>NC_134276.1:130736124-135736124 GCF_949628215.1 Phalacrocorax aristotelis | reverse complement strand
CTCAGCTGGACTGTCCTGTAGTGCTTGTGCAGGAGTGACAGACATGGCATGCAAAGCAGCCCACAAGAGCTGGAGCATGCACAGCGCACCTGCAGACAGCACCTTCAGATCATTTCTCTACTGACCATATGCTAATGATATTTTTTCAGAATTCCATCACTTGGTGAAATTTGGTTGCTAGTAGTTTTGAGGGGTGCTTTTTGTTCTCCCCCCAAATAGGAACTGTAAAACACATACCTCTATCACAGCTAAATTTCAACTTTCCATTCAAAAGCACAGAGTCACTGTAACTTATAAAGGCAAGTCCTAAACCAAATTCAAATGATGGAAAACAAAGCATTTTTCTCTCATCTCTTTGTCAGGACTGAGTAACTTTTGCTGAACTTTTTGAACAAGTAATATAAATTTCAGTCCAAGCTATCAGAGTTTGGCCAAGTTATGAGCAACTTAAACAGTGTGTTAGACCGATATTTCCAACACCTCCAGTGTCAGAAGGATATTGTTGATGTGCTTTGGACCTATTGGTTTAGAGAGAGAGGCATGAAAATAATTTTTAGAAATTACTAAGACATTTAAAAAAAACCTCACATCTTCTGCAAAGTATTCATTCTGGGGGTGATGGTTGGGATATGGGGGTCCAGGTGGTGTTCTCCTCAAGCCTGCTGGTGAGGGAAAATGGTGTGAGGAGGAGGAGGAGACTATGTGTCAACAACTGGTTGAGGAGCTGGTGTCAGCAACAGGGTTTTGGTCTCTGTGACCATGGGACCTTGCTTGAGGATCAACATCTGCCTGGGAGAGATGTGGTCCACCTCACTAAGCAGGACAAAAGCATCCTTGCCAGCTGGATGGCTGACCTGACAACAAGGGCTTTAAACTAGGAATGACGTGGGAGTGAGAGTCACCAGCAGCCCTGTAAGGAGTGATGCACAGGGCTGATGAGCAAAGGGGCTGCAGAGATGTGAACAAAAGGGAACACAAAATCAACAAATCGAGGCTTAAGCCAAACTCAAGCATTTGCATGTAAGCAAGGAAGTGCTGCCAAGGCAACATTATGGAATAAAACCCCAGACACTTTTTGGGGAAATGAGCATGTTGGGGTGCCTCTCTGAAGCGCCTGTATACCAGTGCACACAGCATGGGGAATAAGCATGATCAATTAGAGATGCATGTGCCGTTGCAGGGCTACAGCCTCACAGGGATCACAAATGTGTGTTCACATGGCTCCCATGACTGAAGTGTTGCAATGGAGGGATAGAGGCTCTTTAGGGAGGACAGGCCAGGAGATCAGGAGTTGCCCTTTATGTAAGAGTGCCTGGAGCTCCACCTGGGGATGGATGACGAGCCAATACAAGAATGCAAGCAACACAAGGATTAAAGAGCAGACCAGTACTGGTGACATTGTAATGGGTGTTTGCTATAGGCTACCTGACCAGGAAGAACAAGCAGATGAGACCCTGTACAGCAGCCTTACATTCCCAGGCCCTGTTCTCATGGAGGACCTTAGTCCTGGAGAGCACCGATGACAACTTCCTGACCCAAGTGACAGAGGAGCCAATAAGGACAGATGCTCTACTGGACTGCATACTCACAGACAAGGAACGGCTCATTGGGGTTGTGAAGGTTGAAGGCATCCTTTGCTGCTGTGACCATGAGATGGTGGAGATCCTGAGAGGAGGGAGCAGGCCAAAATGCAAGCTTACAACCCTGGAGGGAGACCAGACTTTGGCCTCTTCAAAGATTTGCTCAGTAGAGTCCCATGGGATAAGGCTCTGGAGGGAAGAAGGGCCCAAGAAAGCTGGTTGATACTCAGCAATCACCTCCTCCAAGCTTGGTGGAAGAGGATCAGGTCAGGGAATACTTAGGCAAACCAGACACACATAAGTCCATGGGCCCTGATGGGATGTACCCATGAGTGCTGAAGGAGCTGTTAGATGTTATTGCATGGCAACTCTCAATACTCTCTGATTGATCATGGCAACTGGGAGAAGTGCCTGACGACCTGGGGGAAAGCTAATATCACTCCTAACTTCAGTAAGGGCAGGAAGGAGGACCCAGGGAACTACAGGCCAATCGGCCTCACCTTGATCCATAGGAAAGTGATGGAGCAACTAACCCTGGAAACCATTTCCAGGCTTATGAAGGACAAGAAGGTGACTGGGAGGATTCACCAAGGGGAAATCCTGCTTGACCAACCTCATAAATATCTATGACAAAATTACTAGCTTGGTAGACCAGGGCAAAACAGTGGCTATTGCATACCTGGCCTTTAGTAAGGCTTTCAACACTGTCTCCCATAAGATACCCACAGAGAAGCTGTTGATGTACAGGCTCGATGAGCAGACAGTGAGGTGGATTGAAAACTGGCTGCATGACTGGACCCAGAGGGTGGTGACCACTGGCACAAAGTCTAGTTGGAGGGCAGTAACTAGCGCTCTGCCTCAGAGGTCAATACTGGGTCCAATCCTGTCCAACATCTTCATTAATCATCTGGATGATAGGACAGAGTGTACCCTGAGCAAGTTTGCAGATGACACCAAACTGGGAGGAGTGGCTGATACACCAGAGGGTTGTGCTGCCATGCAGAGGGACCTTGACAGGCTGGAGAAATGGGATGACTGGAACCTCATGAAGTTCAGTAAGAAGTGCAAAGTCCTGCACTTGGGGAGGAACAACCTCAGAGACTAGTCCATACTGGGGGCCACCCATCTGGAAAGCAGCTTTGCAGAAAAGGACTTGAGGGTCCTGGTAGACACCAAGTTGAACATGAGCTAACAGTCTGCCCTTGCTGCAAAGACGACTAACAGTATCTTGGGCTGCATTAGGAGGAGTGTTGCCAGCAGGTAACTCCTCCACACTGGTGGAGCCATACCGGGAGAACTCTGTCCAGTGTTGGGCTCCCCAGTACAAGAGAGACATGGACATACTGGATGGGGTGGTGCAACAAACAGTCATGAAGATGATGAAGGGACTGGATTACCTCTCCTAGGAGGAAAGGCTGAGAGACCTGAGACTGTTGAGAATCCTCAGGGGAATCTTATAAATGTGTATAAATACCTGATGGGAGGGTGCAAAGAGGATGGAGCCAGGCTCTTTTCAGTAGTGCCTAGTGACAGGACCAGAGGCAATGGGTACAAACTGAAACACAGACAGCTTCCTCTAAACATCAGAAAACATTTTTTTTTATGGTGAGGCTGTCTCACAGTAAAGAGAGAGAAGTGGTGTAGTTTCTCTCCTTGCAGATACTCAAAAGCTGTCTGGACACGGTTCTGGGCATCTGGCTTTAGGTGACCCTGCTTGAGCAGCGTGGCTGGACCAGATGACCTCCAGAGATCCCTTCCAACCTCAACCATTCTGTGATTCTGTACTCTTCTAAACCTTATAAAAGTTATTTACACCTAGTTGATAGGAACTATTCAGAAAATGTTGAGATGCAGAAATTAGTCTCCACATGCAACAGTTGCAGTTTTTTATTGCCTAAGCTAGTGACTTAATTTCTTCCAACATAATTTTTGAAGAGATTGACTTCTGAAACAAAGGAAATGTATTACCAATTGTCAGCAAGAAAAGGAAAAATGGAACTACTCTAATTCTTAAATTTTCTCTTTATTAAAATAATTGAAAAATTAGAAGAAAACATTGCCAATTTTCAAAAAGGAATGGAATAAAGCACAGTACATTTCCACAGCTTGTGTGCTGTAGTTTTTTTGTTGAATGGGCTTTTCAATAAAACTCTTAAAATTACCTTGAGGAAAAAAATTAACAATTTCACTGAAAATAAATTCAATGTCTCAAGTGCATGTCAGTGTCTGAATTTTGATAAAGCATTTGACTTAGCATAAGCCTTCACCTCAAATTCATTCAAATGAGCACCCTCATAGAAATTTTCACGTACCTGAAAATGTAAAAGGGGAACAAAGTGACATAATCTTAAAAAAATAAAAAATAACACAGAGTGGAGGATCAAAAACTGTGGGACAAAAATTATTTTCATGTTTCTTACATGTACAGTGCGATGCAATGATGAGAACTGTAATAGTGATTTCCATTCAGGATTTAGAAAATAGTGCAAGTAATTGAATTGGGAGCAGCAATGCCTATGTGGGTGGAAACACCTCTGAATCCTCCTAAAGATCCATTTCAAACTTCAGAACAGCTCACTAGTTTGTTACCAGTCTCTTGGGTAGCTCAGCCTTAGCCAGTTTGCAGTTGTGGGAGGGTTGGCATCACAGTGTTGTAGATTCTTTTTCTTTTGGCTCTGACATCTGTCAAACCCAGGTTCAAGGTTCCTGAGGAGTTTCAGTAGGCGAGACCTCGTGCAGTTTAAACCATACCCCAGGACGTGCCTTCCCAGTGAACGCTTCATCTGAGACTGCTTTGGAGCTGATGTTGGCATTGCCACCCGAGGGAAGCACCCTTCAAAGAACTTCATTTTTGTTGTGAGAACTATTGAGAAACTGCCGAGAAGTGGAGATCAGGAGGGGTTACAAAGCGAAAAAGATTCAGGATCTGACACTCTTTGACTGTTCAGAGAAGCAAAGCAAAACTTTGAGAAGTGTTAAGAAGGCCAGGTGCATGAAGCTTCATTCAGGCATCCATCTCGTAGGGAAGGACGGACAGAAGGCGGAGGCAATTAAGAAAAGTGATGTGATGGGGGTGTGGAATAAGGATGGGGTGCCAGTGTGCAAACTGCAAAAGAGTAGGACCGCCACCAACACGGCTCTTAGGGAGGCTGTACAAAAACTCAGGGGAAGACGGGAAAAAAAGAAGAGGTAGGACGGAAGGCGAGGGAGGTGTAGGGGCAGTGCCAAGGAATTGCGGCAGCAGCGGGACGGCAGGGGTGAAAACTAGACGTCGTGGAGGGTGCAAACCGGCGGACACCACGGGAGAAAAAGTGCCGACATGGAAAAGGTGACCAGGAAAGGAGAGTGACGATGCCAACGCGGACACATCCACGCTCACCAACACGGCTGTGCCGCCTCTCACCAGCACGCTGATGTCCCCCACAAAACGCACATGCACCCACGCCCCGAACACGCACGCTCCGCCCCCCCAAAGCAGACGCACCACCAGCCTTACCGTCACCCGCGGCGGTGTGGGCGCACAAAGCACCGCGTGTCCCGCGCGGAGTGACGCTCGCACGCGCGGCCACCCACTAACAGCGCGCGCCCTCCGCGCACCCACGCGCCGCTGCGTCTGCGCGTACGTATCTACACACCCGTGCGTAGGGGTACGCCTGTGTGTACCCACGGACGCGGATGTTCGCGCACACGCGGCGCTCAGCTCCACGCCGCCCCCGCGGGCGGGCGCACTCCCCACGCACGTACACACACTCCTGTATACACACGCGGGAACGTATATACCCGCACAGACGCGCACGCACCAACGGCCGAAGCGCGTCCGTCCGTCCACCCACTCACCGGCACGGCACGGCACGGCACGGCACGGCACGGCACGGCACGGCACGGCACGGCACGGCACGGCACGGCCACGCGCGGAGCCGCTCCCCACTCCGCGCCACCCGCTGAATGTCGGCGCGGCCCCTTTAAATGCTAATGAGGCGGCGCGAATCCCGGCGCCGGCCCCCGCTGACTGTGTTAAAACTTCGGCGGGGCCATTTTGGGGGCAGTAAGACCCAGCGCGGGCGCCAGGGACACCCGCCGCCGAGCGCCGCGCACCCACCCGCCCACCGCCCTCCCTCCCGCCAGGCACCATGAGCGAGGCGGCGGAGACCGGCACCGCCAGCCCGGCGCCCGCCACGGCCGCCGCCGCCGCCGCCACCACCACGACGACGACGACGACGACGACGACGACGACGGCCGCCGCTGCTGCCGCCGCCCCGGCCGGAGCCCCTGCGCCGCCGTCGCCCGCCGCCCCGGACGCCAAGCCCAAGAGCCCCGTCAGCGCTGCCGCGCCGGGCGCGGCTGTTAGCGAGGCGGCTCCCGGTGCTGCTGCTGCCGCCGCTGCCGCCGCCACCACAACCACCGCGGCTGAGACGGAGAAGAAAGTGCTGGGTGAGTACCGGCCCCCGTTCCCAACTTCCCGGGGCACCTGCGACGGGCGCCGTGCTCCCCCCGCCCGGCCGCCCGCCCCGGGCAGCACATGGCCGCCGCCCGGGGCCCGGCCCGGCTCCCCCCGCTTCCCCCCCCCCCCGCGGCTGTGAGTCAGGCTGCGCTCGGGGGAGGCGGCCGAGCCGCCTCCTCCTCCTCCTCCGGCCGGGACGCCGACTCGGAGTTGGGCGGGAGCACCTGTGTGCAGCGGCGGTGTCCGCTGCCCCGCCCGGCCCCGGAGAGGCGCCCGGGGCCGCGCACCGCTTCTCCGGGGCCGGGCGGGGATCGCGACTGAAGCGCAGCCATGTTGACGGGCTTCCCGGCACCTGCCGGCCGCCCCCTGCCCTGCTGGGGCATCCCCCCTTGCAAGGGGGTGGTGGCAAACCATGCGTTGCCCTCCTTTAATCTTAAGGTCTTTGCATAACTTTTCTATCTATAAAGAATACTGCTTCAATAATTCTTCTAGGATTAGGGTTTTGCTTTTGTTTTTTGTGTTTTTTTTTTTTTTAAGTCTCTACTTTATTAGGAAAGAGGCAAGTGGAATGCCGAGCTATCTCTGCGCTCTAGTGCAGCGCGTAGCTGGTATGGTTCTTTTCTTTTTATGGTGATTAAACAGGATGAACCTGTTGAAAAGGACAAGATATCGATCAGCAGTTGAAATAGGGATCTGCTGTTTGTAACTGCGTACCTTTAAGAGGTTAGTAAGGCAAAGCTGTGGCTGGCTTCTAGTGCAGTCCCGAACTTCACTAAGGATAGACAGCATCTTTGCTTCTGGAGAGAAAGGCTGAGGTCTTACTGCAGCAGGTAGAGGAGCCGGGTAAAGGATTTCTCTGGAGCTGAGGTAGGAAAGATTCTAGTAAAACAGAAACTGGAGGTACAGTTTATGTGAATTTTTTTTTCCACCCCACCCCCATTCTGTTAAGTGATTTGTCAATAATCAGTCAAGGCACATCCACATCTGTTGGTATGTCTGGCTGCTTCTTGCCATAACATGGCTTGTTTAATCCTTGGTAATGTTTTCATCTTGTTCACCTTGCTATTGCTTGAGGAGGGGGGAGTGAAGGCACAAGTGCCTTTCCTGGTCTAGCAGGAAAAAGAGAACTGCCATGTTGATGGCTTTGCACATGGGCCTGTTACTATGCAAGCTTTTTAGCAGGAGTTGTAAGGAAAATGATCATTGATAATGCTAATTGAATATGGACTTATGTTCAAGTCCACCTCAAGTGTCCCTGTTGATGGTCTTGTAATTACATTTACTTAAGCCTCCTTTTACAAAGATCCCATTAGAAGCAAGGTCTGATGCTGGCCTAGGGCATCTAAATGTCTGACTTCTAGGAATAAGGATAAAGGTTAGCCAACCTTCTTTTTTTCTCTTGGTCACAGAGAACTTTGGCTTGCCTTGTTAAAACTAATGGAAAGGTTATTTTGGCATGGTTGGGAGTGGCTGATGATTGTTTCCTCTGATAGCATCAGAGTACAGCATCTTGTAGAAATACATGGGCTTTCACTTCCTGGTGGGATAGGAGTTATCATGTCAACTGCCTTCTCTGACTCTTCAGTGAAACTGGCTATGGTTTCCTCTGGACTTGTCTTCCTGCTTGCCTGATTTCCCTGCTGTGACAGCTCAAGCTTAACGATGGCTGCACCACTGCCACATGGATGTTCAGTGTCATGCTATTGTGTCTGATGATCTCTTTCCCTGCCCCCCGGTAATGATTAGGGGAGACTGTAAGACTAGTGCAGGTAGGGAATGGTGTTTCCCCAGTATACTGTTTTAGGGAATACATTGGAGACTCGCCCCTGGTCTCTGGCAGCTTGTGCAAGCAAAAGGAGTAATGTTGCCCTGAAGCTGTGTTTATGTACTTCCATTTATCAGCATCCAGCCGGTCATGTAGATAGTTTTGACTGTCTCTCCTTCCACCAGCTTTCTGACTCCTCTGAGAGTTGTCATGAGTTTTCCTAAGTTTCTCAACCTCTTCCTACTCTGACTGAAAGAGGCCAACAGACTCAATAGCTATTTTGCAGGGCAGGGAGAGGATGATGGTGGGGGAATCACTGTGTGTATATATATATAAAGGGAATCACTGAAACCTACATGTGCCATTGGCACCTGCTTCTGGCCCCCATTTCCCCCCCCATCTTCTTCCCCTGTTGACTTAGTGCAATAAGCTCTTTCATGTAGCCAGTGCTTTTGTGGTAGCAATAAGCATCTGTACCTAGTGATGTCCTCATGAAACTAAACCTTAAAGCACAACTATAAATGTTGATGCTAGAAACAGTAAAAGTCTTCGAATCAGTGCTAGGCAGTGAAACTTGGGGTTTTTATCTCTGTAAACAAGAAGTCTTGGGAATGGATGCTATAGTAGGTAGAGTCCTTTTCTCTGTCTCAGTCTTAGCATGGTTTTGCTGCTTCTAAATATGAACATTTTCTGCTAAAATTGTATTAAGACCAAAACCTTCCCTTCTAAAAGTGCAATGAGAAATGGCCTATTATTAGTCTAAACAGCAGCAACAGCACTACCATGGAGTGCTGTCAGCAAACATTCCTACTTTAGCCCTGTATTCAGGGGAGGAGGAAGAGGTTGCCTCTTTTTTTTGCCTGTCAGAGCGGTATATAAAAATGGCAAGACTGCGTAAGACCAAAGGTGTCTAGCTCTGTCATCTCCTAGGGGATGTTTAGGGAAGAATGAAGGTGTAGAGCAAATGAAGGTAACAATTTGCAATGTGTTCTTGCTTCTAGCAGGCTGGCTTGGACTTATCAATTGGAGATTGTCTCTAGACTATTCTTCTTAATTGCCTCTCGAGTTCCTCCCATCCCCCAAGTAAACGTAAGGTTTTTAACAAGCAGTCATCTGTAGGCAACTAGACCCCTTTCAGATAAGTATGATATAGATTGCTTAGATTGTGGTCATGCTATGTAATAAGTAACATCTACTAAAATCTAGAGCCCAAAATTCTCCCTTTCCTGCAGGTTTGAAAAGTACAAGTTTGTGGTTTCCACCCAGTTGCTTAGAGGGAAGGAGAGGTTGAACTACCTGCACTGCTGTTGAGTTCCTCCTACACGTACCTGTATATTGGAGGAACAGGTTTCGCCAGATCCTGTAAGACACTTGGTATGGTTTCTAAGTAAGATGCTGTTTTGGTGTTGAGATAGGAGTTTGTCTTGATCCTAGAAGCCTTGGAACGTAAAGTTGGTCAGTTTGTAACTGGTCAATCACAGAAGGTCTACAGAAGTAGGAATATATGTATAAAAAACAAAAAAAATCCCAATCATCTTGTGGGGTCTCTTTTGGTTAGAGTGTTGCTGACAAAGCAAGAAAGAGCTTGTCCAAAATAACGATGTGCTGCATCTCCACTGGAGAGCTGCATGGTGCTTGATACTGCTTCTTTGGCCAGTTCTGGTTTCCAAGGAAGATAGGAAGGGTAACTCTGAGTGAAAGAGAATACTTTTAAACAGCTTTCTTCAGCTATGTTTCATGTCTAGCTACTAAGCTAAAGAGAACTGATGAATGGCAGTGGGATTTTCAGCTCCACTGCCCATTTCTGGGATAAGAAATAAAGAAGGGATGGGTGGCCAGCTCTGAAAATAGAGCTGGACTTCACTCTAGATGCTGTGCATTAAACTCTTGGCTGAAGAACAGCAAGTGAAAACACTGCTTCCCGCTACTGCTTTAGTATCAACTGAAGTGGGAGATGAAGGTATGCTTTGAGTGTTAAGGGAGCCCAGTATGTCTGGTTGTGACTTCATGCGGAGGTATAATAGTATTTTTGTAATATTCTTACTTTGTTATGTTTTAGAGTAACTTTAACTTTTTCTTTCCAGCCACCAAAGTTCTTGGCACAGTCAAGTGGTTCAATGTCAGAAATGGATATGGCTTTATCAACAGGTATGTTTAAATTGTGATGGTCATGTTTATACTGCCCTGAGGCTCATTATACAGGTAATATGCCATGCGTTAGTCAGGTCCTCAGGTCCCTGCTGCAGTTACTAAAGTTCATGCAGTTGATGGCCAGATTTGGCCAGGCATTCAGCAAACTTGGATATCATCTCATCCAACATCCCCCCTTCCCCCTGAAGGTTCTGTGTACGGGGAGAAAACAGAAGGGGTCAAAACTCATTACAAATTTGATCTGTTACTTGTTTCTCATGTTTACTTGTACTACACCATTCACGAGCTGTATGGTCTTTCATGACTGCCTGGCTTTTTTAAAGGTGCAAGTAAGGTTGGAGGATGAAGGGAAATACTTTTGGATAAAAATTCAAGTGCTAACTGATTGGTCAGAATACCTACTCTAAATATATATTGAGATTCTAATGTCATCTAACTGAAGATATTCCAGGCCTGGGATCACAGACATTATCTTTCTGTATCTTTTCTTCTCTTTTGAACATGAACAAACCTCTGAATGGCATTGATAATCTGAATAGCAGTAAGAGATACTGATCACAATCCAACCCTAGGTTTGAAAGACCCGTGCTTCCAAGTTACTAGAGAAAACTTGGCTTTTAAGGCTGGAATATCTGTGGGATTGAGGGGCTTAAATGTCTTGTGTGCTTTATGAAAAACAAAGCTCCTGCATGGTGAATGCTTGTCTTGCAAAAGACATACCTGGCAAGTTATCTTTTTTTTCGTCCTGCAAGTCTTTGAGCTGTTGCACAGCAGGTAGATTTGGGTAAGTTGGACACCTGTAGAAAGGGGTAGGAAAGCCCTGTTTTATGGATCTAAAGCCAGTTCTGGTACAGTATTAGTCCCAGACTCTGGAGACTACTATCCAGTGTTATGTAAGGTTAGAAGAAAAGTTTGAAAGACTTTAAGAGTACTTCCTAATTCATAGCAGTTCATATGAGACCCTTCAGCTGGATATGGTGTAATAACTTGTTGTGCTGGACTGAAGTAATTGTAGACTTCAGTTCAGGAAGAAAGCTAACAAGTTTTGAATTATGCATTATCTTCACAAACTCTTTGACCTACCTGTTTCTTCTGCAGAGGAGGAATTGAGTGAACAGGCGGCAGGGTCTAGGCTCTTTCTGTTGTATGGGAACACAGAATCAAGGTCTCGGACCTGTCTTCATGTTTTGCATGTGGAAGCCTGAACTGGCTGGCCTAATCCAGGCAACCTCATGTTCATGTCTGTGTCCCCCTCCAATGGACTCTCCTAACACCTCTTTTGCATGGTTACTTTGAGTCTCACTGAAAGGAGAGCTCTGTTAACAGCTGTGGCCAGTCCTGTTGATAGTCTTGCTTGACCTCTGGAATAACAGCTCAGGTTGCAACCCATGTGGAAGTTTTTTTTGGGGGGGAGGGGGAAGATGGGATAGTGAAAGGCAAGCAGCCCTGACTCTGCCCTGTGTCAAAACAAAATATTGAATGTTCGCCAGAAGAGTTCAGAGATCCTCACCCTTCTGAGGGATGTGGAGTCCTTTCTGCTGTCAAGCATATGACCCTGGAAATTCAGAGCAGGGTCTTGGTAGCACAGACTTACGCAGAATGTATGGAATCCAGGGGACGTACTACAGGCTGGGGGAAGGCAGGTTCCTCTTGTGAAGTCAGGGATTTCTATTTAAGTCTCGTTAGTTTAAACTCTTTTATGACTTCTTGCTTTCTTTTTGCAGAAATGATACCAAAGAAGACGTGTTTGTTCATCAGGTAAGACAGCAACAATTGTATTTGGAGATGTGCGCTATGATAGGTTTCTAATGCAACTTTCTGAAATAGCCGTTCAACCTTGTCCTGGCTTCTTAGAATACTTACCACAAATACATTGAATGGACATGTATGAAATTTTCAGGGAGGAATATTAGAGTATGTTTTCCTTCTCTCTGGAATTATAACTGAAGAAGTAGGTATTATAACCCTTCATACTTTCTTTTCTCTGCTCTGATTTGAACACTGAAGGTTTTTTGAGCATGTGTTTGGTTGCCCCTTCCTTGATGAGATGACTCCTCTGTTTTGTAAATACCTTGCTACATGTTGTCTGTCCTTCTCCTCCATTTCCTCGTGCTCCTTGTCTTCTGTTTCTTTGTACCCTCTTCATTTCCAGGTCTGTTCTGTCTGCCCTCCCTGGTATTAGAGAGAAAGTGATCTAGTCTGGCTCTTGACCAGCCTGGGTTGCCATCAGCTGTTGCTACATGAGGCAGCTGCTCTTGGGAAAAAGAGGAGGAAGGCTGTGTGCCAAATGTGCCCAAGCAGAGAGAGGTTGCCCAGCGGCTTGTCATTGGTTAACTTTCCTTGAACTGTCAGTAGACTGTTCTAAGTTTATACTGCAACCCTCAGGTCACAGGCAACTAATGGGAAGACAGAGGATGCTGTCTCTATGCTCGTATAAACTGAGTAGTTGGTTTAGATCTGGTTTTACATCACCTGAGAATTTCACTTCACCAGAAAATGAAATACTGCCCATAGAGCTTCTCCCATATGAGATGTCTGTAGGCCCATGTCATTCTTAAAAGCATGAGCTTTCTCTGTGGAATAAGTGGCAGTATTCCTGGTTACATTTGATGGAAAACTTACCTCAGAGTTGGTGACATGTGCATGTGTAGTTGTGTTAGACATGCTGGTCAACATCGACAGTTTAGTTTTTGTGGCTTCATGACTAAATAGCCTGTGACAACTGTTTCTTTGGGTCAAGGGGTGTAGACCTGTTACCCCTAAAATGAATGAAGCTGGGACAGAGTAAGTCTAGTGCCCGTATTGAGTGAAGATATCGGGAAGCGTACACAGTACATGTTCCTGGGTCCAGTTGGTGGACTGGGAGCAAGAGCTCTCAATGCACGTGCTAATTTCTAATGGTCACCTTCCTTCCTTGATGACTGTGCATACCGATACAGATAATGCATCCACATCCCAATGGGAGTGTGTCCAGAAGAAGGTGGGAAGAGTTCTAGTAATGGAAACATGTTCTGGATAGGCAGCACTCTAAAACTACCTTGAAGACAACTGAGGTCTCCCTGAGCCCTGTGAGAAGATATCTTGGAAAGTGACTGTTGTACTGATGACAGAGATAACATGGATCAGCTGTTATTCTGCTTGGGAAGGCTGCCTGTGGAGACCCAAACAGCGACAGCCCACCGCAAGCTAGTATTACCTGTCCTGTCTTATCTACTTCACTTGTTGAGGTTATTCACCTAAATGTAAACTGGTGTGTCTGTAGTTTATTTCTCATTCTCCTGTGGTTGAAAAACTTTTGTAGTGATCACTGAGCAAAACTGGCTTGATGTTTCAGAAATACTGCATCACATATAAGCTTGCATCCGATTAACCCTGTTGGTGGGCTGTGCATGGCAAAGTAGATGCTTCCAGCGCTGGCCTGGGCTGGTGGCAATTGGGTGTTCCTCAGCTCTTCCACCTCGAACTGTTTCTGTATGTGAATGTGCTCATTACCAGGGCCTGGGGCTTTCTGGCTGGAGCTCCTGGCCGAGCATTTGGCTCGGCAGGGCCAGAGGATGGGCCTGCCTGGCAAATCCTGCTGAGAGCTCCCTCTCCATGGTTAGTGCTGGTTCTGCCCCTCCTCCCTGTGCCTGTCCCGGGAGGGGCTGGATTACATGCCTAATCCCTTCAGAATAAGGCTGACCTAGTTGAACAGATACAGCCTCCTCCCTGCCGCCCTGGCACGCATCCGCAGTGGGGAGGGAACAGGCCGATCTCATGATTGGAATGGGGGTTAATGCTTGCTGTCTGGCTATTGGATGCTATTTATAAACCTAGTACAGATTAAAATGCTTTTCTCTTTAGGGCATGCATGGTTTGCTTTGAATTAACCCTTTGTCTTGTGGGGGACCCAAGCAGTGTTTTGGGGAAGGGCAGTCCTTCACCTGCATTGTCTTGCTTGGGTCTTGTTGAACCAGCTGGACGTGCAGGTGCTATCTAGAGCACTGTGTGAGTTAGAGGTAGTGCAAGCAATACAGATCAGATCCCTCAATCTGATCCGCCTTGTGGGGTAGAGTGTGTTGGGGGGCAGGGATCTTGCAATTTAGCACCATTAAAAGTGTCAGTAGCCAGAGAAGTCCTGTTTAACTCCTCCTCACTGCTTGTGATTTAAACTATGCCTCATTAATCTCTTCTGCTGCACAGGTCTCTTTCTTCGCTTCACTGGATTGTATTCTCTGTAGGCAGCCTGGTGTAACTTTGTTACTGGTGTAACAAATTTTGGCTATTGCTGTGACAATACTGGATGGGCATGTGATATGGTGATATCATGGGGATATGGAAAAGAACTCTTCCAAACAAAACACTGAACTAGCTCTGAAGATTCTAATAGCTGTCTGTTCATCAGTGTCCCCTTGGGAAAGGAAAGGCTCTGTCTTAATTGTTGAGTGCTGTTTGTGTTAACACAAAACATCTGTCTTTTGAATTAAAGAAGCTGGAGCTTCTTTAATTGGATGTTGGTGAACATTAACAGGGAGAATAGTGTTCTCTGTCCTCTGGATACACAGAGTAAAACTCGTTTCACCAAGCTTAGAGCATAGGCTTGTTAGAGGCTTATTTCAGCAATGTTTACCTGCAGCTGAAGTAGTAAGCAGTAAAGCTGTATAGTTTCTGCTCTGAATTCTAGGACTTTCTCAAAATTGTTCCTGGTTGCCTTTATAAAACAAACCTCAGCCTACTGTGTAGCAGCCTCTATTTCCTATTGGCAGGTTATTAGGTTGTAAACCTGAATTTTGAAGTTTCTGTCCATAAAGCTGTAACAGAGCATGTGTAATCCTGTTGAATTTATCTTCCATTACCCTTCTTGGATGATGTTTGAGGAGCTTGATTAATCTTAGGTATACCCTATGAAAAGAAATCTGGTAGTCCTTGCTTCCTCTGCAATTACAAGGAAGGGGAAGGAGTTTGAAATACAGCTTGTTGACACCTCCGTCATATGCAGAGCACAAATCTTATGAATTTGGGTCAGTTGTCTCAGCACAAGTGGTGGTGGAAGAATTAAACCCTTAATTGACAATGAAGATAACTTTGTTATTAGTATATAACACTTATGGAAAAGCTAGCACTTCCAGCTGATTTTAGAAATGGGACAGTTGCACTAACAGGTCAGCAGAAAGCAAACAAAGCTGTCTCAGCTGATGGTGGGTGTCTCTGCTTTGTAAAATAATTCCCAGAAGAATTCATTTGAGCAGCTCATTCTCTTCCTGTATAAAAAAAAAAACCCAAACACATGGGTTGTTTTTGTTTTGGTAGCAATAATATGTACACTCTTGCATTCTTAAGTTGTTCAGGAACGCTGCAGGGTACAGGGAAAGGTGTGGCTAGATGTAGGGCTAAAAGGACATGCTGGCTTACTGCCTGAAACAGAGGGGACTGTATTCAGCAACATTAAGAATACTTTTCCTAAACTGGTCAAGCTTGGCTTTAGACTGATTAGAACTTTGCTTCAGTGGGAAATACTTTTTGGGCTATTGTTGTCTGAATGAACATAGTTGCCACGCACAGGCAACAACTCAGCTGACCTTCCTTCTGCCTGTTTTTCTTGAACTGCAGACAGATATGGCAACAGCCTCTTGTGTTTCTGCCCTGCATCCAATTTCTTAAGCCAGATTTGTGTCCTGTACTTCCATGTGTGCTTCTGTCTACTGGATCTGCACCTGCTTCCTTCATGCTAAAAGACGATGACCATATCAGGAAACTTAAAGTGAATTGGTCTTTAGTAATCTTAAGAGAACTTAAGTAAAAAGCTGGCTCCTAGACTGACTTGTACAATGTGTGTGTTTTGGTTTTGTTTAGGTTTTTTCCTCCCCTGGCCTCTTCAGTTTGTGAACCCTTAACTAATGTACAGATAATAGGGTTCGTCTTGCTAACTGCCTTTTGTGGAATGCTAGAAATACTCCACAGAGTGAATGGCATCCATAATTGACAGGCTGAAAATTGTTCCAGGAGGTTTGAGTGTTCCTGTGAGTCCGAGAAGGTTTTCAACTGGTTTTGATCTGAAGCCATATTGTTAATAGTATTTTGGGGTTTCTGTTTAGGAGATGACAAAGACTGTAATTGTCTGTTTTGGTACTATTCCTGTGTTCTTTAGGGACTCACCTAGTTTTGGGGGGATCTCCCTTACAGTGCTTACGTAAAATGCTCATTTATGTAACTCATTTATGAGTTGTAGTAATTCTTTAGTTACTATGACTTGCCATGATGCCTTATAGTTAATGCCATCTTCTACAAAAATGCTTTTGGTCTTAAGTTCTCTGTAGATGATCTACAGGACTCCTAATGACTGTGAAGGCATGGGTCACACTTGCTGCTGGAGCTGCCTTGGTACAGCTTGCAGGAGATCAAACACTCTGTGTGAACAGAGTTCACACAGAAATATGTAATGATCTGGATATTTAGCAGGCCTGACAAAGTGGGGATCCTGGGGCAACAGCTGATTGATAAACTTGTAAATACTGAGAAAGGAGTAAATGTTTACTCAGTATTGGAAGGCGTGTGGAACAAGAGACATCTATGTATTGAAATATCTTGGTGTGGTGACTGATCTGGTATGTAGAGTTGGGATTGTACCATCTACAGGGCTATGAATGTGTAAGATAATGTATTTTTTTTCTATATCTTCTTTCTTTAAAGACGGCGATAAAGAAAAACAATCCACGGAAATATCTGCGCAGTGTTGGTGATGGAGAGACTGTAGAATTTGATGTGGTTGAGGGAGAGAAGGTGAGATATTATGGAGACTTAGGGGTGTGATCCACCAGAGTTAACATTGCTCTAGTGGGAAGTAACACAGAACCTTAGCTGTGTATCTGGTGTCTTTGTCTAATGTGTTAATCCCTGGGGTGGGTGGCATTCATATAGCTTTTCTGTGGAAGATCTGTTTTTTAAAGGTTTAAGAAGTGTTTCTTGATATGTATCAAAACTCTACTTTAACTACACCATAGTGCTTCTAGAACCTGTAATTTTTATTTCATAGAGCATTTGAAGCTTGCAGCTTGCCCAGTAATCATTAACTAAGGCATATATTGCCCTGAAGAATTTGTCTTGGAGTCACGTAGCTTAATAACTGTTAAGAACCTTTAAGTTCTTTGCAGTTCTACTTTCTCAAACATTTTTTTAGTTTCCTAAGCTTTTTTGAATTTTTTTTAATCAATTACTTCTTGCTTTTTCCTCTGAACTCAGTCCAGCTGATAGGGTCTTAACTCATGAGCATAACTCTTGGTCATGGGGTTAAGAATAACAAACCTGCTTTTTGCATTACATGGGAGGAAGGAATATCTGTAGCTTGGAACTGATGCTAAAAAAGCCTCTTGTTTCATCTTCTCCCTGTAGCTGGTTGTTCTTATCTCACACCACCCTGCTATACTTTGTTTTGGCCTTTTAGGGTGCAGAAGCAGCTAATGTCACTGGTCCAGATGGAGTCCCTGTAGAAGGCAGCCGCTATGCTGCAGACCGGCGCCGCTATCGACGTGGCTTTTATGGCCGCCGCCGTGGACCACCTCGAAGTGTAAGTTTAACTTCTTTAGTGATGGTTATGCTACCTCCTCAGCGGTCTTCTGATCCCCTCATGAGAGAGAACTCAGCTTCCGCACTGGTGCATAATAAAATGGCAATGCCTGACTAAGTTATGAGTGTTCTTTAGTAATAATCTGGGTTCCTCCAGCACATCATTGATGTTAATACTGATATTTTCTATTCTTAGGTGTCCTGTAGGCTCTTCCTTGGCATGTTTTTCTGGAATTTGTTAAAAGTATCTCTTTGAGTATTAAGGTATCTGCTTGTTTGAACAAGTAAATGGAAAGAAATGAGACACTTAAGTGGTTCACCATGCTCTTTACCTGAAGCAAGGGAAAGTATTTATATTACTCGAAGTAGTATAACTATAACTTGGAAGGGTTACTTGGAAAACGGAGTTTGTTTAGAAGTTAATCACTTTTGCAGGGCATGGTGGTAGTTTGACCAACTAGCTGAAACGTCCATGTGTCATCCCTTCATAGGCCTCTGCCTACAGTAGTTCAGTGTAAAGATAACACATTTTTTCTTTAAACTAGCTATGCACCACTGTTCATAACATCTGCAAGCCTTCCTAAGCAGCTTCCCTGCCAGTTTCTGCAGAGGGAGAAGTAAGTATGAGCAACATGACTGTAGTTCTAGCAGTTACCGCTCGTATCCACATCATGCTTGTGCGAAAGTCATGCCTGGAACGATCCAACAAACTAGAACACGCTTCAGGCTTGATTAGCTTTTCTTTAATAGTTGAGTCTGTGATCATCACTTGCAGAAATGTGTGAATGATTCAATATGAGAGTCCTGGTGGAAGTCCCTGCCCAAGCAACATAACTCTCTTCTAATCTTGTACAGAGTTTTGACAGCATGGGGGGCAATTAGAATGAATAGTGTCAAATCCTCCCTTAAAGCCTAGCTGCTTATACTAGCTATCATGAGGTCTTTTCTTTAACCCTGCTGGACACCTGAGCCTTAAATACATGAAAGGTGTTCTTTCTGAGTCCCTTGGAGACAGGTAGAAGCTAGTGCTGGTAACTGATGGCTTATTACTGAGTATGCCTTTTTTCTGTGGTGATACAGTGTGCAGCTTCAGCTTTCCTGCCAAGTGGCAAAGAACTAGGATACTGGGCTTTGTTCAGCTCTTTGTTTCCAGCCTTATCTGCTAGCTCATCAACAGCTACATTCCAGTATTGATTCTGTTTCCTTTTGCTCTCCTGAGATTAAAATCTCCCTCAACTGTCTTTATTGGGAGTGAATGCTTTAGTTGGTGGTATTGGTGTTGTCTTGGAGCTGCTTCAGATTTTAAATGAGCAGACATTTCAGGGCTTAGACAACCCTGTGTACTGCTGAGTATGGAAAGCAGCTGTTTCTTTCTGCCTGAAGAGTAATAATGTGAGACCCAACTTGGACATGGGGAACATTCAGTCTCAGGGTACTCATGCTGGGACATGTTCTCTTGGATGTCTAATGCAAACTCATGCAGCTAAAAATCTGGCTTGCATGTGATACTGTAACACACTTGGATCCTGGTTCTTGAAGATCTACACAAGGGGAACAAACTGATATTGCACTCTTCTTTTGTCTTGCTTATATTTGAGTCCCTAGACTGATTTGGTGTGGGTATAAGACCTTAGCTGTTGTGTGATTGGTGCCTGATGTCCTGTGAAGTCACCTCTTGTTTCATAACATAAAGCGTACTGTTCTTTTCTGGCATCATTGACTTGGGAAGATTTATAGCCTTCAAAACTTGCAAATGATAATTTACGAAAGGACATTAACCTGGGTGTTAATTTCTTCTCATGGTTCATGAGGTTTGTTGGTCCTTCTCTAGCTTGTTGAGTATCCTCTGAATGTCAGGCCTTCCCATCAATGCACTGACTGCTCCTCTGGATTTCGTATCATCTGCTAAAATTAAGAGTAAATGCTGTTCCATTCAAAGATGGTGAAGACCTTAAAGTACAACTCACTTAGCATGCCACCCTAACAGGTAACAAGGTGAACTCTGATTGCTGTGATCTTTCAAAGCTGACACTGGCCAGGCGTGACATTGGCCAGCTCCTTCAACACTCCCAAATGTATCCAGTGTAGTCTCAGACTTGTGTGTGTAAGCCTTGTTTAAGTGATACTTCCTTTTCTTGTCTGAGCTCAGTCAGGAGTTCCTTGTGCAGCCAACGTTGACATTCGGCTATGCCTGCTCAACTTTCTGTATGTTGCAGTGGACCCTTTGTGTGTTCTGAGCTAGTTTGAGGTGCAGCCAGTTCTACTGGGCCTTTCCCACTCAGTTATTAGTTGCCTGAACAAGTCAAAGCTCCACTTTAAGGAATTCTTTGCAGGGACTGCAAAGGAAGGGCTGTGCAGGGACTATCCCTGAAATTGTCCTAGTGTAGGTCAGTGAAACCACTCAAAGTTGTCCAAATATTATTGGCACATCCCCTGTGTGTTTGCTTTGATAGATCAGTTGAGAGTAGAGTGAATCCTTATCTGAAGCTGTCGGTATTTCCTTTTGGAGACTTTTCACTTGCATCAGTTAACACATTTTTCACATTGAAACTGCATGTCTACTGCATCTAGAAAAATGCTTCTTTCTAATACCCTTTTCCTTTTGCAAGGCCTCCTCTTTCCCCTTCCATTCCCATGCCTGTAAAAGGGGAAGAGAGGTAACAATGTCTGTGAGCAATAGCAGTAGGTGTACACTATTCTGTGTGGTCCCTCTACTTGAAGTATTTTTTGGCTAACTGCAGGATATTTCTGAGGCAAGTTTGAGTTGCTGATGGTATGGCACGCTTGGGCTGTATTTGTTGAAAGGATATTTACTCAGCTGCAGGTAACTGTTGCTGCACACCCGAAGGAAAAGGTTGCAGCGTACCCAGGCCTGCTGTGCTTAAAGATCTACTAAGCTGCATCTTGTACTTACTGAGAAGGAAAAAAAAATTTTGTAGTTTGAGGTGACTTTTGACATGGTGGCCTTCTAGGTTTCAAGAACTTTTAACTGATGTCAAAGGAACTCCAGTCCAACCTTGCAGTGCAGCAAGAGTGGATTTATCTTTGTTTATTGGCATGGTTTTAAGTAAGCTGAAGGTGCTAGCTCAAATATGCTTGTACTCTGTGTGTGACTTAATGTAGTCAAAAACAGACTCAGTGTGTGAATTTCTCAAGAGTGAAGAGAACCTGGAGGCATCTGAGGTATTTAAACAGCTCCAGTGGAACTGCATCTGGATTGCACTGAGATTTCTGTGGAAAGTAGAAGTACTTGTTCATATTAGAACTTTCTTAATTGTATCTACTGCAGAAAAGAGGCTGTGCTCTTCACTGAACTGTGACATCATAGATGTGGTGTGGAGCTGTAGTCAGAATGTTAGAACAGGCTATGAATTGTGGAATAACCTTGAGAACTGATGATGTCCTCATGTATATATTGTGTGCATTACTAATAGAAGGAGCCTCTGTAGCAGTGAGTCAGAAAATAAGTTAAATAGTTGGAGAGCTGTTTTGTAGGCTGATGCTATTTCTTGTAGAGAGGAGGCCTGAAAAGATGAATAGTATTATACAAAAGCTAGAGACTGATCTGAAGAGATGTAAGAACAAATGAAGAAGAAATTAGGTGAAGGAGATGGTGAAAAGCTTGTTAGTTACAGTTAATGTTTAAAAACTTTTCTTTGGGGGACAGCAATAAAATTTAGTACCTTTTTAGGGTTAGAGAAATCTGTGCAAGATCTTAATGGGGAATCACAGCCTGCCTGCTATTTTGGTCATCTTCAGAGGAAAATATAGAGTGCAGCAGGCCAGTTTCATTCATCCTTTAGGATGACCCAATGTTTTGTTAAAGTTATTAAACTAAGTTAAAAGGTTCCTGTGGAGGACACCGAGTGAACAGGATCATGTGTGCGCTAGACATGGTGGTGCTTTTAAGAGTACCAGGGAAGCTTTCCTAATAAATGAATCTAATATATTTACTATTAGTACAGAAAACAAGACCTCAGAGCTCAGGTTCTGTTTTCTGGTCAAATCACATCTGTTTCAGTGACTTCTGACAGCATAATTGTTTTTATTTTGGAGCCATACTTCACTTCTGACCAATAGTCCTAAATCAACTGACAGGATACTAGTGTAACATGTTAACTGGATTTCTGTGGTATCACAGAAGATGCAGGAAATTATCAGGACTTCTGGGTTAAGCAATTCAGTTACTTTGCTATTCTGTTTTCAACTGATTGTTTAAGCAAAACCCATTTAAAATACTGACATAGCAACATTCAGTTCAAGATGAATAGAAAAATGTTTGCGTTGGTTTCAAGTAATGCTTCATTGGGTTTAGTCATTCTTCCTGTCACTACAGGAGATGGAGTCTTTTATCTGAGATTCCAATGCAGCCCTCTGTACGGAAGAGTGGACTTGGGCTGTGCCATTAAAAACATGCAGAAATTCAATA
Source organism: Phalacrocorax aristotelis (assembly GCF_949628215.1). Lineage (NCBI taxonomy): Eukaryota > Metazoa > Chordata > Aves > Suliformes > Phalacrocoracidae > Phalacrocorax > Phalacrocorax aristotelis. The sequence continues at coordinate 135,714,216 of NC_134276.1, read as the reverse complement.
CTGCCTGTTAAAGAGCTATGAATGCGATGCTGATCATCAAGTGCTACAGGAGAGCTTTGGCTGATGAAAAATATTATGTGCCCCTCCCTACGATTAGGCTGGCTGCTGCTTTGTTAAATTCTGGCACGTTGTCCCTCAGATGAGACCTACTAGGCCTTTGTGGTTTTGTGTTTCTGGCATTGCAGTGCTAGAACTGAGTGCTGATTCCACGTGCGCTTTCTCAGAAATCCTGGAGAAGAGAAATGGCAATTATGCTGGGACGTGTTCCTTTCATGTCTCGCTACTCTCTTCTGTTTCTGTGCTTTGCCAGCCCTCATATGAGAGAGTGAAAGCAGGAGCAGTGTTAGGTCCTTGCTTCACAAAAGGCAAATCAAGACCTCCGAGTCACTGTTGCCACACACAATACTGGTGATGCTATTTCTCACCTTACTGTCTGAGACACTGTTGACCATCCATGACAGGTCTATTAAACTGTAAAGTTATGTAGTACAAAGCATCTTGATATAAACAAGGCAGACTGGTATTACAAAATAGATAGAAGTATAATGCTGTCATAAACTCAGAAGTGTCATTTTCCTTTTGGGTTCTTTGTCTCTCAAATACTTCTCAACTGCTATCAGAGGCTATTATTATTATCTGCTTAGTCAGTAGGAGTTCCTGTGGATATTTACTTATCCTGATCAGTTTTATACATGAGAGAACATGATGGATAATATTATTTATGATCATGGGTTTTTTAAATTGAATTTTGATTTCTCTTGCTCACCTCAGCAACTGACCCTGTCATATTGTTAGAATAACTGGTATAGCTATTTTAGGTACAGCACGTGAAATATTCCAGTTGCCTTTAGGCCATGTCTCTGCTTTTTGAAACTTGCAAAGCTACAAAGAGTGCTTGAAACTATTAATGCATTTTGAGGGTATTTTACTGTGGTGAGAGGAAAGGATTGTCCAGGTTGGTCACTGAGGTTCATTTAATTCCCCAAGATTTCTTGTTACAACCTCCAGCTCTTGTAAAATGCTCTGGCCTTTCTAAAAGCTTATCATCATGTTACCTTAGCTAAAGAAAAGTTCACTGTCCATGCAGCTACCTGAGATTGCCAGTTAAAATAGAGCAAAATGTGGTGGTGGTGGTTAAAATAGCTGTGGAGTAGTACAATGGGAACTGTAAATCATGTAATGTCTGTTTTATTAAAAAAAAAAAAACAACAAACCAACATTACTGATAGCTGACATTAAAAAAAAACAAAACAAACAAACCACAACAAACCAAACTGAAATATAGCCTTATCAGTTAAGAACTAAAGGGGAAGGGTAATCACTGCATCTCTGACAGACTGAAAATGTTGAGTGTGTAGAAGAGTATTTGACATGATGTAGTACAGCTTTTCTGTCCCTAAATTCTTCATGGGTTTGTGGGAGTTCTCTGTGGAATGGGGCTTTGTGTAGAATGAAGCCAGAAGTGGTCTCTGGCAGGTTTCAGCATGATGTCTTTCCATTACCTTTCCAAATTCAGAAGTGTCCTGATCAACAGCTTCCTCTCCATAACATGTCTAGCCCTCACAATGCAATGTCATGTCTTGAAATGCACTTTCGTGTATATCAGAGATAACTGTCAGGTTCTCTGCCTTTCTTGGCAGAATAGGAAGAGGCATCGTCAGGTAGCTTCTTAGCCTTTTACTGTGAGGAACAAGGGCAACGTTATTGGCTCTTGTTCTGTCCTACTCTATCTTTGCCCAAATTAAAGCCTTTTGAGTATCTGCTTCTTTTTACCTGGTATGCTGCTGTTTCTGTACTGAGACACTAGTTTTGAACTCATGTTCAGATCATTGGGCTTTACAGTTAGTATACTGTCTGTGAAATAAGATAACACTTCATCTTTGACTCTTCTGTTTTCTTTTGGCTGCAGGGTGGTGAGGGAGAAATCAAGGATGGGGTCACAGAAGGAGGACAACTTAATCAACAAGTTCATAGGAATCCTACCTATCGTCCCCGTTACCGCAGGTTTGTGCTATTGACTTTGCTCATAATTATGTTTGGATGCTTTTGAGATATATACAGGCTTCATTAGGAGCAGGAAGCTGTATTCCCTGGTATTAATGTGCATGCAAATGGTAGGGACAGTGAGAAGTATTTTAATTATTAGGAGAAAAGTGAGCCACAGGAATAAGGAAATGACCGTAGAATTTGTTTAATGTGCTTATATATTGCTCAGAGCCAGGAATAAGTTGAGAAAGGGCGAAGAATTCTTTGTATCCTGTTAACATCTCACAATTGAGCAACATAATGAAGTGAGTTGCAGGGTTTGTGTCTTCCCAGCTGAACTCTTATACTTTCCTGGACAACTAATGAATCCAAATACCACTTGGTCTGGGACAGGTAGATCCACTGTGTGGAGGGGCAGGGCATGCTTCATAACTTTCTGTGAACTGCAGACAGGTGTTTGCAGCTCAGCACTGGACTAGTAGCTTGTGCACATACAGCTCAGTCCTGTGTCATGCAGGCTTGGTCTTATGCACTGGTGCTCCTTGTAGGTACAGAGGAAAGCCTACTGTTCAGTAAAAACTGAAGTTGTGTCCTATCTCTTACAGGCCGTTAGATTATATGGTAGCATTGTAGTTACCTTGTGGCATCTGTGCTAGTGGAGGGTATTGCTGTCAGTCAAGATGTAAACTTCAGGTTCCTTGAAGGCTCCTAAAGTAGAAGGTAACAAAATAAGATAGAGTTACTTTTGCTAGAACTCTTTGAGAAAGGGGATGCTAAACAGATGGTACAGCTTCCAGAATAATAAGATAAAACTCTTCAAAATGATTGAAGAGAGGGGGTGGAAAGTGTGAAGACTGGAAGTGCCTAAGGACTGAGGCTGGGAGAAGAGACACGTGAAGGCAGATTACAGAGGTCACCAGAAAAATAAGTGGCATGGAAAGGATGGATGAAATTTGCTTTTTCTTCTCGTGAAAGAATACAGTATAAAAAGCCTTCAAATGAAGGAAGTGGGAGACATGCTGAAAAACAAAAGGAGGTTCATAGAACCATAGGACAGCCCGGGTTGGAAGGGACCTCAAATCATCCGGCACAACTTTTTGTGGGAAAGGGAACCTAGATAAGGTTATCTAGCACTGTGTCCAATCACATATTGAAAACCTTCCGTGATGGGGACTCTACCACATTCATGGGGAGGCTATTCCAGTAAATAATTCTCACTATAAGTCTTTCCTGTGCCAAGACAAAACTTCTCCTGGTGCAACTTGTACCTGTTGCCCCTTGTCTTCTCAGTGTGGCTCCTTGTGAAGAGAGAGCCTCTGTCGTCTTTGTAGTGGCCCTTTAAGTACTGGAATACTGTGAGTTCTCCCCTAAGCATTCTGTAAGGAGAAAGACTGAGAGCATTAGGTCTTTTCCTTACAGGTCAGTTTCTCCAGCCCTTTGATTTTAATGGCCCTCCTTTGGACTGTATCCAGTCTGTCTGCCCCCTTTAACTGTGGGGACCAGAACTGGACACAGTACTCCAGGTACAGCCTGATAAGAGCTGAATAGAGTGGCATGTTCACATCTCTCTCTGCTACTAATGCCTCGGTGGATGCAGCCCAGGATCCATTTTGCCTTTGCTGCAGTGGTGCACTGCTGACTCATGTTCAGGTTGCTGACTCGGGTTGTTATGCATACGGTGGATTGTTGGAGCTTTTTGCCATGGGGTGTTGGAGATGTTTAAAAGCTTGCATGAGCTTGGGGGAGACTCTCAAATAGCTAGAAGAGAACACGATTGTGATATCTCTAAACAGGCAAACTGGCTTAAAATCCCCAGTGTGGAAAACAATTGGAGGCTGGGAGGCTATTTGGGAAGTGGGTTTCCTTGCCTTTTTCCCTTGGGATCCATAGAACTGGGATAAGTGTACACTAGAAGACCCAGTAGCCTGTTCTTAGTAAAGATCCCTTGGAGTTCACATGGACACAGATGCTTTCCAGTGGATTATGCTGAGTAAGGTGCCGAGTCATCTGTGTTAGTCATACCTTAAACTGGCCAGTGTAGGATTATTTTCTTCATTTTCCAGCCTTAGTTCTGACATGACCGCTCCAGCTTCCAGCCTTCTCACTAAGGGAACAATTCCATAGCTGAGGAATTTGGTGGAGTTAAAAATATCAGTGTGAAATAGTCAGCCTCTGACTGGCATACCTTTTGAGATGTTGCCTTACGTTATTTTTTTAATGCCTTTAAGTGGAAAAGCTCATTAGGATTCTTGGCTTCTTGTGACTTGTTCTGTCTTGGAGAATGAGTGACAAGTTAAATAATACCCTGGTGTACTTTCACTGGTGTTCTTCATAAAGTCTTTTGACACAGATCCCCAGAGTGTCCTTCTCTGTAACTCGGAGACATCGATTTGGTGGGTGGACTGTTTAGTGGATAAGGAATTGGTTGGATGGTCGAGTACAGAGGGTAGTAGTCAACTGCTCAATGTGCAGATGGAGGTCAGTGATGAGTGGTGTCCCTCAGGGGTCCCTATTGGTACCAGTATTGTTTAATATCTTCATCAATGGCATAGTGGGAACAAGTGCACCCTCAGCAGGTTTGCAGACAACACTAAGCTGAGTGGTGCAGTTGACATGCCTGAGGGTTGGGATGCCGTCCAAAGGGACCTGGACAAGCTCAAGAAGTGGGCCCATGTGAACCTCATGAGTTTCAACGAGGCCAAATGCAGGGTCCTGCACTTGGGTTGGGCAACCCCCAGTCTCAATACAGGCTGGGGGATGAAGGGATTGAGAGCAGCCCTGCAGAGAAGGACTTGGGGTACTGGTAGATGAAAAGCTGGACATGAGCTGGCAGTATGTGCTTATAGCCCAGAAGGCCAACTGCATCCTGGGCCACATCAAAAGCAGCATGGCCAGCAGGTCAAGGGAGGTGACTTTGCCCCTCTACTCTGCTCTGGTGAGACCCCACCTGGAGTACTGTGTGCAGCTCTGGAGCCCTCAGCCACAAGAAGGACATGGACCTGTTGGAGTGGGTCCAGAGGAGGGCCACAACAATGATCCGGAGGCATGGAACACATTTCCTATGAAAAAAGACTGAGAGAGTTGGGGTTCTTCCGCGTAGAGAAGAGAAGGCTCTTGGGAGACCTTATTGTGGCCTTTAAGTACTTAGAGGGGGACTATAGGAAAGATGGACATAGTTTTTAGCAGGATCTGTTGTGATAGGACAAGGGGTAATGGTTTTAAACTAAAAGAGAGCAGATTCAGACTGCAAATAAGGAAGAAATTTTTTACAATGAGGGTAGTGGAACACTGGAACAGGTTGCCCAGCAACATGGTAGATGCCCCATCCCTGGAAACATTCAATGTCAGGTTGGAGGTGGCTTTGAGCAACCTGATCTAGTTGAAGATGTCCCTGCTCACATCAGGGGGGTTGCACTAGATGACCTCTAAAGGTCCCTTCCAACCCAAACTGTTCTGTGACTCCGCTTTTAAGGAGCAGATTCGTCTGTCACTCACTTCCTTCTCTTCATCTTGTCCTTGTCTTTCTATCAACTAGCTTAGGAGGTCAAGTTCCAACATTGAATTTAGAAAGATGAACTATGAAATGGATGTGAATTTTCATATGCATGTTCAAAACCAGCAAGAGGTAAATTAAATAATAGCTTCTTATTGCCCTTGCACTTAATTTCATAGGAATAGCGAGATTGTCCTTAATTGTAATGACTACCTGTTCATGCAGAAGGGATCCATCCTACCAGATGCTGGGTGTAGAAAAGCTTAGAGTAGAGGTGGAAGGGTTGTGGTTTTATCTGTGAATGTTTGCATTTAAGTTGGCTCTCTTATCTACGATTGTGGGAAATGGGGTAATACTGGTGCTGCTGATTGTAGAGATCTGAGCAGAATAAATTATACTCCTGGAAGTGTTCATTAGCATTGGGCAGTCAGGAATAGCACCACACCAAGTACAGTGAAGCACCTGAGCTTTTGCATGTCATGTGGGTGAATCAAGCTGGATAACTTGCTCATGGCTAATGGGAATTTATGCATTTGTGATGCAATTTTTTTCCCTTGTAAGAGGTATGATAGCTTACTGTATCCAATATGACTGCAGAATGTTTCTGTTTGAGTTAACAGATAGGTATTGCTTGCATTTATATACACTAAATCCCATGACACTAATCCTTTTATGTTAGATTCCTTTGGAAAAGCTTAATTGGGATTGGGTAGTTGTAGATTAGCTAAGCCAGCTAATGGGAACTAGATAGTAGGCAGTGACTTTGTCATCACTTTGGGCTGTGTTTTGACAGTTCATAATCATACTTTGTTTATACCGGAAATGGGACCAAATGCTCTTGCATACTTAAGGAATATGGACTTGATAGCTTATAGAATCATAGACTATCTCAAGTTGGAAGGGACCCATAAGGATCATCAAGTGCAACTCCCTGCTCTTTGCAGGACTACCTAAAACTAAACCATATGACTAAGACCATCATCCAGATGCTCCTTGAACCCTGACAGGCTTGGTGCCATGAGCACTTCCCTCGGGAGCCCGTGCCAGTGACTGGCCACCCTCTTGGTGAAGAACCTTTCCTAATGTCCAAGCTGAACTGCCCCTGATGTAGCTTCATTCCATTTCCTCCTGTCGTATTGCTGGTCACCAGAGAGGAGGTCAGCACCCCGCACTCTGCCCCCCTTGAGGCAGTTGTAGACCATTGTTGTAGGCTACAGCATGTATCTACACATTTGAGATGTGACTACATGTTGTAGTTTGAAACCAAAAGCCTCTCTGTTCTCTTTTGGATCACCAATCCGAGAGATCTCCCCTATGTCATTACCATGTTAGTGTTAATGGGGTCCAAGTTGCCTAATGGAGATATGTGCTACAATTCCTTATATGGTCAAGAGGGGCAACATAAGGCAAAGAGGAGAGATCCAGGAATGGTTTACAAATGGAATTGCAATTCCCAGGGATTGCAGCATTAATTATGAATAGGCCTGGACTGGTATATAGCTAGTCCAAGGCTAATTTGGCAGAGTCAGCCTGCATGGCCACTACTGCCTTGTTTCTTCTCCTAGCCAGAAATTCAAATGGGCTAATTAAGCTGATGTAGCTTCAGCAGTGAAGAGACCCAGGTTGCTTGTCTAACCCAATGAAACAGGTCTTTCCCTTCCAACTATATGCCAGCCAAACTCCAAAGGGATGCTTTGCTAGCATTCAAACTTGTTACAGATGGTGCTTGGTTAGAGAGGTTTTTGCTGGGCTAAAATTCTGGTAGCTTTAACCTTCTTGGGCTTCTCTCATACTCGGCACATGTTCCCCTCTCTCTTCAGAGGACCCCCTCGTCCACGCCCTGCCCCAGTGGCTGGAGAGGCTGAAAACAAAGAGAACCACCATGAGGCCAATGCTATGAGTCAGCAGCCACTTCGCCGTGGGTATAGGCGCCCATACAATTACCGGCGTCGACCTCGTCCACCCAGTGCTCCAGCTCAGGATGGGAAAGAGGTAAGCATGCTCCTGGGAAAATGTGGCAGAGACAGTTTTGATGGGGCAAATGCCAAAGATCCCTCTGTCCTGTGAGAGTTAACAAGCAAGTTGGTGTGCTGGAGGAGTCTGATGGCCAAGTCCAAAGTGCTGATGATCGAAAGTAGCTGGTTTCATTGCCTGTTCCTTGTGAACCTCTCTGAGAAGGAGCAGCTTATCTTAAATGGAACCAGAATGGAGATAGGGATTGTTTCTGGGTAGTTCTGAATTGGGGTCACACTGTAACAAATATTTTTGAAGTGGAGAAAAACAGTTGTGTGTTCCAGCTTCCTCAAACCTTCAGTATGTATGTAGTACCAGAGATGGATTTGAAAGTTCCAGATCTATTTCCTGAACTCTTGAATCAGGTGACTTCAGGGAACTGTTCACAAACAGAGATTTTACCTTAATAAGGAAAGACTTTCTCATTCTAGATCTATTTGTGGCAGTCCCCTGACAGAACCTGCTGTGTAATACTGAAACTTAATGTATTTCTTATAGTTAATAGTTTCTGAGGATTCATCTTCCTTCATTATTTTCAAAACTGGGTAATGCTGGCCCTACCACTGAACAGAGGAAGGGTCTGGAGGTCAGTCTTTGCCTATAATAAAGGTTTACTATGTCTCAGACAAAGGTGACTGAAACACCTGCTGAAAATCCTGCTCCAGTGACCGAGCAGAGTGGTGCTGAGTAATGTCCGGCTCCCCAGGCACCTTTACCATCCCTCAGGTAAGGAGTATAGATAATTCCTCTTCTCCAGCTAAAGCAGCATTGTGTATACTTCTAGGACTTGGACTCTGGCCACATACATCCCTTATGTATGGCTTTGTGATAACTTCTGAGTGTGCTGCATAGGCAAACCAAGGAACTGTTTGCTGCTTTCTCTTCTTTCTCTCCTCTGCCTATGTGTCTGTATCTGTCACAAAGTAAATTTTGCTTTATCAGTCTGATTCCCCACCCCCCTCAGAAGATCTGTCTGGTCTATATAGCAATAGCATCTGCTGATGAGTTAGTAGTGTCTTGCTTGAGGAAGATACTGTACTCTCAGCTTATAGCTAGGATAACCTAGCCATGCTTATCCTATCTGTTATGATAACTCCCTCTCCACTTGACATCCCACCTCTTCAACAGGAAAAAGAAACTTAAACAAGTAAACAGCATATCTTTTAATATGGCCTTTCAACAGGTGTCCTAAAATACAACCCAAAAGTAACACCAAAGAAACACTCAAGCAATAAATGGTCAACAGTGATGACAAAAGCAAAGATTTGAAACATCGGAACTTAAAAGAGGAAAAAAAAATACCAGCAGCTGAGATCCAGGGAACGCCTGCAAGATAGATGGAAGAGAGAAAGAGAGCGAGATTCAGAAAAAGCAACCTCCCCAGCTTCAACAGCAACTGTGGGGAATTTTTTTTTTAGAATTTCACTGTTTCACTAGTATTGAATTTTTCAGTTTTTCCTTTGGTATCAAACTGAAAAGAGAAAAAAATCCAACCAAAGAACTGAAATCGAAATTAAATGCTTTTTTTATTGGATGCTGGTGCTAAACCTCCCAGGTGTGATGAGTTTTTTTTTTTTCTGTGCCAGTCCTGCTTACTGCAGGACACGGGGAGGAGAAACTTCCGCTTTCGTTGGTAAGATCCATTTGAAACTGCAGCATGGGTGACGTTCCTCACAAATAAAAGTGATTTCAACTACCAAAAAAAAAATCTGATTTAGTGTGTTTCTTCAAGTTGACCTTAAATAATTCATGACTAATCCTGCTGTTTCAGCATTCATATGTGAAAATGAAAACTGCGTCTTCAGTATGTGTTGATGTATCTCATCTAAAACCATGCTGGATGATATGTGTGCAAGAACATGGCAGGGTTAGGTGGATCTACTTCAGTCCAAAACAACTTCTGCAAAGAAATTATACAACAGCTATAATCTGCATTCCTGGCTCAAATGGTATTAATAGTTGGGGTTTTTCTGTTACCATCTTGTAGCAGGAGTTTGGGGGGTTTCGAGTGGGTTATTGGGATATTATTTTCCCCATCTGTTTGCTAGGCTTTTGTGTTCTATAAACAGTAGAATCAAGCTTTGAAACAGTCTGCTCAAAAAAGACAAAGTGGGCTTAGCATCTGCCACTTTATTCAAGCTTCTGTTCCAAATAATGGCAGTACCTTTTGTTAGCTTCTTGAATTTTCCTTACTTGGAACAAGTAAAATCTCCACACCTGTGCTGTTTTGTGTTAATGAGCAGAGTACTTAACTGTCTTACTCGTGTGTGTGTTTTTCTAATGTTCCTCCATAAAATTTGGGTATCTTGCAAGTGTTATCAGTCTACTTCCAGCTGTTGGATAGGGGTGTGTTTCTTCAGTTATCTTGTGTCCTTCGTTCTCTAGTCCAACACTTCTCACATTCCTGTCTTGCAGTTGCTGTTATCCAAACATTAGATAGTATATCTGTTTCCTTCAAACACCTCTTTTTGTTCTTAGCTATGCAGTCTTTACCCAGCCTTTCCTGAATAATACTTCATGTAAAAACCCTTAGTCTGGAGCAGTACTGTAACTGTACACATGTAGGGCTAAGTGAGAGTAGAGAGATTCTTGACAGATACTTTGTCCTTGTCTCCCCTAGTTTCCCTGTTCCTCACACTATTGATGAAAAATTATATGCGGTTCTCTGGAGACACACTTTCTCACTACTCCTTAGGAAATGAGAAGTAGGGGCAATGTAGGGGATAGTTGTGCTCTAAAGTGCTTTGCTTCCAGCTTCTGGGACGGTGAGGAATGGCCCTTGTACCCTGGTGCCTTTGCCTTGAAGTGGTGGGGGAAGGTTTAGTGATGCATGAGTTGCACTGCCTTAGCTGTTGGCATTTGGGGATTTCCTACTTGCTTTTGCAATGAATTAGGAACTTCTTAATGAGGTGTGAAGTGAAAGCTACAGGCTTGGTTTAAGAAGGAGAACGATTCCAACTCCACGAGTACATATACTGCTGCCTTTACTGCAAGGTCATATAAGTGTAACCTGCTGTCGTAGCACTGGATCACTTACCCAGGAGTTCTGAAACTAAATTGACAGAAGGATTGCTGAGAGACTGAGTTTCTGCACCAAATCTGGTAAACTGTAGGCTGGGAAAGATGTTGAGCTAGACATAGCAGTATTCTAATGCCTTTCCTTGGAAGTTGAAGAATATGTCTGTTTTGACAGAGGACATAAGGAATACACCTTTTAAATTCTGAAGTGGGATAATCATTAGTAGGCTTCTGTTTTGTTCAGAACTAAATCTACTTCAGGCAGATTGGGGTAAGGTTGGCAGTTTCATCATAATATAAACAGATGTAAGGTATTAAACATTGAAACTACTGCAGAATTTTTCATAAAAACTACTTGAACTTCCTTCAGTTGTTCAAAAGCAAGTGTTTTTTCTTAAAGTAAAATTTTAGAGGCCAAATAAAATTTTCTTAATCTCTGCAAAAATGTAGGTTAGACTTGATTCAGTTTAACAAAAATGCCTAACTATTTTTTTGAGAGGAGAAATTGAGGGAGAGACGCAAGTAGTGTCCTAGCATCTAGTTTTCTTCCTGCTCTTTCAGTCCTGTCTTTGCATAGGTAGAATCTTTGCATAAAACAGATGCTCATAACTGAGAACCCCTTTAATACCTGAATTCCTGCTTATGAAACTATAGGCTCAACTCTTATCAAATCTAAAGTACCACTAAAATTGCTTTTTAGAAGTCTTTGGGCATAAATTGTTCTCTTGCTAGGCTACTTGTTCTCTTGTTAGCTGAACTTTGGCTGAAGAAATATAAAAATGGTGCTCGATACTGAGAGTCACTTCTCTGTGGTGCTTGTACCGGTAAATAAGGCTATGGGTTATTTGTTTCAAGCAGAACTTTAAATGAGTGCTTAGTTTTAGTTTAGTGGTATGTTTGGGGTCTTTTTTTTAAAGACTTAGCTACAAGGATTTTGAATTTGCAGAGTAGTTAACATGCTTTTATACCTGCTTGGGGGCACTGTTTTTGTGCTATGTTGATTCTCTCATTCCAGCATTCTTCCCTTCCATGGGCACTTAAAATGGCTTACACTTGGAGCGGATTACACTTTTATAGTGCAATCACTTTACAGCATTTTCGTAATACTCTGCCTGCCTGACTGTAACCAGGCTTTTTGCTTGTGAAGGCTGCTGTTTACTGTTACTTAGCCACAAAAACATTCCCTGGTGTTTGTGATCTTTTGAGGAGGATAAAGAAGGGAAGAAGAAAGTTCTGTAGGGCTTTGTGCACTGTTTCATTTAAACATAAGCCTTGCAGTGATGAGGTATTCACCCATTCAGTGAAATAAGTGTACTGTGAACTTCTGCACTGAGCCCTTCCGTGGGAGGGCTGTACACAGGTACAACAAATGCCTTGAAAGTCAAACACTTTCTACTGCTTTTGGAAAAACTTTGGAAATAAAGTCTGTGCTACATAGAACTTAGCTTGCCATAAGGGCTATGAAATTATGTGCATGCTTATTTCATACTAGGGGCACATGCTTGAGACTCCCCTGTAGAATACTGGAATGAACTTGCACATGATCTGGATAGCAAGAGTTGTGATGACCCTAATAGCACTAGAACAGTGGTTTTCAATCTCTTCCATTTGTACATTCATGGAAATTTCCAATGAAGATGGAGAACTATGTAAGTCTGATACTCGGTTATTTGTTCTGGATTTTTGAAAAGTCTACTTGTAGATCCCGAGTTCAAAGCCAAGGCCTTAGACGTTAGTCTTTCTGTTAGTTTGGCTTTTTGGAGAACCAGCTAGCTTTCAGCATCACAGTCATTCTGTAGAAAGAATTGGCTCTGAAGTGTTCAGGCATACTTGGGGGGAAAAACAGCTGCATGAGCCAAGCAGCAGTGGGACACTTGGTCAGGTGTAAAGGAGGTGAGAAAGTTTTGGAGGCCATGTCAAGTGACAGCTTGAACCCTTCATTTTGTGCTGTTGACAATAGTGGAACAATGCAGTTGTGAATGAATTTTGAGTCTCACAGCAATGCAGTGATGTACTGAGCAGGAAATTGATCCTGATGACTTAATACCACCAGCTGATGAGATGAATAATTCCTTCTAATATCTTAAGGTTTTAAAATGTGATAGGAAAGACCTACAGAAAGTTGTCGCTGAGTTCAGGGCTTCCTTGCTTTTCCTGACTATTGTCAAAATGCATCATTCTTCAATGCTTGGTGTTCTGTCTTGTAAAGTATGACTTTCGTAGGACCACGTAGTTCCATAGAATTAGTCAGGATGATTGCCCATAAACTTTGTCTGTAGTGCAGAAACAGATGTGTTCTCAAAAAGTTCAGAGTGTGGGTTAAATGTTGAAGATCCACACAGTTTGAGCTCAGATAAGTAGCTTGTATTAGTGTCAGCCTAGAGCTCAACTTCAGCTGTACCTCAAGTTAAAGATGAACTTCTGCTGTTTTAACATATTAGGTAACATCAGCTAGGTGGTAAGAGTCAAAATATGCTTGGTACAGTGTACCTTTAATAGTCTTGATTTGTTTCCAGAGGCTTAGAAAGTCTGTGTTCTGTGGTTACTGTTCAGTGTGTTGGTCTAGCTAGTTATTTTCACTTATGTTACACAATGCTCACATTTTTGTCCATGATTTGGAGAGTGGTGTTAAGAGTTTGTAATGGTCTCTGAATCTTGCCCTTCTTCCTTTAAAATATTCTGCATAATGTAGCACTGGTATATATAAGAAGCTGCGTGTAAAATACCAGCAATTTCACAGCCTTGGGATGGTATCCCAAATGCGGCATGAGAGTTTAAAGAGTCACTAAATTAACCTGCTCTAACTAGTATCTCCACAAGCCTTTATTTAGTCTGGCTTTCTATAAATGGGAAGATGCCATCTGTCCTCTTTATTCACTGTATGACTTTTTGAGGAGCCACAGAGAACTGTCTGTGTGTAAAATTACATGTCACCTCAGAATGTTGTAAACTTCCTGCCTATGTGTGTATTCCAGTGATTGAAACCTAAAGCACCTACATCAAACCATGCAAGTAGACAATAGTTTATCAGAAACAGAAAAATCAGACAATATCATCATAGGTTTTTGTTGAAAAAATGTAAACGCATTTTACAGCGGTTCAGAGCAGGGAGGAGGCAGTGCTATAAAACAGAAATCAGTATTAATAGAATTTACACAGAAAAGACACTGCCACTTTCATGCCAATAGTGCCTAGGTGATACAGTCCTTGCCCTGGAGGAAATGAATGGGAAGGAATGTTGTGCACCCCTTTTGTTCTCAATAAGTTCTTTGCTTCTCTAAGAATGTCAGCAAAAAGAACATATTTTAATACTAGTATGTGTAAATAGGCTGTTAGAGATACAATAATCTCTCCACACACATTTTAGGAAAAATCACTGCAAGGATCTGGACTGAAATTTTGAAACCATTTATGCCAACAAGTAAAACAGCTAGTATGGATTATCTTCTTGAGCCTGAGATAACCTGAATTGGAGCTATAATAATCAAGAATTGGAAATCACTAGTACTAAATTAAATAAATATTCTAAACAGAGCTCTAGGTGACGTTCTGACAAGGATCGAGATCTCTAAGTGGCCATGTGTAATGGCCACAGCTCCTTCTCACTGCAAAGGCACAGTTCGAACCATCAGAATTTCCCAGGAGGCTGCTTGTTGGCCTTTTAGCTAAGTCTCATCTGTTTCTCAGTAAGAAACTGTTAATGGAAACTCTTAACAGTGTTGAGAATCCAGGCAGCTCTGATGAGCGTGGCAGCACCTGAGCTGCCAGACAAAGAGGGGCTGCAGGACGTCCTCTGTTTTACGGGAAAGGTAGCTGTTTATATTCAGGAGAGGAATGTGCTTTGAGCTACGCCATTACAGGCTGTTTGGGCCACACAACATTTGGCTCGATTTGATGGCTCTTGGGTAGTTCGCTCTTAGGCATCCAACTCTCGCCTTGTGGACAGCTGAAGTACATAACTAAGACCAGTAGATTTGGTTATGACAAGGACAGTAAAAGTGTTGCAGCATTAAACACCAAAGCATCCACTACCCTTAATAGGTTTTTCAGGGTCAAGTCCATAACCTCTTTGCTAAGCTTTACACGCTTCTTCATTGAAGTTGATAACCAATGGTGGATATAAGACCTGTCCTATCTACTCAGGCAAAATGAACCAGGGGGAATGCAGATTCCAGTACCTGTCCAGGTGTCTGCATAACAAGAAAAAAAAATAATTTTGACTGATTTGCGACATGCTTATTAAGTGTTACTTAATAGAGGCTAAGGAATGAATAACTAAGGAAATGTGTTTGGGCATACAGATTGGCAGTGCACTGGTGCCAACTTCTCTTGCTTCTGTAGCTGTTTTACAGAAGCATGCTTTGCCTTAAATTTAGTACAGGAGGCGCCAGTGGTAACTGCTGTACAGGCTCAGATCACAAAAGTGGAGTACGCTGAGAGTGAACATAAAGCTAAACTGCTGCTGACGCTTTTCGTTATGGAAATCTCTAGTGATGGGTGATTAAGAGATGTCAACCCAGCAATCTGGATTACTGTTACAGTTTTAAGGTATGTGAGCGCTAGATGGGGCTGTTGTTCCACATACTTTTTACAGAAAATTTATGAGACACACCCCTGTGACAGGAAAGGTATTTCAATGTGGGCTATCTGGTTTCTGCTGCAAGCCTAAAGCACCCAGCTGGGCTGAAATGCGGTAGATGGTGAGAAGAATGAAATAAAACTCTCAATCCCTGCAAGCAGATTCTCAATGTGAAAAAGAAAAGAAGAAACCAACCTAAAATAAACAAATTATTTTAGTAGAAAAGTATAATCATCTTGCGGTATAGTTTTTCAAGGACTGTGCACTGTTCCTACACTGCTACATATCCCTAACTCTCCTCTGGTTATCATCATGCAGCTGGGAGGAAAATCTTGGGGAGAAAGAGGCCTACTGTACCCAGCCTATTCAGCCTGCTAGATTCCCCAGGCAGAGTATACGCTGTGCTCCCAGCCGCAACCTTCAGTTCTCTCTTCCCAACATCTCTCCCTATGGCTCATCACCATTAGGTGTTTGTGGTCACACACATGAGAGCTTTCAGGAGCAAGAAAAAGGGTGGCAGAGATGACAAATGTTCACCAGTATCCCCAGCACCCCTCCTGCAAACTCATTCTGTTCCTTCATAGCGGGGTGACCTGGTACCTCAGTGTAAGCACCTGTCCTTGAGACTAAATCAGTGCCTGGTGGTTAATAGACCATACTTTGCATTTTGGTGAGGAGAAAATTAGGGTGCTCTTACTGCCATCTGTTGATGGTGCTGTAATGCCTTCTGCCTACGGAAAAAAAAAATAATTCCAAAATTTGGAAAATTGTAAAGTGATGAGACTTGAGGACTTAAAAAAATGTTACTAGACACCTCCTCTCCTTACAGCTATACTCTGATCATGGCCCTTCGCTCTGGAGGAACACAGTATTCTGACAGACTCACTTATTGCAGCCTTCCAATCACAGGAAGTAGGATTCACCTTCACGTAAAAGATATAACTTCACTGAATATCACATTTAATCAAAAGACATTTTTTTAGAGTGTTGGTTTTGAGCAGTATTCTCTATTCTCAATGGGACTGCTGGATTGAAAAAAAAATTTTTTTTTAAACACTGGCCACTTAGCTTAAATGTTTAAATGAAAACTGAGCTTTTTGGAAAATCTGCAGTCAATCTATATGTGGCACTTTATGGCCCAAAGGTCACACAAAATCATAAAATTCAGTATGTTCCTACACAAGCTGTTAAAGACTGTGCCTCTTCAAAGAATTTAGTTTTTAATACAGAATTAAAGAGTGAAGACAATGTAATCAAAGGTACCAAAGTAACAACATGTCATTAAAAATCCTCCAGAGATTAATCAAAGTATAAGTTTCCTCATGCTGATCTGCCATTTTGCCCTACCTTGGCTGGAATGAAGACCTACCCACTGGAAAGTCAAGAGTAGAGTTCAAAGTTGATGTTCTTTATGATTTATACCTCTAGAAACACTAGGTAGCATTGGAAAAAAAAAAAGTGAAAATATTTACATATTTTTCATTTCAGTGGGGTAAACATCCTGTCTGTGAATCAAGATCAAGCAATCTCAAGAGAATGCACAGTCTAAAAATTAGCCAACTCTGAGAGATCATTAAGATGTGATTTAAATCAGTAAATGGCTCTTCAGAGGAGATGCTCTCACTTGCTACGTGGTGCTTACTTTCCAGTTAAAAGAGACTAAGTTTTAATGAAAGGGAAGATTCTTCTCAAAACTTGCACTGACGTCCATCTCCGATAAAATACTCATTTATGCATTAACTGCAAGCCAGAAGGTGGTGCTCTTGACTACACATCTTGACTACAAAAGAAAAGGGTTGGTGTTTTTTTTTCTTTTCTTCCTTTTTTAATACTGCATAGCAGGAACATACGGAGAAATGCATGTTTAATAACATGGTTAATTTGGTTTCTGCAGCAATCCCACAGACAACACCACACGCAACAGTCTATAATGGTAAACTTTTTCTTAAATGCTACCGTCAGAAGGTTTGAGAAGAGCAATCTTTCTGGGAAAAGCAGTCCAAAGATATGGATAAAAATCCAAGGAAACAAAATGAAGCAACTACAGATAAGCTATCTGAATAATAACATTCTGTAACTGAACACCTAGTTGGCAATCCCACGTCAAACTAACTCAATCTACCTGCAAATCTACAATTTCACCTGTTTTTCATTTGGAAAAAAAAGTAATTCTTCAGTTTTCCTTGAAAGGCATGTGCTGGTGTGATACCACTGCAGTGGTCCATGGCACCCTCCATGCTCCCCCCCATCCATTTGTCCAGGTCTCAAAGAATTCCACATATATTGACAATGAAGTGAGTATGATCTTCCAGGAAGAAAGACACAGAAAGCATGTAAGTTGCATATGCACACGCACTACAAGGATTACTGATAAGCATAATAAAAATAGACACATTGTTACCTTTTACCTTCAACGATATAAATATATATGTGTGTGTGTAATTTCATTAAAATACTTCCATAGATGTATACACATAAGTAGTTCTTAGCAAGACGAAAGCCAATCCATTTACCGCAGTGTCTGTGAAACCTCCACGGCTGGGAAACAAAAAGGCTGGAGTGATTTGCCAAGGGATGTAGTTCTGCCAGCACGACTTAATTACATTTATTCATTTTTTTGCTCTTCACCTTTAGATTCCATTAGTGCCTCTTGCCATTTCTTCTCCATCTCCTCTTTGCAACTCAGGAAGGCATCTTCCAAACACCTCATGGAGTTGGCCAGGTCTGGGTTGGTACGTATGACTACCATGTCATATGCCATCCACGTTGCCTGCACTACAAACCCAACATATACTACTAAGCCAGGAATTTTGGCTGAATAAAAGCAATGGCTGATTCAATAAATTAATACAAGGCATGAATTATCATCAGTCCAGATCTTATGTCAGAGAATTCACTGCCCACAGTAATACTCAAGATTAAATAAAAGATTCTTCAGTTTTACTTCTTAATAAACATCTCAAAATGCTTCAGAATAGAAGTATACTGACATAAGTTACAAAAGGGAGACACTTTACCTAAAAATTACAACAAAACAGGTAATCAAAAAGAAAGCTTCAACAGACTGTTTTAAAATAAATGAACAAAAAAATCCTCTCTCCAGACCAGTTAGAGTCAGGAGGCTTATGTTAGGTGAGAAAGAGTAAGATCAAGGAGGCTGCAGCAGTAGGTGATTAATAACCTACATAACTAAACTGATTTTGAAATAACAAGTATCTGATAATGCAGAGCAAATAGTTTTAGCACTTATTTAATACTTTCCCTTTTGTTTTGCTATAAATTGACTGTGTTTTTCTCAATGACACTCATAAATTGTGTTTAGTTACAAACAGTTTAATTAACAGTTTCCATCTGTTCTTGTTAGCTGCACACACAGTTTCTGATAGCATTGTTGCAGAACATGGAGAGGAATATGCAGTCCTCTCCATACATACAGGACTAAGATTAAATTTGCAGAGGAGTCCGAGTCGTTATTCTAGCTGAGGAATTAAACACGCCATGCACTGACCTGAGAGGTACTATGTATCCCACCATTTTTCAGAATTAAATCTCATTTTACATACTATGTTTTAATAACTGTACCTGAAATACCATAGTAGTATTTGTTTTCAACTACAACTCTGAACTGAGCATCCACCACCTATTAATTTTCAATTCTGAGCCATCTGAAACTTCTACATTATTTGCACGCTTTCTCCCAATTAAGAACATTAGGGCATTAGTTGATTGTGATTGTTTCCACTTATATTTTTATCACGCAGAAGTTTACAGCAATGAATACAAGTAATAAATCTTCAATGTCTTCCCTCTAGCAGACAAATCCATATCATTCTTAACAAAGACCTGTACCTGTTAGTTTTTCCACTTCCTCCAGAAGTTTTTCTAAGTCCCTGTTCAGGTCCTCCACCGTCTTCACCACGTTATCGTAGTTTGCTTCCTGAGGTTCTGATTCGGCCATCTACAAGGAAACCAGGAATTTCATACTTTACTTTGAAGGGAGTTGATTTTCACACTTGAAGAGAAAGTAACATTGCAGTAAATTAAAAAAGTATATAAATATTCTGTTTACATGTGAATTCATTAAGAAACTGGCCTTTAAGTTACTGGTTGTCACCTGTATGCTGCATGCTATTTTCAATCCATTTCGAGATTAATTTAAATAGAAAGAATTACACTGAAATATGCTGTGTTTGTGCCAAATAAAGAATTTGGTACCAATAATAACAAAGATCACTGTGTCAAACACTTAATTTGAAAATTTTATTTATTATCCAGTTAGAGTTGTCTTCAAGCTTCTCTCTCAAATATTCTGATGTAGAGTAATTCCTAATTTTCAAAGTTAGTTGTAAAATTCCCATTTGTATCCGGTATTTCACACTTGCACGCTACAGCCGGGTAATGACATATGCCAAGTTCTGCTACCATACAAGCAGCTAAGTGTTTATGATTTACTGACCTCCGCTTGAGTTGTAGGTAGTAAAATTTCAGGAAGTAAAAATGCTTGGGGCAAAAATATAGCTTTAGAGGCCCAGCTTCTGCCATTAAAAGTTTCAGAACCTTGATATTAACCTGAAAATGTGACACACAGCCTTGCCTTTAATTTCCTTTTCTGAAAACCACTGACGGATGGGACAAAATTATGAAGAGCATGGAGAAGCTTCACTGTTGAGGCCATACGCATCACACAGCAGGCGCAGCTTTTGTCAGCTTTGGTTTTTTTATGTATGATTTCTCAGACCCAGTTAGCGGTTATCCGTTTTCCGTTTATTACTGCCGATAGACGTGGAAGGAACGCAACAGTCTGTAACGGCTTTATCGCACTATAAAGCGACGCTAAGCCTCATCGAGACGCTGCGCTCGAGGGTCTCTTCACACAACCAACTTCGTGAGGTAATTGCGTGACGCCAAACCCCCGGAGACCATAAAAAGCCAAGACCCCGTCCCGTAGCACCGCGGCCACGCCATGGCTCCCCACCGGGCCTGTCCCGCTCCCGCCCTCGCCGCCGAGGCGCCTGCCCCTCACCGCCCACTTTCCCGCCGACGCCAACTGCTCCGCCCTTCGCGGCCCCCGAGCCCGAGGGCACGCGGAGAGGAGCGGGCGGAAACGGGACACGAAAAACCGGTGTTCTGTCCCCTCGTCCTCTCCTGCCTGCTCTGCCCCCGAGCTCACGACCTCGATTAATTCTGTGTTTCACGAAAACAAGCACTTGGGTGAGGAGTCAGGCGGCCGAGGACCAGGAAAGGGAAAGGCAGGGGTTCACCCCCCGCCCCGCGGCAGGGAGGCGGCCGGCGGCTCCGGATCCCGGGCTGTGGCGCGTCTCCGTGTCCGGCCACCTCTCTCCTTCCGGTGCACCTGCAGCTGGTCCTGGGCCGCGGCACAGCGGGCCCCGCAGCCGGCCTCGGGCAGGCCGGGCTTCCCGGGCAGCGCCTCGTCCCCTGCCTGCCGCGGTGCCGCAGTTGCCCTTCCCCGGAGGCCGGACAACAGGAGGTAACCCCCTCCCCTGCTCACGGCCCCTCCGGCTGTCCCCCGGGCCGAGTGGCCCCGGCGTTAGCCCGCATCGGGGCCTCTGCTCGACCCCGTCTCTGCCCGCCCCGAGTCCCGGCCGGCAGCAGGTGGCCTGTCGTTTCGGGAATTATTCTGAAAGTAACCCAAAAGTCACGCCTCGAGCCCGAAGTTTAAAAGTTCGGTGGTGCTTCTGCTGCTTTTCTGGGGGGCTTCATCTCCCTGCAGGCTGCACCACAGAGAGAGTCTTCGGACCAAGGCCTGGAGCAACAGGGCAAGGGGCAAGAGTTTTAAACTAGGAAAGGCTAGGTTTAGATTAGATATAAGGAAGAAGTTCTTTACGATGGGGGTGGTGAGACATCGGAGCAGGTTGCCCAGAGAAGTTGTGGATGCTCCATCCTTGAAAGTGTTCCAGGTCAGGTTGGATGAGGCTCCGAGCAACCTGTGCTAGAGGACGGTGTTCCTGCCCATGGTAGGGGGTTGGACTAGGTGATCTCTAAAAGTCCCTTACAGCCCAAACTGTGCTGTATGACATCTTTGTCTCTGTAAAAAAAGAAAAATAAAAAAAATCAGAGAAGGTTTTTGCAGAAGAAGGGTTACAAATTTTTTGATGACTGAGCAACAAGGCTCAAAAGTTTGTCAAGAGTTTGTTGGTGCTAGGAATTACCTGGTGTATAGCAGGGTAGGAATCAAATACCTTTTCTGAATTGCTCATGCCCCAAATTGTGTCCAATTCCAGATCAATATCCAAACCTTAAGTGGTTTGGGCTGTCTCTTGTTCTCCTTTTTCATCCATGCAAATACAAACTTAGTCCTGTTTTTAAATGAATGAGTAAATTAGTATTCTCACCGTGCATGAAACTTACGCATCTCTTACTATTGCCACTTATTTCACTGCCAACTGAGTAGCTGGTTTGAAGATGGCAATCCCTCTTCAAAACAATCAAAATGAAGTATTTGTTCAAGTTACATGAATGCTGCAGAATTTATCACAAAGCATTGTGTTGCTAAAGTTTTGAAGGTGTTCAAGAGCAGCTGAGCAAAATCCTTTGAGGCATATGAAAGAAAATTATGTTTGACTAAATAAATCCTTGAACCACAGGCTGCTGGAAGCTGGGGAAAGTGTTAAGGGAAGTATCATTTTATGTTATTAAGAGTCTCTTGTTTCCCTAGACACTCTCACTGCCAGCTGTCTGAGGCACAGTACTAGGCTGATGGACCCTTGGTTTGAGGTGCCATGGTCATTTCTTAGGTAACACTAGCTCCTAAATTCTGTGCTTTTAAGCTGTCTCCCAGATGCTGCCTCCTGCTGTACATGTGTGCGTACATGGTTAGGGGGCCCATTTTTGGTCTAGCGGTGTTCCTTTTTAATACTGCTTCATTACTTTGTGAAAACCTGGGCAGCAAACACCGTGTGTTTATGCATGTAATACCAATAGCTTGGCAGCCACTGCATAATAAAAAATGCGCTAGAATCTGTTTTCAGTGACACCAGCATACAGGAGCATGTTTTGTTTCAACATATCTTGGTTTATTTGTGAGTCTTCTCTACTACAAGTAGGACACAGCAATGTGTTTGGGGGTGAATTACAGATTTAAAAATTATATTATTAAATGGAACAGTTCTTAAATGCATTTTTATGTAACAGTGTTACAGCTCTTGGTGTTACATACTTTCTAGTTCTTCT
The DNA here is from genome assembly GCF_949628215.1 of Phalacrocorax aristotelis. NCBI lineage: Eukaryota > Metazoa > Chordata > Aves > Suliformes > Phalacrocoracidae > Phalacrocorax > Phalacrocorax aristotelis. The sequence goes on along the minus strand of NC_134276.1, from coordinate 135,691,936 downwards.
AAGGTCTCTATGGGCATCCTTTCCAGGGAGAGCTGGCTCCTCTGCTTCTTTATGTGTGAAGCCCTGCAATTTATTCCATCCTGAGACTGGGTGTTTAAGTCACTATAGGTCTGTTCACTGGCTTCTAGGTTTTACCAAGAGGAGCTGTTGGGTTCTCACTGGAAAATGTGAACAGTGTAAAAATGTGGTGACAAAGAGCAGGAACTTAAAAGGAAAATTTATATATTTAATAAAAAGAACAGAAGAAACTGAAGGACAAAAGGTGAAATATGGATACGTATGCAGACTATGCAGAAGAATATGTGTACATATTCTCAGGATGTTGGTTGCTCAGGACAAAAGCACTTAGGAACTAGACAGAGCAGAACTGAATGCATGTGATATGTGCTGCACCTGACTTACAGCCTAATAGTTCATCTGTCGGCCCTGGAGTTCTGGGAGAGGCTGTCGCCAAGCTACCAAGTTACACTGCAGATAAGTACTGATTTTGGGAGCCCAAAGACCTCCTGCTCAGGGAAGTTATTTCTTTGAAGAAGAGGAAGACAATGGAATTTAGCCCAAATGTATGGCATCTAACTTCTGACATTTGACCAAGACATGTAAATCAGGAGCTAGGTTACCCTTTGTACCTGTGACTTCGGTGTAGGGAGAGAGGATTTTAGTACTTGAATTGCTTTACAGACGTTCTTATGACCTTGTATTAACTGCAGAGGACCTAGAGCAACTATGCCCTTAACTTAGTTTTTCAGCTGTGTTGAGTGAATCCCAGCTTCTGGGCCTGGAAAATCTGCCACAAAAACCAGAGGAGAAAACTGTACTGTAGCCTACTTAACAGCATCTGACCAATCTTCAGGATCTTTCCTGAGCATGTGATTTGAGAAGGGAGGGCTGACCAGGCCAGTGACTGCATGAAACTGTGCAAATGAATTTTCCATTTAGATTTAAGAAAAGAGTTAGGAATATGGAGGTCTAATTCGCAGGAAAGTGGCGGAAAAAGGACTACTATTAGATGTGCCTAACCCTGACTAGAGGAAGTGCTAGCAAATTACTGGACCCTCAAGTGACTGAAGAAAATTGATGCATAATCCTTCAGTCATTTTATTTTTATAAGGAGAAGCTCTTTTTTTTTCTTTATTTATTTTCATATAATACTACCCCCTCCTAGCATTTGTTCCTTTGGAAATTTTAAATCACAAAAACTGCACGGGTGAACTGAAAATCACACAAGATCTACCATTTTCAAGAAAAATCTAAATATTAAATAGGCAAATGAATTGTTCTCAACTCAGAAGACCTGCCGTCTTGAGAGGTGAAGCTCATGAGGCAGAAGAAAGACTTGGAATAATGATGGGTGGTTTTTTTCCCCTCTTCTAGATCATCTATTCTGATTCTTACCCCATTCAGGGATGAATGGCTGGCTTGCAGAAAGAAAAGAGTAGGTACTGACCCTTTCAACCTCTGTGGGCTTAGGCTGACCAAAAGATCAGTCACAGTCTATCAGCTATAAGCCACAGTTTTAAATCACAGGATCACAGAATATCTCAAGTTGGAAGGGACCCACAAGGATCTTACATTAGGATGTACAAGTAAGTGAGAGACCTTATCGCCTCTAAATTACTTAGAGTGTGCTTACCTTCTGGAAGTTGAACTACAAAATTAGCACCCATGTTAAAAGAGTCAGCACATAGGACAAAGACTGAATGGTTTGTGGTTGAACTGCAGCTTAGGCCCAGAAACACATCCTGAGGCTAGTGAGCAGCTGCTGTGTGGTTTGGATGGTTGCTAGGTGTGCTGTAGCTTTCTTGGAGTTAAAGAGGACGTTTTTGTTAATAAGACTGCCAGTCTGCTGCCTTTTGGTGTGCCTAATCATACTTGCTTAAGGGAAAAACAGAGAGAAGGAGAGGGGAATTTAAACACGCGGTGTTTTCTTTGTGGATGTGCACACAATACAAGACTTAGAGCAGAATTTTGATTTTCACATAACAAAATGTGACAATAAATGGCTGCTGTCCCTTAACTAAACAGGGGGAGGGGCTTGTGGATCAGTGAGGAAGATTATATACTCTGAGGCCTGAACCATTAAAATACCTTCTCCAACCAGTCTGACTGGGAGCACAGCAGAAAGATTGACTGGGGCAACTAAAATCAGCAGAGGTTGCTGCTTTTGCATATGCATATCTTGACTATTAACCCTTTGCCTTTCCCACTCTTTCTTCTACAGTTGGAGGCTGTAGAAACTGTGATAGAAGGAGCAAAAGGAGGAAGATTGCCAATTATATTTTTAAACAGGAATCTGAATAGGTTCCCCTGCTGCCCTTGGGAAAGGTGCCTGTGGAAAGTAACACATTTCAGTAAAGAACTCATTGAAATGAGGAACTGTCCTTTGTATTTTAGCCACTTTTTAATGGGGAGGAGTATAGGACAGATCCCCTGATCCTTCAGGGAGAAGATACTGTGGAAAGTCAATGCAAGTTCGAACCAGAATAAGAGGAAAGCTGAAACCAGAGTCTGAGCCTACACTCTGCAGCTGCAGAGATCTTTCTAACTCAAGAAAAAATTCAGTCTAGAAGATGTCTCTCCTGGTTTCTCAGGGGATGAAAGTCCACATTACAGAGCTATTTCACTAATACTATTTTGCCCACTTCTGCTAGTCTCTGTGGAGAGGTCAAGCAATGAAGGAAACTACTCCTGGTTTTCACCATTTTGCACACATGGACAGTAAATGCCAGCTGGAAGAATAATCCCAGAGAGAAGTTTAGGATGTCCTGGTGTACAGATATATTGATATGCAGCCTTTCTTATGGATAAATTAACTATTGTGTTTCAGTATCTAAAACTATTGCCTCTGCCGCAACTAAAATTTTCCCACAACAAAATAATATATGCAGCACCAAAGTGTTAACAGGAGTACATAAGTTTTGCTCAAACAGTGGCAGAGTTCCCAAAGCCACCTGCATCATGTTGTTGACTGTGAAATGAACTTTGTCTCTCAATGATAGGTCTCATATTAATTCCTTTTGTAATACAACTGCCTCTCACTTGTATGAAGTAGGTAAGCAAATAATCTTGTACAGACTCATATAACCAGGAGTCAGGAATCTGAAACTCTTAACATGAGATTTTTCAGTGATAGGAGAGGGCAGTCTTTGAGCTAATGGAAGGAGTCTCCAGGCCAGCACGTGGGACTCGCATATGCAGGTTGGGTAGGAAGAAAGGGCCCAGAACTAAAATGCCAAGAAACTGAGGTGCAATTAAGATTATGCTCCATAACTGATGAGGACTGAGGGCACCAGCAGAGCCCAATGGTGACCCCAAGGGCATCACAGCAGGAAAATGTCACAGAGCAAGTTCAGGAATATTATCCAATCTGGTTGGGGAGCTCAGGACAGATTTTGAAGGGGGTTTGTGAGTGAGGGTCATTGCCGGGCTGTGTGGGAGCTCTGGGTGGGACTGGTGGGAGGAAAGGGCAGGGGAGAGCTGCATTTTACAGCAGGGCTGGAAAATTTTGGCAGCCCGAGCAGGAGGGATATGAACAAGCAAAGCAGAACATGAAAAAGCCTGCATTCCTATTGCTGCTGTCTGTTGTAGCATGTTTGGGTGTTATTAATCTTTTCTCTCTTTCTTCATTCTCAGATTGTGTTCCTGATAGAAAGGGCTTTCTGTGTCTGGAGCCTGGGTTTTGTACAGATTTTCTGTTCCAAGAACCCATTTTTCTAAACATGAACCTGTAATCCAAAGTGTATGATTTCTGTTTGTTACATTAGCCTATCCCTCTTGATCTGTGTTTGCCTGCCTTTCAAATTACGCTCCAGGTCCCTGCCCGAGGACTCTGCTTTGCCTGTCTCTGTCATCCCGGGTGAGCAGCTGGTGTGTGGAAGCCAGGCAGACCCGTTTTACAAGTGTGTGCTGGGGCTTACACTCATGCGATCTCCCTGGGGAGACAGCTGAGAAGACCTTGAGGAGGAAAGAATTGAAGCTGGGCAGGTCTGGGGTAGGAAAGCCAGTGAGGAGGAACTTAGTCATAAGAATTACAACCACACAGGGTAACCATCAGCGTTATCAGGAGTGGCCTCTGACAGACTGGGAACCAGCAGCAGGCAAGTTTCAGGAAGAGACTACTGCAGGGCAAGAGGAATGGTGTAATTCAGGTAAGTAAAAGAAAACACTGCTGGAAGATTAGCTGATGAATGTTTAATTTTTAAAAAAGACTTTTATTAACATAAGTGTCACCTGAAGTAGCATATAGCTGTACTGTGAAGTCTGTGTGTATATGTGTATACACCCGTGCATGTACTTAACTGCTTGTATTGAAGTTACTTACAGTAACAAATTTCGGTGATCATAATGGTATTGGGGTTTGAGAAAAAAAGAGGTATGTCCCTACACACAGGTTGATTTAAATGAAATAACTTCTAGGCACATTTTAAACAGGAAGAAAATAACAAAGGAAATAAGTTTCCTGTAAATTTATTTAGTCTCAGTTCACTGAAACAATACAGGAAGGTAACTCTAATCCAATGTGGTGCAGATACCTAGATTTTTCTCTGTTTGCCTGTTTGCATGTATCTGTGTGCGTGCATGAGCTACTGATTAAATTATAAACAAAATCTATGGTAAATGCACCAAGAAGCATCCAAAAGTTGGGAAATTTTGAAGCTAAAATTGTGTACACAGCTTCAGCTCAGTTTCCTTGTGGCTGGGTAATTATGAAAGCAGATTCACATTCCATTTAATAAGCCATTTTGCAGCATGTAATATCAGGCAGTATTCTTACCACACAGTGTTTTTCACAAGAGCTACATGTATGCATCATCCTTTGAAAAAATACTGCATTCTTATGTCCTGTCACAGCTTTTGGTGCCACAGTTTTTCAGAATATCTGTATCGAGTTTGTGCTATGGTTTGATATGGGCTTAGTACTGGCCGGTACCACCAAAATCAGAGTTCAGTCAGTAAGAAAGAGACAGAATGGTGAGCATTTTCAAAAGCAGTGTGTGGTTTTGACTACACAAAAGGAAATCGCAGTTAAGAGTGTGCTTTGGAGAGTTTGGCCTCTAGACTTTTTATATCTTAAACAGCCTGCTCACTGAGGGCTTCAGGTCAATGTATTCCTCACTTTTTAAAAATTATTTTAACTTTGATTTTGCAGATTACCTGGGAGGAGTAACTTTTCATGGCCTTAATTCAGGGGGAGTGTGATCAAGATATATGTTAAATTTTCAGAAACTATAGTAGGCCATGTCTGCATTAGAAAAAAATATTTTTGTCTTAATCACCATTCAGTTTCTGTACTGTTTCACACTTCTGTACTCAGACTTCCTCACACTGCACAAATAAATTAATTTCTGTGAGATGGTCTAAGTTTAAGCAAAACTTAGCACCATGAGAACTTGCATATCTCCACTGATATGGCGCCAGTTTGGACTAACCCTGTTAGGATAAAAGCACAGCAGTACAGAGTCCTCCTGACTCATATTTCTCAATGTGGTAGCAACTGCTGACTTTGCCTATTTTTTCTGCTCCCTTGAAAAGGAGCCAGGTTTGCCTTAAGTAATTCACCTGCTCAAGTAGCAGCATGAACCTCATTATCTTCTCTTTTCTCCATGGTCCAGCTCTTCAGAAGTGGTCAGCCTAATTTTCTTCCACTCCTTTAATATGCTTCAGTAGCAGCTAGCCTAGGTTTGATATTCAGATATTGTTGACCAAGAGAAAATCTTGAGTCACTGTATGTGATTTTTTTGAAACACTTTGTTTTCTTATAGGGTGTTACTGTTACCAGCTGTTGCAAAAGTGAGTTAGAGTACTATATAGCTGAGACATTACAGCCACTACAGCAAGCCACAGGATATTATCAGCAATCATTGTTCAGGACAGAAGTGAGGTGCCTCTGTTATGTTATAACCTGGGCTGACTGGTCAGAATTTCACATTCTACATCATTGGAGATGCTGCTTGGTAGCCCATGGGTGCTTTATGGTGAGAGGTGAGATGAGTCGATGGGCCAGGGAAACCTTGTGAAGATGTAATGATCTGCCAGGGTGTTTGAAATAGTCGCTAAGGCCTTCTGAAGGCAGAAGAGATAGGATATGTAGTCTAACAAATACATAGATTTTGCAGGAATATGTTCTCATGGCATCAAGTTGTAAGGCTTGAAACCTGAGAGACTTGTTTTTTATTTGTTTTGGACACTGCTTTTAGTAAAATGGTGGACTTAACAGGGGAAGAAATATCTTTTTCACTGTTTGCTTTTCCATGGTGCTTTTCTTCTCCCTCTTCTCACATTCAGCATCCACAACCACTCAGCTGTCCTGAGCTCACACATTGTGGTTTCACTGCCATTTTTGTTCCTTCTGTTCCCTGATTGCTCCCCTCCCTTTCAGCTGCATGGCCAGGGCAATGCACTTGTGCATAATCATTGCCTTGACTTGTGGCTGGGTTCAAAGGTCATATAAAAGAGGAGGAAAATACTAAAGGCAATACAGAAACAGTGACTGGAAAAGCTTGAGAGTATGGTTCTGCCACTGTAAGAAATTAAATAGAAGGCATCATGGTTAAAACATTTGTTTTTTCTTTTATCAGTTCAGGCAGTATGCTGGACTGAAGTGAGTTGCTTAGCTGTTCTTTATGTGCCTGTAGTCATATTACAGACATATTGGTCCTTGCAATTAGTGCATGAAAAATACCTGTAAAAATATTTTTATAATAAAGTGGTGTGCAGTTAATGGAGGCCAGGAAGTCTGGACAAATAACTACATTAACTTCCATATCAGCTTATAGCTCATGGTTTAAAAGGTCTAATGAAGATCCAAATGAATCTTAGCTTTTATTTTTCTAATATTTAATTAATTTAATCAGGTGTTTCTTTAGACAGAATAGCTAATCAGTACTCAAGGATTTACAGTTTTGCACTGATGGTGGGAACTGATGTTGGTCCCAAGTCAGACATATTCACTGGCAAAACTGTGTATTTACCATGAATATGTACATCATCTTATTTTCCTGAACACGGCAGGAGCAAGGAGCAGGCAGTTTCTGTGCATGCAGTTCTCAAGCCGTCTGTTCCCTTATATTTCATGGACACACAAGGCTTTATATTTCTCTTCCTTTTCAGTCTCACCACAATGACTGTCACTCAGGCTTCTTGATTCTTTATGTCCTCACACTTTAAATAGCATAAATTGAGCCTGTTTAGAAATTTAAATCCATAAAATGTGAGAGAGGATTGATTACGTTAGGGCAGATCACCTTCCCAATGCAGTTTACCACCTTGCCATGTGAATGCTGCGCTAGCACTAAGATGACAGTATACATGTGGGAATGAATGACGGGACTGGAAAAATCATAGTAGGGCTTACACTGGTACACAGTGCCTGTGGATCCGTGCTGACACAGAGAATGGTTTCACAATTGAGCTTTAGCCATGCACCACCCTGGGTAGTGGGAGATCCATTTTCCCTGTTCCTGCTTCTGGATGTGTGCTCCTGACACCTCCTTGAGCCTGTGCTAGCACTTGTTGAATTTCATGGTGAACTAAAACCACTCACTAAAATGGCAGTATACTACTATGGCAAAAGAAAAGTTAATTTTCCCTGCTAGCTTAGTGGTTTGAATCCGTTTACCATGTGATCAGTTGCACAGCTTAGAGTGAAACAAGAAGTAGAATTGAGCTGAGAGGAAAGAGATACTCCCTTCTTTTGGTGTTGGTGAGCACTTAATTCAGCTCAGCTGCATTCACAAAACCATATTCACATTCAGTATTGGGGCTTCCTGAACTAGTTTAAGCAGCCCCCACATCTGCCATCATTTACCTACTTAATCCTGTTCCTGCATTGCCCTCTGTGCTTTGTCTAAATTGCAAGGGCAGCAGATCAGCTTGGCAAACAAACGAGGTTGAAAACAAAACACCACCTTTTTCCTCAGTGTGCAGCCTGTTGGCAGACATGCGCAGAGGAGCAGTAAGTGTCCGTGTACGGCAGATTTGGGGGCTAATTAACCTGGCACTGTTGCCAGGCTGTGAAACTACTGTGCCTTGTGCAGTTCACCAAGTAGTGTGCTAGCAGCAGTTTGTGAATGCTGTTGACTGTAGGTTAGCTTCAGCTAAGGTTTTGCTATGTATCTCTCATTGTTTTAAGGGTAGCTGATTCTGCTGTTTCTAGATACCATAGTCTTCATTGTATATTTAGCTTGGACATGGGTCTTCGGATTTAGGTATTAGTCAAAGAAAGGCTTGACTGCCATCATTGTTGCAGTCTGCTTGAAACTGTGTAGTTTCTGAGCATTGTTAATAATACATTAAGCATTGCCCTCCAGGCCACTGTATCTGCATTTATTCTTAGTCATTTCTTTCTGCCACAGCAAAAGCTCCAACGTCTCTCCAAATCTGCTTGAAAACCCTGTTCCCCCCTCTGAGCTCTGTTCAGGGCAACATGTACCTTTTCAAAACTCATTTACAGAGACCTTCACAGCCCCTTGTTGCTCCCATTCAGTCCCTTGTGTTGAGATGCTTTGTTCTAGAACAGCTCATTTGCTTTCTAGTCACTGTTACAAAAGGGTAGGTGTCTTTCAGGAAGGCTTTGGAGAGTGAAACTGAGCGGAAAGTACCACCCTTACCTTGAGCCTTGGCATTCTGAAGGAAGAGCAGCCTAGTACTGCGGTCAGTACCTATCATGTTTGATTTTTATATTGCACTGCCAACTAGCTTTCTTAAATAAGGTGTAAGTCACACTGATGTACTGCACAATAGAAGACCTGATGAAAAAAGATGCATGTCCAAGAGAAAAATGAAATTTCCAGGTTTTGTGTAAACAACAAAAATAATCAGTTTCAGCTGAAGAAGATGGAAATCAGAATAATCTGAAAGATTAGATAGGCCCAGGCAGGGAGAGCAGGGTGTTGAAGCAAATACATTTTTGAAAGTAAACAATAAAGAGAAATGAATTTCAGTGAGTGGATTTCGTTGTATGTAAAAGAGTAATCAAAAACAGTGGAATAACTAAGCTGACCTTTACTTGCAGTTGCACAAATTGTCCAGTGCAAATTCTAAATTGAAGTAATACAGAATATGTTCTCCTGTGCTCATGATCTAGACAGTACTGGTCTTGGTACATCATAACAGACAAGGAAAATCAAATTCCAGTGAGGTAGAGGTTTTGAACCTCTTAAGGTATTTTTGTCCCCCTTATCCTGGCTTGATACTGGAAAACTGTCTTCATACAATGAAATAAGTATTTGGGCACTACCAATATGCTTTCTGCTGTGTAGTGGGTATGCACCTTTATATTGAAAATGTTAGTTCCACATAATCTCCATGTGTCCCCTACTGGTACACTGCAAAAAATATTTGTTAAATGTATAATGAGAGATCTGTAGATTTTTGAGTTACCGCTCTCGTGAAGATGGAAGTATGGGAACTGCAGTAATGTTAATGTTAGACCAGTAAGCTGCAGAAAGAGCTAAGTATGCAAATTCATTTGGTCTCAGCCTGGAAAGTAGCGCTGAAAGGCATTTCAGAATTATCTTATTAAGTGCAACTTCTTTTCCTGCTTCCTGAGTTTTGCAAGAGGATAGAGGCATAGAGTGTAAATGGACTTGTCCAATCAAATTTTCCAATGGTAAATCTGTGCTGCTCTATAAGCAACAGCAACAAATGGGAGTGCCATTGCAAATAAAGCACCAATGGCTGCCGGTGTTTTTATTTCTGGATCCCATAGTTCTGCCCTAAGTATGGTTAGAAAACTTGTGTTCCACCCACTGGCGTCACTGATGGGAGGTGCATAAGGGTAGGAATCTTGTTTATGGACAGGGGACCAGTGTAGACGTGTTTGCTGCATCAAAACTTTTTTCCATGGATCTTTGTGACTGTATGAGTGCCTTTCTGTGTAAGTACAGGTTGTGTGCCTGTGCTTACACGTGCGTGTGGATGCACATTGGTTAAATGTAAGTGTACATTTCTAGTGAGCATTTGCACAAAGCAAAGTCATTAGCTAGTGTTAAGATGGAGCTTGGGGTGTTTATGATTCATATTATACAACGTGATTGTTGGCTAATGGCCCTAAAGTCTATTGTCCTGTGATGCCGTCATGTCCGTTCATATGCATTTTTCCTATCTGTGTGTATCTGAGTGTGAAATAAGCTAGAACTGTTCCTCTGATGGTGATACCTGTGTATTTGGAACTGTGTGTATGTGTTATAGCCAAGGTAGGGTGAGTTAGTGTGATTACTTTCAGAGTGTACCTGAAAAGCTTGGTATTACTACTGTATATTGCTCCTTTGATTGGATTCATGTTGTAGCCACACCCCAAAAATAGGTGAATTTGCTAACATATTAAGAATCAAAGGAAATAAAAAGTGAAATAGACTTTTTTGGTATCTTAAAGTGCAGATATATTCAATTTTCCCCTTTCTGCTGCCTATGTTGTGCAACTGATAAAGCATAATTTCACCCCTTAATTTTAAGGATGAGAACAAACTCTGTTTAATGTTTCATCCATTAACAACTTCCATAAAACCATATTAGTGTTAATAAGAATGTCACATTTTATTATTAACATTTGCCATTGTGGTTAATTGCCTTGAACCCATAGCTGAAAATAAACACTTACAGGATGAAAGTCCCAATGCCTGTAAAATGTTTTAGATTATACTGTTTGTGAAGCTGTTAAATCTCAAATTTTTGGCAATGTTTATAAGAAACAGTGGCTAAATGTACATGCCTTGCCTTTCTGTCAGTCATCACTATTCACCACACTGATTTTTATGATTCAGAAATAATAGTCCAGGTCCTCTGTTGATATAAATCAATGCAGCACTGCAGAGCCTATTCCTATCTTATGACTGCAGTCCTCAGTAATCTGTAATGCAGAACAGCTGAAACTCTACATCAGGGATGTGTTTTGGGAGGCCTGCAGCTGATCTGCAGTCCTGGTGCAACTGGCATACACTGGCAATGTAGCCCTGTCTGAGCGGGGTTGTACACCTGACAAATGCACTTACACAATCAGAAGGTTTTGTAGGTGCATGGTTGCACATGCTAAGGTATTATGCTAGTGATAGCTGAAATTGCAACTGGAAAGGTGCACGCTTGCACAGGCTCTGGGTTTTCAACTACAAATGCAGAAGACTTCCAGATGTTGTGATTCAGATTAGTTATAGACCTGGCAGTGTTAACGAGTCAGTACCAGAGAGCCCTAATGACAGAACTGGTCTTTTTTTTGCTTGTCTTTGTGGAGCACAAGTTGTGGGCAGGGGCTGTAGTGACAGACATTTTGTACACATGCTGCTTATCTGTTCATTTGTTATGGACAGATAGAAGACAAAGATTCTGCCATCTAAGTGTGTTAACTAGAAGTGTATTAGCTATTCTTTAAATACTGTTAAGTTAATGACTATGATTTTTTGTGCATATGCCTACCCAGTTGCTTGTGAAGCACTGTAGAACAACCTCAGTCTTAACTTCTCTCTGGTCATGCAGTCTACCATTCATAGGATTTGATAGTGGTTATCCTGTGTCGTTCTCTAGGCCTTGAAGTCCCAGTGCTGCTTTTTCACACAACCTCTGATCATAAGGGGTAGAAATCTCCATATTCAGCTCACTTGTTGCTTCATAAATCATCCTTCCTCCCAATAAATTTCATTAATATTCTTTGCGTCTGTGCAGAAGCCACAGGTTGGAGACCCACTTGCTTGTAATTGAACATGGCAGGGGATGTAAAAAGATTAACACGAATGCTACTGGAATGCAACAGCAATGACAAGCTATGTGGTAAGATTCACAGATTCCTTTAAGTAATAAGCTTTCACATGCTGAGCAGGAAGGCCTGCTTTCCTAAAACGTGAGCCAGCCCTTTCCTCTCCTCCCCCTGCATTCCAGCCCACACAGAAGGATTTGACTGAGCTCTCCCTGCATTGTGTCCCCGGGTAGAAACTTCTAAGGGGATGCAGCCTTTGTGGTGGGATTCATCTCACATAAGTTTAGCCATTCTAGAGTATTTCTGCTTTGAATGAGACTTAATATAAGCTTTAAAGATTACCTGCAGCTTCCCTAAAGACCAGTCTTTTATTTCATTACTTTCTTGCATCTTTGGGAACTGAAATGTGGTCTTGCCCTATGCAAAAATAGCACCACCTCCAAATCTGGGGACCTAAGAGAGTTAGCTGGCTGCAACATCCTTGTTAATTGCAATGTCTTCTAGTCAAATCCAAACCAGGTGACCACACCCTGTTTTCTTTAAAATGTACCCTATAATTTTAAGGGAAGGAGCTGAACCTGTAATTGCATTTGTATTTGTGATGGCACAGTAATATCCAGCCCTTCGCATTTCCCTCCTATCCCTCTGCCAGGGCTTGCTCTGTTTCACTGGTGGATGACACACATGGCTACAGTGTGTCATATACAGCCTTTGTATTAAGGCATCTAAATGAGTGACCTTAGGTGTGGAGTCCCAGTGGTTTCATGCAGTTTAGAAACTCAGCACCTTTGAAAAATAGGGTGGCAGCATGAACAGTATTCAGTTGCTATTCCAAGGAGTAGAGGATAGATACGCATGCTTTTGGGACTGAAAGTTACTGAAATTGGTTATTACTACTTTGTTATACAGAGCCAATGTGCATCAGGCAGTGCTGCTTATTCCTTGGCTTCCCATTTGCTTTTTCTGCTGATAGTTGTGCGTGAATATCAGACTGAAGTGATTGTTGTCCCAGCTCTCCTTGTGGGATTTTTTGTCATCATGCTAACTGTGATCCTTTGGCTCCACTGTCGAGGCTTGCGAGCAAAGCGGGAGCAACTGTCATCACCTGGAGACCGAGGTAAAAAAAAACATGTTTCAACCAGAGAAGAGGGTGTTGGTTTCAGTGGCCAGAAGTCAATCCTATTTCCCCATTGCTTGAGCTGTCAGGCAATAGCATTTATGGAGAGCCTGACTGGTTTTCAGCAATCTAGTGAACATTAGAAAAACTGGGAACCCTGATTTACCCCACTTGCAGTAGTAATTGTGGAATCTGTGGTATAGATAGATCTGAGAAAACCTGAAGTAACATACCATATAGGCTGATTAATGTACTGTGGTGACATCGCTAGAAAGCTGCAAAGTATATTTATGTAACAGCCTTCTTGATGTTACTGCAAGGAGAGTTTCTCTGGAGTATTTATGAATGACAGTCATTTTGATGTAGGCCATACCTAATTAATCTATTTGATATACTGTCATTTAAGAAATTTAATTTCAAGCTGCTGCCTCCCATTTCCTATGGGGACAAGAAGAAATAGAACAGGGACTGGTAAGGGGGTAGGGAGAGGTTTGTCAATACTGCAAACATATTTTGCAGTGTGGAAATGAAAATCCAGTTCTGAACTGATTTTGGGATTGTAGAGGAAAAAGCGTCTTCAGCTTATATATAAGCTGAAGGGAGATAATTAAGAACAAAGATGGGGCCTTTGTGGGAACACCCTGTGCATGTCAGTTTCATAACTGGTAGCTGGTGATAAAAGAAAATGGTCATTGCTTCAGCACATGGGAATTATGTACAAGTGCATGTTATCTAGAAAGTTTACATAGTTAAATACAGTACAGATATCCAGACTCAGTCTGCCTTTTCATTGAGTGGGAGATAAATTCCTTTACCTTTTCAAATAAGATACAATAACAGTTCCTTACTTTGTTCTGATTTCCAAAACAGTATGGAGCAAAAATCAAAGAGGGTAGAAGGACAGACATTGCTACCTACTACAAGAGTTCATCTGTCTGCTTTTATGCATCATGTGTATTTGTTTTTGTCAGTGAATGACAAGAATCAGCAGGAATCCAGCTTAACAGAGAACCTATATATCCAACTGAGTGAGACATCTGTGGAAAGCCTGCTAAATTCTGCATCCCTGACTCTGAAAGAACTGGAGATACCGCGAGAGAAACTCTTACCAGGCACCTTGCAGCTGATAAAGAATGGCCGCTATGGAAGCATCTACAGAGCACAGTTGGAAACTGGGAACCCCGGGGAGTCTAAGACTGTAGTATTGAAAGCCTTACAAGGTAAGGCACATGGCCAGGATCCAGTTTGGTACAGATCTCTGTGTCAAAGACATGATGCTGGGCAGAACTTTGCAGTCATGACTGGGCAAGAACAAGCTGCGTTAAGTATCGTGTTAGCTAGTCAGAGTGGTGTTTTGGTAGGAGTGTCTTGGTAGCACTAAAGATTGCCTTTCATGTTGATTTTAAAAGCTACTCACCCTGTTTCTTGCTGCTGCCATTTGGTTTTTTTCTGTTTGTTTTTTGGTTTGGGTTTTTTTTTTGGTGGGTTTTTTTTTGTTCTTTCAGACCTGGCTAGTTCCCAGGAAGTAAAAGATTTCCTGGGAAGGATTAAATTCCATCAAAATCTTGGCCATCATGAGAACCTGGTTGATCTGGTTGGATGCTGTGTAGACCAGCTCCCACTTTATGTGATCATGGAAGATGTGTCTCTTGGTGACCTGTTGACATTTCTATGGACATGTCGGAAGGTGAGTCAAAAGAAGTGATGATAGAATATCTTAAATTCCTTAGGTACATGTCTGTCCATAAGTCACAGATGATTCTTTTCATCTCTCTATGCATCTACCTATATCAGTCTAAACTATTTCCATCCCCCAAAGAAGTTCCACACAAATCTAAACTGGAATAGAATTAGTGGATATCTTGACTGATATGATATAGTTTGGAGAGGTTGACATACTTTTGTAAAGTGAAGTCCTACTTTGCAGACCATTGGAATGAGAATTGATAAAGTTACCTGAATTTCTAAAAAGTTTTAAATAATGTCCCACTCCAGATGCTTTTAAGAAAACAGAGCAGTTATGACACCAGGGAGAAGGTCAATGACTGACAACTAATTGATTAAAAGATGGGAAACAGCATAAAAGTGGAAGGTTGGTACTTGAATGGAGGGAGGTCACCCACGGAGTTCTGCTGGTATATATGCTAGGACCTGGTGCTATTCATTGCATGTATCAATAACCTAGAAAATGGGATGGCAGTGAGGTGATGAAGATTGCCAATGATACCAGCCAGTAAAGGCAAGTACTGGCCTTGAGGAATTGCAGAAGGATTTTCCAAGATTGAGAGACTGGCCAATCAAAAGAACAGATGAAATTCAGTATAGTTAAAAATGAAACGATGCTCATGTAGAAAAGCTATCCTAGCTTCACATGTGTAATGATGGCCTCATAGCTGCCCATTGCTGATGAGGACTGAAATCATTGGACTGATTGTACAAAAATATACAGTCTGATGAAAATGTTAACTCAAGCCAAAAAAGAAAACAAATATTAGCCATTATTAAGAAAGGCATAGAAACAAAACTCTGCCATGTCACTATATAAATCCATCATTCTCCTACATCTGTAACACTAAGTTCAGAGAGATTGTTCGTTTTCTTGTTCAGCAGAAGGTCAAGGTGGTAGCAAATAAAGCTAGTAAGTGCCATGTTCAAAACAAATGGAGGTGGTTCTTCATGAAGTGGGGAGTTGACTAAGGGAATTCCTTGCCATTGACTGCTATGGATTTTGAAACTTTACATGGGTTCAAGACAAGAGTGAATACGTCCATCGAACATAACCTTTCAAAGGTTACTGAACATGTTGAAACTGTAATGATCTCAGGAAGTCCTTAAGTTGAAAATAGTTGGGGGCTGGAAAACTACACAGGAAAAGCATTGTGTGCTTACCTTTTTCTCATCGGGGTAGCACCTAGTGTCACTGTTACAGGCAGAGTAGTAAGGGAGGTGGACTGCTAGTCTCATACCAGATAACCATTTATATGTTATAAATGTGCTTTTCTACTCATGGTTCTAATGTATGATGGATCTTCCATTCATCTGTGTGGATTGTGATTCTGCCCATTCTGTCTTACCTATTTATTTCTTCTCCACCCTTCAGTTTACCCACCATTTTTTCTCTAGTGTACTTGTCTTACCCAGCACACCATCCATCTATCCACATCACCCATCCATGTACCCTTATATTTCAATTTATGACCAGTTGTGAAATTAGCTGGTGGAGCGTAAGATTAGACAGTACTCATTTTATTAGATTAGAAGGAAATGTTCCCCAGTACCCTACAGCTAAGGCATTTGTTTGATCCAAGGACTGTTCTTTTGTTTCTAGGATGTCATGACAATGGATGGCATCCCCTATGACCTCACTGAGAGGCAAGTATATGAAATTGGAGAGCAAGTTGCAGCAGCTCTGGTAAGTCTGCTCATATTCACTGCATTTTTCCTTTCTTGCTTGATTGCAACACAAGTCTACATGGTGGCCTAAGTCTTCTTGGACTATGCATGGAGGATGTGCTTTGTTAAAACTGAGCCAAATATGCTTGCATTATTTTGGTGACCATACACCTCTATTCCACAGCGTGAAGACAGGCATAAACTAAATGAAAATTTATGTCAATTAAAATTCCTTTTAAAATTATGGTCTCTTTCTTTTCCAAATTTCCAGGCTTACCTTGAACAGAAGAAGTTGTTCCATGGTGACATTGCTGCCAGGAATGTCCTCCTTCATCACAACTTCACTGCTAAGCTCTGTGGTTTGGGTCTGGCCTATGAAACTCACACATATGGTGCCAACTCAGTCACACAGATTGTGCCAGTCAAGTGGCAGGCTCCAGAGCAGCTCCTGAAGAAAAGCCCCAGCATCAAGGCAGACATGTATGATTTAATTTTTGGACCAGAAGTTCATCTGTCTGTCAGGCCTGTCTCTTTCACTCCTTTCTGTATCATGCCATGTCCTGAAGTTCACAGTAGGGCATATCTATTCTCAGCATAATGCTCCACTTTATAGCTCATACCTTCTCTTCTCTTTTCTGCGGGTCATGCCTAGTCATTTATCTGTATTTAAGCTAGCAACCTAGAAAGGAAACTTAACATGGCTTTGTTTTCTTTCCTTGCAGATGGTCTTTTGGAATTCTGCTATATGAAATGATTACATTAGGTAAGAAGATTTAATGATAATAAAAAAAATATGTAAGGAAGCAGCAAATTAACAAGACCCCAAAATCTCAAATTTCAGAATGTAAAGTTGGACCAATTAAATTAACATCCTGTTTTTTCCAACATGCAAAGTCTTGACAATTCCTTTTAGGCTTTCTGTCTGTGTGAATTGTGGTAGGAAAAAAATGGATTTTGGTAGGGAAGGCATGCTTATAAAGAAGCTGCTAGCTGCAACCATTACCTTAATTCCTTTTGCCCTTCCAGGTGCTCCACCATATCCTGAGGTGCCACCTTCTGATATCTTATCACACCTGCAGAGAAAGAACATTATGAAGCAGCCCTCAAGCTGCCAGCAAACCATGTAAGCCACTCGCTTTATGGACAATTGAACTTGAGAACTGCAGGGCTAAATGGAAGTGAGACATACAACACTAGATTTTAAAGAAGATCTCTGAGTCTAGACTATATAGAACAGTAACCTGTTAGCCAAGGAGACTTGTTCTCACGTCTGCCACATCTCCTTACTGGATTCTGCTGCCTGAAACCTTGATTGCCAAAACCACTCTTTCCTGCTTTTGAAAATTGCTCGTTTCTGTTTCCATGTCTGCCCTTGCATTTTGTTGCTCCACTGCTTCCCTGCAAGGTGCAGGACTGTTCTGGAGTAATCTTTCTCCTCTAAGTTGTGGGATTCTCCCTGAAGTGAACAAAGCATCCACAGGGAAGATCTAAGGCATTGTATTTCCTCTTGTGAAGACATAATTTCTTTTAATATTCAGAGGCTTTTTCTTCCATAAGGAATCTCAGTTGCTGTTTCAAAAGCTAACACCAATCTTTTTCCCTTTCCCATACTTACAGTTGACATCTTCACAAACAACTGCAAGCCTTTGTCCCCACAAATTATTATGTGGTTGCAAATTTCAAAGGGTCATTGAAAGAACTTTATATGAAGCAGAAAAAGAGGTCTCGACATTTTAAATATGAGATGACTTGATGGTAGTAAAAATTAGTCTTGGTGCTTTTCATTCCCAGCACCTCCTTACTTCTCCATCTTACAGGTATGGCATCATGAAGTCCTGCTGGCAGTGGAATGCAGCTAACCGGCCTTCTCCAGCAGACCTAATCCAGTCCCTCCAAAGAGCTATGAAGACCAGCAATGACCATGCAGTACTGCAGGTGCCTGAGCTAGTGGTGCCTGAACTCTATGCTAGTGTTGCTGGTGTTCACGTGCACAGTCTAGTGAGTGAATACACTATACTCTGAAGGACCCTTTCACAGAACGGTAAAGGAAAAGTCTTTTGAGCTTGCCCTTTCGAGACACTTTGCAAGCTCAGAATGAGGTGTGTGTGTTGGGAGGGATCCCTTTGTTTTTCAAACATGTTATGTATATCAGATCTCTCCTCCATGCCTGAAACAACAAACTATTATCATTATTATTATTTAATCAACCTGTTGATATCACTGGCAATGTTGATTTGGGAGCAAAGTGGGTTTAGGAAGCTGTAGAAAATGTAACGAGAAACTTCAGTTAAAGGAATGTATTGGGTTTGCATAGAAGGTTTTGGTAGTGGGGGGGCTACAGGGGTGGCTTCTGTGACATGCCAGAAGCTTCCCCCATGTCCAGTAAAGCCACTGCCAGCCAGCTCCAAGATCGACCTGCCACTGACCGAGGCTGAGGCCATCAGCAATGGTCATAGCTGTGATAACATTTTAAAAAGGGTAAAAAATACTGTGCAACAGCAGCTGGAAGAGAGGAGTGAGAATATGTGAGAAGAAACAACTCTACAGACACCTAGGTCAGTGAAGAAGGAGGGGGAGGAGGTGCTCCAGATGCCAGAGCAGAGATTCTCCTGCAGCCTGTGGTGAAGACCATGATGAGGCAGGCTGTCCCCCTGCAGCCCATCAAGGTCCATGTTAGAGCAGATAGCCACCTGCAGCCCATGGAGGACCCCACACCAGAGCAGGTGGATGCGCGTGAAGGAGGCTGTGACCCTGTGGAGAACCTGCACTGGAGCAGGATTGCTGGCAGTACTAGTGACTCCACGGGGGGCCCACAATGGAGTAGTGTGTTCCTGAAGGACTGCACCATGTGGAAAGGACCCACGCTGGAGCAGTGTGTGAAGAACAATAGCCCATGGGAAGGACTCATGTTGGAGGAGTTCATGGAGAACTGTCTCCTGTGAGAGGGACCCCACGCTGGAGCTGGGGAAGAGCGTGAGGAGGAAGGAGCAGCAGAGACAACATGTGATGACCACAATCCCCAGTGACAGTGCTTTAAATATTTTTCTTTAATTATTTTGGCACTTTAAGCAATAAAGATGCTTATAAAAAAAGGTATAAATGCACATTAAAGGAGTATTTTTACTGTTCTGTGTGAAGAGTGGATTCAATGTTCACTCAATGTCCCTCCAGTTAGCATGACCCTTGTGTATGTTTAAATTTGGAGGGCATGCTGACCTGCAAAAGGCTAATTGCAGTCAGTTATATTCATTAGGTTTCAGTCTTTCATGTAGTTGAATCCCTGATGATTTCAGAACAAATTGCAGGCCTTCAGCATTGTACAATGCCAAAATTAGGTGTGTTAGCCATGTAGGATGCAAGGCTAAAAATCAGTGTCGTGAAAAAAGCTAAATGATGGCTCTTCTAAAGGGGAATATTTACCCTGAAGGAAGTCTTCCAACATCACTTTAGTTATTAAACATACATAGCTGTACAAAGGAGCTTAGATTCTGGTTTCCATCAAAATTTATTGGTCTTCTTCCAAAGACACTGTTATGAAGTTTTCTCTTTTAAATGCAAAATAATGTAAATGGAATGGTTGTTTTCCCTCTGTCACTTAGGCTTTGTAAGAAACTATGTTTCCATCCAGAAATAAAAGTAATGTCAGTTCATACAGGACATATATCACCACTATATACCAGAACATTGCAAACTCCATCAAAGAGCGCTCAGCTTTCTGAATTTTCTAGTGGTGTTGAGTAATCACCACCTTAACGTCTATAATTACTGTTGGTGTAAATCTAGCTTGAAGAACTGAAACATATTCTTTTCAGAATGCTAAAGCAGGTATGTATAATAACATCCTCTTCTCTCTCCCTCATCTGAAAACAGGTTCAAAGCTACCTGGTAAATTTAGGTCAAATCTATAGTTACCGGTTGGCTGATGTTATTGTTTTGGTGAATAAACTATTCATTTAAAAAAAATTCGCTTGTTTCACACCTCCCACTAAGAATGAGACATTCTCAAAGGTCTTACCAGTGAAAAGTGGGTGTGTTTTAGGTATGTAATACAATCAAGCACCCATAGTGCTGTGGCAGACCTGATGAATAATGCACAGTGGTTCATAGGGAGCTTTGTTAAATTGAGAGGTAAATGTGACAAATGCATCACTGTTCTCAAAGCTCCCTATCTTGTTACATCACAGAAATCAATGTTCTGGTTTACACAAACTTTGTTTCTGTTATCAAAGCTCTGATCAAGGGAATCTGTGGGACTTCAGGATACCGGGCACCTCGCAGCCTCTAACAAAAGATCTGCTATATAAGAAGGTCCAAATTTGATTTCCTTTCAATAAAGTGGCTTGATTCTCAATGTGAGCATTCTTATTTTGGTTTGACTGCCTTTTCCCCAGGTTAGCTTATAGAGGTTTGGAAGTGACTGAATCTAAATCAGATTAAGTTTTATAGTGGCATAAAAGAATTATACATGTGGAGTTATGCTTGTTTAACTTCACTTCATGCTAATTAAAGTAGTCTATATAGAAATATTTTCCACATGGCAGCCTTGTTCATGCACAGGTCTAAATTTTTAGGTTCTGTGTAGACTCATGCATTAATTCCTTCACAGTGAAACCACTGATAGCTTTATGAAAATTTTTCGTAGTTGTTTTGTGGAGAAGTGTGGATTTTCAGTGAAAGACTTTGTTTTATTTGTTTAATTGTAATATCTTGTTCCCATGAAAATGTTGACTCTTTATTATTATGTTGAAATTTTCTCCAAGATGGCAGGGCCATCTGCATAATTCTATCAGTCCCCCGATTAGTGTGAAGCAGAGGAGCCACAGCTCCTTCAGAACTGGCAGAATGGATTTTGCACCTGGACTTTCCCTCTCTGATTTGCGATACTTCTGTCTGACAATTTGCCATCATTGAGAGCATGAGTTTACTGTTTCTTTGAAACAAGCTTTTTACTTTCCATATGGTGGTGCCCTAGGCTTGGGGTATAAGTCTGGAAGCTTTTTTAGAACATGAGAGAACACTTCCTTCATCTGGAACAAATGCAGAGAACCAACACAGCTGTTGCATTGCTGTCTCCTTTATATTTGAAGCCAGGGCTCAAGCCCTTACCATGATAATACAATTATAAATTAAAAATGGTGTAAAATAATTTTTGAAGAAACAAAGTGGGTAAACCCATTCTATTTAGTGTTTGAGCAGGACAGTAAGAAGTAGCTGAACTCTGTATTACCTGAATTAGAATTCATCTGCATTTACTATCCAATATGCCACTGTGTTACCCTGAAGACCATCTCCCACCTCTTGGCACCTCCTCTACAGAGATACTGCATGTGTACACTGCACAGTGGGAGGCAACACAGACCCTCCAACTTAGTACTGAAAGTTGGAGCAGTGATACCATGACAGCGAGACCCTGTGCCTTAGCAGGTCAGGTCTCCTGAGAGTAGCGAGTGCTGGGGTCAGCAATGGCTGTCTTGCCTCACCACTGCTCATTTGAGTGTGAGTTTGCCCGGCCTTGCTTCTGACAGGACAAGGAAGGAGCAGTTTAGCAGCACAGCACGTGAATCGTATGTGTCTGAGCCTTTATTTGATTAGCGTTGAATGCACCTACGTATATAGGATTGGAGGCTGGAAAAGAGTGAATTGCTCCACTGTCCTCAAGTGTAGATGTATCATGTCTTTCATTACAGATAAAGGTTTATCTCTGCTACCTGCCTTTTGCAGCCATTTGGTCATGTTTTCAGTGAGGGACTGAATTAGCACCAGCAGCTGTCCTAAGGATGAGGCAATTCTGTCCAGTGCAGGCAGAGAGGAAAAAAAAAGGTTGTGGTCCAAAAAGTGACAACAGACAGGATGCACAGATACTAAATATTCATGGTGCGGTTTGGCTTCACCATATCTGGAATTTCCCAAAACCACAGATAAGCCATTAAGAGTCTTTTGAACTCTCTAGGCCTCCATAAATCATCTTGCTACAGTGGGTGTGTAGCTTGCTCTTCTGTGGTCACAGAATTGCATTTTGGTGAGGGCTATGGTTTAGTCATGAGGATGTGAGAGTGCATCTGTTTATGCTGCCTCCTACAGCTTGTGGTTTTATTTATAGCAGGTACTGTACCATCAAGAAGTAGCAATAATTCACAAGCATACCCCCCCCCCAAATCTCTCAGACCCTTGAAAGTACTAATTTTTCACATTAGTCAGTCTTATATTTATAGAATGCTTTAACGGGTCTTTCTACATACGACAAAAGGAAGGGGTGGCCTGGGGTTTTCTTCTTGCCCTGTTTTTAAACAGCCCCCACTGTCATTCACTTCTGCAAGAGGCATTTTACTTCTGTAGCTTTGTGTTTTACATTAGAGGTGTTGCTCTTCTGTTCCCATGTCAGCATAGCTTTTCACAAAGCATGTTATAGCTGTAGCTCAGAAGTTGCAAGCTCATTCACCTTGCAAGCTTATTTACAGTTTTCTACCAGTACTTTAGGTCTAGTTTACTTCCCCCGGCTGCCATCACACTGCATATTTTGCTCTTTATTTGTCTTTGCTGGAGCAGCCTTTGCTGTCAGAGCTGCTCTGAGGTGGCATCCTAATGACAAGGATCAGTCATGCTTCACTGCAGCAGTCGCTCTTGCTAAGGCAGGGGAAGTTTTTCAGATGTCAGCCCAAACGGATGTCAGAAAAATCCTTGAAACAGGGTTACAAGTGCCTTTACTTCACACAGGTTCATAAAGGGTGCCAGCATGGTTTCTGATATAAGAAACAGGCAGCAACTTGACAAAACTCAGCCCTGTCCCACAGGCTGCAGTGTTTGCCTGTGTTTCCCTATAGTTACTGCCATTTGGTTGTACGGCAGGACTGACTGGTCATACCACATCTACCCTCTGGCAGTCTACCTTAAAATTAAGAATGAATGCTGTGATGCTAGAGGAAGACTTGACCGTACATCTTTTTTGTTTAGATGCAACTGCAAATATGAATACATTTAAAACAACTCCATACATAGTTGATTCATATATTTCAGGTAACAGTAGGAGCTGTACTGTCTTCTAATACACTTTGAGCTTTCAGATGAAGCCTGTCACATTTGAACTGCTGTAAGAATTAAGACATTCCTGTTCCTCTTTCTGGGTTATCCCACACACATACTGATTCGGTGCAGCCTTTTCTAGCCAACCCTTTGGGCCATTGGTAGGATTCTACTCTGTATAAAACTGATAACTCATATACAAAAATTTAAATTGTTTGTTTAGTGATGTTCATGAAAATGTTTGTCTTTTGTGGTTTAGAGCTTGCTATCCAGTAATTTTTTTCCAAATGTTTATGAACGCTGTCTTAATTTTCTTATTGTAAACTGTTTTGGATTATAAAATTTTTACCTCAAATTCCACCTCTTGCAGAAGGGATTGTTCCTGCTTGGCCACTGGAGCCCAGAGCAGTGCATCTGAGGACAATTTTACCCTTAGAAGCTTATTTTCATTCCTCTTTTTCTGACAGTTCTCCCCTGCAGAACTCAATCCCAAGAATGTCATATGAGTATGTAGCACGCTAGCTTGAGCTGCCATCACTGACTTCTAGCAACAGTGGCTTGAGTACCATATCAAAACCATTCTTGGTTTAATATCACACACAAAAATATAGTAACTCTTATTTTGTATGGCATGAGCAATCCTGCAGAGCGTAATAGAGTTATTCAATACCCAGCAAAATAGCTGGATTTCATATAGCTTGTCAGTAATCCAAGGACTTTTGAATGTAGCTCATGTACAAAACATACCAGGAAAGCAAAGATGACCAGGAAACATGCTTAGTATAGTCCATGACTGAACTTATGCATGTTAAAATAATTACATATTTTTGGAGTTTGTTCCAAAAAGACATGAAGACAGAAGGCTTGGAGGCCTTATCCTCTGGAGAGGTGGTTAAAATAGACTAAACACATATAGGCAGAGTTGTACAGAAAAGCTTTAAGATGTTTGCAGGGTAGTTTAAACTAATATTTTTTAAATACCGTGTGGAGCCAAACTGTGTGCTTGCAAGCCTCATTCTGTGTGGCAGTACTTTTTCTGTTCAAAGGTTATAAAAGCTGCTAGATACAGCTAATGTCTATAGAGAAAGAGCTGACTTGAGCCAATGTAGGTGCCTTTAGCCAGGTGAAACCAGGAGACAAGATCACAGTCTTTTCTTTAAGGTGTGCATACAACATGAAAGATGTGGGTGGCTATGGGTGACTTTTCAAATCTGTAATGACAATGCAGCCTGGAGTCTGACTGAGGATAGGTATCAGGTAAAAAAGAACACGTGGAAAACACTGACATTAAATCATTTGGGACTGACAAGAAATACCTATTTTTTCAGGCCAAGTGATACATTGGAGTTAGAGAATGCTCTCTGAATGCCTGTCATGTCTTATCCGCCTTTGCTGCTCCTGTTAGAAGTGTTTATAATCCCATGTGTATGATTGCAAATCACTCTCGATTTGTGATGGTCCAAGGTTGGAATGGCATCTGACCTAGCCTTTTTTTGCTGTAGGTGATGGGATACACCTCAGTTATGAAGAACTTGTTCAGAAAATCATTACTGAAATCCTGATGTGCTGTGTAGCTGCTTTTATAGCCTCTTCAAAATTGAGTTTGGTGGTTGTTCGTTTGTGAGCTGTAAGCTCCTTGCCATGTGGTTGAGCTATAGGTGAGCAGCCAGCAAGCAGCAGATGAAGAAATGCAGTGTGGAAAGCACAGCCATGGTGTTTTCTTCTGCATGCTTCTGTATGTTCAGAGTGAATCTCACGTGGATGCAACTGGCATGAGAAATACTGTCTTATATCAGATAAAGCAACAAGGTCTGGAAGTGCTGGATCTTAGTAAGGATGACACATATCTGTAGATCCTGCGTCCCATATAGTGTCCTTTAAAGCTGAAGCAAAAATTGCTGGACTCCAGCTGTCCCAAGAGTCTTACAACTCACAGATCTTCCTTCTTACTTCCCTCTTGGGTTTGATAAATGTTTCTTACCCAGCACTGTTTTTTTTTTCCTGTTCCTGTTGGTTTAAAGTTTACCCTGGACTTGTTTCTGAGCTCTTAAGACTGCATGAGCTTGCAGATCATGAAGTGTGAGTGGGGAGGCTAAGGCTTCACTGGCAAGTGAGTGGCTGGGTAAGTACTATTTAAACTGAAAACTCTTCTCCCCTGCTGCTGTTTTATGTAGCAGTGCTGGATGCTTTTTTGATGTGTCCTGTGTTAGAGGTTTCTTTCTGTGTATTGAAAATGCCTCTATCATGGTATTTACAGCTGCTATCTTGTCAGACACGGAAGCGTGCATGGGAAGTGCCCCAGCCTCTTGTCTCCAGGTTCTCAGTGGCAGGCCAGCTTCCTGATGACTGCTTGTAAGCATGTCCTGTTTTATCACCTGGTACACTGCATTCACATTGCTCATTTCCAAATATCTCTGTTCAACCTTGAGCATGAATTTCCATCTCAAAGTGTAAATAGGAAAAAAAAGGTAAATAGAAAACTTGCCTTTTTTTCATATAGGGATTAACTTTGTCAATACAAAGAATCTCTCACAACCAAACAAACTCAGTTCACCCTCTCCTTCTCTTCTTCACCCTCTGCTTCACTTACAGGAACTATTTCTGACTTTGGGAAACTTAGAGCTGACATATGGTGTGAGGAAGTAGTGTTTGATAGTGCTAGGCTCAAGCCACAACACTACCAACAAGGCAAGTTATGAAATAGTTATAATCCTGTTTAGATTAGAATTTAAATTGGTGCACATGAGTCAAGGAGTGATTTCTGTCCAGACTCTAAATTTGAAGTTTTCCTTCTTGGAGAAGTTTTTGGTACAAGTTAAGATGTCAGCATCCAGGGTTTAAGAGCAAAAGAACTGTTAAAGAAGAATTGAAGAGTACAGGAAGGATTAGAGAAGTTGAGGAGATGTTCATGGCACAGGAAGAGGCTACTGTGTCTTCTTGCTGCCATAGGATGACCCTTGCCTACATCCAGTACCTTCAAAAGGTGCTGGATCTGCTTATCAGGAAGCTTGTTTTTCACATACTAGGTGGTATTAAGGTCATAGCAGAAGACTAAACCCTGTCATGAGACCCATGCTGTGCCTTTCTTCCTGCTTTCTGCCAGTCACTGCAGAATTATTCTTTCCCTATTTCTTCATTAATAACACAATGTGTGTTTGCTCTGTGAGATATATTCCCTCCTGGAATGACATCTAGAGCCCTTCAGTGCAGTGCCCAGGGACAATCTGATGTGTCAGCATAGGACCTGGAAGACCCTGCCAGTGCAGTAATGTTGAGATAGTCAAGCAAAGACTCTGTTTAATTTGTTCAAAAATCAGTGGTTTTGAGCATGGTCGTCTGGTTTAAGGCTGTAGAGCAGTACCTGCATTGGAATTGTTCTTTATGCTAATCTTAAAGCAGGACGTTATATGGAATATGCTCTCTTTTGGTCCTTAGTTTTAATAGCTGGCTTCTTTATCTGTTTGTGCTGGTATGCATTAGGATATTTTGTTTTCAGGGCAACATTTGCTATGATATGAGTAACTCCTCCAGGAGTATTCAGAGTAGGAAGACGTGCTAGTGTGATTCATATTAATTAAACCAACTTTTGTTTGCAGGAGCTGCTGAATGCAAACATAATTACCTCTTCAGTGAGAGGAGCTGTATGTTTCTTCTGACTCAGGGAACATCCAGAGTTATGTGGCTACAGTACAGCCATGAGATTACTCAGTGAGCTGCTTTACATGGCAAAGGTAAGGACAAAAGTGTTTGAAAGAGCTCTCTTCTGTGGAAGTCTGTGAACTAAGAAGAAATTAAATTAGAAAAAAAATCCCCTAGCTGATGGTTTATTTTTTTGCCAGGCACGACAATATAATTCCAATGTAGGTTGCCTTGTTGCCTGTAACAGAGCCCACTTTTCACTCCAGAGCTAAAGCTGCCAAGTTACCTCACATTGGCCAAAGCACTTGCCTGCACTGGGATCCTGCCCTGTAACTGTGGTTCCTGGTGATGGTGCCAGGGAGGATTGCAGGATTACAAGCACACTGGAAGCAGGTCTGGATTGTGGTTTTGGATGAGGTAACCAGCACCAAATTTCTCTTTTCAGCCATGGTTAGCATCATTTTGGCGGAAGCTGGGACCTGAAATGAAGCACCATTTGTGAAAAGAAGGGGGTCGTCGTGCCTGGTGGTTTCTTCCTGTCCAGGCTTGTCATTCAGGCTGGCACAGTGTAAGCATGCATGCTGAGATACTCCAGATAGTCTGTTTCTGGCCTGTGGGCATCTGTTGCTTTGTTTTTGTTTGAGGTGGGATTGTTCAGTGCTTGTCTTATACCTGACAGCAGCAAGATGCGTGGCTGATAGTCCTGCCATTATATCCTGCCTGCAAAGTAATTGTGGTGCATGCCCCCAAGTACACTTACCGGGGCTGTAGTATTCTTGCAGCATGTCATGGTTTAGCCCCAGTCGGCAACCAAGCACCACGCAGATGCTCGCTCCCTCCCCCTGGTGGGACCGGGGAGAGACTCGGGAAAGTGAGGAAACTCATGGGTTGAGATAAAGACAGTTTAATAGGTAAAGCAAAAGCTTCGTGTGGAAGCAAAGCAAAACAAGGAATTCATTCACTGCTTCCCATGGGCAGGCAGGTGCTCAGCCATCTCCAGGAAAACACGGCTTCATCAAGCGTAACGGTTACTTGGGAAGACAAATGCCATACATAACTCTTAACATCCCCCCCTTCCTTCTTCTGCCCTCAGCTTTATGTGCTGAGCATGATTTCATATGGTATGGGATAGCCCACTGGTCAGTTGGGGTCAGCTGTCCCACCTGTGTCCCCTCCCAGTTTCTTTTGCACCTGGCAGAGCATGGTAAGCTGAAAAAGTCCGTGACTAGAGTAAGCAATACTTAGCAACAACAAAAACGTCTCCACATTATCACCACTGTTTCCAGCACAAATCCAAAACATATCCCCATATTACCTACTACTAAGAGCATTAACTCTATCCCAGCTGAAACCAGGACACAGCACCAGCTGCCCATTTCTGACCTTCAATTATATCTTCCTGTTTTCTTCTCCAGAGAGCAAGTCTAGGAAAATGTAAGGGATGAAATAGTGAGAAGGTGCTTTCTTTGCTTAACACTTGGAATTTTGTGGCATGCTATCAAAGGTATGTTTTGTGGTAAGGCGAGAATATAGGATATTCTCATTTGTGTCGTTCTGTGGACATGTGCATTCAAACTCCTAATGCTCATGTTAATACTAGGCAGAGGATGCCTGTAGTTACTGCAGTTCATTACCAAAACTGAAATAAGAGAAAGGAAAATCCTAAAATGAGAAACAGAAGAGAAAAAGAAGACAGGTACAGAACTTCACATCAAGGTCAATATTTACATGGCTTCAGCTAGCAGCTGTGTTGTGAGCACATTTTGAAAATTAATGATTACCAGCTGTTTTTCTATCCCATCCATAGGGATGCAGCCTTGAAAACTCTTGCTAAATACTTGCAGATCATGATGCAAGATGCAGATGTCTAAAACTTGAGTATAGTTACACAGAAGCTTCTCTGCAAGATTTTGACTAAGGCTTGAAGGCAGTAAGCATCGTACCTCTGAGAACAATTGTGGTCAGGACAAATTTTACTCATTGTATAGACACTTCAGTGTTTATTTAAGTTGCTGAATGCCAAGGGAGGTTCCTGCATGGTGCTAGCTTAATGCACCTGTTGTTTTCTGCCCAGCCTGAAGCACACACTCCATGCAAGACAGGAAATGCAAACCAAGGACTCACCAGGTTTTTTTCACTTTTATATATATAAAAACATTAATATGTTTTCATACAGTGAGGGCAGCCACATATGGGTTCTGGTCTTTAATCCAAAGCCAATGGTTCAGAAACAATAAAGAAAACTTAGGTGTTGGATGTCCTAGCATAGGAGCCAGGCTACCAGAGTACAACTCTGGAAATTGGTCTCTCTCCCCTTCTCTTCCCCTGCTCCATGGAAGAATACTGAGACCTCTAGTGGTGGTAGGAACCTTAATTATATTAGGTATGGATATATTAAAATCTCAAGCTTTTAAGACTCCTTTAGGCACTTGGGTGCCAATCCATCAAACTCAGGTTTCTGTAATTTTTATGGATGAAATACCAGCTGGAGGGTTTACTACTTTTCTATTACAGGCCACACCTAAATTACCTAGAAGTACCTTAACCCATGTACAATATCATATTTGCCCAGAAGCCTCAGAAGGCATAACTGCTCTCATTCAGGATTTAGAATAATGAAGTATTTTTCAGAACACTTGTTCCCAGTATAACCCCCCCTCCACGTGGCATGTCCATAAGCCTAACGACACCTGGTGTTTGATGGTAGATTATCATAAATTGAATGAAAATATTGAATGAATTGAATGAAAAGCAGCCCTTACATGCTGCTGTCCCTTCTATTACAAATCTTACTTTTGCTATAGAACAAGCGACTCTTCCTTGGATAACTTCAGCTTCAGCCATAAATGATTATCATCATTTATCTATTAGACAAATATTAATTATGTCTCCAGTAAACTGAAATACTATCTATATAGTTAGAAATGTAGAATCATAGAGTCATAGAATCATAGAATCATTTAGGTTGGAGAAGACCTCTGAGTTCATTGAGTCCAACCATTAAGCTAACACCCCCAAGTC
Organism: Phalacrocorax aristotelis; assembly: GCF_949628215.1. Classification (NCBI taxonomy): domain Eukaryota; kingdom Metazoa; phylum Chordata; class Aves; order Suliformes; family Phalacrocoracidae; genus Phalacrocorax; species Phalacrocorax aristotelis. Next base: position 135,662,060 of record NC_134276.1, on the reverse strand, counting down.
CACCACTAACCATGTCACAAATGCCTTGTCTACACTTCTTTTAAACACCTCCAGGGATGGTGACTCAACCACTTCCCTGGGTAGACTGTTCCAATGTTTGACAACCCTTTTGATGAAGAAATTTTTCCTAATATCCAATCTAAAGCTCCCTTGGCAGAACTTGAGTCCATTTCCTCTTGTCCTATCACTTGTTACTTGGGAAAAGAGACTGACACCCACTTTTCTACCACCTCCTTTCATCTAGTTGTAGAGAGTGATAAGATCTCCCCTGAGCACCCTTTTCTCCAGACTAAACAACCCCAGTTCCCTCAACCGCTCCTCATAGGACTTGTTCTCTAGAACCTTTGCCAGCTTTATTGCTTTTCTTTGCATACACTCCAGCACCTCAATGTCTTTCTGGCAGTGAGAGGCCCAAAACTGAACACAATATTCAAGACGCAGCCTCTCCAGTGCTGAATACAGGGGCACGATCACTTCCCTACTCCTGCTGGCCACACTATTCCTGCTAGAAGCCAGGTTGCTGTTGGCCTTCTTGGCCAACTGGGCACACTGCTGGCTCATGTTCAGCCACCTGTCAAAAAACACACCCAGGTCCTTCTCCACTGGGCAGCTTTCCAGCCACTCTTCACCAAGGCTGTAGCGTTGCATGGAGTTGTTGTGACCCAAGTGCAGGACTCGGCATTTGGCCTTGTTAAACCTCATACAATTGACCTCAGCCCACTGACGCAGCCTGTCGAGGTCCCTCTGCAAAGCCTTCCTACCCTTAAGCAGATCAACAATCCCACCAAACTTGGTGTCATCTGCAAACTTACCAAGGGTGCACTCGATTCCCTCATCCTGATCACTGATACAGATGAACTGAAAGGGTTCTTGATTGGATAACCTTAATGAAGCAGAGGCTTTCACCTTCCACATACCCATACAACAGGTTTAAACTGGAATACTTGATATTTTCTGTCCCAAGGTCTCCAGATACCTTGAGTAGAAGAGCAAAAAATCCCTGTGGGACAGGGCTTTTCTCTCTTTAGTGATGGGAAAGGGAGAGCCCAGAATGAGACTAACTGAAAGTCTCACAGTGAGCTCCAGGCATAGCAAGACCCACTGCCAGGCATCCCTTGACATAGGATGGGTCTTCCCTGATACAAGGTCATGAAGTCCAGCTGCAGCGAGTCTGCTGCCTCCATAGCTGTGAAGTGTTCTTCCCCCTGCCAAAGCAGGGAGCTCTCTCTAATGTCCCCCTGCTTGCGTGCTCTGCCCGCCTCTCCCACAGGGTCCTGTCCAACAGCCCTGTGCAGGACTCCACCATTCTGCTGGAAGGTGCCATCCATGCTTGCAGCTGTGAAGTCCTTGCCCATAGATCTGTGACCCCTGTGGACCTTGTGTAAGGAAGTGTCCTTTGGAAAGCTGAGCTAAGGCTTGATCCCTGTGAAGGTGACTCAGGAAGCTTCTCTGAGAGAGTGCTGGGGGTACTTTTGCTGTAGTGCAAGGAATGAATGCATCTGAAGCCAAAGCCCTGGCAGGAGTAACTGCAACAGGAGGTCTGAGTGCTGCTCCTGGCTCCATTCATGATCGCTTATGATGTTCACATTCGTAGCCATCGGCTAGTGATAGCCAGTCTTCAAAGTGGTGGAGAGGGGAAAAAAGAGATTTCTTTAAGTCTCTCTCAGTCATTTTCAGAGATACCTGAGCACTGACAGTGGAATGTTGTCCTGGCATTGGAATTCCTATGGAGAGATGGGATTGTAATCTGTGACCTCATGCAAGCTGTGGGTTAATTTCTCTGTCTTGTGAACATTGGTGACATAAAGCAAGGCTGAAAGCTAGCCTAAAGTTTGAAGTTGGCCTGCTTTTGCAAACAGTTGGATCAGATGATATCCAGAGGTCCCTTCTAACCTAAATTCTTCTGGGGTTTATGTTTTTATCTGGAGAAAACTAGAGCATGGCTCCCAGTGTTACACTGCTTTGTAACTAGCTGTGAAGGAGTAAACCTGTTACTCTGCTGAGACAAAAATAAACATGGGTTGCTTCTAACAATTTCTTCAAGAGTAGTGACTGTTCCCGTTTTGCTTCCCAACATCATTGCTTAGTGCATTGGGTGATTGATAAATGGTTGCTGTGCAGCACCTTGACTACCTGACAGGATGACTGTGATTACTTTTTAGTGACACTCTGGTAGTAGTTCCTGATGGTATTTCTTAAAATACTGATGATTATATTGTTAGTTTCATGCCCCTAGGCATCACAAAATAAGTTATTAGAATGATCTCAGAGCAGTGTATTTGTTACAGTGAGACAGCTGTTCTTTACATAGGATTGAAGTTCTTGCATATCATCCAGGATGCTTGAGATGACGAACAGTCACTGTTGTCATGTTTACCTGAAGAACATTTCAAAAAATCTTATCTTTAGCACCCCTTTGATGTTCAAAAAATGTAAGGTTCATTTAAATTTATACAAGAGTAGTAAATTATTCTTTTCCTGCGTTCTTCACAAGTATTTTAAAGAATGTTAAATTCTCATCATACTTTAGCTTGTATTGATACTGATTTTCTCTCTTATTCCTATTTATGTAAAAAACTCTGCAGTCCTGATTAGCTGGCTCACGATAGGCAGTCAGCTCCTAACATCTCTATACCCCACAAGCCCTACTGTCTTTTTCCCTGGTGGCGAGTCCAAATACTATCCATATCAAAGACAATCCCCTTTTCTGTGCAACTTTACCATCAGTGTTTTAATTTACCCCTCTCTGCCCTGCATGCTTTTATTTCTCATTTTTGAATGCTGTGCTTGCACACCGGCTTGCAAGGTTATAGATTGATTGCCAGTTGCCCATGCCAGTCTGCTGTTCTTGAAGGCTTCTGCTGATCTGCTCTGGAAACTCACTTGTTGCGTGCCTTTCCCTGACTGTGGGATTGTGCTGTGCTGGCAAATAGAGGAGAAGATATCAATAGACCCTGTTGAAACTGAGGTTGTAATTGTGCTGCTGATTTTGTTCTCCTGTACATGAACTGTCAGTACTGCTGGTGGCTGTGCTGGAACTTCTGGACTGGGATGTTGTCATATAATCACCAAAGACAGGAATGAAACCCCAAAAAATCCTCACATGCTCAAGTCTGTTCCCTTGGGTTCAGTGCAGGGCTGTAGCTATTGAGCTCTAGCATTTCCCAGTGCTGTATGTGGTCATGGTTTTAAATTCCCTATCTCAGGCCCTTGAGGTATTTCGGATACTGGACTCAGGATTTATGTAGACCTATATAGCCCATATGCCCATTAGTAGTGGGAATTGTTGCTCTGAAGCACTTCTGTGATGTTTTGACCAGGTAAATAAACCAGCTGTAAATAAAACAAGTGCTAATACAGAGACTTATTCAAGTAAAATTAGGTTTTCAAAGCAATCTACTATGTCTAGAACATCATATTTGGGTTGATATTTCCTAATATCAGTTCCAAATTACGTTTTACACTAGTTAGAAAAATGGAATATCCTTGATTAGTCAATAGGAAGAAAGCAGTAGTTTAAATATAATTCAATAAAATTTGCAAATTTTTGCTATTTTTACATTTTTCTACCACTCATTATCTGATCCTCCTACCACTTAAGCTGCTGTGAAATTTCAGGTCACATATTAAAAACCAATGACTGGAAACCAAAAATTTACTTCTGCAGATTCTTCAGTGCATCAAGAAAAGAAATGATACATCTGAACCTCAGCAAATCACGAGATATGTCTTAGTAAGAAATTCGATTTTCATTTTCGGACTCACAGAACCATTTAGGTTGAGTAGGACCCCTGAGATCGTCCAGTCCCACCACCCCCTGCTGAAGCAGGGTCAGCTACAGCAGGCTGCCTGGGACTGTGTCCTGTCTGATTTTGAATATCCCCACAGATGGAGATTCCACAACGCCTCTTGGCAACCTGTTCCAGTGTTAGACCACCCTCACAGTATTTTTTTTTTTCTTCCTTTCAGATTGTAACTCAAGTTTTTTTAATGTGTGCCCATTGTTTCTTGTCCTGTCAGTGGTCACTAATGGGAAGAGTCTGGCTTCTTCTTCTTCTTCTTCGTTCCCTCCCATCAGGTACATGATACATCATACATTGATGAAATGCCCCTGAGCCTTCTCTTCTCCAGGCTGTACAATCCCAGCTTTCTCAGCCTTTCCTCACATGACAGTCACTCCAATTGCTTCATCACCTTTTTGGCCCTTAGCCGGACTCACTCCAGTAAGTCCATATCCTTGTTTTACAGGGGACCCCAGAACTGGACAGAGTACTCAAAACGTGGCCTGACTAGTGCTGAGTTGGGGGAGAAGGATCACCTCCCTTACCTGCTGACGATACACTTCTTAATGCAGCTAAGTACTCAGTATTGACCCCTGTGGTACACCACTAATACCTGGCCTCCACCCGGACTTTGTGCCACTGATCACCACCCTCTGGGCCTGTCTGTTCAGCCAGTTTTTGATCCACCTCACTGTCCACTTACCTAACCCCATACTTCATCAGTTTTTCTATGCAGATTTCATAGGAGACAGCATCAACGTCTCAGTAAGGTCAAGACAAATAAAATCTCCAGCTGCCCCTTCATCCATCAAACAAATCACCTCATTGCAGAAGGCTACCAGGTTACCCTGGTCCATGCTGACTAGTCCTCATCCTCTTCTTGTTCTTCCATGTGTCTGGAAATTGCTCCATCACCTTCCCAGGGGCTGCTGTGATGCTGACAGGCCTGTAGTTGTCTGCATTCTCCTTCTTGCCCTTCTGTGACAGGTGACATTTGCTTTCTTCCAGTCCTCAGGAACATAGCCAGTCGCCATTACCTTTCAAAAATTACTGAGAATGCCGTCGCAATGACATCAGTAGAAACGGTTATAATATGAGCACTTTAACCCAATAGAGAGTCCAGGGTGACTAGATATGTTTTGAACAAACTGTAAGAGGGTACTAGCCCCCATACTAATCTACAGGAGTGAGAAACCCAGTGATCTAATAGATGTTCATGAAGTGTGTCCAATAACAAGAGATTTCAACCCATTATTTCAAGGATGAAAAAAATGTTAATTATATGTAATGACTAATTAACATTTGCTATAGTGTAAATGCTTAGTGCAGAAATAATGTGTAGAGGATACATTAAATTCAGGTTCAGTAAATACGTATCACCAGGGACATCCTGGGTATTGAATAGCACAGAATGAAACCTACCATGACAAGACAAATCAAATATGAGCTTGCAGTAGGATTTTTGACAACACATAGCCAGGTATCCTCTTATAAGATGGAGAAATATTCCTCTTTTTCAAGCTCTTCAGACATAAACTTGTCAAACCATCTATGCCAATTAAAGATAAGATATCTTTAAAGCTTGCTAGGACAGAGGTCTATCTTCTGAACGCTGATGGCTGCATGAATTGCCAGTCGCTCCAGAATAAGTCACTTTTCTATTATACTCTTTAATCTATGTTCTTATTATAGAACACATTAGGAAAAAGCCCTCACCCCAAATGAACAATTTCCTTAGCGTCATCTATTGGATTAGCAAAAACAGATGTTTTGATCAAATAATTTCAATGACTAATCAACAACAACCAGTTATTCATTCTGCTGTACTTTGTTTATTATTAGGAACAAACCCAGGATTAGAAATCAGAGCAGGCTCACAACTGTTGTTCTGTGAGGATTTTAAAGAGAACTTCATACCTTTGAAAGTATTTATGAATGATATCAAAGCATTTAGTGCTTTGTCTGCAGGAATTTGTGTAATCAACCTTCTCCTGCTATGTCCACTGGCTGTGTAGTGGAACAGTGAATGCCACTTTGGGGAAGCTTATTCCATAAGCACAAAAAAAGTGTAGCTCCAGCATGGCAGCAGGCCAAGGAAAAACCTGTGAAAATTTACAGTATAGAACCCATTCGTATGAGTCTCTTCTCTACTGATTTGAAAGTCTGAAAGGTCCCCTCTGCTATTCAAAATTAATACACCATCAGATGTTGTCATGCAAAGAGAACACAATCCCTATATTTACATTACAGTTGTAATGAAATAATAACTTGTTAACTTTGCTCAGAAATTAATGAGATAAAAAAGACAGTTTTGTAAAACTGCAGGTTTGTTTTACGTTACTCATTTTGCTGCAATACCAATCTGAAAGACGGCTTTTCACTCCAATGAGACTAATGCAGGCAGACCCCACCCTGGCAGCTCAAACTGGGATGTTTCTGTGGGGCTGACAAATCCTGCGAGAGTTTTGCAAGAAAACAGGTGGGGTTGTTTTGCCTCTTCCAGGTGAGGCCCTCAGAGGCTGTGCAGAGGAAAGGTCGGTGCCGGAAAGCTGTCTTCTTCCTGGACACCCTGGGGGCTGTGATGCTCTCTCTGCTATTTAACCAAGCGGGACGGGAAGGCTGTCCCCGACCCGAGGGGGAAAGGACCGTTCCTGGTGGAAAGCCCCTACTCAGCTGCCTCCCGCTGGAGCTGAGCCACCACTGCAGCTGAGGTGCCTCCCTGTAACCAAAGCCCTGGGTTTTCTCTTCTAAACTCTGTTTTAACACTACTTCATCTTGCAATAATCTTAATTCAGGGTTAATGTACGACTGCATAATTTATTCTAAGATATTTTTCTGCAGTCAGCTGCCATCTGCAGTCTGATAAGAAAGCAAATAATTTTCCAAGAAATTCTGGCAAAATCTGTTTAGTTATATATTCAACTAATTTTCTCCAGGATTCAGACATTTCTAAGCACTTTCAAGGGTCATAAGGCCCTTACACTGGTATAGTGTAGCATTGGTATCATTACCATAAAAATTATTTCATAAAGATAATTCATATTTCTGTTTCCACATCTCCAGGCTCTGATAGGACCTTTGTAAGACTTCTATAAAATTGGCTTTATAAGGATGTGTTTTTTGTAAGGGAGTTTTCCCACTGGTTTCAATTTCATATTTCCCCCAGAATCTCTTTCCTGAAAATTTTACTGTCTAGGAGGCCTTGAGAGGCTGCAGGTGATGGTGCTGGTAAAAGCAGCAGGTGACTTGGTTTCTGGTTTTGAAGTATGGTGCTCTGTGTGGTTCTGCCAGGGAGCTGGGTCCAGTTCAGCGTTTAGTAGATGCACAAGGAGAATGAGTAATTCTCTTTGTTCAGAATTCTTCCTCTGCTACAAAATGAGAAAGTTGCAGGGCTGACCTTTATAGGACTTACTGATTTCTTTGAGATGAGATTTTTCTGAAAAGTTCTAAGGCAGATTTTATATAGTGAGGGTTGCTTTTGGTTGAGAAAAATTAGTTAAATCAGAGGATCTGGTCTGGCCTGGACTTGCTATTCATGGTCCTTTCCCTGGGATCTCGTCGCCAAAAATGAGGCCTGAGATGCAGTTTGTTTCCCCACAGGACTTCAGAAAGCTGCTAACACTTCCTTTTCCCTGTAAAGAAATTGGTGTCTCCAAGAATTAGAAAAGTTTCAGGCATGGCAACACATTCTTGTTTAGAGTACAGTCTGCAAGGTATGGGCAGAGAGAAACGGTGAAATCTCCGCAGAGAGTGCCGTAGGGGAAATGTGGGGATCATCACATCACAGATGCTGATACGTGGGACAGTTACCCAGTAGCTATCCCACCATTCAAAGCAGCAGGAGGTGAGAATGGCATGCAAGACCATCAGTCCTAGTGTTCACTGACTTTACGTGGAAGGTGAGGACACACGGGTGCGTGCACAGGATGTGTTGCACAGGAAGGTGCAACACATCATGTAGGGCTGGGAGCTTAGACACTGCTAGAGAGTTAAATGAACACGTGAGAGGAACCATAACTAGATTTCTGTATGTCAAAGGGGTATTTGTTTAAAAAAGAAATTCTTTCAGGATGCCTGGAGCTCTCCTAAGACAGGTTTTGTATTACCTTTATGTGACAGGAAGTGTAGAAAACTCTCCAATGACTTTCTCTGTCGCAGACCTACATACACTGATGCTGTAGGATGTGTGGTCTCCACTGGTGTTATGTTGAAGGGTCACAGCTTACAAGAAAGGAAGGTAAGACATATATGTCATATATGCCAGATGGCAGAGATGGGAGGACAAGAAAGTCTGCTCAGTCACCCCATCCCTGCTGCAGCGTGCTCAGTCAAGGGGACCCCACTGAGGAGAGATGTCTGAGCTGCAGGTCTTCCCCTGCAGCTGGCTGGACATGCTCAGCTTCCAGAAGGTGGGATGGGGCAAGCAGAAGTCACACAGCAAGGGGGAGCCCTGAACCCAGAGCAGCACAAGGTGATCTGCTCTGGGTGCACACCTCTAGCACAGCTTCATGCCTTCTGGGGGCTTAGGGTGCATATTGCTTACTTAATGCAAGGAAACACAGAAAAAACTGCAGAACTGGACCAGCCTGGCAGGGTAGAGCATTCAGTGGAGATTTTAGCCCCCTCTCCCTGCCTCCACAAATAAAATCTGAGTTTTCTTTGTTTTCAAGGTTATCTTATCCTTGTTTGTCATTTCATGCTTCTACAAAGCCTGCTCTGAGAGGTGGACACCTTTGGGCATGTTGTCCTCCAGCAGGAAGGAGTGTTCTGTCTCAAGCTTTGGGCAGACAAAGGCTTTTATAACAGCATTTTGAGTAGTTAGGACAGTGTTACTGATATGGCCCTTGTCCTTGTCTTTGTCCCTTAACCCTCCTCTGCCATCCTGAGCTCCCAGTAGGGTGGCCAGGAGTTCTTGTTTGTGCTGCATCTTACCGTCTTTGTCTGCTAGCCCCATTTCCAGGGCTGTGAAGCAACACTGGGATGTATTCATATCTGACAGCACAAACTACAGCAGTAACTACAGCTCATGGACTTTGTCTTAGGAGAATATTAGGTGTATCTGCCTTACTTTTTGTCCATTGTATACAGACTTCTGTGATGGAGCAGAGCCTGGTATGGCTTACCCCTCTGCCATTTCCATCCTGAATCCCTATGAACTCCAAGACAACTAAGGGTACCCAGAGAAGCAAATAAGGGACCATTTCTTTATGTGCCTTTTATAGTAGATTAGAAAAGTTAATAATAAAAGATGTCTTCCAATTTCAAATTTCAAATAAACCAGGATGGCATAGGACACCAGGCTGCTTTTGGAACAGAGGACCTTTATTCCTTTGGCTGTACATAAGGACTAGCTCATATTTATGAGCAAAGGGCTTTCTAAGGCTAACCCTTTATCAACAAGGTAGAGAAAATCATACTACTAAGAAAAATACTGAGGGATATAACGTACTGGAGAAAAAAATCTTACAGCAGTTGTAGCCCCTCCTCTTTGCAAAACAATCATGGTTGCCTTGGAAGGATTTAGAAATTTTCAGCAGCCATCACAGCAACCTTCCAGGAATGTTTTTGTGCTTTACAGTAAAGAATAAAGAGCAGTTTCAGCCCTACACGGTATGCTGCAAGTCCCTCTCCAGTCAGAGAACTCTTCCATGACCATAGTTATTGAATGGATACAAAAGGAGTTTATTTTAAAATAATCATAATCAGGTCAGAAGCAATTAATAAACACTTTGCAAATGTCAGTCCTTAGTTTTCTTTAACAGCTATTCACCTTCAGTTACAAAAACTAACACAGCATGTGAGGAAAAAACACACAGGCTCTTCAAATACCTTTTGATAAATACTGTTGTTTTCTGTTTTTCTTCCTAGTATAATGTAAAGTGAAAGAGGCAGGATTCTTGGCAAGTAAATTCTTCTTATCTGAGTGTTGTTTCAGCCTCTGAGGAACACTTTTCTTTTTAATATGTACGATAGCACCTCATGAATATATGAGTCTTTTCTCAGTGCATGAAATTTGCGCCCTGTTCTCTCTGTAGAGTCTGAGGAATGAAAGGAATGGGTTTGAATTACTTCTGCAGATTGTATCACTTGTGACTTTTCCATAACCAACTATTAAATCTATAAACTATACTGACAGCACTGGAGGGGTGGGAAATTATTTGGGCTCTGGAAAGAAAACCAGTGTTTACACATTCTAAGACAAATATTTTAGCACAGCCTTCTCTTAAAGGCACTGTGCATTGCTGAGCTGCTCCACTGGTTGTCAGAGGGATAGAAACAGGCAAAAGGCATGGCTGCACTGAGAAACAGTGTATGACCCTCAGTCCCCAGTGCTTCAGGGGGCATAAAGATCAAAATGCATTTTAAGAAGGTAGTGGTGTGGGAAAAGTGGTGCTATATTGAGAAAAGGTACTCCTAACCCAGGGGCGGGTGGGCCACAAATGGGGATTTACATAGGTTTAGTTTATCTCTTTTCTAAAGCAGTTACATGGGTGCTATTGTTACAAGAATCGTGCTGCCACAGACGTCTTGGAAATGGAAAATCGTTCTGTCACTTACTTCCTTGTTATTTGTAATTTTGCAAGACTGACACCTAAACCCTGCTATTTTTTGACAATACCCATTCAAGCATTATGCCATCTGACAATCTCTCCTGTTGACTGACTTCGTGGAAACCTTGTTAGCTTTTTATTTTATGTTGCCTGCAGTGTGTTAAATGCCTAAAAGGGGCTGAATATTTCTTATGGTATTTGATACAATTTGAAGCAGTTCTGCTGTGTACACAGTGTCAGGAAAAAAAGCCCTGGGGAAAACCAAAAAGTTTAGATAATCCAGTTCTTTTTTTAAGAATTTGTGTCTGTAGTCTGTTTTGTTTAATAAGATTAATCACAAAGGCAGAAGAGAGTCTTTTGCTGTGGTCTGACTTCTTTGGACCACCTATGATAGTCAATGCCATGCAGACATGTCCACTGAAGGGGTAGTTGCTTGGAAATGTGGGGAGGATGCTATCAGGAGCTGTTAACAGTCATCTGTTAATAATCTGATATATTGATATATTTTTCAATGGTTTTCAGTGGACGAGGTTTTGAGGGCTGTGAAAACCCTGACGTAGTGATGCACGTCAGGCCCAGCCAAGTGTCTCCTATCTGCTGCTTTGCTGGCCAATAACATCTGTCATGAAATATCAGTTCAGTCAGAACATGTCTTTTCCATCTAGTTCCCAGCTTCCTTTCTAAATTTTGCCTCATTTCCCAGCTGGGTCCACTGAGAGCACAAAAGCAAAGAAGTGGCAACCTTGCTTTATATTCTTTCAAGCCAGCTGTCCACAGGTAGGATCTACCCAGTCTAAAATCCAGTAGCACTTCTTAACAGCATTTTCCAGTGTGATATATAAGATGATGACTGAGATGGGAAGTGAAGGGTGGCAACCATCCATAGGCTGAAGCATTCATAACAGAGACCTGCAGATAACCACCACAAAGATTTCTTGGGTTCATTTTGACTCCCAAGAAAGAAAGGAGCTTTTTCACTGAACTCTGAAGAGGAACAGATTTTCTGCTTGGAAACAAAGGACTTCAGTTTTGCCAGTATTTTGGGTATCGGAAGGATGAAATATCGATTTATTCCACTACTCATGGTTCTGGTTCTGAGTAGAACTTTCAACTTGATTTTCAGCTGAGAACTTCTGAGGGGAGGTGTTATTTTATCCAGCTATTTTGGAACGAGGAAGAAAATATCATGTGCATAAAATAACCCTGGCTTATCAACCTCCTACAGGAGCAGATGTGAATGAGCACCATCCTGCCAGACCTGGCGGTTCTTAGCACTCTGAACCTTTAAAATATGCTCAGCAACAGTAATTAACTAACAGTAATTTATCTGAAATAAAGTTTCAATTAAACATAATATTTCTGCAGACTTCTATTTTGATATTTTTAATTAACTTCTTTTCATTTTTTCTTCATCTTGTTCAGCAGAAGGCTAAAATCTTTCCCTCTTAATATTTTTTATTACTCCTTGACCAGAGTCTTGCCAGTTGTCTTCAAATAATGTACACAGGGTAGTCAGACTTGCTAATTAATTCTGTTGTTCTAGTTTTGTTTGCAAATTATAATGAAATGAGTTAATTATGAAATCAATTAATATATCCTTGTACAAAAAGTAAATTGAATAATACTTACTAATAACACACAGGTTTGGCAGAAGAGATTCCAAAGCATTTTGATGCAAATGTATTTGATTAAAAAAGTGCTAGCCTCCAGGAAAAAAAAAAAAAGTTGCTTAAAACGTTCTTTGCCATAAAGGAAACCTGATTTTTATCAAATTACTTGTTCTTATGCCAGAGAAGGAGAGAGATTTTAAGCTGGTGGTTACAGACAAGGCATGATGTTACTGTCAACTGTCTCTGTGCAACTCTACCAACCTCAGTGCCATGAATGTAGCCTAGAGCAGAATCTTGTCTCTGCTTTTGAATGCAGAGTCTGCTCTTATAGAAACCAAACTGAAGTTCTTCAGCAGTGCCAGTGAAAACACTACTTCACTACTTCAAGCATCTAATATTTTTCTTCCAGTATAAATCCTTTTTGTTGCCTTTGATGCTCTTTCCTACCTTTTAGAGACTCATTGCTACTTCTTGCTCCAGAGAAGTTTATTAGTTACTCTCATTGTTACCTAGCTGGAAGGCTAAGGCTATTCTCCTCCACACTGTAATCCCAGGAGAGTCAAGTTTTGATTACAGCCTCTAAATTTCATAGCAGTGCATCCTATTAATGTTGTGGTCTTGTGTCCTGCACTAACATTACTGAATCTGTCCCACCGATGACAAAACAAAATATCACTTAAAGTCTGTGGTTACAGTATTGTGTTTATTTCAGCATTTTTCAAGAGTGAGTGGAACTTCAGCTCTGCAGATCTAGAGCTAAATGCCTAAATTCTTTTTAAAATGACGTTTAGGCTTCTAAATCATTTGAAACCTTTTGCAAATTTTATGAAACCTCTTCATAATAGAATAGAAGAGCAGATACGAAATGCTTGTAAGTTGCCAGAAAATCCAACAAAATGCAAACAACAAGAAGAAAATGCACATTTTTTTCCAGGCTTGCACTGTGATTTGTTTTTTGTTCCAGAGAAAGAAGGCACTGATAAATGTATCAATGAGCTTTGAAGAGAGCTGTTGCTCAAAGACAATTCAGCAGTGTTTTCTTGGCAGTATGTCAAGAGTAGGAGCTACCTTCTTGTTGCTGGTTCTGGCAAAGAAATCAGAGCTTTCCCAGTGTGCAAATGGCAGAACATCAAAATGTTACAATACTGTGTTCTCAAAGTTGATGAGGGGTTTCTTTCATTAATGAAAGATAATACGAATATACAGAATTCACATTTCAAATTTTACTGTGTAATGAGTATAATCCTGTTATTAGAGGGCTACAGATCAGGGGGAGAAGGCTTTTTTCCTTTTTTCCTAATGCTGCTTCTAATTCATTGTGTGGCCTTGAGGCAAGACAGTCCACCACCCCTGCACCTCAATTTCCCCAGCAGCAGGCTGGAGGCAGTAAGAGCTACCCCACTGGGCTGCTGTGAGGCTAAATAGATCAGTATTTTTGAAAGGACTGAGGTTGTCAAGCAGAACTTGTTATATAAGTGTGAAGTAATAAAATGCAAACTAATGAAATACGATCAGACCTGTCACTGCTCATTTTCTGTTGTATGCCCCTTGGAACAAATGAACCGTGAGTGAGACCTGAAATATTCCTGTTACATCTGAACGACCACAGTAATTTGGAAAAATGCTTATTTCAGATTCTAATCTGTATTAGTGTCTTCTCCATCATTTTTGTATACATTCTGACATAGCGCATTGCAGCTTGACTCCTGCCTTTCTTGGCTCTCATTCTAAAAGGTTTGTTTTGCCCACTTCTAGTGGTTCTTTCCTAAATATTTGACTCTGCTGCCCTTTGTATCTGCATGGTGATACCACTCTAACTATACGCTTATTTTGCTCTTGGGCTCAGAATAGCTCTTAAGAAAAAGGACCATCCCTGTAATAACGGTTCATTTCCTTGCGCTGCCACAGATTTCTTATGTGATGTCAGGCAAAGGCATTTAATCAGTCCTGTACCCCTGTTACCCCACTGTCAAATAGGCTAATTGATAGCACTGAGGCAGCAAAACGGTTACAGGGAGTTCAGATGGCTACTGTAATGACTATCCACAAAAGGACTAGATAGGGAGATAGGTATGTAAATAACCGTGGTGTCACCAGGTACTCAGCTTTGTGAATAAGCCCTCCATGCAGCTGCAGTTCTACTGGTAGTGACAGCAGTCTGAGTGCACAGGGACCTGTTGGAGCCACCACACACCTGATCTGGAAGGAGCTTTTTCTGCAATACCCTTGGCATTAGTTTAAGCTGTCTGTATATTTTCACTCCTGCCTTGGAGCCACTATGTGATTCTAGTGCTGGGCTTCCTGTGAAGTTCTTCCAGGTTCACTCATATTCTGCAGCCCTTTCAAAAGTCTGTTCTTGTTCTCCTCCCATACCTCGCTCTGCCAGGCTACTACCTTTATCTGCACTCCACAAATTGCTGATACTCCAGTCTTACCTCCCTCCTATTCTCCCAATCCAATCCAGTCCTAGTCAGAAGGGTCCTGCTTTTCCAGAGTCTAATCTTCACCCTCAGTTACAAGTATGGAAGGAAGAGGACCGCTGTTTCTTCACCACTGAAGTATGGCTGTAGGTAGTGGGCTCCTTTCCTCCAAGGTTTCCTACGACCTCATGCTTTCTTGGCATCCTTTGCACATCCACTGCAGAGGCAGTTTAGTGGGTACAGACTGCGGTACCTTTTCTGAACAATCCAGGTTCCTTTTTCATTCCTGCTTTTACCCTTGCAAACTTTTCTGTAATCACCCGAAGCCCATGACTGTGTATTATTACCCCGTGCATTTTTTCCATCCTGTTTCCTTAGTGATTGAAGTGGTTCTCGGTAGCCATTTTTGCCATGTGGTTGCTGGCTTCAGGTGCACCAAATACATGTTAGCATACCATGTATGTTTGTCCGTCATCCTAAGGGCTGGGTGAAAACCAGTGTACACAAGCATGTATTTTACTGTGCTGCTTTCTTGGTCATCTGGATACACTATATTTGATAGAGTGCCTGTACTGCAGGCCTGTAAAGTGTCACGTTCGGTGTGTGCATGCATCTTCCTTTTACTTTCCTTTCTGCAGTGTTTTTCATATGTGCTACTATATGGAGAGCTGAGCTATAAGTATTCATTCTCTCCATTATACCCCTTCTGCTTATATATACTACAGGTGAACACTGCTGGGCTGCTATGTTTTGCATATTTGCTGTGATACAAGGCTCAGTATAGGAAGCGCATGGTTTTTGACAGTGTATCATGGGAATGCATGCAATCACTGTGGTATGGGGTACAACTGAAGGCACAGAGGGGATTTTGATATGGTAATACTCATGATGTGGCCAGTGCAGCGTGTGAAGATGTATGCGTGTTTAATGCAGTGTGAGGTGTAGCAGAAAAGGGATGTGCGTGCATACAAGCGTGTCTGGGGTGAGCATCGTGTGGGTGTAGGACCTAGAATGAGACCAGTTTTTCCTTCAGCTAGTAATCCAGCACATTCAACCTTAATGCAATTCTAGCAATGCCCTCACTTGAAAAATGAGGATCTTTATGTTCTCCTGCTGCTTCCACATATCACTATTTATAGCATTTATTAACAATTTTTGATTTCCAAAGAACAATACAATTCCAGCTGACATTGGCCTGAGTGCAAAACCCGGGAGAATCAGACCCTTACTTTACAGAAAGGTGCTGCAAGATCCAGCTTTTTCAGGAGAATATTAACTAATTCCTGTAACACATGTATACCCAGGCAGGAGCTGTGCTTTGGGACACATACAAGCTTCCAGGAACACAAATACCATGGGACTTGCAACATCTTCCTAAAGATTGGCAGCACAAGCTGGGACAGCTGCTCTTCATGGTCAGCTGTGCTCTGCCTGGGTCAGCCCTTGCAAGGGCCCTGGCAGCAATAAGCTCTCTAGTCACACTCTGTGGCTTATCCTGGGGGAGCATTTATCCTAGACTGAGGGACAGGAACAAGCTGGAGTTTCTCCCTCTGGTAGTCTTATTTCTGTTTAAATCGGTTCTTCTTGCATCTCGGACATGGCTGTTTTATGGAAGTGAACACATCAGTCGTTAGCATAATTTGGGACCTCTTATGTTAGCCCAGATATCCTTCACGGTGATGTTTTGAGGCCCTAATGCCCGAGGTCATCTTTTTACTTAGGTACTCTCTGCTCCCAGGAGAATGTTTTCTTCCAAAGCAAGCATGAGGATGACTGGAGAGAGGATCCCAGGTGCAGTGATAGTGATCAAGGCAGAGTATTAATTACTTAACCTCTCTTAACCAGCTGAGCCCCTAGTTTTCCCACAGGCCTTACTCCAATACCATTTCCACAACCCACAGAATAAAGGTGACAGCCTTTGAGCACAAGGTAGCATTTCATGTATGGCCCAGGCAAATTAGATTCAGCAATGCATCTGCCTGCTGTTTCTCTTACTGATGGCACTGATGTGCACATACAAAGCAGCATGGCAGGTACAACCAACACATGCACCATTTTCCTAAGGAAGGGGTAAGAGCGGGACCAGGAAAGGCCTGTTTGGATATGGATACAACTCTATATCTGTTTTCTACTTGCACCAGCAGACAATACCACAACCTAGACAGCAAAACATGCATTATGTTTGAAGCTGAAATTCAAATTATTTCAGCTGTTAGTGTAAGCTTTTAGCTGATCTCTGCCCATCTGGCTGGAGTAACAGCACCCTTCTGACATACGGGGGAGCTTGTTTTCGTCATGATGATGGATATGAACACAGAAACTGCTGCTATGGGCAAGCTTGAGTTTATACAGTGCAGGATGAATTAATGCCTCTCCCTCAGCACTAGCAACAAAAGTTCACACCGTGGCTCCACCCTGTATGCAGTGGGGACCAAAAGATCCATAAGGCCTAGCAAGTTTTATTCCTGAGTTTCAGTGTTGTTAACCCTTGACTTCAGCACTCCAAGCAACTCTCTCGCTCAGTGCATGGCAGGGTGAGAGCTGATGGTCGCTCCTCTGCAGCATTGGCACAGCTTGTTTCAGCCACTCCGGCCAGCAGCACCCGCACAAACCTGCAGGCGACGAGGGCTGAGGAGCCGGAAGAAGCTGCACGTCTCTCGCCACTTCCCCAGATGACATCACACGTATCCTCCTCATGTGCTGCTGGTGCCTGACACGGAGTTATGGCGCTGAGCAAATGGCACCCGCTGGTCTTGCCAGCTCCCAGCAGAGCTCCTTCCCTCTCAGCACACGAATATCTGCAAGGAAAAGCAGCCTAGATCTGCCGCCACTGCAGGCTTACTTTTCAGTGAGTCCTAGGTTTCCTTATCTCTGCTTTTACTATCTTCAGAGGGGCCTAAGGCACCGAGGGGACTCCCTTACACCCTGTGCCCACAGCTGGGAGTCCTACCTCAGCTGGAGCTGCCATGAGGCAGTGAGGGTTGGCAGACCCCGAGGGGCATGGCTGGCAGGGCACCACCGGACCCATCCTACAGCACACGACGGGGTGCCATGAGATGTTAGCCAGGCCCTACCACAAACCCCAGCCGTAAGGCTCATTATGGTGATGAGGTGGGAATGCCGCCTGCAGGTTAGGGTGAGGATCGGGCCCAGTGATGGCAGGGGCTGTGGGGACAGGACAGGCTGAGGCCTGGCCCTGTGGGCTGGCATGGCTCTTGGCAAGGCAGGGCAGGGCATGGCTGTGGGAGCTGGAGACCAGCCCTGCTGCAGCATCGCTGGGGCAGGGGCTGACAGCCCTGGGGAGCTGCAATGGGGTCCTGGGCCATGGGCAGGGTGGGGGTGGCCCTGGCAGGGTTGGGCAGGGACAGTCATGGCTGGTGGTGCCCTCAGGGCCCTGTCAGCTAGATAGGACTGTTCAGGGTCTTAAAATGGCAGAGAATGCCTCAGTGCATCCATTTTGCTCCTTAAGACCTTCACAGGTGATCCAGGCCTAATTAAAATTCATGTTGGTGGCACAGCAAGACACAACTGGGTGCAATTGTCACAACAGAACCAAAAAACAGGAGAGATGTGACTTTTCCCAGTAGACAGGACAGAGGAATCTGAGGTTCTGGGAAAAAGTAGCAGCAAGAAGTTCTGACGAAGCTGCCCCTTTATTTACAAGCACACATGTAGGGCAAAATGCTACAGTCACCCACTTTGGACCAAGCCTGTGATTTTCAAATGCGTCTTTATTGATCGGTTGATTTAGCTCAAGTAGTATGACCTTTATTTTACAAGAACCTGCAGCTAACCAACACAAAAAAGAATTACCATCATTACCTCGTACACTACCGGACTAGCGCAAAAACAAGTAAATGCCACAATCCAGTTAAAAGAACCATAAAATAACGAAATTAAACTGTAAACTCTACATGTAACAAACAGCTGAAAGTAGTCCCACACATGTCGCTTATAAACCCAGCAGTGGAAGGGGAGGGGAGGTCTGAACAGAAAACCAAGCACCCTAGACGCCAACTCTTTCTCCCCTGAGTGTGGCTAAGCACGGGCTCATTTGAGACAACACACAACCATGTGCTTGGCAGCATGTGCATGATCAAGTGGGACAGTGGCAGAGAGATGCACACCATCTGCCTGCATCTTGTCTTTTACCCTAGAAAGCCTCCTGGGTCTGTTCTCTGCTTCAGAACAGTCAGAGCTTTCTAAAACAAGAGACTGATGCAGATTTGCACCCAAAGGATGTGAAAAGAGCCTGATAATTGCAGGAGAGTGGGCCAAAAAGAGAGGACTGAGCACTGCAGGCAGAAGCTGAAGTTATCTAACTTGGCAGTAGGTACAACTCATCCAAATGCATTTATTCCAGATGAACACATGATGGAACAGCAAACCTGAAGTTCAGGATAAAAAACTGGGGAATACTGACTGACTCATTTAACTCTTTCTTCCACCATTTTCTGTCTGCCTGTTACGATTCCTCTCTCTACACCCTTTGTGCTCCCTCTTTTCTCTCCCATTCCTCTGCTACTTCCCATACCACACAGGCAGTGACCCTTCTGCCCCGCTGACACAGCACAGAAAATGGAATTTTCCACTAAGTAGGAACAATGAACCAACAGAATCTGGCAGTTAAGAGGAGAGAGCTGAGAGATAGGGAAGTATTTGTTTTACAACTATATCCTTGAAGAAGAACTGAAAGACTGATACTGCAGTAACTGAGAGAAAGGTAAATGTGGCAGGGGGAGATTACTACCACCGACTAAATTCAGGACTGAGAAGACTTGTTCCCCCAGTCCTGTAAGGAACATGCATGCTACTTTACATAGCTAGTGAGGCTAATTAAAATATAGCTAACCAATAGCAGATGAGATGATAATTACCAACAAGTATGAATTTAGGCAGGTTTTTACTAATCATGTAACAAGATAAATATGTTGTAGTTTCTTTGTGCTGTGTGCAAGATTTGTGGAGTTACCACCTAGCGCCCACCTTTGTGCAAATATGAAATGAATAAAATACCTCCACTCTGTGTGTATCTTGGCATATTGCACACCAGGTGAACAATCCCGCTTTTGGGATAACACCACTACACTGCCTTCCCTGACCTTCACACAGTTCTGCCAGTGAGTCCCACTTCACACTCCCAGCCTGCTCTTCAGCCTTGTATATCTCTGTGGAACAACATCAGAGAAGGCTGAAACTTGGTTTCCTGTCTCCCACAGTCACAGGAGCACTTATCTTTATTCCTGAGGAATGCAGAGAGCTGGGATCTAACTTCATGTAAATAGAGCAAATACCCTCAACTTATTTTGGAATCTGCCTGTCTTCTTCATCCTTCTTGTCTTCTCCTCTCTCCTTTGGTCCCTCCCTTAAGTGTAGGAATGTTTACAGTAATTCAGGTCCAGTTCTCTGATTTTTAGATAACACCCCAGAATTTTCCTGAAAGCTCACTCCCCAAACCCCATCGCTTCTTCAGAGTTAGGGCAGTTATGGAAAAATCTGCTGTTTGTGCCACTGGGAAGAAACTGCTTTGGCATGACAGTGTAAGGCTTGCACAGGACAGCATCTATCTGGCACCTTTCTAAGAACAACACTGGCTTAAAATAAAATAATTTAAAAAAAAATCTACAGAGAGTATATACCCCTTCCCCTTTGAGTCTAAAAGCAAACAGTGCCACTCTTGTGGCAAAGAGTGGCACTGTTGTCCAATCACAAAAAGCCAGCAAAACACATGTGGGAGTGACTAAATTATTCCGTTTGTGCATGTGGTGCAAGAGCTGTACAGGCATGAGACGTGGAAGGGAAGGCTAAACCCATGGGACTTCTGCCACCTTAAATTCTGCAGAAGATTGGTACAAGGACAACACTCAGATAATTTTCTGCATTCACCAATAACAAGAGCATTAGTAGTCAGTTGTCTTAATGCACAGCTAGGGAGACTAAAGTTAGGTACCAAGAAAAGCTCTCTCACTTGTAGGCTAGCTAGGAACTGGACAACCTCAGCAGCCTCCAGGATCTGCCTCAGTGAAGTTCACTATGAGCAAGTTAGATGAGCAGCCATGGTGGACATGTTTGGTATACTCAGTCCTGTCTCAGAGCTGGAGTGGGCTAGTCATTGTCTTGAGGTCCTTTCTAGCCCTATGCTTTACCAGTTGGCTCCACTGAAAAGAACAAAAGGGTCGTCTCATTTTTTTCTGTCCAGCACTTGCAATTAAAGCAACAAAGGAAAAAAATAAAATCCTTCCTTCTTTTCCCCAACCTTCACGACTCACAGCTGAGGAGTTCCCAGCTCTCAGAGTTAGCCTTTCTAATACTGATGGAAGTGATGGGAAACACAATACTCTTGAAACGCTTCACAGGTAGCAGCTGGAGTGAGGACTGTAAGCACAGGACAGCCTTGTGTGGGCAGAGTGAAGTATTTCACAGCTCACTGAATGCTTACAGGAGTGCAGCCCATGCCATTGGTCAGGCGTGACAAGGTCAGTGTACAATAAAAACACAGCATGCCTTCTTCATCCAATGAAAGGGTTACACAAAAATGGCCATTGTACCCAGTCGCTCTCCCAGAGCTCCACCACACTGGCTTGTCTAGCAGCCTCCAGTACTGGCTAACTACTTCCAGCTGTGGCAAGAGAAAAACTACAAACAGTGGAGTGTCCCCATCTTTCAGTGCAGAACCCCTCATTCGCCTTTCAGTTCACCCTTTCATACACTGTCCCCATACCCTCCCTCCCCTCTATTTAAAAAATAATGGTTATAATTAATGCATGGAACGTGATGGCATTGTGCATGTGGTTCACTTCCAATTCTCTTCCCTGCTTCTCAGGCATTCTCCTTCCTCCTCTCCAACATCCCCCCCAGTCCATTCCATCAGTCCATCTCGCCTGCATGCCTGGGGGGCTGGTGCTCACTTGCCATAGACGCTCTCATCGCTGTAGGCCACATAGAGAAAATAGTCCTCCTCGTGGTTATCCTGCAAGGGGAGAAAGGGAGGAAGTATCAGACCGAAGCTCTGTAACATTACCTGTGAAAAAGCCCAACCAAGAGATCACTGTAACAACAAGAGAGCATAACCTCTCTTTCACTGTTTCTCCCCCTTTACATCATCCTCATACTAAAGACAGCGTATAGCAACTTCCTGTCTCTGGCCACAGCTCTACTTCTAAATTCAGGCATGTCATGTTTCTGGACATAGTGAATTTACTTGAAATGCCACAGCAAGAGTGCGCTGCAAACATGCAACAGAAACAGCTCTGACTGTTGCAGGCTGTGCAGCAGAATCCCAGCGCTGGTACAGCCTTAAGATCAAGAGAAGACACTTGGAAAGCTTTAACAAGTCAAAAATCACCTCTCAATACTTCAGTATTTGGTAAATGTGGTTATATTTGTCATTTTTCAGAACACTTTGATAAGTGGCTGTATTTCTAGTCCTGTTTTAGATATGGGCAGTAAATCTGAGATGTTAAGTGATTACACTGACACAAACAAGGAACAGAGTCCTGATCGCAGCTCTAGACAGTTAGACGTACCTTCCTCCTCCACATCCAGGTTTGGAAAACTCCCTGCGTGTGTTAATTGTGTACATACATACTGTCCAGTTACAGTCAAAAAGTGATAGGTCAAATACGGCTCACAGCACCCTACTGAAACTCTCCTACTAAAACATTCTAACACAGCAGAAGGAGAAATCAAGGAGAAATCAATCCAGGCTGCAAACCAGCCATGATATAATGGCTATATAATTGAGGAACAGTCCTCTGATGGGCATAGAATACACCCTTAAGGACGATCAAATAACACTGCTCAGTAGAAATACTGGGCGGCAATGTTCACAGTGTCCTACAAGATCCTCACATATACAGTACAGGCTATGAAAAAGTAATTCTGAACAAAGAATAAATGCTCCTTGACAACCTATTTATAGCTGGTTGCCCAGTGATCCTGTATTCTTTTATCGGCTAAAAAGAAATCCCTTTTGTAAAAACAGGAAAGCGTATGTTCCACCCTCTACCCCAGACACAGTATTTCCTCTGAAATTTCAATACTTTGTTAAAGTAATAGGACCAACATATCACTGCTGGTGCAACTATTCACCACCTGATATGAGAATCTTTTCAACTAGCAAACGAGCAATTAAAATGATGAGGCTCCCCATGTTCCTTTTTATAACTGCAGGATGGAACTTCCCTAAACAGATGATGGGATACAGCCCAGGCCAACGGGGTCCATGTTCAGGCATCTGTGACCAAGCTGCACCCACTGCCAGCTGAGTAGTGCTCAGTTGTCCTTCAGTGAGGATATGCATTCTTCTGGAAACTCCAACAAAAGGAGAAAGAGATGGGCCAGGCTTACCTCATACAGCTGGCCCATGGTAGCACTGGTGGGAGGGATGGTATTATTGACAAAGAAGAACAGGGCATCTTCTGGCCTCAGGTGGATCCGCTTTCGGATTAAGAAGTAGAATTGGCCAACTGAAGAGGAACAGAGGAGAATGCCTTAGATGCAGAAAGAATGCTTTGGTTTGGGGTTGTTTTGTTTTTTTTTTCTTTTTTTACCCTAACCATGGCTGTTTCCTTTTGGTGGTGGAAGTCACACACTGTGTGTAAAATGTAGGGAAAAATGAACAATGCAAGAAAGAAGGCAGTAACTTCATGATTGTAACCACATTAGCAGCCAACCCACTTGGAGCTGGCAGTTTCTCAGGTACATGCCTCAGGCCGTGCACCCTCTAAATCCGTGCTCCACCTACTATGGTATGAAATGCTCTACTGCAGGAATTGGTGGGAAGTCCTCTAACTAGCTTAACCTTTAAATCCTATAGATCAAAGGCACCTTAGAGAATTTAGCCTGGTGTAAATGATCATACCATTCCAGAAAACAAATTCCTGAAAACAAATTCCTTACTATTTGCTCAAGCTATGTTCCACAAGAAGTATTCCACAATCCATTATATGCTGAAAAAAAAAAAAAAAAAAAAGAAATGCTGTTCCTTTAACTCATTCCTGTTCTCAAATGAAAACAAATGTAATCATACACAAAATGGGCATGACCATTCCTAAAAGGAACTTTGTAGCCATGACTCCAACCACAGGGGTGGAAAACAATGGGAGTATTTCAAGAACTTGCCTCTTCCTACAACAAGGGTACAGCCTCTGGCAACTCTGCAGCTAGGTCATCATTGACTGATGGTTATGCTTCTGCCTATGATACACAATTCAGTCATTTTTGTCATGGCTAGAAGTCAGCTGAGACACATGCATGTTAGCTAAGTCAGTGGGATACCTCAGAAGATCTCAGAGAATTCTGCATGTTGTAATCCAGGATGTAAAGTACATAAATATAACACGGACAGCCAGGTAAACTGGAGTAATGAGAAGATGTTGAGCCTGCCTGTATATTGTCTTGGTGCTGATCATAGAGCAAAAATAACTCCTGAGACCTTCTCACTGAAAATCAGGAAAAAAGGAGGTAGGCTTTGTTACCTGTGAGGTCAGAAGGCACAAGATACTTCCTTTTGTCTAGGTCGGGTACTCTGGCTTTTGGTGCTTTTTCCACAATTACCTGGAGAGAGAAAGCAAGAAACAACCCATGAGTATCATACAACAAAATGGACCAAAACACATCAGTGGAAAGGATATTAGCCTTTGAGAGAGACGGGACTACCAGGCCTTTAGAAATTTATTAATCTATAACAAATACACAACGTTAAAGAACAGATAGGTGAGAAGACAACTGAAAATCACTGGCAATAGCTGTACTGGGAGCCCAAGACTGCATCTGTAAGCACACTGAGTAAAAAATGGAGACTGGGACAGACATAAAAATAAACCATAATAGCAGAGAAAAAAAAAACCACAAAACAGGTCACCTTGATTATCCCAATGCAGGTTAATTTTGTATGAAGGGGCTGCCAGGAGGCAAGAAGTATCACAAGTAAGTTGAACTGTTTCCAAGTTACAGTTCCAAACTGCCTAGCACAAAATCAGCCCTAGTCCCAGTAGTCCTATATCCTAATTTCTGCATTCACCAATACCAAGTGCTTTAGGATGAAGCAAAGAATTAAAGAGAAACTACAGGTCATTGGGGAATGTTTGAATGTTTTTTGTTTTGTTTTGTTTTAAATTCCCAGTTCTTCAGTAGTTATGTTCTACTCTGAAATTCATATCCTTTAAGGTTATTTTCCCTACTTCATATAGTTACGGACATTTCCTTATTCATATAAATATCTAATAATTAAAAAACAGGCTACCATGTGGGCAACTGGACCCACAGAGACCTTTGGCACAAAACATATTCTCATTATATTCTAATATCATTACAACATAGAAAAATATGAAGCTCAGCAGCTTTAAGGTCAAACAGACAAAGGTATCTTCTGCTACAGGAAAATTTTTGTTAGCAGAGCTTGGCAAAATATTTACCTGAGAAGCAGGAAGTATTCCAAAGTGACCTGATCTCCTTCCATGAAAAGCCTTGGAAACCTTTCCAAAGGTTAGAGGTATGTTTCCATGGAACTACTGGGTTTGTGCAGAAAAAAATTGAAGGGAGTTTCTTGGGTTATTTTGAGACATGTATTTTTGAACCGGTAAGAGATATATTACATGATTCAATCTATGTGCCTTGCTGTTCTGCAGGAGCCATTTTGACCACCTAAACAAGAAGCTGGATTTTCTGAACCTCCTCAGCTTTTTAATTCTGTTAGACCCTATAACTGTAACTACTCCATGTAAGACACTGTGGGACTAATTTCTAAGGGCTCCATGCTCCCTTAGCTATTTGGCAACCCAAATCAGTAACTGTATCTAACGCGTAACAGAAAAGGCTGAACTGCTGTGGACTAAGCCTTCTTTGGATGCAAAATGGTGGTGCCACATCAGTGAGACACTATGCCAGAGAAAAAAGCTATGACCTTGAGCTTGGTGTATTTAGCCTGGACCAAGCTTGACTCCTAGACCCAAGTGAGTATCTGCAAAGCATGTCACACTGTAGAGCTGCTCACTTGGACATGTCTTCACTGTGCTCCATTTGGATACTGCCAACACAGCCAAAACCCCTGAAAATTCTGTTTGTTTTTAAAATAGAAACATGGTTGTCTCTGCTACTTCAGGAACTTCAAGCACCTCAGTTAGTACAGGGCATTCAAGCTCTTCCAGGCAGCGTGTGGTAGGACATACATTTCCGTGCATGATGCAGTTGGTAAGTGCTGTGAAGGAAGGACAGTTCCACAATCTCACCAAACAGGTGCAGGCTGAACAGCAACAGCACTTTGCACGTTTTTTTACCCGCACATCCAACAAGGCAATATCTAACACAATAAATTGCAGTGGGGAGAAACCTTTAGTTCTTGCCTGCAATTTCAAAAACTACTGACAAGCAGAACTGCTAGCTAGCAGCACTGATGTGAACACCCTGACTCAAAAGGGTGGTTTGTAGCTTGGTAATTAGATAACACAGGAAAAAAAATGCCTATGAGGAAGGGGTGAGAGTGTTGGGGCTTCTAAGCCTGTAGGAAACATTTAAATCAGTTCATCACTGAGCTTAAGAGAGATCTCTCTTGCAAAGAGGCAGGGAAGGAATGGAGGTGCTCTGCTAATCTGGCTATCAAGTGCAGTCAGTGTGCCTGACGACACAGGTATCTCTTCTGAAGCACTAAACCCTTCACACACACAAACCTACAAAGAAAATCCAAATGGCAGATACAGACTATCTGTGTGACTGTTGTGGCTGGCTGGTGACTGTGGTGATGTACGACCATGCCAACAGTATAATCTCAGCAAAATGCTGAGATGTATCAGGGCACTGCAGTGTAGGCAGCCAAACAGACGTCATCTTCAAGGATCCTGCTGTCGTGAAGGGCAGAGACAGAAGTGATGTAAAGAACAGTTGTCTGCTGCATTCATTTGCTCTGTATGCAGGTCTGACAACAGGCTATCCCTAACAACTCACATCTGGGCCTTGCCATGTGTCGTTTTCACCCTTAACTAAAGCACACCTTGTTACTCTGGTCCTGGCTTTCTCCATAAAGATCAGCTGATGCCCCCCTATTTTGACTCTTTTACCTCTCATCAGACTGGATCCGGTCCCGGGCTCCCCCACATGGCTCTTCCAGACACACCTATCATGATCTGCTGTACAATCAGCCATACTAATCCTCAGTTTACAGCTTGTCTCACTCCTGACCTACAGAGCCCTCTTGGGTCCTCATCATAAACCAGAGAACCGCGCACACTTCATCACTGGCTCGCTGTGTGCTCAACCTGCTGTGCTATGCCAGGGGTCCCAGAAACAGCTAGAACAAAGAACACACATAATGACTTCCAAAAACTTTTGCAAGTCCAGTTGAGGGCCACTCCCAAGACAACAAAAGGTGTTGGCCTGCAGGGAAAACGTGATATAACTGTTCCCCCTTGCCCTTAGATTTACAGGGAAGTCTAAGTTATTTTGCTTGCAGTACCCCTGGGTAGTAAATCTAGGACAGATGTCTCCAGTGGGGATGGAAAGAAAGAACATATGCAAAACGTTTATTAAAAAGGAACAACTAAAAAAATTGTAATTAATTTGATTTGTCATGTCTTTTTTCCAATTATTATTAGTAATTATAAAGCTAGAAGTTTTCCACAGGCACTCTAAAGGGACCTAAGGATGAGGAAGCAAAGTTTAGCTGGAAGATGACCTTGTTTTCCAAGTGACGTTTTTTCCACAGGATGATTAAACAGGAGGGCAGAAAGACTAAGAAGTATCATTTTTCTCTCATGCAAAGGAAAAGAACAGAGCAAGTCTATATCGAAAAGACAGGCCAAAAGGAAGTAAAATGAAAATAAAGGGAAAGAATCCGATGACACGGATGCAGACCTTGTTCTCTATGAAGAGTACCCGGCTAACTCACTCATTGTTCTCCTCCATTTTCACAGTCCGAATGGTAAGCTCCTTCCCCACCCCCCAACCCCACGCACAAAAGCTGCCAGCAAAAGAAAAGCAGCATTCTCGCTGCCAAGTTACCGCGGATCCCAGAAAAAAAGGGTGAATTACACCCCGTCGCCCCCGCACCCGCCCACCAACACAGTCCCTCCTACATAATAAACAGCTTTTGCGCTAAGGAGAAAAGCAGCCTGGCATGAGAACAGAACATCAAGATCACGGTCATCTTCGCTAATCTCATTTCTTTTGCCTCAAAAAATAAAGGACAAAGCGGACGACAGCTAACAAGGACGCCAAAGGCAGCAGGGCGAGGAGGCCCCCCGGGCCAGCCGCGCCCGCCGCCGCCCTCGCCCCCACACTCACAGGGACCCTGTCGGGGTATTTCTTCCTGATCTTCTCCCCTTCTTTTTTCCTGTACTCGAACGGGTGGTCTTCCTTGTACTGGAACTTCATGCTGCCGGGATGTCACCTTCCTTCCCGAGGGCTGCTGCGGCTCCCTCCCCTACGGCCGGGTACTCAGCGAACCCCCGGACGCCCCCAAAAGCGCAGCGGAGCGGAGCGCACCCCCGACCCGTGCCGCGGGACCGCACCAGCCGCTGACAGCAAATTGGGCGCTGTGACGTCACGGGAGACACACACCCCTCCTCCCCCCGCCCCCCCGTCGCCGTCACGGTGCCGCTGGGGCGGGGGCTTTCGCTGGCTGCGGGCGGGGCTCGGGTCCACGCCGGCCGTGGGGGGGGCGCAGGCCCCCCACGGATCGGGGTGGGGGGGGTCGAGAAGAGATATGCCACCTTCCAGCCCACGCGTGGCGGGGAAGGCGCGGCGTGGCGCTTGTACATCGATTTAGTGCTCGATAATAAATAATAATAAATTAAAATTTATAAATAACCAGGTTTCTTTTAAAGGCAGCAAAATAAACGATTGCGGAACGCCGCAACCCCCGCAGCGTGACTCAGGGGTTATAAATACAACATAAGCAGGCACATAAGCCACTCAGGACTGCGGGGACGGCCGCGTTGCTCCTCCCTCTCTCCCGACCGGCGCAGCGGCGTGGGGCGGCGCTCCGCGCGTGGGAGCGGGGCTTGGCGGGGGTCTAAGGCGCGGTGTACCGTGTGCGAGGCTCGAATGCCTCTGCGTCTCTGAAACGGGGCTAATGAGGCTGACCTGTTCTTGAAGTGGCTGCGAGATGTGAGACCAAAACAATGCTACTTTTCGTGACCGTCCTTCTCGTCGTTGGATCTGGATTATTCCTGTTTATAACATCTCAACTGAACAACAAGGGACAGAAAGCGTGTCAGGTAATGTGCCAGACCAGATGCACATTACAAACGGCAGACAGTTAAAGGGAACTGTCTGCAAACAAGCCAAAATAGCCAGCCAATTTTAGCCCAGTTACTCAGCTGATACATACTTGGAATATCTTTGGTTTTTTTTCTAGGGGTAGTTGGGCTTACAATTACTTGCTGACCAGCAAAAGAGAAGGTATTAATGGATGGGTCAGCCTGCTCAAATCAGCACAACAATTAAGTGCTGCTACCCTGGGGACAATGATGGAGTGCATCAACTAATTCTTTCTTTGCATACCTCATCCAGAGGAGCAGAACTTTCCCAAGGATGATCTTTTATTTGTGTAGCAGTTTTAGTTGTACTAGTGTCAATGAAATCGGGAATAAAACTCCTTAACACCAATGTAGTATTAAGAAGCAGGCATTCCTTATTATGGTGCCAGATGCACAGGGGATAAATCCTAGCATGCATACCCCTTGAAGTTCATTTTTGACATTTATACATGAAAGTTAACACACCACGCCTATCTAATACATAATCATTGACCTGACTGAGCATCCTCTTCTTCCATTAGTCTGTATCTTCTTCGCTTAAACTTAAAGCTACAGTGTGATTTTAATTCACTGTGCATGTTCAAGGAGAGTAGGGAGGTAGTCCTTTCGTCCCTCAGTTGAGTCGGTGGTCGCAATCTCCCCCTGGCGGAATTACTCTGCTTGGGTGCCTTCTGGGCTGAAATGTTCCCTATTATCACTCACTGGTGGCTGATCTGTGGCCTTCCCTTATCTTCACAACCTTTGTAGCAGGCTGTTTCCACTGTCAGTCCTTGAAGCTCCACTGAGTTGTATTCTTTAAGGAGGTTCTTGTTAAGGAGGCATTCATTGCTAATATCCTCCTATCTGGCCCAAGCATTATTTATGACCGTGTTAAAATTCTCAGGTGTTAGTTTCCACTCCTAACTGTGATCCTTTCCTAATTACTAGTAACTCCTGCGCTATTCCATTTCACCCAAGAAGCATATATATATGTTTAAGGTTTCACTAATAGAGGTTGAGTGGGACAGCAGACTGCCTTGGATGTATAAGGTGAATCTCCACGGCCACACCAGTTGCAGAGGTGAGAGGTCCCAGGCTTCTTATGTCTGATTCAACCCTGTGCCAGTGTGTTGACTCAGAATGAGCAATGGAAGGAAAAAACACCGTTGCTGTTTTGCTGGCAGTCTGTTTCTACAGTGCGGCTAGAATGGAAAACATTCAGACTTTAGCAGAGAGTCAGCTTGAATCCTGAAGAAATTGAAGAGCAAGCTGGGTGCTCCTTAATGATAAAACCAGGATCAGGGGAACATAAAGCCCAAGCTTTTTTCTAGAAGTACTCATATAAATCCTTTAGGCTGCCCCAAGAAACTCATAGTACTGGTGGCTTTATCGCTATAAACTCATATGCGCACTTGAGTTACCTGCAGAGTGGGACTCATGCTGGCACCAGGGGCAGGGAGGGCCTATTACAAAACCCCACAGCAGATCTGGGATGTTAGCTTCTGTCCTCTGCCTCACAGAGACCTGTTTCATATACTGACCACCATTCACCTTTGCACTCAATAGAACACTTCTTGAACTCAGAGGCTTTTTGGTAATGCTCCCTCTCCAAGCCCTGGTGTGCTGTGATCTCTCATCTTGAACTTGAGTAGGAAAAATATGGAGGAAATACATTTACTTGGTTGCAGATATGCTCAGATGGAGGCTGCTCCCAGAAAATCTTGCCTGGCACAGGTGTGTAAACAGGCATGGGATAGAAATCTCACGTATACTTAAAATGTAGTCATGTACAGCTGGGCCTGTCTCTTTAAACCGCCTTTGTGGTCAATGGCAGTAAATTGCCATTTGAGGTGCGATTTTTCTCACCTGAATCATGACATCTACTTTTGGATGGCTGAAGTGTGCCCCCAAGAACGCTGGCAGGTGCTTAGTGCCTAAGTTTTTACTACTCAGTATGGTGTAGTGTGACCTCCTGCACAGCTTGATGGTCAGCTCCAACAGTTGCATGCCCAAATCTCTTAAGGATAGAGCAGCCCACAGTGGGAATGGCATAGACCGGTGTGTCCTGGCCTTCACTAGTTCACATGCATAAGGTTCATACAGGAAGCATCATCAACTTGTTTCTGTCTGTCCTAGGACATATGAGCATTTCTCTATGGTTGCATGTAGCGTCAGAGGATCTCAGAAGGGTGAGTCAGAAGGAGGGAACTATTTTTGTGCAGTGCCATAGCGACTAGCCTAGGCTGAAGGAATCCCAGGATTTATACCTGGGGAAAATTCTGGTTTCATGGTATTGAACCTTTCTATAATGCCTGTGTTTGGCCTCCTTGCTTCCTAACTGCCTGCAGCATAGCAGTTGCTAAAGTGTATTGAAAGTCTATATTGATGTACATGCCTCTTCCCCAAGGACAAAAGAGAGAAAAAATTTTCACCCAGGACACCAACCCATTTTGGCAATTTTAACAGACTGATGTCAAACACCTGTTGTCCTGTAAATTGCTCTTTTCCATCTCCAGGACTATACACAATACAGCTGAGCTAACATCTAGTTTGAATTTCTGTTGACAAATCAGAGAGGAGTTTCAGGGTTCTTCCCTGGTCTGATGCAAAGAGGTGGCCTGTGAGAGCATTGCAGGGTGACTTCTCCTCCATTAAATCCCACATGAGGATCACAAATCTCCTTACTGAACTCTTCCCATCCTGATGATGTAGCCCTGGATGTGTAGCCACAAGCCTGGCTCCTCCCACTTCCCCATTTCCTCCCCATCAGGCACTGAATTCCCGGCTCTCTCCTCCAGCTCAATAATAACAATAATGTCACTGGCACAACAGCAGGCAGGAAGATGATACATGCAGAAGCAGTGACAAACAGCTAATCATCTGACTTAGAGTTCTTATTAAAATGTCAGCCCATGGGCATGTGACAAACCCCACATTCTGGGTCTGTGTGCTAGAGGGAGGAACTGGAAATGGCGTTGGCTAGCTCTCCTACCTTGGACTGCCAGCACATAGTGGTCCACAGAGTGGCAAAACAAAATACTCGTAGTGTCTTGCTGTGTCTGCAGCTCATGTAGGCAGAGATTCACTTTAAAAGGGATTCCCCAAGTGTTGCCAATGCTGTAGTCATAGAAGCAGGAGATAAAAATATTTACACAGAATCTGGGGGCAGGGTTTGCAGCCTGTGCTGAACCATGCAGTGCTCCAGGAGCACTGCTAGGAGCTCTGCAGTGCACTACTGTGAAGTGAAGCTAGCTTAGGCGTATCTACACAACTGGCTAAAACTCTGTGAATTAAGGGTGAAAATATCCATTACCTGCCCTGTGCTTCTTAGAGACTTCATCTAGGTGGATGTCTCTTGGGAACCCCTGGAGCTACTGATCATCTACCTATAAGTCTGGATTCCCTTGGGTATTTCTTCCATTAGTACTTGCCCTTGGGTACTTATCCTGTTTGTACCTCCATAGCCTGACTTCTTTTCCTTTTTTTTTTTTTTTTTAATTTTAGTGTGCTTTCAGCATATCAAAGCCTCTCTTGTCAGAAGACTTCCACCATGCAGTCTGAATGGTGATTAAACCACAGACGGGCATACCAGAAGTCACTTGTGATTCTGCTCTGTGTGATGTCCATCCATGGCACAGGGATAGTTTTTCAGTCCTTGCTGGTGTGTCTCCTGCACCACTCGTAACTGGTCACCAGTTTCATGTGACACTGGAGCCATAGCAGCCTCAGAGCCAGTACGGGTACATTGGCCCTGGGTGAAGGCACAGGGTTAGTCACTCACAGGAAACAATGGTTAAGTGTGTAGATGTTTTCCTTTCCTCTAGGAGATGGCTCTGTATTGTCGGTGCTGAACTGCTATCTCACTGCTCTATTTTCTACAGCTTCTTATTTTTTACAAAAAAGCTGCTCATTCCTCCCAGATTTTTTGCATGGCCCACCCGTGTCTCAGGTTGCTTAAATGCATGCAAATGATGTTATGGGGAGATTAAGGAAAACACCTTGTTGCTTGGTGAAAAGCAGTAGCAAGGGACAAAACTCCAGATCTGAATAACACAAGTCAGATCCCTTTGTTCCAGCCAATGGAGTGGCCTGTGGGGATGGCTATCGTTACTTACAGTCAGGTGAAACCAAAGGAGCAACACAACAGTGGGGCCGGTGAGGCGTTTCTGAAGACCGGTCCTTCTCAAGTACCACATGTTCTAAGGGAACCTAAGGTGGCGTGGACAACTCCTTTGCAGCACCTGGTGTCAGTGTACTGTTGTTCCCTTCATGTACTTCCAGCCAAATTACTCCATGTGCAGGCTAAATGTAGCCAGTGGAGACTGGTGGCTCTTTCTCCTTCGATGTCCCTTGTCCTATGCTTGCTCACGTCCCACCCTTTTCTCAGTGTTTGGTCAAGGGTTGAGTGAACAAGTGAGCCAAAGCTGAACCAAAGGTCAGTGACTTGGTTATGATATAGTTACCTTCAGAACTTTGTGCATAATTTTCCTCATCTGCAAATCAATACTAAGGCTTGTCTGATGCGTAGGCAGCTTGACAACATAGTTAAAATCTGTAAAGTGCATGGGGATCTTTGGATGCAGATACTTAATTATTCATAACTGAAGAGAATTGCTTTTGGTGGTACTTTCCCTTGTTGTGCAGGATATTGAAATGCTCTGCAGAAAATGGGTACTCCAGTGCAGCCAGCTTGACACCAGTGGCTGTACTCAGCAGCTGAACAAACCCTAAAATGATTTGATGATTAACAGAAACCTTTTATTTATTTTCCAATGTGTGTTATTCTGTACTTGTGAGCAGTTCATGTCCCTATTGCTCTTAAGCGTGGGGAAACAGTTGCTACTTGAATATTTGTTTAAATGTTGCATGAAAGTATTAATTCTTTATGCTTAATAATACTTAAAATTTGTACTTAATTTTCAGTCTGAAAGCATAAAAGATTTCAAAGTGCTTATTGG
Source organism: Phalacrocorax aristotelis (assembly GCF_949628215.1). Taxonomy (NCBI): domain Eukaryota; kingdom Metazoa; phylum Chordata; class Aves; order Suliformes; family Phalacrocoracidae; genus Phalacrocorax; species Phalacrocorax aristotelis. The sequence continues at coordinate 135,628,505 of NC_134276.1, read as the reverse complement.
CCAATATAATACAACACACAAAGTATATTCAAAGTCCAGATTCAACAGGGAGATGAAACCACTGTTAATGGAGTAAAAAACCCACCTGAATAACAGAAAATTGCAGTACCAAGTAGCAGTTTATCTCTGTAAATAAGTAAACTAGGTCTATGTTTTCATGGGGCATGGTCCTGCCTTTTCACAAAGTACATGTGATCTTTATTGACTATGTCCTCATTTTTGGATTTTTTATGAGGACAGAATGTCTTTGAATCATAACAGATCTGAGGGCAAGAGTGAAGTGTTTCCCATTACTGGCACCTGGTCTTTGCTTTCATATACAACCTTGTATGGTTAGATAGAGTGTAGATCTGCTGCTGTTTTCTGTTTGTTTGTTTTAATCTGGTGTTTTGTCATGTCTTATGGGCTCTGAGAGGCTGCTGCCTTGCAAGAGTTATAAATATTTTCTCTGAAATTGGTAATCTGAAGTCAAGTTAGTAGGAAACAATCCTTGAGCAAGTGACATTGAAATACATTGGATGTCTTGCCAGTAAAAAAACTTGAGGGTACCTGCTCTAGCACCTAACAACTGCGAGTGAGACAAGCAAAGAAGGGTGTAAGCAGTGGGGAAGGGACAGGAGTTTTAGATAATACTGGCTCTGGTCAAAGGAAATACACTGAAATCAGCAGGTAATACCCAGCTGTAACTTTTCCCCTTGAAAGAGAGAAAGTGGATAGCTGAGGTGATTTAATGCAGAGGAGGGGAAAACTAAGAATTTTAAAACTTTCCTTTTTACTGCACATCTTACACAAAAATTATAGTGTAATTATTATTACAAATTATTAAAAATTGCACGTGCCTGTTTTGCTAGGCAGGACTGCTGCCCTGTGGAGCACGGCTGCCATCTCGTGTTAAGTGTCCTCACAGATCGAGGCTCTAGGCGGAGGAAAGGGGTGGAGGCCGCGGAGGAATGGTATGTTCCCTCCGGAAATGATTGTGAAGGCTTGTAGGAAGTTTTTGGGATTGATAGTGCTTGACGTATGTTCAGCAGATCCGAATATCTCTGCTTCAGCTTTTTACTGTGGAGTAAACAAGGGCCTTCCAGGAAATATTCTGCACTTTGGTGGAGGAGTCAGGCTTGAACTGGACTTCAGAGAGTGGCTGATGAAATAGTTCACTCTAGTAGATGTTCCATGAACAGTTATTATTTCAAATGTGCTGTATAGCAGAAGAGACATAGCCTTATACGTAATTTATTTATTCCATTCCAGTTTATCACACATTAGTGGTACAATTAGGTAATGACTAGGCAATTCAGGAACAAGTTTGTGACCTAGGAAGTCAAGACCCTCATTAAATTCCCTTGGATACAAAATTCCTGTGACTAAGCAAGGTCCGGAACATCATCAAAGGTGTTTCGGTTGTTCAATTCTGTTTTATGCTAGCCTTGAAGCTATTTTATCAACCTCTAAAATTCTCCGTGGCTGTAATCTCAACAGCAGTTAGGTTCCTAAACACTTTTGGGGACCTGGTCCTTCTTTTCCTTATCTACAAAATAACCGTATTCTTATGTATTTCACAGGAGCATTGTGAAGATCAGCATATCAGGCACTGTGAGAATTTGGGTACTGCAATAGGAAGGACTATGCAGGCACTTCAGAACGATGTGATAGCTGTGACCTGTGAATTCATATCAACATTAACATATACATGTGATTGATTCATGGCTGCTTATAATTTGATATTTGATATCCTTCTGCTTTCATGTTTTCAGTTGTTGAATGTGGAGTAGAGACAATACTGATGTAATTCAACAGCCACCTTCTCATGAGTACCTAGTCCAAGAAAACATTTTGCAGATGGTCCATACCTATGTTCATCCAAACAATTTGATCAATATCTCTGGATGATTCAACATATTTGTACTGATCAAGAAACACTCACAAATTATTTCCATCTGAGAAATGGCTTAAATGTTTTAAATGGTCTTATTTAGTTTGATCTGCTTTTGACAGCAACAGTAAGAATAATTAATAAATGATACAATGTGAATGTAACTAAAATATGATTGAGCTTTATTTCAGAGGTAGTGTTCCTGCTCCTCCCCTTGTTTGATCTGGTTTTGCACACATATTTTTTTAATTCAAATATAAGAGCTTGTGACCACTATTTCAGAATTGATATATATCATATCCAGAACCAGACTGTATTCTGTTCATTCTATGTATCCTGTGGGGCATTTAGGGGACTACACTGCACATACTACCAATGTATTCCGTCTTTTGTTTACACGCAGATTGTGTTCCTAAACGGGTCCTTTTTTTTTTTTTTTCAATTTACTATAAATGGTTGGCACTTTCCAGAAGTTTGGTTTTATTATTTGGTATTAAGACCTTCTCACATGTCTTTGTTTTCCCTGTTATGAAAACCTTTCTGCCTTACCTGGTAAACTTAGGCTGGAGGGAAGCAGAATGAGACAGCACCTGCATCTGCAATCTCCCTGCAGGTCACCAGCCTGCAAAGTGGCTCAGCACCTAGATCCTGCAGCCTGCTTATTTGTGCAAACTGTGATACGGCTGATGTGTGTATATAATAAATGGACATGGAGAATGCCAATGGCAAATTATCTCAAGGAGGTGTCAAAAGGAGCCATCAAAATATACTGGATCTGAAAATATTTGGAAGTTTAGTCTCTTTTCCCCCTTTCTCATTAGACTAAAGAATTTAATCTAATATTCCTAACCCTGCCCAGAAGAATTAGTCTCTGCACGTAACTATTATGTATTATTTGCCATTCATTAAAAACAAGCACTAGTGTCCTGGGAGGGCTGGCTGGGCATCCTTGCCCTCGGCAGATGCCTGCAGTTTTTCCTCTGGCACTGGATCCAGGTCTGGCACTTTCTGTCCCGCCTTGGCAACTGTGAATCTGCTCATATGCAGAGCTTCTTCATAGACTGGAGGAGTGTCTGATGCGGAGAGGGGTGGCGTTCCCTGCGCAGCATTATGGGAGTGTGCCACTGCTAATATCCTCCTGGCAGCAGGCCCAAACACGGAATGGAGAGCTGAAACAGAGGAGAAAAAAGCCATTTGCCTCATCCTGAAAGCACCATGCGATTAGCGAAGGACAAGTATGTCTGCAGCACACAGGCTTTTTTCTTCCCATAGTCTGAATGTTTTCCTTTTCCTGCCCCTTCATCCTTTCCTAAAAAGGGTGGGGGAGGTGAAGCCCCCATCAGCAACATCCCACAATTACTCCTCCTTCGAATGCCACCGAGGCCTGGAGCTGCCCTAATTCTACCCAAACACATCTCACAGCTGACTCACCATCTGGCTGCATTTGCTACATGAAGCCTGGTGAGCACCTTAATTTCTACTATGTACAGATGCCGCCTTCCCCACCTCCTGCCGCAAACATCCTTCTGCCAGCCTTAGGGTGCCACCGTCTGGGCTTTTTACGGTTCAGCCCCTCATTGCGGGATGTGCTGAGGTCCCCAGTCTCTGTCGAAGCCAACTCACAGGTAATGGTGCTCTGGAGGGTGCTGTCATGATCAAAAGCAATGACGGTGACCTCATAGGGCTGAGGACCCGATTCCTCCCCTGTCTGATGGCAGTGAAAACAGCATCTCACACAGACAGAAACCAGGCCACACAGGAGCAGCAGCCCACCAATTGCCACCACCAGCCTGGAAAGGGAGAGGACACAGAATCAGGACAGAAAGACTTTGTTTGCAGGTGACCTTTTAAGGTCTCTCCCCGCTTGAAGTAGAGCTAACCTCCAAGCTAGACATGGTCATTTGGGCCCTTGTCCAGGAGAGTTTGGACAGTCTCCAGGGATGGAGATCGCATGTCCCTGCCAGACACTCATTCCAGTGCTGCACCACTCTTGGGGGAAGCATTTTTTCCTTTTGTCTAATCAGAATTTCCCTGGATGAAGCTTGGCCAGTCACCTCAGGTCCTTCTGCTGGGCACCTCTGAGAAGATGCTGGCTCTATCTTCTCTCTAGATCCACCTTAGGTAGTGGAAAACTGCAGTTAGGCTTCCCCCTCCAGGCTTAACAAACCTGGTCCTTTCAGCCCCTCCTCATACATCATGTCCACTGGACCCCTGACCATTTTATTTGCTCTCCAGTGGATTTGCTCCGGTTTGTCACCATGTCTTTTGCACTAGGGGGCAAAAACTGGACTAGGTGTTCCAGAAGTGTCCTCATAACGTCACATTTAATCCCAGTCTTTGCTACTGAAATTGTCCAGAGATGCAGATATTTAAACATGCCGTCTTACCAGATATACCACAAACGGTCCCACTCTGTACCTGAACAGCTGAGAAGAGGGTACAAGAAATAGTTAGCCACGGAATACCAAATAAATTGGAAGATCCCTACTGTATCTTCTTCCAGCTCCCCTCTCACTCCTCACTTACCGTCTAGCTTCTAAATGATGAGAAACTCACTGTGCTTTGTGGAGGACACAGTTGTCTGACCTCACCAATCTCCCTGGTAGCTGAGTTTCTCTTCTGTTTGGCTTTCTCTATTGTTTCCCTGGTATTTGTGCCTGCCCAATTCGGTTTGCAAACCTTAGGGATCTGCATTCATATTTTGTCTTAATTTCTGTTATTCTTGCAAATGACATCACCATGACTAATATTCACCAAAGCAGTATATTTCAAACCAATTTTTCAAGGAAAGGTCAATTCCAAATTCATAATCTTGGTCAATCAAGATTACACCAGAAAGCTCTTAATCATTACAGTTATCCAGATAGATAGCAGGAACAGTACCGCATGATCAGTATGTGGAACAGATAGTAATATATTTCACATTCAAAGCAATGGAAATTTTATGTGAGTTTTCGATAGTTGCAATTAAAATAAGCTTTTCTGGAAAATGTCAGCCATCATGTCATAACACTGATGTCCATTACTGCCTTTGTCCTTCACTGTCTTCTTAAAAGAGTGCAAGATAGACAAATACTCACAGTTCAGTGTTGAGACAGCCTTCCTCACCTCTCACTTGGTGGAACTAGAAGGAGAAAACCAAACAAGACACAGTTAGAGTGAATTAAGTCTTTGTCATACGCAACTTTTATCTCTGTCACCTGGACTGTTACCAGTCTGAGTCTCTTATGGTAAGGATTTACTGTTACCTATCTTCCGTTGTTTCCATTGTATATTCTGCTGTAGATTTGAAGTATTATGATACCAACTGCATTTCTTATATCTTAACTTCCCATAGTCACTAAATCCAGCTTAGCATTGTTCCCAGCACAGACCATGACTTACCTTTACCCTCACCACGTTCACCTTTCCCCACCACAAGTTATGTCATGCTACAGATATAGATCCTTCTCCATGCTCCAGTATTAAGACCCTTTAAATGTCCTGCTTCATATTATACCCACACTGACTTAAATTCTGCTCTGTCCCTCCAGCACTCCTACCCATCTCATTCCTTTGCCCTGGGTACCCTGACCTCTGTCTTACTATCCCTGGAATAGCAGCAAATATTCCTCTCTTCTGTGTGTCTGCCCTTTATACGCTAGTTCTTTCTAATATCAGGGAAATTCTTGTGACTGTCCATTGCTAATACCCCTCCATCTTTTCAAGGCAACTCAACAACTGAGCAGAGACCCCATAAAAAGGAATCTGTGGTTTGACTTACCCATAAGAAACACCCTAAAACAAAGTAGATCATGACTGGGCTGTGCATGCCCGTAGGGTGGTTCTGTGGCCTCTTGATGTTTCAAGCTGCTTGATGTCTTCTTGTTTCAGTTCATCCTCACCAGTCCACTGACCAGGAGAAGGGGCAGGTTTCTTGTGTGTTGAATCCAATCCCTTCTTCCTGCTCTGCCTCCTTCTGCCCTCCTCTGGGTTTATCCTTCTCTGCTTTTCAGGTTTTTGCTTTCTCTCTTTCCCTCCTTGTCACTGGCAACTCCTGTTTGTTTCTGCCTGTCTCCGTTTGTTATTCTCTTGGCCTGCTTCTCTCCCTTTTTTGAAGGGATCTCTGAAGCCTTCCAGTCAGATCAGGAGAAAAGCGGTGGCTACGAGTTCTTACTTTAGATGTGGAACTAGTTTAGTGAAGGGCATCATAAGATCTCTGTAGACCTGACCCTTCCCTTCTGTGAGCAGAAAGGGTCTCTGAGTTTGTTCATTCCCAATTATTCCTCTCCCCGCCCCTACCCTGAGGGGAGTGGGTTGAAGGTCATGTTATTGACCTCTTTAAATGGATTTCAGATTCCTCTCCCTCCTCCAGTACCTTTTCTGTCCCTCCACTCACATTGTCCTACCTCTGTGGATCCAATCTAATGACTTTAGCCATATGATCAACATCCAGAGTGTATGTTACAAGTGAGATGTTTCTGCTGAAGTGAAAGGATTTGCAATATAATAATTATATACAACATTATGTGTATATATATAGTTATATGTGTATGTGTATGTGTATGTATATCAATGCAACATGTATATATACATACATATGTCTTATATCTCCTGTTTTAAGGCTCTGCCACCATCTGTCTTACCTGGTAGTCTCCTACTACATCAGTCCCACAACTGACAGTCTGCTCAGTCACGGGGCCCACTCCTGAACTTCCTGCATGGTCAGCCAAGTCACCCCAAAGACTTTGAATTGCAGGGAATACATGTTGATTCCCCTATCCTGGATACTATTTGTCCTGCAGTTGGTTAAATTAGTAGGTTCCATTCAACGACCCATTAATTTTCTCTCTCTTGTAGAACTACTTTAAATTTCTGTTACTGCTTGTGGCTATTCAGAATGTTATTACATGCATATAATTATGTTCACCTTCTCTTTCTCTTTTGAAAAGCTGAGAGAGAAAAAAATGCTCTACAGTAATGTGTTACTATTTGTGTTTAGGAACCACCTGGGACTGGTGCCTAAATATTTGTTAAGGGCAGGATAGCAGCTAGAGAAACTTGTTGCCCCATGTTGCAATCGCGAAGCATTCACATTAAACTGGTGAATCATTAGCACTGGTGATGCATATTAGAGTTGCAGAGCAGAACCAATGGATTCATGAGCATAATGTATTCTCCCAAGGTAGGCTAAAAACCATTTACCATTCTCTAATTATAAAAGTAGTGGTGCAGTATAAACATGCCTTAGCATGCACTCCTTTCCTTTCCTTTCCTTTCCTCTCCTCTCCTTTCCTTTCCTCTCCTTTCCTTTCCTTTCCTTTCCTTTCCTTTCCTTTCCTTTCTTTCCTTTCCTTTCCTTTCCTTTCCTTTCCTTTCCTTTCCTTTCCTTTCCTTTCCTTTCCTTTCCTTTCCTTTCCTTTCCTTTCCTTTTCCTTTCCTTTCCTTTCCTTTCCTTTCCTTTCCTTTCCTTTCCTTTCTTTCCTTTTCCTTTCCTTTCCTTTCCTTTCCTTTCCTTTCCTTTCCTTTCCTTTCCTTTCCTTTCCTTTCCTTTCCTTTCCTTTCCTTTCCTTTCCTTTCCTTTCCTTTCCTTTCCTTTTCTTTCCTTTCTTTCCCTTTCCTTCCTTTCTTTCCTTTCCTTCCCTTTCCTTCCCTTCCCTTCCTCCTTTCCTTCCCTTCCCTTCCCTTCCCTTCCCTTTCCCTTCCCTTCCCTTCCCTTCCCTTCCCTTCCCTTCCTTCCCTTCCTTCCCTTCCCTTCCCTTCCCTTCCCTTCCCTTCCCTTCCCTTCCCTTCCCTTCCCCTTCCCTTCCCTTCCCTTCCCTTCCCTTCCCTTCCCTCCCCTTCCCTCCCCTCCCCTCCCCTCCCCTCCCCTCCTCTCCCCTCCCCTCCCCTCCCCTCCCCTCCCCCTCCCCTCCCCTCCCCTTCCTTCTCCTTCTCCTTCTCCTTCTCCTTCTCCTTCTCCTTCTCCTCTCCTCTCCTCTCCTCTCCTTCCTCTCTTTCCTCTCTTTCTTTCCTCTCTTTCTTTCCTCTCTTTCTTCTCTTTCCTTCCATCCATCCATCCATCTGTCATCTGCTGTCTAAACTAGTCTGCTAATTGAAGAAGGTTTCTGAGTCCTGGTGGACAAATAAGAAACAGACACATGGCCTATTGGCTTTGTAATTACATGGGAATTGCCCAATATTCTTTTCCTCTATTTCTCCTTAAATTGTTTTGTGTATTATAGGAGTTTTAGAAGAAAAGACCCAGCAGAGCTGTAGAAAAAACCTTTCTTGTATGTACAGCTTACAACTGAAATTCAGTCTCATGAGAATTTCAAATTCTAGAAGGACCAAACTGGAGAGGTATGAGATAAAGTGATAAAAAATTTCTCTAAAGGAAAAGCATCAGTGTGACTTGAAACAGTGACCCCTTCAAAAGTACATAATAAGTCATCTGGCTGAAATTGATTGATCCATCTTTTTCTATTTCTACTGCATTGCCATTAATACTGTGCTTTCAGTAATGCACCTATGGCCCTGCCAGCCTATCATCCAACAGTGGTCTAAATTTCTCCACATTCCCCTGGTATTTTGCCTCAATTATATCAATATATTATTTTTATTTGTGGTTTTTTTTTGTTAGATTTAAGTGACTTTTCTCTGTCATATTTCCCCCTTCCCACCTTTCAAAAGGTTTTAAAAATGTGATCAGACTTTTACAGGCTGCTAAAAGAAAGAGATATCCCATCATTGACTTTCCATTGTTCTTTGCCATTGTTTAAAATCTAAGGGTCCGTTCCATAGTAAGCTATGTGATTTGAAGATACCCTTCCTTGGATGCCAGAGAAAGCAGACTGTGGTGTGGACAGAAGTATTTTCTGTGCTCTCTGCTTCCCTGTTTTGGTTGTGTCAAGGGAAGGATCTCAAGCCTGTTCTAGCTTTTATTTCCTAAGTAGCATGGTCTTAACTGGGAGTAAAGCTTCTTAAAGACCTGAAAAAAATGCTCTTGTAGTGCTCTTAGAAGTTGTTGAGAAATGGCTGCTGGTTCTCTGTTACTCTTCAAAGGAATATTCCGCTAGAGCCAACTTGATTAGTCATACCCAATACTTCCCCATGGACATTTAGAAGTGTAAAATATGGGAACACATGTGGGGCTCACAAGGACTCCTAATACTTTTGCAGATGTAGTAAGGTATTATCAAAGCTTTAACGTATTTTACAGTGGATGATGGTAATGCAAAAGGGCTCCGTTGCTTGTAAAACAAAACAAGATCATTGCTGAATAAACTGTGCATAAAGAAACAGAACAGTTCCCTCTCACATTTCATGCTTTTTCCACTGAGGAGATAAGGGTTGTTACCTCCTTTTGACAGAAAATGTGGTGTAGGGTTCAAAAGCAGCAGCTCACTGGAGACAGGGTAAGGCACTCCTGTTAAATTAACATGTATTGGTCTATACGTGTCTGCCCAGGTGCTGGAGTCTAAGACACTGCGCTCAATTTTTCCACTGTATGATAAAAGTCTGGGAATGCCTTCTGCCCTGTACCCAGGGAGCTTTGATCTCTAGCAGCCTGGGTTGGCAGAGGCTGGGAAAGCCCCTGGTGAGATGCAGTGCTGGGGGTCAGTATTCTGTACTACCTCATGCTCATCTTTGTTCCTGAGCTAACAGCTGATGAAACCAGCAGTTCTTGGGCTGCGTGCAGCAGAGCCATATGAAATAAAACTGAAAGTTCAGGTCTCATTCCTGTAATTTCATCAGCAGGCCTAGAAATACCAGGAAACGCAGGACCAGTTAAGTTTCTCCATTTTATTCCCGGTGCTCGATGTTTGAGAGAGCATGGTACAGGCACTCAAGCTGACAGGTGACCCCTTCTTGGATGCAGTGGCAGCCCTAGTGCAATGGCATGCTGCTGTGCTTTCTTAAAAACAACTGCTAAAAGGCAGAAGTCAGACTATCACCAGTGACTTGACCTGGACTGCTTCCATACTCTCTGATGGTACATTTCATGTACCATCGTACATGAAATTTCTACCCAGACTCCCCATTAGTTCAGCAGATTTCTTCTGCTCATTCCCTTTTACACTACAGACATAGTTGGAATGCCGGCTGGCAAACCTGGATTCATTTCGTTGTGTCGTAGGAATGGGCAATGGCTGTGACAAGTCTATGTGCTACTCCATCAGGACAAGCATGATGTGCTTACAAGCAATAAGCAAAGGGGATCAGTAGGTTTCTCATTTCATTTTCCTCCAGTCCTCCCATGCCACTTCTGACTGAATTTACTGAATATTAATCACTATATAATAAAGCCAGGAAACAACCCCCCCCAGTGATGAAAAACTTCAAGGAATTGTTTAGATTTAACCCTGAATTAATGTAATTTCCTCCTCACCTGTCCCCTTCCTTCTTTTTCTTTCTGAAGAAAGAATGTACCCCCAAATTGGTTAACTCCATGCTTCTGTTCCAGGAACTGAGAACCGTGAGATTTCCATGCCCCACTGTATTGTTGTACGCACAAGAGCATTGCATACTATTCTAGGACTCTGCTGCACATAAACAACCCCCACCATTACTGTGTCATGAAATCCATTAGTATGAGCCAAAAAAACCTTCTGACTTTTGCATGAATCACTCTGTTAGCTCCCAATGACACTGACCATTTGTTTGATCCCAGCCAGAACCTTATCCCTGTATCCCTGTGAGAGCAACCAAACTTTTGAATTCTCCTGTAACCTTGCCAGAAATGGCAAGTGAAGAAGTGACATACGCAGACCTGAGGTTCATGACACTGGAAAAATCCCAGGACCAGAAGCTCCAGACTGCCAGAGCAAAAGGTACTGGTGGTGTTGGGGGACAGTTCTCTCCAAGGCAAGCTCTCACCTTGGAGAACATTTTTTATGTGACACTCAGAGGAGGATGTCACCTGCATATTGCATCTCAGCTTCTGGGAACCCTTTGGACTCCAATCTTCTAAGAAATTGGAGTGACAGAAAAAGACCAGGAGCTTAAAAAAAGTGGAAGGTTGGAGAATGTGGAAAGACTATTTAGATTTGAGACAAAATATATAATTAAGGTTGTGGGGTGCAGTTAAGTAAAAATAAACACGTTCCAGTTAGTCTTTAAGTGTCAGCTCCTGGAAGTTAGCAAAGTAATCTGCCTAAGGGACCTTGCTAAAGTCTTTCAGCTTTACTCATTTAAATCTGAGTAACTGAATTAAGTAAATGCTTGCAAAAATGTTTTCTCTCAAGGGAAGGAATAGATGGACAAATACTTTTTATACTTAAAAATAATAAAAAATTATATTACATAGGTTCATAGAGGAAGGGAGGAATGTGACTGATCCCAAATCTATATTCTTTATGCTATGCATTAGTACTTTAGAACCGCTCTGTATGAAAGGTAGTAGCAAAGCAAATAGATGTTATGTTCCAGCCTGAGTAAATGTCTGGAGACGAATTTGATAAATTTGATAATAATCTAGTAAATTAAAGAGCTCTTTCTGAAGGAAATTTCCCCTTATTGGTTACCCAGTGATTATCTCCTCACTTTTGGATGAGTCATTGAGTTTTATACTGGGAGGCTGAAGCTGAACTCCCTGTAATCTAGTAGGGTTCTTCTCAACCGTTTGGTTGAAGGGTTAGGGAACACAGGGAATAAAAGGCAGAAATACCACAGGTTGGTATGCCAGTTATTTCTATTGGTGACTTCAACATATTATTAGTATTCCCACTGAGATTTTGTACTGGAGTCCAATAAAAGAACACAAAAGTCGTAAAGTGAAAGAAATCCTTTCCTCTGTGTTTTGGGACTTTGCAAATTCACATTTGCCCGCATTGCAAGAATGGGTGTGTGAATTTCCAGGTATGAAACTGTTTCTGTGGAACTGCAGCTATGTGACCTTGTTCACATCTGTATGCCATAATTTCAGGGTTTTTTGCAGGGGTCTGTCTTTTGTTGTTGGCTGTTTCTGAGGCTATTTTCTAAAAAGGTGAATTCATTCCTGATTTGGCTTGTTAGGCACTCAAGAGTAAAAGTACCCCAATACCTTGCTGCATATGAAAATTTCAGCCATGTTGTAAGCACAAATACTTCCTTGGTGTTCTTTCCCCACATGTGAAATTCTGTGCTGTTCAGTTTTATTTGTCCAATTCATGTTCTCTTAAATGCTCCTGGCTAAGCTAGCCTCCATGGCTTGCTCACTTCCCAGCCCCCAACTCCTAAGGAGGACTGGCCATGGGCAAATGATGAGAAAATTTTCATAATGTAATATGACATACTGGTCTGAAACTCAGCAATTCACTGAGCAGACTACTAGTCATGTTGTCTTGTGCAATGTAGGAGCTGCAGATACAAAGATGAGAGGTTCCTGTTCTTGCTGCTTTCCTTCTTTTTGTTTATCCCAGATTCCCCCTGTCCATCTTCCTGTTGGCGACTGGCTACAGTGGCACTTCTGGTCTTCTGCCTAAGTTCAGTGGCAGCTGTGGGAGTCTTGGCTGCCAGGTGTAAGTATGGTCACAGGAGGGGTGCTCAGGGTTCAGTATGAACAACTAAAAGTCTAAGAAATTAGTTAAGGAAAACGATTAACCTTCAGGATTAAAGACGCAAGAATGTCCCTTGGTGGAAGAGTTTACCCTCTCAGGAGGTCTCCCAGTCTTTGCAACTGGGATGTATTATGTCTTGCTCATAGGTGTGCACAGACTGTACGTAGGTCAAGTATATTCAGTCACGGGGAGGTACGTGTGTCTTTGGTAAGTTTATCCAGGTTGCATTGAGCAGTTTAGCTTTAATGGTAATGGAACAATTTCATTCTCGTTTCACTGTGATACAAGTCATCCTGGTCTGCCACCTTGTATGTGAAAGGGATGAAAACTTCACCCTGCAAAAGGCAATTATGGAAAGCCTCAACCAGCAGCTGGAGCTCCTCCAGGCTCAGAATCTGAACCTGACAGAGACTGTAAAGCAACTTGCCCCATTCAAAGGTACATAGCTGTGGGAAGATGGTGGTTCCTTCACATTATGGTAGCTACAGATTGATTTTTTTTTAATCAATCATATTGGAATAAAAAATCTGAAATCTCTGAAATTGTCATGAATTATTTAATTTAAAACCAAATTTCAACTGCGTTTCCATTTTGATAACTTTTTAAGTATCAGTCTTTCTAAAGTGCATTTATTGAATTTTTGTAATGGAGCTGATTTATACCCTAAAACAAACATTTTAATTAGAAAATGCCATGATGATTTAAAAAAAATAAAAAGAGTTTCTAATAGGTAAATTCATTGATGCTGCCATTCCTTCCTTCATAGTCAGTTTCAGTGAATTATAGTAAAAAAATGTTGATGGAAAATTCCTACTGGGTTTAATCGTCTGGAATGCTTTGGCTCCTCAAGATAGCTTCATTCTGTTATGCGGTAGTCGATGCAGAAGTGTAAATATTGCTGCTTTCTACCAAATAGAAGTGTAATCACTGGCTTTAAGATTTTATGGACCATATGCTGAGGATATTTTTTTCTTGTGCAAAATAATGGTGTGAAACTTTAATGATGGGTGAGCTGAGTATGCTAAACTATCATATAGCAGAGGGAAGAGAATCATAATAAATTAAAATCTTGTGAGAGAGTGGCAAGGTTATTATCTAAGTAAATATCTGCATTTGAATTTAGCACAAACCAGAAGCTACTTATAAAAGTCAAGTGCACTGTGCTGTGCTACCTATTGCCATCCAGCATCAAGTGCTGGCATTCCCAGCTGGCACTGGTTTGTTACAATATAAAATGATTCTGTGAACTGCAAAGCAACAAACATGATTCACTTTATAGTTGGGACCCAGTTCCCAGAGATCTCAAAAATATTTTGCCTGGCAGGTCTTTTTGCTGTTTGCAATTATTTCAGTTTCCAACCAGAAATGGTGTTGCCCAAATGGTGCAAGAGTGAAAGAAAAATCCAACATTTTGAGTTCTTTCTGGCTTTAGTATTACTCAAGGTCCCAAGAGGCAGCTAACCAAATAATGTGGCAGAAAGAGTTGAAGTGCAGCTGTCAGAAAGGTATTTCTTTAAGAGCAGTGGGCTCATTATCTTTCACTTTGACTGGCCATCACTCTCTGATGCCTGTGCACTGAATCCCCAGCAAGTATGAAATGCTACTAGAGAAGTTTAAGTATAAATTGCATTGTAAAGCACATAGCAGGGAAGAGCTGGCCCTGATGTTGTTAACAAGAAGTTAAAGTCCACATGAATAGAGATGTACCCATACGATTGAAAGTCTAGTTTTCCTTTTATGTCCACCTAGATCCATGTCTTTGTGGACATGGCTCAGCCTTCCAAAATTTCTTCTATTTGCATTTTACTAGCACCCTTCAGGTTTGCTGGTCACATTAAAGAATTCTTTTTTTTTTCTGATTTTTATTTAGAAATGTTTTTCTGGTTTTCTGGCAACTGAGTTTAAGTCTCCAATGAAGACATGAATTTAGCTGCAGAAAGAGGAAAGAATTTTTGCCTCTCTGTGATAGAAGGCTGTGCAGTGCTCTAGAGATCCTGCAGGGATCCCCTAGACCACTAGAGACTGCCATCACTAACAAACCTGATTGAGTGCTCTTTTGTTTTCAAGGACATAAATGTATTCCTTGTCCTGAGAACTGGCTACAGTATGGGGAGAGCTGCTACCACTTTTCAAAGGAATGGAAAACTTGGGAAGAAAGCAAGGCTCAGTGCTCTGCTCTGGAGTCCAGACTTCTTAAGATAGAGAGTAAGGAAGAGCTGGTAAAGACGGTTTTATTTGCTCCAATTATACACTCTGCATTTTACTGTTGCCTGAACAGCCACACCATCCTTCCACTGGTGCAGTATCCTATGGCATGCATGTGCTGGAACAAGAGGCAAAAACTCTCCATGTCCCTTTGGAGCCCCTCTACCTGTACTGTGTCTGCACCCTCCCTGGTGCATCTCTACTGACGTCAAGGGAATTAACTGCAACACACCAGCTGGGGTTAACATGTAGATCCTCATTCTACCTCAGGGCAAATAAAATTAGCTAGTACTCATCGGCAACTCTTTTGTTGTCTTGCTGGAGCAAACTATTTGGCAAACATCAGAAGCCTGGCTTTCAGCTTCTTGCTGTCCACAATTAGAAAACTCACGGTCCTGGCCTGCTCCCAGGCCTCTTCTCCCGCATGAGCAGAAGAGGATCCTTTTTCTGACTCCTAAGTTGTAGATGAAGCAGCAGATAAAGCATAGCCAGAAGAGCTCTTGGCTGTAAAGGAATTTCTACCCAGACCCTTAATGGCAATGGGATTATGTCTTGAACTCTGAGGTTTTATTGCCTGTATTTTGAATTTCCTGTGTACTATGATGCAAATGATGCAAATGCCTTTTAGTGCCTGACTTATGCATCCAGGCTGTTGGAGGGACATCAATATCCTACACCCATTACCCAGCTAACATGCAGGCTTCAGTTATCTCAACTGTTCTTTTAGCTGAGAGCTGCTGAAAGCTCTCAGCAGGTTAATTTTGCTTATCTTCAAATCAGCGCTGACTGCCAGGAGTAGGAGACACTGTGCAGATTGACTTGCAAAACAGTCTGTTACGCACAGGTGTGAGCAGTTCACTTTCATTTGCCTCTCTTTTCCAGATCATAGGCTGCTATGACTGAAGCAGGGATGTGACTCACAGGCTTTACATTTATTTCCATACAGGACTTCGCAATGCGATCAGCACAGTCTTACAGTTCTTACTCTTTCTGGATTGGGCTGTCTCGCAACGGAACTGAGAGGCCCTGGCTGTGGGAGGATGGATCAGCTTTCTCCCCTGATCTGTAAGTCACTGCATAGGTAGGAGCAGACCACATCCAGGAGTATTTGTTATGAGCCAGAAGCAGCAACCTTTAACTGCCACCCAGTAATCACCTGTCCCTCCGAACTGCTTGCCAGTAGACAGGTTACCCATCACTCACTCACTTATCAACCTAGGCAAGGTTCCATCAGAGAGCGTGTATACTGTTATGGGTCAAATAGGTAGCAGCAGTTGGGAATTTTTGTACCAGCCTGTGAATTTTTCCATGGGATGATGAATATCTGTTGTTTTTTCACAGGTTCCAGATCCAACGAGCCAGCTCAATTTCTTTCCTAGATTGTGTGTGGCTTCAGGGTGCAAATATAGACACTGCACGGTGTGTCGAGTACAAATTTTACATTTGTGAGAAAGTGGTAGATCCTGCAGTGGCTGAGCAAGTGAGCTACTTGGACAGGCACTAATATGCAGTGCTCTGCAGAGACCTCCAACGTGGGATACGCCGTTATGGGGGCCAGTTCTGTCCCAGGGTTTGTGATAGGGAAAACAAGTCTAAGCCCAGGTTAATGTAACATCAGGGATAATCTAAGCTTAATTTGCCCTCTGGTGATGCATATCAGTCAGGCTCCTTGGGCTTTTTCTTCAGAAACTTGATGCCCTCTTTCCTCTTTCAGTCCTTGCATTCTTGTGTAATCATGACTATCCACTTCTCATAAATTCCTTTCTAAATGAAATTAAGTATATGATTCCAGAACTCTATTTTAAAGATTCATACCTGACTCCCAGAATTACATCAATGATGTAAGAGCAACACATCATGTTGTCAAAATCCATCCATTGGGTATTCACAGATGTGAGCTCCCAATTTACGACAAATTTCCAAACATTTGATTTAATTTCACTCCCCACCTACTGATAACTAGAAAGCACAACACAATCAGAGCCTGCATTAAAAGACAAATAAAAATATCTATAGCTCTCCTGGTTAGAGAGAAAAGCTTTCAAATGGGATTGTATGCCCTATGGGCTCAAAAACCAAAAAACAAATACAGAACACATCTTTATTGAGGAAAGTCAGCAAAATTTAACACCCAGGAATACAGAATGCCAGTCCAGCTGCTAGTGGGTTGTTCTGCTGCATTGGGTGTTAGGAAGGATGGTGCATTCCTCTGAGACATCTGTCTTCATAATTATCCATGTCACATCTGATCCAGTTCTTTGATTTCTCAAATTCATTTTCCATTCTGTTGCAGAATTCCACAAATGGAATAAATATTGCTGCCTCTGACCTTTCCTGTAGTGTGTCTTTTTAGTAAGTCACTGTGCACAGTAGACTCAACAACCATCAAATACAGGGCCTTTGATGATGCAAAGCCTCCTTCGCTGCTGTTTAGGAGGCTGTTCCAGGAGAAGACTGCATCTGAGCGAGCATCTTTCTTCTATGGGACTAGCAAACAATAGAGATCTTTGAAATCTCTCAGGAACACCCAAATTTATCGTTAGGACTTTTGTTCCTGTGTGTATTTTGTACAAATTTGAGCTGTTCAATGAAAATGGACTGTAAATTGGAGAAAGTGGAGGTATTTAGGCAAGCTTCTAATTATATTTCAGACTTAAAGCTATGCATCAGAAGTCTGCAGTAGCAACAGCCAACAAGTGAGCTGTACCCCTCGCTAAATGAGTGTTTAGCAATATGGCAATTCTCTTAATTATGTATATGAAGAAGTAATTTAGAGGAGCAGGAACAACAGAGTGTTTCTTGCCACACAGCTGTCTCATAGTCTGGAATTGCTGCATTTCCTAAGTCTAAGCACAAGGCCTCAGCAGCTGTGGAGATACTACCTGGGATCCCAGCATTGACTGGTCTACAGGGGATGCAGGTACATTGGGCATGATGGGAGGGGTAACCTGTACAGGGCTGCTGTTCTAACACATGCAGGGCATGGTGGGAGGCCCCATCTTATAACCCTTGATAATACAAGACAGTCTTAAAGATCACACCATGAGGAAGCAGGAGAGGCCTCACTGAGGGGGCTGGTGTGAGGAGGAGCTGGTGAAGAGCTGAAGCAGTGAGCAAAACTGATGTGAGGGAACTGGTGTGATGGGCATGGGGTCAACGGACAAGTGAGGGGAGCAATGGTTGATTGCAGGGGCCTGGCTGATGGAAAAGTGTTGCATGTGAAAAGCACTGGTATTATGGACTACTGCTGGGGGTGAAATGCTGCATAAAACGAAGGAAGGAAATGCTGAATAAAAGTCTGCTGCTCTGTACTGCATTTGGGAGGACAATCCATTAGCCTGTCTTGTTCCCATCTGACACATAAAGCACTGGTCCCTGTGCCTGGCTGCTAAATATTCACAAGCTCAGGAACTTATAAAAAAAGGGTAAGTTCCTGGTCCTTATTGCTGTCTGGATTTTTTCATTTTATACCATGTCTTCATGCCTCAATGACTCATAATTATAACAGCTACATGATGAGCCAAGCTGCACAGAATAGAAGAGCACGTGTCATCTAGTAACTGCCCTGAGATGTGCAGTGTACAACCTATTACTGTGTTTGTTTGAGTAATACCTAACCCTGAATTTCCTTGATATATAGCTTAAATCAGTTCTTCTCTTTTGGCTTAAACCAGGAGAGAAAAACTTAGCTTTATACGTATGATGATCACTTAAGTCACAATACAATAATTATTTTAACAGATGATATATCTTTTCTTATATGGGGTTAAAATGTTCCAAACTTTAATGCAATTCAGAACTAAGAAATTTCATGCACTTCTTCTGCATAAAATTATGCATCTTACTCTTTCCCATAGCCACCTATACATATCAGATCATCTTCTAAATCACTCTGTAAATCCTTCATGCAATTCTTCTTAACTCCCTTAGAAAAATCCTCTTCAGAAATCTTTTTCAGATTGCCTAGGGTCCATTAAACTAGTTGGCCCACAGGAGTCTGTTCTATGCTGCTGAGTAAAAGAAATATTCTCAGTAAGCAATGAGTTAGAGAAACAGTCTTTCCACTTAGCTTTGCAAGTCATGCTAATCATTGCATTTTGCACACCTACCTGTGAAGTCTGGTCCTTTGAAATTACTGCAAATTCAATGTCAATTTGTCTTGAAAGCAATGTCATCTCAGCTGTTATTTGTCTGCAGAAAGCATTTAAAACTGACAAAGTTCAAAAGGCAGCATATAATCATCCCTTTAATTGAATGAAATGAGGAATTTCAAGTCATAAAATACTCATAGGCAAATCTTTAGGTTTTGTTGCACACTGAAAAAGACAAAAGATGAAATTTTGTTTTTTGAAAGCCACTGCTAGATTAGTAACTTGTTGCTGTCTGTTATTGCCATAAGGTTTTATTAGCACAGCCAGTTCTGTATACTTGACATTATGTTGTTCACAGTGATAAAAAAATATTGAGCCTGTAATTAGTCGTTTCAGTTCAACAAAATGTCCATTAAAATGAGAGTATAAACATTGTATCCATGCCTTGTTGTTGCAAAACAAGCCTTCAGCTCACAAGCCACTCTCAGTGCTTCTTGGCAAATAATTTCCCTACTTTTCCCAACATGAGTATTTGTCTCAATAGATCTACCAATCTCATGAACATTTTCCTTCCTTTTGCTTATGTGTTTTAAAGACAAATTGTTCTGCTCACTTAGCTTTCTTACATTGCTTTCAGATGCTTCATACTGACATATAGCTGCCCAAGTAACTCATTTTTCAGCAAAGCTCAGAGACGCAACCTTGAATGGGGTGTCACAGCTTTACTTTTTAATGAGTTTTCTTCTCTGCTATGTCATGCTCTTTACCCTTGGTGGTAGACAGTCAGTAAACCATCTGCATCATAAAAACTTTAACAAATCCAAGTGGGGAAAAATGTTCTTGCAGCAAGATCCCAATACTCATAATTAGCAGAGAAAATAGATGCATCTATGATTTCATGTGGAGGCAGAAGCTGCTGTCCTTAAACAGTAGGCCTTGCAAAATATACTATCATTTTTAAAGTTGCACAGCCACATGATCCATGAACAGTGCTGCTAAATCACCTCTGCTAAGGACTGCTGAGAGAACAAGGAAGAAAGATGCACAATGATTTACTAAATAAATCACAGTAAATGCAGCTACATATTGCGTGCTTCGAGTGAAATTCTGAGGTTTTCAGTTTTGTTTTAAATGAGTGTTCATGTCCTATACCAAAAATAAAAGTCAAATCCATGAGAGATGATCAGAGGAATTTTTTTTGTGTGCACTTGGAATTCTGCACAACAGAGTCAGGATTTTGGGAACCTGCATTTAAACCTACACATTCAAGCTTGTTTAGTCTAATCTTTTGCCCTCTCTCTAATCTTTGATTCTCTTTCCACCACCATCTCCCCCTAATCCTCTTGGATAAAAGAACTAGTATTAGTGGTAAAATGAGAAGTAAAAAAGGAAATGTTACTCATATTTCAGTCCTCTGGTTAGAGTCATGTGGGGACTTCTCCTTTTGCTAGATTAAGGTTCCCATTCTGTAAATTTAACAAAAAGAAACTTGCAATTTTACGTTTGAAAAACTAAAATGCAGAGCTTGTCTAAATACTTCCAGAGAAGCCTATTTCTATTTCTGTTTCAGAAATTTGGAGTCAGTGATTTGCAATCACACATATGCCTGCTATCCTGAAAACTTACCTACCCTCCCTGCTCCTCACCATTCCTGAGGCCCATCAGGAAACTGAGTAGGAAAAAATGCTCACTCCTTCTGTAGGAGGCTTGCCCTTTTTTTCTGATTTGAAACAAAAATAATCACAGTTGTGAAATATTATTTGGCAGAGAAAGACCACATAAGTCTGATTAAGCCATCAGCAGCAAAGCCAGTATTTTCTCCCTATTCAGTGTTTCCTGTATTTTATTCCTCTCTCATTCTTTAGATTTATTGGACTTTTTTTCAGAAGAACATAGCTAGTAACAGTGGGCACCTGAAACAGGCAGACTCAAGTGATATATGAAATTGGAGCACTCAGCTGGAACACAAATGCACAAGATGCAGAGGTGACCTTTGTGGGTAAAATATGTTCTAGAGATGGACAGTCAAGTGACCATACTGAAGTAAAATTTGCTCCTGTTTATAATGCCAAACTAAGCTGAAGGCTTATCTTAGCACAAATTGTTGTGCAGATATTTAATAAGAATTGTGTAGCTGGAAAGCAGTATTTCGTAGACGAAAATAAATAAATAATTAATATCAACTTGTCCATGTTTTGATGGCAAAAATCTTACGAACTTAAAATCTGCATTTTGAAGCATAATATTACAACCCAAGGAAAGGGAGCAGTTTCTTCTGCTGTATAAGTGGGACTGTATCACAAATATCACACAGTCATAGACCAAGATATGTCACTGTTGAATGTGCAGGTTCCAGTTGCATTCCTATGCAAAAAGCTTATAGAAATATGCACCAAATGTCTAGTAGACATAATGTATTAAGTGTCATAAAAAAACACCAAAATACCTTTTCCAATTCCACTCAACTAAATTTTTCAACATCAATGAAAGGTCTCAGAGTCACTTTCAAACTTGGAACAATAACAAGGTGATTTTTGTAATCAGTGTTCCTACTAAAAAATAGCAAACACACATTTGAACATGGCCACATAAGTATCACACAAATATTTATTCACTAGTGTCTAAAATCTGAGCACTTGAAAAAACACAGAATCACTGAATGGCTGAGGTTGGAAGGGACCTCAGATCAGAGGGCTGGAACAGCTCTCCTTTGAAGAAAGGCTGAGAGAGTTGGGGCTGTTCAGCCTGGAGAAGAGAAGGCTCTGTGAAGACCTTGTGACATTTAAATACATGAAGGGAGCTTATACAAAAGATGGGAAGAGACTTTTTGCCAAGGCTTGTAGTGACAGGACAAGAGGCAATGCTTTTAAACTAAAAGAAAGTTGATTTAGATTAGATGTAAGAAAGAAATTTTTTATGATGGTGGTGGTGAGACCCCGGAACCTGTTGCCCAGAGAAGTTGTGGATGCTGTCTCCCTGGAAGTGTTCCAGGTCACGTTGGATGGGCTTTGAGCAACCTGACCTAGCGAAAGATGTCCCTGCCCAGGACAGGGTGGTTGGACTAGATGATCTTTAGAGGTCCCTTCCAACCCAACCATTCTGTAATTCTATGACCTGTGGAGGTCATCTGCTCCAAACCCCTTGCTCAAGCAGGGCCATGTAAAGCCAGTTATCCAGGACTATGGCCAGATCACTTTAATATCTCCATGGAGGGAGACTCCACAACTTCTCTGGGCAACCAGTGCCAGTGTTCAATCAACCTCACGGTAAAGAAGTGTTTCCTGATGTTCAGAGGGAACCTCCTCTCTTTCAGTTTGTGCCCATTGCTTCTGGTCCTGTCACTGGGCACCACAGAAAATAGCCTGGCTCATCTTTGTAACCTCCCTTCAGGTGTTTGCATACATTAATAAGTTCCCCTCCAAACCTCTTCTCCAGCCAAAACCATCCCAGCTCTCTCAGCCTTTCCTCATAGGAGAGATGCTTCAGTCCCTTTGTCACCTTTGTGGCCTTTCATTAGACCGCCTCTGGTATGTCAATGTCTCTCTTGTACTGGGGAGCCCAGCACTGGACCCAGCACTCCAGGTGTGACCTCACCTGTGCTGAGCAGAGGGGAAGGTTCACCTCCCTCAACCCACTGGCAACAGTTGTCCTAATGGAGCCCGATATCATAAGTCTTCTTTGCCACAAGGACATGTACTGATGCATGGGGGTTTTCCTCTCCAGTTGCAGGACTTATTGAACATAATGAGATTCCTGTCAGCCCATTTCTCCAGCCTGTTGAGATCCCTCTGGATGGCAATGTTATCCTGAAAAGTGCATTCATTCGCCTGGTGTGCAAAACACCAAACTACACACAGAGTGGAGGTATTTTATTTAATTCATTTTTGCATGAAGATTGGTGCTAGGTAGTAACTCTAAGCTAGCACACTGCACAGAGAAACTACAAGGCATTTATACAGGTAAATGTGTCAGTTACAGCTAATATTCACACGCTTTATCAAATAATTGGTTAATTACTTTCTTGCTTTGATGTAAAGGTACAGCTCACTTTTAATTTACCAGGCATGCTCAGAGAGGAAGGGGGGCAGTTGCTGGCCTATGGACCTGATTTTTAGTATTATAGTGAGGATAGTTCCCCTAATGGGCACTTTGTTTTAGTTCTTATCAACACCCCAATTAGTTTTTCTCCTTGACTATACACTTTGTCACTCTGTTCTCAGCATCTTCTGAGGCAGGATATTTGCTTTGATCAGTCTCTCAGCTCTCCTCAAGGACATAATCGCAAAACAAGTGCTTCTCTATCTCTCAGTTCCCATCTCCGGCTGTCAAGTTCTGTTTTGCCAAGCTCACGTAGTTAATTGTTATTGCTTAGCAGAAAATTCCAAAAATTCAATTTTCTTCAGGATTTCAGCAGCATAATCATCTGGTATATCAGCCACTTCTTCCAGTTTGGTGGTGTTAGCAAACTCTACCCTATCGTCCAGATCATTAATGAAGATGTTAAACTAGGTCAGATCCAGTGTTGACCCCTGGCATACACTGCTAGAGACTGGCCTCCAGCTGTAGACTTCACGCCACTGATCACCACACTCTGGGTCCATCTGTTTAGACAGTTTTCACTCCACTCACTGCCTGCTCATCCAGCCTGTACACCAACAGCTTCTCTATGAGGATCTTATGGGATAACATGTTGAATATCTTACTGAAGTCTAGGTAGACAATATTCACTGTTCTCTCCCTGTCTACCAAGCCAATCATCTCATCATAAAAGTTTATAAGGTTGGTCAAGTACAACTTCCGCTTGGTGAGTCCACGCTGGCTACTCCCAATCACCTTCTTGTCCTTGATAAATCTGAAAATGGTTTCCAAGATTACTTGCTACATCAGCTTCTTAGGGCTTGAAGTGAGGCTGGTTGCCCTGTAGTTCCCTGGGTCCTCTTTCCCGCTCTCATTGAAGATAGGAGTGACATTTGCTTTCCCCCAGGTCATCAGGCTCTTCTCCTAGTTGCCATGATCAAAGAGTATCAAGAGTTGCCATGCAATGACATCTGACAGCTCCCTCGGCACTCGTGGGTGCATCCCATCAGGGCCCATGGATTTATGCCTGTCTAGCTTGCTTAAGTATTACCTAACATGTTCCTTTTCCGCCATGGATACATCTTCCTTGCTCCAGACTTTGCCCTGGTCTCTGGTACCTGGGATTTCTGAAGGCCAGTCTGGCTAATAAAGACTGAGGCAAAGGTGGCATTCAGTACCTCAGCCTTTTCCAGGTCCTGTGTCACCAGGTTCCCTGACTCATTCAGCAGTGGGCCCACATTTTCCCTATTCTTCCTTTTGTCACCTATGTATAGAAGAAGCCCTCCTTATTGCCTTTGACACCTCTCACAAGATTAATTTCCTTTTGGGCTTTGACTTTCCTAACCTCATCCCTGCATGCTCAGACGGTGCCTCTGTGTTCCTTCCAGGCTACCTGTACCTGCTTCCACCCTCTGTATGCTTCCTATTTGTGTCTGGGTTTTGCCAAGATCAATTTGTTCATCCACATAGGCCTCCTGGCATTCCTGCCTGGCTTCCTACTTTTGGGACAGACCACTTTTGAACTTGGAGGAGGTAATCCTTTAATATTAACCAACTTTCCTGGGCACCTCTTGCCTCCAGGGCCCTATGTCTGAGTATCTGCTTCCAAGCAGAAATTTGAAGAGGCCTTTGAAAGTCTGCTTTCCTGAAGTACAGGGTTGTGAGCTTGCTTTTTTACCCACCTCTCTCCCCTCAAGATCTTGAAAAAGATACACCAGATACAGCTACCTAGATTT
The DNA here is from genome assembly GCF_949628215.1 of Phalacrocorax aristotelis. NCBI lineage: Eukaryota > Metazoa > Chordata > Aves > Suliformes > Phalacrocoracidae > Phalacrocorax > Phalacrocorax aristotelis. The sequence goes on along the minus strand of NC_134276.1, from coordinate 135,604,024 downwards.
AGAAAAACATACATTACAAAAGACAATTAATATATAATACCAAAAAGATGTGGTTTCTAAAACATTGGAAAATTCAGTTCCCCATTCAGCAATTAATACTGTCACAGCTTTCCAGATATCAGTGCAGCGATTCATGCCACATTCATTCAATGTGCAGCCATTCATGCCACATATTCACCCTTTCATATTATGAGATGCATTAGGTAAAGGGATGGACGTATTCTGTGTCAGCTGAAGACTAATGGCCCTCAGATGGATGGCCCTTGGAAAAATCCAATCATTTATTACGATTCTCCCTGCATAACTGCAATGGTGATTATGATAATATCATACTGTTTATTAAAACTCATTTAACACTGACTTCTGGGCATTCCTGGAAGATCATATGATTGCATGTAAAGGAAATCATCATTATCTGGAAGTGTGGTGGTGCAGTCCCCCAGGCCATTCTGAGATCCTGTAATAAACCCTATTGTGCTGTTATCTTGGTCATAACGACTTGGCCATCAGGCAATCTCTGTCCACGCCTGGATTATCTGGTCCCTGAATTGTGTACCAGAATTGTGGCCAGAGTGTTAAATATTGACCAAAGCCAATCATCTTGAGATCCTATAAATAGTGATCCAAGACGGAGACCTTCTGAGCTCTCGGGTCCACATCGGTCTGTGTGACCCAGTATCTCCCCCTGGGCTGGGACGCCTCTCAGGCTAGAATTCACAAGGATTGAAGGATCGTTCATTGATGATTTTGTGAGGACTCAAAGGCCTGACTTTGTGAGGTTCACCGGCTGTGCATTGGTGAATGCCAGTACATAAAATTGAGTAATTCATGAAACCCACGAAAAAGGAAATTTTAATCACAGTTTAACCTCAGTGTGTGTGTGTGTGTATGCAATTTGACTATATATACATATATATTATCTCTATTCACATAAACTATTGATCAAGTCTGAGACTAAGATTGGACCTAGCCACACCTAGACTTCTCTCTGAAAGGAGTTTAGAAAGGAAGGGGGTCTATTCTGAACCTCATAACTCAGTGGGAGAGTCCTCCTTATCCCCTGCATCCATGATCCCTCTGTGAATCATTCTAACTTGAGTGTAACTGAATTTTCCTTTGTGCACTTCTTCCATGTAAGTAATAGAATGAACCTTGACATTCTTGAATCTTTAGCTAAGTTGCTATGATGATTGTAAAAAATTCCATCAAATTGCTGTTTTAAATTGGCTGATGCTTAAGTGTTAAGAATCTATCTCACAAATATTAATAAGTCTTAAATTGCTAATCAAAGCCATGTAACAAATCATATTCATGACAAATTGGTGTAGTTGGCAGTATCCACAAATCTGTATTTGTGACAAAGTAAAATTTGAACATATCTAAAATTCATACACTATACCCAGTCAAGAAGAGGATGAGGATGCTGAGTGATGCTTCACTGCTAAGCAGTGAACAATGGAGCCATATGTCTCCGAGTAGTAAAGAAGAGGAGAGCTTACCTTGGAATTTTAGAGGAATATAGAATAACTGAAAGTGAGTATGCTGAAGAGAGGTCTAGAAATAATTAAGAGTTATTAGATGTTAGCATATCTTTATAAATAGGAGTGAAAGAAGACTCATCATCTGAGTAAGGTCAAATGGACTAAAGATAGAGCACCTTGACAGAAAATTCTAATCAGAGTGACAAGAATTGGCCCCACAGGTCTTCAGACTTCTGCTTTCTTTGGCTGTAAGTAATGCTTAAGATTGTCAGCATCGCTAAGACAGTGGTTTCTGAAGTAGAACAAGGAGACTAATATATCTTCTTTGATTTGTAGACATTTGTTACTGTTGGTTCTTTTTATCTGCAAAGGTTTTGTGTCTCTTTTCCATTTTTGTGTGAATACACTAGGAAGATGATGGACTCTGCTCTGAATTTGTATTAAAAATTATTTTACACCCCTTCTTGGAAAACTCTGAACACCAGAATCTTCATACTCTTCCAGGTTTTTTTCTGCTGATAATCTTTTTAGATCAGCTGGACTGCTGCCTTCTCACAGATCCAGGGATAATTCTTGTAACAATTCTCACTGTAGACTCTTGACTTATGATAAAAAAGGTATGCACAGTTTTGCTTAGAGGACAAATCAATCCTGGAAAAAAAAAAACCAATATCATCTTGTTAAAAAGTAATGTACAAATGTGAAAAAAACCCATAAAGACCTTTTGGACAATCATACATTATTGCAAAAGTTGCTTAGTTATTGTAAATTTAATAAAAGTTTATACAAAACACTGAAGAACATAACGTATCATTCAAGTCTGAAGGATCATGTTGGTCAGCAATGCAGGTTGTGAAAACTGGAGCCAGCCTGGGCTACAGCGATCATGCACTGGTGGAGTTCACAGTCCTGAGAGATATGGGTCAGGCAAAGATGAAAGTCAGGACCCCGAATTTTAGGAAAGCAAACTTTCAGCTCTTCAAGGAGTTAGTCAATAGGACCCCCTGGGAAACTGCCTTCAGGGACAAGGGAGCAGAACAGACCTGGCAGATCTTTAAGGGTGCTTTCTATAGAGAGCAAGAGCTCTTGATCCCCAGGTGTAAGAAACCAGGAAAGGAAGGCAGGAGATGGGCATGGATGAGTTGAAACCTGCTGGCCAAAATAAAGGGCAAGAATGAAATGCAGTGGAAACAGGGACAGGTATCCTGGGAAGAGTATAGGGACACTCACAGTTGTGTAGGGATGGTGTTAGGAAGGCCACAGCACAGCTGGTCTTGAACTTGACAAGGGTTGCAAAGAATAACAAGAAGGGCTTCTACAGTATGTCAGCCAGAAAAGGAAGGTCAGAGAAAGCAAGCCCCCAGATGAGCAAGACTGGCAAACTGGTAGAAACAGATGAGGAGAAGGCTGAGGTACTCAACAACTTCTTTGCCTCAGTCTTCACTGGCAACCTCTCTTCCCACACCTCTTGAGTGGATGGACTGCAAGACAGGGACTGGGGGAGCAAAGTCCCTCCCACTGTAAGAGAAGATCGGCTTTGTGATCACCTGAGGAGCATGAACATACATAAGTCTATGGGACCTGATAAGATGCATCCCAGAGTCCTGAGGGAATTGGCCGATATAGTTGCCAAGCCACTGTCCATGGTATTTAAAAAGTCATGGCAGTCAGATGAAGTCCCTCATGACTGAAAAAGGGAAACTTTGCACCCATTTTTAAAAAAGGTAGAAAGGAGGACCTTGGGAACTACTGATGTGTCAGCCTCACCTCTGTGCCTGGGAAGATCATGGAACAGATCCTCCTAGAAGCTATGCTAAGGCACCTGGAGGACAAGGGAGGTGATTCAATACAGCCAGCATGGCTTCAGCAAGGACAAATCCTGTCTGACCAACCTAACAGCCTTCTATGATGGAGTGACTGCATTGGTGGACAAGGGAAGAGCAATGGATGTCATCTGTTTGGAATTCTTGTAAGGCCTTTGACATGGTCCTCCATAACACCCTTCTCTCTAAATTGGAGAGATATGGATTTGGTGGGTGGACTGTTCAGTGGATAAGGAATTGGTTGGATGGTGAAGTACAGAGGGTAGTAGTCAACTGCTCAATGTGCAGATGGAGGTCAGTGGTGAGTGGTGTCCCTCAGGGGTCCTATTGGGACCAGTATTGTTTAATATCTTCATCAATGGCATAGTGGGAACAAGTGCACCCTCAGCAGGTTTGCAGACAACACTAAGCTGAGTGGTGCAGTTGACATGCCTGAGGGTTGGGATGCCGTCCAAAGGGACCTGGACAAGCTCAAGAAGTGGGCCCATGTGAACCTCATGAGGTTCAACGAGGCCAAATGCAGGGTCCTGCACTTGGGTTGGGCAACCCCCAGTCTCAATACAGGCTGGGGGATGAAGGGATTGAGAGCAGCCCTGCAGAGAAGGACTTGGGGTACTGGTAGATGAAAAGCTGACATGAGCCGGCAGTATGTGCTTACAGCCCAGAAGGCCAGCTGCATCCTGGGCCACATCAAAAGCAGCATGGCCAGCAGGTCAAGGGAGGTGACTTTGCCCCTCTACTCTGCTCTGGTGAGACCCCACCTGGAGTACTGTGTGCAGCTCTGGAGCCCTCAGCCACAAGAAGGACATGGACCTGTTGGAGCGGGTCCAGAGGAGGGCCACAACAATGATCCGGAGGCATGGAACACATTTCCTATGAAAAAGACTGAGAGAGTTGGGGTTGTTCAGCATAGAGAAGAGAAGGCTCTTGGGAGACCTTATTGTGGCCTTTAAGTACTTAGAGGGGGACTATAGGAAAGATGGACATAGTTTTTAGCAGGATCTGTTGTGATAGGACAAGGGGTAATGGTTTTAAACTAAAAGAGAGCAGATTCAGACTGCAAATAAGGAAGAAATTTTTTACGATGAGGGTAGTGGAACACTGGAACAGGTTGCCCAGCAACATGGTAGATGCCCCATTCCTGGAAACATTCAATGTCAGGTTGGAGGTGGCTTTGAGCAACCTGATCTTGTTGAAGCTATCCCTGCTCATTGCAGGGGGGATAGACTAGGTGACCTTTAAAGGTTACTTTCAAGCCAAACTATTCTATGATTCTATGATCATTGTTCCACCAGCATTCAGCTCAAAGATACAAAAAAAGAAAGTTATGTATGGAGCATGATCAAAGTAGAAAATAGCACTAGTTTCTAACTAGTGGTTACGTCACTCCAGCCATTGCTTTATGTAGTGGTAATTTGGGTCTGGAAACTGAAAGGCAGCAGTCTACCAGAACAGAAGCCAGATTATTCTGTCAGCTGCCTACTAGGCTGCAGGAGGTGTAAGAGTTTGCAAGACAAAATGAGCAGGTGTTTCAAAGGAGGCACTGGAGAATCTTCACTTGAAGAAGGTTCTCCAGACCCTGAAGAGGGCTCTCGTATTACTGCATACAGTGATCACTTCACACAGAACAGAATGGGAATTTGATTTCCCCCCCCCGGTTAGTGAAGGAGGAATACATAGAGCAAGCTGATGAGATTTTACAGAAAAAGTAGACAGGTGCTCTCCACCTAATGCTGGCTATTTTTATGTAATAAAGGCTTCAAAGTGGTGATGGAGGAGAGAAGTCAATTTGCAATAATTGTGTCTGAGTAGAAGAGGCAGGTGAAGGCAGGCTTTGCAGGAGGTAGGCTGTCTTGAAGGAAGTGTGGGTGGATTCCTTTAGAGTCCTGGGATATTTCATAAAGTGAATGGGCCTAAACAGTGAGAGCAGTCACTGATTGCACTGGTTCGTTGACTCCTTCTTCTCACACATCCAGTTTTCTGAGACTCTTTCTCTATTTCAGAGTCTTCACACCTAAAAGAGCATTTTAACTCCAAATACATCTGTGGCTGTATTCTGCCTTGAAGCTTTGCTGTTAATGGGATTTTGGTTTCCTCCTCCTTCAGTGCACAGGGAGGGTATTGTGCAAGAAGACATTAAAAACCACCATCTGATTGATTTCAGAAAACTTACCAGTCCATTCTCTTCGTAGAAAGTTTCGTATCATCTATCCAAGACCAGCCATCGACTCCGTATGATAAGCCAATCCAATAAGATTGTTTTTGTGATATATGAGATATGCTATTCTATATAAAAAAATGCAACATTTTATCACCAAGGAGCTTGTGGGTATTTTTCTTTTCGCTGTACCTAAACAACTACTGTTGAGGGAGGAGGTGATCCAGAAAGAACCAAAGGAGATAATTTGACAATGACTGCCTGAATTCCTCATCTGGCCCTCTTAACAGTTCCCAAGAGATGACATCTCTATTTGGCATGCAAACAGAAATATTTTGTGCCTAGCACCTACTAAATATAAGACCAGGGCAACAATTCTTTTTAGATCCCTACCTCTCAGAGTATTCAAGATTTCCTCAATGAAAGACTCACCACTTATAACTTTTATGGGATCCATTACAGTCATGTTCACTGTTTGGCTGAATAATATCCTGTGTTGCTAGCTACCTCATCATTACACATATGTGGTTAAATGCTCTGCAGTCTGCATTAAATCAGACCTTGGGGACAGTACCTCTATTACTATGTAACATCAAGAGGTACTTGCAGACTGGTGAGGAGTTTTGAATAGTTGATACCAACGCAAAGAAAGATCAGTATGATTGGAACCATACCAACTTGCTTTTCCTTTTCAGCATAAGAAGGGTGGCGTTCTGGGAGAAGCAAAAGTCTTTACTTTCCTGCCATGTGGCCTCCTTTTCTGAAAAGTAGAAACAGGTGTCGCCTCCAACCCATTTCCAGTTTACAGGGCAGAGTGAACATGTGGATCCTAGAACAGAAAGAAACCATCTGTCCCTTATAAACAGCCAAAGGAAGAGTAGAGGAGTCTACACCCATAGGCTTGGAAAGTCAAATTATGCAGAGCTGAAACGTGTATAGCACTTTATGGGTCACATCTACATTAATTTTTTTTTTTAAAAAAACCTCATTATTTAATCTGATATAGCATAGAACACCCTTGTATAATCTGATATAAGGACTAACACAGAGATTTCAGGCTGTGTGAGCAGTACTTCTACTTACTATCATTCTTACTGTCTGCGTCACCCATCAAGCACAATCTCTCCTTTAGTCCTTGCAAGTTTTCATTATGTCCTGTAGGTGCCTTAGAACCTCTGAGACCTGGATTTTATAAAGATATTCTTCATGAGACAAAAAAGCTGTGACAATGCTATTGCATGATACATGCTTCATCATATATTGCAAATTCACTTTTTGCAACACCATGCTCACATGCAACTCTGATGCTTATAGTGTCACATATTGTGAGGAGATTAGCAAATGAGAAAATGATGAATAAAGGGATTTCCAAATTTTAAATGCAGTTTAATCACAGTGCTGTTGCAGGCCACTTGGTAACCTAAGAAAAGACTAAAATAATGCAAAAAAAATATGCTTAGGAAGGACTATTTTGGACTAATCATGTTGATCTTAAAGGAAGTTTTGTAAGCCTTTGAAAAAAACCTAAAATTCTAAACATACTTCAGGTTGAAAAAAACCTTTTATTCTTAAAGGCTGGTAAAACTTCTCTGAAGAAAGTGGGGAGGGTTTTAAAATGTATCTTCCTGAACAGTATTTAGATACTGGCTTTTGGTAGCAACGGCTCAGAATGTCTGTGTCCATGCTCTGTGATAGAAAGTATAGGTACAGTCATGTCACACATGAAAAAAGCTAATATAAATATGAGAGTGTTCAGTTCTCTTGCACATGTCAGATCAACTGGGATGACTGAGTGAAACAGACAGAGAACGTGAGATTTCCTCCTGAATCTGAGTGCTAGAAGTATGTAAATTTTTAACATACTGGTATGAACTGATTTAAGACATTAGTCTACAAACATGGAAGGTTAGTCTACGATCATGAAAGGTTTATCAAAGACAAGAACTGCTATTCCTGTAGAGCAGAGACACTTGAACAACAGGAGAAGAGGAGAAGGGAAGCAACAAACTGATTTATGAAAGTAAAAATTATTATTTTATAATTTAATTTGAATTAGCAAATAAATAATAGATGGATGAGGACAGAATCCATTCCTCCCACTCTTTCCAAAATACATAATCTTGACTTCTATATCCTTGCTCTGGGCACAGGTCCAGACTTAAAATATTGCTTCCCACAAAGCCTTATGTACACCAAGCTGCAGAGTGTTCATCACAGGCAATTAGGAGGAGAGGAAAGGACAGTATATGTGGGGAGAATGAGCTATGGCTGTGTTTATTGCACTCAGTCTTCCACCTTTCTTCAATGCAGTTATTCCCAAGTTGTTAATATGAATAAAAGAACACAGTATATTTCAGGACTTACCTAGGACTATCATTCCTATGGTGAGGGCCAGACACAGAGCAAACAAAGTGAAGATAGCTGGCCACCATACAGCAAAGGGAAGAGAGCGTCCTGGATGAAACCAACAGTTTATCTGAGGGCAGGCACCCTGTTCAGCAGTACTTCCAACCCTCCACCCCTCCATGAAGAGCCATCTGGTGACTCCTGAAAGAATTCCCTTTCCAGGCTATATTATATTTTAAGGATTAACCCAAATGCAAGTTGAGAAGAAGATGTGGTACCTCTGTTAAAGAGGTCTGTTTGAAAGGAGACAGGGTTTAAATGGAACAGGTTGGGGATTCCTTGCCTTTGACAAATGATGAAACTATGAACCATTGTAGTGATTGTTTGACTTAGAAGTAGGTGATGTTCCTATTCTCTTTTGACAGTACTGTATTACTCTGCTCTTTCAGAACAAAGTAAGGAAGTGTTTGCACACCCTCTTACACTTTGCGCAAATCCTCCTGCTCTCAGGGCACACAGTGCTCAGGCTGCATGCCGGCTCCTGGCTGAAGCCCAGTTCAGAAAAACTCTGGGGTCCAAAATATCCTCTGAGATTTCCCTGCATTCAAAAGTTCCTGAGAGCTACCATCACCAAATGGTCATGGCAATGCAGTATGATGGACCTTTCAGATGAAGAAATATTTAACTCAAGACTGGATGCCCTCTTGAAGTACAACCAGAGCTATGGGACTTGAAGAAAGGAAGTGACATGACCTATGCATTCAGGCCCAGTGCTGCCTCATCCCTTCTAGCCTTAAAGGCTATGAACCTTAAACATTTCCTGAAAAATTGAGGTCCAGAGGGCAAAACATTGAAGTTCTTTTCCTATTAAAGTCAGATTGTCCTGTCTATGTAGCCATTTCCTGTAATAATAAATAAACAATAAATAAAACTAACCACACTACAGCTGATTCCTACATTCCAAAATTTGATCTTGAAGCCACCTGTCTTTTCCTACAAAAGTTTAGAGCTACTAATGTCCGTAGTTCCACTCTATGCATTTTCACATTCACACATGCTCTTTTTTATCAAACAAAACAATAGAAATAGTGCATTAAACCTATAATATTAGATCTGTAAGTACATTTCTTATTTGCTGAGCTGGGCAAGAGAGACTGTTCCTATTGTCATTGTCTGCCATAGCGCGGAAAGTTCAAAGAGCAAGAGTCAGTCATACCTTGGTTGATGTGCAGGGACATGTAGTGTCTAGTTGGATGTTGTGGTAGGTGATTTAAATTAGAATATCCATCCTCTTCCTCTGTATTTGTATGCATTATCTGAGAACTCATCCGTGGTTGAATAATGATCTTCTTAAAAGACAGACTGAATGATTCATGAAGAGAAGCAAAAAGAAAAGGAGAAAGAGGGAGGGGAGAGGAGAATGAGTCACTCTTCAAAGGCTGTAAGGCAAGATTCTCATATTCAAGTGCTATATGTGACTCCTCCTTTTCCTCTCTTGGGGAAGATCTCCTCTCTTCCCGCCCATCACATCTCAGCCTGGGTCTACATCCCCAGGTCTAGTGACATGTAGGGATGACATGAGTCCCAGTAAAAGTATGGCCTGGTAGTTCCCCTCTTTTCCATTTAGCCTTCCCATGACTTTCATCTCCTTTGAACTTTCTACATTTTAAGAAAGAACTAACACCTTTGATTCATCACAGAGGCAGACTAACTTCAGCTCTGTGCCTTTTTCATTATTCAGTGTTAAGGGCTAAAAATCTAGGTGTCTGTATTAATTGAGAGCAAAGTTCGCAGCTGCAAATAGCTGCTGAAGCTTTTTAATCACATAGAGGAAGTAGGAAGTGCTGTCCAGAATCTAACGTCATCTTCTCAGAGGGAAAAGTGGGAAATCAGAGTTTGGGGAAAAAGACACAGACAGGATTTAACAAATAAGAGAAATGAGCTCTTGTGGCAAAGGCTAACCACATACTGGACTGACCTAGCAAGAGTGTAGCTAACAGGGCAAAGGAGGTGATGATTCTCTTCTTGCCCTCACTTGTGAGTATGCAGCTGGAGTACTATGTCCAGCTGTGGGCTCCTCAGTAAAGAAAAAATAAACATCCTATAAAACACATAAATACTAAACCTGGTCAAGGGGAGAGCCACAAACATGCTTAGGAGCTGGAGCACTTGATTTACAGGGACAGACTCTGACAATAGGATTTGTTCAGCCTGGAGAAGACAAAGCTAAGGATAATCCCATTTCAATCTCTTGCTGCATGAAGGGGCTATAGAGAAGATGGCGCCAAACTCTCAGAGGTATACAGTGAAAGGCAAGGAAGCAATGATCATAAGTTACAGGTAGGGTGGCCAAATATTGGAAGAGGTGCCCAAAGAGGGTGTATTGTCTCCATCCTTGGAGATTTTCTGAACTTGGCTGGACAGGGACTGGGTTTATCTGATCTAGCTTTGAAATTAGACCTGCTGAGCAGGAGTTTGGACTAGAGGGACTTCAGATGTACCTTCCAAATTAAATCTTCCCATGACTCTGTGATCTATGAGTATGAACGGAAGACTCACTACGACGTTTAGGTGAGAATGCCCAAGGGAAAAATAGTAGACCACCTGGAATAGTATCATCTCTTCCCCTTTCTTGTAACTTGGAGAGAAAAAATTAGCAAGTGAGAGACTGGTAACAAATTCTCTGCACCAGCCAACTACAGTAGGAGCCGCTTTTCCTCTTTGCAAAGCTTCGCTCAGCTTGCTGGCCCTTCTGCACAGTGCTGTGCATTCTTCCTTTTCTCCTCTGGAAGTTTGCCTGCCAGGAGAACGTATGGTGCATTAAAGTCATGATGTCAAGAGGGAAGGGTCTGAAAGGTTGCGACCTCACCTGCTGCCTCAGATGTTTCAGATGAGTAGCTGTTTATTTAACACAAAATAAATACAAAAACTGACCAAGCAAAGGCAGGGACAGAGTGAAGGAGTGTGCTCCATGGACAAAATTATACCAGCTGAAAGATCTTGTTAAGGACAGAAGATAGTGTGGGAAAGACCAGGTGGGCTTAAAGCGATGTGAATCTGTAGGGTGATAGTGAGATTGTGTAACTGGAAACCTGTCATTAGAGATGAATGAGCCAGAGCTGACACCTGCGTCAAGGAGTCTAGGCACCCCCAACAAAAGATGCGTGGCAGAACCATAGTGTCTTAAGACTTATGTCTTAAGTGCCATTGTTTGAAAGGAACCTTTAGAATTCATGTGGTTCAACTTCCTGTTCAAAGCTGGGGCAGCTTTGGACTCTGATGAAGTTGCTCAAGTTCACACAGCCTCCAAGAAAGGAGATCTCCCAGCCTCTCTGGATACCTATTTCTGTGTTTGGCCACTCCCACTGTGCAGAATGTTCGCCTTTTGTGTAACTGAGATTTTCCTTACTACAGTGTCCATTGATTGCCTCTTGCAGTGCTCTGAACAGCCCTGGCAGAACGTAAGCATGAATATAAGAACAAGATAGAGGGCCCCAAAGGAGCACTAACTGATAAAAAGATGGTCCCATCTGTTGTAGCTGTGCTCCTGGGCATCTTCTTGTAGTCTTTCAGTCACCTCATAATAATTTAAAAACATATAAGTGAAAGATGTTATAATGTTTAAATGTTTTAAGATTCTGATTTGAAATAGAAAGAACAAACAGGAAAGGAAGGTCCAGGGACAGATGAGCATGAAATTCTTTAGTAAATTGGCTAACCTTCACAGGGAAAGGGTATTTTTCTTTTTTGCTTTCTACAGACAGTGTCTGTGAACAGAGTGGCACCATATTGTTTAGCATCTTGCTGACAGTGCATTTCAGCATGTGAGCACTGGCATTTACTGACAAGTCTGAACCCCCTCCAGAGCAGCAAATGTGTTCATAACAAGGATGATGGACACCATTGGGAATGAGAGAGGATGCACTCGCTGCAGGGCCTGGAGCAGAGAGTGCAGTGGAGGATGTGAAGAGGCACTGTGCAGCTGGGGTGTTTTGTTCAACTCTATTTCTGAACCTGCCTTCCTGACATCCATGAACTCTGCTTTTTCCTATTCAGGAGCTGACATTTAGGCTCCTCCCATTTCACCGTCTTGGTTATCTCATTGTAGATGGGCAAATGTGAAGCTGTCATGCTCCTTCCACTTCAGAACTGCATTGCAGGGTTCATTCCCCCAGTGTACCCCTTTATTCACTTCACCCTATCTTCTTCACTGTCCATGCCCTTTCTGAAGGGATGTTGAAGCCAAGAACTTCTCTTTAGTTCCCAAACCTTTCAATATTTATGATGTCCCAGGCTCTACCAAGGGCTTTAATCTCACACTTAGTATACAATACTACGTTTTATTTTCCATACAAAATGTGCTTCAAATGAACCACTTGTCTGAACTTCTCAGTGCCATGGAAGGATTGTGGACCTCCCCTATGGCCAAAGATAGTGGACCTCCCTCAACAGCTTGTGTCTTGGGCTCCATGCATGTGTAGCCAGGAGAACTTTGGTAGTCTCTGAGATGGGAGGCAGACTGGTTGAAATAGTGGATTTGCTTGAATTTAAAATACTAGTTACTATAAATTCTTGCCTCTGGAATATTCTGCTGTTAACAGGTGAAAAGCCCTTTCCAAGCTGCTGGAGCAAAGATTTGGGCTCAGACCTGTGGGAAACTATAGGCTTGAATCCACATGCGGGTCCCCTGATAAGTTGTTTGAGATAGAAAGCGGGCTGGAGGATTATAGGTACGCGATGGAATTAGCTTGACTACAGACCCAGTGTCAGACCCGCTGATGGAAAATTACAGAGATCAGACCCGATGATGGGAAATTACAGAGAATCTGCAAGTCACCAGGAGGAGGAAGAAAGGCGAGAGATATCTCGGCCTTGAGAGCAAAGAAGAAAGGCAGGGATGTCTCTCGGCCTTGAGAGCATCCGACAAACAACAAGGAGTTTAGGCACGAAGTACAGAAATAGACTGTTCGTTAAGGAGGTGTCGCAATCTGTATGAAGTAATTGTTGAAGCTTGTTTACAAGAGCATATAAAAGCGCTGTGACTTAAAAATAAAACTGAAGCTTGCTCTATCACTCACGTTGAGTTGGCTGCTTGCTTTCCTCGCTCGCCGCACAGACCAAATGGAGTTTACTGTATGAAGATATGGAAATAGTTTATAAAGATCATCCAGCCATAGAAAGAAAAGAAATGTACCCTGCAAGTTATTCCCACTGACTTGATCTTCATGCATTAATAGTGAGCACACCAAGTAGTCACACCAAGCAGCCAGCAGGAAATCCAGAGGCTAACATTTGTTTTCATAATGCAACCATCAAACAAAGGCATATAGCAGATTGCTAGAAAAAAAAAATCAAATGTTAGTTCATGGAAAGAAAAGGGGGTAAAATGTGGCAACTTAGATGCCTGCTGTGAATTTTTTTTTTGGGTTGAAACTGATGAAACATTGTACCTTACTTGCATTGTACCTACTGCATTGTACCTACTGCAACTGTAAGGAATTCTAGATGGTTCAACTGGTAGTTTTGTCCATGAATTACGACTTGGCTTTACTGAGTATAATGAATTTATTCAGTTCACAAACACCTTTTGGCACATTAGAAAGAGGGATTCATATTTTTATCAAGGAACTGCTTCAGACTTTGAGAATATTTTCCAAGGAAATATTGACTATTAAAGATATTATTATTTTTTCATTTATTTTAAGGAAATTCTCCGAATACTAAGGCCTATACACATAGATACAAGGGGTATATATAAATACAAGGAACATATGCATATGTAATACAAAACAGATGCTGACATACAAAACTTCAAAGAACACATGCAATGAAACTCCACCCAGAAAAACTGGAAACACCATTTTCTTTCAAGAAGTATGACAAGTGCTTTAATAACACATGATGCTTAGTGTGTACCTTGGGCTCCAGAGATCCCAAACAGTGTGTGTAATACAAGAGTTCAAGTAAGATCTGTGGCAATGGATTCTGCATCAGTTTGAGTACTGATTGTGTGTAGTTCTGAATGGAGCAAATAATTATTATCCTCACTGCTGTTTGTGTAGCAACTGATGTCATGATAGCACTGAAGTTATTCAGGTAATGTTTAATGCAACCGTGACATTTGACTCTATTTTCACAGAGATTGCTTCTAGCATATTCCAGTCAGATCTGTCATTATCTCAAACCCTTCGAGCCCCAAGTTGTGTCCCAAAAAAGACTGTTGTGGTTTAGCCCCAGTGGGCAACTAAGCACCACGCAGCAGCTCGCTCACTTCCCCCCCCAGTGGGATGGGGGAGAGAATCGGAAGAGTAAAAGTAAGAAAACTTGTGAGTTGTGATAAAGACAGTTTAATAGGTAAAGCAAAAGCCACATGCACAAACAAAGCATAACAAGAATTCATTCACTACTTCCCACTGTCAGGCAGGTGTTCAGCCATCCCCATGAGAGCAGGGCTTCATCATGTGTAATGGTTACTTGGGAAGACAAATGTTGTAACTCCAAATATCTCCCACTTCCTTCTTCTTCCACCCAGTTTATATACTGAGCATGACATCATATGATATGGAATAACCCTTTGGTCAGTTAGGGTCAGCTGTCCCAGCTGTGTCCCCACCCGACTTCTTGCCCACCCCCAGCCTACTCGCTAGTGGGGTAGTGTGAGAAGCAGAAAAAGCCTTGACTCTGTATAAGCACTGCTCAGCAATAGTGAAAACACGCCTGTATTATCAACACTGTTTTCAGCACAAATCCAAAACATAGCCCCATACTAGCTACTATGAGGAAAAGCAACTCTGTCCTAGCCAAAACACTTGAATCACCATTCTGAGAAAACTGTATGATAAACAAACAAAAATTAAAATGTATTTAGAACTTCCTGTTCCTAAAGTTGGTATCTCACAGTGGCAGATCCCACACCCCTTCTTGCAATGCTTCTTCAGATGAAATGAACAGCCACTTTCTCACAGATCCAGAATTGCTTTGTCGAACAAGAGTGGCTGGCATAAATAATCTGACCATATAAGGAGGCACAGAAGATGTTGTCATATAATATAACCCTAGGAAATGAAAAGGTATAGCTTAATGATGTCCCAATGACATCATGTGATCAATATTTGGACCATTTGTAATCATACTGATTTGCCACTGGAATGTAGAGTTATTTCCCCCTTGGAGCTATTTTATTTGTGCTAGGTGGTCCTTTTGGGTCTGGTCCATGTGATTGAGCTGTACTTTGCCATCCATTGCTCCTTATACAGGACACAAATTCAGAGCTCCATAGCAGATACTATGGTCTCCATACTCCATTGTCATTGCACTTGTGACAAACATGGGAAAGTAAGAGGAAGCACAAGTCCCATATAATTTACCAGGGTCTATCAGATAGAACCACACCAGTCCTAAGTTACAAAGGCTTACCAATTTGTTGCTTCTTTTGAAAAAGCTGTTCCATCCTCCCAGTACCACCTGCTCCTTTCAGATATGTATGATAATCCAACCCAGTAAAACTGTGAATCATGTGGCAGAGAAACCTGTAGGTATTAGAAAATCATCACAACAATATTTTAAAAGTAGAACCTAAGTTCCTGTATCTTCCAGCTGTGAAGGTTCTGCAACCAAAGGAGATAGCTCTTACTCAGTAGGAGAATAACCTGTTTGCCATGCTTGTTTTCCATGAGGCAGTGCTGACTGCTCTGATTACAGGATCATTCAAATACCATTGTTTACTGAATTGCCACAAGACAAATGTACCCTGGATCTGTAAAAACATAGCTTTAAAAAATAAATAAATAAATAAACCCCAAACAAAACAAGAAGCTTTATCTGGTGTGCCTTTAAGTATCTACACTGCCTTTAGATATCTGTAGTTTAGATATAGCTATGGGAGCACCGTATAAGCCCCAGTAAGAGTCAGCAGAGATCTGACCAACAGAGCCAATGGAGCCTGGGAAAGGTTCATCTCACCCATGTTACTGAATAGTTACTGTATTCGCCAGATCTCCCACTGACTGTAACAGAGCCTGAGGAAGTAGCTCTAAAGTTGCAGACTGCTTACACTGTAGATAAGTGAAGTTAGGTGAGAATCTCAACCAAGAAGGCAGAGCCTGTTGCCTAAATACAGGCCTCTAGCACCTTTTGAGATTTTCCAACATGTCTGAGGTCTTCATGTATGTCTGACAGACAAATCCCAGGACCTATGGGGAAACTGTGCCTTGCTGAGACATTATTTGTAGGTCAAAAAGAATAGCCTTGGGCACCTCAGGTTGCCCTAGCAACCTATGCTTAGGTACTTGAATCGTTCCCTAGGTGACTAAGTGCTACCTTAGAGGTTACTCAGCATCTTAGCCTGTTCAGATCTCCAGATACTCTACTGCTTCTTAGTAGCATTAGACTAGTAGTCACCCTGCTAGATAGGGACTCATCCAACATCTAAAATCCACAGCTGGCTTAGACTGGTCTGGCCTCAGTCTGGCTGCAGCTGTGAATACCAAACATGGAAGAAAAACCAAGCACCCAGACACCTGGAATCAAACTATCTAGAGATTTATATAGCATACCAAAATCATCTCTTGAATTCAACATTGAAAGTGTGTTGTTCAGGTGTCTCCCAACAGTGTGAACCATGATTCTGATCTCAGGATGCTGTTAAACTCAATAATAAACCATTTCTCCACTTTCTATTTTCACAGAATCAGAATCACAGAAGCATAGAATGGTAGGGGTTGGAAGGGACCTTTGGAGATCATCTTGTCCAACCCCCCTGCTTGAGCAGGGACACCTAGAGCAGGGGGCACAGGAACATGTCCAGACAGGTTTTGAATGTCTCCTGGCAAGGAGACTCCACAGCCTCCCTGGGCAGCCTGTTCCACTGCTGTCACCTTCACAGTAAAGAAGTTTTTTCTCATATTGAGGTGGAACTTCCTGCGTTCCAACTTGTGCCCATTGCCCAATGTCCTGTCTTTTTGTCTCTACCCATCTGATTTTCACTTAAAAAAAAATCCAAAAGACCACCCTTTGTGCCTTAAAATAAAAAAGTTGAGAACCCCCATCTGAAACCACCTTCATCTTGAAAAAGGAGAGCGATTTCCAGGGAAGCTTGTTTCTTTTAAACAGTTTTAAGTGGCTGAAAGAAAATAAGGATATTTGGGCTTTGTGTAAGCTTATCAGTTATTGAAAATGAGGTTCCCAGATATGTGTGTACAAAAAGGGAAAATATGGTCTTGACAGCAAATACAGATTTTTCTTTAGTCAGAAAAAATGCCCCCAAATTAGTAAAACTACTTAAAATTATTAATTCCCTAAACCTTTTTCAATCTTCATAATATAATCTTCTGCTGTCTAGTCTTTCTGCCATCATTAACACCACTCTATGAGGGTATAACACAAGGTCAGAAAACAACCTTTTATATTTACGTTGTACTGCAGTGTGCAGATGACAGTACCATAGCGAATTGGCTGCTCGCTAGATTTCATGTAGATGTGGGTTTGATGCTGGGAGCCTTCAGTAATAAAACTTGTAGAAAGAGATAACAAAAACATGCATTTCATGTGCTAGGTCTCTCCTCCATGCTGATAATATGCAATTTGTTTTCTCTGTGAAACTTAAGTATTAGCTAATTAAGGTATTTTATACAATGGCTTATTCTATTTCTTTAAATACATAATTTCATTATTTGTCACAGTACACAATTTAGGAAGTGCTGCAAGTCATGACAATCTTGTGACTTGCAAGAAGGCTACTTGACCCAAAGAAAATTAAATGTAAACAACCAAACTATTTTCTGCCTGCAAGATTGCTGGAAGTTAAAATACATGACAGAAAGGAAAGCATGGGGTTAAGACTGTACCATCTTTGCTTTGTCTTTTAGCACAAGTAGAGTGGAGTTTCTTGAGGAACAGAATTCCTGGCTTTGCTTCCATGTTTTCTTCTGCTTTGAAATGTAGAAGCAGTTGTCAGCACCACTGTTTTGCCAGCTTGCTGGACAGAGAGTACATTTTGTTTCTAGAAATCAGAGAGATTATTATGCAGACCTGCAAGGAATGCAAGGGCTTTAGCTACTGGCTTGACTGAGAAAAGATTAAGGGTAACCATGAATCATCTGAGCCCTTGAGGGGTGAAGAGACAAGTTGTTTGGCATGTTCATCATAGAATCATAGAACCATACAATAGTTTGGGTTGGAAGGGACCTTTAGAGGTCATCTAGTCCAACTCCCCTGCAGTGAGCAGGGACATCTTCAACTAGATCAGGTTGCTCAAAGCCCCCTCCAACCTGACCTTGAATGTCTCTGGGGATGGGGCCTCCACAACCTCTCTGGACAACCTGTGCCAGTGTTTCACCACCCTCATTGTAAAAATTTTTTTCCTTATATCCGGTCTAAATCTACCCTCCTTTAGTTTAAAACCATTACCCCTTGTCCTGTCACAACAGGCCTTGCTAAAGAGATTGTCCCCATCCTTCCTATAATCCCCCTTCAAGTCCTGAAAGGCCGCAATAAGGTCTCCCTGCAGCCTTCTCCAGGCTGAACAATGCTGACTCTCTCAGCCTGTCCTCATAGGAGAGGTGTTCCATGCCTCCAATCATTTTTGTGGTGCTCCTCTGGACCCACTCCAACAGTTCCATGTCCTTGTGTTGGGGGCTCCAGAGCTGGACGTGGTACTCCAGGTGGGGTCTAACCAGAGTGGAGTAGAGGGGCAGAATCACCTCCCTCGAAGTAATGTACACATATCCACATCTCAAATACTACCACAGTTAAAAACAGACGATAACTAATAAGATCTTTTCCCTGTGATTTTATAGTCTCTCAGTCAATAACCTCTGAAAAGGGGGTGACTTGTGTTTATTTACATAACAACCACATTTACCATTTTTCTCCTTCCCTTCAAAACACAATGCTTCCCTCATTTCCTGCAGCTTCTTTCCTTCCTCAGGATCCTTGGAAACCTGAAAAACTGAAGGTCATGAAAGTGTTTATCAAAGATTGTTTCTTAAAATGTGTGGCTTTAATTTGTAGCTTCTGGCATTTATTTTTTGTCTACTTCATTTGTATGACTACCATTGTGTGTACATTATCTGCAGTTTCTTAACTGGGAGGGTTGTACAACACTGGAAAAGGTTACCTGGGAAGATGGGGGCATTTCCGCCCTTGAAGGTTTTCAAAAGTCACCTGGACAAAGCTACTGATGAGTTCATCTGGCGTTGGTGATAGTCCAGCTTTGAATAGTGGGGAGGAAGGGGTGGGTGTCAGACTACAAACCTGAAGAATTGCCTCTGAACTAACATTTCTGTGATGCCACGGACCACCCTGAATATTTGTCCTGGGCACTTGCAGCTGCTTCCCTCCTGCCAAAAAGAAGCCAGGGACTCTGCCTCTGCTTCCAAATGTAATATGGCATCATCTTTGTGGTTAATTGAAATGCTTCTATGGAAAATCTGCTGTAATTATTGGGCAAATGCACCAGTCACAATGTTTTGATGACAGGATTGTCCTCCCTGCAAAAACCTTGCAATCCAAGAAAAGAGAACTGTAACTGTGAAATATTCCAATAACAGTCACAGGGGGGAACCATTATCCAGACAGTGTGGCTAAGGAGATGAGTTTCTGGCTGTGAAAACTAAGCTTTTCAGAAATGGGTTTGGGTTAGGGTTTAGAGTTAGGATTAGTCAGTGGTTAGAGTTAGTGTTAGGTTTTAGGGTAAGGTTTAGGGATATAGATTAGGGTTGGAGTTAATGTTAAGGCTGGGGTTAGGTTTAAGATTAGGGTTAGGGTGATTATGATTAGGGTTAAGGTTAGGCATTAGGTGTTAGGATTATGTTTATTGTTTAGGATTAGGGTTGGGGTTAGGTTTAGAGAGTAGGTTTATGTTTAGGGATAGGGATAGGGTTAGGGATTACCTTTAGTATTAGGATTAGGGTCATTAAGGTTAAGGTTAAGGTTAGGGATTTAGGGTTACAGTTAGGTTTAGAGTTAGCATTAGTTAGGTTTAGGTCTTGCATTTGGATTGGTATAACCCTTAGGGTGAGGGTAACTGTAATTGCAGATTTTAGTGATCACAAATGACCTGTGCTGACACTCAGTTATGAGGGGACTTCCGTGGGAGAGCTCTACTGTTGCCCTTCTTGCCTTATTATTTCCATTTGGGGAACAGGGACACTAGGGACAGTCTGCATGGGGAGAAGAAGCAGTCATACATCTGGAATTCAATCCCAGAGCAGCGGCCTGGGACACCACAGTACTTACACAGAGCCAGCAGGGCTACCAGCCCCATCAGCAGCACCAGGCACAAAGCAAGGAAAGCAAAGGCCACCGGCCGCCATATGGAAGATGAGGCAGAAGCTCCTGGGACAAACAAAAAACCCATTCAGCAACAAAAATAGCAGCTCTCCTCACCACACAGTGGTATTACCACTTTTCTGGCATCACCAGCTCATCTTGATCCTGTCTGCAGTCTCCTGTTTTCCATACCGCAGTTTTTGTTTTCAGTGTTCTGAACTTCCTGCAGTCATTTTGAGAAATATGTCTATTTATGCACTGAGAATGCTTATTAACTGAGGATCTAGTGTTTTAGAGTAAAACGTCTCATGAAACAGGTAAACAGATTAGATTTTGCACTTCCCACAGTCCTGGAAATAATAAAACCATCTCTAACACTTCTCCATCTTGAAAGGCAAAAATTACCAGCTGGTTTTGGATAATTAATTCTCAAAACTGTGACTGGAATATCTGAATGATTGCAGTGTTTGAACATTAAGCTGTGCATCTTTCTTCAGGCTCTTTCTCCAAATTTCTGTTGTGGTTCAATGTCTAATCAGAAAGATAGTCCTCCAGAATTTTATAGCTGACTGTCCCCTGATTAAAATATTCTTTTAAATATACGTATACATGCATTTTTCCCTTTTGGGAAGCAGTGCTCTGCAAATTTCTGAATTAGTCTTTCACATATATTTAGGTATTCAGGTTAATTGAAAAGTGTTATACCAAGTGTTTTACTTGAGTGCAGTGCATCAGAGCAAGAACCTTCAGCACTTCACCCTTTGTTAGGTGAGAATAATCACCCTCCAGATGTGCCCAGAAGTCCAGACAGGCTTGGCAATTAAAACTTAAATTGTCAAAGTTAAGGGAGATGACCCTAACCCTCACTAGTTAAGGTAACTCAAAGAGACTGCAGATGACACCAGACTGGGATGCCAGAGGGTAGGGTTTCCTTTTAAAGGGACCTAAAAATCCTGGGAACGAGCTGTAAGTGCAAGCGCTCAGCAAAGGCAAATGTGAAGTCCAACACTTGTAATAGTACAACTCCTTGCAACAGTACAGGTAGGCGATTGGCTGGCTAGAAAGCAGCTATGCTTCAGAGTCCTGGTGAACAAGTTGAATGTGAGTCCTGAATTGTACCCTTGTGGCAGAGAAAGCTGACCAGCATTGGGCTGCATCAGCAAGACTACAGCCGGCAGGATGAGAGAAGTGATTACTCCAATATACTTGACAGTCATGAAGCCGTGTTTGGGTACCGTGTCCAATGCTAAGCTTCCTAGCTCAAGAGAGGTGGTAGCTAAGTGCAGAGAGTCCAGCAAAGGAACATTGAGTTGGTCAGGGACCTACAGAGAGGCTGAAGGACCTAGACTTGTTTAGCATGGAGAAGAGGAAGCTAAGGAAGGAGCTAATTTCAGTCCTCCACTACCTAAAATTGTAAATTTGTATCCACTACCTAAAATTGTAAAATTGTATCAGCAATAGTGTGGCCAGCAGGAGCAGGGAAGTGATTGTGCCTCTGTACTCATCACCGGTGAAGCCACATCTTGAATATTGTGTTCAGTTTTGGGCCCCTCAGTACAAGAAGGACATTGAGTTGCTGGAGCATGTCCAGAGAAGGGCAACAAAGCTGGTGAAGGGTCTGCAGAACAAGTCTTATGAGGAGTGGCTGAGGGAACTAGGGTTGTTTAGTCTGGAGAAGAGAAGGCTGAGGGGAGACCTCAACTACCTGAAAGGAGGTTATAGCAAGGTGGGTGTTAGTCTCTTCTCCCAAGTAACGAGAGATAGGATGAGAGGAAATGGCCTCAAGCTGTGTCAAGGGAGATTTAGATAGGATTTTAGGGAAAATTTCTTTACTGAAAGAGTGGTCAGGCATTGGAACAAGTTGCCCAGAGAGGTGGTTGAGTCACCATCCTTGGAGGTGTTCAAAAGATGTGTAGATGTGGCACTTCAGGGCATGGTTTAGGAGGCATGGTGGTGTTGGGTTGATGGTTGGGCTTGATGATCTTAGAGGTCTTTTCCAAACTTAATGATTCTATGATTCTAAAAGGGCTTTATAGATGGAGACAGAGTCTTCTCAAAGAGGCACAGCAAAAAGACACAATATAACAGTTACAAGTTGCATCAGGGAACCCTCTGATTAAATATGAGGAAAAATAATTCTTCCTCTTCAGCACTGGAACAAGTGCCCAGAGAAGCTGTGAGACCTCCACCCCTGGAGGTTTCCAAAACTAGAGTGGACAAGACCCTGAGCAACTTGATCAGATTTTAGAGCTAGCCCTTTTGAGCAAAAGATTGTAAAAGATGAACTACAGAGGCCCCTTCTGACCAAATTTGTTCATAAGTCTACCTACTTTACATGTTCTCTGTGTGATTCAAAAGACCATTTTAAGAGTTTTCTGAGCTTGACAACCTGTTTCTTTCCAGGAAGCTCTGCACCTAGATCACAATACCTAATGTTTTATCCTTGGTTTTCTGGCTGCTGTGTCTCAATAGCTTCTCCTCCATCCTCCTTGTCAAGGGGTCATCCTCAATGGATAGCCCTAGATCTTTTCCAGACAGCACCAGAGTGATGTTAATTTAGTCTTTGTCTACTCTACGTAACCTGCAAACAACAGCAATGATTTGTTTCACACATAAGCCACGCTGTGCATATATAAGCAGCAGCAACAGTACTCAGTCATCATTTTATGGTCTCAGGCATTCCACAGGCACAATCCACTTCCTTAGTTAACACTTAGCTTGTTTATAATAAACTTGTTTATAATAAAACTTTGAGTATAAACGAATAAAAACATATACTTCTATCAGAGCTTGCATTCACTGATAAACAGGGTACCTTTCTACTCCCCACAGCTGAGGAAATTGCTTCAATTTCCAAGGCCTGCATTATCTGATAAAACTTCCTCTCTTGTAGTGCCCTGCTATAATAAATGAGTGCTATTAAAGTGGAAAAAATCCATAGAAAGGTGGAATTTGTCTTCTGTGTTGAAGTAAATGGAAAAAATAATTGAAGTAAAGGTAGGCTTTAGAAAAATATCTGCAATCATAAACAGTAGCGCACAAGACTCCATTACAATTATTCTTTCTGCTCTTTCAATGAACATTTATCTAAGAATATACTATAAAGTTTAGAAAGATTCTAAAGCAGTTAACATGAACATGCAAATTTAAGTTATGCCCCAATTTAGATAGAAAAGCTAATTTCCATCTGTACTTACTATCTACTACAACACAACTGGTTGGAGCCTTAAATGCAGAATGTTTGTTGCTGCTCAGATATCCAGGAGTAATAACTGAAGCTGAGGGTCGTAAATTCAAAGCGGTGTAGCCTTCCTCATCCTCCATCTCTAGCTCGTCACAATTCTCTCCTGTAATAGGAGTACTTCGAAAGTAGGGGTACACTGCAGCAAGATGAATGCTGAGGCAATGGGAAAGGCTCACGTTTCAGCATTTCCAGTGAAACCACGGAGGAAGCTGGCTCTGTTCTGATTACTGTGTCATTGTAAAAATGTAGCATATTGAAAGCATGATAAGGAGTTATAGTGACACCGCCAAGGGTGGGTGTTTTATTCCTGAATGTGAAGATCGTGAGTCTTGGTTCCTGGCCGGAACCTAAACCGTTTCATTTAACTATCCACCTGATGTGACTCTGTAAATACAGCAAACAGGATTTTCTACCTCCTGAAAATAATATGCTCTAGAAATAGTTGCTATTTTGTGTTAAGGTATGAAAGATATCTGTTTATATATTGGGGCAGAAATACAACACATCAGCTGCACTGAGTATTTGGCTGCACTTCTATACAGTGTTGTGAGATAAATGAAAAATGAAATTAATTTGCAAAAATTCACTGAAGTAAATGTTAGAAGGGGAAGAGCTAAGCTGAAAGGATGGTGAGGCCAGGAGCTTGGCAGGATTCATGTGACCACTCAGCCTGCATCAGAGAAAGACAAGACTACACCGAGGGCCTCTCTGCTGTTGTACTGTATGCAGTAGTCACTGTGCAGAACTGGCTTATCCATCCTCACTCTTCATCTCTAGCTCTCTGCAGTGCCTTGCTCCAGTGCTGAGCTGCAGTTCTAGAACACCTTCAGTGACCAAGTCTCCTTAACAGAGCACTTGCCCGGACATGATGAGTCATGTTGCGGTGACAGGATGAGTCAGAAGGAAATTGCAAGACAGGAATTTCTGTGGTAGCTTTTCCTGCTCTTGTGTGTAAAGTTCAGAGTCTCCCAATTGCAAAATAATATCAACAGACTGGAAACACACTGTAATGACTGGGCTATTCTTCCTGCCTTGCTGTGCAGTTGGCGTATTTCTTGTATTGCATTTTACCCGTATGCAAAGGAAAGGTGTGAGGGAAAAACTGGGAATAAAGTGTGCTTACACTTAGTTTTGTTATACAGACAGGCCCACAAGGAGTAGCATTCAGTGTGTATTCATGGCCTACCCATAACATTATCATAAACACCTCATGCTAAATATGGTGCGAAAACCCTTGTCTATAGGGCCTGAAAACTGTATGTTGACACCTTAGTGTAAAAAGGACTTTCCTGCAGACAACTGGGAGTCAAGCATATTATGCTACTGAATTTGGTTGCAGGTTTTCATGACAGTACAGATGGGCTCATGATCGAGGGGTGGGCTTGACCGTGGACATTATGGCACAGGTTATCTATGAATGTGAAACATATGCTGCAATCAAGCAAGCCAAGCGGTTAAAGCCTCTGTGGTATGGAGGACGATGGCTGAAATATAAATATGGGGAGGCCTGGTAGATTGATTATATCACACTCCCACAAACCACACAAGGCAAACGCCATGTGCTCATCATGGTAGAAACAACTGCCAGATGTCTGGAAACATATCCCGTGCCCCATGCCACGGCCCAGAACACTATCCTGGGCCTTGAAAAACAAGTCTTATAGCAACATGGCACCCCAGAGAGAATTGAGTCAGACAACGGGACTCATTTCCAGAATAACGTCGTAGACACCTGGGACAAAAAGCATGGCATTGAGTGGGTGTATCACAACCCCTATCATACACAAGCCTCCAGGAAAATTGAACAATATAGTGGACTGTTAAAGGCTACACTGAGAGTAATGGGTGGTGGGATATTTAAACACTGTGAAACACATTTAGCAAAAGCCACATGGTTAGCCAACACTAGGAGATCTGCCAATCTAGCTGGCCCTGCCCCATCAGAACCCTTATGTACTGTGGAAGGGGATAAAGTCCCTGTAATGCACATAAAAAGTATGCTGGGGAAGACAGTCTAGATTATTCCTGTCTCAGGCAAAGGCAAACCCATTTGTGGAATTGCTTTTGCTCAAGGACCTGGGTGATGCAGGAGGATGGAGAAGTCCCATGTCTCCCTGAAAGGGATTTGATTTTGGGTGAAAGTAGCCAGTGAACTGAATGGTACTGCTATGTAATATTGCATGTCATCTCTTCTGTGGTTGCTATATGTCATATAAATGGTATCACAGAGGGAATCTTCCAAATTAATGGGGAATGAACTTTGACTAAATTGAGAAAAGTGCAGCAGTGATGGAACAAGGACTGACTTCAGCATGCAACAATCCAACACCACACACCATCACTCCAGCCCTGAAAGACTGTTACAATAGATGGAGCCCGAAGTCATGGACTAGATGAGCTTAATGGACATTTTGTGGACATTTGTGGATATTTTACAGACATTTTACAGGGGTGGTCCATAGATTAAGGGAATGATAAATTATATCTGTGTATTTAATCGAAGGATGGGAAGGTGGGTGGTGGTTATTGAAGTTGTATTGGATAGTATGGGACCAGAGCATGATGTAAATGGTATAGAATGAGGGGTGGATACTGTCATGGTTTTAGCTGGGATAGAGTTAATTTTCTTCACTGTAGCTGGTATAGTGCTGTGCTTTGGATTTAGTATGAAAATAAGGTTGATAACACTCTGATGTTTTAGTTGTTGCTGGGTAGTGCTTATAATAGTCAAGGACTTTTCCAGCTTCCCATGCTCTGCCAGGTGCACAAGAAGCTGAGAGGGGAGAGGTCACAGCCAAGACAGCTGATCCAAACTGGCCAAAGGGATATTCCATATCATATGATATCATGCGCAATATATTAACTGGGGGGAGCTGACAAGGGGGAAGCAGCAGCTGTGGCTCGTGGACTGGCAGTGTTGGTCAGCGGGTGGTAAGCGGTTGCATCACTTGTTTGTGTGGTTTTTCCTCCCTCCCCAGGTTTTGCTCTCTGCCCCCCTTATATTATTATTGTTATTATTATTATTACTATTACTATTACTATTATTGTTTTATTTTAATTATTAAACTGTTCTTATCTCAACCCATGGGTTTTCTTACTTTTGCTCTTCTGATTCTCTCCCCCATCCCACTGGGGTGGGGGAGTGAGTGAGCCGCTGTGTGGTTCTTGGTTTCCAACTGGGGCTAAACCATGACAGTAAGGATCCAGGGCAGGCAAAATTTCTTGTTTTTTTTCAGACTAAAATGAAAAGAAAGGTAAACTAATGCAGGAAGGACTGCATCTGAACACAGTCCATGCATAAATGTTGTCAACAGACTGGATAAAACAGCTGTGTTTCTTAACCAGAATGTGACCTTGCAAATTGCATTAGCTGGAGTTTATGACTTGGGTCAGATGCAGGGAGGTGTGGATTTTAGACATGGGAAACACACTATGAATCCCTGAGTTCCAGAGCACATATGATTATTAATACAGTTCCGGAACACTTTGGCCCACCTTCTTAGGATAACTGTGTTTGTGTGTTGTATACTCCAGCCTACTAGTGTATTAAAGCAGTCAGATCAACAAGACATCAGAAATGTCTGCTGAATGGAAGTGTTTAATGCTCATCACTTATGTTATAGTTGTACAGTTATGAACTGATGAGTGGTATTAGGACTGTATCGGGTGCTGGGAGAGGAGCAGTATCTTTATGTGCTTGCCTTGTCACTGAGCTTTTTTTCCTGGCCATCACTTTTGGCTGTTTTGTCCATCACTTGTGTTGGTTTAAACTGAGTAATCATTTGGCAGTTTTGAATCTGGAACAAGAGACTTGGGCTGCTCCTGGAGCCTGTCACCATGCCCATTTCCCGACAGTCACAATAGGATCCCTTTGCCTGATGCCCCTACTCCTCAGAGTATAATTTCTGAAGAGAACTAATCCTCTGGCTGACAATTTAGATAACCGAGCTATGGTAAACTGATTTCAGAAACAGCCTTGCACTGGACACAGTCAGGAGACAGGGAGTGAACTCCCAGGCTGATTTAGCTATACTTCACTGCACATCACTTCTGACTTTAGGAGAATCCTGTCTTACCTGGGGTTGGTACTAGCACACTGTCCTGTGTGTGGACTGCTGTTCATAAAGAGTGCAGTAAGTTGCTTATTTCTCAGGCACCACTGTAAAATTGTCTACTAGATGTAGATGAGCATGTTGTGGAGATCCCTGAACTAGTGCTGACAGGAACTGGCATGTCCAGAAGGCATCCCACAGAACATTTTTCTTGTGGAAACTAAGTCCTGGTACCACTGCCAGGCCCCATGCCTGGCTGGCCCCTCTCTCCAGACACTGCACGAGGCAGACATGCTCATTGTCTACTTTCTTGGTGGTCACATCTGAGAAGCTACAGGCTCACCTGAGGAGACAGACTTGACCAGACACAGGAGACACATCTCATTTTGTTCCCTGCTATGTTGAATGACAAGTCCTCATTAGAACTTGTTGATTTACCATTATTTTTAAGGTTTTTTTCCCCTTCCAAGCACAGCTGATTTCCTATTGCTTGCAGCATATTCGAGAAATTTGCATGCAGCTCATTCTTTGTCATGTTGAGGTCTCTAAGTTGTGTCCTGTAGTCCTTGGGAATCTGGAAAACTCAAATTCACAGTAAGATATTTCCCAGTGCTGTCCTTCAGAAAGGGTGGGAGATGGGTAAGGAATGTCTTAGCAGATCATTAGGGATAAATAAACCATTTGGGATAAATGTTATTCCTCCCTGAACAGTTGCATGTAAGGGCTGCTGGGAGGGAGAACGTTTGCACAGTGGATTTCTTATTATTTGGCTGTGAGTGAACAACAATATTAAAATACTTATCATCTATTTCCATTGTGTATCTTTCTCTTATATTGGTTTGCAGGCTGTGCTTTTCTCCTAAAAATGTGAACTTCAGCTCTGGATCACAGTGGAATTGCTGTGGATGTGAGGTACCTGATGGCACAACCTGTTTACTGTGAACACAAAGCTTTTCCTTTCCCTTCAGATCCAGCATTATGAAAGGGGAATTAACTCCATCCTTACTCAGTACAGCAGGAATGTGGATACAGTTTTAGGAGTGCAGACAATGGCAGCCAGAGCAAGGAATGAATCTGCTACTCCACCCCTTTCCAGCTCCCCTCCATGTTGCTCATTTCTAGCTTCATCATATCAAGAAAAGGACAAAGATGCTGCAGCAAGGGAAAATATCTGGTTTACATTGTTGCCTGTTCTCAGCTGAACCAGAAATTGCACCTGAAGAAGATGTCAGTCTGATGTTATTCAGTAGCTTGAGCCCCCCAGCAAACAGAAATGCAGTAGTACTTACATAAAACTGTCAGGGTCACCAGCGCCATCAGCAATGTCAGGCACAGTGTGAACAAAATCAGGACTACTGGCCAGCAAAAGCGGGATGAAGTGGGAGGCCCTGGGAGGAATTCAGTCATGAAATGGAGGTGTGACACTAAAACAATGGTGAACACATTAGCCTCATTAGGTCACAGCCCTCTTTGTGCTGCATTGGTCAATAAACAATTGCTTTTTCTTTGAGGTTATATATTCCTGCTGCAGTGTCCCTGCACACAGCAAAAGATGCACAGACAAAAAGAGTGAGAGATCACAACAGGCCAGTGGAGCATGTGGACAGCCTTGGTTCCTTCAAAGGCCATAGTCTGTGACAAGAAAGATAATGAGAAAGCAAGATATTGCAAAATCTAGAAAGTTGATTGCTGAAAGCTGAAAACAAATGTGCACTGTATGGTTGTGGTAATTTGTGATGTGTGGCATATATCTGTGTTAATCTGGTTAATTTGAGGGCTATAGTAAACTCAGCTGGTACTTTATGGTAGTTTGAGATTTCTACCCAGGAATTCACAGAGGATTTTTCTCTTAATAAGGGTTACAGCCTAGATGCAGGAATAAGCACTCAATTAGGAGAAATTGAACAATCTTCCTGAGCAAAAGAAATTTTAAGCATGTAGATCATCCAAAACAGACCTTGTTTATAGGAGCTGGAAGATTTCATGGGTTAAGATGCACTGAAGGAGGGAGAAAAAGCATTCAATTTGACAGAGAAGCACTAAGTCTAAGGCAGATATTAAAGTTGCCTCTATAGGGACTTTGTAGAGAGCTGCAACTAGCTTGACTTAATCTAATAAAGGCAAGAGAATGTGAATGCAGAACATAAATTGCTATTCTAGAAAAGGGAAAGGGGTATTTAAAATTGTGGACTGAATTGCTGAAAAAGTAGGAACTGAAATTTAGTGTGTCAAGCTAGGAGGACATAAACCTTAAACCCCAGGTCCTTTCCAGCAGAGGCCTCAGCAACTAGCCTGCTCCCAGTCTGTACCACTGCCTGGGATTAGTCCAGCCTCAGTGCACAAAAACTTGTGGAACTTCATGGCCTTTCTGCTCACTCCTAGTCCTCAAGTTCCTCAAGCTTCCTCTGTACTGAGACTCTACCACTTCATAGTGTCAGCCACCATCCCTAGTTTAGTATCATTAGAAATTTGCTGAAGACATACTCTGTGCCACTGTTCAGGTCATTGATGAGGATATTAAACAATATAGGCTCAGTATTAAACCCCTGAGGGACTCCTGAAGGACTGCCACCAAACAAATGTAGAGCCATTAGCTACTCCCTTTTAAGCCTGGTAGTACAGCCAGTTTTCAACAAACCTAACAGTCCACCATCCAGCCCATACTTTCTCAGCTTTAAAATGACAATACTGTAAAAGACACTGACAAAAGCCTTGCTAAATATACAGTACATCTGCCACACTCCCTGTAACTGCTTTCATCACAAAATGCAGCTCCAGTCTGAGGAAATGCTCTAACTGCTTGGTATTGCATAAAAGAGGAATACCCAGGCCCTTCACAAAGAGAAAGAACTTCTCCATTATTTTCCAAAGTCTGATCTCACAGGCATATGATAGATACACTCAAAGATGAAGCCTGCACAGGAGAATCACATACCTTATAGATCCTACCAAGACTTAAGGACATACTGACTGCTAGGACATACGGATATTTTTAAGGTCAAAGTGCTTCCATACATGCTCTGAAGCTGAATATTAGGTGCCTGAAGAACTTCAGTGAAAGAAATTTGACTCCCTAAGGCAGGATGCTAAGTAGACCCGTATGAATTGGAGCTAAAGGGCAAAACCCTCATTGTTCCTACCCCTACAAAGTCACAACCCCAAGCTGAAGACTGAAAGCATTATAGTCCACAGTTCCTGGAGCTTTTAGATGAAATAGACAAATATTTTGTAGTTTGAAAGTGAAATTTCATAAACAAATACAAAATATTTACTTGGCAGCGATGGGAAGCAAGACCAAGCAATAGCTTCAGCTTTGGCTGTTTTAATTAAAGTATTGCCTCAAGAGTGTCTTTAGGTAATGGTTGCCTGTACTGTACTTTGTAATGTCACACTACTTCTGCTACATCTAGCACAACTGAAGTGCCCTTGGGCTGGGCCCTTCTTCCTGTACAGTACTCCCATAGTCCTAGAATGGATGTAATTATTCATTGTGGTTGTTTCAATTTAATGTTTGTGAAATAATGTACAGACTGTGCTGTGCTCTCTCAGAATGGTGGTAACTCATCACGAAATATGCATTGTCTACCCTGGGACATAGAAGCAGGACATCTGGAGTCTTATGAGGATACTGTTGACATTGGACATTAAAGGAAAAGAAGCCCAGAGCTTAACAAGAAGGCAGTTCATATTTTTACTTTGGTTTTTTTTTTAGCTCCTGGATTATACTTAGGCAATGCTCAAAACCATAGCTTAACATAACAATGTTCATAACCCATAACGTATGTTCACAAAATATAACGTATGTTCAAAAAAACCATAAAAGCATTCAAAACCACTGCTCTTTGATACAGAATTCCCCAGAGAATTCCTTCTGAATTCCTGTCCTCTTGTTTATAAACAGGTTTATAAACCTCTGTTCCAGAGCCTAACCCCACAAACAGCTAATACTTTCTATGTTCTTTGTTCCCATGAGTTGCACCACTCAAATCTAGAGCTGATCTTCATAGCTGATCTTCATAGGTACTCTTAAGCAATTTCACACAAATTAAGCAAAATTAATTTAAAATTAGTATTTAAAGATAGTATTTAAAAAGTAGTCAGCCATTTAACAAATACAGCTGTTTCAAAGACCAGCGCCATAATTCAGGCTAGAACTTCAGAAGTGAAACGAAGTGAGTCAATTAAAGCTAATACAGCTCTAAGCTTGAATGCAAATGCATGGAGAAAAATGGAACTGATCCACTTTAGAAATTAGTTTGAGTTAACTCTTTTGAGGTTTAGAGAATTAGAACTATTTGTGGAGCTCAGTATAACTCTCAGTAATATGCTTTTCCGTTAAACAATAAGATCGCTACCTCAGGTATACCTTCCAAACTCTTAAAAGTTCAGGCAGAAGTGACAGCAACAAAAAGCAGGACACATTTATAACTAATAGAACTTTCTGATAGTAACAAAGCTAAGAAAGGCTCCTTGGCCATATAATTAAAAGTATTTCCCATCCCATCTACTTTAGCAAGATAAATCATAAAAGCTTCATAGATACTACACCTTTTTCCTTAGTATCTGCAGGCTTTGTGATAATATCCAGCTCATGGTTTTCAAATTTCAGATTGGCATATGTTACCTCTTCTGTCATAGCTGGGGAAAAAAAAAGCACGTCAGCACTAAAAGGTAGAAAAAGATCTAGCATTTGCAGCTAGTAAGCTAACAAGAAAATCTGCCTCTTTGCAGTGTTTCCTTATATTGGCAGACGCAGATGAAGCAGCAAAGACATTGAGATACATCTGAGCTTCCTCAATCACAGTACTGCCAAGAAAATGTTCCTCTCTCACTTGTTGCTATATTCTCTTTCTTCCTCTTTACCTCACTTCTACCCTCCCTGACTGACATGTATTTCTTTCTGTCATTATTGAAGAAAATGCAGCTGCTTTTGTAGAACTCTTCTCCTTTCATTAGAACTCTTCTTCTTTTGGAAAGAAAACATTTAATTCCTAATTACATCGGGGTCAGGCTTGAAACACAAAACTGAATAAAATGTTTTGCAGCTGTCCTTTAGATTGGGCAGTTGTTTTCAGCAGCAGATTTGTTATGACACTTTAGTTTCTGTTTCCTACCAGAAAGTGCTGAAAGCAAAGCAGAAGGTGGACTTCATCTTAAATCTGGCAAATTGCACCTTCGTCCAAAAGAAGTAAGTACTTGTGTTTGAGGTTGACACCTCAGCTAGGATATGTCAGGGTGTTGGCTCTTACCTTCCACGCCAACTTCCCAAAGTGATCATTTGGTCTGGAAGCTCTAAGTCAGTAAACTAGAAGGGCCACTTGACAAAGGCTACATCTCAGAAGATATTTTCTTCCACTCAGTTTTCTGGCATTAATATTTTATTTCCATTTCTGGAATAATTTTCTTTATTCTTTGCTTCTTTTCCAGATCTACAGCAGGAGGAAAAGCATACAATAATGCTCAGACTTCGAGACTGCACAGCAGAGTGAATTTCAGGAGAATACATTTCTTATAACTTCCTTGCAGAGATGGACACAGCTGTAGGAACTGCCTTTCTCTGAGGTGAATAAACAGTCCTACAGAGGAAAAGAAATTACAGGGAGACATGGTTAGTGAAGGAGAGAGTACATGTTTCATTGCATGAGAAATTGGCCACCCGTGCTGCTGTGGTGTGCCTCCTGTGAGTTTATTAATCACTGCATTTCTCTGGAGTACAGCAATTCTTTGTTATCCTGGTAAGGCAGTGCTTCACTGGAATATTGCTATTATCCAAAGAATTGTCTAGGGCAAATTTTGTAATCCCTGGCATAACTGAGACCATGAGACAGGATCTTCTAGAGCAAGAGCAAAATATTCAGTTGATGCCAAAATGTCAGTGATTCTACCTGGAGTAGAAAGGCAGACACACTCCCTAATGAAAACAGGAGCAGGAGAATAGATTATACAAGGAGTTTTAGGCCCCTCTTCATGGCGTTTTTTAACGCTTCCACAGTTGCGAAATCTTAGATGTGCATGACAAAACCGTGATGTCTGGAGTTTCTGGTACAATTTTTGCAATTTACCAAGAATGATGAATGAAACAGAAATAGATTATGCATACACATCACCACCCAAGTGATTAGCGTGAGGCTTAGGTACACTATTCTACCCCATGTTAGGAGTGTAAAGTGTTCTAAAAATGAGCTAACCAATCCTCTTTTGTACTTCTAGACGTGTACAACTGAGACTTAGGCTTTCATTTTTCACTTTACTGAGAAAATGGACCAAATATTATTCTTTATATCAATGCTGAAATCA
This sequence comes from Phalacrocorax aristotelis, assembly GCF_949628215.1. Classification (NCBI taxonomy): domain Eukaryota; kingdom Metazoa; phylum Chordata; class Aves; order Suliformes; family Phalacrocoracidae; genus Phalacrocorax; species Phalacrocorax aristotelis. Next base: position 135,570,353 of record NC_134276.1, on the reverse strand, counting down.
AAATGACTTGTCTGAATTAACAAAAGAAATTTAGGTTGTTGAAATACTAGATCAGCTATGTAGATGGAACATTTAAAAAATACATTTAATACAAAGTATCAAAAACCTGCCAAGGTTTCCAGAAACCAAACTCTACTAAAAATTAACCTGACCTGTTTGGGTGTTTTGGCTTCTTTTTCCCTTTTCCTTTTTTTTCTTTTGGGTAAGGGGACAATGGTTGTGGTTGGTTGGTTTGGTTTGTCATTGGTAAAACATGTTTGTTTGTAAATACCTAAAATGATCCATCAGCTTTGTGCATCAAAATAATTCTGGAGCTTTTAAAAGTTCCAGTCTACATCTTCTCTTAGGTACCATGTTAAAGGATTTGTACTTTCAGAGGCTCTTCATTGACTTTAAGGAGGCAAGCCAGCACGCAGCACCTCTGAAAAGTATAACATTTTCATGTCGGCATTAAGGAAAATAAGCACCTGTATAATAATATCCTTTTTATTTATTTATTGCCTATTATAATTTAATATATGACTATTTTTTCCAGGCAATGAAAAATTATAACCATTTAAAAGAAACCATACGTAAGGTCTAAAATAAAGTAAGATAAGGCTCTAACAGAAAACCTGTATAATTATCCTGTTGTGCTATGACTACTTGTCAGCTGACAAATGCTGTCTCTTTTCCACTCCTTAACTGACCCTTATACAGAGTGAGAAAATTTCTGACTGTTTGAAGCATTAAAAAATTTGCATAAACATGAGAATTTCAACTTTTGTTTAATCTAGGCAGCGACTCCAACAAACTTCTGGACTCACACAAAGAGCCCTTGCTGTTTCTTTAGTTGATAAATTATTTGTTGTGCTGCATCTCAAAATGTGCTGTGAAGATCGTTCACCAGTTGGCAGTGCTGAAGGTAAAGTGGAGAAAGATTTCTAGACTGAACATAAAACACAGAGTGTTTCTAATTTGTTGTGAGCAAATACAGCTATAGTTCATTCTCCTGAAAGTCTTAAGGAATGGAAAAATCAAAATGGGATGAAATTCAATAATGCAAATAGCAAGGCCACATGTATGGGAATTGGTAGCCAGAACTCTCTGAATCAGAAAGAGCTCAAAAAGAGGACCTGAGTAAAATAATATTTCCTGTGAGGTGGAGTAGAAACTAGGAGTATACTGTGCCTGTTAAGATCTCATACCAGTTACATCAGAAGAAGTGTCTAGAGCAGAGGTAGTGAAATTTAAGTGCTGGTACCTAACGCACATTCAGAATACTCTGCTTCATTGTTCTGATCAACAAACTTCAAGAAGGATATGATCTGTTTGGAATAGTGAATAAAAGGGTTATCTGTAAAAACAGTTGGATATAGTTTCTGTCATAGTTCAAGAGAATAAATGATCTTCGATTGTTTATCCTTTCTTGTTAAACACAAGCAAGATCATTGTAAAAGAGTGCTGAAGAATTTGTGCCCAGGAGTCAAGGGTTATAACCTAGTTTGTGAATATTATAAAGCTGTAAATTAGAACAAAAATTTCTTACACAGGTTAAGTGAATTCTGTAATAGCTTTCAGATGGGAGTATCCATTGTGATTCAACCCTACATTAAGCTGATCTTACACTTTCATCTTCCCTTTTGGAAAAATAGGCCTTTCCCAAAATACAGGTTGGTAGTCATACATAATTTTCATAAATTGCTATTGTACTGACAAAAACCCACACAAAGTCAGATATCATAAGAAGAATCCATTCAATTGTAAGTCACTTTTTTTTTTAATTAAACCACAAACTCACTATTACAAAATTAAAAGCAAGCAAATCAAGGGAATCAAAAGAATCCTCAAACCCTAAAAACCTATAGCAGAATTAGCTGCATCCCTAAATTTCACATCTGCTCATCTAAGCATGTAATATAATACAGCTGAGGCAACATGTGTCTTCAGAAGAGCTAGGGAAGTGAAATAAAAGTATCAGACCTGCTGGAACATATTCAGGCCAGCAAGCTAGAGTGAATAAGATAACTAGCTGATGATACGTAAGCAGTTCTCCTAAAACTCAACAGTAAAAAAAAAAAAGAAAAACACAAAATAGAAGGCCATGAGCTTGGAAGGCTGCTTGGAACAATAAGTTAATTTGCTGGAAATGGCTGTGAAAGCTGATCACAGGATATATATGGACCATTTGCATCCTGTGAACATGATAAACTTTGGGAAAAGTGTTCCTAACAGAAACAGAGACAAGCTGGTGCTCAGGCTCTGCTTCATCTGGAATCCCCTCATGGTTAAAGCATCTCTGTTCAGAAAAGACAAAAAAAACCCTAGAGTGCAGAAAAAGGCTGTGCTGATGACAGGAATGCGAGGCCTTTCTTACAGAAGAAAGACTGAAAATCTTGTCTCCTTTAGTTTGGCAGAACACCATCTGGAAATGGTTGGCCTCTGGTAGATAAAGAGGGGCTAAACACCAGTGGGGAACAAGTTGTTTAGATCTGTGTGATCTGACATCTTCTACAAAGGCAGTGACCTGGAGGAGCAGGAGAGGACGTCCTCAGCTTTTCTGCTTCCCACTCCCCATAAGGGCACCACAATGCGACATGGGCATTATTAGAGTACATAAAGCCATGATTATTTATTGTTTATTATATCACATGGAAAAGAGCCAAAGGTACAAAGACAGAGTTTCTGTCCTTTCTGCTAAGGCTGGCCCTGTATTTCTGAACACTGCTGAATAGCAAGAAATGCTTCCTGCTGCTCTTCAGTTCAAGCACGCAGTTCAGCTAGCGTCAGACCCTGGTGCAGTCTAAAGTATCCCTGTTGCAAATTATCAAATAACATTATGACTTTCCAAGGTCCTAAAAGCTTGAAGCCGCAGCTCTAATGAGGCCTGAGCCTGAGAAACCAACACAAATAATCAAACCTGCATCTAAGCGGTTGGAAAGTTTGAGGGATTCCGGCTCTGATCATCAACCTGTTCATTTACTAGTTCAGCTGATATTTCCTCTTGTACATCTCCTCTTCCCTGTTAGATAATGGTAGTTTATTTCTCCCCCCCCCCCGCCTTTTTTTCTTTCTTCTGCTTCTTCTTAGTCTGCAATTGTGCTTCTCTTTGACCTCTCAAGACTTCTTGTTTCTCCAAACAAGTTACCACACCTTCTAGTGTACAAGTATTTATAGTGTGTCGTATTTTGTTAGAAACCTCTTCTATGTTATTCAGTTCAAAGAACAAAATAACTACAGAAGTGGTATTTGACACATGTTTCAAAGCAACAGGAAAATGCAAATTTCTGGTTGTCTGAGCACTGAGCCATTTAAGTCAAGAAATTGGTTCAGGATGTTATATGTCTTGGAGGAACAATGAGTTTCTGCAGCCCCTAACAGCTCTTCATTGAGAAATTAGTTTTTCTGTTGTAAATTCCCCTTTCCCTCATAAAGGAAAAAAAAAAAAGGATTTGGTGGAGCCAAAGATCAAAGATCACAGCCAACATTATTTAGAACACCTTTTATTGATTAACAGTTATTATTGGTAGAACCAAGCAGTTTTTACTAGAAGCAGATGGCTATTCACAAAACACATTCTTTTGCTCCCTTCATGCAGTTCACACAGTCGTTCATAGCTACACAGTCAGAGCAGCAGCAGCAAGGCCAAGTACAGCATGATGCTCAGCAGCAAAAGGGCATATTGACTCACTGGTGTCTTCTAGGCAGGTATTCAGAAAGTTTCTCACAGAACCCTGAGTTTCATCAGATGTATACACAACCCTGTAGCCTTTGTTGGAAATATGAGCCACTGCCTGGCAGCAATCTGGGTTACTGTGTGTGTTGTAGGTGCTGGTGTGTGCTCATGGTATAGATTTGGCAGGCTTTTGGCATTCTGGGTTGACCAGATCTTGCAGCTCCATCAGAACTCCTGGGCTCCAGAGTTTATCAGGCCTTGGGAAGTTTTTGCATAGTACCTCTCAGCACATACTCTCCTTCTCCTTGTCTCATTTTCTGGTAGCTTTTTCTCCATCAACAACCACCAGTACCTCTAGGATCCATTTCTAAAAACTCCCACAAAAGGCCACTTACAGCCATCTATTGAATTTGTGTCTCTTTCTTTATTCTTCACCACTCTTTAAATTAAAAATTGTATTATGCAAGAATACTGTAGGTTACTAGGTGGCATTCTTAGTAAACCTATAAGAGACAAACTTTTACTTCCCTGAACCATGTGAATAAGAGAAATACACAGCAGAGGGTGTATCAATGCAAGTGACACAACAGAAGGATGAGCTGCCTCCTGTGCTTGAGTAACAAAGTCTACAGCTATCCATTAGTTCCCACCTACCCAGTCAAAAGGGATATTTATTCCCTTATTTAAAGACAGACTTAATTACAAAAGAAGTCTCCAGTGCCAAAGAGCTGCTAACATCTATTTTACTATGCTGGAACAGAAAGTTTGCGAAGAAAGTGATTCACAGGTAGGTAAGAATGCCAGATAGAGAGAACTGAGCTACCTTCTAAAAAGAAAAAAAATTTAAGGAAATCAGTCATGCCAGAAAAGAAAGTCAGGAAAGACAAAAAGCAGAAAGAAATATCAATACAAGCTAAAGAATGTATGATTACAGAGCACTTTCTTGCAAAATGCCTGAGGAAGAGTCAGGACATGAAACTGCCTTTACAGGCCTTTTAGAAGAGAAAGAAGTGATGAGCAAAATGAGCTGCTTCTCCAGGGTTGGACTGGCCATCTCTTGGAGCCACAGACAGGCAGCTCTGCAAAGGGAAACAGGCAGCATGTGTTGGGGCTGGAGCCCCTGTGTATCTGGCTCCTGTGCTTCAGTACTTGACATATGAGACTGTAGACATGGACAAGGAAATTTCAGAGCAAGGCAAAACAGCACATTTCTCCATGACATATTCTCCAGACTGTCAAAAGATACTCTGAACTTAAGAAACTCCTAGTAGGCAAGGCAGGGGCACACCAAAGAAAGAGGTCAGTTGCCTCACCTCTCAAGAAGAGGCATATTAGCCAATCAGCCAAAAGGAGGATTGCACATAGGAGTGTCACCTTCAAGTGCAAAGAAAGCAGAAACTCTTGCCCCACACTGGCAAGGCAAGAGACGTCATGTTTGCAAGGCTCTTGTCAAATCCATCTCTATGGTCTCAGCGTACAATAAAAACCTTTGCAATGTCATGCAGTGCCCAGGGCATGCCTTGCAGGTTTTAGGCAGCAAAATGTGAAGATCAGCTGCCTCTTGCCCAGTGGGAGAGAGCACCTCATCTGTGGTGCATTTAATTTAAAGAGTGACACCCGGCACTGCCCTGGCAGGGAAGAGTCTGTGGAGGAATTGCTCAGGATCCCTGGCTGCATCTTGGTATTTGAACACTTGAGCCCCAGTGCACAAGCAAACCTCTTTTGTTCTTGGACTCTTGCAGCCTGTTCTGCCAGCTGGAACGTCTTCTTTAAGCTCCTCCAAGTTGCAGCCCAGCTGCAACCCATAGCAAGCAGCTTCCCTGGGCCTTGTGGGACAGGCAGGAGGAGGGAAGGTAGGATGGGACATGTGGTCAGGAAACGTCCTGCCAGACCAAAGATGGATGTCCTCCTGTCTGGGCAGTCAAGCTTGCCAGCTCTCCCTGGACCCTGGCTAGACAGTGCTAAAATGAGTCAATGACATCTTATTTCTGTGGCCAGGTTACGGAGTCTTTTGTGCCGTGTGTTGGACTAGTGTCTCCTGGCTTGACAAAGGCATGTAGCTGGACATGGTGATAAAGCTCTGCAAAGCGAAGCTATAGCACAGTCCCTGCTGAGCAGGAGCGGGGCAGGAACCTGACTGGAGGGCAACTGACCCTGACGGGCAGCACCTGGCTCCAGCTCAGGTTTGCACTTGGTCTGAGAGTCGCTGAGAGGGGAAGAAGGGATCTGCCCCCCAAAGGATGGGTGCAGGCTGTGAGGGATGGTGAGGGTGAATGTTTCTGGAAGAGCAAAGGCACCTCCTCACATAGTCCCAAGGGGAATATAAGACCACATCTGAAAGAAAATTAGTTTTTCTGATGTTATGTCCATGTTTGCGGGCCCTGGCAGCCATTACCATATAGGTATTACAATAAGGGGAATGCAAGTGGGAGCACCTTGGAAAGAGTTAACTCAAAGCAGGGTCTCAAGAAACATTTGAGACCTTGTGCTTTCCTTGAGCAAACCAGAAGTAGTAAGAAACAGTGTTGGGGGACCTGAGGAGCACAGAAAAGAGAAGGGAGTCACCACTTCATAGCTGTGAGGAGATCCCCACTTCAGCTGCCTTACTGGTAGATGCTCTTGAGAGTCCCTTGTTTTCTGCCAAACTCTTCGTAGAAACCTCACGTTTTGCTACTCTGTCGTTTGGCAAGAGTGTCTTGCCAGCTGAGCACATTGTTTTCATGTGGATAAAGGGAGATGATATGGCTTCTCATTGACATGGCAGCCTTTTGCACCATCTCAGCCTGGGCACGAGCCTCATTGATCAAAGCCAGGACACTGATGCATAAACTGCCTTCCTGACCTGACCTCAGACCTGCCTTATCACTGTGGACTTGCCTGATGATCACTAGACAGTGTCTGAACCTCATTACTGTCTGGACCTGCCCTGCTCACCTTGCTTGGGTACTGCAGGACTGAGCCCTTGCTTGCATGGCTGTTGCCTCAGCCAGCTGTTTACTGCTTTCAGTTCCTGGCACCCTATCCCTTGCAGAGCAGCTGGCCCTTGCCCCTCCCTGACAATTTGCACCAGCTGAAGTCAGAATCACACATGGTTTCAACACTGGGGCTTCTGACTCCGGCAGCCCAGTAGAGGCTAGGTTGCTGCAGCTACATGTTCCAAGGTCCAGGCAGTAGGGAGACTGAGCATGAATTATCAATAGGAACACATGCACATGTACATATGATACATATGATATGTACAAATGGCCACAAATTACCACAAAGAGAAAACAGCACTCACATAAATGTGAGCAGCACCTATAGTCTCATCCTATTCCCCTCTCCAGCTGATCAGGATGAAAGCATGTTAGTGGAAATACATATAGATACACCTGTGTGCTTGTAAAATATTACTATTTATAAAATTTACACATTTTTATGTATATATATATATAAAATATGGAACCCTTCAGTAGCTGATCTAAGACAGCCGGTCTAATCAGCAGCTGGCCCTGGGATCTCCTGGTCTCCCCAGTTTCTGGTACCTAGACAGACAAGGCCCCATTGCTGCAGTCCCACTCCAGTTGATGGTACTCAGATCTACACACATGCATGAACAAACACCCTATGGATGCCTTTAGTAACCAGCCTTAGATGCTTAATCTGTTCAGTAACTGGCTCCTGGACCACCTTGTGTCCTGGTTTCACACACACACAAACAACAGGTCTCTCCATTAGCTGCTCCAGACCTACTGGCCTTCCCAGTAGCTGACCAGTCTCCCCAGTGCTGGCTTGGACCTCTTGATCCCTCCAGTATCTGACTCTCAGATCCTCTGGCCTCTCCAGTATCCAGTTCAGACTTACAGCCACTCCAATACGTGGCTGCAAACCTCTTCTCCTACTTGATGGCTAGTCCAGTTTGATATTTGCCAGTGACTACACACTGACATCGACACACCCACACCCACATAATAGGCATACTCTCCAGTCTCCCCAGTTTTTGGCACCTTTTGATCCAAGGGCCACTCACTAGTGGCTGGCACTCAGACCTCCATACACACGTGCACACACAGAATAGAGCGCCCCTCACCCAGGAAAACAGTCAGGAGCAGGAGTTTACTAAGAAGTCAGGAGAGACTGTGGTGACCAGGTGCAGGGCATGGCCAGACAAGTGTACTGACCAGCAACCTGTTTACAAGTGACCAGCCCCGTTTATTCCATGTTGTCCCTTTTCCCACTGTTGTTCCTCCCTAAAGCACCTGGATCCCTCCCTTTCCACCTTTGGCTGTTCCCCTAAATATCCTATAAAATGTCTCACACAATCTCAAAATGTTCTTCCCATGATCCCGTAATGAGTCCCATACCCCTAGGCAGTCTGTAAGTGAGTCCCTCCCATTAACTCACCTGGTGGGTGAGTCACTCCCCCACAATGGGGCTGGTCACTGCCCAGTGGCAGCCCTGGGAGGAGCATGGTCAGGGTGCTCCAGTGGCTGTGCTCAGGTTTCTGGGGTTTCCTCACCTGCCCTTGTTCCTTCTGCTTAATTCTGTCCCTTTATGTTTGTGCGGATGAGCCTTTATTCACACAAATTAACCATTTCTAGGAGGCCTTGTCTTTATATTTCAACCTAGGGGACATAGGAGTAGTACAACACCTAGCTGGCTGCACTGTGCATCAGTCATGAAGGATGCCTATCTGTGAGATATTAATTAGCCTCTAAACATGTCTAAACAGCTCTGCTTTACCTGTTTGCTGTGTCTCCGGCAGTGTGGAAGCCGGAGCTGACACTTCCCCTCCCCAGATACTCCCCAGATGGAAAGCTGCCCACTGCTATTTCTGACCCACACTGTGAAGACTACTGTGAGTCTGTGCTGCCCATTTCCACTACACTGTTTCTCTGCCATCCCCATGCAGCTTCTTCCATTGTTTGTCTCAAGCCTTTTGGTTGAGAAAAAGACTTTACCACACCTCTCAGCTAGCTGAAATACAGGTTTTCCATCTGTACATTCTTTTTTACTTCACTCCCTAATAAATTTCAGGGACCTCAAAGATTTGTTTTTCACAAGAAAGCTTTTTCTGAGAGCTACTTCCACATCTTTGCTCCACAGGATGTACAGCAATGGTTTCAGCAGGGGAATTACCACTGTGTAGGTAACAGAAATCAGAACATCCTCATTAGGGAGGCACCCTGGATTTGAGCTGCAAGTAGATGATGGAGGCACATCCAAGGTGCATAATAACCACAGTGAACTGGGATGCACAATTGGAGAAGGCTTTCCAGCTCCTCTGAGTGGAAGGGATCTTTAGGATGGTATTGAGAATTAGAAGGGAAGAGAGCAGAATCAAGCAGAAGGAGCAAAATGCAATAAAAAAAATAAAAAAAAGATAAAAACAACCATTTAATCTAGATGGTTCCTGGCACACACAAGCTTAAGAAGTGGTGCCAAATCATGGAGAAAATGATTAGTTTTACTCTACTTGCAGAAAGATAATTAATGCATGTCTCTTACTGAGAACAGAAATCCAGTCCATGCTGGAATAGTTGCCAGCAGAAGGCAGAACCTGTGGCTTATGATGATATGGTAATTGCAAAAGTCTACAGGCTGAGGCATAATGATCATATCTCACTGGTGCTAGGAGCATGCAAATGGAGCATCAAAAGCCAAGGAAAAAAAACCATATCTGGATAGCATGTTCCCCATGGAGAACATGTTCCCCATTCCTCCATAGGAAAGGACCTTTTGCTTTCTTACCAAGTTTACTAGCATACTGAGGACAATGACAAAGGTATACTATGTCTTTGAGAAGGAGGGAGTAGATAGGAAGTATGCAGAGGAATGGAGAGAACAATCAACCCTTATTATCACCACTATACAGATATTGCCAGTGAGAGCAGACAAGTACATGAAGGAGAACACCAAAACCAGCAGAATTTGTGCAATGGAGAAACAGGGAAATCCAGTTTTCAGGAAGAAATCAGGAAGAGTTCTGTGACATTGGTTTGGGAGGAGGCTAAGAAACCCTTCCTTCTGCTGCCTCCTCAGGTTGCAGACATGGTGAACTCTTAGCCAAGGAGCTGTGCTACCTCTTCTGAGTGGGTCTTTGGGGCTGTGTTTGTGTTTGTGTTTGAAATACACCCATGTCAACTGCTAGGGCTGCAGGCACTTGTGGGCTGATGACTGTGTCCTGCCCTGAGGTTAAACTAACCATCCAAGCATAGGAATCTACAGGCCTTGGTATGAGAAATTGCCCGATGTGGCAAGTAACAGTGTGAGAGGTTGACAAAAGTAACAGACAGCACCATGAAGAATGGATGGATTTCTCAGGTGGTTAGGGCTCAGTTTATGTGAGAAATCATTGCACTTCACAGATAATTGGAGGGAGGTATCGGTGGCAAGAATTTTGCAAGGCCAACCATAGTTAGGTTATATGAGTAATACCATATATGGTCAAAATGGCCTAGATAACAGTATCATAAACCTCAAATCAAGTAACAGATGTAGTAAAACTGGGATCAGTGAGAAAAAGGGGGCAGGTTGTTTATATGGGAGGAGATTGCAGTGGAGAATGAGGGAAAAGGAATGGGATGATGAAGTATGCAAATCATGATCTGGGCTGTCCAAGAGTACCTGCTGGGCATCCTTACCCTCGATTACCACACTTGATCAGGACCATAAAGCAAACATGTTGTTCTGACTTCAGAACACATGTCAAAACAACTTCTTCAGTCAAGAACATTTGGAGAAAGCAGGTTGCTTTCAGTGGTTAACAGAGTAATATCTGGGATAGACAGATCAAGCATACTGGTATCACCATACTGATGCCTGTTGCAGGCATGATGGTATCAGCATCCTTCTAATCACTTCCTAAAAACAACCATAAGGAGGTGGACATCCTAGAAAGACTATATTGTAGATGGGACAAAAACGGGCCGGTGGAAAGAAAACTGTGTTCAAGCAGAAGCCTCGGAGAAAGAGTTACAAATGCTGCTGTCCTGCATGGATTTCTGAAGTCATGTTTCTACCAGCCTCTATTCACTGAAGGTTTTCTTGCATGAGAATGATTCCTGAGGAGCACTTAATTCACAGAACACACTGAATAGGCAAGGTTCTCCCATGATGCAGTTGAATCCACAGCCTTTTCTTTCCATGATGCTGTCAGATGCTGGATTGGCTGAGGAGTTCTTGAGGGGTTAAACAGGCTTTCTAACTGAGCCCTGAATGTGCTCTCAGTAGACTATTTCCTACCAGGGTTCTTCCTAAGGGCCAGCTGCATGTTCTTCTTTGTTCAGGTTATAATTTACAGAGTTTAACAAGGGAGTAATTACAGTATAAGTAAACAGAAAGAAAAGTGTCTTCATCCAAGATAGATCTGCATTTGGGCCTCAAATATATCATGAAGACACATTCAAGGTGCACAGGAACAACAACAAGATGAGAAAAGTACTTAGGAAAAGGTTTTTGCTTCCTTTCTCTCCATACCTAGTTAGCAAAGTTCTTATTTAGATAAAAGAAAGAGTGTATGAAAGATGAAATAGGAATTGTTTTAAGATAAGCATTTTCTTTTTCTGTGTCCTGCTTATAACTGCCTATAGCATTTGACACCATTTAAGTTTACTTTCCTAGGACAGCAGAACAACGAGGAATCTCCTAAGGGAAATGGAGGGACCCTGGATAGTCTCAGTGTTCACCTGCTGCCACTTTCTGCCCAACGTCCTTACTTGCTGCCCAACAAAGACCTCAGAGGAGTTTGAGCCATGTACCTAGGAACCTTGTGACATGAAGGTCTACCTACAAAGATGAAAATGAGGAAGCTTACATGAAAATCAAAGGGAATAAGAACAAAACCAAGGCTGATATTGGAGCGTTGGAGGGGAGAGGTAAGGGCTGAAGAGAAAACTGTCACAGGGTAGGGCCAGGGAGGAGAACGCAAAGGAGAGGAGAGTGCTCAGCTTTGTAGTGACTTCCCCTGTGCCAAATGTTGGGAAAGCCTCTGCCATGGAAAACAGGAGTGGAGCTGGGGACCAGAGCTGCTCCCTGAGCTCACCCACAAAGGGCGGAGCCAGCAGGGATGATGTCACAAGTGGGGAGGTGAGGTCACAGAGGAGGTCCTTTCCTATTGGCCCTCACTACCCCAGAAGAGCCCTTGCTCCTGCTGTCCAGGTGACAAAAGGGTCCGAGCCTGAGCAGGAAAGGACTTGAGCCTGAGCTCATTCTCTGAGGGGCTCGGCCAAAGCAGGGTTGGTCCTGGCCGACCTGCCACACACAGGCCTTGGCCAGGCTGGCAAGGACAAGCACAGCCAACCAAGCCCAGGGACAGGAGCCACCAGTGAGGGCCAGCAAGGAAAGCAAGGACAGGCAGGCAAGACAGGCAGGGCGTGGGAAGAGACAGTGCGGAGATACCTGCGGGAGCAGGCTGCAAGCAGCATGTCTGGAGCAGAGGAGGTCTGCACAATGCCTGAGTGTGAGAGGGAGCCTGAAGCAACATGTTCTGGGGGCCCCACCAACATCAGTGAAGCAAAGGCCAAAAAGAGCCGCTCCTCCAGGTCCTCCCGGGCTGGGCTGCTCTTTCCTGTGAGCCGTGTAGACAGGCAGCTGCGCAGAGGCCACTTTGCTGAGCGCTTTGGAGCCAAGGCCCCCGTCTACCTGGCTGCAGTGCTGCAGTGGGTGACACAAAAGACCATGGATGTGGCTGGCAAGATTTCCAAGAAGAGCAAGCAGCAGCGCATTTCTCCATCGCACTTGCAGATGGCTATGCAAAAGAGCTCTGTGCTCAAGCAGCTCCTGCGAGGTGGTGCACCCAGGCGCCGTGGCAGGGCTGTCCCACAAAGGCAGCCCGTGGCCTCACCATCCAACAAGAAGGTGACAACCACAAGTAAGAAGAGATGTCCCACACAAAGGGCTGCACCTGCCTGTGGCACTGCTGCTATTAAGTGAGAAGAAAGTAGAAGCTTTTGCCCCACACTGGCAAGGCAAGAGACGTCATGTTTGCAAGGCTCTTGTCAAATCCATCTCTATGGTCTCAGCGTACAATAAAAACCTTTGCAATGTCATGCAGTGCCCAGGGCATGCCTTGCAGGTTTTAGGCAGCAAAATGTGAAGATCAGCTGCCTCTTGCCCAGTGGGAGAGAGCACCTCATCTGTGGTGCATTTAATTTAAAGAGTGACACCCGGCACTGCCCTGGCAGGGAAGAGTCTGTGGAGGAATTGCTCAGGATCCCTGGCTGCATCTTGGTATTTTGCCAGCTGCCAAGGCCTTCTCACAGCCATGCCTTCCCTGTCCAAGGGAGAAGGGTTCCCACGCAGGAGCCCAAGCATGCCCACAGAGAGAGAGATTGAGCATGCAGGGCAGAAAGTGTGGTTGTAGGGTCACCTGACAGCGACCACAGAGGAGCAGGTCCTCCCTCAGCTTCTTGCCCATGTGACAGGATTGTCCCAAGCATGGGCTCTTCAGCACATCTATTGTTCCCCCAGGGGAGAGCCAGGAGGTGGTCCTGATGATGCAGGGGAACTGTTGGTCCAAGGCCAAGACATTTCTCCTCCTCAGTGTTGCCCTGTCCTCTGTGTCCTCCTCTCTTTCTGACTGGGGGCTTGGTGAGGTGGGACTGGCCATTTGCTCATGGGGTCTGTAAAAAGGCCACTGGGATTAGGCTTCCTGCAGGAGTTTCTCCCCAGAGCAGCTCCCAGATGTGGCTGAGATGTCTTTGTGCCATCTCAGTCATTCCAGAGGAAAAAAAGGCTGCATGGACCCCAGTGCTGGGTGTGCTCCAAGGACTGAGCAGTCTCTTCCTGTGAGCAGGCTCATCATTGTGGTAGCCAGGCTATGGGTCCCTTTGTGCTGCGTGTTGGACTAGTGTCTCCTGGCTTGACAAAGGCATGTAGCTGGACAGGGGGATGAAGCTCTGCAAAGCAAAGCTATAGCACAGTCCCTGCTGAGCAGGAGCAGGGCAGGAACCTGCCTGGAGGACAACTGACCCTGACGGGCAGCACCTGGCTCCAGCTCAGGTTTGCACTTGGTCTGAGAGTCGCTGAGAGGGGAAGAAGGGATCTGCCCCCCAAAGGATGGGTGCAGGCTGTGAGGGATGGTGAGGGTGAATGTTTCTGGGAGACCAAAGGGCCCTGAAGGTTCCTTTTGCGCTGTTCCAAGGGGAATACAGGAGAGGCAGCAAGTGCCCCACAGTCCAGCTGTATTTGCCCTTCCTGGGTGGGGAGGGCAGGAAAGCACTTGGGCTCATCACAGCCAGCACCCCAATTCCCACATCTGCCTGCCCAAGCAGAGCCTGACAGCTAGTGTCTTCCATATCTTTCTTTCCATGGCTCTCGGAGAGCCCTCAGGTTCCCGGTCCAACCTGAGCAGACTGCCCACCTTTCTTCCTGGTGAAGCATGCAAGGGACAAGCCCTCCTGTGGGACCTTCCCATGAGGTGTATCCCCACCTAGGACCCTGGGAAGGCAGGCAAAGACACTTTCTGACAGTGACTGTTGTTCATTTCCCCCCACTTTTTCTATTTATTTCCACACTGCAATGCCTTCTGTATGTTAAGTATGTATCCTATACATCTAGGTCGAAGTTAGTTTTCCCTGGAACTCCAAGGGAAGAGAAAGAAAAGGTGCAATTGCCACAGGGAAGTGTGTTGTTTGTTTTTTATAGGCAAATGCATTCCACTCAAAATTGCTACAAACAGGGGACCCAGCTCGTTGCAGAATTTTATAGGAACTCAGGGCATGAAGCACATTGGCTCAATGAACAGTTGAAACACACTCAATCTTTTTTTCTACTAACATGTTCCAGAAGTGGCTTCCAGTGGAGACCAGGGGAATGTCACATCCATCCCCATTGTCTTAGAGCCTCAGGGACAATAGGTAGCACATAAACACATCTCTAACACACCTGGGAAATTATCTCAGTGGCACCACTAACTTCTTGTTGCTGATGTAAAAGATACTGATGTAACTACTGATACTGTGGGGAGTTTGTAAAATAGACAGGTATTCCTGACTAGTAATCAGTGCTCCAAATGCAACGGTGTCACCTGCTGCAATACTAGGAGATTTAATTTTTTTTTTTTCAGTATATTAGGGCAATCAAAGGTAAAGAAAAAAAAATAACCCCTGACCTGGATATCTGAAAATAAACCGAAGTTAACCAGTGTTTTGGTTCTCTCCTTTCCTGGTGTTGGGGTGTGTGGCACAAGAATGAGAAAGAATGAGAAAGAGGTACAGGAGAGCATGTCCTTAAGTTTGACCTATACTGAGGTGTGTTAAATATCTGCACTAGAGCTTTTATTTAGAAAAGGAACCATATTATACGCTTGTTTAGTTGCAAGGTATTTTTCTAGCTATGGGGCAAGGCGCAAGTGGAGGAGAGGAAAATAAGCACTGCCTCTGAAACTTCCAAGGTCCAGGCTTTTGACACTGCTTGCAAGCCCTCGACTAATGGCCCTGTTGGCTCACTGGCTTAGATGTGTCAACACAGAGACCAGGGAAGATTTTCCAAAGCACAATTGTCAGCAAATAGAACTGCAGGAAGAAAAACATTTGAAATGTGGGTAAACGGGAAGGTGCTAAGAGGCTACACCTTGAGTCAGTGTCAATGCAAGAACTAGACTGCAAAGTGTAGATACCTCAGCTAGCTCAGCCTGAGGAACTGCTGTGGGTGGCAGTCTGGCAAAACCACACAAAGCTAGCTTCTGCATGGCAGTGGTCATCATAGTCACTTCCTACATGAGAGGTGTCAGGCTCAAAAAGTGTGCAGAAGAAAAACTCTTCACAGGTTCGATCACCCTCCTGAGAAGAAAAGTCCATTAGCATCATATTGCCTCTCTTTTTCTTTGTGACAATCAAGTTGAAGCTCTAACATCCTAAGGATATAGGAAATACAAATATGGTAAGGAAAACCAGCATCTTATTAGATCAACTGATATGGTCAGGAAAAAACCTGCTACATGGTAGTTTATTCTGACTGCTAGTTAGAATTGAGAAGACAAACTATTTTTCCCAGCTGGGTCAATATTTCTGGTGAAGCATGCTACCTGCCTAGGATGGCTGCATATGAGGAAGAATATTTATCTCTAATAAAAGGAATAATACTGAGTCATTTTGTGTTGTGATGTTCATTAGACTACAGAGAAACAGACACAAATGCATTTGAATAACCTCTTGTGTTACATTTTAACCACTTAAAATTCAGTGAGATCTACCCAAAAAGCTGGAGAAGAAAGAGCAAAATGACAGGTGACAGGTGAAAGCCTAGATCCTGCACTAAACAAAATTAAATTCTCTTTTCCTTCTCTAAAGGTTCAGCAAGGTTTCCTTCACCTGCTTTTTCCTCAGACTGTAAATCAGGGCATTCAAACTTGGGCTGATGAGACTGTAGAAAATGGAAAGAGCTTCCTCCCTCCCAGACAAGTTACCAGTCCCAGGCCCCATAGACATGAAGATGTCTTTTGCATAAAACAGACCCACCACAGTCAGGTGGAGAAGGTTTTGCTCCATCCTGTCGCAGAGCAGATGTGCAGAATGGCGGCTAGATGTGCACGTAGAAAATCAGGATTAAGGCTAAAGGGAAGAGGAAGAAGCACACAAAAATTGCAAAGATTGGGACTTTATTGGCAGTAGTGTCAGTGCAGGCCAGCTTTAAGACAGCAAGGATTTCAAGTGGTCAGCCTTGCAGGGGCCACAGAAAGGCAGGTGTGAAGCTAGAGGCTTGTGGTGTACCGAGTAGGAACCCAAAGCCCATGAAACTGTGGCAAGGGTGAGGCACACCCTCCAATTTGTGATAAGTGCATAGAGAAGGGGATGACAGATTGCCACATAGCAATCATAAGACATCACGGCCAGCAGCACACAAAGATTAAATCAAGATGTATGCGTGTCCCACACCCAGCAAAGGAAATGGTCCTGCTTTGTCCAAAGAGCTTCCTCAGCATGTTCCTCCATGTTAAAATGAATGCACAGTTCACAGAATAATTCCAGTTCTACCATTAAACCAACTAGCATTTCTAATCTGTTGCTGTGTTCTCTTTGCCTTAGTGAAATGTATTAATATTGAATCCTGCAGTTGTTTCTCCTGTTATTCTGTATCTAACTTCAATTCAGATTGCTGAACAGAGAGGCACACTTGGATGTACAGCAGATAATTATTGACAAAAGAATGTTACCTTACCTGTAGCATCTGGACAAATGTGATTTGTTCTGCTCCCTGTTTCTGATTAGGGAAACCTTATTAGAAAGTTCTGCATACTTTCTCAGACAACAGGTGAAACAAAGAGCTGCTCTACTCTGTTCAGCTCCCTACATTAATTTGTTTTTAAAGCCAAAGTTTTCTTTGTAATGAGTCTGAAGGGACACTGTTTTGACTGCCTACAGGAAGAAAGTAAACACAACTTTCTTCTGAAATGGACACAGCATTGTACTTACTGGCCCTTCATTCATATGGGATTATTTTCTATTAAAAGAGTCTCCTCCATCACTTTCCCCTTCATGCCTTCTCTTCTTCCCAGAATTTCCCTGCCTCCAACAGTGTACAGAGCTTTTTGCGTCTGAGCTATTAGCATAGGATAAAGCCTACTGTTAGAAGTTGCCAAATCCAGTATAACACTGCTGCATCTCTATGTCCCCATGTTCAGCCAAGTAGTGAGGCTGAGCACATTTTCCAACGGGCTTATGTACAAATGCATGCGTATATGCATGCGCTGTCACATAGATCTACACAGACTGAAAACAAAGCACTCACACAAATACAAGAGCACAAACAACCTTGATCCTGTCCCCTCTCAGGCTACTCAGGATGAAAGACACTCAGTAGAATATACATACATGTGTACGCAAAGAAGCAATAGGAGTCCCATCAGTAGCACATTCAGTTGTGTTCTGTCCTCCTTCAGTCTGCTGCAGTGTTCTCATAGCACAATTTAAGTCAGCTTCTGAAGTATCCTGTCCTTAGCCCTGCCCTACAATCAAACAGTGACCCTATGACCAAATGTCTTAACACTTGTGAATAGGAGAGAATGAGTAATGAAATCCATGGCAAGGAGGAGCATGAGTGAAATCAGTTTTGGTTAAAACAAAAATAAAAACCACCTTCTCCTTCCAGAAGGATTCGCATCGAGACTTCCTACAAAAACCGTTGCAGGCAACATAGCATATTTTTTTTCACATCTAGGAAACTAGCAACAAATCATAAAAAGTTAAAGCACAACCTCTACCCCGTAAGTTTCTCCTGCTTTCCTTGATTTTTCTATTTTCTCCTACACCACTACAGAGGTTTTCAGTTTAAAAGCTACTCATAATTTTGCATGTTTATAAATTAAAATGGATTCTCTCTAGAAGAGAACAGAGAATAACTTACAGCTTCCACATTGACTCCATTTTACCTGTTTTCTCCTTCACACCTCTATGCCTCAGTGCCCAAAATCCCATGCACCACAAAAGTTCAGAAAGGTATGAAGTCAAGGAAAACCAAATGTAAATAACAGGAAGAATCTCCTAAAAGCAAAGGTTTACTTGACTATGAAATCATCTTCTGTGTGGAAATAGTGCAAGATCCAGCCTTAAAGGCACTGCAAATTATTGCAAACTGTAGGAGAATAAATTCCCTGGTCTGTTCCAGCTGTGGGGGAAGAAAGGGAAGGACACCAGGTAACATTTGGATTTCATTGTTACTTTCTATATTTTCTTCTGTCAGAGAGGAAACATAGTCTCAGACTGCGTGTGGCCTTCCTCCCACATAGAGCTGTGCAGACGATTGTGGCCTATAGTTCAGTGGGCAAAAAGTAGATCCTGCAACGGGATCATGGTACCATCCCACCAAAACATCAAGTCACCTGGAATGGGCTGTTGCATTGAACAGATTTCTTCTTCAAAACAGGTGCTAATAAGTCACCTCTGTTGGAAAAATCTCCCTGCCGAGTTGGAAAGTGGTCACACATATAAAGAGGTACTTAGCCTCAACAACCATATTTCCACTGGGGACTTGCACCCTAAGACTGCCATTCTGGGAGCAGTTTAAGCCACTAAAAGCAGTTGCTGCTGCCCCTTGTGTGCCACCACAAATATTTACAAAGCTACAAAGCAAACTGGGTGCTGTACTGAGGAACTGATCCAACCCAGAACTAGCTTACAAGATTTCATCCTACCCCAGACTGCTCTGTCTGGCTAACCACATACACAAGTACACATGCTGGCACAGGAGGAGCCACAGCTCTCGCAGAAATTCTCTGTGACTTCCTACCCTAGCTTTCATGTCA
This sequence comes from Phalacrocorax aristotelis, assembly GCF_949628215.1. Classification (NCBI taxonomy): domain Eukaryota; kingdom Metazoa; phylum Chordata; class Aves; order Suliformes; family Phalacrocoracidae; genus Phalacrocorax; species Phalacrocorax aristotelis. Next base: position 135,551,475 of record NC_134276.1, on the reverse strand, counting down.
CTTTGATTCTTCAGAGCTACCATAATGTGATAGAAGAGTAAAAATTGTGTCTGGGGCACAGCAAACATTTTAGCTAGGCAAACATAACTGAAACGAACAGCCACAGAAGAGCAACGTGATATTATAAAGCAAACCCCTGAACAAAGATGGATGCACATTTGGAAGAATAAATCCAGGATTTCAAGAAAAATAGTCAGAATTCTCAAGGAATAATAAAGCATCATTCCCTTTGGGCTAATATCGTTTCTCTCCTTTCCAGAGGTACTTGCCCTCTGTAAGTCTTTGCCTTCTGTTTCAGTACTGAGCACCCCTGTGCCTGGCGTATATGCAGAACAGTCTTACCGAAAACAGTGAATTGTAAACAGCACAACCCTATTGCAGATCCCAGAAAGCACACTGTATCTGGGGACTGAAATAAGAAAGTTCATTAATCTTTTAGAGGTTTTCATTGCCTCCACTAAAAAACCTGAAAAGATCATTAGAGAGCACATGCCTATGTGCATATTTTCACAGACACACTGAGACTTGAACACTTGCAATAGAAAGGGAATCAAGTTCAAATGAGCTTTTTCCACCCCTGAAAACAACTGCTAGCACCTAACCTCTGCTGGTTTTGATTTTGCTTTATTAAAACCATGAGTGCAGCTAATTCCACTATCGTGCATGCGCATATTTGCACATTCCTACTTGCAAATGTTTGGCTTTTTTAGCTGAACTAGCCTGCAGTAATGTGTCTCTCTTGTTCAGCTGAAAATGAAAAGAGCAGCACCAAAGCCCAGAATCAGACTCCAAAATTCAGGAGCAAGGTAACTTGGTCACCTTTCCAAATTACTCAGCTCCCAGTAATACTACAAGATGGCTCCATTTGATTTGTTTGCAGTACCCAGGTGTGCCTGATAGCTTTACTCCTTCCAGTTCAGCTCAGACTGCAAATCCAGCCTGCATCATTGGCAGCGCTCAGTGTTTCACTGCCAAGAAAGGCCTGGAGCAATCCAGGCAGGACAAGCCCAGCTCTGCCTCGACACTTCCTGAGAACAGCACATCCATGTCCCCTGCCAAGATTTTCATAGTTACATTCAGAAAGCTAGACAACAAGGACAGCAGCTTCTGCAACACTGAAATGACTGAGAAGCCCAACTCCAATTTCAAAGAAATCCCTGTAACTTACAAATTTCCTTGTTAATAGTCTGCCAGAATCTTAGAACTGAAAAGTCACTAGTTTATTGCCATACATAGGCTTATTTTTCTCCTTAAATGAATGGTCATATTTTCAAATAGGAAGAATACTCAGAGCTTGGGTGGAAGGAAGGGAGAAGGTCAATAACAATAGACCAAAGTCAGTATTAATGAACTTTTCCATTCCCTTAGCACCAAGGAAACAACTCCAGTCAGTCTGATCTCAAAGAGTGCCTGGCACATGCTGCTCCTGCAAGTCCCATTATTGTTCTGACAGCGGCTTGTCCCTGGGATAAAAACAGGCAGTCCCTGTCTTCAGAATAATCTTTTCATCCTGAAGGATGAGCAAAGGAAAAAGATGTTTCTTGGCCGATGTTTCTAGTTGTAACAGAGAAATAGTCCCTCATCTCTTCCACCTTGTCACGTCCTTCCTCATCCAGTTAGATTTTGCCATTGTTCAGAAAGTGATGCCGGTTTGTGCTATTGGCCAGGAGGACATCTGAAACTTCTTACACCGACATTTTGTAAAAAATGTGCGTCCTCCAATTAATCTTGTGGGTCAGAGTAGCTCCAGGGAAACAGAAAGGTTTCGAGCCTCTATTTCTGCTCCCTCCTTCACTTCCGTGCACGAATACATGATTTTACTTACAACTAGCTCTTTTCAGAAAGGTGTTTGAGTGTACAAAAAGTTAGGATGTACTGGATAGGTGTTGCTTATGAGCATGGCAGACCAACAAGCCCTGCAGACATATCAGCCTGTGTCTGACACTTTGATTCCTGCCTGAATGAGGCAAGTTTGACTCCAGAATGCCGTCAGAAGAGCAGCCTATGGCCGTCAGGCTCAAAAAACTAAAAGCCAGTTGAAATGGCATTTTTTCTTAAATCTTAGCTCCCAACTTCAAAACATGTTGTGACTCAGTTCCATCGGTCACTCAGAGAGGAGGTAATATCTCCAGGATCAAAATGTACTAGCACAAGAGGTTATCACATGTATGGGCCTAGTACAGACACCCTGTTATTCCATTTCCTGGATCTCAGCAGTTATTCAGACTCAAAGACTCTGTCCGTGTCCCCCAACAGTCAAATCCCAGTTCCAATGGGAACAATTTGCAGCTGGAAAACTGCTGCTACACCAAGAAAGAAGTTAAGGTGAGGATGTGCAGCTGCTGGCCTGCTGCAGGTGGTTTACCTACAGCAGTACAGTTTCCACAGACTTCTGGGAAAGGTGGGACTCAGTTGCCCATGCTACCTCTCTCCTGTAAAGAAAAAAGGAGATTGCCATTTTCAAAATCTAATTTCATACAGTGCGTGTTTTCAGAAGAACTGAAGGCACTTGAAATGACAAAACTCCTACTGGACCCACATCTTACCCTCTGCAGGCTCATTTAGAGCCAGTAGCTGAATACTGGAGCACCTACCTGTGCTGAAGAATCACATATTCACAGCTACAGTTCTGCCACATAAACACAAGTGCAGCTCAGGCTGCAGGCTCTGGACAGCGAGCATCGTTCAAGCTTCAATCTGGATCCTCCCAAAGGACAAGCAGCTGCACAGTGGAATAGCCTTCGTTGTTGGATGCTTGTGCTTTAAGACAGTGACAAAGACAACTCAGGTGATTAGTGTTGCACATTTCAAAGCAGAAAATCAAATATGCCAGACGTGGAAAAAACCAAACCCATCAGTGCCACAGGTGTTGAAATCAGCAGGATTAGACAGCATCCAGAGCAGATCTCTTTCAGTTATGTATGGAACACTAACAGGTTTATAAAACTGGCTATTTTAATCAAACTTTAAAACAGGAGCAAGAATTGCAAACCCAACACCAGATCCATGAGCTGTGTGTTTGAAAAGCGGACCTCCTTTCCACCAAGACCACAGCACTCAGCATGTGGCCCATACCCCTGCTTCAGTTACTCTCTAGTTCACAGACCTTTGTGTAGCTGTATAAACACAAAACACAAAAAAATTTGCTTGCTTTTTCATCCAACTTTTTATCCAAGAGAAGACTTTAACAATATGGTCAGCAGACCACAAAGTCCTAGTGCATAAGAAAATAACAAGTAGAGACATGGTTACATGAAAGGGTGGCAGAAGGGAAATAAAATATTAATTGTTATTATTTTTACTTCTGTAATGTTGAAGAGCCTTCATCACACACCAGAGCTCTGCATGAAAAAACAGGGCAAAGTGCACCCCAGTGAACTTTACCACTCAAGCATCATTATGAGATAAAAAGAGTGATTTTTAGTCTGTAAAGTTTTAATGCTGACGATTGCTCTTCTTTTCTGCTCAGGGAAATACCCACCAGGCAACTCCTCAACCTACTAAGTAGCAGACCTATTCAAAGCCTAGCATCTGAGCTCTGCATTTCAGCTAATTCTAAATCCACTCACTGTCCTCTCATCTAACCCACACTTCCTAAGTTTGTCTGTGAGGATCTTACAGGAGGCAGTGCCAAGCACCTTGCTGGAGTCAAGGTAAACGTCATCCACTGCCATCCCTTCAACTACCCAGCCAGTCATGCAATCATAGAAGGCTATCAGGTTGGTCAAGCATGATCTTCCCTTGGCGAATCCATGTTGAATACTTCTGATAATCTTTTCTTCTGCATGCTTGTTAACTTCTGCATGCTTTAAGATGACGTCCCAGGTGAACTGTTCCATCACTTTCTGGGGATGGAGGTGAGGCTGGCTGGCCTATAGTTTCCTGGGTCCTCCTCCTTCCCCTTTCAGAATATTGGAGTGACATTTGCTTTCCTCCAGTCCTCTGGCACTTCTGTCCTCCATGACCTTCCAAAGATGATGGAGAGTAGCTTGGCAAGAACATCTGTCAGCTTCCTCAGCAGTCATGGGTGCATCCCATTGGGGCCCATGGATTTTTGAGGATCCAGTTTGCCTAAATGATCTCTAACCCAATCCTCCTCAACCAAGGGGAAGTCCTCCTTTCCCAGATTTTTTTATCTCCCCTCTGGGGGCTGGGATGTCTGATGGCATTGTTGGGTTTGTGACCAACAATGTTGGTCACCACTCCACAAGCAGACAGGTAGAGCTCAGATTACTCAGTATGAACTGCAGGTTTTCAGGTTAGCAAGAGGAGAGTGACTTCACTGAGGGATGTAAATAAATTCCCTGCACTGCTGCAGAGGAAAACTAACCTTCCTAAATATCACATACCATGCTCCCATATTTCCTGCTGTAACCAAGGGACAGTCAAGAGGAGACAACAGAGACAGTATCTCTATTCCTAAAAGCATCCTCTTTAGGGAGGGATCTCTGAATAAACCTGTGATACTAAATGTCCCATGTCCACCAGCTTAGGGCTCTAGAACAGATTGGAGTGGCTGGATTGCACAGTATTAGGCCCAGGTGCAGAAGTAGCATTAAGGCTTTGCTTCAGTCCACAAGGTTAAGTGTTGCATGTCCTGAGATGCACATTGGAGGCATGTGGGGGTGATGGCAAGTGCAAAGCCTACTGACAAAGCAAAAAGGAGACCTACCATACTCTGGTCCAATCCATCATGACTATCAGTAGTGCTCCCTGCCATGAATTTTCTCTAGAACTGTAGCTAGGTTTCTTCCTGGAAGGAACAGGTTGGTTCATTCCAAAATACTTCCCTGTGGTGAACTGACATCCATACAGAGTCGACAAACTAGGAAGCAGGCCATGGGATCCAAGCGATCTGATAGTGCAGGTAACACCCAGAGGTGACATGTTAGCTGAAGGGGCAGGGGACAACCATGTGAGCTGTACCTGTGGCAGTGGTATTGCATGACGGTACACTCACAAGTCTATGGGGCCAGATGGCATCCACCCAAGAGTACTGAGGGAGCTGGCAGAACAGCTTACCACGCCACTCTCCATCATTTATCAGCAGTCCTGGTTAACAGGGGAGGTCCCAGATGACTGGAGGCTTGCCAATGTGAGGCCCATCTGCAAGAAGGGCTGGAAGGAGGATCCAGGGAACTACAGACCTGTCAGCCTGACTTCAGTACCAAGGAAGACGATGGAGTGATCCATCTTGAGTGCGCTCACCAGACATGTGCAGGGGATTGGGCCCAGTCAGCATGGCTTCATGAAAATCAGGTCCTGCCTGGCCAATCTGATCTTCTTCTATGACCAGGTGATCCACCTGGTGGATGAAGGAAAGGCTGTGGATGTTATCTACCTGGACTTTAGCAAAGACTTTGAGACTGTCTCCAACAGCATTCTCCTAGAGAAGCTGATAGCTTATGGCTTAGACAGGTGTACTTTTCCATGGATAAAAGCTGGCTGGATGGCCAAGCCCAGAGGGTTGTGGTGAACAGAGCTAAATCCAGTTGGTGGCTGGTCACAAGTGGTGTTCCCCAGGTCTCACTGTTGGGCCCAATCTTGTTTAATATCTTTATCAATGATTTGGATGAGGGGATCGAGTGTACCCTCAGTAAGTTTGCAGACAACACCAAGTTGGTTGGGAGTGTCTATATGCCTGAGAGTAGGAAACCTCTGCAGAGAGATCTGAACAGTCTGGATCAATGGGACAAGGTCAGTTGTGTGAGGTTTACCAAGGCCAAATGCCGAGTCCTGCGCTTTGATCACAACAACCCCATGCAATGCTACGGGCTTGGGGAAAAGTGGCTGGAAAGCTGCCTGGTGGAGAAGGAACTGGGGGTGTTGGTTGACAGCCGCTGAACATGAGCCAGCAGTGTGCCCAGTTGGCCAAGAAGGCCAACAGCATCCTGGTTTGTTTCAGGAATAGTGTGGCCAACAGGAGTAGGGAAGTGGTTGTGCCCCCGTACTTGGCACTGGTGAGGCCACACCTTGAATATTGTGTTCAGTTTTGGGCCCCTCACTACAGGAAGGACATTGAGTTGCTGGGGCATGTTCAGAGAAGGGCAACAAAGCTGGTGAAGTGTTTGTAGAGCAGGTCTTGTGAGGAGAGGTTGAGGGAAAAGGGGTTGTTTAGTCTGGAGAAGAGAAGGCTGAGGGGAGACCTTATGGCTCTCTACAACTACCTGAGAGGAGGTTGTTGCAAGGTGGGTGTTGGTCCCTTCTCCCATGTTACTAGCGATAGAACGAGAGGAAGCATCTTCAAGCTGCATCAGGGGAGGTTTAGATTGGCTATTAGCAAAAATGTCTTTACTGAAATAGATGCCTGGTTACCTGCATGTAGTAGTCCACTTGACTTTATGATTGTTTGGTAGTGGATTGTTTTGGACAATTCTAGCTGATGCTATAGAGTGATCAGTAGGAGCCTTTCCTGGCTCATGGACCAACTACAACTTCAATCTGACCTTACCTTGAAATGGAGCATATCTCTACGGGCAAGGATCATCCCAGAGCAGGAAAAGCAGCAATTTTTTTAGGTCTCAAGCCTGCCTTTCCTGTGATTGCAAAATATACCTTTGACTTAAAGAGTTTGGATGTTTCCAAGAAGGTGAAAACAAGGGGATCCCACAAAATGGGAGATTGCTGAGTGGGTTAGTGTAGGGGCTGGCATATTGTTGTCTTCTTTTAAAAAAACTGGATATGCAACCCAAATGAACCCCTTGAACCGTAGGAAGTGGGAGATTATTTAGAAGCTGGATCTGGAGGGCAGTGCTTCTGATTCATTGTCTTTGTAATAGAATGCAAAATTTGAGATGCTGTGCTTTCACAAAGGAAGCTCTTCAGTCTGTTTCCTTATTTTAATTCAATTTCTGTTTGCCTTTTTTAAAGCCCTGTGCATCACTCTGCTTATCTCCACCTAAAGTATCAGAACAATATGAATATGGGAACAAGGGAAATAATGAAGACAGGAAAACTCTTCTACTGAAGGAAGAACTATTTTTACCCTTTAAAAGGCTCCCTGACACATGTTTTCATCCCTTGTGATCAAGTGAAGTATATGTTCGTCGTCCCTTAAGGCAAAGGTCTGTAATAACCAGCAGACCAACATCGAGCCAACATCGATACATTTTTGGTTCAAGATTTTGAGCTAATTCAGAATGGCAGCAATATAATTACTGCCTCAGAATTACATTGTCAATAGATTGTTGGGTATATTATTTTTTGAGAAATTGAATTTTGATAACAAATTGTTCATTTAAATACAGTAATATTTAATACTTATTAGATTAACTAAACCAATAGGGAATAATAGTTACTGTTTGTACTGCTCCTGCACTCTTCTTGATCTCATCTTCTATCTTGTTCATTATGTGTTCCTGTGGATTCTCTGGCAGGCTTCCTATTGTTTTTGAAGAAATATTGATTAGTAGTTTTGATTGCCTTTTCTAGTCTTTTTAGAATCTTTTTTGGCCTGCCTTGCTATGTTCATGTCCTCCTATTGTCATCATTTAGACACAGTAGGGGTTTTTCAATGATATCTGTATACGTTACACTTTCTAGATCAAGAAAAATGGCTGGTATTTCAAGTGTTTCATGCCATATGATGTTGCAATACTTCATTTTTCACAGGTAGAGATAAAATATGTTCCAGAAGGATGATGTCGACAGCATACTAGTTAGTTTACTATCAGTCTATCTATAACAAAGATCTCGCTAGTTCTGAACAGTGTGCTGTTTACTCTTAATGTAACAGCATTACAACACTTAATATTACCTGATCTTTATTATTACAGAAAATAAGCAATATTAGAAAAATGTTCCATCCATTCAACATGAAATGATATAGCATACTCTACCAAACACACTGCAAGCTGCCTGTTGCCAGCAAACATTCTGAGAAATACTATCACTTGCAAACCTAAGTGATTGCAGATGAGGATATGCCTTGGAAGAGTGCAAGGCTGTGTAAGCAAATTAACCCAACGTATCCAAACTCTGGGACATATACAATACTATTCAGAGATATGTTGGCTTTTTAAAACAAAATGTTTTGTCAGGGTTGGTTTGATAAATGTATTGCGGGGAAGCATTTTCAGATTACAATGTAATTTCCAGAGAAAATCACAGGCTAGCAAATAGCCTGGGACTGTTGATGAATGTATTTGCGTCAGTGAAATGGAAGCTGAAGCTCTGGCTCCACATCTACCTGTTTTAGAGAAAGAAACTGGACAATAAAACAGGTATTGCAGTGTGGGGTGGATTGTTTGTACTTCATCTCAAGTGAAGCCATGACTTAGAAAGTACTCTCAGTCCTTAAGCGTTACGCAAATGTAAAGTGGAGCCATAGAAGAGAAACAAGTAATTACGTGTTACTCATTCTTCTGGAAAATCCAAGGCTTCACTGTTGAAAGCTGCTCATATTTCCACTGAACTTCCTGCTAATTCTCTGACAGAAAGGAAAAGAGGCATGACTTAGATCTGTATTGACTGAGAATTTGATTGTGCCAACTCCACTTTCCAACTATGCAGTGTTCTGCTTGGCAAATGGACATTCTTTGATGTTTTTATTTCCTAATTTGTGACTGCATCTAGTGTCTAGATTCTGCACACACAGCTGTACTGGGCACCTTGGGATGGCATAGGGACACCTGAGATGCTGTACACAAGCTAGCTGGGGTATTGGAAGTGGGCTAGTCACAACCTCACTCACAACTGTTGTGAGTGCAGTGTACATGCAAAACACTGAACTTAACTGATCCCAGAAAGTGAGTGGGATCAGTTTTAGTTGGAAAACTTTACATTGCCCTGCCTTGTATGCATGCCCAGTGTAAAAGAGAAGAGGAGGATGGGTGCATTTGATGTGATAACATGGATTGGCAAATTCATCTTTATTTGAAAGGAAATTAACTTGTGAAAAACATAAGTTTCCAATGCAACTGCAACAATCATTCCTCTGACTCATCTGGAGAAAGAACAAAGAACAAAAAACTTCTTCATAACTGAGAGCAAATGCTGTAACTTTCTGAAGTCCGGACTGAATGAGTTGAAGATTTCTTGATTTTCTGCTGTCCAAAGAGCATGCAATATGACTCGACTCTGAAAACCAAGTAAACATGTGTTACTTAAGTCTGTATTTACATTGTTTTGGTCTTGAAGTGCATTTGGCATTGTTCCTCCTTTCATTAATTTTCTAGCCAAAATAGGATCTCCAATTACTTATTTCCTTATGCCAATACAAAGCAGCACCAATCTAAGGTCAGCAGGCTGGTTTATATGACACCCAGTATCAAGATACCTTCTGTGTGTCTGTCTTGTAACAGCTGCTTACTGTGAGGTTCATTATCTCCCCATGTTAAATCTTTATCTTTGTGCTTCCAGATGATTAATCCTCCCCTGCTCTTAGCTTCTTAATCATAGAACCCGAAGCTTCTTCTTTTTCCCTCCTACAGGAAACAACTGGAATGATTTACCCAGTGCACTGGGCAAATTAACTTAAACTGGCTTCTTAAGAATAAAGACTTGAGCTTACTTTTTTTTAATCACAACATTGCTACAGTATGAAGAAGTCCTCTGGGATCAGTAATTTCACTAAAGTAATGAATTCAATACTTGTTTCCAGAGAAGCATGTGCTCTTTAATTCATCTGAACATAATGTCTTCTAAGATTTCAGTTTTTCAAATGCTTTATCTTTTTCTTTTCTGTGTGTGTATCAACAACAAAGCCCTCTTACATTCATGTTAAAGGCACGCTGCACTTAAATAATGGATAAGCTTCTAGAGCAATTTGCACCAGGGTTCTGGAATTGATTGATATTTCCTTCTCCCTCCTTCATTCTTTTTTTACCTAGGACTTAGTACCTGTTTGAAGTAAGACGTGGGGTCTGAGGCATTTTAAATTTGCAAATACAAACATGCCTGCAATTTATTCTCAGCTGTCCTCTGTCCTCATTACAACTAATGCAGCACCTTTCTTCACAATGTGGCCGCCCTGTTTGCACACCACCCATCTGTCATGCAGTATTGTCACTTTAATGTCAGGACATTCTGGGAAGCTTTGTGCAATATGTCTCAGTAGTAACTCAGTGGGAACAGGCAGTAGCTCCAGAAGCACCCAGGGCAGTTTTCTTTGTGTCCTAACTTGGTTGTCAGAAAGCTTCTGGGAAAGATAGGTAGGTAAGCTGGTTACGCATAGGTAGTTTAGGATATCGCCTACGGTGACGGGAAGAATAATTCTTGTATGGCTGAATTATTAGCAAGAATATATTATATCACTAGAAGTGCAATTGATAAAATCTGGCTTTCTACAGTCCCATATCCATTTTTACTGCATCACTATAATAGTCCTCATTTCCTTCTCCTACCCCTTACCTCTGAAATAACTTCAAGCCCACTCTGCATTGCCTAACACCTTTTTCAGTGCCCCTAACTCTCTTTCATGCCCCTAATTACTCCTACAGTATACTCAGCTTCCTTTTCCCATCCATAACATGTTTAGATGAGGAAGAGGAAGGGAAATTGCCTGTGTGGTTGCAGTTTCACACAGAGTGATTTGCTATCATATTTTGTTTGGTTGGGTTTTTTTTCTTCTCCTATGTACAAGTGTAAATGCAGTCCCTCACTGCTATAGATTAATTAGTTTCCTGTGTTCAGGCTGTTCACCGAAAGTGTAGCTAACACAACAAAGAAATTGATTCTTCCCCTCTCTTCAGCAGTTGTGAGGCCATAGATGAAGTTCTGTGTCCAGATTTGGCTCCCCAGTACAAGAAAGGCATTGACAGACTGGAGGGACTCCAGTGGAAGGTCACTGGGATAGTCACTGTCTGGAACAACCTACAGAAAGGAACTGAGACAGTCTCGTTTTTTCAGCCTAGAGAAACAAAGGCTAAGATGGGCCATAACTGCAGTCTTCTGCTACTTAAAGTGGGTGACATGGTTCAGCCTCAGCTGGCAACTAAACACCACGCAGCCGCTCGCTCACTCCTCCCCAACCCCTGTGGGATGGGGAAGAGAAATGGAAGAGCAAAAGAACTTGTGGGTTGAGATACGCACGGTTTAATAATTATAATAAAATATTAATAATAATAATAATAATGACAATAATGTTAACATAATAAAATGGAAAAGGAAGGGAAAGACAAAAAGGAAAAAACCCACAGAAACACAAACGGTACAGCCGCTCACTACCTGCCGACCGACGCTGCCCGTCCCCGAGCTGCGATTGCTGCCTCCCAGTTAACACACTGGGCATGACATTACATGATATGGCATATCCCTTTAGTCAGTTTGAATCCGCTCTCTCAGCTGTGCCCCCTCCCCTCCCAGCTTCTTGTGCACCCGGCAGAGCATGGGAAGCTAGAAATGTCCTTGACTAGTACAAGCACTACCCAGCAACAGCCAAAACACCTGTGTGTTATCTCAACATTTTTTTCCATGCTAAGTTCAAAGCACAGCACTATGCCAGCTAGAGTGAAGAAAATTAAATCTATCCCAGCTAAAACCATGACAGTGGGATTATAGAGGAGACACATTCTTCTCAGGGGTACACAGTGAAAAGGACACGAAGCGATGAACACAAATTACAGCATGGGAAATCCTGATTTAAGGAAAAAAATTTCACATGGCTGGTTAAGCATGGGAGCAGACGTCCAGATCTCTGAGGATGTGGACTCTCCATCCTTGGAGATATTGAAAACATGACTGGGCAAGCTTTGAAGCTAGCCCTGCTTAAAAGGAGAGATTGGACGACCTAATGTCAGAAGGTCCCTTTCTATCAAACTTTTTTAATGATTCTATATCTTGATTATTTTGAAACTTCTCAGTCAGATTTACTTAAAATTCACTGTCAGGCTTACAAGTTATTTGATAGAGGGAGCAGGGATGGAGGGAAAAGCAGAATGACAGACAGATGAGGGAACAAATGAAATAACACTGTAAGATTCCTTTCCGTAGAGATATGCTTGTCCTGACTGCTACCAAAAATGGTAGACAACTAGCCAAAACCATTCCTTGCTGAATGTTCTGTGTGCAGAAAGAAATCCAGATTACAATTGGAAGTTTCAGTCTGTGCCATACTGAATGCAGATATAGTCTGATGCTGTATTATTACTGCCCAGGCCCTTAGACAGTCATACAATAGCATTGTGTTATTATTTTCTTCTGTTTTGTGAGATGTATCTAGAGAAGACCTTCACAGAATGAGGAAATACTTAAGCAGTGACAAATAGTAACATGTTGAAACATTAAGGAACCTCCAGCCAATGACATGATAATCAGGGAGGTAAGCTTCAATAAAACATTCAGATGGGCAGGAACCTGTTTGGCTTGTAATACGTCACAAAGCTATGTGAAAGATGAGAGCTTTCCTAAGCTATTGTTTGAGAGTTCAAGGAGTGTGAGAACAGACAGGAAAGAGGAAGATGAATGTATGCAAATTTTATGTAGATATCTTTTGTTAGAATATGATTGAAGCCATGGAGGAGGAGCACCATCTCAGGCCAGTTTAAAAGCCAGAAGACAGCCTGTCCACTTGAGATCACTCTCTCTTCTTTCTTCTTCACATACAGAGATGTGGTCAAGGATTCTTCTGAGTATTCTGTCCTTGAACTGGATTGCCACAGTGTCTTCTGAAGCGTAAGAGATCATATATTCTGTGGTTTTATTATGAAATATTTTTATTTTATTTCCCACAAGTTAATTTCTTCTGGGAGATTGCTATATAATACATTGGATGTTTGATACCTAGGTTCTGAACTGTGTCTGAAATGGAAGTAGGTGACACTGAAGGGTGATTTGTAATGATGCTCTCCATCATAAAACTGCTAAGAAATCTGTTTTGAATGACAGAAACCTGTGGAGTAGGTGAATACTGAAGTGCATGGGTAAAGTGAGGAGGAGATTCAAGACTAGACTAGCATGCATACTAATGATAAGGATTGATAGGCATCAGCTCTACAGAGAAAGTATGGTGTATGAGATAGTGGCTGGCACTAGGAACTATGCCAAATGGCACCCTAGCATTAACATTAGCATTAACATTAGCGTTAGCACTAGCAACATTAGCATTAGTATTAGTATTACCTGCTGTGTATTAGTATTAGCACCTGCTGTGCTGTCACAGCTTATACAGCACTGTCAATTTCCATGGCTTTATCCAAACAGAAGATTTCAGCTACAATTTTCAAAAATACACCAACATTAGAGCTTAAATCTCCTTCTCAAAAGTTCTAAAGGAAGACACTGTGAAAGTCAGAGGGTTTAGCTTTCTCAGGTAAAGTGTTGGTTTTTATTATTTTACTTCTAGTCTTTGGATATTGTGCAGTCTGAACTGGACAAGTGAAAATAACAATAAAGATAATATGAACAAGCAAAGCTGTGGGAGCAAAAAATGGAAAGGATCAGATTATCAAGAAAAGATTATACGATTCATGTTCTGCTGCAGAACCAACTCATCAATTCTGACATACATTATTTGAAAAGACCAGTTTAGGCAGCAGAGAATGGGAGGCCAGCAACAGAACCTTAGCCGTATATAGCAAATCTGAAGGAAAGTTATTCAGAGGAATAATCTGGGGAGGGAAGACTGCCCTAATTATAGAGAGTAGTATAACTAAAAAAGCCCAATGGAAAAAAGAAGCAAAGGAAGCAACACAGGGAGAAGCATGGGAACAGAATAGAACATGCAGGTTAGATTGAACATTCCCTAGAATATTCTGCAAAATGGAAAAACAGGCTCATTTCTTGTGCATTATACTGATTGACTTACAATAGGTCAGTTGTAAGTCAATCAGTAAATCAAGTTGTTTCTCTCTGGAGGGAGAGCTATCCAGAGAAAAAGAAATTAAAGGTTTGTTGCAACCATTAGCTAGTACTTCTGTCATTGATCTCAAAAAGAAGCTAAATATCACTCATCCTTATGGGAGGTTCCAGAGTTTTAAGTAAACATATAGGTCATGGGAGCATAAATGCAGCTATGCTTGTCAGGTGTTTAAACACTTTAGTAACTGGGGCTATGTAAATACCTGGAATAGAAAGATGCAGTACCATGCTGGGTAAGAGACTGCATAGAATTATGCTGATCTCTCAGCTCAGGAAGAACCATGAGGGACAAACAATTGTGATCTATACTTTCTTAGCACGTTATTCAAAATTAATAGGAAGAAATTAAAATCCTTCACCTGGTTTTGAGCAAGCTTTGGGCTGTGTCTTCTTTCACACATACAGCATTTCTGTGGTATTTTCCTCTCCTGTTTGCTCTGCCTTTCCTTCAAGACTGAGCTCCCTGATCTAGCCTTCTTTCTTACAGTCAATATGTGCTGCTGGTCCCGACAGTAGTCCGGAGTGACTCTCCACAGACTGCTTGTGTGCAGTTCCACACACTCAGTGAGCCTCTGTCCCTGAGCATCATCCTGGAATATGGCAGTATCCAGAAGACTCTTTTTCAGGAATCTGTGACAAAGAATGATTTCTTCAAGTGCTATGAGTTCAAGGTACTCTTTTGAGGCTACTGAAGAGAGTGTAGAAGCTGGAAATACTTCTGAGTGCAACCCTGCTTTTCAGTGAGGGCAAGAAGATGAAGAATGAAGGCAGGGAATAGGACAAAAAAAGATGAACTGCTGGAAAGGCTGTCAATATAGACTGGAAAAAGAAAGACATATGGGTTGTAGGGGGAAGCTGGAGTAAGACTGCATTCACAGAGTGAATAGAGAAAAGCTTTTGGTTGCCATCATCGGTACATGCGCCCTATGGGATTGTCATAATTGCCAAGCTGGAGAACCGAGCTAGGACATGTTCATTCCCTTTCCTGTGACTCTGGAAGACTTGGACAGATATGATAAACAAGTCCCAGAGTTAGGTCTTCCAGAATGCAGCAGGAGAAAACACCTCAGAATTAAGCTGTATGTCTGGGGCAACCTGCATATAGGAATGTAGCTACATGAGATGAGGAAATGCATAGGAGAGGGCATAGCTTAAAACCTTAGGAACTGGTAACAGATTATGGGACTTCCACAGCAGAAATTCCTAGAGACTATCTCACTGGCAAAGATAGATTTCTCAAGTCTTTGCACAAGCTATTTATGACTCACTTGACAATCAGTACCTTACTCAAGAACCCTGGGCATCTGGGGACCTCAACACATCTCATTTACCACTTTTCCTCTGGGGTTTTGTTTCTCTCCAGGTTCCTCCTGCTACTTCTGACCACCTGGCATTCATTTCCTTCTCTGCCAAAGGCACCACAGTCAACTTAGCTGAGAGAAGATCAGTGGCAATTCAGAATGTGGATAATAGTGTCTTCATCCAGACGGACAAACCCATCTACAAACCAGGGCAAAAAGGTGCTGAGGGGTTTGAGTCAGCTAGTGAACGAGGGAACTGAGTGCAAGGGTGGGTCTAGAATAACAAGGACTTCCTCTTATGGATGAAAAACTGTGGACAATCCTTCAGATAGTGTATAATTGTCATCTGAGGTTGGGGTCATCAAAAGTCAGTGAAAAATAGAACCAATTCACAAAATTGCAATGAATGAGTAGAGTTCATGTGTTTTTACTTAGTCAGTTGCACTTACATGATCTTGAGTTCTGCTAGATTTACTAAGACCAGTCACATAAAGTGTCCTTAAAAATACAGAAAATAATAGGATAAGCTTGGAATGAACAAAATTCATATAAAACCAAAGTAAATATGTCAACAGCTCTTTCTGCTTAACTGTCAATCTAATTCACAGTGTTGATGCCATCATGATATTTAAATGAAGTACTAGCTGTGGCGCAGTTCGTTATCTCTTTAGCGTAATTATACTTCAGTGCTGCACAGGATTTACACTTTGAATAAAGAAAAATTCTTCCTTCTCTTTGAGATTTTCATTGAATTGGTTTGTATAAACAGGGTTTTTTTCAGCAAATGCTCAAAAGAACTGAGTCCTTCAAGAAATGAAGGCAGTACGGTGTATTTTTATTTACATTTTACTTTAGCCCAGTGGGTCAGAATTGAAGATATTTCAGCTGACAAGTTTATTCTGGTTTTCTTTTTCACTGGCTAAGATAACCAAATCCTTTCTAGTTCTCCAGGACTCTTTAGTTCTCCCTAAAAGCCTGGGCAAACTTTGTTTCTGTTGTATGTTGAAAGTGACTTACCAATGCTAAAGTGAATGATCTTTTTTTGTCCTATGTCCTTTTTCAGTGATGTTTCGTGTGGTCACTTTGGACAGCCAATTCAGACCTGTTCAGGAGACAGTATGTATGAATAATAATCAATTTTTTTTCAAGAAATCTTTTGGGATACCTGTTTGCTGAGACTCCTTCACTTAGTAATTGAATAAAAAAGGCCTGGGATAGGCCTCCTGATGTTTTTGAAGAACTGCTGTTAACTCCTTAAGTTCACACTCCATCCTTTCCCTGCCTTTATAGAAAGCAAAGGGTCTGAAAGCACTCCTGAAAATCTCACAGTGCTCAGATTTTGTAGTCACTTCACTTCACCTGCCCCAGATGAGTAGAAAGAGACTGGATGTTTTTTGTAGAAAAAATAAATTCACAAACAGCTTATCCCCTTAACATTATCTTTTAAATTACAGACATGAGTTTCAAATTGTTTCCTTGACCCAGTCTTCTGTATCCAGAGAAAGCTGTTCAGAGCTTCTTTATGTTCTAGTATTTTTCAAGTTAATTTCTTGATGTTTTGATAATTTTTTCTTTTTTCTTTTCCTCTTTTTTTCCTCTTCCAGTATCCCCGAATCATCATTGAGGTAAGAGATGCAACACATTATTAAAGCACAAGTTGCCTTGGAAAGGCTATATATGCTGCATCATTCCCCATAGTATCTATATATCTATATCTATCTATCTATACATACATATAGCTCTGGGAGAATCACCCAAAGCACCCAAATCACCCAAAGCACACTAACTAAAGCAAATGGACTTGAGGTTGAACAGTGGCAGTACCCATTATCAAATACTAGAGGAGGAGAAATCAGCAGAACTGGAGATGTTAGTCAGAGGGTTTTAGGGGTCAGAAGGTCATGGAGTTGTTGCTGTGTCTTTTGTTAGGAGTCAAACAGGAGTGTTCAGTGTAGTCTTACTTTGGTAGAACTACAGTAAATAGGCTGGTGAAATAACCTCATTTGCATATGGGTATAGAATAGTAATTTTCTGAAATGTCGTGTTCTTCTGGGGAACACACTAACAATGAATCAGTCTTCTGTGGCATTTCACATCACTAGATATCAAAGCACTTTCTAAGAGAGGCCAGCATAATATTCCCATTTTACAGAAGGAGGAGTTGAGTCAGAAAGACTTATGCTAGAAGAGCTACAGATAAGCAAACTGATCCCAATCATGTACTATTCCTGGATTATATGAGGTCATCTGGCAGCGTAGCTAATTTCCAGTTAAACATAAACTTCGGTTTCTTTAATGCACAAACAGACCTGGAAAATTAATGGGAAGTCAGAGTATATGTTATTAACCCAAACTCACATTCACACTATGATGCACTTAGCTGATATGCCAGATACAAAACTTAAAAGAAAGCAAGAAGACAAGAAACAGGATGATAAAGGTTTTGGTGCACCTTGCTCTTCTACTCTCCAGGATCCAGAGCGAAACAAGATCTTCCAGTGGTTGGAAGTAGCATCTAAGCATGGAATTGTCCAGCTCTCCTTCCCACTAATCCCAGAACCTATTCTGGGGTCCTACCACATCACTGTTGAGAAGAAGTCAGGTGAAAAAGAGTACCAGTTCTTCACGGTTGAGGAATACGGTAAGCAAAGGCTGTGAACTGCTCTGCACCAGCAATGAGGCTGGCTCTGCTGAAGTCAGATAGGAGGTGCTAGTGCAGAGTTTAAGTGCTTTGAATTCTCTGCTTTGTGCCTGAGAAAAACATGGAAAGAGCTGGGTGGAGAAAGTAGAAGCATGAAGGGAAAAAAGAAATGCTGAGAAAGGCAGCACTTTCATGAAACAGTCAAGTCTAAAATCTATGTTGACAGTAGGAAAGCTGCCAGCAAGACCTCAACTCTGGACAAGAGAAGAGCAGACTTCAGGTTGCTCAGGAACTGCTTAGTAAGGTCCCCTGGGAAAAAGCTTCTGAAGGTGCTGGGGTCCATCAGTGCTAGTTGCTTTTTAAGTGCCATCTCCTAAAAGCACAGGATCAGGCAATTCCAAAGTGTAGGAAGTCAAGCAGGTGAGGCAAAAGGTCAGCTTGGCTGCCCAGGGATATTCTTCTAAAAATAAGGAGAAAAAAGAAAGTATATGGCCAGTGGAAGCAAGGTCAGGCAGCATGGGAGGACTATAGGGATGCTGTTTGCCACTGCAGGGATGAAATACGTGTGGCCAAAGCTCAGTTAGAGTTGAAGCTGGCTATTACTGTGAAGGACAATAAGAAGGGTTTTTTAAAATACATTAAAGGCAAAAGGCAGACTAGAAATAACATTGCCCCATTGCTTGATGAGAATGGTCACCTCACAAGCAGGGACATAGGCAAGGCAGAGAATTTTACTGTTTTCTATGTCTCGGTCTTCAATACCGATGGTGGGCTCAGGGAACCCCAGAGCCCTGGGCTAGTGAACCATGATTGTGGAAATGATAAACTCCTAATAAACCCTGAACTTGTGCAGGATTTTCTGCTCCAGCTAGATCCCTGTAAGTCTATGGGACCTGATGGGATTCATCTGAGGGTTCTTAAAGAGCTGGCCGATATCATAGAAAGAACTCTCTCAATGATTATTCAATGCTCTTGGGAATCTGGAGAGGTCCCAGTTGACAGGAAGCTGGCAGTCATTGTCCCAGTCATCAAGAAGGGCAACAGGGATGACCTCAGTATCTGTAAGCCCATCAGTCTCACTTCTGTGCCTGGCAAAATTATGGAGAAGATTATTCTGGGAGTTGTTGAAAAACACCTGAAAGACAACACAGTCGTTGGTCCAAGCTGGCACGGTTCACGAGGGGAAAGTCCTGTCTAACAAACTTGATTTATTTCTATGACAAGGTCACCCACCTAGTTGACCAAGGAAACCCAGTTGATGTGATCTTTTTAGATTTCAGTAAAGCTTTCGATACTGTCTCTCAGAGTATCCTGGACAAAATGTCCAGCATATGTCTGGATAATCACATAATGCAGTGAGTGAGCAATTGGCTGATGGGTTGGCTCAAAGGGTCATAGTAAATGGGGTTACATCGGGCTGGCAGCCAGTCACTAGTGGGGTTCCACAGGGATCCATCTTGGGGCCGGTACTCTTTAATGTCTTCATAAATGACTTGGATACAGGACTTGAAGGAATACTAATTAAGTTTGCTGATGACACAGAACTGGGAGGAGCTGTTGACACTCCTGAGGTCTGGACCGACTGGAGAGCTGGGCAATCAACAAGTGTATGAAGTCTAACAAGGGCAAGTGCCAGATTTTGCACCTGGGGCATGGCAACCCTGGATGTACACACAGACTGGGGAAGGAGAGGCTGGAGAGCAGCTCTGCAGAGAGGGACCTGGGGGTTCTGGTAGATGGCAAGTTGAACATGAGCCAATGGTGTGCCCTAGCAGCTGTGAGGGCCAACCATGTCCTGGGATGCATCAAGCACTGCATTGCAGCCAGTCGAGGGAGGGGATTGTCCTGCTCTACTCTGCACTGGTGCAGCCTCACCACTGTGTGCAGTTTTGGGCACCACAGTGTATTAGGGGTACAAAGCCAGTAAAAAGTGTCCAGAGGAGGGCCACAAAGTTGGTGAAGTGTTTAGAGGAGAAACCGTACGAGGAGCATCTGAAGTCACTTGGTTTGTTCAGCCTGGAGGAGACTGAGACCTCATCTCGCTCTACAGCTTTGTCACAAGGGGAGGAGGAGGGGCAGGTGCTGATCTCTTCTCTCCGGTGACCAATGACAGGACCTGAGGGAATGGCAGGAAGATGTGCCAGAGGAGGTTTAGGTTGGATATTAGGAAAAGGTTCTTCACTCAGAGGGTGGTGAGGCACAGAACAGGCTCCCCAGGGAGGCAGTCAGTGCCAAGCCTGATGATATTCAAGGAGCATTTGGACAACGCCCTCAGAGACACGGTGTGAATTTGGGGTTGTCCTGTGCAGGGACAGGAGTTGGACTTGATGATCCTTGTGGGTCCCTTCCAACTCAGGACATTCTATGATTCTATGATTCTACTTTTCAGGAATTAAATTAGGAGTCTAATTTTTTACAGGCTTGGCATGAAGTCATTGTATGACTTTGGGTTCCACATCCTCTCACTCAGGTCTTACACCTTCCATCTGTTCAGAGACAAAATGAATGTCAGGCCTATCCTGGTTTGTGGAGGTCGTAATCGTATAAAGAGCACTAGGTTAAAATATGCAGTAGAAATCTGAAGATATTATCTGACAGATCAAATAACAGGTACCAGATTGTTACTGGAGGAGGCTAGATAGACAGTGGAAGCACAGGATGGAAAACAATGGGTGGTAGAGATGCCAAAGCCCACATAGTGACCTGCTTACTCTCTGGAATAGACCATATCAAGGGAGTTGCTAAAATTTTTTTATTTTACAAGTTTTATCCTCTTTTAGTGACAAGTTTTCCTTGGTAGTTCCCAAAGAAGGCTTGGACAACTCCCAGTTGCCTGAGTTTTTTTGTAAGGGCAATAAAGCACCTTTCCTGCTTACCCTCCAGAGGTCTTTCATACCTTTCAGTCTCATGTGTCCGGGTGAATGAGAAAAAGGCCTTTTCCATCTATGTTGTCATTATTGCTGGTGACCAGGGCCAAAAGATAAGCTGAAAAGAAGGAGTGATGGTGACCTGTTTGATTTTACTATTTCACTTAATCTGTTGCTTTTCTCCTTCAATGGGGCTGGATTTCATAATAACTTCTGTTCTCCAGGACTTAAGTATTTTGAGACATCAGCATTACTCCCACCTTTCTCTTGAAGAAAATGCGTACAGCCAATTGAAGTGATTTATCACGGTCCTTACTGTGGCTGTTGTAATTATTAGTATGATTATTATTACTTTTTAAAGAAGTCATTCCTCTTCCCACTAAAGGTTATTTTGTCTCCAATAATATCCAAAAGCCATCTCCTAGGTAGACTTTTCTTTGAATCATTTTCTCTCCATTGTTGGTGAAAATGCCTTTGCCAACTGTTTTTTTACTGTCTTTCACACACACCTGCCTATAGCATGCAACTGCTCAGCAGTCCTATTCACATTGCTTTCCCAGTGCTGCCAAAATTTGAAGTGACAACCAGTGTGCCAAAGAGGATCTCTTTCTTTGATGAAGAAGTCAAGGTGAACGTTTGTGCTTCGTAAGTATCAGGTCTGAGGACAACAAATTTGTACACAAGAAACATGGGATAGAGGATGGTGTGCCATGCTGGGAAGCAGGGACCCTGCTGCTGATTCAGAGTATGGGTTAGATCAATTCCTTTAGCTATGACTTCCATGACATGAAATATGATAACCCTCCTCCCACTACATAGCAGAATTAGAACTGGGAGAGTCTAGAGCTACTTGCTAGCTGTTGTTTTTTTGTTATTATAGTAAAGAAGAAGAGTCTATGATTAAGATTGCTGGCTGTGGCACTGCCAAAGGGCAGGGCCACATGACCTAAAAGGGTGAATAGGGATCTTTCTGCAAATATGACCTGCTTTGCATGAGGCGCTAATGAGAAAAAGCAAGCAGCAGGGAGCCCAGCACTACTTTCCAGCTTCAGACCTTGAAGAATGACTACACCAAGGTGATGGTAAAGCAGGCTTTTTTAACAAGATGCCAGAAAGAGCCTAACATTAGTTGAAGGGAATTCTGCTAGGGCTAACTGGTCCTGTTTCTCAGCTGTTCTTCTGTCTGTGCTCTGGGCACTCCTGACAGGTTGAGAGTCTGTACTGCTATGCAGTCTTTGTAGATTTCATGCACATGAATGGGTTCTTGTGTCTTTTCCTCTCCTAGGTACACTTACGGCCAGCCGGTGCAAGGGAATGCCCAAGTCAGTGTGTGCCAGCAGAACTTTTATAGTCCACGATGTGAGCAAAAACAGAAAGAAACCTGCACAGCTGTCACTGGACTGGTATGAAACATGACAAGGCCTTTCTTCCCTGTCAGCTTTATTGCCCAACATGTAGCACAGTGTTTGGTGGCCTCATTCATTTCCTGGGGACCACCAGAGAGACAATCCCAGAGGCATGTTTTTTCTCACTATCTCACAGGCAATGATGAAAGACCATGAAGGTAGTTTTTAACCAATAAACTTATTAGGAAACTGGTTTTTCCTCAGAAAGAGGCAGTAGGAGGGAGGGAAGCTTATGAATCTATAAATTTGTGATCATTCCTAAAACACTGGAGCTGTGTTCTTAACAAGCGTAATCAGCCAATCTATACTAGGAATCTTTGAGGAGACTTAATATTAAACTAATGATTAATTTCTCCACTAGATCAGACTCAAAGTGTCATAGAGGCCAGGCATCATGCAAGATGGGTTTGAGAAGGGACATGAGAATAGAGAGGATCAGGGGGAATGAGGACAGAGGTTTCCAGGTGCAAGGGTAGATGAAATTGAAACAATTATCTGGGAAGGAGACAGGGAGTGAGAAATTTAAGGTAGAAGTGGAGTGAGTAGAAAGTAGGAGCTGCAGATATGAGCCGAGGCATGAAGCTCTTCAGAGACCCACTAATACAAATTCAGGAGCAATTTTCCAGACCTTAAGAAAAATGGCTTTCTACTTTGTGCTTCTTCTTCAGCTAGAGAAGGGTGGCTGCCTCAACACTGTCATCTCCACCAAAACATTCCAGCTCTACCGCAACTATGCGAGGATGTATACCAGCCTCAAGGTAGAAAGCACCGTCACTGAAAATGGGACAGGTATGAGACAAGTGGAGTTTGGGTGTATCTGATTAACGCTAATAGGTGGTACTTTCTGAGAGAAACCTCCTGGATCCTAGTCTGTGCAGCACACAACCGACGATCACCCCTTTTTTTTTTTTTTTTGGTAGCTCTCCCTCCAGAGCATCACTGCTCCATATAGCTTTTCAAAAGAAAGGGTTTTCTGCCCATGTCTCATTTCTGTTTCCTCTCCTTTATACTGGGTGTGTCTCACAGGTATCCAGATGAAAGGCTATGACTATGTTGCAGTCAACGAAGAAAATGACAGAGTGATATTCAAGAATATGGATATCTATTACAAGAGGGGAATTCCTTACTATGGTGAGGTGGGTACCTGAGAGGATACATTTAGATCAAACCTTATTGAGGTCTAGCATGATGATCTCTGTGTTGCCCTATTTGTGGATGTCCCCTAACTCTGTGGTGACAAAGTCCTGTGATAATGATGCACGACAATGACTGCTGTGTAGTTCTCTCATTATGTCAGATGCTCCTAGAGAAAAATTATGTTGTACCTGGAGTGTTAGGGTCTCTCTTCTGCCGTAATTAGGGAATGCCTGAAAGGTGGGTGAATGAAAGATCATATAAGTGGGGAAGAAACTTCTTCAGCAACAGCTGTGCCTAAACTGAAGGTAGAATTTACCCTGCATCGCATCACGCAGTCCCAGGGATGTTGACCTAAAGCCATATAGGTGTTGGAGTACATTCCATATTCTTACCAACCTGCATTTGCAGGATAAATCCAGGTACAGAAAGGAGGATAAGCCATACAGCATCATCCTGATATGCAATAGAGATAGAATGTATGCACAAATATCCAGGAGCTGGGAGGTGCTGCTGAGCTCCACAGGTTACCTGCAGCCATGAAGTCATCTGCTTTAGGGTTGTTAATCAGTGCCTTCCAAAGACTGTGTCCTCTGGAGTCCCTCTGTTTCTATTTGTTCGGGGGGGAGAGCATGAGGTAAGAATTTAAACCGTCATCTCTCACTCAATAGTTTTTAACTTATGCGATGGTGGACTGAACTAATGGTCACTGAAAAGAAACAGAGGACTTTTCATTAAAAGAATCTTTTATAAAAGATCATGTATATAAACAATTGCTTCTCCCTCTGTGACATATAGTTTGTCCTTGCACTGATAGGAATTGCCGGTCTATGTCTGTCACAGAACTCCAGCTCCTTCAAGATATTGAGGAGCATTTGCCTCTTAAATACATTTCACTCTTGATTCCTACTCCCTGCAGTTGTCCTCAGTGCTTAAGTGAGCATCCTCTGGTGAGCAGAGGATTCCCCATTCTTTTGGAGTTTTTTCTTCCTTGTGTTCAGATCGCTGTGATGAATGTGGATGGCAAGCCTGTGGCTAACAGGACTGTCCTGCTGGACCTCAATGAAGAATACCTGGCCAACTATACCACTGACAAGAATGGCACTGCTGCTTTTTCCATCAACACGTCCAACTTCTTTAATCCCAGTTTTAAGCTAAGAGTAAGTAAATATGGGCTTCAGTCTAATTCCTGAAAAAAATCCTTCATTGGAGAGAGGGATTAGAAGCAATCGGTGGGTGCTGGCAGGATTGTTTCAGTTGAAGAAGGTAGGCAGTCAGTCCACCAACACCTGCAACCTTTGTGAAATTAGTATCAGAAAGCACCAGTGTCTGAGGAGTGGCAGACTGCACTCCAGGAGTGTTTGGGTGCTGCAGTGATCTTCAGCACCTCCCTACTTTTTGCACCACTCAGAAGCCTTTTCTACAGCCACCTTCCTTCTCTTCAATCTGTGTGCTAGAGGACCTACCTTACAGGGTGCCCTGCCTTCCCCCACCCAGTCTGGATGCATGCTAGGCTCTTTCCCTGCTTCTGCCTGCTTCCCTGAGTTTCTGCTGACAGACACTCATGCCTGTTACCATCAAATTTTCTTCTCGTGTTCTCATACTTTTTCTCTGGTGTGATGGGAAAAGCTGAGAAAAAGGCGGCTGTTCGAAAACAGTGCCATTCCAATTCACAACTTGCTCCAATCCTTCAAGAATCTGAAATATCCTCCCTACTGCAGTGTGCCATAGGTGTCTGGATACTTTAAGGTATCTAGAAGTCCCCCCACTCTGGACGCATGAAATACAAATTTGTCACATCTCTTGCTTTTGGCTTAAGCAGCTCCAAAATATCAGCTTCCCAATAGAATATTTTAGAGGGAAGATGACTTTGCCTCTCACCTCCCTGCCATTTTTTATATTCCACTTTGTTGATTCTCCATGTATGACTTTTCTGCTTCATAGGTCAGGCAGGCACCAGATGACTGTGCAGACTTCTTCACCTGGAGGAATGATAATGAGCTGCAAGCCTTATTCTTTGTCAGGCGTTTCTACTCACGGACCAACAGCTTTGTGAAAATCGAGCCAGTGAAGGAGAAGCTCAGTTGTGGCCAGCAGAGAACGATCAATGTTCACTATGTCCTGAACAGAGAGGGGTACAGGAATGCCAGGCACACAAACTTCTACTATGTAGTAAGTCCTACCTTGACTCAAGCACCTCTTTTCTTTTACCTTCTGTTGAAGACCATATAAGGCAGAAATATCCAGGCCAGACAGTGGTTACAGATCACAGCTTGACTTGGTGGCCTTTGAACCCTCTCAGAATGCTACTCAAAATCAATGATTTCATGGGGGAAGGGAGGAGGTGCTTTTGATCCTGTCTCATGAGTTTTTTTTCTATGACCAGGTAATGACAAAAGGAAAAATTGTTCTCAGTGGCCAGAAGCAAGTCAGCATCTCTCGTGGTAAGTTCTAGGCCATATTACGTGCTTGTACTTCAAAGCATCATTCCAAGCACCAGAGCATTTTTAAGTTTTGTAAGAAGGGATGAAAACAGAGAACTGCAGCTAAATCACGTACTAGTTTTTAAACACAATGACCTGTCAGCACTCAGTATCATTTCCTTTTGCTGCAGCATCTAGCCAATTCTCCCATATCTTAATCAAATTGATCTTGTTTGTTGAAACATGAAAACTTCGTTGTGATCAGACACCAAGGAATGTAACCTTATTCAGTTTTATTTCTTGCCAATGAGTATTTGCAGCTTCACACTTACTCTGTGACATCCAAGACTTCACCAATTAGAAGGCTAAAACTTTCTGAAGTTTGAAATAGTAGGTGTTCCATCTGACAGGGATATTTAGCAGTTAACTGCTTGGAATTCATTGTATTTTCAGAAGTCTCCAGTTACCCACAAGTGACAATGATCCTACCAATCACAACAAAATTAACTTTGTTCTTTCATTGTTAGAAATATCTTTTCTTGCAGAACCTGGTCTATTTCCAGTCTTCAGTAGGTGCCTTAAGTAAGCCTCACTCCTCATATTGGATTTGTTGCTTGGTATTTGCTATCTTTGGTCTTTCTCTGGGTATATGTGCACTACGGCTGCACAGTATAGGTTCCCTTATGGTTTAGGGAAAGGCATCCCATTCATCAAAGGACAGCTATGTCACATAATTTTCCCTTCATGAAATCAGCTTGAAGCCATGTGGTTTTTCCTTAATATTGGGGGCTAATACCAAGGTGTGTAATAGAGTGTGGCTCACCAAAACCTATGTGAAAGCTAAATTTCCTGTCCCTACTCTAGCAGTTGTCATCCATGCAGATAAGAAATTCATATTTCTTCTGTTAAGAGAGCTGTCCCTTAACTCAGGAGACTGGCCTATCTCCTCTGGTGTAGGAAGTTCTAGGTTTGAGACCCAAAAGCAGTGTTTCGCTCTTCTCATAGAAATCATGCACAGATTTCCCTATGCTTCAGCCCTAGGCCCAACTTCAACTCATCTCAAAGTCTCTCTAAAGCACCCTGCTCTCATCATCCTTCACTTTGTATCTGTTTTCTTGCTGATGGGAGCTGTTCCTCAGCCTCTGCAAGACGAATCTTCCAATTTCCAACTTCTCTATTTTCAAAGGTGCTGGTATGTTATGGATAAATGTGTGGTCCTTCCACCAAAGTTGAGGTTTGTCTAATCTCTTTTATTGGCTACTTCTCCATTGTTTCATGTTACTTCCACAGCTCCCAGAGGTGCATTCTCCATCACGCTAACTGTCACTGAGAAGCTTGCCCCCAGCGCCAGGCTGTTGCTCTACACAGTGCATCCTCATGGGGAGATAGTGGCTGACAGTTCATGGATACGCAGCGATGTATGCTTCAAAAACAAGGTAAAAACTTTTATTTCCTATCAGCTGGCTTTTGCTGAAAGAACATTTGGGGAATGACTTCATCAAGAGCCTTGCTCTAGGGATGACCTTTAGGAATGGAAAAGGTACAGATGTGCCTGTGAACATGAGGACCTGTCCCTGGAATTGGCACGTATGCTTGAACTCAAACTAAATTCTCAATGGAGCGGAGAAAGGGAGGTGACTAGGTTGTGGATTTTTACACAAGTGGCATTCAGAAGGGCCAAGTAGCAGTAGGGCCTTTGCCCCACAGAGAGTAGACTGAGTGCTGGTGGAAGGTGAGATTTAGATCTATATGCCAAGCTGATTCTCCTCATTTCTGTGTGGTTGTCTTGGATTTATTAATTTCCAGGTCCAGCTTGAGTTCTCTGAAGAGCAGGGTCTCCCTGGCTCTAAAGTTGGTCTCCACCTTGAAGCTGCTGCCAACTCCTACTGTGCCCTGAGAGCTGTAGATCAGAGTGTCCTTCTTCTTCAGCCTGAGCGAGAGTTATCTGCTGAGAGCGTAAGCCACGTCCCCAGGCCTGTGCTCTTTTGACATAGTGACATCCAGAATGACATTCCAATTACCATTTTTCCCTTGGAAACAGACTCAGTCTCACTGATTGAAGAATGCTCTATGGCTTATACACTTGAAAGACAGAATTTGATAGTGGAACATTTACTTTTGGTAAACATGGAAGTGTAAGACATGTCCTAAGAATATGCCTAATGTAAATCCTTGAAAGCAGAGTTCCTCCTGGGGAAAGATTATGTCAAAATCTCATTCTATGACTCAAACAGGCCTTGGGCTCAGAACAAAAGCGGTACATGTCACCTAGTATCTTGCTGGACTCCAGCCTCCTCTCTGCATAACTCAGGAGTATATCTCCATGCTTTTTGCTCAAGTTCACCCCACAAAGCCATTGTGGCTCAGAATGAGGTGGGTAGAGTCCAGTCCTTCTTGCATATCACCAGCCAACTTGCTTATTCGTCTCCTGGTAGGCATCACCAGGCAAACCCACCAGTCTATGGGATTGCTCAGGGGCCACCATAAGCTTTGAATATATGTAATTTTGCACCTGCCTGGGACTTTCCTTGTGCTTACACTAGTCATCCTCACCTCCCAGGTGTACTACCAACTTCGTGTGAGTGATTTATATGGCTATTATTACAATGGCCTCAACCTGGAAGATGACAAGCCAGAGAGGTGTACTCCAATCAAAACCACCTTTTTTGATGGCTTGTACTACGAAGCTGTGAATGTCAGTCGTGATGGTGATGTCTACAGGATTTTCAGGGTATGTGCTCTGTGTGGTTCTGTAAGTGGGCAGTATTCCAGAATGCACATTAGCATTAAACTTTCTCAGGTGGTGGTTCTCAGTGCTAAGAGCAGGCAGCTGATTCTGATTCTGTCTCTGATCACCTAGTTTCTGCCTTCTCATCCTACTCAGTTGCTGCTCCTCAGGAAGACTGCGAGTCACTCTTAGGTGTATTCGCTGGGATCCTGCCCATGCTTGAGTAGGTATGTCCTAAGCTGGACCATCGCCTTGGCTCATGACCTCAGGCATTCCTAGTAAAGATCTGAGCATTCCTAGCAAAGATCCGAGCCCGTGATGCAGGCCGCTTAGTTCCTGATGCACTTGCCTCCACTCCCTGCTGGTCCCATGGCTTAAGACCTAACACAAGCCCCGTCGTTACAGCTCTTCACAGAACGCCAGGTGTCACTGCTCCATAAGAAAGACATAGAGCTCAGAGTGGAAGAGTTGTGACTTTCAGGGTTGAAAGGGTGGCATGTGAGGAGGGAGGAGAGAGATGAGCTATGATAACCCAGGTGGGAGAAGAGGCACGTGCTGGTGGCTAACGCATGCCCTGAGTGACATGATTGATTCTTTCACATTCAGGATATGGGCCTGAAGGTTTTCACCAATTCTGTGCTACGGAAGCCAGTTCTGTGCAATGAAGACAAATCAGATATGGAAGATTACCCAGTCTATTTGGAACATGGTTTCACCCCTGTCAATGTCTATGGCACAGGTAAAGGAAAGTTCATACTGTATCTCCACTTCCAGCCTGCCCGGTCTTCAAAACTGTTGCCTGCATAAAATAAGCAGGTTGAGGGTTTTGGGGGGAATAGGTTTATGCATCCCAATTTGCCTCTAGTAATCTCTTTCTGACAGTCCTTGCAGTAGAGTCAATTCTCTCTCACGTAGGTACAGGGTGCATACAGGAAAGACAGGGAACTCTGGGATGCTACTTCTTTCATAAACTGATATTACTTTTTCAGGGTTTTCCAGGTCAGAACCTTTCACCAAATCACAATTCAATTAAGTATTTAAAAGGAATTGCCAGTGCAGAAAAATAATGTCAATTCCCAACGTTTAGAGTTCACGCTGCACTTAACATCCTTAGCACATAGTCTCCAAAGCATTAATAGATCAGCAGGAGTTACAGTTATCTTTCTGCAAGTCAGATTGCTCAGCAAATGAGCAAAAGTAGCAGTCATAAGTTGCCACAAGGAAAATTGCTGTTCAACACTAGGAAAAGTTCTTCCCCATGAGAGCTGTGCTCCGCTGGAATAGGTTCTCCAGAAGGTTTTGGAATCTCCGTTGCTGCAGGTTTTCAAAACTGAGCTGGACAAGACCCTTGAGCAACATGAGCTGACTTTGAAGTTAGTCCTACTTCAGGGCGATTGCACTAGAGAACTCTGGAGGTTCCGTCCAACTTAGATTTTTTTTTCAATGATTCTGTCGTTATATGATCCTAAGTCCAGCAAAATAAGAAAGTATTGTTATTTCCATTATATGTCTAGGAAATCTGAGGTACCTCCGTGCTAAATGAGCTGTTGGACATCACAACTGGGTCCATGGAAAAACTGGAAAGAGGCCTTGGTTCCTCATATTAGACCTGTAGTTTGACTAGATGAACAAAAGCAGTTTTCCAATAGACTGGATATTCAGCACCACTTTTAACTACTGAGCAGGGTAAAAATGGCTGAGTTCTCAGGGAGGTTTGTAAAGAATTATAAGCTTTGGTGACAATACTGGCTGCTGTTCCCCATTTGCAAATCAAAGAGAGCTAGTGGTAGAGGACAGGGAACGTGCCTTTCTAACTGGATGATGAGACCTTTCAGTATGAAATAAAGTGAAATGTCTTGTGAAATAGCTAATTTTTCTAGTATTTTCCCATGGGAAAAGAGAATATATAAGGAACTGTTTCTTCTCGTACCCTACATCTGTTAGAATTTTCCTTTTTTATGTGAAAAAGAATGGGAAAAAGCTCAGATGGAACACCTAGTGTTCATTTATGGTGCTGAGCATGCCTGACAGCAGTTCAGGTTCTTCTGGCCTGACCTCTCTAATATTATACTTTAACCATGCACAATCTTCTAGATGAGTCAAGGATTCTTGCTGGGGGTGGTGTTAACACTGTTCGGAAATTTTTCCCCGAGACCTGGATTTGGGATCTGGTTCATACTGAGTAAGTATTTTTATCTTCACTTCTTAGCTCTCACGTAGATCTTTGAGTTGGTACATGTTGCCAAAATGAATTCTGGGAAGAAGCCATGGAACATACGACTGCTTTGTAGGTGCAGATCTCCTTTTCCCATATCGCTCAATGAGTGTTGAGCTCCCAAACTTGTACGCAGTGTCAAACGTACCTGAACAGTGAATGACGTCTGCTCTGTGCTCTGCCCCTATCTTTCTGATGGGGAGAAAGAATAAGGGCTAAGAGTAAAATAAGAGTATTTGTTCAAGAGAGAGCAGGAACAAAACTTGTTTTTTTTCATTTATTTTTTTTTTAATTCAGCAGCAGAAAACGCAGGGTTTTTTGTTTTTCTTTCCAGGCTATCATAGCATCTACAATGAGTATATCTCCATCTTAACTATGCATCTGGGGGTTGTTCTAGAACATTAATCCAAATTTATTGGTTCTATTCTGTATGTTTGGGTGAGATGGTATTTAAAGAAATGGTATTTCTGATTTTAAAAAGTTGAGTATTCTTCCCAGCCCAGCGCTTTTTACCATGTAGTTCACCAGCACCTTCATCTTTACTTCCAGCTTTATAATATTTTTTAAAATATGGAGATGTATCTTGCAGAAAGTGAGATGAAAACAGAAGTACTAACTCAAGCAGGGAGCCTGTTCTATAATTTGCCTTGAAAATGCCAAAGATAATTTCTCATTCTGTTTTTCTTATTTTCCTCAGTTCCAGGGGAGAGGTCAATGTCTTTTACAGCATTCCTGACACCATCACAGAATGGAAAGCCAGTGCTTTCTGCGTGCAGGATGATGCTGGATTTGGCATCTCCTCACCTGTTTCACTGACAGCATTCCAACCATTCTTTGTGGATCTCACCTTGCCATACTCTGTCATTCGAGGGGAAAAATTTAATTTAATAGCCAACGTCTTCAACTACCTCAACAAATGCATCCAGGTATATCAAGTTCCCCTTTACTTCCTATATGGCTTGTCTTTTTCCCAGAGATCCCAATGTTCTCCTGCATCAGGCATCAGAAATGCAGAAATAAGTGTTTAACTTACGCTTTAGCCTGACACATTACTCTCTCACCCTTTCTCCCTGGACACCCCCACCCCCACCCCCCCGTGTCATAACATTAGGGAAATGTGGCTGATGATCACTGTGGCTGGTCCATGGAAGGTAAGAACTTGCTCCTCATCTGTACATAATTTAGTTCTTCATTTTGCTCCTGAAGGAGGAATTTGAGCAGAGTGTATGGGTACAGTGCTGTGCAAAACACAATGCATACTGAGTATGTGGTATGTAGCAGTAACTCATAAGAAGACTTCACTAATGAGCACAGACACCTTGGTGTACTTCTGTCAAAAACAGACACTAACAGTGGGCAGAAAAGAGACAGGCTTGCCGCTTCCCCAGAGAAATGCTCCATCCTTCTGTCCTGGTACCATCCCACAGATTCAGATGACAAATAGCTTCTCCAGCAAGTCTCTGTTGCCCTGCAGCCTGACTTCAGGAGCAGCCTGCTTAATTTGTAATCTTTCTCCTTCTTTCTTTGTCTCAGATCAGTGCCGTACTGGCAACATCGGGTGACTACAAGGCAGAAATCCTTTCACCAGAGGGCAACACAGCAAGGGTGTGTGCCAATGAAAGAAAAACGTATATTTGGGCTGTTAGCCCTCACAAACTTGGTAGGTTTGTCTTTTCATCACCTTGATATACCCCTTTTGATCTTTCTGCCTCTGTCACTCCCAGCATTTAATGCAGATCCATAATCCACAGGGCAGGCAGTTCTGGACAGCTCCACTAATTGCTCCACAAATTTAGTATTCGACCTCTGCTATACTTTCCTTAGATGCACTGAATGAGCAATGAATTATTTCAGCGTTTTACCTCTTCTAGTTTCAGTAGTCCATTTCCTGTCTGTTTTAGGAAGAACTCTTCACTTGCCACATTATGTATGAAATACTGGCAGGATTTCATGTACCTGCGACCATTCAGCTGACAGTTTTGCACTTAACCAACTCTATTCACTGAGAATAAAACTTGCTACTAATTTTGGACTGGATTCTCAATGGGCAAAAGGACATTGCTCCTCCCCGATTTTACAGCTGTGTTAATTCACACTGCCGTCATGTCAACATTGTTTTTTAAAAGAAGCAATTACAATGGCTTGCGTGTTTAGGTGCCCCAGAAGATGAAGAAAGAAAAACTTTTCATTAGCAAAGACTCTTCTCAAAATGAACCACAGGTGGACCTCTGCTTTAAAAGGTTCTTTCTAAAACCCTGTAGTCGGTATGACTAATTTCTTCAAACTCACTGAGAAAGATGCAAAGTTATAGTGAGATGAAAATGGGATACGCAGCAAAATAATACTCCAGAGCTGAAAAAAAAGAAAGCTGCTGCCTCCCCCTGGTAACTCTGATAATAATGCATTTTGTTCCAAGTAAAAAACTCCTTTGGATTTCCAGTTTGCAATGATTGCAGGGGTGAAGTGAGCAACACCTGCAAAGCTGCCCACTTCAGGGTTGCTTCTCAGTGCTGCAGCAGCACTGAGGCTACTCCTCAGTGTTGTCCCTCAGCCAACAAATTCCATCTGAAGGAGAGAGGCAGCAGAGCTATAACTATTGCAACGTTGCCCTAGGCCAGAGAAAACTCAGCCCAAGGCTAAGAAGAGGTGGAAACTGATAGTACCATCAGCTTTTTGGCCAGGATCGCCCCCGTTTTGCTCCTCATGCTAGGGCCTCAGGCAACCACTCCTTGCCACTAGCAGACAGATGTGGAGCCTATATGAAATGTGTTTCTACTGAGCTGAGCTGCCTTCAGAGAGAATACATTCCTCAGCAGTCCGTCAGGCTGGGAGAGTCAGTGAAGACCAGGGGTAACTGCAGACGTTGGAGATAACTTTCTTTTCTTGGGCTGGTGGGTGGCTTTTCAGGTGAGGTGAAATTCACAGTTACTGCTGAGGCCAAACTGAATACCAGAGGTACTGGAAACAGCACATCCCCAGAAGAGGAGACAATTCGCAGGGACACCCTGGTTCAAACCCTCCTTGTTGAGGTACAGTAGTAAATCCGCATGTGCTTTCTGCCTTATGGAAACTGCAATTCCTGCAGCTGTGGCTTAGAAGCAGTTAGCTAGTGTGAGGAGGCAAGGCAGCTGACACACACGGAGCTGTGTACAGTAGGCTTCTCCACGTGAAATGAGAGTGTAAATCACATCCACTGTCCTCCTGCCACTGTCTTCTTCCTGCGACCACGAGCATATATGCCCTGACACCCCACGGGTGTCAGCAGAGATGTAGCCAGAAGGGAGGAGATTCCACACCTTACCTATAAGTGTCTTTAGCCTGTGACTCTAACACTGGGGAGGGGGTTGGAGGGCAGATATAAGAGGAAAATAATGTATCCTGAGCATCATAAGGCAGCAGCTGCATAGTATTAGTTGGACAGAGTCCCTCTCAGAGGCTGGAAATGTCTATTTTATAACTGCTTTCTAAGAAGGAATGTACTCTGGACAGGGTGTTGGATAAAAGAAAGAGGGAGCCATGGGCCAAGAAGTATTCTAGTGGAGATAGCGTAGGACTGGGTGCAAGGGGTGCACCGTTTGGATAGCCACATCCACATGCTGTTTTCCGCTATTAAATAGTCACGGTTTCATGGTGATTTTCTACACTTTTTCTTCCTCTTTCTGACCGCTTCCCTGCAAACAAACAGCCTGAAGGTATTAAAAAGGAATTGACTCAGAGCTCCCTCGTCTGTACAAAAGGTAAGGCAACTTCATTCTTTCATTCCGTGGTGTCAGTGGAACTGCATCACTGTCCCGTAGGTTTTGTCCTACAAAACCAGAGGCCCTTCCAGGGGAAGAAAGAGGGTCTCGGGGTCAAGGTGCTGGGCTTCAATTCAGGATTTTCCGAGATACCTTTGACTCATTGGGCAAGCCTCTGCAGCATTTTCTTTACCCAGACTGCAGACCGTAGCAGTCACTGTAGTAATGCATACAAAGTGAAGGCTTCTGGAAAAAGATGATCTTAATAATTCTTGTTCTTACATTTTCTCATCAGGCATAACATTTTCTGAACCAGTGTCTCTCAGCCTGCCAAGAAACCTAGTGCAGGGATCAGCCAGAGCTTATTTTTCTGTCATTGGTAAGTTTAGTACTAAGACTAAAGCCAAAAGTAAATGGCATTTCTCTGGCGCTGCACCAAGTGCCATCACGTATACCTGTGCCAAACTAATGTAACGTTGAGGAAATACTTAATCCTGATTTTAGAGGAAACGTTTCCTACTTTGCAAAATGGAAGTGAAAGACAAAAGTTGCTCAGAATTCTCTCATATCAAAAAGGACAAAATCATCAAATTATTTCAACTTTCATTGCATTTCAGATTATAACTGCTGCATTAGCATATCCTGTTCTACATAGTAAAACAGTTAATTCCGCTGAAAAGTAAGATAAGGCAGGCTTCTGTGAAAAAAAAAGTTATTTTTGTTTCTTGGAAAGAAGACTTCAGAACTTTGCTGACTCCATAATTTCAAACTTATGTTTCTGCATAATGAAAGACGTTTGTCAGACCTAAGTTCCCATGGAATAAGACTTAAAGTCATTGTTAAGACTGACTGTTCTCTTCAGTGAGAATTTTCTGAGGTTCTGAACCCAGATTGTTTTCTAAACACAGTTGTTTTGCCTGGGTCAGTGTGAGGTGTGCAATACAGCCTGTGTAACCCATCAGCGTCATACCCCACACATGAACACACAAACCAGAAAGGAGGTTCTAAAGGGCAGGGAAGTCTAACCCTTCTAAGGGTTCATCGCTGTTTCTCAGAACCCATGCCAGCCAGTATTGGTGCTCAGATTTTTCTCAAATTCTTAGTTTGTCCCAGGTGTCCAGCATCCAAATAAAAAATATAAAATGGGGGCATTTCAGCCTTTCATCTAAGCTGTGTCTTTGGTTACTCTGATTAAGCTATACTAGTCATTGCTCTTGGGTTCATAATAAGGCAATATCAAGCAATGTATAAAGCTGCGTAATAAAATCATGTTTGAACTGAACTGACCTCTTATCTCTTTCCTTCTTCAGGAGACATTTTGGGTACAGCCCTGAGGAACATGGAGAACCTCCTCCATATGCCTTATGGCTGCGGAGAACAGAACATGGCCTTGTTCACACCCAACATCTATGCCTTGGATTATCTGAATAAGACTGGGCAGCTGACTGAAGAGATTAGGCTCAAGGGTACTGGGTATTTATCCACAGGTGAGAGGCTTTCACATTCTTCCATCTAATATTGTGATTGTGTGCACTGAACTCTCAGGTTCTACATGGTGAACACTCATCTCTGAATCCTGGCACCCCTTTTGTTGCATAGAGCAGGCAATGACGGCACCCCAAAGAAGCTTGTCATACTTCCCAAAGCAAAAGCAGCTAGAATTCATAGTGGCTGACATTATTCACAAGACATACACTACATAATAATAAATCCAAAAGTCTTACTGCTTCGCTTGGAGAAACAGCAGAGCTAGGCCTTTTCTGTGATTAGAAAATATGTCTTCTTTATTGTGTTTCAGGGTACCAAAAACAGCTATCATACAAACACTGGGATGGATCCTATAGCTCCTTTGGGACACGAGATGGGGAAGGGAGTGTATGGTAAGTGATGACACTGCCTGTTTCCCTAGCGCAGGAAATTTAGGCTTTGAAAAATCACCAAAGTATTAAGTGATTCTTATTTTTAATAGACTGAATGGACACAGCTCAATTAATTTGGATCCTCTAGTATAGAGGAGACTAATCAACTGAAGAGGATGCAACAAAGGGATGATGTGACTGGGGGATGGAGTATATAATGTTCAAGGGGAGGCTGAAGGAACTGTGTTTGTTCAGCCTATAGAAGAGGAGGCTACTGGGGAACTTGGGTAAATCCTTCCACTACCTAGATGGGGACTGGAGAAAAGACAGAGTCAGACTCCTGTCAGGGGTGCACAGAGTAAAGACAAGAGTTCGTCTCAGGTTGCAACAGGGAAAACTCCAACTGGGTAGAAGGAAAAATAAATATCTTCCCCAGGAGAAGGCTGCAGCACTGAGACAAATGCCCAGAGAGGATGTGGATGTCTCTATCCCTGGAGATTTTCACAATGTGATCAGACAAGAGGCTGAGCAACCTGACAGAGTTTAAAGTTGGCCCTGGTTTAAACAGGTCGTTGGACTGGAGACTTCCAGTGGTTCCTTCCCACCTAGTTTATTTCATAATTTTATTAAGATTACAGTTGACTGTCATCAAGCATCAAGCTCTGCCTATACTTTACCCCTGCTCTGAAAAAATGGTTTTAGCACAGTAATGGAGAAACCTCAGGTCAGTTTTTAATACAAGGATTTTAACAACCTTATTTATTTAAAACTTACGAGACACTTATTTCTATTACCTCAGACATTATGGAGTTAATTGTATGTCATTTTCTATGCATATCCAGTTGCTGGTAAATCTTCTTAGTCTTGTTCACACCTTACCTGCTTCCTGTTTCTTGTTTACCTGCAGGCTCACTGCCTTTGTGTACAAATCATTTGCACAAGCCAGTCGCTACATCTACATTGATGACAATGTCCAGTCTCAAAGTTTGATCTGGCTGGCAAGCAAGCAGAAGTCAGATGGCTGCTTTGAAAATACTGGGTCACATTTCAACAATGCTTTGAAGGTAACTGAGACAAGTATAGTCCCAAACTTCCCGTCCTGGCATTGGGATTGGTTTGGGTCATTTCTGCCAGACAGCAGCTTATCACCGCACCCTTACTCTTCCCAGTACTATTCTCTCGTGTCTCTCATATACAAGCAGGGAACAATTCTTACGCCTGTTAGTGATGATGAGGTAGAAACAAGTACAACTTTCTGAGTCAGAAAACTCAGTTTTTATTTTCCACCACTGCATTATATGTTCAGCCACAGGCTATAATGTCCTTTATTGCATATGTGCAAAAACCAAGAAAATGCATGAAGTAACTTTGGCTTTATCCTGATTGAACTTGATCTTTCTTGTTCTTGTACACACAGGGAGACAGAAATTAATTCTGACCTCAAATCTAACTGGTATCTGAACTATGAAATAATTCCTGGTTTGTGTCTTTCGGACAACTGTACTGACCTGTTCTTTGCTTGTGTTTTCTTCAGGGTGGAGAAGAAGGTGAATACTCACTCACAGCCTATGTTGTGGCAGCGTTGCTGGAGGCTGGACACACTGCCGCAGTAGGTATTTGGTGCTGTTATGCCCTATTAGTCCAATCAGTCATTTGTCAAACAGTGCACAAGTCATAGTCCTCGCATCCGTATTCTTTAACAATGTAGTAAATACTGATGGTAGGACCATAGGGTCAGCTGAGGAAATCTGCTTCCAGAGCCCTGCAGTTGCCATAAGTATTTAATGAGTGTTACAAACCAGTTACGTATCCAGTCCTGTGGATTAATTTGAAAAATCCCCGAGGAATCCAGTTGTATTAAACAATGGTAGTCTACGTAGGTGCAAAATCAAAACTGAATTTGCCCATCCAGAGTCCAGTTTGGAATTTTCTCTGAATTTCCCAGTCCAAAGTTCCAGCTATCCAAATCTTCAGTCCTATAAACTGTATCTGTCCTTGTCTCTCTATGGATCTCTCAGATCAAAGCAGCTGTGTTTCCATTTCCCTACGTAATTGTTAATAATGCAAGAAAACCATGAGCTGCTGGTTGGTAATACTTGCTAGGCATGGAGGAATGAGAGCCAAGTCCTGTTCCCTGTAATACACCTCCTGCATACCCTTGAGACCCTGGTTTGGTCCCCCCCTCCCCGATTTTTCAGTGCTTTGTAAAACAGGGAAGCTGAAAGTTGTTCCCAATCTGGCAAAAATGTTCTAGGCATGCTGAGTTTTGCACGTTCCTCAGATACTGTGCGGTAGGGCATCCTGAGAGTGGCAGGATAAAAACATTGTGCAGAATCAAATAGTTCTTCAGCAATATAAATTTAGTTCCCAATATCTTCATAAGAAGCTCCAAAATCTGGTGCCACATCTGTAAGTGAAGCTGCAGAGACAGGACATAGTAGTGTGCTGGTGATGTCTGAGATGAAGTAGAGCTCACAGAGATAGTCTGTAAGGCTAAAAGGGGTGAAGAGTTATCTTGAAAGCTATAACTAGCAAATGAGTAATAACACCCATCTGAGACAGCCTGCTTCATTATGAGGTCTCAATACACTTTATGTAGTTCTGCAAAAATCATCCACATTTCACAGATAAAGCAACCAAGAAATAAAAGATTCACCTGCATAAGATCATCTTGCAAGTCAGGAAAAGAACCAGTGCTCTTCTAGTCCGGCCATGCTGTCTCTAAATAAATGCAGAAAGAAGGCAGCACCACTGGCAGGGCATTTTTGACAGGATGCACACTACAGTGTGCCATGGATCGTGTATATTTTTAGCTTGGAGGGTCAGTAATGGCAGCTTAAGCAGTAATGGCAGTATTTAAAGAGAAGCAGAGACACAAATGCAAGTACCTGACCACCCAACTCTGTTTTGCATTACTAGCATCCTGTCGTCCAGAGTGGTATGAACTGTTTGGAGACTGCATTTGGCAATGGGGTCCACAACACGTATAACCAGGCACTCTTTGCATATGCTTATGGCTTAGCTGGCAAAGAGAAAAGACGCCAATTCTTCCTTGAGAAGCTGGACAAGACAGCTACCAGAGATGGTAAGCGCTGTATGGCCACTTCAGCTGATGGAATGGCCTGTGGTATGATGTAAGCTATTCTGATGTGGAGTTTTCTCATTCATGCAGCTCCCTTCCCATT
This sequence comes from Phalacrocorax aristotelis, assembly GCF_949628215.1. NCBI lineage: Eukaryota > Metazoa > Chordata > Aves > Suliformes > Phalacrocoracidae > Phalacrocorax > Phalacrocorax aristotelis. The sequence goes on along the minus strand of NC_134276.1, from coordinate 135,512,182 downwards.
TCATGCCTACTTTGCTACCGAATGTATCTTATGAACTTCTCTGTCTGTCTCTTTTACCTTCACACAAGATTGCGCTGTGGCCCGATTTTCTTGGAGTTATGAAATAATGTAGGTGGGGAGAGACACCTGGAAGTCTCAGTCCAAGGTAGTGGAAGATTGTACCTATTCTCCCCATTAGTGTCCTCTTCTACGTGCCGAAAAAACCCAGCTCCCTTGGCTGTGTCATGTGCCGCAGTCCATGACTGCCTTAGCATCCTTCTGCTGCACCACCTTCACTTCAAGCCCTCTTTGACTTATACAGCCCCCTTTTATTAATTCCCTTTCCATCCCTTCCTGTCATCTTTTTCACCCTAGAACTAAAACTTACACAGTTCAAGACACTGATGGCTGCAAACCTTTTGGGTTAAGGCAGAGAGGGAATTGTACGCCTATTTCCCACGTGATACTGTAGTGGTTTAAGGGCAAGAGATTTTTCCATGCTTTTTACATCCCACTTTTCTGTTTTCAGGTGGTTTAGTTCATTGGCAGAGAGAAAATAAGCCACCAGCAGAAAATTTCCCTGTCTTGTACTCCCGTGCCCCTTCTGCTGAGATTGAAATGACCAGCTATGTGCTCCTGGCTTTGCTCAACAAAGCCAAACTCACTCCAGAAGATTTATCCTATATTTCTCGCATTGTGCGCTGGCTTGTCAAGCAACAGAACCCGTACGGCGGTTTCTCCTCCAGCCAGGTAACAACTAGGTGTGGTATAAAGAAAGCTTCTGGGAGCAGTCCAGCCTGCAAGCTGGATCTCCATAGTACGACGTATCTTCCTGACTGCATATTTGTTTGAATAATATTTGATAAATGGTGCTCGCATAAGTCTCCTTGTCAGGGCACACCATGCTCTTCATAGGCCGCTTCGTGCTTATTTTAGTTTTAGGAAATGGGAATTTACCTGAGATTCAAGTTAGCAGTAGACAGCAATCTCTGTTGACACAGCATTATCCCAGGTTTTGCAGGATAATTCAAATCCATTGCCCCAGAATTTGCTTGTCTCCTTAGCTCTTTGCAAAGTCCCCCTCCATTTATCAGCACTGACAGAGAGTGAGGGAAATAGGAGCTGTGCTAAGCTCATGCACCATCCCACAGCTGGGTATTTATCTAATTAGGGATCATGCTGTTCTTTTCAGGACACTGTTGTGGCTCTCCAAGCTTTAGCCCAGTATGGATACCTCACCTTCTCTAAAAAAAATCTTAACACAGTCAAAGTCAACTTCATGGAGTTCCCCAGTAAGACTTTCCAGGTGAATGACAAGAACCGCTTCTTGCTGCAGCAGGCTTCCTTACCTGCTATTCCAGGGAATTACAGTGTGGAAGTGAAAGGCACTGGCTGTGTCTATCTGCAGGTAAGCAAGCTGGAAACTCAGCTCCACCCCTCTGAGAACTAAGCAGGGGGTCCTCAATACCTCGTTCCCCTCTATACCTCATGCCAAAGCCACAAAAGCCTCTAAATCCCTGACCATCTCACGCTTCCCATCTCTTTTAGACCACCATGAGATACAATGTCCATTTGCCGGAAAGAAATGCAGGATTTTCTCTCTCTGTACGGCCGGCCAACGTATCCTGTACAAGCAACTTCCCACCAAAGTTTGACCTTGTCCTCTCTGCCAGGTAACAACTTCTTATTGACCTACCCCCTTGCATTCACAGTTTGGTAATGCATCCAAGGAAGGATTTAAGTACGGGCAGTTAACTGCTACCGTGCAGCTGCAGGAAGAGAAACAGGGTCACTGGGAGCTGAAAGAGTCATCCACTGGTCTCCTCTCCATTTGCCAACCAGCCTAAGAGAACTTTTCTCATTTTAGTTACACAGGAAACCGCAAAGTCTCCAACATGGCCATTATTGATGTGAAGATGCTCTCAGGTTTTGTTCCTGTAAGATCTTCCCTGAAAAAGGTAAAGAACGGGAGCAAAGAGAATGGTAAACCCTGAAAACATAGGCAGTTGGTAAAAATAGTCTCAGATGAGCAAATTGAATGGGGATGGGAGTTCTGCAAAGTCCCTGGGTGCAGCCTTTGGTCACTTACTCTGTGTCTCAGACTCGTAGCTGTTCATCTGTTGAAGACAAATCTGTTAGGAGTTGCCAAATCCAGTAGCCCAACAGAGGTGAGACTGCTGCAGCTTCATATCTCCAGGTCCAGCTAACAGTAAGGCTGAGTGTGTATTCCCAATAGGCACACATACACACTATACATATATACATATATGCATATATACATATATATATGCACATATATACACAGCTGGCCACACAGATCAACAGGGACAGAAAAGGCAGCACTTACACAGATACAGATAGCACAAATGGCTGAGCAGTCTGAAAGCTTGTTTGTGGAAAAGATAAGTAAATGTGTGTATATATCTATGGATACACATGCACCTATATGCATGCAGATACACGATGTGGATCCCTCTGGTAGTTGACTTCAGACACGCAGTCTGCCCAGTAACTGCCCCTGGATCCTTTTTCTACCTAGCTGCTGGCGCCTGGACGTACACACCCTTGAAGCCGCAGCCCCACTCCACCAGCTGGAAGTGAGCCCCCCAGCACCCACACATATGCATGATGGGTGCCTCCAGTAACCAACCTTAGACACGCAGTCTCTGCAGCAGCTGGGCTCGGATCCCCTGGTCTCCCATTTGCCTCACGCAGACACATACACACACGCATACAAATGAGTCTCCAAAACTTTATTGTCTCTCCAGTAACAGTCTTGGACCTCCTGATCCCTCCTGCAGCCAACTCAGATCCTCTGGTGTCTTCAATATTTGGCCCAGGCTTATGCCTGCTTCAGCAGGTGTCCCCAAGCCACTTAGCCTACTAGCCAGCTAGTCCAGCTTCATAGTCACCAGCGACCATGCACTGACACACCCACCCACACACAACAGGCACATTTAGCAAACAAAGAAAAAGTGGATATGGCTCTTCCTTTATTATCCAGAAATTTGGTCACAATGATGGCAATTCTGGGAAGAGCATTGATAAGCACTTCACTTCTGTTCCTAGTGCAATTTAAGTTCTGCAACTGGTGCGTTATCTTCAAGCCATGAGCCTTAATCTTCTGTAGATAAAAAGAAGGATGCGATTCGTCCTAGAGTCTACTCGGAGCTAGGGGCATTTATAACCACTCAGCATTCAGATCTGAATTTCATTTTTAACTAGAACTGTATGAAATTCATAACTTTGGAAGATTTTTCCACTGAGGTGCTGCACTATTTGGCATCTTACTCCTCTTTATATTGACTTTGTATTTACTTTATATCCTTCTAATGTGCTTTATATGTACTCCTCTTTATATGTATGGGGGAAAAATAGCTGTTTTTTAACATCTGGAATATTGTATTTCTGTGTATTTTTAGCGCAAAATCGTTTTTCTCATGCGCGTTTCTAAAACATTTTCAAACCTGTGCAGAAGTGCTTGTGTAGTTGTGAACTCTCACTGAAATGAGAGCACTCGAGTTAATGATAAAAGTCACACACAGCAAAGCTGACTAGCAAAACTCTTTTTCATTGTGGTTGGCTTGCACGCCTCATGTTATGAAAACACTGAACTTGCATTTCTTACTTTGGCCACGAGATGTCAGGGTGGCAACACAGGAGCGTGGCGGTCATTTTAAACACGTTTTGCTACGCCAGAGTTCTTTGTCAGTCTCCTTGGCAAGTCTCCTATGTTAACACTGCTATCATTTGCCTTATTTAAAGCTTCAGCACGAGAATTCTGCTGTGGATCACGTAGACATCAAGAACAACCACATCCTCTTCTACCTTCAGAAGGTAAGTTTGGGAAGCTTCTTTTTGGTTTTATTAAATTGGAAGTTTAAAGGAGACAAAAGAATAATCTCAGTCATAGCAGATTAGCAATATGCATGTCTTAAAGATGTGAAGGGACTTCACTCAGTCCAACATCAAACAGCCTACAGTGAAGCGATAGGTATTTTTTAGTACTTCTTGTGAAGAATGCTGTATGGTTAAATAACATTTCACAAACGTAGCTAAGTTGCATTTCCATATTGTAAACAAAGTCCCTGGTCTACATGATATTCTTCAGCCTCTAAGTGATGCTTCTTGTGAGTTGATCTGAGACTGTTTTACAGGGAGTCAGTATCTTCCCCTCCCTTTTAGAGAGATTTCTGTATGAAAAGAGTAGCCCTCCCACATCAAAGACATTAATAAAGGGAATGAGAGACGAGAAAGATGAAAATCTAAACACAAAGGATCTTAAAATACCAGAAAGGGAAGGGCAGAGGAAGCAAAACTAAATAGTAATATCTACTTCTCCAACACTAATTTTCATTAATTGGCCTCCGAGGGTCTAATAAGGAGCATTGGGGGTCAATATTGTGAATCCACAGAGAAGCTGAGATGTTGAGATGTGGAAAGTTCACCCGCAGAGCACCCGTGATGCAGAAAGTTCTCCAGAGCCCCTGTCCATGCCTCCATTCCTATAAAGAGCTCAGCAAGATAAAAACAAGGACAAAGGGAGAAGAGAGCAGTGGCACAGCCCCAGGCCTGCCGGAGAAACCATGAAGCTGAGGAGGATGAGCAGGGAGGAGAGTTTGGGACATTTGGCTGCAGGAGTGTGGAGTGAGGAACAAAACCACGGGGAAGGATGAGGGTCTGGAGTTCAATGTGTTGAAAGAGAGAAAAGCGGGGAGAAGACTCATAGGGATGCTGCAGGTCATTTTAGCTGGGAAAAGGCAAGGGAAGAAACTAACTGCAGCTTTCAGTGAGAGGATGAATGCCGATGTGCTGAAAGCCGCAGTAACCAGGGAATGGTTGGGGTAATTGGCAAAAGAAATATGAAGAGAGAGAAAGAAGAGAGCACGCAATTTTAGCAACAGAACATATTTAGCAACATCTTTTAAACAATCATCTGGTTTGACGTCAAGTTTACGATCTGGAGAGAGAATTGTACAATGGTGCTTTGTCATGCAGTCTGGCCCAGAAATGCACCTGTTCAACCTTAGCCTCAGGGATAGATATGAGGAAAAAAAGAAAAACAGTTCTGATGCATTTTCTTGTCTTGCCATTTCCAGGTCTCCAGGAAGGAAATCAGCTTCTCCTTCAGTGTGGAGCAAAGCCTGCCTGTCTCAGATATCAAACCAGTGCCAGTACATATGTACGATTACTATGAAACAGGTAGGTGACCTCGGTAGGCTGGAGCAAAACCTGTAAAATCAAAGCATTGATCTCAGCATTTGCAAGGTGTGGACAAGTGGATTTCCCCTTGCTCGGTCTGTGCAAGCTTCTCTTCACCTCTCTGCATTTGCTGCCTTTATTTCTCGGGAGAGACAAACAGAGAGTAAGCTAGCAGTTCTGCTGCTTTGGATTACTAGACTGCAAAGGATTTGCGGAAGCACAGTTTCTGCCCCCCTGTCTTTCATTTCTTGCTTCATTTCTACATAGAGCAGATTGGGAAGTTATACATCAGGAGTTGCTTCTTACAAACTCCATACAGAAAGAAGTGCGGTTCCACTTTCTTTCTACAGTTTGAACATGATGGTTAAAATCAATAGCTCAAAGGCAGCAGTGTTCCTGACTTCCCTGGTCTGGCTTATCTCGTATTTTTGTTTTATCTTGCCATAGTAGGCTGCAGTCAAAGAGCTGTTCCTTAGTGGAATTTAAAACTTAAGTAGGAGTGACAGTCCCACTGTCACTCAACAGGAGTTTAAGCACCTAACTAGAATATTAAGTGCCTGATCACCATTCTGAATCTGGTTTCAAGGAACTAGAATTGCATCAGACATTGCCCACTTTTGGAATTTATGTTATCCGATCTGTGGCTCAGGTTCCCCCCCACTTCCCTCAAGCTTGGCACAACCTTTGGGAACGGCACCCTAGAAGATGAGCAGCAGTATCCAGAGAATTGACCCTGGAGTGCATGTTCTGCTGCCTGATCCACATCCTGCAGGTCACAGCAATGATGTGTCCTGACAAACACGGTCAGAGAATTGCAGTGGGCTCTGGCTGTGCACCCCTGCAACTGGATGCCTTGACAACTGGAAGACTACCATGAAATCTAGCAAAGGTTTTCCAGTTCATAATGTGTTAACCACAGATGTACACGGACTGGGGTCAGAATGATTTCTCACTCTCATGCAAATGTCATCTTCCTTTCTCCTTTCCAGATGAATATGCCCTGGCAGAATACAAAGCACCCTGCTCCCCGCCTTCAGAGTGAAATCAGATACGTGCCAGAAGAGGTAATGGTTCAGGCGGTATCAGGCAAGCATTTGTAGAGTAAGAGGAGGATAAGAGACTTGGTTGTTTCTGGGAGGGCAATGAAAAGCACATAGAAGAATGAAGAATAAGCAAATCTCAAATTCCAGTAGATCAGATGGACCCATTGTGGCCTACGCTTCAAAAGAGCTTGGGGTCAGTGTGGATCAGAAACTCCAGATGAAGTGCTTTTCCTAACAAAGGAAATACTGTGCCATTGTTAACCCTGACCATCCATCTTTTTGGAAACGCATGACATATATTCCAGTGGGAGCTTTGTTTAAAGGTAAACTCCTGAAACAACTGTTCTTGGCCATACATTCCTCTTAAGAAATCCAAGATTAGGAGGATAATCTGCTGCTGCTGCTGCTTCTGTAGATTGTATTGGTTTTGGTCTTTCCATTTTTCCTGAAGGAAGATTCTGAAGAAATGGCTTTGAGCCTCACCTTTTTCAGTGATTGAACTGAACCATTCACAGATGTCAGAATTGTAGTCGCAGGGAGACAACTTTTACACAGTTTTTGCCTCTGTTTAGAAAGAAAGATTTTCTTCAGATTAACATCTCCTATTTTACTGCTCTTTGTAATAAAACCTTCTGATTGGCAATGCTATTTGTCCCAGTCTCCACTCCTTGTTGTATCTAGAACTGGGTGCTGTAACGTATTTCATAAGCTAAAATAATTCATGCCTTGGGCAGGTCAATCAATGACAATGGCATCCTGACATCAGTGACATCTGTGGCACAGACAGGATCGGGGCCCTGGCCTGTGTGATGGAAGGTTTCTACCCAAAGCCTGATGGTGGGAGAGGCTTGACAGCTGTAACGCAGAAACTCTTTGGAAAGGGCTTAGGGAGGAATGGTGGATCCCTTGGAGGGAGGAAAATCAGAAGATTTGGAGGGAGTGAAAGAACGAAGAGAGCCACAAGGAGCTTATGATGGGTGGCAAACTACAAGACACGTCCTGTCGTGCTTTCTGCATTTAGTGAAAAGGTAGAGCAGAGAGCCACACACTGTGGCTACTGTCCCTCACAGTCTGCAGTGACCTGACCTGACCTTCACCCTGACCAGATGACGTTGGTGGAAGGACACTGAAACCAACCACGTATCCATCCATAATAATCTGGGCAGAGATCTGCCGATTGAATCATATCACTGAGCTGCTGTTTCTTCAGTCAGGGTGTTAGACAAAGTCCTAGTTACAGTCGGAAGAGACTAGCATATTTGTCATGAAAATGGGCTTCACAAAGCAGATTTTGATTCCCAAAAACACTTTACTCAACAGCAATGTGCCTGCTGTGAGGCAGACCACGCAAGAGCACAGGAGGTGGCAGGAGCAGAGCAGCCCTTTGTACACCCTCAGAGCACTGTCCAGTAGGGTGTCAGGCTTGCCCAGAGATGGCTCAAGTGAAACTAATCCTTTCTGCTAAGGGGCAGCCATGACCCACAGGCTCTCTGTAATCCCAGAAAGATGCAAAAGACATTTGGAAGCTGTAGAAGCACATAAAAGTTGGCTTGGAAGGGGCCTGGAAAAGGCATCAACTGAAACCTCCTGTTCTAAGCAGAACCACCCAGTAGAAACCTGCAACTCAAAGCAGGAGACAGTTACCGAGGAAGAATCTCTGCCATCTTCCCAGGACCTCGGCACTGGCCTGAAGGATGCAATCTCTGCAAGACGAGGTACAGCCGTGAGTAGTGGCTCAAGATGCGTGACAGGCAACAGAAGAAATGCAGACCTGCAGGCAGACCTGTCCATCAGGTCTACACTGCACTTACTGCTGTCGTTGCAAACAACTTACTAAATGTTAGTTCTCCTTGCAGCCAAAAGCAATCATGCATAGGTCCTTCATTGCCCTGTAAAAGGCAGTCATCCAGGAGGTTCCCTAAGGAAAGACCCAAGGGGTGGGAGAGAAAGAAATGAAGGACATTTTACATGAAAGCTGCAAAAACATAACCTGTCACCCCCAAAACAACTTCCTTTCTTTTTTATGTCTTTCACCAACTTTCACATGCTTTTAGAAAAGAACTGTAAAGTTATTTAGTACCAGGTATTTCCACTGAGATAAGATCCCAGAACCTAAAGCCTAAAAGCCAGCAAAGGCTTACCGACATCACCTTTCTTGCTGCATCCAGGACAATAATGTGCCGCTTGTCCCTGTCCACCAAAAGCGCAAGGCTAGGGACTACCTATGCTGAACTTGCAGCCACATTGTGTGAAGCCATGTTTCTCTGCAGGGGATTTTCTCCTCTGAGCCACATATTTACATATGCATAGGTTCACATAGCTACTCAAAAGGAGCCTCCTCTTCAATCTGTTCCTCCCAGTACAGGTATACTTTGGCTTGCTACTCAAGAGTTTTCTGCAAGTTCAGTCATGCAGTAGGGTTCCAGTGCTCCAATATGAGTTGGGTTATTATAGCTGTCTTTGGCTTAGTCAAATGCAATACCCTTCATTACAAACCTTGCCACCTCTGTGAGTGAAGGGATTGTGGGGTGCAAAAACAGTCACTGATCTTGTCTTGGGCAGTCCTTGTGAACCAGCCTCTGCTCAGGCACCTTCATGGATAAAAGCCAAAGGCAGGAGGCTGCAACTTCATGGAGAAGAGAAGCTTTTGCTAGAGAAGCTACTGATGGGACCCCAGTCCTCTGCCACCACAAACCGTTTTGCAGTTATGCCAGCCTACCTGTTGCTGAACAGCATAGTCTTGGTCCTGCTCGCCTTTGTCTGCCTTTGCTCCCGTCCATGCTCTTCTGACCCTTAAAGTGGTGCTCAACCTGACCCCACAGAGAGCAGGTCAGAGATAAGGACTCAGCTCAAAACTGCCAAGACTTAGGGGGAAAAAAGTATGTTTCTACCTTCTATCTGCTTGACCAGGCTTACGCTGGAGTCAGAGAAGCAGTAGGAAGCAGTCAGGAAAAAATGCACTGTCCCTTTTGGCAAGGCACGGACGCAGCTCAGCTACATCAGAGAGCTCTGCTGCAGATCTTGGGAGTTTCTGCAGATAAGCTAGCAGGAGGCAGTTCAGCCTGAGAGTGGCACTGGGATCCAGGCAAAAAAGTAGACTTCAGGAATTCGGCAACACCAGGACCTAAGAAACCTTGAGAAGCAGCTGGACAGTTGCTGTAAGCAGCTGAGAAGCATGCCCTGAGCACAATGTTTGACCCAAAAAGTCACACTGAAAATAATGTCAGCTTGTTCGCATGAGACCTGTGGGTGACTTTTTCCACAGACAGGCACACACTGAGGAATCAGCTGTGATTCTGAAGATACCTAGGTGCCCAAGCTGCTTTTCAGTGACCCCAAACTCCCCCTCGCTCTCCCATCTCTGTCAGCAGAAAAGATTGTGTGAGCTTCAAGAGGGGCCAGTCAGGCTAGTTCAATCCACCTTCTTCAGCTGCGTACACTCAGCCTGCTGCTGAACAAAAGCCTTTGTTTAATGCCATTCCAAGGAACGGCCAACTGCAAGCCTGGTCAGATGGAAACTGATATGAAATGCAGATCCTTTCAAAAGCACAGCATTTAAATTTTGCTACAAATTTCCAAGACACTAGGCTGAGAGGGAGTGCCTGGGACAATGCCAGCGGTATCTAGCAAAATCTGCATTTTATAGCCTTCCTTTACCTCTATAACTCTTTTACCTCCACCACAACTGGTGACCCAAATTTTTTCTCATGGAACTTGCATCATGCGAAGTTGCTGTTGCAGGAACTCGGGAATTTGTTTAACCTCAATGCAAGTCAGACAAGTTGAACTAGGTCCTACACTAGCACAGCACTGCAGTTTTAGTTTTAGCTGTTTGCCAGAGGTAAACATAGAGCTTTGAGGCTGTTTGGCCTCAGTTCACTCTCATATATCTGTATACATTTCTCTAACTCGTGTAGTAAATTTGACAAATTTGGCTACTTCCATGTTACATTGTTCTACGTTCTTCCCCCTTACATGTCACTACCTGAGAAATTTTACTTAGAATTGATTTATGAGCTCCATAAGAAAGTCTTGGTTTTTAAATGATGCTACAAATTGGATGCTGCACGGCAGACTACAGCAGAAACCTATCACGTGCAGTAACAAGCACGACACCTTGCTATTGTGCAGTCACTTGTACACTACAATTTCTTTCCTTATCTGTTTCATCTTTCTGCACATGGCTGAGCCACCCAACCCTTAGCATTGCCTTACCAAAGCAGAACTCCTTCCTGTGGAAAGAACAGATGAAAATCTTCATTGACGTGGTGAAGCAAAGAGACAAAAGATGCAGAGCAGGCACAGAAGAAATCTCTAGAAAAGCCACATAAGCCTGAGAGATCGGTTTGGGAGTGCAGGAGGGTTCTCCCTCTAGATGTTTCAGACAAGTCCGTAGAAGCCACATTAATGCTGGCCTTTTCCATAAGCAGAGGCTGCAGCTTTTGGGTCCTATCTCAGCCAGTTGCTAAAACAAGCATGTTCTTTGCAGGGTGTGTCCTGAAACAACACCCGTGAAGACCTTTTTCCACCTAAAGCACTGGGAAGGTGCAGTAATCCTCACCGCTCTTTGAGACTGCAATAAATACATGAAAACCTGAGCCAAAGGATGTTCTTGTTAAAATTCCAGATGCAAAGATCTAACAATTGACAAGAACTTCAGACACTGAGTTTTAGGATCATGTGAATCAAGCAGACAAAATAGTAAGGGTTGGCTCCCGCCTCCAAAAATGCCAAGCATTTTCTTATGAGTTGCCAAATACGTTTATGCTCCTTTCTTTAGTTTGAACACAGGCACTAGTATTCTATGTATATTTTCCTATAAAAACAAGTCCTTGAAATAGTCTGCCCGTTTAAAAGCCTAAATGCTAGTCTGCTCCTTTTGCCACAGCGTCTGGTTGACAGGTAAGGCTTCAAGAAATGTCTTCAACTCAGTGATCGGCAGCATGAAACCTTCAGCACCTTGTGGAAGCTCTTGATCAGTGCCGGAGGCTCTGCTGAACTCATGGCCAATAGATTTGCCCTGCTCAGTAGCCTGTCTCAGAGCAAACATATCCAGCACTACTTGCTCTGTTTCACTCTTCCTGATCTCTGCAAATTGTCTCCAACACTTAAGTTGAAGGTTTTCTTCCCTTTAACCTTTATTGCTTGCCTGTAGCCATTTATCATGACTTTTTTCATTGTTGCCTTATGATTTTTTCATTCTTGTTGACACTTGGTTGGGTTGAATGTGAATGCTTGGAGGGGATTCAGTGACTTAGCATTGTTCCAGTTACGCTCCTACTGTTTTTACCTCAAGCAAACAGCGATGACATGGAGTAGCACGATCTGAGACCTGATCCTGTAAACAGTGGGATAGTGAAACCATATATGTCCCTAGCTTTCATAGTTATGTAGCCCAGGAAGACTAGGTGAAACTTAGGAAGGAGACATAGAGCACTAAAATGAAATAAAATGATCTTGGGTAGATTCTTGCTTGTTTCTTGGATATAATTGGCTCTTAGCTTTGATTATCAGAAGAGGCGAGCCCCTACATAAAGTGATGGAATTAATTGTCAAAGGTATTCAGAAGAATGTCAGCCTTTTCAACCATTTCAGTAACACGCTGGTCACTCTGTTCTAATGTTAGGTGCATTTCTGAAAACAAGCTTCGTGATTTGTAGTCAGTCTTGGACACAAGTTATGACTAGCAGGCTTGCTAAATAATTCTTCTCAAACTAATTCCAGACTTCTACATGGACCTTTACTGTCTCTTCCAGGAATATAAAGTCCTGCCAATGTCAGTGGAGGGCTCACAAAATAGCTTAAAGCCCTCTAAGCCTGTTGGTATATACTGCAAGAAAAAAAAATTACTGGAAGACAGAACAAAGGACAGCCAGAAGAATCAAGAAGGCAGCCAAGTGCCCAAGAAGCCAGCAAAGTGTTCTGTTGAGGCTGAGGCCTTGCATGCTGGAGGCTATAAAAAGAGCATATACGGGGGATCCTACAGTGCCTAGCTGCTCCTGCATTTCCTTTTTGTCGGATAGAGCAGGAAGAGTCACCGTGACTTTACTTTTTTATCCTCACTGTATCTTTAATGAAGCAACATTAGAGCATTCTGAACTCAGAGCAGTTCCTGGCGTACAGCTGCTGATGCAGCTGGAGTGCAGATCACACAGATTCAGTCTATTCAGCACAGCTCCAGGGCACCACCTCTCATGGGCTTTGGTGTTGCTGTGCCCCCCCATTTTGAGAGTCTGGACCCTACTGAAACCAATGTGAATCTTCCTTTCCACCTCCCTGGGTTTTGGCAGGTTTTGGAGTCTGCTGAGCCCCCACACAGGCCTGGTAGGACCCATGGCTCTGCTCTCACAGCCAAATAAGCCATCAAGTTTTGTTCCCAGTTGACACGGTCTGTCTTAAAAAGAAGTCAGCTGAGTCATGTTTTCTTAGTCTGATTACTATAGTCAGGAAGATGCTCAAGAACCTTAAAAGTACCATGAATCAATCTTCCCTGTAACTTCCAGTGTGAAGAAAGGTCACCCATCTGTTTCCACTTCTTCCAAGAGTTCCTATGGGATCCATCTGCTGCAGTCCATGGGAATGCAACAGGACAGACTTTGGAGGCTTCCCACAGAAGTGTGAACAGCCAGGACTCTGCCACTGCTTTGCCTAATAGCAAAGCACTTGTGCTCCCCTCGGGCTAGCAACTAGGGATGACATTAGACGTGGATGTGACACTCCAGGCACTCCCTCATCTCCACCCGGTGCTCTCCAGCAGACAGTTTTGCCTAGCCCTGGCCGTTTATGAGGCAGTAGCCTTAAAAAACACCTAGTTCTTTAAAAGGGAAAACTATAACAAAGAGGACTTTCTCTGATGCCCTGTTTGTCTGAGGCCAGCTTGTTTGCCCTGAGCCAACCCAGAAGCCTCAACCGTTCAGAAAGATAACAGGAGATAATAAGGAACGACAGCTCTTCATCAAGGACACATCCTCCAGCTTGTTCTGCACAGTGCTCAGTAGTTCAATATACAGCTGCAGAATATATTATCACTGGAGACAAAGCAGAAATAGCCTTTATATGTGGGGAATGAATCAAAAATCTTTTCAGGCATAAGGTCAGGGGTTGAAGGCACAAACATGCTCTCCCTAGGGGGCATCCTTAAAGTAGCACAATTAATATACTGGGTAACACAAGAGTATTGTTGTGCTGCCAAGTAGATCATAATAACAGATAAAGGGAGAGAAAGCTGTAGGCTCTGAATAGCACTTGCATGCTTCCCATAATGTGTCTGGAACAAGTTCAATTTCTGGTATGTCATGGTGGAAAGAAAAAGCCTTTGCAACAACAAAAAATGGATTTAGAAGCTAGATGTTGGTCAATGGCAAAAAGCTCAAAGTGATGCCCTCGTATTCACAAAAGGACTGACTGTAGCCTCCAACATTGGTGTTATGAACTGCTTGCAAGAGGCTCCTAAGTCCATGCTCTTTCTCATATTCAAGCCCTGGCAATATCATGCCTGCACAGAAGACAGACTTGAAAGAAATGAGAAGAGGTAGCACCTGCTCTTAAAGATGTAAGTCTCATTTCTCAGATTCATCTTCTATGAATCCTTGGTTCCAAAAACATCGCTTTACAACCTTGAAGTGACAACACCAAGATCCACAATCCCCTCTCAGAGCAGCTGGAACAGCCATACGGCATTTCCAAAAAAAATTATGTCTGAGAAATGAAACGGAAAGCCTGGCAAAGTGGTGTTTCATTTGGCCCAGGTCCATACCACAAAGCTGCATTCCTGTAGCCACATCCGAAGAAGCATGTAAAGACATTACTTACTCCTCTTACAGTTCTCTTCTCACAGACATCACAGCCTGCTGTTCAGAGAGACTGTTCACGTGTCTTATGTCAATAGTGCCTGCAACTCCACAAAAGGACCTGAGGGGTACAGTTATGTTGGTAATGTCCTTGCAGGCTTTGCAGTCTGATGGCTGAGACCCCAAGGGGAAGCAAAACTTTTGGATGACCCCTCTCAAATCACTCCAGAGAAGGACAATCAGCCGGGGAAGGCTACTGCACTGTAAACTAGTTGAGGGAAGAGGCGGAAAATAAGAGGGACTACAGGAGTCTCAAACACTTATAAATCTGATGTTACAATGGATTTGTGAGACATTTCTGCAGAATGAAATGAAAAAGCAGGCTTTCCATAAAGCAGAGGAAAGCCTTTGCAATATGAAAGCCTCAGACAGCTACTTCTTTCCACATGTGACTGGCAAAAGTTGTCGCCTGAACTTAAAGCTAAAGCTTCTACCTTTAGAGTGCAGAAGTTACAGCTCAGAAGAGAGGAGAGCTGCACATAGCTGTGAAATAGAAGCAAAGGGTTGGGACTTTCCTCAGAGGCAATATCATGGCCAGAGAATGGGCTTGGCAGCCTTCAGTGCACTGGAGATGGCTGTTTTAGCTTCAAGTACCTTTCTGGTAGCCAGGAGAGCAAATACTTGCCAACATCATGTGCAGCTTCTGCCAGCTTTTGGTAGACAAGATGATTTCTCAGTACCAGCCATGAGCTGGTTGCTAGCATGGGAGGTTTAGGGAGGGAGCATGCAGCAAGCCTAGTTGTCTCACCGCAGGAGAGGGCTTAACTAGCTATATTTTTGGAATTTCATGTCAAGTGATGCCTCTTGTTAAGTATTTTCTTCTCCCCTTCTAATAAAATCTTGATTTATGTTTGCAAGTATGAAGAACAAACTTACTAAACACCAGAGGATTTTTGTTGGGCTTGTTCAGGAGTTTTACTAGTGACCTCTTCACTTTTGAACTCAACCTTTCCCACTGCCTATCAAGACCAAGCAGAAAGGAGGGTTGAAAAACCTTTTGTCCTGTCCATGCAAGGGCATAAAAACAGCAAAGCACTCCCCAAGAGAAGTGCAGACTAACTCGATAACCTAACTGTATTTATAGCTGAGCCCGAGCTCTGCGAGGTAAACTGTGTACAACTAGGAAGGTAATTTCATTAGTATAAGAGTATCCACTCCCAGGCTTATGCAGATGCAGTGAGAGTAGTCAGATTCCAGTTTCACTCACTTTTGACTGGCAGATTTGCTACCAAAACATCATCCTGGAGGTCATCTCCAGGCATGTAGAGGAAAAGTTTTTTATCAGAAATAGTCAACATGGATTCACCAAGGGAACATCATGCTTGATCAACCTAATAGCCTTCTATGATGGTGTGACTGGCTGGGTCGATGAAGGGAGGGCAGTGGATGTTGTCTGTTGTGACTTCAATGAGGCATTCAACACTGTCTCCCATAGCATCCTCACGGAGAAGCTAAGGAAGTGTGCGTTGGATGAGTGGACAGTGAGGTGGATAGTGAACTGGCTCAACAACAGAACTCAAGAGGGTCGTGATCAATGGGGTAGAGTCTGGTTGGAGGCGTGTGTGAGGGATCTTAGATGATGGTTTGTGTAGGGCCATGATGGAAAAATTACAAGCTGAACGTAGCTGTGAGAACACGACCCTGAAGAAGGGAAGTGGGAGGACTGTTTTTGAACAATATGTTGTTGCAATCCAGGAGCCGCTGTTAGCCGGCAGAGCATGCATCTGGCAGGCCTTGTTGCATGCACTGGCCACGCATGTGACAATGGCTAGTCAGTACTCTTCCACTGAATCTGCTGAGGGTATAAAGAAGCACAGCTTAAAGCAGGGGTAGGAGAGAAGACACAGAGCACGCTCTATGAACCACAAGGGACACCCTGAAGGTGCCGTGCCTACCTCCCTTCTCCGTGATCAACCCGCTAATGGTCACCCTCCTGCTCAACGGTGTCTCGGGCATAGTCTGGTTGTTAAGACTCTCATAAAGGGAAAACAATATGCTAGTAACTGCGTATGCCAAGCTATAATAGAGCAATAGGCTAGTAACTGTTTATGCAAGGGTATAGTAGAGCAATAAGTACTGTTGTGCTTTTTAAATATCGTGTGTTGGGTGAACTTTGTGCATAGGAATCATGCGAACCTGTTATAAGACCCGTAACTAGTGGTGTTCCCCAGGGGTCTGTGCTGGGTACAGTCCTTTTTAATATATTTATTCAATGACTTGGACGAAGGGATAGAGTGTAACCTTAGCAAGTTTGCTGATAATACCAAGCTGTGAGGAGTTGCTGATACACCAGAAGGCTGTGCTGCCATCCAATGAGACCTAGACAGGCTGGAGAGCTGGGCTGAGGGGAACCTAATGAAATTCAGCAAAATCAAGTGTAAGGTCCTACACCTGGGGAGGAACAACCCCATGCAGTGGTACAGGCTGGGGGCTGACCTGCTGGAAAACAGCTCTGTGGAGAAGGACCTGGGGAGTGCTGGTGGACAGCAAGCTGACTCTGACCCAGCAATGGGCCCTTGCGGCCAAGAAGGCCAACAATATCCTGAGATGTATTAAAGGGAGTGTGGCCAGCAGGTTGAGAGAGGTTATCCTTCCCCTCTACTCTGCCCTAGTGAGGCTACATCTGGAGTTTGCATCCAGTTTGGACCCCTGAGTTTAAGAAGGACAGATAACTTGGAGAGCTACCAAGATGGTCAGGGGACTGGGGTTTCTCCTGTATGAGGAAAGACCGAGAGACTTGGGTTTGTTCAGCGTGGAGAAGAGAACTCTGAGGGGGGATCTCATCAATACTTATAAATATCTAAAGGATGGGTGTCAGGATGATGGGACTAGACTCTTTTCAGTGGTGGCCAATGACAGGACAAGGGGCGTTGGACACAAGTTGGAACACAGGAAGTTCCACCTGAATATAAGGAAAAACTTCTTTACTGTGAGGGTGACAGAGCAGTGAAACAGGCTGCCCAGAGAGGTTGTGGAGTCTCCTTCCCTGGAGACATTCAAAACCCGCCTGGATGAATTCCTGTGCCCCCTGCTCTAGGTGTCCCTGCTCAAGCAGGGGGGGTTGGACAAGATGATCTCCAGAGATCCGGTCCAACCCCTACCATCCTGCGATTCTGTGAATTTGGTTGTGTAGTGCATTTTGTGTATCAGGGCACAAATAACTGTTTAACATTTCAGGAAAGTTTCCTAATTTTATATATACCTTCAGGAAAAAGAGTGTTTATTTTGTTCTTTGAAGATATTAGAAGATCAGAACTGTAAAGTCTTTTCACCCAGATGGCGGGGGAGTGAAAATAACTGAATGAGCATTAAAATCGCTGCTGTCAGGATGTCTGAGAGATTACTGGTCTTATCCTGTTATTGTAATGAGGTAATTCATATACAGCAAGCCCTGACTGGATAGAATCAGAGATCAGCATCCAAGGCTGAACAGTTAATTAACAGGGGTGGATAAAGTGTAATTTGCTTGGGGTGGAGCTGCATTGTCCCAAACACATGGATATCAGTATCCCTTGCAGCAGGCCGTGCATCCCTCAGAGAGGGAGTGTGCCAGAGCCCCCGGGGTGTCCTTTTGCCTCTTGTGTAACCAAGCCTTGCTGAGAACATTTTGGGAAATAGGATGTTTTTTGCACCAAGGAATTTCTCAGCTGGGAAGGAAAATCTTTCAAATAGTTACAGTTTGTATGTTTTAATTTCCTGTTGAAATGCTCAAAATCAAACAAAACATTTAGTTGCATTTCAAAATGACATACTGAAACAAACCAGAAGGTGTCTTTTCAAACAAGCATATAGGTCTGTCATAGAGTATCCTAATATTTTTTTATCCCCCCCCCTTTAATCTTTCTCTGCCTTTTCATACTGAATAATGAGAGACAATGTATTGTAACTGTGTGAGAAAGTGAAGGTAATACCATTGTTTACATGCTGGTAAAATATTTCAGCTGGCAAAAGTTGGGAACCAGTAATGAAGCAATGGGAACTCTCCTATTTGGAGGTTAAAAAAAATGATGCCAGAATCTCACTGAAATGAACTGTGATTAAAGTATGTTTTCAAGTAAATATTTGATTCCTGAGTTTTATGCAGAATGTTTTCAAGCAGCTCAACAGAAAACAGGGCTTCTTTGCTGACTTCAAAAATTAGGCTAGAAGTTTTTGAAACAGAGGGATGTAATCACCAGTTGTCTGTGGCATGTATTTGACTTTTGGGTGCATTGGAATGCTCTAGTTGTCACTTGTCAAAGCTCTTGCATACATATCCTACCAGCGTCCCAGGCACTCAGCTGTCATCGCAGTCTGAAGAGTTCTGCTAGACTGAGCCAAGGTGGGTAGCACCTTGGAAGACAGAGCCCCGTGGCATTCTTAGCGCTGTCAGCAACATCATTTTGCACGTTATCCGCACCATAACCTGTGAAGCTGCAGGGCCTCTCTCAGTAATAAGAAAGGAAAGAACATGTACTAAATTTCATGTCTGTAATTAGCCAGTATGTTACAGTCCTCAGTAATCCTCAGTTTAGCATACAGAGGAAAAACTTTGTAAGCAATTTCTAAAGACTTTTCAATATAATGAAGTTATTACCACACGAGAATTTATAAGTATTTAATTTTCTTAGAGTCCATTTTAGATTCCCTCTTGATATTTACTCCTTTTGGTTTTCTTTCCTTTTCTGTTTTTTTTTTTGTTTGTTTGTTTGTTTTCCTTTTCTCCCAAGCCAGAAGGGACCGAGGTGGAAACTACCTACAACACTGTGCTCTGCGCATCTGGTAAGAGCCTTTTGCTTTCTAAGACCTTCTTTGCTGAGGTAGAGACTAAAGACAAAGGGAGAAGACGAGGTTTGTGAATGCTCCGCTCTAAGAACAAAGGTGTAGGGATCTGATAAAATTGAACAAACTAGATGCATGTCCCATTGGTAGTGAAACTAATTCTTTCTAAAGGACAAGAGCTAAGGCTGTAATAGTCCCTGCAGTCTTCGGCAGAAGCTTATCTCTTCAGAACCGAGGCCGGCCAGGCCCCTGTTGGGAGAGAATATCTGGGATTTAATAGGGTTATCTCTAACATCTTTCATACAATGGTGGTGGCCATGGTCTGCCCACCAAAGCAGAAGAGGCCAGAAAGATAGGCTGGAAAGTCTATTTGTCAGTCAAGGACAGCAGATAGTGCCATGTGGAAGTGTGTGACTGTCTGTGAGGGTGTTGTAGGCCCAACAAAATATTTGCAGAATGGAAAGCTTCCACTGCAAAATTATGGAGGAATGGATTTGTTGACAGCAGGAAAACCCTGTGCAGGGAACAGTGTCTCACCCTCTTAGCTGCTACCCAGGCATGTAGATATACCCAGAACTGTAGCCAAATTGATCTGTTTTTTAACCCAGAAAAGTCAACGTCAGAGTCAGTCTCCCTGGTTCTCCCAGAGACTGTGGTGGATGGCTCAGCCAGAGCATATTTCACAGTGCTTGGTAAGTGAAGCATTCTTGGAGTGTCACTTGCTATTCTGAAATACTGCCATGTTTCTTCAGGCTGTGCTCAGTCTACTGGCAAGCCCTAAACTGTGCTAATTTACACTGGAAATTGTCCCGTTCCCCAGGCGACATCATGGGCACTGCCATGCAGAACCTGCACCAGCTCCTCCAGGTGCCATTTGGCTGTGGGGAGCAGAACATGGTCCTGTTTGCACCCAACATCTACGTCCTGGAGTATCTGAACAAGACAGGGCAGCTGAGTGAGGAGGTCAAATCCAAGGCCATTGGATACTTAGTGAGCGGTGAGCTGGGACAGGGCTTTTGCTTCTCAGTTCACTCCTTCCCATGACAACTGCATAAGGACACTACTGGCCACTGGCATGTATGATCTGGGGGAGGTTGTCCTGGTGCATTAAGGGAACATGTGATAGGTCAGGTGTATATAATACAATATATATAAGAAAGAGAATCCTGCACTCAGGTGGAGGTGCAGGGTGAGAGATGACAGCATTCAAACAGGAACACAGAAGTAGTCCAGAACTGGCAATAACTCAGAGTTCTCCCCATAAGAAAAGGGGTATATGAAATAGATAAATCAGGCTGCAACCATTAATCATGGCAGCTGCAACCATTAATTATGGCAGCTGCTTATGTAGATCTCGGACCCTCCTTCGGATTAAGATTTGGAAAGTGTCACTCACCTTTGACTAGGCCAGAATTTTAACACGCTAGTTTTAACACACTATGGCAGACATAACATTGGTACATACGGACATGGTAGGTATCTGCGGATATTACAAGGGACTGTTTTTATTCAGTTATTTAATGGAAAAATTGCACTTTCTCCAATGAAAATTATCCTGTTTTCTGCATCCCTACCCTATGTGGGGCTCCCCTTTGTATTCTGTTCTCTACTGGGAACCGTTTTTCTGTTTCTCTCAAGTCTCTTCTCCCACCATAACTCAGACTGTGTAATGGCCTGCTATTTAAATCCAGAGCCATCCACGGCAAGGTGGTGTTTGGCAGATCCTTGGGAATACCACGAGGCACACAGCTTTTGGCAGTGGAAAGGGTGACATCCATGCTTGCCAGTTCCCCAGGAGGAGAGGAAATCCTACATGATCTATTATGCACTGGAAGTTTGGCTCCCCATCTCTAAAAATGTGTGTTTAATCAATAGTTTCTAAGCCAGGGGAGAGAAACTGTTCTCAAGAATCACCTGTCCTTCTCCGTTGATCTCAGATGACAAGTTCAGAGTACATAACACTGAGAGGGCTACATTACAAAGGCTGACCCCAACTTAAATCATTCCATCCCCACTTGTCAGCCTTATTGCCCTGCCCACAAGGCATGGCTGGGTGGGATGATCTTCAACCTAAGAAGCCAGGGAGATTAAACCTGTGACTGGAGGCTGGGCAGGAAGAAACAGAATTGGCAATAAACTGTTCAAAAATCATTGGTGAGTACAGTTAATTTATTTATAAATTTCATTTCCTATTCCTTGCAGGCAGTATTCTTCTGTCACTCCATCCTCTCCATAGATGGCAGTGGTGGTGGTGGTGAGGCAGGAGGGTTCCAGCAGCTGGGAGTACTCTTCATGCATTGCCCTCATCTACTTCCTCTGCAAGGATGAAAGAAGATGGGAGGGTACAGGAGTTAGAGAGATACACCAGTTCCCTCTCCCAGGCTGAGAGACAGAGACAGCACAATGTGGGTTTGGGAAGCCAGGTTATGTGTGAGGCACAGTACAGGAGAGTGGGCTGCTGTTTGACCAGGCTTGAGGGTCACCCATAGCACTCAAAGCTCGTGCCACCTTCAAAGCCATGTGAGGTTGAGAGAAGGCTGAGGCTCTTTCTGACCCACTAGGAGAGATAAGTGGAGTGGAATTTGTCACACCTGGGATGGACACAGGAGCACAGTGCAGACAGGTAGCAAGGATGTTCACTGCAGCAATGACACATGCTCTTAAAGTGTATTTATTTCTCTGCAGAGAATGGAAGGAATGTGCTGCACCAGTGGACAGCACTGTTCAGGGCAGGGAAGGCAGCTTTCTGCTTTGCAACTGAGATCTGCCTTGGAGTCAGTGCAGAGCACCTTTGGACACCTAGACTGGTGGATGGACCTCTTAATTAGCAATTTCCTATCATCTTTTCCAAGGAGGATAAAACCTCCATCTTTTAGGGCACATGGGGAAGAGTTGCCTAAAATCTAAAGCCTCCCCCCAAGTCTCAGACTGGAGAGCGAGACCACACCAACATAACCTTTGGAAAGGTTTTACTGTCCGCTCAGTGCCTCTCTTAGAACTTATGCACCGTTTTTCCATGAAAGGGAGGCTGTAGGCCCAGAATCAGCAGAACACGGCTGTACCTACAGACACAGCCAAGGTTAGCAAGCAGGATGGGGTAAAAGCGTGGGAGCTCAGGCTCTTTTCCAAGACACCAGATAAGAACACCAAAGGAGATGAAATTCACCATTTATCACCAGCAAGAGACATAGCTTTCACCTTTCCCAAGCCCAAATCACTTTTTCTCTGCTCTCAGATGCCCTGTGAAAACCACTTCCCAGGGTCTCAGTGCTTTCCAGAAGCCTCCACATTCCAAACACGTGAAACTGGGCAACTGATGGGCAGCCACACCTGCCAGTCTTCACATTGGCAGACTCCATATAGGGCAGGAGAAGTATCACTGGTCAGGGCCTTCCACGGAAGCTCATGCATTACCTGTGCTCCTAAGCCAAACACATGTGGTCTTGCACTGCAGAGAACCCCCCAAAGATGATAGACCCTCTGCCCTGCTAGCTCAGGCTCCAAACCAAGACTGGGTGCCTAGAGTCATGAGGAACGCCTGCCTCCTGAGAGACCCCTCTCCTGCTTGGGCAGCAGGGTAGCTGAGCAGGAAGCAGCTGTTGCTCCAGATAGTAGTTACCAAAGGCAAACTTGCCACCTCTTGGGATCCAAGGAAAATGGCATTGCTTAAAGGCATGCTGCAATGTACCAGCACCACTGTGGGCTTTGCCACATACAGTTGCTAAGCAGGCTAGGGTGCCATATTGGAGAACTATGACCCCCCCCGATGAGTGATGTGGCTGTGTGTGCAGGTGGGGATCTACTACCAAGGCAGTTTTCTGTCACCGTGCAAGGGAGGCAAGCCCAAGTTCCTATAAAAGCCAAACACTCACCTCTTCAATAATAAGGGTTGGGAGGGATTCCTCTGTAAGGAGGACTTCCTACTGCAGGTATGGCTCCATGCTTAGAGTAGGAAGCGAGAGGCTAAGCACAGCACCATGTTACGGCTTTAGTGAAAAAGTATGCCAGGCTTGGGCAGGCGGTTCTGGAGCATGGCATAAAATCACGGTAGGTCAGACCATGCCATGGTGCTTTATGGGATATCTTTTGGTGGCCTTAATTTGCTCTATTGCTCCAGACAGAGTGCTTTTGGGGAGAAGTTTGCTGGGTGGTCTGAAAGAGCCAAGTCCCCTTGGCACGATCCCACAGCTAACTAGCTGGAGCTCTCAGGAGGGACCAGAAGATACCTCAAATCTGAGACAACAAGAATGATATAGGAAACTTGAACTCAAAGAAAATGGCCAAGGGGCAGTTCCATTGGGACACAACCTGCATTTAAGCCAGGAGAACATGATTATGGGAACAACTCTGACAATTCAGTGTGGTGGATTTTGAATGAGTCAACAAAACTGAGCCTCCAACACTCCAGGTTTTTCATGCAAATGCTGTGCCTATGAGTTGGGCCAACCTAATCCAAATTAACCACTGAGCAGAAAGCAACAAGTGCTGTCTGAAAGACCAAAAATACAATGAAGAAGGTGTAGAGAACTGAGAAGAAGGAAGGGGCTCTCGGTACCCTACCTGTGGCGCAGGGAGCGCTGTACTCCTGTGTGGCAAACTCATCTGGAAAACAGAAGGGAAGGGAGAGAGCAGGCTGTCAGAGCCCCTCAGTACTCCCGGCAGAGGGACGGGTGCCAGAGAGACACTTCTCGCAGGCCACACAGCAGGCCACTGCCACCATCCCCAGCTTCCCCCTAGTCACGGCCCAGGTGGGTGGGAGGCAGCCCCAGTCACGGCCCTGTCTGGAGGCCGCAGCAGCACGGCAGAGCCACCCCGCACAGGCAGCCCCAGCAGGTCTCCACTGCGGTGTGCCCAAGGGCTGCTCAGGCCCCTTCTGCCAGCACACTGGGGCGGGGGGATGACTCTGTCGCTGCCAGCCTGGCACGGCGGCTGGGACAGCAGAGGCCCAGGGCACCGTCAGGTCTGCATGGAAGCGCGGGCACGGCTGCGCTCCAGGGCTGGACCTGAACAGTGCCCTGCGGGATGGCTCCTCTCCCCGGAGAGGCAGGACGGGCCATGCAGGCACCAAGATCAGGGGCAGCTGCTGGTGTGAGGGGCAGCCATGCAGGGATCCCCACACTGTCACCAACGCCCAGACCTGCCCCCCGTCCATTGTTCTCTGGGGCCTGCCCACACAGGAGCAGGAGGGAGGAGGCTGCCCAGGCAGCGCAGGGACAGGAAAGGGCCGAGGCCAGGGGAAGCCGCAGGTCCTCACAGCTCCCGTGCCCCTCCACGTGTCCCGCTGCCCACCCTCGCGCTCCCACGGGCACCCCCAGCCTCGCACTCACCTGTCTCGTAGTAGTCATAGACCTTCACCTGAGCTGGCTTCAGGCCCTGCACAGGGATGTCCCGCTCCACCGTGAAGGAGAAGCTGAGGGTCTCGCTGCTCAACTGGGGAAGGGAAGCAGTGGAGGCTCAGGGGCGGCTCGGCACTGCCCCAGGCTCCCCTGCGCCTCCACGCTGCCCCCCAGCTCCCTCGCTCTCCCCTGGCACCCGTGCCTGGGCCCTGGGGGCGCAGGGGCTGCAGGCCTGGCTGAGGGGCCAGGGGAAGCCCTGGGGCTTTTCCTCACACTGGGGGAGGCTCTGGCTGGTGGGGAGGTCAGGGCCCGATCTGTGCACGCGGCGGAGGGAAAGGCTGCTGAGGGCTGGGAGGAAAGGGCCACTTGTAAGTCTGAAAGGTCAGCAAAAGGCAGTATGGGTTTCAGTCCTGTTCTTGTCAGATCCACGGTAGTTTTGAGTCCCACATCTTTTGCCCTGTCTGGCCAAATGTCCCAATGCCTGTGTTTCTGACTTGTCGTCTCCCCAGACGGATACTCGCCTTTTCCAGGTACACCAGGACATGGTTGGTACTCAACTCTGTGCGCTCAATAACAGAGCGGCCTTCCAGCTGTAAGAAAGAAGACCAAGATGTTACTGCATTGAGGGTGGCCTCCTTGTGCCCTTACACAGCCCCACGGATGGGATGTATTGCGGATGAAACACGGGGGTACTCAGGGAACTGAGTCTGCAGCACAGAACTGCCACCTCAGTGTGCCACTAGGTATCATGGTCTGCAAGCCTTCCCTTCGCCAGCCTGGCTGATGAAGTACGGCCTCGCTGCAGCAGAGACTAAGCGCTGGCTCAAGCACAGTGATGGAATGATTCAATGAAAATACATTCCTTCTGGCTTGCTAGTTCTGCAGTACCTTATGGCTGCCTCTATTTTCCAGACCATGCACCTGCTCAGCATCTCAGAGAGTGACCCGAGACCTCAACAGTTATGATGCTATTCGGTGGTGTCAGGTCGGCACAGGGAAAAAGGAAGCGGCACTGCTTTTGAATGTCCTACGCGCAGACAAAGCTTTTAGGGAGCTATCAGGACACAGAGATAATCAAGGTGCCCATCACCATTCTAAAGGAAAAATGGCGTTGTCTGTTTTTCCTAGATTCCTCACATTGTCTCCCCTTGTGCTGGCCTGGAGCCAGGAAAGAGAAGAAAACACTGTACACGGCAAAAGTGCGGAAGACAATGGCAAGATCAAGCTGATTCCAACCCTGAAGCCCTCCACTTTGCTACAGACACTTGGAAGGTATCTTGAAGAGAAGAAGCTGGGTCTTGCTTGTTTGACAAACAGGCTCCTACCTTCCTCACGGAGGACTTCACGGGGATGAATCCTGACAGCATCTTCACGTCAACAATCACCATGTTGGAGCCATTGCGCTCCCCAGTATAACTAAGGAACCGAGCAACAAAGGTTCAGTGCACCTCAAGTCGCAGCTGGGGACACTTCCAGCTTTTCCATAATGCTTGGCACCCCACCACATCCTGACAGTCCAGCACCTTCTTCTCCAGCTATGCCAGGGCCTCCTAGTCACCTATGCAGCCTCTCACTAGCCCAGCCCTGGACTGCCCACACAGCTCCACCACTGCAGGACACGCCCTTCCTCCACAGCCGCTTCTCCCAGCCCAGCTGCTTCCTGCCCACTTTTCCAGGGATGCACCACCCCTCCAGGGCTTCCAGACTGGCTCACCCGGGACCACCAGACCTCCTCCAGCTCCCGTGGCTTCTTGGGAAGACTCAGACCCAAGTGCAGACTCACCTGACATTTATGCCTATGTCAAAGACCTTGTGAGCCTTGGAGTCCTCACACGTCTCTGGGATCGTGTACACATGGAGCATGAAGGGTGCATCCTCCTGTGTGGGCTGCACGTTGTACCTCAGGCTTGTCTAGGGGAGGACAATCAGTTCTGAGCGAGTATGTGTACGTGAGGATCCTTTCCTCCTTCCCTCCTTCCCTCCCTCCCTGCCTCTCTCTCTCCTCTACACACCTCTACTCGTCTCCTCTCCCTTCTCCCAGAGTTCTCCTTCCCACTCCTCCCCTCTCCCCTGTCCCTTCTGTCCCTTCCCTCCCTGGTTCCTGTTTGGCAAGGGGCTCTCCTCATAGGATGGCGCCTGCCCCCATCACCCTCACCTGCAGGTAGACGCAGCCTTCGCCAGACACCTCTGTGCTGTACTCCCCTGGCACCTGGGGCAGGGGCACGTGCTGGAGCAGCAGCCGGTTTGTGGGATCCACTTGGAAGTCTTGCTGGAAGTCCCCTCCAGATCGCAGGGTCACTTTGGAAGCTGCTCCGCTCTTGGCATAAGTGACAGCTCCGTACAGGGACAGGGCTTGGAGAGCCACCACTGTGTCCTGAAAGAGATGGGTCCCAGCACCCAGGGGAATACAGTCAGCCTCTCCACAGCCTGTTCTGCCACGGCCTGCCCTTTGCTGTCGGGCAGGCATGCTTCCCTCCATTCTTCACTTTCTCTGGGTACAAGTACAAAGGAGAGGGAGAAAGAGAGCAGCTTTTGCATGTTTCCATTCCCTTCCTGTGTCCTCTGCACAGCAGTTGCATGTTCCCTGAGCTCCCTGGTGTGGAGCTCTGTGCAGCCTTCACTTGCTCACCACAGGGTGAGGCAGCAACTTCATATGCACAGAGAAATTGGCGTGGGAGCCCACTCCAATGGCACAGACACACGTCCCTTGTGTCCCTACCGTTCTGCCCCACTGTGTCAAGAAAGCCAGGTCCTTAACCACAATATCCGTCATTCCCAGAGGCACGACCTGACATACTAGCCTCTTGGGACCCTGGCAACCATGGTAGACACTGCACGGCAGTCCCTGTCCTGGTGAGCCTCCCTGTGCTCCCACCTGCGTGTCGGACACTTCCCACCTTCTGACGTTGGTGTGGGAGGCCGCAGGACAGAAGCAGCTCACCTGGGTGGAGGAGAAGCCTCCATTGGGATTCTGCTGACTGCTGATCCACTTTGCAATAAGAGATGCAAATGACAGCTCCTCCTGGGAAGGTGCCGGCTGCGTGGTGAGGTAAGCAAGGAGCACGTAGGCCGTCATCTCCACTTCAGCAGAAGGAGCTCGGTAACGGTAGTACGGGAGATCAACCTCTGGCTCTTTTCCCGGCCGTTGCCAATGAACAGACCCATCTTCTTCACAGGAGGCAGGGAGCACGGAGACAAGACAACAAGCCATTATTAGTTGTTGTTGAAAGGCAGTTCTTGATCTGCTGCCGGTCCAGTTGGGAGGACAGAGCCTCCAGGATGCCTCTGTCACGTAGGGTGAAACGGGAAGGGTTAGACAGCTCTTTGCTTGCTGCAACTAGTATAAGACTGCTGAGGCTCAGTCCTCAGGCCTGGATACCGCTTTGTCCTACACTCCAGATTCATGAAGGCGTTTATGGGCTTGCGCACAAGGCTGGCACTGCTTCCCTTCTTGAGTACAGATGCCAGGACTGGGCAGTGACAAGCTCTGTGAGGCAAAATGACCCAAGGACTGTGAGCAGGGCTTGATAGTCGCATGCAGGTGGAAAAGGCAAAAGGTGCTGGGGATACGTCTTTCACAACCCTGCTACCCAATGCTTGGGCAAACCCTCTGTCCAGTCTGACTTTGCCAGAATGCTTCCGAGTCGTTACGTGATTTCCTGGAAGACTCAGAGCTTATGCTATGGCCTCCAAAATTACCTGTATGTTCATTTTCTCTCTCCGCTCATGAAGCTCCTCGCTGAGGTACTCTCCCTTGTGCTGTGCGAGGTCAGCTTTGTGCTATGTTGAGCACGTGCACTGGAAGGAGTGGCCACAAACACTGCTGAGTCCTTGCTAAGCAGTGCCTGGTGTGGCAAGAGGAGCAGTCTGAGGAGAGATGCCAGCAGAGCTACCCTTTAGTTCAGCACCAATGGGGGATGGTGTCTGGTGCTTCCTGATGGACTCCCTCGGAGCAGAGAAGTAGGAGTGGGCACTGAGAAAGAGTTCTCAAAAACACAACCCCTTTGCATAAGTTTTTCCTCTCGCACCACCTTCCCTCACTCACAGAAGCCATTTCCCGCTGTCATTGCTCCACCAATAAATGTCACTTTATCAACAGAAAATGTAAGGCCAATGGGCTGGAAGAAAGAGCTGTCCCACCAGAAGCACTCACCCTTTTTCACGGCTTCCTTTTCAAGTGAACCAAGCAATGCCTTCCGCTTCTCTCCCTTCCCTGCCAAGGCGAAGGTGTATGCCAGGAGTGCCTTGGTGTACACGTGGTTTTCTTTCTCATCCGCTGCTGTTTCCAGGCAGAACAGAGCGTTACGCACCACTGAGTGCTGTGGAGGGATAACCAGTGATTAGAAGTCTGGGGAGAATTGAGGTTTTTGCCTTACTAACGGCACATCATGCCACTCAACTTTGAGGAGGGATCTCCTGGAATGAGGTCTAGGATCAAGTAGGGTACAATGTGTTCCAGAAATGCCAAAACTGACAGCGCATAATTCTTATATCACAGGGCTCTACAACCAAGTCCTTTTTCCAACCTGGAGCAAATTCTGAGCAGTGCTTTGTCATCATCATATACTGACACAACATAACTGACTCAAGTCAGGGTGCAGCCACATACAGTCACAGGCAGAGGAATCTCCAGCAATGCAATAGTGATGTAGGCTGTCAGAGAGACCTCGTTGTCCACTCCACCCTGCAGGGAAAGACAGAGGTAGATATTGACCCCACTGAGCTTCTTATCTTCAGTCTTTTCTTCCACTATAGTGGGAATACTTTATTCAGCATTGTTGACCCTTAGCTTGCCTCCTCCCCATGCAGCGGATGTGGAGGTACCAATACCACTTATAAAACACAGGTTAGCCTTCATTCTCCTTCCAACTGTGTCGATCATACAGAATGGCCTCTGGCTCCCTAGTTCTTGCCATTGACACGGGAATTTCCCATCTGCCTGTACGTTCAGGAAGCTCAACTGCACCCATCTGACTTATGGTCAAGTTCTAGCCTCACAAAAAAACAACCAGGCAGACACATTACCTTCATGGCATTGTTCAGGAGTGTCCCAGAACTGCGGAAACAGCCGTTCTCCTTCTGTTTGTAGGACAGCCAGATCAAAGCATCCTGGATGTGCTTCTCATCTATGAAGATGTAAGGCCTGGCCTGGGCAAAGGACTTGAGGACAAAGGCTGTGAGCCTGAAAGGGAGAAAGAGCAGTGAAAGGGCCTGAGCAGGCCTGTTGTCAGTCTCAGGTGACAGGGCCCATGTGCATATCCTTTGTCTGAAGAAAGGCAAGAAGGTCTGGGGAACTGTGGGCCGATTAGTCAGACCACATGTATGTTATATCTTCACCTCAAAAAACCTGCCAAAACGCTGCTTCCCAACTTGATTCCTTGTCCTTCTCTTGGCTCATAAAACCCTGTGATCCCTTTGTGTTGGTGCTGCAGTTTGAAGGACAGTGACTGTCGATCTGTATCTAAAAAAATATTTCTTTGGAAAAAGTAGGGAATTGCATGCCTGTTAGCTCAACATCTGCATAACAGTAACACTCAAAATGACAGGGGAGAATAATTAAACCTCTGTTGGCTCATCCATGCCTCATGGGCTTCCCAGAACTCTTCAGAGGTTTAAAGTAAAGAACATGTTAGAAGAGATTTTGCTAGAGTTGTTACAATCAGTTATGGAGGAGAAGCAGGAATGTGGTGAGAAGCCAACGTGCTGTCAAGAGCCAAGTACTGTTTCAGAAACTAAAAGCAAACTGAAGGGGATGAAATCATCCATTCTTACCCTTAGCTAAAGTTGCAAATGCATGGCAATGATATGCAGGAGCAACTCAAAACTTTGCAGTATGACCCACTGGCAACACCCACACTCCTCCAGGCTGTCTTTGCTTAGTAACACTCAGACACTCTTGAACAAAACCATACGTCACTGCTCTTGCATTATCATCCTTTCCACTTCCATGGAAACACCTTTCCCAGAAGCTTTCTTAGCAGATGCTACTCTAAAGCTGCCACTGCAACTCCTCACCCTTCCTCGGTCAGGATGTGAAATCCTTCTTCCCCCATTTATCTCCATTTCCTTCTTGCCTCTTGTGCTCCTCAGAGCCGTGGGTGGGAGGATGTGCTTCAGCCACGTCACTGGCTGATGCAGCCTACTTAAGTAGGAGGCAGCACAGGGACCACAACAGCTCTGGAAAGCCTGCTGGTCTACAACAGCACTTCCTATTTGCTCTCACACAGCGTTTATAATAAATGTGTAGGTGAGAAAGAGAGGTGTATAGGGGGGGCATAGGTGACATTGAAATCTCACCAGGTGTTCCCCTGTTGGCCATAGCGTGGTCCAAAGGTACTGTAAGAGCCATCTGGGTGCTTGTAGTTCAGCTGCCTCTGATAACCTGCAGTGGAGAGTTAAAGCAAGATTCAGATGCCACAGAAAGTCTGCTGAGGGATGGGGGAACAGAAAAACAGCTGTATCAGCAAAGGCAAAGGAGAGAGGAGTAGGTCAGTCCTATCATAGCCAATAACAAGTACTGGTACATTCCCACCACCTCCATGCACTGCTTGTACTGCATGGGGAGAAGCGACACCTGCCTTTCTTCAGAGGGAATGCAGGACATATTAAGGACAATGGACATGTCACTGTAGCAGGTCACCTGACAACTCTGCACTGCACTGCAAGACCGTTAGGGAGCGGAGAAAAGGGGTGCTATGATCAGGAACCCTCATGCTTAAGCAACAAAGGAAATAAAGCAATAAAGGAAAAAGCATCAAAGGGCCTTCTCAGGCATACAGCAGAGACCGCCTCTGCATGAGAGAAGCTCTCTTTCCATTTCTGGCAAACATTTGACAGCACCACCCCAGGCAGGATCTGGAAAAAAGCCAAACCAGAATCAAAAGCCCTGTCCCAGCTCACCGCTCACTAAGTATCCAATGGCCTTGGATTTGACCTCCTCACTCAGCTGCCCTGTCTTGTTCAGATACTCCAGGACGTAGATGTTGGGTGCAAACAGGACCATGTTCTGCTCCCCACAGCCAAATGGCATCTGGAGGAGCTGGTGCAGGTTCTGCATGGCAGTGCCCATGATGTCACCTGGGGAGCAGGAGACACCAGAGGGATATTAAAAACGCTCAGGGATGGCTATCAGAATCAGAGGGAGCTACTGAATGAGAGAAGCAGGAGATGGGTTGATAAAGATCCTGGAATGAAACACAGAACAGCAGAAAAAAGGAAAAGAGGGAAATGAGGGAAAGGTTAGGGCACTGCCAGAGAACCCTGGCCAAAAGGACACGCAGGAAGGGGAAAAGGATGAGCACAACTGGAAGGGAAAGTGTTTGAGACAGAAGGGGTGAAAGACAGGAATGGGGTGTGCTGGAAACCAGGAGAAAAGCTGTGAGGTAGGAGGCCAACACAGAGGGGCAGAAGCAGCACATGGTTCCTCTCCCAGGCTGCACACTCACCCAGCACTGAGAAATATGCTCTGCCTGAGTCTTGTACCACATTTGAGGGCAGCAACAGGGAAAACTTCTCTTTCACAGGCACTCCTGAGGGAGAAACAACACCCAAACAGCTTCAGTGCAGTCCCAAGGAATGGCTAATGGAAGGGGAGAGGGCCTCAGGGAAACAACAGGAACACTTCCTATTAGAAATGACCTGACTTCAGTCACTTTGTTTTTCCCTGGCTCTAAGGCAACCTCTGCATAAGAGCACCCCCAGCCACCGTTAGGCACTGTACATCACGTCCCTACAGCTTTTTCCTGGATACGCTAGAAAACAGGAGACAGTGCTTGTAACTCCAGTGTCAGCACACAAAAGAACAGGAATGCAAAGGCATGCTAAATCTCTCCTAGCTCATACCCTGATGCTTGGCCAGGATGGTCCATTCTCTAGGTCTTTCTTCTGTCTTACGTCTCAGGCTCCCAGCTGATGGGGCATGTTTTGATTACCTAAAAACATTGGCCTAGCTGGAATATGGTAGAGGCAGCACTCTCTTCCTCCTCCAGGCACGTCCCAGCCATCAAACCACACAGGAACAAATGGAGAGGGTGGGGAGAGAGGGCTTTACCTTTAACACAGAGCACAGAGTTCTGGGCTGTTTCCTTCTCAACTCCTTCAGGCTTGGGTGCGATGAAGGAAAACAAGAGAGGAGAGAAGTTAGTGAGACAGGAAGTACACACAGAAAGAGGAATCCTCAGCAAGGACAGAGGGATACGTGAAAAGAAACGTGATTGAACTGGAGAAGGAGAGGCAGTCACAAACACTCCCTGAAATACACAGCTCTGGAATAATAATTTAAGCAAGTAAAATAAACATGATCCAAAGTGTTTAGTGTTGAATGTGGCAGAAGGATGGGAAAAGAAAAGGGGCACGCTGCAGGACTGTCGCATGGATGACCTGCAACTATTGTACACATCGAGAGATACTTAACATCCTTGTAACAAGAGGACTGCAGCATTACAGCAAGTGCTTTTGTTAGAAACAGCTTACAGTTGCTCTAGAGGGCTGTCCTTAACAGATGTCTGCAGTGCTATTTATCATAACGCTGCGGATGCTTTAAGGAAAAAAAATTGTGTCTATCGATAATAGAAAGGGAAGACATTGTACACTGTAATATCTGGGGGTGCTACTGGATACATATGACACAGTAGGCAAACATTAGCGGGTTTTATGATACGGAGAAAAGCTAAGAACGTAGAATCTACCTGCCAGATTACCACACCCCGTAAAATCAACTAGCATTTTCCTACAAAGGATATCCAATACTGCCACATAATACTTCCTTCTGTACCACATTACATCAGTGACTTTTCTTGCCACAGGAAGTGGATAAGCTGTAAAATCTGAAGAGGTTTTCAGGGACTTCTATAATATCTGGAGTTTGAGGGGACTTTACAGGCATCAAATTTCCATAGGTGCTTGTGAATCCCCCACTTTCGTCCTGGTGCCAGACTATCGTAGCAATCCAGAACTGCATAACACTTGGCTTAAGAGGCAGTTTGCTTGGCCACTCAACTAGCAGAGAGGCAGCAGGTGATGACTGGCAAACTTACTGGAGGTGTCTCAAAAGGAAGAGAGAGGCTGTAAAGAGGGTGTGTTGAAAAAGGAGGTGACAGGTAGGAGGGAAGGATGGACTGGAGTAGGAGCCCTGCTACAGTAGGGGATAGGGAAGGTTTAGAGTACTGGGAGACACATTGCACAGCATTATTAAGCTGCAGTCTTTATGCGGTGTAGGGATGTATAAAGATGCTGTAAGTATAGAGATGATGATGTAAGTATAGAGATGAACCTTTCATGGGAAGGCGCGCCTACATGAGATTATCTATCATCCTGTCCAGTTGCATCACAGTGATGCTCTAGCCTGTGGGAAAGCTCAGTCCTCCCTTTCCCACAGCCCACATACCTCCACCAGCAGCTGTCTGATGACCGTGTCCTTCCGCCCTTTCTCAGGGGTCTCCACAATGACATTCCCACAGGGCTGCTGGTTCTGCAGGGCCTCAGTGCTCACCGAGAGCTCCACCTGCCCTGGAGGAAACAGGGGTCAGCCAGCCCTGCCAGGCAGTCACTGCCACTTCCAGGAGTTTCAGCCTCCAGGCCCATGGCTGGGGATTCCCCAGCACACCTGGGCCCTGCTTTTCCCACGGGAGCACAGCTGTCTGTATCAGAATCCATCCTGGAGCAGATGAGCTGCATTGCCATTGAAAGGTGACTCTATTTTATTGACTCTTTTCCAGAGCCTAGGACACCACAGCACTGGGACTCACCAGCCCCATTGCTGTTGAGCACACTGCTATGCCACATGCACACCACAGCTGCTACCACAGCATGTAACAACAGTGAAAACAAAGTATGAAGATCCCATAGGGCAGTTGTCTAATCTCTGGGAGAGGTAAAGCTGACAGAGTATCCCTGCTGGCCAGCAATGTCTCTGGCTTCAGAAGGTGCTGTCCAAGGGCTGCAAGGCTTGATGGCCTCTGGTGCCACACAGAGCCTTGGACACTAGGAATCTACCGGCCTTTGCCTCCCAAATAACCCCAGATGAGACAGACACGCAGCTGCAGTGCTTCCCAGGAAACTGTGTTGCTCTAACACCCAACACTGGATGGGGAGAACAGCACAGGGAAACCATCCCTGCAGTTTGCACTTTGAGACCTTTACCTAGAGATTTGGAAGTCACCAGCCAAGCCACAGTTTTCCTCTCGTTCTCACAGAGACAATGAGATTTTTCTTCCTTTCCCACTGGAGCAGCCAGGAAATGAGCAGACTGAGCCAGAGTCACACTGACCTGCCAGTTGTAGAGAGAAATGCAATCAAGGAAGGGTGATCATGAGAGACAGGGAGCTAGGAAGCCATAGCAATAGCCATTTCTTCAGTAGCAAAGGAACAGGGAGCTGGAGTTGTCGGTTCTGCATTTGGAGGACGTAGGAGGAATAACATAAGCATTTCAGGGGTGAAGGGTCCAGGGCTACTCAGAGATAAGGTAAGAAGGCTAGGTTAAGGTAAGAGGTGTACAAGAGGGTACACAGGTACAGAGAGGAATTGAATCTTACTTACCCTGATGCAGGCAGTCAGGTAGTTGAAAACGGTGGCTTTCAGCGTGAAGGACTCACCACGCACCACAGAGTAGGGCAGGGTGAGCTCTACAAAGAAGGGCTGAAAGGCTCTGAGGGACACTGTTGGGGACAGGCCAAAGCCCGTGTCTGCCGAAGTACAGAACGCATTGGCTTTCCACTCGGTGATGGTGTCAGGGATGGTCACGCCTAGATCAGCATTTCCCTCAGAGCTGGTGAAGCACAGAGAGCAAGGACAGAGGGATGATTTTTTATGGCATTTTGGTGACTATTTGTGCCCCTTCCGGCCTACTGAACAGTACTGCCTGTGGGAATGATGGGGCACGATATGTTTGTTACTGTAGGGCCACCTCATGTCTTCTTCCAGACCCTTGACCACTCCTTGGACAAACCTAACCACAGCTGAAGGTAATTCCATCTCAGAGGATTGCCAAGTGATCTCTACAAACACTGAAGGACTTTTTGGCATTGAAAAGGCTTGGCAAACATGTAGGGATTCATGTCTTCACCTTATAAAACCAGTTTTATTAAAAAGGAAGGTACTTACCTTACAGATACTAAACTCCAAATCCAAGTTTCTGGGAAATACTTTCGGACTGTCTCGGTCAGCTCTTCAGGAGTGCTTAACGTGTCATAAAGTCTATCTGCATTAACCGAATGTGATGAGATGGAAAAGTTATCAACTACTGATAATTCCAAACAAGCAAGATCTACATCAGCACTGTGCTTCACCCTGAGAAAGCAGTGACCTATGTGATCATCAGAAGCCTTGTTGGCAGCTGATGTTTGCTGTGGCTGTGGTGAGCACTGGTACCAACTGCGGTGAGGTTTCAGGGTCAGGGTTTATTAGCAAGAGCTAGCCTTCTAGTATTTCTTGCTCTTCTCCAGTGAACCTCTAAGTACGTGGGGCAACACTTTACAAGGTTTAAAAAAGGATGTTGGAACAAAGAGCTGTAACAGAGAGGTTGGAAACAACCTCTGGAGATCATCTCATCCAACCCCCCTGCTTGAGCAGGGACACCTAGAGCAGGGGGCACAGGAACACATCCAGGCGGGTTTTGAATGTCTCCAGGGAAGGAGACTCCACAACCTCTCTGGGCAGCCTGTTTCACTGCTCTGTCACCCTCACAGTAAAGAAGTTTTTCCTTATATTCAGGTGGAACTTCCTGTGTTCCAACTTGTGCCCGTCGCCCCTTGTCCTGTCATTGGCCACCACTGAAAAGAACCGGGCCCCATCCCCTTGACGTCCACCCCTTAGGTATTTATAAGCATTGATAAGATCCCCCCTCAGTGTTCTCTTCTCCACGCTGAACAAACCCAAGTCTCTCAGCCTTTCCTCATAAGAGTCCCCTGATCATCTTTGTACCTCTCCGCTGAACTCTCTCCAGTAGTTCCCCCACAGAGATAAAGAAGAAAAGCTCATAACTAAATTCTAGTTTTGCCCATCTTTACTTTGGTTAAATCAATTTCTAATTTTAGATAAAAATCATGTAGCTAACAAGTATCTGTACTATCTGTGCAACAAGCACCTCCAAAGTCTGAGAAGGTCTCAAGTCAGGAATGAAAGATGCTATCAGAGCCGTATCACATAGCTTCTAGCAAGAGAGACAGTGGCTTGCTTGCATTGTCTATCACGGTATTTTACTCCTTTTACTGCTGCCTATTTCAGTTTAAAATAATTAAAAAGCACCTATCCTGCATCTTAGCAACCCGTGTCAGAAGTTGAAATTGTCTTAAAACTAGATATGTACAAAAGTACAGGTTCTTGTGCCAAGGGAGAACTCTCTCAATCAGTTATCCAGCTAGAATAACCTAGATTTTCCAGGTATTTCCCTTAATATCAGACTCTGGATGATGACATGACCAGTTCTCTCTCCCACACAGCTACAGTGTAAGAGTTGAGATAGCCCTTAGAAATAGGGTGGGTCCATTTCAGACTGGACTTCTGCCACTCGCAGCTTACCATTCAAAGCCTCCAAAGTCTACCAACTTGTCACTGAAATTTTTCTCATCAATTCATCTGGTCTTGACCATCCATAAAACCGGGTGAGTCAATGAGGGCAGACTGAAGATGATATTGGAAACCCCTTAAGCGATATCTAGGAAAAGAAGTCTAGTGCAAAGGCCTAGTGAGCAGAGAAATCATCAGCAGAATAATATCCTCTGCTCTGCCACAGTCTTTGAAAAGTACCTGGCTCTGCAGATTTCTAATGTGGAATTATCAAAGCTTGTCTGTAGACCTTCACAACCCAGCAACAGGGATATGTCCCATACTCATGCAGAAGCTGACGTCTGTGAACCCACTACTTCAGCACTACTTCCAAGGGTTCAACCCACAACCCCAGCTCTTGTTTGAGTATTCACCCCAAAATACAGTCAGGATCTCTGTTTAGAACAGAGCTGATAACAAGACCCAGTTCCTTTACCGGCTGTCCTCATTGCATACAGAGGTCCTCTAGACATCATTGGAGGTGGTGCAAGGTGGATTCCTGCAGTCACGTAATTCTCAGTGCTGCAATACCAAGGTTTCCTCACCTTGGTGTTTGTGAAAACCTTTAAACCCATTTCCTATGGGAGAGAAATCCAACAAGTTTATTTGTTACTGAGTCCTGTTGAGGTTTACACAGCAGAACTGACATTGGTATTTTACTGCCTCAAAAACAGAAGCTGTTACTGTCTGTCGGTTGGACCTTGAGGAAAACCCCTCAACCCTGGGTCTGTGGGTGTCTCAGACAGGCCAAAGCATAGATCCCCTCTTTCTCTAGGGTACTGGGTCCAGTCCAATTCCAGCCCAGGGGTCAGGATGAGCCAGGAAGTACATACAGAGTTTTGTCTCTGGAAGGAAATGTCTGTGGCTACGATGCAGCTCAAGGGCTTTATCTGGGGTAACTGTAATGGCACAGGATTGTTTACGTCCTGTTAGAACCTCATTTCAAGTCAACCTCAAAGCTTCTCCTGTAAGAAGAAACCTTTGAGACTGATCCCTTCTCCACCAAGTCAAGAGCAAAGCTGGCAAGACGGGTGAAGCTTATGACTCTCACTCAACTTGCCTCTGGATAAAAATCAGTGCCAGATCATTCATATTCACAAACCCTCCCCTTCTTATGTTGCATCACGCCACAGAAGGCTTGAGCATTCTCAGTCCTTCTCCCACTCCACTCCCTAGCCATGCTATACCTTTAGGATGCTGTAAGTGTCCTCTTCATTCATCTCCACTACTGGAGAATAGGTGATCCCATTCAGAACTATCTTCTTCAAGGGGATGCAATTCTCCAGGGGCTCCTCCAAGAGCACGTCTGGACCATGGTGATAGTCATGCAACTCCTTCACTGGCAGCAAGCTGTACACCTAGGCAGAAAGATCCAGGGTATTTGACATTTTCAGTATCCACTCTCGCAAAACACAACTGAGGGAGTTGGATGCAAGCACCAGAACAGTCACCTCACGTACAAGAACAATGCCATGGTCCTCCACGTGGTGGGAGCAATGGGAATCTGGGATCAAAAAAGAGATCCAAATTTGGAGATACTGCCTCTTTCGTTATGGAGAGCAACTTACTCTGGTTATTATGGCTCAAATGTGTAAAAAAATGACAGTGGCCAGCCCACCTGCAGTCCTTTGTCCTTACTCAAGGATTGTCGTTTCCTGCTTGGCATGAGGGGAATAAACTCTCTGACGCTTCCAGACACTACTCCGAGAATGCAGAGGATAACTGAAAAATCATCGTCAAACTCACAACAGTGTTTGGCTCTGGCCAAGAGAAGCAGCCACCTTAAAAGAGCTTCCTAATTGCCACCCTTACAGTTGCACAAAACCCCTAAGAAACAGCTGCTGCCCACTTCTCCTCTTTTTGCCCACTGAAGGAAGACCAGAAACAGCACAGGGCAGCTTTCC
Source organism: Phalacrocorax aristotelis (assembly GCF_949628215.1). Lineage (NCBI taxonomy): Eukaryota > Metazoa > Chordata > Aves > Suliformes > Phalacrocoracidae > Phalacrocorax > Phalacrocorax aristotelis. Next base: position 135,473,564 of record NC_134276.1, on the reverse strand, counting down.
TGTGTCAGCATTGACAAGAGGTTCACAGTTTCCACCCCAGCACTGGGCTGCACTTGCTCTGACCAGGCTCCAAGTTGCTCCACAGACTAAGCACTTACAGAGCTGGGTGACAGTTCAGCTTCTGGCTTCATGAGGAGAACGCTCTTGTCCACAGCACGGACAGCGCAGAGGGAGTTCGGGGAGGCTCTGAACAGCAAGTGAGCATCAGAAGAAGGCAGGCCTTCAGAAGGAGAGAAGCTCAGGTCCACCTGTAGCCGCAGGAAAAGTTACGTCACAGATGTCCTACCCTTGCACGATTTTTCCCTTCAGTGGAGTCCATCAGTTCCAAACTTACAAAGCCCACATACACATGCACACACACCCCCACACACATTCCCTCTGTGCTATTGCAGAGCTGAGTTTCCTTCCTGCAGTACCAGGGGAATCAGCACTAACAGTTCTTGGCAACTTCCAGCATCGCAATTGCTTATAAAACTTTTAAGGCAGTTTTGGCGGCCGTGAATGTGATGAGATAATCCCACATAGTGGCTAGATCTGTTCAAGCAGCTGGCCATGGTCTTGAACTAGGACCAGTCTCTGTACTGCAACCAGATCTTGTCTGTGGAGGGAAAACAGGCTTGCAAAGAATGTGCTTAGCAGATTCTTTGGTAACACAAGAAGCAGTGATGCCCTGGAGCAATTCTGCAATATCTACTGGCTGGTAATGATCCTGAAGAACTGGCCTGTTGGTTGAGGCCTGCTGGACTTGTGTGCCTTCCCCAAAACCTAACTCACAACTCTAACAACCCTCTACCAACCTCTGCCCTGGAAGTTCTTTCTAGCAGAAGTTGTTGTCATCACCACCTCACATGGTTTTGTAATAAGACGGCTGACTTGAATAAATCTTCCTTCTCCTCAGCAGTACAAACCCCCCTAACATGCAATGATCAAAGCATCCTTAGAGTAAACAAGTTGCCTGACAAAGCGGCATCAGCTGCCAGTCTCCTTCATGTCCCAGCCCGACCACAGCATGCTTTCTGCTGACACCCCTCACCTCTCCTAGGGTGGACTCATAATCTTGAGACTGCAAAAACAAGATTCTTCAGGAAATGGCAGAACAAGGGCTATAGCAAGCTTGCTACTAGAAAAACTGTCTAGCATAGAGGTAGCCCAAAGTCTGCGCTATCTGGTCTGACAACAGCTTTGAATTCAGGATGCTTTCAGAGAGGAAAGCAGTATCTAAGCATGTAAATCACTTGGCACTTAATGCAGTGCATAGTATGACCTTTAAGTTATGAACAAAAATTCAGGAGACCAAGCTCCTGCAGTGACACCAGTCTCAAGAACGCATTTAGCTTTGGTTTTAGCAGGACACGGGACTGCCCTTAGCAGTGTCCTGTCTATGATTCTGAAGGCCCAACAGGGTTTTTTGAGGTCGTTCTTGGGGCTGCTCATACATCGATCTGCTCTTCTGCATAAGGAATATGTGGGGCTGTAAGAGAGCAATGGTCCACATGTTCAGAGAAAAAAGGCTTTATTTTCCTGCACTCTTTCAGTCTCACCATTGCTATACAAGAACCACTGCGCACTGCTCAGCAGGTTTATCTGCATTTACGTACAACAGAAAATAAAATGACAGGATAAGTTGTATGGCAGTTGAAAGACCTGACAAGTGTTAGCCTGGACTGGGGCTGCATGAGTTTCATTTTTGCCCTGTGATCACACAAGCAGCCACCTCATTGCTGGAATGAGTTTGTGGGAAATGGAGTGAAATACACGGGTTGCAGTATGACTTAAGTCATGTGGCCTCCCTTTTTCTTACCCGGGACCCTCTGTGAGATCAGTGGCTGTGACTAGTTGCTAAGAGGGTGTTTATCAGTGTCATCCCTGCTAGCGCCTTTTTTCCAGCAGCTGCTCTCCAAGCTAGCACAAACCAGTAAGCAGTGAAGCTACCTAGAACAACTGATAGGTGGCTTGTCCAGTGGTAGCGTATCTAAATAAATGAGCCTAGCCAGGCTAAATCTAAATATATGAGCTTGGCCACGCTGCAGTCTGATGGCTGCTCCCTCCACAAGTGGACACTTACCTTATTGCTGAAACACTTTTCTACCTCAAACTTGGCTGAATCAGCAATCACCTCCGTGCTGGGGGCAGTGGTGTAGACAAGCACTTGGGCCACTGGAGCAATATCAGCTTGTACAGGCAGCTGGAGCAAGAAGACCCCATTGGCTAGTAAACAAAACAAGAGCAAAAGGTTAAGGTACAGGAAGCCTGCTCTTGGAGCATCCAAAATTCTAGGTTTGACTTCATGCTGAACTTCAACCCAGCCACAATGAAACTGCAGGCCTCCAAGTGGGATTAATTGGTGCTCCCAGTAATGCATAAGTCTCACAGTCTAACTGAAAAGGCCTCTTTCAAGTCCTGTTTTCCAGTCCATAAGTGTGCTCAATTTTGGTTCAGTTTCTAAAAAGAGACCATCAGTCTGTGTCTCCTAGGAGCGCTTGGAGCCCCAGAAATGCAGTGTCAGAAGTAAGACAGCTGGCACAGGCAATTAGAGCAAATCTGTGCAAAGCCTAAATAAAGGCAGGGAAAAGAAAGCTCAAACTCTTCCCATATGTTAGAGGACGTGGAGACATGGATCCCTGGATATATATCTGTACGCCTGCCACGGTAGCCTAGCCTCCCAGGACAGCGACAATTTGGCAGGGGAGAGGAACTCACCACTTCCCTGGTCCAAATCCAGCATGTGGGTGCCCGCTTGCTTAATGATTCCCTTGGCCATCACCTGAATGGAAAGAGAAACCCTGCTGTGATTGAGGTTACGCATGAGCCAAACCTTGAAGTGGGGGAACCTGAGAGGAGAGCAACTGGGCTGTATGTCTGCTGCTCGCACCCTGCTCAGCAGCTCCATGCCTCCCCGAGGCAGAATCCCACTGCTCACCCAGGGGCACTGGGACATCCTTACTCTTCTGCTCCTAAGACAGACCCTCCTTTTTGTGGGAAAAGAACATGTGAAGGATGATGGGGAAGTGTTTAAAGCCTGCTGCAACAAACCACAGGTTCTGTCTCCAGCCCTGCTACAGTTACCAGTGACAACCTCCCTGTATGGCAGGTGCAAGCTTACCAGGTAGTAGAAGACAATTTTCTTCTGCTCTCCTATGGCCTCTGGAGTAAGGATATAGTTCACGCGGACCTCTGTGGAGGAGCCACAGCTGAGTGTCTCAGACCTGGGCTCAATTTTGAGGAAGCTACTACTAGGAGAGTAAAAGCGCTTTAGTTGCAGATAGCCTTCTTCATAATATGGAGCAACCCAGGAACTGGCATGGCAGTAGGGGTATACTTTATGAGTCGCCTGGAAAATGAGAAAATACACACATAGATCCTCAAACACAGGTGGCTGAACTGGAGCCAAAATTCATGGCCTAGGATTAAAGGTTTGGTATGTTTCATATTTAAGCAACAAGGTAGTTTATGAAAAAGAATCCATGAGCTTGGAAGATGCAAGACAGGGTGGTGGTATCCTTAGCAAGTCATTGGGAATGATCTCACTCCCAGAGAAGCTGGAGTTTGTCTCAAACAAGCTGAATCATAGCAGTTGTTTGTTTACTATCAGTATCACCTCAAGGGCTCTTTACTCTAATATCTTGCCCTCTCTAATATCCTGTTAGTTTAAAGAGACGAGAAATTTTCATTTTTCTTCTCATCACTGGTGCTGGAGAGGGGATAGTGCTATTCAGTTCAGAGATTACCAGTGCAAGCTCAAGCTAAGGGTGCCATGAAAAAGGAGGAAAAGTCTCCATCTGAGAATTCAAAACCTAAATTGAATAGAAGTTTAGGAGCTGAGAAAGTTCCAGGTCTTCTTAAAAATGAGAGCAAGGGGAAGATATTTCACATTTCGAAGGGTGCTACTCCAGCATTTCATGTGCCTCACATGCCCTCATTTCCTTATCTTTCTCACTATACTTGGGAATTCCTTCCTTTTCTTTACCCTGCAAAATTCTGAAAACTTCAAGCACCTAGTCGTAGCTCCTGGATAATTTTTAATGGTTTTAATCTGTGACAAGAGAATTGTTGGGAGAAAAGCAAATATAATTCTAGACGATCTACCCTATTACAGGGTGAGGTATTACAAAATGTGTGTATTGCACACAGATTACATTTTCCACTAACAATAGGATGCTCAGCAGCACTTTTTTTCCCCAGATAAACTAATTCCACACCAGGGAGAGAATTTCTGTGAATCGCTCATACTCTTTTAAGAGAAAAAGGAAAAAAAAATTGATAACTGCTTAGAAACTCGGAATGCTGAATTAAACCCTGAGAACCACAGATTGCCTTAACTGACCACAAAGGATATTTAGATGAGATGCTTGGGAAATCATTTAATTGAAAAGACAGTAAAGCACTAGCAGCACTCCACCATGGGAGTTAGACACACCCTTGAAACAGATTTCTCTAGGTAGGGCTGGTGATCCCTTGGAGCAGAATGGACTATTACGATCTCATGATGTTCCTTCTAACTCTATACTGCTATTGCCAAGCAGAAATCAAATACTTAGAAGCTAAGCGCAATTGTGACATGGCAACCTCGCTTGTTGTATGGCTATTTCCACCACACTGATGTCAAGGTTGGCACAACCAACCACAAACAAGAAGCTAAATACTTTTGCAAATCTAGTAGAAACTTCAGAGGTACTCCCCTCCCAGCCCTGTGAGTCACTTCATCACCTCCTCTGCTCGCAGGACTCACCCTAATTCCAACAGAATCGGAGTCCAACATGGAAGTGTTCAGGGCAAACTGTGCCCTGCCCTCTTCATTTGTGGTGTAGTTGATTTCCTGGTGTCCTCCTAAAGAAATCCTCACAATTTCATTGGCGATTGGAGCACCAGACCCATCCACTAGTTTCACCTGGAGAAGTAAAAACAGTACAGTATAGAAGGAAAGGAATGCCTGATAGACCGATAGACTGATAGACCACCAAGCTAAGGATGCTGGGCTCATGTCAGACAAGGAAGCCTCTACTGCACTTTACATGTGCATCATCTATCTCTTTCAGAGCGAGCTGCAAACTTTCTGCATCTTATATCTTTGGCCCTTTCTTATCTCCGCCTCTGGGTCAGAGAAGTGGGCATGGATATTGACAGGTGCTCACACCCCTCAGGCCTCTTATTAAACAGGAGATTGGAAAACAGAATTTTACTTGACTGGAGAAGAGGAAGTGCAAGGACAGGGGGGTAAGGAGGATGAGGGCTGTACTCTCAGCTGCTGTTCCCTGGTTTGAGAGCGTGCAGGGGACAGGAGGCCCACAGGGATTAACAGCACTGAGGTCCAGCATCTTTGCAGAGCGAGGCATGTATCTGTCCAGGAGGTCCAGTGGCATGATTGTTTAGCACTCATGGCATTCCATTCTCATGGTCTCCCTACCTGCCCGAAGAAGGGGATTCCAGGTTTGTAGTGGGAGTCTGAATGCTCAAAGGTGATTTTGCTAATGGTGGTTGTGATCTCAGAGAAGCTTGTTCCTGTCAACTCCACTCCTGCAGGAAGAAGCACGAAGAATTAGTTTGCCTCTGCCTGACCAGAATTACTTTTACTCCAGGCCAACACTCCTTTCCTGGACAAGCAATGTTGTTGATGCTCCTGGCCTCCAGGTAGGAAAACTTTAGGATTCCAGAAAAGCAAGAGTCCGCTTTCCTCCCTCCTTCCTACTTGGCAGGCCCCTCTGCTGGTCTCTCCTGGGCTTATTACATGGCTCTTGGATCCAGATGATTCATACCTGTTTCCTCCTCTTTAATTTTAGCCTCCACATGGAGCTTATTCTCATATCCACTTCTCTTGAGCTGGAATAACTTGGTCTTTACTGTTTCAGAAATGCAGCCATGGTTGTCTGTCTGTTGGAGGAAAACAAACAAGACCGTTATAGTCTCATTTATATAAAGTTTATCCAGCTTAGTGAATCCATCATTGTGCGTTGCTCTGAACTGGAAGAGAAGCCCATAACCTCACAGATCATTCGCTCTGCTGTTTTTATCAAAACTGGAAAAGCACATAAATAACGTGGCAAAGAGCATTTTGAAGCACTTGCAGCAATGTCAGAGCAACGAGTTTGCAAGCTGGAAGATTTTTGTTGAAGTATGTGTGAAGTTTGAAATTCCAAACACTTGATACAGAAGCACAGGGTATTATTCAAGTGTATGCCATGCAGGAATTGCTTGCCAGGCGTCAGGAACACTAGAATATAACTGCTGACTGAAAATGTGCAAGCTGTAAAAGTGATACATAAACCAAAGCCTGTGTATGTGTAGAAAGATGATGATTGCTGGAAAAGTATTGCCAAAGCTTGCCACCTCTCTTCAGCATCTTCATGTAAAAGGCAGGTCTCCACAGAAAAGGGAAGAGATGCCTGGAACAGAGGTTAGCACCACAGTGTTCATATTTTCTGTAAGCATGTATAACAACAGCAGTGGCAGAGGCAATAGTGGGGATCATACTGTAGCAGACCCCAAGGACTCCTGCACCTGGGTGGGGGCAACCCAGGATATCAATACGGGCTGGGGGATAAAGGGATGGAGAGCAGCCCTGCAGAGAAGGACTTGGGGGTACTGGTGGATGAAAAGCTGGACATGAGCAGTCGCAGCCCAGAAGGCCAACTTGTCCTGGGCTGCATCAAAAGCAGCGTGGCCAGCAGGGCGAGGGAGGTGATTCTGCCCCTCTACTCTGTTCTGGTGAGACCCCGCCGGGAGTACTGCATCCAGCTCTGGAGCCCTCAGCACAGGAAGGACGTGGACCTGTTGGAGAGGGTCCAGAGGAGGGCCACAAAAATGATCCGAGGGCTGGAGCACCTCTCTTGTGAGGACAGGCTGAGAGAGCTGGGGTTGTTCATCCTGGAGAAGAGAAGGCTGCGGGGACACCTTGTTGTGGCCTTTCAGTACTTAAAGGGGAACTATAGGAAGGATAAGGATAATCTCTTTAGCAAGGCCTGTTGTGACAGGACAAGGGGTAATGGCTTTAAACCAAAGGAAGGTAGATTTAGACTGGATATAAGGAAAAAATTTTTACAGTGAGGGTGGTGAAGTGGTGGCACAGGTTGCCCAGAGAGGTTGTGGAGGCCTCATCCCTAGAAACATTCAAGGTCAGGTTGGACGGGGCTTTGAGCAACCTGATCGACTTGAAGATGTCCCTGCTCACTGCAGGGGGGTTGGACTAGATGACCTCTAAAGGTCCCTTCCAACCCAAACCGTTCTATGATTCTATGACCATAGGCATGTCTTCTACTTGCTTTCTTGTCCCGGCATATTTCCACGATTGCTATTACCTCAGTTTCTGTCAATTAAGCTAGCCCCGTTGCACCTTTCCATGCTCCAAACACCATTCAGTTTTGCTCTTTGTAGGTTTGCCAGTCTGAAGAGTGAAAAAGTGATAGTTTTTTCCTGCCTGTCTTAACCACTGCTGCTAAATCCATATTCATTTCCGTTATGCCAAACTGCATCACCCCTCCCCTGGTTTCTGCTCCTTTCCTGCTTCTAATACCAACTTCGCATCCCACGCACTGCCTCTAATATAAGCCAGCTCCAGCTCTGCTCTCATCGCTCATGCCTTTCCTATCACTTCTTTCTTACACTCCCTATACTCCATCTGACCGTTTTTTTTGTTTCTTTCATCTCTTCCTTCCCCTTCAGCTTCTTGCCTTTGCACACATCTTTCTTACTGCACAGACCTTCCCCCTATTTTTACCTTTCACACTTCATCTTGCACCCAATCTTCTCTCCTTCTTCAGGCTTCCTTAAAATACATGAACTGTCTCCCCTCCTCACACTCATACTCCGTCAGAGCAAGCCTGTGCCTACCAGGCATGCTCAGGAAAACATTTTCTCCTCTCACTCTACCCACAAGAGCAATCCTGACTCACCTGTCCAGAGAACTCGTCGCACACTGCCTTCGCCTCTTCACCGTAGCAGCTGGTGGCTGCTTGTTCAAACTTCCGGCAGACACGGAAGCTCACAAGGCCAGGAACAGGCTTCCCAAATGTGTATCTACCAGCAGAGAGGATTGGGAGAAAAACACAGACATTAGGAATGTAAGAGGGATGGAGAAAAATTACTAGCTCACCTATAGTGGAGCCAGGACTCTTCCCTAGAGCTCCCTCCAGGACACAGCATCATCAACAGAGGAAATACAAAGCAGAAAGAAAAACGGTAACATTTTAGGATCAACTTGGCAACAGGGGCAGGAGCACTGAAGCTTATAGTCCTGATTGCATCCCTGGGATAACATACAAGCCTGCAGATATCATTTACCCTAATGATGATTTAGTTGAGAGCACCCCTCACCTTGGAGAACATATTGCAAGTATCCACCCCACCGCCCAGTTCTGATGGCACTGGTTTGTCTGTGCATGTGCTCGGGGTCTTTTGGCTTGCCCTTCAGCCTGAGTCATGGCTGCCCCTGCAGGATGCACGGAACATGCCATGCGGAATCGAGTGAGGTTGCCCAAAGAGGGCATCTGCAGCACTTAGGGTTTCCCCTCAGCAACGATGAGCAGAAGCCACAGTTAAAACATTGTTCCCAGGGAAACTAAACTGATGACCTCTTCCATAGCACTGCAGCTGGTCTTAAATCCTCTATTCAAAAAATACCCTCCCAGAAAACAGAAGAATATGTTTCTGCATGTTACATATAGAGTGCCCCAAGCAATAATTGTTGCCTTTTGTCTAATGGTAGATGTAGTCTGGTCCTGGGACCCCAAAAGGATTGAGAAAGATAGTGAGGCATCATATCTCAGTCTACCAACTGGATTTTCAGCAGCAGCTGAAGAAAAACCTGAAACCAAGAAGGACTTGAAAGAATGACACTCACAGGCCACAAACTGTCACCTTCACCTTCTCATCAAGAATGGTGATCACCTTGGGCATTTTTACTGTCACTTCAAATTTTGGCAGCACTGCAGCAGAACAAAGGAGAACAGTCTATGTGGTGGGGAATAACATACGAAGACAGGATTATTACACCAGCTATTAAAATACAGCAGCTTCTTAGATAACACATGGGTGATCAGTCCCACAGCAAAATATAGTAAAATAGAGACCTCAGTCAATAGAGGTCTCTCATAAACATACAGAGCTGGGTCTGCAGCCCAGCCTCTGCATTTCCAAAGCCTGTAGGTCTTTCCCATTTGCAAAGTAGGAAGACCCCATAGCTTCCCTGGTGACTTAGCACAGGGTGACATCACATCCAAACCCAGCTGCAGGAGGGGAAGTGGATGGTGACTGTCTTGGGAGAACTAGGAGGGATTCAGGGCACAGCTGAAAGAGGTCAAAGGACTTCCAGGCTCATCTTCCAGAACTCAGCTCTGCTGCACGAGCCACATCATGTCAGACCGTGTAACAAGGTCTGCAGCTGGCTTGCTGGGCTGGGAAGCTATGTTGGTTGTGACCATGCACGGCTCTGTATTGGGATACCATTTTCTAGCCAAGCAGATGGAACTGGCACGGGGGTGAAGAGTACCAGAGAGAGGTTAAGGCACTAAGGCATAATAGGGCCTACAGGCTTAGCTTGTGGGGGAGTACAGGCAAGATCTTAATTTACAGACAGCCCCAGCCTACAGCAAAAGCTCAGCGCTTTGGGCCTCAGGCAGGGGAGACCCAGACTCATAGTGTGACACTTGACGGGTGTGTAGCCAGCCGGAGATGAGGCTGTGGCCTTAAGTCACGTCTGAAAGGAGGTGAGACTTGTAGTTGCCAGCACAGACTGATCCAAGACACTTGCTCCTCCTGATGGGAGCCCTGCTGAGCTGGGCAGTCAGAAGAGCTGCACTGCTTGGCCTGGGGCTTAGGGAGGGAGTGGAGACAGGTCGCTCAAGTCCTTCAGTCTTCACTCCTCAGAAAGGCATGGTGCTTGGGAGGGAGAGGACACAGAGACATTTTCCCAGCCATGCTGGACATCCTGGCCAGTTCTACCACCCTGTTCAGTTAAGCTTTCATGCCCCACAAGACTAGCTGTTAGGAACTTGAAACTGCAGCAACAGTTACCATACTCCTCCACAGAGAAAGGATGTTGAATTTTCTTCCCAGAGGCCTTCTGTGCCACCACCGTGTAGGTCCCTTGCATAGGTTCAGAGGTGAGGTTGAAGGACAGCTGGATTAACCCCCCCTTTAACTCTGCCTTTGCCCACTGGTACAGACGGTTCTTCTTTGGGTCCTACAGATAATGAGACCACAAGGAGATTGTGAGAACAGTGGGAGTTTGCAATGAGAACTAAAAAGCACTAGCAAAAGCAGTGAGGGGAGGGCCAGCCCCTGTGTTTCAGGAGGCTGCAGGGTAGGAGTGGGGGGCGCTAGCAGAGTTGTGTGGGGATCCCTGGGCTGCACAATAGAAGGAGCTGTAACCTGGGCCCAGAGTACATGGCTGCCACCATATGAGTTAAAGCTCTGTATATTTCAATTAATTAATGTTATGGACCTGCTTCATAAATAAAAAAGACAAGAATCGTCTTGAGGCAACTGGTAGTTATGCTGCCCCGGCTGAGGTGTGATAGATGTGAGCACGAATTGAATGTTTGTACGTACCTCGATATAGACCAGCGGAAACTGGAAGGAGAAGAAAGGAAACAGCATGTTTAGAATTCACCTTTAGACAGAGGGCAAGCAACACAGTCAAATGACCAGGGCTATGACCACATTTCAGGGAACAAGCTGATCACCCAATGGAGTAAGGAAGAAAGTCCCTGGTGTGGAGCAAGAGCATTTTGAGGTACATCAAGACAGGGGGCAATCCTTCATCTCAGGCAGAAAAGTCAGCTGAAATTACTAACTCTGTATGATCTGCTCTTACTCTAGTAAGAGCAGGTGTACACTGTGATAATGCACACTTGCTCACCGCTGAGGTGTTTTCACCAGCACCGTTCATTTGCAGTTTGACAAACCTTTCCAAGAACACAGAAGGCAGCCTTACGCAGAAATTTGAAGAGCAGATCCTGTTAACAGGACCTGAGGTAACCCAGGAATTGTACAACTATCTCAGTGTACTGAGAGCTCTCCCCCAGAGACACTTCTTTCCTCCCTTTCCCCATGTAGATGACTTAAGGCCAAATAACTAGCAAAAAGGAAGTATCGTACTTACCACCTCATTCAAGGGACGGAAGTCTTTATCCAGAGAAACAATTCTGAACAGGACTGGTGGAGGAAGGCAGACAGTGAGGTTCCACAGTGCAGTCACCAACCCAAAAGCATCAGTTGCAAAAACAAATGGTACAACAGAGAACAGAGCCGTTCCCTCCTAAAGAAATTCCATTCACTAGAAAGTTAAGCCCTGCTAGAAGCTTACCCATGTAACAAATTACATTAATAAGAGGATGTTCGCAGCAAACCCACGGCAGCGTGAACACCTTGCTGATCATGGGCTTCAGAATCTCATCAATCAGGACCAAAGTTAAATTTAAGTTGACTTTGTCTGCTTTGCAAGGATACATTTTTACATTGGAATTCACATGGGTCTTCTAGTTCTGTTGTAACTAGACTGACTTCTTAGGAAGGATGAATGCAAGCCAATTACTTCAGCACTTGGCCGCAAGTTTGTGTTGGCTCTGCATGGATAGAGAATTCAGTGTCTCTTTTAGAACACCAGTTCCTGTCCAGGCCTAATTTAGGAGATCAACGGCCCAGAAGAAATAAATGGTTTATATAGTTCTCTCTGTCTTCATTGAGCAAAATCAGCTGCCACTTTGAAAGCTATTTCATGACTTAGTCTGAATTTTGGCCCTGTTCTCTATAGGACAAATACCCAGCCTTTCTCTGATTTTAATGCAAACCCTAACTGCATGGACCACAACAACAGAGCTCTCAGTGACAGAGGCAGTGTGTGCAGGTGCCCAAGATACATGCATGTACCTTAACGTTCCCCAATTTTTCCCATACGGGGCATTAAAAACATAAGCCTCAGCCACGAGACTGCACTTCTGACCCCCGCTGAAAGCACTTGACAACTGGCCAGCACAGTCACACAGTTTTAGGACATATTTTTGCTTCAAATGCAAATCTCCACCCCTTCCCCGGTACCTGTCTGTCCAGGCTTGTAGATGGGTTTGTCTGTCTGGACAAAGACCAAGCTCTCAGAATTCTTGACCAGCACCGACTTGCGGCTCCTGAAATGCAGTGTCGCCCCCTTCACCGTCACAGTGATAAACGTGGCTGGTGGCTGACTATTTGATTTTGGAAGCTGGAGAGTAAGAAGGCAACTATGTTATGGACCAACATTAAAGGCTTCCTGAGCTGAATTGGCCTTCATAAAATAAGAGATCCAATATAATCCTGATGAACCCAACACAGAGGTGAGGGAAAATATTATCAGGAAAAAGAGACTGATCTTTACTTGTCCCATATTCCTGCTCTTTCCTACTGCTGTGCAGTGATTGTGCAAGTATTGTGCAGCAAAGGAACTCCCAGCCCTGCCACTCAATTTTAAGAAATTCTTACTGCCCCCACCAAAATTTTTCTGTCCTTTTCCTTTTGACATTGACAGGGGCAAGGGAATAATCTCCCTCCTCTTTCAGATAACGTCCCCAAACCTTGCAGAACATTTCCTTTTCTAAACCAAACATGCCAAATCTCTATACATCTCTCTCCAAATGACAAAATTCAATCTCCAGCCTATATCTGACAAACCCAGGCACAGACGCCAACCTGCTCAGTGTCCTGAAGGCCAGTTCTTCAGCCTTCAGGCGAAAGATGTAACCTGTGCTCTGAGCCAGATGACCAAGTTTCCTAGTTGCCTGCAACTTGTTATAGTCACTGGGGCTATCGATTACGTTAAGCTATGGATGTCCTGCTTCGTTCTCTTCTTCGGACAGAGGGAAATCACAGCTTTATGTTCTCACAGTATTTCGGTGTTCTATATCCACAAGGCAAAAAGTATCTGAGGTCTAAAAGCTGTACCCCAATTTGAAGGCACTCAGGTGACAATCTGTGGCTGTCAAAGGATGATGTGGAGAGGCAGCTGGAGAAGCTGTTCACCAGCCAGCCATCAGGAGCATCAGTACTAAAACCTCTTCTTTCTCCCGTCCTAGAGAGGGGCTGGCTTTCCAGGATTCAGCATTGCCCATTCAGGTGGCATGCTAAAGAGATCTCAGCAGTGAGAGTGTGTTGAGGATGGACATGAACATACCTTTGGCCAAGAGGGAAGTGAATACCTACACAGTGTTACTCTGTTCATTACTACTCAGTACCCTTACAGTTTACCCCTGGCATAAGGGATCATCCCACAAGGATGAGATACTCACAGAGAACGGGATGCAGGTGAACACATCCTTCTCCGACACCACGTCATTAATCAAGCTCCTGTTTTCCCCTTGATGCTCAAGTGTGGCGCTCAGTGTCACAGACTCATTCAGGTGGGTCAGCTGTACACAGACTTTCTCAGGAGTATCAGTGTGTATCAGAAAGGGCAGTAGCACCATATACTGCCTAGGAACAGGGGAGAAGGACAGGTCAGAGGAACAGGAACAGATAACAGGAGCTGCACAAAAAAAAAAAAAAGCAAATAAACCTATCTGATGACTACAGCCTTCGCAGTACAGGGAGAGAGATGTATTTTCTAGGAGTGTAACAAGACTTTCAGCACATCTGTAACAGCAGGGGAAAGCAGAGGGGCCAGTCTCAAAAGTAAAATACCACAGGAAATCCTCAATGCAAATGTCTGGAAGGGATATGTTTTTCCAGCAGCACTTCCTTCTGGCACCCTGAATAACACCAGTGGGGAAAAATCGATTGTCACCTTTACTAGGCGCTGTTAGTAGGATTCAGGAGCCACACAAGTGTTGGTGCCTAGTGAAAAAAATGCCATTGACTACACGCTGCAAACCATCTCCAGCATTACTCTCATTCTTCACAGAGACCCAAAACTACCACAGCGTGGTGCCAGATCTTAAGCAAAAAACAGTGGAGCAAATTTCAGGTTTTCAGGGAAGCAAGCCCCTGGTCCCTGCTCAGCCCTATGCAGCCTCCCTCCCAGTGGAGCAACCTGCCAGTTGTGTTCCCGTGCCCAGCACTGCATCTGGGAATCAAACCTGATCTGCCTAATGGCAACAGTGCTCCCTTTTGGGTGGGCAAGGACTGGCCTCTGACGGGCATCCCCAGAACAGCAAGCAGCTGAGAAAAGAGCCCTTGAAAACTCAGCAGTAAGGTAAGGCATTGCCTTTAGTGGTAGGGGAAGTTCTGGCACCTTTATGTCCATCAGTTGGTCTGCAGGGAGAAAGCTCTGGCCCCTCAGATCCCAACTCTGCTGTCTGCTTACCCTGCATTTGATGAAACCGCTGCAGCAGCACAGCCTTGCTTTGCTGGGGAGGAAAAGACATTGCCAAAAAGCCAAAGAAGAAAGTCTCTGGGATGTCAGGATTCCTCATGCGCTGCTCCTGCCATACACATGCACACGTGCACAGAACACACACTCCTGTCACATACAAACAGGGCAAAAGGGGGTGAAGAAGCGAGGAAACATAATATACCCTCACAGACCTTAACAGTCACAGCCTTACAGTGCCACATAACCCTGGGTGAGAAGGAAATTTTCCTTCCATTGGCTGAGCTGAAAAATGTGAATTCAAAAGTAAAAGCCATGTCTGGTCATGCCACGTCTCTTATTTGTTCCCTTTTTTCCTCATTATCAATCAAAAAAACACTCCCATCTCCTGGGCATTTCAGCCTGGGAGTAGGGTAGTCAGCCCAAAATGAAACCTTTCATTGCCTTTTCAAAAAAGTCTGTTTCTTAAGAAAAACTGAATGTGTAAACAGTTACAAAAAGTTGCCTTAAAAGGCAAATCGGTGCAGAAAATTTTGTTGAAATGCTCTGAAATTCTCTGAAGCAGCAAAAGGCATTCTTATAAACCTTTCCCTTCTTTTTTAGTTTTTCTGTTTTCTTTCTGAAATTTTACTCATATCTCAGGTCACAGACTCTTTTGGGTGCCCCTGAAGCACTGGAGTTGCTGTTTGTAGAAGATACTTTACCCAGCCCTGGTGTCTTTATTCCTGTGTAAAAGAAAGTGGGCAGAAGATAAGAGCAACAGACAGGAGTAGAACCCAGGTCTCCTGCCTGCTCAGAGAACCCCCCTGCACAGCTTACGGCTCTGTGGTGGGCGAGGTGTCTCCAGGAAGGAAGAAGAGGAGAAGGAGGAAGATGTTTGGTTTCATGAGCAGCCCGTCCTTCCCCATGGTGCAGAGCAGGAGGTGGTGAGTCAAGCAGACACCCAGCCTGGTCCAGTGCTGCTTGTACTCCACCTCGGCTCTCCGAGTCAACCCCTTTATACCCTCCTCTGCAAACAGTCCAGGGGCTGGAGGAGATAAGGGCTAGGGGCCAGGGCCCATCCAGAATCTGGGAGCGACAGTAAGGAGGAGCTGGAACCGGCAGCTCTGAGTCTGGGCAGAAGGCCAGGCACTGGGGGGAAGAGGGAGGGGAGGGTGCCCAGCAGGCCAGAGCTGTCCCTCTTTTGGGGCAGGGCAGCAGACAACTGAGGAAAGGTGGTAGCTAAAGAAAAGCAGGGCTAACAGCAGAGGATAAGGGGAAGACCTTCATTTCTGGCAGGTCTCCCTGGAAGGAGCTGGCCACGGCGCTGGCCACAGAGACTGGTGGAGGAGCAGGAGCATTCTGATTTCCTTCAAACTGGGAGCAGGAGATTGAGCTAGGGTTTGGGAAAGGAGTGTGGGTGTGCCTAACCCCCACTCATAGGCAGGATCTGAAAACAGGGAATGCAAATGCTGAAAACCTTCCCCCTCCACCCACCCTGCTCTCTTACACTCTCCATTCCTGGTTCCACCAGAGCTAATGCCAGGAAAAGGGGCCAGAGAGTGCCTGGACAATCAAGTCATCTACGACAATCTGACCTTCACCCTGACAGAATCAGGGACAGTGACATGATGGGAAGCTGCCAAAAGTTCAACCCATTAACAGCATGTAACTCATTAACCAGTTCTCCAGAGCAGCAGCTGCCCTCACACAGCAGAGCAGATGTGGCCTGGGTCTTGCTTTGCCTGTGCTGGTTCTTGTTCCAGGTCAGGTCATTGGCACACCTAGATCAAATTATTGCTGTTTGATGGAGCTCTTCCTGGTTTCGTCACATGAAAACCCATGATGGGCAATGTTGTATCATAAAGGGAAATTTCTTTTGACCATTGTCTGTACTGTAGTCACCTTGGTCTGCAGCAGGAGGATCAATACCTCTGGTAATTATTACCCTTGCAAGTGGCAGTAGAATATCTGTCTTGCTTATAGTCCTAACCCAAACTCCAAAGAATGGAGATCTGTGTTAGGGGATGTAAAGCACAATTTTCAGATGAAAAAGGGTGCAGGATAAAACCATTATCTGCCTGTCCTTCCCCTCTCTTACTGTCATCATCAGAAGTTTGGTGAGCTCAGGAACTTTGGAGTTAAGAAATCCAAGTGCAATGAGATAACAAACCTTCATTACAGACCTCATTCTGCCCTGCAGTGATCTGCATAGGAAAGGAAGGGGTAGTAGTGCATATCCAGTTTCACCGGGGACTGCACAAAGAAACCCAGCCCAGGCTTTTGCCCTGCCTTCCCCATCTGATGTCTACAAGTTGCTCTACCTGCCCAAAAGACATGCAACCCAGGAAGATTTGCCTCACTGTCAGACAAGAGGATTTCTATGTGGGATGGTCAAAGCCTCTTTGAAGATAGAATCATAGAATTATTAAAGTTGGAAAAGACCTCTAAGATCATCAAGTCCAACCATCAACCCAACAGTACCTTGTGTCCTAAACCATGTCCCAAAGTGCCACATCTACACCTTCTAAATACCTCCAGGAATGGCGACTCCACCACCTCTCTGGGCAGCCTGTTCCAATGCCTGACCACTCTTTCAGTAAAGAAATTTTTCCTATAGCCAATCTAAACCTCCCCTGATGCAGCTTGAAGCCATTTCATCTCGTTCTATCGCTAGTGACATGGGAGAAGGGACCAACACCCACCTCACTACAACCTCCTTTCAGGCAGTTGTAGAGAGCAATAAGGTCTCCCCTCAGCCTCCTCTTCTCCAGACTAAACAACCCTGGTTCCCTCAGCCTCTCCTCATAAGACTTGTTCTCCAGACCCTTCACCAGCTTCGTTGCCCTTCTCTGGACACGCTCCAGCAACTCAATGCTCTTCTTGTATGGGGGGCCCAAAACTGAACACAATAGTCAAGGTATGTCCTCACCAGTGCCAAGTACAGGGGCACAATCACTTCCCTACTCCTGCTGGCCATACTATTCCTGGTACAAGGCAGGATGCTGTTGGCCTTCTTGGCCACCTAGGCACACTGCTGGCTCATGTTCAGATGCCTGTCAGACAGCAACCCCAGGTCCTTCACCACCGAGCAGCTTCCCAGCTACTCTTCCCCAAGCCCGTAGCATTGCATGGGGTTTTTGAGACCAAAGTGCAGGACCCAGCGCTTAGCCTTGTTGAACCTCATACAGTCGGCCTTGGCCTATTGATCCAGTCTGTCCAGACCCCTCTGCAGAGCCTTCCTACCTTCAAGCAGAATGACACTCCCACCCAACTTGTCATCTGCAAACTTACTGAGGGTGCACTCAATCCCCTCATCCACATCATTGATAAAGATATTAAACAAGACTGGCCCAGACTGGGGAACCCGGACAAGACTGGGGAACCCTGCTCGTGACCAGCCACCAGCTGGATTTAGCTCCGTTCACCTCAGCTCTCTGGGCTTGGCCATCCAGCCAGTTTTTTTACCCAGCAAAGAGTATGCCTATCCAAGCCATGAGCTACCAGCTTCTCTAGGAGGCTTCTCTGGCTTTACTAAAGTCCAGGTAGATGACACTTTACATTGGTTCTAACAGGCCGGGAGCCAGACTCATTGAACACAAACCTTACAAGAAAGAGGTACAGAAATGCATACAGCAGAGGAAGCTAGGGCTACTCTTTTGGCAAATAGCCACACCGCTCACAAGCAGCTCCTCATCATTAGGACCTTGGTCAGAAATGTGCTGTGTAGCCAAAAACTGAAATGTTTTCAGTCAGTTGAAGGGGGCAAGATTTTAAAGGCTTGGGATCCCAGTAGGTACTAATGAACGTGTACAGATACCAAACTGATTTTAAAAATCTGCCTTCAAGCTGCCTGGCCTCCATCCCATTCCCAAGAGCAACTTGGGCCCCAGCAGCCTAATTTCAAGGTTCTCTGCATGGCCCATGTGGTTTGGCTTGTAGGTGGTGGCACAGACAAGGCACTGGCAATGAGTTTTCCCTGTCTCTCCTGCCACCTCCACCTGCTGTGAGTACAACTGAGAAGACCAACAGGCTTTCTAGAGCTTTGTTACTAGATTTTAAGTGGTTAGCTCTAAGCTCCTGAAGAAAACTCCTGCAAGGTGTTGGCCTGTGCAGGAGGAGAATGTGTTTTAGGGATATCTTTCCTGGATTTCTCTCAGTGAATCTCAAGTTCTGCCATTTGGCATAGCTCAAAGGGACAGGAGTCCCAGTTGTGCAAAAAGAGCATCAAGCATCCTGTATCTGAACCAAGAATCCCACTGCACTCACTGAGAGCACCACAGAAGTGCTGGATGGAAGGGCACTCTGGAAGTTACCTAGTCCATCCTTTCACTTAAAGCAGGACTGCGGCTAACACTAGATCAGCTATGACTTTGTCAAGTCAAATCTTGAAAACTTCCAAGGATGGAGAACCTACCATTTCTACAGTGATCTGATCCAGTGTTGCACTCATCTCTGGTGAAGACGTCTTTCCTCATGTCCAGTCTGAACTCCCCAAGCTGCAGTTGCAGGCATTGCACTCTGTTATATCTTCTGCCCCTACCAAGAAAGGTTGTGTTCCAACATCCTTGTAACTGCCTTTTAAATAGCTGTAGGCACCTATTTAATCATTCCAACCTCCTCTTGGTCAGACTAAACAAGCCCAGCTGCCCCTGCCACTCCCTGTGCGTCATATGCTACATTCTCCGACCAGTTGGTCGGAGTTGGTCCAGGTTGAATCCTCTCCAGTTACTCCAATTTCCTCTTGAACTGGGGCTCAGCAGACCAGACACAGTTCAGGTGCAGCCTCAGAAATGCCATGGAGAATGAGGATTGTAACTTACCTCGATCTGCTAGCCATGCTCCTCCACTATTCATTCATCACTGCTTAGAGTTCATCCCAGAAGAACTTACTTCCAAAAAATTAGCATATATTAATCAACTATATCAACATGCTCTAGAGAGAAGATCAAAAGCTCTTCCAAAGATATTTGTTCAAGTGCTTTTCATGGAAATGGATATACTTGCTTCAGATCCCTTTACTACTGTGAAAACTTGAACCCACAGAGGAGCCATGTGCTTTGTTAAAAGTAAAATCTGCAGCTGAAAATCCTTTCCCTTCAAAGAACAGTCAACTTTTGAGGCAACCTAATGTATTTATCTATTTTACATTTCCAGAGCATCTCTTCAGGATGAGAGGCCGTGCTTGAAGAGCTCATCAGTAATGCATAATTACAGCACGCATTGCGCTCTAAAATCCTAGGGGAGGCAAAGCGGTTGCACTATTCACCAGATAGACTAGGCAAGCTCAGAGACATGCTCACCTCACCTACATGCATCATGATAACAGGAGAAGCTGTTTCTTCATTAGGGTTCTCCGGTAAAGTAAACACTAGGTTTCCTTCTCTAGATGCTATCACCATTTTGACAAAGCAGGCAGAAGCTACGGCATTATTTCATGGGGCCCGGCAACTTTCTGGGAGTCGGTGTCACCATCTTCTTTTGATATTGAATGGACTCTGGCACAGACAAAATGACTCACCCAAAGCAGCCCAGATACCCTGAGATGAAAACTCAGGGGTTTTAGCTCCTGGCACACTGCTTAAAATACAGTGGTTTTCTTGCAGTTTCCCCAGCTCTGACTGTTACAGGCATGGTGGGGTGCTTAGCTGCCTGCTGGGGTTAAACCATGATACATAGTCATTGAAAAGTAGACCTACCCTTGCTGGCAACATCCCACCTTAAGTCCCTCAGACCAGTGAGCTCTATATGAGGCTCAGCAGACATCTGCTTAGCTGAGTATGCTATGGTCTGTATTTTGTCTTCATCTGCCAATGATATATAAGACATATTATATATACATTAATAAGATCTCCTCTCAGTCTTCTCTTCTTTAGGATAAACTGTCCCAGCTCTCTCAGCCTTTCCTCATATGTGAGATGCTTCAGTCTTCGTCATCTTTGTGACCCTTCGTTGGACTCCCCAGTATGTCCACGTTCTTTTATACCGGACACAGTACTCCAGGTGTGGCCTCACCAGTGCTGAGCAGAGGGGAAGGATCACCTCCCTCAACCTGCTGGCAATACTCTGTCTAATGCAGCCCAGGGTGCCATTTGCCTCCTTTGTAGTGAGGGCACGTTGCTAGCTCATGGTCAACTTGGTGTTCCACAGGACACTAGGGCCTTTTCTGCAAAGCTTCTTTCCAGCTGGGTGATGCCCTGCATGTACTGCTGCATGGGGTTGTCCCTGCCCAGGTGCTGGCCTTTGACCTTCTCCTTGTTCAACTTCAGGAGGTTCCTGTCAGCCCATTTCTCCACCCTGTCTCTCCCAGAACAAACACACACACCTCAGAACATCTACCATTAACCTGCTGATAATACTAAATTGGAATATGACATAAACATATGAGGATAAATAGGCTAAACTGGAAATTAATACATTTTCTCTTCCTTTGTTGGAACAAAATTGCTGGGTGGAAAAAAGAGTTTTCCAGGTGTGTGGAAATGAAACCTACTGTCCCACCCCTCCTGTTCACTGTGGCTTTATGCTGTTCACACTCTGAGCCTGTCTCTGCTCTATTTGAACTGAAAGCTCCTTGTAGTAAGGATTTGTCCACTGCTTCTCTCTGCAGTACGAAACTGCAGAGGTGCAGAGGGAAACACATTCGTGGTTTGTCCAATAATGTCAACATAATTAACTGTATTCCTTTGGCTCCAGAAGTCCAGCCTCTTGACTAGCTAGGTTGAAGTTGGCCAGTGAAACACAGCGTGCAGCTCGTTCCTTCCGACAGAGAGAAGTAATGACATAGGTACACACTCGTGGTCCAGTGCAGTACTGGAGGTTTATTTTCACTGCTGGATTTACAGAAGCTGTAGTCTCGCCTCACCCCCTTCTCCCTCACCCATAGCACTGGGATGCAAAAAGAGAGCCTGCCACTGGGATCTGTTTCTGGCAGTGAACAGTGGGCTTCGTTTTCCCGGTCCTGCTGGCACCAGACAATGGAGGCGCAGGGAATGGAAATGCGATCTGAGGCTCAGGAATGGAGGAAAATGGCCAGCTTACCCTCAGAGATCTGAAGACCCAGCATTTGTTGTGACAGAACTTTTGTTTGCCCTTATAGGACAAACACGGAAAGACTAGGGAGGGCAGGGAATATGTCCCAGGTCTCATGTGGTCACAAAAAAACCAGTAACCCAACAGATGTGGACTGAGCTATTACTGAGGATAAATCACCCTCCTGGGCAACAAACCTGTCCCTGCAAAACACCTTTGTGAGGCTGTGGAAAGGGCAAGTCCTTGGTCTTGTATAGAGCTTTGGTTTGTAGGACAATAATCCACTTGTACCACTGACGAGATGCCTACGAGATGAAAATGCACGTGGGGTTCATCTAAGAGATTTCTCACAGATCCATGGAGCAGAGTATTCACAGCTGGAGGCCTGAAAGTGATCTTTCATCAGGACAACACAGTGTTGCACTGGGCTGTTAGAGAGGACCCTGCAAGAGACACGGAACAAAAGCAAGACAGACAGAAAATGCTGAGATCGTCTCCTGGAGGCAAGAAAGAAAAAAACATCTGATTTTGAAGGTGGAGCCCAGAGGAAGTGAAAGAACCCAACCTCCAAAGGGCGGCTCTTACAAAACAAAACATACACCAAAATACCTATCTCCCTGGAGATTACACATCTAAATAATATTGCCATTGTGGAACCCAAATCCGAACAAAACACAGACACAATGTCCTGCAGTGACCGTGATATTCCCCAGCATGAGAACAGCAGTGCTGAGAGTTTCGTGGAAAGATGATCACCTCCAAGGAGCCTGCAAGCACAGTAAGCTGGACTGAAGAAGGGAACTAGGCCAAATGCTTAGAGTACTGACCTACTGACAGTGAGATCTTGGGCGAGTTTCCTTGCTGGAGAGGTGTTAGAGACCACCGCGTGTTAACTGCCATAAAAAGGAAAGGGCCAGGCAAAGTTACTGGACCAAATCGCAATGTTTTCCCCTCATGTAGCATGCTGACTTTTGTCCAAGTAAATACTGAGCCAAATTTAAGGTTCTGACTTGGGTTGGAACCAGCAAAGCAGCAAAAGGCTGGGTCCTCACACCCGGTGACACCAGCGCTTGGCAGAATGGCTGCAAGGTGACTAAACCCAGAAAAGCCACAATGGACCATATGCTTTTCTGACTGAGCAGCTGTGTGGGCAGAAGAGGTAAATAACCCTTGGTCTGAGTATCTGGAGGGAAGCAGAGAGTGAGTTGCTAACATTAACCCTGCTTTTCCCAGGTACATGCCTTCACAAGGTGCAGGGCAGTAGAAAGTAGGCCCTTTTGAGTTCAGTGCTGTACAGGTGACAGTAAGAAGAAAATCTGCCCAGGAAAAAGGCTCCTGAGCTCTGCTGCAAGAACTGTGGGTGTTACGGAACACAAGGGGATCTGAATTAGTACTGTTGTTTGTAAAGCAGATTGAAACTCACTTGGTGCCACTGAATATAGAGCCATCTTCCCAAATCCAGCCAGAGCCTGTGCTGTTCCTCAGTCCAATCCAGAAACACCCTGTTTGAATACTCTTGAACAGGTCCTAGAAATGGTGACAGATTACAAAAAGACTAACAGCAGCCAGCCTGAAAATGGGGGTAAGGATAAGTAAAGAGAACAGGGAGCAAGATGCGTCCCCTTGCCTGACTGTTCCATAAGTGGCTGACAATACAGCTTCTCCACACCTTCTGATCAGGATGACCAGCCCTGCAGATCATGCCTGGAATAACAGCTATGTGTACACTCACAAGGAAGTAAGTGTGCTTTCAAGGGTCCTGGGCAGATCCTCCAAAGGATATTTCTCAGGGCAAGATAGATGAACCAACTGCATCTGTCTCCTGGAGTTCCCTACACAGAGCTTTATGTAGGAACGTATGCTATTAGTATTGATATTAATACTCTACCATGAAGCTAGCTAGCAAGCTAATACAAAGTATTAACAATCAAAGGTAAAAGTCAGGTCAGGGCAGGAAGTGCAAGCACTGACAAATCTGTGTAAAGAGCCCAGGACCAAAGCACATTAAATTTTATAAGAACTTTCCTCCTACATGTTTTCAATGTTCATTTCCTTTTGCCTAACCTTTAACTCTTGCTTACTGTTAAAAGGTGAAGGCTGCCACAGAAACTCAGCCCTGAAGCAAATTCTTTTCCTCCTCGCCATCCTGCCCCCTCCCCCCCCCCAAAAAAGAAAAAAAAGACAAAGACAAGAGAGAGAAGTTTGTCTTGTCCACATTTGTAATGAAACTCTACAGTAACCTTTCACTGGTATGGATGGGCCCCATCCTTATCTCCTGCTGCCATAAACAAAGCTTCAGAGCAGACTTCTTCACACAGAAGCAGTAACAAAGCCAGCTTGGTAAAGTGGTGGGAATAGGAGTAGATTGAGGAACTCCTGAGTGTAGCTGGTGGTTTGGAGGTTGACTGTGCTTCTCCGGCAAAGGGAGTTTGAACAGCCACAGCCCATGCAGCACAGGGCATGGATAGCTAGGAAAGTCTTGCTTATGTGGGGAAGTCTGAGCAGGGATAATGGGTAACACACTGGCAGCAGAGGCAGTAGTAAGAAAGCAGCCAGACCAGGGAGGCTTTCTTCACTCAGAGAAATGGGTAATCTGGGGAAGATGAGTATTTCTCAAGGAATCGGGATTTGCCTGAGAAAATGAGTCAGCATGGTACATATTCCCAGTTGGGCAGAGACTTGGCTTTGTAAGCCCCCCCAGAACATCATACAATGCAACCTCTGTCCAGGGACTGGAAGCTGTCCATGTTCATCGGACCTGAGCTAATATGCCCTGGCTTGCACAAAACCAGATCAAGTACTTCTGCTCTACTTATGCAGACAAGCCTCACCTCCCTAGTGATCAGCTCTACCCATTTCCTTAGCGGTCATACCCTGCCCCCAGTGAGCACCTGCTGGAAAATGAGCAGTGGAACAGATGGTTTCTGATTTCAGCAGCACAACTGAGGTTTTTTGGCAGAGAGAGGAAGCAAGCATCGAAAACAGACTGAGAAAGAAATACCCATGCGTGAACACAGGCAGTGGCAAGGGTCACTGAGCAGGAGAAGCTGGAGCAGCTGCAGGGAGGAGAGGCATCACTTTTGCAAAGGAAACACTTCTGAAGAGTGGGGATGTATTGGTTTGTAGGCAGTGAGTACAGAGACTGCACAGTGCCAGACTTTTCCTGTAATCATTCAGCCCTGTTGGGGCTAGGAGGGGAGGCGGAGAGAGGCATTGGAGAAGACTGTCTCCCAACATCCTTCCTAGGATGATTCTGAGTAGCTGACAGTGACCCTCACCTCTCCCTTCTCCCCTTTGCTTCTTTGCCTGCTGGGAACTGCCAAGGTGCATACTGAAACTGGAAGTGCACTATAACATCACAGTCATAAATCCTTCCTCTCCTTTAAAGTCAAAATATTGCTAGTGACAGCACTGCTTGGGTGTCAGTCACTGAGGTATCTCAAGGAAATGGAACAAGATCCTCAAAGAATAAGAAAGCCATTACCATTTCACTGGTATCGCTGATCACCAGGAGATCAGCCAGCTCCCTGTGCCCAGCAGGATTTCTGGCTGGAGTGCCAGTCCTTCTTCTCCTTGGAGAAGGTGTAGCAGCTCCATCTGTAGGCTATCCACTGCTCAGGGCAGCGTGAGTGGGAGTCACCTGTAAAGCAATCAAAATACTGGATTGTCTCTACCATTAGCCAACAGAAAAATACTTGCCAGCAAGGACCTACTGCAAAGCAACTCTTCTGGATAGTTGCAATGCAGAAAGCACAAGTCAGGATACACATCTAAAAATAACAATGTATGAATACTGAACTTCAAATCCTCTGTGCTATTTCCAAATCTTTACACAAGAGTCACAGGCACTCTAATGCTTGTGCAACACCCCCTCCCCTCCCTGGGTTTCCTCTGAACTACCCAGATGATACCTGAGAACCAAAATTAGCTATGTGAAAGCAGACAACACTCTGGGTGTGCAAAAAGTAAGGGAAAAAATTACATCATTCTGTAGGTACAGTGTGATAATGTCACACATCAGGTGAACAGATTTTAAGCAGCAAACAGTAGGCCCTCCCACATGGTCTAGCACCTTCTGCATGCCTGCAAAAGTGTTATAGACCTTGCACATTTGCTCTGCAGTTTACCACTATAATTACAGCAGACAAGTCTACAAAAACTTTTCAATATGTTTCACCGTTCTCTGCCACAGGTTCTGAAATGGGTTGCTTGGGACCTGCACAATGAACATATTCTTCAAAATATTCTGGATAGGCAGTGAATACTTAAGACTGGTAGGAACCTAGAACAGCTTCTGGTTTAACCCTCTGTAATGGAGTTCAGGATCTGAGCTCCTGTGCTTAGAGGAGTCTCAGGTACTTTGTTCTTGGTTGCTCACCCTCAGCACCCCTTTGTGTACTTACTCATCTTCCAAGTCAAAGCAATCGCTAGGGAGATGCTCAGTATCCCAAAGCCTATAGCCAAGCCCAGCACAACTGCTGGCCACAGACAAGGAGCTGTAAAAGAGAAAAGAAACCGTAGTGCACAGGAGCCACATGAAAACTGACGGTGGTTTTACATGGTTTGCTTGTGTCCTGGGCATTTCCATAAGGAACTGAACCATTTAGAGCATCTCTGTCTGTCCATGACTGCACATTGCTGCCATCACTGTCCCTGCTCAGCCTCCCCAGGGCCTCCCCACGTTCCTGTCCACCAGCCCAGGCACACACTTCAGCTCAGCCGGGAGCCGTCAGTGAGCAGTCCCTGCCTGAGCTTCCCAGGAGGTGTACCTGTCTTCAGGTCAGCCACAGCTCTTCCCCTGCAGGGCCACAGAGCCAGATGGTCCAGCCCCTGCAGCGGCAGACCCCAGGAGAGGAAGCACCTGCCCCAAGTTAGCCGGAGTCCCCCAAGCACCACATGACACCGCTTGCTGGCAGAAACCTCCCAGTAAACCTGCTCAGCATTGAAGCTTGGGGTGGAAACACAGAGCTGCATTGCCACAGCCACCATGTTCCAGCTTAAATGCAAAAAGAAACCCAAGACCTTTCCCCCAGCTCTCTCAGCAAGAGCGACAGGTTTAACCTCAGCATCCTGTTCACAGACTTATACACACAGTCATGTAACATCTTCCTAGGACACTCAGTCTTATGCTCTCATCCGCCTCTCCAGTGTTGGGGTGGCAGGATGGGATGGCCAGCCTTGAAGACCCTGGGATGCCACTCCACACTTTTACCACCACCAGGGGCAGAAAGGGACTCTTTGGGGCAACCTCCACTGTAGCCCAGCACAGCTTTCTTTCAAAGGGTAGGGAAGAACTGCCATGTAGAGGTCTGCTCATGTGCGGCAGGATCCATTAGCCTCCAGGCCACACCTTGCTTTCCCATTGTCATCTCCTGGAGCTGAGAGGCATTCACTTTCCATAAGCTGTTCAAAATCTCTGCACTAAAATGTCCTCTCCCCCAGGTTGAGGAGAGGATGACGCTTACTGCCATGGATGAGCTCCAGGGGAGTTTGGTTTGCTTGTTTTATTAATCTCAGTATGACAGCTGCATAGACAACAGGACTTTCTCAGAAGCACTATCTGTGCAGCTAATGGTTACTGATGTTGAGGAATCCAGGATTTCCCTGTGCTTCTCCCTTAAACTTACATACCACATCCTGCTCCTGTGGTGCTCCAGAGTCTTCTGCCCAAATCCAGCAGGAAAGTCCCTGGTGGAGCTCATGAAATCTGACGTGCTTCTCTTTCAGTCCTACCACAAGACCCCAAGAAACATACCTGTACTCCATAAAAAGGCTAGGAGTCTAAGGAGTAATACGGAGGGAGGGGAAGGCTAGCTTTAGCCAAAGACACTACCACAGCAAGTACATTGAAAACTTGGTAGAAGGGCTGTGAGTAGGATGTCATAGCAATAGGATACAAAATACAGAAGGAAGATAGAAGGGGCTGTTCTCTGCTCAAGTAAAATTACAGTCAAATTAGGTTAAGTAACTAACTGCATCAAGAGGTAACAGTAACAGCAACCCCACAGACCAAGCAAATACTACTAAATGCATCGGACTGGAATTATATGCCAGGCAAGGATGCCGACAGCACTCATGAACCAGCAAAAGGACCAGATCAACCATGAGGCAACCACGGTGACAACAAGAAGCATCAATTAATCACATTAAATTAAGCAAATGCCATGTCAGGGCATGATGAGGGACTGAATGCTTAGACACTGTCAATAGGCACCTCGCAGAGCGACAGGCCAAGAAACATAAAAAGTGAAGCAGCTCGTGACTGCCCTGAGCTGTGCTCAGGCCACCCGGCTCACCATGGCTTCATCTAGCAGCTTCGCTGCTGCAGTGAGCACAATGCACCGAGATTTAGCAGAGCCAAAACCCACCACCCCCAACAACAACAACAAAAGGCACGGTGGTATAATAATTTCAAAATGGGAACCACAGAAAAATGAGGAAATCTGTCAAAAGGAAATTAAAAGTGATGCCTAAAAGAATAAAATATTTATAAGCAGCAGGGGAGACTTTTTTTAGGATCTCTCAGCAGAGGATGAAAACAAATGCACATCACATATCAGGAATATTGTGGGAAGGACAAAGAAAGCCAGCACTAAAACAGAAAAGTAAGGCACTTCACTTAAAAACAAGGATGCATCTTTCAATTATGGATGCTTTGTCCAAATACAGAAAGTAGATCAGATGAATATTCATAAAAATTCATTTATTTTGATCTTAGAGAGGTTTGCAGGCTCACTGGTTTTAAGACCAGTTTCTGGTTTATAGAAATGTATTTAGACCTGCGGTTTTGGCTAAAAGAAGTTTCTAAGGTAACAAGAGGGAGCATGACGGAGCTTCATTGCAAGCATCATTCTTCTGGTAGAAAGATCTCTCCTAAAGTAAAAGTTTTGTCATGTTTCCCATAGCTTGGAGGATCTTCTAGCTGCCCCACTTGTAGTTAAAAATACCAACATTTATTTATTTTTTCATCATTCTTAAAGAACAAAAGCCCATCTCTTTTCAGTTACTAAGTACAGAAAGACTTTTCACTTACAACCTACTCCTCAGCTTCATGCAAGAGGACAATGGGAGAACTGAAGGACTTGAACTGGGTAGCTGTTCTCTCGGCCTGCTCTCTATTCCTCTTGAAGGTGACCCTTGTATATCTGGTGACATGGGTTTTGCCATCAGATTAAGCCTCAAGAGAATGGAGTCAGCCTGAGGTTAAGGGGTAGGATGGAGCTGTTTCTCTGCAGATTACAACTGAAAACTAAATAAAATGGGATAAATATCTGTTGAAACATAATTCTTTGTTCTAAGACCACATTTCTGAGGATTTGTACTTCTGTTTTCTTTCCTCTCTTGCCTCTCAAAGAAGCTATCTCCTGCATCCTCCAGGCCGCTGTTCCAGCTTTTAGGGAAAACTACTTCCAGGACAAGGTAACTGGGATGACAGTTGGTGAAACAGTTAATCCTTAAATGTCAGCACTGGGCATCCGAGCTGATGCCTCCTGGCAATGAACAGAGCAGTTCACCCTCTGTTGTTTCAAACCCACTGCAGAAAAAGGGAACCGACTCGACTCAGCATCAAAACAAAATCCCAGGACACCTCCACAACTAGACCAGTGGGAGAGTTCACTTCAGTTCTTAAAACTGAAAAAGTATGCCATTAGGAAAAAAAAGAGAGTGAAGAGGGCAAGTCACATTGAAGTGTTCAAGGGTAATTCGAGCCTCATGAGAACTGCAGATATCAACCCAGGGAAGTGGAATAAAAAAATTTCATAAATTGGGATTTTTGCCCCTTGCAAAAGGGAGTCCCTGCAGTTCTCCCTTTTTAAAACAGGTTCAGGGGTTTGTGCTTGATCCTCAGCCCCTAGAGCACATGCAAAGCTCTTCTAGAAGATGAAGGGAGAAGGGCTTGGGATGAGTTTGAAACCAAGGAGGGAAATCTGAATAAATCATCCAGAAATATTTCCATGCAGTAGTCTGAGTGGAAGTGTCTCCCCAGGGGAAAGGAGAAGTGGACTGGTGGACATTTAGCATAAATATCCAATGTTACAACTTTCTAGTGTAGAAGATGCCCAGTTAGATCTGTCAGTGCTCTGGAGAAATGACTGTGATACACTGCATTCTTCTGCAAGCAACGTGACACAACATTTTTAGGTTTGAGAGACCAGATTCCGTTCAAAAACGAAAGCTGTTAGCATTTTATGATTCAAGTCTCCTAGGACAGTGTGAAGAATGTCATTGCGGTGTCCCAAATAGCTCCCCTCAGCTCCTGCCTACACCAGTGTAGGAGCAGCATGACTACCTCAGGCCAGGGAAGAGGATTTGAGAAACAAGGATCCTGTTCCTGGCTGTGGCTCACACCTGGTATCGCTGTTACTGCAAGCGTGCCACACAGGCTAACACTGTCTTAAGTGACTGCTGGACTGACATTTTGGTAGTGTGGAATATCTAAGGCCCTCTGGAAGCCAAACAGAAGACAGGCAGGGCAACTCATCTTTTTCAAGGAGCCCAGGAATGCCAAAAACTGTTGGTTTGACCAGGGGACTGATCTACATACACCTGTGATGCTGAGTCACAGGGATGACTTGGTAACAAGGGTGTGCATTTGAAAGCAGAGATGAAACACTTGAGACCACATCCCTCAGAAGTTGTGGAGGTGAAGACAAAGTTGAACATAAAGATCTTTTAAAGAAAGGTACTTAAACTGCATTCCTTAGGGACTCCTCACACGCAGAAGAGATCTGGGAAATAATCGTATAATATGCGCATAATATGTGTTCAAAGAACAGCTTCCTTATTTTAGGCCCTCTGATTTCAGCTCAAAAAGATGAGGGTACATAAAGGAATTTGGAGAGGATGAATATTAAAAAGAAAACAGCAAACATCTCAAGAGGGCATTGGGTAATCTCTACCTCCAACAGGGTAGGAGTGAACACAAATGGCAGGGAATGAAGGGATGTCTCTGTGTTTTCTGATGCAACAGAAAACATCATTTGTGACAAAAAAGACATGCAAAAGCAAGACTGCCTCCCAAGCAGATGGAGTGTGATTACCAGATAGAACTTGGGGGTTTCTGTGCTGGCTTTGTTCCCATAGTGCAGCAAGTGACCAGGCAGCAGTAACAGACACAGATGTACGCAGTTATTCTGATCAGGGCACAGAAATCTCATATCCCAGAGCAAGGGCCCCCTTTGCTGTAACAGCTCTGAAAACAAGCTAAGGTCAACCATTAGTGTTGCAGCCAATGCAACACAGAAGGCAGTTTAAATACAGAGGAGGGAGAAGATGGTTTTAGACTTGGACAAAATCTTCACTGTTCATCTAGCATTGCAAAATAAAATCCAGCAAGCCATTTTGTTCTATTGTTCAATATTCAAAAGCTAGTAATGTCAGATAAAATAAACTGCTGATTCATTCAGTTTCAGTATTAGGACCATTAGTGCCATATACTAACCCATTAAATACATTTGAATGTTTCAAGTTAAACCTAGCTATAATTAACAGCATCATCAGAGTGCAGAGTGAAATATGAGGAAAGGCAAAACCAGGGAACTCTTTCACACCAATAGTGCTGTAAAAGAGAGAAAGAGGGCTAAATGCTTCATCATTGACACTAGTCACATTGCTCTGGAAATCACTGGGAAGTTTGTAGTTCTCAGGATACTATGGATCAGCTTACTGCATGAGTAATATCAGAAACCAAATGCTGACTTGCAGAAGCTGCTGGAACTTCTTGCCTAAAGAAACATACCTTTGATGATAATTCTAAAATCACAGATGGATGCTAACTTTGCTCAGTCTTGCAATTAATTTTATTCCCTCAGGTGTCAGTAGCAGTCTTTCCTATCTCCCTGACAAGGACTGGAAAAAAACTGGGGATAGGCATCCTAACTACATTCCTATTAGGAGAAAACCTAGCTGTTAGAAATGCAGGGTATAGAAAAAGTCTTCTGAATACCTGCAATTCAAATATGTCACATCTTTATACATCCTGTGAGACCTCTGGGACATAATCTTTGTGATAAGCAAAACCTGGGACACATTGGTAACAGTATCATCAATGGGACATAACAAAATACTATGAACTTCACAGTTTTAATTCATAAATTAAAGAAAATAAATGAAGGAAAGCTTCAGCACAATTATAATTTTAAAATCTTCTCCTTAAAAAAGGGGAGGTTTGTTCAAAATTATCAAAAGTGTCTTTAATATTACGAATGGAAAACTGTTTCATTTTCAAGTGGGGGCTGGGGATGATTCCTTCCACAGAGTCTAATGCAGAAAGCCAAATAAATGCATATTTTTCAAGAATACCTTAACAATTCTTCTGAATTATTTATAAATAAAGTGAAAACTACACTGATGTGGCAAATTCATGTTAGCACTATTGGATTTGCGAGTCACAAGGCAAACTTCTGGGCCAGGGAATCAATGAGTCAACTAAACACAATATGCCATTGTGACATAAAACAGAAATCTGTGAGTTGATTCTGTCATAACTGTTGTTGACAAGTTCAGGGTATAAAGAAATGCCATCTCTCAGATCTTGTTATTTAGGTTTGTTTGATAGTTCATAATCTTGACCTTTCCTGTAAGATTGGACCTGGTTTCATTAGTAACTCCTTGGTTAAACGTTTAGCAAGCTATGTTTTTCCTTATTTTCTATATTCTAATTTTCCATATTCCAAAACTGGACACACTAAAATGGAAAAAAAAAAAAAGGGCATAAAGTATCCAGTATTGTTCTCTGGGTTAATGTATAACTCAATAGCAAGAAATATAAGGACATGCATTACTTCAGAGGTCTTACAGCTATGGGGTATTCCACAGGCTTTAATGGTGCAAAGTGGGAAGACACTGAGAGAGATAACTGAGAAGTTTGTTCTGAACTGAGGTGGTGATATGGCAAATGGGGAATGGAAAAAGACAACAGACAAACTAAATATCCTATAGTGCCCCAAGCAGAATAATAAATGGATCAAGGATTTCTAAGAGGCTGTAAGTGAAAACATATCTTTTCTATGAGCTTAGTGGAAATAGGACTTGGACTCCAGCCCTGCAACCAGGTATGCAAGGGGTTAAAATCACTCCCTTGAGAAAAAGTATAGATAGACCAGATGTAGAGTTCCACATGTGTAGTGTGCCCAGGAGTGACAGTTTTAGGACTTGGTAGTGTGCCGTTCACGACATGCAAAACTGCAGTCAAAAATGTGCTTTGATATGGAATAGGATGATGGGACTCGGTAAACTCCCATGCCACAAGCAGAGATTTCCTGATATGAGGATAATCATTCGATGTGCATTGGCATGTCTGGGAATGCCAGTTTGTGTTTAATCCAGGAGGCTGACCAAGCACCAGACAGACCACAGTGTTACAGTCCTAAAAGCTTTTAGGCTTTAGTTTTCTTCTGGAAACTATTGTGCAGTATTGCTGTATTCTGAGAGACCGTAGTCCAGAAGAAGCTCCTGAACTCATTGATGCAGGATCAGGCTCCAGCCACTATCTCCAAAGGCCTGTGTCACGGCCTTCCTTTTCCCAAACACAAGGAGATTGTCTTTAAACCATGAGAAACATTTTTTCAGTAAACTTGGAAGAGTTTAGCAGCATTTCAGAAAGACTTACTTTGTATTTGCAAGTTTTCTGTTCAGGAATGAGCTCAAGAAATTTTAATATAGCTAAGATTGTTAGGAAATCCAGTTATGCCACAAGCATAGGCTTTAAGAGAACTATGAATATCAGAAGACTTCCAAGAAAAAATAAGACTCACACCACTGATTATCACCACAGTGGTTATGGAGCTGAGGTCTGAGGCACTGTTGAACCTCACCTGTCTCATGGGTTCCTCCAAAATATCCAAGTTAGGGCTAGAAAACAGTAAAGACGAAAGGTATACACCTTTTTCACCTCTGTCCCCAGCCCTGGCTCCAGGCATTTGGAAACCCTTCCAAGGCAGCCCAGCTTGAATTCACTATACCGGCTCATATGGCTGCATCAGAGGGGCCTTGTGGGACCTTTGTCAATCTTTGACTGTAACAGGATGCATTCTGGATGGGGCCATGGTCATCAAGGATGTGTAAGCCTCACTGCTGGTCCCTTTTCAGAGGGCAAGAGCTATGCTGCATAGGTTGCACCAGTGGGAGGGCTGAGGGAGTGTCAGCAGTTAAGTGCAAGTCTAGAGCATGAATGAGAGTCAGCAGAAGTCTCAGGTGACATTGCATGCCTAGGAGGAGAAGAGCTGTAAAGCTTAGCATGTTGTGAGTCTTGGAGCAGTAGGGTGACTGTTTGATTGTAGGGCAGGGCTAAGGACAGGATACTTCAGAAGCTGACTTAAATTGTGCTATGAGAACACTGCAGCAGACTGAAGGAGGACAGAACACAACTGAATGTGCTACTGATGGGACTCCTATTGCTTCTTTGCGTACACATGTATGTATATTCTACTGAGTGTCTTTCATCCTGAGTAGCCTGAGAGGGGACAGGATCAAGGTTGTTTGTGCTCTGTGTATTTGTGTGAGTGCTTTGTTTTCAGTCTGTGTAGATCTATGTGACAGCCCAGGTATATACATATGCATTTGTACATGAGCCCATAGGAAAATGTGCTCAGCCTCACTACTTGGCTGAACATGGGGACATAGAGCTGCAGCAGTGTTGTACTGCATCAAAATACTGAATTTGGCAACTGCTAACAGTAGGCTTTATCCTACACTAATATCTCAGAAGCAAAAAGCTCTGTACACTGTTGGAGGCAGGGAAATTCTGGGAAGCAGAGAAGGCATGAAGGGGAAAGTGATGGAGGAGACTCTTTTAATAGAAAATAATCCCATATGAATGAAGGGCCAGTAAGTACAATGCTGTGTCCATTTCAGAAGAAAGTGGTGATGTTACTTTCTGGAAGGATGCCCAGAGTTCAGGTATGGAACTCTGGGGATTTATACTTGAGATTAATTTTTGTATTGCCTGTTGGCAGTCAAAACCGGAAACACCTACCCCCCATATTACCACCACCTCTACAAGGAAAAAAAGACGGGTCGTAGTTGTAGGAGTCTCCCTTCTGAGGGGAACAGAGGGTGCAATATGCCAGGCTGACCCTCCTCATAAGGAAGTCTGCTGCCTCCCAGGGTCCCAGGTAGAGATATCACTAGGAAACTTCCTAGCCTAATATGGCCCTCAGACTACTACCCTTTACTGCTCTTCCACGTGGGTGGTGATGAAGTTGCAGTACGTAGCCCAAGGGTGATTATAAGAGACTTCAGGGCCTTGGGACAGTTAGTGAGGGAATGTGGTGCACAGGTTATATTTTCTTCCCTCCTTCCAGTTGTGGGCAATGATGTTGAAAGGAAAGGCAGACCCAGTCTATCAACACATGGCTCCATGGCTGGTGTTGCCAATACAGCTTTGGGGTTTTTGACAATGGGATGGCCTACACAGGACCGGGATTGCTGGCATTAAATGGGAGCCACCTTTATCAAAGCAGAAAGAGGGTCTCTGCTCAGGAGCCTGCAGGGCTAATTGGCAGGGCTTTAAACTAGAGGCAAAGGGGGAGGGAAAACATACCAGGCTTGCCGGTGTCAAGCTGTGCGATGATACATAATGGTTAGAGGGATGGGCTGCTAGTATGAGCTCTCAGCCTGTAGCCCAGAGGTGTGCTGGGGACACCGCAGCACAGTCAAAGTCTTTCAGAGATTATCTGGGGGCTCCTGAGGTAGTAGGAGCCAGAAAGGAAACTCCCATGAAATACCTCAAAGGAATCAAGGGGTGCTCTACTATGAAGGAGACACAGCCCACAGCCCGGATGAATTGCCTCTACACTAATGCAGACAGCATGGAAAACAAACAGGAGGAGGTGGAAACTACCATGCTGTTAGAAAACTATGACCTGGTTGACATTACTGAAACATGGTGGGACAAATCTCATGACTGGAATGTGGCTATCAATGGCTACAGGCTGTTCAGAAGGGACAGGCAAGGAAGGAGGGGTGGAGGTGTTGCTCTCTACATCAAGAAATCGATACAGTGTGAAGAGCTGTTCCTGAAGAATAACCATGAGCAGGTTTCCCCTACTGGGTGAGAGGCACCTGCTGACTCCTGACCTCTCCCTTCCCTCTTTGCTGGCTGAAACCTGCAATGCGCTCTGGGCACTCCATGATGTTGCAAAGGCTTTTATTGTGTGCTGAGACCATAAAGCTGGATTTGACAAGAGCCTTGAAGACATGATGTCACTTGCCTTGCCAGTGTGAGGCAAGAGCTTCTACTTTCTTCTCACTTAATAGCAGCAGTGCCACAGGCAGGTGCAGCCCTTTGTGTGGGACATCTCTTCTTACTTGTGGTCATCGCCTTCTTGTTGGATGGTGAGGCCACGGGCTGCCTTTGTGGGACAGCCCTGCCACGGTGCCTGGGTGCACCACCTTGCAGGAGCTGCTTGAGCACAGAGCTCTTTGGCATAGCCATCTGCAAGTGCGATGGAGAAATGCGCTGCTGCTTGCTCTTCTTGGAAATCTTGCCAGCCACATCCATGGTCTTTTGTGTCACCCACTGCAGCACTGCAGCCAGGTAGACGGGGGCCTTGGCTCCAAAGCGCTCGGCAAAGTGGCCTCTGCGCAGCTGCCTGTCTACACGGCTCACAGGAAAGAGCAGCCCAGCCCGGGAGGACCTGGAGGAGCGGCTCTTTTTGGTCTTTGCTTCACTGATGTTGATGGGGCCCCCAGAACATGTTGCTTCAGGCTCCCTCTCATGCTCAGGCATTGTGCAGACCTCCTCTGCTCCAGACATGCTGCTTGCAGACTGCTCCCGCAGGTATCTCCACACTGTCTCTTCCCACGCCCTGCCTGTCTTGCCTGCCTGTCCTTGCTTTCCTTGCTGGCCCTCACTGGTGGCTCCTGTCCCTGGGCTTGGTTGGCTGTGCTTGTCCTTGCCGGCCTGGCCAAGGCTTGTGTGTGGCAGGGCAGCCAGGCCCCGCTTTGGCTGAGCCCCTCAGAGGAAGAGCTCAGGCTCAAGTCCTTTCCTGCTCAGGCTCGGACCCTTTTGTCACCTGGACAGCAGGAGCAAGGGCTCTTCTGGGGTAGTGAGGGCCAATAGGAAAGGACCTCCTCTGTGACCTCACCTCCCCACTTGTGACATCATCCCTGCTGGCTCCGCCCTTTGTGGGTGAGCTCAGGGAGCAGCTCTGGTCCCCAGCTCCGCTCCTGTTTTCCATGGCAGAGGTTTCCCAGCACTTGGCACAGGGGGAGCTGCTACAAAGCCGAGCGATCTCCTCTCCTTTGTGTTCTCCTCCCTGGCCCTACCCTGTGATACCTTTCCTTTCAGCCCTTACCTCTCCCCTCTGACCTAAACCCACATTGCCACTCCTGAGGAAGGGAACTTCCTTCCCCACGTCATGGGATCCCAGAACCACAGGCTGCCTGACATGGCTCCTGTTGGAACCTGCCTGTCCAGGCCTATCATCCCAGAAGCGTTGTTAGTAGAGGCGTATTAAGCAGCTGTTGCTTTCAAGCCTGGAACTTGAAAGTTCCCGTGTCAGCATGCATTGTCCCCTCCACCTTTCCTGTCTTGCCCCTTACCTGGGAAAAATACCCCATATTTGTTTCAGGTGTGTGGGAGGGAAATGCAGGGACTCTCCATGACAGTTAAGTTTCGTCAAGTCACTGACATTGTGTCTGAGAAGTTGCACTTATGTGATACAAATTTTCAAGGATCTCTGATGAAGGATATTTTGAAAACAAACCTTTGGGTAAAGGGAACAGTGTCTTCTCCTCCCGGAAGATATCAGCCTTGGTTTTGTTCTTATTCCCTTTGATTTTCACATAAGCTTCCTCATTTTCATCTTTGTAGGTAGACCTTCATGTCACAAGGTTCTTAGGTACATGGCTTAAACTCCTCCGGAGTCTTTGCTGGGCAGCAAGTAAGGACGTTGGGCAGAAAGTGGCAGCAGGTCAATACTAAGACTATCCAGGGACCCTCTGTTTCCCTTAGGAGATTCCTGGTTGTTTCACTGTCCTACAAAAGCAACCTTTACCGATGTCTCATGATTTAGGCAGTTATAGGCAGGACACAGAAAAAGAAAATGCTTATCTTAAAAGTTCAGTTCCTATTTCATCTTTCGTATAATCTTTCTCATATCTAAATAAGAAATTTGTGTTGATTAGGTATGGAGTAATGTACATTGGTTTAAACATCAGCACATGAGATTTCATACTGCATTCAGTTTCTGTTTGATAACATTCTAGTAACCAACTTCAGTATCCTAAATTGACTATATTATTATACTATACCATAGTGTTATTTTAAAAATAATTAAGAATTGCTAAGTATAGGATGTGTTTTTAAGTATAAAATCCTGCAGCTTTAATTGCTGTGTCATAAAAAGTGTATTTTCTAGGAAACGTTCTGTTTCAAGTATGTTGCACATTTGCCTGCAGGTCCCCTTGTAACCTTTCTATAGTTGGCATCCAAAGCAATGAACAGCTATGCATGTGTGCCCTTTGAATTTTTCTGAGGCAAATACCGTGTTAAACTGCTGATCATTGTAATAGAAATCTTGAGTTTGGAATTAAAGGAAATATGTACGAAGAGGCATCTGAATAAAGAGCAGAACAAGAGATAAAAATGTGACATCCCTCAATTGGTGCAGAAGGTTGTCATTCAGATAATGAGAGAATAGCAGCAAATTAAGCCATAAAGTGACAAAGAACTGAAAAACAGGAGTGAAGCCATAAAATACTCAAGTAGGAAAATAAAAAACAATGAGACTCAGCAATTTTTCTTCAGACTTGCAAGGGGCAAGAGAGAGTAGTCAAGCAAATGATCTCAGTAAATCTCTACTCATGGAAGATGCAAAAGACACAAACAAAATTCAGTTAATAATGATTACTAATTCTTCCCAATCAAGAACCACCTCTGGAGACATGATGAGGACTTAGCAGCTACTGACACCTCTCCCCTGTGGCCCTATAATTCCTTCCCAGCTCACCTGGACACACACGTCTTTGTATTTGTGAATAGGAGAGAATGAGTAATGAAATCCATGGCAAGGAGGAGCATGAGTGAAATCAGTTTTGGTTAAAACAAAAATAAAAACCACCTTCTCCTTCCAGAAGGATTCGCATCGAGACTTCCTACAAAAACCGTTGCAGGCAACATAGCATATTTTTTTTCACATCTAGGAAACTAGCAACAAATCATAAAAAGTTAAAGCACAACCTCTACCCCGTAAGTTTCTCCTGCTTTCCTTGATTTTTCTATTTTCTCCTACACCACTACAGAGGTTTTCAGTTTAAAAGCTACTCATAATTTTGCATGTTTATAAATTAAAATGGATTCTCTCTAGAAGAGAACAGAGAATAACTTACAGCTTCCACATTGACTCCATTTTACCTGTTTTCTCCTTCACACCTCTATGCCTCAGTGCCCAAAATCCCATGCACCACAAAAGTTCAGAAAGGTATGAAGTCAAGGAAAACCAAATGTAAATAACAGGAAGAATCTCCTAAAAGCAAAGGTTTACTTGACTATGAAATCATCTTCTGTGTGGAAATAGTGCAAGATCCAGCCTTAAAGGCACTGCAAATTATTGCAAACTGTAGGAGAATAAATTCCCTGGTCTGTTCCAGCTGTGGGGGAAGAAAGGGAAGGACACCAGGTAACATTTGGATTTCATTGTTACTTTCTATATTTTCTTCTGTCAGAGAGGAAACATAGTCTCAGACTGCGTGTGGCCTTCCTCCCACATAGAGCTGTGCAGACGATTGTGGCCTATAGTTCAGTGGGCAAAAAGTAGATCCTGCAACGGGATCATGGTACCATCCCACCAAAACATCAAGTCACCTGGAATGGGCTGTTGCATTGAACAGATTTCTTCTTCAAAACAGGTGCTAATAAGTCACCTCTGTTGGAAAAATCTCCCTGCCGAGTTGGAAAGTGGTCACACATATAAAGAGGTACTTAGCCTCAACAACCATATTTCCACTGGGGACTTGCACCCTAAGACTGCCATTCTGGGAGCAGTTTAAGCCACTAAAAGCAGTTGCTGCTGCCCCTTGTGTGCCACCACAAATATTTACAAAGCTACAAAGCAAACTGGGTGCTGTACTGAGGAACTGATCCAACCCAGAACTAGCTTACAAGATTTCATCCTACCCCAGACTGCTCTGTCTGGCTAACCACATACACAAGTACACATGCTGGCACAGGAGGAGCCACAGCTCTCGCAGAAATTCTCTGTGACTTCCTACCCTAGCTTTCATGTCACTTTGATTCTTCAGAGCTACCATAATGTGATAGAAGAGTAAAAATTGTGTCTGGGGCACAGCAAACATTTTAGCTAGGCAAACATAACTGAAACGAACAGCCACAGAAGAGCAACGTGATATTATAAAGCAAACCCCTGAACAAAGATGGATGCACATTTGGAAGAATAAATCCAGGATTTCAAGAAAAATAGTCAGAATTCTCAAGGAATAATAAAGCATCATTCCCTTTGGGCTAATATCGTTTCTCTCCTTTCCAGAGGTACTTGCCCTCTGTAAGTCTTTGCCTTCTGTTTCAGTACTGAGCACCCCTGTGCCTGGCGTATATGCAGAACAGTCTTACCGAAAACAGTGAATTGTAAACAGCACAACCCTATTGCAGATCCCAGAAAGCACACTGTATCTGGGGACTGAAATAAGAAAGTTCATTAATCTTTTAGAGGTTTTCATTGCCTCCACTAAAAAACCTGAAAAGATCATTAGAGAGCACATGCCTATGTGCATATTTTCACAGACACACTGAGACTTGAACACTTGCAATAGAAAGGGAATCAAGTTCAAATGAGCTTTTTCCACCCCTGAAAACAACTGCTAGCACCTAACCTCTGCTGGTTTTGATTTTGCTTTATTAAAACCATGAGTGCAGCTAATTCCACTATCGTGCATGCGCATATTTGCACATTCCTACTTGCAAATGTTTGGCTTTTTTAGCTGAACTAGCCTGCAGTAATGTGTCTCTCTTGTTCAGCTGAAAATGAAAAGAGCAGCACCAAAGCCCAGAATCAGACTCCAAAATTCAGGAGCAAGGTAACTTGGTCACCTTTCCAAATTACTCAGCTCCCAGTAATACTACAAGATGGCTCCATTTGATTTGTTTGCAGTACCCAGGTGTGCCTGATAGCTTTACTCCTTCCAGTTCAGCTCAGACTGCAAATCCAGCCTGCATCATTGGCAGCGCTCAGTGTTTCACTGCCAAGAAAGGCCTGGAGCAATCCAGGCAGGACAAGCCCAGCTCTGCCTCGACACTTCCTGAGAACAGCACATCCATGTCCCCTGCCAAGATTTTCATAGTTACATTCAGAAAGCTAGACAACAAGGACAGCAGCTTCTGCAACACTGAAATGACTGAGAAGCCCAACTCCAATTTCAAAGAAATCCCTGTAACTTACAAATTTCCTTGTTAATAGTCTGCCAGAATCTTAGAACTGAAAAGTCACTAGTTTATTGCCATACATAGGCTTATTTTTCTCCTTAAATGAATGGTCATATTTTCAAATAGGAAGAATACTCAGAGCTTGGGTGGAAGGAAGGGAGAAGGTCAATAACAATAGACCAAAGTCAGTATTAATGAACTTTTCCATTCCCTTAGCACCAAGGAAACAACTCCAGTCAGTCTGATCTCAAAGAGTGCCTGGCACATGCTGCTCCTGCAAGTCCCATTATTGTTCTGACAGCGGCTTGTCCCTGGGATAAAAACAGGCAGTCCCTGTCTTCAGAATAATCTTTTCATCCTGAAGGATGAGCAAAGGAAAAAGATGTTTCTTGGCCGATGTTTCTAGTTGTAACAGAGAAATAGTCCCTCATCTCTTCCACCTTGTCACGTCCTTCCTCATCCAGTTAGATTTTGCCATTGTTCAGAAAGTGATGCAGGTTTGTGCTATTGGCCAGGAGGACATCTGAAACTTCTTACACCGACATTTTGTAAAAAATGTGCGTCCTCCAATTAATCTTGTGGGTCAGAGTAGCTCCAGGGAAACAGAAAGGTTTCGAGCCTCTATTTCTGCTCCCTCCTTCACTTCCGTGCACGAATACATGATTTTACTTACAACTAGCTCTTTTCAGAAAGGTGTTTGAGTGTACAAAAAGTTAGGATGTACTGGATAGGTGTTGCTTATGAGCATGGCAGACCAACAAGCCCTGCAGACATATCAGCCTGTGTCTGACACTTTGATTCCTGCCTGAATGAGGCAAGTTTGACTCCAGAATGCCGTCAGAAGAGCAGCCTATGGCCGTCAGGCTCAAAAAACTAAAAGCCAGTTGAAATGGCATTTTTTCTTAAATCTTAGCTCCCAACTTCAAAACATGTTGTGACTCAGTTCCATCGGTCACTCAGAGAGGAGGTAATATCTCCAGGATCAAAATGTACTAGCACAAGAGGTTATCACATGTATGGGCCTAGTACAGACACCCTGTTATTCCATTTCCTGGATCTCTGCAGTTATTCAGACTCAAAGACTCTGTCCGTGTCCCCCAACAGTCAAATCCCAGTTCCAATGGGAACAATTTGCAGCTGGAAAACTGCTGCTACACCAAGAAAGAAGTTAAGGTGAGGATGTGCAGCTGCTGGCCTGCTGCAGGTGGTTTACCTACAGCAGTACAGTTTCCACAGACTTCTGGGAAAGGTGGGACTCAGTTGCCCATGCTACCTCTCTCCTGTAAAGAAAAAAGGAGATTGCCATTTTCAAAATCTAATTTCATACAGTGCGTGTTTTCAGAAGAACTGAAGGCACTTGAAATGACAAAACTCCTACTGGACCCACATCTTACCCTCTGCAGGCTCATTTAGAGCCAGTAGCTGAATACTGGAGCACCTACCTGTGCTGAAGAATCACATATTCACAGCTACAGTTCTGCCACATAAACACAAGTGCAGCTCAGGCTGCAGGCTCTGGACAGCGAGCATCGTTCAAGCTTCAATCTGGATCCTCCCAAAGGACAAGCAGCTGCACAGTGGAATAGCCTTCGTTGTTGGATGCTTGTGCTTTAAGACAGTGACAAAGACAACTCAGGTGATTAGTGTTGCACATTTCAAAGCAGAAAATCAAATATGCCAGACATGGAAAAAACCAAACCCATCAGTGCCACAGGTGTTGAAATCAGCAGGATTAGACAGCATCCAGAGCAGATCTCTTTCAGTTATGTATGGAACACTAACAGGTTTATAAAACTGGCTATTTTAATCAAACTTTAAAACAGGAGCAAGAATTGCAAACCCAACACCAGATCCATGAGCTGTGTGTTTGAAAAGCGGACCTCCTTTCCACCAAGACCACAGCACTCAGCATGTGGCCCATACCCCTGCTTCAGTTACTCTCTAGTTCACAGACCTTTGTGTAGCTGTATAAACACAAAACACAAAAAAATTTTGCTTGCTTTTTCATCCAACTTTTTATCCAAGAGAAGACTTTAACAATATGGTCAGCAGACCACAAAGTCCTAGTGCATAAGAAAATAACAAGTAGAGACATGGTTACATGAAAGGGTGGCAGAAGGGAAATAAAATATTAATTGTTATTATTTTTACTTCTGTAATGTTGAAGAGCCTTCATCACACACCAGAGCTCTGCATGAAAAAATAGGGCAAAGTGCACCCCAGTGAACTTTACCACTCAAGCATCATTATGAGATAAAAAGAGTGATTTTTAGTCTGTAAAGTTTTAATGCTGACGATTGCTCTTCTTTTCTGCTCAGGGAAATACCCACCAGGTAGCTCCCCGACCTACTAAGAAGCATTGGGCTCAGAACAGGGCCACCCCTGTGTTACTTGAGGATTGCCCTGCTGACATTTGTTTTTGGCTTTCAGAGGACAATGTTAGAGTCTGGCAGTGCA
This sequence comes from Phalacrocorax aristotelis, assembly GCF_949628215.1. NCBI lineage: Eukaryota > Metazoa > Chordata > Aves > Suliformes > Phalacrocoracidae > Phalacrocorax > Phalacrocorax aristotelis. The sequence continues at coordinate 135,430,443 of NC_134276.1, read as the reverse complement.
TTGAGAACTGTCTGATACAGCTTCTTTTCTGATACAAAATCATCAGAAACAATTTCCCATGTTTCTCTTACCCTGCAGTTCCATTTTAGAGAGAAACCTGCTGAAAAGGCAATTACTTTCATGTGGTCCTATTCAAAGCCTAGATTGTCTAAAGCTGCAGGTGAAGAGCTCAACCAATGCCACCTGTGTTGAAAAGAAATACAGTGACTTGGTGTATAAACATCAGCGCTCAGCCATAACCAATATACTTCTCCAGCACGATGAAGAGATCAGATTCCGGAATATAACTCAGTATTATTAATTCCCTTGAAAACCAATTTTGCAGCATCTTTTTGCTTCATGTGAAGCAGAATACATGTGTAGCTTTTACCTGAAGCACATGTTGAATCAGCTTTAAGAAAGCACATCAAAATCCAAGCTGGCTGAAACGCAGAAGTCAAGAGCATGTTTTAATGACTGCAGGGAACTGGTGAGTTGGAAAGAGATTTTCCATTTTCCCTCCAAGTGCTGCAAACAAGAAAGGCTGTGCTGTAAGTCTCTAGAGAAATTAATTGGCCTGGTTATTACATTTGCCATTTCATGGGACCAAAAGCATACTATGAAAGCACATAGTGGTATAGTTCACTTCACTGCTTACTCCTCCTGAGCAGAAGTGCAATCCACAGCAATCCAGCAGCACAGAGGTACACTACAAAATAGCTCATGACAAGCTGCAAGTTCAACATTCAACTGAAATTTCAAAGCAGACTCAGCAAAGGCTGCTGCATTATTCCGTCTCCTCTGTCTGTGTTAAGACACACCACTGTCTTAACTCAGCAAGAGGGACACCCCTGCAAGCAACAAAAACTAACATTCAAGGACTGTGCAAGAAGATTTAATAAAGAAACACCACAACAAAATACATCATATAAATTCCAAGTTGGCATCAGCCTGAAAAAATTCATTTGCTGGGAGCAATCCCCACCATTGAAAAGTGAAAGCGGAGGAACCATCCTTTCCCAGAAAGGACCAAATGTCCTTTTAAGCAGGCCCAACAGTACAAAATGAGGCTTCAGGAAGAAATGTACACATGGGAACATTAATTGCCTGACTCAGCATAGAATATTAATTTCAGTAGACTGCAGTAGAGACAAGCTTACACAACAGTTTTATTTTTTTCCAATAATGACATGCTTTTAACCTGACAGCAGAGTTTAGTGCAGGACTATGAATTAAAGATCGGCTGCATTTGCCTGAGAGTACCTGACACCTGGGATGTCTTGTGAGAGCCTGAATATGCTGCTAGAGACTTTTAAGAGAAAGTGCATCAAATACTGACAAAAATGTGTAAATGATCTGAGGGGTGACACTTCCTACCCCAATCATGGCTTTGGAAATTTTGGTCTGCTTATTTATCAGATCTACCCTTTTTCACTGAAATGCTCCCTAGGTCCCTCCCTGGTATAGATTAAACCAAATCTTACTTCTTGGCTCAGCTTCTCATGCCATGATTGTACACAGCATTTTCATGTTGGACATGACACACTGCTTGCCCACTAACGCTGGAAAGGTGCATGGTAACTTTGCTAGCAGCACATCTGGGTTTTCATGCTGGTTTGGTCAGCAGAGGTACAAGAGCAATTTTAGATCTCCTCACAGCAGGGAAATGCATCTGAACTTTTACTCCACCAGCTGGTGCCCACCCTGCAAACCCTCTCCTTGGCTCTCTTCAGTGATCCGGCCACCCCAAGTCACCTTGCAAAATCCAGTGTTCTCAAATTTTTGGTAGTCCCACTAAGCATTTCCTCACAGTAGCAGTCATGGCAGCTGGCCCAGGGCCCCTGGGGGTTCTGCCCACCTGCCTGCTTCCCCCGGGACCTCCATTGGCTCTGTCCCCTCAGGTCTCCTTAGCGACCAGGGGCCAGACAGAAAAGGCCAGCCCATCAAGTCTAGTGGCTCCCTGCAGCTCAACAGCTCCCTTCAGGGGCAATAAGTAACAGAGAAGTAGATAAATTACAGAGACTACTGTATCCATGTACTGCTACAGTAAAACATGTACTTCTCCCTTCTTCCGGCCAAAGAGCTTTGCCTGCTGCCTGGAAAGCCAGCCTCCCCACAGGCAGGGGGTAGAGAGGTTGAAGGTGTCATGGTCTTGCTGAGGATGTCTTCAGTTGGCTCCTGGTCTCCCTGAGACATCCGTTGCCCACTGCCTGCTCCAGCCTGCTGACAGGAGATGTGCCTACGGTCATCCCCATTGATGTGACGCCTGCTCTCCTCTCTCTCCTCAGCACACTTCTCTGTCTATCTTCTTATCAGCAGTTGCCTTCAGCATCTGTCAGTATTTGCCCTGCTCTATTTGATGCAGGAACATCTATCCAGTGACAGCTTTGCATTGAGTTTCCCTTTGCTTCGTGACTGCTTGTCTGTGTGCCTCATGCCACACCCATGGCCACTAGTCCTGATTCCTGGCAGTCCCAGGATGGCCAGGGATGTCATTTGAAGAGCTGTGCATGACTACTCCTTGATTACTGGGTAATCATCCCCAGATTATTAAAACTGTAATCACTGTTTATAATTATGTTATTCCTGCACATCTTGTAAGGGCAGGTTGGCACTGTTGTCCAAGAGACCCAGGGGAAGATTCTACAGCTGCAGCATCACCTCTGTACCTGCTCTGCTTTAGAATGTGGTTGGAGGGCCTCTTTCTCCTCTGTGCAGGAGAGTCCTGAATTATGTGACAGGACTCATTCTTGTGTTCCCTCAGGAACTGCTCTTTTATTTCCTCTTATTCAGCCTGAACAAGGGTCAGAAGGCTGCAACAGAGCAGTGTAATCCAGGATTATAGTGAATATATATCTAGTGTTTACAGTAGCAAGGGGAAATCACATAGTCCCGGTGTCACTGTGGTGACAAAGGTTTATTCCTTCAGATTCAGGATGTCCTTTTACTGTCTCACTCTTGCCAGAGGGATTCTGAATTTGGTAGTCTCTTTTTCCATGGCAGCCCAGTCCCCAAGCAGACTGACTGTAGACTGGAAGATGACACAGCCCAGTTGTCAGGATCTTCAGATTTTCCTTCCATTGTCAGTGACCCAAAGCATTTGCTTTCAGCACTGATCAAACTGTATTCACTGCTTCAAGAGAGCAATGATTTGTTCCTATCAGATTCAGGCACACTGAAAATTAGAGCAATTACTAATCTAACAAAGTGAAGGGTTTGGGTCTTGTTTATACAATTAAAAGCACTTCTACTAAAAATAAAGATTCATACAATAAAATGCAGACTTGGGCCACACCTAGACTTATTCTCTTATTCTAGCTATTGTTGAAAATGTCTTTCTGAAGTGTTTCTCAGCTACAAAAAAGTAAAGCTCCTCCTTAGTGATAAGCTGCCTGTAGAGACATGGCTTTAGAGGTAAGTAAAAGTAAAGGTTAAAAGTAAAACTAAAAAGTAACAGCTCACTTCTCAGCATAAAGCCTCTCTATGTTCAGTTATGCAGTTACATGTGAGGGTTCCCTAGGAATACAAATTATATTTCAAGGCATTTATTTGCTAATTTAAGGAACTTTTTTTTTTTTTATTGTGGCCTTATTTTTAGCAACTCAGCAGGTGGGAGTGCTAATAAATTCCTAAGATTTACACTGGTGAACAGAGAGAGATTGGGACACTGGTGCTTCTGCTCATCTTCCTTTCCTCTCAGGAAAGAACCTGAATTATGAGTTTACACAGAGTAGTTTTCAAGTAATGTAACATACTTTTAAGTTCTGTTCATGCCTTCAGCCTCCTCTCTACCGAAATTTCTTCCCTAATCAGACAGTAGACAGACCCCTCCACTTGTGCTTGAATCTTTAAATCTACTTTATAATGGACACCTTGCAAAAGATACTTAGGGAGAGCACAATGTGGCAGCCCAACAGAGGTGAAATTGCTGCAGCTCCTTGCCCCCATGTGCAACCAGTAACAAGGCCGAGTATGTCATACCCAGGATGCACACACACACTACAGATATACATACACACATGGCCGCTACACAGACCTATGCAGACACACAGAGCACTCCCATGAACACAAACATCACCATCTCCTCTCCTTTTTTCCTCCCTGGCTGAGCAGGATAGAGGTCCACTAATGTGAAATATATATGCATACGTATCTGTACAATGTGGATCCCGTCACCAGCTGGGCTCTTGCAAACCAGAATATTATCAGGTCAAGTAAAACAGATAGATGATGCTCTCCATGGCTTGAATGTATATACAAAGAGAGATACAATTCCAAAATTAACTTTGGAACTTGAAATTAACTTTTGATCCAATTCTGGCCTTTGGTTCCAGATCTCACTGGCGGAAAGTAGCTTCTTGTTCTTGTAAGAATGAAAACATCCAGCTTCCAACATCAGATGAATATCAGCGTTGGGCTGCTGTTGTTACTTAGGGAAGGGAGCTACTCATCATATTGCTGCTGCTGTCATGAATCAGCTGTGGTGCAGCCCAGTGCTCCTCTAACATCAGGTCCCAACTACAGACTGACTAAGAAAGAGCATTGTGGTAATTGAAGCATGGAAATGGGAATACGCTTTACACTATATTTAACAGCTTTTGATCAAGATCCTTGACTGCGCTCTGTTTCAGTTTCCCAGGCTATAGGCTGAATTTTCCCACTTAGACAACAAAATTAGGATGACCTGTATTACGCTTTGGAGCTTGCATGTCTTTTGGAGTGGCATTTCCCACTGAGGTCATTGTTGGTCACCACACAGCAGGCAGACCTGCAGAGCTCAGATTACTCAGTATGAGCTGCAGGTTTTCAGGTTAGCAACAGGAGAGTGACTTCACTGAGGGATGTAAATAGATTCCCCGCACTGCTGCAGAAAAAACTACCCTTCCTGAATATCGCACATCATGCTTCCACATTTCCTGCTGTCAGAAGGAGCCAACAGAGACAGTAACTTTATTGATAAATGCATCACCTTTAGGGAAGGATCTCTGATCAAACCACGTGATGCTAAATATCCTGTGTCCAACAGTTTAGGGCTCTAGAACAGATTGGAGGGGCTGGATTGCACAGTATTAGGCTCAGGTCTTCTCTGTAAATGCAGAAGTAACATGAGGGCTTTGCTGCAGTCCACAAGATCCATGTGGTCTCAAGCTGCACCAGAAGAGGTTTAGATTGGCTATTAGGAAAAAATTCTGTAATGAAAGAGTGGTCAGGCATTGTAACATGCTGCCCAGAGAGGTGGTGGAGTCACCATCCCTGGAGGTGTTCAAAAAATGTGTAGACATGGCACTTCAGGGCATGGTTTAGGAGGCAAGGTGGTGTTGGGTTGATGGATGGACCTGATGATCCTAGAGGTCATTTCCAACCTTAATGATTCTATGAGTCTAAGGTTAAGTGCCGTGTGTCTTGTGATGCACAATGGAGGCATGTGGGTGTGATGGCAAGTGCAAAGCCTACTGACAAAGCAAAAAGAGGACCTACCATAATCTGGTCCAATCCATCATGACTATCAGTAGTGCTCCCTGCCATGAATTTTCTCCAGAACTGTACCTAGGTTTCTTCCTGGAAGGAACAGGTTGGTTCATTCCAAAATACTTCCCTGTGGTGAACTGACATCCATACAGAGTCGACAAACTAGGAAGCAGGCCATGGGATCCAAGTGATCTGATAGTGCAGGTAACACCCAGAGGTGACATGTTAGCTGAAGGGGCAGGGGACAACCATGTGAGCTGTACCTGTGGCAGTGGTGTTGCATGACGGTACACTCACAAGTCTATGGGGCCGGATGGCATCCACCCAAGAGTACTGAGGGAGCTGGCAGAACAGCTTACCACGCCACTCTCCATCATTTATCAGCAGTCCTGGTTAACAGGGGAGATCCCAGATGACTGGAGGCTTGCCAATGTGAGGCCCATCTGCAAAAAGGGCTGGAAGGAGGATCCAGGGAACTACAGACCTGTCAGACTGACCCTGGTAACAGGGAAGGTGGTGGAATGGTTCATCTTAAGTGCTCAGTGTTGGGGCGATTCTTGTTTAATATCTTTATCATTGATCTGGATGACGGGATTGAGTGCACCCTCAGTAAGTTTGCAGACAATACCAAGTTGAGTGGGATTGTTGATCTGCACAAGAGTAGGAAGGCTCTGCAGGCAGATCTGGACAGGCTGGATTGATGGCTTGTGGCCAATTATGTAAGGTTTAACAAGGCCAAGTGCTGAGTCCTGCATTTTGGTCACAAAAACCCCATGCAATGCTACGGGCTTGGGGAAAAGTGGCTGGAAAGCTGCCTGGCGGAGAAGGACCTGGGGGTGTTGGTTGACAGCCAGCTGAACATGAGCCAGCAGTGTGCCCAAGTGTCAAAGAAGGCCAACAGCATCCTGGCTTGTACCAGGAATAGTGTGGCCAGCAGGAGCAGGGAAGTGATTGTGCCCCTGTACTTGGCACTGGTGAAGCCACACCTTGAATACTGTGTTCAGTTTCAGGCCCCTCAGTACAAGAAGGACACTGAGATGCTGGAGCGTGTCCAGAGAAGGGCAACGAAGCTGGTGAAGGGTCTGGAGAACAAGTCTTATGAGGAGAGGCTGAGGGAATCAGGGTTGTTTAGTCTGGAGAAGAGAAGGCTGAGGGGAGACCTTATTGCTCTCTACAACTGCCTGAAAGGAGGTTGTAGTGAGGTGGGTGTTGGTCCCTTCTCCCATGTCACTAGCGATAGAACGAGATAAAATGGTTTCATGCTGCATCAGGGGAAGTTTAGATTGTTTATTAGGAAAAAATTCTTTAATGAAATACTGGTCAGGCACTCAAACAGGCTGCCCAGAGAGGTGGTGGAGTCACCATCCCTGGAGGTATTCAAAATACATGTAGACATGGCAATTTGGGACATGATTTAGGAGGAATGGTAGTCTTGGGTTTCATGGTTGGACTTGATGATCTTAGAGGTCTTTTCCAACCATAATGAGTCAATGATTCTAAGGGTTGAAGGGTTGTAAACCTTTAGGACCTTTAGGAACGGAAAAGGTACAGATGTGCCTGTGAACATGAGGACCTGTCCCTGGAATTGGCACGTATGCTTGAACTCAAACTAAATTCTCAATGGAGCGGAGAAAGGGAGGTGACTAGGTTGTGGATTTTTACACAAGTGGCATTCAGAAGGGCCAAGTAGCAGTAGGGCCTTTGCCCCACAGAGAGTAGACTGAGTGCTGGTGGAAGGTGAGATTTAGATCTATATGCCAAGCTGATTCTCCTCATTTCTGTGTGGTTGTCTTGGATTTATTAATTTCCAGGTCCAGCTTGAGTTCTCTGAAGAGCAGGGTCTCCCTGGCTCTAAAGTTGGTCTCCACCTTGAAGCTGCTGCCAACTCCTACTGTGCCCTGAGAGCTGTAGATCAGAGTGTCCTTCTTCTTCAGCCTGAGCGAGAGTTATCTGCTGAGAGCGTAAGCCACGTCCCCAGGCCTGTGCTCTTTTGACATAGTGACATCCAGAATGACATTCCAATTACCATTTTTCCCTTGGAAACAGACTCAGTCTCACTGATTGAAGAATGCTCTATGGCTTATACACTTGAAAGACAGAATTTGATAGTGGAACATTTACTTTTGGTAAACATGGAAGTGTAAGACATGTCCTAAGAATATGCCTAATGTAAATCCTTGAAAGCAGAGTTCCTCCTGGGGAAAGATTATGTCAAAATCTCATTCTATGACTCAAACAGGCCTTGGGCTCAGAACAAAAGCGGTACATGTCACCTAGTATCTTGCTGGACTCCAGCCTCCTCTCTGCATAACTCAGGAGTATATCTCCATGCTTTTTGCTCAAGTTCACCCCACAAAGCCATTGTGGCTCAGAATGAGGTGGGTAGAGTCCAGTCCTTCTTGCGTATCACCAGCCAACTTGCTTATTCGTCTCCTGGTAGGCATCACCAGGCAAACCCACCAGTCTATGGGATTGCTCAGGGGCCACCATAAGCTTTGAATATATGTAATTTTGCACCTGCCTGGGACTTTCCTTGTGCTTACACTAGTCATCCTCACCTCCCAGGTGTACTACCAACTTCGTGTGAGTGATTTATATGGCTATTATTACAATGGCCTCAACCTGGAAGATGACAAGCCAGAGAGGTGTACTCCAATCAAAACCACCTTTTTTGATGGCTTGTACTACGAAGCTGTGAATGTCAGTCGTGATGGTGATGTCTACAGGATTTTCAGGGTATGTGCTCTGTGTGGTTCTGTAAGTGGGCAGTATTCCAGAATGCACATTAGCATTAAACTTTCTCAGGTGGTGGTTCTCAGTGCTAAGAGCAGGCAGCTGATTCTGATTCTGTCTCTGATCACCTAGTTTCTGCCTTCTCATCCTACTCAGTTGCTGCTCCTCAGGAAGACTGCGAGTCACTCTTAGGTGTATTCGCTGGGATCCTGCCCATGCTTGAGTAGGTATGTCCTAAGCTGGACCATCGCCTTGGCTCATGACCTCAGGCATTCCTAGTAAAGATCTGAGCATTCCTAGCAAAGATCCGAGCCCGTGATGCAGGCCGCTTAGTTCCTGATGCACTTGCCTCCACTCCCTGCTGGTCCCATGGCTTAAGACCTAACACAAGCCCCGTCGTTACAGCTCTTCACAGAACGCCAGGTGTCACTGCTCCATAAGAAAGACATAGAGCTCAGAGTGGAAGAGTTGTGACTTTCAGGGTTGAAAGGGTGGCATGTGAGGAGGGAGGAGAGAGATGAGCTATGATAACCCAGGTGGGAGAAGAGGCACGTGCTGGTGGCTAACGCATGCCCTGAGTGACATGATTGATTCTTTCACATTCAGGATATGGGCCTGAAGGTTTTCACCAATTCTGTGCTACGGAAGCCAGTTCTGTGCAATGAAGACAAATCAGATATGGAAGATTACCCAGTCTATTTGGAACATGGTTTCACCCCTGTCAATGTCTATGGCACAGGTAAAGGAAAGTTCATACTGTATCTCCACTTCCAGCCTGCCCGGTCTTCAAAACTATTGCCTGCATAAAATAAGCAGGTTGAGGGTTTTGGGGGGAATAGGTTTATGCATCCCAATTTGCCTCTAGTAATCTCTTTCTGACAGTCCTTGCAGTAGAGTCAATTCTCTCTCACGTAGGTACAGGGTGCATACAGGAAAGACAGGGAACTCTGGGATGCTACTTCTTTCATAAACTGATATTACTTTTTCAGGGTTTTCCAGGTCAGAACCTTTCACCAAATCACAATTCAATTAAGTATTTAAAAGGAATTGCCAGTGCAGAAAAATAATGTCAATTCCCAACGTTTAGAGTTCACGCTGCACTTAACATCCTTAGCACATAGTCTCCAAAGCATTAATAGATCAGCAGGAGTTACAGTTATCTTTCTGCAAGTCAGATTGCTCAGCAAATGAGCAAAAGTAGCAGTCATAAGTTGCCACAAGGAAAATTGCTGTTCAACACTAGGAAAAGTTCTTCCCCATGAGAGCTGTTCTCCGCTGGAATAGGTTCTCCAGAAGGTTTTGGAATCTCCGTTGCTGCAGGTTTTCAAAACTGAGCTGGACAAGACCCTTGAGCAACATGAGCTGACTTTGAAGTTAGTCCTACTTCAGGGCGATTGCACTAGAGAACTCTGGAGGTTCCGTCCAACTTAGATTTTTTTTTCAATGATTCTGTCGTTATATGATCCTAAGTCCAGCAAAATAAGAAAGTATTGTTATTTCCATTATATGTCTAGGAAATCTGAGGTACCTCCGTGCTAAATGAGCTGTTGGACATCACAACTGGGTCCATGGAAAAACTGGAAAGAGGCCTTGGTTCCTCATATTAGACCTGTAGTTTGACTAGATGAACAAAAGCAGTTTTCCAATAGACTGGATATTCAGCACCACTTTTAACTACTGAGCAGGGTAAAAATGGCTGAGTTCTCAGGGAGGTTTGTAAAGAATTATAAGCTTTGGTGACAATACTGGCTGCTGTTCCCCATTTGCAAATCAAAGAGAGCTAGTGGTAGAGGACAGGGAACGTGCCTTTCTAACTGGATGATGAGACCTTTCAGTATGAAATAAAGTGAAATGTCTTGTGAAATAGCTAATTTTTCTAGTATTTTCCCATGGGAAAAGAGAATATATAAGGAACTGTTTCTTCTCGTACCCTACATCTGTTAGAATTTTCCTTTTTTATGTGAAAAAGAATGGGAAAAAGCTCAGATGGAACACCTAGTGTTCATTTATGGTGCTGAGCATGCCTGACAGCAGTTCAGGTTCTTCTGGCCTGACCTCTCTAATATTATACTTTAACCATGCACAATCTTCTAGATGAGTCAAGGATTCTTGCTGGGGGTGGTGTTAACACTGTTCGGAAATTTTTCCCCGAGACCTGGATTTGGGATCTGGTTCATACTGAGTAAGTATTTTTATCTTCACTTCTTAGCTCTCACGTAGATCTTTGAGTTGGTACATGTTGCCAAAATGAATTCTGGGAAGAAGCCATGGAACATACGACTGCTTTGTAGGTGCAGATCTCCTTTTCCCATATCGCTCAATGAGTGTTGAGCTCCCAAACTTGTACGCAGTGTCAAACGTACCTGAACAGTGAATGACGTCTGCTCTGTGCTCTGCCCCTATCTTTCTGATGGGGAGAAAGAATAAGGGCTAAGAGTAAAATAAGAGTATTTGTTCAAGAGAGAGCAGGAACAAAACTTGTTTTTTTTCATTTATTTTTTTTTTAATTCAGCAGCAGAAAACGCAGGGTTTTTTGTTTTTCTTTCCAGGCTATCATAGCATCTACAATGAGTATATCTCCATCTTAACTATGCATCTGGGGGTTGTTCTAGAACATTAATCCAAATTTATTGGTTCTATTCTGTATGTTTGGGTGAGATGGTATTTAAAGAAATGGTATTTCTGATTTTAAAAAGTTGAGTATTCTTCCCAGCCCAGCGCTTTTTACCATGTAGTTCACCAGCACCTTCATCTTTACTTCCAGCTTTATAATATTTTTTAAAATATGGAGATGTATCTTGCAGAAAGTGAGATGAAAACAGAAGTACTAACTCAAGCAGGGAGCCTGTTCTATAATTTGCCTTGAAAATGCCAAAGATAATTTCTCATTCTGTTTTTCTTATTTTCCTCAGTTCCAGGGGAGAGGTCAATGTCTTTTACAGCATTCCTGACACCATCACAGAATGGAAAGCCAGTGCTTTCTGCGTGCAGGATGATGCTGGATTTGGCATCTCCTCACCTGTTTCACTGACAGCATTCCAACCATTCTTTGTGGATCTCACCTTGCCATACTCTGTCATTCGAGGGGAAAAATTTAATTTAATAGCCAACGTCTTCAACTACCTCAACAAATGCATCCAGGTATATCAAGTTCCCCTTTACTTCCTATATGGCTTGTCTTTTTCCCAGAGATCCCAATGTTCTCCTGCATCAGGCATCAGAAATGCAGAAATAAGTGTTTAACTTACGCTTTAGCCTGACACATTACTCTCTCACCCTTTCTCCCTGGACACCCCCACCCCCACCCCCCCGTGTCATAACATTAGGGAAATGTGGCTGATGATCACTGTGGCTGGTCCATGGAAGGTAAGAACTTGCTCCTCATCTGTACATAATTTAGTTCTTCATTTTGCTCCTGAAGGAGGAATTTGAGCAGAGTGTATGGGTACAGTGCTGTGCAAAACACAATGCATACTGAGTATGTGGTATGTAGCAGTAACTCATAAGAAGACTTCACTAATGAGCACAGACACCTTGGTGTACTTCTGTCAAAAACAGACACTAACAGTGGGCAGAAAAGAGACAGGCTTGCCGCTTCCCCAGAGAAATGCTCCATCCTTCTGTCCTGGTACCATCCCACAGATTCAGATGACAAATAGCTTCTCCAGCAAGTCTCTCTTGCCCTGCAGCCTGACTTCAGGAGCAGCCTGCTTAATTTGTAATCTTTCTCCTTCTTTCTTTGTCTCAGATCAGTGCCGTACTGGCAACATCGGGTGACTACAAGGCAGAAATCCTTTCACCAGAGGGCAACACAGCAAGGGTGTGTGCCAATGAAAGAAAAACGTATATTTGGGCTGTTAGCCCTCACAAACTTGGTAGGTTTGTCTTTTCATCACCTTGATATACCCCTTTTGATCTTTCTGCCTCTGTCACTCCCAGCATTTAATGCAGATCCATAATCCACAGGGCAGGCAGTTCTGGACAGCTCCACTAATTGCTCCACAAATTTAGTATTCGACCTCTGCTATACTTTCCTTAGATGCACTGAATGAGCAATGAATTATTTCAGCGTTTTACCTCTTCTAGTTTCAGTAGTCCATTTCCTGTCTGTTTTAGGAAGAACTCTTCACTTGCCACATTATGTATGAAATACTGGCAGGATTTCATGTACCTGCGATCATTCAGCTGACAGTTTTGCACTTAACCAACTCTATTCACTGAGAATAAAACTTGCTACTAATTTTGGACTGGATTCTCAATGGGCAAAAGGACATTGCTCCTCCCCGATTTTACAGCTGTGTTAATTCACACTGCCGTCATGTCAACATTGTTTTTTAAAAGAAGCAATTACAATGGCTTGCGTGTTTAGGTGCCCCAGAAGATGAAGAAAGAAAAACTTTTCATTAGCAAAGACTCTTCTCAAAATGAACCACAGGTGGACCTCTGCTTTAAAAGGTTCTTTCTAAAACCCTGTAGTCGGTATGACTAATTTCTTCAAACTCACTGAGAAAGATGCAAAGTTATAGTGAGATGAAAATGGGATACGCAGCAAAATAATACTCCAGAGCTGAAAAAAAAGAAAGCTGCTGCCTCCCCCTGGTAACTCTGATAATAATGCATTTTGTTCCAAGTAAAAAACTCCTTTGGATTTCCAGTTTGCAATGATTGCAGGGGTGAAGTGAGCAACACCTGCAAAGCTGCCCACTTCAGGGTTGCTTCTCAGTGCTGCAGCAGCACTGAGGCTACTCCTCAGTGTTGTCCCTCAGCCAACAAATTCCATCTGAAGGAGAGAGGCAGCAGAGCTATAACTATTGCAACGTTGCCCTAGGCCAGAGAAAACTCAGCCCAAGGCTAAGAAGAGGTGGAAACTGATAGTACCATCAGCTTTTTGGCCAGGATCGCCCCCGTTTTGCTCCTCATGCTAGGGCCTCAGGCAACCACTCCTTGCCACTAGCAGACAGATGTGGAGCCTATATGAAATGTGTTTCTACTGAGCTGAGCTGCCTTCAGAGAGAATACATTCCTCAGCAGTCCGTCAGGCTGGGAGAGTCAGTGAAGACCAGGGGTAACTGCAGACGTTGGAGATAACTTTCTTTTCTTGGGCTGGTGGGTGGCTTTTCAGGTGAGGTGAAATTCACAGTTACTGCTGAGGCCAAACTGAATACCAGAGGTACTGGAAACAGCACATCCCCAGAAGAGGAGACAATTCGCAGGGACACCCTGGTTCAAACCCTCCTTGTTGAGGTACAGTAGTAAATCCGCATGTGCTTTCTGCCTTATGGAAACTGCAATTCCTGCAGCTGTGGCTTAGAAGCAGTTAGCTAGTGTGAGGAGGCAAGGCAGCTGACACACACGGAGCTGTGTACAGTAGGCTTCTCCACGTGAAATGAGAGTGTAAATCACATCCACTGTCCTCCTGCCACTGTCTTCTTCCTGCGACCACGAGCATATATGCCCTGACACCCCACGGGTGTCAGCAGAGATGTAGCCAGAAGGGAGGAGATTCCACACCTTACCTATAAGTGTCTTTAGCCTGTGACTCTAACACTGGGGAGGGGGTTGGAGGGCAGATATAAGAGGAAAATAATGTATCCTGAGCATCATAAGGCAGCAGCTGCATAGTATTAGTTGGACAGAGTCCCTCTCAGAGGCTGGAAATGTCTATTTTATAACTGCTTTCTAAGAAGGAATGTACTCTGGACAGGGTGTTGGATAAAAGAAAGAGGGAGCCATGGGCCAAGAAGTATTCTAGTGGAGATAGCGTAGGACTGGGTGCAAGGGGTGCACCGTTTGGATAGCCACATCCACATGCTGTTTTCCGCTATTAAATAGTCACGGTTTCATGGTGATTTTCTACACTTTTTCTTCCTCTTTCTGACCGCTTCCCTGCAAACAAACAGCCTGAAGGTATTAAAAAGGAATTGACTCAGAGCTCCCTCGTCTGTACAAAAGGTAAGGCAACTTCATTCTTTCATTCCGTGGTGTCAGTGGAACTGCATCACTGTCCCGTAGGTTTTGTCCTACAAAACCAGAGGCCCTTCCAGGGGAAGAAAGAGGGTCTCGGGGTCAAGGTGCTGGGCTTCAATTCAGGATTTTCCGAGATACCTTTGACTCATTGGGCAAGCCTCTGCAGCATTTTCTTTACCCAGACTGCAGACCGTAGCAGTCACTGTAGTAATGCATACAAAGTGAAGGCTTCTGGAAAAAGATGATCTTAATAATTCTTGTTCTTACATTTTCTCATCAGGCATAACATTTTCTGAACCAGTGTCTCTCAGCCTGCCAAGAAACCTAGTGCAGGGATCAGCCAGAGCTTATTTTTCTGTCATTGGTAAGTTTAGTACTAAGACTAAAGCCAAAAGTAAATGGCATTTCTCTGGCGCTGCACCAAGTGCCATCACGTATACCTGTGCCAAACTAATGTAACGTTGAGGAAATACTTAATCCTGATTTTAGAGGAAACGTTTCCTACTTTGCAAAATGGAAGTGAAAGACAAAAGTTGCTCAGAATTCTCTCATATCAAAAAGGACAAAATCATCAAATTATTTCAACTTTCATTGCATTTCAGATTATAACTGCTGCATTAGCATATCCTGTTCTACATAGTAAAACAGTTAATTCCGCTGAAAAGTAAGATAAGGCAGGCTTCTGTGAAAAAAAAAGTTATTTTTGTTTCTTGGAAAGAAGACTTCAGAACTTTGCTGACTCCATAATTTCAAACTTATGTTTCTGCATAATGAAAGACGTTTGTCAGACCTAAGTTCCCATGGAATAAGACTTAAAGTCATTGTTAAGACTGACTGTTCTCTTCAGTGAGAATTTTCTGAGGTTCTGAACCCAGATTGTTTTCTAAACACAGTTGTTTTGCCTGGGTCAGTGTGAGGTGTGCAATACAGCCTGTGTAACCCATCAGCGTCATACCCCACACATGAACACACAAACCAGAAAGGAGGTTCTAAAGGGCAGGGAAGTCTAACCCTTCTAAGGGTTCATCGCTGTTTCTCAGAACCCATGCCAGCCAGTATTGGTGCTCAGATTTTTCTCAAATTCTTAGTTTGTCCCAGGTGTCCAGCATCCAAATAAAAAATATAAAATGGGGGCATTTCAGCCTTTCATCTAAGCTGTGTCTTTGGTTACTCTGATTAAGCTATACTAGTCATTGCTCTTGGGTTCATAATAAGGCAATATCAAGCAATGTATAAAGCTGCGTAATAAAATCATGTTTGAACTGAACTGACCTCTTATCTCTTTCCTTCTTCAGGAGACATTTTGGGTACAGCCCTGAGGAACATGGAGAACCTCCTCCATATGCCTTATGGCTGCGGAGAACAGAACATGGCCTTGTTCACACCCAACATCTATGCCTTGGATTATCTGAATAAGACTGGGCAGCTGACTGAAGAGATTAGGCTCAAGGGTACTGGGTATTTATCCACAGGTGAGAGGCTTTCACATTCTTCCATCTAATATTGTGATTGTGTGCACTGAACTCTCAGGTTCTACATGGTGAACACTCATCTCTGAATCCTGGCACCCCTTTTGTTGCATAGAGCAGGCAATGACGGCACCCCAAAGAAGCTTGTCATACTTCCCAAAGCAAAAGCAGCTAGAATTCATAGTGGCTGACATTATTCACAAGACATACACTACATAATAATAAATCCAAAAGTCTTACTGCTTCGCTTGGAGAAACAGCAGAGCTAGGCCTTTTCTGTGATTAGAAAATATGTCTTCTTTATTGTGTTTCAGGGTACCAAAAACAGCTATCATACAAACACTGGGATGGATCCTATAGCTCCTTTGGGACACGAGATGGGGAAGGGAGTGTATGGTAAGTGATGACACTGCCTGTTTCCCTAGCGCAGGAAATTTAGGCTTTGAAAAATCACCAAAGTATTAAGTGATTCTTATTTTTAATAGACTGAATGGACACAGCTCAATTAATTTGGATCCTCTAGTATAGAGGAGACTAATCAACTGAAGAGGATGCAACAAAGGGATGATGTGACTGGGGGATGGAGTATATAATGTTCAAGGGGAGGCTGAAGGAACTGTGTTTGTTCAGCCTATAGAAGAGGAGGCTACTGGGGAACTTGGGTAAATCCTTCCACTACCTAGATGGGGACTGGAGAAAAGACAGAGTCAGACTCCTGTCAGGGGTGCACAGAGTAAAGACAAGAGTTCGTCTCAGGTTGCAACAGGGAAAACTCCAACTGGGTAGAAGGAAAAATAAATATCTTCCCCAGGAGAAGGCTGCAGCACTGAGACAAATGCCCAGAGAGGATGTGGATGTCTCTGTCCCTGGAGATTTTCACAATGTGATCAGACAAGAGGCTGAGCAACCTGACAGAGTTTAAAGTTGGCCCTGGTTTAAACAGGTCGTTGGACTGGAGACTTCCAGTGGTTCCTTCCCACCTAGTTTATTTCATAATTTTATTAAGATTACAGTTGACTGTCATCAAGCATCAAGCTCTGCCTATACTTTACCCCTGCTCTGAAAAAATGGTTTTAGCACAGTAATGGAGAAACCTCAGGTCAGTTTTTAATACAAGGATTTTAACAACCTTATTTATTTAAAACTTACGAGACACTTATTTCTATTACCTCAGACATTATGGAGTTAATTGTATGTCATTTTCTATGCATATCCAGTTGCTGGTAAATCTTCTTAGTCTTGTTCACACCTTACCTGCTTCCTGTTTCTTGTTTACCTGCAGGCTCACTGCCTTTGTGTACAAATCATTTGCACAAGCCAGTCGCTACATCTACATTGATGACAATGTCCAGTCTCAAAGTTTGATCTGGCTGGCAAGCAAGCAGAAGTCAGATGGCTGCTTTGAAAATACTGGGTCACATTTCAACAATGCTTTGAAGGTAACTGAGACAAGTATAGTCCCAAACTTCCCGTCCTGGCATTGGGATTGGTTTGGGTCATTTCTGCCAGACAGCAGCTTATCACCGCACCCTTACTCTTCCCAGTACTATTCTCTCGTGTCTCTCATATACAAGCAGGGAACAATTCTTACGCCTGTTAGTGATGATGAGGTAGAAACAAGTACAACTTTCTGAGTCAGAAAACTCAGTTTTTATTTTCCACCACTGCATTATATGTTCAGCCACAGGCTATAATGTCCTTTATTGCATATGTGCAAAAACCAAGAAAATGCATGAAGTAACTTTGGCTTTATCCTGATTGAACTTGATCTTTCTTGTTCTTGTACACACAGGGAGACAGAAATTAATTCTGACCTCAAATCTAACTGGTATCTGAACTATGAAATAATTCCTGGTTTGTGTCTTTCGGACAACTGTACTGACCTGTTCTTTGCTTGTGTTTTCTTCAGGGTGGAGAAGAAGGTGAATACTCACTCACAGCCTATGTTGTGGCAGCGTTGCTGGAGGCTGGACACACTGCCGCAGTAGGTATTTGGTGCTGTTATGCCCTATTAGTCCAATCAGTCATTTGTCAAACAGTGCACAAGTCATAGTCCTCGCATCCGTATTCTTTAACAATGTAGTAAATACTGATGGTAGGACCATAGGGTCAGCTGAGGAAATCTGCTTCCAGAGCCCTGCAGTTGCCATAAGTATTTAATGAGTGTTACAAACCAGTTACGTATCCAGTCCTATGGATTAATTTGAAAAATCCCCGAGGAATCCAGTTGTATTAAACAATGGTAGTCTACGTAGGTGCAAAATCAAAACTGAATTTGCCCATCCAGAGTCCAGTTTGGAATTTTCTCTGAATTTCCCAGTCCAAAGTTCCAGCTATCCAAATCTTCAGTCCTATAAACTGTATCTGTCCTTGTCTCTCTATGGATCTCTCAGATCAAAGCAGCTGTGTTTCCATTTCCCTACGTAATTGTTAATAATGCAAGAAAACCATGAGCTGCTGGTTGGTAATACTTGCTAGGCATGGAGGAATGAGAGCCAAGTCCTGTTCCCTGTAATACACCTCCTGCATACCCTTGAGACCCTGGTTTGGTCCCCCCCTCCCCGATTTTTCAGTGCTTTGTAAAACAGGGAAGCTGAAAGTTGTTCCCAATCTGGCAAAAATGTTCTAGGCATGCTGAGTTTTGCACGTTCCTCAGATACTGTGCGGTAGGGCATCCTGAGAGTGGCAGGATAAAAACATTGTGCAGAATCAAATAGTTCTTCAGCAATATAAATTTAGTTCCCAATATCTTCATAAGAAGCTCCAAAATCTGGTGCCACATCTGTAAGTGAAGCTGCAGAGACAGGACATAGTAGTGTGCTGGTGATGTCTGAGATGAAGTAGAGCTCACAGAGATAGTCTGTAAGGCTAAAAGGGGTGAAGAGTTATCTTGAAAGCTATAACAAGCAAATGAGTAATAACACCCATCTGAGACAGCCTGCTTCATTATGAGGTCTCAATACACTTTATGTAGTTCTGCAAAAATCATCCACATTTCACAGATAAAGCAACCAAGAAATAAAAGATTCACCTGCATAAGATCATCTTGCAAGTCAGGAAAAGAACCAGTGCTCTTCTAGTCCGGCCATGCTGTCTCTAAATAAATGCAGAAAGAAGGCAGCACCACTGGCAGGGCATTTTTGACAGGATGCACACTACAGTGTGCCATGGATCGTGTATATTTTTAGCTTGGAGGGTCAGTAATGGCAACTTAAGCAGTAATGGAAGTATTTAAAGAGAAGCAGAGACACAAATGCAAGTACCTGACCACCCAACTCTGTTTTGCATTACTAGCATCCTGTCGTCCAGAGTGGTATGAACTGTTTGGAGACTGCATTTGGCAATGGGGTCCACAACACGTATAACCAGGCACTCTTTGCATATGCTTATGGCTTAGCTGGCAAAGAGAAAAGACGCCAATTCTTCCTTGAGAAGCTGGACAAGACAGCTACCAGAGATGGTAAGCGCTGTATGGCCACTTCAGCTGATGGAATGGCCTGTGGTATGATGTAAGCTATTCTGATGTGGAGTTTTCTCATTCATGCAGCTCCCTTCCCATTTCATGCCTACTTTGCTACCGAATGTATCTTATGAACTTCTCTGTCTGTCTCTTTTACCTTCACACAAGATTGCGCTGTGGCCTGATTTTCTTGGAGTTATGAAATAATGTAGGTGGGGAGAGACACCTGGAAGTCTCAGTCCAAGGTAGTGGAAGATTGTACCTATTCTCCCCATTAGTGTCCTCTTCTACGTGCCGAAAAAACCCAGCTCCCTTGGCTGTGTCATGTGCCGCAGTCCATGACTGCCTTAGCATCCTTCTGCTGCACCACCTTCACTTCAAGCCCTCTTTGACTTATACAGCCCCCTTTTATTAATTCCCTTTCCATCCCTTCCTGTCATCTTTTTCACCCTAGAACTAAAACTTACACAGTTCAAGACACTGATGGCTGCAAACCTTTTGGGTTAAGGCAGAGAGGGAATTGTACGCCTATTTCCCACGTGATACTGTAGTGGTTTAAGGGCAAGAGATTTTTCCATGCTTTTTACATCCCACTTTTCTGTTTTCAGGTGGTTTAGTTCATTGGCAGAGGGAAAATAAGCCACCAGCAGAAAATTTCCCTGTCTTGTACTCCCGTGCCCCTTCTGCTGAGATTGAAATGACCAGCTATGTGCTCCTGGCTTTGCTCAACAAAGCCAAACTCACTCCAGAAGATTTATCCTATATTTCTCGCATTGTGCGCTGGCTTGTCAAGCAACAGAACCCGTACGGCGGTTTCTCCTCCAGCCAGGTAACAACTAGGTGTGGTATAAAGAAAGCTTCTGGGAGCAGTCCAGCCTGCAAGCTGGATCTCCATAGTACGACGTATCTTCCTGACTGCATATTTGTTTGAATAATATTTGATAAATGGTGCTCGCATAAGTCTCCTTGTCAGGGCACACCATGCTCTTCATAGGCCGCTTCGTGCTTATTTTAGTTTTAGGAAATGGGAATTTACCTGAGATTCAAGTTAGCAGTAGACAGCAATCTCTGTTGACACAGCATTATCCCAGGTTTTGCAGGATAATTCAAATCCATTGCCCCAGAATTTGCTTGTCTCCTTAGCTCTTTGCAAAGTCCCCCTCCATTTATCAGCACTGACAGAGAGTGAGGGAAATAGGAGCTGTGCTAAGCTCATGCACCATCCCACAGCTGGGTATTTATCTAATTAGGGATCATGCTGTTCTTTTCAGGACACTGTTGTGGCTCTCCAAGCTTTAGCCCAGTAAGGATACCTCACCTTCTCTAAAAAAAATCTTAACACAGTCAAAGTCAACTTCATGGAGTTCCCCAGTAAGACTTTCCAGGTGAATGACAAGAACCGCTTCTTGCTGCAGCAGGCTTCCTTACCTGCTATTCCAGGGAATTACAGTGTGGAAGTGAAAGGCACTGGCTGTGTCTATCTGCAGGTAAGCAAGCTGGAAACTCAGCTCCACCCCTCTGAGAACTAAGCAGGGGGTCCTCAATACCTCGTTCCCCTCTATACCTCATGCCAAAGCCACAAAAGCCTCTAAATCCCTGACCATCTCACGCTTCCCATCTCTTTTAGACCACCATGAGATACAATGTCCATTTGCCGGAAAGAAATGCAGGATTTTCTCTCTCTGTACGGCCGGCCAACGTATCCTGTACAAGCAACTTCCCACCAAAGTTTGACCTTGTCCTCTCTGCCAGGTAACAACTTCTTATTGACCTACCCCCTTGCATTCACAGTTTGGTAATGCATCCAAGGAAGGATTTAAGTACGGGCAGTTAACTGCTACCGTGCAGCTGCAGGAAGAGAAACAGGGTCACTGGGAGCTGAAAGAGTCATCCACTGGTCTCCTCTCCATTTGCCAACCAGCCTAAGAGAACTTTTCTCATTTTAGTTACACAGGAAACCGCAAAGTCTCCAACATGGCCATTATTGATGTGAAGATGCTCTCAGGTTTTGTTCCTGTAAGATCTTCCCTGAAAAAGGTAAAGAACGGGAGCAAAGAGAATGGTAAACCCTGAAAACATAGGCAGTTGGTAAAAATAGTCTCAGATGAGCAAATTGAATGGGGATGGGAGTTCTGCAAAGTCCCTGGGTGCAGCCTTTGGTCACTTACTCTGTGTCTCAGACTCGTAGCTGTTCATCTGTTGAAGACAAATCTGTTAGGAGTTGCCAAATCCAGTAGCCCAACAGAGGTGAGACTGCTGCAGCTTCATATCTCCAGGTCCAGCTAACAGTAAGGCTGAGTGTGTATTCCCAATAGGCACACATACACACTATACATATATACATATATGCATATATACATATATATATGCACATATATACACAGCTGGCCACACAGATCAACAGGGACAGAAAAGACAGCACTTACACAGATACAGATAGCACAAATGGCTGAGCAGTCTGAAAGCTTGTTTGTGGAAAAGATAAGTAAATGTGTGTATATATCTATGGATACACATGCACCTATATGCATGCAGATACACGATGTGGATCCCTCTGGTAGTTGACTTCAGACACGCAGTCTGCCCAGTAACTGCCCCTGGATCCTTTTTCTACCTAGCTGCTGGCGCCTGGACGTACACACCCTTGAAGCCGCAGCCCCACTCCACCAGCTGGAAGTGAGCCCCCCAGCACCCACACATATGCATGATGGGTGCCTCCAGTAACCAACCTTAGACACGCAGTCTCTGCAGCAGCTGGGCTCGGATCCCCTGGTCTCCCATTTGCCTCACGCAGACACATACACACACGCATACAAATGAGTCTCCAAAACTTTATTGTCTCTCCAGTAACAGTCTTGGACCTCCTGATCCCTCCTGCAGCCAACTCAGATCCTCTGGTGTCTTCAATATTTGGCCCAGGCTTATGCCTGCTTCAGCAGGTGTCCCCAAGCCACTTAGCCTACTAGCCAGCTAGTCCAGCTTCATAGTCACCAGCGACCATGCACTGACACACCCACCCACACACAACAGGCACATTTAGCAAACAAAGAAAAAGTGGATATGGCTCTTCCTTTATTATCCAGAAATTTGGTCACAATGATGGCAATTCTGGGAAGAGCATTGATAAGCACTTCACTTCTGTTCCTAGTGCAATTTAAGTTCTGCAACTGGTGCGTTATCTTCAAGCCATGAGCCTTAATCTTCTGTAGATAAAAAGAAGGATGCGATTCGTCCTAGAGTCTACTCGGAGCTAGGGGCATTTATAACCACTCAGCATTCAGATCTGAATTTCATTTTTAACTAGAACTGTATGAAATTCATAACTTTGGAAGATTTTTCCACTGAGGTGCTGCACTATTTGGCATCTTACTCCTCTTTATATTGACTTTGTATTTACTTTATATCCTTCTAATGTGCTTTATATGTACTCCTCTTTATATGTATGGGGGAAAAATAGCTGTTTTTTAACATCTGGAATATTGTATTTCTGTGTATTTTTAGCGCAAAATCGTTTTTCTCATGCGCGTTTCTAAAACATTTTCAAACCTGTGCAGAAGTGCTTGTGTAGTTGTGAACTCTCACTGAAATGAGAGCACTCGAGTTAATGATAAAAGTCACACACAGCAAAGCTGACTAGCAAAACTCTTTTTCATTGTGGTTGGCTTGCACGCCTCATGTTATGAAAACACTGAACTTGCATTTCTTACTTTGGCCACGAGATGTCAGGGTGGCAACACAGGAGCGTGGCGGTCATTTTAAACACGTTTTGCTACGCCAGAGTTCTTTGTCAGTCTCCTTGGCAAGTCTCCTATGTTAACACTGCTATCATTTGCCTTATTTAAAGCTTCAGCACGAGAATTCTGCTGTGGATCACGTAGACATCAAGAACAACCACATCCTCTTCTACCTTCAGAAGGTAAGTTTGGGAAGCTTCTTTTTGGTTTTATTAAATTGGAAGTTTAAAGGAGACAAAAGAATAATCTCAGTCATAGCAGATTAGCAATATGCATGTCTTAAAGATGTGAAGGGACTTCACTCAGTCCAACATCAAACAGCCTACAGTGAAGCGATAGGTATTTTTTAGTACTTCTTGTGAAGAATGCTGTATGGTTAAATAACATTTCACAAACGTAGCTAAGTTGCATTTCCATATTGTAAACAAAGTCCCTGGTCTACATGATATTCTTCAGCCTCTAAGTGATGCTTCTTGTGAGTTGATCTGAGACTGTTTTACAGGGAGTCAGTATCTTCCCCTCCCTTTTAGAGAGATTTCTGTATGAAAAGAGTAGCCCTCCCACATCAAAGACATTAATAAAGGGAATGAGAGACGAGAAAGATGAAAATCTAAACACAAAGGATCTTAAAATACCAGAAAGGGAAGGGCAGAGGAAGCAAAACTAAATAGTAATATCTACTTCTCCAACACTAATTTTCATTAATTGGCCTCCGAGGGTCTAATAAGGAGCATTGGGGGTCAATATTGTGAATCCACAGAGAAGCTGAGATGTTGAGATGTGGAAAGTTCACCCGCAGAGCACCCGTGATGCAGAAAGTTCTCCAGAGCCCCTGTCCATGCCTCCATTCCTATAAAGAGCTCAGCAAGATAAAAACAAGGACAAAGGGAGAAGAGAGCAGTGGCACAGCCCCAGGCCTGCCGGAGAAACCATGAAGCTGAGGAGGATGAGCAGGGAGGAGAGTTTGGGACATTTGGCTGCAGGAGTGTGGAGTGAGGAACAAAACCACGGGGAAGGATGAGGGTCTGGAGTTCAATGTGTTGAAAGAGAGAAAAGCGGGGAGAAGACTCATAGGGATGCTGCAGGTCATTTTAGCTGGGAAAAGGCAAGGGAAGAAACTAACTGCAGCTTTCAGTGAGAGGATGAATGCCGATGTGCTGAAAGCCGCAGTAACCAGGGAATGGTTGGGGTAATTGGCAAAAGAAATATGAAGAGAGAGAAAGAAGAGAGCACGCAATTTTAGCAACAGAACATATTTAGCAACATCTTTTAAACAATCATCTGGTTTGACGTCAAGTTTACGATCTGGAGAGAGAATTGTACAATGGCGCTTTGTCATGCAGTCTGGCCCAGAAATGCACCTGTTCAACCTTAGCCTCAGGGATAGATATGAGGAAAAAAAGAAAAACAGTTCTGATGCATTTTCTTGTCTTGCCATTTCCAGGTCTCCAGGAAGGAAATCAGCTTCTCCTTCAGTGTGGAGCAAAGCCTGCCTGTCTCAGATATCAAACCAGTGCCAGTACATATGTACGATTACTATGAAACAGGTAGGTGACCTCGGTAGGCTGGAGCAAAACCTGTAAAATCAAAGCATTGATCTCAGCATTTGCAAGGTGTGGACAAGTGGATTTCCCCTTGCTCGGTCTGTGCAAGCTTCTCTTCACCTCTCTGCATTTGCTGCCTTTATTTCTCGGGAGAGACAAACAGAGAGTAAGCTAGCAGTTCTGCTGCTTTGGATTACTAGACTGCAAAGGATTTGCGGAAGCACAGTTTCTGCCCCCCTGTCTTTCATTTCTTGCTTCATTTCTACATAGAGCAGATTGGGAAGTTATACATCAGGAGTTGCTTCTTACAAACTCCATACAGAAAGAAGTGCGGTTCCACTTTCTTTCTACAGTTTGAACATGATGGTTAAAATCAATAGCTCAAAGGCAGCAGTGTTCCTGACTTCCCTGGTCTGGCTTATCTCGTATTTTTGTTTTATCTTGCCATAGTAGGCTGCAGTCAAAGAGCTGTTCCTTAGTGGAATTTAAAACTTAAGTAGGAGTGACAGTCCCACTGTCACTCAACAGGAGTTTAAGCACCTAACTAGAATATTAAGTGCCTGATCACCATTCTGAATCTGGTTTCAAGGAACTAGAATTGCATCAGACATTGCCCACTTTTGGAATTTATGTTATCCGATCTGTGGCTCAGGTTCCCCCCCACTTCCCTCAAGCTTGGCACAACCTTTGGGAACGGCACCCTAGAAGATGAGCAGCAGTATCCAGAGAATTGACCCTGGAGTGCATGTTCTGCTGCCTGATCCACATCCTGCAGGTCACAGCAATGATGTGTCCTGACAAACACGGTCAGAGAATTGCAGTGGGCTCTGGCTGTGCACCCCTGCAACTGGATGCCTTGACAACTGGAAGACTACCATGAAATCTAGCAAAGGTTTTCCAGTTCATAATGTGTTAACCACAGATGTACACGGACTGGGGTCAGAATGATTTCTCACTCTCATGCAAATGTCATCTTCCTTTCTCCTTTCCAGACGAATATGCCCTGGCAGAATACAAAGCACCCTGCTCCCCGCCTTCAGAGTGAAATCAGATACGTGCCAGAAGAGGTAATGGTTCAGGCGGTATCAGGCAAGCATTTGTAGAGTAAGAGGAGGATAAGAGACTTGGTTGTTTCTGGGAGGGCAATGAAAAGCACATAGAAGAATGAAGAATAAGCAAATCTCAAATTCCAGTAGATCAGATGGACCCATTGTGGCCTACGCTTCAAAAGAGCTTGGGGTCAGTGTGGATCAGAAACTCCAGATGAAGTGCTTTTCCTAACAAAGGAAATACTGTGCCATTGTTAACCCTGACCATCCATCTTTTTGGAAACGCATGACATATATTCCAGTGGGAGCTTTGTTTAAAGGTAAACTCCTGAAACAACTGTTCTTGGCCATACATTCCTCTTAAGAAATCCAAGATTAGGAGGATAATCTGCTGCTGCTGCTGCTTCTGTAGATTGTATTGGTTTTGGTCTTTCCATTTTTCCTGAAGGAAGATTCTGAAGAAATGGCTTTGAGCCTCACCTTTTTCAGTGATTGAACTGAACCATTCACAGATGTCAGAATTGTAGTCGCAGGGAGACAACTTTTACACAGTTTTTGCCTCTGTTTAGAAAGAAAGATTTTCTTCAGATTAACATCTCCTATTTTACTGCTCTTTGTAATAAAACCTTCTGATTGGCAATGCTATTTGTCCCAGTCTCCACTCCTTGTTGTATCTAGAACTGGGTGCTGTAACGTATTTCATAAGCTAAAATAATTCATGCCTTGGGCAGGTCAATCAATGACAATGGCATCCTGACATCAGTGACATCTGTGGCACAGACAGGATCGGGGCCCTGGCCTGTGTGATGGAAGGTTTCTACCCAAAGCCTGATGGTGGGAGAGGCTTGACAGCTGTAACGCAGAAACTCTTTGGAAAGGGCTTAGGGAGGAATGGTGGATCCCTTGGAGGGAGGAAAATCAGAAGATTTGGAGGGAGTGAAAGAACGAAGAGAGCCACAAGGAGCTTATGATGGGTGGCAAACTACAAGACACGTCCTGTCGTGCTTTCTGCATTTAGTGAAAAGGTAGAGCAGAGAGCCACACACTGTGGCTACTGTCCCTCACAGTCTGCAGTGACCTGACCTGACCTTCACCCTGACCAGATGACGTTGGTGGAAGGACACTGAAACCAACCACGTATCCATCCATAATAATCTGGGCAGAGATCTGCCGATTGAATCATATCACTGAGCTGCTGTTTCTTCAGTCAGGGTGTTAGACAAAGTCCTAGTTACAGTCGGAAGAGACTAGCATATTTGTCATGAAAATGGGCTTCACAAAGCAGATTTTGATTCCCAAAAACACTTTACTCAACAGCAATGTGCCTGCTGTGAGGCAGACCACGCAAGAGCACAGGAGGTGGCAGGAGCAGAGCAGCCCTTTGTACACCCTCAGAGCACTGTCCAGTAGGGTGTCAGGCTTGCCCAGAGATGGCTCAAGTGAAACTAATCCTTTCTGCTAAGGGGCAGCCATGACCCACAGGCTCTCTGTAATCCCAGAAAGATGCAAAAGACATTTGGAAGCTGTAGAAGCACATAAAAGTTGGCTTGGAAGGGGCCTGGAAAAGGCATCAACTGAAACCTCCTGTTCTAAGCAGAACCACCCAGTAGAAACCTGCAACTCAAAGCAGGAGACAGTTACCGAGGAAGAATCTCTGCCATCTTCCCAGGACCTCGGCACTGGCCTGAAGGATGCAATCTCTGCAAGACGAGGTACAGCCGTGAGTAGTGGCTCAAGATGCGTGACAGGCAACAGAAGAAATGCAGACCTGCAGGCAGACCTGTCCATCAGGTCTACACTGCACTTACTGCTGTCGTTGCAAACAACTTACTAAATGTTAGTTCTCCTTGCAGCCAAAAGCAATCATGCATAGGTCCTTCATTGCCCTGTAAAAGGCAGTCATCCAGGAGGTTCCCTAAGGAAAGACCCAAGGGGTGGGAGAGAAAGAAATGAAGGACATTTTACATGAAAGCTGCAAAAACATAACCTGTCACCCCCAAAACAACTTCCTTTCTTTTTTATGTCTTTCACCAACTTTCACATGCTTTTAGAAAAGAACTGTAAAGTTATTTAGTACCAGGTATTTCCACTGAGATAAGATCCCAGAACCTAAAGCCTAAAAGCCAGCAAAGGCTTACCGACATCACCTTTCTTGCTGCATCCAGGACAATAATGTGCCGCTTGTCCCTGTCCACCAAAAGCGCAAGGCTAGGGACTACCTATGCTGAACTTGCAGCCACATTGTGTGAAGCCATGTTTCTCTGCAGGGGATTTTCTCCTCTGAGCCACATATTTACATATGCATAGGTTCACATAGCTACTCAAAAGGAGCCTCCTCTTCAATCTGTTCCTCCCAGTACAGGTATACTTTGGCTTGCTACTCAAGAGTTTTCTGCAAGTTCAGTCATGCAGTAGGGTTCCAGTGCTCCAATATGAGTTGGGTTATTATAGCTGTCTTTGGCTTAGTCAAATGCAATACCCTTCATTACAAACCTTGCCACCTCTGTGAGTGAAGGGATTGTGGGGTGCAAAAACAGTCACTGATCTTGTCTTGGGCAGTCCTTGTGAACCAGCCTCTGCTCAGGCACCTTCATGGATAAAAGCCAAAGGCAGGAGGCTGCAACTTCATGGAGAAGAGAAGCTTTTGCTAGAGAAGCTACTGATGGGACCCCAGTCCTCTGCCACCACAAACCGTTTTGCAGTTATGCCAGCCTACCTGTTGCTGAACAGCATAGTCTTGGTCCTGCTCGCCTTTGTCTGCCTTTGCTCCCGTCCATGCTCTTCTGACCCTTAAAGTGGTGCTCAACCTGACCCCACAGAGCGCAGGTCAGAGATAAGGACTCAGCTCAAAACTGCCAAGACTTAGGGGGAAAAAAGTATGTTTCTACCTTCTATCTGCTTGACCAGGCTTACGCTGGAGTCAGAGAAGCAGTAGGAAGCAGTCAGGAAAAAATGCACTGTCCCTTTTGGCAAGGCACGGACGCAGCTCAGCTACATCAGAGAGCTCTGCTGCAGATCTTGGGAGTTTCTGCAGATAAGCTAGCAGGAGGCAGTTCAGCCTGAGAGTGGCACTGGGATCCAGGCAAAAAAGTAGACTTCAGGAATTCGGCAACACCAGGACCTAAGAAACCTTGAGAAGCAGCTGGACAGTTGCTGTAAGCAGCTGAGAAGCACGCCCTGAGCACAATGTTTGACCCAAAAAGTCACACTGAAAATAATGTCAGCTTGTTCGCATGAGACCTGTGGGTGACTTTTTCCACAGACAGGCACACACTGAGGAATCAGCTGTGATTCTGAAGATACCTAGGTGCCCAAGCTGCTTTTCAGTGACCCCAAACTCCCCCTCGCTCTCCCATCTCTGTCAGCAGAAAAGATTGTGTGAGCTTCAAGAGGGGCCAGTCAGGCTAGTTCAATCCACCTTCTTCAGCTGCGTACACTCAGGCTGCTGCTGAACAAAAGCCTTTGTTTAATGCCATTCCAAGGAACGGCCAACTGCAAGCCTGGTCAGATGGAAACTGATATGAAATGCAGATCCTTTCAAAAGCACAGCATTTAAATTTTGCTACAAATTTCCAAGACACTAGGCTGAGAGGGAGTGCCTGGGACAATGCCAGCGGTATCTAGCAAAATCTGCATTTTATAGCCTTCCTTTACCTCTATAACTCTTTTACCTCCACCACAACTGGTGACCCAAATTTTTTCTCATGGAACTTGCATCATGCGAAGTTGCTGTTGCAGGAACTCGGGAATTTGTTTAACCTCAATGCAAGTCAGACAAGTTGAACTAGGTCCTACACTAGCACAGCACTGCAGTTTTAGTTTTAGCTGTTTGCCAGAGGTAAACATAGAGCTTTGAGGCTGTTTGGCCTCAGTTCACTCTCATATATCTGTATACATTTCTCTAACTCGTGTAGTAAATTTGACAAATTTGGCTACTTCCATGTTACATTGTTCTACGTTCTTCCCCCTTACATGTCACTACCTGAGAAATTTTACTTAGAATTGATTTATGAGCTCCATAAGAAAGTCTTGGTTTTTAAATGATGCTACAAATTGGATGCTGCACGGCAGACTACAGCAGAAACCTATCACGTGCAGTAACAAGCACGACACCTTGCTATTGTGCAGTCACTTGTACACTACAATTTCTTTCCTTATGCGTTTCATCTTTCTGCACATGGCTGAGCCACCCAACCCTTAGCATTGCCTTACCAAAGCAGAACTCCTTCCTGTGGAAAGAACAGATGAAAATCTTCATTGACGTGGTGAAGCAAAGAGACAAAAGATGCAGAGCAGGCACAGAAGAAATCTCTAGAAAAGCCACATAAGCCTGAGAGATCGGTTTGGGAGTGCAGGAGGGTTCTCCCTCTAGATGTTTCAGACAAGTCCGTAGAAGCCACATTAATGCTGGCCTTTTCCATAAGCAGAGGCTGCAGCTTTTGGGTCCTATCTCAGCCAGTTGCTAAAACAAGCATGTTCTTTGCAGGGTGTGTCCTGAAACAACACCCGTGAAGACCTTTTTCCACCTAAAGCACTGGGAAGGTGCAGTAATCCTCACCGCTCTTTGAGACTGCAATAAATACATGAAAACCTGAGCCAAAGGATGTTCTTGTTAAAATTCCAGATGCAAAGATCTAACAATTGACAAGAACTTCAGACACTGAGTTTTAGGATCATGTGAATCAAGCAGACAAAATAGTAAGGGTTGGCTCCCGCCTCCAAAAATGCCAAGCATTTTCTTATGAGTTGCCAAATACGTTTATGCTCCTTTCTTTAGTTTGAACACAGGCACTAGTATTCTATGTATATTTTCCTATAAAAACAAGTCCTTGAAATAGTCTGCCCGTTTAAAAGCCTAAATGCTAGTCTGCTCCTTTTGCCACAGCGTCTGGTTGACAGGTAAGGCTTCAAGAAATGTCTTCAACTCAGTGATCGGCAGCATGAAACCTTCAGCACCTTGTGGAAGCTCTTGATCAGTGCCGGAGGCTCTGCTGAACTCATGGCCAATAGATTTGCCCTGCTCAGTAGCCTGTCTCAGAGCAAACATATCCAGCACTACTTGCTCTGTTTCACTCTTCCTGATCTCTGCAAATTGTCTCCAACACTTAAGTTGAAGGTTTTCTTCCCTTTAACCTTTATTGCTTGCCTGTAGCCATTTATCATGACTTTTTTCATTGTTGCCTTATGATTTTTTCATTCTTGTTGACACTTGGTTGGGTTGAATGTGAATGCTTGGAGGGGATTCAGTGACTTAGCATTGTTCCAGTTACGCTCCTACTGTTTTTACCTCAAGCAAACAGCGATGACATGGAGTAGCACGATCTGAGACCTGATCCTGTAAACAGTGGGATAGTGAAACCATATATGTCCCTAGCTTTCATAGTTATGTAGCCCAGGAAGACTAGGTGAAACTTAGGAAGGAGACATAGAGCACTAAAATGAAATAAAATGATCTTGGGTAGATTCTTGCTTGTTTCTTGGATATAATTGGCTCTTAGCTTTGATTATCAGAAGAGGCGAGCCCCTACATAAAGTGATGGAATTAATTGTCAAAGGTATTCAGAAGAATGTCAGCCTTTTCAACCATTTCAGTAACACGCTGGTCACTCTGTTCTAATGTTAGGTGCATTTCTGAAAACAAGCTTCGTGATTTGTAGTCAGTCTTGGACACAAGTTATGACTAGCAGGCTTGCTAAATAATTCTTCTCAAACTAATTCCAGACTTCTACATGGACCTTTACTGTCTCTTCCAGGAATATAAAGTCCTGCCAATGTCGGTGGAGGGCTCACAAAATAGCTTAAAGCCCTCTAAGCCTGTTGGTATATACTGCAAGAAAAAAAAATTACTGGAAGACAGAACAAAGGACAGCCAGAAGAATCAAGAAGGCAGCCAAGTGCCCAAGAAGCCAGCAAAGTGTTCTGTTGAGGCTGAGGCCTTGCATGCTGGAGGCTATAAAAAGAGCATATACGGGGGATCCTACAGTGCCTAGCTGCTCCTGCATTTCCTTTTTGTCGGATAGAGCAGGAAGAGTCACCGTGACTTTACTTTTTTATCCTCACTGTATCTTTAATGAAGCAACATTAGAGCATTCTGAACTCAGAGCAGTTCCTGGCGTACAGCTGCTGATGCAGCTGGAGTGCAGATCACACAGATTCAGTCTATTCAGCACAGCTCCAGGGCACCACCTCTCATGGGCTTTGGTGTTGCTGTGCCCCCCCATTTTGAGAGTCTGGACCCTACTGAAACCAATGTGAATCTTCCTTTCCACCTCCCTGGGTTTTGGCAGGTTTTGGAGTCTGCTGAGCCCCCACACAGGCCTGGTAGGACCCATGGCTCTGCTCTCACAGCCAAATAAGCCATCAAGTTTTGTTCCCAGTTGACACGGTCTGTCTTAAAAAGAAGTCAGCTGAGTCATGTTTTCTTAGTCTGATTACTATAGTCAGGAAGATGCTCAAGAACCTTAAAAGTACCATGAATCAATCTTCCCTGTAACTTCCAGTGTGAAGAAAGGTCACCCATCTGTTTCCACTTCTTCCAAGAGTTCCTATGGGATCCATCTGCTGCAGTCCATGGGAATGCAACAGGACAGACTTTGGAGGCTTCCCACAGAAGTGTGAACAGCC
This sequence comes from Phalacrocorax aristotelis, assembly GCF_949628215.1. Classification (NCBI taxonomy): domain Eukaryota; kingdom Metazoa; phylum Chordata; class Aves; order Suliformes; family Phalacrocoracidae; genus Phalacrocorax; species Phalacrocorax aristotelis. The sequence continues at coordinate 135,398,415 of NC_134276.1, read as the reverse complement.
AGGACTCTGCCACTGCTTTGCCTAATAGCAAAGCACTTGTGCTCCCCTCGGGCTAGCAACTAGGGATGACATTAGACGTGGATGTGACACTCCAGGCACTCCCTCATCTCCACCCGGTGCTCTCCAGCAGACAGTTTTGCCTAGCCCTGGCCGTTTATGAGGCAGTAGCCTTAAAAAACACCTAGTTCTTTAAAAGGGAAAACTATAACAAAGAGGACTTTCTCTGATGCCCTGTTTGTCTGAGGCCAGCTTGTTTGCCCTGAGCCAACCCAGAAGCCTCAACCGTTCAGAAAGATAACAGGAGATAATAAGGAACGACAGCTCTTCATCAAGGACACATCCTCCAGCTTGTTCTGCACAGTGCTCAGTAGTTCAATATACAGCTGCAGAATATATTATCACTGGAGACAAAGCAGAAATAGCCTTTATATGTGGGGAATGAATCAAAAATCTTTTCAGGCATAAGGTCAGGGGTTGAAGGCACAAACATGCTCTCCCTAGGGGGCATCCTTAAAGTAGCACAATTAATATACTGGGTAACACAAGAGTATTGTTGTGCTGCCAAGTAGATCATAATAACAGATAAAGGGAGAGAAAGCTGTAGGCTCTGAATAGCACTTGCATGCTTCCCATAATGTGTCTGGAACAAGTTCAATTTCTGGTATGTCATGGTGGAAAGAAAAAGCCTTTGCAACAACAAAAAATGGATTTAGAAGCTAGATGTTGGTCAATGGCAAAAAGCTCAAAGTGATGCCCTCGTATTCACAAAAGGACTGACTGTAGCCTCCAACATTGGTGTTATGAACTGCTTGCAAGAGGCTCCTAAGTCCATGCTCTTTCTCATATTCAAGCCCTGGCAATATCATGCCTGCACAGAAGACAGACTTGAAAGAAATGAGAAGAGGTAGCACCTGCTCTTAAAGATGTAAGTCTCATTTCTCAGATTCATCTTCTATGAATCCTTGGTTCCAAAAACATCGCTTTACAACCTTGAAGTGACAACACCAAGATCCACAATCCCCTCTCAGAGCAGCTGGAACAGCCATACGGCATTTCCAAAAAAAATTATGTCTGAGAAATGAAACGGAAAGCCTGGCAAAGTGGTGTTTCATTTGGCCCAGGTCCATACCACAAAGCTGCATTCCTGTAGCCACATCCGAAGAAGCATGTAAAGACATTACTTACTCCTCTTACAGTTCTCTTCTCACAGACATCACAGCCTGCTGTTCAGAGAGACTGTTCACGTGTCTTATGTCAATAGTGCCTGCAACTCCACAAAAGGACCTGAGGGGTACAGTTATGTTGGTAATGTCCTTGCAGGCTTTGCAGTCTGATGGCTGAGACCCCAAGGGGAAGCAAAACTTTTGGATGACCCCTCTCAAATCACTCCAGAGAAGGACAATCAGCCGGGGAAGGCTACTGCACTGTAAACTAGTTGAGGGAAGAGGCGGAAAATAAGAGGGACTACAGGAGTCTCAAACACTTATAAATCTGATGTTACAATGGATTTGTGAGACATTTCTGCAGAATGAAATGAAAAAGCAGGCTTTCCATAAAGCAGAGGAAAGCCTTTGCAATATGAAAGCCTCAGACAGCTACTTCTTTCCACATGTGACTGGCAAAAGTTGTCGCCTGAACTTAAAGCTAAAGCTTCTACCTTTAGAGTGCAGAAGTTACAGCTCAGAAGAGAGGAGAGCTGCACATAGCTGTGAAATAGAAGCAAAGGGTTGGGACTTTCCTCAGAGGCAATATCATGGCCAGAGAATGGGCTTGGCAGCCTTCAGTGCACTGGAGATGGCTGTTTTAGCTTCAAGTACCTTTCTGGTAGCCAGGAGAGCAAATACTTGCCAACATCATGTGCAGCTTCTGCCAGCTTTTGGTAGACAAGATGATTTCTCAGTACCAGCCATGAGCTGGTTGCTAGCATGGGAGGTTTAGGGAGGGAGCATGCAGCAAGCCTAGTTGTCTCACCGCAGGAGAGGGCTTAACTAGCTATATTTTTGGAATTTCATGTCAAGTGATGCCTCTTGTTAAGTATTTTCTTCTCCCCTTCTAATAAAATCTTGATTTATGTTTGCAAGTATGAAGAACAAACTTACTAAACACCAGAGGATTTTTGTTGGGCTTGTTCAGGAGTTTTACTAGTGACCTCTTCACTTTTGAACTCAACCTTTCCCACTGCCTATCAAGACCAAGCAGAAAGGAGGGTTGAAAAACCTTTTGTCCTGTCCATGCAAGGGCATAAAAACAGCAAAGCACTCCCCAAGAGAAGTGCAGACTAACTCGATAACCTAACTGTATTTATAGCTGAGCCCGAGCTCTGCGAGGTAAACTGTGTACAACTAGGAAGGTAATTTCATTAGTATAAGAGTATCCACTCCCAGGCTTATGCAGATGCAGTGAGAGTAGTCAGATTCCAGTTTCACTCACTTTTGACTGGCAGATTTGCCACCAAAACCGCACAGTGAAGACAGTCTTAATACTTTAGCTCATACAGACCTATTCCTGCCCAGACCTCAGCATCTTTGCATCAAAGGATAAATGTCTCATTTTTGAAAACGGGTTCTGGATGACCCATCCACACTCACATGAGTCACTGGTGTAACAGAATCCTTGCAACTGGCTGACCTTCACGTACTGCCTTTTACACTACTGCCTTCGCCAGGACTTAAAACATCATAGATCACTGAAATAAATTGTAGCCCTTCCCCCCACCATCCCACCCATTTTGTTGAAAGGAATTCCATCACTCATCAAAATCACTGTAAGCTGTGACTATTGATGTAGGGATACACTTATTTTCTTTAATGAGCTCACCATCCTCTTAGCTTGCATAGCTGCTAGAGAACTTTTCCAGGGCCCACGCATCCTAGAACAATGAGAGAAATTTTGCATGCTTGACTGGAAACCCTATTGACCAAGCAGGACTTTACCTGTTGTTACCATGTTTCAGTATTGTTCCTCAACCACCTGGGCCAAACCAAGCATTTCAACCTTTACTATGCCTAAAATAATTTGTACAATCTAATGTGCTTAAAGAAGGTTTTATAGGAAGCAGTCATAGTCAAAGTCACAGGTCGTTTCAGTGCTTTTCAATTTTTGTAGCTATAATGAATGAGTTTCTTTGTATAGATCCTCCTCTGAATGCAGCAATTAACCCATTTACAAGACAAGTGTCAGTGTCTACACCACAAAGATATCACTACAGCTCTTGCAGATATATCTATGTTGGCTTCAGACTGCCAGCTGGGGTGCTGCTAGCAAGGCAATCAGGGAACTCCTCAAATGGGCTTTGCCAGAGGTTGTACCACTACCTACTGCAGTACTCAGCTAGCTTGTTCAAAGTTGCTCTGCTAGGCTGTGCAAACTTGCACAGAATTACCACTCGCCTCTCCTGCACTGCTCCAGCCAAGCAGAAAGAATGGTTGGGTGATGACAATAAACTGCAAGGGTAAGAGGGAGTGCCATAAAGAAATTAAAAAAAAAATATGAGCAGCTACAAATACTACAGAAAGAGGAGAACACATAGAGTGCCAGAGACTACCGGAGTTTTTCTGGAGCCATTTTATGACTCTCACAGGAAAGAAGTAGGGCTCTTTGCAATAATAGTGAGTGAAATTTGAGGTCAGGTCATTCCTTGATACAGAAATTACTGTGACCAGTTCTCTATTAAGAAGATTTTGCAGTTGAGTAGTATTACAGTAGTCTATCACAATAAAACAGCTTTTGTTCATAAGGATAAATTTTACTGACAGAACATATCCAATGCCTCAAGTAAACCAAACTAGAATCACAAAGGCATGATTTTTAGTCTAACTATGCCTGCAGCAGGGCTGTTTAAGTGGCAGAAAGCTATCTATACCCAGCTGGTGAGTGGTTTCTTCACAAAATTAACTAAATCAATCAGCTTATTCTACTGTGGCCAAGGCTCCTTCTCTTTGCTCTCCATCTGCAAACACAAAGATCTAGCTGAGCGTGATGCTACTACTAAATAAGACTAGCTGAAGTGTGAAGTTATGACTTAGGTGACATTCTAAGACTGGAAAACAACTCATTTTGAGTCAAGGATGCAAGATAATCCCTCTGTATACAGATCTTTCTCCAACATTACTTCACAGTTCCTCATATATGAACAGAAAGATCAATGAGTTCTTCCAAAATCTCCTGGGAAGGAATCATGGTGGTGTTACAAAGCACAGCAGCCTTGAGACCTATCTCCAAGAAATCTCAAAACCAGCCCACTAAGGAGAGCATCTTATACACCTTCTATATCAGTGTTGGGCGGGGGGGGTGTTTAAGTTAACTTAGATGCCAGTCATCTGAATTAATTCTTCTATGAGGAAAGAACAGAATCCCAAATACAGTCTCTTAATCTGATCATGAAGTAGTATCTCTAATTTCCCTACAGAGCAATCTCCACAAGCTTCTTGCACATATACAGATGAGGTAATCAACACGGGTAGGATTTGAAGAGCAAGAAAATGCAGTCAGAAACAAAAAAAACCACAGAAACCAAGTGTCGACGGTTTTGTAAATATCTGTCCTGAAAACAACCCTTTTGTCGTATCAAGTGAAATGTTGTTTGATTTTCATGTGAAAGACAAATTATTATATGTTATAACCAAGAAGATGGGCTGACCTCTAGTTTCCTTTATTGTGATAAGGTGTAGTGACTTTTTTTCATCCAGGGTATTTGTTTGATTGCAAGCGTATCAGTCTAATAACCTCTCTTTTCCAGATAATTGCATTTCTTGTTTGCTCATTTCATTACTAGATGTACCTTCTCCACTCTGTTTAGTGGAGAGTTTAAACTACTGCAGTGAGTTATTTGGATACAGGATGCATGGATCATTTTGTCCTGCATTTGGTTACCAATCAGAAGCCATATATGCACAGAAGACATCTTAACTAGTGCCAGTTCTTGGAGATATGAGTGTGGACTTTCTAACCAAAGCCACAATCCAATCTATATTTGGGCCAAAAACCAGGCTCATTATAACAGTAAGTTATACACAGCTACCTTCCTCTATTTATACAACCTTTGAATGTCACCTAGCCTGCCTGATCTTTTGATTAAGCTTTCAAAAGTAGCCTCAGAAAATGTCTCCCTGCATAAGGATATGGATGGTGATGATTATCAAATGGCTTATTTGGGATGAATACTTTATTATGTTGCAATAAATTCATAACTATCTGAGAAAGCCAAGAAGAGCAAGAACATGCAATAACTGATCATCTACTATTTTTACAATGTCAACTCAAGTCCAAGCCTTTGTCAGTTAATTTCAGTTCCTGGCATCTCCTGGTGTGGGTATCCCATTACAGAGAAAATAAAGCCTGATCCCTAGTGAAGCTTCTAAACTGCAGAAGCTGGTAGGGACCCTTTTTAGTAGAAATGACAGGGAGCTGGGCTTTCAGAGCAGAACATAAGACTGTTGTCTGTGGTCTAAGCAACAACAGCACGTTACAGAGAGACCTCTGGGGGACCACCTGTTACTTCTGCCCTATTCCAGTTTCATATGGTTTGAAAACTTCTGTGAAAATCTGAAGACATAAGCGATGGAAGTTTCAAACCTGCCCTATGTGGCAGATGCTACCACTCCCTGTGTTACACACTAGAAAGAAACACAAACAGACAGTGACACAAGATGTCAGGAGAGCAGAGAAAAGCATGCTGCCATGCAGGTGCTCTGCCTTTGAAGCCATATCTCTCTGGCTTCACGTCTACAAAATTTAACCATGTTGATAAACATACAGTGGTGTGTCAACCCCAGCCAGCAGCCAAACACCTACCCTATCTTTCCCTCATTGCCATTTTTCCAGGGGATGGGGGGATAGAAGGAAGGCAAAAAGACCCACAGATTGAAATAAAGACAGTTTAATAAGGAAAGCAAAAGGTACATGTGAAAGAGGATCAAAAAGAGGAATTTATTCACTACTTCCCATTGGCCGGCAGATGTCCAGCCACTTACTGAGAAGCAGGGCATAGTGGAATGCGTAGTGGTTGCTTCGGAAGACAAACACTGTAGCATGAATTTTCCCCCTCCTCCTCCTTTCCCCCACCTTTTATTGTTGAGCATGATGTCATATGGTAAAGGATATCCCTTTGGTCAGTTTGGGTCAGCTGTCCTGGCTGTGTCTCCTCCCAGTCTCTTGCTCACCCACAGCCTACTGGCTTTTGGATGGGAGGCTGGGGAGAGAGGAAGCTTTGATGTTGCACAAGCACAGTTCAGCAACTGCCATAACACTGGTGTGTAACGAGCACTGTTCAAGCCACAAATGCAAAGCACAGCACATGCAGACTACCCTGAAGAAAATTGACTTTGCAACTTCAACTCAATATGAGTGGAAAACAATGAATTACAGTTATCAAAACTGCTTCCCAGCTTTGCTTTTCTTCTGGGGAGCAGAACAGAGTGCTTTATTTTCTCTTGAGAGCACAAGAGAATAAAAGAAGGAGGTAATTCTTCTTTATCCTAACACAGGGTCTTTGAATAAAAGCAGATATTTCTCCCCCTAAAAAAAAAACCTAATTAGATTCCACACAGGTGTAAAAACTATAATCCTGGGGCACTTAAAAATTTATATGGGACCATCAACTGGCTAATTTCAAGCTGAAATGAATCAAACTTCAACACCACTGCAAAGTGCTCAATGGCCATAGTAGAAATAGTTAGGACTTTTTAGATATCTTTCTGTCTCTGATTTCTCTATTATTCCATCTCATCAATATTAAAAATATATTTGAAGCAAGAGAAAAGAGAGGCCAATACATTATTTTAACCAGAATCAGGTGTCAAAGTATAGAAAGTTAGTCTACTTCGCCTAGACTGTGAATCCAGATGGGAAATTCCAAATATGATGGGGAAAACCCACAAATGTTAATCTGATTTGACAGGTTTATTATGGTTTAAGGCATTTTATGCTTTTCTGTGCTGTGCCAATGACCAGTGTAAAAAGCAAAGCCCCTCACCTTGAAGACAAGATCACTAGATGTTTTGTGCAGATGTTCAGAGAACTGCAGTGAAGTGTTACAGTCTGAAGACAGTGGGTTGGTTAAAGCTGCAGTAGGTAGGGATAGGGGAGGTTCTTGCAAGCAGTAGGATACACTGGGATCTCCACCCCTTGCTGCAATTATAAAGGCACTAACATCTAGGGAAGCAGCCAGGGAGGAGTTGAAGGGCTGACTCCTTTCCTCTGGAGTGCTGGGTAAGGAATGTTGCAGAGTTGTTAAACTAGCAGGCAATGAATAGTTTCTTGGGAAGAAAGCTTATCTCTTTCTTCTGTCTCCCAGTGAGAAAAATGTGGCTGAAGTTTCTTTTGGCTATTCTTCTCCTGCATGTAACAGCTGCAAAGGAACCTGAGCCGTAAGAACTACCATATTATTACTAATAGTATTCATAATAAGGCTTTAAAGACACTGTTAATTAGTGCCACTACTTTGAATTTTAACTAGTGCCATGACTCACCTCTGCTATCTGGAGAGCTAAGTTAAACTGGAATGTGGTTGGCAGGTGAATGGTTCTCCTTTAACAGGGAGCAGACCTTCTGCCTATTGTGGAACCTCCACAGAAGTTGATGTGTGTGTTCAGAAAGACAATAGCAGCAACAGCAATGTGCTTTGCTAAAAGCAGGTGGGTCCAGGACTCAGATAAAGGGCAAAAGGGCAAGAGGTAGGAGTGCTAGTAGAGCTGTGTGGGGAACCCAGGGCTGGGTTAGTTGGGAGCTGCAGGGCGGAAGTGAGGGGCACTGGCAGAGTGTCCTATGTTTAATGCAAACTAATCAGCAGGTACTGAACAATAACAATACTTTGTATTTGTTTCATTCTGTTGAGGCTGTTTCTCTTTTCTCTATGATGTCATCACTTTGATATTTGGATCTCACAGGCAGTATGTCCTGATGGTGCCTGCTGTCCTCCAGACTGACTCTCCAGGTCAGGTTTGCCTGCAGTTCCTTCACCTCAATGAGACAATATCCATCAGAGTCATCCTAGAATATGGTGCTTGTAACACCACTATTTTTGAGAAAACCATGACAGCAAGCAATGGTCTACAGTGCTTCAACTTCACGGTAAATTAATTGTAATTTATGTCCAAATGGAAAAGAAATGTAAGGAGGGACAAGAAAATTAGAGCAAAGAACACAGGAGAGGATCAAGCGATGGAAGAAACAAGACTTATTGAAGGAAAAAGGAAGCAGAGGAGAGATATGTAGTAACAGACAAGGAGGCATTTTCAATAGACATAAGAAATAAGAGAGGTCCAAGAGAGGTGATGAAAATGAGACAGGTGTCTCCTTGTAGGAACCCAGGCCACAGGTGTAGCTGTTCAACAGGACCTGGAGCAATTGACTTCCAGACTAGCAACCTCCCCTTGTCTTTCTCTTTCCTTACAGATTCCTCCTGCCAGTTCTGCCCCACTGGCTTTCATTTCCTTCTCTGCCAAGGGCACTACAGTCAGCCTAGAACAGCGGCGGTCGGTGATGATCTGGAACACAGAGAGCATTGTCTTCGTGCAGACAGACAAACCCACCTACAAACCAGGACAAAGTGGTGAATATCTATTTAATTTATGACATGTGCCTTAGGAAGCAATTCCTTCAGATAGAATTCCTCTGCCAGGAGTTTTTCAGACTGAGCTACAGACTAGGCAGTTTCTTCAGAGTTTCTCTTAAAGCCATTACAAGTATTTGCTATGGAGCTCAGAAAGTCATCTTCAGGACAGCAGAAGACTGTCATCCTATGGCCTCTATTATTTTCTTTGTCCTTTCCTCCCAGCTGCAAGAAAAGGGGAGCTTTTACTGATGCTGTTTCACTACTGTTGGCAGGCCAAGATAGTGGAAAGAGGTGATCAGATCACTCTGGCATGAAACATTGCTCCCACAGTCTTCTGTCTGTGATGCTGGTCACCATCAAAGACAGTCTAAAGACCCAGAGTCAAATCCATTATTTTAAAACGAATTATAAGTTCTTAAAGACAAAATCATGCTATTTACCTTCTGCGTTCTTATGGTTTTGGAATTTATATTTTCATGTTGTTGTTTTTCCTACACTTACGCTATTCTCCTACCCATACTTCTCATCTAGCCATTGAACACAGCTCCATGTAAGCAAAGAACCATTTATCCAGATCTATTCCTTAATTCACTTCTAGGCATTAAGGGTTCTAGCACAGAGCTAGAACACTGTAGGAAACACTACGAGAATACTTCTTTCCAGAGGTCAGCCAAATAACACAGCAATTAGACTGGATCAGTTATACTTTATTTAGGCTATCTACTTATATCTACATAAATACATAGCATGAAGGAAAGCTTACCAATCAGAATTTGGTGCCACTAAGGTGTCCCACAAACATGGCTTGATTGTTTGTCAGATTGCTTTTGGTTTTGAGTTGAGAAGGTGGGGAAGCAGTAGATGATGTAAAGGTAATACTTTGTAGGGGCAGTTTTGAAATGTTTTTGTGTTTTCCTTTGTACAGTAATTCATCATTCTCCTTTCAGTTTTTTCTCTTGTAAAGAAAAAAGAAAGTAAGGCAAAGACATGCACAAGTTGAAAACAAACAGAACTAACAAGAATTACACTGCATTAGGAAAAACTGGCACTTCACCTAGTTCTGTTAATGTTTGTAACTTTCACATGTTCAAAGCTCACCCTGCTTTAGAGATGGGGAAATGAAGAGGAACAAATTTGCCTACAACATGCAGACAGCCACTGAAAGAATTATGATTGTCACTTGAGACTGCCTGACCTGCACAGCAGTTCTTATTCATCTAGTCATCCCCTTTCTCTGAAGTTAAGCAAACTTTGATGAAAGAGTGTGAGAACTCGATGCTGGGGAAAAGTCCCCTTGGCAAAGTCGGTGTAGGATTCTTTTGCCTTCAGATGCATTTTATTACCTGCATCCTGCGAAGTAGGACTGATGAATGCAAAACATTGTGCTCAGCTGAATAAACTGCAGTTAATGCTAACACGCTGTTCCTTGTCTTTCCAGTGATGTTTCGTGTTGTTGCTCTGGATTTCAATTTTAAACCTGTTCAGGAGATGGTGAGTAGCCAGAAATACTCCCCTGTATTTAAAATTGCTGGGAGACAACCTCTTCTCAAAATTTAAATAAACAGTTTCTGTGGATAAAATGAGATATTGCAGAGACTAAATGGCAAAGAATTAACATGATTTCCTAGCCACATGTTGTAATCCACCCTTATGTTGGAATAACGTGGAAGAGTGCAACTGTGTAGCAGGTTGGATTCCTGACACACCACCTCCTGCTACTGCTGGGAAAGAGTCTCAAAAAACCCTCCACTTTGCTGATGCAGACATTATTTTAGCTCTGACCAGAAAGCCCACTCTTCAGTCTCCCGCTATTACTGCTCAGCAATTGTTTGCAAAAATTGGCAAGTCATCCACCTAGTACTTTGCACATTTTAGAAATGGGGAAATGAAACTGAAAATTGTTACCACAATTGTTTACCTCATAAGAGACTCTTTTTTCATTTCCAGCAAGCTGCCTTCTTGCTCATAGTACATAAGCCAAGAGACAGAGGGGTCTTCACTGGCCTCTTCTCTTGTGGTGCTACTTAGCAGAGTGGGATATAAGAAGCCCAAATCACAGTTAACCTGCACCTCTATAACTTACTCAGCCGCTCTGGGATTGCACTAAATCCAGTATGATCAGAAACTGCCCCAACATTCTCATTTCATCTCTTCCCTTTACACTATCCTCTGCTTGAAGTAAAACTGCTATTAAACCGATCAAAATAAGATATAAAAATCTCTGATTACTGGTATTATACTGATTATTGGTTAAATGTTTCTTACAGTCCTGGGGAAACTTAATTTGTGTTTGTTCAGCCACCTAATCTCTTTTTGCCCTTTGTTTCTTCCTCTTTCAGTACCCCTTGATTGCCATTCAGGTAAGATGGTTTTTTTTCTCTTTGTACTGTTTTATGCATATAAAGGTAAAATCTAGGGCACATGTGCTTACATCAGTTTGCATGTGTCCACACACAGCCAAATCCTGCTCCTGAGTACACTGGCAGAAATAAGCAGAAACTTCATAAAATCCTAGGATGCTGTCCAAGCTTTGCTAACATGGATAGCATACCTATATTCATCTCAGTAAAAGCTGTACTGTTCTTATGCCTGCCTTTAACTCCCATCACCTCCTCCAGCTTACTCACTTATTTTGGGGTATATTTTTTCATAATTCAAATGCTGCTGAAAACTATGAACAAATGCAGGCTGTGGATACAATTTCTAGCAATGTTAGCACTTCCATGGCATTTTGTGGTGGTTTTTAAAATAGCATTCACCATTCATGTCTAGACAGCATTCTTACAAGTTTTCATGTTATACCGTGAAGTCGGGTGACTTTATTTTGTTTGCAGTGAAACATATGTATTTGGTTCTTCTGCAGTCAGCACTTTAGACAGTTCAAGGAAATAGCGTGAATGAGTTTTATTTAGTCTATCTAGCATAAAATATTCTTGGAGGCAAATGACACCTCAATGAATGCAGAAGAAATGCTTCCTTCCTTCTTTCAGCAACTGCAAAAAGCTGGGGTTGCTAAAGACCAAGATTTGTATGGGATAAGCTTGGCCAAAGGGGGAGCACAAAGAAGGGCTTTTCTTTCTCTCTCTCCCTCCTGGATATAAAACTAGAGCAACATATACTAAAGAGCAGGGAAGAAAGTACTGTGCATCTTCCCCTGATGACTGAGACTAACACCTAGGCTGGCAGAGGATGCCTAAATCTGAGATCAACAGAGGAGAATCTAGCAACGTTAATAATCAGAGTACTAAGGCATAATTTACCCCAATGCACATGCATTAAGCAACTTCCCCAATGAGTTCAAGTAACTTGCCCTCTTTTCTTTTGTGTTTCTGGTTTTGTGTACGCATAGCAAAAGATTTCCAAGGCAAACAAACTCTTCTTTTCTTCAGGATCCACAGGGCAACAGGATCTTTCAGTGGCAAAATGTGACATCGGAGATGAATATTATCCAGATTGAATTCCCGCTAACTGAAGAGCCTATCCTGGGGAATTACAAAATTATTGTAGCAAAGAAGTCAGGGGATAAAACAAATCACTCATTCCTTGTAGAGAAATATGGTAAATGCCACCGGTTGTTTTTAATCACAGTAGGAAACATTATTAGAGATGAGCCCCTATCAATCAACCCATTTGATTGCTAAAACCTCAAACAGCTTCCTGGCAAATGCAGCTTCAATGAGTTGCCATTAAGAACTAGAGAGGGAAAAAAAGAACAGCAAAAAGCCAAAGAAGAGAAATTAATCATTTTGCACAGATTCAGACAGGAAAATAATCTGTATAACTTTCTTGCCAAAGCTCTGTAAGGCATCTAGACATCACAGGATTTACCTCAGAAGTCCTGAATTCTCTTCAAAACTGTATAGAAATACTTGAAAGAACCTTCACAGGTCAGGCCGCTTCTTGACAATTTTGGTACCCCAGTTTTGTGATTCCATTCCATCTGTGACATTTTTTTCTTTCATCTCAGGAGGGTCTGCCATTTGATAATGTGCTAGTTCTTTGTCTTTATATTCTTTGTCTTAGTGTTGCCAAAATTTGATGTCACAATCACTGCACCAGAAAGCCTTACAGTCCTGGAATCAGAGTTCACAGTGAAAGTCTGTGGAGTGTAAGTACCAGGTGCAGAGTGGTTAGGAAATATGCTGAAGAGTAAGAACTTCACAAGGACAGGGCATAGAGACAGGGCTTAGAGAAGAGACATAAACAGGGCCTCAGAAGAGGTTGGTCAGGGCTGACTTGGTGGTTGGAGCTTTCATTTACTTGTGAGATCATCTCATTTTATTGTATGAGTGTTGTCTTCCGTCTGGTGTTTGGTGGGTTGAATAAGTCTCGAGATGTCCCTAGCTAAAGTAAGACATGTCCACTCCCAATAACACACTTCAGAGGGAGATCTTCATACAGCAGAGCACCGTTCAATTCTAGCAGGGGTCTTAGGGTCTTTAACTCCCCCTTCAAGCTTAGTCCTTCAGAAGGACCTTGCTTACTCTAATACCAATATCTTATAATTTAGAATCCAGGGTTGAAATCCTGATCCCCTTGCAGATATGAGGAGTTCTGCCTTGATTTCAGTGAGTCTAGAACTCCAGCCTAAGCTGAAAAGTGGAAGCCACAGTCATAATTTGGTCAGTAGCCATGTCTGTCCATCATGCTTATACAGGTATTCATTTTTATATTTAAGGTGTGGTTTTGGTTCACGGGTTTAGGGGTGAAATAGAACTCATTTCAACTTCTGAGTTGCATTATCCTTTTGTAACAGCAGAAGAGTTAGGAAAAAGCCTCTGAAACTATTCCATTCTCTGGCTTCCAAACTCACTGCTCATCCTGGGTCTATTTCTGCGTATGTTAGTTTAAGCTAATTTTTCAAGCATCAGTTCATGGACCTATTTCCTCTTCCCCTAGGTACACCTATGGCCAGCCTGTTGAAGGGGAAGTGCAGCTCAGCGTGTGCAGGGATTTTGATTCTTACGGGAGATGCAAGAAAAGCCCAGTTTGTCAATCATTTACCAAAGATGTATGATACGTAATTGGTATTCGACTTTGTGCTTGTCCTCTCTCCTGTGTTCTTGCTTCTATCCCTTTGCTCATCACACTGTTCTTTCTCTCCTTGATGCCTCACTTCACTCTACTCATCTATTTGTTTAGATCACTAGTTAGGAACTCAGGGCACCTCATTTCTTTTCTTGTTTTCCTACAGGCCTGAAGAAGGACTGAAATGGTCCTCAGTTTCCTATCTGAAAAGTGTAGGCAATGATGTCTCCATCAGTCCTGTACAAATCATGATAAAAGTAGCAGGAAAAGACTTCACTCACTAAAGACGGGTCCTGTGTATTGCCAGCATCCTTTGAAATCTGTGGTCCTTGGTAACAAGATTTGTTTTCTTCCCTTTCCAGCTGGAGACAGAGGGCTGTCTCTCCCAAGTTTTCAGCTCCAACATCTTTGAGCTAAATCGCATTGGTTACACGAGGAATCTTGATGTGAAAGGCATTGTCACAGAGAAAGGAACAGGTAATCCCTTCTAGACAGTCAGAAGCAGCAACAGAGTATAAGATATTCACCCTCTGCCTGCTGAGTACAAGGATGTCTTCCTGAAGATCTATTTTTATAAGCAAAGCGACCACCTCCAGGCAAACGCTGATGCTGATGAAATTATATGCACGGCAACGTATATCTTCTCATGACTCTGGACATGTCTTACAGGCCTGCAACTTACAGCTACTCAGTCTATTTCCATAACTCGGGTAGTGAGCAGTATACAGTTTGAGAACATGGATCACCACTACAGAAGAGGAATTCCTTACTTTGGACAGGTAAGCAAGGGCATAGAGAGATTATGGTGAAGATGACTGTCAGGCAATCTCATGACAACAGTGATGAAAACATTTGGGGGACTGTTTGGGGCAGGGGGTATTCTCCCCAAGCTTCTTTCTTTACATAGAGTGTCCAACTGGTAATTCTGAATGCTGAAGAGTATTAGTTTATCCTGAGTTTCATTCTGCCAGAAATACTTTGAATCAAAACGTTCCATTAACCAGCATTTTTCTAACTTACATTCTAAGCTTGATATAAATCACTGACCCTCCCTTCAGAATTGACCATTATATGCCAGCCAGAGAGGAATAAAAACATGAGGGATGAGGGAAGAAAGAGTGAAATGTATTTAAAAAAAAAAAAAAGGAAATAACAATATTTCTGTCTCAAAGAGCTTTTTCACGATTTTGTCTTCTATGACAAATCCCACATACCTCTGTCAGTGGTTTAAAGGGTAGACAGAGTAAATGTCTCTCTTTCCTCCAGTTCAGCTTTCTTCAGTGAGGAAAGCACAAGGGGACATCTTACCTGTAGCACTGAAAACAGATAAGAGATTGTCTTTCAATGATTATTTTTCCCCCTCTCTGGAAGATGTCTATATAACTTTCTTACTTGGTCCCCACTCTGTTCTTAGATTGCTGCGCACCTTACCACCCCTTACTGGAGGATGAGGGTCAGCAGGCTCCCTGGGCTGATGCACCACAGTGAAGTCCTCAAACACAGGCATTCTCACACACACTAGAGGTTAAACATTCTGAGACACACATGGTAGGAGACTGGTATGTCACATCTCAGAGGCAAAGCTGCTCCTGTTGGCCTCGGAGAGCTTCTTTGCTTTTGTGCAAACCTGCCCCCCACCCCACCCACCCCTGACAGGGTCACATCAGGGGAACTACTGTCTGGAAGCCACTGATCTCAGTCCCTGTCCTGATGCCATCACTTGCCATTCACGGTCCTTCCCTGCACTATGAAACAACTCTTGCTGGCCATATGTTGCATACCTTCACTTTTGTTGCATTCAGTCCCACTGAAGTCAACATCCACCTGAATACTTCTAGATCTCTATTGGTTTTCTTGTTTCAGTGGTCGTCTCCATGCTGGTTCTGGACAGTGAGGACAGTCAGTCTCCTAAGCTTGTATTTAATATATTAGTACTTCTGCCATCTTTTTTTGAGAAAAAGCTTTTCTGGAAAAAACTCAAAATGAATGCTCAGTTCTAGCAACCTAGAATTTACCTAATGGTGTCTGTTATTTTTTGTTTGTATAACACATAAACAGCAGAGACAGTGGGGACAGAATCGGAAATCAGGCCTTCAGACACTGAAAGTATCAGTAGCAGACTCTCAAGACTAAGAAAGGAGAAAATGGAGGAAAGGAAGTGTATCTTTAAACTGGAAATGTGTAGTCAGAAGGGACCAGCCAGGAAGGAGATGAGACAAGAAGTACTTGCTCCATAAAAGGACATCATCAGTGATGTAGCAGGTGCTGAAGAAGTTCCTGCTCCAAATCTTATAAGATAGCTGAGATAGCTGCCAAAAAGTGAAGAGAGATGTTTCAGTTCTTAAGTGTTGCTTTGAAGGGAGAAGAAAAAGCACTTCTGCTGTGTGGAGAGCAAAGGAGTACAAAATGTTAGTAGCTACCTAGAGAAACATAACGTGCCGAACACATCTTGAATTCTCTTCTACAGATCAAGTTGGTAGACAAAGACAACTCTCCTATTTCCAATGAGGTTATTCAGCTATTTGTCAATAACAAGAACACAGACAACTTCACCACTGATGATAATGGTGTTGCAGAGTTTAGCATTGACACATCTGAAATGTTTGATCCTGAGATCAGTCTGAAAGTAAGTACAAAACAAGGGTGAATTGAGACAGAGAGAGATGGCTGCTCTCAAACTGAACCCCAAAAAAAGATGGGATGAGGTTTGAAGTTTGATAATAAAAATGTGCTTTCTCTGGCTTATTTCATGTTCTAGAGCTCTCAATAATTACTATAAAAGAAGCAAAGGAAACACCTGAGTTGTTGCAATGTAATGTCTTGCTGCAAGGCTGCGAGACCACTGTGCTGCTTTTTCCTGACCAGTTTGATTTTAGATGCAGTTCTTAAATATGTGCATTTTGTGAACTAATCATTCTGATGTCAGTATGTGATAATGATTTCCCTAGTGACATATGTTTGTTTTCCTTTTCTTCCCCACTCCCTCTTGTGATCAGGCGACTTATAAAACCAGTGACCAGTGCCACTCTGAAGGTTGGATAGAGCCTTCCTACCCTGATGCATCTCTGTCCATCCAGCGCTTCTACTCTTGGACTAGCAGTTTTGTGAGGATTGAGCCTTTGTGGAAAGATCTGAGCTGTGGGCAGAAGAGGATGATCACTGTGCACTATGTCTTGAAAACAGAAGGATACAAGAGCATCAACATCATTAATTTCTACTATGTGGTGAGTGTGGGGTTGTTGTATGGTTTGCTGAAAGGGCTTGACCAGGCAGCTCTCTGGGAGTCCTTCCACAGCAGTTACAGCAGTGACTGCTCTTCCAGCTTTTGGATTACCAGCCAGCACAATGGCCAACAACCCAAGGAGAGAAACAGCACTGACTTGGTTTGGCAAAACTACTCTCTCAGGAAAAACGCCGCCTATTTGTGGCCATGTTACTCTATTTCATAGTAAGGAACCACCTTCATATTGTCTTGGTCCAGGGTTCTTGTCCCTTCCCTCCAAGAAAATCTTTATAGTATTCTCTGCCTCCCCTTTCCCTTCCTTCTCCTTCTGCTTCCTGATCTGTGACAAGGGCCCCAGCAGTAGCAGCAGCAGTGGCAGAATCCAGCACGCCCTAATACTGATGTTTAAGCATTTGAAGCCATCTCAATATATATGCCTCGTCGATGTACACTGAACTTGAATGCCGGTTTCTTGCTCCAACCTCTACCAACTCATAATGTATTGCTCTCCTCTGCACAGGGCATGGCAAAAGGCAAGATTGTCCTCACAGGGGAAATGAAAGTTAATATCCAAGCTGGTAAGTTAAGTTGCCAATCCATGCTCCTGCATTAAAAATAAAAATTAAAAAAAAAGGGATGGTTGAAATGAGGACCAAGGCAAGGCTTCCTGGATGTATACAGCAGCTATTGGGAGGGCTGAACCTCTCCCTGGCCACGCATGGATGCATGATACTAGCACTACCACTAAGATCACTATAAAGTCAGATTTAGTCCAGCAAATAATTAATTTGATATGAGTCAGGAAGTAGTGTCCTGTAAAGATTTTGCTGAAGGATAAAGTAGGGAATGCAGAGAGTCTGACTGAGGGGACTATCTGAACCTGGCCACATGTTCAAACCCACAATAAATCTGAGAGCAGCTGGGTCTAAACCCAGGCATGTCATCTCCTGGCAAATCCAGGATTTTTCAGTTTATTGTCTAATTACAGATTGCTCCACTGACTGGAACAGCTCTATGCCAGT
Organism: Phalacrocorax aristotelis; assembly: GCF_949628215.1. Classification (NCBI taxonomy): domain Eukaryota; kingdom Metazoa; phylum Chordata; class Aves; order Suliformes; family Phalacrocoracidae; genus Phalacrocorax; species Phalacrocorax aristotelis. Next base: position 135,380,588 of record NC_134276.1, on the reverse strand, counting down.
TGAAGACAGCTACTACTACAGCAGAACTTTCCACTCCTCTCCTTATTGGTCCCTTTCTCTGTTTTAACAGTCCAAAATGGCACTTTCACCATCCCATTAGCAGTCAATGAGAAAATGGCTCCAGCCCTTCGGTTGCTGGTATATACCTTACACCCTGCCAAGGAGCTGGTGGCAGACAGTGTCCGGTTTCCAGTTGAGAAGTGTTTCAAAAACAAGGTGAGAGGTACTAAGATACAGCAAGTCTTACCTGCTGTCAGATAAATACAAATTCTTTGCACACACATTCACAACAAATTTCCAGTTGTATTTCTTGTTTCTGTCCAATTCTCTCAGCATTAGTCCCTTCATTCTCCTTTTTCCCCTTTTTTCTTATATGATCCTCTACTTCCACGTCCTGGCATTATCATCAAAAGGTAAATCCTCTTTTAAGATTAAGAACTGCTTTTTAGGAAGCCCACACTACCCCCAAATGGTTCCTGCTTCTCTTGAATTATATTAGTGTCTTATTTAGTTTAGACTGTCTGTTCTTTAGCATAGCAAACACACTTTAGTCTTATCCCACTTCATTATTTGACCTGTTTCTTTACAGTTTTTTGTTGAAAAATGCAATTTGTGTTTACCAAAACTAAATATATATAGAAAAGAAAGCAAAAATAACAATCTGGGGTTTAAGTTTTCCTTCACGTTTTCTCCACTAAACATTTTGATTTATTATTTTGAAATCAGATTTCACCTTTAAGATCTTTCTAATCTTCAGTTCTTCTGATTTTTCTAATTTTCAGCTAAAAAACATGAAACATTGAGAGAAGACAAAACAAATGAAGTTAAAAGTAAAATGTTTCCATTTACCTGATATAGTCTTCCCTTCCTACTTTTCCCTCTTACCTAACAAAAGTGTGAAGTAGATTTTGCCTCTGAATACTCAAAACAGAATCTGTTCTATATTTCCTTAAGGTGGGCCGTGGACCTAGTGAAAATATGATTTACTCATGGTAGTGCTTATTACATGCAGTCTGTGTCATAATAAGATTTGATCTGAGAATAGCAGCAACAGAATCACACTTTATTTTAAATCACATGAGTTAGGCTTCATTTAAGCTATCACAGGAGTCCAAATGTGCTTATTGCCTAAGTGCCCATTATAGCGGAGGCCTGGTCAATAGAGACAGGTGAGACCAGACATCCTTCTCCAGGCAGACTATCTGTGCTTTAACAGAGGAGCCTTCTACTCTCCTTCTCACCCTCCATTCACACACACATCCAGAGCACCCCCGAGCAGTAGGGATTAGCCATACCAACATCTCATTGATAAATTTCAGGTCCAGTTGCAATTCTCTGAAAAACAGATGCGTGCAGCTTCCAATGTCAGTTTAAGCATTGAAGCTGCTGCCAATTCCTTCTGTGCTGTGAGGGCAGTGGATCAGAGTGTGCTGCTCCTGAAGTCAGAGACAGAACTGTCTGCAGAAATGGTAAGCTGCCCAGATAAATGCATTGTTTCCTTCCACTGTGGCCCTGCTTCTTCCTCCTCCTCGGTTACTGTGTCTCTTCACTCGAGACTGTTAGACTGTGTTAGACTTCTTCCACTTTTTGCTCGTGTTAGTCATAAACCATCTAGAACAGGCAATACACAGCTTTTGTTTCTTATATTTGGACATCCTTTCTCATGTGGGGTTTGGTTTAACCACTGACTAGTCTCTGGCAGCATGACCCTCTGGTGTATCAGGCACTCCTTCAACTTTTGTGTCATCAACAAAGTTGGTGAGGGTACACTCTGGCCCATCATCTGGATCATTACTGAAGATGTTGAACAGGATTGGACCCAGCATTGACCCCTGGGGTACACCACTAGTACACACTAGTAACTAGCTTCCAGCTAGACTTTGTGCCACTGATCACCACCCTCTGGGTCCAGCCGTTCAGACAGTTTTCAATCCAGGAAACAGATAATTGTTTCAAACAGGCCAACATCTCAGCTCTGGTGATTTGCAGCACATGATGGTGTAGTCAAAATTGATCTTTCCACAGGCACTGGTTTTGTGTTTCCTTCCCCCTCACAGGTATACAGCCTGCATCCCCTGCAAGACTTTCAAGGCTACATCTTCAATGGGCTTAATCTAGAAGATGACCCCCAAGATCCCTGTGTCTCATCTGACAATATCTTTCACAAAGGCTTGTATTACACACCTGTAATGTCTGGATTAGGCCCAGATGTATATCAGTTCCTCAGGGTAAATGTCCTGTACATTACTTAAATCTGTTGAAGTGAGTTTCCACTTAGTTATGTAACTTTAGATATTTCTGCAAATGACGCTGTTAGTAAAACTCACAAATGACAAACTCTCCTCATGGACATCTATTCTCAATTGACTCTGGTGTCTACTGTGATTTTCCAGCATGCACAAAGCTCCCACAAGTCTCTGCACAGATGTCTCTGGGCATCTCTGTGGTGGAGAGGCAGTAAAGGGTAAAAGGGAGGAATGGAATAAACCTCAGCTACAGTAAGGTTATGGCTAACACCAAAATGCGTTTTTTACAGGATATGGGCATGAAATTTTTTACCAACTCAAAGGTTCGGCAACCAGTTCTGTGTACTAGTGAGACTGTAAGGCCTCTGCCATATTTCTTGAATGCAGGATTCGTGGCTTCTACACACCATGCCAAATTATCAGGTAATATAGGGGACAGGAAAGAGATTTTATTTTTCTCCTTAAATTAAGTGATATTTATGTGACATGGACTTGGACAGTACTCATGACTTACATTGGTATTGATATTGACTACTGGTCTAGCACTGAATGAGATGGCTTAGGATAATGACCAATGCCCAAAAAAGCCTTTTAGATCTACATTTCTGATTCACGTTCAGTTTCATGCTGGGAAGTGCTGGCAATCAGTAGCATGTCACACAAAACTAACACTGTTGATACCGTTTTCTGCCTGACCAAAGCTTGTTTTAAAAGGCAGTGCAACAGTGTGGACAGCAAAGAGATCTAAGAGCCAAGAGACCTGAGAGCCAGCCCTAGGTCTTGTGCTTATATCTGGAGACCAAAGCACTTCAAGTAATGTTTTCTTTCTCTGTGATACCAGGTTATACCTAACTCAGAGATAATTAGTGACATTAAATAATATTTGTGTGGCATTACCAATGGCCTCAGTTAGAAAGAAGTGGGTAAACATAACCGTCATTCTTACTGGCCCATGCATAGTAAAACCTGTCCTTTCTGGGAGTCTTTGTCATATGAACCAGGCTTGACTAAATTCCCATCATTTCTTACCAGCTGAAGTTGCTAGAGAGGAACGTGGGGAGAAACTCATCCTTGAGACTATTCGGGAATTCTTCCCTGAAACTTGGATTTGGGATATAGTCCTAATTAAGTGAGTACTGTTTTTTCCCTCTCTTTGCCTTGTTGTCAAGAGTTATGAAATATGTCACCTGCTGTCCTGCAAGGTAACAATTCCTTGCCACCTCTTCTTACATTTTGGCCTGGAAGACCTAGCTTTTTCAAACATCACCTGCCCTCCTCTTTTCAATGATAAAATGGTCCTGTCCCCAAAGACATCAATTCCTCCATCGTGTGTACCATGGGTCATATTCCCTTCCTAAGAAGAGGGACACCTCTATTTAAAATATGGGTCTGCAAAACAAGAATTCTGATTTTCCTTTCCAAACTCAGGGAAATGATAGGCAGAACTTTCAAATGGGCTTTTCTCAGAAGATGTAGGTTATAAGTTCTGGGGGACTTGGATGTGGGATTTCTGCAGACAGAATATGGGTAGTGATGATTTTCAAAACACATTGCCTCTCCTGAGAAGCAAGGTATATGAAACTTACCCTTTCTAAACTCATCCTTTATCCATTCCCATCAGCTCTACTGGAAAAGCCAGCATCTCATACACCATCCCTGACACCATCACCGAATGGAAGGCCAGTGCGTTCTGTGTGGAAGAGTTGGCTGGATTTGGTATGTCTGTGCCTGCCACCCTGACATCCTTCCAGCCTTTCTTTGTGGACTTGACCTTGCCATACTCTATCATCCGAGGAGAAGATTTCCTGCTTAGAGCCAATGTCTTCAACTACCTTGACCACTGCATTAAGGTGTGTACTTCTGCCCACACTTACCCCATCTCCAAAGAAGCTGCAGCCTTTGTAGTCTGAAAAAAAAAAATATTGGTGTAGATGACTGGATCTGCCCCTGCTCTGGACTGATGTACTGCTCATTCTATCTGATGATAGATTATCCTGACTGGATTTGTCCTCCTAAGCCACTACAAAGCAGAGGGAGATCTGTGTAAACTGTAACTAGGATGGGTGTATACACGACTGTCTCTAGAGATCCATAGAGGAAGGAAACAAGAGCATCATTCACCATCCACAGACATGCAAGCCATTGGTGGTTTTAGTGGGGTCTTTTCTTTGGGGATATATGTGAAAGTGTGAAGAAGTGAAGGGCTTGTGCTTGCCAATCAAAAGAAAGTGGGAAGAGCAAGAAGAGGAGAGCAGGCAAAACCTTCTTCTCCAGGGCAAAAGTTCCCAAAAGCACCAAAACAGGGAGCACAAAAGTCTGGTACTTGCCTTACAGAGTATCTGTCCAGCTAGAGGCTCTATTGCTCCCGGAGACTGGGGGGCTACACTCTCAATATTCAGTACTTTCCAGGCAAAATGACTCTAGACTACAGGTCCACTGCAGCTCTGCATGGAGGGAGCTTACATACGGTTTAAGGGACACCTGAAGAAATTAAACCAGGGATCTTCTGTTTGGGTTCCTGTTTCTTATGCTGTATCTAGAAACCCGGAAAAAAGAGGCAGGTGTAGGGTCTATATTTCTTCTGCTTCATTTGAATGCTGAAAATCAGCTCTCCAGTCTCACAAGGAGATACCACCAAAGGAGCAAAAATCAAGACAATCTAGGAATGTTTTTTTCCAAACTCCGTTAACAGTTTGACTAACAAAATAAAAAGGCCTAGGGTTTTAAACATCCTAGAAGAAAAGATCTCCATTAATGAGGCTTTTAACTCTCAACCTTGTTTTTCAAGTATTCCTACAACAACAGAAGAACAAGCACTAATATGTGGTTTCCTTTGCAAGTTAGTTCAAAGCCATTATCACCAGGTCAACTGAACATAACTCAATATCCTGATCAGGAATCAGCTGTAGGCATAGGGTATTTAATGTCTCAATGGAGAGTGTCATGAGAAGGAGAAGGTAATACTGTTAAGGTTACATCTGCTGAATGATTCACTTATCCCCATTATCCCAGGCCTTAAATCTGCCCTACGCTGTTAAGACTGGACATAAACAGAGACTATCTCACCACCCTCTAACAATAAAGCACCATTTGCCTATGGTACAAAATCTTCATCCCATCACACTCCTCTTTCTGTTCTCAGATTAATGTTTCACTCTCAGATTCCCGTGATTATCAGGCCAAACTCATCTCCTCAGAGGACGATGGATGTGTATGTGCCAGACAAAGAAAAACCTATGTCTGGAATATTTTCCCTAAAGAAATTGGTAAGTGCCTTTGAATCTACCTAATTCTCTGTTCTGAGATTGATGCTAATCAATTTATACCTCACCTAAAAACCTAATCTTCCAACCTGGAGAAATACTATTCTACCACTGGCCTTTCCAGCTGTCTGGGTCAAAGAGCTCCTCCACAACTACAGTTTTCTTATCATTCCTATTTACAGAGATCAGTTCTCTTCCCCTATGTCTCAGCTAGAGTGACTGACCATCCATTACGCTGCACTACTTAAGATCTGTAGATATTAATTATCAGATGAAATTTCTTACTTTAGCCATCATTCTGCATGATAGAGGTCCCTTTTTTTCTACTTTTCTGTTACTGTTTAAGGTAATGTAGTATTCAGCACTACTGCAGAGACCAAGGATGACAGAGCTTGTGGAGACAAAGCACCTAGGAACATCAGTATTGACTACAGGGACACCCTGATCACAACACTGTTGGTTGAGGTACTGCTGACAGCTCTTGCTATTTGCCCTATACTCCCTTCCATGAGGAAAGAAAAATGTGGCAAAAGTACCAAAAGCAAGTAAAAGTTTTTCAGGTTCCCTAATGAGCTCCTGTTTCAGCTCCACCTTCATCTGGTTGGGACAGGGTCTGGCCCTTCAATCTAAGACCAAGTCCACTCATACCTGATGTCCTCTTCCATGAGGATCAGTGGGTGTAGGTAAAGGCACATCTGCCTCATGCAGAGTAGAAACTGGAAATGACAGACTCCACCTGATGGGAACTCAGTTTAGTAGCAGCCACATCAAGTATGAAACTCTAAACTGTCTCTTCAATCCAGCTGTCTTATGCTGTAGGAGGATGGGGCAGGGGGTGGCTCTTTTGTCACTGCATTTCTTCTGCATGCTTTGTTCTCATCCACTGCATGTGTCTCTTCTTCCCACCGCCATGCAGCCTGAAGGCATCAGAAGGGAAAAGACCCTAAATTCCCTAATCTGTACAAAAGGTAAGGGTCTTATATACTGCTGTCCTGAAAGGGACTGAAAGGAAGGTTGGAGTTTGCATTCTTTCCTGCAGTGCTTGTTGATACTGTCCCACCCCTTTTCCCCAGAGGTGCCCAAATGGCAGCTAGTGTGAGCGCTTACAGTTCAATTCCCTGCTACGAACTTCTTGTGTGATCTGGTGCACGTCGTTTAGGTAGTGTCTCTGCTGCAGGCAAAAGCATTCAGATGCTAAAGGGAGGCTGCTATGGAGCTATCAAAGGAAGATTACCTTTTTGTGCAAAATCTATTCTGCATTTCTTGCACTCATGTCTGACTGCTGTCCTCTATTCCAAGGATAATTGTAGCATGCAGCTTTCCACTTCTAGTGGGAATGGGAGAGGGAATGTAACTTTCCCTTCCACACCATCTCCGTGCTGACTGCAAACAGTTTCCAAAGTTTCCTGAAAACTCTGTCTAAAAGAGGCACAAAAGCAGCCCTGATCCTCACCAACCAGCTCTTCCCAGTGTCTCACTGAAGAGTTCACAGCCACTGCAGCCTGGGAGCATGAGCCTTAACCTGTTCAACTAATTTCTGTTCAGCAATGACAGTTGCTGCACCATTTGATCTGTTTTTCACAATTTTAGTTTTGCTGTGCCCACTTCTCACTTCATGTTCTTGTAGAAAGCTGAGTTTCTCTCTGTTGTTGTCTCTTGTGTGCAGTTTTGCACTGTGCAATTTCTACCAGAAGCATTTCACTGCTATAACCAGTGTTCCTATACAAATGACCACCACTCAATATTTTTCTCCACAGATGATGTGGTTATTCAAGACGTTCCTCTAGATCTACCTACAAATGTGGTGGAAGGATCAACCAGAGCTTCCTTTTCTGCTGTTGGTAAATTTAAAATTAAAAAAAAAAAAAAACATAGAAAGAAAGAAAATGTAAAAATATAAAATGAAAGCTTTGTCAGGATTCAAGATGTGAGTTTCCAGTCTTTGTGTGGGAAACTTTTAAGCAAAGAGACTGGTTCTTATCTTGTCCAACAATGCTTTTTGCTGCATCAGAGAAAATAAGTTTCTAAATATTTGTTACATCCTTCTTCACGTTTTTGTTTATATTTATTGCATTTGAATGTTTTGCTCTGAAGTAGCACAGTTCTGAGATATGACGTCTGCCAGACTCATGCCTGTAAGACTTTTTTCCACTCACCCACCTGCAAGTCAGAGGTGCTAGTGGAATCTTTCCAGTCTTTTCCTGGAAAAGACCTGAAGCTGATTACCTGACTAGCCATAACATGTTCGCTTCATAATGTTGGCAATTTCATCTCATTCCAGAAATCCCTTGCTAGGTCTGCTCTATCTTTCCTGAAACAGCAATTTAGAAATGGTCTATGATACATCTGCACAACCAGTGTCCCTTTTCAGCATTAGTTGTCAATTCTGCAATACATGGTTCACTGCAGCATCTCTGGGCTGTTCCCCTTCCCTCCTCTGGAAACAGAAGGTTTTCTTTCATTTCTTATAAGAAGTATCTGCCTTATGTGTTACTAAACCAGGTAGTGTTTCTGGTGTGGGCAGTTTAAACTAAGTAAGGAGAGGCAGGAAAGGGATTTCTTTGTTGACTGCAAAGCAGAACAGAACAGGTCACTCAGCACTGAGAGCTTCATACTTGCTGGAAATCTCTGTGGTACCAGACAGGCTTGCAACCCCAGCTAAGCTTTCCCTGACTCTGCCTACATAGTGGAAATTACTGTTTATTTCGGTGGCCATGAGTTGTGCTAATCCCACAACCATGACCTCTTTCCTAGGCGACTTCATGGGGACTGCCATGCAGAACCTGCACCAACTTCTCCAGATGCCATTTGGCTGTGGGGAGCAGAACATGGTCCTGTTTGCACCCAATATCTACGTCCTGGAGTATCTGAACAAGACAGGGCAGCTGAGTGAGGAGGTCAAATCCAAGGCCATCGGATACTTAGTGAGTGGTGAGTTTTGTGCTTCTCTTACAGTGTATGCTGAAATTCCCATTGAATCCAAGTGAACAGAAGCAGCAGCATGGCTATCCTAGCAGTATGGCACTGCTGCTATAGCGCAGCTCAGTGACCCACGGGACTGCCCTGATCCAGACATTTGCTCTCTTTGCTTTATCTTTTTCTTTCCTTATCATTTTTGTTGAGACTTGACTGCCATGTTTGCTTTGAGGTTCTTTCCTTCAGTCCCTTTCTCCTCTTCCACCCAGGCACAGCATGTATCCTGATCCTGTTAGGTTAGTTGGAGCACAGAGCTGATACAGCTCTGCCTATTCTGTGACTCAGTGTATCTGCAAGACAAGATGCTCCTTGCTTCCATCTAAGCTCCCTCAGGGCTCCCCCACATCCTCTCCCACTGTAGTTTCAGATAAATGTGATAGCAAACAGGATAGGGTTTGCTTTTTAAATTAGGTAAAACTACTCCTTCACGTTTTTCCAGGCTATCAGAAGCAGCTGTCATACAAACATCCTGATGGGTCCTATAGCATCTTTGGCACCAGAGATAAAGAAGGCAACACCTGGTAAGTGACTAGGAGTGGAAATGGCTCAGAGATTAATTTGCATTGAATTCACATGGTGCAGGTAAAAGGCATGTTTACTAGCCAAATCAGATGTACAGAGCTGGCTAGTACTGGGACCCTGTAGGTACTAAGAAAAATGGTTCTCCACCCCCTGCCAGGTGGAGTGCGCAGAGAGGTGATCTCTAAAGACCCAGGTAATTTTTTCATTTGCACTCCTGCTGTCTCCTATGAAACCCAAAGTACTGTAGTGCTCTGTAGCCAGGATCAGCCCCAGAGTCTGCTGGACACCCTTCCTGTGTCCCATCTAGCTACTACTATCCCTTTAACTGCCCTCTCCTGGAGGAGCACGAAGACAAAGCAAGCAACAACGTGTTGGCTGAAACTCTTCGTCCTTAGGCCTAGTGTGAATAGAAGGGCTGAATTTTTCTGTAGCTACTTCCAATGCTCATCTTACAGCTTCATCTTTCCCCTGCAGGCTCACTGCCTTTGTGTACAAATCATTTGCACAAGCTAGTCACTTCATCTATATTGATGACAATGTCCAGGCTCAAACCCTGATGTGGCTAGCAAGCAAACAGAAGCCAGATGGCTGCTTCCGAAGTGTTGGGACACTCTTCAATAACGCCTTGAAGGTGGTAGAGAATTCCTTCTTGGTCAAATTTTCACTCCTATTATTATGAACTTGCTATCCCATTACTGTCAAAAACTATACTTTACTCCAACTGCCTGTCCTCTGTCAAGGGCTAACTCTCCACACCTTACAATGACTATTTTCAGCTCAGTCAGCTTCCCCACACTATTTCTGAGCACCTGAGATAGGGTTACAGGGCTGTAAGCTTGAGGGATTGACCTTTTTTGAGGTGATAGCTACGGGCTTCTCTTGATTTAAGAGCTATCCCAGCTATGTGTATGCTCTCCTTCCTTGTGGACTGCCTCCAGAGCTGGCCACACTCTTCCAGCTGGGATACGACAATTCATATTTAAAGGCTTCTCACTCATGCCATTCACTGAAAATTCCTCTCTCCATGTCCTTTTCAGGGAGGAGTAGATGACGAGCTGTCACTTTCTGCCTACATCACCATTGCCATGCTAGAAGCTGGGCACTCTGGCTCGGTAAGGAGACTTTCCACAGTTGGTTTTCAGATGGAATTGGTCCCCAGTTGTTGACTTGGCTCCAGTGTCTGCTACAAATTTTCTATGTAGTAAGGAGAGAGAAAGAGAGGGAGAGAGAGCTCCCAGGGAACATGACCCTGCTCTGTATCTGCACTAGTTGCAGTGACAGAGAAGTTCCCCATAGAATCATAGAATCATAGAATAGTTTGGTTGGAAAGGACCTTTAGAGGTTGCCTAGTCCAACCCCCCTGCAGTGAGCAGGGACATCTTCAGTCAGATCTGGTTGCTTAGAGCCCCCTTCAACAGGTCTTGGATGTTTCCAGGTATGGGGCACCTACCACCTCTCTGGGAAACCTCTGCCAGTGTTCTACTACCCTTATTGTAAAAAATTTCTTCCTTATATCTAGTCTAAATCTACCTTCTTTTAGTTTAAAACCATTACCCCTTGTCCTATCACAACAGACCCTGCTAGAAGTTTGTCCCATCTTTCTTATAGGTCCCCTTTAAGTACTGAAAGGCTGCAATAAGGTCTTCCTGGAGACTTATGTATACCTCTTAAACCACCAGTGTTCAAGTATAAATTGTACACACCTCAGTAGGATTACATCTTTTATTTGAGAGACCCAAGACACTTAGTGACACCTTTTAGTTTCCTGTAAAAAAACTTGACAGGTAGTAACCTGCATGTATGGCTTAGCCTCAAACATGGCTCAGTCAAGAAAGTAAGTTATTGCAGGTAAATCCATAAGTCTACAAATGGAACTAAGAGCTATAAGGTCCATCAGAATGAAAAGACAATCTGTCCTTTTTAAAAAGTGGCTAGTACAAAGGAGACTACAGATGTTAGACCTCAATATGAGTTTCTCTGCCTCTAATTTGTCATATACTTTCTGAGGACTTTCCTGATTGGTGCATTAGTGAGGACACAGAGTCAAACTGTGAACATTTTTTACTTGGTGTAAACCTAGTACAACTCCACAAAATTAAATTAAAATTGCACCAGAGCCACTGAGGATAAAGACTCCTAGGTTGGATTTGTTCAAGACAACAGACTCTTGACTATAGAAGTGCAGAGGGAATTATTATCATGGAGGTAAGCAGAAGGAATTAGCTGTGAAAGAGCCAGAACAATCTTCTGTTTATACACTGACTTCTACAAGAGCACACTGAAAAGCTGATTGATTTGTCTGATGATTCCTCTGAAATCCCAGCTTAAGAATTCTGTGTTCTCTGTCCTGAAATCACTATCATTGCTGTGATAGTGACAGGATGAAGAACAGGTTTAAAGAAAATATATGTTTGGCTAGGTGAACACTACTGTTCTGAAGTAGACCCATATGTTTTGTTGTTTGTTTTTTTTTTTTTACAGTATCCTGTAGTCCAAAATGCCTTTTTTTGTTTGGAGACTGCATCTGAGAAGAATATCAGAGACATTTACACTCGGGCACTCATGGCCTATGCTTTCTGCTTAGCTGGCAAGGCAGAAAAATGTGAATCATTCCTTAGAGAGTTACAGAAATCAGCAAAGGAAGTTGGTGAGTTTCAGCCATTTTGGGAATTTGGGAAGTGGGAAGAGGGAAACAGATCTTACTGATGGTACATGGTCAGATCTTGACTATGTTGAGAATATAGGCACAAATAATCTGTGGCGTTTACAGCACATCCGCTGCTCTGTGGAGAGCACTTGTGAGAAAGAGGCCAGCCAGCAGAGAGTATATCTCTGAGGCAGCACAGAGCAGTGACACCTGTAATCTATTCTCGTTGCTCCTCACCCTCTCTTTGTATCTGAACAGATGGCTCACAGCACTGGGAGCAGGAGGAGAAGTCTCCATCAGAAAAATCTCCTTCCTTCCTTGACCATGCCCCATCAGCTGAAGTTGAGATCACCAGTTACGTGCTGTTGGCATTGCTCTACAAACCCAACCAGAATCAAGAGGATCTCACAAAGGCCTCAGGGATTGTGCAGTGGATCATCAGGCAGCAGAATCCCTATGGAGGTTTCTCTTCCACCCAGGTGCCAAAACTTCCTTCCACTCCACAGTCAGTCCTAGGAATAGGGACACCGGTTCAGGGTGCTAGTGGGCCTTTGAGTACCTAGTCTTCTTTTTCTCTTGCATTTGCTGTCTCAAACACACAGAGACCAAGCCTTTCTCTTAGAGACACCAAAATACTCTTTTTTGCCTCTTCTTCTTAACTACGGAAAGGTTAAAGCCATACAAGAGTAATTTGACTAGCAACAACTATAGATATTTGTGTCGGGGCTGAGCCTAGGAAACACTAAGTCCCAAGTGTTATGTGACCAAGATGTGCTCTGTAGTTCACTGGAAAACACATGCTTCACCATTATGAAAGACTCTAGGAGTGTGATCTAGTGGTCAGATTTGATGTTCTGAGACCTTCATATGAGTAGAGAGATTTCATCCACCCTAAAACATACATGCCAGAATGAAATGGCTCCTTATATACAGGAACCCTGGAATTATACACAACTTCAGGGTTTCTTTAACCAGGAGGATGTGACTGTGCTTCGTATTGGAACAGTGACTTTGACCTCCTCTGCACCGGTCACACTGTGTGGCTAATTGTCATTTATTATTTTCTTGTCCTTCAGGACACAGTCATTGCTCTTCAAGCCCTCGCTGCTTATGGTGAGGCCAACTACAATTCTGTTACACAAAATGTAGTCAAGATCACTTCCAAAAAGACTTTTCAGAAGGTATTTGTTGTCAGCAATGAGAACAGGCTCCTGTTGCAACAGACTCCCCTTCCTGAGGTACCTGGGAAATACAGCCTAACAGTGAATGGCAGTGGATGCGTACTTATGCAAGTAAGCATCTGCTCTCCTCTTCATTGTGTCTCACATACTGCATACAATACAGTCATGTTTTTGACTACTTCTCTTTATTTTTCCTAATTATTCGATTTCCCTGAACTATTTAAACCCTCTTCTCACCATCCCACTCTCTGACTCCAGTGGAGTCACAGCATGGAAAAAAAGAGTCCTTTCTGATCAGCAGCTGGCTTCTCTCTGGGAGGTGACTCTGGGTACAAGCACCTTCACTTTTAAAGAGCAGAAGTTTGATGTGTCTGTCATTGATGTAAGCAAGGATCTTCCACATAAAACCAAGAGCAACATTGCCAGGAAAATTCACTAAGTCTGACACTTTTTTTTTTTTGGAATGCAAAGAAAAACCCTTGGCATGCTTGAACAAAAGGATTTTTTCCCCCTCCAGACAGCACTGAGGTACAACATTCATCTTCCAGAGGGGGCCTTTGGATTTTCACTTTCAGTACAGATATCGAATGCTTCCTGCCCACTGGATCGACCAGCAAAATTTGATATTGTCCTCATAAGCAGGTAATGTGCCACCAACAAACCAGCCGCACGGATGTCAGAACATGTAGAGAGAGTGTAATGTGTATTCAGTTCTGCTTATAAAGTAAGGAATCATGAGCTAGTCAATGTGTTGATTATATTGGCCTGTAAGACACAACATCCCAAAAGACCTTGTGATACAGCCAGTAACTGACAGTGTTAGCACATACTTGGCCCCTTCGTACTAGGGCCTCCCCAGTGTCTCCCATCTGAGCCAGCCAGCCAGGACACAGGATTCACAGCAGCCTCCCCATACTGTATGAGGCCAGGAGCAGACAGCTGAGGTTTTCTTCCCCAGGCACGGTCCAGACTGACGGGAGCCTCTATTGTTTCAGTTACACAGGGAAGCGCAGCAGCTCCAACATGGTCATTATTGATGTGAAGATGCTCTCCGGCTTTGCTCCTGTTATGTCTTCCCTGGATAAGGTAAACTACGGAAGAAAGATTAAATGAGTCACCCCAGGGACAGAGAATACTGGCCATGATGAAAACAGAGGCCTGGTTAAGAATCATCCACCCACAAACCCTGCAAGGTGTTTGCATGGCTGTACCATTTCCATTACTGGGTGGGGGGAATGCCCTACAGGGAGCTATGAGCACACAGACCTTCCCACATTAAAAACTAGGAAGGGTTCCAACTAGAGCCTGACCAGCTGGCAGCTGTAACTGGGAGGTGGCACAGCGCAGGCAGGGAAAAGGTGGGAAATCTGCCAGGCCAGTTCTGAAACCTATACAACACCAGAGGCAGTCAGTATTCCCCAAATGAACTGCAGTGCCTCTAATGCACTTGGGAAGTGCTCATACCTTCACTAAGTCCCCTCCATCTATTCAGCAACATTTGGGCTCTAAAATTCAGCTGCTGGTCCTTGATACCTGGCTAGGAACAGAATGAATCTCACAGCCATGCAGTGGTAGGGTCTGAGGTAACACTTGCTTTTTAATGGTTTATGAGTATATCAGTTTATCTCCATTTCCTTGTTTTAAAGCTCATTGATGGCCATACAGTGATGCAAGTAGAAAACAAGAAAAGCCATGTTCTCCTTTATCTAGAAAACGTAAGTTCTGATCACTGTCTATTTGATTTGCAAAAAGACAGTAAACCAGCATGTAACAGGTGCACCTACAGAGTGAATACAATCTATAAATTATATTTATCATGTTCCCTTCCCCATCAGTCTCCCCCTGTAATCACTAAACTGCTTACTCATCAAACTGCATGTAACATACCGATCTTCCAAAGAGCCTCAGACTGATGCCTGTCCTACCAGCAACTAGAAATAAGTTAGTCAAAAAACCCCACCTAGGAATTAATAAAAATTCTATCTCCTTTCAGTCAATAGCAGATAAACACTAGAAAAGTGGTTTCTTTCTGTGTATGTCCCCTTGGTAGGCTTCTTGTAAACCTCAGTCCTTCCAACAGGGCAGGGAACACTGCTCTGGTCTCCTCTGGAAAGATAACCATTCCTTCTCTTGCGTTAGTTAATTCCCAAATCTAACCTGTAATCTAATCCCCAGATGAGAATTTATGTAATAAAAATACATTTGCTTGGGGCCTTGCAGAACTAACAACAGAAGCCAATAACCCAGTGACGTACATTGATTCCTCATTTCTTGGTGGCACATAGTGTTCATGTCTGAAATGGTGGGGGTTGGAATGTCAGACTTTATTGTCCTGACCATCAGGAGATCTTGGAGAATTAAGATTAGCCCTTTGGGACATTTTTCCCCTCTCTGGCAATAGGATGCATAATAAGTACAAAATCAAGTAATACAAGCAGGGTAGAAAATCTACAGCTCTTCAGTTTCACTTTGGACTCTCCAAACATATTTCTGATCCCAGTTTGGCAGGCGGAATAATGGCTGTCCCACATCTGTATGTATGGCATCAGTGGGATTTGGAATATACAATCAATCAGCTTCTTCCCCACTGTACTCCAGAGGGTGTTATACAAATAAAAAGATTTATGTGATCCCTGACCCTCCATTCCCAGGTCTCACAGAAGAAAAAGAAAAAAATCACTTTCTCAGTTGAGCAAGACTTTGTAGTGACCCATCTCAAGCCAGCTGCTGTGCAGATATACGATTACTATGAAACAGGTAGGTCCTTGATTTTAACCGTATGAAGTTTGGGGGAGTGACAGGGACAGCAGAAACACTGCGTGCATTAAGGGACACCAAGAACCAGCCCTCTTGAACTCTATCAGGATCTGGATCTAGTGCCAGGGGAGAAACTCATTTCACTTTAGTGAACTTGGTCTTATGCCCAAGGTGACAAGTGGCCATGACTGGAAAGTTACAAAAATCCATGCACCAGAACAAAGATGATTTCAAGGATCTCCAGCTTAAGCATGCATAGGGTATATCCACCTCCAGGGAACGGCACAGGAAGTGGTGTCCAGGCTAATGGCAACATTTCTTTCCTTCTTTTCCAGAGGAGTATGCTGTCACCCAGTATATGTCACCTTGCAAAGAGGCTGTTGCAGAAATGGAGTAATGATTAGAAAAGGTAAGTGAAAGCCAGAAAAAACCCAAGCAGGTGAGAGGGTGAAGTATAAAGCAGCATGAGCAGAGGGATTGGCAGGGTGAGTAGAGCAATAACTATTCTTGCAGAAATAGAGCCTTCAGTCTCCACCAGGCTTCTCAGGGAGCAGCCAAAGACAGTGGCCAAGTCCTGACCCATGACACATGCTTAGTGGACTCTTAAGTGGAGACCACTTTGCTGTTCGTGGGAAGAGCTCAGCCTCTAGGATGAAAGTCAAAGTGCAGAATAAAGGAGAGGCTGAGAAATACCTTCAGAGTTTCCTCAAAAACATCAACACTTGGCCAGGAATAATCGACCTATGGCTGTCCTTGAAAGCCTTCCCTCTAGCCTGCGCTTCATGGGCACAGGCAGAATGCTCCACGTGGACATACAGAAACCCATTCCTGGCCAGCTAACATGTTATCTGAGGAGAACATTTGAGATGACAAAAATCATTGAGGTGGTGCATTGACCGGTCAGAGGTACGATGTTGTCTTGTTGTAGGGATGTCTAGGTTTATGTCCCACTCAGCACAGCAGTTACGCTGGCTCTTACCTGCTGAGCAGTTCCCAAAGGATATGGGCACAGTTTGTTGCCAGCTCTTGGTCCAGCTCCTGTCTGTTTTGCATAGAAGGTCTGACTACCCAGTAACCTGAAACAGTATTATATACCCTACAGCTGTTGGTTTGTACTTATTGAGGCTATTTTCTTTTGCATTTTCCCCTGCAGGACCATCATAAATGTTGAACAAGTGGTCAATCACCCTGTTTTCTTCTGCAATTAAGTCCTGGACAAGGTCGTTTCACCTTACTAATCACAGTGGGAGTCTGTGATGTTGTTTGAGCCAGTGTATGATTCTGTTTCCTTTCACAGCACATCTCTCCAGATCTGTGTAATAATCATGTATACCTTTCGATCAATAAAACTCCCTTTTACATTGGGGATTGGTTTTTTTCAGTGTCACAGAACAGACCTTTTAATGACAGGCTCCATGTTATGGTTGCTGGCTGGGGGAGGATAAAGAAACAAATGTATCTGTCCTGTCTGCAGCCCTCAGCCTCCTCTCCCAGCTACAGCTGATAACTGTTGGCACCTACTGTAATACACAGCATATTCAGTCACTCCCAGCCTCCCACCTCTGGAGTGTAGGATCCATGTCTGCTGAACAGCACCTCACCTTTCCCCAGCCCTGCCAGGGTGCTGCCTCTGCACCTGTGGCATAAAAGTAGGGGTTTATGTATGGACATGATGCAGTGACTCTGCATCATTCTCGGTAGATGAGGGTGAAGAAAGGGGCAGGTTTCAGTCCAGGCCTGGTGCCTGCCCAGTCCTGCAACCTGGACCTGCCAGGCCTTCCAGTCCACCTCAAAAAAGATGGCGAGCCTGGATCATGTTGAACTGTCCCAGCTACGGGCAACAAGCCTCCCCATTTTCCTGCACCTCTTGTTATCCTCCACTTCATTTTGCTTGGAGTCATGGTGGTTTCTGCAAACACAAACACTCTGGGCTGCAGTGTGCCAGAGTCAGTGGATGGGTGGGAAGAGCGTGATCCAGGCACTACCAGAGCCCTGGCAGAGGGGACAAAGGCACAGGGAGGCACGGCTGGAGGAGGGTGAGCAAAGCAGCATTGTGAGGGCTTGGGGAAGACATACGGATGTGGCTTCTCTTACCAGAAGCAACAACCACCCAGCAGCCCTCGCCCATTCCTGCCAGGCTACCATGGCCATGGCCAGGTGAGTCAGCAGAGTGGGGCTGGAACTGGGGCTGCCACAGCTCACAGCAGGTGGGATCCAGCCCCACGATAGCTTATTTCCAGTGTGTCTCAGGGCAGGGGTTGCTGGGCTGTACTGGGGGCTGACTATCCCCCACACAGGAACGGGGAGAGAAGATGGATATGTCATGTAGGACTGGGGTGGGGAAGGACCTGCTGTACAAGGGCATGAACAAGAATTTAAGCAAAGATGTGAACTGTTCAAGTGCTGATTACTATTATGTGCTTCAAAAGAATCCATTTTATCAGGCAATTTGCTAAAGTTGTGTGTGAACTAGCATTTTCTTTCAGTGAAAATTACTCATCATGTCAACACAGAATATCCCTCTTCCCAAATCAGTTTGGTTTTGGTTTTGGGTTTTGGTTTTTTTTGCAAAAGATACTAAATAACTTGAGTCAGTGGAATTTGTGCTTCTGAGTTACTCAGGCCTGGATTCTCAACAAACCACATGTCTGAGTGTCCGCAGGCAGCTGGGTATCCAAATACTGACAGGACCCATCAGCCATAGGTGAGTTTTAGAATTGCACAAGGCTGGCCATCAAGAATATGCATGATATTGATGTTATAAAAAGCCATTTCACTAAGTTTCACAGATGAGGAATTTGTGGGGCATGAAATTGCTTTGGGCAGAGTGCAGATCTCCATGCTAAATTCCAAAATTAAAACTTCACTGGCAGTAGGAGTAAAGCAAGAAAGGCTGTGAAGTTTGCTTTCCTAACACACCCCGAACTGTAGCAGCTTACTCATTTTACATGAGCATCACGCTGGACTAAAGGAAGATAAATCAACAGTTATAGCAACAACATTGAGAAGGAGAGCAGCCTGAGTGGATGGGATACAGGATGCGCATCTTTCTGGGGGATTTGAGGCCAGTTAAGCCAAGGATTCAGCATCCCACATGGAACTCTCAAAAATCCCCCTCAGGTCTGGCCAAACGTTATCCTGTTCAACCAAACACCGTTTTCTGGGAAGAAACAAGGTCCTGAGGGAAAAAAAAGCTACATTTTTATCATTCCTTTGGAGCCTTCTTTTCCTCTTAGGCTAAACCTGAACCATTAAAACATCAAGAGCATATTTTGCCCTGTGGACTGTTTCTCTGCATGCCAAAAATGTAATGTTTATTACCTGATTTTATCCTGTGACTCAAACAGCTAATTGCTGGTTGCAGTCAGATCTAACAAATATCCCATGCTTATACTCTTCCTCCAGATTTTTACATGTAGACCATGTTCTCCCTGACCTCCACTCCCACAGGGTACAGGAATATTCCCTAAAATGCATTGCAATGCCTCCCAGTTTTCTGGAACCTCAGTGTCTTGTTTCAGCTCTATGTTTTGTGGCACACACCTGAAACTGAAGCAAGTTTATTAATTTTTGACTAAGCAAGAACAGGGACACCCACTAGACTGAATGTCATTTCTTCTGTAATATGATAATCCTGAGGCATCATTCAGTCCTAGAGACTCAGGGAGAGTTCTAGGTCTCAGAAGGTCAGCACTACTTTAACTTTGGCAAGACATACAGGGTAAGCAAATTCTGTTTCCCCAAGGGTGAGAAAATCAGGCTCACTGGCCCAAGAGATGCTCTGAGCTACCATACTTCTGCCTCCTCAAAGGCACGGGTGCTGTTTTACTGTGCTTGGTATTCCACATTTCCGTTTGAAAAAGCTACCAGGGAACAGAGACAGATATAAGTATTCACTGAAACTGTTGTGCAGATGCTTGGACTGAGTCAGCAACACTAAGAGAAATGAGAAATTCAGAACTGCACTATGGTGGTCTACGCATGCCTTCATGCCTGCTCTGCAGCTTCTGGATCTCCTATGATTCTGTGCATGGCTCCGTTAGAAGTGCACTAAAAGCTATTCTGAAATGTAGGGTCTTATGAGTGAAAAAGGTATATAATCACATGAGAATGTCTTTCACTAAAATGCTCTGTCAAGCCTACTTTTGTGTTAAAGCCTTCTTTGTAAAGTTTACTTGTGTCATGGGAATTGCTTTGTTGCTCATGTGGAGTTCACACTGAAGGATCTGCAAAAGGCTGATATCATGGCCTAGTTAAGAAGAAGATGACCTATAAAGACCACCCTTGTTCTGGAAACTGAACATAAGCTTTTTTTCTGTAGATGATAAGCTTCATCCACCATGTGGGCAGCAGGTTGCAAAATCTAGAGAAAAAACAAATGGATCTCCCCGGAAAGACAAGCTCTAGTGTAGCAGCATTCTCTAGCTTAGGCCCCTCAGTTGCTTACCCAGCACTCTCGTTAGACAAAGGAGGCCTCAGTCCAGGGAATTTGGTTGCTCCATCTTTTGGCTCAGATCCTCTGTGATCCCTGAAGTATCACGGGTAATAGTGTCAACCTGAAAAACACTGGCACAGCAAGACGTCAGCTGTATGTCTTCTTTTATTTTCCAGATCTTGTTACCTACTTGTTGATGTTCAAGTCCTCTCCTTACCACCCTCCACCTCTCAAATATGAAGTGTGAGTGATGACCAATCAATTCACTGATCAGAGAACACGAGAAATATGCCATTCTTCAATCAAGAAGTGATGATGTGTCAAAATACTCTGAGGAAACAACTCAGCCTTGCTCTCTGATCATTTTTTGTTGAGCTCACTTGCCACCTACCTGGCGGGCAATTAGGGAGGTAGGGCCATATCTGCAGTCAAATGACCCTCCTCATGAGACAGGTCGCATAGAAACATGGTCACATCTCTGGCAACCACTGGCTGTGAAATGCATAGCATCAGGAAAGGGCTCCCTGAGGAACAACAGTCATGTATATTTTAATTTTTTATTCAGAGTTACAATGAAAATTTTCTAAAAAGCTTTTCAAATGGAGAAGCAACATTGTGTCAGCTAGCCCTGTAGCTCAACAGCAAGACAGCTTCTTTCTGCTCAACCTCCTAAAGGGTCACCTTTTGAGGTCAAGAAAATCCTAAAAGTAAGGCATTACATTGAATACAGGACCTACAAGCTTCCTTCAAGGAAAGTTCTCACTCTTCCCCTTTCTGATCCTCTTGCAAGCTCAACACACTGATCTCCTGATGCCTTTTGATCCTGCCCTGGAGTCCTCTGCTCCCCCTTCCTACCACACCAGTGTTCCTGCTGAGCAAACCAGGACCTCCCTTAAGAACTGAATTTCAGCAGGGCTCCAGGACGCCATGTTGTCACACGGTGTATATAATGCTGACAGCTGGGAGATTTAAAAATCTTATTTGAGAATGAAAGGAGGGGAAATATGAACAAGGCAGACAGAGGTGGAGGGAATAAAAATCACCATACTGTGTATTGACAGGGCTCTGCGTGCATACTACTGAAGTGCTAACCTTGCACATTTTTTTCAGCCTTTGGCTCAGTACCCGCAGGGAGGTGAAGGCTGGGTTATTACAATTGCATAACCATGCCACATGTTTTCTACTTCACTTTACTGGAAGTGACTAGCTTTAGGCCCCACTGGTTCCCCTTGCTGTCCCTCCTGTCGAGGCAAGGTGTGTCCACACTTAGTGCCCTGAGGTCTGTGCTGTGGTACAACTCATCTGGGAAGTCATGTATACTGAGTGTGAGGTGTACAGCTGGCTCTCTCCTCACAGCCCCTGGCTGCTTAGGCAAGGTCTTGTCCTCTTCCCTTCCAACCACTTGTGTGCAGTGCAGGGTATCCCAAAACAGGAGGGAAGTGCAGTGGTGTAATGCAACCAGAGCAGGCTCTGTAGCAGGACACGGTGTTCAAAAGGATCCTGATAAATGGCATGCTTTCCAGCTGCATTGCAGTATCATGGCTTATACTCCTTTTCCTGACCTGAAGGGCCAAACATGACCAGCTCTGCCGTGCCTAACAAGGTGCAACTGAACAAGGCAGAGGTGCAGGGAAAAGGGTTAAACATGAGAATACCTGATTTTCTTGCTTTGTACTCCATTAGGACTTCTTGTCTTGCTTTCCTGCAGTATCCTCCATCCCAAAAATCTGGACAAACTCTTCTCAGTTGAATCTCAACTCCTTCTGCACTGGGGAAAGACCCATGTCTTGAGGACCAAATGACATCTGGCTTAGCTGTGGCACAGAGAGGGGCCTGGGCTTGCCTGGTGTTACCCAGCAAGGCAATAACTGAGCTAAGCATAAAGCCCTCCCTCCTGCTTCAGCTCAGCCAGCAGGCTCTGGGCCCACGGTGCCCATGGTGCCAGGCCAGCTCCCCCTGTAGCACAGTTGGAGGAGCGAACCTCCTTGCACAGCCACCACAGCAAGCAGGTTTTACACCACGCAAGTACAGCCATTCAGAGAAGGGCAGTGATTTGGGGTTTCACTTTTTTCTAGCTATACAAACATCAAATCTAAATGGGGAAAATCTTTGAAATATCTATGCTGTGTATAAACGATCTTTTTCTCTACCGGCACTCTTGCTCATGGTGTTGTGCCATGAAGTTTGAACAGTCTCTGGGGATGGCTATCCCACAGCACCTGTGGACACCTGTTCTGTTGTTGCATCACCCTCAGGGGAAGTATTTTTTTCTTCTGTCTGTTCAGTGTTTCTCTGTATACAGCTTGGCCCATTGCCTCTGCTCCTGCCACTGTGCACCTCTGGGAAGAGTCTGGCTGCAACTCCATTCCACCTGCCTTGAACGTCAACCTCAGGGCCAGTGAAAGGACCTTCATGAGATGCCTGTACCTCATTTGAGGAGAGCGGGAGCCCAGGCAATAACATCACAGCTAAAGCTGAAGATAAACACAAAGTCTATACACATTTTGTATGTCTTTTTACATGGTAAAGTTTTATCTGAAGAGTCATATGACTCAAAAAGAGAATAGTTAATTGTCTCAAGTGCTGTTTTCAGACACATTTGTAAATGCTTTGGCTTTTTCTCTCCTTTTCCTTGGCAATGATCTGAGTAATACAAATGTATAAATGAAAATAGCTTTTCATTCTTTACTACATCACAGATTATCTTCCTTTCTCTGTAACAGCCAAAAAACATCTGTGAATATGCAAACAGCTAGTTTCTTGTTTATATATTTTAAAATTATTAGATATCATTACTAATCACCTTTAATGGATTTAATAGTGGGATTTCAACAACTGATTCTCCTTTGTCTGTACTGTGCAGTGTAAGTATCAGACAGACACACTGCAGATTCCTTACGCCAGAGGGGTAACAACCTTGGTTGCAGCCTTTTTTACAACATACAGTATAGGTTTCTTCTAAGGCAAGACAAAGTTTATACAAAGAGGCGTTGTTTGTTATAGCTGGGAAAGGTGGATAAACCTTACTTTGTATAGGCCTTACCTTACAAATGGGCTAGCCTTACATATAACAACATAGTCACAGGACTATTTAGAAAACTCAGCTACTAGTGTAGTTTGCAATTTAATCTACAAGTGCATTAAAATGAAAGTAATTAATTGATGCCTTTTCCATGCCTGAATTTACTCATTTGTTCCTATGACACCACAAAAATACGAGTTATATTTGGCAGCCTAGCTGTCCGCGCCCAGGAAAAGTAGTTAATTTGCCACCAGGCCCTTCTTTCAGGTTAAGATATTCAACAGGCACGAAGTCAATAATCTTTATTCACTCTGGTATTTCCAGTTTAATTTGAAGTTTATCTAATGAAGCCTTTTCATGGTGTTTCATTTCATAGCATGTTGCAATTTGTATGTTAATACTGTATGAAGTCTTCTGATAGAGGACCTTTTTGTCACTATGACCTGTGAAATATTTCATCCCACACACAATAAGCAACTCTTTTTTATCTCTCTGAGTATTGCTGTTACTCCTATTAATTTTTACAAGTACTTTTTCTTTTAATGCTTTTTTGTCATTTGAAATGAATTGCTTTGGGTTTCTTTGCTTTAGATACATAGGCTGGGGAAACTAATATAATTATTTGGATTTCCTTTAAAATTCCTTTTTCTTCTTTCTCCTGAAAGCTTTTTTTCAGCCTTTAGCTGAACAGCTAACACAATTTTGTGAACCGGAACTGTTAATATAAGTCTCAGGTTTTACAGTGAATGTTTTTTCACCTGTCCCCATGCAAAGGTGACGTAGCTAGTGAAGAGAGCAATTCCTTTGCTAGAGCTGCTGCTTTCCACCAGGGGTTCTTAAGTGAAAGTGCATGATACCAGTGTTTCCAAGAACTCTTTCCTCAGCTTTTTAACACATGCCTCTTCCTGAAAGCCAAAGATTGAAGTTCACTTCATTGTTTTGGTTTTGATTTGAAGGCTGAGCATTGTGCTACAGTCCTTTAGGAGGCAAAAGAGGAACATAGTAAAGAAGCAGGTGTCTTACCTGGGATTATTTACCTTTGATGACAGTGGTTCCAAAATTGCTTAAGACTTCTGGGGCAGACAAGGATTCCTGCACATTATAGTGTTGTGATAGTACTAAGGGTATTTACACCCACCCACAGACACCTTTTCTTCCTGCAATTGCAGTGTCTGGTAACCCATTCTGCTATTGGGCAATTGGTAGTCGTCTACAAAGCTGAACAAGAGAAATTGAAAAGAAGTCAGAGGAAACTACCAGAATTTGGTTAAGGCAATTAAAATGGCACAGTTCAATATCTCAGTTTATTTACATGGGTAGATGAGTTTTCTACAGTGGTCATAAACTTGGAAGTGTAGGACACCACATTTTTCTGTCATTTTTGCTACACAATGCAATGAAAACTGTTTGGCTTATAGGAAACTTTGCAGAATTAGGTACAATGACTGGAATTTATCGATATTTATGATGGTCTGTATTAACTTATTAATTGCATCTTCAGTGTCAGTCAGTCCAACTTAAAATAATGTATTTTAAAGTGCTGGTGGAAAAGAACCTGTGAAGGAAATATTGTGGAGAATTAAATGCTCCAGAAAATAATAAAATAGTCATAATGATATATTCAGGCAAAGTAGAAGTGCTCCCATGGCATCTGTTTCTTACTGACCTGGTCTCTTGCTCCATTTTGAATTGATAATACCTTGAAATGAAATCCAATGCATCAGCACATGTAACTTAGCAGTATATCACTGTAACCTCTCTGAGGATTATCTAGAATTAAGCTAATGTGAAATAAAATAAAATTTTAGAATAATGTTCGAGTTTTAATTTAACATTGGAACTCAGTAAGTTTCAAAAACCTTCTATGGAACGGCTAAAAGATGTACTACCTTTGAAAGTGAGAATAAACATAAGTAATCATTCATTTTCAAGCAGGATGAACTAAAATTGATTGCTATCATTTAGTATGGAAATCCACTCTGCTTGGAGTGCATTATTATAAGAAAT
The DNA here is from genome assembly GCF_949628215.1 of Phalacrocorax aristotelis. Classification (NCBI taxonomy): domain Eukaryota; kingdom Metazoa; phylum Chordata; class Aves; order Suliformes; family Phalacrocoracidae; genus Phalacrocorax; species Phalacrocorax aristotelis. The sequence continues at coordinate 135,355,532 of NC_134276.1, read as the reverse complement.
TAGATTTAGGCATTTTCACTATATTGACCGTTTACTGTGATGTGGCCTACTTCAAATTCTTTGTGATCAACAGCTAGGTACAATGACTCACTTAGGTTTTGTACCAGCTAAATATGGGGACTAGTCTCTGAAGATATTATACACATGTAGATTGTCTCTTGATCTGCCAGGTGTGCAGAGACCTCAAACATGTATTAAGTATTATCATAAGAGGAAATATATTTCCTGCGGTTAAAATCATGACTTCCAGTTCACTGAAGCCATCTCTGTGTATGGCAAACATGTTGCATGCCTTTTTCAGCAGTGATATCTTTTATTACACCAGCTAGCCTTGTTGGAAGAAGTAGCCAGTCTTTTAGACACACAACCTGTCCTTCAGGTCTGAAAAAGCACCCAAAATCTTTCAAGCTAAGTACAAGTTCAAGCCACTTGTTCTGAGCTTTGTAAGAGAGGAACCAGCTGAAGCACCAACTGCCTGAGCTAAAGGGCATTTAGTGCTTGTGGAGCAAAGTGAGCGTTAGGGTGTCAGAGAGTTGGTAAGTGGTTCCTGCAGGACCGGGAAGCAGGTATTTTATACCTTATGGATGGTAAATTGGTTAGTAGAAGGAAGAAGATGATAGTGAATAGGATCTCCATTGAATCACTGGTTTTCATGGCCCTGTAGATCTAGGAATTTTAGTTTTACATGCTCATCCTTAAAGCATACTTTGCATGTGTCCATTCAGATTTCTTTTTGGTTTCAGTTTACAGCAGCCTGAATGACAACAGGCAACTTGGGATGAGTCATGTTTTCCAGCAAATGCCCAGGATGTTCTTGCTTTGAAAACTGCTATTTTGCATGAATTATTTACTGAAGAAGTTAAAGATGGGAGTGAGAGGACAGATGATAGCGGACATTTCTGGAGAAAGATCTGGATGGTTTTTATTACTTGGTAGTTACACAACCACTTTTTTATCAGTATTTCCATCTCTAACTGATAATCTGCTAAATGTTTTGGTTTGTGTATGTGTTCATTCCTTCTCTATATGACATTTATGTAACACTTCCATATAACATATGACACTGGCTGCCTCCTGACTGTTTTCCTAACTTTTGTGGTTTGTAAAAGGTGTTAAATTTTACTCCAGGTGAGACCGTGCCTGATTTTAGAACACCATTCTTAAACTTCCTTTCGTCCCCAGGCATTTCTCCTTTGCAATGTTCTTCCCTGCAGATTTCTGGCTACATCATCAGAGCCAAGACACACTGTATACACATTAAGACACATTCAAATGCTAAGACACATTCAGTCTTAACATTCGCTCTTTTTCAAAGCTTAATCTTCAGGCAAAAAGTGAATAGGGCTGGCTGCCTGTGCTGTAGTGATCTAATAAGCTCCCTTGCACAGAACAAAGAACTTCTGCTGTTAATGTGGCTTCACATAAACACATTCAAGGTGGTTTGTGCTGAAGCTTTTTCTCTGCTGGATCATTCATACACAACAGAAATCTTCACAGGGACTGTGAACCCCTATAAAAAGTGTTACTGTCTTTTCTCTGCACAGGCACTTGAGGTCATGCTGACAGCCCTACAGCTGCAATTTTGTAGTGTTTCATGGACTGGTGCAAACGCCCCACTTAGGCTTCCCAAGGAGTAACAGTTTGGACTTGATATTTCTATTCAATGACCTGCTGGAATTTAGCAAACCTTTTTTCTTACTAGATTCAATTTCTGGGTAAGCTGCTACAACCAGAGGTTTGCAGAAGACCAAGTCAGGTGTGCAGCAGTATTTCTGAGTGACTTTTGTTACAAACGTGACTAACAGCAACACAGATCTGAATCTGGCAAAGGGAAGGAGAAGCCACCTCCAGGTGGTGTTCCAACACCTGCAACATCTGCACTCCAGGCGACACGAAATGATGGAAGATGATCACCGTTCCAGGGAGGCAAAGATGTCTCCCAACTGCATTGTGTAATATTTGTACATATTGACAGTGGAAATAGAATTTATTTCCATATCTAGACCAGTACCCCACCTCATTTTGGGTTATATTCCTGACAGATTCTCTAACCCGTAGTAGCTCTGTTAGCAACTGTGTCAGCAAATTACTGCAGTATTCTGTTAATATAATATGGGCAATGTTTCGGTCTGTGGGTTTCCCTTTGTTCTTAAAATATCTATAAACCTGGCTTTTTGCTTCAAAGGATCACAGTACCCCACATCAGAGTGCTGTGATTGGGTGCTGCCCATAGGGAATATTACCCTGTGTTGAACATAGTTCATTTCCCCAACACAGTGCATTTTTGATGGGTTAAAGAAAGCAGGGTATGAATCATTCAAAGATTTCTAATATAAGCATTTAAATATCCTTCCCCAACTTGGAAAGTCTCTGGCCAAATACTGTCCCTCTGTTACAGCTCCTCCTCACTGCCTCTCCCCATTTCCGGATGGCCCCTGGCCCCCAGCCCTTATCTCCTCCAGCCCCTGGGCTGTTTACAGAGAGCAGTTATAAAGAGCCTGACCCAGCAGAGAGTGGAGAGGAATTACAAGGTGCAGGAAAACAGCAGCACCAGGCCAGACTGGGTGTCTGCTTCACTCACCACGATCTGCTCTGCACCATGGGGAAGGACAGGCTGCCCAGCAAACCAAACATCTTCCTCCTTCTCCTCTTCTTCCTTCTTGGAAATACCTCTCCCACCACAGAACCGTAAGCTATACATGTGGAGGGGGGAGGGAGGTCTTAGTGCTCCTTTTTTCCTCCAGTTTTCTTCCTTTCCATCGAACAGCTGTGCCAGTTTCTTCCACTTCTGCCCTGTATCCCCCTTCTAGCCAATCCTAGCTTCCTGCACAGCTCTATCAGTGCTCCCCACTTGCACACTGTAACCCCCCCAGTTGTCCAGCCCTGGGACCCCTCCATAGGTCTGCCAGTAACCACACTGCTGCCCTGGAGCTGCCTGCTAATCCAGCCCTGGATCCCCACAACATCTTTGTCTAAGTATATTCTTGCCTAGAAGCCTTCAGGTGCCTGGGTTTTTGTGGGCACGATGCCAGAATCCATGCACTTACCTTTCCTGTTGTATTCTTGTTTCAATCACTGAGTTATTTCTCCCCATTCTGTTGCTTTCAAACCGGTTTGCTCCCCTTTTTTTCTTTCAAGCCAGTTTGCTTCCCTTGGCAGCACCAGACGTACTTGTTTCCAAAGAGGATCTGTGACCTAGATTCTCTTCCTCCGGCATGGAGCTTGGCGCTGACACTCGCCTGGGGCGTCCACTCGAGGGCTCTGCAGACCAGCAGCATCGCTGCAGCGCCCATTCCGCTGAGATCCCTAGGAAGAACAACAATCCAGGATGGCACAGGCAGGCTGGAGGCTGGCAACCCCACCCCAGCCTCACCTAGCAGAGAGGGATCTCCAGAGCCTCTAGTCTGGACAGGAGCAGCTTCCCTCTTCAGAGCCTGGCAGCTCTCACACACTGTGCTTCTTGCTGTGCTGGCAGAAGTACAGCTCTCACCACTGTGGGTCTCAATGCTTCCTAAAGAGATTTCATGCCCATAAGCACTGCAGTCGTGCTAGCAGCTGTAGCAGAAGGTGCAGTGGTGCTGCTGCTGCTTACTGTGTGGTTGGAGGTGAACTGGTGACTGGCTCAGACTGAAGGACCTTTGAGTCACACTGCACCATCAACCTCCCATTTATCTGCCCTGTTTGGGTGCTTCTGGGGCACATCAGCCAGCCAAGTCTGCTTTGGGATCAGGCTGAGCTGTCTTGTCTCTCTACAGATACCTGCTGTAATTAAGAATTAAGATTAAGTGGTCTTGGTTCATCCCTGCCCAAAATCAAGGGAAAGGGAATGAACCCATACTGCTCAGTCCTCTCCTCCTGTGAGCAACATGCTGCTCTTTATCCCTGACCTGAGCACCATTTTGGGAGGGGAGAAGAGGGAGGGCTGAGAGAGGTGGGGGAGAGAGGGATGTAGTTGGGATCCACAGAATGAAGACAGAAGCCCAGTAACCAGTTGGGGAGCCGGGAGGCAGTGGAGTCTGAGCAGTGAATTGCTAGGTAGGGGTGAGGGTAGTGATGCTGTTTCAAGTGCTGCAGGGTACATTAGATCCTGTGCATAACACAGAAGGGAAGCCACCCTTGAACTGAAGACAAAATGAAGCTGCCAACCAAGGCTTGATTCCTGTGCCTGGTGCAAGTACATAGATAGCTTCTTTGAGCAGCAGCAGTTGCTGCTATTTCTGTTTCAGATGTGGCTGGCTACACAGGAGATATAATTAAAGTTCAGACTATATATTAGAAAAAACTTATTCACCAAGTTAGTTCAGCACTGGAACAGGTGACCCAGATTGATGGTGGAAGCTCCATCTATAGAGTCCTTTGCAACAGTCCTGTTTCAGGAGAGAAGCTGGGCTTGAGACATCCAGAGATCCCTTGCAACCAAAAATTTTATGATACTGTAAGATACTTCCAGCAAAATATTTTTTTTTCTTGCTCTGGATCTGTTCTGGAAGAATTCAATCGGAGGTATCATTCTTCTATTCTGATAGGTGCTTGTACATGCCAGCTACTTTACAATGCAGCGTACATGCCTGGGAATGTACTGCATATACTTAGTCTATCTTAAGCTAGAGTATTACCTTCAGTAACAGACAAACTCATCGTTTTTGCCTCAGCCACTTTCTCTAGGGTCTCCTATCTCTCCTCATTGCCTGCTTTTGCTGGAGCCACTGCCTCTGTTTTCAGAACAGCTCATTGCACGCAGGGAGGTTGCTGAGGTCTCTTTTGGCAGCCCAGATGCTTTTTGTCCTGGAATGTCTATAAATGAACATTGTGAGCCAAGTTACTTAAAGCCCTTATAGTACTTTAATTCATCTTTCTCTTTTCACCAACACATCCCAAAACAGCTAAAAAGAGGTCTATAAACAGCGTATTTTATATCCTTGTTCCGAAGGCAGGGAAGCCAGTGTATGGGGAGGTTCTGCGTGTTGGCCAAAGTTTCAGCTAAACAGTGAACAGGAAGAGGAATGAGGCCAAATTCCCCATGAACTAGGTCACACTGTCCCTTCAGTAAACTGGACATTACAGTCAGATTGCCAGTGCCACTGACAGGGTGCACAGGAAATGAGATTAGGGGAATGAGATGGGGTGAAGCTGTGGAGGAAGGGGAGTGGTGGAGCAAGCAGATAGACACAAGCTGTAAGTCACTCGCTGGGTAGCTGGAGCTCCCTCTTTTCACTGCTTCTGCAGCACAACGCACTGACCAGAGCTGCTGGCTGGCTCCTCACCAGCTGGTGGTGAGGGAAATGGAGGTACTGCCTGGGTCCCACTGCCTCCACAGCAGTTTTAGGACTTCCCAAAAGCCCAGAGCCCGGGCAATAATGTAGCCCTGGACAGGCCTAGGTACCGTTCTCCCCAGGGCTGGCACCTTCTGGCAAAGTGCTCATTGGCCTTCCCCAGTGGAGGGCCCATGGAAAAATGGTATGACCAGTCCTGACCACAGGTTTCCTCCTATGCATACAGTGTTTAATATATCCTGCAGACTGAACTGCCACCAGAACCTCCTGCTGCTATATCTGGATAGCTTGAATGTACACAGGGGAAAAGGAATACCAAGTCCATAAAAATGGTCCAGCGTGAGACCAGGGGACTACGTTAGTTTTGTATTCCGTCTGTGTCGGTGGCCAGTTGTAGGTGCTGAGGGACAGAGTAGAGAAGCAGGGCAAGTACTGTGGAAATGAGTTTCCCATCTGCTATAGCCTTATGGAGCTTCTATCAGAGGTTCAGGGTCTTATTGTGGCAGGGATTACACCTGTGCTGCTATGTTTTCTAGCCATTTCTGGGCAATGAATTTACCCAGGATATTTTTTAACTTCTACATCATGAGTAGCTGATTATCTTGCCCTTATGAGCCTCATAACAAATTTTGTGTAGCTAGTGCCATAGGGCAGATACCGTATGCCTAGGAGAGTTACTGGCAGGTGGGGAGTGACAGCATCTTTTAAGGGCCAGCACTTGGCTGGATATGCAGGCAAGGCCCTTATTATCCAAATCAGTGGCACCTGCTGGCTCCTTTTGTTCCTCTCTCAGGGAATAGCAGTCAGCTGCTGACTATTACCTGATGCAGCTTGGGTGTATCTGCCCTTCTTGGACTGCGTGAGAGGACCAGAAGGCTCAAGAGCCACAAGCTGGCCATACCAGAACCAAACATTTGGACTTTACAGCATCTGGTAATGTTAAGTTCTTCAGTTTAGTTTTGTACATTAGGGATAAAGTTTTTGTTTTGTTTCTGCTGCTTAATATTTTCACCTGGTGTTGCTTAGGTCATGCATCATCACAGGTGATGAACAAACCATACTTTCTTTTGTGCACATCATTAGTTTATAGCTTTCTGTCATGCCTTTTTCCGGGTTGAAGAGTTCTAATCTATGCAATGTGTCCTCCTATGGAAATCATTCTAGTTTTCAGATCATCTCTGCCATCTTTCACTGAATCTTTTCTGCTAAATCAATTTTTTAAATGGGAGCAAACCAGCACGCCGCATGTGAGGTGTAGGAGTACCCTGTGAGTGTGGAAGTACCCTGCAATTAAACAATGGCAAAGCTGTGTGTTCTGATTTGTTCTGTATTCCTTTCTTAAAACTTCCCTACAGTCTGTTTGTTACTTCCTACTGAATGAGAATTTTCCAAGAGTGATTTTCCAACAGCACTCATGTCTGAGTGGTAATAGTTCACTTAGTGATACAGCATATACATGATAACATATATACTGCTGGGGTAATTTTTTCTTCCTCTATTGAATACTTTCCCTTTATGAACAGTTGGCTTAATATTTTTGCTCCATAGTCCCACCATATGACAAAAGTTTTTCTCAAATACGTAAGTCAGTCTTAAGTATTTTGTTATCCTGGACAATTACGAGAAAATTGTATTTCCCAGATCATTTAGAAGTTTACTGAACAGCAAGGGGTCCCAGCACAGACTCCAGAGATTTTCACTGGTTCCTACCATTTTAACCAATTATTACAGGTCAGAATTAATAATTTGACTTATTCGTAAAAAAAATCAGTAAAATTAACCCTTTTATTAGATGGCAGCTTAGTTTAAGGGTCTTTTGTGAGGGACCTTTAAGATGCAAGTACACTTGTGTTGCAATAAACCACTACTCTCTGAAATCCTTTGTGTGCTCATCTTAATAAGGTGCCACACTGCAAGCACTCACATTTTTGCTCAGCATGACAAGTATTTGGAAACCTGGATAGGCAAGGACAGGAGCAGCCAGACAAGTGGGTAGTTTTTTCAACCCTAAAACTGCTGAATTTTCAACCTTTTTTAGCTAATGCCTTTGAGTCTCAATAGGCGATTGTGGGATATACAAAAATCAATTAAGAGCCTGGAACCTTTCACACCATCCTTACTCCCTGCTGTGAACCCGGACGAAACATCCCTTGTAAAGGAGACTCTATTAGCATAGAAATTGTTCCTTCTACTGCAAGCATTTTTCCTGCTTTTAGGCTAATTAGTTGGGCAGTTTAATATGTATAAACCCAAAATAAAATGAATGCTCGTGTATTTGCACTGCAATTCACAAGGATAGTAACGGATTAGGCATGCTGATGTGTTAATTTCCTTCCACTTAATACTGTTTCCTTAAAACTCCTGATTCTTGCTTCCCTGTCTTCCTAGGCAGTATATGGTGCTACTGCCCTTTCTGATACACACTGATTCTCCTGAGAAAGTCTGTGTACAGCTGACCCACCTGAATGAGTCTGTGACACTGAGCGCCACACTTGAGCATCAAGGGGAAAACAGGAGCTTGATTGATGATGTGGTGTCGGAGAAGGATATGTTCACCTGCATCCCGTTCTCTGTGAGTATCTCATCCTTGTGGGGTGACCCCTCGTGTTTATTGATGTGATGTAGTAGATCTAAACAGTCCAGAAATGAGAAATAAGACATATTGTAGAGACTTCTAAGCCAAGCCAAACAAAAAATGAATTTTATATGGAAAATTGACTGTGGCAACCTTATGAGGAATAATTTTCCACCATTATCAAATTATGTGTCCCACACGATATTTCTGTGCATGCAGGGCTTAGAGAACTCTTTTGGGATCTTTCATCCTAGAGCTTCGACTGACAGAACATACCGCATGTTTGTTTGATCTGTGTAAGCCTCAGAGGAAAAATAATGAAGTAGAATGAGAAATGTAGAAGCTAGGGAATGGTAAAAGACAGTAAAGGTCCATGATGTCATTTTTCTCCTTCTGGAGCTTATTCATGATTGTTTCTTGCAGAAGGCTGGTTGGTGAGTAATGTAAGCAACTGGTCCAACTCCCTAAATAGTGAATCTGGATTGATTTACATTTTGACAAATCATAAGACGGAACAAGGTCAGATTCAGTATTTTCTCTAAGGAAAGTGTATGAATGAAGGGAAAAGACTTCCAGTATTTGAAGAAGAGGAAGAAGTATGGAGAAAACTCAAGGAAATTGAAAGGATCTATCATTGCAACAATTCCCATAGGAAAAAGAATTTCTTGAGACAGAGGAGACAAGCCCTCCAAGTTCATACCAGAAAATCATGTTTTTCTCTTGCTTCTAGCACTGAGTCTTTGGTGTCCCTTCAGGAAACTTTCAGACCTAGCTAATACTCCATCCTTGAAAGGCTTAGTGCAATGAGGTGAATCAGCAAAGCAGTTATGTTCTTCATTTTCCTTAGGTTCCAAAATCCAACAGCACATCAGTAGCATTTCTCACTGTGACGGTGAAGGGGGCGACACTGCATTTCAGGAGCCGCAAGTCGGTGCTGGTGAAGAATTCTGAGAGCTTGGTCTTCGTCCAGACAGACAAACCCATCTACAAGCCTGGACAGACAGGTATGGGGAATTAGGTTGGTGTTGACTCTGACAGCAGAAAATCTTATGTGCTTCATTACCCAGAGGCCCTATACTTTTATTAAAATTTTCAGACTTCCTCACAGGGAAGTTAAAGTCCTCAGTAAATCTTCTTTCTATCAGCTGAGATCTAGGGCATGTGGTACCTTCATCATTCCTATTCTCCATCCTCCAGGCACAGCATCTCAGCCAGATGTAGTCACAGGCTCAGATTCATTCTACTCAACAAAGGCACAAATCTGGGATGACTTCAAAGCAGAATTTCCCTTGGCTGCACCTGAATCAACAAAGCAGGACAGACAGTCCCAAGGGACAATTCAGTTTAACCAGGACCTGATTATCCTTCTAAATTTATCTGCCTCTCACCATCTGCAAGACAAAGAGCCTGAAAAAATTGCTTCCATAACTTAGAGATCTCAGTTCAGAGCCTATTGATCTGTGAAATGAATCTAAGTTATAAATTATTGAAACACTGACATTTCCTAGTAAACGGCTACAAATTTAACAGTGGCATTTCCTTCTTTTCTGTTACCTCCTTCAGTTCTGTTTCGGATCGTCTCTCTGGACAAAGACTTCTACCCACTGAATGAGAAGGTAGAGCCATAATTCTTTGTGGTTAACCAGAAGTCTTAATTTCCAACTAACACCATTACTGTCATCATCCAGTACCACTGAAGACTGCCTTTAAAGCATACGATCTTTTCTAACTCACACCACCCTTGACCCATTCCATACCCTGTCCTGGGACACACTCCACCCGTCTCTATTGACTGAGAAACGTATCCCTTTTTCCAAAGGGATATAAGTGTTTATAAACAGATTTTCAAAGGAATGTATGTGGCTAAGCATGTAGGAAGGGATCTCATTACCGAAAAAATGTGTGGGACAAGTTTCCATTGAAAGTAAGACGTGCAAGACATGCAGATGTTTTGGCAGTGGGTGCAACCACATGCATAAAGGCAGAGAGAGCACCATGACAAGGACTTGATTTTAAGGAACTGGTCAGGGGTGTAAGTCCACCTTTTAACTTATTTGGCAATCAGTTCCTCATGCAGACAAGTTCTTTGAAAACTCTTACTTCATCACATTTTCATACCGTGGTAAGACAAAAAGTTGGGGTTCTAAAATATTATAGAAGAGATTCCCTTAATCATCAAGAACTAAGGAAACAGCAAGTACAGAAAAAGAAGAACCCAAAGGATGACTTAGAAGGTTGTTCTGCCCTTTGGTCCAAATCTGGAAATTACTTCCATCCATTTGTGAATAATATTTCTAATGCTGATTTTCCTTTGTTCTTTCCCCACAGTTTCCATTTGTCTATGTTCAGGTGAGTGGATAACTACAGGTCTATTATTTCAGCAGAATGTGCAGACACAGAGGTTGTAGTCTCCAACAGTGGTGTTTTCAGGCTGAGGTACAAGGGAAAAAAACATGGACGCATCACCTTTTCCCTTTGTGTAAAGGAAGGCTGAGTAGTTGGGCATCAAAAAAAGTTCCAACAATGGTTCTTTGATTGGGGAATGTGCTGTAGGAACAAAACAGTTAATCAGTGCAAGCCATGCTGTGAACAGAATTACACTTGCCTAGAGGTCATATCAGAATGACTTATTCCTATTCCCAAGCAGAACTGAGATTTTCTGTCTGCCAAATGTAGTTGAAACCACAGAACTGCGTTAAACTAGCAAAACTGAAGAAACAAAATTATGTAAGTAGACGTCCCCTATCTTCCCTAGCATGCCCTTTTTGTCTGTTTGGTTTTTTTTTTTAACATATGAACTTCAATGACCAACAAAAGTTAATAGGAAGGATGATACTGTCAATGATTCAAGTACTCACTTTTTCAGCTGAGGAAAGAGAATTTACAGTTAATGTCTGGGACATCTTCCAGTGGAAGACTGATGGGAAAGACTCAGTGATGGACCCTGAAGCCATGATAGCAGCACAAACAGTGCTGATATTAATGTGCACAAATCTTAATTTGGTTTGCATGATTATGGGTCCTATGCAGTCAGTCCTGTCATTGCTTCTTGCTGCTTGGGGTTGCTGTCTTCATTCTGCACTGACTCTCTCTAGAGCTGGGGATGTTGTTGCAACAGGGGAGGCACAAGGTGGCCAGAAACAGGCTGTGCTATTATTTTCTACCCTCCTGTCAGAGTGCTGTCACTTCTCTTCCTCTCAGTAAATTTCCAGAACAGAGCTGCAAAGCTGTTGGGTCACTGACGGTGTGTGAATATTTGGAGAAAGAACAGTAAAAGAGTGTGTGGTGTGGGATAGCAGGTGGAGGAGAGCACCTCAAAACTACCTATGCTGAGGCTCTCCCATGGGGTTTTAGAACAGGTCTCTTTCCTTTCAATGAGATGATACTTGACTGAGTACAGGAATTTCGAGAAAGGATCAAGAAGAAATAAATCCTATTCACTGCCTCCAGAAATCTCATATGACTTTACCTAACAAGCTGATTAACTTTACAATCTTTTTTTTTTGTGTCAGTACCATGAAAGTCTTAAATTTTAAATCACTAGGAAGGCCATCCTGTGTTTTCAGCTCCAGCTTGTGAGGCATGGTGTTTGTTCGTGCTGTTTAAACCAGGTCTTGTCCTCCATCCCCACCATTACCTCTCCCTTCCTCAGTGTTCTTTCTCAGTCCAGCACTGCCCTTTGTTTGGCTTTCACAGATGCTACAAGGCAGTCTTGTAGAGTGGGAAACTCATCCAGCAGCAAATTTACCATTTTACTCTAGGGTATTTTTTTCAGCCAGATCAGATCTGCCAATGCAGTTTACCACATGCTTGCATGAAGTTTGGACTGGCCTAAAGAAAAGGGTAGCAGGAGTGAAGAAAGGTGACAGCTTAAAGTCAGCAGTGCTAAGGAAATAAATGTTCATCAGTCCACACCCTTCATGTCACTGATCGTAGTCAGCCACAAAGTTAATATGAGCAGAAGTTAGTATAAGCCTATTATTTCTGAACTATTATCCTGACCTATTGCTTCTGTCATTAAAAAAAAAAAAGAAAACCTTTCTGAGGAAAAACAAACAAACTGACTTTCAGGCCTTCCCTAGAAATACACCATAGAAATAGCAACAAGTTCACAAGCCCAGCTGTAAACAATTTCTTGAATTCCTCTTCCAAGAAAGCCCAGTGGTATCCCTCACAATAAGTGGTAGGCTTTTCAGCAAGGTTGAAATGTGATTATGAAGAGGATTTGGTCAGAGTTGTGGGATGCGTTTTACTGATTGTGTCTTTCTCACAGGGTGCTTCTTGGGAAGAAAGCCCCCTGACCAGTGACCTGCAACTGGGGAATGTCATTCACATCCCCTTTTCCCTAAGCCGTGAGATAAAATCTTAGTGAAGTAAATGCACACATACCTTGAGTCACATACCTATCTAGAGTAAATAGACTTTTGGTGACAGCCAAGGTACAATGCAAAGAGCAGGCAGAAAATAAAACACTGTAAACACTAACCGTCCTGCTGAAGAGCCTGGAAAGGATGCATCAGATTATGCAGCACCACTGCATTGGTTCAGCAACTTCTACAAGAAATTTGGGGCTGAGCTGATGAATTTGAAGCACAGCCTATGGATAATCAGCTCATAATAAGCAATACTCACCTGTAGTAGTGATGAGATTTCAGCTCCACCCTTAGGAGCAGGGAGAGACAAAAAGGGAGAGCTCTCAGCTGGATGCACATATGTGGGATACGTTTTCCTCTATTCCTGTCCCCGCACCCCCACCACAAGCTTTGGACTCTTACATATGTACATTTCTCAGTCCCATAGATAGATTAGGTGCCTCATTCCTCAGCTAGTTATGCACTGGTACTCAGACAGCCTTTATTCCAGGCATGGAAAAAAAAAATTTAGCAGGCTGTATAGTAAGTGAAGGAGACTAAAACTTCCCTCCTTTCTCCTTGTGCTGCACTTACTCCTGCTATCCATATCTTTGTCTTGTTACCTTGCCGGTCTGTCTTTCCCACCTTCCTGGCCCCATCCTTTGTTAGCATGTATGTAGAGCTGAGGGGGAGACAACACAGGACCTACAGGGTTAAAAAGCTTTCTTGCACACTAGTTATGCAGAATTGACATGTGAGTGCTCACAGATCCTCAGAGATTATTGAGTAATTACATCTAGGCATTTCCCAGCTGGAATGTTTAGATACTGGGCACTCCACTGCTCTGTCCCAGGGAGCCTCCTGTACTGTCTTGTGACCTTGACTTATGCTCACCTGCAGGATCCCCAGAGGAACCGTGTGTACCAGTGGCAAGGGGTGGAACTAGAGACTGGCCTTACGCAGCTCTCCTTCCCCCTCACCTCAGACCCCATCCAAGGCTCCTACAAAATAGTTGTGCAGAAGAGCTTCTCATCCCACGTGGAGCACTCCTTCAGCGTGGAGGAATATGGTAAGGAAAGGAGGTATGGGATGCCATTGGGGCTAACAGCAATGCCTTTTACTGTGACTTCATGATTTGGGATTTCCTGGGAATGTCATGGGGAAGGGAGGGACTGAATACACACAGGCAGTGGGATTCAGAAGGAATGACCCAAAAGGTGCTGAATACCTGTGGTGGTTACTCACTTTATGTCATCTCTGCAACCTGCCTGAGCTTGTATTTGCTCATAGGGCTCCTGGGAGTATAGGGTCTGGCAGCCTTCCCATGCATGGCTTGTGGCACCGATTTCAACTGACTTCGTTTCAGTTGCTTTTCAGTCCAACAGCTTGTTGCAAGTAGCACTAGATACAGTGTAAGAGATGATGATATTTTGGTGACCCTGTTTTCCCTCTCTCATAATCTGCGTCAGTTCCATTTCTTCACTTGTAGTCCTCTTTTTCCTCTTCTTCCTTGTTTCAGCAAAAGCTTAGAAAATATGTTTGGTAGAAAACTTCAGTTTGAAGAAAAATATTCCACAAATGTTAGAAGCAGATGAAACAGTCTGGTAGTAGAGACTGACTAAGGAGCAATGTGCTGCCCTAGAGAGCACTATAACCCCCAGTTCTGTAATGAAACATCTCAGGTGTTTGTAGATGTGTACTCTGGCTAGGCTGTGTGCATCTGAGGAGGCTGCTTGGCCTGTGCTCTGCACTCCCGGGCTCCCCCTGGCTGTACATGGAGTCTAAATGACCCAACACATCGCTCAGAACCTGCAGTGTCTGGAATATGCAGGGTGTTGACCCAAAGAAGATTGTCGCTGGAGCCCATGGGAGCTGGCTTCTTTGGTTCAAAGTCAGGCATAGTGGCTAGGATGAACATGGTGAATAATCTGAACAGAAACCAGGTTATAGGCTTTGGCCTGCCATGGTGACAGGTGGGCTGTGCCTCCTCCCACAAAGATCATACTGAACACCCCGCAAAATCAAAGATGTTTGTCCCTTTCTTAGCCTCACACTAAACTAGGAGGTTTTTTAATTTGTTCTTTAGTCTTATTCCCATCAATCTCCCTGTTGCCAATTCTCTTACAGCCTTTTGAGGAAATGTGCCCTGAGGTTGAAACACTGAGCTTTGCCTCCTGTCCTAGATTGCTTTCTAGTTCCTGGTCTGGGTGTGCACCATCCCTGCTTTTATTTCCTTGCACTGTGAAAAAAAACTCAGGTGCACCACCTGGAAGCAGGCTATTACATGCTTCAGTCCAGTCCTGGGCTCGAGTAGCTAGGGGCTTAGAGCTGCAGGATGCAATATGGGAAGATGGATGTAACATAATACTCAAGCAAAATATGCCTTTTACTTGCCACCCTTTATATCAGGCCTTGTTGCTGCCTCATTCACTTGAAAATATAGACCTGAGGGTCTGTGGTTAGATTCACTAGAACTGTTTGGACTTGCAGGACAGTTTCACATGCTACACATTGGTGAGCCTAAGAGCAGCTTGGGATCTCCAGGCAGTAAGAAACAGACAGAGAGAATCAATGATTCAAGATGTTTCAATGTGGTAAATGACACAGATGGTGAAGGTGCTACTGCAGCTCTTAGTTGCAAATTATGTATTGTGAAACATGGAGTACAACACACAGACCAGTGTGTCCTTCTGGATGTAAGGGATCTACACAGCTATCTAGTGCCAATAAGATCACATAAACATGTGCCACAAATGAGGGAAGCTAAGGGCTACAACCCTCCTTAAATTCCCTTTAAACCCAAAACAGCAGTAAAAGCTGAGAAAACCTAGGGAACAGAGAGCAGAGCTGTACTGCACACCACAGAGAGGTGATGGTTTGTATTAAGATGATCCTGGGTCTGTGTTTGTGTTGCTGTGCAGTACACAGCTCTCCTTCACTTTTCTCATATCAGACTTTCTCCCATCTAGTGCTGCCAAAGTACGAGGTCCTGGTGAAGCTGCCCAAGACGATCACTATTAAGGACATGGAGCTTCCAGTGTCTGTCTGCGGTCTGTGAGTCACAGAGCTAAGTTAATCTCTCTCTCACTCATCCTTCACTCCTCTTTTCTGCTGACGACCAAAAGAAGAGCTGGGGAAGGCTTTTCATACCTTTCCCAGACATTTAGTGCAGGCTCATCCACCCTATCAAACCCGAGCCTGCTACTTGGCCTGAACAGTCAAAGTGAAGGATCTTCTCTATGTTCCTTAAAAGATAATGCCAAACCAATCTCTAGCTCTCTCCTCCCAGTTTACTGTATACTTTATCTATCTCTCTTTACATTTCTTCAGTTAGAGCTTCTCTGCTAATCCTGAACCCTCAAATACTCAGAGATGTCAAATCAGACATCACTTAAAGAGGTGGTGCAAACCTAGTGTTCTCATTTTTGGCTCATAAATTGCTCCTCCTGAGCCCCTGGTTGCCTTTCTACTTCTTTGTTGAACCCTCAGCAGTTTGTGATACAAAGATACACGCAGCTGAAATAATCTTCTACAGAAAATCTTTTACTGTATTCCTGCAAAGACCTCCCACCTAGAACAAATTCTAATGGATGATGGAAGAATCTCACCATGGAAATGATGGAAATGTAATCACTAGAATCATTAAAATATCAGACTAGTCGGCCTTTAAGAAAAAATATTAGGAAGTCATCCACAGAGGTCTTGAAGAAGATGTGTCTGAGTGTCACTCTCGGACCGATTGTCTCAACATCTAATATATTGTTTAACACTCTGTGATTATAGGTACACCTATGGGAAACCTGTTCCTGGTTTGGTGAATGTCCAAGTATGCCGGAAATTTTCCCATTCTGCTTCAAACTGTTATGGAAAAGAAGCAGAAGCTGTGTGTGAAGAATTCACTAAGCAGGTAAGTCCCAAGATTAAAATATAGGGCTCTTTCTTATGGGTAATGGGCAGTGCTGCTAAAGGAGGCCAAATCTGTGACTGTTGGTAGATAGTAGGACATTAGAGATAAAACCCTTTCTGGGGACAAGCAGATGTTCCCAGAGGAAAGCATTCTTAAGAGGTGGATCATTAAACTGGAAACAGAACTGATGAAGAAAACCCTACAGCTGAAATCCTGACCTCATTGAAACTAGGGATGAATCTCCAGTTAGCAGCTGTGAGGTCCCTACTAATGATCCCCAAACCAAGAAAAGAATATGTAAGAGATTTTTTTAACTGTGGGAGGGTCTGGCAGGGAGCAAAGGGCAAAGAAGATGCAGACAAAACAAGAAAGTGGTATTGTATATGTGTCAAACACATGAGAAAGGAGAAAGGGCAACAAGTAAAAGGGTGAAAACAACAGAAGACACAGGAAGAAAAACAGAACTAAGGTAGGAGGGATTTGACAAGGAAACCAGTATGTGCCTTGGAGAACTGAGTGTCAAGTACCTCACAGGACACAGAAAATGTATGGATGAAACACTAGGAAACAAGTTCTGGTCTTGGAGACAACCCTCGAAGATAAGGCGGGGATTTCATCACAGAAGTTAAGCCTGTTGGGTTGGGGGGTATCTATTCCTTTCCCACAAGGCACCAAATTTGTTCACAGAATTGAAAATTGTTCCAATTTTCTCTCCAATTCCCTGCTTAGGCAGATGCTCATGGGTGTGTTTCTGGTGTAGTAAGGACCAAGATATTTCAGCTCCAGCGCAGGGGATATGAGATGAGCATTGAGGTACAAGGCAAGATCACAGAAGATGGCACAGGTATGTATCACATAGAGATGGCAAAGTGATGGCAGGCCATAGTGGGAGGGCCTGACGAAGATGAGGAAATTGGAGTGACGTGTCTAGAACTGCTGCCATTTGCTAATAATCCTTCTTCACTGTGCTCTTTCTCAGGAATAGAGATGACTGGAACAGGCTCCTGTGGAATCACGTCCATCATGAGCAAAATCAGCTTTGACATGCTGGACTCCCAGTACAGACCAGGGATCCCACTCTTTGGGAGGGTACGGTACTTCTGAGATCCTGGACAATGAATGGCATAGCAAACTCACAAGTGCACAATTCCATGAGATGGAATAGCAGTGTGTAGATGACACAGTCCACCTTCTTCTGCCTTTGCACAGGCAGATGAATTACTGTCAGTTTGGGGCACTTGAACAGACACATGGCCCTGAATCTCCTGGCAGTCAGCCCAGCACAAAATAGAAGGCCTGTTGTTCTGACACATGAAGATAACACCAGGGAGCAGCAAGTGTGGGCTATTCCACACGGGAACTTTATCTAGGTGCAAAGGATAACCACAACACAGGTACAGATAGTTACCTCATCAACAAGGGCACAGTCCCACAGTACCCAACCAGACTGAGCAGAGCAGAAGTGGTGACAGTAACAGGATCCACCAACAGTCCAGCATTCACCAGACAATGTGAGGTGAAAAGTCAAGGCTGAGGTCAACCAAGGAAGTCTAGTTAACCAGACGGAGATCCATCCAGCAGAAGAAAGAGCTGGGCGTAGGTCTACCTCCAATGTAGCTTTAGTCAAGGACTGGGACAAGGCACAAGCCTGAACGTAGACTCCGTGAACCAAGAGGCAGATGATATCTGCTTTGCATATGAAGTTGGCTAGGGGAACTAAAACCTTAGGAACTTAGGGTTCTGACAGATAATTTCCCTGGGCCAATCATATTGTTTTGCTGAGAATTTTCTCAGTTGCTGCCTCAGACAACCCAGGACTCACCCCACACATTTCCACATTCTCATCTTTTTTTCTTCTCTGTAAGAAACATTGTGCCTGGCAAGGAGGAAAAAGGGGAATAGGCTTTAAGATTTGGGAATTGGTTTCTGTTGCTAGTCAAAAACCTGAAGTTTGCTTTTTTTCTGTTAGGTGAAGCTGGTAGATGGCACTGATGCTCCGATCGCCAATGAAACCATCATGATTTCTGTGGATGGAGACAGATACAAAGGGAATTACACTACAGATGAGCAGGGACAATCCTGGTTTTCCATAGACACTACCACCTTCACACAAGCCTCCCTGGAAATCCAAGTGAGTGGCAGAGACAGGGCAGAGGGACGGGGGTAAACCTCTGTCTTTCTGATCAGTAGGGGAAATATCTATCCATCAGTCTTCCTGCCAGCTGGAAGATAAAGCAAGTTTCTTAGCAGGTCACTTCTCTGTGTCTCCTGGGCATGTTCTCTACTTTCTTCTAAAAGTGGGAAATATAGAACATACCCAGAGTTTTTCTGTGGACTTTCATGTGACTTGTTACCTGGTTTTGGTCAGCTGTGGACTTTTTATTCTTCTTTATCAGGCTGATCATAAACCTGAACTGAACTGTTATGACAGCAACTGGATCACACCTTCCTATGAGCATGCCACACGTAGAATAAGTCGGTTTTACTCCCCCAGTAAAAGTTTCCTCAAAATCGAGCCAAAGCCTGAGACATTAAGTTGTGGCTCCCCCACGAAGATCCAGGTGCACTATATCTTCACACCAGAGGCCACAGGAGAGCAGAAGAAAATTGTCATTTACTATTTGGTAAGAATTATTTGTGTTTACTTTGACCTATGGCCACAGAGAACACTGTGGCACATTTAGCTGCCTTCCATTGTGAGCAACCACAGCACTTGCTATATGGTCAGTCCTTAGCCAGTAATGATAAAGGGAGTTTAAAACAGAAAGTGTGGCCTATGGCAGTGGGATTTAAACACATTTCTGTAATGTTTCTCATGTTGTCTTCTGTGTGCAGAAATGGGTAGAATGTACATGTTTTATTCAGGACAGAAGAGAGACAAAATGTTGATGGAGAGAGCATTGTCTCAGGTGCAACCATCGAAGACTCTCATAATACTCCACTCTCAGTCTCCTCCATTCCAAATTCTGGTTCATACGTGGTCACTGCTCAGAAACCAACATATTACAACAAGAAGATGAGAGATGAGGAGGAAAGCAGTCTCCTACTCAGTTTTGTCCTTTGGTAGTCATCTGACCACTGAAACTAAAGCAAAACCAGAAAAGACCAATAAGCTTAGAGTTTAAGTCATATATCAGGCAATGATGGAAAGTTTGGGATACTACAGTAACTGGAATAGACTAGTACACTGACATTGAGAACCGTGAATTGATTCTTTTTGGAGGGCAGAGGAGAGAGACTAATTCAACTATGACTGAACAATGATCTATAAGGAAGAATCAGATGAATATTCAAATAAAACTTCTTTTCCCCTAAATTTCTTTTTCCGGTTTTCCCATTTAGTGACATTAGCAGGAGAGATGAGAGTAGCCTTGGAGAGCTAGAAGAAATCAGTGGAACAAACACTCCTGTTCTGATGGGTTGTACAGAACATTGGGGGGACTTAGACTGAGATTACAAAAATGAGAATAGAAACCTGTGGTACAGATGTCCATGCACTTAATTTCAAGACTGCTATCAATAAATTGAAGCACAAGATTCCTGTTTATCACAGTAGTCTGGGAAAGCTGGTCTTAAGTATACACACACAGCAGGTAACCAACAGTGAGGGTAACAATGGCGGAACTTAATAGGTGTGGATCCCACATCTTGAAATTAAAATATGGTGCTATGGAACAGATATCCTACATGGAAAGTAATTGTATGAAAGGCTTCTATGTTTGTGAAAAACGAAACTTTTTCTAGAATTGAGGAAATTACAGCTATCATTCAAGCTGTTGCTTACTGCCTGACTTCACGTATTGTATTCAAACTCTCCTTATTTACAGCCTATGCTCTTCTATTCCAACTCTGTGTGAGTTATGAAACTAATCCTGATTAAATTTTTTTCTAGACTGTTTCACAATGCAACTGAGAGTGTTATCTCACTCATCAGTCTGTTCCAAATTGTTAGAAACAGGCATATGACCCCCAAACATGTGTGCTCAGAGGCAAAGTGCATTTGAACGTGGTCTATATATATAATACATACAAAAGGGAAACCAGGTCTGACCAATGAGGAAACATCAATCCTGCTAAGAGTGAATATTTCTGTCTCTAAAGACACAGTACATTCCAGTCTGGCACTTGCTTAGTATCTTCTTGGTTTTGTTCACAGTTGGCAGTGCTATTCATATTCACACTCAACAGTTAACACAGTGAACGTTTATTTTCTTTCCCTTCAACAGCGGTAGCACAATTACAGGAAGGTTTCTCTGACATACAGGTAATGGCCAAGGGAGGCATTATATTAGCAGACACCCATGATCTGACTGTGAATCCTGGAGATGGTGAGCAGAACTATGCATTTTTAGCATCTCTGATGATAATTTGGGGGCAGAGGGGATGTGGAGGAATTATTTAAATTCAAACATTTAATGTTTGAATTGAAATGCATTTTCAGAATTAAATCTTTTTAAATGAAGTGGCTTGGGTTAGTTTTGTTTTCTCTGAGTTCTGTCAGGTGCTATTTTTTTGACCAGAACATTTTGGAAAATTCAACAAATAATATGCATAATGTTTTGGCCATTTTTTACTCAAACCAGCACTTTCTGCTGACCACTCTAGCCTATTCAGTTTGTGGATGCTTACCAGTGTTGTAAGACTCACAGGTACAGTGAGAAGGAAGAAGAACATGTCTCCTTTTCTTTCTCTCTCCCATTCCTTCATTTTTTTTGGTACTGTTTCTCCCTTACAAGCATGTCAGCACACACATCCCCCTATATTCTAACCAATACATTTAACTGTATTCATATAATTGTCCAAGGATTACACATTTCAGTAACTGAGGCTGGCTATGATACATCTTTAAAAGTCTTTCATCAATAAGACCAGGGAGATATTTTGGAAGTCTATGAGGAGTTGCACTGCGGTGGGTGTAAATATTATATGGAAGTAAAAGATCTTGCGTGATGCATGTTCATATAAAGTTCTGCATCCTCACTAGTAGTAGTGACTAAACTAACACCCTGGCCCATAACAAGAGATGTTCTATCACCTTTGTCCAGATTGTGACATGAAGCTCAGGCCAAGCTAGGAAGAGTCTTTCAACACAGAAGGGCATTTTCCACTGTGGTTGGAGCAATAGCTTGGAGTTCCAGCTAAATGCTTGCTTAGCAGTAATTTTGCAAAGTTTTTTTTTCAACCACTGTGCAACTTTGACTGCTGCCACCCATTACAACAGCCCCTATTTCTATGTTTTTCCCTCATCTTATTTTGTGGACTGAAGAAGATCTTGGAGATTCAGGAGTAAAGGGGTCAGGAACATCAAGAAATTATGCCAGGTGTTAACTGGGGAGAATCTAGAAGGCATACTGAGGCTCACCAAACTCAACTCGTTTGACTATTACGTGATCACTGTTTGAATGCAGGTGTCTTCAGCAACAGCAATAGACTTCAGACACGTATCAGTAGTCCTGCCCCTGCTAATAAAAAATATTCATCATAAGTGAACCTACTTTTTTATCTGGGGAAGGCAAATGCACATACTAGAACTTCTTATATGCTGCTTAGCCTTTTTTCTCTCTGTTAGCTTATGGGACATTTCAGTTGACCTTTCCTGTTGAGGCGGCAGTTGCTCCCCTGGCACGGATGCTTGTGTATACCACTTCACCCAGTGGGGAAGTCATAGCCAGTTCAGCAGACTTCCAGGTTGAAAGTTGCTTCTCCAATAAAGTGAGTATAAGTCAAGGTTTATGCAACCCATGTTTGTTTCATGGCCAGTGGTTCAGTTATCTGTTTTAGAATGCAGACAGGATTCATAATGGGTTCATGAAATGGTCTGACCAGATGTTGACAGAGGATTAGTGACTGGAACTCCAGAATAAGTTACAAAGCCATAACTATAAAAAGTGGAGCAATACAGAATAAGAAAGAGAATGACTGGTCATTTTTTATTACATTTGATTACAAAGCTGGATATATATTAGAAGAGCTGCAAGGCACTAGCAGAGCTCAGTTCACAAGGCTAGATGCTTCAATATAATAACATGTAACAGCATCAGGAAAAGTGGCTGTTTTAACTTCCTTTTGGGGTTGCAGGTCAGACTGAGTTTTGTACCCAAGGAAGGTCTTCCTGCCTCTAACACACGCCTGCAACTCCATACCTCACCAAGGTCCCTGTGTGCCCTCCGTGCTGTGGACAAGAGCGTTCTCCTCATGAAGCCTGAAGATGAGCTCTCTCCCAGCTCTGTAAGTCTTGGTTATCTCTGGTAATAAGAAAGTACAAAAACAAACCAGTTCTTCAACTACAATTAACACCACTATTGTCATAGGGCCATGTATTTTTATAGCTGCATTCACTACAGTTGTTTTTTAGAAGTTGGCTTTTATCAAAGGAGTGTTAAGTAGTGTCTGTGTCCCTGTAAGTACACACTTTTCCCTGGTTGTTTGCATTTCCCCAGGTGTATGATCATCTCCCTCTGAAGGAAATCCGTGGTTATAGCTTCAAGGACTACTACCTAGAAGAGGAAAATGTAAACCCTTGTGTGTCACTTGACAACATATTATTAAATGGATTCCTCTACATACCCATTTCTCCTGATGGTGAAGGTGATGCCTATGACATTCTCAAAGTAAGCTCCAGCCCTTTGTTTTAATTGTTATTCCTTTCTGGAACATAGTCTCTTCTCCTCTTCTCCCTGACCTGGAGGTTTTTAGTGAACTTTTAGTGAGCTTTGAGCTTGCTAACTTTTGTATGCAAGACAACAACCAGCCCTGTCACTGGTACTTGAGTGCTTCTCTGAACCATTATAACTTTGAAAGGTCTCCTCATTGCTAGTAGAGATACCTGTGAATGGGCTCAAGTAAGGAAAGAGTACTGAGAAGTGACCCCTGGTACCATAATATTAGAAATTCTGCCTCAGTCATGCATGCTCTCTCTCTATCTGGTGTAGACAGAACTTTAATAAAGTGCCAGTTACTTTGATAACTCACAAACATACCTATACCCGTCTAGAGAGTCATCCACTAGACTTTCTGGGTACCCTCAATCTAATGCTTTTCACATATGTCATTTTCACCCAGGCAGATGCCCCCAAGGTAGACTTGTGGCCTTAGCTTTCCTTCTGATCACGCCAGTATTTAGCCTTAGGATGAGTATAACATGACAAAGCCTCAACATCTGGGTTGAAACAGTCTATCTGACACTATATGCAAGCCTTTGTTATTCTGATCGATGCCAGAAATAAGTACATTTATTCTTGACATACTAAAACCAGTTTATTTTCAAAACTATGTTAGCATATTTTTTGCTCCTCTTTCTCTTACTTTACTAGGAATTGGGCTTGAAAGTCTTCACTAGCAGCAAGATCCATAAGCCTGAAATCTGCCAGCATTACCCAGGACACATGATGGAGAGGAGTTACAGCAGTTCTAGTAAGAATACATGCTTCATTTTACCTTCCACATAACTACCTAAAATTTACCACCCTGCTTCTTTCCTTCCCTCTACGTCTTTGAATATAAATCACACCAGGCAAGCCAGATTCTCTTGTCAGATAATACTGACCTAATTCAGGATCACTTCCTTCTGGCCTCAGTCCTGAAATATGAAGCTGATACACCTCTGCCTGCTTATCCCCAGCTAGACAGATGTACCTGGCTAGAGCTGTGTGTGCTCAGTGCCTCCCATGCCAGCCTGTACAGTTAGGATCCTGTAGGCGCCAGAACAGTCTGCCTACATTGGATGGACTGTGCCAGCACAAAGTGGTGGCTTTTTTCCATGAGATCCAAGTCCAGCTATGGAAACATAAAAAAATGAGTCTTTTCTTCTAGGTAGTCGCATTCTAGCAATAACTAGAGGAACAACTAGGGCAAAAGTGGGCCAAGATAAATGAGAAGATGGTACAATTCTGTGGGTAACTATTTTACCACTGGGGCCTGAGTAATTTGGTTCTATTCCCAGCTCTCTCACTCACATGACTATAAGAGGCTGGGTAGCTCATGTCACTTCTCTGCAGCTTCAGTGACTATGAAGATAGAATAGTGTTATTACTTTTTTTTCCTGAGTAGTTCTGAGATTAGAAAGCACTCTCACCTATATCACTTCCAGTCACTGACTTTTCTAGTGCAGTATCCCAGGTCCTATTAAAAAATTATAGCTTTTGGTCTGGTGATAGCCTTCTATTCATAACAGATCAGATCTCTGGTTTCAAAATGCAAGATTTGTCTTCAGACCATGGCCTGAGACAGCTGGCTGCTTTGAGAACATATAAAGTCTTATAAGGCTGATGGAAAGCCTTGTAAGACTTCATAAGGCACAACACTATGCAACACTGTGAGAATGCATCTCCCTGTTCTGGAACAGTTTATTTGCTAATGGCCAGAGATGAAGAGACCCATATTCATCTCAAAAGAATCTTAGATGGAGGAGGGGAGGGCTAAATGTAGCTCTGTTTCTGGTCATGTATAAACACAATCAATTCTTCAACCTAATTTAATAAGCTATGTGCAACAGTAATACCTGGAGGCAGTAAGTTCCACATTTAACTCTGTATTGCAACAGAAATGCACCCTTCATAACATCATCATATATGGCTCTTTTGGTACTGCTGAGTTTGCTGGCAATGGGGGAAGAATGCTCAACCTCGTGCAATCTATATAAGAAGAGCAGCAACATTAGGAAAAATTAAATATTGAGATGACACAGAGAATATATTTGTTTCCAGTGGCCAAGGTTTCAAAGTTGTTCCTTCGATTTTAAAGTTTTAGCTAAAAATAAGCACTATTGGAAAGGAAAGTATCCTCCTGATCTAGGATGGAGTTTGACACATCTTTTCCTTTACTTCCTGTCCTTGAACAAATTTGCTAGTCGCAGCATTGAATATGCTTGAAGATTTGGACTATGAAATAACAGACCATATGGTTGCTGGCAATCCTGTGGAGACCGTCCGGAAGTACTTCCCGGAGACATGGATCTGGGACATAGTTTCAGTGAAGTAAGTGTTTATGCACATGTAGAGTGTGGCCACTGGGGCAGAAACTCAGAAGGTATTTAAGCCTCGGTGGAAATATTACTATTTCAGAGAGGGATATTTCTAGTAGACAGAAGGATTTTTCATAGGATGGTTTGGGAGGACATGCAAAAGCCGGTGCCCATATCCCAACTGGTCAGGAGTTTGCTGTCAGCAGGTGTTATTCAGTAGGCTGAGAAAAACATAGGTGATCACCAGAATATAACTGAAATCTTGTTCTCTGTCCCTCACCAGCTCTGAGGGAAATGCTGATCTAGGCGTGACCATCCCTGACACCATCACCGAGTGGAAAGCCAATGCGTTCTGTACTTCGGCAGACACGGGCTTTGGCCTGTCCCCAACAGTGTCCCTCAGAGCCTTTCAGCCCTTCTTTGTAGAGCTCACCCTGCCCTACTCTGTGGTGCGTGGTGAGTCCTTCACGCTGAAAGCCACCGTTTTCAACTACCTGACTGCCTGCATCAGGGTAAGAGACATTCACAGCTTTGCTCAGTCTGATGGCTTAGGGGCTACAATGGGCCACTGGTTTCCCAAGCCAGATGACTGATCTCTGATGATAATTTCGTGTAGGTGTACATATGTAGGAACTCTTGGTGTATTTATTGAAGGGCAAATAAGTTTTTCCAACAAAGTTTTGAAAGCTGCATTTGATTCAGAATCTAAAGCTCTGCTGCTGAGGCTCCTGGCCTTGTCATCACAGATTTATGTCATCCTATAGAAATATGAAACGAGTTATCCACAGACCACAGTATCACCACATAATCACATGGAAACTCCAGGTTCACCAGGGTGGATAACCGTGTTCAACATTTAGTCACACCTCATATAAGCATCTCACAACAAAGTATCATGCCAGATTTGCTGGAATATGCAGAGTTCCTGTGATTTATTGTGTCTGCCCCTAAGACACTGAGCAGAGCTATATATAGCTTCATTATTCTTATCTGCATTCTTCCACCAACAGAAAAGACAGGATAGAATTTGGGAGGTGATTAGAAAAAAATCTCAATCACCTTTACTCAGTTTTTTATAAATACAGATTTTTATTCTACAAGGAATGAAGCTGAGACAAGGAGGGGCACTGATCCAGCCATTCCAATGCACTCTCATTTATTTCCCTGTCTTTCCTGTTTTGTTTGCTATTTTCAGGTTCCTTATTCCACTTTCCCTTTTTTCCTTACCAGCTTTCCCACTGCTAGTGTTTTACTTCTTCACCTAACTAATCATGAGGGAGGTCTTTAATTCATGGCTAAGTTTGTAGTCATTGGTTTGCCCTTACTCACACAACTCACAACTAGTCCATGCTCTCTGTTTTCCCAGAATCAGTTTACTTTCCAAAGATATATGTTCTGTTCTTACACTTACCTCCCCAGTCTCTCACAATTGTACACATCTGAGTCTTTTCCCCCTGTATCACCCAGTTCTTGGTCTGCAATATCTATAAGGTTCTCAGTCCCACAGTGTAACCAGCTCCACTACCCATTTCCATGTACTGCACTGTCTCCAGTAACCCCAGGTTCTCTGCACCTCTCTATACAACCGGCAGGTCAGTGTGTCTCTGGCTGAATCTACTCATTTCCTGGCTACACCAGTAGAGAAGCAGGAAGAATCCTACTGCATTTGCATGAATGAAAGGAAAACTGTGGCTTGGACAGTAACACCAAGATCTCTAGGTAAGAGGCTGGACAAAAAGAGAATACTGGGATCAGATATCTGTGGATGACATCAGATCTTTGGTGTGAGGAGCTGGGTGACTCCAAACCTGGTTGGACGATCTTGTCTATGCCAGAAGTAAGCAGTCCAACCCTGAGGTTGAGACACTACACTGGGGTGCAGTTTCCAGGTCCTAAACAAACTATTTAGGTGTAACGAGCCATTGTTTTAAGATTTGAATAGAAATCACAAATTCCCTTAATGCATGCAAAGCAGTCAGACATTCCTGCTGTGGACCTGAGAATATCTTAGCTTAATGTGGCTGGGACTGAAATATTTTAATCAAATCTTGCTTTCTCTGAAGCCTTATAGAAGATGACTGTTTGACTTACAAAACCTGCCCTCTACTAGTCTTCTTGATGATGGTCTAAAACCTGCTTGTGTGGCCATCACAAAGAAGGTGGCCCAGAAAGCTGCAGCTGGATCAAGATAAAACACTGTCTCGAGTTTAATTCTCCTCTTGGAAAAGCTTCTCTGTAATGCACCAGAGAGTGCCCAGCACAGACACAAACCCACATTTCCCTGGCTCTGCCTGGCAGGGCTGGCTGACCCCTGTTTCCTCCAGGGCAGGTGGAGCTCTCGGTGAGCACTGAGGCCCTGCAGAACCAGCAGCCCTGTGGGAATGCCATTGTGGAGACCCCTGAGAAAGGGCGGAAGGACACAGTCATCAGACAGCTGCTGGTGGAGGTATGCGGGCTGCTGAGTTTGGTGGCACAGAAAAGTAATAACGATGTCATCATCCACAGCAACAGTTCCTGCATGATAAAGGTTTTCTGTTTTAGCATGATAGCAGCAGTAGTGGCTTGTGTGACTCTTACTCTGCACACTTTTATGAAAGAAGCATTGATAAATCTCACACAGGCCAATACAACCCATAACTCATAATGTTGCCATGTCATAGTAAAAGCAGGGTATTACATTACTTAGTGGGACAGAAATAATAAGGCAGGCAATAATGACATGTTTGTCCCAGACAATTCATCTGGAAGATGAATGAGAATTCTTTGATTTTACCTGTAATAAATCACCGGGATACGTTGTAAATGGAAGATTTGCCAGAAACCTTATGCATCTCCTCCAGCATATGGCCAGTACTCTGGAATATGAAACAGTCACCACAATCAACAAATTTTTTTTAAAAAAACCGCTACTATCCTTGTTTTGAATTGCTTTTATTACCTTTTAGGAATGTTCAAAACAGTATGAACTAACTTTTTATTTTTGTATTCTTTTGTGTATTTCTTTTCCTTAAGCAGTGTTTCGTAATGATAAAACCACAGCTTTTCCCATGATAAATAGCCAGTCATAAAATTAATCCACAGTATAAGACTCCCTGTGATATTAATAGCAAAAAGAGAGTACTAACTCATTATATAGTTAAAACTATATAATATCACGTGTCATAATATTGTCAATCCTACGCATGACAGGAAGGGTTAATCGTATTCAACAAAATAAAGTCAGGAGTAATATATGACATTGCAACTCCTCCTTACATTGCAGACATTCCAATTTTTAGTAAGGCAGAGCTAGGATTCATGTAATAAGTAACTTCAGAAAAAGTTTTGCTAACCTGAATGCAATGATGGCACTACAATCCTATCTGTTAGGATTTTTTTTTAATTTTACTTATTTACAAATGATTTTGATTGTATAGTGCATTTTGTGTATCAGGGCACAAATAACTGTTTAACATTTCAGGAAAGTTTCCTAATACCTTCAGGAAAAAGAGTGTTTATTTTGTTCTTTGAAGATATTAGAAGATCAGAACTGTAAAGTCTTTTCACCCAGATGGCGGGGGAGTGAAAATAACTGAATGAGCATTAAAATCGCTGCTGTCAGGATGTCTGAGAGATTACTGGTCTTATCCTGTTATTGTAATGAGGTAATTCATATACAGCAAGCCCTGACTGGATAGAATCAGAGATCAGCATCCAAGGCTGAACAGTTAATTAACAGGGGTGGATAAAGTGTAATTTGCTTGGGGTGGAGCTGCATTGTCCCAAACACATGGATATCAGTATCCCTTGCAGCAGGCCGTGCATCCCTCAGAGAGGGAGTGTGCCAGAGCCCCCGGGGTGTCCTTTTGCCTCTTGTGTAACCAAGCCTTGCTGAGAACATTTTGGGAAATAGGATGTTTTTTGCACCAAGGAATTTCTCAGCTGGGAAGGAAAATCTTTCAAATAGTTACAGTTTGTATGTTTTAATTTCCTGTTGAAATGCTCAAAATCAAACAAAACATTTAGTTGCATTTCAAAATGACATACTGAAACAAACCAGAAGGTGTCTTTTCAAACAAGCATATAGGTCTGTCATAGAGTATCCTAATATTTTTTTATCCCCCCCCCCCCCTTTAATCTTTCTCTGCCTTTTCATACTGAATAATGAGAGACAATGTATTGTAACTGTGTGAGAAAGTGAAGGTAATACCATTGTTTACATGCTGGTAAAATACTTCAGCTGGCAAAAGTTGGGAACCAGTAATGAAGCAATGGGAACTCTCCTATTTGGAGGTTAAAAAAATGATGCCAGAATCTCACTGAAATGAACTGTGATTAAAGTATGTTTTCAAGTAAATATTTGATTCCTGAGTTTTATGCAGAATGTTTTCAAGCAGCTCAACAGAAAACAGGGCTTCTTTGCTGACTTCAAAAATTAGGCTAGAAGTTTTTGAAACAGAGGGATGTAATCACCAGTTGTCTGTGGCATGTATTTGACTTTTGGGTGCATTGGAATGCTCTAGTTGTCACTTGTCAAAGCTCTTGCATACATATCCTACCAGCGTCCCAGGCACTCAGCTGTCATCGCAGTCTGAAGAGTTCTGCTAGACTGAGCCAAGGTGGGTAGCACCTTGGAAGACAGAGCCCCGTGGCTCTCTTAGCGCTGTCAGCAACATCATCTTGCACGTTATCCGCACCATAACCTGTGAAGCTGCAGGGCCTCTCTCAGTAATAAGAAAGGAAAGAACATGTACTAAATTTCATGTCTGTAATTAGCCAGTATGTTACAGTCCTCAGTAATCCTCAGTTTAGCATGCAGAGGAAAAACTTTGTAAGCAATTTCTAAAGACTTTTCAATATAATGAAGTTATTACCACAGGAGAATTTATAAGTATTTAATTTTCTTAGAGTCCATTTTAGATTCCCTCTTGATATTTACTCCTTTTGGTTTTCTTTCCTTTTGTGTTTTTTTTTGTTTGTTTGTTTGTTTTCCTTTTCTCCCCAAGCCAGAAGGGACCGAGGTGGAAACTACCTACAACACTGTGCTCTGCGCATCTGGTAAGAGCCTTTTGCTTTCTAAGACCTTCTTTGCTGAGGTAGAGACTAAAGACAAAGGGAGAAGACGAGGTTTGTGAATGCTCCGCTCTAAGAACAAAGGTGTAGGGATCTGATAAAATTGAACAAACTAGATGCATGTCCCATTGGTAGTGAAACTAATTCTTTCTAAAGGACAAGAGCTAAGGCTGTAATAGTCCCTGCAGTCTTCGGCAGAAGCTTATCTCTTCAGAACCGAGGCCGGCCAGGCCCCTGTTGGGAGAGAATATCTGGGATTTAATAGGGTTATCTCTAACATCTTTCATACAATGGTGGTGGCCATGGTCTGCCCACCAAAGCAGAAGAGGCCAGAAAGATAGGCTGGAAAGTCTATTTGTCAGTCAAGGACAGCAGATAGTGCCATGTGGAAGTGTGTGACTGTCTGTGAGGGTGTTGTAGGCCCAACAAAATATTTGCAGAATGGAAAGCTTCCACTGCAAAATTATGGAGGAATGGATTTGTTGACAGCAGGAAAACCCTGTGCAGGGAACAGTGTCTCACCCTCTTAGCTGCTACCCAGGCATGTAGATATACCCAGAACTGTAGCCAAATCGATCTGTTTTTTAACCCAGAAAAGTCAACGTCAGAGTCAGTCTCCCTGGTTCTCCCAGAGACTGTGGTGGATGGCTCAGCCAGAGCATATTTCACAGTGCTTGGTAAGTGAAGCATTCTTGGAGTGTCACTTGCTATTCTGAAATACTGCCATGTTTCTTCAGGCTGTGCTCAGTCTACTGGCAAGCCCTAAACTGTGCTAATTTACACTGGAAATTGTCCCGTTCCCCAGGCGACATCATGGGCACTGCCATGCAGAACCTGCACCAGCTCCTCCAGATGCCATTTGGCTGTGGGGAGCAGAACATGGTCCTGTTTGCACCCAACATCTATGTCCTGGAGTATCTGAACAAGACAGGGCAGCTGAGTGAGGAGGTCAAATCCAAGGCCATCGGATACTTAGTGAGCGGTGAGCTGGGACAGGGCTTTTGCTTCTCAGTTCACTCCTTCCCATGACAACTGCATAAGGACACTACTGGCCACTGGCATGTATGATCTGGGGGAGGTTGTCCTGGTGCATTAAGGGAACATGTGATAGGTCAGGTGTATATAATACAATATATATAAGAAAGAGAATCCTGCACTCAGGTGGAGGTGCAGGGTGAGAGATGACAGCATTCAAACAGGAACACAGAAGTAGTCCAGAACTGGCAATAACTCAGAGTTCTCCCCATAAGAAAAGGGGTATATGAAATAGATAAATCAGGCTGCAACCATTAATCATGGCAGCTGCAACCATTAATTATGGCAGCTGCTTATGTAGATCTCGGACCCTCCTTCGGATTAAGATTTGGAAAGTGTCACTCACCTTTGACTAGGCCAGAATTTTAACACGCTAGTTTTAACACACTATGGCAGACATAACATTGGTACATATGGACATGGTAGGTATCTGCGGATATTACAAGGGACTGTTTTTATTCAGTTATTTAATGGAAAAATTGCACTTCCTCCAATGAAAATTATCCTGTTTTCTGCATCCCTGTCTGGTGTGGGGCTCCCCTTTGTATTCTGTTCTCCACTGGGAACTGTTTTTCCATTTCTCTCAAGTCTGGGATACATTTACATCTCCACATCAAGCCTCAGGCAAAGGGCAGCCATGACCACAGATACCCAGTTTCCAGGTCTTTTAGGAGAGAGGAAGAGCACAGGGATGGAGGTACTCAGAACTGTGTGTTTGCATGAAGTTCCACTGTAACACTGAGCAGTGTAGTTCACACTTGCGCCATAAGAAGGCCACTGTGTCCCACTTCTGCTATATTTCCATTGCATCGCTCCTTGAAAAGTACTGTGACAACTAAAACATTCTTCCACTCTCTATTTTAGGGTATCAAAGGCAATTGAACTACAAACACTGGGATGGTTCTTATAGCACCTTTGGGCCCCGTTATGGTCAGATTGGGAATAGCTGGTAAGACTTCAGTACCACTGGCTTTTCATTTCTGCTTTTCATGCCCACCCTTTCCTCAGTACTATCTTGTGCTTGGTCATTGCAGAGGTTGAAGTCGAGGTGGAGATGAGTTTATAATCATGGCATCATAGGATAATCATGTGGAATAGCAGAGTAGGGGAGGGTGCTAAGGGAGATGACTTTTAGGTTTGCAGTGCCACCATGATAGCTACTTAACTCCCCTGATACCCTTCTTCAGCTCAAGTGAGGGTGACCTGCAGGATGCCCAAGCTAGTTCTTGTTAGCAGAAGATGCTGATGAATCCCCAGAGTACCATTGCCCACCTACCTGCAGCCCTCAGGGCTATGAATGGCAGGCTCCATTTACCATTGGTCGCTATCTCACTAAGTCACTAAGCTAGCTCACAGTTTCCAGCCAGCCCCCCGATCAAGTCCTGTAGGCTCTACTGCTTTCTTCCAGAATAGTGGTGCCCACATGGGCCCTATGACCTATGATGGATACAGGGTCTGCTCAGGATGTCTCAGTTCCCTCTGTCACTTTCAGGCTCACAGCCTTTGTCCTCAAGTCCTTTGCCCAGGCCCGGCCTTACATCTTCATAGATGAGAAGCATATCCAGGATGCTTTGGTCTGGCTCACTCAAAAGCAGAAGGAGAACGGCTGTTTCCGCAGTTCTGGGACACTTCTGAACAATGCCATGAAGGTAACATATCTGTCTGGTCAGCTCCACATGGGCTTTGCCAGGCTGGAACTTGACCATAAGTCACTCTGGGACCAACAGAGCTATTTCAGCACTTGGGGGTTGGGGAAGAGGGGGAGTCAAATATTGAGTTATCACAGAAGCAGGAAGAAGCCAACAGCAGCTTCTGAAGGACTTACCATGAGAAGGAAGCTAGGAAGAATTTGTCACTGCATGATATAGGTACATAGCACAAGGAGAAGCCAGTGGTGCTGTGTGGAATCAACATCTACTTTTCTGCTTTCCTGCAGGGTGGAGTGAATGATGAGATCACACTGACGGCCTACATCATTATTGCATTGCTGCAGATTCCTCTGCCTGTAACTGTATGTGTCTGTACCCCAAGCTGAACCATAGATGGTACTAACCTGCCCTACTAGTGACCCCCCAGATTACCTTCTGAAGGAAGAAATCCTGTCTGAATATTCTTTCCATTCAAGCCTAGACTGGAATAACATTTTTCCTCCGTCTTCCTCCTCTGTGCAATCCTGTCTCCCATATACACATTTCACTTAAACTTATTCTGAGTTCTTTGGTAGAGAATCAATCTTTTGCTCCTTTAGAAGAGCACATCTCTGAAATGAGCCAAATGGGTTTTCTACACCCACAAAAATCTCCTTTTGTTTGTTGGAATAGTACATTCCTCTTGAACCATTTGTATGGGCCTATTGTGTTGACACAACAGCACAATAACAGGTCTATAAAAAAAGGTGGCACACTCAGGGATTCATTCTTATTTTCTCTGCCTCTTCTAGATTGTTTTATGGAAAATCCCCATTCTTAATGCTTGGGGAATAAGGTACGCCTATCGGGAATACCATGAATGGTAGTCTGTGAGAAGCCTGAGGCCTATTTAAAAGCAAAGGGGGTTTGGTCATTCTGATCCCTGATCCCCTCACTGTGAGACAAGCCTCTGGTGCAGGTAAAATTGGGGTATGAATTGCAGCAGAAGGACTGCTGAGCCAGGATGGTTGCCGGGCTGCTGTAATATCTCTGCTCCAACTTCAGTAGGGTCTATTTTGTGTTGCAATTTTTTCCTGTATAGTGAAAATGAGCAGAAGGAATTATTTTGTCAGCAGGGTGACATGGACGATACTAACTTCACCAGAAGAGTATTCTTTCTTTGGTATGGGTTGTGTTTAGAAGGCAAGTTCCCAAGCAGAACCGTGTTGGATAACGAGAATGTTTTTTATCTCCCTGTCTGAACCTAGAAGTGCCACTGAATGTGAGGGGGTTTGTCAGAATCTGATTGGGATATGGGTGCATTTCAAGTTAAGGTGCTTGAACAGCACAGCCCTTAGGTATTTAATGCTATTGGAAAGCGTACACAGTAGTTCTGTAAGTAAAATAAGCCATATTAGGTCCTTCATAAAAAACTTATTAGTACTGTCTTCAGCATGCATATCTACTGCCGTGTTCTGTCATTAGACCGAACTCCTCCCCAACACTTACCTTACAAACAGTAGTAAGCATAGGAAACCTTAGGTGAGGCATAGCCCCAGCCAATTTTTTTATTCTTTGCTTTCTCAGAAAGAGCTGAATTGCTTCTCCAAAGTGACCACAAAAGATTTAATCTTCCAGTACACACACAGTGAAGGCAAAGTACAAAGCCACTGAAAAATAAGTCTTTTCCTTCTAGACCATTGATTAAGCTGTAAATGTGCTGCTAGGCTTCAGATTGTGGCATGCCCCCCTGCACACTGCTTATTGCTTCAATTTTATACCAGTTTTTCTGTCACAAATGAGGAACAGTCATGTGTCTTGCTGTAAGGTCACGGAGTCACAGTGTCTGTTGCTTAACACTATGTAAAGTAGCTACATTTTGCTTTGCTGTAGCAGTTGTGCTCTTAAACCATATATGAGATTCTGGCTTCAAAAAGAAATGCATTGTTGATGCTACGTGTCACAAAAAATATTCCACAAAATAGGAAAAAAGATATTCTTTCTTGTGCAGAGATAGAATTTATCTCCAAACTAGAAGCTACATTATCAAGTTCCAGCAAAATGAAATTTTTTCAGAAGGCCCTGGACAAGGGGAACTAAACACTAAAAGGAAAGGATAGAGCAGAGACTCAAAGCAGAGAACAGTCTCAGGGTGACAACTAGAGGAGGAAAGCAACTACCCAGTACATTGACAGAGAGGAAGTGTACCAGAGAACTTCCCTTGCTCTGAGACACAATCAGGCCAGTCATCCTTCTCAAGACAGAAGTGTTGGA
Source organism: Phalacrocorax aristotelis (assembly GCF_949628215.1). Lineage (NCBI taxonomy): Eukaryota > Metazoa > Chordata > Aves > Suliformes > Phalacrocoracidae > Phalacrocorax > Phalacrocorax aristotelis. The sequence continues at coordinate 135,320,474 of NC_134276.1, read as the reverse complement.
GCCCTGCTTCACAGTCTTTACATAAACTGGAAAAAAACATTAAAACAAGATGTATTAAAGAAAAGCTGACACAAGATAAGAAAGAGCCTTTCGCTGCCCATTTTTTCCAAGTGGGTTTTGGACCTGGAGAGGAAGGGATACGTAATGGTATAATCTTTGTCAGACAGGAGAGTGGGGGTGGCAATGCTCCATAGGAACCATCTGATTCCTGTTGTTCTAAGACAGGCCTAAGTGTGAGCTCTGGCTGCTCCAGCTCAGTCTTTCTCTCCTTCCAGCACTCAGTGGTGCGTAACGCTCTGTTCTGCCTGGAAACAGCAGCGGATGAGAAAGAAAACCACGTGTACACCAAGGCACTCCTGGCATACACCTTCGCCTTGGCAGGGAAGGGAGAGAAGCGGAAGGCATTGCTTGGTTCACTTGAAAAGGAAGCCGTGAAAAAGGGTGAGTGCTTCTGGTGGGACAGCTCTTTCTTCCAGCCCATTGGCCTTACATTTTCTGTTGATAAAGTGACATTTATTGGTGGAGCAATGACAGCGGGAAATGGCTTCTGTGAGTGAGGGAAGGTGGTGAGAGAGGAAAAACTTATGCAAAGGGGTTGTGTTTTTGAGAACTCTTTCTCAGTGCCCACTCCTACTTCTCTGCTCCGAGGGAGTCCATCAGGAAGCACCAGACACCATCCCCCATTGGTGCTGAACTAAAGGGTAGCTCTGCTGGCATCTCTCCTCAGACTGCTCCCCTTGCCACACCAGGCACTGCTTAGCAAGGACTCAGCAGTGTTTGTGGCCACTCCTTCCAGTGCACGTGCTCAACATAGCACAAAGCTGACCTCGCACAGCACAAGGGAGAGTACCTCAGCGAGGAGCTTCATGAGCGGAGAGAGAAAATGAACATACAGGTAATTTTGGAGGCCATAGCATAAGCTCTGAGTCTTCCAGGAAATCACGTAACGACTCGGAAGCATTCTGGCAAAGTCAGACTGGACAGAGGGTTTGCCCAAGCATTGGGTAGCAGGGTTGTGAAAGACGTATCCCCAGCACCTTTTGCCTTTTCCACCTGCATGCGACTATCAAGCCCTGCTCACAGTCCTTGGGTCATTTTGCCTCACAGAGCTTGTCACTGCCCAGTCCTGGCATCTGTACTCAAGAAGGGAAGCAGTGCCAGCCTTGTGCGCAAGCCCATAAACGCCTTCATGAATCTGGAGTGTAGGACAAAGCGGTATCCAGGCCTGAGGACTGAGCCTCAGCAGTCTTATACTAGTTGCAGCAAGCAAAGAGCTGTCTAACCCTTCCCGTTTCACCCTACGTGACAGAGGCATCCTGGAGGCTCTGTCCTCCCAACTGGACCGGCAGCAGATCAAGAACTGCCTTTCAACAACAACTAATAATGGCTTGTTGTCTTGTCTCCGTGCTCCCTGCCTCCTGTGAAGAAGATGGGTCTGTTCATTGGCAACGGCCGGGAAAAGAGCCAGAGGTTGATCTCCCGTACTACCGTTACCGAGCTCCTTCTGCTGAAGTGGAGATGACGGCCTACGTGCTCCTTGCTTACCTCACCACGCAGCCGGCACCTTCCCAGGAGGAGCTGTCATTTGCATCTCTTATTGCAAAGTGGATCAGCAGTCAGCAGAATCCCAATGGAGGCTTCTCCTCCACCCAGGTGAGCTGCTTCTGTCCTGCGGCCTCCCACACCAACGTCAGAAGGTGGGAAGTGTCCGACACGCAGGTGGGAGCACAGGGAGGCTCACCAGGACAGGGACTGCCGTGCAGTGTCTACCATGGTTGCCAGGGTCCCAAGAGGCTAGTATGTCAGGTCGTGCCTCTGGGAATGACGGATATTGTGGTTAAGGACCTGGCTTTCTTGACACAGTGGGGCAGAACGGTAGGGACACAAGGGACGTGTGTCTGTGCCATTGGAGTGGGCTCCCACGCCAATTTCTCTGTGCATATGAAGTTGCTGCCTCACCCTGTGGTGAGCAAGTGAAGGCTGCACAGAGCTCCACACCAGGGAGCTCAGGGAACATGCAACTGCTGTGCAGAGGACACAGGAAGGGAATGGAAACATGCAAAAGCTGCTCTCTTTCTCCCTCTCCTTTGTACTTGTACCCAGAGAAAGTGAAGAATGGAGGGAAGCATGCCTGCCCGACAGCAAAGGGCAGGCCGTGGCAGAACAGGCTGTGGAGAGGCTGACTGTATTCCCCTGGGTGCTGGGACCCATCTCTTTCAGGACACAGTGGTGGCTCTCCAAGCCCTGTCCCTGTACGGAGCTGTCACTTATGCCAAGAGCGGAGCAGCTTCCAAAGTGACCCTGCGATCTGGAGGGGACTTCCAGCAAGACTTCCAAGTGGATCCCACAAACCGGCTGCTGCTCCAGCACGTGCCCCTGCCCCAGGTGCCAGGGGAGTACAGCACAGAGGTGTCTGGCGAAGGCTGCGTCTACCTGCAGGTGAGGGTGATGGGGGCAGGCGCCATCCTATGAGGAGAGCCCCTTGCCAAACAGGAGCCAGGGAGGGAAGGGACAGAAGGGACAGGGGAGAGGGGAGGAGTGGGAAGGAGAACTCTGGGAGAAGGGAGAGGAGACGAGTAGAGGTGTGTGGAGGAGAGAGAGAGGCAGGGAGGGAGGGAAGGAGGGAAGGAGGAAAGGATCCTCACGTACACATACTCGCTCAGAACTGATTGTCCTCCCCTAGACAAGCCTGAGGTACAACGTGCAGCCCACACAGGAGGATGCACCCTTCATGCTCCATGTGTACACGATCCCAGAGACGTGTGAGGACTCCAAGGCTCACAAGGTCTTTGACATAGGCATAAATGTCAGGTGAGTCTGCACTTGGGTCTGAGTCTTCCCAAGAAGCCACGGGAGCTGGAGGAGGTCTGGTGGTCCCGGGTGAGCCAGTCTGGAAGCCCTGGAGGGGTGGTGCATCCCTGGAAAAGTGGGCAGGAAGCAGCTGGGCTGGGAGAAGCGGCTGTGGAGGAAGGGCGTGTCCTGCAGTGGTGGAGCTGTGTGGGCAGTCCAGGGCTGGGCTAGTGAGAGGCTGCATAGGTGACTAGGAGGCCCTGGCATAGCTGGAGAAGAAGGTGCTGGACTGTCAGGATGTGGTGGGGTGCCAAGCATTATGGAAAAGCTGGAAGTGTCCCCAGCTGCGACTTGAGGTGCACTGAACCTTTGTTGCTCGGTTCCTTAGTTATACTGGGGAGCGCAATGGCTCCAACATGGTGATTGTTGACGTGAAGATGCTGTCAGGATTCATCCCCGTGAAGTCCTCCGTGAGGAAGGTAGGAGCCTGTTTGTCAAACAAGCAAGACCCAGCTTCTTCTCTTCAAGATACCTTCCAAGTGTCTGTAGCAAAGTGGAGGGCTTCAGGGTTGGAATCAGCTTGATCTTGCCATTGTCTTCCGCACTTTTGCTGTGTACAGTGTTTTCTTCTCTTTCCTGGCTCCAGGCCAGCACAAGGGGAGACAATGTGAGGAATCTAGGAAAAACAGACAACGCCATTTTTCCTTTAGAATGGTGATGGGCACCTTGATTATCTCTGTGTCCTGATAGCTCCCTAAAAGCTTTGTCTGCGCGTAGGACATTCAAAAGCAGTGCCGCTTCCTTTTTCCCTGTGCCGACCTGACACCACCGAATAGCATCATAACTGTTGAGGTCTCGGGTCACTCTCTGAGATGCTGAGCAGGTGCATGGTCTGGAAAATAGAGGCAGCCATAAGGTACTGCAGAACTAGCAAGCCAGAAGGAATGTATTTTCATTGAATCATTCCATCACTGTGCTTGAGCCAGCGCTTAGTCTCTGCTGCAGCGAGGCCGTACTTCATCAGCCAGGCTGGCGAAGGGAAGGCTTGCAGACCATGATACCTAGTGGCACACTGAGGTGGCAGTTCTGTGCTGCAGACTCAGTTCCCTGAGTACCCCCGTGTTTCATCCGCAATACATCCCATCCGTGGGGCTGTGTAAGGGCACAAGGAGGCCACCCTCAATGCAGTAACATCTTGGTCTTCTTTCTTACAGCTGGAAGGCCGCTCTGTTATTGAGCGCACAGAGTTGAGTACCAACCATGTCCTGGTGTACCTGGAAAAGGCGAGTATCCGTCTGGGGAGACGACAAGTCAGAAACACAGGCATTGGGACATTTGGCCAGACAGGGCAAAAGATGTGGGACTCAAAACTACCGTGGATCTGACAAGAACAGGACTGAAACCCATACTGCCTTTTGCTGACCTTTCAGACTTACAAGTGGCCCTTTCCTCCCAGCCCTCAGCAGCCTTTCCCTCCGCCGCGTGCACAGATCGGGCCCTGACCTCCCCACCAGCCAGAGCCTCCCCCAGTGTGAGGAAAGGCCCCAGGGCTTCCCCTGGCCCCTCAGCCAGGCCTGCAGCCCCTGCGCCCCCAGGGCCCAGGCACGGGTGCCAGGGGAGAGCGAGGGAGCTGGGGGGCAGCGTGGAGGCGCAGGGGAGCCTGGGGCAGTGCCGAGCCGCCCCTGAGCCTCCACTGCTTCCCTTCCCCAGTTGAGCAGCGAGACCCTCAGCTTCTCCTTCACGGTGGAGCGGGACATCCCTGTGCAGGGCCTGAAGCCAGCTCAGGTGAAGGTCTATGACTACTACGAGACAGGTGAGTGCGAGGCTGGGGGTGCCCGTGGGAGCGCGAGGGTGGGCAGCGGGACACGTGGAGGGGCACGGGAGCTGTGAGGACCTGCGGCTTCCCCTGGCCTCGGCCCTTTCCTGTCCCCGCGCTGCCTGGGCAGCCTCCTCCCTCCTGCTCCTGTGTGGGCAGGCCCCAGAGAACAATGGACGGGGGGCAGGTCTGGGCGTTGGTGACAGTGTGGGGATCCCTGCATGGCTGCCCCTCACACCAGCAGCTGCCCCTGATCTTGGTGCCTGCATGGCCCGTCCTGCCTCTCCGGGGAGAGGAGCCATCCCGCAGGGCACTGTTCAGGTCCAGCCCTGGAGCGCAGCCGTGTCCGCGCTTCCATGCAGACCTGACGGTGCCCTGGGCCTCTGCTGTCCCAGCCGCCGTGCCAGGCTGGCAGCGACAGAGTCATCCCCCCGCCCCAGTGTGCTGGCAGAAGGGGCCTGAGCAGCCCTTGGGCACACCGCAGTGGAGACCTGCTGGGGCTGCCTGTGCGGGGTGGCTCTGCCGTGCTGCTGCGGCCTCCAGACAGGGCCGTGACTGGGGCTGCCTCCCACCCACCTGGGCCGTGACTAGGGGGAAGCTGGGGATGGTGGCAGTGGCCTGCTGTGTGGCCTGCGAGAAGTGTCTCTCTGGCACCCGTCCCTCTGCCAGGAGTGCTGAGGGGCTCTGACAGCCTGCTCTCTCCCTTCCCTTCTGTTTTCCAGATGAGTTTGCCACACAGGAGTACAGCGCTCCCTGCGCCACAGGTAGGGGGCTTAGAGCCCCTCCCTTCTTCTCAGTTCTCTACACCTTCTTCATTGTATTTTTGGTCTTTCAGACAGCACTTGTTGCTTTCTGCTCAGTGGTTAATTTGGATTAGGTTGGCCCAACTCATAGGCACAGCATTTGCATGAAAAACCTGGAGTGTTGGAGGCTCAATGTTTTTGACACATTCAAAATCCACCACACTGAATTGTCAGAGTTGTTCCCATAATCATGTTCTCCTGGCTTAAATGCAGGTTGTGTCCCAATGGAACTGCCCCTTGGCCATTTTCTTTGAGTTCAAGTTTCCTATATCATTCTTGTTGTCTCAGATTTGAGGTATCTTCTGGTCCCTCCTGAGAGCTCCAGCTAGTTAGCTGTGGGATCGTGCCAAGGGGACTTGGCTCTTTCAGACCACCCAGCAAACTTCTCCCCAAAAGCACTCTGTCTGGAGCAATAGAGCAAATTAAGGCCACCAAAAGATATCCCATAAAGCACCATGGCATGGTCTGACCTACCGTGATTTTATGCCATGCTCCAGAACCGCCTGCCCAAGCCTGGCATACTTTTTCACTAAAGCCGTAACATGGTGCTGTGCTTAGCCTCTCGCTTCCTACTCTAAGCATGGAGCCATACCTGCAGTAGGAAGTCCTCCTTACAGAGGAATCCCTCCCAACCCTTATTATTGAAGAGGTGAGTGTTTGGCTTTTATAGGAACTTGGGCTTGCCTCCCTTGCACGGTGACAGAAAACTGCCTTGGTAGTAGATCCCCACCTCCACACACAGCCACATCACTCATCGGGGGGGGTCATAGTTCTCCAATATGGCACCCTAGCCTGCTTAGCAACTGTATGTGGCAAAGCCCACAGTGGTGCTGGTACATTGCAGCATGCCTTTAAGCAATGCCATTTTCCTTGGATCCCAAGAGATGGCAAGTTTGCCTTTGGTAGCTACTATCTGGAGCAACAGCTGCTTCCTGCTCAGCTACCCTGCTGCCCAAGCAGGAGAGGGGTCTCTCAGGAGGCAGGCGTTCCTCATGACTCTAGGCACCCAGTCTTGGTTTGGAGCCTGAGCTAGCAGGGCAGAGGGTCTATCATCTTTGGGGGGTTCTCTGCAGTGCAAGACCACATGTGTTTGGCTTAGGAGCACAGGTAATGCATGAGCTTCCGTGGAAGGCCCTGACCAGTGATACTTCTCCTGCCCTATATGGAGTCTGCCAATGTGAAGACTGGCAGGTGTGGCTGCCCATCAGTTGCCCAGTTTCACGTGTTTGGAATGTGGAGGCTTCTGGAAAGCACTGAGACCCTGGGAAGTGGTTTTCACAGGGCATCTGAGAGCAGAGAAAAAGTGATTTGGGCTTGGGAAAGGTGAAAGCTATGTCTCTTGCTGGTGATAAATGGTGAATTTCATCTCCTTTGGTGTTCTTATCTGGTGTCTTGGAAAAGAGCCTGAGCTCCCACGCTTTTACCCCATCCTGCTTGCTAACCTTGGCTGTGTCTGTAGGTACAGCCGTGTTCTGCTGATTCTGGGCCTACAGCCTCCCTTTCATGGAAAAACGGTGCATAAGAGAGCCTCTCTAAGAGAGGCACTGAGCGGACAGTAAAACCTTTCCAAAGGTTATGTTGGTGTGGTCTCGCTCTCCAGTCTGAGACTTGGGGGGAGGCTTTAGATTTTAGGCAACTCTTCCCCATGTGCCCTAAAAGATAGAGGTTTTATCCTCCTTGGAAAAGATGATAGGAAATTGCTAATTAAGAGGTCCATCCACCAGTCTAGGTGTCCAAAGGTGCTCTGCACTGACTCCAAGGCAGATCTCAGTTGCAAAGCAGAAAGCTGCCTTCCCTGCCCTGAACAGTGCTGTCCACTGGTGCAGCACATTCCTTCCATTCTCTGCAGAGAAATAAATACACTTTAAGAGCATGTGTCATTGCTGCAGTGAACATCCTTGCTACCTGTCTGCACTGTGCTCCTGTGTCCATCCCAGGTGTGACAAATTCCACTCCACTTATCTCTCCCAGTGGGTCAGAAAGAGTCTCAGCCTTCTCTCAACCTCACATGGCTTTGAAGGTGGCACGAGCTTTGAGTGCTATGGGTGACCCTCAAGCCTGGTCAAACAGCAGCCCACTCTCCTGTACTGTGCCTCACACATAACCTGGCTTCCCAAACCCACATTGTGCTGTCTCTGTCTCTCAGCCTGGGAGAGGGAACTGGTGTATCTCTCTAACTCCTGTACCCTCCCATCTTCTTTCATCCTTGCAGAGGAAGTAGATGAGGGCAATGCATGAAGAGTACTCCCAGCTGCTGGAACCCTCCTGCCTCACCACCACCACCACTGCCATCTATGGAGAGGATGGAGTGACAGAAGAATACTGCCTGCAAGGAATAGGAAATGAAACTTATAAATAAATTAACTGTACTCACCAATGATTTTTGAACAGTTTATTGCCAATTCTGTTTCTTCCTGCCCAGCCTCCAGTCACAGGTTTAATCTCCCTGGCTTCTTAGGTTGAAGATCATCCCACCCAGCCATGCCTTGTGGGCAGGGCAATAAGGCTGACAAGTGGGGATGGAATGATTTAAGTTGGGGTCAGCCTTTCTAATGTAGCCCTCTCAGTGTTATGTACTCTGAACTTGTCATCTGAGATCAACGGAGAAGGACAGGTGATTCTTGAGAACAGTTTCTCTCCCCTGGCTTAGAAACTATTGATTAAACAGTCTCTGCAGGTGCCTATCCCTGCATCCCACCAGTAGGCAGCCTGAAGGATCAGCAAAGTTACATGAAATTCAGCCTCTGTGATGTGCCCCATAGACACCCCTTCCAGGACTGTTTCTTGGTTGTAGAAGAGTGGGAGGAGATGCACAGTCTGCCCTCTTGTAAGATTAGAGGGTGCTTGGCCGGTCAGAAGGGATGTGTGCATGCATTATGCCTTCAGCCGCTAACTTATAATGGCCTGTTCTCCAGCTGAAGCTTGGGCCTTCATGTGGAAACTTCCATACCTTGTGCCTGCTGCTTCTGGGAGATTCCCAAGGAGAAGCTAATGGCATTTGCCAGTAACCTACGTACCTAGTTTAAATGGCGCATTCGTTTAAACCATGGAGTTGCTTTCATGAAACTGTCCATAATCCTTTTAGATATCTCCAGGAATGCTCCCCCTTTCTTGGTTTTGTCCCATTAATTTCTGGTTTTAACTTTTGAATGGCAGAAAGATCTTATGTGACAGTTTATGCTCTCAAAATGCCTACTGTTAGGTATCATGGCTTATTGTGTATCCAAAGTACACACAGCTAGTTGTTCATTCCAAATTTTTTTAGTGTGCCTATCCGAACAGCATTACTGAGAACAAATAAAGTTCTTCCTCTATTTTGCTAGCTATTAATATTGTGTCACTTTGTCTCCTGTGGTGTTTGGCATTTACTCACTCGAGACATTTTTGGCACCTCATATCAGGCAACTCTATGAAATGAACTGGCTTCTGTGAAAGCTGAGTAAAATTTCTCATCAAGCATGACTACTAATTGTATTTTGGTTTGATTTAGAAACAGTAAAACCATCTAATTTCCTACCATGAGGCAATTACTTTTCCAAAGCAACATAGTTTTTTGTCACTGAATGAAACTTCTTTGATTTTAGACCATTGTGATTTGCCTTTGAAGCATGCAGTCCTTGCTCCATGGGGATACAAATTCAATGGTCAGACATTGAATGTACAGCCATTCCTGTACTTCCTTCAGGTAGCCTTGCAAAAGTTTCCTACGTAGTATGCCAAGGCAGACCTGCATGTATGTGACTTTGTTGATTCACATCCTAGTCAAGCAGAGATATGTTAAACTGCTTTACAGATATGGGCTGGCCAGGCAGTCCCAAATGACAAGTGATGTGGTTGCCTGTGGGCAATGGTTAGGTGTTGTCTAATTTATGCTCAGCTGGCAGCAAAGCATAGTGTTAACTCTTTCCATTTTCCAATTTTTGTGAATGGAACATAATCCAGTGATTTCACAGACTTTTCAGTTAAATTATCATGATGATCACTTTGTTCCATTTAAGGCAGAAAAGTTTCAATACCATAGCCATGGCAGAATACTTGCCAAAAAGTAAATGAAAATGAAGGAGCTGCTGCCATCCCTCTACAGCCAGCTGTAAAGGAGGGTGTGTATTTGCAGACCTGTGTCTGTATGCGCAAGTTTGCAGGCCTGGTGCTTTTGAACCCGCTTGCCCTGCGCTGATGGTCTTAGCTGGCACTGTGTCTCTCTAGCACAGTCAGTCTTTCATGACCCCATAGCAGGGGACAGCTATAAAAGGGGCCAAACTACTTTCCTCACAGAGTGAGGAATTCTAGCTCATGAAGGGGAAAGAGGGTCTTGAGACACCCACGTGGACGATGACAACACAAAGAGCCGAAACAAGTACAAGGTCTTTGCTGCATTGGTAAATTACATTTTTGACAACCTGGGTCTGTGTACATGAAAGATGCTACCTGAGGGTCTCCTGTAGGTGAGTTTGCTTGAGCTTACATTGGCAGGGTCAAAGGCACCTCTGCACACAGAATCGTGCAAAAAAAATACAGTGCCATTTTAATATACTAAAACTAAGGCTGATTGCCTCTGCATTCCTGGGAGAGATCTAGCCTAGAGAGAATGTGATCATTTGGAAAATTGATATGCAAAAGGTTTAACCCAAATTACCAGATGGGAATCCAGAGCCTCCCCTCTGAATTCTGATGAAGCACTGTAAGCTTAGTTGTGAGGGAGAAAAAAAACCACAACCCATATTAAAGTTACTCAGAAAAACCCAAATAGATCTACAGGCCTCCACTGAGGGAAAGAGGATAAAGTTCTCATGAAAAACACCAAGGGTTTGACTCATAAAGCAGTTCTTGGTTTAAATTCTGACTAATGACACCGGTCAGTTCCCAGTCCCTCTCTGATTTCACTTCAACTGTTTAGAAACAAGCAATGTCTCCACTGCCAGAATGTGAAAGTCCACAGGTTTTCCCTTCACTTCTATCTGGCCTGCTGTGAAAGATCAGACTGGACAGGTTCACACTGTCCTTCCACCTCATAGCAGGGATTTCACAGTGGGGTCAAACGCAATATGTGATCACAGGTTTATGTCCAAGGATTATCTTGCAGAAAACACCCATTTTTAGAGGCAGGAAGCCAAGCTTCCAGTGCATAATGGATCATGTAGGATTTCCTCTCCTCCTGGAGAACTGGCAAGTATAGAGGTGACCCTCCCACTGCCAAAAGCTGTTTTGCCTTGTGGTGTTCCCAAGGAGCTGCCAAACACCACCTTGCCATGGATGGCTCTGGGCCGTTACACAGTTTGAGCTATGGACGGGAGGAGAGACAAGATGCAGTAACAAAAAGCAAGGCCATAGGCGTCTGATGAGAATCAAGACTTTATTTATTTATCGTGTTACTTCCTTTTTGGCGTTGAAGTGTCCTCCTCTAATATTTCAATAGGCCCCCTCAACAAGAAGATCTAGGGACAGAGACATGCCAGTTGATCCAAAAAGGTTCAGACAAGATGTAATCTTCAAGCATTTCCCTGTTCAGCCTTGGCTGGAGGCAGGAGAAGGACAGCGTGAGATAAGTATCCTGATGAAGCAATTCCTGGAGCCCTGGATATCTTCTCTGTGTTCTGGTGGCTATGTGAGCTCAAGCCCTGTTAAAATCTGGGAAACTGCTTTACCTAAAACTGCCCAGTTGCAGGCAGATAACAGGATGGGAGTGCCTGGACAAATTCAAGATGTCCATGCTACAGAGAGGGGAGGGGAGGCAGAGATTTCCTGGAGATACATGAGCTTTCTCAGGACACATTCTCTCTCAGCACCTGGATTTCCCAAAGGAAGGGAAAAATAACTCAGGGCAGAGACTGAAAGGTTACCAAAAGGCATGAATACTGTCAAAATTTCACCAAGATGTTTGGGAGACAAGTATTCAGCACCCTTCTGTGTCTGCAGCATGACAAATATGGCACTGAAAAGGACAGAGGCACATCGGCTGAGTGTGGCATTCAGTCCCAAGGGAGATTTCAATCTTATTTGTACAATGTGACACACACATACGAGTGAAGGAAAATGTGTCTGTGTGAAAGAAGGCAGTAACAAAAGAATGGGATTGCTATTCTCAGTGACACAAAATGAAAGTTCTATCTGATCTTACACAGGAAATGGGGTGGAAGCATTCACTTCTGGCTTTGTATAGAGACATCCCCATAGAAGAAATAGGCATAGTAGAGATAAATGCTGACAGTACACTCACACAAGGAAAGCCAGGTCTGCTAAGACTCTCATTCAAGACAACCTGCAATAGACCATGCTTGTCACATGTTAGTTGTTCCTGTGCACCCTACCTGTGGCGCAGGGAGCGCTGTACTCCTGTGTGGCAAACTCATCTGGAAAACAGAAGGGAAGGGAGAGAGCAGGCTGTCAGAGCCCCTCAGCACTCCTGGCAGAGGGACGGGTGCCAGAGAGACACTTCTCGCAGGCCACACAGCAGGCCACTGCCACCATCCCCAGCTTCCCCCTAGTCACGGCCCAGGTGGGTGGGAGGCAGCCCCAGTCACGGCCCTGTCTGGAGGCCGCAGCAGCACGGCAGAGCCACCCCGCACAGGCAGCCCCAGCAGGTCTCCACTGCGGTGTGCCCAAGGGCTGCTCAGGCCCCTTCTGCCAGCACACTGGGGCGGGGGGATGACTCTGTCGCTGCCAGCCTGGCACGGCGGCTGGGACAGCAGAGGCCCAGGGCACCGTCAGGTCTGCATGGAAGCGCGGACACGGCTGCGCTCCAGGGCTGGACCTGAACAGTGCCCTGCGGGATGGCTCCTCTCCCCGGAGAGGCAGGACGGGCCATGCAGGCACCAAGATCAGGGGCAGCTGCTGGTGTGAGGGGCAGCCATGCAGGGATCCCCACACTGTCACCAACGCCCAGACCTGCCCCCCGTCCATTGTTCTCTGGGGCCTGCCCACACAGGAGCAGGAGGGAGGAGGCTGCCCAGGCAGCGCGGGGACAGGAAAGGGCCGAGGCCAGGGGAAGCCGCAGGTCCTCACAGCTCCCGTGCCCCTCCACGTGTCCCGCTGCCCACCCTCGCGCTCCCACGGGCACCCCCAGCCTCGCACTCACCTGTCTCGTAGTAGTCATAGACCTTCACCTGAGCTGGCTTCAGGCCCTGCACAGGGATGTCCCGCTCCACCGTGAAGGAGAAGCTGAGGGTCTCGCTGCTCAACTGGGGAAGGGAAGCAGTGGAGGCTCAGGGGCGGCTCGGCACTGCCCCAGGCTCCCCTGCGCCTCCACGCTGCCCCCCAGCTCCCTCGCTCTCCCCTGGCACCCGTGCCTGGGCCCTGGGGGCGCAGGGGCTGCAGGCCTGGCTGAGGGGCCAGGGGAAGCCCTGGGGCCTTTCCTCACACTGGGGGAGGCTCTGGCTGGTGGGGAGGTCAGGGCCCGATCTGTGCACGCGGCGGAGGGAAAGGCTGCTGAGGGCTGGGAGGAAAGGGCCACTTGTAAGTCTGAAAGGTCAGCAAAAGGCAGTATGGGTTTCAGTCCTGTTCTTGTCAGATCCACGGTAGTTTTGAGTCCCACATCTTTTGCCCTGTCTGGCCAAATGTCCCAATGCCTGTGTTTCTGACTTGTCGTCTCCCCAGACGGATACTCGCCTTTTCCAGGTACACCAGGACATGGTTGGTACTCAACTCTGTGCGCTCAATAACAGAGCGGCCTTCCAGCTGTAAGAAAGAAGACCAAGATGTTACTGCATTGAGGGTGGCCTCCTTGTGCCCTTACACAGCCCCACGGATGGGATGTATTGCGGATGAAACACGGGGGTACTCAGGGAACTGAGTCTGCAGCACAGAACTGCCACCTCAGTGTGCCACTAGGTATCATGGTCTGCAAGCCTTCCCTTCGCCAGCCTGGCTGATGAAGTACGGCCTCGCTGCAGCAGAGACTAAGCGCTGGCTCAAGCACAGTGATGGAATGATTCAATGAAAATACATTCCTTCTGGCTTGCTAGTTCTGCAGTACCTTATGGCTGCCTCTATTTTCCAGACCATGCACCTGCTCAGCATCTCAGAGAGTGACCCGAGACCTCAACAGTTATGATGCTATTCGGTGGTGTCAGGTCGGCACAGGGAAAAAGGAAGCGGCACTGCTTTTGAATGTCCTACGCGCAGACAAAGCTTTTAGGGAGCTATCAGGACACAGAGATAATCAAGGTGCCCATCACCATTCTAAAGGAAAAATGGCGTTGTCTGTTTTTCCTAGATTCCTCACATTGTCTCCCCTTGTGCTGGCCTGGAGCCAGGAAAGAGAAGAAAACACTGTACACAGCAAAAGTGCGGAAGACAATGGCAAGATCAAGCTGATTCCAACCCTGAAGCCCTCCACTTTGCTACAGACACTTGGAAGGTATCTTGAAGAGAAGAAGCTGGGTCTTGCTTGTTTGACAAACAGGCTCCTACCTTCCTCACGGAGGACTTCACGGGGATGAATCCTGACAGCATCTTCACGTCAACAATCACCATGTTGGAGCCATTGCGCTCCCCAGTATAACTAAGGAACCGAGCAACAAAGGTTCAGTGCACCTCAAGTCGCAGCTGGGGACACTTCCAGCTTTTCCATAATGCTTGGCACCCCACCACATCCTGACAGTCCAGCACCTTCTTCTCCAGCTATGCCAGGGCCTCCTAGTCACCTATGCAGCCTCTCACTAGCCCAGCCCTGGACTGCCCACACAGCTCCACCACTGCAGGACACGCCCTTCCTCCACAGCCGCTTCTCCCAGCCCAGCTGCTTCCTGCCCACTTTTCCAGGGATGCACCACCCCTCCAGGGCTTCCAGACTGGCTCACCCGGGACCACCAGACCTCCTCCAGCTCCCGTGGCTTCTTGGGAAGACTCAGACCCAAGTGCAGACTCACCTGACATTTATGCCTATGTCAAAGACCTTGTGAGCCTTGGAGTCCTCACACGTCTCTGGGATCGTGTACACATGGAGCATGAAGGGTGCATCCTCCTGTGTGGGCTGCACGTTGTACCTCAGGCTTGTCTAGGGGAGGACAATCAGTTCTGAGCGAGTATGTGTACGTGAGGATCCTTTCCTCCTTCCCTCCTTCCCTCCCTCCCTGCCTCTCTCTCTCCTCCACACACCTCTACTCGTCTCCTCTCCCTTCTCCCAGAGTTCTCCTTCCCACTCCTCCCCTCTCCCCTGTCCCTTCTGTCCCTTCCCTCCCTGGCTCCTGTTTGGCAAGGGGCTCTCCTCATAGGATGGCGCCTGCCCCCATCACCCTCACCTGCAGGTAGACGCAGCCTTCGCCAGACACCTCTGTGCTGTACTCCCCTGGCACCTGGGGCAGGGGCACGTGCTGGAGCAGCAGCCGGTTTGTGGGATCCACTTGGAAGTCTTGCTGGAAGTCCCCTCCAGATCGCAGGGTCACTTTGGAAGCTGCTCCGCTCTTGGCATAAGTGACAGCTCCGTACAGGGACAGGGCTTGGAGAGCCACCACTGTGTCCTGAAAGAGATGGGTCCCAGCACCCAGGGGAATACAGTCAGCCTCTCCACAGCCTGTTCTGCCACGGCCTGCCCTTTGCTGTCGGGCAGGCATGCTTCCCTCCATTCTTCACTTTCTCTGGGTACAAGTACAAAGGAGAGGGAGAAAGAGAGCAGCTTTTGCATGTTTCCATTCCCTTCCTGTGTCCTCTGCACAGCAGTTGCATGTTCCCTGAGCTCCCTGGTGTGGAGCTCTGTGCAGCCTTCACTTGCTCACCACAGGGTGAGGCAGCAACTTCATATGCACAGAGAAATTGGCGTGGGAGCCCACTCCAATGGCACAGACACACGTCCCTTGTGTCCCTACCGTTCTGCCCCACTGTGTCAAGAAAGCCAGGTCCTTAACCACAATATCCGTCATTCCCAGAGGCACGACCTGACATACTAGCCTCTTGGGACCCTGGCAACCATGGTAGACACTGCACGGCAGTCCCTGTCCTGGTGAGCCTCCCTGTGCTCCCACCTGCGTGTCGGACACTTCCCACCTTCTGACGTTGGTGTGGGAGGCCGCAGGACAGAAGCAGCTCACCTGGGTGGAGGAGAAGCCTCCATTGGGATTCTGCTGACTGCTGATCCACTTTGCAATAAGAGATGCAAATGACAGCTCCTCCTGGGAAGGTGCCGGCTGCGTGGTGAGGTAAGCAAGGAGCACGTAGGCCGTCATCTCCACTTCAGCAGAAGGAGCTCGGTAACGGTAGTACGGGAGATCAACCTCTGGCTCTTTTCCCGGCCGTTGCCAATGAACAGACCCATCTTCTTCACAGGAGGCAGGGAGCACGGAGACAAGACAACAAGCCATTATTAGTTGTTGTTGAAAGGCAGTTCTTGATCTGCTGCCGGTCCAGTTGGGAGGACAGAGCCTCCAGGATGCCTCTGTCACGTAGGGTGAAACGGGAAGGGTTAGACAGCTCTTTGCTTGCTGCAACTAGTATAAGACTGCTGAGGCTCAGTCCTCAGGCCTGGATACCGCTTTGTCCTACACTCCAGATTCATGAAGGCGTTTATGGGCTTGCGCACAAGGCTGGCACTGCTTCCCTTCTTGAGTACAGATGCCAGGACTGGGCAGTGACAAGCTCTGTGAGGCAAAATGACCCAAGGACTGTGAGCAGGGCTTGATAGTCGCATGCAGGTGGAAAAGGCAAAAGGTGCTGGGGATACGTCTTTCACAACCCTGCTACCCAATGCTTGGGCAAACCCTCTGTCCAGTCTGACTTTGCCAGAATGCTTCCGAGTCGTTACGTGATTTCCTGGAAGACTCAGAGCTTATGCTATGGCCTCCAAAATTACCTGTATGTTCATTTTCTCTCTCCGCTCATGAAGCTCCTCGCTGAGGTACTCTCCCTTGTGCTGTGCGAGGTCAGCTTTGTGCTATGTTGAGCACGTGCACTGGAAGGAGTGGCCACAAACACTGCTGAGTCCTTGCTAAGCAGTGCCTGGTGTGGCAAGGGGAGCAGTCTGAGGAGAGATGCCAGCAGAGCTACCCTTTAGTTCAGCACCAATGGGGGATGGTGTCTGGTGCTTCCTGATGGACTCCCTCGGAGCAGAGAAGTAGGAGTGGGCACTGAGAAAGAGTTCTCAAAAACACAACCCCTTTGCATAAGTTTTTCCTCTCTCACCACCTTCCCTCACTCACAGAAGCCATTTCCCGCTGTCATTGCTCCACCAATAAATGTCACTTTATCAACAGAAAATGTAAGGCCAATGGGCTGGAAGAAAGAGCTGTCCCACCAGAAGCACTCACCCTTTTTCACGGCTTCCTTTTCAAGTGAACCAAGCAATGCCTTCCGCTTCTCTCCCTTCCCTGCCAAGGCGAAGGTGTATGCCAGGAGTGCCTTGGTGTACACGTGGTTTTCTTTCTCATCCGCTGCTGTTTCCAGGCAGAACAGAGCGTTACGCACCACTGAGTGCTGTGGAGGGATAACCAGTGATTAGAAGTCTGGGGAGAATTGAGGTTTTTGCCTTACTAACGGCACATCATGCCACTCAACTTTAAGGAGGGATCTCCTGGAATGAGGTCTAGGATCAAGTAGGGTACAATGTGTTCCAGAAATGCCAAAACTGACAGCGCATAATTCTTATATCACAGGGCTCTACAACCAAGTCCTTTTTCCAACCTGGAGCAAATTCTGAGCAGTGCTTTGTCATCATCATATACTGACACAACATAACTGACTCAAGTCAGGGTGCAGCCACATACAGTCACAGGCAGAGGAATCTCCAGCAATGCAATAGTGATGTAGGCTGTCAGAGAGACCTCGTTGTCCACTCCACCCTGCAGGGAAAGACAAAGGTAGATATTGACCCCACTGAGCTTCTTATCTTCAGCCTTTTCTTCCACTATAGTGGGAATACTTTATTCAGCATTGTTGACCCTTAGCTTGCCTCCTCCCCATGCAGCGGATGTGGAGGTACCAATACCACTTATAAAACACAGGTTAGCCTTCATTCTCCTTCCAACTGTGTCGATCATACAGAATGGCCTCTGGCTCCCTAGTTCTTGCCATTGACACGGGAATTTCCCATCTGCCTGTACGTTCAGGAAGCTCAACTGCACCCATCTGACTTATGGTCAAGTTCTAGCCTCACAAAAAAACAACCAGGCAGACACATTACCTTCATGGCATTGTTCAGGAGTGTCCCAGAACTGCGGAAACAGCCGTTCTCCTTCTGTTTGTAGGACAGCCAGATCAAAGCATCCTGGATGTGCTTCTCATCTATGAAGATGTAAGGCCTGGCCTGGGCAAAGGACTTGAGGACAAAGGCTGTGAGCCTGAAAGGGAGAAAGAGCAGTGAAAGGGCCTGAGCAGGCCTGTTGTCAGTCTCAGGTGACAGGGCCCATGTGCATATCCTTTGTCTGAAGAAAGGCAAGAAGGTCTGGGGAACTGTGGGCCGATTAGTCAGACCACATGTATGTTATATCTTCACCTCAAAAAACCTGCCAAAACGCTGCTTCCCAACTTGATTCCTTGTCCTTCTCTTGGCTCATAAAACCCTGTGATCCCTTTGTGTTGGTGCTGCAGTTTGAAGGACAGTGACTGTCGATCTGTATCTAAAAAAATATTTCTTTGGAAAAAGTAGGGAATTGCATGCCTGTTAGCTCAACATCTGCATAACAGTAACACTCAAAATGACAGGGGAGAATAATTAAACCTCCGTTGGCTCATGGTCTGCTGGCAGGACCCTTGCACTAGAAATCCATGCCTCATGGGCTTCCCAGAACTCTTCAGAGGTTTAAAGTAAAGAACATGTTAGAAGAGTTTTTGCTAGAGTTGTTAAAATCAGTTATGGAGGAGAAGCAGGAATGTGGTGAGAAGCCAACGTGCTGTCAAGAGCCAAGTACTGTTTCAGAAACTAAAAGCAAACTGAAGGGGATGAAATCATCCATTCTTACCCTTAGCTAAAGTTGCAAATGCATGGCAATGATATGCAGGAGCAACTCAAAACTGCAGTATGACCCACTGGCAACACCCACGCTCCTCCAGGCTGTCTTTGCTTAGTAACACTCAGACACTCTTGAACAAAACCATACGTCACTGCTCTTGCATTATCATCCTTTCCACTTCCATGGAAACACCTTTCCCAGAAGCTTTCTTAGCAGATGCTACTCTAAAGCTGCCACTGCAACTCCTCACCCTTCCTCGGTCAGGATGTGAAATCCTTCTTCCCCCATTTATCTCCATTTCCTTCTTGCCTCTTGTGCTCCTCAGAGCCGCGGGTGGGAGGATGTGCTTCAGCCACGTCACTGGCTGATGCAGCCTACTTAATTAAGTAGGAGGCAGCACAGGGACCACAACAGCTCTGGAAAGCCTGCTGGTCTACAACAGCACTTCCTATTTGCTCTCACACAGCGTTTATAATAAATGTGTAGGTGAGAAAGAGAGGTGTATAGGGGGGGCATAGGTGACATTGAAATCTCACCAGGTGTTCCCCTGTTGGCCATAGCGTGGTCCAAAGGTACTGTAAGAGCCATCTGGGTGCTTGTAGTTCAGCTGCCTCTGATAACCTGCAGTGGAGAGTTAAAGCAAGATTCAGATGCCACAGAAAGTCTGCTGAGGGATGGGGGAACAGAAAAACAGCTGTATCAGCAAAGGCAAAGGAGAGAGGAGTAGGTCAGTCCTATCATAGCCAATAACAAGTACTGGTACATTCCCACCACCTCCATGCACTGCTTGTACTGCATGGGGAGAAGCGACACCTGCCTTTCTTCAGAGGGAATGCAGGACATATTAAGGACAATGGACATGTCACTGTAGCAGGTCACCTGACAACTCTGCACTGCACTGCAAGACCGTTAGGGAGTGGAGAAAAGGGGTGCTATGATCAGGAACCCTCATGCTTAAGCAACAAAGGAAATAAAGCAATAAAGGAAAAAGCATCAAAGGGCCTTCTCAGGCATACAGCAGAGACCGCCTCTGCATGAGAGAAGCTCTCTTTCCATTTCTGGCAAACATTTGACAGCACCACCCCAGGCAGGATCTGGAAAAAAGCCAAACCAGAATCAAAAGCCCTGTCCCAGCTCACCGCTCACTAAGTATCCAATGGCCTTGGATTTGACCTCCTCACTCAGCTGCCCTGTCTTGTTCAGATACTCCAGGACGTAGATGTTGGGTGCAAACAGGACCATGTTCTGCTCCCCACAGCCAAATGGCATCTGGAGGAGCTGGTGCAGGTTCTGCATGGCAGTGCCCATGATGTCACCTGGGGAGCAGGAGACACCAGAGGGATATTAAAAACGCTCAGGGATGGCTATCAGAATCAGAGGGAGCTACTGAATGAGAGAAGCAGGAGATGGGTTGATAAAGATCCTGGAATGAAACACAGAACAGCAGAAAAAAGGAAAAGAGGGAAATGAGGGAAAGGTTAGGGCACTGCCAGAGAACCCTGGCCAAAAGGACACGCAGGAAGGGGAAAAGGATGAGCACAACTGGAAGGGAAAGTGTTTGAGACAGAAGGGGTGAAAGACAGGAACGGGGTGTGCTGGAAACCAGGAGAAAAGCTGTGAGGTAGGAGGCCAACACAGAGGGGCAGAAGCAGCACATGGTTCCTCTCCCAGGCTGCACACTCACCCAGCACTGAGAAATATGCTCTGCCTGAGTCTTGTACCACGTTTGAGGGCAGCAACAGGGAAAACTTCTCTTTCACAGGCACTCCTGAGGGAGAAACAACACCCAAACAGCTTCAGTGCAGTCCCAAGGAATGGCTAATGGAAGGGGAGAGGGCCTCAGGGAAACAACAGGAACACTTCCTATTAGAAATGACCTGACTTCAGTCACTTTGTTTTTCCCTGGCTCTAAGGCAACCTCTGCATAAGAGCACCCCCAGCCACCGTTAGGCACTGTACATCACGTCCCTACAGCTTTTTCCTGGATACGCTAGAAAACAGGAGACAGCGCTTGTAACTCCAGTGTCAGCACACAAAAGAACAGGAATGCAAAGGCATGCTAAATCTCTCCTAGCTCATACCCTGATGCTTGGCCAGGATGGTCCATTCTCTAGGTCTTTCTTCTGTCTTACGTCTCAGGCTCCCAGCTGATGGGGCATGTTTTGATTACCTAAAAACATTGGCCTAGCTGGAATATGGTAGAGGCAGCACTCTCTTCCTCCTCCAGGCACGTCCCAGCCATCAAACCACACAGGAACAAATGGAGAGGGTGGGGAGAGAGGGCTTTACCTTTAACACAGAGCACAGAGTTCTGGGCTGTTTCCTTCTCAACTCCTTCAGGCTTGGGTGCGATGAAGGAAAACAAGAGAGGAGAGAAGTTAGTGAGACAGGAAGTACACACAGAAAGAGGAATCCTCAGCAAGGACAGAGGGACACATGAAAAGAAACGTGATTGAACTGGAGAAGGAGAGGCAGTCACAAACACTCCCTGAAACACACAGCTTTGGAATAATAATTTAAGCAAGTAAAATAAACATGATCCAAAGTGTTTAGTGTTGAATGTGGCAGAAGGATGGGAAAAGAAAAGGGGCACGCTGCAGGACTGTCGCATGGATGACCTGCAACTATTGTACACATCGAGAGATACTTAACATCCTTGTAACAAGAGGACTGCAGCATTACAGCAAGTGCTTTTGTTAGAAACAGCTTACAGTTGCTCTAGAGGGCTGTCCTTAACAGATGTCTGCAGTGCTATTTATCATAACGCTGCGGATGCTTTAAGGAAAAAAAATTGTGTCTATTGATAATAGAAAGGGAAGACGTTGTACACTGTAATATCTGGGGGTGCTACTGGATACATATGACACAGTAGGCAAACATTAGCGGGTTTTATGATACGGAGAAAAGCTAAGAACGTAGAATCTACCTGCCAGATTACCACACCCCGTAAAATCAACTAGCATTTTCCTACAAAGGATATCCAATACTGCCACATAATACTTCCTTCTGTACCACATTGCATCAGTGACTTTTCTTGCCACAGGAAGTGGATAAGCTGTAAAATCTGAAGAGGTTTTCAGGGACTTCTATAATATCTGGAGTTTGAGGGGACTTTACAGGCATCAAATTCCCATAGGTGCTTGTGAATCCCCCACTTTCGTCCTGGTGCCAGACTATCGTAGCAATCCAGAACTGCATAACACTTGGCTTAAGAGGCAGTTTGCTTGGCCACTCAACTAGCAGAGAGGCAGCAGGTGATGACTGGCAAACTTACTGGAGGTGTCTCAAAAGGAAGAGAGAGGCTGTAAAGAGGGTGTGTTGAAAAAGGAGGTGACAGGTAGGAGGGAAGGATGGACTGGAGTAGGAGCCCTGCTACAGTAGGGGATAGGGAAGGTTTAGAGTACTGGGAGACACATTGCACAGCATTATTAAGCTGCAGTCTTTATGCGGTGTAGGGATGTATAAAGATGCTGTAAGTATAGAGATGATGATGTAAGTATAGAGATGAACCTTTCATGGGAAGGCGCGCCTACATGAGATTATCTAGCATCCTGTCCAGTTGCATCACAGTGATGCTCTAGCCTGTGGGAAAGCTCAGTCCTCCCTTTCCCACAGCCCACATACCTCTACCAGCAGCTGTCTGATGACCGTGTCCTTCCGCCCTTTCTCAGGGGTCTCCACAATGACATTCCCACAGGGCTGCTGGTTCTGCAGGGCCTCAGTGCTCACCGAGAGCTCCACCTGCCCTGGAGGAAACAGGGGTCAGCCAGCCCTGCCAGGCAGTCAACTGCCACTTCCAGGAGTTTCAGCCTCCAGGCCCATGGCTGGGGATTCCCCAGCACACCTGGGCCCTGCTTTTCCCACGGGAACACAGCTGTCTGTATCAGAATCCATCCTGGAGCAGATGAGCTGCATTGCCATTGAAAGGTGACTCTATTTTATTGACTCTTTTCCAGAGCCTAGGACACCACAGCACTGGGACTCACCAGCCCCATTGCTGTTGAGCACACTGCTATGCCACATGCACACCACAGCTGCTACCACAGCATGTAACAACAGTGAAAACAAAGTATGAAGATCCCATAGGGCAGTTGTCTAATCTCTGGGAGAGGTAGAGCTGACAGAGTATCCCTGCTGGCCAGCAATATCTCTGGCTTCAGAAGATGCTGTCCAAGGGCTGCAAGGCTTGATGGCCTCTGGTGCCACACAGAGCCTTGGACACTAGGAATCTACCGGCCTTTGCCTCCCAAATAACCCCAGATGAGACAGACACGCAGCTGCAGTGCTTCCCAGGAAACTGTGTTGCTCTAACACCCAACACTGGATGGGGAGAACAGCACAGGGAAACCATCCCTGCAGTTTGCACTTTGAGACCTTTACCTAGAGATTTGGAAGTCACCAGCCAAGCCACAGTTTTCCTCTCGTTCTCACAGAGACAATGAGATTTTTCTTCCTTTCCCACTGGAGCAGCCAGGAAATGAGCAGACTGAGCCAGAGTCACACTGACCTGCCAGTTGTAGAGAGAAATGCAATCAAGGAAGGGTGATCATGAGAGACAGGGAGCTAGGAAGCCATAGCAATAGCCATTTCTTCAGTAGCAAAGGAACAGGGAGCTGGAGTTGTCGGTTCTGCATTTGGAGGACGTAGGAGGAATAACATAAGCATTTCAGGGGTGAAGGGTCCAGGGCTACTCAGAGATAAGGTAAGAAGGCTAGGTTAAGGTAAGAGGTGTACAAGAGGGTACACAGGTACAGAGAGGAATTGAATCTTACTTACCCTGATGCAGGCAGTCAGGTAGTTGAAAACGGTGGCTTTCAGCGTGAAGGACTCACCACGCACCACAGAGTAGGGCAGGGTGAGCTCTACAAAGAAGGGCTGAAAGGCTCTGAGGGACACTGTTGGGGACAGGCCAAAGCCCGTGTCTGCCGAAGTACAGAACGCATTGGCTTTCCACTCGGTGATGGTGTCAGGGATGGTCACGCCTAGATCAGCATTTCCCTCAGAGCTGGTGAAGCACAGAGAGCAAGGACAGAGGGATGATTTTTTATGGCATTTTGGTGACTATTTGTGCCCCTTCCGGCCTACTGAACAGTACTGCCTGTGGGAATGATGGGGCACGATATGTTTGTTACTGTAGGGCCACCTCATGTCTTCTTCCAGACCCTTGACCACTCCTTGGACAAACCTAACCACAGCTGAAGGTAATTCCATCTCAGAGGATTGCCAAGTGATCTCTACAAACACTGAAGGACTTTTTGGCATTGAAAAGGCTTGGCAAACATGTAGGGATTCATGTCTTCACCTTATAAAACCAGTTTTATTAAAAAGGAAGGTACTTACCTTACAGATACTAAACTCCAAATCCAAGTTTCTGGGAAATACTTTCGGACTGTCTCGGTCAGCTCTTCAGGAGTGCTTAACGTGTCATAAAGTCTATCTGCATTAACCGAATGTGATGAGATGGAAAAGTTATCAACTACTGATAATTCCAAACAAGCAAGATCTACATCAGCACTGTGCTTCACCCTGAGAAAGCAGTGACCTATGTGATCATCAGAAGCCTTGTTGGCAGCTGATGTTTGCTGTGGCTGTGGTGAGCACTGGTACCAACTGCGGTGAGGTTTCAGGGTCAGGGTTTATTAGCAAGAGCTAGCCTTCTAGTATTTCTTGCTCTTCTCCAGTGAACCTCTAAGTACGTGGGGCAACACTTTACAAGGTTTAAAAAAGGATGTTGGAACAAAGAGCTGTAACAGAGAGGTTGGAAACAACCTCTGGAGATCATCTCATCCAACCCCCCTGCTTGAGCAGGGACACCTAGAGCAGGGGGCACAGGAACACATCCAGGCGGGTTTTGAATGTCTCCAGGGAAGGAGACTCCACAACCTCTCTGGGCAGCCTGTTTCACTGCTCTGTCACCCTCACAGTAAAGAAGTTTTTCCTTATATTCAGGTGGAACTTCCTGTGTTCCAACTTGTGCCCGTCGCCCCTTGTCCTGTCATTGGCCACCACTGAAAAGAACCGGGCCCCATCCCCTTGACGTCCACCCCTTAGGTATTTATAAGCATTGATAAGATCCCCCCTCAGTGTTCTCTTCTCCACGCTGAACAAACCCAAGTCTCTCAGCCTTTCCTCATAAGAGTCCCCTGATCATCTTTGTACCTCTCCGCTGAACTCTCTCCAGTAGTTCCCCCACAGAGATAAAGAAGAAAAGCTCATAACTAAATTCTAGTTTTGCCCATCTTTACTTTGGTTAAATCAATTTCTAATTTTAGATAAAAATCATGTAGCTAACAAGTATCTGTACTATCTGTGCAACAAGCACCTCCAAAGTCTGAGAAGGTCTCAAGTCAGGAATGAAAGATGCTATCAGAGCCGTATCACATAGCTTCTAGCAAGAGAGACAGTGGCTTGCTTGCATTGTCTATCACGGTGTTTTACTCCTTTTACTGCTGCCTATTTCAGTTTAAAATAATTAAAAAGCACCTATCCTGCATCTTAGCAACCCGTGTCAGAAGTTGAAATTGTCTTAAAACTAGATATGTACAAAAGTACAGGTTCTTGTGCCAAGGGAGAACTCTCTCAATCAGTTATCCAGCTAGAATAACCTAGATTTTCCAGGTATTTCCCTTAATATCAGACTCTGGATGATGACATGACCAGTTCTCTCTCCCACACAGCTACAGTGTAAGAGTTGAGATAGCCCTTAGAAATAGGGTGGGTCCATTTCAGACTGGACTTCTGCCACTCGCAGCTTACCATCCAAAGTCTACCAACTTGTCACTGAAATTTTTCTCATCAATTCATCTGGTCTTGACCATCCATAAAACCGGGTGAGTCAATGAGGGCAGACTGAAGATGATATTGGAAACCCCTTAAGCGATATCTAGGAAAAGAAGTCTAGTGCAAAGGCCTAGTGAGCAGAGAAATCATCAGCAGAATAATATCCTCTGCTCTGCCACAGTCTTTGAAAAGTACCTGGCTCTGCAGATTTCTAATGTGGAATTATCAAAGCTTGTCTGTAGACCTTCACAACCCAGCAACAGAGATATGCCCCATACTCATGCAGAAGCTGACGTCTGTGAACCCACTACTTCAGCACTACTTCCAAGGGTTCAACCCACAACCCCAGCTCTTGTTTGAGTATTCACCCCAAAATACAGTCAGGATCTCTGTTTAGAACAGAGCTGATAACAAGACCCAGTTCCTTTACCGGCTGTCCTCATTGCGTACACATATTCTCCAGGGGCTGCTGCAAGGCGGGCTGCTGCAGGCATGTAATTCCTAGTGCTGCAATACCAAGGTTTCCTCACCTTGGTGTTTGTGAAAACCTTTAAACCCATTTCCTATGGGAGAGAAATCCAACAAGTTTATTTGTTACTGAGTCCTGTTGAGGTTTACACAGCAGAACTGACATTGGTATTTTACTGCCTCAAAAACAGAAGCTGTTACTGTCTGTCAGTTGGACCTTGAGGTAAACCCCTCAACCCTGGGTCTGTGGGTGTCTCAGACAGGCCAAAGCATAGATCCCCTCTTTCTCTAGGGTACTGGGTCCAGTCCAATTCCAGCCTAGGGGTCAGGATGAGCCAGGAAGTACATACAGAGTTTTGTCTCTGGAAGGAAATGTCTGTGGCTACGATGCAGCTCAAGGGCTTTATCTGGGGTAACTGTAATGGCACAGGATTGTTTACATCCTGTTAGAACCTCATTTCAAGTCAACCTCAAAGCTTCTCCTGTAAGAAGAAACCTTTGAGACTGATCCCTTCTCCACCAAGTCAAGAGCAAAGCTGGCAAGACGGGTGAAGCTTATGACTCTCACTCAACTTGCCTCTGGATAAAAATCAGTGCCAGATCATTCATATTCACAAACCCTCCCCTTCTTATGTTGCATCACGCCACAGAAGGCTTGAGCATTCTCAGTCCTTCTCCCACTCCACTCCCTAGCCATGCTATACCTTTAGGATGCTGTAAGTGTCCTCTTCATTCATCTCCACTACTGGAGAATAGGTGATCCCATTCAGAACTATCTTCTTCAAGGGGATGCAATTCTCCAGGGGCTCCTCCAAGAGCACGTCTGGACCATGGTGATAGTCATGCAACTCCTTCACTGGCAGCAAGCTGTACACCTAGGCAGAAAGATCCAGGGTATTTGACATTTTCAGTATCCACTCTCGCAAAACACAACTGAGGGAGTTGGATGCAAGCACCAGAACAGTCACCTCACGTACAAGAACAATGCCATGGTCCTCCACGTGGTGGGAGCAATGGGAATCTGGGATCAAAAAAGAGATCCAAATTTGGAGATACTGCCTCTTTCGTTATGGAGAGCAACTTACTCTGGTTATTATGGCTCAAATGTGTAAAAAAATGACAGTGGCCAGCCCACCTGCAGTCCTTTGTCCTTACTCAAGGATTGTCGTTTCCTGCTTGGCATGAGGGGAATAAACTCTCTGACGCTTCCAGACACTACTCCGAGAATGCAGAGGATAACTGAAAAATCATCGTCAAACTCACAACAGTGTTTGGCTCTGGCCAAGAGAAGCAGCCACCTTAAAAGAGCTTCCTAATTGCCACCCTTACAGTTGCACAAAACCCCTAAGAAACAGCTGCTGCCCACTTCTCCTCTTTTTGCCCACTGAAGGAAGACCAGAAACAGCACAGGGCAGCTTTCCTGTGTCAGCATTGACAAGAGGTTCACAGTTTCCACCCCAGCACTGGGCTGCACTTGCTCTGACCAGGCTCCAAGTTGCTCCACAGACTAAGCACTTACAGAGCTGGGTGACAGTTCAGCTTCTGGCTTCATGAGGAGAACGCTCTTGTCCACAGCACGGACAGCGCAGAGGGAGTTCGGGGAGGCTCTGAACAGCAAGTGAGCATCAGAAGAAGGCAGGCCTTCAGAAGGAGAGAAGCTCAGGTCCACCTGTAGCCGCAGGAAAAGTTACGTCACAGATGTCCTACCCTTGCACGATTTTTCCCTTCAGTGGAGTCCATCAGTTCCAAACTTACAAAGCCCACATACACATGCACACACACCCCCACACACATTCCCTCTGTGCTATTGCAGAGCTGAGTTTCCTTCCTGCAGTACCAGGGGAATCAGCACTAACAGTTCTTGGCAACTTCCAGCATCGCAATTGCTTATAAAACTTTTAAGGCAGTTTTGGCGGCCGTGAATGTGATGAGATAATCCCACATAGTGGCTAGATCTGTTCAAGCAGCTGGCCATGGTCTTGAACTAGGACCAGTCTCTGTACTGCAACCAGATCTTGTCTGTGGAGGGAAAACAGGCTTGCAAAGAATGTGCTTAGCAGATTCTTTGGTAACACAAGAAGCAGTGATGCCCTGGAGCAATTCTGCAATATCTACTGGCTGGTAATGATCCTGAAGAACTGGCCTGTTGGTTGAGGCCTGCTGGACTTGTGTGCCTTCCCCAAAACCTAACTCACAACTCTAACAACCCTCTACCAACCTCTGCCCTGGAAGTTCTTTCTAGCAGAAGTTGTTGTCATCACCACCTCACATGGTTTTGTAATAAGATGGCTGACTTGAATAAATCTTCCTTCTCCTCAGCAGTACAAACCCCCCTAACATGCAATGATCAAAGCATCCTTAGAGTAAACAAGTTGCCTGACAAAGCGGCATCAGCTGCCAGTCTCCTTCATGTCCCAGCCTGACCACAGCATGCTTTCTGCTGACACCCCTCACCTCTCCTAGGGTGGACTCATAATCTTGAGACTGCAAAAACAAGATTCTTCAGGAAATGGCAGAACAAGGGCTATAGCAAGCTTGCTACTAGAAAAACTGTCTAGCATAGAGGTAGCCCAAAGTCTGCGCTATCTGGTCTGACAACAGCTTTGAATTCAGGATGCTTTCAGAGAGGAAAGCAGTATCTAAGCATGTAAATCACTTGGCACTTAATGCAGTGCATAGTATGACCTTTAAGTTATGAACAAAAATTCAGGTGACCAAGCTCCTGCAGTGACACCAGTCTCAAGAACGCATTTAGCTTTGGTTTTAGCAGGACACGGGACTGCCCTTAGCAGTGTCCTGTCTATGATTCTGAAGGCCCAACAGGGTTTTTTGAGGTCGTTCTTGGGGCTGCTCATACATCGATCTGCTCTTCTGCATAAGGAATATGTGGGGCTGTAAGAGAGCAATGGTCCACATGTTCAGAGAAAAAAGGCTTTATTTTCCTGCACTCTTTCAGTCTCACCATTGCTATACAAGAACCACTGCGCACTGCTCAGCAGGTTTATCTGCATTTACGTACAACAGAAAATAAAATGACAGGATAAGATGTATGGCAGTTGAAAGACCTGACAAGTGTTAGCCTGGACTGGGGCTGCATGAGTTTCATTTTTGCCCTGTGATCACACAAGCAGCCACCTCATTGCTGGAATGAGTTTGTGGGAAATGGAGTGAAATACACGGGTTGCAGTATGACTTAAGTCATGTGGCCTCCCTTTTTCTTACCCGGGACCCTCTGTGAGATCAGTGGCTGTGACTAGTTGCTAAGAGGGTGTTTATCAGTGTCATCCCTGCTAGCGCCTTTTTTCCAGCAGCTGCTCTCCAAGCTAGCACAAACCAGTAAGCAGTGAAGCTACCTAGAACAACTGATAGGTGGCTTGTCCAGTGGTAGCATATCTAAATAAATGAGCCTAGCCAGGCTAAATCTAAATATATGAGCTTGGCCACGCTGCAGTCTGATGGCTGCTCCCTCCACAAGTGGACACTTACCTTATTGCTGAAACACTTTTCTACCTCAAACTTGGCTGAATCAGCAATCACCTCGGTGCTGGGGGCAGTGGTATAGACAAGCAATTGGGCCACTGGAGCAATATCAGCTTGTACAGGCAGCTGGAGCAAGAAGACCCCATTGGCTAGTAAACAAAACAAGAGCAAAAGGTTAAGGTACAGGAAGCCTGCTCTTGGAGCATCCAAAATTCTAGGTTTGACTTCATGCTGAACTTCAACCCAGCCACAATGAAACTGCAGGCCTCCAAGTGGGATTAATTGGTGCTCCCAGTAATGCATAAGTCTCACAGTCTAACTGAAAAGGCCTCTTTCAAGTCCTGTTTTCCAGTCCATAAGTGTGCTCAATTTTGGTTCAGTTTCTAAAAAGAGACCATCAGTCTGTGTCTCCTAGGAGCGCTTGGAGCCCCAGAAATGCAGTGTCAGAAGTAAGACAGCTGGCACAGGCAATTAGAGCAAATCTGTGCAAAGCCTAAATAAAGGCAGGGAAAAGAAAGCTCAAACTCTTCCCATATGTTAGAGGACGTGGAGACATGGATCCCTGGATATATATCTGTACGCCTGCCACGGTAGCCTAGCCTCCCAGGACAGCGACAATTTGGCAGGGGAGAGGAACTCACCACTTCCCTGGTCCAAATCCAGCATGTGGGTGCCCGCTTGCTTAATGATTCCCTTGGCCATCACCTGAATGGAAAGAGAAACCCTGCTGTGATTGAGGTTACGCATGAGCCAAACCTTGAAGTGGGGGAACCTGAGAGGAGAGCAACTGGGCTGTATGTCTGCTGCTCGCACCCTGCTCAGCAGCTCCATGCCTCCCCGAGGCAGAATCCCACTGCTCACCCAGGGGCACTGGGACATCCTTACTCTTCTACTCCTAAGACAGACCCTCCTTTTTGTGGGAAAAGAACATGTGAAGGATGATGGGGAAGTGTTTAAAGCCTGCTGCAACAAACCACAGGTTCTGTCTCCAGCCCTGCTACAGTTACCAGTGACAACCTCCCTGTATGGCAGGTGCAAGCTTACCAGGTAGTAGAAGACAATTTTCTTCTGCTCTCCTATGGCCTCTGGAGTAAGGATATAGTTCACGCGGACCTCTGTGGAGGAGCCACAGCTGAGTGTCTCAGACCTGGGCTCAATTTTGAGGAAGCTACTACTAGGAGAGTAAAAGCGCTTTAGTTGCAGATAGCCTTCTTCATAATATGGAGCAACCCAGGAACTGGCATGGCAGTAGGGGTATACTTTATGAGTCGCCTGGAAAATGAGAAAATACACACATAGATCCTCAAACACAGGTGGCTGAACTGGAGCCAAAATTCATGGCCTAGGATTAAAGGTTTGGTATGTTTCATATTTAAGCAACAAGGTAGTTTATGAAAAAGAATCCATGAGCTTGGAAGATGCAAGACAGGGTGGTGGTATCCTTAGCAAGTCATTGGGAATGATCTCACTCCCAGAGAAGCTGGAGTTTGTCTCAAACAAGCTGAATCATAGCAGTTGTTTGTTTACTATCAGTATCACCTCAAGGGCTCTTTACTCTAATATCTTGCCCTCTCTAATATCCTGTTAGTTTAAAGAGACGAGAAATTTTCATTTTTCTTCTCATCACTGGTGCTGGAGAGGGGATAGTGCTATTCAGTTCAGAGATTACCAGTGCAAGCTCAAGCTAAGGGTGCCATGAAAAAGGAGGAAAAGTCTCCATCTGAGAATTCAAAACCTAAATTGAATAGAAGTTTAGGAGCTGAGAAAGTTCCAGGTCTTCTTAAAAATGAGAGCAAGGGGAAGATATTTCACATTTCGAAGGGTGCTACTCCAGCATTTCATGTGCCTCACATGCCCTCATTTCCTTATCTTTCTCACTATACTTGGGAATTCCTTCCTTTTCTTTACCCTGCAAAATTCTGAAAACTTCAAGCACCTAGTCGTAGCTCCTGGATAATTTTTAATGGTTTTAATCTGTGACAAGAGAATTGTTGGGAGAAAAGCAAATATAATTCTAGACGATCTACCCTATTACAGGGTGAGGTATTACAAAATGTGTGTATTGCACACAGATTACATTTTCCACTAACAATAGGATGCTCAGCAGCACTTTTTTTCCCCAGATAAACGAATTCCACACCAGGGAGAGAATTTCTGTGAATCGCTCATACTCTTTTAAGAGAAAAAGGAAAAAAAAATTGATAACTGCTTAGAAACTCGGAATGCTGAATTAAACCCTGAGAACCACAGATTGCCTTAACTGACCACAAAGGATATTTAGATGAGATGCTTGGGAAATCATTTAATTGAAAAGACAGTAAAGCACTAGCAGCACTCCACCATGGGAGTTAGACACACCCTTGAAACAGATTTCTCTAGGTAGGGCTGGTGATCCCTTGGAGCAGAATGGACTATTACGATCTCATGATGTTCCTTCTAACTCTATACTGCTATTGCCAAGCAGAAATCAAATACTTAGAAGCTAAGCGCAATTGTGACATGGCAACCTCGCTTGTTGTATGGCTATTTCCACCACACTGATGTCAAGGTTGGCACAACCAACCACAAACAAGAAGCTAAATACTTTTGCAAATCTAGTAGAAACTTCAGAGGTACTCCCCTCCCAGCCCTGTGAGTCACTTCATCACCTCCTCTGCTCGCAGGACTCACCCTAATTCCAACAGAATCGGAGTCCAACATGGAAGTGTTCAGGGCAAACTGTGCCCTGCCCTCTTCATTTGTGGTGCAGTTGATTTCCTGGTGTCCTCCTAAAGAAATCCTCACAATTTCATTGGCGATTGGAGCACCAGACCCATCCACTAGTTTCACCTGGAGAAATAAAAACAGTACAGTATAGAAGGAAAGGAATGCCTGATAGACCGATAGACTGATAGACCACCAAGCTAAGGATGCTGGGCTCATGTCAGACAAGGAAGCCTCTACTGCACTTTACATGTGCATCATCTATCTCTTTCAGAGCGAGCTGCAAACTTTCTGCATCTTATATCTTTGGCCCTTTCTTATCTCCGCCTCTGGGTCAGAGAAGTGGGCATGGATATTGACAGGTGCTCACACCCCTCAGGCCTCTTATTAAACAGGAGATTGGAAAACAGAATTTTACTTGACTGGAGAAGAGGAAGTGCAAGGACAGGGGGGTAAGGAGGATGAGGGCTGTACTCTCAGCTGCTGTTCCCTGGTTTGAGAGCGTGCAGGGGACAGGAGGCCCACAGGGATTAACAGCACTGAGGTCCAGCATCTTTGCAGAGCGAGGCATGTATCTGTCCAGGAGGTCCAGTGGCATGATTGTTTAGCACTCATGGCATTCCATTCTCATGGTCTCCCTACCTGCCCGAAGAAGGGGATTCCAGGTTTGTAGTGGGAGTCTGAATGCTCAAAGGTGATTTTGCTAATGGTGGTTGTGATCTCAGAGAAGCTTGTTCCTGTCAACTCCACTCCTGCAGGAAGAAGCACGAAGAATTAGTTTGCCTCTGCCTGACCAGAATTACTTTTACTCCAGGCCAACACTCCTTTCCTGGACAAGCAATGTTGTTGATGCTCCTGGCCTCTAGGTAGGAAAACTTTAGGATTCCAGAAAAGCAAGAGTCCGCTTTCCTCCCTCCTTCCTACTTGGCAGGCCCCTCTGCTGGTCTCTCCTGGGCTTATTACATGGCTCTTGGATCCAGATGATTCATACCTGTTTCCTCCTCTTTAATTTTAGCCTCCACATGGAGCTTATTCTCATATCCACTTCTCTTGAGCTGGAATAACTTGGTCTTTACTGTTTCAGAAATGCAGCCATGGTTGTCTGTCTGTTGGAGGAAAACAAACAAGACCGTTATAGTCTCATTTATATAAAGTTTATCCAGCTTAGTGAATCCATCATTGTGCGTTGCTCTGAACTGGAAGAGAAGCCCATAACCTCACAGATCATTCGCTCTGCTGTTTTTATCAAAACTGGAAAAGCACATAAATAACGTGGCAAAGAGCATTTTGAAGCACTTGCAGCAATGTCAGAGCAACGAGTTTGCAAGCTGGAAGATTTTTGTTGAAGTATGTGTGAAGTTTGAAATTCCAAACACTTGATACAGAAGCACAGGGTATTATTCAAGTGTATGCCATGCAGGAATTGCTTGCCAGGCGTCAGGAACACTAGAATATAACTGCTGACTGAAAATGTGCAAGCTGTAAAAGTGATACATAAACCAAAGCCTGTGTATGTGTAGAAAGATGATGATTGCTGGAAAAGTATTGCCAAAGCTTGCCACCTCTCTTCAGCATCTTCATGTAAAAGGCAGGTCTCCACAGAAAAGGGAAGAGATGCCTGGAACAGAGGTTAGCACCACAGTGTTCATATTTTCTGTAAGCATGTATAACAACAGCAGTGGCAGAGGCAATAGTGGGGATCATACTGTAGCAGACCCCAAGGACTCCTGCACCTGGGTGGGGGCAACCCAGGATATCAATACGGGCTGGGGGATAAAGGGATGGAGAGCAGCCCTGCAGAGAAGGACTTGGGGGTACTGGTGGATGAAAAGCTGGACATGAGCAGTCGCAGCCCAGAAGGCCAACTTGTCCTGGGCTGCATCAAAAGCAGCGTGGCCAGCAGGGCGAGGGAGGTGATTCTGCCCCTCTACTCTGTTCTGGTGAGACCCCGCCGGGAGTACTGCATCCAGCTCTGGAGCCCTCAGCACAGGAAGGACGTGGACCTGTTGGAGAGGGTCCAGAGGAGGGCCACAAAAATGATCCGAGGGCTGGAGCACCTCTCCTGTGAGGACAGGCTGAGAGAGCTGGGGTTGTTCATCCTGGAGAAGAGAAGGTTGCGGGGACACCTTGTTGTGGCCTTTCAGTACTTAAAGGGGAACTATAGGAAGGATAAGGATAATCTCTTTAGCAAGGCCTGTTGTGACAGGACAAGGGGTAATGGCTTTAAACCAAAGGAAGGTAGATTTAGACTGGATATAAGGAAAAAATTTTTACAGTGAGGGTGGTGAAGTGGTGGCACAGGTTGCCCAGAGAGGTTGTGGAGGCCTCATCCCTAGAAACATTCAAGGTCAGGTTGGACGGGGCTTTGAGCAACCTGATCGACTTGAAGATGTCCCTGCTCACTGCAGGGGGGTTGGACTAGATGACCTCTAAAGGTCCCTTCCAACCCAAACCGTTCTATGATTCTATGACCATAGGCATGTCTTCTACTTGCTTTCTTGTCCCGGCATATTTCCACGATTGCTATTACCTCAGTTTCTGTCAATTAAGCTAGCACCGTTGCACCTTTCCATGCTCCAAACACCATTCAGTTTTGCTCTTTGTAGGTTTGCCAGTCTGAAGAGTGAAAAAGTGATAGTTTTTTCCTGCCTGTCTTAACCACTGCTGCTAAATCCATATTCATTTCCGTTATGCCAAACTGCATCACCCCTCCCCTGGTTTCTGCTCCTTTCCTGCTTCTAATACCAACTTCGCATCCCATGCACTGCCTCTAATATAAGCCAGCTCCAGCTCTGCTCTCATCGCTCATGCCTTTCCTATCACTTCTTTCTTACACTCCCTATACTCCATCTGACCGTTTTTTTTGTTTCTTTCATCTCTTCCTTCCCCTTCAGCTTCTTGCCTTTGCACACATCTTTCTTACTGCACAGACCTTCCCCCTATTTT
Source organism: Phalacrocorax aristotelis (assembly GCF_949628215.1). Taxonomy (NCBI): domain Eukaryota; kingdom Metazoa; phylum Chordata; class Aves; order Suliformes; family Phalacrocoracidae; genus Phalacrocorax; species Phalacrocorax aristotelis. The sequence continues at coordinate 135,285,810 of NC_134276.1, read as the reverse complement.
TACCTTTCACACTTCATCTTGCACCCAATCTTCTCTCCTTCTTCAGGCTTCCTTAAAATACATGAACTGTCTCCCCTCCTCACACTCATACTCCGTCAGAGCAAGCCTGTGCCTACCAGGCATGCTCAGGAAAACATTTTCTCCTCTCACTCTACCCACAAGAGCAATCCTGACTCACCTGTCCAGAGAACTCGTCGCACACTGCCTTCGCCTCTTCACCGTAGCAGCTGGTGGCTGCTTGTTCAAACTTCCGGCAGACACGGAAGCTCACAAGGCCAGGAACAGGCTTCCCAAATGTGTATCTACCAGCAGAGAGGATTGGGAGAAAAACACAGACATTAGGAATGTAAGAGGGATGGAGAAAAATTACTAGCTCACCTATAGTGGAGCCAGGACTCTTCCCTAGAGCTCCCTCCAGGACACAGCATCATCAACAGAGGAAATACAAAGCAGAAAGAAAAACGGTAACATTTTAGGATCAACTTGGCAACAGGGGCAGGAGCACTGAAGCTTATAGTCCTGATTGCATCCCTGGGATAACATACAAGCCTGCAGATATCATTTACCCTAATGATGATTTAGTTGAGAGCACCCCTCACCTTGGAGAATATATTGCAAGTATCCACCCCACCGCCCAGTTCTGATGGCACTGGTTTGTCTGTGCATGTGCTCGGGGTCTTTTGGCTTGCCCTTCAGCCTGAGTCATGGCTGCCCCTGCAGGATGCACGGAACATGCCATGCGGAATCGAGTGAGGTTGCCCAAAGAGGGCATCTGCAGCACTTAGGGTTTCCCCTCAGCAACGATGAGCAGAAGCCACAGTTAAAACATTGTTCCCAGGGAAACTAAACTGATGACCTCTTCCATAGCACTGCAGCTGGTCTTAAATCCTCTATTCAAAAAATACCCTCCCAGAAAACAGAAGAATATGTTTCTGCATGTTACATATAGAGTGCCCCAAGCAATAATTGTTGCCTTTTGTCTAATGGTAGATGTAGTCTGGTCCTGGGACCCCAAAAGGATTGAGAAAGATAGTGAGGCATCATATCTCAGTCTACCAACTGGATTTTCAGCAGCAGCTGAAGAAAAACCTGAAACCAAGAAGGACTTGAAAGAATGACACTCACAGGCCACAAACTGTCACCTTCACCTTCTCATCAAGAATGGTGATCACCTTGGGCATTTTTACTGTCACTTCAAATTTTGGCAGCACTGCAGCAGAACAAAGGAGAACAGTCTATGTGGTGGGGAATAACATACGAAGACAGGATTATTACACCAGCTATTAAAATACAGCAGCTTCTTAGATAACACATGGGTGATCAGTCCCACAGCAAAATATAGTAAAATAGAGACTTCAGTCAATAGAGGTCTCTCATAAACATACAGAGCTGGGTCTGCAGCCCAGCCTCTGCATTTCCAAAGCCTGTAGGTCTTTCCCATTTGCAAAGTAGGAAGACCCCATAGCTTCCCTGGTGACTTAGCACAGGGTGACATCACATCCAAACCCAGCTGCAGGAGGGGAAGTGGATGGTGACTGTCTTGGGAGAACTAGGAGGGATTCAGGGCACAGCTGAAAGAGGTCAAAGGACTTCCAGGCTCATCTTCCAGAACTCAGCTCTGCTGCACGAGCCACATCATGTCAGACCGTGTAACAAGGTCTGCAGCTGGCTTGCTGGGCTGGGAAGCTATGTTGGTTGTGACCATGCACGGCTCTGTATTGGGATACCATTTTCTAGCCAAGCAGATGGAACTGGCACGGGGGTGAAGAGTACCAGAGAGAGGTTAAGGCACTAAGGCATAATAGGGCCTACAGGCTTAGCTTGTGGGGGAGTACAGGCAAGATCTTAATTTACAGACAGCCCCAGCCTACAGCAAAAGCTCAGCGCTTTGGGCCTCAGGCAGGGGAGACCCAGACTCATAGTGTGACACTTGACGGGTGTGTAGCCAGCCGGAGATGAGGCTGTGGCCTTAAGTCACGTCTGAAAGGAGGTGAGACTTGTAGTTGCCAGCACAGACTGATCCAAGACACTTGCTCCTCCTGATGGGAGCCCTGCTGAGCTGGGCAGTCAGAAGAGCTGCACTGCTTGGCCTGGGGCTTAGGGAGGGAGTGGAGACAGGTCGCTCAAGTCCTTCAGTCTTCACTCCTCAGAAAGGCATGGTGCTTGGGAGGGAGAGGACACAGAGACATTTTCCCAGCCATGCTGGACATCCTGGCCAGTTCTACCACCCTGTTCAGTTAAGCTTTCATGCCCCACAAGACTAGCTGTTAGGAACTTGAAACTGCAGCAACAGTTACCATACTCCTCCACAGAGAAAGGATGTTGAATTTTCTTCCCAGAGGCCTTCTGTGCCACCACCGTGTAGGTCCCTTGCATAGGTTCAGAGGTGAGGTTGAAGGACAGCTGGATTAACCCCCCCTTTAACTCTGCCTTTGCCCACTGGTACAGACGGTTCTTCTTTGGGTCCTACAGATAATGAGACCACAAGGAGATTGTGAGAACAGTGGGAGTTTGCAATGAGAACTAAAAAGCACTAGCAAAAGCAGTGAGGGGAGGGCCAGCCCCTGTGTTTCAGGAGGCTGCAGGGTAGGAGTGGGGGGCGCTAGCAGAGTTGTGTGGGGATCCCTGGGCTGCACAATAGAAGGAGCTGTAACCTGGGCCCAGAGTACATGGCTGCCACCATATGAGTTAAAGCTCTGTATATTTCAATTAATTAATGTTATGGACCTGCTTCATAAATAAAAAAGACAAGAATCGTCTTGAGGCAACTGGTAGTTATGCTGCCCCGGCTGAGGTGTGATAGATGTGAGCACGAATTGAATGTTTGTACGTACCTCGATATAGACCAGCGGAAACTGGAAGGAGAAGAAAGGAAACAGCATGTTTAGAATTCACCTTTAGACAGAGGGCAAGCAACACAGTCAAATGACCAGGGCTATGACCACATTTCAGGGAACAAGCTGATCACCCAATGGAGTAAGGAAGAAAGTCCCTGGTGTGGAGCAAGAGCATTTTGAGGTACATCAAGACAGGGGGCAATCCTTCATCTCAGGCAGAAAAGTCAGCTGAAATTACTAACTCTGTATGATCTGCTCTTACTCTAGTAAGAGCAGGTGTACACTGTGATAATGCACACTTGCTCACCGCTGAGGTGTTTTCACCAGCACCGTTCATTTGCAGTTTGACAAACCTTTCCACGAACACAGAAGGCAGCCTTACGCAGAAATTTGAAGAGCAGATCCTGTTAACAGGACCTGAGGTAACCCAGGAATTGTACAACTATCTCAGTGTACTGAGAGCTCTCCCCCAGAGACACTTCTTTCCTCCCTTTCCCCATGTAGATGACTTAAGGCCAAATAACTAGCAAAAAGGAAGTATCGTACTTACCACCTCATTCAAGGGACGGAAGTCTTTATCCAGAGAAACAATTCTGAACAGGACTGGTGGAGGAAGGCAGACAGTGAGGTTCCACAGTGCAGTCACCAACCCAAAAGCATCAGTTGCAAAAACAAATGGTACAACAGAGAACAGAGCCGTTCCCTCCTAAAGAAATTCCATTCACTAGAAAGTTAAGCCCTGCTAGAAGCTTACCCATGTAACAAATTACATTAATAAGAGGATGTTCGCAGCAAACCCACGGCAGCGTGAACACCTTGCTGATCATGGGCTTCAGAATCTCATCAATCAGGACCAAAGTTAAATTTAAGTTGACTTTGTCTGCTTTGCAAGGATACATTTTTACATTGGAATTCACATGGGTCTTCTAGTTCTGTTGTAACTAGACTGACTTCTTAGGAAGGATGAATGCAAGCCAATTACTTCAGCACTTGGCCGCAAGTTTGTGTTGGCTCTGCATGGATAGAGAATTCAGTGTCTCTTTTAGAACACCAGTTCCTGTCCAGGCCTAATTTAGGAGATCAACGGCCCAGAAGAAATAAATGGTTTATATAGTTCTCTCTGTCTTCATTGAGCAAAATCAGCTGCCACTTTGAAAGCTATTTCATGACTTAGTCTGAATTTTGGCCCTGTTCTCTATAGGACAAATACCCAGCCTTTCTCTGATTTTAATGCAAACCCTAACTGCATGGACCACAACAACAGAGCTCTCAGTGACAGAGGCAGTGTGTGCAGGTGCCCAAGATACATGCATGTACCTTAACGTTCCCCAATTTTTCCCATACGGGGCATTAAAAACATAAGCCTCAGCCACGAGACTGCACTTCTGACCCCCGCTGAAAGCACTTGACAACTGGCCGGCACAGTTACACAGTTTTAGGACATATTTTTGCTTCAAATGCAAATCTCCACCCCTTCCCCGGTACCTGTCTGTCCAGGCTTGTAGATGGGTTTGTCTGTCTGGACAAAGACCAAGCTCTCAGAATTCTTGACCAGCACCGACTTGCGGCTCCTGAAATGCAGTGTCGCCCCCTTCACCGTCACAGTGATAAACGTGACTGGTGGCTGACTATTCGATTTTGGAAGCTGGAGAGTAAGAAGGCAACTATGTTATGGACCAACATTAAAGGCTTCCTGAGCTGAATTGGCCTTCATGAAATAAGAGATCCAATATAATCCTGATGAACCCAACACAGAGGTGAGGGAAAATATTATCAGGAAAAAGAGACTGATCTTTACTTGTCCCATATTCCTGCTCTTTCCTACTGCTGTGCAGTGATTGTGCAAGTATTGTGCAGCAAAGGAACTCCCAGCTCTGCCACTCAATTTTAAGAAATTCTTACTGCCCCCACCAAAATTTTTCTGTCCTTTTCCTTTTGACATTGACAGGGGCAAGGGAATAATCTCCCTCCTCTTTCAGATAACGTCCCCAAACCTTGCAGAACATTTCCTTTTCTAAACCAAACATGCCAAATCTCTATACATCTCTCTCCAAATGACAAAATTCAATCTCCAGCCTATATCTGACAAACCCAGGCACAGACGCCAACCTGCTCAGTGTCCTGAAGGCCAGTTCTTCAGCCTTCAGGCGAAAGATGTAACCTGTGCTCTGAGCCAGATGACCAAGTTTCCTAGTTGCCTGCAACTTGTTATAGTCACTGGGGCTATCGATTACGTTAAGCTATGGATGTCCTGCTTCGTTCTCTTCTTCGGACAGAGGGAAATCACAGCTTTATGTTCTCACAGTATTTCGGTGTTCTATATCCACAAGGCAAAAAGTATCTGAGGTCTAAAAGCTGTACCCCAATTTGAAGGCACTCAGGTGACAATCTGTGGCTGTCAAAGGATGATGTGGAGAGGCAGCTGGAGAAGCTGTTCACCAGCCAGCCATCAGGAGCATCAGTACTAAAACCTCTTCTTTCTCCCGTCCTAGAGAGGGGCTGGCTTTCCAGGATTCAGCATTGCCCATTCAGGTGGCATGCTAAAGAGATCTCAGCAGTGAGAGTGTGTTGAGGATGGACATGAACATACCTTTGGCCAAGAGGGAAGTGAATACCTACACAGTGTTACTCTGTTCATTACTACTCAGTACCCTTACAGTTTACCCCTGGCATAAGGGATCATCCCACAAGGATGAGATACTCACAGAGAACGGGATGCAGGTGAACACATCCTTCTCCGACACCACGTCATCAATCAAGCTCCTGTTTTCCCCTTGATGCTCAAGTGTGGCGCTCAGTGTCACAGACTCATTCAGGTGGGTCAGCTGTACACAGACTTTCTCAGGAGTATCAGTGTGTATCAGAAAGGGCAGTAGCACCATATACTGCCTAGGAACAGGGGAGAAGGACAGGTCAGAGGAACAGGAACAGATAACAGGAGCTGCACAAAAAAAAAAAAAAGCAAATAAACCTATCTGATGACTACAGCCTTCGCAGTACAGGGAGAGAGATGTATTTTCTAGGAGTGTAACAAGACTTTCAGCACATCTGTAACAGCAGGGGAAAGCAGAGGGGCCAGTCTCAAAAGTAAAATACCACAGGAAATCCTCAATGCAAATGTCTGGAAGGGATATGTTTTTCCAGCAGCACTTCCTTCTGGCACCCTGAATAACACCAGTGGGGAAAAATCGATTGTCAGCTTTACTAGGCGCTGTTAGTAGGATTCAGGAGCCACACAAGTGTTGGTGCCTAGTGAAAAAAATGCCATTGACTACACGCTGCAAACCATCTCCAGCATTACTCTCATTCTTCACAGAGACCCAAAACTACCACAGCGTGGTGCCAGATCTTAAGCAAAAAACAGTGGAGCAAATTTCAGGTTTTCAGGGAAGCAAGCCCCTGGTCCCTGCTCAGCCCTATGCAGCCTCCCTCCCAGTGGAGCAACCTGCCAGTTGTGTTCCCGTGCCCAGCACTGCATCTGGGAATCAAACCTGATCTGCCTAATGGCAACAGTGCTCCCTTTTGGGTGGGCAAGGACTGGCCTCTGACGGGCATCCCCAGAACAGCAAGCAGCTGAGAAAAGAGCCCTTGAAAACTCAGCAGTAAGGTAAGGCATTGCCTTTAGTGGTAGGGGAAGTTCTGGCACCTTTATGTCCATCAGTTGGTCTGCAGGGAGAAAGCTCTGGCCCCTCAGATCCCAACTCTGCTGTCTGCTTACCCTGCATTTGATGAAACCGCTGCAGCAGCACAGCCTTGCTTTGCTGGGGAGGAAAAGACATTGCCAAAAAGCCAAAGAAGAAAGTCTCTGGGATGTCAGGATTCCTCATGCGCTGCTCCTGCCATACACATGCACACGTGCACAGAACACACACTCCTGTCACATACAAACAGGGCAAAAGGGGGTGAAGAAGCGAGGAAACATAATATACCCTCACAGACCTTAACAGTCACAGCCTTACAGTGCCACATAACCCTGGGTGAGAAGGAAATTTTCCTTCCATTGGCTGAGCTGAAAAATGTGAATTCAAAAGTAAAAGCCATGTCTGGTCATGCCACGTCTCTTATTTGTTCCCTTTTTTCCTCATTATCAATCAAAAAAACACTCCCATCTCCTGGGCATTTCAGCCTGGGAGTAGGGTAGTCAGCCCAAAATGAAACCTTTCATTGCCTTTTCAAAAAAGTCTGTTTCTTAAGAAAAACTGAATGTGTAAACAGTTACAAAAAGTTGCCTTAAAAGGCAAATCGGTGCAGAAAATTTTGTTGAAATGCTCTGAAATTCTCTGAAGCAGCAAAAGGCATTCTTATAAACCTTTCCCTTCTTTTTTAGTTTTTCTGTTTTCTTTCTGAAATTTTACTCATATCTCAGGTCACAGACTCTTTTGGGTGCCCCTGAAGCACTGGAGTTGCTGTTTGTAGAAGATACTTTACCCAGCCCTGGTGTCTTTATTCCTGTGTAAAAGAAAGTGGGCAGAAGATAAGAGCAACAGACAGGAGTAGAACCCAGGTCTCCTGCCTGCTCAGAGAACCCCCCTGCACAGCTTACGGCTCTGTGGTGGGCGAGGTGTCTCCAGGAAGGAAGAAGAGGAGAAGGAGGAAGATGTTTGGTTTCATGAGCAGCCCGTCCTTCCCCATGGTGCAGAGCAGGAGGTGGTGAGTCAAGCAGACACCCAGCCTGGTCCAGTGCTGCTTGTACTCCACCTCGGCTCTCCGAGTCAACCCCTTTATACCCTCCTCTGCAAACAGTCCAGGGGCTGGAGGAGATAAGGGCTAGGGGCCAGGGCCCATCCAGAATCTGGGAGCGACAGTAAGGAGGAGCTGGAACTGGCAGCTCTGAGTCTGGGCAGAAGGCCAGGCACTGGGGGGAAGAGGGAGGGGAGGGTGCCCAGCAGGCCAGAGCTGTCCCTCTTTTGGGGCAGGGCAGCAGACAACTGAGGAAAGGTGGTAGCTAAAGAAAAGCAGGGCTAACAGCAGAGGATAAGGGGAAGGCCTTCATTTCTGGCAGGTCTCCCTGGAAGGAGCTGGCCACGGCGCTGGCCACAGAGACTGGTGGAGGAGCAGGAGCATTCTGATTTCCTTCAAACTGGGAGCAGGAGATTGAGCTAGGGTTTGGGAAAGGAGTGTGGGTGTGCCTAACCCCCACTCATAGGCAGGATCTGAAAACAGGGAATGCAAATGCTGAAAACCTTCCCCCTCCACCCACCCTGCTCTCTTACACTCTCCATTCCTGGTTCCACCAGAGCTAATGCCAGGAAAAGGGGCCAGAGAGTGCCTGGACAATCAAGTCATCTACGACAATCTGACCTTCACCCTGACAGAATCAGGGACAGTGACATGATGGGAAGCTGCCAAAAGTTCAACCCATTAACAGCATGTAACTCATTAACCAGTTCTCCAGAGCAGCAGCTGCCCTCACACAGCAGAGCAGATGTGGCCTGGGTCTTGCTTTGCCTGTGCTGGTTCTTGTTCCAGGTCAGGTCATTGGCACACCTAGATCAAATTATTGCTGTTTGATGGAGCCCTTCCTGGTTTCGTCACATGAAAACCCATGATGGGCAATGTTGTATCATAAAGGGAAATTTCTTTTGACCATTGTCTGTACTGTAGTCACCTTGGTCTGCAGCAGGAGGATCAATACCTCTGGTAATTATTACCCTTGCAAGTGGCAGTAGAATATCTGTCTTGCTTATAGTCCTAACCCAAACTCCAAAGAATGGAGATCTGTGTTAGGGGATGTAAAGCACAATTTTCAGATGAAAAAGGGTGCAGGATAAAACCATTATCTGCCTGTCCTTCCCCTCTCTTACTGTCATCATCAGAAGTTTGGTGAGCTCAGGAACTTTGGAGTTAAGAAATCCAAGTGCAATGAGATAACAAACCTTCATTACAGACCTCATTCTGCCCTGCAGTGATCTGCATAGGAAAGGAAGGGGTAGTAGTGCATATCCAGTTTCACCGGGGGCTGCACAAAGAAACCCAGCCCAGGCTTTTGCCCTGCCTTCCCCATCTGATGTCTACAAGTTGCTCTACCTGCCCAAAAGACATGCAACCCAGGAAGATTTGCCTCACTGTCAGACAAGAGGATTTCTATGTGGGATGGTCAAAGCCTCTTTGAAGATAGAATCATAGAATTATTAAAGTTGGAAAAGACCTCTAAGATCATCAAGTCCAACCATCAACCCAACAGTACCTTGTGTCCTAAACCATGTCCCAAAGTGCCACGTCTACACCTTCTAAATACCTCCAGGAATGGCGACTCCACCACCTCTCTGGGCAGCCTGTTCCAATGCCTGACCACTCTTTCAGTAAAGAAATTTTTCCTATAGCCAATCTAAACCTCCCCTGATGCAGCTTGAAGCCATTTCATCTCGTTCTATCGCTAGTGACATGGGAGAAGGGACCAACACCCACCTCACTACAACCTCCTTTCAGGCAGTTGTAGAGAGCAATAAGGTCTCCCCTCAGCCTCCTCTTCTCCAGACTAAACAACCCTGGTTCCCTCAGCCTCTCCTCATAAGACTTGTTCTCCAGACCCTTCACCAGCTTCGTTGCCCTTCTCTGGACACGCTCCAGCATCTCAGTGTCCTTCTTGTACTGAGGGGCCTGAAACTGAACACAGTATTCAAGGTGTGGCTTCACCAGTGCCAAGTACAGGGGCACAATCACTTCCCTGCTCCTGCTGGCCATACTATTCCTGGTACAAGGCAGGATGCTGTTGGCCTTCTTGGCCACCTAGGCACACTGCTGGCTCATGTTCAGATGCCTGTCAGACAGCAACCCCAGGTCCTTCACCACCGAGCAGCTTCCCAGCTACTCTTCCCCAAGCCCGTAGCATTGCATGGGGTTTTTGAGACCAAAGTGCAGGACCCAGTGCTTAGCCTTGTTGAACCTCATACAGTCGGCCTTGGCCTATTGATCCAGTCTGTCCAGACCCCTCTGCAGAGCCTTCCTACCTTCAAGCAGAATGACACTCCCACCCAACTTGTCATCTGCAAACTTACTGAGGGTGCACTCAATCCCCTCATCCACATCATTGATAAAGATATTAAACAAGACTGGCCCAGACTGGGGAACCCGGACAAGACTGGGGAACCCTGCTCGTGACCAGCCACCAGCTGGATTTAGCTCCGTTGACCTCAGCTCTCTGGGCTTGGCCATCCAGCCAGTTTTTTTACCCAGCAAAGAGTATGCCTATCCAAGCCATGAGCTACCAGCTTCTCTAGGAGGCTTCTCTGGCTTTACTAAAGTCCAGGTAGATGACACTTTACATTGGTTCTAACAGGCCGGGAGCCAGACTCATTGAACACAAACCTTACAAGAAAGAGGTACAGAAATGCATACAGCAGAGGAAGCTAGGGCTACTCTTTTGGCAAATAGCCACACCGCTCACAAGCAGCTCCTCATCATTAGGACCTTGGTCAGAAATGTGCTGTGTAGCCAAAAACTGAAATGTTTTCAGTCAGTTGAAGGGGGCAAGATTTTAAAGGCTTGGGATCCCAGTAGGTACTAATGAACGTGTACAGATACCAAACTGATTTTAAAAATCTGCCTTCAAGCTGCCTGGCCTCCATCCCATTCCCAAGAGCAACTTGGGCCCCAGCAGCCTAATTTCAAGGTTCTCTGCATGGCCCATGTGGTTTGGCTTGTAGGTGGTGGCACAGACAAGGCACTGGCAATGAGTTTTCCCTGTCTCTCCTGCCACCTCCACCTGCTGTGAGTACAACTGAGAAGACCAACAGGCTTTCTAGAGCTTTGTTACTAGATTTTAAGTGGTTAGCTCTAAGCTCCTGAAGAAAACTCCTGCAAGGTGTTGGCCTGTGCAGGAGGAGAATGTGTTTTAGGGATATCTTTCCTGGATTTCTCTCAGTGAATCTCAAGTTCTGCCATTTGGCATAGCTCAAAGGGACAGGAGTCCCAGTTGTGCAAAAAGAGCATCAAGCATCCTGTATCTGAACCAAGAATCCCACTGCACTCACTGAGAGCACCACAGAAGTGCTGGATGGAAGGGCACTCTGGAAGTTACCTAGTCCATCCTTTCACTTAAAGCAGGACTGCGGCTAACACTAGATCAGCTATGACTTTGTCAAGTCAAATCTTGAAAACTTCCAAGGATGGAGAACCTACCATTTCTACAGTGATCTGATCCAGTGTTGCACTCATCTCTGGTGAAGACGTCTTTCCTCATGTCCAGTCTGAACTCCCCAAGCTGCAGTTGCAGGCATTGCACTCTGTTATATCTTCTGCCCCTACCAAGAAAGGTTGTGTTCCAACATCCTTGTAACTGCCTTTTAAATAGCTGTAGGCACCTATTTAATCATTCCAACCTCCTCTTGGTCAGACTAAACAAGCCCAGCTGCCCCTGCCACTCCCTGTGCGTCATATGCTACATTCTCCGACCAGTTGGTCGGAGTTGGTCCAGGTTGAATCCTCTCCAGTTACTCCAATTTCCTCTTGAACTGGGGCTCAGCAGACCAGACACAGTTCAGGTGCAGCCTCAGAAATGCCATGGAGAATGAGGATTGTAACTTACCTCGATCTGCTAGCCATGCTCCTCCACTATTCATTCATCACTGCTTAGAGTTCATCCCAGAAGAACTTACTTCCAAAAAATTAGCATATATTAATCAACTATATCAACATGCTCTAGAGAGAAGATCAAAAGCTCTTCCAAAGATATTTGTTCAAGTGCTTTTCATGGAAATGGATATACTTGCTTCAGATCCCTTTACTACTGTGAAAACTTGAACCCACAGAGGAGCCATGTGCTTTGTTAAAAGTAAAATCTGCAGCTGAAAATCCTTTCCCTTCAAAGAACAGTCAACTTTTGAGGCAACCTAATGTATTTATCTATTTTACATTTCCAGAGCATCTCTTCAGGATGAGAGGCCGTGCTTGAAGAGCTCATCAGTAATGCATAATTACAGCACGCATTGCGCTCTAAAATCCTAGGGGAGGCAAAGCGGTTGCACTATTCACCAGATAGACTAGGCAAGCTCAGAGACATGCTCACCTCACCTACATGCATCATGATAACAGGAGAAGCTGTTTCTTCATTAGGGTTCTCCGGTAAAGTAAACACTAGGTTTCCTTCTCTAGATGCTATCACCATTTTGACAAAGCAGGCAGAAGCTACGGCATTATTTCATGGGGCCCGGCAACTTTCTGGGAGTCGGTGTCACCATCTTCTTTTGATATTGAATGGACTCTGGCACAGACAAAATGACTCACCCAAAGCAGCCCAGATACCCTGAGATGAAAACTCAGGGGTTTTAGCTCCTGGCACACTGCTTAAAATACAGTGGTTTTCTTGCAGTTTCCCCAGCTCTGACTGTTACAGGCATGGTGGGGTGCTTAGCTGCCTGCTGGGGTTAAACCATGATACATAGTCATTGAAAAGCAGACCTACCCTTGCTGGCAACATCCCACCTTAAGTCCCTCAGACCAGTGAGCTCTATATGAGGCTCAGCAGACATCTGCTTAGCTGAGTATGCTATGGTCTGTATTTTGTCTTCATCTGCCAATGATATATAAGACATATTATATATACATTAATAAGATCTCCTCTCAGTCTTCTCTTCTTTAGGATAAACTGTCCCAGCTCTCTCAGCCTTTCCTCATATGTGAGATGCTTCAGTCTTCGTCATCTTTGTGACCCTTCGTTGGACTCCCCAGTATGTCCACGTTCTTTTATACCGGACACAGTACTCCAGGTGTGGCCTCACCAGTGCTGAGCAGAGGGGAAGGATCACCTCCCTCAACCTGCTGGCAATACTCTGTCTAATGCAGCCCAGGGTGCCATTTGCCTCCTTTGTAGTGAGGGCACGTTGCTAGCTCATGGTCAACTTGGTGTTCCACAGGACACTAGGGCCTTTTCTGCAAAGCTTCTTTCCAGCTGGGTGATGCCCTGCATGTACTGCTGCATGGGGTTGTCCCTGCCCAGGTGCTGGCCTTTGACCTTCTCCTTGTTCAACTTCAGGAGGTTCCTGTCAGCCCATTTCTCCACCCTGTCTCTCCCAGAACAAACACACACACCTCAGAACATCTACCATTAACCTGCTGATAATACTAAATTGGAATATGACATAAACATATGAGGATAAATAGGCTAAACTGGAAATTAATACATTTTCTCTTCCTTTGTTGGAACAAAATTGCTGGGTGGAAAAAAGAGTTTTCCAGGTGTGTGGAAATGAAACCTACTGTCCCACCCCTCCTGTTCACTGTGGCTTTATGCTGTTCACACTCTGAGCCTGTCTCTGCTCTATTTGAACTGAAAGCTCCTTGTAGTAAGGATTTGTCCACTGCTTCTCTCTGCAGTACGAAACTGCAGAGGTGCAGAGGGAAACACATTCGTGGTTTGTCCAATAATGTCAACATAATTAACTGTATTCCTTTGGCTCCAGAAGTCCAGCCTCTTGACTAGCTAGGTTGAAGTTGGCCAGTGAAACACAGCGTGCAGCTCGTTCCTTCCGACAGAGAGAAGTAATGACATAGGTACACACTCGTGGTCCAGTGCAGTACTGGAGGTTTATTTTCACTGCTGGATTTACAGAAGCTGTAGTCTCGCCTCACCCCCTTCTCCCTCACCCATAGCACTGGGATGCAAAAAGAGAGCCTGCCACTGGGATCTGTTTCTGGCAGTGAACAGTGGGCTTCGTTTTCCCGGTCCTGCTGGCACCAGACAATGGAGGTGCAGGGAATGGAAATGCAATCTGAGGCTCAGGAATGGAGGAAAATGGCCAGCTTACCCTCAGAGATCTGAAGACCCAGCATTTGTTGTGACAGAACTTTTGTTTGCCCTTATAGGACAAACACGGAAAGACTAGGGAGGGCAGGGAATATGTCCCAGGTCTCATGTGGTCACAAAAAAACCAGTAACCCAACAGATGTGGACTGAGCTATTACTGAGGATAAATCACCCTCCTGGGCAACAAACCTGTCCCTGCAAAACACCTTTGTGAGGCTGTGGAAAGGGCAAGTCCTTGGTCTTGTATAGAGCTTTGGTTTGTAGGACAATAATCCACTTGTACCACTGACGAGATGCCTACGAGATGAAAATGCACGTGGGGTTCATCTAAGAGATTTCTCACAGATCCATGGAGCAGAGTATTCACAGCTGGAGGCCTGGAAGTGATCTTTCATCAGGACAACACAGTGTTGCACTGGGCTGTTAGAGAGGACCCTGCAAGAGACACGGAACAAAAGCAAGACAGACAGAAAATGCTGAGATCGTCTCCTGGAGGCAAGAAAGAAAAAAACATCTGATTTTGAAGGTGGAGCCCAGAGGAAGTGAAAGAACCCAACCTCCAAAGGGCAGCTCTTACAAAACAAAACATACACCAAAATACCTATCTCCCTGGAGATTACACATCTAAATAATATTGCCATTGTGGAACCCAAATCCGAACAAAACACAGACACAATGTCCTGCAGTGACCGTGATATTCCCCAGCATGAGAACAGCAGTGCTGAGAGTTTCGTGGAAAGATGATCACCTCCAAGGAGCCTGCAAGCACAGTAAGCTGGACTGAAGAAGGGAACTAGGCCAAATGCTTAGAGTACTGACCTACTGACAGTGAGATCTTGGGCGAGTTTCCTTGCTGGAGAGGTGTTAGAGACCACCGCGTGTTAACTGCCATAAAAAGGAAAGGGCCAGGCAAAGTTACTGGACCAAATCGCAATGTTTTCCCCTCATGTAGCATGCTGACTTTTGTCCAAGTAAATACTGAGCCAAATTTAAGGTTCTGACTTGGGTTGGAACCAGCAAAGCAGCAAAAGGCTGGGTCCTCACACCCGGTGACACCAGCACTTGGCAGAATGGCTGCAAGGTGACTAAACCCAGAAAAGCCACAATGGACCATATGCTTTTCTGACTGAGCAGCTGTGTGGGCAGAAGAGGTAAATAACCCTTGGTCTGAGTATCTGGAGGGAAGCAGAGAGTGAGTTGCTAACATTAACCCTGCTTTTCCCAGGTACATGCCTTCACAAGGTGCAGGGCAGTAGAAAGTAGGCCCTTTTGAGTTCAGTGCTGTACAGGTGACAGTAAGAAGAAAATCTGCCCAGGAAAAAGGCTCCTGAGCTCTGCTGCAAGAACTGTGGGTGTTACGGAACACAAGGGGATCTGAATTAGTACTGTTGTTTGTAAAGCAGATTGAAACTCACTTGGTGCCACTGAATATAGAGCCATCTTCCCAAATCCAGCCAGAGCCTGTGCTGTTCCTCAGTCCAATCCAGAAACACCCTGTTTGAATACTCTTGAACAGGTCCTAGAAATGGTGACAGATTACAAAAAGACTAACAGCAGCCAGCCTGAAAATGGGGGTAAGGATAAGTAAAGAGAACAGGGAGCAAGATGCGTCCCCTTGCCTGACTGTTCCATAAGTGGCTGACAATACAGCTTCTCCACACCTTCTGATCAGGATGACCAGCCCTGCAGATCATGCCTGGAATAACAGCTATGTGTACACTCACAAGGAAGTAAGTGTGCTTTCAAGGGTCCTGGGCAGATCCTCCAAAGGATATTTCTCAGGGCAAGATAGATGAACCAACTGCATCTGTCTCCTGGAGTTCCCTACACAGAGCTTTATGTAGGAACGTATGCTATTAGTATTGATATTAATACTCTACCATGAAGCTAGCTAGCAAGCTAATACAAAGTATTAACAATCAAAGGTAAAAGTCAGGTCAGGGCAGGAAGTGCAAGCACTGACAAATCTGTGTAAAGAGCCCAGGACCAAAGCACATTAAATTTTATAAGAACTTTCCTCCTACATGTTTTCAATGTTCATTTCCTTTTGCCTAACCTTTAACTCTTGCTTACTGTTAAAAGGTGAAGGCTGCCACAGAAACTCAGCCCTGAAGCAAATTCTTTTCCTCCTTGCCATCCTGCCCCCTCCCCCCCCCAAAAAAAGAAAAAAAAAGACAAAGACAAGAGAGAGAAGTTTGTCTTGTCCACATTTGTAATGAAACTCTACAGTAACCTTTCACTGGTATGGATGGGCCCCATCCTTATCTCCTGCTGCCATAAACAAAGCTTCAGAGCAGACTTCTTCACACAGAAGCAGTAACAAAGCCAGCTTGGTAAAGTGGTGGGAATAGCAGTAGATTGAGGAACTCCTGAGTGTAGCTGGTGGTTTGGAGGTTGACTGTGCTTCTCCGGCAAAGGGAGTTTGAACAGCCACAGCCCATGCAGCACAGGGCATGGATAGCTAGGAAAGTCTTGCTTATGTGGGGAAGTCTGAGCAGGGATAATGGGTAACACACTGGCAGCAGAGGCAGTAGTAAGAAAGCAGCCAGACCAGGGAGGCTTTCTTCACTCAGAGAAATGGGTAATCTGGGGAAGATGAGTATTTCTCAAGGAATCAGGATTTGCCTGAGAAAATGAGTCAGCATGGTACATATTCCCAGTTGGGCAGAGACTTGGCTTTGTAAGCCCCCCCAGAACATCATACAATGCAACCTCTGTCCAGGGACTGGAAGCTGTCCATGTTCATCGGACCTGAGCTAATATGCCCTGGCTTGCACAAAACCAGATCAAGTACTTCTGCTCTACTTATGCAGACAAGCCTCACCTCCCTAGTGATCAGCTCTACCCATTTCTTTAGCGGTCATACCCTGCCCCCAGTGAGCACCTGCTGGAAAATGAGCAGTGGAACAGATGGTTTCTGATTTCAGCAGCACAACTGAGGTTTTTTGGCAGAGAGAGGAAGCAAGCATCGAAAACAGACTGAGAAAGAAATACCCATGTGTGAACACAGGCAGTGGCAAGGGTCACTGAGCAGGAGAAGCTGGAGCAGCTGCAGGGAGGAGAGGCATCACTTTTGCAAAGGAAACACTTCTGAAGAGTGGGGATGTATTGGTTTGTAGGCAGTGAGTACAGAGACTGCACAGTGCCAGACTTTTCCTGCAATCATTCAGCCTTGTTGGGGCTAGGAGGGGAGGCGGAGAGAGGCATTGGAGAAGACTGTCTCCCAACATCCTTCCTAGGATGATTCTGAGTAGCTGACAGTGACCCTCACCTCTCCCTTCTCCCCTTTGCTTCTTTGCCTGCTGGGAACTGCCAAGGTGCATACTGAAACTGGAAGTGCACTATAACATCACAGTCATAAATCCTTCCTCTCCTTTAAAGTCAAAATATTGCTAGAGTGACAGCACTGCTTGGGTGTCAGTCACTGAGGTATCTCAAGGAAATGGAACAAGATCCTCAAAGAATAAGAAAGCCATTACCATTTCACTGGTATCGCTGATCACCAGGAGATCAGCTCCCTGTGCCCAGCAGGATTTCTGGCTGGAGTGCCAGTCCTTCTTCTCCTTGGAGAAGGTGTAGCAGCTCCATCTGTAGGCTATCCACTGCTCAGGGCAGCGTGAGTGGGAGTCACCTGTAAAGAAATCAAAATACTGGATTGTCTCTACCATTAGCCAACAGAAAAACACTTGTCAGCAAGGACCTACTGCAAAGCAACTCTTCTGGATAGTTGCAATGCAGAAAGCACAAGTCAGGATACACATCTAAAAATAACAATGTATGAATACTGAACTTCAAATCCTCTGTGCTATTTCCAAATCTTTACACAAGAGTCACAGGCACTCTAATGCTTGTGCAACACCCCCTCCCCTCCCTGGGTTTCCTCTGAACTACCCAGATGATACCTGAGAACCAAAATTAGCTATGTGAAAGCAGACAACACTCTGGGTGTGCAAAAAGTAAGGGAAAAAATTACATCATTCTGTAGGTACAGTGTGATAATGTCACACATCAGGTGAACAGATTTTAAGCAGCAAACAGTAGGCCCTCCCACATGGTCTAGCACCTTCTGCATGCCTGCAAAAGTGTTATAGACCTTGCACATTTGCTCTGCAGTTTACCACTATAATTACAGCAGACAAGTCTACAAAAACTTTTCAATATGTTTCACCGTTCTCTGCCACAGGTTCTGAAATGGGTTGCTTGGGACCTGCACAATGAACATATTCTTCAAAATATTCTGGATAGGCAGTAAATACTTAAGACTGGTAGGAACCTAGAACAGCTTCTGGTTTAACCCTCTGTAATGGAGTTCAGGATCTGAGCTCCTGTGCTTAGAGGAGTCTCAGGTACTTTGTTCTTGGTTGCTCACCCTCAGCACCCCTTTGTGTACTTACTCATCTTCCAAGTCAAAGCAATCGCTAGGGAGATGCTCAGAATCCCAAAGCCTATAGCCAAGCCCAGCACAACTGCTGGCCACAGACAAGGAGCTGTAAAAGAGAAAAGAAACCGTAGTGCACAGGAGCCACATGAAAACTGACGGTGGTTTTACATGGTTTGCTTGTGTCCTGGGCATTTCCATAAGGAACTGAACCATTTAGAGCATCTCTGTCTGTCCATGACTGCACATTGCTGCCATCACTGTCCCTGCTCAGCCTCCCCAGGGCCTCCCCACGTTCCTGTCCACCAGCCCAGGCACACACTTCAGCTCAGCCGGGAGCCGTCAGTGAGCAGTCCCTGCCTGAGCTTCCCAGGAGGTGTACCTGTCTTCAGGTCAGCCACAGCTCTTCCCCTGCAGGGCCACAGAGCCAGATGGTCCAGCCCCTGCAGCGGCAGACCCCAGGAGAGGAAGCACCTGCCCCAAGTTAGCCGGAGTCCCCCAAGCACCACATGACACTGCTTGCTGGCAGAAACCTCCCAGTAAACCTGCTCAGCATTGAAGCTTGGGGTGGAAACACAGAGCTGCATTGCCACAGCCACCATGTTCCAGCTTAAATGCAAAAAGAAACCCAAGACCTTTCCCCCAGCTCTCTCAGCAAGAGCGACAGGTTTAACCTCAGCATCCTGTTCACAGACTTATACACACAGTCATGTAACATCTTCCTAGGACACTCAGTCTTATGCTCTCATCCGCCTCTCCAGTGTTGGGGTGGCAGGATGGGATGGCCAGCCTTGAAGACCTTGGGATGCCACTCCACACTTTTACCACCACCAGGGGCAGAAAGGGACTCTTTGGGGCAACCTCCACTGTAGCCCAGCACAGCTTTCTTTCAAAGGGTAGGGAAGAACTGCCATGTAGAGGTCTGCTCATGTGCGGCAGGATCCATTAGCCTCCAGGCCACACCTTGCTTTCCCATTGTCATCTCCTGGAGCTGAGAGGCATTCACTTTCCATAAGCTGTTCAAAATCTCTGCACTAAAATGTCCTCTCCCCCAGGTTGAGGAGAGGATGACGCTTACTGCCATGGATGAGCTCCAGGGGAGTTTGGTTTGCTTGTTTTATTAATCTCAGTATGACAGCTGCATAGACAACAGGACTTTCTCAGAAGCACTATCTGTGCAGCTAATGGTTACTGATGTTGAGGAATCCAGGATTTCCCTGTGCTTCTCCCTTAAACTTACATACCACATCCTGCTCCTGTGGTGCTCCAGAGTCTTCTGCCCAAATCCAGCAGGAAAGTCCCTGGTGGAGCTCATGAAATCTGACGTGCTTCTCTTTCAGTCCTACCACAAGACCCCAAGAAACATACCTGTACTCCATAAAAAGGCTAGGAGTCTAAGGAATAATACGGAGGGAGGGGAAGGCTAGCTTTAGCCAAAGACACTACCACAGCAAGTACATTGAAAACTTGGTAGAAGAAGGGCTGTGAGTAGGATGTCATAGCAATAGGATACAAAATACAGAAGGAAGATAGAAGGGGCTGTTCTCTGCTCAAGTAAAATTACAGTCAAATTAGGTTAAGTAACTAACTGCATCAAGAGGTAACAGTAACAGCAACCCCACAGACCAAGCAAATACTACTAAATGCATCGGACTGGAATTATATGCCAGGCAAGGATGCCGACAGCACTCATGAACCAGCAAAAGGACCAGATCAACCATGAGGCAACCACGGTGACAACAAGAAGCATCAATTAATCACATTAAATTAAGCAAATGCCATGTCAGGGCATGATGAGGGACTGAATGCTTAGACACTGTCAATAGGCACCTCGCAGAGCGACAGGCCAAGAAACATAAAAAGTGAAGCAGCTCGTGACTGCCCTGAGCTGTGCTCAGGCCACCCGGCTCGCCATGGCTTCATCTAGCAGCTTCGCTGCTGCAGTGAGCACAATGCACCGAGATTTAGCAGAGCCAAAACCCACCACCCCCAACAACAACAACAAAAGGCACGGTGGTATAATAATTTCAAAATGGGAACCACAGAAAAATGAGGAAATCTGTCAAAAGGAAATTAAAAGTGATGCCTAAAAGAATAAAATATTTATAAGCAGCAGGGGAGACTTTTTTTAGGATCTCTCAGCAGAGGATGAAAACAAATGCACATCACATATCAGGAATATTGTGGGAAGGACAAAGAAAGCCAGCACTAAAACAGAAAAGTAAGGCACTTCACTTAAAAACAAGGATGCATCTTTCAATTATGGATGCTTTGTCCAAATACAGAAAGTAGATCAGATGAATAAATTCATAAAAATTCATTTATTTTGATCTTAGAGAGGTTTGCAGGCTCACTGGTTTTAAGACCAGTTTCTGGTTTATAGAAATGTATTTAGACCTGCGGTTTTGGCTAAAAGAAGTTTCTAAGGTAACAAGAGGGAGCATGACGGAGCTTCATTGCAAGCATCATTCTTCTGGTAGAAAGATCTCTCCTAAAGTAAAAGTTTTGTCATGTTTCCCATAGCTTGGAGGATCTTCTAGCTGCCCCACTTGTAGTTAAAAATACCAACATTTATTTATTTTTTCATCATTCTTAAAGAACAAAAGCCCATCTCTTTTCAGTTACTAAGTACAGAAAGACTTTTCACTTACAACCTACTCCTCAGCTTCATGCAAGAGGACAATGGGAGAACTGAAGGACTTGAACTGGGTAGCTGTTCTCTCGGCCTGCTCTCTATTCCTCTTGAAGGTGACCCTTGTATATCTGGTGACATGGGTTTTGCCATCAGATTAAGCCTCAAGAGAATGGAGTCAGCCTGAGGTTAAGGGGTAGGATGGAGCTGTTTCTCTGCAGATTACAACTGAAAACTAAATAAAATGGGATAAATATCTGTTGAAACATAATTCTTTGTTCTAAGACCACATTTCTGAGGATTTGTACTTCTGTTTTCTTTCCTCTCTTGCCTCTCAAAGAAGCTATCTCCTGCATCCTCCAGGCCGCTGTTCCAGCTTTTAGGGAAAACTACTTCCAGGACAAGGTAACTGGGATGACAGTTGGTGAAACAGTTAATCCTTAAATGTCAGCACTGGGCATCCGAGCTGATGCCTCCTGGCAATGAACAGAGCAGTTCACCCTCTGTTGTTTCAAACCCACTGCAGAAAAAGGGAACCGACTCGACTCAGCATCAAAACAAAATCCCAGGACACCTCCACAACTAGACCAGTGGGAGAGTTCACTTCAGTTCTTAAAACTGAAAAAGTATGCCATTAGGAAAAAAAAGAGAGTGAAGAGGGCAAGTCACATTGAAGTGTTCAAGGGTAATTCGAGCCTCATGAGAACTGCAGATATCAACCCAGGGAAGTGGAATAAAAAAATTTCATAAATTGGGATTTTTGCCCCTTGCAAAAGGGAGTCCCTGCAGTTCTCCCTTTTTAAAACAGGTTCAGGGGTTTGTGCTTGATCCTCAGCCCCTAGAGCACATGCAAAGCTCTTCTAGAAGATGAAGGGAGAAGGGCTTGGGATGAGTTTGAAACCAAGGAGGGAAATCTGAATAAATCATCCAGAAATATTTCCATGCAGTAGTCTGAGTGGAAGTGTCTCCCCAGGGGAAAGGAGAAGTGGACTGGTGGACATTTAGCATAAATATCCAATGTTACAACTTTCTAGTGTAGAAGATGCCCAGTTAGATCTGTCAGTGCTCTGGAGAAATGACTGTGATACACTGCATTCTTCTGCAAGCAACGTGACACAATATTTTTAGGTTTGAGAGACCAGATTCCGTTCAAAAACGAAAGCTGTTAGCATTTTATGATTCAAGTCTCCTAGGACAGTGTGAAGAATGTCATTGCGGTGTCCCAAATAGCTCCCCTCAGCTCCTGCCTACACCAGTGTAGGAGCAGCATGACTACCTCAGGCCAGGGAAGAGGATTTGAGAAACAAGGATCCTGTTCCTGGCTGTGGCTCACACCTGGTATCGCTGTTACTGCAAGCGTGCCACACAGGCTAACACTGTCTTAAGTGACTGCTGGACTGACATTTTGGTAGTGTGGAATATCTAAGGCCCTCTGGAAGCCAAACAGAAGACAGGCAGGGCAACTCATCTTTTTCAAGGAGCCCAGGAATGCCAAAAACTGTTGGTTTGACCAGGGGACTGATCTACATACACCTGTGATGCTGAGTCACAGGGATGACTTGGTAACAAGGGTGTGCATTTGAAAGCAGAGATGAAACACTTGAGACCACATCCCTCAGAAGTTGTGGAGGTGAAGACAAAGTTGAACATAAAGATCTTTTAAAGAAAGGTACTTAAACTGCATTCCTTAGGGACTCCTCACACGCAGAAGAGATCTGGGAAATAATCGTATAATATGCGCATAATATGTGTTCAAAGAACAGCTTCCTTATTTTAGGCCCTCTGATTTCAGCTCAAAAAGATGAGGGTACATAAAGGAATTTGGAGAGGATGAATATTAAAAAGAAAACAGCAAACATCTCAAGAGGGCATTGGGTAATCTCTACCTCCAACAGGGTAGGAGTGAACACAAATGGCAGGGAATGAAGGGATGTCTCTGTGTTTTCTGATGCAACAGAAAACATCATTTGTGACAAAAAAGACATGCAAAAGCAAGACTGCCTCCCAAGCAGATGGATTGTGATTACCAGATAGGAACTTGGGGGTTTCTGTGCTGGCTTTGTTCCCATAGTGCAGCAAGTGACCAGGCAGCAGTAACAGACACAGATGTATGCAGTTATTCTGATCAGGGCACAGAAATCTCATATCCCAGAGCAAGGGCCCCCTTTGCTGTAACAGCTCTGAAAACAAGCTAAGGTCAACCATTAGTGTTGCAGCCAATGCAACACAACTCATCTAAAGCACACGGACATTTAGAGGAAAAGTAATCATCTCATGGGAAGTAGACACTTACAAAGAATGATCATCAATGCAAAATCTCACTCTTGTAAGGTGGTATTTCTCAACTAAGCAGCCAGAGAAATTGATCATTGTGACATTTGCAAGGCCTGACCAGGAGGAATTGAGTGGAAATAAGGGAAGAGAAAATTTAAGGAAAGCACTAAGAAAATCTTCCTGGTACTAAAGTGCCCTGCAGATCTGTCTCAAGGCAAAAGCTGAAAATTTGCTCACTGGGAGGTATGTAAAACTAGAACAGAGAAAACAGAGGAAAAAATGTATCACAAAAGAATCCTGCAGAGCCCCACGGGAAAGAGACTGGATGATCTCATATGCCTCCTCTGTCTCTGATCTCTGAACAGTATATGCCTCTAATTTATCTGTACTCACATCTCCCCTGCCCTTCAAAGAACTATTGCTGACAATCTCTTACTGCTGACAAGCAAACAACTTTAAAACTGCAGATCTCTTTCAGAGAAAAGGATGCCTGGGTTGAATGCCCAGGAGTAAACACTGAAAGGCATCTGACAGAGAGAGAGAGGGGAACAATGCTGGGTCGGCTTTTATCACAGTAAAATACTCACAGTAATTTTAGGAAAAAAGCAACAGCACCATGAGCTGGTACAAAAAGTCAGTGGCCAACTCAGAGTGGTTTTGTAAGAACTTGCTTTTGCTTGAAATAAAATCTTTTGTTGACCTACCTTGTCCAGCTTCCTTACCTCTCCTTTCCCATCCAGCTTTGGCCCTTGACAGAGGAGTCTGAGAGAATTTGACAGAAGTATAAATTATTTCCTCGCTCGCTTCGGCTGCAGAAGTTTCTGATCTGCTTCCCTCCATGCCAAAGCAAGGAGTGCGTATGACAAGATGTTTCGATCAGGCTGTTGAGCGACAGGGCTCGATGCCTGTGAAACAGGAAACCTGAGGCTACATTCAGAAGATAAGAAATGTGAAGTTGCAACCTCTGTCTCCAGCTGCTCAAAATAACCAAATTTACAACGGAATGGAGAGCAGTGGAAGTGCAACAACTTCCATTTCCTATCCTGATGAATGATGTCTTAAAAACAGCCGTTAGTGGAAGAGGTGATTAATCACATGGTATTCTAATTGTTGCCAGTGCAAGAGGCTGTGATTACACTGATGTAGTAACTGTGAGAAAGTGTGTTGCTCTGAAGAGCTCCCTTTCAGGACAAAAGCAGTTGGATAGCAAGAGCACAAGGTAAAAAAGGTGAATAGCGAGACTGCAAGGTGAAAAGTGGGATAAGCAATGGCTACAGCAAACTGGCAGCCCAACTACTATCAAAAGGAAAGTAGAAGTGGACAGGATGGGTTTGAGAAGGAAGCCTTGTGAGCTTTAGACACTTCTGCTAGGAACTCTTTCTACACCCAACACCCAGAGTGAATGTGCTTGAGACACAGGCAGGCAATGAGAGCTGGCAACCCTTAAGACCCTCTGAGTCAGCATCTCAACAGCATCAGTACAAAAGAGACATACTTGGGAGAGTCTAGCAAAGGGCCACAGAGATGATGACAGGACTGGAGCACCTCTCTTATAGGAAAGGCTGAGAGATCCGGGACTGTTTAGCCTGGAGAAGAGATGTCTTGGGGATGATCTTATTAATATGTATAAATACCTGAAGGGAGAGTACAAGAAGAGCCAGGCTTTTTTCAGTGGTGCCGAATGACAGGACCAGAGGCAATGAGCACAAACTGAAAGAGAGGAGGTTCCCTCTGAATATTAGGAAGCATTTTTTTCTGTGAGAGTGACTGAACACTGGCACAGGTTGGCCAGTGAGCTTGTGGGGTCTCACTCCATAGAGAGTCATGTGGGCACAGTCCTGGGTAACTGGCTGTAGGTGGCCCTGCTTGAGCAGGGGTTTGGACCCAAAGACCATGAGAGGTCCCTACCAGCCTCAACCATTCTGTGACTCTGTGGTCAGCAATAACAGGAAAGGATTGTTTTCTTCTCAAGTAGTGAAGACTGACCACTGATGAGAATGGTGGGGAGTACTGATGCTTCTAGAATCCTGAGAAACCTCTTATCTGCATGGTTGGCTGATTTTTATTTTGATCCAGATTCTGATCCCTTCCAGTTCATACTGAGATTGAGGATGTTTGCCAGGCTTGGGGTGCACATCTTCCTTACTGGTACAGTTCATTTACAAGAACTGCCCAGGCATTCTCAAGACAGGGATGATTGCTCCTCATCCTGGTGACATCATGTAAATTTGAGAAGTGACTGTCCACGAGGATGCTTAGTTTGATGTAGAGTGTTGTGGCCGATTTGTTACAATGCATATGTCTAGGAAGGCACAGATTAGATATTTCTACAAATTTTTCCATCCACACTTCCCTCTAAGGGTGGCACATTGCACGCACAAGATTCCTTCCAAACCTGGGTAGGGCCTGTAGACAGCAAGACAGGGAGACTGTACTTGAAAGGAAGGGGGAGGCCAAAGACAGCAGGGCAACACAAGAAGAGGGAAGTCTCTCCTGAATGCTTTGAATGGATATTAGAGAAGTCAAAACAGAGCTGTCAAGGCTAGAGAGGGAGAACTTGCCATAGTCATGATGAGAGCTTAGCTGGGAATACAATCTGTGTGGCTGGAAAGGAACCAACAATATTCAGACACTGTTTAAGTGCCCAGACAAAGGGGAAAAGACTGCAACCAAAGCACTGCAGGCTGCCGGCAGGGCCAGTGTGACCACAAAGATGGCGTTATTTGTGGACAAGTGGAGAAGCAAAGGCTGGCAGGGAAGAAATCAAGAACTCTGTTTTGATGTGTTTTACCATTTTCTCTCAAACATCAGCAAGAAGTGGAGTTCTTAGTTTGGACAGGAAATAGAGAGGAAGTAATTGCATCGTAGGGAGGGTACGCAGGCAACACACCAGTAATAGCCAAGTGTCAATGAACATAAATCTGACCTCTGCAGCTGAGATACCTGTCTGTGTCATACTCCCAGTGGAATCAGCAGTAGGGCACAAATCACAGCAGGATCAGTTTTCCAGGAACCAACAGTGCCCCTTCCCAGTGCCTCTCTATGGAAGCAGCATACAGTAGGGAAGCCTCCCAGTCCCCTCTCAAACAAGCAGCTTCTCTAGTATGTTGACAAATTCACTAAATCCAGCTTTTTTTTCTTAACTAAAAGATGCAAAGGCCTCAGAGCTCTGGCAAAGAACATCTGCCCCTTCCAATAAAAGCCCTGGAAAGTGGACTCCCTTACCATAAACCATGGGGCAGGCATGACTTAAGAAATGTCCTTTAAAAACGCCAGTCTCAAACTAGCTTTATTAATCATACTTAAGATGCTCAAGTCCACCAACCTTGTGCATGACCAGCTGGACCTGGGATTCCTCTGCAGTGGCAAAACTTAGAGGAGCTGGAGGAGGCACCTTTATTCCTAAGTATAGCAAAACACTGTGCTGGGCGATATGAGAAGGATCACGGCAGGTACAAAGCAGTTTTATGGAGAACGGTTTCCCTCGCTTGCTTCACAAGAAGCCACTCTGGAGGTACACGGTGGGGGGGAAGCGGTAAGACCCGAGGGCAACGACGGCCTTCGACCGAGGGCGCGTGGGGGACGGCAGGCAAGGGCTCCATCAGGCTGGGAAGCCTCTCATGGCTGGCTGCAGGGTGCCCGAACCCATGCCAGGGTCACAGGTGACAGTTCGGCTTCGAGGCAGACAAGTCACAACGTACTTGGACGAGGCTACTGCCGGACAGGTCGGCGGGACCCGACAACAGCACCAACAGCCTAAGCGCGCTTTTCAACGGAGGGGCGGGGCGGGGCCATGGGCGGGGCGCGCCTCTCCGCCATTGGGCGAGCGGCTCCCTCCTCGAGCAGTGCTTGGCAGTGGCTCTCGGTGGGCGGGGTTAGGCGGCAGGCGTTGCGGGGCTCTTTCCTGCGGGCGCTCGTCGTTCATTAGAAGAGAAGCGAGAGGAGGTGGGATCTCCACCCTTTTATCACTGCCCATTGGGCGGCGAAGAGGAAGGAGGCGGGCCCCGGAGCCGCCCGCATTATAAGGTGGGGGCTTTAGACACCGCCCCTTTCCACTGCCGCTTCTCATTCGCCGAGAATTCGCCAGGTGAGGACATCCTGGCGGCTCCTGGACTCCCATTGGCGGAGAGTGCCAGTTCCGCCACGCCCTTCCTGCTTCCGGTTCAGGGCGCGGGCGAGGGAAGCCGGCCGGGACGGCGGAGGAGGCCGGTGCTGCTCTCGCCTACGGTCACTGGGCCACATATAGACAGACGCACGCACACACACGGGCTCACGGCATGGGGTACCCGTGAGCGGCCGATCGCTCTCCCGTCGGGGCGCCCATGCCCATGCCCGTGCGCGGCGGGCGGGGCCGGTCCGGCAGCAGGTGGGCGCGGCGGTGGGCGGGAGGCGGCGGGCGGGGGGAGCCGGGTGGCACCAGGGCCCCGGTGCCGCCGCGGGGATGAAACCGTGGCTCGGACGGGCGGCTCGGTCCCAGCGCTAAGCGGTGGCGGCCATCCGTCCCCGACGCTGCTAGGGGTGGTGGCCGGCCCAGGGGAGCATAAGGGCTCCGCCGCCGCAAGGGCTTGCGCTTTGGGCCGACCGCGAGCGCAGCGTTCGCAGGCGGGTTGCTCGGAGAAGCCGTGCCTGGCGGGAGGGGAGGGTTCTGCTTTCGGTCCTGTGAGAGGCGAATCACGAGTTCCTGTGCCACCCGCGAGCGCTTCCGTATTTCAGCGCGTCCGAGCTCGTCGCGTTGCGCCTGGCTCCCCTGGCGACCGGAGGGCTGTGAGCTGTCACGGGGGGCTCTGCAGGGATTGGGGGCGACCGCAGAACAGACTGGCCCTCCAGCAGGCTCCCTGTCTGGCTGCGGCCAGGTGCTTGTTAACGGTGGGTCGGCCAGTTGCCTTCCGCCAGCGTCTGGAGCCTTGCTGAAATCTGCGACGGGAGAAGCAGAGGGGAATCTGTTGCACCACTGCGGTTGGCTGGCACGGTCATTGAACGTTTCATACCTGATTTTAGCGTGAACCTGTAAGCCAAATCTTCTAGATTTCATTATTATTTTCGTTACTGTCTCTTCCGTTGGATCTTACATAGGATGTCACAGTTGCCTTCTTCCCTCGTCCCCTGTGTAAACAGAAGAAAACTGTTCTGTGAAGTTGCAGCTTAGTGTTATTAAACACTTTCAGATTCTCAGCTAAAGTACTAGAAAAATAACATAATTACAATTATTAAGATTAAGGCACTTGGAACAAGCAGAGCCTGAGTAATCACAGTGGCTCTTCCCTCCAAGCTCTTCACACGAGAGTTGCAAAGAGGATTGATTAAAGGCATGGTAAATAATTTTCTGCTGACTGGCTTCTTCAGCGCAATGCAATAACAAACAAGGGCTTATGCCTGAAACTTACTCCAGCATTCAGCCTGCTGGGCTCCGCTTTGGCTGAATCAATGCTAATTAATGTGCTCAGCAGCAAAACTTTTTGCAGTCCTGAGGCAAAATTCAGGAAAGAACCCAAATTGGCCCAGTGAATTGTCTTTGACTGTGTACGAGACTTAGATTTTGTCTCTTGGGAACTGTGGGATGTTTCTAGATTTTTGACTTCTCCTTTTCTGCAGTCAGGATGGAGGAAGTGGCCAATCATTGACTCTGTGACCCTGAAAAGTTAGTTTGCAGGGGGCTGAAGCAGCTGATCCTCTGTGTTTTCTATGGGGTGTGTCCAGGATGTCATCACCTTGCTGTACCTCTGCAATGCTGGTAGTCTTTATGGCCCTTGCTGCGAGCGTGGGGGCTGAAGAGACAAAAGAGAGGAGCTGCGATGTGATCGGTGATGAGAACAGCGAGTCGCAAATGGAAAGAGCCCTGCTGAAGAAACTAGAACCCCTGAGCCAAATGAGGTATAGTACAACACACTGCAAGCCTTGGGCTGCACCGTGCCTTAGCCCAAGGGGAAGAGATTTGGGGTCAGACTGCAGAATGGGCTTCTCTGTTAGTATGGGCTCTGACTGGCTTCCAGGTTCCCAGTGCCCCCTGCTGTGAGCCATGTTCTTTGTAATCCTATGGGCCGTCTATTCTGTCCTCTCCCTGCTGCAGGTTTAACGTGACTGTGGAGAAAAGCAAAACAGAGAACTACATCTACCATTTCAGGGTGTGCAGGGAGGTCAACAGCACCTTGCATGATTTTGGTGGCCTGGTACAAACAGATAGGTGGAATGGGAGGACCACAGTGATAGGAAGAATCAATGAAACCCAGGTCTTCAATGGAAGTAAGGTTCTACTCAATACTTTTCTTATTTGGTGCCTGCCTTTTGCCTCCTGCTCTGGATTTGCAGCCTATATTTTTTTCTCACTTGGCAGGTGACTGGATCATGCTGATTTATAAAGGAGGTGATTCATATGGCAGCCACTGCAGTGGTGAGAAGAGAAGAGCTGTGATAATGATTTCTTGCAAGCGGGGAGTTACGGCGGTGAGTGACACATGAGGGGGGAGAGAGGCAGGAGGCTGCCAGACAAACAGTTGTTAATAAGCAGAAGGGCTTTGAGGAAGCAGCAAGGTTTTTGTCTTTCCTCCAGTGTCTGGTGCCTAGCTGCACAAACAGTGGTAAAACTGTTTTCTGGTAAAGTTCAGCATGCCTGGGCATATTTTCACATGACTTAACTTTTCCCAAATTGCAGAGTTCATTCACCGTTATTTCAGAAGAGCGGGAAAAGGAGCAGGAGTGTTTCTACCTCTTTGAGATGGACAGCAGTGTGGCTTGTCCAACTGAAGATTCCCACCTCAGTGTTGGCTCCATTTTACTGATCACGTGAGTCATTGGAAGAGCTGTTCGTGTCTGGGCCATAATCTCCAGTGCCATGTAGAAACATAGCAAATGCTATACTAGACTAGATAATTGTAGTATACCTATCCACAGCCACTGTTAGATGTTACTATGCCTCAGAGCTTTTTGGACAAAAGCTCTTGCTCAAGGCACATTGCTGCTGAGCTGCTCTGTTCCCTGTAGACATCCTCCTTCATAGTTTACAGACAAATGCACTGAAACATGGAAGATGTGACTTCCTAAAATTTTACAACTGCTCTTTGTGAGAGCTGGGAATTCAGACCGGGAGCATTGACTCATCTTCTGTGTTTGTGCTTAGAGGCACTACTTCATGTGATGCTGCTGAAAGATTTTTACTAGCAGATCAATATTTTGGGGACCGTTCGTTTCTAGTCTAGTCTCTGTTTATAGCTCTGTTCTTGAGTGGTACTCAGTTATTTGCTCCAATACCAATCTGAGGCAGGTAGCTGGCTCGGAAGAGGTCTATAGGGTTTCCTCAGCTCTGACTTTTAATTCTGCCCTCCAGGTTAGCTTCACTGATTGCAATCTACATCATTGGTGGGTTCCTCTACCAGCGACTTGTAGTGGGAGCAAAGGGCATGGAGCAGTTTCCTCACTTTGCCTTCTGGCAAGATCTGGGCAATTTGGTAGCGGTGAGTGAAAATCCCTGGATATTCCCAGCCTGGCCCATGTGTTAGGACAGGAGAAAATGCCATCTGCCTTGTCTTTGTGGATTGTAGCTCTTCAGTAGTCCTACCACCAGGGTAGTGTGCCCTGAGGCAGAAGATGATGATATCTGGGGTTTTTGTGGTTGGGTTTGAGTACTCTGTTTTTTAATCCTTGCTGAGTCTGATTCTCTGCTGATACCCTGTGATCACTACCTACCAAACTAGAATGCGTGCTCATTAGTGGTTAACACATTCCAGTAGGAATGTTAAGCTGGGGACTGTGAAATATTAATGTCCGACTCCCTGAAACCCTTCCTTGGTCACCTTAGGCAGCGCCATTTATCCTCGATGCTCAACTCAGCGTGATGTTGCTGCATACTGTTAATCAGTATGCCCAGAGCTTTCAAGACTGAATAGGATGTTTATATGTTTGCTTCTCTTGTCAAGATAAGTTTTGGGGACCTGTCCCAGATAGCTTTGGGGATAGGCATAATCCCGTAGCAAAATAGAAGTCGCAGAAGCTGCTTTGCTTTGCATTGCATACAGTCTGATTCCACTGCAATATCCTATGCTTGTAGGATGGCTGTGACTTTGTCTGTCGATCTAAGCCTCGAAACGCACCAGCTGCATACCGTGGTGTGGGTGATGATCAGCTGGGTGAGGAGTCGGAAGAACGGGATGACCATTTGCTACCAATGTGATAGGCTTTCAACACTGAGTTCTTTTCTCCCCATCTCCATGGCGCGTGTTTAGCCGGGTGCCTCCCAGCCAGTTCTCCTTCTCTCACTTCTGACTTTCTTTACGCTATTTGCTTTCCCTGTCTTTGGTGTGTCAGTTCCCATGGATGCCTCTGGGTGAGAAAGCACTGGTCCCTGAAGGCATGTCTTAGGAATATAATGCTTAGGTTTTTAAAAAATGCAGCATAGCTGGGGTTGGGGGAGGAAAGTGCTGAGAGTTGAGTCGACGACAGCAAGAAAGCAATATGAGCATTCAGCACTGAGCAGGAATGGGAGATAAATTACTGATGAAAAAAGGGTCATGGATGGGTGCAGAAAGGGGAGGGAGAATGAGGCAGTAGTTTACAATAGATGAGACTGTAGGAGGGATCTTTTGTGTCTGCCCCCCCCAGGCTTTAGAGGATCTGTAAACACTGGAATTATTTTTCTTTGAATGCATTTTCAGCTTTTCTAGCTTCTGCACTGTTACGCACTGTTTCTGCCAGCATAGCCTGCACAGAGTGCTCTATGCCAGACTCCATGGAGGTGGAAGAGGCATTAGGACCTCTGCAGTCTTTTCATTTCCTAATGGCAATATGCTGAAGAGTACACACTGGCTTCTTTCAACAGTATAAAGGGACACGTGCCCTCCTCTCAGGCTGGAAAGGGGCAATGCTAAAAACTACAGGAATTAAATACAGTCTCTTGACTCTCCAGTTCTGTCAAAATATTGTTTCAGTCTTCTCAATCCTTGAGAAGCAAAAGCAAATGACATGCTGCTAAGTAAAGGGAATGTTTGCTGAATCTGACATCAAGGCAAAATGTGACAGGTAGCTGTCACTTGAGTTCTGTTACAAGCTTCCTGAAGTGACTGCCCACACAGCTCAGTCACTGTCAGCCTTGTGATTTCATGCTCTCTGAAAGTTCCTTGTTTGGCAGAGGGTTTTCCCGTGAAGTTACCCAAATTTATTTTAATAAAAAAGGATCCACAGGAGCCAAGAATGCTAACACATTAAAAACTGCGCAAGGGACTCTCATGCTTACAAGGTCAGCTTTCATAAATCACTGTCCTCTTAAGTGTGGTGCAGACCAGTCTTAAGATACTTGGCCTGTGCAGACGGTACTGGCATACTGCTGCTGGCTGGGAGTGAGACCGACCTTCTCCTGCGGCCCTGCTGAAAAGCAGGTACAGCTGAGTTGTAAGACTTAATGGGAACCTTCAGGAACTTGGCACCTTGACTCCTAATTGCTTTTTATGTGAGGGGCTAGACTCTAGGCAATCCCGTTCTGCCCTATTGTAGGCTGGCAGAGAACCCTCAGTCATGAGGGCAGATTGCAAATAAGCAAGCCACTGCTGTTAAAGGTAGAGTACAGACAAGGTTCCTGTGTATTTAATACTACCAAAGCAGTCTGAACAGTGACATTGAGGGGAAAAAGGGGTGGCCCTGCTTTCTGGCTGGGTTTAGAGTGGGTAAACAATTCCTGCTTTCTTTGACTTTTGTCATGGTCTCAATCTTTCTCATAATGTGGGAAAAATAGGAAGTCACTAAGTCTGTTACTGTTTTTCATGGTGGTGTTTAAGATAATTTTTTTTATAAAACACAACTTTCAAAAATAAAATGACCAAAAAACCCGGTGAAATGTTGTGATGATGTAACAGGAACTTTCTTTGATGCCAGAGTATCTTACTTATCCCAGGATTAAGGGTCTTCAGTGTGTGGTGCCTTGTGCCTGAACTTCTTTTGCCAGGAATGGAGCTCCTCATGCTAGTACATGTTTGTTGCTGCCACTTTTTTATCACTCCAGTTCCCTTAGGGCTTAAGAGGGAAGAGTATACACATCTTTAATAACTGAAACTTTAAAAGCTCAGGTAGCTACAGTTGGGTGAAGTTTCCTATGCCCTGTATTTCTCTTAATGTTCAGGTTGGGGGGGTGGGAGGGGAAGGGAAGCAGGGAGGTTAAAAAGCAGCCAGACCTGCAAAGCCTGAACAAGCATTTTTATTACGAACATTGAACATGAAATAAGGAAGTGAAGCCTTCCCATTTGACTGAAATAAACTCTGGTCCTCAGAAGTAGCTAGTAACATAGGCAAGCTAGCTGCCTGCCTGCCTGCCCTGCCAAGGGTCAAACTAAATAAGGTTTTTCTCACACCCAGCCTACTAAGGATAAAATGGTTTGAGGGCAGCCTTCCTCTGCTGATCCCCCAGATTAAATCGAGACCATATAGTGTTATTGAGGTGCAAGCATAGGCAGCTTCCTTTAGGCCTATTTTGATTCAAGAAGCCTTCTCTTGCAGAAACAAGGGTGTTGTTAAAGTGAGATTCAACAATACAGTTAAGCCTAGGAAGCTGCTGCCACATTTTACTCATCTTCTAAGCATTTTCCCTCATTTTTTCTAATATGGGTCAATAAAGAGCTCATTCCAAAGATCTCCATAATGCTTTCCTACCTATGCTACTAGGCCTTCTCCCTTGACACTACAGCTTTCCTGCAAGGGGTGCTTTCCACACAGAACAGTCTTGCATTTCACTCAAATATTCATGTGAAACTTCTGAAAACAGAAAAGCTAAGACAGATGGTTTATAAAATCATCTTGCTTTCAGGTATTTGGCTCTAGGGGGCACTTACTTATCTCTTCATGCTTTGTGTAATTTCTTCAGGTTTCTTGCCTGTTTTTTTGAAGCAGAGGTGCTCCGGGAAGAGCTCTGCTCAGGTTTTCACCTTTTGTAACCAGATTGCCAAACTTCAGAATACCACATTTCATCCTTTAAAAAAAAAACAACCCAAACCTGGAGGGGATGAAAGGAAGGGACTTAGCCTATAACATAATTCTACCCCTTTAAAAGGAGCAGTAGCATTAAAGGATTAGTATTCAGTTGTTGGAGGGTGTGTTTTGGTTGTTTTTTTTTTTTTAACTGAGGAAGAGAAATATTTGTTTTATAATACCAAAAAAAACCAAACCCAAGAGCCTGAGGCAGGCAATCCAATCCTGCCAGCTTAAACTTTGTCCCATAAGCTCTCCTGAGGATAATGTAGACAGACACAAAAATAATATAAACTGTTAAGATGATAAGAGAACACAAAAAAAACCAAAACCCCAGCCCATTATTTGAAAAGCCTTGGCGCTTCTGGAGACTGCTTTGGATCTGTAAGTTATGCCCCAGCACAGTGGGGAGACAAACCTAGTGCTGCAGGATTCCCTAATGTCAGACAATCCCCCTTCCCCTTCAATTTTTCCATTACCTTGTCATAAGTACTCAGGATAAATCCTCCTCTGGTTCAGAGAGGAGGATCTGGAGCAAATAGCTGCCGCAACACTTTGTCTTCAGTCTGCAGTCTCTGCAGGAGACAGTAAAGCTAACTACGCAGCTCCTATTGCCACAGGCCTTCAAGTTTGGTATGCATGCTGGAATGGCTATTAAACCCAGTTCACAAACAGCCTAGGTGGTTTTTTAGGGGTGGAACAGCAGCAGCCCCTTTTGCTCAAATTCTTGTTAGCCCACCCCATCACTTGGAATTTACTAGTTCCCCTTCCTAAATGGCCCAAGCACAGCTGCTCCCGATGTCCATGTGGGGTCAGCTCTTCCAATGCCTCAAGTTCTGGCATAGTGAGATTCAAAACTAAGATCTAGTAGACCTGCTGTAGCAAAAAGGGGCAAGGGCAGTTCCCTTTCAGAAGTCTAAGACAGAAAGAGGTCCCCTTCCTGTCTCTATGTGGTATACAGGAGAGGCATAGTCAAAATCAGGAAGAAGGAAAGATGTTTCAAGGCCCCAGGTGAGAGATTTCCTCCCCCTTGTAGCACCATAAGAGACCAAGACATGGACTTGTATATGGCAGTTTCAATCAGTTAAATTCTTTCTCATTCTTCTTGAATGCAAGACCACAGGGGACCATCCCATTCTTCCCTGCCCCAGCAGGATGCTCCAAAGCTGGCAGCTGCCCTGGGGTCAGAGCAAAAGTGAGACCTCTGGCTTCATCGCTGTTAGGTCTCCTTGAGGACATTGATCTTGGCACAGATCTTGAGAGCTGGTCCCAGCTTGATGTTCATAGCACTCATGAGGTGTTCCTCCTTCAGAAGCAACAGGGCCTGGCCATCAATTTCCTGTGACCGAAACTCCTCGGCAATCTCCTGGCACCCTGTGAAACCAAAAAACCAGTACTGAGAAACAGATGAGCCCCAGGCATTCCTCTCGTTCCCACCCTTTGGACCTCTGGCAGGTATGGAAAAAGCAAACTAAGAATCTAACCAACCTGCCTCCCCACTCTACTCCACAGGCTGCCTGAGGAGTATAACTCATCCACCTGTATGATCTACTCCAAATCGGAAACACGTACAGAAGTACAGTAAAAACATTAGGCACCACTGACACCACTTTCTTTCCAGAAAAAGAGCCAACAGATTTCCCCATGCTACTGGATCACAGTTCTGCAGGGGAGGATCTTAACTTCACCTTGCAGTGATGCAATGAACTCATACACTTCCTCCACGCTCCAACGACTGGGATTGGTGGACAGGAAGACTGGGTTGATGCCATGTAGATCTGGGGTAGGTGGGGCCATACTAGAGTTCGCCAGGTCCCTCTCTCCATGACTGGCCCTTACTGACAGGGGTCCTGGAGATGTAGGGGACAAAGCTTCATCATAGCTGGAGTTATCAGAGCCTCGACTTGAGTCTTCCTGGCCCTACAAGCCCATAGGAAAGAAAATTTAAAAAAAAAGGTGTTTTGTAAGAAATTGACAATTACTAGGTGTAAAACAAGACACAGGGAACAGCAGAAGTTGTCCCAACAGCCTGGGACAACTGTCTCAGGCTATTGGTCCAGGAGCAGCTGACACAAGAGCTCCCCAATGCCAAAAAGGGGAGACTTTACTCTTGCCTCCCTTCCTCTTCTTTTTCCCCATCCTCCCCCAGTCCATTCTTCTTCCTCATGTCAGCTCTGGAGCTCATTCAATTCTTCTATAATCTGATTCAAATCATTCATGTGGAAGAATGCTAATCAAACGGGAAAAGTGGATTGTTTTCTGCCAAGGCTGTCAGCTGCTCTCACCCACTGAGACCTCCAAGACACAAGCAGGAGTGAACACTGAGCAAACAGAACAAGCACAAATGTGAATCCACGTTTTGCAGTCGATGAGCAATTAGAACAGCTCATTGACTTCTGTAACAACTGTGTCATTGTGAACTTGGCACATCCTGTACAACTACATCCACTGTAAGAAAGCTGTACACCCACCAGTGACAACTTTTGCACTGAGATCTGCCTCAACAGAGGCAGGCAGGACTATGTCCTTACCCTGTGGCGCTTGCCCTGGATCTTTGTTCGAGCAATTTCAGAGCTGCTGCGCCGTGGTCCCCGTCGGCGCACACGAGCATAGTTAGCTTCCTGGAATTCCTTCATCTTCTTTCTCTGCAGCCGAAACTGATGGCTGCAGCTGACATTGTACCTCAAATAAGTAGAAGCAGAGCAGCAGTTAGGAAACAGCAACTATCTAAACCTACTGCTTCTCCTTGCTCCAGGTGGGGATAAAACTCTTCTTTACCATCAGTTTCTGTTCCTCCTCCTTCCAAGACTTCCCCTTGGAAGGAACCAGTCCAGACTTCTGACACAAGCAATATTTGGATACCACAGTCTTGATCTAACAGCTGAAGGGTCAATTAAGTCATTTAAGTCATTCCCCTAAGGGAAAAAAGACCCAAAACAAGCACTCTGCTACCAGCAGGAGGCAGCAATGATTAATCTTAACTTCTCCCCAGGCTTTTAGCCCAGTGCTCCGTCATGTCTTTGTCTAGTGCCAATGCAGCAGACAGCTACCAGTGCGCATTCATTTTGTCAGTCAAATGTACATTTGACTGAAGAGATTCTTTGGAGCCTGAGAACTTCCCCCTTCCCATTTAATTTTCTGAGCAAGTCAGAAATCCTGTTTACACTCAACACCACGTTCACAAATCATGTAGAGTCCTAAAGGATCTCTGTGGCCAGTGCGTCCTACCGGGGAGGATCAGATGTACTGAAATGTTGTACACTACCTGGAGAAGGGGCACTTACCTAGTTCCAGAGAATATATAGTCAGAGAAAAGGAAGATTATGTCTTGCTATTACCTTTTAGCACAAGTCATGGAACAAAACCTCTTGGAGCCACGGAACTGGGTTGCTGGGGCATACTTCCCACAGTATTCACACTTCAGCAAGTTTGCCTTCTTATCAAGCTCTAGTGGGACACAGATACACAGCAGTTAATGATCTGAACTGAAGCAGATCACACACAACAATTCCCCATTCCACTACTCCTCTTTGAGCAGACAGATTGCAAGTACTACTGAATCTTACTAAGCAGTTAGCTTGTGGAAGAAGCTGGGGAAAGAGAGGCAGAAGCTCCAGTAATTAGGAGCCCGAGATATTGAACAGAGCAGTTTATTTCTCCTTGTCAGAACTGTTTTGCTGAATAAGCAAAAATAATAGCATATCACTCATCCTACAAGGCTGTGGGGGAAGCCTCCAACACGGCACTCTCTGCTGTGTCCACACATCCTTCACAGCCTTCAGAAGCATTAGAGAGAGGTACAGTTCAGATTCTCCTGCTTACTACTGACACAAGGTGTGTTAGATGAAACAAACAACAAAAAAGTAATGTATTCTAGCACTAGAGAAAAGGAGATCCTAGGTCCATAGCTTGAGTCTCTAAGGAGTTAGCAGGAAGGCAGGAAGGGATACAAGTCCATAATGTATAAAGTTAGTAATACAATATCAGAGAGCAGAAGCTTTCCATAACACTAGCTAGGCCTCCTGGTACTGAAAAACTCACCCACAGAAGCACTGTCCCCTCCTGGAGAATTGCTGGACTGGTTTTCGCTCTGGCCAGAGGGAACCTCTCCCTGCAGTGGTTTCTCAGATTCTTTCAGCAACTGAGAACAACCCACCTGGTCAGGAAGAGAAAGAGTTGGGCCCATCAGTAAAGGAATCTGTGGCCACCATCCTCTGCAAGGTGTATGCCACTCATTCCTTATTACAGCTCAGAAGAATGCCTCTGCCTACTAAGGAAGGAGAGATGCTGAACATAGTTATTACCCTTTCCTAACTCACAGGCTTGGTGGTTCATTCAAGGATCACCAAGTACTATCTGTCTTGAATATCCTGCAATTCCATGTAACTACATTTCCCCATATTTGCTTTAACTTCACTTGCTGCTTGTTCAAAATGCAGTGCATGTTTCCCTCACTAAAAATCAGAGATAACAACCTTCTTACAATTCCTGCATAAGTTATTGCTTTGGGGAATACTGGAGAAAACAGTTACCATCACACTGTTTCACTCCTTCCAACCCATTCTCTTTAATGCCACCACTTAATACCTTGCTTCATGCAGGACACCTCCCTCCTTTCTTTTCCTCTTCACTGTCTGCGTCTTAGGCTAAAAATGCTGACTTGGAACATGGGAAAAGAAATTCCTGTCTAAAGATGGAAACCCACCACCCTCCCAAGAGAGCGCTACACCTCCTTGCCCCACAGCAGAGAGTCCTTACTGGAAAGGGCTCTGCTCCTTCCTGGATGACAAAGCCCTCAATGATGTGTGTGAGGATCTGGGGCTTGACAATGGCTTGTGGGGGTTTGGAGTCTCCCATCTGACGTGACAACATTGCCAGGTTTGGGGTGGGAGCAGAGGTGGGGTTGGCTGATGCTCCTTCACTTGAGGTGGTATTTGGGGTTGCAATGGCAGCAGGATCAGATTTATCTGGAAAGTTAACAGCACAAGGGTCAGTACCTTTGCTCCATCTACTTCACATGGAATACAAGACCAGATCATTAGCACACACAAGCAGAGCTCTCCTTTGTACCTCACCTCCAAGGCCACTCTTCTCCTCTATGTTTTTGGGGCTGTCTGTCACAGGAGAGGACCTGGCAGGCAGGACTGCAGTGACACTGGGTGATTCCTCCTTCTCCTCCTCTGACTCTGCCTTGCGCTTAACTGCTAAGGTCTGAGACTTGCCCTGCATGAATAAAGAGGAACACGTAAGCAGAAAAGCTCCAAAGCAAAGAACAAACCAGGTTGAAGGCAAAAGGAAGACACCTCCTGCTCCATCATACTTCATCTCCAGCCTGGTTCCTTCTGAAAATACCTCTAGCTTCCTCACAGTACATACCTCTACCTAGGAAAATTTGCCTAGCAGGGAGCAAAACTTCATGTATTAACAGGAATAGGGCCATTGATATAATTGCCATTGATATAATACAGAGCTTAGAATCAGTCTCAGCAACTGGCTACAGATATCTGAGCCAGAAAAATGCTGTTGTCCCAGGGAGTTAGGCAGGCCCTAGCTGGACAATTCAGGGCAGTGTGGACAAGGCATGTAGAACACGAGCCATCTTTGGTTTTCTCTGCATAGCCTGTTGCTGGGGTATCCTCCGAGGCCTAGAGTCAGTGGCTGGTATCACACACCAAAGGGTCTCTGACCTGAAGGTTATCCACATTTATTGAGGAGAGGGCAGTTTAGTCTTCATGGCCTACTCAACTCTCCTCTCTCTCCTGAGAGAGACAAAGAGGCCAGTTATTGTTTGTATTCAGTTTATGTGGCAAGGTTTTGGTAGTGTGAGGGGCTGCAGAGGTGACTTCTGTGAGAAGACACCGTAAGCTGCCCCCATGTCCAACAGAGCCAGTTTCAGCCAGCTCCAAGACAGACCCACTGCTGGCCAAAGCTGAGTCCATCAGTGACAGTGGTAGCACTTCTGTGATAACATGTTCTAAAAAGGGTAAAAAATCCTGCACAACAAGAGCTGAGAGAGAAGAGTGATAACATGTGAGAAAACAGCCCTGCAGACACCAAGGTCAGTGAGGAAGGAGGGGGAGGACATGCTGCAGGTGCTGGAGCAGAGATTCCCCTGCAGCCCATGGTAAAGACCATGGTGAGGCAGGCTGTCCCCCTGCAGCCCATGGAGGTCAGCAGTGGAGCAGACATCCACCTCCAGCCTGTGGAAGACCCCACACCAGAGCAGGCAGATGCACCCTGAAGGAAGCTATGACTCTGAAGAGAGCCAGACCACACTGGAGCAGAGTCCTGGCAGGACCTGTGACCCTGCAGAGAGAAGCCCACACTAGAGCAGGTTTTCTGGCAGGACTTATGACCCCGTGGGGGACCCACACTGGAGCAGTCTGTTCCTGAAGGACTGCACCCTATGGAAAGGACCCACACCAGAGCAGTTCATGAAGAACTGCAGCCCATGGGAAGGACCCACACTGGAGAAGTTCATGAAGGACTGTATCCCATGGGAGAGATCCCACACTGCAGCAAGTAAAAAGCCTGAGGAGGAAGGAGCAGCAGAGACAAAATATTATGAACTGACCACAGCACCCATTTCCCACCCTCCTGCACCACTCAGGGGGAGGAGGTAGAAGAGTTGGGAGTGAAGTTGAGCCTGTAAAGAAGGGTGACAGGACATGTTTTTTAGATTTGTTCCTATTTCTCATTATCCTACTATAATTAATTGGCAATAAACTAATTTCCCTAAATTGAGTTTGTTTTGCTTGTGATGGTAATTGGTAAGTGATCTCCCTGTTCTTATCTTGACCCACAAGATTTTTGTTGTATTTTTCTCCCCATCCTGTTGTGAAGGGGGAATGATAGAGCAGCTTGGTGGTCACCCAACAGTCAGCCAAGGTCAACCCACCACATTGCTAAGTGAGATAATTAGTATGTGACTGCCCATTTGGGGCAGCATCTGAGTCTCATCTATTTATTCCATGCAAGCCTTTGAATGATAATGTGGAAGATAAATGCTTGTAGTCAGTAACCCCAAGGTTTGAACTGGGATTAGTGTTTTCAAGAGGAAAAAGTCTCCACATCCCTTTACCCAAACCCCTTACCCTTGCCATCCCACTGACCTGGGCCTGGACTGCGATTGGTGTCCTAGGAATGAACAAAGAGAATCCATATGCTATTCTTCTCAATGGTATCACTTACTGGCAACTGGACAGACTGCATGTAGAATGCTGCTGGCATCTGAGCCACAGCTGGAGAGGAGGCTGGGCTCTTCACCATGTGGGCTGTGCCTTGAACTTGTGCCAAATTCACCCCTGTGGTGAGAGGAGGAGCTTCCTGTGAGGATGCTGGAGCTGAAGATGATGATGGGGAAGCAGCATGGGCTTGGGAAACAGGCTGGACCACGGCTGGCATTCCCCGGGATGTTGGCACTGCTGCAGCAATCTGAGCCAAACCCAGTGCTTGGGCTTGGCCTGAGCCCTGCTGCCGAGTGCCCACCACCTGCACTGGGATGTGTGGTGGAGGCTGCTGTGTTGCTGACATTTTGGCAGGCCCAAGCTGAGGTGGTTTGATGGGGGTGACCAGAGATTTTGACTGAATTGGAACAGGTGACTTGGTGGCTGGCTGGCAAGGACTGTCCTGCTGGAGCTGCATAGGCTGTGGCTGGGACTGCAACATAGGTTGCACCACAAGGGTCTGAGCCTGCTGCTGGTTTTGAGATGGAGCCTGCTGCTGCAGAGGTTGAGCCTGCTGCTGCTGTTGGGTTAGAGATGGTGCTTGCTGCTGTTGCTGCTGTTGGGCCAGCTGAAGATGGGTGGCTGTGTGGAGGAGCTGGGACTGGCGGTGCTGGAACTGCTGCTGGTGATGAATGGCGATCTGCTGCTGGATCACCACCTGCTTCTGCAGGTGGATCTGCTGCTGCTGCTGGATCAGCGAGTGTGGCTGGATCTGTGTATATGTGGCTATAAAAACACGGAGTGGGAAAAGAGAAGAGCACAAAAGTTAGCAACAGTGCAGCTGGGAAGAACAAAAAGAGGCAGGCACTGGTTTGAGTTATTAAGCTCCAAATTGACTGACAGATTACTGACAGATGACATGAGGACAAAAAAATCAAGTTGTCTTGCTCATAGAGAGGG
Organism: Phalacrocorax aristotelis; assembly: GCF_949628215.1. Taxonomy (NCBI): domain Eukaryota; kingdom Metazoa; phylum Chordata; class Aves; order Suliformes; family Phalacrocoracidae; genus Phalacrocorax; species Phalacrocorax aristotelis. The sequence continues at coordinate 135,243,875 of NC_134276.1, read as the reverse complement.
ATAACCCCTAGAGACAAGCCTCCAGGAGCCCAGAGGCTGGGAGACATGTTGAAAAACCTCTCACCACTGGGCTTTCAAGTAGCATTCTTGTGAAAGCCCAGTGGGCTCAAAAAGAAGGAACAGGTCTGCCCTTACCTGAGCTGATCAATGTCTGGCTGGGCGCTGGTGTAGCGGTCCTGGTCAGGTTCATGCCCACAGTTTGCTGTCCACCGCTGTCTGTTTCACCCTTCTTTGTAGCCGCATTCTCTGTCTCTGTCTGGCTTCCCTGGCTGACAGTCACGGCCTGGGCAGCTGCTACCGGTAACGGCTGAACCACCCCTGTGCCTTTCCTTTGGCAACTGCCAGCGGCACCTGCCGAGGAGGCCTGGCTCAATCCCGTTGAGGTTTGGCTCCCACCACTTGCCACCACACCCCCAGAGACGCCATTGTTGCCTGCTGCGCCCTGGCTCAAGTTGAGGGACTGGCCTGCGCTGCCAGAGGAGGCCTGAGCCACTGCCAAGGTCTGACCCGTGCTGGTGGCCTGTGGTAAGCCTGAAGCCTGGGAGCTTCCTGGCAGAGCTGCCTTCTGAGCAGAGCCTTGGAGCTGAGCGTTAGTGGCCGAGGTCTGCTGGCTCCTCACAGCCAAATTCTGCACCTACAAACACATATACAAAACAGAATCCATTTGCTTTACGTATGTTACTTACTAGAATTTTGGCAGAGAACACATAAGCCACACACTCTCGTGGGATGCAGGCTAAACTGATGCCTCAAATCTCACATGGGGAGCTGGCCAACACTGCAGGGCAAAGCTCAGGCATGGCCCTCCCCAGGAAACACATTATCCTGAACTGCCTCCTGCCCCATATCTGATGGAAGTTAAAGATCTCGTGGCACTTTCTGAAGAGCATGTGAGGATACTGCCATTCTCTGAGGCATGGGACAGCCTTCAGACCTGCCTGCCATACCTTTGCATTGGTAGGACCCATTTTAGCATGGCTCTAAAAGCGCTGAGATACCCCTTTAAAGACCAGTTATTCCTTTCCAATTTTTGTGCCACCTGCCTCCTCCCCCTGTGCAGGACTTTCCACTCAGCAGGCCCATAGATCTACTCATGGCCTGCAGCTCTTCTGATTTCACCAGTTTCTCTCATTTTGGTGCTCCCATCTCTATATTTACTCCTCCTTCAAATGCAGTGTTATCTTCAAGTTTGATCATGGCTGACCTTCCCTCAGAGAAAGTGCTCCAGACAAGAATAATACAAAGTAACTGGAAATCCCAAGAATGTCTGGGATAGGACAAGAAAAACAGGAAGCCATGGCAGCTCCCTGACCTGGAGAATTACTTATAGATGAATGCAGGAGCTAAGACCTTTTGGCCTCTTCAGTCTTTGGCATCCTTACAACAACAAGCCAACTGGGTCAAGGAATACTACTGCTGGCAAAGAATCTTGATTACGGAGTGACTGAAAACTGGACATAGAGCTCAACAATTCTTTTCACACAAGGACAATCGAGAAACTCTGAAGACAGGATTGATCCAACTTGTGGCTTACCCTAGAAATTTTAAGCAGAAACAAATCCCATCTCTGGAGGCAAAAAGCAAACCTGAAAAAATGGTGGCAAGAGAGAACAGAATCTCCTGCCTGCACAGGGACACAGGTTGGGGATGAAATAGAGCTAATCTGCTATACAGAGATGGCCAGAGACAAAGACCAGAGTGTGGGGTGACGGAGAGCGGGGGAAGGGGAAGACTCTGGGAGGGGTTATCACTGACCTGATCTGTGTCTGCATGGACCCCAGGAGACTGAGTGGGTGGTACCTCCTGCTGGACAGCGGCCACAGCCCCGTTGGGCATCAGGATGAGTTGGGAGGCAAGAGGCACATTGCGGCCCAAGGTCCGGTTTACCTGCAACAGGTTCCCCAGCTGTGGCTGTTGAGGGAGGGTCAGGTGATGTGGAATGAAAGGAACGGGGGGGAAGAGAGAAAGACAGACAGCGAACCACAAGCAAACAGATTACAAAGCAACACTGGGCTGCAATGTCACACATTGCAAAACCCCCAACCTTCCCTGCACTGTAACACTGAACATAATCCTCAGGAACAGGAAACTGGGAAGAGTTTCCTTATGGAAACACCACTCTTCTATCAAACATGGGCCTGGGCCAACTCCCAGACTGCCCAAGGCTGCCTAAAAGACTGGGGTATCATTGAATTTTCAGATGTATATCCAGGACTGGTTAAGAACAGTGATAAATGACATACGTCCAAGACCACATTTGCTTGAAAAGAAAGGGATTACAATCTGTATCTAAAGTCAAGTAAGACACAGAAAATTTTTTTCAAGTAGGTAGCCAAACCCCAGACTAACTATGTAGTCAAGCCTAATGTTTTCTATTTAGCAGCACTTCAAAGTGATTAAAAGGATGACATATTTGTTCATGGTGATTTATGTTTCTAGTCTTACTCAAATTCTGACTTACATCCCTGAGCTCAGCAGTGGTAAAAGAGTAATTTACCATATATCTGTTCCAGCACTGAACGAGAAGAGTAGCTTTATTTCTGTGAGCTATATTCAAGTCTAGGACATATATTTCACATTTATACTCTAGTGAGAAGTGCCATGGGATCTTTAACATCTATGCAGATCAGAGGCAAACATGGCTCTTAATCTCACCTAAGCCACACAATAAAAAGCTCATCTACCCTCAGAAGCTGAGCCCAGAGTCCAAATTGTGGTTTCAGGGACAAGAGCTTCCCCATCTTAATTTAAAATACAGTGCATTGTTCTTAAAGATACAGTTAGCCCAAAGGTGTTGGTAATCCCAGGCAGTGAAACACTGAAGTGGCTAGGAAGTAGAGTTCATGGTAAGGACACGTTTTGCATACACATCTCTTACCCGGAGATACATCTGGGCCTGTGACTGGTTGAGAGGCGGTGAGGTGGTATTTCCAAGGAGTACAGACTGCGTCAAGGTTGTGGCGCTGGGGGAGCTCACGCTCTGTGACCGACTGATCAGCTGAGCAGCTGATGTGGTGGCTAGGTTGATCTTAAAACAAAGAAAAGCCCCAAAACATATATGTAGAAACAGAGGCAAAGAAATACATACAAATTCACTTATTGGGGTACAGCCAGAACAGACTTTTACAGTTTTTTCCTGTATCCCACAGGGGACCAAGAAGAAAAAAGTTCTTGTCTTAGAGGCTACACAATCTAAACTAGCCAAAGCCCCAGATGCTAACCTGATTTGTACGCTGAGCCTGAGCATCACTGTCAGCATGCAGCTGCAGTAAGAGATCCAAAAGAAATACATAATTTTCTTCAGCCTCCCAAATAAAGGAAAAAAACACACAAAATAATCTCTACCCTACCAACTCTTCTACTCTCTGAACAAATCCCAGTTTCTCAATACTCACTACAAAACCAGACTTCCTCTCATTCAACAAACTACTACTCTGCCCAAGAGAAAAAAGAGCATTCCCTTTCAAGCTGCTCATGACTCTTTCTCCTTCTTAGAAGTCCTGATCTTTTTCTAATCAATGACAACATACCTCCAAAGCCTCAGCAAAGAGACATCAGTGTCTATCTTTCCAGGTAAGAGGCCTCTCCCATTCAGAAGCCTTCCCTGGTCTCCTCAACCCCCGCCAATAATGACAGCGCCTAAATCCTCAAAGTTGGCTGCATCTTATGGATTCCCAGCATTCTTAGAAGCTGTGTTTCCCTGGCTGACTGCCTTCCTAAAAGACGAAGAGGAGAAATAACAAGGCAGAGGGTGGAAGGGGGGTGTTGATGTGTATGTGAGGGAGCATTTACTTACAGAGGCCTGGGTGGTTGTGGTCTGTTGCGCGGTGCTGGTGTTGGGGGAACTGGCCTGTCTACTGGCTGCAATTGTAGCCTACAAAAGAAATTGACAGGGAAATGAGTACCTGGAACAAACTTTTCAATCCAGCCCAAATATTTGGCTTTGCCAGAACACCTAGTTCCATCATCATCATCTTTTCCCATTCCTGAGAACAGGAGCACAATCTAACCACAAGAAATCTCTGCCATGCCCTACAAATCAGGTGCAACAACTCAGCAAGGTACCTCCTCTTCCCCAACCAGTTCAGTCCTATACACTACCCAAGGCAGGAGACAACAGACCCTTACGGCGCATGACCTCCAGTCCTTCCACCCGTGGGTACATACCCTACTGTTGCCCCAGCTTGTCATGCTACACACTGCAACCCTCACCCTGATGCTGCGACCCACTGTTAACACCCAGACATTCCCCGCAATATTAGCAATCTGCCGGGCTAGTTAGGCAGTTCAGTAACAATGCAATGATAGCACTCCAAGTAATAAATTTCAGATTACAGCACATACAGTTCATGGAGGAATGTGGATATTGTTAGATTTTTTTCCACCCCCTCTATGATCCCATGGGAATTCCACTGTACAAGTTCAGTTAGTTTTATAACTAAGATTTGTGCAAAACTGGTGAGAGGATTCTATTCCCTCTATGCTATTGCACGTAGGGATTTTAAGAACAACTAAATCTTCGACTAACAGCCAAGGAGCGCAGCTACTGATGGGAGATATTGTTACACAGATAGAATTGTATTCACATCACACATAATCTGTCTTCAGCTGATGATAGAGTCTGGTAGGTGAGCAAAGTTGCTAAAGAAAAAAAATTATTCAACAATTATGCATCATAAAATATCTCAGTTTGTATAAAAATATCTCAATTAAAGAAACACCCTCCTGGCTGGACAAGATCTACCCCAGATTCCTCTTGCTAATAACTGGTGAATAAAACATGGGCTACTAAGTTTCAAGACAGAAAATTCATAGGATAACCACCTGAAATTTCATGCACACAAGACCATGTTTATTCTCAGAGAAGTAACAATCCATTGTTTACTTTAATATAGTTAATTTACTGTAATCAGTTAACTACTGATTTAACCACCCATCTTTTATTTAAAGAAGGTGCAGGGGCTAGTCATAGACCTCTGAAGTGCAAGTTTCCTGATGGGGATGCCGAATTTTATCTTCCCCTGCTTTGTACCTGAAAACCAAATGTATCTTTGCATCAGGCTTCCAGTTAACTAGTGGTTTGTATTAGCTTTAAACAATGTGTTTAGGGACTTATTGTCTCATCATGGATCACAATGACCTCAGCGCACAAGTCACTGCATAAAGAGAAAATCTCTGGATCTTCCCCAGAGAACAATCCAATTCCTCTCCTTCTGCCCCTTGGCAGCTCACCTGCTGGACAGCAGCCAGGCTGTGAAGCTGGGCACTGTTAAGCTGCTGCTGGAGCATAAACTGATGAAAGTACTGGGCTGCATTAGGCTGTCTCTGGAGTGCCTGCAGGGCCTAGAGAAAGAGGAAAACCCAATTGTAAAAAAAAAAGCATGTCCTTGAAATGTGATTAGAGAGAGCAATGAAGAAATAAATAACAGCCATGAGACCTTCCCTAGACCCCATGAAAAAGGCAGATCAGCACATCAGAATACATAGTACAGCTACAAATCTGGTAACAGACTGAATCACAGGTGTATTCCAGGACAACAGGATGCACACTTCCATGACTTTAATAAATTCCAGGAATTTGGGGATGTGCGTGCTCAAGCAGGTAGACAAGTGTTCCAGTATAGTATATTATATGGAGGATATACACTATATAGAGGAACTGTGACGATAAACTGAATGACTTGCTCTAGAACAGTAGGCTAAAAATCAATCTGTTGGACCATAGTAAGGATTAAATCTAAGGCTGGACACTGGAGGATTAACCTCTAAAACATGAGGCACAGCATCAGGCTACAGGAACTAAACATCAGGCCTAGCACAAGAATTTTTAAATCTGAAAACATGACAGTCCTTCGAGCATGTTCCACCTTGACACACAACTCCTCAGAGGAACACAAAAGGGTTCACAACCACCTTCCACTGAGGCACATGCCATTCCAGAACACAACCATGTCTCACCTGTACTGCCTGTCGCTCATAGAGAGACATCTGTGATATCTGAGGACGGGTGCTTCCTCCAGAACTGGAGCTCCCGCTGGTAGAGCTGGAGTTCTGCTCGCTTTCGGTCTCCATGGTGACAGGATCCCAGGAGCTCGGGCTGAGATGGACTCCAGATCTACATCAAGAGAGTCAGAAACTAAAGTCAGGCTAGAGAAAGAACCAAACCATATTTCACTGCACTACACAGCTCTTTCACAGGAATATCCCAGTACGAGGCTCCTTGAACAGCTTTGCTACATCACAGGTGACCAGCGATGCCGGGGTTCTGAAATCACCCAGAAATTATACCCACAGTTTAAATATTTTATTACCACAGTCAGAAACGTAACACACACATTCTTATATTTTTATTGCCATGCTTCAGTTGGAAGCTACAGCATTATGAACTCTTAAAAAGGCAGCAGAGCGAAGGAGCAGCTGCAGCTTATTCCGACAATCATTTTGTTATAGACCTGATCACCTCTCCTTCAAGAGAGGCTAGTGAACTGAGGCAAACTGTACTGTGCTTCCAGTCACCCGCTGGCTGCACTTTGGCAACTTTGGATCCTCTCTTCCTCCAGTCCCACAAGAGTAATACTTATCCCACAACTCTGCTGCCCTACTGCAGATACACCAACTTGATCCCTCCTTCTCCCAGTTTAGCCTCCAGCCTTCAACTTTCTTTCTTTCTCGGATCACATGGACTTTCCAGCCAACAACTTGTTGTTCCTGACAGATCATAACTTGAATATTAGACTGGAAGGTGGTAGCTGCGGTGGCAAGTTGCTTTCACAAGGAACAGAGTCAGAAGCAGAGTGGATGGATGAAGGGTTCACTGGCAGCACTTGCGAGGGGAAAGCTGCTAAAGAGGTCATGCAGAGCCAGAGAGATATTCCAGCAGCAGAAAGATGAGTTGCAGTGAGCCGCAGGACTGAGTAAGGACTGGAGAAGGCTTTCACCAGCCAAGAGGAAGAGAAGCAAGACTGAAGAGAGTGCTTAGCAGAAGAGTAACACATTGGGATAATCAGGGAGTTTCCTGCAGCAAGAAATATGGGCTACACAGGGAGTACAGTTGGAGGGTTAGAGACAGGATTTCATTTTAAAAAAAAAAAAAAAGGACTTTTTACAAGGATTTAGAATTATTTCCATGTCAGATTTAAAAAAAAAAAAGCTTCTGTCTCAATAGCTCTGACAGCCTGTTTTTGTTTCCAAAACACCAGCTGGCTCCTCCGCAACTTATCTGAGAGACCTCTAGGCTTCCAGGATCCCACAGCACCAGCATAGACCCTATATCTAGACGTTTTCAAATCCAGAGATTTCAAGTTTCACAGCGTTCACGAAACACGACTTGTTCCAGGTGCATAAACAAACAGACCAGCAGAGCAGAAAAGGAGGCGCAACAATAGTCTCAACCAGACAACTTGTTAAATTCTGGAATGGTGTTAAGGGCAGCAAATGACTTTAAAGTAGGGCAACAGCACTAACACTGCAGAGTATGGCTGTCTAAAGCAAGGAACTGCTGCTCCAAATGTGCTCCTCAAAATCTGGAAAATTCTGTCATTGACAAGCGGATAACTGCTACTCCAGTCCTGTCTTCCCCAAGCATCTTCACTTCTGCCCTCAAGTCCTGCCCCGGCATCTCCCTGCAAATCCAACACTGGCTTCCTGCACTGCTTCAGCAGTGGCCATCGGTTAATTCTGCCCTGCAGCCATCATCTCCTCAACTGAGAGGCACCCCCTCCTAACTCGCCACTACTCTCTTCAGGCACCACTCTATTACAGCTAGAAACAGTTGGTCAATAAGCCTATCCAGAATATAAAAGCTCTGGAGAAGACAACTGCCTTAAAGATCTTCCCCAAGGGCCAGCACTACAAAAATTAAATGAAGCCTGAAAATAAATAAATTGAGAAGGGAGAGAATACAGACTTTCTAAAAGAAAAAAAAAACTGTGGTAGATAAATGAAGCACTTGGAATGGGGTTAAAACGCAAGTTGGAGTGAAGCTACACAGGTTACACCAGGTTATCTAGTAGCTCAGCTAGGGTTAGGAAACAATTTCTGTTCCCTTGCCCACTCTCAACCTCCCCATGCAGGTTCCTCCCAAGCATTTCCTTCACTTCAGGTGCTCACTAGATCAATCTGGTAACTTTGCAGAAAAAGCTACCCTAAACATCATTTTTCTGTCAGATCAGTGAGTTGGATTAGCTCACTTGTGATGCCACGAGTGCCAGTGAGAGAGAAAAGAAGGTAACTGAGGTTCCCCTTAGCTGAAGCACATACCCTTACCCTCAACAGCTGTACAAGGAGAAGAAACCTGCCTTCTGACTTGGTGCTCTGCTCCACCTATCAGTAGTAGTAGTAGTTTCCTCAGTAAAAAGCACTACTGATTCTTCATATTTCCAGCATTTTTGAGAGCCCCACATTGATGCAGCTCTTCTTAAAATCAGGTCCTAGCACAAAGAGAATCCTACTGAAACACCTCTGGAATGAGAGGCATCAAAAAACTTTGGTCTCTGTGTAGGCAGAAAGCCTTTTGGGGCATGGATAGAGAAGCATACTCTACCTTTGCAGAAGGGTGGTAAGAATTTTAAGTCACTCACAGCAAGCAGGGTTATCCAGCAAAACCCTTTCCAAACACAAAAGTGCAAAGGCAGAGTATTTCCCCAGGCAAGTTCATCTAAGGATGCAGCCCCATGTTAGTGTAATCCGATCCAAACACGGGCTATTCCCACACAAAATAGCACGGACTACACCCTCTACCGTCCTCCAAGGGCATCTTCCAGTGCCCTCCTCTTATAAAAATCTAGTGATCACCAGGGCTATCAGATCACTTGACGCAGGTAGCTCCTCCATGAGATGGATAACCTACTAAAAATTATTAAACCATGGGTTTTCCAAAAGATTGAGTTAACCAACTCACCTTGCAAACTTTATCAGTAGTTCCCAAGAAAACAAACAAACCAACCCAGAACAGAGTAACAATGTGTCCACTACTGGAGATTAATTTTGAACAACATCTAGAACTGCACCCCTAAGAGGCAGACATGGGAGGATACAACGGACTACGAAGACCATGGCAAGGAATGACATGCAGCAGAAAGGAAGGGAAGGAGAAGGGAGAAAACAAGCTCAAAGAGCAGTAGAAGAATGAGAACACGGGCCAGTCCAGACTGCTTATCTCGGCCCACACCAAGAACACCACAGGTGGCCCATCTACAAGTTCCTGACCTTTCTCAGACGCAAGAGCAGAGGAGTCAGGCCAAACATCTGCTCTAGTCACTGAACACTAGGTAGGACACAGAAAAGTTTTAGTTGCTCACCCCATCCGCTCCCTCTGGCACGTGACTGCTGGCTGCAGAACATTTTCTAACCTTATAACTGGTTTTGTCGCTTCATCCTTGAGAAGTTTGCAAACAAGACCTGCACGGGTTTGCCCATAGGTTTTGGGGAGAAAAATGAACAAGCAGGACTGCAGTGCACACCCTGCTCTGCTCCTGTAGTTTTCTACAGCACAGTCGCCGAGCTACGCAAGCAAAGGCATGAAACCGCCGGGATGCGTTAACGCTGCCGGGCGATGATGCTCTGGAAGCAGCCGTAGGTGCGACTCCCGAGCACCGTGGGGCCCGGCACCACCTGTCCCCCGCACCGGGGTGCCCGCCCAGCCACCCGCCAAGCCCCGGCCGGCCGGCGGGGCCGCGGGAGCGGGGCGGGGGGCGGCGGCGGGGGGCAGTAGCCCCCGCGAGCCGCCGGCAACTCCGGCAGCAAAGTTAATCCGAGGGAAACCCCGCAGGCGCCCCGCCCGCCCCCCACACGTATGTGCCCCGCCGGCAGCCCCGTCGCGCGCGGCGGGAGGCGGGGGGCGCCACAGGACGCCGGGGCCGCCGCAGGACACCCGCCGCGGGGAGCTGAAGAAAGGCGCGTTTAACGCCCGGCCACCGGCGGGGGGAGCGGCGGCGGCGGCTGCCCGGGAGGCGGGAGCGGGGCTGCGAGAGGGAGCTGTTCCCGGCCGCCGATCCCGGGGCCGGGCCGGGCAGACAATGGCTCCGCCGTCGCTGTCAACTTCCAGCCTGCCTCAGTCCCGGGGAACTCTCCCCGCCGCGGCCGCCCGCGCCCAGGGCCCGGCCTCACCTGCAGCCGCCGTGGCGCGGCACTGCCCCGCTCCGCTCCCGCAGCAGCACCAGCGGCGGCGGCGCCCCCCAGCCCGCCAAGAACCCCCACGCCCGCCCCACGGACCCGCGCTGCCGGCGTTACCGGAGCCCCCGGGCCGCCGCCGCCGCCTGACACGCCCCCCGCGCGCGGGCTGCCAGGCCGGGCCCCGGCCGGGCGGGGCGGGACGGGGCGGGGCGGGGCGGTGCCAGGGGGCCCCGGTGTTGGGGGAGGGCGGGGCCGGGGGCGTTACCTCGCGGCGGCTGCCGGCGGGCCGGGCCCGGCCTCGGCCTCGCGGGGCTGCCCCGGGGGGCGTGGGAGGAGTCCTGGTGTGTCCGCTCGGGGGAGGGACGGCGGGGGCGGGGCCCACACGCGCGCTCCGCGCCCCAGCCGGTTCCGCCCCCCCTTTTTTTCCTTTTTTTTTTTTTTTAAATCTTGGCCTTTGGGGCTCCCCGCCACTCCGTCACTTCCTTCCTCGAGGCGCTTCCGGGCACGTGACTCCCTTCCCCGGGCGCCGCTTGCCGTTGCCTTGGTGACGGCGGCCGAGGAACGGCGGGAACGGCGGGGCAGGGGCGGAGCCTGGTCCCTCGGTGGCGGCCCCTGCCGGGGCTGCGGGGAGGGACCAAGGCGCTGAGGCGTGACAAGCGCCGCAGGCCGGCGCAGGGTCCGTCCCGCCTTCGGAGCCAGTGCTGGGACGCGCTCTGCCGCTGGCCCTTCGGGGGCCCGTTAACCTTGTTAGACGTTATATGTAGGGTGTAAAATGTTTGCCTTGGAACCTGGAGCAAGCTTTGATGAGCACACAGGGCTCGGCGGTAGTAACGGTGCCGGGGGCGGGGTTCTGCCCAGGTCACGCAGAGCGGTGCACTGTGCGAACCTGCGTGAGCCGGGTAAGAACCCGCGGTGTCGGAGCTCGGTGGCAACTTTTTGAGAAGGGAGGCTGCTGTGTGCAGGCGCCTGAGCCTCGCTTCCCTGGGTGACTCCTGAAGAGCGTCAGTTCTTCTGTCAGTTGCCTGGCTAAGGGTAAGAGTGACCGACTAGGGTAAACTTAATCACTTCCAACAATAGTGTTGTAAGTCAGCATGACTAAGAAAGCGAGAAACGCCCTATCGAGTCAGACCGGTGGCCCATCCCGGTAAGAGCTTTAAGGGTGACGGCTCGTGCACCAAGGACGGGTGGGAAGAAGTAAAGAACAGGCAGAAACGATTCATGCTCCATCAAGGTGCAGAAGCTCGAGCACCGCTGAGGCTAAGAGCATCATAAATGCTGCTGCAAATGACATGTTTGAGCTTCCTGTGGCAAGAACATCGCACCTGGCTCAGTGATGAATGTGCCGGGCTATCAATGCACAGGAGATCCAGTCCCGTTGACTTAGAATCACAGAATAGCATTTGCTGCTGCCTGAAAAGCGGCAAAACATCCCGTACAGGGGATTGTTCGGGCTGTTACCAAACACACCTGCCCTAAATGCTGGGGGTTCTTTTTTAATTCAGATGGAAAACTGTCTGGCTGATTCTCTTAAAAACAAACAAACAAAAAAAAACACAAAAAAAACCACACCCTATAGGAGATATTTAAGGCTGTTCAAAATAAAAGGTCAGACAGTGATCAAAGGAACAATGACAAGGTGGGGAACCCAGCCAAGGTAATTCCTGCGAATCAACCACTCCTAAAACCCTCAACGACTGGATGAACGACCATTTGTCCCTGTTGCAAAACCCACTGAAATCAATTCAAGGGAGGAAACTCTGTGGCATCTATGCAAACGAAGGGGAACTACTGCAATAAAGAGGCTTTAGGACTTACTGCGGGGTGCTTCGGCGGGGGGGATGTTGGTGTCAATCAAGAGAATTTGAGGATTTACAAGACTACACTGGTATGTTTGGGGTAATGGTAAATGGAGGGATCGGTGTGGATCAGAGACGAACAAAAGAGGGATAAACTAAGCTGGCCAAATGCAATCAGGATGTTTGTCTGGACAAGTTTTGCACCGGATCACCACAGTCTGTACTATATTCATAATAAATTATTTGAATTATTTCCTGTGTGATTGTGCTGTCTGTTGTGTGCACGTGTGTGTGATCCAAAACAAACTTAGGTCTGCCTAGCCAGGAAGTAGGATGAAAGGTTTGTGGGTCCAGAAACCCAAGAGACCCGTGAAGGCACGTTTCTCTTAGCACTGGTCCTTGGAGCGGGATGAGGCTACTTGCTCATGCTGTCCGTGTTTCTATGGCTGCCTGTCAAGTCCTAACAGTGTTAACCTGTGTGTGCATGTCTGTTGTGAAGTTTCACACCACCCTGCTACCGGTGGGATGTGAAATAGAAGTAAGAAGCTCCCGCTTGTCTCCATTGGCCCAGGAATGAAAGAAGCCGCTGGATCTTTCAGTCCACTGGATTCAGCTGCCCTTCATACTTTTCAGGGAGAGCACGTGTACCTGAACAATATCTATAGTCCATTCCCCTTGTTCTACTTCCACATCCAAGCATGGTAGTAGGGACAACGGAGGATACATCACAACCTGTTCCCTTCGGTACAGATTGGTTTTCCATTAGCTTGCCTATGAGCTTTTTGAACCTGTGGATATTATTCGCTTCCATAAGTCTTGTAGCAGTAGGTTCTTATAGTGTAAAGTACCTTTTTTGTTTGTTTTAAATTGATTACCAACTAGTTTTATCACATGCCCCCCGTCCACCCTGGAAAGATTTGCAGAACAGTTTTCCATTCACTTTATCCACCACCTTATATTTGTAAACCTCAAACCCTCATCTGCACACCAAATTCTGCTCATAAAATGGTAGGATCCTGGCCTTTTTAGTGTCTCCTGATGAAGCACTTGCTCTATCCTATAATTGTCATCACTGAGGCTAGTGCTATGGTTTGTGAGACTGGGTATAGGGCCTGGCTGGAAAACTGTCAAGTGCTATGCCTTAAGTAGAAGCCAGGATTCGTTTCACAGGTAGCATCGCTTGCTCATACTTTACATGCAGATCCTCCCGGCTCTGGGCTTCTTGGCAAGAAGCAGCCCATTTTCATTTCAGTGATATTTTTATTCCCACTCCAACCCATCTTAGCAAAGGGGTTTTGCTGGAGAAACGGCATCTTGCAGAGCAAGCCGCGGAGCGATGGTGGCACCCGGTGGCCCTGCAGGAAAAGTGCACCTTCTGAGCTCACTTTTTTTCCAGTTTCTCAGGAAGACAGTGGTAGCAAAGGCACCTCATACACAGGTGAGTCAACAGGACTGCCTAGCATAAAGATGAGTCTGCACACTGCACTGTACAGATTCATATAGTACAAGCATATATATGGACATCCAGCAGACGTACCTGCATTTGCCCTCTTTCCCATTCCCATGCTTATTTACTCACTTCAGCCTGGAAATGAGACCATCACCTTCAGGTACCTCAAAAGAAAACCCTTTCTCTTGTAGTGGGGAAGACTGGAGTTTTCATACACACTGTCAGGGTGTTCTCCTAAAAGCGGGATCGTTCACTTGGTATGCAATATGCCAAAATACATGCAGAGCAGAGGTATTTTATTCATTTCATATTTGCATAAAGATGGGTGCTAGGTGGTAACTCTACAAAGTTACCACATGGCACGAAGAAACGACAAGGTATTTATATTCTTACATGTTTAGTAAAAACCCACCTAAATTAATATTCATTTGTTAGTAATTGCAATCTCATCTGTTATCTGCTAGCTGTATTTTAATTAGCCTCACTAGCTATGTAAATTAGCATGCATCCTCTGGGCGGCGGCGGGGAGTATTCTCAGTCCTGAATTCAGTCGGTGGTCATGATCTCCCCCTGCCACCTTTACCTTTCCCCTAGTTGTAACCAAGATAGTAGTGGTTTTGTTATGCATTCTTTGATCTGTATCTTAGTCTTTGAAACCAAGGTGATGGGACAGATAAAACACTAACACTATTGCTATGGGACAGTTAAAATGCTAACATTATTACTAAGCTACTACCTATGTATCCTATCCATTTTAATAATAGGTTGAGGAGTGTTTTAATGTAACCAAAGTAACAGGTTGGTGGTGTGTTTTAGAAACCTTGGTGAAGGGTGTCCTACCTTACATACTTTACATTCCGCTTGGGTGCTATGGAGAAAGAAACAAGCTACATTAGCAGTGCGCATGCACGTAAGAAGGGGTCAATCAAAGGACACTTGATATGACCAGAAGAGACCACCAGGGACCACCGGAGATGCCCCTCAGCTTTCAAGGACACATGCGTAATGACTATGTAAATATGACAATTAGTTCCGGGAAATTTGACGCATAGGTATGTAACCAGACGATATAAGTTTTTGTTGATGTAATCTGCAGTATGCACGTTAGGTGGAGCGATCCCCCGTGCATCCGGCGCCGTGAATAAAGAATGCCTGCCTTTTAACACTACATTGGTGTTACGAGGTTTATTCCCGATTTCGGTGACATCATTACCGCAGTTTTGACTGACATCACCCAGCTTTCGGCACCTTCTGAGGCAGGATGTTCCATTCTATTAGTCTCTCAGTTCTTCTTCAAGGATATAGTCATAAAACAAATGTTTCCTTTTTTTCTCAGTTCCCTCCTCTGACTGCCAGATTCTGTTTTGCAACGTTCACATGGTCCATTTTTATCACCTAGTGGAAATTTTAATTTTCTGCAGGATATCAAGGGATGATGGCAACTTGTAATGTACCAACCCCGGCCACCAAGAGTTAATCCTCAGATCTATACCATGGAGGTGCAAAGGGAGCCAGAAACCTGATTCTGATCGACCTCCAAGCCTGAGATGTCTTACTGCTCAAAGAAGAGGTTGACATTGTTCCCAGTTTACTGGGGCATATAAGTGGGGTAAGTCTACATTTGCAGTTACTGCAGTGTACTGCAATGTACTTCTTACAGGCTGCCCAGATCACTGCTTTTGGTGTCCTTCCCACGCATAGACACCAGTCCATCCACAGCCTCACCACATCACTGGTTCTCTTAAAAAACCCTCTGCTAACCCTGGCCAGAATGGCCAATCACCATCTCCAAAAGGAAGAAGCTAGACAGGAGATGATCATAGCAACCCCAGGATCTAACTGCCATACTGACCTGTCTCTGAGCAAAAGTTCATCTGACTGTGCTGGTGATACCCTGAAGAAAATTGAATTTTTGGAATTTTCCGCTAAGCCATAACAATGAACTATGTGAGCTTAGCAAAACAGAATTTGACGGCCAGAGACAGGAACTGAGAGACAGAGAAGCATTTGTTTTACAACTATATCCCTGAGGAGAGCTGAGAGACTGATCAAAGCAAACATCCCACCTCAGAAGCCGCTAGGAATGGGTGATAAACTGTATAGTCAAGGAGAACAACTAATCGAGATGTTGATAAGAACTAAAACAAAGTGCCCAGTAGGGGAACTATCCTCATTATAATACTAAAACTCAGGCCCATAGGCCAGGAACCGCCGCCCCCCTCTAGTAAATCCCTTACTGTCTGAGCCTGTGTGGAAAATTAGAAGTGATCTGTACCTTTACATCGAAGTGAGAAAGAAATTAACCGATTATTAGCTGAGGCATGTGAATATTAGCTGTGACCGACACATTTAACTGTATAAATGCCTCATAGTTCTCGGTGCGGGGAGCTAGCTTTGTGGTTACCACCTACCACCAATCTTTGCACAAAAATGAATTAAATAAAATACCTCTGCTTTGTGTGTAGTTTGGCATTTCACACACCAGGTGAATGAACCTGCTTTTCAGTATAATACTGGTTTCTAAGTCCTCCTCTGACCTCTCCAGCCCCACTTTTTAGACAAGTCTTTATACACCACCTCTCCCATATCCCTGCCCTACATGTTATTTCCTGCATGGCTGATCCTAGTGTGAATCTGTGCTTCCTACTATTACAAGGCTTCTCCAAGTTTGCAAGCTGAGAAAGTAGAGAGGCTGCAACCTCATCTTTGTTTCCCATCCCTCAGAAAAACTGGTCAATGCATGCTAAACCCCCTTTCTGCTCACTTCAGGGAGTGGGAAGTTGGAACACATAAAGGGAAGATCAGAATCCTCTGTCTCTGTGTGAGAAGCCAGCACCAGGGGTCAGTTACCCGTAGTACCCTGAAGGCACCCTTCTCCTCACCACCACCTTTAAGATGTGAACTGCATATGAAAAGAAAACCAGGTCAACAAGCAAAAGCTGATACATATCAGTTTACTTCCAAATGTTACTGGGCTTGGCCCTCAAGACAAGTATCAACTACATTGCTTATTGACATAAGAAGGAGTATGCAAATAAGCCCACTGTGTGGCAGACTGTACAACACAAGAAGTCACAAGTTTTAGACTTTTCTCACAAAAGAAGCCTCTTTGAATGACAAAGGTAAGCCACATTCCAGGGCTTCTAGCCTTAAATTGAAACAAACGACATTAGCAAAAGAAATCCAAGCATGCTTTAAAAATTACTTATTCATCTATTGCATGTTTTGGATTTAACTGTGGGTTGATAAAAACATCTTGATGCCACTATTTGTGCTTACTAGAAAACTAACCTATAGAATGAGATTAAAAATTAGCAACCTATCACATGTGAGTCTACAGATATTCTTACCTTGCACAGAGACACTACAAATCACAGAGATGGATCCATGGAGTCTCACATGGTTCTAAGTAGTAGCTATTTTAAAAATCTGTTGTTGTTCTGCAGCTACAAGAGAAAAATCCAGGTCATTGTTTACCTCAAAAAGAAGAAAAAAGAAAACCCTTTAAATAAACTTTAGATTCCCTATATTGTCAACAGTCCCCAGCAACAAACCTTACAGTTCCAAACCACAGCTCTACAGTTTTGTATTTCTTCCCTGTTTTGGGGAAAAAAGTCAAAGAAATAAGGAAGGCAGATTCACAAACAATTGCTCTGATTCCAAACTGGAGCATATTAGTTGAGCATACACTAATATGCATGAGTCAGGAAAGAAGGCATGTGTCCAAGCTTGCAACTGAGTGACAACAGACAAGTCATTTGTCCTGTGTCCTAACTTCTCTCTGGATGAGGGCTCCTTTCAGCTTTCTATATGACCATTGCAGAGACTCTGTGAAAGTCTAGGAAACTGATCTCTTCTGCCCCAACTAGAAGCAGTGTAGTCTTTCAGTCTTATTTGCACAGCACTGGCAGATAACCACAAAGGCCCAAGTAAGCCACACATATCAAACCTTTATGATTTATCAATGCTTCATCAGATCTCTACCTGTTCATTGTACAAACTCTTTTCTTCACGTATAGATTTTAAGTATGCTGTTTATTTTTTATAATAGCACCCTAACAAGGTCAGAATCCATTTGGGACTTTATTGTGTGTTTACAGTCCTCCTTTTAAGGGGCCTACTACCAATTCCTTTTAAAAGCTTTTCTTTGCAGAAAAATCCCTTGCTATCTGAAGTGCTAGTTAACAGATTGCCTGTTAGCTGCCTGCTATGCTATGCTTTTCAGGACCTTCTATTTTGCTGGGTGAAGCTGCAAAACTTTGCAGGAAATTTCCCAGTGGCCTCCAGGCCATCTGGTCAACCAAGACCCACACAGCAGCTATGGTGAGGTGATGGGAGGAAGTCTCCTGGCCATCTGCCAGCTACTCATACCCCACCTTTGCTTACACATAGCAAAGGTTCCTTTCCTGCTCTGGAAGATATTTCCTATGGATGTCACCAACAACAGGGAGCACCTTTCTACAGTCAGCAGAACTGACCAAGCATCACATTGCCCACCCAGCACAGACTAGCCACTTACTGTATTCCCTAATATTTGCTCCAAGAGGTGAAGACCTCACTGTCTTCTACTGTACACTCCTATCTTAGGGAAGCTTGCCATGCAGCAGCTCTTTTTCAACCCTCTGCTTTGCCAGCTTCCTCAGCCTCTCTCATATGCAGCTGAATAATATCAATTGGATTTGAAACCACAGCCCAGAAACACCAGTTTGTATTCAAATTTCACACTTAATTTCCTTACTTATCTATCCCAAGCAGGTGCAAGGTGGCAAGACTTCCTGTCATCAGAAAGGCAGGAATCTTAGTGAGCCTGTTTCTCTTTAGCTCTAGTTTCATGGTCATCTAAAGATATAAACTGTAAAACAGACCCTTGATATATGCCCATTTAGAGACAGGAGAGCCTGGCTCACGGGCACACTGAGTGCACTAGGTTGCAGCCTTTGGTTTTCATTTATAACCTCCCTATCTTCAACCAGATCAGGGGACCTTCCTCCCAGAGTTCTTCAGTCTAGCCCAAATACACAGAGGAAGAAACTTGTCAGGAAGGCAACTGTGAGACTGTAGGACCCACTTTGCTCCCTTGTCCTTTCCTGTTCATTGGCAGAGCACTGTCAAACAGTGCCTATTGACTTCCATGATGTCTTGGGAAGGGACAATCCTAGGGCAATGCTCCTTAGAGGCCCCTTCCAGTTCCTTTATGTTTTTGCTCGCTTGAACTCAGCCCTGTCCTTTTTTTGTATCAGTTGTCTACAGAATCACTTGGTTCCTCAGGCTTTCTACCTCACCTAAATGCTCATTAGGTACTGCTGTGAGACTTCTTTTTCCTTTTTTCCTGCCCTTACTTGACAGCCCCTAGAACAATGATGAGCAGGGTAGGAAGGGCTGGCTCGGCCCACTTTATGGACAGATTGCTCTTGGATGGTCAGAGAATAAAATAGATTTGCTGTCCTCTTGCAAGCTGTGTTGATCATGCAAAGGGTTGCTACACAGGGAATCCCCCAAACAACCCTGGTCACATGATTTGCTTCACTTTATATTCCTTTCTCCCCTTTTTTCTCTCCTAGGTACTTCTTCTTTAGGAGAGTCATCACCTCCCAAATACGCAGCCCACATTGTTCACTTTTTCTCTATTGGTTCTGGGCTTGTTAACTTCATATTTATGGCATGACTGTCCTGGTAACTTCTCCCTTGGTAATCAGCTCTACAAAACTAGTATCCATTTTTTCTTATCTAGTATCCCACTTTTATGTATGCTACCCTGCTAATGCCATTGCATATCCTGATGAGCCATCTGCATGCACTCTACTCTTCCTGTTGGATATGTTGCAATTCCTGGATTGTTATCCTGGTATGTTTTTTTTAATAGTGCCACAGGTAAGGATTAGCCACCTGGGTTAATATCTTGACAGGATTGGACTGGGTGTTGCCAGAGTTCTAAACAAACAGACTGACTGAGGCTGTTGAATGACCCATCCAGAAGGCCTGGGCATAGGTAGTAGAAATGGGAAAAATTAACTCAATTTTATGGGAAGTGTTCATGTAAGTCAGAGTCCAAGACAGGGAGATGATGATCTTCAAAGAAAACAGGAAGGGCCTGTTACAGTCACTCTGCATTTTTTTCCAAAAAGAAGAGGGGGAAAGGAAAGCGATACTACATATCACACCTACGGAGACATTAATTTCCGATGGTTTACAGAAAAAGATGAACACTGAGTAGTGGTGCACGATACAAAAGATGAGAGTAAAGAATGTGTAGTTAGAACTAAACTTTCAATGTGTTCAGTGTGGGATGCTTGGGTACACAAACAAAGCAAACAAAGAAAGGGGACCATTACAATTCAGAGGGAGAGTTGAAAATGAAAAGGATTCCAACTGCAGAAATGTATGTTATGCATGAAAAATTTATTTGCCTAAAGGGGACATGGAGAAATACAAAGTAATGAATGAAGTAAGAGAAGGCAAAGGCAGAATTAAAAAGCAGGAGAAAAAGTAGCAGGGGTCTTCCACAGACAGGAAAGAGGCATATACAGTAGACAGGAGGGTTAGATCAACTAGGGAAAGACAAATTTACCAACCATTAAAGTGAAGAGAGAAGAAACACACAGGTGGACAGAATGCTTGGGCAGGCAGAGAATTTTGGAAGAGGCAGGGACCTTTTGGGAACAAAAGTGCTTTGAACAAGCAGCTGTGGTAGCAGTTTAGGCAGGCCATGTGGGCACTGGGACTTGGGGTTACATTGCGGACAGCGGAGGAAGAGGGCAATGTGAAGGGGAAGCAGATAACCAGGAATAATTGCCCCTCAGCTGCATGTAGGGGTTGACAAGGAACACTACTGGGCAGAGGAGAGCAGGGGTGGGCTGGAACCTTTGCAGGAGTGTTAGCAGGTTTCAGAGCAGGAGACATCCTACAGAGAGAGGATCTTGGTGCAGGTGATAGAGGGAAGGAGAAAATGAGGTATGTGAGAATGGGAGGAAAGGGACTGGGGGGAAGTGGGAGTGCAGGGGGGTAGTGAAGGTACAGACACTAAGACCAGGCAGAGATCTTAGGGCAGTTTGGCAGCCAGGGCAGTGAGAAGATGGGACTGGCCACATTGATAGGGGTGGGGGAAGCAGGGTCCTGCCTTGCCCCTGGGTTCCCCGACACCTAGAGTTCCATCCCAATGTCCCTACTCACCCAAGAGGGCCCTGTCACCCTTCCCCACCCTACATCCCCATACAGCCCACCTGACCCAAATCCCCAAACTCTCCCTCTCCTCCTCTCTCCTCATTTCCACCCTCTGCTGCAGGATCCCCCCTTCCAAGAGGGAGGGAGAGAGGAAGAAGAGTGGTTGGAGGATGTTTGTTCCTGGGTCAGGGCTGATTAGTTTTATCCAGGTAAGGAGAATTTCCACTGCTGCAATTTTCAGGCACCAGCAGTAAAAGTGGTGGGAAGCCCCGTACGAGACAGAAGAGGGGAATTTGCAGGTACAGTCAACTGCATACAGGATCGCAATATCTTTTTTGTGCTGTCTCCAGCTGAGTTCAGGTCCACAGCTGGAGCAAACCTACAGGTGGAATATGGATTGGAAGGTCTCTGCCTTCCTCTGCCAATCCTCCTAGACAAATTGTGTTAGCACCAAGGGCTCTTCTGCAACTCCTGGTCTCTTTGAGACATGTAGGCCCTTTTTTCATCTTCCAGACTCTTATCTCCTGGGCATCATTTGTTGCTCAGTTTGTGTCTTGAGGGAACAGCATTCTTTTCTTGCACCAGTGCCAGGAACACACCTGCAGTGCAGGTCCTATGATGCCCTTCAGGTACTACCCCAGTCCTGGCACTGCAAGACGGTGACATGCAGCAGTTAGTTACACAAGTGTTAGTCTACCCTATACCCATAGTATATGCACATGATCTTAATCTGTTAGCTTTCTG
The DNA here is from genome assembly GCF_949628215.1 of Phalacrocorax aristotelis. Taxonomy (NCBI): domain Eukaryota; kingdom Metazoa; phylum Chordata; class Aves; order Suliformes; family Phalacrocoracidae; genus Phalacrocorax; species Phalacrocorax aristotelis. The sequence goes on along the minus strand of NC_134276.1, from coordinate 135,222,611 downwards.
AGGTTGTCTTAGCTAGCTTCTTGATCCCCTTCTGCAAGACAGGTATACAGAGGAAGCTGTAAGGACTTCAATACCCATTTTCCATGTCATCAGGAAGGTGAAACTACCACAACCTCAGGAAGATCATAGACAGTTTGCTACACGGTAACATCTATTATTGTCTTCTGTTTGCATTAAACTTCTGCAGCAGCTTTAGCTTTGCATATCCTGCATGCATGCATGCAGAGTCCATCACTGCCTAATATTGCTACCTCTTTTTATGAAAGGTAACAGTATCATTAAAAGATTACAAATGTTTGCTTCCAAAGAAAAGGAAGCACAGGCCATAAAAAAAACAGACTCACAAACACATCCAGATCTAACCCTTCTTTTGTATGGCTTGGCAGACTTGCTTTTAAAGCAAAAGGTATTGAAAGAAAATCCTGAAGCCCTTGATCTAATGGAACTGGGATCTGAAAGTGAGATCTGCAGGATCATGCCATTTTTGATTTTCTAAAATACTCCTGCTTGACATAAGAATTGGAAACAAACAAGAGGCCATACAACACATAGTGAATTTGGAGGGGATGTTATTTCAGTCTCATGGCCTCTCTTCATAAGGCACTGTTACACAGTCCTTTTCTGTCTGGAAGAACTGGTAAACTGCTTCTCCCTTAGCCTCCCCTTGCCTGTTCCTACTCTTCAGTTGGGACAGAAAGATGATTCACAGGGCCATGTAGTGAACCAGATCAGGACTAAAAATGCCTTTTTTGCTTCGAGTTTGGTTGCAAACTGTTGTGTTAACTCAATTGAGAAGGTAGCCCAGAGATGGGACTCGGGGAGGAGAGGAAGTTTTCAGCCACTATGGTGACCAAAAGCAAATATGTAACTATGACCTAAGTAATGTTTCTCTCTTTTTCGGGCATTAAAATCTGTGCAGACTTCCTCAGCTGTCAAGCCACTTCTTTACAGGTTCCACATACTTTATTTCACTTGATCGCAGACTACTGTGTAGCAAGCTAGGTTTCACATAGAAACTTATGACATAAACCAAAGGAAATAGGGTGTGTCCAACACTGTAGGGAAGAGGAAAGCCAGGACAATGAAGTTTTCCTTATGGAAGCAGAAAACTCAGATCACTTGTTGCAGAGCCAGGGCATTCTATTAGCGACCCTTCTTTAAGACATCTGTAGAAAAAATAAGAGCAAGAAAAGGCAAGGTGCCTGATGGATTTTAAGGAAGCTCTCTAAGGACTAAGAGGTTTTAGGGGATGAGTTGCAACACCTTTTTGTCATCGACATAGGCATTTCCAAGTGCATTCAGATTTGGGATGATGCAAGGACTGCATGTATGAGGAGTACACGTAATGGAATAAAAATAGATCCTTTTAATCTTCCATGGCATGCTCAAGCCTTGAGCTGCATTGAGGTTACACCTGGACTAGAAACTGTGCCCACAACTAGTACAGCAGGTCCCAATTCAACCTGCAGTCCAAGAAGGCTCTACAGCACATAATGAAATTAAATACAAAGCAGAAGTGGGCTGCTTTGCTTGCTTGACACAAGTCTTCTGCTCTCTTTCAGCGGGTCCCACCTTGCAAGCCTGTTAACACTAACCTGAACTGCAAGGGAAAACATATCCTCTTGCGTTGCAGTCATCTGTAGAAAGAAAAGAGAAAGGGTGGTGAGCTGCAGAACTGCATGGTAGGGTAATGCCAAGATTCTTTCTCTTTAACACAGCCATCCCACTATTAAATTTTTACTCTTCAGACTGAATGCAGCAACAGAAAAATGACTACTGGGTCAGACCAACTGTCTGTCTCCCCAGCATGTCTCCCATACAGCTCTAAAAGACCCTCTTATGCACTGTGATACTTTCTAATGCAAGGACATCTTTGTAAATAGAGCACCTTCCAGTAGTGTGTGCTGATAACCTTGCTTTTTTACTGACAATTAGTGTTTTCATGTCAGATAAGAATTTTAAAAATGTATGTACTAAGCACAAAAATTCTTGTACAGGATAAAATAGCAAAGAGGGAGCATGTTAGGTGACAATATTTAGCTCTGTAAAGGCTGAATTAAGAAGTCTCCTCCTCTTCTTGACATGGTGTGGGAGGGGTAACAAGAATGGAATCCAGTACACAACATGTATGCCCGTGGTGTTGCTTTCTAAATCTCTAGTGATAGTTTTTCCTTTTTGTTCTCAGATTATTTAAAAAAAATATTCTTAATGTTCCATCTGCTGTTTTGGCTCATACTGAACAGGGAATAATCAGAGACTCAAAATTACTCCAAGATACCTCTTCTGCATGCTGATAGTTCATTTAGAGCTTTAAAGGGTAAGAAATTATTCTCCTATTATCCTGAGGCATAGCAGCACCCAATGGATAGTAGGATTATTACACTACACATGAAAAGCTCAGAACTAAATTCTGCCTTCTGGTGGATCAGTGTGTCAGTATGTAACACTTTTAAAATAAATGCCTAAGCATTTTCAAGAGAGCTAAGGAGCTGGAAAAGACATGGTAAATTGACAGAGAAGCTTTCTTTTCTACGAGTCATAGGTTGAAGCTAGAGGAAGTAAAAAAAAAAAAAACAGTCATTTTGAACACATACACACCACAACATAGTCATAGTGCCAGGCAGTCTCATGTCTCAAGAACAGGAAAGCAAGTAATTCTGCTACTTGAATGTAGAAGTTTTGTACAGAGGAAACCCAAGCTTGGAATTGCAGGAGGAAGTGCACTGGAATAAGGGAAATATGGGAATAAGGGTTGTAGACAGAACTGTGTCTGGAGGGGGAGGTGGTATAACAGTTACTTTTTGTCTGTGTCAGTGAAATATCACCTGGTTTATAGTAGTCATAGACATGCACTGTTGCTGCTTTCAAGTTCTGCACTTCAACATCTTCTTCTACTGAGATGTTAAGCTTCAGAGAAGTCTCACCCACCTGGAGAGATGAATAGAAGTGAGCAGAAATGCGCTGGCCATCTCACAGTCACCTACATACCAACTTTAATCCCGCTGCACCAGAGATTTCTTTATCTTTCTATGGTCTTCCACCATCTTCCTCTTTTGCCAAAATTTTAGGCTGCTTGACCAGCCTAGGCATTTGTATTTCTGATCTCTGAGAATCCCCATGCAAAGTAATGCAGTTGCTACTACTTGAATGGGCAGCTCCCTGTGGTCTTCCTCTTACGTCTTCCAAGTAGATTGTGACTTTGTCTGGTTTTATTTCTGTCTTTTTCACAAGGCTATCTTCTCCAGCTGTATAGGAGGACAAGAAATGAGCTTCTTTAGCATCAGCTCATTTGTCCTCCCCATTGTCTCACACCAAGTTTGGTACTTGTCAGTGAACCACTGCTGACTAAAGCACTCAGCCGAGTCAGGGAAAGGTCTTTGTTCCCCAGCTATAAAGACATTGAGATTGCTGGGAGTGCACAAAGCTTTAGAAAAGATTTTTTTCAGATTTGGAACAAGCATCCTTGAGCACTTGTAGAAAAGGGAAAGATGGTTAGTAGGAAGCTATGATGGATCTCCCTGGTTATCTCCTGGAACACTGTAGCACATCATTGAACACCTCCATGGAATTCAACACCACTTTATGCAGTATCACTACAAATGGCACTGACAACAGGGTCTCAGTGCACCCCAGTTGATTCTAACTAGGTGCTTTTCAGCTCCTCTCTAACCTCTTACTGCATATGTAATCCTCATTACTGAACATGAAAAACTGCACAATCAGTTCTGCAAGCGGAAAGTTGCCTTGTGAAATAGCCCATATATGTGCACTTGCTTAGTTTAGTTAATTTGTAGCAAGATGAGGAGCTACTATTCTCCAGCAGTTCTTAGATGTTTGGATATGTCTGGCTGAGCTACATTTGGAAAATAGAATTTCGTATCTTCAGGGAAGGCCAGAGGAAAAAGTCTTATGGCTTTCACAGAGGTCTTCACAGCAATGAACCCTGACAGCATCTCCACCTCCACCAGGGCCATGTTACTGGTCTCACGGTCCCCTAATGTAACTAATGAAAAAGACAAGAGAGAGCACACTGGATGTAGAAGGCATCACAGCATTTCCAGGAGATATTAATGACCACTTCCAAACTCTGGCCTGCTCTACAGTGATGTGAAAGCTCAGCAGCATGTCCCACTGATGGGAGAAAAGGACAAAAAATTGTCCCCCATCTACTTGCTCAGTATGGAGACAGATTGTGCAGCAAATATATTATGAATAATCTTCATCAAATATGGGTAGGGACTGGATTTTCTGCTGTCTGGTTCCAGTAGAGGCTCACATTGCAGGAGAATGCACCTCAGGGCTGGTTCATCCCAGCTGCCAAGCGTGACCCAAGGGAGGAGGCTGTGGCTCTTGGGAATGCTGCCATGTCAGCTGCTAGTGGTCTGGGGGCTGCTGAGCTGCTCCACACTGACTGAGATAGCTGCTGTGGTTCTGCAAGCCACTGCCACTGTGTTCCCATGCTTCTCCAGGCCTTAATTCTCAGTTCACAGTCTCTTTGGGATCTTTGGAGAAGAGAGTCCTCCCCTGTGTCGTCTCCACAGACAGGAGGTTTTTATGGGGTTCTGGTCATACTGCTGGGACTCCCACTTTTTTCCACTACAGAAAGGACCTCAATGGATCTCATACCTGACAAACACATGGATGACAAGCTGTTTTGACATCCAGGACAAAGACTTCTTCTGGTTTTGGTAGTGGGGTGTTAAAAAATAAAGTAGTCTGGTGGGGGAGAAAATATCTCTGTGAAGTGTGCCAGAGCTTCCCCTTATGAGCTAAAGGACTACCTGTGCCTCCTGCTTTTAACAAATTGGTAACCAGTGGCTAACACAGTTGGCTCCAGCTGTGCTTTCTGTTCAGTCATGTTCTTCAGCACATAGTGTCAGATACATATGCCAAATGTAACCCTCAGCATGGAGGCTCAGCTATCTGTGATCCAAGGCCTCATTCAGCACAACATTGTCCAGTCTTACAAAAAAAAAAATATTGTTAAAGTGTGAGAAAGTACATTAGCTAAAACCCTGTCCACCAGGAGAAAGAAGTGTAGCTGTTAACTGTTGACAAGATAATTGGTTCTAGGTCTCAAGAAGAAAAATACTGACAAAACAAGTACAAAACCCTTAAGAAAAAAAGAAAGAGCAAAGAATGGGAAGAGGTCAACTCAGCAAGAGGGATGATCACACTCCTCCAAAGAGCAGCATAGGCCAATCTTCCCCTACCTGCCTGGTGACTGACTGCCTGGGCAGCAAGTACCCATCAGATGTCTTATGTTTGACTATATTCAAGTGTAGCCAGTCCTAGTTACCTCCTACATGCATTAACAATAAATAATTGTTGTGTCCTCTTGTCTATACACTGCTTGCAAATTCTATGTGAGCATCATAAGAGATGGCTGAACAGAAGTAATCCAGTGAGGAAGGTTTTCACAGGGAGTGACGAGTTCTTTGCTGCATGAATGGCTCACAAGCAGACCACTATCAAAGCTGCCAGAAAAATAAGATGTATTCTCCTGATGAACACGTTGTGTTGGTGTACTGGGATAAGACGACCCTTGTTCTACATCAGTACTTATCTCTGTGTGTGATAGCCCAAAGGATATTATGCCAGAAGATATACAGTGCTCAGCTCCAGAAGCAGTGACATCAACAATATATGTTCCATATAGAAGCAGGTACTGTTATATATCTCATCACTCCTGACTTCAGATCTACCGATCTCTTAACAATGACATGGCTCTTTGGCACAAGACAGCAATAAAACCATGTCAACAGAGTATACCTGAGCTCCTTCTTGACATGATTCTGCCTAGAAAGCCAAATCTTACTCAGAATTTGAGGCTGTAGTGCCTGCTTCAAGCCAAACCCCACTTGAATAGTCAGTGGCAAAACCTGACAGCTCTGTTCCTTAAATATACTCACCTGTACATAAACACAGCAACTGCCAGTCGCCTGCACTGTGTACAACCCTAGGACTGCAAGGAGAGATAACTGATGCAGGACCAACTTGTTGTTCCTGGGCACATGGAACTCCAATGGAGAAGCCTCCTTGCCTTTCACTGGCACCTTTATATCTCTGATCTCCTGAGCAATCAGTGCTGCATACTGAGCAAGGGCCTGCAGGCTAACAACTGTGTCCTGAAGGTAGAGTGAGTCATTTTGCTGTGGAGCCATGCAGTACAAGATCCTGCACACTAGGTCAGGCACTGCAGGGAGAACCACACTACTCATGCCCTGGATTCACACTCTGACACAAGCAAGATCTATGCCACTAAGTGCATAGGTAGGGTCTATACCACAGGCAGCAGGATGACTTGTTACCTGCAAAGCATGGCTCATGAGCCAGCCCTGGGCTTAGCAGTCCAGGGCATAATCCCAATTACACCACACATAAGAGTTTCCCCATGGCATTCCTCTTCCCAGCAGGGCTCATGTATGCCTGTCTCCAAAGGATGGATCTAGAGTGACATGCAAATGAGAGATGCGCACATCACTCCAGGCACAGTATCTCTCTCCTGCCCCCATGACTTCTCCTGTCTTGTTACCTGTGTGGAAGCAAATCCGCCAAAGGCATGTCTTTGTCCATGGAGCCAGTGCACAAGCTTGCTCACTGAGGCTTCATTGTATGCCAAGTCTGGTCTGGAGACATGAGCCAGGAGGATGTAGGCTACTGTCTCAATAAGAGAATAAGATTCTTCACTACTGGAATGTGATGTCAGGAGCTCTGCTGATAGGGGAAGAAACATGTGGATGAGAAAAACAGTAGATCCCTATGAATATCAGCCTCTCCTGCAGTGGTACCCTTCAAAGACTGGCAGCTTCCTGTATACCATCAGAAACGCATGTGCCTTTCTGGGACACCTCAGCGTGAAGAGGCCAGTTCCTCCTGGTTTTGAACTCTGAAGGGCCAGCCATGTATGATAGGCTCCATTTTTTCCTTTGAAAGCAGAGAGAGATCCAGACCCCAAATTCTCAAACGGTTCCTCTAGAAAGCAGTTCCCCTAGAAACTGATTGACTCTGAACAGAGGCTTTTTCTTTAAAATACAGTCCTAGTCTTATTCAGCTCTGTATATATTCAAAGCTATGTCCCCAAGCTACAGCATTTTTGCTGTTTCTGCATGTACCTAGGATAGTCTAATGGGGCTCCCTGTGTTGAAAAGCTCTACGACTCATTTCCAGTCAGCTGTATCCATTGTACAAGAATTGGTCACTCTTTGAGCGAGAATTGATGGCAAGCTATAGGAGGAACAAGACTACACAAATTATTTTGTTAGCATCTTCCCTATGCAGTGCATAGGCTAGAACAATTTAAGCTAGAGCTGGTCTCCTGCCTGTGGTCCAAGCTCACAGGCACTGAATGCATCTGAGTCTGGTTGAATGTTTTGCTGTAGTGGTCACAGGAGTCTAACCAAAATTCAGCTAAGAATTTAACTTAATTGTGCAACTGTAGACATCTTCTGCAATGGTACAAATGTGAAAACCTGAAATGCTTTTAAATTCAAAGTCAGTTTTCAGAACAAACCTTCACTTTTGAAATAAGAATCACAAAATCACTTGTTTGCATAAAACCAGCATAAAGACTTTAGAATTTAGCTCAGGGACTCTATGGTCTGGTATTACTTCATTATGTTTATCAGAATGGAAGGTTTTTGCATGAAGGATTTGTGATTATTTGTTACTTCCAAGGTGATATAAGCAGAACAATTTTTTCATGAAGTGATAGAATGTGTCTTGGAGATGCAGATACAGATTGACCTACAGATTAATCTTGATTCCTTAAAAAGCACAGAATCCCACCAGGCCACAGAAGGTGTCTCCAGACAGCAGAAGGTAATCCTCTCGGGCAGAGGTGCTCCAGCAAGCAAACTAGCTGCAGCTGGTGGCATCAGTCACATCCTCAGATTCAGTAGGTGGAACACAGACACATTTAAACATGTAGGACAACTCCTTTCCCTCCCTTACAACTCCATTGCTTTTGCCAATTCATTGCTAACTATTATCAGTGGAAACAAAAGCCAAAGAAAACTATCACTTGACCCACAGGAAGTTTTTAGTACTCCATGCCTTAGGGCCTTAAGGGGACACTTTCCGAAGTGCTTGTTAAGTTAGAAGCATTAGACTGATTAGATATCAGTGGGGATGTACTCCAGTCACTTTTTCCATATGTACCATCTCAGAGGCAGCTCTGAAAAAATATTTCACTCAGTGTGTGCAATTACTCCTTCCAGTTCACCCACTAACCACCCTGTGAAGCCAGCTGGGAAGCTTGAGTGGCTATGCAGTGAACTGCACTCTGCACTGGTGGTTGGTCAGGCTGAAAAATCCTCTCTCCCTTTTTATTTCTGTGTTATTTTTCAGACCCCAATGTAGTTCACCGTTCTGCCAGATGCACAGATGCGGGGAGGAACTTACTTAAGCCAAATCAGGTAATACTGTTACCAACAGTTTAACCATAGGCTTAGGTGCTTTGAAACCCCCACCTGGCATCCTCATTCATGACAGAAGTCCATTTTTTTCCAAGTTAAAGAGACAAAAGGAAGAACCAAGCTCAGCAGCACAACAATAAAGATGCATCCACCCAAGGACTGAGCTGAGTAAAGCAGCAATGGGGAAGCAGTCAAATGGTTTGAATTTTGCAAGTAGATGACCAGCAGCTGAACAGACATGGAGAAGCAAGTTTCTTCTGCAAGATCTCTTCTGCTGTGTATGAATAGCTGAAGAATGACAGGAGGACCACAACTCAAGTGAGTACTTTCACCACACAAATTAAGCCTGGATCACCACCGCTACTTTTGATTAGAAATTCTTTCCTGCGTCTGAGAACACTAGAGACTTTCACAGCTTCAATAAATTACCATTTTCTGACACAAAGGTCAATATAAGTATAATTAAATATCTCAAACTGTTGTAAACAACTAAAGGGTTAAACTTGCAGCTTAAGCCATTAATAACCTAAATCCACATCCTGAGAGATACAAATGACACAATGAGCCAACTTGTGAAAGGAATTCAAGGTTCAGAGCTGAGAAACTTCAGGGGCTGATAAGAGAAGGAAACATTCTCCTGCAAGGAAGATAAAGGGATGCCACAACCATGAAACAATAAAACCAGTAAGTCACAGTAACTGGGGGAAAGGTAATTCCAGCAGGGGGAGATCAGGACCACTGACTCAATTGAGGGACGAAAGGACTATCTCCCCACACACATTCCTCTCAATCATGCACAGTGAATTAAAGTCACACTGTAGCTTTAAACATAAGTGAAGAAGATACAGAGCAATGGAAGAAGGGGATGCCCAGTCAGGTCAATGATTGTGTATTAGATAGACGTGGTGCGTTAACTGTCATGTATTAATGTCAAAAATGAACTCCAGTTGGTGTGCACGTTAGGAGGAAAAATCTCCCACGCACCCAGTGCCAAATAAAGCAATGCCTGCTTTTTAACATGCCTAGCGTTAAGGAGTTTTATTCCCAGCTTTCAGTGACAAAACCACTGCAATTAAATCCCACAGATATCAGGCCTTAAACACAGTCATTATCTCTAGAACCCAAAGCCTTCTAAATTGCACCAACCTACCAGTTTCCTTCTCTAGCATATCCAGGAGCTGATCTCTCATCTCTGTCTTTTATCAGTGTGAAGACATAAGCCATCAAGGCTTTGATGTAACGGTTTGTCTTATCAAGTGTTATATTCTTGAGGCAATATAAAGAATTATCCAGCATGGTGTCCTGAGAAAGGAATCCAACCCAGTGAATTTTCTCTGACCACTTTTTATTGTGAAAATCTATCACAAACCTCAAGCATCTCAGCTACATCCTTGACATATTTCAGCGCTGACATCTCTTTCAGGGCTGTGGAACATGAAGTAGAGTGGACAAAGCATCACTCACTGTGGGTTGAAAACAAAGATGTGACTGGACATAACACTGGGATGGGGGACTGTTAATACACTGGAGAATCCAGCTGTAGGAAGTGACTGGTAACACGATGGCTCAGAACTGTCAGACATGCATGCTGTGGGTCTCTGCTCCCGGGGGGGTATGCTGTTTTCAGAACTGTACCAGTAAGGCTGGAATATCAGCCCATCATGGCTAGAACAGCCTACACTTGGCCTGAAGATCACTGCTTTTATTTCAGGTCTGAAGGGGGAGAGGGTTGCATACCTGAAAGACGGGTTTTTTATCTCCTTTATCTATATTGGAGAGCTTAATGCAAACTATTGCCTCTTCCTGCAAGTCCTGAGGCATTTTCAGAGACAATTGTTTCCCAGGAGATCAGTTAGGAATAGCAGATGCTCTGCTTTGCTGCAAATCAGGCCATTTATATCAAGAACTTACCAAGTTAAACATTTCCTGTTGAGTTATTGTGTACAAAGGCGGGACATGACAGAACCTCTCACCAACTCAAGCTAGGTACTCCCTGAAACCACAGACGTGGGGAGAAATGAAGGGTGGAGCATGCTCCCAAGCCCTGCAAGAGTTCAGATGTGACTTACATTCTTCTCCAGATGGAGCTCCACCAATGCAGCAGATACAGGCTGTTAATGAGATTGTATCGTGCACACCACCCTGCAAGTCACACAGACAAACATCAAAAAGGGACAAAACCAACCATTGCTTACCTGTCAGTGTATAGCCACTGCAACTGCTTATGGGTGGCATATCTCAGAGAGTACAGTGTCAGGCCTCTGGGCATCCTTGGACATGTGGGGACTGAAGCAAAGCACTCCAGGCTCCCTTACTGAATATCATGAAAGGCTGGTGTTAAGGGCAGCCTCAGAGCCATATTGTGCATACAGCCTAGGTGTGCCTTCTCATAAAAGGGTGTGAAGCAAACTGTTAAGTGTTTGTTTTATTAAATATATTACAAGTGGACATTTGAACAAAGTTTTTATGATACAGGATTTGCATACAAGAAACAATGCAAGTTTACATACAACTCAGCTGACTGTGAGAAGCTACAGGTTAATAAGGGTAAACAGGCTTGCAGGAGCCTCTTTTTCTCATTCGAGGACATTCAGCATTGGGGAAGTCCCACTTACATCCTCAGACACGAGACAAGACTACATCTAATATGAGGGGGAAATTTGGGCCAAGTTGCTGAGAAGCATCATTCACACTGAATAGCAGAAACTTTGAAGTGTAAGGGGAGTGGGGGAGCAAAACCTACTCCAAAAAGTCCTGTTCAAATAGAAAGCCCAAGCTGAGAAATTAATGAAAGACAGACAAGGATGAATGGTCTATGTGTACAGTCTGGTTTTATTTTGTACTGCATCCAAATTTTAAGCAAAAAGTGTAACCCTTTGCTAAAATAGCAGCCTGTTTTCTTTCATAAACCTGCCTTCTATTTAATATGGGCAACTTTGCAATCTGACCAGATTGGATTATTCTTACCTTTACAAAGACAATGAAGTCAAGTATTGCCATACTGCATGCACAGTGTTCAGTATTTGAGCACTAGGGCATGTTCACCAAGAGTTTGCTGCACTTCCAGCTACACTGGAGGGATCATTCTGGGAATGCCAGGCTCCAGGAGAAGTCATACTTTTTGGGTGGTGGAGGGACAACTGTGTCTTCAGATATTAGAGCACAATGTCAGGCCTATCTGGAGAGTATTGTGTGTCATAAGGCATGAGAAGAGGGAGAATCCAGCCACCATATTCTAGACAAGCATTAAGATATAAAAATATTTCTCCCCATGCCCTTGAAGTGCCTTGGCACAATTAGCCACGGAGTCTTTTGGCTAGAGTAAAATGAAGAAAACCTAGCAGAGATTAAAACCTCATGTACAGAAAATGTCTACTGTCATAAGCCACACTTTTTCCTTCTACTCTGGAAAGCTGCCTTGGCTGTGCTAGGCCATGGGGACATTGCTTTGTGCTACCATGCACAGTGAAAGAGCCTGGGGAAGCAACCCTGTGCCCCACATTGTGTTCCTCCCACTCTCACTCCCATGTCTGGCAGCTGTACCTTCAAGTCATTGTTGAAGAGCTTCCCCACACTCTGGAAGCAGCCACTGAGCAGCTGGTGCTTCTGCAGCCAGAGCAGAACATTGTGCACATGATCCTTATTAATGTAAATGTGAGAGCTGGCTTGTCCAAAGGACCTGGCTACAAAAGCTGTCAGCCTGTGGGCAGGGCACAAAGGAATTCCACATCACAGCCAGGAGCTGAACCAGCAACGACAATAAGTTTGGGATAACAGTACCAACTCTGGTCACTCACCATGTGTCGCCCTGGTTGTCAGCTTTCCCAAAGGCACTGTAGGAGCCATCATCATGTTTGTAGAGCAACTGACACTGATAACCTATGAAGACAGGTCCCAGGACACAACTCAGTGTGAAGGCCTGTAGTATCTCAAACTATCCTTGCTGTGGGAAAAAGGCTTCAAAGCAAGACATCTCACCAGGTCCTACATTCAGAGACGCTGAGGCAAACCTACTACCCCACAATTCCCCACGCATCCCACAGCATCAGTGTGACAAGAAGCAATTACACAGCATCACTGAAGTGCGCCATGCGGCTGCTCTATGTTACTAGAGGTGCCATATACAAGTACTGCGGGTACTGCGGGCTGGTTTGCAGGACAGTGACATTCTCACTCACCTCATGCCTCCCCGTGCCCCAGGGAACCATCATGGGCACCTTGCTGTCAATAAAAAGAGCTGTAGGAGGGAGAAGAGAGGCTTTTCCCAGAGGAGACCGCTGTAAAACATGGTTTGTTTTTCAGCACTTCTGCTAGGCCCTGTTGGACACAAGAAAGCACTTTTTATGCTTTCATGTACAGAAAGCAACCAAGCCATGCCTTGAAGATCTGAGGGCAAAATGCTGTGTGCATCTGTTTGCTCTTCCTCCACCCACCACACAGCCTCACTGTTTACCCTCCACCTCACCCCTCTGCTGCTGCCATTCTCTTGGGTATGCCCCCCTCTCCCAGGCATCTGTCCTAATTTGCGGTACAGGAGAGAAAGGAGAGGAAGTAAAATGGGAGGCTGCTGAGCTTGCAGTATAGCAGGATAAGATCAACAGGCTGGAATATGAGGCACATTGCAAAATAAGACACAAAGCACTGTATTAAATTCAGATTATATTGGACAGAGCTGACACGCCCCCACAATACATGTCCTAAGACACCAGGACACACTAAGTTACCAAGCTCTATCTATCCCCAAAGGCTACTCGTTATTCCAATTAATAGCAGCTGATGCCCTGTTTCCACAAGGGACTTTGGCCTGCCTTGGACTGATAAGGGAGCAAACCACAGGCATCAGGTAATGATGGAATCCATTAATTACCCACACCCTTCTCTGAAAAGCAGGCTGAGTACCTCAACAAAAGGCAGACAGAAGTCCTGCTTCTTCAGAAACACACTTTTCCTTCCATGAGACATTTCCCTTATTCTTTGTAGTATCTTCCTTTGTCACAGCTCTGGCAGTGCTTCCGCTCCTGCCCTGCACCCCCTGACTAGACCAGTGCCCCACACTCTTGATTTTGCAAGCAGTAGGAAGAAAGGTAATTTTTATCTCTTCTCAGGAATTCCAATGCTTTATCTTCAACTTCTGCATCCCGTTCTTTAGTCTTATTCAAGCACTGAAGTATGAAGTTATTTGGTGCAAACTGAACCATGTTCTGTTCACCACAGCCAAAGGGCATCTCTAGCAGCTGGTCTAAATTTTGAACTGCTGGGCACATGATGTCCCCTGAAGTTTGAGGTGGAAGGGCAGAAGAAAGAAAAAGCAGAGACATTCAGCAGTAGGAAATGAAGGGACTGCTGCCTTCTCTAAACTCTACTGGGATCCTGGAAAAGAGCCAGTCCCTAACTTGACAGAGATGTTTAGGATTTCTGCTGATCCCCCCATATTAGAAGACATCATGGTTCTGGAGGAGGGAGGGAATGTAAAGATGAGGAGATGTGAAGAAAGGTGAAGAGAGCTGTCATTCTTGAGTGGGTATCAAGGAGAGAAAGAATAATAGAGGCAAACTATGTGGAAATCTGCAGTGATGACTTTGGTTCACTTAGGTGGATGGCAGTGACAGGCATCAGAGAAGATAACCTGCCATTTGGAGATCGCCCAGAATCATCCCTTACTAGAGGAATAAATATTGAAAAAGATTACTTGATCCACACTTCTAAGGCCAACATCACACCCCTTACCATTTATCTTATGAGGAACTGGGTCAATGTATCATTAAGGCCAAAGCATAGTGCAAACTCCTCCCACTGGGGACCCAAGAGCAGGGAAAGCCTTTCTCAATCACAGATGAAGTGGCTCTGCCAGATCCCTCCAGCACTCCTCCAGGCAGCATCAGGGAGCTCTTCAGATACACTGTTATCTGAGGAAGGCAGAACCCAGGAATTTATCCCATACAAGAAGTATCACACAACATAACATCCCAAAGAGACCCAGGTGAGTCACAGGAGCCAAAACTTGCAAACAGATGCCTCAATACAGAAAATTTTGCCAGGTAGAAGACAGACATGGAGAACCTATAGTAGTTGTTCTCCCAGGCAGGGATGGTGCCACCAGCGCTTGCTCTCTCACAAATTCCCTCCACCTCTGGGTATTTGCAGTAAGCCTATCCCATCTGCTCTCATGATCAATAGCAGTCAGGGATTTTTGTCCCATACCTGCAGCACAGAAAAAGGCATTTTGGGTCTTCTCTTGTAGGATACCTCCTGGCTGCAGATGGAGAAAAAGTAGATCAGATAGGGAAGGTACAAAAAGAAGTCATCATGCCTTAAGAAGCCTGTCTGCTTCCAAGAATGGACTAAACTTCCTCTTAGGGTCTTGCTAACTGCCTCAGGGGATGACCCACTGTTCCCAGGTGTTATCCACCCTGAGGTCTGACTAACCTTCACAAGCAGAGGTGTCTCTCTCCCCCCCTGCAACAGTGTCACAGCAATCCCGTTACCACACAGATCATGAGAATGTTCCCCCACACTGCTCGGTGACATTCATTTTACCTGCAAGGAACACAGGGGCACATCACTTGCAGCAGACAGCTGTATGTACAAGCATCAGGATCAGACATGCAGAGGCAGGCAAACTCCAATCCTTCTCCCGCTAGCTGCCACACCCACCTCTGCTCAGCCTTACCCAGCCTGGTGGCTGTCACATTCCACTCGAAGGTTTTTGCTTCATTGGCACACGGGCAGCCAGCAAACAAGCAGTCTGGACAGGCATCCACCTTTAGTTCTCGGGTCTGAGTAGCGCACACCTGAGTGTGGTGGGGCATAAAAGCGCACATTGGCATAGTGTTAGGACCAGGCACTGCACAGAGGAGATACCATGGGTCATGAAGTGCGAGGCTGTACTTTGTGGCCCAGATGCCAGTATCTAGGTCTCCCGAGAAGCTCATAGATTGCCTTTGAGCTCAAGCTTTTGCTCTGACAGATGTGTAATTGGGGGAATACTCACCTGGATACAGTCCCTGAGGTAGTTGAAGACAGCAGCTTTTACACTGAAAGTCTCTCCTTGGATCACCGAGTACAGCAGTGACAGATCTACAAAAAGGCTAGAAGACCCTAACAGTCAGAGGAGAGAACCCAAAACCAGTATCTGCAACACAGAAGGTGTTTGCTTTCCATTCTGTGATGGTGTCAGGTACAGTAACTTGGACAGACACTTGCCCATCTTCCCTATAGCAGGAAGAGAAAGAGAGGACAACTTGCTCAGAAGCAGTCAGAAGTGTCCAGGGGTCTCTCTGGGAAAGGTAGGGAGAGGCTGTTACCAACTCAGAGACCAAATCCAGGTCTCTGGGAAAAGTGTACACAGTTTTAGCTTCCTCTTGTTATCAGAGTGAGGTGCAACATCACTGTGGCCAACATGATTTTCTGCAGAAAAGCAAGTGGTACCTCAGAAAACAGCATATGTAGCTCCAGGTGAAATTAGTTCTTCATTCACAAGCAGTCTAACACGAACCATAAATGCTTTGTGACACAGAACAAGAATGGACAGGGTTGGCTTTTCAAGGAGAATCTGGCACAGTGTCTGTATCTTTGAGGAATACAGCTTTAGGGAGAGAGTGTTGGATGGAATTTAACCTGAGGCTCATTCTGACAGATCTTGCAAGTTTGGTCTGGATCCAGGGGGAGACAGAATGCTCAGAGTGCTGGTGAAGAACATACTAGATTTTCTGTGAAGAGCGCAGAGCACAGGGGCAGCCAATAAAGCACAGGGATTTGAGCTTTTATCTGTGATTATAGATCAGGTCCATTGAATGGGGCACAAGATACATTGCTTTCACACACAAACACAGTAGGATAGAAGTCAGCCATCTCAGCTGCAGGCTGGCCAGAACTGGGAGAAGAGAGCCCCTTCAGTCAAGGAGATGGACATGTCCATTCCTTACCAACAACATTGGCTTTTCCAGGATAAATTTCTTCCCAAAGCTTGGTCATATACAAGAAACTGCTTTATTGATTCCAGTATTGGTTAATATTTTCATGCACAATATCTGGGAAAACAGTCAAGAGTAAATCAATGATAGATAAAAGGGAACAAAGAATGTTGAAAATACCTCCTGATAGCAGGTATCTCAAGGGGGCTGGTGGTACCTGAAACATTTTAAAATGCTGCTTATTTATACACATACACTTACAGGCTCAGACTCTGGCCAATGCATGAGGAACAGAAACCAGCTTCTGAGGATTACTGGAGCCAAATGTTACTTCTCATAAAAGTAAATTTCATCTTCATATGCCTAGCCCTAACAATGAGCCAGGGTAGTCAAATGCCATATATGCCATGAAAAACTTAAGAGAAAAAAATCCAAGCTTTAAATCTCTGCACAATTTTAGAATGGAAAGATCTGACTGGCTGTTTACACAAAACCTTTCTTGCACAAGTTAATACCAATCCTAACTTAGAAAACTGATGGGGAACTCTGTCACAACTTAGTACGGGTTCTGCTTTTGTCTGAATGGGACTCAGACTTTCAGGGCCTGTGCTTCACAAGATGGTAATACTGGGTTGAATGCACCCTTATGTGCATGGATTGAGAAGACATAATCCCACCAGAGGAACACATTTGATCATGTGAGAAATCCTTGCTTTAATGGTCTGCAAGTCACTGAGAACTATTCTACTTTCTTGAAGTGCCTTCATGGAGACTATGGGTCCTCACCCATTCTGTGGAGGCTGTACATGCCTGTGGGCTTAGTCTCATGTTACAGGTCATCTGTTATAGGGTCACTAATAACTGAGATATAGTGGGATCTCCTTTAACTAGCATCCAACATAATCTAGAAGTAAGCATTCAGAAGGCAGAGTACCACGCCTTTAGGGGGAATCAGGGTCTGTATTTGTAAGGTAAAGTTCTGTCAGCCTGAGAAGCCCATGCAACTCAGTCTCCATTTTGGGTTGTTTTCAGTGTGTTGTTACCCTCTTCTCCTATTTTGAGATGCTTTTACTTGCATATATTTCTTTAAACAGCATTCTGTCAGAAGTAGCACTGCTTGGGTTTCAGTTAGCAAATACATTAATCTTTCTCAGGCTGTTGTGCTTGTTAGTGGCTTACCTTATTTTGTCATTTGTCTTGACAGTTAGCTCTGAAGCCAAATTTTAAAGGACGACTTTTTATTAAAACTGCTTTGAGGAGAAGTAACAAGAGACTCAGTGAAACACAGAATAAAGGAGTTTGCAAATAAAATAGCCAAACAACAATTCGTCAAAATATGGTGAAGTGCTCAGGTCTTACTGGGATATTCTTGCCACTCCCCCTTTGTAGATATGGTAGCCTAAACTAGATTTATTAATTTTTACACTGTCTTTCTCTAATCAAGTGGTTTGCACTATGCTTACTCATAAGTTTCATTTATTTCCCCCCATAGTCCCCAAATGCATGTGGCTAGAGATGAACAAGGTACAGATGACTTGTAGCAATGAAATCAGGGCAGCTGAAGTTTGCCAACAGTAAATTACTGTAGGCATTCAGGATGTCATACTGGCAACTGCTGGCCCAGGAAAAGTTTGCTACAAGTGTAAAGACTCACCTTAAACATATTGAAGATATCAGCATCACTTTGGCACCATGGTGCTCCCATCTGAGTCTTTTTGTGGAGACCAGGCTGCTGGGGCAGGCAAAGGTATGCCTCAAAGTCTTCCAGGTGATAAGGGAACCCTCATCTTCCAATTATAAAGCTGTCAAAGACCTTCTCATACAGCTGCAATGGAAGAACAGAGGTCTTCATAAGGAACTGTCCAATGAACATGAGTATGGATCAAATACTTGGATTGTAGCCCTCTATTATACTTTGTAAAGCTTTGCAGTTGAGGAAGTTGGCACTGGCCCAGCTTATACTAAATGACAGGAAGACCAAGGAATGGATATAAGCAAGTAGCTTTCAGTCTGCAAACTTTCATCTCTGGCAGTTCAAGCCTTTTAACTCTAGCATTCAAAATGAGGATAAAACACATGATGCAGTTTGAGCACAAGGCATTGGCACATCTGACTTACAGATTTAATGATTACTACTTTATATACCTGTTAGTAGATGATGCAAGTGCTCTGCCCTATAGCAGCATTCCTGTAAAATGGAACACCAGATCACACTGTTAGTCCTATCTACAGGTGCAGCAAGTCCCCTGGATTTGGTGAAGCTTCTTTGTAACAGGCTGGCCTGCTGTAACTTAACCTATAGCTTTGCATGAGGCATATACATGTGTATTATCTCTGATCTACCTTGTGGAATTATGTTAGGATTTGCAATTCTTGCAGTATTTTTGTCTTAAATTCATTCCTCTGAAACACGTGAAGGCTTTGAGGTAAGTCCATTCAACCCTTCTAGATTCTCAGAATGCACCTAGGTGCCGACAAAATCCTGACCACTTTTCACCAGCCACTGGGTGCACTGGGTGCTGTCCCCTAGCTATCATTTTCTAAAGAACTGCTCAGGCACTCAGCATGATCTGTCATATGGTTATAATTCAGCAATGTTTGGGGCAGAGGGATAGGAGGGTCCTACTGGGGCAAAATTCCATTTCAAAGGTTTAGTGTCACTGCCTGGTGGAAGATGGAAGAGCAGAGACAGGTAAACATAAGGAAAGCTGCTAAGCACTCTCCCTCCAAGCAGAAAGCAGCACCTCTTTGAAGCTGCTCTCCCCACCTACCTCTGCAGTGCCACACAGCAATCCACCACTCTTCAGGCAAAGGCCCACAGTGTAGGGCTGATGCATGAGGAACATGATCACCACATAACTGCTCAGAAGAGTCCAAGGAGGGGGAATGCCAGGGCAGTCACTTAACACTTCAGCTGTGTCCTGGGATGGACTATGGGCTTCCTCCCACCAAAGCAGAAGGCAGGCAGACAGCAGGGGGCTGGTAACCACAGCCTGCACTCACTGTATTTGCTGTTAGGGTATCATTTCCCTTCAGGAGGACACTCTTGTCAACAGCTTGGACAAAGCACAAGGACACTGGAACAGTCTTGATGTCCAGACTGACTTTCCTTCCTGGGACTTCCTTCTTGTGTGAGAAGTCCAGTGCCACCTGCAGGAGAAGATGGGGTCAGGGGGTTTAGTATTGGAGAGTAGGACCCTGTGACTCTTAGATGTCTGGGCAGCAGAGGGAAAGACACAATAAGGTAGGGAAGTGGGCTGAGATGCTGACACAGGCCCTCCTGGAAAACCGTTGGGAAGGCTACAGGGGCTGCAGTGCATACAGCCCAGCCAAAATTCACCTGCCACCACACATCTGCCACCCTCTAATCCAGAGCTACCACAGGGAGCTAAGCAGGCAGGGTTCTCTTCCATGTTAGGGAGAACATGGGGGACAGTGTGTTCCCAAGTCAGACATGGGGAATAGGGGGAGAAAACAGAGTTCAAGGGGGCCTAGTTTATTCCTTGGGAAAAGCTTGCCAGGGGGTGTTGGGGAGGGCAGGACTAAGAATTCAGGGAAGGAGGAGGTTACCAGTTTTCTTTCCCAGCCAAAAATACAGAGCATGTAGTTTGGCATGTATCCAGCTTACACCGTTTGGCAGAGGATAAAACAGGACCAGGAACCACAGCAGGCCAGAGCACATCAATGATGACGTCGCACTCCTTGTGTTTCTACTCACCTTATGTCTAAAGCACTTTTCTACTTGAAACTCTTCCACATCAGCGACCACCTCTCCATCCAAAAAGACTGCACACAGTAAAAGCTTGATGTCAAGCAGGAAGTCATTACCAATAGTCAGAGTCAATGAGAAGGAGCCCTGCAGATCTGCACAATATAACAAGAAGGGGTAGGGAAGGGCATAAAATAGGAATCAAAAGAAATTTAGTAATTCCTACCTTCAGATAAGAACATCAGACACAGACACTGTCACAGATTAACAACAAACCCAGGGTACTGGCTACTACTTTGGCTCAAGTTTGGCAGTATTCCTCTTCCCTACTGCACCTTAGATAAACTGGCAAACTACACAAATTGTGTCTTCTCCAAAGGTACAAGCTAGCAGCAGAGTCATAAGGTTGGATATTAGACCAATTAGACAAGGCAGGAGGACAGCCACCTAGAAGGACACTGAACTGATATGAGGAGATTGTGTTGGTCTAATGAGGTGGACCACCACTAAGAACTCAGGTCAATAGTTCCCTCCCATGGCTAAGAATAACACCTGCAGAGATTGTCACTGAAGAGCCATCACAGTTTTCTGGGGTTGTTATGAGGCACTTCATGTGTTTCTACTCACTCTCATGCTGGATAACTGGCACCTCTTTCTCTCCAATGAAAAGGATCTTGCCTTTTGCTATCACCTGAAGAGCAAAGAGAAGAGCCATTCAAGGGCCTGAATTCTGAGGAGAGTGGGAAAAGAATAAAAGAGAAGGATGTCTGACAGATGTTGTCACAGAAGCTGCTCTGGTAGGATATGACCTAAAGAGCTCTGCAGCAGAGATGGTGATAGCATAGCTGACAAAGGGCTTGAGATGTGTTCATTAGGCAACAAGAAGACATGGCTGCTTGAAAGCCAGAGGTATGTCAGAAGCTAAGAGCAGCTTCTCTTAAGCCACAGTGAACTCCAATCTTCACATTACTAGGATACAGTAGTTTTGACAGTATGAATGAGCCTGGTTCAGTAACTGATACTCATAACCTCAGCTAGGCTGTAGTCACACTCTTGTTTTGGACTTAACTTTCTTTAAAGCGGACTTCATCAAAACATGATTACATACCTCTGGAGTGCATCAATGCCCTGTGCAATTTCAAGACTTTTCCTGTAAATTCAAAGGCCAGGGGAGGTCAGCTGCCCCAGAGGCTGTCTCTTAGTACAGAGACAGATTACCCCTGACACAGATGGAAGTTTGGGGCATACCTATTGAGCAGAAACCAGGCTAGCCTTCCACTGCCACTTACGTGAACATAATAGAAAGTAGGGTGAATGGCAGGCTTCTATCACCCAAGCTTCGGTCAAGGTACTCCAAACAGAGGAAAGAAGCTGGGGGCTAGGAGCAGGTCCAGGAACTGGAAAACAGGAAGAGGTTTGGGCAGAACAGAACTCAAACTGACTTATACTGGCCTGGGAGTAGCTTACCCTGTCCCGTGAGTATCTGTGTGAAAAAGGTAAAATGCCAGTAAGCATAAACTTGCCCTGAGATTCAGCTGTCTTCTGTGCTCACTAGGTAGTAGAAATCAATGTGGTCTGCTTCAGAGCTGAGTTTATTCTGGTCAAGGATATAATCTACTTCCGCTTCCTGCTCTTGATCACAGGACATCACATCATTTCTGGCCTTGATCTCAAGGAAGCTGTTGCTCTCAGAGTAAAAAGGTTTCAGCTAGTGGAAGCTATCCTCAACTCCTGTGTGACTTTCAGAAGAATCTTGCTCATCATCATTTCCAAGGTTGTAGGTGCCCTTCAGAGCACATGCCAATCAGTATCAAATGATACGAGGGAGCCTGAAACCTGCTGAAAACATTAAGTTATTACCTGAACTGATGACAGACCACACATCTGTATACTTAAAATATCTTTTGTTTAAATGTAATTTTGAAGTCTTTATGAAACTTTGTCTTATGAAGTTTTAGCAAAAATTTCAGTCTAGTATATTTGCCCACCATCTCATTTTTCCTCCTTTATCTTTCCATGAGGACACACCCCACACCAGACTTTAACCCCAGTACAGCACCATTTTCAATTTGTGTTTCTGATTAGATGCCCTGAAGCACAACGTGCACCAAAACAGCTTTTGTGTAGTGAAGCTCTACTTCTCTGCAGATAATTTAGGGCTCTGTGGACAATAGCTGTCAGCCTAGGAACAAGAACTAGAGCCTGTCCCCAGGCTCCCTGAGGACAGAAATCTACCTCCTAGATTACAAAACCTGATCACCAAATCCTGCCCAACCAAAATCAGGGTACCTCACCCTGGATAGACTGAGATCTTGGAGAAGTGTCTGGAACAATAGCTCCAGTCTGAGAAATGGATGGCAACAGGTCATAATTCTTGGGCATGAATCTCACATCAGCTACAGGAATGCAGGTAGTGGGAAGATGGGTGTTCTGCCAGGCTGGTAACAATGAGCTCCAGGTGTAACACCAGAAGTTGTGAGGAGAAACAGCCAAGTGCTTCAAGGTCTGGTATTGAAAGGGAGGTCAAGAGCAGCCGTCTGCCAGGCTGAACCTGGACAAGTTATGTGCTGCTGCAGGGCAAGGGCAGCCACTAGAAACAGAATTCAGCAGAGAGAGGTATCACCTGCCAGTTCTGCTAAGCCACCTCCAACATGTCCCAGAGTAGAGAAAGGGGAGATTTCTCCTGAGGAAGTATTCAGATTAACAGATGTTTGTAGTGGAGTCAAAGGAAGGGGCGATTACAAATGATTAAGGATCATGCTCCAGCTCAGGACAGCAGAGCACCTTTGGTGACCATTTGGCTGAACTGTTACAGCATAGACTCCAGTCTCCTTGAGGAGACAGCACTGGAGAGTGAAGATGATTCTACGGATACAGTCAAATGAGATCAGGAGCCAGAGGATTGTGCTCCAGATACACAAAACCAACATTGTGCAGCTGTTCAGCACTAGAAATAAACAGTAGTGCAGCCAAATGACACACCTGCATTGGAGGAAAAACAGGTGATTTCCTCAGATCCTGAGCTTTTTCTTGGACAGCGCTGCAGGATCCCTGATGATCAGAAACAGTCTTGCCTCCAGCAACTTAACTCTTGCTGTTCCTTGCCCTCCTTTCATGCTGGGGTTAGTACTGGCCCAAGTTAAAGTGTTTCTAGCCCCAGTGGAACAGCAGTCCTAGCAGCACCCAGGGACTTGAGTCAGAAATGACTGCCAGTGAATTGATATACAAGGGTTTAGTGATTTCTCCCAAGTTGACATTTGGACAGCTGTCCAAAGGGAATGTTATTTCCCTGGTGACACCACCCCCATCCCATATGCCTCTTATCACACAGACTAGTTTCAGGAGTATGCTGGTTTTGGCTGAGAAGGGGTTAATTCTCCTCACTGTGGGGGTCGGCTACCTTTCCAGCTTCCCACGCTCTGCCGCGTGGCGGGGGGAGGGGGCTGGGAGGGGCAGGGCCGTGGTGGGGGCGGCTGACCCCGACTGGCCAATGGCAGGTTCATTCCATACCATGTGACACCATGACCAGTATATTGAGGGGGGGCAGTGGCAGCGGCAGCGCGGGGGCGGCGCGGCGTCGGGTCGGCGGGCGGCGCGTGGCTGCGGCGCGTGCGGTTTGTTTCGGCGGTTCGTTCCCCCTCTCCCCTCCTTTCCCCGTCCCCCGGGGCTTTGCGCCTCTCGTTGTTCTCCTTTACATTGCATTTCTACTGTTATTTCTTTTAATTTTAACTATTAAACTGTTCTTACCCCAACCCACGAGCGTTACCCTTCTGATTCTCTCCCTCATCTACCGGTGGGGGAGTGAGCGAGCAACTGTGTGGGGCTGAGCTGCCGCTAAACCACGACAGTCTTTTTGGCGCCCAACGTGGGGCTCAAGGGTTGGAGATAACAACAGCTGCTGGTCACAGCACCATGTTGTCCTTTTTGCAGTTGGTGTTAAAAATCGGTGTTGGTTTGTTGAGTCTGCTGTGTTCTGCTGTGATTAGTAATGTTTTGCCTGCAAGATTTGTTATGCAAACACTCGTTTTCAGCTTTATCTGGTATTTGGGGTTTTTGCTGAAACAGTTACTGTACTTCGGATACCACCTTGTTGAGGCAATTAGCAATTATACCTCCTCCTCTGAGATTTTATATGGAGGAAATACAGAATAATACCTTTGCAACTTTGTTCTATGATGTCTGTGCCTTTGTTACAACAACGTTTTTGTATCTTGAACATCCTTGGGTGCTTAAGGTGCACTTATTGTTAGTTTTTGGGCATGTTGTTTTGGTTTTGACTAAGCAACTTAAGAATATCACCCAGAAATCTGCCCCGAGGCTTGATAGTTACGAGTGGCAGGGCATGTGGGATAGCATGGGCAAATACCTAGGGCAGTGGGCACCCCCAGTGTTTTGGAGTTTCACCCCCGAACAAGTGCAGAATCCTAAAAAACTAGTAGAATATTTGGAGAAAGTATGTTGTTACGCTGGGAACTCCAGAGAGACACAGATCACTGCAACATGCTGGGGTCTGGCCCATGCATACCGAGCCCTGCTCAACAGTATTCAGTGCCCCCAGGGGGAAGAGAATGTCTCTGGATTGCAATGCAAAGTGACTGGCACTGTAGACAATCCAGCCCTGACAACAGGCACTGCAGCCACTCAAACCCCCACAACAAGTACCGGAGCTAGCTCAGAAAATAAACCCGTACCAGTATCAGTTGCCCCCATACACAAGACGAAATACTGGAAGCGGACATCAACTCGTTTAGAACGGGATGATGAAGAACCAGGGCCATCGCGGGGAGAGGAGGGAGAAGTAATAAATGAAATAGAGACCACCCGATCCCTGTCCTTAAGCGAGTTGCGAGATATGCGAAAAGATTATAGCCGTCGTTCAGGTGAGCACATTGCCACCTGGCTGCTCCGATGCTGGGATAATGGGGCCAGTAGCCTGGAACTAGAGGGAAAAGAAGCCAAACAATTGGGATCCCTTTCTGGGGAAGGGGGCATTGACAAAGCAATTGGAAAAAAACCACAAGCCCTCAGCCTCTGGAGGCGACTCCTGTCTGGAGTGAAGGAAAGGTATCCCTTTAAAGAAGATGTTACATATCGCCCAGGAAAATGGACAACTATGGAGAAAGGCATCCAGTATCTAAGGGAATTAGCTGTGTTTGAGGTGATTTATGGTGACCTGGACGATCAACGGTCATCCAAAGATCCAGATGAAGCCGAGTGCACACGACCCATGTGGCGGAAGTTTGTACGGAGCGCACCATCTTCGCATGCAAACTCATTGGCAGTGATGTCCTGGAAAGATGACGAGACACCAACGGTGGCAGAAGTGATAGATAGACTCCGGGATTACGACACAAATATCTCTTCCTCGCTTATCTCTGCTGTGGAGAAACTATCCCAAGAGGTCCAGCAACTCAAAGAAGATCTCTCCTGCTCCCCACCTCGACAGAGCAGTGTCTCAGCTGTTAGGAATAAGCGTCCTTTGTCTCAAAGAAGAGGATACACACCACGGGCCACCCTATGGTTCTACCTGTGTGACCACGGAGAGGACATGATGAGGTGGGATGGCAAGCCTACTTCGACCCTACAGGCACGAGTACATGAACTGCAAGGAAGAACAGTCACTCAGGGAGGCTCTTCCAGGAAAGCTGCGGCTCCAGTTTCCAGCGAGCAAGTCCCCAGACAGAGGAGTAGAAGCACAGATTTTATTTCTAAGTGTAATAGAGGGACTCCTGATTCACATTTACAGGAAGTGAGTTGTGACTGCCATGATCAGGACTAGAGGGGCCCTGCCTCCAGCCGGGTGGAGGAAAGGGATAACCGGGCTTACTGGACTGTGTGGATCCGATGGCCTGGCACGTCCGACCCACAGGAGTATAAAGCTTTAGTGGACACCGGCGCACAGTGCACCTTAATGCCATCAAACTATATAGGGGCAGAACCCATCAGCATTGCTGGAGTGACAGGGGGATCCCAAGAGCTAACTGTATTGGAGGCCGAAGTGAGCCTAACTGGCAATGAGTGGCAGAAGCACCCCATT
Organism: Phalacrocorax aristotelis; assembly: GCF_949628215.1. Classification (NCBI taxonomy): domain Eukaryota; kingdom Metazoa; phylum Chordata; class Aves; order Suliformes; family Phalacrocoracidae; genus Phalacrocorax; species Phalacrocorax aristotelis. Next base: position 135,196,535 of record NC_134276.1, on the reverse strand, counting down.
GTGACTGGCCCAGAGGCTCTGTGCATCCTTGGCATAGACTATCTCAGAAGAGGGTATTTCAAGGACCCAAAAGGTTACAAGTGGGCTTTTGGTGTAGCTGCCTTGGAGGCAGAGGAAACTGAACAGCTGTCTACCTTGCCCAGTCTCTCAAAGGACCCTTCTGTGGTGGGGTTGCTGAAGGTCAAAGAACAACAGGTGCCAATCGCCACCACAACAGTGCACCGGCGGCAATATCGCACCAATATTGCTAATGCATTCTTCTCAATCCCTCTGGCAGCAGAGTGCAGGCCACAGTTTGCTTTCACATGGAGGGGCGTCCAGTACACCTGGAATCGACTGCCCCAGGGGTGGAAACACAGTCCTACCATTTGCCATGGACTGATTCAGACTGTACTGGAACAGGGAGAAGCTCCAGAACACCTTCAATACATTGATGACATCATTGTGTGGGGCAACACAGCGGAAGAAGTTTTTGAGAAAGCAGAGAAAATAGTCCAAATCCTTCTGAAAGCTGGTTTTGCCATAAAACAAAGTAAGGTGAAGGGACCTGCACGAGAAATCCAGTTCTTAGGAATCAAATGGCAAGATGGTCGTCATCAGATTCCAATGGATGTGATCAACAAAATAGCAGCCATGTCTTCACCAACTAGCAAAAAGGAAACACATGCTTTCTTGGGCGTTGTGGGTTTTTGGAGAATGCATATTCCAAATTACAGTCTGATTGTAAGCCCTCTCTATCAAGTGACCCGGAAAAAGAATGAGTTCAAATGGGGCCCTGAGCAACGACAAGCCTTTGAACAGATTAAACGAGAAATAGTCCATGCAGTAGCTCTTGGGCCAGTCCGGGCAGGACAAGATGTAAAAAATGTGCTCTACACTGCAGCCGGGGAGAATGGCCCTACCTGGAGCCTCTGGCAGAAAGCACATGGGGAGACCCGGGGTCGACCCCTAGGGTTTTGGAGTCGGGGATACAGAGGGTCCGAAGCCCGCTATACTCCAACTGAAAAAGAGATATTGGCAGCATATGAAGGGGTCCGAGCTGCTTCAGAAGTGGTTGGTACTGAAGCACAGTTGCTCCTGGCACCCCGACTGCCAGTGCTGGGCTGCATGTTCAAAGGAAACATCCCCTCTACACACCATGCAACTGATGCTATGTGGAGTAAATGGGTTGCACTGATCACCCAGCGGGCTCGAGTAGGAAACCCCAGTCGCCCAGGAGTCTTGGAAGTGATTATGGATTGGCCAGAAGGCAAAGATTTTGGATTATCACCAGAGGAGGAGGTGACACGTGCTGAAGAAGCCCCACTGTATAACAAACTGCCAGAAGATGAGAAGCAATATGCCCTGTTCACTGATGGGTCCTGTCGCCTTGTGGGAAAGCACTGGAGATGGAAGGCTGCTGTATGGAGTCCTACACGACAAGTAGCAGAAACTGCTGAAGGAGAAGGTGAATTGAGCCAGTTTGCAGAGGTAAAGGCCATCCAGCTGGCCTTAGACATCGCTGAACGGGAAAAGTGGCCAGTGCTCTATCTCTATACTAACTCCTGGATGGTGGCAAATGCCTTGTGGGGCTGGCTGCAGCAATGGAAGCAAAGCAACTGGCAGCGCAGGGGCAAACCCATCTGGGCTGCCACATTGTGGCAAGATATTGCTGCCTGGGTAGAGAAACTGGTTGTAAAGGTACGGCATGTGGATGCTCACGTCCCCAAGAGTCGGGCCACTGAAGAACATCGAAACAACCAGCAGGTAGATCAGGCTGCCAAGATTGAAGTGGCTGAGGTGGATCTGGACTGGCAGCATAAGGGTGATCTATTTCTAGCTCGGTGGGCCCATGACACCTCAGGCCATCAAGGGAGAGATGCAACATACAGGTGGGCTCATGATCAAGGGGTGGAATTGACTATGGATATTATTGCACAGGTTATCCACGAATGTGACACGTGCGCTGCAATCAAGCAAGCGAAGCGGGTAAAGCCTCTGTGGTATGGGGGACGATGGCTGAAATATAAATATGGGGAGGCCTGGCAAATTGACGATATCACACTCCCACAGACCCGCCAAGGCAAGCGCCATGTGCTTACAATGGTAGAAACGATGACTGGCTGGCTGGAAACATGTCCTGTCCCCCACGCCACTGCCCGGAACACTATCCTGGGTCTTGAGAAACAAGTCCTGTGGCGACATGGCACCCCAGAGAGAACTGAGTCAGACAACGGGACTCATTTCCGAAATAGCCTCATAGACACCTGGGCCAAAGAGCACGGCATTGAGTGGGTGTATCACATCCCCTATCACGCACCAGCCTCTGGGAAAATTGAACGGTACAATGGACTGTTAAAAACCACACTGAGAGCAATGGGGGGTGGAACTTTCAAGCACTGGGATACACATTTAGCAAAAGCCACGTGGTTCGTCAACACGAGGGGATCTGCCAACCGAGCTGGCCCTGCCCAGTCAGAAATCCTACATACTGTGGAAGGGGATAGAGTCCCTGTAGTGCACGCAACAAGTATGCTGGGCAAAACAGTCTGGGTTCTTCCTGCCTCTGGCAAAGGCAAACCCATTCGTGGGATTGCTTTTGCTCGAGGACCTGGGTGCACTTGGTGGGTGATGCGGGAGGATGGAGAAATCCGATGTGTGCCTCAAGGGGATTTGATTTTGGGTGAAAACAGTCAATGAACTGAATGGCACAATGTGAACTGCTATATAATACTGTGTGTCACCTCTGTGTTGTATCAGTGATATCAGAGTACGAGCCTCCCAACCCATGGAAGATCAACTATGAAACAAGCCGTGCAGCAGTGATGGAACGATGACTGACTCGGTATGCAGCAACCCAACACCACACACCATCTCTCCCACCCTGAAAGACTGATACAACAGATGGAGCCCAGAGTCATGGACTGGGTGAACTCAATGGACATTTTAATGGACATTTTACAGGGAAGGTCCATGAACTAAGGGAATGATGTCTGTGTATTATGTTAAAGGATGGGAAGGGGAGGGGTGGTGGTTGGTATGGTTCTATTGCATCATATGGGACCTGGGCATGGTGTAAATGGTATGGAATAAGGGGTGGAGAATGTGCTGGTTTTGGCTGAGAAGGGGTTAATTCTCCTCACTGTGGGGGTCGGCTACCTTTCCAGCTTCCCGCGCTCTGCCGCGTGGCGTGGCAGGGGGGGCTGGGAGGGGCAGGGCCGTGGTGGGGGCGGCTGACCCCGACTGGCCAATGGCAGGTTCATTCCATACCATGTGACACCATGACCAATATATTGAGGGGGGGCAGTGGCAGCGCGGAGGCGGCGCGGCGTCGGGTCAGCGGGCGGCGAGTGGCTGCGGCGCGTGCGGTTTGTTTCGGCGGTTCGTTCCCCCTCTCCCCTCCTTTCCCCGTCCCCCGGGGCTTTGCGCCTCTCGTTGTTCTCCTTTACATTGCATTTCTACTGTTGTTTCTTTTAATTTTAATTATTAAACTGTTCTTATCCCAACCCACGAGCGTTACCCTTCTGATTCTCTCCCCCATCTACCGGTGGGGGAGTGAGCGAGCGACTGTGTGGGGCTGAGCTGCCGCTAAACCACGACAAGGAGCTACTCCTAGGGAAGCCTCCAGAGACTGCAGCTGGCTCCAAATTCCTGCCCAGAGAATATATTAGGTTCGGATAAGGAGAAGAAATTGGTTCTACAGGAGGGTTCACTCAGCTGCTGGTACCCAGCAAAGCAGCACTTACTGTCTTGGAGATTGTTGTTTTCTGCCTACAGAAACATTATTTGACCTATGATGTATTCTCAGCAGAGAAGGGATCCATGGGTTTTACCTTCCCTGTATATGGTAGTCCACATTTGTAGAACAAATGGAGGTTGATACACTCTTCATCCTTGTCACAATAGGAATTCCAACCATTTCAGTAGTGTCTGTTCCTGGATGTGGAGATAAGAAATCTGTTAAACCCTAGCAGTGCTCTTAAGGGAAGCAGAGGACAAGAAGATACTTCAACACTATCTACAACCTCTAAATTCAGGAGACAAAATACATCGTTCTAGGTTATGACTGCCTCAGTCTTTCTGGGCTCTCTGCTTCATGACACAAAGCTTCATACCCTGTAAGTACTTATTTCTCTTTATTGAAGATTAAGACAAACTAGATGACTGTTTACAGACAGCTACACTGTAGATGCCCAAAAGTGGCCTGAAGGACCCCACCCACAATCTGACAGTTCAAACAATGGACACTTACAGTTGCCAGAGCTAGGTGCACATTAACACTGATACTGAAAACCTACCTCTTTATAATCAATATTGTGCAGACTAAAAAGGATTAGAATGGCATTCTTAACAGCAGGACTGTACATAAGCAGCCTTGTCTGGGGCTTAGGAAAAAAAGAGGAAAAGAGACTGTGAGTACATACTACCTGTCAGGATGCTGTACTACAATTAGCAAGGACTGTGAGGGTTTGCTGCAGACTCTTCCACAGCTAGCCAGGGCTTTACAACTGGCTGAGGAACACTTGGTATCCAGGCAATCACTAAAACTTACCTATGTGCTAGTGGAGATAAAGGGTGGAGAAGATTAAGAAATCTGGTAATACACCAGAATAGAGACCACCATCATACCAGAAAACTTAGGAACCCTCTAGCTACTTTTTCAAAAGCAATTCAACATTTGCAGAAAGGCCAAAACCAAAAATTTCAGGGAAAGAAAGGATCAGAACTTGGCTGCAAGGAAGGAACCACTTCACATATCCTCCAGTACCTGTTCCATCTTCCACCATTTCTCCCATCACTGCTATGTAGCAGTCAGTTTTGCTTAATTCCAGAGTTTGACTTCACTGTAAAAGTAGTGCAGCTATTCTTGTTTGTCTGGAGAAAAAGAGATATGAACCAAGTGAAGAAGCGTGGTGTGGAGGAAGAGGAGCTGTTTCACTGCTGCTGGGCAATCCTAAAGAAATGCTTCCAAATACTTGTGGAAGAGATGGAAGCTCAAAACCCTGTAACTGCAGAAACCCATCATGGATACCTTAGCCAGAGAAGAAAATCAACATGCTTGCCTTAAATGGTCAACAAAAAAGTGGCAGAAAAAACTGCTTCAGGCAATTTGCATACTGGTTAGTTATGTCACAGACAAACTCAGGAGACTGGATTAAGCCCAGATCCTGCAGCTGAAAGAGCATGGGTACCTTTACCTGAGCTGACCTTCTCCCTGAAACCATATGGCCCCAAAGAATAAAGCTTGATACTGTGGCTTTCCAGTCACAACCATCTCTGTCACGTGGCCATGTTAAACAAGGGCATCCAGACACTTAAAGATTGCAAGACCTCTACCAAGCATTAAGGCAGAGTCTGCCACAGAGAGAAGGCGGACACAGTGTTTCTATTCATGCCTGTTAAGTTCTCCAGAGACCCTTGCAGAGCTTCTTACATGCTACGTGAGAGGGAGCTGGCATTCGGTTGGTGTTTTCCACAGCTTTCCAGCTGGAGATACTTTGCTACTGGGTTGTTTTAAAAGATGCAGACATCTAGTTGGATTTTTATATTCTTGATTGTTGCTGGCTGGTCTAACATTTAGAAATATTTTCTTGTGACTTTCAGGTTGAAAGAGCTGCATCTGAAAGCCATGGGAAAAAAAGCATGGAGCTTAACCACAAACATATAATGAACACAAATGTGCAGAAAGTGTAACCAGCACTGGACATTATCTGAAACAGGACACAGGCAAGCGTAAGATGATCCATTAACTGCATGGATCCAGCAAAAAAAGGTATTAAGCCACAGACTATCTGATGCTCTGATAGCCTGTTTATTGGTGGGAACAGTCACAGGGCTGAATAGACCAGTGATCTGATTCCATACACAGGGTTTATACCTTCTCCTGATATAGAGTCAGCTGTGGGCAGCTAAAGCAGTAATTCAAGCAATAGCATCACAGGAAGAGGAGTCTGGTCAGGCCTAGCAAGTGGGAAGACACCAGACTAAACAGGCTGGTGCACATCAGAGATGTATTGAGGCAGGTTAAAGGGACAGACATACATTTCCAGCAGGTTATACTTTCCACTCTATTTGTTAACCTACTCAGCTGGTTTGCTTCCTCATCTCAATAAAACCTGATAAATCACCTTCCAAGTACTGGGATAATGTGATAAAAGTAATACCTATTTTCCCTTGAACAGGCTTCCCATATGTATACTTGTATCAAAGGGGAGAAATATTCACCTGAAGACTGGCCACTTCAGCAGAAATACTGATCCAGGCCACCCCCACCCTCTTCAGGGGGAAGTGGAGCCTGGGAGAGCTTTTTACCTTGTTTGCTCAGGAACTTCAGCTCATCCCTTAAAATCAGTTTGCGTCCCTCTCCACCCACTACACCCAGCATCCTTAGTATCCTTCAGCCTCAGAGTAAATGATCAGGTACAAGAAGGAGCCCATTCCAGAGAGCAATCTGGCTCCCCCAACCACAGGGTAATGCAAGACCGTCATACTGGAAGGCCACTTCTCAGCCGTGAGCAATCTGGAGGTGACTGTAGAGCCGAAGGCCAGAGATCAGAACAGTATCAGGTACTCGCTTGCCACAGACCTTCAGCTGAAATTCCTCATCAACTGTAGTGATAAATGAAGGGTGCTCAACATTTATCTGAATTTTTTTCAGCACTGCATGGAAGCAAGGAAGATATGAATGGAGGAAAGAAAGCAATACTAAGTATGGGCATTGACAGTAATGTCCCCAGTTATTCATCACTACACTGCAATAGGTGTTACTCCCTTCAGCCACACCACCCTCTATTTGCTGCTACAATTGCACTTGGGGCTGCTTTCTGCTCCAGCTCAGGCAAGCGCAGATATTTTAAATGGCACAGGGTTTTGTCCTTACCTGCATCATTCAAACTTAATAGGACTAAGGCATGATGCCATTTCCTATTATGGCAGCTGGAGTGGACAGTAAACTTAGAATAGGGTGACAATGAGCAGCAGAAAGTGCTCATGACAGAGACCAGCCACAACTAGAACAAGGTGTCAGACCACAGGCTCTCCCTTGTTTCCTATGCAGCTGCAGAACCTCCAGGCCAACATAAGGTATGCGCACAGACCCATCTGTCCCTGTACCCAGTCTGCTGTTCTCCCAGGGCAAAAAGTCTGATGAACATGGGCACATCATCCTGCTTTCTTCCCCAACTACCCATACTGCTTTTCACTTAACTCTGTTGTCCAAGTCTCACCATATTCATCAACACTGAAGGTTTTTTGAGCCACATTTTGTTGCACTGAGATGGTATACTCCCCAAGAGGTGCTTCAGAGGCCAGGAGAAAGGACAGATCCACAATACCATGTCTTGACTTTACATTCAGCCACTCAGCAATATGGTTATTTTCAGGATCCTATTGGAGAAAGGACATGCAGAGCCACCAAGTCACACCGGGAGCATGGGTACCTGGCAGGTCCAGCCACGCGCAGGCACAAGACGGCACTATGAGGGCTTGCCCTTACCCCAGTAGAGAGGATGCCAGATCACCAGGTGAGATTTCTTCTCCTCCTTTCAGTATCATCCTTTTACTGAACTTTTCAATTGCAAAGACTGCCAAGAACTGTAAAGCTACTGGGAAGAGGTAACACCATAATACTGTGGGAAGGAGCAACTATGCTGCATCTACTGAGCACTTAGCCTTGTGCTTTGCTCTCTGTGCAGACAAAGAGTCAGGCAAAGGTTCATTACTGCCCTGCCTCTAGCTCAACTATGTGCATCACAGATGTGCACGTTTGATTGAAAAACCCAGGCTGACAAGCTGGAAAAGACTTCAGCTGAACCTGAACCACAAGCATAAATTTTTGGGGTTATATTTGTGGCACAACTCTGTCCAGGAGTGAAAGGGCAAAGTAGAAGAGACAGACATCTGCCTTTGGTCAGTTTTTGTCACTTACCTGCAGCCATATCTGGGAATACTGTAAAAACAAGAGAAACACAGGCTCAGTTTTGTACAGCACAAAAAAAGCATCCATTTGAAACAGTATTAATAACACTACCTGATATGGACCCCTGACCAGAAAGTTCTGCCCCATCCAGACCCCACACTAGGTCTCATTCCTCTGTGTTAGCTTACTCCGCAGTGTTTCTCCAATGGACCAGTGGATGGGTGTGTCCTTTCAAAGACCATTTGTTCTTATGGTTTGACAAGCATGAAGGGAGGACATGTCTCCTTCATGAGCCTCTCAATGTGTCTAATGCTGAGGCTCCTACTTCTAGAAAAGCACAAGGTGATACTCATCTCATTTTTAATGACCTTAAGGTCCTCGTCAATAGTCACAATTCAAAATTTCACTGGAGGTGCAAAAAAAAAAAAGGATAATGAAGCATTCTGTCTGCAACACATCCTTGCACAAATCTGCTTCACCTTTTCTGTGCTCCAGTATTCATGCCTCTCCTTACCTCAGAGGTATTCAGGTCTGTTGTGGTTTAGCCTCTGCCGGCAACTCAGCCCCACACAGCCACTCGCTCACCTCCCCACGGGCGGGATGGGGGAGATAATAAGAAGGGTAAAAGTGAGAAAGCTCGTGGGTTGAGACAATGACAGTTTAATAATTAAAATAAAACAATAATAATAATGCAATGAAAAGGAAAATAACGAGAGGCGCGAAACCCGGGGCGGGGAAGGGGGAATGAACAACCGAAACAAACCGCACATGACGCAGCCACTCACCGCCCGCTGACCCAACGCCGTCCCTCCCCGAGCCACAACCGCCCTCCCGCGCGCCAACTGCCCCGGTTAATGTACCGGTCATGGCATCACATGGTATGGAATGGACATCCCATTGGCCAGTCGGGGTCAGCTGTCTTGTCTGTGGCCCCGCCCCTCCCGGACCTTGCCCACGCGGCAGGGAGTGGGAAGCTGGGAGGGACCCTGACTACCACAGGCGCTACTGAGCGACACTGAGCCGCTGCTTGGCAGCAACTACAGCATCAGTGTGTCATCAGCACTGTACCAGCTACGGGGGGGAGAATTAACTCTATCCCAGCCAAAAGCAGTAGAAGGTCTTTCCCCAAACAGCCCTCCCCAGCAGCTCCCACCCCAACAGGACTTTGTCTGGGAGGTTTATATGCAGCTGCAGGCTGTCGAAACTCACTGCCTTTGCCTGGAAAGAGATTACAATGATGTGTTAAACAGTGGGGTTGGTCTGTTTGCAGTCTGTTCATATTGTAAAGACTGTGGAGTAACTCCCTGTATTTCTACAGCTTGGAGCTGTCACTCTAGGCTTTACTCAAACATAATCAACAGTCTTCAAAAAACAAGAGATTTTGTGGTGTCCTAGAGAGTCCTGGCTTTCCTTTTAGGTCTCACTAGAGATACTTTTCCAAAACAACACCCAGGAGCAGTAGGCTGGGCATCTGGTGCAGCACAGCTCGGAGGGGAACACCTGACTCATTACTGTTCCTGGAAACATCTGTTAATAGGGATCTACTTTCTTCCACCTCCAACAAGCTTAGCTTGCTGCGCTTGGTGAAATCTTCCTCCCAGATGTGGCTGCTACCTTGACCCTTCCCTCCCCATTTCCATATGCCACCTTCTTGCCTTACCTGTTTCTCCAGGTTTGTATAAGCCCTTGTTTGTCTCTACCAGAATTACATTCTTCTGGGGCTTGACCAGAACATTCTTGAGACCCTCAGAAAGCACAGAGTCCCCGCTGTGGATCAGGACATGCAGAAAAACCACCTCCTCTGGCTGTCAGATTAAAAAAGCAAACTGTCTGAGACTACAAGTAGCTTGAAGGAGAAACAGAGGCACCTGTCCTACCAAAATACCTGACATCCTTCTCCTCCCTCCCCTCCTGTGATTTAGCTCTCTCCTTTCCCTATTCATAGTCTTCTCCATGCTCCCCAGCTTCCTCATTCTCTTCTCTGCCTTTTTCCTTGTCATGTTTGCCTATTTCCACATTTCTTTCTCCGCTTTACTATCTTTCGCGCCCTGCAACTCTGACATTAACAGGGGTCAGACACAGGCGAGGCTGAAGCCCTCTAGTTTGTAAGAGGAGAGGCAACCAAGAGAGGTGTCTTACGTGTGACATGGAATCATGTCTTTTCCTGGGAATGAACTCTGGCACCTAGGTTGATTGATACAAGGAAATGGAAAAAAATTCATCAGAGACTTTGCATCTTATTCCAGATGTGAGACATCATCTCACTGTTAAAAAATCGTTGAACTTCAGAGTCCAAATTCTACTGTATGACTCTGTCTCTATCCCACTTGAACCTAAGAGTGAAACAACTGACATGTCATTCTCCCACGTCACATAAAAGCGAGATTTTCATGAAACCAAGAAAAACCGTAGGGAAGTCAGATCTGGAGCTGACCAAGACAGAAGATATGATACCGATCAGGCAAAACCAGGACATCTCAGTAGCAGAAAGACCAAGCTCACCAGGAGAAAGCGTCTTTTTGCTAACAGCAGACTTCCTTGTCTCCTAAGGGCTGGCATCAAACACTTAGTTAATGATTGTCTTGTTGATGCAAGAACCAGAAGTGACTACAGCTCTGCCTTGAGTTCTGCTGAACCTGCAGGAGAATCAGGGCATAGGCACAGCGACTTAGGAAGGTTCTGAGGAAGGCAGGGGCAGTCTGTAGAGCCTCAGCACCAGACACATCTCCATGGCTCTCCAGAAATGTAACTGAAGGTCTTGTAGTCATGCCCCAGCCTCAGTGTGTCCAGTTAGGCTAACAAAAGCAGCAAAGTTGCAATGACAGGAACTCAAGACACCCAAGAAATATCCAGACTGGCTAGGAGCAATTCATTTCATTGTGGGTTCAGTGCCATCACCACCCATCACAGCTAAATTAAAGCAAGCTCAATGTCTATGCAGGCTGTAACTACACCTTGCAGTATAGATGCAGCTTTAGAGCTGGATGGTCCTTTCAGAGCTGGAGGGACAGGCTTCTGAGGAAGCCAGGATGAAAAGAATGTAATCCCTATGCATTGACTTGCACTGCAATATACAAGCATTTTTAGGGACCAAACACTGAGTAAACTGAAAGTCGGTGTTTTCCAACAGGCTTTACATAGGATGAAATCACAGAATCACAGGTTGGAAGGGACCTCAGGGATCACATAGTTCAACCTTTCTAGGAAGAGCACAGTCTAGACAAGATGGCCCAACACCCTGTCCAGCCAAATCTTAAAAGTGGTGGCGTCAACCACTTCCCTGGGGAGATTATTCCAGTGGTTGATTGTTCTCACTGTGAAAAATTTCCCTCTCATGTCCAATCAGAATCTCCCCAAAAGCAACTTGTGTCCATTCCCCCTTGTCCTCTCCATGTGACTCCTTGTAAAAAGGGAGCCTCCATCTTTGAAACTACCCCTTAAGTACTGGTACGTGGTGATGAGATCCCCTCTAAGCCTCCTTTTCTCAAGGCTGAACAAACCTAGTTCTCCCAGCCTGTCTTCATATGGCAGGCTTGATACAGATCAAAAGGACAGGTTTTTATCTACACAGGAAAGATCCCCTACTTTGCTAATTTCCAGGTCACTGCTGTGTTTTGCCTGGCACTAATAGGGAAATACACTTAACCTGCTTGCAACCTATGGCAAGGCAAAGGACAGTGTGCACAGAGAAGTGCTGGGCTCCTGTCTGAAGTGAAAGTGAGACAATCCACTGCCAAATCAGCAGCCACAGCTACACTTACCTGGAAGGTGACACACCAAAAAGTGCCTGGCTTCTCCACATCCTGTTACACCAGTGTGTGATCCTGTGTTGTCACCTCTAAGGTTACAGCCACTTGGATGGCCTCAGCCAGGGAGCAGAGGTGAATTCAGAGCTTCTCCTCTTGGGAATGGTGAATGACAGCAGGGAACACCATCATATAGTGACTAGAAGAGAGCAGATATTCAAAAACAATTCAGAGGCTGCTGCTTTCATGAAGAGGTAGACAAGGGATCAGAAATGTCTGGAGGCCTGCAGTGAAGGAACTATAGTGCAGCTCCCTTTCCATACCAGAAAGAAGCAACATGCCCAGTTGGGAACCAGAGGGCTGCTGGTATCTGTCTGTCACCATCTTGCCACCAGCCATGACCCAGCTGCCCAGTGTATGATTCTCCAATTGCAAGTACACAGAGCAAGGCTGTGTGAGGAATGAAGCCAAAGACTCAGCGGCTGAGGCATAGGGCCTCAGTCCTCACACAAAATTTCACCCTCACCAGCACACCAGCACAGGATGAACAGAGGCAAAACTTGTGGCTTCTGTAGCTGTGTGGTGTGTGCAGTGCAGTGCCCGCACAAGAAAACACTAGGGGCTTCACCTGCAGTGGTGCTCGACACCCAGTGCTCCAGCAGGACTCAGTAGGAGCTGCTTCAGCTTAGCCTCCCTGAGAACAAGGCCCCCGCTATTCAGCTCTGTGATGATAAACAGTGCAGGACCTCAGCACCACCCTTCAATGACAGTCCCTTCCACCAAGCACCCCGAAATCAAAAGAAGATATTCTCACGGTTCCAGGCTTGATGCAGCTGCAACTGGGAATAGGATCAGGGCTAAGAGGAGCACTGGTGCTCCCATTGCTTGGCCTGGGACAGACAGCTGACAAGATCCCCACAGGAGGAGAGAACTGCCTGTACTGATGGGCTGGAGCAATCCTAAATACCCTGCTCAGATGCTCCTAAGTCCAAAGAGTGGGGGAGTTGGTATATGGAGACAGTATCTCTTCCAGGCTAATGACATTATTTACTTGCTTCCACCAGCAGCAGGGTAAAGGCCACAATGCACAATTCTCTATCCACAACTACATTTGCATGGTATTCCAGGCCATGGGGTGCCAGAGCACTGTGGGGGAGATGTGGGGTGGCTGACGTCTAACCCAGGCTGAAGGGGACTTAAGAGAAACACTCATCTGTGGCTAGTCTGGATCCTGGCTGTAGCATACAATGAAAGCCAAAGCTGCACACCAGCTACTGACCTGCTTCTAAAAAGCATCCTCAATACTCTGTGCATCATTAGTGATCTTCCTCTCATCCAGTATTTAATTAGAGCTTGGAGTAAAAACTTTTCAATTCACCTCCATTACCTGCACCACCACCTCTGTCCACCCATCCATCCCAGTCATGTCTGATCCTCCTGGGTACAGAACCTTCTCCAGGGCTGCTCCTGCCACCCACTGCCAACTCCCCTTGTAGCCCCACTGTAAGGCCTTTCCAAATAAAGCAAGACATTTTAATTAGTCACATATTTTAGCAAATCTGTACTTTACATTCCCCCAAGCCGCATGTCCAGTTTTCTGCCAGCTTCCCCCAGCCATGAGGTAGTTCTATGCTGACACCACCACCCATCTCCTCCAGACTCTTCTCAAGCACTGCAGCCTTATATTTCCTTTTCCTAGGTGGCAGCAGTGAAGTGAACAGGGCTTGGACGTATTTTCCCTCTAGACATGAACTTATCTGAAGGTTGATGTCCTCATCCTGCCCTGACCCCAACTGTATTTTTGCAGAGCATAACCAAGGGTACACAATATAGAGTGAATTTGCCAGACAGCCACTCTTTGCTCCCAGCTGAAGCAACCTCCTGGATTTACTTTGGCATAGTCCCCGTTTGTGTGCTTAGCATCCACTCTCTTAGTGCACAGTCCAATGTAACAGGAACGCACTAGCTCTGACATTCAGATAATCGGTGGGTTTAAAGCACTGTATGTCACTGATCTGGGAGCATATTTGATTCTCTGAAATCAACAGGGTTTTGAGTTCAAGCCTAAACTAGTGGGACAAAAAACAATCAGAGTTCTGTCCAATTTCAGAAACAGTCCCCATGGCTCTGCATCTCTGAGTGGTCATCAAGTTGGCTGCCTCTGAAGTTAAATGGGAACAGATAGACAGCAAAAAGATAATAACATGCTAAAGTTCTTCCCTCCTTCTACTGAGGAGTGTAGGCGTTGGCAGAGCTGTGTGTGGTGTCCTGGGTCTGGCCAGAGGCTGCAGGGCAGCAATGAAACTTCAGAAAGAAGTAAATAATACATAAAAAAGAAGTTCTACAGAAGAGCCCTGAAAAAAAATTCACTGACATCACAGAAAATTAATTTGCCCCAGGATGTTTCCAGTGAAATCCTGGTGAAGACACCTTTGTAAAAATTGGACCCCTGTACCAAACATAGTAACTGAGTACTCTTGGTGCCTTCAGCTGTACTGCATAAGGCGGCAGAGCAAGACATCTCCCAGTGAAATATCAACAAGCCTTACAAAGCTTCGAGGCAAGTGCCTTTGGTGATAAACACTGTAATGTAAAACTTGGTAATAAACACTGTCTCCACCCCTTCCACCCGCCCACGTACCAGCCCCAGCCATGCGCAGCATGATTTCCACCTTGTTTTGAAGCCAAAAGAGAGACAGGCACCCTGTCAGGGCAGGAGCTTCATAGTCCTTCAGCTCTGGATGAGGGGGAGAGGGAAGAAGGAAAGCAGCAGAAGCAGGGGCAAAGCAGGGACAGAGGAGAGGCTCACCTTTCCGTGGAGGGATTTGACCTGCAATCAGCTATGTGGAGCATCACTTTCCTGTGGGCCAGCATCCTCCTCCTGCCTAGCATGGCCGAAATGCCTGCAATGCTGTAAGAACCTCAGCTGCTTCACATACGCGCTCTGATCTGTGGGGAATCCTGGGGCTGGGGGTGGTGGTGGTAGTGTGACAGAAACAGGACAGAAGTCGTAAGACCAGGAGTGTTTTTCCAAAGAAGCAAAATTTCTCATATTCCCAAGGTTTTACTTGGTTCTCATCCCCCTGACACTCCCCCTACTCCTTGGCTCTCCCTTTAGTGCCTTTTATGTAGGCCATGTATTTCTGCAAGTACTCAGGCAGAATATCTCTGCCAGCTTGCTGCATGTGTTTAATTCTGACCTGCCAGCATCTCACATCTCCTACTGTGCTCCACAATATATTTCCTCTTGGGGTATGATTTTGTCCCCAGAATCATAGGTCACTATTTAAATCTTTAGCAGACAAAGCTGGGTGCTTTTACAAACAGGGCCAACATGAGCCCAAGGTGTCTAGTAGGGATGCTCTTTGTAAAGCAATGTGTTCGTTCTGGCTTAGCTGGCCATCTGCTCCCTGAGACTAAGAAACCTCTGGCGAGGACAATTCCCAGCACTGCTTCTCTTCATATACTTTACCAGGAATGTAACTCCTCTTCCAGCAGGCACTGCTGTGATACTTGCTCTTGCCTTTTGAAGGCCTTTACTTTTGCAGCCATGGCATAAATGCAAACAGAAACAGGGCTGTGCTCAAACACTAGAAGTTACAGTGGGAAATATGTGACTGGGTCATAGCTGGGTTCCCTCCTGCCGTGTGTGGTGTGGCATGCACAAGTCTCATTTTAAAAATCTTCCAGTGGGAGTACAGCCTCTTCCTCTAGGATGTGTTCTGTAGGCTGACACAGCTCCTGCTCAAATGATGCTTTGTTGCTACCTGTTTCCCACTGTTTCTTTCAGCATGAAGCTTTGCTTTATGGAAATTCTGCTTGCTTAATAGGCTGTCTGCTGTCCTGCCTATATGGCAATGTGTTTTGTAGATTCATGAGAAAGTAATCCAGCCTGGATCTTGGGATCCTTGAATGACAGCCTGAGAGATGCTGTCTCATACTTTCATAGCTCAGAAGCCAATTGGCAATGGCATGTAAGAAAATGTTCCAGAGGAAAGGGTCATTGAGAACAAGGGAGGTTCAAGAAGTGAGTCTTTAGTGCTCATCCCATCCTTTAGCCCAGTGGCAGTGAGGAGGTGCCATGAGTCAGCTTAAGTAGGAAAATCAGAATGCTGTTGGCATCTTTTATCAGATCACCTACTATTAGCAGCAGACAAGCTGCTCAAGGCAGCTTGACAGCACTCAAGTGTGAAAGCACTCAGGGTTTTTGGCCAGTAGGACTTTGACTCCCCCTTGCCAGGGTGCTGAGCTCCAGCTAAAAACTGCCAGCAGGTCACGTCCCTGCCTCCTGCTGTTCTGATCTTTCCAGGCCCTGCCCTCCTGCTGCTGCAAAACATGCTGCTGGCTGAACCTGTCCAGAGGCAGTAAGTAGGAGAAGTCAGTGATAAGGGTTTTCAAACCTGCTAGAATGCTGGCTTTTCTTTGGTCCTAGTTGCTGCAGTGCAGTATAAGATGAAAAAAATCCAGTATGAACAGCTTCTTGGTGTTACCCGTGGGCACAGCCATGAGAATAGCCACAGAGGCGTAAGAGAGCAAGGAGGACAGAATGTAAGGAGCAGAAGGTACTCATGAGACTGTATCTGGGACACAAAGCTGGGACACCGGGTGTCATATGTTTGGCATTGGTTCTGAGTTCAAGGGCAGCTGATAGGACAGAAACCAGATAACCAACGAAGAAAACTGAGTGATATGTAGTGTGTTTCAGTGAAGAAGCTGAAGTCTCAGAAAACCTGCAATGTAGCCAAGCTCTGCTGCTGATCCCTTGGGTGACACGTGGAGGTCTCTTCACCTTATTTTGACTTTCAGTTTTGGAAGCAGTGACTTTATCTTTTGACAGGTGCATGCAGCATGTAGTGCAGACTCAGTGTTAATGGCTGCAGTACCAATAGATGTGAAGAATGGTGTGATCTTGTCCCACTGGCATCGTAACAGTGGAATGAAGAGACCAGAAGTCATATTAGGAAGTACCCAAATCCTATGGTCAATACCTGTCCTCTTAGAAAATCAGTTTTGCCTGACCTTTTTTTTTTTCTTTTTTAAATAGAAATTATGCTGTGGCAATACCATCTCAGCTCTACTACCCCTTCTCAGAGACAGTGTGCCTCCAACTCAGCAGAAAGCAAGCAGTCCCAATCCATGTAACAGTAACCTTGGAAAGCAGAGCTGGGAATGAGACTCTGATCACTCAGTCCATCTCTCAGCTCACCTTCTTTCATTGCACAAGCTTCCAGGTGAGGAATATACTTTCCAGGGTTGTCAGTAGGGTGGATGACACATGAGCTCTTGCTGGACAGAAAGGCAAATAATTGTGTCTTCCCATGGGGACATCTTAATAGGGTACTAGATCTTCTGCTTCAGTCTGTATAGGTCTGCCAGTGTCCTTCCTGCTGTGCAGCCCCACTGATATTTTACTCTTCTAGAAAATATTCTGATAAGTACTGTGAGGTCTTTCAGGGCAAGAACTGGAGCAATATAAAAGCAGTATCATAATTGTTATTCTAAAACCCTGAGGATCCATGAACGGGATCCACCCTGAGTGATGGTTGCAACTATGCCTGCAGGTCCCTCCTCCTGTTGGAAACCCCAATGAAGTGGCTTTTATTGGGATCACAGTCCTGGAAGCCAACTCAGAGTATCAGAAGAAACAAAAAGTCCTAATCAGGCATGCAAACAAGAAGACTTTTATCCAGACAGACAAACCTGTGTACAAACCTGGACAGATTGGTATGGACAGAATGCCATGTCTTGTGAGAGACAGTGCAGTCTTCAGGCCACAAAATATGGGGTAGCCACTAGAGCTTGGAGTGGGGCCTGCTCTGCAAGGGAGATGGTTTACAGAATTCATCTGCCTTCTAGGCTGTTTCTGCTCTGATTCTGTTTCTGATTTGGGGATAGCTCTCTCCTTGTCAGCATAGCTTGTGTTTTCCCCAGTACTAGCCATACTCAGACAGCATCCCAGTGTGAACAGGACTTGTGTGTTTTGGCTGATGCATGAGAAAAGGTTCAGATGCCTTGGTGTTATACTCATGATTGCTCCAGTCAAAGCCACAAGAGTGTGATAGTGCCCTAAAGCCCTCTCCCTCCCACAGATTCCCTCAGACAAGGATCACGGTCCTGCAGGCCCCATCACTGCCCTAGTACAGCTCAGATCACCACAGGGTACAGCTGTTTGCCCAATGCCTCTCCAACCTTTCCACTGGCATGACCTTCACTTCGGGCAAGACTGAGTGCCTCACCACAGATCCAATATCCAGAAAAATGCTGTTTCACACCAGCACAACTAGCCTTCCCAGAAACCCCACGCTGTCTTTCTTACCACTTCTTTTCTAGCAGGCTGCCAGTGCATAGCGGGGCTTTGAGCATGGGCTCTAGATGCTACCCACACCCTCTCAGTGAAGCACATGGGCACATCTTTCTTAGCCATCCATTCTTCTTATTATTAACAGACTTGATTTCATTTCAGCCAGTCCTGTTTTTCTTTTGCCCTATAGTCAAGTTGCGAATTGTAACCTTGGATCAGAACTTTATTGCCAGCAAAGAAACGGTAAGTTGAGAGGGGAGAAACCTTAATAAGTCTGGAAAAGCTATGGACTGCCTCCATGACTTCTGGGTCAGTTCTTGGCCCAGCTAGGTGACCCATCTGTGGCCAGCTAGTCTCAGTGTTGCTTTTGGTGCTTATAAACAGCAGTGGGCACCGCCTGCAATGCAGGACCTGCTCATGATGTTGGGTCACAGGCAGTCCCAGGGAATTGCTTAGGGAAGACTCATGGATGGTTGGGAGATAAAAAAATGCAAGGGAGGTGGATGGTAACTTACCTGAAAGCATCCCACTAGTAACTGTTATTTCCTCCCCACAGCACCGGCTGGTGGAACTGAAGGTAAAGCACCTACTTTATGGAAAGTTGTGATCTCTTCTCACCTTGGGAAAGGCATAGGTTTGGAAATTATTATAGGGAAATATGGATGCAGAAAGCCAGTGCCTCAGAATTAATGGGAACAGTCCTCAAATTCTTGCCCCTACTTCCTTTAGTATCCACACAAGTTTGGCAGTGCAGTGCCTTGATACCAGTCACACAGGTTTCCCTGCAGTAAATGGTAGGTGCCACTGAAAACCATTCCAGCAAACTTTTCTAGAGTGATCACAAACTTTTAGTCCCTCTAGCCTGTGAACTGAAGATGTGTGAAAATCCTGAAGTTTCTTTAGGAGACTTTAATATCTAACATAGAGAAAATAAAAGTTTGACCAGTTAGTCTTGTGGCTACACAGCTAGAGAAACTTCCTAAAGCAGCCTTCAGGATATTATTCTTAAAATCTGTTAGTTTATTTTCAATATTATAGGTAGAATATGGACTGCAATCACCTGAGCTGAGGAAAGATACCTGAAAGCAGTGGGGATTTTGTAATAACCTATGCAGACAAGTCTCAGTTCCAACTAGCAATTGGCAGTAGCTAATGCACATTTGCATGCCATACCCACCAAGCAATCAATACATAAGCACATGGTTTCTGAGACACATACACAATGCTTTATGCCAGTTTATACAAAAGTAGCACTCTGATCCAGCTTCACCGTTTCAAACCACAATTCCCACTTTTTCTGTATGTTTATAAAGCACCCATCTTTAAGTCCTTCCTGGTTGGGCGGTGTGACTGTAGCCAGAGTTCTGCACCTTGCCCTCCCAGGAACCAGCACTCGGGGAACATTGTCCCTCATGGACTGACTGTGACAGTCAACAAAGCCCCCAAATGCCCTTGCACCCCAGGTCTTTATATCCTCTTTTCTATATTGAGCCTCATGGTCCCCTGCATGAAGTCCTGGACTCATTTCCCTAGACTTTCCTGGGTATTCAAGACATCAGACTCCCCAGTAATCACTCCCAGGTAGTTCATGCCTTAGGTAGCATGTGTTGTCAGGATTGACCCTCTCCACAGTGACCTGGGGCAATGCCAGCCTTTCTTAGTGAGACAGACAGGCAGTAAACCACAGTTTTGCAGCAGTCAGTGAGGTGGCAGTGCCACCGCAGAGCAATATGATAGATTGACTTTGTCAATGAGACAGGGAGAAAAGCCCTATTCTCTTTGAGCTCAGACTCACCTGAGCACTGTAGCTGTGTAATAGAGCTGGGCTCTCAGGACAAGAGGATATATGCTCAGACCATGCTGTTGTAGCTTAGACGTCCTGCAGAAGAGTCTCTTTTTGCACTGGGAAATAATTGCTCTCTACTACTGCCTATGCAGGACCCCAAAGGGAACCGAATTGCACAGTGGCTGAATATTACACCTGTGGGAGGCATTGTGGATCTGTCCTTCCCTCTGGCTGCAGAAGCACCTGTTGGAGAGTACATCATCAAAATGCCCGACCGGACACATACCTTCAGGGTAGATGAGTATGGTAAGAGTCTCAGGGAGGTGACAGCAGCAGAGAAAGATGTATTGCCTCCAGCTCCCCTCTCTCACACAGAGCTGAATGGGCTATGCAGCTGTGAACAGCTGCTCTAGTTGTGCTAGCACCTGAGATGTCCAACTGCCTGCCAGTAGGTATAATCACTGACTCACTCAGGCCCACTGGCTTTCTCCCTCCCACATATCCTGAGCATGGACTGAGGCACTGTCCCACAGCTGTGCTCTGGGGATGAGACCAAGACTGTCTACTCCCATCACACTCTCTTGGCTTGGCCGCTGGTACATTGCTACCAGGCCCTGTGCTGGTAGTCAGGGAATGAAAGGAGAGATTTCTTTTCTGTGAACAACTATTTGTGGAGGATTGGAACAAATGAGCTCTCTGTATTCTTACTGAATTATATTTCTCTTGCTTTCACACAGTGCTGCCTAAGTTCAGTGTCTCCATCCAGATGCCTCAGGTGGTCACTATCTTGGAGGAGAACTTCCATCTCCACATCTGTGGCATGTGAGCTGACTTATCGTGGCAGAAGGTGCATTCTTACTGGTTTGGAAATGGCACAGCTATCAATAACTGAGCTCAAAATGGTCTCTGCCAACCTTACCCAAACCCCAAAGTCTGCTACCCTGACATCCTTTGCTAAGAAATTCTCCTGGACTCTCACCTTTCCCCATATTGTTTCTCCCTACTTCTTTCTTTGTAAGTTTGAAGGTGTGGCAGCAGATCCCCTCAGTGGGGCATGTGCCCTACAATACAGTACCTCTGCTGCATTGATTAGTGCCAGAGTGGAAGGAATAATGACTCAACTTATGGCCAGCACAATGTCCCCTACCACTGCCTGGTGGGACTAGTGTTGACTTGGAGATAACTCACCTGCCTTCTGTCTCAATCAGATGAAGTCAGTTTAACTTCTTGGCCTCTGCTGAGCTTATGAACCATGAAGATACTGTAGGCTGCTGACTTGTATAGCTGCAAACCACAGGCTAAAGCTGAAATTATTCACCTTTGAGCAGTGTTTCTGTATGTAAGTCCTCTCTGCTATGCTTGCCAGGTACACGTACGGGAAACCAGTACAAGGTAGTGTGAAGGCTGTGGTCTGCCGTAAATATATCCACTATAATTGGAAGTCTTCCAAAGCCAAGCGCAGTATTTGTAAGGATTACACTGGTGAGGTGAGCACATGGGACATCCCTCCTCTTGCAAAAGAGAGGAACAGAGGCAGAAAAAGGGAAAAATACTAAAGGAAGGAGTGGGACAGACATCAGCTATTGAAGCAGGATGCTTTTTGCTGGGGGATGAATGACTGATATGTCCTTAACTCCCCAGTGTAACAATCTTAGCTCCTCTCGGTGATTTCTCTGACTGCACTTAGATGCACTCAAAGGAAGAAGCATCTGTAGGCAAGCTAACTATTGCAAATTTGCCTGCAAAACAGGTATTGCAACATGACAATAAAAAATACACACACTGCCTACAGTGATTCACTTCCACTAGATGTTCTTTAGCACCACCTTTTAACCTCATGTGAACACCTATGTGCTGTTTCCCAGAAAGAGCTGTTTTGGAGAGACAGACATTATCTCTTGCACCTCAGCTAGCAATTGCTAGGGTTGAATGAATGTATCTGTATTTGTTTATATATTTTTAAGTAACCTAGCACATATCTTAAAGATAAATCCTGCCCTAGCAGAAGGAATCATATTGTCAGGGAGAAATGACAACGTGTGTTTGCTTCTGGCACATGAGTGAGTATGTAAAGATGAGACACGTGTGAAACAGCATCTCCTATTAGTGACTCTCCACAGAAAAGAAGTATGTTTCATGTCCGTATGGGAGTTGCTCCTTTAACTCAAGTGTCTTAGTTGTGTAGTTTTAGACTTCTGGGCCTTGGGCTTGATCTGCACTACAGAAGGGATTAGCACATCTGTGATTGGTTAACAGATACAATTTCACATCCCCAGACAAACAAGGATGGCTGCTTTGCCACTGAGGTGAACACTAAGATCTACCACCAGAAGCGTAGTGACAATTATGATTTCAACCTGGAAGCTGTGGCTTTTCTGAAAGAAAGTGGAACAGGTAGCAAAAACTGATTCTACACTTCATGGAAAATCTTTTACTTTACACTCATGCAACAGGCTTGTCTTTACGTTTTCATCTGTAAGAGTCCTTATGGATCCTTGTGTCTTCCCATCAAACCACTGGAGCTTTCTGCACTGGCTCCCATAGGGTCAAGTGTTCAGATGGTTGTGTCTTCGCTGGGAGCACCATAGCAGCATAGATGTTCTCATGTACCATACCACCCAGGTCTAACTCACAAAGGATATGTGATTTGTCCCAGTTGCAGGATGGGCTTTACTAGTATGTCTATTCCTCCACAAGCTGCTGTGGCCAGTCCAGCTCTGACAGCCACCTTGGTTAGTCAGAGATGGGCAGGAGCTGCTTTTTCTCATCTTTTAGTGATAGTAGAAGTATACGCAGAGATGTGCCAGGCCACGTTCTTTTGATCTTAAACTATACTTTAGGAAAGTCCATTGGAATGAGGAGATACTCAGAGCAACCAGTGTAACCATGGTCCTGACTGTGTACAGTTAATTGCTCCTCATCAGATTTATCTCCTCATCCCAGATAAGGAGATGAGGCTACTTGTCCAGAGCTACTGTTAAATATCCCATCCTGTAAGGTTTCTTCTCTTACAAAATTTTACAAACCATTCCTTACAAGGAAATAATTTGCAGCGACTTGCTGAAAGCAGTGACACACATTCACTTAGCAAACAACTGCAGTGATTTCAGGTTGGTACCACATGGTAAGACAGCAGACTGTAAACTAATGTGGTGAAGGCAAGGAAAAATGTTGCCTTCTAGTGATTCTGCTGTAAGAATGGGAGGAGAATGGATGTGGACAATTATGAGTAGGGCCACCTTAAACAAAGTCAGAAAAAGCATTTGAGAGCTGTCTGAGACCTTCTGGTAGATTGCTGTCATTCTAGCAAGTCAGAATGTAGGAGGCACTATTGCCAAGTGTGTGTGTGTTAAATGACTCCTGAAGTTACATAGAGAAACAAAAATTGCTATGAGTGATAGTCCATCCCTTACCTCAGAAACGATACTCACCTGCACGTACCTCCTGTCTGTCCTAGGGGTGGAGTTCAACACCACTGAAAATTGCAAGGTCACTTTTGATATCACAACTCTCCAATTCTGGGGGACAAGCTACTACTATCAGCAAGGAGCTCCCTACTATGGAAATGTAAGTGAACAGGCCAGAAACATGGAAAGCCCAGCAGCTGGGCCTAAGGGGATGGTGGGCACAGAAGTACTGAGCCCTTGCTCTGAGCTGCCCAAAGCTACTAGCACAGTCCTCTGTCTCAGCCTCTCCTCTGACATCTCTACCAAGGGGTAATCCAAATGTGTGACCACAGGATAGGCACATGGCTTTCTCAGATGACATAGCTGCTATATAAATGGGGAGGCGTTAGGGGAGTTAGAGTTCCCACTGAGAGTGCCATGGCAGAGAGGGGAACTGGGACTTCTACTGGGAGACAGATTTTCAGTCCTGACACCTCCAATTCTCTGACTGTTCTCTGCATCGTTACAGCTGGAACTCAGAAGTGCCAATGGGACATACCTGAAGAACAAGGAGGTGATTCTTACAGTGTCCTATGGTAGCAGGAAGCAGACCAAGACCTACTTCACGGATGACACTGGGATGGTCTCTTTCACCTTAGAGACATCAGCATGGGGCAACAGCAGTAAAGTTCTACTACAGGTTAAGCCAAATAATTACACTGGATTTGGCTAGCACTAAGCAGTGCAACCCTCAGACCTATAGTCTATGTCATTGCCTTGGTATAACTAGGGAGATGGAGGCATGGAGCAGTGAAATGGTAGATCTAAGGCAAGAGAAATAGGCCATAGCAGAGCCAGGGTTCTGGCCCCTGCTGCCACACACAGTTCCTGAGCAGTCAGAAGACATGATGAGAGCTGGGGCAGTGGACAGACGCCCCATGAAGTTGTCATGGAGATCTACCTACATAGCACTTCTGCTTGAGGTGGAAAGGGCATTGTGGGGCTGGGCAGGGACAGAAAGCAAAGGAAGAACTCCCACATGGTATGGAACAGGAAGATAGGAAAGGAGCTAGGGAAAAAGTAGCTGAAAATACATGTGGAGAAGAAAACATCAGTGACCAGTTTGCATTATGTTTCCTCATAGCATAAGACTTAGAAGAAACCTGGGATATAAGAGGCAGAAAACTTGGGAGAGAAAGAAGGAAGGCTAGTATGGAACCAGTTGCTGCAAGCCAATCTGGAGCAGCGCAGGTAACTAGGATGTAAGGAGCTAAACAGGGATGCCACCAACAGGGAATGAACAGAGGAAAGATTGTATCTTTGTTTATGCACTAGTTATCCCAGAGCGTGGTGAAGCAGGCAATGCCAGATTCCACAGAAAGGGGCTGTCTGAGCTTGGCTTAGGTGGAAATAGAGACCTTACCCTGGTAGAGTTCAGAGCCCGCTGTCCAGTCGGTCTTTGTTTTGGCATGGGGAGAGCTGTAAGAAATTGTCAGACACCTAGCCACCTTTTCTGTGCCACAGGCAAAGACCCAGCCAGAGGACTTAAGCGGCCGAAATACGAAGGTGTCTTATGGCAGTGCATCCCTCACGCTGAGGGCCTTCTACTCTTCCAGCCGCAGCTCTGTGAGGATCCACCCAGTGCAGACAATGCTGCCCTGCAGGGACATGCAGCAGGTCACTGTGTACTATCACATCCTAGCCACAGAGCTAGGGGATGGGGCTGCCAGAACAGATTTCTACCACCTGGTGAGTGCAGGGCAGTGCCAGCAATGAGGTCAGCTTTGAGACGGGTCTGTGTCAGCATAGGGCCCTTTGCTGGCCCAGAGACATAGAGCAGAGGCACTATCAACCCTTTGCTCTATTCACTACCCTTTAGGTTTTGGCCAGAGGATCCCTTGTGCATCATGGCCAAACAACAGTACTTCTTGATCCACAATTAGGTAAGAACATCTAAATACCAGGAACAGATTAAGGACCCAACAGGAAAGCCCTTCCAGCCTAAATGGAGAAGGAGAGAAAAGAGATCTGAGACCAACAGGAAACAACAGAGCTGGCAGAAAAAACCAAGAGGAAATGGCAAATATGCTATCTTTCTTCTGCCTTCTAATTTCCCTAATTTATTTTATGATCAAATGATGAAATTGTGAGTTTATCTGCCAACCAGGAATTATCACAGGCCTCCAAGAAAACTCACAGAATCTTTTCGCTGGACTCAGGTGGAAAGTCATTTCTCTTTCAAGCGCACACAGTTGCCAAGATCCCTCATGATGTAGGGTCACTGCTACAAAATGGCACTAACCTACATCCTGGTCTAGCTGTGGCTTCCTCAGAAGCAAGGCAGAATAGTTTTTATCCAAGTAACTGTACAGAAGTATTATAGAGGATGAGCATGTTGCTGCTGTAATTCTTAAAGAGCCTCTTCCTATACTTTCTCTATTTCTCCTTCTTCCTTCAGGTCAGTATAGTGGGGCTTTCAATGTTACCCTACCCATTGACCTCATGTCACCCATGGCTACCTTCTTTGTTTACACTGCCTTCCCTGAGGGACAAGTGGCAGCTGACATTTTCAGTCTGAAAGTCTCCAAGTGCTTCAGGAACCATGTAAGTTGTGTACAAAACTTAAGGGGGCAGGTAGGATGGAAGGTAGCTAATTAACTACAAATTGGAAATAGATGTCCATCAGAATCCAGTAGCCACAGTCTCCGCTTTCCTTCCTGTGTCAGTGTCTTCAGTCCCTCTTTCTTCTGCTCTTTCAGGTGAAGCTTGGCTTCTCAGACACAGTGGCTCTCCCAGGATCGGCTGTCCGTCTCCATTTGCAGGCTGCACCAGGATCCCTATGTAGCATCCGTGCTGTTGACCAGAGTGTCCTTCTCCTGAGGCCAGAGGCTGAGCTATCCAGGGACAGTGTGAGTCACTTTAGTGCTAATATTGGAGAGATGCCTTTTGTGTATCTGGTTGCAGGCACTGGTTAATTAGGCGTGGTGGATATACCAACAAGTACTTGAATGGGGACAGGGCATGGCTTAATAAGAAAAAATGATGGCCAACATCAAATACCAGTCAAAATTTCCAGTCTCTACAGAGGAATTTAATAGAATAACCCACTGTCATCCCCAAGTGAAGCCCAAAGCCACATCCTTGTTAAACTTAGAGTGCTTTGCCACAGTGGCAACCAGGTGGCAAGAGGTTTCCATCTCCTGAACCAAGTTATGACAGTGCTCTGAAAAAAAATGTTATGTTTAAAAAAATGCCTGATGTGCGATAGGCTCCATGTCATTGTTCCAGCTCACATGAACCAGACAGTCCTTCCATTCACAGACTGAACTATAAGTGGTGTCTTAGCAGTGGAAGGTTCACATTTGTCCTATAGGCCTGGGATGCAATGGGTCTAAGGACTCTTGAATTGCCTCTTGACACTGTCTTGGTGGATCCAGGGTGTGTCTTCAGTCAGACAAGAAGCTATCTAACGCTTTTACAGGGAAGGTGTCCTCACTGTACACATTGAGCTCACAAGTACGATCTATGAGCTAGAAGTGGCTGCAGCTACGCAGCCGTACTCCAGAGGGTTTTGTGTTCATCTCTGGTGCTATGCATCTAAAACTTGTGGAAGCTCTCCATAAAGCTCGAAACCTTTGGGGCTGGGCTTTTGTGGCAGGCAGAATCTGAGCTCTTCCCCCGGTCACAGAAAATGGTGGTCACGGAAAATCTCTGGATAGACATAAAAATCTTCCCACCTCTCACACTGGCCTGTACTGGTTTCATTCCCTATCTACAGGTGTACAATATGTTCAGCTTTTCTCAGGAGCACCCCAGCACCCTCACAGACTCTTACAGTGACTACTGTACTAGCCACAAGAGCCCAGGAATCATGAATTCCCCTCAGACCACCCTTCCACCAGGAACAATGTCACCATTCATGAACAACAGATACTCTTATGCAGTGTCCCAACCAGATGTTTATGAACTTCTGAAGGTAAATCTAATTTCCAGAAAACCTGAAATATCAGAGCTGAACCCTTTTGTATCCCAGGTCAGCACTGGGTAGCGTCACAGACTGTCTTTCCTGTAAATGCTGGCAGCTTCAGGTTCTGAATTTGCCAAGCTTCTGAACTGAGAGATCTCTGACACTCCATGATCCCAGCCTGATAAATTCCCATCAATTGCACAGAGCCATAAAATGCAGCTCCCAATTTATCCTAAGCTAAAGACCCTCAGACTTTCTAGGGGTTGGAAGGAGAGGAGAGTTTCAGCCTGAGACAGAGAAAATTGGAGGTTGGACAAGCAAAGCCCCTGAGAGAAAAGGGGGACTGGAGAAAGGAGGGAAAGAATAGTAGAAAGGAATAGCAAGTGAAAGACGGCAACAGGTCTGTTTTAGGGTGGGCAGCAAACTGTGTTGACAAAATAATGACTTTGTGTGTGGGCATGCACATTTGAGTGGTGTCTCCCACAGTCCTGACTGGAGAGAGCCTCCTTTAGCGTGAGGTGCCAGGATCAGGCTTTGGGAGCAAGGTGGTTCTGCATTCTCTCCCTGTATAGATTTGCAGGTGAGGCTGAGGTGCAAGAACACAGGGTGGCTGATATCCTGGGAGGCAGGGGCAGAGCCAGGCCCTCAGACACAACACCCCCTCCACTGAAATCTTTTCTTCCCCTTCTTTCCTCCAGAATTCAGGTCTAACATTTTTAACCAGCCTTAAAATCAAGTCTCCAATTGAGTGCCATACCCAGACCACTTTCTACTACGACTACATGTGTACATCTCGATTTATCCTGTTTCTTTGGAAGTCACGGGTAACATACAGGCTGCACAAGGGCAGCTGAACATGCAGTGTGCTGAGGAACTGGGGATGGTTTCCAGAGAGAAGTGGGAGGTTGCACAGATGTGCACCACAGGAAGAGGGGAAGAGTCCTGACATGTGTTTGTGTGTGTGCGCCCAGTGGTCTGGAGGGGCAGAGGGATGGCTGCATAGCAAGAACCTGCTTGGAAGCTTCTGCTGGCAGGCAGGAAGGTAATATGGTCAAAGGGGGAAATGAGGCAGCTGTCTCAGGAAGGAACATTTGTTTGTAAGACTAGGAAAGGTCTTTCTGGACACCAGAGAATGATTGCCAAGAAAGAGTGCCAAGATTGGCACTGGGCAGTATCTAGGCCTTTCTGCAGTGGCTGAGAGCAAAAGTGTGAGTAGGTAGCATTCCTCATGAAGGAGCACACACATGCTTAGAATCCACATGGTCTCTTGTGTTGTCTAGTGGAAGACAATAGTGAAGTAGGTTGAGGGCATCTTGGAGAGGACAAGGGGGATTGGAATGGGAGTGGGAGGGATGAACGTTTCCCAGCTGAACTCTGTTCTGATTTCACAGTTGCTCTGCCTTTGAATGAATGCTTATATTTCCAATAGCTTATGGCGAGCTGGCAGACTTGGACAACTTGGACCCAGAAACAGATGCTGCTGTTGAACGTGCTGAGTCAGAGCATGTTGAGCTGGGTAGCGAGGCAGGACCAGTACGTACCTGGTTTCCAGAGACATTCATCTGGACTCTGGTTCCCATCAAGTGAGTAATTATGGGCTGTGGCCTCACATGGATTCAGACCTCCTACCAGCTACAGCAGAGAGGAAATGGGCAGGAGCAGATCCAGGGCATTATTGCCTTCTGTGCCCACAAACAAAAGGGAGGTGTGAAGAAGTGGATAAGAACAATGGAGGTTTGGTTCAGTTCCTGGCTCTGCTTGAGATTTGATCCTGGGGAACTTAAAATTAAAGAATCCTATAGGATAAAAGAGGCCTCCAAAGGTCTGTAGCTCAGCATCCTGCACAAGACAGGTCCAGTTAGATCAGGTTGTAAAGTACTCTGTATCTCCAAGGATGGAGATTCCATACACTATCTGGGCACCTGTTCCAGTGTTTGACCATCTTCATGGCATTTTTTTCCTCATAGGTCAAGTCAGAATTTCCCATGTTCCAACTTGTGTCTGTTACCTTTCATCCTGTCAATACACACCTCAGAAAAGACTGGTTCCATTGTCTGTACACCTTCCCAATAGGTAGATTTAGAAAGCTGAAAGATCTCCTGCTAGCCTTTCTCCCTTAAGTCTGAAAACGCCAGTTGTTTCAACCATTCCTTGTACATCAGATGTCCCAGCCCTCTTACCATCTTGGTAGTCCTCCACTAGACACATTGAAGTATGTCAGTATTTTTCTTAAACTGGAAAGCAAAATGGGAGACAGTACTCCAGATGTGGTCCCACAATTGAGGAATACAGGGGGAAGCTAACTTTACTCAACCCAGTGGCTGCAGTCATCTTAATACAGTCCATAAGTAGATGGACTTCATTGCTGTAAAGGCACATGAGATGTCTCATGCTCAACTTGTTTTCTGCCCCGTGTCTTTTTCTGCAGATTTGCTTACTAGCCAGTCACTGCCTAGCCTGTACTGTTGTATGGTATCATTCCATCCCAGATACAGAATATACCCATTTTCAAGCCCATTTTTACAGCTTGTCAAGGTTCCTCTTAACAGTAACCTTTCCCTCCAGCATATCAGGACCCTCTCCCCAACAAGACATAGTCTGCTAATACACAACAAGATTAGTCTGTTAATCTTGCTGAGAATGTGCTCTCTCCTATTATCCAGGTCATTAATAAAGCCATTAAGCAGCATTGGCCCAAGTGTCAGTCCCTGAGGGATGCCATGGGTAAACAGCCATCAGCAGGACTTTGTGTCACCAATTACCATCCTTTGTCCCCAGCAGTCCAGCAAACTTTTCTGCTTACCTTATCATCCACTTGTCCAGCCCACACTAATGTGGCTACAAGGATACTATGGGAGACTGTGTTAAAGGCATAGCTAAAATCTAGTTATGCATCATCCACTGTTCCCCTCTTCACACATCTCAGCTTTCTTAATTCTCCCACATGCCAATGTTCTCCATCTGTAAAATAAGATCTCTACCACTCCATCTCATTTGGCTGGATTATGCCCATTTCAGGGCATGGACTGTCTTCTGTTTTGTGTATGCAGATCTGTAACTGACACTTATAATGGTGACTGTCAAGCCGTGGTTGGGAGTTTGGGTGGTAGTGTGGTGGAAGTGTCACATGATACTCCCTGGCACAGGCTGGATGTGTAACATGGACCCTTGGGAGCCCTGTGTGTCCACACAAAACAAGAATTTGATGTGCAGCACTGTCCAGAAGCAAATTTTGGTTTGCATTTGCCTCTCAGTTCTTTCTTGCCAACCTATTTGCTATCCTTCCCATATCTCTGTCCTACTTCCTAGGAACCCCTAAACCTTCACACACACTTCCAGTTCATAGTCCTTCTCCATTTGTCTTCCCAAGAGAAATCTTCACAGGGATGGGGACAATCCCTTATACTCTGTTCTGTCCTCAGTGATTCAGGGGCTGCTGAGCTAGCTGTCACAGTACCTGACAGTATCACAGACTGGAGAGCCATGACCTTCTGCACCTCAGAGAGCCATGGGTTGGGCATCTCAGAGACCACCAGCCTGCGGAGCTTCAAGCACTTCTTCGTGGAACCCACTTTGCCCTACTCTGTCTTCCGGGGAGAGTCATTTCCCCTAAAAGTCAAAGTCTTCAGCTACCTGAAGCAGTGTATGGTGGTGAGTGGCTCCCTCCAGGATGGTTTTTGGGCAGGGGTGTGTGTGATAACAGTACTTTGCTGATAGAGACCCAGACAAGGGACTGCCTTTTCCTGCATTGGGCAAAAAACACCAAGAAAGCTCTTCACAAAGATCTACGCAGAGCCACTTCTGTCCAGCTTATCCCTCCCCAAAAGCTCAACCCTACAAGACTGCAATGTCTGTGGGCTGTTGCTGTCCCACAGATATTGCAACAGAGCCGTCATCATACTCACCCAGGGCTTCTGAGCTTGACTGACATTTGTATCAGGGAGCTGAAATGAAAAACACAGCAGCAGCTCTGTAACCAGAACTCCCTTTTGTTTCACCTCTAGCTCCAGCTTAGCCTAATGGACTCCAGGGATTTTGAATTTCTGCATGCAAATGTCAGGTTCACTATTTGTCTGTGTCCTGATTCAGCAAAAACATTTTTCTGGGACGTGAAGGCTACAAAATTAGGTAAGGGGACAAAGGAGGGGCAGGAGTGGGAGGCACTGGCAGAGCTGCTTGAGGAACCCAGAGCTGGGCTAGAAGGGAAAGTGGCCTATTTTTCAAAGCATGAGTGAGCAGCCTTAGGCTGAGCAAACTAAAATGTAGGCATGGATGTGCCAACTGGCCTCTGATGTTTTATTCTTTAGGGAAGGTGAATTTCACTATCACTGCTGAGGTGACGGAGCAGGAAGATGTTTGCACTGAGAGTACAGCTGTTGTGCCGGAGTCTGGAGGGAAGGACACAGTGGTTAAACACCTACTGGTGAAGGTCAGAGTATGCTTCAGGGTCCTGGTGAGGTTAGAACTGGGTCAGGCTCAAAATGGCCTGGTGGGTGGCTCTGGGAAGGGAGAGATGGCCAGACAGCTAAGCGTGTTTCTTAGGGATGCTGGTCAAGGAGTGATTCGAAGGGTAGGTTGGACTGGGGCATGAGCTGAGCACCTCAGTTGATGGGACAGAGATATCAGATCTACTTGCTAGCAGGGCAATGGGGGCAAAGGCCATGCAGCAGCTCAGAAACCTGCTTCCCAGTGAAACTTCACTGCCAGCATGCATACCCCTACTGTCTGACTGAAGTTCTTTGCATGGCCCATGAGGATGGAAAAGGAGCTTGCAGGAAGGTGTAGTATTGCAGAGCTTCTATGTCATTTTACTGCTCTCCCTTCTGAACTAAACAGCCTTTTCCCCACCAGGCAGAGGGGCTGTTGGAGGAAAAGACCCACACGTCACTTCTGTGCCCTAAAGGTAGGTGCACGTATGCCAGAGACAGGGACTGTCTTACCACCGGGGCTGTACATGTACACAGGGAAAGGACACCAAACCTAAGAAGAAGTGGTGTGTGAACAACTCTAGGGCTATCTAGAGGGGCATGGGGAGGCTAAAGTCAGGGATTTTGGAGCTTTTATGGAGAGGCAAATCCACTCAGCTCTACCCATTACTACAAGCTCCTGGCAGCACCAAGCCACTGCCTAACCACATCACACCCACTCATCAGTGGGCGTCCTGATCTCTGTGTCATCCTCTCTTTTGCATGTTGATTTCACCAACTGATGAGATGATACCAGCCTTGTTTACACCATCTCCTGGGGATGCCTGTGGGTCTGCCGTCTCCCTCCTGCCTGTTGTTCTCATGCTTTTGCCATTTGCAGGAACTTCAGCCTCAGAGACAATCACTTTCACTATGCCAGAGAAAATGGTCCTTGGGTCGGAGAGAGCCCACATCTCTTTCTTAGGTGAGATTTAGGAAGGTCTTGGAAAGTAAGATTTTTCCCTGCAGAAGCCTTTTCTTCTGGTGCCACCTTGTCTGCTTTAGCAAATGGAGTAACAAGAGGAAATGTGTACAGTGAGGTATGACACTGGGCCCTTATGTCTTCCAGAGAAGCATCCCATCTCTCTTGTACAAGTGATGCTGGGCTAGATGGACGTATAATTTCACCCAGCCAAGGAAAAGACAGACAAGTACCATATCACTGTCCCTAGAGGAACAGGCTCTATAGACATTAAAGTTACCCTAGTGTGAGCAGAGGTGACCTGTGACCAGCCTTAGCAGTTTATCTGGAGAATCAGTGAGACCAGAAATTTATTACATGCAAGAATATGTAAAGCTCCCAAAGCTATGGTTCTGCTCTACAGGTGACATTTTGGGGACAGCACTGGACAACATAGATGAGCTCCTCCAGATGTCCAGTGGCTGTGGTGAGCAAAACATGATCCATTTTGCTCCCAATGTCTTTATCACACGATACCTTGAAGAAACAGGACAACTGACTCCAGAAATCAAAGAGAAGGCAATTGGCTATCTGGAAAGCGGTGAGTGGATTTCTGCTCATGTTGGGTTATTACGCTGGCGATGTCCACCACAGTAGGTTGTGTGGTGAGGATCTCAGCAGAGGTTTGGTGCTGAACAGGATTTGTGCAGCATCACTTGCCCAACACCATGGGAATTACAGCAGTGTAAAACAGGACGTTGTGTCTCAGCTGAACAAGGGATACGTGGCACCCCTCTGAAAGCCCTTTGCTGATTTCCTCAGAGATAATGCTCTCTATAATGATAAGCAGGATTGGCAGAGCGGATTGTCACCTTGAGCACACAACAGACACAGAGTATCTTCACTACCCCCAGCCTCTTCCCACAGGATATCAGCGGCAACTCCTGTACAAGCACACAGATGGCTCATACAGTGCCTTTGGGGAAGGAAGTGAGCCAGGGAACACATGGTAAGCAGAGATATCCAGACACAGTTGAGGAAAAACATCTTGACTGGGTAGACTAAGGCTGACTTGGATTTTGGTCTGAGGAAACTGAAGGAGTCTGGAGGTGTGGAGTTTTGAACAGAAACTCCTCCTGAAACTTTTTGGAAGAGAACCATGACAGTGAACTGACTTGAGGTACCCCTGTTTGATCATGCTCCTTTTCTGTCCTCATGGGCACTCTAACCGAGGCTGATTCTGAAAACTTGGCTGCAGACACTTCTTTCCAGGTTTTCCAGCATGCTTTGTGCCCAAACAGGATTGGGAAAGAGGCTGAGTGAGCTCACTAAATATCAGCCTTCATGGCTTTGAATCACACAAATGCACTCTGTTGGAATTAGCAGGGCTCTTGGGGAAGCACTGAACTGTTGGTGAATTTTTTTCTCTCTTGCTGCAAATGGATCTGAGCTCGAGCTTCAAAAGCATCTAACTCATGTGCATTGCTTCCAATTCTCCATCTGCACAGAGGCTCTGGCCTGCTGGTATTTCTCCAGGGATGAGATAGTGGAAGGCACAGAGATTCCTGTCTCCTACTGGAGATGAGCATCAGTGACTGGTTCATTTCAATTTTCTTCTCCCTTCCCTGGCTCTAGGCTTACTGCCCTTGTCCTCAAGACCTTCAGCCAAGCCCGGGACCTCATCCACATAGATGAGCAGAATATAAAGGATGCTGCCAGTGCTCTGATTAAAAGTCAGACTCCATCTGGCTGCTTCAAGAGTGTGGGGAAGCTTTTCAACAATGGTCTGATGGTATGACATGTCCTGGCTGTTCATTAGGTACCTCAGAGCACTTTCACTTTCTGGCCCAATTTGAGTGGCAAGAACAAATGAACCCTTCTGCAGGAGGGAGGCTCTGACGTGCCCAAGGTCACCCTTGGATGACACTCAGGATTGTGCTTGGTCATGGCGGCACTTTTTCAAGTTATGAATGATGGAGGTTTATATTTGATGATATACACATGGGAACTGAATAAGTGCCCTGCCCTAGCCCCATCTCAAAGGCTAATACATGCCTCAAAAATAAGTTTTTCAAGCTCTGTGTTATTCCCTTAGTAACCTGCTTTAGCTTGCATTATTATTTAGCTGCTGTTTCTCCTTCAGTCTGAGCTCCCCCTGTACAGAGAGAGTCAGAAATTGAGTGAATGGAGATTGATGGCAGCCACTCATGTGAGATTGACCTGGGCATGTGGCTGGGCATGTGCCCTGTAACACTCAGAAACACAGCACTTGTGCATGCACAGGCCCACACAGAGTACCACCAAAGTGGAGCCAGCACCACTTCGGTGGACAGGACCGCAGATAATTCATCCTTTAAGTGAAGAGAATGGTACCTTTCCCTTCCCCTTATGAAAGATACCTTTTCTTTTGCTCATCCATACCCTTGCTACCCTTGCTCCTGGCCCTCAAGTGAGGTGCCGTCTTGCAGCAGGGTTGTGGGAGCATCACTTTCCCCAGCACTGAAATCTGCTGCTGAAAATCTTTCGCAGGGGAGGGGAAAGGGGAATGTGTTCAGCAGAGGGAGGGAGTCAGCTACCCAGAGGAGCTTGGGGCACCATGGCTGAGAAGTGCTCTGGTAAGCAGGACCTGAAAGAGTAGATACCAGCCCTGGCACTTCCTTAGCAGAAGGAATAGGACCAGCACTGTTGCCTGCACTGGCTTTTGCTCAGAGACCAGAAGGCTGGAAAACTTCTCCCTGTTCTTTCTCACAGCAGCCCTCCTCTTCTCTGTTTTGTGGTGGCTGCAGGGAGCTGTGGAGGAAGGACTGGGGCTGACCTCTGTGATCATCATGGCTCTTATACACTCAGGGATGCCACACTCCGTGAGTATCAGCAGCAGGGAAGGTGTGTGTGTGCAGCCTCTCAGCAGGCAGTCCACTGGCACTCTGCCTTTTTGCCCACAGGGGTACATTACCAGTTTTCTCCCCATGTGCCCTGTCTCTGTTTCCACCCTCCTCTGCACATGTCAAGGCTGTATTCTCCCGCCCCCCCATACACCTTGCCAGAAACCAGTGTGCTTTCAATTGTATCCTAGGACCCAGTTGTGTGGAAAGCTCTGAAATGTATAAAGGACCTAGTCAACGCTGATACTGGCACTTCCAACCTCTACAGCCTGGCATTAGCTGCAAATGCCTTTGCAGTAGCAGGTGAAAAGGCCCTCAGGCAGAAAGTCCTCAAAAGATTGGATAAGGCTGCCATAATATCAGGTACCAAAGACTGTGGGGTAGGAGAGAAGGCCATTGTCAGAATTGTGTGGAGGTCCCAGGGCTGAATGACCAAGGGAAATGACAGTAGGAGTGGGGGGCACTGGCAGAACTCTGTGGGGACCCCAAGGCTTGGATAGCCTCTGTTTGCCAAGCTGTCATAGGCTATATCCATACTGTGAGGCAGACTTTATGGATGATCTCACAGTCCTGGTCTCCCAGTCATCCAAACTAGGGGAACTTCATGGATGTTGTACTGCTCCTTCCCAGCTTGTAGGCGTAGGTTTTTACTGGGAAAAGCAGGGTGTGACGATCAGCTAGGGAGCTATGCACCCATACCTTCTCCTAATGTATGTGTTCACTCAGTAGCTAGGTACAGGGGCTGACTAGAACTCCAAGGTCATTAGATACAGCTCCACGCTCCATAAGTGTTCCCACTCCACCTCTAGATGACCAAATATTCTGGAGTCGACAGTCCAAACAGGAAGAAGACTCCCTATATTGGTATCGGGCTCCATCTGTTGATGTGGAATTGACATCTAGTATCCTCATGGCTCACCTTTCAAAGTCAAGTTTGTCTTCAGATGAAATCAGAAAGGCATCCCAGATTGTGTCTTGGCTCACCAAGCAGCAAAACCCTTATGGAGGCTTTGCTTCAACCCAGGTAATCCCCTTGAGCCATCATCATCAGAGAACCTTCCATCAGCTATGGTTTGTGAGAGCAATGGGTTCTAGCACAGCCCATAGTAAAAAAAAAAAAAAAAAGATTTACAGTTCCTGGGAGTTGGGAAAAGGTGAATATTTGTATTCCTCTGAGCTAATCCCATGCAAAAAGCCCAAGGGGAAAGCTCAGCCATTATTGTGCTGCAGCTGCAGTATGAAGGAGGGAAAGGCTAAGGACTGGGCATGCATAGGAAGTAAGGATCCTGTTTTGCCTAATGTGTGTCTTTTTCCTCAGGACACGGTGGTTGCTCTGGAAGCCCTAGCCCTGTATGCAACCAAGACCTTCAGCAAGGATGGCCCTGATCTTCAGGCTTCTCTCTCCTCTGAGGGTTTCAACCAAAACATCCAAGTAGACAATATCAATCGCCTCCTGCTACAGACAGTGGAACTGCCATCCATTCACCAAGATTATACTGTGCATGTGCAGGGCCATGGGTGCCTCTTCCTGCAGGTAAGCCCAGCCAGGGAGAAAAGGTCTGTCTGGGGAAAAGCCCTGAAAGCCGGGGATCTGTCACCTTGCTACTGAAAACAGACTGCTGCAGTGACTTGCAAGAATCTGGGCTTCAAGGCTGGTAGGAGAAGCTGGGATCCAACAGGAAGGGAATAGCAATTCCCCTAATGAAATACGGATCATCTCCATGCAGTCAGAGCTATAGCTCTCCTCCGAGAAGTCCAGTGAACACCATCAGGAGCAGTGCACTAGCAGAACCTCCAGTTCCCCCACATAATTTTCTCTTATACTAGTGCAAGACAGCAAACAGCAGCCAAATGCTAGACAAGGATACTCTCCAGCAAACAACCCTGCTATTCTCTGCCAATTACCTTCTTTCTGTCCTGGCAGGCCACTCTGCGATACAACATCCCTCCATTGAGGAGCGACGTCACCTTTGCCCTATCAGTGCAGACAGAATGCACCGCACCCAATGCCACCCAGTTCCCTGTCACCATTCATGCTCGGTAGGAGACACTCAGTTGCCCCTTGCCTTCCCTGTGCTAAGAGGCTTCTGGCACCACAGCAGTCTCTTGATGGCCAGGATTCCCCTTCACTCATGAGGTCCAAGTGCTAAGACGTCCCCATTCATTTAGCTATGCTCTCCTCAGCTGGGTGAAAGGTACAAGGCCCAAGAGGGATGGCTCAGTCTGCAGTTGTATCTCATTATCATGCCAGTCACCACAAGTTCTCCCAAGGTCTATGGGTCTCACCCCTTTTTAGGATTAGGTCTCAAAGCACTAGTGATGTGAAGGTCCTGCAGGACTGACTGCTGACACTTATTCCTAAGCCTTCCCTCCTCTACTCCTGGTTGACTGTCACATCACTCTCCTCTGCTGTACCCCTGCATGACTTGGGACACAACTGCCAAGAGAGCAGGCAGAGGATGTGATGTTCTCTGCCATGTCTAGAAAAGGTTAATTCCAGAAGCCTTCCAAGGAATTTATTCTCCTTGGCTCAGCACAATTAAAAGAGAGATCAGGGGAAGCACAAAGATTTACTACAGTACAGGAACAGGTACACTTACAGAAGAAACACTGGAAGGAAAGGCAGATTCTTCCACCTGAGTACCAAAGCTGGGCTGGAGTATCTGGAAATCATGGCTCAGAAAGTAACATTAGCACTGTTCCCTGCGTTTCTGCTGCAGCTACACAGGGAACCGTGTGTCCACCAACATGGTCCTGATCCAAGTGGAGCTGCTGTCTGGATACATCCCTGTGACAGATTCATTGGAAGAGGTGAGATCGCGAGTCTGTGTCCAGCTGGGGTGGGAACAGTGATGGATGTTCATCACTCATGATTGTATGCAGAGCTGTGATCATTCCTGTGGGCAGACAAACATAGTTCTTTTCTTCCCAAGAAATCTTTATAAACAAAGTCTCTTCCAGGCCGCACCCTGCCTTCCCCTACCTCAAGGGCTTCCTTGGCCATGTGAACATTTTGCCCATGCTCTCGTAAGAACAAATATCCCTGAATATTTCTGCTTTCTGTTAGACTCTTTCTGACATTTTCCCCCCTAATTTCAGCTAAAGAAAATGCCTTTAGTGAAGAAAGTTGAAAGCGAAGCTGACCGAGTCATTCTCTACCTGGAGGAAGTGAGTGGAATTTAGGTTAACATCATCATTAAAAGACCTATGGACTGGCAGATAGCTTTTAGCTTACTCCTGTATCTTGTTCCATTAGTATTTTAAGCGTCCAGAGCTGTTGTTCCTGCACACCAGCCACATTTGCTGACATGAAGTGTGTTGTGTCAACCTGCAGTAGTTCAGCTGTAGAGCCTCTAGACAGGGCCACTTACCTTGAGTGAAATGAGACTGACTCTAATGTTAAACCTATGTCTGTTGGCACTGTTTGGAGACCATTAAAAGTCCATCTATAGTGTCTGATCAGGATTGGAGAGCAGTAGTAGGATACATCTAGTAAATTCAAGCAAGCCTGAATTCTTAGAAAGCCCTTAAGCAGCCTGAATGTAGTAGGTGGCATCCAAGACTGCTCTTGGAGTTTGCCAAGATCACTCAAAATTAAACCAGATGGTTGTGTGAGCAGCAGTGCTCGCTCCACAGCCTCATTAATCAACAGATTAACAATCACTCAAGCCTTTCTCTAGCTACATGCATATCTAAACAGCACCAGAAACAAGACCTGGCATGAATTTAAATACTTCAGAATTTCCAAGGAATGCTTCTACATTTCTCTGATTCTTCATCCTCAGGTGTCAATGAGCTGAGCTAAGCTAGCCTTACAGTAAGCAGGTTATTAGCACGTGGATGTATTAGACTTGCAGGGATGCTGCTTTCATTTCATCTACAGCACAGAGCAGAAAGGCACCACAGGGAAAGATTTCAGCTCAAGCTGCCAGGTAGCACAAGGT
This sequence comes from Phalacrocorax aristotelis, assembly GCF_949628215.1. Taxonomy (NCBI): domain Eukaryota; kingdom Metazoa; phylum Chordata; class Aves; order Suliformes; family Phalacrocoracidae; genus Phalacrocorax; species Phalacrocorax aristotelis. The sequence goes on along the minus strand of NC_134276.1, from coordinate 135,157,259 downwards.
GGAACCCAATAAACAGCAGGTCATGTAACTACTACCATCCAGCAGACATTCATCCACACCTTGCATTTGTCTGCTTAATAATGAGGGTTGTGTGAGATAGGACTGTGTGTAAGAAAGTAGCCACCGAGGCAAGATGCATGAAGGAGCTCAGAGCAGAGCTGGATGGGAATGTGGGATTGGTTGGGAACACTAGCGCTACATTTAGATACCTCATGCGCAGTGACTTTGTGGGTTTGATGTCTCTCATGAGCTGAGTTAAACTTGGTGACCAAAAATGAGAGATGGCCACAGAACATGAAGTAAAAGGTATTTCTGAGATAGACTGGAAAGCAGAACAGATCTGTCACAGTGGTGAGGTCTCCACAGGAGCCTGAGTGAGAGCAGGTGGGAGGAATTGTCTTGCAGGACTTTAATTCTGACTCTCATCCTTGTGTCTCTTGATTTTAGCTGACTAGACAGCCTCGCACCTACACTTTGCTGGTGCAGCAGGACATGCAAGTGAAGGACCGTAAACCAGCTAATATCAAGGTCTACGATTACTACATGCCAGGTGAGCCCAGATACTGTACTGCAGAAACCACCCAAATATACCACTGGAAAGAAATTTTCTGAATTTGTCCAGTCTAAGGCGATACCATCCCTGACATGTTTACCTAATAGCCCCTTAGAAGCTCTCTAGTGATGGAGAGTTTCAAAATGGTAGGTCCTTCTTTCTCTGGTCCCAGAACTTGCATGCTTGGAGTTGGCATGTAGATCCGCTTAGGTTCTAACTCTCCCAACAAGTGGGGATCAAGGAGCTCAGAGCTGTGCTTTAGTACACTCATTTTTGGGGGGGGGGCAGCAAAGGCAGAGACCATAGTGAGGAGATGTCTTAGATGAGTGAGGGCCTCCTTAGAAGAATGACACTGAAAACAATTTGTTCTGTGGGGTTCCTAGTGGGATGAAAAGCTATCAATGTGTCAGAGATTGCTATTGCTTCAGAAGGTGAGGAATCCGTAACTGTAATGGAGCTATTTGGGACTTAGGGCTTCAAAAGATTGCAAGCCCCATGACTTGGGTGAATCCGGTCTAGCTGCACACAGAGTCTTTAACACATACCAGTGGTTTCATGCATCACAGCAGAGGGCACGTCATGGCCTGTAAGCTGAGGGAACACCTCTTCTAGAAACAGGCACAATACTGGGTTGCTTTAGTGAGTTTGTGGCAAATGTATCTCACCAGCACTTTTTTTCCTCATCTTCCAGAAGAAACTACAGTGACGAGCTACAGTGCCCCATGCGAGTGAGGTGAGGGCCCAACACCTCTTGTTGTCACAAGCGTGGTCCTGAAGAGTATGGAAAGGGAGGGAGACACAGGCAAGGGCCCCTGGTCAAGAAACTTGCCAGACTGGAGGTTCAGGGTAGGAAGTCATTAGCAATGCTAAGTAAGGGTGGGTTCCTGTATCCCAGTGGTTAAACTGAGGGAAAGGGAGAACTGAAGTGGAAGGGTTGAGGTGCCCAGCTCATGACAGAGTCGGTCCCAAGTCCTACCACCATTCCTGGCATTTTGCATCAACTATACTTCCTCAAGTCAACACAGTTCCTTTTCCTGGCACTTTCCCTGCAGTTCCACAGCCCTCCAGCCCTGTGCACATAAACCACCATATGTACCTTTACTGCAGAGCCTGACTCCTTTTCAGTGCCAAGCCATTCACAGTCTCAGCCTGGCTTCTGATCCATGCTAGGGAACAGGCACCTGCCCATTCTCTTTCCAGGCTGGGCAAAGGCAAAGCTTGAACTTGACCAGTGCCTGCTCCTGTTCTAAACTTTGCTTGCATCTGTATGCTTCCTTGCCAACAGCCCATGAGATGGAGAAAAACCACCTGCTTCGTGGATCATGTGGGGGAGGCACAAAGCCCTGCCCTGGGATGCCTGCCTCAAGCCCCACACTCTTAGTGGAGATTCTGCCATAGGTTTTGTACGGGTAGTCAGAGAGAGCCCTGTCCTTGGTGACTTGGCAGTCCTGTTTGGTCACAAGGTGCAAAAAACCCCCTGAGTTCCCAGTGGTTAATTTTAATACTTCAGGAACACAGATTTTTTTGTCCTTTGTTGTCTTCACAGGAAAAGGGACAGACCCGTCCTTTGCAGTCTCTGTCCGTCAGTCCTTTGTCACCCCTGCCAACAGCGATCACATGAAGATGAGAAGCAAAGACAAAACACTTGAAATTCCTTGCTGAGCAGTTAGTTTCTGAAAGGCTCAGACTGTGCCTGGCATCTTATTAAAAGTCAGGAGACTAGAACTGTCTGATTGAGCGATTATTCAGGTTTCCTGTGTCTCTCCCAAACCAGGAAAATTGCATTTAAGACCTCCTGGGAAAAATAACATCACCTCTGCTCTCTGTGTGCAAGGAGTACATGTTCACACGCAAAATTCTGCCCCTGCAGTAGCAGACTTGCACAGGAGGAGGCAGAGCATGCACCAAGGCAGAGCTGATACCTGGGGGAGGTGACTATCGCACAGCTTGGAGCTGAAAGCAAGGGAGGGCTGGGATATGTTCAACAGTCCCTTTGGCCAACAGTTGCCTTTAGAGAACATTATCAAAAGCAATTGGCAAGGCTGTACCACTGAGGAGGGGTGAGTGGCTAGAGACTCAATGCACTGCACTACTATCTGGAGACTGCTTCAAAGAAGAGCTGATGGCACAGGAGCTTGCAGGAGGGCTGTCGCAGCATGTTCAGTTGCACTTTTTACTCCAAAGCTTCCCGAGTCCTACTGCAGGAAGTATTAGGAGAAACCACAGGAAGCATGAGGAAAGAGCAATAGAGGAGCTAGAAGATTTGCACATTGGCAATGGCAGAAATGGTATCATCATGGGCTAAGCCTGTAGTTCATCGACAACTGGCACAATGGCAACAAGGTCAGGGGTCATGCTTACTTTAATTCTTCTTCCCAGGTGTGTACGAGATATATGACACCCCACCTCACCCCAATCCAGGCCTTCACAGTGCAGGCACAACTGCTAGACTGTTGTGATCCCTCAGGCCATCCACTCAGAGGCAGGACCACATGGGCTCAAATTTAATGTGGGCTGTGTCTCAGCTGGGGCACTTCCTTCCATTCAGTGCCCAACCTGAAATATTGGGCAAAGGCAGGATTCATGGTGGGCCAGTTCCTCTTCTTTCCTTTAACACAAATTTGGGAGTTCCTCCACCCCTTTCTGAGGAACCATGTGCAGTTGTGGGAACAAAAGGTAAGCCAAACAATCCATGTTTGGGCATGGATTCGGGCATGATCCAGTCCTTCCATGGTTATTATCAGGCTGTGGAAGGTGCCTTGTCTTGGCTAGTAGTGGGGGTGGCTCTCTAGGCAGGTCCCTAGGCAGCACTCTGGCTGTGGGATGGTGTCAGGATGCAGCATGTACCATGTCAAGATTCTGTCTTATCCTTCCAGAAGGGATCTCTCCAGACCTGTCCTGGCTTCAGGCTACTACTAACAAGACATCCCCCTCCTGGCAGCTGTGTATGTTACCCCACAAGACAAAGTATTACATCTTCCCAGCTTCAGCTTGCTCCTTTGGCTCCCTGATTCCCCCTTTTCTACCCTACAATTAATATAGTGGGGGGTGGAGGGAATGGAGCCATGTCCAAGTCTGAGGGCCCTTGTTAGCACAGGCTGCTATAGCTCTGCATTCTCACTCCACGTGATGCTCAGCCCTTCCTTCCTCACACTCATTTTGGAGATGCTGTCCCTATCTCTGCCTCCTACCAGGGCCTTCCAGCTGCCTCCCTGGCTGCAAAAGAGCCCCCTTCCTTGTTCCACACCCCTAGCCACAGGCGACTGCCAGTTCCTCTTTCTAGCTGGATATATGCTCCCCACTGATTACCATCCTCCTTCCCACCTTTGATTGATTACATTTTCTTTCTCCCACCCAAGACCCATCATTTCCTGGCGCCACTGTTTGTGTCACACAGGAACTTGCTGCCTACCTCAACTACAGACAGCACTGTAGTCAGCCAAGGCTCGCTCCTCTGCAAAAGGAAATGAGGAAACCAATTACACACACATGCATTCACGCAGAGAAGAGTGCATATCTTTTCCCAGCCAGAGAACCAGGAACCCAGCTCCCAGCCCCAGCGCAGGAGGGAATCTGCAACCTGGCTGGTAGTAATCGTAGACTTTGATGTTCGCGGGTTTCAGGTTCTTCATCTGAATTACTTGTTCCAGTTGCAGAATGAAAGTCTGAGATTCATCGTTGAGCTTGGGGAGGTGAAAAGAAATTAGCAAGGAAGGGAAGAAAAAAGTCATTGCATCATCATCTTCCCTAGCTTGAACATTTTCTTGCACTAAATCTGTCTAATCCATTAGAGATTCTGAATTTTAGAAATGGAGTATGTGTGAGATTAGCATTAACCCAATGACAATGAAATTGGGCAAGCTTCCTCTGCCCACAGTTCTACCAGTGCTCATTCCCCATGCCTAGCCCAGCCTTGGGCTTCTCACACAGCTCCTTGTCCTCTGGCCTTTTGCTCTCACTGTGCCAAACCAAATGCTTTTTCTCCCACTTACCTTCTCCAGATAAATGTAGACCACATCAGCTTTCACTTCTATTTTCTTAATGATGGTTCTGCGCTCCAGCTGGGATAGGAAAGAATAACACAAGCAAATTTGTGAGCACTTAGGGCTTCCTGACCTGAGGGACCCACCGTTGTATTGAAGGGATTGTGTGGAGCTGGGCTCTGTGTGGAACTGTGTCTTTCTCATGCATAACAGCTTTAGTGATTATATCTTTTGTAGTCCCTCCTGGACATTCCTTGTGAGCATCTTGGGGATGAACTATGCTATCCTTGCTCAGTTAGAGGAATCTCCCACTCTGGGGACAAAAGGCCATGTGGATAGTACAATAGGATTGACGAATTGGTCAGCAAACAGGTGCAGGCATGAGTAAAGATTCTGGTTATTTCACTGGACTGACTGCTAGACTGCTCTTAAAGACCTGTCTGGGGGCTGCCCAAATAATTAATCTTTCAGTTTTATGGCTTAATTAGAAAAAGAATATTCTTTTTTGCTAGAACTAGAGACTCACTAAGAAATATTGTCTTAGAATTTCTGGCAAACAAATCCTGGTGTTTAGCACACCCAGAGCACATTTTGTTCCTGGCCCAAGGCAGAATAGTGTCAGTGGGAGAAGCTGATCTTTCTCTGATCTCCTGTAGCCAACCCTTGTGGGCCCTGCATGGAAATGAGAGGTTTTGGTTCAATTGCAACAGCAAATGGCCCCCAATAATTTAGTTATCTCATGGCCTGTAATGAACCATTCCCAAGAGGATCAAGCAGGTGGGACCCGTTCACCACAGTCACTTTTTTTTTTATTCCAAAGTCCTTACCAACACCCTAGATCCAGGAGCCAGGACGAATCCAGACAGCAGGGAGACCTCCACTATTACCATGTTGGATGTGACTCTGCTCCCAATGTAGCTAAAGAAGAAGAAAGAGTTGGAGGGTCTCACTGTGAGAACAGTGCCTTCCCAGCCCCACTTCCCTCCACCACAATACCCTGTGTCCAGGACCCTGAGCCAGGTAGCCCATCCAGGACTGGGGACACAGCAGCCACTGCTTCCTCTTGCAGGAGGTAACCAGCACCTTCCTTCCCCACCCCTTCCACCTACTAAATTCAACCTCTGTCCTGTCAGCCCCAAGTGCCAGGTCCCTCCATTGCAGCCTTGAGGCTTTCCTGGCTGCTGTCCCCAAGCACACTGGGTCTTGCTGGAGGAGGGAACAACCCTTGAGATCACCTGGCAAGGATGTGGACAGTGAGGACACGTGGATTGGCCTGGCTACAGTTGGTCAACTCTGTGTGGACACGCAGAGTGAAGGTTACAGCAGCCCGCGGGGGAGGCTCGTGGTACCTCAGCACTGTCTGCAGGGTGAGGACCAGGAGGGGAGAAAACAGGCCAGTCATGATCTCATGCAGGGAGAAGAGGCATAGCCCTCCACCTCTCCTCTCTCCCACGCTTGTCCCACCACCTCACCTGAGTGAAGACACAGCTGCTGCCATGGACCTGCACCAGGAACTGCCCCGGTACCTCTGTCAGTTCTGCCTGCTGCACCAGCAGCCGCTTCTGGCGGTTGATTTGGAAAGCCTTCCCAAAGGCCCCCTGGGATTTCACCCTCACCAGTGCCTGGCCTGATGTACTGAATGTCCTTGCTGCATATTTTGCTAAGGCTTGCAAGGCAACAACTGTGTCCTAGAGAGGAAGAGACAGTCACTCCTCTGAAAGCATCAGCTCTAGTGAAGCTGACTTTGAGCAGGAAGACCTCAAGAGGACTCACCCTGCCAGCCTCAGGTGCAAAAGGAGCTACTCCACAGGGAGCTACTTGTTACCTGGGTAGAGGCAAAGCCACCATAGGCGTTCTGCTGCCGGGTCAGCCATGCCACAATACCTGCTGCAGTTGTCATGTCACCTGCATGCACCCGTGGCTTAGAGAGGTATGCCAGGAGCACATAGGCTGTCAACTCTATATCCACTGACTGAGTACCAGGCCAGAAGTCTGTGGAAGCTGGAGAGCTTGGCTTAGGGCTCCAGTAGATCTGTCCTCCTGCAGAAGGAAAAGGAGCATGTAGGCTATCTGCAGAGGACATAATTGGAGGTTCAAAGAAAACAAAACCCAGAGTGCTTTCAGGGCTCCTTCAGCTCATTCCCTGCACTCAGGTCAGGATTGCTTTCTTCAGTTTATTCTCCAGGGCTGCTTCTGGTCTTAACTCATGGATTCCTACCTCCTCCCTCAAGAGGATCTAGAAGTCCTCTAGGCTGGGGAAACTCTCTGTGATAAGTCACCCTCACAGCTTGTGAAATAACGTATTTTTAGTCACACAGTTCAGTTACTGCACAAATACAAGGCATATGTACAAATACATTCATTTTTTACCACTGTAGCTGGGCATACATTACTCCAGATCCCAGCAGATGAATAAGAAGCATTACTGCCCCAACCAGCAGTCAGCACCTGATTTGATGGCCTGTTCCTCCAGTTTGTACAGCAGCTCCTGGGTTGTCTCATAGTCCCCAGCCAGGGCAAAGGCATAGGCCAGCACGGCTTCTGTGTAGATGTTGGTGATGTTGTGAACCACCTGCTGCAGACAGTGGAGGGTAGTCTGCATGAGCTTGCCCTGCAATGGGAGAAGAGAAACATTCCAAACTCTGACAGGGGCAAAACAGGGGGCAGAAGACCTCATTCCAGGGAGCAAGACTATGTCTTCCTGGTGTAGCTCCAGAGAAAGCCATTAAATTATACATTCTCTTGAGAAAACACACAATGCAGCCTCAGCGTGCACTGGGAGCCATAGCCACCATGCCAGTTTTACAGCACTGTCTCTTTTGAGGAATGACTTCAAAATTTGGCCAAACATTGGCTCCCTCCCAGCAGCTCCTTACCTGTTCCTGGCCTGGAGAATGCCAGCATTATGAGCTGACATATCCCCATAGCGGTGTCCAGGCATGGGAGCATACAGGAGAGCATGAGGGAGCAGGAACTTACTCACCTTCAGCGGCTGACCCAGCTCCAGCAGTGCTGCAGCGACATATGCCCCCAGGGAGATTTCATCATCTACACTGCCCTGTGAAGGGAATGCACCTTTCACTCTCTCAGTGGTGTCTGGAGGAGGCAAGCAGTGAAACCCCACACGGAAAAGCATTCCTTTCATGTTCACTGCCCCATACCCTGCTCTCTTTAAGGCTGGTTGCATGGGTTACAGGAGTGATTTTCCAGGATTCTTTGGGATCCCACAATCTTTTGCTGTCACATCTGTCCAGCCATTCCCCAGCTGTGCTGCCTGGCTTGGCCCTCATTTACCTTTAGGGAGGAGTGAAAGAGGCTCCCTTTGGTGGCAAAGCAGCCACTGGGGAGCTGGTGTTGCTCTAGCCAGTGTAGGGCATCCTGGACATTCTTGTCATCTACATAGATGTATTTTCTGGCTTGGCCAAAAGTCTTGACTACAAAAGCTGTCAGCCTAGGAAGAGGACGAGTTGTGAGAGAAAAAGAAACACAAAAATGGCAGAAAGTCAAAGGCCTCCTGGTGGTTGTCTCTGAAGTTAATACTGACATAGTGGGGTGCCAAAAAAGAGTCATTTTCATACAAAAAGGCAAGCTAGAAGTGGAGATGGTCCACAGGACCCACGTGGCTCCTCTCCCTCATCCTGGCTCCACAGATGTACTACTCATCTACTACTGCTTTACCCAGTTATTTCATAGGTAAGAAGCATCTTACCCCTTCTACTTTTACCCATTGCATTTCATCTCCCCCAGATAATTAGAGACAATCTTGAATTTCCCATTTTCTTCCTCCCTTCCTTTCTCCATTTCTCCCAGTCCAGACACCACAGGATCAAGGTGGGCTAATGAAGCTCTCTCCCAAGCAATGCCCTCCCTGGGGAGACAAATTTTTTATTGCTCTTCCCTGATCTACCTCCAGCCAGTATGTACTCCTCTTGGCTGCTGGGACACCACCAGCAGTACCTGGTGTTGTCTGTGGGTCAACAGCAGGACCATAGAGACAAAAAGGGACCTCCTGCCCCTGGATCACATCTTTGTTGTTCCACTTTCCCAGAGAATCTGCTGCCCCACCTCACTGCTTTTTGAAGTGGCTGAAGTCCCTCAATCTGTCTCCCTGCCAGAGAGCTCCTGGGGTCTTCATCCAAAAGAAGGAACACACATCCTATCATCTTTCCCAGGTACATTAGCTGCTCTAACCCAGACAGGAAAAATCAGAAGTGAGGGATATTTGCAGTGCTTACCAAGTGTTCCCTTCCCCATCCTGCTGCCCAAAGACACTGTAGGACCCATCTCTGTGCCTATAAAGAAGCTGCATCTGGTACCCTGGGGGGCACAATAACACAGAGGGGCCAACATTGACAGAGTGAGTGCAAGGGCCAGAGCTGCTGATAGGCTGGACACAGGGGAAGGCAGAGGAGCAAAGTGGATCTGTTGTACTTGCCATTGCGCAGGACTCCTGTTGCCCTCTCCTTGATCTCAGGGGTCAGCTGCCTTGTCTTCTCCAGGTACTGCAGCACATAGACAATGGGAGCAAACAGCACCATGTTCTGCTCCCCACAGCCATGGGGCATCTGCACCAGATGGTCCAGGTTCTGCAGTGCCATACCCATGAGGTCACCTATGCAAGGGTGTAAAAAACAAAGCAAATGTAAGTATGATTTGAGGTGCTTCTCAGCCAGGCAGTGGATAACAGTGCTTTTTCTCAGCACAGGAGGAAAACACTGGAGAGAAGAGGAAAGAGGAGTAAACAACAGAGTGCAGGATGGAAAGTGGTGACTGTTTTGCCTCTTCCCAGTCTGGCATCGTGATGCAGGGTGACCACACTATGGAGTCCTTGAGGAACTTTCCCTTACCAGCTTTTGCAGTCTGAAGGGCTCCAACCATAACAAGTACTATTTGTAAAAGGCTGTAAGCAGTGCTGCAGCTGCTCAGTGCATGTTAGGCAGACAGACAAATACAAAAGCACTCAGGGAGAGGTTGAGATGTTTCTGGTCTTTAGCCAGGCTTGTTCTACCTGGCCATATGTCAAGGATCAAAATGTCAGTAAGCCAGCAGTGGTGCTAGTCAGATGGCGTGAAGGTGTCCATACGTCCTCCAGACAGACAGAAAAGCTTTGCCTTTTGTTTCCTCCTTTGGGGCTCTGTTGCTAAATATCCATGGCTACTTATGCCAGGCCTGGCTTCATACCAATTCTGGCATGGGGGCAAACGAGCATATTGCAAAGAAGTGTACTGAATGGTAGGTATGCCTGGTCCCAGCAGCCTCTCCAAAGCATTTCTGCACAATTTAGTAATGCTGAGAAGGATTTATTCTCTCCAGGACCTTTTGTTGTAGCAGCGAAACTTAACAGGGAGACAAGAGGGTTATGAACTTTGCTGATTGTATCTATACAGAACTAGCCAAGGTTCCAAAGTCTTAGTAAAAATAACGGCCTAGAGTCTTTGCTCCAGAGTTCTAGCTAGAAAAATAAGGATTATTCTCCTCTGCAGATTACTTTTCCCATGAAAGCCTAAGTGCTCTTCCAGAAATCTGAAAGCCTGGTGTTGGCAAACCTGGCAGAGAATAGAAACACAGCATCCTCTCTTTTGAGCAGTTTCATGTCAAATGGATCCCTAACACCATCACCAAATTAAGCCTTGTTCATCTGTAACAGCAGTCAGTGAGCCCACAATGGAAACCACATACCTGAGATGGAAATGGAAGCCCTGGCAGATCCCTTTACTACATTGTCAGGGAGGCGAAGGGACACAGGTTCTTCAGCCACGTTTCCTGGTAACGACAGGATAAAGGTGTAACAAGAAAAATCAAGCCAAATGCATCTAACCAGAAGGACAAGGCTGGCACAGATATATGGGACACTGCCTACATCCTGCTCACACAGACTGCTCCCTACAGTCTGTCCCAGTTATCACACCAAGCTCCAATGCCTGGAAACGTTTCAGGTTAGAAGAGATGTGAAAGCTGCTGGCCAGGCTGACAGTTCACCAAGCTTCACAACTCAATTCACTATGTTTCACAAGCTTCAAAAGAATCACAGTTGTTCATCACTCAGCAGAGGGACATCCTGGGGAGACTTGCAATGCTGCAGGGACAGGGTGGTGGGGTTGGAGCAGCTCTCACTGCTGACTATCAAGCCCCAGGAACTCTTGGAGGTTGCAGTGTGGGAAAGAGACTATAAAAGCAGGATTTTGCCACCTACATGCAGTGGCAAATTCAGTAGGACAGCACATGTGGAAGTAATATTTCTTGTTCTTTCCTGTCTAATAGGAATTGAAACTTCCTATGTCAAAAATAATTTGAAAACATTATTTCATCAGACCTCCCACAGTTTAATCCTACTCGCAGGCCTAGGTATTTCAGGTTGTAGGACCTATTCAGGCTGTCCACATACCTCCTTTTGGGCACAGAAGGGAGCTGTAAGACTTCTCCACTAACACACCTTCTGGCTGCCAGGGCACAAACATGAATATGGGACAGGAGAAACAAGATTACACACAAAATTCCTGAACAGCAGCAAAATTTCAGAGCAGTTCAGGTCTGAATTCAGTGGTTAGTCCCCAGGCTGTCAGGGACTCCATCCTCCTCACCGATGGCACATCTGCACTGAAGTTGCCTGCTCCACTGCTTAAGAGAGCAAGAGCAAGCCTGAAGGCTGGGGCTCTCTGGTCAGCGAGCATATACAAAAGCTCATGTACAATGGGTGAATAAGCAGGGAAAAGTACAGGAAGAAACACAGACATCATGTATGAATGCAGCTCAAGAAAGAGTGCCACAAGAAGGGAATAGGCTTGGCTAGGTCCTGGGGGGAACAAAGCAAACTGAGCCACAGCCTTGGTATGTTAACGCTGGCCAAAAAATGAGAAGAGAAAACCATTTAGCCCAGCTCAGCCTCCCTTCCCCCAGGGGCAGGGATAATCAGAGAGAGAAGTGAGCCTGCTTTCATACTGACCCGGACCAGCAAGTGTTTGACCAGCGTATGCCTCCGCCTCATGGTAGCTGGCAAGGGCTTCCTGCCCCCACACCATAGCGTGGTGTCCAGTACCTCTATCCTCACTGTGATATTCAGAGTCCCTAGCAAATAAATTAAACAGAGCCTTTTTCTTATATCTGTGGCCAAATGGAGTCAACTTGCTTTAACTGATAGTGGTCTGAGATGCTTCGGGTGGCTGGTCTTCATAGCCTCAGTGGTTTGGCCAGGAAAGCTGAGCCACCCAGTACTGATGGCTGTTCAGAAACCCTAATCATGAGGGAACTAGGTAATGCCTCACCAGCAATGACTTCATTGCACTACATATGACTGTAATAACAGAAGGTCCAGCAGCCCGTTGGACCCCAGTGTCCCCTTTCCATTGCATATGAAGCACAGCTCCAGCAATACCAGGTTCCACCACCCACATCCATGCAGCCCCTTCCTCCCCAGCTGGTCCCACAGCCCTCTCTTCAAGAGTTCTCCATGCCACCCATTCAGTTCCTGCCCTCTCTGATGAGCCTATCTAAGAAGAAAGAAAGCAGACACGGTGGATCGCATGCTTGAACCACTGAGAACAAACTTTGGGATCCAGAGGAGGCAAGGCTGTGCCAGCTTCTCTGGACCTCTCACTTCAGTTTTAGGGTTCCCCATCACTGCTCCCATTTTTGCTGCCATACCCAGCTGGATGGCTGTCACGTTCCACGTGAAGGTCTTGGACTGCTCTGTACACAGACACTCCTTGTCCCTGCAGATCCGGCATGGCTCCACCTGGAAGTCTGAGGATTTAGCCAGGACCACATGGATCTGAGAGAATGACAGATTCAGGTGAATGACTGGGGAACTCAGAAGCAATAGCTTGGCACAATGCACTCTAAAACTGGAGGGTGTGGTAGGTCTGTCCCACACAGTGTTAGCTGTGGCCCAGGCACACACCTGTATGCACTGCTGCAGGTAGTTGAAGACAGTAGCTTTCAGCACAAAGGTCTCTCCTCTGATGACAGAATATGGCAGTGTCACATCCACAAAGAAGGGCTGGACCGTTCTGAGGCTCGTGGTTGGGGCAAGGCCAAATCCCCTCCCAGCCAAGCAGAACATCTTGACTTTCCACTCTGCAGCAGCAGCAGGTGCTGTGACCACAACACTCCTGCTGCCATTGGAACTGAGAGGAAGAAAGCACTTACATGAAGACGTTCATCCCACTCTGCTGCAATGGGGAGGGCCCATGGCCCTGCGTGAGGGAGACTATGCAGGTCCTATGTTTGGGTCAACCTCTGCTGTATTACCAATGACTTCTGCTCCAGTGGCTCAGAGCAAGGGAGGTCTCAGCAATTTGTTCCCTAAAGCCATAAACCCTGCTTAAATGCCATCAGTAATGCCTTTATACACTTCTCCTGAGCAAGACACTGGCCGAACATTCCAGCTTTGTATACTCAGTCAACAGCATGTTAGTCAATAGCATGATGTTCTGGAAAGCAGCACCACCATACACTCCTGAGTGCTGATTCATCAGTCTTAATCTAAGCACTGTGGCAACAAGGGCTACAAATTTATCTGCTGGACCCACCAAATTGAGAAGTTAGTAGAGTGCACCCCAATGTGTCAGGGGACAACAGTTGGTGGTTTGGTCTTGAAGTGTATTACTCTGCTCTAGACCTGTGTAGACTTCAGTTCTGCACCTTGAAGTCTACTAGTCCTTCAGTTTGATGCACTACAGATGCATGGAAAAGCCACAAAATTCACAAACAGACCTCTCTCTATACCTATGACTGGACTTTTGCACAAGTGCAAGTCAGCCAAGACTCAATGACAAAGGGATCATCTTTCTGTCCATTTGTAAAGTCTAGAATCACTTACCCAACAGAGAACAGATTCCAGATCCAAGTTTCAGGGAAATAGTGGTGAAGTCTTCCATGGGTTGTAAATTGGTGGTGTTCCTTGGTGATTCTTCGGTCTTCTGTAGAAGGCCCCCCTGAAAGAAAGAATAAGGACTCCCACCAGAGTGGAAGAGGTGAACCCTGACAAGGATAGACAGCCTAGAACTGGGGCAAGAGGCAAAGCAAGCAATAAGAGAGATATGGGAAGAGTCTGGCAGAGGAAAACACAGAGGAGTGGACTGATTTGGTAGGAAACGGAAAATAGGAAGGGAAAAGAGAGTGGTAACAGGAGAAGCAGCTTACAGTGAGCTCGTGGCAGGTTTTGCAAGGCTTCGTTAGGCAAAGCCCGTTGCTGACCTGACCCATAGTTGGTGCTAAAGAGATTAGGGATCTTCAGAGAGCCATTTTAACCAACACTCCTGTAATTCTGTGAATAAAAATACCATTTTCTTGTCTGCAGAAAACTTATAGCCCTCTGCAAACAATGATTTAAATATCAGCAGGTGTGTGAGTCTTCTTAGTATGATTATCTAGTGTAAACTGAGACATAGAGGAAGGAAGTGACTGTTCCTGCAGCCACATGTGGGGACAGAGGCCAGGTCTCAGCACAGCCTGTGAGGTAGTCACTGGGAAACAGATCCTGGCCCATGCTTGGGTTTGTCTGTGCCGGGAAAGGGAATGCCATCCTTTAATGTCAGGGAACATCCACATAGTGACATTCTTATCAGAGCCCTTTTTACAGGGACTGGGTCATTCCTGCTGAGGCTGGTGGACCAGGGAGCTAGGCTGTGGCAGCAGTACCCATTAGTCCTCAGAGAGTAGTAATGGGTACTCTGGTACCACCAGAAAACCCAGAGATCACAGGGTTCTTCCATCTGGGTGACCTCATATCCCACGTAGACTGAAAGTGCGGCTTACCCATGGCTGACTTCCTATCCACCTGATGAAAGCACAGAGGCGGCTTCTTGATTACAAGGTTTGAGAAGATTTTCAGCCCCATGTTCTGTTAGGAGAAGAAGGAGGGCAGAGGAGGCAGAAAAAGATCTGTGAGTGGGGAAAAGTGGCCCCTGCTCTTCAAAATGACTCTCAAAACCATTTGGGACAGAACAGCCCAGTGCCTGGGCGGACCAGAGCAGCACTGGCCCAAGCAGACACAGTGCTGAGGTAGGCACTGCACAGCCTCCCCTACCCCTTCTTTCTCAGGAGGTTGCTAAACCACCACCTCACTTCTGGGGGACACCAGCATGTCTTGCTCCTCTCAATGAATTTCTAGTAGCAAGAGCACAGAGGAACAGTGTCAGTGTCCTGCCCCATCTCCTCATGCACACTGGAGGGAATAGCTGGATGAAAACTGCCCTCTGAATTCAGAGGTGTGATGGGGAGTACAGCCCCCGCCATTCAGCCCCTGGGGTGTGACTAGGGCCTGCCCACAAACATAAGAAATGTCCCTATGCTGTGAAAGAGCCTCCTAGAGTGTTTCTCTATTATTAAATAAAAGAGGACAGGGTCTGATCTCCAGGTCCAAAGGCAGATGGCACTGCCTGTCTTGTGCCCATGCTGCTTAAGGCTAGTCCTTTCTAGAGAAGATCTGCCTGGGAACAGCTCAAAACAGTGCCAGAGAGCAGGCTAACAACTAAGTCATGTCAATGATCTGTGGTCTAATGCCTGGGACCATTCCCTGTCTCTCTTTTCTCTAATACTATAAACCAAGAGTATACAGCCCAGGACTTCATTCCTAAGCCCAAAAAGCTGGATTCTGCTGATCCATCATCTTGCTTTCTGCATCTGTGGAGGGGAATACAGGTGTTCATACTCATAATGGGATTGTATGTCTCTTGAGACAGCACTGCTAGGTCAGGACAGACAGCAGGGGCAGTCTGGGGAAAGTAAGGCCTTCTCAGACTGCTTGGGGAGAAAGATGTCTCACATGCTTCTACTTTCAACAGCTCTGGGAAAAGTCACAAGGCGATTACCCGGAAGAGGTTAAAGATGTCAGGCTGAAATGAATGCTGTGGCTTCCCTCGTAGAAGAGATGATGTGGACTGGGGCTGAACACAGTGATCTGAATGCTCTTCTGCTTGCACAGGATATCCATGTCGGTAGGCAGCAGGGAACAAACCATAGACCTAAGGAAACTCACAGGCAGGGAAGAATTGGGCAAGGAGCAGATACCTCCGGATGCTTTGCTCCATCCTCCACTAGCATACATATCTGTTCCTGCCCATCTCCCTAGGCAGACCCTGTTTTCTCCTCCACACAAAGACCTCCTGATCCATTAACCTCCGGCTCCCCTTGCCACAGCCCCTACCTGCCTCCCCCAGCCCATCCATCACTCCTGGCTTTTTGCCTGGTTGCACAGACACTCACCATTTGGCTTGTTAGTTCGCTTTCTGGTCTCACAAAGAACATGTTTTCATCCACTGCCTGTACTGCACACAGGGAGCCAGGGGCTGCCTGTAGTCGGAGCTGCAGTGTTGACCCTGGGTGGGCTTCTTTAACTGGGAATCCTACCTTGATCTTGAGTGACACACCAGGAGATGAAATATGAAAAAGAGAAAGAGGGGTGAGGAGGCCAACAGACAGGTGGCACAGACCGAAAGAGGGATACCAGCTGGAGTCTTCCCTGCTCAGCCACTGCTATGAACAGAAGTCATTGCTGAAGCTTTCCTGGTCCCTGGTCCCTGTGCTGCAGACATCCCCTTCTCTCTTCTCCCCAGTTCTCTCTTTGAAGGATCTGAGGGTCTCCTTCCCTCAGGTCTGCTGACTCCTGCTTGTCAGCTCTCCCCCAGACACAGGAGTGAGTCTCACCTGGTTTTCAAAGCACAAGGCAATATCAAACCGGATGCTGTCAGCTGTTACCCCTCCATTGGGGAAGATGGCATACACCACTAAGGAAGGTGATGGGGTGAAGTCAGCAGTGAAGGTCAAAGGGATGGAGAAGGAGCCCTTCAACACTGAGGAAGGAAAAGCAAAGTGTTTCCATCACAGCCCCACCGAGATCTCTTTCTGCCCTTCTTCCTTTTTCTGCTTTATAATCCCAGAATGTCAAACCAACTCTTGCTGTTGCTTTGTCTGCCCTCTCCCTCCATTCTCTGACCCCATAGAATGGTTTGGGTTGGAAGGAACCTTAAAGGTCATCTAGTTCCAACACCCTTGCCACGGGCAGGGGCACTTTCCACTAGACCAGGTTGCTCAAAGACCCATCTAACCTGGCCTTGAGCACTTCCAGGCATGGGGCACCCACAGCTTCTCTGGGCAACCTGTTCCAGTGCCTCACCACCCTCATAGTGAATAACTTCTTATGTCTAATCTAAATGTACTCTCTTTCAGTTTAAAGCCACTACCCCTTGTCCTATCACTACATGCCCTTGTGAAAAGTCCCTCTCCAGCCTCTTGCAGGCCCCCTTTAGGTACCAGAAGCCTTCTCTTCTCCAGGCTAAATAACCCCAACTCTCTCAGCCTGTCTTCACAGGAGAGGTGCTCCAGCCCTCAGATCATCTTTATGGCCCTCCTCTGGACTCGCTCCAACAGGTTCATGTCCTTGTGCTCCATCTTCCCACAGGTCCTCACAGTCCCTGTTCCCATCATTGTTTCCCTCATTCTGTCTTTTCGGCCTCTTCCAGCTGACACAATTGCTTCTTCAGCCTCCCTCTGTCCTGTTTGCTGACTGCCTAGGAGCTATAGATTTAGGAATTTGGGAGAAACTCTGGCAACTCTCACTGTCTGATCTAGAAACCCACCAGCCTCAGCTGTTTCCAGTTGTCTGGCTGCCGCAGACTTACTGTTCAGCTTCCCGACCTGGACAGTCCTCTGGCCCCTGACAACAATTCCAGCCTTCCCAGTGACCTGCAAGATGAAGAGAACAGGATGATCAGACTGCTATTTGCCACTGGAGCATAGTCCACTCACCCATGTGGACTACATCCAGTAGTCCAGATGGATTCCCCATCCAGTTTTAAAGGGAGAAGAGTTTGACAGCAGACTCTGCACAGGACACTTCCTGCTGCACCCTTGGCAGAGGCTAAGGGAGTGATGGGCTGCAAAGATAGAATTGTCCTCCCTTCCACGGATGTGACTGGGGCCCCAATTCCAGGATCACACTGTGGCCAGGCTAGCTCCCTTGGGTGTAGTGTTCACTCAGTTCTCCAAAACCAAGATTTTTCCTGTCATTCCCCCCAGGGATGATCTTAATTACACCCTCAACATTTCACTGGGGTCTGATCTCATGAGTGCAGCCTTTCTTCCCAGGTTCTCTACTACCCTTACTCACATAATACACAAAACCTATACGGCTGGTGTCTTCTCCCAGGTCATCCCGACTGAGCATGAAGGTCACCTGGACATTCTGCTTCAGCCCACAAGGTAGTGTTGCTGTGAGTGGGTGTATGTCCACGAAGCTCTTCGCTGTGACATGGAATGGCTGCAGGTGATGGTAAGCATTTGTGTAACTGAAGTTAGTTTTTCGAGGTGTGTGCATGAGATCCTCCAGTGTGAACCTTCCCTGAGAGGGGACCAGAGACACACAGAAATCAAGAGTTTCATGTTTCAGTGCTTTGTTAGGATGTCATCAGTTTGGTTTGGGAAAGGCTGTTGCTTGATGCCTTCCTGCTGGCTTTGCACAGGCAGAGCTGTATGGGGAGCCCAGGCCTGAGCTGGCAGGGGGGGCTGCAGGGCTGCAGGGGGGAGCACTGGCAGAGCTCAAGGATTCTCACTTTCCTCTGCACAGAGGTGGGATTTACCTCCAAAGAGACTGATGAGCTGTTCCAGGGAGCTGTATCCAGGTTGAATGATGCTATTCCACTGCCATCTGTAATGTATGTTTTGATAAACCGACGCCTCATGACCTTTATCACGAGATAAACTTTTCTGTTTTTCATACCATTTCCATAGTGATCCTGAAGCTTAATCTGGTGACAACAGGGTGAGGCAGAAAAGCCAAAGTCAGATATGTCTCCCAGTGTCATACCTTCCTCCTTCTGACAAACATTGAGCCTCCTGTGTAGGTGGCCTTAACTTCAGTCTGGCCCCAAGAAGACAGGAGACCTATAAAACTCCCACATCAATAAAGCTAAGCTGAAAGCAATTAAAATCTGTCCATTCCAAAAGGTGTGTGTGGCTAGAGCATGAGGAGCTCATCTCCTAGCCAACATCTGAAACATCTTTGCATCCTAGCATCCCTGCTGAGACATCACTTATCGCTCTCAGCAGAAGCTAGAGGTGTAAACAAAAGAGGAAATCTAAAATGCAGAAACTGGAACTTAATTAATGTACTCAACTGGAACTCAATTAGTGTGACATTGCAAGGTAAAGTAATCTGCCTGAGGAACAGAAAATGGTTTGGGTAAGCAAAATCTTCTAGACACTAAACTCCTTGGCAAATAGTTGGGGAGGGAAGAAGCAAGGGAAAAAATCACCTTCCCCCTGTAGGGTACACCAGGAATGTAATATGCATTTGGTGTCTCAAACACTGCCCTTGCAGCTGTCCTGGAGATGAGGATTTGGCTGGAGGTGTTGACCTGCACCCCTGTTGGAACATAGAGTAGAAGGGAAGCAGGCTTAGTATTGGAGGCGACCACTGCACCCTAGTTTAATCTCACTTTGTAATTCCCAGCCCCTCTAAGCTGAGTGTCTTAAACTTTCTTCCTGACACCAGCACCCTTCAAAGTTTGGAGGCTGTTCCTGTGGCAGCTCCTTCTTTAGGTAAGATGTCTCCAAGCCCCTTTGTGGCCTCACGAACCATGCTCCCAGCCACACCTCATCTGCCTGCTGCTGGCAGAGTAGCTCTCCCTGGACACAGTGAGTTCCTTGGGCAAGACCACTCTTCATGTCCTGTGGTGGCCCCAGCACCAGGTGGAGGAGTGTGGGAGGTGTGCCCACTCTGACCCTCACACCCCCAGAATGGTCCCTCCTGCCCTTGCACCTGAGCCCCTTGCCAAGCCCCTGGGTACCTGTCCCCATCTCCAGGAGAGAGGCTTCTGCATAGAGCTTGCTGTCTTCCTCGTTAGGAGCCAGGTTGAAGACTGACATGCTTACAGAAGGGGTGAAGCACCCCTTGCTCGCAGTCTGCAATAGGAAGTGTACATATTATTTGGGGCTAGGGAGAAGGGAAGGAGTCAGAAGTACAAGGTATTAGTCATTCTGTGATAACTGTTGACTGCAATAAGAAATAGTGCAGACTCATATATAGATAGATACGGTTCACATTTTAAATTCTGTATTTTCTATTTTATATGCATGACTGTGTAATTAATATTGTAGAAATATAAAACAAAACACATATCACAGTTTTATCAAAGCTATAGTGTTGGCACCTTTTAGCTTTAGTAGAAAACTGAAGACTGCACTAACTGGATGACAGCAAATGTATGAGTATTTTAACAGCTCTAGCTAGAAGAACTGCAGAATCAAATGAAAATTCAAGTAACAAATCATTTCCAGAGCTGGAAGATTACAACTACCATAACAAGTCATAATGACAAATCATAGAGCATGGAAAGTTTTCAACCATATATGTACAAGGGAAAAGACCAGCTATGAAATACTTTGTTAGGAATGGAAAGATGTCATAAGGGAAATATAAAAATATTAAATATATAAATATATAAAAATAAAAATTAAGGTATAAAGGCCACTGTGTGACTTGTCTATGGAATTAACCATTTCCACCATACGTTCGTGTCCTGGTGCATCTCCAGGATAGGTTTACCTTAACAAGGTAATTTTGCACCTAAGAATGTTCTATTGATTGTTGTTTCTTACACTGCATCCATTTCAGGCAAGTTATGCTTCTTTCCAAAAAAAGAACAGAACTCTTTCTGTGAAAGTCCTCTTTTCTAGTCCCTTTGCTTATCATTAATAAGCAAACTTAAAAAGAAGAACTTCTGGGGGTAAAGGCTTCTCCGTTGGTCTGGTCAACAATAATTGCATTAACTGAGTAAAAATAATTACTTGTTAGTCAACATACACATTACAGGGCAAACCTTCCCTATATAGCAGTTCATTCTGTTCACTCAGACACACTTAGCCCTGTGTGGTGCTGCTTCCCCATCCATATACCTTCCAGAATTTTACTCACCGGACCTCTGTATTCCCTACAGATGTCCTTGCTGGCATTTTGAGGACGCCTTCTTGCCTTCTGGCACAAAGTCACCCGCATGGTCCCTTGCACTGCTTTCCCATAGCTGTACCTGCAGGGGGAACACCAGAGGAGCTGCTGAGCAGAGGCACTGTGTGTTTTGCTGAGCACATTGCTCCACACAAGTGGCTTTCCTGAGGAAGGCCTTAATGCAGCTGGTAAGTGGGCAGGCATAAATGAAAATATACCACATCACTGTGTACTTGGGGAGGGCAATAGCACAGTCCTGCATCCAACAGAGGCAGAAACAAAGCACAGACAGGAAAGGACCCACACTCTCCAAAGCTCTCCTACTTCTGGGTGCTTGCTGCCCTGGAATTGCAGGCAGACAGAGAGCTGACCTGAGCTGATGTACCCATACAGCTCAGAGCAGCACCCAGTGGAGGTATTAGCTCAGGTCTGAAAGCAGCAGAAACCTGTGTCCCTACAGACCGCAACAGCAAGTGCATGGTATGGCAGTAATAGAGTTATAGAGTGACCTCAGATCTGCCTCACTATGAGCTTATCTCATGGTCTGGACTCTTGTTTCCATCATCAGACCTGCTCTGCTGTTTTTTGCAAGGTCCAGCAGAGGTGTGCCCTTGTCAGTGCAGACATCTCACCTTGCTGCCTTTCTCTCCTTTTACACCTCTCTGCCTTTCCCTCCTTTTACACCTCTCTGCCTTTCCCTTTGAGCAGTGCTCCTGACAATATCAGTAACAGGAAGATATCTATGACCTATCCTAGGGGTTTCTGTACTGTTTTCTACCAGAGATTCATATGGTCCAATTTTAAATGTCCCAGTCAATGAGAAATTATGTCAGACCAGCAACAAAGAGACTCCAAAGTCTCCAGACAACCCATCCCCAAATACAATTGAGCTCACCCCCTTTATCTGTTGACAAAGTGCTTTCCAGATCATCCTGCTTCCTTCTTTGTGCTTATACCGTCTGAGGTTATGCCTTACTTCATACCCTCAGCTACTTAGTTTTTGCTCGTGGCTACATAACTAGAGAAACCCATCTGCTGCTTCTAAGAAGACAGTAAGATCAGCAGCATGTAAGTGAGAAGGAACAGCTTTTAACGAAACACCAGTTCCTGCTCCTTTACCTCAGCAGAGCAGTCCCATATCAGATACGTGTTTTGCCCACATAAGGTCTTTCAAGGCTGGACACAAACAGCTTCCAGAGCAGTGTATCACCTAGAACAAGTCCCTATAGCTGGATGGTCTCTCCCAAGTGTGGCTCATGTAACTCTTCCCCAAGGAAGGACCCAGCTGCTCGACTCTTGTAATATTTGGGATTCTTCAAAAGGAACGACTGCATTTGGCCCTTCTTGAACCACTTCTCCTTGATAGATTCAAGAGATAAGAGACATACAGAAGGAGAGACACAGTTTTGATGAGCTCTTTCCTTTCCCCTGAACATCCTCCTTACCTGCCACACACACGCAGTGGGAAAGTTTTATCTGAAACATAAATCTGAGCTGGTCCCTCGAAGAAAACATCAAACTTCTGAAATGCTGGAATAAAAACCACAGACTTACTCCATCAAAGGCAAGAGACTACTTACACATGGGATCACAAAAGGGAAGAGTGTGTTCATGTAAGGCTGGAGTCCCATGAAGGAACATATTCATGAGGTAAAAAAGCAAGAACTAATTAAAAACAGGGAAAACAGAGGAAGAATCCCCCTTTTCCCAGCAACATACAAGGAGTCTTGCAGGGGTCTTGAGTGTATTCTTACTCTGTGCCAGCCTAGTTGTTAGCAGATACCTTCTCCAGGAATCTCCAGCACAATCTCCCTTGTGTTTGTTTCTGATATTGCCCACTCTATATTCTGTAAATTTTGTTTAATCCTAGCTCTCAGACAGTGAATTTTAGTTTATAATGTTTGGCTATATATTGTTATACAGACAGAAACAAGCAATTTTTTCCATCCCATTCTTTGTTCTCCATCCTCCGTCTTACCTTGTTCCTCCACCTTAAAGGTACTGGACACTTTTGAATTCACCACACTGATGGTGTAAGTCCCCAGAGAGAGTTCGGCAGCTAACTGGAAAGAGAGATCTGCAATGCCCTGTTTTGGGCTCACATCCAGCCACTGGCCAATGCGGTTTTGGTTTGGGTCCTGCAGTCCAAGGGAAGTAAAGAAGAGGCAGTCGTCAGCAACACCTGCTATCCTCTATCCAGAGCCCACTGGATTCAAAGGCATTTCAGAGATTTCAGAGACTTTCACAGGTTCCTACTGTTTTTTCCCCAGATGGCGCTGGAGTGACCTGAGTGCTGGAGCACCAACAGAGGTGAACCCAACTCACTCAGGGTTACTCTATTCTGTACTGCCATCGAAAAATAAATAAGGTATGAAAGGTCCTGACATTTAGACTCTCCAGATTTATATAAAGGTGAACTGTATCCTGCATGTAGAAATGGATAGAAGCTGAACCATTTGGATCATCAATGCTTGTTAACAAGAAGCATGCAGCCAGAGTATGTGTGTTCATGTGTATACACAGACCCTAAGAAAAGTAACTTGACTTAGTAAGGCAGTGGCCTAGGTATTATCCATACTGAAGTACCTTTGCTCATAACACCTGAGGAGTCTGAAATACCCACCTGGATTTCCACCACAGAGTACTGCAAAGCAAACAGACAGCAATGTCAGAAACTGGCATGACATAGCAACCTGCCTATAAACTTACCTTACCCACCTAGCCCATGCACTGTGACCACCTCACCAGTCCCAAACATTAAAAGAAGCTTGATCCTACCAAAACCAGGAGAATGGCTTTGAAATAGTAAGGAAAATACGTAACATAAAAATCTGTGCTATTCTTTGGATTTGCTTTTTGATCCCTGAATTTTTAAGATGTACTTTGATAGTCTACAACTGTGAAAGCTAGAATTTACTATAAAAAAAAGGGAGAAAAGTAGCAAGACTCACAAATACCATCATCCCAAGTTCACAAATATTAAAAGGCATCAGCTTTGTAACATAAATCCCAAGAATTAGCAAAATTGCATCACCTATAGGAAGAATACATCCCACATTTTCCTGTAAAATCCCTGGCCTAGGATGTAAGGCTTGGAGATATGAATTACTGCTGACTGCAGCTGACAGTAACAGGGAGGAACAAAGAAGGACATACTTCAGCCCTTCTAGGGCTATTAATTTTCTGTTTGTTCTTATACCACTGTAGCTATCAGCCAGGATGCAGTAGTGGTGAAGGACATGTGATTTGGGAGCACAAGTCATAGGAGGGAGGAGCAGGGTCTTGGGAGAGTAACTGGTCTGTAAACAGAAGGCCACATGTAATTCACATTTTTCATCATTCTAAGCTTTCATGCAAGTTATCATAGGCAGCTCTGTTTTGACTGAAACAAAAAAATGTGCAGGTTAACTATTTTCATAACTTGAATCTAATGTCAATGCTAAAATTAAATATGCTGGTGAACAGCACCCATGTTATCTCCAACTCATCTAATCCACAAACTATATATTATAGCTTTAATGCTGCGCTGTACTGGAGCCGCATAATAGCTTTGGTTAAACATGACCTCTTTTGAATTTTCATCACAGCATTATTAACAGTTATACAGCTAAAACCATTACACACCCGAAAAAGATGAAATGAAATCAGCAATAAAGAAACCGGAAGGATGTCTCCCTTTATTCCAGTCCAGAGGGATTTGATCCAACTTTGCTCACATGTGCCCTTCACTATTTATCTGTCATGGCATGAATTCCTGTTGGCTGTCCTTAAATTGCTTGAGGACAGAGGAGTGTGAAATAGCTATAGCTGCTGGCTGCAGGTATAATTGCTTACCGTAGAAAGATGCTAGACTTGCAGTTTCCTGGCTAGCACATATGCAAGTCTCTGGCAACTTCTCACTCCCTTGATGTGGGGAGAATGAGCTGCTGCCAGCAACAAGTCAGTATAATTTGGTTATACTGTTTTCTCTCTTTTTTTAATGACCACTTCTTGTGTATTTTCTTAAAATTTTGCAGATGCATCACAGCTTGCTTCAGACCCTCCTGCCACCCTTAGGTACAACACACTCCACAAAGTCTTGAGCTTTCCAGAGCTGCAGGAGGGGAGCTTTGGGTCTGGCCAAGTCTGTACACAGCTTGTCTGGTAATTGTGCCTATGGCCAGCAGCCCATGATGTCCCCAGAAGCCCTGCCTGGTTTTTTGGCAGATGGGGGGGCGGGGGCGGGGGCAGGTGCACGCAGCTCCTGGGCTGCCCTGTACTAACTCAGCTAGCAGGAAGCACTGGCACACTCCCCAAATACCATCAGCAGCAGGAATCCTCCCACCAGCCAGCAGCCATCCTGTGAGAGCTACAGCCCAGCCATCTGCAAATGAGCACTGCTGTTCCAGTTTGGTTTAGTAGAGGGTTGGCTTTGACCACCCTGGGTGCTGCAGACATTGGGACTGTGTCAGCCTCCACAGCGTGGGGCTGGCAGAGGAGGCAGAACTGACAGAGTGAGCCTAGAGACTTTGTTGCCTCCACTTAGACAGGCTTTACCTTGCTGTTAACAGGAGCAAAATCTTCAGTCAACGTCACGATCCGGAACTTCACTGAAGGGAGGAAATGGAGAAGAGCGCATAATAGAGATGGAGTGTATTTGGGAATGGGCTTGCCCTGCACTTGCCTCACCACAAAATCACAGCTCCCCTCACAGCCCTACTGGCAGCTCCACATCTGCCCTGCAGCTCCCCTTACCCCTTGCTCAGCCCTGCTCACCACCTCTCCCCCAAATGCATGGCAGCAGCATGGCAGCCAGCCTCACAATTTAGGGTCTTTCCCATGGGCTACACCTGGAGTTACCCTTACATTTCCTCATCTACACTGTGAGCAGACCAGTCCTACCTGGCCCTGGCCAAGAAGACCATGTTCAGGTCTGCTCCTTCTTCCAAGCCATTTCTGCTCCTAGAGCCTGTGAGACTGACACTTCCAGTCCCCTCCCACCCTTAAAACATGGTGCATGAATACATCACTCCATAAGGCAGCAGATAGCTTCCCCCTCTGTTCCCGCAGAGGCTGCATGGCACAAATTTGACACTTGGCACGCCACTCATGGGAAATTGGGAACAAAGTCCAGGCAGGTCTAGGTAGGGAAAATGTTGATGTGCTCCATGCAGTGCTCACCTGTCTGTCCTGGGTTATAGATGGGTTTATCCATCTGGATGAAGGTGCCTATGCCAGCCCTTCGGATGAGGACTTGCTTCTCTTCATTTGCACTGAAGTAGTGGCCATTGGAGATGCGCAGGTGGACAGTGCCCACCTCTTGGCTGTCTGTAGGTTGGGGGACCTAGGACAGAAAAGAGCAGCCACCAGGTTAGCAGGCAGTAGGAGAGGACAAGATGGCATCAAATCAGTGCTCTTCTCACTCCTGCTGCACTGTGAGGCTAGCCTCTTCTCCATCTTACTCTGAAGGCCAGCACAGGGTGTTCCCTCAGTGGCTAAGGGCTGTGTCTATGGAAGCACAGGGGACAATGCCTTTGCACTTGCGACAGGTCTTGGACAAGAGGAAAAGGGAGACTGTTTTAGCACAGAAATCATGTCTGTCCCTTCACAGGGTCACTGCTAGAGCCTGCATGGAGCAAGATGGAGAAGACTTAACCCAAGGGAAGAAAAAGAAAAGGTCTATGATGATGAGAAATCTGTTTCCTAGATTGTGCAGATCACAGAGGCTGAAATCCACTCAGATTTATTAATCATTTCAAACCAAGAAAATAAAGTTTATGAGTTTGGCAGATCAGAAAGACTTGTGCTGAACTTGTGTGCACACCCTCCCTGGTCTTTCCTAGTCCTCCAGCATATTTTCCCACCCTTAAGGAGAATCTTGGAGGGAAGAAAATATGATGGGAGGCTGTTTGAGATTAAAGGTCGAGTTCTTCCTGCATCATGATTCCCAAACAACACCCTGTCACAGTGCTTCCTTCTCAGAGGAGAAAATGAGCTGCACAGCTGCTATCTGGACGCTTCTGAGTGCCTCCATCCCCCTCAGTCCTTTGGTTCCTGGCCAGGCAGCCTTCCCTCCCTGCGCCACCAGGGTGGACTGTAAGGTACCCAGCAGGAACAGTATCTTGCAGACAGACAAAGGCAGAGAGCAAAGACACCAGGCTCCCTCTAAACACTCTGCCTGACTTTGCATTCACTCCTTTCCATGCCCTCTCTCCTCCTGTCAACCTCATTCTCTCTTTCCCTGGTGAGAGGAGTCAGGAGCCAAAAGAGCATGCTGGGAGGTGCCAGCTAGAGATGCCTGCCAAGAATGAGCCTAACCTGAAATTTGGAGCACTCAAACACCCAGTTGTTCCGGACAACCTTGCGGTAGAGGCTGAGGTTGCCAGATGGATGCACAAGAGTTAAGGCCACACGAATAGGCTTCTCCACTCCACGGAGGTCTAAGCACACCCTCTGGATAGAGGGGTATGGCAGTGCAGCTGGAATGATGATCAGGTACCTCCTGTAGCGGGGAAACAAGACATGACATCCTGGGACTAGTCTCACCCACTCCTGGCATTAATACTGTGAGGTCTGAGGAAGCAGGAGGGTTTACCACTTCTCTGGGGGCAGGAGGTGCTGCTTCGCTGCAGTGAGAGGGACATAATTAATAATAACAGTGTGAACTTCTCACAGGAGTGATGGAAGATGTATAGTTAATTTCAGATAAATACAAAATAAATTATTTTAGGTGACCTCAGGTCACACAGGTGTGCACATGGTTTTGGAGGATGCTATAGTGGTGCAGAGAAACATATACAGTAGAGACTACCTCTGCTTCTGCAAAGGGAACCGTTCTTAGGTGTCCCAGTACACGTGGAAAATGCAACAGTCCAGCCCCTTAAGAGAAAAAGGTTTGCCCTTCTCACTTTGAGATGGCTCCTCAAGTACCTTGGCAGCAGACTGGTTCCTGCTTAATCATCCCCAGCTCTGCAGCCCTTTTTCTTTGCCCTTCACTTTATCCTACACCTTTCCCTTTAGCTTGCCTCAGACTGCAGTCCCTTGCTTTTCTTGTTCCCACCACCAGTCCTCACCTAGTTCTTGCACCGCAGTGATATCTATGAGAGAGGTTCCCACCTTCAGGAGGATCTTGTGTTCATAATAAGGCTTACAGCGTGCTGTGTACCACCCTATCCCTTCCAGGAGGTGACTTGCAGGGTCCCATGCTCTCTCCCTGCTATCCTGGCCCCTCCCTCAGCATCACAACTATCAATCACCAGATTTTTAAATGGCACTTACGGTTGTGCCACTATCCCCAGGGTGTAGACCAGGCAGCTCAGGAGGAAGGGAGTCCACATTTTCATGAGAGACCCCCAGAGAGGTGGATTCCTCTGGAGGGCCAATCAGGAGAGAAGGTGCCACTTCCCTCCTTCCAAGGTATCCAGGCCACCTGCTATTGTTGCCTTTTCTCCCAGGAACCAGACAAGAAGCCCCAAAGTTTCCTTCCTTCTGCCTCATTCCTGTGTTTATAGTGCTGCAGGCACAGGGTTGTACCATTCAGGATGTTCCCCAGCCAATCCAAGTCTTTTTGGACTCCAGCCTCTCTGCTCTCCTGTGGGTGGACCAGCATCATTCAGACAAATTTGCTTTTTATTTTGCTAAGCAACAGCCTGTTTCCTCTTCACTGCGCTGACCCTGCTCCCTGTGCCAGTTGCAGCCCCAGTCCCATTGTTTTGCTTCCAGCTGGATTGTCCCATGACCCCTTGGCATGTGCACTCAGCTGGAGCTCACAGTGGTCATACTGTCCCCAAGCTTTCTGAGTCTGTAGCTCCCAAGGCATTTCTCAGTCTTGAACTGGAGACTAGGCTTTGTCCAAAATAAGTATATATGTATAGTGCTCTGCTCCTTCATAGAGTGCTACCTTACCCAGGAGGAGAGCACAGAGAGCAGGCAGAGCTGGTGTCCTCACTTTATCTCTACCGTACAGGTACTTCAGTTTGAAGAGAAAATCTAACAGCTGCCATTCACTCCAGCTATATCACACAATCCTCTGTGGTCCAGTTCAGAGCCAACTTGCACATGTGCTCATCAGTGGAAATGAGGGTTGAGCACTGGTCAGATCAAAAACTGCATGGCTTGAGTCCTACAGGGTTTTCTCTAGCTACCAAGAGGCTGTGGCTCTAGCCCCTGTAAACTTCTTTCAGCATGCTAATTTCATACCTGTTGGTCTGCTGATTATACTGACCTTTTCCCTGACTATCTTACCATAATTGAAAAGGAATGCTGGTTCTTGAAACTACTTATTCTTAAAATAAGGAAGTTCTTCTGTTTTAGTGTAATGGCCATTTCATATCAAAATGCATCACTGATTTGTCTTTCAGTACCAAACTGATCTCTTAAATATGCAGGGCCTAGTAATATTTTATTTTCCTTTAGGAAAGACTGATGCATAAGAAGGAAACTAGGGTTTGTGCCTTTTTTTTATACCACACCACCCCCCACCCACACACACACATTGTGGGTAGATACAAATCCTCCCTCTC
Organism: Phalacrocorax aristotelis; assembly: GCF_949628215.1. Taxonomy (NCBI): domain Eukaryota; kingdom Metazoa; phylum Chordata; class Aves; order Suliformes; family Phalacrocoracidae; genus Phalacrocorax; species Phalacrocorax aristotelis. Next base: position 135,128,279 of record NC_134276.1, on the reverse strand, counting down.
CTTTGTCTCCCCCCTCCCAGGCTATGTTCATCTCAGAGCTGCTGGTGCCTATGGCTGAGAAAAAGGTGTAAGTGCACCTGGATAAACAAGCCAACAGGAACTAGTGCAAGAACATGAATCACTCTCTGACACTAGGCTGCCCTTTGTTTCTTTCCATGGGTCTCAAAAAGTACAGGCAGTGCCTGATGAACAATCCCAGCTGACATATGTTTGTTCACAGTAGATCCACAGCAGCTCCCAGGGACAGACAGCTCCCTCATAGCAGCATAGGGGCTCACAGTGGTAAAGGTATTGAAATTCCTGGCTCCTACTGACTCCATCAGCTGTTTTGTGTGAGTGGACACAAACACCTCTGAAGTTCCGGACTGGAAACCTACATCCTGAGCAATCAGCCCAATCCATCTCCCAGACAATGAAGCAGAATGAAATAAATGTTGGAGCAGCGAAAACAAAGTCACAGGCTTGGCGTACATAATTCATCTGACCCAGCCCTATCTCCATCTCCTATTACTGGCACAATGACCAGCTGCTGGTGGCCAGGAAGCACTCGGGAAGTGAGCACCTCTTAGCAGGGCTCTGCACCCACTGGAATTTGCGGCAGGGCACAGGGTATCTGGCTGCTGTCTTGTGCAGAGATCCTTCCCCAGCCAACAGACTCATTGATTGCTTGGCCCAGAGACAGACAAGAGGCACACAAGGAGGGATTTGTATCCCTGGAGGCAGGCAGTCCTTAGTGTTCAAGCAGCAGAGCTGATCACAAGCTAGGTGAAAGTACGTGCACCACCAAGACTCCAGGCTGAATCACTGCAACCCCTCTGTTTTGTGAAGGATAAAAAAATGAGTGTGATGCTTGACACCTCCTGCTCTAAGCAGATAGGGAGAAGTTTAGGCCACAGAGAAATCAATGTATTTTGAACAAAAGTGATTTTTCCTGTCTTTAAATTCTTCTGAAAGACAGCAACCTACCTCCAAATGCTCTCTAGTAGCCAGATACCACAGTACTACAGTTTAAGTCCAAGAAAGAACATTTTGAAGGACCCAGAAGAGATGTTAAGGAAGTGGGCATAGAAATTGCAATGGATATTGAGTCAAACATGTCGCTATATGCAATTTTTACATAGAGCGTGTGTACATATATGCATATGAGTGGGTTTTTTTGTGCAAGAACTCCTCCTGCAATAATGGGCTCTTGATGAGCTACCCGTCCTGGGGTCAGTAAGGAGTATGTAGCATACATGCATGTGTACAATAAACCTGTATTCCAGGGACTTCTATCAGACCTGTTGCCTGTGCTTTGTTAAGCACTGTAAACATGATAAGAATATGGTGGCATTGGCAGTAATAAGCAGGTTCCCTCCCTCTCTGCAAGAGCCCAAGCTCTAGCGAATGGTGATCTCTGAGTACCAATAGCAGGTATAGGCCTGACTAGCTCCAGTTCTGCTTTTTGATATAGCAAAGACAGATATTGCTAGAGGTAAAGGCAAGGGGGAGACGAGACATTTGCAAAGAAAGCTGCAGTACCTGCAAAGTTGTTTTTCAAAAGTTTAAGAGGAAGTAGTATTCTGGCAAAAAACCTGTTCTACAGAGTTAGGCTCTGCATTTCTCGTGGACTGCTGAGGAAACTGAATAAAGGGAATGAAAAATCACCTGTTTAAACAAAGATGCAGAAAGAGGGAGAAAGTGACATCTGGAATGAAGCCAGCCTCAATGCAGCCACTTCTGGCCCTGCACAGGGCACTGGTAACACCTACCTGCTGTGCTGAATTTATGCTTTCATTCTGGTCCTGTTAACCTGTACATGAAGCACAGGCCAGGGTTTCAGCAGCCTGCCTTGCTGGCAGATCTCCTTGGTGCATTATGGAGAGTGTTCACTCTCAACCAAAAGAACTTGCAATGCTCGTGTCTTTGCCTCACAGAGGGGACTTGCTGAGACTTCATGGTTACTCTGGAATGTCAAAGCCGAAGCTTAATCACACTTAGCAAATCCTTCCCTTGAAACCATCACAAATCCCAGCCTTGCTGCAGGGTCTGGCCTGGAGAACTTTCAGGGCTGTAGCCAAATCCAGACCCTCAGCCCCCAACCCTCTCCCAAGCCTTCCACTCCTAAGCCTGATTTTGCACTTGGCTATCACACTGTCACAGCCAGCACTAGGGAGGGCTGTGGAGACCTACCTGTCTATACAGGGACATAGCACTGCCAAGCTTGAAGATCCTGGATCACAAGCTGGAGTTTCTTAAATCACAAGGTTTGATTTTAAAAAGCCGTGACAGATATCTTAAGCCAGGTAGTAGACTAGACACCCCTACCCGAGGGGATGAAATACTGGACCTGATGGTCACCAATGCAAGCAAGCTCATCGGTGATGACAAGACTGGAGGCACCCTGGGCTGCAGTGATAACGCACTGGTGGAGTTAACACTCCTGAGGGATACAGCAAAAGCAAGGAGTATAGGCAGGACCCTAAGTTTTAGGAAAGTAAAATTCCAGCTCTCCAAGGAGTTAGTCAGCAGGACCCCCTGGGAAATGGTCCTCAGGGACAAGGAAACAGAAGACAGCTGGCAGACCTTTAAGGACGTGTTCCATAAAGTGCAAAAGCTCTCAGTCCCCAGGGGTAAGAAGTCAGGCAAGGAAGGGAAGAGACTATCTTGGCTGAGTCAAGACATGCTGGTGAAACTAAAGAGCAAAAGGGAACTCCACAGGTGGTGGAAGCAGGAACAGGTATCCTGGGAAAAGTATAGGGACGCTGCCCAGTTGTGTCAGAAGGGCCAAGGTGCAGCTGGAGCTGAATTTGGCAAGGGATGCAAAGAACAAGGGCTTCTACAGGTATGTCAACCAGAAAAGGAGGTTAAAGAAAGCGTACTCTCCCGATGAACAAGAATGGTGGCCTAGTATCAAGAGATGAGGAGAAGGCTGAGATACTCAACAACTTTTTTTGCCTCAGACTTCACTGGTAACCTCTCTCCTCATCCCTCCCAAGCTGATGGACCACAAGATGGGGACCAGGGGGGTAAAGCCTCTCCCACTGTAAGGGAAGATCAGGTTCATGACCACCTGAGGAACCTGGACATACACAAGTCTATGGGACTTGATAAGACACATCCCAGAGTCCTGAGGGAATTCGCTGATGTAGTTGCCAAGCCACTCAACATAATATATGAAAAGTCATAGCAGTCACATGAAGTCCCTGGGGACTGGAAAAAGGGAAACATTGTGCCCATCTTTAAAAAGGAGGACCCAGGGAACTACCAACCTGTGAGGCTCACCTCTGTGCCTGGGAAGATCATGCAACAGATCCTCCTAGAAGCTATGTTAAAGCACATGGAGGACAGGGAGGTGATTTGAGGCAATCAGCATGGCTTCACCAAGAGCAAGTCCTGCCTGACCAACCTAGTAGCTTTCTAAGATGGCATGAATGCATCACTAGACAAGGGAAGAGCTACAGACGTCATCTATCTGGACTTCTGTAAGGCCTTTGACACAGTCCCCCAGAGCATCTTTCTCTCTAAGTTGGGGAGATACAGATTTGATAGGTGGACTCTTCGGTGGATAAGGAATTGGTTGGACAGTCGCATACAGAGGGTAGTGGTCAATGGCTCACCATCCAGATGGAGACCAGTGACAAGTGGTATCCCTCGGGGATCCATACTGGGACCACTGCTGTCCAACTTTTTCATCAATGGCATAGCAGGATTGTGTCTATCCTCAGCAAGTTCACAGATGACACCAAGCTGAGCGGTACAGTTGACACACCAGAAGGATGGGATGTCATCCAGAGAGACCTGAACAAGCTGGAGAGGTGGGCCTGCAAGAACCTCATGAGATTCAACAAGGCCAAGTGCAAGGTCCTGTCCTGTACCTGGGTCACAGCAACCCATGGTATCAATACAGACTGGGGGATAAAGGGATTGAGAGCAGCCCTGCAGAGGAGGACTTGGGGGTACTGGTGGATGAAAAGCTGGACATGAGCCAGCAATGTGCACTCTCAGCCCAGTAGGCCAATCATATCCTGGGCTGCATGAAAAGAAGTGTAGCCAGCAGGGTGAGGGAGGTGATTCTGCCCCTCTACTCTGCTCTGGTGAGACCCCACCTGGAGTGCTGTGTTCAGCTCTGGAGCCCTCAGCACAAGGAGGACATAGAACTGTTGGAGCGGGTCCAGAGGAGGGCCACAAAAATGATCTGAGGGCTGGAGCACCTCTCCTATAAGGACAGGCTGAAAGAGTTGGGGTAGTTCAGCCTGGAGAAGAGAAGGCTGCAGGAGACCTTATTGTGGCCTTTCAGTACTTAAAGGGGAACCATAGGAAGGATGGGGACAATCTCTTTAGCAAGGCTTGCTGTGACAGGACAAGGGATAATGGTTTTAAACCAAAGGAAGGTAGATTTAGACCGGATATAAGGAAAAAAAAAAATTCACAATGAGGGTGAAGTGCTGGCACAGGTTTCCCAGAGAGGTTATGGAGGCTCCATCCCTAGAAACATTCAAGGTCAGATTGCACGGGGCTCTGAGCAACCTAATCTAGTCAAAGATGTCCCTGCTCACTGCAGGGGGGTTGGACTAGATGACCTCTAAAGGTCCCTTCCAACCCAAACTATTCTGTGATTCTATGTTGAATTTTCACATACTCTTTGGTTGTTGAATTGTCCTTGCATCCCCTTGTCATGTGACAAAGACCCTGTTCACTCTTCAGTAGCTCATTAGGGGGGAGGCTTTGACCCTGAGGCACCATCCCCACCTGACAACTCATCTTTGAATTGTCCTGTGCAAGATCCAGCTTCACAGGAGGTGCAGAAACTAAAATGACTCCCCTCCCTCTTTCTGTGCTAGGAGGACAGAAGCTAATTTGTGAGATACATGGCAGGGTAGATTTACTTTACATCTGTGTAAAGCACAGAATCAGCCAAGGCTCAGCTACATCTATGTGCAGTAGATGATGCCCAGTGGGATCAGTCTCCATACAGGGTTAGGGAGGACTCCTAGCCCATACTGATGGCTGTATGATGCTGCTGGAGTGGAATCCAGTGCTGGAAGAAATGAATGCCAGGTACACGGTTCAGCTACTCTCCCTCTATGAAAGTTTGCTTCTGTTCTCTCCTCCAAGGTAATCTTCTGTCACAGAGTCCAAACACACACCACCCTACCCAGATTTGTGATTCATATTTTATTTTCATTCTTTTCACAAGAAAGAAAATCCCTGGAATAAAAAAAATCAGAATTAATCAGACACCCCAAAGAATTCACTAGGAAATGGATGTCAGGATGAGCAGGACAGCTTGGGCTGGGTTTAGTCCTGAAATCCAACTTGAGATTTGGCCCAGCCCACTGAGATGTGACTTTCCAGGTGGTACATGCCCCATCATACCAGAAGCAATAATGCAGCTGCCGTCGTAGGGCATCTTGCACTAATGGGATCCCTGTGGGCTGAAACAGTGGACAGTAAGGGAGCAGATCAAGTCCTTGGAGAAATAAAAGCAGGAAGAGTGAGTAACCCAGAGAGCAAATAACATGACCCAAATCATTAACTCTAGGATGCTAACAGCTAGGGAGCCCAGGCTCTCACTAGGGAGTCTAAAGGGAAGTGTTCCTCTGATTTGATCTAGTGCTCTTGTTTTATTTCAGCCCCTCCCCAGGAAGAGGTGGGACTCTCCATACCCAAACAGTGTAAGCTGAAACTAGTACCATGAATTCTGCTTGGAATTTCTTCAGGAACAGTGCAAACCGTCTATGAGCACTGTCACTCAGCTGGCAGGCAGGCCCATGCACTATACCAGCCCAGAAACCCCTGCAGAGCGTCCCAGAAAATCACATGACTAGTCCTTCACAGCATGGCCATATGTTAAACACTTCATGTCCTGCCTAGAGGGCAATCCAGCAAAGACTACATTACAAAGTTCAGAAAACAGAGGGCAGAGACTAAAGTCCCTGGAGGCCTAGGGAATTTCAGATATAGTCCTAGATGAAGGGAACATGCTGAATCAGAGATATAGAGTGTTCCTCTGGGACAGAGAGAGGTGGCTGGGTTACAGAGGAAACATCACAAGGCTGCTAGGTCTGTACAGGGACTGAGGAAGGGACTCACACATACCTCAGATACAGAAGATATTATAATCAGCCAGGGCCTGCTCCTCTGCAACGAGACAGGAGAGACCTAAGTTATCCTTGCACAAAGCCAAACACAAACACCCAGACAGCCCTGGCACCCCATGGTTCCATACTCACCTGGATGGTAGTAATCATAGACCCTGACATGGCCTGGCTTCAGATTGGCCACACCAACTTCCCGCTCCAGATGCAGGACATATGTTTCAGACTTATGGCTCAGCTGAGGAAGAAGAACAAATGACAGTTCACTTATGAGTTGTTCTTTTTACTCCTCATCTGAACTTGATACTACTGACAAGCAATAACAACTCTTTGGAGTCAAAGGCAGGAATTCAAGATGTTTCTTGAATATCCTGCTCTGCTAGCCCAGCCCTGAATTCCCCACACAACTCTGCCACTGTCATCCATTCCTGCAGCTTCTCTAGCAGCACACACATACCTTGTCCAAGTAGATGGCAACACCTCTTCGTGTTTTCTCAGTTCTTCTCACAGGGTGCCAGTGCTGTAGCTAGGACAGGAGAGCAGATAAAGCAGATTAGTTGGGTCTTTTGAAAAGCAAGTGTAAGGTATCCCAACAAGGTTTATCTAAGCTTGAGTGGGCAAGTTCTCACTCCATCACTTCCAAACTTATTTTGGGCTCTTAGCCCTTCAGGCTGATCTCCCTGCAGGGCTACTCGGCTCCTGCAAAACCAAAGGACAGGAACCTAGGCTACTTAGCTGTCAAGAATATGCTGAGCAAATTGGGCCAGAAGGATCACAATCCTCAAGGCACGGAGAGCCAGTATGTGTTTCATGTTTCTTATGTGGCAGAGAGGAAGGGATAATGAGATTGCTCAAGAGAGAGGCAGGCAACACCTTTCTATGCAACCTCCCCCTCTCCTTGGCCATGGATGGTTCTACTGACACCACATCACCATCCTGATTCCAGGCTTCTTACAGACATCCCAGATCCTGGAGCCAGGACGAATCCAGACAGTAGGGACACCTCCACGATCACCATGTTGGAAGTGGATCTCTTCCCAGTGTACCTGGGGTAGAAGATCAAAAAGACAGTCTCTCCCATATGCCCCTTCTCTCCACCACCATACCCTGTGTGCAGGACCTTAAGCCAGGAACCCCAGTCAGGCACTAGGGCCAAGACAATCACTGCTCCCTCTCATAAGGGGCAGATGATGACTGCACTGCTCTGAGCATCCCCAGTCTGAGGTGACTACTTGCACTCCTCTCTCTAGCAAGAATCAAAGCCCCCAGAAAGATTTCCCCTTCTCCATATTCCATCTGGACCTTCTGCTGAAACTGCCTCATTCCTCCACTGCAGCCAAGAAGCACCCCTCAGCTCTCCAGTCATGCCTGGCTTTCTTTCCCAAGTAGAGCTGTCTTTTTAGAGTCACCTGACATTAACATAGACAGTAACAGATAGCGTATCATCCTCGGTGCAATTGACTGGCTCAGTTTTCACTCGCAAGGCAAAGGATGTGGAGACCTGAGGGGAGGGCATGTTGTACCTCAGCACCATCTGCAGGGAGAGACACAAAGACAGAAAAAGACATGGCTAATTAGTTCAGTATCATCTATCATACCTTTTTTCACTGTCTACTCTACTACTCAAAATATGGACCCCAGATACTGACTGGGTAAACCATACACAGTGACTACACTCATCCCAGTACCCAAAATAAGGTCACTCACACTGGAAACCTTCCATGACCCTTCCAGCTGAGGCTCCTCCTCCTCACCTTCCCCTTGAGACTGTGCAAGACAGGCACACAGCAGTGGGACCACTATACAACATTTCCATCATCCAATACCCTTAGAGCCATGGAAGCATCGCTGTCCTCACATTTGGACATGTTCTGTCTCTGAGTCTCCTAGAGCACGCAAGTTTATTGCATTAGCAACAGGCTGTGATTTAAGCCCAGTTAATGCACGTTTCCTTGCACAGAGCTGCAACAGACACTTTTGGTTTTGATAAGATGATGAGCAGAGGGTTGTCACAGCAGAGTTTGTGGGAACCTACCTGAGTGAAGACACAACAGCTGCCATGGGCCTGCACCGAGAACTTTCCTGGGACTTCCGTCAGTGCTGCCTCCTGCACCAATAGCCGGTTCTGGTAGGAGACTTGGAACTTCCTCCCAAAGCCTGTCCGGGTCCTCACTCTCACTTCTGCAACTCCTTTTGTGCTGTACGTCAGTGCTGCATACTTAGCCAAGGCCTGCAAGGCGACTACTGTGTCCTGAAAAGAAAGAAACAATTACATTTGCAGCTCTGAGACCCAAATACTCTTGAACTCATTGTCCTGGGGACCTCCAAATACAAGGGCTCCCCTCCTCAAAGTATTCAGACCTGCATAAATTGTGCACAGTTTGTGCAGAGGTTCTTTCTCAAGCAACATCCCCTTCCCCAGCCACAAGTTACCTGTGTTGAGGCAAACCCTCCATAGGCATTCTGCTGCCTGGTGAGCCAGGCCACGATGCCAGAGGCTGTGGTGAGATCAGACCCTGTGACATTTGGCTTGGAGAGCAGGGCCAGGAGGACATAGGCTGTCAACTCTACATCCACTGACAGTGGCTGTGACCAAGGGCTTGTGCTGGGTCTGGGCTTGGATGAGGTCTGACTCCAGTGGATCTGCCCACCTGGGAAAGGAAGGAAGTAGATGACATTGAGGGATGTCAGGAAAAAAATCCTGAGGCCTAGGAGGCACAGTGGCTTGTGCCTGCAAAGGCCATCAAGTAAATACCTCTTGGCTGGGTCATCACGTCACTGGGTGAATGGCAATCCCATGTATTTTGCAATACCCAACACTCCATATTACACACCAAGGTGATATACAAAAACTAATATGACAGTAATCTGCATACACACTACCTCCCAGATGTCCAACTTCTTCATTGTCCTGTTTGCCAGGTCCACTAACTACCTGATACTAGCTAGCTATCCACTAGCCAGTCCTGGGTGTCAGGGACTAACAAGAAATGGGGCAGCTTGCCAGCTTTGCTTCTTTCTCTGATGCTTTGCAGCCCTGCATAAGAAAGCCTACTTCTCTCAGAGCCCAGTCTCCACTTTGGGTACCAGAAAAGGGTGAGAGGTTTGAAGAAGATCAGGATCTACACCACAGGATTGCCAGCACACACCTTGAGTTTATAGACTGGCTGTCTAAAAACTTTCTTTGGTGAAGGACCTAAAAGTTAAGGCTATGGTCCTTCCAGGTTGCATGTAACCAAGGGCTCAGAAAGGTTACAGAATCACAGAATGGTAGGGGTTGGAAGGGACCCCTGGAGATCATCTCGTCCAACCCCCTGAATGAACCAGTACACTGAGAGCAGGGTGCACAGGATCATGTCCAGGCGTGCTTTTAATGTCTCCAGGGAAGGAGACTCCACAACATCTCTGGGCAGCCTGTTCCACTGCTCTGTCACCCTCACAGTAAAGACGTTTTTCCTCATATTCAGGTAGAACTTCCTGTGTTCCAACTTGTTCCCATTGCTCCTTGTCCTGTTGTTGGGCACCACTGAAAAGAGTCTGGTCCCATCCTCTTGACACCCACTCTTCAGATATTTATAAGCATTGATAAGATCCCCCCTCAGCCTTCTCTTTTCCAGGCTGAACAAACCCAGGTGTCTCAGCCTTTCCTCATAAGAGAGATGCTCCAGTCCCCTGACCACTTGTCCCTTCTCCAGTGTTCACCTGACATTGAGGTTCCCATACCTGCTCTGATTGCCTTTCGATCAAGCATATCAAGTAGCTCTTGTGTGCGTTGAGAATCCTTAGCCAGGGCAAAGGTATAGGCCAGCAGGGCATGGGTGTAAGTGCTGGCCGCTTTGGGAAGAGAAGGAACGATGCAGCCCAGAGCCTTGTGCACCACTGTACTCTACAGGAAAGAGTTACATAGGTGTTGGTCACACACAAACACATGAGGCAGGCAAACACTGAGGTACACATGCAGAAGGATGTTTTAGCATATGTCAGCAGAGTAAGCCCCCCATACATTCCCCCAGATGTCTCTGGGCTCGAGCCTGTGCTCTTCTTTTTGTATCACTGCAGTACTGGTAAGCAGTTTCTCCAGCCCTTGGTGCAAGGTGCTTGACAGACCCTCCCTCAAGCTGGTCGTGGGTTTCAGCAGTGCTCTTTCAGTGACATGAGTGCCTTACTGCTGGAATAACACCACCACATCTTATTTTCCAAGTACAAACACAACAAGAGCAACAATGCACAATTGCAAAGGCTTACACCCAGCCTGCTGACCAAGATCACTGTTCAGTTCACCTCTGCAATGCCTTACAAGGTCGCTGGGATTTCCAGTTTCTCCTGGAATGCCAGTATTGCTGTTGGCAGGAGGCAGCAATCCCACTGGACTCATCAGCATTGTATTCCAGCATTCAGCTATGCTACTTCAAACATGAGCCAAAGGCTCGTAGTGGTTGCCTGTCGCATATGTGTGCACTGGAAGAGGGGAAGCACTTTGTGTTTCCCCTCTTCCAGTGGCCTCTTGGTTAAGTACAGTAAGGATCACACAAGGGCTACATTTAAGATTTATTCTGACGTGTGACATGTTCCTCACCTCTTTCCCTTCTAGGAAAGAGAAAAGGTAGTGTCTGTGTCATCTTTGTGCCCTCTAGATGGTGGTGTAGTATTGCTGGATGCACCCACCAATTCTCAGAAATGCTCACAGTATCTACTCACAGAGTACCAGAAGTTCCCAGGATCCAACTGATGCTTTTTTGGTTGCTTTCTCTTGTTGAAGCCCAGCAGAAGAGGTAAGCTAAGCTCCCATCATTTCAAAAGTCCTACTTTTCTATTTGCCCTTAAATATCACTGCAAGCAGCACAGAAACCTTTGTATTCTCTAACTAAATAGACCTAAGTAGGAATTAAATCTTTCGTGGTTCAGCCTCAGTTGGCAACTAAACACCATGCAGCTGCTCGCTGTGGGATGGGGAAGAGAATCGGAAGAGCAAAAAAACTTGTGGGTTGAGATAAGCACAGTTTAATAATTACAATAAAATAATAATTATAATAATTATTATAATAATAATGACAATAATGATAATATAATGAAATGGAAAAGGAAAAAAAAAAACCAACAACACAGAAACACAAACGATACAGCTGCTTACCACCCACCGACCGACGCTGCCCGTCCCTGCCGCGATTGCTGCCTCCCTCCCCCAGCCAGCCCCTCCCAGATCACATATTGGGCATGGCGCTACATGATATGGAATATCCCTTTGGTCAGTTTGAATCCGCTCTCTTAGCTGTGCCCTGTCCCCTCCCGGCTTCTTGTGCACCTGGCAAAGCATGGTAAGCTAGAAACGTCCTTGACCAGTACAAGCACTACCCAGCAACAACCAAAACATGGGTGTGTTATCAACATTGTTTTCATGCTAAGTCCAAAGCACAGCACTATGCCAGCTGCAGTGAAGAAAAATTAACTCTATCCCAGCTAAAACCATGACACATCACATTCATGAATTTGTTCAGAGGGTCCTTTATTATTCCTTTTCCTTCTTAAATCTCTCGTTTTCCCAGTCAGTTAAAATGGAGGTAACAGCACTAGTGTTTGTTCAGCTACCAAACTTCAAGTGAAAACACTTGACATACCACCTGTGAAGTGCTTGGCTGTTATTATATATCTTAATACCTTGTCTAGGAACAGGCTGACGTGTATTACAACCCATCTGGTTCTGGTGTCTTCTGGTGAAACTAACAAAAGAACCGAGAGTGCCACTCTCCTGGAAGTGTTTTCACAATTACTGTGCTCATCCTTGTGTTGACAATAGCAGTCCTACGTGCATACTTTACAGATGCATTTAACTTCCCCAGGAGCAGTCACATACCAGCTAAGAAACTGCTCCTCTACAACATGTCATTTGTTTCTGCAGTCAGCATAAATAATCTGTTTTGTTCCAAGAGATGACTTTCCAACACAGAGTGGGGGTAGAGGGCTGTCTGTATCTGCCTAGATTTTTTGTCATACAAACCATGCTTTAATATAAGTTCATTCAGGACAAGGTAAAATATCTCCAACTCTTTCCCTGCATTTTAACCCCCAACATCTTCCATAAGCCTTTTAGGTATGCTTGTAAGGGAAAGTAGGATCTGTTCTGAACATCTTGAGTGTGTTAGCCCTTGCAGAAAGTCTCAAACTCTTTCTCAGAATTTTGACCTCCAGAGATTGTGCATTCTTTGTAAAAGCATTTATAACCCACTCAAGGACACTTTTCCTGGATGCTACAGTAAGCTTTGTGTTTCCCACTTCATCTACCCACAGACCTACTCAGCAAATTCCTTCACTGGGGCTAGGGAAACTAGTGAGACTTGTATTTTTACTTATTTGTTGAGTGTCTTTCATGGTCAAGACCACTTTTTTAAAAAACAATGGTTTGTGAATGTATGTCCAATTGAATAACTGTCTGGTCACTTTCACATCAACAAATCTGCTTCTGCAACAAAGCACTCGTCATTCCATGCACAATCCTTTCTGAGCTAGTAATGCTGCTGTTGTCTTCTCTGGAGTATGAGGAATTCCATGAGGTCTCCTACCTTGTGGTAGCCTAGATTTTCTATCACCACTATCAGAGCACTATGTCACCCTCTGTGGATTCATTCAGGATGGAGTGGCTTCCACCAGCTCATCATGCAAATTGCTTTGAGGTCCTGTTTGTCTCCCTTTCAAGATTTTACTCATTGATTTGGAGCAGTCTGGTCTCTTCCCAGTAACTCTTTGCTTTCCTTCCCAAATGACAAAACTGGTTCTTAAGAACTACAACAAACTTTTTATTAATTTTCTACCAGATGAAGGTCCTTGTCTTTTTGTTTCATTTTGCTGCAGAACACAGTACATGTCAAATATTTGTCATCCGGTTTCATGAAAAGCCTCCTCCACAAAAGTCAGCCAAAACTCCGACAGTTCATAGAATTACCAAATGATAGAATAATTCAGATTGGGAGGGACATCAGAACATCTCTAATCCAACCTCCTGTTCAAAGCAGGGTTAGCTATGAGATCAGACCAGATTGCTCAGGGGTTTATCCAGTCAGGTCTTGAAAACCTCTAATGATGGAGACAACCAAATCTCCAAGCAACATGTTTCAACACTTAATTGTCCTTATGGTGAAAAGGTGTCCTGAAGGACATCAGTCACCAGAAAGGTTAATTCCCATCTGTCTTACTTTTTTCCCTAAGCCCATAGCTTTCAGTTGCAATAAAAAAACCACTGCTTTTTCACTTACTTTCCTTATTTCCACAGAATTTTGCTTCTCAAAGTCTATAGCAGTAGCATTTCTCCATGAAGTTGACTTTTTTTTTTTAACTGCCAGTACCACAGGCTAACTAGTTATGATCTTTACCACTTGTAAGTACTAACGAGGGAATTCTTAGGTGTGCAATTCCAACTGCCCTACTTCACAACATATATGGCCCTCCAGCACTCCCTTCCCAGACTTCCACTTTCTGGGAAGCTAGAACACATTAAAAATGTCATTATGGCTATTTACTTGGCGGTGGGAGCAGCTACACCAACCTCTCCTCCCTAACAACTCACCACTAGCTTGCAGCTGTGTGTAGTACAAAGGGTAGCAAAGGGGTGGGAGGATGGGGGTAGGGGGAGCAGGAATGAGTAGCCAAAGCCTGGGAAATGGGCATGGCAAAGAATCCCAATATTTACCTCTGGTGTCTCTCCTGCCTCCAAGTATGCAGCAGTGATGTAGGCAGCCAAGGGTACTTCCCCATCCACACCTCCCTACAAAAAGCATAAATACCAAAAAGCGGGAGAAGTTAATACACAAAGACCTGAAGCTTTTCAGTAGAGGTCCCACCTATCACTGGCTTGCTCCCACACAGAAAGCAGAACAATACAGGAAAGTGAACTAATCAATTACCAGTACACTTGGCAAGAACTGCTTTGAGTTGTCCTTCAAGGTGCTCTGGCTCCTACCTTCATGGCTGTGTGGAAAAGTTGGCCCACATTTCTGAAGCAACCATTGGGAAGCTGGCGGAACTCCAGCCAGGCGAGAGCAGCTTGGATGGTGCTGTTGTCCAGGAAAATGTATGGCTTGGCTTGGACAAAGCATTTAACCACAAATGCAGTCAGCCTTGTTGGGGAGAAACAGAAAAAAGGCATGAGAGGGGGAAGAGAAAAGCTGAAAGAGATGGAGTGAATGAGAGAGGGAAGAATGGGTGGAAGAAAAGAACCTGAGCAGAAGCTGAGGAAAAAGAAAAGTGGGAGTTTGAAAATGGTGGGTCTCTCCTCACCTATTGTTCTGCTATTCCTTATTTGGTGGTCTAAGGACAGTTGCATACCCTTGGGATGCCCTAGCCCACAAAGCATTTGGAACACTTTGGGTCCAATAGGACAGAAAGAATTCAATGATGGAAGCAGAAAGCTTCCCACCTCCAGGCTATCAAATGGCAGGTAGGCAACAGGGAGAGAGCCCAGGGCTTACCAAGTATTACCATACTCATCCTTGGTACCAAATTCACTGTAAGAACCATCAGGGTGTTGATACTGCAGCTGTATCTGGTACCCTGGGAAGAAGGATAGGACACGAGTGCTCAGAACAGTATTTGCACTGAGATCACTGGGCAGGGAATGGGGTGGTGTTAACACTAGAAGTGGTTGAGTGCTCTGGGGAGAAGGGGAGTAGGGAACCATTGGTAGGTTAGACACAGGGGAAGGCAGAAGATTAAGGTGGATCTGTTGTACTTGCCATTGCGCAGGACTCCTGTTGCCCTCTCCTTGATCTCAGGGGTCAGCTGCCTTGTCTTCTCCAGATACTGCAGCACATAGACAATGGGGGCAAACAGCACCATGTTCTGCTCCCCACAGCCATGGGGCATCTGCACCAGATGGTCCAGGTTCTGCAGTGCTGTCCCCATAAGGTCACCTGGAACACAGCACAGGCACCCTGACCACCTCCTGGGCAGGAGGTTTGGGGATTCACTTCCTCCTACCTGTGACCCATTCCCAGCAGTGCACCAGGCAAGATAGCCACAGCACAGCTATGTGGGGGCACCTCTGTCCAGCCAGATTATCAGTTCCACTGTGCCCTCCATATGGGCTGTACACATTCCCATCCTGGCAGAGGAAGCCCATAAACAGAACACCTTCTCCTTTACTGAGTGTTTTAGGTTATCTGGAACCAGGAAGCACAGCCATATGCATGGGAGCAACAAGGTAGTGGACCCTCAGAAACCTCAGAAAGGGTGTGGGGGATTCTGGGTTTGGGCTTGCCTAGGGCTAAACTCAGAGACATGGGATTTGTAAAGCTGTTATCATAGTTGAATTCCTTACCAGTAACTGAGATGGTGGCTCTGACTGAACCTTCAACCACATTTAGAGGCAACATCAGGGACACAGACTCCTGTGCTGGATTCCCTGACACCAGCAGGGTAAGGTGTGTGAGGAGGACAAAAAGAAAACAGATTCTGATTAAAACAGCCTTCAAAATCCCCAGAAACTATTTAAGACTGTTCTGTGCTAACATCCCGTTTTGCTGTCACAGAGGTTGCAGATTACCTCAAAAACCCTGTCCCGTTCCACTCTGAACTCCCTCCATTGACCTCATTGTGACTGCACTATCCCAACAGCCTTCCTTCCGGAGAGGTTGAGAGGACCTTCTCCTGGAAAGTCTCTGTGGTCAAAGCCACCTTCCTGCTCTTCTTTACATAAATTGCTCCATCTCATTTCAGATTTCAGTTGCAGGTATGTCTTCTCAATGCACCTCATGCTCTCAATATCTGCTAATGTCCCTGTCATACACCTTAAAATTCAGGACAGGAGCAGCAATCCTAAATC
Source organism: Phalacrocorax aristotelis (assembly GCF_949628215.1). NCBI lineage: Eukaryota > Metazoa > Chordata > Aves > Suliformes > Phalacrocoracidae > Phalacrocorax > Phalacrocorax aristotelis. The sequence continues at coordinate 135,112,388 of NC_134276.1, read as the reverse complement.
ATGCCCTTCAGCCTCACCATGCTCAGTAGTCTGGGTTTATTACCAGAGGTGAAAAAGGCCTCAAGCTATCACATTAGTATCAGGGGTGTTGATGCTAAAAGATTGGACCTCCCCACATCCTTACCCAGAGGAAGTTCTAGCTGGCACCACAATTAGAGTATGCTTCTGTAGCTTGGTAACGTTGACAGAGAAAATATTTTAACAAGTGGAAAGACCCAGAAGGTGGTCAGGCAGGTAGAGGGGGATGAGCAGGGTAAAAGAAGAAAACAATCTCTCTACCTTTTTTGGGACACAGGATGGAGCTGTGAGCCTTTTCTACTAACACTCCTTCTGGCTGTTGGAGCACAGAAAAGTAGCATTATAATGAGTGCACAGGATACAGGATTACATGTGAATTAGAAATAGATATGGACAAAATCCTGGTTCAGGCTGGAAAGTCAGCTGGAGTAACATCATTATCACATAAAAATGTAAATTATTGTCAATCATTTTCATTTCAGATAGGAAAACAGCACACATTTTCAGAGTATCATAACTTCTGAATGTCTGTGAAATTAATGCTGTAAGATTCAGCAGAGAGCTCAGGAGCGAGGACATAAAAAAGTGTATATATTTAAAGTTTTCCATGGTATGAAGTGAAGGGTACCCTGCTACCTCCCACATGCATCAGTCCTTGCGGCTGGGCCCAGCTGAGGCCCTGAGATTCTAATTACACACCTTTAATAGCAGGAGGTAACTCCCAAAATTAACCTGCACAAAATCTGAGAATTGCACAAAGCCCACTTTTAGGTCTAGGTAACAGAAGAGCTTGTCTGACCCGGACTAGAAGGATTTTGGTGATCGTGTCTTTCTGCCCTTGGTTTGGGACAAATGGTATCTCTTCGCCACAGAGCTCTTCGGTGACCACAGCCTCTGTGCTGATGGTGATGTTCATAGGCCCTGAAAATAACACACATTTAGGTGCATAAGACATCTTCTAATGAAGGACTTCCCATTAATACAATAGAAGTCACTTGCTGACAACAAAAAATCGGATCAGAGCCCTATATGATTCTGTACCTCCTAGCATAGACTTGCAAGTAATCATAACCTTAGGATGAATGCAAACAAGTACTCCCTGGTTAACAGGACAAACAACCCCTCACTCCATGTCAGCTCTTACAAAACATCCCCACCTTGGTCCCATCCCTTCCCAGTTCCACCATCCCACCTCCCTGTTATTCTCACCCAGTTGCTCAGCTGTGATACTCCACTGAAAGGTCTTAGACTCATCAGCACATAAGCAGCTGCTGTAGACACAGCCTTTGCATGGCTTCAGCTGGAGGTGTGTGAACTCCTCCAGGGTCACTTGGATCTGAAGGGGCAGAAGGGATGGCAAGTGGTAACAAGATAAACGTCACAGGCCATAGATTTCAGCCATCTCCTACCCACCCATACCCTGCTTTTCTTACAGGGCTTACCTACCTTCATGCATCGCTGCAGGTAGTTGAAGACTGTGGCCTTCAAGATGAAGGTCTCACCGTGGATCACAGAAGATGGCAGTGTCAGCTCCACAAAAAAGGGCTTGAAAACAAGCAGACTGGAGATTGGAGCAAGTCCAAAGCCATTACGTCCTGTGCAGAACATCCCTGCTTTCCATTCTGTGATTGTGTTAGGCACAGTAACAGTGACATTCTTGCTCCCACTGGGACTGAGGAGAAGTAGACAGCAACAGAAGCATTTAACTGAATTTTTCTGTACGCAGCACCAGGTGACCTGGTCTGCACCATTCTCTCCAGTGCACCCCATCCCCTAACCTCAGTCTAACCCCTAACGCTGGTTGAACTTGTAGCCGTTGTAGGGTTACAAGTAGGTCCTTGCAGAAGTAGGGACCCCTGCCTCAGATGCTTTTATCAACAGAAAAAAATGTATTGTCAAAAATGGACAACAGGTTATATGGCTGCAAGATGCCAATGACACTCAGTGCTTTTCCCAGAGAGCGCTTGCCCTTTGCATATCTAAAAATGCTTTACAGATGTCAGCAGTTTTATCCTTCTAGGCCTAGGGATGGAGAATCAGACACCAGAAAAGCAACAGGCTTGTTCAACATCAGTAGAACTTAGCAGAAGAGACAGATCCAGCCATTCACCTTTCTGTGAGACACCGACAGCTTAAAGTCCAACAAGAAGACAGGGCAGAGACTTGGCTTGTGCCCACATCACAGCTTCTGAGAGCAGCACACTTCTGTGGCTGCTACAAGAGCAGACATAAAAACAGTCCTAGCTAAAGCTAATGATATTATTTGACTCCAGTAACCAGAGACATTCACTTTTGCCAGGCATGTACAGGTAGGCAACACACACAACATATGAGACCTTTGGTTGCTCAGATCAGGCAGGTGGATAAATCACATATGAGATATCTGCTGCTAGGGAGTGAAGAGAAGGATGTAGCTGGAAGGACAGTGGAGGTGGGAGTGGGCAGATATGGGGGCATCTGGCCTGAGCAGACTCCAGTCTCCAAACACCAGAAAAGAAATTTTTGAAGTCAGAGATGAAAAATCTCCAAAATCTCCCTCAGCAGACCCTGTGTGCTCACTAAGCCTTTCTCACAGGGCACAACTCCTTGTCCTGTGAAGGACTTCTGTGGAGATCAGCTTCCCCTGCATCCCACTCTATATCCTGTGAGCACAGTTTGGGAAATGCTGGCTCACAGGGCTACAACAAGCAGAGTACAGGCAGTAAACCAAGCTGTTTTGCTGCACAACACCTGCTTTCCTATCTTCCCATGCTAGCCTCCTCCCATGGATGGACAATACTTCTGTATGATCATCTGCTATCAGAAGATGCATTCGATGCAGACATCAGCTCCGATGAGAAATGGCCTGACAGGTATGAGCCTCATGACATATGTCCTTTGGCATCTTCCTCAGCAGCTTATGATCTAAACCCAGTTGTATCTGCTGCCATTCCTGGTCACACTAGGCTACCCAGACTAGACCCCCAATCCTCAGTTTACTCACCCCACAGAATACAAATTCCATATCCATGTTTTGGGGAAATGCTTGTGTACTTTCTCTTCGGCTGAAGAAACAAGTGAAAACATAGTGGGCTGATAGGTAGACATTGTCAGATGCTCTGCTGGAAATAACAAAGACCCACTCAGCACAAGGTCCTTAGGTCCTGGTTTAGAGCAGAGGGGCTCCAGCCCAGCTCAGGCTGCAGGTCATTGAGTCAGATCTTGGGTAGCATGGCACCAGAACAGAAGGTGATATCCCAAATTTTAAAATCTCTTGCCTCATTTCAAACAACAAAGTGCTGTGGGCCTTACTTGCATCTGTAGGCACCAAGGGAAGGGCAACCATTCCCTCCACTCAGAGATAAGACTTGGGATCCAGACAGCTCGCTAACATTTCAGAGCCAGAAGTTGTGAGCCCGAGGCAGCCGCACACTAGCACAACAGGTTTAGAGCCAGGGAACACCCTTACTCCTCCATTTGCAATTACAGCAAGTACTGCCTATTAGCTCAAACCCAGGATTGCTTTCACCTGAAACACTGAGCATGCCACGTAAGAAGAAACACTTACTGTTATACGCTTTATGGGGCTGGACAAACATCAACATGGGGCTGGGGGTAAACATTGCTGTTTTCTGCAGCATAGTTGTTGATGGAGTGGTTGGACACACTCTGGGCTTCCTGATATTGGTGTTGGACATAATTTTCAAGCCCATTTCCTGTAGGAAAAAAAAGGAATTGATGCACCAGAAGCCTGTCCTCTCCTCTCTACTCTCTACCCTGTGCCTTCTTGTCCCCTCTTGCGGTGGGGCTTGGCTGTCCTATGGCTTAGCATAGTATTCTCTTGCTTCATTTTAAGAAAGAATTATCCAGATCCTCAGCAATGGGCAATCAAAGTCATCTTAGCTAACTCATCTGGCCTGACTCAGCCAAATTTATTCTTTTTCAAACACTTGGTCATTTAGGTACTATGCCTTCTCAGCCTGCGGAGTGCAATTGCTCATGCTATGGAGATTAAACATACTATGTGAAATCCAACTACAGTAACCAATCCTCCTTGGCATCCTGGATCACACAACCAAAGTGCAGTAACAACACAACAATTTCTCCTTGGTGAACAATTTCAAGTTACTTATTCAAATAACAAGTGAGTTAAAAGGGCCTAAACTGGACCTGTTCCCTGTACTGTCTGTAATGTAATTCCTAGGATATTGGTAATGTTAGGGGGCCAAGCTTCCCTCAATTAATGAATTATCCCAACCCACCAAATCAACCATTTTTACCCTGAATGCTGTAAACACATCAGGCTCATCAGAATTTGTGAACCCGCATGAATGATCATCTTCAGACACTTGGTGAGGATACCTGGAGTTATAAATAGATGGGAACAGCCCATAGATCTGGTAAAGCAAGAAAAATAATTAAAAAAAATCAGCCCAAATAAAACATGGCATTCCCTTCCTGTCATACATTCAAGGCCTGTTTGAATTGCTCCTGGCTACTGAGCATAAATGGATGTCAGAAATCCCAGGCTCACTCTCAGTCTCCACTGGCTGTCCTCTGATAGAGCCAGCACAAACTGTTGAACTGAACATGAGACAGAACAACAGAAGCTCGTCTACCACCAGTGCACTGAATGATGTTCAACATCTTTCTTAACACATGCCCCAGTCCTTACCCACGCCACAGAGAGCACTGCTGATGCTCCTGGGCAGTGCTTTGAGTTCCTTGGGAGGTAATTACAGAATCACAGGTTGGAAGGGACCTCAGGGATCATCTAGTCCAACCTTTCTAGGAAAAGCACAGTCTAGACAAATGGCCCAGCACCCTGTCCAGCCGAATCTTAAAAGCATCCAATGTGGCGGAGTCAACACAGATGCAATAACCTGTCTGTCTCCCTCCCTCTCCATGTCAGCGCAAGGGAAGGGAAGAAGCTGGAGCAGGCTCACTCACCAAGGAGCTGCTGAGCTCTTTTCCTGGCTTCAGCAAAAGGACTCTCTGATCCACGGCCCATACAGCACATGTGGACCCAGGAGCTGCCAGCAGGTGGAGACCAACCTCTGAATCAGGAAGGGTCTCAGGCGTTGGGAAGCCCAGCTCCACCTGGATGGGAAGAATGCAGGCAATAGGTGAGTGATATTTCTGCTGCTGGCCTCCCTACCACTTCCTGAGCACGGAAGGGACCTATGCAAAGAATTTCCAAGGACTTGCCTTGGATGGAAACCCAAGAAATCTCCCAAGGACCCCCAGAAGGTATTTAAAAGAACACCACATTGAGGTTCTACCAGGAAAAATGGCAGAGTGGGAACCATCAGCGTGCACAGCTCATAGTACTGGAGACATTCCTATGTCCAAATAAAGCGCTTTCTTTACCCAGCAAACCAGCCAGCCAGGATCACACAGCTCACACAGCTGTCTTTCTGCTCCTTTTGGAGCCCCAGATCAAATATAAGCCTAGTCCTTAACTGCAGGCTTTTTGTGGGGTTGGTCTCAGTTTCCTGAAGCACTTCCTGTTCTTACTTGAATCTGACTGTCTATGGCAGAAATGCCAGTCCTCAGAAGTTCATCTTTGGAGTGCAAGACGTGGCCAAGAAAGCAGGCTCCCATGGATGTAACTGACCACAAGCACTCAGCCCTTTCTAGAGATGGCAAGTAAAATCCGCTTCTTCCATCAGCCACTTTCACCTGTAATTCCAACACCACGTACTGACAAGTCTGTGTCTGCTGCAGCACCAGAGCAGCCTTGAGCTCTCCTGGGAATCACACTAATAACCTGTGCTGGGCTGTGATCCTACTGGGTTGCAGTTGCTGTACAAGCCTATGGAGATAGACACAGCAATTCTCTGCCTTTCCCAAACATTGCAGCAGCCCCCACAGTGCTCAGCACATACTTGCTCCATACATCACAGCATACTTCACCATTCACATACTGCAGTTCACATGGCAGCATCCCACACAGTATCAGCCACACACAGCTACACCTATTATATATTCCTCAGTCTCTTCTTTCATCGCAGCAGATACATACACTCACACATTTAGTCATGGCTCAGACGCAAATCCTACCTTATTTCTGAAACACATAGAGACACTGAAGACAGCAGAATCAGCGATGATTTTTCCATTAGGGAAGATAACATAAACAACAAGCCTTGGAGCAGGGGCATAGATCCAGCTGAAGGTAAGCGGGATGGAGAAGCTGCCTTTCAGCACTAGATGGAGGAGAGATAGAAGAAGAGAAAGCAGATTTGGTGGTGAAAATCGACTCTGATCAGCTTTTGCCATTCTGCATGTGCCTGTTTAATTCCTTTCCTCAAGTCTTTCAGGACCAAGGAGATTTCTGGAGACCACTGAATCAATCAGCACATCTCTGGATTTGGTATTCAAGACCAACAAAAGACTCTTCCTGGTTATGGTCATTGCCTCAAGGAGATGAAACAGCTCTTTGGAGTTCAAGCTTAGCTCCACAAAAAGTCTCATATCTCTCAAAGCCTCCCATCACCAAACGTCTCCCACCCCATCACCAATAAAGAGATGACCTTTGTCCCAAAGCACCTATAATTTAGACTTTTAAAAAAAGTGCTGGAGAAGTAGACAACAGTGAGTCAACACCCATCAAAATGATAAGGTGTGGTACCCTAACTACTGAAAGATTATTTTTAGATGCAATTGCAAATTAGAGCGGGAGAGTTTTGACAGAGGGTAAGGCCAAAGCTTCATGCTGCTTCCAGAGGCAACAAAAGGAAACTTATTTGAAAATGAAGAAAACAGGATGAGCCTATGGGTTAGGAATTGCTGACTATTGTTCTCTTGGTACCAAGCAGGTACCATGTAAAGGAAACATGAAATCTGGAAAGACACGCTGCTCTGATGCAACAGAAAAGTGGTGAGCCAGCTCTAAATTGCAGAGAGGCTTGTGCCACATATCCAAATAACATGAGATGCCACAGACCACTGAGTGCTTGCTAGACATGAAACGGGAGTGTACTTACTTCTTGGCAGCCCAACCCAAACAGTCTTCTGACCTGCATGGACTATCCCTCTTTTCCCTGTGACCTATGGAAGAATACAGAAAGGGAAGGGAATGCCAGTTACATAGTCTTTGAGACCAATGTGCAGATCAAAGTACCCTGAAATTGGAGATTAAATGGGAGCAGGGGAAGGGATATGAGCTTTACTCACTCTCAGGTAGCAAGGAGAGCTCAGAGGACCAAGAGACTTGGGGGAGGACAGGTAAAACCAATACCTGCCCTGCACCTGTGCAGAGCCCAAAAGTTGCTGCCTTTCTTGCTATTACTGCAGCCCCAGGATCAAAACCAGGATCCAGCCCTATGATGGCTGGATGAGCTACCTGTCCTGAGCTGAGACAAACCTATCAACCATCAGCCTTGTATCTGTAGGAGATGCTGATCTTGCGTCTTGAGCCATCACCCACTAGCACTTCCCTAGAAACTCACAAAGTAGGAGAAAATGACACGCTTGGGCCCGTGTTCCAGATTCTCTTCATAAATTCTGAAGTCCACCTGGACAGCCTGCTTTTTACCACAGGGCATCGTTTCTGGCACACGGACGATAGAGAGAAAACTCCTGCTGGTGCTGTAGAATGGATGTATGAAATGAGAGGCTCGCTGGTAACTCAAATCAACTGACCCAGGCTCTTTGTCCAAATTTCGATGCAGGACACTTGCCTGGTGAGGAAAAAAAGAAAACAAACACCCCCCCAAGAAACAAACAAACAAACAAACAACCAGTTAATTTCTCTAGTTAAGCAAGTCTGCTGCAAATCACCCTAGCTGTGGCTTGGTAAGAAGCTCAGATCAGGTCTGAGCAATGCTATAGCACAGATCTCTGTGTGGAGAGTTCATGAGGAAAGCAACTGGGATCTGGAGAATAAGCTATCAGAGGGAGCCAAAATCTACAACATGTTGAGGTGTTTCAGGTTTTAATTACTGTCCTTCAGGAAGGAATTGGGGAGACGTCTGTGGGGCAGTAAATAGCTCTGAGATACATGCGTACCCCTGCCAAAAAGACAGAGCCTTCCTCACTTACCTCCAGGGAGGCTGAGGTGCTGTTCCAAGCAGTTGTGTTCAGGCTAAATGAAGCTGTCCCAGAGTCCCCAGTGATGTACTTCTGCTTAAATTGCTGCTCGCCACAGCTTACTACAAGGAGGACTTTTTTGTGCTTCAGTGCCTTGCCTTGGTAGTCGATGACTTTAATCTGAGAACGTGGTGAGCAAAAGAAGTGCAGAAGAGTCTAATCAGCGGACAGAAGATTCTGCTTCTCCAAGTCAGGAGCAGCATTTCCAAAGACAGCAAGGTCAACCTTCCAGTCACTAACAATATTATCAGCACTGTTAGTGGTGACCTCCTATTATCACTTGCACAACCATGTTCATTCACCCAACATGCTCTCTACACCTTCACAGCAGAAGGCCTCCTGGCTGCTGAAATTCCAAATGTTTGGGTTGCACCCCACATATGGATCCCCATAGCTGCTAATACTCAAGGCTTATTTGGCAAATGTCAGTCTTGGGTGGTGTTCTCACTTTTGATAATTCAAGAGTTTTGTCTCTGGGCATCATTCATGACCTCCCAAGCCCCTGGCTGGAGGTGAGGTTGGACAAGATGCTGGCTAACAGTTGTTGTGAAGGCATTGTGCACGCTCTCCCCTCCATAGGACTGTAACTGAGAATTACCTTCCCCCTGTACATCTCTCCAGCATGGTAGTAAGAATTCACATCATCAAACAAGGCCATCCCGCCAATCTTGGAGATGAGTAATTTGTGGGAAGCATTGACATGTATCTCTGAATGAAAGCAGCAGACAAAAACATAAGGGAGGGAGCAAGGAAGCCAGCACCCCTCAAAAATTTCTCTGCAGAGTGACCCGCTGGTAATACTGATGCACATGTTCAGCTGCACACACATTTCATACCAGGGAGATGATCTGCCCAGGACTCTGGGTATCTAGTCTTCCTCCCACTTACTTCTAACCCTTAGAGAGGTCCCTAAGTTTCAGCACCTGAGACCACAGTCACTCAGAGTGAGTGTGTCATGCTGTCAGGAACTGGTGGCTCTGTCTCTATTTGTGAGGTTACATGGCAGGCCCCAACAGGTTCAGAAAGCTCAGAGCCCTTGCTAGCCTGAAAGTCTCCAGTGCTCTGGGTAAGATTAGCGCATCTTCACGTGCCTCTTCCCAGCTACCAGGGACGTTTTCAGAGTTACCTGTGCCATCCTCTACCAGCGAGGCCTCTGCAACTATGCTGTCCTGATAGTACCGAAAGTCTCGACTGAATGAGGACAGACTCACATTTGTGAAGAAGCAACCCGTCTTGTCTGTCTGAAAGTACAGGGACAGGAAACAAGGTCTGAGCAAGGCACTTATGTTAGAAGTTACCCAAATGGTGCAGAAACAGCAGTGCAAAATCCCTGCTCTTAGGGAGCTTGCCTTTTGACATAGCAGTCCAGGATGTGGAGCAGGCACGCAATGCACACCCACTCATAGACACCAGGCACAGTTACTAAGAGGCAGCACTGGTAGACCACTGGCCAAGCAGCCAAAACCACGGGTTAACATCACTATTATTTCAATTAAAGCCTCCAGCAGCCTTGCATTACCCTGGGGCTGAGCACTGACTCTCTGAATATGGCTCTGCTCCTGCTAAGCATCTCACCTGGTTGTTGAATTCCTGACAGAGATCAGGTTTCGAAGCACTGGGCAGGAATGGGGCTATCATCTGACAAAGGCTCACATGAACCATCCCCTGGATGCCTTTCCCATAGGTGTATCTGGGGAAGCAGGGAAAGAGAGAGACATTCATATACAGTGAGAGAACACAGGGCTTGCTTTGCATAGCCCCAGAGACCGCTTATTCATTGATATTCACAATATAGCACAAGAGTGGCAGCCATTCAGCAGGCCCAGGAGCGCTGTCCCAGTAGCAGGGTCAGGCTAGTGCACTGCAGTGGTGAGAGATCAAGGGCTCTGTGATATAATTAGTGCCAAACTAATGTATTCTGGGAAACCAGAGTGTTGGAGGCACTGACTCAGCACAGAGCTCTGCACTTTACATCAGCATCACCTGCAATAACCCCAGGATATGCTAAAGGCATACATCATCTTATGAGCAGAAACATAGGTGATTAAGAAAGTGCCCTTCATTAAGAAAGCACCTTTACGTGAGGCTGTTACCCTAGCATTGTTCTTGGACTGTACCTGGGGCAATTCATTTTTGCCTCTCCAGTTTCCACTAGAGCATAATCTGGAAAAGCTTCCCTTCATCTCCCATGAATTTGTTCTGAACACCAAACATCTGCCATGTTCTGCCTCACAAATGGCTACTTGTCAAAGGGTAGGTTGTTCCCCCAGGTTTTGTGTGTAGAGACTTGTGGAGTGTTTTTAGAAAAGGGGCATTAGAGTACCAGAAGGATAGTTATAGGGATGTTTCGTGTTGAATCAGAGTGCAAACAGCTGCAGTGGAAGATTTTGGCCTCCAGTAACTGAAGTGTAGTAAATTTCCCCTGAGATATTCATGTTTACCTAGCCATCTTGTGCTCATCAGGCCAAAAATTAACACAGGGTCATGCCTCCAAGCAGAATCCTCACCTGCCACATATCCGGAGTGGGAAGGTTTTATCTAGTGCATAAATCTGATTTGGCACCTCAAAGATCACTTCAGATTTTGACAGCACTGGAAGGAAAAAACAGACAACTGTAGGAAACACTGGCTGGGGGCAGCCTCTCCAGAGAATCAACACGAAGATATACTGTGGTGGAACAAGAGCCAGGAAATGGAGAAGGAAGGTGGTGAAAAGTTGAAAGGGAAGATTTCCATTGTTTCTTTAACAGATTTGTGTGTAGTCCTTGGTTGATTGCTCCTTCCCAAATTAAAACCCAAACATGCCCACGTCCCTGCACTTCTGACAGCTATTTGCACTGAGAGAAGATTAGCCTCCCAGCACAGTTAATTAGGGGACGAAAGAGAGGTGGGATGTCACTGGACTTCATGCCCTCTGGAAAAGCCCATCCTAAATGACCTTGTTTTGTCTGATGCAAGAATCAGCTATGTTAAATGTCTAGGGCCATGCACAACATTCCTCTCACACACTGACCCAAGGTCCCATAGCGGTCTCTCTCCCGAGCCTCAGCTCAGACTCTTTTCCATGACAGATGCTATTACTTTATCCCAGCATGGTTATCATGGAATAAACATCCAGCTTCCTGGATCAAGAGTGCAAGGTCCTCTCTGCAGCTCAGACACATCCTGCACATACTCATACCATACTCCCCAACGGAGAAGCTGCCATACGCTTTCGCATTGGTTACATTGATGACATATGTCCCCAGAAGAGGCTCATCACTTAGCTGGAAAGTCAGATCTGCAATGCCGTCTTGGGGGACCACATCCAGCCACTGCTCTATCCGGTTGTTCTTAGGGTCCTACACCCACAAGAAAGGAAGACACAGTTGTTCCAGCATCTCACTGATCCACACGCCATAGAAATCAAGCTTCAGGATTTCATTGCTGCAGACTACTGGATTCTATAGCTAAGGAATGATGTTTGGTCATAGACTAGTCAAGAAATTTTGAAGACATTATAATGCTAAGATTCTGCTCCCAGCATCTGAGTCTCCTTTTATACCTACCTAAATTCTGATCTCAAGAAAAGATCCTTCATAGTTCTAACTTTTTTCATAAAGGTCTAAGCTGGTCTGCCTATACTCTTGCAAGTCCAGAACAACTCAGATTTCTACTGAAGTAACTGGGAGCATAACCTCAAGTAATTGCCTAAAAAAGAAGCTGTAAGGCGTATGTTAGGTTAAGAAATCTTGAAGTTCTACTATTCCACTCAGAGGTCTGTAAAATCTACCAGGTACTGAATATGAATAGCCCAGTGAAGCAGCTGCCATCAACATTACTGTAACACTAGATTTCAGAATCACTCACCTGAAGAAACAGGGAAATCTGGGAGGAGAAAAAGGCAAAAACATTAGAAGACAGAAACACATGCCAGCAACACCCACAAAATACTTCAGGCGGAGAGCCCTCTTTGAGGGGCGGCAACTGGAAATTTAGAGTGCTGACAAAAATATAAAGTAAAAGAAACGTCACCAAAAAGGAGAAATACTGGGTGGGTCCATTACAGTAAGGTCTGGAGAAAGGGAAAAGAAAAGCCACCTGCTAATGACTTCCTGGCAGAGTCCTTCATGAGGAAAACTCACTACCCAAACATCCCTAGCTCTGACTCACCAGTCTTAAGGGGGTTACGGAGGTATAGGATAACATAGTTTGGAAGGAACCTCTGGAGCTCATCTAGTCCAACACCCTGCTGAAGTGTGTCTTAGACCAGAGTGCTCGTAGCCTTCTCCAGCCAAGTTTTGAACATCTCCACAGATGCCTTCTCCGGGCACCTGTTTCAATATCTGGCCATGGTCACAATAAAAAAGTTTGTCCTAAGGTCTAATCAGAGTTTCCCATGTTCAAACTTGTAGCAGCCAGGTTAAGAGCACCCCTCCCCACCACACATCCAGGAAAACCTGATTTGCAAACTATTCACTCCCACATGATACCATCATATCAAGCATCAGTATGTCCCATGCTTGTACGTGTATGACCATTTCACCAAGATGAGCAAGAGGCATGTACACCTCTGCCATCTTCATGAGTTACCAGCTTTCACTTGAATTACTATTCACCGGACACTCATCAAGCCTGGCCCAGGGATGAATGTGGAGAAGTTGGAGCTTTGGCAGATAAGCAGGGTAGAAAGGAAGTAGAATCCACACATGGAACAAGGCAGCCTTTTCCACAGCCCCCCAGGGCTGGCTTACCGAATCGTTGACTGGAATAAATTCCTCATCCAGAGTCACGATGCGAAATTTCACTGAAGGCAAGGAAATCAGGGAATATATTAATCAGATCTCAGTTCTTCCCTACAGACCGCTGCTCTGTTTCCCCAGCTCCTGTCTTCATTCTATATGCATTTATGACATCTGACACGGACATTCCTGCATGTAAGATACCAACAACAACCTACTGCCTCCTGCAACTTCACAGTCACCACAAGTTGGACTTTACAGCCACTGAAAACATGACATCAACGAGAGTCATTGTCGCAAAACCTTCTGCTAGGGCTGTCCATGAATTTCAAGCAATCGCAGGCGTTCCATATGGTGTTACCAGCAGAAACCCTAGGGCCCACAGTCGCTCCCATTTGCAGATCTCACCTGTCTGCCCTGGTTGATAGATGGGCTTGTCTGTTTGGATGAAGGTGCCACTGCTGGCTTTGCGGATCAGGACCTTTTTCTTCTCCTCAATACTGACCCCATCACCTGTGATGATCAGTTTGACAGTGGCAATCTCCTCTGTGCCATCAGCTGGGGGTGCAACCTACACAGACAGAGAGAGGAGAGCACACAGCCTCCTGTTCATCTTCTGGGGGCCTTGAGCAGGAATTGAGAGAGAAGTGGAAGAACTAACCAGCTCCCCTCCACCTGTTCCAGGACATCCCCTCCAATATCTGGATCCCAATCACATCCAGATCTCACTCAGTCCTACATGGCAGCAGGAGGCCCTGCATGTCATGGAACCTGTCCTTTTCCCACTGGTTAAATAATTTTGTCTCTGGTGACAAGCAGGTGCCTGACACCTCTGAGTCTTCAGATTTGGTCAGGAAGATGGGTAGATGCCAGAAAGGTGGGAGGTGATAGCAGAGAATCAAAGGAGAGAGATCGAGCTGTAACATAGCTTCAAATGCTAGGCCTTCAGAACCACATAGCATGTAGAAGTAAGAAAGCCAGATTAGAAAAGACAACCAGAGGGTCTTCCTGCCTCCAGCAGCCAAAGACCCCAGCAGCCTCAGCAGAGAATATACTGTATAATAGAAGGGATATCATTTAAGCATGTCTGCCTTATTCTAGATCTTAGCTAAATTCTCACCAACAATGAATCAGCTCTAAGATGCTGTTTAAAAATTACAAGCACATCCATTTCCATTCAACTGCTCTTCAATAGTTCCTAAGAGCTGAGTTGCTGCCTGACTTCAGGTCCTACAGGAACTGCTGTATGTCATGCAAACCACCATTTACCCAAGCTTTAGCTGTGGAGCTGTGCAAGTTCTTCAGAGAAGAGCTAAATCTGCTTCATCTGATCTGGGTTGGAAGAGAAGGAAACAGGCGTGTTGTTCTTATGTATCCAGAAGTGTGGTAGATTTTAACAAATGTGAATTCAATTAAAAAATTAGATTCAGAAGGGGAATTTGGTGTTGACTACAGATACACTGTGCTGGGCTACACATCCCTAGGCACTATCCACTCCTTCCCTAGCAGGCTCACTCCAAGGCAAAGTAGACCTTGTCCACATCATCCCTGGTTAGGGAGTAACACAAGGAATTTACAGCTCCTGAAGGGAAAATCAGTGATGCATTTGCCTAGGGTGGCTCACCAAGAACTTAGTGCACATGAAAGTCTTCTCCTTCTGGATGGTTTCTTGCACTAAAAGCTCACGTCCTACAGAGCGCTCCAGGACCAGATTCACTTGGAGCTTTGCTTCATAACAGGTGATATGGAGGCAGGCAACTTGGGTGGATGGGTAGCGGAGATCTGCAGGGATCACCACCAGGTAATGTCTGGGGCAGGGGAAAGAAGACATCAGAGATGGCATCAGGTTGAGGGTCAGAGATGCAAAAGAGCTTCCTTGCAGTGGCCCACTACTGCAGAATTCCTCAGCAATGTGCCATGGCTGCAGTCAATATTCAAAAGCAACAGTGAACCCAGCAAAGTGATTGCTCAACTGATAATTTAAGAAATAGTTTCCGCTTGGTTAGCTGAAGTACAGCCCTATAATCTTTTTCAATGCCCTTACTTCAGTCATCTCTTGCACTCCCCAAGAACATCCCTTGCGGTCTTCAGAAGAAGTGGCCTTACAATCTTACAGTCTAGATGCCAGTGATTTGATCTGCCATGGCAACTGGAGAAGCAAACACCCCTGGGCCTAAGGTCTGACTTGGAAGCCCCTCAAAAACGAGTCAATCTAATGCATGGGAGGCAAAGTAAATGACTCAGCTACCCTTTTGGGTGATCTGATAAAGCAGGAATCACAAAAGCTGACAGCATGGAATGTGGGCCATCTACCTAGACTGATGCCTTCATGAAAGAGATCAAACCAGAAGTTCAGCATCACTCACAGTTGGTGAAAAGCAGCTGCCATGTGGAACAGAAGGCTCAGGAGGATGGCTCTCCTCATCTTGGGGGCTCTTGCTGCTCAATCTCCAATGGCCCTCTTCCTCTGAAATCACTGAGGCTGTTTTTAGGGGTGCAATTTCTTTCTAGCACAGCCTAAATGAAGAGGCGGGGTGGAGGGAGGAGCCAGTCTCTCCCCACCTCTTCCTCTCTTCTGATCTTATACACAGGCAGCAGTAGGGATGGGTGTCCTATGCCAAGTGCCCTATAGCCAATAGCAGCTGCTTTGGCTGCCATCCACCAGTCCAGAATATCCCCTCCTGCAAGGCTGCCATGGAGACATCTGACCAAATGGACTTCTCATAGAAAAAAAAACAGTAAGAACTTTGCTGATCAGTGACCCAGGCCAGGTCCTGATCACTTGTCACTGGTGTCCCTTTGTTTCAGCTGGAGATGGATTGCTGCTGTGCAGCCAGCAGCAAGAGTTTACCCCAGCACACAGCAGGCACTGTTGTCATTCAGGACAGAGGCTCAGTATATCTGGATCAGACTATGGGGATGTGGATCTCCTTAGTCTCTTTGGCTTGAGAATGGGAGCAAATCCTTGCATGTACATAAGGAAACACTGTAGCAACACTACCACCAGCCAGCAACCACTAATAAGCTAATGAGTTTGCCTTTTCCTTCCCTGTATACAATAAGGAAAATGGAAATATATATTAGCCAACAGAGGTCTCCACCAGCTCCCTGCAACACCCATTACCAATGGCATCATCTGCAGGGAGGGGCCTCAGGAACTGGTTACACTTCCTCATTGTTCACATCTGGGTCTGAAAGGTCTAGGGTACAGGGGTACAGCTTTTTGGTTCTGTTTTTGAACCTGAGTGTCATTAAAACTCACAAATTAAACATATGGGCATTTTCTAGCACTGATGACAACCTGTACAGAAGGGTAGACAATTGTGCTGTTTAACCAGCCTGGCCTCCAGAAAAGCATGGTCACCATGTACACTGCCTATTGTGAGCAGTACACAGACTGCATTAGCTCACAAACTACATTTGAGACTTGTGTGAGACAGCATTAGTTAGCCCAGGCTTAAGTGTACCCGGGACCGTCCTAATAATACAGACAGCTACAGTTCTGTGCTTGGAAATATTTCCCAGCACTGTTTAACAGTGCTGATGCAGCCTAAGCTCTCCATATCTGGGTGCCAACATGGTGTTACTCAAGCAGACAGTTAGGATCTCTTTGTCTGTCAAAACCAGGTTCCAGGATGCCCAGAAATTTCCAGCTAACTTGGGATCCCTGTTCCCAAGGCTCTGCATACTCTTTTTCCAGATAGGGTTGGGAAGACTGATCTCCATTTTACCTCTGTCACTGGGCCACCCTAGAACAAGCATGCATCATGAGGGCTATACATTATGCACAGGAGCTGTTAGTGCTAGCATTGCTTTTGTCTCAAGTAAATATTTTGCTGCTCAACTGATTGAGATAACCAGCCAGAGGCCAGATATCCCAACTGATTTCAGAAATCAGCTCTGAGTTTTTCTAGATCAGTGTTAGGCTCCTAGGCAAGGAAGGCTGGACACTTTTTGTTTTGATGGACACATTCTCCTCATTCTTGTCTCCTTGTGAAGAAAGGTCATGTTACTGAGAATAGCAGGCAAATTTATAAATTTTTGCCTAAAACCTGAGATTTTCCTAAAGAAAGCACTAGCCAGATCTGTCATAAATCAATAAACCATAGCCAGAGAGGTCCAGCTACTGGCAGGCTTCTGACAGGAGCTGCACCCACCGAGGCCAGCACTGGGCAGATCTCTCTGACCCTGTCCCACTGTGCTCCTCCCACCATGTTTGCCCAGGTGTGTTCTCTCTTCCTTGCTTCGCTTTGGCAAACCTGGGTCTTGGTCACAGGGACATACATTTGAAGAATCTGTATTGAAGGCAGCGACTGACAGCTGCACAGGTGTCATAGACCCAAACAAAGTCTCTGAAACAGAGAAAGCACAGCAAGGCTGTGCACAGTTTCTAGTTCTGCAGTTTCTTCCTCTAAATGGACTCAGAGAAGGCCTTTGTGATATAAGTGCTGAGTCAAGAGACCCATGGGGAATAAGGGATCTACCCCTTCTGAAAACGCACTGTTCAGGTGGAGCAAAGGATACAGTACATACTGACAATGCAAAATCATATAGATAATTGTTCTCCACAGACAACTTGAATCAAAAATTAAAAGGTAGAAGAGGTGACTTAGTAAAGGTCACACCTATGATCACGGAAGACATCTTCCATGGTTCAGAATGAGGACCAGGAGCAATGGCACCTTGGAAATCACTCCAATGTTTTAATATCTTTGAAGAAAACAAAAACACAATAGTATCAATTGTCTGTATGAGGAAATTACTGGAGAAGCACTGATGTCTGCTGAGCACTTTGACAGGAGACTGTGCAGAGAGGACGAAGTCATCAGTTTCTTTAAAGAATCACATCTGTTAGAGAGCCTGTAGTTCAGAGTAATTCATCAGCTGAATCATTCATCATTCTCCTCTAGTCACTCATCACCAGCTTCATACAGGTCTAGGGCCACCTCCGTTGTTGCGTTCTTTCCTTTTCAATCACAAACCTCATGTTCCTAATCACTGATATTTCCAGCTCTCCTCTTACATACACATACACACACTCTGTAACTACTGTGTAGCATCTTCAAAGACAATGGGGTTTGATATCCTTGTATTATGATAGCAAAGTACACTTTTGCATTAAGGATATTTCACAGTCCATGCAAGGTTCATGAAAATCTGTGAGGCCATAATGTTTCTGCAACCTGACCAGCATCCATAACATAATGCAAAAGTAATCTCAAAAATAATCTCTCCACGATGCCAAGGTAGACTGCTGCACCCACTTTCTGCTGCTTTGACAGCAGAATTTTTCCACTGCACCAAAGCCAAGCAAGGAATTGAGAACACAGCTGGACAAACACAGCAGGAGCAGGAACTGATTGGGTCAGAAAGCTTGAAGGCAACATAATGTAAACTGTTCTATGCCTCTCAGTGCCTGGCTCCTATACCAAGATCATTCAAAGAACCACAGATCTTCTGAGATTTTTGCCCAGAAATCTAGTGCAAGCCTTTAGATTGTAGGCTTTAAATTTGTTAACTGGAATTAAGCTTTGGAGAATTATGGAACTATGCCTAAGGGTGTTTGGAAACCTTCATAAGACGGCTCTTGAACCATGGGCAAGCCACGAATCTCTCTCCAAAGAACAGATGCGAACTCTGAAACCTGCAGCTTTGCATACAGAATCACAAAAGGGCAGAAATAGCTACTGCAGCCTATTTCCACACAATCCTGAAAAGCACCTATTATCTTCTGAACCTTCTTGGCCCTTCTCTGAATTACATCCTGACTTGTCGTGGTTTAACCCCAACCAGCAACTAAGTGCCACACAGGTGCTCGCTCACTCAAGTGGGATGTGGGAGAGAATCAGAAGAGTAAAAGTGAGATAACTTATGGGTTGGGATAAAGCCAGTTTAATAAGTAAAGCAAAAGCCGCACACAAAAGCAAAGCAAAACAGGAATTCATTCACTGCTTCCCACCGGCAGGCAGGTGTTCAGCCATCTCAAGGAAAGCAGGGCTCCATCACATGTAATGGTTACTTGGGAAGACAAACACCATAACTCCAAACGTCCCCCCCTTCCTTCCTCTTCCCCAAGCTTTATATGCTGAGCATGACATCATATGGTATGGACTATATCTTTGGTGAGGTGGGGTCAGCTGTCCCAGCTGTGTTCCCTCCCAGCTTCCTGTATACCCCCAGCCTACTCACTGGTGGGTGGTGTGAGGAGCAGAAAAGGCCTTGACTCTGTGTGAGCACTGCTCAGCAATAATGAAAACAACCCTGTATTACCAACAGTTTTCAGCACAAATCCAAAACATAGCCCCAAACTAGCTACTATCGAAAAATTAACCCTACCCCAGTCTAAACCAACACACTTGTAAATTCAAATCTAGCCACTAAGTAGACAAGCACTCATGGAAGTTGAAAACTGTTTACAAGTAGGTAAATCAGCTCAACAATAGCCACAAAGACTTCCAGATCTGAATGCTGTGGCTTAGGAATAATCTCTAGTATTAAAGAATCAAACCGCAACCATAATCTGGTGGTAAAGTTTGGGGTCCCAGATAAAGCAAGTTCCACCAGAATAATTGTGGTGAAGCTTCAGTCACACGTAAAACATTTGTGGACCCATTTGTCAGGTGTTATGTGAGATTCTTAATTTTGGCAAAGCCACTTACTTTCTCAATTAAGTAGCAACTTTGATTACACCCAAGGAGCTCCTTCTTGGCAGAAGGACAAAACAAAACTCATTTTGTATGGAAATAGTTCTAATAAACTGACCTGAGACATTGCAGCAGCTGCAAAAAGCTGACCTTTGTGGAATACCTTGGACACTGCCAGACATGAACAGGAGGCTACACCCAAAGTTAGGATATTTCCTAAAAATCTTGTGACTGTTCCTTTTCCATTTAATGTAGGACTGAGCATACAACTGGAGATGAACCATGCAGCAAGTGACAGAGACCTGCCCACAATTACTGAACACAGGCTCAGAAGTTTAAAATTAAAAGGAGTGTGGAAGAAGCATCAATGTAAAACAAATATTCAGTGTTAGACACAATTCACAATGCTGCTCTGTCTGCACCAGCTATTTTGATGACACACATACACATAGCCAGATACACAGGTGTGCTGTCTTTCTGGAGGTTGCATGAAGAAAGTGACAGGGAAGATTTATTCCTTTTGAGGAAAGGTATCAGAGATTCTTCTTCTTCTTCTGGCAATCTCTTCAGTCCCTTCTCTTGCTTCCCTCCCTTTCCTCTGCTATCTTCGTTAGCCTTTCTTTGCTGAGCTGTACAGGTTAGGACACAGTAAGCAGTTTGCCAGTTCACAGAGGAGTAGAGCCATAATGTCCAGGCACTTGGAGGGAAGGGACCTGCCACACAGGGTAGTTCCCTTCCCGGACACTGGTTTGCTCAGTCAGGGGGATAGTCTCTATTTAACAAAGCTCTTTTCTCCTCTCTGAGCTTATTTTCTTCTCCCACCCCACAGTTCTGCTCTGATTCTATCTCCTTGTTTTACTGCACATAGAGAAGGTGAAAACATTTGCTCCCTATAGCAGAGACACCAGCTATTCCATCCAGCATCCAGACTCAACCAGAGATAACAATTTGAAGGAAGGTGTGATAGCTGTCAAGGGGCCTATCTGCTAAATACCAGGAAGACTTCAGGGGTGCTAAAGGTAGCTCTAAAATTTCTGTCTCTGCACCTACTCTGAGGATGTGTTACACCACACAGTGTTATGGGGTTGAGCTAGGTGGAGTACTCACCTAGCTGTTTAAATAGCTGTGGGGCACTCTACAGCAATTAAGCACATTTGTATTCCATAGGGAGCAGTGAGACGATTTACACCATAACATATATTGTTCTGGCTATATGTGCAGAAAGCTGGGCAACGTCTGGGTCTCATGCTGTGGTTCCAGGAATGACTCCAGCCAGGAATCTAGAGGGCAACACACCAGTACCACAGCCAAGCAGGGGATCTCCCAGTTCTTGTGTTTGCAGGCACTCTGGCCAGAAGCTGCTTGGACCCTATTGGTTCCAGACCACTTTTCTTCCCTTCTAGAAAAGTCAGAAGAAGGAGGAAGAGGTGGAGAGATAAAGTCCTAGAGTTCATCATCAGCCTTATGCTGAGCTTCCCCTTGCTGTGAAGCCATGGCTCACAGAGTTCCCATACACAGCACAGATGCACCAGGAGAGGTTTAGACTGGATATCAGGAAAAATTTCTTCACCAAAAGGGTTGTCAAGCATTGGAATAGGCTGCCCAGGGAAGTGGTTGAGTCACCATCCCTAGAGGTATTTAAAAGACATGGAAATGTGGCACTTGGGGACATGGTTTAGTGGTGGACTTGACAGTGTTAGGTTTATGGTTGAACTTGATGAACTTAAGGGTCTTTTCCAACCTATATTATTGTAAGATTCTATAGGTCTTTCTTCTAAAGGGTTCCTGAACTTGCTTCTGAGGAGAAGCAAATACAGTCACTTCTCATATCCTGCTTGTCACATGGAAGAGCAGAATTAGGGTGTTCAGAGAAATACCCATCAAGAGTTATCCCATATCCTATGTCGCTATTTATTATTCCCTTAGTATGTAGACATAAGCAAACACAGCCCCTTGCCAAATTTACACCTGCCATGGAGAGAGTCTAGTGAGCAAGAGCAGGCCTCTTGGCTGCACATCTGTGGCCATGGGGAAGAGCTGCCCCATATTTGCACAGCAGCCATTGTCTTGCTGCTTCCCAGCCATCTGCTTCACAGCCATTTGGATAATCTTGTCACCTATGAAGATGTACTGCCTGGCTCTCAGGAAGCATTTGGTCATGGAGACTGTTAGCCTAGGAGAGAGAGTCTGAGACAGGAAAACAGGCTACCAACAGTCAGGTCTACCTAAGTAGCGAAGGAGAGTTTAGGAAGACTTGTTCTTTACTGTACTGAGGAGAGACCTTACCTAAATGCACTTTTTCAAGCAGCTGAACATAGCAGCTTTCAGCACAAATGACTCTCCCCAAATCATAGAATATGGTAAGGCCAGACCCACAAAGAAAGGATTGAAGGCCATCAGTCCTACTGTGGGAGAGATCTCAAAGCCATCATTGCCCAAGACACAAAACATGTTGGCTTTCCATTCTGTTATAGTATTAGGGGTGATGACTCGAACTTTCTTCTCTCCTGAGCCCCTGAAAAGAAACCAGATCCCAGGATAAAGGAAAGAGGATGCCCATTTAAAAAACAAATAAATTAAAAAAAAAAAATCTCTGAGGATAAATACTAAGATTACTTGTAGCACTTCCATCTGTGCTTTTTCAAGTTTAGCAATGCTGAAGAGAACACAGACCAGCTACATCACCCTCTAAGAAACTGAAGTGTAGAAAGGGAATGGACTTGCTCAGGGCTGCACAGTGACTCATAACCAGGGCCAAGTTGAAACCCCAATGCTCAACGCCAAGCAGATGTTTCCTCCAGAAATATTAACCTTTCACATACAGGGGTGCTGTGTCCAAAGAAGCAGTCCCCAAACGACACCTAACAATTTAAGCTGGACTCAGCCAGTGGGGATCAGGTCCCAGATCCAGGTCTCAGGGGGAAAAACTGATGGGGTGTGACTTGCTTTATCTGTGGATTGTCTGGGGAGAGGGAAAGCCATGGGTACTCCTGGAAATAAACACAAGGAATAGAGACCTGGGATTCACAAAGGCAGCTCAGCACTTAGAACAAATGCTCCGGTTTTTTTCTGTTTATTCACCTGGTTCAAAGTAATGACTAGCTTAATTCAAACTGAAGGAGCCTTTGGGACTGCAAAAGCATGGAAATTGCTTTTGCCCTTCCTATCTGCAAATAGGAACTAGCTGTGAGGAGCTAAACTCTATGATTTTTGAAACACTGAGGAACACAGTGACCAGAAGAACAGGAGGAAAAAAATCAATCAGTTAATTATTTTTTGAGAGATAAATCTTGCTTTGTTTAAATTGAATCCATGTAAATGTCAAATATGTTTAGACAAGCTTACTTTCCATGAATCCAAAACACCTAAAGTAGCTTTATTTAATGACATATTTTAAGTGCTGAGGGATTTGTGCATTAATTGAATTCAGCTTCCATGAAGTTATTACTGGAATGAATTGAGAAACAGAACCTGATACTTATCTTGTTATATTCTCATAATGAAAAACTGATAAAAGTGAAGACCCTGAAACATTAACGTGACAGGGTTGATTAAACATGCATGTCCATAGCACACATTTCTAGATAGCAAAAATAGGTTTAAAAGGCAATGTAGACAATATTTGCTTAGTGTATACTGGTTACCAGCCTGAAAAAAGATTAAATAGTTTAAATAAAGGCTTCTTATTTGTTCACTTAAGCATATTTAATCAAATAATTTATAGCACTTCAGCCTGCATCAGTTGATCTCAAATGTTGCAGTTCTGACCCCAGCTCTTTTCCCACCACTGGGACCTGCTGTCCGTTTATCAGCTCAGCTCTTTCTACAACTCAGCAGTTTTTCTGTCCTTCTTCCCTATCCTGCAGCCTCACTGCCTGTTGCAGCAAGCCACTCAGGCTGCTGTTGCGGAGCTCATCCTCTGGCCTTGGGAGCAGCACACTCTGGTCCACAGCACACACAGCACACAGCCAGGTGGGAGCTGCCCTCAGCTGAAGGATCACAGTTGCCCCTGGCATACCTTGCTGTTGTGAAACCCCAATGTGACCTACAGCAGCAGGCTCCAACAGGGACAAAGTGGCCGGGGAGCAGGAGGAACCTGTCAGAGGTAGTGGCTTGACTGTAGTTCTTCCACTGCTTCAGCAGAGCTCTCTGTACAATCCAAGAGAGATAATGTCTGTCTCATTCTTTCCTACCCTTTCTGCACCTCTCTTACTTCCCCAGTCTGCTTCAGTGTAAGCCTCACCTGAATACTGAAGTACAGGGAAACCTTCAATTCTGCTGTCAGCAAAAAGGCCTCCACCAGAGAACATGGTGTGAGCCACCCAGTGAGGGGCTGGGAGCAAAGCTGGAGGAGAAGGAGAGAGAGATGGAGAAAGAGACCTTCAGATCTAGGGAAAACGAGGAGGAAGTGCAAGTCTAATCAACTAGATCTAACACTATTCCCTCCTAGAGACAGAGTCCTTCCTCAGTTACCCACTCTAATTTTGAGGTGTCCCTGCACTCAACAGGGCACAGCCTCCTTTACTTTGGAAGTGACTTCCAACATCCTTCTTGAGGTCAATGAGTTTCTGACCATCACAACAAACCTGTCATTCCCATCATCTGGAAAAGCAGCACAGCACATGTTCAGCTGAGAACTCACCTCTCTGAAACTATTCTCCATCCCTTCAGACTCTACTAGTGCCAGGAAAGATACAATGAGATCAGACAGCAAGAAGTAAAGCAGAAGAGAAAAGCACCCAGTATATTTTAAAAGTAAATTCAAAGGTTACAGCTAGTTACTATGTCTGGAAGAAAAGGGGAACCAACCGTGGGAAGGGGTGGAGGAATGCTATGAAACAGGAGAACAGTTGACTGTATCTAATGATCATTCCAGGGCTGCATGTGCTAAGAACAGACAACAGACACTACAATCAAGACCAGTTTTGCCATCACCCACAGCATCTTGATTTCAGCCACCACTGCCTCACTCCAACACACACAGGTCCTCCACCCACTATGACCACAGGGTGCTCACAAAGAAGAGGAGGTCCACAGGGTCAGTATCATAATCCACCCGGACCTCCCACTCCTTGGCACAGGCCAGAACCCAATACAGGCCCTAGCTTTGAGGTAACTCTTGGTGGTGCTGTACTATAGTCGCAGGTGCAAATAGCTGCTGTGGTAGTATGGACCAATTGTCCCCAACTCATGCACAGCATCCTCATTTGCAAATCTCTCCTGAAAAGGAAATACAGACAAACATGCAGCTATTCAGACAGAGCTCCATGATTTCAGGTGCAATGTGCCCTTTGCTGAGTAGCACCAGCATGGCTCAAGCACAACAGTGCCTCTAAGTTGCCTTTCAGTTTAAGTGGTAGTCCTGTGCTGAGATGTACATAGATCAGTTATTCCCAAAAGACCCCAAAGCACTACAAGGCTTCACTATAATACAGATCCCAGAGCAGTTAGACCACACCACTAATGCCTATAAAAATCTGACATTAAGACTAACATTTATCTTGGCCATCTTTAAGCATATTCATCGACACTAATTCTTTAGGTTCCCTTTACAATTAGTAGGGAGAGACACTCACAGAACTTTTCTAGGGTGAGATGACTCAAGTCTGAAGATAACCCTCCAGAGACAGTCAGACACACAGCACCCAGTAGTAGCTTATCTTTCACCATTAGCTCTCCAGGGAACACAAAGTGACTAGCCCAGATATAAGTGCTTCTAAAATAGATTAGATCTCTCCTCCCTTAGCATCAAATACTAATTATATGTTACATGTTATAAAATAATATTTTATAATATATACAGCAACAGAAATATCTGCAGCACGTGGGTACAAGCTGTTTTTATGCTGACACTAAATATCAGCTGCTTTCACCAAGGCAGAAATGGCTCCCAAGGAATTAACGCCCAGTTGTCCCTTATTTATTTACATTTTCATTTCAATTTCTTCCACAGCTTGTGGTATTAGCCATTTTCAGAGGCAGCATACTGCCATTGTTACAGACCAACAAGATCTGACAAGCCCTACACTCTGCATTCAGCTACACGGGTTACTCGCATGCCAATACGAAAATGCAGCAGGATGCATTATGGGACACATGAAACAAAGATAACAGCTTCATGAGTACCCATACCAGAAGTCTTCAAATAAGCTATTTATCTCTAAAGATTGGCAGCATGAAAAATAGATGCTGGATTTACCCATAGATATGGCTGGAATCCAACAAGACTAGCTTGCTTTTTCAACAACACAGAGCCAATTCTTGTCTGTTAAAACTTTAGCAGTACCTCTGCACATGCAGGCAACCAAATCACTTGGCTGGACTAAAGACATCCAGAAACAAATCTGTGACTTGGGTCTGAATTTACTCATAGTCAGACACACAACAACGGACAGGTGTCACTATGGAGTGGTAAGGATTCACACACAGAAAAACACAGACTTGTCTCAAACACATCTTTGGAACTACCAAGGTTATGAATAAACAAGTCACAGAAGCCACACTGTCAGGGACTTCCCAGAACTTTTTCAGAGCATAGAGAAAACAAAACTGCACTAGGTCTATTTAGAATAAGAGACTCTTGAGATCCTCCTAAAAATAAAATGGGAACTACAAGATATAGCAAAGAGAATCCTACCTTCAAATGCTAACAGAAGACAGAAGCTCAGCTCCACAGAAACTTCACTGTTATTTCAGGCAGCTGTACCCAGAGTGAACCCAGCCACACCAGTGCTATTGGTGATAAGAGTTCATTTGGATTGTGTGCTCACAGTCTCCTTTAGTAAGGTTGTCACTTGAACCTTCAGTATTTTTTTGTCTCGGTCTGTGGAACTCATCTGCAGAAAAAAAGTCTAAGAAAACCATGCACAAGTTCAACAAATATCTACTCTTAAGATAAGCCTGAGAGGAGACAGAGCTGAGCAATTTGTCTTTCTGGCCTACCTAGAAAGTAGAACAAAGCTCCAAACAGGCAGAAAGCATCTCCAGTGAGATGAAGGAGACCTTTCAAGACTAGGGCATTCTCTTATGTCCTTGTCCCTTCACAGGACAAGAGAGAACTCTGGGTGATCCTCCAGTAGATGACTACTTCACAGTTCAAAAAAATGCTACTTTCCAGCAGACAGCTTCCCAGCCTGGACAGGTCAGCCACTGCCCACTGCAGACGCACAAAAAGGCTCTACTTCATCCTCTAGTTTGGAGTAAGAATAATGAAAAACAAAGGCATTTCCTACTCACCTTCAGCTCCACCAGTGAGTACTAGAAGAAAAAACATAACAAACAGATTTCTCATTAGCTCCTTGAAACCTTTTTTTTTTTGTAATACAGTGGTGGCATAAGGGCTTAGGACTGGTTACTGCAGCAATCAAACCCTCATAGTCATGAGGATTCAGCTCACCATTCACAAACCTCAGGAGGATTGAACACATCCATTTAAGGACCTTTTCCCCCATATTTGCTGCCACTGTTGTTTACATTCAATCAGCCTGCAGAAGATATCCAACATCCACATCTGGAAGGTCAGCTCAAACTGCTTTCTTTCATTTTGCTAGCAGGGACTCCATGGATTTTTGTGCAGATCTCTAACTATTTTCCAGGGACTCACTCGATTCCCTGGAGTGCTTCTTTGGGTTGAAAGGAAGGAGCTGAGCTGGAGTAGTGTAAGGTTGGGACTGGCAGTCCTTCGAAGTAATCCAGCTCCAGGTTAGAACAGGGTCTGAGCTGGGTTACCTCCAGGGGTAGGTCTACAGAAAGCATCTGAGGCTTTACATGGGTTTGATTATGAATTTCTGCTGCTGCTCAGGAATGCTCAATTTGTAGTTCCTAAAGAATAAAATACTCAAGGGCAAGATCAAAAGCAGAGAGCTGCACCCCTACATAAGCCCAGTCTATGTCCCCTGTTTACATTTCCTCATACTATCCTCCCCACGTTTTCTCCTTTACATTCCTCACCTCATCATTCAAAGGCATTTTTATGCTGTTCAAAGTGACATTTTGAGACTGTACTGCAATGGAAAAAAGCAAAAGAAATGCTTGAGAACACAACCTTCAGGCACAGCCCACTCCACCCCTACCCAGCCCATACTCCAAGGTTGGTGGTGTCCTTTCAGGGCATTCCCATAGGCATTATATCTATGGGAAGATCTGAGGGCATAACGGGGCCCTGAGGATATAGACTGAGAAGAAATACACATAAAGAACATGAGAATGCGAGCCTAAGAAATGCGAAAGAGGAAAGCCCCTAAGACATGAATTTATGAACAGTCAGAAAGAGATAAGAGACTGGATTTGTTTGCAGGAAGCAGCTGAAGTATCCTTTACTTCACATTATCTTGCAAAACATGGTAATAATTCAATAAATAGTAACATTTTTGTCTTACAAAATGCACAAAAGACATAGGGCCTTGCAAAAAGACATTAATCAAATATTTTTTCATCAAAGTATATCAATGCATATTTTTCCACCTTCATGGGAAAGAATGTGGATGTGTCATTTTCCAGTAATTAAAATTAAGTCATGCCTTCAATGTAGTTGGAGATTTTATTACTGGAAAAGCTATTCTGAATAGGCCAGGTATTACTGAAGCACCAGTCAGTGTAAAAAAACATACTAATAAAAATAATTAAAAAAACCAAATAAAAATCACACACACAAAAAAAAAAAAAACAAAAAAAAAACCCCAAAAAAACCAAAAAATCCCCCTGCAATATACCAACTATAAATAGAAAAGCGTATTTTTCTGCATTTGATGAAACAAGGACGATGTCTTTCAGGCAAAGATTATTTGAACAGCTTGGATACAACTAACAAGTATAAGACGATAGTCTTCTAATAGATGACAGACAATTGCCAGGTGAGTTTCCACCATTTCTGAAACAGACAAGAGCACACCACAACATTTGGAATCCAGGGCAACAAACATGGTGAGTTCAGTAATGTTCTTGATGGGTCCTTGCTGGACTTCATGCGGAGATAGCCGGGATGATGTTTCCTGGAGGCCATTTAAGACTGGTGCTTGTAAACCTAACAAGTCTGCATCAGGGTAACTGTTGAGTAGATTGGTACAATTGTTTTAGGAACAAGTCTGAAGTAATAGTAGAAGTGTGAACTGTAAATCAAGTGTGATTTCTTTACTAAAATCCAGGGCCAAGGTAACCGCTATACCGGCTGGGAACCCACATCAAAGACCTTGTTGTTATAGTGGAGGCATACACTGATCTGCACACTGCAAGGAACATCCCCTCAACCCTCCCCACAGCTTACCTGTATGTATACCTGGGCTTACCTTGTTGTCCTGGCATGCAAATAGACTCACCAGTTTGCACAAGAGTGCTGCTCACAATGTTCTGTATGGAGACCCGTTACTGCACCACTGCCCACAGAGAGGCAAATGGTCACAACTTCCTTGATGCCTTTTGCAGGTGAACAGACTTGGGGAGTGCAGGAAAATACCCCAGGGTAACTTAAGAGAAATTATTGTAGCAGAATTGGGCAGAGCACTTGAACACACATGTAATCAGACTAGTGGCTAGTTTACAAAGGAAAGAAGGGGCTTACTGCTCTACTTACTGCTAGAGAAGTTGCTCCATAGTTGACATGGAAGAGACAGACATTCTTACAAGTGCATGTGAGACTTAACGGGATTTATGCAAATTTATATTGGTATCCATTGTACAAGGACACAGGAAGCATTAAGAAGCAGTTAAAGGTAGAGCCCAGACCTGTACCCCATGTTGGAATGGGTGGGATAATATTTGTTAACAAAATGAGAACCCCAGTTTAGCCTTCAGCAAGTCAGAGCAACTAGAAGCAAGTGGATCTGACTATTTTCTGGATAGAATAAGAATTCCCAGTCCCCATATGCTTCCTTTAATGTCAAAATGATTAAACACTTTACTTCAATGATTCTTCCTGCCAGATAATGCTGGAAACCAGGCAGTCCACAGCATAAGGGGAGCAGATGAACATAAACATGGGGAATTCTGAAGCATTAGTAATGGACAGAAGTAGTAAGCAACTGCCTTTCACCCTGTTGGCAAATGCCACAGTCCCTGACATTTCAGGGTGTGTTACTGATTGGGAGATCAGAAGATGAACAAGCGTGAGATATGATATCAGCCACTTTCACCAGTGACAGGCACAGCACAGAGCTGTGTTCTGAACTTCTGCCAAGCACTGCTGTTACTGTTACTCAGCCTTGTTTTGGCGGGTGCTTTGCAATCGTACTTCATTTCTTTTCATACATGTAAGATTAGTTACTCACTTTCCACTACTGTAACCCACTATTTGTCATTGTCTAGAATTTGCATTAACAAATTCTTTGAAGGACAGAAGGAAGGGTCCATGGGCATATAGTTGAGCCTACGCACAGAAGGGGCCTTTGGCTACCACCTCAGAAAAAGGTCCTAAAGGGGTGCCTCACTAGTCCTAATATGAATTAAGATGAACAAGCCAATTAATAATAATATATCAGCAATATAGCTATTAATATAACCCTTGATAATGTAATAATCCTTAACAGGAACAGCTGTGTAATAAACTGATCCTGAAATCACACACAGAGTGCATGGGTATGTACGTACATGCTGCCATTATCAAAACATGCATCCAATAGCTCCAAGTCAGTCTTCTAGAATGGACATCAGATCCCATAATTCTGCTCATTACAATGCTAATGACAAGGCTTTACACAGGACTGCAAGAAGGCTTCTGATTGTAATTGCTCTGCAGAACTGTTGCTCTTTCAAAAGGCAATATGGCAGCTTGTTAGCATGCACTTTTGTGTAAAGTCTCT
Organism: Phalacrocorax aristotelis; assembly: GCF_949628215.1. Lineage (NCBI taxonomy): Eukaryota > Metazoa > Chordata > Aves > Suliformes > Phalacrocoracidae > Phalacrocorax > Phalacrocorax aristotelis. The sequence goes on along the minus strand of NC_134276.1, from coordinate 135,082,139 downwards.
TTCATATTCTTTCATATTCAGAGTCAGCACTAAAGCACCTCTACACTCACCTCAGGAAGCCTAGCAGAGAGACTCTTCTACTGGCAGCCCATTTGGCCAAGAACACACGATGACCTGTGGCACTTCAAGAACCTCCCTATGGAGCAAAGCCCTGATCATAACACCCTAGTACTGAAGGCCGGTGGTTGCCTTCACTGCTGAAGTAGCTCCAGCCTCACCTTCAAGATCCCCACCAGGAAGGCGAAGCACCGGAATAGTCTTCTGGTGGCCACCAAGTAGCATGTCGTTCTTGCCCTCAGCCTCCACCCTGGGGGTAAGCAGCAGGGCTCCTCCACAGTGGCAGAAAGCCCATGTGGACCTTCTCTGTAGCTTGATCATGCTGGCAGCACCACCCCACAGATCCTGGCAAGATAAGAGAAAACCAGAACAGAAAGTTTTGACAGCATTAATGCTTTAAAAAGTGAGTAGGTAATTCAGAAGTGAACTGAGTTCTTCACTAAGTAGTGGCCGGGCACAAACGTAACTGCAGCAGCCTTTCAGGGCCTGGAGGACACCCAAAGCTCTGTGGGTCCTTGCCCAGGCCCCCCAGGGCTCCTCCCACCTGCCCACAGCCCAGGATTCCATGTTAGGCCCCCATGTCCATCAGCCCCTGCCCCAGAAATGCCACAGTAGGACCCAGCTCCAGCTCCCACAGCTATGCCTTGCCTGGCTCTGGGCCCTATTAACCTAATCCCATGGGCTTCTCTCCTGAACCTTGGACCTGCCTCATTTCTCAGGTGCCAAAGGGACCCAGCTACATTTGTGGACTCCAGCACTAGTGTTTGGGAACACAGAGAAAGTGGACCAAGAGCCTGCATAGACTGAGGCAACAAGTGCTTGGGGACCTGCCCTGCAGAGGTACACCCAGCATACAGTAAGAGGAGCAGGCACTTGAAGTACCCCAACTCTCAAAGAGAAAGGGCTCTGCTGTTACCCCTGAATTTAAACCAGAAGAGGCCCTTAGCCACTCCCCATCACATCAGGGTTGTTCCTGTGTCATCCAGTAACAATGCTCTGGAAACAAAGCCTCCACAGAGGTACGACGTCTGTGTCATCTTTCTGCCTGTGCCACCATCCTTCATCACTGCTGTGCCCCTGAGCAGTGAGGGCTGGAAAGAAACAGAGGCACTGGGGAACCAGGTAAGAGGGTAAGAAGCACCCCCAAAGGGCATCTGTCTACACACCCTATGGTCCTTGGCCTTCTGTGACACTATGACAATGACTAGCTATCCCTTGAAGGGAAAAAACAGCGGCAAGTGGAATGAAAGAGGGCTTTCACTGTCTCTCCTTTATTTCTACCATATAAAGAACACGAAAGGGTGAAATTGAAGGGGAAAATTGTGGCTACTCGTTTTCATAAAAAGGTTCTCAGAGCACAACACTGCTACTGGCTTTTCAAAACCCCTGCTACCCCCCCTCCAAAAGTCATACTAAGTAGCAAAAAGGTCCATCCTCACCCTCCCTTAGCCCCTTTGGCTCCACTATCCACAGGAAAAACCTCACAACTGGTCTTTCTGGTTCCCTTATCACATTATAACCACCCACCAGGCACCTGTCCCATCTCCAACCTCACTGAAGGACAACGCATGATCACTCAAACCAAGCTGCTAGCCTCCTTCCCTGCCCCTTTGACATGGTATTCCCTATGCCTAAGAAAAATTCCCAAATTTACCACCTAAGTGTTCGCAGCAGACCAAGCTCTGTCTAAAACTCACCAGCCCAAACTGTCAAACAGCTGCTGTCGCTGCTATTCCCAGTGAGCCTGCTGTAGCAGAGAGAATCACAGCTATCATGTTTTCTAGCTCATTTATGCAAGATTTAACAGTGAGCTCAAAGACACTGAATGCCTAACCTAGGAAATATAGCCCCACAGTTACAAGACACAGACCACAGAAAGCCCTGAGATGTTTCCCAGATACTTTGGTTTGAGGGAAATCAGATTGTCACAGGGAAATCAATTTGATCTAAACTTACGGCTGCAACTTTTCAAGTATGTCAGTCTGTTCCTGGTGAAGTTAGGGGACAGTCTGCTTTTTGGTTAGTAACTGGTATGTCCTGCATGGTACGTGTGAGGCAGACTCAAATCTTTTCAGATGCTAATCACTTCAACAAAAACAGTAAGATAGTAGAGGAGGAAAAGAGTAAGCAATATCTAGTTCAGCAGCTGGGTGAAAACCTCTTTTAGCCAGAGGAAAGCAGTTACTGGAATGAGGCAGTTCAAAGGGGAGACTGCAAAAAAATTTGCAGTGAGAACAATGGAAACAACTCTCCCCTGCTCTGAGTGACATTTTTTCTGAAGATTATCTACAGATTTAAATTTTGCAGGATCTGTTGCTTGCTGAGATTAAGACAGAAAAAGCCAAATACTGTTTTATTGATGAATGCAGGTTAATTCCCATGCTGCTGCATGATTGTAGGCGTTACAGTAGCCTGGAAGCTCCAGGATTCCAACTGAAGTTGTTTGTGTCTCTTGCTTTGCACGCTGTAGGTGTAGGCATAAGGGTACATTCAATTTCCTTTGATTTTTTTTTTAAAGTCTTCTTGCATGTTTCCACAATGCTGTAACCATAAACTGCCACTTCTGCCATTTTCCAGTCACAAACATTTGGAAATCTATATGTTGTTGGAGTTAGTAATCAGGAAGCTCCTCTTTCATCACACTTGCAACAGCTAATGAACCAAGAAACATGATTTTCAGAAATCAGCTATATTTCTGTTCTGATGAGCCCACACCAGCATGCTCTGCTTTTTCCTGCTCTTACATATAGGGAGGGTGATTTCTGGGAAGTATCCAAGCATCATGAGAGTTCAAGAAAGCTCCAAAGTCCCTACCAGCTATTGTATGGGCACACTCACTTGAAGGAAGTAACACGTGATCATGGCAATACCCTCATTTTGAAATAATTATTTCCCCTCCCTGTGTGTTTGAAAACGCAGGCTGACTTGCCACCATCTGTTTGTCCTTTTTCTGTTTGACAAGCCTATATGGAAAAATGCCTGAGCTGACTTACAAATTTATGACATAACATGCTGTCCACACTGTAAATCCCATCCCAGGTGAAGCAGCAAGAGTTGCCTGTCTGCAATCCACAGGCAACACCCACTACTTAAGAGCTCTATAGCACAACAGGTCAGCTCTGCCAACCTTACTCTTCTGGGCAATAAATGACCATTTTCCTGCATGGGCTGCCAAAACCATGGAAAAAGTGGTTGCCCTGCTACATTATGTCTCCATATAAGCTGCAGATGTTACTAAAAGTGCACAGAGCGATAGCACACATAAAATGAACCCAATGCAGCCTCCTGGCTTCTGGCCCTGATACACACTCAGGAATTAAGTAGGTGCAGTTCATGATGTGCACAGTATTGCTGGTCTTAGCACATTTCTAAAGGACAGCATAAAGAGGATGCTTAGCTTCACTATAGAGAAAAGTTTAGCTAAAACCATAGTCCAATTGATATTAGCATCACCTTGGGGCACTGCCAGATCACTTGTAATTATGCATGTGATCCAGATAAAGTGGGAGCACACAGCTGCAATTCTATTGAACATACTTAAGTGTTTCCCTGACCTGTGGGGCTGCAGGTGATGCCTGATCAGGCATGAAGCCTGCTAGGAAAGTTTCCTCTATCAAAAAGAACCCTGCATGACATGTTTGTATGTGTTCCCTTCTGTACCACATGGCCACAAAGTCTAATCTAATTATCCAGTACACAGGATTTACTGTCATGTGCCATCAATCTGGTACCCAAGGGAGCCTGGAAACCTCACTTGTAAACCAGCATCCCAAAATGGAAGAATCCCTTTTCCATGCTCAAGGCAAGTGAATTTCAGCCTCTCCCTGCTGGCCCTATGCACTCTGCTGTAGGGATTAATAAAGGTCACTAAAACACTGAAACACAGGTGTTATTGTACGCATACTTCTGCAATATAAAATTTTGCATTTTCACTGGAAACCCTGCAGGAAGGCAAAACTTTTTAACAAAAAAAAAAAAAACCACAAACCTTGTGAACAGCTCTACAAGATCTCTTCTTCACTCATCAACTACTCCCACCTGATCCTCTCAGTCAAACACAAACTGATGCTCTGAAAATGGTGGTAGTCCCTCTTCACTGGCAGACTGCTCCATACTACTCGCCCCAGTGTGCCTCCCGATATCCTTGGCGCTGCTGTAAAACACCTGGAATCTCTGTCCAGCTTAAATGTTTCAACTTGTGTACACGGATGTGGCATTCAGATTCCTCAGACATTAGAGCTGCTATGAAGCCACATTCCACACTGTAATTTATTTTATCAATGGGACCTGCTCTGGCAGATCTGTTTGAGGGCTTCCATTTGTGGTGGGGCAGCACAGTGAGGAACACAGATAAAAAGGAACCCATAAAGGCCAGGGCAGGAAAGATAAAGATTATGACTGTGTACAATACGCTTGGCTTTTATTTGCCTTGACATGATTTTACCATCATAAAAAGAGTGCGAATTTCAAGAAAGGGAAGCACAATCACTACCTAGAAACTATATGAAAGTTGTTAGGATCAAGGCAGCAGAAAAATGTTTAGAGTGACGCTGGACAGGTAGAGTAGGTAAAGCTGAAGGATGGTGGCAAATTCAGGCTGAATACCAGAAAAACCTATTTAACAATAAGACTTCTTAGCAATTCTGGTAATTGCAGTAGAGAATAAGACATGAAGAAACTCCCACTTCATTCTTTGAGAAGTAGACCCTAGCCTGAAGTTTTTTAAAGACATTTGAGACAATTTAATCTCTCACACACTTATGGGGGGGAAACAAAGTATGTTCTGCTCAAAAAAATTTCACCTGTTTCATGACAGAGGTCCTCAAGCCCAGATACCTAGAGCAATTAAAAGGGATGTTTGACTTAGTGTAAGCTATTTGCATATCTTTTTCGCCAATTTATCCCTCATTCTCATTCTCTTATTTGTTTTACCGTTAACCTTCTCTGTATTTCCTACATTCTCTTCTGCCTCCACTTCAGATCTCCTTAGCAGAATGCAGGCAGAACAGTACAAGACCAATTTCAAACCCCTCAGAGTCCACACGCCCTGGTTTGCCACACTTTTGCCAAAGATCTACACAAAAACATATACAGACTAGAGCTATGCCACCAAAAATAAATATTGAGGTTTCAAGCAGGTCACAATCACCATTGCCTTCCCCACATGGCACATATTCTTGCCTCTCCCTAGAGCTGCACTAAGTTGGACAAAGTTATCCACACAGATGATGTTACGTCTAATTAGGTGAATGGATATTCCTAATGGGTAAGTCTGGCTTTCAATAGAGCATGACTCTAATTAAGCAGAATTTACTGTCTCCAAAGGATGCCTGAGTTAGAGCCTGAGCTGTTCCTAATCTTCCAGACCATCCAGAGGGAAGCATTTTTCCATACACAGCCTAGAGGAATATTACAATTAACTCTAGAGATATGCACAGAAAGGTTCATAAATGCCCTAAGGTAGTAGTCTTCTTCCTCCCACATCCCTGCTGCATCCTCACAGTGCTGTACATTACCAGACAGGTTGTGCCTGCAACCTAATTCCCATGTTAACAGGTCAGCTGGGGAAGTCTTAGCTTCAGTTTACAGACTTCAGAAGCCAAGTCCTCCCAAACTAAAGGTGATGACTTGAAGATTATTATCTTCCAAGCTTCTGGCTTATAGGAAGCTGTAAAGAAATACAAGACACAGCATGCTGTTTGACATGATTTCAACTGATTATCAACATGCCCAAGCGAGCAGACGAACATGACAGGCAAAAGGTGGAATAAAGTTTTGGATAAATATGGAATCCAAGAACCTCCCCAGAAAACAAACCTCATTTTTAAAAGCAAGATATCCAGAACTACTGCAAATACACTCTGGGAACTTCATGCTAATTTTCTAGAGCTTTCCCAGTAGGTACATGGATATGTGGCCCAGTGACAGACCTCTTGTCTTGCATGTCTAGTCCCCAGTATCTCCAGGTGGCCTTTACCCTGGAACTCTGCTCACACCCACTGTAATGGCCATAGGAGAGAGTGGAAAATGTTTGACACCTAAAAACTGGCTATTTGTGTTTAACACCTAGTCCCCACAAACTACAACACCCAAAAAGGGGAGGAAAAATAACACACAGACCCTTCTTAGAAAGCATTTGTATACACAAACCTGACATTGGCTGTATGTAAAAGACATAGAGTACCATTACTATCATGATATTTCTAACTGGCATAATTATTATCCTTTGCGATGTCTAAAAGCTGAATATTCCTAAGGACAGGTAATTTTTAATAGTTTAATTCAGAGAATTTAAGTTCATTGCTTTTCATTCAAGACTTAGCCTGAAACTAACTATTGATCATTTTAGTTTCATTTTTGTTAGAACTTAGTAACTACAAAGACATACTCATATATTGCAGACAACGGATTTAGAAGACAGACAAATCTGAAGGCAAAGCATTTCTCTGCCTCAAAGCAAAGTGAGATGACATGCAGGCAAATGGGTTGAGGTGCTGAATCAATTAATAAGAACAAAAGATGAAGTCAGGCAACCACATCAGATAATAAAAAGTAAGGAAGCATTTTACTACATAAGTCTTTACAGAGCTTTTATAATCATCTTCCTCCTTGTCTACAGCCTAAGCAAAATACCTGCCACTCAGGACTTCTGCCCAGAGCTGGTTCCACTCAAATTCTCAAATATGGATAACTGGGAACCACTAGACTATTTGCTCCCTAAGAAACATCTGCTTTCTGGAGTGAAGGAATGTGACTAATATAGTTGTGCCCTACAGGCAAATATGCCCTTTTTACACAAGGACTGAGTGTTTGTTCTTTTTTTCAGAAGGGATTACCTCGTGAGATCTAATAACCATGACTGCAATTTCTGCTTCTGAGCAAACTTGGGACTGCAGTCTGCATGTGTAATAATCGCAGTGTGTTTGCACACATGCAGACCATGCAAAACCTGTTCCTTAGATAGGATACTGCAGGCCAGAACTGACCTGTGAATCCAGGTAACTCTAAGCAAAACTATAGTACATCTTATTACAGCTAGTTCTCACTGTAACACTCACTATAAGCTGTTTTCAGTTGCAGTTAGCAGTCCTGGATGACATCTTCCAGGGCACCATCTTCCTTGCACCAAATTTTCTGAAAGCTTTTGCCAACAGGTGCATGCTTTCCCAAGGATGAAATAAGGAACTGTAATGTTGAATTTTAATCATAAAAATTTTCTGGTGATCCTTCCTTATAACTCATTCACATTGGAACTGCAGCTTGGAAACAAGCACAGGCTCAGTCAGAACTTGCTAGAGCTTCACAGCTTGCTGAAGCCTCTCTGCTAGTGCGAACTAACCTCTGTGTGTACCATCCCCATATAGCAACTTAGCAAATTCCTTTTTGGTGCTCTAAAAGGGCGGATAGATGTAGCTTCAACAGGAAGGAGCAAATGCTTGTGCTGAGCAAGGTGCTGGCCTTGTCTGCTCTGAATGCTCACTTACTTCTCTACATTACCACGTAAATCATACATAAAAGGCAAATGTCAGATCACTGCAAAAGTGTCAAAAGCACCACCCTGAGGCAAAGGGGATTACTGGAGGACAGCCAGCAAACAGGGACTGAGGATGGGCAGGCTAGGCCATAGAGCTGGGTAAGAACCAGAACCAGTGGGACTGAAATTAAAGGAAAAGCAAAGAAAAAAATTTTGGGGGAAGCCAAGAAAGTGAAACTCTTCAGAGATGGGTAACATGGTAGGGTATAGAAGAGCTCTCAGCCTGGAAACCAGTCAGAATAGGAAAATCATCACTCTAAGACAAATTGCCTGAATGTTCAGCTACTACTTTTTGAGCACCTGCAGATGCACAAGAGTCCCACACACAGTTTAGAAAGGTTTCTGCAGCTGTCTGCATCAAGGGTAACATGTACCCACCACACTCTTGTGATGCACTCCCAAGCAATAGGGAACCACCCCTTCTGTCTTCACTTAATTTCTTCTTTCTCTAGAACCCTAATGCTAAAATAACAGGATGAGGACAAGAAGAATGGGTCATGGGATTTTCATTTGCTGAAAAATAGAACGAGATTAATGAGTTGTGGAAGTCAAGAACCTTTTTTCTGTAGATCCCACTTACAGTGATGAGTTATCAGCCTGGTCTTACCAGTGGACTGAGTTGAGAGTTCATGTGAAAAGTACCCTCCCTGCAACTCGCTGGTAAAAGTTTGCAGCAGCTCTTTAAACTGCTTTGCTGTGGAAGATTCAGCTTGTTTATAACATGGGCTGTTCCAATTGGATGTACAATCCATTTTGTTCCAAATTTTCTGTGCTGTCAAAGGAAGGTATAGTCAAGGAACCCACTAAGGGATCTCATTCTGGTTGAGTCTTTGGGGTTAGAATATCTACTTACATTAGTGGGGCAGGTTTGTGTCATATCAGGATGATTAGGCTCATCGGGGGTGGGAGTGTGGGGGGTGGGCAGGAAACAACAAACAAACCACACAAACACCTAAAAAGTAAAGGCATTCCTAAGTCTTGATCATCATAAAAGTCCAGCACCATTTTTTTTCAGATAAATGTGGGATAATGTTTCATGGCTCTGGATAGAGTACTTTGACTGGAGAGATTGACATGTATCTTCTTTGTAAGCTCAAATAATAGCCACTAAAAAGTCACCTGCACTGATAAACAATAGACAGAAGAAGAAAATAGTAGTTCAAAACAATGGTTTTGTCAAGTGTTGAAAGACCTGAAGTCCTACATCGATGAAATCTTTCTGGCTAGACATTGCACTGGTAAGCAGCAAGCAGATATTGCTGTCATATGTACCTCTCTCCTACTGTAAAATAGGTTCTAACAATGACAAACGCTCCAGAATAACTGAAAGTAAAGATTGTCTGAGATGCTTTCTTCAGCTTTGAAAAATATTTCTACTTAACAGCATAAGTTCTGGCACAGAAAAACTTTGCAGTAGCATTCTCTAGGCATGAGTAAAGCAATCTGTTTCCATAGATTTTGTTCAGATATGCTCCATACCATGAACTCAGGAATATTCCTCTTGACTGAACAGTAATTCTAAATTCTGCAACATACCATCATTTCGGGTAGCAGTGCTGACTTCTGGTGATTGTGTGGACAGAGACAATTTGCGTTGTCTTTGGTCACAAGGAGGTCCACCTCAGGGGTAAATACCTATGGAATACTTGACGTACTACAGGTGGCTTTAGGATGCACTTTGAAAACCATCTTAAATTAATCACAGGCTGTACTATTGTACTATTGAAATTAGTAGAATTAGTGAAATTAGTAGAATTAACCTTTTCAACAGGGGGATGGGTCTTAGGTAACCTTAAGCTGATGATCAAAATATACCTGCAAGAGATCATTTGTGGGAAACACAGGCTGTCTTGCTCAGATGGTCTGCTAGCTGCTTGCCCTCCCTGCAATACACAGCCAGCGAATTCACTCAACTCATGATATTCAGTTCCCAAGACACATTAGCTTCCTAACATAAATGGTTTCATTCCCCTTGCTTGCTTAAGGTTGTTAAATAGTTGTGCTGGTTTTGGCTGAGAAGGGGTTAATTCTCCTCACTGTGGGGGTCGGCTACCTTTCCAGCTTCCCGCGCTCTGCCGCGTGGCGGGGGGAGGGGGCTGGGAGGGGCAGGGCCATGGTGGGGGCGGCTGACCCCGACTGGCCAATGGCAGGTTCATTCCATACCATGTGACACCATGGCCAATATATTGAGGGGGGGCAGTGGCAGCGCGGGGGCGGCGCGGCATCGGGTCGGCGGGCGGCTGCGGCGCGTGCGGTTTGTTTCGGCGGTTCGTTCCCCCCCTCCCCTCCCTTCCCCCCTCCCCCGGGGCTTTGCGCCTCTCGTTGTTCTCCTTTACATTGCATTTCTACTGTTGTTTCTTTTAATTTTAATTATTAAACTGTTCTTATCCCAACCCACGAGCGTTACCCTTCTGATTCTCTCCCCCATCTACCGGTGGGGGAGTGAGCGAGCGGCTGTGTGGGGCTGAGCTGCCGCTAAACCACAACAATAGTCCAGGCTCTGACACAAAATGTTTCTTTTCCAAATCCAGTGAAAGATTCACACTACAGCCATAACAGCTTCTAGTCCCCAAACACCTATGTGAAGTCTGAAATTTGCTTCTGATCATACTCTGTGTATCACAAAATGATGTGACTGGGGGTTTAGTAGGCTTTAGTACTCTTTGTAGGTAAACATTTTTCTGTTCTTTCCACTACAGAAAGGGTAGGAAAGACTTCCAGATTCTTACCAGCAGACTGTTACGCTTAATATTCTGACTTGACTGACATCTAAAACTGTCTGAAGTATGACCAAACTGTCACAAATAGGCAAGCTGCTAGCTATACCAAAGGATGGTTTTCATCTCTGATGAATCTGGATCAGCCTGCAAGTCCTATTATCTGAAATCTTCTAGATGGCTGAGGGAGAAGGAAGAGTCCTTATGATTCTGCAGTACAAAACCCCAACGTTTTTAAAGGACTGCCTCTACAGTCTCTTCTCCCTAGAGTGCAAGTGACAAGAAAAGTCATATAGATTGCTCATTCAAGGAGCCGGTTCATCCACGGGGTATCTACCATTTCTGATACTGCCTCCTTGTTCTTAATTCAGGGAAACCTTCTATGGCTGCTTTTGCCGTTATCTCAACTAACAATAGATGACTCAGAGAACGCCCTGTGATGGAAACGGCAAAAGGAATCTCCCATGAGCAATCACCCAAAGAGCGGATCTCCATTGAGATAATTAGCAAGGATGCAGCAACAAATAGAAGATTTGTCACACCAAAGAGAGCTTGACTCTCTAACCTGTTAAGGACAACATTCTAAGAAGACTTCAGAAAAATTCAGGCCTTCACCACTCACATCAATGAAGTATCCTCATCCTAGCATATGGAATCAGAACTCCTCCTATTTCCTCCTTTGGCTCCAGGTCTTACATTTCTTCTCTCTATGCAGTTGTACATTCAAAAGGAAGACTTTCACAAGTCTTCCCCACCCACTTGCCTATACCTTCACAGTATAGACACTGTAAGAGCAAGAAATAGAGATAAAAGGTTCTCAGCACCTTGGAAGGGAGTAACACCATTTTTTCTTCCTCCACCATCAGGCAATTTTGGAATGAGAGGCCATGGCTACCACATTTGGTGCTGAGTTTAGTGTTGCTGGGCCACACAAGGGACTGTCTGCAAATCTTATGCTCTAGTCCTATTAAGACAGATACCAAGATGCTCAACACAGCCATTGCTGTTTGTAACAGAGCTTCAAGTGATAAGCATCAGTTTTCATCCCTTTTATTTCTCCCTCCTGAACATCTCAGACGTTAGGTATGACTCTTGCAGAGCCTCTGCTAGATCTAGACTCTACCATTTCCTCTAAGTAATACACACACATTGAATATATCTTCTAGCATGGAGGCTGTAAGGCCTTAAACCTGGACTGTACTTAAAACTGCTATGATAGTCCAAAAAGCTTTGAAAGAGCTTTGTATAGATTTTTGCAGTTACACATTTCCTTTTCTGAGTACAGTACAATCATGAGAAGAAAAGCAACAGCTTTTAAAGTTGTATATGCAAAGCAGCTCTAAAAAATATTGCTAATATAGGCATGAAAATCTAAATAATAAAAACAAGGTATGGAAAAATACATTTTAAAGCTCCTTATGAACAACTTAATTTTTTTTCACGTGGCCTATCCTGACTATATAATCTACAAATTTTATATGGGAGGGTTCATGGTTATTAACTATTGCTAATTGTAAGGAAAATCTGAAGTACAGTTTTAGCTTCTACTCATGTACACAGGCACACATGCACAAACTGCATTAGAGTTTCAGGAAATCAGTACTATTACTCACTTGCAAAGCTACACATCTCAGTTGCTGAATGACCCGAGGCCCTAATTTCAATCTTTTTTTTTTTTAATCTATAGCAGTTTTACAAATGGCAACTAGTAAAATGGATTTTAAAAGTTTTATGTGTAATTTCATAGTTTAAGTCTTAACAAGCAGTGCAACAAATGTTCAGATGAGTGCTTTGCGTTTCCACGTAACTTATATTAGCTAATCATGTCATACACCAGCATGACTTTTCAAAAACATTATTAATGCTTTGGTAATCCTCAAACTAATAATTACCCTAGGTGAGTAAGAATAGACTTTGAAAATTTTCATTTCCCCTCTTCAGTCTAACTCCTCCTGTCTCTCTAACCTTCCTCCCCCCTAGTTGAAGCTTTAGGCTATAACTGCTTGTACCCTAAAACACCGTTTTTACATAATCTAGAAATACTTCTTGACACTTGAAGAACACAATTAACTACATCAACTCTACCTTCTGTTCATAGTTCCACTCTACTGATTCTTTTTTAATAATTCAAGGAAAAATTTTTATTCTTCTCAAAGCATTGAGTGTCTCTGTGTGTTTTTCCTTAGCACTTCAAGTTTGTATTTATGCCTTGTATTTAAAGATATTGTTTACAATAGAGGTTTATTTCACTCATTAGCACTGTTGCTGTTTCTTTATTTTTATTAATATGCTATATTTGGTCACTGAAGACAGTTTAACTATTTCTTGGGATTACAAGCAGTAGCTTCGGAAGCTTGGTTTAGAGAAAAAAGTCGGCAGTATTAACTACATGCCAGCAGAGGGAAACACAGCCTCAAGAAAACTAAATCACCCTCTTGGAGATGTTTACTTTCACCCATTACATTCATTGAAACTGACTGATTTACCCAGGAATATATTAGACCCATTGAGATGTGGTAGGATATGTTGTCTTGTATCTTACATTTACTATGTACACGCTGACAGAAATAAATAAAAGTGATCTCTGCTTTGAGTTGTATCTGTTAATATATGACTCAGACATCTTGGGCTCGATTTTTTTCCAAGGTTGTAACTGGTTTCTACTCTCCACAAAATTAATGGATCCAAAGTGCTCTTGACAAAATGTGACCCAAATCCAGCACGGTTAGAAGTGACTTCTGGATGTTGAAATTCACATTCTTCACCTTGGAAGATGTCAGTCAAATACTAGCCACAGCAGCAGTAGGTGCTTGTGACAAAACCAATTCTGGAAAAAAGAAACAGAATGAGCAGTCATGACCAGCAAGCTCTAAGAGCACTTCTTACACTGTTCAGTGCATCTCTGAAACACTGACGACCCACACCCTTTCCATGCAAGAGAGACATGCACTGTTAGGCTAGGTTTTATCAGAGGTTGAATGATAGGGGAGCATCGCTACCTTAAGGAGGTGTGTTCAGACAGCATGTATCCAAAACACTGGGACTGCTTCCAAAACTAATGGGGAAAGTCGGAACTGCAGAAAAAGCTTCCAAGAGCACGACTGCCTAGGAGCGTGAATTTTACCTCTCTGAAAGCCCTTCACCACTCTAGGCTCACAACATCTGCTTCCAAATCCCTCCAAATCAGCCTGCTCCTCATACTCACTGTTCTAGCCCCTAAGGGTTACATTTATTAAAGGACACTTATGAAAACATGTAATTAAAAGATGCTGAAGTCCTCCAGGCAACCAAAGCAAACACATACACAGTGACCTGCTTGCCAACTCTATATAAACAAAACAATGCACCACAGTGTGCTCCGCTCCAAGGGACACTGTATGCAATGATATTAAACACCAGTCATTTGGGCTAAGGGAAAGAGATGGAAATTTAATTAAAAGTTGATTGGCTATGATAAGTAATTTTGCAAGATTTGTCTGCATTAAGAACACATTCTTTTCTTTCCCTCCCCCATGTTCAGAGTCAGCTACAGCCTCATCCTAGAAATTCTGAGCACCTTCTTTTTTTCTCCGAAGTCAGGAGTCACTGATGAAATTAAGGACTTTGAATCATTTCCCATAGAGCATCACAAACGCCATCTCCTGACTGTTACTGTCCTCCTACCCCCACCATGTGGAAGAGCTTGGTGCTGCTGCACCCAGAGACTTGATGTGACTTTGAGTTTTGGTCATCAAAACTGGGTCTGTGCAGTGCCCTTAAATTCCTGTGTCTATATCCTCACTATTGCCACCAGCACCTTTGACCGTATGCCTTAGAGTAGACTCATCTTTTGGTACACTCTAGAATAACACACATTCAATGCCACCTTCAACAATTACACTTCCAAGGAAACACAGCTAACTCAGCTGGTGTAAAAACCAGTAGGAGCTCCATACCAGTGATGACACAAAACAGTCTTGCACAAAGGGGCATTAACCACAACCCATTAAAACTGGGAAGGAAAATGTAGTTCAGCGTTCCCCCCAACAATCTTTTAGGCAAGGTGACAGACACACAGATTTTTAAAATTAATGGCCAGTCTTGTAAGAAGTGCCACAAGACCTTAGCTCACAGTTGCAAAAAACAGAACCTGCAACAATTAAGAACTATTGACTTTTGAAATTAAAGTAAAAAAGCCACCTACCAATCACTCTGCAGAACAGTATCTCAGTAGAGCAATGGAAGGAAGACAGGTTAGAGAAGAAAGCATCCTTAGGGACCCCTCTTGTTCTGCTACTATGTCATCACTAGGCCAAGCAGAGTCAGCTGCACATAACCAAAGCCAGACTCCTTTAACATCTCCTATCCAAGCAAACTGACTAAACATGACAGCTGATTAAATCAGAACCAGAGGTGTTGTAACAAAGTTACACACACACACACACCGCCTCTAACAAAATCTGGAAACTTAGATACTGAAAATACTCTTTCTTTACTTCCCTCCCCTCTACTGGGCCTCTTCTCCCATTTCAGGGTTTGCTTGTTCCAGAGTGAAATATCATAACTGGGCTGCAATTTTTCATTTCCATTCCCTGTTCACAAATTCAGCTGCTTTCAAAATATGTGAGCTATTACTAAGAACAGGCTAAGACGAAAGATCACCAATCCAAGCCATGAAAGGATTCAGGCTGCAGAGAACACTTTGAATGATTTTGTGGAGTTCTTCCCTCAGACTCTTACCTTGCAAACAGGACCACAGAAAGCTGTGTGGTGTGATGTTACAACAGGGAAGACTAAGGAGATATTCTTCCCTATAACACAGCGTTGGCCACAAGGCTGGAAAGAAGGGACTAGAAAACCATGGAGGTTGCTCCTTTAGTTCTCTGAAAGACCAAGCTCTTCACCCTGCCTCTCCCCCAGCACAGATAGGTCACTAATGCACCAGTGGTCACATCGCAGCTGGAAGCATTTCTGCCCCTTCCTTCCCTGCGTCCTCCTCTCTCAATTTCATATTCTTACAGAGACAAGCACTGTCACCACTAAGCAGCTGAACATGGACGGGTATCAGGGATGCTAGAAAGCAACATCCCAGCTTTTTTATCTTGGAAGCTCGCCACTGTATTCTTCTGTATCTCTTTGTCCTGGATATTAAGGGCTGTAGGGAAGAAGCAGGACGTAACCCTAGACAGCTCCAACAGCCGCTGTATGCTCTCTCTAGAAAAAAAAAAAGGGCAGAATCTAGAAGGTAGACTTTTTCCTTCATTAGTAATCTTCAGAAGCACTGTCACAAAAAAATCGGAAAAGATTTTAATTAAAAATATGGAGCAGTTGTAACTCCATCTCTGACAGAAACTCTTCCTAGTGTGTTTCACATTATTTTGGAGCCCAGTATTACAAATCTTCCTTCCATAAACTGGGATGGTAGATCCACAGCAGATCAGGGCAAACATGCATGAGACCAAGGGACTTATCCGAGTCTCAGAACCAGGCATCTGCACAGCAAGAAAGAGCACAGCAGTACTAACACAGTAACCACTGATCTCACCAACTGGCAGGGAGAACTGTTGTTTATCCCAACCACTAAAGCATGCCAATGTCTAAGATAAAGTGTATAAGCCAATAAACAGTGTAGGATTCAGCTTATTAGCTTGTGCTTACTAGCCTGCGCACCAACAGCTAAATTATGGCAGAGGGAGAAAGAAGTACAGAGCAGCAGCCTCTCTCCCATGGATTCCACCCTTGAGGCTTTTGAGGTAACTTCATCATAGCATTGCATGCTCTCCTTTCTCAACAACATTACCATCTCAGCGAGGAAGCCCTCTGAAGTAGCATGCCTGGAAAAACCTTGAAATGATGACAGCATGGGATGAAAGAGTCACAGAGAAGATGATGCAATGTCTAGTTCCAATGTGACACCTAGGTTTTGCAGACTGCCTAGAGATAAATGCACAGTGATAAACCAAGTTGTTTGTACAGGGAAAGAGTGGGCTGGAGAAGCAACGAAGGTGATAAGGCAAAAAGTAAGGAAAGTGACCCAGAAAACCAAAAAAGACAGTTGTCAAATCACAGCTGTCTGCTTCTATCATGCACAACTGGGAATGCAGGCCAGCCAAGTTACAGAGGTTTTCCAAATCTTATACTAAACAAAATTACAACCTCTCTCCTAGTTTGGCCTTAATACAAATCTGCTCCACCCCAAGATCTCATTGTACTAAGCAAACCAGAGAGTTTTACGACGATTCCATTTCTGTAGCCAGCACAAAGGCACAATTCCAATTAAGAGGAAATGCAGAAGCGCAAAAGGAACTGTTTACACCAGATTTCGCTAACCATCACAGCACAGGTCAGTATTATCACTACCAGACCTATAGTTACTGTTTTCGCTGTACTGTACAAACAATAATTTCAAAATATTATATTATGAATATCCAATTACTATTTAATTATTGATACCCAGTATTCATATTCAAAGCACAAATTCAAAGGAACAAAAGAAAGATAAAATAAAACTAAAGAAAAAATAAAACTAACTAAAATCACTAACACATTCTTGGCCATAGCTCTTGAATTGGTGCTTTTAAGTGCAGTACACGAAGAGATGTATTGCAAGGAGACCAGTTCCTCTCATCAAAGATAGCTAAATAAGTACAAGAGCCAGAACCTATTGATCTTTTCAGTATTGCAATTTGCTGATTATCACTCACTTGAGGCATTATAGTGAAACTAGACATTTTGATTTTTATTAACTTCTCTTAATTTCTATTTAACTTCTAATGCATTTTGGGCTGTGAAATACCAAAAGAAAATGCATAGTAATAACACCTGTCTTTCTCCCCCTAAAAAAAGGAAAGAATACTTTTAGGGTAATTCACACAAACATCAAAGAACGGTTATCTATAAGAGACACTGATTAAGAAATACTCTTACGCTATTCTGTGTGTGCCAGGGACAAAGAGAAGAACAAGTAGTGCCAGTGGTTAAGAGAAGAAACAACATCAGGTCTTTTCCTATGACAAGCAGGCAGGAGCATTGGGAAGTAAAGAAAAAAGTTATTCTGGACTACGAAGGCAGCAGGATCAAATCTGTGACCTTCAGGCAGTAGAAAAGGGAGAACACTGCTGAATATCCACAAAGAAAATAGGAGAACTGAAATACAGATAGGAGGACCCTGGAACTATCTTAGCAAGATAGGTTATATGAAACTAAGAAGGAATTTAGAATGTTCTTAGCTGTTCTACTTTTATAACATTAAATATTAAGGAAAATGATAGAAAAGCACTTATGGAAGCATTACTATATGCATCAGCATACTCCTAAGTACTGCACCATAAGAGATAAAAAGTCCAGAAGCCTGCAGAGGCAACCATTTTACCTGCTTACAGAGGTCCCAGAGGTATGGTTTGACATACAGACTTGCAAAACAACCAAGCACAAACTGCAGCTATTTGAGGAAAGGCAGTTGCAGACAGAGTACCAGTCACACTCCTGGTTTCCACTGACATGTAAATATCTATAACAAGCATACAGAAAACAGGAATTAAAGTACCCATACTACCACAGGGAAACTTCTTCAGCAGGAGCCCTCGCTCTTTGGCAGGTTTCAGAAAACAAGTTCCTGTACTGTCATAATATGAATGGGAAGGGAGAACCTATTATCCTACAAGACACACCTCAGTGCAAGGAATTCCATTTCAAAACTGAGCCATCAGAATTGTTTACAGCATTAGAGGTGACGTCTCAGCTTGACCTTCCACAATAGCATTGAATCTCTCTCCTCCTCTTTGACTGGAATACCTATCCAGAAACATCTGAACATTAAATTGTTTGCCTTTCTTATTGCTACGATGACTGAACCACCAGTGTATTGTATAGATGACAGTCATCTAAGTGCTTATAAAAATAAAACAATTGCTGAACTTCTGGCCTAAAGAGCACCTTGAAACCAATTCCTTCATTCATCTTCTAATCTAAGGGCACTTTCTGCACAAAGTGTATTATACTAATTTTACCCAAACTGTGCTAGCTTTCAGCCTGGTGTGATACAATCTAACTTAAAAATTTGCTCAAGATTTAAAGTCCAAGGGGATACTACCCATTTATTTCCTTATGCTCCTTCTTGCAGTCACCAATTAGCTAAAGTTTTAACATTTGGCTCCATTTTCCACTTCAATTTCACCAATTCTTTAGTATAAAATTTAATTTCATCAAGCTTTATAATACATTATTACCTCTGAAAGATTTAGCTGCGATTTCAAGAACAGAAGAAAAAGATTACAAGGAAACTGAACATTCTACCTTGTCAAGACTAAGAGGCGCTTACTGATAATGTACTAATTCGGTGTCTGGCTTCCCTTTTTTGCTTCACTTTTATAATACAAATTTCAAGTAGGCACATTATAAAAATAGCATCAGTAAATGTCTAACTCTTTATGGTGTTTCACTAACAACAAGAGAGATATGTGCAAGATCTATAACCTATGGTTTTAAAGATTAGCTCTCTTCAGAAACAATACATAGTCAGAATTTACATGACCATGTCTATAACCAGCCCTGCCACTGTGGCCTCAAAATCCAAAGGTACATTACCTAATAGTTTAAAGAATCTTTCACAGGTTAACAGAGTTGCAGTTCTGTGACTCCCCAGCAGTCACCAAAGCTATCAGTATAACATGATCAGTGTAGTATGAATTTCCTTTCAAAACTCAAGAGACTTGTATTCTCAGTGACTTAGGTGAGCTCATAACATGACTGAAAACCAGAGGCCTCATACTGAGGTTTCCATGGCATTTGGAAAAATTATTCCTGTTAATATAAAGCATTTTAGAACTCTTAGAAATTACATTATTGGAGGGGAAAGAAAAGCTAATATGATGGAAGAACATCCAATAGGCTTTACTTTCCTGGCTTAGTTGTATCAAAGCTACAAGATCAACAGATTTCTGAAGTTAGGCAGCTCTTTCAAGAAAGGGGAGCTGGTGCAGAAGATACCAAAAAGAACCTCACACAGTCTCATGACTTAGAATTCACAACTCTTTTATTCAGTTCTCCATGTTAGTAGGACAGTGTTCATTATGACTGTAAACCCAAGTGTGGACATCACCCCATTCCACATTGCTGGTCGTCCATCCTTTCTTCCCTTCATTGTGAAGGGGGCATCATCAAGAGGTAAGTGTCCCCATAAGATGGAAGGGAAGACCTCCTGCTGGTGTAGAAAAACCTAGAGAAACAAACCATTGAAGAAGTTAGTCTTTTCCTCCCCAATATATTAATACCAGAAATTCAAGCAGACATCATTTTTAAAAAAAAAAAAGCTCTGCAACCTCTGTAAAAAGGCATCTATCTGGCTTCCTTGACAGCTGCATTAGAGATGCACCAAGGACTGAGCCATGGGTACCAAACTCCTTTTCTAACCTTGGAAAAGGCCTTTCCAGGTCAAGCAGTGAGATGCAGTGAAGGCTGTGTTCTAAAGGTAAAATCTAGTTCCTGTTACCTTTCCTGTGGGTAGAGGAGTTCAATCTCTGCAACTGTTGATCCAGGATCTTTCACAAGCATTACACTCCTGTAAAAATATTTCATGTGGAGGAAAAATTGTATAAAAGTTTAGCACAGTCAAACTACAGCCTCTTTCTGTCTAGTTCTCTCACTGATAAAGCTTCAGTATTTGCCATCCAGTAAACAAACATTTCCATTCAGGCAGGGATATTTGCACTGCTCCTCCCATACACTGCTGTAAAGATGGGTGGGGAGAGTAACCATAAGTTCTTTCTGTAGACCTTGTGTTTGTTAGAGGGATGGGAAAATACACACACAATCATATCAAATTTCCTCCTGAAACTTATACAGTACTATGCAAGTTTCAGGCTTAATACACAATACCACTGAACAGACAGAATCCAGAGAATAATAAATACTAGCAAACAGTCCTTTGCGTAGTAGTAGTGAGGAACAGAAACCACACGCACCCCCTTGGGTTCACCCACGCTTCTTTTAAACACCAGATATGAAATATTTCCAGTTGCACAAACAGTCAATGTGACACTCCCATTCCTCATCATGGTAGAACCTAAACAGTCATCTTGCCTCCTGACTGCCCATTATATTGGTAAGACAGAGTTTAAAAGATACCTGTGTATACAGCTACTGCTTAGTCTTCGCTCTCTGCTTCAGGGCACCTTCCTGTTTAGTCCACGTAACACTGTGTACAGTTGTCACCTCTCCAGCTCCTTTCTCCCCAAAATGTAAGTATTTTACGACACAGATAAACTAAGCATCAAGGAAGCTCAGTAGTATCACTGCTTCCACCATAAACAGGAAATCTGCATAGAAAAAATGCATGACTGGCCAAAGAGGTAGCAACAATTGGGTTACTGGCTAATATAATATGGATTTTTCCTCCCTCTCCAACAACCAATTCTATTTTGTACAAAACAACCTGTCCCAATGTATTCTGGAAATTAACATATATTGCTGAAAATGTATTAGTGTGATAAATTAGGGTTTTTTGATTACAATACTTTACTGAAAAAAAAATCCAATGACCTTTAATAAAACTCCATATCTTTTCCATTCCTGTATTAAAATACCTGAACTATATTGCAATTTGGCTAAGACAAAAATTCAGTCCCAATTTGGAAAACTGTATCATATTACATTAAACCACAGTTAACATAATACAGTACCTATACTTGGGAAAATGCAAAGCATTACATGATATGGGAAATTTAAAAATTCGCTGTTGACCAAAAGCAACAGCACTTTCTAGTGAAAGCTAGAGAGGATACTATTTGACAAAAAACTTCTGCTACTACTGCATATATCACAATAAAAATATGCAGACCAGCAAAATCTGTTAGACTAACTCTGTCATCATCTGGTCAAGGCCCAGATTAGCACAGCTGACCATTCTCTGTTAGAGAGCATTCCACACCTATTCTCCCTGTTCAGCTGACCTCAGCCCTACACAGACATTTCAGCAGCCAATATTTTTTTATCAAGGTACATGTACAGAAGCACATCAAAGAGTTCTGAAAGCAAAAAGAAATGGCAACAGAAGATGTACTTCAATGTATGCAACACTTTCAAAGTCCTTTCTCAGATGTTTCTTTGTCTCTTCTTATTAAAACATAGACCAAAAAGCCTTCGCCTCAGCAACATCAATGAGTACTCAACCAACACTATGCTTTGGATATAATTACTTGCGTAGTTCCTATGCATTTTTTGACTGCCTTCCCTTTACCATTCTGCTTCCTATAGGAATGGGCAAGAGAACGACACATTTAACTCCCCAAATACATTTCCTTCCTTCCTTCCTTCTAAAAAACAAAACAAAAAAAATCTATTACACTGAGTACTATATGCAGTTACATATAGTAAATTGCCTCCAAATAAAAAACGTAGACTTAGCAGACACACAGAAGTTCACATAATTATTTTATGAGCCCTTCCCCTCCACATGCTTGGCAGAGATTAATACTCTGACATACTACTATGCAGACTCTGTGTATTTGAGTAGCACTGTACTCTTTCTAAATGGAACAAAAAAGGGACACAGAAATACCTTGAAAATGCCTTCCCTAAGTACAATGTAAATGTTAACTTTTGTACTAGCCCAATCCATAATCTGCTTTTCAGTCAGCGTGAGGAACCTATCCATTTCTCCTTTCACATACATATCATGCCTTGCCTGCCTGTGGAAATCTATTATAAGAATGAAAAAATATTCTGCCTTCTTCAAATCTCCACCACATCAAAGTTGCAGAGAACAGGATGCTTTGCTATGTCACACCTAGTAGAAGAAAAAAAAAAATACCCTTTTGTATTGACAGCCACATGTCAATACATGTCAATACATGCTTCCCCTGTTCCAGCGTGGGGTCCCTCTCACAGAAGACAGTTCTCCATGAACTTCTCCAACGCTAGTCCTTCCCACAGGCTACTGTTCTTTATGAACTGCTACAGCATGGGTCCCCCACAGGGTCACAAGTCTTGCCAGAAAACCTGCTCCAGCCTGGGCTCCTATCTCCATGGGGTCACAAGTCCTGCCAGGAACCTTCTCCAGCATGGGCTTCCCAGTGCTGTGATGGGGTCACACCCTCTTTTGAGCATCCACCTCCTCTGGCACGGGGTCCTCCACGGGCTGCAGGTAGGTAATTGCTCCACTGTTAATGTCCATGGGCTGCAGGGGGACAGCCTGCCTCACCATGGTCTTCACCGCAGCTGCAGGGGAATCTCAGCTCCGGTGCCTGGAGCACCTCTTCCCCTCCTTCTCCACCAACCTTGGTGTCTACAGAGTTGTTTCTCTCATATCTTCACTCCTCTCTCCAGATGCAGTTGCACATGGATTTTTTCTTTCCCCCTTCTTAAATATGTTAGCCCATAGGCACTACTACTGTTGCCCACTGGCTCAGCCTTGGCCAGCAGGTCTATCTTGGAGCCAGCTGGCATTGGCTCTATCAGACATGGGGAGAAGCTTCCAGCAGCTTCTCACAGAAGCCACCCCTGTAGCCCCCCTGCCATGCAAATCCAATGCATAAGCCCATGTTTGGGACCAGATGACCACCATTCCTCCCAGGTATTACTGTAATCTAAACTCACTGCAGTAACATTTTTAATCCACATGACCATCATTCTAGCAGGCAAGCACTACAGCTAGTTTCCATATCAACGGCTCTATATCAACTTTCAGCTCTCCTCCTTGATATCCAGTTCCCAAAGGCTAGCATGCCTAGCGTATATTGTATACAGGAAATCTGTTAAGATTCCTCCTTACAACAATATGCTGGGAATGCTCAAGATCAGCAAAAGCTGTTTTACTGCCTCATCTTCCTCTCTGCTGACAGACTGACATATACTTCAGACTCCTTTGCCTCTACTACCAGAATTCACTTTCTCTCTTTCTCATCTCCAGCCTGCCTGGATTGAAAAAACTTTCTCAATGAGCTTCATCTCACACACAGACTTTGCTCACTGTTATATTTAACAGCACTCCTTTCAAATCTCCGTCCAAAATATTTTTCACTTGGCAAATTTGATCTCCTTTCACTTTGCAGTAACTCAGTTCTGGGATTTCCAACCTGTGGTCTACATAACACTTTTAAAGGCTGTATGGAAAGTGAGAAGCTGCTGAGAAAAGCACACCAGTCGTCCATAGTCCTAAGTGGCATCTGATGTGCACCAGACACTATTTAGGTGCCTGAATACAAAAAACTCAGATCCAGCTTAGTTCCCATATGTAAGCATTGTTCCTGATTTTAGTCTGAATACCCCAGATAACAACATAAAACAGAATTTGGAATTTATCAACTAATAGTTAGCTGTAAGGAAACTAGAAGCATTTATGAAAGTACAAAAGCTACTGCTGTCTTCTGCATATTGATACATATTCTGACCACAACTTTTTTCCCCAATCCACATGGATGAGTTTCTCTGCATTTTCAACCAATCCAGATTCAAACATCCCCTATGCCAGACCATTTGTCAGTACTTCCATATCCTGCTGTTCTCTCCTCTTTAACTTTCTTTTCAGAAAGAAAAGTCATCCTACTAGAGGTCACCATTTTAATCTCTGGTAGGAGACTTACTTAAAATGGACGTATTGTTACGATCAAACATACTAATGATGTATGCAACTATAATTCTTTGATGATATCTAGATCAGTGTTCTCCAAAGCAGAGTGCATGGCATTCTAAGGCAACTATGATTTAATCTATATGCTGCTCTAAATACCATTACACAGTAATTAGTATCTACATAGGCTTCACAGGAGAGAATAATGGATCTGTTTTTTGACTTTTCCTGGTTTATAGCTTTTACTTAGTATTTCCAAGTTTGGGACTGATCACGTTTGGGTGCCTAAGAATGTTTTGCACTTTTACTTTGACCCTGCATTAATATCTCATCTCTCTCTTCTATAAAAATCTTTTAACATCATGTAGAAACAAGTTTTGAAGTGTTACATAAAGTCATTTGAGCACCTCAATTTAAAAGAAGTCCTTATATCCTTTTCATTATATTGTAATGGGCTAATGACTGGTATGAACCTAGGAAGTAATTTATCTTCTATACTTACCAGTGCAGATTTACTAATATGACTAAACTAATGAAAAAAAGGCCAGGATTCAGAAACAGAGGGGAAAGTCTCAAAGAGGCTTTTTATATATAGGAAACTTCATACCAAAATTTTGAAAAATTAATCTAGATTCATTTGAGTAAGTATGCACCATTGCACCCTACCAGACAAAATTAAGAGTGATTTGAGGATACCATTTAGACTTAATGCCAAACCTATTTATTTGTTACAGGTGAATCCCTGCTGCTGTTCCTTATCCTCAAGTAACCGTCACTTATCACATGAAAATTCTGAGTTACTGGAGTGTTAGTACAGCATGAAGCTTGTTGCTTCCTATATACATTTGTCAACTATGCTCCTTGCACAAAAAGGATGCGAGTTGACAATTCTGCAAGTTCTTCACTCTCCAAGGAATACCAGGCTTTAGATTGAAAGGAACCAACATTTGATGTGAAATGTTAAACATATATATATGCACACACATGTAATTTCAGTTATGACCAAGTAGCATTGTGATAAAATACTCAAGAATATTTAAAACAGAGACCTATATGTATGATAAGTACATATGAGAATCACCCCAAAAGTAGCATTACATAGCAGATTGGCAAAAAAGGAAGTCGCAAAAAAAGCAGATGGGCTCTGAGCCCATGAACTTGACTACTGGCTGACAGTAAGGATGCTTTTTACTTTCATAAAATAAAATTTCAAAGGTAAAGCCATAAATCTGCAGAATCTTTGTCTTCTATTCCTTGGTTTTTAAACCAGGTTAAAACAAACTTCATCAATAGCATAACTATGACTGATCTTCCAGTGGGGTAGAGAAATAGATATACTAGATACATTCCTTCCAGAGTTATTTTTCAATACTCTTTAAGATGTGGGAATTTTGATAAAGTTAAATTTTTAAGGCATATACTGAGCCATTATAAAGGCAGTGGGGGAACTGGAATGCTGCATCAAAGATCAGAATTAGGACATCAGGTAACCAAACACCAAATCGGATAGATCAATGTGTTTACTACAGCTAATCTTTTCATGGTTAGAATTCTGTAAATTAGACTCACCATTCAAAGGGACAGTTCAGGGACTCTGCCTCTCTCCTCCATCCCCCTTACTTCAGTTAATATTTTGCAATCCATTTCTCCCAGTACTGGAGGTTTCTCAGGTCACAGTCACATGAGTTTCTTCTGCTGCTGCTGCCACCTACCAGTTTTATTACTCTGTTGCAGCAGAAGGGCATACAGAAGAAGTTCTTGTTCAGCACGCACATAATCATCATCCTTTGTCTAAGATGTCATGCCTTATGCAAGTTCTAAAACATTTCCCCCATACATTAGACAAAGCACTGGGCACAACCAAGATCAATACAAGGCTTTGAAAGCCATTCCATAAAGAGGAAGGAGCATGATCTGTAAAACCACCTTTCAAGCAACATTAAATATTAAGACATTAACTTCTGCAGAATGCAGTAAATTTTGATCAACTCTACCCATGAAAGATCATTTGCAGACTCTGCAAAGTTATAGTACTGCCTTTCAAGAAAATCTTCACGTGATATGTATAAAACCAGGTTAGAGATCAAAACTCCGAGCCAACATGAATTTGTTCAACAAATTTGAGAAAATTATTTTTTAGACATTATTACAAACCCACAAATCTCTCCCCCAAAAAGACACCCAACCACATGCCTGAAAGTGTAACACCCGTGTCCTATAGCAGCTGATGCACAAAAATATACACAAATAAAGGAATAGGCCTGCCCAGTGCTGAGACGCAAGAAGTGGGTGTGTCTGAAAGGAAAAAGCATTGGAAACATAAGTATAACAGGTCTGTGAAATTATCTTGCAAGTAGAATTAAAGACACAAATTATACACTCAATTATACCAGTGAAATTGGGTATCACTCCACTGTCTTTCACAGAGCAATTCCAGGTTTATCTCAGTGTAACTGAGAGCAAAATTTGGCTCTAAAATTATTCCCTCCCACCTTAACTTGAGCTGCAATTTATGGTACTGCTGATAAGTTTGCTGTGTTTCAGGAAAATATAGATTGAGAATATGAAAAATAGACTATTTTATTATAATATAGAAGAGATTAACGACACAGAAAGAAGTCTGAACCAAGTGCTAATTCTTTACAGATGTCATGGGAAATAAAATACTGCATCAGAAAACTTGAAAGCCTGTCTGAAGGCTCATATTCTTCCACTTTGAATGGTATTCTTATTGTCTGATATTTACCTATGTGAGTAAAATACAGACTCTCCTCCTTAGATGAAGTAAAAAAATACTAAGTTCCCAGCACTTTTAAGTAGTTGGAGATTAAGGGAGGGAGGTACCAGAGAAGGATAAAGTATACAAGTACTTAGATATAGCAGTAAGGGCAACATAAAATATGTCACCCCATCCTCCACATACAGAAATAATCAGCCCCACAGTCTTTTTCTTTAGCACACATTCTTCCGTCTGTACTCTTTGCAGGATCCTGGCTCTGTTGTATTTTAATAGATTTAACATTTTTAGTACTAGTTTTTCATACCTATCAACTCCTAATTGATGCAGTTATATTTTATGTTCACTTGGCAAATGGAAAGTATCGCATCTTTTAAAAACCTAAGCTAAAATAGCATACCTGAAGGCAAACTACTTTGAAGTGTTAAAGAGGAGGTGGAATTAATGTATTATAAAACTATCCCTCATATACTTACATAAGGAGACTCACTTTTGTCTCACCTGAGTAAAGCAAAGGACAATGACAGCTTTCTTAAGGGTCAACATGTATAAGGATGGGAAATAAGAAGAAAAGTAGGATTTTCTCTAAATATCACAGTTAAAGAAATCATTCAAGAAGTTTCACCGAAGTGAACTGATGGGAAGAAAGGAAGGCAAACAAGTTAGCAAACTTATGAAGGTTACAGTAAGAGCAGAAGGAGTCAATTTACCTGACAACAGGTCTGTTTTGGATGTCACCAAACTGCTGCGTTTACCATTTTACCCGCTTGCATTACTGGGGGGAAAAGTTTAGGAAGGAACATTCTCAAGGACTTTTCATAAGTTCTCACTCTTGCCATCGGAAAGGGGAGAAGGGAAGGTTTTCTCTGGATTGTTTGACTTTTTTGGCTCCTGAAAAGTTTTGCAAAGAACAGTAACAAAGTGTCAACTGTTAGAACACATTTCTGTAAAAAAAATGAGAGTAAGTCACACAAAACAGAGCAACAAATCCCGCCCAAAATCTGTGCATCTAGTTTGTGTCATCAGTTTGAAAAAATAAACAAAACAAAAACTTTTCAACTGAAATTGATAATATGAAAGGTTTGGAACTTCCAACAGCAGGCTAAGATCCACCATCAGAATGCTCCAAAAGTCACCCTCAAAGCTTAAGACTTAAAGAAACAAAACAAAGCAGAAGACAGCAAACATCTGGTTTATAAATCCTGCAGTGTTCCAGTTAAAACAATTCCTAGAACAGTGAAAAAAACTGAAAATTAAAAAAGGCAGTAGCAACAGAAGTTACCTGTCTGAGCACCTACTATTCCATAGAGAGAACAGGAGTGGGTCGTGTGTCTCACACCAGCCATAAAGCCCATAAACCTTCTCAAAAAGAGTGAGCCATGAGAAAGATGCTGTACATGCAATTTGTTTTCCAAGTCTCTCTGAGCCCTCAAGGTCCCTTATGTATTTAACTGACAGATTTCACAATAAGGGGAAGAGAAAAGATTTAGCAAACATCACTGGTTTCATTTGTTGGATTTTGAAGTCCAGTATAACATCTGAAGAAGTATCTCCTTTGCGTCTGACATACACAGATATTCCAGAGGTTATTTCCTGAGTAAGTACTGCACATGAAAGATAGCACACGAGGTGGGAGAAAATGCTCCAAGAGTGACCATCAGCTCAGAACAAAAATGTTAACAGTCCACATATGCATCAAGCATTGACATTGTGTTACGGATGAGGTGTTGTAACATTCCAATAAAAGATTTTATAAAACACATTAAAGCATTAAATACAAGGCTTAAGATACAATCCGTATATTGACATAGTAGGACATCAATTATAAACATGGTGAACTAAACAGAATAAAAACTCCAGTGTTACAAAGAACAAAATTTCATCAGATGTAGTTTAAGAATCTTATTCTTGCAAACAAGAGTTCTAACTGGCTCTTTCAAACATAGAAATAACAAAAATAGTTCTATCAACATCAGCTGTATTGGCACTGTTGTAACCCAGCACTACATTGACCTTTTTTTAGCACATGCTTCCAAACCCACACATATGGAGGTAGTGTTAGTGCAATTGTATGAAAGCTTAGCATGTGTTTTTCAGCATAGGGGACTGAAGGAAATACAGTGTACAAAGCTGACATCTGTAAAGTTCACCTTCAATGGGAAACACTGCCTGATTACCACAGGCTAGATTTGTTGATGTTTTTTTCCCTTTAAATAAACACAAGACACACCCCCTCACACCCCCAGCCCATTCTATACATTTCACTATTTCAGGAGCAATGGATAAGTAGAGAGTAAATACACAAGAAAAGTGTCCCCATTTGTACCAATAAATGCTCAAGCGAGGTTTTCACGTAGCATGAATACCCGATGTCCACACAAATGTACATGATGTTTCAAATCCTGCCTCCCTCCTTGACCACTATGCGTAGACTTATCTCCAACCTAGCAATGGATGTACCAACCACAGAGGAGCATCTTATCCTAAGGAAGCCAAACTGTAAATCTCTCAATCCACTGTTTGTCTTTCAAATATCTTATGTTTGCTTCACAAATTTTACTACTGTGAGGCATAAGCTGGGCATTCTAAAAGGGTGATACTATGGAGACTCAAAAAACAGTCCAGAATGTTCAGTTACCAGCTCTTTCCTCTAAAAGATGTTTCCTGCAGTAGAAATACAGGAGTCCCACTATACCAACTAGCACATGTTTACTCCCTGTTGTTATTCCACATGTGCTCAATGTGTGCCACAGCTGAAAAGGGAAGGATTGACCCTATCAGCCTCTCAAGAAGTGCAGGCACCTACCAGTAACAAGGAAAAGGTGGTGGGTGGGGGGAACCCAACCAAAACCAAAACCCCAAACACCAGCACCCAAATTCCCCTTAGATAAACAGGGGGAGAAGAGCCTCTGGAAACGACAGTTTACAGCTCAGTGACTAGAAAATTAGGTTTCTTTCACACTCTGTGGTCTGCAACTCTTCATGGAAGTTTAAGACCTGTCTATTCTTCAGGTATAACCTGTGTGCTTGAAGGGTCAGGAATAAAGATTTGAAAATACCTTTACTGCTGAAGCTCCTTTCGTTGCTGGACCAGATGGTCCGCTCTCCTGCTTAACACCAACAGTCAACCTTTCACTTGATTTTAATAATAATATTTAATTCTACAAAAAAAAAGCCATTTTATTACATTCCTTTTAAAATAAAAAAAACCAAACTGTACAAAGAAGCATGATCAAACCTCCATAAAGCAGGTTAATACTGTTCTGTTTATTGCCTCTTGAAGACTCTCTGCATAGTGTCCGTGAGTTGTGTTTAAGGTCCAAGTGAAGATAAAACAGCAGAGCAGCAGAGAGGTGAGGAAGGGCCACAGAGGTGGGCAGTGCAGAGCCTCAAAGGGTACATGGGACATGCTCCATTGAAGTATCCAGAAAACAGCAGCATTGCACACACAGAACCCCCCTCCAAACAAACCCTATTTTCACAAGATTATTCTTCAACTGTAAACGTTTCACTTTTTGTTTTTAAAAAAGGAGGCTTATCTTTATATATATATATATATATATCTATAGTTCCAGGGATTTATGAACCCAGAGAATGAGAAAGGAATTAAAAGGTGGGGAGGAGAAGGAGGAAGAAAAGGAGGAAGAAGATGGGGACTGAAAAATGGACTCAGTATCTGTTTTGGTTATCTGTTTTCCAAAACAGCTCAAGGCTAATGAGAAAGTCCACAGCCAGAGGACTAAGGAAAATCAGGCAGCCTGGAAAAAAATTAGGAGCTAAATAGCCAAAACCCCCAAAGAAATAAAGCAAAGCAAATGCACACACACAAACACACACAAGTGTGTGCACTCACACCACACACACGTAAGGGTCCAAGATCAATTTGTTAATTGTTCATGGACCTAGGTTGATTTTGTTTGGTTTTGTTTTTTTTTTTTAATTCTGGCTGAGCACTCTTTTTTCCTCCTTTATTTAAAAAAAAAAAAAAATTTCTTTTTTAAATCTGCTGCATGTTTCCGAAAGCTAAGAATTGAGTATTTCTCCCCAGTTATACTCTTTGGATTTCTGCCAACATCAGCTTTTATGTTCAGTGGGGAAAAAGTAAGCCTGGTAAGTATTGTATGAACTGCAGCTTTATTCTAAAGTACCTCCAGATGTCTAATCACTTTTAACCAACTTTTCCCTCCTCCACACCTTACCACGTTTCCCCCCGCCCCAAAAAGCAATAAAAAAACCCCCAAACCACCACCTCACCAATGTACAGGCTTTAACTCAGTGTTTTCTTAACAAATAGTCTGCAGTGTTTTCACTTTGGCCACTGTTAAAGATGCAGGCATAGAGAAGGGAGTGTTGGACGAGATGTATTAAAGAAAAAGGAACATTAACATTGCAGATCTCTCTCAAAAAGACTAAAACACTAACAAATACAAGTCGATGCACGTTTGCTTTAAACTAGTGTAATTCTTTTTCACATTGGATTAAACATTATTTTGTATACCAAACATTACAGTGCTGTTTATCTCCTCCAATCATGCAAAAAATAGTTAAAACGTGCCACTTCTGCCATAAATAGAATATGACAATTCCCCTACATACCTTCCAAAATCAGGGTTTGAAATGAGAAAAGTACTAAAATCCTCCTTCAAAAGCTTTAAAAAGAAATACAGACACAAAGCTGCCAATTAATACCAAGATGGGACAATTACAGATTTGTACAGAAAGCTCATGTTAAGTCAACTGATACTTCTCTCAGCCTCATCATTTGAAAGGCCATATCCTGCAAGGTCAGAAAACGATGACTTGAGAAGGATCCTGAACTTACAGCTCCCATCTACAAGAGTAGAAACAGTAGGTCTCCAGGAACTTTGAAATACCTGGTATTTAACACCTTCAACTCACATTGAGAATTTCAGGCACTTGGCAATTTACAGGATCAAGCCTTACAGAGGTAGAAGAGACTTAACTGGTGCAGTAATTCACAGAAGTTTCTAGAGAGCTGCCAGACAGCTTTCTGAAAATCTTCAAGTGTGAATCATGCTTCAATGCTTGCCTGTGAACATACATGAACTGCAGTACGTCTGGGGACCAAAGCAGCATCCAAATAAAACTCCCACTTAGATTGTGAACTAAGCATCTTCATTAGAAAAACTGATGCTGAAGAATGAACACAATTTTATGTTCTGCAAAAAAGTAGGGGCAGCAATCACAGCACACGTGCCTTCTGCTCTTGATTGACACACACACCCCCACCCCCCCTCATTCCTCTGAGCTTGTCTGATAAACAGCATTGCAAGTTGGTTTAAAAAAAAAAATTTACAAGAGAGAGTTCTGTTGGTCATCTATTTACATGTGGCATCACTCCACAAGAAGCTTGATCTCATTAGCTAATAGCTGGTTCATGTTGAATAGAGCCCCCGGGAGCTTGGTGAGCAACTCTCTCTCCGTGGTCTCAGGGTCGCTGTCGACAGAGCTGGAGCTAGCACTCATATTGTCGACAGCGGCACTAGCTGGAGGGCCCAGCTCTGGCTCGCTAGTCTCGCTTGCCGTGGACACCACAGAGAGCAAGGACATGCGCCGCGTCAAGCGACCGGGGGTAAGGAGCGAAGCGGCATAGTCCGCTATGATACCAGCTACATCTAGATTACAAGCCTTGTCAAAGGCAATGAAACCTACATTTGCATTGGCCTCACAGACGTAGAATGAACCGTCGTCCTTCATCAGCAGGTCAATGCCGCACACGTCCATCCCCAGGATGTTTGACACTTGGACTGCCAACTGCTTGCCTTGTTCGCTCAGTGAGCACATCATCCCTACACCACCTGAAAAAAGCAAAAAAACCTTGCTGTCTGTAGTCTGGTCACAGGTGACTGACATCCTTTCTCAACTAGTTGGTGCTTTTTGGTTGGGAAGCTCCAAAGCGAGCCTGCAAGCATACTGCTGACAACTCAGAAAGCAACGTCCTTTCCACAGAGACTACTAATGAACTTGAAGCCACAGCAGGATTTCAGGAGATTCTGACCTGCCAAAGGTGGGTCAAGACTTGTTTAAACAACAGTTAAGTGCTGACTTTTTAGTTAAGAAAGAGATCATACATTTTTATGATCCTGGGATATTGAAAAGATGACCTCACAAACCACCCTTGTTCCTTGTAAGGTAGAAGCTTTCCATACATATTTGTAACTTAACACAAGAAATCTTTCAACAAAATTAAACCAAGTGTTCCTGGTAAGACTACAGCTCTAACAGGTATAATTGAGGGGGACAGGAGTTAAGACATTATTATCTGCTCATGTCCCTCCCAGCTTGCTATCATAGGTTATTGTCTCTAAAGCGAGAATTAGGGAACATTTGTGTCTGAACTTCAGCTGATCCAGTTCACAGTCCATCATCTAAGTATTAATCAACTCAGACTTCATCTATGACAACAGTTAAGTGTAAAAAAAATAAACCAAACAATAACAAGCCAAAAAATCTTTAACTAAAAAAAACCCCTGTAACTAAAACCTCTCAGGCATTTTGACTAGCCAAAACTGTACTACACATGAACGCGTTTTGTCCTATCCCTGCTCAGGTTCAGTACAGTTTCAGCCAGGCAACCTCAATCCTCCTTCTACCCTCAGAAAACCCCGTCCTGTACTCAAAGCTATTCAGAAACACAGTTCTGAGTATGCTACAATCAATGCAGTAACCTTCCTCTTCCTTGCAGACATGGCCTTTGGGGTAAAAGGCTGCAGAGAGGACAGACATCATCAGCACAGCATGTGCTCAATGCAATCCAACTGTTTATTGTCTTCAACAGTTCCCTCCCTTAACAACTCTCTTCTACCCTCTCGCCAACTGGCTGTCTTCTCTACCTCCCTTGGTCTCTTCTTCTGTCTTTCTTCTTTTTCTGTTCCTCTTAACAGGATGAAATGAATGATAACTTGGCATTAGCACAACACTGCCACTACCACATCAGTTGCTCCATTTGTGTTTCTAGAACTTTCCCCTCCTTTCATCCATCCTCTCCATCTAATACTTTGGGCAGAGATTGTCTCTCCTTCTGTGTTTGCTGAACACGCATCTCGCTTAATCTTCCCCCGTGTTTCCTCTGTAAACCCCAAGAATAAGCACAATGAATACAAAATAAAACCTGCAGCTTATTTCAGTTGGGTTTGTGATTTTTCAGTTGGATTGAAAAATTCTGATCAAAACTATAAACAATGCTTTTCCTACCAAGTGAGCAGTTACTCTGCATCCTCCCATCTGTTGAGCAGCGGAGCATCGTGCCCACCACACGGCCTCCTACTACGATGACACGTACATCCTTGCCATGGGACTCTTTAACGTATTTTTGAAATAAGTAAGGGGCATCATGACGGATCAAATGGCTTAGGTCTGCCAAATGGTGCTTGTCTCGTGCCAGGAACACAGCTTTACCTGTATGAAGAATAGAATATCAGAAGATTGGAAGAAGCTGCATCAATGATTCAACACATAAAAGTAAAACCTCCAACCAGTATGCTCCCCATTCTCACAGGCCCCAACTGTAGCTTAGACCCATTTACAAATTCTTCTGTGGACAGTGTTCCACTGCTTCAGTGCTTCTAAGTGTTCAAGAACTGACAGAGTTGAGGACCCATTTGAGGAGTAGTAAAAAAAAAAAAAATAAAAGGAAAACAGCTTTCAATAAAGAAGGTGGTCTTGTAATTTCAACTCCTTTTGGGACAAGTCCTTAATGGGAGAATAAAAAGGCAGAAACACTTGAAGAGCAGCAGGTGTTTAATTAACAACACAGTTTTGTTCATCCAAGAGGACTGGATCCGCAGCCTACAGCTTTGACACACAGGAACCAGTGACATGAAACTGTTAAACACCAGGCAGCTAAGAACTCTGAAGTCGCTAGTATGCCACTGCAGAGCCTACCACTTCTCTGCTGGGAAGTTGCTGAGAGCTGCTCTTGCCAATACTTACAAGAGGTCACATCTCCAGAATGAGGCTTTGCAGTGGAACATGATGTTCAGAGGAAAACACTAGACTCCACAGTATCCAAGATAATTTAGCAGAAGATTCCACAAAACATAAAATGAATGGAATGTAATAAAATTTTGAAAAAAACATTTTAGAAATCACTAGCTTTTCTGCAAGCAAGCACCTCAAGGACTTGTTTTGTTTAACCTAAAAAATGTCATTTCATTCCCCTTCCTTTCTAGAGCACACCAAAGACTTCTTTGTTCTTTTCCAATTTTACTAATACTGATGAAAGTCAGAAAGACTCTGCCACTTGCCATCTTATTTCTAGCCTCATAAGATGGCATCCCTTTCCATCTTTAGCTACATTTCCCAAATCTACTTCCTCTTTCTGAAGGAGTCTTTCATGTGTCATATTAGATTTATGTTTTTCAGTAAGGCTGCACAATTATTTTTTGTTGCAGAATTGTCGCTCAGTTATGCTACAATGTTAACAGAGTATGAAAAAAATCAATTGCTAAACTGCCTGTCTTAACTAAGGGAACAGAAATACAGCAGTAGCAGAACTAGGAGAAATAACGTGTGAAGAATTCCACCAAGTACTCCAAAGCCCAAAAGGAGCAGCCTATGCTTTATCAGTATTTAAGGTCTCCATAACACAGAACACTGCTCAAGTAACATGGAATTTCTCATCACAAACAGAATATCAGAATGCAGGCTTAAAAATCATGACAAGCAAAAACCTCCATGTGCTTTCTCCCGTTCCCTACAAGCACTTAATAATCCTACTGTATACTTAAAATGGGATGGGAAGAATGATGCCTTGGAGGGGAACTACTTAGATCTTGGGAATTATGCAGCATCATGACACCTTGGCAAAAATAAGATTGGCACATTTGCTGCTGCAGGAAACTACACAGAAAAAGGACCTAGAAGAACATGACTGTTATCCATCAGCCAGTACCTACGACCATGTTTGTCTGGGGTTTTTTAAATACAATTTGCAAATGGCTGCTCTTCAATTAATTTGAAAGTTTCCCCAACTCTCTTAAAGTGAAAGGATACATACAGTGTATAAATTTGCATTAAAATGTCGGGAATTTAAAGTGCTCTAAAGCAAAACTTGTAAGCAGTGATTTGCATGAATTCTGGCTGAAAAGGGAGAAGAAAGTCAATAGCTGCAAACTCTGTGATTATTTAGTAGGTCTTAACAAGAGGCAGTGTCAAGTCAAATCCACTGTCTCAGATATTCCACAGCCGTGAAATTCAGCTTGCTGCAAAGTCATACTCCAACTTGGCTTCATAGCTCCACAAGCACTTTAAAACCATATAAACAGGTATTACATTCAACAGAAGCAGGTCTGATCTTCCTCTGCCCCAGGCTTTTGCACTCACTCTTCCATTCCATCAACACAAGCATTTGTGTGAGTAAATGACAATACATGTAAGGAATTAATCCAAGTAAAAATAACCCATCTACATTCAACCAACATCAGTTCCTGAATCCATTTACTACATGGCTACAGAAACACTCATGCCAGCACAAGAGATGAACCAGAGCAGCCCAGAGTGGAGACAAACTGACGGACAAAAAGAACGAAGTGCTGTCTTTTTGTTACGCTTCAAGGTAACTGCTGGTTTATGTGCTTAAACTTCAGGTTCAGTCTCTTCATGTCTAGCATGTATTAGAGTGGTTTTAAAGTAAATAAAAACAGTGCAACTTCCTGTGGAAATAACCTCTGAAATTGATTTTATACCTGGTTTTCTTTAGTAGATAACTATCTGACATTAAACAAAATTGATGTATTGTTTCACATTCAATACTTAAAAGATGGATAACAGAACAATTTAATCTGAACCTGCTGTATTATCACCAGCACTTTCAGGTATATTATTCTGAAAAACAGAGATCCAGTTTGACAAACAATACGTGAGATTTTATTTAAATCACAATCCTAATTATAGACAAAATCAAGTAGAAAAAGTCAAATTAAGACTGAATGAACAAACATTTCATTTCTTATACCTATTTAGAAACATCCCTAAAATCCATGTAGGCTTCTCTCTGCTTCCCTAAGGCCAGACCTTTCCATTATTCCAGTTCAAAGCTTTCCTCACAGAAGTCACCAATGAACCATAATTTTGAACACCTATCCCCCTTGCTGTTGCAGCCTACTCAACATTCAGAAGTTGAAGGGCGGTAGAATTTCGATGCACCACAAAGGCCAACACCTAACAGAAGACCTTCTTAACTATCATTCCTTGACAGGACAAAATCTTAAGAATACTGCTCAGAATACTCCTTGCCCTCACCCCTGACCTCACACCCACCTCGGTGACCCCGCGTGTTCTTCACCACCATAGGGAACTCCAGCACTTCCGCCTCATCAATCATTTTGGCAAAATTCTCATGACCACCTGGCAAAAAGAAAACCAACAACATTATGTGCCACCAATCTGGTGTGGCCAAATTGGGGATGTAATTGCCACACTCTCCTCCCACCCTTACAGCTTAGATAATGCAGAAAGAACTGTCAGTTAAGAGGAACATGATCAGACTTTGAAGCTGTTTGTAATCTGTGGGATACTAACTCCTACTTCCTTTGAAATGGAAAACAGAAGTTGACAAACATGTTTTGATCACAACCTCAAAACTCCTAATCCGATCTTCTAAACCTGAATGCCCCAATTCTACCATCTTGTTCCAGTTTATCCCTTTTACTTTATCAACTCCCTCCTTTTCAAATGTCTAGCAGGAAAATAGCACAGACATAACACCAGTAACAGTTCCATCCAAACTACTAACCAGGAAAGCAACATGGAATACAAAGACAAGGCATAATCCAGACAGCAACAACCACCCAAATCTTGTCACTCCACCTCCCCCCTTTCCAAGGCTTAAGTCTCCTGCATCTCATTCTCCCTATTTCCTGAAGTAGTACTTTGACATTTTCATCTCGTTGCATCTGTAAGGACCTTAGAGAATAGCTTTTAATGACCATCCACATGATTGTGGTTGATATTTCAAGGTTATTTGAGTTCAGTTCAATTCAAAGAAGGCTGACCACAGTATAAGAAAATACAAAAGAGAAAGTCAGCAGACAAAGGGATAAGACTCCTAACAGCATGAGCAGTAAAGCGCAGAAGTCAAACCAAGACACTGGGCACAAAGTCAGCAGCAGCCATCACTACCCTGTCATGGATTTTAATGGGTGTCATGGAATAACATGTCATTCAGCACATCCTGTTTTTCTTGGCAAAGCCAGGTCTCACTGATAACTTGATATTTGTTTGGTTTGGGCTTTTTTTTTTTTAAAGAAGGAAAAAAAAAAAAGTCATGCTTCTGTCAAATTCCAGAAGCAGGGATTAAAAGAAGCGGCAGCAAGTTATGAACAGAGATGGTCTGCATGTTCTGCAACTACCCCATCATTCGTGGTCTCCCCTTCTCCCCCCCCCCCCCTTAAAAACTCATTTCTCAAAGACCTAGAGCAACCACATCTATAAAGAAAGGGTATGTTACTTCTCAAATGTGTTTTCACAGTAACTGGTGGAAACAGTAATTCATAGTGATTGATGGAAACCCATGTTTTTGTTTTGTTAAGTTTGTTTGTGTTTTTGTCAATTTCCTGTTACAAAAGCCTATTGCTGCAACCACACAAAGGGGAAGAAAGCACTGGTATTTCCCAAGAAGGAAAGGAAGGCCGAGAGGTATCTTCAACTCCTTAATATATTGTAATTAAAAGCAAAAATAGCATCAGGGTAGCTCAGACAAATGGTTCCTCTAATCTAGCACTCTGTCAGGAACCACAGACTCCAGAGGCAGGCACAACAAACATTAAACTGTGCTGTGGGAAACAAACCCCAAACAACAGTTAAAAGCTGAACACAAGGGCCTGTATTCTTTTTGTCCTTTTGCAATAACTAATGCATTTGCAGATATTTTTATTCATATGAAGTTTAATCTACTTTCAGGTTTTGCCAAAGTCTAGGTATTTATAATATCCAATCACATTTAGTTCCCCAAGTTCTTGTCTGTTGTTTTGGGCAATTGGAAAGGAGGTCAAAGTGTTTTAGGAGTAACAGCCAAAGTTAGCTGCTCAGGAGGCTGAGGTACAGTTAAAGTACTCTTCCCAAAGCATCACAGCTAATGAACAAAGCCAAAAAAAGAATCTGAGCATTGTGATTTTAATTTCCTTTTCTGGTTACGGAACACTTATCTGTGGAACTAGCCTCATGCTACTTAATTCTGTGGATTTCCCAAACTTGATTCACATCTTTTGCACTGCAAAAGCATAAATTATGATAGGCCAACTATCCTATCCTTTCAATCCAAAAGCCTTACCGTATGAAAAAGTGTCTGGAAGAGGCACACCATGACCAGCAAGTTCTTGAAACGTCCAGAACTTGTTGACACAGTTGAGGATGGCTTGGGGACGATTCATCAATCGACAGCCCATCTTCTCTAGGTGGCGAAGGACTGTGATATCGCTGTCACTCTGGACCCAAGGTGTTGGTACACGCACAACCACCACTTGCGGGTAAGCTGTAATGAGCTCCCCATTCACCCGGAGACCTAAAGAAGGAAGAAAAGAACATCCCAATCATCTACAAGGTCTTCAGGAGAAGGTAAACAGGCAAAGAAATACTGCACCAGATGTGATCACAACAGAGGTACCAGACTTCCACAGCAAGCGTTAAAATAGCGCAACTCTCTCTAAAACGCACCTTGTCAGTTGTGCTGTTTCATACAAGTCACTCCTAATGCACTTACAACTAGGACTAGGCAAAGAACAGGCTGTATTAGAGCACACAATCTTGGGCTCCTTCCCAGGGTGAAGGATTTTTTTTTTTACAGGTTGACACATCATCCTTTCTATGGGTGTTAGCTGCACACTACATTCACGTCAGCAGTATCACTAGGTCAGGAGGTTCCTGCCTCCCACTGCTAGCTCTTGCCTACATGATACAGTTCATACCTTTCCCAGTCCCAGTTGTACTGATCCCTCTGTGGTATCACACAACATATTGCCAAAGTAACAGAGATTAGATATGACCCTTAAAAAAAAAAAAAGCAGTATTTTTAACACAGATAATTTCAACAATCTTATTTATACCAAATAAGTTCTCAGAAATAACTTTATCAGTTACCAGAGCAGCACACCCTGACATTAAGGCAGGAACTGGAAGGAAAGCCAGCTTTGTCACCAAGACCAATGTATCACTTAATCATGACCTGTAGTTTTACAGACTATGTCTCTGTAAAAGAAACACTGAAAGACAGGCTGCAGGAATGGGAATATGATAGAACTGGACTGGAAGGCATCAAGCTTGATGAAGACAGTCTTGACATCTAGGGATCGGAAAAGACAAATATGATTTGATGTTAACTTTATTTGCCTTATATTCAAAGTAAAACTTTCTGACTTCAGTGTAAAATACCCAGCTCACACTGCCATCAGCACCTTCAGGGGTTAAAAAGAGAGAGAAGGTGAGCTGAGAACTCAGTGCATCCACATTTCTGTGCATTTGAAAGGCCAGCTGTAACTATTTAGATCTAGGCCAAATTTATTACCTGATTAGCTCTATTCCAAAGATGTTACTTTTTAAATACTGACTTGCATCTATTCAACCTGAAGACACATATTGCCAGGCAATATATTTCATTTCAAGGTGCATCCAAATTAATTGGGGGGGGGAGGGAAGAGGGCATCCCCCTCTCTGTACTTGAGCTTTGTTTTCTTCTCCCAGCCAGGATGTATTTTAGAGCTTGCCTTAAATGTAGTGAAGCAACCACCTATCTCCCAAAATGGAAGTATAAATATGCCTCAGGAGGACTCAGAACCACACTCTGGAAAGGCCAAAACAGAGCCATATCCAATATAATTCCCTTTTTCCAATCTCCATTGCCATAATTGCACAGAGATGAGAAAACATAAGCAGACGGGTGCTCTGGCTGCTCACCTCATTAGCACCAAGCACTGCCGCATTGCAGCTGACATGACTTGCGTGTTTAAGCAAGCAGGCTTCAGACACAGACACACACCATTTTATAAAGGCATCTCAAGCAAGATTAAAAACAAGACACTGCTAAAAACCTACGCAGAATGTGAACATCAGGAAATGGACTACCACCTCCTTTAGCCAGAAAAGGAGTACAGATTCAGCAAGGAAGAGATTTTTAACTTATTAGTCTGATTCCACCTTACACATGTATTTTTTCACTTAGGTGCACACCCCATTACACCCACTTTTTGCCACTGTAACTGCATGCATATCCTCATCTATGTGCAAGCTGTGTAACAACCATTTTTAAAAGAGACTGCATTTTCTATAGAGCTCCAAAATTGCCTCTGTATTGCTGTGAACCAAAACTACGTAGTTTTCTAATTCACAATCTCTCAGAGTCTATTTTGTTGTTTTGCTTTGAAGTCACATTGCATGCTGGAAGTTTTGCACCATGGAGTCTGAAAAAGAAAAACAGCAGTTTGAGGAGATGTATATGCCTCACCTGGAATTCTCCTGAATACTTGCATTAGACTTGACTATCAGAGTGGTGTAAATTCAGCCAGGCCACCATCCCCCCTGGAGTGACTTCAGAAGTACAGTGGTGTTACCAACGAACAATCTGAGCTTTTGTTCCAGATTCAGTCATTTCCTCTGGTCTGGATACTGTTCTCCCCAGAACAAAAAAAAATTTTTCTCTCCTCATAGAAGACAGTTTACAAACAAAGAGAAGAGCTACTCAATGAAATGTATAATTTGAATCACTACTACTGACATGCGCCATAAAAATTAGCTGCAGTCTCCCAGCAACACAGTGCTGCAAACAGAAGCAGCTTTATTACAGTAAAAAGGAGAGCCAGATTCTGCCATTTTGGAACAAGCTTGCATTCAGCATTCCATCTGAGACCCAGCAGTTAATAATCAGGTTAATGGTCATTATTGCCGAGTGGGCTGATAAAATAGTACTTATTCAGTATGATGTGCTGAAAGCAATAACAGAGAAGATATTCATGCATACAATTAATTTATTTTCCAAAGAACCAATCATTAATGCAAAGAGGGAGAAAGGAAAAAACAAAGATATGTTACAGAGATGTTACTTAAAAAGTGGTTAAGAGGTACTCAAATTTTTTTTGAAAATGGAATTGAACTCTCTTTCCTTTTCAGTAATAGAATCACAGAATCGTTTAGGTTGGAAAAGACCTCTCAGGTCATCAAATCCAACCACTAACCTAACACTGCCAAATCCACCACTAAACCATGTCCCCAAGAACCACATCTCAATTCCTTTTAAATACCTCCAGGTGACTCAGCCACTTCCCTGGGCAGCCTGTTCTAATACTCAACAACCCTTTCAGTGAAAAAATTTTTCCCAATATCCAATTTAAACCTCCCCTGGTGCAACTTGAGGCCATTTCCTCTTGTCCAATTGCTTGTAATATTACCATCCTGGTCCCAGAACAGTAGGAGCGAGTTACATTCACAGTTGCCTGTGGACAACAAACTGACCTCACAAACATGCAGAAGGCATATGTACCTTGACAAATAACAAGTTGGTCCATTTGTTGGTTTTCTCAGTGGATGCTCATGACACTGCAGATATGGCAGACAGACAGCTATACAGTTCTTTGAAGTACCAACACTGAGAGCCATGAAAGGGAGATTTCATGCTTATCTAATACCATGAACTTTACCAACATATTACAACCATTTTACCAGTGCCTGGGGAACAATTTCTTAGGTTATCATAAAATATTTGGATATTCTTTGGCCCTATGACATAAAGGCTCCTGAGTTAGAATACCACACTACAAAAACAGATGTAAATCCTGCACTTGAAAAAGACCTGTTCTTTCACTCAGTACCAGCTTTCTTTGTTCTTTCTCTGCAATGTGAAACTCTCCAAATGGAATATGGCAGACCTTTAACACTATACACCAAACATCACAGTATTCAGATGAAAGTGCAAAAGGAATTTTGCAATGCAAGCTGTAATCACCTGGGAATGAACTTGACCAGTTACACAACATCCCTCAAATGAAGCCAAGAAGCCTCAAGTTTCAAAGTCAGCTCAAAGCAAGTGGGTAAATGCATGACTCTTCTTCAGTTGCCCAAGCACTCCTGCTGCTTTTCATTCCCAAAGAACAGCAGGTGAGCTTGAAGTGCAAAGTAGCTCTTCTCTGAAGTCTACAGAAAAGAGATGCCGCATTAAACTTTAGTGAGGCCAGAAGAAAGAGGCAGAAACTTCTACTGCTATTACCAGTGAGATCAGAAGACATGTATCTATACCCTAAGAAAGTTTGAGACAGTAACATCTAACATGGTACAGCCTGTTTGCATAGAAAGCTACTCAGGAAAACCGTTGCTTCTTGACAACCTGATTTAGTACAATTTTAGGGTGGATGCACATACTTTGGAAAAAACACAAAATTCTGCAGCTTCCCAGCCATCCCTCATTCATGCATGCGGGGTGTTTTTAGTACCTTCTGTCTTCTTCCCTGTGACAAATTTTTTCTCACTATCACTATTTCTCAATTAAAAAGCCTCACTCAAGATACTTATCATTTAGGTGGTACACATTCCAAATGAAATGCCTCAAAATACAGACATACCAGAATTATCCTGACTTAAGAAGTTGCTGCCCATCAGCTAAAACTCCTAAACTATGTGTTTGTTCCACCCTACAGCAAAACACAAGGCAAAATGCTTGACCTTAAGCCTCAGTGAAGGGATTCAACAATAATGAATTTCACTATAAAACTGGGACAAGCAAAGTGCCCAAATACAAGCAACGTAAAAATATCCCATAAAGCTTGCAAGCTAAACACACTTCTGCAAGTCAATCACAACCACAGCCAGAGTACATAAATTCTTAAACTGCAGCCTCACACCTTTTACAATCCATAAGCATTGGTGCTTTATCTACCCAGTTATCCTACTTCCTGTGCTTTAGAAACTCTAAGAAGGACTTCTGCATTGATGGCATTAAGATGGCTAAAAAGGATCAAGATTTCAAGACACTGTGTGTGGCTTCCGAAGACCTTAATTCACACCCAAGCAGCACTTTACATTGCTAGGCATTTTTGAAACTCATTCTATGCAGTCTGCACTCTACACAATTCTTCTCCAGTCTCTGCAAGAATCAGCAGATTAATAGCTACTGTAAAGCAATATCTCATGTCCAGTTTGCATGATATGAATAATTGTACTTTCAGCTGAAACCTTGCAAATGTTTTCACAGAAGGAACATAGTTTCAGGACATAGGTCTAAAACTCTCAAAGATCTGCAAGGACATAAACAATTGCAGAGCTTTTATAGCTTTCATTATAGCAAACATCAGGTATTTTTAACAAAAAATACATCTCACTAATATCAAATAAATTTACAAAAGTAGTTTCATTCCAAAATATAAATTGGAAAACAGTTTTTAAAAAAAGCAAACTGAGTCACCAAGACCATGAAGTACTTCAGACTCAAATTCAGGTCTTCAAGTGACCATACGAACCACAGCCAACTTCTTCAATCAAATGGTATGATACAAAGCTGAACACTTAAAGTATTTAATACACAAGCACAAGGAGATCTGGGTAGGCTTGCACATAAATCAAATTACTGATCTCAAGCTTCTATTTTTATACAATTTTAAATTACCAATATTAATTGATTAATTG
The DNA here is from genome assembly GCF_949628215.1 of Phalacrocorax aristotelis. Classification (NCBI taxonomy): domain Eukaryota; kingdom Metazoa; phylum Chordata; class Aves; order Suliformes; family Phalacrocoracidae; genus Phalacrocorax; species Phalacrocorax aristotelis. Next base: position 135,037,923 of record NC_134276.1, on the reverse strand, counting down.
ATAGACTGACAGATGAAAGGACTACAGTAGCTGGAAATACCATAAGTTATGGCCTGGGGAAGAAATCCAAGGGTCATTGACATAACAGTAACCAAGAAGAAACTTTCTCGGGGAGAAGTACTACATTTACGTTTATTTCTATATGTACATTAGAAAAATCTAAATCAGTAAACAGGTTTCCATGATTAAAAACACCAATCCTTTCGATCTGTGCCCGAAAACAACTGATAACTGCCCTGCATAGGTCTTGATCTCTCATACCACATTTCTGACCAAATGGATCAAAAGAGCAGGAATGATGCACAAAAGGTGGGTTTGCAGAAGTTCCCTATTCAGTGCTGCCATGAATCCAGCAACATAAAACATTCTAGTCATTAAGCCTTACAAACTGACTTACAAATGTATACATTCCACAGCGTTTATCTGAGAATGGTATGACTATAAGAATGCCCAAATGTGACAATAAAGTTAAATTATTCCTTGTAGAGCATGGATAAGCTACAAAAGGAATCCTCACCTCTGTGGCCACAGCTGCCACAAGCAGCCACTTCTCAGAAGAAGAATTTAACTTCAGTCACTGCCTCTCTCTTTGGCGAAACCCCTAATAAATGCCAACTGCTCTGAAATATATAAGTAAAATGAAGCAGGAAAAGTGTTTCAGTATTCAGACATCCAGTATGTGGAATACATTTCTAACAGGCATAGCATACAAGTGGAATAATGCATGGTCATCACGCATGCAGCACTCCAAAAAAATAAAATTTGAATCAAATTTTCAAAAGCTCTAAACATACACCAGCTCCCATCACACTCCCAAGAGGAGCTAACAGGGACTGAGAACTTCTAAAAATATTACCCAGATTTTTCCTCAGAGATCTGTATGCTATCCTGAAAGTCTCCAGCTCTCTCGACTTCGTTTTACCAATTTATTCATCCATCCATCCATCCATGGAGTTGCTAACATTTCCCAGATGAACAGTAACTCAGCAAGCAGGCTATAATGAATTCAACTTATTCAGCTGGGAAAAACAGGCTAGCCTTCCATCACACAAACCTGTTCTCGTATTTTGAGCACATCATTTTCTGCTACCTATTCTTCCCAGTTAATCAGTTGCTCTAATAAAAATCACTGAATTTTTCTACAAACCTAGACTCACTCCTGTTCTCAAAACAGTGCATTACTATTTCTGGTTCATTCATCCTCCCAGTATCTGTCAGCCACCAGAAACTGCATAATATTTATGTTAAAGTTCTGAAGTGTTTAATAATTACTTACAGTTTACTTGCAGAGAATTAAATGTGTTTCATTGTAATTGTCATATAAAAGCAAGCTTAAAGCTCTAAAGGGAAATACCCCAAACTTTAAGAGCAGATTACTAGCAATAACAAAATATACGTTCCCTCAAACTCAAACATAACCAGATCTTTAAAACTTTTAAAACTCAGCATACTTTGAACATACATTCTGCCAAGAGTGGCAGAATTTAGGAATAATTAACAAAAGTAGAATTAACATTAACAAAATACTATTCTATACCTCAAAAGCTTGCTGCATACATTGATTAAACTTTACATATCTATCTTATAAAGTAACTGTAAGCAACAAATTCCCATAAATTGGGTGATATGTAGTGAAGTATAGCACATTAAATGCAATTTTATTTAAACTAGAACTTCGAAGAGCAGCTAAGCACGGAATTTTTAGGTATCCACCAATTTAACACCAAACGAAACCTATCCCTTCGGAGCTGCACAGGCATTTTCTCCTCTGTATCACTTAGCACCTGGCAGCCACAGTTTATTACTTTGAACACTAAGTTGTCACAATTCCTCCAAAATTTTACTGCCATGCAAAAGTCCCTTTGATATTTAGTATTACCAAGCTATTTTTTACTCTAGTGTACACAGAAACAGATTTCTACAATAGTTCTGTGCTGGCTGTTTTAAGTTCATATTCTCTCCCTTCCTATCCTACTTACTAGTTTTTCAAACCAAATTAACACGTACTTATATTCAACCCTGTGGGTTTAATATGACCTCAAACTCCTTCTCCACACAAACTTAACCAGAAATGCTTTCTGGTCAAGATGTACTTCCATAGCTCAACAGTTCAAATTTAATCACACATAGCACAGACAAAACTGATCTCTCTAGAACAGTACTATGCCATTCTATCCTGAAACAAGAGAACAGAGAAATAGAGGAGCAGCTTCCACTTCAATTCCTAAATTCCTAATGCAAGCATTGTGAAAACTTTCTCAGAAGTCCACTGTTGCAGCTCCAAACAGAAAGCAAGCAGGTACCTGAGCTAAACCAGCTCTAATTCATGTCCCTTTCTGGACTCAGAGGGCCTCTTCCCTTCCCCAGGAAGAACATGGAATGATTCTTACAAATGCATGGGCTATTGAAAATGGTGAAAAACTTGGGAAGCACAGCGATGCTCAAAGTTATGATGGCCATTCTGGATTAGAAGTTCTTTTCGGGCACAAGAGGGAAACAGACCAGATGCCTGTATGTGTACCTCACTAAATCAATACTAAGCAGAGTGATTATTGGCTAGATCAGTGTTTCTGAGCTACATTTCTAGTCATAATACATTGTTTGCTTACAATCCCAAAACACAAGCACTTCTTCAGAGTCATGCATAAATGTGAAATGAATGGACCCAAATATAAAACCATATATAAAAGGTATATTACAAACCTGAATTAATTCTAGACCATCATCTTGCTCTGAGAATTGATTTTATGGTAGGTATATAAACATGGAAACTATACTGAAATCATATTAAAGACTTAGCTACCATTATTATATGTGTATAAACACTCACATAATTGAGAAAATTTGCATCCCTAACAAAAAAATACATTTCCAGAGACTACTTGAAAGACATTCAAACAAGTATAGAAAGAAATATCCAGTATTTTAGCCCTATGGCCAAACATGGATGCTTTTGTGATATAACTGTTAAGATGCATTTTAAATGGAGTGTTAAAAAAAAAACTGTAAAGAAAAATACCACAAAAGGCAAATCAAAAGATTCATTAAACAACACACTGCTGGAAACTATGTGATTTCAAACACCTTGAAAAGATAATTTTGCTTTTCCTACTGAGTTTATTTAAAAGTTCTCATCACACATCTGCTTTTCTAATTCGCTCCTGGGCAAAGTCAGAAGAATTTTAAATATTTTCCAAAGCATAAACTCAAAAGAAAAAAAACTCAGAATGAGATCCATTTACATTTACTGAAATTAAAAATTAAGTGTAGCTGTTGATCAAAGTTTTAACTTATTTGAATTACAAGAAAGCAAAGTCTCTCACAGCTCAAGTTAACAACTGAATGCAAGGGAGATGGTTTTGACTTGAATGTTGCAAAAAGGCCCCACAGTTCTTATACAAGTATACACATGCACATATACTGCACAGCCACTTTGTAAGCGGTGATTAGATTGTCTTCTGTCTATTAGATTTCCCATCAAAGCTCTCAATGAATATAACAATGCTTCATACTAAGAGAAAACTCAGGCACTCAAACAGTATTTATGTATCCTGCCCTCACTATGTGCCTTCAAAATATATTTCTAGCAACTGCACTACAAACACTTTCTTTTTGTTTTTAGAAGTAAAAACCAAAACAACCTTGGGTTTCATGATCAGTTTAAACTGATCTGATCTAAGCCTGAGCTGACATAAATGGGGGCAATCTTGTCTTTTACCCCACTACCAGCAATGTGCTCTTATCATCTCTCCTTTGTCCACAGGTTAGTGACCAAGAGGAAGTCAACTGGGGGAGAGGGGGTAGTATTAAGTCTTCAGCTTACCATAGCTTTGTGGTTGTTTAGTATCATCATCATGAAAAAACAAATAAGGAATGATGAGAGGGATAACGCAACTGCTACTTTGAGTAATAAAAAGGTATTACATCAGCATAAGCCAAAAAAAAAAGTGAAACAAACTTTGTGGTGAGATTTCACAAGGTAGGTGACAGAACAAACTCGCCACCGAAACTGAAGGAGACAGTCTCACTGCCCTGTTCTGACCATACAGTTCCACTCTTCCTTTGCTGGCACTTTTCTCATCATCTCAGTGAGTGAGGTCAGATAGCTACATTTGCAGAGCACCATTCCGGGTTTTTTTTTTTTGCGCTCAGTTACTTATCAGACACATTTTTAAGGCAAGACCTGTTAATCAGATCCCATACTGCAAGAGCAAAGGGTGGGTGGGTATGCAGAGAGGTGAGGAGTAAAACAGACTGCCTTTTGGGCAATGGAAGTCCAACCAGTCCTTAACATCTGACAAACCACCACACTCAGACACAAACACTATAAATCAGCGCAAGTCAGCACTGCCACCGAAAAACAGCTCTGCTCTTTTGCTATTGCGGCTGCTACTTTCAAATCCCACAATGACTCTCCACTTTACCTGCAAAAGCTTACTTTTGTGCAAGGTTACTTACACACCTACATGATGACCTGAATCCACAGGAAAGAAGCAAAAACACAAAGGTAAGAATAATAGGGAAGGCTTTCCTCTACTTCTTTCAGTGTCATCTTAAAATTTTCTACATCTTAAAATCTTTCAGATGACTCCTGAACTAAAGCAGAATTTTAGAGATTATCACTTGGATTAGCAACAACAGCTTCATCAGATGCTGCTACTACCAAACTTGTTGCAGCATGCTTAAAGTAACTTCAGCTTTCTTGAAGGAATCTCAGTCAAAACCAGAAAAGACAGTCTAACCCTAGTAAGAAGTAAAAAAAAAAAAATAAACACAAACACCAACCAAAAGCATTTATTTTCTTTTAGCTATTAGATTCTTCTCTAAAAGGAAGGAAAAATTCTTGGCCAGAAGAGAATTACAAATGCAAAATGGTAACAGGGGAAAAGCAACATTTAAGAAACCCTACATGAAAGGAAGCTCTCAAAAGGTATTTAAAAGGGTTTCTAACACAGCAGTTCTCCTATTTGCTTTATCAACTTCTTGTGTTCTTCCTCAACGGTGTTAAAGGTTGCAAAGTAATTCCAAATTTTAAGCTCAGAAGTTTGCTGGGAGAAAGGGTTTGGGTCCCCCCTTTAAAACTATACATTTATTAAAACAAGGAATGCCTTTCTGATGCATGATTACAACTCCCAAGTTTGACAGCAACAGATTGTTAACAGTAGTATCCACAACCAGGAAAAGCTTGCACATCAGTAGTAGCGAGGCTTTCAGTGCTAACATACTGACTCAAAGTCTGTAGACCATGGGAGTAGAAAAGCTGCACCACGGTTTCAGTAACCTCACCTGCTCAAAAACAGTACAAAGGAATGCTGATGAATTTGTGGTGGGCTAATGCAGTCTCTCCAGAAATGTCTAGAATGTGCTCTAAAGTGTTGTCTTCCCTAAAGATAACATGGAAACCTTTCTAAGTAGGCACACCTCCTAAAACATGGATAAGACTCCAGAAAAGAGAACTGTTCAAATAAAATCAAAGAATCATATAATATCTCAAGTTGGAATGGACCCATTAAGGATTGTCAAGTCCAACTCCCTGCTCCTCGCAGGACTACTTAAAACTAAACCATATGAGTAACAGCATCATCCGGACGTTTCTTGGACTCTTAACATGTTTGGTGCCCTGAGCATTCCCCTGTGCCAGTGACTGACCATCCTCTTAGTGAAGAACCTTTTCCTAGTGTGCAAACTGAACTTCCCCTGATGCAGCTTCATTCCATTTCCTCCTGTCCTATCACTGGCCACGAGAGAGAGGAGATCAGCACTTCCCCCTCTGTTGCCCGCCTTGAAGCAGCTGAGGTCACCCCTCAGCCTTCTCTTCTCTAAGCTGAACTAGCCAAGTGACCTCAAACACTCCTCCCCAAGTCTTGCTCTTGAGGCCTTTCACCCTCTTGGTCACCCTCCTCTGGACACACTCTAATAGCTTGATGTCTTTCTTATACTGAGGCACCCAAAACTGCACCCAGTACTTGAGGTGGGGCTGCACCAGTGCGGTGCAGAGTGGGACAATCATTTCCCTTGACCAGATAGCTATGCTGTGCTTGATGCGTGCTGTATTTAACTTGGTTCAACTGTGTGCTGCAGCAAAAAAAAAAAAAGAGGTCATCTCATTTCCTGTACCCCCATACTCAAAAGTCTCACCTTGCATCAGACCTAATGATCATACAACCGTATAGGAAATCAGACCAGCTTGTTACTCTGAGAGGAAAAAAAAGGAAATAAAAGAGAGAAAAGGAAAACCAATGGTTATTTTTGCATTTGAGAACTAGCTAAGTCATCTCAGCAAGTAGTCTTGAAATCACTAGACTGCAAGGGAAGCAATAGGAACACTTCATATGTAAGGGGACAGCAGGACCAGTTCTTTCAGCAATGGCCTGCACTTAAGTTAGGAAACATTTTATCACGTTTTTCACTTAATACTGTAGCTGCAGAGTCGTAAGACCTGAGTCTGCACTGGCATTCAAAAAACGTGGTCCTATTCTCTCTTAGAACTCACACTCAGTCTCACACTGCTCCTTCTTTTGTGCTAGCAGCAACGTTCATGTGGCTGTTAAGTGAATCAGATGAGGCAATTACTCTGAATTAATACCAAACCAACAACACTTTTGTTTGTTTGGCTGGTTGGTTTTTTACCCCAGAAGAATTTCTAAGTTTGGCTTGTCACATAGCCATGAAAAAAAGTTTGAGCCCAGTATGGAACCAGGGTGACAACTGAGCAGACACCTGCCTATATCCACTGAGAATCAGTAACAGAAAGCAGTGAGAACGGTCAGGAACATAGCCCTATGTTTAAGGATTTTATTTATTTATTTACAGAGGACTCTGTACTACTTCCTTTAGATTATGTTTTAGCTTTTGCATTATGGTTTTTAAATAAGACAACCTATTTAGAAAGAAATCCAGATCATCTGCAGTGAATGTCAAATTAATGACAACTGAACATTGTGTGAACCAAAGATGTGCTGATGTGCCTTTCATGTCTAGTACTGACAAGTAGGAAAAAACCCTAAACACACACTGAAAACCACACCATTTCAAAATGGTACCAAAACTATTTCAAAGTTAATATTTATGATATATACTTTGCACACAATTGTAATGGTCTTAGAACATCAGTATTTTAACAATCTCTGAATACTCTGAAAACACAGATTAGCACTCCCAAATGAAAAGCCAGTATCTTATTAATGTGTCAAAGGCAGCATATGAACCAGGTCTAAGGAAAAAGTAGGATGAGAAAGAAAGGGAAAGTTATCTACCTAGAATGCAGAGATGTGACTGGAATAGCCCATGCAAAGCTCAGTAAGTAGTGAAGAACTGAAACTTAGAGAACAGTTACTTGAGATAGAAATTAAAAGCTGACCTCTTCCCCCCTATTTACCTCTCCCCTGCGTATCTGACCTGCTTTAGTTGATAAAAGCAGCAGGGTCCTAACCCAGCAAACACCCATGAGTTGCAGAGACTCAGCAGTCACCAGAGCTAAAATAAAAGTGAATACACGGAAATAAAACAAGAGGAACATGCTCTGTCATCAAAAAGAAGATACTCCTATATCCATCTTCCTACTGCCTGCACTTAGAGACAGCTTTGGCACCCACATGCTTGCACCACAGGCCACCTGAACAAACCTGAAGGTCAGAAAATTGACAGGTGGAAATGGGTGGGGGTTTTTAGCAAACTTAATTAGCTTTTGAGTAGATGATGGATGGAAGCACCTGCACAAAGAAGAAATGATGGCATAACTGGAAACAAGGCCTCCCCATTTTGGAAGCCAGGAGCTGTAAATTTAGCAAAGCCTTACGATGAAACCTTTATCTAAACCCACTGCTCAGCACAGACCACACTTCAAAAGCAAAAACCAACATCAGTTTATAACCCAGCATGGATGTAGGTGAGGCCTCTTGTATCTCATTAGGACTTTTCTACAATGGTCCCCACAAGGAGATCTCAGATCATTCCTGCTTTACAGTGTTTTAAAGTCTAAAGCATCCTAAATGGGCTGAACACCCACTTGTGGCAGATATGTGTCCTTTTATATCATCTATCCAGAGCCCACCAACACTGAGAGCCTTAGAAATAACAAGTTCTGGAATCCCCCGTCCCCAAATGCAAAAAATCATAAGCATTAAACAATCCAATTTAAGTTGCCGATCTTAAAAGATATAGAATAGAGACTAAATATATGTAAATTAACCTTACTGCAGACTCACTCCACTCTTTAACAGTCAGTCTCTCCCATGTTTTAAAGGTCCAATTTCTGATCTTTTTAAATAGCAGGTGAAGAAAACACACCTGAAAAAAATGGATAATTGGAAAGGTCTTTCCAAAAGCAGAAGGAAATCCAGAGGAAGAATTCAAGCATCCCAGAATAGCAGAGGCTTCTCCTCCCATCTGAGATTAATCTACAATCTTCCCTGCAATGCCAAAAATCTACTAATTACCTTTAAAATGCATAACTCATGCACCTCATATCTCTCTGCTACCGAATAATACCTTCTTTCATCTGAGTATTTTGCCCTTTTATTACTTAAGCAAACTGCTGAATGGAGAAGCATCCCATGTGAGTTTTCAGCTTGTAACAAAGACATTTATCCTTCATATCTGCCTCCAATAACAGAAAAGGCATATAGAAGCACTTCTACATTGTCAGAAACTTTTAATAAATAATATCCAACTACTTGTCCTTTCCAAGTGTTCCTAGATATGTTTAACTGAGCCTGAATTCTGGGGAACGGAAAGATCCCCTCAGCTTACTGTTTTGACCTGTCATTCCAGTCTAAGGACATTCTAGTCAAAATTGCTTTAAGTTTATGAATTGGAGGCACTTACTTTGGAGACAAATGTGTCCTTCTTAAAAGGAATTTAACCGTGATATTTCAGGAAAATTTTGGGTTAAAACTGCTCTAAAGCTTGCAGAGATAACATGAACTATCTCCAGGGAGATTCTGTTTTGTTGGGGTTTTTTTTGGTTTTGTTTTTTTTTTGTGTGTGTTAGAAAAAAAACATGATTTACTCAGATATACACTACACAACAGGTTTTGGTCTCTTCATGAGTACAGCATTTTGCTACATGCAAAAAAAAAGAAAAACAAAATCATTCTAGACCAAAAGATATAACCCAAAATTTCTTCATTTTGACATAAAACCATACAGAAAGCAAAGCTAGAGAAGGAAGAATTCAATTTTTCCCACATCTCTATAAGCTCACTCACTGGGCTTGTTTCCTCTTCCCAGGGTTAAAACTACACTGCAGTAGCTGCACACGTGCTCCTTGCCCATACTGTAATGCAAATACAAGTATAACACCACAGTATTATTTCTCACCTGTTCTGGATGCAGAAGCTTCCGCCGAGTGCCAAAAAGATGTTAACTAATTAAGACATTTGCTTAGTATGTTCCCTAATTAAGACAACCTACACAATCTGTAACTATCTTCTTAGAAGAAAATGCTCCTCAGAATTATGTGGGTATACAGTCCTTCCAACCAGACCAGTCAAATAATACAAAAAAAAAAAATCATGCAGTGGTAGTATTGTACTCACAGATAGCAGACTAAAGCAAGCAGTAGGGACATCCCCCACTGTCAGTTTGTTTTGAGCTTTGAAGGCAATACATTTAAGAGATTAGCTATTTTACCACTAATCTCTAGATTATAAATGTAGTCCTGAGTTTACCAATCCCTACAAATCGGTAAGTATCTTTATAAGCATTTACTCTGCACTACAAGCTCTAAAGCTGCCTGTCTTTTCTGAAATAAGCATCTACCCAATTTACAAAGAAACAAAAAGCACTGAGGGGCTACTAATCTCATCAAAAACAAATCAATGGCAGAGACAGGAAACAGAAGCTTTTTTTACCAGCATCAGGTATGACAAGTCTCCTTAGTTCATTTATCTTACTCCTCCACAGATTCCTCTAAGAATCTCCTTTAAATATTTGCAGATTACATTTTTATTCAAGTTATTCCACTTTACAGCAATACAATCATGGAAATCTCATTACCAAATGCCACTTTGGATCCATTCTCAGTAACAGACTTGTAATTTACATTCACTCCTAGACTCTGTCCATAACAATTTTAAAAGATTAAAAATTCTTAGAGGAAAAGGTTTAATGGCATGCTATGTACCTTGGAAGACCCAAGGAAGAAAGGGGAAGAAATATGTACCTCCTGTCCCTGTGTTGGTCAAAACACTTACATACAGTTGTGGTTCTAAGACAATGTAAGTTACACTCTTACTGCAATAGTTTTACTCTCCAGCCCCTTGCAACCCTACGGTGGCATGTAGTACCACCCACTCCCTATATCTCATACCAGTGCTCATCAGACCTACTGCTGAGCAGGTAAGCTTCCTACACCAGCAGGAAACTATTATGTTCTTTTGTGGAATTTGACTTCTGCAGGTATTGCAAGCTGAACCAGCTCATTGTAGGATCTGATCAATCTGGATTTCAACTGCAATAGAGGAGGCTGGATCATAGCAATGACAGTAATGATCTGACCAGCTTAAATTGACAAGATAGTGCCATTTTGAGACTGTGGAATTGTCTATAGTGAGATTTTTTTTTTCTTTCTGCATTTACAAGTCTATGGTCACTATGCTAGCGCAGCTTCCAACTTTGTAAAAACAAGCCTGTCAGACAGATTTCTCTTCTTCCAACTCTTGCTCTCCTGTCCTATGCAGATAATACATTCTCCAGTGGCTCCCACACTGCCAGGTTAAGAAAAATTTGCAGCAAAACTGCTATAAAGGCACAGCTGCCAGCCTTGTTCGAGCATGGCAAACAATTACAAGCATTAAGACATGCAGTTTACACATACAGCATCCCTTTTTGCCTGCAGCCACAGACCTTATTCGCCTCAAAGCATCCACAAAGGGCATGCACTTTCAGAATCCTGCCTCACCTTTAGTCCCAAGCATGTAAGGAGGAGTGCACAAAGAACCATTTCAGTCTTAGGCCAGAATGATCCTGGGAAGATTGACAGAAAAACAAAAGGAAGCAGGATATGAACATGCACATCTCAAAAACTTCCAGTCATCATTAAGTAACTTCTACTTTTCTGCCTACACTTATACCATGACTCCAACCCGTTATCTCTCCTCACCGGCAGCTAGACAGTATGCATGCTGGCGTACTGTGGTGAATGGATAAAGGCTCTTTCAGAAAGACACACTGTGAAAGTGGAAACAGGTTTGTGCTTCGCACAAAGGAATAGATCACATACAGGCAGCTTTGCTTTGGAGTGCACAGAGATAGTCAAGAGACTAGCAACAAATACAACTTACAAACACAGTTGTGACCATGTATTTGGATTTTTCTTCCCCTCCACGAGGGCGGTCAAACTTTGTTACAGATTGCCTTTAAAGGCTGTGGAGGCTTCATCCTTAGAGATACTCAAAACCCAACGGGATATGCCCCACACAATCTGATCTAACTTCAGAGCTGACTCTAGCTTTCAAGTTGGCTACTTTGAGCAGAAGGTCCAGATGACTTTTAAAGGTCCCTTCCAATCTCTAATTATTCTATGATCCTCTGTGGCATTCTCCTCCATCATTCCTGACCTGTTATGTGACTGCAACAGTAGGATGCACGCTCCACAGTGCACTCTTTCACAGCTCAAACTATATTTGTGGGTTCACTGGGAAATGTCCTTCCTTTCCTTTCCACAATCAAGATAATCAGACATTTTTAGTCATTTAAAAAAATAAATTTCTTCACACTGAAAGTTGAAAGTGCCTCTATAGATTTGGCAGTTGGGGAGGAACCACTGCCTGATTCTCTGACCACAGTGAAACTAGGAAAGGGATTTAAGAAGAAGTTCAGTATATGGTCAAGGCAAACACTGTCTGGAAAGCAAAGTAATGAAGAGAGGGGAAAAAAGTTATGAAGCTTTTATTGTTAAGCTATAAACAAACAACTGAAAACAGGTCTTCCTCGCCACCATTCCATCCTCCTGGCAGATACAGTCAGCGAGCAATATAGTCCTTCACTGAAAGATGCAGATACAGAAAGCTGTCAGATGCACAAAGGGTACTCCCCTTTAGGTCCTGAGTTGAGTTTGAATCTAGTTTTGTGGAACAAGAGCTACTCCAAACCTTTAAATAATTTTTAAGGTACACCTAACAAAACTCTGTCTCACTGGGAATGAACAGAGATGGACTGCAACCAGGCAAAGGAGAACCAAACCTTTAACCTTAGTCTACAGGATATTCACAAATATCATCTGAGTCAAGGAAACAGGGACACATAGTAACACTAGCAGGAGAACTCGATATGGGCTCTTTTGTTATTAACAAAAACCTTCACTAAGGAGGCAAAGGCATGATAAAAGACTGAAAGCCACCCCTCAACAACATGAATAGGTTAGATTAGATGGCTCTGCCTTCTAAAACAGTTAGCTAAAAGATACAACTGGTTGGTACAGGAGATCCTGGAACTCCTAAAAAATAATTTCAAGATGATAACAACTGACTGCCTCTACCATGGCAGGCTCAGTCAGGTTCACTAGTGCTCACTTCCTGCTTCATATTAAGCAAAAACTCAACTCAAAGCATGGCATCCTGCCTGGCCACAGAACTAAGAAAAAATGTAGCTCGCCCTGTGGGACTGCTCCTCCTCCAGGAACAGAAGGTCCAATACTTCATGTCGATATCTAAAAGTAATATATTAATTTTTTACATATATATGAAGAAGTTCTTAACCATGAAAAACAGCCTGCAAGGCACCTCATAAAATATGAAATACGAAGTCTGGAAGCAGTGCTGTCAGAAGAACCCAAACAAAAAGAATTCCAGGGATGGAATTAGCCGCTTTCCAATGCAGTTGAGAAGTACAATAACAATGGGGACTCAACTACTTACATATTCATGAAACAAGTATGAGGGAGAACAAGGCACAAGCACAACCTCTCCAGGTACAGGTATTTAGACAGGCAAAATAATTCCTCAGTCTCACTGACAAGATACATACGTATCTTGTATGTAAATATATCCATGGACTACTATTCAAAGACAGACTATTGGGTTACCCAAGTAACTGCTTACCATTGCACCACTCCTGTGTTTGCCTACATCTGCATTTTCCAAAGCCTGGCTAGTAAACAGCATTGATGCATCCAACATAGTCCCAGTGTGACTGCACATACATTATTTACAAAGAATGCGTGTATACAACATTACATTAAAAAGCTACATTAAGAGAAAACTATTGAAGCCATGAAGTGAAGCACATAAAGGTTAGAAAAAGCCACAACTAAGGATACGTCTGTAGCATTGATCTGCTACTCTACCCACATACTGTCTTCAATTACACGAACAAACATTATTTTTCCCTACAGCATTTATCTAACATGCACAAGAGGTACAGCACTCACTTAATGAGCAGCTACTCAGCACTGTAATTTCTTTTATATTGTTCGGTGTATAGTCCATGGATTGGTGTACCAAAATCCTTACTTGAAATGCATCACTAGTAATTTCTTCTCAAATTTTATTTATTGTGCATCACAGTAACACCTAAGTGCTTCACAATTGTAATTTATTTTGTCAACATCACAAGAAGCCAGTAAGTATTCTACTGATTTCCCATACTGGGAAGGGAAAGCCAGAAATTAAGTGTTAAAGAAGGAATTCTAGATGCTACATTTGGGAGACCTTGATTTCTCAGTTGCTGATGCTGCTCTGATTCATTTTATTGGTGGATGCAAGTATTCAGCACTTTCACAAAGCCGATCCTAGTATCCAAAGTTTGGGCACCCAGAAAGTGTAAAAACATACAATTAAAAGCAATTTCTGAACAGTCCCATTTAAATCACTAGACTATCACTTTTCTTCCAGCAATGTTCTGATGCAATTGTCACAAATTCCTGTAGCCACAAAGAAGGCATCCTAAAACTGTCCTCTCCTTGCTGTGCTATACGTTACGTTTCCAGAGCAGAACACCATGTACTTTAAGGAGGCTGATGAAAAAGTAGCATGCGATCCAGTAATTTAAAACGTAGCATTTGAAAACCAATACACAATAAAGGACTCAAAAAATGCAAATTTGGTTTTGTTTTCTGACTTCTGGGTATTTGCTGTTGCTACTTGTATTTTTTTTTATCTTTATATTTGCAGATAATAAAAAGCAAACTTCATCATTTGGCATTTAAGTAACACAGGCACAACACTGGTGGAATAGCACACCAGGGTTAGACCAGTTTCTCTACTATACAGACCTCTGACACTTGAACTGACAGCTAAGTATCAGCAGCACTGGGTCAGCAGCCTCTATGTGGACTAGCACTTAAAGTGAATGGGCTCCATTTTTAGTAAATATTTGTGTAACCAACTGGCAGAGGAATGTTTCTCTGCAGAAGAAAAGCTCTGGAAGGTCTGGTTCCACTCCAGGCACTGGAGGTCAGCAACTATTGCATACAACTTGCTTTGCCCCAGTTTCTCATTCCCCACTCACCCCCGCATAGGATTCATCCCCTTAGATGTAACGCTTGTGCTTCCAGTTCCTTTCTGTCCCACCTTCATTCCATTGTCCTTATTTTTCCTGTTAATTGCCAAACCACAGCTCTTTCCTACTGCCAAGTATCTGCTTCACCTGTGATTTTCGATAGCACTCTAAACATCCAGTTTCCTTCCGTCTCCAAACTTGTTTTCCATTTGAGGCTCCTTGCTCAGTTTGCATCTCTTCCCAAGGATGTTTCAACACACAGCCCATGTTCCCACTGGTTTCCAGCTCCAAATTCCTTCTTGAGGGAGGCAATTTCTTATGTAGCAAGAGTTTCACTGCAATCACCTCCTATTACCATTTCTTGTTTCAGCACACTTGCAAAGTACACTGCCTTCACACCAAATTTTTCCCCACTGACACCACAGTCCCCAGTCCCAAACCAATTTCACTCTTCTTGCCCCCACTACATCTGAATGGAGTGATTTACTCCATTCAGGCCTTTGTGTCAGTGAGAGGAGGTATAACCAACACAAAAGAAAATCTCCATTTTAAATTATGTGCTCAGACCAAACTGTAGCCCATCCCAGAGCAGACAAGGCCACACCACCAGAAGTTCTTCTCTTGCATAATACAGGGTATGTTTCAATTGTTTTACCTGTGAAGCTTAAGCCTCTAAGATGCTTAACAGACTATTTTTTGAAAGGGTAATAATTTGGGACAAATATATGTCTACTTCCACAGGAATAACAAGCAAAAGCCACTTCAGCCAAATTGAGTTCCTGTTCCAAGCTAGTTCTTCCAAAAACATCCTTAAAATTTTAGAGAAAAATACAAAAAATACTCTTTTTTTACCCTGTGTCCTCCTTCCACTGAATCACTTTGCAGAAAATTTCCAAAATTCCCTCAAAAAGACATTTAAGACTTAATGACTGGGGGTGTATATTTATAAGGAAGGGCAAATTAGAAGCAATAAAAAAAAAAATCTGTTTTATAATGCAAAGTCTTGGCCCATTACAATGTTAAGATGGGTGATATGAGACCCATCCACAATTTCAAAAAACACCCCATACAATGTTTCATCAGATACAGTATGTCACTTAAGAACAGAATCGATACTAAAACCAAGACTTCCTTGCCCAAACTAAGCAAAGTACCAGTTCTGTACCAGTCTCACCTGCATGGCCAACAGATGAAACCATGTTTTTGTTGTTTCAGACATGAGAAAGAAAGCAAGCAATATGCTCTTTTTACTGGAAAGCAGGGAAGAAAGCATTACTGATTAGGACATCTCATCCATTTACCATCTTGAGTGTCTGAAATTATACTTTTAAATAAATCCTGGCTTTCACAGGAAGTAAACATAATGTCAGTACATTAGCAATTTCAGCAGTTAGGTCACCCATTCAGATGTCAAAGCATAAAATGAGCAAATTAAGTTGAAATACTGGTCTTAGTACAAGTTAGCTAGCAATTTAGCAAGTTGCTAGCAATCTAGTCATAGCCATAAATCAAGTCATCTACATACTGTGGTGCCTTAGACAAGTCCCTTAACTTTCCTATATATTTTTTCTGCCTTGGTAAACACAGCAAACCATTGCACTCATACTACAAGTATATTACAAAGGATTTAATCTGTGTTTTTAAGAAGTACTAAAATTTTCAGATTAATACTTTGGCACTACTGAGTAAAAAAGTTAAATAACTGGAAGAAAAAAAATCTGTGATCTCAATCTCCAAAAACTGTCTACTACTGATAGGTCAGACTTGTCTGTACTGAAACAACATATACATTTATGTTCATTCATGATATATGGTACTGTCACTTCATAAAATACTGTTTGAACAAATAGGCCCAATATAGTAAAAACAGACTAACAAAAACACTAAAGGCCATGATTCCCTTGAGTGACAAATTCAATTCATTCTAATTTATTTAAGTAATGTTTTGACCAAAAATTACATCCTCAGATGATTCTCAATTGGGTGGTCTAAGCAGCTTCAAAAGCTAATGGAAAAACAAAGTCAGTAATTTTTATTGGGGTGGGGGAAAGCAGGAGCATCAATTCATTAATTCAAGACCTTCACAGTACTATTTGGAGCATAAAAAGAAACTTGGAAGAAGCAGCTTGACTTGTCACACTAGTTTCACAAAGGGATTTAGGCACTTTTCACAGTAAGTATTTGTTGGTGGTGGAGATATTATTTTACCTTGTCATTCAAGGACAGTTACTTGGATGTGGAATCCAAATATTGACACAGTCATTAGGCTATACAGTCTTGCTAAGCTGGTCTCCCTCTGTTCATATCACCTGTTTTGTGTTACATAAAGCGAATATCTACCAGGTTAGAAGATTAAAATGCTACTTCTCTAAGGTCAGGGCATAAACCTGGGAAGATATACACTCATATTGCATTACTTTCACCACCTAAGAGAGAAGTTGTAAGAGAAGGCTCTTACACCCTGGCAAATGCTCCTAGCTCCAGATTCTATATGCTGCCAGCTCTTCTCTCCATGTGATTGATCAATAAACTCCTGAGAAGGCTCAGTGGATACTGGCAAGTGTAATGTGCTTGTGAAGCTCTGGGAAGAATGTGGAAAGTGACCACACCTGCAGCAAAGCAAGCTGACCTTATACTATTACAAAGGGGACCACAGGGCAGCTTTTTAGATGAAAGAGTTACAACAGTTAATGGGATTGGCTGACTCAGTCGTGTTGTTGACTGGTTGTTGTAAAGTCTGTCCAGGAGAGCAGCAAGAGCATGAACGTCTTCCAGAGATACCTAGATCAGCACAGGGGAGCGTATATACGGCTCAGCCCAACCTAGAGTATAAAAACTGAATGACTACCCAAAGAGCTTTTAAGAGAGCAATAGGTTTGCGCTGGCTTAAACTCCCTTACGCCTTCCCAGTGACCGGGGATGCCCAGTGTTGTGATGGTGAGCGTATCAGACAGACCTGTAATGAGAACCACATTTGTACTGTGATCCAGCAGCTGTCTATGCTACTTACTTATTTCTATTCCTGAACTACTTCTCAAACAATAGTTTTATATTCCGAACAACTAAGGGGAACACTTACACAACTTTTTACAAACAACTTCCTCTTCTGCCCTTGCAAAAACTTAAAACTGAAAGAAAATCCCCCCACCAGAAGTTCCACAGCATTGTACCAATGCTACAAGACTACAGACTAGATACCAAGAGGACACTTTCAAATCAAGTTCTTAGAACTCAGGGGAGGTATTTATTGATCTTCTGACTGCTGTTTCCCTACCAGATCTAATTCTTCTTTAGACAGAAACTGTCAAGAAACAGGATTTGATAACATGGATTTTGAGCATATTATTTCAGTGTTATTGTATT
This sequence comes from Phalacrocorax aristotelis, assembly GCF_949628215.1. Classification (NCBI taxonomy): domain Eukaryota; kingdom Metazoa; phylum Chordata; class Aves; order Suliformes; family Phalacrocoracidae; genus Phalacrocorax; species Phalacrocorax aristotelis. The sequence goes on along the minus strand of NC_134276.1, from coordinate 135,020,118 downwards.
ACAACTATTAGTGTAAACAAAATCATCTGCCCTATTTACTGTGTCAGTGCATCCCACCCCGCTTTCTCAGCTAAAACATCCAGGAGCGAACACTGGTGTCTTTTTACCTCACTCCTTGTCAAAATGGATCAAATCATTAGCCTGCCTCTTCCGATATCTGTTCTTCCACTATGCTAGTACTGGGCATGTTCAGTTCTCCAGTACTTCCATCTGTATCATGCAACATCATGTGTATGAAACAGAACTTTCTTCATGTTAAGCACACAGTGCAAGTATGCCATTGGATTACTTTTTCACTTTAGCTTAGAAAGGAGCACATTCCTCTCCCCTCTCTTTCATGAATATATATTCCCAGGGTCTGGAAGCCACATTCTTCACTGGTACAATTTCACTGAAAGGAGGGAAAAAAAAAAAAGGGGGGGTGGGGGGGTAGAACAAACCACAGAAGCGTGTCCTCTCAGGAAAAGAAAAAAAAAAAAATCCACATTTTACTCACAGCTGTGTTGAGTAACAAGCACAGCAAAGCAAGATAGTCCCCAGTTCAATAGTTGCACTATATGGAAGTACAGACCAAGAAAACCTTTCTGTATGATAGTAAAAGCCTTGTATTAGTTAAAGCAGTTAAGCAGTTAAGTGTAATTCTAGCAGGGTTTCTCTGACATGAGCAGAACACCTTTGTTCTCAGGTATTCTGCTCATGATGTCAGAGCACATATAACACATTCTGCTTACCAAAGCTTCCTTAAACTTTTGACAATTACAAAAGCATTTTACAACTCCATCACACTTTTAATCCTAAAATGGATTAGACGTTTAAACAGATACTGAAATCATATAAATTCTTCTATTTGAAGAACAATCATTAAAAGGACACCACCACAGATTTTTGTGACACTGGAAATGTTAATTATTCACAATACAAGGAAATAAAAAATGAGTTATAGTTTCATTAGTGACACCTCTTTTTTTTTTTGGTTCTCTCTTTCATTCCAGTCTCTTCATGCAGCAAAGGGCAGATATAAAAGGAAAGTGTAATTCTTGAAACCAGTATTTCGCCACATTTTATAGACAGAATTTACAAGAAAAGAAAATAAAGGGCCTTGTCCACGGCCACTGGCATACCTAGAAGGCTGTATCAGTTAAAACACAGGTCTGCACACTGGAAGATCCATCTCAACACTGAAAAAAGTTCAGTAGTACCAGCCTCTCATATTCACAGTCACTGAGGATCAATGAACTGGCCATCATTCACAAATAGTATCAACTATACTTGGAGAAAAGGTGGAGAAAACTGAAGCTACTGTCATTGCTTAAAGAACAGGTAATAGAGTACTTCTCTGATCATAAATCTGGTAAAGCAAGCATAGCTGTCAGTTTCATATGGTAAATTTTTCACATCAATACTTGTGGTATCTCCTGATCTCTCACACCCCAACATACACACACTTTGCCCTCCTGATTTAAGTGCTGGAGCATACTACTGTTTGTGCAGTCATGCTCTTACCTGCCTTGGAGAACTGATGCAGCATTAAGAAACACCCTCCACCAAGGAGAAGCTGATTTGGTTTAAGACTACACCAGGATGTAGACCTGGTTCACAACAGAACTGCTCAGACAATTGTGCCAGCATAACTTGCTTAGGTGACAGAGCACTGGAGCAGGGATTGTCAGGAAAGTGACACAGAAACCCCCAGCCAGGTAAAGACTGTCTTGTGAAATGTTAGGCTAATTTTCATTTCTTGACTGTAATGTATGGAAATACCTCTTTCATCTTACTTCTGTCTTTTTTACATTGTTTTTCCTCCAGACGGCCATTCTTAAGTATTCTTACAATTAAAAATTTGGCAATGCTTTCTGGCATGTTCAGATATGATGACACACATGTATGTTCAAGATGATGTGCTCTACAAGTCTGATTTTCCTAGCTCACTGTTCCAGAACACTTGCAAATGAAAAACTTCAGCAGAAACATTCCTACCTTTCTACATTGCAAAGGTAGCTTGGACTGAGCCCATATCTACCACTGATGACATACTGACATTTACTGAAGAAACAGAACGATTTTGAGATTATCAACTTCATTGTTAGCCTTTGTTATTTAGCATCAGCTTGAGATAATAGGCAATCATTCACGGAAGAACAGAAATCCTGGACAGTAAGGAATAAAACTGCATGGACACTCAGGGTCACAGAGTATAAATCCTTTCTTCCTACATGCATCATAAGAAAGTTGTGTTTGGTGTCACAGTTCTGAAAGAAAACAGTTCTCCCCTAAAATATGTGCCAGCTATTGAAATAAGCTGTTATTAAAAAAATGCTGGTTTTACTACTAGAGATGTGTTTATCTTGGGTATCTAATGCTAGGGTGGTCACATAGTCACCCACCTCTAAACATAGCTACCATTCCAGAATCCCCTCTACGTAGTCCAGAACTGCCTACTAGTAATGTCTAACCACCTTCCAAGTCCTTTGTACACAATGCAGTTTCTTCTCCAGCTCTCACTATTGAGTTACAAACCAATTTCCCAACTCTGCAGAGGAAGCAATGGCTGCTCTGGCTGTTGTTAGTAGCAGGAATCAGGCCAACTCTGCAGTGCTCAACAAGGCACCTTGCCAAGGCTACTTGCCTCTGCTTCATCACTCCCAGAGCCATTGCTGCACACCACAGGAAAAGCTCTTACAGTAAGGTGCACTGCTGGACTTAACAAGTGCCAGGGGACTGCTGAAACAGTCAGCAGGAAGAGGCAGCAATTATGTTCCCTATTGTGTGACAGTCTTTAGGTGACTTAAAGATGATTCAAAAATATTGAGTTTTGATATGGCAACTGTTTCATAGACGTGAAAGCCTTCCCTTATCATGGACCTAGGTGATAGAGTGCTTTTCTTACCATTACACTGAAAACACAGGAATTTGTTATCCAACCTCACACTTTTTTCCCCAGCTTTCTATACTTCACAGAAATCTTCCAACTATCCTGATTCCTCCATGTTTGTTTCCAATGCTATCTAACCCAGGGTGGGGGTGGTAATCAAAGATCATGACTATTTGTTATTAGATCAGACCAAATTAGAAATGAAGGACAGATCATATAAAACAAAATCAGATTTTGCAAGGTTAAAGACTTAAACAAAATAGTGATGAATACTACAAATTTCAGGCCCACACAGGAAACCCAGATGCCTACATCAGCACACCAGCAACCTTTACCAAGTTAAAAGAATCTATCTTCTAAATACTTCCTCTGCAGAAGAGATTAAGACAGCAGGTCGGCTCCCAGATGTCATCCATCTGATGTAAGAAAAGCCAGCTGACAATGCACAAAGTATTACTGTTTAACAACAGATGACTATTATGACCTTTTTATTCCTCACCTAGGCTAATCGCTTGCTTTTACATTCCCAAAGGAAAAGCTCACACTTTGTTTTATGCTTTAGGACACTCCAATTCCACTCACTCCAGCATCTTTCAGAATCAAAAGTATACAAAAACAACTTTCCTTAAAACTATTTTCCTTCACAGGACAGTATCTAAAGACATGGAGATTCCAAAAACCTATAATAAAAGAATTGCCAAGTGCTGGCTGAGTTCTCTCCAACTTCTGCTATTCTGGTAGCAAAGAATTTTAATGACGATATTCTTGTATACAATTTTAATGAAGTAAATATCCACACTTCCCTAGCACATTCTTCACCAATGAACAGTTCTTGAACTGTGTTTCCTTACAGGTAAAACGTGTAGTCTGTGGGGAAGGTTACTGCTAAATCCTAGACACGAGTAAGAAGAAAAAGAGTGCTCTATCCAGAAAGAAGAGACAACCAATTAATTATCTTTTGTCTCTTGTCCACTAAGACTTATAGCATGCTTATTCCCTACAGGCTTCCCCCACCTCCACCCCCATCCCACCCCGCACACTCCTGCTCACAAGCTTTATTTGTCTAGTTTCAAACTCCCCAAGTCAGTTATATCGCTGCAGTAGCAAACTTGGACAAATAGTTTATAATTACATATTTTTAACAGGACTCACTGTTAAGACTTCAGATGTGTGTCTGAAAAAGTCATGCAGAGTTCTGTTAAATTACATGCTCTATATTTCAAATGAATATAGGAATTGCCAAACTAGATTAGGCAACTAGCCATTTAGTTTTGTAATCCAGTGCTTTCCTTGCAGCAGTAAATACCAGATGCTTCAAAGAAACACACACACAAAAAAAACCCCTAAAGCTGACACTATCAAGAACCCCAACCATTAGAAAATTCCTCTGTTTTAAAGTATGCCTTGAAGCTACAACTAAATCAACATAAATACAAGCCATTCCCTAAAAAAGCAATCCCATTCTCTCCTGCCCTGGTGTACTAGAGCTAGCAATTGTGTGACCACAAAATGGGTTGATGCAGCAAACTATTCCAACAGAAAACTCTTAATTATTTGGGCAGAGTTAGTGTTCCTTTGGATTAGCCAGCCCAACTCACACAAGCAGCATATCCTGCAAACGAGCAGAGACTTTGGTCACCTTTTTTTGAATTAGATTAGCTTAACTACAACACGGAAAGCAAGCCATGAAAGACATGAAGTCCTCATTCAAGGCAAGCAGCCACAGCAGAAGGGGGAAAGGGACAAGAGGAACACAGCTGCTCCATTCTACAGCATATCTGCACTAGACTGATTTAGCTTCAAGAATTTAACTCTTAAGAAACTTAGGCTACAGTCACACCATAGTTTGAGCCAGTTTAAATCAGAACAGCTGCGCTATCACCCTCCATTTTTTTCCATACATACATTCCTGTCCGTTTCTGTGCACCAGTGTTGTGCACGTCTGATTCAGTAACCATTTCAACAGGTTCAGCCCACCAAAGAAGTAGAAAAATATTCACTGTTTTATGCAGATAGACTTTTCCACTTATTTTAACTCAGTTTCTGCCTTGGAGATCTACAAAGTACTACTGCCAGCATGCAAAGGAAACAGGAATGCATGGCTCAGGTAAGCAGGCACTTACTTAAATAAGGCATAAACCATAGTTATTTTCAAAAACTATTTGTTGAACTTAAACTATTTCCAAAACAGTTTAAACACAGATTAGTTTAAGAGTTTCCTTCTAAACTTAAAGGAAAATCTTTAGTTCTATGTCTCTTGACTTGCATTTACAATCATTTTTTGGACTCATGCTACGTTGAGGCACATAACATTGATCTTGAGCTGCATGCATGTTCATCATGTGGCCAGTAATACAAGGGCTGTGGGGGGGTGCTTGGGATGCTGGGTCATCCCAAGTTTCAGCTGCAGAAGAAAAGGAACCAGCAGCTGGGGCTACACTGTTGGTTTGCGGGGAACTCCAGCCCCGTAGTACAGCAGAGTAATGCTCCAAGGAGTCGCTACTGTTGTGTCCGCTGACTGAAACAGCCCTACCTCTCCCCTCCCTGTGGCCCCATCAGGTACAGGGCAAATCTTATCACCCTCTGACATACATAGATTTTGTCAGAGTCTCAGCATCACAGAAGTTTTCCACATCTGTCTTTGGCTCTGGGCTTCAGTGATCATGTGCTCTACTGTCAAGGTATACACTATGTAATTGGTAGAAGTGTCCATTTTCAATTTTGGTACGTATCTCACTGTTCTGCTCAATTTTCTTAAGTTTAGAAGTGTCTTTTCCACTCTACCTCTGTGAGGTAAATCATTTCAAGCTTTTTAATGTCCTATGCTGAATTTTTGACCTCTGAAGTCTTCAGCCACGTTCCTGACAGTCAGGAAGTCCACATAGTACTATCCCTGATTATATCATCTACAGAAATACCACACTTTTAAAGTTTTAAATAACATCCCATCCTTTTCAACTTGACTTTGTAAAGTTAACAAGCTCTAATCACAATCTGTATTGAGTATGTGAAAACCTAACTACTACTTCCTCCAACACCATGTACTACAGTCAGAGTTTGAGCCCTGTATTGCTAAGCTTTCAACACAAATAATGGTAGAAGTGGAAGCAAAAGCAGGTTATTATCCACCGAAGACACGTTCTCTTCATCAACTCTTCTATGTTGTACAAAATTTTACTCAACCTGGACCCCTCGCACACCAGTAGATAACAAAAAGGTACAGAATGCATTACCTCCTGGATTTTGTTCCAGGACACCTTCTCCTAGGCCAAATGAGAACTTTAACAAGGAAAATGAAACACAAAACTTTTGCTTCTGTCCTCCACCAGCAATTTGTATTAAAATATGTGGGCTAGCACTAGAAAAAAGAAAACTGGAAAGTTAAGAGATATTTTTCATCTCTCTCCAACAGAAATAATTGTTTGATAGAAGACAATTCCCACACATACCCTCCCAAAAACACACACCTTGCCACAATTAGCCAGTCCAGATGATTTATAAGGAAATTTCTATCTCACTCCTTTCCAAAGGTCACTTATTCACATAAGTTTGAATGAACACTTTGTATGAAAATGATATCTGGTTTTTGCATTTTCTTTCTATTCATTGCCTTAATTTTAGTCTTTCTTGTACTACACATTCCTCAGTATTAGTTTTCCAACTTGCATACTTTATCTTTTTTTCTTGCAATAGAGGAAGCATTAGGAGACATTAAATGGAAGAGAGCAGAAAGGCCCACAATTCATGATTTGCCATATTTAACTCCCCAAAGACAGGCAGAAGACAGGAAAGAAGAAAACATCACCAAGACACAAAAACAATACTGAAATGCTGAAGGACCAGTTATGCATCTTAGAGACTACAGCTACAGTCCAGAATGGCTGCCTTTACAGAACACGTTGTCCAAAGGACAGCATGCTCAGAGCAATAAGATGTTCAGGCTTCCTGACAATAAGTGCCTTCATTTGAAGACATCCTACAGATTTTCAAGTCTCTGATAAAAATCATAGACACCTCGGAATAAAAGACAAAGTAAGCAAATAAAAGTTTACTAATTCCAGAATCAAAAAGCCTGTTTTTCCCCATGCATTTGTTTTATGCTTGATTGATACATGGTAGAGTAAGGTACAAATTCCAACCAAAGTTCTTCCTCAGAGCCAGTTTTAAGATATCCCTCCTACAGAGATTCCCCAATAAGGAACAAGGTGTAAGATCCCATGGCAGCCTCTTCCTTAGGGCTTAGGGTACTTTTATATTTTCTTCCCACACATAATTATTCTAATACAACTTTCAGAAATGCAATTCTTCCCTGGATCTCCAGTGATTTTTTTTAACTGATACATGGGGAGGAGAAATGGAAGAGATAAAGGTACAAAACAACACTGCAGTCTCCTTCCTTTAGGAAATCCAAATTAAAAAGTTAAAAAAATGTAATAGTGTTATATAGCTTGACATTGGTGGTATTAATCTTCTTCCTACAACATAAGCTTACTATCTACAGAATCATTTTACTTAACATTTCTAAGGAAAAAAAAAAGCCAATAGGAAAACAGAACAGAAATCTTAGAGTTTAGTTTAAAACAGTGTAAGTTGTAGTAATAGTTCAAATTATTCTGATGCGCATACTTTGTTTTTCAGCCCTGTTCTTTTTTGGCATATATGTAACTACACATGCATACAGCAGCATGCTTTAGTTATGTCACATTACTACCTCTAGCTCCATAATAATTTGTACTATCCATTGAAAATTCCTTTTAGTTTATTTCAAATGTGTTTGCTGTCTTGGAGTCAGAACACAAACAGAAGAAACAAGTCCCCTGAAACTCTTTAAATGTGACCCATAAACTTCAAGTACCTATGCAAAAATCAAACTTTGTATTTTCTTCTTAATTCAGAGGTCCTATAGGCCTTATCCTGGAATCAATAAACTAAAGGAACCGTCCTCTCTGTTCTACAGAAGAAAGGCCAAAGTAGTTCTAATGCAAATTAGCAAAGTTAACAATTAAATTTGATTACCACACTATATGCTAAAGAACATGGTATCATGTACATCTACGTGATTTAGATGATGTATGGTAGTCTGGCACACATGGAATTCATTATTAAAGAGTACAGATGCTCCATTTTACAGTCTTTTCCCAAGTACCCTTTCAGCACATTCCCAGCCTTAGCTCACGCTCACCAAGATTTCCATCCTCAATGGTCAGCACCACTTCATCCATCACCAAGGCCCGGAAATCTAGCTCCTCTTCACAGCACTTGGCCTTCAGTGCTCTCAAGATCTCCTGCTGAGGGTAATCTTCTCTGATGCGACGGTCTGTTAAGAACCACAGCCTGGGAGCAACTGAACTGCACATCTTGGACTTGTCTTGCAGCCTTCAAAGTTTCCTTTCAATGGAACTTCTAGATGGTAGAGAAGATGAGACTCTGTTAGAGTGCATAGGCTCCTATCTTCATGTTCCTCACTGTACCAAGTCCTACTCCCCCTGCACAAGCAAGTCCTTTTCAATGGAGTGCAACTTCCAACCTCCAAGTAGAAAAAAATGTCTATGCCTAATCTGCAACAGAAGTAACAACAACAGAAACAAATCCACTTATATTAAATGGAATGTAAATGCTAAAAATCAGAGGACTCGGTCTTCATCCTAGTGTCATCCACAAGAAGTACACACTTCACATAACTACTGGTAGTAGCAATCCCCTTTCTTGACAGTACTAAGAGGCATGCCAAACACTGAAAACATTTCAAATGGCCATGTCTGAAGGCCAGAATTTCAACTTCACCATTAGAGTAAATCCTTACAATTGGGAATAACTCAGTCCCTCTCCTAGGTACTGCTAAAACACTAGTGACAGACTTGATGTATCCCTTTCCACCATATATGGAAGACAACAGAATGTGCCAAATTCTTTATGTTAAAAAAGCAGTCCAGGAGAAAGGAAGAAATCCATTAAACCAGAATTTTCCACATAAGCATTTCAAGACTGATTTGCTCTCACAAATACTTCAAATCCACTGTGAAATATATTTAGTATTATCCAGAATATAGTAATGGAAAAACCAATGGAATGAGGAGCATCAACAAAATGTTAAGAATATGCATCAACAAAATGTTAAGAATACCAAACATTAATACATATAACCTAAAGCAAAATCATGGTTTGACCTCAGTGCTGACCTCTTCTTGCTCCAATTTTTTTTTTAAACATCACCTTTATACATAAACATCACTAATGAATGCAGCACCAAACCCAGAAAAACAGTTCTAACTGAAGAATTTCAATGCCGTTAGAAGTGGTAACAGCAAGGTACTGCTCCTTTTGCTTTGAATACAGAGGACTTGGACTATTTATGACTATACACTAAAATATTTTAAAAGCTGTAAAACAATTACAGGTACGTTAATGGACCATTCATTTACACTCAAGAAAAATGACAAGCAGCACGGTGAGGGAAGAAGAATTCTGGAAAAAAACAGAGCTGCTTTCTGTAACGCATTTTAAAGTTTCGTCTTAAAATAAATACTTAGAAATCATTGTTTTCACCAATATCGTTTACATGAGTTTCAAACAGAATTGAACACTTGGACAGGAAGAGTTTTGCCTGGTAGTCCTAATGAGAGGCCCTGGTGTCAGCAGAAAACGTAAATGCAGAAAGACGATAGATATACAACTGCTTTTATTTAATTTTACAAAGAATTTTAGTTTCTGCAGCAGGTCTTGAGACAAAAGGATTATTTTGCTACAACCATAAGAACAAGCTGATTTTTTTTGTAATTAAAAAACAAGTTTTTTCTACCAGTACAGCTTTTTTTTTTTTTTAACAAGAAGATAAAATTTTAAGTTTTATTCCTGGTCCTGAGAACCATAATGACAACAAGCAAAGACTGACTTTTTTTCCACTGCTCTGGTAAACGAGGAGCAGCAATAAAGTCAAGCGGTAAAGTTCTTCATATTAACAGACTGAAAGAAAGCAGAAGCTAGGGAAAGGCAATCATAGATGCAGACCAGCCCTCGACAGCAGTCAAGATGCTCATGGTAAAGCAGAAAAAGGAGTGTTTGCTCCCTGCAGGAAAACAGGTACGGGAGGTTTTAAAGAGTATCTTTTGATACCTCAAAGGATCCCTTTTTTTCTTCAAAGCAGCTGGAAGTGAAAGGGCAAGATGAGGCTTGGGCTTGCAATGGCTGACATCTGTCAGATCCTGCCCCACTTTTGGCTCTCTCAACAATGGATTTCTCTACAAGGTAGTGTACAGAAAACTTCCTGGGACAACATCCTCAGCTAAGAATGGGGGCAAGCTATATTTTTCAGAAATGGCATGGCTACTGCAGAGTTCAGAAGGCTTCTTGTCAATTTACCTTTATTTCTGCCATTTGCATGAATGACTGAGGAGACCGAACAGCCCCACCTACAGCCTCTCTTTTGAAAAGCGACTCTACCTACCAGGCTAGCCTATCTCATTTTAAAAAACAGCTATAGAACATTGAGTACATAAAATATATATATACACACACAAGACAGACTTTGTCATAATTAAAACAACAAAAAAAATCAGAAGTCATTACAGATTTTCAGCCTTTTTGGGTTTTCTGGTTTGGTTTTGTTTGTTTGGGTTTTTTCCCCCCTCTCACTACTGGTTCTACCACTGGTACAAAGAAACACGTGTTTTCTCTCTGGCAGCCTTCTCCCCATTTTTGCTTGCTTCTAACCCTTGATTTCTTTGCCAACAGGGATCTGCTCCCATTTTTCTCAAATCTCTTTTCTACGTGGCCCCACCTCCACCCCCTTAAATCTGTAGACTGTGCCATCATCTCTCCCTGATTGCCATTTCAGCACTTTCTTTCTTAAAAATCAGCAAAGGCTGAAGAAGAGAGAAAAAAAAAAGGTATATCCTTTTCTTTCCTCCATCTTTCTTCTGTTTTTGAAAGGAGCTACAGCATCATCAAGAAGAGCCATCCAGATATCTCAATTATCACATTAAACCAGCAGGCATGTAAAAATGCCTTGGGTATCAGTATTCATCTCCCTCCTAATATTATGTCTCATCACAAGGCAGGCAGGTAACAACCTCAAATCTGGAGATAAAGAAACTCACTTTAGATCAAGCTACAGACCAGCAGCAGAGGCAGAAACCAGTAATCCTAACTATCAGTTCCTTGACCTCCAACACAATTTTTTTTACACCTGAAGAAATATCCTTTTGATACTAACATTCTGCTCCTGAAAACAGAATCCACTTAGCAGTTTCAGCCTCCCCTTATAACCTCTATTTTGATTTTGTAAGAAGCCTCCCAGAACACAAAACCCGCAATTTACCCTATTAACCCAAACATCTTAACAATCCCTCCTACATTCTCAAGAAAATGGTCTGTAGGAGGAAAGCTTGCCTTGTAGTCAGATGCACAAGAGCATTAAGCTCTCAAGTTGGATATGATTTCCAGAATTTATCCCTGAAAACCAACTGCACCCATTTCAAACTAATAGACACAGTCTCAGACAGTGCTGGGTGTGCATGGTATACTTCCTAATCCATGACAGCATCTATTGCAAAATAAGTATATGTAAGTGGAAAAGCAGACGTTTAAATGTCTTCAAGCTGACCAGCTGAAATGCAGTTTTTGCTCAAAGCTACTGTGGTCAATATAAGTACAATCTCTCAGTAACTATTTAATAGATTTATGAAGTGAAAATAAAAAAAAAAATCATAAATTTAACTGCATAAAACAGACTGGGAGAGGTAAGAGGGTGGCATCGAAGTAAAAGGTCTATGATAGAATTCAAACTAATTGTGTGTCATGCCAGCCAAGCAGATCCTGAAGCAGATACAGCAGTAAGATGCTGTGTGGAACAGATTCTTAGCAATTTATAGCGGCAACGGAACACTCACCTCAATTTTGAGCTGTGGCATCCCTGTATTGCTTAAGCTAGGCTTTATTCTGGCATCCACACAGCAGCTTCCTCCCCTCCCCATCTCATGCAAACGTATTTCCTCCTGCATTCCTTGAATCTGTAATACACCTTTAGCAGCTGTTCTAACAAAAGCATTCACTGTGCTACTCTTCTACTTTACATCATATGTGAATATGTTTTATTGACATAACAGAGAAATCAGCCAATCAGACCAGCTGCCCAGAGAGATCTGGAAACCTTCTCTCAATACCACTCTTTTTTCCCTTGAAGGGGTCTTCTCTTCACAGAGAGCCTTAGAGACCTGCCTCCAGGAAAAGGAGATTGGTCACTGCTGTTCATTTACTCCTTGTCCTGTCCTCAAAACTCAAAAGCAGGAGAAAAATGGACTAGTCTCTTTTTCATCATGATATATTTTCCCCTAACCTGGAACAAGAAACCAGTTAATAGGAAATACCAATTCATTTATGTATTATTGATAAACATGTAACAAACTATATCTAGTATGCAAAAAGATCATTCCGTATCCTTTCTATTCAGAATGCAGCTACTCAATGCTTTGTAAATTAAAAAGACTAGGCTGTTTCTTCCCTATGGGAATGAATAATGGAATCCCAAATGTTTTGTAGCATTAGGAATCAATGTGATCTAGCTATCTCAACTGCTCAACCTATGATCTGATGTTGTAGCACACTCCCATTGCCTCTAGTGCAATCTGGGAAACAAGTTAGCAGAATAATTACTACCATCAGCCCCTCCCAGAATCACCTCTCTTTTAGTCCTTGGCTCAGACTCGGCCTCTCTTACAGCACTATGCAGCTAACACAACTCCATGGATTTCAAGCAGTTAATAGAGAGGTAAAACCTAATCTTAGTTTTAGCGTACCTCTAGGCATGTTTAATCCCTACAGCTCAGAAAATGATAATACAAATCTCATGGAAGTGAGGAAGAAAGAGCAAAGAGACTGACAGCCATGATTGCCATGGGAAATGGAGACCTAGGGAAAATATAGCTTTTTTTAAGCACTTGCCTTACTACGAGTAACACCGCGCCTTCATATTTATCATTAATGCATATCCCTTAATACTCGTTTGCAGAACAGTGTTATTCAAGCTGGAAAAGGTGTTTTGCTTTCCTTTTTATCACAAATCAGCTAAGGCTTGGAACTGAGTACACATTTCCAATAAACCAATTGTCTCTACCATTACAGCAGTTTCTAGAATGCTGTTTTGAAGGCCACACCTCAAGATGCTGAAGCCCTAAGCACAGCTGACAGATGCTCATAAGTTATCTCCTTTAGGAGATACCTCAAGGCAGATTTGAATTATAAAGTCTATCTTAGGTAGCAGACCGGTTAAACAGCTAACGAAGGGTCGTCTGGTATATGACCTAGCATATGATCCATCATATGCTGTCATAGAAGTCTCTGTCTCATCTTAATGGGAAGAGAGCAGTATTTGAAACATCCCAGAAATATGACTTTCTACGTCATAGGGAGAGCAGGTCTGAAAACAGTTCACAGCTGTTTCAAGTATAAAGCACAATTAATTTTTTACCACACAAAGATACCAGGATGATGATCATCTAAAGAAAATCTGAAGGAAATATGCATGGATGATTAATGTAATGAATACATACAGAGATAAAAATTAACATCTTGAACCACTTGTTAAAATTACTTTAGATAAATAAATCCTAGATAAATCAACTCATTCCTGACACTGCTGCTTCATGGTGATGCTTAAGGACAACCTCAAGAAGAACTCTCCTACCAGAGACTATTTTTCCTAAGCCTGTCACATAACTGTGTGTGAATCTTTGGAAAGAAAATATTTTTAAAAAATTTAGGAATCTGAAAAATTATTTATTTAGATGCATTTTATATAATACATTGAGCAGCTGTAGCGCAATCTGTCCAGTGCTGCTGCATTATCATCCGCCCTCTACACATGCATCACAGAATTTAAAGTCACTGCAGGCAGGTGAACCCCAAGCACACCTCTTTGAAAGCGTATCACGGTATTCACCTCTTTTTCCCTGTGAGATTTGTAGACTACAACATTCAAAGGATATGGGAATATATTAATCATTCCCATTCATTCCCAGTACAACCCCCCACCCCCGCAGACAGGCAACTGTACTCTCCACGATGGCTTTCATCTGCTTGTCCCCACCTTTGCACTGAGCAATGTTAAAGAGGCTTGCAGCAATCCTTCCAGGCACAATTGCCTCTAAAAGGCAGACATCCACACCCCCCTCCCCGTCTTTCCTCCTCTACGTTCATGCTTGCAAGTACGTGATAACATCCCTCATTCACACACCCCAGTTCCTGATCTCCAGTGAATAATCTATTCTCTTCCCCCTCTGCAACACCAGCCTGACATTGGTCAGCATCAGCTATCCTTCTACTTCGGTCTTAGTGGTTTTCTTCCTACAACAGGCTCTCAGCTTTTTCACCCCCCTCCACTCTGCCTGTGTGCACGCACGCACGCCCGTCAAACAAAACGTCCATTTCCTCCCACATCAGCTGCTTTTCTGAAGGTTCTTCCACCTCTGCCCAGGTTCCCCCGCAATGTGGTACAATACCCCCCTCTCCTCCTCGATCCGTGTGTACACAGCCAGTTTTCCCTCCTCCCTTCCCCCACCCCACTCTGTCTCTGTGCGTGCTTCTCCCAGCGGTCGGAGTGGGGGAAGGGAAACATGCACTGTATGAATGAATGGGCTGAAGAGACTTACCAGAAATTTGGTGAGGAGGGAGAGGAAGACGGAGGAAAGATACTAAAGATGGGTGCTTCCTTCAGTGTGCCAAGTGCTGCTTCAGTCCTGGCTCCCTTAACGAGGTCACGTGTCTTGCTCGGTACCCCTTTTCCTGGATCCTCTACTAACCAGAAAGGGTGGCAAGGAAGTCTTCTGGATGCCTCTCTGCACTGCGCTCCGAAGGAGGGAAGGGTACTACCGAGGCTCCCAAAGCCAGCAAGGGATGGTGGTGATGGTAACGTTCTCCTGGTCCTGTAACGGGCAATGTCTAGTGGATGCCTCAGGGACCAGGATGGATTTCTGAGGGGGCAAAGGGGGAGTAAGTGACTGTTAAAATAATTCCCAAATTGTCCTCCCCTACGGGGGAAGAGGAGGGACGGGAAGGTACTGGTGAAGAGCTGTAGCTTTCTATGTGAAATGGACTCAATCTTGTGTCTCTACTTCCTCAGAACTAAACCCCTAAATGACTCTGAAGCCACCAACACCTAGGGAGGCAAAAAGGAGAAACATCCCTATTAGACATAAACAAACATATAAAGGTATCTAATAAAGATAAACTAAAGCCCAACAGACAAAAACGTACCGCAAAGACAGTAAGCAAAGCCAGAAGAAAAACGTGGGACAAACACAATTAGGGGGAATGTGCAACTTCAAGTAATTTACAGAAATATACTACCACAGAAACCCGCTTTAAGGGAAAGAAAAAAAAAAAAAAAAAGAGGTTAAGCAGTTTGCCCCTTTACTGAAGAGTGTGCGTTCAAATGGAAGATACAGCTGTATCTACTACACGTGAACGTATGAAAAAAAAAATCAAGCTTTAAAACCTACGAATACTATTCCTATTTATTTGTGTGAGTCTTTAAACCCCTCCCCCAGAATAACATTTAGAATTCAGATGAGGAGACTGGAGAAAAGTACGTTTCAGGTCAGAAGCATATATTCCTACGCATTAGACCCCACTCTCCCACAGAAAATAGTGTCATTTATAAACACTGACAAAAAAAACCCAAACTAAAACCCACCCAAAATAACATGTCTAGAGGATGCTCTCTTAAAAGATGGAGTTAATTAAAGATTAACAGTCACACACTTCGAAAACGGAGCCCCCGGCAGATCCTAAGTAGTTAAGCCACCCATGTGCAATTAGCTCTTTAAAAACATCAGAAAACAAAAGGGGAGAAGAAATCCAGTTGTAAAGATTTCGTTGTAAGACCCAACGCCAGCCACACACACCCCTACATCACGTGAAAAACTGCCCCCGACAAGCTCACATTCGCACATTCACGCGCACGGGAGCGGCTTTTCTCCCCGTTTCAGCGGCCGCTCGCACCCACGAAGGCGTGCGAGCACGCAGGCGGCGCGCAAGCCCGGGTGGGTGAAAAGCGGGAGGCGAAGAGGCGGCCTCGCCCCACGCGGCACGAGCAGCCCTGCACCCCGGCGCGACCCACCCGCGGAAGGCGCGGGGCGAGGCGGCGGCGCCCTCCCCGCCCCATCCGCCCCAGCAGCGCTCCCAGCGAGCGGTCGCCGCTTCCCCGGCCGCCCGCCGCGCGGCGGCCCCGGACGCCACCCACCTGGGCGCCCCGACGGCCGGCCCGCGCGGGCGCGGCGGGAAGGCGCCAGCAGCTCGCGGCGCGGCGGCTCGTGCTGCTACTGCTGCCCCACTCCGCGCGCAGGGATTCACAATCACCATGAGCGCAGCGCGGCGGCGGGGCGGGACGGCTGAGGGAACGGTCCCCACCCCCCCCTCCTCCGCCCCCCACTCCCCCCCCCGCCGGGCACGGCGGACCCCACCCCCGGGCTCGCACCCACTCAGACCGACATCTCACGCGCCCCGGGCGCTGCTGAGCCCGAGAGGACCCGCGGGGGTCCGCCTGCGCCCGCCCCACACCCCCTCCGGCACCGGGCCCCGGGAGGGAAGCCGCGGGGCGAAGAGGGCTCCGGGGAAACTCGCCCCTTCCTCCTCGCCGGCAGCGGTCGCTCGGCGGCGCGGTCCTAAAGGGGAACGGGCGACGCTCGCCCCCCCCGCCCGTGTCCCGCCTCCCCGCGGCTGGGGTGAGGAGGCCGGCTGTTCCCTGCACCGAGACCCCCGCCCCCCGCGGCCGCCGCTCCAGCCACAGCGCGGGCGGCGTCGCCGTCGACTCCCGCGCTCGCTCCCGCCGCCTGACTGAAGCAGCGGCGGCGGCGCTAACGGCTCAGCGGGCCTGCTGCCCGCCGGGGGAGGGGGCGCGAGGCGGGGTGCCCGGCTCCGGGGTGGGTTAGGCGCGGGGGAAAGCGCGAGAGCGGCAGCGCCGGCGCGCTCCTGCCTGACGCCCCCCGCGCTACCCGGGGGCGAGAAGGCGGCGCGGGGGAGGCGGTCGGGCCGAACGGAGCCTAACCGAGGAGAACAAAGCTGAGCCGAGCCGCCGCCCAACCCCGGGGCCCGGCGAGGCAAGGGCAGTGGCACCGCAGGCGCGCTGAGGCCGTCCCTGTGTAACGGCCGAGTCCTCCCGCCCGTTCCTGCCCCCCGCACCTGCCCCAGCCAGGTGTTCGGTCACCCACCCCACCCCGCGGTGGGCCGTGCAGCCCCCTGATCCCACTGCCACGGGTGACCCGCTATAGCATAGCACAGGGAGCCAGCTGCTGTGCTGTCAGGTGGTATGGCAAAATGTGGCGCCTGTCACACTCCTCTGCTGGTTTTGGTACATGGCATGCAAAGCCAAAACCTTGGTCCTTCGTACGACACACAAACACGTGACGTCCCACGCGCTACCCGCCATACATTGTCACGTGTCTGATATGCCCTGTGTGCATCATCCCTCGCTGCTATTAATTCTCTAAAATAATAACTGCTGGCAACAAATGACTGAGACACATCCACGTATTGACAAACATGCGTTGCTTCTCAGTTTCTGTGGCACACCTGCTCAGTTTCCTCCGAGCCACGCCCTTTTTATTCACTGTATCGTATTAGGTGTATTATATTCCATGTTAACAGTACCTTGCCCTCAAAAGACACACCGGGCACGCTTTGGACACGAAACACCCAACGCATCAGTGGTCCTTCCTCTTTTTGCCATCTCCTGTACTTCCATGAATGGTTGAACTGGCACTTGCGACATACAACACCTCGATAAGCAGCACGTGTTGAAAATCCCCTAGCTTCTACCTGACATCTGGTAATTGCCTTATTTGCTTCACCTGAGTGGTATAAACAAAACGCTGCCTGTACGAAACTGTCACGCATCTGTCTGTCAGTCCCGGGACAACCCACTGCCAAGTCCAACATGATGGCCATTCCCAAGAATTTCCGGCCATACACTGGTTTTGATGGGTCTGACATCTGCAGAGCAAACCCACACTATGGCCCCGCAGACACCAAGGGGCACATATACGAACTGCGCATATATGAGCCATCGTTCACGTATGTGGCACGCTGAGCTCTGTTCCATCCATCGCCACAGGATCACAGGGCCGTTGAGGTAGGGAGGCATCTCTGGAGACTGTCCAGTCCAGCCCCACTGCTCAAAGCAGGGTCACATAAAGCAGGGTGCTCAGTCTTATGTCCAGCCAGATTCTGAGTGCCTCCACCATCTCTCTGGACAGTGTTTGACCACCCTCACAGGGGAAAAAAAAAGGAGTTTTCTCTTGTTTAAATGGAATTCCTTTGTATTTCAGTTTGTGCCCATTGAATAGACAAGACCATTCACTGGGCATGATCAAGCAAAGTCTGCCTCTACCTCCTTCACTCCCCGTGACAGGTATTTATACGTGGTAAGATCCCCCTGAGCCTTCTCTTCCCCACACTGAACAAACCCAGCTCTCTCAGCCTTTCCTCATATGAGAAGATGCTCCAAGTCCCTAATCACCTTCGTGGCCCTTTGCTGGACTTATCCAGTATGTCCATGCCTCTCTCATACTGGGGAGCCCAGAGCTGGTGTGATCTCACTGGCTTCACCACGCACACCAAACATATTCAACTTACTGCCCTGATTCTGTCTAGTGTGAATTTCTCCTTCACCAACCTCCGTAACCTCTAGATCCGGCGCACACAGCCCTGAGGGCACAGCGCATAGGTTTCTCAACAATCTGTGTTACGCTCCCAACTTTGCAAAGATATACCCACTCGGATATGTCCGATACTCCCTAACGCCCATCCTATCATGAACACAATCAGTTCAACCTGCTTTCTTCTGCCTCTTATGCATGTGGTGGTTCCATGCTAACCATCTTAATTCTTACACCTGAATGACAGGCGCTTCACACACACCTTGCCTCCCCAGTGTAGTTCATCTACACATGACACATCCAGAACCATTTCAGACAGGCTCTAAAACCTGTGGTTGCAGGATAAAGATGTGCCATCCAAACTTTTCATGCCATACCCCCGATAATTAACTGATACGATGGGACTGATTTCCACAGCTAGTAACCCGTATATTACAAGACAGAATGCCCTAAATTCTGCTACAATGTTTATTCATTCATACTGCAGAATGATGTACCATAGTATCATATGCTGCACCTTTGTTATACCTTCTGCAAAATTATAGCTGATAGTTGAAATACACACAATGCAAACGTCATTGAGCATTTCTAAGGCTGACTTTACCAAAGGGTGTGCATGTTTGTTCATTTGGTTCTGCAAAATCTGGGTCCTACTCCCCAAACCTCAGGTGTGATTCAGACAGCTCTTCCAAAAACTATTCACTTTATGAGTATGCTATAGAAAAGGCTACCTCACAGATATGTCAGTGGCCAAAATCCCCGTTTACGCAGACATCACCTGATGCTCTCCTGTCTGCTTAGGTTGCTCGCCAAGACTTCTGGCTTCTCCCTAGTCCATGGCTGCAAGCCAGAGACCACTTCTGGATTCCAGGCTCCCACCCACCCAACTCTGTACAACAGTACAGGGAAAAATACACCGTCACTCGCTTAAATGCCAACTGGAAGTACAACTTGGGAGCAGAAGGCAATCGTGGGCAAGTCCTGGCAGGGTAAATAAATGAGTAAATAACACCAAATCGCTGGACAGTATTTTTGTTACTTTGACAGTAACAGAATAATACCTTCTCTGACAGAATTACTACATTCTACAACTTCTGGAATACAGTTCCCATGTGCATCAAGTTCACACTTCTGAAAGTTGTCATTTCAGGTTGTGAGGTGCATGGGTTTGTTTACACAGGGAACTTAACTAACAGAAAACTACTGCCATAACACTACTGGGCTGAAGGTGTGTGCAACCACTGCACATCATCTAGCGCACACACGTACTTCAGAGCGCGAATTCTTCTGGATTCAGGTATGCTGTTTTTAAGACAGTACAAAGCAAAGAGGAAAGAAAATGTCCACAATATGATTTACATAGCTGTAACTTCAGTGATATAATAATAGCAGACTTTTTTCTTTTACATTTCTATAAGCAGCCATGCTGGAAGGCAGGTGCCTCTGCATCCCAAACATGGTTAGCAGTTTGTGGAAAGAAGAGAACTGCACAGCTGGGAAATTCTGTAATGTAGATTTTTGTCCATACAAATATTTCACACGACATCTGAGAGAAAGTCATTCTACAAGTACAGGAAAGGCACTCAGCATGGTGACGGTAAGACATTTGATCTGTACTCAAACAAACCCTTTGGGGTATTTCAGCTGGGTCGTATGATTATCAGTAACAATTTATTCCACCATTTGCCTTCCTAGCTCTCTCGCATGCAAACTGTAGCCTTGTATCCCTTTTATTACTGTTTGTTGAGCTGCTGGAGTTGCAGTGTGTTCAACCCGGGCACAAACAAGTTTTTGAGTATTGAAGGGAGAGCAATGATGGGAGTGAGCTGAAAGAACAGGTTGGATAACCTGTATCTCTAGATACAATTCTCTAGTACAATCTCCCACCATCTAGAAGCTCAAGTCAGTTTGAAGAGTCCTGAAAGTCTTCTACTGTTTCTTAGAAAGGCGGAGCAGGAGAAACCATGTATTTATTGCTCGGACATGCTCACTGCTGCAGAAGTGTTTGACTTCTTTTTAAAGAGTTGTCACTGCAGCTGAGTTAGATGTAGATGTTCTACCTCCCCAGGATTAGGCAAGACTATTTTTTAAATTATTTTTTTTTTTTGCCAGTGAAGGTGGGGTCTCTCCTGTCACCTATACATCTGTTCTCAGGACAAAATTCTCACTGTTTGATAGTGCAAGGAGAATACTGGCTTATGCCCTAAGCATCAATGGTCCAGACTAATAAGTTTCACCATTTAGGAAAGAAATATAATTGTAGTATTAGCAAAGAAAGGACACCTCTGAACACTAAACAATCCTGGCAGCTTTCATTTGAGATTTTTCCCATGCACTCTGAAATGCATAATGTAAGGACTGGTCCAAAGCCTTAATGTATGCAAAATCTGATTTCACGGCTGATTCTGTGAAACATCTTTTGTCACCGAGTTCACTAAAAATGCAAACCAGCTGTTTAGTGCTGAAGCCAACGCCTGCAGGACATCATTCTATCATTCACATCAGAAAGTTTCATATACTTGTCTCCGGTTGGGTGTATGAGCTTGTGAAGGAAAAATGGTGGAAATCCCAGTCTGCAAATGTTGCTAAGCTTAATTGTTTATATCAATTTGCTTAAGCCTGCGCCCCGCCTGTGTCTGCAGTAGCTACTCATTTGGTCAGCTAAGTTTCATAGCGATGTTTCTGCTTCCTACTTGGATGACTGAATAACAAATATAAAAATATAAGGCAAGGTAAATGCCCTTGTTCACACATGAATGCTTGGGTTCACAGATGAACGCAGATGGTCCTGCGGACGGAAACAGTTTCTGGATTGTGTTTCAATGGAAAAATGGCCGTATCATTCTTGTTTCACACCATGTAAAACGAGGACTATGCAAAATGGTGCAAAATCACCTTTAATTTCATGCAGCCTCAGTTTCTTATTGGTTCCGACTGCTATACTAATTGCTGTTCCGAGTAAACTACCATAAGGTAGCAGAAAATAGAGAAATTGCTGCCAACACAAAGGACTCCCAGCTCGGGGGGTCTGCAATTAAGCTCCAGGTTTCGCTGACTCAACCCCAAAAGTATTTCAGCCGAGCACCATGCACGCCTCCAATCTCATCGGCCAGCTGCTCCGGGCTCACCCCTCGGAGACGGCCACAGTCCGGCCACCGCGTGTCCCCTCTCCAGAACACACGCGGGGCCGCCACACGCGCAACCCACCCACCGCACTGAGCCCGCCGCTGCCTCCGAAGAAACCCCGCCCGCTGCCCCCCGCACACGGGCTTCCCATGCGTGGGACTACGCCGCGCCCCACGTACAGCTCCACGCCCTGCTGCGCGTGGCACCAACTGGCGACCTGCTCCGCTGCCCCCAGCGCTCCCACGCGCGTTTCCGTGCAGACCAGCCGCTCGCTGGCGTGATCGGGCCGGCCGCAGGGACGACCCGCTGCTGCCGGCACGGACAGACGGACGCAGAGGAGAGGGCTCAGGGCAGCGGCCCCGCCCTCATACCACCGCCCAGTTCACACCCACGCGCGGCACGGGCAGCCCCCCACCCGGCTGGCGGCGCGCATGCGCAGCCTGGCCTGCGCGCGAGCTCGGAGAGGCGCGCAGTGGCGCGCGGCCGCAGGCAGGAAGGCAGGCGAGGGGGAGGGCGGCGGCGCTGCGGACGCCGTGCGCGGCCTGGCGGGGCCGTAACGGCGGTGGCCGCGGTGTCCCTGCAGCGCCGGCCGGGCTCGGGCAGTGCCCCCGGTATGGGGGGGAGGAGCGGGAGGGCGGTTTCAGGGGGTTTGCATCCCCCGGGGCGGAGAGCCGTGCTGCTGCGGAGGGAGGGCACGGCCGCCCATTGCCTACGCCGGGCGGTGCGAAGGGAGCGAGCAGGTTGCCAGGGCGGAAGATAATTCTTCTGGTGTAAAAACTGGGACAAAATAAAATGAGAGGTCTGTGCAGGTGGTGGAATTCCCGGAGTGGGAACCGCCGGATTCCCAACATTGGAAACGAGGACTGCGAAGGCTCAGGGCACAATCCTGCCAGAAGGAAGGGTCTTGCATGGCCACTGCAGGACTCCTCCTGCCAGGCTGCAACCGTTCGGAGACATAAGGGAGGAACGCACACATCTCATTGAATAGGTAACTTTGGAGAAGGTCAGAGGCTTCTGCTATCCTTATTCTGGGCACGGTTTGAGAACTGAGAGGTACAAAGAAGCTCAGGCAGGCAGAGTTACGAACAGAAACAAAGGGATGGATGAATAGCAGCTGGTAGGCTTCAAAGGCTGGTATATAACCAGGAGCTCCCAGATCGGAAGACGAGTGCATTTCTCCTGGCTAAGTTGCAGCTATGCTGCAACAGAGGGAAACGGAACAGTCCTAAGGAACATGGCAAAAGGAAAAAATGTGCTTTTGATGGAAACAATAGGTCGGAAGGAAAATGCTGCCTTCTCTGTGTATCTCCCTTCTGCCTCTCCTTTTCGTTTGCCTGGCCCCTTCTCTTCTCCAGCTGTTTTTCTCACTGTATTTTTCCTTTACCATCTTGAGAAAGTTCCTTTCTCTTTTCTGTCTGCCTGCTTTTGTTTCCTGTTCCTTTCCCTCTTTTTTACTCCTGCCCTGCCCTTTTCTGTCTCTTTCTCCATTGTCTTTTGATGAATGCTGTTGCAGTGATGACTTAGGATTTCAGTGCCTGTTGGGAAGCTTCTGATGCAACCGCAGGGTGGCTATACCTTGCAGGCACTTTGCTGCATTAAGATTGATAAACATCTGCCCTGAGAGCTACAGAGCTTCTGGCAGCAGGCTAAATGTCTCTGAGTTTCTCACAGTTTTGGTGTTTTCCTCCTGTGTCCAGCAATTCTGCGCCCAGAGCTGATGAGAGGGTATTGCAAGGAATCTGTTTTTAAGGCTTCTCTCATTTATGGGCAATGGTTTCTTCACCTCATTCTGATGCCCCCTCTTGCCACCAGTGAGTGTGGTTATACACTCAGCGCCCCTTGCCTGCCTTAAACCGATGGAGGAGATTAAGGGGCGAGTGTGTGTACCTCAAATTTGGGTCTCCCATGACCGGGTCCGGTGCCGTGGTGGGAGCAGTGCTCAGGAGGCTCCCTGCGATGCGAGGGGAGCCTTCCCTTCCCTCCTCCTGTGGCCAGGTGCTAAGGGAAGAGGGGGATGGAGGTGCTTTGCAGGGAGGCCAGAACTAGGTCAGTGTAGCTGGAAACTGCAGCTGGTGCAGTGCGATGCGGGGAGGAGGGGCGGGATGGAGAGGCAGCGATGGCCGGGGAGGGGTGGGTGAGAGGAGCCATGCTGCATAGAGGACGAAGCAGTCTCTCGCAGAAGTTGCAGGGGTGGGACAGCCTCCTGCAGGCTGATGGCATGGCTGCCAGCATACCCCGCTGCTCCTGCCCTGGACCCCGGGCTTGCGGAGCACCAGGCTGGCACCGCTCTCAGCCAGCGGGGAAGTAAGCCTGGGGGTGCGCAGGAGGAGGTCCGCAAAAAGGGAGAGGGAAAGGAAGGGAGGATGGAAGATAATGCTGGAAGGTGCACTGAGAGAAGGATGTTAATAGCGGAGAAAGGAGGGTGGATGGAAATGGAGAAAAATCTGGACAATGAATAAGGAACAGATGGAAACATATATTCAAAAAAGGAAGAAGAGAAGCATGAAAGGCAACAAACAATTACAAGTCATGTTTCAGCACTTGTAATTGGTGCAGTGGGGAGGAGGTCATCTGCCTTCCTCGCAGTGCCAGGCAAAAGGACACATCCCCCTTGCCAAAATCCACAAAGTATAAAGCTGCTGCAGCCAGACGCTGCCAACACGTGTATCATCACCGGTAGCTACCACGGTACAGGTGTACCTTGCTACTGTCCAAAGGTCATACTGTTATCACCCTTCGGACTGCAGTGAAAGCACATTTCAATGCGGTTTGCAGTATGACTTGTTTGACCTTTTGAGTCATCTCCGACATTGCCTCCCCTGTTACACCCCCGAAGAAATGCAGGTTGCAAGAATTGTGCTCTTCTGTTATTGCTGTACAACCTAAGTCTTACTTTCTGTCGTTCTCTTTGACTCTCCCTCCTCCTTTTCTCTATTGCTTTTCCATTTTCACTGCCTGCCTCCCACACTGCCCAGTGCCAGCCTTGCCCACACCGCCTTGTGCCGGTCCCCAGCTCAGTCTCCCTCAGACCTGGGCTCCCCAGTCTCCTCGGAACGGTGCAGCTTGCAGAAACGCAAGCCCTCCCGGCCATGCCCTCCCCTTCCCCGTCTTCCACTCCCCGCTCCTCTTTTCTCAGCCCCACTACATCCTTCCTGTCCTGACGCTGGCAGCGTGTCTCCTCCCTCCCTCCTTTCCCCACCCCTCCTTTCCCCATCCCTCCCCCCTCTCCCCGCAGTGCTCCCAGCCCTCACTGCAGTGCAATCCATCACTCCCGGCCAAGGTCCTTACGCCGCGAGGGGGGGGAGAAGCCTGGCTCCCTGTGAGTCTGGGGAGGGGGGGGTGGGTGGGCTGGGAATGCAACTATATCCTTCTTTGCTAAGAAGTGAGAAAAGCTCGCAGATTACAGCCCCTTCTGGAATTGAAACCTCCCGTCTGCTTCCAGCTATTTTATTTATTCATTTACTTATTTAGTCTCTTTGTTTTCAAAGAAAAAAGTGTTCCTGCCAACATTCCAGTGAAGGTGACCGAAAGGAAACCAAGGAGACAGAGAGAAAGCCCGAGTCAGAAAAGCTTGTGCAGAGAGGAACCAGGAGAAAGAGCACTGGGGTAAAAAGAAAGGAGTGGGAGAGAGCAAGGAGAAGAAAAGGCATATACAGAAAAGGAAAGAAACAGAGGAAGAAACACAGAAATAAAGAGGGGGAGAAAAAACATTAAATACAGGGAAAATAAAATGTAGGACAAAACCCAAGAATTAAATTGGAGAGAAACCCGAGATGGCAGGCATGGCAAGAGAACTCATGGAGGATAGAGTAAATAGCCAAAGAAGACTTGCTTGAAGAGGCTGAGTTGATACAATGAAGTAACATTTAGGTATTTTAACAAGCAAACCCAGCATGCTTTAATTTGAATGCAAATATTCTATACAGCTGCATGCAAATGAAATTCCAGTGTTTTTTTATTCTAAGAACAATTACAAATGAGGAAATAATGGGTGAATAGTTGAAGACTTTTTTCATAAAAAGGTACATACCAGGGCAGCTGCATTGATGGACAGAAGCAAGAAATGGTTAGAATAATATCAAGTTGGGGTTTTCAGCTACAAGTGTTGTTGGCCTTTTACAGGCATCTTGTAAAGGTGTTGTTTATGTTGATGCAGAATGGTCTACATTTGGTGCTGTTTTCATCTCTATAAGAGGTGAGCTAAATCAGTGCAGGCCCTTTACATGTACACATATCACATTAGGACAGATTTTCATTAACACACTTTCCTTGGTTTCAGCCTGCTGTCAAGTCAGAATAGCGACCATACATGGGGAAGGTCTGAAGAAAAGCCAAGTGATCTGGTTGAAGTCAACTGTACTTAGTGGAGAGAGAGTGAGTTATATCAACGCAGTTGCAGTAATGCCCAAAATCTTTTTTTGTTCAAATTCTTGTAATGTCAACATTAGAGAATAAAACATTAATAAGTATTTAAAAGATAAGTCAGCCTTTATAGTCCCTGTGACGGTATAGGAAACGGAGGGATAAAAACCTGAAAGGTGGTGCTTCCTAATTTTCCCCACAGTATAAACTCTTACCAATTTGTCTGCTAACAGGTCTATCATTTGCATTTCTTGTACTCAGTGCAATTGCTGTTCTCCTTTCTTACAGCCTTTCAGAAACGGGGTAAGTGCTGTCAGTGCTGACACTGAGAAGGCCGTCAACAGTTCGCATATTTTGGATATGGCCAGTTTAAAAAAAGGCCTTGACAATAAATCTTTTTTTAAATGTTACAGAATTTAAAGCAAATCACTTTTAAAATTGTCACTTTTGTCCCCTTCCCTGATTATGTTTAAAAGCTTTTAAGGTATCCTATTTTATAATAATATAATATAATAATTTTATTTTTAATTGCTATTTCTGCCTCCAGTCTCTCTATATTCACATGAAACATCCTCTCTGTGCGTGCACCTATACACTTGGTTCTCTCTGTTGCCATTTTTAACTGAAAGGGCATGTCCAATTCAGGCACTGCGAGCTGTCCCAATTTCATCTTATCTTGTAATATCCAGTACTCTCCATAGCCCCACTACTGGATTCAGGAGGTTGTGTGAGGATCTCAGAGCAATGTACACCTCAGCACTGCAACATTTGAACATTGGAATAGCCCCTTCAGGGTGTGATTTTTGAAGCTGATCTGCGCAGGGGGTAGGGCTGGGGTGGTACCACTCGTGGTTTTGGACTGTTAGGGCAGGCAAAATGACCAAAATCTCTTCCATCTTGGAGGACTATTAAAAGACAATAAAATGGTACAAAAGGCTATACCTCAAGTGAGACAGATACTGTAGTGATGGGAAAGCTCAGCTGTGATCTCTGGCACACCAGCTCTGGTGAACCTCTCTGTGTAGGAGTAAGACATCCCTCTGCTTCCTAGCAGTGACTCCTTTAGTGAGCCCTGGTTACTGCTCCAGAGCACAAATGCCATTCTGCAACAGAAGGATTAATCCTGCTGACTTTGCTCCAGGGCTTATTATGTCCAGAAGAGATGAGAGAAGGGGAGGAAGAATCTGTAATGTCTTTTCTGGCATTTAACTCGTGGCCACAGACTCGTCTGAATGGAAAACTTGTGCCAGTTTAATTAAAGATGGTGTTCCTATGTGGTCCAGAGTCTATATGGACACACATTGCTGGCCTTACAGGAGGGATTTATATATTTGTTAAGCTTAAAGTGCTACCTGTCTCCCTGAGAGAGCAGTTGTGGAAAAAGTGCCCTGAGAGAAGCTGTATTTGAGTTCAGCTGCTTGGAGAAAGGGGAGTGCCAAAGAACATGTGAAACAGCCAGGAAGAATTGGCCCTGAGATAGTGCAAGGGACCAGAAAGGAAGGATGTCTGTTATCGAGGGAATTACAGAAAGAGCAGAGAAGGGAAGCCCAAAGCACAACGAAGGAAGAAGGAAGGTCCTGACAACTTCTCACTGTAGGCTTCTTGGCCATGAGAAGCCTGAAGCATGTGGCCAAATCACCAACCAAACAGCAAAGAGCTCACTGACTGCCTCTTATGCTCAATTCTTCACAAATATTGAACTGATTTGAAGGAGTTGAGCATGTATTAATTAGAGTTTCATGGACTCCCTTAGGGTATTTTGTGACTGCAAGACTGTCTGCGCTCTAAGCAGTGGCTTGTTGATTTGGAAATAAAGGCATGAAGAATTCCTTATTCTTATAGATGGGACAACAGAAAGCATGACTGTCAGTGAAAAAGAGGTGGATTATGTCCAGGCTCCTGTACTTTGCAGTGTTCCCACTTCTACAAAGTCAGACATGAACCTCCCAAAACTGGGGACAGATGGGGCAGGCCTTGATCTCTTGTCCCTTCCCACTGACAACCTCTGCAACACCAGCGGAACAACCACAGGATAGTGTCAGACCTCAGCTATTAATGGAGCCCAGCAGCACTGAGAAGTCATCAGCGTGGGTCCCAAGAAAATTCATTTCAGCCCCAATTCACATGGCCAGTAGTGCTGCATTATTGACCTGATACATTCAAAGATCTTAGAGCAGTTCATTAATTTCTCATTGCTCCAGGGTATCTTAATGCACAGTTACTATGAGGATATGTAAAAACCAGGGAGACAAAGAGAGACAGGCAAAGAAACCAGCTGGCATTTAAACACTTCTCCAAGACCTTCATAAATAGTACACCTCAGGATCACTTACCTGTCTGCTGAGATGCAGTAATCTCTGGGGTGAAATGCACCAGGTTTCTAGAAAGGCTGATTTTGTGACTCATCCAAAATAGCATGCTATCATCGCTATAGCATCCTTGGTAACTTAATGGGATCAGTACCAACTTGGAAGAGAACTTTTTGCTGAATCACTGTCACTGCTTCTGATCTTAGGTAAGCACCTACAGGCACTGGGGTCAGCGCAGCTTAAGGGAATAGATGTATGGAAGTGTTTCCTTTATGAGTCACCTACACTGCTCACTGCGGCACAGTTTTCCCTCACACCGTGCTGTGGCACCAATACCTCACTTTTTAAAGGGAAGAGTGCTTCACCTTGAGTTATCTGCTGTAGATGTCCGTCCCTAAGTTACTCGCTGCTGGAGAAGGATGTCTGCATGCGAAGCAGAAGACAGCAACATGAATGAGAAGAGAAGGTGCAGGAGGATGCTAATTATTCTTATCTCCCAGAAGTGAGGGGTGTCCAACTATCTTTGTCAATGTCATGGGGCAAGGATGTGGGAAAAAATAACAAGATTCTTTTCCATCCCAAAAAGCAAAACGGTTAAACAGTTGTGGATCCAGTAACCGACAAATAGAATAGCTAAGAGGAGAGCTTTCATTCCAGATCTGGGCCTGCAGACACTGAGCCACATCTCTTGGAAGAATGTGCTTGGACTGCAAGGGGAAAAAATGGGGCTTCGCATGCCGGTGTGCTGCAGCTCCCTCCGGTGTCCGCAGCGAGCAAGAGCAGCAGGATACCTCCAGTTACTTCACTGCGGTTTGCCTGATATCTAAAATACTGAACTGCTTCCCGGCCAGGGATTCCATCACCGGGAGCATCCGCACCAAGCTCTCCAGATGGAGGGGTGCTGCTAGCACAAGCCTACCCGCACTGAACAGCTGGGGACAGGACACAGCCTTCCAGTTTGAAAAAAAAAGATTTAAAGGTCAAAAGCAATCAGAAGAAGCCTTGTCCAGGACTAGAGGTGAATCCTGCACTCCATGGGAGATGGTGATACACCAACGCATTGCTAGACCAAAACATATAGCATCAATGACAGCTTCCAAAGAAATGTGTTCAGAACTCACAAGGTCTTCAAGATATTTTAGTTATCCTGCTTCTTAAGTAGCAGAGGCTTGAATGACACCACAGAGGCACAGATAAAAACAAAAACCAAACCAGGCTGTGTGGAAAGGTGTAGCCCAAACACACTGCTATGTGGACTTCCAGAAAAAGCCAAGTATCTAAGAGGATTCCTCAGCCTGGGGTGCTGTTATAACTTCCATCACTTTCTTTTGGTTGTTTAATCACATTTTGAGCTAGCCTCTGAAAGTGCGAATGGTGATGTCTCGCTCCAGTGAAATGGAGTGATGGTGCTTTGGTCCAGAAGGCTGCCCTGGTGAGCAGGGAAATGCCTAGCTTTCCCCATCCCCTCTATCCCACTTCTGGTACTCCCACCACCGGTGCTTCCCCCACGAGTCTTGGGAGGACCAGAAATAAGAAGTTGTTATGTCTTTTCTCTTGAACACTGCCCCAACCATCAACTCTGCCACAAGAGCTGCCGCTGCTCAGCCACTATTAGGTAGGAAATTGTGATTTCAGGTATGTCACATGTGGGCAACACCCTCCTGGATCTCATGTAGCAGTGAGGACATAGTGAAGATTTCCTTACTAACTGTGTACAAGATATTATAGGGTTTTATTCCTGGTCTGAAATTTGTTGAGAACAAACAAGGGTTACCTAGCTACCAGGATCAGCCTTCATGGAAACAGCTTTCCACTACAAGGTTTCTGTCTTTCATTGCTGTATGAGGGAGGGAGATTGGGTCAGTTCCTAGCTTTCTCCTTCAACATCCTTGGCTTCAGGACTGAGATTGTGCCTTGGTGCTCATACAAGGGGCACCATCCAGCCAGTGCCTCCTCAGACCCAGAGGAGTAATTCCAGGAGCAGCAAAGGGAAAAGAAATCTCTGAGAAAATAACAGGAGACAGGGGATCCCGGGGGCTGATAGAGGAAGGGTTAGGAGGGTCAGTTATTCCAGCGGGGCTGATTCATAACACAGCAACACAGCATGCTTGGAGGCAACGCAGCACAAGGGAGTCTGAAGGATGGCACAGTGAGGGGCAGCTCTCGTTCTTCCTTTCTCAGTATATGTCTCTCCTCTGACTTTTATCTTTCTGGGGTTTTGGGGGTTTTTGTTTGTTTGTTTTTCGGGGGGGGGTGTTGCACATGTCTTCCTTATTCCCCACCTTTCTCAGACTGCCCGGCCGTTCCCGCACACGAGCCCGGTCCTGGGGGAAGCCAGATCCCGAATCTGCCGTGAGGCGCCGACCCCCCATCCTCTCCCGCCCCGGCGCGGGGCAGCGGGGTGATGTCATCACCGTTGCTGCCAGCCGATTGGCTGCCTGCCAGCCCGCCATCTGCCCGCGGCCGGCGGGGCGCCGGTGCCCGCCGTGCCCCCCTGGCCCGTCCCCCTCCCCTGCCCCCCCCGCGCCTCCGGTCCTGCCCGTCCCCGCCGCCCGTCCCCGCCGGGCCGCCCGTCCCCGCCGGGCCGCCCGCACCCCCGCCCTGACCCAGCGCCACGCCCGGCGCGGAGAGACCCCGCGGTCGTGGCGGCTGGAGGAGCATCGCTCTCAGGGCGTGCCGGGTGGACCGTGTGTCTGTCGGTGTGTCCGGAGCGTGGCAGCCCACGGTGGGACCGGGGCCAGGTCAGGGTCCGTCCCGGCACTCTGGCAAGCTGAGAGGGTCCTTTAGGCAAACGGGGATAGGGGCTCAGTTGCGCCCGTGTGCGAGAGACAGGCAGGAAAACGGGAAGAAGACCAGAGGGCTGGGGTGGAAAGAGGCCGTGGCTGAGTGGGGAAACAAGGCTGGATGTAGCGGTGCAAGAAGGAGAAGAGGGACTGCGTAGGAGGGCAAAACAAAACGGGACACGAATGTGTAATGTAGACGCAAGAATCCGTCCCTGGTGCCGGGCCATCCTGTGGGAATGGGAGGAGCGGGCTCCCTTCGGAGGGGATAATAAACTCTGGAATGAGGGTGTGGGCTGCTGCTCCTCGCTCCCCCCCTCATTCCAGATGCATGAGGACACCACGTCCCACCATCGCACTGGCTTCTCCTTTTTCTTTCTTTTTTTTTTTCTCCCCCCAAAAAATCGTATTTTGAAGACAACCATAAGTAGAACGTGTTCTGGGTGTGGCTGCATGTGATTTACCCAATAGCCAAAGTGGGGGGGACCGCTGAAGGGGAAAGACAGAGAGACTGCTGCTGAAGGGAGCGGAGACCAAGGGCTGCAGTAAGTGATGGGGACCCTATCTATTCTCTCAGTGCTCCTCAAGATATTTTAAAAATAGAAGAGAGTGGAGGGAGATAACAAAGGAAAACTTTTCTTTGCATGCTGGGGGTGTGTGTGGAAAGGGGCTTAGCTGCCTGGAGGAGGAAAGAGTTGGAGACTGGAGAAAGGAGGTGGAAGGAGAAAGAAAGTAGATGGAGTTACATGTTCAGTCCAAAATGTCTCAGAAACATCTGGAAAACTGGCCAGAACAGGAGGGAGACAAGTGGGAGGGAGGCTGAGAAGACCAAATGGTCTTGAGAGGGAAACTGAGGCAGCAAGCGAAAAGTTTCTGTGCTGTAGGGGAGGGTATCCCTGTTCCTGCCTTAGCTTTCCTCTGACTCCTCTCTCCTCCACTCCACAGGGATGAAGACCTTTGGAGCCTGTATACTGTTGTGTCTCTTAGCACTCTCCTTGTCCCCAGCTGGTGAGTCTTTACACCAGGGGGAGGATTTCTTCTTCACCCTGGCTCCGCGAGTTTCCTACACAGGCTATTGTGCAATGACCTAAGGAGAAAGACAGACATGTAGATGGACAGTGAAGGGAGAAGGACTGAGCAGGAAAGGCATGGTGGATATAGGAAAAATTTAAGAACTGGGGACTGGTTCCCATATGTGTTGACTCTCCACTAAGTACTGGGAGTCGCAAGAGGCAGGTCCGCAGGGATGTTTGGGTAAGCAAAAGAGCCAGACTGAGTTGAGAAAGAGGGTTAGCTGTGCTTTGTGCTTACTGTAGACTGCTGTACCACCTGTGTTTGCATCATCTGCAGAGCATTTCCCAGTGCTCCACAAAACTTGTTCTGTCACAGTTGGGAAACACTTGCTGTCAGGCTGCCAGGAGGTTTTGTAGTTTTTTGTATAGCTGTTTCAAGAAACCTAACCTCCATAGTTCAAACCGCTTGCTGCTTTTGTTGTTGTTGTTGTTGTTGTTGTTCTGTTTTGTTGCTCTACTTCTTTGCTTGGAGTTACTTTGGCAAAAATTCAGGTAGGATCAAATTTATAAAACAAAAAACAACCAAAAACCAAGAGGGCAGTATCAGACATTATAGTAGGAAGACTCAGGGCAGACAGCAAAAGAAGACTAATTCCAGTGAATGGAGGAAGCTTTGCCCAGGAAAGACTGTAGAAGACAGGTGACTGCACCTATCATATTCAAATCAGGTTGTTCCCAATAGTACTTCTTCCTGTAAAGGTGCACAGGAAAGGATGTCATGTTTGTCACTGAAGCAGGGAGGAGAGGTGTCCAAGAGATAAGCTTGTAGGTGGCCTACAAAGTTAGAGGCAGGAAAAAAAAGTCTGTGTTTTTTTTGATACATGAAGGAGGTCTGAAAGGAAGGTTTCTTTCTTTTGTGTATTTTGTTTTAGCATTTCTGGGTTTTTTGTTTTAACTTGGAAAACAACAGGAATCACTAGCTGGTCTCATTGTCTCTTCTGCTTTGGGTGAACTGCAGGTTGGGTGAATTAGTGTTGCAGTTTTCTCAGACCTCAAGGATTTATTGCAACTTGGACAATAAAGTCCAATCATTTATAAAGCAAATTGGGTACTGTAGCAAATATAAATTGAGGCAATTGAAAATCTGGTAAGAAAGTCACCTCTTTTGTCTCCTCTCCTCTCCTCATACACAGAGATTTCACTTCACTGGTGTCCTGTTGTTTTAGAACTGGACCAGTTTTCTAGTTATCGCCTAGGGAGGGGGAAAAAAAAGCTAGTAAAAGCTGACTTTTCAATGTCAAAAAAAAGGAGGGGACCCTCCCTCCTTTTTCCGTATGACTCCTCTTTCAAATCTGGCACTGCTGGCCCCTGCAATGGTTTCAGAATTTGTGTTCTTCCTTTTGTACCAGAAACAAACTAGGAAGAGTTCAATATAATTTTTCTTCTCTACTTGTTACCGTTAAGAGAATAACTAGAACAGGGAAAGTTTTGGGCTGCACTACGTTGTGGACTTAAGTTGTTATACATGTCTGGCTTTCCCTGGGTCAGTCACCAGCAGCTGAGCCCTTGCTTGCAGCTGGCTGGGGAAGGGAACAGCAGGGTCCAGTGACTCCTGTAATGCTGCAGAGGGGGATTATATAGGGGTCCCAAGAGTCCCTTTGCAGCCTGCAAGTATCTGCTCTTGAAATGAGGAAGAACTAAGACTAAAGCACTAGACCTGATAGTTTTTACGCATGCAGTGCTCCCATTAAGAACAGAAAGCTAAAAGCTGAGTTCATAAGATGTAGCAGAGGGTACCGTTTCTTGGGCTGCTCCTGCACACATCCCTGCAGTGCCCCAGATCATTGGGTTTTTCCTGCCAACTCCATCCTTCATCCCACCCCAGTTATGCAGACATTTTCCTCCTCTGTGGCTAGCAGGAAGTATTTTCCTATTCCTGGCTGCTGTAGGAAGCAGCTCTTTCACCCTTTATATTTGGACAAACAGTCTAGCTCTGCTTCAATTTCTCCTCTTCCAAACAGCATGCATAGCCAAGCCTTCATCATCCAGTGCATCCAGGGTCTGAGAGGGGAAAGATCTTCTGCTCTGTGCTCCATACCGAGGCAGGATGATGGACCAGATAATTATTTGCCTAAGGAGCTGCAAGACCTGCAATCTGTTTCTTAATGTGCCAATGACTCAATCTGTAACCCCAAGCAAGTCATTTCCATGACAAGGTTTATAACATTGAGATAGGGGGTTTGACCAACCTCCAGAGCAGGGAGGCAATGTGCAATTTGTTTTCAAAATGCATCAAATGGGGTTTCAGAAATGCAAAGTCTAATAGCAGATATGGAGGTATTTACTATCTTGTCCCTCTGCCTAGCCTTTGACCATGGTGGAAGCAGCAGAGATAGGATCAGGATCCTCTGTATCCACACATCTTTGAAGAACAAACCCCACCAGCAGTGGAGGCAGAAGCAGAGAGGAGATAATTTGTCCCTTCAGCAGAGGGCAGTGGTGTCTCCTGGACAGATAAGCATCTCAAGAAAAGCTTCACAAAGCCTTCAGACTATGGAAATCCATCTCTCTATCCTTTCTTCACTCCCCTCTCTTCCTCTCTTGCAGACTGGTTTCCATGGGTGGTCAATGGGCAAGAACTGGAAAGTGCAACTGGTAAGTATTACAGGCATGTTATGTGTTAAGGACTGCTGCTGGTCAGACATGACCCAGTTGTCCTGTTTAATTGCAAATGCTGTTCTTTGTTTCCTTGGCTCTGACATTGTGAGCTTACCTTGCAATGAAGATTAAACAAGCCCTCCAAGACAACCTGCTAAGTGTTGTGTGTTCTTTACAAATAATTCACTAGTGTTGGGGTCCTGAACACTTAGCTGAAGTGCATGAAGTTATGTTCATAGTCAAGGGTTGTGGGAGATCCACAAAAGCTGATAACTCTTCAGCCATGAGGTGCTTGGGGAACTCTAATGCTGCTCAGGAAAATCCCAAGAAAAAAAGATGCACAAGTGGCATGGTGCTTTAGCAGTGAGGCCACTGAGAAGGGATATTGACTGGTCTTCATACTGGCTGTGTTGTTGGGGATGAATCGCTTTATCCCTCTGGATCTTCTTCCATTTCTGTAACATGATAAGATAAAATGAATGTATGTTTGTGTCATGCTTCAGCACCCAGAACAATGACAAGGGCCTGCCTTTTCTTCAAACTGAAGCTCCTGGCTAAGGCATCAGACATGTCCCAGCTAAGATCCTGTCATGTGCAATACCTGGGGCTTCCCAGAAAACTATTCAAAAGGCAGTCCAAAATGTGTCCACCAAGCTTCTCTTTCCTTCACACTTTATCCCTCCATCACACCTACCCCAGCTTTGCCATCAGTTGCCTCTCAAAACAACTAATCTGCTGATGAATTTCTGCAGTCAAGGTTCTGGAGTTGCCTCCCTCCTTCTCTGCAGTGGGTGCCTCACCTGTCTGTCTTACTGTTGTGGGAGCCATCAGCACCTTTGTTTCAGACATCTTTCTTTCCCATTGAGTTGCTCACAGTGGCCATATCTGAGAAGTCAGAATATGAATCCAGAATTCAGTAGGGGTTGATGCAACATGTGCACTAAGAAATCCAGTCCCAGGCCAGTCACTGAAAAGGGGGATGGTTACGGGTGGGATGGGGGTACTGTGTTTGTTTATGTATTTACTGGATTGTATCCCACTGTCTCATGAGCTTACCACGGTGGCCAAGGTAATTCAAAGTAGCTGTGGCTAGCTATGTAAGGGGCCACAAAGTAAAGACAAGGTTTCTCAAGGACATTCTCTCTTTTCCAGGTGAACTTAGCACCGACTCTCTTGTCAGCACCTTGGGTAAGCTCCTATCTCTTGGCAAATTCAGGTTTCTTCTCTTTTCACCTTTACTCCTGCCAACATAGCCCCAGAAATTACCCATTATGCTCAGAAACTTCTCTTCCCTACTTTTGACATCTAGCACTGCTTCTCCAGTGTTAATGGCTATATGAAAGTCCTTTCTGTGCTATGTGCAGTGAGATGAATTTGGGATGGCTTAATAGTTTGTTCTCCTAGGAAATGCCAATCTCACCCAGTACCAGGGTTCTCTGAAGCTGTCTGCACTGCAGGAAGCCATGAAATCCAAAGCTCATGCAGCCTGGGCTTCTAGAAGAGGTGCAGAAAGGAAGAGACTAAATGACAAGGGAGAGAAATTGCTCAGGTTCACCAGTTAGTTAGTCAGCACAGGGATGCAGGTTGTGTCTGTGTCTGGTGACAGCTAGCAGCCATGCTTGAGTGCTCAGGAGACAGAGGTGGCAAAAAACCCAAAAGACTAAAGCAAACTGAGCGGTGGTGGGATGGGGAGGTGGAAATACTGTTCTAGTACTGCCTTGCCTGCTGTACCTGCAGCTATGTCAGTGGGGGGCAGCAAAATGTATGTGAAAGATAGGGTAGGCAGAGAACAGTTGAAGATGAGCATGCAATGTGTCTCCTTAGAGAGCCAAGCCTTGCTGCAGAGATAGACCCCGGGGAAGGACACAAAGCTGATGGGGGTGTAAGCATTTACAAGATAGGCTAATCTTGCTGGACTCACAATGGGGAATGGAGGAGAGGACTAGAGGCTCAAGAGGGAACCTCCCCCCTTTTTCCATTTGAATCTTGAGTTTCAAGTCCAGCACCACAGGCCTCTATGATGGTTTCTCTCTCTGCTGGGGCAGTCTCTCAGACACAACCCTCTAAGGTAGGGTGTACCAGGAAGGGCACGGAGAGGCAGAACACATCTGATTGATGATATAGTTCAAAAGACAAAA
This sequence comes from Phalacrocorax aristotelis, assembly GCF_949628215.1. Lineage (NCBI taxonomy): Eukaryota > Metazoa > Chordata > Aves > Suliformes > Phalacrocoracidae > Phalacrocorax > Phalacrocorax aristotelis. The sequence goes on along the minus strand of NC_134276.1, from coordinate 134,983,210 downwards.
GGACAGCAGCAGCGCTTGGATGTTGCTGGGAAGTGTGCTGTGTGTGTAGGAGAGCTCATCTGAGAGTGGTGTCCCGTTCTCCAGGACAGCAGTTCCATGGTCTCTCTTCTGCCCTGTGACTCTGCTCATCAGCTGGCTAGAATATTGTGGGTCAAGCCAACCAGCTGTCATGGGACAACACTGGAAGAGGGAGTGGAAGCACGATATTGTATACACAAGGTGCATGATCTTCCTGGTGGGGATGGGAGGTAAAAGCAACCTTGTCAGTCTCGTGTTCAGTGTGTGAGACCCTCACAGTCTGTAGGAAGGTAGATAAGACTTCATGTCCAGACCAAACTGGCAGTGGCTAACCTACATCTAAACCTGAAAAGACTAAATGTAAAACCCTTACAGCAGACTTTGGCTCAAAATGCTTATTGTTGAGGGATCAAGAAGAAACTCTTCACAAAGGACATGCCACGGGACTCATCCTGTTCTCTACAGCATCCCATCAGCTCTAGGACACCTAGCATATTCTCAGGGAAAGCCTGCAGCTATTCCAACAAGTCAGATAACAACATCACGATCAGTGTTGTCTGTGAACCAGATGTGGGATAGCTACTGGTCAGGAGTGATGAGCCATCGGCAGAACTGTGGGAGGGGAGAGAGGCTGAAAGCTCAAATTAAGAACTTTCAGAACATCTTCTTTTTTTCCAGCTGCAGCTGTGACACCACCTGTTCTTCTTAATCCTGGTGAGTTTGTTCTCAATTCAAAGACAGATGTTGTGGACCCCCCTTCTCTCTCATTGCCTAGTTCCTTGCACACCCAGAATCCTGCCTTCCCTGACTGCCCCTACCTGCAGCCTGGATGCCCAAAAGACTCCTCCTCTCTATGCCCATCTGTTTTGTCTATGCTTCTGGCTGACACTATGGCACATGAACAGAGTAGAAGTCCCCTATAACTGTTGGTGGAAACTTGCGCCTGGCAGTCAGTCCTCTTGAGTTCCTTTCTAATTTGTTGCGGGGTAAATAATAAAATGTACTAGTTTACTGTGGTACAGGTGGGTTGCTTTATCGGAGAGAACAACAAATCAACCTCTTTTTGACCCCTTGTCATGGACATTGAAGAACCAGAATTCTGGGGATGCAGTTTCCTAAATGAGTCACTGCCCGTTAGTAAGAGGCAGTCACAGGCTCCTTCACTTCTTGCCTAGGTGGACAACAATTACAGCAACTAAATACATTTACCCGACCTTTTGAATTGTAAGTCAAGATGCCCTTACAGTATAATTTTGAACAGGAGTGGTAATGCTTTATGGTAAAGCTTGGACAGATTTTTAGCATTGTTGGATGAGTAGCTGGCACTAGATTCATGTCGGATTTGTACTTCCTCTGACATTTTCAGGTCAGTAACAATGAAATCTCTTTCCATATTAGAAGTTGCAATGGAGGGCTCTTGAAAGAGTTTTCCAGTTATTTGGTTTGAGTAAGCTAGTGTCTAGGAAGAAATCATGGAAGATCACACTAACTTTGCTACCCTATGTCTTCCAGTTCAGTCTGACAGTGAAACTACGACGGCTGCATCAGGTATGTTTAAGTTTAACGCCCGTACCCCCTCCCAGACACACTTTCACCCACCCTGTTACTTCTCCAGCAGGTCCCAGCTAAGCGCTCAGCTTTGTCTCCTAGAAAATTCCCTTCGCCCGGTTCCTTGAGTTAGAAGTACTGGAGAATGACAGTAGTGGAAGCTGAAGTCTTCCCCTGGGTGGTATGCCTAGGAGGTTAGGAACTGGCAGATCACCAGACCAGATACACTGGGTCAATATTCTGTCATTGCCAGTGGCCAAGACCGGGCATTTCAGAAGGAAATGCAAGAAAACCCATCATAGTTAGCTATGGGGTTGATTGTCCAGAAGAGAAAGGAACTAGATTTGTGTCCTGAAGTGTGAGATTGCAGATCTATTAGAAACATGTCTTAAACATACAACTACAATTTTCATTTTGTTTATGTGTGTCTATCCGCTTTACAGCATGTGCCTTCTGTATTGAGGATTCCTAGTGGGCTTGTTTTGCATTTCACTGAACTTTCCCATACTTTTGTCTTATGAGGAAAGGGGATCAGAAATGTCTGCCTTATTTTCCTCTTCTCTAAACCACCCCCATCTCTCACAAGAGAGTGGAAAATAGAGACTAGGGGCTTTCCTAGAAGCCTGGAGGACAATACCTAGTGATAAAGTTGTAAGTGTGCCAGAATGAGTGCACTGCCAGTGATGCTGATTGCACCTCTGTCTATGTGTTTGTGTGTGTTCACAGATTGTCGTGAAGAAAAGTTCCCTTGCACACGCCTGTACTCTGTTCATAAACCAGTAAAGCAGTGTATCAGCTACCTCTGTGTTACAAGGTAAGAAACCAGCAGTCCCTAAGAAAAACCCTAAAAACTCTCCAGAAACAGCATGTCCAGTTAAGCAACTGGTTCCTTTGAAGACTAGAGATTCCTTCAGGGAACCAGTTGGTGAGATTAATCCTATCCCCAGAGTGTCCTTTTAGGGTGATTAATTAAACAGCACAATAACTATTATCTGTGCAGCACGGAGCTGTAATATGCCCTACATTGTAATCCATGTTTAAGGTATTTGGACATTTCATGAAGTCTTGACAAAGATTACTTTCCTATTGACAACAGGCTTATTCTAGAGTAACTAATCCTAAAAATTTAGGATTCAGTAAATGTTTATTTCCTGTATCCCTTTTTTGTTTCTTTGGGTCCCTGTACCTTTTGCTACCGTCCTTGGTGTGTTCCTGGTGATCCCTCAGTGTGCGTCGCATGTACATAATAAACAAGGAGGTGTGCTCTCGCATTGTCTGCAAGGAGAATGAGGTCATGCAAGGTGAGTGATAGCACAAGATGGCCTAGAAGAATAGCTGCAGCCATCTAATAGAGTCTCCAAGCTAACTAATTACCCAGCCCCAATCCATATGTAGTAGTTTCCCTGGACTTGGTTTGGGGGAGCAATAATGCAACACAGCTTTGCAGCCAGTACGCATGCCATGAAAAACACTGGGAAGGAGATACTGTACTACCAAGAAGTATGAGAGCTCTGCCTTCCTCAGCCTTGATCACGCTCTACTAGCCCCAGACACCCTTACTCAAAGTTGCATTCCTTTGAGGTTAAAGAGTAACTCTCAGTATTTCTACTCATGAATAGAAACAGGATCCAGTGTACATTTCCTATGCAGTCTTTGTTGCAGTGAGGTACGAGTGATTTTAATATGTATTGCATATGAATAAAGCCAGAAGGAAATTAATAAAATCCTAAGGACTTGTTCACTTGCCTCATGTATATGAGGATTCAGCAGTTCCAACAGTTTCTGTAGATGCAGTGAAGGATATACCTGTAACAATTCTGGTGGTGAAGAATTTGAAGGAAGCTTTGGTTATCTGTCAACCTGTGTGTGTCTTCTATGTCTCCAGATGAAATCTGTCGCCAGCTGGCTGGCCTTCCTTCTCGACGTCTCCGCCGGTCTGGGCAACCCCTGCATGTCCCTTGCAAACAACTTCTGGAGCAGCAGCGCAGAAGGCCTGATGCTCTGTGAGCTGCCAACAGTAGGAGAGAAAAAGGAAGGGAGAGAAGAGAAATCATCATCCACCATCTACAACCCAAGACAAGTCCTCCTAGTTTGTGATTTCCCCACCATTTCCTTGCTTCTCTGCCTTCCTCCACATCCTCTTCTTCAGGTGCTGCAGTACACAGGGTCTCCTCTCTGCTAGTCTGTCATGGTGGCTCTTGTCATCTTCTAAATCTGTTGCTGAGGATGCAAGATGCCTCCCCTCTTTTATCTCAAACTCTGTTTGGCAGGCCATGAACTGTTCGCTTCCCAGAGGTTCTTACAAATGTGCTGTGTCTTCCCTTGCTTCACCCCTGCAGAGACACATACATGGGGACAGGATGTAGTCCTCTCCGATGGTACAGATGCCCTAAGCTGCGTCTCATGGGGAGGAGTGCAAATCTTTATGCCCTAGGACTCCTGGCCTAGGTTTCTTGCATGGCATCAGTATGAGTTCAGATATGGTTAGCCTGAGCCTCTCCGGTCCTCCAGCTGTGTGATAGCACAGCTTCCTCCTTTGTCTGCTGGCCTCAGAGAAGTGACAGAACTGGGAGATGAGCTGTCCTCAACCCAAGGCAAACCTTATTGTCCCTGTACGGGAGCAGATCATTTATAACTACCTCTGGGAAGTTCTTTGTCTCAAGCTTACTGCCTCCCTCACACAAAACTGCTACCAAAAGGAAGAATTCTGGATTTAGTATGGCATTATATATATTTCTCAAAAAGACTATGTTGGAACAGAATGCTGCCTCTTTCTCTCCCTCCTCTCCTCTCCCCTCCTCTGTTCTGTCCCTCCTTTCCCATTGAAGAAATCTCTTGATGCCCATTCCAGACAAGTTCCAGGGAGCAGTAAGTATGGCTGCCTCCACTCGTAAGCCCAAGAGAGCCCATGAAGAACCTGTGTGTCCTCACAGTACTGGGCACTTTCAGTGAATTAGCTTGTCCTAGGGACTTGTCTTGGTCTGGCTACCTCCACACTCTCCAGATGCTGAGCCTGCTTTCAATATCTCCACTTGAGTTCCTACCTCCTGACCGGGGAGCTCCTGCACAAAGCAGAAAAGTCACAAATTGGAATGGGTTGTGGGAGGAGAATTGTCACCTGGGATCCCTGGGTTTTTCTGCAGGTTCTCTGGCTGTGCTGACCTGCACAGAGCCAGGTGCTGGTGGGGAGCTAAATGTGTCTGCACTTACAGAGGCAAGCCAACCTGGGGAAAAGAACTCACTCTGGCAGCACTGGATGTCTGTGGTCTACTCAAGAACTTAGTTTTTCAGATATATATTGAGAAGATTTCCAGGTATATAGGCAGTTTTTTATATGAGGCTGGGTAGGGTAAGTGGCTAAGAGCTGTCTGAAGTGTGTTAATCACTCTATGTGGCTCCTAGTGGCATGATTCTGTGGGGCACCAGAGCCGAGCAGCTTAGCTTACTGCAGCAGAATATTAGCAAGACCCTGTCTCCAGGATCTTTAAGCATTGTTCTCAACTAACAGAAAGCCAGTTTGCTAGAATAGGCATTCACCCCTGTCACATAATATACTCTGCTGCTGAACTGAGCAGCATTCAGTCTTGCAGGATCACTGGTCTGCCACACAGAGCCAGGATCACACAATATAGGGGACAGTTTGCTGCACAGAGGCAGGTGTCTCTGAAAAAATAAAGCCAAACAATTAAGGCAAGAGCCTCTTCCCAGGACTCAGATTTCTGCTGTACGCAGCAAAAAGCTGATTACATCCTCTGTGTAGGGGAAGACACCCTGTGCAGACATAGATTTGTACCATATAAGGTCAAAATTGGCCATAGATGGTCTAAATCCCTCTGTATTAATGAAGTATACATGAGAAAGAATTCTGTGTTTTGCAGTGACTGGAATTTCATCCTATACAGAGGGGCATTGCACACCTACACAGGGGATGATGCTCCTCTTGCATACTTGAGACTATGGATGGAGTAAGAATTTCTCTGTACTGAGAGTATGCATGTTTCTGTAGAGAGGAGGGCACTGAGAGCTTGATCTTAAAGACATTCAAGCCACTGGCAGCAACTGCATTCTATGCTGGGATACTGGTGGAATTTGCCTGTGTGGAGGAAGGTAGGATGGAGATGAGATGTTAAAGGGAGCTCTTGGAAATTGGACTAGGCCAAGTCTCCACTCTATATTTAGAGTTGAATGTAAGCTGATATAGATATATAACTGTATAACATAGCTACTGTACAGTATATAGAAATTTAACATTCATACAGTTTGGGGAATGGTTAGAAGCCTTTCTGTTGCTTGCTTTCAGCAGGGACAGGAAGAGGTGCTCCTTTCCAGGAGAACACTGTTTTAATGCTAGAGTCCATATAATGCACAGAAATATATTAAAAGAAAATCTATTTCCTGTTGTTCTTGGCAACTCTCATGTGCTTGCATTTATTTGTCTCTAGCTGTATTTTCTCCAGGTTTGTGGGCAGACTTGACTCCAGCCCAAATCTGTCATTCAGACCTCTTTACTCCCTGTTAGCCCAGTCTTCTGCTGCCACCCTCCCTTCACTTGTGAATCACAAGTCTCCCTGGGAGGTCATTATTTTTTCTAGAGACGGAAAATTATCTTCATAATTTTTTTTTCTATGGATAGCTGTGCTAGATTTTCCTGACAGTTGATAGCTGCTGAGCACAGGGATAACTCCTCCCAGCCCATGAGATTTTCACTGCACATGTGCCACCACTTGCTGGTGGAGAATTACCATCTCCAAGTAAAATGGTAAGATGGCTGAAATATGAAAAGAGCTGTGATAAATCATCTCATAAGCAAAGGAGAATTTGTTCACTAGAGCCATTTAACTCAGTAATGGGAATAACTGAAAGACTGCATTAAAAATTACACATCTAGGTCAAAAGGATTAGGAAACTTTCTCTTTCATTGAATTTCTGACTTTTGCCTAGAGTCATCAGACACTACATCATATTTTGTTCGAAAGGATGGAACATTCACAGCATGGGGGACTCTAAGCAGTGTCTTCATGTGCAAGCAGTCGAGTCTGCATTTAGATGGTATTTCTAGAACAAAAGTGGTTGGCTCAAATTACCCATTAAACTGCCTCTGACAGTTTCCCATAGTTCTTCAGGACTAAACCACACAATGCAGGTTATTGCACAGCACTATCTCCTAGAACCAATGCTCCTTCCTGGTTAGCACTGAGGTGTCCCTGTTTTGGACTGTTATAATGAAAACAACCTCAGTCCGAGTGACTGTAGATGCTTCTGCCATCTACACAGGCCTGACCCTGCTTGACTCATGAGCTCATGGCCTTTGCAGTGTCCCTCTGTCAGCACATTCCACCATCTGTGTGAGCAGAGTACAACATATGCCATCGACTTTCTGTAATTTAGTTTATTCTTCCCTTTCCTTACAGTACTGGAGTACACAGACAGGTTTCCCCATCTTCATCACTTATCCCATACACAGATTTATCTCCCCTGCCATTCCAACCTGAAGTGTCATGGTGCTATGTTGCTGGTCTCTGGACATTGCCTTCTCTTGTAAGCTGGGGAAATGGTTTTAAATCTAGCTCCAGCTAGGTCTGTTTCTCGTGAAGTTGGACTAGCCACAAAGAAAGCTGTTAGAAAGGTGCCCATTTTAGAAGCAAGATCTAGAATTTGTGGCTGATTTTCATAAACCCTTCTGACCCAAAGCGGGAGTTAAATGGCCTGCAGTCACTTCCCACACAATGGTTGTTCTTGCTCATTCTGCTGTCAGGGCTCCTGACAACCGACCAGTGTTGCCAGTTTGAAGGCTGCTGTTTCAAGGCCAGTGCTCTGACGCCTGGTCCCCAGTTTGAAGCAGCACCTCACTTTGCTGGGCATATGGATCTGGAGGTCCCTGCAAGGGAAGCTGGCCACACCAAGGGCTTTCTGCTGCACCTGGAAAGGAAGGGTTGTTCCACCTTCCCATCTCTCTTTTTGTTCTCTGCCTCTATTTTTCTCTTCTCTTTCTTCTCTGTGCACCTGTTCATCTCAGAGCAAGAAACATGGTGAGGAGGACAGTGGGGCTGAAGTGGTGTGGCAGGAAGGGTGCTTGATGAGGTGACACGCAGCATTACCAAGTGGGGCTGGAGGCAGTGCTTGGCCCATGCCAGCTGTCCTCTTCTCTTGCCCTCAGGTTCTCACGTGCTGTGGCTCCCTCAGCTGCCAAGCTTGGGATTTTCTGAAGGGAAGGATATGCCAGTCAGAACAGGGAAGGGGGAATGTCACCTTAGGTCAACTTGTGCACTGTGGGAAGAGAAATTGCATATCTTGTGGTGGCGGCCTCTGGCTGCAGAAACAAGGCAAGGAGGAAGGGGACTGCTGTGGGAAAGTACAGGGAGGCAGTTGAAAGCAGCTGCCATCTCACCTGGAAGCTCCGTGTTGCCTGGATCCTGTCCACAAGAACCTGCAGCATGAACATAATGTGTCATCAGGCCTCTCATCTTGAAGGGATCCCTCAAGAGCATACTGCTGGCTGGCATGTGGGCTTGCCCTTCACAGAGGGAAGCAGTGCTTGCAACCCATCCAAAAAGAACACCTCTCTTACATAAATAGCTGGGTTGAAACCAAAAGGGCTTTTGTTTAAAATAATAATTTAAAAAGTTTTGGTTTGTTTTTTTTTAAAAGATATTTTAAAGGTGCATGATCCCATAACATTCACTCCTGGAACCACATGGTCTGACTTTGTTTGACAGTGTACATTTATCCATTTGTGAACAGCACCTTGACTGGAGCACTGCACACCTGAATTCCATTTCTGGACCTCCTCTTCACCTCCTGCTCTCAGATCTTCAGCGTATTGCTTTGTTTCTCTCTGTTCCCTGCCATCCTTAACCCTTGTAATGTAGCAAGTTGGAATAAACTCCCACAAAACAGATAGCTGGATTTTAGTCCATTTTTTAAAAAATCTATAGAAAAACTCATGTGAAACATCATGAATGAATTTGATCGTCTGCTTTTGCTATTAATGTAAATGATTTTTATAAATAAAAATGTTTTCAGTACTATAAATTACACCATTAAAATGCAAGCTGCATGTACTTGCTGCTACTATGTTGAAGTATATAAAAAATCAAATTGGTGAAAACCATTGGCAGAGCAGATCTTCATTTAATGAATGAATTCTCTTTCAGAATGCTGTTTTGGGCATTTCACTGAGATTGCGATTTCGATATAAATACAGCTTGTCACAAATTAGACATTAACAAAAAGGTGTTATAAGTAAACATATGTAATTCAATGTGTCTAAGTAGTAAGTAATGTGAGAACTCACCTGCTTAAATATAAGAATGAATGTACATGAAGCTGTGCATTTTTTAAAATAAATGTCCTTATTTAGATAGTATATCTTCCCAGTTAAGATCATAGATAAAATTGCGTTGAAAGTTAGCAACCTAAGGGCTAACTTCAAAGCTTATCAGGTTGCTCAGAGCCTTGTCCAGCTGAATTTTGAAAAAGTCGGCAAGAATGGAGCATATTTTCCTGATGTCAGATAAGATATTCCCTTGTCGCAGCTTTCGTCTGTTGCCTCTATTCTTTCTGCTGTGCACCTCTGAGCAAACTCTGCCTCCATCTCCCCTATCATACTGCTGCAGACAATTGAAGAAATAGCAAGAAACATTTAATTCATACAAAGCCTGAGTTTTATTGTGAAACAAGGAATTTTAATTATTACGATTATCTTCCTTTGGAAAACTGTGTTAAAAATGCAAAACATGATGCAAATCAATGGTTCAGTTAAAGGATTTACACTCTGTGTCCCTGAAGCAGGACACTTTGTCTGTGCTCATATAACATCTATTTTTTGTGTACTACCTTCTCAGCCTGAGGCCACTTTCAATTTCTCTGCCTTGGGTTTCACAGTTTTGCCCTTAGCTAAATCTTTGCCTTTTTTGGTTTGTCAGCTTTCATATTCTTTAAGCTCTTGATTGCTTTCTTGGCCATGGTGGCTGCCAGTTTCTTGGCTTTTCTTGGGATTTCCTCCACAGCCACAGCTAATCTGGGCTTCTTGGCAGCGCCAATCAAGGGTTAGTTGGTTCTTGGCCTTTGCTGTCTTTTTGGCACCTTCCTCTTGGCTTATTGTTGAGTTTAAAGTTGCTAGAAGTACTGAGTCCTCTTGTGCTGCCCTTGTCCAGGCTCCTGAGCCCCAGTCTGGTGCAGCTGTTGTCCTTCTATACTGTGTAGACTTCTGTTCCCTTTCAGAGTGGTGAGAGAAAGTTCTGTGCTTCTTGGAGACAGTCATCTCCTTTATATCAGCCCCACTGGAGACTGGGGACTTGCAGGATGGGGATCCTCCTGCCACCTTCTCTCACTTCTTAGCCAATGCCTTAGAGGCTGGAGCAGCAGTGGCACATGTAGCAGCAGCAGTCACTTCAAACGTGATAGCCAGCACAGCCTACCAACATGATGTCTTGACCAAGGTTTTGGTTTTGCACTGATGCACTTGTCAGTATGCCACCTCTTGTATTGGGTGCCTTGAACCTACAAAGCCTTTCCATGCTGAGGCCTTCCTGTGGGGCTTACTGCTCTGACTGTTCCCTTGTAGAACCAAAGTCAGACAGTATTAGAAAACGCACCCACTAGAAATTGCTTACACCTCACTCTGTCTCTTGTCTGGTACCCAAATAGCACAGAGCAGCTGGAGCCATCTGTGCTGGCCATTATTATGGATTAACAAATAAAACCTGTTTTCTTCCACAGCCTAGACTTAGCCTCCAGCCTTGCTGTGAAGGAAGGGTTCAAAAGACTTTTTTTTTCTGCCTGATGCGGTGTGAGTGTAGTCATTCCTGAGCCTCTCCACACCATGGTCAAAAGTAATTTTCTCATCAGCTCTGCTTTAGCCCAGCACCAATATTACACTATTTCTCTTGGCTCTGTTGTCCATCAGCTGGTATCGTTGTAGTTTCCCTTTGGTTTAGTTCAGGAAAGGCATCTGAACTCTTCATAGTCTCTGCAAGCCTCTTTGCCATTTCTGTTCACTGAGAGTCGCATGGGGCACTGCTTCAGGGTAGATTTTTGCCTCTCCAATCTGTGAGATTTTTTGGTCTTGTCACCAGCTTTCCAAAGCTGGTTGTGCCCAAGCTAGCCACCTTAAAGTAAATGCGCCTCTGCCGTACTTTACCTGTACCTGCACCAAAATGATAGAAGAGATGAGTAGACATGATGTCCCCTTGTTGAGAACAGACTGCACAAGGGGAAATTAACTGGTTGTGTATATGAATGCAAGGGCTGTACATTTTGGTGAGACATTGTTTTGAGGCCGTAGCTGAGTGGGAAGCAGAAACAATGCCTAAAATAAATGGGCACCAGTGAATTAAAATTTCTGATAATAATTCATAATCAGTAGTTTCCCAGGGTCTTTGTTTCCCCTTCAGATTCTTCCTCTTCTTTCTCTCCTCTGCTTTTTAGGGGCTTCTACCAGCCTTTTCGTCCAAGTAGAACCCATGCTTTTGGCTGGAACATGAAAGGGTATTTTCAAACTCTATAAAATTATCTGGGAAGTTCTCAGACTCTTGGATACTCTTCCCTGCCTGGGCAGCTAGCTCAAGTGTGTCACAACTCTGACCTCACTGCTTACAGCAGAAACTTGGAAGCCTCCCATGTAGTCATGGCTAAAGAAATAACTGATACTAACAGTCAGCACCACCAGGCATGACAGCACACTGGCAAGGAGGGAAGAGAGCAGAGATATCACAGCAAAGGAAGAGATCCTTATCATGCAATGAGAATAAATTTTCACCCTCTCCTCCCTCTCTTCCTTGGCCTCAGTAAGGGTCTCCCATTCCACCCCCGTTACCAAGAGCACTGGGCCCTCTGGAAGAGGATCAGTATGTTGGGGGCAGACACTAATTCTGATAATTTGGCATTAGGGAGAAGAGGTTAGTGGTGGCATCCCGCAAACCTTTTGGATGTAGCCAGTGAGGAGAGCATAGGAGCAGCTCTGAACTCTGTGGGGAGGAAGACAAGAAGTAGTAAGGCTATCTTGAATCTTCTGAAAATGCTTGCTTTGTTGATAAAAAAACTTTGCCTGATGCAAGAACACTGCTTATGAGGACCTCCAGCCAAGGAAATCTTGTACAACTACAGGGAACTCAACACATGACTGCAAGCCAAGGAATATACAACATGCTGCTCCTTAGTGAGCTCCCAAGCACTTCTGTCCCAGCCTCTCCAGCAAAGGACTTCTCCAAAAACAACAGGAAAATTAAAATCAGGATTTACCACCCAGGCCCCAGGTGCAAGCTCTTTTTGCACGGAGTAGCATGAGCTGCAGCAACTGCACAAACAAGAGCTAATAACAGGCAACTTTGGTCTGTGAAACCATAACCACAGCTAGAAGGTGAGTCTCATTGTGAAAAACTGTGGTATAAAACGGAGTTTCTCCCCGTGACTAGCAGATGATTGTAGAGATATGGAGCCAATGACTTCCATTAAGGAGGGGGAAGATGTGATTGGGAGCAGGGTCTGCGGTGCCCAGACCAGAGGGCTGAGCCATAGGAGAATGGGGTAACACTGGAATGCAGTTCTCTGTTTGCCTGCAGCTCCCCGTGCAAAAAGAGCATGTTCTCTGGATCTGCACAGCACAGAGTCAGAAGCCAAGTCAGATTGGCAGGGTGTGCTGGAGACTGGAGCTGCGTGCACTGCTATGGGAAGCAGCAAGGTGCAAGCAGCTCTGGTGGGTACTTCCCCACCCCCAGTTCTCAGCATGGGGAAAGGCACATTCTGCTTTGATCGCAGACTCTGTTTTTCTTAGTAGAAATGAGATAAGCTGCCAACCATGTCACAGCCTCAAGCTGGAGAAGACACTTGAGGACATTTAGTGCAAGTACTTGGACTTTGGTCACACTTCTTACCTGCACTCATCATGTCGAACCCATTCACTAGGTCTCAAACTCCTCAACCCAAACCAGCACCTTTCCTCCCTTGCTGCTGCTGATTCCAGCACATGTCAGTCACTGGTAGCAAGGGATGGAACTGCTGCTGCCTAGAGACATGGTGGGGAGAATTAATACAGACAGGGAGAGAAAAAATTGTGGGGTCACATAGGCAGGATTAAGGGTCGTTAGTTCCTGTAAGGAGTCCCAGACTGGGTTAGCAGAGAGCTGCAGGGCAGGAATGAGAGGCACTCACAGGACTGTGGTTGAAAAATGTGTACTCAATTCAATAGTTTCGCCCTGATTTGCCTCATCCCCCAGCACCAAAACAAGCTCAACAGTAGAACAAAAATAAACTGGTGTCAGGTCTCCAGGTATAGGTTTCTCAGCGCAAGCCTGGAAAGCCAAATTGCTAGTAAAACATAATAATGTATAACCTTAGTGCACGCCCAGTAACCAGATGCCCTCGATTCTGCATCAGTGGTATCATCTACAGTCCTGCAGCACACAGCAGTGCACAGCATAGGGGTCTAGGTTTCATAAACCCACCCTTCCAGTGGCACTTCCACACATCCTGAACTCCTACCTTCTCTCCTTACCACTTCCCTCTCATGACCTGGGATCCCTGCTCTAGTCTAATATAGGTGCAGCCTCTTGCCCCACAGTGCTTTAGATTTGTATTTGCAACCCCACCACCACACACACCCCTCCTGGTGATGTCCACCCCAGGCAGACCTCATACACATCCTCCGGTTTCATGTATCTCCATAGTACTATATATTCTGCACCACAAAGGGCAATGCTTTGTCATGCAACTGCTGAAACCTTCTCCCCAGGCATGGCATCCACAGCTGCATCACAAGATGAGTTGGCAGCTCTAGGGACAAGGCCCTTTGCCCCATGTCCTAGACAGCAAGCTGCCTCTACATCTAGTGCGGTTTTTTTTATGTGCAGGGCTGGAGTAATGGGAGTGGTCTGCCTGGCAGAGGTGCCTGAGCAAGCATGTTACTTTTCTTCTGGGTCTGTTGTTCAAAATAGGGTGAGGAGTCTTTGTGGAATGAACACAGAATATAACGTAATGTGCATGTAGTAAATAAACACTTTGATATATGCTTGTGCATAATATATGTTTATATTAAATAAGCATATTACATTGTATGTGCTTATAATAAATTAGCATATCAGCTTATTTGCCTGTGTCTAGCTGCAAGGAACTCTACTGCTCCCCTGCTCGAGGTCTCTGCAAGTTAGTGTCCATGGTGCACCAGCACTTGTTGAGCAGAGAAAGTTTTTCTGCTTGAGGTTTTCGCTTGAGGCGAGGGGAAGCAGGTGTCTGCGTTTCTTGTGTGCAGTGTAAGAACCAACCAACTGGTGATGTTGGCGCTTGTTTCAAAATGCAATTTCTGAGCAAAGGGTGAATGGAAAAAATAAATATGTATTTATATCAGTACACACCAACACACGACTTCCTGTTGACTAAACAAGCAACCTCTCCTCTGCTTTGGGGCTAGGTAATTACTTTTAATTATTCACCACATTTTTGCTCTCTGATTTCTTAGCAGTTTGCTTTCTGAATCTTTAGTAACAGTAATGGTGATATTCTTCCTCCCCGCTTACACCTGATCACTGCTCCTCAACCTGCTGTTATTTCTCCATTGTTCTCACTTCAAGACAGAGAATAGACCCCCGAGCACAATAAACCTGGAGGGATGCAAGGACATCCTTCTGTGATCCTGATTAGCTGGAGCAGTGTCTTGCTAAATAACACTCCAAACACACCAGCACAGGGACCCTTTCTAGCCTTCCCCACTAGCCTTTAACCAACCTGGGCTTTGATCACAAACAGAGATGGAGTAATCTTCAGTAAGATTGTTCTTCTCTCCCACCATTGGTTCCCTCTCCAAATAAGTCTGCACTGAGTAGAAGGGAACGAAAACTGGAGTGGTCAGCATCTCTCCTCGTGTCTTAGCTCCAAGCCAAAATGGTCCCACCGTATGTTAAGTATTTGGCAATTTATAGCCAGGGAGGAAATTGGACTAGCTGCTATATCAGGGATCAGCAACCTTTCCATGGTTTTCCAAGCTATTTTTTTTAACCAGGGCAGAGATGACATCTGCTAGTAAGCAAGATCTTGCCTTGGCAAGAGACTGCAGCTCCTGCATTAGGCAGAATTGCATAGGAGTTAAGAGTCCCTCTTGAAATGCCACCTTAGACACATCCACTTCAACATGTTTCTGCTCTGGGGATTAGAGCTAGAGGCAGAGAATCGCTGCCACTGACTTTGTGCACTCACACCTCCAGTGTGAGGAAAGTCACCAGTCTAAACAAAGGGCATTAGAAAGCCTACATCAGTATTTAGACTTGAAAGCCTTGCAAAAGAGTAGCATAAATATAGTCCATCTGTCCATTTGTTCGTTCTTTCTCTTTTATCTCTATAGAGAGCAAAGAGGCTCTCAATATTCAAGGAAAAGAGCTGATGTTTTAAACATGGAAGAATGAATTCCACTTACAGGCAGGACCAGAGGAAGGACCTAGTTAAACATTTTATGAGACTTGACGTGTTAAACCTTTGAGAAAATCAATATGCACAAATTTAATTTATGGGGAAGACCAGGCTAGCCATGAAGATATTTCTTTACTCCTTTCAGAGCAGAAAATGTTATTTAAAACTTTCTGCAAGCTTTTGGCTATGGAAATTAGGAGCCAGAACAAGAATAAAGCTGAAGCTACCTTAATTTATCAGATAAAACACAAACAGTTGTGATCTCTAAGAAGCAGATTTCCCAGGGTGTGTTGCTTTCTTTTTCTCTTTTCCTTTTTTAATGTGCTGTGTAAAAAAACATCCTCCTTGCGTTATTAAAAGAAAAAACTAGTTTGAAAGAGGGACAAAATGACTCTTGGTTTGACCTAGGAGATAAATCACAGGGTGCTGCAAGGGCAAAGGCTGAAAGGGAACAACTGTTTCATTAGCAGGAACATCCTTTGACTCTGTTAAGTAGGACAGGGATTCACAAGGATTGCAGGCTTTTCTAGATTTGGTCAAACACCAGGAGCCAGGTCCTCAAAGAACATAATTGGCACAACTCTTAAGATCAATGCAGCTGCCAAAATGTGGATGCACTGAGCATGTGCACTACCCAGGCATTTCCCCAAGGAGTAGGACAGCTCAGCCCTGGACCTTCCAGGAGTGCTCTTCTTTTTCCTGAAGTGTGCCATGCCAGCCACTCTCAAAGGCAGGTAGTGTCAAAGTGCTGGGCTAGAGTCATCTGCTCTGTTCTGGCAACTCATCTCTCCTTTTCGTGTTTTTGCATATACTGGTTTCACACAGTCCTAGCATGCTGAAAGCCAGTAAAATTAATAAGCAAAGTAAATGAAGCAGAGAAAAAATGAAGAACTACCCTAGCGTGAGGTAAACAAAAGCCCTGTTTCTCAGCCGTAGCACTGATCGTGCCCCACTTGAGGCAGAAATGGAGCAGAATATCCCCTAGCTGCCTCCTCAGCACCCTGCCCAGCTGAAGTTGCTCCCCATCCTTTGGCTGTCCTTCAGTCCTGCAGAGGGGATGGGTGCCCAGGCAGATGCTGTGGGGCCGTGGTAGAGCAGAGCCCGAGTGGCAGAGAGCAGTGTTGGCAGAGCGAAGCGTGTACATCCTGAGCACGAGCCCAGGTGTGACAGCATACAACCACACGCCTGCTGGGCACAACCATTGGACAGAGGGTCCCCGCAGCCACCCTGCCACCAGCAGATCGCAGCACTAGTGCCACCTGGAATAGCAGGATCAGGCCCATAGTCATTTCCCACTGGTGCTTTGCATACAGCTTTGCACTGCAGGTTTGCCACAGCTCCCAGTGTGTTGACACAGCTCAGGCACCTATGACCATGTTCAGGTGCTGAAGGGGGGCCAGGCATTCCCAGTCAAACCCCGGGCTCTCTCCGGAGCTGGGTCCCCCTCACTCTCCTCTTTGGCGTTGCCCCATGCTGCCAAGCAGCTGCCAGGCCTTCCAGGGAGACGTGGAGGAGGAGGGGAAACCTGCCAACAATTTGGTGTTCCCTGAGCATTCTCCAGCTGGGTAGCAGCACTGTGCAGAGCTCCCTCCATGGTGGTGCAGAGCAGGGTCGCCATCTTCACTGCACAGCTGTGTGACCCAAGGCCCGGAGGGATAGTGTGGTTTTGCCCACATTCACGTTAGTGGTACACAAGCTCCCAGGCCCCCCTCTAACCACTAGACAATGCTTCCTGCCTCGTTATGTTATTGATATTAATTCAGAATAATTTTGCAGGCAGGGAGGGCCCAATGGGTTGTGCAGGGGGGGAGGCAACCAATGGGTGATGAGCATCTTTCAGAACTGATGTCCCTTAGCATCTCAACTCTTTGCTCTTCAGCTCCTACAGCTCCAGAGACCTTTCTAACTCCTCCCTCAACCACACCCCGATGAAACCCAGCAAGGGGTAGATAGGGGTGAATGGGGAGGGGACACACAGGGCAGTCCACATTTCTGTATATCAAGCCAGAGGGCTGCACAGACAGAGCCTGCGAGACAACCTCCCTGCAATCCCATCACCTGAGAAAGACCCTGGCAGTCATGGACAGGTAAAATGCATGTCTCCAATTCCTTGCTTACATAAGAAATTAGGGTCTTTCTCTTAGAATTAACCTGCTCTCCATTTGGTGCTCACCATCCCTTTCCTTTTCCCTGTCTGAGTCAGTGATCTAACTCCCCACCCTGTCCTACTCTTGCACCTTGCATCTCTGTATCTCTGTCATTCTTTCTTTTTGACTGTCTGCCACACTGTACTCTTTTCTCTTTTTGTCATTTCTATTTCTCGTGACTATTCTCTGTTCCTTTTTATTCTTTTTCTTTTCTAGAAACAAAAAAAAGACAACAGAATGATGAACATTCAGATGCTATCTGCTGCTTAAGTACCTCAATCCCTGCCCACTCTTCTCTCTTTATCCACCTATTCTTTCTCTTGTACCAGATTTCTGTCTTACTTGGTTTCTGCTGCTCACAGCCTTGTGCTCATAAGCAAAGACTGCTCCAGCATTGGATTCCTCTACTTTCAATGCAATTACTCTGTGAGCTAATTATCACTAAACACTCTCCACAACTGCATGTCATTCACACTCTCAGGGACCTTCACTCTGATTTGAGGATTGGCTTCATGAATCTTTATTTGAGGAAGTCTACTTCTTCAGTGCCCAGGCATAATCACAGCTTCTGTGTCCATGCTGCTTTCCCTTGAGCTATCCTATACCTATAGGAGTTGCACATGTATGCAGCACTTTGAACCTAACTGCAAATTTGCTCAGTTGCTCCCAACAACATCTGTCCATTCATTATTATTATTATTCTTTTACCTATCACATTCTGAAGTCTTCCCTAGCAAAAAAACCCTGGGACATTGAACTCCAGAGAGAAGGGAAAACAGGAACTGATGTTAATGAACATTTCTAGTTGAACAAAGAGCTTCTGTGATTCAAAATTGTCTTCACTTTGTTCTGGCACTGAAAAATAGCTCAAGTGATCATAATTCTTTTTTCTGGGTTTGGGGGTAATTTTCTTGTTCTTCACCCTTATTTGCATCCACATGCTGCTCTGCAGGGTAAAACCATTGAATAGGGAAAAACGGGAAGAAGTGAGAAAGGGAAAAGATAGAAGAATCAGAAACCTTTTGAAAGCAAATATTTTTACCCAAAGCTTCACGAAAAAGAGAAAAAGGAAAGCCTGTTTTCCCTAAACTTTTTGATGTGTTGAAAAGCACTTTTCCATGTGGGCTTTGATGAAACATCAACATAATAGCCATTGTTTTTCACCTGGCTTATATGGTTCTTCAACAACTGATTGCATTTTTCACAATTGCTCTGGTCTGTTTTATGGTGTTGTGGCATGCTCCAGGTAAGAGCTTTTCAAACTATCATACCTGCTCAATTTCCATGCAATTGTCCAGGCTATCCTCTCTGGATAACCTGAGCATCTGTCAAACATAGAAGGGTTGTCCCCTCTCCAGCACCTCTGTTACAGAGAAGAGTCTTTGCCACATCCCTGCAATAAGACACATCTAAGAGGGAGCAGCCTGAGGTGAACCACTGGTTGACAGTTTTGTGAGGGGACCAACATGTGTGTGTGTGTTAGGGAATTTACACATACGTTCATACATGTTTGTACAAAGGCAGGGAAACAGGGTGAATCCAAAGTGGTAGGAAGTGGGGCAGCCCTAAATGTGAGAAATAAATCAAAACTGATGATAAAGAACATACAGTGCAAGAGAGAAAAGTGGGTATGGGAAACCCACACTCAACGTGACCTGCCAGAGAAAAGGGTGATGAAATACAATGGGATCAGTTTGTGCTCTACCCCTGACACAACCTGCAATCCCAGCAGAGCAGGAGTGCGGCAGTGCTTACAGGACAGACCTCCAAAAACTGCCTGAGGCTGTTGTTGGGCTGAATAAAATGCTTAGTAGGCATGCTTTGCTCTCTGACAGTGTGCAGGACTCTGCAGAGCCTTGTCTTCTCTATGGACTTTCTCCTCACAGGAGACATGCCACAACTTCCATGTGATCTACTTCTCTAGAAGCATGTCTATATAAAGAGTGGCATAACTGAGTATGTGTGCGCTTGCTCTTTCCGTGTGAGCAGGACAGGTATTTTTGCACTGCAGGCTGAGGATGACATGGCAGGAAAGAGGATGTGTGCGGGTGGCTTGCCTATCTGTGGGACAATCAGGGTAGAAAGGGTGCTTGAGGGAAGAATGTGCCTCTCTGGCTATGCAGTGTAAGGTGCAATATGGAGTGCTACAGGAGAGCAGAGCACATGAGCTAGGTTAACAAAAGCAAGAGGATGTGCATGGCTATATGAATGAGGGCCTGTGGTGCAGCGGCCATGTGTGAAGGTGCACAATGGAGAGAAGTTCCTGGAGGAGCAGAGAGGATGCCACTGTTAGCTGGAGACTAAGTGCTCTGCAGTGCTCAGTCTTTATCGTGGTGTTGGCAAACAGATGAAGGGTGTTTGTATAAGAAAATTTTCCTTGCTTAGACTCTCAGATTTAAGTCAGATATAAATTCCTAAGAAGCCCAAATTCCTCTTTCCTACACCTCACTGGAGACCCCCACAGAAAACCCACTTAAACTGACCCCATCTCCCTGCTGAACATCAGCCTGTCAGAGGGAAAAGATGACAAAGGACATGATTATTTTTAACCCATTCACTTCTGTTTTGCATTGCTGTGGGGGAGGTGAGCATCTCACCTCAATGAACACAGCTGTCTCAGCTGCCTATGTACCTCCACTTGGCAGTGAGGCTGTTAGATATGGCTCATGACCACCTTACCCTCCTTGTGCTCCTGCACCCTCTACCCAGCAGGATCCCTGGGCATGAGAGCAGAACCCTGCCAATCAAAATGTTTGTCTAATATGGGAACAGCACTTTTGTCTGGAGAGGTGTCAGCCTGTCTACCCCATTACATGTTCTGTCAGCTAGAATATGGCATCTTACATGAGTTCCTAGCCCTGCACATTTTCAACCCAGCTCTTCTTTTGGGCAATGTTGGGAAGAAACTCTGTCCAGCCTTCTCTAAAGATGCTCTAATTTTATCCATCCCTTGCCCCAGTGGCTTTTCAGGGTTTCATACAGCAGAAATAATATTTCTTGATGGCTGAACTCCAGGCCCTCTCATCTTCCCGTCTTCTTAGACAGCTTCATCTTTCTCCCTCACTGGTGTCCATCTTTTAGATATTTGTAGATATTTTCGTACTCTTCCCAGCCGTAGTTGCTGTTTGACTAACCACTATTAATTCATTTACTGTTTCCACTCACACGGTCACCTGCTTCATCCCCACAGTCACGTATGCACACTTTCCCTAACACATTGCATGCAAATTACTGATGCTCTTCTCGTACTGAGAGGCTTGGACATGAGTAGGATATTTTTGGTGCTGAGCCCTCAACAAAGACATGGTCAACTGCTGGCTCCAGGGTGCGGCTAATGTAAATTCTCTTATATCTTCTCCTGCAGCCTCCTGATGAAGAGGAAACTCTTCCTCTACAACTTCAAGAATCTGCGCTGGGCCAAGGGCCGGCGTGAAACCTACCTCTGCTATGTTGTGAAGCGCCGTGACAGTGCCACATCATGCTCCCTGGACTTTGGATACCTGCGCAATAAGGTACAGGGAACACCTTGGCATCCTGTTTTTATGTTTGTGCTGAGGTGCACCCAGTTCCAGTTTGGCTGGAGCAGCAGGGAAAGGAGGGATGCGACAGCAACACAGGCACTGGCACACGTGTCCCTGAGCATGGACACTGCACTGGTACATACTATTTGGGGTATGCAGCCTCCAGATAAACCTGTACTTTATGCTACTCTCAAATGTGTTATCAGCAAGACATCCATACTCCCTGCTGCTTTATCAGTCTACCTACTTTTCCATTTAGCATCCACCCACTCCTCTTGTACATCCCTACACACCTGTAAGTCCCCAGTGCTCTTCCACTTACATACCACTGTGCCTTCTCCTTCTGTGTGCTGACCCTAGGACCTACACCTCACCTTGTTTCTCCTCCCCTCACACCCCATCCAGCTCACACCTCCCTCTTTCCCCCTCTTACGCCCTGCTCCACCTCATTCCTTGTCCCTCTCCCTCTTTCATGAAGATGGGCTGTCATGTGGAGGTGCTCTTCCTGCGCTACATCTCAGCCTGGGATCTGGACCCGGGCCGCTGCTACCGTATCACCTGGTTCACCTCCTGGAGCCCCTGTTATGACTGCGCCCGACACGTGGCTGACTTCCTGCGTGCCTACCCCAACCTGACCCTCCGGATCTTCACAGCACGCCTCTACTTCTGTGAGGACCGCAAGGCAGAGCCTGAAGGACTGAGGCGTCTGCATAGGGCAGGAGCCCAGATTGCCATCATGACCTTCAAAGGTGAGTTGTGCAGGTGAGAAAGAGATGATGGAAAGTTATGGGGGGGCTAGGGAGACCCAGGAGAGTGGAAGAAGCTAGGACAGGGAGCCAGAGAAGATGATGGCAGGATGTGATGATTTAGTGATCCTAGGACAACTCTCTGGGGCAGTCCTGAGCACTCTGTAACTGTCCCGTGCCTTGCACAGATTACTTCTACTGCTGGAACACGTTTGTGGAAAACAGGGAAAAGACATTCAAAGCCTGGGAAGGGCTGCATGAAAACTCTGTCCATCTGTCCAGGAAACTTCGACGGATCCTTCTGGTGAGGGCCAATTCTCCTTCTCCGTCTGTTGCATCTTCCCCTCAGCTTCTTCCTCTCTTCCTTGCTATAGTTTCTCTCTGCTCTTGCTGCCCATCTCTGCCATCTGCCATTTCATTCATTCTTGTGTCTTCACCTTCCACATTCCTTGTGCCTCTCTCCCCCAGCTTCCTTCATATCTCCTCTCCTCATTTTCTTCCCCTTCTTCCACCTCTCATCCTATCTCCTGCCATTCCTTCCTCCTTCTCCATCTTCATAGGTTCCTGCTCACTTGACAACTGACCTACCATTTGTATTTTGTCCTGCAGCCACTGTATGAAGTAGATGATTTACGAGATGCCTTTAAAACTCTGGGACTTTGACATGAAAGTCATCAGCAATCCGAAGACTTCACAAACACTTATTCCTTCATTTCCAACTCTCTCCCTTACAACACATCTTTCACTTCTTCCCTCTTTACATCTCTCTTCCTTCCAGCCCTGTGTCTAGAGATAAGACTATCCTTAGTCTTTCATTTCAAAGGAGAATTAGGCTGATCTGAAGACACATCCCCATACCTCATCCATTGCTAGCTGGGAATAGCCAGGACTGCAGTGACATTGCCAGAGAGCAATCTGCCCTCTTTCAGTCCCTGCAGAGCTTATTCAGGTGGTCCACTAAATGGAGTCCTGGGTTTACCCTTGCCCAGGTGGGAGCAGACAACCTGCAAGGCTGTTTGTGTGATTGTGTTCTCACTGGCACCGCACTGATCTGCACACTTCATGAGGGCTTCGGGGACCACATCTCCTGGCTCTTAGAGCTGCACTACACTGAGCTGCTTTGTGTCGTCCCCTGTGAAACAGTGTATTTGTCCTTCTGGATGTGGGTAGGAAGTTTAAAACCATTACTATTTAAGTGGTATAGCCTATGTCTTAACAGCAAAATTTTGCTTCCCAAAATTGGAAAGCTCAGCTGAGAATATTGAAGTGAGTCCTGGACAGCCCAGCTTGAAAACCTCACTTGAAGCCAGCAAGTCTTCTAAGTGGATTGTGTGCAGGCCCAGACCCTGTAGTACCTCCTGCCCAGAAAGGAGGGAGTTTCAGTAGCTGTGGTTTTGTGCCCTAGGAGAGGCTGAAACTGGACAATAAAAGTCTAAAATGAAAGCAGAAGAGTCACTGGCCAACATTGTCAAGTGAAAACTGCAATTCAGTGTGCCCAGCAAGACATTTTCCATTAAGAAATAGGAAGGCCACTCAACTGTTATTAACTATGTTGAAAGCCATGGCAGCTCAAGGTCAGTACTGATCAGTGTGTGACCTCCCACCCAGCCAGGAAAGGAGCCACCAAGGCACTTCACCTCTGCAATGTTTTTCCAGCATACATCTACTGGAAAATACACTTCATTTTCACATTGTATTGTCCCTCAGACTTAATTTCTCATTCACGTAGGTTGAGGTTGTGTTTCTTGACACACCTCAGGGAGGAGCACCACAGCTCTCACTACTGGAGTACTTTTCATCCACTGAGCATTTCCTCCTAGATCAGTCCTGCAATATGTTCCCTCCCTAGCCACCTGTCCTCTGCTGCAGGCACCTTAACAGTCCCACAGACTTCTGTTTTTCAGGCCTTTTACTGTCCATAATATGGCTAGATATGTCTAGTTAGGGACTGGACTGAGAGCTGACCAGAAAAAACACCCAGCATGAGCAAATCTATGCAGCCTGAAGATAGATATCTTTTGTAAAGGGCAAAATCAAAGCATCCTCCTGCCTGGCAATCACTGTGTTTCCACTAGGGGACCCCATCTGCACCTGGTCTTGTGGACACAGTCTACCAAGTTGAAGACATGGGTTCATATACACGTCTACTCACCACTAACTTCCCAATACCTAAGTTACAGATGGATTGTCCTCTGCAGTCTAACCACCTGAGGCTTTGCCAAGGCTGAGTGTGTCCCACATTCTGGGGGTGCTCTGTCATTTTCTTCATGATGGCTATGAGTTCTCTTCTCCATCCTGTTCCTCTTTCTGAGTGAGGCTGGAGGCTCCTGTGTTGCTCCTCAAAACACCTCCTCTGGTGATAGACTAGCTGCAGGAGGGCACCTGCTCCCACAGTGCCTCCTTCTGCTAGGAGAGGTCAGAAGCTTCCTACAACTTTAGGCTCCTGAGGCACTCTCAGCTCGAGGAATTTCATCCAGGAATAGCAATGAGAATTCTTTGCAAAGCATTAATTTGCAAGCATGGTGTTGTATATTTGTTTGATACAGTGCATATTATTTATATAAATAAAGGTCTTACAAATGAACATCTGGTTTTGTCATTATTTTGGTACCACATGGGTGAGGGAAACAGAAGTTGACGTCTCACCTATTCTTTCTGATTTCTGGAGAGACAACCTGGTACTATCCTATTAAACTGTCTTTATCCTTTTCCTTTGTAACTTTGAAGTTGTTGACTCATAACTGACCAATGGGGACACAGAAGTGTTGACCCAACATACTTCACAAAACAAGAGAAGCAGAGATGGAAAAAGAATCTCTGCCTTCCAACTTTTGGTATTGGCCTGTACAATGCTGTTTGTCCTTCTGAATGAAATTGTTGGACAGCTACTAGAAACAGTAGCATTTTCTTAAAAAGCAGTTGAGACACTGGCTTTTGTTAAATGCTGTCAAACATAAACTTGATACTTGTTGAAACATGGCAGTTGGTGACATTATATAATAGGAGAATAAATGCAATGAGTAAATGCATAGAAACATGCACTGGATTCAGAATGCATCCTAGGTTGCTTCTTCTGAATTTAAAGCAGATTAAATTCAGAGTGGACTGTTTAGCTATGGGAATGTTATTTAGCTATAGGAATTTAGCTCTGCTGCTATAGAGGTCCTTTTTAACTGCACTTTTTCTGTTCCCAAATACCAATTCTTATTATTTGTTACTTGGTATTCTTTGACTTGGCATTATTAATTAATTCAACCTCAAATGCATTAGGTGTCTCTGCCAATAATAAATCCCTGGAGGATGGCTGTTATGTAGTAGCATTACTTTTTCAACCTAAAATCTTTTTACTTGCTTTGTAGACTGTGTATATAGGAAACATTTCACTACTGAGTATGTACTCTTGAGTACCACTTATGTTTACAGCCTATCCCTTATGGAGGGCCCATGGTGCTAGCTGAAAACCCCAGTCTCACTTGGTCCAACATCCCATGGCTTGCAGCGATGAACAAGGCACAGGTGCATCTGAATAGCTGTACAGCTGCTGCCCTGAGCTGTGCTTTCCATAAGTGTGCCCACCTCCCCATTCGCTTGTTACTTGCACACTGAGGACTACAGCCACAATTAATGACAAGATACAACAGATTCCCAGCAAATCTGGCACAAGCGTGAGCTCTCCTCAGGCCTGCCCCCATGACTGGGTATGTAATGATTTGGGTGCTTTTTGCTTACTCAAGCCTTATACACTTTTACTGCAAGCACATCATCACGAGGCCCAGGGGGCTGCTGAAAACTGTCCTGCCCATGGGCTGGGGTAGCTCCTTCATCCTCACTGAACGTCATCCTGCATGTCTCTGCATGCAGCCCCTCTTCATGACCTTTTGGCAATTGGACCCTTGGGACTCATCCAGTCTTATGATCACTGCAATGTGCTTTACCATCCCAGGGGCTGGGGTACAGATACCACCTGCTCAGTGAAAACTCCAACACTGCAGCAGAGTGAACTACAGGATCGGTCTTTGATAATGGAGGAAACAAGATAAACAGGGGATAGGTTTATTGGTACAGTATGGAAAACCGGGCATGGCTGCCATCTCCTGGTGCATGGGGTGTTTGGAACCCTTTACAAGGGTGCTGGCTGGAGGGATGTTGTTCCTCCCTGCAAACAGCTCCTGGAGTCCAGCTCTCAACATCCAAAACATGCCCATTGAAGAGCAGGACACTGACATCATTCCCACAGCTGCACACAGCATTACTCCAGGTCAGTACACAGCGTCCTTGGACATCACATTGCAATAATAAGAAACAGATTACTATTTAACAATGCAAAGATATGCTCCAGGCCTTTACAAACACAAGGGGGATTTTCAAAGCATGTCTTCCCCCCTGCATGCTCTCTCTCCCTCTCCCGCATACTGGTACTTGGAAATCAGGACAGAAAGGGGCTTCAGGATCATGGAGTCCAGTCCCCAGCTACTTGACCATTTGGGGGGATTTTAGCCTATATGTATCTGCACCCAACATTGTCCTCTAGCTTAAGTAGTTTTTTTCTTCCCTCCCTGGCGCTGACTCTTTGGTGCTTCTATGAGCAGAAATTTAATTATTTAATCACATACGTATTAAATACTCACAGCGATGGAAATCAGAATTATTTCGCAGAAGAAATGTGGAGGGGTTTGGCACAGAATAGACCATCTGTTCTGACAATGCCAGGGCTAAGCAGAGCCTCTGAGGGGGAAGGAGAAAGCAAGTTGCTGCAAGAGCAGATGTCAGAGCAGAAGGGTAGGTGCCGAAGTATGGCAAGTATTTTGAAGGGTGCCTTTGGCTTTTAAACCTGTCATACATTTTTGTGATAGGCAGGTTTCCCTTCAGGCTTCCAAACCCACATAAGATATACCTATAACACCATCGTTGCTGCTGTTGTTGTCATTATTATTGTTAAGCATACCTGTTGAAGGACTAATGTGACTTTTGAAGGTGCAGGGCTAATACTGAGAGAGGTAATCTTCCTGCCTACAAGGGGCCTGTTTCCTCACATGCTGAGTGCAGGTGGCACCCAAGTTGCAGGGCAGGCAGGACATTGATGTCTCCATCCTATAATCTTGTTATTAATAAAGTTAAGAACTAGCCTACTCTACAGGCTGGAAAAATGTTTTTACCACCCCAGATGGACAGAAGATTAGAGTAGACCAGCTGTCTTCTGTGGTTACCTCTATAGGCTAGCAGTGTGGTAGATGCACCTCTAGGCCCTTATATGCCAGTAGCAGCACAGCAGGTATACAGTAGATTGCAAGTTCATTCTGGCAGCTAAAACTGGTGTAAAAAAGCTTCACTGGCCTGACTTTGAACTGTCAAGCTTCCAAATAGACCAGAGAAAGCTTGTCCTCCTGCCTTCAGTGAGAAAGGGCTGGACCTTTCATGAAGAACCATACCATACACTCTGGCTAGTTCAGAAAAATGAGTCCGTGCACTTCAGTTAATCCAGGCACTTCTGTGCAGCTCAACAACTTTGTAATGCCCAGAGCTGACACTAGCAGTAGCAGAACTGTGACCCATGACAGGAATGTGGGTGTCAGAGATCTCTGCCTCTTTATGCCCCACTGCTCAGCTGTAGAAAGAGACTATCCCCACCCAGATATGACTGGGGAGTGACACAGTTCACTTCAGGGTCCAGGCTCCACTAGGAGCATGGCATCATCACTCATGCTTCCCTGTTTATCATTTCTGTTTTATCATGTGTCCTCTTGCTCCCTTAGTGACAGTCCTACATGTTACAGGACCATCAGCACTGCAAAATTTTGCCAAGGTTTTGACTAGGATGTTTTTGAGCAAATGGACACATCTCTGGTTCACTCCTCTGACCCAGGCCTCCTTGTACTGGGGCAGGGCTACAGGATCTCATCTTCCTCCTCCTTCATCTATAATTTTGTCCTCTGTTGTTCTGTTGTATATCCTTGCTTTTCTCCCTTGGCCACCACCCCACTCTCATCCAAGGCTGTCTCGTCTGGGGCTAAAGAGATGAATATTAGCTGAAGTTCAAATCAAGAACAGGGTACCTCTTGGCGTTCCAGGAATAACCCCTCTGTCCTGCAGTAAAGGCACTGTCCTCTACCTTGCCTGCAGGAAAAACTATTTCATGGCAACAGATCACTGAGATGGGCCCTGGACTGTCAGGAACAAAGTTGGCAGATTCACAGCAGGGTCTGTACTCCCCCTCAGATAATACTGCAGGAAAAATAAATTTATTTGGAGCAGGTCACCATATTGCTGTTACAGGATTATGGTCAACTTTGGGCTGGTATATATTATTCCTTACTGGACTACACATCCTTTCTCATGTAGAACAATGTGGTTGGCGCAGCACTAGCTTCTGAACCATCTAATCTCCCCTTCACCTAGTGCTATTTACAGAAGGCTTCTGTTCTTTTTCTTGGGTCTTCTCAAATGAATTCTCTCCCATCAACCCACCTTCCCCTCCTAATTCAAATTCACATCTTGTTTAATCTCCAGGCAATGTCAGCATCCTATTCCAAAGACCTGGGCCATCTAACCTGCCATCTTCCTCCAGAGAGCTGGAGTTTTAGGTACACTGATTTCCAACCTTTCCAAGGTCAAAGTCTGACTGCATATTTATTCTAAGGTACAGAAACATAGTGACACCTGCCAGTATTTTTAGATTATTTCATATGAACTAGCACGCATCAGTAATTTCCACACTGCTATGGGTAAAGCCTTCTCTGTGCGATGCTAAGCTGTGAGCAAGATTCTATGATGCTTAAGTATTTATGGCAAGAGATATGGATGGGTCTTCAGATCTTGAAGATTTCCTTAACACTTAGGGTTTCCATTTTGTGCTGGCCATGGATGCTACACATTGTTGTAAAGCTTTGTGTTGTTGTACTTTTTAGGTTCTCAGATGGGACACAGGTAACTTCTGTAGCATAATGAAGTTTCAAGGAAAGACACAAATGAAGATGTTTGAAGATATATACATCAATCAGACTCAAATCCAGTTGCCACATTCTGCAGCAGACCAGTAACTTACTAGTTATGTTGCTGAATGGTTATGGACCCCAGTGTACTCAACTACATGTTGATCAAGAGGTTTGATTTCTCCCTAAGGAAACAAAGAGCTAGAATGGCCAGAAAGAAGGCATGTGACATCCAGCCTGAGGACCTGGACAGGAGGAAGAAAACTTTAGCCATGTTATACATCGCTTGGAGTAATTTTATTTGGTTAATGTAGGAGACACTCCCCAGCCATCTGTGCTCAGCTTTAGATACTCTCTTAGCAGGAGCTGGAGCTGCTTCCTCAGCCTACAACTTTTCTTCCTGTCTTGTCTGCTAAACATCTGGAGACTTTGGCATGGCCAAATGATACTATAAGCATTAATCAGCTAGAACAGATAGGCATGGTTCCCACCAGCCCCTGCCTTATTCTTCAAATAGTCATTTGAGCCTGAATGTTGTAGATCCCAGGGGCAGCACATTCCCTAGTAGGATCACACAATGGATCTCCTGCTTGGAGAGGTTGGGAAACATGAAACATGGAGGTCCCAACATGATTTATTCAGATGTTTTGCATTATTTGCAGTCCAAACTGAAAACTGCTGCAAGGCCCTTCTTTTTGACTTCTGCCTGTAGAGAGGGCTCAGAGCTTTCAATATCTCCTACCTCACCATTCCACTCAGTGCTTCCAGCTGGAAAAACAGGTATTTTTTTACTGTGTTCCCCTAGTTTACACTGAACAGCTGGGACTCCAGAGCGTGGAGTGCACCCAGAAACTGAACAAGCAAAGAAAATTTTCCACAGAGTTGACATTTTCCCTTTTCTTCTGTTGTTCCTACAGTCATGAAAACAGGGAGAATAAAACCTTAAAATGAAACAATATAATCCTTAGTGATATAATTGTATTATATTGTAATAAAAGCAGTAATATAATAATATTACATAAATACTAGTAGCATGAAGTAATTTCTGAAACATACACACATAGCCATAAAAATGATCTTCATAAGAAATTCTCAAAATCAGAATGCAGTGCTCTGATTACTTTTTTGGAATAGATCAGAGCAGGAAAAATGTTACTCCCTGGCCTCTCAAGAGGGTACTCACAGAATCTGATTGTAGAATCAGCAGACATGAAAGGCCTGATCCTGGGGCCTAGTCCCCATCCCCACTGGACTCTCAGGAAGCCTTCTGAATACTGAGTTCACTGTGTCCTGGCTGCCTGGCTGCATCATCCAAACTTCCCGATGTTTTCTCATGTGCTCCTTCTGCTGTGCCCAATACTTAGCAATGTCCAGCCAGTGATAAGAGTCTTCTTTGGTGACAGTATTGAAACTCATAGTTCAAGGCTGTAGGGAGGAAGACTGCCATGGACTGGCTTTTCCAGTCTTGTAAATAATGTTAGGATGCACAAAGTGAGCTTGAAATCATGCTGCTGATGTTTGTTAGTGTTCAAAGTTTGCCAGAAATGGAGGAAGCCCCTAGCAGGAAGAAAAAAATATGAACATCAAAAATTAGATGCCAAAAGCAGAAGTTGTCTCTTCAACATGACCCAGAGTTTGAAAATACACCATCTCATTCAAGAGATCACTCCGATCCACCTTCGGCATGTCAGACAACCTCCCTCGGGACACAGCTTTCCAGGCAACAGAGTAGCACCTTGGAATTTACTGTGCTATATAAACCCCTACTAAAAAGACAAATCACTCAGAAACAGAAGCATTTAAAAGGTGGCAGACTGCATAGCTGAATCCAGGGGAAGTGAAGCTAGGTCCTGTGGAAAGAATTTTTGGGGTTAGAAAGGCCCTCTAGGGGTCTCTAGTCCAAAAATGTATTTGCAGCATGGCTAACTACAAAGCTATATCAGGCAGCTCAGAGGAAAGTTCTCAGTGTCTTCAAGGGTGGAGGTCTGACAGCCCCTCTGGGTGCCTGTTCCAGTACAGCACCACTGTCAGAGGAGACTTTTTCCTTCTGTCCAGTTGGAATTTCCCTTGTTGCAGCTTGCGCTTTTTGCCTCATGTTCCCTCTGTGCAGCTTTGAGGAGAGTCTGGCTCTGTCTTCACTGCCTTTATGTAGTGGAAAATTGCATTTAGATCCCACTTAGCCTTCTTTTCTTTAGGTCTGTCAAAGCCACTTCCCTCAGCCTCTCCTTTTGGGGCAAGTGCTCCAGCACCCTGACCACTGCAGTGGTACTCCACCAAACACTCTCTGGCTTTCAATGTCTTTCTTGTGCCAGGGAGGCCAGGACTTGACACAACGGTCTGTATTTCTCTGAAGTATATGCCTGGAACAAACTTTCTTCATTATACCTCTGAACACAGGGGGTCTTGGTATGCCCCAAGAATTGTGTCAGCTGGCAATGGTCAATGAGACTTATCTGAACATGCACAGTTAGTACAATGGGTCTGGGTGTTCACAAGGACTGAGCACATAGACCTTCCCATTCTTTCTGTGAAGGGCTGGTGGTTAGTCAGAATACTGATATGGGCCCTGTTCACCTTCATTTTAGGAGTGGCTTGAGTTTGTCTGAGACAACAAAGCAACTGCCTGACTTTCAGCATGAGTGTCTCAGTGCAAACTTCCTAGCCACCAGGACTATGCAGTGATCAACAAGGTTGCCAGGGTCACAGGGAGGGACAAGCCATTTTTTAGCTGACTGTTTAAGACCAAGACCTGAAGGACATACTTGCATTGTACTGCTGCTTAGGGAACTGTGCTGAGTAGGCTGTAGTTTGTTGGTACTCACAGCATTCAGCAGACAGACCTGTTGAGCTGCCTCGTAAGCATCTCATAATGCATTTGATTGTGCATAAGCCACTAAATTATTTAATCATCTCAGACATTAGAAGACTCAGGAAGGCTGAAAGTCAAGGGAAAAATATCTCCTAAACAGTTACATTGCATTAACCACTTTGTTAGACCAACTAACTGACTGGATAATGCCTCTGACTGTGTAACCTGTCCCCTCAATGTCTTATTCAGACAACTAAAAGGTTAGGTCTTGAGGTATTAAAAGATCTATGTAAAGTTTGGGGTGGGTAGAACTGAAATTAAGTCTAATGTGTACCTTTTCCTCAGTCAGAAATAAAACAAGGTATTTATAGCATTCTACAAACAGGTTAGTTTTTCTCCTTCTAGACTTTAAGCTCCTGTCTGAGCTATGTAGTTCAGTGCATCCCTTCCTCTGTCTCCTGCCATCCATTCTGCTAGCCCCCATTCTACATATAGAGACCCCTTCAAGCAAGAACCGGCTTGCCCCATAAAGGGTGGCTGAGTTAGGAAGTTAACTCCACTCCTGGTCTTCTCTCCTGGTTCAGTGGACCACCTTCTCTTTCTTTTATAATAGGATATCAGGCCATACAATTAACTTCGGCAGTTATATGGATTGCAAGAAATAGGGAATGCAGATCTCAGTTATATGATACTCTTACATATAAGCTCTTATCCTGAAAGTGAATCCACCATCTGGGCTTTTAAACTTTCTCAGAACTTAATTAAAATCAGTGGCCAAAAGAGGTAGAAAGAGTGTACTTGAATCATGTTTACACAGCTGAATGAGCTTTTGGGATCACATAGCTCTGGTAAGCTGCAAGCTAATGAACTTGTAGCTGATCTGTGTAAAGGGTTGAAATAATTTACCCTTTCCCTAGTAAAAAAAATGAATATTGATTAATCTATCCTCTACTCCTGGCCACAAAGGAACAATGTAGCAGCATAGTCTTTGGCAATCTCTCGCCTGCTTGGCCCTCTGTTTATGCAGCATCAAGCCCATGCTTATTTTTCCTACTATCATTTCTGCTAACACCATTGCTGGGATCCTCCAAACCTCCCCATCCTAGGATTCTGCATTACTTTTCTCTCTCAGCATTTTCTTCAAGTGTCTACTAACCAAAAGGATATGACAGAGCTCTATCGAATTCAGAAAGATGTATGAAGTGAAGCTCCAGGGAAAATAATCATCTTCTCCATGTTGGTATGTAACAAATCTTTTCCACCAGTAACTGTAATCTGAGAAGAGAGATATCCAGTCACTCTTGATGAAAGGCATGTCCAGTTCTTTCTTCATAAATGTGTCAGTGAGTCATGTCTTTCTCAGTACGACAATGGTAAAAGGCAGGAGAAAGATATTCATCTGAAGGTATTCATGCAAGGGACCAACAATGACTTGCAAATACACAAATAAGTTAGTGGAAAGGGGAACCAAAACTCTACAAATAGCAATATGTCTAAAAAGGGGAATTGCCAGAGAGAGAGAGATCACTACGGTGGCTTGGGCAACCCCTATCACAGATAGCACATCAGGGCATAAAGCCAGAGCATGTTGGCCAAGGGAGAAGGAATCAGTGAGTGGCAGGCTGCTTCCTTAGGAGGGACTGTAAAGGGAAGTGGCACATGCAGTCAGGCATACCTTTTAGCAGCCTTGTGCTTGATCACAGCAGCTTTGGGTAAGACAATAAACTTGTTGCTTCAGTCATGAATCTGTCTGACTTATCCTGATGATCAGGGGAAACCTAGTGTGAACACCCTAACATTTAAGTTTCATATTGATCTTAGCGTTGATAGGATGGCCAGAGCTTCTGTCAGTGCTCCGGTGGTGTAACCCTAGAGACAGGTTCCCCAAGATAAGCAATGTCCTTTAAGTTTAGATTGGACCTGGTAAGTTTTGTAGCTGTACACTCCAGTAGTAAGTATCCAAACAGGTATGTGAGATTCACCTCTTCAAACATACATTCCTCTCTGTGAACTACTTGTCTGGACTATTTTTACAGCCAACCATCAACAGGCAAGCAAGATAAACATACAAAAACACACACATTCTAGACACAATTGTCCTCTGTGATGTACCATCTGAAACTCTCCTTTAGATATGTCGTCTTCTCCAGCTATCAAGGGAAACCAATTACTTGCTGCAGCTGGCAAGCTGATCTGCATATATATGCTAGGAGGGACAGTTGAATTTTACCCTCAGGATTTTTCACTGTATATAAAGGAGGCATGGATGACTAAAGAAAGACATAACTCTCCTTGTTCAGATTTGGCAGGAGGAAATTACCATGCTGGTCCTTTTGCTGTATGGGATTGGGGAGGAAATAAGGTAGAAGCGAGTGGAACTTTTGCAGTCACTAGTCCTCCCCAGTGCCAGCCATCACCACTCTTACAAAGCACAACTGCTGAGAGTGCACATAAGCCCAGAACTTTCAATCCACACCTAGACAAAGCCAAAGAGTATTTGGGTTACCTGCAAGATTCATGATACGTATGACGACTCCCTCCATTGCCAGGTTCCTGAGACCTTGCCGGTTACGTGTATCCAGGTGCTTGAACAGCCTGGCTGCATATATTTCCAAGGTCACATTGGGATGTACCCTCAGGAACTCCAGAATTCTTCTGGAGCATTTCCCACAGGGGCTAGTAGATAGGACCCAAGTGATGGAACAAGAAACTGATGGCATGGCCCTGAAACAATTTTCCAAGAAGTTGACTTCAGCATGTTGGGTAGAATTGTTTGAGCACCAGCTCCGCCAGATGGCACCTCTTCTCCACCTGATTTCATACAGCAGGTACACCACCTTTGGATGTTGGCAAGGTGAATAATTTCTTTTAAAGTCACTTGGCTGTATCTTCCACCTGCAACAAAAGTACCAGCAGTACTATAGTACCAACACTTCAATGATGTTTTGTCCCATTGTGCATTGCCTGCTCTCAACATCAGCCAAGCCTCCCATTCTTAGCCTTTCCCATCACAAATGAGCAGCTTGAAGAATGTTGCAGTCCAACAATCTAAATCAGGAATTTGATGAAAGCTCCAGAATTATTCCCCTAGAGTGGCCCTGGTGAAACTCTTGCAGCACCTCCTTGAGAAGTGTTGGGAGGATAAGAGCGCCCATCATCACTCTGATATCAGCACTGCTCAAAGCAGTGAGACAACTGGAAAGGAAGATCAGGGAAAGGGATGGTAAGAGGAAAACAAGGCACAAGACTTCTTAGCTTTGCCTGTCTCTGAAAACTGGCATGGAACCCAGGCAGCGCATAGTGATAGAATTATATGTCTTACCTTTGGTTGTTCTCTCTGGGTGCGGGATCTATATAGAAAAGATTTGTGAATCATTGGGGATAGTAAGTCAGAAAACAAAACTTCCTCTACACCTCCTGTCCTGGCCCCTTTCAGTCTATACACTCCCTGACAAATCTCTTTTATGTAAAAGAGCTCAGTAAGTAATCTCTGCACAAAAGGATAGCCACTCTGGGATGCAGAAGTGGTGGATTTCTACCTGTGAGCTAAAATTGAATGTTGTTTAAACTATGCTGTACATGAACCCTTGCTCACTTTAACACATTAGGGTTGACTGTGATCTCACTTAAGTTTAACTTCACTGATTTCAGCAGTACTGAAGCTGCTTTTCCCTGACTAATCAAAGAGCAGAATCAAATATCTTCTCCCTTTGTATCTTCCAAACCAATTCTACTGGGCAAAACTTGAGCTATTTTCCTGTTTGTACTTACAATATCAATCTAGACAAAAACATTTCCACGGCCAACGGTTCTTTCTTTTCTTAGTATGAAACTGTTTCAAAAGCTGAAAAAAAATTATCAGTGCCAAGGGAAACATATGAGTGCAGAACGGAGGTGATTTCTGACTAACAAACACCTATGGGGTGGCACCACAGTCCTGCCTGATTATATATGTTTTACATCTTGTGGTAGCAAAGAAGTTTGACCCTATGACTCATTCATCCCTTTCCAGCTGAGTGTCTAGATGAAAACAATTGCAGGTGATCAAGCCTAGTTACTTCTTTTGTGAAAGTCCATCCATAGCAAACTTAAGGATCTAAGAACCCTCATTTTATAGAATAAAAGAATTCATTTACTTAGAATTAAGATACTAAAGGCACTTTTCCATAGCTCTGGGCTCTTTAAGATGACAAATTATGAAATATACACAGTGAAATTACATTTCAACATTGAATTCAGGGTTAACAAAATTATATTAGTATTTTGAAGCTGGACCTAAGACTCAAGATACAGTAGTTCATTCAAAGAGAGAACACACACAAATCCACAGGTGTCTTCTGTGTATCTTCACGTGCCAACACACACATTTGTCCGTACTCACCAGTTCCTTAGATAAAACTACAGCAAATATCTACACTGAATATGGAGAAATAGACCTGTTTTTCATATACACGTACTTACCTCTATCAGTGACAGCAGCCATGGATATTTCTGGATTTATCTGTGGCCTCTTGGGTGATGGCTACCCCTTTATTAGCCTTATATTTGTTTCAGTTTCAATTCCCAAAGACTGAACTTTGGATGTTAGTGATGTTACTCATCTGAATATTTCCTGATGGTGACATGCTCTTATGCAAATAGACTACCCCACTGGATGAAACTGAAAGTAAGCTCCTGGCAGCAAAAGACTGCAAAAGAAGGTGGGTCCCATTTGGAATTGGATCGAAAGTTGTAGACAAAGTTGCCTGCCAGAAGCTGGAATTAACAGGTGAGCCATTTTTTTGCAGTGCAGAAGAGAAATTATATCTCTTTATTACCACTAGCCCCAGAATAGAAAAGCAACCCTTCTCTAGTCACCCCAATGCACCAAGAGAGAAAAAGCATCCACACAAATGGCATCAAGTCACATAGCTGTGGCATGGCAGCTAACTTTTCTGGCATCCAGATGTCATCAGAAAGTTGAGCAGAACCCGGTGAGGGAAACAGATGTCATCTGCAAAACTTGTGATTTTATGGATCTCCAGCAGGTGGTGATGGTTACTCCCATTTCCTTTCATGGGACCATTCTGTGGAATTCCAAGGACCACTCATACACACTTGAACCTGGGTCCTCAATGTAAGCAAGGAAGGCTCTTAATGTGTGTGAGGACACATCTACAGCTGTGGTCAGCAACTGGGCAGACATTCTCAGGCTAACTCTAAGAAAGCTGCCCAGCATCCAGGACAGCTATGGCAGTGGACAGCATATTGTGGGGGAACACCCAAATATTTATTAGATGTCACAACAGAGGAGAGCTCTGTACTTATGTGGGCATCCTGAGAGCATGACCTGAGCCAGCTGGTGAGTATCTGCAGAAGCTATTTGTCCTGACAGATCAGTTCACTGATGTAAAATTAATGGGTTTTTTTCAGTGCCCTGAGAAATCTGTTCAGCATATGAACTGGGCATCACCTTCCTATGAGCTGTTCTGTAACTCACACAAGATGCAGCAAAGAAATATTTCCCATTTAATCTGAAAAATGAGTGAAACAATGCTAGTTGCTAGTGAGAAGCTTTTCTCTGATTGACACACCCAAAACTGGTTTGCAGAGCAAAGGGATTACAAAAGAATTCTTCATATGGCTTAGCTAGAGATGACAGTGCTGAGTCCGCCTCTACCACTTACAGTTTCCTCTGGTTTTGTGACACAACTATTTTGTGGCCTGATGCAAGCTGCATCCCTGGTGAGCCAACACCAGTAACATGCACCCCCTGAGGACAAAGCCATTGCCTTTCTCAATGCCAAGTCTTACTGAGAATTGTAAAGCTAGGGGAGCAATTTATTTGTATTCTCTGTGGCCAGCCCTCAATATTCTATTGTCAAAAAACATTCAGTTTCCTCCAAGGGTAGAACAAACAGAAGTGAACAAGATAGTGGAGTACAGAGGTAGGAGGGATTCAGGCACTGGCAGGACCCTTTGTGAAGGAGAAGGGTGGTCATGGCAGGTTACTGGGCAGCACAGTGCCAACACAGCGCCAGCACAGCATCTGCTTTCAGGTCCTCTTCTGCTGCAAGGTCACCACTCATTTCACAGCACAGAACTGTTCCTTAGTGGTTGCATTAGTTCATACCTTAGGAAGAGTGAATGGGATCAAGTCACTCAGAGGCTTCTTGAAACAAATAAAAAAGTGTCTGACTAATGTGTTTTTGAGTTTGTGGACATGATGCTCAGTAAGGCCAGAAATGCATTGATAATATAATATTCTCTTAATTTCCTTCTTTCTGCAGTAGATATTTATACATATGCAGTTGTAAATTAGACTTTGAGATGCTTAGTCTAATCTGCAAGAAATGGCTTGGTTAGCAACAGTGCTCAGTAGCAGTATCTCCCAGTATAATACTAGTGATATGCCACAGAAAGCAGAGAGAGAAAAAATAAGCCCAAGCAGAAGCAGGGAATTTGCAATGCAAAATTTCTAGGGGTCTCCAGGAAGCTGAATGTGCTTTAAGAGATGGTGAAAAAAAATATATAAAAAAAAAGGAAATGTCATTCTGTTGTTCCTGCTAGTCTAATGTGAGGAGAGGAATCCCTTCCAAATCTGGCAGTTGGTTTAACACTAACAAAATCAGAAAGACAAGGTTACCACACAAGTGAATTTTCATGCTTCTTGAAGAACTTGCTCTTCCTGCCTACAGGGACCAAACTTCGGTGCTTCAGAGGATGACGATAACCTCCAGAAGCATCATATATCTGGGGGGCAAAACTCTTTCTTGGCCTTTATGAGCAAACAGCAGTAATCCAGTATGCCTTTAAGTTGCTACATGTCTGTAGCAAGGGTTGTATATATGGCTGGGACCTCATATTACTCAAAAAGCTGTGACAAATATTTTTTCTATTTCTCATACTGTAATTTATCTCCCTTTACAGAAGTCGCTCAAGATAATGTTAGAGATAAATGTGAAGGTGGTTTTTAATGCTGACTGATTGGTAGCATGTGAATATACCTCACCCACTCCAGCAAATAGATTTTTTTTTAAATAATCCCCACCTTCATATGCATGCCTCCTTAACATAAATGAATTTTTGGAGGAACATACACAGCAAAGGGCACACAGAATGGTGGACATACACTCACTCATGTCTTCTTTAGCCACCAGCTTCCTTAGACCTTCATGATAATATTCCCTTTGGTGGTAGTAGAGCCATGCTGTATACATAAGACCAGATTCAGCAGGGTTAATCATCTAGAAACTTCACAGTTTCTTCAGAACACTTTGCAGAGGGACTCCAGGATATACACTAGGTGACAGAGAGGTGGACAGAGCAACAGGGAGCTAGGCCCCTACAGATGTCTCCCAGGAAACAGATTTCAGCATAACAGTCCTGAAGCATGATGGTATTACAATACTAGTGTCTAATGGATGTACCACTCCCCTAATTTGTCTTACTAAACCAGCTGTTTACATAGTTTGCAATTTTTCTCAAATGTCTTTTGGCTTATCTGACACTTGAAACCCAAGATATATGTCTGATAACACCAACTCCAGCATTACATTGAACGATTTTATTCAGCATAAAACACAAATCTGGAGTGAGGTAGAAGTCATAGAAATGGAAACTTATGAAAGAAATTAGGAAAGACAGGCAGGTTAGAGAGAAGAAAGAGGAGTACAGAAGAAGGAAAGTTAGATCAGGCAAGGACACAGCAAGGGACAAGGCCTGAATTGGCCAAGATTCTAATTTGCAAATCTCTGATGATTTTACAGGTACTGAGCTTTCTATTCCCTGGCTGGATGGTCTATTGGAAAGAGGTGAAAATCACCCAGTGGCAGTCTGGAAGCAAGGGGAAAGGCAAAACTTAAATGTGACTAAAAGCTTGGGCCTCATATCACAGGGGCTTAGGTCTCAATTTCCACTTACAAGCTGCCTCCTGGACTTAATTTGTAATGGCAAATTTTGTGTTAGTTCAAGTGTTCTGCTTTTGGCACATTTGACAGTAAAAGGAAATCCACTGTATGTTTGTTTGGATTTAATGGAGTTTTCTCAGTAGATATCAACATTTTTATTGAAATAAAAAACACACAGAGCCTTTTGAGATTTACTGTGTGAACTTCAAATTTTAAAAAGGGTTAAAGTATGTCTTTGTGTGTGTATGAATATATATGTATGAGTACACACATAGATATTTACTTATATATGTATGCGTAATAATGCAACAATGCATATAAAAACAAGTTTGCAGATATACAAATACACATCCTATCAGCATAGAGTTTACAGCTCTGACTGATAAGCACACCCACCATGGCCTTTTTGTCTCTCCCAGCACCTTTGCCTTCGTTTCCTCTGCAGGTTACACAGCATCATCATACTTTACTGAGACCCTTGTTCAGTTTCCATACTTGGAAAGTGAAACGTAAGAGATTAAGAAAACTGATGACACACTGCTACTACAGGGTGAATTTTATGAGTCTGATTCGGAAAAATGAAGTGTAATGTCAGCCAGCCACAAGGGTGTGTGGGCAAAGCCCTGACCCAGGCAAGGCGGAGAACAGGTGGTTAGTGGGAAGGACTTACCTGTGTGCTTGCTTCAGTATAAATTTTTCTTAGCTAAACAAAACATCCCAATATCCTTGTACTGTAATTCCTTCACATTAACCAGTGAGGCTATAGAAATCAGAGAAGTGGATCAAATATTTTTCATGAGGAGTCAGTGTGAAGAAATAAAAACTGCAAGTGAACATATCTGTATTTTGGACTATGATTTTCTACTCTAAGCAGTCCTTCTACAGTCATCTCACACTGCTTTGCGACACAGAAGTTCTTATCTTTCTGAAGTATTTATAGAAGTATTTATCTTTCTGATTTTGTCTCGTTTCTACCTCTTTGTTTCAATGCACATGCTGTGTCAAAGCACTTGGCAGAACGATAAGTACCCCAAACCTGGTGGACATCAGAGTGTCCATACTCTGTTTGAGAGGCTGTCTACACACAGTCATCACACAACTGGCAGAGTTTTAAATAGAGAGGGGGACAACAAAACCAGCTGGACTTCACTTGAGAGAAAGCAATGATTCATCTGTTCCTTTCCTATCAGTCATACCAGGGAGTGTTCAGAGCAGCTCTAGGAACTTTCAGCACTGAGCTTTTCTTTTCCAGGCACTCAAGGATTGCTCAATGACGACCATATGGTTAAAGTCTCCCCAAAATTCACCTGTAAGCTCTAGCTCCCATGGGAGGTAAAACCTCCATCAGAAGCAGAAAACCTTTACCAGAACCAGATATTGCAATCATTGGGCAACATCAAGGATGGAAGTAATTTTCTTCATAGCAGCCTGTATAGTGCTGTGGTTTAGCCCAGTGACCAAAACAGTGTTGATAACACACCAACATTTTAGCTATTGCTGAACAACGCTTGCACAGCATCAAGGGCTTCTCTGTCTCTGACTTTGCCCTCAAGTGAGTAGGCTGGGGGTGGGCAAGATTCTGGGTGGGAACACAGCTGTGACATGACCCAAAGTGATGACAGGGAACTTTCGTATCACCTAACAGTATGCTCAACAATAAAAATTGGGGGGATTTTTCTTCTGAAGTTGCTGTTGCTTGGGGACTGGTTGATCTCAGTCCGCTGGCGATGAATGATTGCCTCTGCATCATTTGGGATATCTTTTCCTTTTTCCCTTTCACTTATTAAACTGTTTTAATCTCGATGCATGAGTTTCCTTGCTTTTGCCCTTCGGATTCTCTCTCCCATCCCATGGGGCAGGGAGAGGGGAGAGCAACCAGCTGTGTGGTGCTTAGCTGCCTGCCAGGGTTAACCCACCTCACCATCTCATGTTCACAGGTAGGCTAGAAATCCACTCTACCTGGGTATC
Organism: Phalacrocorax aristotelis; assembly: GCF_949628215.1. NCBI lineage: Eukaryota > Metazoa > Chordata > Aves > Suliformes > Phalacrocoracidae > Phalacrocorax > Phalacrocorax aristotelis. The sequence goes on along the minus strand of NC_134276.1, from coordinate 134,942,237 downwards.
CACAGGTAAGATTCTAAAGAGGTCTTATAAGAAGTCTTCAGAAGACTCCAGAGATACAGGGTTGTTCTGCCAGGCTTTTCATGATTTACACAATATGTTACTATCTAGATAGTCTCTCCATCACAGCTAACACTCCTTCTGCTGTCATTGGAGGGAGTGGGACTGTGAGATAGGAACCTGTGTGTTTAAACATCAATAAGTGCTTTATGATATTCCTCATAGCAGAGGCAGGACAATCTTCAGGGGACAATCTATCAGTAGTCTTGATAGCTTTGAATTTGAACAGTCATGGTATGTGGTGCAGGCCCAGGGGACACCTGGTGTGCTGTGAGATAACCCTTCAAGGGACGAGATTTAGGGAATGCAGCTGAAGCGGTGGGTCCCAGTTACCTTTTCCCAGGTTGAGGCTGTGTTTCTTAGGCCAGTCAGAAGTACAAGGAGGAGCCACACCTGCTGCAGTGATCGTTACGGATTGCATTCATTGCATCTGAGTAGATCTTAAGAGAAGTGAGGGATTAAAAGGTGGATATGGGCCTATGCAGTGTTTGTAAGCAGCAGATGGCAGAAGTAGAAAACAAATCAAGATATAGCAGGAAACTATGAGGGTAGAAGGGCAGACCTTACATCCAAAAATCCAGCTGAGCTATCATGGTTCTCTCAGATGAGCCAATAGGGTCAAGAGTAAATGCTCATCAGACCCAGCTATGAAAGTGGCCTGAAAATCATCTCCAACTACCCAAATAGTCTTGGGCCTGGTGCTATGGATTAGACGTTCACTGATCAGGATGCTGCTATGGAAAGACCTCACTATGGCATAAACCAATAATGCAGATGGTAGCTGGAAGTAAAGGGAATTATGAGACCATGTCTCAGCAATCTGCCCTGTCATAATTTTCCTATCTTAGAGAATTCATGCATGAATCTGACAAGCAAGCCCTGCCAGATCTCACTACTACAGTTAATGCAGATTGCAGATTTGTAGGCAAACACAGTTACTGCTTGTCTTGTAAGACAGGATGGGACACATATGCTTTGTCACAGCCTACTGCCCAGTCCACAACCCACCAGAGACACTTAAACTGAGACACTCTGCCTCCTACCACCAAGGCTAAGGTTCAAGGATGAACAGACACTTCATTTGCAGGAAAACTGCTTTTGGTTTAACCAGACCCATAGTAGCAGTGGATGTAGCACAAACAAGGCAATGCCAGTGCAAAGCACTGTGGCTCTGCATCACATCTCTGAGGCTGTGGACCAGAAAGCAGAGCTGAGCCAGGCTCCCAAAGCCACTCTGGGGAGATAAAACTCTGGCTGCTCCCTGGGTCTGTTCAGAGCTCTGGGATGCCACCAAGTGCCATCCACATGCACAGGTGGGGTGGCACATACAGAGCATGCTATAGCTCCCACTGAACCAGTGGAAAATTCTCTAGACTAGCACAGTCCTTCAAATGCAGAAAAGTGTTGCAGTGATTAATGATGAGACATTAGTATAGCAAGGACTGGCACTTACTGTGATCAGTTTAAAACAGAGACAAGTACTTATTTATATGGCAAACTATGAACTTCTGGAATCTGCTGCCCCAGTAAAGTGTGGACACAGATGGCAGGACAGGGTCAAAAGAGATCCAAAAAATTCATGGTAACAAATCCATAAACAGACACTAAGGGGAAGATGCAGAGTTCCCAACCAGAGTCATTGCGGGTATAGAGGTAGTGTGACTGGATCATAATGAACCACAGATAGTGGCTAGGCTTGTCTGCTCTCCCTGAAAAGCATCTCCTCCTGCCACTACTAGACCATGTCTGGACTACACTCTCTGCCCCGATGGCGCATTTTCTGTTTTTTAGGTTCACTTTTGATCCTCTTGCAACATGAGGTAGGAGACAAGGCTAGCTGAGGGGACCACAAGACTCCAGAGATATTCCTTTTGGCATCCTTACCTTCTCTTGCCAGAGATTCATTTTTCAAGAATCAAGGAAATAGCCTGTTTTCATCAAAAAATGCCTCCGTTGAAGAAAGTTACAGTGAATTAATAAACTGTTTGGATGCTAATTTAGCAGTCCTCTTTAAGTACCCTTTTCCCATCACCCTATGCACCAGTGAGCCACATCAGAGGAAGAATAATGTTAGCAGAGTATTGGACCTGGAACATTGTTCCCCATTCTGGCTGCCACCTGCCTCCATTTCCACATCCAGAAGTTTCTCATCAGGGATATTTAGCACTGTCTAGTATACTCAAGACTCCCAGTGATAAGCTGTCTGTCCAGGATATTGGTGGCTTTTAGAGACTGGGAAATGCTAACAACATTTTCTGATTGTTACCTTCTACATAGAAGCAGTAAGGCAGCTAGCTATCTTCTGTGTGTGAATTTTCTTAGTAGAGGATTGGAGATAACATTGGTCCGTTACTTGATGAGGTCGGTCACCTCACAAATAGGGATGTAGACAAAGCAAAGATGTTTAATACCTTCTTCACCTCTGTCTTTAACACCGATGATGGGCCCTGGGATCCCTGGAGACCTGTTGGAAGACCATGATTGGGGGATGATAAGCTCCTAGCCAACCCTGAACTTGTTTGAGACTTGCTGCTCCAGCTGGATGCACATAAATCTATAGAGCCAGATGGGATTCATCCCAGGGTACTGAAACAGCTGGACAATGTTATCACGGGACCTCTGTCCATTATTTTCCAATGGCCTTGGCAGTCTAGAGAGGTCTTGGTTGACTGAAAGCTGGCAAATGTTGCTCAGTTTTCAAGAAGGGCCTGTTAATTACAGGCCTGTCAGTCTCACTTCAGTGCCTGGTAAAATTATGGAGAAGGTTACTCTGACAGTTACTGAAAAACACTTGAGAGACAATGCAGTCTTTGGTCATAACCAGCACAGGTGCACAGGGGAAAGTCCTGCTTAACCAGCTTAATTTCCTTTTATGACAAGGTCGCCCATCTAGTTGACCAAGGGAAGCCAGTAGATGTGGTGGTTTTGGTTTTTAGCAAAGCTTTTGATATTGTCTCTCACAGTTTCCTTCTGGATAAAATGTCCAACACACAGCTAGATAAGTTGGGTAGATATGTTGGGTGACCAATTGGCTGACAGGTCAGGTTCAAAGGGTTACAGTACATGGGGTTACATCAGGCTGGTGGCCAGTCACCAGTGGGGTTTCCCAGGGCTCAATTTTAGGGCCAGTGCTCTTTAATGTTTTTATAAATTATTTGGACCCAGGAATCAAATGTACATTAAGTAAGTTTGCCAGTGATACTAAAGTAGGAGGAGCTCTGGGCTCCCTGGGGGCAGAGAGGCCTTGCAGAGAACTCTGGATAGACTTGAGAGCAGGGAAATCACCAGCTGTATGAAATTTAACAAGAGCTAGTGCCAGATTCTCCACCTGGGACAGGGTAATCTTGGTGCTGATCTCCTCTCTCTGGTGACCATCGACTGGACAGGAGGAAACAGAATGAAGCTCCATCAGGCGAAGTTCAGCTTGGACATTAAGAAAAGATTCTTCACTGAGAGGGTAGTCGATCACTGGCACAGGTTCCCCAGGGAAGTACTCATGGCACCAAGCCTGTCAGAATCCAAGGAACATCTGGACAATGCTCTTAGTCATATGGTTTAGTTTTAAGTAGTCCTGTGGGGAGCAGGTAGTTGGACTCAATGATCCTTATGGGTCCCTTCCAACTTGAGATACTCTATGATTCTTTGATTCTATGATGGAAGATCCTGAAATGAAAATAAAAATATGACATTTAGATCCCTTAATAATTGCACTTTGGACTTGCTGTGATTTGAAATTGACATAGCACAAGCAGTCTATTACTTGTAATAGACCAGAATATTTCTTTTCCACAGATGCCATATGAAATGGGTTTCTCAGATGTTCGATGACCTACTTAGCTGTATTTTTTTCACTTTGTTTCACTAAAAATAGCATTTGTCAGAAAACACCAATACATTGAAATCAAAATGCTGCAGAACTTATATAAGTTTTGCTAGATTTTTTTGCATGCAGTCCTTCCAGGCCAAGGATGTGAACCTGTTTATTCAAGCAGGGTGTCTTGTCTCCAGGGGCACAAACGTTCAGCACTGTTGGTGAACACACTCTTTCTTCTCACTCCTCTCTTTCAGAAGGTCTGACACAAAACAAAAACAAAAGTTGGATTTTCCCAGGGGACAGACATTTTCTTTTGAACAGCTTTTCTCATCTCGCAGAAACTGTACCCTTTGGACCAGTCAAGGAAGTTGCTGAAATAAATCTGGAAGGGACTTTAATGAAGTATGTAGGGGCCCAGTGACTGGGAGGGGGTGTCAGACCACTGCAGATATTGACAGAAAGAAGCTTAGTAGCATCATCTGGTGAACAGAAAGCTATGCTCAGATCCAGATTAGAAAGGAGTCTGGTGGAGGGTTTCTGGGATGAGACTGGTGTTTCAGCTGATGATCAAGGGATTTCCCACTCTGGAGCCTGAAGGAGAAAAGCTGCACTCTTACCTTTGCTTTGTAATATGATGGAAGAAAGTCCACAATGCTTATCTCCCAATGGGACAGGATAGTTCCTATGATTTTACTATATTACCTTTTCCAAAAGCATGCTGCAGCACTCTTCAAATTCCAATTAGATATGAACAGCTTCTCTCCTGCTCTTTACAGCTCAATGACCTCAGACTGCAAATCATTTCATGTGTTCCCCCATATCCCTCAGACTCTACTAACCTTAAAGATGTCCTTGAGCTTCAAACAATTCCTAGTTATCTCTGATTGAAAATCCTCAGTCCAGGAATCATCACCAGCAGCTCCTTGGAGAAAGGTTTTCTGACAGTAAGTATAGTCTGGAGAAATTGAAGCAAGATGACTAACCTGAGTTTATTCAGGTACAAGACAAGCTCAGGGAACAAGATTTTTAACCTCTTCCTTGTGCCTATGACACAGAGACAGCTTGGCCATGGGCACGCCAGCTGAGGGATGCTGTCCACTCTGTATTTGGAAACAATGCCATTCTCTCTGGGCACTTTTTTTTCCCCTCTCTTATCAGAAAGGCCCCTTCAGCCAGCTTTATCCCAGCAGCTGCATTTAGTGCCCTAGGACAAGGGAGAAGCACCCTATCCCCCACTCCCTCAGGAGTGATCAATAGATGGTATCTTTAAACAAGAGAGGATTTTCATACAGATCTGTTTGCTAAGAGTCCTGTCCCCTTCTCCTGCAATACCAGAACATCATTTTTTTGGGAAATGACACTCAGTCACTGAAGGGTGATGGATGGGCATAGCACTGGGCACATGAAGCAAGCCCATACCAGATCTACCCATGCACAAAGTTCACCAGTTCACCCCTTCCCAGTCCCATAAAGCACAGGAAACCTTGCCTTCAATTCCCATGACAGCAATAGTTACTTTCGTGAAGTTCACAAGGTTCTTCAGACCTTGGCGGATTTTTTCATCTTCTATGTGATAAAGCCGTGCTACATATATACATATGCTCACATTTGAGTGCTTCTTTAAGAAATTCAGTATTTTAAAGCAGCACTCCTCACAAGGGCTCCAGGACAAGTACCAGGTGATGGAACAGTTAACATAATTATTGGTTCTTCTCATTTTAAAGATCTTCTCCAAGAAGTAGACTTCAGCATGGTAACGGTCATTTTTGACCCAGTGTATCCAAAGCGTGCCGGTCTCACCCCACCGCAGTTTGCATAGTAGGTATGTGTCCCGTGGAGCCTCACGGGGGTCAAAATGATGCTTTAATGCCTTCTTAGATATATACATGCTGAAACAGAAAAGAAACTTCAAGGAATCACTGTTTATAAATTTGTTTTCAGTAGTTCTCCAGCACAAAAAAGGGGGAGGGTGGAGGAAATAAGAGGAGAACTGAGAAGGGCAAAACATGAGAGAGCAATGCAAGGGAAATAGAGAGGTAGGCACCGCAGCAGGGTAAAGGAACCAAACCCTGAATCATTTAATCCTCCCTTTGTTTGCAATTGCATGCAGAACTTTCACTTCCTTACTCCTCCCCAAGGCTGTCCCCTTCCTCATCAGAGTACTTCTAAAAGCTTTCTGTATCTTTTTATGTGTCAGACATTTTTCCAGGGCTCCTATGTAGACCTTTTTGATGTAGGGAGCTGTTGTGAATTTTGTAAAAACTAAAAAAATAAAAGAAAGAAAATAAAACCACTGACAAATTATGAAGCTGAGTATTTCTTCTTATTGGATTCTCTTGCTGTTTGTATTTTCATATTTTCATTTCATAAGGATTAACACAGGTAGCACAATCCTACATGAGAGAAGGAAAAGGAAGCGCTCTGTACAAAAAGATGCAGCTCCCAAGAATGACATTTTCTGAGAGATAGTCCATCTCTTACATCCAAATCTAGTCAGTTCAGAACAGACCTCCCTTTATTGTCAATTAAGTAACTACACAAAGACTGCCAGTGTTGGTCATGAATGCATCCTTCATATTAGTAATTAACCATGACACATAAATAATATATGAAGTCACCATTAGCACTTCATAGCCTTTGTAAAGTTGCTTTATATAGAGATTTATATGAGAATGCACTTCAGATATGTATTTTTCCACATTAGCGTAATTCAGACTAAATCTAGTAGACAACTGGACAAACTCTTAACAGAGAAGCAATAAGCCTATGTATTGTTTTATAGATTAGCACCCACCAATAAAAAAAACCAAAACACTACCTGTACTAAGGACAAATGAAATCTTGCAGATCAAGGAACTGTCACATATTCTCTAGCTGCAGGACTCATCACCTATGTAAAAAAGCATCTTTTATCTAGGTCAGTCAGAAGGCTTTGTCTTCTTGCCCTGTCTCCTTCCTCATGTCAGCCTCCTACACAAAAAATCCATTTGTACATAAACCAGTTTATACATCACAGAGTGTACCTCTGTTTATTTTCTCCATGTAAACTCTGTGTATTCAAACCACTGAAACTATGCATGCAGATTTGTTTACAATAATTTCTATTGAATTTATGTAAATGTAGCAAATGTAAATGTCACCAAATGTTTAATTCTGGTACAGGAATAACTTTATTATACTTCATTCCTTCAGTATGTCATAAAAAAAAAAAACAACAGAGAGGCAGAAGTGAAGCACAGGCTCAGTTTTTATTTTTTCTCATTTGAGGTGTTAAGAGAGACGTATTTTTTCTATTTCTATTATGATATTTGGAATTCAGTGCCTATTAGCTTAAATTTCTTTAAAACTTGTTGGTGATTAGGGAATACATATATAAAATACATAATATGTACATAATATATATAATGTGTGTGCATGCACGCGCATATACATACAGTGACAGTGGTTTAAGTTCTCCAAAGAAAATACGCTGAAGTCCAAATACTCAAGCCAAGTTAGTTCTTCTAATTCTTACAGAAAGTTTTGGAAAGCGGTATTACTATAGATTACAGAGACCTGATTTGTTCAAAGGTATCTGCAGTTGTTGCCAACTGAGTATAACACACAGACAAGTTAAAATCTCCAGGTCTTACTTAAACTGGTCTTAAGCACCCTCTTGCCTGTGTCTTGACCATAAAATATTGCACTTTGGATAAGTTATTGCAGTGGGTGTCCTGTGCACATTTTAAGGGACATAAAGACATCTCTTTAGAACAATCTTGCAATACATTAAGCTTCAAGATATAGCCACCTTAAAGATGTGTTAAACCAAGTGAAATTTATTGTGTAATTAGCTTCATGCGATAGAAACAAAAGTCTGCATTTTTATAAATATCTGCTACAGATATAAGTTGCTAATTTTTAAATAATGGATTAATGTAAAGTTAAACATCTCTAACAGAACAGACTATAAATTTAAAAAACATCATAAAACGTTTCCGCACTGTAGAATCTACACAAAATCCCAGCACCTATTCCCTTTTCTCCCCAAACCAGACAAGAAAATGCTTAAAATAAGTTGTGAGTTTATAGATAAATTGCCCAAAGCCATGCAATCCTTTTTTTTTAATTTTTATAGCTATCACAACCAGTCCTTGCTGTTCAGCATTGTTATGTACGGTACACATACACACATGGAGCCTAACTCAAAAAAGTCAAGCACTTCATAGCTTGTTCCTTGGTACAAATATGAGACAAAATTAAGAGTTAGTAAATAAAAAAAAAAAGTCCTAAAGCTTTTTCATTTTCTTTCTAAATTTGGTTCATTGGTCTCATGAAGGTAAACTTGTTTCCCTTCCAGAACTTAAGAGCTGGAGAGAAATACACCAACTGCAAAGACTGACTATTTGAAAGGTGAATTGCACCCAAAAATATTTAGAGGAGTTAGGGGAGAAAATGTCAGAAGGATGTCAGCCAACATGCCTTCTAGGTTTTACCTTCTTTTCCAATAATATGCAGTTGCTACATAAATGTGCATTAAACCTTGAAAATGTATGGACTTATTGCAAATACCTTTTCAAAAGATTTATTTATACCTTTTCTATTGTCCCATCATCCATAACTTGAACAGGAATGCAATGGGTTTATTTTAAAATGCACTAATTTTATGAAAACAACCACTAAAACTATCTCTCTTATTAAAACTTGAAGTAATAAACTGCACCATTATAGATATTTAATAGTTTTCCTTCCTTCCTCTAACACTTTTTATTAGAAACTATTTAAAATTCTGCTCATTACAAGAAAATAATAGTAATAATAATAATATCTTAAAAAACTACAAGCATAGGGATGTCAAAAACTCTTTAATCTGGATTTTTCCTCTGTTGCTAACGCTTTGAACAGCCAATGCACTTCTTTATTAAACTTTGCATTAAAACTTTTTTTCCCCTCTGTTGGACAGAAAATGTCTGGTCTTACACTTCCTGTTTATCTTGCTGCACAACAGTCGTTTCAAGACCTCGAAACAGTGAACTAGGGAAAAGGCACTTTCGGATTCTCTTGCTGCCCAGCATTGCAGTGAGCCAGCTCCTGCCTTAGCCCTTCCCCAACTCACCCCCATCTTTTGCTCGTTTTTATCTGTGCCTTTTGTTCCCTGCCGTTTTATGGCTCCCATCACAGTTTTATGCTGGTGGGAACTTCCCCAACAGGCTCAGACTCTCGCGTGGCCCCTGGCAGTTACACCAGGGACCACGGCTCTGACTCGGGTACACTGGCACCGGTATCTCCCTCACCCTTCCGCAAGCAAGGCAGAGACTTTGCACAGACAGAAAGCACACCCCTGAGGCAACAAAGCAAGGGGTCCCCTTGGGTTGGAGCAATGACAACACAGAGCTGAAGCTGGGTGGGGGTTTTTTGGTCAGCAATTTTTTTTTACCCTCTCAGCTTTTTCTTGTGCATGGCTTCTCCTCTCCTCATGGGCCCTCCGCCACTGCTTCTTTTTCTTTGGTGCTGTCTTCCTTTCTCCTTCTTTTCCTGCAGACAGAGGCTCCGCCTGCAGCCAATGACGGAGCACAGTGGCAGGCTCTGCTGGTGAGGGGTGATGTAAAAGGAAAGGGAAAAAAATATAGCTTGACCGCAGTTGCTACTGTAACCAGAGTGATGGAATTAATCAACCATGGCTGTTGCTATACTCCTTGTACAGCCCTATCCAATTGGACGTTAAGCCTGGGGACATGGAGTATACCAATCAGTGTATTCTTTGATCTGTATTTTAGTCCCTAGGTAATCATTAATGTGAACGAAACAATAGACAATGTGCTTCTGTCAGAAAAGGATGATAAAATGTGGTTTCATGTAGTGGACTGAGACAACTGGCCAGGACTGCCAAGATTAAGAACCAAGTAGGTAAAAGGTAATTCCGGCGGGGGGAAATCGCGACCACTGACTCACAGACCACCAACCCAAGTAATACCACCTACTCAGAAGAGAACAATGGGAAAGGACAACTGAGCCTGCGCAGTAATTTACATGTGAAGCGAGCAAGTTTGTTCCAATCACCAAAGAGAATAATATCGAATATGTATATTTTTGGTCTATATAAATCACAAGGGAAAGGTGTGTAAGTTATGCACGTTAGGAGGAGTGATCCCCCGTGTATCCGGCGCCGTGAATAAAGAATGCCTGCCTTTTAACACTACATTGGTGTTACAAGGTTTATTCCCGATTTCGGTGACACTACCACATAATGACATGCCTTTACAAGCCTGCCCTTAGCACTCTTTCCTCACCCCTTAGCTGGGGGGTGAGGGCTGATACATGTTTCCAGTTAAAAAAAGTAGTAATTGGACAATCTCTTTGAAGCCTGCTTGTAAGTTTGAAAGGGATGATAATGCTTTGTTGGCAGAAAAGTGATACTTATTCTTCTATGCAGGAAACTCCTCCCAGTGGTGCAGCTGTTCTGTGTGGTGTGCAGGCCTTTCCGCACTCAAAGCTCAGCTCTGTGGAAAGCACAGCGGTTTGCCTTATGCATTGCGAGGTGTTTTTCATGCTGTCAGGGCTTTGTAAAGGACGAAGTGCTCACAAATACCTCTGATGAAAGACTTCAGGCCTTGCCATGCTGCACAAACCCCTTGGCCAAAACTTAGCTGGTGGATTGTAACAGAGGAGCCTGCAGGCAGCTCCCACCTGGCGCTGGTGATTGCACCACCAGCGACGGGAAGTTCAAACATCCTTTAGGAATAGAATTGTGTTCCTGTAAGAAAATATGTAATAGTTCAGATTAGCAAAAAGGGGGAGTTTACTTTCATGGACAGGTGGTGAAATACATCCAGGGTCTGTCCAACACTGCACAGACATGGGGTGCCCAGCACCTGAAGGGATGTGAGATTTACTTGCTGTCTCTATTCCTCTTCTTATTCTGTCTTATTAAAACAGCTGTTTGTTCTCAGGTCTTTCTTATTGAGATCCAGTAAGTACCCTGCACTATCTTTCTTGCATGTAAGTGATCCTGGCCAGGCACACATCTTGGTGTTGGTCAGTATATGGATATGACAGTGCAAGGGGGCAAAATCCATTTATTTTGAGATTTGTAAAATAAAATTACAATCTACTTCCTGAAGATCCCTTGAGTTTTGTTATACTAATTCCCTATGGAGGCATTTAGGAAAGATAGTAGCTCCCAAGTCCAACAGAGTTACTATTGTTCACCTAAATCCTACACTGGAACATAGTGCAGCTCAGCAAATTTGCCAGCCCCCTTCTGAAAACACAGCCAGGGCAAAACTAGCAAGAGTCACAATCCCAGGATGACACTGAAGAGCAGCTTCATTACCAGTCACTCAGGAGCTCCTACTCTGCTTGCAGGATAACTACACTGTGGATGCAGAGAGTTTAGCTGGCTCCATGCAAAGCCTGGCCGTGTTCATTAGCTGTGGCACAGCACTGCCTGCTCAGGTCTGGAAACATTACATATACTTTCACAGGACACCAAGTCTAAGCTAACAAGGACCAGATGTGTCTAGAAAGAGTGCTGCAGAGACTCTGCAGACATGTTCCTGAGATGAAGAGCCCAGGGGAGCAGGGGGCAATGACACCAGAGTGACTCCTCATAGACCCATGAAAGGACCAGCCCTGCCTCAAAGTGAGATATGCCACACTCTGGTCCAGGAGGGTTGGTTACCTCAGGCTCAACACTGTTGGATGCACAGAGCCAGCTTTGGCCTAGTACAGTGACAGAGCTATTTGGCCCTCCAGGAACTAGCCTTGGGTTTTTTCCCATTACCTGGGATATCCCCAAACTCCATGAAATTGCAGTATAAGGATTTTGGTTTCCATTTCTCTTTGTATGGAGTATCTTTGTATGGAGTACCTGAAGAAAATTGCTGAGCCCTGTCTCTTCTGAGAGACAAGGAGCTTCAGTGATTTGGGACCTGATGCTGGAGCTAGTGCCAGATGCTGACACCAGCTCGTCAAACTCCTTTGGCTTGAGCACTGGTGCCTCAGAAACCACCTCTTGCCATGAGGGACAAAGTGAGCACTGTGGGCTGTCAGCTAACCAATGTACACCACCCTAACCTGATGAGCAAATGTTGTGTGTGGCTTGGAAGAGGATGTAAAGATGTGCGTGACCAGTGTGTTCATTTTGACATGGTTGTTTGAGCATGCATTGTAAGTATCTGTGGCAACAGTGCAACTGTCTGAAAACTGAAGAGGGTCATAGACACTACAAGAAAAGGTCTGCTAGGAACGCATACATGTGAGGTATTAGATATGCTGCTTCTGTCATAAAAAGCACAACTGAAAGTTCATGGTGGAAATTCATGAAGCTCAAGGCTGTGATAAACTTACCTACCTCTGACTGAAAACTTACATTACTAAGGAATAGTCCTCTCTGGAGGTTTCAGATTGAGATGTAGAACACTTTTAAGATAAGATGGTGACAGCCTGTAGTGGACTGAGTGGAGATTTGATGGGAAAGTTTTCTGCAGGATAATGTGCAGTATGCATTTGTTTACATCATCCATTCCAGCAACCCTGCTCTGACAGCAATAAACATCACCTGAGATGAAGTCAAAAGATGGGATGGGACTTTCCTAAACTGCAGCAGATCCATTCACTAGAATGTGCCTGTCAAGACCTTCCTCAAAGATGTATGCAGTATGTATGTGACGGGCTGACTGTAAGCAATGCCTGTATCTTTTCTCCAGAAGCCATTCCCCATTCTACATATTACTTCACCTCTAGCTCCACAAACCATATTGCTTGTATCTGTGACCCCTGAAAGGCCCTAGTGAGTGGACACAGACTCATCGCACAGCTATAATTTCTTTAACCTGTGATTCTCGGTCACATACCTCCATCATGCAACCAACATTAGTGAATGACACAGGGGTATAAAACTAACACAGCTTGAGGTAAAAAACATAGCATTTCCTAGGTCAGGTTCTCCTTCAGTCTTCCAGAGACTGCTTTTCCTGCTCCAGGCTTCTTCATCTCCTGTGTACTGCAATAGCAACACAGCATGCTGATCTGGATTTCCCACAGCCTGGGGAAAGAGATGCTTTTGCTGTGCTGTGGCAATTTCACATCATGTTGTCAAGCCACGGGTTAACCTCCTCTAGCTGGCAATAAAAGGTTGGATGATGAGGGCTTCCAGTTTCCAAACACCCAGGGCTTGAACTGCCTCCTCCTGCTGCTGCAGTGTCCTAGGACTGATGAAAATGACATGCTGCACTGCTGAGATAACATGTCAGCGCTCCCACAGGAGAGTGAGAAGTCTTTGCTTAAGGCCACATCCTGGGATGGTGGTTGCTCTCAGAAACAGCCAGACTCTTCCTGGGAAGCTGCCCAAACATCAGCTCTTTGCAACAGGAGTGCATCCTTGTAATGCACAGCACAAGCCATGTTTGGTACTACCTGGAGCACCAGCTTCACACATGCAGGGCATATGCTGGCACAAAACCACAGCTGGGGGGAGTTGCCAGGGCCCTGTCACAATGTGGCTGTTGGCTAGCCTGAGCTAGAACAGATCTGTGGCACCTACTGATGACCAACAGCACTGCCTGGGTCTGGCATTAATGGCCAGGGGTCTGCCAGATAATTAATAAGTATTATTAATTACAGGGGTCTGATGGGGTTATAGAGGAAGCAGGTTAAGTAACTAGATTGGTAAACACCCAATGAAGAAAAGAAGAAAAACTATTACTTTGTTGCTTTCTGAGCACTCCGCTCATATTTGTTATTTTCGTGAAAGACTGGATACCACAATGAAAAACATGAAGTGAGATCATTAGCAGGTAAGTAACTCAACCAGGAATACAAAACATCTTGTTCTGACAGCTCAGTCATGGGACATATGAGTCATAATGTTTTAGTTCAATTTGTCTCATTCAGTATGCTGCTCTTTATCACTTAATGAAATAGAAACCATAACATAACTGATTTTCTGTTATTCATTTTCCTCTTTTAAAAGCTTGCAGAGTATCAGGAAATATTTCCTATGCACATATTCAATGTTGGTCCCCCAACAGCTGGGCCCTTATGTCCCCACATCTGTTTGGGATCTTGTTAAAGGAGCCTTTATCACCTCTCAGAGTTGAATAGTATAGGAGAATCTGTACAAGCCAGGAGCTTTATAGGGAACAATTGACACCACAACTAGTGTATCACAAAACTACAGCACTCCCTAGCACATCTCTCTGTACCCTCTTGGATGTTGTTGACCTTTGCTGTCAGGTTCTGAAGTCTTTCCTTATATCTCAGCCCCTCTAGCCTCAGACATGCATCACAGCCACTCATCTGACATTATATATTTGTCCAGACCCCTGGGACAAAGAACAGGAGGGACAGTTCAGAGCTCAAAAGTCAAGAGGCAAATAAATACCCCCGGAAAATTACTGATCCTTGTTTTATTAAGCTTGTTTCCTTGTTTTATAAAGCACATGCTGCCCTAATGATTTTCAAAGAGCTTGAATTGGATGATAATGGGGGCAGACAGCAAAATAGCTTCTGTTTCAAAAGCTGGTGTTTGAAGAAAAAAAAAAGGGAATGGGAAAAGACTGCCTGAGCAGTGCAATAGCATGAAGGATTTCCCTCACTCTTTAAAGGAGATCTCTCTTTTCTGCATCATCATGTGCCATCCAGACACTTCTCACTGCCAAGAGACCGGCCTAAATGGTGACACTGCCCATCAGTTACTCCTCCTCAACTGGTCAAGGAAACTCTTCCCATAAAGAGGGAACATGAATCAGACAGAGACAAAGAAAGACAGGCTGGGATACAGCACATCTCTGTGCAGCTTTAGGTGTCCATTTACAAGGCCTTTCCATTACCAGAGGAATTTCTTGGAGATTTATGGTAACAGAAGCCAGTCTGCCCCTCAGCACTACTCAGGTGCCTCCATGCCACCCCAAAGACAGCAGGCAGCTGCCTCCACATCTGTGGCATGGCAGTATGAGAGACGGACTGGCAGAGCTGAGGAGACTCAGGCAGGATTGGCCCCTGCTATTGCCTGTGGGACAGCCTGCACCAGGCACAGCTGGTGGGGGATCTGCCTCTGTGTGCTGGGGCCATCGCTGCTCCTATCCCCAGCCTGAAAATGCCCATCTCATTCCAGCCCATGGACAGCCCTTTGCTGCACCAGCACTAATAACTCTGGGAACACCCTGCCTGTCCCGTGGTTCACCTCTAATGTCTGCAGTCTTCTTTTCAGAGACAAATACATGAGCATCGCAGAGGCAATGTAGCTACGCAGTAGAGTTTTTCTCTGGTCTCTGTCCCCAGGTCAGCCCTGTGTCCATCTCCTCTCTTGAATCTGTGTATCTCCAGAAGGAAAATTTAAGATTCAGTAGTGGGTAGTAGATGAGTGAAAGGAGAGGTGAGGATACGGAGGTTCTCTAAGGGCATGGTAGCTCTGCAGGAGGCGGTAGAGCCAAGGGTTTTGGCAAAAACCCATGGTAAGGGAAAAAATCCCAGTTCAGGTAAAATCTACTGTGAGGCAGTGAATGAGGAAAAGATAATTTTCTTTTCTCTGGCCCCAGATTATCTTGGGCCTTCAGCCTCAGAAAGATTCAACATGAGCCAGGACAGGTCTATCTTGACTTTAAGCAACAGACTGTGTCTATACTGGGATTTTGTAGTGATGCGTAAAGGAGAAGGAACAGGGTGAGTTGTGAAATGGGCTCAAGTCCAAAACACAGAACAACAGTCAAAGTGGCTTTATTGGGCTTGCATCATATCTTTGCAGATGGTTTGAAGCAGGATAGCTCCACTTCCTAAAGCACAAATTTTTCACAGGGCTGCAGCAGGACTACACCTGGTTGTTACTGTTGTTCTGCTGCCAGTTACCACCCTTGCAGCTCTGTTATTGGGAAGGACATGATGAACAGTCTCCTCCATATATTTTTTTTAATGTTTCATTCTCATTCAGTCAGTTCTGCAAGAGGTAGTAAAAGAGCTCAGAGAGCAGCTCTGCAAAGGAACAGATGGATTTAAACCAAAAATATCCAGGCCCGCAAGCAAACCTAAATGGAAAGTTGCAATGAGATATCAAACAAGGCATCACAAACTTGGGAAATTCCATTTTCCCAGAAATACCTTTTCTGACTGACTTCAGCCAAGCTTGAAGACAGCTGGCTGGAAATCAGCAATTCTGTTTCCTGAAAAGCATCACCCTGATGAGCTGCTTTCATTCTGACTCAGAGCACAAACAGGGGCCCTCCTTCCCTTCCCTTCCAGTCTCATTGGCTTCTCACCCACATACTGTGTTGTCCTCTGAAACAGCTGATAGCCTGTGGCATGCAGCTGGGATGCCACTGAGGCAGGTTTAAAAAGGGATATGAACCTGAGTCTCATCCAGGAGTGGCTACCCAGTTGATCTCCTCCTTTCCAGCCTGGAGAACCCTTCCCAAAAGAAAAAGAAAAATTGAAACCCAAAACTTTTCACAGAAACCTTTTTGTTCGGTTCAAGCAACCTTTCTCTACAAAAGCCAAACAATACTGGCCAGCTCTGCTCTCATTCCTGCACACACTGCTGTGTCTCCAAGTTAGAAACCAACTCAAAGGGCTGCAGAAATAGATTGTCCTTAATTGAGGAGAACAAAAACTAGGAATAAGCACAGACGGGTAGGTTTTACAACTTGACAGCTTCGTCTTCAAAAGGCTGAGGCTTTTCTTAAACATAGTATAGGACTCTGCTGCTGTAGCCAGAACAGCTCCTACCTTTTCTTTTCCTGCTATCCCCGACTCCTACAGTCTGCTGCTGCTACTAGGGCAGGAGGGCACAGTTCCCTGAGGTGAGTCCCTGAGTTTTAAGTAAGGGGTGAGCACTGACAAAGCCAAAGGGGCTGCTGAGCTGGTTAGTGTCCATGGCACACTGATAATAGTATGGATATTCAGCATGATAATGTGGGAAAGTCATCCCACTCTCAGCAGTGAATGGCCATGAACTCCTACACCTCACTGTGCTCAGCTACAGAACCTTTGCTTTGTTCATGCTAATGGATACTCCTATCTCCTCCAGTCTGAGATTGTGTCATCCTTACCATCAGGCAGAAAAGGAGTACCTGTGAGGCTGTGTGACAGCACACTAGATAGGTGCTTAGGGCTTTCTTCTAAGACACAACATATTTTGACACAAAAAACATCTGCATATATGCAAATATTGACACACCTGAAAGTTGGAGATTAAAATCTATAGTTACTTTGGCTCCTGTGAGCAAGCAAAGAAGCCTGATGCAATCTGACTGTGATTTAGGAGGCAGAATTGGAAACCAGATGAAGCTGCCAGGTTGGTACAATCCCCTGGTTTCCTTGGAGAGATTGCCACCATGCCAGAGAGACTGTCACATCAACATGGTTGGTGGAAAGTTCTCAGCACTGATGATCTTGACAGCGCCCTCAGCGGTGCCAATACAACGCATGTTGAGAGCACCTACCTATCCCCACAATATAAATGGACAATAGTGAAGGAGGATCATAAAACAGAACAAGATAATTCTCCCTTTCCATTAAAAAAAAAAAAAAGAAAAAAAAGAAAAGCATTAATAAAAAGAAAACAGAGCAGAAAGGGGCAAAGCAGAGGTCTGGTCTACACTGGTTTGGTGCCTGCACTCTTGCAGCTGATGGCAGTTACTGTTGCAGTCATATTGGTGCAAGCAACAGGTGTATCAAAATCAACTCTATCAGCAGCTATGTTTGTCTTCAAATGAAGTTTGCTTTGGTTACTGGACAGAGACTGGCACATATCACACATAAGCACGGAAACAGAGCAAGGAGGTACAGAGTCATGAAGAAAAAGAATACAGGGGAATTAGAATTTAAAATGGCAGGCCATCTGGAGAACAAAATGAACAGGAAAAAATGCATGAGAGAAATAAAAGCAAATAAGAGAGAGAACAAGAAGAAGCAGAAGAACCTGAGGGGAGATCAGATATGGGCCAGGCACAGAAGAATCCCCTGGAATGCCACGCTTCCATGCTGTCCATGCGAGAGGAAGAAAATGGTGGATACCTCATGCTACAAGTCTTACTCATCCCATGCACAGAGAAGCATGACAGGTGGCAGAGAGGAAGGAAATCCTTCTCCTAGCTCAGCTGAAGCCTTGAATCTTTGCCAGCCTGGCTTCTGGCATGCCCCAGCCCTGCCCAACAAACAGCCCTGCTAATGAGCCTTCCAAAAGCTCAGGCCAGGCACCCTTGCATTTACACCCTACAGATTAAGATCTCCAGAACCCATTTTAGCTGAAGGGCTTATTTTCACAGGAAATTTCCCCCAGTTGCGGCCTCTATTGTACAGGTATCTGTCTAGTGGAAACTCTAGTGCATGAGTCATTTACCTGCAGCACAAGTAGCAAAAACAGCACCCACAGAGAATTTGAATGGCCTGCAGCAAAGCCAGGAGCTGGTAACTGTGTCATGCTGAAAGAAACACGAGTACGGAGTCTCAACTGCCACTGAGAACAGAAGAGCTGAGTCAACACCTCTGCAAGATTTCTAACAACACCTTCAGTCCTTCCTTTGCAAAAAGATAGTTACAGTCTGGCATGTCACCCTAGAAAGGATGCTAGTCCCTTCCCGTGCAAGTAAGCAAAGATGTGCACTTTGCATCGATTAAGCCAGGCCCAGCTTCCAGCCAGGTAAGCTGATGCCAATGCAAATAAATACCAGTTTATAGCTGTTTTGTTTGGGACTTGCTGCCAGCAACAGAAATCATGTCCAAACCATAGGTGCAGTTAAGTGCTGTGAGCCTGAAGAAGAGAAATCAAGCTGAAGAGCAGAAAGGCACAAGAATGGTTGTACAGGGAGTGGGGGGAAGTTATGTTTTCAAGCTTTTATTTTGGGTATAAAATAAGCAAATAGAATTTCCAGGATTTATGTGTTGTCACAGCTGATATCACTGCATTTCTTCTTCAGGTTCACAACACTCTCTGGATGTCTTGTGAACGTACCTGAAATTGTCCTCTCAGGAACAGCCTTCAGGAGACAATCCTGTTATGAATGAATAGGAAAAACAAGATGAGAATAAAGGAAGAAAGCTCATGCCACTAAATTCCCCAAGATTTTACTCATGTGAAAGCAGTGGACAATGCTGTGAGAGAAAATGTACATCATTCCTAATTCTGAGGAGAGGGACTTCATCTGGACGATGTTTCCCCATTCATCCTGTCCCTCAGCTACAGCTCAGTTCTTGTTTTGAGGCCTGGAAAGATTTGTTTGCATGTGGGAAGAGAGGCTCAAGTCTGTAAAAGACCTCTGCAGTTCAAGCCTATCTCACCCTAAGTCCAGAGCAGCCGTTACGGAGATCCGTGTCTGTGGTGCCTTGCTGTGGTGTTCACAGCAAGCCAGTGACCAAGAGGAATTTCTCGGTTGCTGAGGCAGGGAGTAGTTTTCTTTCGTGTAGCTGCCAGCTTGACATCTCTTGGAGACGGTCACTGAGAGGTGAGAAGAAGGGAAGAAGGACAAACGCGTACCTCAGCCCTGTGTCTCAAAATGCACTTGGGCATCCAGGGCGAGCCCACCCTCACACGGAGCTCTCTGCATCCACTCTCACTTGGAGAGGCAGGAGTTAGCAGAGTAACCTACCGCTTCTCAGCCCACTGACACTGCCTTCTCCAGTCCCTCTCCCCCCACGAGAGACAGCCAGCTCCCAGTCCCCTCACCGGCTTTGCTCCAGCCCCTGCCCACCGCACTTGCCATGTCCTCAGCGACGACGAAGCTGGCGGCGGCGCTAGAAACGCCCTCGCCACCTCTGAGGCTCGGGGGGCGCTGGGCAGCCCGGCGGGCGGACGCCCCCCACAGCCCCGCGGCTCAGCGGGAGGGGCAGGAGAAGGGGACGGGGACCGGAGCCTCCCCCGCCGCGGCTGTCTGCTGCCCCTCGGTGGCCACCTGAGGGTGAAGCAGGGGAGAGCCAGGGGCACGCCCTGCCCCGGCCCCCCGAGTTCAGCCATCTGTCCCAGAAACCTGCCATCCCCGGGCCGCAGGGTGCTCTGGCTTCCCATAAGCGACCTGCGTGCAAAACGCTGGCCTCGGGGACCTTCTCCACCCCCGCCCCATCCCTGTGTCCCCGGTACAGCTCTCCCTCACATCAGGGCCACAGTCACTGAGTCTGGGTGGATTCCAAGTCATAGGGCTGGTCTGCAGACAGGGTTATGCCTTTTTCGTATCAGGTGTGACATGGAGCTTACTGCATAAAGCCTTAGGAGCTGCTTACTTGGGTCAAGGCAGTTATCTGGACTAATGTGAATTGACTCACTCTCTGCCTGAAAGGGCGCTCCCTGAGGGGTTTGAAGGGATTCAAGCGCTGCAGTGCCTCAGCCTACATAAGGCCAGGACGCCCTTCTCTCTGGGCAGCAGCACAAGGTGGGAGCACACCAGGGAGATGCCCCAGCTCCCTGCAGCTGTCTTTCGGGATAGGGAGTAGCCAGCTTCCACACTGCCCTCCTGGCTGGGGGCATCTGCCCCGGCAGCCCAGCAAAGGCCTGTGGGAGAAGCCATCTTGTATGCAGCAAACCCAGTCTCCTGCCCTGCTCTGTGCAGTGCCTATGGCTGGAGCACAGAAAGCAGCAGCATCACAACCTGTACACTCTTTCCCTAAGTACAAATAGCAGTCTGGGCAGGAGGCATTGCCACCCTGTGATTCTCAGACCAGATCTTCACCTCCTCTCAGCCTAAGAACGCAAGGTGTCAAAGACACATGAATCATCTGATGTTTGCTCCAGGCCTGGCAGGACCAATGGGCTCTGTGCCTCAGTTTCCTGGCATGTGGGGAAACCAAAAAAACCCTAGCAATAGCAGTTACGCACTGCTATGTGCACTGCTGAGGGCAGGGTGGGGTGGGGAGGTGGGCAGTGACCTGTTCGTGGGAAGTGATTAATCAGGACGGTATCTTCCTTTTCTCAGCTATACCTAGGAGATGATGAAGTGTTACTTTCAATCCTTCCCCTAACCTGATAATTTAGGTCACACCAAGCCAGGCCATGGGTAGATAATTTTGACACAGAACTACCCAATGTAATTGCATTGTATTTGATTGCAGTTTGGACACTACTCCTTAAGGTCACTGCCAGAGTATCTAACCAGCATCTTAGCTTAGTTTTGCATCTTCTTACCTTCAAACTGTCAAAACTCCACCATTATCTACAACCAAGCCACAGAGTTAAGTGCAGGTTAAGTGCTAAGTGCTCTAAAGGTGTACCCTAGAGCAGCAGTCCCTGTGCTAAGTTAAAGCCTTTCCCTGATATGAAAAATTGTCTGGAACTGAACCTGCTGATGAACATGTATTTGTGATGGACCCAGCACAGTGGGATGGTGAAGATCCCCCAGTTAGCCTGGACATTTACTGTATTCTGAGTACACCACTTCCTAAAATACTGGATCAGACCAGCTGGCCATTTATCCTTCTTCTGACAATTCACTCAAAGAGAAATTCTCCTCCCCTCCCAACATCAGCTGGCAAACTATGTTGGCAGCCTCCAAAGTCAACTGACTACAGCACAAGGACAGGGCTGGGGAGTGTTTCCCCCACCCCCGACGACCTGCTTTTCTTTCTATATAACCCATGTTTTCTGACTGAGGCTGCCCCCTACTTCACAGTCTCCTCGATGTACACAGCAGCCTCACACCACCGTAGTCCTTTAGAGCTCTGAAATCAACAGATGACATCTACTGGTGTCAGCAGTTCCACTTTACTGGTCCAGGAGAGCTCTCTAACCCTGTGAAAATCTAGTCTAAGCAGGAGGCAGAGTTGTCTCTGGGGTCATAGTAAGGCTGTGTTACGATATACCCCGATCTCATCACTTTGCTTTCCAAGTAGAAGGTGCGCTTCTCCAGCACACACCTCAAATACAAATAGCTGTTAGCACATTATGAACAAGCCCTACACCAAGCCAGCTAACCCAAAGTCACAAACTCAACAACACAGGCAGTTCTCTCCCTGAGGAGGGGATGAGAAAGAGACAAAGAGCCACATGTGGCAGATCTGAGTCAGGGCACCGAATACTCCACCGGAAAATGCTCAGACACCGTAACAGTGAAGGCAATCTAGGAACCTAGGTGGAATAGACTGGTTTTCTGTTCTCTTTTTCTCTTTCCTCCCTTCTACTTAATGTGGCTTACCTTTTTCTCACTGTGTTTAACTTAATTTCTTTGTCCAGGCATGCATGTATTGCCACATTTAAATAAAGGGTCAGATTATGCACTCAGGTATGCTGTTATGAGCACAGAAAATTGTCAAACCTCAGTACTGCCCAAGCCAATGTGAAACTGTCTTTCACTGTGATGGGACCAGAATCCATCCCTGCTGAGGAATTCTCCCAGTTACACAGAGGGAACAGAAATCAGCACCTGGCCTGCTCAGCTAATTCCCTCTCTTTGGCCTTAATTTCAGGAGGTTGTAACCAGATGTTTGTGTGTTTCACCATAGGAAAGTTTTTACAGCTACGAAGAGGATGTTACATAGAACAGCCTGATTATGAGCATGCTCTTTTCCTCCTGTTTCCTGGTGCTATAGCAGATTGCTGTTAAGCAGGCTGCCAGCAGCCCTTGGCATTTTCATGACTGCATCATTCAGCGCTGTAAGGGACAGGTTCAGGTGCTCCGAGCACTCTCTCAAGTCACTGGAATGTCAGTACATGAACAACACATACAGGGGACAGGCGTTGAATACCGTGACTGGCATACACTTAATCCCTGTGGATCAAATCACAGGAGTGCAACAGGGGCTTGGCCTTCATCACTGAGCTGTGCTGGGGAACATGCTGTTCAATAGCCTGCTCTGGCTGCAGGGCAATGTTGCTGCCTTGTCCCCCATACTGGGTGCAGGTGGTGGACAGATCAGAGATCAGACCTCCAGCTGGGGCCAGCACTTGGACTTGCAGAGCAGATGGGTACTGATAGAAACTGAAATCTTTAGTGGTTTGTGTCAATGTGCTGTCTGTGAACTGCAGTGGCTGTGGAGAGATTAATTATATCCGGTTTGACCATTTCTGCTGAAGAGGTGGGGAAGTCTGGTGGGTGCAGTAAGTGAAGAGAGACAGCTGAGATGTTACCATGTCAGAGGGCCCTGCTGGATCACAAGTCAACACCTGCATCTTTGTACCAAAGCCATGCAACACTCCACAAGATTACTTTGCATCTGCAAGCCCTTTGACACTATTATTAGGCTGTTTACAACTATAGTACAGCAACATAGTCATGAGTGGGGTTAAGAGAAGGTGTTCTCAGGCCTGCCTTAGCCCCAGAGTTTGCATGGAGGACATAACTGAGGTTAGAACAGCAATTTTTAGCAAGATGTTGTTCCCAACACAGGCAGTCATGGCTGCTCCTCCTCCTTCATGACTAAGTTGTGCTGGGGAAGAATTTTTATTTTGTCACATCAGAGTCTGAGGGTCTGGAGTTCTTTCATGGTGGGATTATGTGGCTTTTTCTGACCTTGCAGCCTGGGAGGAGATGCAGTCTGCCCTTGCTGCCCCAAAAGATGTGCTTTCACAGCCTAATATGAGCTGGTTCTCCATCGATAATCTGAAGAAAATGAAGTACAGATAATTTTTATCTTTAGTCCACTAGCTGATGTCAATCCTATATTCCCCTGTCAGCCTCCACCCTTCACTGAATTCAATTCCTAGACAAATGACATCCGGTTAAAAAAGCTACAGCCTCTCACTGTTCATCTCTTGTTTGTCTCTTTTTCTTTCCATCTTATCCAAGTCGGCCATCCAAAAATTGTTAGACAAAAGCAGGTAAATCTTTTTCTTCCGTCAGTCCCAGACAACATCCACTTGCAGATCCCATTCCACAGCCCTGGGCTTCACGGCTCTACCATTCAGATGTAGAGCAGGTGCCAGCCAGGGAGCCTCACGCTCTAACACTTGCTAATTACTCATGAATGCATGTGCAAGAGCCAGTCTTGAAGAAAAGGAGAGGGTGGACAAGTGGGGGTAAGGGCCAGGCAATGTGGGGATCCCTGTCTCAACCACTGACAGATTTGAAAAATGAGCATCCTTTTCCCTAATCCCGGCCTTTCCTGTAATTAGACACTTGCCTCACAGGTGATCTGCTCTTATGGGGATTTTCTGAGGCTTAAAAAATCCAGATGACACAGAATGGGCACAGTGACCTGCCTGAAGAGTATGCACTAACTTGGAAGACCTTGGTTAGAGGGATGTATTAGCAGCCCTTACAGGCTGTGTGCCCACTTACGACCTGCACAAGTGTAATTAGAGTCATCTACTTGGCACATAATCCTCATTAGTTCTGTTCTGATATGCATTAACAATGTTCAAATACATGGGATCAGCCTCACATGAGAGAGTGGAAGAAAGCAGGTGCCACAATGCACAGTGAACTCGAGAAAGCCTTCAACACGCATGGAATGTAGCTATCACTTCAGTGCCTAGCTCGAACCAAAGCTCTGGCAGCTATGGATTTTGTAGAGACTTTTCCCACTGGGTGAGTTGTAGGAAACTGTCCCCATCAGGATGGGGAAGACGAGCAAAGAAGCCTCAGGAAAAAAGAGTTTCTGTTTCATGTCAAAGTTCATAAGCAGTGTGTGTTTGGGGAACAAAAGGCAAACTGCCCGATACAAAGCACCCTTTCGGAGGGGAGTGTGGGAGGTCATTCGTGTTCTGAGGCTACCTAGGGCCTTCCTACACTGAGCAACACAGGACTTGCTATTCCCCTCTGGTGGTGGAAACGGCAGAAAGCATTTGAACACAGCTATGTCTAGGCTGTTTGCATTTAGTAAGAGGACATGTACCTGAACCTGTAGGAATACCCATGCTATGGCTAAAGGGAAGAGGGGAGAATTCAAGGAGAGAGGATGCTTGGAAGGTTTTTGCCCAATATGCACAATCTCTCTATGTTCCCCAGGACTTTGCACAACCCTGGCTCCAAACTGTGCTGCTTGCAGGTCTTCCCTTGGGGAGACTATAACATATTCCAGTGATGGGCACTGGTAGGTAATGCTTCTTGAGATGAGTGCTTACAACCATAGCACTCCAGCATCATGTGCGTGGCAGGCATGGATGAAGCATTGATAAAGAAAGAACAGACCCATCAAACTCTAGAAGTTTGGGTTGGCTCGCTAGTCTTCTTCCCATCTGCTTTTTGACACTCAGCTTTCCTGCCTTTTCAGGGAGTCGCTTGGTTTTGTGCCATGGCTCCTCTCCCAGTCTGCCTCTCCACTGCTAACAAAGGGGCACATCATCCAGTAATTCTCAGGTGATTGAGAGACTGGGTTGTTAGTGGGAGAGACGAGCTTTGTCCTTTTCTCGACCTGCTCCCCTAAAGAGTCAAGAGAAAGGAAAACTGTATTTTAATATGAATGAGGGTCTAATTTTTGTTATTCTTTCTTGACCGCCTTCCTTCCACAAACCTGACATCTTGGGTCCAGACTGTGAGCTGTGACCACGCTACAGGGGGCAGGCTGTCCGGAGCCAAGTGCTGGGCGAGTGCTGAGGGCTGCAGGGCAGGAGTGTTTTCACAGACCTAATTTGAGAAGTGTTCAATTTAAGAAAAGAAAAAAAAAGTGCCTGCCTGGGAGAAAAGCCAGGCAAGCTCAACAGAATACAAGGGAGGGATTTCTATCTGCCTTCCCCAACCACGCACATCCCTGACAGAGGATGATGGCTCCCAGGGAAAGCTCCGAGGGGCAATGGGGCTCAAGCCATGGTTCCCTATTCACTAATACCAAGCCTGCACCCTGCCGCCTCGCTGAGCCCCATGAACAGGAGCAGAATGACACAGCGACACTCAGTGACATTTCACAGTATTCACCAAAACACAGATGACCTGCGTTTGAGCTAGCTACAGGAGGACAGAAGAGCACCTAATTTATATAAAATTTGAGACAGCCTATTTTGCTATATTAGCCTGCTAATGAAAATTAGTTTAGCAATGCTCTGAAGTAGGAACCCGTAGCATTTCTGACCCAGTGATATGAGCTCCAGAGCTGGATTTATATTTTCAACCAGCTGCTGCTTCCCCAGCTCCAGTCTATGTAAACTGTGTTTGCGTCCTTCAGCACAAGGTTGAGCTCCAGCCCTCTGAAGGTAGTAACCCTTGTAGGGGGACTTTTCTGAATGAAAACACGGTCCTGTCTCGCCTATGCTTAGGCCAAGAGGCTAAGACTGCTTTTAGACCTGAGCATCTCTCTGCTGCTGAAGGACTGTGGAAAAGGCTCCTTACAGCATGCTTCAGCCCAGTGGGTGGCTACATTCATTTCCATATGTTTAATGGGCCAGCTTTTGCTTACTTACCCCGACTAATGCTCCACTGCATTGGGCACGTAATGAATTGAGAACTGCAAGAAGTGGGTGACCACATCATGAAGGGAGAGGGGTACACAACCTTGGGCCAAAAACCAAATTGTTGCTGCTATTTGGCCCTGTTGGGAAGAACAGGGCTAGACTAGATCTGAACTGTGTTGCTGTTCCAGCTGAAAATAGCTCCAGAAGGAACATGAGTGGATACAGGTATTTTTTTAAAGTGCTCTAGATGTTCATGGGCAGCATATCCAGTTTGCAGGCTGATGGTGCTGCAGGGCAGATGTCCCAGACCTAGCATCCTCGGGAGCCTCTCAAATGTCCACATCTTGCTTCCCATAGCATCCTCTGTGCCTGTATGACTTCTGGGTTTACCTTCCCAAGTTGTTTTTATATATATAATTTATTTGGGGGGGAAATAACTGGACTTCTTTTCCTAAAAAATTCTGACTTTAGATGGTATGGTTTTACACACTGACACAAGTCTTGTTTCTCTCACAAAGACATTAAAAAAGATGTTTGGCCACCCGATTAGAGGCATGGTTGGGGAGAGGGAGCAAATTATGCTTACTGGAAGGGGATATATGGAAGATGAAAATTTTGGTGGGTAAAGCATAGAAGTAAAGGAAATGGAAGAAAAGTAGGATGAGAAAATCAAAAGATGAACAAAGACAGGAAGAAAAAAAAAAAAGGAGGAAAAGGAGAGGGAAAATTAAATCAGTTCCCCGCATCCTGCAAAGCAGGTCTATCTCTGGGAGCGAATCTGATCTATACCCGAAAACTGATCTATATACAAAAATTACAAACTCTGAGCAGTTCCGCTGCGTTTTCGAACACACACACGCAACTCCCGGAGGGAGCATTTGCTGGCGGAGGAGGTGTTTTCTCCGGCTGTAAAATGCTAATCCCTTTGCCGCGGGTGTCCCTCGCAAGCCGTGTCCTCTCCGATGACTCAGTGGTCCCTGCAGCCTGTGAGCCGGCCGGCAGCGCCTCCGGAGCCCCCGGGAGGATGGCCCCAGCCCCAGCCGGGTGCCCTTGCTGATAGTACGGCATCAGCACAGAAAATTATTTCGCCTGGTGCGCGCTGCGGAGGCAGGCCCGGGGGTCCCCTGAAGCTGTCATTGCCGAGAGACAACCAAACACAAGGGGTTTGTTTTGTAGACACAGCCCGCCCGACACCCCCCAGCCCCTTCAACCCGGCGGTTTTCTCCGACTTCGCAGCGGGCTGGGTTTGGTGAACTCGCGGGGAGCACCCGTGTCCCGGGACAGCCTCGGCAGCAGGGGGTCGTGGGGGCCGGCGGCCCTCGCCCCCACAGCGGGCAGCGCGATGACTTCGCGTCCGAGGGGGAAGGAACCCCTTTCTGTGTGTGCATCGGCGGGGCTGACGGCGCCGAGCAAGCGACCTCCCCGAAAGCCCGGGCCGGGTCTACCAAGGCGGGGGAGCGTCCCGGGGCGGCGGGCAGCCCCGCGGCCGGCACCGCTTGCTTCGAGGCGAGCAGCGGACTCTGCCTCCAGCTCTGGATTTCATCCCTCTCCCCCTATTATAGTCACTTTCCCCCGCGTTCCTAATGGTCACTCCGTCTGTGTCCCGTCCGGATTCTAACTGGGAAACGAAATGAGCGTTAATTAGGAGGTGATCAGGGGTGGGCCCCAGCAGGACCTCTCCTGGCGAGCAGCGCCGCAGCGTTACCGTGCGGCAGTAGCTCAGGGCACCAGCTGGAGCTCATTTCTCCTCATGACTCAAGAGGAGAGGAGGAGATATATGGAAGTCGAGGGAGGCCCCTCTCTGTCACCTCCAAAAGATTTTTAACAGCCCAACAGGTTAGTGGCTACGCCCCTGCCTTTGTGCAGGCACCCCGTAGGTGCCTGCGTCCTGTTTCCTTGCAGTGTGGGAAGGTGGGGAATTTGCTTGATGTGTCACATGTTCTCATCTGTGCTTCTTCCAGGTGGTTTTCCAGATTTTGTAATCCCCGGGCTGTGAGATCCTTCCGATAAGGTTTTCATTTCCTTAAAGGAAGGAGTAATAGTTGGGGTGGGTGTTTATCTTCCCCAAGCAGACTGTAGACCCTGGCTTCAAATCTCTAATATCTACAAGGCTTTTTTACAGCTGTGCTGCTCTTGTTTCCTTTGGGATCTGACGGGGTGATTCCCACCTCTCCCTGGTGCGTGGAAAAGATAATTTTTTTTTTTTAGCTCCTACTTTTTTTTTAAAAAAAGTGTCAGACGGCAAAGGGAATCTTGAAAAAGAGTGAAGTGCCATTTCTCTGTGCCCCTGCAAAACAGACCTGCCTTTCTCGGTCTTGGGCTGGCCGCTGGAGAAGCAGCTTGCTTTTCTCTGAGCCCTCTTCCCTGCAATACAGACACCGCTCCGTAGCACCGTGCCCCAAGTCTGTATTCGCTTGCGTGGATGTGGAGGGCTTATCTGCTTGCAATGACGGTTGCGATCTGCAATGCAGACACGCAGAGGCTCCGTATGCCCCCGGGCAGGCTCTGGGTTCCCCTCCTATTCTTTGCGTTTGGGTGTGGACCGGTGAGGAGGCGGAGGTGGGGAGAAGGAGTGCTAAAAGTGGGGGTGGGGGGTGTCTGCTAAGCCCCGTCCAACTCACCAGGCGGCCCTGCTCAGGCCTTCTGGCCCTGAGGGGGAAGCAAGGCTTTTCCTCCCACCCCCCAGCAGGGAGGGGTGTGCTGGCAGCCTGTCCCCCACCGCCGCACAGGGAGCCAAGTCGGGAAGCGGGGCCTGGTGTCCCTGCCCTCCCCCACTCCCCGAATACCCCCAAAGCCCCTCCCCTCCAATCAACTGACTTTTAACATGACAATGGCCATGACAATCCCTTCTAGCCAAGGCCAGGCTGGGGAGGACATAAAGCATCCCCCACCTCCACCTAATGGGGTACCTGCCCGCGGGCTGCCTGCACTCTCCACTGCCAGCTCGCCTCCCGCTTGGGGCTGGGGGTCCCGGCCTGGCCATGAGTGCCCACCTGGCCTACCTGCCCTACAGCGGCGCGGTCAGGTGTGGGGACTATTGCTGGCTCTCCCCAGGGAGTATGGACAGCGTGCCTGCCGAGGAGGCTCCGGCGGCGGACTCACTCCCCTTCTCCGCGGCGGCCAAGACGCCCAGCCACCCAGGTACGCGCCCCGGCCCGGCCGACCCCGGGGGGCTGGTCGTGTCACTCGCGTCCCTCCTGTCCCGGGGGGGGGAGCGATGCCGGTGCCGTCCCGGCGAGGAAGATCGAGCTCCGCCGGCTGCCCCGCAGTAAAGCAGCGGCCCTGGTGCCCGGGCGGGGTGGGGGTGCGAGCAGAGAGGGGCCTCGGTTCCGCTCCCTCGAGCCGAGGGTGCCTGTGCCGGCTTCTCCGCACCGCGTTGCCTGCGGCTGCGGAGCCCCTGCAAAGTCCCCAGGGCACCCGCAATCTTAAATTCTCCCGAGAAGATGAGCTTCGAAGTCTTTGAGTCTTCTCCCCCTGACCCTGCTCATCCCAGTTCTTTTTTCTCCTCAGATGTCTCTCCGGCTTCCTCCAGCTCTGGGATACTCATCCAGTACGTCCCTGACTCTGCCACTAGCCCCACCGCAGAGCGCCCATCTCCCCATCCCTCTTTCCAGAAGGTCAAGGAGGAAGGTGAGGGTGTGGTGAAGAAGGCCAAGAGCCGCACAGCCTTCTCCCAGCAGCAGCTGCAAACCCTACACCAGCGGTTCCAGAGCCAGAAGTACCTCAGCCCACAGCAGATCCGGGAGCTGGCTGCTGCCCTGGGGCTCACCTACAAGCAGGTGAACATCTTGCTCTGAGCAGCTGAGTTGCATCCCTGGTGTGAAGTGATTTTGTGAACAGGGGGTTTTGGTGGTTTTTCTTTTTTTCTTAGACCCCAGAGATGAGTTTCTTTCATAGTCTTGTTTATTCCATTGCCTATATGAGAGAGCAGAGGGTGTGAAAACTTATGACTCAGTTTTCCTCTTATGTTTGGTTCAAGCACTATCCACCCACTCTGTGCAGGTGTTTGAAAGTGCATACAGAGCAGGGCTATGCAGAGTCAGGTTACTGTTCTGTGCAGGCATGTGTTGTCTCCAAACATGAAGTCAGATACTTGTACTGCTATGCAAGTTGCCCTTCTTAGTCTGAGTGGCACCTGGGTCTCTCCCTAGAGAGAGGGTATCCTTGCCCCACCAGCTGCTCTGTCTGACTGAAGGAATGACTCCTCAGTCAGCACTGATCTTGGCACAGCTCCTGCTTGTACAAACTGCGTTGCTGCAGTTGTCTTGGCCTGTGTTTCAGGTGGGGTTTTTTGGTGTCATGAAAGACCACATGGTGATCTGAGAAGTAAGAGAGTTTGTTTTCAAGTCTCAGCTCTATGATTCTACACCTACCTAGGTCTGCTGCATATTGTTAGCTGCTGAAATTATGTACAGTATTAGAAACCAAGCAGAAACTGGATTGTAGTAGAAAGCAAAACATCTTTAGGATGTGTAGTAAGCTTTGAGAATGAATTTCTAATGCGTTATGTCCTTTCCCCATCACTTCTAGGTGAAAACATGGTTTCAGAATCAACGGATGAAATTTAAACGTTGCCAAAAGGAGAGCCAGTGGGTGGAAAAAGGGGTGTATCTACCACAGGTGAGAGAATTCTCCCTTCCCCCCATCACCACCAGTTACTGTCCCTCCAGTCTGTGGGGAGAAGTCCATTATGTCCAGACTACTAACCAGAACGATGCACAGGACTCCATATTACCAAGCCAGTTGTATTTCTTGTAATTGGACTTACAGTGACATCTATTTTCAGCTGCCCCTGGCACTGAAAGAGCTTTGTTTCCAGTTCACTAATCTCCCAGCTGAGACTAGACAGAAAACAAAACAGCCAAAGAGGACCAGCAAGGCTACTCATGCTGGTTTTCTCTCCAGCATGGTGTTTCCAGACCTGTTGAGTTGGAGACTTAATATCTTGTCATATCTATTAAAGTTAGGATTAGTCTATAGTGAGGACCACAAGTATGAAAAAGACACTGTTGTTTGGCTTGTAGGAGGGGCAGGGGAGAAAGGAGGACCTGTCCAAAAGAATGGGTACAGTCAGAATGTGTCGTGCCCTGCATTACTGAACAGCCTTCTCTGTCTTTCCTAGAATGGGTTTCATCAGGCTACGTACCTGGATATAACGCCTACATTTCACCAGGGCTTCCCTGTCAGTGCCAACATAAACCTTCAGTCCATGACCAAAGTGCACCAGCCTTACAGCAGTGGCCAGACTTACGGGAATGGGCAGAACCTGTACTCATTCATGGTTGTGGAGGATGAGGGCCTCTTTGGAAAAGGTGGGACAAGCTGCAATACTCAGCAAGCCATGGGTTTCTTAAGCCAGCAGATGAACTTCTATCACAACTACCCTGCCAATATGGAATACGTCAGCCTGGAGCCAGAAGACACCAACAGCTTCCAGACCACCTCTGACAGTGTCACACCATTCTCAAGCTCTCCTGTACGGCATCAGTACCAGGCCCCTTGGCTTCCCCTGGGGACCCAGAGTGGTTATGAGCCTTAGGTCTAAGTATTTTTTCTCCCTTCTCCTGTTTTCTGTCATGGGGTTTCTAGGATCTAGACTCGGGATCCACCAGCTATTCCTTTCTCTTGCCCCTCCTCACTTACTCCTGTTTTAACCATTGGTGGGGCTCAGCACCCTGCTGCCTCGGGCTAGCTTTCTATGTAAAGGCACCTGTTTGTTCATAGCTAACCCTTGGCAAGGGTGTTTTGTATGTGGATAGATGAAACTTCATTCATGGAGGGGAATATGCAATGCCACAGCCAGGAGCAGCAGAATTGGTAATGGTCTGTGTTTGTCCAAGTCTCACCTTTGCTGCCTCTTTAGTAGGTGATCTCTGATCCTTGCCCTGTGTGTCTTGCAGCAGAGCTTTGCTGGAAAAGAAAGCCCTGTACTTCAGCATATTTCTACTGGAAATACCCTGTTGTAGCCCAGAATCTTTCCTGCTGTCTTGCCTATCTCTGTTGCTACCTCAGTCAGCTAACTGCTAATAGGTTCATCATCTGCATTGTCTACTCCCCCACTAAAAAGCTACATTAGATCATCTGATTTCAGATTACTTGATCCAGTTACTCTCAGCAACTCCTTCTGGAGAGGTTAGCACCTCCCCACCCCTTGCCTGCTGCTCTCCTGTGTACACAGGGCAGTGGAGAGGAAGGGATAAGCAGAGGAGAGAAAGTGGGGTAGAGTATTAGCCATATCTCACATAGCAGCTTTGGAAACTGATGTTTCTAAATTACTTTTGCCTGTCAGCTCATTCAGGATGGTGTCTGTGGGACTCTCCCCACCCAGTTTAGATCTTGCCTTTCTACATCTCTCTGCTGAGAGGCTGTTGACTTGTCCCAAGCTTGTGAATTGTAGCAGAGGGTAGCCCAAAGTGCCATTGTTGGAAGTGTGAGGAGTGCTGTGCATAATCATCTTTGGAATGGTGAGAACAGTGCTTACCTGTATGTGATGGTCCCCTAGCACTTCACAAACACAGCACTGCTACAGTGCAGCTTTCTCTGGGGTAGAGGTGAGCAGCTTGGTAAAGGATTTTGTTGTTTTAAAGGTCAAGTTTAATGTCACTTATCCTGGAATGTGGATGTTGGGAGCAAGGAATCCTGTTGGGTCCCAGTGGAGTTGTCATCCAGGGGGCTAGAGCAGGATGGTTCCCCACTCTTGTCTAGTCCCAGTTTTAAGAGTGTAAGCTGGTAGGGTTTATGTCACTTCCTCAGGGCTTAGTTGGATCTTTTCTGTATTATTCTGCTGAAAAGGGCACTGGCTGCCTCATCTGACATAAGTATCCAAGCTCTGGGGGAGGCAAGAGGTTTAGAGAAACCTAGTTAGACAAAATGAGGAAAATACCAATTAACATTTTCAGTTTCTTTTTTTAAAATAACTGAATCATCCTGTCCAGTATGGAGAAACTGGAAATCAGCTCCAACCTATGTGAAACTGAATTTTTTTACAGGATGTGGAATTGCAGACTCCAGTCTGCCACTGCCCAAGAATACAAAATGGCATGAGCTCGCAAGAGTAAATGAGATTCTAAAAGCATACCTATTTCTGTGGTAGAGTTGGGGTTTTTTTTGTGGTTGGTGCACAATTTTTACTACAACCCTGTCTTCAAATGGCTGCACGCGGGTTGTATGTTGTAGTTAAACTTTCACTGCAAAGGAGGCAAATATTTGTTATTGTTCCAGATAACTTTTCTTAACGTGTATTTTCTTGCAGTGATCTCAAGCATGTTTCAGGTTATGTGCATGTTGTCTTTTATTACTTTGTTTCTGCTTAATGTTCTTACAAACTTGTTTGAATTGAAAATAAATTACTCTATTTTAATGTTGAAACAGTGTTGCTAGCTTGCATTGGAACCATTCTGTGCCATGAGCATGGTTATTCTGCACAGATTAGGCCAGCAGTACTGAGGAAACGCAAAAAAAAAAGTCATCCTACTGTGTTTCTCCCAGAAGTAGGATCAAGCATCTGTTTAAAAGGAACAGCCTTGTTTTAAACATGCGGGTGTATTGCCTAGTGCAAGGTGGGCTCCAGGGGTAGGCAACTGTACTGCTAGCTGCTGGCTTGCAGTAATGTGCAGCCCCATAACATGCTTGTATTAGTCCTTAAGCTGCAATGATTCAAAATAACTATGTATGAGGGTAGGAGCAAAAGAAAGTGTCTTTTGAGATTGTGTGGCCACCTGCTGCTGCTCCAGAATGTCACAGTTAAAGGTCTGGAAGTCCTGCCTCATTGAGGCTTGCAGCTCTCTTGGTTCTTGTGTTAACCTCAAATGGTAGCAGAAGTTTGTGTGTAAGTTACTGTCTCAGTGCTGGAGGCAATATTCAAAAACTTATTTCTTTCATTCCTTTGCCCCAAGACTGCATTTACCTCCTCTGGTAAATGCAGCTGGGAGAAACATTTAAAAGGTACTGAAGTATGCGAGACGAACATTGGGGCTGAAGCAATGCATCAGCAGTCACCAATTCAGAGACTCAATGAACCTCTTTCTGCTCAGTAAGCTTTGGTTCATCAAAGCCTTGCTTTCCATATATAACTCTTAGTTTGAACACCTGTGCAACCTGCATGCAGCCAAGGGCTGCATGTGCTGAAGGACAGCAGCTGTCATGGAACAAAGCAGCTCTCTGTATTCAAAGGCTGATGCTACTGCTGGGTCAGCAGAACCAAGCTCCTCTTAATTTTTTGCTAGTTTAAACTATGGCTATTACCTGTTTGGGTTTAATCCCATGTTCCTTAAACTACAGTATACCACAAAAGCTCTTCATCTGTGTGAAAGGGATAGTTCAACAGGTACTCCTAAACTGGCAGCTGACTGCTCAGGCTCAAACTGCTACAGGTCTGCTTTCCTTTTGCAATACTGTAATGCTCTGCTTCTTAGGGTGAGGTGGAATATGTGCAGGAAGGAGAGGGAGTGGAGGTTTGAGCCTGTAGAGGAGTTGTCGTCCATGTGTGGGTTGCCAACTTTTAGTAGAAAAACATAAGTCTGGCCTGTAAGAGGGGAAATGCTAGGTTCACACAGTTTCCTATATTACAAAATAGAGATAATTTCTCATCCTGACTTGAGTCTCATGTCCCAGCAAGAGTTTGGATGAATTCTGGGTAATGCTGTAGTTAGTAGTGTTGATTTCAACAATTCCCTTGAATAAACAAAGCTGAACCATATACCTATAAAATGCATAGATACCGAAGCCTTGCTTTTCAGCTTTAAAATTATCAGCTTCCAGGTTTTTGGATTTTGGGGTTTGTTTGTTAGTAGGCTTTGGTATGGGTTTTTTTGGGGTGGTGGGGTGGTGTTTGATTTTTGGTGGTGGTTTTTTTTTTTGATGCAGGCTAAATATACACAAGGTGACAAGGTGTACAGGTCTTTACAGAATGATTGTGGAGGATGTTTGCTACAGATTACCTGTGTTGCTTGGGCGTGTTTCCCTTTCATGTTTCTGCCAGAAGGGTAAGTAGGTAGCCAGAGCTCTGCTGGCAGACGTCTTCCTGCAGAAACAGATATTGTTGCTAAAATAGCCCTGGCACTGAGATGACTTGCTCTGCATGCTGTGGTTTGCATTACTGCATTTACCATGGGATCATTCTGCAGAAATGGAGTGTTCCTTCATGGGTGTTGTTATTCCCCTGGTTGCTCAGACTGAGTTGCACACAGGTTTGGCAGGCACACATATCTGCAGAGCTGGATGGAACATACAGAGTGGCTGTTGGAATTTTGGCACATTCACTGGAGAGGACTGCTAGTAGGTCAGGAAGGGTTTCTAGAAGCTATGGAATGAAGTACAACTCTGCCTTTCCACAGTACTGGACATCTCCCCTGTTACCCTGACAAGCCTGAGTCACCTCATTATGTGAACACCTGCCCAGGTAATTGCAGTGCTACTACCAAAACAACAGAGCTGCAACTAATCCTTCCAGACTCACACTTCCAAAGGAGTTTATATCGGTTCCTCAGAGGAAGTGAGTGGATGTCAGCAAAAGCCCTTTCTGTTGGCATACATCACATCTGTTAGGACTGCTGCTTCTTGTGATGGTGCTGTGTAACAGTGATTTCTCCATACTGCAAACATGGTGTGCCTTGCCAGTAAATCTTTTTTGAATCAAGCTGTAAGCTTATATGGAGGTTTTTATGTGTATTATAGCTTGTGAGAATACACTGCACTTTCACAGTGTCTCTGCAGTGTCAGCCCTCCAGCTTGCCAATGCTGGAGAGCAGTGTAGCTCCAGTGGTGCAGAGAATCCCACCTGAACAGAAGAAATTATGTCTAGTACAGACTACATAGGCTAGGGTTCATTCTCTAGTTTACTGGGTTCCAGCCTTTACTGTCCTATAGGCAAAATACCAAGCAAGTAAAATGGTGCAAGCAACCTCATTCCTTGCTCTCTGTGTCAATGTGGCCTGCAGCAATATTTTACAAGCTACACATTTCTTCTGAGTGGCCCACAAGCAAGGGCTTACAGACCCAGTTGTGTTTCTGTTGCAGGTAAAAGGCATGATCTTTGCTTTAATAGGCTTTTGCCTACAGGCATATGTAACCATTATATTTAGTTGTCTTAACTACACTGTATGACTCAAATGCTGAGCTAACAGGGTTTCAGAAATTTTCAGTAAAGCATTTCCACACATCGCTTGCTTGGCTCATCATTAGTGGCCAGCAGCATCTTGGCTGATACTGAACAGTTAAGAGGCATGAAGGAGCCAAAAATCATGGCACTGGTCTTAGATAACAACAACAAAAAAATTTTTTCTTTCCTGTGAGGGCTGTCCAAAGTTTTGAAGAGCACCCTCAGGTCATATCTGTGAATGTC
The DNA here is from genome assembly GCF_949628215.1 of Phalacrocorax aristotelis. Taxonomy (NCBI): domain Eukaryota; kingdom Metazoa; phylum Chordata; class Aves; order Suliformes; family Phalacrocoracidae; genus Phalacrocorax; species Phalacrocorax aristotelis. The sequence goes on along the minus strand of NC_134276.1, from coordinate 134,905,802 downwards.
TCTCATAACCAGGCTAGAATTAATTTCTGATATGTAATGAAAGTCCATCTGCTCACAGACAGGGTGTGTCCCTAGCAGCTGGGCTATGTCTGGATCATGAAATCTTTTACAAATTACAACACTGGGACTGCTGCCTTGGCTGAGCCCCAGGATCCATCCAAGTCATTCCTAGATAGTAGGAAAAGAGCAGAAGAGGAAAGCAAGTCCCTGCTGTCCCTCTGTGGCTGACAGTGGCCAAGGGACTGCCTGCATCAGGAGCTGCATTCCTGCTGTTATTACACAGAGCATTGGGAATGCAGCTCCTGATACAGCAGACGTCAATGAACTCCCTTCCTGGAAGTTGCCTATTTGAATTGCTGCAGGCTTTTTGTCTCCAGAACCACCTGTGGCAATAAGCTCTGTCTTTGAATAATGGCCTTTGAAAAATTTTATGGGTCTTCTGAGGAAACTGAAAGATATGGTAGTGTTTGGTAACACAGCTTTGCTGAAGGTCAATAATAGGGAGATCAGAACTGCTGCTCTTATAGTCAGCATCCTTCTGCAAGCCAGTCCCAGAGACTTCACACCAAGATCCTGTCTGTCCTAAAGCCTCTCTAGAGAACTATTAGTGAGGAGCAGTCACAAGTTCAACATTTGCACCTACAGCAGCCTTTGATGGGGTGGCATAGAAAGGATCCAGATGATATTCAGGTTAGTAGCAGCAGCACTGTTGGCTCCAAAGGAGCTGAAAAAACTCCTCTCACTCATGTGAGAGCCCTGATAATTGTTGCTATTATAGTCCACCTTCAGATGTCCACCCAGCACCTTTCAGTTAAGCTAACTTGATTGATCCCCACCCCTCTCATTGTTCAGTGGTTGCAAGAACATATCTTTCCCAAGCTTAGGCACTTGCTGGGTGTAGGAGACATGCACATTTGAGCTACGCTTTAAAATGGATCTCCAAAATGGTATGACTTGGAAATTTGCCCTCCAAAAGGCCCTATTTTTCCCCATATCATGCTGGTCATACAGTTAAGTGCAGTTCTAAAAACAGGGAAGCTGAACAACAAAAGGGACAAAGAGTGGCTGCATGTGGGAGTTGGGGTGGGAATAAACAGCTGCAAGGCACAGGGATATAAACCATCTTTATCAATAGAAGACCACGCCTCTTATTACAGCAGTTGCACCCACCAATTGCCTTCATTTTATGCTTATTTTTTTAACCATGACAGATATTTATTTGCATTATGATAAAGTCATTGTGATTGTCAAAGAGTGATAGAAAGTCTGTGACTCAGGGAACTGGGGCTCTGTTATTAAATATACTTTGATACACACATCTGTTTTTAGGTACCTAGGCACTTAATACTATATAAGTTTAGAAATGAGGGTTTGTCTATGTTTTAGTCAGTCCCAGTATTACATATTGCTGGGTAGGGGAAATTCTTAAGGTAGGTAGTAGTTACTCACCTCATCTTTGACTCTAAGTATCTGGCATTGCCAAAAGTCATGAAGCCGATCCACTAATAACACAGAAAAATCTCTGTTTATAGTTTCAGAGTCAAATCAGTAATAACAATGGCATATGGTTGCTATGGCTATTTGTGTTCCATCTGGATTTCATTTTGCAATGCTCTATTACAGTGGAAGAAAAAAAACCCATAAAAATATGTAATCCACCTTAAAAAATATTTTATTATTTGCCAAATTGAATGCACTGTTTGGTTTTCTTCAGGGGAGGCACAGGAAGATACAGACCAGAACAAATAAACAAAATTTATCACTTTGATGCTTATAAGATCATCTTACCAGCCTTTCTGCAAGCTACAAGTCACGTGTCGCTTCACTAGACACTTCATCAATTCTGTACCTTGTGGCTGACCTACAGAACTGGTGATCTAGCCATCAGATGGATGCCTGGCCTGTGACAATAACTCCTTCAACTTCAGTGAAAGGTATGTTACCAGCACCTCTCCATACAGCCCATGGCTTCAGGGTTAGTTATAGACAACTGTACAGTGATACGTATAAATGAGATCCCCAAAGGAATCTGTGCCTCCTCTGAGAAAAGTTACAATAATTTAGAAGATTCAGCGGATAATCTAGGTAGCCAGGTCTTGGGTCTTGCTATAAGGAAACAGAGTTGTCTATGTGAGTAAAGAAGGGGGTGCGTGTGTGCATGTGTAAGGGCATACAAATGGAGGGCTGTATGGATGTATATGGGCAAACAGGCATGTTTGTGTGTCTGTGCATGCTTGCAGGCACATATTTGGTTGCCAAAACAGGTTCCGCTACATGATGCCAATGCCCCTGATTTAAAGAGCACATGAACAACAAAGGGAGAGATAAGAATGAGATTTGATTCCCAGGTGCCCAAGTACCCCACATCCACAGTGCTTAGGAATGATAGAGATGGTGGCCAGCAGTGGCTGGGAAAGGAGCCCCCATGGTAGCCGAGTGGTGAAAGTTACAGCTGTCACCTGTCTTTGCGCCTGGGTATTCCACACTGCCAGGACAGCTGTGGTAAAAGTCTACTTTGTGCTGGGCAATGAAGCCTACTGTCTGCTGGACGCTGCAGGTGCCCCCACCTTTTCCAAAGACTCCTCCATCCTCTCCGGTCATGATTGTGTAAGCATTCTGCCCTGCTCCATAATGCTGATGGGGGGGAGGCATGGTTTGTATGTTACTGGCTGCAGTGATCGGGTAGCCCTGGTGGAATTTGGGGTGCACATCCAGGTAAGTACTTGGCTGGAAGCCACTCTGAAAGGGAAAGACAGTGAGTCAGAACAAATAGTTTCTCAACTGGTGTCTGCAGCCTAACTCATACTGAGGCTCTGTCCCTTCACATTTCATGTTGTCTCTTGATCAACAGCAATGGCATGGGAGGGCAAGACGAACCATATCCATCCCCATAGCTCAAGGGTGGATACACAGTCAAATATATAAGAGGAAAACAGCTTTTGTCTGGAAACATTTCAGTGACGTAGTCAGCCCATTGCTAGGCTACCTACAGAACACAGAGAGTCATGCCTCTGCACTGAACAAACCAGAAGGCAGGGCACACTGATACTTCTACCCTTAACTTGCCCCTGTGGAGGAAATATATCACAGGACTTATCTGCCCAGATAGAAGGGCCATGCTGAGCCATTTGCTATGTTCTTACTTGTGTGAGGCACTGAGCCCGTTCAGTCCACAGGCTATGCTTCTGGCACCTTTTCAGCTTCATCCTCCGGTTCTGGAACCAAGTCTTCACCTGGGTGGGGAAGGGAGAGCAGAGAAAACATAAGCAAAGGAGAGGGAAGAGCAAATGTTATCAGATTCACAAGCAGCAAAGAGTGACCAGATGGCATAGATATATGGGCAGCAGCAGATAAAGTCCTTTGAGAGCTCCCTGGAGTTGTTGCCAAGGAGAGATGTCTGTCTAGCAGCCTCAGCAGGTGGCTAGTGCATCTGCATGGTGGGGGGAGGGAGCAGCATTATGTCCACGGGACAGCCATAGCTGTGACAAATTGATTCATTTCAATCATGGAGATGAATGCATGGTGAAAATTAGACCCATCTAGGTCTCTACAAGCCCCCTGCAGTACAGGCAAACTTCTAAGACTGTTTCTGCATGCTTGTGAGTGGAGAAGTGAGAGGCTTGCTCCTGGTACCCAGCAGTTCCCAAATTCAAAGCTTCTTGCTGGGGTGAATTCCAGAGCCATTTCCCCCCAGGGCTGTGTCTGCTCTCTGCAAGCAGCCTTTGCCGGGATGTGGATTGAAGGAAAGAGCAGATTGTACCACTGGTCATGTTCCTCACAGAACCAGTTCTATATGTGCATGTGTATGTATATATATAACTTTTTAAGTCCCAGGGTATCCCAGGGGCATCCAGATGATCATGCCCAGCTCTGAGATCCAAATTCCAGGCAGATTTTGGATTTATAACTGTTAAGTACTTGTGCCCCATTGCCCAGCCTGCTCTGCTTTAGGAAGGCATCATTTGAGCCAGTACCAGTTTACTACACACAAACTACCTGGACATCAGCAGAGACCCTGAAGGTCTGCAATGTATGAACCTAGCAGTACCCACATGGAGAGGGTAGTGGATGTAAAGCAGCCAGGCAGTGCTGAGTGTGGGACATTATTGGATGTTGGACAAGATCAGCCCTGGGTAACATTAGCCATAGCTTTTAGCATATTGCAGCCCTGGGTTCCAGAGACCTGACGCATGCCAGGGTTTCTGTGAAGTTCTGTGAAGTTCTGTGAAGTTCACCAGTGCATGGAAAAACTATGTGAAGTACTGACAAGTACTGAAGTACTGTCAAGCCCAGGGTGGAGGCAAACAACATATTCATCACTATGTTTGCAATTATACTACGAGTGTTGGCAACAGCACCCTCAACTGACTCCTCACTGGGGAGGCCCCAGTGAGGTGCTACTGACTGCTGTTCCCCAGAAGTCCTCCTGATCTCTGGGCATGAATAGGCAGGGGAGCAACTGTTAGCTGGTACCTTTGCCTCTACTCTCTGCTAGGGACTTATTTTTCCATCCTGTCACTGCCTTATGTGACCATTGAGCCACTATGTGACAGATATACCATGGGTAAAAGTCTCTGTTCACCTGCTTGTAGGTGAGCCCCAGGGCAGCAGCCAGCTCCCGGATCTGCTGGGGGCTGAGGTACTTCTGGCTCTGGAACCGCTGGTGCAGGGTTTGCAGCTGCTCCTTGGAGAAAGCCGTGCGGCTCTTGGCCTTCCTCACCCCCTCCATGCCATCTTCTCTGCCCTTCTGAGACTTAGCTGTAGGTGGTGGGGACGAGGATGCTGAATGTGGACTGGTGGCTGAATCTGGTGTGAATTGGCTGAAATTCCCAGAACTGGACGAAGCTGGGGATACTTCTAGAAATAAAAAGACAATGGGAAAATGTATACAAGACACAATGCACAGCTGTATGTGTATAAGCATGATCTCTGCCAGCTGTAGAGTTCCTTGCCTACCAGACAGCAGCTTTGTTGAAGCAAAGGCTTGTGTCACCCTCCTTCCTTCATGGATCCGTGAGCACAGACAAGCCCACTGACAGCAAGCAGCTTCCCAGCTCAGCTCTCTGAGGTACCTGTGGTTCTCTTTTGCCAGGCAGAAAACTCAGGGCAGGGGGTAGAGAATGGTGCACATTAGCTTACAGTGTTACTATCCTCCTCCAAAAGTCCCCAGCAATATTTTGGTCTTAGTGTGGTGTAAAGAGGCCTGGTCATGACTGCAAACATAGCTTTGGGTTGGTGTCTGGGCTCACTGAAACTGTCTCCCAGCAATCTCAGCGCACTTGACAGACAGTGGCAAAGCAGCCTCCAACCAGGGTGTATGGTGGGGCAGAGAAGCCGGTGCTCACAATGATGGAGCGGCAGGTAAAGAGCATCAGTCAGGCCTTGGATATTGGCTTAATCCTGTTTACCTGTGGCTCCCACCACAGAGCACCCCACTGCTGGAAACATATGTATAGATGGAGGGACATATTCGGCTGAGGGGGGCTTCTGGTGAAAGAGAATGAAGGAGAGAAATTTGACATGGAAGTGTGGAGGAAGAGAGGAAAGATGGATGTGTGGGAGAGGTGAGAAGAGCCAGTAATCTTGTACCAGGGTCGTAGGGGACAAAATTCAAGAGTGCACAGGAAGGTGTCCAAGCTCCTTTTCATTTGTTCTGGTACATGTCTTAAGGGATAAGGGATCTCTGTTGAGGGCAAAGTTGAGATAAAGATCTAAAGGAAAAACTTCCTAAACAGTCTGGGCTACTAGTCCAGACAAAAGGTGCCAAGATGCACAGTCATTCAGGCATCCTGAATAGGAAAATGCTAACAAGAGAGATTACCCCAGCACCTTTCTGTGAGGTGCCTGGTTGCTGGGGTCTGTGAGAGGCTGAGACCTTCTCAGGCCAGCCCTGACTGAAGGGCTACAATGTAAGTCTCCTCCCCTTCCCCATAACTGCAGTAATAAATTTGTCCATCCCTCCTTCCTCCAGCCACTCCTCTGCAAACCTTTCTGCATGGTCCATCCCCTCTCCTCCTACTGACATTTCAGGAGAGAGGGGGTGCAGCGAATGCTGCAGTGCCATTTTCAGTACACAGCTTCTCACTACTGAGCCAAACCAGTAGCTCCTAATCTCCTTCCTAGTGACCCTGAGAGCTGTGACTGAAGCCCACTGAGACCTCTTCTTCAACCCCCCCGAATGCATGTCCAATGCAAAGTACAGAGACCCCCCGAGGAATGGGCTCCCTGTCCACCCTACCAAAGCCTTCCTTCTTCTATCCTAAGCTGAGAGGCTACTAAGCAATCACTCAACAGCCTTGCAGTGCTGCTGGGCCTCAGAAAAGTGGCCATGTCTGTGGTATCTTTTCCCTTGTTACCCTCCTGACAGAGGCACACCTGTCTTTGTGGTGCCTGCCACGCGAGGATTGCCTGCTTTTGTAGGCCTACTCTTAGCTAGTTCCTATCCTTAGGAGATTATAACCATCCAGAGCACAGGATATGTGAAGAGGCAGGTGTATAGTGGAGCACATTTCTGTTGCTGGGGAGCAGGGCAATGAGGATTACAAAGGGATTCTGCCTACAAGGCAGAAAGGGGCTTTCAATAGAAGAGGTGCAAGGGTCTGAGGTGTTATGTGCATAGGGCTAGTCTGCAGAGCCTGAGAGAAAGCTGAACATCTGTGACCTGGATGCACGGGAAGATAAAATTTTGTGTGAGACCACAGGATGCTTGGCTCCTGCAGGCTGTGCAGTAAAAACCTTATAGGTAGGAAATTAGTATGCTGAGAATGTGGGCTTGGAAAACAGGCAAGTATTCTGCTAGAAGGAACCACAGCAAGACACCATAGAGCTAAAGCTCCCACACGTTCCCACTCAGCCTGTCATCCCAAACCCCCAGGTAATTTACCACCTGCAGCTCAAGCTCGGGACAAAGGCGCGCCCTCTCCCATGAGAAAAGAGTGAAGGAAAGAGGAAGCAAGAAACACAAACAGCAGTGCAACAGACATAAACACAAATATCTGACAGACCCACTCCCACAGGCCCTTGAAGTCTGTAGGCCTTTGCTTCCGTGATGGGTCTCTGTAGAAAGAAACACCAGAGGAGAGTGTTTGAAGACAGGTTTTAAGTCTATATACCAGGTCCTTTGGGGGCATGAATGAGTCTTGACTGCCTGCTGCCTTTGTGGAGCAGGAAGCATGCAGAGAACCTAAGCCTTTCTCCAAACTGCATGGCAAGTAACCACATATGAAGTAGCTGCTAGCCACTCTGCCGGAGCCTGTAGCTCTCTATAGCATCTGACAGCTTGAAACCGGCGCTCCAAAAGCTCACTCTCCTCCCATCCATTCACCTTACAAAAGCATTACCCTGCTGACCATACAGTGGGGTGGGTGAAAAGCTGCTTTCATCAGCCACTCACTGGAGTGGGAGAGGAATGGCAGGAACCATAAATGCCACCACGGTGGGCCCTGGGACTGTTTTGCAAAGGGGAAAAGGCAAGACAACAAGCGGATGGAAAGGAGAAGGTGATAGAGAAAAATGGCAAAAAATGGCAAATTAAAACTAAAGTAATAATGCTGCATTTAAAGGGAGCAGATTTCCTGTCAGTAATTCAGAGCATGCCTTGGCTCAAGTTTCATGAGCACATGAAGGGCGCAAAGATTTGTAAGGGGATAAGGGATGCCACGAGAATAATTACTTTCAGGATTTGTTTCTCTCCATAGCACACATGACAGCATTTGACTAAAAGGAGCCCAAGACATTCTTGCCCTGAGAACCACAAAATTCCATGAGACCATGTGGCCACACTGCCCTTCAGCCTGGAGCACAGACCTGCCAGTGCCTGGACTCTCACAGGCTCTGTTGAGGTTTAAGAAAATGGTTCACAGTCACCAAAGGAAAGGTGGTGTGACTGCCCAAGGTCACCCATCCTCCTTGCCTACCACACTGCACTTTGCCCAGCTCACACATTAGGAAACCAAGGCAGGAAGAGAGAAAAATTTGCTCAAGGTCATTGAGTGAGTGGCTGACCTGGGACCACAGGTATTCTGGGGATCAGCTCTAGGACTTAGCTGAAATGCCTTACCTGCCATCTGCCTCTTCCCTCCTGTGTCCGGAGACTGACTGGCACTGGTGGCTCCTGCTGGCCCAGCCAAAGTGGGGGCATGTCCTGCCTCCCCTGCTGAGTTCCAGTAAAACTCCAGGTACCCCATGCCAGTCCCGCTGGGGTAAGCCTGGTAAGGGGGCAGAGCCAAGTGTGCACACATGGGGAGCAGGTGAAAGAGTGGCTCCCCTACCTCCGCCTGTGGGGCAGGTCTCACCAGCAAGCTGAAGTAGCCCTAAATTGTAGACAGGTTGTTACCTTTATAGCTGGGTATATCCTGCCTGGGACTGCAATATCCACCATTGTCTGCAGCTTGAGGCTCTTTGTCATGTTAAAGAGGCTGATTGGTGGGGTGGGGACAGAGCGGGGGTGGGGGGGTGGGGGTGGGGTGTGGGGAGAAAGCCACACATGGCATCAGAGCTAAAATATGTCCCCTCTGAATTCTTCCCATTCTGCAGGTTTCTCAGTCACACCTGAGCAGGGTTCTGATCCAGAGCCCCAGGAAACCTCCTCCTGCTTCCTTCTTTGGGGTCAGCTCAAATCATCCCGTCACAAAATAATCCTATGAGCACAGGTGTCCTGTAGACAAGAGCTGTTCACTGCACTGGGAGAAAAAAACCCAACCAATCTCCACCACATGACAGTGGACAGGATGTAGATCTGGTGCTGACCTGCATAGTACCATGCCAAGCAAACCCAAGCCCTGGCTCCAGGTTATGGGGAGGGTTCTGAGACCTCTGCTTCATGGCTTGTGTCACACTGACACCCCTACAAGACCCACACACACATCCACACACCCTCCTGACCTGGCAGCACTTCCCACACTCACAGATGTCAGAGACAGGGCAAGGGGGACCTGGAGTCTAGAAACTACATTTTTTTGAAACTGAGAAGGAATTTACTTCACACAGGCATTTGAGGGAGCCAGCTGAAAATGTGTCTGGCCCATCTTCCATATGTCTGTGCCAGAGCAAGCTCAGAAACACTGGACAAGTCACATGCAACACCAGATCTCATTTTACAGAGCAGATTCAGAAATCTCAGCTGACCAGTCTACAGAGGGACAATCAGCAGAGACTTTTTCACTCTGAAGGTAGGAAAAGATTTAGTGCAGATAAGGTCCACAGGTAATAGATTTGCTCCCCCATGGCCTTTCAAAGACACATTTCATTTGCATAGTCTTGGCTATGGCCTTTTCCAGGCTGTCCCAAACTGTCTGGAATAAAGAAGGTGAAGGGTTTCCTTTAAGGTAAGAGTAAGTGTTTCCTTTAAGGTAGGGTTAGCTGATGTTTGCTGTCATATGGCCCCCACCCAAGGGGGACAGGGGCCTGCAGAGCTGTTTATTAAATAACTAGAGGTGAGTGAGTGAGGCACAGAATTCAGCTATGGGCCTGCAGTTTGATCTGCTCTATGGGGATCAGTTCCTTCCCCTCAGGAGGTTTTGCTCTGCCTGTGTTTAAGATGATTTGAATAGTTTTATCTTGAGAGCCATTGCTAGTCACCTGCTAATGTCCGTATTTCTCAATGCACAGACTGAAGTCCCAGAGTTAATTCAAATATTTTTTGGTAGAACTAGCCCTGCCTTGGCACCAGGACATGTGCATGTCTCATGTAAGAAGCTCAGAGCTGAGGGTGCAAATCCACAAAAGTATAAAATTATTTAATCTGACTGTCCCTGCATCCCTCTGTGCCTCATTGCTCTACAGGTGCTTGTTGCTGCCGTCTTCCCAAGCATGTGCTAACACCCAGTACCTGGCCAACAGGCCAGAGAGGGGAACCTGTTGCTGTGAGCGTTCAGGTATCATCAGGGAGAAGAAACAGACAAGTGGGGGTGAGCAAGCCCATAGGAAATAGGATTTGGATCAGTATAAAAGGATGTAGAGCACCACTTCCTCCGGCACTTCTGGCACCGCTCTGTGTCCCATGGCAGCTTCCCTGTCTGTAGACCAGAGGCAACTTGGGAGCATTCTGATAACCCTGCATGGGAAGCCGAAAGGAACTTCAGGACTGGCCTGTGAGTGAATCTGAAAATCAATGCAGCTGCTCTTGAGCCACCACGGGCAGACTATTCAACACACTTGCCACATCACAGCATGATTCTGCTGCCTTGGGACCACCTGCTTTCCCATAAGATGCAGACTGGAGGGAACCAATGGCCTGGATGGGGTATCTTTAACATGCATTCAGTATTATGTTTTCCATTTGCATGAAACACTTTTCTATGCCTACAAACTGCAGGCACTGACATCCTTCTGCACAAGAAATGACGTTTTAAATACAAAATTAACTTGAAAAACTTAAAGCAAAAAAGGACTTTTGAGAGCATCTGCCCTGATAGAATCCCAAGAGCATCCTGTTGCAATTACCCTGCAACAGCCTCTACATGGTGGTTTTGGCTCATGCCTCACTTCTGAATCATGCCATGTTTCAGAGCTGCAGTGCCACAAGAAGTCAGATCACAGCCCCTCATACCTGCCCTCAGTCCCTAGCTAATTAAGCAAAGGGAGAGACACCAATGACATGAGCTGTACAGAGCTTGGAACACCACTAGGCAGCTCCAGTCAAGGATAATGACACGTGCTCCTTCCTATTCATGCCTGACAATATGTTGGTGTTCAAATTCTCATGGCTTTAGATGCAGTTAGAAAATGAAAACAAGGGAGTAGACCTGGAGGATATCAACATATTTACACTGTTAACACACTGTTTAATCTGAAGACCTGGCAGAAAACATGGCAAAGATCTTGTGCTGGCATTAGTGACAGTGGGTATCTGTGGCTTAACCGTACTTGGGAGTCTGACTGGCTGAGCACTTTGCACTTGATCTCCTTGATTTCAGCTACTTCTGGAGGTGTCTGGGATCTTACTTGCAAAGTGCCCGGAGGCCACAATAAACTAGTATAGTCACCTGCACTACAAAGTCCGGGGAGGAGGGTGGTGCTGCCCCTGGGAGCAGAGCCACCAGCCCAACTGGACCAGTGAGTGGGACAGCATAGAGGGAGTCACCTCCCGGGAAGCGGGAGGGGGACTGAGAGGCAGAGGAGCGGGAGGAACCTCAGGGCCTCACACACCCCACACACACCCTGTGGTTTCAGAGCAGCACCACCTCTCACCAGGTGGCTTATCTCCCTGGTGCAGCACGTGACACAGCCTGTGGCGCAGGGAGCAGCTCCCTAAAACCAGCACTGCAGCCAGCTGACAGATGTGGTGGGGCATCAAACTGAGCCAGACCCTGGTTGTTTTGGTACTGTATATTTCCAGGCTGGGCCTGGCTACTCACTATTATCCCACAATGATCTCCATGAGAGCCTTCCCAGGCTCATGCTCTTGGCTCAGAGGGCTTTCTAGTATCTTAATCTTTATTTGCTCTTCTGTACCATGAAGCTGAAAGCACGCTCCAATAAAAAGAGGGTAAATTCTTCACAAGCATGTTAGTAACATGATCTTTCATCAACAGCCTTTCTCTGAGATGGCACTGAACTGTGCAACAGTCACAACAAATTAAACAGTAGCTTGTAAATGACCAGGTTTCCTCCATAAAGGTAGGGAGGTAAAAAAACCAGGAGAGAAGAGGAAAAGTCCTAACTTTATGTTCCCATGCCTTCCACGATGTGGTTGTAGCTCATGCTGAGTTGTCCAAGATAGCCACAAGCTAGTGAACGCAGGTGCTATTGTCAGGGTAACTCCAGTGACATGGAAGGCAGGAGAGGCTGCAAAAACAACCTTGGCAACTAGGCTGGGATTGTGGACACCATTCAGGAGATGCACAGACAGAGCAGAAGATGTTCAACACGCTCACTGAAATGGTTTCTGTAACTAGCTCCTTTCACTGGCACTGTCCATATGGTTGCAACAACCTGATTTTCTTATAACAATCCCTTCCTAGCTGTGTTTTGCCACTGCCCCAATTTCTTCTACACCTCTTGTAAGTAAACTCAGTAAAATCATCCTTCCAGGCAGCAGCTTCTGTTTGGGTTTTTTCTTTTTTTTGCTTCTGCTTTTCACTGGGGTTTTAGGTAATTACCTTTCAGACCTCTTCATTTGTCAGTTGCTGCTCTTTTCTCCTAAAAGAGGAATAAGACAGGGTCAAATGGGAAAGCTCAAATCTGGAAAAAGACACTGGTCAGACCTGACTCTGAGATGTCTGTGTTCTAGCAAAGTGTCCCGTGACAGCTAACATGCAAACAAGGCTTGATGTGTACAGCATGGACATAACAGAGCAAGAACTGAAAGTTAAACCTCACAACACCCTGACTAGGTTCACATGTTCAATCACAACTTAGCCCTTGTGGTTCATCTCTTCTTGTTGTAGCTCTGCCCAACAGCTTCTTCAGTGAAGTTACAGCTGATGCCACCAAACAGGAGTATTGCTACATCTGCATTCACATTTAGCTGGCAGAGCTAGCGGCACTTCGGGCTGCAACAGTTTAGAAGTCCTTATTGCTACCACTATACCAGGAAAATACCAAGTTTCTTGGAGGCTCGGTCTGACCACACCCCAGTTAGGAGGTGGAGGTGTACCTCTCCCAAGAGGGACCTTCACTGCAGACTTGCTGCTAGCAGCAGGCGAGCAGCCGGCAACCCTCCTGAGGCTTTCTGGGCAATGCAGTTGCTTTCTGCTACTAGTAATATTGGCAAACAAGCGCTTTTTTTGTGTCCAAGTTGACTTTTTTAAAAAATTACGTTTTTCAGTCCTTGAACTTGTTGAATGTGGTTCTGGTTAAGCATTCAAAGATGATTAATGTAGCTGTTTTAAGAAAAAGACTTTGACGGTCTTGTTTTATAGCATTTCTCCTTTCTCTGAAGCCTTAAGAAAACGCCCTGCTTTGATTGAAGATTTGCAGGGGTTTTGTGATTGACATTGATAGTAATGGCTTAATCTAAAGACAATTTTAAAAGCAAAAAAGCGGAAAAGAAATACAGTTTGAATGACAGGAAGCAACATAGCTAAAACATTCACACATTACAACATTCCCACTCTGTCCCCCTTTTAACCACGTAGTTCAGTGTGTTAATTCTTTAATTGTATCTTGAACTTGAATTTACTTCTCTTAAAGCACCATATTTTTCTCCAAAGACTTTTCTTTTTTGGTGATTGATCATTTTCTACATTTTTTTCTTTGCTTTGTGTGAGACTTTGCTGTAATCTAGTCAGATCCATGTGTCTGCCTGTTCTCACAACTGCCTTGTCCTCCTTGCAAATATTCTTAATGAGTCTGTACCAGAAAAGGAGGGGGTTTTCCCCCTAACATACACTGTTTTGTTGTACTGAGGACAGCCACTGGAAAGGAAAAATCATAAACATGCTGCTGGTTTTTTGTTGTTGGTTGTTTTTTTTTAATGTGTGTCATGTTGGACTGAAAAATTTCTGAAAGGGGTAAAATAAATTCCTAGTGAAAGAATATAACCAAATTTCAGCTGGGTAATAAAAAAGAAAAAGGAAAAGGATTCCCTTTCTCTTCTTAGGCTATTCTGGGCCTAGAGATAAACAGAGTCAGAGCTGGTACTTTGCTGTACATAGCGGCCATCCAGAACCACAAAAAAGTAAGTTAAGACTTCTCAGGGATGGAAGATATAAGGGGAGCTATGGCAACACCTACCTAAAAAAGACTGAGGGAGGGACTAGAAAGTCTGCAAACCTTAAATAACATTCATCGGTATTTCCTAGCTGCCTTCCATTTTCCCTTCTGTAAATGTAATTTAGGAGTCAACTTCCCATGTTAAGTGGTTTTGGTTCATGAAGGAATGGTGCAGTCTGCAGAGGCCTCTTCTCGTAAATTAGTCAGAGTAACAGAAGCCCAGCTTATTTTGCTGTGCAAAATTTTTCAGTAAAATCAACAAAAGGTAAAAGTGACATCCAGCGACAGACACACACACATATATTTAAAGCCTCCCCCCCTCTGTCTCTTAAAATCTGCCCAGTGGAAAAAAATGTAAGGGCCGAGAAAAGCATGAGCTTAGTTTCCAACAAAGCAGTTTAGGACAAGCTGTTGATCACTATCATGAGATTTATTTTTCTGCTTGTATATCCTTCCTGAAGTCCTTCACAAAGTGAGGCCCTCCGAGAGAAGTGTAACTTGACCCTGATGCCAAGAGGAAGGTGAAACTGGAAGAAAAGAACTCTGCCAGTGTTGCCAGCGCTCCCACAGTCTCCTGGGCCTCATGTTTAGGATTTTACTTCCCTGATCTGCTAAAAAAATTGTGATGAGGGTAGGGTGAAAAGAAGGCCCTGGACAGTGTCACCACATCTACCACTTCCAACAGCCTCATTCCAACATCTTTTTATATGTAGTGGATGACTCCTCTGTTCTCAACAATCATTCACAAAGCTTTTTCTGTCTACCTTCTGTCTCTTGACTACATGTTTAAAAGGCATCTGTGGTAACCGGCCAAAGCAATGTCTCTTGCTGTATGGCCACAAGCTTGCAGGCACTACGCAAGTACAGCAAATTCTTGGCCAGCGTGATGTTACTGTGTGTTTCCCACTTCCCAGAGCGTCTATCCATACAATGTGTGTGCCACCAGCAGAAAGTGGTGAGAGAGTCCAGCATCAGAAATGGAAGGTGCACTTTCCTCTTTCGTTGGTGTTCCTTTCCCTACCCAATGTGTGTTTTGTCTTTGAAGAAAGAAGTTTGTATATAAATTAACAGCAAGGTCCATCATGACTAACTTCCCTAGAATAATGGATCTGAACTGTTGTTAATGTTTTCTGTGGTATATTTTCTCCCTAAAAAGAAAGGGGATGAGGGATTTTTCTAATACTTATTTTTTTTAGTACTTGAACTGTTTCCCCTTTGCTTTAACAAAAGCTATGAAGATTTTCAATGGTGCCATGACACCAAGCTGTCTGAGGTCTTGAAATCTCAAATCTCATGTAACCATTTCAGAGCCCTGAGTGTAATGCAGAGCATTTTAATCAAAAGGTATACATAGAGAAAACACTCTCCTACCACTGGAAACCCCACTTGGTCCTACAGAGATGTGGCCCTTGTGTGACCCCCCTACTTGTTCCTAGGCAAATCTTCCAAAGAATTCCCACTTAAGCCCAGTTTGCAGAACTGTGGGTCTCCATGTCCCCTCTTCCAGCTCAGCTGTCAATACCTGGTAACCCATCCCACTCATCCAGTCCTTTGATACTAGGCTTATGACCAAGATATTTGAGGTAGGCTAGGCTCAAGCTAGGATTTCCATGCTGCTTCCATGGTTTTCACTCATCCTGCTTCGTGACCAGCGGATCAGTGCACAGTCATATAGGAATGGTGAAAGGGTCTTCAATATCTTGTGAGCATGTGGCACACAAGTAGAGGATGAGCTGGCAGGGAAATCTGTCCACAGAACAAGGCAGGAGGAATAGGTATCTGGTGGGGCACCTCTGCAGGGTTATAAGATACAGAAAAAGCAACTGATGGATTTTGGCAGGTGGAAGAAAGTTAGAGGTTTCTCAGTTGCATTAAATGCAGACCAAATCTGTCTTAAGGGGCTTATAGGCCCTGGAGCATCTAACCTTGCAGACTCTTTGACATATCTAGGAGTGGGAGAAGAATGCAGTGTGCTCCTTTTCCAGTCACCAGCTCTGGTATTTGGGATTCCACGAGCCCAAATGTGCCAGGAATTAAGTCTCCCCAGACAAACAGAGATAACATAGCAGAGCTCTGATCAAGGGACTGATATCAAAGGAGCAAATCTCTCAGCCCCGGGGATGAATCATCAGAGCAGTTTATTCCAACCTTTTCTCCTCCTTTCAAGTATCAGGTTCAATTGCAGCAACAGCAGCACAAAAGGCTTCATCATTCTAGGTGCTGCAAAGACAGGGAAAACACAACCAGGAGGAATGGAATTCACAGGTGATACAAGGCTGGGAGGGTGTTGCAAATACCACAGAGAACAAAGAAGTAATGCAAAAGGAACCTACCTTGCTTGGGCAGGGAGGAAGAAGGAAAGATGGAGGCTAGTCATGCACCTGGGGAGAAAGAATATCAAAGGTAAGTAATCAAAGGGAGATGTCTAGAAAGCACAGCCTGGTTATAAAAAAAAACAAAGAGAGGCAAAAGAGATGCATGTTTGCCAACTGAGGTATACCAAATGCAAGGAACAGTAATACTATTTTGCAGGCATGCAAGGACTTGACAAATATCCATATAATCTCATTTTTCATGGGTGGGGAAACTGAGGCACCACATGGGTTCTGTAAAGGGCCTGTTATTGTGCAGCACTGGCCACACCTTGGCTGGGCAGAAACACCAGGTTGACAATGCAGAAAACTTTTGTCTTAGAGCTAAAGGGTGGTATTATGCACCGTTATGGGGAGATGACATGAAGAAGGTTACATTCTTGTTTGTGTGGCCTGCAAAACGAGGGGGTTGAGGAGGAGAGGGAGGCCCCAGGACAGGAGTGTTACAAAACACAGCTTCTATCTGTCAAGGGAGTATCAAACCAGAACTGCACCATCTCATCCTCTCTGGTTCTCAGCACCCTGTGGATCTAATCTCTGTGTACACATAGGGGCAAATCTGTCTGAAGGCATTCCTGCTCCCAGCTCCACTCAGGTTGCCCTTCCCACAAAGCAGGTGAGGACAGGTGGAAAGGGCTGAACTGGCAGACACAATGCCAGAGACAAGGCTGTGATGGAAGTAAATAAGGTTGTGTGTCTCTTCAGGTCTGCCAGTTCTTCACAATCATCTCACCTGTGTATCAGCCCACTCCGTAACAAAGACAAGCCAGAGGGCCAAGCTAGGTCTGGTCCTCTGTCTCATTACAGTTAACAACAGTTATGTTGGATGATCTTCCAGCAGTCTTTACCAGGGCATCAGTCACATCATTGCTGGATCTTAATAAGCAATGTTGTTAATGGGTTTGCTCCCCTGCTGTGAGCTGTGTTAGCTCTGCAGGGCGAATAGGAGCAAGACTGTCAACTCTAGAAAAATCAGTTGATCTCTGAGTCCTGTAGCTCTGGCTCAGGTACACGCCAGCATCCACAGAAGTGCTGCTGAGCCATAGTCTGCCATAATCTGGTTTGGGTTGTGGTTTGGAGTTTGGGGGTCACATGTTTTGTGGGGTGGGGGGTGGTAGCATGTCATTTATGTTTCAGAGTAGCCCGGTGTTTTGGCACATCAAGATTTACCTCTTTGAGCTGTAAAAAATTGTTATTAGTAATTACATTGCAGATGAATCTAAGCTTTGCAAGGAAAATTGAGGAGTGGGGATGGATGGTAACCATCTGTATGGATTATTTGCTAAGGGTGAGTCACCTGGGAAATATACATGCAGCTAGTGTATTGCCACCTAACCAGGCATGTTTCCATGCTACAGACAGGGTAACACAGAGTCAGCACCCTCCAGTGAGGCTGCACTTGGCAGCTTGTGTCTCCCTCTGGGCACTGTGCTCTAGCAGGAATGAGACCTCAGGAGCAAGGAAACAATTCATGGCCCACAGTAATCAGCTTTGGATTGGTAATGTTAACTCATTGGGAAGACAACGGAGAGAGTGGGAAGCCAGTGGCCTGTGGAAATCTCAGCATGAAAAAAAGCAGGAGAGCATTTTTAAAAAGCTGTGATGTTCTTTTGGAACCCAGGTGAAGAAATAGCTTTTGGTCACAGTGGAAGAGACGTGTGGCAAAAGTTGCCTGGTTTTATTACAGAAAGCAGAGCCCTCAGGTTTCTCCCAGCCCCAGGCTCAAGGGCTTTACTGGAGTGGTGCCCGAGGAGCTGTAGGCTGCAGAGCTACCTGGGTGGCATGGCCACACAACAAGCTGCAGGCCGTGCACCCTCTGCCTCCAGCAACAGCCCTGCTGGCATCCCTGCCAGGCATTTCTGTCTCCAGCACAGCAGAAGCCATCATAAGGTGACCTTGTACTAGGGCAAGACTAGAAATATGCAAGGATGGCAGCAGGAGCGTCCACAGGGGCATGGTCCCTGTGAGACAAGGCTTTGGTTTGTATGTAAGCTCAGCAGGTCCCCTGTGTCATGCAGAGTTCGGGATGGGATTAATTCAAGTTTAGTCACTGCCGAGGATAATGTGCCTCAAACCTCCATACCGTCCCCCAGAGCACTGTCCACAGGGGACATCTCGAAGAAACCTGCGGCAGGGGAAGGACAGTAGCATGAAGCAGGGCTTAAAGAATGGCTCTTTAAGGGGAGATGGGGAAGAGTAAAGGGGAAGCAGAAAAGTGGGGAAGAGCAGGAGGAATGGGCTGAAACATCAGGGAAAATACAGAGCATCCCCAAAGCATGAAGGACTGTAACACCAGGTCACCCTCAGCTCTATATAAAGTCAGACTCTGCAACACGCAGCATGAGGCAGAAGGAGCTACAGGAGAAACTGAGCCATCATAAAGCAGTGGGAAAATGCCATGTGGTAGAAGGAAGGACCAGGTGAGGTTCAGGGGCACAAGAAAGGCTTTGAGGTATGAAAGTGAGCCCAGAGCTGGCCAGGCAATGCAAGCCCATCTCCATCCATGCTTTCAGTCTACCCTTCCTAAGGCTGAGAGATGTCAGCCTAGGTAAAGTGGGCAGTGATCACCCCAATGTTGTATTGGTCCCTAGTTCTGGACATCCACAAGAAGGTTCAGAGACAGATATATCAGAGATCCTCTGAAGAGCAAAAAATGCCACTATGAGCTAGAAGGAGAAGAGGTTAGCAAGGTCCTAGCTACTTCCAAGGCCCTGGGAGGTCACAGAAAGGAGAGAAAGGACCCTGTTGGTGCCAAGGAGTGTGCAACATATTCAGTTTATAGTGACTCTGGTAGTGCTTCTGGGGTTCTAGAAAAGACCCTGCTCCACTGAATGGAAAGAGAGCCTCCACCACCCTCACTGCACTGTTTCACCCCTTTTTTTGTGGTAGCTGGGCACCTGATTGAGACAAATAATCAAAGACAGTGTTAGCAAGGAGCATGCAGTCTTTTCAATTCTGGTAATAGAGGCTTCCACATGGAAAGGCACATGGAAGCCTCAGGTCTCTGGCTTCTGCTGCAAGAGTTTGGCACTGCGTTGGACTCCTCCTGCAAGTCGCCACATACCTCAGAAGTGAACCACAGGCTCAGCAGCAACTTTGTAGCCCGTTTACCAGAAGGACACCCCAGGGTGTGGCGTGGGTGCTAGGTCATCACCAAAGCTGGGTGAAGACCTTGTTTCTTGCTGCTGCAAAGACAGGCATGGTGTATGGCTGTATGATTATGGTGATTCAGGTTTTGCCTTACTTTCCGCAGCTGGGGAAAGGAAGATACAGATCTGCAAGATCTCTCACAAGGCCTCCCCAGAGCTGGATGAGTCTATGGACACTTTGCACCTTTTCATTATGTTACTTGGGAGAATCAAACATACTGTATGGATGCAAAAAAGTGTTCACACCTACAGAGCACACACCAGATATATAGTCATCATGGCTATGCTTCAAAACCTTCCTGGGAGCACCCAGTTCTGAGAGCCTGGGAGCAGGGGACACGTCACCTTTGGCTCCCAGACCTTCCCAGTCAACCAGCAACTCCTGCAGCCCTTTGCATGGGCACCAGTGACAGTACAACTGCCTGCCTTTCTGCCCCTCTGGCACCACCTTGCACTTCCATGGCAGGCAACATCAGGGGATGATGAACCACAAGCCTGCTATACCTCCACAGTCTCCTTGGTGTCAGGGCACTGCACAAGCAAATACACCTGGTGTCTGCACATCTGGTGCACATCACTCCTTTAAGGCTTCCCATGAGCTTCGGATTTTCTCAGTGTCTGCTTTTAAAGTGTTACTAATTTGGCTTGACCCTTCCTTCAGCAGGAGAAAATGTGCTCTCTCTGCTCAGTTTAGTGAACAAAAGGTTAAGTCCCAGCAAAGGAAAAAACCCACCGTGCACTGAATCTTTGCTAAAGCTTGATTTCTAGCCAGCCCTTGCGTCTTTGCTTTGACTGCTCTGTCCTGCTTTGACACAGCCAGTCAGGAGTTGGTAACACACACAGTTACCTATGAGCTATGTATGATCAGCATGCATATTACTCTTGTGTCAGAATGAGAAAAAAGTCAAGCAGTAAAGGTGGTGTTATACCATCCCATCGCTCCCAGAAAGTTTTGTCTGTGGCATGAAATAAGGAAGCTGGAAAGCATTTCTCTCAATGCTTCTGCACTAACAGCTTTTCTGAGGTGAATAAGCCCCTGCAGATTTCAATGCAGTGGTGGGATCTGCCCAAACGGGGCTTTGCTGACATTTGTCTTGGCCAGTGCTGTTTGTCAGGACCTTGTCTTGCATTACTTAATGCAGCTAGGAATATACCTTGACTATTTGTCTATGGAAAGTCTGCTTCTGATATGCTGCTCTGCTAACTTTAGTCTAGCTGAAGCAGCTGTATATTCCTGCCCGTCGTTTCTTCCTGGCTGTGGCATTTAACAGGTCTTGAGCATTTACCGGTTTGCCCCGAGCCCTTTATGCATCTGGCTCTGAATAACAGCTGACAATAAATTCCAGCAGCTGATGCTGTGTGAAAAGTGTTTATCATGTTTCTCTGGGTTCATGTGAAATAATCTAATTCTGCAGACGGTCGGGCATTCTAGTTTCTAGTCTGTAGGACATGAGTACTTTCTGCATAGGTTCATTGTTCATATCCTGTGGACAGTTATAATCTAGACTACATGGAGGGTAAGATGCAGTCTTGAAGGTGTTGCTTTCATAACCCAGTGAAAATATAGGTGTGGTGTGCTTCATGTAAATTTTCAAAGGCCAAACATCATCTCCCACTACACCCTTATCAGTGATGGTTGACAGTGCCGAATTTATCAAATGAAGTACAATTTCTGTGGGAACATGATTCAGCTACATGGCTGAAGAACTCTGCTGTGATGTAGCTGGAGATAGGACCAGGACAGGTCTTTTAGGAAGCCCCCGGTTAAAAAGAACCACAGCCAAGAAATACGTCACACCTGTGTGCAGAAACTCAGTGAGAAAGACATGGAGAAACTCAGACACCAGACAATATTTGGCCTTCTCCCTCCACCAGCGACTGCCAAGCTGAGTTGTGGTTGAGCTCTGCACTTTTATTTGAAGATGTCGAGATTTAATTTAGATGGGCATGAACTTTGCTTTACAGACTTCCTTAGGGTCATAATTTTTTTTCATGAAAAGACCCAGGTGCAAGGAGGGGAAGTGGTTTGCTCAAGATCAGTCAGCTGGTCAGCAGCAGAATGAAATGCAAGCTTCTCGACTCAAAGCCCCTGCTCTGACCAGGAGATGGCACTACCAGCCTTTCCGCGTTAGGCTGGAAAGATTTTTGCGGGGCCACGCAGCACGGCCAGCAGTTCCAGTTCGATCCCTGCATGCCAAGCACCACCCCGTGATAAGACCTGGGTAATCTACCTGGTTCTGTTTGCTAAACTTCCACCCTAGTTGTCCCTTCTTCCTATGAGGTTGTCCAGGTCAAAAGCCCAGAGAAGAAAACACACACTGGCACAATATTTTGCTGCAGCCAAAATACCCAGCCACCACTTCTCTTCCTGTCAACATCAGCCCCTTGCCTGTCCCTGTTTTCCCCTGCCTCTCATCTCAGACCTGTCAGAAGTGCATAGATGCTCCCAACAAGTGCTGTGTCATTAGGTATTGCTGTCTGCTTTTAACCAGCAAGCTCAGTGCTGCATTTGTATATCCAATGTATTTGCAAGCACACTGGTGTTTCCCCACACTTCTCATTGACTGCTGTCAAGCTCTGCTTTAGCCACAGGGTAAAGAGGCCAAGAGCACATTGAGTCCTGTTTCTAGCTCCTGAAACAAGATTAGCCTTCAGTATATCCCTTACTGCCACGCTGTGTGAATTTTTTTGTTCATTCCCACCACCTTAGTATGCTTGGCAGCCATCTCTTTGTACCCACAGAGCACTGTTGGATGGGCATGAAAGAACTCTTTTGGACAGAGCACGATGACAAAAAGACAAAGGCTGCTGGGCAACAGCACGTGCTGAGCTGCACATTCTTGGAGGTTATAGGCTAGAGTTTATTTACCTTCTCTGCCTCACAGTTGCCTGCTCCCAATCCACCTTGTAGTCATGATCCCATGACTAAAAAGTGGGGTTTCCTACTTAGACACCTAGTAGCAGGCTAACACTGCCTGGTAGCTGCTCCACCTCACTTCATTCAGCTTCCCTCACAGCCACACCACTTACAAGGATTCTCCTACATGAGGTCTTTTCAATCACTTTTGCCTTCAGAGACCTGACCACTCGACACTGCATATTTCTTCCCTCTTCTTATCACGCACAGCTTCCTCCTGCCTCCTGCTTTAACTGCTGGACACACAGCCAGCAAGTAACATGATCTGGGAATGTGATAATCCTCCTAGCTAGTTCACTACAGTGGCCATCTCCTGCCTGCTCTAGGACTCCCTTCTGAAGTCACTCACTGTCTCTGCCAGGCCTTCTGCTGCATCATCTCTCAGTGCTTCACACCATACCATCCTTCCTTGGCTTCCTCTTGTTCTGTTCCCTAAACCTCATCTTCAATTTCAGTTCAACCTTACCCCTGTTCCACCAGCTCCGCGTTGCCTCTTCAAGCCTGATGTATTCTTTCGATTGCTCTGAGATGGTGGAAAGTGCTCGCCGGGCTTTGGGAATGAATTGTCCTTCGGCATGGACAGCCTCCCTTTTGTCCATTCACGTAACAGCAGGGAAGGAAGATAAGCAACTCTTTGTGTCCCAGAAATCGGTAGTTCCGGTTGTGGCATCAGTCACTCTTCCACTGATTTGCAGCATCAGAGAGTTGTAAAGACAGTGACGCAGAAGCAACTGTTTGTCCTGGCCTAACATCTTGGTGGGGACAGGGACATGAGGAATGAAAGACAACATCTTCAACCCATTTTGATGGAGAGGGTCTGGGAATTTTGGACAAAAGCTATCCTGGCTATGGAAAGAGTTTTGCAATGAATTCAAATGCAAAAAGCGTATATGCAAGAGGTGGAAAAAAAGGATAGGCTATGGAGAAGGAGGACAGAAGCACTGCTTGGATACTGAAGAACAAAATCAGAAAGGTCTCTTAGAGCCCAAATGGAACAAAAACTAGCATGGGATAGGATGGATGACAAGATGGAGTCTGTAATTATCCTAGTAGCCAGTCCAGGGAAAATACAGGTCTGCTGAGGAATGGGGGACAAACTAGTAACGGATGCCTTAGCCTTAGAAGCTGAGGTACTCAAAGCCTTCCTTGCAACATTCTGTAGAAGCAAAGCCTTCTCCCAGATCTCCAAACATATCATAATGGTTTAGAAAGTTGAGGGACAGCCAGGAGTGGAGCAGCAACAGGCTTAGTACTGCTTAGAGAACCTGGATATAGCATAATGTGGGGAACTGGATAGGCTACACCTCAAAGCTGGGATACACCTGATGCTGCTGAAAGAATTGCCTGATGTATTTATGAGGTTGCAGTCTTCCATCTGTCATCCCTGACAGCTGGAAAAAGGGCAACATTGTGCCCAACTGTAGGGAAAGCAAGCAGGATGACTCTGGGAACTCCAGACCAGCCATCCTTAGTAGCAGTATGTCCTCCCAGTGCCAAACATGTGAAGGACAAAAATGTAATCAGGACAGGTTGATACTGGTTTACCAAGGGAAAGCTGACTGCCTTGCAAAATGAAAGGAGTGGCTGTATGGTTTAGGGGAGAGTGGTTGATGTAATACATGTTGACTTGAGTTACGTTGTAGGTACTGTCTCCCACGGCATACTTCTTTGGAAGTGAGGGGGAGGTATGGCAGCAAACTACTGCTCAGCATACTGGGAAATGGGAAGATGTAAAATATCCCATTGAATAAGAATTACACCACCGGTAGACTAGCTCTTCCAAATTCCATGTGGGTGTTCTGACAACATGACATTGCCCAAGAGTGCCCTGGGCAACCCATCACACTCTTCAGCACCCTGACACAGGGTAGAACACAGCAGAAAGAATAAGCATAGCACCTACGCCAGCTGAGTGTCTATTAAAATATTTTGTAGCCCTGAAGGTTGAATGGAAGGCAGAGGAAAAGCTAGATAAACTATACAAAGCCATAACCAACTGACCAAATATTAGCAGATTTCCCCCAATCTTTTCATGAGCAATGTCTAGAAATGGAAGAAGTATCCCACATCTATTGCCACCACATACTTCTGATGTTCTGCTGATGTACATCTACTAAATTTTGTTTTTCTTGAACATGTAGGATACATTTGTCCATAAAACATTTGGCAGCCCCATGAGGCTAGAGGATACGTGAATGGAGAATTCATAACCAGGGAGACAGAGCGAGGAAGAAAGGCTTCGCTCTAGCTTCAGCTCATACATAATGGTCATGGGCTATTCCTTAAGAAAAATCCAGTAGTGCAGCTATCTAGGCACAAACTGCTGGGCCCACTAGCCTGTTCTCATGGGACAGCAAGCAGGATGCTTCAGTTCAGAAGGCAGGAACTAAGCAGGTCACACAGGCTAACTAGCATTTTGCTGTGTAGTGGGGTTTGGAAAGGCTAGAGCAATACTGGAAGAGGTGGGTCAGATGCTGTGAGGTAGAAGGGCAAAAAAGCAGCCTGCCAGTATCTGCAGGTTAGCATGGGCCTGGAATGGCTGGAAATGGGACCCTACTGGTCCATTTTCTGACTCACATGTCAGGGTGCTTCAGAGAATAAGGCACTGTTGTTTGCTTACAGCAAAGAAACCCTGTATTCAGATTTCTGTCCCAGTCCACTAAGAATGAGGACCTGGCATTAAAGGCACAGACAAGAAATATGGAGAGGAGAAAGCTTATGGCTCCCAGTTCTAGGATGATCAAGGTAGACTGGAAAACCCCAGGTAGCAGGAATATTTTAGATGAACATTTGATTTTAAAGGCAAATAGGAAGAAGGACAGAGCAGAGTGATGACAAAGCCTCCTCCAGTGTTGAGACCTCCCCACAATTCACTCATAAAACCCCACCACCTGTCCCTCTTAAACTTCCCTTCCAGAAACGCCATTTTCTTCTTTATGATCAGCAAAGATCTAGCTGCTAAGAACTCATGTCCAGTCCCTCCTTACCCCGAGACACTGCTCCTTCTCTGCCCATGAGACTATTGCTTACACCACAGCATTGAACACTAACAGTGCGGTGTTGGCCTAGGGCTGGAAGGGATGGTAATGGGCCACATACAGCTGGTCTTCATGTCTTTCAGTGTGATTTATTCCTCTGTTGTCTCATTTACCTCCTCCAAGAGGACATTGGCACCCTTCAGTCTCCAGAGTTCTGGAAAAAAAGAGGTACAAACAGTCCTGAGAGTTTCATACCTGTCCATCAAGATTTCATTGTATATCTAGGGGGCAGACAGGGGGACATAATTTCAGATTATGTTATTTCAAAAAAATGGGAGAGATAGAAAGTCTGGTTTAAAACCAGAAACATCTTCTATCCCAACTACCTTGGACTGCACATATAATGCCCTACCTTGAGCAAGTAATTAAGCACATTGCATGTGTGCGAACAAAGTGTTCACACCCACAAACCACACATCAGATATTTTTCTAGCTAAGAAGAAAGGCTTGACCTCTAATATGAGCCTAAACCGGATTTTGAAGTGTTGGTGGGAAGCCACTTCAAACAAAGTTATCATGGCTATGCTTCAAAACCTTCCTGGGAGCACCCAGTTCTGAGAGCCTGGGAGCAGGGGACACGTCACCTTTGGCTCCCAGACCTTCCCAGTCAACCAGCAACTCCTGCAGCCCTTTGCATGGGCACCAGTGACAGTACAACTGCCTGCCTTTCTGCCCCTCTGGCACCACCTTGCACTTCCATGGCAGGCAACATCAGGGGATGATGAACCACAAGCCTGCTATACCTCCACAGTCTCCTTGGTGTCAGGGCACTGCACAAGCAAATACACCTGGTGTCTGCACATCTGGTGCACATCACTCCTTTAAGGCTTCCCATGAGCTTCGGATTTTCTCAGTGTCTGCTTTTAAAGTGTTACTAATTTGGCTTGACCCTTCCTTCAGCAGGAGAAAATGTGCTCTCTCTGCTCAGTTTAGTGAACAAAAGGTTAAGTCCCAGCAAAGGAAAAAACCCACCGTGCACTGAATCTTTGCTAAAGCTTGATTTCTAGCCAGCCCTTGCGTCTTTGCTTTGACTGCTCTGTCCTGCTTTGACACAGCCAGTCAGGAGTTGGTAACACACACAGTTACCTATGAGCTATGTATGATCAGCATGCATATTACTCTTGTGTCAGAATGAGAAAAAAGTCAAGCAGTAAAGGTGGTGTTATACCATCCCATCGCTCCCAGAAAGTTTTGTCTGTGGCATGAAATAAGGAAGCTGGAAAGCATTTCTCTCAATGCTTCTGCACTAACAGCTTTTCTGAGGTGAATAAGCCCCTGCAGATTTCAATGCAGTAGTGGGATCTGCCCAAACGGGGCTTTGCTGACATTTGTCTTGGCCAGTGCTGTTTGTCAGGACCTTGTCTTGCATTACTTAATGCAGCTAGGAATATACCTTGACTATTTGTCTATGGAAAGTCTGCTTCTGATATGCTGCTCTGCTAACTTTAGTCTAGCTGAAGCAGCTGTATATTCCTGCCCGTCGTTTCTTCCTGGCTGCATTTTTAATGCCCTCCTTCAAGCAAGAAGAACCCCAAATGTTTGGACCAAGAGGTGAGGTTCCACTGCTAGGAAGACTGTGGTTCTGAAATAGCTATTTGTTTCAGCTGTAAAAGGTTCTTATGGGCATTCACAGTGGAGAGGACACCCGTATTTCACTTTCTGTCAAGAACCAACGACCTCCTGCCTGTGAGTCATAAGCTACCAGACTCCTATGAGGCTTCATGTTATTTTGCATGAGCTCAAGGGCCTGTACTTTGGTGCTGTGGCTGTCACCTTTCTACCACACATTCTCTTCAGTCTTTCTCACTCTCTCACTGCTTCTGTCAAAGTTCATACTCCTCTGTCTCAGACCCTGTTCTACCTTCTCACACTTCTGAATTCCTCACCTTCTAGATCCTGGGTTTTTTTTTAGCTTGCATCTCATTCCTCCTTTTCCTGGAGGTCAGCAACCTACCATTCTCTGTTTCCTGGTTGCTTCAGCACATCCTCATAATCTTCACTGTTTCCCTTCTGTATTCAGCCTTCTACAGGCTCTTCCATACATTGCAAACTTCTCCAGCCACACTGCTGCATACATACCCCTTCACACCTTCATCCTCTCCTGGCTTTGCATCCCTATGCTTTACTCAGTGGAAAATCATTCTGATGACTCTGTCTTAAACCTTGTGGCTCTTTAAGTCATAGACTTACATCATAGTCTAGACTCAAAGCAGAGCTATGAGGTTAAGACATGTCACTGAAAGCTTTGATCAATATCAGAGAGAACACTTTGAAAGAAATTAACAAAGCAGAGGGGAATAGAGATAGTCCAGACCCTAAAGTATTTAATGTATGAATACAAGTTAAAAACAAGTTAATATACAGTCTGGGTGACAATAGCAGTTGGTGACAGGAATATAAAGGAAGCAATAAACATCTGAGTATTTGAAAGCAAATTTGTTCATGATGGAGAAGAGAAGAAAACAGGATGAAACAGAGACCAGAGCAGAGATGAAAGACTGAGTGATGTTTGATCAGGTTGATCACTGCATGGATGACTGATTATTTGTTCACTACATGATCTGCAATGGTCCCACACTTTATGCTACAGTGACTAGGGCACCAATGTGACTGCCTTACACAAATTCATGTGACCATTTGCTAAACAAAAAAATGGTTGTGCAACACAAACAGAAAACAGACCTAGCAGGTCAGTCATGTGTCTTTCAGACATGCTGAAGCTGTGTCTCATCAAGAAGGAAAAGCCAATTCTTGTAAACACTGTGTATTTCAGTATTTCAGTGTATTTCAGTGCATAGAAACAAGGTTTACCACAACAAGTGAATTGTTTAAAAATTTACACAGCTTCTTCCACCAGGCATGGCATAGTTTTAAGTAGCACCAATTAAACTGTGTTAACAATATATTTTAGGAAACAAGGTACTCTTCTCTCCCAGTCTAAGCAAGCCTAATTTCCTCAAGTGCTCTCTCCTCCCAGCAGCATATTATGAGGACAACTGTCTCTTGTCTGGTATCTCACATTGTAAAGACAGGGCCAGGCTAAAGCGTAAGCATGACAGACCAGAGCCACATACCCCAGGTTTTCCAGTAAGCATCTCACATGTCTTCAAAAAGTCCTTCTCAAGGTGAAGAAAACCTTGGAACCATGTTGTTGGTCTGGTCTGCAGAAAGCCTGGGGAGAAAAGAAAACAACCCACAAACAAAAAACACACCAGTCAGGGAGGTGTAAATTTTCTGTGCAACTCCATGTGTGTTTGACCCACCTGATGGCAGGACCTTTCTCATTACATGTACAGCAGGAGAAAAGGTTGTAGTGAGACACCTCCTCCCACTGCTCCATCATGGCCCCACAACAATGGCATAAGCAGAGTGTCCACACCTTCCTTCCCCTCAAACGAAAGAAATGATGGTGCAGCCCCCCAGCAAGCTAGCAAATGTCCCTTCTTTGAGGGCTACTTAGCAGCTTTGCTTGGAGGTAAGACTGCACCACTACTTGGGCTCTCACCCAGGTACGTTCCCAAAGGAGAAGCATCCCCATGATATCCCCAGCTGCTGAGATATCTGGAACTTAAAGAGGACACAAAAGCAGATATAAAGGTTTGTGCACAGGGCATGCAGCGGTAAAATTTACCTCCAATAAATGTTTTTTCACATTTCTTCTCATGGATATTAACTGCTTTTCTTGTTTGGTACACAAATATGTTATCAGAAATAACACATGCAAAGAGTGACAAATGGTACAGTGATATTGTGACACTCTATTATGCTCCAGCCTTTAAATGGCACTGAAACCTTTGATGTGGTTGATGTCACCTGCAATTCTTAGGGATCTTATCTTGCCCACTCAGCAGTGGTTTCTCTCCTAGAAGGGTTCTCCAGAGATCTACTCACACACAACCCAGGGCCTTCCAGTTCCAAGGACACATCAAGACATTCCATGCCATTTGGGATTTTTCTGGTGGTAACACCTCTGCCAACTGCTGCTCAGATGTGAATGCACTGGAATAGAGATGGCATCCCGAGTGAGCAGAGATGGAGTTCATGCCAGGTCTGGACAATAGCGTGACATCTGAGAAGGTGCTAAGAAACTCACAAGTTTTGTAATGTAGGCTGTTGGGCAGAGAGGAAGTGGCAAATGGAGGGGAGTTCCTCCAAGACTTATTCTCTGATTAAATTTTCACTTCCTCCATTATCACATTCTCCTTTTGTACTCCCTTTCTCCCTTCTATTTCAGATCCAGTTAGGGATACAGGCTTGGGGAGTTCTGTTTCCCACCAGAGGCGATGCTTTACCAGCTCTGAGTATACTCAAGAGGCAATGTGGGATATTAGCAGAAAGCCCACTGCAGTTAAACTTTAATCTCACACACGACTCTAGGGGCTAGCTTGTTTTTCAGAGGCCTGTGCAATGCTTTGAAGATCTCTGTAAGTGCCTTGCACACCACAAGCCAGGGCACAGTTCTGTGGGTAGTCTCAAATACATACCTGTCCAAGCTAGCTCTCCCATCCCTCTTGAGTTGAATGACACTTGTGTGGGATTCACAGCAGCAGTTTAAGAACTGCCTGCATGCTTGCTTGAATTGTGATGAGCAGTTTCAGCTGAAAACAACACATCTTCAACCATTCAAACTATTTAATTGCAAGCAGCTTTTCCTTTTGAAGCTTCCTTACAGTTTTCAGAAATAACCATATCTAAAACAAATACTCATTCCCCAAGTTTATCACAAAAACTATACAAAATGTTAATTTAGGGCTCAGTGAATCACGTGTTTTGGCCCTGAATGATTTTGCTCTCATTTGTTCCCATTTTGACAAAAGAACAGAAGTGTTAGAGTTAAGTCTGACCTAGATATGCTTATGAGTTTAGATGGCCAAGTTGGTTTTTTTTCAGCTCAGCCACAGAGTTGAAAAACAATCATACACAGCTTAGCCTGGAGCACTCCCCAACTCTGAGGTTGGTTGCATAGCAAATTTTGCAAAACACTTGTCTGAGCTAGGAACATGCAGCAGTCAGTAATGTCAGGTTTCAGAAAGCCTGTACTGGCTCTGTGTTATGCAAGCAAAAGGATTTGGGGAAACAAGTGCCAGAGAAGTACATCTTTTTAGCTTCTATGTCATAGTGGTAAGGGAATTAAATATATGCATGGAGGCTGAAAGAAATGGTCATTTCCCCTAAAATGAAATGGCAAATCCAGGATGCTGGGCTAGCCAAAAAGGTTGCAGGGCAGAAGCTGGGGACATTCCAAGATACAGACCCAGGCTGTGATAAAGGAGTAAGAAACAGGAGACTTACAGGGTAAATGTAAAATCCAAACCAGATACTTTAGTTCTATAGTTTTTATTTTAAAAACAGGAAACAACCACATTAATAAGCCTATAAAACCCATCCAAAATATTCACAATGCTGTTACAGAAAAAAAGAGATACCATGTGAGAAATTACCTACACATTTCAGTCCAAGCCAACACACATCTCTGATGCAAAGCTCTTATGCACAGCTGTAGGGGAAATTCTAACATACAGATGCCCATACAGAAATGTCTTGTCTGGAAGTGCTGGAGGGTCAGAGGAAGGGTACAAGAATCTTTATAAGTGAGCCAAAATATGGAAGTCATATATAATACATCTGAGATTAAATATCTGACACGGAAGCCCGATTATGATGGAAGCTAGGGGAAACTGGATGTAATAGGACCACATTGCACAAAGCTGGAGTATTTCAAATGAAGTCACAGGAAGTATTTCCCAGCAGCAGTTTTACTGATCTTTGCAACTGTTTCTCATTAGGGAAGGTAGAAGTGTCATAACTAGTTACTGAAAATGCCAGATACATGCCCCCAGAACATACATCAATAGGAACATCTCTGACCTGCTCTGAAGCAGCATGTTATCAAGAAAGCTTGAGCTGTCCATGCAAGAACATTTTTGCTGCCATTCCTGCCTTTCTGCCTTTTACCCACCTTGGAATTTGTGGGCCTGCATCTCTTCTAGGATATCCATCAATGATCTCCATCATGAGTTTGCAGGTAGACCTGAGTTTTATCAAGCCCAAAACAGAGATCTTAAGAGCAGAAGTTTAAATTTGACCTACCTCTGTGCTACATTTAGATAGCTTGTGCAGGTCTGGAGACACAGGCCTAGAGTCTCTCTTGCCAGAGTGTGGTAGTCAGTGAAGCAAAGCTCCCACCCCTTGACTGCAAGTATACATGGTACTTTTTGCCTTCCTAAACTGAAGGGTGCTAGCTTAGCAGCAAGGGTAGGTGTATATATACATACCCTGGATCACCTAGCAGTATGACAAGCTGAGAGATCATTTACTGATGTACAATTACTGTCTGCCATATCCCTTTCAAGAGGGGCACTATCACAGAGCTGTACACAGCACACTGGTGAACATCAACATCATGCAGACCTTCCAGAGAGGACACATGGGGCAAAACATCTGGCCTGCAACCAATCAGTGGACTGAGCACTACAGACATTTCACACTGCTATGCTACCAAGTTCCAGTAGCTCTGGTCTCTAGTCCTGCATCTTTACCTTTAGGAACTTAACACATGCCATAACTGACCATGCCGGAGTCCAGAAGGGTCATTGTTACATGCCTCTAATATTTATAAAAACAATTGCTAAGAAAACACAGCTTTGGAAAATAATCTTTATCCTCACACCTTGAAGTAACAATCTGCAAATTTCAGACCTTCTGACCTATTAGAACACAGCAGAGAAGCCCCCAAAAAAAATAAAGAGAAGGAAGGAAAAGTTACTTTCTGGTTTGCAATCACCACCCTCAATCATCCCATACAATGCTTAACCATAACTGAAAATATAAGCTAACACCCATTTGCTGCAATACCACACTTTCCATGCAACACTTGGGAACAATAGTTAAAACTGCCACCAAAAAAAAATCCCAAATAAGAGATTTTGTTGGACAACCAACCATACTTCTCACTTGTATGCAATTCTCTGAATTTCTTTCCAGAGGGCACAAATAACTTAAAGGTGATGTGCATAATTGGCTCTGTTGTACATACCATCCAAAATGCCCGATCTCCTGTTTAGTACCACATTTCTCCTTTACAGTCTTCTTGCACTTCCGGTCTACAGCATCTTTTGTTAGAATAGCTATTTCTCTTAAACATCTTCAATTTCATCTGTACATTTTTGTACACCATTAAAAAAATAAATATCTAGAAAGTGACATACAAATAAATAAACTCAAGTAAAAGTATGCTTTCAGTCTGTCTATACAAAAAAATAAAAGAGCAGGAAAAATATCGACGTAACTTGGTCCCCTTTTTCCTGAGGCTAAAATAAAGTGCACACTGGAGAGAAAAAAGCAAGGAGATGGCTTTTTGGTAGGCTTGTTAAGTTCCAGTGTAACACTGCACACACGCACACAGAGTGGACTCAAAGGGCCAGGGACTTGTTTAGTGGGTCACTTCAACTCACTACAAAAATAGTAAGTTAGATTCAAAAACATATGGTCACCACGTGCATTTAGTATGTTAACCCCAAAAAGCAATTACAGGTGAGAAAAGCAAAAGAACATTTTTTTTTTTTGTTGTTCTGAACAGCTCTTCTCTGTTCTCCTGATGTTTGTGACAGGGAAGATGGGATTATTTTTGCCAAGTGCCATGTGCCTTCCAGTACTTGAAAATGGGATCACCCATATCAGATTTGCTTAATGCTGGTAAGCCTGGCAAAATGGGTGAGGATGTGGGTGCAAAGAAGAAAATAGCAGCAATTGAGGGGGGGGGAAAAAATGTCCCAGTTCTCATGGTTTTCTTTGCTCATTCCTTTAATGACTCCTTAAGCATGTAAGAGTCGAAGAAGGGGTGTGTCATGAATCTTAGGCAACTTCTTTGTCAGGCTGTATGCTGTTCAGCTCCACCATGGGGTTCTTCTCTACAGGTGATGTGGGGCTGGCTCGTCCTTCAAAGCCCCTGGAGATGTCTTCAAAAGTCCTGCCCTTGGTCTCCGGCACTTTGAAGAATGTGAAGACAAAGAAGATGACCAGGAAAACAAGGAAGATGAGGAAAACATAGGAGCCACATAGTTTCTGCAGGGAGAACAAAAGCAGGAAGTTTTTGTTTGAAAAAGCTCACAAACCTAAGTGTAAGGTCATTTAGAATTTTGACCTGTTAACAGCAAACACCTTTCAACAATGGCCTTACTGACTTTTTCAACACAGCTTTTTTTTCTTAAAATGAAATCAGGTTCCTGTGGGCTTCTGAAATGCTTTTATGTTCATGGGGTCACCAAAATTGAGATTTGATGGGCTAATTAAGATGGCTCTTCCAACTATTTGTAAGCCACAGGCAGTTAAGACAGCAGAATACAAAGTGAGCCACAACACTCAACCTTCAGTAACAATCAAAAGCATAAATCAGGGACCTCTGGAAGACTGACCAGCCCTCTGCTTGAAGTACAGAGAACTTCAAGGAAAGATCAGGTTGTTAAGGGTCATACAGTCATGTTTTGTAGTCTCCAGGGACAGAGATTCTACAACCACTCTGCACACCTATTCCAATGCTGCAGCACTCTCACAGTGCTTTGCAAGCTGGGTCCTTACCTCTGCATAAGGGAAGAGCATTCCCACCAAGAAATTAGAGGTCCAGTTGGAACAACCAGCCACTGCCATGGCTGCAGGCCGTGGGCCCTGGCTGAAGAGTTCTGCCACGATGAACCAGGGGATAGGGCCAGGGCCAATTTCAAAAAGAGCCACAAAGCCAAAAGTGGCAACAATGCTGATGTATCTGATCCACTCCACAACATCCTGTGAGGGAACAAAATGTGATCAGCTGCAGTTTTGAGGCAAACCGGGCACAACACAACACCATCTCCAGTGCCACAACTTCCTCTGTGAACACTATGAGACAGATTCACAGTTAGGAAGTTGTGATCTCCACTGCACACTCAGGTCTAGCCCCAGCTGTACCTGCCTACAGGGCAGAATTGCAGGGCAAGGCAGGTGTGCAGTTTTATAGGTCCCTTGCTGGGGTCAGCCTGGACAACACTTAATTACTCACCTTCAGAGCTAAAGCGATGGTCATAAGAATAGCACACACAGCCATTCCACCCAAGCCAACTAAATGGAGGGTCCTGCGTCCTGCACGTTCCACCAGGAACAGCTAGAAACATGGCAGGAGGAAAAAAAACTGTGATTTTGGCAGCAAGAGCAGAAAAAGCTCCCTTGCTCAGTGTGCCCTGCACCTCTTATCTGCCTGTAGACCTCAGTGCCAGTGATGATCTCAGTGCAGATCACCAGGCTGCTCCATCCTTGGCATGAGTTTTTCTTCTCTGGTTCTTGCTCCTGCCTTCTCTCATCATTCTTTTCCCCTGTGCACAACTTTTCACCCTCCCCTTCTTCTAAAATGGTAACAATAGCTCTTTTTCTCCCCTCCTCTCCTCCACAGTGCTTTTAATGCATTCTTTTCTTTGCTCTTACAGGCCACTGCCTAGCCCAATGCTTTGCCACAGCCTGGCTACTTGTCCTTAGCCACATCTCCCAAGAAAGCTCAGGCAGACAGGTTACCTCTCACCATAAGGCTCTGTTCCACTTACCGACAAAACAGTGAAGACAGTGTTTACCACGCCAGCTCCAATGGTGGCATACACAGGCTGTGTGATACCAGCTCTTTCAAAAATCCCTGTAGAATAATAGAATACCTGGGAAGAGAAGCAGAAGTTGGACATGTCACATTTCCAGTGTTTGAAAGCATGCCTCTTGTTCCCTGCCTGAGAGCTTGCAGGCCCAACAAGGAGTTTCTAGGAAGCACTCAACAGTAGAAAACAGTATGCTTCCAGTCAAGGTTCATTCACTTGATGCAAGACTGCAATGTCTTGCTGGAGTGTGTACAGGAAAAGTGAAAGCCAATATAATCTCCATTTTAGCAATCTCTGCAGTTATCACAGAACAGCAACCACCAGCCAAGGTGCAAAAAGGGGTGTTTGGAAACACGGTTCTCTCAACATTAGCGGCAAGTGCAAGTGTAGCCAGAGATAAGGGAGGCCTAACAGATGGGACAGTAAGATAACTCACAGCATTGATGCCCGAGAGCTGTTGGGAAAGCTGCAGCATGATGGCAATGATAATGGCTTGGCGGTAGTTTGGAGAACGGAAGAGCTCTAGCACAGTAGCTTTCTTTTCCTGGGACATCTTAGCACTCTCTTCTTTCATCTCCAGGATGTCTTGAGACACATCTTGTGTACCACGGAGCTTCTGGAGAACTGGAAGGAAGAATAAATATATATATCATTTTTATTATATATATATATATAAAATGTATTATAAATATATAATACACACACAGCCAGTAGGTTCCCCCGACCCTGCCCTGCTATTTCAGGCAGGGCACCCTGGGAAGACTGGACCACCAGTCAGTCAGCATTTGGGCCTGCTGCCTGGGAAAGACTGAGCCCGTACATGCAGCCTTGCTCATCTTTTTTCAACGCAGAGGTTGGTGCTGAGATCAGCACAGAAACCAGGCCCAGGCCCTACCCATGTTGCTTGATCCCCAAATTTACATTTGATCTCTAATTCTGTTCCCGTGCTTGCCAGAGCTGACTCCAACCCTCTGCAGTAGGAGAGGGAAACACCCTCCAAGCACCCTGTTCAATGTCAGCCTATTTCCTGCCTTTCAGGAAAGGCTGACAAGAGCTGCAGCAGCTGGGCCTGCTACATCCCACCAGGCCAGGAGCCACTCCTCATGTCTTAATCCCACCTGGAGTGTCTGTTGGGATGCCAGGTTTCTCAAACTTCCTGGCACTGGTGCAACCTGAAGGATGGGAGGGTAGGCATGGTGCCCTCTGGGAGTCACACCCTGATCCACCACAGGCTCCAGAGTCAGTCCTGGTCTCCCACTCAAGTTCAGTGCAGGCTGGGAGCCAGAATACAGCTGTGCCACTTCAGAGATGAGTTCTTACCTGCTTGTGCTTTCTCTTCTTCCATCTTGTTGATCAACAGAAAACGAGGGCTCTCCGGGCAGAAAAGAAGAGCCACACACTGCAGGATTGCTGGGAGAACTGTGAACCCCAAAAGCAGTGGCCAAAGTGCTTCAGTCCCCATGATTCCTTCCAGACCAAAGATCTACAGCAAGAATTGGGGAGTAATAGTGATTTAAATACTCAGATTCCACACCCCACACCAGTGAGTATGACCGGACCACATATCACACCTGATGGCAAGTGCTGCCCACATCACCCACCCCCAGCCCCCCTTTCCCCTGAGTGCAGGATCAGGTTGTATCAAGCCTACCTGGGCCACCAGGATGCCCACAACAATGCCCAGCTGGTTGAGGGTGCCAAAGGCTCCACGAAGGCTGGTAGGTGAGACCTCACTGATGTACATGGGCACAAAGCCAGTGCAGAGACCACAGAAGAGGCCAATAATGAAGCGGCCAATGATCAGCATCTCTACTGACTTTGCCATCTTGGAGAAGGCCATGAGAGCACCACCAGCAAAGGCCAAGACATTCACCAGTAGCATGGAGTTCCTCCTGCCAGGGTAAAGATGTCAAGACTGAGCTCAAACTGGCAATACATTTGGAAAATCATTGGGAGAAGGGTAAACCCACACATGACCTCCCAGTCTCAGGGCTGGGAGAAGAAA
Source organism: Phalacrocorax aristotelis (assembly GCF_949628215.1). Taxonomy (NCBI): domain Eukaryota; kingdom Metazoa; phylum Chordata; class Aves; order Suliformes; family Phalacrocoracidae; genus Phalacrocorax; species Phalacrocorax aristotelis. The sequence goes on along the minus strand of NC_134276.1, from coordinate 134,869,054 downwards.
TGGGTAATTCCCATTCAGCTCCTACCTTGGCCTCCAACCCTCTCTTTTTGCAGCCCAGACATTCTTGCTTCCTCCCCAGCCTCCTCCTCCTCCTCCTCCTCCTCCCTTCCTCTCACCTCCCCACACTCCACTGTGGAAGGGAAAAATTCCCCAGTGGTTTGGATCCCTCTTTCCAACTTACCTGCCAAATCTGTTGACAAACAGGCTGACTGAGAAGGAGCCAATCATACCTCCTACCGAGAAGATAGCCACAGAAAGGGACCACAGAGAGGTGAGGAGCTCTGGGGAGACAACTTCCCCATTCCGTTCTGACAAGGTTCTGTTGAAGAACCTCTGGATGATCTGCAAGAGAAACCAGGTGGGGACAGAGTTACAATCTAGTGGGAGACATTTTGCACTGGGGAGACGGGAGATTACTTCAGTTTTCATGGAGGCAAGCAGCAAGGATAGACCTTAAAAATTCAGTAGTTAGCAACAAGTTAAACAAGGGGAAGAGGAGGGTGCAGAAAGAGGAACTTTCATTGAGAAGTTCAGTAGGTGGTAGCAGTATGATGAAGAAGAAATTGCTTCACTGAACATGGGGTGGTGGGCCAATGATGATTAAGGAAAACAGGCTTATCTTCTGAATGTTTCTGGATTACATGAGCACTGGTGGTGCTTGCGGGGTGGGTGCAAGACAGCTGGAAGTGAGAGGGAACAAGAAAACATGATCACAGAGAATGAAAGAGAATACTTCTGGTAATACCAGAACTCTGGGAGCAGGGACAGGCTTTCCAGGATGGAAATACTTTAAGAGAGACAAAGTTTCACTGAGGTAAGCCTGAAGGACTGCAGCATTATGCAAAACAATCCTTCACTGTCCCATGGGGATGTGACAGGGCTGTGTTGCTAATTTCCAAGGCATCCTCTTTGACAGTGAGGGATGTTCTACAACAGCCAAGTGGGGCATGGCCTCAGAGTGTCTGCCCCCAGCAGATGGCAGCAGGACATTAGCTAGGGAGAACCCCCTGCCTCCCACCCCACCCCCCAACATGTGATATGACATCTATTCCCGGAGACAGGGTGGATGTGGTATTGGTGACTCAGTTCCTGAGAGAGAGGAACCATCTTATAGTTAACAAGAAAACCACATTTCTTGAGTTTTTTTTTTTTCATCTCTTCTTTTCCTTCTTAGGCTACAGTCATGAGATTATTTGGTCAGAGTGCCCCAGTCACAACCCTTTTACAAGCACTGAATCTATACTTAATACAAGGAATGAATAAACAAATAAAGAAGCCCCAGATGGTCCCTGAGATAAACTAAGCTAGAGCAACTGTAATCCTTACCAAACCTCAACTGTTTTCTGCATGCTGCTCTTTACATTTCTTCTGCCATGGCTGATTTGTTCTGCCTCAAAACTTAAGTGGCTCACATTCCTCCATGCACCAAATACAGACCTACCAGGAAATGGCAGTTGGACACCTCCTGCCCTAGCCAACCCTCTTCACTCCTAATTAAGAGAGCTGGCCTCTCTGCTTGCTCTCTCTCCACCCCAAAACTTTGCCCTTCCTGTCCATTGTTGTAGTGGAGAGGGGGTTTTCAATGTCTTCTTTCCTTGACTTAAAACAGAACAAAATTGTTAGCTGCTTGGGAGACTGCTCCTCTCCTTTCTGCACCTTTGTTTTCTCATCAGCCCCTCAATTCATACCATCTCCCCAACTCATTCTCCCCCTCACCTTCTCAGGAGCATTGATGACACCAGTGTTGTACCCAAACTGGAGAGATCCAATGGCAGCAATGGAAACAGCATAGATAAGGGGTGCTGTGATTTTCTGAGGAAAGAGAGAGAAAACATTTTAGTTAATTTGGTTATTCATGATTTCCACACACCTTGAGTTTCTCTTCAGCATAAACAGCAGCTGCAGCTCATAGGTGCCACATGCAAGTGTGCCAAGGGCAGGGAATGGGCTTTCATCCAGCAAGGGTGGGTACCAGTAACAGAGACCCTGGAAAAGAAGATGCAACTGTACACTATGACGAGAAGTAGGAGGGCCTGTTAGAACCTCCCCTTTATCATCTTCTGACCTTCATCAACTATTCTCAGCTCATTGGTAATGAATACACTGGCTGCATTAGTGGCTGTTATTTTGGGTTGATCTGCTTTACAGAAAAGCTTTTGCTGATCTCTGGCATGTCATGAAACAAGGGTCTGACTCTTCCCCATGCCAGCTGACAAGTTCCCATAAATTGAGTCTCAGATCTGCCCAAGAGCTATACTGGCAGTCACTCCTAACAGTTAAAACATGCACTCTTCAGCAACAGGCCTGCTTTTCCCAGGCTAGAGCTTCCCAACCCTGCCCCAGGGCACCTGGCATGGCAGCCTGCCTCACAAAGGCAGTGGCAGTGTTGCCAACCTTCCCATTTATTTTTCTTGATGATGTGGTAATACTTTGTATTTTAAACGAAGCACAGACCCTGGACTTTTGAGTATGTGCATATTTATTAAAATAAAATAAGAAACTGCTGAGCCCTCAGAGCCATAGAGGAAGCTTGAAGGTCCACCCTCAGAAGTCCCACAGATAGAAATCTAAGTGTCAGTGAAAAGCATCTGACATTTTCTACATTTTTAAGCTTGCGGCATTTAAGCCAGCTCTGTGTCAGGGAGGTGCGGGAAGCAGGTAACTTGGGAGTTGGCACTTAGATGACCAGTGCTTGAGTTGGCATAATTTGGAAAGACCATATTTCTGTCTCAGGAGGGATTGTAAGCTTTTCAAAAAATATAACAGTCCCTTTTCCAAGGCTTTCCAGTTACTGTCCTAAGGCTGGCAGTGGAGAGAAGTACTCCATGGGGCCTGCTGTCACAGGTCTTCCAGTCTCATCTTCTGGCTCTGCTCCAGGAACAAGGGCTCCCAAGGCTGCCAAAAATTTTTGCCAATAAGCTTCTGCCAGTGCTCAGACCACCTTTACCAATCTTTCAAGCCAAGCATGTAGGTGCTTCTGGCCTGCACAATCCTCACACAACTACAAGTTACACCCCAGTAAACAGAAACTGGGGAAATTACTCTCAGGCATGGCTTCCCCCACCTACAGCACATAAGTGTCTCAGAATGAGCTCTCTTCCTGACAAGGTTAGTAACGGAGACAAAGGGGACATGGTCCTTCTCTTGCAGGGAGCAGATGATTCTCAAAGCAGCATTCACACCTGAACACACCTTACACCCGAGGCAGTCTAGGCCTTCTCCATGCTACCTGTGACTGCTCCCTCATTTTTGTCGCAAGGAAATTTGGCACAGAACCACAAGAACACAGCTCTTTCAAAGTACCTGAATGCCTGTAAAAGGGCATTAAGACATCTAAGCACTTTTAGGACTCCAGGCCAGGTTGTCCCTAGCCAGCAGGGATAGCAAAACTGAGGACAAAACCCTGCGCTCTCCACATTTCCACAGTGACTCAACACAAGATCATCTTTCTACCCAGGGCTCTGCTTTGTCATGGCCTGCAGTGGTCACAGCTGGCCTTTTTCTTCTGGGTGCAGCAGGGACTCAGGGTACCTGCTTTGTGGTACCCCTTACCTACAGGGTAGGTATATAAACTATAAGGAGGTTAGTTCTTCTACCTTCTTTCATACTCCCTTCTCTAGCTGTTGCTTACTATTTATCTCCTACCCAGTCTCATACCACCCTAGACATCACACGGCTTGACACATCCCCTCCAGTGAGCCAGACTGTGATCTAATGTATGGATCATTTGTTACTGCTGGAAGTGCCTCACTTCCCAAAAGGCAAACAGGGCGTTCAGAAATAGTACAGCTACACCACCAACACACACACACAGACACCATTCAAAGGCTCAAGGCTGAAGTCTGTACACCAGCAAGGAACTCAAACCACCACCTCTCCCTCTGACCACAAGCATCAGCAGCGTTCATTATCCAGGAGATGCTTCTCACCAGTCCACCCCCACCCCCCTCACCTCCTTCACCGACTGGAACCTCAGAGAAGTACAACTTGTTGAACCCAGCCCTGCTCTGAGCGACCTTGACCAAATGCTCTCCTTCCCTCTGCCACAGCTTCTCACGCTACCCGCATCTCCCATCAATATGGCGGTGAGGTCCGCGGGCTCCCCCGATTCTGCTGTTCCTGGGTAACTGTAATCCCCTGGCATTCTGCACCAGGCCCAGCTGAATATTCGCTGTCTCTTCTCATTCTCTCCTCATGCTCGCCCGCTTTTTCCCCTTGACACATCCAGACACACGCAGTCATTAGCTCACTCAGCTGCTGCACGGCTTACTCGGAGCTGCAGATGAACCATGGTACCGACAAAGGCTCTGTCCCCTGCTCTCCAAAGGGGATAGGGGAAGGGATATGCTTTGTTTTCTTCTTGAAATTTTAAAACACCTTTATTATAAGCTATACCACCCCAAAAACGCCTTAAAGAGTAATCACCCTTTTAGCATCATGAATCCCGAGCCAAACTAGTACTGCTCTGCCAGCAAAATGAACCTCGTGATCAATACACTAAAACACGGAGAGCATCATGTGGACCATCGGGCCACTGGCAACGAAAACGAATCAATCTCACGACCTGCAACAACCCCTCCCGAGCAGCCCATGCCCCCCGCCGCCGCGAACCGCGGCTGCGGCCTGCCGGCACCTCCGCCGCACCCAGCTTCACCGCCACCAGCGAACACCCGGTGGCACCGGACGGCAAGGCGGCGATGAATCCCGACCAGCCACCGGTCGCGACCGCACACACACACACACACACACACACACCCCTCCGAGTCCCCCGGGCGTCCCCTCACACCGGCCGCAAAGCTTCCGGAGGGGGGCGGGGAAGAAATCCGCGCTCCCTCTCTACCTTTTTGGCATCCATCGCCGGCGACGAACGACGAGCTCCCGGGGACCGGCTGCCGAACGGCTGCCCCAGCTAACGGAACGCGCGAGGCGGCGCCTCCGCTCCCCGCTCACACCCACGCCACGCGGCTGCCCCAAGCCCTGCGCGAGCTCACGCTTTCGCCCCGCAGAGGCCCGGGGATTTATGGCCTCTGTTTCGGGTGGGGGGCTGGTGGGAGGGGCGGGGGAGGAGCTCCCCGGCGTCCCGTAATTACAAGGAAAAAAACCTAAAACGGAGCGTGTGAGCTTTCTGACTGCAACTGACATCAGCGGCCTTCCGCCGGCGTGCGTGCGGCGCAGCCGGGCCGCCATGGTGGGCGGCGGGCGGGGGGGTGCGCCGCGGCTCCACCGCCCAGCGCCGGGGAGAGGTGACAGCGTGGAGGGGAAGTGTTTACACACGTTTGAAGCCAGGCAAATGTCAGCTAATGGTAGAATACACGGCTGATGGGCGTGAAGGGAGCTGCACGGCATAAAGCTGCTTTCGACCCGGAGTTTATGAGCAGCGAGGCAGGCAGGGACGGGCGGGGAGGCAGGCGCACACATAGCACGGGCAGAAGCCTCAAGTCAAACGCCATCCTCCCTGGTTGCCTTTCCCACCGCCCAGAGCTGTGGATGAGGCACGGCTCTAGATAACTGGCTTTGGGTGTTTTTTGGTTTTGTGTTTTGGTTGGTTTTTTTTTTTGCTTGGTTGTTCTTTTGGGTTTGTTTTTGTTGTTTTTAATATATTTTTCCTACAAAGCTAGAATCTATGGGGGCAAAGCTTGAGTTGTGATTCTACAGCTGCACGTACTTCCAGATTTGTTCCCTTTCAACCAAACTGCGCTACTGTGCTTCATATTTATATGTTGCCCATCCTTCAGGTCAAAACAATTGCCAAACTCTTCCAGGAGAGTAGTAAAGAGTTGTGCTTTGAACTTCAGGCAAAACCACTGTCAAACAACAAAAGGCTTCACTGAATTAAGAATCTGCCAAGCATTTTGACTACAGAAAACGGCAACAGCTCAGAGCTGGGGCTGGGCACAGGGACAGAGGGAGAAAGTTGTTTTATGCCAGATTTTCGTTGCTAGGAAAATTATCTTGGGACCAGCTATCGCTTTCGTCACCAGATTCTGAGGAACTGGAACGATTACATTTTAATTTAACTTCTGTTTATTTGGCATGGTCGCCTGACCACACACAACTGGAAATTTGCGGGTCAAATGGGGTAGCACTTGGCCACTTGACTTGCGCCCTTCAGTAGGTATTTCTGTGGTGGTGTTAACAGAGCAACAGTTGTATAAAAGGGCAAGGGAAGCCTGCACAGTCCTCTTTCTTAGGCTATGTGATAAAAGCTCATTTGCACACCCACAAAGGAGCACAGAGAGACAATGGCAGGAAAAGGACCACAAATAACATCCTCCCCCAGCTACTCCCAGGCCCATCACAAGATCCATCAACACATCAAAGGCCCCATTTTCACATGCCCAGAGGAGCAGAGGGGCACAATGCCAGGTGGTGACCGAAATTACGGACTGAGAGGAAGTGACACCCTGCCTGGGCCTGCCCCTCCCAGGGCTGTCCCAGGAGAGCCATCAGCCCCATTGTCCCGGTGTGAAACCCATCATGAAGAGTCTAGGGCTGCAGCATCTTTCAGGCGGGGGAGAGGGGGGCTCCTGCGTACAGGAGCACCGGAGGCATTACAGGATGCAGGGGAAGAGCATTTTGGGATTGCAGAGGACTTACTCTGGGATATTAAGGGGAGGAATCAAAGAGGGGAAAGGGGGGGCATAAGGAGAAAAAAGGGGCCAGTTGCATATAAACTGTTGGCTGGCCAGCACACGTGTCCAGCCTTGCCCTACACTTGATCAGCACAGTCTGTCAGTACTGTGTCCAGTTTTGGCACCGCCAGTTTAAGAAGGACAGGGCAAGGACTTGAGAAAGTCCAGCAGAAAGCTACCAAGATGATCAGGGGACTGGAGCATCTCTCTTATGAGGAAAGGCTGAGACACCTGAGTCTGTTCAGCCTGGAGAAGAGAAGACTGAGTGGGGATCTTATCAATACTTATAAATACCTGAAAGGCCGGTGTCAAGAGGATGGGTCTGGGCTCTTTTCAGTGGTGCCCAATGACAGGACAAGGGGCAATGGGCACAAGTTGGAACACAGGAAGTTCCACTTAAACATGAGGAAAAACTTCTTTACTGTGAGGGTGACAGCAGTGGCACAGGCTGCCCAGAGAGGATGTGGAGTCCACTTCCCTGGACACATTCAGAACCCGCCTGGATGCGTTCCTGTGCCCCCTGCTCTAGGTGTCCCTGCTCAAGCAGGGGGGTTGGACAAGATGATCTCCAGAGGTCCCTTCCAACCCCTGCCATTCTGTGATTCTGTTATTAAATTGTATTTCTACTTCTGTTCCTGGGTGAGGTACTCTTCTATGTGGGGGTGGGGTGATGTGGTGTGTATGGAGGTCTCAGTGCCAGGCCACAGAGGCCTGTGTGCCCATTGGGGCAGTAAGTGCAGGCATGCAGGTGAAGCTGTGAGTACTAGTAAAAATCCAGCTGGACCAGCCAGCAAGCAGGTGAAGTGTCCTGGTAGTGGGGGGGGGGGGGGTGGGGGGGGGGGTGGCTGTAAGGGAAGGACTGCCTATCAGAGGGACCAGGACAGTCCCAGTCAGCTGCCGGAGAGACTGTGAGATCTGAGAGGACACACTGGTGTCTGTGTCTCTAAGGATGAGGCCATGGCAGGTTGGCTACTGGAGGGACCAGGGGAGTCCTGGCCAGCTGTGCACGTGCATGTGCTTGTATGTGTGTGAGTGATGGAGTCTGTACCAGCAACAGGAGTGGGGCTGCAGCCTTGGGGTCTCATATACCCAGGTGCCAGCAACTGGGGAGACTGGGATTTGGGGACAGCTGAGTGTCTGAGCCCAGCTCCTGGAAGGATCCACCCTATGCGTGTGTATATACCCATATGTACATAAATATATATTTCCCATTACTGGACTGCCATCCTGCTCACTCTGGGAGGGGAACAGGATGAGGCCATTGGTACTGTTTGTGTTTGTGTAAATGCTCTGTGTCTCTGTGTAGGTCTGTGTGGTGGCCGTGTGTATATGTGGTGTATATGTGTGTTTGTGTGCATGTGCCTACTGAGAATATCCCAAAGTCAGGATAACAAGATACATACTCAGCCTTGCTACTAGTTGCACCTGGAAGCAAGGAGCTGTGGCAGCCTTGCCTCTATCAGGCTGCCAGACCCAACCCTAATTCCCTAACATTCTTTGTTTGAGTAATCTTGGCTCACATTTGTTTTCCTGTTTCCTAGCTTATTTTCCTTTTCTTTACAAGCGTACCAAACTCAACCTTGAATCTGATCACCCAGCTGTCTCAAACCCTGGCATTAGCTCTGGAAATATTCATTTACTGGTGAGCATGGGAAGTTGCCATATTTGAGGAGGCTCTAAGCATATCCAAATTTCAGAGGCAATCTCCAGACTGTGAAAAGCATTCTTCTGAAATGGCCTCATTCCTAGCTTATTCTTGACTCACATGACTCTGTTTTAAGTGCTGAGCAATCCAAACTTCAAGATTAAATTAAATATATAGGTAGCTTCCAGTCCAATGTAGAAGCAATAAGAGTTTAGCTGAAAAATCAGATCTCTAGCACATGATGCAGAACACAGTGGGTGGCACTGCCTTATCTTTACTGAGCTGGTAGAGTAAACAGTAGTGAGGAAGAGACACAAGTTCAAAATGCATCACTGAAAACCAAATTTCCCTAAGGAATGTGGGGAAAATACCCCACCCTTCCATTTCAGTTAGCTTTGTCCCAGTCTGAATTCATCTGCCAGTGCTCAAATATTTAAATTTGAAGTTTTGCATCAGACCCTATTCCTCCCAAGTATCAGTTTTGTTTCTGTCCTGGGACACACACATACCTTCCACATCACAGATAATTCTTCTGAAGATCATCTGTTGGGGGACTTACCATAATACCTCCTTAGCAGATTTATCTGATACTGCACCAACTAAAACTACCTAGTCATTTTGTGAATATAATACTTGTGTATTATTCAAAGTGCATTAACTGCACTAGGATGGAAGCCCACTGCAGGTTGCCTGTGGCCAGCCAGACTTAAGGTTTCTAAAGGAAGGGCCAGGCAGAACCAGCCCCACGTAGAACTTGATGCTGGTTGCCCCACATTAAACACCAGTATCCTAGACACAGAGCTATGGGGACTGGGAAAGGCCTATCTTTTGCTTAACAAATTTTTTCTTTTTAGCTTTGAGAACACTTGCATGTCTAAACTAGTGCATGCCAACTAACATTTAATTTCCAGGGAACTTACATTTTCAGAGGAAAGTTGTTTTAATCAGAGAATGCCTATTAAGCATTAAGAAAGAGCCCCAACAACAGGCAAGCCTGTTCTTGCCTTAATTTATCCTAGAGGCTGGAGCTGGCAAGTGACCCCACCTTACTGTAGCTTTTTGAAAACATCAATGGAGCTCCAACAGGTATATTTCTCTGGCAAACACATGTCATATATACAAGGCCTTGGCTCAGGGGACAAACTGGGAGAAGGCACAATAAATTGGATGGTAAAGAAAAAAAATTATCTTGTCCATTCCTCCGCAGCCTAATGGGAACAGAGACTGATCAACAGAGACTGATCAACCACAGGGTCATCATTCTGCTATCCAAGTTCCTGGCAAGCTGTATTTCACCTTACACTAGGTGTTTTGTCATATCTGCCCAACTTTCAGTTCAGTGGTGCTGCCCCATACCATGAAGCTCTTCCCAGTCTCTCTCTTTCACAAGTTTAGTGAATCCTTTCTCGTGTTTCTTATTATTTTGCCTGGAGAGCAAATTCTTCAGAGATAAGAGGAGCAGGGATAAGGCGGATTATTATGCAGTGTTTGCCTTGAGAGATGGTTTTGTGCTTTTCTGTTTGTTGTGTTTATAACAAAAGAGCATTCAGAACAAAGGAGAGAGAATGAGAGCCAGCATGGGCCAGATGCTTCCCCCACAAGCCATGAGTAACTTCCATTGTTGAGAGGTGCTGAGAGGAGTGGGAAAAAGGCTGGAAAGATAAAGGAAAAAAAACAGAGATGATGGGTGGAGAGTAGGTTGGCCCATAGACAACAGGAGGTTGAGAGAGAGAGAGGAGAACCAATGGAGAAACAGAAGGCAAAAACAAAAAGCAAACAAGAGGCATAATGAGGCAAAGAAAGAAAGCACTAAAACAAATTAGAAGGGCGAGGCAGAGGAATAAAAGAGAAAAGGAAGGAAAAGGCAGCAGCAAAGTACCAGAGGAAAAGGTGAGCAGATAGAAAAGATGAACAGAAACAGAGAGAGGTACAGGAGGAAACTGCAGAATTACCCAACTGGGAGAGCACAGACACAGCACTGTAGAGATCATGGCATTAAACCAAAGTCGCCTTTAACCTTTGCCCTCTACCATGGTGAAATGTAGGTTGGAGATCTGAAAACTTTACTAATTAACCTAGTAAATTAATCAAATCACTGAAGCAAAAAGTTTTTTAATATTTTAAAAATCATTTGCAAAGGGGAAGTAACCTTTGTAGATTCTACAGAAACCAGCACTCTGGAGAGTAAACCACAAGCAGTAGCATCATATTGAAAATTCTGTTTCCTGTATGTATCTCGGTGCTACGCGAGAGACGTGACAAACCCAGAAAGTTATCTAAGGTTCCTATAACACTTCTCTTCTTTTGCTCTGATTGGAAAAAAGACTCCTGCCCAACATCTAGGCCACAAGCCTACTTTTTCCTGATTGATGTTGCCTGCATAACAGGCTTTCTAGTGAAGAGAGGAGCTATGTATCTATGCATTTGCCTTTTTCTTGTGCTATCTATTTATCTTGTTTTATTCTAATATTGGTTCACATCTAAGAATAGCAATAATGAGGTACATTTATGTGATTCATAGACAATGCTGTAAATATATTGTTTCCATAAGCAACTGCCCTTCTTATGATCTCTCTCAGTTTCTGCCTTCTGGAATGTACAGGCAACAGGTGAACTATATCTGAAACTGCCCCTAAGCCCATGTCCCAGTCCTGACTGGGATGCTGCAGCAGCTGGGGAGGTGGAGGCACCAGCAGAGCTGTGTTGGAAGCTCAGGGGTGAGCTAGCAGGACACTGCAGGGCAGGAGTGAGAGGCTTTGGCCAAAATATATGTGGTGAGGTTTTCTTTATATATCAGCCACTGCATCTTGCCATGGTTTTCTCCACCCTGAGCAAGAAACTGCATGTGAAGGGGTATGTAAGAAGACAACCTGGCTAACGAAGTTCAATTAAAAACCATCAGCATAAGTAGAGAAAAAAAATATTGTACCAAGGAGTAAAATTACAAAGAGAATTTCCTAGCAAAGTCCTGAGCGCCAGCATTAGCAACAGGAAAATACACCCAGTTCAGGACAGTGGTTGGGCTGGGGGTCAGTTCAAGAAGAGGCCTGGAGAGGCACAGTAGGTATGGGATACAGGAAATCAGGGTTGCCATTCAGCTGAGACCTCAGATGACTCTCCCCTCTTCTTCCCGAGGGCTGAACAGCACATGCATAAAAAATGGGTTGTTTTTGATGAGTGTTCACAAAACTAACTTTTACTTCATAGTTCTCAAGAAAATATTATTGTCAGATGGAAAAAATATTATTTCTTAAGGTGGGGAAACAATTTTTCTCTGGAAGACATAAAAAGAATTCCTCTTTGGTATGTGCAGGGCACCGTGCCAGCCCGACAAAGGATGATGGGAAGTTTGACGAATTCAGCTAGACAATGTTCTCTAGCTGCTTAACCAGCTGCAGTGTTTCAAGCACACAGATACCAATCAGAAAGCATAGGCTTCCTCACAGCAACATTTTACGCCTAGCCTGGTCAATCCAGCAGCCATGCAATAGGTGCTGGGGCATGCTGCCTGCTGGCACATGAAGCCAGTCTGGGCCTGCACACCATGGCATGGGGTGGAGGCATTTCACCAGTGTAAGCTACCTTATCTCACGTCCCTATTTAGGCATACTTCTCATATCCCAACATTAGTAAGAGAAAACTACATGGCACAGCCAGCACATAAACATACAGCATACAGGGTCGAACCCACCCACTATACATACACACTCCCCAGCAAATACACACATTGGACATATATATATTGACACAAAAGGTCAGACACAGAAACACACTAACATAACTGGGCACAAGCAGAGCTGCAGATTCACAAACTCTGCTTCTGGAGGAATTTCTCATGCCATATTCTGCTCCCAGGTACCCGCCTGAATCACGCTATATTTTCTAGCAATGGCCTGCGGTGGGAATGGGAGCAGAGACAGTGAAAATGGCTCACTGAAATCACATGTGATTACAGCACTGGGATTCACAGGAAAGAAGCAAAGCCCCTGGCTGGCTCATCTCCACTCCCTTCACTGTTGTAATCTAAAATTAGCTGCTGTTGAGCTGGAAACACTCAGGCAGCAGGATTTGAGCCTCTCCGTATGGAGGCTTGTTTCACCTCCTGGGCCAACAATGGCTAAGCCAGCCTAACACACAGGGGTTTATCACTCCTCTCCCAGCAGGAGATGCTCTGAGCTGCCCTGTGGCAGTGCTTCCCTCTCCCCCTCCACATACAGCACCCCACACTTGCTCCTCAGTAGCAAGGAGCACAAGGACCAGCTGACACAGGACAAGAAAGATGGCAATGTGAAGAGTGCTCCAAAACACTGCACTCTGCTCCTGTGCTGAGATCCAGGAGGAGCAGATGTGGAAAGATGAGAATAATCCCATCTTTAGGAAGAGGTGCCTTATGCAGCCAGTCCCACTCTGTATTGCCAGCAGGGTCAGCTGCCAGAAGGAGCAGGAGGGATCCTGGCATACATTGTCATCATCTCATCCTGGCAGTTCTGCCCCGCCCCACTTTGGAAACCGAGTGCCAGCAAGCCAGGGTGGGCATCTCCCCTAAACCACCTCCTTATTTTATACAGACTCTTTTCAGGGGAATACCACACATTATCTGATTCATGATTTCTTTTTGTGTCTCTTCCTCAGCCTCGTTCCTCACCCTCCACTTATGCCGCCCTGCTCATACTAACCCATCTGGCTCTTGCATTGCTCCCTCTGGGTGCTCCACACACCCTTCATCCTCCCCCAAGATCATTTCTGCATCCTTTCATGGCTCACTTCTACTCCTACACACACATGTATCTGCTTGCCCGCCCGTGGCCCTCATCTTTTTGAAAACTAGAGTGGTTACATTCACCTAGCCTAGCTGTGCAAGGATGCTGTGTACGCAGCTACTCAGGTGTGCTTCTGTGGACAGGTGACGGATTCTCCAGGGCCATATTACACTTGCATGTCTGTATAAAACGTTCATATCTGAGTAACTTCATGTGCTGATACATAAACAGATATGCTATGTGTGCTATTGCATGCCTGTACAAATACTAGCATGTCTGAGATTATCAGTGCAGGAATTCATAATATTAAAATGTGTACATATGTATTACTTTGTCATATATATATGCACATGCTTTTATCTCTGAGCATACACTTAAATATCTAAAGATTTTTGCACACATGCTGCTTCGTACATACAAAGGTATGTACATACGCACATGTTCATATGAATGATACACAATATATAGCTGTATTTTCATTTGTGCTTGCTTGCATTAGTGTGACTACAATATTTGTTTACATGAAAGCATTTCTGTGTAACAGTATTCCCCATTTGAAAGCCTATATTTTTATTGTTTATTTCTACTGGGCACAGTTAGTCCAAAACCAAACATTAACTTTCACATTCACATTAGCATTCACCTTAACTAAAATACTAGCAAAATAAAATCCTACACAGAAACTCCTGTAGGTAATGAAAGAGGGCTTTTTCTTAGTATTTTGTTGTGCAAAAAATATCACTCTTTGCAGTGATAAGGCCTCAAAACCTGGAAGAAAAGAGAACTTGAACAGTAGAGATAAGAGTTTTGTTGAAAGCATTAAGAAACTTAACACTAACACTACTGAGCAGATCCTCAAAAGAAATCTGTACTTTTCCAACAAGATGTGAAGGGCAATACTTTTAATATTTTACATCACCATTTGCAACAGGGTAGGCCACAACTGCTCTTCTGCACAGCTATGTTTTACTTTACACTTAAGTGCAAGGAGAGGTCCTTGGTACTCCCCAGTGGCAACTCCCAGCAGAGGCTGCTGTGGGAATTGCACAGGCGCTGTGGCTGCTGTGTCCGAGGCCTCTCCCAAAGAAAGCTTTGGAAATTAGAGAGGTCAGTCTTCTGGTCACAGTCCTGGCTGCACAGCTCCCTCCTTCCAATCCACAATACTCCAGTGAAAGTCCTCCCCCAAACTATTTTGTTTGCCCCCAAACAGCTCTCACTGTGGCTCTGTTTCTCAGTAAGGAACAGGCCAGCTGCTGAAAGGTCAGGGACTCCTTCAAGAATAGGCTTAGAGGCAGAGATGGTTTAAATATCTTCTGTACTGAGAAGCTTCAGATTTGAGTCACCCAGAGGTAACACACATTGTGGGACCACTGGGAAGAAACAGGCTGAAGACTGCTCTGTGGCTTTTGGTCTATGATAGCAGCTTCATAAAGCGTTGTTCCAACAGGGGCTTCACTCCTGGAGACATTCCTTCAAGGGACTGGGGTGGATTTACATGTATGTAGTGCACAGAAAACACCAACACTGTTGGCTCTGACCCTGCTGTTATCTGCCTGAGCAGACAGGGAGTGGACAGTGGGGATGAGCTGTTCATGCCACAGCTCCAGGTAGGTCTGAGGTGGTGTTCACAGGGGAAGCCATCACACATCTTTCCAGGAGGGAAAGTGCTTGGCCTCAGGTCAGTGCTTCTGCACAGATTTGTTCCAGTTTAATTGACCAGGTGGGAACAGGGTGCACTTTGTTTGAAAGAGATTATACTCCCGAATTAGCTCTCCTGCCAAGTCTGTTATTGCTCTGCAAACAATGTGAGTATGGGGAAATGGACCTGGGAAAGCAGAGACTGGATGCATGAGGAAGAGTGTAGATTCCTCAGTTGATGACACAGATAAGTAGAGCTGGCTAAGCTCAGAAATTAAACTAAAGAAATGAGATGGCAGGTCCAGGATCACAAGGAGCCATAGTGCAGGGACTACATGATGGCCAGTCCCTTAACACTGGCTACAAGACTGCTAATGAGGAGACATACAGAAGAGAAACCACACACAGGGAAAGGCCAAGGGATCCATCCAGTCTTTAAACCCGGTCTTTTCAGCCAGCAGTCTAAGCAGCATTTTTAAACATCAGTAGTTCCCCTTCTACAAAACTCTGCCCTAGGCAGGGTCAGATGCCATGTTTGTGCCCACTGGCTGGGTGCCTTGGTTTTGGCATGTCACATAACCCTCCTCTAGCCAGCTCTTTGTACCTCCTGTATTTGTGACTTCTCCCTGTCAGGCCATCTCTCTTGTTTTTCCCTTCTTCTTTCGTCAAGTGTCCTTCCATCCCTTTGTGGTTTCTCCATCTGTCCTTTTCCCTATTTCTGCTTCTGAGTAATGTACAATTTTCTGCACACTCCCCCCTTGACATGTATTGCCTCTTCACCCCGCTACTCATCAGTGGCTCCTCCATTCCCCGGCTGTGCTTCCTCTCATCATTCCTTCCCTGATCATATTTCACTGTCTGTGACTCCCCATTGCTCTCCCAGCCTCTGCAGCTGTACTTCACTCACTTCTGTCCCAAAGTCCCTTGGGAAAGGATGTTAGAATCACCACAGGGTTAAAAGCATGAGTGGGGGTGGGAAGCTGCCCTTCTCTGTCCTTGATTAGCGCCATCAGCCTTTTGGGAGACAGGAGGTGGCTGGAGGGAGCTGGGCTGCATCCTCATGTGGTCTCTCATGCCCTCAGCACACAGGGTGAGTGCAGCAGCCCTGCTATCAGCTGTGCCAGTGCCAGGCAGGAGGAAGGGAGGGAGGGAGGCCAGGTAAAGCAGACTTTTTGGCAGACACAGCCAGTACCACATGTGGAAGCCTCGGAAACATGAGGATCGAAGGGGATTGATATGGTGAATGACTGCTGCTTTTTTAGACAGCTGGAACATATTCAGTGTCATTGCCCTTGTGCTCAGCCACTCTGCAGAGGTCCCCTCAGTCCTGCACACTGCTCATGTGTTCCTCTAGGCTGCAGTGAAGCTCCTTGTCTTTGCCTTCCCACAGTATACCATGGAGTTCCTCAGTAATCCTCACTTCTCACCCACCTAGGTATGCACACAGGAATACTCACACGTGCATATGTGCATATGCCAGCCCTGCAGCCCCCAAGCAGTTGAATTTCTAAAGAAGTTAATACCTCACAGCAGTCAGTCTGACAGACATACCCCCTGGGAAACTGAATCTCCTTGGCAATGGAGAGAGTGAAGGGACAGACATAACAGAATGAGATTTTTCAGAGCTAAGAGCAAGGAGCAGATATCTCCCATCAAGGCATCCACACACCCTCCACTCAGAAACACAGTAGAAGAATTTAGGGGGTAGAAATAAAAGAAATGCCAAAACCAAAGAGGACTTGTCTGAGTGAGACTGAGCACAGGAATTTAGATATGATGTCAGGGACTGTGCCTTTGAGCCAAATGTCCCTAGCTGAAGGGCTGCTGGGTTATTCCTGCTTCTGGTACAGCCAGTTGGAACCAGGCACAGAGCAGCATCTTGCCAGATCCTCAGCCTTCAGGTGATCACAGAACAATATGTCAAATGCTTCAAAATATGTCACTATTTGCATGCCCCCCTGCCATCCGTGAGGCATGTATGCATATACACCACTCTTGCAGCACTGTAGGATCTGGACACCTCACAGCCTTGATTTTTCGCAGCACCCCACTGAAAGGAGGAAAGAGTCTTTTTCAGATGCAGGACTGAAACAAAGAGAGACTAAAAGTAGATCCCAGACTGAAATGCCACAATGCTGAGCACTGCAGCATAAGTACTTTCTCAGTCCTTTAAATGGAAACCAAAAGCCTGGAAGGGGAGATGAATATTGCTACTATTGATCCAAAAAGCCAGCACCCAGGGGAGCTGTAATGCAAAATGGCACAGAGGAAAACGGTAAAGTCCAGCACTCTCCAGGCTATGTTGCTGTACTCAGCACTGCTGGGAGGTGTCTCCCCTCAGAGGCGACCTGCAACCTGTCCCTATCTGAACCTGCACTCACCTCTCTTTACTTCTAAAAAAGCAGCTACTAAAGAACCTGCTCTTTCTCTCCATTGACAGAGTAGCTCTATGGTTAGTGCAATACTCCAGAACATGAGACCTCTGTTCAGCTTATCCATTATGGAACTCTTTTTTCTATGTTCCTAGGCATGGTGTTCATGGATCCACAAGTTGCTATTGGAACACAAACCTACTCACCATGCTGCTCTGAATGCCTGATTAGGTCTCATAACTACCTGTGGTAGTCCTTAAAATATGTATATGTTCTGCCTAATAAATTCAAACATGCTTATGGTGAAAAAAAAAAAAAAGACTGGAGCAAAGATTAGAAGCCAACATCACCTGCTCCCTGTACCTATGCCAGGTAAGGTAGGAATCAGGCTGCCTCGCACCTCATACCCAGTGAATCCTTAACTATTCTTTGTATGGGGTTGTGTCCTGACCCAGAATTTGCAATCACTAACTTCTTAGGGCCTCCACCACTTCAGTTGCATCCAGTGGGGAGAAAGGCTTCCCAAGGAGGCCTTTTGGTAAAAACACACTAATAACCACTGCATTTCATGTCATGTCTGATCTAGTAGGGGTGCAAACAGTATTTTCAGAAATAAATCAATGCCAGAAATTTGCCTCCAGTATATGACAGCTACTGAGTGTGTTTTTAAATAACAAGCAGTACATTTCCTGTTTATGACCTCAAAAGGTCCCTTCCGATACAAACTAGTCTATGAGTCTATAAAACAGCTGAACAAAGAAAGGGTGGGTGAACTACGACGGACTTTGATGTCGGTCTGGAACCTCTCTCAAGGGAGGATGTTGTGTGCATATGTGGTGGCAAAGTACACAGCCTGTTTAGACCTACTTCTTAACTCCAGCCAGTGTCCTGGCGCTACAGCTACTGTAGCACTCATTTTCTCCAACTTTAACCCTCATCTGTTTTTCTCAATCTTCTTGTGGCAGCACAGTGACAGACAGAGAAATGGAAAAAGGGATAAAGAACTGAAGCAAAAAATAAGGGAAGGAAATATCTGTCTTACAGAAAATGAAGGAAGGACAGGAAAAAAGTGAGAGAAAAACAATGTGCAGGTTAAGAATAAAAGAAAGGAATAGCTGTGCAAAAGAAATATAGTTGTGAAAGAAAGGGTATAATAAAAATGAAGCAAAGGAGAAATAGAAACAGAGACAGCTGATATAGAAACATGTCTCTTTCTAGTAGGCAATATTCTTCCGATTTTCAGAAAGTAACTAGGTACAAGTTGCATGACAGTGCAAGGGAAGGATGTTCTTGCAGCATTTTTGTGTGAAGTGAAGCAATTAGTGCAGCTTTGTGCAATGGGGACAGAATATGCACAGGATTCCTCCACTGCCTGCAGAAGGATTTTCTTTTTGGTTGAAAACCCACTACTTCAGGACTCAGTAATTTTCAGATCTTCAAAGTTTATCTTGGTCAAGAAATATCTCCTGCACTATCCCTGATATAAGGTGCAGGCTCTCTACAGATCTTTGTGTCACAAAGGCACAGGGCACCACAACCATTCAGCCTAACCTATGCCAAGAGTTCAGGTTTCCCTGGGAATTTGGGACGCTGAGCCAAACCACCTTTAATAGGTCCAAAGATTTATCAGATAACACATTCTTCAGCCTTTCAGAAGAATCACTGGATCAGAGACAGAGAGGACAATGTGCTAGTCACATGAGACCCTAAATCCTGAATTGACCTAAAAATGCAGTGAAGCTCAAAACTCCATAAATAACATATTTATCTGCAACAGATTCCTAATCAACTTTTGATGCAAGATTTCTGGGAACACCTTAAACTGTGGGGTGAAATGTAGCAGTAAAATACATGTTTGACTACTGTTGGCATTATCTGAGACACAGATGTTCATACAGCAGACCCAGGCCTCCCTGAATCCCATCCCATTTTGTGCCAGGCTCAGTGTAAGATCTGGAATTACTTCCCCATGGCAGCCACTCCTCCAATTCTTCCAGCATTTACCCCACAGAGCTCAGAATATTGCAGAAACCAACAAATGAAATTACTGATGACACAATCTTCAGAGCCTGAAGCTAGGGATAGATTAGTAATAGGACTAATTAGTCCTCCCCAAGGGTCCAACTTAAATCAGGATGACACTGTAGAAAGCACTGTATATAAAAAAATTTAGAGATAGCCATGTCCTGAAGATCTATGTCAACACCTACATACATACATAAGGGAAAAGAACTAGCATTAACTCTGTTTTACCAATACGGGAACTAGGCATGTAGTGATTGCATGGTTTGACCCAAGAGAAAATCTGTGATGCAGCCATAAACCAACCCCAATATCCAGAGACCCAGATCAGTGCTTCGTCAGCTAGGCAATCCATGATCTTCCTCTGGACTAAAAGCAGACACCATGACACAGGTGGCTGCTAGGTCTGCTAAACAGAGCCACTACAAATGCTGTGTTTTCAATGTGGTTCACGTTCATCCTAGATTTCATGCCCCCTTACTTACTTGAAGCCTCTAGTACAAAAGAATAATTTGCTGGAAAGCAAGAAAGTGTAGTTATGGGTTATAAACCCTCACTTGCCTGCTGGGAATGTGCACAGCTGATGCTATCAGGGGAACATACACATGTCAGAGTCTGGCCATCTAGCCCAGACCAGAAACAAGAAAATATCCTTTAGAGTTGCACTCCAAATTTTCATGCTTAGGTGACTGGGAAACTGATGTTCCAGTAGGACACTCACCCTAAACTGGGAGGAAAACCAAAGCTCCTCACTGGGTGGTGTATGCACCAAAAGAAGCTGGGGTACAGCCCTTGGGATATTGCTGCACAGAACATGAAAGTATTGTTGTGACTGCCTATGTGAGCCCAAGCATATTCTTACTTTTTACTGAGAGGCATAAGAACTGCTCAGTACTGTGACATTGTTCCCAAACTGTTGTTGACAGGAGACAACCTGGTCAAAGAGAGGACCAAACTAACACTGAAGAATACATACTAAAAATATTCTTGCAGCCCTATGGCCTGTTCTCCCCACAGGGACCTTCAAAAGGCTAAACAAAACCTTGGTGGCTTGCAGTGCAGTGAAGACCTGGCTTGACCCCAGTCAGAGAATTGACATGACATGCCCAAATACCTTACATCTTTTTCTGTCTCTATTTTTGGTTCCCTAATTGCCTAATTTCTGGACCTTATGTAAACCTGCTTCAGCACAGCAGTTTACATTAGTTCAGTATGCTCTATGGAGATCAGCTACCTCCTCCTGCCAGGCAGCAGGTGTGGGCATTGAACCTACCCAGTCCCTTCCAACGATCAGTTTTTAAGGTGCCCAGAAGACAGCAGGGAGGTCAGTTTGGGTCCTCTGTTTTCTAGTACAAAAAAGGCTACAGAGATCCAGAAGGAGATGTGGTTGATAAGCACACACAGCTCTCAGGCAATAAACCATGCCCATGTTCCCTGGCAGACACCAGCCTTTCCAGTTCCACTCTGCTTTCCCTCCTCTGTCACATGCTCAGCTGGTAGGCAGTCATGTTTCAACTCCCACAAAAGCAACAAAAGTGAGATACCTTGGTGGGGTAACTCTACAGCAGAATCCCTGATGTGGGGGCATTTTCTCTTCCAAATTTCCATTTCAGGCTGACTTGTAAGGCAGATAAGCTATTCCCTATACTCCACTGCAAGCTTCCATAATGAAATAACTTACCCTTCTCTTCTGTTGCCTTTGTACCCTTTCTGCCACCCTTTAAGCAGGGAGGCATGGTCAGAATAGAAACAAGTGCATACACGTTAAGCAGTGGGAGTAGGACACATGGAGCAGATATCGTTTTTATCCATGGCAGGGAGGATCTTACAATTGCCCTAACTTCACTCTGGCTCCTCCCCAGCTGGAAAGATGCTGCAACATCTGACAGCAATCAATGACATTCAAGTATCATGTTCCCTCTACCCTGTGTTCCCTGTATCCCCACCTTCCCTGCAGCTTTGGAGACCCACCAGAGCTGCCCCACTTTGTGATCCACCACTGGGAATCTGTCAACCTCTACCAATGTGAAAATAAGATGGACCCATGGCAGTTTAAGTGACAACTAATTTAACTCACTTTCAAAGAGAACAGGAGAATGCACATCATGTGTCTCACCCATTGGACAAATCACGCGAACACAGTTATTACAATCTGAAAAACTGGATGGAGACTAAACACAGCAATCCAACACAGACAAGCCTGTGTCTACTCACCCCAGATACCACCTCTGTCATTCCTACAGCTCTCCCACAAGCCTCTTTCCGTGGGGCCCCCTCTGCCTGAAGCATCCCTCTGTTACACACCCAGGTAATCCTCATGAAGGAGCTCTGTTACCATTTGAAATCTTTGCCCTCACTGCCTGCCCTGTGACATTTTCTTCAGCTGCCTTCATGATTCCCTGACATGCTATCACCCTGCCACTTTCCAAGCACTTTCCCCAGTGCAACACCTCCTGCTCTGGAGACTGCGATACTGGTGCCTCCCTCCCCCACCCCGCCCCCTGCCCCAGCCTCAGCTGACCTGGCTGGATCTCCAGCCTCACCTGCCTTCACCAAGGAAAACAGGAAGGTGAAAGGCAGCCAGCAAAAGGAGGAGCTACATCTGGGTCATCATGTAAGCTGTGCTGTCTGCAGGACTTTGCAACCCTCTGCTTCCAAGAGATCTTCTCCCATTCTGAAGAGCAGAAAGGCTGATCTCTTTCCACTTGTCCCCTAAGAAAGACACTGTTTGTTGCCCAGCCACAAGCACTGACCAAACAGTACTGCTTGTCCTGGTGAATTGAAGGCCAAGAGAACCAGGACGTGGCTGCACTGGAGATAGTAACCAGACTCTAGCACTGCTGGGTCTCAGATCCAATTCAAGATCAGACCTTCAGGACCTTCCCTCCTTTGCCCTTTCAGTTGTTCCTTACTTCCTTTCCCCTTGCCTACACTCTCCTTCTCCCCCCTTACCTCCAAAAGGCTGGGGCAGAGGTGTTGCTAAGGGGATCTCACTGTCACAGCCACAGACCCAGCATGCCAGCACTGACCCAAGACCAGTGATCCTTGATGGACGGACATGGAATCTGCAAGATCCTTTGGCTTTGCTTTCCCTTCCCTGCTTCCAGAGGGGCTGGAGGGACAAAGCTTTTGACATCTGAGCCAGCTGCAGCAGTTTCCTGGTGCCTCTGGGCTTGCTACAGGGCACAGTGCAATCTCTCTTACCTCAGCAGTTCATCTGTTTCTACAAAAACCTGGAAGCACTGTAAGGCACTTCCTCCCCGTTAAAACTTGCCAATTGTATTCATAGCTGAAGCAATCAGGTGTCCTCACTTGCTCCACATGGGACAAGGACTCTGCCTTTAGGTATACAATTATGACTACTTCAGAGTTATTCTGGCTCATGAATTTTGTAAAAAGCTAACTGTTTTCCTTCTTTCAGAGGAGGAGTGTTGGTATCTATGACTGTGTTAAAACATTCCAAGTTCTCCCACCAATGGCTCCTTCGACCAAATCACAGGTCACATAAGCACACAAAATATTTGTGATTTTTCTGTTGTGCATTGGATCATTTTAGGCTTTTTATCTGCATTTGTTAAAGTTTAGGTTACAAATGGGCAGCTTTTGAGAACTGTAAACGAATTCCTCTTGTAGCTTTTCCTGTGAGTCATCTTGTCCTGGATCTGTTTTAAAATTCTCTTATTAGCCTGTTTCACGATGAATTTTGATACTAATATGATCTGTTTCTGATGTGCATGTTGTTTCAAAGGTCTACACTTTTTCCAGACTAAAAATGGCTTTGGAAGCAGGATACTTATTACTGATTGAGGTAATTTTTATTTTCTATAAAAACAGATATAGGTGTAGCCATAACAGAATAGATACCCCACCAAGAGGAACACCA
This sequence comes from Phalacrocorax aristotelis, assembly GCF_949628215.1. Taxonomy (NCBI): domain Eukaryota; kingdom Metazoa; phylum Chordata; class Aves; order Suliformes; family Phalacrocoracidae; genus Phalacrocorax; species Phalacrocorax aristotelis. Next base: position 134,846,102 of record NC_134276.1, on the reverse strand, counting down.
GTTTATTTCCCCTCATAAATAAGTATGACATGAGCCATTGTAGCCAGTAAGGACTTAGAACAAGGGGATCTTGTTGGGCATATTAATATCTCTCCAGATGAAGTCAGCCTTGATTTCCCATTAAGTCCTTTACTCAGAACACCATGTTAAGGTCTGCACAGAGAAACTACCATAACAGTGGCAACTAATATTCCCAATAGTTTAAAAGGTCAGAGTTATTTAACGCCCATGCCATATGACACAGGTCAGGCATGCCAGAACTGGAAATAGACTTCAAGCCTTCTAATTTCACAATCCCATTATCCCCTGTTCCCCACCTCCATGGCAACTGGAATTTCTGGCCCTTCTGTTCTCTTCCACCTTTGCATCTCTGCAGCCAAAGCTCCAAGAAAGGTAACATGATGGCAATGTGCAACTGGATACCCCAGCCTCCCCTCTCACCACACTTGCATCTGCCCCATTCTTGCTCTCTAGGACAGGTCCCTTTTCACGCCCAAACTCTTTGTGCACCCATCACTGCCCATCTCCTACATTGCCTCTCTTGCACATTACACTTCCCCTTGCCTTTGCAACAGTTATCGTCTCCATCATCTCTTCACAATCATCTTTCTCCTCTCCAGCCTCATTTTTTCCAACATCCACCTCCTCCTGTCTTTCTCAGGCTTAATCTAGGCTGAGTTTAATGTGCAATGGTAGCCACAAATGATAATCCAGTCATTTAACCAGTTTAATATGGACACAGCAGACTGGCTTTAAGTCATGTTAAATGGATCAAGTTAGAATCTAAAAGATGCACTTTAAATCCTAATTGAGGCAAGAAATCAGTTTCTTTGCCTATCCCTCAGTTTTTATCAGTTTCTGACTCTTTCCAAGACTCTCTTCTCATTTTTGTTCTGGTCATTGTCTTTTGGAGCCTGCCTATTTTTCCTCCCTTTCTGCCCCAAAGAGGCTCCTTTACACAACTTCTTCATCACCCTATACAGGACATAAGTATTGTTTTTCCCCTTCAGACTCAGCTACTCACAAGGTGTTTTTTTACCCTCTTTTTCAGGGTAATCTAATTCATAAGTGAATCTTACCCTGATTTACTCTCAGGTGGATCACATGGTTTTTCTCATTTAGATACTTCCCCTTTGTATGTATTTATGTTAATATGTATGTACTTGCTTCTCATTCCAAGTTTATTGATCCTGCCTCAAAGTCAAAGACAGTGGGGTTTTTTTAGAAGAACAAAGAACTTCTTTTCTATCCTAGATATGTGTCCTGGTTTTGGCTGGGATAGTTAATTTTCTTCACTGTAGCAGGTGTAGTGTGTTTTGGATTTGGTATGAAAATAGTGCTGATGGCACACTGATGTTTTAGTTGTTGTTAAGTAGGTGCTAAGTGTCACTAAGTAGTGCTTATACTAGCCAAAGATTTTTCTAGCTTCCCATGCTCTGCCAGGTGCACAAGAAGCCAGGAGGGGAGGGGGCACAGCCAAGACAGCTGATCTAAACTGGCCAAAGGGATATTCGACACCGTATGATGTCATGCCCAGTATACACAGGTCGGGGAAGAAGAAGGAAGGTGGGGGTGTTTGGAGTGATGGCATTTGTCTTCCCAAATAACCATTACACGTGATGGAGCCCTGCTTTCCTGGGGATGGCTGAACACCTGCCTGCCGGTGGGAAGCAGTGAATTAGTTCCTTGGTTTGCTTTGCTTGTGTGTGCAGCTTTTTCTTTACCTATTAAACTGTTTTTATCTCAAACCACGAGTTTTCTCACTTTTACCCTTTTGATTCTCTCCCCTGTCCCACCATGGGGGGGGAGTGAGCGAGCAGCTGCGTGGTGCTCAGTTGCTGACCAGGGCTAAACCATGACCATACCCGTAAGGTGAGGCCCGGATCTGGTAGGACTGTCACTAATCATACAGGGAGGCAGAGAGGGAACAAAAGAGAGACTAGAGAGTAAGGCTGGAGTGACAGCATGAAGATAAAACGTTACAGATAGGACTGAGTAACAGCTAACATCAAGAACGACAAGGAGGCCTGATTCCACTTTGCCAGCGGTGCCTCTGGTACCCAGGAGAGGGCAGGTGGTAGCAAAACCTGAATTGCATAACAGGAGCTAAGCCACTCCAGCACTCCCCTCTGCTGGCCAGTGCCCAGGGATGCTGGACAAGGCGAGGTCTGATGGTGTTGGGGTGCTCCACATAGCTCCCCTTTGCCCTGTGAGACAACAGGCCCCCATGAGGACCAGAACCTCCTCTCTTAGCTGAACCACAGTGTTATTGGGGGAACGCTAGCAAAATTCCAGCTATTTTGTATTAGTCATCCAACTTTAAGGTCAATTAGTAGGTCTTTTATGTCTTTAAATGGACACCAATATACTGAAACACTCCTGTCTCCTTATGGCACCTAACCGTTTTGTCCAGTGGCCTGGGTTTTCTTTCCTTGCCGCTGTTAAAAGAGGGCAGAAGCTACAAGAAAATTATAAACAGGAAGCCTTAAAGGGTCAGATCATTTACAAAACAGCACGTAGGCACACATATCCATAATGCATTGTGGATAATGTTAAATAGCATGAAAAGGAGTTATTTGTTTTGCTGTACCCTTTTGTACTTAAAGAAACACTGATGCATGATCTTGATTTAACCAGCATAAAGAGCTTCTTGGCCTGCTCCCCAGATGTGCACAAATCTGTAACATTTTCTACAGCTTGTCTGTTGGCAGTGCAATACAGAAGGCACTATTATTTGGCTACAGCAGAGCTCTGCTGTTTTGTTGCAAGGGATCTGCAATGTACGTCATGTCTGTTGCATGTGTATTGAAGAGTTTCCAACTTCCTTCCTGTGCTGTAGGACTGCAGACTTACAGCCAAGTCCCATTTTTCCTAAGGTTCCCAGCTCTAGATCTTTTTGCAACTTAAAATTTTCTTTATCTTGCTTTTAGCTACAGGTTTCAAATGAGTTTTCTGGGGTACATAAATCTTGGTAAGCATTCATTTCAACACATGCTCATTCCCAAAACCTCCCACCTGTGGCTGCATCCCATTCTCCTATCTGGCACCCATCACGTGGCTTCCCGGCTGCCCTCCCAGCCACTCCACCCTGCTGCCTCTCCTCACCCCAGCTATCCCACCCACTCCCTCTTTTTCTTTCCCTGTTCCCCTCACCAGTCTCCCCTCCTTCCTGCTCCTTCCTTCCTCCCTCTCTCTTCCTTTTCATGTTCTCTGAATGACTGTAACTCTGCCAGGACTTGGCAGATGAGCCGCCCCGCCTCCAAATTAGCTATGTGAGTTTCATTAGCTGTGTGCGCTACAGGGAAATCCTCTTTCGCAAGCTCACCTCTACCAATCCTGGACAAGGCAGAGCCATTTTTAGGTATTCAGTTTCCTGCAGTCATTTAGCTGTCGGACACCGTTTGCTTCTGCACTGATCGACTAGCCAGGGCAGGCTGTCAGTTGTGCGGTGAAGTACCCCAACAGTTATTTATGATGTAAAAACGTGGCCGTTGCCCCTGGAAACCGGCTCTCCAGCTCATCTCAGGCAGGGGTTGCTAAGCAATGTCCTTGTGCTTGGCGGGTAGCGGGGAGCAGGGAAAAGATCTGGCAGCACTTCTCTTAGGAGTGATCTGTTGCAAAATAGGAGGGCAGGGACAGGCAGGACCACCTGCCGCTAAGCGGCAGGGGCCACAGAGGGGATGGCTGATTTATTGTAATGTTTGACTGACAGCTAGTTGCTTGCCAGAGACAGTAAATGGATGGCATGGAGGGAAGAGCAAACTGGTTCCTATGGCAACCATGCTAAAGTCATCTGAGGTCAAAACAATGGTTGCCAGAAACGAATTTTGATGCGGGGATAAATCCCACAGCAGTGACTGCGTGACTCAGTCTGCCAGCTCTGGGTGCCTGAGGGGCCCTGCACCTCCCTCACCCCCCCCACCCCCCCCAAACTGGACTGCATTGCTCCCTGCTACAGTGCTCCTCAGGGCTCTCCCAAAGCCTGATCATCTATCTCAGTGCCTCTCCTGAATTCACCCCTTGCTATTTTTGTTTCTGGGTCACTGAGAACACATCTGCATAGCCAGCAGATGTTGATTGCAGTGCGGGCTGGCACATCCACACTCCTCTTAATCATGAGCAAGGGCTGCCCACGGTAGGCTCCGTAGCTGACTGCACCAACTCACAACTGACTGTCAGGGAAGACTCGGCTTGCCAGTCACCACTCCTTCACTGTCCTCAAGTACCCAACTTCATAAAAAGCCAACGTATACATGCCTAGTGACGATAAAATCACGTTGGCTTGTTTCCTTTTTCTGCAAACCTTTCAGCCAGGAAAGCAGCTGGAATTGAGCAGTCTGCAGAATCCTGCTGTGCTGAAACGGATTTTGGTTGCCATCTGGTGGCAACTGAAAAGCACCTGGAACTGTAGAATAAATACCAAGATCCACCGTGCCCACCATTCTCTGAGCGGGGCTTGTTCCCCTCAATTTATTCCACAGGCCTTTACTCTGGCCACGTCACAATTTCCTCGCTTTAGAATGGAGTGGGGAAGAATGTTATTGGAGTAATGCTATTGGAGTATTTATGTATTTATTATTTAATCTAATCTAGATTCCAGGTTACACCTGTCATTGCAAGCCTTCTCCACAGTTTTCAGTTCAACACTGGCTGTTTTCTTGACTACTCCACATGCTGTAGTCAAGACCCTCTCCTAACCTCTGAAGCTTGTGGTTTAGCACACCCTAAATTAGAAATCTTCAGCCTAGCCCCAAGAGTTGCTAAATGAGTCATCCACAGTGGGTCAGTTAATGAATGTAAAATTACCAACCACATCTGCCTTTTGCAGAAATCTCCTTATAGGACTGCACCCCTGCTTACCAAGGAACATACGAACCACCAGCCAGCCTCAGACTCCCTCTCTGTCTAGCCATTTAAGGAAGGCACCAAACCCAAAGACATCATGGATAATTCAGAAGCAGAGCATCCTGATGGCATTTGATTGTAGTCCTCCTTTGGCTTTTGCTCCCACCCATGCTTATCTCCTTGTTGGAGCCCTGCCTTTGTGCCTCACCCCGTGCCAGCCTTGCTCTTGCCCCTGTTCCCTGCTCCAGCCCAGCCACATCTGCCTGCTGGAACCACCCAACCTTGTTCGTGACCGTCTTGCCTGAACTCCAACAAACTGACTTTACCAGTCAGGCACAGAGCCCCCTGTGAATTTCCCATTCCAGTGTTCCCAGAGGCAGGGATGACTCATGATATCTTGTCACTCCCAGTAACTCAGCTGATGAAATCCCAGGACCAGCCAGCTACACTCCAGCTCTATGCAGATGTTGGCGCTCCAGCACCAGCTTCCGCCCCATGTGAAACTACTTGTGGAAGTGCAGCAGCTCCTTCACTAACCCCATCTCAGAGCTGAACATTCCCTTGCCACACAAAACTAATGAAGACCACCAATGTTGTTTTGGTTCTGTTCACCTATACCACAGGTTGTTTTTGACCCAGTCTCCTGCGTGTGCTGTTGGTGGTGTCATGAGGGCCCAAAAAAGCCCTCCACTGCAGAAGGTGGTAAGGCACTTCTTTTAATGGTTCATGTAGACCCCAGGAGAGGGTAGTCAGCGGATGCTGCACTCACAACATTAAAGCAAAGGCAGAGGGACTGTGTGGGGATGTTTGGCACTACTGTGACCCTCAGCGTGGTCCCAGGAAGGAACCCTACAATGCAGCACTCCCACTTCCAACAGGGGCCAATTGGAAAGGTCCTGGTGCAGCTGTAAACATGCTTTGCTTTAGGTAATTTATTTTTTATTCTCTACATCAGTACTGATGTCCACTGGCAAGACAGGAAGCCTGAGCGTTTCAGGGACTTGTAATTGCCAGTGATTCTCTCACCCAGCTCTCTACAGCTTCATGTTTTAGCTTCACGTTCTGTCCAGTGCATTCACAACTGCCACCTCAGGCCACAGAGCAGAGACTGGCACTAGGGAGTTGTTTGCCACCACGTCGCTGGAAGGTGGTGGAGGACAGATGGTGGTCCTCAGCCATTTTGAGTTAAACACCTGGTTCCACAGACATCACAAAACTAGGCGGTCCAAGACACCCCACCAACCTGTCAGCCCACTGCTCTGCTCCAAAACGAGGTAATTTCATCCCACCAAAGTATGATGGCGACAGGTCACATGGGTCTGAAAGACACAGGAATCTCTAGAAACTTCACAGACATGGGATTTTATTAAGAGCATTTTTTTTTACAACTTAGGCCAGGAGCAGATCTTTATTAATTCCAAACCATTTTGTGACAGAGATTATTTGTTTACACAACCCTTCTAGCTAAAGAAATGGTGGCTGGGGCTGTCCCCCAGCACTGGAATTTGATGTTTAAAGTTTTGTTAGCAACCAACTAGCAATCTCCCAAACAGTTCTGTTCATGGTTTAGGAGTCAGCAAGGAATGGTCCAGAAGGATGTCTGCATGCAGCCAGCCTGTTATGGACGGTAAGAGAGTTTAACAGTATGGCCACTCCATACCTATTAGCCTCAGAGCCAGAGAAGTCTTGTTTAATCCACTACCAGAGAGTCAGTCTTTCTCTTTGAGTGGACTCTGCACCAATTTATATACACTTTGTTCACTTTTCGTAGTTCCTAATTACTTTAGGCTCTCTGCTTTGTACTAAAATAATTTGGGGCAAGGGACTAATGCAGTTTAAGTCCAAAGTCATCTTTCACTAGTGTATCTCTACATGTAATGCTTGATTCACTCTGATGACAGAGCAGAGTTTATTGGGGTTTTTTTTGAAGTTGCTTTACCTTTAGAAAATTAGAGCTTGTTGATGGCTTTCAGGATCCAGGTTACTGAAAACACTGGTTAATAGGTCAAGTGCATTGCTTTACCACAGTCATGCTTTACCACACAACTCCCATTAATTTGATCCCAGACATGAAGACTCCCTATTAGAGCCAAAGCCAATGCTGTTTTGAAACAAAGCCTTAAAATAGGGTTCATGTGTTCCCAGAGCTTCATCTACAGATCTCCATGTTCCTTCTGAGCTGGGGAGGAGAGCTTCTTCAAATCTTGTACAGCCTATCAAGAACTGAAGAGGAGTACTGGCAAATACATTGCATCCCTGAGCTACTGGCCTGCATGTGGCAGAAATCACTAAAAAGCTAGAGTTGGGGAAGCACGGAAGTTCTAAATCCGATAGGAAACAAATGGTAAATAAGTCTTCCAGGCCAGAAGTGGTCATTTTGAATATATGGTTACTCATCTTGCCAACAGTAATTCTTCCAGAGGCTGCAGGCTAACTTGGCTCTGAATATTTTGCATCATCACCTGCATGTTGTAACTGCAGCAATGCTATTTTAAGCAACCCAGAGCAGAACTGCTGGCTTATACAAATTCTTAAGAAGGGCTAAGGATGATTCACATAAAGATTTCAAAGCTCACAGACTGAACCAAGCCTACTGGCGTTTAGGGACTCTGCAAATGTTTATCATCGGTTTGTTACCAAGTAATCTCTCTCCCTGGGACAGACTCCTTAAGGAGAGGGCAGTATTTTCAGGACAGGAGCCATTCAAAAAGCCTTTGAAAACCTTACACATGCCTTTGTAAATAGTTTTTTTTTTTTCCCCTTCTATTCATCCTGTGTCTCCTCAAATGTTTGAGACAAAAGTCTTCTGATTATGCACAGGAACACAGTTATCCCAGTTCCTCCTTTATTGGAAAAGAAAGGCATCTGATGCTCACTATTCCTATAAACCGACAACTTCAGTTTTGAATTTTGTCAAAAAATCCTGCAAGTAATTAGGGCTGTGTCTGGCCAATGATAGCACCACTTGAAGGAATATGTTGTGCTTTCAAATGTGGTCTGATGAGAAAGCTTTAACAGTTCAGAGAAGAAACTGAATTAAGTTCAAGTTAAATGGCTGTTTCCTTTTCCTGTTTCCACTCTACCACCTTGGGCTGGGTGGAAGAGTAGGACGGCAGATGCCTGTCCATGAAAGGAAGTGTTAGTCAGCCCCCTTCTTGAGCTCTGTATCTTCATTTTAAATTCATTTATGTTTCAGTGTGACTCACACACCTTTGGGACATCCTTCGCTACAGTCTCTCCTGAGCATCAGTCACTTACCATGCATCCCCAGCCAGGATGTTCCCCCTCACAACCTCTCAACAGCTTGTGGGGACATAACCCTAACAAATACCCCTGTTCCAAGTGTATTGTCATTGATGACTGTGCTAGACACTCATGAGAGCTACATAAATGTCTGGTTCTTTCTGAAAGCTAGTGCAGTATTTGGCTCAACGACTTCCTTGGGCAAGAAATTCACCAGTGTAATCTCATGATATGGAAAAGTGTCTCCCCATTTTCACTCCCCAGTTTCATTGAACGGTCCCTTTGATCTCATATTATGGTACAGGAAGAACAGAACCTCTCAAGTCTACTTTTCCTACTCTAGCGATTATTTCATAAACTGTCCACTTTTTTATCTCTCCTTCCCAAAATAGCAACCTCAATTTTCCTAATCTCTCTCCCAGAGTTTTTACAGGCCTTAATTGCTCATGTCACCATTTCCTGAAGTCTCCTCTTTAAGGGCAGCCTTGTGTGTCCTCCCCAGAGCATTCAGATAAGATTGTCCACACCGGCACTGAAATCTCATGCCTATGATTATTATAGAGTTAATTTAAACCCCAGAAGGGGTAACATCAGCCCTTGCCATTGCACTGTGACATTGAATTTCAATTACTGATGTACTGCCCAGTCACCTTCCCTGCTTAGGTCTGACTGAAGTCTTCCAGAGACCCCTCTAATATGGCTACTCTGAATTACTTTGTCTTCTGCAGAGGTTGTTGCTTCACTGTTTGTTTTTACCTCCTCTTTCCAAATGAACAGTAAAGAAACACAACAAAGGGCACAGGATAAATTGTTAAGGCATTTTGCTTTTAACCTTTTGCCATGATGAAAATTGCTCAATTCCACCCTTGCTTGCTGTTTAAGGACAGTTCTTGTTCAGAGACAGTTCTTCTTGTCTTACACTGTAATGCTAAAAATTGTAAAAAATTTTTTGTTTGCACAATTTGGATAAAGACATTTTGGAAAGTCTTGATATAATTCTGGAATTTTTTTTTTCTACTGTTCAGCCTAACTTTGGCCACTCTATACCTATTTGTTCTTAAACTAGCATCATCCTTCCACTTAAAAGCTCCTTTCCCTACCTGTTGCTTACTGACAGGTGTGTTCGTGACCAACCATCAGATCTCTTCCAGTCTCCATTTTACTAGGCAAGGTTCTGGTGATAGGATCTTCATTCTCCAGAAAATCCTAGAAGCCATTCTTACACCTGTTTCAATTTGAATGAATTTTTATTGAGAATGAATGATCAGAATTATTCACAATATCCTATAGGAGATGTTTTGAATAGAAAATTCTCTTGATACTTTCCTGGATCCCATTTACCTTTTAGCAGTTCATGGTGCATGACCAGCTAATACTCAAAGATCCTTTTCCTCCTTCTCTCTTATTTCCAATTGGTGAGTTCTCAGGAATTTTGCATACCTGAATCTCATCCAAGATTTCATTTCATCCAAACGTCTGAGGTCTTTCAGTATTTGTTTATAACATCCTGATCATTCTGTCCTTGTGCCATCAGCAAATTTCATCCAAATGCTCTTTTTTTATTTTTGCCAAGGCCATGAATTCAAATATGAAACAAGATAAGGCCCCAAAGTGACCTACATTAGTAATCCCTTCTCCCTATCAAGATTCTGTCTTTGTGGAGCAGTCTAAGATGCCTTTAAAAAATCTAAATATATCCAATTAAATGTTTCTCTTTTATTAACTTCTTTATTGACACATCCAGAAAACAGAGAGGGATTTATGATATACTCTTTGCTTAAAGAATTCATCTTGGTTATCACAGTCTTCCATGTGCTTTGACATATTTTAAATTATCATTCCAACCAGCTTTCAAGAAAGAGATAAAAGTTTCACTATTACTCCCTGCTTCATCCCTAGCACCTTTTTTTAAATTGTGGTTATAGCCTGTATTGTCTCCCCTGATGCTCTGGTACCAATGCAGAGACCATGAGAGACCTACTATGAGAGACCACCTATTTTCCTAACCCAAGAAGCCAAGGTGCCAAACTACTTCTCACTTTAAGTTCTCTGGAATTCTTGGACGTATGCCATATTATGTTTTAAAATTATTAGTTTGGTCCAACATTTCTCCTTATGACATCTCAATCTCCAAAAGCTACTTCATTATAAAAAACAGAATGGACGCAGGACAAGAATATAAAAGCCTCCCACATCCTCAAAACTGAAGGTGGATATGAAAAAGCAAACTTTTTTTCTTGATTGTCCTCTTTAATCTCCCTTGATCCAACACATCCACTAATTCTTTCACAGGCTTCCATGTTCTCACACCGTGTTCTAGCTTCCCTTCTAATTATTACATGCTGCAAATTCAAGCTACTCCCTACTGTAAATTTTGAAGAACCTATTGCATGATTCCCCATTTCTCAGAAATTATAACTTAAGTCACACAGGTATTCCTTTTGATCCACAGGAATGCCTGTCATCCGAGACTATCATTATTGCTGATATCATAGGTATCCACAGCACTTCTAAGGATTTTAATCTTACTATTAGCTCTGATGTCTGCTTCTCAGTCAGAATGCAATGGCATGAACTGCTCATGAGCTACTGCGATCAAACTTTATATCCTGTCTACATTTTCACACCATCTGCTTTTGAAGTGGTAGACACACAGACTGTTAATCAGACTTACTGTGCTTCAATGTCTGTGAAGTGTAGGGGCTCTTTAAAAAGTGACTTGAGGTGGTTCTGCATTTACTGTTTCACAGCAACTTCTGTCTGCACTTACAGGCAGACAGAGCCTTCCTAGCTGCCAGTCCTGGGATGTGACCACAGCTTTCCTTCCCTGGCACTGTTGCCTAATACAAAGACCCACACTTGAATGCACAAAACAGGTTTTTCCTTTAAGGACAGCTAGTAAGTTTTTTTGTTGTTTATTCACTATAACTACTTGAAACTTAGAATACAATTTTGTCAATTCAGTTCAGGAAGGAGCAGTATCCAGCTTCCTCTCTCAGTTATTTTAATTCTGCAGATCTGACAAGCAAGAAAAACAGTAAAAATTATTTCAGCCCATCAAGTCAGAAGATTAGTCAGAATGCACCCAAGCATCTTAACTGCCAAGCAAGAAGGTATGTTTTCACATACAGCCTTTTAGCAGAGAATCACTCTATAACTTTGCTGCATTTTGCTTTGTACTCATTGAGCCTATAGTAATGTAACATGCATAAGAGTACCTCTGTGAGCTTTTGGACCCTAGAATCTGATATTCATTACCAGTTTGCCTGTCTAACTACTGAAACATCTCACTTGTGAGATATAATCCTTAACGTAGTAATACTACGTAAACCTTCTGAGTCAGGAAAGTGCAATTATCAGCAAATAATTTTCTCGTGCAAAACTTTTTAGATGTTTTACACTAAGGAAAAACAGCATGAATTGAAAACGTATGTAGAACAAATTCACTTCATACACTGACACCCCACTTCTCTTCCCAAGAAAGCTCCTTTGCATCATCCAAGCCTGCTAGAATAGAGCACAGAAGACCCTAGGCCACTGAAAATGTTTCAGAAGGCCTTGGCACCGTTGTCTGCCAGACCATGACGGCCAGGAATCTCAGCCCCAGGGGTCCTCTGCTCCCTAGCCTTACAAGCACCGAAATCACAGAGGAGTCTGCATTTAAGTATTCCTTATTCTCATGTAAGTGCTTGCTGACTCTGTCAGCTCTGACTTCACCCTCCAAGCTTTTCAGCTTGAACAGAAGCTCCAGAACAAGACTCCTACGTATGATTTTCCCCCACCAATCTGTCTAGAAGGCATAGCTCCTGGAGGCCCACTCAGTGCACATCTCAGCCACAGGGAACCCATAGAAAGGGCTGGGGCAGACCAAGCCCATCATGGTTAAAACATTTTCCCCAGCTTGTGGGAGATCTGGATCCCAACTCCTGCCTCCCCACATTGCTTTCTGTCAGAGATGTCACAGCCTGAACACGCAATTAAGTATTTTGCAGTATTTGTCAATTTTGTATCTCCCTGGTATCTCCCATATACTGATTCAACATCCTGAAGACAGGGGTTTATAATCCATCTGGTTTTGTCTCTGTGAATATTTAATCACACAAAGAGGAAGAGCTTCAAGAAAATAAACCTTAAAAAAGCTACCGCCTCCGATTATTCAAAGCTGGGTAATGAAAGCATTTACCTAAGATATGATGGCATGTCTCGCTTTCAAATAGGGCATTTGACCTTGGGCAGGCACAGGAGCAGTCTCCTTCTGCTCACGATCCTTGGGAATAAGCCCTGCTCTGTTCTGACACCTACCTACAGCCACTAGCCACTGTCTGAAAGATCAAGGGAAAAGCAAGTGACCCAGGTTTAAAACTTTGCTATAAAGCTATGAGAAGAATAAAAGTCCCTTGCAGAGATCTAAAAAGCCAAGAACTTGTGTAGGGTTCATGAAAATAAGAGACCAAATACAGGAGAAAGACTATTTTTGTCCTTGCAGAGGGAAAGGTCATGGTACAAACCAAAGATTTAAAAGGCATCAGAGAACCAGAATGAAAAAAGTCATTACAAATGCACCATTAGGGGAAAAGCTTCAGTAAGAACTTGTGCCTTATCAGTCGTCAAAGAATCCAATTATGAGACCAAAACGGATAAGGAACCAGGCTTTGTTAGTTCTGCAATTCACAGAACTACCTGCCTCAGAGCACACTGAAGCGCTACCGTAACCTGAAAAATTACTATCAAAACTACATGCAATGGCTTGGAGCCTGCACAGAGTCAGGCTTGGAGGAAACAAAGAGCAAACTATCAGTCACTAAGAAGTGAAGGCTGGGACTTCCCTTCTTTTGAAAAAAAACAATCTGTATTGAAAGCATGGCCAACGTCCCCATTTTAGACTTCTGAGGGTTTCAGGGAAGGGTTTGTATAGTTGCGGGTCCTATTTGAAAGGAGGGATGGGACCATGGCAGAGACAGGATAGACCACGTGGAAACTGTACTTCTGTGGGCGGTGAGAGACAGAAGGGTTTCTGTCCACCCAAAATATTACATTATTTTTCCCAGTGACTAAAACCCCTGGAGCAGAGCCGATTCGATTTTGTAATGTAACCTGGCAGGGTTACACCAGCACACCCCTTTAGCAGGCATGGCTGTAACAGATAAAACATGCTCCATTTTTGAGAACACAAGCAGAGTTTAAGTGGGAAAAGGATGCATTTCACCCTGTGAATTCAGTCATACCTGCTGGGCAAGTGACTAAATTAAATTCAACGGCTTCTTTTACTCCCATCTACAGTCGCATGAGCTCAACTACGAGAGCAAGACGGATGCTGCGCTCCCCCATGTATGGTCACCGCTACCCACCCAAGCGCTGCACGCTACGTTTGAACAGACGCACGAGGATCCCAGCGCGGGCGCCTGAAAGCCCCGCAGCCAGTCACAGCCCCGCTCCGCTCGCAAACGTCGCAGTTCCCCCGTGGGCGCTGCTGCAACAGACAACATGGAGCCCCTTCCTGCCATTTTGCAGGCGGCGGGACCGGGAGAAAGGGTCTCCCCCGCACGGCGCCACCGCAGCCCGGCTGACCCCGTCTGGCGGCAGCGCCGCAGCCTCCCGCGGGAGCGCCGGGGCCGGGCCGGGCGGGGCGGGGCGCGGCGCCGACCCTCGAGGCCCGCCCACGGCCACCGCACCTGCCGCGCGGGCAGCCCCGTGCGGGAGGCGGTCCCGCGCCGCCCGCCCGGCCACCGTCTGCGACGTGACGTGACTCAACGCGCGAAGTGCGGCGGCAGAAGTGTGGCCAAGCACCGCCACACCCGCTGCGCATGCGCCGGCCAGAGGACAACGACGCCCGCCTCAGGCCGCGGAGTTAGCCGGAAATCGCCGGCCACGGACAGGAAGTGACCTCTGCGCACTTCGACAAACAGCCCTGCCGCCGGGGCCCCCTGCCTGCGCCCCGCGGCCCTTTGTGACTCATTTGACTGACACGCTGGGAGTGACCAATGGGAGCTACTCCTCCCTTCCCGTCTGGCACATCTTCTCTCGAGCCACGGCCAATCAGAAAGGCAAACGCTCCTCTGTGCCGTCGCCTTTTGATGGATGGAGGCAGGAGCCAACCAGACAGTGGACTGCGGGCTACGGCTGCCCCCGCCTCCCGCCAATGGGCGCTACGGACTGAAGGCGTTAGTGGGACGGGGCGGGGGGGGAAAGGGTCGTGCCAGGCGCCCGCGCCCCCACCCAGGGAGAGCTGCCCCTGCGGCTGGCCGCCCACGAGCGCCCCCGCCCCCCGCGGGGGTCTCACGGCGGCCCCGGGACAGGGCGGCCCCGCAGCGGGCAGGCGCGCTCCCCCGCCACACGTTCCCAGGCTGGATCCGACACGGGGCGGGGCGGGGCCGCCCGGCCGCAGCTTGCGGAGGCTCCTCGCGCTCTTAAGGTGGCCCGGCCCGGCCCGCCTTGCCCCGCCCCGCCCCGCCTTTCCCGAGGGCGTCCGTCGCCGCCGGCGGGAACGGGACGTGCGGCCTCTGCCCGGGCTGTAACGGTGGCCGGCATGGCGCCAGGCGGGAGCTGCGCGGTATGAGGGCGGCGTGCGGGGCTGCCCGGCGTCTCTGCTGCCAGGCGGGGCTCCCCTCGGGGGTGCTGACCCGCGCTGCCCTCAGTCCGGGGTTCCGGGCGGAGGGGGAGGCCGCCCCAGGCTGTATGCGCGGGGAGGTAGGAGCCCCGCGCATGAGGCTTCGCGGCGAGGAGCCATTCCACCGAGGGGACGGCGGCGGGAGGCGAAGCCTGTGCCTGGGCAAGTGTCCGAGGCTGGGCCGGCTTCTGGAACCCCCAGCAGGTCCGGCCGTCGCTGGCAGAGGCGTGGGGCACGTAGCCTTTCCTGTAGGCAAGGCCCATAACACATGTTTAAAGCACCGGGTTTAGCCTCTTGATCATCTAAGACACATCGTTACATGTGGCTACCCTGAAAGGGGGGCAGATACATAATTTTCATATAGTACTTCTAAGGAGTGATACAGGGGATGTAACGTGAGCAACTAAAGTAAATTTTACATACGTATTTACACACAAATACATAAAAAGGAATATTTTCCTGGGTAAGAGGTTTTGAAGAAACTCCACAAACCAACCACCAAACCTTGCTCAGGGAGGAAAATAATCAGGATACCTGTGTGTTACACTGGATCGCTGAGGTGCCTGTTTATTACCAGTTACAAAATGGAAGGAACAGCCTTTCAGCCAGGATGTGGAAGATAATTCCTTCCCGAGTATTGTAAGTTTCAGTGTCCTAACTGCCAAAAAACAAAGCCACCTCCTACACCTTCCTGGATACCAGAAGCCCCAACTGCCCGCTATCCATCTGTCAAAATTCATAGCTTTCCCTCCTAGACAAATATTAACTATTCAGTCATGCACAAAGCCAGTGGCATCTTGAAAAAGTGGGAAAAGGATAAAATATGTTGAATGTAATGTAAAAATAAGTTACATGGTGACTGGTTTACTTTTTTTTCCATGCCTCCATCTGCTGGCCCCTATCTTCTACTTAGCTTGCAAAGGCTTTGGAATAGGTCTTTTTGTTCTCTGAATGCTAAATATGATAATGGGATCACAATCCATTCACTTCTGTGCATTTCTGCAATGCTGATTCTTTGGCCTGCCTCCCAAGGGCTTTTTTTTGTGTTGGATGGCATTTTTGTATTTCTGTTCTTTCAAGTAGCAGAGTAAGTTAGATACATCTTTGTTGTTGTTGTTGTTGTTGTGTCTATAAAAAGCAGAGACTATCTCAGACATTCATTTGGTGGAGAGGATCCTGAAAACCCAAAGGAAAAATAAATGGGGATCGCACATCAGGTGCCTGGCATGTGTCGAGTCCGACCGCAGTTTTCTAACACCTCTGCAGCTGGCTATAGATCAAAAAACTCACAGATACCACCAAGTGCCTCCCAGCACAATGATGCTTCTGCCTTCTCTCTCAGTAGAATCAAGAGGAGCCTGTGCACAGTATGGACAAAAATCCTATCTAGAGGAGAACCAGAGAACTTGGTGTGGGAATAGCAGGGAGACCCAAAGACCACCTAGCCCAAAGAGAAGTCCAAGGAGTGGCAGAAGGCCAAGGGAACTGGAGCTAAGCTGTATACCCAGGACTGGAGCAAGGCTGGGGGAAAGGACAAAATAGGACAGAGCTCTGCCGTGGCCTGCGGAGGTGGGAGAGAAAGAGATGAATGTTGGCCCTTGGTAATGATTAGGAACACTGTAATGGGATCGGTAATGAGATAATATTAATAATATGGGAAAAGGGGCATGAAATGCTTCTTGATAGGTAGTAGCACAGGGAGAAGAGCTACGGCCAGACCTGTTGGTATAGGAGCAGAGGAAAGGCTTGGTGTGGGAGAAAAGGACACAAATCATCCTGAAAGCATAGAGGTTGAGTATTTGTTCTTGTGACTTATTGAAATAAAAGCATGGGACTTTGGCATAGCTTTTGAGCTGTTGAAGGAATGCAAGGAGTCAGTGCAGGTACATCGGCAAGCTAAGTCCTGCGAAAGAAGCAAGGCTTGCAACACCCCCTCTACTATCAGAACAATTAAAAAAAAAAAAAAAGAAATTATTTTACTCAGAAAATGCCATTTTCTCCCAGCATGAGTCCTATCCTCTAGACCAACCCTTGCAGTAGTGTTAGCATTTGGAGGGATGCAAATGTGAAACTACCCACAGAAAGAAGAGATTATTAAACACAAGGAGTCTTTCAGATAACTGGGGTAGGGACCCTAACGGAGGCTGTTTCATGACTGTGCATTTTGGATTTCCATGCAGAAGCGGCCTGTCTATGACATTGGCCTCAGATGTAGGGGGATCCCAAGCAGTTCCTGTTCTTTCTCACACACACATTCTGGAGTTTTTGATCTGTATAGTTTTCTTCACTGCTCAGTCCTCTTTAATGTTGTAAAATAATGGATGCCTTGGTCTGCATCCTAAGACTAGCCTTATGACAGGCCAACATGAGACTCCCAGTTTTCAGCCAACTGGCTGAAAGCAGGACAACGCTATATAATTCATGGTTTTCTATATGGTTTTGGCAATACGTTGAACAGATAATGATGAGACTGTTAAATGGGGTTGTGGCAGAAACGTGTCTTTAAGGTTTGGAGAGGTAACTGTGATAGGTTATTGCCAAATACAAGGCGTGAGGGAAGAGAGATGGAGATTTTAATTTTGTGGGGTGGTAGACGACTCTGAGCATCCTGGGCTGAAATGGGACAACCATTGCACGGCTGGCAGAGGCAGAACAGGTCACCCAGGGCAGCAAGCCTGCCCCGTGGCAGGGGCTGCCAGGCCCGGGCCCAGGCGCAGGCGGCCATTTGGGGGTGGCGACCCCGGGGATCGCCCTGCGGCCGGAGAAGGCAACCGCCGGGCGGGTTAGCGACTGTTGCAGGGGTGGCACAACAGCTGCCGACGACGACGGGGGGAGTGGCGAGAACCTGCTGCTGGCAGCGACCTGAGGGGCGAGGGCCCCCGGCCGGTGGCCACCTCCGGGGTGAATCGAGCCCCTGGGCCAGGTTGGGATAGGGGTGCCGGGGGACGCCCCGGCCCCGGTCGGTCCCGACGGGGCGCCAAGGCTCCCCGGTGCTGCTGGGGTCTCCCTCCTCCGGAGAGAGCAGCCGCAGTCCCCGCAAGACAGCCACAGCTCCCCCAGCCCCGCGCCTCCTTAACCCCGGGAGGCGGGGGCGGCCGCGGCTGGGGGGAGCCGGGGGAGGCGGAGCGCAGGCCGGGGCGGAGCTGGGGCCTGCAGTGGAGCCGCAGCCCGGAGCAGCCGGAGCAGCAGCCGCAGGAGCGGCGGGGCCTGGAGAGACTCAGCGCCGCCTGGCCGGCCCCCCCCCCCCCCGCACCGGAGCCCGGGGAGCCTCCCGGGGACGAAGCCGAGGCCCGGCGGAAGGCGGCGAAGGCGGCCGCTCAGCCCCGCGCAGGCCCGTGAGCCGCCGCGGCCTCCCGTGGTAGCCGGGCCCGGGCAAGAGGAGCTGGGGCCTGGGGGGAAGCCAGGGACGGCCTCCGGGCAGCCGGGGTGGGGGGACACCCCCGTAGCCTGTCGGGGTGGGGGAGAGACCCTACCCGCCGCCCCCCGCCCCACCCACAGCCGTGAAGGGACGCCCCGTTAGGCAGCCTCGCTCCCGGCGGGGGGGACGCCCCGGCGGCCCCTCGCCGCCCCCGCCCCGCTGGCAGGCCGGGGCGCACCCGCCTGCCAGCCCCCTTCTCCGCACCCGGTGGGGGACCTTAACATTTGCCCCCTTCCCCACTAACGAGCCCAAGGGTGGGCAGAGGCCCCCCGCACTTTGCCGTGGTAACTAGAAATAGGTCTGCTCTTTCTTGCTGTGGAATAGAGCCTCCTGGAGCTCCCTCAGTACCCCTTTATGGGAGAGGTGTTCTCAGACCCCAGTTTCTGAGGGTTGCGAGAATAACCCTTACTGCCTGCTCCCCCTGCTACTGAGGAAATTCCTTCCCCTAGCAGAGGAGACAGCTCTTCCCCAGACCAGGTAGTAACAGGGGAGTCTTCACAGAAGAAACCGCGTATGCCAAAAAGAGGCAGTCCCCAAGACAGAAATAGGCAGGAGCTCAAGATACTTACCTAGTAATTTTAATTATTTACATCTGCTCAGCAGGCAGCAGAGAAAGCAAAGCAAGGCAGAGAAAGGAGAGGCAGATTTAGATATTCTTTCCTTTTGCAGTTGCTCTTAACCACTGGAGATAAAGGTAATTTCCAACACTGACCTCATCCTCCTTCATCCCAGGGAAGATCCCTCAGCCCCTAATCTCAAGAGCATTTTCTTCAAATATCCTGTGCAAGAAGAGAAGACACATCTCCCACTTACAGGGAAAGGAAATAGCAGATTTTGCTGTTAATTATCCGCAGAGATAGTAAGAATTTTTTCAGAGAAGGAGATTTGCCCACCCTTAAGGACAAGCTGCACCTAGAGGAAAGAGAGGTTGACAGGTAGGGGGAGGTTGGGGGAATTGATCCCTGAAATAATCTGACAATTGGTGAAAAGGCTGTCTCCTAGGGGAACACCCCTTTAGCAGTTAGCTGCCAAAAGGGAGAGAGGATATCCATCCTGGGATAAAACCAGCAGTTTTATGGGACTGACAATCCCAAGCAGATTGTTTTAATACTCAAGATCCTGATTTCATCCACAATCCCTTCGCCCTCAAAATATTTCTTGAAGAAGCTCTTGGAGTAGCTGACAGCAACACTCTGAGGATGAGTCTCAGAGAAGGGGTGTGAAGGGCAGCACCCCAGAAATCAGCTCTGAAGATAACCCACCTCCCTCCAGAAAATCTTCCAGACAGAGTGAGTGACCACATTATATCACCTCTCTGTTCCTAGCTGTCCTTCTCTTTTGCCTTCTGTCCTTGTTTTCCATGTCTCTTCTCTCACTGTATGTGCTTTCCTTTTAATATTTCCTCTCTCTTTCTGAACCTCTGCCCAGCCTTCTTTTTCTGCATGTCTTTCTCCATCTTTCTCATTTAACTCCCTTATATACTATATGGAATTGACCTGATTCTTCCCCTCACTATATAGCTTATTGCAGACCTTAGCCCTATTTAATTGTAAGAAACCTCTCTGCCCTTTCCCTTCTACTTTCTTTCACTGGTGTATTCATTCTGGACTCAGCCTTTGTCATCACTGGTGTGAAATTAATTTCTGTCATTTAGGGGTCATTGAAAAGGATAATACTGGCCAAAAAAAAAGTGTTGAGGAGACAGGAGCAGTGATTTGTAGGGCTAATGTCCAAGAATGCACCCGTGGGGTTGGAGTGTCAGTTGTTCTCCATGTGGGTCTTACTATGCTTGTAACTGTGGGAATAAAATCATTGTGCGATGCAGACCTTGCTGTGCTCGGGAGCTGAACATACAGATCCCAGTGCTAGTACTCCAAGATGTGTGTGCTAATGTACCTAGGGGCTGTGGGATGAATTCTGGAAAGAGTGCCCTTGAGAGTGGGTTCTGTGGTGCTCAGGGGTCTGAAAATGAAAATTCTGACAGTGGATTTCAGAGCTAGCGGAACCTGCTCTGAAAGCCAAAAGAAGCCATTCTGTTGCCACCAGCCTTCATCTGTGTTTTATTCTGTGTTCAGGGGCTAGGAATATGAATCCTAACGCTAGTGCCATAGTGAGCCAAGCTGGCTGCTTTTTGTAAATGAGGCAGTTAATTTCCAGTCGCAAATGAGTATTCTGACACTAACGTGGTGATTTCCTGAGAAATCAAGTCCGAAGGAGACTTAATCTCAAATGAAGCCAAAGCAGGTTCCCGTAGCAGAAGAATCGTGCCCGAGGCTCTCTCACCTGAGATATTCCCGTTTCTGTTCTGCAGTGAGGAAATCCAAGATCAAAGGGTCCTTGGCCAGGACAGGAACCCTCTGCAATCCATTTGGGAGCAGAGTGGTTAACAGGGAGTCCCTGAAGAGGAACTCCTTAGTGTAATTTGCTAGCAAGATCAGACAAAAGATGCCAGGTCCTTCCATAGTGATTCCCCATTTTGGCAGTTATCTGTAGCTTCAGAAAGTGCCTGTTTCCAAGGGAAGGCTGAACCATGAAGCATACATACGTTCTGGGGGTACTGTTAGATGCCCTCCTTACCTGTTGCCTTTTAGTTATGCAATCAGCCTATTTTGGGTACAGCTGTGTTATGTAGCACAAGGGAAGAGATAACTGAGGCATTTTGGCCTTTGTACATTCAAGGGGGTAACTGACTTTTCATGCTCTTGAGGTTAATTTACCTTGCACTGCCCCCTTCCTCACAGTAATGACTTGACATTTTTCAAGTGCTTTTGGCTCTGATGGATGCCAGGGCATTTCACAGAATATATATGCCAGCCTTACAAAATTCTGCTCTCTCACAATTATCTTTCTGTATATGAAATGTTTTTTTTCTTCATTATTAATGATAAAGATTAAGATTTTGTATTTGCTGCCTGAGCCTTAAATATTTATTGCAGACATACAAGGCTGAAAGTCTTATGCTGTAGAGTAATTGTTATTTATTTGTTAATTGCTGACAGGGCATTTGGTGCTGACTTGGAAACACAGAATTAAGACAAACTCTGCTCTGAAGATCTCATAGTCTAAAACACAGCTATACAAAAGCTATGACATACTGATAAATTTAAGGAAGTGAATAATTTTTAGAGGGCATTGCTCTTCACTGTGATGATGGTATTTACATCAAATGTTCATCACAGGCAAAAATGCAGCTTCCTCTGAGGTGGAATAGTGCAGCTGTTTTGTACCATTTGTTTAATACAAAAGTATCCATAAAATAAAAAAGAGTATTATTTGTCTTTATAAAAGTACAATGTACTTTATAGACACATGTAAACAAAAGTGCTATGTCTTTAAGAGTTTGCATTAAGAATGTTAAGCCTGAACACCTAAAATTAGACTTTAAAAACCACATTTAGGTACCTAAGTAAATAGCCTAATTATTGTAAGTGCCCAGGAACATAGAGTTGACTTTAACAGAAGCAATGAAGTCTTCAACATCTGACTAAGAGACACTAAGTTATGTGTGTATGGGTTTGTAAATTTAAATTTGGGCATTCATGCTTCTTCCAAAAGTTGACTTTTAAAGTTGAAGCAGTCTGATCTTGTCCTGTGTGTGCTCCGCTCCCATCTGAGAACTGAGCATGTGGCATTTCTCAGGTCAAGTCCTTAAGTAAAATGAAATGAGAAGGTCTAGAGAGTTTTGGGAAAAGGATTACATTACTGAAAGATCATGAGGTTATATTAATGTTTAAGTATGTGTTCTGTAAGGTCTTGGGTTTTACCTTGAAATCTGGTTCTGTAGGCAAGTTTCTAGGATAGAATAAGGAGTCAGAAATGTTGGAATGAAATACAATAAACAGTTTGAGGAGTTTGGATATAATTTCCCAGTCCAAGATGGGGTTGTGACTAGTGTAGTACTTTTTTTAGAGAGAGGAAAAAAAAAATACAGCAGAATGCCAGTGTCTATGGAGAAGTTTTTTCTTGCCCCAGAGGTACAGGTATCTCTTCTTACTACCTCCCCCCCTAAACTTCATATAGTGGGAGACTGAGCCTGTATCACAGTCTGGATCCTTGGAAGTAAAGAGCCAAGTGTCAGAAAGGAGGTATGGTTAATGGCAACTGTGGTATGGACAGCTGTCCCTCAAAAGCAGGACTGAGATGGTTACCTCATTTTACACAGCTGTCAGACAGGAGTTACATCTTGGTCATTAGCAACCAAAAGATGCAATGCTTTTGGACTCATTTTTCTGTTTGCTTCTCCCTACCTTGGGTAGAATTGTAACCAGTAACTTTCACACAGAATCTTCTGTGTTTTGTAGTGTTCCATTTGCAGAATCTGTTGATGAGTGATGTTTCAGAATTGAAACTTTAAAAAATATTGTTTCTAGCATTTTTGGTCTGGAATACAACTTTGAAGATATAAGTAGTGCCCAGATTAATGGACAGACTAAAATGGCATCTCCAAAATGTTTGAACTCTGCAGTTGTGTTAACTCTGAAGGCTAAAGAAAAGCATTTAAATCTCTGTATTGCTGGACATTGCACATCATGTTATTTTAGCAAGAATATCCAGTTGATGCATTCAACCTCCAAATGCTTATCATCTTGGTAGGAGCCAATATTGCTGCTTGCTGTTTTGCTGTTGTTGTTTCCTTCTTCCTTCTAAGGGACGTGTGATGAACTTAAAAATCTATAACATATTTCTGCCCTGTACTCATGTTTTCACTTTTAAAGGCAGTCTGTGTATGTGTATTACAGAGTGAGAGCAAGCGTGCTGCAGTATGTTTTCACAATTAATTGCAAATTTTAATTTTAAGTTTGAAATGAAAATGCAAAATACTGGGAATGTTTCAAAACGTGGAGACCTCACAACAGAGTTTAGGACCCATTTAACGTCGTGTCCTGTGGTACTTTGCCAAGATGTGGACTAGACTGTTGTTTTATCCTTCTGTCTTTGACCTGCCCCATCCTCTATCCCATCCTATTATGAACCTTGGAGTTGGTGTCTTAAGGTAGACAAGGAACAGATTTTGCTTGTTCCTGACCTTTGTGAACCCTTTCCTGATCCCATCTCAGGCTTCCTAGCATCTAGTCATGGTCAGGTTCCCCTCATGCACCTTTAAGGCCCAGCGTGTTTCCACCCCGCCTGCTTCTTTACTCTCATTTCCTTCTACACCCCACTCCTCCTCCCAGTTCTCTCTGTACTGCTCTTTGCATCTAATTTTTCCATGCTGTCCCTTTGGTATTCTGTCCTTTGGTCCTGTATGCCTAAAATGCTGCTTCTCTCTTCAAGCAAGCATCCCTCATCTCCTCTCTAGGATTCTTCATTGCCAGGAATCCTTTCTCAGAGGCCCTGGTCTTACTTCCACACCTGTATTTTGACCTGTTCTTGGTTTGGCTTTCATTGGATATATGGTTGTTGTCTTGATGTTTCTTGCCATAACCTGTTCTTTTTTTACCACTATATAATAAATAGAATTTTGTTCATCTGAAAGTATCCAGTTCTGCTAGGCTGGGGAATGGCACTTTGTCTCCATAATCCGACTCATTCATTCTCCCACCCTCCCTTCTCCCCTGCCCCCTTCCCTTCCTCAGGAATAGTTGGATTTTAGTTGGTTAGAATGAAGAGCACTTGCGTAATGTTCCTTGGTACCTTCCAGTGCTTCAGGATCTTGGTTTTGAGAATAGGGGCGAACAATTTGTGCACAGTCCAGTATCTCATTCCTTATCTTTCTAAGCTGGCCAGTTTACTTGCTGTGAAGTCAAGAAATAAGGGACCGTGTGTTCTGTTTTGGCCCTTTTTTTAATGTATAAGAGAGACTGAGGAATGAGGGAGGGGGAGAGGATGAGTGAGAGCTTTTATACCTCGAGGAAAAAAATATTTGCTTTTTTGTGTTTTTTTTTTTTTTTAAATTAGCAATTCAAATTTTGTTTATGCTCTTTGCTGTATAAAGACTGTGGCTGATTATAGCAGAAATATGTAATTACTGTTTAAAGTTCACATCTGAATAATTGGGAAGGAATCTGAACTTTTTGTGGTCACAAATTAAAGGAGCAAAGTTTCTGAATTCTCAGTTTCCCCAAAAAAACTATTGTTAAGTAAAACCCAAACAATTCTGCCTCCCCATCAGGAACTTGCAGAGAAAAAGAAACAAGCTGCTAAAATAGTTATCTCTGAAATTCCCTTTATTTCTACCTGAACAAAGCAGACAAACTTTGCATGTAGAGAACTGGCCTGGGATTTGGGAGACCCGTGTTCTCTGCATGGTTCTGCCACTCCTTTGCTGGCTGACCTTAGGCTGCGTGCTTCTCCATGCCCAGCTTCCCATTTGTCCT
This sequence comes from Phalacrocorax aristotelis, assembly GCF_949628215.1. NCBI lineage: Eukaryota > Metazoa > Chordata > Aves > Suliformes > Phalacrocoracidae > Phalacrocorax > Phalacrocorax aristotelis. The sequence goes on along the minus strand of NC_134276.1, from coordinate 134,821,672 downwards.
GGAATAGGTTATGGACTCTTTATAAGGCTTCCAAAGTATAAGGATGAAAAACACTTCATAAAGGCTGGTTCTTCTTGCTGATGGTTACCTTAATTACAATGTGATGTTGAATTCCAAACCTTTATATGCCACTTTTTGTGCCATTAAGAAACAGTGAAAGCATGATGACCCAATTAACTTTTGTTTCATGGAGGCACCGTGACTCCAAAACTGAGAGATCCTGTACCATGTCTGCAGCCTAAAACTGCTTTTTGAGTTGACTTAAGTATAGATGTTCTGACTCCCTTGAAGCTTCTCCTAAGATCTCTATTCCATCTTCATCCTTCTTGGCTCCTCTGCTGTTTTTGACACTTGATCATGCCCAGTCTTGAAATCTTGTCCTCCTTTGACTTCTGTGGCACTGTTTTCCTGGTTTCCCTCCTACTGTTCTAGTCATTCATTCAGTAGCTTCTGCACTAAGCTATTTACCTTCCTCCATATTTTTTTTTTTTGTAAGTTAGACACAAAGACCAAGCTCTGGTATTCTCTCTTTGCTTTTCTGTACCTCCTTCATGCCAGTGAAGTTAAATTATGCAACTTGGCATACTACTTTAACATCTTTTTTTTTTGAACAATTTTCTGCAAGTTTAAGATCGCTGAGGCCAAGATGGAACTCCAGAAAGCTCCTTTGAGATTTCCCTTTGTTTCCTGCTTTCCTCTGTTGTGAGCCTCCTCAGTTGGGCCTATAGGGGCTTCTTGTGCTCTTCTTGCCCTGCACATACAGGATAGGGGCTCATCTTCCAATTTCATGGCCTGAATCTCCTGCTGCTTCTTCCTCAGTCTCTTTGGGTAACCCGTATGCTTTGTCCTTCGTTTACTGTCTCAGTTACTGCTAGCTCTTCTTGCTGGCATCTGACAATGGTGTTACCTTCTTGTCTTGTTAAAAGTCTGTTTGTTGGCTATTACCCACTACATAAGGTTCCAGCTTCTTGTACTCACTGTAAGGGGCCTTCCCATTTATGTTTCTCCCCTATCTGTCACTGTCTCTTGCTGTCCTTTGCTCTGCCAGCAACACAGGTGTGACATTATGCTTTTCCGTTTCTTGCATGAGCATCTCTTCACATTCTTCCTCAGCTGACTCATACCTTGATACATATAGGAAAATTGCCAGCCAATAGGGGCCAGACATACTGGAAACTACTTATTTGCATATTTGAAAATTATTCAAGAGGTCCAACTGATACTCAGCTGTAGTTGTCTTATTACATGTACCCTCTTCTCCCTGGCTTCTTTTGTTAAGAAGGATGATTACAAAAGTAAATAAAGATTGTGGTAAGCAGGGACACATCTCAAAGACTGGGAAGGTCAGGGTTAGAGCAGAATAATATTTACTTGCAGTTAAAAGGTGGCAACTGTGGCAAGTATGTGTGTGGAAGAAAGGGACTTCTTTCAGTACCTGTAAGGAAATGAACAGGAGATTTAGTTTGAGGATAATACACAAAATGGAGCATTTTATGAGTAGGATGCAGACAGCCAAGTAGCAATACTAGCGTTTTAAGCCAGAAGAAACTGTTAATGGGTGTGTGTTACTTGCCAGTGTGGTTCTGAATACTCTTGACCTTCAAGCTTTGTACAAACCTTTACAAGTTGTGAGACTGGCTAGGGATTGTCAGGTGTTTTGTCTCCTGGAAGACAGTTCAGTCAGTTTAATTTTGAATTAACAGCTGACAGAATAGTGAAAAGGAATTATGTTAAAACAGTGGTTGAGACCTAATTTATGAGCTTGACACCGTATTACTTGATTCTTCTGATCATTCTCCAACTTCAGTTTCAGCTGCACTTTGCTTCCAGGCTCCTCTTTAACAGGCTTTTCTGTAGTGCTTTGGTAATCTTAACTCTGGGAGCATCTGCTGTATGTACATCTTGGCCACATGGTATCGGACTAATCTGCACTTGATACCAATTTCCTTATTTTCTATGAATTCAGTACCTAGTTCTTCCTAGTGCTTGATAACCATTTCCACAAGTGGGACAGAATGGGTTGTGGCTTGTTTCAGCAACTATTACAGAGTTTATATTGACTAATGTATTTTCAGTGGTTCAGCCTTTGGTGAACAGGTTCTGACCACTTGCAGTCAGATTTTCATTTTCACTATGCCTGGCTAGCATTCATTTAGCCCTGGGAGCTCTCTTATGTTAGAAGCTTTGTAATATTACTGTTATTAAACTGCAAGGTTAACAGTAATTTTTCATTGATAGACTCATTTTTTTAATGGGAATAAGAACACAGTTTTCATTTATAAGTGCATGTTGCAATCTTTTTACCTGTGTTTCTGTACCTATTTTGCAACAATGTGAAGATGATCTGAGCAAGATACTCTGCATGCTGATCTAATTCTGATGTTGTCTCTAATTTCAGAGAAAATCTAGGTATCATATCAGTGTTAGCATATCTTGTACTGAAGGTTTGATACTGGATGTGATTCTGATAGGCATTTAAAACTGAAATCCTTCTCTTCAACCTGGGTGCTCCCACAAGGCTGTGGGAAATACCTTATCTTAGATACAGTTTCTCTACCACAGACTTTCTGCTTTCCAAGGGAAAATTTCATTGCAGATATGTGCTCATAAATTAGAATTATTCAAAAACCAATACCCAATACCTTTCTCAGTATAAGAATAATTGTTCTGTTAATATTCTTAAAGCAAATGCCAAAGACTTCTCTTGCCTTCTTTGGCATATGTTTAGAATTACAGCTCTTGCTTCCAATGGTAAAATACTGAGTAGTGGTACTGCGCGTGGAGGGATGCTGTAGAGACATTTCTGTTGTGATGATGTATTTTCATTGTGCTTCTTCAAAGTGCTTGGCTTACTTTTTACTTCAAATCTGTTATTGGGAGGGTTGTCATGGGACATTCGGCTTATTAATAGAATAAATCTTTTATAGTAGTCTTATTACAAAGAAAATAATTTTCGGCTCAGAAGTATTTTAGTCATACCAGTGTTCTCGATATCATTTGCTGTTTCTTTTGACAGGTGTTACATATTCCCCATTTTCACTTACGCAGCACCATAAATAAGCAAACTAATCTTAACTTTGAACACATATTTCCAGATTGTCTGAGGGGTCTCTGCAATGTTTGAGTACTATTTCTCTCTGCATTTTTACTGCATGTTTATATAGCAGACAAAAATATTTGATTAGTTGGTCTTACTAAAATCTGGCAAGGCACTAGCTATGCTTGATCCCAGCCTTTTATGCCTGTAAAGATACTGTTTCCCTTGACACAAAAATATTTTAGACTTTGGCTGTAATGCCATCTGTTGATAAGTTTAAATAAGCAGGTCAGGTTTTGTAAACTATACCATTTTGTCAGTTTCATACAAGACTAGTACATAATTGCTTTTGGAATTGGATCCTGATGCACTTCCAACATCAGGGTTTTGGTGACTTTATAGTCCCCACAAGACTTTGTGCTTCATTAGTACAAGAATGCATGCACTGTCAGTGCCATTCATTCACTAAATTCAAAATACAAAATTATTCCCTGCTCCTGCACCTTTCACAAAATGGAGGGAATTGAAAGATCCTGTGTTAAAATGTGCTGTTATAGTATTTATGTAATTAGTAACTATTATGAAAACAAATTTGTGTTCTTTTTATTTTACCCTGAGACTTAATATGAACCTTATGTTGTTGAGATTTGTTTGTTAAAAGAAAACCATATATGTTTAACAATGATAACAAAACAATTAGTTCAAAGATTTATATTAGGCTATACATGGTCTAGAAGTTTTTGTCTTCCTGTTAGCCTGATTTTTCAGTACCATCTTAGTGTGCTGTGTTGTAACTTTTAGCAAGTTTCCAGTTCAGAGTGTCATAATTACTGTACCACCTGTGTTCTTTTACACAAAATAGCATTGAACATTCAAAGCCGTTCTGTCTTGCACATGAAGTAGTTTTGAGTAGTGGTATAGAGTCAGACCACTGACATGGACAGGTGCAGGTTGTGGCAGTTCATGTTAATATGGGTGATACTATGCTGTATGCTCTTAGTGACAGTAACTTCCTTTGGTTTAATTCTTTTTTCCTTTGTGGTTCATGACGAGTGAGAACTGTGCGCCCCTTATTACCATATCTGCAAGCCTATAGTGTATTGGGAAAATGTTTTTTGGCTTGTTCTACTGCTCCCAAAGAGAGGACACATGGTTCTAGGGTATGACAATTTCTCTTACCTCTTTACCTCAGGGACTGGTTTTCCGCCTTTCATGGCACTGCAGACAGACGTGTACTTTCAAACTGCAGTGCTTTTCTTTTGGTTTGCTGATATACTAACATGACACCTACCACTCCTTCCAGGTTAAGTTTCATTTTATGAACAATACCCAGCAGCCTCTCTCTTCCTTCTGGATTTGATTCCAGAAATGTAAACATTTCCTGAAGGTTTCTCACAAGTAGTTACCAAAATGATGGATACAATTACAGACTATTCAGGTAATCAGTATCCCTTTTTTCTGATTTCTTACATGAAACAAATATCTCTCAGTGACGATGTTTGCTTAGAGGAGATAAGATTTTTAAGTGTTTTGGTCCTGCCCTCTTAGTTCACACCTTGTTATTTTTGAAAGAAAGCACATATCTTATAATGGCAAATTTCTCTTCCTGCCAGAGTTAGCAAAATTGATTTTTTTCCCCTTTCTGTATTGGCATAAGAGTACAGGTTTCTTGCATGTGTAATTTACACAAGTATGTCAAAATTGCCTTTTTCCATTAAAGTAGAAGCTGTTCATTTCTCCATGCATGTGGTGGTCTTGTGTGTTACTTCTCTTCCTTACTTTTCAAAGCAACATCCTGCACACCTTTGTGTTTCAGAAAGGTCGCAGTCAAGTGGTTCTTTTTTGCCAGTTTGTCGGGTTTGAGGGTTTTTTATTTGTTAAATACCTCAGAAGCTAGGTGCATCTCTGAGTATATTAGGTAGATATTGTTTGTTAGATCACTGGATCTGTGTTTCAGGCACCTAAATAAAAGTGGCCTTATTTTTAGATGTGTTCTACAGCAATGTCTCTCTCTGCTTGGTAGTTTGTTGTGTGTTTCTTACTTCTCCGAGTTTATGTTGAGAAACCTAAGTTGAGTCTCCTTTGACTGTTTTCCCAGAAGTGTTTCACTGGATTGGAATATCAGCAAATAAAGCAACAGTGAAAGTAAATATAGGAAAGTAAATGTAAATATTTATTCTAGAATATGCATCTTCTGTAGGCCGTGCACACCATAGTTTCATTCATTGTATGACTCTGCTTCAGTCGTAACTGATTCTGACTGGCTAGCCTTTGAGTTCAGCCTTAGAGAATGTTTCAGGCTATACATGTTTATTAACTGCATTCAGTATGACCCTTAGAGTGCTGTTCCCCACATTTCATACATTTTTCATTCCTCATATATAAGCAGCAGTGATCTTGGATAAGATCTGACTGGCTTGGAGCAAGCGTTTGCAAAATAGCAGGGCAGGCAAAGTACAGATTTCTTCAGTCCAGCGGCAGGGATAGTACAATCTGATAGACAGAAGGCTTCCTTGCATTTTCAGCCTGAGGTTTGATTTGCTAGTTGCAAATATTCAAAGTAAGGAAGTAGCTTTCCTGGAAAGCTGTAGTGAAGTATTACTAATCTCAAGTGAATTAGAGGTATTAAAAGGTATTCAGTGCTAGGATTTTCTTTAACGATTAAAAGTTTTCCTTATGAATTAGACAGATTCTCGTCTGTTTAATTGTTCTTTTGGATCAGTGCTTGGCTGTCACTTTTGCATCTCTCTGACCTGTCTTGACCTGGGGTTGTACTGGAAGTAGTTAGTGCTTGAGAAATGAAGACTCTGCAGTCAATTTCCAGCTGTTGATTGTGGTTATATCTTGGCTACCTTACCCTTGGTTTTTAAAGTCAGCCAAATACATAAACAGATACAATTTACCATGTAAAGTAGGAGGTTATAAATTCTGGTCTTCAACTTTCTTTTTATTTTTTTAAAGTTAATTCTGGCTTGCTAATGTGGTAGGATTTCTTTAAACACCCTTGATTTCAGATCAATGTGTTTGTTAGTCACTAGTGTTTTTTTTTCTTTGTTTGAGTGGGATCGTAAGAGAAGAGTTTGAAGGAAGGTTTGCCAGGCAATAAACTGGGAAGGGAAAGTTGGAAGAATCATCAGCTGCTCTGGTTTGGCTGCAGTCTTGTTTTATCATACCATGAAGTAGTGCCAAGCTGGTGTACTGCTTGGATCAGGTGAATGATATATGCAGCACAAATTATAGCAGCTATTACTGTTATAGTAAGTATTCTTTCAAATAGTTTAGTAGCCAATTACACCAAATTATTTTTGCACTGACAGTGTTCTGGAATTGTCACCTCACCTGAATTTTGACTATGCCTGATTATTACAGATCCCATATTGCCAGGACACAGACTTATAAATCCAGTAACATGATGAAGTTTAAACTTGGGGGGTGTGTGTGTGCATGTGAATCTTACTTCACTGCTTTGAAATTTCCCGTGTGATTTGTACTGGGACTGAGTCTTTACTTTCTGTCCTAAATTACTGTATAGTGTATGTGTTCTTAAAAAGCTGCTGTATTTTACTGAAAAGTAGTCGTTTCAGTACTGGGTGATTGGTGCATATGTATAATCAGATTTTTTTTAATTTAAGATTTTGGGATTTTCTTTACTTGTCAAAGATTTTTATAAACCAGGGAATGAAAATTTTCAGATTCTTAGTGTGGGCGTAATGTGACCCAATTCTAACCTTGCTTGTCTCCCTGACAAGTGTATTTTACACAAATGCACAAAAGTTTATGTATCTGACAGTTGGTGTGTGGCATATCAACCTTATATTTCACTGCATAGCCAATCATCCCAAATGCTCTACTGACATAATATGGGCAAATCTGAAGGTCTGAAAACTCCAGTGTTTGCTGCTGCTTCTTGAATTTCTGGTGTTTCAGATTGGTATCTTAACCTGCCATAGGCTTTTATAACCTAATTTTCTTGATTTCTGTGCTTGTCTTAAAAAAACAAAAGGGGGGGGTGGCTGGGAAATTTGTGTTTATTTTACTTTGGATTTGTATTGTTAGCACAACTGATATTTCATAATGGTTTAACATCCGTATGATAAGCAGCAGTAATTTGTTCTTTGATTGCACTGTGGAAATTAAGATTTATATGAGGAGTACTTAAAAAATTAAGCGTTCAGCTGATACTTAGTTCATGTTTGTTTTCTGCCAAGTTTTAGTGAGGGCTGTACCTGTAAAGTTACCATACAAATGTAACTGTGTTTCAGTTACGTGGATACCTTGGTGGTCTGTCCATCGTCCACTGGGTGAAAAAACGTTGTTGCTTTACCTTTTGTATAATTCGGGAAGGAATAGTGCTGCTTTTTTTTTTTTTTTTTAATTGAAAGTGTTTGAGATTAAATCAATTCAGCCAAAAAGAGCTATATTCAATAAACAACAGCTTGCAGAGGGTGGATAATGGAAAGCCTTTTGCAGCTCCTATCGTCTAGTTAGCTGGGTAGCAAGTAGTCATCGTTATCATATGTGATAGTGTGGCAGATGAGTAGATAGATAAGTTAGCAGCAGTTGGGCTTTTCCTTTCCTCCACAGACAGAAAAATGTTTCCACTTACTACAGATACTGTAGTGCTGCAATTTTACCTTTCAGTCTGTGCGTGCATATGAGTGTGAGTAATAATGTTAGCTGTGTAATTAGGAGGTGTCTTCTGAGCCCAGGGCTTCGGAGCCACTGCTGTGGTAGTAGAGGGATGGATTTTGTTGGGGTATTGTGCAGATGTTTGAGCCCTAAGAGGTGTGGTGAGCACATGCATGAAAAGGAAAAGTTGGAGCATAGACTCTTAAGTGCTTTTGTGCTGAGAGCACTTTGGTGCAGAATTGTAAGGCATAATGCATACAGTTGTTGGGGAAGAATCGGGAGCTTTTCTGTCAAAATGCAGGGTGCATCTGTCTCTGGATCTGTGCATCCACACTGTGTTATTGTCAAATACCTATTTTTAGAATGAGTATCTAATTGATATTCATGCAGATGGGTGTCTCCCTGTCTCATCTGATCCACTCATCTGAGTGATGCGCTTGGTGGGAGGTGTCTGCTGATGAATCTTTCCTAAGCAGAGTGTGTTCATGTCGGTCTGTTCCCTTTTACATGTATGCATGTGTTTAATTTGTTACACGAGTGTGTACATAAGTATGTGCACATGTGTTTGTGCCTTTACCTTTTGTATGCACTTGCATGGTCAAAGATTGTATAATCTAATCCTATAAAAAGAATAATTTCAAAAATGAAAGATGCAGAACTTAAAGCCCTTCAAGACATGATTCTTCTTTTTATGCAAAGAATAAGTGCAGAGCAGTGCAGGTTGTGGCCATGGAAGCTTAGCTACCTCAGTCCAGACTTCAAGGGGTTGCTCCTAGTGTAGTGATGCATCCAATTATGAGTAAGAATTATGGTCTTTATGCTGCCTTGACTACTACAAAAGATAGGATACAAGTTTGTGTGCTAAGTGCACAAGTTCATACAGGTTCATGCTGCTAAATATTTTCTTCATGTAAAATATTTGTTAAGTAGAAAACCCTGGATACAAATGCTAGCCATGTTGGACAGGTGTGTTTTATGAGGGGAAATATACAATATTTATGAGAGGAAAGATCCCGAATCTGTTTCCACCCTATGGCAAACTTCTTGTGTAATTTTGGACAAGTAAGTTTTCTTGTGTCTCAGATTTGGGGAAAATACTTGCCTGTTAATGTTTTGAATTAGCAAGATTTAATTGAATAACATGACATGTATATTTAGGAAAAATGGGTTATGGTAGGCAAAGCTTTAACTATTATGAGCTTAATATAGTCTGTTCCACCTCGCATGGTAGATGTAATTATCTATATATAGGATTATGCATGATCTTGGTGTTTTAAAATGAGATATGTAATCCTAGCTCTAAGGAATAGATTCATTATAATGTCACCTGATGCAAAAAGAGAGGCTAGGCCTTAGAGAGAAGTTAATTTTCCCCCAAATTAAGATAGTCACAGACATGACTTTTCCAGATGATCTAATGAATTTTGGTTTGTATATGGCATGGAGTATTCCCTTTTAGCTATGATTTTCCTCTTTCCTAACACAGTAAATCTACTGGATTACAGGTAATCTTGGTGAAGGGTCCCAACACTATATTGTTTACATAGTAAAGGAGTGAATGTGATACAGCTGCTGAAAAGGCTCCATTTCCTTTGAATAGATCTTAGTTTTTTACCTGGGAACAGTGGGGATGCTCTGGCTAAGGCTGTTCTAGCAGTGTTGCCATCAGCACTGTCCCAGCTACTGTCAGTAAGGATGGTCCTCCCACAGACACAGTCATAGGCCTTTTAGGGTGAATCTGTCTGGCTGTGAATAAGGTATATGAAGTAGGATGATCTTCACACAGGTATTTGTGATAGGAGGAGCAGAAAAGCAATGCAAATGGATGTTTCTGTTCTTAGGGTTCACCTTGTTTGTATCTCAGGAGTTCCCTTTCTGCTCCTTTCTCCTCACAGATACTCCTGCTTCCAGCATCATGGCCTCTGACCTGGAAAGCAGCCTCACTTCCATAGATTGGCTCCCACAGCTTACTTTAAGGGCTACTATTGAAAAATTAGGGGGTTCCTCACAAGCAGGACCTCCAGGGGCTGCCCGAAAGTGTCCTCCAGGCTCACCGACAGATCCCAATGCCACCCTGAGTAAGGATGAGGCTGCAGTTCACCAAGATGGGAAGCCACGTTACAGCTATGCCACTTTGATCACATATGCCATCAACTCATCACCTGCCAAGAAGATGACACTTAGTGAGATCTACCGTTGGATCTGTGACAACTTTCCCTACTACAAAAATGCTGGTATTGGTTGGAAGGTGAGGACTTGCATCGCGAAAGTACCCTTTTTGTCTAATAACAAGAGTTATTTTCTTAATACTGAGCAAAACAGAAAGACAGATGTGAAACTAAGTTGACTGACTGGAGAAAATGCAGAGCTGGAAGTCCCATTTTCTCTGGGAATTCTGTTGTATGTATGTGGTAGGTCCTTAAGAAGGAGCCTGCAAAAAACCCACCAAGAAAAACAAAACAAACACCACTCCCCAACCCCTAACCCCACATCACTACCAACCTCTGCATCACCTGATAGTATTTTCATTGTACCTTCCGTAGATGTGTAGGTGGTTCAGCCCCATAATATTAATCCTAATCCATCCCTCTTCTTTACGCAGCTTCTGTTCTGCTCCATTCCAGGTACAGGTAGTAAGCTTTGGCTTTTGACTATGCACCATCCTTCTATTTTCTCTGCCTGCTCCTGGGCATACCCAGAAGGCTGGATGTTTTTGTTGTAGCACTTACCTGTATCTCTTACTCTCTCACCAGAACTCTATTCGTCATAACCTCTCTCTGAATAAATGTTTTCGGAAGGTGCCTCGTCCGAGAGATGATCCTGGGAAGGTAAGAAATCTGCATGCTCCTGGGTAAGCAATTTAAAACTGCAGGGAATAAGCCGGGGTTGCCCTTTCTAACTTATGGTTGGAATTTGAAACCTAAAGTGTAGGCAAAAATGGAAGCAGTAGTAAGATTTACTGCAGTGCTTTGGCTACAGAAGCATACACTTAAAGGGAACCTGTAAAGGTGCCTTAATGGTTGTAGCAATAATTTTTCTTATCTGTGGTCTTCGGCTGACTTAAAAGATACTGGAAGAAGGAAAAAAATTGGGTTGAATGTACTTTATTAGTTTTGCTTCTTTTTTGTCTTGATCTTTATGTGTAAAATGTGGGTCTAGTCCAACCTGTTCTATTATGAAAGACCATAGTGGTTACTGGTGAATGGCAAGACTATGATGTGACACGGAGGTCACATCCATGGTTTCATGGAGGCAAGATCCATGGAAGTAAGAGCAGATCTACTACCTATTTAGACTGCAAAATATTTGGTGTTGGAAAAGAATGTCACCATCAGATAGTTCAAATCTGTAGAAATCATTTGCAAGTAAAACTCAAGAATTTAGGAATTTGTTGGCTAAGTAAGGACTAATAATGCTCTGTTAGTGTATACAGATTGTAAAGGGGAATTGCTAGCAAAACCAAGACTTGGCATCTTGGCATGCAGATATTATTACTGTTAAAAAAAACCAAAAGAACAAGCAGGAAGAGATGGTGGGGACAAGAAGCTATGTATTTAGACAGAAAGATTGTTTCCTCCCCCCCCATCCTAAAGTTACCAGAAAGGGCCACTTGTTCAGGCCTTTTATTTCAGGTTATATTTAAAGGACTAAGTGGTGCTCAGTTGGCATCTATAAATGGAAGTAGTATAACTTTGAAGATCACTGCTCAAAAATACTATTGATTATATGGCTTATTCCAGGAAATCCTAACTGACTTCAGTGTATATGTTTGCAGGTGTTCATTGGCATGTTGGGCTGGGTTTATAATGAAAACCTGTCCTGTGCTTGTCACTGATTATTCACATTTCAATTGGAGGTTAAAATGAGCTAAATCACACTCTAGAGTTCTCTTTATATTTGGAAAACAAAAGACATAATTATAGACTATTTTATGTTGAAAGGGACCTCTGGAAGTAAACATGCACCCCCACTCCCCTCCCAGACAGGGACAATTAGATTGGGTTGTTGAGGTCTTCATTGAGTTTTTAATATCTCCAGGGATGGAGATACCACATCTGGGCACTTGTTCCAGTGCTGCACCACCATTATTGTAAAGAAATTTTTCTTTATATCTAATTGTAATTGCTAGAACTTGCTAGAACTTGTGTTTATTGCCTCTTATTCTTGTGCTGTGCATTTCTGAGAGGAGTTCGATTCTGTCTTCTCTATAATCTCTTTACACAGTTGAAGACAGTGGTTAGATCCCCTTAGCCTTTTCTTGTCCAGGCTAAACAGATCTCTCTGCGTTAAAAGCTTGTATATCATGTTGGGTTGACTGTTGGAATTGATGATCTCAGAGGTCTTTTTCAACCTTAATGTTTCTATAAGTCTGTGTGTTTTAGTTCTTAACCATCATGGTGGCCTCTCTTTGGATGCATGCTAGCACATTGGTGTCTGTCTTGTACTGGGAACTCCCCAAATGGGCACAGTACTAAAAGTGGAGTCTCACAAGCATGGAAAAAGAGTGATCCTTCTAGCTGTCTCTGCCTGACCTGAACATTGAGTTGGTTCTCCTCAGTCAATAACAAATTCAGGTTGTGAGGAAGTTACTGAAGGGAGTGCGCAGGCCCAAAAGAGTTGGCCTAGCTTGGATCAAAACATCCTTTGCTGCTCTTGGTGTGCTGTCCTGGAGCGATGGAAATGTAGAGCGTTCTGCCTTCCCCAGTAGCATCATACCTCATTGTTCAATACAACCAAATGCAAGAGAGTAATCTCTTTCTAACACCCAAGTCTCAGTTGTCTGATGTTCTGGAGGGTGGTCCTTGTGGTCCTAATGTTTAGTTGGTGCTGCATTCTTTCAGTCAGTAACCCCCTGCTTTGGGAAGCTCTTTGATTTAATCATGCATTCACCAATGGGTTTTCTTTCCAGGGCTCTTATTGGACAATAGATACGTGTCCAGATATATCTCGCAAGAGGCGGCATCCTCCAGATGATGACGTGAGTGGTGTTCTTTCCAGCCAGCATGGAGCAGGAGTGGGAATTCCTTTCTTGTTCCAAGAAGTCCTTCCAGCACCAGGCCATAGTATTGTTCTGGGGGCAGGGTGTACGGATGGGGAGAAAAAGTTTAGGACTGAATGAACTAGTGTGACGTCCTGCTGATTGGCTCTTGTTGCTGCAGTTCAGTAGCAAAGTTAATCTTGTCTAGAGTCCTTTATCCTGACTCTTCAGTGACTAAGGCCCAGTCCTCCTCTTTTCTATGAACTTCTACATCAAGGGAGGTGGCTTCCCATCTGCAGTTTCACTTCTTCATCTGTTTTTGATTTCTGCTCCTTTCCTTTTCTCTTTCTTCCCCATCCACAGATACCACAAGACTCCCCAGAGCAAGAGGCGAGTAAAAGCCCCCGAGGGGCTGTTCCAGTCAGCACAGAAGCTTCTTTGCCACCTGAGGCCACCCCTCAGCTGTCGCTCCAGAGCACCACCCCTATTGCCAGCTACAGTCAGGTGAGCAGCACGGAAAAGGACGGAAGCCTTATAGTGGGGTAAAAGGAGAGGAGTGCATGAACGGACAAGCAAAGTGGTGAGAAGAGAGTGAATTGTGAAAATGGTGATCTAGAGGCAAAAATAAAAGAAGGGGAAGAAGCTGAAAGTGCAGAGACAGAAAATAAGGAGGAAGTGAATTTTAACCAAGAGCTGGATGGGGATAAGGGTAAAGGCATAATGGTACTAGATAGCTGAAGAAAAGGCTGGAGCCAGTGTGCTGCAGAGGGAAGGTGGTAGTTGATCTTCCTCAAGGAAAATGGCATTTGGGAAGATTTGCTGGGAGATGAGCTGAGTGATATGCGATATCAGTGCATGTTCTACCTGTATCTAGTCTCTGGATCCCTGTCTTAAATTACAAAACATAGCACAAGCTAATGGCCTTACTTCTGCCTTCCTTAGCAGGGTGCAGGGCCTGTGGATGTTGCCTCTACTGTAGCAGGGGGGCAGGGCCGTGAAGGGGCTGATGTGCCACCCCCACTGTACAGTACCAACCATGACTTCAAGTTCTCCTACTCTGAGATCAACTTCCAGGATCTTAGCTGGTCCTTCCGAAATCTCTACAAATCCATGCTGGAGAAATCATCTTCCTCTCAGCACGGTGAGTAACTATATGCGTCATGTGGGGTGGGCAGGTATCTGCCCACACAGTCTTGTCCACTGATCTATCCTTGGTATCTCTCAGATCTTTCCTTGTTTAGGAGCCTGTGCAAACAGACTTCCCTTTTTTGGCATGCTGTAATTAGTTCTGCCAGGAGCAGATAAGAAATCTGCACGTCCTTTATCTGTTGCTTCCCCTACTTCTCTCAGAATAAAGAGGATAATGATTTAAAAATACCTTGCATTGATGCAGAAGCAAATACTAAAATGGCAGAAGCTTAGAGAAATGAAGTCCTGAAGAAAAGCATGTCAGAGAAGTATTCACAATCTGTCAGGCTAGAAACCATAAGAGGGGGGTTGGTGCATGTGGAGTTTCTCCAAAACGAGAGCGGAGAGTCATCGTTCCTCAGATCTGTTAAAACTAGGTTTGTACAAGGCCTTGGAGAATTGAGCTTTGTGGATTGAGAGCGCAGAAGAGAGAGCCTGCAACTCCGTTCATAACTTGCATTTCTGGGCTTGAGGAAGCAGCCACCAGAGGGCAGAATCGCTGTAGGAATGAGATGAGATGTCCGAGGAAAACACTTCAGAAAAACCTTCCATTGTTGTTCTTGCCTTTAAACACTCTTCTAAGTACTAGTCTGCTGTAAAAAGGAATATGTGATTAGATAAGCCTCTCACCTACACTGTCTATCATCATACAGTGCAGGCAAAATTTGCTGCTCTAGGAGGAGCCTCATGAACTTGCAGTGAAATAATTTATTACTTTTACAGCTTTCATCATGCTGGCACTTGAGATTCCTAGTAGGAGCCTGTTTTGTGACATGTTGTAGAATGAGCAAGCTACAAAAATGTGGAGAAGAACCTTGACTCAGTGTGTGCCTCTGTTTGTAAAAGATTAACAGTGGTCTGTTTTGGGTTTGTGGTTTTTTGGGTTGGGTTCTTTTTTTCCTCTCCCAAGTCTTCAGCTATAAGGTAGTCAAGGAAAACTTGCAGTTTTTGAGGAAACTTTGTGGGCAACTTTTGAGTCAGGATGGCAGTATTCATCCTTTTGCCCTATCACAGTGTAGGATGCTCTAAGGGTTGACTTTGGATCTAGTGAAAAACTGAGGCTTCCCTGCAGATGGTCAAGAAATGGGTAGCTCAGGTAGTGGCATCCAATGCCCTTCAGTGTGATTTTTTTTTTTTTTTTTTCCTGGAAGTTCCACAACGTAAGGGGAGAATGAACCAAGGAAGCAGACATAAGAGATATGCTGAGCTCCTGATGTGGGGGAGGAATGGAGAACACCTGATGCTCTTGCACGTAGGGGATGGCTGAAATACAAGAGGATAGAAATGACACTCCCAATGAGTCAGAAGAAATGGAAGTAATAAAGGAGCCCTGATGCATGCAGTGTGGTCTTTGTACAAAAGCAGTAGAATGTGTGACCTCCAATGATCTGTGTGAGAAAAATTGTGAAGGTTCCCTACTAAGCTGCTTGTAAGATAGGAACTTGAAGGGAGCTTTTGGAAACAGCAAGTCAGATTTATCAAGTTATCTGTTTTCTAAATGTCTTGTTTAAGTTTGCTTAATGGTCATTTCTAGGAAAACAACACATGTATAAAATTTCAGGACAGCATGGGTTACTTTGGTAAATACAGGAAAAATCCAGGGAGGAATTTAAGTGCTTTAAGAACTCTGTACTAGAAGTTTAAGTCCTGCTGGGGCTCTGATGTAGAGCCTTTTGTTTTGGACAGAATCTGGAGCACGGTGAGGGCATAACTGTGTAGGTGATAGTTGTTGGCAGCCTGCAGAGGGCACTCCAAAAGCTTCATAAATAGCAGAATGAGCAGTGTGAAATTAAAGATGGATAAGTTAAGCAGAGGTCTGAACCAGGCAGCTCTTAAAGCTCCCTCCTCTTTCTTTTACTTGGCAGGTTTCTCTTCTCTCCTTGGTGACATGCAGCCCTCCAACCACAACTACTACATGTACCAGCAGCAGCAGCAGCAAGGCCCCTCATCAGTGGGCGCTGCTCCCCCACTCCACACTCCAACCCCAGAGGGTTGCCCATCCCAAGGGGGAAAGCAGCAGGGTGGTGAAGGTTATGGCCCTCCACCAGTGATGTCCATGCATCCACCCCCAATGCAGCATGGAGGCTACCACCAGCATCAACAACATCACCCACACTCCCACCCACAGCAGCAGCCACATCAGCACCAGCAGCAGCAGCAGTCACAGGCTTCAATCAACAATGCTGGCTTTGGTGAGTCAGGGGTGATGGAAGGAACAGCTGAGGAAGAGAGAGCAGAGAGGAGCCCCCAGACAGAAATTCTACAAGTGAGCTTTCCCTAAGTAGCACCTATGTTGTGTGTGGAAAAAAGGGTGGAAGCCAGTTATGATTGAAGTCTGAGAGGGAAATTGCTTTCTTACTGAAGGAAAGGAGGATGCATCCACACTGGGTTTGGAATTCTGTATAGGGATGCAGGATGAAGTCAGGAGCTAAATGAAAAAGGAGACGCCATCCCCGGTCTTCGAAGGGAGAAAGGATTTCTAGCTACTGTACCATCAGGCTCTTTGGTGAAGAGGCGCTAATCATTTCATATTAAGGGGTGGAGGGAAAGGGTGGTCTCTGTTGGAATAATCTTGTCCCCATTTAATTCCAGCATTTCCCCCTGATTGGTGCTCCAACATCGATTCCCTGAAGGAAAGCTTCAAGATGGTGAACCGGCTGAACTGGTCTAGCATTGAGCACTCCCAATTCTCAGGTCAGTGTTGGTTTAGCGACTCAGTGACTAGGGCTGTAGTCTAGAATATGTGAGTGTTGTGCCCAGATCTTTTTTCAGTGTAACTGTGTCAAGTCCATGGGTTTCTCAGTGACTCAACTCTTGTATTTATAAAATGAGGTGTCCTCCTTCGTAGGATCTGTTAAAGACCCTGAAGCATTTGAACACTGTAAGAATTTGGGGAAAGGGGAATTAATTCATAAAAGTATGTCAGAAAGCTAACTGAGATTTTTCCCTCCTACTCTTCCCTCCCCTACCTGAGTCAGTGAGACAGTATCCTAGATATGGAGCTCTCCAGGAGTTTGGTGACAGATTCGAAGCAATGAAATTGGGTTTTTGGGGAGAAGGTAGGATTTAGGGGTAGGAGATAGAAACTCTTTGCAGGGAAGACCACAGCTGAGTGCTGTCCTTGACATTGTCCTTTGTCCCCTGCAGAGCTGATGGAGAGTCTGCGCCAGGCTGAGCGGAAGAACTGGACGCTGGATCAACACCATATTGCTAACCTCTGTGACTCCCTTAATCACTTCCTTACCCAGACTGGTCAGCTCCCTCATCTGGTTGGCCCACAGCAACCCCCCCGAATCTCTGATTCTTGTGCCCTGAACAGTGGCAAACAGGAGCAATCCATGAACCAAGGTAATTAGGAAGGAGACTAAAGTGACATGTAAAATGAAGACCCAATTCTGTGAATATCCTAAACTACTTTCTGCCTTGTCAGGCAACGTAGCACCAAGCAATGCAAGGCAGGGCTGTCAGAGCTGTTTGTAGGAACTCTGCTTTCTCTGGCTTTTAAAGAATTAGGATGTCTTATGTCTGTGGCCTAGACAGACTGTCACTGTGATGCGTACCATTGACAGGCAACCTCTCCAGGCAGAAATACATTTAAAAAGTAAACACATAAAAGGAGAACGGGGTGGTGTCTTTTGTAGCTGACCAACAGAAAGGAATGGCAAGGTAGAGAGATTGCTGTTCCAGGTGACAGAAGCTGTAGGAGCTGTAAAGAAGAAAGCTCTTGCACCCATGTCGGAGAAATACTGACTGGACAAGGAATAAGAAGTTGCACTCTGAGGAGAGCACAGAGGTTGTCATGGTCTTGATACCACTGTGACGGTGTGTATCATCTAGTGCTGAACTAAATGGATGATATTGAGCCAGCTTGTGGTGCTTCTGGATGAAAATTTTCTTCTTTTACAACAATAGAGAAACTCCTGCTGGTTCCAAGAACAAGATCCCTGACCAAGCTATAGCTTGCAGTTAGAACCCAACAGCTGAACATCTCCTCAGTATCCCGTGGGTCTGAGTGAGTTGCTCTGTGGCTGAGCTGCCACCCAGTCAGGGCCAAGACAGCTGACCAGAATGTTAACAGTTTGGTTTTGGGTTTTGTTTTTTGTTTTTTGTTTTTTTTTTTATTCCTTTCTTTTCACAGTGAACTCCTATGGTCAGCCCCAGCCTCCCCATCTCTTCTCCGGGCCATCTCCTATGTACCAGATTTCCACCCAGGACTCTCCAGGATATAATCGCCCAGGTAAGGGGTGACATTAAGGCATATTATACCAATGAACATTAAAGAACCTGTTCCCAAGCCCTTTGTGAATGTCTCCTGAAGCACTTACTAATCAAATGGAGCACTGAGTGTAGAGAGGGAGCCTGGGCTGCAAGGGACTCCCCATTTAGGGCTCTGCCATAGCTCTGGCAAGATTTAGGATTTCAGCAGCCTGATCTCTTTCACTTCACATTAATAGTCATCTAGCTCAGCCTCACCCTCAGCTGGTTGCTTGAAGGGAACTTTACATGAAAATCTTCTGTTGAAGTCCTCTGTGTTCTATCAGCAGTCAGCTGTAAGGAAGTTAGAGGCTGAAACTTAACCTCTGTAGAAGCTGCTGTGGAGAATTTCACAGCAGTCCACCTACAGACTTTGGTAGGTGCTGTCTGACAGGGAGAAATTAATGCCAGTAATGTTCGTGCTTGTTAGACTGTTGGAAGTCCCGAATCCCTTATGTTTTCTTTTGCCCAAGGGCCCATGTGAAAAAGCATTACATTTTTTTATTCTAATTGTTCTCTTTCCTTCCTTTTTTTTTTGTTTTTGGCTCAGCTCACCATCTGGTCCCTCGGCCTCCAGGGCCACCTGCAGGCGCCAATGAGGAAATCCCTGATGATTTTGACTGGGACTTGATCACCTAGCGAGTTACAGACTTGATAGCCCGTCCTTTGTGAAGGACGTGGGAGGGTAGGGGGACATGGGGTGAATGGTGCCAGCACCACCCTCCCCAGCCTCCCTGCCTTGCCTGTATATAGATATATATTCTCTATCTCTGCCAGAGAAGCCACCGCAAGATGCTGCCGAAGATAACCCTTCCTTGCGTCCTGTTTTATCTTCTTTTTCTTCTTTTGTTTATTATTATTATTGTTGTTATTATTATTATTATTACCAATAATTGAGCACAGCCCTCCCCCTTCTCTGGTGGCCTCGGATGCATCAGATCGGCTCTTTCGTGTTGCGTGGTGCCCCATGGAGGGCGGAAAGATGGGTCCTTGGTGCCATGAAAAGACCTCGGAAGGCTGAATCCTTGAGTGCATCTTTCTCTGCCTCCATCATTTTGCGTTTAACAATCCCTCTTTCCCTTCAAGGTGGCCGGTGAATCTGTCATATTGGCTACTGGAGTGAGAGAGCCTATTGGACCCTGGGAGCCTGTAGTCATGTTGTTTCGTAAATGTTGTAAAGGTCAGGGGGCTAAAGGGACACTGGAGGGGTGATCTTAGCTCTGTGAACTTTCTCGCACCAGCAGGAAAAGCAAGAAAATAAGTAGAGTTCCCGAGTACAAAGAGAGGATAATCTCTGAGGTAGGGAGAGCTGAGCTGAGCTGGGAGGGTAGACCTGAGTTTGAAGAAAGGAAGAATGTAGCAGAGATGGTACTTCAGCAGAGAAGTTGGGTTTCAGAATGCAGTGCCATCTGTGAGGACTGAGAGATATTTTGAGGGAATCCTGACCTATTTCCTACATTGCCTTTTGCAGTCTCCAGGTGAAGCCTACAATACCCATCAGGTAAAAGAAGCAGTCGGGGTGTCACATGTGATTTGGCAAATTCTATTTCCTGGCAACTTCACACCCCACCCCTTCAAGCCCTTCTTCAAAATATGTAGTGAGGCTCTTACTTGTATATGCAAATTTGGAAGACTTCTCCCATCAGTATATTTTCAGTTACTATTTGGCCCTCTGCCCCTCATTTATTTGGAGACTGTCCTTGCCTGTGGTTTGAGAGTGCCAACGACAGGAGCCTTGTTGCATAGGTGCAAATTCTCAGTCAGTGGTTCCTACTCTGTGAATGAGTGAATGGTGGGAAGAGGAAGCTTTGGCTCAGATGGAGGTGCATTAGGGAACTTCTGGTCAAGGGGCTGGATCCTCTGGTCAAGTAACTGGGAGGCCCTCACCAAGTGGTTTTTTGTAAGAGGTGCATTAGAAGAGAGAGGATGAAGTGGCACAGATTTTTAAACCAAACAGTCAAAGAGTGTAGTATAGAAGGGAGGAGGGTGGGTAAGACCCCTTGCAGTTCAGCTGGGGAGATGATGGAATCTAGCATAAATCCCAAAGGATGAGTTTTGTCAGCACTTGCAAATCAGGAAGGTGGAAAAGGTACAGGAGCAGGAGTGAGTGTTGAGATGCCTCTTCCCCAGTGCTGTGTCCTGTGTTCCCCTTTTTTCTAGTATGGCTCTGTTCTGCCAAACTTCTTGTTTCCTCTTAATATTTTGTAAAGCCTCCCCCTAGCCCTTATCTCCTGTTTACCAGTGAAGGGAACCAAGATGGAAATAAAACATTGTGGCTGCTTGACAGACCTGGGGCAGGGGAGTAATAACCTCTACTCTGACTGCAGGAAGGTGGGGAACTAGCATTGCTTTTTGAATTTGCTGTAGGGATAAACCAATTGGATCATTGTCAAGGAAGTGGACAGAGTCTCTTTGTATTGGGGGGGGGGGTATGACATTTCTGGTTTTGGTTTTTTTTTTTCTTTAAGTGTGTGTTTGGGGGGGCAGTTCATCATTGAGCGTTTCCAAGAGAAATGAGGTATCCCAGAGCCAACTTCAACGTGGAGTCAGTTGTTATCTCTGCTGCCTCAAGATGGGAATGATACAGTTTGGAAGCATGTGTGATGGGCTTCTGTGGAAAGTGGCACCAGAGACAACCATGAGAGCCAACCTTTGGTAGGTGCCAGCTAGTGCTTTGCAGAGGATGTTACTGAAAGCCGGCCCTGTGGAAGTCTGAAAACACCATCGGAAGAAAAACCAAGATGGCTCCTTCTGCATATCCAAGTGCTCCTCATTTGCATATTTGCCTCATTTGCGTATTAAGTTGCGCCTCATTTGCATATGTAAATACATGCCGGTCAGTGTGCAAATTAGCCTCGTTCCTCTGCCCCTGAAATAAATGTGCATTGTTAGTGCGTGGGAAGGCATCGGGTGGGCGGCGTGGACCTCTGCAGTGTGTGTGGGTACTGGCCTACAGGGAGGGGAGGGATGCCAGCCTGTTGAAGAGAGGAGTTCTCGCAGGCCCCCCCTAGTGTGGTGTGGCCCACCCATGCTTTGTGTCAGTGGTCAGGGAGAGAGGGGCGTGGTCTCACGAGTTTATTTTTGTGCATGCTTTCTTAATAAAAAGAAAAAGTGAATGTTTATGGTTTAACTCTTTTGGTGCCAGTATTGAATTTTTTTCCATCAGCGCCTGTCAGGTGGGCTCAGTTCCCACCTACTTACCGTAGAAACAGAATTTGGATGTGGATGTTGCTAAACTAACCGCCCACACCTATATGTACTTTATGACTGAGACTTTTTAGGATGTCAGGAGAAAGACTGGGAAGTTCTCACAGCTGGCTGTTCTCAGGGCACTGAGATCAGTGAGTCTTTCAACTTGTGCTTGCCAGAAAGGCGAAGTGGAAACTACCAATGCTTAGTGGCTGTTTGTCATACCATTTGTTGACCTTACTCCTTCAAGGAAGGACTAACACAAAAAGCAGATTTTTAAACGACTTCCTTAGAGTACCTTGTAAACACACAAATACTTTTCAAGAGCAGGGAACATTCAAGCTGGAGAAACCCCCAAGTGGCCTGACTGGATGAAATTTTTATCTTTTATCCACCTGGAGGACATGAGAAGCACATTTCTCTTAAAGAGCAGGACATGACTGTGCTGCAACAGGCTAATTCCCATCTTCTAGGGGTCAAACTAGGGGTTATTTCTCAATGCCAAGGTTTTACCAAATGGCTGCTGGACTATCAGCCACCAAATCTGGTTCATCAATGACTGCAGTTGCTCAAATTCTGCTCGTGTGCCATCTTAAAATACAATAGATATATTTGAATAATCTTGGTCTACTTCCTAAAAGGAAGATTTGGGACTCTGGTGCTGGAGGGAGTGTTGGGGACAGGGTGAGTGAGTGCATGCTAATGAACATAGCTACAGCACGTGGATTAGACCAGTACTACTGTACAGTGATGTATTTGCCAGAACAAAGAAAGATCTTGGGCATCTACCAGGGCATGAAAGTCAGTTCAATGCAGCTGACTGGGGCAAGTGCTGTTCTAATGTACTGTTGTAAGAAAACGTAGCGCTACCCTCTAGAGAAATCTTCAGGGGAAAAAAAACCCCTCAGCCCCCATGTGTAGTCAAAGGAGAGGAAAGATGGGATGACAGATTCCAAGGAGAGACATCAAAGTTAGCTTCATCTGCAGTTTATCGGAGACGTAGAACATAGACATGCAAATAACTCTAATGACATTCTCATCTAGCAATTCAGCGGTTAAACTACATCATCCTACCACAAATCATTCTGCAAGCCTGCTTTCTTCTTTAAAGGTTAAAAGTACTCTGTGTCTTCTGCTTCACCAGAGCCCTCCCTCAGATTATTACTCTTGGTACTTCTGAAGTCCCACCTCTCTGGAGCAGGATATAAAGGGGGTTAGCTGTTCTGATCTGAATCACCTCAGTGACCTGTGTGTGGATCTGCAGATTAATCAAATGTGTTGGAGCAAAAAAAGCTGTTAAGTGGACAGTGATTGATGTGTGGGGCCATAGCTCGCCCTTTTTACAGTGGTGATTGAAGTCCTGAACTACACTGCGCTGCTGACGTCCTTGTCTGTTGAAGCCTTGCTTCTGTCAAGGGAGTAAGGGATCAGACGCGTTAGTTCCTCAGTAAAGACACCTTCCAAAATTCCTTGCACTGATTGCCGTGCCTTTGCCCTGAAGTCCCGTCCCACAAAAACATAGAGCAGGGGGTTGATGCAGCTGTTGGCATATGCAAGTGCTGTAGAGAGGTGATCCCAGAGGATCAATGACTCCCTTAGTCCTGTCCCAAGAGTAGGTGCAAGGGACAGAATCCCAATTACGTGGTATGGAGCCCAGCAGATGAAGAACGCAGCTACCACAAGCACAATTGTTCGCAGCATCCTGTTGTGTGGCTTGTGAAACTGATTCGCATGTGTTCTGAAAGCAATAAGGGCATAGCAAACTGCCATTATGCCAAAGGGGAGTACAAAGCCAAAGACAGACCTAGTAATGTTTATTACCATTGAGGCAAGGGATACAGGATAATCAGTTTCATGGAAATTTCCCCATGAGTCATTACCACTGTAGGCTAAAGGTGAGTATTCTTCCAGTAACTCATTTACAGAATCATCCATATAATCTTCGTCATCTCCAAAATTGTACCCACACTCAATATTGCCGTCATGAGTGCTAGTGTCACGGTAGTGAAAGACAGGACAGCAGAAAATGAAGGCCAGGATCCAAATACCACTGCATATTAGTGATATGAATTTCACTGTTCGATGATTTTGACACCAGACAGGTTTCATCACAAGGAGGCACCGGTCAACGCTGATGGCCACGAGTAGGAAGACACTAGCAAACATGGTGAAGATTATGACTGATGGAATGACTTTGCAGAGGAACCAACCATATGGCCAGTGTTCATGGAGGGCCAGGTGAACAACAGAAAATGGCAAGGACAAGCAGCACATGAAGTCAGCCACAGCAAGGTTTAGGAACCAGACAGTGTTCACAGACCTTTTCATTTTCAGACCAGCTACCCAGATCACCAGTCCATTGCCTAGGATACCTATGATGAAAACGATGATAAAGATAGCAATGGAGACAATGGATTCTGATGCATAATATACAGCAGCCTGTTCATGTGAACTGCTATTACCCAGAAGTCCAGGCATTCTGTATCTATAAAACAGAAAGCATGTTATTAGGCAATTCACACCCTCCTCCCCAAATTCTTCTCTATCTCTACTGAAGCATCTCTGAATCAGGTGACAGCACAGAGCTGTCAGGGTACAGAGGCATCAGTCTATACAAGTTTGTGCTAAAAGCTTACTAATCTGACCATTATACACCTTCCTCATTCTCATGGTGGCTAAGCTACATAAGCCCCACTGTCCAAACAGGGGGGGTTTGCATACACTTATGTTCTCCTAACTGCCATTCCCTTTGATTTTAGTCTGGTTCTTTTTAGTCTCCACTCTAAAGTGGAGCTCTCTACTTATATGCCCACACTGTCACCAGGTGTCTTTCCTGATTGACTTCCAGCTTTGTATACATTTCCTTTCTTCAGAAAGGTAAGTCAGCATTTTAGTTCCTTTTCCCTTTAAAACAAGTTATTTCTTCTGGCATAAGCAGTGAAATAGGTTTAGCTTGAGAAAACAATGCTTGTCTTAATGAAATAACCCTGTTCCACTTTCTGGGCATTATAAATAGAAGAGACACAACAGCAAGTCTGTTTGCTAAGAGGTAGTTTTAGGGAAGTCTGACTAAGCATTTCCTTTTCCCTGCTTTTGTTCCGAGCTCTCTGCTGGTTCCTTAGAAAGCTAGTCTTGATGAGGAGAAAGGCAAGAAATAAATGGTTTAAGAACAGACAGAGCGTTAGTTGTAGAAAGAAAAATTAAAATACAGCATAATAGCAGCAATGTTCTTGAGCCATTTTAGATATAAAAAGGTGTCTTATTGCAAGACAATGAAGCTGAGCCACAGAAACCTTAAGTGACATTTTCAAACTGTGAGAATAGTAGTGGGAAAATTTTAATTGCTCAATTATTCTTGGATTTAGTTATTAGTAAATTTAAAAAGGAAAGTAAAGGAAATCTAGCAAAGTCAAGACAGAACTCAGAAGAAGAGCCTGACTGTCATCCTTTAGGCATTAATAGAACTGTTTATAAAATCCCTGTTCGCTAAACTCTTGCTGAATCAATGAAGGCAGTTGTGTTGCTGAAGGGTCCCTAAAAGCATTACCAGTTGCAAGGCAACTGCATAGGTAAGAGCTGAATACAGCCTGCAGAAGCAACTGAGGAGACATGAATGAGGCAATCCAGACTGATTCTATTTTAACCTCTGTTATGCCAGTACTTAAATGTCCATCAGGGACTGTTATCTGCAGGACTAAATATCAATTTTATTTTAAAAATTCCAAATCATTAATCTCTTCCTTGCATAACATACAGTCTAAATGTGGAGCAATGCATAAGTGTTAGAACCACTTCACCACAAAGAAACTGAGATAAACAGTTGTAACAAACATTATAATTTACCACTTTTTGGTAACAATTGCTAAGAGGCTTTTAGGCGAAGGTGACCTGCAAGGAAAGCCATGAAAGATGTCACTGAAAGGCAGCTGGGGACTTAAAATTCTAACAAGTTTGTTCCATTTCCCATGGTTCTGCTGATATATGCAGAAGCAACTTTTACAGGGGCAACTGGAGAACAGTGCTGCAAGAGCTGAATCTTGCTGCCTCCCCATATAGCTACAGAAGACAGTATGAAGAGGACAGGAAATCAAGGAATACTGCTGTAGAGACAGTAATACAAATCCTACACCAAAGCAAACTGAGGGATGAATCAATAAAGATACTGCCCACGCTATTTTTTTAAGAGTGCTAGAAGGGCTGCTATGCGGTTATGAAGATGGAAGGGGGAGCTGGGAGAGAGAGGTTTTCAGGAGTGAAGAATAAGAAATTGCAAGTTGAAGAGGAAAACAGAATTCTGCAGCTTATTATACCTACCCGAGTGAAGCAGATATTTCAGTGTGTCAGTGAGCAAGTACCATGAGTCCTGCCTCTGGCTTGACTGAAAAAGGAAACTCACATGACATTTTAGGAACTGCTTTTTCCTGTACATGCATCTGTGTGCTACGTATGTTCTTTCACCCTGGCAGAAAGGCTTAAAACGATTCATATTTGAAGTTTTAGATATGATCTGCGGGTAAAATAGATACAGTCAAACCAGAAGAAGCTGAACACCATCAAAATAAAATAGTGCCCTGAGTCAAAGAATAATAGAAAGTAAAGGAATGATAAGCACAAGCGTATATTTTACTTTAGTTTCCATAAGACAGCTGAATCAGACATCCTGCCTGTTGGCATAATGCCAACCTTTTCTTGATGTAATTCATAATTCCAAACCCTGCCATGTCATCATCAGGTGTCTGATCTGTTGTATTGTAGCCACTTCCAGGTGGCTGCTTTTATCAGATCAGCACATTCACCTAGCTAATCCCATTTCTGGGATTCTTATAAATCCAGATCAGCTTCTGTCCCAGCTTGAGACAGCTTAGTTAACCAAATACAGAACATTGTATTCAACAAACCATAATTGGTCATGGCAAAGGGATTTTAATCTGCTTTTTTACTTTTCAGGGTATCTAAAGTCTTGTTGTTGGGTTTCTACTTTTTTAAAGAAGGAACTTGACTGATGAAAAGGTGGAAGTGGTTAACTGAAATGCTGGTAGCATAAAACATGGCAAGGCTATAAAAAGAAAAGACATCTAGGGCAAGTAACTTCAAATGTGCAACAACAGGGTTCCTGCTCACCCCTCCCAGTTTGGGAAATCAAGACTGCTAGCAGAAATTACAAAGCCCAGTCATACAAGAATCAGCCTCAGATTTTGGTTGTGGCCTGGAAAATGAACTAGGATGGAGCAGAGTTCTGCTCTTGAGTATGTCTCTGTGAAACACACAAATGCAGCTTCTAACACAAACCCCATGAAACCAGAAACAGGAAGGCAGGCCAGGGCTGGGCTGTACCCCCAGAGATGGACAGGCTGTCAGCAGCCTGACAGGAAAAGTCCTCTAGCTGCATCATTTTCTCAGCTGCCATCTTTCCTGGGGGACCCAGACAGAAAGCGTTGATAGGAGGGTACTCCAATTGGCTCCAGTTGGCCAAGGGAAGCGCAGCCTTTTCACCAACATATGACTCACTAGCTCTAGGCTAACTCCGCTTTGCAAGAAGGTCCTTCTCCACCAGTTGGCCAGCTCTGATCCTCCCAGTTAAAACCTCTCCCATGCAGCCAACCTTGACACAGCAAGCACTTTATCTTTAGTCCAGCCACCTCACCCTGGACAGTGATGAGATGATGTGGTGCCTCTCTGTATAGGTTTCCAGATCAATGAACCTTTTAAGTAGTTTGACTAGTGAAGTGTTTTGCACCTTAGCATAAAGGGCCTAATGACGTAGACACTCAAAGGGGATGGTGCAAGGAGGAAAAAGACATTTTGTAACTTTCATAAAATGGTTACATAGAGCAGACCAGCACTTCAGCTTGCAGCTTTGATGGTAATCCCAAATCACCACACTACATTCTTTTCTTCTTTTCTGGATCTCTCCCTTCCCCTCATGAAAACAGACTGAGATTAACAGCTTAGAAAGGCTCTAATTCACTGAGTCACTGGATAGTTGAAGTTGGAAGACTGTCTGGACACTGTCTAGCCCAACAGCACTGCTCAGAACAGGGTTAGCTAGAGAAGATTACACAGGACTGTGTCCAGTCAGGTTTGAGTATCTCCACAGAAGGAAACTCCACAAACTCTCCAGGCAACCAGTTCCGGTGTTCAACTACCCTCACAGTAAAAACCTGTTTTATTGTGCTCAAACGGAACTTCCTTTGTTTCAGTGTGTGCCCATTGCCTCTTGTCCTGTCACCAGGCACCACCGAGAAGAGTCTGGCTCCATTGCCATTAAACACTCCCATCAGCTAGATGATAAGATCCCCTGAGCCTTCTCTTCTCCACGCTGAACAGCCCCAGCTCTCTCAGCCTATCCTTGCATGACAGGTGTACCAGTCCCTTAATTACCTCAGTGGCTCTCCACAAGTTCCACTCCACTATGTCCATATCTCTTTAGTACTGGGGAGCCAAGAACTGGACCAAGCACTCTAGATGTGGCCTCACCAGTGCTGAGTAGAGGGGAAAGATCACCTCCCTTGACCTGCTGGCAACATCCTCCTAATCTAGCCCTGAGAGCTATTGGCAGCCTTTGCTGTGCAGGCACATTGCTGGCTTATGGTCAGCTTGTTGTACACTAGGACCACAACATCATCATTCTCTGCAAAGCTGCTTTCCAGGTGGTTAACCCCCAGCATGTATTAGTGCATGGGGTTGTTCCTCCCCAGGTGCAAGACCTTGCACTTCTTGTTGACCTCCATGAGGTTCGTGTCTGACAAATTTTCCAGCATGTCCAAGTTCCTCTGAGTGGTAGCACAGACACCTGGTGCATCAGCCAATCCTTCCAGTTTTGTATCATCTGCAAATTTGCTGAGGGTACACATTGCTTCATCATCTAGGTCATTAATGAAGTGTTAAACAGTACCGGAACCAGTGTCAGCCACAGCTGGACACCACTAGTGACTGGTCTCCAGCTGGACCTCCTTCTTCTGATCACCACCCTCTGAGCCCAGCAGGTCAGCCACTAGTCAATCCACCTCACTGTCCACTTATCTAGCCCATACTCCATCAGCTTGTCTATGAGGATGTTCATATTGAAGTTTATCTTGATGTATAGACTCAGCTGGCCACCACAACAAAGTGGCTAATACCTTAATGCAAGTTACCATTTGTATTGCCATTTCAGGTTTGTTATTACAAAACTATGCCAGTCTATCAGTTACTAAATAGTTACACACATATACAATTCTGAAAATGTGATCAGTACATTTACAAAAGCCTCCCTCCTGCGAGACTATGCAGGTTGTCTCCAAAACACTTTGGTAAGAACTAAGAATTCCACTTGTATGGCTTATTTCTACTACTTCTTCTGTAGTTCTACAAAGCTTTGCAGGCTCTCTCAGATCTCCCATTTGTTTCTCTGCAGGTGGAGTGACTAGACAGCTATGATCGTTCACAGACCCTGAATGTTCCTTGTGTATATGGCAAACCCATCTTCCTAAAAAACTTGTCCAAAAGCCTCTCTATAAAGCTTATCCATAACCACCACAACTGTTCCTCCAGGAAGCATACTGCAGTGGTCTGGTGGCCAGTCTTTGCTGTGCCCTTGTTTTCATCATCACAACTGCGTGTTTAGTTTCACAGGGACTCTCCAATGACACTAATCATCTGCAGGGTTGCCCTGCACTAGTATTCCTCAAACTCTCCTCTTTAAAAAATCCACTGAATGTCCCCAAGACATTTTTGTACATTGCTGAATAAGCTCAAGTAAGCACTGCCTTTGGACACCAAGCAGGGAACAAAGCATGGCACAACTGGTAGATACATAGATCATACATAATTAAAAAGTAGCTCTTCGCAATAACAGGTTTTCAGTACTGGGTGAGTGTTCAGGTCAGATATTTTGTCAGGGCATGTTCAGTGAAGGAAACACCATTTGAAATAGTATTTGGATTGTTTTGTAAAAATGTTTGTCTTGGGATTATCCTTTAAGTTATCTAATGAGTAATTTTGTGAGACTGGTTTCCCCTGTACCTTCTGCACAGAGAAGGAAAATTCCAAACATTGCTCTATCCATTAAGTACATTTCTGAACAATGCCCCTTTTTTTTCCTTAAATAAGCAAAGCAAAAAGCAAAGCAAAACCCCAAATGATTCTTCTGCATTGTTTATTATCAGGATTGGCATAAACTGTGTATTTTACTCTACCTGTGTAGCCCTTTTCATTTGCACACCTCATATGATTGAACATTATGGCGTTCTGTTCATTCATTGTAGATTTCTGTGTGGGAAGAATATGGATCCTCCATTGCTTTCATAGTCTGATTTTAAATATGTTCTCCTTCAATATTTCAACCTCATTGCCTAATCCTTTAAAAAAAACACCCTAAAAATGTTAGCTATTATTGGCAGTGCTTTGTATTTTCTTCATCCAGAGATGCTTGTTTGAAAAAGAATGTTACGTTGTCTGCTGGTTAAGTCTCAATGGAGCTGAATGGGAGATGTATTCCTGGTGTCCTGGTGCCACTTGTGCATCTTTCCTCATATGCCTCATAAAAGTTGGCCCTTTGCCACTCTCTTGTCTTAGATGCTCTCCTTCTAGAACTGTAGGAGGATTGTGGCACACTGAATGACAGCACAATATAGAGGCAGGCAAAATTTAATATTGCTAGTTGTGAATTATGGAATTTGGGAAAGCAACCATAACTACATATACAGAGTGATGTACTCTAGGTAAGTTAGTACTATTCAAAGAAAAAACTCAGCAGTCACTGCAGGAAGTTCTATGAAAACTCACGTCAACACACAATGCTATTCAAAAGGTAAATATGGCGGGAAGTATTTAGTTGCTTCCTGAATACTGCATGCTGTGGTGGTCCTTGATCTTAAAAACAATTACAGAATCAGAAATAATACAGTAAGTGATGGCTAGACAGCCATGGCTCAGAATGGCTTCTTTTGGTGGACAAGCTAAATAGGCTTGAATGCTTCACCTTGGGAAAGAGACATCTAAGTGGCAGTATGAGAGACACATGGACAAGGTGACACATTAATTCTTATAGCACAAGAACTAGGAGGTATCAAATGAAATGATGAGGCAGAAGTTTGAAAACAAAAAAAATACGCTTTTTCATACTGCGCAATTAGATTTGTGGCTCCAGGGTTGATAGGAGTAACCAAAAGTACAAAAAAACTTTTAAAAAAAATCAGTTAAATTAATCTATAGAAGTGAAGTCTATGAAATATTGCTAATAAATGTGCATCAAACTGCTGGCTCACAAAGCCCTTACACTACAGATGGCTAGGCTAGTGTACTATGAAAGTGTAATTCTGTACTCTTTCATAGTCTTTCTTTAGGCAGCTCTGTTCTTCTCCAAGGTTTGCCTCTCATTAGCCTCTTTGCCTTAACTCTGGCAGTCTGGCAAGCAATGTAACACTGGCATGTTGTAGGCAGGGGTGCAGAGTCTTTTACCCTGTGGCACATAGCTGCATTAAGTATCAATGCTGTGTATTCTTACTAGTTCTGTGCAGGCTGCACAAAAGGGTTCAAATCTCTCTTCCCAGGCAGGTATCTGTCTGCTCCAGCGTGCAGCCTGGCAGGGCACCCACACAGCAGAGTGTGGGCCCCTGCTCCCTGGGACATCAAGCGCAGAGCATGCCAGCCCCTCCCTCCTGCTGCAGGGGAAGGGGAAAAGGAAGCTGCACATTTGCATCACTCCATATCTGTTCAGGTACTTAGCTCACACCAGTCATGCGTCTTTCATCTGTATCTACTCATACAGCTGTCAACATAATTTCTGGGGAAAACTAGGCCAGTTACATTTAGTTAAATGTTAGTTACATGTTAGTTAAATTACAAGTATCCTCCTTCGCTAGGCTTAATAACCCAAGGCTACTCCTGTCCTTGACTTCAAAATAGCTTCACTTACCAGATCTATGGAATCAGCAGCACAGACTCCCTTTCTTTGTTTCTGGACTGGAAACTGTCAGAGGATGTTTGACCTGACAGGACAGCTTGTTTGACTGCTATGATTGAGGTTCATTACCATCCTGTTCCACTTAGCTCTGGAAACAGCAAGAAACAAATCCCCAGGTACCGTTTCAGCTCTGACAGCATTAAGTAACTCTATTCCATACCAGAAAAAAAATAATTTCTGTAACTTAGTGCTGGTTCATTCACTTTTTGCTTTACCCTCAACAATAAGCTGTGCTCCCTCAGTCTTCCATGGGTAGCTTAAATTACTTCCTAGCTCAATTAGCTCATGCTATGCCTACCTCTGGGTCTGTGGATATGTAATTGTTACTTTTCTTATGCTGCTTCTTCCAGTTTTCAGAGTAAATATTTACTACTTTTAGAGACTCAGTCACAGGCCACTGCATAGCAGTACACTCCAACACTATTCTTCACTGGTTTAAACGTTTAAATGCTACTAGTCTTTATCTTACCATATTGGACAAATAAACTACTATCTATACGCTTATTTTGGCCACGTTTCTGGGAAGTCACCCTCCTGAAATTAACCTTTACATAGCAGGCGTTTTCATCACTTCTAGCTGCAAAACTTGTGATGGTTTGCACCGTGTTTTCTCTTTGGTTTGCTCTTTTACCAAAGGCCTCCTGATTCCAGCACGACAGGCCACGCAAAAATACATTTTCACTTAAAACCCAAGCTTTGACCCAAGGCTCCAGGAAAGAAAAACACGCAGGGGAGCAGCGAGACGCCCCAGCCCACCGCCGGGGGCACACAGGAACCCACGAGCGCCCCCAGGTATTTGCGTGGCGGCACAAAACTCGCCACCACCCTTCGGCACGGCCCAGCTCCGGTTTCCCAGCTCTCGGCGTGACACCGGCGCCTTTTGCTCGTTGCCACCGCGGTGCGGAGCTGACCCCAGCTCGCGGAGGGGAACCCGGTCAGCTTCCCCAGGGGCACTTCAGCCCGCCCTGCGCGGCTCTGCCCGCTTCCAGCATGGCGCCCGGCACCACTCCCTCTGCCCTAACCAAACATGGCCGCGCCAGGCTCTGTGGGGGAGCTGCCAGGGTTCAAGATGGCGCCGGCTCCCTCTGCTGTGTCAGAACCGGCTCCAAGATGGCTACTTCTCCACCGCCGCGCTTTGCTGCCAGGATCCAAGATGCCTTCCTCTATGCCTTCAACGTTGCTTGCTTTCCACCCGACAGCTCCAGCGGCCGTAGGCGGTGTCTGCCCTCATCAAAGATGGCGGTCGGAAGCGCCCCCAGTTATTAGGCTCCCACCCCTTGCTCTTCGCCGGCTTGTTGGGGTTCGCGGCTGAGATGGCGGCAGCTGAGCTGGAGTACGAGTCCGTCCTCTGCGTGAAGCCCGATGTCAACGTCTACCGCATCCCGCCGCGCACCTCTAACCGCGGGTACAGGTGAGAGTGCGCGGCGCCCTGGATCGCCCTGGCTTGGTGCGGGCCGGCCCAGACCAGCAGCCGGCGGCGGGCAGGGCGGCCGGGGGCTGGGCCTGGGAAGGGGGCGTCCTCGCCCCCAGCGCGGCCTTGGGAGGCCGCGGGCAGGCCAGGCCTAGGGTTTAGTCCGCGCCAGCAGCAGATCTGGGGGACGTAGCGGCGTGAGTCGCCTCTAGTAGGTGGTCCGCGCCGAAAAGCGGGAGCTTTCGGTCCGTGATGTGGAGGAGCGGGGGCTCCTCTGTAATCGCGTGGGGGCACGTCAGTAACTTGCTCTTGCAGGCAGAGCTGACACCTCCCCCTCTCCCCAAGTGCGCCCCGTTCCCTGGGATGGGGCTCTGATGTGGTATAGCGGGGTGCAGAATTTGGTCTGTTGGCTCTCGCAGTAGCAGAAAGGAAGCCGGGAGTTCAGCATGATTCTTAAGAAGAGACTGCAGGACCAGGAGTTAGAGATGCCTTCTCTCTTTCCTTAGCCAAAACCGGTGGAGTGTGACTTTGTAAGCTGTGCCCACAGACTTTCAGGAGAAATAGGCTTGTGCTCTGAAGCACTGATGGGTATCAGTGGTACTTGCTGAACTTGGCAAACTGTTGCCATCATGAGTGCCACATCTGGTTGCAGGTGTTTGTTTCCAGTTGTAGAATCCTGTAGGTTGGGGTTTGCTTTCTCTCTCTCTTCCCCCTCTGCCCCCTTTTCTTTTTTTCCTTCACAACAGTCTGTAGCAAAGAGTTTGATTAACTAGTCAAGATGGCTGGGTGTATGATGACATAGCGTAAGCTAGCTTGCTCTAGGTTCAGAGGTACTTGATATTACTTTACATCAACAGGGTAGAATAATGGAGTGGCTTTTCAGCATGCTATTAATTAATTTTAAATTAATTTTTCCTGATGCTCACAAGGCACTTATTAGTCGCCGTTTGGTTTACTGTTCTAAGTGAATTTCTGGGTTTCAGTCTCCCTTCTTTTGCTAGGTGATAAAGGTAAAGACAGAGTTGATGTTTTCTGGGCTGTATCTATTTCTCTTTACCCAGTCAGAGCCATGTCTGTCAACTGGCAGCAAGGGACAGGATCTGAGATGTCATATATTGTTTGGGGAGAGAATTGGAATAAGGCGACTGCAGGTGTCAAAGGCTTGGGAGCAGAGACTTCTGCTGAGGTGGTTGGGCAGAAGTGGAGGGGTTGATGTATCATCTGTGAACAGTTGCTTTTCTTTTCAGGGCATCTGACTGGAAACTGGACCATCCGGACTGGACAGGGCGGCTTCGTGTCACCTCCAAAGGCAAAACTGCATACATAAAACTGGAGGATAAGGTTTCCGGTAAGGGAAAGGCTGTGACTTGGCAAGATTGTGACTATGATTGTTGCTTCTGAGCCTGTGCTTCTAAACTTGCTCGGAGTAGTGAGTGGCAACCCTGGCCACTCTTTAGCAAGAGGTTGCTCTCTTTAACAGCTGATTCTTTGTTTGCAGGAGAACTCTTCGCTCAGGCTCCTATAGATCAATACCCTGGCATTGCAGTAGAAACTGTGACAGATTCCAGCCGCTATTTTGTCATTCGAATTCAGGATGGGACTGGTGAGTTGAGGGGTCATTGATGTGCCAAGTGCTAGGAGTGGGAGAATCTTAGCCTCATGGAGCTGGGTGTATGCCAAGTGGATTGAAATGGTGTTGGGAGTGCTAAAAAGGCTGGATAATGTGCCTGGAGGGGTGGGAGGGCAAGGTTAACAGAGGAGGGTTTCCTACATTGTTTCTGAGTGCGCCACATGGGAAGAAGGACGTGTCCTGAAGTCTGGGAGCAATGGACTGCTGTGAGCTGCTGGTGTCCAGCTGCAGGTGTG
The DNA here is from genome assembly GCF_949628215.1 of Phalacrocorax aristotelis. Lineage (NCBI taxonomy): Eukaryota > Metazoa > Chordata > Aves > Suliformes > Phalacrocoracidae > Phalacrocorax > Phalacrocorax aristotelis. The sequence continues at coordinate 134,787,174 of NC_134276.1, read as the reverse complement.
TCGCAGGGAGGTAGCACAGAATGGTTTAGGAGAAGCAGAAGGATTTTGGAGTGAATGAACAGAAGGGCCCATTTGCGGGGCACCTCCAATGACTCCTCCTGTCTCCTTGCTAGGACGAAGTGCTTTTATAGGCATTGGCTTCACGGATCGTGGTGATGCCTTTGACTTCAACGTCTCTTTGCAGGATCACTTCAAGTGAGTTATGTTTTTCTGGAATGCTGTTTTTCCTCTGGTCTGTAGAACATGGTGGGTGGTGGTGCATGTTCATTTACTGCAGGCTTCCTTGGGATGGTAATGAAGCCCTGCTCTGGCTCCATCAGGGATGTCTGAATGTGCTGCCAAATGCCACGCAAGCTGAGAGTCATGCAGGGTCAGATCTGTAAGTCTTAAGCTTAGGCCCTGTGATGCTATAGGTGCAGTGTTAGTCTCTTGGGTTTGTGGTGGTCTCAGCTTTTTGCTGTATTACACTGGGAGTAGGAGGTAGCTGGTTAGTCAAGGCAAGGTAGTTATTTGGCTGGGTGGGGAGAGGAACCATGCACTTTTTTTGAAGCCTTGTTCCCCGTTGCCACAAGGTCTTATGTCTTCCTCTCTTCTTTTTAGGTGGGTGAAGCAGGAGACTGAGATCTCCAAGGAGTCCCAGGAAGCTGACACACGTCCCAAATTAGACTTAGGGTTTAAGGAAGGGCAGACCATCAAACTGAACATCGGGGTAAGCCCAGTTCACCCTACTTATTTCTCTGGATATGCCAATGGAGACTATTCCTCACTTGTCCTTTCTCTTTACACAGAACATGATGACAAAGAAAGGAGGAGCAGCCAAGCCCCGTGTGTCTGGATCAGGGGGCCTAAGCCTGCTGCCACCCCCACCAGGAGGCAAAATTGCAGTCCCTCCTATACCCCCCCCTTCTTCCACAGCCATTGCCAACCATGTCACACCACCACCCTTGCTGAAATCCAGTAACGGGAGCGGTGCAGGTAAATATTAACAGAGAGCAAACAGTCTGTCAGACACTAGTAGGTGCATAGAGAGGACTGAGGCCTGCTTCAGGGAACTAGTGTTCAATCTAGTGCCAACAGTGCCCTGTGAGACATGATGTGTCCTGAGGGCTTTGCTCTCTTTGACCTGAGGATCTCCATGCTTGCTTAATAATACCTGCTTGTTCTCCTTGCAAGGAGGGCAGCGTTGGAGATCCTGTCCTTGCAAAAGGCAAAACCAAAATGATCTGGAGGGGAGTGTACGAAATTTAAATAGTTGGGTTTTTTTTGAATTTATATGTGTTTTAGGGGCACTGGCAGAGCTGTGTAAGGTATCCAGGAAAGCACTGCACAGTCACTTGCTTTCTGCAGAAAAATATAGATAAACTTGTGGTTATTGTTGAAAGATGCAGGAAAAGCACTTCTTGAGTGGCTTTGAATAGGGAGAAAGGAAGAAGTGTGAAGTATAGTGGGATTGTGGGTATAGTGGGTTATTTTAAAAATAAGTATAATTCTATATAATATATAAAATAATAAAATATCTAAGAATATAAATGTTGAACTTCATACATGCATATATATGCACACACATGTGTGTATATATGTGTGAAGTTCAGTAAGGCCCAGTTCAAGGTCCTTGCATCTGCGGTGGGCCAATCACCAGTATCAGTACAGACTGGGGTTTGTACTTTTAAGGTGATGCTTGCTTGGCAGCTGTTAATGATTGCTGAGTTTGGGCTGTGTCTGAGCCATATTTCTACTGGAAGAGGTAATATGTCACAAATCTGCCAGTTGGTATGCTAGGTGGAGTCTGAATAGTTCTTGAAGATGATGTACCCCTGTAGTAGGAGCTGGAGGCTTAGTGCACATTCAGCAAGAGGATCTGCTGGTATGTTGTTATAACAAAATCCTTAAAAAGTCTAAGTGCTTCTGGAGGGAGAGCTGGAGTCACTTCAAAGATTCTCTGCCCCTGCATCCAGCAGTTTATGTAAGGTGATAGTTTAAATGCCTGTGGGTTTTTTTCTTGATTAGCTTGATTTTTTCCACCCCCCCTCCCCCCCTCCTTTTTTTTCCCCTCTGCCTTAGATATTCTATTAGACTTAGATGCTCCTGCATCTGCATCTAAGGCACCAGCATCAGCTACCACAGACCTCTGGGGAGACTTCAGCACTGCATCCAGGTAAACTGTGGTGAAGGGAAATGCGCACAAGAAATGTCGTGTCCTGATGGGCACTGAAAGAGCCATAAGTTAAGAAGTCTTATTGGATCTGCTCCTTTGATTGTCCTTTCTTTATTTCAGTGCTGTTCCCAATCAGGCTCCTCAGCAGTCCAACTGGGTCCAGTTCTGAATGGTCAACGCAGTGGAATGGGACAAACTGATGACCAAGAGGCTCTAGAGGCACCAAATGGAATTGGAGGGGACACAAACCTCTCTAGTCTTCAATCCAAATTGGGACAATCCTTCCTTTTTAAACTGTATCTTCGCTTCAGTCAAAACTTGCTATTCTTGACCCCACAGTGAAACCACTGAATCTAAAGAGAACATAATGACTCTTCACAAGGTGGGCAAGGAGGAGAAAGGTAACTTCATCTCTTCCACCCAGTTGGCCGTTACATGGTACATCTTAGCTCTTTTTGCCTGTCTTTCCATACAGGGAAAGCAAGAATCCTGAAGAAGGTGGGTACAGGAGGAGGTTGGGTAGGTGCCTCTGGGTTCCTTGTCCTTTAAATTTTCTCTGGTTAGACTGTTGCTTTTTGTGGCTGCTTTGAATAGTGGCTCAAGTCTCTGCAGTTTGGCCTGTAGTGCTAAGGGCAGCTGCATTTGGCTGCAGCTTGTAGATGGAAGCTGTAAGGAGATAGGTCTTGTCTCAGCACAAAACCCTCTTTGATTAATTACATCTGTGGTAAGGGGTAAAACTCCCCATGCATGCACTACTCTTCCTCTCTTTGGTGCAATTCTTGGTAGTGTTGGATATTCCTGTGCCCTTGTGGGAGGAGTCATGCAACTCCTTGAGTAGCCCCACTGCTGTTGTGTTGTAGCTTCAGGTGGGCTCCCCATCCTGAGGCTCTTTGTTTGGCTTGCAGGTTCACTGGAGGAAGGAGTGAAAATGAGAAAACTTTCTCCCTCCTGCCCCATGCAAAGGCCTCATTGTTATTGAGCTGGTTTAACTGGAAATAGCTTTTTTTTTTTAAAAAAAAAGCCTGTTTTTTATAATTCAGTAGTTACTTGCACTAGATAGTAACCAGGTAATCCCATCACTCAGCACTTCATGTTCCTGCATCACTGTCCTGAGCCCTGGCCTTGTGTTGTGACTTGGCACTGTGTTATAAGTATTGCATATCTGTGTCACAGTAAGAACTATGGTGGGACAGTGGATTATTCTCCGGTGAAGGGACAATCTCCTTCTTCTTTTCAGCTCATACCTATCATTTGGGCAAGAAATGTGTTGTAGGCCCAATCTTGAGAACTGTGGCAGTGAAATTCTCACACCTCTGTTCCTCCTTGTGGATTTTCTCCTGAGGCTAACTTTTGAGGGATGTAACTGGTTTTTGTAACTTGGACTTTTTTTTTTTAATGTACCCCAAACCCCCTCTATGTCCTGTGTAGTTTAGGAGGTTAGAAAGAGGTAGAAGGCCCTTACTCTCTGCTGTTTTCTTTGGGAGAGTGCCTATGTCCCTTTGATCTGGACACTATTCCATCTTCAGCAGCTATGAATGTGATCTGGGATGTAGGTCTGCTGATTACTCTGGGCAAAGCCCATGGGCAGGCTGGAAATTTCACAATGCTAGCTACCCTCTGTGCTAGCTGCTAAGTGAAAACACTAGCTGGGAAGGTGGTCTTAGTGACTCTTCTACAGCTGTACCGAGTTACTAGAACACTAGGGTTTTGGTACTTCACTGGAAGGCTTCTTGTTATGAACACTCAGCCAGCAGCAACACTTGTAACTGGAATATGCTCTCCTAGCATACCTGTGCAAGTAAAGTTTTCCCTTTGGGCAAAGATTTCCTGGTGAGATTTTTAAAAGAGAGTAGTTAGCTGTATGCACCTTGTACTTGAAAAGGTCTTGTCCTTTTTGTCTTCTTTCTATGCTGAGGACATTTTGGAGACAAAGTTTCCACTTAAACCATCCCTCTGGGAAGCAAAATTCTTGAAAATAGCTCTAAAGCTGCTACAGTTCCACTTGTGGAAGTGGGGACCAGACTGCTCTTGGATGTATTTTAAGTAGTCATTTAATCCTGATCCCCTGGCTCTCATAGTGTTCTCCCTGCTGCCCTTCCCCTGCCTTTGTAGTCACTCCTGCAGTCTCATTGTATTTAAACTCCCTGCCTTCTCTGAATTTGTGGGTAGCTATAATCTCTTAGCAAAGTCATGGACTCTGCTGGTTGGCTTTTTGTGGTGTTTTTTTTTTTTTTCTCAAATCACTGTGAGGTCCTGTCATTTCAACTATGTATCAGTTACCCAAATCAAGGAAGTTCATGGCACCAATTAATAACTAACTAGGAGCCTCTTCTGTATTGTCTTATTTAGTGTTTTGGAGATAATATATTATGTATTTGAAAAGCTGAAGAAGCAAAAATTAAAGATATATGTATATAAAGCATAAGATGTACTGGTGCAAATGGTAATTAAACTAGTAATATTGGGAAAAGGATGTCATGAGTCTAAGTGGTCAACTTGTTGCTTTGGAAGGCCTGCAGATTGAAGGTCTTTATGTCTCCAGCAAGATCCTAGTAGCCTACTTATCCTTCTGCCAAGTGCATTATGGCCTGCAGGCTGGACAAGAACAACTTTAGGAATGAATGGGTTCAGGCTCTCTCTAGGCATGGAAGGACACAAAAAGTATCTATGGCTTTTCCAAATTCAGTAAAAAAATAACCAAACAAAACCCCAAACCAACATCAACAATAAAAACTAAAACCCAAACAAAAAACCCACAACAACTTGGAAACAGACCTGGCTGTAGGTGTTTGTGTGGTGCTTGGTAAGAATGTGCATAAAACTAGCAAGTGAGAAGACTTAGTTGCCCTGCCATTTAGCATTGCAGACATTAGAGGCTTCTATACCCTGCAGATGTTTTCAGAATTGATTCTCACCACACTTGTAAATGGGAAGCAGTCTCTCTCCTGACTGCAGAGATGAGCAGGGTGAGCTGAGTGGGCCCTTTTTCAGGGAGGAGCAAGAGTAGGCTTCTCTGAAAGGGAGAGCAAGCTGAGTTGCAGCAGAGCAGGTAGGGGCAGTGGCCTCACCAACAAAGGAACAGTCCCAGAGTAACTAATCAGGAAGATCAGAGCAGGTCAGGATGAGGATTTAGATCAGCAAGGTAGATGGCCAGGCACAGGCATGGCTGCACTAGCCTAGGCAGGGATCAAGGGTGAGAACCTTAGCTGAAATAAGCTCGCAAGCAAACCTTCCTGAGGTTTCTCAAAGCCAGACACCTATATTATTTAAGTGGGACCTGAGTCTAGGTAGCCAATCACCCAGAAGATGGAGAATATGCTAAGGGCCCAGACATTCTATCAAGCCTACTCACAACCATATCTTCTTGCACAGCCACACTTGCTTGGTGTTCCTCTGCCAGACAGCTCTACATGGGATTGTACTGAAAGTACAGCAGAAACCCTGTGGCCAGGGTAAAGATGGGAAGTCTTAACCTTTTAAGTCAGCTATTTGAATGACACCAGTAAATGCTAGTGTCATTGTAAATTATTCTAGCATCCATGGGAGCCAAAAAAACCCCAAACTCTACATTTCTTCAGATCTAGGAGAAAAGCTGTTACCCTGTTCTGGTGAGTAGGGTGGATATGTTGCGTAGGTCCTGGCCAGACAGAAGGTGAAGGGTCTTGTCCATATGCCATCAGCTTCTCTGATTTTTCAGTAGGTACTTCCAGCAAAAAGCATTGAATAGCCTGAGGGTATTTCTCCAGAGCAGGAGGATTTTCAGGTGAGGGCGTACCTAAGGGAGGTGCTGGGATATACTCATGCTTGTGCATAGAAAAGCATAGAGAATTGGGAAACAGTTAATGAAGGGGAGCTTAGTCCTCTCTGGAGATCTTACTGGTCCCTGTGTCTTTCCTCACAGTAGGGCCTGCTAGAATGCAACAGCTTGATGTGTCTTGTGTAAATCTTCTCCCCCTTCACCTTGGTGACCATCAGGAATGATTTTTCTGTCCCCAGTGGGAGATGTTGGCTGTGACGGTAAGTTAGTGGTGAAATGACTTGGCCTTTGACTGGACTGGCTGAATCCTCCAATCTCTTCCTGCACCTTCTGTTGCCAGTGGTTTCTTCTGATGTAGCAGTAGCCTGTATGCAGGCTCCTTGAGACCTACAGTCTCAGATGTTGCAGACAATATCCTTCTCTAGGTAAAGGATTAAGGCCAGGCCTTTAATATGGATCAGCAGATCAAATGAGCGATACCTCCTGAAAACTTATTATGTTCCACATAATAGATCAACTGGTTTCCTTAGGCAGCTGGGAAGATCTGCCCTCAGTCTGAGAGGGACAGTGGTCAAAGGGGGAAAAAAGTTCATGCCAAATGGGGGAGAGACTGTAGCACATATAGAAAGAGCCAAGAAACAAGCTTCAAAGGGAAGATCCCAATTTTGGTCATTATTGGTTGTTTCTTTTGTGAGAGGTATAGTTGAGGTGGGATGTGAGTTTTTCCCTCCCTTATCCCATTAATTTTGTTCTGTGTTCTGTGACTCAAAACTCCTGCCTGACAGCCGTGTAGTAACTGGTGCCTGGATTGCAGGCACTGACTTGCTAGCTTTAACAAAGCTTTGGTGTTGTGTGTAGACTCCTGAAGAAATGGAGAAGAGCAGATGTCTATTGGAGGAAATGAAACAAAATAAAAACCAAATGAGAAACCAAAAACCCCAAAGTCTTCCTGAGCTTTGGTGATGAGGGAACAGGATCTGAAACTGAATTCATCCTGTTAAATCAGCATAAACCTACACGACTGTAGGAGGGAGCACAACTGGGCTGTCAATGCATAAAAACAGAGCACAGGGGCCTATATAGTTACACACATTGTAATGCCTGAAGGTCTAAGCAATCTACTGAGTACTCATTACATTATGTGCACAATGGATTCTCACTCTGGAGACTGTTTTAGGTCTCTTCCTACCATGTTAATAGCTTTGTCCATGCTAACAGTCAAGAAAAGCATATTGCAGGATATAGTGCCCTTCTAGTCTGATAGCTTAATTTTGCCAGCTGCTATAGCTGTGTCTTCATCCGGAGTTGGGACTCTGACAGACTTACCTTGAAGCTGCCTCTGAGCATGGGAAGATAAGTCAGCAGCACTTGGTGCCTGTAGTGGCTCTAAACTAAAGCCATGTTTTGCCAGCTGTCACTGCTGAGAGTATGTGGTGGACTTCTTTTATCACTTGTGTTTGGGGCAGGCCAGCCAGGTAACTTGCAATGGCCTGCTTCCCCCTTTTTTTTCCCGGGCATTGTAGGAGGGCAACTCCTGCATGCTGGGGCAGAGGCAGCTGGCTTGCTCAGGAGACCAGCTTTTTAATCCTTGAAGCAGTCTGAAGACACATTCCCTGAAGGGGAATGTCCTCCCTGAGGGAGCTGCCTGTAACTTGCAGCCTTTATGTTGAGTCTTGTGCTGTAGGGATGTAAAGAAATGTGATACTGCCATGCCCTCCTAGCCTGGTCTGCAAGCCTGGCTGTGTTGGTGACACCTGTGACCAGGGCTTGCAAGTTCAGTCTCACCGATGACCATGTGCTGCTACCTGCTGCTGAATCCCCTTGTTGTGGGGCTTCTGGCAATCACTGGGCTTAGCTGCCATCTCCAGTGACTGGCTGGGCCCCTGCAGTTGGGAAGCGAGGAATGCAGGCAGACATCACCTGGGACCTGGCTATATCTGGTGAAGTGTGTCTGAAAAGAAATTGCAGCTGGCATCTGTCAGCAAGAGCATGCTGACTCCTGGGTTGGCTGCCTGCAGTGACCTTCCCCTGGACAGGGGAGACTCCCCAGGGAGTGCTTGTGGGTGGGATGTGGGCAAGGGCTGGACCTGGGTAAGGAACAAGCCACAAAGCAGAACTGCAGCATCTGGAGGTGTTCCCAGGAACATCTGAGATGGAGGAGAAAGGAAAGGGTGCCTTGACTTTGGCACACAGGAGGCACAAAGGAGAAAGAGGTAGGCAACCAAAAGATAACAGGGCAAGGACTTCGGTGGATCTGGTTTAAAACAGACCAGAACAGCTTTGGGTGACAGCAGAGTTTCTATTGACTTTTATTGAACACTTCCCTCAGTCCAATAGCAGCTTTGACCTCATGTCCACCAGTATCATAACTTGTCATTCAAATGCTTTCCTGAATGATTTAAAACCAACCCTGGTCAAGTTCACAGAAGCACAGTTTAAAGATTTTTTTTTTTTCCCCTCTTCTTCCTTCTTGACAGTTTGGCAGTAATGGAATTGGTGCTTCCAAATGCAGACATGTTCTGCTATTCTAATGCCCTCATGCGCAGTGTAGTGTAGGGCTTGGAATCGAGATGTCCCAGTCTTGTGGTCTTCCATTGCATACACATGTGTGTCTTGTGTTGTTTTTTAGTTGGGTCCTATAGGAACTGAACTCCTCCTGGTCTTTTTCTAAGTGAAGTCTAAGCACTTGTCCATGAGCTTAGGGTGTTAAGCAAACTCTTCAAAGAGGTGTGGAGATGCTACATCAGTAGTGCTACACAAGCTGTTGTTTTGGTTAGCTGGCAGGGACAAGGAACTGGATTCCAGTGAGCAGCAGCACCAAGAGGAAAGGGGTAGGAGATAATTTTCTTTGGAGACTATGTGCTAAGGAGCTATAGATATGGTGGCATAGGCTACGTGTCTGGCCCAGAATTAGGGGCTGCTGTCATCAGTACCTGAAGCTGAAGTCAATACTGTAGGTACATGTACAAAGCATGCTTGGAAATGACTGCTGGATACTTTTTAGGTAGAAGAACAGGAAAAGTCCTTAAGCAATACATTCCATATGGAAATAGCATTTCTGTAAGCAGAGAACCTGACCTGAGTAGTCTGGTCTAGCTTCAGAAGTAGCCCTGCTTTGAGCAAGTGTTGAGCAAGATACTTCCAGCCTGAACTATTTTGTATCATAACTTTTGTGCTCAGCTGTGGTTAGGTGGGTCCTGCGGTGGGCCAGCAGTGTCTGGTGAGACATCTGACACAGGGTTTGCTAGATGATGAGGAATGCTGCAGTCTGATGCTGAGCCTTCATCTCAGGAAGGGCAGAGGCTGCACAAGGACCAGTGTGGTGTGCTGTGCCTGCCCAGTCTTAAAATGCTAAATATGCAAATAAGTGTGAACTAGAGGCAGAGTCTGAGACACAGGCCACGGTGCTGCAGGCCAGTGTGAGTCAGCAAGAAGCACTTTGCCCTCTGTGTCAGTCCCAGATGGCAGCTGCAGGGAGTCAGCAGCAGGGACCCTTCACCCTCTGACTCAATGCCGGCTCTGTGCTGGAGGCTGGCACCCAGGAGCGCATTTGCTCACCCTTCACTTTACTCTGCTAACATTGACTTCAGTGCCCTACATGGTAAAAGTGGCTGACATAGGCACCTGGGGAGGGAAAAAAGTGTCCTTCCCGATCTGACCGCGTTGACATCTATGACATGGGGAGGCTTCTGTGTGCAGTTGAACCCAAAAGCTAGAACGCTCACTGCCTGGCATTAAAACTTCCCCAGTGTATTTCAGTGACAAGGTACAAGGGAGTGTCCAGCTGAGGTGACTGCCCTCCCTGGGTTTAATTCAGCTACCTATAGTTGTTTCCAGATGGCTTTTGCCTTGTCCCATCCTGGCTGGACATGTAGGATGGCTGCGCTGTTCTGGAGGCAGGTGGTGTCCTTCGCCCCACTGCCAGCCGGTAAGAATATAGCATGCAATGAGTGCAGAGGCTCTAAATGGTGTGCAGGGCTTTATTTGCTATAGGGTGTAGGGTAAGGGTCAGTGCAGGCCATTTACAAACGTCCTGATAAATCACCCTTGAGGACAGAAGCAGCACGAGGGAGCCAAACGATGCCAGCGCTGAGGCAAGTGCTGCAGGGCCTGGAAGGTTTGTGCTGCTGTTCCAGTGCCATCTGGTGGGACAGCCTAACCAGTGCAGCTCTGCCCAAAACCTCTCTCAGCGGTCTTTACTGCATGTGCATGGATGTGGAGGGAAATAGCTTGAGGTAAAATAAGTGTGGCCCTAAGGTTACAGCATGGGTGGGGGTGACCTTCCCCAATAGCCCCCATGCTTGTTTGGTGGCTGTGGTTGTTTTCCATTTTTGTGCTTTTCTTTCCAATCTTCCCGCTCCCCCTTCAAAAGAGGGAGATCTAGTACATGCACCTCACTGGGCAGAGGTATAGCCAAACTGAATTCAACGCTGTTAAGTTCTGTGTGATCCTTGGACAGAACTGACAATGAAGCATGAAGGATTGCTTCTGTGGGGAGGTGTTATGTGGCCACAGCTTGTTCATGCAAATCCCACGTGCCCACTCTTAAGAAGCTAAACTTCACAGCCCTGGGTCTGACCAGAACTTGGATCTGGCCCAGGTTTGGAGTCAGATGTGCAGCTGTGGCAAGCAACTGCAGTATTTAGATCTGATCTCCATTGATTTCTGGCCTTGAGACTTGTGGCTCAGACCCAGAAGAGGAAGGGGGTAAACATTCCTAAGAATGGCATAAAACAAAGCTGTGTCCTCTGCTGGGTTTGGTTGAATAATTTAATTCTCTTCTGAAGAAACAATCCCAGGTTAGTGGGATATGTAAAGAGGCAGGTTGGGGCTTCTTGTCAGTTTGAAGGTTCCCTGGATACTGTTCTTCTTTCTCCTATTCCTTCTCTTACACCTGAGGCATTTCGGGACCCTGTCATCACAGGAGAGCACACGACTTTCTCATTCCAAAGCTAACTGAGTTTGAGCTCCCTCAGCTCATATAGCTTTGGGACGTAGTGCGTTCTATGTGAAACCTTCAGCTCTTCCTAAAACTTGGCAGCGATGTGGGTGGAGGAGGAACGCACAAACACTTTTGGCGAGGAACATCTCTTTCTCATCTCTCCTACTTTTCTTTCATTCCACCTTATTCTGCATGGTACTGTAAACACAGCATTTTGGGGAGATGCTGGGCTCTGTCAAAATGCTAGAGTGCCACTTTACGTGGTTTTGTTCAGGACACAGTGGTGCTGCTGACTCAGGCCTACCTGCGGTGATATGCTGCCACCTGCCAGAAATCAGTGTGGCTTTGCAGTGCTACCTCCTGTTTTATCCCTCCCACTCTGCTCTTGTCTTTCTTACTCTCCATTCAGTTCTTCTCTGTTTCCCCTTCACCCCTGGATGCTCAAATGCCCTTTTCCCTGAGCTTTCACAGCTCTATCTAATCCATTTCTTCCTAGGTCTCCTAATGCATCTGTATGGCAGCCTGGTTCACCTTCTGTTATCAGCAGGGGTGACTGCCTTCCAGAAGAGGTTTCTTTTCCCTGCAGCTCTGGCCAGTGTTGTCAGCCATGCATAATATGGGCATAGGATGCTTTTCTCTCAGGTCCCAGCAGGCTGCAGTGCTGTCACACTGTCGTCTAGAGCTGGGGGACCTCAGCTCCTGCAGTGAGAACTGCAGCATCCTGCCCCTCCCTTCCCTAGCCAGCTCCTTACAGGAGGGTACACAGTGGAATCACTTATCACTAGATCCCCTCTAACCAGCCAAATCCCTCCAGGGCTCTCAAGGACCTCTGGCTGCCTGAATCCCTTCGATTAGATGCCTGCCATCCCTTACTAACCACTCAGTGCCACGCCTTGGGGCCCCACTCCCCGTGCTTCAATGCCTTTTTATGCTCTTCCCTTGGCTGCAAGGGCTCTGCTCTGCCTTTATTTCCATGGCCAATTCTGCCTTAATCCCTAGGAGAACAGCAAGATGATATGGAGAGGGAAGCGTGAATTCACTTCTGATGCTCTCCTCACCCAGGTGCAGGGACAAAAAGCCAGGATTGGGTTTGGGCTGTCTTTATCTGAGTGACGTGGAGAACTGCACAAAGTGGGAATTTTGGGTTTTGTTTTTTTTAAGCAAGGTTTTCTTTTTTATATTTTTAGCCCCATAACTAACTGCTGGGCTCATTTCTCCCATCTTTCACCCATTTACATGCCATCAGTTCATATGAAATTCAAAGCACAAATTTTACTCTCAGGAATATCACCTCACTGTTGCACAAGAGCCCAGCATTGTATCCTATGGAAGTACTCTTCAGAGTTGAATTTTGACAGCAAGTAACAACTCTGATGGCCGAGAAGGAAAAATTGAGATGTACCCTGATATTTGAATGCAGTCTAGTGTATTTTAACAAAATCAGCAGCTAGATCCTGAATTTGCGATCAGAGTGGCTCAGCTGTGTTTGGAGATGCATTTCAACGGCAAAACGCTCATGAAGGTGCACTGTGACTTCCTCCTCTGTCTGCTGATTTTATTTCCCATTTCTTCATGGTGGAAAGTTTAAAACCCTGCCCTGGCAGGGCTTTGCTTCAAAGTAAGCCTTTTCCCCATGAGACTGTGAGTCTTTTGTGGCTTGGTTAGCCGGGGGTAGGGGATAAGCACACAGAGAATTACTCTGACTGAAATCTCAGCATGAAATTTGAGGGCATAACTAGGTTTCAGCAAACACTTAGGTCCAGTGAGAGGGCCAAGCCTGAAGACATAGGAAAGTGCTCAAGGATGTTGGAAAGAAGAGCAGGCAGCATGCATCTTCTCAAAGGACCAACCTTCTGCTGCTCTTCTTCTTGTATAAAAGTCACCCTCTTTGTACATGGTACAAAAAGACGTGAAGCCAGGTCAGTGCACACAAGACATGAGGAGGCTCCTTGGTAAAGAAATCCAGCTACATATGCCCCATTCTCTTTAGGAGCATTTCTCCATAATCTGTGTTCACATGTCCACCACATCCCTCCCTTGCCCTTTACCTTCTGCCACATTGTTCTCTGTTGTCTGATGTGTGTTCTTCCTTGCACTGTCATATCTCACCTCCAATTCTGCCCTGTGTACCCTCTGTGCTAGCTCCCTGGATGTCCTGCTAGTGTGTCATTCTGGTCTGCCTTGAGGAAGTTCTAGCTAGCTGAACTAACCAAGCAAAACTTCCTCCTTCTTCTTTCTGGTTGTTTTGGAGACCTCATTGTAGCTTTTCAATATTTAGTGGGGGCTTATAAGAAAGATGGAGAGAGACTTTTTACCAGGGCCTGTAGTGACAGAACAAGGGGCAAAGGTTTTAAACTGAAAGACTGTAGATTTACATTGGATATAAGGAAGAAATTCTTTATGATGAGGGTAGTGAGACACTGGAGCTTGTTGCCCAGAGAAGCTGTGGGTGCCCCAAAATGGGCAAGGTCAGACTGGACAGGGATCTGAGCAACCTGATCTAGTGAAAGATGTCCATGCCCAAGGCAGGGGGTTTGGACTTGGTGATCTTTGAAGGTCCCTTCCAACCCAAACCGTTCTGTGATTCCTGAGTCCTATCTGCTGACTAAAATCTTCTCACCCTTTTTCTCCAGGGTATTCTGACTCATTGGCATTTCTTCTTGGAAGTCTTTCTGATTCAGCGTGTATCTCAGCAGCCATTTCCCTTAAATGTCTCCTTTCAACATCTGCCTCAGCTTGAAATCAGACTAAACAGTAGTCTGACGTTTTCCCCAGCGTAATATCAGAGGCCTTTACCAGAAAGCAGAAAAGAGAAATAAATGCCAGTGTTGGAGCAAAAAAATATAAACCAGCCCTTTCAGCCTCAGAAATGGAGCCTGACTCCCTGAGGCAAGCACTGCTCTGAACTTCCCCAGGCTATAAGTCAGTTTGTGGTAGAGAGGTCTCTGTGTGTGTTCTTCCCAATAATCTCTCAAACCATCAACACCATTTTTTTTAATTCCACTTCGTTTTTTCTCCCTGGCCTCATCCTTCTCTGTTTCTCTTTGGATATAAAAAAGTTCTGATTATTTCTATTCCTCTGCCGAAGACTGTAACTCCCCAGTCTCACTTCTACAGGAACAGCTCCTTGTTTGACATTTTTTCTAGTGCTAGCTGCCAACTGGGGCTGACTTCCCAGGATGAGACATAGCATGCAATACTTGATGTAGGAAATGCAGCTTAACCACAAGAGACAAGTGAGGGCAGAATGCATTTTGTATTAGGCTGTGCTGCAGGTTAAACTGGGATAAGTCCTATGACAACTGCAAACCTAAGAGAAATGGCAGCATTACTATCAGACAAAGAAAGGCATGAAGATAAAGGAAGGAGAGAGAGTAAAAGAAGAAAAAGAAAAAAAAATCTTCAGATCTTAAAAAGGAAACCTATCAGCTGAGAATCTGGTATGAGGAAGGAGTACAACTTCCTTTTCAGTTGTTAGGTTCTAATTTTTTCTCTCTCAGAAGTTTCTGTAGTGCTGGCACTGATTTCCTGGGCTAAGAAACTGAAGATCTGTTCAGACCATTTCTGAGCTTTCAGGAATTCTCAGGCTATCGCCAGTTCTTCCAGTGTTCAGCACAGCCTTCTTTGACACACAGTGGGTGAACAAGCAGATGGGAAAGGCTCAGTAACTTACTGGTGTCTCCCTCTGGAATCAGGGACCAAAAAGGCCCACCTTTTACATAGCAGAACTAAGGACAGGGATCAGTGGTCATACTGTGATTAAATGGCATCAGAAATCACCTACGCTGAGGTGAAGTTCAACAATGCATCACCAGCTGCAGTGGTCAAAGGTAAGGAATGGATGGGTCGTTCAAGGGAAGGGGACCTGGAAGGAGCAGGGCTGAAGAACAGGGAATGGAAACTTCTTTCTGTGACTGGTTCCTACCTGGCCTTGACAAATTGGTGGGGAAAAGGAGTTGTCTACCATTACATGTGCAGACTGGAGGAGTTTTGAAATAAGAGGGTCAAGGAATGTCTACAAGAGGAGAGGTGGGAATCTTTAGGTGGTTGGAGCTGCAACATGAACAAAGATGACTACTGGGAGCACAAAGAGTAGGTTTCAAGTGAGCATTCAGCAAGGAACATACTTGGGCCCCCTTAGTCCTTATCCCTGGTACCATGCAGGCAGTAGCTGCCTCTCTATATGTTATCTAGTCTTGGATGAGAGAGTAATTTTTGGACAAATACTGAGTACCAACAATAGAGAGTACGGTTTATTACAATCAATCTGATCTGTCACAAAGGTGGAGGGGCTCCCAGGGCAGCAAATGGCAGCAAATGAACCCAAGCCCTGGCTGCTACTGCTCCTCCCTCTGAGAGAGTGAGGCTACAGATTCCTGCTTATGGAGACAGCAGGAGTAGGGAACAAATATGCCTCCTTACAGAAGAGCAGAAAATTTCACTCTGCCACCACTCCTGAAAAATAATTAACACACCAAACAAGTTTTTCATTGCTTTTAAAAATCACGGTTGTAAAATGGTGCCTTTACTAGGCTTTGTACAAATTTAAGACATGTTCTGGTCAGTATGTATTCTGTAGTTATTATGCCACAAGTAGGAACACATAGAGTTGTTCCATGTATGGCTCATTTCTTCTACCCTTAGATGCAGGACCCTACACAACAGCAGGTTCCAGAGGGGTAAAAGTAGGTGTGCATAAATGAATAAATATATAATTATTGCTGCTAAGGATATTATCTTGCCTATATACTGCTTCACCTCAGTTTTACAATCCCAAACAGAGCAGGCATCAGCTCCAGGTTTATTCCTGGCCTGCTCTAAGGTATGAGTCATGGAAATAAAGAATGTGCATACTCCTGACTGCCTTGAAAGCTCACTGTTTTCAATGCACCAAGATTAGCTGGTTCTGGTTACAGCTAGTATTTCCATCATGGTGAGGTGGGGGTGGTGGAATTTCTCTGCTATGTTCCCAGTGACCTGTTCCAAAGACACCTTATCCTGCCATGTTTGCCTATGCTGCTGATGCCAGGCTCATGCTATAGGTTTGGCTGTGTCCTTAGGGTCTGTCTTTTAGTGCACCTGTCCAAGTGCTTATATGTTGAATTCAGAGAAGTGTCCAGTAGTACCATTGCACACAGTGCTAATGCCTCTCACAACCTCATAGTATGCTTGTAAGATAAGAGTTACAATTGAAAATTGTTGAAATATTGAGGGAGTCTTGCCGCTCTGTTGTCTTTCTGAGTGGTTACTCTGGCCATGCAGGCTCCATGCTGATAATGGCCAAGCTCACCTGGGTTTTCCCTTCTGTAGCCTCTTCTAGTTGGGCTGTAGAGATAACAAAATTTGCAATCATTGGAAGATAGAGAGGAGAAGGCAGCAGCTAATCAATGTATAATCTGTGGCAGGAGATGGCAGAGACTAGCGGGGTGGGTTTCATACCACAGTGCAGTTAGGATTCCTGCATTTCCAACCAGGATTTCCCAGGCAGAAATGTAGGCATCTGTGCTGCACAGCACTTGTTACATTTGCCTAGGAGATGTTGAGTTTACATGCTAAATAACAAGCACATGCTCATCAGGATCAGGTCTGTTGTGTTGTGATCATGCTGGACATGATGCAAGCATGCAGACTAACTCTAGGAAGTGTTCTGCAGGGAGATTAACCCACTGAGTATGCACAAAATCTACTGCACTTCAGTTGTGTTGGTGAGGTGAGTGCATACCGCCAGTGCTCTCTGTGCCACATGGGTGTGAATGTGAGATGCACAGGTTAAACATTTAATCTGTGGACATGCAGCACATCAGAAAAAATCGTTTGGACTGGTTGGATCTGTTGTCTGAAATAGGTGGCTGGACTCCAGATCATGATCCAGGTCCTTGTTTTCACTACAGACAAAAGCTCTGGCTAGAAAAACATGATTTGGCCAGGGAAATCTGGATCTTGTCTGTCTATAAATGTTTACTCTTGTGATAATGAAAGATGATGCTTTTTGCCCTGCTCTAACAGCCTTCCCCAAGCTCTTCGGAAGTAGTCAGAGGCCTTCCCCAAACAGCAGGTTTCTGAAAGTCTTGTTCACTAGGCATGGCAGGCACATGTGGTTGCTGGCAGACTGGGGAGTTTCATGCTGAACAATGAATGAGGTCTCTGTAAAGCTTATCATTAATATCAGTCTCTCTCAAAACTTCTTTGCTCCTGTCCTGCAGCGAGTGCTGTTGTCTCTTTACCCTCCTGTTTCCTCTGGCTTGTATATGTGCCACAACCTAGAATAGTCTCCTAACAAGTGTTTGCTTCTCCTTCATGTGACCTCCTCAGCACTGGCAGTATTCCTCTAGACAAAAATCAGGCCCTGGCAAGTGTGAATCTGAGCAGGATACTTTACTCAGGCTGCTGGACACAGCCCTCTGGTCTCCCCAGGCACCCAGCCCAGCACAGCCTAATTCTGCTACAGCAAATCTCTGAACCCTGGGTTGGAAAGCAGAGATGGAAGGGAAAATAATTTCTTTTTCTCTTCCAGTGATTCTGTGCCATCATTGCTTTACACATTTTTTGTCTCCTGCCCTCATTCAGTTTACACCAACCTTCTACACAGAAAGTCCAAAAAACTGAGAAGAAACTGAAGCAGGCGTAAAAAGTTTTCTGGGGAGAAGTCAACAAAAACTGTTCATGTGAATGCCTCAGGTATCACACAGAACAATATTTTATTTGGCAGCTCTGGGCACAATCTAGAAAGACATGGTTTCACTCCAGATTTTGAGGCATGTGAAGGCCTCACCCCCAAACACCAGCAATTAGCAATGCTAGCTCACCAGTGGGGCTGGAGCTATGAACAGTATCGCTGAACCTGACCTTCTCCAGAAAACACAGAGATGCCCTGCTCTGTCCCAATCTGCCCCTCTCCCAGACTGTGTAACTTCCACATCAGAAATGAAACTGCACTTTTTTTTGAGCAGATGTCCCTTGAGTTGTACATCCTTGGTATGCAGGCTGACTGAAGCATAGTTGATTGTGTTGTTGTGTTTGGTACTTTTAGTACCTCCTGAAATGAAGAAGCATGAGCACCACTCCCAGAAATACCCTTCTTGGCTCCCGTGGCTGATCTCACTGCTGCTCCTCTTGGTGTGCATTGCCCTTATCATTTTCCTCCTTGGTGAGTATCTGCAGACTAGTTACGGGAGAGAGGTCTGGGGGAAATGCTGGGAGAAAAGCAGAGAAAACGAAGCCCAAAGGGGAACATCTCCAGCCAGGAGGGAGCTTTTACTCAGGAACCATTTCTGTCCTGAGAAAGGATGCAAGTGTCAACATTTAGTCTCAGAAAACCTCAGTGTTGAGTATCTGAAAGGTATGTTTAGAAGCAAAATCTTTCCTGATTATTTAAACGGTGGGGATTTAATGTTAGATACAGTTGCAACATGACACAAACTTCTCTGTTGCAGGCCAGCCAAACCAGATGTTTTGGCCAACTGGTGTGCAGGAACTAGGGACTACCACAGAATTATGCAAGATGGTTCTGTTGTACATATCCTCTTTCTTATGATGGGAAGAGTTAGATAGGAAGGGAATTCTGGAGGTCTCTAGTCTAATGCCCCACGTGAAGCATGGCCATCTTCGAATTTCAGGGTTGCTTGGGCTTTCTGTAAGGTCTCTTTTCTGCCCTGACTTTGTACATGTCTGCATACATCCCCCAAATCTTCCACTGTTTACCCTGAGGCCTTTTCAGTGTTCCCAGATTGTACATCCCCATCTTGCTCATTCTCTTTGGAACCGTGGAACAGTTCTCTACCACACAAGAAGAACTTAATTACATTTAGCAGAGGGAAAAAAGCCTGGAGATGACAGCATAAGTGTCTATACAGGCAGCTGGACCTGCACTTGAGCTCTCTAGGTGCATTGACACACTCCGTGTCCTAATAGAAAACACAGCTTTTCACAGTTAGTCCTGGTATCTCCAGGATTAACTGCGCAGTGCAGACCCTCATACCTTTTTAGTGTTAACTACATTCTACTAGCATAATTCATTAAAAGTGATTCTTGCACACACAGTTTGCAGAGATGGTGATAAATGTTGCGTTCTCATTTTCTGCATTCTCATTCATGGCATGTTTGCACAAATTGTCAATAAAGGTGATGGATTCTGGAAGAAAGCATGCAGTCAGGCTAAATTGATGAAGTCCCAGAAGCCTGTGTTGCTTTGTTTCCAAATGTATTGTTTCACAATACTCTGTTAAATGGTTGGGGAGGTTTAGGGTAGGCTGTTAGAGTCTAATACTGTCTGGCCAGGTTCTTTTAGATATTCCACACAAGGAAGGACTAATCTTTAATGTCAAATTTACTTATCCAAATTAACTGATGTTACATAGGATTTTGATTTAGCAGAGTGACACAGCAATGCATTTAAACAGAAACCCATGTACAAATTGCACTTAGCAGAGGGTAGTGATTGCAATGCACAGTTGAATCACAATAAAAATGTGATTCTCATTGCCAGTCTCTGCAACATGGTCAACATCAAGACACTGGGTGTCCCCATTCACCAAGAAGGACTATGTGGGCTAAAGCCAGCTCATTGCTTTCTTCAGACATGGTCTTGTTGGTCATTCAGTTTTTTATATGCTTTTGAACTGAGGCACGAATACCCTTGCCCCATGCTGGTCTGGCTATCTTAGGAAGACACTGCCTTCTTTTTGCTCTTTAGAGGGATGAACGGTTACACAGCTGGTGAATTCACTCACCTGATAGCACTGGTTAGTTCACTCGCCTGAACTAGAACAAAGGCCACCATCTGGTCCCCTTTGTGTTGAGACGAGGCCACCTTTCTTTGCACAGGTGTGGTCAGCCACGCATCGCCCTTGCCCATCTCCTCTGAGCCTGCTCCTGTTATAGGAATTCATTCATCAGTCACAGAGGCCGCTATGATTACTGCGCCCTCCTCACTAGTAACAGTATTTCCGTGTGAAACGGTTGATAAAAATAGACATCTGTAGCACACCCTGATCAGCTTGCAATCAAGATCCCCAGAGTCTTTGAGTTAGTGATAACTCTGCAGTCCTTCAGGTTGTGGATGTGGCCTGCTGACACCTGTCACCAACACTGTATTGTTCCCCATAAACTGGTTAGGAGTTTACCTTGCAGCCTGGTTTCAGCAGCTCTAGCTGTATGTGATTACCTTCACCTGGAGTGTCTTGGCTGCTGCCGAGGTAGACCCTTCTTATGTGTTACTCATCCAAGTTACTGTTGATGTCTATCTTAGGAAGAGAGGAACCGTGTCACCAAAGTGCTCCTTTTTATTCACTGATTGTAAAGAGATTTAGACGGGCAGCTTGGCTGTAGGTATCTACATAGTAAATGCCTGTGGCTGGGTGGAATCCATCCCACCCTGCCCAGCATGTCCTCGGTGTGAGGTCCTTCCAGTGGTACTTCTGCTCTCTGACATGGAAGATTGTCTCTTCCTGCCTGGGAAGGCAGCCATGGCACTTGTTTGGGCCAGTTTTCTCAGGGCCTTGGACCAGGGATCCACCAATCCCACACCTTCAGCTGCACAGCCCCCAAGGGGGCCTGATGTCAGCTGCTAGGTGCTGGGACAGGGTCTGTTGGCAAACCACAGGCCAGAAATGGCCACCAGGCACTGCTTGGGTGGGTCTTGGGCTTCTCTAGGTTTGTTGGCCAGGTCACCCTGGCTAGATCTTGTCAGTCATTGGGCAAAGGAGTCCTTGCGGGCAGCTGTGAGATGGTGGGAGCAGAAATGCCTGTTCCCTTTGCTGAGAGGGTGGCAGTTGCCACTTGTGAAATGGAAAGAGACGGCCTGAGGAGAGGTGATGCTGAGACAGTGCTTGGTGGGGAAATGGGGAAAAGAGAGAGAAGCCCAGAGATGGTGTGTGAGGAGCTGGGAGGAAGGGGTAATCCTGCTGCCTCTCCTCTCCCTTTCCAGTCGCATCCTTCTCCCATAGCAGCGACCAGCCCACAGCCCTGCAGCAGAAATTCATGGAGTGGTGGTGCGTCTCTGCAGTGCCACAAGGGAAAGGTCAGTAGTGCTGGCAGGGGTGCAGGAGGTCTTTGGGATGGGGACAATGAATGCTGGGGTCTGCTATGACAGCAAGCAGGAGCGGGAGCAGACTCCGGAGAGGCAGACTGCAGGGGAGAGAGGTGGGGATGAAAAGGGTTTCCTGCTAACAGCTATGGGGGAGGAGAGGGCCATGCCAGTGATGTCCTGAAGGGCAGGGTGGCTGTGAACACTGACAAAACAAAAGGGACAGCAATAGAGCTGCACAGGGAAGGTTAACAATGGAGCAACAATAAAAGTGCCGCTCTAGTCAAGGGAAAGAAGCCAGATTCCTTGTTCCCTGGGGCTAAAGCCCTGAAGGAGACTGTACAAGGAGAAGTCAAACCAGATCAGCAAAATAACTTTGTCAAGACCTGAGATCATGTTACAAGGATTACCCTGGGTTTGTGTGCACAAAGCTCACTGGTCAGACCCCAAAGCAATTGGAGGAACTATCTGTAGTATCCTTATTTTTTCAAGCCCTTTCTGTCAGGAAAAGTGACCTCAGGAGAACACGAGCATTGTTCCTGGAGAACTGGGACCCTTGCAGTCACCATCTCTCTTGTTATTAGCATTCACCCCTGTGATCTCTCCTGCACAGGGCAAGGCTGGACGTGCTGCCCGAAGGGCTGGAAACAATTTCAAGAAATGTGTTACTACCTTGCGGATGATGAGATGTCTTGTGCTGAGAGTGTGCAGAACTGCACTGGGATGGGCTCCCACCTGGTGGTGATCAACAGCGAAGCAGAGCAGGTGTGTGCAGGGCTGAGAGGGGACACAGCAGACAGTGCCAGGCCCCGGAGGGGACTCAGCGCTCCCTTGCTCCTGCAGGGGAGGTGGGATGTCGTTTCTGCATCCCTTCAGCACTGGCTCCCCTCTGCCACCAGCCCCACCCCACAGGGACTCCTGCCGCCTGCCTCTGCTCAGTCCGGCACCTCATGGACATTGTACTCTCCCTGATTTCCAGGTTTTCCTCACTAACGAGCTACGACAATATCCACTAGCACGGAATTACTACATCGGTCTGAATGCACAGGTGGTAGGCCAGTGGCAGTGGGTGGACCAGACTCCATATAATGCGGCGGCAGCGTGAGTACCCCTGGATGGAGAGTGTTCGGTGCAGCTCCTGGTAGTGCGAGAGAGTAGGAGAGATGTGAGGGTGTCTGTTGGTGCATGAGAGGGAGGTGGGACACGTCCCTGTGAGAGGACAATGATGGAGCAGGAGAGGGCTGTGTAGGACACCAGGTTCACACAGCCCCATCCATGCTGGTTAGTGGTTGTTAGTTAACTACCTGTGATGTGGCCATCAATGCTGCAGGCACAGAAGAAGCTGCATCTGGCCAGCAGGAAGAACCCTGGCTGGGTAGGATGACCAGCCTTGCCTGACCTCCATACTGCCCCCACCATGCACATGTGCACGTATATGCATGGGCATGGCCAGTGCTGTGATGCTGTGGGAGAGACAGGGCACCAGGGCTGTCCTTGCTGCGTCTGCTTCTGGAGGACAAACTTGCACTGGAGGCAGGCACATGCCTCTGCTGGGTGTGAAATGCATGGGGTGAGTGGTGGTGAGCAACTGCCCCCACCAGGACTGACTGGCTGGAGGAAGAAGGTAGGTTTCCCCATGAGACTGGTGCCAGTGGGATAGCAGAGCGGGAGGTAGGGTACTGCTTCTGTCCGTGAATCAACACCTGGAAGTTTTCTCTCTCCTTGCCAAGCATTGCATCGTCCTGTGGCCTTTTCCAGCTTTGGTCTATGGGGTACGCTGGGAGTAACAGTCTGTCTCTATCTCAGGTTCTGGCGGAGTGGGGAACCAAGTAATGTGGCTGCTGAGAAGTGCGCTGCAATCCATACGAGTTCAGTAACGCGTAACTGGAACGATGTCCGATGTGAGGAGCATTATCGCATTTGTGAAGCTGCAGCAGTAACTGTGTGACAGAGCAACCTTCATCCTGAGTAAAACTGGGGGATGAGCTGGGAACAGCTCAGGACTGTGTTGGGAGGGATGGTGGGCCCTGGATCCTGGACCTTTACTCTGCTTGGTGGGACAATGTGAGTGGAAGTGGTATTACCCTGTGTAGAGCACTCCCAGTGCACATTATCAGCTCATGGAACACATGAAGACACAGCATCATGAAAGCAGGTCTTGGGCTCTTGTGTCCTCTTCCCTCTGAGTGGGTCTGGCAGCCGGTGGCTGAAAAGAGGTTGAGTTCTCCAGAAAGAAGACACAGGAATGGAAGACAGATGTTCAGAGCTGCTATTTCCTTTCTCTGCTTGAGCAGAGGCTTCTGCTTTTTCTTGGGGCACTCAGAGAATATCTTATTCTTGCATTGGTTTTGCTGAACAGATACTGATTGCCTGTATAAGAAAAAATACGGTATTAGACCAATGAAAAAGGCTCTGTGCTCTATGTGTGTGTGTTTCTCTCCCTCTCTAAGCTGCAGGTGTTTTGTATAAGCAGGATCAAAACATGTTGCTGTGCCAGGATAGCAGCTTACGCAGCTACTGCAGCAGAAGTTGCATCCACCCAGCGAGAGTAAACCCCTCAGAGACAACCTGGCTACGCAGTCCATTGCACAGAGCTAAAGCTCTGAAGGGGACTGGGCACAAGAAAGCAGCTCTAGGGATATTACAAGTATTTGTTTCCGTTGCTGAAAGTCTTGCCCAGAAGAGTAACAGGAACTTGTGTCAGGAGTCTGACCTGCACACGGCTGATGAAGTATGAGGAGCTGTCCCCACTGGCAAAATGACTGGGGTCTTCCGTGTCACCTCTAGGAAGAACTCTTCCCAACTCAGAGATGATTTTAGGCTCACCTGACACAGCAGCCTTTCTGGGAGGTGGAAACCTAAGCGGTCCCTTTAAGGGCATACCTACCCATGCCAGATGATGCTGCAGAATAGGCAGGGCTGCTGCTGCACATGAGGTCCCATCCAGAAGTGCATTGCCTAATGTGCCTTTGTGTACTGCTGCAGACCATATGCCACAATGGATCCCAGCTTTTCTCCACCCATTCCCACTTCCTGTCCCTGTGCTCCCACTTTTGTTTGCATCAGGAAACATCATCTGCTTTAAGCCTTTCTGACCAAACAGTGCCAGCTCCCCACACAGCACTGGTGCACATCTCCTGGCTGCACAGCTCTGTGCTACCTATGAAAGCAAATCCTCTCTCTGTGTCCCACACAGAAGGGACAATTTGTACTGGAGACAAGGTGACCAGAATATTTGGCTTCCTAAGCCAATTAATGGGAGTAGTGGAACGGCAGTGTGTGGTGGCAGGAACTGCTGAATCCCATAGCCCATCAGAAGCAAGGCTGCTGCAGCTCCATATCCCCAACTCCAGCCAGTAGTGAGACTGAGCTTATATGTACAATATGTACATATGTAGGTACATATAGAAGAAAAAGAATAGGTACATATAAGTAGCCACACAGGTCACCACAGGCAGAAAGCACTGATGCAAAGACAAAACAATACGAGCACCCTGATCCTGTTCCCCTCTCTGGCTGCTAGCAGGATGAAGGCCTGGTAGCAGAAAAAATATATGTTTACACATATGCAATATGGACCCCTCCAGTAGCGAGGCTTACTCATTCAGTCTATACATAGCTGGCCCCTAAATCCCCCAGTCTTCCCTATACTCTGTTTCATGCCAGACACAAAGAGAAAAAGGTGTCTCTGGTAGCTAATCAAGACTTCTGGTCTTTCCAGTAGCTGCCTCCCAGACCCCTATGTCTGTCTGGGAGCTTGGACACCTGGAGTCTCTGATCCTTTTTCAGTAGTGAGGTTCCTGGTGTTCATAACTGCCTGATGCTCTTCAACATGTAATCTGACAGATGGGAAGATTCAGGAGTCCTTTTCTGGAAACTAGCCACCCACACTGGTTGATAGGGGTATTTCCACCAGTGTAGTATTGACACTTGTAGAGATTTGACTTAATTCCAGAGGATACTGTAACACAAGACAACATGAAGCAGTGTCACAGACAGCTGTCAGAAAGTCGTGGTCAGCAGAGACTTGTGGTGGTATCAGGGAACTGGAGAATTGCAGTGCTGGAAATTGCCTCCATTCCTGGCGATCTGGTCCTCTCCAGCTTTCCAGGACAATGGTGTATCTCATGTAGAAGAAAATCCTTCTCTGCTGCCACTTCAGTTAATGTCCTCCAGTGTCCTTTGGTGGGAACATGACCACTGTGTTCTTCACAGCCTCTTTGTGGCTAAGATGCTTCTCTCCTCCCCTTTTCCAACTGCTTTTTCCCAGTGCCAAGCCTCATCTTTTTTCACAGGTCCTACTTAACAGACTTCTTTTCACCATTTTTCTTCCTTTGCCTCGAACTCATAGAATCATAGAATTCTTTAGGTTGGAAAAGACCTTTAAGATCATCAAGTCCAACCATTAATCTAACACTGCCAAGTCCACCACTAAACCATGTCCCTAAGTGCCATGTCTCCACATCTTTTAAATACCTCCAGGGGTGGTGACTCACCCACTTCCCTGGGCAGCCTGTTCTAGTGCTTGATAACCCTTTCAGTGAAGATTTTTTTCCTAATATCCAATCTAAACCTCCCCTGGTGCAACTTGAGGCCATTTCCTCTTGCCCTATTGCTTGAAATGTAGGAGAGGAGATTGATTCCAACCTTGTTACAACCTCCTTTCAGCATGGATCTCTGCAAAGTTAGGGTCTGCCTCCTGGCTGGTGTGATTCATAACTATAGAACAGGAAATGGGGTCCCTAATACAGAGCACGACTACTTCTATTCTCTTCAAACATTCCAAATGCTCTGCAGTTCTCCTGTGGAGGTTCAGAGGAAGATGTCCAGTAACTCCAAGTAACCTGTGTTCTTCAGTGGGATTTTGCTCTTCTTTTAGATTACTAGCTAGCTGCTAGAGATTAAATACACATTGCTGAAAAAATTAATTTTTTTACAAATCTTTTATGCTCAAAAGACTTGGAGGTAGAGTTTACATTTTTGAGTGCTTGTCCTCTGTCTGTCCCATGGCATATTACAAAGACAGTGTTAACTCTCTCCTGTGCACCCCGCTACCTCCACCAAAATTTATGTGAGAAGTAGCCATGGTATTTATACAGCTAGATATCTCTTTAGCCTCACAGTACAGGCACAAACATTAACCTCCTGAGTTTTCTATGTTCCCTTGCTTATGGGATATATTCTGCATTGCTGCTATTTCTGCAGCAGACTTACTGGGGTCACCTTGGTCATACTGATTCTTTCTAGGTAAAGCCAATGATTGAATCTGAGTAGGTACCTAGAAAACAGTGGTGGTGACTGTTTCATGAATCCTTATGGAAGGGATTGTATGCAATGATATACTGGAGTACATAAGCAAGGTGCAGAAGAGAAGGCCCACATGCTGCCTCACTAATTCATTCTCTGACATTGAAACTCACCTGAAAGGCGAGGTCTAGTACTGGTTGGCCAGAAACTACATCTGCCACAATACACATCGCATCTAAATTGTTATGTTCTCTCACCTCATTGACCAGATGTTTGTAGTTGCATTTCATTAATAAAATGAATTCTACAGGCGGCAGAAGGGAGATGAAGGGAAAGAAGGGAAAGAAAATTGTCTGCTCTTTCTCTGCATTCCTAACTTGGTGGAAGAAGTTTATGGAATTGTGCCCATTGCCTCTTTCTGGGTCACTGGGCACCAGTGGAAAGAGGTTGGCTTCATCTTCTTTACATCCCCCAATCATATGTTTATACGCATTGGTAAAATCCACCTGAGCCTTTCCTTTTCCATGCTAAACACTGCCAACTCTCTCAGGCTGTGCTCATATTTGAAATGCTGCAGTACCTTGAGCATCTTCATGGCCTTTCACTGGACTTGCTCCAGTAAGTCCATGTCTTGTACTGGGGAACCCAGACTTGGACCCAGCATTCCAGATGTGGCCTCACCAGTACTGAATAGAGGAAGATTCTTCCCCTTGACCTACTGGCAACACTTTTCCTAATGTAGTCCAGGATGCTGTTGGCCTTCCTTGTGGGGACACCTGGTTGTCAACCAGGAACTCCAAGTCCTTTGCCCCAAATCTGTTTTCCAGCCAGTTAGACCCCAGTGTGTACTGGTACATGGGGTTATTCCTCACAAAGTGTAGGACTTTGCATTTCCCTTTGTGGAACTTCATGAGATTCCTCTCTGCTCATTTCTCCAGTCTGTCAAGCACCATCTGAATGGCAGCACGACCACCTGGTGTGTCAGTCACTTCTCCCAGTTCTGTATCATCTGCAGACTTGCTAAGGATACACTCTGACCCATCATCCAGGTCATTAATGGAAATGTTAAACAGTACTGGATGCAGTGTCCACCCCCTGGGTGACACCACTAGTGACTGGCCTCCCGCTGGACTTTGTGCCACTAATCACAATCCTTTCAGCCCAGCAATTCAGCCACTTTCAATCCACCTCACTCTCCACTTCATGCCCACGCTTCATCTGCTGGTCTTTGAGGATATTATGGGAGACTGTTAAAAGCCTTGCTAAAGTCAAGATAAACAACATGCACTGCTCTCCTCGTCCACAGAACAAGTAATCTCATTGTATAAGGCTATCAGGTTGGTCAGACATGATCTCCTCTTGTAAATCCATGCAGACTACACCTAATCACCTTCTTGTCCTTCATGTGTCTGGAAATGGTTTCAAGGGTTAGTTGCTCCACCACCTTTCCAGGGGTTGAGATGAGCCTGACTGGCGTGTTGCTCTCCAGATATTCTTTTTTGCCCTTCTTGAAGACAGGAACATAATTTTCTTTCTTCCAGGCTTCAGGAATGTCTCCTGATGGCCAAGACATCTCAAAGATAATTGAAGGTGGCTTCACAATGACATCTGTCTGGTCCCTCAGCACTTGTGGGTGCATCCTGCAAAGCTCCATAGACCAGTTTGTTTATATGTTCTCTAAACCAATCCTACCCCATGAAGCCTAAATCTGTATTGCTCCAGATTTTCCCTCTTATATGAGGGGCCTGCAATTCCTGAAGGCTGATCTTAACAGTAAAGACTGCAGTGAAGAAAAGATTAAGGACCTCTGCTTTTTCTGTATCCCTTGTTACCAAGTCCCCTACCCCAGTCAGCAGCAGGCCCACATTTCCCCTAGTTTTCCTTTTGCTGCTGATAAACACATACCTCTCTTGTTGCCCTTCACATTCCTTGCCATATTCAACTCCAGATGGTAGGCTTTGGCTTTCCTAACCCCACCCCTTCACACCTGGACTGTGTCTCTATATTCTTCCTGGGTCCCCTGCCCTGCTTCCACCTCTTGTATGCTCCCTTTTCATACTTGAGCTCTGTTTCATCCATGCAGACCTCCTACTCCCTTTGCTTGATAACCTTTTCTTGTTCATTGGGATGGACTGCTCTTGAACTTGGAGGAGATGATCCCTGGATATCAATGAGCTTCCTTGGACCCCTGTTCTCTCCATGGCCGTACCCAAACTCTTTGGATTCTTCCAAGCATCCAGGATCCTTCCAAGCAGATCCCTGAACAACAAAAAGTCTGTTCTCCTGAAGTCTCTTCTTGTGATCCTGCTTTTCACCATGCTCCCTCCTCACAGGATCCTGAGCCCAGCCATCACATCCTGACCAGTTTTGCTTTAGAGGTCCAGCAGAGCACCTTTCTTTGTCGACTCCTCAATGACCTGTATCAGGAAGTTATCATCAAGGCACTCCAGAAATCTCCTGGATTGCTTGTACCTGCCATGCTGTCCCTTCTGCAAATATTGTGGTTCAACTCTCCCACAAGGACCAGGGCCTGCAAACATGATGCTTCTGCCAGTTGCCTGTAGAAGGTCTCATCTACTTCTTCCTGATCAGGCAGTCTAGCAGACACCCACTACACAATCATTCATGGTGGTCTGCCCCCAGATTCTGACCTGTAAGCTCTCAGCTGGCTCATCTGCTCTTGCCAAGCAGAGCTCCATGCATCTCTGATGTTCTTCCCATAAAGGTGTTCTTTGGTCTCCTTGCTTTCCCAGCTTGTCCTTCCCAAAGAGCCAGTAGCTGCCCATTTCAGTATTTCAGTTGTGTGAGCTATCCCTCCATGTCTCTGTGACCCCAACGAGACTGTAACCTTGTAACTGCACACAGACTTCTAATTTCTCCTGTTTGTTCCCTGTGCTGCATGCCTTGGCGTACTGACACATCAGAGAGGCACCCCAGCATGCTGATTCCCCAGAAAGGGTATGAAAGTTTTCTCCATTAATGTGTCTTATGGGCACTTCTGTATTTATGTGCATGTCCTTGTGGGGATGCCACTTCAGCCTTGTTTGGTTGACTATGAATATGTTCATTATTTCTGTTCATATCAAACCGGAACCTTTCCTGGAAGAACCACTTCCTGATTTAACATGATTGCTGGTCATCCTCTCCTTCCTCTGTAATTCCTGTTTTATAGCTCTTCACAGGATCACAGAATCACAGAATCACAGAATCACAGAATGGTTGAGGTTGGAAGGAATCTCTGAAGGTCAGCTGGTCTGACCCCCTGTTCAAGCAGGGCCACCTACAGCCAGTTTCCCAGATCATGTCCAGTTCATTTTTATATTTCTCTAAGGATGGAGACGGCACAAACTCTCTGGACAACCTGTGCCACTGCTTGGTCACCCTCACAATAAAAAGGTGTTTCCTGGTGTTCAGAAGGAACTCGCTGTGTTTCTTTTTGTGCCTATTGCCTCTAGTCTTGTCACTGAGTGCCATTTAAAGGAGCTTTACTCTGTCTTTCTTGCACCCTCCCTTCAGGTATTTATATACATTGATAAAATCCCCCTCAAGCCTTCTCTTCTCCAGGATGAACAGTCCCAGCTGTCTCAGACTATCCTCACAGCAGAGATGCTCCAGTCCCTTCATCGTCTTTGTGGCCCTTTGTTGGACACTCTCCACTATGTCCATGTCTCTCTTGTACTCGGGAGTCCATCACTGGACACAAAACTCAAGGTGTGGCCTCACCAGTGCTGAGCAGAGGGGAAGGATCACCTCCCCTGACCTGCTGGCAACATTTCTCCTAATGCAGCCCAGGATGTCATTAGCCACCTTTACTGCAAGAACACATTGTTGGCTTATGTTCAGTTTGGTGTCCACTAGGACCCAATGTCCTTTTCTACCAAGCCATCTGGGTGGCCCCCAGCATGTACTATTGCATGTAGTTATTCCTCCCCAGGCACAGGGCTTTGCGTTTCCCCTTGTTGAACTTCATGAGGTTCCTGGCAGCCCATTTCTCCAGCCTATCAAGTTCCCTCTGGATGGCAGCATGTTCCTCTGGAGGAGGGAGGAGTCACTCTTCCCAATTTTTTGTCATCAGCAAATTTGCTGAGGGTACACTCTGCCCCAACATCCAGGTCATTAAGGAAGTTGTTAAACAGGTTTGGATCTAGTTTACAACCCTGGCGTTCATTGCTAGTTAACTGGCCTCCAACTAGACTTTGCGTCACTGATCATCACCCTCTTGGCCCAGTGATCACCATTCTCTTCCCATCAGCTTGGTTAGCCTGTTGGCAAAGATGTTTTTGCTCCACTTAGGTGGGTGCCATCTCTTCCAAGTATCTCTTCCAAGCAGCTGTTGATCCTCGAAGAGTGTCCCATGGTCATAGGAACCTAAACCCTGTTGCCGACTGTAGTGATCCTGACTAGGCTAGAGTTAGTGATCCATGTAACAGTTAACCTGAGTAGGTGCAGGTCTATGCTGTGCTTCTCTGTGATGTGTGTACAGTGTGGCCTTCAGGCTGTGTTGTGCTTCCCATATCTCTTGCCCACAGGATAAACTCAGCTGATGATTGTAACATGAGCCTGCAGGCAGCTCCCACTCGGTACAAGCAATTACACCAACTGCGTGTACTTGCCTTTATCTAAGGCTGCTGCAAGAAATACCCATGTGAACAGCCTCTGTTGGACAGAAGAAATGATGAATAGAATTGTTTTCCCTGTAATAAAATACTGTAAGAGCTCAGAGCAACAAAACAGGGTAACCCTTGCAAAGATGGGATCTACTTGGCATCCTGTGACCTGACTGGAGGCCCATTCAGTGCTGCACAATGCAGGGTTCCCAGCATCTCAAGGGCCATAAGATTATCTGTACTATCCAGTCTTTCTTTACAGTGATATCTCTGGTAAATAGCATTTTAACTGGTACTTTACAGAGTCTGAGTGCCTTTCTTTCTGGGATCATAATAAAACAGCGGTTCTTGGTGAAAAACACTAACACCAGCTGCACAAGCAGTTGTTGGCCTACAGAATCCATCCACTCCTCCTCAGGTCCTTCCCTGTCACTGGCAGGATCAAGGACAACTTCGCTTGGCTTCTTATGCCCTTGACCCTTGCTCCCCAAGCCATGTAGTCCTGCTAGATATGCTCCAGGTCTCCGCCGCAGTATCAATGGTTGCCCACACGGAAGAACAGGAGGGACTAATAGTCTGAGGTCTGGACAAGCGTCATGTTTTTCCACAACGTCACAAATGCAAGCCCCTGGCAAACAACAAACCTACAAACCTGCCTAGATGATGTATCAGGTTGGCAGGTGAGGGAGGGCCTCTGTTCCCTGAGCAGAGAATTGTCCACTGAGGCAGAGGTGGCCCCAATGGAGAGATGATCCAATCCCTTCTGATCCAAAGACCACTTTCAAGAAAACTTCTCACTTACCTTGAGTTTGTCGAGGAGATCCAAAAGGGAACCACAGCAGCAGTTTAGCACCTCAGCTCTGTATTACTTTGGTAGATGGGCACTAATAATGCAGCTGTCCTGGGACATCACCAGGATGCATAAAGTTCTAGCTCCCCTGTGCCCTACAAGACACCAGCACTGTTGCACCTGCATGGAGCCAGCAGTGTTGTACCACCACTCAATGCACATGCCTAGCAGAAATATGGGATAGTCTCCTGCCCATATGGCTGTGCCAGAAGAAAAATAAATGGTAATGGCAGCTCTGCGGTTGCCTTGCTAAGTATCAGCTGCAGGAGAGCTAGAACCGCACAGGCTGCCTTGTTGAAGCAATATATAAGGTCTTCCTCTGCCTTCCTCCTGCCAGAACTGCTAGTCTAGTTCACAGACATGAGTAGGCATTCAGACAAAATGGGTTGCAACTGTAGTACAGGCACTGTTTTGCATAGGCAGAGCCTCCCTCATGGAGTTATGTTTGTTTAGTTGCATGGTACTTGAATGTTTGTGCAGGAAGCACAGATGCTTGTTCTCTTGTGGAACCAAGTAATCAATAACTCCATTGTCTGGAACTCCCCAGAGCAGGGGAGATACGCTCCCATTAACAGTGTGATAGCGTTTGTTACTTGGACAGTTTTTCATCCAGTGCTTTCATTTGCTTTAGTAACTCTTTGGTGGACTCAGTAGCTGTGGAGAGATGGCTGGAAACCTCAACACTCCAGGACTAAAACCCACAGTGCTTTGGAAACTTCTTGCTTTTCAGATCTGCAAAACAGTATCACAATTTCAGAAATGACTCATAATGTTTTGGCTGTGGGTGCAGCCACACTATATGGTCTCCACATCAGCCATTCTTCAGGCAGGGGGAAAGGATAACATTAATCTGTCCCACAGCATACTCATCTCAACCTGCCCCATACTACCCTCAGTTTTCCATCCCTCTTTGACAGGGTGAACAGTGTCATGTAGTAGAATGGCTTCCCAACAGCCAGCACGAAAAGAAGGGAAGATGAACCATGCAAGGGTCCTCCTGAGGGAAGTGATGCATGGCACTTTTGCAAGTAACATAGCCAGAGGACATTGGATTAACTACAGAAGTTAATAAAAAAGGGTTTTCTTTCCTTTTGTTTTTCCTTTCATTGTTCTCTTCCATATCTTCTGGGTGGACACCAAACCTGCAAAGAGCAGAAGGCTTTGCTGCAGTACTTCAGAATGGAGGACTGTGGCAAAAGTTTCTCACCAGGAGCAATGTAGATTGCCTCTTCTTAACACCTCCTATGTTAGTCAGGCAGCTAACTTGCTCCCACACGTCCCCACTCAAAATTTTTGTTCTTAAAAACAGTGGGACAGTCGACTATGAGGTAGGACATAGGGACAAAGAAAAGCAACAGACTGCATTTCAAGTCAGGGAGTGGAGAAATAGTGACAGGTGTAAGTCTGATTATGCTGAGATACTACTGTTTTTTTCCAGGGACAGATTTCTGCAAGAGTGGTTAGATCCACTATAATCAGCTTGTTAATGTAGCTAGAGCTTCGTTTAGAAGCTCTGTTAGGGACACCTTCTCATAACCCGTATTTTGTAGCAGTCTTGGCAAAGGCCTAAACACAGGATAGCAAGTCCTTAGACATAGGGAGGAAATGATCCTGTGTGGTTCCCAGGGACTATGGGTTATCCCATGGAAATCATTAGTGTTTGCTCTCTGCTTGTCCTCCACACACAGGGTGAGGCAGGATCTGCTGTCTAATAGGCTGGAGAGGTCTTCAAGTCAGCTGCTCCTACATATTGTCTGATATAATGTCCCAGCAATGGGAACAAGAACTGCGATGGGATGGGCTCCAACCAGATCTGTACAGGTGCTGAGAAGGTAACTACAGAGCTCAGCAGTTCTGGGGGGATCCTGCACCTCCCACCTTGCTCCTGAGTTGGACCCTCTCTGGGCTGCTTCCGCCCTCAGTTCCACGGTAAACCCACAGAGACTCTTGTCTGCTCAAGCCCTGCCTCTACTGAAGAATTAATTTTATGTTTCAGCAAGATTTCCTTTTCTGTTTGGCTCTAAGTACTTGCCACAGGCAGCAAAGAAATAAACTTCTGCATTGGTCTGGGTGTGGAGAAGGCAGAAGACTAAAGCCACTGGGCATGCCACATTG
The DNA here is from genome assembly GCF_949628215.1 of Phalacrocorax aristotelis. Lineage (NCBI taxonomy): Eukaryota > Metazoa > Chordata > Aves > Suliformes > Phalacrocoracidae > Phalacrocorax > Phalacrocorax aristotelis. The sequence goes on along the minus strand of NC_134276.1, from coordinate 134,753,477 downwards.
CAATGTGTGTATGCTCTACGATGGAAACCATTTGTCAAAGCACACCAGAGAAAAGCAGGGCTGAAGATGATGTTGGGCATGTGTGCAGCTGGATGCTGATGCATGTGTGAAAGAGATCATGATCTTTACTTGGAATGAAGTCTTTCTACTGCCACAGCAAAGACTGTGTTGGGAGAAAGTATCCACTCCTCTCAGGACAAACTTTCCTGTGTGATTCTGAGACTCTTCCCACCCCTCCAGCTACAGCTACAGTCTTGCAATATCATAGAGTATCTCAAGTTGGAAGGGACCCTTAAGTATCATTGAGTCCCAACTCCCTGCTTCTCACAGGACTACCTAAATTAAACCATGTGACTAAGAGCATGTTTGGTTTAGTAAAGCTGCAGCCATTTCAGCAATCAGGAAAGCAGAGTTAACCAAGGAAATAAAAGGTTCCACACAATGACCTGAGTTACTAGCTGTTACAAGACCTTTTGAAGCTAGAGCTAAGACAATCTATACTGATTCCTATGCTGTATGGGCTGGAGCTACCCAATGGCTTGGAAATTGGCAATGACATGACTGGTAGGTAGGGGAAAGAGAAGTTTAATAGTTCCCTTCTGACATAAGGACATTTCCCTCTTGCAGAGGCTGGTACCTAGAGGTACTTAATCACACAGACAGGAAAGATTTCTTGTGTTTGTGAAAGGAATAATATACCAGAATGGAAACAGGAATTGCCTGCTTTTCCTTGAGAGCCTGTCACATTTGTGACACTCTGGAAAAACATCTGTGAAGGCTTTGTTTCATCTCCTGGGTGTGGGGCTACAGCAAGAGGAATCACCCTGGCTCTATTGAGGGAATCTGATGAGAGAGGACCTAGGGAAACCCTGAATCCTGGCTCTTATTATGCCAAAAGAAGAGAGGCTGAGGTGGCTTGGTTCAGTACCTTGAAGTCAAGAAACAAGCATTATTCTTTAAGCAAATTTCAAACATTTAAGATGTGGCAGTGGATGGTGGCCAACCTACTGTGTAGAGACTTCTTATGAGTATTGAAACATGTTCTGGAAATTGCTTGGACACAGATTTTTCTTGAGAGATAATCCAGGGCAAATGAGACCCATACTGCTAAACTTTGCATCTTCTGTGTAAATGCTGTGAATCCAACAGGTTTCTTGAAATAGGAATAAGGGAGTAGCTCCTCTTGTCTGCAAACCTCTGTGAAAGCAAAGATTCAGCTTTTAGGCAAAGAAGGGTGAAACTTCTGTTAATTGCTTTGGCCCCAGTGGCAATGTACATGTTTCCAGCTGGGGACAGCAGTAGTTTCTACTATCTTATAATGAATCTGAAAAAGGTCAACAAGGAAGCAAAAGCCTGCCTCATAGGCTCTACTCAGGAATTTTGTCCAGCCTGCCTTCCTCTAAGCCAGCTCAATTCTGTCTCGGTTTGTCAGATGCAAAGGCCTCACAGTGTCTCTCAGCCAGCCTAGCCCAGTGAGCAGCTGATCCACGGGTACTGCACCCACTGGGGTAGAAAGCCTCCAAGGAAAATGTGTCTGCTACAGGTGTAGTCATGTAGGACCTGACCATGAAAACTCGTGATTGCTGTGCATATTTCTGTGTGGCATAGGTGCAACTTTCTGAGCAGGAGAACAAAGTTTCTGCTGAGCAGGTGAGACTTCTTTGGGGTAATCAGCATTTTGCTGCTGCAGCTTTGAAAAGCTGTCTCCTCAGGGCTGTGGGTGAAGCTCTCTGCATTACAGCTTCTGTGACACAAGCTTGCAGCTGTTCCCTGTGCAGCACAAATGTCCAGCAGTCCCAGAGACCACCTGAGCTGCACCAGCAGCCTGCCATGACTGGCCACTGTCCCGTGGGACAGGCTTATGGCCCAGGGCTGATTGGTACTTTCCCTGATAGCTGAGCAGGGGTGAAGGGAACAAAAAGAAGTCCTTGTCCCTCTCCTCTTGGCAGGAGGAGGATGTGTTTCCTTCACAAAGGGGGTCCTTTCCACCCTGCACATCCTGGTCAGCTGCTTCCACCCCTGCCTCCCTTCCCCATCTCTCCCCAACCATAGCTGCTGATCATACAAGCCCTCTCCCAGCAACCTTCATATTCTTCCTGTCTCCTGGCAGCCCCCTGCATGGCACCTGTCAGGTATATCCCACTCAGGCCCTGTCATCTCCTCCCCATCTCTCAGCAAGCTGCACAAAATCACAGGCATCCTGCAGCTTTGAGAGGGCAGCCCTGGCTGCCATGCTCCAGGCAGGGCTCTGAGGCAGCAGACTCCTGCTTAGGAGGAAGGCAGGCCAGCCCTTTGGCCAAAGGACCTTGCAAACAGCTGCCTTCCTGCTTGTTGTGATCCAAGAAACCTCTGCCTTCCAGACTACCTGCTGTTCTAGCTCTGGGCCCCTCACATAGCTGTGACAGTGCCCCCACTCCTTTTTCTCTTCCAGCCAAGAAATATATCTCTCTTCCACCAGAGGCTCCCAGACCTTGTTGGAAGAGCTGGAAGGATCCTACCATTTCATTTTAGGCTGGAAATTAAATTTAGTTTTATCTCAGGTCATTGGGCCTTATAATTGCCCACAGCTGGAAATGGCTTTGTCTAGTGGTTCCAGTTTGGAGCCACTGAGCAACTGGCACTGCAAAAGGCTGAAATAACTGATTTTCTGAGGTGGATGAAAATAACCCTTGAACTGTAATTGGTCATCTGCAGAGGATTTCTTCTACATCTGCTTGGGGAGGAGAGAGGAAGAGATTTTTTTTTAATTTCCTTTTTTATAAAATGGTAAGCAGATTGGGACACTCTGGAAATATGTATTGATGGCTCAATCTAAAGTGAGCTGAGAAGGTACAGGCTGTGCATAGTATTTCTTCATAAGCTTACTAACCCACACTTCCCTTGCATTCCACCACATCAGTATGGTGAAGAGCAGCAGTTTCATGTATTGGTGCAAGACAAAGCTGGATCAGGTAAGAAACCCAAATTCTTCCCTGAGAGTGGTGTGGCACTGGAACATGTGGCCAGAGGAACATGTGGGATCTCCATCCTTGAGACTGTCCAAACTCAACATGAAAAGGATGTAAGCAACTTTATGTAGCCTTGAAGATAGCCCTGCTGCTAGCAGTAGGTAGGACTAACAACCTTCAGGTGTGCAATCCTACCTAAAGTACTCTATGATTCATCAAAGGTACTAAATGGCAGGTCAGTTTCATACTGCACTCTTACACTACAGAAACTATAGATAAGAAAGCACCATACACAGCAACTGTCTTCCAAAGCAACTGCATTGCTTTGGCACTTAAACTTGCCAATCCTCAGGATTCCTTGGCCAAAGTCCACTCAGATCAGACCTTCATGGCTGCTTTGAGATATATGACTGCATATCACTTGGCTGCATGACCAAGAGATCCTCTTCTAGATGAAAGAGTGCTTAATTCACATACTCCTTCCACAGTAGTCTGATACTGCTGCTGTGTCTGGTACTGGTTTTTGGCTGGTCCTTGCTGGATACCACACAATGGCCTTTGGCAGCTGAGCTCAGAATCCAACTTGGTTTGCAAAACCAAGAGCTTGAAACATTTTTTCCTTAACCTCTAGGGCAGATCTTAACTTATTCCTGTCTCTTTTCCTCTCTAGATCCTTCACACCTGAGTGAACCTGATCCTGGGACCCAAATCCAGGAGAACATTGGAGGGATCCCCCTTTGACAACCCACTGACCGCTCCATCAGGTCTGTATCTGAAAGACTAGATGTGGGAGGGTGGAGTAAGGTGGGATAGGACTCCATCCTAAAACTAAGTGATGTGGGATGATAGAGGAAAGGGCAGCAGAAGTGCAACCCAGTACTGCTTGTGTTTGAGGGATAAACTGTAGCTGCATAATTGGAAGTAGCTGTGAGAAATCATAGACCTGTAAATTGATGAAAGGAGTTAATTACTTTATTGGTCATTTAATTGATTTATTCATTTCTTAGTAGTGTGTTGGTTAATCAATAGTCTCTTGAATATACTCTCTCGGACCAAATATGTCTCAAGCTTGCAATCTAAAGAGGAAGGTCAAATCACAGAATCATAGAATGCTTTTGGCTGGAAGGGACATTTTGAGGTCAACTAGTCCAACCCCCCTGCAGTGAGCAGGGACATCTTAAACTCAGTCAGGTTGCTCAGAGCCCCCTCCAACCTGACCTTGAATGTCTCTAGGGATTGGGCCTCCACAAACTCTCTAGGCAACCTGTGCCAGTGTTTCACCACCCTCATTGTAAAAATTTTTTTCCTTATATCCAGTCTAAATCTACCCTACTTTAGTTTAAAGCCATTACCCCTTGTCCTGTCACAACAGGCCTTGCTAAAGAGGTTGTCTCCATCCTTCCTGTAGTCCCCCTTTAAGTACTGAAAGGCCACAATAAGGTCTCCCCTCAGCCTTCTCTTCTCCAGGCTGAACAACCCCAACTCTCTCAGCCTGTCCTTGTAGGAGAAGTGCTCCAGCCCTCGGATCATTTTTGTGTCCCTCCTCTGGACCCGCTCCAACAGTTCCTTGTCCTTTCCATGTTGGGGGCTCTAGAGCTGGACTCAGTACTTAAGGTTGGAACCCACCAGAGCGGAGTAGAAGGGCAGAATCACCTCCCTCGACCAGCTGGCCACACTTCATTTGAAGTGGCAGAAACTGGAAACAAACATGTTTGCAGCTATGAAAGTGTTAACCCTTCACCTGTTGATTGACCTGTTTATGTTGGGCTCAGCATCTCACCAGTGCCTTTCTTCCAGTTTCTTTTATTCTGTAAAACCTGGGCCAGGCATTTTTAGCCCTGTCTGTGCTCCTTTCAGCAAATCAGTGGCAACGCTACAGGATAATTTCCTGCCTGTGCAGAGAGCGCTTAAGAGAGGAAATGTCTTCCCACCATTCTCACCAGCTGATTGCTTCCTCTCTCAGCACGGTTCATTGTGTGGTGGTGGTACTGATTTCAGTGTTTCATGAAAGTGATTTGTGAGAAGAATGAGAATTATTTTTCTTCTCCATAAAAAAAAAAAAGAAAGAAAGAGGAAAGAGCAGTGGTCTTAGACCCAGATTTTTTGGGTTTTAATCCAAAACACAATACAGCACAGTAGACACTTGTATCAGTATAAGGAATGGGCAGCTAACTGCAGAACAAAGGTGGGAATGAGATGCCAGGGTGGAAATGGAAAATTCCTAAACCAATATCACAACAGAGTTACAACAATGCCCCTGCAAGAAGGTGCAAGTGCATTAGCAGTATGCTCATTGTTTCTCTCCTCTGCTGTCGTGTTTGGTTGCAATGCAAACATTGGGACTTAAAGCTATTACTAGCCTAGTCCTTCTACTTTGTACCAGATAATGGACCTTTCAAGATGTATGCAGACATACCATGCAGCAGAAATCCCCAGCAATTCTGAAGTAGTGTGGCCAGGCCGCTGCCATGATAATATCCATATTAGCTCATCCAATCCTGACTTTAGCCGGACAACAATTTGGCATTAAGAAGTTACACAGCAAATGTGGCCAGCCTGCCACAAGTGAGCTCACACACCTATTGTACAAGGAGGATTTTTACAGCCAACAGGAGGTTCCAAATCAACTCACTACTCAATTCAAGCTACCAAGAAAGGGACACAGCAGGGGTGCTCTGTTCAGGGATGCACCGTAAGACCTCTTTTGCACAGGAAAAACAGACTAACGCAAAGGGGGTCAAAACAGACAGACCCTCTGCTGGGCACTGCTGCCCACCATTGTGGGGACATCCTATTCCCTGATCTGTGACTTGCTCAGAAGGTGTCAGTGGCTCAGGAGGGTGAGTTATCAGAGTGGTGATTACTTTCTGTAGCATACTGCAACATGGTACAAATCATTATTCCTGGTGTACTGAACTCCAGTTGAGTAAGAAGCTCATCTTACCTAACACAAGCCCTTTCGCAAGAGAGTGGTTCCCTTATGACACTCACTAATTTACAGCTCAGAAATAGCAGTTTCAGTTCAGTTGTCCATTATTTTTCATCTCCTTTACTTTCTTTTTTTTGCATTTAGACCACAAGGTCTTTGCAGCAGGAACTGTCTTCTGACATCTGCTAAGGGTATATCTATTAAATGATTCTGTGGGCGCCTACCCAGGCCTCTGAGAGCTATAGGAGTAGTTTGGAGCAAGGGAAAAATGGTTAAATCCTATGTACCATTAAAGCAAATCACTGTAGAATAAAGTTTTTGGTTGAGTGTTACTTTTCATTATCAGTTTATCTAGGAATAGTAATTTCCACATATTCAATAATCTCCGCTTTCCTCTTTTCTTATAAACTTTTAAAAGCCAGAACAGATGTGTTTCCTCTGTCAGAACTCCTTTAAATGACATTTTTCTCTTTTAGTTCTCAAAACAACATTGTATGATCCTCATCCATGGTCTAGCAAGAAAAGGTAAAAGGAAACCAAATTAAAAGAAAAAAAAGAAATAAAAGGGGAAACAGTATGAGAGACAGCAGGAGTACAAAGAAACATAAAAAAGTAGAGGAATAAATGTTGTAAGGGAGCATGGAAAAAATGGGGTAAGATAAAAGAGAGAAAAAGTGAGAAAGAGGAGAAAGAGTAGGGAGGAAAATCCCTGCTTTGTATAAAAAATATCAGAGGCCCATGGAAGAAAAATTTGTAGAAAAGTCCTCAAAAAAAAAAACAGTGGCTGTCATGAAAAACACATACATTGCACTTTATTTCTTCACTTGGCTTGGGAAGGATCATAATTTATTAAAGACAGTCAGGTGTATCCTATAAAGAAGAATCAGCTGACAGAACAGGGAGAAGAAAGGTAAGCCAGCATATGCAAGTGCTCTCCAAGGCAACAGGGAATTTTTAAAGTGGGTTAATACACTGTTAGTGCAAGAGACCCTGCACCACCACTCTTCTTCCACGTGATCCTACAAGCCAGATGACAGTACCTGCACTGGTCTTGCCTTCTCCTGCCTAAAGCTGTCCATGGGCACAATCAATGTCTTCTTCTGCACCAGCTCATACAGGATACACATTTTTATCACGTTTTCTGAAAATGTCTTGCTTCCCCCTCTCTCTCTCCTCAGTGATGCGTGGCATTTTCTTTCCATCTCTTGCTGATGGACATAGTGCTTGCCTGCAGCAGAAGGGAAAAAAACAACCCTTTCTACCTAGGCTGCTATCTGAACTGTGGGACAAAACCAGCAGGGCAGACCACCACCTGCCTGACAACAAGGTTGCCACTGGGAAATTTCAAAGTGACTTGCAGAGTAGGATTGAAGGAGTGGGAAGAACTGACTGTGCTCTCCTCTGCAGAAAGATACAATATGCGAGAGAATGAAGTGTATTCCCAGGCAGTCCTTCCAATACAGCTCTTCTGATATTCTTTCCAGCTGATGACAGCATCTCAAAGGCTGGGTATCACATGGTTTCTTGAGGAAAACCAGAAGCTAGCTCAGGTTTGAACCAGAACATAATTTTTTTGCTGCAGTCAGACCATGTCTTCAGTGTATATATTCTTAGACATGAAATGTCACAGTGGCTCCTTCCCTACCCTCAGACCTGAGCTCCTTTCCAAAGGTAATGTGCCAAGGAGTGGTGAGCATCCAGGTCTTTTTCTGACAGGCAGGTGTGATGTGGCCAGGATGCCCACCTGAAAACAAGGACTACAGATGCATCATGAAGTATGCTAATCTGATAAAATTTTTGTCCTTTCTGCCCAACTTCCTAGTTCAACATGCAGGGATTGTCTTTCTGAAGCTTTTTAAAAGTGCTATACCTGACTGTATATCTTTAAGTCTGCCTCTTGCTATGACATCTGTTGCCTCCTGAACCAAGACAGACTTGAGTCATAATGCCTGTTTCTCATATGTTGGAGAAAAGTACCTCTTTCAGATAAATCTGTATTAAAGAGGAATACATTAAGAGGAAGGCTTTTGTATTATTCTACACCTGTGCAAACACCTACTGTATATGGAGTCCATTGCCACCTAAACCATGAGTGCTGCTATTGGGGGGGACTAGTCAAGGGCATTGGCTTCACTCAGACATGACTGAAACTCTTGCTCAGAGTTTTACCACTTGCACTTCAACAATGGCTGCACAAAGCAGGGACAGGGACCAATTCTTCTGTCTACCTTCATTTACTGTATTGTAAAACTAATGTAAAAGAATGAGTTTGTACTTGGGGATGCATGTATATGTGTGTGCATGCTTGCAGGGAGCCGGGATCAGGAACTTCCCTTCAGCCTTCTGCAGGCAAACCCAGTATCATCTCTCAAGATCCCTCTTTCGTCAAGACACCTCAAGAAAAACTTTGTGTTCTGAATTTGGGGCATGGACACTGTTTCTAGCAAGTTACATTTTCTTGCAAACCAGTCTTCTGGTGAGAGTTTTGCTCTGTCCCATACCTCCTCTCAGCAGCCAGAACTGCAGCTGCCTCTAAAACCTGTAAAACATTGATCACTCTCTGTGTCTTATCTGCCCCATTTTCTTCCTCAAAACCCTGCTGCTGTGGTTTCCAGAACTGAGTTCTAGGAAATCAAAAGAAGTCATCCATTGCACTGTTTTTGTTTGTTATCTTATTGGACAGGATGACAAAGTTTTCTCTGCTGTAAAAAGATCCCAGCAACTGTAAAAAACAGGAGACCAAGACCTTGCAACAGTCAAGGTTTTGGTCCAATGGCTAAAATAGTAACCTGGGAAATACATTGCTTCAAGTGGAAATGACACAAAATTGTGCTCATATTTTTTGATGAATAAAAAAAACCCACCCAGAACTGATTTTTCAGGGTGTATTTTTAGCCCTAAACCAGAAACTCCCAGCTCTTCAGGGTGTATGGATTTCATTGATGAAAAGGGAGGAATATACACACAGAGGTTTGGGGAACCTGGGGGAAGCAGAGCACTTGCTCAAGATTATGTGTCTGATTTGCAGTGATGCCTCTGGTAGGGATCTTCTACCCTCTTCTCACATTAGAAATCCCTCCTGGGGAGACTCTGGCTTTTATCCTTCATGTGGTATTTGATGGCTTGCTTTTCCCTTCATTGCCACGCTTAATCCTGCCACGTGTCTCAGCAGAATCTCCAAAATCCATCTCCTTTCTGCTGCATCCTGGGCAAAGAGTTGTGGCATTGACCACTACACAGTCTGCTCTGTTGCTTCCCTCACACATGATTCTCCAAAAGGGTTCACAGCCTTTCTCATATGTTTGGTTGTTCCTGTTTCTGGCTAGTCCAGCACACTCACAGTAATATTCTCACCCTAGGTGCTAAAAACACTGAAAAGTTAAATCCACCGCAGAGAGGCTGGGTTGGCAAGGGCCTGGGACTTGTTGCTCAGAAGACAGCCTCATGCAAAAAGCAGAATTAATGTATTGATATTTTTTTTATCTTATCAACACAAAATATGCTGAAGGAAGAAACTAACATTGAAGATAATCCATAAATAATTGTTCCCTTCAGAGGTGGGCCAAGCACACTCCACTGAATGCTCTTTCAAATTCTGCTCCAGTGATTTGTTGGACCAGTATCCTTTCATGAAACAGACAGAGGGCCTTTTCCTCATCATTAAGATATCAACTGGTCCTGGAGTCAAGGAAAGTACTGGAGGATCAGGGCACCCATCTATGAAGTAGGATACTGAAAAGGGGCACAGTAGGTCCTTGATATCAGCCTGAGCGACTTCATCCAGCATTGATCTTTAGCTTGGAAAGAGATGCAGGGGCACAGGCTGGGAATTGAGGTCCTTTAGAGCTGCAATTCTGTGGCAGGCTTCCTCATCCTACACTGAAAGATAAAACATTTGTGTGGATTCAGACGAGCTTTTCATCAGCTCTTTCATGAGCTGCTGTTTCTCAAGGATACTCCTTCAGGTCCTTCATCCAAAGTGGAGTTTCCTTCCTCAGACAAATCTGACTGCCAGTTCACAAATTCGATAGCAACTTGTGAAGCAAATGATATTATTCCAGTTACTATAAGTGCTGGAATCTGTGTTTCCCTTGATGTGAATTGCAGCACATTTTTCTGCAAAGAGTAAATGGGGTTCCCCAGGTTTCCAGAACCTGTAAAAGAAAGTTCCTCTATTGGGAATGCACAGGGATGCATGACAGCAGGAGTGAAGTCACCTCAAACAGTTGTGGAAGAGAAAGGGGAAGATTACTGTAATGGAGATCAGGAGCTCTGGCAAAGCAAAGACTAGTAACACCTTTTTACTAGAAAACGAGTCAAGTTTTCTGACTTATAGTGCAGTTAGGGACAAAGACCCCTCGTCCCTAATCACACCTGCCTTACACAGTGTCACTTGGGCTGAGGGATGTGAACTGCAGGATCTTCCTCACTCCCCTGGGATACTCACGTGTCTGCCTTCCTATATGGAGTCCAATCCACCCACTGCCATTGCCCATTTTCGTAAGCAGTTAAGCCTATGTAGTATTTTGTTTCATAGGCATTAGTAAATACGCCTTTTGCCAAGTTGAATAGGAATTCCTGGAAAAAGCACAATGTCCATGAGGTGGCTGGACTGAGCAGAGGGAGGCGGCAGGAGCCCCTGTGGGGTGGGGCTGGTGGCAGAGGGGAGCCAGTGCTGAAGGGATGCAGAAACGACATCCCACCTCCCCTGCAGGAGCAAGGGAGCGCTGAGTCCCCTCCGGGGCCTGGCACTGTGTCTCTAGCTGCTGTGTCCCCTCTCAGCCCTGCACACACCTGCTCTGCTTCGCTGTTGATCACCACCAGGTGGGAGCCCATCCCAGTGCAGTTCTGCACACTCTCAGCCCAGGATATTTTATCATCTGACAGGTAATAGCACTTTTCTTGAAATTGTTTCCAGTCCTTTGGGCAGCACGTCCCGCTCTCCTCTGTGGGGTAAAAAATCCTGCTTTTGAACAAGATGTGCTGTCCTTCATCTTAGTGAGCTCAGTGTTGGGTCCCAGTGTTAGGGGAGGTATTTGAACCACACTTTTAACCTGCACAGAGGTAAACGCTCTCTTCCAGGTTGTGACAGGTTCCTGCCAAAAGACCCCTGCCTAAAGTGCCTTTCCATTTCTCTATCTGTTCTATCTGTCACTCTGTCACCTCTTTAGTGAGAGATACAGCTTCTGCCTTACCCTTCCTGAGAAAGTGAGATGGGAATTAGTTGGCTTATGCTCCCCTGGGAACAATTCCATCAGAGAGGTGTTGTCCAAGTGTTTAGCTCTCAGCTCATGCGGACTGACAGACATGTACAGTAAACTGCTCTGACAGCCTTGCTGCCACCACAGGCAGTTCCTTATGCTAGCCATGTTTTCCTAGAGATCTGTTTTATAGCCAGAAATCACATGACAGATTAAAAGACCACAGATATATTATCTTAAAACATGAGACTACATGCTTTGAGGCTATATATCTATATCTATGAGCTGTATATATTTTACTCTGAATATATCTCTGTATAGAATATATCAGGCCAAAAAGTTCATCCAATAAAGTCAACAAACAAATACACCTTTGTATGTGCTACCTTAGGTGCTTGCTCTGGATCTCAGACCTCACATGGACTCTATTCTTGCATTTCCCAGTCAGGAGCTATTCAGCAGGTTGCATGCGGTGACAATGCCCTGGTCAAGCCAATGCTCCAGCTCACCCACAGCAAGGAAGCACAGATAACCCTGTGCCCTTCAAGAGCTGTCTGCACAGCCCAGAATCTCACATCCCATTCTTGGCACCAAATGGATGGAGTAGAGTCCAGTGAGTGGAACAGCTAGCAAAACTTTTATTAACCTACCTCTGCTCTTATATATTGAGACCCACTCAAGGTGTACCATTATGTACCTTTGTAGAAAGAGAGACCATGGCACCAGAGAGCATCAGAAAATATGCAAAATCAAGTTCAAGCACTCTAAGGAACTTGAAGATCTCTGTCTCTGTGTTGCCCACCCTGACCTTTCACTGAACTGCTGGAGGATGGCCTGTAGCCATCATGTACTCTGCAAAACTTTTCCATCTATTCCTAATTCCACAATGAAAGCTAAAGTTTTTCCACATGAATAAGCAGTGCTGGACAATTTCTTCTGAATTCTTAAGAGTGTTCGTTGGGAGGGTCTGTCTGCTGTTGAGTGAACGTGCTTGTGCCTTGTGGAGCAAGGCAGGGGTTTTTTACAGGGAACAGCAAATTGAGCATGTGTAGAACACAGCTTGTCTGGCTTTATGGGTTCACCATAAGAATAGGTGGACCATGCCTATTTTATACCTGCCAACACCTTTTTAACGTGGACTGTAAAGGGAGTCTGAACAGCTAGCTCAGGTGTATGTGTTAGCCTCTGTGCAAACTGCAATCTGTTTCTGAATGCAGTGCAAAAGAGAGAACAGATTTCTGAACTGAGTTTGGGAATTTGCACTGCAGGAATTCTAGCACTTGCCATTGGCATCACTTAATGTGTGATTGCAGCCCAGCTCTCCAGCTACTCTAAACTGCATAACAACATCCTCCTACCCTGTCCCTTGCATTGACCGTGATGCTTGTGTGGACAGGCAGTGAGCCAGCACAGGGAGTAGAGCTGGACTGAACCAGCCCTTTACAAAAGCATGAAGCACTTTCAGCTAGATTAGTGAACTGGACTAGCAGTCAAGGGGTGTGTGAGGGCTAGTGAGAGGGGAAAAGTAGGAAGGGTAGTCAAAGGTAGGTCGGGAACAACCCACCCTCTTCCACTGGCCCAGAACATGTTTTCATAGCATCCTAAGTAAAATTGTGCAATACAACATTCTCTCTCCTCTACTTTCCAGCTTCCTTCCTTAAAAGAATCCAGCTCTGGATGACAACCACATTCCTGATCTCAAGGGCTGACTGCCACCAGAGTAAATTTTGGTGAGGTTCTTGGTGTTGCTTCTGAGGCTCTTAGCATCACTCACTTTTGCCTGCAGCTATGGTGGGGATGCAGCGCCACTCTAGCATTCTGGAGCAGTGTCTTGTACTGGCCATAGCTTCCTTGAAGGAAAACAACTGGGAAGAGAGAAAAGAGAAAGAAAGCACCACTGTCATCCTTTCCTCCTCCTCCATCTAGCTTAGAGCCCCCACAGAGACTCTGTTACGTTAACAAGCTCCAAAATCTGTATCAAACAAGCAGATGAGAAACAGCAGGCTGTTTCTCCCACTACCGGTCACTCCCTCCTTTGAACAGGCATTAATCAGATGAGCTTCTCTTACCTCTGCTGGCTGAGAGACTCATTTTCCCAGCTTAGACATCCTTCAAGGATGGGGTCAGGAAAGGGTCAAAGAAGTCATGGGATAAGCTTAATAAAGGTGGGATATTAATATACATTCCCTCTTAATCTTACTGGGTGTTGCAGCTTTAGAGCACCAATTTAACCCTTATCAAGAACGGGTAGGACTGTTGAGTGTCAAGGCCTCACCCAAGGTTGTTAAGAAGAGGCACAGAAGAGTCATCCCAGAGCAATATGATATTCCAGGACAGTACAAGCAAAGGATTTCCCTTTTGGTTGGCCCAGGTAGTGTGTGTGGTATGCGGCTGGAGCATTTTGGTGGATCCACCCCCACCCTGCTAAAGTATGGGCAGCCTGGTACCAGTATTTCCAAAGAGATCACACTGGCTCCTTGGCTGCAAAATTGTCACAGGGAGTTTTGAGAGGCCAGGTCAGGGGAACCAATATCCAAGAGTCAGCCTTCGGGGAACCTACTCAGATGCCCTCTGACACTAAAGAGACTTCTCAGCTCTTGGCGGGAGGGGAGAAACTGACTAGCTTCATCCAGGACTGGCTTTATTCAGGCAGGTGGGAAAGTGAGAAGAGCAGTACGAAGGCCCTGCCAGGGAATGAACCTTAGCTGTGGAAGGGACCCTACTCCCTAAGAGGGCAGAGGAGGGAGAGGGGCAGCAGAACAGGCTGTTCTGGCAAAGGGCATTTGTCAGCTGGCACAGAGACTAGGGTATTTTTTTTCCAGCTGAAAAAGGCAGTCAACTGCTCCCTTTGTCCCAGGGGAATTACGAGATTCTGGAACCCACCAAGGCAGACAGTTACAAAGGCAATTTTGACAGCAAGGACAGAAACAAGGAAGAACCAGGGGTTCAGCCAGGAGCAGCTTCTCTTGTCTGCTGGGGCTGAAAAACAAAAGGCAAGAGTGGGAATCCCCCAGCCCAGAGTCAGTGGCAGCATAACGCAGGTGGCTCTGTACCACAACAACATGCTGGTACCCTTGTTCCAAGGACTGGGGAGCCCCACATGTGCTGTAACCAGGTCCTGCTGTCATTAGCAGTGGCTCAGACCCACAGAGTAGGGCAACATGGGGCCTGCCCTGAAGCTGCTCTTTTATTTCACTTTTAATCACAAGCCCTGCCTGTACTTTTCCCAAACTACACTCCTCCTTTCTTTGTCCTGTGACACCTCCTTTCTCCTCAACACATCATCCTTGTGGCCCTCCATTACTCCTGTCTTTCACTGAATGCTCTTTCCATATGTCCCTCCTCCTCACCTCTCTTTCACCTTCTTTCTTTCAGCTACCTTTATTTTGGCTCTATCCCTCAAGACCTTTTATGCAGTAGTGTATAGTCACTCAAAGGAGTGACTGTCCAGCTCAGTGTTTGCAGAGGCAGACAAAAAGAACAGATTGTTTCCACAGGGGGAACGGGCACTTTGAAGCTCTTGGGAGAGCCCTCTCTTGGCTCTCCTTAGAGACACCAGAGATGGGAGAAGTAACTTGTACTTAGCTTGATGCAGATAGTTTTACCTGGATAACAATAGTAGGATAGCACTCTTCGGTCCCATAATTTACAGAAAAAACACGGAAGGGGATGGCAGACCATAGTCTGCCTGGACTTTCATTCCCCTTGTCTCTGGGAAAAAGGTCATTCTCCCAGCCCAGGCACTCCCCAGTTCCCTCAGCTGTTTCTTTGCTCTTGTCCTAAGCCCCTTCTCCTATTATGAAGCAAGTCACTATACCATGCCCACTATCTATTCCAGCCCTGTGTTTTCCCTGACCTTTTCCTTCTTCTACAGGAGGACAGAAAGGAAGGCTTTGTAGTTACCTGCAGTTCCAGCACTGACTCTTCCTCGGTGATTCATTATCTTTATCCCAGTATCACTCTTCACCAAGAGTCCACATTACCAATACTGGCCACGAATATAGACTTCCTCCTGCACAGAAGACTGCACTGGGGCAGCTCCCACACCAGTGAGGAGCCTTCACAGTCTCTAATTCAGTGTGCAGAAAAAGCCATATCCTGGGTATTCCCCACAGCACATGGAGATGGGGGAATTTTCATAATTTCTCTGCCAGGACATTTCACAAGATGCTTGTTGCAACACAGAAACTCACAGAGACAAATGAAAACAGATGAAAAGTAGTATCATCCCAGCTCAGGCAACCTCCTTTTGCACATATTCAAGCAGTTTCACAGGACATACTACTGGCCTTACCTCTTTGGTGTTTGTTCTTCCCTGGTGAGTGAGTATGTGTGTGAAAATGCCTAGGCTGTTGGTATTTGTTAGCAAAGGGCTAAACCCACTCAAAATGTCCTGCAAAACAAAGTCAAAAAATGGCAGGAAATCATAATTGTGAGTCAGTCTGGGCAAGTCCCCATGTGAAGACAGAGCCCAGTAACCCAGAGCACAACAAAGAACTTGCCAACAGTTTTTAACTAATTGCTTATGAGTGGAGGGATTGCATATGACCTGGAGCTGGAGCTCAGAAGGGATCACTAGACAGTGCCAGAATCCCTGTGCATTACAGATCGTGAAGTTTTACTTGGTCACAACTATGAAAGGTACAGCCATACGTGGTTGTTCTAGTACTGCACAAGGCAACTTGATTCAAAACCCTGCAGGATAAAGTGTCCCTAAGGATATCCCTAAGCATAAAGAATCCCTACTGGATCTCATTGTATTTTGAATGGACTGGAGTGTGTACACAGCCTTTGCTGTGTATCAGCTAGTTTCTACCTGTGAAGAGACATGCATGGATGCACTGAAGAAAGAATAGGATAACTAAATGCAACAGCACAAGCTTATTGGCTGAAGTCTCAAAAGACCAGGGCACAAAACTGGTTACAGATGAGGACAAGCCTAAATTGTGTGTAGAAAATATCCTCTAAGTATGTTTTTTTGTGCACAACAGGCTGCAGGCAGGGTCGAATCATCCAACAGCTCTGTTGCATTGGAAAGATGGTCCATACATATGCTTGCTGGTATTGTGGTAGAAGGTATGAGCTACTAGGAGGCACTAGCTACCAGACTGACAGTGCAGTGAGAGATTCTCAAGTGACATTTTAAAAGGTTCCATCATGCAGGAGAACAGAACTGAACTGAACCACAGATGCCCAAAAATGAGAATGCATTGTATTTGTTATTGCTTTAAAGTATACTTGCTTTTGCACATATAGGTGGGAAGCTGACTTCAGCTGATCAGTATGGAGAATGCAGAGGGTGCAAACCTGTCAGAAGGAAAATATACTCAGTTCATAGGGTTTAAATCTAATCAGGATGGATCTAAGCAGTTACAAATTTATTCATGACATGTAACTAACTGACAAACCATGACCTGTATATTCAGGCTCCGTATCATCAGTCCAACAGATAAAACACAATACCAGACACAAAATACTAATAAACACTTAAAAATTTCTAAACCTCCTTACGTAACTAATTCCCAAAAGCTCTAACCCCTACATACACACATGTTCACATGATTACTTGTGCAACCTCCCACTCCCTGCCACAGGAAGTGCAGGCTGCAAGAACACATCCCCTTTTCTTGGAGCGGGTGTTCCCTTATTGTCACACACTTCCTGCTGAAGATGTAGGGGTCATGAGTATCCATGACACTTCTTACAGTCTGTTAACCCACAAACCAGTGAGAAAGCACGTGGTCACATATGGACACTGAAGTTGTGGGTCTGTACATGTTGCACTCCTTTCTGCCAGGAATGGAGGCTACCCATGGCATCCAACAGGGAGGATGCTCTGTTACCAACAGAGGTTGCAAAGTTGCAGGGCAACTGTCAAACCAAATTTCAACTGCCACTTCCTTCCCACTTCTCTCTCTTCTCTCTGTTAAAAATGTTCTTGCTTATCTAAACTTTTTTTTCAGACTGATTCTTCTCTGTCTCGAAAGCCTTTCATTAATTCCCTGGTACTGTTAAGTCAGTTGCTGGTGATGTGCTTTAACAATAGAAGGTTTGGGGGAAATGCCCTCTCAGATAGTTTCAGGTATTCAATTCACACAGCTGTTTGTTTGTGTTCCTGTTTTATGATTTGTTGCTGTCCAGGTCATTTGACGAAGATGAAGGTCTGTGCAAGCACCTTCATAGGAAAGCACTTTGGTGTCTGAACATGGTCCAAAGCAGAGAGACAGCAAACGACTTTTCAGCATCACAAACCAGGACACTGTTCCCAGCAAATCAACAGCTGACCTCACAACACTCAGGTGACTAACAGCTCTGTCCCATTCCTGGATAAAGAGTCTCAAAGTGGTAATGGTAACCAAACTCTGCACTGACCTGCACAGAAACTCCCTAGTAGTCCTGGTGCCAGGCAGCTGGGACCATTGATGGGAGATGTTACCTCCTGAGTGGAAGGCTCTGGAAAAATTGCAAATATCTTATATTTCCAAAATGGCAGGAACTTTTTTTTTCCTGCTCCATAAACACTAGCATCATGCTTAGGAAGATCATGTATCAGTGACCTCAGTCTCCCTGTATGTCTTTCCACAGTTCTGTAAGTAAAGATTTTCAGCTGTTTTCTACCTGTTCCAGTCATTAAGAGCTTCATAAGTGACCCTTGGTTATTTCATTTCACAAATGTACACGTGACACAAATATGTGTCAGATCAGTGTGCTGAGACAACAGGGTGGCACCTGGCAATGCAGACTTGCCAGGGACTCCTCCCCTGAACCGCTAAAGACAGTGGTACATGGTTATAACAAGTGCACTCCTAGAGCAGGCACTGGAGAACATTGAATCTATTTTCACAGACCGTTGCAGTACAGACAAGAGTCAACAAGCACGGCACGGATACAGAAAAGATAAATGGGACATGAACTAAGGAAAATATTGCAGTTACAGGGTGTCTTGCAGGACTCAACGTTGCAGGAGAAGACATAGAATGCAACTTCCCTCAGAGATACTCAGGATCTGAGAAGCTGAAAGCCAGGAGCTGGAATATAAAACTTCATCAGCTTTTCTGCAAAATTATACCATACAATAAATCAGTTGCAGCTTCTGTTTAAGAGGTGGAAACACAGGGAACCACACATTGGGAGTACTGAAGGTGCCTGGATTTAGAAGCAACTAGCTACCTGCAGCAGGATGGAGAATAGAAGAGAGAGTTCCAAACACCAACAAAGGACAGCAAGTGTGCTCACATTCAGAAATTAACTTGCTGAATCTAGTTAACTTATTCTCAGAGGTTAATGGCAGTTTCTCCATCAACTTGAATCCCCTGGGGAGTCCAGGTTTCCAGTTTTCTTCAATTCAGAATGATTTGAAAGGAAAGACTTATATGCAACAGTCAAATAAAGGCAAGAAGTCTAGAAGGGATAACTGACAGTGAAAGGCAGAAAATACAGAGGAAGTGCTACCTGGGACAATACAGGAAAAGAGACTTAATCCCACAGGAAGTTCTTTCCAATGTGCCTGTCTGCTTTGCACTTTCAAGGACTGAAGATCAGCTCCACAGTCCTGAGCCTCAGCAGTATGTATGAGAGTGCAACCTACAGAGGCAGCGAGCAGGCTTAGCAGTTTGTGTAGCAGTTTACAAGCTTTGTTTCCAGCAGCAAAGTACAAGCAATCCAGGAGGTTTCTGGAATGCCTTGATGATAACTTCCCGACACAGGTTATGGAGGGCCTGATGAGGAGATATGCTTTGCTGGATCTCACACTTACAAATGAGGAAGAACTGCTTTGGGATGTAAAGGTTGGGGGCAGGCTTGGCTGTGGTGACTATGAGATGTTGGTGTTCAGGAACCTGTGAGGAGGGAGCAGAGCAAAACCTGGGATCACAACCAAAAACTTCAGGAGGGCAGACACTGGCTGATTTGAGGATCTGTTTGGAAGACTCTGATGCAAAGACTCCCAGTTACCTCACTTCCTTCTGTATTGGTCACTGTGGGACCCCAACCCTATGCTGGTGTCCTTGCTTTCATTCCAGGACATCTGCTCAATCAACATGTAGTAGCAGCATTTTTTTAAAGCATCTCCAGCCTATCATGCGGTGCATCCAACCTTGCACTTAGTAATGATAGCAGGCTACAGAGTGAAAGCTACCAAGAGGACAGAGAGGGATTATGGTCTGTTGTCTGGAGAGTCACCAAAGTAATGAGGACAATGCTGTATTGTTCTCTGTAGGTTGTTACCCAGGCAGCTGACCATGCCACTAACCATGTGTCCAAATAAGCTACAGGAGGCGGCCAATCTCATGGCAAAGCCAGTATCTCTGCCAGCCTGCAGTAATTGAGGAAAGTTTCCTATGCTGTGAAAAGGCAAATGGAGCATCTTTTGGAGGATCCTTCATATGAGAGGCTAAGAGAATTAGAACTGCTTAGCCTGGATAAGAGAACATTGGTGCTCACCAACTGCCTGGCCATATCACTTCCACTCACATATTCCCACCCTGCAGAGGGAAGATGCAGGCTCCAGCATTCACACCTATTCAAAAAAATACTCTGTCTTCTTGCCAGGTCACTCAGCTGGTCTCTCAGTTTTACTCAGGATGTTACCTCCATCAGACAGTTGATGCTGCAGCTTCAGAAATTTGAAGACAATGGCTCTCATTCATGTAGAAGATTGTGCCAGCACTGGTGTACTTCTGCCTTCCACTGGACTGAAATGCGTATTTGTATTTGCATCAGTGCTTTCTGTCTATGGTGACCTGTGTGGCTGCTATTATGTACATATTCTTTTCCTCCTATATGTATTTGCAGGTGTACATATTGTACATACACGTTCAGTCTCACTACCGGCTGGAGTCGGGGATATGGAGCTGCAGAAGCCTTGGCTCTGCTGGGCTGGATTCAACAGCTCCTGCCACCACACACTGCCATTTAAACAACTAATCCCATTAATTGGCTGAGGAAGCCAAATCTCCTGGTCACCTTGTCTACAGTACAAATTCTCTCCTCTCTTTGGGAGGGAGAGAAAAAATTCTCAACATACTTTGTCAGCCGTGTGCAGGTCAGACTCCTGACACAAGTTCCTGTTACTCTTCTGGGCAAGACTTTCAGCAACGGAAACAAATACTTGTAATATCCCTAGAGCTGCTTTCTTGTGCCCAGTCCCCTTCAGAGCTTTAGCTCTGTGCAATGGACTGCGTAGCCAGGTTGTCTCTGAGGGGTTTACTCTCGCTGGGTGGATGCAACTTCTGCTGCAGTAGCTGCGTAAGCTGCTATCCTGGCACAGCAACATGTTTTGATCCTGCTTATACAAAACACCTGCAGCTTAGAGAGGGAGAGAAACACACACACATAGAGCACAGAGCCTTTTTCATTGGTCTAATACCGTATTTTTTCTTATACAGGCAATCAGTATCTGTTCAGCAAAACCAATGCAAGAATAAGATATTCTCTGAGTGCCCCAAGAAAAAGCAGAAGCCTCTGCTCAAGCAGAGAAAGGAAATAGCAGCTCTGAACATCTGTCTTCCATTCCTGTGTCTTCTTTCTGGAGAACTCAACCTCTTTTCAGCCACCGGCTGCCAGACCCACTCAGAGGGAAGAGGACACAAGAGCCCAAGACCTGCTTTCATGATGCTGTGTCTTCATGTGTTCCATGAGCTGATAATGTGCACTGGGAGTGCTCTACACAGGGTAATACCACTTCCACTCACATTGTCCCACCAAGCAGAGTAAAGGTCCAGGATCCAGGGCCCACCATCCCTCCCAACACAGTCCTGAGCTGTTCCCAGCTCATCCCCCAGTTTTACTCAGGATGAAGGTTGCTCTGTCACACAGTTACTGCTGCAGCTTCACAAATGCGATAATGCTCCTCACATCGGACATCGTTCCAGTTACGCGTTACTGAACTCGTATGGATTGCAGCGCACTTCTCAGCAGCCACATTACTTGGTTCCCCACTCCGCCAGAACCTGAGATAGAGACAGACTGTTACTCCCAGCGTACCCCATAGACCAAAGCTGGAAAAGGCCACAGGACGATGCAATGCTTGGCAAGGAGAGAGAAAACTTCCAGGTGTTGATTCACGGACAGAAGCAGTACCCTACCTCCCGCTCTGCTATCCCACTGGCACCAGTCTCATGGGGAAACCTACCTTCTTCCTCCAGCCAGTCAGTCCTGGTGGGGGCAGTTGCTCACCACCACTCACCCCATGCATTTCACACCCAGCAGAGGCATGTGCCTGCCTCCAGTGCAAGTTTGTCCTCCAGAAGCAGACGCAGCAAGGACAGCCCTGGTGCCCTGTCTCTCCCACAGCATCACAGCACTGGCCATGCCCATGCATATACGTGCACATGTGCATGGTGGGGGCAGTATGGAGGTCAGGCAAGGCTGGTCATCCTACCCAGCCAGGGTTCTTCCTGCTGGCCAGATGCAGCTTCTTCTGTGCCTGCAGCATTGATGGCCACATCACAGGTAGTTAACTAACAACCACTAACCAGCATGGATGGGGCTGTGTGAACCTGGTGTCCTACACAGCCCTCTCCTGCTCCATCATTGTCCTCTCACAGGGACGTGTCCCACCTCCCTCTCATGCACCAACAGACACCCTCACATCTCTCCTACTCTCTCGCACTACCAGGAGCTGCACCGAACACTCTCCATCCAGGGGTACTCACGCTGCCGCCGCATTATATGGAGTCTGGTCCACCCACTGCCACTGGCCTACCACCTGTGCATTCAGACCGATGTAGTAATTCCGTGCTAGTGGATATTGTCGTAGCTCGTTAGTGAGGAAAACCTGGAAATCAGGGAGAGTACAATGTCCATGAGGTGCCGGACTGAGCAGAGGCAGGCGGCAGGAGTCCCTGTGGGGTGGGGCTGGTGGCAGAGGGGAGCCAGTGCTGAAGGGATGCAGAAACGACATCCCACCTCCCCTGCAGGAGCAAGGGAGCGCTGAGTCCCCTCCGGGGCCTGGCACTGTGTCTCTAGCTGCTGTGTCCCCTCTCAGCCCTGCACACACCTGCTCTGCTTCGCTGTTGATCACCACCAGGTGGGAGCCCATCCCAGTGCAGTTCTGCACACTCTCAGCACAAGACATCTCATCATCCGCAAGGTAGTAACACATTTCTTGAAATTGTTTCCAGCCCTTCGGGCAGCACGTCCAGCCTTGCCCTGTGCAGGAGAGATCACAGGGGTGAATGCTAATAACAAGAGAGATGGTGACTGCAAGGGTCCCAGTTCTCCAGGAACAATGCTCGTGTTCTCCTGAGGTCACTTTTCCTGACAGAAAGGGCTTGAAAAAATAAGGATACTACAGATAGTTCCTCCAATTGCTTTGGGGTCTGACCAGTGAGCTTTGTGCACACAAACCCAGGGTAATCCTTGTAACATGATCTCAGGTCTTGACAAAGTTATTTTGCTGATCTGGTTTGACTTCTCCTTGTACAGTCTCCTTCAGGGCTTTAGCCCCAGGGAACAAGGAATCTGGCTTCTTTCCCTTGACTAGAGCGGCACTTTTATTGTTGCTCCATTGTTAACCTTCCCTGTGCAGCTCTATTGCTGTCCTTTTTGTTTTGTCAGTGTTCACAGCCACCCTGCCCTTCAGGACATCACTGGCATGGCCCTCTCCTCCCCCATAGCTGTTAGCAGGAAACCCTTTTCATCCCCACCTCTCTCCCCTGCAGTCTGCCTCTCCGGAGTCTGCTCCCGCTCCTGCTTGCTGTCATAGCAGACCCCAGCATTCATTGTCCCCATCCCAAAGACCTCCTGCACCCCTGCCAGCACTACTGACCTTTCCCTTGTGGCACTGCAGAGACGCACCACCACTCCATGAATTTCTGCTGCAGGGCTGTGGGCTGGTCGCTGCTATGGGAGAAGGATGCGACTGGAAAGGGAGAGGAGAGGCAGCAGGATTACCCCTTCCTCCCAGCTCCTCACACACCATCTCTGGGCTTCTCTCTCTTTTCCCCATTTCCCCACCAAGCACTGTCTCAGCATCACCTCTCCTCAGGCCGTCTCTTTCCATTTCACAAGTGGCAACTGCCACCCTCTCAGCAAAGGGAACAGGCATTTCTGCTCCCACCATCTCACAGCTGCCCGCAAGGACTCCTTTGCCCAATGACTGACAAGATCTAGCCAGGGTGACCTGGCCAACAAACCTAGAGAAGCCCAAGACCCACCCAAGCAGTGCCTGGTGGCCATTTCTGGCCTGTGGTTTGCCAACAGACCCTGTCCCAGCACCTAGCAGCTGACATCAGGCCCCCTTGGGGGCTGTGCAGCTGAAGGTGTGGGGTTGGTGGATCCCTGGTCCAAGGCCCTGAGAAAACTGGCCCAAACAAGTGCCATGGCTGCCTTCCCAGGCAGGAAGAGACAATCTTCCATGTCAGAGAGCAGAAGTACCACTGGAAGGACCTCACACCGAGGACATGCCGGGCAGGGTGGGATGGATTCCACCCAGCCACAGGCATTTACTATGTAGATACCTACAGCCAAGCTGCCCGTCTAAATCTCTTTACAATCAGTGAATAAAAAGGAGCACTTTGGTGACACGGTTCCTCTCTTCCTAAGATAGACATCAACAGTAACTTGGATGAGTAACACATAAGAAGGGTCTACCTCGGCAGCAGCCAAGACACTCCAGGTGAAGGTAATCACATACAGCTAGAGCTGCTGAAACCAGGCTGCAAGGTAAACTCCTAACCAGTTTATGGGGAACAATACAGTGTTGGTGACAGGTGTCAGCAGGCCACATCCACAACCTGAAGGACTGCAGAGTTATCACTAACTCAAAGACTCTGGGGATCTTGATTGCAAGCTGATCAGGGTGTGCTACAGATGTCTATTTTTATCAACCGTTTCACACGGAAATACTGTTACTAGTGAGGAGGGCGCAGTAATCATAGCGGCCTCTGTGACTGATGAATGAATTCCTATAACAGGAGCAGGCTCAGAGGAGATGGACAAGGGCGATGCGTGGCTGACCACACCTGTGCAAAGAAAGGTGGCCTCGTCTCAACACAAAGGGGACCAGATGGTGGCCTTTGTTCTAGTTCAGGCGAGTGAACCAACCAGTGCTATCAGGTGAGTGAATTCACCAGCTGTGTAACCGTTCATCCCTCTAAAGAGCAAAAAGAAGGCAGTGTCTTCCTAAGATAGCCAGACCAGCATGGGGCAAGGGTATTCGTGCCTCAGTTCAAAAGCATATAGAAAACTGAATGACCAACAAGACCATGTCTGAAGAAAACAATGAGCTGGCTTTAGCCCATATAGTCCTTCTTGGTGAATGGGGACACCCAGTGTCTTGATGTTGACCATGTTGCAGAGACTGGCAACGAGAATCACATTTGTATTGTGATTCAACTGTGCATTGCTACCCTCAGCCCAGGACACCTCATTGTCCAACAGACAATAGCAGCTTTTTTGAAAGAATCTCCAACCCTTCATGCAGCACATCTGCCTCGCTCTGTGCAGGGAGAGACTACAGAGATGAACGCTAATAATGAGAGATATAGTGACTGCAAGGATCCCTGTTCTCTGGCAACAATGCTGAACTGTTCTTCCCAGTTTACTGTGCAGGGCAGTGATCCCATACAGTTTGGCTTCTGACCCAGCAAAGACAGAAAAGTTAGATGTTACTGGAGATCATGCTCAGTAACTCCCATGCACTCTTTCAGGGGATGGTGACCTGTTCTAGTCATCATCTTGATGTCCATCATTAAACAAACCCTAAATTGTTCTCCTGAAGTAGTCTCAACCGTTCACCCAGAACAAGCCTGTGGTAGTCCATTTGGCCCCAGCCATGAGGACTGTTTCCTCACCAGCAACCTGAAAAACTCTTCTTTCATACCTTATTGCTAACACCCTGTGCTCCTCTTCCCAAGATGTTCATACCTACGCCACCCTGACAGGAGTCCATGACTCCACCTCTGTCTTCTTAGTCACTGCATAAAGGTTCCAGTCTTCCTCTCCTCTCCTCAGGAGTCCCACCCAGCCCTGTCCATCTGCTTGACCTTTAACCAGACCTTGAAGGGCCCTTTCTCCCAACACCAGACTCGCATTTTTGCTCATTCCCATCTCCCAGGCAGACGCTCGGAGCTGTGATGGAGGGGGACAGCTGCAAAGGGAGAGGAAGCATTAGAGAGATCATAGAATCATAGAATGTCCTGAGTTTGAAGGGACCCACAAGGATCATCAAGTCTAACTCATGTCCATGTACAGGACAACCCCAAATTCACATCATATCTCTGAGAGTGTTGTCCCAGTGCTTCTTGAATATCGTCAGGCTTGGCACCGTGACTGCCTCCCTGGGGAGTCTGTTCCAGTGCTCCACCACCCTCTGGGTGAAAATCTTTTCCTAATATCCAACCTAAACCTCCCCTGGTGCATCAGAAGAAAAGGAGGGGAGTTGTTGTAGGTGATTCCCTTCTGAGGAGGACAGAGGGCCCAATATCGACCAGACCCATTCCACAGGAAAGTCTGCTGCCTCCCTGGGGCTCCAGTCAGAGATGTTACTAGGAAACTCCCTGGTCTGGTATGGCCCTCTGATTACTTCCCACTACTAGTTGTGCAGGTGGGCAGTGATGAGGTCGTGAAGAGAAGCCCAAGAGCAATTAAAAGGGACTTCAGGGCACTGGGGCAACTGGTTGAAGGATAGGGAGCACAGGTAGTGTTTTCCTCAATCCCTTCAGTGGCAGTGAAGAACAATACTGAAAGGAAGAGGAAGTCTTGGGCTTATGGTTGGACTTGATGATCCTAGAGGTCTTTTCCAACTTTAATGATTCTATGCTCTTCCTACCACTCCCTCAGGTCCTATAATTGGTCACCAGAGAGAAGAGATCAGCACCTGTCCCTCCTCCTCCCCTTGTGAAGAAGCTGTAGACTGCGATGAAGTCTCCCCTCAGTCTCCTCTTCTCTAGGCTGAACAAAACAAGTGACTTTAGCTGCTCCTCGCACAGTTTCTCCTCTAAACCCTTCACCAACTTCGTGGCCCTCCTCTGGACACTCTCTAGTAGCTTTATATCCTTAGCATACTGTGGCACCCAAAACTGCACCCAGCACTCAACGTGAGACCGCACCAGTGCAGAGTAAAGCAGGACAATCACCTCCCTCAACCGGCTGCAATGCAGTGCTTGATGCACCCCAGGACATGGTCGGTCCTCTTGGCTGCCAGGGCACACTGTTGGCTCATGTTCAACTTGCCATTGACCAGAACCCCCAGGTCCCTCTCTGCAGAGCTGCTCTCCAGCCTCTCGTTTCCCAGTCTGTATGTACAACCAGGGTTGCCGTGCCCCAGGTGCAAAATCCAGCACTTGCCCTTGTTAAACTTCATACAGTGGGTGATTGCCCAGCTCTCCAGATCTCTCTGCAGGGCCTCTCTGGCCTCGAAAGTGTCAACAGCTCCTCCCAATTTAGTATCATCAGCAAACTTAATTAGTATTCCTTCCAGTCCTGCATCCAAGTCACTTACAAAAAGATTAAAGAGTACTGGCTCCAGGATGGATCCCTGTGGAACCCCACTAGTGACTGGCCGCCAGCCCAATGTAACCTGATTTACTATAACCCTTTGAGCCTGACCCATCAGCCAATTGCTCACCCACTGCATTATGTGTTTATCCAGCTGTGTGCTGGACATTTTGTCCAGGAGGATACTGTGAGAGACAGTATCAAAAGCCTTACTGAAACCCAAGAAATGGTGGTTTAGGTTGGAAGGGATCTCTGGAGGTCATCTTGTCCAACCCCTTGCTCAAGCAGGGCTACCTACGGCCAGTTTCCCAGGATCACGTCCAGATGGCTTTTGAGCATTTCCAAGGATAGAGATGGGACCACCTCTCTGGGCAACCTGTACAAGAGCTCAGTCACCCTCACAGTAAAAAGGTGTTTCCTGATGTTCAGGGGGACCCTCTTGTGTTTCAGTTTGTGCCCATTGCCTCTGGTCCTGGTCACTGGGCACCTCTGAGAGGAACCTAGCTCCATCTTCTTTGCACTGTCCCTTCAGTTATTTACACACATTGATAAGATCCCCCTGAGCCTTCTCTAGGCTAAACAGTCCCAGCTCTCTCAGCCTCTCCTCATAGAAGAGATGTTCCAGTGCCTTCATCATGTTCATGGCCCTTTATCAGACTGTCTCTATGATAGGACCTGAGGGAATGGCAGGAAGATGTGCCAGGGGAGGTTTAGGTTGGATATTAGGAAAAGATTCTTCACCCAGAGGGTGGTGGAGCATGGGAACAGGCTCCCCAGGGAGGTAGTCATGCACCAAGCCTGACCACATTCAAGAAGCATTGGGACAACACCCTCAGACACATGGTGTGAATTTTGAGGTTGTTCTATGCAGGGACAGGAGTTGGACTTGATGATCCTTGCAGGTCCTTTTCAACTCAGGACGTTCTACAATTCTATGTCCATGTCACCCTTATACTGAGGAGCCCACCACTGGACCAGCACTCCAGGTGCGGCTTCACCAGTGCTGATCAGAGGGGAAGAATCAGTTCTCTTGACCTGCTGGAAACACTCCTCTAATGCAGCCCTGGATACCATTAGCCACCTTTGCAGCAAGGGCACATTGTTGGCTCATGTTCAATTTGCTGGCCACTAGGATCCCAGGTTCTTTTCTGCCAAGCTGCTCGCCAGCTGGGTGGAGAAAGGTCACAGACCACAAGTAAGGGCAAGGACTGTGGAAGCAGGGGGAATCAGACACCTAAATTGCAAGTTGCCTGCATTGTAACTGCTCCTTTCTGCCTGCTAGTTAAGTCCTGACAGGTTATGGCTGTTCTAGGGTTATCCATGATGTCAATGCACAGGATTTTGAGCATGTGGAGATTAAGCAGCACAGTACAGCAAGGGGGAGTAATGAGGCACTACGAAACGAAGCCAGGGTGAATGGTACTAACTAATGCTCTGGGGCCTGCTGGTAGGATGCAACTTTAAAATATTGCCATGTAGCAGCTCAGGATAGGACTCACATCTGGGATGTCTTGTGCATTCAGCAACCAGTAAAGCATCAGTGATATTTTTACTGGAAGGAATGCTCTGCATTGAAAATGGAGTAAAGCAAAATTGCAAAGTCTGTGTAGCCCAGAAATCACAGGTTTGCACTAATGATTAGGGGACCATTTTGATTTGGAGTTTTATTCTCAGTCTTTCTCCCATGATGAGGACAGGAAACATATTCTTTCATAAATGACAGCTTAGCTTTCTGCTTACAAGTGTCAGTCACTGAGAAAAATCCCAAGCAGGAGTCTCGTGGAAAGACTGCAAGCAGCCAGTCAGCTCACATCCCAAGCATAACTACCTACATGTGAAAAGGCAACAATGTGGCTCTTAACAGCTTATGCAAGTCAGGGCAAGGGTGGCTTGGACCAGTCCTGGGAAGGACAGTCCAGGGAGCTCCAGGGACCATGCTGTTCCCATGACCAGTGCCAAGTCAGCTGGCATGAGACAGAGTCAGTAGGCACTCCAACTCCTCAGGCCACACAAAGGAGTAATGGAGCAGTTGTGCAGCAAAG
Organism: Phalacrocorax aristotelis; assembly: GCF_949628215.1. Classification (NCBI taxonomy): domain Eukaryota; kingdom Metazoa; phylum Chordata; class Aves; order Suliformes; family Phalacrocoracidae; genus Phalacrocorax; species Phalacrocorax aristotelis. The sequence continues at coordinate 134,724,916 of NC_134276.1, read as the reverse complement.
ATTCTTCCTCACCTAGAGACTAGGGTCAGGGGCCCCCTGGAAGGCCATAGCTCACATTAGGTTAAGAAGGCTTCTTCCCATCTCACACAAGGGATGATGTGGGGTAGGAATTCTTCCCATCCTAATAAGGACCAGCTTACACCCTCATGCACAAGGGTGTATTACTGCTCCTTAAGTTCCTCAGCCCAGCAACTATCACACAGAAACATCATCAGACTGTGAGGATCTCTGCAGCTGAGAGGCACACTGGCCACCACACTAACCAGGAGTGTCTGTACAGCTGTGAACTGTTTAAGCAAGAAATAGTCGAATCAACTGTTACATGGTCAAGACAGTTTCCAAAAGGGCAACTGAAGCTTCTCTAATCACATTTCCTTCTCCTACTTCTCCCCTCTCCCCCCAGTCCCTTCCACCTCCAGGCAAAATAAATAAAATCAAGAACCCACCAAGGCAGATGGATATGAGGCTTGCTTTGAGGACAACGGCAAAAGTGAGCAGGACCCAAGAGCTAAGCAGTGGACACCTCTTCTCTGCTGGGGCTGAAAAATAAAGGCAAGAGCAGGAGTCACACACTGCCCCAAGACAAGGACAGGATTGACCAGGAAACTCAGCAGCCCTCACTGGAAGCTCGCCTCCTGCAATGCAGTGTCCAGAGAGAACAGACCCTTTTGTAATATGCGGGCACTGAAGGGGACAGCAAGCCATAGTGTCTTTGCTTTGCTGGAGCTCCTCTCCTTCTCCCTTTCCCCTGAGCACTTGCCCAACCCTCAACCCCAGCTCCCTTCTCTCCCCTCTCTAGCTATTGCTCCCCTCTCCCATGCTTTTCTTTCCCATGACAGTCACAGTCCACACTGGTTGCAGAGGGAGGGTCCCTTGCACTCATGATAAGCACCGGCACTGGTTCCAATTAGGTGGTATGTGGGGCTTAGACACTGCTCACCTTCCCATTGCTTAGAAGCTGAAGAGAGTGGGCACCTGTCCAGTCTCCCACCACCAGTTCACAGAGCCTCATCCATCCTTGTTGCCACCCTGCCTAGACACAATAGAGGCAATCCCCACCATCACCTGCAGTCCCTTGACTGGGGCTCCCTCCAGGAGTCATCGTCTTTGATCAACAGTTGCTTTTCTCTCTGCAGAGTCCCAGGAACACAGGGTGTTGCCAGTACACAGCTCTCATATTTCAGAGACAACTACACAGAGCTGGTTGTCCCTTAGTATGGAAGTTCAATGACTTCTGATGCTATGTGGTGACAGAGGCTTAGATAACAAAAAGAACAAGCACCCTCTAGTGTAGGGACACACATAATCACTTCACATTTTGTGCCATTTCTCAGGAGATGGTCATTGTAAAGCAAGCACTGAAAGCCCTGAACTTCATGCAGCAGCATTCTCACAGAAAGAGAGAGCTTGGACAGCAGAACTCTGCATCAGCCCTGTCATACACTGCTTGTGCACATCCAGCTAGTTTTACCATCTGCAGTCTTAACCTTGCCTCTGTTGGTTTGCTTCCTGGAAAAGGAATGGCTAATAAAGGAACAGCCCCATTCTTGACTTTTGGAGCTCCAGTAACCATTTGTGCAAACCAGTGATTTCTGGGCCACAGGCACTTTTTTCATTAATACAAGAGCTAGTGGTGAGAGCCAGCTGTGCAGCAGTATCACCTCTGCCCACCTCTTCCCACCAGGAAGGCCTGAAAAGAAAAACAGAAAGAAACAGAAAGGTATCTGGCTGACATATTACAGAACTGGAATTTTCCTGCCACTCATCCACTTGTTCAAAAATATAATCCATTTTTTCTCAGTAATATAATAAAATGTCTTCAGACACCACTGAGCAGAGTTGCTCAGTGCAAAGCTGCTGTGCCAATTACTGTGTCTAGCTTTTCTGCCCCTTGATTTTGGAGGGAGTGGCTGTCTTCCATCTTCAGTCCCCTAGCAGGAAAGAGGGGCAGATATTACACCATTTCTTGCGTGGTTCTGAAACTAGATTTCAGCTTTGCCCAGCAGTCTTATTGTGCCTGGAGATAACAATACATTGGAACTAATTTTAATTTCCAAAAGGAAAACTTTTCAAGAGGAAACTTCACCTAGGCTGTGGAAAAAAGGGGTAGTACTCCTCTACCTGCCTAGCAGGAAAGAATTCTCCATCCAACCTTGGCAGGGAAAGAGTTACCACTGGACATCTGCAGAGAGTGACTGGTGACTCCTCACAGCAAGGAGGAGAGGAGCTCCTGTGAAGTGGGGTCTCTGGTCATTAGGGACCCTAACACACTAAAGGCAGACTTGGGAGGGAGCCAAGAATGAACTCTTCTATCACATCTACAATGTAGAGCTGCTTCTCAGATTCATTATAATACCATACCATTCAGACACCATTTAAAACTATTGCAGAGCACTGGCTTTATCACAACCACATTTTCATTTCCATGAGAAAAAACCTGCTTAGGAGATATATTGCTTCACTGGATCATCTAACCAACCAGAGAAAGAAACAGCTAGCTGCTGGGAAAGGATCTCCTTGATTGGCCATGCCCAGGCCTTAAAGAAAGGAGTCAAATTCTTCTTCGTCACATGAGAAGAGGTTTCTGCCTACAGATTCAATTTTGAGTAATTATCATAGGGAGCTCAGACATATTTTGGAATTCAGAAAAGATTTCAATTAAGGCTTCCTTTCCAAAGGCCTCTTGCAGCTATCAATCGTAAGAAAAGGCAAGAGTACAAAATTTATGTATGGAAGTTTAGAATTAGTCTTCCTGCATTCTTTAAAAATGTTTTACTAAATTCAGTTACTGATCTCTTCACAGGGTATTTTTCTTTCTTTTTTAAAAGTGTAGCTACCTGACAAATTCTAAATGCCTACTGAAGAATCAGCATAGCCCTTTAACACCGTTAGACTATTCAAAATGCCTATATTTCTAATATTCACACAAAACCAAAAATCAAGTATTTATATAAGTTCTTTTCATCCTGAAGGGCATGGCTGCACTTAAAGGCTTGATTGCTACTGGTTTTTTTTTTCCACAGTTGTTACAATTGCTCAAAACAAGACTGATACAAGTGTCAATCTACCTCTGCATGTTTATAAGTATGCATACTTACAATACATCTGCATCTCTTGGCACAAAATACACGCTCCCTTGGTGACTCTGTACTTTGTGTTTGGACCATCAACTAATCCTGGGTACTACTGAGTGAAATGTTGTACCAACAAAACTGAAAGGCTGGCTTAAATTAAAAAAAAAAAGAAACAATTATCAATGATCAGAAGTAATCTTTGGTAATGCCCAAAGGCTGTGGTTTACCATCACATCCCAAACTGGAACATTCCACAGACCAATGACCTTTACACTGTGCTGAGATGACAAATGACTTCAAAACAAGTACATTTTTTGAGGACTGCTTCAAAAACTTTTCCCTGCAGCCCTGGATCTCCTGCTGAAGTGTGCTACTCAGAGTCAGATCAAGACTGACTCATGTTGGTTTGTGAAATCCTATGAACAAAGACACTGTTGGAGACTAATAGTCAGAGAGAGACAATCCAGGGTGAGAATCAAGTGGTTGTAGAAAGCGAGGAAAAGGAAAGAAGCAGCCCTGGATTAAAATGACCAGCTTCTAAATCTGTTGCAAGCTTAACTGGCCTGCAGATTACTGCAGTCATGTCTCCAGGGCAGTAAATACTTCCTAGTCCTTCAGCTGTGATCCATTTTCAATGTAATCTCAAATCCTCTTCTAAATTCTAGTACAAGTGGAATTGTGGGCCTCATCTCTTGGGATGCCCAACACAGTCTCACTCACATAATCAGACCAGCGACTGCAGGTGGCTTCAGTGGTGAGAGGGGGAAACTCCCATTCAGATTGCTGCTGATTGTGGCCAAGGTCATGAGTGGCACCCCAAGGCTCACTGGCTTGGAGGGATTGCACATCTACTGTTTCTGTCACTGAGCCCAAATGATGATTGACTGTGTAGCCAGCATGCATCCAACCTGCAGGGAAGATAAATCACAAACAATGTTGGCAATCTGTCTGGGAAAGCTCGTGGAATAGGACACCACAGTGAGGAAAATACAATTAATTCTCTTTACATTAACTCATTCTTTTGAGTTCTTTGTCATGAGAAGGTGTTGCTCATGACGTGCTTCCACCCCTGTGCTGGACTATCAAATGTATCAACCACCAGCAAAAGCTTAATGTGCATATTGTATGCTCTTCTGCTCCATTTCCACTCCTTAGCACTATCTAATGGTAAGAGCAAAAAAGGCAAAATGACTTTTGCCAGAGCTACAGACATTGTAGATGACTGTACTCCCAGCTACAGGAGTGGAGAGGAGGTGTAGAAATCTAATTCTGTCTATAGAAAAATTTTCTGTTGACACTGGTCTTGTCTTATTTTCAGATCTGGCAAGGAAGATGCTATTGCCAGGACAGTTTGTATCCCTGTATAGCCAAATAACTGTATGGTTTATGTTGATGAAAGTGTTGATGAGCACCCTCCCCAGCTCTTCCCGGAAACTCTGCAATGTAAGTTCTGGCTCTGGGGGAAATACATGGGGGAAAAACCTCATGATAAATAGCAGACACAAATAAAGTAGAAAAGTGGATTATTTTTCCTGAAGTGCTCCCAAAGAAGAAGCAGATTTTCATCTTGAAGGCAGGGGACTAAAATGTTTCATTGCAAAATTTTGTGTCAGGACTCTGAGTGCACCAAAAGGCTTCAATGGCCCTGAGCAGCCCCACCTGAGGATTCTACCCACACCTCCTGTTGGTGGCCCCAGGGGCTGCATTTCAGCTCATACCTGGGCCATGAGTCCCTGCCTGAGCTATATTGTAGGTGTACTTGTCTTCAACTCTGTCACAGCCATGCTTGTGTCTGGCCAACGACCCTGCTGACCCAGACCCTCAGATGTGCCTCATCACAATGGGCCTGCCTGGTAATCCCTGGACTATGTCTGACCCTGGTTGCCATCACTGGACCTGACCCTGACCTGTGGGTTGATTTCCTTACTTCATCTCAGACCTGCCTCATCCCTGAGGACTTGTCTAGCAAACTGGACTCTCAGCTGACCCTGTCTGTTGTGCCAGGTCTGCCCTGCTTGCCTCACTCAGGTGTTGTGCGATGGTCCCCAGCTGGCAGAGGCACCTGTCCTGCTGGCTCTGTTACTGCAGTTGGCTCTTGACTCCCTGTCCCTCGGGGAGTAGCTGGCCTCCACTGTACCCTGACAATGTCTAATGCACCAGAAAGCAAAATGTGAACTGGGATATTTTTCTTTTTCGTGAAGGCAGATTCTTGTCAGTGTTTTTAGTAAGGCAGCTTTTTAGTATTGAAAAATATTCCATAGTTCACTTCAGCTTTGGATAGAACTTGCTGCTGATGGCCACAGTTACTACTTCACTATAATCGTCATCACTTTGGTTCCAGTTTTGCTGTTTCTCATGCTGTTTGTAAAAACCTTTTTTCAGAAAAGACAAACAGACTTAACATACTGCTTAATATCTCCCATAAGTTTTCTCAGTATTGCTGACTACCAAAATCAGCTTTAAAAAAAAAATTTAAAAATCACATTTCTGTAGCTTTTCATAGGAATTTACCCTCTTTAGTTCTTTTCCTTCCATATCAATTCAATTGGCTCAATGGATCCTTCACTGGTTTCTTACAGCTCCAGAATAGTGCAGGGAGGACACAGAGCCATTCACGTCTCTGACATGGTGCTACTCTCCACTTACTTCAGCAAGCGTGATAGAACCTGGAAGACTTTTGTATGTTGGGTTCTACCAGTGTGGCCTCTGGTGGATATAGTGTCTATCACATGGTGAGTATCTCTGCAAAGGGCTGGAACACATTAAGAGAAGGAGCCACATAAATCAGAAATCCAGAAGCCTTTGTTTCTGAGTGCAGCTTCACTCAGAGAATGGCAGCTATCTAAAGTGATTCTCGAGGCAGCTCCTCAGTCAGTGCAAACTCATTTGAAAGACCTGATTCATAGCAGCTGTGAATCAAGTCTGCATGTGTTAAGGGTCATATTGTTTTTTAACACTTCTGTTTCTCTACAGCTTAAGAGAAGGGAGAGCAAGTGGCTTAAAGTTCACCTGTATCTGTAGACATACAAGCATTGTAAACCCTGGCATTTGGAAATCAGTTCTTCCTGTGTATCAGTAAAAATTACTGCTGAACAGCCACTTTTGTTAACAAAAAACCTATTGATTGCCCTGGATCATACACATGCTATGGTTTGCTTACTAGGCTTACAGAGTCAATACAGCTAAAACAGAGCAGGGAAAGGGATGAACTCTGCCCTCTGACATGCACTGCCAAATGAGCTGCTTGCTCATCCTTTACACCTGTACAAAACTATTTAGGACAATTATGTTACCTTTGTGTCCCAAGTCTGAATTTTCAAATATGGCTGTCACTAATGGTAAGAACAAATGAGAAAAATATTATACTCCCATGCTCCTTGTTGAGCTTGAGGATTAGCGTTACAAAACTGCTATGTAGCAACTGGTATGTAATCTAAACACAATTGTTGCAGGATCACTGACAGATTACAACTTCATTGTTAAATTCACAGCCACATGTGGACAGATGTAATGATTACTCTGATAAAATCTTTCTTAAGTGAGGATATGCTTGGATGAGCACATGCAGCATGGAAACATAGCACTTATTTATTCTGGTTCTATTTCACTAGTGATTATAATTAATTTGTTTATTAATAACCGAGATGCAAGTTGTTTACGCTCAAGCCAGCCTCTCTCAAATTAGTCCTACATGACTGACAGCAGCTACACCACGTGAGTCAAGCTGCTAGAGCTGTGGATTATTGACAGCATGGTGGCCTGGGCAGCTGATAACTTATCTATTCAAGTGGTAGAAAACACCTTTAGTGTTGCAATCAGGTAGAGCTGAAAGAACCTGCCAATCCTGTTGAGAAAAGTGCAATACTTGAACAATGATTAATTGCAACTAATGGTGAGACTTGGCAAACTTGCCTTTAGAAGCCTCCTTACCACCCGTAATAACAAATCAGCCTGCTCCAGCCTGTTTGATTCCACTGGCCTAGTGAGTTGTCTTTAAGCAGCACGTTTGTTAAATGACAGATAGCAAAATGCTGCTTACAACAAACTTTTCCCCCTACCACTACTCTCACTTCCCCACTGATACAAGTGATCCTATGCTGGCTAACATCAGGGTCATATTACATAGTAGGTTGCCTGCCTGTTACATGCCTTAATTTAAGTTTCAAGATCTCAGCTGTCCTGCCTAAATCACCTAGCTTTGTCTCTTCTTTCTGTCACAACTAGCATAAACTCACTCCCACAGTACTAACAGTAACATGACACAGTATACACATAATTTTGTGGCCAGCCTTTCTCCCTCCGCAATGTTTTACTCTGGGATAGCCTCAGATTTAGCAGCAGAATGCATTACTTTGTGTACCAGCTCTTGACAGTCACAGAAGATTCTTATTCTCACAGGGAGTCTCCTTGAATCTGGCGGGATTAACCTCCTGATTTGAGAATCTGCACAACCTTGTGTTAATGTTATTGCCTTGTGCATTTCCCTTAGAAATATCCATCACAGATAAAGACAAAATGTTCAAGTTATGATACTTGCCAGGAGGTATCTGGACATCTGCCACCATCCTCTCTGGCCTTGGAAAAGTTGCTGGGATGGCTGCCAGTCTGGCTATTGCATTCATCATCTTGTTCCAGATGGAAAGCAGACTCTGCGTTGTCTATGGGGCATACATCAGCAGCTGGTACCCTCACAATGATGTTCTCTGTGGTCAGCTCAGCCCAGAGGGCTGGGTACTGATGGATTGTTGACTGCAAGGCACAGATGTCAGTTTCCCCTAATTCAGCATTCAGGTGAATAAAGGTAGCCAATTTAAAAAGAAGTTTTAAGTGTGAAAAGAGAGGAGAATCATCATAGCTAAAACCCTCTGCATAGCCTCAGAAACATTAAGTTAATCTAGATATAATTGGGTTTTACTGAACCAGTGGACAGATCCTGAGAGTCTGGCGAGGGGTCTAGTCATCTTTGGTGACTCCAGGTCCACTGTAACTGCAAGGGGTTGACAATATTCACTTTTCAATACCAAGCCACTTTAAAGGTGGCCCAGGCGTGCTCATACTGGGAACACGGGCAGAGGTTAATTCCTAAATTAAAGTCCTATCAATATACTTCCTGCACTGAGAAATGCAAAGCCTTATGCAAACCCTTTCCTGGGTCATTACTTACTCTGAGGTCTCCTCCATACATGACCACAAAACCCCAGGAAAACATAAGCAAGCCAGCAATAAAGAAATACTGCTTTACTCACCTGCCTATAGTTAGGTTTTTGGAACCACTTACCAAACCTGAAAAATGGGGCCTGCACAGCCTCTTTAATTGTGACTGATATTTGGCCTAGTGTACTCTCCTTTGGCATATACATAAGGCCACCCCACAGACTAGAGACTTCCATGGTGGTTCATTCAACTTTGAACTTCTTTACCAAGGGAGGCCTCTGCAGCTCTGCAGCACAGCTGAGGTCATCATTGTGACAGCCAATCTGCACCTGGCAGGGAACAAGTTACCAAAGGGCAGTGCAACTTGGACAGGCTCAGGTAGCTCCTCTCCAAACTCTGTGTGTTCTGTAACTACCATAGTCAACAAGACACTCTTGTCTCAGCAGGAAAAGGCAATGGTATGCTACCATATGGAACATTGTTCTTCACCTCAGCACAGACATCAATCAGGTGAAAGCAGCATGAAAGAATTAAAGGGCAGACTTAAGCCCCATGAAGAAGAAAATGGAAATGCTGGATCAGTTGCCAAAGAAAACTAGAATTATCTTTCTACAGCTCTGTTTGATAGGAGGGATTTCACTGGTTTTGAAGAAAATTGAAAGTTGGTTTGCCCCACTTTTAGCACCCTTACCTCCCATCTCAGCAACCACAGCTGTGCTGCTATAAACAGATAGCTGTGGTGGATTCACCCTCGCTGGACACCAGGTGCCCACCAAAGCCGCTCTATCACTCCCCTCCTCAGCTGGACCGGTGAGAGAAAATGTAAGGAGTAGGTCAAGATAAGGACAGAGAGATATCACTCACCAATTACCACCATGGGCAGAACAGTCTACAGTTCGGGAAGTTAATTTAATTTATTACCAATCAATCAGAGTAGAATAATGAGGAATAAAACCAAATTTGAAAAACACCTTCCCTCACCCCTCCCTTCTTCCTGGGCTTAACTGGTTCCACTTCTCCATTGCCATCATCTCAGGGACACACCTTTTCAAGCTAAGTTTTGCCTTTGTGGAGCCCATTTCCAGCAGGTAGGCACACACAGGTTTAACAATTGTCACTGAATGAGTGAGACTAGTCCTGTAGCTGAGGCAGGGAAAAAAATAGAAATCAGGTCACTGTATCCCAGCTGTACTGACTCTACAGTGCATTCAGGAGGGAGAATGAATAACTACATGTGAGTCAAAGCCACTGCAGTCAGAAGCTCTGCCTCTTAACAAACCCAAGCAGCAGAAGAGCTGAGTGAGACACCACCAGTTTGGAGAGCAGGGAGGCATCTGAAAGGGTCAGTGTGGTTTTTTAAGCCCTGCCCTGCTATGTTTCCATTGTGACAGTCACTCACAATTATGCAAGGGTCACAGTCATTTAACACCTTACATAAGTTCCCAGTCTGGTTTTAGCAAAATAACCTTGAAGGAACTGACATTGTTGCTAGAGGCCACTTGTCTCTTAGCCCTTGAGAAGGCCATATGGCAATGTACCTACCAAATGAGATCTGGACATTTGTTACAATCCTCTCCAACCTTGGGAATTTTATTGGTATGGCTGCCAATTTGCTTATGGCCACCATGATCTCATTGCACAGGGTCAGCAGCGGTTGTGGGTTCTCCATGTAGCGGATGCTGTCAGATGGCACCATCTAGATGCGATTCTCAACAGCCAGTTCTGCCCAGGGAGCAGGATAGTGCTGGATACAGGTATTCCACTGGCTTTCACAGGTCTCCCCTACATCAACAACACAGAAAAACGGTTAAGCACAGCTCTGACTTTTGAACATGCTCCCAGAGGTCAAGCTGGAGAAAGAGACCACAGTCAGGAAATTCTCTTGGAAAACAGTATGTGGTACTTGCATGACTGGGGATGGTGGCTGTTAACTAGTTAATCCTCATCCTGTACTTGGGAGGTCTCCTCAGGCTCTTTTATGGATGGGAGACAAACAGAAGAGGACTGGCATATACCAGAGTAGTACCATAGCAAGAACAGATCCTTGTATTCCATCTGAGAACAAGCACCACCAGGTTTCTCCAGTGTCTCTTGATGATCTCAATTCTTCTTCTCCAGCAGAGATTTGCTGTTTCATATAACAACCCTGGTTTTGTTTACTTTTACAGAAAAGCAAGAAGAAATTGCATACAGGAAGAGAAATTGACAGAAACACCCGACATTCAGCAGAAAGATTTACTGTAGGGACTGGAGATGGCCATACGGGGGCACAACAAAGCAGGCAAAGTGCAAGGCAAGCTTTGTCGTGGCAGGAGTCAGCCTGTCTCCTTCCAACACAGTGGTTTCCATTGGAAATGACAACTCCAGCCTCCAAGAAATGTCGGTTTGGACAAATCCTGCCCATTTTGTCGCAGCTCCCTCACCTATCTACTGCCATGTAGCAGGCACAGAGCGACTGACTTACCCAGAATCCTAGAGGAGCTCTGTAGCATGCAAGAGGTCATCCATGTGACACCCAATCTGCACCTGGCAAACAGAAGGGTAGGAACATTACTACTGGGTCAACTACATCCTTCACTACCAGTTCAGGGTACTGCAGTGACTTCACCCTTTACCAGCATCAAAGTCACATCCCATAACATATATGGCAAGATGTGATCACTGCTGGCTTCTTTTATTGTGCCTCTGCCTTGGTCCTCATACAGTGAAAGAGACAGCATGTGGCTGCAGGATCAGACAGAAACAGCTAAATTACTTTGCATTTCAGCTGCAGGGAGCTCACTGAAAAAAATATCCAACCAGGTAAACATTTATCTGTTTCATACTTTGCAGAGAACAGGATCCCGAATAACTAGTTAATATCTCACCTGGATACATCTACATGAGTAAGAGTGACAGCACTCTGAAAGTACCTTATGAGAGATCTTGAGAGACAGAACTAAGTTTGGCACTTAGAAGGGCCCAAATACTTACCTTGGGCCTGAAAATCACCTTGATCAGTTCTCTTTGCACAATAGCAAAGCAGATACAGCTGCCTTCAAGCGGCAGCCATACTCAGTTATCCCTCCAGCACACAGAAATAAGAGGAATGCAACAGAAGAGCGTGGGAAACAAGGTGAAAAATTATGATAATCCATTGAAAGTGCCACAGGGTGGCAGCAGTAGGAAAGGACTAAAAAGGCAGCAAAACCAGTAAGAAGAAAACCCTTCTCCGTGCTATTTTTGAGCGTTCACCTGGCAAATATATCTGTGTAAACAGAAGCCAAACTAGAGACAGCTTACCTTCAGACCAGCACCGACTATCAGGCAAGGGAATGTTATAACTGCTGTGTGCCCTTCAGGAAGGTAGAGTCCCATATGCCTCCAGGCTGCCTTACCTAAAGGTAAGAGAACACAGAACAGTCAAGCACTTTTTCAGCCTGACATTATGGATTCTGGAGATTTCAAGCTGCAATAGAAGACTCTTCCATCCTTTTCTTTTCCCCTGCTCTACATTCACAGAACTGTTTCATGTTTTAACCAACTTGTCAGAAATATAGTTTTAAAGCAATAAGGTAGCAATCATTGCACCATTAGAAGCAAGCCCACCCAAATTTGAACTTCTGGAAATGCCAAGCTTAGAAGTGTTTACCAGTATCTTTAAAAAAAAAAGAAAAAATTCAAAAACCAAAATGCCAACACCTCCTCCACTCAGATCCTCTTACCCTAGAGCCCTCATAGGAGGTGCATACTGTGGCGGTATTAAACACGGTTGAAGTTGTAATGGTCATAAAACATTTTCTAAATAACAGACTGACAGAAACATCTCATTTTTTTCTTACTGACTGGTCCAGCACAAGCAGGGGCCTACAAGAATTACAATTTCTATCTGATTGAAGCTACGAGAAAGCCTAAAAGGACTGTCCTATGCTAGGTGTAACTGTAAGATGGGTACCCCACCGTACCACTATAATTCAGCATGTTTCTAGACAGTCTTCCCATGGAAATGCAACGGTCCTCTGTCTAGATCTCTGTACACAGTGCAAAACTGATCTGTCTCTACTGTACTGATCCAGCAAAACTGATCACTCCATAGTTCTGACAAAGTTTACTCAAGCATATTTCAACACAAACAGCAAAAGTCCTAAGAAGAGCTGAACTGTCGTCAAGCACCCAACTTACCTTTCCTGTCCTCCAAGAAAGCAGGACCAGTTTTGTCAAACAAAACCTAATCCAAGGAAGAATGCAAATTAGACCATATCACAATGTTTTGCCAATTCATCTGTTTTGCTGAATGTGCACCAAAGGCAGTTTTGAAATGGTGTTCAGGGTTTGCTAGCATTTCTTTCTTTTTTGTTTATGTGAAGTGACACAAATTCTGAATATTTCTGGTCAAACAAAATACTATGTTCAATCCAACATGTTCAGTTCAGCCAACCCTAACAATTTTCCCCTTTTGCCCTGACTCATTAGTGTTAAAACCAGTAAGCAGTTATTCCACAACTTTTCTCTCCACGTATCCTCTGCAGACATCACCACTCCAGAACAGCCTCCTTCATCTCATTACAATAGTTTGGAAACAACTCCTCTCAATCATATTCCAATGCAAAAAAGTCAAGATTAATCTGTTTATTATCAGGGGATAATACCTTTCCAGTGGAATTTAACCTAGAGTTTAAACATATCAGCTGTGAGCAGGAATCTCAGCAAGGTTGTACAGATACAAGGCCTAACCTTAGACAAGTTATTCAGGGTATAATTACCAAATACCTTGGCTTCAGTGGCGACGTCAGCTCAAGAAGTTCCTACCATGCTTCCAGCCTCTTATTTTCACCCCCAAAACAAGACCTTCACTCCATCAACTGGGCCGACACAAAAAGTTGTGAGACTGTTATACCTCAGGGTGAAATTATCTAGATAAAAAATTTTGTTTCTAACTCCTACCTCTTCATAGGATGGCCCCATAGACAGCTGTATCAGCACAACCATGGCAACAACCTGCAGTGTAGAGCCCAGGGTTTCTCAACAAAGCTTTCCTGCCAAAACCAATGTGCTGTGCAAGTACCCTGATGTGCCTCTGTTTGGTGGCTCTTCTCCTCCAAGTACCTGTGCACCAACAGCAAAGAAGCAGGACTTTCATGGGGTGTTTCAGAGCGCTGCAAGCAGGGCTGGCCACAAAAGGAGCCTATCTGCCACTACACTGAGGTCAGCCTCCTCACAAGCCCACCATGAAATTGCACATCTGTGTCCATGTTCAGACATACACAGACACATGCACACTGAGGACAGGCACCCCACTGATCCGAGCATCAGGATGCCTCAAGAAGAAGGGAGATACACACCTCATCTGGGTTTGTACCATCGATTTCCACAGTGACACAGAGGGCACAGACCCCAGCAGCAGATTTCTGTGCTAGGGCTGCACTGTCTGTCATGGTAAGGGACAGCTCAGTCACCATGCAGAGAAGGACTGCCTCTTTGCAGTTGCTCTTGACAGGGCAGTGCCTGCTGACTGACATGTGGGATCCCACTTCTCTGAAGCACTTTGGTCACAATGCAGTGGAGCAAGGCATATGCAGGGCAGTCATGGGCTGGGATGTGCAGAAAGGCAACGCCATTTTGTGCTAGCCTTTGCAGCCAGTCCTTCAAGGGGGCCTTGAGCTCCTCATGCTTATCTACATGCCTGTTGAAAAGAAGGACTGCCTTGTGGAAGTAGTAGTGCTTCCAGGCATAGTGGGAAGGGTACACTGTGCACCAGCAAGATGGAGAGTATGCCCCCTGTCACCAAATCCAGCTCTGACATACCATACTGGAGAAACTCAGCATCAAGGTCAAGGTTGGCCTGGTGCCTGCAAAACCAAGAGAGGCCCAGGTTAGCCCCTGTCCCAGAATGCTTTGCACAAAAGGCCACCTTGTCCATCCCTGCCTCTTCCTCCCTCATCCTAGTATATCATAACGCTAGCTCTTTAGTTTAAAAAAAAATAAAACCATCAATACCTCAATTTTCTCCTTTTACAGCCTCAGTTTTTGCAGCCAAGCAAATCTAGAGGGATCTCAGGAGTCATCTAAAAACAGGAGAGAAAGAGGTCAAAAGGAAGTTTCTAGACCTCTGGCTTACAGAGCAGCTTGAAAATCTGAATACATTGCAGAAACTCAAAAATCAGAAGACTTTTCATATTCTTTAAACTGCAGCTTTAAACCGCTAATGATGTGGGAATTGGCACATCTCCTATAACAGAAACTTTCTCCATTTACCCCACCCTAGTCATTATCAACTAGGCAAGCTGAAAAGATTTGTGTGCCTTCTCCCAGCCTCTGCCACTGCCGAGAACTGAAGAAAGGATAGCTATGCCAGATGGGCTAGATGGACAGGCAGACACACAGCTAGACAAATAATGAGTGACTAGAAGTTGAATCAGGGCCCTAACACATAGTCCTCACATTGTCACTAGCTGGTGCCCACAATATAAAGACATTATACTGTGCAAGGCCCTCTTATCTCTGCTATTTCCATATAACTCCTATATGTCACTGTGGAGAAAGACATGTTGAATTACCCTCATTCGCTTTGTTTACACTTTCTCCTGGTTCTGCCAAACAGGTTTTCCCACAATACCTGGAAAGAATCTGTTGTTATGTGGCTATTGCAGCCAAGTCAATAAGAATAAATGATGCTGCCTTTCTGCACGCCCATAGGAGACGAATTCAGTCTGCAGCTCTCCTTTGGTTATGACGTTACCAAGACCCTTTGTCACAAAGTGTATGTGCCCAGGCATATGGCACAGCACCTGCCTTAGACTGCAGTCTGATTTTCTATGGGTTAAGCAAAGGCCAGCAGGAAGGCCCAGATGCATAAAGCTGCTGTGTTGCACAGAAATTAGGTATCTAAATTTCTCTGTGGCTCTGGATCCCGTGAAAACCACCACATAAGCACCCTAAACAAGGTGTAATTCACCCTTAGTTACCATTTACAGTCTTGTTAATTGCTATGTAATTTTTCTCTGCTGAATTCTCCACCCCTCTACCTCTTCCCTGCACTATGCATGAGGCAGTGGCAGCATGCCCCTGCACTGCAGGTGGGAACAAGAATCAATCAGCAAACTTCAAGTAACTTCATTTATTAGCTGTGTCCTAAGCACGTTGCCAAATTCAACAGCAGAGCTTTCTACTACCTTTACTGAGAAACAAATTGAGCATCCAGAAAGTATCAGATCCAATTATTTGTTTGAATATATTAGAAATTTAGTATTATATATCCACAAGGAAAAAGCTGTGAAGGAAAGACTTGCAGGGAATTTTATTGTAATTGTTGCAGCTTCCACTGCAGTGAAATGAAGATGCCACACAGAGAAAGCACAGCAGCGCTCATGCTCCTCAGAGAACCCGCTGTGCCTTGTGTAACTCGGCAGAAAGGGGGGGAGGCACAGCCTGGCTCCCCCATTGGAGGTGGAGAAAGATGGCAGATCAATGGCCAGGGCTCCACTGCCTAGTCGGCTGTGTGATGCGAGTCACAAGAGCCCTGAGTTTTACACCTGCTGCTCCAGGACCAAAGGGGCCAGGCTGGAATCCCAAACAAATTGAGAGCAAGGAGATTTCCTGCCTGCAGCCTGTGTCAGAAGCTGAGAAGAAAGGTGGCATCCAGCCCACCTCTCAGAGCTCTGCACCAGCCCCAGGGTTTCACTTGCAGAAGGTGAATTTCTGCAAGTAACAGGCTAAACAGGTTTAGCAGCTGCCAGCCAGAACCTGATCAAAAGAGCTGGCCTGGTGCTCCACCTCCAACCTGGTTTTGAACTGTGGAAAAGTTGTGCTGAATGTACACACGTGGGGAGAGGAGTTCTTCCTCCTGTCCCCATGCCACTGTGTGTGCACTCAGGCACACTTGGTCAGACAGACTGCTCTAAAAGATGGCTCCCCTCATGTCCTTCCCCATGAATGAATTCCCCAGGCCTGGGTCAGCTGCCCTGGAAACAAAGACACTGTTCTTTCCAACTGCAAAGAGCACAAAGGTCCCCCTTAAACTGGAAGACAACAGTTGCATCCCACCCTGGCTATTAAAGAACCAGCATTCGCCATCACCCTCGTATCTCTCACCTCAAGGATCTTCTATAAACAACTCACCTGCATAACCTGATCAGCTGTTTAAATAGAGAGCAATTCAGATACTCACAGGACCATTAACAGGATCTTGGGAATTTTCCTGGCAACTTTAAGGATGCATGTCTCCACAGCATTTCCTGTGAAGGTCATGCCAGCCATGCTGGTCACCTGGTTCCCAGGGATTTCAGACAGGACCTTCTCCTTGCGATGTCAACTAGCCCAGTGCCAGGCAGTCACCAGTGAGCAGCCCTCCACCCCGCTTTATAAAGCTAACCAGGTCTTGGGCCTGCATGCTGTCATAGGCATCCCTAGAGTACTTTGGTGTCAGCCCTGAGCAGCAGCTGGGAGAAGGAATCCAAATGAGGACAGACCCCAACCAGGGCCTCAGGGGAAGGCTTAAGTCACTCCACAGCATTTCTGAGGAACCAGGAAAACTTGGAGTCCTACAAGATTCCTTCATGGGAAACAACCACTATCTGGCCCTTCCCATGTTGTGAAATGGAAATCAGAACCTGCTTCTTAGAACTCACAAGCACAGGGCAGACATCATCTCCAAAAAGTAGGAGCTCACAAGGAACAAAACTGCCAGTGAAGTCCCATGATCCAACACGGTCCACTAACAGCTCACAGGCGGCAGCAGGTTTCATCTTCAGGTCACTCCTATCTGGTGGAGAGAAGACCAACATTCATTACATCATGGCTTAGCAATACAAAACAGCTGTAACAACCCTGTGGGGTCATTTCTTTGTGGTCTAGTTGGAACTCCAAACAAACAGGAATAATTTACTGGAAGCAGTTTTGTGGACACAACTTTTTCAGGGATTTGGGATTTTTCTTTT
Source organism: Phalacrocorax aristotelis (assembly GCF_949628215.1). Taxonomy (NCBI): domain Eukaryota; kingdom Metazoa; phylum Chordata; class Aves; order Suliformes; family Phalacrocoracidae; genus Phalacrocorax; species Phalacrocorax aristotelis. Next base: position 134,707,773 of record NC_134276.1, on the reverse strand, counting down.
TTATTTGCTTGCTTGGCCTTGTTATCACACTATTTACCATTTAAACAGAAGTGACAAGTAGATCAAGATGATGGCAGAAAAGAAAGTGACTGTTTCAACAAATTCTGCTAGGCATCGTGGAGGAAAACAGGGAAATAAAGGTATTCACTTTCCCATTAACAATTTATTTGGAGAGGGAGAGTGCCAGAGGGTCCAGAAAGTCTACTAGGAACTTGCCTGGTAGAGGTGGTTTACATGGAAATAGCCAGAAAATGAAAAGACCTTATCAACACAACACACATCACAATTCAAACATGTGGTTCATGTTTTAGTTCCTAATTGGATATGTACAGGCCTACACACAACTGCTGCAAGATGGTATTCCAAAATTGTACTTTTCTACCTCTGTTTAGGATCTATAAGCCCTTGCTTAGTATTAAAAGGTGTGGTAGGGGGACAAACAGCAGAAGTGATGGGAGACAACCAGCTCCCCTGGAATAACTGTCAGTTTAAGTCACACAGTACCTATGAGAGCAGATCTGAGCCCAGGAGATTCATGCCCTACTTCCCTGATCCACACTGCTGTGTGATCTCAGGAAAATAATTTCCCATTTCTGTAGCTTTGTTTCACCTGTTTTCCCACCTATGAAGTACAGAGAGTAGTACTGACCTTGACTGCCAAGCCCTTTGTGGTCTACAGGTGATGCATGCTCTATTTAGGCTCCCTCAGTTTGAAAGTTTGGCTTAGCTCTTCAGCAAAATTCTCTTCTGCTGAGCTGGGGCTGCTGTGACTGTGCAAATAGGAAGGTTTTGAGGTAGAGTGTATGACCCAGTCCCACCCAGTTCCTGACATTCAGGATTCACAAGGCTGATTTGGAGCACAACACCTATGGAAGGAGCTGCTCCAGGGCAGGCCTGGCCTTTTCCCTGGCAGCATCCTGTGCCAACATTGGAGCAGCATTCTCTAGTCTTCACATGCATTTCATATTTGGCTACCCTGAAAGCAAATCCTTGGCATGCAAATACAGGAAAATGAAGAAATCCTGGAGAAGCAGCATTCTTGATTTGGCTTTGTCACAAGTCCCAGAGTGCTCAGAAACAGCAACCTGATCAAGAATGACATTGCTTTTCCTCTGGACATGCCCAGAAGCTCCTGTTTTTCACCCAAACTCGAGTGAGACTCCACTGTTGTTTTACATATTATTTACAAGTCAAAGTTGCTGATTAACATAGGATGAAAACTACATTGCCCAGTAATTTAGTGCTCGTTTGCTGCTTTAGTCTGAATTCTGGCTTTATTTCCCTGGGTTTGAACAAGTCCTATATTTAAAGGCAAATATGAGGTCTACGTACCAGGAATCACGCAACAAAGTAGTAACACAGCTTGGGAAAATACTTAAGTTTTTTTTTGTGGCTCTGTGCATTTGATACTAATGTACCTACACTGATACACTGACCATGGTGTAGGGGAGAAGAAAATCAGGTGGATAGTTTCAGCAACCCATATTCTACCTGAGGACCTCCCTACAGGACTAGGTTTTAAGTAAATTCAGTAAAAAACAACCCTTATTTCAGGCCCCACCCTTCTTCTTATCACAGGATTCGAAAGCTAACATCCTAGACCCCAGACCTGTGAAAGGACAGGTGCTCCCCGGCTCTTGACCAGAACAAGGTGTGGCTGTCTTGGGAAGGATTTTAACTCTCTCTTAACTGAATGCAATTATCACCATATAACAGAATTCTCAATTTCTATGTAGTCACAATTTCTCCATTTCCATTGCATTAACCATTTCAGTGTGGAGAGAAGGAAGTGTACTCATTAGACTCGAAGCAAACACAACTACAGGGAAACTCATCTTTCTAGAGAGAGAAGAGAAGACACAGCAGGGATAGAGAATGCCCATGTCTAACAAGAATTGCAGGAAGCCGCAGGAGACTGAGCTGTATGTCTGTCCTGTCAATTAGGAGGAAGCAACTACTGGATACGGTCACACAGAGAATGGGAAGATCTTGACTCCTAGTGCCTCCCTTATTAACATGGTAGTGCAAATTCTCCGTGACAGTGTCTCAAACGAGTCAAAGCCTCTCAATTCCTTGTCTTCCCTCCTGGTCCTTCCACATTACAGTATTAAGAATTATTAGAAAACAGACTGAACACCAATAAAAACTAAGAAAAAAAAATTTTAGTAAAAGTACAGCAGAATCAACCTGGCAATTGCCATCTGTAATTACTGTTATTGGTGTTATTTTTATACGGCACTTTACAGCAGTTATTATAACAGATTACAAAACACTACAATTTCCAAGTGTAGTAAAATGCTGCTGTGTTTTAAGGAAAAAAAACCAAGAATTGCCCATCCTTTCTGGTGGTGTTAGCATGCATGCATTAGAGATGCTCACTGGATAACAAGATGCAAGGAAATAGAAAACCTGAATGTCTAAACATACATCTGTCCAGCAATCTTAATTGCTTTTAAAGGTAAAGCAAGGGAAGAACAAAATGAAAGCAGCTGATGACATCTGTCTGGGTATTTTAAAATAACTTTGCTTTTGGAAAGCTAATTAATATCTTAATTAAAATGAATTTTACTAACTTCCTATGAACTGAAAGCAGGCTGATGGGCTATGATCAGTAAAAACAGCGATACACTGAATCAGAAGGGATGCCTATACTAACAAGTGCTGTTTAGTCTTCTTAAAAATCTGCATCTGTGACCTAAAAAGGACAGCACATATCACAGAAAATAAATTACCAAATAATAAAAAGTCATGTGCAGAAGCACAGAAGAAATCATAACCATAATTTTAAAATAAAAAAATAAAGAGGAAAAAATAAAGAGAACTTGCCTAAACGCAAGTCCTATGGCTTCTAGTTTTAGAAAAGTGACACCTGTTGGTGGACAAGGAGCAGAGCAGCTCAGAAATCACTGGGATCTGCAGACAGCCCTTTTCCAATCCCGTGTTGGAGGGGTTGAGTCTCACTTGCATGCCTGCTCTAAAACCGCTCAGATCATTTACCTTTAAGTGTTGCTAGGTTTTAAACAACACCGTGAGCGTAGCACACTACCGTTTTCATTTGAAAGGGAGGACAGAAGAGGTCTAACGCTCTTTGCATGTGGGCCATGCCAATCTACTATATATAGTCTGCAGTGATGTGGTAAAGGATAGGAAAACCAACAACTTTATCTCTTCTAAACTGAAAGGACAGCACAGGACTTGTTTTGCTATATACTGCCAGGAAGCAAGGGAAAGCAGGGACACTGGGACAGCTCACTGAAGCTGCAAATGAAGAACAGGCAGGGTGTAACTTTGGTGTGAGGCATCCTTAATGGCCTATCAACGACACGTTACACAGTGTAGGGTCAGACCAATGAAGGTTTGTGCCCTACTGTGGACTTCAAGGGTAGCACCACTTATTGCAACAAAAAAAAGTGCAATTCACATAAACTGAACATTGCATCCTCCTTATCATGCACCATTATATTTTAAAATGCAACAAGCGGAAGTATTACAAGCTATCCCTGATCTCTTAAATCATGTTCTATTCCAACTCAGTGTAAGTGTGACAAACCAACAGAGGAGCATCTGGGATTTCTTTTGGATTCTGAGACTAACCAAGCAATCACGCAGAAGAAAAGTATGCCAAGTAAAAAAAAGTAACACGTTTACTTAGTTCTTCATTACTGCACCTAGACAGATATTTACAATCAATCGATGTTTTAAAGCCTAATTTCAAATAACATGGGTACATGAATTATCACTATCACCCATGTCCTATGAGCTATCCCTCTGGTATTAGTTTCCCCAGGAACGTCCTCACCGCACTTGATCTGCACTGGGTCAAATCGTGTCTTCCCTGGCAGTCAGCATCGGGGGCGACCCTGCTGATGGCTGGGCTATCAGTCCACCTGCCAACTGGTGCTGAGTCAGAGTGTGTGGCTTCTGTCTTTACTTCTTTCTTATGCCCCATGCTTGGCCCTTTCAAGCCAATCAAGCGTGAATCCACTGCTCATGATGAGCTTAGACTAAGTTTGTGTTCAAATCACAAATGAATATCCAGGGTTGTTCCCTTTCTGGTTTTTCTATTTGCTGTTATCTCATATTGTCATCTTTGAGCTTGTACAGACCTGCATTCCTCACTTTTATCCCCATTTATGCAAATCTGCAGTGCCAGCTTGATCCACACAACTCGGGAAGTGAACCTCCAGGCAACAGCCTGTCATGGTGGGGCTTGGGTCAACTTACACAGTGCAGTGACTTGAGCCATCACATACCTGGGAAGTTGACCCTTTGACAGCACCCCAAAGGTCCTTCCTTGTTAATGGGCTAAGCCTCCCTGAGTCCCTTCCCTGTGCACAACCTGTCAATAAAGCTACAGCTGAGCGGTGTTGCCCTACATCATCTTTAACGTTTATGTCCAAACCTAGTTATCTCTAGCAAGCCTTTATATAAACCAATTCATAAATCTAGCATGTTGCAGACCAGTTTTAGACAGACTTCATGTCGTGGGAGGCTGTTCCAGACTCTTGCTGCAATTAGTTGTTTTTCAGGACATTTTACTGCCCAGGCTATTCTCTGCTATTTTAGGCAATCATCTCACTTGCCTTTCACTCTGCCTGAAAGCTATTGGCAAAATTTTCATTTTCACCTCACCTAAGTGTACCCATCAAGTTCTGAAATCTTTCCTTTGTATTCTCCCCACCATATTTAGTTACTGTTGTTAGTTTCAAAATTGTCTCTACTGTGTATCTTCTGAAAACCAGCCTGACATGATTTTAAGGCTCCTTTCCAATAATTCAGGACTATAAACATGCCTTAAAAGAGGCTTAAAAACACAGGAGATTTCTTCTGACCTGTCTTCCACACATGCATACCCTAGTGAAAGCACTATAGCATCAACATCACCTAAAATACTGCCTTTTTTCTATTATCTCTGCTCCCTTTTCCATAATGCCCTCCACATACAGCCCGCTTTCAAGTTCTGTCTGTTGCACCCTACAAGAAGCCCTTAATATCTAAGCAGTCTTTGAAAAGTTACTAAGGAACACAGCTTGCAGTACTGGGTTTAAATTACTTATGTAAGAGTTTGCACTGCTATGCTGAAAACAGGGGAACGTCTGGAAACATGATACATAATACCTATAAGAGATCCCCACTAAACGATCCCCTTTCCTTTTTAATATTTATCACTTTTCTAAACTTCATTCTAGCAATGTTTGGCAGTTGTGGCTAATTTGGCACTATTTCTACATACTGCAATTTTAAAATGCTGGATTATGAGGTATACAGCATACAGCTGAAAAAGTACCAGCCCCAAACAAAAACTTCACTGCCAAACGTAAGGCAGATGACGAGCAAAAACTTATTTTAAACCAACATATAGTTGGTTTATTGCTAGAAAATCTAGGTAAAATGAGAGGTCAGACCCAATGAATTGGGAGCGAAGAGAACTTCTTAGTGCTGACTGGAGAATAAAAATTCATTACCATACAGACTCATTAGCCAGGGCACAGATGATGAAGTATCTCCCGTGTGTTTTCTGTGCCTTTCCTAACAAGATCTGCTAGACCAGAACCAGCTTAGATGCTTCCGTGTTCCTCAGTGCATCAGGGTCCACATGTATGCACAGAACCAGCTTTGTACCTCCTACAGATTTAATCTGCAACCAAATTACTCATCCATGTTAAATTGCAGATTGAGAGCAGCTAGAAGCTTCTAGACAAAATGCACCCAGAAACTACAATTGCTTCTTTCTCTCTCTGCCTGCCCCCACTTATTCAGTTTGAAAGTGCATTAAAGCGTATGATTGCTTGGGGTTGAAATGCATGCTTTTTTCAGAAGAAACCTGTAGATTTTGCAGTTTACACCCACCTGCTGAAGTAACTACACGTTCTTTATCTAGGCTCTTTTGCTTTCCTTTGACATTGGTGGAGCCATCCTAAGGCTGCTGCAGTCACTGTGCACAGCTGCAACTTTATCCTGGCACAGAACAACTCCAGGTTGCACGCAGTCAGGACAGATGCAACATCCATGCTCACAGAGCAATCTGACACACTGCTGCCAAACCTCCTGCAGCCTTCCCAGGGACCCCTTCTGAACTGAAGAACTCAGCACTGCACGGGCCCAAGCCCTGGAATGGCAACGCGGTTTGGAAAAGCAACTCTGCAAACACTGAACAGCAGCCTATGAGCCTTTTTCCTTTTACCTTCAGTGACTAGTTTTGTTACCGAAGAACTAAACATGAGGCTGAAGACGCAGAAGCAGCCGGCGTACAACGCACACCCCCACTACCCTCCCCGCCCCCGCTCAGAGGCCATACACCGCCTGACCGCGGCTGCGCGGCCCCAGCTCTTTTTTTGGAGCCCACGGGGCGGAGGAGCAATTGCGGCAGGCAGGAAGGCAGGGCCGCGGCAACAGCAGCCCGCCCACCCAGTGCCCAGGGCCCGTCGGGAAAGCGGGAGGAGAGCGGGGAGAGGAAAGTTCAAGAAGGGCCGGGAGGAAGCTGCATAAAGCTGCGCGGACCGAGGCGGGGAGCCCGTTAGTGGCTTGCGGTGGAAGGTTGAAGGCGTTTAAAGCCTTTGCTTTAGTTATTTATACCCGAAGTGATTGATAAAGTCCTGATTTTACATCGTGGGAAATTGCAATTGATTCGGCCAAAAGTAGCATACAGCCCATGAGGCTTGTACATACACTGAGTAAGCCCAGAACCTGGTCTCCTAAATCTACACTTCATATTCAGAGGGGGCATCTCATTTTACTGATGCATACTCAAATATTCCTGCAGCATGTCAAGGCACAAAACAGTGCCACTTACTCTCATTAGAGTAAGTCAGACAGGCAAGCTACAGAGCTTGCACTGTACCCTAAGCATGTCTTCACCTCTCCCAGTCCAGGATAACGAACCAAGCACATGGTTTCTAACGGGATCCTGAACCCAGCAAGCAAAGGGATGCTCGAGCTTGTCACACTGTGCGCTACGATGCTTCCGTGCTCGCTTCCTACAACCACTCCTGTAGTCGTCCACAACCGCACAGTGGGTGATAAGAAGAAAACAAGCCCACGTGCCTCCAAGACTGCCAATACTGAGATAACAGGAGGGTTACTTTTACCCTTCTCCCCGGAATACCAGGGCAGGGGGCAGCGGCCCCTCTTCGCCACCAGGTCGGGTGCGCCTGCACCACCTGCGCGACGTGGGCCCCGCGCTGCAAAACCGCGCCCGCCCTCCCTCCTTTCGAGACTAAACTCTGCTCCTTCCTCTTCGTCCTCCTCCTCGCCCCCCCGCTCACGTAACGCCGCCAGGCGGCTGCCTCCCGCCCCTGCTGGCAACAGCCTCTCCACTCCCAGGGCCGACGCGCACTTTCACCCTGGTCCCTGGCACGGCCGGGCGCTTTGCGGCAGACCGGCTGCCTCTCTAGAAACTTCTCGGTCCCTCCCTCTCCCCTCCCTCCCCTCCCTCCTCCCAGACGGCCGGGGGCCGGCACTGCGGCGAAGGCAGTGGAGAAGGAGGCGCGCGGCGCCCGCCTCCACTGCTCGGAGCCGGAGGCGCAGCGAGGCACTACTGCCAGCCCGGCGGGAGGCCGGCCCCGGCCCCGCGAGGTGGCCCTTTCCTGCACAGCGGTGGCAGCGGCAGGCAGGATGACGGCGGAGGAGATGAAAGGGGACGGGGCTCCCTCGGAGGGGGTGGACATCACCCCCAAGCGGGATGAGGGCGTTCTTAAGGTACCCGGCGGCGGGCGAGCGATCCCCATCCCACCCCCTCGCGTTGACTCGGATGCCGGTGGGGAGGGCTCCGCGCGCCAGCGCTGGGGGCCCCGGTCCCTCTCGTTCGCTCGCTGGCGGGCGCTCCCTCAGCGCCCTGTCCCCGCCCGCCTGCCCTGCGGGGGAGGGGATGGGGCCGTTACCGGGCTGTCCGCCGCCCGGCAGTCTCGCGCTCCCTTCCCGAGTAAACGTTAGTGGTGGCGCGCGGGGAGGGCTTGAGGCCGTCTCTGCCGCGCACGCGCTGCCTGCCCGCGGGGCCTCCCACGCGGCGGCGGCAGCGCGGGTCGAACAGCAGCTCCCTGCTCCCACACCCCGGCTGGGGCCACGGGGAGCTGCGAAGGGGAGCGGCGCATCGCGCTGCGGTCGAGCTTCCCCCCGGGGCTCGCAGGGCTGGGCCGCGCTCTCAGCCCGGCTCGCAGGGTGCGGCTCTGCCTGCACCGCTCGTTTTGGGGGGGGTCCGGGTCCGCCCCCGCCCCCAGCACGTGTTTCGGGGCTTGGAATTAAAGATGGTGCCTGGGCAGATCACGTGCGTTTCGTATACGTTCATATCTGGTGTAGAGCAGTGCTGCGCTGTCTGCTTCTGTTTAAGGCTGAAAATGAGGTGCTCCGTCTCGTTTCCTTGCAAGCAGTCTCTAAACCCGAGATGGTGCACAGTACACGTGGGCCTGATGTAAATGCTCCCCGGCGGCGGGAGCCGGAAAAGCTGCCCGTTGGTTCGTCTTCAGTAGCTAAACTAGCTATTAACAAGCTATAGGTGAGGTTGCTGGTAGGGCTGGCTGCGGTCTCAGTTTGTGCCCTGTGTGGAGAAAACTGGTAAGTTGGCTCCTTTCCTTTGTACTGGGAAGTCAGTTGACAAGGGTAGCAGAATTGATATCGTGAGAGGGAGTTGCACTAACTTCCTCTGTCAGAAATTTCCTATTTCCATATCTCTAGAAACTTCTTTAGTCTCTTAAAAATTTGAACAATCGCTGGAAGCTTTTTTTAATCGCAGTGAAATTTCAGAACTCCAGGTTTCAGAAGAACAGCAGCACCACAGCAGAGACAAAATTCTGGCTTTAATTCTTGTGTTTGTTATAGAGGCGCTGTCTCCAGTTCAGGAAGGGTATCAGGGACTAGGTAGAAGATGTGTGGTTGGCTTCTATACACCACTTCCGCATGTTTCCGGCTAACATGCTTTGGTGAGAGTTTGTATTTTTTGCACATAGCACAGTACCAAGTTAGAATTCTCAGCTGCATGGCTGCCCAGGAAGCTGCCTGTGGGTCTTCTACATCGCAGATCCCTGAGCATGGTAAAAGGCAGTGGGTGTCTGCCTAGTCCATGCAGTACCCCCCTTTTGATGATGGGGAAGGAGCAGATTATTTTTTTTTTTTTAAAGGAAGGGAGGAGAAAAAACTGGCAAAAGAACTGAGGTTGTAAAACCTCAAAACAGGTGTGATTGTGAATTGATAAGGCAAAAGATTGTAGAGGTCATGAAGTACTGCCTGCATGGATTTTATTTTTCTAACAATTGCCAGAGTGCAGAATACACCCGTTGAAATCAAGGGTCTAACTCTTAACAAATCTACACCAATTTTGTACTAGTATCATTGCACTGGTTGTAGGAGAGGTTTCTTTGATCTGTTTATTAGCTTTGTATCAGAATATTATCTAGAGGTTTTCACCTGGTATAGCTGAATGTTCTTGTGCTATTTCTAGTCTGAATATTTAGGTTTAGAAATAAAAATATTTGCAATCACAGAATGAACAGAAAAATTGGGTTTCTTCATCTGAAAGGGAAATGTAAATCTTGTGGGAAATAGGGTTGCCGTATTGAGTATATGAAAAAAGTGAAATGTGAGTCTTTTGAAAATTAAATAAATGCAAAGGAATAATATTGTATAGATACTGAAAATGAGAAATTATTTTCTTGTTGGATAACTTGGTGTGATACTACAAGACTGTGGCATTTCGAAAATCTTAAAAATTTCTACTAAATGCAGCTATTATTTCAAAGTGACTGCAGATTGGCTGCTTTAAAATTCCTAGTCTGGATCCACTTTAAGATATATATGTGTGTGTGTATACATACATAAAAAATGTTATCTCTAAGCACAATGTAGCTTAGGTTGGTTACAAGATACACAGGATTTTCACATGTCTCTTCCCTTTTCTCTTGAGGGTGGTTGCTTGAATTCTTGCCTCCCTTGGGGATCAATAGATTAATTCTGTGAGGCTAATAATTGCTGTACCACTGAGGTGGTGCATGATAAGGGGATGGTGTGCCATGAGAGGTCAGGCATTGCTTTTCAACTGAGCATTCTCTCCCTAGGAAACTGAACAGGTAGTATTTTCTCTCTCTGCCTGCCTTTCCCTCTCCCTCTCTCTCTCTCTCTGCCTGCCTTTCCCTCTCTCTCCCTCTCTCTCTCTCTCTCTCTCTCTCTCTCTGCCTGCCTTTCCCTCTCTCTCTCTCTCTCTCTGCCTGCCTTTCCCTCTCTCTCTCTCTCTCTCTCTCTGCCTGCCTTTCCCTCTCTCTCTCTCTCTCTCTCTCTGCCTGCCTTTCCCTCTCTCTCTCTCTCTCTCTCTCTGCCTGCCTTTCCCTCTCTCTCTCTCTCTCTCTCTCTGCCTGCCTTTCCCTCTCTCTCTCTCTCTCTCTCTCTGCCTGCCTTTCCCTCTCTCTCTCTCTCTCTCTCTCTCTGCCTGCCTTTCCCTCTCTCTCTCTCTCTCTCTCTCTCTGCCTGCCTTTCCCTCTCTCTCTCTCTCTCTCTCTCTGCCTGCCTTTCCCTCTCTCTCTCTCTCTCTCTGCCTGCCTTTCCCTCTCTCTCTCTCTCTCTCTCTCTGCCTGCCTTTCCCTCTCTCTCTCTCTCTCTCTGCCTGCCTTTCCCTCTCTCTCTCTCTCTCTCTCTCTGCCTGCCTTTCCCTCTCTCTCTCTCTCTCTCTCTCTGCCTGCCTTTCCCTCTCTCTTCTCTCTCTCTCTCTGCCTGCCTTTCCCCCTCTCTCTCTCTCTCTCTCTGCCTGCCTTTCCCCCTCTCTCTCTCTCTCTCTCTCTCTGCCTGCCTTTCCCTCTCTCTCTCTCTCTCTCTGCCTGCCTTTCCCTCTCTCTCTCTCTCTCTCTCTGCCTGCCTTTCCCTCTCTCTCTCTGTCTCTCTCTCTCTGCCTGCCTTTCCCTCTCTCTCTCTCTCTCTCTCTCTCTGCCTGCCTTTCCCTCTCTCTCTCTCTCTCTCTCTGCCTGCCTTTCCCTCTCTCTCTCTCTCTCTCTCTCTGCCTGCCTTTCCCTCTCTCTCTCTCTCTCTCTGCCTGCCTTTCCCTCTCTCTCTCTCTCTCTCTCTCTCTGCCTGCCTTTCCCTCTCTCTCTCTCTCTCTCTCTCTCTGCCTGCCTTTCCCTCTCTCTCTCTCTCTCTCTCTCTGCCTGCCTTTCCCTCTCTCTCTCTCTCTCTCTCTCTCTGCCTGCCTTTCCCTCTCTCTCTCTCTCTCTCTCTCTGCCTGCCTTTCCCTCTCTCTCTCTCTCTCTCTCTGCCTGCCTTTCCCTCTCGCTCTCTCTCTCTCTCTCTCTGCCTGCCTTTCCCTCTCGCTCTCTCTCTCTCTCTCTCTGCCTGCCTTTCCCTCTCTCTATTGAGCTGCTTTCAGCTTGTGAAGAGTCTGACAGAAGCTGTCCACATTAGCTCAGGTTTGGGTGGAGGGTGCTGGCATTTCAGTTTTGTAGTCGGTTGCAGGGATGTTGGGAGGCAAAGTAGGAGATTGACTGTTTTTTTTGCAAGAAGTTGGAATTTGGAAAGGAAGCTTCCAACGGTCTGCTTCCTTTGGTGAAAAACATGATTGGTATTGAAGCATGACATTTTTATAGCTTTTCTTTAAAGGGGCAACACCAATCCATACTTCTTTATAACTGCCCTGGAACAAATGTTTGTATTGTATGAGCAATATCTTTTCCACGGCTCCGCAGAAGCAAGCGAATAGGGTCCTCCACTGGTTACCTTTTACGCAGCTAAAGTAATGCAGAGCTTTGGCTCAGAGCTAGATGGCTTCAATCAGTATTGGGAAAAACTCAAATTTTAACTTTAGGAATCCTGTTGCAGGCAAGGCTTCATATCCTTAACCCTATGAGATATGTCAGTATTATTCCCTATTTTTATATACATTTCAAATGAACACCAAAGAAATTGGCTGATTTTGCTGTTTGTACAGTGTAGATTTAGTTGATACTGGTTTTGCTATCTAGGCTGGGGACCTCTTGAAAAGAAAATCAAATACTTGCAGCTGTATGTGAAATTGGGGCGTTGGCAATCTGTGTCAGAGTTGCGGGGCGACAAAGTTAATCCTGTAAAATAATTTCTAAGTGTTACTGCATTGGCTGCTAGAACTAACCTGCATTGATTCTGTTAACCTTTGTTGAACTGTCTGGTTTAACTCAACTAATTTTAGATTACATGTTAGAATAGATGTTGTGTGGAAAGAACCAGCTCATTTTCTTGTTAAAATGCTTTGCCTAGAACACCAGACTCAGGTAATGATAGAGTGGTGGTGAGGGAAGTATTTGTATAAAGCAAAACAAACAAACAAAAAACCCCACCCCAAAACCTTGCTTGATGCTTTACCTGACTAGATTTCAAGAACATTTAAAATCTTCGAGGAAAGGTAAGTGACATTTAACTGTAGATGCCGAGATCTGTAAGCTGGTGCCAACTGTTGCCAATTAAGTTCTCATATCGTGGCAGAGCCATCTTGAGGTTCCTGCATTTGCAACACTGCTAATCTGTAGGCAGAATAGTCAATCCATTTCCAGGTAATGGTAGTAAACCTGCAAATCTTTTAGTTACTGAAGATGATAACGCATGCATTTAAGTAAATGGAATTAATGTCCAATAGGCAGACTTTGTTTTCATTGTTTTGATGTTGTTAACTGTTTTTCTCAGGTTGTCAAGAGAGAAGGCAGTGGGACAGAGTCTCCGATGCTAGGTGATAAAGTGACCGTCCATTACACAGGATGGCTTCTTGATGGCACAAAATTTGACTCCAGTCTGGACAGGAGAGACAAGTTTTCATTTGACTTGGGGAAAGGTAATACCTTGTGTCTGGTATTGATCAGTTTTGGTGATAACTGAGATGGGATTTCCTTGCATGTGTGGCTCCTTTGCAGGTTAAAGTTGCTATTTAAACTTGTTTTCAGATCTTAAGGTTTATTCTCTTAGAATATTCTAATCAGTATAGCTTTGAGATTTTTCTGAATGAGAAGACTGTGAAGCCCCTTGATGAGGCCTGCTGAAGAATTCTTGGGCCTCAGACAAAGCACTCCAGGGGAGCAAATTTGCCCTGGTGCATAATGATAAAGAGTAGGTAAATAGGCAGAATGTACATTTTGTTGATTTTTTGGGGTTTTTTTGGCAGAAGGCTCAGAATCAGGAGTACTTAATTGTGGCCAGATACTGGGACAGGGTGCACAGGGGCAGCTGTCAGCTGCAGCATGATGAAACGTACTCCCTTTTTCCCTAAGTTCCCAAATTAACCCAAATGTGAATCTTAGTGCAGAGGTGCACTGCTTTGTCAAAAGCCTACGTTTCTTGAATGCAAAAATTCTAATATCCTTGTTCCAGCAAATCTTATTACTCAGTCTGAGTTTCTCCTTTGCAGTTCCTTACCTGTCACTTTATTTGGGAGATGAATTCTACAGTGTACTGAAATTTGAGATGATATGAAGTGTACCTATTAATACAAGACTAATAGAAAGGCTGCCTGATTGAGTTGAAAGGAGCAGCAAGTAGGAGAGCTTGAGTAAGAAATAGGATTTTGTTACTTGAGGTTCCAGCTTCTGTTTACTTTGGGCTTTAAAAGGAATACCACTTCTCCTGCTTTCCTCCCCCTTTCTGTTACAAGTGCATGTAACTTTTAGTTACCACTCATGCTGCTCTTTGCCAACTTTGGAGTGCAGAGAGAAAAGGCTGTTGTTTTGGATTGTTTTCAAAAACTGAGCAGGCAATCTCTCACCCCAAGACCTTCCTCTTTGAAGAGCTTATTGTTATTTCCTCGCATTTGAGATTGTGCCAAGCACTTCAGCCTGTGTCTGTGTTCGGATTACTTGTATTCGTGTAGGCAAGGAAGTAAGGGGAGGAAAAGAATCACTACACCTAGAATGAAGACATTTAGCCAAATTTTGGTCTCCAGATAACTTTATAATTTGATTAGCGTTAAAACTGATGTACTTAAACTGGAGCAAGCACAAGTCTTTAAGTATTTTCTGCTACATCTTAGGTTTTGTATATTAAAAGTGGTGATGCTCAGTTTCACGGCTGATCATGTCTTTCATGTATGCCTAGAAATTGTGACTGAAATTTGACTTGCATAGGTGAGGTGATTAAAGCATGGGACATTGCTGTGGCAACTATGAAGGTTGGTGAAATCTGTCGGATTACATGTAAACCAGAATATGCCTATGGCTCAGCTGGGAGCCCCCCGAAGATACCTCCAAACACTACACTGATTTTTGAGGTAAGTGAGAGATGGTCACTAAAACTGTACGTTTGAAAAGGAAACAAACATATTTCACTGTAGAAAATATGTGACGTAATACCCTGTCAAAACAGGAATGTTAGGTTTTCTAAAGATTAAAATCTGGTCAATTAGGGTGGTGTGGGCAAAGCATATAGTTCTAGTCTGGCTGCCACTGATCTGCGGTGGCTCAGGTTCCCGTATTTTGGAGTTTTAAAAATATTTAGATTTTTTCCAGTGTTAATAGTTTTAATTTTACAGATATGGAATGATTCACTGTAGGAAAGTGCAGGTTGCAGGGGGCACTGCAGGGGAGGGAGGACTATCTCAGTGGTGGACTCTGAAGTAGGTGCAAAAATGAAATCTTTAATCCCCTTTCTGCTTCATAAGACTCCAAGTAATGATACTTAGGTTAAATGTTTTGAAGTTTTCAGCAACAGAAGGAGCAATTAATGTCCTCAGTAATATATTTTTCATACTTTTTTACTGTTGTCTGTGCAATGCTAACACAATCTTTTATGAGCTATTCAGGGGAGAAAAGAAATAATTACCCCATATAAACTGCTAGACTATAAAGTGTTTTGGAACAGCCCTGCAACTATGACCTCGGTTTTCTGTAGTGCCAAGCATTTTAACAAGCCTTGAAGCACCATAAAACCAGTTTGGATTCAGGTTTTTGATTACCAACGTCTGTCTGTGGATCCAGGCTACACTGGTAAATCTTACCATCACAAAGTAATTTGTATGCACTTAGTCCCTGTCACAGATTCAGCAGTCTTGAGTTTGGTGTCTGGGTAACGCTAGTTTTACAATTCACATGGACATGGAGGTGAACTGCATGTCTTGGTGAGCATGGAGCCAGTTAGCATGGACATTTCTTAACCTCACCAGCAGAGGACAGAATTTGCTTCCTAGTGATCTTTAAGGCATCTTCTGTGCCCCTCCCAAACACCCTTCCCAAAAGGGGGCGGAAATAGCAGCTGTCTTTTCTGATTTATTTCAGTAGTGGGAGTGGTTGCTCAGAATGCAGACACTCGTGTTTGATTTTTCCATAGAGGATGATACTAAAATGTTCCTGGAGCATGCTCTGTCAAACAGTCTAAACAGCGTTTTAGGAGGATCTATTTTTACTGTTGAAACATTTTAATTTTCCAAGAAAGATTTTTAAAAATTATTTGCACCAGAGAAAAGGCAGATGGACTCTTTATAAGTGTGATTTTAAAAATTACTTTGTTCTAAAATACTTAGTCAATGGAATGGACTCCCTGTGTTGGGGGCATAAGGAAAGTTTTTAAGCTCTGATGATTGCTCTAAGATTGAATGTTTTATCTAATATCTGAGAAAGGTAGAAACAGTTCATGGAGTAGGGATGAAAACCTATTTAGATTTTAATGGAAACAATGAACATCTGTTAAGAAAGATAAATTAGACGTACTTGGATATTGTATTTGTATTACATTTGAATAGTGTATTTGCGTTTCTTTTTTCCATGAAATTGTGAGTAAATAGCCTTAAAGATGTATCTTGCGTGAAAGGATTCAAAAGATGCTGCCAGCAGGTTGTATCCCAGGCCACTAAAGGATGAGAACTTACTCCTTTCCAGTACATAAAAAGTAATGCCATTATTTCTGCAGTTGACTGTTCAAAAAGAATATCTTGCAAAGCTGTTCTTAAACAACATTTTTAATGTATAAATCTGAAGATATTTATGACTTACCTATATTGGATCAAACTACACATGCTGAAATGCTGTGTGCTTTGCACAACCACAAGTGTTGGCTATGTGTAATATAGGGTAGGATTGAAGGGGGAGGTAAAAACACTAACATGTATTTACTATGTTCTGACCTGACGACTCAAATGCAAACTCTAGTGTTTTGGGTTTTTTTTTTTTTTGGTTGGGTCCCCACCACCACCCCTCCACCTTTTTCTGCTCACTTCATTTTGATTGAGAGAAAGGAAAAACAAACAGAACTTCAGTGTAGCAATTATTGAAGATGCTCAGCTTCTCTGCTTTTTACTCTCCACGTGCAGTGTCTCAAAGCTCAAGACCTACCTTAGCAGCATAATAAAGGATTCCTAAGGGGTTAGCACTAGTACGCAGGATGCTACCTCGTTGTCCTGCAACAAGGGATAATACCTAACCTTTTGATAAATGAAAACACTAACTGCAAGATGGGGTTTGTTTCATCAGAGTACTGCTGAGTCTGTCTGATACAGTTATCCAGATGCTTCACTTCCCACTAGGTTTTTCTAAATGATGCCAGTCTGACCTCTCCATCTTCTAGGTACTGTTTAGGTAGAAGTAGTGTTTCATTCATGACCCTTTATATCCCCTAATGCATGCCTGAGCAGTAATGTTAGAGGAGAAAAGGGAGAAAGACAGAAAAGCACTGAAGCTGCCCATGATGGTTTTGTGCTCCCCTAACAAAATGGTCTGCGGATGACTGGCCACAACAAATAAGCAGTGCCAGGTATGTCCTGAATTCGGGGGGGCGGCATAAAACTTGGATTCAGAAAGTTCTCCTAAATTTTAGTTAAGTAGGAGTGATTTCTGACTAGTACGACTCTCAGGCACTGAAAAACTCTTTCCGCTTTCTTTAGTCTTGCACCCGTCTTTCCTTTTTATTATTTAAAACAATGTCAGCATGGTTCCTTTGCAAGTGCCATCACCATACCAAAATTTTGTATGAGTTGCCTTAAAAAGGACCCTCTAAAATTTACATTAAAAGATTTTTGTAGCTGTGTCATCACCATGTCAGCGTTTGGTTATGACCTGAAATAATAGATGTCTTATGGTTTGGTCTGGGGTGTTTTGGGGGTTTTGTTTGTTTTTCTTTTCTTCCTCATGATTGCTTTTGCTGAGAAATATAAAAAGATTCTTCCATCGAATACTGTTGTTCAGGTAAAAACAAAAAGAGGAGGGGAAACCTGTATGGTCATCAGTGGTATGTTCTGGAGTGACTTAGCTTGTTTGAGACAGACTGAAGAGAAGGACCAGAATATTACTTGTTATTAGGTATCCATCAAAATAGAAAGTGGAAGTACTCTTTGTGCTGGTGAACATTCAATTCCTTTTGCGTTCCGAGTATCTTAAGTCCAGTGTTATGAACGTCCACAGCATTAGCACTGAACTTTTTTTTAATGAGTTACTTAGTCTAAACAATGCTGATTATAATGGCTTGCTGTTTTTCCTATGTTTGAGTAAAACAATAGTATAGCAAAAGATTTTTTTTTTCTTAATTTTATAGCAGCAGCAACAAATTTCGCTTGTGACTAGACTGTTTTCCCATCTTGTCATTGTACTCCCACTTCAGACTATGATTTGCATTAGACTTGGGAGGTTATATGAAGAATCAAGCTGAATAGTTATCTCCTACATTAACACCAGCTCTTAAAAATTCTAAACAATTTGTTGCAGCAAGAAGTTTAGATTAAAGGTGTTGTTGTTTTATCATTCTTCTGGAAATACTTTTTTCCCTGAAATGATCCCACAATACACAGTGATAAGGCAAGACTAGAGGGGAAAACATGAGTAAAGAGAGGACTGTCTCTGTTCAGGCATGCAAGGGAGAACGACACAGAGGTTTTGAAACCGTTGTCCTGTGGCACAAGGGTAGGAGGATGAACAAACATGCGGGTAGCAACTGAAGTCTGAAAAGACATTCTTGAATTTGTTTTAATATTGCAGTACAGGTATTTGGAATCAGTTTGGGCTCCATTCCAAGCACTTTCAAGTTGATCTGAATTTGACCATAAGTGGTATTAAGGGTATAATCAGGTCTTAAGGATGAGGATTGCATCTGTCATTTTCCTGCTTCTTTTGTCCTTGCATTACTTGGAAACCTCCCCAGCCCTTGGATGCAGTGACCCTACTGGTGATTCCACTTGACTGTAGAGGAAGAGGGTGTGACAGCTGCTGCTCAGTGTGGTAGCACTGTGAAGTGGCAGCTAAGAGCAAATTCTTCCTGGCTTTATGTGTATTTTCCCTCATATTAAAAATAAAACAAAAAAACCCCGCTCAAGCCCAAAAAGTACTATCCATACTTCTGCCTGCAGTCATTAGCAAAAATACTATTAAAGAAACCCATAGAATGTTTTTTGTATTAGTAGTCCCTAAGAATTGTGGCTCATGGAAGCTTTATCCAGAAGCTAGGTTCACAGTCCCTTCAATTAAAGGATCTAATTTGTAGTATTGGGAGACCAAGATTGTTGGAGAAAAAAGACATAAAGGCCTGAATATAATCTGAAACTCTTCAGTAGGTTTCCATCCAGTGTCTACTGAATACAACATCTTCATAGCTTTGGCTATCTATTACCTTACAGGACATTAACTAAGACAGTGGCTTCCTGAACAGCTATAGTTCCAAAGGTCTCTGGAGAATAAATCTTGTGAGTTATGAAATTAATGGGATGAGAATAAATGCAAGGCATTTTTCCCTCCACAGATAGAACTTTTTGAGTTCAAGGGAGAGGATCTCACTGATGATGAAGATGGTGGCATCATCCGAAGAATCCGTAAAAAAGGGGAAGGCTACTCCAAGCCCAATGAGGGTGCACTTGTAGAGAGTAAGTATGTTATACAAATAGTAAATGCGTTTGCCACGTGAGAGCACAGAACCTTTTTCCCAGTCTACAACACCTTGCAGTGAGAGAGAGGAATATGTGGCTTCTCTTCCCTTTACTAAGTAACTTAACAACCTAGAACAAGCTTTCATTCTCTTATGTCCAGTGAGGTTTACATTTTCCAGCAGCTGTGTTCTCTGGAGATAGTGAATCTGGTAAGTGCTTATCTCATCACAAAAGGTAGATGAGTCTAATAAGAAGTATTTCCATTTGCTGAGGAACAAGAGGGGAAGTAGTTCTGGCACTTGTTGGAGTGAAAAAAAAACCCACATAAATGAATGAAAAAAAGGGTTTATTAAGTTTAGCAGCAGAAGTTGTATTTGCTGCCAGCAGCCATCAAGCATAGGTAGCTGTTAAAAGAGAAAAGACTGTTTAGAAGGCGGCTTTGGCAGTCCCTATATTACCTGTACTACCTGCCCCTTACTATACATGGATATCTTCTGATTTTTCTCCGGATTGTTCTGTTTTTTGTTACCAGTCCAGTTTGAAGGCCGATATGGAGATCGTGTTTTTGACAGGCGGGAGCTGCAGTTCGAGATCGGAGAAGGTGACAGCTATGATCTTCCTCACGGTCTGGAGAAAGGAATTCAAAGAATGGAGAAATTGGAGGAATCTGTGTTCTATCTCAAACCCAAGTATGCTGTTTCTGATCTTTTGATACTTGAAGGGCTTACACTAAGCATCTGGCAAGAACTAAGTGTTTTGTTATAATGCCTTTCAGCTTTTTTCAGTGCTGTAGTAAAAACTTGATCAGCCCCAAAAGATAGATGTATGAGAAGTATGAAGCTAAGACTGCTTTGCCACTAGGTTGTGAAGTAGTAGCACTCCAAAGGAAACAGTACTGACTGTGCATATGAAGATACCCTGAAGAACAGCCTCAGAACAGGGAAGGAGCTGATGAGCCTTCTGAGGAGCCCACTGTGATCAGATAGCTAGTCCTTAGGTGACGTAATTACTAAAGAGTATCAGAAATCCTTTGTCAGCAGAAGACATTCACTGGTATTCTGAAAACCTTTTGGAAAAAGGCCTTCAGGATTCCTCTGAGATACAAGGCAGAGTTATATCCAAACCTTGGAGCATTATGGGAATTCTCTGGGATGAGAACAGCTAACCTGAGGCATGTGACTGACCAACATTGTAACCTTAAACAGTCTTGGATATAAGCGGGATTTTCTCTCTGCAGTGAGAGCACACCTGAAACAAGTGGAGTTTGCATCAATTGTTTCCATCAAACTTTAATTTCAGTTGTTATTTTAAATTTTTTAAACTGTAACTGAACCTGATGGGGGAGAAGAGAAGCAAGGCAATCTGATCTTGAGGGGTTTCCTGCTAATGTTCAGCTTCTTCCTGGAGTTGTAGCACAGAGCCTTTCATGTACTGTTAATCAGCTGATTGGCAGTATATGAAGTGTACAGCTGTTCACTTAATCTCTGTATTTATTGTTGTCTTTGCTTTTCTAAGAATAGTACTAAAATACAGGTGCTCTGAAGGAAATATCCAGTTTCAGACTGTGAATATAAAGCAAGATATGTATAACTTGAAAGTATTTTTTCCCTTGATGGAGAGATAAATTGATTTTCTTTCACATAAGCTGAAAAAAAAAAGAATCTGTAACCTAGAGATCAATGAAATTAACCCCAGGTTTCTCCAGCTTTCTTCTACCTTGTGCTTGCTAACCTTAGAATAGTATCCAGAACTCCTAAAGCCTTTGTTTTGTAATAATGCTGTATAAGGATCCTAGATTTGCATGAGTGTGTTGCCTCCAGCTTCCTATGTAGAGAATATGGCTGTCTGGGTGGTTTTTGAACTCTTTTGGTTTTTTTTTTTTTTTTTTTGTCTCCATCCGCTCCTCACCCCCATCTTACAGCTATGGTTTTGGAAGTGCTGGGAAGGAGAAATTTCAGATCCCTCCAGATGCAGAGCTGCAGTATGAAGTGAAACTTAAAAGCTTTGAAAAGGTAGGAACAAGAGGTGAAGTCCCAAAGAGATTGGGAGGTGGGGGAAGAAGTGTGAGTGCAGCTTAAACAAGGATGATGGAATCCTGGAATGTTGATCTGAAATAGGGGAGCCACTGTTGTCAGTGGTGGCACACTGGGAGCTCTTGGCTGAAATTGTCCTTGTTCTTACTGTATCCCTGTCTGTTGCTGTCAGTGTCCCCCCTGCTCTAGCCCGATTTCCAGTAGCAGTGCAAAACTCTGCTTTGGCAAACCTATTTCTACCATATTGTTAGTGGGAAGCAGCATAGCTACTTGGTTTTCCCAGAAGCTGTGTAATTGACTTGAACTGTTTCTATTTGGGTAGGCTAGAGAGTCTTGGGAAATGAACATAGATGAGAAGCTGGAGCAAAGCTACATTGTGAAGGAGAGAGGCACTCAATACTTCAAGGTAAATTACAGTCCCCAAGTAATAGTAGCATTTCTTAGTCCGTGTCATAAACTGATAATGATGATTACAGATTCTGTCATTTCAGAGCAGTGTTCATGGTATTCTCTGTGACTTTTTACAGGGAAGATGGGAGGGGACAGTATCTTAAAAAAGAGAGAGCCTCAGAGTTGGAATTCCAAAGAACTAACTCCTTAGGGAGTTAGTTTTCTGTGTCAAAGCAGTTTGCTTGTACCTACAGATAACTTTGGGGCATACATTGAATAGTAGCAAGACTACAGTATCTTAAGTTCCTACTGTGGGATAACGCTGTGAATGAACAACATTCATTTTGGTAGAGATGTATGGAGAAACTGTTTCAAACAATTTGGCTACCTAAAGGCAGACTTTCCCACTATTTTCATGACACAGCAATAGTTGTGCTGTTTTGAAAAAATGCTCCATCTTCCTTCTTTTGTATCAGAAGTTGAAGATAAGGTGGGAGTTGAGAGTGAGGTATCAATGCTGGCCTATACCCCTAGCATTAGTGGGGGAGCTAGTAGGTATTCCTGAAGATTTTCTGTTCCTATGCAGGAGTAGCTTGCAGAAGCAGTATATTTTTGATGGTAGAAGTTACTTTCTGATTTGTCTGAACTACTTTTCAGATCATCTGCTCATGGTAAGATGAAGGGGAGAGAGAGATATAAAAGTTACTGTGTGATGAGCTGTGTGATAATTGAACTGCTTTGTTTACAGGAGGGGAAATACAAACAGGCAGCATTACAGTATAAAAAGATTGTGTCATGGCTGGAGCATGAACCAGGACTCTCTGATGAGGAGGATACAAAAGCCAAAAGCTTGAGGCTTGCTGCCCACCTAAATCTAGCTATGTGCCATCTCAAGCTGAAGGAATACTCCCAGGCTTTGGAGAACTGCAACAAGGTAGTAAAGGTTTGTTTATTCTTAAGCTGCACAAGCAGTCTGACAGTTTTTCTCTTGCTTTAAGAGTTTGAGGGATACCAGGCCATGTGGTGTTTGGCCTTTCTTATCAGCTAGCAGAGCAGGTTATTTTTGTAATAATTGTCCTTTGAATATCATTTACTAACTTCCTGCTACATTGAGAATATTTAAGTATTTAGAAATGAGAAACTCTGAGAAAGTAGTCATGTTGGCAAAGGTCCTTCAGAGAGCTTGAAGGGAGAGCCAGAACTAAATCTTAGACTGGCCTGTTCTCTGTAAAATAGCCTACTATATTCGGTCCTCTTTGTACTTACTTCTACTGTATTCAACTCAACTTATTAGTAAGCCCTGACAAGACTCATAAATTACATTGGAAGGTACAGTTTCTCACAGTCTCTGGCGTTCCAACTGCATATTATTTAAAAAAAAAAAGTAATGTGATTTTTGCTTTGGATTTTTAATGCAGGCACTCGAATTGGACAGCAACAATGAAAAAGGCCTCTTCAGGCGTGGAGAAGCGCACTTGGCAGTCAATGACTTTGAATTGGCCCGGGGAGATTTCCAGAAAGTGATACAACTTTATCCAAGTAACAAAGCCGCCAAAGTGCAACTGGTAACTTGTCAGCAAAAAATACGGGAGCAGCATGAGAAAGAGAAGAAGATGTACGCCAACATGTTCCAAAGGCTTGCAGACAGAGACTTAAAGGTAAGTAACACTATTCCAGAAGACTCAGAGGTGGTGTCATGGGTTAGACAAGGAATAGTGTTTTACATATTCAGCTTACTTCTTAGTATGGAGAAATATAGTGAGAGAACACTCAAGTAGCTTCCTCTGGGGGCAAAGACTGGAAATAGCCAACAGCCAAAATGATTAGGCCATCTTGTTTGAACAAGAAAACTAGCAGTGCCAAGCATTGCACACAATGCTTTTACTTATTTCATCTGATTTTGCAACTGACCAGGGTTAATCAGAAAGCAAATGAAGTGATGAGATGCAAACATGGTAACATTCAAGAACTGAAAAAAAAGTGCCTCTTATCCTTGAACTGATCTTCTAAAGAACAGTCTGTTCTGGTGCCAGGGTGGCCAGTCTACCAAGTCCTTATGTCTGTCATACAGATGATGCTGAGCACCATCTTTGTTCTCATGGAGACATTAAGATGTTGATGTTCTTCATCTCAAACGTCACAGATTGATAATGAAGTGTCAGAATTCAGACTGTCAGAAGATTATTCTACTCTATGGATGGCTTTCCTACTAAGCTTTCACTAGAATTTTAGTAAATGCTACTTCAGTTAGCAATGGCAATATTTGAATACAGGTTATTACAAGGTTGTATCAGCTAGCAAAATAGATTCAAAGTTACTGGTGAGAATCACATATCCTAAGAAAATATTGTGTTTGTTTTCCTTAAATCTGATGGTCCAGAAGGACTAGATGAACCTCCAAGACAAATCTGGGATTTCTGTCAGACTCAAATTTTCTCAGTGCAGAAGCTTACATCTTGTGAGATTACTTTCACAAATCTTTGTGTCACCTTCCCAGAATAGGTGTGGAGAACTGAAGCAAAAATTTGTCAGATTGGTATGTCAGTTTCCTACAGTTAACTGTCAGTGAATCTGTCCAGGGGCCTGTTGTCCTCAGATGAGTGTATCCTGACAATTCAGGCATCTCAGGCTGTCAGCTGACAATTTCCTACATGAAACACTTCACAAACCTGTCTTCCCCTCCCTCAATCTTCCAAAATGAGATATACCTGAAATGAGTTTATCTCCCAGAGGCAATAGGAGATGTATCCTGTTCTTCACCTCTTACTCTGCTAAATTAGTCATACAGTGACGATACAGTAACACCTAACTGGATGGTTGGGTGGGCAAGCTGTTGAGTTTGTGGTTTTTTTTTGTTGTGGGGTGGTTTTTTGATATGTTTTTTTTTTCCTCTTCAAAGAGTAGCAGTAGTTCTGTGGATTTGGTCCTGCTTTTCATGGAGGATAGAAAACAAACACAAATGCAGACGTCCCCCACTGATTCTGCAAGGAAAGTGTCATTATCCATGTAGTTATGTATCTGGATAAAGTGGCCTGATTCAACAGTCCTTGCTTATTGGAACCTGTAAGAAAGTATTCTGTCCTTTTAGATGTTGTCATGTATAGCCATGAAACCTTAAGTTTCGGTAGGCTTTAATGAAAAAATCTGAGGAAGATAAAGATACAGCATCTAAACTAGACTTACTTCACTGTTGAGCATCTTCATTTTTGAAAGGGCAGGTTTTAATTGCCACCTGTCAGGCACTGGTGTGCAGGTTCCTTTCAGCTAGCACAGCTGCTGGGGATCTGGCTTCCTCTCTTAGGCGTGAGATACAGCAAGATCTGCTGTTCAGAGAGGAAGAGTGGATTGCTGAAACAAGCTATATCACTAAAAGTATGAAAGGGCTGCCTTTGTGCTTTTCAGAATGTATACCTCAGCCCTAAGACAGATGGTAGAGTTGTATTCTTGGCAAAAGACAGACTCACAGTCTTTGCAGACTGTTCGGGATACTACAAAGACAGCTTAGTTTCAGTTTTTCCATCTACTTCAGACAGAATCAGTTTATAGAGTCATAGAATCATTTAGGTTGGAAAAGACCCTTAAGATCATCGAGTCCAACCATTAACCTAACACTGCCAAGTCCACCACTAACCATGGTCCCTAAGTGCCATGTCTCCATGTCTTTTAAATACCTGCAGGGGTGGTGATTCACCCGCTTCCCTGGGCAGCCTGTTCCCATGCTTGACAACCCTTTTGGTGAAGAAATTTTTTCTGATATCCCATCTAAACCTCCCCTGGTGCAACTTAAGGCTGTTTCCTCTCATCCTATCTCTTGCAGCTGTTCTTCACAGGACTTGTCCTCTAGACCCATCACCAGCTTTGTTGCTCTTTGGACAGGCTCCAGCACCTCAATGTCTTTCTTGTAGCAAGGGGCCTTAAACTAAACATAGTATTTGAGGTGTGGTCTGACCAGTGCCAAATACAAAGGGGCGATCGCTCCCCTAGTCCTGCTGGCCACGCTATTTCTTATACAAGCCAGGATGTTGTTGGCCTGGTTCATTCTTCTCCATAGTTCGATGATCTTGGGAATGTGCATGTGTTTACACTCGTTTTTTTTCTCGGAGCCATCTGGCCTACTTCAAAATGGATTTGTATGAAAAGGGATTGATGGAACATGGAACTGTAAACAAAAGATGCTTACTCCCCATGTGAGTTTTTGGGATTTTTTCTTGCAAGAAGAGATGTTTTCCTGTTAACTGATATAACATGTTGCTTTACTCTAACTCCAACAGTGTCTCTGTTAGTGGTGGTAGAAGTTGTTCAGGAGTCTGGAGAAGAGATTTTGTTTACCAAATGTCTTCTGATTGCTGAGAAGGGAGCTTGGACTATAGTTCTGAAATTCCTGACATCTGCCTATCTCCTGCATCAGTAGTTCTTTTAATGAATTTGAACAGTTCACATGTGTAAAGTGTGAATTTTTAAAGGTCAGAATGCTTATCACCTTATCTGAAGCCCAGGATTCCTAGCTAACAGATTTTCTCTGGAGAGGAGCCTTTTCTCTGGTGTACTTCACAGAACGCTCCTAAGGATGAAAGGTTGGCCTTTGATGCCTGGATGTTCTTTGGCTGTAGTTTCTTGTTGCAGCTAAGTTGATGTACCATTTCAGTTTAAGGATTCTGCCCCTCTTTCCCCTCCCCCAGCAGTGCATACATACGGTTTTGCTTGTTCTTGTCTGGCTCTCATCTAACCTCACAATAAAATGGATGGTTCAGGGTGCTAGGCTGAGAGGTGGAATAGCAATTTCATTGCACTATCTTTCGAGATGAGCAGGACGATACATTTCTACCTCCCATTACTGTGTTTGAAAATGGTTGCAAGGTCAGGATGTGCTGGTTATGTCCTGTTGTAAAAACTGACCTCTGATCTTTACCACATGGCGCTCTGCCTTCCACGCCTTTTTAGGTGGACTGGAGGGTACAGCAAGGAAGGGGGCTTTTAGAGCAGCCACCTTGTCAGATTTTCTTCTGGCTAAGCTCTTACAGAGGACATCCGAGTGACTCTTGTTGAGTTGAAGCCATTCTGTATGAAACTTGTCCAACAAAGATATCTCTTTGTATCTTGAGTCCAAGTGTGCCTCGTACAAGTTGGAAGTGGGGGCATGATATGGGAATTGCTGAAATTGAATCACATGGAAACTGAAGCAGGATGAAAGCAGTTCTGTGCAGAAGCATCCTACATTACTTTCAGTTTGTGGGAGAACTCTTAAAGTGTTATGTGGCAAGTGTGCACTCATCACATTATGAATCATAACCATCTAACACCAGTATTATTTCTCAGCCTCCTCTAAACTGCTCCTGGTTTCTTAGATTTGTAAGAAATGCAAAGAAATTTTTTTATTTCTCTTGGCTGAAGGTCCTAATATATTAATTCAGTCTTGCAGGGAGACAGGTATCCCAGTGATAAGAATCAAACATTTGTGGGTTTGTGGTATTGCTTGCAAATGCTAGCAGTGTTGTGTAACAAAGGAATATATTTTTTGTTTCTCTACTTAGTCAGCTGCTGCTTTTCAAACCAGCCACACTGAAGATGAAGAAATGAAAGATGAGCAGAATGGAGTTGAAGATAAATCGGAAGTTGACACAGAAGCATAAAAACAAACCCTATTCCATTAGTTTTGTAAATGAAAGAATTTCCAGTGAATTAGACCTTTATTTTTCTACCTGGTTGGACAGTGGCTTCAGGGGAGCAGAGGCTGAAGCCACCATGCCACAGTCAATTACAGCTTTATATGTCTGTTGAAGAAGCTGAGTGGCAGGATAAATCTGGTTTAATCCTAGGGACTTTATTTATTCATTCTGCCTCTGTTACTGTTTGGGTTCTGTCTGGATTTACTCTGCTTGGTTTATTTGCATTTTGCCATTGGTGTTTGTCTCTTTCTGGTTCCAGCTCACTTTAATGCCAGGGTCTGCTTCCTTAACTTACTTCCTTGATTTCTTTCAAGTAATCAGCCTTTTCCGTGAGTCCTCACATGAGACTTGAGAACAAATTGGCGCTCCCAGTTCTTCTGCCTTGGCATTGCACCCTTCCCCCCCGTTCAGCAGGGAGTCCCTTCCATTAAGTGTTGTAACCTTTCTTGTATGCCTCCTCTTTGCAAATTGCTGAAGGTGAAGACTGTGAAGTCACAGCTTAAATAATAAAGCTCCAATTAAACTCAAAAAACCAGAACTTTTTGTGGTTTTTTATTGGAATTTGCACAGAATTAAGAGAATTTTACTGTCCTTTGGTCATTCAGCATTTTCTCATCCACATAGCTGTACAGCAGCTACAGTGTCTGATTATTTTTGTGTTGTTTGTTCATTGCCATAGAAAATTCCCACGATAATTGATACAGTATTTACCCATTTATTTGCAAAATGAAAAAATACGTTGCTGAAAACTGTACAAAGCAAGCCTGTAACCTATGCATAGAGCTTATTTTCGGTTTGTATTGCTACCTTCCCCTCCACCCTCCATGTTTTAAAACCGGACCAGAAAAAAGAACCATTTATTTATACCTGAAAGTGACCAGCTTTGAAGAGAAAATAAGTTTTGATGGTTTAACACATCAAAATACTTCTGATTCCTAATGAACTGCAAAATTCTGAGTGATTCTAATGCCTGCTTATCCCCATCTCACAAGAAAGCTATTGCTTGATACTCTGCTTCTTTCTGCAGTATGTTTTGTGTCTTGTTTGGGGGCAGGTGTGCTTTTGGATTTTGTGTGGGCTTTTTGTTGGGGTGGTTCTTTTGTGTGCAGGTAGTTTATCCTGTTAATATAGTGTTAAACTCAGCATCTACTCTGTCCTGTTCTGAGACCCTCTAGCAGCAGGGACACTATTTTTGCCTGCTCTGCAGGAGGAAGATAGATATGTTCCTTTTAAATACAAAAATTGATTTTCTGCAGTGAGAAAAATGTTTTGTCTTTCCATGGCATGGGATGAAATTGTTAGTATATTGCAGAGAGTATCCCTGTTTTAACATGAATGACGTCTGACATCTTAGGTTGAATTCCTGGTTTCCCTTGCTAAGGTAAAAGTACTGTATAAGCATTTATTCATGGGGTTCTTGGGGACTGGGAGGTTGCCAGTACCAGCCCCTGCAGCAGCACCACCTTAGGCCTGGCAGCCATGTAACTGAATGGTCACCAGTGGCATGCTGTCCAGCCTCCAGGCCCAAGAGTTGTTGTTCACCACCTGCTGTGGGGTTAGAGCTCGCCTAGGCGAGCTGTGAAATGCACTGCTTGCTGTCTGCGTGGTGTAGCGATGCTCTAAACTTCAGTGAGGTGGGGGTGGGATAGTAGAAGAGGCAGGATAAAGTAGGTAGGTCCTCACACTTAAGGAAATGCTGATTTGATTTGCAAAAATCTTAGCGTTGCTAGGGAATGCAGGTGCTTTTCTCGAGTTCTAACTCTTAATATCGTCCCTGCATACGTGAAAACTTTCACCTTGTACCAAGGCACTGCTAACTCTAAGGGGCATGTTACAGAGCTTACAAGGTGTGAACAATGTCAACTGAAGCTACAAGAGGGGATTTCCAAGCACAGAAGAACATTAAGGGGAGCAGGAATGTCAAGCAAGTCTTTTTCTCTAGCAAGGGAATACCTTGTTTTGTTGGCAGTTAACTGGAAATCTGAGCCCCTGTGGCTGAAACTGTTGTTGCTGTGAAAGTAAGCATAGGGCCAAGTCCTAATGATTAATTCTTGAATGAGAGTTTTCAAGGATCTTCCACAGGGATGGCAGTTCTTGAGCATGTTTTTGAAAGCAAAAATTGAGATGATAGAGCATCTAAAAAAATTCCTAGAGTCAACAGTGGATAGGTTAAGCGTGAGCAATCTTGAGTACTATTTTGCCCTTGTTAGTACATAACAGACTGAAATGTTTAAGACTGTAAATCAACTAAGGACAGTAAACATGCTCTATTTGGGCACCTGAAATCAGGTTCTGTGCTGTCTTTAAGAATGGGTCTAGCTGCCAGCAGAAGATGGCATGCTAGCGTTTATAAGTGAGGTCATGCATGTAAACTTCAAATATGAACTAATTGTTATGTTTTTACAAAAAAATAAATGCTTAAAATAAACAATTACAATACTGACTTTGTAAGCCACACACATCTGTGGGTCTCAATCTACAAATCCTTCATCCTGTGCAGTATTCTTGTGATAGCACAGTATTCCTGGAGTAACAGGTGCCTCACAGTTTGCTCTCATCTGTGAAAGTGGGAACAACCGATCCTTGCCCAACATGCCCTGGAAGCATGAGGGAACTGCTTGGTGCTGTTCGGTGCAGGACCGTACCCTCGGGTCTGGCCAGAAACCACACAGCGCGGTAGGGAAGTGGTTTTGCTGTTGGGACGAGTTGGATCATGTGAAACGGCAGCGAGGCTGGCGGCCGCAGGGCCCTAGGCCTGGCAGGCCACGGCTGTGCCCGCCTGGCGAGCGGCGGACAGGGCGCCTGGACCGGGTAACGGGGCGAGCGGGCGGGCTCTCGCTCCGCCGGGCAGGCGGCACAGCGGCCGCAGGCCCGGCTGCCCGGGGCGCCAAGGCAAAAGGCGCGCTGCGGGGCGTGGGGTGGAGCCGGCCCGGCCCCTCGCCCTGGCCTTCGCAGCTGCCCGCCTCCGCTGGGGGAAACCGGGGCCGCGGCGAGGCGGGGCGGCGAGGAACGGCCGCGCTGATGGGTCCCAGCGGGAGTGCAGCGCTGCCGAGCTGCCTGTCGGGATCCCCGCCCCGCCGTCACGTGGCCCAGTCCCTCGCTGGGCGCCTGCGCGCCCCGCCTCCGTTTGTACCCGCGGAGCCGCCGTTGCCCCCAGCCGCTTCAGCCTGGCGGCTGGCTCGGTGGCCGGTGGCGGGAGCTCCGCCTCTGCGCCTGGTGGTGGCGGCGGGATGCGGTCCGTCAGCTACGTGCAGTGCGTGGCGCTCGACTTCGGCGGCAGCCTCTTCCCGCACGCCATCTGCCTCGGGGACGCCGACAACGACGCGGTCCGCAGGCGGGGGTGGCCGCTGTGGGCGGGCGGGGCGGTGTGGCAGTAGCGGCCCTGGGACAGGCCCGGCCCCGCCGCGGGGCTGAGGCGGGACCGGGGCAGGCAGGGTACTGGGTCCGGTTTGGGTGGCGAGCCGGGACGGGGTGAGGGAGCTGGGCTTGACCGGCCTGGGGAGCGCCTGGCGCTGCCCGCAGCCACCGCCCCCTTGCAGCGGCGGGTCGGGGCCACAGTCGCAGGCTGTAGCGGAGGAAGCTAACCCGGGGCGGCGGGAAGCACCGATGGGTTGGTGTGGCACCAGAGCAGGTGCCTGGAGGAGCTGGTGGGCCTGCTGTCCCTGGGGGGACTCGGAGCTTGACGGGTGCCTGAGCAATGTTAGGGACACGGGAGTTGGGTCAGATAATCCCCAGAGGACGGTCCCTTGCAAACTGAAGGTTTTTAGTGATTCCACCACAGTTAGACATGGCTGGGCACCCTTGGCACGGGCCCTGGATGATGTATAGCTAGCAGAGAGGTTATCTGTTGGTCCCAAAGGCAGATGCTCTCCTGGCGTGGTGGTGGCTTTGTAGAGATGTGGGGAAATGCTTTGCTGGGGCACAGTGGATCACAGACAGAGTAGAGCCAAGTTGTCTAGACCTGTATGATGGATGGATGTACATCAGGAATGTTGCAGTCAGCCCCACAAATGGTTATTTCTGATGGGAATGATTTGTCTGTAACTAGGAAAAGGTTAGCTCAACCAGATATATGTAAACTGTCCTTTCTTCTTAACAGCCAAATTTTATTACAGCAATGCAGTAGATGATGAAACAAATTTTCCCATAAGGACTTGTGTTATGTGGGGTAAAGTGTGCAGGGAGTTACAAAATGCACACAATTTAAATACACAGAGGCATGATGCAGAAGATGGGATAGCAGTAGGCTCGTCAGCTCTGGTGGTTGGTGATTTTTACCAGTGTTCTTTAAAGACCTTTCTGAAAGACCTTTACCCTTTCCTCAGTGAGATTGAACATCCAGTGTAAAACTGTTGTAAGCATTCTTGCAGCCTCCTTCTGGATGACTACATTTTCCTTGTTGCTATCATCATCTTCAGCTGGTTCAAGAAAGATCAAGTCAATCGAGATTGAAGGGTGGAAGGTGGGGTGATGATGATGATTAGCAGACAGAATGTTAAAACAGTCAGTGATGCAACTCTGAAACAATGGCTAGAAAAGCAAAGATGTTGATCTAAGGAGCCGCTCTCCAGCTCTTCTATCCATGAGAGTAGAATTAGGGTGGTTTTTTTCCCCCAAGACCTTCTGTTTATTCAGGTCTGTCTCTGATTCTTGTTTTGCTTTGCTGCTTCTTCCAACAGAGTGATTTTTAGATATGTTTTCTGTAATTATTGCTGGGTGGGAATGCTGCTACTGTAATTGTGAATTTCTTCTTACTAACCAAATTCTCTTGTACAGCTGAACGAGCTAGTGGTGGGAGACACCAACGGGAAACTCTATGTTTACAAGAATGATGATAGCAAACCCTGGGTTGTGCGATCTTGCCAAGGAATGGTCAGTTCTTGACAAAATTTTTAAGTGCTTGGGCCTTTTGGTGTATGTGCAGCCAGCTGTCCTTGACCACTACCTAGGAAAAAGTAGGTGGGAGGGGAGTGGCATCCAGAATTGGTTCTGATGCCTTTCATGTAGTTATGCAAGACCCAGCTTTTGCCCACAGTTAGTCCTGTGGATGAGAAGTGATGAGCAAAGAACTGAACAAACACAGGAACTGGGCTTCTGTCCCACCTTGACCCTGGTCCTGTGCACTGTGGATTTTGCCCAGGTCTCTGGGCAGTTGTGTGGTGGATATGTTTCTGTCCCTGACTCTCCTCTTTTTGTCCTTGAAAAGGCTGTTTAGAGTTCAAGGGACGGTTTATGAGAGAGGAGGGGGTAGGGCAGAGGCTTATCCCAAAGTGCTGTTCTGGGTTGCCTTCACTCATGTGTGGCCTTCTTTTCTCTTGCAGCTCACATGTGTTGGTGTGGGAGATGTGTGCAATAAAGGAAAGGTGAGAGCAGCCAAATGGTTCCCAGCTGTGTCTGTAGGGTATGTGGAAGGTGCTTAGGAGATTAGGGTCATGTCATATCCTCACTGTGGGAGGAGGACAGGTTGCAGGTGCTTCCTCTCTAGGATCTGCCCTTGCTCACAGAGTTTTAGCACTCCTGTTTTAAAACTGTTCTTCTCTTTACATATAACCTGTATCTGTCTGAGCCATATGCAGGTTTTAGTGAGCAAGGCAATCCATCCTGTCTTCAGAAAGCACTACTGATTTGCATGTCTACCTGTGTGAGCACCACAAGGCTTTGGTGGTTTGAGGGTTGCTCCTTTTCTTCAGAGGCTTTTGCCCTGCTCTGTGCTGGTCTCTGCTGTGGGCCACGGCACTTCTGCCACTTGGCTGTGTGCATGTAAGGTCATCTAAACAAGACTGAACCACAAAATAGTCTAGTCTCCCAAGCAAATTCCACTGGTTCTAATATGACTCCTTTTGCTAGGTTGCTATTTCTGGTGGTTAGACCAGGACCACTGAGTCTAAAAGTCACAGTTTAGGCGCCCTGCCCAAAATACCATAGCTATGTGTGCTCCATAGCTTAAGTGGGGAGCAGAGCTAAAGTGAACATTGAGAAAGTCGCACATTGGGGATTTCATGCACACATCAGCATGATATCCTAGTCTGATGAGGATGAACAAGAAGCTTGGACCTTGCTGTACCTGAGTAGTTTGTATGCTGGCCAAAACCCTTCTCTCTGTAGCAGTCACTGATCTTGATGGATCTACCCTTGTATCTTCCCTTGCCCTGCTGTGGGACAGCTTCTCCAGTCTCTAAAAGAGGAAAAATAAAAAGGTTTTTCTTTTCCCTCTTAGAATCTTGTGGTGGCGGTGAGTGCAGAAGGCTGGTTTCATCTTTTTGATCTGACTTCTCCAACTTCCAAACACCCAGATGCTTCAGGCCACCATGAGTTGGCAGCAGCAGAAGAGCAGAAGCCGGTGTTCAAGCAGCACATTCCTGCCAACACCAAGGTCATGCTGATCAGTGACATTGGTGAGCTGGGAAGCTGGTGAGGGAGTTTGTGGGTATGGGGTGGGGCGGGGGAGAGAGAAGTGTGTGGGACTCAGAAGGAAATTACGATCTTACTGAAACAGATGCTCTAACAAACCACAACCAAGTCACAGAGGAGAGAAGCAAGAACTTCAGGAATTTTCCTGAAGTGCAAGTTCTCATTACAGGATTGGGATCCTCAGGGATGTTACCTGACAGAAACCAGCACAGTGGTTTCTGAATGCTGGGGCTCCTAAGGCTATGAAAGCCTGAGATAGCCGATCTACCTCCTTGTATTCCCTGCAGATGGAGATGGGAAGTGTGAGTTGGTGGTGGGTTACACTGACAGGGTGGTACGTGCCTTCCGCTGGGAGGACTTGTCGGACAATTCAGACCATGTCTCTGGGCAGCTGCTCCTATTGAAGAAATGGCTTCTAGAAGGTCAGGTAAGGAAATGTGATGTTCAGGCCAGAACTTGTCATACAGTCTTCAAGAGGTGGCTCTCCCAAGGGAATAAGCACAAAATCAGTCATATGAACAAAGCAATTGTCTTGTTGATGGCTTGAAAGGAGATTTGCCCAGTGGTTGTCCTATACATGCAGAGCAGCTGGTGGGTTGGTCAGGGAAACAGTCAGTTGCTCACACCCAACTAGAGAGCGTTAATGGAAAATACTAGTATGTTCTTAAGTGGCTTTTGGTAGGGAAGCAACCTTTTAGTATAACTTGGACATTTTGCTTCTAGCTGAATTTGTTCAGCTCCTACTCAGCTCTATCAGAAGACCTGCCACATTCAAGTTTAGGTGCAAGGAGCACAGTGAACCCTTCTAAGGCATTTAAAACTCAGTTCAACTATACTTTTCCTCTGCCAGTATAGGTGGACAGCCTCTCTGTGAACCCAGGCCCTGATGGCTCACCGGAAATGATGGTGTCTCAGCCAGGCTGCGGTTATGCCATTCTGCTGTGCACCTGGGACTCTGAACAGCAGGCCGCAACAGAGGGAAGAGACAGTTCTGTCCCAAGCAGGTGAACCTAATGCATGGGATAGATGAGATTCTGCTGTAGATGCCTGTCACAAGGGGGTACCACCATTCCACGTGTCTGAGGTGGGGGTGCTGTCATTAGTCTTTACTTCAGTGACTTGCTGTGCTGCTGGGAGCTCATGACTTAAGCCCATCACAAAGATGAATACTACTGCTTTCCTTGTATCCCACTCTCTTCTCCTCAGATTGGGCAGGGAGAGTGGCAAAACCAGCTCACTGGGGGGGGGCAGTACTGGGGGCTAAGGCAGGGAAATGAGTGACCTGGATCTCCAGAGAAAGAATGGCAGGCAATCTGGTGACCTGTCTAATGGTGGGAAGGGTAGCAACTGAAAGGCTGGGCCAAGCCCAGTTGGTCTGAAGCCCAGGGTCACACTTTGGGTTTGTTCACTCATTTCTTCCAGGTGAGGTAAATGGAGGTTTTCCTAATGAGACCCCTGATAGCCAGTGCTGTAAATCACAACCAGAGAAATTGGGATGAGGTTATTGTCCTTGGTGCTGGAGAGACCCATGTGGGGAATTCAGGTGCTTCTGTGATCTGTAAGACTTTAAGGGAGACCTAGAAAACTGCAGCAGGAGGGGAGCTAGGGAAGTCTCCATCATATCTTGGAGACCTTAGTGGAATGGTACCATGCTAGCCAGAAGCCAGGCCCAGAACAACCTGTTCAACACCGGGCAGACACGTCCTCAGTGATAAGCAACCAGGCTTATGTGACAGTAATGATAAAAATTCTTTCTGTGATTGGAATACATGTTTTACTGATTATTTTTTTTTTTTTGTCAATCTCCAGTTTTCTGATGCATCAGATCATTATGGGTTTGTTTTTCAAACATTAGTGAGTTCCATACCTGGGGTGGCATGCATTCTTTTCCTTGATCTTTACCATTAAAGACTAACCTATGCACAAACTCTATCAGTCTCTGGATTTGTAGAGCTTTGGTGTACACCACTCTTGAGATTGTTCTGGCACAGTCCCAGACACGGTTCCCTAACCTTTCCCTGATGTCTGTCTCTCTTTTTTCCTAGCGAGGCGCCTGTTCGAGATGTTGTTCTACACCAGACATCTGGACGGATTCACAACAAGAATGTTTCCACTCATCTTATTGGTAGCATTGGCCGAGGTGAGAGATTAGGACCTTGGGGTCTCTGGCCCAACAGTTGACCCCAAGTTTTTTTTCAATACATCAGTCCAGCATGAAATCAGATTTTCTGTGGTTGAAAAATAACAGTGGGAGGCAGCTTCAAGAACAGAGGGAACTCTGCTTCTGTTAGCCAGCTTCCAAAGAAAGACAGCTGTTGTTTGCATTTGAACTTTTTATCGCATTTGTCCTTCCCTGTTTAGCTCTTACTCTTCACCTAGCACATCAGTTTCTCTGCAGCTTCCACTGGCCTGCATTTACTCATCCTGAATTGCTGCCATGCCATGCTCCTGCTGATGTCCTTGATCTTTGCTTTTGCATGGCTGCGGCTTATGCCCTCTTCTTAGTCCCTAGATGCATCTCTAACTTTTCACAGCCTCATCTTTATTCTTGCTTTTGTGCTTTCAGCATCTGATTCCCAGTACCTGGCAGCTGAGCATATCCTGCTCTTTCTTCACCTATGTAGTCCCAAGCCCTCCAGAGCTGCTTCCATATTTCATTTATATCATTGTCCTCTGCCTCCTTCCAGTGTATTCTGTTCAGCTGTTGTATCTAAACTGTCCACAGCTGCTGGCTCCTCTCAGCCGTGACACACTGCTGTTGTGTCCAGACTTGTCTAACACACTGCCGCTGCTTCCCTTGTGCAACTGCTTTGTGCTCTGACCCGTGCCTGGTGCAGCTGCTGAACCCTGTTTTGGTACCTATGGAGAATAAGCAGCTTTCACTCCGTCTTGGAGCATGTGGGCATAATACAAGAAGGCAGAAAATTCTCAATGCAAATCATTCTGTCTGCAGCTGGCTGGAATCCAGCTGCATTTACTCTGTCCCAGTATTACCCCCTGCATTGCTGTCTGAGAGTGATTTAGGCTGTCCAGTGTAATTAGAGCTGGATGAGAAATCTGCTGAAACCCCACCTCTTCCCCAGAGTACCCTTCCTCCCCAGTTCCTAAGCTTGTCATGTTTTCAGCATCTCGGGTGCTACTCATAGTAGCATCTGAGATGGTACATGGCCAACAGAGCATGAAATCAATTGTTTCACTGCATACAAAGCCTTGCATCTAATGAGAGGTGCCTGTGAAAAATGAAGGCACGCAGAATAAGGGATGAAGAGATGGTTGTGAAAAGCCCACTGATGCTGGACCATCAAAATTGAAACAGCTGAAGAGTACTATGCTGACCAGTTTGTAAGAGAGACACATCAGATCTTTTGGATCACAGCCTGTCTGGATAAACGTCAGCTAGGGACAACAGAGCACTCAAACAGCTGACTGTTTGCTTTAAGATGATCTGTGGAAATAGGGTAGTCAGTGTCCTGGGAGCGTGCAGGATGTTGTAGCTTGGAGCTGTCTATGGGCAGTGGAGGTAAGTTTGCAGCATTAAGTTATTCTGGGGAAAACTCCTGTTTGCTTTTGGCTCTGCTGGCTTGTCCCTGACTATGAGGTTTCCTGGATTCCTGCAGACCACAGGAGACTACAGGTCTCCTATGTTGTTGTTGAAAGGACTAAATGCAGCTATAGTTGAATACAGCTCCAGTCTTCCCCTGCCAAGTGTGATATCACTTCCAAAACTTGACCTTGCATATGTCTTCTGACTGGTAGCTAGGTAGAGAGTGTACTGAAGGGCTGAAGCAGCCCAGTGGTCAGGGGATTCTCCTCTTCAGATTTAACTAGTCACATTTGTCAGTGCTGTCCTGCACACAACTGTGATATACATGCTTTGGAGAGGATGCTGCTTGCAGGAAGTTCACAGCTCTGTGAACATAGCCCAAGAAAGCCAGGGCTGAGTGTGTAGATGAGCATGAAGGCATATGTCTAATCTGCTAATAAAGCAAGGGCTTTCTAGCATCTGACCAGTGTTTTGCTGGGAGAGGATCACTGCTTCTGTGCAGTTTTGCTGTAGCGAAAACAATAGAGTTGGCAGCACAATATCCACAGACTCATTCAGGAGCTGCCATGGAGGTGCTGATGTGACTGAGGCTTTGTTGTTCTGGTGGGATGTCTATTTTTTTTTTTACCCTCCACCTTCTCAGAACAGCTGAAGGCCATATACCTGTCCTTGAAAGAAACAGTGAGGGTACAGTTGTTATACTCTTCTTTGGCTTCAGCTATTCTTCACTTTGTCCCTTGTGATGGTCCTGCCATTTCTGGAGCCTGGAGAGGATGTGATGTAGTCCACTAAAATTGGAACTGCCATGGGCCTGCAAGTGCGTATGTGGTACAGACAGACTTGTAGGTGCAGCCAGCAGAGCCAGACATGCCTATGTCAGTGCAAACCAAAGTTCTTGGGTTATGAGATGCCAGTACCCTACAAATAAAAGCCAGCATGAAGTATGTACATTTGGTTACAAGAATCTGCCGATAATCTGCTGGGCAAAAAAAGGAGGCATGATGGATCAGCTTATTTGGGATCTTTTTGTTTTAGGAGAGGGAGGGGACAATGCTCATAAAATGGCGTCAACTCCTGTAATTCTATTCTGCGTTTACAGGCTGTTCCAGTGAGAATAGTGGCTCAGGTCTCTTTGCCCTCTGTACTCTGGATGGTAAGTCCTACTGCTGTCCTGGAAGAAAGGCCTGTGGGATGGCCGAGTTCTGTCAAAGCAGGGAACCAGGGGCTCTGTGTTTTTGGTTTTGCAAGAAGGGGGGAGCTGGGCTTCAGAAATGCTTCCTGGATCAGGCAAGAGAATTTGACTCAAAGACACCTTCTGCTGATGCATAAAATATGAAGGCATGAAAGCTAAGATAGGAGCCAAGGTAAGAGTTGTCACTGTGAGCAAATCCCCCATAAACCAGGTGTTTGATAACATGCCTGTATCTGAGGATGTGATGAAACATTAAAGCTGAGCCTGTCTTTCTGTTCCTTACTGAATTGGGTCTGGTATTGCCCAGGCTTGCTCTCCCAGGAAACCTGTTGTGTTTTCTATCTGTTACTAATATCTGCCTTTCTCTACCCCCGGTACAGTCTATCCATCTGTGGATTACAAATCATTTTACAAACGTTAATTACTTAAATGGTCCTATGGCCTATGGAGGTAAAAGTATTAAAGCCATGCTGCAGCGAGCAGCTGGGAAAATGAGGATGCTAGGTCATTGGCCCAAAGGCACATTGAAAGCTTGAGATGGAGAGTGAGACTAGACCTTTTCATCTGCTGACTCCTAAGTTGCCTGTTTACCCAGTGGTCAAAGAGCTGTTTGAGATGCCAGTTCAACAGTGCCATTCATGTAGGCAGGAACGTCTAAATCACAACAGAGATGTGTCCTTGTACTTGGAGGGACTTGGATTGTTTCCAAAAGCAGTAAAGGAAATGGGTGCTGGAACTTGAATATTGGTAGAGAAGAGCTGACCTCACACAGGCCTCCAGCCGTCTTCTCCTGCTGTGCCCCTGGCTGAGAAGTGATAGGACAGGCTTCAACAGGACAATGTAATAAGCTGAATTCCAGGTTTCTGTCCAAAAACCAATAGTGTGGAGATGATCTCTCTTACCAGAGAGGCAGCCTGGCCTTTTTGGGCCAGATGTCCGCCTGCCCAATGATGTCCTGTTAGGGAATTTCTGATTATTCTTTGGGCCTGAACTCTGAAGCATCTGGCAAGACTTTCTGCCTCACTATGGTTC
This sequence comes from Phalacrocorax aristotelis, assembly GCF_949628215.1. Taxonomy (NCBI): domain Eukaryota; kingdom Metazoa; phylum Chordata; class Aves; order Suliformes; family Phalacrocoracidae; genus Phalacrocorax; species Phalacrocorax aristotelis. Next base: position 134,668,736 of record NC_134276.1, on the reverse strand, counting down.
ACTCATGAGCCTTACAGAGGCTGGAGGGCACTGTGAGGATAGATTCATGTTTATGTTCTACTCTCTCACAGCCATCCCCTCCCCGCAGTACTATCACAGTATCTCTGGATGATAGAAAAATGGTGTGTGAGGTAAGTGTCCAGTATGGTTTTAGCAGTCAAGAGGCCATGTCCATGCTATTAGCCAGCCAGCTCTCAGCTGATACCTGTCAACATGCTGTCTTGAGATCACATGATCTGTGGGACATGGTGAGCAGCTTCTAGTTTATTCACTGTCTCATGTGAGATCTGTCGATGTACTGTACTTTGGGAGCCTGTTTTGGGCAGTTTTCCTCTTGTCTTAGAGCACAACACAATTAGCAGGGCTGCTGCCATTTTTCTTCTCTGTTTCCAGTCACTAATTGCTAGATAATGGACTACTGTCCTTCCCAGAACTGAGACTGTTATGTTATCAACCACAGCCTGCACCATCGGCCCAGCCCTCTGCCTGCAGACCCTAAGTGTAGGAGTGTGCAGGGCCCAGTGTTGGCAAACATCTTGTGCCCTTTTAAAATTTTCAAGAATTTTCAAGACAATCTCTTTTCTTTTTCTTTTTCTTTTTCTTTTTTTTTTTTTTTTTTTCCCCTTCAGGGACATTGAAACTCATGGAGGGAGCAGACAAACTGCTCTGGTCTGTGCAGGTTGATCACCAGCTCTTTGCTCTGGAAAAGCTGGATGTTACTGTGAGTGTCTGTGAATAGGGCTGGGAGGGATGAAGACAAAAACTCAACATGGCTTTATGTATATGAATTTAGGAAGGGCGGAGGGAGTATGACTCAGCTGGAAAAGGCTTGGATTATCACAGGATGGCACACAGAATGCTGACTGTACCAGCGCATTCTGCACTCATGTCAGTCTGTTCACTTGCAAGAGGTTGAGCTGTTTACCCTAGTAAGCCCAGCATCCTGCTATGAACTTTTTCATCTCCCAGCTGCTCTTTTGTGTTATTGCAAAGTTGAATTGTGTTGCACACTGCTATTACCCTGATTGTCTACAAGCTCTTGTGATATGTAAGGATTATGATAGAGAAGTGGTCTCCAAGTGCAAAAAGACTGGAAAAATGCAAAATGTCTGGACAGGATATCCAAAAGTGACATCTTATTCAGATGTTAGTGTTCTGTCTCTGAACAGGCAGGAAAGATTCTTGACTGCCTTTGGGAATAGTTGATATCCATGCTAATATATGATCTTACGGTTCCTGCAGGGCAATGGGCGCGAGGAGGTGATTGCCTGTGCATGGGATGGTCAGACTTACATCATTGACCACAACCGGACTGTTGCCAGATTTCAAGCAGATGAAAACGTCAGTGCATTCTGTGCAGGTGGGAAGCCTGACTGCAAAGACAACCCTCACAGCATTTCTCCCTCAAAGCTACTACTCCCATCTAGGATACCTGGAATCCTGTGTCCATCTTCACTGGGGAATTGTTTCTCCATGTGAATACTGCAGAAGGCCCAGCTAGTCTTTCCTCTGGTGGCATCTGGGAAAAGTAGGGGTTAGAAGAGGTGCTGCTGAGGTTTGTCTGTAATTTTGGGTTTTTTTTCCTGTTCTTTTTGGGAGCTGCTACAGTGGTCTCTTGTCTTCCCCACTGCTTTTTTAATTTGCAGACTTCTAAGCTGTTCTCAATTGGAAATAATGAGCCTCACAGAACCAGCCTGAGCCCTGGCTTTGCTCAGTCCCCTCTCTGACCTGCAAGAAGCAGCTTGCAAATCCCCAAGCTCCATGCATTAATAACAGTTTAGAGACACTTTCTGGGATTGTCTCAAAGGGACTTCACATACCCAAGTACCTGTGCCTTTCACCCCAGGTGCTCACTGCTTTCTGCTAACATCTTTGGTATCTCATCATGAGAAGATACCTATTTGCTTTCTCTGTCCTTTTGGAAGTATTCAGATCTCCACACTTTTTTGCTTTCTGCAGGCCTCTATGCATGCAAAGGAGGAAGGAACAGTCCCTGCCTGGTTTATGTCAGCTTCAATCAGAAGATCTACGTCTACTGGGATGTTCAACTGGAGAGAATGGAGTCCACCAACCTATTGAAAATCCTGGATTGTGACCCAGAGTTTGGAAGTCTCCTGCAGCAGCTGGGTGTGGGTGAGTGCAAAGGGTGAAGGATGTACAGGAAAAGAGAGTAAGGGCTGCTGGCACGTTGTGTGCTGGGAACTAGAGTTCCAGGTACTTCTTGAGGAAGAGGGGCTTTTATACTGTCTGTTGAGAATCCCTAACAACTGTCTGTCTCTCTTTTCTGTAGAACGAGGTGACGTTTCTGCTGTCAAAGATCTGATTCACAAAACACTTTATTTTCCTGAGAAACAGCAGCAGAGTAGCCCCTCGCAGTGTCAGGACCCTGCTGGAACAGACAACTCTGCCCACTACAGTGTCATCCAGGATCCCTGTTAACAAGTCAAATGGAGGCTGATATCTTTAATCTCTTCTCTGACTGGAATCAGGCATCGAATGAAGATGAGACTGTTCTTCCATCTCTGTCAAAGTTTCCAGACAGAAAAGGGAAAGAAGGGCTGGGTACAGGCTGTGTTCTGTGGAGGGATGTGCTTGGCTGTAGGCTTGAGTTGAAGGTGGTGGATTGATTTGCTTTTAGCTGAGGAAGCTACCAGAACAGCAAGAGTCTAGGGTCCTGCTCATTGACCTTCTATTGCCAGTTTCCATGTTCTCTGCTAGCTAAAGTGCTTCATAAGTGACTTGAAGGAGCACTGAGGACATAGATGAAGAGAACAGCTGAACTCAGTCTCTGTTTTGGCCTATTCTTACAACTGCTCTAATGATTACTTACCAGGATCACAGTGCAGGAGCTGCAGATGGAGGAACTGAGTTAGGGAGCAGTCAAGGGCCTTCTTTCCCATTTAGCTGTGTTTTTTAAAGTATACCCAAGCATTATTTGCTTTTGCTCTGCTGTTGCTCCTCTACCAAGCAGTTTCTCACAAACCACCTTCTGTTCTGACGAGCTGGAGACATGTGTGAGAAGAACCACAACTTAAACTGATAAGGTGTTGAGAGGTAACGGCTCCAGCAAGATGCACTGTTTGTCTCCTTGGGCAGGGTGATCCCAGAGATGGCTGCGGCTTAGCAAAGCAGCTGTGAATGGGGCAATAAGAGGAATCTGTCTTAACCATGGATCTGTGGTGCTGTGAGAGCTTGGCCATTCCATAATAAGCAGTGGAAATGCCATGCTTCCCTCTTGTTATGGAGAGTGTCATGCTATTTTGAGTCCTGCAAAACTGAAAAAGGTGGACTGGAGGTGATGTTCCATTTGCTGGTATGCGGAGTCTGGAAAAGGCCATTGCTCACCCAGACTGCTCATATGCGAAGGCTGAGGCAGGAGCCTTTCCACATGCTGCAGTGTTCTGCTTTTCCCTGTCTCAGCTTGCCCCTTGCCTAACTCGGCTTATTAGGATAGGGGCAGCAGGCTCACCTGCTGTTTTGCATCTATGATCCTTCACTTGTGGTGTTTTATTGGACGTGCATAATGGATGGAGCTGTCCCTTCACCCTTCTGGCAGCCTGAGTCAGAGCAAATATAATTCAGTGATCTGTCTTTAGCAAGTGGTGACATTTAAAGATCCTGCAGGCTGTTGAAAACATGCTGTTCTATACTCTCCAGAACATCTAAGGGCAGCCCTGACTGGGAAAAGGAACTTTGTGTAGAGGAAAGGAGTGTCTTGCCCTTGGGTCGAAGGGACTGTTATTGAAGTAGCGCTATGTGGCAGAAGAGCAGGATCTCTTACATAATAAGCCCTAGTTTCTTTGTAATTTCTATCTGTAGATTTATATAAGCTTTATAGAGGACAGGTTCTTTCCTCTGTTTGATAGCTGTGAAAGTTGAAGCATGGAGCAGTGAAAGTATATGACCTGCTCTGTACTAGCTAGCTTGCTTCTCAGACTGCTGTGTCTTCTTGACTCTGTAACTACAGTGGAAGTTTCTCTCCATTTTAATGACCTCACTGAGAAGCATTTTAAAATGTTCCCCTGTCATACTAAGTGCTTGTGTACAACTGGACCCTTCAGGCAGGAGCTCTCACGTCATAATAGTGCTTTAGTAACAGTGGTGTTCAGACCAGCAGGGCTTGAGTTTGCCAGCTATGGAGAGCTGATAGTGTAGGGACCATCTACTGATGGGCTAAAGCAAAGAGTTGTCTTGAAGCTTGTCAGCTCTGGCCTGTAACCTCAAGAAATTGTCAGCTCTCATGGTACTGAGATGTACAGCCACACATCCCAGTGGGCAGTCACCACTGCTGGCAGAGTAGTCAGTGTGATGACAGCCCAAGGAATCAGTCTCATAGTCCTTTCCTAATGAGGATTAATCTTGTTGGGGCTCTTAACTAGATCACAGTATATTGGTTCTTGCTCCTTAAAGGTTTCTGTTTCCCAAAACCTGAAGTTGCTCTTTCTGATCACCAGAACAAGTAAGGATTCTCCCTTTTCTCTCTTCAGGTGAAGTAGTAGCAGTTGCTACTCTAACCTCTTCATCTTGGGCCCCAGCTGAGTTAGGGAGAAGCAAATGTCCCTACAGGTGGGGTGAACAGTGTGGTTTCAGTGTATTCTGGGGTACTTTCTGCCTAGCCCTGTTGCTACCTGATTTTAATTTTCCACTTCAAAGTGAGTGGAACTGACACAAAGAGGGACCACAGTGGAGCGGGACTCTACAGAGCAGTTTCCAGAAGCATACAACAGAAATGACATTGTACGAATGTCCCTGAACAGGCCTGTGTCTTGGCATATGTTGTTCTTCCTCTACTTCTTGTCCTGCTCCCCCTTGCCCCCTCCCAATTCTGTGGATTCTCTCTACCCCACTGGGGGACAGAAACAGGATGGTTATGAGCAACAGAAAATAGTAATACCTGAATTTTCAGTCATGGCTCGCACAACCTTGCATGCATACTGCTGCACGAATGATGTGCTTGCTCTTCTGTGTGTACTTCGACAAAAACAAATGGAGCCCTACCATGACTTATGGCCCTACGCAACGTTGTTTGGCTTTGGGGCAGGTGTTCTCCACAGAAATACTCTCTCAATCCACTGCTGGAACTACAGAGGCTCCTGCTGCAATTGCCTGAAGCATTTTATTTGCCTGAGAGTTGGGCCAGGCTGACCTAATCTGGTAGCTGGGTCTTACAGGCTATTGCAGTGTTGTTATAGTGTATTTCCTTCTTAAGGTGTAACAGGAAAACAGGATTGTTCTCTGTTAGGAGTGTAAACAACTCAATGCTGTCTGTCCATGCCAAATATAAACCTTTATTAGCAACACAAGCGCAAGAGGGATACAAATGGTTGTATGACTGAAACTTTTATGGCAACCACCTTTGCTGTACAGGTCAAATAATTGCCAAGGAAGAAAGGTCAAACTGATCCACTGTTGGCCTGCTAATTGTTGAGAAGAAACAGGAAAGGGTTAATGGGGGAGATATGACATTTTCATAAGAACCATCATTAAAAGAAAATGGGGCAAAACCCATGCAAACGTTAGACAGGTCAACCTGTGCAACCTAGCTCTCTTCTCTTATTAGCCTGAGGATAACATTGCTGTGTAAGCCCAGGCATGCTGCATTGTGGAAAGCAGAAGTGAGAAGATACAACTGCTACAGATCATCTGTTCCCCAAAACTCTTCAGCTCTTAAAACCATTTGAGAGGAAAAATATTAATGTTTGAGGTTTTCCCTGACAGTTTTATGTTGCTTTCAGCATATAATAACTTGCAGATGCATTTTGCTCCTGTACCCCTGGTGCATAAAGGAAAATGTCTGCAGAAGAATTAATTGGAACTTCTATGCTGTTCCTTGGTCAAAGGATGACTTTTTTTCATGCCCTAAACTCCAAAGTGACAGTTAGTAGACTGGCTACAGTAAATGCTTCAGGCTACTGCCACTGGCAATTTTTTGTGAAGTATACATCTGCTTAGAGAAGGAGCCATGTAGGCTGTCTCTGGACTGATAGAGGAGTTGTACTTTCATTGTAACTCATTGCCTGTTTGTCCTTGCCAGCCAACACAAGTCACAGAGTTGGAATTAGAAGTTGTTTCTTCCCACACAGCAGAAAATGTTGTTTGCTGCATCCTACTCAGTAGCAGATTGGCATATCCACTGGTGCCAGGAAGTTTTTTGATGGGGCGGGATTTGTAAGACAGTTGTATGTCCCAGTGCCAGCGCATAGAACGTGAGGAGTCTAACAGCATTTACAGACACTGAGGGCATTTGCAGGTAAATGATTCATGGCTTTGGTTGTGACAATTTACTAGCAAGAAAATAAAGGGAAGGGGTTATTCTATTTTCCTGAGACATAATAAACCCGCTGGCTGTCCTTGCTCTCATTTTTATGATCTCTTTGCTGATTGCACTTATTTTTGTATAACTCTTCAGGTATATCCTGGCATTTGCCAGTGGAGTCTCTTGAAAAGAGGACTGACTGAAAACATGTAGGTGGCTCAGCAGTCTTCAGTTCCATAACTCACCAGCTAGTAGTGAAAGAAGGAGCAGGCCTCTGGGAATATGGATGGCCGGAACTCCTATTGCATTCAAAACCAAGTGACTCCAAGCTCCTGGTTATGGCTTTGGCAGAGTGCATGTTCTCAGGTTTACCTCTTGCACGCAGGCCTTAGAAGGGGCCTCAGAAGTCCATCTCCCCATCAGCGGGCAGGTTCAGCCATATGTATCTTACACCTACCATGTAGCACTTGCTTCTCTCTTCCAGGGACTTGCTGTGATAGACACTTCCCTGCAGACTGTTTCACAACTGCTATGTCTGCTCTACTGGAAAGTAGCCCTAGTAGGAGCTACTACCAATGCAGTTCAGAGATATTATCCCTAAAATAACGACATTCCGTTGTCTGTATTGAAGGGATGGGCCTCATCACGAGTGTTGGACACATACAGGATGTGCCTTTGCCATGCTCTGATGTGGAAGTTTTCACCAAATTTCTACTTTCCATGTGAAAGCATTAGCATTTTTTGATATCCATTGGAAAAGACCTTTCGATAACTCCTTCCTTTCTAGTGTCCCCCAAAAGCAATAGACAAGACTGGAATTGCAGGTAGGGAAGCATATCTGTGTAATAGGCTTTTCCAAAAGAAACTACAATTGAGACAGTCTTCAGCTTTGCCAACCCTTTTAAAAATTACTTACTGGGGTCCCTAACATAGGAAGACTTGAAAATTACCGTGTTAGTAGATAGGGTTAAGTTTGCTTCTTTGAGATGTTGCAAGTCCTGTTTTGTAATCACATCTTTTAAAGCTAATATTTCTGTCTTTCACAATGAAAGCTGGGATTCCCATGTAATGACACAAAAGTGCTGGTTTTTGGAGAAAACACCAGTTTGGGCAAGAATTCAGAATACATGTGTTAGGGTCAGTAACAGCATGTCATTTAATGCCAGGGAACTTTGGGAGATGGAAGTCCACCGGGAGTTGGGTTTGATGAAGGGGAAACCAGGTACTAACACTGTATGTATGACTGTGATTTAGGGAATGAGTTGAAGTGAGTTGTCAACCATGGTGTTATGACCTGCAGTTCTCATTTAGTCTGCAAATGTTTTCTCCTATAAGCTCTGCCTGCAGCAAAGCTTGATGGGGACATTCCAGGATAACTGCTGGCAACAGCTTTCTTGGTGTCTGGGTGGAAGAGACCTTTGCTGTGTGGACCTACATGTTCAACTGACATGGACAGGAGGAAGGTGAAAATTGTGTCTTCTGCTCTGGAGCTAATTTCACAGCTGAAAAGAAGAGCTCTCACACAGTAATTTAGCGCTTGCCTGGAAACATCCTCTCTGTGGCTGACAAGCGGCACAGTCTACATGAACAAAGAGGAAAGGCTGTCAAGATAGTGGCACAATGTGAGAGTATTAGCAGCCAGGGTACAGGGGAGTGTTAAAAGGATTATCTAAGAAGGCAAGAATTCCTTTTGGAAGAAGCCAATTTGTCACTTACCAGTGTGGAAGAATGAATTATTTGCTTGGGGGAATGTAAGGAGCATGCAAAGAAAGATTCATTATGCAGAGAAGGACAGATTGAGCTGTGATTTTCACCTTCTGTAGCATATTAATTTGCACAGGAACCTGAACTATTGGTGATTTGAGAAATGAGGCATGTGAATCACAGAAAGGCTTCAGGACTGGAGGATGTTCTGAAGTTGGGCAAAAGCAGAGTTATTCTAAGACTGACATGTAAGAACAGCACCTGGTGCGTTCTAACAGCAGCTAGTGCACAATTATCTGCAGGGCTGTAAATGGCAGGCACTAGTCAAAATAGAAATGTCAGTTCAAAGTTGTGCCAATTTTCTGTAGGATCCCATCCAGCACCCTTTAAATCATTGGAAAGAATCCTGTTGGCTTCAGTCTGAGTTTGGGAAGACTGCCTACTCACCTACACCCTCACCGTAGCCAGAGTCCAGCTCTAAAATGGACATCCTCCAGGCATGGCTGTCACACAGAAGTGGCCAGGACTGAAAGCTGTTGGTGGTCCTCCTCCTCCCTTGGCAGACTCTTTACAGCCCCACCAATGCTGGGGCTCTGCGCTTGCTCTACCATGTAACCCTCACCTACACCCTCACCAGAGCTCAGCTCCAAAATGCACACCCACCACCTAGGGGTCCCACACAGAAATGGCCAGGACTGAAAGCTGTTAGTAGCCCTCACTTTCCCTTGGGAGCCACTTGTAGGCACCAGCAAAGCCTGGCAAAAGCTGTCGGACTCTCTGGAAGGCAGCAAAGGCCAGCAAAAGCCCTGGGGCCCCTTGTGGCACCTAAAAAGGCCGACACAGGCTCTGGAATGTTAGGGTTAGGGGTAAGAGAGAGGGTTGGGTATGGGATAGCGTAAGGTTTAGGGTTAGGGCTGTTGGGGTAAGGATTTAGAGATAGGGTTAGGATTAGGGGTTAGGGATAATGTCAGGGTTAGGAATTAGTTTTAGGACTAGGGTTACTTTTGTGGTTAGGGTTAGGGTCTTAGATTTAGCAGCTTAGGTTTAGGGTTAGGCTTTTGGCTTAGGGGATAGGGTTATAGTTAGGGGTAGGGTTAATGTTCAGTTTAGGGGTTAATGTTAGGGTTTAGTATTAGGAATTAGATTTAGCATTAGGTTTAGGATTAGGGTTCACTTTTGGAATTAGGTTTAGTGGGTTAGAATAAGTGGCTTAGAGTTAGGTGGTTAGATTTATGGAGTTCGGTTAGGCCAGGGGTTAGGATTTGTGGTTATGGCCAGTGCTAGGGTGTAGGATTAACATTAATGTTTAGTGTTACGGTAGGTTTGTTAGTTTTTATGTTTGGGTTTAGGGTTGGGGTTAGGGCTTATGTTTAGGGGTTACATCAAGGGTTAGGGGTGAGGGATATGATTAGGGGTTAGGGGATAGGTTTAGGTTTAAGGGTTTGAGATAGGGTTATGATTAGGGGGTTTGGGGTTAGGGCTAGGGGAGTAGGTTTAAGGTTAAGATTAAGGGGGTTAGTGTTAGGCCTAACGGTTATGGTTAGGGGTTAAAATTTAGCATCAGGGTCAGTGTTTAGGGTTAGCGTTTAGGGCTAGGTGTTAGGGTTAGTGTTTACAGGTTAGGCTTAGGGGCAGGGTTAGATGTTTATTTTAGGTATGGGGTTAGGGTTATGGTTAAGGTTAGTGCTTGGGTTTAGGGTTAGGATTTAGAGTTATCCTTAGGTTTAGTATTTGAGCTTAGGGTTATGCCTACAAGGTTAGAGTTTGGGGGTTAGGGGGTTAAAATTAGGTGATTATGTTAACTTTCAGGGTTAGGGGCTAGGGGTTAGGACTAGGGGTTAGGGTCAGGGTTAGGTTTAAGGATAGAGTTTGTGTTAGGGGTTAGAGCTTAGGGTTGGGGGCTAGGGTTAGGGATTTTTTTGGGTTAAGTTTAGGATTTTGGGTTAGGGTTACTTTAAGGAGTTAGTTTTATGGTCACATCTAGGGTTAGGGTTTAGGGTTTGGCTTATGGCTAGAGTTAGCTTTAATGTTGAAGGTTTGAGTTTAGGGTTTTGTTTGTTTTTTTAATAGGTTATAAAAGTGGATGAATAATAAGAGAGGTAATAGCCATGGTATCTGTCAGGTTTAGCATATTATTTGCTGATGTTCCACATGCCATTTTTAGAGGGCAACGACATTTGGAAGCTAAACAAGTTGCTGCACATAGGAACAGGTGTTTCATCTGTTGCAAACAAGGTTTTTTCAGCAGAGTGCACCCAGCTTTAGTATAAATCTGAACTGTCATTAAAGACCCCTGGGTTTGAGAACCCAGTCAGATATGCAAGTGATACAAATCCAGGAGGAATTACTGGTACTTTGGAAGACAGGGTCATCAAGTAGACATGGGTCCTGACTTAAATGAGAGGACTGTTGGTGGCATTCAGGAGATTCATGGAAAGCAGTTCATGTAGCCAGAAATAATCAGATGCACAAGAAGAAGAACGGCAAAGAAGCCAAGGAACAGATCAGAAACTGCTGGATATGACTAACAATAAAAGTCTCTAGCCTGGTGAGACTATAGGAGGAGCAAATGGCAGTCACACCAACTAACACTGGTAAGTGCATCACAAATCGCATCAGCCAGGTTGTACACTCTGCTGTCCTTAGCATGTGTTAAACCACAGAATACAGCCTCTGGTTTAGGAAAGAACTGACAGAAAAAAGCAAAAAATGCATACACAAGTTCTTTGAGAAGAACAACAGAAACAATGAGTGGTTTGATAAAAAAAGGAAGAGAACCAGTGGTGTTTAATCCAGGAAGATAGGCAAAATGGGTATGTCATGACATTCCAAGGGTGGACAAAGGGACTTTGTGCAGAGTTTGGATAGTGAATCAATAGTCATGAGGCATGGAACAAGCCCTGATCTGGTGCATCTTTCCCAGAGCTAGTAAAGAATAGACTATGTATTTATCATACAGCTATGCTCTGTTAAAAAATAATAATAAAAAAAAAAAAATTTAAACCCCCAACAATTAAGTGCCTTAATCATCACCCTGGACATCCCAGATGACTTCACAGTTCTCTGACCTGAGCTGATACTGGAAGGAAGTCTAGTTCTTGTTTCATGCAGAGTAGCAAAGTTGGGCTGTGAGATGCTGGGATTTGAGGCTGATGATGTATCTGTGTCCAATCACTAGATTTCAAGTTGAAAGAAAGCAGCTGGCAGAGCAGAAGACTCTGGGTGCTGTAATTCATTACAGCATTTAAACTGAGTGGCAGGATCTCTCATGATGCAGCAGAGGTGATAGGAAGGTAGCTCTAGCAGCTGGAGTGCAGAGAGGAGAGGCCTGGTCAGAAGAACAGGGTGTGCAAGTCTGGTTACTGCGTATAATGCCAAGAGATGATAAGCATTGCCATTCATATAATATAGTTTAGTGGACAAGGATGCAGTGGCAAAGCCCAAGCCCCTGTGAGTGTCCGCTATACTCTAAGCATCTACGCTCAGCATTTCTGCAAATGTTTATTAGAATTAAGAAGTCTAGAAGTGTTCTTGCTGCAAGGTTTTTCCAAGAAAATACTTTTCTTCTCTGAGCCATCAAAAAGTGACAAAATCCAACTTCCCAGAGTATAGGTGAAGTGACTCACCACAGAGCCTGTCCCACAAAGGAAAGGGAGTGGAGTCAGTTTACATTGAGGCAGAGAAGGGAAACATTCATGGCAATCTTTGGAGGCTTTTGGAGAAAGTGCTGTCTTCCTGTCCACAGAACAACTGGAGATTGTCAGAGAGACTGTCTTGTCTCATGAACAGAGAGTATCGTAAAAATAAGTCATTAAAAGGATAGAGTGAATTTAGTACAGAAGCAGAAATTGGAGTGACTCAGACAGAAAAACAAGAACAAAATGCCCATTCGGCACAGGGGGACAAGCAAGAGGGTCCACTGAAAGGAGGGATAGCTCTCAAGGTGAGGCACTCCCAGCAACAACAGCTTCCAGCACCCATTTGCCTTTATCTCACTCCCCAGTGAATGCCTCAGCCTAGAACTCAGCAAGGTTAGGGGCATGTGAGCCTCACCCTCATCTCTCTCTCATGGCAACAAGTCTCCTCAGCCCCAGAGTTGGGGAATGCAGCCAGTCACTGGCCAGGCTCTTCAGAGGCATGTAGAAAAGGCAGCTCTTGACTCAGTGCTTTAAATCTCAAGACTCCTTCCTCCAAGTCGATGCAACACTAAAAAAGGGAGAGCCAGTTACTTGGTGAACATTTTAGATAGCAAATCTCATTATGTCTATGGCTGGGGAAGACACATATAACAATCAAACAACCCCACTTTGGGTTTGTAAAGACCTTACAGTTCCCCTCCCTGTCTCCCCATGCTGCCTCCTTGCTCCTATTCCCTTCAATGGATTCCTCCCCAAACCCTTCATAGGGCCATTCTCCTCCCTTCTTCGTGTGACTCCAAGTCATGTCCGCACATCAGTCGGCCATTCAGCCCAATGCTTTTTGAGCCACAAATATTTGACAGGCAAGAGCAAGCTTGCTGCAGCCATATTCTGAGCCACCTAGGAGCCAGGCTCAGCACAGCACTAACCCTGAGCTGAGCTGACAAAAGGAGAGGAATTGTTCCACCCATGTCTGGCTAGTGTTGGGCACTGAATGTCACACAGCTTCATTTGACTCAAAGCAAGGGCACATCTTGTTCACAGCTGCCTTCAAAAGGCAACAGATATAACCATGTGCCTTGCCTTTTGTAGTCTCCTTTTCAGTTTCCTTTTCCTCTTTGCAACTTGTATGGGCAAGAATACAAAGAATGGGAGACGTGATAGTATCCTATTAGGTGATTCCTTTCTTAAAACCTTTAAGAAGGACTTGAGAGGAATCAGTGACTCAGAGCATACTGCATACAGCCAGGCAGCTGTGCAACAAGCATTACAAGCGGCACCCTGGAAGACATGGCTGTAAGTATTTCTGATGCTTCCAGCAACCAAATCTTGGAGATCTTGTTGAGGGGAGCCCTACAGTAAGCAAGAAGTTTTTCCTTACCTTGAGAGACAACAGAGTCTGAAGACCAATGCAAAAATCCAGCATTTCATCATCTGAGAAGAGAGAAGAGACCGATCAGGCTCAAGACTATATATACTGACCTTCTAAAGAAAGTGCGTCTCCTGTAAGAGGATGTGGAATATGAGAGCATCTGGTTCATAAAGTTATATGGTTATGGTCTATTCAGTATAAAGTAAATAACAAATAACAAGGAAAGTGATGAATTAAACACACAAGCATTAACAAGCAGATAGTAACAGTGTCAATAACAAAGACCAGCACCCTTCTGCCACTGGCTAATGAGCCACTGAAGGAGCTATTTAGGCACAGCCCTGAAGAAGGTCAAAATGAACTTTGTAGCTGATAAGAGAAGGACACCATGATTTTCAGGACTATTATGAGACATTTGAGGGGGTTTGTGGGATTGTTTGAAGCTTACTATGAGATATCAGAAGGGCTTTGTTGAATCATGTAAAATTTACTATGGGCTGTGTAGGGGAAGGGCCAAAGGCAGGAGAAGGCAAGGAGCAGGGTGGATCAAGGAAGAACAAGCATGGAATAACGGAGTGGAGGGGGGGATAAGGGGGCCAGTCACATGTAAGCAGGCTGTTGGTCAGTTCACTTGTCTGACTGAACCCTGCACCTGATGGCCACAATCTACCCGATCTTCTTATTAAATAATTTTGTTAAATAATTTTTTTTTTGTGTAACCTCTTTATCCTACATGTGACTGCTGCAAGCCTTAATTCTCAGCAAGTGTAGAAGATGCCATGGGTTACAGGGCAAATAGCTCTAGATGTCAGCAACCAGAGGGACTGGCATGCAAGAGAGGTGCCAGTAACTGAAAGGACCACAGGCCATAGGGCTCATAGGTCTGTGTGAGCAACTGGAGAAGGGGACATAGCTCACAGGTGCCAGCAAGTAGAGAGACCAGTGTGCAAGAGGAGTCTGGTTGCCTGTAACTGGGGAAGGGAGCACAGGCCATTGGGCTCACACAGCTGGGTGCCAAAAACTGGAGGGACTGCAAGGTCTAAGTTCCGGTAACTGGAGAATGACTATGGGTCACAGAGCTTGTAGGTTTAGGTGCCAGCAACTGGCGACATCAGCATGCAAGAGAGCTCTGGGTGCCAGCTCTGACCAGGGTCAGCAGGGGCCTTAGGTTTATCAGTCAGTAACTGAAGAGTACAGGGCATATGTTGTAAGAGGTCTATATACCACTAACTAGAAAGATTTAGGTATGTTTATATTTCCCCAGTGAATTTAATCCTGTATGCTTGTGGTTTTGTATACATAGCTAGCCAACTTCAATCTGGTCTAGCCAGTTAGTAGAAGAAAGCCTGCATCTGGAAAGACTTGAGGTCTGGGTCAGTGGCTGGGTAAGGGGCCCAGAGTCCAGGCATGGATATAAGGCAGACCTAGAAGCTGTGCTGTTGTCTGAAGACTCTGTGAATATGAATGTGCTTGTGAATCTAGAGACTGAGGATGTGTAATCTCCTGCTAATGAACTTCAGTCCTGGCCAGCCAGAGATGAGGACCAGGACTGGGCTATCTGTGCTGGTGTTTATGTGACTGCTGGTAAAGGCACTGTTCTGTGTGGTAATCTGTGTGGCTGGCTTGTCTGTGTCCTCTCTTTGTGTGCCTCTGGAATATATGTTCAGCCTTGCTACTGTCTGAACCTGCCATTAAGAACATGCAATGGAATGGGCAAGAGCGACCTTCTGGGTCTTAGAGTCATCCATTTCAACTGCAGTGGCAGGGAAGGAGGAATACCCAGGTCCTGGACCCTGCAGGGTTCAGCAGCCACCAGTAACATCATTAACACTTCCCAAGTCTCCTGGATGCCTGCTTACCCTATAACCAGTGGCTGTATTTTATAATTTATCTATAACCACATAAGCAAAAGCACTGTGCGCACAGGGAGATGTAAGGCACAGATGTAGCAGTTCTGCTCCTTCCAGGCAGCCATTTCTATATCCCAGCAAAACAGATAGGTGCAACTGGGCTAAATTCTCCTGTGCTGGTACTAATACAGTCTCCCCATGCAGGGCAAGAACAAGTAGAGGGGAAACCAGGGAAGAAGATTGAACTGGGCTGTGGAAGAGGAGGAAGCTCTTTCTAGATGACTAGGAAAGTGGGGAAATGGACATGAAAAGAGGGAGCAGGAGAGGCCTTGGAAGATGAATAGTAATCATCAAAGATGAGGAGACAGATAAAGGCAAGAGGGTAAAGCTGGAAGACTAATAGAGAGAAAGAACAGGGGAAAAAATACAACTAATTTGTTTTCAGCATATGCATAGTTTGATGTGAATGCAGAACATGCAGCCTTTCTGCTGTTTTCTGGGTGTACTCCAGTGCCTGCTGACTTGGCCTTGTCTCCTATGGCTCCTTTCTTTAAAGGGTCCTGCCTCAGGACACCAAGGGAGACTCATTACTCTGGGGCTACCAGATCCTTCCAGGGTGCTCCCTGCAGCAGAGGCAGATGAGTACACAGAGAAACACTCTGGGGAATGAGCTGTACCCTCTGTCAGTTTCTCTGATTACTTTCATCCAGCCAAAGACACAAGTGCCCATTCAATAGAAGAATATAGGGCACTAGAGGACTAACCAAGCAGTCTGGATAATTTTAAGAAAGGTCCATTTTAGAAGGAAATTAGAATTTTCCACATCCTGTGTTAAGACCAAAAAGCACCTCACTTCTCCCCACTTTCAGTATCTTCTGTCTTTTCTGTAGTCTTCCTATGCCCTTTGCCTTTGGTTACATTAAGGGTATTCACTGCACATAATGATCTTGGCCAGCAATGGAGGTGACCATGTCACCAACCTCCCACCGCATTATGTTTTTCCCAGAGATCCTTTTAAATGCCCTTGGCAGGGAAAGAGGGACACAGGAAAACTGGGGGGGAGGAGGGGCCAGCACTCTCACCTACAACCAGCGCTGAACACAGCACTGTCTCCTGGCCAAATTGCAACTCCATATGTTCTACTCGGCCAACAACGCTGGGGATGGGAAGAGAGAGATCTCCACAGTCCATGGCAGACACTTCTTCCAGCCTGTGGGACACAAGAGGTGTTATTGCCTCGAGTGGAGGAAGAGGAGGAAAAACAGGACTTTTCACTGACGGCAGTACTTCTTGGTCTCATTGGGAACAGGCCCACAAGAGAAGGAATCTCTTTCATATGGCATGCTTGGAGGCAGATTCCACAAGCAAAACTGTAAAACACTGTCCATTTGGGCTCCTCACCACTAAGGCTAACCAAAGCTGAGGCTTTGCCCTGCAGTACACACAGAGAGAATGACATAGCTCTGCCTCCTAGTCTGGGGTCTGCACACAACTTTGCCAGCTCTCCTTATGCCTTGCCCTGTAGCCCACCCTCTGCATCTTCTCCTAAACAGCCATGTGCACATGCAAAGCTGCTAGTAATTATCACTGGGACTGGGAATAAAAAGTGCCTACATTCTTGTCATAGGTTTTCTTTTAGCCACCCCTCCTTTTCTACTGTGCAAAGACTTACCCCAGCTGGTTTAAACAGCTCTTGGAGATGAGATTTTGTAGACACCCAGTGTTAACGGTTGCTTTCAATACCTGACCTTGGCACTAGAAAAAACAACAACAGATAATTACTGTGGGCTCACAGTTGGCACACCCACTCCTCCAACAGTGTGACAATCCCTTAGACCTCCCTTAGCAACACAGCCAAAGATGTGCTTTTAGGCAGTAGTCAGAAGGCAGGAGACTCATCCAAGACAATGATGGTGTCCCCAGTGCTCTGCAAACCTCTGCCAAAAACTTTTTGAATTTGTCTTCTTTAATTTGTATTTGATTGCCCAGACACTTATCTGTTATTAGCTACTTTAACTTAGCAGCATTGCAGTCAAAAGACACATGGACTTTATTAGCAGAGCAATAATTGACATGACAAAAGCTTCTAAAGGAATATAAGCATGTGCTACAGCTTTTGTAGGTTTCCTCTCTCCATTTCTTCTGGTGCCACAGGGAACAGTGTTCCAGAGGTAGACGTCTGTTCTCAGTTGAACAGCTCTGAGAGGGAGGTGTCTGTGGAAGAAGCAGGAGGCACCCAGGACAAGCGTCCCTGAGAAGAGCTTGAATTTAAGACAGTTCCCAAGATAACAGACACATCCAAGTGACTCTTGAATCCAAGAAACAACCTAATCAAGAGGTGTCTGTTTTGTGTGGGGCTTACATTAAGTTCCTAGACAGCTCTTTAAAGAAATATGACATGAATACTACAAATACAATAGTCACAGCTGGTGTCACCTAGCAAAGGGAGAGACTGGGTGCCCTGCACCAGAGTCACCTCTGTATGATCTTACTGGAACAATCCCCAGTGCCTTGCCCACTTCATTTCTTCCTCCCTCTGCACTTGAAAGGGAACAGGAGATGTAGTTGCCATCTGTTTTCTGTCCCTTCTGCACAGAGGTCCTTAATGGCAGGCCAGAGGTGCCGAACATATATGGTAGAGGCTTCAAAAAGTAGGGTTGTCCAGGACATCAATAAGAGTTTATGTGCAGACAAAAAAGAAAGGAGGAGCAGGACAGTAAAGGAACTGGAAAAGATGGAGTAACTGCCATCTGCAAAATATGGCTTGCACCTACCTATAGTGCCTAACCATACCCATTCTTGATGGTCTAGTTCTTCAAGGCTCTGGCTTGCAGCAACACCCCAAAAAAAACCAACCACAAAGTCTCCCTCTTTGAAGGCTCATTTTCCTCCTGTTATCATTTGTATTTTTCCTGTGATTCTTTCTCTTCCATCCATTATGGCACTCAGCGCCATGAGACACTCAGAAGCAGCAACAGACCTCCCACAGCTCCTCTACCCTTATGCTCATTCCTGATGAGCTTAAATGCTTTGAACACCTTAAGCAGATCAGCATGACTACCAGGGCAGCACCAGAAGGGTCAAGGAAAGTATCTCAATTTCCTGATTTCTTAACTAAATCTGTTTATGATTATTACATGGGTTAATCATCGCAGAGAGCTACATCCAGTATTTCCAATATATTGTTTTAAAAAATGTGCTATTTGTGAGTTATTATGAAGAGAAAGGATAAAAAACCTCCAGTGAGAAATACTGGAATGCTGCAAACACACACAACACCAAGAGTATCTTGAGTACTAATTGCACTCAAGGCAACCTCAGAGAGTACATGCTGGAAACGTCAAGTCTGTTTTGCTTTGAAGCTCTTCCTCTGGTCTAAACTGCACCTGCAGTACATCAATGTAGAGAATTTCATCATTCTGAACATTTAGATACACCATATTCCCAGAATGGCCATTTAGTCGAGAAATTCTCAAGAAGTGCAAGACCACTGGAGCTTGAGATCTCAACTTATTTTGTTTTACAGAGTTCACCAAGAATTATGTAAGACATATATGTATATATGATGTACATTTAAATAACATTGGTAGTTTTAGAAGGATGAGCATTTACCACGTGTGGCCTTATTTAGGAACAAGGAGAGCAGTGCTCAAGCAGTAGCTACACAGAAAATATGCACAGATGCATCTTTTCAACAGCTCCTGATTTGGTTATTATACTTTTTTTTCTATAATGTAAAAAAGCATGTCTTATTCATAAAGAATTATGTCCAGTTAATCAACAGTCCCATGTGACTGCAAACACTTGTGGCCTCTTACAACAGCCAAGTGAGGCATATAATGCTAAATACTTTAGGAAAGCCAAAGCCAAGACAGCTTTCACAAACTTCTGGCTGCCAGCACTGTGCCTTTCCTATTATATCATGTGCTTCTTACAGTCTCAGCCACACTGGCATCTACATTCAATCCAAGGCTGGTCTTTGGCACATGGTATGGAAATTGCCACAGAAGTACAAAGTCACGGGTTAGGAGAACACAAAACTTAACCAACCTGTTACCAGCTGGATGATAAATGAAACAGAGTCAGAACACAGAGAAACCAGCTGCCAGAAGCTCCCTCTGCAGTTCTTTGCACATTCGTACAGGAATGTTCCCCCAGCTCCTTCACAAATAAGCAGTTCCATTTCACTGTGGAGCAGCTTGAACTGCCGTCCTATGGTAATACAGATCACACATGACAGAGCTGGTAGGAGATCCACCTGAGCTTCTGCCTGTTCCCAGAATGCACACCCGTTCTCTTGCCCTTCATTCATGCATGCCTCCTGCCTCTTGGCACAAATCTGCTTTAAGCAAGTAGGGGAGTGTGCTAGAACCTCCCAGAAGGGGAAGAGGTGCAAAGCACTCTACAAGTTCCTGACTTTGGCAATACTTGTGCTTCTTCAAGCAGAAGTAAATTTAGAATTTACTTTTAGAATAAAAGAATAAATATTGCTGTCATGGCTCCGGGCTGCCTGGCGTGTCAAGTATAAACATTTAGGACTAGGAGTAGTGCCTGCCTGGAAGCATCCTACCTTACCTCATGACAACAGCTCATTGTGGCAAAAGTTGGTATTACAAAGTCCAGAGAAAAAACAGCCTGGAAATTCACAGGACCCAGAGGACAGTCCCTTGTCCCTGCCCATGGCAGGGGGATTGGAACTAGATGATTGTTAAGATCAGTTCCAACCCAATCATTCTATGACAAAATGCCTCCCCTTCTGCTTTTAGAGCTCTGTAATATCTGTGCTGTCTGATCCTCATTGACACATCAGCCCTGCCTGGAGGGACTGTGGCCAGACTAAGCAAGGCCACAAAGCAAGAGGCAAGATAAAACACAAAGTGCAGACACATGCTAAGCATCTCCTTCCTCATCCTCTGTACTATGCTTCATAGAAAAGGCTTTCCTGTGCCTCCTCACTACCTAAGCGGGTATATTAGCCATAAGTGTCAGGTCAGGTATGTTACCCATCATCTGCCCAGACTACAACCTGCCTACAACTGTCCAGCTGAATCAGCTCTTCCTCATTAATAGACATGGATTCTACTGGGAGAGAGCTAACCATCCCTGTGGTTGGTTACACAGAGGCCAACTGTTCATTGCCCAGCTACAGAAAAGGAGTCGTATCAGCTCTTCAGAAACAGAAGACATGGAGTATGGATAGCAATTGTTAAGGAATCACCTTGGGAGCAGGCAGACCTGAGATGCATGAGCTGTTAACATTGTTGTGATAATAAACCTAAGCTGTATGGCTAGGCAGATTCTTGAGTTTTGTTTCAGAGCAGGCTGGGAAAGTTGCAAGTTAGAAATTTGCTAGGGTAGTAGGACAGTGATTATCTGTAGAAAACAACATTTCATCTCATTCAGTGGTAAAACAGCCCTGCACAGTTACCATCTCCAGCAGCCTCATAATAGCTACCCACCTTCCAGTTATACCACTGTTTGTCCAGCATACCACAAATAAAATGTAGGTTAGGTAAAAAGTACACAGGCAGCTGATCAGCACTGCAATCCTTCTTGGACTAATAGGACTTTTCATCACATTACCCACTCTCATCTCTGCCTCAGAATTTTCAGTCTGTTATTACCAGTCATCATTAGTCTTTATCTAGAGTAAACAGGAGGGTGAGTGGCTCTGCAGTACAACTATTACGGTCTATGATCTCTGAATCTTAAAAAGGCCTTAGGCACAGGGCAACTATAACCTGTTTCGGTGAAAACACTTATTGCCTGAATTTCTGTGTCACTGGGGTCTACATCTATTCAGCTTTATTTCCTAGTCAAGTTCAGTTACTAGTCAGGTGATGCATTTTTTACCACTTTGAAATTTTCAGCACACTCGCCTGAGTGTAAATGGAAGCTTTATGCTAGTAGATGATCTTTTCTCAGGAGCTGCTGTCAGAGAGAAGAGAATTCACTGGGGTCATGTTCCATTTCTAATAAAAACTACACCATAGTCAAGAGTTTCTCCAAAAGGTACCAGCTCACCTCTCTGTTTAAAATGAACTGGCAGCCTGAGTGCTAGCTCCTGCCATAGATCTGTTACTTACAGGTGAGGCTTTTTGAAGTTCACGGATGTGAACATGAAAAGCAGCAAGACTAAAATGAAGGAGAGGAGAGCTTTCCTTTCATCAATGAAAGAAGATTAATTGTGACAAATAGTGACTTGGTCTTAAGAAGGGCAGAAAAAGGGAGCAATGCCTGTGCAGAAGATGCTGAGTTCAGGTAGAGTTAAGTGCAACATTAGATCTATTTCCTTGACTGTGGTGTTCATTAACCTTCCTCCATGAAGGAAAATGTAATGTGTGTGACAGCTGGGGTACAGTCCATTAGAAACACAAAAGGGGAATGAGTAGTGGACTCTGGTGCTGAGTTAGCTACTGCCCCTGTGATATACCTACCTACCTATGCCTGTCCTTGTCTGATGCACATGCCTGGCAAAAAAACAGCCTTTATCATTGAGTTTCCTCTTACAGAACAATACAGAGTGGTGATTAAAGAAAAAGAAACACCTTCATTTGCTAAAAAAAAGACTCCAACTTTTTGGAGAAATTACACTGAAAGCCATTCATCCTACTAGTCTGTTTTCCCAAGTATGCTTATGTTAACTTAGCTGCATCAGAGCCTAAAACCCAGGGTAAGCTATGCTTAACTGCAACAGTAAAGGCTGGAAAACAAACCAGGCAGTGGCTTTGCACGGTCCTGAGCCACCCAACCTGAATATTTCAGAAACTTGCTACCAGGCTCTGTTCATATGATAATTAGTTGTGCCAAATGAATTTTCAGAGATGTTTGTGTTTTTCCTGGAAGCATAGACTTTACACTCTAACATGTGAGATGTTCTTTAGGACAGATAACTGAAATAAACACAGCTTTAGAAATGGATTTTGTATACCAGGTCTATATCTTGGTGAGTCTCATATCTGCCTGTTTCTGAACAGCTCTAACCATGCAGCCCTCTTTCATGGGGCACAGCTTTTGGATGTGCTTTCTCACCTACAGGTGCCAGGGAGGAGTGTGTTCTGCTGTATAGGAGGATATAAGAAGAAAAGGGAGCTAAAAATACTGCTTGCATCAAGAAATGCAACAGTGCTAATTCAGAGCAGTTAGCCACTTTCTTAGGATGTCTTTTGACACCTGAGAGAATCAGACCAGACTGGATCCAGTAAGTGTAAATTAGCTAGGGGCACCTCTCTTGAAGTGATAAGGAGACACTTCTTGCTTCTGTATGCAGTTATGAAATAACTCATATTAGGGGAAAACTAGCCTCCAAAGGAAGGAGATGTGATTAAGGTAATTTATATTCAAATATGGACAACTGGAATGCATCTGGCAGAAAGGCTTTCCTCTGTCTGTTGGAAGAACTGAATCCAAACTCTAGGAGAGGCCATGTGGCAAATCTGCTCTCTCTAGCTGCAGCTGGCTTTGCAATTAATAACTTAGCATGGCCCCTGGGAGTGGGGCAGCTGGAACTCATTGAGTATTTGCCATTGCTGTGAAATCAGCAGCACTGTGTTGTTGCCTTACCTGGCACTGTATTAGCAGGGGTGAAGTCTCTTTTCTCCTGTACTCTTCCATATTTTCATCCTGGTCTTTTGCCAGCGGAGATTGAACCCATGCAGACTGAACCCTGGTCTCGCCCCGCAGCTTGTTCAGATTGCCTTCCAAGAGGCGCCGCTGGACCACACTATGTGGCTGCTGTCTCCATCACAAAGAAAGAGAAATCCCAGCTAAGTATGGAGGTAAGGACAAGGACATTTGCTAGCCCAGGGAAGCAGATTGCAAATGCTTGACCCAACTGATCATCTTGATGAAAGATAAGTTTATCCCAAAAAGCTTTCTTTAAATCCCCAGATTTTTTCTGTAGCCCCTAAGGTGGTGTTAAAGTGTTGGGCTGTCTGTGACAGGTAGGTCTCTGGGATGCAATTGTTGGAGAAGAACATGCCCAATGCATGGTCTCCCCAAACATATCTTTCTGTTCTTTCAGCTAAACATGCAGTTGGCAGTCTCATACCTGTTCAGGTACTGCAGTATGCTACCTGGTGAGTGTGTGCTGACATACAACCAGGCACACCCACATCTTCTAATGTGGGAGGGGACAGGAGATGCTGCATATGTGTGATATACATATGGGTAAGAAGGTAGGACTCAGAAATTTTAGGCAATTATTTGTAGTGAAGCAAGAAGCTTCCCCTGCATAGGAAACTAAAACTAGCTTCTAAAGTTCTTTGGAGTCTGTCTCTGTTCCCTTCCATCAGAAGTGATGCAATTTTGGCGCCCTTCCTAGTCTGGGGAGCATCTAAGAAGCCCTACGTTATTCACAGCTAGAAGGGAGTGCCATCAGCCATATCAACAGCTGAAGAAACTTTATTCCTCTCTCACGTATCTTACTCAATCTCTTGTATCTCATATTCCTACCTCATTCCTATCTCCTTTCTTCTGGGTGGAAGGAGAGGTGCACCAAAAGGGAAGAAAAATACTGAAAACCTTCTTGTCCCAATATTGCACTCATACACAGGAAGGTGTTGCTTTTGAAAGAAAGTTCCCTTTGTCATCACCTTGATGCTCTAGTTTTTGCCCAGCGTTGATCTAGTGCCTCCAGTCCCTGCACAGCTATGGAATCAACAACAAGCAGCATCAGTGCAGTGAAGTAGGCCTGTCAGAGGTAGCTTTGTCCTTTCTCCATGTACTTGGCCCCATGGCCCTTCTCCAGGAAAGCAGCTGCTCAGAGCTGACAATACCATTCTCAGTAACTGCCTAAGTGAGTAAAGGCAATGAATCTAAAGGGGCTAATGTACTACAGCATAAACTGTTGCTTTTACATGTCTAAAGAAAAATTTTTTAAAATCAGCTTTCAGATGGTGCAGCAGTTTGATGTAGGATCTTACCAATGTGCAGGCCAAACATCTGAATTAGACCAGACCTGCCAATGAGTGTGTGTGTGCTTCAGACTAGCTTTATGCTTGGTCAGAGTGCTGAGGCCAGGGAAGTGTGTAAATTGCAACTCAAAGCACACTGACTTGTCAGTTTTGCCCAATGGTTGGAGTAGGAGAGCTGTTACGGGCTCTTTTGTTGCACTCAGCATTGCTCTTTGCGAGGTGCTAAGTCCCTCATGCCTCTGTTTCCCCGTCACTCAAGCGGCAGATCATTCATATGCTGTATGAGAGACATTGCAGTAGTTGAAAAAATGAGGTAAAAATATCCCTCTGTTCCTGGTCTTTTCCCAGCCTACTGTGCAGACCCACAGCACAGCTGGCCGTTGTACCTCACTCCCTAAATACTCTGAGCACAGTGCCAGTTTGGCTGCCAGTTAATATCTGGGGCATGGGAAAAGGGCAGAAAACCAACAGCAACAGCAGGTCTCCAAATTCCCATCCTCTCTCCTGTCTCCTCTCACAATCTGGCATGCAAAGGACCTTTTCCTCTTCCTGCAACCTTTCCCACAGAACGGACAGGCCCTTTGCAGTGGCCATCTCTGTGTTCTTCCTGTCATTCAGGCTGGGAAGGGGCCAAGCACTGATGGGGATTAGCTGAGCTTTGGGACCGTGGAGGCATCTGATTCAAGAGCAGACTCCTGGGGCCCTCCCTGTCTTCTGTCTCACCAGAGAAATGGAGAAGTGGAGACTCTTGTCTCTCTTGGGTCGCTAAGACACAATGAGATGAAGGGAATGGTGAGGGAGGACCTAAGGTAGCTGTGGCCAGCAGCAGGAAGGGAGGCCCTCTCAGGACTCTTAGAAGAGTCAGAGAGGGTTCCTAGTACAATTTGTAAGGTTCAGGCTCTCCAATAGGAGATCTCAAGGCCTTGACATGATTAGTGGACTGGTATGAACAGAGGATCTTGATTTTGGGGAGGGGAGAAGCCAGATCTTCAGACCTTCTCGGTACTTTTAGAATATTTTAGCTCATACAGCTACCTTTTTTTGCCATTAAAAAAAAAAGTCTCACGCTCATAGGTGTTATAAAGCTGGAAATGTGAGGCCTCAACTGAAATGTATAATTACTTATTGTTGGAGACATGATGGGGGCATCAAATCCCAGACATTGCTGGATGTATTGCATAAGCTGAATGCACACCCAGATTACACAGAAAAGGGTGGCAAAAACAGCCCGACTTTGACCGTATAAGAAAGGATGTAGGTTTTTTTAAACTACATGGGGCCTTGCTCTAATTTTAGGACATGTGCAGCTGCCACAGCTGAAGTCTCTGGCACTGTCAGTAGAGACATGTTTTGGAGAATTAATAAAACTTTCTTCCCAGAGTCCAATAGCACTTACACTGGGGTGTTTTGCATTCTCTCCAAGATCAACCTCTCTAGCATTTCCTGCTGCTGCTTTGTTTTCAGCCCTGCATTCCTGCCCTCCAGGAGGAAGCCAGATCAATTTGTGAAACATAAATGGAGTTTTGCGTGGGGCTGCAGGAGTGCCTGAAAGCATATTTTGGACTCAAATTTACAGCCCCCAAAACATCACAGTGATATCACAGTGGCCCATCAAGTTCCAGAGACTGCCGAATTGCTCTTGGAAATATAAGGCCTCGTTCTTTTCTTACTCCAAGGTAAACCAGAAACGCAGGTTCCACAGCTACTGCATTGACCCCAGGTATGGCACTATGTGTGTGAACTTGGCACAGGTGCTGCATTTTATTTTGTGCCTTCTAATACCAGAGCAAAATTTCCATGGCAGATGAGATGTTATGCTTTATTCACTGCTCCCTAGCTCCATGGTAAAAATGTTTCAGTCATTTTCTAATGGACCAAACATGAATGAGTGCCCTCTGCATGCGAGGAAGTCTGTCTGGAATAGATAATTTGACCAGGGGAGCTCCTTGTGGCAAGTGATTCAGACAAAGCCTGTCTCATTAGAGCAAGTATTTGGGGCTTCAGGATGCCAGCCTCTGGAGGCCAAGACTGACACCCGTACTCTGCAGGGTTCTCACAGAGGCTTCTGGCTGGCACCACAGTTGTCGTTTTGGGGGCACGGGGTGACAGGAGTCAATTCCAAAGCAAAGAAGATAGACGTGTTGCTCTCTGCCTTCATGGATGAGCTCAGCAAACATGCACTAAAAGACTTAAAGGTGGTTCCTTCCTATTCCCTGCCAAAAGCTGTACAAGGAAGAGCCCAGGGGTATATCTCGCTATCCCTTCCTGAGATGTTTCAGCTGCAGCACTGCAGGGCATGAAGAGCCAGTGCTGACAGCCTGGATGAGGCCCTCTAGGCTCCGATGTGGCCAGACCTCCTTCCCTGTGGGGAGGAGAGGCCCTGTTCCTCACTACACAACGCTTATGTGACTCCCTTCTTGTACTTAGACAGCAACTGTTCAGAACCAGAGAGATGCTCAAGTGAAAGCTCTGAGTGTGGCTGCAAAGGGGTGGCAGAGCATGAGGTGACAGCTCAGGGTGACTCTGAGGAGCTACCCTTGACTCTGCTGAGACAGGGACTCTCAGCAGCTGCAGGGAGGGTCTGCCAGCTCAGGAACGTGGCTGCACCCAAAGGTTTCTGCAAGGGGAATAGCTTCTGTTCAGACTCTGTGCCTGGGACCCTGCTTGTCCCACACATGTGTGCCCCTGTATGCAGCAGCACCTCACTGCCAGCAGCTATCGGGCCCGCCAAGGGAGCCAGGAAACAACTGGAGGAGATATACATGCACAGGAATCTGTGGTGGTGCTGTGATGGTCTGAGGATACAGAGGGAAGCACAGACTGCAGGGAGGGGCATGATCTTTTATGACACCCACTGGCACAGCTGGAATAAATGGTTGTGTCCATATCACTGGCCAGACCCAGCCCTTCTTTTGGAAAAATGGTTTATACCTCCACATCCTTTAGCAGTTAAACTCCACAGCAAAGAGGAAAAGTTAGGCAGCAGAAGTGCCAGAGCAAGGGGAAGATGCATGCAGTTAAACCAGCAAGAAATCCCATGGGAAACTGCTCCCTGCCTTGGCGAAGTCCCTCCAGACCACAGGCTGCCCAGGCTCCTGGAGCAGATGCCCTCCCTGATGCTTCCTGCTCCATCTCCACAAAGAGACGCCCACAGGCCTCACTCCCATGCCTCCTCACAAAAGGTGTTTATCCACAGGTGCTGGCCACTGCAGCTGCCTGCGTGCATGGCTAGCGGTCCTGCCCTGTGCTTGCCCCTCCGGAAATCCAAACAGTGGGGGGAAAGAGAATAATGCAAAAAGGTGGCAAGGTCAAATGTAAGCCTCTTGGAATTTCATGAACTGTGCTTGCGTCCCACCCTGCTGAATCGAGGAATAAGTCTGCTTTTGAGCTGGATGATGCAGGGATACATGGGGGCTTTCAGAGACATCCCACATGGAAATATACATGTCAGATGAACATATTTACGTACCGAGTGATTGGAAAGTTGGATCCTGGGGAGTTCTTCCAGCCCATGTCTGCCTGCCTCTGCGAGGAATTTGGTCCCTATGGGGATGCATGGGAAGATGGATGCAAAAAATGGGCAACTCATTCTTTCCCCACACCCTGACCTGCTTGTAGATGATGCTGAAGGAAAGTTTTGTCTTTGCTGAACCCATGACCCTTTCACAAAGCCTGGCAGAAGTTCCCAACTGATATGAAGGCTATTAGGAGGACTCCTCCCAGATAGGGTCCCACCAGACTCACCAGATCCTTGGAGGTGCCAAGCCTTGTCAAGCCATCCAGAGGCAGCAGGTCAGCAGAGTCCTTGTGCACAAACTGGGTTGCTTGTTTAAGGCGCCTCTTCTGTTGCATAATAGCTTTGTTCCTCAGCTCCACCTCACGCTCCTGTGGCTCCAGGTCAGGAGTACCCTCACTCCGCTTTTCCTCCTGGTCTCCTTGCCCCAGGGGCAGGGGGCAGCTCTTTCTCGTGCTCATGGTGAAGATTCAGACAGAACAAGTCCTTCTTGGTATGCTGGGCTGTTCCCTGCACTTGTCTCCTGGTGTTTGCCCTCTTGAGGGTGACAGTCTCTGAGCTCCTTTCCCTTCCCCTCAGCTCTCCTTCTCTCCCTTTCTCTGCCTTTCTTCCTGCTGTCTTAGTTATAACTCACCCATGTCTGAAGTGTCACTGTGCCTTTTTCTCCTTCTGTCATCTCTACTCCCCCAGTGTTCCTCTGCTCCCCACCTCTTCCTCTCCCTCCCTTCTCCTGCCCTGACTGCAGCTCTGCCTCCTCCAGTTGGTGGGTCCCTGTAGTGACAGAAAAAGCCCCACGTCAGAAAACAATTTCCATAAATTACAGCAGAGCCGGCAAGATGCTCTGGCTGGAAAAATCCAGTAGCAGAAGGATGGCCCCGCTGTTGGGGGCTGGACTCCCTCAGGCTGTGCGCGCACGCGCATGTGTATGTGACTGTGTGTGTGTACACTGCCTGATCCTCCTGATATGCTGAAGAGACAGTAAATATCTCAGTGGCAGGCTGTGCAGCTCCGTGTCTGTGCTGGGGGGGCTTTGACGCATCTCAGTGAATCTGTAAATACTGGCAACAACACGGTTCAGTCTAGGAGATGATGCAGTGCCTTGGTATATGGGAGACAGCATCTGCCTCAAGGCTCCTGGCAGGCATGCCCAGTCTCATTTCTGCAGAGTGTCATGCATTTGGAATAGGCTGCACTGAAAGATTTTACTGTGTAGCTTGAACAAAATGCTGAAGGTCTGGTTTCTGCTTCCGGCCAGAGCAAATGCATTGGGCCTGACTCTGCCCTCATTTTCCCCCCTCTCCATCTAGAGCCAAAGTTGCAGAAGCCTAAAATCACTGGCTGGTCAATACTAGTATACTTGACTCCCTGTTTACACTATAAATATGCTGACATTGCTGTAGTGTGGGATGTCTGGATGAGGGCAGACATCCCTCCTCTCAGGGGAGAAAGGATGTGGCAGAGCTCACTTTTTCAACTTTCTGCTTCCAAATTGTCCTGCTCAAAACTAATTTTCTACTTGAACTGAAGCTGCTTTATTTTGATCCCTTGTCACTGGTGAATGCACTGCCCCAGTAAGCACCAGTTCTGACATCATGTACAAAGCAGGAAACTGAGTTTTACTCAGCTGAGGACAACATTACCTTTCCATGAATGTCAGCTGGGGGTGAAACAGCTTTCATGTACAACACAGAAGGAATAGCAGCATCAGACTATGAAAGTTACAGCAAAAGGAGGCTTTCTGTTGCTCCCTTTCTTTTCTTCCAGCTTATTAGACTGTAACATTCCAACATTACTGATACTGATTACTTCTATGTTCTAGATTGTATATAAAAATACAACACTGAGTTTGCAATGTTAGGAAGTAAATCCCGTGGTTCATGTGTAACCAAGATAGTAGTGGTTTTGTTATGCATTCTTTGATCTGTATCTTAGTCTTTGAAACCAAGGTGATGGGACAGTTAAAATGCTAACATAATTGCTAAGCTACTACCTATGTATCCTATCTATTTTAATAATAGGTTGAGGAGTGTATTAATGTAATCAAAGCAACAGGTTGGTGGTGTGTTTTAGAAACCTTGGTGAAGGGTGTCCTACCTTACATACTTTACATTCTACTTAGGTGCTATGGAGAAAGAAACAAGGTACATTAGCAGTGCACATGCACGTAAGAAGGGGTCAATCAAAGGACACTTGATATGACCACCAGAGACCACCAGGGACCACTAGAGATGCCCCTCAGCTTTTAAGGATGCATGCATAATGACTATGTAAATATGATAATTAATTCCTGGAAATTTGATGCATAGGTATGTAACCAGATGATATAAATTTTTGTTGATGTAATCTGCAGTATGCACGTTAGGTGGAGCGATCCCCCGTGCAGCCAATGCTGTGAATAAAGAATGCCTGCCTTTTAACACTACATTGGTGTTACAAGGTTTATTCCTGATTTTGGTGACACATGTACAAAGATGAGTCCAGTCAGCCACTGTAAGACCTTAGTGTGGTCACAGAAACTACAAAAAAAATGGTCTCTGCAAAGAAATCCACATTGTTTACCTTTTACTCCCAGCTAATCATCATAGTATTAGCGTTTCTCTTGGGATCTTTGGTCATTAAATATTAGAAAGGAGGCTGGTCATTTTTAGAGTCATTCTAAAATTTGAAGAGGTTAACCTTTTTGTTCCCAGTATGCTAACTGCTTTACAGAAAGTATCATGCTTCCCACGGTGCCAACTTGCAGAACCAGTTTGGCAGGAATGGGAGTAGATGCCAAACTCCAACATCATAATGCAGGCAGAGCCCCATCAAGAGCCCAGCAGAGCTGTTTTCAACTGTCCTTGTCTCTCTGCAAGCTGAATTAAGAAGGTCATTTAAATAATGGATATTCCCAGGGAAGCTGTGTTCCCATGGTCTTGTTTTCTTGCCTCTATGTTGCCATGATTCCTGATTTACACTCACTTTTGACCTTTTGTGGCTTCACTGAGCATCCTCTGAGTCTTGTTATCAAGTCCTTTAACCAGCCCCATAAACCAGTACTGAATCATGCACCTGTACTCTCACACCAGGCCGTTTCCCCTCCTGCAGACTGTGATTACATCAGCAGGCTAGTCTTAACCAGGCAGCTCTGTTTCTGCTGGCAGCAATGGCAGGGCCAATTTTCTTAAAGCCTCAGAACAGACCTTAAAACCACAAAGTAGAACAGAACATCTTGGGACCAGATTCCCTACAGTCCCTGCCTTGAAAGCTATGGGCAGAGTTACACAGTTTCTGATGAGGTCATCTCCCACATAGGATGTGCGTATGGGCATGAAAAGGAGAGAGTGCTCATAGTTCCCAGTCCCAGTTTCTCATTGCAGCTAGCCACCCTTAATCAGTTGCTCTTGCTCCGCACTTTGGCAAAGCCCAATCAAAATTGGTTTGCCTTGCAGTTGTGCTGGAGCGATTGCTTGAGTAGTCCTGCTTTAGGGTCTGACCAGTTAATCCTGGCCTCTAACTCACAAAATATTTCTATTCTACTGCCTCAAAGGGGAGAATTCTTCAAATCTTATTTAAAGCTTTCTCCCCTCCTTCATCCCTTCCACTCCAAAGAGCAGGTCACTTAAATCTTTATATCCTGTGATGTGTTAGTTTCCAGATCTGTCAAAAAACCCTGGCATTTTGATGGAGGTGGAGTCAGCTAAGATATTATCTTCCCCCTTCAGAGGCACACTGGGTTCTAGGTCACTGTTTTTTTTCTATTCAGCTATTATGTTTTATATCCTGTTCTTCTTAAACAGAGTCAATTTATAAAGTATGTTAGGTGCTTTCAGATTTTTGCAGAGTGGACGCTCTTAAAGGTTTTCTAATGGAGAGCCAGACCACAGTGCAGCAAGTTTAAGTTTATTCCCAGTAGCTATGACTTTCCCAGTCATCTTTGGTAGGTCCCAGAAAATAGTGTATG
This sequence comes from Phalacrocorax aristotelis, assembly GCF_949628215.1. Taxonomy (NCBI): domain Eukaryota; kingdom Metazoa; phylum Chordata; class Aves; order Suliformes; family Phalacrocoracidae; genus Phalacrocorax; species Phalacrocorax aristotelis. The sequence continues at coordinate 134,637,544 of NC_134276.1, read as the reverse complement.
ACTCACCACAACCTGTGTTAGAAAAATAAAAATGATTTAGATAAAAATGTTCACACACAATCCCATACACACTGAAAAATTATTTTACTTCTTTGCTCCAGTCACGTACAATATTCATAACCCATTATACCTCACTATTCTCCACCCTTCATATAGAAATTCTTACAGGATGTGTAACAGTGCTGTTCAGATAATGGACGAACTACTCCACCCCCACAAAAGATAAAAAGTCCTTCTCCCTGCTTCTGCTAGCAGCTTGACCCTCTAGCTCAAGCAGTTACAAACCAGTGAGAGCTCTGGGGCAAAATATTCCAACTTCTAATCAGAAAGCCACAGCATTGGATTTGTGTTGGTGGCTGCTGGTCCCTGGTGTAGACCCCCTCTGTGTCTGAGAAATGCCAAAGAATTCAGAACTAGTGCCCATACTTCTGAGAAGTGAAAAGCACTGAAAAGCAGCATTTTCCAGTAGCCAGTTTGCCCAGCCAAGAAACAGGAGAGGGTCAATATTCCAGCCAGCTAGTCCTTTGTTGAATAAATTAATGAACAGTGCCTGAATTAGTGAAGGGGAAGAGTAGACTCCTTTGCTGAAAGAAGTAACTCCCAGATTAAAGAACATGAGACAAAATAGAGATTTTACCTCTCTCTGCCAGGAGCATTAGGGAGCATCCCAGCTGTTTGAGGAGCTGCTCTGTTGAAGGCTTTTACTTTTTTGACTTTAAATTCACAAGCTAAGGTTTTTCCACCACAGATTTTCCTTGTATCTCACTTCTGGGAAGCTTTACCTAACATAATCATTCCTCTTTAGTATATTCTACTACTTTTGCAACTTCTAATACTTGTTCCCATCTTAGAGAATTCTCTTCAGCTTTTGTTTTTTCTCTTTCAATGATTTGGAAACTATTACTTTGTCCTCTTGTAAGGTACTGGGCTCAGCCCTTGTAAAATAAGCTCAGGCCCTGAAAACAGTGTTTCACATCTGTCATGCTTTTCTATGGTACCTGATCATTTTGGCCCAGGCTTAAACCTGAGGACTGTTGAATCTGTGACTATGATGGTCCTTACCCAACCTTATCCTGTTCTTTATTCTCTTAAATGGCCTCAAGTTTCATGAGGGGAGCTTTAAATTAGATATTAGGAAAAAATTCATCACTGAAAGGGTTATCAAGCATTGGAGCAGGCTGCCCAGGGAAGTGGTTGAGTCACCAGCCCTAGAGGTATTTAAAAGACCTGTAGACATGGTGCTTAGGGACATGGTTTAGTGGTGGAATTGGCAGTATTAGTTTTACAGTTGGACCCAAATTATCTTAAAGGTCTTTTCCAACCTAAATGATTCTATGATTCTGTGATTCTATGCCTTCTGAACCCTGTCTCCATGTGGCTCTTCGAGTCACCTTCTTCTCATCAAGGTCCTCCTTCCTGTCATTCGCTCCCTGAAGCCCAGTAGAAGTCCCTAGGATACAAGAGAGCTCATGTTCCCATGCTCAGCTGCTGGCAGTTGTGAAGAACAAGTTCACAAAGAAATCTCCATATACTCCAGCAAGTCTGTGCTAGACCACACTCTGTATGTACTGAACAAATCTTCTCTCAGGTTTTAGTTGCCAACTATGTCTCTGCTAAGGCTGTGAAATAGATTTTTTTTAAAGAATGTATATAACAGCCGAAAATTGGAAAATTTTGGTTCAGCTCGTAAAAAGGGATACCTCAAAGCCAGGAAGGACACCCAGACAAACTCCCTCCACAGCAGGGAGGCCCTAGGTCTTTTCAGCAGAAGGTTTGCTATAAAATAGTTTTTTTAACCTAAGCAAAATTCTTGTGCTGTCATTTATAGAAGTAACTGAACTCAACTGAATTTCCTGTGTTCCCTGCCCCTTCCCTCCCCAGGAGAACAAGAATAACTCTATCTGAGACTGATAGAGTCTGAGGAGATGAGACGTACTGGGTTCCTTTGGTTTCTTAGCCTCTAGGATGCATTCATACATTGTATCACCCAGCTGTTCTTTGCATTCTTGATGGCTAGGTCTTGGCATGATTTGAATGAAACTGAGATTATCTCATGATCTCCTGACTCCAGCAATCAAGAGTTTAATAAAAACAGCAAACTAAGTGAAACTGAGAATCGTCTATGGGAAATGGCAAAATGGCTCTTATCATTGTAGTATGGAAGTCCCATGGGTATGCACAGCAGAGTGCAGCCTGTCAAGCACTATTAGCTACAGGATGGAGCTCCTGAGACCAGACCATCTGTGGCATTGATATCATTATTTGCAAATACTTGGAAAGGCATACTGATCCTGAAAGCATCTTCAGGGAACCCACAAGTTGTAAGCCATGCGCTTTATGGTGTCAGTTCTGCTGCATTCCTGACCTTTCTCCCCCTCTTATCATTGGATGCTAAATATGTCAAACACTGTTAATTCTCCAAAATTTTAAGGCTACCCTGTGATTTGAATTCATAAAGAAATTACTAGGGTCCCAAGCGGCCTTTGAAGCAGAAACAGAGAGTGATTAAGATGTGTAGAAAATGGGGCGGGGGGGGAGGGGCTGAGAGGGAGTGGATGAAGGTCTACAAAGGGCAAGCTTATGTTCACCAAAATCGTCTAGCAGGTGGGGTAGGGGTTTGGAAGCTGGGAATCATCCTGGTCTGCATGCAAACACTTGGGGTTGTGGAGGGAAATGTAGAGACACCTCCTCTCCTCTCCTGGAAAACTATTTCCAACAGAAATAAGTTCTGAAACTCTGCTTGTATCAAAGCAAGAAACCAGTCTGACTAGTGAAGCGGGACACTTTCTTCATAATCTCAGGCAGCTAATGCTTTGTTATACCCTGAATATCTTTTTTATCCAGTTGTAGCTCACTGCTGCTGAAAAAAGGAGGGGGGAGGGAGGCTATTTCTGTTCAGGAACAAGCTCACATTTTTCAAGCTTGTCATTATGCTCTCTGAATCCATAACGCATTTTGAAGAGGAAGTCAGGTATTTTACTAAAAAAAGAAATTTTCACCTTTGTTTAGATCTAGACTGGCCTCTGGTAGAAATGAAGACCTGTGACCCTCACAAGAAGACTGCTGGGTTGTAAAACAGGGTCTCTTTCTTCCATATGGGGAAGGGCTCAAGTTCTTCTCCAACAGCCAAGTTGTAATAACAAAAAGGTGGCAATCATCTTTACTCACCTCATGTCAAGGGACATCCAGTCCTTTTTAGATGACAAAATGGAGAACCGGTGAAGAGAAATTACCTTCCCCCTTGCATCTGTTGCACTTCTTGACAGGCATAGAGCAGAATTTTCAGAGCAGAACATCTGCAGCACGCACTGGCTCCCTGTAGATTTGTGTGTCCCAGATCCTTTGAAAATTATATCTTAATGTTTTCCTTCATTAGCTAGAAAATGTTAAACAGCCTGCTCTGTTACCAGAACTCAAGGACAGTCTTGGGATGCTCTTGCACATTATTCAGAGAAGACCTGGGGAGTGCTACACAAAATGTGTGAAGAACTGTGCCTACCTGCTCTTGAGCTACAACAAGTTCATGAGAAGACAAGAAGTATAGTTCTGCTCTTATCAAAGGAGGATGAGCAGAGACATCCACCATCTTACAAGATCACATCTCTACACTATAATCCAAATACTGAGCCTGCAGAGGGACAGGTGATACCTGCCTTCTGACCTCTCTTCTCCCTCTGTATACACCTCTGATCTGAGCCTACTTCATTGCTCTGCTCTCAAACATAATACTTCTTCAATTCTTTGCCCAGTTACAACTCCCTATGCTACACAGACCTCCTGTTTCCTGTGACTTGACACTGCCCTGTCCCAAAAGCCTGAAGTACAATTTTATTCACAAAACCTTAACCATGTTCCCCATTCTTCCTTACAAAAATACTTCTTTTCCCCTCCTGCTAATACTGTTGTGTGGAAGCCAAGCATTTCACTTGGTTACAACTATAGATCTCTTTTGAGAGACACTCTTTTTGACAACACTGTCAAACTGCTTCATTGCTGTCACTTGCTGAGCAGGTATGACTTGATATATCCCCTCTTATTCCCAAGCCAGACTACAGCTTCAAGTGATCACACCAGATTAGCAGTAAGGATGGAGGTATGTGGTAGAGCTGGAAGTGGGTCCTGTACAATTTCCAGAGAACCTCTCATTTCAAAATGTAGTTACTCAGTGAAAAGAGTTGCAGAGGGAGAACCTGGCAAAAAGCACTGCTTTTTCTTATATAAATGCTGCTGCTGTTGTAGTGGTGCCCAAGAGCTGTGCTGTTTTAAAGCAGAGGCATAACAGGAGGATGTCTTTTCTGGAAGAGGTTATCAATACTCTGATTCTTGGATGATGCTACAGTGTTACCTGTTCTGTCTGTGCCAAGAGCTGGGGGGGGATGGGATGATACTTTCTATCCCATGATGCAATTACCTATATGCTTCCACCTGTCTGAGTCTCCTGTATACAGTGTCCCAAACTCCCTAAACTTCAGTGTATGATCTACTCCTATACAGGGTGTTGTTGCTGTGCCTTACTGCAGTGCCCTATTGTCTCCTGGTCTGTGTCTGATATGGCCTCCTAGTATTTTTTTACCATCTCCTGACAGAAGGCAACTGTTATTCCTCAAAGTAAGTCTCCTGATAATGGGGATGAGGACTGGGGCAAGACCAGGCCCAGCAGTCCTTCAGTGCAGGTTCCACTGGGCTAAGCTGAACACAGGGTGATTGCAGGCTGGTTCTTGTTCCTTGGAGGCTGTATCTGTCCAAAGTTCAGAGTGTTCTGTTCTCAGACAGGTGTACTTCTGTGTCTTTATTTGACTCAACTAATTTCTGCAGAACAAAGGCTGACAGCCATATCGGTGCTCAGCTCTGATCACTGAGTGTATGCTTTTGCATAATGGAAAAGATGATGGGCTTGTGCTCAAGAAGTTCTCTACTATACATCCACCTGACTGCAGAAGAATTTCTGTCCTGCTCAATCAACTCCTTGCTGTGTCCATGTACCTCAAGTTCAATAATTGGCTCCCCATAGTCCAAAATAATGCCTTCGGTTTTGTTTCTCACACAAAGTTTTACTTCTGCCCAGCAGCTCCATCACGGTGTTGGTTCATGACAAGTGTTTTTGAAACATAATACTCCTACACTGCAGCCCCACTTCCACAGGTCCCACCATGACCTCACTGCAGGTGCCTCTAACACTTGCCCGGAAGTACAAAGTGCTTGAGTTCCAGGTATCTTGTCTGTCACTTCACTCCTGAGCAATGGCACCCTTCAACAGTTCACCTGCTAAAATATAGGATACCTAAGCAATGACCTCCAGCAAACTCTGCCAATTTAACCTGACATCCTCCAAACAGCTGCTTTCCTGAGTGATTAGAAGGGCAGCTTCCCCCTTCTCTGCCTCATGCCACACTTATCTGCCTTCTAACACTTGATCATTTAATCTTGCAGATCTGCTGTGGGCTAGGCCTGGGATATTAAGAGCAAGCGTCCTTTTCACTTTGTGACAAGAGATGTGAAACTTCTTACTGCTAAAGATGCAAATATCCGTGCTTCCACACTAGAACAACTTCTCTTCATAGTAGTTTACATGCTGCAACAACTCATTCCCATAAATCATGACATGTAAATACCTGCTGGGAAATAACAGAAGCAGCCAAGACTTATAACTTTCAACAAGCTGGCTGCAGTCACTCAGACACTGGTGCGATGGCTTTATAGCTTTTTGTACAACTCTACAGTGGTGAATGTAACAGGATGAAATTAGGGAAAGGATACAGGCAAAATATCAGGCAAACACTTACAGATGGAGGGAAATAAAGTAATCTTCCTGAGGGTTCTGATGAAGTCCTCACTGAGTGGGGCTTTGAATTAGGTTGGGTAAAACACCGGGAAATCTGCTGTGGGAATAGTAGATGGGACTGCTTAATGGGATTTTTATCTGTTATTCCCCCACTTTTTTTAGATAACTGCCCTCTAGTGGGGTTCCCATTGGAATACTTAGCAGGTGGGGAAACTAGTTTTTGGCATTACTATGTTCAAAATATGTGAGGCGGCCATCAAAGCACCTCGGCTGACAGGGACAAGGGGTCACCCACCTGGAATTGATGCCATCTCACCATCCCAAGGACAAGAGCATTTAATAATTTACTTGAGGCATGATCCTTAGTTAGTTGGCTCTTGGATGTCAGTTGTGTGTGTACACATCCTCGCAGGAGCAAGAAGTGAGGTGAAAGGGAGGTAGGATGTCTTGACAAACCCAAGTAGAGCGTTGACAGCTGTGTAACATATACTAGCAGAAAGTGCCACAAGCCACAAAGTGGGCCTCCTCTGCAGCCTCATGACCACAGTTTTACCTTCTGTCTGCATCTCTTCTTACCCCTAGGCCTAGATCTAGGGTTAAGGCTTTCCCCTCACCTCTCCTCCCTGAAGCCAGATGTGCTGTGCAGCTTTGATCAGTTTTCACAGCAGTCCATTCTGATTTCCTGAGCAGAGAATGACAATTTCAACCTAGGCTGGAGGACATGAACTCATTACTAGAAACATTTGCAGGAGAAGAATCAAGACTTCCTGCCTTCACAGGCAATATTGGCAAATCAATCCTAAACAAAATACACTTGAAAGGCTACTGGCACCCAACAGCTTTCTGAAGTCTTCTCATTTCCTGTTTAGAGGCAAGCAAACCCTGAGACTCAATCAGAAGTGATGGAACTTCAACTTCTAAGCACTGACAAAAATCTACTAGTCTCAAATTCACAATAAAACATTTTTCACTCGTGGCCTCAAGCTGCGCAGTTATATGTGCTAGGCAGACAGAAATGCAGATCAGGGAGTCCAATATTCTTTCCCAGAAAAACTGAAATAATCATCAACACAAAGGGCTCAAAACATCTTCTGAGGGCAAAAAGCTCTAACAAGCACACAAGAGAACTGCAATTCTGAAAACCACACACATCTAAATCTCATTTTGTATTTATAGGGGAAGACAGAAATACAGATAATTTTTTTTGAGTGAGACTTGTTTTGGTTTTACAATACAGAAACTAGTCTGCTGGTGGTGTTCTGATATTTTAGTCTGTTAGTATGTTTCTGACTTGCAAAGTCAGGATTTACTGATAAGCAGCAGAAAAAAAAGTATATTATATGAAGCAAGGGGTTGAGCAACCAAATCCAATGTTGTACAGTCAACATGGCCTAAGGAATACTGAAAATGTCCTAATGATCACAGAAAGCACACACATTAGACAAGTGAAAAAAAAAAAAGAATAATTTTTTTCGTGCTGTGGCCCAGCCTGAGCATGCTGCTAAGAGTGAAAAGAGTAAAGACAATCTGCCGTGTACCCACAGAAGCTTTATTGAATGTGTAGATACACAAGTCATCATTTGTCTGTAAGCAGAAGGATCAGGTCTTTTCCATGGCAATATCTTCTTTTGACATGCGTTCTAAAGAATTGGGATGAGTTGTCCTATTGCACCAAGCAAAACATACCTTGTGTTTCCAGAGGTGACTTTTCAGTGGAAATACCAGCATTTGCTTTATAGGTTCCTTTTTACATTTTCAGCTGATGCTTGTAATGAGGGCAGCTTTAACCATTCAACAGAAGTCCATCTTACCGCAACAGTGACTCTACCTAGTCCTTTACATACATAGTAATAGGACTCTAGAACCTGTAGAGCATATACAGCTTAATCCAAGCTCTTCTCTATTACAGCCTGGGAAAAGGAAGCCAAACCAAGATTTTTATGCTGCAATCCAGATAACAACCTGTTTCAGTTTGATTTGAGTCACATATAGGTGATTTTTCAGATCTTTTCCCCAGCAACCTTCAGAACAGCCTAGACCAATTTTTCTGAAGTCAAATAAGGTGGGGAAGGGGGTGGTGGTGGGAGTATTTTGGGCGCTCATCTAGAGTAGAATACAGACAATGTGGAACATATGGACAACACTCTAAGTCAAACCCTTTACCAGCCCAAATATTCCCATAACCCTACAAGAATAAAATTAATATTATAATTAAGGTCTAGTTTAAGGAATGTACAGTATTTACAGCCATTAAAACTACACAGAAGATACTAAGTAATAAGAGAACAAAGTAAAGGGAAGTAAGGACAGAACTAGGAGGAGGTTCCATCTCCTTCCTATTGGATGCACTCCTCAGTTATGTACATTTCCTCTGATACCTTGAGTAGCAAATGCCATTCAGGGCCTACCTAGATGTTCTCTTTGTAACCTCTCTCCAGGGACTCTACCTCTAGCACAAGGTTAGAGAGGTTCTATCTTGTTCCATATAAATAGTCTATTGCAGCTTATAAAGGGAGCTCATAGCAGCCAATGGGCCTGTCTCCCAGCTTAGCAGGAGTCAATAATGCCCTCTGTTCCCATGGACATGGGAACTAGTCAAAAGTAGATAGTCTTCCTGGACTACGTGGACAGATCTCAGAAGAGTAGAGTGCTTTCTATAATATCAGAACACGCCAAATTCAGGCCTGTTTACTTCAGTTCAGGTCTGTTAGTCTCAAGCTGAGACCAACTAATGTCTGCTCCTAAGTTTTCATCCTCAAGACCAGGAAAGCTGATATCTAGAAGAATTTTGCTCAGACTGTCATTCATGGTGTCCAGGATCAGGCCCTCCATGAGTGACCGGTTTTCAGTAAAGCCAGAGGCTGGCAGTTCAACAGATGATTGCTTAGTAGACTCATGAATAAAAGTTGGAGAGCTTGTGAGGGGGACATGCACCATGTCACTGGATTCTGTATTTAGCAGTTCCCGAGGGGACTCAAAGAGGGGATTTTTAAGGGGTGTGCTGTTAAAACCCAGCAAGTCCTGGTTGTCCTGGAGGGGTGTGAATGGCAACTGAGGGGTTCTCACTGGACTGAAGTCCAGCTCGTGACTTTCCTTGGCTAAGGATGCAGACTTCCAGGGGTCAAGGCCCCCTAGTGGGGGGGTAGTAGTTGCTGGGACTTTGCTGGGAGTGGAAGAAACTGGCAATTTGCTGAACATCTCCTTGACTGGTGTTTTGAAGGGCCCCTCTTCCCCCTGCAAGCAGCTGAGCTGCGATACATTCTCAAGAGGCTGGCTTTCCTGTAGGAAGGGGGTGTCTGCCCCTAACCGGAAAGGATCAAAGCCATTGCTTTCTGGCAAAACAAGGACAGGCTCTTCTGAGCAAGGCAATGCTAGGCGTTGTTTCCTTCTGGATCTGCCCACTTCCCGCCTTTCCCGCCTCTTTATGACTAAAGTGTCAGAAACACCCTTAGACGGTGACTTCAGCATGGTGAATTGTTTCTTCTCCTTTGTGGATGAGACTGGGAGGAACAAGCCTGGCTCTTCCTTTACCATTAGGGTTGAGGCAAATGGGGACAGCCAGTCATCCAGCTGAGACCCTTCTTCCTCCTTTATACAGACACTCTCAGGGAAAGAAGCGGATTCCTCACCAGGCTGGGAGCTGCTGTCCTTTAGGGAATGGATTGGGGAAAATAAACCTTCATCACATTGACTCTCCTCCTTGACAACAGCCATGGGTAAAGAGGATGACTCTTCTGTAGAAGGTGACATCTACAAAGAAACACAAGTGATACACCATCCGTAAGCAAGGATCTAACCCACCCAAAATCTAAATGATAGTGGAAGGAAGAAAAGAAAGAATGGCACTTAAGGAGAGCAAAACAGTTAAAAGGAGGATCTTCAGAAAGCAGTAACTATAACAGCATAGAGATTGTATCTACTTCATACAGTGATCAAAGAAGCCTACAGATCACATGGGAAGGATTTTAGCTAAGTGACTGGAAGTCATGCCCTTCAGAGCGCTTCTGCTGAGAGGAACTTCTAGGAGTACAGGCAGAAACAGTGCTGAGTATTGCTGGAAAAGTACAACCCTTTAATCCCTCCTTATACTACCTACATGTGAAATAACAAAATGAGCACAGAGAAAGATAAATCATAGCAGAAGAGAACATAAAGCAGCAGGCACATGAAGGAAAATAGGATTATGGTTAGACAGGGTGGAAGAAGTTAAAGCTTCGCAATGTGTAAGCATCCAGGAGCACAGTGAGATGCCAAGAGTAAGATCTGTTTAAGAGCTGTTTTTCTTGATCCCAGAATAACTGGGAACTCCACAGAATTTGCAAACAGCAGGTACTGAAAACATCTGGGAAGAGACTACAGGCAAATAAATGCTCTTTCAGAAGAAGTTCCCTATGTTACATGTCTCTTCAGAGATATTAAAAATCTGAATGTTTGAGGGGCAGAACAAAGCCATTTCTCCCATTCTTATTTCTTCACAACCAAGCAGTAGAGAACAATTGTCTCGACCAATCCGTAGAGTCCCCTCCACTAGTGAATTACAGTAACAAGCTTATAGCAAGTCAACTAGCAGGTAAGTCACCCTAGAGACAGAAAAGGACAGCAAGGACTGTCATTGGCCAGTTCCTTAATATGAGCTTAGAGTTTCAGAGCACCTAGTAAAGATGCAGAAAGGAACCATATGAAGAACAGGGCCCACAGGAGGCAAGAACTATAGAAAAGAAAAAAGACAAAAACAAACAACTCCCACATCACACACAAAACACCACCACCCCCCCTCCCAAAAGAGCCAGACAAAAAAAAAAAAACCACCCTCAGAAAACAAGAAAAAAGAAACCAACCTTTGGAGCAATGCGCACACGCTTATTGCCCCGGAAAGTCTCTGAGCTGTTGAGAGATGCTCCCTGTGCCATAGATAAAGGAACCTTCATAGAAGGTTGCAAGACAAGAGGCTGACTCAAAGGAAACTGGATCGGAACCAGGTAGGAGTTGATGCGAGGAAGCAAAGGCTTCATCTTTCGGCCTGGAAGGGAAAAAGAATGGACTTGCTAGCCTCTTGCCCTCCCTTCTACTACCTCTTGAAACACAGGCATCTAACAAGAAGTCCTCTAAATACCCCAAAATAAACATCTGACTAGAGAGAGGTTTACCTGCCTTCTCCTCTAATTTTGAGGATACAAATCCCAAGCCAGACAGCCTGATGAACAAGAAAATAGTCCTTCGTACAGATCCTAGCCCTCAAGTTGGAGCAAGTTCTGCTCTCACTCCATTTGAGTACCCAAACCCCTCATCACATCCTCTCTTAGACACAGCAATACTGCCTTCAGCTGCAAACCTGAGAGTAGGAAGGATAAAAGCTGGCAAACCTGGATAACAATTTCCGCTTTTATTCCTAAGGGAATTTGGGGGAGTGCTGCAGATTTATGGGACTGATTCTCTTTGGCCTAGGCTGAAGCAGACACTCACGTGCATTCTGGGGTTCAGTTTTGCTGCTGCTGTTGCTTCCCATGTTCTTCTGGGGGTCAGGAAGATGTCGCTTTTGCTGCTGCAGTCATTGTGAAATTAAAAAAAAGGAGAAAGAGAAAAGAAAGAGATTTAAAGAGAAGAATCTGTCTGTATTCTGCTGCCTCATTCAGAACTGCGAATCCAGAAGCCTGTGCTGCACTAATACAGAGAGCTGCTGTTAGCACCCAGCACTCATGCCGGCTCTGTCTCTGTGCCACTTGCTGTTTTGCAGCCATGCCATCTCAAAGCCAGCTACCAATCAAAAGCTGTATAGAAAAAGAGATGGCATGACAAAGCTCCTCCAGCTGTGGACTACACTGCAGAAGTGACCTGGTTTCAGTGTCCTCAGTGCCTGAGGAAAGGTGAATAGGATAGCTTTATTGTCTATTGGATCTCTATACAAACCATGGACCAGATAGATGCTTAAGTGGAATAGCAGATACAACAGAGGAATCAGAAGTCTAAACAGATGGAAAGACGACCAGGGCTGTAACTGTGACAAAAGCATGTTTGACTGGCTGCTTGCAAATCTGTCATTGTTAAAACGACTGAATACAAGAGAGACAGCAAACAGGTTCATACTTGAGAGTCACAATGCAGCTGGGCTCCAAAATGAAAAAAGAGCATAGAGAGAGCCTATTCTCTCTGGATCTGAGCACCAGAACAGATTGGTAGTGCTGCCATGGAGATGAAGATTTTACCAGAAATCTCTGTCTGGGCTTGTTCTCTGAAGCCTGTTGCAGCCTGCTTCAGAAGTAGGCTTCTAGTTGCTCAAAGCTGTACAGCTCTACCAGCTGTAAAGAGAGCACATCATCTGAAGGCAACTAATCTTTGGCTCGACTCCTTTCCCCAAACAGGGTGTGGATGGAGCTGTATGACTAGGTGCAGCAGTAACCCAGTCCCCCTCCCTGAGCCTCTTGTCCTTTCCTTCAGTGACTGGCAAGAGGAGAACAGTAGCCCAAGCCCCAAGCCAGAGGGTAAGTCTTACTGATTCAGAGTGCTCAGGCGATGTTGGTGACCCCAAGTCCAGCGGCTGGTTGCAGCAAGGCATTGAGAGGGAAAAAGATAATATGAAGTTATCAACCAAAGGGGGAACAAATGGGACATTTGAATCTTGTATAATACAAGCAAACAACAGTCCATCTGCCCACCCACTGCAGAAAACACAGAAGAGTCTAAACATACCTATACCAGACTCACAAGCTCTGCTTCTCTCACAACATGGTACTTCTTAAAATACCTAGCCGGGATAGGGCAATTCCATCCTATGACTGTCTAATCAAACACTATAGGAACTCCTGGTTCACCTCAGTGGAAAACTTCTCTAGGAATTTGAATCAGGCCCATGGAAAGAGGTTGAACAAGCTCTCGATTACATTTGGTTGGCACACCACCTGAAGAATAAACATATTCCACAGAAGCTCCAGTTCATATGCACAGCCGCAGCACATTTTCTTTCAAATACAGAGCTTGTCTGTCAGGAGAAGTGACCAAATAAAGCTTCTATAGAAAGGCTGATGTCAAAGTGCTTAACTTCACTGTTAAAAGGAGGTGCAACTGGCTAGTGTGGCGTTTAGAAACTGGATATCCTGTCCTATTTTCTTTGCATGATGCACTCACCTTGAATACCTGGTCCAATGTTAGGCAACGGTTTGCATCAGGGTGTATAGTCCAGAACGAGATTTTACCATTAGCAGATGTCTCACGGACAAACATATCATGAAGGGACAGGTTGTGCCGGATAGAGTTCTGGGAAAAAAGGTGTGAGGGGGAGGTTGAAAAGCAATAGTTTTGTTATCAGCACAGCAGAGCCTACCTGAGACATGACTGCCGCAGAGGCATTACATTCCAAAGCGTAGACAACATGGACTTTCATATTCACTGCACACCCAGCCAACCCTATCATCAATCTCTTATCCTGTTTAGTCTTGAGATCCCTATTCTTACTCCCAGTGATCAAACATCCCATCATATTGCCAAAGCGGAATGAGAAATGGGAAACAAGAAATAGAACAGGGAACATCTGGAATAAGGGAGTATTTGTGGTAGGGTGTTTAAATTAATTTCCATCTTGCTCTGCAGGCTGGGGAGCAACTTTTCATTTTCATCCAGAAGGCTTATGATAATATCACCCTGTGGCCTACAGCAACTCGAGGGCCTGCTTGTTACCTTCCAACCTGGCTTAGCCACGTGTTTGAAATATGGGAAGTGATCCTCAATCCAGGTATAGATGTCCTTCAGAGTCATACGCTTCTTCTCAGTGCTGTTGATGGCAAACTGGATCATGGCCATGTAGGAGTAAGGAGGTCGTTCTGATACAGAATCCTGCCATGAGGAGGACGTGGCAGCAACGGTGGCAGGAATAGCAGCAGCAGCAGAGTCTTCTTCAGTCTGAGAGACAGAAGGAATGATACATGAATGGTCACAAAGTTGACAAGAAGGGCCATGGAACACCCCATGGTCTTCCAGGTTCTGCTATTCAAATCAGTAAAAGCGAGACTTTTGGAGATGGTGATGCCTACTTCTTGCAAATCTTCTGATCCACATGGATTACTTCCCTATTAAAAGTTTTAGTGCATGCTCTGTTGTCTTCTCCTACTTACCTTGATTCTTTCCCGCAGAGGCATCTGGTTCTCTTTCTCCGTGTCTTGCTTCACAGAGCAGGGACTTAGCCCATCAGATCTCATCTTCCCCAGCCACTGGATGTTAGTGAGACTACTGTCCAACACAGAGCTCATTGTCTCGCCGCTGCCTGTTGGGATAACAAGCCCATAGCTCTGCTTACTCACAAGTAACCCTCTTCCCCCTTCTTCTCAATTGCCAAAAGGAAAGCACTAGTCACACTTCTAAAAGAGGTATCCCTGTCTCAGGATAGGGTCAAGATGGTATTGCAACACTAACATTTATTGCAGAAGGAATTCAACCTTGAATTCCTGATTTCATGTGAATCCGCCCAATTTCTTAAAAAAGCTGCAGTCTTAAAAACAGACATTCAAACCTGACTATTGCTCTCAACCAAAACAGGACAGTGTTGATCCAGTAATTCAAGAATTCAAGTATTTTTAGCTAAAGGATGAAACTAGTAAACAGACACCAAGGAAGGTGGTGACAAACTTCAGCTGAAAGACCTAGCACAAGACCAAAGTCAGAAGCTCAGACATCTCCAGGTTTTTAACTGCAACAATGAAAACGAACATAGTTTTGTTATTTCTGGTGAGGTTTGTTGTAGCCATGCAGCTACTGCAACTGTCTGATCCTGTCAGACAGTACTATACTGTAGGATAAGATTCACTGCAGCCTAGAAGCTACATAGCTATTTTAAGTTGCAGATACTAATTTGATGTGAGCAGTGTGTCAAAGTAAAATCCATCTCACTTCTAACATTTATTCAGCAGCTTCAAGAGACAGCCAAGGAGGAAAACAGCCTTGCCACTTAGTTATTAAAAGACAGGAACCATCTTTTCCAAAGCTCTAAGCCTGTATGTTTTGTCATTGACTAGGGTACTCTATGTTAATCTTGAATTCAGCCAAAACCCGTTTGCAAAATGAACCTTAGCCTTTTGTTCTTCTAGACTTGATTTACTCAAGCCAGCCCTTTTCTCCCCAGTACTAAAATTCTGCTTTGCTATACACCTTTATGTGCTATCTTTTCCACCAAAAATACATCCACTAAGATCCTTCAGATTTCATTACATATGCATAGCTTTGTAAGTTATTAGAACCAAATCTATAGCTATTTTGTAATTAACCAAATAGTTTTCAATACTGCATACTGAGATCCAAGCACTACGCTCATTGGCCCACTTCACATATCTTTATCTATCTGTCAGGACAAAAAAAAAGGTAATGATTACATACCATGGCTCTCCTGTTCCTGCCCAACCACAGAATCAGTTCCTGAATGCCAGACCATTGTCACTCCTGCAGGACTAGGTGTCTGTGTAACATTCTTGTCTCTTTCTTGATCGTCTGCAGCCTTTGTTGTTGCACTGGGTTTCTTCTCTGATGGGAGATGCTGCAATGGTGCTGGAACTGATGAACGGGATGTGCCCCCACTGCTAATGAGAATGAACTTGTTGGGCCCGTTGTTGCCACATTCTTTTCCTTTTGCTGTCAATGCCTCTATGATGCTCTGGATATCAGCATTTGTAGGGATGGCCACCACTTGTGTGTTGGGCATGGTGGGATGGTCAATTATCTTTATTCCTGCTGGGAATTTCTGCAGGCCACAGTCCATTTTGTCTCTGGGTTGGCTGTTGTGATGGTCCTCCTGGCTGTGCTCCTGCTTAGGAGCCTTTTCATCCTGACCACTGTTCTCATCTCTTGCTGAAGTACTGGTTGCATCCTTCTGAGAGAGGGTGAGTTTCCGTCTTTTGAGAATTAAGGGCCTGTGAGGGCTGGTCCTCATTATTGATCTGTACAGTCACTCTCCATTGAAAGGGACAAGAACAAATCCTGCAAAACAGAAGATACAACATGACAGTGTTCAGGGCAGGAACAGCTAGGAAAGGTGCAGCATATTACCACAGCCCTCCTACAGAGCACATATTCTCAGCAATTGCTACAAAGCTAGAAACAAGGAAGGAAAATAAAAAAATTGAAAGCATTTAATAAGGTTGATGAGGCTATTGGAAAACAGTACTGTACTTCCTTTATCCACACCTTGTATAAGCAGGACAGGAGAGATACTTGCAGAGTAGATCACTTTCATCTCAAGTTGGGAGCCACGCAGTACATAATAATAAGGAAAGTATGTACATGTGCTTTACAGAAAGGGAGACTAAGACTTAGCTGTAAAGTGACTTGACCAGCAAGCTGGAAGGGAGGGAAGTTAAAACATAGAAATAGCGGTCCTGATTCTTACATCTCATTGCTGTATCACAGCAGATCACATGGCCTGAGAGAAAAGAGAGTTTTATAGATGGTTTAAGATCTGGGAAGCAGAGATTGTCCTGAACACTACAAAGGCACAAAATAAATGCAGCAGAAGTTAGGTATTTTAAAATAAATTTAACATAAATGCTTTAGTCATTACTTCTGTAGACTTGTCAAGAACCAGATAAATTCATCATTGGGCAGCACACAATTTAAATGTCAAAATCTTGAACAACAGACAATTTAGATTATTAAGCAGAGAAGATAAAATGCAGATATACTGCTTTCAGGGTAAGATGTAGTGTGCCCCTTCTAAGAACACCTCTTATAAACACCATGCCGTTCAAGAACTAGGTGGAGTCTGTTTCTTGCAGTAAACTACCAGAACAAGAACACATAAGTTGTACACATTGTTTATCATTAGGGATGGCAGGCAGAATAGAAACAAATAATTTAAAAAAAGGCCTTTTGCATTGGTAGATTTGACCAGGCCGGCTAGTGAATAAGAAAAACCTCAGCGAGAATCACCTGCATAGATACAAACCAGAAAGAGCCCAGCAGATAAAAAACTGGGTTGATGCCCTACATGCAGGGCCCCAGTAGATGCCACCAATAGAAACGTTCAGCATTACACGCGGGTTGCAGCACCCAGGCACATGCGTGGCCCTTCACGACCTGCTGCGCTCCCTTAAAGGGAGCTCCTCGTAAGGCAACGACAAAAAAAAAAAAAAAAAAGCAGACCTCCAGAAGGCTGCGTTCCTACAAGAGAGCGCCACTTCCTCAGAAGGCCTCAAGCTTCTGTCTTCAATACGGGCCCAAGAACAACCCTGTACACGCACGGCCCCCGGGGTAGCAATGTGGGAAGCACCCAAGGGCTCCTTCCTCACCCGCTCCAACCGCAGCCCCGCCGCGCTCGCCGGCCAGCCCAGGGCCCCTCCGCCCCAGCCCGGGCCTAGACTTTTCACCCCCACAGCCACCCTACGCTCAGCTCTGGCGGGGTTGCCGGCCCCTGCCGAGAGACACCGGGGAACGGGAGACTACCACGGGGGGGAGGGCGGGTGCGACTCACCAGCTCCCCGGCCGGGCACGGAGAGAGACTGTGGTACGGACGCTTCCGCACTACGCCACCACTCACGGCAGAGATCGTTTCCCGGTTTGAATTTGGCGCCTGGCGACTCGTTGGCATCACGTGCCGGCCTGGGCCAATGAGATGCGGCAGGGGCGGGGCGGATCGGATCGAGCCAATCGGCTGCAGCGGCGGGGGATACGGATGCGCCGGGAGGCCGTGGAGGGCTGGGGTTGCCTGGTTCCGGTCCCCGTCCCTTCGGGGTGTTTGCTCAGCCCTAGGGGTCTTCCCCAGCCGCGCCACCTGGGCTGGAGCCCTGACGTGCGCCCTGGCACCAGCCGCTGGGTGGGTGCCGGGCGCTGGCCTCGGGTGCTCACTCGTGAAGAGCCACAGAGTTGCACCGTTTAGCGGTTGTTGCGGCTGCACTTCGCTAGGGGGCCTCGCAGGACTCTCCGAGGAGGCGGCGCGTTTGGTAAGCGGTCCGGCTGTCGCAAACTCACGCGTTTGGTAAAGAGAATGCGTTCTCTTCAAAATTCCTTGTCTATGCTTGTCTGGTTTTGAATGGAAAATTAAATTAAACGTCATTCCGATTAAAAATTACTCATTAGGTAAAAAACCAAAATCACGCAAGGTATCTATGGGAGGGAAGTGTCAAGGGTGTTCTGTATTTAAAAACATAAAAATTCCTGAAATTAAAGTATAGGTAGTTAGCAACTAGAAGTGGAAAGACTTCTGGTTATCTCGGCCCTATGACATATTTCAGCATTACAAACCAGTTTTATGGATTAAGTTGAAAAAAGAAAAATTTTTCTGACTTAAAATTCCCAAACCATTCCTTACCTGTGACTAGACTAGATATTGAGCTCATGTGAATACATTATTTCTTTACTTTTTTTAATAACTGACTTGATATAGCTGTTTCAGTAGGTTAACTACTCCCATTCCAATTTTTTTTTTCTTCCCTCCCAGCAATTTGAATTTCCTTAAAATTTCACTGACCAAGCCTATTCTAAATATTGTTTGTTCTATGTTTCAGTATTTTAGTCAGGCCTTATCATAGATGGATGTCTTCAAATTACTTCTAAAATATTTTTATGAAGAAAAATGCCTATATGAGTTTGCCTGTCTTGTGTATTTAAAATACATACTTTCATAAGAAACTGATTTTCCAGTAATGTTGAGCCTTGCCTAAAGGCTGGCTCAGAACTCCTTTTGCAGCTGGGACACTCATTTTGTTTGTGTCTGTCTCCCCAATTTTTTTGGCTATCGGCTTTTGTGAAGCTTTGGAGTGTTTATCTGTTCTGCTGTGCATTTTTAAATCTACCTGAAATTCAAGTGAAGCTTCAAAAACTACTGGTGGGAAAACATCTGCAAAGACATGTGTACACTGTACTGTTGCATGAATGTTTTACTTTTGTTAAAAACTAGGTCTGAGGTTTCCAAACAAGTTTGTCTTCAAGTCTATTCATTTGCCTTCTACAGATTTGAGAGCACTTTAGCATCTCCTTGGGGTGCTTTCCTCTTTCTCCAGCTGGCTCTAGCAAGCATCATGAGGTTCCTAAGTCGTTTTACCATATCTTTTGATGCCTCCGAAGAAGAAACGTTCCCACAAGGCCAGGAAGGCAGAGCTGGTATTCCTTGAGAGGCCGCGAGAGGGACCCGTCCATTGCCGTGAAACTCTGCTACCTTCGGCTGAGAATCCAAGACGTGTTCCCACAAAACCTCTAGATCACACCACCTCTGTTGCCTGGGTTGGTATAGATTATCCTTCCCCCTGCATCCCAACCGTTTTCAAGCTTCTCCTGTATGTCTTAACAGAAAGCTGCCCTGGATACTGAAAATTAGTACCTCAGGCCTGAATTCATTGTACCTGCCTACAGCATAAATAAGTGCTTTTGAGTTGCTTCACATTCTAACTACAACTGCTAAGGTCTTGGTTATTTGAAGGCATAAAACTGTGTGCAGTGTGTACTGATAGTTTACCTTTGAAAAACTAATTCTCACGAGGAAAACTGTTTTCTATGGCAACTGAAAACCCTGCACATAATAAACATTAGGGGAACTTTTTTTTTTGGCTTGCTGCTTGAAATAACTGTTGAACTCTAAATGTTACATGTTGAAGTACTAGCTGTTTTGTTTAAATCTGAGACTGCTAAATTCAGAGGACATAGGCTTTCATTTCAGGATCAAAGATTTCAGAGATCAAAGAGTGGCAGCGCATAATATTGAAGTTCAGAAGCATCTCCTGTTTTGCAGCTTGGTTAGTGACAGATATGTTTTGCTGCAGACCAAATTACCCGGTTAACAAACACAGTGAAAAAAGATGGGGTAGATGGGGAGTAGAATCAGATTGGCATTCCTTTGTCTGGAGAAAATTGTTGTTTTTTCTTATTATGACTTTCCCTTCAGGTGTGCCCACAATTTGAAACAACTAAGTCAGCGGTGTTGAAAGTGTGCCAGAAGAAGCATCGTGATCCTCACAAACCCAAGAATCAGGATACCACCCAAAGTTTGCTTCATGCAGGAGGATCTTGTCAAAGAGCTATAGCCTGCAAATTTCCTCCTTTAACTTTTGAGAATCCAGAAGGATATCATCCCGTCCAGCCCTCAGATTGTCTGACTCGCTCAGGGAAGAACACACAGCACTCTCACAGCCAGCCCAAGAAAGGGACAGCAGCAGAAGCTGAGATCCAGGTGAACAGTCGAGAGGACTGTAGAGAAATACCTTTGTTTCCTGATCCCCAGCCTGTAGAGCCAGAATTCTTTAATCCACCAGATATAGAGACTCCACAGGTGCCTTCCGTAAGGAACCAGAGATGCAGCAGCACTCTGCCACAAGCAAGTAGCCATGCCTGGTACCCAGAAAAAGAGCTGGCATTCGGTAATGATCCCTGTGGGACAGGGGAGTCAGCAGCAGTGCTGGTTACAGATACTCCCGAGCATGAGTATGGTGTGAAGGTGACTTGGAGGCGGCGGCCTCATCTAATGAAATACCTGCGGGAGCAAGGGAAGCTGAGTGCTGCTGATGTACTGGTGAAGGTACACCCCGAGCTCTCAAGGAGACGGGCCAACGTCTAACTTGGCAGGAGCAGTTATTCTGTCATGTGCAGACACATCCAAACATACGATATTACTTCCAAGGACCAGCCAGCGGGGCCGCGGCTGGCTGACCCTCCCGGGAAAGGCCGCCAGGGAGCAGGGGATGTTCGTGTGGGGCCGGGGGTGGGTGGCTTTAAGAAGAGCTTTCTAATCCACATGGCTCCTTGCCGGGTCTGTTGCTGTAACCCGAGAGGAGGCCGCGGGCAGGAGCAGCAGGGCCCGGCCCCCGCCGCCCACGGGAGGCCGAGCGCCGCGCCCGGGTTGGGGCTGGGACGGGGCTCTGACCCGGCGGGAACGGTCCTCGTCCTGCGCATGCGCAGCGCCCATCCCTCCCCGCTGAGGGACGCCGTGGCCAATGGGCGGGCCGCATGCTGCGCCTTCGGCCAATGGCGCCTCACTTCAGTACCGAGTTCCGTTGCCAAGGGTAGCAGCGGGGCGGGGGCCGGACGCGGCGGCCGGAGCCCCATAGCAACGGCGGGGATGGAGAGTGCGCGGGGCCGAGGCCGGGGCGGCCCCGCCGGCGGCAGGTGAGAGGGGCCCGGGCCTGCACCTCGGTGAGGGCAGCCCGGGGCAGCGTCTCCCGGTCGGGTTCTCCCGGTCCGGTTCCCCCTCCTGGCGGGCGGGTGGGTGCGGTTTCGGGGAGGCCGTGTCTCCGGGAGTAAAACGACCCGGGGCGGCGCGGCGCGCAGCTATTCCTCGCATCGCCTCAGAAGGGACACCCGGGGCCGGGGTGGGCAGAGCCGCGCGCGGCCATACGCCGTCGCTGGAGCTGCCGCCGGCCGCGCACGCAGGGCGCCATGCCACGCCGCGCTGGTCGGCAGGGCGCTGGGTCGCTCCCCGGGTACAGCCGCTTGCAACTGCTGTGTTAAGTCCGGCTGTACCTCACGTGCGTAACTCTTCAGTGTTATGTGTTACGTGTCATCTAAACGTTTGTAGATTAAACTGGTTTTGGGGGGTCTCGGTCCTCTCTGATCGTTTCTAGGTGCTGCTGTGAAGCATTTCTGCAGCGTTACTCCTCTGTTGCTAGTGAAGCTCCTGGGGTATGTGGTAATATACTCCATATGCCGTCGCAAGGGAAAGAGGGATAACTGAAAGGCACTTAACTGACGTGATAGGAAAAATAACTGCAAACTTCGGAAACGAGATTTTGGAAAGAGATTATGCCTTTGGCACATTAATAGCTCAAAACCAAAATTGGTTGAAATTAAATGTGAGGATACAGGCCGGCAGTGAAAATGGGTTTAGACAGAATTAGTATACTTGTAAAAGCCCAGGAAAAAAAATCTTCTATGGCTCTGATGTTTGGATGGGGAAATGAAAAGCAAATAAAGAGGGAAACCTA
The DNA here is from genome assembly GCF_949628215.1 of Phalacrocorax aristotelis. Taxonomy (NCBI): domain Eukaryota; kingdom Metazoa; phylum Chordata; class Aves; order Suliformes; family Phalacrocoracidae; genus Phalacrocorax; species Phalacrocorax aristotelis. The sequence continues at coordinate 134,615,878 of NC_134276.1, read as the reverse complement.
AACTTCTAGTAGTTGAATTATAATGAACACAGTGTAGAAGAGAAACTGTTTATTTATGACATAAACTTGGTAATTTTAGTTAAGGGTGAAAAGAGGCAACAGGGTTAGAAGGGCTCCTATAATTGCTTGGGTTTACCGCATATGCTGTGAAACATTAGAAGATGACTTCTTTATGTAGACTTTAAAGGCTGAGGTTTGTATACCAATTCTGGAAACAATTTTTGAAAAACTGATGACCAGATGCACATAAATTTCCTTGCATAGATATTACACATTTAAGTTTGACAGAGTTTAAGATGCGGGAAATGACGCAGCTTTTCTGATAACAATTGTACTAGTATAATTTCTCTCTGCTAAAAACTTGTTTCACATGCTTTCATAGGTGCCTCACAAAATTAGTCTAAGAATAATGGCAGTTCGTGTAATGGCTGCTTCCCTCCTGCCCCTAGTTTATTAAACAAACAATCCATTTCCTTAACTTTCCTAGTCTTTGTGATTCACGTAAGAAAACTAGCATACATGGACCTGAATGAAAGTATGTAGTTTTTAAATAGACCCTTAAGGCCTCTTATTTTTAGGGGTCTGGCTCTGAACTTAGAATGTTCAGCAGCACTATAATAAATTGCAGGAAAACAAAAGAGTGTGTTCTTAAGAAGGATCTTCTTTTCCTGAGAAAATAGTAGTAAAATTATTCATAAATCACTATTTTAATGATTAGAACTCTTGTTTGGTAAAATAATTGTCAGTTGTCCAAACACTGCTTTGTATAGAAAAAGTAAATGTGATACATAATAATTGGCGGTTCATAGCAGTGAAGGTACTACCTACCATCTTGTAGAAGAAAGGCTCTGTAAAGTTAAAAAAAAGCTGTGCCTGAGAACCAGTTGGTAACTTTTATTTTTTTTTCCCCTTGAGGTGGAATACCGTTACTATTGTGCAATATGTAAGGCACACATTAAGATATAAAAAGTATTTTATTTCTGGTGGACAGAGGTGAAGGAAACAGGTCAAAAATAAATGCATATAGTTTTGTAAATGTGCTGTGGGATATTTGATGATGGATAGGAAGCTGAGACTTTTTCTTTAGTCTATCTCTGAAACAGGCTGTCCCTTGAAACTATGGTATTGTGTTAATCTATCTCTTGTCCACCAGCACTTCCATTTGAGGTGGCTGCAACTTAATTTGCTCAAGTTCATTTAAAGTCTGGTTGACTTTCAGGTTGATGGGGCACAACTGTCTTAATGCTTTAGAAAATGATAAGGTTGATAGTGTATTTAATGGTTTTGATAAGTGCTATACCTTCTCTCTCCATTGGGGAAAGTCCCATTTTGAGGCTTGACATGTAATTAATAATGTTGAACACAGTAGAAACATTTGGATAAAAGTAATTCTAAATCATTTTAAGTGTTTAAATTATTGAGAAGGGAATTTGGTTCTTATGGTAGTATGTATTTTAGAATCTTGTGGACCAATGAACTTCACCTTTTTGAAGAATAATTATACAGTATACAGGAATACTTAAAGCTTTGCACGTGCTGCCTTCCAAATTTGCTTCAGTTTCTGACCTGCAGATGCCGTGTATAAAAAACATCATGTCCAAGGTGCAAAAATCTTGAATGAGTTTACAGAGACTACAAAAAGGAGTATCAACTTTAGCAGTCCCTCCCATAATTTTAATGCTTCTTGGGTGACTAGACATGCATGAGTTAGTAGTTTTCAGTTTGTGAGCTCAGGAATGCTGGCATACTTCCTCAGTGTCTTTAAAAGTTAATGAAGAATAAGGGCCTATTGTCAATAAGCTCAATTTTCAAAAGATTATGAGCCCATGGACTGAAAAAGGTTTAAAAGTAATTTCCAGCCAAAAGCCATTTCCATACTTGAAAAACCTTGGTGTAGTTGAGGTGGTCAGGAATCTTGGTGGCTGCTGGGCTCGACTGTTTTGTATAGATGCACCTTAATTATAATTTGGGGGGAAAAAAGGCAAAATACTTTGCTAATGTTTTTAGCCATGCTTCCTTTTAAAAGCCTATCAGCATCTCTGTTAGTCCTTGGGAATTTTTATTTGGCCACATGTGACCTTGAAATTAACAAGCACTGTTTTGTAAATTCCAGGGTTTATAATTGTGCAAATCTTATCCTTAGATAAAAGAGAATTGGCTCAATATCTTGCTTGCTTCATCTGTTTCAAGTCTGAATATAACCAAGAAACGTGTCTGAAATAAGATAAATCTGTAAATATTTTTTAAATGTGGTTGAGATGTACTCCTAGGAGTGCAGTTTTGAAAAAAAAGAAAACCTTTTGCAACTGCAGTTTGATGCTGCTGCCATTGGTGTGAGTGAAGAAGGAATCACTTCACTTCCTATGATGTAGACAGCAGTGGTAAGAGAGAAAAAGTAGCAAGTGTTACACTTGTCACTCAAATTTCTAAATACGACTTGAAATGCGCTTGGTAACTCTTTCGTTGTTCTAACAGTTGCAGTTGTCTTAAAGCTGAACCTTGTTTGAATTGTCTCTTCAGTTTCTAGTAAGTTCTCCCCCCATCTCTTAAAATTTAGAATTTAGGTTACTGATGACCCATCTTCATAGAGACAACCATTATTTTTCTCTTCTGTTTGGTTTTTACTTTGTTTTCCTTTTTTAACCACTGTTGGTGTGGCACCTGTACGAGGGACAAGTGCCCTGATTTCAACGTAATTATGACTTTGTATGTGTGGAAACTTTTCTGCAACCAAACTTGCACTAGGATAGCTCCAGACTCTTTGTTTTGTGGTGGTCTCCAAAATAAAACTGTTGATTGTGTTGTAATTGGGTCGTGGGGTGAATTCTAAGTGGGTTTGCTGATATGCCTAGAGCTGTTGCCTTAGACTACTGCAAGAACATTTACCCTTATTCCTAGCGTTGTTTAAAACATATTCAGTGGGATGTTAGAACTCCTAACTGCCTGTGTTATTGTTACAGAATTCTGTGGTCACTTCTGTGCTCCTTTCCCATTTAGCATTTGTATGTGAGATCTGAGGCAACAAAAAAAGAACAAGAATCTAAATTTAGCAACAGTATCTTGCTGAGTCACTTAGCTTGGGATGGAAATTAAATTTTGCTGTTTCTATCTCCTTAATGGTTTCCCCTTTCAATCTTTTAGAAATAGAAAACTGGCCTGGGACTAAAAGTCCACAGTCAGTTCTAGGGTGTCAGTTCAGAAAACTTCCTTTATGTTCCTTCCCCATTTTTAGTTTGAAAGACTGTAAAACAAGTGCAATTTGTGACTTATTTTGAAGGAACTTTAGGGTTTTGTTATGTTGTCTGGGTTAAGCATACTGTGTGCTATTTAACTGCTGACTGTGTTTCTACGAGAGAATAGTAACTGCTTTACATTTCACTGGTTTCATGTTGTAACGTGGTAGACATGAACAAAAGCGTTGGGCAAGGTTTAATTTGCAAACAGAGGATCATAGAAGTCAGAATTCTAAGCCCCTGTACATCTTGCTTTGATCCTTCCTTGGGTAGAGCAATTTCTAGAAATGAAATGGCTGGAGATTTGGAGGATGTAGTTGAGAGGACGTTAAATAGAAAGCTGGCGTTCTACTTAAGGAATAAATGTGTCTTCCTTTTCCTTAGCAGAAACCCAAGTTTCATTAAATTCACCAGAATAAACATGATTTTGGAAGCATAGCATGCATTCTGCAGTTGTGTTGGTGGTTAAGAGCTGACGACTCCTTACTCAAGCTATGTTGTCAGTTTATCTTCCCTGTTCATGTCAGGATCCCTGGGAGTCACCAGCTGTGAACTCTCAAAGTGCCTGACAGCAGATTCCTTGCCTCCCTTCTCTTACAAATATTGTAACAAAAACCCAGTTTAAAAAACCCTGTTTGGCTACACACTTAATGATAAGTTTATGTGCATATTCTTATGGTTGTCATCTTCTGTGTCACCATGCATCCATGATGACTTTAATGGTTAATGGCCTGTGTGGATTTCTGGCTTCTCTTGGCCTTCCTTCCAGGAAAAAGATACTCCTTTCAGTTTAGGTGTGCTGTAATTAATTACTTGAGACTTTTCTGGCTAAGGAAAAAAAGAATCTACTTTCTGTTCTCCCAGTATAGTATAGCAGAGAATGACACAGGCTTCTGTTTGCACTCTTTATAGTCCCGATAGAAGCTACCTGGAACTAGCTAGAACTAGAACTTCTGTCCAGAGAGTGCTGCTTTATTTTCATTGCTCTGTTCTCTTATTCCAAGTAGGAGGAGGTAATCTTTGGTACTTGGTGAGTCAGTTTTTGAATGGCCTATGAAACACGAAGCAGTAGGGTAGTCAGAATAGTTCTGAGCTCATAATTTAACCTTTTCATGATGCTTGTGTTCCTGTTGCATTTTCTTGTAACAGCCTGTATTCTTTATTGTCATCTGGTTTGTCCTCTCAGACTCAGGTCTAAACTATCTCCATTTGTCTTGTGATCTCCAGAACCCAAACAGACAGAATCATAGAATCATGGAGGTTGGAAGAGGCTTCTTGAGATCATCTGGTCCAACCCTACTGCTCAAGCAGGGTCAGCTGGAATAGGTTGCACAGGATGATGTCCAGACAGGTTTTTAATATCTCCAAAGACGGAGACTCCACAAACTCCCTGGGCTACCTGTTCCAGTGTTTGACCACTCTCTCAAGAAAAGTTTTTTCTTGCATTTGTATAGAATTTAATGTAGTTTAGTTTGTGCCCGCTGCCTCTTGCCCTGTAAGGAGGCACTGCTGACTTCATCTCCTTTACACCCTCCCATCAGGTATTTATACACATTGATAAGATGCCCTCTGAGCCTTCTCTTCTCCAGGCTGAACCATCACAGTTGTCTCAGCCTCACCTCATGTGAAAGATACTCCAGTCCCTTAATCATCTTTATGGCTCTTTGATGGACTTGCTTCAGTATGTCCATATCTTTCTTGTGCTGAGGAGCCCAGAATTGGACACGGCACTTCATGTGTGGCTTCACCAGTGCTGAGCAGAGAGGTAGGGTCACTTCTCTCGACCTGCTGCCAGTGCTTTTCCTAATGCAGCCCAAGATTCTGTCAACCACTGTTGGCCTTGAGGGTGCATTGCTACCTCATGGTCAGCTTGTCCACCAAGACATTAACAATCCATTTCTGGAAAAGGAATCTCATCAGACAGCATGTGCTTTATTCTTTGTTTCACCATAACTCAACTTTTCTCCCATAGGCCCTTCATTTCTCAAAGTTCTGGTACCTTACTAGCAGGCTCCTATCTATTTTGCCTGACAATCTCCTGCCACGTTAGTTCTTCCTATTTCAAGGTGTGTTTATGTAGGTATGTAATAGTGCAGAGCATATCCCATTGCATTTGTGAGGTACTAATTTCATACTAGGGTTTTGTGCTTCCATTAATACCATTTTGAAACTGAAGATACGGGTGATTCTTCTGAGTGGTTGTTTCACCTTGCCTACACTGTTTCATTTTACCTTACAAAATCACTGGAACAAGTACTGTAAAGAAAAGACAAGTTTGTGTCTCCTGCACTGTTAAATAAACTTTTCTGCATTAACTTAGCTGCAGTCAGTCAGTACTAGAATGCACCATTATTTACTGAGTTACATTTGGTGTGTGAACAGTCGCCCCAGAATGATGCATTTTCAAAGGAACTCCTTTAGGCCGAGTGTAGTGTGTTCTGGCTGAGCTGTTTCAACCTGAACAGCCTGTTACTTTCAGGTACACTTCACTTACTATTAGGGCATTGTGCATTTAATGGCATTATTGCGTTATGCAAGTATGGAGAACATGGTGCTGCAAGGATAGGTTTGGATTAAACTCCCTGCCTTCTTGCTTTTAGCCAACAAAAATAATTATTAACCTGTTTGTGTTCTATAACAAAAGATTTTTCTGCAGTACTTGTGCATCTCAGATTGTTTTTTCTTGAATCCCTTTCTTCAGCACGGTATTCCTATTGCTTGGAGTTGTTGGGGCAGCTGTTTTGCCACCATAAAGGCAAAACATATCCTTTTTTTTTTTTCTTTTTTTTTTTCTTCAGGGTGCCAGCCTTTTCGGGATTTTTTTTTGGGGGGTGTGTGTGTTTCAGTTTAGGTGGTTTTGGCACTCTTCCAGTCCATGTGACTTTAAAGAAAAGTACCTGATAATTCCACAGTGAAGTTCCATTTTTATACTCAGAGGTAGGTAGAAGCAAAAGTTGTAAAGGACTAACTTGCCTTTGGGTTTCTCTAAGATCTTCAGATCTTCTTTAATAAGTTGTAAATTGTTCAGGTAGTTGCTGCAAGTTATTGGCAGGAACATGCAGCGCCTGGAGGATTCAAGTGGGGTAGGACATACAGATCTAGATGCTTGTCTTCCTGTTCCCCCACAACACCCTGGTCTGGCAGTTGCCATTATTAGTCTTATTAGTTAATTTTCTACTTCTTTTCAAATATTCTGAGATATGTCCCACATGATACAGACTTAATTTGTGTATTAAAACGTATACAAGACAGTCTTTATTCACAATAATATATCTACTCATTCAGAATTGCTTCCAAAATTAATGTTCGCTGTTGCCATGTCATTGTTCCCATAATATGTTCTGTAGGTGAAAAGCTTACCAAGCAAACTTTGTTAAATCTTTCTCAAAACAATACGGCTATTGGCATTAGAAATCTGTGTGTGTTTCTTTGTGGGCGGGAGGAAATCAAAGTTAAAACTGATTTCACTGGAGAAAGGATTCTTTTGGAAAAAAGCCAGAGGCTGAAACTTGCTCCTGTTGAAATATCAACTGCTTGAAAATAACTTAAAACTGAAATGTTGATTCAACCTAAGAATTGTGTCTCTTAGAAATGGGTGTGGCATTTTACAGCTGTTTTGCAGCAGATCCAGTTTACCTTGGAAGACTTACTGGTAGTTAATTTGATTATGAAGGAAAGAATATCCCATTTGGCAAAAAACCCACTCTTCTGCCTTGGGGAAGGCAGAAAAATTTCATAATCCTCACTCCTTTGGTTGCTATGTTACACATTTTCCCAGAAATGAACAATTACAGTTGTGTCAGTTGCAAGGAAAGCAGATGGGACTCCTCCCTTTTGTGGATTGGAAGGTGCATTACAGATAAGTTTTGTACCTCAATGAGTTTCCAGAGGCAGTATTGCAATTTTTGTTTGGAATATATCTTTTAAAAGATAAGAATCCTTCTTCAAATGATCTCTTTTCTACAGCTTCTGTTTTCCTTCACAGCTGTGGTTCAGATGAGGAGAATAATTCCCAGGGAAGTTCTTTGGAGAGTTAAGAGTGAAAACCCTTTCATACCAGCTGACCTTGCATTTCTTACTGAAGTTGTGTTTACTTGCACTTCTACAGGCAAAAATTAGATCTAGTGGACAAAGATATGTGCCACAAGCTGCATTCTTCTCATTCCCCGATTCTTAAATTCTGGGAGTATTGCTCAGAGCCATAATTGCTGCTACAGCATTAATAAACTGTCCTGCAAAGGAAAAAGGAGTTACGTGATCTTTGTTATGCTCCTGATTGGAAGCAGCCCTCTGTAGAGTGAGAAATGGAACATAAGATATTGGGAAGTTTGGGACATTTGTGGAGGAGAATGGTGTTCGTTTATTGTGCCTTGGAGTTCCTTTAAAGGAAATAAAGCCATGGAAACAGTTAAAAAATTAACAAACAAGATCCTTAAAATATAGGTTCATATTCCCATCAATAATGAAAGATTGTGTTTGTTAAAAGAAGGCTTTATATGTCAGACCGATATAAAATATCAAGCTTGTTAGTAACAAGATGCAGGAAACTCAAAATCTAGTCTACTTTAAAATGAGCTAAAAGTTTTTGCTGGACAGTCTCCCTGAATCTCTCTGCCAAACTACAGAGTATCTCAATTTTTAGTATCTCCCCTAGAGCTGTGCACAAACAGTTGATACTTTCTGAATTTCTCTCACCAAGAATTCAGTGCATATAGAGTGCTAATATATGCCCTAAAGAAGCTTAGAACAGTTAAAAAGCAAAACAAGCTATCTTTCCTTCTTTTGGGTCAGATTTTCTTTTAAGGTTGGCGTGGAGTCTGTTGCTGTCTGCTAGTCTGACCTTCTGCTTAAAACAGGCCAGAGAACCTTACTCATTATTTTATCAAACCTATAACTGCTTGAATTGCAGAATAGCTTTAGCTATCTGGGAAACTTCTAAATCTGGAAGGCCTTGCTACATTGTTTGCTAGGAGGAAAAACTGAATATTTCTTTAGTGGACGTATGAGGAATATACGTATTTTGTTGAATGCAGGAAAAAATGTCATGAGCTTTTTTTCCTTTGTTTAACGTATTTCATATGTGTCTTTCTAGTGAATTCTGGATCATGTAGAACATTTTCTCTCTACAGGCTGCTCTTGCTGTGGCTTTTCTTGCTTCCTCTGCTTGTTGCCTTTCACTCACAGCTGCAACCAGTCAATTCCTTGCAAAACTAGTCTGTAATAAAGTCAACCTTTTATCTGCCTCTTTACAGCTTCGACAGTCAGTATGTAAAGGGGACTTAATTGGTCCCTTGATATAACTTGAAAGAAGAATGCTTAGCTCTCCCATCTGGGATAACCACACATGAAATCTGAGGTAGGCTGTAGCCTTACTCCATGACAGCAGTTTTAAGCATAATGATATTAAACTTTGATTAAAACCTGTTGTTTTCTGTTGAAAATCCACAGCTCCATGATGTATCCCAGTGGTTAATTAGTCACAGTGTTAAATAAAAGTTTTATTTGCAGTCCGAATCTGTTTAGCTTCAGTTATGTATGACTGGCTTTTGTTGTCTTCTCCTCTCTCATCAGTAGTCATTTGTGGTCTCAAATGTATGGAACACAGTGGAATGTACTGATTAATTTTCTCTTACATGAACTGTAGGATGCATTCAAATCTTCCTAAGAGCTACATTTTCCAGTCCTTGCTCAATTTGTTCAGCTTTCTGCTGAACCCTCTTCAGCTCTTGAGAGTCCTTTCTCTTGTGTGAACCTTGGACAGAATGGGAAGACCATTTTCAGACTGCTGGATTGCTTTCTTGCCCTATTTTGTATGTTCTCATACTTTAATATCAGGTATTTAATTATTCTCAGAGTTGCATTATACTGTGGGTTTGCATTTGGCTGATTTGATGGTAATTATTGCCAAGTGCTTAGAACATAATTATTTTGGTTTTTTAAAGTATGATGTATTCAGCAACACAGAAAAGTTGCAGTGAAAACAAGTGTTAACTGTCTAGCCGTATGTAATGCTTTACAACATAGTTTGTAATTCCAAAATTGCAGTGTGTTATTGAAAAATAATACATCCATTCTGAAAGAACTGTCCATAGATGTAGTGTGCCTTTTTTACAGAAATGAAAATAAACTATATAAAAATGAAGCCCTAATTGCATATATGAACGTCTGTTAAATAACTTGTGAGTTATCTCTTCATTGTGGTTAGTTTAATATTCTGAAAATGCTTAGGAAAAGACCAAATAAACACATCTCTAACAAATTTGTCATTCATATTCCTATTGCAACACTTTAATTTCTGCTTATGATGTGAAAACAAAGCTAGTTCTGATTTCAGCAGGAATTTGATGTGGTATCAATTAAAAATAAAATATTTTGCTTCATGTTGGACTATGTTGAATCTGGAAAGGGATCTGTGAGGAGGAATGGATCTGTAAACCCCTTTACATCTTGCTGTCTTCTCCCACATTCAGACATGCTTTTGTATCTTCTCAGTTGAGTGTTTTCATTAAATAGTTAATTTCCTACACTCATTTTTATTCTGTACCCTGGATAATCATTAGTCTTCACTTCTATGTTACATTATGGGTCATTTATCCTTTCTCTGTGGGATGTGTCTGTTACCCATCATGCAGCTTTAGTAGAAGAGCTAGCAGATTCTGGTAAATGTAGCAGAGGAGTTGGTGAGGCAGGGTCTTGTGTAGTCTGCTCTTCTGCAGCAGTTGGGCAGAGGAAGATCATGTCAGGCTACTTGAATATTTTCAGTTCTTATTTGTCAGAAGTAAATGGGTGACTGGTTTGATGGTTGTTTTTTTTTTATTCCTGTTTTGAACTGTGTTGTTATAGCTATGGAAATGCCGCTTATTTTTCCTGTTCCTAATGGGTATTTAATTCTTCTTATTGCATGTAAACCCTTCAAACAGCAAAGCATAACGAAGAGCATAGTGATTTTGCGTGGGCATGTCCGAAGAGCACTTAGATATACTGCTCTGTGTAGTCAGTCCATCTGAAGGAAGATTCATGTTTGAAGCCCGTAGCTGTACCAGCATGCTTCTTGCATTCCTTAGTGGTGAGCTGTAGGAGTGACTCTGGCATAGCCTTTTCCTTAAGCTCTGTAACAACACCAACCCACTGTGGTGGGTAGAAAAAAGTCTGAAGTGTGTGTATGTGTGGGAAGCTCTTTTTTGTCTGCTTATTATGTTACACATTCATGATGACCAAATGCTGGAAGGAAGGTTGCAAGTGGAGTAAATAATAGCGGGTTGGTTTTTTTTTTTTTAGAACCGCAGTGCTCTTGGCTTTAATTGGCTTTTTATTTTGCTCCTTGATGAATCCTTGCACTTTATAACGGGAAGGATTGATGGCTGCTTTCATTTTGTGGCTGCTACAAGGTGATCTTTGTCTGTGTTTAACAGTAAATTGTAAAAGAGAACACTCTTGTTTTCTTTTGCTTTATCAAGCTCTGTGTCCTGTTAGAATCCTTACATGTTTCAACAATGTTTGAGTCTCCATTAAGTGGTTGGAGTTGAGGTCTCGTTTAGCCTGTGTTATGGTCCTGTTCCAACAGTCTCCAGACCTGTCTTTGATGTTACACAAGTTTATTCCATTGTGGGTTGAAAACAGTTTAAAAATCAAAGTAAATAATTTTCATTGAGGATTTCCGTAAGACACACATGTCCTGATGTTTCAGCATTTTGCCATCTTCCAGGTAAAAATGAAAACCTGGAAACTTATTTCCAAAAGTGGTACCATTTTTCTTTATTTTCTGAAGAAGAGACTCTTATTGTTGGGGGTGCATTTTTCTATTAGGAAAAGCAATAAAACCATAGACAGTAGCTTGTATCTACACAGGACACCTTTGTATTTCTTTTTATTTATATAAGAATGTGTCCGTAAATCTAATATTTATCAGAGCTACATAGATTGCTTCATAACTAACTCTTGACTGCAGTTACAAATGTTATGTATTTCTTAAGTCAGAAGGCGTATGAAAAGAAAAGGAACTCTCTCCCCCTCACCCCCCTTTTTTTTTTTGTTCATGAATATTTTAACTTTTTTGGACTTTGCCAAAGATGACCTTTTCCATCACCTATACTGTAAATAAAAGGCGTGTGACATTTTAACTTTATTGTTGAAGTTTCATGTGGCAACTAACTTGTCTAGCTGCGCTCAGTAGATATGACTCTGCATGTTTCTTTCTGAAATTGTGGGTGTTTTCAGGTGGAGACAAGCGTATTACTGTAACTGTTGCTGTGGGGACACAAAACAGCTCTCCATCCCTCTTCAAGACAGACATTAATTTTTCCAGGTCCTCCATTCCCTTTGAATCCAAGGTGCTATGTGTTACTGGTTTATGTGAGGGGTAACATCAGTTTTTAGAAGCAAGGTGTTTTCGAGGTCCTAGACCTTGTGTTATGTGACAACACTTGAAAAACATTAGAAAAAATTTATAGAAATAAGGAAAACTGCCAAGTAAAACCCAATGGCAGGGGCAACTTGCTTTAAAATCCCATTAGTTGGGCAGTAAACATCAATTTTAGAGTATATAAACTGTTACATATGACATGTGTATACAAAACTTTTTTTCTGCATTTTTCAGTCTTCCAGAACAGGGCCTGTGTTGGATAGGATAGTCTGTAAGGACCTCTGATCTGTTGTCTGCTTGCCTGGAAGTAGAGTCAGATGTGGATTTGACTGAGCCCTTTCTCCCCTTATTAGCTCTATGTGCTGTGATCCAATTTCCATGGCATGTGTTTTGCGGAAGCCTCACCCCACCTCTGTCCCTGTCTCTCTCCATCTTTCCAGTTTTCCTTGTTAGGGTTGTATTCAACACTGTCTGCCAGCTTGACTTCACATCATCGGACATTTCTGCATACCTAGACCAGACGAAGAACTTCCTGTTCAAATTGAAATTTTGGCTAGCCCTGCTTTTTCTGCATGCCACCAATAAAAAATATAATGTTTGTCCATTCTCCCTATTAAGTATCTTCTTCCTGATGCTCTCTTACTTCCAGAGAGGTCTTTGTCAAAGCTGTGTGGGAAGAAAGTGCACAACTGTGGTAGGCAGAATATGTGCTGACTTGTCAATTAACCTTTCCCCTTTGTAGAGTTAACTGCTCTAAATTGCACTTTATGTAATAATTCATTATTGTACACAAGAAAATGAGAAGTCTGTATGGAACACAACTTAGAGTGAAAAACTAGAGTTCTTATGAAAGTTACCTATAAAGAACTTAAATAGTGAAATAATTATTTTTTCATCTCTAGGAATTAATACCAGGTATTGCAAATACAGATTCTCTCAGGTATTAACAGTAGTTCTGGGAAGTCTGGCAGGTGGATAAAATGGTGTAGGTTTGACTCCAAGACAAAACCTAAAATTCGGAGTTAATTTGGAATTGGGTATTTTATGAAGGAGCAGGGACTTTGTTCAATTGGTTTGAACGGTGTTAAGCCTTCAGACATAAATTGTATCATACCCCATAGCCCATAGTGGCTCATAATCCATCCATCAGTAATGAAACATTTTTTGCTTACAAAATGCTTTCAGAACAGTTTATTAAGGTGATTAACTACAGTTTGGTCCTATTTATGACAGAATATGAAGTATGATTTATTCCTTAATGCCTTGTAACTTGGTCTTCTCATGGGATAGAAGTTATGTCTTATAGTAGCTTTAAAGTCTTGACAGTGAAGTTGTAGTCTGTGAATATCCTGTGCTCTTATAATGCAAACTATTTACTAGCAATAATTAATTTTTCTTTCCCTTTCCCAGCATCTTTGAGGATGAAAGCATGAAACTACGACAGCTGAAACTAGAGAATCAGGTAAATGGTATTGCCGAATCTAGTAAAAATAAGTATAGAAAAACAAACAGCCATCTAGAGACTGGAGAAATGGGGGTGAAGTGCTAAAAATGCTTGGTGTAAAGAATACAAAGAACAACTCATTGCTAACATTTTTTCTTTAAATATTTTCATGGCTTTTGTTAGTTTAAGTCAACCTTGCTATGGCTTGTAGGCTTGATGTCTTCTATATATATATTTTTCATATGTCTTCTCATTTTGTTGGGATTGAGTCACCACAATGCAGGAATGAATCAAAAGAGAGGAAGACTGCATTTTAAGTATCAAAGGAAAAGTTTCCCCAAGCTATAGAAAGATGTCCTTAACGCTTTAATTGAGAAAGATTTCCAGCATCTCTTGACTTTTTTTTGCTTCCTACAAAGTAAACATTTACAGCCAAATATTTGTCAAATATTAGGTTATGGGTCTCAGTTTTTAAAGTGCTGTTTGCTGGATGCTTACATCAGCATATTCTTAAAAGCAATAAAGTATCCATCCTTAATATTATTCCTCTGTGAAATTTTAAATGCATATCAATAGATGAGAGGATGTGAGATTGTTATGATTCTCTAGCTGGCCTTTTCACATGGACCACAAATCACTGTCTTGCATCTGTGTTCAAATTAAGGAATGTTTTTTAGAAAAGCTCTTTCTTTCAGCTGAGGGAACTGTTGCAGTGGATAATAACCCTATTTACCAGAACTTGTTCATTATTTCTAGTCTGAGTTTGCTTAGCTTTGACTTCAGTGGATTTATTACAAACTTTATCTGTGTGTATATAGGCGCTTATCTAAAACACTTTAGAGTCAAGGAATAAAATTTATCTTTGGTCATATTTATGGAAGCTGGGATAATCCTTTTACCTGTAGGGTATCCAGTAACACTTGCTTTTAAAATCAAAACAAAACCAAAACAAAAAACATTAAAGCATTAGTTCAAGTAATCAGTAGAAGAGCATTTAGTGTCAAATGTCACTGAGTAAGAAGTTCCAAAACTAAGGATGGTCTGACTGCTTGGTAATGAACCTTAGTGTCTGTTTTAGGAATGTTGTCTTGGGTCATAAGTTGGTAGTAATCACTGGCTTGTAGTGCTAGGCACTGTGGTTAACATATGCCTAGTTGCAGACCTTATCGTGGGGATGCATTGCGATTCCACCAAATCCAAGCTGCTGGGCTGGGTGGAATTCCCTCAAAGCAGCTGTCAGTTGAATCATGAAGAGGTGAGTTTAAAGAATTCATACTGTTCTGCAGTTTTGTTTCAGGCTTTCTTGGATTTGGTTGAGATTGCAATCATCTGCAAAATCAACAGCTAGGAAATGTCACTGAAATATGATTTAACACCACCACCCCTCCTTGCAAATAAGGTTTGTTGACAAATGCTAACAGTCTCTAATTTAGGATTGTATACTTAAGTTTTTTAGTATTAACTTTTAAAGTCTACTTTTAACTTTTACATGAATAGTACCATGCCTTCTGAAGAAGTAGAGATTAATAAGAGATCACTGTCAGACATGATGGACTCATTGCTGGTTGTAGCTGATGCCCCATTTGATTAATTTGTCCTAAACATTTCTAGGAATTGGGATAAAAAATGCAAATGTTTAGCACCTTTGGCCATACAGAGAATGTGGAATAAGCATTTGCCGCAACAAAGCCATATGCCTGTCATCCAATCTTTATGGTGGGTTTGGAAGCCCTGTCATTGCAGTAAAGTATTATTTTTACTAGTGCATGACATCAAGTACCGTCTGTGGGCCAGCTTTGCATGCCAGAAGACTTTTACCTAGATTACTGCTATTTCCTTGAGGAGAGAGGGTGTGGCTGCTCAGGCAGTGCTTACTTCCCCAGCAGTAGGTGTTTCTTTGTCTTTTGAGGCACCTGCAGCTAAAAGTGCAATGCTGCCATCTCCCTGTGGGTGGAGAACATGAAGCTGAAGGCATATTTCCGAATGCATCTGGTATGGTACTGACTCTTGACGTGAAGTTTCATTAATGCCATCATCATTAGCATTGTCACTGCTGCCTCAG
Organism: Phalacrocorax aristotelis; assembly: GCF_949628215.1. Lineage (NCBI taxonomy): Eukaryota > Metazoa > Chordata > Aves > Suliformes > Phalacrocoracidae > Phalacrocorax > Phalacrocorax aristotelis. Next base: position 134,600,777 of record NC_134276.1, on the reverse strand, counting down.
CATGAACTTAGGAGATAGAAGAGTGGAGAAGATGTTTCAAAGCCTACTAAGGTAGGACCATGCCAAACAATAAGTGGTATGGTACTGTACCTTCAGGGGTGGAGTGGTTGGAACCCTCCTGTACACCATCTTCCAGTTCATCACAGTTGTAGAAAGGATACTAAACTAGTTCTCTCATTAGTCTGCTATGATATATTAATCTGACACATCTGACTTTTAACCTTGTTGGAAACTCATTAGAACCAGAGTTGGTGGTTTGATCTTAATCATCCTGTGTTCTGATGTTATGCTTTTCTGTGGTGCAAAGAAAATGCTTCTGAAAGTATTAAATACATGGAGTTCACAAAATACTGAACACATTGTGATAATCTGTACCTGTTATTTATTTAAGGGGTTATGTGTTCTGGTGTCCTGTTCATGAACTATGTAAATTTTTTGTTGTAATATTATGTGAATTTTTACTGTAACACAGAGCTGGAAGAAAAGGCTAGTTAGTAAACAAAGTGAAACAAAATATAATTTCCTTTTATCTACTTAGTGGAATAAGTCTGAGAATAATAGTACTGAAGGTAAGACTGCTCTGCCACCTTATGTAGAGAAAATGAACTGCTACTATCTGTCCTGTAGTAGGCTTGTAGATTTTTTTTTTTTCTCTCAATAAGCAAAGTAGTAGAGAGAGAAGCCTTTTTAAAACAAATTTCTATCAAGTGTTGTAACTTTGATTATCCTGAAGTTCTTGCTAGAAGAAGGTCTACCAGCAGGAAAGTATATGTTTCAATATAAGCCAATAAGATGCGGTTGGACTGGTGAGTCCTAGAAACTCTTTGATGAAACCAAATGTATTATAGTGAGAAAAAACAAATTTGTAGAGGGTGAGCAGTGAAATGTTTAAAAAAGCTCATCTAATAGCATAATCAGTTAAGTAGCTGTGAAAGTTGTTATATCCTATGTTGTTCCCAAATTCAATTTCCCATTCTAGCAGTAGCTATGTACTTTCTTACTGCCTTTAGGTTGTGTCTGTTTTATTTTTTTCTTGTCTGTATATTTATCAGGTAGAGAAGCCTGGGCAACAATTTTTATCAAATCCTTATCCTGAGTATAATCTTTTGATTCTTGTTTTCCCTCTCTCCTTTTATTTAAATTATTAGAGACTTATAAACTATTATGAATTTTTTTTCTTTTTCCTCAGCATTAATTTAAAAAACAAACAACACAAATCAATGTCAATTATTCTGGAAGGTCTGACTTACCTTTCCAGGAAATAAATGTTATCTGTAATTAGCATTTTCTAAGAACTTTACTTCTACTGCTTATTTTTGTTTTCTTCCTGTAGACCAATGTGATAATCTCTTTGGAGTTTTCTGTAATTTTTGCCCTGCAGGACAATCCTTGCAAATAATTCTGCAGTAACAAACACTACCTGTATTGCAGTCCAGTCTTCAAAGTGTAATTATGAGTTTAAATAACGGAGGTTATTTTGGTTTGGTTTTTTTGGTGTTTTTTTTTTGTTTTGCTTTGGGGGTTTTTTTGGTGTGTGTTGGTTGTGGTTTGGTGTTTTTTTCTATTCTTTTTGTGGTTTGTGGGTGGCTTTTGTTGTTGTTTGTTGATTTTTCTTTTAGAGAAGTGTTTGAAAAGCAGGAATAATAAAGGACCAAGGGCTGAGTTGTGTTGGAATTCTTCAGGGCGAGGTTGCTTCAGAAACTAACCTCACTTAAGATAAAAAGCCTAATAGGAGAGGAAAGAACCAACAAGAGAGAGAAAAAGCATAGCAGGAGGGGAAAGGGTTCCAAAAGCATCTATGTCTCAAGTTGATTGAATTGTTGGTACTGTTCATCTGATGGATCCTTGGAGACTGAAAAGGGTTTGATGGAGAAAGAGTTTCTGTCATCAAGAACAGCTTTCAGGGGTTGTTCAGGTACCTAAGAAGCAGGCATGGATAAACTGCATTTACAGCAAGGGGCTGGCACATTGTTTGCATAGTGGTGTGTTACAAAATATTAGAATATGATTATTTCTTCTTAATACATCACCTTAACTTCTAAGGATTAAGTGTGACTGTCTTTAAAATGGTGTAACGTCCCTATTTGCCTTGATTTAAGCTTAGAAGTTCTGTTCTCACGTAGTAGGAAATCATAAACGTCAAATATGTATGCATCTTGGAAAAGTAATGTTTTATTTTTTAACATTTGAATTTACCGTTCTCTTCTTGCAATCCTGAATTACATGGAAAAAGCTTGCAAGGTAGAAGAATTTTCCTTTCACTGGATCAGTCCTATCTTAATGACTGTAATTTCCCTTTCTTCCCCTTCCCCTTCCCCGCCCCCCCCCCCCCCCCCCCGCTCGCCCCCATTTAAGTCTTATCTCTCAACGTTGGTTTCTGGGAACTATTTGTTTTCAATTCTCCCTATAAGATGATAGCTTTTGAGACAAAAGCCTTTTCCTTTGCAAGTCCTTATTTGGTTTTGCTGCACTGTGATAGCATTTATAACTGCAGTGGCAGAGGGGGCCCTGACTAAGGATTTTTAGAAATGTTATGCTAATACAGTAAAAGACTTAGTTGCCATATAATGCATAAGGCAAGGGCTCTCATCTTTACTCTGGCATTTTCAGATAGTCTTGGAGGTAGTTCTCTTAATACAAAGTTAGCTGAATTGTACAAAACAGGGAGGAAAAAAATAGACATTCCCTGCATGTGCAGGGAGTTGTTCTCCTAAACGACAGAATGCAGTGGAAGGAGCGGAGGGTCCTTGTGAGCTGTTTTGTCTACTCTATCAGCTTAAGTACGTAGGATGCATGGAGTAATAAAATTGCATGAACATGCTGTATATTATAACATTTACTTTGTGAAATGTTTCATATTGGATTATAAACAACTGCTGAATTTGTCTATTTATATTAAGGATTGTTGCAATTTGGACTGGATGAACAGAGTTAAAATTATCTGCTGATGGTGTCAGGATAGATCAGAAAATAAGCAGGTGTTCACATCACCCATCAACCACTGATGGAGAATCAAAGGCCATGTCTCACTCCAAAAACACAGTGATATCTGTGTCTAGGATTTTTGTAAGAGATTACAAGAGTATTTCAGGTTCATTGGAGATCCTGGTCAGTGACATGTCATTGCCAATGGCTGAGGCTTGGTTTCTGCCTCCCTGGATGTGGTTACTCATCTTTATTTCATGCTTTTTCTTTATTTCAGAGAGCTCTTCTAGAGAAGAAGCAGAGGAAAAAACGTCTTGATCCCTTGATGGTACAACCAAATCCTGAGGCAAAGCTGCGTAGGTCAAAGCCCAAAGTGTGTGAGGAGCAGACTCCTTTAGTAGGAACTCCTGCCCCTTTCCACAGTGATGTTATGTTACATGGTAAGTAATCAACCTGATTGCAACAAATGTTCCCCAAAATGCCCGTGCATGCATTTTGTCACAGATGGACACCTACATTGCTGTGACAGTGGTCAAGTGATAAACAAGATTGATTAGATACCTTCCTATGTACAGAACTAGCATTGTAGTACAGTATGGTTGAGCAATACTGAACTGTAAAAATAAACAAAAATCTTACCTTGAATTTTGTGACAGCTGAGAATCTTCATGTGCCTTTGAGGAATCTCTCCCTTGTGTTAGGCTAAGAACTCTAGAAATGGGTTAGGAACTTATATAATGGTAGGGAGAAACAAATCCAAAGAAATAGGTTCTTCTGAAGCTGTAGGGTGAAGAATAGGAAAGAAGCCAGTAGTGACTGCCTGTACTTTTCTTCGTGGTATGGTATACTCCATCTCCAGGTTGTGCGTGACTGAATGATAAAGTAGACAAGAGCAAAACAAAAGTCCTATGAATAGTGAATTAGGTTCTTGCTGGTTTTTACCTCATTTGTTCATTTTCTGTGAACTTCGAGACAAATGAAATATGACAAACAAGCTATAGTGGTCCAGAGAGTCACAAGCACAAAGTGATATCAGAGCCAAAGGCAATAACTCAAAACATTACAGTAAAATAGTTACCATTCTGTTAAGAGTAAAAAGAAATACAATAGTGAGAGCCTTAAGACTTCCATGTCACAGGGAAGAAAAAAGAGGAGCTATGAAACCCCTACATTCCAGTGGAAGTGTCAAGAAGTAGTTTGAGAGCCAAGATCCCATCAGCCTATCAAGAAAGTAACACGAAACTTCCTGAGGCTATTGCAGGATGTTATACCACCACCATTATATTAATAGGGAATTAATGTGTAGAGTAGAATTTAAAACACCCAAACACACCAGTGTTACCTGGTTTGAAGATCACATTTGGAGCTATGTTATCCCCTATCTTTTGAATGTTTTTCTTGTTGTCCAGATGTCTTTCAGAATCATAGGATGGGGAGGAGAGTGGTGATGTGGATGGTAGCATTTATGTGTTTAAAATTAGGTGGGAGAAAGCATCTGTTAAAAGACACTTTGAAGTCAAAAAGAGAGTGAAAGAAAAGATTGATATAACTTCTAAGTTAGGAAGCTTTAGTAGTACTGAAACTACAAGAAAGAAAAGTTAAAACTAACTGCTCCCTCACTAGCTTCCTTAGTTCTGAAGCTTCCTCAGTACAAACAAATCCTGTTAAAAAGTGATCACAGCAGTAAACATGTTCAGAGATCTGATGACTAGATAAAGCAGTGAAGTTTTAAGAAGGAAAACAGTGGGAAAGCAAGAAATCCAAAGCTGGAACTACACTTACATATTGTGTGCTACAAAAATGTGTATTAAGTATTATGCCAGACCCTGACATCGAGACATCTCCACCAATTATGAAGCACAGTGCACAGCTGCATTGCATGTTTAAACATGGAAATTTCATTTCTGCCAAAAAGATAGAGGGCATCCATTTACAGGTTTTTCTGCCTGTGGCTGTAGATATTTTTATCAAATTGATTTGTGATGTTCACTGTAGAGTGCTCACTTACTGGAACAGGCACAAACAAGAAACCTAAAGGAAAAGAAAATAGAGTAGTTGCCCATAAATACATTGAAGGATATCAGTGCACATGACTATTTTTTTTTTTAATTAATTGCTTAAGCCCTTACAAAAGAAGTAGATACAGCCACTATATATAAATGCAGAAACTGATACCTGATTTAAAGGAATTTAAAGTGATATAATATAATAGTAAAGTTTAAAGTAATAGGCGGTCTCTGCCAGAGTCAGGCCTGACTCCTCCCAAGTCTTCTGACAAAAGTTGAAAAAGTATTGGTCACTACCTTAAAGGGATGCTTGAGCAAGGGAAGATGAAAAGGACCACCATCCTGGGATGCATCTTTAGTGGTAAAAAGTCAATTTTAGCATTCTGTTTCGTTTTGGCCTGCAGGCATTGATGGACCAGCTGCTTTCCTGAAATCAGAAGTGCAAGATTTGGGGACCAAGCTCCAAACTCTCTCTGCTGGATCTTCCAAAACAGAAGACAATGCAGATCAGGAAAATGGAGAGGCTTTGACAGACATAGCAGGCAAACCAGGTCTGCAAGAAATCTTACAGAAACGAGGTAAGAGTTGATAATGGGCAAAGGTCTTTTTTGGGCTCTTCTAGTTCTTATAATTTTTTTCAGTAGCATTAAAAAAACTGAAGAATATGAGGAATCATGAAAGAAATGTCTGTAGGATATCACTTTTAAATGCAGAGCTAGTAGATTCTACAGCAGGTAGAAATGCAGAACTGCAGTTCCTTCTTCTAATGTTAATTGGAACATACCAGTTGTGTTTTAAAGGTTTATCAATGTGCAGTATAATTTCTGGCCTTTACAAGGAAGTTGGTGACAAAATGCTATACATTTTGCTAAAGTTCAGGGTATTTTTATTCCAGATATATTATATCTGGGTATGATGCCTGGAATATTTTCACAACAGCAGAACCCTCTATAGCCAGTAGATGCTGTACTTTAACTGTTTAGGAGGCTAACGGGAAAGGTGATCTTACAAAGTTGGAGGCTGTCACCATCATCAGTTTGAGTTTTATATTCAGTAGTTATACACCATTGAATAGGTTCCCAGTGGAGTGTCCATCTGTCTGCCAAGTATCTTATGTTGCTGCCAGTACCACAGGAAACCTTTTTGTTGCATGCAGCCTAAGCATTTTGCAGCAAAATAATGGCTAGTGTTTAATATGGTACACAGATTGTTTTTATTTTGCCAAGCCTGTCTTGCAGAATGTTTCCAGTATACTTTGTGTATTAAGGTACTAGCATTTGTAGAAATATTTCTATTCAGATTTCCAGTCAGATGCAACAGCTGCTTACCTATGGATAGCAACATTACACAAGAGTTAGGAAAGGAAACAGGGGAGAATATCCAGAAACTTCAAGGGAAATTAGTGGAGGTAGAATATAAACAGTGAATTTTGAAATTGGCTGGAGTACTAGGGTTAACGCCTTTCCTCTTTCCAAATGTGCTTTGGCAAGTTTACTGACAGGTTGTTAAGACTACATTTTTCTGTTTCATCTGAGACAAAGAACTTCCAGAAGTCCAAAAAATCCCTTCTATTCAGTGCCATGTTGGAGCACAGTTATAATATTGGCTCTCAAAAAATAAATCAGTTTAGTAGGCTGTGTGTTCATTGTCTACAGTGGTTTATGAGCTTTTCCATTCTACAGCCAAATTAAAGAACTGACTCACAGAACAAAATGATGCAGTTCCAAGTGGAAGGAAACACCACACAGTGATGTGTACAGAAGCTCTTTATAAATGTCTTTATCCAGAGTTATTTTAATTATATACCCACAGTCATCTGTACATACTATGCTTAGGTTAAGATTAAATAAATAAGTCCTGGAACTACTCTGTCTATGCTTCCGTTTTAAAAAAAATCAAATCATTAGTAGTATTTGAGACCTGAGTTACTGCTACTGATGTAAGAATGGGAGGGGATCCTACTGAAAAATTATCATATCCGATTTCAGTGTAAGGGGAAATGGTAAAGGATGTAACTATACAGAGTCCAGGTTACAGGATAGGTGTCAACATATTGATCTGGATTTCCTTTTTTGGCTCTTAAGATATGGAGGGCTTTTTTGCGTGAAAATAGGCAAAATTAATTCAATGGCAGCATAAGCTAAGTAATATGTTACATCATGTAATATCACAAAAAATATGTATTAATAAAAGCCTGACAGCTGCTTAATCATCTGCACAGTGACAGCTGCAAAATATCACTAGGGATTTGAATTACAAGGCTCAGGAAGCAATATAGTGCATGAAGAAAATCAGCAACAGAATCTGAAACAACAGAAATTAATTAAAAAAGCAAGAGCAGAACAGCTATGCAAGAGTCATGTGAATTAGTGATGCCATGACTCATGACACCTTTCAGAGGTTACCTGCTTGATCCTCTATTCTGACAGGAATTTCAGGCAGTTTGAATTTTGATGAGGAGGACACAGAAGAGGAAGAAGCTAGTAAGAGACCAGCATCTCACTCACCATATCCTGAATCTGAGAGGCCTAGTTCTGCAACCAGCGAGAAATCTTTTGCAGTAAGTGTCTTGAAATCCATTTCTGATACAGGCTGGGCACATGCTTGATTTTAGTATTAACCCGTTGAGCACTGGGTTAAAAATACAGTAGTTGCAGCTACAGTTAGCTAGCATGTTAATCCCTGAAGGTAGAGGAAGGTCATTATTGTCAAGTTATCTGACAGAAGGGCCATTGAGTTAAACACAAAGACCTGGTAAAGATCAAAGGAACAATGGTGGGCGGAGGAACCCAAGTAGTCTAATCAGTGAAGATGGAAACACAGTGAATCAGCTACTCCTATGATCCTGAAAGGAGACAGATTAGACCATTGTCTCTGGTGTAAAATCCACCAAGATGACTCAGAGAATCTCTGAAATGCCATGCAAACTTAAGAGGGATCACTGCCTGAAGGTTTATACCATTTATTGTGGGATGCAAGGGGGAACAGAATTTTGGAATGGAACAGAGAATTCTGGGATCGGACAAAACTTTTTGTGGGGTGTTTAGGTGAAGGGACTCAAGAGGGAAAAGAAAAGGGTCAAGGTGGATCAGGGAGTAATAAGCATGGGAAAATAGGGGACTAAAGGGGGTACAAGGCACCAGATGCATGTAAACAGCTGCAAAATGATATGTTTGTCTGGCCAAGCCTTGTGCCTGATTACTGCAGCATGTCCTACCATCTCCTAAAACTCCATTTCTAACTATTTCCTATGTGAATGTGTTCTCGTGTGTTTGTGTGTGTGATACACACATACATACATACACACACACACATACATATGCTAACAAGCTATATGCTGGACTGGCCAGTGAGTTGGAAGACACCAGCATCAGGAAGACCCAGGATCTGAGCTAGTGACCAGATAAAGAGCATAACGTTTGGGTGCGGATGCTGGACAGCCTTAAAAGTCTATGCTATTCTATTACCATGAATAGTAATTCAAAAACCCATATTGAGTATACTTGTGAGGTGACTGTGTGGATCTTGTGCTACACTAGTGAGTGAGTAGTACAAGAGGTCTGGGTGTTAGCTACTTGGGAGACTGGGCTAGGGGTGCCATCTGCTGGAGATACAGGGTGGGGGGTGCAGGAGGGGGGGGCCACTAGTGAATTTCAAGTCTGTGTATGTGTGTCTTTGTGTGTATTCACTCAGACTTTGTGCTGCTGTACCTGGGAATAGGGATAAACCAGCAACATCATCTCCAAGGGCAGTAAGGGAGGAAACTCCTGGATTCTGCAATCCACAAGGATTCTGCAATCCACAAGGATTCTGCAATCCACAAGGATTCTGCAATCCACAAGGATTCTGCAATCCACAAGGATTCAGCTACCTCTAAGAAAAAATTACTTTAATGACCTATACCAGATATTCATTAGAATTCCAGTTCCTTTGGTGACCATAGCTTGCATCCTGACTGAAAAACATTGTTCTAATGTTCTTCCAGCATTTAGTTGACATGGTTCTACCATCAGCTTACTCTGTTTCTGCTACTGTTCTGAACCAACATAATCTCAGTCCTCATTTCAGTCACAAAAGTCCCAGCCTGTCTTACTGCAGCATCCATCAGTTCAGCTTATCATGGTGCCTGATTTCCCACAGAATGTTTGAAGTTCTAAAAGCAGAGAGGCTCTTTGCTTAGAATATTTAGTGTCTCATCCTATTTTCCCCTTCCTAGCAATTCACTTATCTCTGGGTAATGTGTACTTTTTCTCCCCTCCCATTGGAGGGCTAGTCTTTCCTCAGAGTAAAGGTCTTCAGCCACTTTCTTCAGAGGAACACAGGTGGTCTCTCATTTAATTTCCCCTTCCTACATATATTCTTGAGACACAAGATCTCCTGTTTCAACAGACCTTTCTTTTCTTGGGGTAATACCAGAGCCTCTGATCTGATATTAATTTGCTAATATGATGTTTCTTCCCACAGGAAACAGGTGCTTCCTGTAGTCCATCCCCTCAGGCAGAATCACAGCTGGGAGAAGTAGAGAACTTGGAGGATTTTGCATTACGCCCTGCACCCCGTGGTATTACAGTCAAGTGTCGAATCACTAGAGATAAGAAGGGAATGGACCGGGGCCTCTTCCCTACTTACTACATGCATCTGGAAAGGGATGACAACAGAAAGGTATTGGAAACAGCACAAAGTATCTTGGCTAGTGTACTCCTACCACAGAATATTTTTGGTGTAAGGGAGAGCTTCTGGTAAGAAACCAGAAGCTGAGGAGAGCCAGCATGCAGATGAGGACAGCTTATACTTGACCAAGGTACTATGGAGGGAATTGGCAGATTTCAAAGCCATAATACCATGAAAGAAGAAATTAAAAAACTGTAAAAATGTCAAGGAAAAAGAGGACCAGGGAGACTGAGCTGCTCCAGAAGAAAAGGAGGGAAGACTAGAAAGGACAGTTACATTAATCAGCTGCTGAGTGAGCTGAACGGAGGAATAGGATTTCAGGGGGTGCACTTCTGGAAGAGATCAAAATTGTGGAAACAGTAATAATCACACAGAAAAAAAGGCGAATGGATGTGGGAAATGGGGAGATAACAGTTTGTATAGCAATGTCTCTGCATTCTTACAAAGCTCGTCTTGATCAAGATTTTGTATTTCCAGACATTCCTTCTTGCAGGGAGAAAACGAAAAAAGAGCAAGACATCCAATTACCTCATATCAGTTGACCCAACTGATTTATCCCGGGAAGGGGAAAGTTTCATTGGAAAACTCAGGTGAGAACCACAGATGAAAACTGCAGACAGGAGAGATTGGATTTTCATTTTAGCTGAGTTGGGGTTATGAATAACAATCTGGTATCAGTTCAGAGAGAATGAACTCACATTGTCCTGCTTAATGTAATCTGTATTCACCTGGGTTGGCAACCTTTTCTCACCATTAATATTCCTTGTGGCAATTCAGAGAAGGAAATCTGGCTTGATGCTTTTCCAGGATAGATTACAGGCTCAGTTCACTACGGGCACTTCACAGAAGCTCCTTACCGAGCTGGCAATAGGAAGATTCAGATGGCAAGAGATGTGTGTTTGCACTGTGCTGTACAGATACCTTCAGAAGATGACAAAACTTTCCACTGATGTGTGTCTCTTTCTCTGTCTTTCCATAATCTGGTATTAGGTCAAACCTCATGGGAACAAAATTTACAGTCTATGACCATGGAGTTAGCCCAGTCAAGGCACAAGGTCTAGTGGAAAAGGCTCATATGAGACAGGAGCTTGCAGCTATTTGTTATGTAAGTAGCGCCTCTCTCCTTTTGCCCCTTTCTTTTTTGTCGCCTGGTTGCCAGGGAAACAGGGCCTACAAAATCATGCTGCCTGGCAGCCTCCCCCGCTTAACTTTGGAACCAACTGACCAATTTCAACCAGATACAACAAAGGGCAGAGGCCTCAAAGATAAATTCTTAAAAGTTTAATGAAAAAAAAAATTAATGCTAGGGGAGGGAGAGAGACTCAAACTAACATCCTAATGACCACCTTACCTGGCCAGTCAGCGTATCCTTTACATGGAGCCAGCCACAGCATGAACTGCCTCTTGCCCAGCCTGGTGTCTGGTAAACACAAAGAAGGAGCTGGGAGTACCCTGTGAAGCAGAGTTATATTTTGCAGAACCAAAGGCATTTTGGTGGATAGGAAGGAGGTGGTATTATTTCAGTAGCAGCTTGTTGTTGGTAAGGATATGGTTCCAGGGGAAATCGTGATTCACTAGGTCTGTCCTAGGGATGTTTTCTTTGGTCTTGTGAATCACCTTGGTTAGGCTTCAGAGTGAGGAGGTCCTTGTGGACACTCTAGAACTATGTAAGCATTCTCACATCGCATTGTTTCATATTCCAGTCCTAAAGTTTGAGTAAAATTTGAGGTTCTTGACAAAATGATGGCCAGTTAAGTGGAAGGATTTTTACTTTTATCGTAGGTATAGCAGCAGAAATTTAAAGGCGCATTAGCCTACTGGAGCATGATCTTGATTTTTTGCTGTTGATCTTAATGGCACTTGGGGAAAAAAATTGATGCGATAATTCCAGTACTAGCCAGTTTACAGAATTATCACTGGATATTTTCTTTGTATACAGTATTCTTCAGTTCCCCACCTAACTGTACACAGCAAGGTGTTAAAATGAGTACAGCAGATAATACAAAGTCAGCTTTTCAGACTTCTGAACTTTTATCTGCAAGAAGTTAATAAAGTTCATATATTAATAAAATCAGTGCCCTCATTCTCATATGTGCCCTAGATTTCTGAAGTGAAATAATAGAGGTTGCAAACCCAAAGACCTTTTTTTCTGTGTCTGCAAAATGTACTAGCATGTTTGGAGAAGCTGTATCACTTCTATCAATCAGTTCAGTACTTCTAAAAGATTCTGGCTTTTTAATTGGTCTTTGGGAATTGTAAAGGTTATCACTGACATTGTTACAGAACACTTTAAATGGACCCTTGGATTTTGGCTGATATTATTAAATGGATAGTTTAGAATGCCAAGACTTTATTCCTTTGCTTTTTATACTCAGTCCACTTGGAGCAGTCTCATGCAGTACTCTGGAAGAATCTGTGTGTCTTAAGATTGAAGCTTGGATAGATGCTGAATACTTTGTCTTCTGGGTCTGTTCTTAATCATTTATAAAAGAGCATGATTTAAGAGAAAATTGTAGGTATGCTCTTAAACATAAATAACAGCTGCTAAAAAAGAATGTTATTCATTCTTCAGAAACATTTTAGCCTAAATGGTGATAACATAGACTCAGGTCAAAGATGTTTGCTTTTATCATGCTTAAGGCTTGTTCACTAGCAAGATTTTAACGCGTTTTTGCATCAGATGTAAAAACTTATGCTTGGAAATTGCACAAATTGCACTTGTCTGATTTCATTATAAATGTTCATTAGAATAACAGATGCGTTCTAAATTAGGTAATACTCTGTATGTCTCTTAACACAGTTCTCAAAATGTGAGTGAACACTGTTCTCAGTGATTAAACACAGTTGTAAATAGATAACTGCTACTACAGTTGTAGCTAACAAATCTCCAAAAAACAATATAAATGTGGATTCAAATTAAGTTTTGCTGTTGTTCCTTCTTCAAGATGGAGAATCTCATTTACTGAAAATAATGTCTTTCTTTGTCTTTCAGGAAACCAATGTGTTAGGATTCAAGGGTCCCAGAAAAATGTCCGTGATCATTCCAGGAATGAATATGAATCATAAGCGAATTCCAATCCGTCCACGAAACGTGAGTTTGGTCATGTTTCAGATTGGAGGAAGAGGTTAAAACTTTCATGTAGAGGTCTGGATGTTACTGGCAATCAGGGGTTTTAGAGCAAGGTTGTTAATACCCAGGGCTTTTGCAAGTCTGGTGGAGAGTAAATAGAGTTTAGCCTAAAGGTGTTGATTGATTTGTTCTTGCCTTTTACCTAATTTTTAGCCTTCTGAATAGTGTTTGTATCCTTACTTGTCCTTTGGTCAGCCTAAATATTATTTACTTGGCTATTGCAATGGCTTGTGTATATTGTTGCTGTTGCACCTATAACCCCTCCTCATGGGTGGGACCCTGCTACGCTGAGAGCTGGATGAACACAGAACAAACTTGCTTCTTTCAGGACCTTACATTCTTAGCCAGTGTAGGAATTACAACAGATAGATGATAAACAGATGAGGTGGTATTCTGGTGTAGCAGCAAGAGAGTAACTACTTTTGATCAGAATGCTGTCAGTCTTTTTGTAGGAATCACAGAAAAGGAGGATTCTTTAAGAAGGAAGTGGCATGAGGAGAAGGATGGAGTTTTGTGGTGGTTTTTAGCAAGGATTTCTTATACATATGGGGGATGTTATAGCTAAAAGCTTACAGAACTGTATCTGAAGGTATGTTAAGGTGTATGATGAAAATCATTTGGTTGCCTTAATGTGGGTTTTATTGTTCAGTGTGATAGAAGATCAAAAGACAGAAAGGACAGATGCCATCTAAAAGACATTGTCTGTTTTAAGGTAGAAAATGGTATTTGCAGCCATGTTGTGAGTAGATAAGAGTAGGACAAGAGCGTATTTGTTGAGGTCAGAGAAAAAAGATCTTCAAGAATGGAAATTCAGAGTCACAAGAGCCTGGAAAAGAGGTTTAATTTTGTGAATGGACAGGACAATTATATCTGGAGGTGGTCATTTGTCTATCATCATTCAATTGGTGTTGCCATCTCCCCGTCAGCACAGTGATGATTCCATGGCCTTGCCTTTATTTTTCTCCCCTATTTTCTCAACTGTTTTGCTAGCAGGCAAGCGTACTGACAGTGGACAAGACTGAAACACAAAGCTGTTCTGAAAAGTTGGCAAAGCTTTCAGTGTAGGGTTTTTGTCTTCTTTCTCTGTAGTGCAATGCCTCTGATTTAGCAATACTGCTCCAACTTTAAAGGAGGAAACATTGCATCTAAATGCTCTTTGTTGGTGCCAATTCTCGACGTTCTTTCTGCATCTATATAAAGTAGATAAAGATAAAAATAAAGATAGAAAGTAACTACTTTAAATTGAACAGTAAATTTTATTTAGGTTATCCTCAAAAATCCACTATTGTATCTGTATACAATACTAAAACTGTTACTATAGCTGTATCAGTCAGACCTCCACAACAAGGTGCTTTCTGATCATTTTTTCCCATTAAATAACTTCAGTTTGGATTAGTTTTCTTTGGATTATTTTTCTTTAGCATACACTATTTTGGTTTGGATTTTATTTGTTGCAGAACTTCTAAAATTAAATCATAAGCTGTGTTTCACTCACTACTATTTGCAGCTCCTTGTAACTAATTCTGTTTGTTAAATTTAATGTGCTGGGTTTACCTCATTTTGTATCTTTTTGGTTTTATTTATCTTTTTCATATTGTCCATCACTTACTGGACCCAATAAGATGACATTTAACCTACTTAAGGCACACATACAGCCTGCGGCAGCCTTTGGACTTTCTACTGAAGCGCTCCAGGGCCTGGCACTCTGCAGTTAATTGTAGATTTGTTTGTTTATTTCAAAGCTTAGACTTTTAGAAATGGAAGCTAGATCCAACAGGATCCAAGAAAGCTTGTGAGACTTGGAGAGTATTCGGGCCAGCAGGATGGCACTCATCTGTGGCCTGTGAATTGCTTCCTTTTCTGTACACACACTTTCTTCTCTCTCATTCTTTCTTGTTTGGGTAGGAATATGGTGATAGCTTATTTAGCGGAAAGGAATGCTTGGACTGTGAATCCATGAAAGTATCTTCCTGGTACTTGCAGGATTTTCAGTAGAACTGAGTTTAAGTGCTGTCATTGTGTTTCATTAAACAGGGAATGACCTTCAAGTGACAGAGTGCACACACAAGAGAGGCAGTACTCAAAAGCAGAGCAATTCCAAATCTGATAAATATATTTCTTTCTTCTGAACAGGAACATGAGAGCCTGCTGTCAAAATGGCAAAACAAAAATTTAGAGAACCTCATTGAGTTGCACAACAAGGCTCCAGTCTGGAATGATGATACTCAATCCTATGTTTTGAACTTCCATGGGAGAGTCACTCAGGCCTCAGTGAAGAACTTCCAGATTGTCCATGACAATGACCGTAAGAATCTGATGGAGACTGTGTGGGCTTATTCAAACAGGGAGAACCCAATTTATTTAATGAGGTTTGGGAAGCATAGGACACCCTTCCTGGAGAAGGGAGACTGGGTGGGTGAACTCAGCTCAGGATTACTGGGGACTTCTGAGCTGTCAAGACACAATTATATAAGGCCTCCCTTTTTCTGGGGTGGGTGCAGAGACTGCTGTATATAGCTGCAGCAAAAGAAGGGGCAAAAGCAAGCTTCCTGAAAGGAAAAAAAAGGATTAACATGGCACCTTCAGCCCAGCAAAAGAGTGGTTTGAGATTTGGTTCTGAGAAGAAAGGTAATCTCTAGAATAACACAGTTACTCTAGAGAACAGATTTCAAAACAACTCTGGTGAGACAGAATGGATACACTAACCACATATATTTGGGACTGCCAGACATGTGTTTTTTTGTTTGTGGATTTTTTTTTTATTTTGTTTGGGGTTTTTTTTGTTTGGTGGTGTGTTGTTTTGTTTGTTTTGGTTTTTGGGTGTTTTGTTGTTTGGTTGGGTTTTTTTTTCATTGTTTGTCTCTGAATCTTTCTTTTTCTCCCCAGCTGACTACATTGTAATGCAGTTTGGTCGTGTAGCAGAAGATGTGTTCACTTTGGACTATAATTATCCTCTCTGTGCTCTTCAGGCCTTTGCTATTGGACTCTCCAGCTTTGATAGTAAATTGGCCTGTGAATGAGAGACAACAGGCTTGAAACATGGAACTCGCTCCCATCCCTGCATCTTGTTTTAAGAGTTCCAGGTCGAGTAATGAAAAGCATATTGGGGATGGAAGGGAACTGGAGGACAGACTTCTGCAGGCTTATTAGAAAGCAAATACCAGGCCTCAGAGCATTATGACAGTTGACAGTAGACCATCTTAGGAGACCATCCCAAGACTGAGCAGTCTCTGTATGCACTGTGGAAGAACAAGAAATATGGGTGATGGGAACAAGAAATATGGGATGGGTGATGTCATCAGTGTTGATTCTGCTTTCAGAATCCTTGTAATGGATGCTGCATGAGAGTGGGCTAAGGAATTTAGTCCACTAATTGGAACCCCTTGCACCTGGGATTAGAAGAATAATGGTTTAGTGTTCATATGCCTTGGAACTTCCACAGCGCCCCTGGAGATGATGCTACTGATCTGATCATGAGCTCTTGAGTTCCTGATCAGATGAATTCAGAAAAA
This sequence comes from Phalacrocorax aristotelis, assembly GCF_949628215.1. NCBI lineage: Eukaryota > Metazoa > Chordata > Aves > Suliformes > Phalacrocoracidae > Phalacrocorax > Phalacrocorax aristotelis. Next base: position 134,584,533 of record NC_134276.1, on the reverse strand, counting down.
AAGGAGGAAAGTTCTCTTTTGCCCTGTGTAGCATTTTGCTGTCTGTTACAACAGACACAGAAGGATTCCAGTTATGGCTCTATGCAACCATAGGTAATGTTCAACAAATACATAGCTGGAATGAGACATTGGCTCTAATAAAACAATTTTACTCTGTGGGATGATTCTCTGTTAAGGCTGGTAGTCCAGTTCCCTTTCCTTATTCTAATTGCTCCATATCCCTTGACAGTCTTTTTACCAAATAAAGAACAATCGAATCTCAAAAGCTCCCTTTTTAGTTGGTGATGATATATGAGTTGCTGTTTCTGTTATTCTTAACCATGTGAAAAATGACACTGAATAGATGATAAATATGACTGAATTTGGCAGAAGGTAGTATTGTAACAATATACAGTACTATTCCTGAAAAGCAGTGTTCTAATTGATTGAATCTAGACTGTAAGCTGATCAGATGTTGCTGTACGCTTCTATGGGAGAACTTATCTTGGGCCGCATATCTCCGGGACACAGGGCTCTACCCACCCTGGGGACAGTGATGCACAGACATCAATATGATGGATACAAAATGTCCGTTTATTTAACTGCATCACACGCTTATATAGCTCTTGTGCTTCCTGTTCCTGCCACTCCTATGGGGAGGAGTCTATCTTTCCATCACAGCCCGTGATCTTCCGGTCGCCGATCCCTGTCTATTCCCCTACAATCAGAAATATTTTTAAATTTCTCCATTGTTTGTAAAATGTGCTATATTTTTAGGAATAAGTTAGTGACCAATTTAATTTTTCTTAACATGACACTATCTCAAGTCATGACATATTAAAGTACATTTTATATAAATAATTTTAACCTGACTATAAGAAGGAGTTACCTCAAAAGGAGATTACAGGTGTTTTCAAAGGCATCAGTAAGTTTAATAACATTAATAAATGTATCACGGGGCTTTGCAATGTGTCATTCCAGTGTTCCATTTTTAATGCTGGATGTACAATATGGAGACTGTAGGTCACAGCACAGAATGCTGCTTGGTTCCTATGGCCTTTATTCATCAGAGTGAATCGCTGCACACCGTGACGTGTAAGCCTCGTAGCCACTGTGTACTAAAGCATAGAACAGTTACTATCTTGCCTGTTTCATGGTCGTTATGCATATTCGTGACGATCCTGAAAAACTCTACCCCTCTATTGAGACAAGAATAGGTGTTTTCCAGTTTTGGATATTGTCATTGTCAGCAGACTAACTGTTTCAAGCTCCAAAAAGCCAGATTTATTGCTTTTGGTCTCTGGAATCTTTGCAGTTGTATATATCTCTTGCTCTTTCAAAATAATGAAACTTTTGGAAGACATTTTCTGATATTGCCAGGAAAAGAAATTATGGTAATCATGTGTAAACTCTGTATTTAACTGTAAATTATGAATTGATGGTAAGAACTCCAGTTTGCATATCTCTCAATACCCATTTTGCATTAGATGATGAGCTGTTGTCTTGAGATGATTTTGGCAAAGAGAACTTGAACCATGGATCTCTTTTCTGCCTTTGTGTGCTTCCTGCTCATCAGGGTGGGGACAAGACCTGGCAGTGTGTTCCAGTTGGGCTCTTCTGAGTTCTTGGCTAATGGCTCCTGCATTCCCTCTACCCATCCAGAAAAACTAAGTCAGCTTGTTACCTCTCTGATTATTTTTCAGACTAGGACTGTGTGAAAGAAACTGCTGTGTGTTAGTCTGGGGTGACCTGAAGGTAGAATGCTAATTTCCAATTCAAGATTATTTTCTCTGTGCTCAGAAGGCCACAGTAGCACACCCTTACTCACCCTCTCAGTTAGGTGGCTTGTCAGCAATGCCTCTTCAAGCTATTTGTTGACATCAAATGATCCTAGCAGGGTCAGGGCCTCTGGGTCTCAGTCAAAATGTGCAGACAAATGAACTGATTCAGTGCTTTTTTTATCAGATACTGTTTTACATTAATTGTATTTATAACTTTTTATATCTAAATGAAAATAAACTAATTTATATATTGAAAAAATCCTTAATTCTAAATGAGTTTTTTGTAGGATTTTGCTGTCACTTGTGGGTTTTCTTTGTTCCTCCTGCACTATGTACTACGTCAGTATCTTCCTGTCTCCTTGTATCTCATCTCTCTTCTTACTCCCCCCTTTCCTTTTTAATTCCCAGTTCTCTTCCTTTGCAGTGTTTTTTTCATACACTTTTAGAAGTCTGGGAATAAATGTAAGGTTAGTCTCTCTAATACTTATTCCTCACCCACCCCTCCATCAGCAGGTCTTCCTATATAATTCTTGGTTTCCATTTGATTCTCTTTAAGTCACTTTTCTGCTCTGTGTTTGTAATGTTTCTCCCAGCACCCAGTTAGGGCTTTTGAGGTGGTTCTTGATGCATTTTCCTACCCTCCTTCCGAACCCCTTCTACTGCTGAAGTACAATACCATACATTTCTGAATCAAGAACTGAAATAAAACAAGGCTAGGAGGAACACCAAGTTGAAGTGGTTATCTTTTTCTGTTTCCATTGGGAGATATATGAACCTCAGTAAGAGGAGATACAGTGGTTCTGATAATCAGAAACTGATGCAGCTCTCAATATGTAGGCCCTGTTCTTCAGGTACCTTTCAGGTACCTTTTGTTCCCTTCCCCCCCCCCCCCATGTCCATCTGAGCCAAATTAGGTTTAACTAGGAGAGGAAACTGAGCAGGAAATACTACTGGGCATTTGTTCTTTAGTACAGCAATATTGGTTGTGTACATGTAAATGTAACATTCTTGAAATCCCAAAGAGATCTTAAAACAAAGGAAGCATATTAAACCATTAAATATGAATCCTAAAGGCAGGCCTAGCAGACTAAAACAGCTCCTAGGCTGCTATAAGTTCCTTAGCTCACAAATATAAAAGACAGTGAATAATTTCTTGCTCTTTTAGGGGTCAGTCCCACTCTCATTGAAGTTTTGCTGCTGGATTTGGTAGCAGTAGGACAGGGGTTTTTGTTACTATTGGCAAAATAATTATACTTTACTTGGTGTGCTCCTCTACTTGCTGGTATTAACAGCTCTGTAAATCTCTCAGCTGACACTGAATTAGGTTTCCTGTTCCTGGTACAGAAGACAAGCAAAGCCTTGCCTGTGATTTACAGGTCAAGAGCTAAGAGTTCGTGCGAAGTCTTGTGAAACTGAGATATGGACAGATTCCTTCTTTGATGGTCAGGAATCTCATCTTCTCTGCCACAGTGTCAAACTGTTGTAAATGACTGCAGTTTGGAACTACTGCTGCTGAAACCCAGAACGAAGAAAGATGCTTAGAGTATCCTGGGGCCAAGAGATTTGGCCCAGCATATGGTTATGAAGGATAGTAGAAAAGCAACGCTGGTGTATTGGCTTCCTTACTAACAGGGAAAACAGCCTGCTACAGCTGTGAAAGCCCTGCCGTGAAGGAAGGCAGAGACCCTGTACCCACTCTTGTGTCTCTTGAAATGTAGTCTATAGAGTTTTTGTCTTCTCATTCCGTCCCTTAACATGTTCTACATGGAATTGTTCTTTACCTGCTGGAAGCTGGAGGTTACTTCTTTGGCCCCAAAATGAGAGAAAAATCCAGAAGCAAACTAACCTTGACAAAACACATTAAGGTAACACATTATAGCTGTAACCTGCTCTGGTCATTTAACATTTAATTTAGCAAATACATAAATAGGTGAATGTATTCTAGAGGATGGAATTTGTGACCATTTACTTTGCTTAAATTAACATTTCCAAACAAGGCGAACCATTGTACTGTCTACAACAGAACAGCTTAAAATTGTGAAGAAAATAAAGGATTGTTTTTGAATGCTTAATTGAATTGAGCCCTTTATTAAAGGGAAAGTAATACTATTTTTCTGTGAAAAAATACTTTTAAAATAAAGCGGTATATCAAAGTCATTCAATAGAGTATGGATAGGGTTGGGGAATTAAGTCTAATCAGCTTGCCCAACTCCCTCTGCTTTCTTTTCTAAGCAGAATACTTTGCTTCCATACTACTACTAGTAAAGGAAAAAAAAAAAAAAGACAAAACCACCACCAAAACCCCTCAGTTCTCTTGAGTGGGTTTCCATCTGTAATTGACTGGAGTCCTGCAAACAATTTGTGTGATGATTCACAGGAAGGAATAGGTTTCAATTCCTTCTCTTTGAGCTATGTTATTCTGCAGGGAAATGGGAGCAAAACAATACGTTAGTCACATAATCATGAGACCTGGCCTAGAATTCACAGTGAACAGATGTGATGAGAAGCGAGCTGCCTTTAACATATATTTGTTTTCATTAGCTAACATGTTTTTAAATATGGCTTAGGAGAAACAGTGGCTAAATGAGATCTTCACAGGGCTTTATACAACAAACAAAAACCACTAAATAATTGCATTGAGTTTTGTAACTTCATCTTATTTATCTTGTATGTGCTCTTGATTCCTACAGTTGTATCAGAAAACTTTTTTCTGAAGTATTCATAAAATAAAATTATTGCTGCATTGCCTTACAGAATTACTTACAGAAAAGTAATTAAGTCTATAAAAAAGATTACTAACATTGGTTCTCTTCGGCACTGCCAAACTAAAAAAAAAAAAATTTAAAAAAAGTGGAGTTGGCATACCAAATTACAAGACTAAGTTTATGAAGTTGATGGGGTTTGCCATCTGGTTTCTGAGGCCTCAGGGCATATTTAGGTCCTGTTTTCAGTCTCTTATCTGCAACTTGAAAGAGTTGCGAACTTTTTAAGCGTTGGGTTCTTACCAAAACTTGAGATTTTTTTTTTCTTAATCCATTTCTTCAATATACTGAAGTTTTAAACAGAGCTGTGTATTAACTCTGCCACAGGTAGTTACATGCACACCAGACACCTGTGATAAAGTCGCCTGCTGGAGACATGGAAGTTTACTTTGCAGAGGTATCTACACTGCCCAGAGCTGCTAATAGGATGTAGTTACACTTACTAAACTCGCTGTTTTACTACTGCTTTTGTTTTGGAGATGTGGCTTTCCAGCGCTAGCGCAGCTCTCAGCCTTGTATCAGCATTTTCTAGCGCAGCGCGTTGGCATTCCTGTATGAACGGGTAGGAGAATAGCGGCGAGACTGAGAAAAGCCACGGAGTTCATCGCTTCATTGTTAGGCGAGCGGTTTATAGGGTGCTCCCGGGACAATTAAACTGTTACAGCCACTTCTGCGGTGCCGGGGTGGGTTTGTTTCGCAGCGGCTCAGCTGTGCGGGGTGGAGTTCACATCCCGAGGTGCCTCCGGAGAGGTGCTGCCCCGAGGAGCTGCGCCGGGGGCGGCTTCCCGGGACGGAATTCCCGGGCGCGGCGCCCCCTCGCCCGGCGCCTGCGGGGCCGCTGCCGAACCCCGGCAGCACCGGAGTCCCGTCCCGGGAGAGCACCCGGCGAGCGGCGGCTCTTCCCCCGGCTGCGGCCAGCCCGTCCCGGCCGCGGGCTCCAACTTCCCCCTTGCCGCCGATTCCTCGCGCTCCCGCTGCCGCCCGCTCCCCCCTCCCGGCGAGGAGTTTCCTTCCTCCGCTCCCCCCGGTGCGGGCGGCCTTCCCCCGCCCCGCCAGCCCCCTCTTCCGGCCATTGCCCGCGCTCCCTCCGCCCTGGCCACACACGGCCCCAGCCGGGCAGCGCCGGCCCCGCTGGGTTTTGTTCCCAACTCCGCCCCGGTCCTTCTCCAGCCCCCCCACGCTCCCCCGGCCAGTCCCCTCCCAGTCCCTGCGTTAGCCGGCAGTCCCCTCCCTCGACCGCGTTCATTTCATACCAACTCTCATTCCTCGCATTCCTCACTTCCTCCTTTCAAACTCCAGGGGAAATAAAAACCCTCCCTTTTCCTCCCAAACTCCTGCCCGGCCGCGGCCGCCGCCGCCACCCCCTCCCCTCCCTCCCCTACCCGCCGCCGCCCGGGCTCGGCGTCCCGCCGGCCGCTCGGCGCTCCTCAGGTGAGTCTCGGCTTTGTGCCGCTCCCCGCTCCGCTCGCGGCCCCAGCCCGGCTTTGTTCGCGCCGGCCCCGCCGCGGCGGGACCCGTGAAGGGGGAGCCCCGAGGGCAGCCGTGGCTCCCCGGCAACTTTTCTCTTTCTCTCCGCCGTGACGGCGGCGGTGCGGGGCGAGGAGCCGAGCCTCCCGCTCCGCCCGTCCAAAGCCTGCTCCCACGCCTGCGGGCTCGGGGGTGGGGATCGGGCGGGGGTGAGGGGCCGGCGCGCAGTAACAGCCCTCATCTGGTCTTTTGGCAGAAAGTCCTGGAGCAGAAGGAGGATTTGAAGCCGGCCCGTGCTGTCTCTACGGAGCAACAGCCGCTCTTGCCTTGCTCAGGTCGGGACACGCTATTTCATGATCGCTTCCCCGCGGGGTTAAGGGGCGCGGGTGCCTGCAGGAGTGGGGGCGAAAGGGAGGGTTTGGGGCCGGTCATGTGCGACAGAGGAGGCACAGGCGTACAAAGGAAGCGATGGGAACATCCTCCATGGAGGCTCCGGCGGCTTCCCCCGTCGGGAAGGGGCTGCCAGCGCTGGGACTTCCAGACCTCGGTCGCCTGAAAACTGCTGGCACTTCTAGTGGAAAAAATAGGTTTCGGTACCGTTCGTAGAGATGTTCTTGGGGAGGGTGGAGGGGAGGAGCAGTACTTTCTGTAATAAATTTTAATGTAAATTATGGAAGATGTTTTGGGGGAAAACAAAACAAAAAATCATAAGCAGACCCGTCCGTGGGAAGGCATGTAGGTTGTTTTGCCCTAAAAACAGGGCATTTAGCAAAAGATGAGGGAATACAGTTTTCCCAGATCAGTTATTCTGAAGTTAGAGGTGACGTTTAGTGGCATGCCTCTGGAAGGGATTTAAATTAAAAGAAAGAAAGAAACACACACACACAAAAAACCCCAAACAAAAAGCTTCCCCAAGTAACCTTTTATCTTATGTAGATATGTCCGTTTAAACAATTCCTTGCATGGGATGCTAAAGGTGGGCCTTTTTCTGTAGAAGAGGGAAGGAGGGTAACTCAACGTATTTTAAGGACTTCTGTGAAGTACTTTATGGTGAATGGTCATATATAAGTAAAAAAAAAAACCAAACCCAACCACAACTAATCTACTAATTTTTTGTTTGTTGTTGCTGAACCTGAAGTTACACTTGTGTTACTTACTGACCTTAAGAGTTGAGTTCTGTGAATCCTCTACAAATAAACAACATAAAGTATTTTTCAAATGTAGGGGGCCTGGTGGGAGGGAAGAAGACTGGGGGGTTGGGTTTTTTTTTCTTGTTTCCTGTTACTCAGAACAGATCGGCTTCCCCTAGACCTGATTGCACTGTCTGTGTGCAAAGTGAGCAGAGCATTTGTTCACCTGTGTGTCTGTCTGTGTAGATGTAAGAGGCTTTATTGTTCTTCTACAGAAGTAAATGGGCAGTAGGACAGGGGATAGAGTAACGGGGAGTAGAGAGAGGAACAGAACAAGGGGGAAAGCAGCCTGGGTATGTAAGAAGTGCTAGGGCTGCATTGAAGCTGCTGCGCTATTAACCTGTGCAGCCTTTTGGTCTTGATAGCTTTTTCTTACAACAGAGGAGAGCCTGGATTGTGCTGTAACAAATACAGAGGGGATTCTTTATTAGGGCTGTTTGATGCTGGGATTCTGGTTTTCTCTGGAACTTGGGTTGGCAGAGCGAAGGGCAGGCAGACTGTGGGTGTAATCATGGGGTTTACCGAAAACCAGGTCTGGGTGGCTCCCTCAAACTCGAACACGCTACGAAGTCTATCATCTCTGAACTGGTGTATCAGCTCATTGTTTGCATCCTCTTGGAGGTGATCTTGGGAGCACCTAGTGTGCATGAGAATGAGTGTTAGGAATTTCTCCACTGTCTTGGTTCCTTCTACATATTTTGGATTTTTAAAATTAATTTTACCAATGGCTTTGAAGTATTCTATTATTGTGATAAGTGTTTCAATGTTAGTGTATTATGGAACATCTGTGGGAAAATGGTGGGAAAATAGTACTGCCAAGCTCTGAAGAGAAAAAGGGCTCCATGGCACTTAATCTTGCTTGCAGTTTAAAATAAAATCACAGCTGATGTTCATTTTCTTACTGAGTTATATGCTTCGCAGAACTCAAATACAGTAAGTAGAGTTTTGAGAAGGTTGCTGAAAAGTACAATTTTTAATGGATGCTGCTTGCATCTCTGGAGCAACGTTATACTAATTCACAGCTCTCCTTAGCATTATGTGTCTTTTTCTGGTTTTATCTTTCAGCTCTTGGTTCCATCACAAGGTAACTCAAGGGGTGGGCCCACAAAGACTTGAGGCTGGCACTGCTGTAGACAGAACCTGTCTGCACAGCCTCAAACTGTCCGTTTCTGCACTTGTCACACATCTTTCCTTTGTAGCTGGCGTGGGTATTGGCACTGCTGTTTATTTACCTGGGTCAGGGGGCTGATCCAGATGAAAAGTAACACTCTCTTAGAAAGTTAGTTTTCAGCCACATCTCCAGTTGAGTTAATTGTGTGATCACATAAACGCTGGTGTGCCTGGAGAAGGGGCTTAAATGATTAGAGCGTGGGCAGTGGGGGAAGAATGGGGATATTTTCTCAGCAACATTGCCATCTTTCCCACCTTTAGTTCATTGGGCCATATCTACAGTGACTCTTGTGATAGTGAAATGATCTTCTGTCTTATCTGGCCACAAGTATATTAAGAAAGTAAAAATTTGGTGGTACCTTTTTTTAAAGAGATATATATGTTCCCTATAGCTCAGATTTGTCCTTTGTTCATTTGATGGTTTGGTGGGTTTTTTGGTTTGTTTTGGTTTTTTTCTTCCTTCCCCATAAATGCTATGGAATGGATCTTCCCGTAATTTTCTTGGGCAACTTTTCCATTGCCCAATGCATTTTATCATCAGAAAAGTTTTCTTATTCTACTGCAACAGTTTTTGCCATGGTGTGTATTTCTGTGAAATGATTGCTTATTCGCCCCCGCCCGCACACCCCCACGCCCCCCCAGCCCCCGCGTTTGCACCTTCTAAGTTCTTACAAGCTACTGAGACAAAACTTTTAATAGTTTTCAATGTCTACTATTCTAGGCCTAATGATTGTTGTTTATACTGTGCTCTTCGCGTTCTTCAATTTACCTGTGTTCCTTTTGCAGAATGTGATATGATATTCCACGTGTTGGAGGTGATTTATCTCTCTCGGATGCCTGAAGTGATATCTGAGCACAGACATACAAAAGTTACATTGGTCATTTTATAGAAGCATTTGCTTTGCAGGCAACTCTTTGTTCAGCATTCTCACTCTTCTATGTCTTTAGCTCCTGCTTCTGGCAGGGCTTCTTCCTTCATTTATCTCTGTTGTTTTTCCCTGTTGTTTCTTCAGTTTCATTGCATTACTTTTTCCAGGTAGTCTTATTTGCCCACCTTGCTTCTCTTATTTGTTTTTGAGCTGTCTCTGAATCCTTTTGAGTTGCTTCTATCCACTGGTGTTTGTAATCTTCATTCTGTATCGCCTGCAGATCTCCTTAGATCTCTAACTGCCAAATGTCAAAGAAATCTGGACTGGCAAAGATCCCTGCAGCAACCCAGTAGATGGCCCCTTTACCTCCTGGTTCCATGGGTATATGTGCTTACACTTAGTTTTGAAGCCATTAGTTAATGTTCTAAGATGAGCACTACTATCCAAAGCCAATTTGAAGTAGTTTTTCAGCTATGATTTCCTTGGAGAGTAACAAATGCTATTCTAAGGCATGATGCTATTACATCATGGACTGCATTCTTATCATTCCCAAACTTCATGGCAATTCTATCCTCCTTCAAAGAGCAATCACATCTATCAACATTTACAGTAGCGAATGCTCCTCTCTCTCTCCAACTTCTGCATTATGCCCACCACCATGCTAAATAAATGCCCAACAAGTTCCTCTGTAGGGCCTTGTAAAAAGTCAGGAATTTGCATGCATGGAGCTCATTACAAGATCTGAGACTAAATGATTAGAAGGAGTTCTTTGGGGTTTGGAGGTGGTGTTTTGATGTCTTTTTTTTTTTTCCTTTGGGTTGTTTGGGTGGGTTTTGTTGTTGTTTTTTTGTTGTTGTTGTTGTGCCTGCCCCTTGGGTCCTCCTTGTTCTGGAGATGATGCAGTCACCCCCCTTTGTTTTTAACACCATATGAATTAAAAGTTTTCCTGCTAGGGAGGGGCAGGTTTTCCAGTTCCCGGTGCCACTGGCTGAGTCACTGGCTCTGTTTTTCTGTTCCGTTGTAGGTTTATAATTACCTTGTTCTTACCTTTGTTAGAATATGATTGCCAAAGGCTAGGTGTTTTACTTTGTACTTCTGAGACTTGAGTGCCAGTGACTTTCAGAGCCTGCATACAAGCCTTTGAAGCATCTGCTTTGCTGTTGCTAAAGAGAAAATAAATTCGTATAGTCCTCAAAGCGCCTCCCTTCAAACAGTATGGTAACCATTAATGACAGATGTCCAGGCAAAGTCTAATCTCTTGTAACCATGTCTGCTTTAACTGAAGGAGGAAAAGTCAAGAGAGCACTGAGCGTAGCGCTTATACTGAAATGGAAAGGGAGGATTTGCTGACATGTCTTAAGTTCATCTTACCTGATCATACTTCTCCATAGCACATCCTTGAAATAAAGCGCACTGATACCAGACTAGCAAGATTTAGAGAGGTTCTCTTGGTTTGAAAATCTTGTCAGCTTAGGGAAAAAAAAGAGAGAGGTGTACAAGAAGTTTGCATAAGGATATTTTCTCCAAGGATGCTCACTGCTCTTTGATGTATCTTTCTAAAAATAAATAAATAAAATGTTGTTTATTTCCCTGCCTCTGTTTGTTTGTGAAGGATCTATGTGAATGTAAGAAAGTAACTGTGCAGGAGAAACTATGTAAATTGCTGCTTCTCTCCACCCAGTAAGCTAACTGAAAAATAGAGAAGGACCATCTTTTTCCACTGTTTTTTGTCACAGGTTTTATTTGTAAGAACATGTTTGAAAAACTGGAGTAAAGTCTGCGGTTGTCTGTGTCCCTTTAAGAATCTAGTTTTGCTTGGCTAGCTGCCCTTGTTCTCCTGTAGATTAATCCAGCAGAAGGTATATAACCTGTTGACCTTCCTGGCGAGAAGGGTCTGGAAGGGCAAAGAGATAAATCAGAAGGTTCGTGCTTTCCTGTGATATCTGGGAGCATGTTTAACCTGTGTTTTTTCAGTTTTTGTCATTTCTTTTTTCTCTTCTTATTTTTAATTTTATTTTTTCTTAATGATTCCCGTTTGAGGGTTGGGGTTGTACTTACAGGTTCTCATGATTTTCATTTGCTTTCTGTGAAATCGCTATATGTTCAGCAGTTTGGAAATGGCAATGTGTTTATGCCACAATTGAGAGGGGAGAGTTCTGAGCTCAAAATTACACTATGCTGAGTTGAAGACAGCTCTACTGTCTCTTGTATCAAACTGGTAGAAGAACTGGAATCCAGCTAAAATGGCTAGTGGCTGTTTGTCTGCTAGGAAATTTCACACTCTTTTATGGAAAAACAAATCTTCTGGACTTTCCCCAGTGTCAGCCCTCAAGAAGTGATCATCTTAGCTGTAAGTAGTTCCTGCTGCATGTTCCAGGTGGATCATGTACTCCAAAACTCAGTTGGGGTCATTTCTGAATACCCCAAGAGAGTGCAGCTTGGTTGGTATCCATGAGTAGGGTTCATTCATATGATGCAGATGTTTCATGGTTGTTCTTTACTTAGGCATTAATTTATCAAAAGTATCAAACACCTTTAAGCTCCTGTCTACTACTAAAATCAAGGCACATGCTTAGTTGGTTGACTGAATTGAGGTCCCATTTTATATACCTGTTCTGCTGTTTTGTGGTTTGCTTTTGTCTTGAGGCTTCAGTAAAGGGCTTAGCCCTGGCCAGACAGGCCATTCCCACAACACAGACCACCTGCAAGCACTGAAGATGTGGAAATCTGTGTTCATGGGTTGTGTGGTCAGTGTGCCTGTCTATTCTGTTCTAAGTCTCTTAGCCTAGGTTCAGCTATTTCCCTTCTTGGAGACTGGCTGTAGTTTTGGAGGTAAATGTTTTCTCTGCTTTGGCTGAAATTTGCAAACATCTGTCTCCTGTCTAAGTTCACGTGAAATCCTGCCATTAGTGTCATGGGAAGCTAAGTACGTCACAGTTGTGAGGGTTTTTTGGGGACATCTACCCTTAAGTTGTAGACAAGAGGTTGAGAGATGTCATGAATGGGAGGCAAGATTAGGAAATAAGAATTCCGTTTGGGTATTATAAAGTGGGCATTATGAGTGTCTCAATTTCATGTGACTTGTCAGGAATGACTCAAAAGGTGCCCCATTCCAGTGTTACACATGAGCCCCTGTGAAGTTATACCACTTGCAATTGCAAATCACTTTTAAATTTCTCCTTTTCTTGTCTTGAAATTCTTGTCTGGATTTTGCCCCCAGTCTGATTTTGTCATTGGGTGGTTCAGTTAGGTCTTTGTGCTATAGTTTTTCCATAGGTAAAATGGGGGCTTTTGAGTCTGATGGTGAGATTTTCAGGACAACAGACTTTGAGTGGGTTTAGGAGCAAAGCTTTTTTAGGCTGCTATAAGGTTCCTTATCGTTTAATAATTAAGTAAATAATACTCTTTGGGAAAATGTTAGCATGATTTATTTCTGTCTCTAGCTTGGTTTGGTAAAAGCTAAGCAATTTTTATTGGTGAATGTCTACACTCGTCTATATTTGAAGGGACAGTTGTGATTTAAACGTGTTAGCACTACTGGTGATTCTTTAATAGAAAAGGGACATGATTGTTGGACTTCCTCCTGGTTCATTGCTTTCTAATCAGCTCCATGCTTGTCGGGAGAATGACTGTTGGTGACCACTGCTGCTAGCACGAGGGTGGCCAACCATTCTCACCCTGCCACAACATTCCTCTGTTTGGAAAGCTGTGAAACACATGCCCCATGTCTTGGAAAGTCAGGGAGAATGGGAGCTCTGGAACAGTTCCCGCATGGGCGATAACGGTGACTTCCCAGGAATTGCACTGTTCTTTTGAGGGCTGGGGCCAGCCCAGTGTGTGGCTTAATCCCAGGGCAACCTGGCAGTGTCAATCTCTTCTGCCCTTGCTGGCTCATTTTTCTCTCCCAGCTGAGGTGTAAGTCATGCAGTAGTCATTTTGTCAGTCCAAGGCTGGTGGCCTTGTGATGTAGCCTGTACGTGGGAGCTGTGCCTGTGGCTCAGGATCAATCCCCAAGCTGGCCACCCGTAGACTAGTGAAAGCAGCATGAGCTTCCACTGGTTTTGCTGTTGTTGGGTTGTGTATTTTTTTTTCCTCCCCTCCTTAGGGCAGCAAGGCTCTCTGTTCTATTTCCTTTATCACTGGTGTAACTGATTGGATGGTGTGCAAGGCCACACACAGCCTTATCTCATCACATCCTGTTTGACTACATTATCCAGGTCTGCACTGGTAGAAGCTCTTCTCTCTCCTTGTTTTGATTTATATCACTGTGCTGGACACTACATCCTCTGTTTCAGCCAGAGCTCAGCTACTGCAATAATTTGAGTGTTGTTTTTCTTTGCTCAGGAAGTCAGGTGCCCTTTGACAAGCAACTGCTGCAGGCAGTTTCAGTGTAGCAAGCAAACCAAGGTTGATTTTGTGCTAAGCAGTGTGATAAGCATTCAGCAGAGCCCAAGCTTATGTTGGATATGATCTGAGGCTCGTAGTGCTTGTTCCTTTGTAAATCAGTCTTACTGAGTGGTGAGGCAAAGACAAAAATCCCACAATGCAGCCTATAGATGTAATAATTATATTACCTTGCACAGTACATAGAGGGAAATCTCAGTTCTCTTTTCTTCCTTGACTGGCACTGCTGCCTGCTAAGAGCTTCTGCTTCACCTGCAGCAAGTAACACTTACCTTAACTGATTTTATTCACAGGATTAGGTAGCGTTACTCTGGTGTCCTGGGTGGATACGGACGTTCACATGGAATAGCCATCATTTCTCAGGGAATGCAGGATGCCCAGGGCAAAAGGTGAGATTTAGCCAGTCTCATCACTTGGCTAAACTGTTAATGGAGTGCTTGAGCAGAGCCCCCTCAAAAGGCTCAGTGACCCATACCCATCCATCTGCACTGTTGCTGGATCTTCCGCTGAAACTGAGTGGCCCTGGCTCCAGGCTGATTTAATGACTGGAGTGCAGCTCCAGAGGAGCCTGAGCCACTGTTAGCTAGCTGGTGCTGCAAAGGTGCTGTTACCTTCCTAGATATAGTTCAGTGCTAGTTGGTCTTGCTACAGTTGCATCTTTATTTTACACTGTAGAGACCCTGTAAACTTATTCATGGTTTCTGTCCTATTTTGCCTGCAAGGTTTAATAGACCTTAGTTACTGTTGGATAGCTGCTTTCCCACCTTTTTGTGCTCTAGTACATGTTTTTTTTCCTGCAGTCCCTGAGTTGCACCCCCTTGGAGCTACTCATCTACTGATTGCACTCATTCTTCTCTTTCAGAGGGACTGAACTATTATTGTAGTCTCCCGTAGAATTTCCTAGCCTTCTTCCTCTGGTAAGTTTGAATGCTATCTTCCATAGTACCTTGCACAATAGATGTTGTAGTATACCAAACTGTTGCTTTCCTAAACCCAATCTCCTTCTATGACTGCATTTTGTAAGCTCATTTGTCAGTGTGTTCTGGATGGAAGTAACTGACTGGTTGTTGCTGTTTCCAGGTTTTCTTACTGTTACAATCTACTCCAAAGTTATTGTTTGAGCAGCAGAACATCTTCTGTTCTGGCTGAACTAATTCTTTTTTGAAATTCTCTGACTGCTGATCAGATATGAAAATGTTGTGTTTCAGATCTTCTATAGTAGCAGTATTTGGCTCATGTTAGCAAGGCAGTGAATACCAGAATTTTTTGTTTTTATTTGCATTAGAATGACATCAAGGAATACCTGTAATGGGAAGCAGTCCCTGCCCCCACAGCTTGCAGTTCCATTAAATGAGACCAAGGATGAAGGGACGTCCTTGGTAAAATGAAGTGACTTGCTCAGAAGCAGGAGTGAAACTGCACTGTCAGACTCTGCACAGCTGTGCTGGCAAGTGTTCCTGCCCGGAAGGAGTGAGTGAATAGGGACATCTCTGGTTAGTGTGTTGTGATTGATACCGATTGGGGGTGGTCATGGAGTGGGGCGAGTCTTTTGGACAGAGCAGCTCTAAGAAAACTGAACAACTGGAGACAGCTGGCAGCAATTTTTCAGATCCTCAGGAAAGTATGATTTTGTGTTGAGCAGCTGCCACAAACACTTAAGAGGGAGCTGTTACCAACAGTAATGACTGTGGGACTGATATTAGAAAGCAGATGTGTCAGACTACAGAGTCTGTTAAAGATGTGCTCTCTGTCAATGAGACCTCACTGAAGGGCTCTTGGCAGCTGTCTAGCCCTGCAGGATCTCTGAATCTCAGTGAGACACCATGTGTGAAAGGAAAGAGAGTTAGTGTTGAAATTACCAGCACCAGAACAATTAAACCAAAGCTGCTGGAGCTGAAAGATTTTTGTGCTTTCTCCATGGTTTTGCTTTCCTCTGACCCAAAAGCCTGCCTTTGTGAGTGACTCATTAAGAGATGGGCCATGGCAGAAAGAAGAACAGGGACCAAGAGTGAATAAGAAACAATGTTTGGACAGAGGGAAACATAAGGAAGTAGAGATACTGTGGTGAAGAGGTGGAGGTGCTGTGATGGGCTTGTGGCTTTGGTCCTGGGAGAGAATCCATTAGAAGACCCCACAAAGAAAAGTAGTTAATTGTCTCTCAGTAAAATAAGAGTGGGATCAGAATAGGAACAACTGTAAGGTACAATACCAGAAATATGAGGGCCAAGAAGAGGAGTGTAAGCTCAGACTGAGAGAATCTGAAGAGAACAACCAAGCCTAGGACCTCTGGCAAAACTAATTGTTGCAAGAATGGGACTATGTCCTCCAATTACTGATCCTAAGAACTGTGATTGGTGAGGGGATTCAGACTGGGGTGGGAGGATTGTCTGAGCATGTCTGGGAACTGGGATGTCTGTTTAGTGATTTCAGAATCAAATTCCCTACACATCAGAAGACAGCTTTGAACTTTTTTTTTAAAAAAAGATAGTTTGCAAGTACTAAAATATTTAGTGACACTAAAACACTCAGTAATACAAATTTCCATTAAAGTTACCAAGCTTTATGTATGTAGTTACTATTGATTAAATACAGGAAAACAGAAGCAAACTGAAAGCTAGATGCTGGAACATTTGTATTTTGTTAAAGTAGTTACTAATTAATATTATTCAAACCTTTCTTATAAATAACACACTCAACATTAGCATGCTTCTGAAAAATGCTCTATTTTTGACCAGATTGCTCTTTCAATGGGAAGTGATTCCACTGGCCGTTTTTCAACTTGCCATACTAATAAAGCCATTTACCATAGAGTTTAGCCCCCAGCTTCTCTACAGTTTGTTTTGCTTGGTTTAAAAAATGGCAACTTTGGCAATCCGTGAGTTCAGAGTTTAGATTAACAGTGCCCGAAATGGAAGGCCTGAAGTGTTCGGCCAAAGAGACCCACAGACAGATAGCACCTGACCAGGACTCCCCCCTGTATTGGTGTTGCCTCTGAGCACAGAGTATTGCCTGGGATTGCACATGTAGCTTACTATTTAAGCAACATTATTTAAGAAAACTTTGCAGGCCCTTTAAGCTAGAGACATAGACTTATAAGGATTTTCATAGCCATTTCAGTCTATGGAATTTCTTTGGAAGTTTTCAAAAAGAAGGCCAATTTGTGTTAGTGACTGGGTGCTTATTGAGGTTTCAGCTGGAGGCAGCTAAATGACCTTGATTTTATAGTCAGTACAATTCCACTTTTCTCACCATCCATCGGGAATAGCTTTAATGTGAAGAAGGGGAAAGCATAATCAGGCCCCAAGGTGTAAAAAAGTTGGGATTAGCCATGACAGCACATTTCAGTGCCTGCTGACCTAGCTGTAGCTTGGGATAGGACTAACATTGCTGGTCAAGGCACAAAAAGTAAGAAGCATTAAAAAAAAAAAAGGTGTCTAGTCATTTCAAGATTTGTATAATTTATTCTCTCATTGCTCTTATGTTCCACATTTCCCTTGATTTATACCCATGTGAGATAACGCTCACATTCTGTCGCTTGCTTTATGGGCTTTACTGAATACGCAAGTGACATCTGCAGAAGCTGGTGCAACTTTTCTTTCGTGTTTGGAGAAGAGAGTCTTGGGAGTTGACACTGAGCTAATACAGCATGTTTTCTCCTCCACTTATTCTGAGGCTTGGATCTGAAAAGACCCAGAGTTTCCTTTGTCACCAAAGGCACTTGGCACAGATATGAAGCCTTGTAAAACATGAAACGATCAGGCAACAACTCCTAGGGTTTGGATGGGGGTGGGGGAAGGGGGAAGTTAAGCTTCAAATATAGTTGCTTAGTTTCCAACATGAGTGTGCCATGCTGAAATCATCTGCTAGTTATTCATCCATGTCTGCATGAATATTAGGGAGATGAAAACTGGATGCAAAGTAGGTGCTTTTAATGGTTATGATGGCCATATATTCTCTAGGAGATGACTTTGTCTACTTGTATGCATTGCTAAGGGATTGGGCTTTAGAGCAAAGGTGTTACTTCCAGTGACCGTGGTTTTGGGAGTCACAGAGTTGAGCAGTTAGAGTTTGATTTCACTCAGTGTGGAGCCTGCTGACTGTTATGAGACTTGCAGCTCTAAATGGAGGTGGTACTATGAATACACTTGTTGTCACACCTTAGGCTTCTTTTAGAACCCCTCTGCTTCTCAGTCTGTCAGCCTAAGTTAAAACCAGTCTGTGCTTTGTGGTTGTGGAGATTTTATTGTGCATTAAGTATGGAGGGTCTTGACAGCCTGCAGGGGCTAGGGGTGGTTGGGGAAATATCCAAAGAAGAACAGCTGGAACAGACAGTTTCTGTTTCTTTGTCAGAGTCCCCCTGTGGAAAGCTTACTCCTCTACACTGATATCCCAGCAGGACAATCTCTTGAATACCCATGTAATTTTTTTATTGAGCATCTGCCAGTGAAAGGCATGTATTGGTGTTAGATACTTGGTGAGGGAAGCAACTGTTACTGTTCATTTCAGGATTTCTTAAAGTCACATTGCCTGCTTTGGTGCCATTCAATGTGTTTGGGATGTATGTTGCAGTGGTAAAGGCCAAGTGTGAGTTCCCCTTTCTGTCCCCTTTACCATGTTCATTAGTGCTCTGAAAGCATATAGTATGGGTCAAGAGAATTCAAATAATCTAATGTAGGAAATTGCTGAAATGGATGGATGGACAGTGGCAGGCCATTCCAGTGGTTCAAGTGTTCCAAACATTCTCAGAGGAAATAAGTTGTATACTGGGTTTCCTAAATGTCCATGTGAACCACTTGTTAAAATGCTGCACTGTCATTTAAGAAGTATACTTTGCCTAGAAATTATTTAAATACCCAGTATTATGTCCTTTGTTTCCTGAGTTTTTGGTGGGTTATAGAGATGTAAGATACATATCTACTGCTGTCTAAAGCCATTAAGGAGCAGCGAAACCTTCTGAGAGCCACTGTTGTCAACTCTTTTTAGAACTTCAGAAACTTTAGAAACTCCAAGTTTCTGGAGCCATGAGCCCTGAATTTTTGAACTTCTGAAGTTGAGTGAATGGACCTGCTTTACCAACTAGGGCATGGCATAACTGTACAAATTTTGTTCTAGCTAGTTTTTGACATAGACCGTGCTCAAATTTCTCCTCTGTTCTCCTTTGTTACCACTGTGATATTTCTGAGCTGGTCTGACTTGGCATGTCAGAGGTCTCTCCTTACTCTCTTGTTCAGTACAGGTTCTGACTTTCTTGCTACCCAGCTCAATGTGGTGATACGTACGGAAGTTTTGAACTCTCATTTTGACTGGGTTCTCAAATGGTGGTGTGTAAACATTCTTTGTAGCTCACATAACAACTATTAAAAAGGTAAATGAACAGTTTCGGGATTAAGGCAGGGGTATGATCTGTGTCTCTAGAAGCCATTTGTCTTATATATGGTTGATTGGAAGTGGCTGTATGGTCTGAATTTTCTTTCTGAATGAGTGTTTTAGCAGCTCTGCTCAATGACTTCAGCCTCCACTGTAGGCATTTATAAGTAGACTATAATTTATTGTAGTTTTCAAGAGCTAGCCGCTGCCGCCTTAGGGTCAGTGAGAAACCAGTTTCTGTTCCTGTCGAGTGACAAATCTAATAGCCTAAGACTAGTAAAGGATGAGGCGGCAGAGACACAGAGAACTGAAGGAATTTGCCCAAGGTCAGTTTGAATATGAGCAGTAGAAACGGGCTAAGCACCTAGTATCCTTGACCTGCAACATAGTGCCTTTACCCTTTTACTCATGGTGCCTTCTGCTCCTGCCAGAATATAGTCCTGAGATTTGGGAGACATTGAATTAAACTGTCTGGCTCTGGGAATTGCTTTTTAGAAGTGCAGCTGATACTTCAGAAGAAGAAATGTCAGTATTAAAAATGACACCGACTACTAACTCCGATCCAGTGAAACAGTATCTAAGAAAATTTCAACGCCAGTGCTCAGTGATGACTAGATAATTCATCACTGCTTTATTTTGTAGTCTTTCCCACAGACTAAGTCCCTGTATGTGTGCTTCAGAAAGTTAAATAACAGTTACACAGATAATGACAGCAGAGGGAGAAGGAAATTAGGCGACAAAGACACAGGCAAGAAGACATAGTGTCTGAGGAGGAATTGGAAAGTGTTAGAGAGTTAATGAGATACGGGAGCAGGCTGTTGTATCAGAAGGATTTGTAGAAAAGGTTTTAATCTCAACATTAATAGAAATCAAGCATGCGGTTGAGTTAACATTTAAGGTAAACTTGAAGTAAAAAACCTTCTCACTGAGGTTTTTAAAATTCTTTTTTTTTTTCTTTAATATCTCCTCATTTTCCTAGAGAGAAGGATTTCTAACTGACAGATGGGATGTGTTTGTCATCACAGGTTCTGAGTCTGCTTCTCCGTGTGGCACCTTGGAGTTTCTAGCTGGCACCATTACCTCCAACGAGTGGAGTTCTCCCACCTCCCCTGAGGGGAGCAACGACTCAGGGGGCAGCGAGGCCTTGGACAAACCCATTGACAATGACGCTGAGGGTGTGTGGAGTCCGGACATTGAGCAGAGCTTCCAGGAAGCGCTAGCCATCTACCCACCATGTGGACGGCGGAAGATTATCTTGTCAGACGAAGGCAAGATGTACGGTAAGGAGGAAAAAAGGGCACATCACAACACTCCAGGCAGCCTGCCCCATGCAGGCCACTTGCCTTGTACCAAATGATGTTTTGAATGAAGTCTGCTCTCAGGCAATCCCAAGTTGATGCAGTTGGTCACTTGAAGTTGTATTTAGGAAAATCAGTCAAGATTTTAACATTCCGTGCAAAGAGATCAGAAAGAATTATAGATGTCTTTTTCAGGGCAGTATCAATAAGGTAGATCCCAGAGCTGGGCATGCTACTGAACTAATCTTTGAACAGATATCATATAACTGGCTTTGTGGTGTGACTAAGTCTACCTGTTTTGGTATCTCTTGCTGCTGTCTCCAACATTCTTGTTATCCTAACAGGTAAAGGTTTGTGTCTCTCATGCTAAAGGGCAGAAGTTCAGCCCCTGAACCCCCAAATGGCTCTGCTGGTGGTGTGCAAACACCTACAGTTTGTTAAGTAGCTACACTTTTGACTTCTTAAGAAGGGCAGAAAACAGACCTCTCTGGCTGCTCCCTTTCATTGTAGTTTGCCTTCTTATAGCCCTTACATGTCTTTCACCAGTGGGTGGTTCTCAGCTAGCTAGCTAGATACCCAGCCCTGAATGCAGAGAAGCGTTGACTTGCAGCTGCAGCAGAAGTCAACGTTTAGGCGACAGACATGATTTTGAATTAGATTTTTTAGCTATTCCACCGTCAAGATTTATCTCTTGATTTTGTCCACAAAAAAGCTGGTCTGGGCTGGTTTCTGTAGCTCAGCATTGGAAGAAGCCACCTCGTACTTCCATGACTAAAAAGCAAAGCAAAACCCAAGAATGCACAATATTTGGTTAAAAGTCCCAAGGTATTAAAACTGTTTCTCAAAGCACTAGGAAGGATCTTATGGAAGGCAGACCTCTTCCTACCCAGTCAGTGCTTGCTTTTTTTCCTAAAGGAAAAATATTTGAATCTGTGGAGGATCAAGTAATTGGAATCTGTGTGTCTTTGCAGGCCCCATCATTGGAACACCATGCCCTGAAGCTTCATATGGAGCACTTCACAAGTCATTCTGCAGGTTTCTGTCCACCCATTGGGCCATTGTTCCCTAAGCTAGGGAATGGATTGCTCTCACTATGGGGCATGGGTGGGGTCTTCTTTACCCAGCCATATCTACAATGGATGGTTTTACTGGATTCATACATCATTGTATCTGTACAGAGCAATATAAGTGGAGTAAGGCTGATCACCCTGAGGCTCAGCAGTTGTCAGTAGTCTGATGTAGACATCAATTCCTGCTCTATGCTGGCGCAAACATTTTTGTGTTTGTGCTATGGAACCAACCAGGGAACAGATTCAGCTTAAAACTAACACAGCCAGAAAGGGGAAAAAAGTGAACTTTAATTTGGATATGCCCCCTGATTTGTTGCACTGCACATCTGCTGGTGCTGGTACTTACAGTAGGGATGATGAGAGTGGGAATGAGCAGCCATGGCTGAGGTGAGGGTAGGACTGCTTCTTCCAGAAGCAATGCTTGCTTGAAATATTATTCAAACTAAAATCTTAATTGAAAATCCACCTCATGGTTATTAAGCGTGGATTAGTGACATGCTTCTTGCTGTTGTAAGTCTGCACTAGTTCTCATGACAGGTGACTTCTAAAATTACTGGTGGAAAAATTACATTTATGTTTTAAGATTGTCTTAATTTAGTAATCATTCTGCATAGTCCCCAAAATACTCCAGCTTTGGAGTGGATGTGTCAGAGTAGAGAATGAAAAGGACCAGTAAAGTGAGAGCAAAAGTAAAATGAAGTAAAAATTACTACAGAAACCACTGAGAGTTAGCTGGGGCATGACCTAGCATGGACTTGATGTTTAGTGAAAAGTCTCTGGTTAACTACACTGGTGAGCTGCAGAAGGGAAATAACCTGCTTGCAGGGTGAAAAGTTTAGGCTAGGCTCTGGGAGAAGGAATGAACGAACAGCTTTTCTGCAAGGCTTCTCCCACTACTCCAAAGCGTCCCTGTTTGCCTTCGGTGCACCTGTTCCCAGCATGGATGGTTGGTTCAATGTGCTCCTGACAGAACCTGAGACACTGATTTATGTCCTCTTTTGCTTACTAGTCTCCAGGATCCATGCCAAGGAAGCAGGGCCCAGCCTGGGATCTACAGAAAGATATGACCAGGCAGGGAGAATAAATATAGTCCCTGATTTCATCTTCACCACTTATGAGCCAGCTCATGCAACAGGACAAGCTGTATGTGGAGCTTGCCCTGCCTCCAAGGGACAGTTGTTTGGCTGTCCCATGACCGACTTGCACAGAACTCATTGAACTAAGGGTTGAGGTGTTACAGAGAACTGTATATGTCCCTTCCCCTGACAAAAGGGGAACCATTTCACTGTTTCCCACTGAGAGGTGGCTCGTGGTACTACTCTTTTGGGCATAATGTTCCAGGTCCCAGGATCTCTTCTATGTGCAATTTACATACTTCTCATCTGTTGTGAGGCAACCTGTTATCAGTTTAAGTTAGTAGCTTTTACCAGCAAACATATTGAACAAGTCGAAGTGCACCAAGCCGATGTGAAGAACTTGCACTGTTTTGTTTGAATACATATAAAATTGCACAGACAGGTATGTTTCAGCCTATACACAGGCCTCCTGCTTATGTTCCCTAGCCTTTTCCGAGTTGGCTTGCTGCTTACAGCTCTTTAGATGACACTCTACTGATTGCTGAGTGGACATGATTCCTACTTCACCTGGAAGTCAGCCAAACTTCTCTGCACATTGACAATCTGTGTCTTGATGTCTTTGCTGCCTTCTTTTCTTTCATTATCTTTTTCCCTCCTAGACATATTCTATTAGTGGAGGCAGCATCCTGAATAAGCTCATACCACAGCACTGCTCTGGGTACAAGCCCTCCTGCAGCCTCTGCTTACCACCTGCTTAAGGCACAAAAAGCTGTCTTGTCTGATAAGGGATGCTATCTTTTTTCCTAATCATTGTGTTGAGATTAGAAGCAGCAAGTCCAAGGCGCCATTAACTCACTGATCTGTTGTCTTCTGGCACCACTAAGGTCTTGCAGGATAATTTTTCTAAGTGTTGCCTGCTAGAATACTATGGGGGCACCGTATTACAAATCTGGCTCTTACATTTTCCAACTACATTTTTCCATGGGAGAAATAATATCTGTAGCATTTGTACTTAATAAGCAATTACAGTATTCTGTGTTAGAGTCGCTTTCTAGACAAAGGGAGGGGGAAAAGCTTAGTACCTTTGTGTGATTTGCATGGAGATGCTAAATAGAGCAGGTCTCCCAACACTATAGTAACTAGCAAAGTGATATTTATTTTGACAAAACACTGCTGGGACCTTGATTTACAAGTGAGGAAGTAAGAGCTTGGAAGAACTGAGCTACTGCCTTAGCTGTCCCATGTTCCCTTCCACTGCACAAACATCTGGTTTGGAACACTTTTTTGGAAGAGGAGCTAGGATTGGCATCTGTTAGATTACTGTTCTGTAGGAGACAGTAGTTTAGCAGCTGGTTTACAAACAGCTCTGCCATTTCTGTGCTGAGCAAGGGGGGGCAGACAGCTGGGGGCAGTCATCTATCTCTCAGGCTGGTGCCATCTGTTTGTGAGTCAAAGCCCTGGTATGGCTGATAGGAAATACTTGAAGATGTCCAAAGCTCCGAGGCTGAATGATAGAAGGATAGTTAACCATGTTGACTAGTTAAAACCTGGAGCAGGCAATGAACTGCAAAGACTTGAGATTGTGCGTGAATTAAGCTGGCATAAAAGGTCAGTCTGATGCTGAAAACTACCATGTCACAGGTGGTCCCTCCCACCCCTGTTCTGAAGTGACTAGGTAAATTTGCAGGATATTGGCTTCATCTCAAAGGGATATGTTATCAGTTAATGTTTTCCCTGACCTCAAAAAGTCACTAAAAGTAAAATTGAAAAGCAAATGAATAAACCCAAAGAAGCACAAGACATACACTACCTGTTCCTGGTTCATAAATATTACTTCTCCTTAACAGTCTTCAGATGCTTTCTTTTATATCTAGTTTAGCATCTCACCTGATGATGTTTCAGCCAAAACAATTGGAACATGCTGAGAATGTGCACAGTTGACATTGAACTGACTGGCCCAGGTAATTGCAAAATTTGTATTTCAGCTGTGATATTTCTCAGAGATGTACTTCTGTAGTTCCTGTTCTTTCCATTATTGTGACCTAGTGAACCATAGACCAGCCCTTTATCCCACAGTTTTGGTAACAAAATTGAATCTTCCATTTTAAACACCAGAAGACAGACAAAACTTAGATTTGTGGACAGTTGGTCAGGATGCAGACTTCTCGCTCCTTCTTTTCCTGGTGGTAGGTGTGATGTTTTTGGAGTTGCTCAATAACAAAGTTTTGTTTCACTGAGTCAGCTTCGCTTCTGTGTAGTTTTAGTTCTTTGTTGTTGACTAAATGAAGCCAGATTTCTGGAGACCTTTGCAACAGGTTAAACTTTTGGAGTTTGTCAAGTTTTTCCTTCCATCTCCTTTGTAAGCTGAGTTTAGGGTTCTTCATGTTAAACTGTATGTCAGTTTAACTGGTGTTTTCTCTGTGCAAACATAAAAAGAAATATTTTTCCATGAGTTCCAAGCATTTCCTGAATATTGAGAAATTTACCACTTTTGAAATGCCAACCAACCAGGAAATGGTCTTTCTGTCAATAGTACTGGCTGTGGCATCTTTTCTTAACATACTTAGTATTGAACAGAAAATAAGTTAACATGTAATACACAACAAAACTGCTATCAAAATTATTGTGACTAGTTTTTGCGGGGTTTTATTCTGTTGTTTCAACAAAGGGCACATACTTTTTCTGGCCCCTTTTGATTTTTAGCAGCTCTGTAGTCCCATTTTTATCTGTCAGTCTCAAAACCAAGGGTATTATGTAGGATGTTTTTCTCACTGTATATGTCTGCAGCCACAGAGCTTTCATCATGTTCAAGTAACTTCATTACATTACCCTCTTGGCTCTTCCTCTGACTTTTTAATTTCTAAATTTCAAATATGTACGAGTTCTCCAGTATAGAGTTGATCTGTAGTGGTATATTGTTAGCAAAGCACTTGTTCTGATTTTTTTTTTTTTTGCATTTTAAGTAACACAGCCAGTTTGATTTCTAGTTTAGTTAAGCCAGCTTTAAGCTTTATAGCTATATTGACTGATCTGCCTTGTACCTGAGAGTCTTCCAATTTCATTTGTCAGCCTTTTCTCTTGTTGCAAGTCATTGGTTTGCTTCTGCTGTGCTTCTGGATAACTTTTATACATTTCCAGTTGTTCTCTGAAGTTTAATAAAAAAGCCTTAGGTTTTTTTACATTTTTAAAAACACCGTATACTTTCACAATTGGATCCAAATATTTCTAATTGCTAATCTGCTCTTAAATATACAAAATGTTCATTTACATTTAAAAATTCAGATTGAATTCAAAACCTGGGAAAAAAAAATCAGACATTGTTAATTTTCATTTTCCATGTCCACTGGCTTGAGTTTATTTTTTCCTTAAAACAATCACACATAAAACTGTCTTCTGGACAAGTTTTTGCAAACACATTACCAGAAAGATCTCAAAAACATGGAGTGACTTCCGAGAAGAGCAATAAGCATACCAGACTTAACATTGAGTTCTAGGAGTTGAAGGGACTGATTTAGGAGGAAAGATTAAAGTAGCTAAATATACATAGCTTGGCTAAGCAATGACTGAAAGGTGGAGGGTGGGGGGACACATAATAACAGGCTAAAAATATTTGAAGGGTGTTAACATTTAGGAGGGAGAGGAATTTTATATGGAACATGTGAGCATGACTAGGATTAATGGGAGAGAAAGAAGGAATATAGGATGGATATCAGCAGAAGCTTCATGACAGCAAGGTCCTCAGTGCTGAGAGACCGCTCTTCTGTTAGGAGTTATAATGGAAATGCTGTTGGGGACTTTTAAAATTGTATCAGACAAAACTATAAGGAATGTATTTGAAAACTAGTCCCAAGGAATGCTGTGTGTGCGTGTCTATGAATGAGAGGTGGATTCTAGATTAGACATACTATGATTTTCCACATGAAATGGAGAACAGTGTGTATTAGATGGTGACCGAATATTGCTTTACACTGTGAATATCTGCAGGTTTTTTCAAAATTGTTAGTATTATGATTTATACTATATGTGTTTTTTATGACATGAATAAGTTTATTAGACTGATGGACACAGAGACCTTTTCTCAGGTCTGAAACAGGAAGAGCAAACTTCAAGATAAATACAAGGAGTGCTTTCTTAGAATTTGTCTTAATTCTGTTGATTAGTCAGACATTGGGTAGAGAAGGGTGATAGCATTTCTCAAGCAAGGGGCTGCACATACATAGAGGGAGCTGATAAGTGATATGGAGATTGCATGGAGACCTGACATAGGAAAAAAGGAGCTTTCTTTTCTACAGTGCAAGTAAGCAAAAGCTGTCACATGAATTCCCTTTTAAAGTATCTTTAAAAGGCATGCCTTCTTGCTGGAGGGCATGATGAAATATAACTTAACTTTATTAAAGTATCCCTATACATCTGTTAAGCAAAACCAGTACAAGACAATATAACCTTTCTGGGTTCTAGTGCCTTAAGGGGTGAAGGAAAGCTGCTTGATCACAAAAAGGCAATATTACAGCTAAAAGAAGAGGCAGTATTCTCATTCATGTAGGATCCAGATAATGAGCACATAAGAACTAGGACTGTCTATTGGTTTAAACAGTTGCTCATTAGTTAATCCATAACAAGCCCTGTATTGTCTGTGTATGCTGAAGATCTGGGCAGCAAAACTGGGAAGGCTGTGTGCAGTTTGTGCCCAAACAGATGGTCTTGTAAGTGTGTTGGTCACTGGCAGAGCTGACTTAAACCTCTGGGGCCTGGGTACACCTGCTGCTGAAGGGTGCACAGCCAGCAGCTGTTCCTCATTGCTGTCACCTTGAACTTGTGACCCATCTTCTGGGTGCTCCTTCAGATTGAGGCTCACTGCATGTGCATATACAGGCATGGTCTTGCTCTGTTTCTAGCTTTTTGAAGCAGTGTCTTGAAATTACACTGTTTTCATTGAAACTTTTTCATGTAAAATGTCTTTACAATCACTCTTCTTTCCTCTTGAGTGTGATTTGTACAGTAATTGCAAACCCCTTTTCAGGAGCTTAGATTGGAGTCTCTGGACTGGAGCGCTAGGAGTGTAAGCAGTGCTTGAGGAGGTAACCCAATAGGAATGACCCAAGTTGTTGACTGGAAATGCTGTAGACATAGGCCTATTTCTAAGCGTGACAGTATTACAGGGAAACACACGTGCATGTGTGGTATTTAGCACAATGTTGCCTTCAGCCTTGATTGGGGATTAGGAGCATTCCTGCATATGAACACTGCATCATCATTTTCAGTTGTAGAATCATAGAAAATGGTGCTGGCAGGGACCTTCAAAGGTCATCTCATCTGTTCCTGTGCCTAGAGGCAAAGCCAGTTCTACTTAAGCTGTTCACGTCTAGTTTGATCCTTTATGGCTAAGATTGGAGAAAAGTGATTTGACAATTCTAGATACAGCAGCTTTCATCTAGTAGATAGTTGAAGCACCTAGGTAGTCGCAAATTTCCTTCTGGATCCATACGCATTTTTAGGTATCCCTGCAGCTATTTTTTTTTTTTTGCTATCCTCTTGTTCCTGTTTTCCTGTCACCGCCTGAATCGTAGTTGCCCAGCTATCTATCAGACTTACACTGTAAACTCAGTCAGGGAACAGGTGTTTAAAGAATGTAGAACAGAATTGCTCCAGTGTTAGGAGCAGAAAGCGGGGGAAGAATATCACAAGCCACTGTAAGGAAATTTTATGAGCTTGGCAGAATTCAGCTATTATCCAGACCAGTTCCTGAGTAGCTACCCAGTCATAAAGCCTGTGTTTCTGCTAGGCTTTTCTGTCCACATTCTCTTTTCACCTGTTACAGAATATGACACCTTTAACAACTATTTTTGCTAGTGCTGTGATGGTGTAAAACTGTTCTGTGTTGAGACCAAGAGCATATTTCCTTCAGAAACAGTGAGAGGACCTAACAATTCAATGCAGAAAAAAAGAGGTAATTGCCACTCCCGTTTCCTTGCTCTCCGGTTTTATGTTTTCACTCTTCAGGCTAACTTTAGTTTCCAGCAGACTGCTTGCTGATCCATTTTAGCTTGCTAAACTGATAGCAAACTACTCTGGCAAAATGAGCTGGACAGGTTTCTGCCAGATTAGAGAGTTGAACTGACCCATTGAATGATCTGGTGAGAGGGAGTTAGGGGGAAAAGGCAAACAATTTTTCAGCACTAGACAGTCACTCATTTAAGCTGAAGCTGTAACTTGATGATTTAAAGTAATCATGAACAACGGCTGCACTCTAACTTATGATGGCAAAAACTGAAGATGGCTGAAGTAGCAGCCATACCACTTACAAAATCAGTATTAATTTATTCATATAATGCAAGAACAGTCTCTGAGTTCTTTTGCTCTCCTTGAAGCTGCTGCATAATTTTCAGTCAGTTGGCTGGGACTGTGTCCTGGTGTAGTCTTACATGTCAGGCAAAGCAGTCACAAATCCACACAGGACTAAGCTAGACCAGGCCAAATGCCTTGAGAACTGCGTGGTTCTGTGCCGGTCACACAGTAAGTGGCTGCATGGATCTCAGACTTCTTTTAGCTCTGATTTCTGTGATAGCTGAAGCTTTGAGTACTTGGTCAGCCTGTCATCTGGGCATGTGCACAAGACTAGCACTTGGGCAGAAATCTGCAAGAATGGGTGTGCTGTTGGTGCCAGCAGAGGCAGCTGACTGCAAAATGAGGGGGAGAGGTGCTGAAGTTTTTGCTGTCCTTTGAGGCAATATCAGTGAAGAGCTATTGAGAGTTGCTTTCAGATACCCTGTAGCTATTGGAAGTTATTGAAACAAGCAGATAAGATGTTTATTGACCTAAGGAAGAATTTAGCAGATGTCTGTGTCTGTAATGCAGAACTTGGACTCATGGGAACTGGAGGATGTTGTTATAGTTAAACATTAGTTTCAGTGCTACCCTCAATGGTTATGTTTTTCTGAACCTGGGCCTTACTGAGTAAAGTTTGTGCCTTTATAATGTTGTCATTCTCAGGTGTCCTAAGAGACTGAAAGCTGTTATTTTGGCATGCCTTTCCATGTAGGATTGTTATTGGCTGGTTTGGGTGTTACCTGATATGCTCTCTGGCATATGAAGGACTCATATTACTACATGCAGCTGCTTTGGTGTGATTGTGGGATTTCCCAGCCAAACTGAACCTAAACAATTCTATGAGATTCTCATCAGTCTTACTCTGGGAAGCACGAGAACAAGCCCCAGCTCCGTTCCTGTTGCAGCCCTTAAAGTATATATGGAGGAATACTTAACTGGATGGATTATTGTACATTTCTATGGTCTGAGGCGATAATGTGGGAAAACACAGCTCATGAGGACACTCAATTTATGCACTGAAAAAGTGTATTAAAGGCTGAGGGGTGTCAAAGAGCTGCGTAGCCTGGAGCTTCCCATTAGGCTGATTGCATGCAGCAATCCCTTGCCTAGGCTGCTGTACACTGTCGAGTTGTGCATGGTCAGTCCTTCTGCCCTACCCCACCCTGTCCCCTTCTTCCAGCAATTTAATTAAGTACAGCTGCACACAGGAATTGATGGAATATTGGAGGAGGAGGAATGACCAATGGAGGAGAGGAGAACCTCTTCAGGTTGTTTTGTTGTTGAAGAATTGGTTGCTGTAACTACACCCGTGGTGACTGACTTTTCATTTATCTCCACTCCTTGTTTGGAACCAATAAGAAGCTTCCCCAAACCTGCAGCACCTGTAATTATTATCCCTTAATCATGTACCTTGCATGAAGCATCTTAAACTGGCCATCAAGAAACAGCAGTTTCTAGACGGGGATAGTGTTTCTTGTGCTTCTAGGTGTGAATTTAGGTTATACAGGGGAAAAGGAGAGCAGTAAACACTAACCTTCTCAGCAAAAGGCCTTTTATGCAAGACAGGGTTTCAGTGTTTAGACCAGTTAGTAAATGAGATGACTGAGTTTTATGACCTCGGACAGATTGATCACCTGACTGCAATTTCCCCATGTGAGATGCCTGACTGGCACATTCTGGCCAGCAAATAAAGCTTCAACCTCTTTGTATTTCAGAAGGGGAAGGAGCTCAGCACTTGCACAGTCAAATGATTAAAACAGGTATGTCGGGGAAGAGCTGACAGTGTGGTGGTACTAATCACTTCAGTATCATGTTTTCAGGGATCTGACTGTTTTGATGTTTTTCAGAAATACTGTCCCAGCTTTCTTTAAGTCTTCATTTCAAAATCCCCTTATTGTAGGGACTGCATAAGCTCAGGGAATCTTCTGGAAGGTTAATACTGAGCAAATTGAAGCATGGAATAAATGATGAGAGTGAGGAAACTTTCTTCTCATAGCTGAATATGAAATTGTCTGATATGTGTAACTCTGCTATAGGAACTTGAACCTGGCTATTAACCACTGAAGTTCTGCACTGGCTGGGGGAGAGATGCCTTCATAGGATAGGCCAGGGCAGTAAAACACAGTATGGTTTTCTCTGTTCTCTTTCATGGGAAGTGATCCCAGTATGATGGTCATAGTGGTGTATTAAGTTCTTTTATTGCCTCCTGAATACAGCTCTCTGGAGTCAGTGTAGAAGTTAGGAATGAAAATACAGGTTGTTAAAAAAGCCTTGAAAGGATGTTGAACAGACTGAACTTTGTCATTATTAATATATCATTTAAAGAGTTGTCTACTGCTCCTAACTAAAAATAAACATGCTGCACTTGAGACTGTCTACTGCTGTTGGGGCTACTTTCCCCAGGGATTTGTCACAGTTGCAGTCCAGATAAATGGGACAAACAAGATGCTATGTTGCATTACTTGCTCAGTATGTTTAGTTTATAGGTACCAACAAAGACTGCAGACCAGCGAGGAGCAAACAACAGAGTTTAGAGATTAATGGTGGGGGAGTGGGGATGGAGGTTCCCAAGGAGAGGTGGAAAGATAGGGATGAATAGGGAGATGGTTATTGTGGAATTTTTAATGACTTTGGGGATAGCCTTAGCTCTGGTAGTAGAATTAATAGTAAAAGTAGGAGCTGAAGTAGAGATGGAGGGAAGGATTGAGCCTTTGATAAAGTTTGGATGCTTAACACCATCACTGTATTATATAAGTTGTATACCAAGACAAAGCTGAGAAAGAGGGGGAGAAGGACCTATATGAGAGATAGAGGCCAAAGTCTAAAACTTCATAAACAAGTTTCCTGAAAAAGCTT
Source organism: Phalacrocorax aristotelis (assembly GCF_949628215.1). Classification (NCBI taxonomy): domain Eukaryota; kingdom Metazoa; phylum Chordata; class Aves; order Suliformes; family Phalacrocoracidae; genus Phalacrocorax; species Phalacrocorax aristotelis. Next base: position 134,552,917 of record NC_134276.1, on the reverse strand, counting down.
TTAAAGTTGAAGGCAAGCATGCTAAGTAATAAGAAAGATGCAGCATTAATGATTGCCAAAATTCCAGGAAGGTAGGAAGGGGTGAAGGAAACCCAGGCCAGAGAATGTCATGTACTGCATTTTTGCTTGCCTTGAAAAAGCTAGGCTGGGAAACGGGGAAGCTAGCAGAATCTTCTCACCAAGGCTTTGGTAAGAAATGATGGTTTGTGATGAAGGGAAAGTCTAATAAAGATAGCATTAAAACTAATGTTAAGGATTATGTCAGTAAGAGTTAAGTCTCTGTGCATCTTGATGAGAAGATGGGATTAGCCATCAGAAAGACAAAAATGTGGTTTTGACACATACAGCCCTGGTTCTGGAAAAGGTGATCCCCAGGAAGGCATTCAGTATAGCTAGGAGGAAGAAGCAGTGGAATGAGAGATGGAAAGTAAGGCTGTGCAAGAGGCTGTGGATTGGGGCAGACCTCAGTGGCAGTTAGTACCGTATTTTACATGCACCTGTGAACATAACACCCACTGCTTTTGCCTTAAGTGTCATTCTGGTAAGACTTCCTCAGCAGTTAGTTTTGCTTTGTATGCATAGAGAAACATTGACACTTGGTGGGTGACTGAGGTGTCCTTAAATTGCCTCTTGTGTCTAGATTTATTTGTCATGCTGTCTGATGCACACAGTTCATGATGTTTATGTTGATTGTATTCAACAGTTAACTGAAAGCTTAGCAAGTTCAGGAGACAGCCAGAAGCTATCATTAAATGATACAAAGAGATTGAAATGATAGTTGAGATGTCTTCCTTGACTTTGCTTTGATTAACCTTTCACTGCATACAGCTGGATAGTTGCTTCTACAGTTCTTATCTTTGCCGCACTTCACAAGTAGGTGCATAGGTTTGCTTTGGATAGAGAAAATATATTGATACCAAGAAGCAGATACTTTAATGCAGTTTCCCATTGGAAGGATTTTTGCAGAAATTATTGTTTGCTCTCACTCATCACAGAATAGAGGCTTTTGGTTATTCTACTTCCTTTGGCAACAGGTGTAGAAGGAAGTATAAGGCTTAAAGAGATGCTTTATCTGCCTCTTGTACAAGCAGTAATATACCATTGCTAGCAGAAAGTCAGCATGAAGATTTGAAGTAGGACTGGGAAATGCTTTCTATGGCTGTGGGAATTTCCTTGATCTCTGCCCCCCCCACCCCCTTCCTTAGAGGCAGACACTTATTTCTTCATGTATTGAAAGGATCACAGGGGTAGAATGGAGAATCAAAAAGTCTCTTTATTCAGTTCTCTTAGCAACACCTTCCTGGATAACTACTGAATGCAAAATTTTGTAATTTAGTGTAAGAGAGAGTGGGAACTAAATTGATGCCCTCAGAAACTTTTCTGTTAGGAGTGAGAGGTAAAGAACATAAGAGAGTATCTCTTTACTCCTTTTTTTTCATGCCGTGCTTCCCAGGGGAAGGCCGCAGGGAGGATAAAGAGATTTTGGGTGCTGTGCTGCAGTTGGTATGTTGGCTAGAGCTTCATGAAACCTAATGCGCAGTTTCGACAGAGGAGGCACAACTGTTGGCAGGTTCTGGTGACCATGGCAGGCCTCAGCAGGAGTTATTCTAAGAACATAACATGTGATCAGATTACTGATGGACACTTTACATGGCTCTAAAAAATGAACCATCTGACAGTTTATGACAGCTCTGCCTGTTCCAGCCAAGTGAGGAGCACTGGTCTTTGCTGACCCTGCAGCCAGGGTTGTGAAACAAAGGAAGTGCTTTCCAGAGGCTGTGGACCTACATGCTTCCAGCAGCATAATACCTGGTTACATCTAACTTCTGATAAGAAAAACAAAAGATATTTAGGACTTGCTTCTCTTGCAGATTTGATTAATGGCAATTTAAGACCTCCTTCCTGCAGAGTTTACTGGGCTGGGCAATTTGCATAGCTCTATGTTTAGTAATCCTGGTGATGCTAATGTCTTTGTAGAGTTTTTGCTACCAGTACCTTTATTAGCTTAACATACCCTTCCACCTTTGTGTTTTTTCCCTGGCTCTGTGGGGGCACACTTCTGGAAGAGAAAGGCTGTATGAGAGGTGGTGGCAAGTGGGAAGTGAATTCTAAAACTGGAAATTTTGAGGATCCACACTTGAATGCTCTCTCTAGAAAATTCCTATATCAGCTTCTAATATGTGCAATTTGTACAACAGTTTCCCCTCCCTCTAGTTTTTTTTCCAGTGAAGTACATGGCCTGAGGGAGCTTTGCAGTTTTTTCTGGTGTTGTCAAAGTTAAACACACACTTAAGGAAACACCTCCCACTTTCCCAGGCTTGACTACACTTTATTGTCTCTCCTCCCTGCTTCCTAGTCTCAGCTTCCCTTGTTTTAGTGTCTGTAACACTCAATCACTCCTAATTCCTTTGAGATGCTGGGTGGTGCAGGAGGTTGGGGTCACTGTATAAAGGTTTCTTTCTGCCAGCCTTGTTTTTTAGCTTTTTCCTCTGGTGCTCCTTCCTTCTTGCTGCTCCTCTGCTCCTACATGGGTTCTCAATAGGCTGCAGCCCTTCCAGGGTTGTCCCTGCTGTGGCATGGGTTTTCCATGGGCTGCAGTTGCCTCAAAGTGTACTCCTTCTGTCATGGAGCACCTCTTTCCAAGAGTACTTTTCCAGCCATGTCCCCAACAATGTCCCCTATCATGTGTCTCTTTGTCTCCTTCCTTTTCTCCAAATGTGTCTTTTTACATGCCTTGCATTTCTCTTTCTTTGCATTCTCACGTCTCCTTTTTGAGGTACCTTTTTTGTGTCTCCTCATGTGTCTCCTGCCCTTTGGAAAGTGGCTACTGCCCTTTCCAAAATATGTTTGAGCAGAGGTAACTTGTGTTCCTCTGACTGGTTGAGGTTTTGATGGATTGTTGTTTTCATCCATTTTGGACATGGCTGGAATCAACTGTGACTGGCATGGGGCTGTTCACTTATTATCCCTGCAGCCCTCTACTGCTGTCAGGCTGCTCAGTCTGTATAATTTCTTGACTTTCATGGAAACACAACAAAGCTAAATTTGCTCTATAACTTTTATTATATCTGGTTGAGAATGCATTGAAATTAGTTTTGCAAGGATGGCCCATATTTGAGCCAGTGTCTAGAGAGTTTCCTTGTGTTCAAATTGCCCAATATCTACCCTTTAAAACTTTTGCCTGAAATTCTCCACATCCACTTCTTCTCAAGGCTAGTTCCATGAACTCGTTCCCCTTGCCCTTCAAAGGCTCCTCTTGGTGAATATAGATTTTCCTTCTTGTTTCTTTATAGATAAGGAGGTTTGAGCACCTTGTTTTGTTTTGCACATTTCCCACTTCTGATGTGTGTCAAACTGTCCTGGAATTTCATGTATGCTGGCATCTATGTGAGAAGAATCACTTCTGTTTCCTACCTTTCATCTTGGATCCATGTCCAACAGATGGAGACTTTGAAAAGCCATAAGTACTATTCTTGACACTAGGAAATGGTGGAGTGGGTTTGTGTTGGTAGTAATTGGCCTTGGCTTTGTAAAAATGGTTACATTGGTTGGAAAAGCAGTCAGGTGGAAAGTAGCATAACAACATCTACTCCCATCAAACTCTCGGGCATGTCACTGTGGGAACTGAATAAGTCAGTGGTTACATGCTGGGTGTTGTGTTTCTGGCACAGAAGTAGTTCCCAATTTGTGTACAGAGGAGCTGGAGCTGTTTTTTCTCAGCTACAGACCTGATTCTTCTCCCAGGGGAATAAGGAGAGCTTCTGTAATGACACCAATAGGAAAAGATCAAGATCTGTAAATGTAAAATGGTTTCCTATCCCTATGCGTGCTTTGGTTATGTTTCATGAACATGGCCTAAATGCAGTCATGGACATTTACATTCATCTGTTTCAGAAACAGATGGAATTAGGAGCTTTTCCAGCCCTTCCCTAAAGGGTTGGGTGGTCATTCTCTTGTATAGAGTCCTTCCTTGCATTTTTTTTCAGGGTTGAGTTAAGGGGTTAAAATAAAAGCAAGTGACAACTTTTTCATTGAATATTAAACTACTGGAATAAATATTGCATCTATTTGCACTGCTTGCTTTTTTGATGTCTGTGATGACTTTCTTAATGTACAATTTCTTCATTCAGCCCATAAACTTTCCATGAAAATACTGGGGGTTTTTATAATTTTGTTATAAGTAAACTTCACAAGAGCTGTGGCTTTGCTTCCCAGTTTATTCCTGCTTCATTCCTCAAACACTTGCAGCCCTATAAGATGTCTCACAGCCTTGCACTTCCCACTCCTAACTTTTTATTGAGGTACTGTATCGCTACTAGTATGGTCACCGCAAACATATTATTTTGCAGAGCCTGCTCTTTTTCTCATGTTTTCTGCCTTGAAGCAGTCTAGAGTTCAGACGTATAGTTGCTGTTTTTCTGTTTCTGCTCTTTATGCTTCCATCTCCAGGAAAAGAATAAAATCTGTGTGTTTGCTTAGACTTGGTGCATAAGAGCCAATGTATGGGACCTGCATAGTCTGCCTCTTGGCACAGTCTTGGTATCCACTCTCAAACAGTTCTGTGGTGCTACCTGTGAATCGGGTCTAAGCTTGCTTCTCCTGTTAACTGCTGAAGTTGTCAGTAGCTCAGCCTTTTCTGCTTCTCCTCCTGACTTTTAAATCCTGGACCTGAGACTTCTGTGGTTTCCTCCTCTCATTCCAAGCAATTTCAAATCCTGTACCAGTGACCCTGTAGCTTCATGTTTCGTTAACTATTGCATTCATATTGCTGTTAATACCATCTTCCTCATTTGTCACCATGAGCATCTTTTCTTTGCGTCTATGCAATGGCCTCTCCTCTCACATTGAACATAAAGCTACTTGTCTTCATTTCTCTTGGCCCTGAAGGGCCTAATCTCACTGTGTCATCTCTTAAAATCAAGGTGTAAAACCCAACTGTCTTCAGCCTGCAAGGTATGCTTTTTCCATAATCGGACAAGGATTGCTTCACCTCTTCCAGCCAGTGCCCCACCTTCCTGTTTATGGGAGCTCCCCAAACCTCTCACAAAGCTAAGCTTCCCCCTCTGTATCTCCTCTGAAGAATGTTCCTCTTCTGGGATCCCTGCAAGAGCCAGAAAGCACTTTTAATTCATTGTATCATGTCACACTGATAAATTCTGTGTAACTATTTCCAGGTACTTCCCCACTGTTGTTTACTTTCTTGTACTTGGAGTCACAGAATCACACGCTTGTTTAGGTTGGAAGGGATCTCTTCAGATTTTCTAGTCCAGCCCTACTGCTCAAGCAGGGTCAGCTACAGCAGGTTGCCCAGGATTGTGTCCAGTCAGGTTTTGAGTATCTCCAAGGATGGAGACTCTGTGCAGCCTGTGCCAGTGTTTGACCAGCCTTACAGTAAAAGAGTTTTGTAGGTTATTTTTTGTTTGCTTGTTTGTTTTTGTTTATTTGTTTTGTTTTTCTTTTTCCTTCTTGTTTTCAGATGGATTTTCATATGTTTTAGTTTGTGCCCGTTGTTTCTTGTCCTCTCATTGGGCACTATTGAGAGGAGGCTGGCTCCTTCTTCTTCATTGCCTCCCATCAGGTACTTAAGTGCATTTATAAAACTCCCCCCAAGCCTTCTGCAGGCTGAACAGTCCCAGCTGTCTTAGCCTCTCCCCATATGAAAGAGATTCTCCAGTCCCTTAATCGTTTTTGTGGACCTTTTGCTGGACTCACTCCAGTATATCCACATCATTCTCATGCCAAGGAGCCCAGAACTAGATGCAATACTCCAGATGATGTCTCAGCAGTGCACAGTAGAGATGAAAGATCACCTCCCTTAACCCGTTGGCAACAATCCTTCTAATGCAGCATGGGATGCTGTTGGCCGCCTTTTGCCATGAGGGTGTATTGCTGGCTCATTGTCAGTTCCTTGTCAACTAGGATCCACAAGTCCTTTTCTGCAAAGCTGCTTCCCAGATGGTTAGCCCCTTGCATATACTGGTGCTTTGGGTTATTTTTCCCCAGGTGCGGGACTTCACGTTTTCCTTTGTTGAACTTCATAAGATTCCTGTTGGCCCATTTCTCCAGTCAAGGCCTTTCTGAACGGCAGCATAGCCACCTGATGTATCAGCCTCTTCAGTTTTGTATCATCTGTGAACTTGCTGAGGTTGTGCTACGTCCAGGTTATTAATGAAGAGGTTGAACAGTATTTGCCCCAGTTCACCACTACAGACTTGCCTCTAAATGGACTTTTTGCCACTGATTAAAGCGCTCTGGGCCCATCCATTCAGCCAGTTTTCAATCCACCTCCTTGTCTGCTTATCTAACCCATGATTTTTCAGGTTGCCTGTGAGGATATTATGGGAGGCAGCATCAAAAGCCTTACCAGAGTCACAATATATACAGCTCTGTACATATCTACCAAGATAGTAGAAACTATCAGGTTGGTTAAGTATGATTTCCCATTTGTAAATCCACATGGACTACTTCCAGTCACCTTTGAATACATATCTGGAAATGGTTTGCAGGATTACATGCTCCATCACCTTCTAGGGACAGGTGAGGTTGACTGGCCTGTTCCCTGGATCTTCCTTTCTCAATGTTTTAGGGCGAGTGGCTTTCCTTTTTCTTCTTTGTTTGTACTGGCGATCTTGATTCATGTTCATAGATTTTTATACACTGTGGTGATGTAATTATTAAGCAAAGCATGAGATTCTCCTTTTTGTTGGTAGTTTTAAGCTAAGCTATACAGATGCAAACTGGGAAACAGAATTTGCACCCAACGTTCTGCTCCTAAAACTCAGCCTCTACCGTGTGAACTAATGAATTAGTGAACTTACCTTTCTAAAAGTGAAAATAGCATGACAGAGTATCACTATACTGCTGATCTCTATAGATATATAATTCCATTGTGCATCTTTTCCCTGGGGTCACAACTTTCTAAACTTGTATTTGCATTATTTCTCTGTTCCAGGCCGAAATGAGCTGATTGCCCGCTATATTAAGCTGAGAACAGGGAAAACACGCACAAGGAAACAGGTAAGTGCAAAGTTTTCCCTGTAAACTTTAGCTTTTTTGGACCACTAGACATGATGAGGGCTTATGAGAACAAATCCCTTGCTGTTCACATGCTATTAGTTTCTGGCTTTGCTGGAAAAAGGTGGTTGTGCTGAGCTGGTTAACAAGAATGGTGGGAAAAGTCAGCTCAGCCATTTTACAGTAGGACTGTAATGCTCATGCCTCCCAAACACATCGTGACACACAATTTTTTTTACTATTAAACTGTGTGATTTTATTTATTTGCCCTACTAATTAACTTTTCAGTGAACATCAGTGGTCCTCTATATGAAGAATCTTTGTTCAGCCCAGGCAGATGGACAGCAATTGTGATTTTGAAAATACACAGGATGAAGAAGGATTTTTTGTAATTTGGGAATGACTGTGAAGGCTGTGCTGGACAAAGCACTGAGACATCTAGACATGCTTTGAGTAGCGGGGTGCTGGATGACATCCAGAAGCTCCTTCCAAACGAAATAATTCTATGATGTGTTTCAGCCCACATTAGAGATAGGGAAGTTCTGAGAGTCATTATGTAGTGGTCAGGGATATGGAACATGGGTTTCCCTTCTCCCAAAAGGAGGCCAAGCAAGATGGGGAGCAATGAGATCAGAACTCTCGATCCCTAGATTTAAGGGTGGTTCTTCAGTTTTAGAGGAGGTCTCTAGCTTCATAAAGCTATTTGAATTGGAAAAGGCCTTAAATGGCCCATCTTTCTTGGTCCCCCACCTCATTTCATTACACTTAAGTTATGTTCAGAAAAGCACCTCATCGCGACATCAACCTCCCTCTCCCTAACCCTAAACAATTCCTTATTACACAAGGTATCTAAAGCATGTTTACTTCTGCAAGTAGCTACCAAGTACCCCTCTGGAATGATGGATTTTGTCTTTCAATGCAGGTATCTAGTCACATCCAGGTCCTGGCAAGGCGGAAAGCTAGAGAGATCCAAGCTAAGCTCAAGGTATGATGGGTATCCTTGAACATATTGTGCAAGCCCCCTGAGTCAGCCATTCCCTCATCCATTCCCTCTTTGAATAGCCTCAGAAAAGGGTGAGATTAGCCACTGAACTGTAGTAAGCAGGGGAGGAAAAGGTACTTCCCAGGAAGTGTTGTGCAAACACTTGTATTGTTGTAGCTCTGTGACGTCTGGAGCAATTCTATTTAAAGAATAAAGAAACAATAACTTCAGTTTTTATGTGACTGACTTTTACCTTTGGTTTATGCTGCTCTCATCCAAGTCTGAAAGACCCTTAGACTTGGGAATATGCAAAGAATGTTTACCTGAAGAAGAGGGTTTATGGTTACAAATGCTGACAAGTAATAAGTCTCTGGTGTTGTGGTGGCACTGGGAAGGGGTAGCCTTACAGTTACTGCAGTGCTAGTTCCACCTCAATTAGTGGTAGTGATGTGGAGTTGTCTGTGAGAAAGTGTTCTGGGTTGACATAACCACTGAGAAAAAGCAATAAAGCTAGCTGGTATCTTCTCAGGTAAAATGGTGCCAGCTGGATAGACTTTGCACCTTGATTAATTCAGACCTAATTTGTAGAGGCCTGGGCTAATGAGAAAGAAAATGGTTGACTACTTGCTTGAGCAAATCTGTGTTTTCCTTTCTATAGGAGGAGCTCTGAGATCACGCTAATGAACTGATGATACCTCTTGACATTTGTTTCTGCTCAGATTTGAAGCAGGGAGATGGTTTATGTGCTCAGACTGAATTGCCAGAAATGTCAAGAAGGTCAAGTTTATGGTTGACAATTGCACACAAGGGTGTCCCCTGTTAGAATGTGAGCCATCCAGAAAGGGCTTGCTGAGCAGCATGTGAGGTCCAGTCCTTGTTATGTGTCACTGAGACAGCCAGAGAAGGTGCATGCTGATCTTCATGATTTGGTATGGCAATAAGTGATGTGGAGAGAAGTGTGTTTCCTTCCCTGATCTTCCAACCTCAGTTGATGATGAGGATCTTGACAGCCCAGTCCAGGCCTGACTGTTGAGTAGACAGCTGTTAGTGCTTCCTCTTGGCTGTCTGGGCAAGTCCTTGCTGGGCAACAGGAGGAGTGGACTGTCTGAGTGAACTGTTGGCACTCAAGTCTTGACCAGTGCTGAAGTGCATGCATCTCTATTGCAAGCAGTGATCACCTCTAAGTCATGACTGCACCCCCCACATCCCATACCCAGGTCCATTTTAGACATCAGTGTTGTGTCTGTTATTAGCCTGTTGTGTTTCCAGCTGCTCTGATAAAGAGAAGGAGCCACAAATTACAAGTATCTAATTCAGTACTTCTAGGTAGGGCTGCCTAAGCTTGAAACCTGTGGTGCTGTTAAGTGGTCAATTCAGGTGGAGGCCTGCATGAGAAGCAAGTTAGAGCCAGACGGAAACAACAACTGCCTGGGGTGTTAAAAGATTTACTGCTGCTTATATCTATAACCTTGATTCTGTTCCTTGCATGTCACAGCTCTGGGATTTGGCATGATTGAAAAGCCAGTCAGCCGAGCTTGTTTCCACTTAGCACACAGGAGCTGGCTGTTTTCCTTCTCAGGGAACGAAGGTGTCTCAGGGAGCTCCGTGGAACCATTGGTTGTTCTCCTTTTACACCACCCCAGGCCATGCTGTGAGCTCTGCCCTGCTGCCTGCAGTGAACCATTCCCCAGTACCAGACTGTTCCTTTCTGCCTGCAGAGGCAAGTCTGTAGTACTGATTCAACTCATTTACTTCTTTTCTTTTACTAGTCATTTTCATAGAGCAAGGAAGTGAAATCACAAAAGCTGCTGCCCTTCTTCCAAGTTCCTGCTGATAGCTGTGTGTTCTTTTATCACTGTTCATTTTCTATAGCAAGTACATGTTTTCATATTTATATCCTGGAGATCAGAGCAGCTACATGCTGACTTCTCAGGGCAATTACAATAACACTACCATCTCCACACAAATTGGAGTGTTTTCTCTAAGTGTGCACTGTGCCTATAACAGATAGAGGTGGGAAAGTAGGGAAAAGCTTAGAGAAAAATTCGTTCCCAGAACTCAGTACTTTTCCATGTCCTGGGTGGCTAATAGGTATCACCTGTACTAAGGAAAAAGAGAGAAATTGTGGTGGTATTATGTGTTTTGAGAATAATAAAATACAAACATTGCGAATGTTTGGTAAAAGTTTTTGTTGCTGCATTTTTGTACTGGAAACACAATAGAAATGAATAGACTACTGCTAGCTGAAAGAGCAAGGAGGTATCTTTTACAAAAACTTGCTTTTTTCAGCAGTCTGTCAGACATTTAAATCAAACAGAAAAACACAACAGGGGTTAACAGATAAAATCTTCCCTTCTTAATTGTTCTCTCTTTTTTTTTTTTTATTTCTTTACATTGATACTTCCACAAGTAAATGCTTCCTCCCCATAAACTCATGTAAGCTTAGGTAGGCAAATATGATTTTTCAAGTGAGAAAGTAACAGGAGGAAAAAAAAATATCGTTTTCTGCAGTGCAAACTGGGAAATGGTCCTTATGTATGTCATGAAAAACCAGAAAAGAATCCTTGCCCTTGAAAAAAGTTGTAGGTATTCCTTAAAGTATTCTCAAATGTATTATTTAAACTGGATTCTGAAAAACTTTCCCATAGCTTTGGAGAATCTTAGGAACTTTCTCAGCCATTAAAATGTTCCCCTTCCATTCACTTGAATGGTACTAACAGGAGTCACAGACACTAAAAAAGAAGATATGTAAGTATTGTCCATTCCTACTGATCATTTCACTTAAACCTTATCATTTATTCTTGAGCTTTTGTTATGCCTCCTCCAAATGTTTTTGTGTTAGATACATCAGAATCCCTTGGGTCTGAACTTTAGAAAACCTTAAAGAAAGTGGAGGGGTTAGAGAGAATGGAGACCCAAGGGTAAGAACTTACTGCTGTTCAATGAATGAAAGTGGTAAGTGAGAATGCCTGAAGAGGACAGAAAGAGCTTGCCTCTTTCAGCAGTCTCTCCAAGCCATGAATTCATCTGTGGCATTGCCCTTGTAATGTCACAGCTAAATGTGGAGTGTTTGAAGGATGAAGATTAATTGTAGGGCATGTAGGAGGAAAGGCAGAATGTGGGGAAGTGCTTCTCTTTGTCTGTTTATTCCTTGGAAGAAGTGAAGAATGCTATTTATTTTAAACATACATCAGACCTCCTAGTTGTTGCACTGCCATTGCATGTAAAAATACATGCTGTTCCACAGCCCTGTTAAAACACGAAAAGGAACGCCCTTGTGTATATGCCCTGGGAGGTTACTAAGATTTCCTGTTTCCCCAAGGATGGGAATAAAAGGATCACCTCTATCCGAGGCTAATGCAGTCCCAAATTGAGGTAGACTTTTTGCAGCGATGATGACAAACTCCTTTTGTGAGCTTGTTTTTAGAGGGTGTTTTTGATAAGCAAAAAGTCTTTCCTATTGAATATTCTTACCAATGATTAAAACACGAGTCAATTAGGATTGTACTTTCCATAACAAAACATTTCAGCTGTATGGCTGAAAGCCTTCAGACAGAAAGGATAAATGCTTAGTAGTGTCTAAACCAGTGATCCCAATATTTCAGAAAGGATGATTAATCACTACTGAAGCTATAGTAATAGGTGAAAGACTTATACACTTTGAAGAGTTCTTAGGACAGTTATTGGTGAGTCTGCTGCCCGTGTTTTGAGAGACACTTGCTCCCTACAAAGAAGCTGATGAGAATCCTGGTTATGCAGCTTTAGACCAGGCAACGTGTTTATCCTTATAATAATTGTTTTTCTTCTTTTCACTTTTGCTCATAGGACCAGGCAGCTAAAGATAAAGCCATGCAGAGTATGGCTACAATGTCATCTGCCCAGATTATCTCTGCAACTGCCTTCCATAGTAAAATGGCCTTGCCTGGTCTCCCACGACCAGCCTACCCTGCAGTTTCTGGGGTGAGTGAATCAGTGTCTTGAAGGAGTTGGGCTGAAGACACTTGAGTATTTGAAAGGGTGTTGGGACCTGCTTGGGAAAATCCTGATAACATCAGAAAGAATGGGCCAAAAGGCATTGTCTTTGTAGAGCAAATCTGTCATATGACTTCAACAGTTTGGGTCTGATTCTTTGCTCACAACAGAGCAGAGTTTCACTATATGCTTTTTATAAAATGACACAAGTGAGAGAACATCAGATCCTTTGGGTTTTTAGCTGCCTGAAATAGTTTTAGGTATCTGTATAACTTAGTCCATAATCTTGTTGGATGAAAACCGTTTGTGCCATCCTGACCCTTTCTCAAGCTTATTATCCCCAAGCTCATCCTGAGTGCTTAGATCACAAATTGTTGGCCCTTATATAAAATCCTTAATAGAAGAAACCTGTCAGCATCCCCTAACCTTTGAATTGGGCCTAGTGAGCTTTTGCTGAGCATTGATTTCTGCCAAAATACTCCTGTGCAGCTCTCCTGGGGAAAATGGTCCCTCCAAGAGAGTAAGTATCATTAAAGCTTTGGAGACAGAGGCACAGGATGCATACATAGTATTTACCATTAAAAACCTCTACTGGGCAGGTGCTTGCATGTCACTGGTAGTAGTGTGTAGAAAGAAAATGAAGACCAGTCAGAACCTCCACAAGGATGAAACCAGGAAGGTAGAAAGAAGAGAGATAGCTCAGGCACAACTTCAAAAGTCTGAAAGCTTGCAGTTTCTTTCCTCAGAAAGGAGCAAGCCTTGCTTTTCATCTCTGTCCTAAGAGTGGTGACTTTTGCCTATATGTTGTTCTCTTGCAGTTTTGGCAAGGAGCTTTGCAAGGTCAAGCTGGATCTTCGAAAGAGTGAGTATTCCTTCATGTGAGCATCCAAAGCAGGTGCTTCTGCTGCTTCCTCTGTGCTGCCTGAGGCACACCATTAGCTATTACAAGATTTATAAAACTCTAATGTAATGTAGTCTTAGCACTCGGACAGATCTGATAATGGATCTGAGACTTATGTCCCTTGGCTGAAGACAAACTGAGAGTCATGAGAGAATCTTAAATAGATAAAACCCTACGTTTTCATATGGTACCTTCAACATGGAATTACACCCCTTTAATGTGTCCCATGACTCAAGCAGCTTAATATGGGTTATTTTAGGGAGCTGCTAAACATAGCAGCCCGATAGAGGGAAGGCTGCTGCAGCTCCATGCTCCCAAGTTCAACCAGTAGTGAGGCTGAGCATGTATTCCTGGTAGGTGCACGCACAAATATGCTTCTACATACACACATATACATATGGCTGCCCACACAGAACAGCACAGACAGACAACACTCAGTAGATTTTATACCTTTAAGCTTGAAAGTGAACAAGGAAGCATAAATGTGAGAAGTTCTTTTAGAAGTTTGAAACATCTGCCACCCCAATGTCAGATGATGTTTCCAGATCCCAATTTTTCTTACAGTGTTGTTAAAATGGAGCTGAGCAGTCTCGAAAGGTTCAGTTGATGTTGAACATCTGTGAACCTGGGCCTAAATATATAGATGTATATCCACTTGCATAAATTTAAATCTATCTGTGTTTGTTTCTAGGCACCAGTGTATTAACAAGCTGATAAGGATCTTTGAATAACAAGTGTTAGGTGGATCCTGCTGAACACCTGCAGGGAAATTGTATTCGGTCCAGTCCTGGCCCCTTAGTGTTTTTTGAGTCTTTCTCCATGACCCTCTCTTGCCCACAAGGAAAGACAATTTCCTAAAGACACTTATGCCACTTTCTCCCTCAGGAGAAATACTTGTTCTAACCTGCACAAAGAGTTGGTCAAGAGTCTTTTCGGTTTGTTTTGGTTTGTTTTTTTTGTTAACCATCTCTGTGTACTTCCATAGCGTGAAACCTTTTTCTCAACAACCTTACGCTGTACAGCCTCCGCTGCCATTAGCAGGTAGGTAAGGAAATGTAGTTCCTTGTTTTGAAATTATATTCCAACTTCAAAAATAGCCAACACTTAAAAAAAGTACTTATTGAAATATTTTTAAATTAATTTTTATATAATTTCCTCTTATCCAGAGTTCCCATCCTTTTACTGAGAGATTTGAAGCTTTTAAATTTTGTTTTATTTAAAAAACCCACATTTTTTCCTGTTTTAGGTTGGTTGTTTTGGGGTTTCTTTTCCTTCTGGCTCAGTAGAAAATAAAAGTTTATGTATCTCTATTGGTCTTCTACCATGCTGCATGTACTGGAACACTGTTTTCCATCATAACATGATTGTCTTTCCAATTTCTCATTAAGTGGAAGAACAAATGTATTTTCCGTCTCCGTTTCCCCATTTTGAGAGGTTAATGGTCATGTTAATGGTGATGCTTCATTCTGACACTAAAGCATTTCATTTCACTGCTCATTTAGGGCTCAATCTAGGTCCTCTTAAAGTTGCTGAACATGTTTTCTCTGGTGTTAAAAACAGGTAGATTGTCTTTTGCATCATTACCAACCCTGACAGTGCTGTCTTAGCAGAGCGTAACTGACAAGCCATTTAGAGCACAGGTAGAGTGAAGACCTTGTGAATGGTGTTTTTGCATGATTACTGAAGTCATAAGAAAAAGTAATTAGTCAGCTTTGACAACAGGTACTTTACTGGAAAGCTATTACCAACTTTTCTCTTTCTAAATTTTGTTATATAAATCCTGTGTGCATAGGGTTTGAGTCTCCTACTGGCCTCTCATCTTCCCCATCAGCACCAGCTTGGCAAGGACGAAGGGTTGCTAGCTCCAAACTTTGGATGTTAGAATTCTCTGCGTTCTTGGAACAACAACAAGACCAAGACACAGTAAGATACACACCTGACTTCCACCCCTCATTAACTTTCAATCTTCAGGTAGCTCCCGTTCATCATGGATATCTTACACTACTCTGTGTGTATGGAAATATTTGCTTTATTGCTCTACTGAGAATAGAAAGCCATCTCTGGGAAGCACAAGATATCCTTCTCTTAGAGGACAGAATTGCCTATAGCGATATAGCCAGCTCTGTGCCATGTGCTTCTGGCCCCCCTTTCTAGGGTCATAGATGTTCACTTATCAGGGCTCAAGCCACTGAGGTCATAAGACAGTGGTACAGCCCCTGCTGAGCTATTCTAGCTGTCCTGTTCAGCCTCGGAGGATAGACCCAGAATCAGGTGATAGTAAGATCATATGAAGCCACATATCTCTCTAGTGTGCTGGGAACTTAAATTTGGAGGCAACTGGGGTGAATTTACATCAATGTATTTCCATGGTGTCATCTATAAAACAGAAGTAATAAGATTTGCTTGTCTCACTAAACCTTGTGATACTGCATCTTGAGACATACATTGGTGATAAGCCAGTAGCATTTCCTCTGAGATAGGAAAATTCAGAAAGATGACAGTATTTGGCTAGTACTTTGCTGTGGGATTTCATGCAGCTCTTCACAGGACAGGAACACTGATGTTTGAGTGACCTGTGACAGGTAAAACTCTGTATCTCAGGTTATTTCAGTCTATATTGCAGCAACATGAAGCAATGGTGGAGGAGTGAATGCAGTTAAAAAACCAACAATAATGTTTCAGGAGAAGCAAGAGCATGGATGTATTGGTAGGAGATAAATAACAGCATGAGCTGCTATTAGCAGAGATATTTCTGCTAATAGTTTTCCTCTTTTAAAAAGTGCTATCAAATCTTCAGGGACTTCCAGCAGTCCTCTGTGAAGAATCATGAATGTTCAGTATATACTGGACAATTTCCTAATTCCATGTTTTTCCTCTTCTTGCAGTATAACAAACACCTGTTTGTGCACATTGGGCAGTCAAGCCCCAGCTACAATGACCCCTACCTCGAGGCAGTGGATATCCGGCAGATCTATGACAAGTTCCCTGAGAAAAAAGGGGGCCTGAAGGAACTCTTTGAAAGGGGTCCAGCTAATGCCTTCTTCCTTGTCAAATTCTGGGTAAGGGAAGGACCCTTTGTAGGGTACCCATTTGCTATGAAGTTCTCACTTTAAAAGCGATGCTTCGCTAGCTGTTAGAAGACTGCTGCTTCCTGACAAATTTTCCTTGTGCAGGCAACTTAATACAGTCACAACTGTCACTGGAGATCTTTCCTTGACTGCACAAGGCCCTCATTCAGGCCTGGAGCAAGATGTACCTTTCATAATGTCATCTGGAGAGCTGTTCTTGACTAGTGACTGGAGATTTTATTTGCTAATGGTGACTTGGGCCCTTTAAAACTTATTTAGGTATAAGAGAAGAATTCAGAGGAAATTATTCTCTGCGTAGTCTTATGTGTTCACTTCTGTGTTGAGTAACTTCTCAGTCAGAGGCAATATTTTCCCATCTCTTCTCCTATCTCATTAGCTTGTATTTTATGTTATCCAAGTACTAATAATTTACAGATGCATATTTACTGCAGGCACACGGACAGACAAAAGATAAGAGAGACATATAATGAAATTGGCTTATACTGATAATATGTAACTGAAATGACTTCTGGTAAGTTGGCAGAAATCAGCCTGGCAAAAGCCTACTCACTCAATTTGGATTTTTGTGAGTTAGCTGAAATTTGCACAAACGGTGCCATTGTTCTTCAGGGTACAAACAAAATAGTTTTGCTGATCAATATTATCATAGGTATTACAAGATTAAAAATAAAAGCAGCTTGGGGCAGTTGCACACTAGATGGCTGAGGGAATGTGTAATGGGATTTGGAGCCTTTCACCTTGAGTTTACCACTTAGAATTCAACCCCAGGTCAGGAGTGAGATGGTGAGAAATGAGCTTTCATTTCTCATACTCTTCATAAAAACTGGCACTAGAAAGCCTCTTAACTGGTGCTTTCAGAAGAAACAGTTAACTTACATGCCTTGAAATGCAACTTCCCAGCTGTCCCAAGCCTAGCCTTTCCATAACTAAGCTGGAGAATGTTGGCTGGGAGTCTGCTGTTCAAGTGTCTGGTGCTTAGAGCGTTAGTTATTGGTCATTCTTGGAGACACATAATTACTTTACTACCTGCAGACTGTGCTACTGAGCTGGGTCCCTCATGGAATTAGCCTCTGTCAGAGTACAACAAAGCCTGTTTGGGAAGGTTGAAACCAAAAGTAAAAGACTAGTGTTATTCTGGGTGAAAGATAAATACTTGGGAGAGACAGCAGCACCTTGCTGAGAAAGGTATCCTTTGGCAAAATTTGGGTAGTGATTGGCCCACTAAGAACTGTCTGGAAAAGGAAACAAGTCTGATGTGACAAAAGAAAGGGAAAAGAATAAGAGGAGATAGCTTCTAAGAAATGTTTTTTTGGAAAAGCAGGAGCTGCAACAGCTGCCTCCTGCTGCGGGATAGGGATCCCAGGAAAGTCTTCATGTCAAGCTGAAGAGCACTGGCTCCTGTGTGGTATTTTGGAAGTTTCAGTAACCAAAAGGAAGAGCTTAGAAGGGAGACATTATGTAGAGAGAATAAACACTTTGAATTCCTTGAGTTAAGAGGAGAGAAATCATAATGAAATTGTGATATAGTGCAACTATGATTTTATTTATCAAAACCGTTAGTGTGCCTTTGTGCTTGTGGGGTTTGGTTGGGGATTGTGTTTGCCTGGTTTTTAATATCAGAAGGATAAATGTGGCCTGTGCATCACATCAGACCAACCTGAGTTAGGCTTTTGAAGGATCTACATGGTGGTGTGTCATTAAGTTGGACTTTTTCTGGGCCCAAGTGAGGTGTCTGGTGTTCAGATGGTATAAACTCACTGAAATTTGGCTTGCGTACAGATGCAACATTGGATTTGAAACACCTTTAGTCCAATGTGTACATAATGCCCTGGGGCTCTGCATCTGTATGCTTACAATGACAGTGATATTTCTGAGCTTGATTTAATATGTTGACTTTCTAATTCTTTTTTGGGTACCCTTGCATTGTTGAATCCCATTTGGAGTTAACATCAGGTTTTACTGGTGGAAGCACTACAGGCTGTCACTTACAAATAAGCTAAGTTTACTTGTAAAGTCGTTGATTGAATGGAAGCTGCTAAGGCTTTTGAGAAGTAAATCATTCAGTCTTGTATTTGTTGCTCAGTGTGGACAGTAGTAGGGGGTGAAAACACAAGTCCTGGTGCCATATTCTGGATGAGAAATGATTGGGGCACTTATGATTTGGTCTGTGTTTCACAGGGATACTTACATTAATCCTGTTGTAAGATTTCAGCTAGGGTCTCTAAGGCAATACAACTAAAGTAGTTTAAAAAAAACTTTTTTTTTTCTCCAGAAAACTTGGACTTCTTTAAAGAAAACTCCAAACCTTTTTGTTGCAAAACTTTATATTCAACATACCTGCAATATTGCGGTAATGCAGTCTGACACTTAAAGAAAGCATGTGAGCCATGCCTGTAATGCACTGTGCTGTACATGTCATGGGACTTCCTGAGTTTGGTGTATTGCAATAGATGTGTTTAGTGCAATCCCCCCACCTATAAACACTTTTCACAGATAAGGCAATGTGATTTAAAAAAAACAGTTTAACAGATGAAAACTAGATTTCAGCTGAGATTTTTATACCCCTCTGCATTTGTATACCTTGGTAACAGTATGTGCTAGGGTGCTTTTTCATTTTGCTGCCTGATCACCCTGGACAAATATACTATTGTCCAGCTATACAAATATACTGTTGACGTCCAAAGATGTGTTGGATAAAGCAATTACTACACTGTTGAATTTATAGCATCATTTTAGGATAAAAGTATTATCCAAAAGCAAATTACCAATAGCCCTAAACTTGGTGAGTAAAGTTAAATACTTGAAGGGGTGCTTTGAGATGTGGAGATATGATTTGGTTTGTCAAAGGTTCTGAATTGAAGTGGTGGTTGCAGGTGACAAAGACTTACAAAATCAAGGCATTGAATTGGTTGGTTTTGTATATATGTAGTTTTAGGCTTGAAGAACCTGAGGCAGGAACCTGCCACTACTGCACTAAGCATTGAACATACCAGATGATCTGTTTTGCACCAGAAGCCTAACTCTAAACACCAAGGTTGGGGTTTCTTGACATCACTGATAGCTGTCAGTATCACTTAGGATCTAGTGGGACTGAGAAAGATATGTTCGTGTTTGTTCAGTGGTGCTTTAAATTATTGATACAGTCACAAAGAGTTAAAAGTTGATGAGTTTGTAACATAAGCAGTGTTCACAATTCTTCCTTGATTTTGGCATTGGGATTTTGATACAATGAACTAACTCTTGGATTTGGATTGGCAAGCTGTGTATGACATCTGTGTGACATTTCTCTGTGCTCCAAGTGCATTCTAACACACGACAATGAATGTGAGATGTTAGCCTCCCAACACATGGTCAGTGGCAGCTCTGCTCTTTTCCAGTGTAATATTATCTCTACCACCTGTTACTTGGTTCTCCCCATGAACTCCTCCTATATGCATCGTTATTAATAGTTTCGGGAAGAGGCTTCTTCAGGGCTTTGCACATTAGTAGAATGGTGCACTTGCATCTTAAGGCTTTCAGAAGTTGTGAGACTCTGGGTGGAAGATAGAAAGAAAATGACAAACCAGGAATTCAGGACAGGCAGTACTTTGCCCAGAGCAGCCATCTGCAGAGGGGTGGATCGGGGGAATTGCTTAGGAGACCTTTCCTGCCAATGACGAATATATGTAGTAATTTCTTCCCCTCAGTGACAGGCAAGCTGTACTGGTCAAATCACTGTTTTCCTTCCAGTAAATGAATTATACTTTTGTGGAAGGGGCTGAAGGGGTGGGCTGGAGACTGCTGTCCTGCACTTGGCTTCTCTTCTGTACTAAGCAAATCCAGTCAAAACAGCAGCAGTGCAAATTCCCCTCGGCACCCTGCCCTGCCCACTGTATGCCTTCAACCCTGACCTAGCAGAAACTGCCTGGAGAGCAAGGAGATGGTTATTTAGTCTCCATGTCCATTCTGTCCTTGGCACTTCTGAGGCAGCAAACAATACAGCAGTAGCAACAGAGATTTTTGATCTTTGCATAGTTTTTTCTGAGAATGGATCTGACAGCCCATTAATTTCACCTGCAGTCACCAGCACCACCTCCTAGCAGTTGTTATCTTATGTAAGGGGACTCTGTCAATCACACTTCTTTCACCAAAGTTATTTCCCACAGTGTTCAACAGTATAGAGATTGTTGGCAGCAAAAAGCAGATTGAAAGACTGAATTGCTGAGGGAATCTGTCTGCTGGGTGTCAAAATAACACAATCCCGGATGGCTAGCTACCCATACACAGCTACCCATACTGTTGGCAATGCCTTCTATCTTTGGCTAGCTCAGAAACTCTCCTCTTTCCCCCTTCTTGGAGGCTGAAGCTGCAGTGGCACGAATTTTGGACTGTTCTTAAAGAATTGTTCAGCATATGCCTTTCCACTGACCACATGGACCTGTGTGCAAGATATCAGCAAGCTATGGTTTCTCGTGCCATGTAATGCCATTTGGATTCTTGTCCAATCATTGCTTTTCAAAGTCTCAGATAAAGTGAAGACTGATTCTTAAAGGTCACCTTTCCCTCTGTAAAGAGTTTCAGAGAAATTTTGATTCACAGCCTTACCCTAGTGGGAATGAGGCCTTTCTTGGTAATCAGTTGTGAAACTCACTCCCACCAAAGATAAGACAAAAATCTTGGCTTAATATATCATTAGGACAGTGTACAATGCCAACTTTACTGAAAGTGTTTCTTCCTTGGGGCTGCAGAAGTTTAATGAAACACTTAAGCTCATCATGGCTGTTTTCAGCAGATCTGTTAAGAGACTTGGACCACTAATATGATTTAAAAAAGCAAAAGTAATACTAGCTTGTTAAGGGTTATTATGCCCTTCCCTGAAGAAAATCCTTCTCATAGGAACTCACAGGAATCTAGGCATGGCAGCCATAGCATTTTTATATGTTAAGTTAAAAGCAGTAGCTCTCTTGGCCATTAGAGATCCCATGATGTGCAGTATGATTTAGTCCTGGTGCAATCCTAGGAATTTTAACTGCATCCGTTAGTGACTTACCTCAGTGTTCAGTTGATGTTTAGAAGTTAATTTGGCTATGGCAGATAACAGTGTTTTTCCTCAATTTTCTGCCTTATCTCTCTTCAGGAGGTAATCATCTCCATAGAAGGGAAAGCTAACAGGTTGGAGTGCCACTCCTGAGTGGTTCTTTGGTCTCGTATTCATGTACATCATTGCCATTTTCAGTTTACATGAATAAACCAAGTTGCAAATAATTCAAAGGCAGATATGTATGTGCTAAATAATCTCTGGTATGGGGGCAGTAACTTCCACAAAAGAGTGGGAACCAGCAGCTGTAAGTGAGTGAGTAGTACTTACTAAGTACAGAGTATCTGTCTGAGGTGCTGCGGCTCTATTCTGCAAATGTGAACTGGAGCCCTCAGCTAGCTGCTGCTGTCATTCCCTGGAGTTGCTGAAATTCCATGTTTATGGTGACAAAAGGAGGTGGGCACACAGCCCTTGTTGACTGACGACCCTAAGACATCTCTGACAGTGCTAGCCCATAATATGGGATCTGCTTTAGAATAAAAGGTGCAGTGTAAACATCAGGGAGTTCCAACATGACCCCCTTGCTTCACTGCAAGAGGGCTTTGAGTAACCTGAGTGTGCATAATGTTAGTGAATGGCAATGACTGCTTAATTCCAACAGTATTACCATAATTTTGCCCACTGCCAAATAGTTTAACATCTAATTCATCATCATTAACTAGTTCTGAAATTCTGCGGTCTGGTCTTTTGATGGGAGACTTGCCAAATTGTGGAGGCACCTAGAGTGGCTTCTTAGGGCTAATGAAGCTTTTCTCATGAAGTGGAACTACTAGTACCTTTCTGCTTTGCCTGATATTGACTGCACTTATTTTTTAATTTGCCATGAAGAGTTAAGGGGAATGTATCCTTAACTTTACTAATGAGACCCTGAAAGTGTTTCTCTAGGTCTGCAGTGAGGGCCTCCTCTCTGTTTATCTAGTAGTGGTCCGACTAAACTTCTGTGGTCTTGACCCTTTGTTCTTGATTCAGTGGGACAATTTCTTTGGAAAAGCGGAATTGGGTCCTTACATTGTTTATCAGCCCCAAGGGAAATAGCTGAACATTATTGTGAAGGACTCCTAGCCTAGCTCCTCTTTGGAGAAGGGAAGGAATTCATTTTTATTCAGACAGATAGAGTATGGGACAAATAAACAATACAGTTACTTGCATTGACATGTAAATGAGTATTACAGTAACTTAGTAAAAACCTAAACCAGGATAAAGTAGCATTGCTACTCTCCAATACATGTACATCTGTGGTGCAAAAAAAACCAACTGTAGTGGGGAAAAATTAATAGCAAGGACTTCAGCATGACCATAATAATTCACTTGGCAACCTGAATTATGATTAAGTGTGGTCCTTATCCCTATTAATATGTGTGCTACCAGGTTAAAGCTAGCCTGGATTTGCCCACATACACTACTTCAGTGTAGACAAACCATGGGAGCATAACACTGCAATTACAGTAATTTAGGCGGTAATGACAATGTAAACACTTCCAATCTTCTTCTAGCTGTTGTTTCCAAGTTTTGTGCAAAAGTTTTCACTACCTCAGTGGTGCAAATGTGGATGATGTAAGATGATTTTTAAAAAACTTTAAAGTCAAACTGTTTTACTGATATATTTTAACACATGTGCCCAAATCTTTTATCAGCTCAGTGACCAGGCAGAAAACTATGGGGACAAAAAACAATAAGTTGTTAAGAGAAGTCAGGAACCTATTGAGCTGGGATAAATAGGTTTGTGAAGCTACTTTCTCAGGAGAAGCAAACATGAGAATAAAATAATTGCCAGCTTTGTACAATTATCTCCTGATAAATCAGAGGATGCTCTTGAATATATAGTATGCAGGAGATCACAAATTTAGGAAAACATAAAGGGGTAAGTGCACAGCTAGTGTAAACTGGTATGAATGTATTATGCATGTAGGGCCAAGCGTATTCATGAGGGTTGAAAATCTGTCACTACTTTAGAAGGAGGGATTCTCCTTAAAAGGGGAAGTCAGAGAGAAGGTGGCAAGCCATTCTGACAAATGGACCTTCTTTCATCCAAAATCGATGGTGAAGATGGTACAACTGTTAAAGGTTTTTGTAGAATCTGTGGGAAACAACACAGTCATTTTGATGAGTGATTTGTGATCATGTATTTAAATACTGTGCTGTTATGCTCTCCATTAAGAGCAGAGTGAGCAGAGTAAAAGCTGTATGTCCATCCCTAATGCTGCTAGTGTTGATGCTAACATTGAGGCATTGTGTCATCTTGCCTGGACCGAATCTTTGTCCCACTAGAATTATCTGAACGCTACAACTGCTAGCCTAGGAGATACCCCATGAGATGTATTGCCCACTGTACTTCATGAAAAATCTACCTTAAATTTGTCTTTCACTAGCTTCTGAGTTTGTACTTAAAAAAAAAAAAAAATCATAGTAATTGGATTGTATTGGTTTGTTTGCTTGGATCTTCTGTGGCATTATTTATCTAACGCAGATGGTAGTTTTCCTCTAGGTAGAAATATGTGTGCTCAATGGCAACAGTGGCAGCAGTGCCCCAGTGTTGTGCTAAGTGGAAAATGGAACTGGATTTTCTGAAACAAATGGGGAGATTTTGTTTTTATTTCCTTTACCACCTCCTCCTTCGCACACCTGAATTGGCAAGTTAACAGCCATGGGAATTGGATTGAATGGAAATACTGCACATTATTACATGGCTGCTTTTCCTGCTAGTGCTTTTGGCATCACTACTGGCAAAATGATGAATTTTTCTGTGACAGTAACTCTGTGTGATGGGAGCTGCTGGTGAGTGTTGTGGTACAAAGATGGCCTGGCCCAACTGTCTAGGGGCAAAACATTTAACTCAAAAGGAATGAAAACAAAGCATGGCTTCTAGCAGGTTGCTAGTTACTGCTGTAGTTACTCAAACCCAGCATTCACTAGAACAAGCAGCCCTGCCTTCTGCTTTCCCTATGGCTGCCCATCCTCACAACATGTTCTTTGTCTGAACACATAAAAGTGTTTCTGAATCAGGTCAGGGAACTGATCCCACTGAGAACCAGCTGAGCAATTCTCAGTGAGCCTTGTAATAGGGCTACAGAAGCATTTGTGTCAGTACAGGAAGAATGGGGAGTCACAAACTGCTTTGGGACAATGAGACTGCTCTCTCTCGGCATTAGGACCAGCCTGGTATTATCAAACTACAACTCTGAGGTGCAGTTTCCCAAGAGGCTCAAGCCAACCTGGTAATGTGTTGCTATCAAACCAGGAAAAAGTCTTTGTGCCCTCAACTTTGTGTGTCTTCTTACCTCTTTCAGCTCTGTGGGGATCCAAGTGAGCTTTATTGTCTGACTGAAAAGTAACCCACCAAAACCACAACAAAATTTGTTTTGGCTGGGATCAGCTCTCTCAGCTGGCTAACCATAGAGTTGTACAATTGCTAATGGTGGCACAAAGGCAGCAGCAAGCTTGTGTGGCTACAGATGGGGAGAAGGCTGAACTGACACTTTCTAGATTGACTTAAACCTCTTATGAAATTGCTACTTAAGAGAAATAAGTAAATAAGAAATAAGTATTATCTCGTGGCAGAGAAGAGATGGGTATTTTGTATGGCAAAGAAAAGGGGCATTCATCATTGAGGCAGTCCGATTCCAAGGCTAGCATTGCTTGTCCTAAGCCCTACTCTAGATCTCAAATAAATCTTCACTGACATTGGCTAAAAAAGCAGTGCTAGAATGGCATCTAATGCAGTCCTATTCACACTGTATCCTCTGTAGCAGGAATACACTTTCTTCAGTTTCTTGTTTCCCTCAGATCAGCAGGAAGAATAGAATAGTCTGAAGTAGCCTATGGGAACTGGTCATTGCTTTTCTGCTGCTGTAAGCTAGCACCTGGGCTTGTGGAGTACAGAGAAGCTCTACCCTTTCAGTTTTGAAAGGGAGGAAGTAGAGCTGGGCTTTCCCACACACCCTTTCTCTTTTTAGACCTTAAGGGGACCACCTCTTTTTTTTCATAAGTGTGGTTTGAATGACCCCTGGTGGAAGCTTCACACAGCCAGGATTCTTAGGAGTTAGGTCCCAACATGAGGCTTCAGCTGGCCAACCTTAGGCACCCACATTTGAAAACTGGCTGCTAATGAAGATGGGTTTATGTTCGGGTGGAACTGGGCTGGATTCGTCTGCAACCTACATTCCTTATGTTGCATTCTGTCTACTTACGTTCTTCATATCGTAGCACCTGAGCCGCGAGTGTGTGTGTACTCACACTCCTCCTTTCTGCTCTGTCTCTTCCCCTTACCTGCACATCCAGGGTGGAAAAGCTTTATTACAGTTGCTGTATCCCTTATTTTTCCTTCTTATGAGGCAGCCCAGTCTAGCCTGTCTGTTGCATTGCTCTGTCTCCACAGTGCCCTCCTGTCTGCTTTCCACATGCTCTGTGAGTACCTCCATGCTGTCCTGGCACAGTTCAGTTGTGGTAAATATCTATCAGCTAAGGCAAGGGGCTGTGTCATGTATTTTTAATGTTAAGAGGATATTCCACCAGATTTCCCCAATGTGTGCAAATTCCCACCACCATTTTCTGAAGCAGGAACTGGATTTTAGTGCACGCTCCTCAGATTTCCCCTGCTTGCTTGATGCACATTGATCTGCTTATGGAGCTTTGGACCTTACAATCTTGGCTACACAAAATCCCTTTAGGTAATGGTGAAAAAACACTACAACCATCTATTGATAACCATGTGTTTGTTTTGCTTTGTTTTTTGGCAGGCTGATTTGAACACCAATATTGAAGATGAATCCAGATCTTTCTATGGTGTTTCCAGCCAGTATGAGAGCCCAGAAAACATGGTCATTACCTGTTCCACCAAAGTGTGTTCCTTTGGAAAGCAGGTGGTTGAGAAAGTGGAGGTAAGGACCAGACACCCAGGTGCAAGGTTATCCCTGGCTGCTGTTTTCTAATTTCAAGTATTTGCATCCTGCGAATGTCTCAAGGCACAATATATCCCATGCTTGTTGTCAGGGAGATGAATGCCATAGATTATGATTTCTGAGACATACAGGTATAAGATTGCTGCAGCCTGCAACATGGCCTTGCCTCAGGACTTCATTGAAGGTCTGGTGTACCGTCTGCTATTTTTTTTTTCCTTAAACCTCAGTTTCTGAAGACATGCAAATATGTAAGACTCTCAGCTCTGATGATTCTCTGGGTTTCTTGGGGGAGCAAAGAAAAGCTAGGAAACCTGGACCCTTGGTTTGTAGTTCAGAAAGGTGAAAGCAAATAGGCAACACCTCACTCTCATCCATGTTTTTAAACAGATCATTTATAGATATAGACTATAGCCACTAATTGACTGTAATAATTTACATACTATAATCTTTTGATTTTATGAGGCTTATCTTAGTGTTTGTACACTTACACCTTGAGCAACAGTGGAGCTGCATAATTATGCATATATCTGGCACGAAAAAAATTCTTTCTGATGCCACATTTAGCTGCTAAGGTTGCTGCTCTGACGTGCTTCCTGCTGCTTTTCCTCGGGGAGCCTTTAGATGCAGTAGGAGTGGCTGTGTGCAGAATACCAGGTGTTCTTGTGCCAGCAGTCAGTTCAAGCTACATGCTTCCCCAAGACCTGTCTCCAGCCATATGATAGATGTGCCTGAAGTCTGGTTATGTATTTGCATAATGGGATAGATAGGCCAAAGAAAGGTATCATGGTGCATAGAAAAGGAGACCAAGCTCTTGGAGTGAAAAGAAGTAATGGGCATTTAAGAGTCTGCTGTGACATGATAGAATCCAACCTCAGCTTCTGTTCAAAGGAAGATGAAATATACAGGAGCCAAAATGTGAACAAAAAAGCCCCCCTCTGTGTAACATTGGCCGCACCCTCTCCTAAGGGGGAGCAGAGATACTACGTTGTCTCTCACAGGTACCAGAAGGCTTTAGTCCTTTCCAGCTGTGAAGCATCCTGAGTGTATGATTACCATCATTACTAGGAGCTTCCTGGTCTTGCTAAAGCAGCAGTTTTTAAATTTTTCAGTTTATCCACACCTAATATTTTTCCAGTAGAGATGCAGACCATAGCATAACTGACAACTGGTCTGCTCCTCTTAGTTACCATTCACAGCTCCTTGGCAGTCTGCTGCTCGTAAATAGGAACCCACTGTTCTAATGAAAAAGAAATCAATCCGAAGAAATTAGAGGGCTCAAGGAGACTGACTTTGGAGCGAAGTACTGTAGAGGAGTGATTAATTAGCTCATTACTGTTCGTAAAATTACTTGAAAATGCCATTGTAATTTTTCTGTCCTGAGTTCCTTTATGTGATTAATGCTACTAACATTACAACATTAGCTCCATATGCCCTTTTTGTGTTTTACATTGCAGACAGAGTATGCACGCTATGAAAATGGACACTATTCCTATCGCATTCACCGTTCCCCTCTCTGCGAATACATGATAAACTTCATTCATAAACTCAAGCACCTTCCTGAGAAGTATATGATGAACAGTGTGCTGGAGAACTTTACTATCTTACAGGTGGGACTTTCAACTGTTTTTGTTGGAACTTGGAAAGCCCCATGCAGGAATTCACTGTTGTGAGTCAAAGCAGATTTCCTTTTACAGCTCAGCAGCTAATTGAACTTAGTATCTCTCACATGTATTGTACCTCAAGACCATTTATGGAGCTCTAGAGATAGTAACTTATGCAGAGAAGCAGCAGAAGAATTTGAGAGGCTTCAGTAAGAGAGGAAAAAAAGGAAGGATAAAGGGAGTACTTATGAGGCAGAGAGATAAGGGAAGGAAAAGGACACAAAAGTCAGTGAAGGAAATGCTCATTCCACTATTGGATGAACATTGAGGTCCTTTCTGTGCCCTGGCCCTTTTTGCAAGGTAAAAAAATCCCAAGAGCACTGTTAAGTGACTCTATAACTCTGGCATGGGAAGAATTCTTCACTGACCTGGTAGGGAAAAAAAAAGTTTTTTTTTCAGGACCATCCTGAACCTGGAAAGAATATGGAGGCATGTAAAGGAAGGGGCATGTTGGGGGAAGCTCTGTGACATCTTCATGAATCACTGCAACCTGTAGGTAGGGCAGTACTACAAGGCTACAGCAACTAGATTTGCATTAGTGTCTATGTTATACCAGAAGCCTTTCCAGGCTCAGATGCAGCCTAAATTGGGCAAGAGGGCAAAGACAGCCTAAAAGGTGGATTTCCCTAATGGACTGAGTTCTGTGCTCGCCTCTACAAGATGCATCACAGATCTTCACGCAGAGAACCTGAGGTTGGGTAAGTAGAAGAGATGCTAGAGGCTATATGAAAGAATGGATATAAAGTGGTCTTCATTTCATCCTCTGGAGATCTTGTGGGACTCCAGGCAACTCGTTTCACTGCTGTGGCTCAGGTACCTCAGCTATAAAACAAGGCTTTAATGTCCTCACACTACGTTAACCTTACACAAAGTTAATATCATACTTCACAGGGCTTTAGAAGGCTTTACTCTTTCATGTTTGTACTAAGATCTTTAGCATCTGGAAGAAGAGTATAAATGTTAAGAGTTTTTGTAGATGAGGAAAACAATGAAGGGGGCAGGGACAGAGAGATGGAAGGCCTGTGTGCTGTGCTGTAATCTTTACTGTAAGCTGTAACTGCTTTCTGCAGGTTTCATTCCTCAGTCAGGCCAGCTCTTGCTATAAGTTTTATGAACAAAGTTATCATATAGTTACAGTTCCTCTGGGGCTTTATGTTTTGAGTAATCTCATGTCCTTCTCTTACCTCCTGTCACAGAGAGACATGTCATATGGGTGCTGGCACAGCCTTTTATGCATTGCATTGCAGTCTTGCTCCCTGAGCAGCAGGCTGAACATTTTCTACCCCCCACTCCCCACTGTGGAGCTGAAAAATGGTCATGCTTAATGCAAAACATGCTGCCAGTCCTCAGTCCTACCAAATTCTGAGGCAAGTCTAATTATATTTTTCTAGACCCTTTCATGAGCTTAGATACCTCTAATCTCACAGGCATGATTTATCTTGCTTTGCACTTTAGTCTGGATCTAGCCCTCCAACATTTCAGAGCTCATTTTTCAGACAAGACTGGTGCTTTACAACACCTGGATGTCTATAACTCACCACAGCCTGCAGAAGGAAAGAGAAGGGTTAGTTCAGCTGCAGACCTAATTGTAAAGTAAGAAAAGAAAACAGAGTAGACCAAAATCGGGCTGGTAAAGTTAATAAGCATTTCTGAAAACAGCTATTTTCTTTCTATTTTCACAAGAATGGTTGGGCTTTGGTACAGGTCAAGCCTCCAGCTGGTATGTTTTATTTCTGCAGTTGAGTTGGTGCTACTGCTGATAAATATGTACCTCCTCCAGCTGGAGAGAACTGCCTGAAGCTTTAGCTATGGCACAAACTCAGATGACAATAATGTGCAAAGCTGTGTAGTGTCAGAGAAAGGGAAGCTGATCTAGGAGCTCTGGGTACAACATTTTGCTTGCCCCTGCCATGTAGTGTAGGCAGTGCGTGCTTTTGAAACTAGGACAACGCTGTTCCATCACCATGCTGCTGACAATGAGTCGCATGGCAGAGAAGCTAAGGTTCCTGAGGGACCATAGAAAAATAAATGGAAAAAAGGAGCTTCTGAAAGAATGCTTTAGTGTAGCAGCCATCCTTCTCCTGACACCTCCAGTGTATGGAATGGGAGGAGTAATGGAGTCAAACCTATAAGTCTCTTGTGAAATGAGTTATACTCTATAATCCTCGTGGTCTGTATCTACCACTGACAAGCAGGAGTAGATGGAGGGAAAGAACTGTTCATGGCTGTGATATATCAACACATACATGAGCAGGAATGGATGTGCCACAGGAGGTGGCCTCTCTCTACCCAACAGAGGAAGAAGAGATTTTTCTGTGAAACGCTCGCTCTCTGCTGAAATCTGCAACACCAGGGGGTGGGGACTGGAGGACCTAGTGGACCTGCTTCCACTTATGTGGTCACTGCCTGGTCACAGCTTTCTGTTCTCCACAGTGAACTCTGGTCACCTCCCTGTCTCTTCACTGCACTGTAGTCCTGATGCTGCAAAAGTCCTTTGCTTGGGTGTGTGGGCACAAAGATTGGGGGTTGTGGTGGCCGAGCTGTGTATCATTGCTGTTCTTCTCTGTTCTTTGCCTATTACTAAATTTTTGCTTTATGTTAAATGTGTTGGAATATGTAAGCAGAGAAACAGCAGTTGCCATCTCAGCTTCTTCTCCTTTTCTGTCTAGGTTGTGACAAACAGGGACACACAGGAGACCTTGCTGTGCATAGCATATGTTTTTGAGGTGTCAACTAGTGACCATGGCGCCCAGCATCACATCTACCGGCTGGTGAAGGACTAGAGACTCTCTGCCCTGAGTCGTCCATGGGATGCATGTCTAAGAAAAAAGCCCGTGTTTGAACAACCCCTGCTCCCTCATACCAAACTGAAAAATAAACTGCAGATATTGTGTATTTTCAGAAAAGCACCTCTGAGCTGTTTTGTGATTGACAGGGTCAAACAAGTTTGTATCTCCAGGTTTGCACAACTGAGGAAAACAGTTGGAGTCAAGGAAACAGGCAAATAACTGCTTAAGGGTTTTACCACAAACAGCACCCTGTGGAATGTATTTCCCACAGAGCACACACAGGGTGTGAACATACACTTAAAAGGAGTGGTATGCACTTGGGCATACAGGTAGGGCAATGGCAGCAGCTGCCGTAAGTTTGACCACTTAGGAACAGCTTGAAAATATTCATGCTACATCTGGTCTGAGTGAGTGCACTCATGCATTCATTTGTAGGCCAACACATGCACAGATATGCTTACCATACAATTATATAGATGTAAGGTAGACATGTGTGGGCACATACACGTGTATGGGGATTGCACATATAACCTACATATCTGTCTGTCTAGATGTCCACCTTAGCAGGTGTGCAGTCACAGGCTCCTTCAACCCTCCTCCTGTTGGAGGCTAGATACTGTTTCCCTCTCTTCTGTGCATGATAGCGAAAGACCAAACTTTCTTTTGCCTTTTAAATGAAGTTATGCTTAGAAAATTGGATGTCAGCAGTTAGCACTGCTCAGGGAGCTAGACTCTGCTCTTTTCTTGCATGCCAGCAGAATACTGTTCGCAAGATCAAATTGTTCCACATGTTAGTTGCAGACAGTGAGGCACACAAGTATTGCAAAAAATGGCATTTGGCCAGCAAATGGCAGGAAAAGGATGAGAGAGAATAGTGAAAAGAGGTTAGCTTTCCATGTTTCTAAAGCAATCAAACAGTGTCTCTGCTTTACTTGTAAACTGAGGTTGCTTACTCAAGAGTCACTGAGAGGCAACAATCTTGGTCCCCACAATGCTGTGGATATGGGGGAAGATCCAGCCATTCATGCTGCTCTGAGGGGAGAGGTGGGTTGCATGATGCTCTCAGCAGCCACTGAGCAGGCAATTTATTGGGTGGCCAGGCACAGTCCTGTGGCACAGATTTGGATATATGGTGTTACATATCCTCTTTCCACAATGCATCACAACACCTTAGGAATCAACTCTCACACTTATTTCAGATATTTCTGTCCTTGTATTTTTGGCATAGAGAAAAGTACTTATGGGTATTTGAGGGATCTGAGATACTGTCAGAGCTCAAGGGTTTATTAGAATGCAAGAAGGTAAGGGCTTCAGCCACACACAGATGAAATTGTACTTCTTTCGAGAACTCATGAGCTAGTTGGTACTTCTACAGCTTTCAGTCTGCTGGTTAAGGGGCTCTGTGGATTCCATGAAGATACTGTACAATTCTTCCCACAGCACATGTAGAGGCCTGCAGACTTACATAGCTCCTCCAGCTTCCGAACCATCTTCTTGTCCTTTAAAGTGTTTTGTTTCTGTATTTGAAGTTGTAAGTTGTACTCATTTACAAGGTACTCCAGGAGTCTAGTCACAGATTGATGATTTTGTTTCTTGCACATTTAAATCTCAACTCCCTTCAAAGTTTATATCTTCTCCTCCTAGAGAATGTTCTTCCCATGTTTTATGGACTCAGCTTAATCCTCCAAGTACCTGAAGGTCTAAGTCTTCACTGTTTTTTTTCACAAGTGTCATTGAATACTCCCCATCCTTTCACTGAAATTCATGAAAAATGCTCAGCCGGCCACCTTCCAGTGCACCATCAGCATCAATTCTACTTAGTATATTAGATTGGGGGTGGAGGGGTGGGTGCCGGGGAGGGAGGAAAGGAGGGAAGATTCCCTTACTGGAACACATTCTTTTAAAAACATAATCTGCTGTTGTACTCAATTGGCTCCTCCAAACTCTTCATTATGCTCAGAGAAAGAACCAGCATCTCTCACATCAACTCTCAGCTCTTTCACTTCCATGGGGTTCTCAGGCTCCTGAGCTTTTCCCCACAAGATCCTTTAGGCAATCTCCTGCTTTAGATGCTTGTTTCAACAATCTAAGTTTTAACTAGCTCATCTTCTTGATTGTGTGCACAAGCTTCCTTGTGTGTTTCACTATCTGCTTTCTCTTTTCCAGCTTTAAACAAGTTCTGGTAAACACTGTAGTTAGCTAGACAATGGTAGCTTCAACCACTCTATGCAGTAGTTCTGAGGAAGAATCTGCTGATGCCTTGGAATCATGGTTTTATTTTGAAGCTGGTATTGAAAGCAATTGTCCTTTGCTAACTCATAACTGTAGAGAAAATGCAGTGTTTTCCTTAATGACTTAAATCTTTAGTATTCCTCTGGCTCATTGCTGGCTGATAGTATGGAGTTTCTTTCTCTGAATTGTTTTCCAAAGCCTGTGTAAAACTTATTTAAGCCTACAATGCTGCCTCTAGGTTTGTAATACTTAGTTTATGACCTTCAGATTCAATACAATCTTTTCTGATTCTGTGTTGCCACTGGGAGAATTGATTCCTTTCAAGGAATTAATATTCCAGAAACAGTAAAGAATGAACTATTAAATCTTAACTTATAAATCAAGTGATTTAGACAAGTTTAGCATGGTAAAATTTTGATATGGGACACGCTAAAATTTTTTGTCTGAAGCATGAGTTCACATTGGTCTGGCTGTCAGCAGCTGAATGCAAAGCAAATGACTAAAAAGAATGTTATCAAAGATGACAGATTACTGTGTTAACAGAGGGGAAGGAGTGTACTGAAAAAGATTAGTATAGAACCATTCCCTTTTAACATCATTAGTGGTCTGGAGGTAGGAGAAAGCAGCAGGGTAAATTAATCCGCAGATAGCACTAAAGGAGATTTTTGCAAACTGAGTATGTATAGAGAACTCAATTGACTTGAACACCACTGAAACATTAGGCTTGAACTGGGAGAATAAAGACTAAGATTCAAAATATAATTTGTAATGTCCTTAAAAGAGTAAGACAAAAATAAGAAATGAAAGTAAATTATCAGAAAGATAATAAGTGCCTGAGAGGTACATAGAATATGATCCAAAATGGACAGAACATTGGAACTAGTTGTCAAAGGACAGATGCATAAATATAAAACTTCAGTGACAGAGGTGGATATGAGAGTCAGATGAAAGTCTCATGGTTCTACCCAGTAATGAAATGGAGACATACACTGGAGGATGAAGTTTTTACTCTACGTGGAAGAGGTGATGCCAGGCCCTACAAAGGGTATTTTATTTCACCCAGCATGTGAGAAGTCCTGAGGCTTTCCATTTCAACAGATTTCAAACAGAAAACCAGAATATAGGCTACTTGCAAAGCCCTACTGAATGTACTTTGTATACAGGTACATTTTAGAACAGAAAAGAATAGAATATAACAGAAAATAATATAATATAACAGAATAGAGTAGAATAGAATAGAATAGTTCCAGTTGGAAGGGACCTACAACAATCATCTAGTCCAACTTCCTGACCACTTCAGGGATCACCAGAAGTTAAAGCAGGTTGTTAAGGGCATTGTCAAAATGCTTCTTAAACACTGACAGTCACGGGGCATTGACCACCTCTCTAGGAAGCCTGTTCCAGTGTCTGACCACCCTCTTGGTAAAGACATGCTTCCTAACATCAGGTCTGAACCTCCCCTGGTGCAGCTTTGAGCTGTTCCCACGCATGCTATCACTGGATACCATGGAGAAGAGATCAGCCCCTCCCCTCTCCACCTCCATCGCCTCAGGAAGCTGTGGAGAGCAATGAGGTTGCCCCTCAGCCTCCTTTACTCCAAACTAGACAAGCCCAGAGTCTTTGGCCTCTCCTCATAGGACATGCCTTCCAGCCCTTCCCACCAGCTTTGCTGCCCTGCTCTGGATGCATTCAAGTACCTTAATGCCCTTCTTAAATTGCGGGGCCCAGAACTGCACACAGTACCAGTACTCAAGGTGAGGCCGCACCAACACTAAATACACTGGGATGATCACCTCTTGTGACTGGCTGGTTATGCTGTGTTTGATGCACCCCAGGATGCAGTTTGCCCTGTTGGCTGCCAGGGCACGCTGCTGACTCATGTTGAGCCTGCTGTCGGCCAGCACCCCCATGTCCCTTTCTGGAGGGCTGCTCTCCAGCCACTCCTCTCCCAGTCTATATTTGTGTCTCATGTTACTCCATCCCCGGTGCAGAACCTGGCATTTGTTCTTGTTAAATTTCATGGCATTGATGATTGCCCAGTGCTTCAGTCTCTCCAGATCCCTCCGCAAGGCCTCTTGACCCTCCAGAGAGTCAACAGCACCTCCCAGTTTAGTATTGACAGCAAACTTGCTGACGATGCATTCAACTCCTGCATCCAGATTGTTGATAAATATAGTGAACAGAACTGTCCCTAGAACTGAGCCCTGAGGAGCACTGCTGGTGACAGGTTGCCAGCCAGATGTAGCCCCCTTCAATACAACCCTTTGAGCTCTGCCCTTCAGCCAGTTTTTCACCCAGCGTACCACGAACCTGCTCATCTCACAGTACCAAAAGCCTTACTACAGTCGAGAAAAACTACATCCACCACCTTCCCTTCAGCCACTGGGCGGGTGACCTTTCCACAGAAAGATATCAAATTATTTAGAAAGGCCTTTCCCTTACAAAACCATGTTGACTGTGCCTGATGATTGCATTGTTATTTAAATTCCTTTCAGTAGTACCCAGTATGATCTTATCCATAATTGGTTCAGGTTCTGAGGTTAGGCTAACAGGTCTGTAGTTTTCTGAGTCTTCCCTCACGCCCTTCTTGTAGAGTGGAATAATGCTGGCTAGCTTCCGGTCAGTGGGGCCCTCCAATTTTTGTGCTCAGGTAAACACATGCTGCACCAGGACTAACCTTACAACACATAGCCCTGCAGTGCTGCAGTCCCAGCGGGTCTGGACAATTGATTTGATGTGGATGGGGGACTAATTGACTTACTTTCTCATTAAGCTATTGCATGCCAGTCAATCTGTTGTAACTGTGCAAGTGCAGGTTTCTATTTGCACGTAGGAGGTCCCTCAGGGGGATGAGTCTTCACCAGACAGTACTGTGGAGCAGCTGACATGACACTGCCTCTGCCATGCATACTGCATTTACTGCTTATGGCCTGCATCTAGGTCATAACCTGTGCTTTGAAACATGGGATGGAAAGAATGTGGGTAAGGAGGATAGCAAAAATGATGCCATTAAGTCACAGCTGGAAAAGATGGTTGGGTCTTGTTATGGGAAAAGGGGTCCATTTATTTTTTATATATAATGAAGTATTCCCCCTCCGCAATCTTGCAGACCCTCTACTCTCAGAGGCTGCTTTTAAGGACTGTGCAGGGCTAGTGCTGTTAACCTTCTCTGTGCAGGATCCAGAAGTGGCTAGTAAAGGATGGAAGCACTTTTTGCACCTACGAAGGAAAATTTACACCTTCTTCCTGCGCACAAAGTTCCTGCTGTGGTTATTCTCTCCAAGACAAAAAAAAAAGACACAAAAAACAAAAACAAAAACAAAAAAAGCCTTCAAGAACTAACTTCCAAACAGCAGCACAGAACACAGATGCCAACAGCTTTCCATAAGATGTGTATGGCTGGTAACAAGAATCAGTTGAGCTTGGAGAAAGACAAGCCAAGTACTTTAAACTCCTAGAAAACAGAACATCTCAAAATGCCTGCTGGTCTGTGCTACACATGAAAAATTCATGCAAGTGCAGTCCTGCTCATGCCCATCGGGTGTCATTGCTAGCTACAGCAACGTGATCAAACCACCCAGGAGTGAATTAACTACTCTGCAAACCAGCCAGCCCCCACAGTCAGATACGTAGGTATGAACAGTACTAATGCATGCACCTGCCTATTTCAGCCCTATGCAATTTCCTTCCTGATCTCTGAACCATGTATGGCGCAGACAACAGCTCAAATAAAGCCTCCCTAATAAGAAAAAGACTAACTCCTGGGAAAAGTCTCTTTGGCCAACAGACAACAAATACGTTTTGAAACGGAAGCCTGTACAGAGAAAGAGCAGCATTTAGTCCCCAGTGGTGGAAAATTGCTTGTGATTTATATTAGTACAGTTCTGCAAACATGAGCCTGGTGCCTTGCATGCATCCACTGCAGGCTGACACTGGTACGGCAGACCCCATGGAGTAGTCCCTAAAGCAGACAAGCCCTAGAAGTCTACTTAGTCCATCAGCTGATCATGAATAAAACCACATCAGCACAGTTTTAAGATGTTATCAAAGCAATGAATAAAGCCAACAGGCTGAAGAAAAGATGAAATCTTAGGGCAGTTGATTTAGGGACACTCGTGTCTTTTTCACTTAGTAGCAATGAAAGCCTCTTCCCTGGCACTTTTGCTTTTGGAGTTCACAGCTCCTTGGTGTCAATAACCAGGGTCAGCAAAAGACATCTACTTGCCTTTCAAAGTCAGTGGAGAAACCAACAGAAAATTCATGTGTCTGGGAGAGTTCACTTTTGTGGAAGCTATCAAATGAGGAAGATTTAATAAAGCTGTTAGTCAAAAGCAGTACTGGAAATTTTGATCTGGACCCTTGCAGACTTGGTGAGATCCATGCAAAAATCCTTCAAAGACTGAAAGGACTGTAGATCTCTGTCCTCAGGCTTCCTTTCCTGGAATTTCACCAGAAGAAACCAGACAGTACATCAGAACTAAAAGCCAGCTGCAATTTTCTTGAAAATAAAGGAAATCAAACACAAAAAGCAGCATACATTTAAAAAAAAGACCTAGCCTAGTTTCAAAAGGAAAGGCTAAATTGAACTCTAAACAACCAACAATAAATGAGGATATCAGTGTCTTACTGTGTAATTTCTGTTGGGGTGGAAATACTATAAATATTAACCGTAGCCTATTAGAACTTGCTGTAAAATCAAAAGCTGATTCCCCTGATCATGTTACAGACAAAACAGAGGCATTAGAAGATAAAGTGACAAAACAGGGATCTAAATATCCATGCTTTATTTAGAAGAAAACAGCTCAAAAGTTTCCATTCCACTGTGGCTCCTTTCTTTTCTAACCCACGTGCTTCAGTTTATCAGCCCTCAACTGTGCAGCTACAGCTGCTTGTGGAATCATGTCAAAGACAATTACTGAAATGACTCCACTTAAAGATAGTCTTCTGAGATAAGACACAACAGAGACAGGTCTGAGCAACACAGAACTAGATAAGATGGGAGCCCTCCCTTCATCTTCACTTCAAAGACAAAAGAAACACTTCAGGTAAGACAAGTTCATTTGAATTCATTTATTTATCTCTGATGGGGGGGTGGGAACTTCTTAAGCTGACGTGCCAACAAAGAAAACATGTAGGTAGGCCTAGAGGCAGACGTAGGGACTGAATTTAAATCTCTTTCTGTTTCAATATCTAGACCCATTATAATGGCCCAAGGATTATTATTTCCTTGAGTATTACATATGAGCTTTAGCCTTTGGTGCAATGGTTTCCCAGTGACTTTTTTCCCCATTATCCAGCTCATTTTTCTTTGGGTCTTTGGCATCTTGGACCAGATGAAGGAGTTGAACTTGAGTGGTGACAGCAAAGAATATGAACTGATTCAGACAGGTAAGAACACCCTCAGACTTGCTCTAAAGGGTAGCAGAAGCAGAGAGAACACATGCTGAGCCTCCAAGAAGCTGCCAGGGAGTCATGCTGCTTCATCAATCCTATAAGCACAGCCTACATCAAAACAAAGTACCAAGGGCAGCAGACTACTGGCATGCTTGTAGTGGAACAGCAAGCGCAGGACCACTCTACAAGGGAAGGCTAGCCAGAAGCTTAGGTTGACCACAGCTCTGTCAGTAACCTCACAGACTGGAGTATAGTCCCATAGCATCTAAGCAGGTGAGCAGAGCAAGTATTGCAAAAGGTTCCACTGACAGTCCAGTCAGCGTCAGACAAAGGCCATGTGTTAGTCAGGTCTGGAGTCAGTCCAGGACTAGACACAGAGAGACCTACAACATATTTCAGACAATGACTGGAGTGCCCAGACCTGAGCTCTTGGGCTAATGAGCAGTGGGTGCTCAGATGGAAACCCCAGGTAAATCTAGTCAGGGCACCTAAGGTGTACTAGTGTATTCAAAGCCCCAAGACCAGCTTCCCCTCTCATCATGGTGTGTCCCAAACCTTGCAAAGGTCTACTTTTTTTGACAATCCTCCTCTTGGATGCCAGATCCATATCTACTGCACTGCACTGGTAGTCATATTTTCCCTGCATTTGGGTAATTTAACATGCTGATTCAGCAACTAGTCACACCAGGTCTGTGATCTACACCATTTTTGGCCTCTTAAATGAGCCACAAAGTACTGGTGCTCATTCCGAGGAAAACAAGCAGTGCATCAAAAAGAAAATCATCCCTGTCACCTCCTTCAAATGGGCAATGTAGCAATACTGGTGGGAAGAATCTGGCTATAGCAAAGCTATAGAGTCTAGATGGATGATCTCTTTCTGCTGAAAACAGAAGTACCGACTCTCATTTTCAACCTCCCTAATTTACTCACAGTACTCAGTACTGTTGCCATGCTGTTACTTCATCTGAAATTGGTGGCTGGGACTCAAAGCATTCTGTCTGCTACAGCAGAGGGGCTATACACAGTGAATCATACTATGGAAAGCTGTGTATCCATTTCCAGATGCCTCAAACACAGCTACTCAAAGCTGTTTTTAAAAGCTGCATGTAGCCTTTAGGTTTGCTGTCAAGTGCCGTAGATGCAACTATACTGCTGATGAGGAGCAACTCCTTCTGTTCCTCATTGTATGGACAACATCAGAGGGCCCCCATGTTAGACTTGGTCACATGCAGAAGATGGTTAGTTGAAGCTGAAACAAAAGTCTGATCAGATTAATTTCCTAAGCTTACTAGCGTATTGAGAAGAGATCTGCAGCCTAGTGAAGTCTTCTTGGTAGAAAGTATCAGCCACTCCAGACCCTGGTTTCAGAGTGATCCTCAAGTTCTTCCCTAAGTGATCGTCAAGTCCATACAAAGATCCCATATATTTTTAATCTTCTTTCCAAGCATTTTTTTTACCTTCTTTCCAAGGTAGACTTCAAACAATGAGTTGGTTTTACCTACTCATCTTTCGCTTTGACTTGAACTACAGAAATCCCATATACCTGGGTATAAAGCTGCTTGTGCTTACGCCAACAGGTAAAGAACACAACATTAAGCTCTCTCTGTTAAAACAAACAAACAAGCAACAATAACATCACCACCAAAACTGTCAAACTTGTCCTCATTGTCTACTGGCTTCCTGCACTGCTCATCTTTAGGGTAGAGGTTATCTCCAAAGTTTGAGCCTGAGTTATGTAAAGTTTGACAAAAATTCTGGAATGAAGATCCTTTAGTCCTCAGGTACAATGGGAGATACTGCATTAGAGCTACAGCATCCAGGAGACAGACCTTTTCCAGAGCCTAGAACCAAAGAACTAAAATGAAATTCTCTCCACAGATCTCTTTATCTTCTGCTGCATTGCAAGACAGATTTCCTTCATTACTTGCTTTAAGGTAAACACACAGCAACATCTGTGAACCTTTGTACATAAATAAATGAAGAACAGAATGCTGCTGCATATGCTTTTCTTCTGGGGGAGAGGAACAAACATGCGGCAGGTGACAGCTGTGTTGTTAGCAGCACTGCCACCAGAATGCTTAAGAGTCTGTTGAACTGAGCAGTATATAAAAATCCACATAGGACAGAATGGAAGGTGTGAGAGAATATATTTGTTGTGAATGTGCCCTCCAACTGAGAAGTGTGGCAACAGCAGCACCAGAGAAAGAAGTTAGACTACACAGGGGAGCTAGGAATGTGAAAAAGACCTTCCTTCTGCACAAGTATTTACAGAAGCGCCTTGAGTTGCTCTTCACACACTGTAAAATACAGTTCCCCTCAGCGGGCCCCTGTCCATAACTGCACAGGTCTATTTCTGTAGGTATCTCTGCCCCAATTCTAGGCCACTTCCCCCTCACACAACACTTCACTTAGTGGTCTGTACCAGAACCTTCCCCAGCTGTGTTAAAATTCTCCATTGGAGAGTGTTTGAAGTTGGCTCCATCAACCTTTTGTGGCACTTCCACTGACACCCAGGGGAAGGCAGGTGGGGACTTTTTGCAGGATCTCATAGGATGTCCCTCATGGCCTTCTCTCACATAGCATCACAGGTAACGTGCCATGCGGACTGCAGTCTCCTGCTACCAGAGCAGAGAGCTCAGATGAGCACTCAGACAAGATTACCCTCTGTGCTAGAAGCCACAGCAATATATTGTCAGTCGTGGGCTTGGGACCAATGAGCAGCTTAGCCATGGGTTTGCCATTTGCAGCAGCAGTCTAGGCGCCGGTGGGTTACATTCATCCCAGCCTGCTGGCTCACAGCTTAGCGTGGCTACCGCCCCTGCCCACATGAACCCAGAGGAGACGTTCAACCTCAGGCCCCTCGGAGCGGGGGAGGCAGCTGAGAGGGCGAGGCGGTAGGTGCCCCCAGGCTCGGCGCAGCACCCCATCTCCCGGGAGGGTGCAGGCGCAGGATGCCCCTGGCGTCCACCGGAGGGAGTTCCGGGGGGCTGCCGTGGGGTGCTTGGGCGACACAGGGAGCAGGGCGGACCCCAGGCGTAACAGGCTCCAGGCAGAGAGCTCTCAGACAGGGGATCCGGCGCAGGATGGCGGCGGCTTCTTGCTCCGGACTCAGCCGGGCCGGCACAGGGCGGCATGAGGCGCGCTACGGGACCGGGCCGGCCGCGCTCCCTCCTCTGCTCCGCGGGGCTGGAGCCTCCCCTGGGCAGCGCCCCCAGCTCCTCCCCGCTCGGTAGCGCCGGTCTGAGCCCCTCCTCCCGTTTCCGCTGGCAGGAGCTGGAGCCGTGTCCTGCCGTGCCTCTGCAGCTACCCCACCACTCGACCCCATTCGGTCCGGCCCGGCCCAGGGACGCGCGGGTGAGAGCCGGCACCGCCGGGGGTGGGAGGCGGCGGAAAGTTGCGGGCGCTTCCCGGCCGTGGGAGACGGCAGGAGCGGGGCGGCGGGGGGGGGCTGCCGGTTGCGGGGGTGCCGGTCGCAGGGGCCGGGGGCCGCCGGCTTGGCGGCTTGAGGCGCTGAGGAGCGGAGGGGTCCCGGCAGGCGATGCGGGGTGGTGGAGCGGGAGGCTTGTAGCGGTAAGGAGCGTGTGGTGAAAACAATAATCCCCCCCCGCCCCCGGTTGTATAATTTTTGCGGAAACAGGAAAGTTAGTTCAGAGGGACGGGAAGAGCCCAGCGGCGTCTGCGTACGCGGTCCTGCTCTGCGCTGGAGAGCTCGCGTTGCCCAGCCCTCACGGGAGCAAATGGCTCCGGCTGCGGATTTCTCCCCACCACCGGGGAAAATGCGCCTGCAGCAGCGCTGCTTGCAGGCGGGGGGCTTCCTTTCTCCTCCCCTTGCACACCCCCTGAGGCTGCAGCAGGGTGTGAGGGTGCCGAGCCGAGCCTTGGATGGGTGGGAGGGCGGAGAAGCCCCCGTGGGGGGCAGAGCACGCGTGGGACTGCGGCGGGGGAGCCCGGGTGGCGGGAGGGAGGCTGCTCCAGGGGGCGGTTGTGGAGCAAGCCTACTGCTGGCCGGTGGGCTGACAGCTCTCCTCGGCAGCTGCCCGCAGAGGTGGTGCCACCAGTTCCTGCCTTCCCCCTTCTTACGTAAAACTTGACCCCAGCTTCACCTTTAACCGTTTAAGCTTTTGGAAACTTTTCTCCCTGAATCTTGAATATCCGCCTGTCACTGTGCTCCTGATGGGAGGTGGGAGCCTCTGGACCTTTGCCTCTCTCTAAAAGGCCTTCAGCTCCAGAGATTTCAGATGGGCAGAGTGGCATGGGGATGCTGCGTTGGAGGAAAAACTAGACTACAAGGGTGAATAAAGCTGCGTTTCTTTACTTAGTGCTTTTATCAAGTCTTTTTTTCTATGCTTTTACTCTGCATGACTTTGTGGTTTGAATCACAGGGCTAGGAGTGGGGGCACCTGATTTTTCTACCTGATTGCATTAAACTTATTTTAAGACTTTGGGGTAAGTCATCTGGGATTTGACTGGCAAAAAGTTTGATATTCTCCCGAACAGCCGTGAGGGTCAAATCATGTGGCTTGTTTGTGCTGTTACTCCTAGATACACCTAAACTCTACCTGTGGATGCCAAAACTTAACATGTTACTGTAGCAAAGTTCACACTAACAGGTGCCACAGGTAGTTTTAATGGTTTGTTTGTGAAGTTGAGAGATGACATTCTTTATGGTCAGGGTGTATAATGGCAAAGGATATTAGCCGCTGAAGAAACACATTCATATGAGATACCAGCATAGAATAGGGGGCTGTTGTTAGCACTCAATAATTTAAAAAATATCAAAAGATAAATTATCAATGTGATATGCATGTGGTTGATAATACCAAGGAAGAAAAATCAGTCCTCATAGTTCTATGCCCTTGGCTTCCATTTTGCATTTTTTCTGAGCTGCAGGAATTAAAACTGATGGAGCTAATATAGCTTCTGCCTCCAGATCTTTCCCTTTTGTATTTTTGGACCTTTGCAGTTCAAATTACAAATCCTACAGATGGCCTTTTCTATATTGGGACTGTAGAACTTCTGGCAAACTTGGTTTTGGGCATCTACACTTTCTTTAAAACTAATTTTCATGAATAAAACTGTATGAGAAGACCTTGCGGTTGGAATAATGCAGCATCATTTGCATTATTCCGACAAAGCTCTGAGGTTAGAATGGTCCTGCTCATCTCTTCGGAGGAGGGTAGAGGGTTTACTGGGAATGTCAGTGTTGTCTTAGTTATTGTGGATATTTTAACAGAAAATAGCAATCAGAGATGCATGTCCCACAGTATTTGTTTTCCTTGCTATTTTAAAGTTATTTACTTCCAAAGCATGCCAAACCTCTGTCTGTCCATGAGGGTATTTCCAACATAACTGTGTATTTTTAGTGTTTAACCCCTCCCTCCCTCCCTCCCCAGATACACAAACTAAAACATTGCAATAAGGATGTGAAACATGGGAACAGCAAAAGTTAAATAGGAGAACACTTGAGGATGCAGCACTGGTTAGAGGAGTTACTTTCACATATGTGGCACGTGTGAAACTAGCAAGTTTGCAGTAGAGATTCCAAGACTTTGTCTCAGTATTACCCTGAGAGCTGGTATGGAGTTCGTTGGGCCTTGATCAGAAGAGACTGCT
Source organism: Phalacrocorax aristotelis (assembly GCF_949628215.1). Lineage (NCBI taxonomy): Eukaryota > Metazoa > Chordata > Aves > Suliformes > Phalacrocoracidae > Phalacrocorax > Phalacrocorax aristotelis. The sequence continues at coordinate 134,509,295 of NC_134276.1, read as the reverse complement.
TGTTTTAGAAGCAGTACATTAACATTCCTGTTGCACTTGGATTTGACAATTGAAAACCCATCTCAGTTTTTCACTTTTGTTATACTTCAATATTGTGCTATTTGCAAGTGACTGATGCCCTGTTGGTTTTTTATGTTGCAAGAATGTCACTACATTTATTGATGCATAAAAAGAGACAAAAATGTGTTAAAGAGGCTGGGCATAAGCCAGCAGCGTGCCCTGGAAGCAAAGGCAGCTGACAGTATGCAGGGCTATATTTATAAGACTGCAGCCAATGTACCAAAGGAAGTGATTATTTTTCTGTACTTAGCATTTGTTAGACAGAGTCTAGAATACTGCATCCAGTTTTCTGCCCTCAGAGACAAGAAAGGTATGGATAAACTGGAGATAGTCCTAGTAGCCCTCCACTGGACTGTTGGGGGCTGGAGCATGTGTGGTGGAACAGCTGGCCCTTGGAAAGGGGTGGGGAGCTGGGAGCAGAGTTTGGTAACCCAGCTGGCAAGGCAGGTCCCCCACCAGCCAGGCCCCCATCCCATAGCACTAAGTGAGGCAGCCAGTGCCGAGCAAGAGTCTAGATTGCCAGGCAGGTATGTGGTGATAAGGCAGGTCCAAGATCAAGTTGAGATGTGAATCAGCAGGTGAGGATCAGGCCCAGTGATGGTAATTAGGGTCAGACACAGTCCAGTTGTCACTGAGCAGGTCCATAGTGATACAGCAGGTCTGAGGTCAAGTGAGGAAGTCATACCATGGGTCAGAGTCTGGATCAGCAGGGTCCATGACCGTACACAGACGTAACTGGAGACAGGCAGACCTGCAACATAGGGAGTGAAGGCCAAAGGCAGAGCTTAAACGGAGCTCCTGGGGCCATGGGCAAAGAGTGGGGGTAGAGACACCAGGTGAGGCTGATCAGGGCCTTTAAAAGCCTTTCAGTGCACTCAGGGCCCTGATACATCATGAAGATCATATGCTGAGGGAATTGTACTTGTTCATCCTGGAGAAGAGAAGGCTTTGATGGGACCTATAGTAATCTTCCAGTACTTAAGAGGAGGTTATCAAGAAGACAGAGCTAGGCTATTCACATTGGTATGTGGTTGTTGGATGATGGAGAACAAATATAAGTTGAAACAAGAGGTTCAAGCCAGATATAATGAAAACCTTTTCTGCCATGAGGACAGTCAAATTTTGGAACAGGTTGCTCAGAGGTGTTGTGTAATGTGTGTCCTCACAGGTTTTCAAGACCAAAGTGGATAAAGTCCTGTTGTGTCCTCATAGCCAACTCTATGTAGAGTAGAGCAGGAGTGGAGTTATATCACCTTCTCAGGTCTGCTCCAACACAAATTTTCTGGTCCTAAGATCAAACAGCCATTTGGTCTGAGAAGGAAGGAGGTGTGTAAAACTATGGCAATACTTGTAAGCACCACAGATGAAGAAATGGAGAAAGGTTTTAGGATGCTGATGTGTTGCTAAGATACTTAGTAGAGGAATTAAAAAAAAAAAGTTCCTCACTATGCTAAGAGCTTATGCTTGAAAGGGGTGTGGGGGTGGGGTAGGGGGGGCTGAAGATACTTTCTATTTGAAAACTTGCTTGAAACCAGTGATTCTCAATGTAAAAGTGCCTTTTTAGTGCAACTTCACTTAAAGATGCTTTCTGGAATAGTTCAAGCTGTGTTCTTTCACGTGTGATGACAATACAACATAGTGCTGAGCTTGGGAAAATACAGTGTATGATCAGGGAAGACTCATTACCTGAGGGTTACCTCCTTTGACTCTGTAGAAAATAGAATAAACATGTCGGGATCAGCCGAGCACTCTCCCTTTTGTGGCATGGTTGTTAACGGACCTTAGGGTTGAGTCAATCCTGCTAGGGCCAGCTTAGAAAAACCCAGAGAATGTTAGCACATCAGAAATAGGTCTTTGTATTTCCCTCTCTACATGGCAGTGAAATTGTGGTAAAGTAGGGATGTGCTGAGGAACTGCCTTCTCTTCACTCAGTACAATGCATGCTAGAATTTAATTTTGGGGAGAAGTGCTCACTGGAAGATACAAACTTTTGTCTATTTTGCTTATGGGTAACAATGCTCTGTTGGAGACAAAAGAGCAGTCACCAGTGCACTCTGTCCTTCCTCTCCATCTCTCCTGGTCTCCTAAAGCTGACTTCCAGAGACTGTTTCTGCTGCTCCTTATAGCCTCCCTCAGATGAAACTTGCATTGCTGAACGTCAGTGCTATACTTCCTGGGAAAAAAAGCATCAAATCAGTCTCTTGGGTCACTTCCTCTGGTTCAGTGACATACTTTCTGTGGTGTGTTCATAATGAGGCAGGACATTGTTCTCCAGTGAAAGATGTTGGATGCTTTCTTCATTGCACAGGTGTTTCTGGGAAAATCATGTGTGTCTGAGTTGTCTGTTGCCACAGTTAGACGCACTGTGCTTCAGCTGTCTTTCAACCCCTGTCTTTCTCAGCCTGCTTTGAAAGCACTTCCTCTTCAGGCTCTGTTAAACTGCTGCTTCTGATAGTCCAAGTGCTTGCATTCATTGCTGTAAAAAATAAACCTTGCAGACTAGAGTTTGTAGAATAAGGCACGATCCTTGGGCAGAGCCCTTCTGCTTTTGCCTTGACTGCAAGCACAGTAAAACAGGAGGCTGTGCTTCACTGAGAAGAACAGCTAGGAGATGTGGGATCCCCAGTAGGTAATGAACTACATTTTGATGGCAGTGAGATGTATTAGGCTGTTAAACGGCTTGTTGAGGAGGGGTGAAAAAATCCTGTTGTTGAAAAGCTTTTAAAATTCAGAGTATAAAACAAATAGTCATGTTCTGGGGATAGCTCCAGGAAGACGAGGCAGACTAAATCATAAACATATGCTCCAATAAGCCTTCAAGTGGACAAAGGTATTAATTAAGCTTAGCATTTCTTCACAGCAATGTGAATATGATGTGATATTATGATAACACAGATGTAATAGCATCAGTTTAAAAGATTTGAAGTTTGCATTAATTTTTGTTTCAAAAGGCATAACAGGAAAGTTTTTCTTATTTAAGTTCTTTGGAAAGCACTTTTTCCTTTTGCTGTCAGAGTTCTGCATTCTAATGCAAACTGTCATGCTGTTCTAATGCCTGATATTTCTGAAGGTGGAAGTGACTAACAGCTAGGGTGTTTATTTCCATGATCCCTGTTACAAATGCAAAGAGTGAAATAAACTTCATTAACTAGTGAAAAGCCTATTTTATTTCTGAGGCCAAGTCACTGCATGTCTCTAGAATCAGCTGAACTGTGTGAACTGAGCATTAGTTTCTATGCTGATATTTAAAGGAGAGCTGCCTTTGCCGTGGACAGTCTTCACTGATTTACAATTACTTTGATTGGTCTGTGTATACTCATAATAAGGATATGATGGAGTATATCAACGTTATGCAAGCATAGGACTACAAGAGCTGTATTATCCATATGTGGCATGTCTGGGGAGGAGACAGGGCTAGACTGGAGAAGGAGCTCAGGGAGGAGTAAGTGAAAATGCAAGAGTCTTGAGAAGGCTAAGGGAGAGGAAGTCTGCAGCCCTCCCCTGGGAGGAAGGTCTGAAAAGGAAGGATGAGGTGGTACACTGAACAGAGAGCTGAAATGTCACACCCAGCAGGTTTAAGGAGACTTCGCTCAAAATCTTGTGACTCTGTCCTAGGGAACAGGGATCAACTCAAATCCTAGAGAGCAGAGGGCTCTGTGAGCTCTTCTGTATTTGGTGTCCTTCAAGTTCTCTCCTAACTAAAGTCATTCAACCTGAAGGATTGAGGGAGGCAGGGCTTGAAGTTGAAGGAATCCTGGGTTTAGGACACTGGTGGGAAGGAGTTGTAGGAAAGAAAAGGTGGTGACAAAGTAGTTCTATCTGTATTCAGGGATTGCACTTTTCTCTATAACCTCTAGGTAATAATTACTAATTTCCAAATGGATATGGCCATACAGGGGCAAAGCCTGAGAGACAGCATTGCATAGTCTAGTTTTACCCAAGTTCCTAGTCTTTTGCAATTTGGTAGGGCATGCTAGCTCCTCAAGTGCCTTATGGAAGTGTGTTGACAAACAGTTTTTATGGCGATTGCAGCAATACTCAAAACTCATGCTGAGCACAGGCAAGGAGACTTTTCTGTTTGCATTTGCTCGTTTCTAAAGGTCGAATAATTCAAGAATGCTTTTGTAAGCATATTTTCCTTTCTCTGTGCCTGCTGTTTTTTGTGCATAACTCTGCATACAGTTCTGCCCTGGATGTTCACCTAGCTTTGTTTTGAACAGTTCTTTGATTTCTCAAATGCATACTTATCCCAAAATCAGATTTGCACTGCATTTTATGTTAAGACTGTAACCTTATGTGAATGAAGGTTGTTGCTTTAGTTCATTTGAAGAAAGTGCATCTGAAGTTACGAAGTATCGAAAGCAATGTTCTAAGAGTGTCTAGAATATTGTTTCCACTTGAGGATAGTGTGCAGAGTATTGTTTATATGTATACATGTGGACAAAATATAATCAGGAGAATGAGATAATGGCTCTGGCAATAGAAGAGATGTGTACTAACAAGCAGACAGGAGCATATTGCCTTGTAAAATAAAAAACTAAATGGCTGGCTTAAAAGCCTGTAAAGGAAACCTTCCAAATATAGTTTAAAGTGATTCTCTTTCATACCACAGAACATTTGGATCTCTCTGGTGCTGCTGTGCTGTTTCACAAAGTTTTGCCAAGTAACAGTGGCTCTGAGTGTTAAAAAGGCTCTTGCTGATCTGTTTCCCAGCAATGGAGAAAGTGACAGGACAGGCAAGACTTGCATTTCATAGCACCTGGGACACTATTGATAGCAGCAGAGGCATCTATGAGTAGCATATAAATTGTGTAGACACCTATAGCTTTGCTATTTGGTGCCATAAAAGGTGAAGAGCAAGTGGGAAGAACTGCAACTCTAGAAAAATTTCCAACTTATTTTCCTTACACCCACTCAGGATGGAAGAGGGGCTGGGTCTTACACTACAGAGCTTCTCCTGTTTCAGGTGGGTACCAGAGAAGAGCCAGGACCGTATTTCAGGTGAATGTGGTTGTAGATTAGGGTAAGAAAGCCATGGTAAAAGTAATTGCTGGGACCAGTGATCCATATGAAAGAGAGGAAGAGGCTTCATGGTGAACAGGAGCTTTTTGGAAGTGTTCTCTATTCCAAATAGAGAAGGCAAAGTGAAAAGGGCTGTGAAGCAGAGAAGGGGACTTCTAGGGAGAACTAGGCAGGGGAAATGAGAACAGAGAGAGAGTCTTAAGTTCCAACACCAATGTAAATTCATCTGTGTGGCTTTCAATTTTCCAAGTTCCATATTGTCCCACCCTTTCCTTGTAGGATGGTCACCACAAAATATCTCCCAAGAATTATAGAAGGAACTCTCCCCTTTTCATTCTATTTTTCTTTAAATAATTTCTCAAGACATCTTTTTAAAAGCAGCTTTCCCTGAAGAATTCACCTTCATTAGGTTCTTTCTCTTTTTTGCTCTTAGGCTTTCTTTTTTTTACTCCACCAGTTGAAGTTTCCTACTCTCCAGGGACCCCCAAGCAATCTCTGTTGTGTCTTGCTTTCTTTTATGAAAGCAAAAAGTCCTGCTTGTGTCTCATCATAGCTTGCTTTTCCCAGCTACATAGGCTCCATCTTCAACCCTTCCTTCTCATTCTATTCTCCATCAATTCCTCTTTGAAGAGCTGAGGAAGTTCATTCTATGGTAAAAGAACCACACATTCTGTTTTGCTGACTATAGTCTGTTTCTTCCTTGCTGCTTTTATATTCAACCACAACAGGAAACAAAACTAGTTTAAGTCATTTAGATGTGTGGCTTTTTAATAAGCTTTAAAGAGAAATGTTGCTTTGTGCAGGAATCTCCAACTTTCATTCTGCTTTAGCAAATTTAATTTACACAATGTTTAATTCCTATGTTTTTTAAACTTGAAAGTCACTTCTCAAAATCTTCTTAAGGCACTTGTCTCTTTTGGAGCTGCTAAGGCATCCCTCTCCTTTACTCTTAAGAGGCACCAAGAGGTTATATTCTTTGCTCCGTGTTCCACTGAAGTCAGTATAAGAAGATAGCTATCAGGCTGTTTCTGCATGGATTACTAGACAGACTTGTTACTGTTTCAAAGATTTGAAAGTGGTTAGAGATGTAGGTTTTAATTTTATTAATAAAATAAATGTATCCCATGCTTCAGGTACAAAATATCCTCACAGCAAACTTGGAACTATCAGTGACAGCCAAAGTAGGTATTTATCTGGTGTCAATGGCATTAGTCCAAGGCATCCATTTATGAGAGCAAACAGACTTTGCTTGCCCTTGGGACATGATTTGAGGAACTGAAAGACAAGTATGCTTTATTTTAGAGGTCTAAATGTGGTGATGTACCTAATGGTTATCAGGGGATAAGTGCCTACCAATCATTGAGCTTCCTATAAGAGAAAAGATCTACATTTTTTTTTTTTCTAGGTTTTGCTAGCCCTCATGTTATAGGACTTCTGGTTTGGAAGCCAGCCCTGTCTCCTCACCTCTTTCTGCTGTGAACAGTGGAGTGGACAGATTGCCTGGCTCTTGAGTACAGTTCCCCACTCATGTAGACAACATGGTGAAAGATGCAAGTTTCTAAGGATTTGCAGGGTGTCTGATCCTTGCAGCATCATTTGCTGCAACAACCTTCTACCTCCCTGAACCCGATAGCAAATCCAGGAGGGCATGGAATGAGCTCTTCAGTTACATCTGCCTGTGAATTTTCATCTCACCAGTTCTGGTCTAATTCTTATTTCTTTGAGTTTGTTATCAACACTTGCCTTGGTCAACAGCAGGACTTCTTCCCTCTAACAGTTTTCTTGGAAGTGTTTGATCTTCCTTTCTTAATTTTCCTTAGACCTGTCTTAAATCAAGCCAAGCAGCGTACCTGTGATGTGATGAGTGCCTGACACTGAGTTACATGACTTGAAGGACTCTCTCAGAACTTTCTGTCCTTGCTACAAATCATGCTGTATTCATAAAAGGCTTACATCAGTGGTGAAAGTAGTTAACCTTTGAATGTCATTGACAGCATACTCTGTGTGACATCGATTTGACTGACTAGCCAACACCTGTGCAGTGGAACTGTAGGAAACTTGGGTATTAAATTTTTGAAATTAAGAAAAAATATTATTTTTAGCTAAGCCAGATTTTACTTCAGTATGATGAAATTCAGTTGATGAAATAAAGTTGTCTATTGTGTCTCTAGGGAGCTGGGTTGGTTGGTTGGTTGGTTGCATGTGCCTGACATAGAACCTGACATCAGCAATGAGCCTAGTGTTCATGTAGTATTAGTTCACTTTATGGAAGATGTGTAGAACTGATGTGTATGATATGAACTGTGAAATCAATAAGATCTTATCTTGGCAACAAAGGCAATGGTTAATTTGAGGTAAACTACTTCTTAAAATTGAATGCAAAAAGATTTGAAAGTGAAGGCAACTAATTAGCTCCATGTTTACTATTCTGAAAGGGGCAGTGGTTAGTTTTGAAAACACCATTTTTGAAACTCGATTTTCTTATCCACCTTTAAAAATGCCTTATATTTGAAATCTCAAAACATCTAGGAATTAATTATTTTCTCATAGATATGCTGGAATACTTTTTGTGACTATAGGCTCTGAAAAAAGTGTTTCAGAATCTTACGTGATACAGTGAGGCAAGCTGAGGGAAAGCATTTAGAAACCACCACCAACAATGGAATAATGGAAGCATTTCTATTGACCAAGTTGGGTGGATAAACAATATTTTTTTAATAATCAGCCTGTACTTTCTGTGTGCAGCTGCAGTAATTTTTATGGGGTTTTAAACATTGGAGATGGTACTATTCTGTGTTTCTCCTCCATGTGGTTGGAGGAGGTCCTGGTTTCACTATTGTCAGTTTGCTATTTTTGCAGCACCATTCTAACATTGGGGTGGTACTGTTGCAGCCCTGAAAGTACCAGTATCAATTGGAGAAAGTGGGGTACTTTATGTTGTTTGGTTTTCAGTGATTTTCATTCCAGCAGTGGTTTGTTGTACTAGAAGCAAAGATGAGACCAGTCAAAAAGTGGGACTAGTGCAGAAGAGTTCATCAGGAAAGGTCTCGCTTAATTTCTGTTCTTGCTGCTGTAAACAGGTCATCAGGTGTCATGGTGATGATAGGGGACCTAAGTGCAAAGGGGAAGAAGCACTGGATTTTTCTGACTAGTATTTCTGATTTAATTGACACACAAGTTTTGATTTTCCCCCTAATCTCTGTTTTCCTTTTAGTTTCTGTGAGTCTGTTTTAATATTTTGCCTATTGTCATTATTTCAATTTGAGTCCAGATGAAATCAGTAGATTATGCCCTAGAGACCAGTGTTTAGACTTACGCCTTTTGTTCAGAAGGAGGTGGAATTTGACATAACTTTTCCTATTCTGGCCACCCCCACCCCAATCCCTTCTTTCTGTCCTCTTGAGGTAATAGGGTTTGTGATGGTAGGTGAGTCCAAAAGGCAACAAAGTTCACTTTGGTCTTCTTTATCTCCCCAGGTTTGGTCTGTGACTTTTCCATTGGTGTTCATCAAATTATCTCAAGAAGGTAAGATCTCAGTGAAGGGTACTCAGAGTCAGTCAATCCCATCTTTAACGCTGCTCGCATTGACATTAAGGGAAGATGAGTTGGGCCAACACTGAGCCCTTAGGAAACCTTCTTGTGATCTGTTATTTTCATGCCACAAATGCTGAGAGAGTCCAGAGTAACGTGGTTGTTTTGGGGTTGTCTCCACGTCCTGCTGTAGGTACCCAAGGAAATGTAACAGAGGAAGACAGTAATTCTCTTCGTTATATGCAAATATTCTTCTTCGTCTGTGTTCTTACCTGTCTCTGACGTTTGAATGGAAAGGAAGCACGGAAGAACAAAACAGCGTTCCTACTGTTAGCACTTCCAGTAGTGCATGTCAGTTTTATCCTTTTGTGCAACTGTAATTATATTAACAGGCTTGCAAAAACAGACTCATGTTGGAGGACCCACTGCTACCCTAGCATTAGGTGTCCTAGTGCAGCTCTGGGCCTATTGCTTTGTGTTTTTACACTCCCTATGTTCTTCATGGATTAGCCTTGGCTAAGAAGTGAGTGGAAAACATGGCACTGCGTACCTTTCGTTGCATTTCTGATGTGGTAGAGGAAGCAACTTCTGGCCCTTCAGGGAAAGGAAAGGTGAGAGCCACCTCTCTGCTGAATGCCACATGTTCTGCCAAAGGCTGCAAGGAGTGCAGGTTGGTAGGTCCTAGCAATGGGAACAGCAGAGGGATAATAGTCCACTCATGCACTTGGCCTGTCAAGGACTGTTACATGATTCTGTGCTGCTTGTGTAAAATTTTATAAAGAAAACTGCAGGCAAAGAACACCTACTATTGTACATTTTGGGATGAGTGATGAGAGATTATGGTCTGTAAAGGAAAAAAAAAATCTTGCTGTAATTGAAAAAGGGAAAGAACATGTTAGATGAGGCTAAGAAAAAGAAATGCTGAAGCTTTCCTTTACTTTTGTGTAAATCATCATTCCAGGTGATGCCACACAGTGACTCAGTCTTGGGGATATGGCAAAGATGCATTGACCTTGGGATACTGTTTTTATAAGGGAGAACTGAGAAATATACGGAGAGGGATTTTTCAATGTCAAGGCAGTAGTTCTGTTGTCTACCTGCTGTGGAAAATTTCACTTGCAGGAACTGCATGTTTCTGAGAGAAAATATTAGTGATAAGATGTATTAATAAGAGGTATACAACTAGCTTAAAATCTGTACATTTGCTGTTGACATGAACAGCTTCTGGGTATTTCTGTTGCAAGAAAAAGAATGAAGAGATAGTTTGGGGTTGTTAGGCATCAATATAGGTAACATCTGTATTTATAATAGGTGAGACAAAATGTTACAGTATGTAAGGTAACAAACCTATAAATTTTCATGCTGTAGAATTTAAGACAGTTGTTTTGTGCCTAAGCCAAGGCTTTTTATGTCTGCCCTGTGAGGCTGCTGTGTATTTACATCTTGTGGTGATTGTTTTGATTACTTTTTGCATGTGTGCTATGCTCTGAATCATACCAAATAGAGCTTTGTTGATTCCTGTGTCCTAGGAAAGCTGGGCTCTGCTCTTGACGATGGAGTACACCAGGGAAAAGGTAGCTGGGGAAGCTTGAAATAGTTATTGGTTCCAGGAGTTTTCTTTCTGTTCATCCTTGTGCCACTTGAAATGATTGCTGTACTGTGAGCTCTTTCACCTTGTTTCCACACCTTTAAAATTTGAAACTGCAGAAATTAATGTAACATTATCTACAATGTTTAAACTGCCTTGTGTTATGAAAGAGAGAATTCCCACAGCAGCCTTAACTCTGCCCCCAGAAGAGAAAGCACATCAAGTGAGTGTCTTAAGTTACACCATTATGTAGCACTGGGCACTAGGATGTACTGTTTGGCAAATATTTACATTTCAGATCTGGTCAAAGTCCATGGCAGTGTTGAAATATCATATGCTAATTATGCTAAATGATCATGTTACACTAGTAAATGGGCACCGGCTTGATTCCCAGAATGCTGATCTGAGAATCACATCATCAAGGAGTACAAAAGAATCCACATCCCTCAGAGAGAGAAGATAAATAGGATACTTCAAACATTTTTCTTGTGTTCATGGTAATATGCCATTTTCTCCCCTTTCGGTTATGTTACTGAAATCAGTTTCACAGCAGATTGAAAAATTAGTATCCCATTTCTAGTGGAGGTCTGGAAATTACCTCACTTTCTTTACCGTGCTGATCAGTGTTAGCTGTGGGATTTCAGATACCCTTTTCTGTAATTCAAGGATTTTCTTTTCCAAGGTGTCCATTTCTGCTAAGAAGATAGGACTTTGTCATGCTGAGCAGAATGGGAAATGAGCTTTTCACTTTCCATGGAACATACTTGTACATATTAAAAAGCTTGCCAGGCTTGCATTTCTAGCATCTGAACAACATATTTGTTGTTAAAATAAAATGATTGAATACCTTGCTAGCATGTGGTGTTGAAGTTGAGTGAAATACTCCTACTCATCATGCAAAATTAAATGCAGGGTATTATAAAAGCTGTTGCAGGAAACTGCTCAGTAGAGAAGTCAGGCCTAGATGATTAGTGGAGGCAGTCTTCAGTTATATCTTAAAACCACCACTCACTGTGATTTTTGGTTTTGTTTTTTTTTTTTTAAATGTCCATAAAGCACTGTAAGCTCTGATTGTTCTCACTGTTGTGTAATGGAATCAAAAAGGACATGTGAGATGCTTTGTGATGGTATGTTTTTGCCAGGGAGCCATTTTAAATAAGATGCACGTTTTAACACATAAGATGTACTCAATAATGGGTTTTAAATGTTTGAGGTGCTGTTGTATGGGCCAAGTTGGCACTATGCCTTACCCACGGGGTGGACTGTGGGATCTTCTAGGCTAACCCTGGATACCTCATTGGGGCGGGGCCTGTCTTTCCTTTGTCTAGTTTGTTTTGGACTGTGAGCAGGGTTATTGCTCCCAAATTCATTGGCTGCTCCCAGCAGAGTGAGGTACAGAGAGGAGGGCCTGGGAAATACTGTACAAATATAGACTGTAAAGTTTAATCCAAAACGAAATCAGACAAGCAAGGTGAGAAAGAGAAGTATGAGAACACCTTTAGTTACCTTATTTGGCTGTCTTGCAGTTACAGAAATAACTTGATGACCTGATTGTGTCAAAGGCATAGTAACACATTTATAAAATGTCTGTAATGTGCTGGGGTGTTCCACAGCTGGGCCAACACATCATTCATGTCTGACTTCAGAGACTGATGCCAAGAAGTCACTCTTCTTTGTCATACAAAGAGCTTGTCCAATTAAATGGAAATGTTAGATCAGGTCTTCAGGAACATTACTAGAAGTCCTGCTGAGATAGCATGAGGAAAACAAAGTTCCTCTGGGAAGTGGCCTTGGGGTTGGCCTTTGGCCAGGTCAGGGTAGTTTTGTTTACAGGTGTCTCTGTTTTAAACTGGATTCATAGAATCACAGGTTGGAAGGGACCTCAGAGATCATCTAGTCCAATCTTTCTAGGAAGAGCACAGTCTAGACAAGATGGCCCAGCTGGATCTTAAGTGTCCAATGTGGTGGAGTCCACACTTCCCTGGGGAGACTATACCAATGGTCGACTGTTCTCACTGTGAAAAATTTTCCTCTCATGTCCAATTGGAATCTCCCCAAGAGCAACTTGTGTCCATTCCCCCTTGTCCTCTCCACGTGACTCCATGCAAAAAGGGAGTCTCCATCATCTTTGTAGCTACCCCTGAAGTACTGGTACGTGGTGATGAGATCCCCTCTAAGCCTCCTTTTCTCAAGGCTGAACAAACCCAGCTCTCTCAGCCTACCCTCGTATGGCAGGCTTCCCAATCCTTTGATCGTCTTGGTGGCCCTTCTCTGGACCCCTTCCAGCCTGTCTACATCTCTTTTGTATAGCGGGGACCAGAACTGTATGCAGTACTCCAGGTGTGGCCTGACAAGAGCTGAGTAGAGCAGGATGATGACTACTTTATGTCTGCTGGTGATGCCCTGTGTGATGCAACCCAGCATCCTATCGGCCTCTTTGGCCGCAGCAGCACGCTCTTTGCTCCTATTGAGCTTCCTGTCCACCAGGCACCCCAGGTCCCTTTCCACGGAGCTGCTCTCCAGCCCGGTGGATCCCAGTCTGTGCTGCACTCCCGCATTATGTTTTCCCAGGTGCATGATCTTACACTTCTCCTTGTTGAACTTCATAAGGTTCTTGCTGGCCCACTCTTCCAGCCTATCCAGATCTTCCTGCAGAGCAGCTCTCCCTTCCAGGGTGTCTACTTCCCCACTCAATTTGGTGTCATCTGCAAAATTCATCAGGCTACACTTGATTCCATTACCCAAATCACTTACAAAGATGTTGAATAACATTGGGCCCAATATCAATCCCTGGGGGACTCCACTTGTGACAGGTTGCCACTTTGAAAAAGAGCTATTTACCACCACCCTTTGGGTGCGGCCTGTCAGCCACCCACTGCACAGACTACTTGTCTAGGCCATAACACATCAATTTCTCCAGGAGGAGGCCATGGGCGACTGTATCAAAGGCCTTGGAGAAGTCCAGGTAGACAATGTCCACTGCCTGCCCCATGTCAACCAGGCAAGTCACTTTGTCATAGAAGGCCACCAGGTTTGTCAAGCACGATCTGCCTTTAGTGAAGCCATGTTGGCTTTTCCCAATCATATGCTTCAAATGACTTGTGATGGCCCCCAGGAAGATTCGTTCCATAACTTTCCCAGAGATTGAAGTAAGGCTGATGGGCCTATAGTTACCAAGATCCTCACTCGAGCCTTTCTTGTAGATAGGGGTAACATTTGCCTTCCTCCAGTCTTCTGGGACATCCTCCGTTCTCCACGACTTATCGAAGATTATGGAGAGTGGCCTTGAGATGATGTCAGCCAGCTCTCTCAACACCCTCGGGTGGATGGTGTCTGGGCCTGTCAGTTTGTAGGGGTCAAGCCTCTGTAATAATTCACATACTAACCCTTCCTTCACTCATGGTGGGTCAGTGTTTGGATCAACCGAGAATTTCATTCCCAAAGCCTGGGACCCTACAGTGCTGGTAAAGACAGAGGTGAAGAAGGTGTTGAGGACCTCTGCCTTTTCAGCATCGTCGGTGATTGACTCTCCTTTTCTGTTTAACAGTGGGCCTGTGTTCTCCTTCTTCTTCTGCTTATGGTTTACATACCTGAAGAAACCTTTCTTGTTATTTTTGACATCTATGGCCAGTTTCAATTCAAGCTGGGCTTTTGCTTTTCTAACTGCATCTCTACATGCTCTGGCAATGCCCTTGTAGCTCTCGACAGATAATCCTCCACTTCTCCATCTCTGGTATGCTTCCCTTTTGGATTTGAGTAGATCCAGGAGTTCATGGTTGAGCCATGGGGGCCTCCTGCTCTGCTTACTTCCCTTTCCTTTATAGGGGATTCTGAGGCCTTGAGGTAGAATTGTAAATGATCCTGTCCAGTAAGTTCCTAAGTAATATGATATAGCTAAGCTGTAATGTGCATAAATTTAAATCACCACGTATGAGAGCACCCTGCTGGCAAAAGGTAAATTAGTTATGGAGAAAGGAAACTTATTTGTCCCAGCGATATTATTAAGAATTAATCTCTGGCTCTTCTCAGGTTGCTTGAACCTGGAATATTTGCCCCCATTGTTAATGAATTTAAGAGGTTCTCCCTGGTGCTACCACTGTCACCAAGAAAACACGTTTTCTTATTTCTTCTGCTTCCTTGGAATATCAGATTTGTGGCTCCCTCCCACAGGTAGGTTTTTATTTAAGTGTTTTAATATGGAGAAAAACTTTCACTTGAGGCTTTAGTGACGTGTATAATCAAACTCCTATGAATGATAAGGTGAGACTAGTTCTTCATTTGTCATGTGGGAGAAGGCATGGAAGAATGCCATCACTGATGGAGCACCATTTTCTGCTCTTCCTTAGCTTGTTGTCCCTATTGCTTGTAACGAAGCTCCCACAGAGCTGCGGTCCCCAGCTGCGTTCCATACAGCAGTTCTTGAGCGTGGCTGCCTAGGAAAGCAACTGGGGGTGATTCTCTCTGGTCTGAGCTGGGCCATGTACGTATTTTGTTGCATGCAGTGGATTGTCTGCATCTCTCTGTTAAAATGGAAAGGCCTCATTTTTAATAGTGGTGTGTATATGTTCATATGGTAGCCTATTGGACAGCTGTGAAGTAAATTCAATTTCTTAAAGCAGTAGTTTTCAGTCTTATTATCAGACCTTAAGCATTTTCTACTGGAGGCTACAGTCAATTCAAACCCAATTTGAACTCTTGATATTTTTCAGCTGCTATATTTAAATTCTTGAGCCAGATATTCATGCCTGCTCTGCACATCACATTCGTGCTGCTCAGCTCCGGAGGGGCTGTGTATGGTTAGGTGTATTTGTCTTAAGGAGCCAAGAAAATGAGCTTATTAGGGTACCAACACTTTAATTATCAGTGGATTCTTTCTTTCCTTATTTTTATTCTTTCGCATAAAATTATTGCCCTTATCCCTGAACAATTTCCTTCAGTGTAGGAGAGATATTAGGTCATGTATCTCTAGCTCCATGTGGACCTAAGTGGGATTTTAGGAGCTGTGCTACTTTCCTTGCTAGTAGCCCTGATCTCCTCCCCATCATTTTCAAAGGGATACCTCTGTCGATCAGCAGAAACATTTGTAGTATCACGGAGTTAGAGAGGGTGGTGAGGGGAAAATGTTTCAGCCCTCTGTAGAGCCAGTATCAAATTACTTACTATTAATGTGTTTCCTGGTGCTTTGGTTCAGTTGCTGCAGATTTTCAGGCAGCTGGGTGCCCCTTAGGAGGCTAGGTTTCCCTCAAGCGGAATCACAGAATTTTTTTCCTGATACAGTCTATAGTTTTTGGATGGTGTATCATGATGTAGAAGTCATTGTCAAGGCTTTTGCCAAGCCTGTTGCTTGGGCTGACAGTTCAGTGCTTTTACAAAAAAGTTGGTGATATGTGTAGGTAACAAGAATAGCCATTAATCCTAGTTCTTTCCCTTCTATCAAGCTAATTAATCAGTCTTCCCCTTTGTGTTCCTACCATTGCAATACTGGGAGGCTGTTAGCTTGTACTCTGCCCTGTGCAGTTTTTGACTAAACTATGCTACTTAGTTGTTTTATCTTTTCCATCCTGCCAATATATTGCTCTCAGGCTGACATGGAGATTAACTGACCTTGTATTGTATAATTTTTCCTGTTTTAAAATCCTCACTCTAGGAATGTTTGAGAAGGAAAATGGGGGAATTAGGAAACAAATGGTCGGTTAGCTAGGATTTGGTGCACAATATCTGAGGACAGAGACATAAAGCAGTACTATTAATAAGAAAAGTAAGACATAAATGCACTATTGCTACATAGAGCACAGGATGGGAGAGATGGAAAACCTATTGTATTTCCTCTAATTTGCCCTCATTAGTGGGTTTCAGAGGCTCATGGAGAGATTCCCCAAAGTAACTCACCAGGAAACTTCTTTTTCTAAGTGAGCTGCATCAAGGAAATTCCAGACCCTTATCTGATTCAATTACTTGATTGAATTGACAGTTGATAAAACATGTTTGAATTTTGATAAGGTATTTAGTACAAAGCTAGGCAATAAAGTCAGATGGAAATGAAAGACATACCAATTGACAAAAGCCTGTCATATGGACCAGGAGGAGGTTAAGCACAAAACATTTTGAGCTGGCCTATCTGATGCTATGCAAGGTGGATAAAATTTGAACCCAAGGTTGCTAGCATTTGGTTTGCCTTTGTGTGTTATTTTTACCTTCTGTTCCAGGGACAAGCATTAAGTCAGGCTTGACTGTACATTGCTAGGAGTGGTAAGAATGAGGGTAGAGGCTGTGGGCATAGTGAGTGAGCCATTCATGGCTAAGAACAGAAATGGAATTTGGTGCCTGTGGCTCTAAGCAGGACAGATGACACAGATTTGTGGGGAGCAGTTGCAAAAGCATGAACTCATCCTTACAGCACAGTTAGTTTGAATTTGGGTAGAATGTAAGCCTAAAGCATAATCAGACTTTGCAGGGGCTCTGTCTCTGACATAAGCATTCACACTCAGGGTGTTGACACTGTAGTTATTTTGGATTGTTCTCAGCCTAAACAAGCTGATGGACTTGTCACACAGCACTGCTGAAAAGTATGTTAATACCAGTTACTGGGCAAAACTCATATTATGACCTATCTTTTTGTCATATTAATTTTTGTAATCTTTTTAAAGTGTGCAATTTAAGGTGAAAACAGAAAACTAGGTAGTTTCAGATGTCATTTTTAAAAAGTGGTTTTGATTTTAAAATGTATTTGCATTTTATAAGCATACTTCTAAAAAGGTAATGCCTAACAATTAGTTTTTATTGTCTCCAGGGAATTATTTTTAGCCTAATAGTATTTATGTATCTAATTTATGTTATACGCTTCTCTGACAGCATTTCCTACTTTTTTTCTTACATACTGTATACATCTTAAAAAGAATATAGAAAGTCGGGAGGAAGTTAGTGAAGGCTGCATGTTGTGACATACATGTTTTCTTCACTGTTTTGATGTTATTTTTTTTAATGGTGGCTATACAATTTAAACTTAAGGCATTGTGAGAAGTGTTCCTTAAAATATGTGGCTTGTGATTCTAAGTTCTGTTCACATACTAGAAAATTAAGATGTGCTTCAGAGCTGAATTTTTTGTAGGAGACCTCACACAGGAAAACTGTCGAGGGTGCTCTTTGTCCAGCCACACCTATGATACTTGGTGCTGTTTGGGTCATTCCAGAGACATGCACGATGGGAAGAGGACTCCCAGAGTGAATTGAATATTGATATTTTGCAGTTCTGAATAAGAAAATCAGTATGCTAGCAAAACTGGTATCCTTCCTTGTAATTTATTATTATAACCTTGTTATTTAATTGAAAAAAAGAGAATTTGTGGAAAGCCAGTGAGTATGGTGGTATGAGAACACTATTTATTAACTTTGCATTTACTGACATTTGTATATGTCTGGCTTTCAAAGCTGAAATAAAAATCTCAGGGGCAACAATGACCTTTGTTAGGATTTTTTTACAAGTCACAAGTGTTTGCTGCTGTAGTCTTCAGTCTGCTTGTTGTTTGGTCTGAGTTTTTTTTGGGGGGTGGTTGGTTGGTTTGGTTTGGGGTTTTTTTGTTTGTTTTTGCTTTAAAGCTGTCTACAGTGCATCTTTTATTTATTGGTATGGTGCATTGTGCAATGAAGACTTAAACCGGCAAAGAGCTGGTGCACAGGAATGTACTTCTTAAATGTTTCCTGCTTTTGTATTTTCATGCGAGTGCTTCCTTTGATAGCAGCACAGAACAATACACAGATTAAACTCTATGTTGTGGTTTTTTTGTTGTTGGTGGTTTTTTTTTTTAAACAATTGTTACTTGTGCCGGAACAGTGGTTTACAGTTGGCTAGTACCAGTCATCTACAACTGGTGGATGAGGGTGCAGTTGAGGGAATCCAGCCAAGCTCAGACAAATTCCTGTTTGTTAAATCATCCACAGCTACCCAATTTGAAATGTATTAAATGAGGCTGATGAACCTTAGATGAATCAGAAGATAGCAGCAGTATGTGGAAAGAAATAAAGTAGTATGGGCATGGAAATTTTCTCTTTTAAAGGAGGTCATGTAAAGAGAGAGAAAAAGACTAATCTTCAATGTTTTTCAGGTTAAAATACTGAAGCTGTTTAGTGACTCTGTCCAACTTTTGTCCTCTGCACTCAATTTACAGAAAGCTGTAGATACATTTGTACCCTTGTTTCAAAATAACATTATGCACTTTTATTTGCATTATCATAATTCCATGGATACCCACTTCAAACAAACATATCAAGTAAGTACTTAAAATTGAAAATATATAGTATTATTATACATGCCATCCTGTCTTTAATTTGGTAGTCTTCCAAGAACCATAAAAGAAAGCTTTTGATTGCTTTCTGTCATGTATAAGAAGGGGAGGCTCAATGAAACTCAAAGATGGGAAAATCAACAAAGGAAAATTGTCTACTTTTCATACAGCATATCGTTATTATAGATTGTAGAAGTCATCATCAAGGTTGATGGTGGGGCTGTGAGTCTAGTGCATTTAAAACAGTTTGGGGGTACAGTTAGGTAATGAATACATAAATATAATACTAAAATCCTACTTGGAGAGGGATATTTGGGAAGAGTGGCTGGAAAGCTGCCTGGCGGAAAAGGACCTGGGGGTGTTGGTTGACAGCCAGCTGAACATGAGCCAGCAGTATGCCCGGGTGGCCAAGAAGGCCAACAGCATCCTGGCTTGTATCAGGAATAGTGAGGCCAGTAGGAGTAGGGAAGTGATTGTGCCCCTGTACTAGGCACTGGTGAGGCCGCACCTCGAGTACTGTGTTCAGTTTTGGGCCCCTCACTACAAGAAGGACATTGAGGTGCTGGAGCACATCCAGAGAAGGGCAACAAAGCTGGTAAAGGGTCTAGAACACAAGTCTTATGAGGAGCAGCTGAGGGAACTGGGGTTATTTATCCTGGAGAAAAGTAGGCTGAGGGGAGACCTTATCGCTCTGTACAACTGCCTGAAAGGGGGTTGTAGTGAGGTGGATGTTGGTCTCTTCTCCCAAGTAACAAGTGATAGGACAAGAAGAAATGGCCTCAAGTTGCACCAGGGGAGGTTTAGATTAGATATTAGGAAAAACTTTGCTGAAAGGGTTGTCTAGCATTGGAACAGGCTGCGGAGAGAGGTGGTAGAGTCACCATCCCTGGAGGCGTTCAAAAAAACGTGCAGATGTGGCACTTCAGGGCATGCTTAGGAGGTGCGGTGGTGTTGGGTTGACAGTTGGTCTTGATCTTAGAGGTCTTTTCCAACCTTTATGATTCTGTATTGAATGTTTGGTTTCAGCTTTTAAGCCTGTTCTCCACCTATTAAGTTAAATTAGGGATTTTCAAGTGGCAACAATTTTCTCTCCTTACTGACTGCTATGAGATTCTTCTCCCTTCCTGTGAGAGTATAGCACTCAGCATTTCAAGACTGCACATGATCTAATAATTTAAGTGAAGCACTGGCAGGCTCTGCATCATGGTGTGTCTGCTCTGACCTGATCACGGTGCCCACAAACTTCCTGTCGAGGGACAAGTGAACTTCTGGTACTGTAAGAACATGTCACATGAGCGCGTCACAATGTGACGATAAGTTGTTGCATGAGATTGGATGCATGTTTGTTGTTCAGCAAAACTGGAGGCATTTTCCTCCCATTTCAGTAACTTCTGTCATGCAATAGGAGGGCATTATGGGAGCATCCAGGAAAAGAGAGAAAAGAAACAGGCTGCAGGCCACTGAGGAATTAGTCTGCCCACAGCTGTGGGACAGTCAACAAAGATGATGGGAAATACCCTTTGGGTTAGATGAGTTGTTTTGTTAAAGTGGATGGATGCCAGACTAGATGCTCTACTAATTCAGAGATCCCCAAAGGATGGTGTGTATGATGGTTGTGGTATCTGAGCATGCCCATGCAGCAGAATTACATATCATTATATTATGCTGAGAACGTACATAAAGCAGCAGCACTGCTGTGAAAGTATGTAGCTGAGCAAAGTGATTTTGAAACTTCTGTACTTGATGAACTCTGCTCTCCTCTCCTTTAGAGACTTAGACATTACTGTGAAATATTTATAAACATCATTCTCTTTTAAAACTGTATTTATCTTTTGTCCTCCTGAACATTTAACTGTGCTTCAGAGATCCAGGGTGCTTACTGTGATGTAATGCTTACTGCTGATACTGTATGTGTAACTGAGAGTCATGGGAGCAACTTGAAGCCAAGTATTACATCAGACTCTGCCTACCAGGCAGTGATTTGGTTTGGCCCTGCTGGGTTATTGCTGCTCTCAGAGTTTCTGTCAGCAAGTCTACTCATGACTGATATAAAGTTTTAATCTAGATTAATGACATTAAATGTGGGTTCCGTCATTGACTATTGTGGTCAGATACTTGACACTATTCTACATCTGGCAGCCTTCATGCTAATGATGGTTATTATGGAGCAGATATGGTAAGGATAGTGGCACTTTAGAGTTGATACACAGGCCAAGGGTGACTATCATCATCATGGAAACTTTCCAAAGATTTGCTTCTAGCCTGATTAAAATCTTGTGTCTATATGACCTTATGCATCTTAGTACCCATATCAATATGTTTGTACTGAAGGAAGCATACAGAGGGAGTGGGGACATTGATTTAAATTTTCTTGAAACAAGTGCTGCTAACTAAGCATGTAAGCTGTGGGTGAGCAGCCCAAACATTCCTCAATGCTACAAACGTATGCCAGCACTCCTTGTGAATGCAGAACAGGAAGGCCTGGTACAGGCATTTGCCAGATGTTAATGCCATTTAAAATACCATTTTAAAAGCATTTATAAATGCAGTTGCTTCAGAGTGGTGAGCACCCAAAAAGTAAATAAATATTGATGTTTGTGATGTTACTATCAGAAAGGGTATTGAATCTGTGATACCTCTGACTCCCATGTGGTGAAGGTTATAAGGTGAGGTCTCCTACAGAATCATTTACGTTGGAAGGGACTTCTGGGGATTATCTAGACCTGCTCCTCCTCAGAGCAAGATCAATGCTGACTTCAGACTAAGTTGTTCAGACTTTGTCCAGGTGGGTCATGAAAAATCTACATGGATATAGATTCCACAGCCTCTTGGACAACAGTTCCAGTACTTCATAGCAGTGTTGGGTTTTGTTTTTTTTTTTAAAATGTCCTGTGGCAACTTCAGTTGATTGTCTCGTGTCCACCAGCTGTATTCCTTAGTAAAGAGCCTGGCTCTGTGTTATCAGTAATCTTCTCTTAGGAACTGAAAGTCTGCTATTCTGTTCCCCCAAAGCCTTCGCAGGCTAAACAAGCCCCATTTCCTCAGCCTTTCCTCACAGATCCAGTGCTCTAGCTCCCTGAGCATCTTGGTGGACTTTGGCAGAACTTGCCCAAGTTTATCCACATCTTTCTCGTACTGGAGGGCCCAGAACCACATTTAGTACAGTGTTGGGTAAAGGGGAATAATCACTTCTATTATCTACTGTATATGTTCCTGTTGATACAGTCCAGTAAGCTTTTAGCCTTCATTGTTGTCACAGTATAATTCTGACTCCTGTTTAGCCTAGTGTCCACGAGGACCTAAAAATCCTTTTCAGCAGTAGTTCTCTCCTGATGGCCTGTTCCTCTGGCCTGTCTAGGTCCCTCAGAATGGTAGCCCTGCCCTGGAGCATATTGACTGCGACCCCTAGTTTGCTGTCATCTACAAACTTGATGAGAAGGTACTGTGTCATCTTCTGCAGGTCATTGATAAAGATATTAAACAGGACAAGCCTCAAGATAGACCCATGCGGTACTCCACTTCTTACTGACCTCCAGCGTAAAGTATGACACTTCAAGAACTATTGTTTGAGCCCAACCTTCCAACCAGTTTTTTACCTGTCTAGTTGCCCGTGCATCCAGACTGTAATTCATAACTTGGATAACAAGAGTACTGTAAGAGACTGTTAAAAGGCTTGCAGAGGTAAATGACATCTGATGTTCTCCCATTGTCCACAAATCCAGTTGTTTTATCATATAAGGCAATCAGGTTCATTAGGCATGATTTTTCACTGGTAAATCTGTGTTGACTGTTCCTACTCACCAACAGCATCTTCATGTGCCCAGAAATGTGTTTCAAGAATACTTGCTTCATGCACCAGTACATGCTGTGGGCTGAACATCTGGAAAGCAGCTCTGCAGAGAAGGACCTTGAGGTCCTCGTTGATGAAAAGCTGACCATAAGCCAGCAGTGCACCCTCATGGCAAAGGCAGCCAACAGCATTTGGGACTGCATTAGGAAGAGCATTTCCAGTAGGCTGAGGAGGATGATCCTTCCTTCCTCTCTGCTCAGCAGTGGTAAGCCACATCTGGAGTACTGTGTCCAGCTGTGGGCTCCTCAGCAAAGGAAAGGTATTGGACATATTAGAGCTAGTCCAGCAAAAGTCCACAAAAATGATTAAGGGACTGGAGCATCTTGCATATAAGGAGAGGCTGAGAGAGCTGGGACTGTTCAGCCTGGAGAAGGCTCAAGGGGGAAAAAATCTTATCAATGTGTAGAAATACCTGATGGGGAGAAAATGAAGAAGAGTGAGCCAGACTCTTCTCGGTACTGCCCGCTGACAAGACACGAGGCATTGGACAGAATTTAAAACATGAAATTCCATCTGAAGACAAGAAAAAAAAATTTACTGTGAGCATGGTCAAACATTGGACTGGGGGTTGTTCAGAGAGGTTGTGGAGTCTCCATCTTGGGAGATACTCAAAACCCAGCTGGACACAATCCTGGGGAAACCTGCTGTACTTGACCCTGCAGGTCAAGCAGGGGGCTGGACTAGATGATCTCAAAAGCCCCCTTCCAGCCTCCATGGTTCTGTGGTTTTCCCAGCTACCAAAGTGAGGTTGACCAGCCTGTAGTTGCCTGGATTGTTCTTTCTCCTTTTTTGAGGACAGGTTAAATGTTTGCCTTTCTCCACTTGTTGGAGACCTACCATGATCTCTACAAGCTTTCAAACACAATAGTGAGCAGTCTTTCTATTACATTGACTGTGATTATTTCAGCACCCTAGAATGCATCTTATCTCATCTCAGGGACTTCTATGGGTTGAGATTTTTTTAAGAGATCCTTGACTCAATTCTCTTCTGCTACTGATAGACTTTATCCTCCTTGAACCCTGTCTCTAGATACTGGGGCCTCAGACCTTCCTTGTGAAGGCTGAGGCAAAAAAGACATGAAGAACCTCAGTCTTATCTGTATCAGCTGACACTAAATCATCTGACCCCCAGCAGGCCTATGTTTTCCTCAGCTATTCTTTTGCTGCTAATGTAGCTTTTCTTGTTGTCCTCGATGTCCCTTCTCAGTTTCAGATTTAGGTGAGCTTTGGCTTTCCTACCATCATTCTACACAGGCAGGGCTTCTGTATTCCTCCTCTGTAATCTGCCCTCATTTATATCTTTTGTGAATGTCCTGTTTGCATTAGGGCTCAGTCCTACATTCCTTGTTTAGCCAAGCCACTCTCCTATATGTATTCTTATTTTCCTGAGTAGTAGAACAGACTCTTGTGCTTTGAGGAGGCTGCTATCAAAGATGTGCCAGCCTGTCCTTCTCTGGTTTACGAGCTAGAAGGTCACTTGTTTCAAACTAGTCCACTGACTTTCCTGAGACTGCAGGCCTGATCTAGGTGTAATATAGGTTTTAGTGATGTGACAGGCCTGCTGGTAGGCCATAGTAAATACAATCCCTGAGCTTGCAAATGCAGTAGTACACATATAATATCAGACACTGTGTTCAGAAAATCCTCAGCTATTGCTGACTGAAGAGGTACACCTGTGGTATCGCATGGAGATATTATCTAAGTCCTGAAAGAGGAGTAGATGGGTTATTACAGTGTTACAGCTGAGCTAATCACCTTTATCTCTCAGCAGGCTTAATTAGATTAGGAACAGCGCTATTCTGGTGCAGTTACACTGTCACTGGTTCTGCAGCAAACTTGGTCAGTACTAACTCAGAGTTTGTAAACTTGTTTGTTTGTAAACAACAAACCCACCCATGAATAATAGATCTGCTGATTTCCATTGAACTATATATGCATTATATCCAGCTTTAGACCGGGCCCTGACTCCTTCAGTAGTAACCCTGACTGAATTTGACGTAGCAATCCAGATGTGATGGTGATTTTTTTTTCCTAGTCATTAAATTCTTAATCTGTTTTCCTTTTTTAGCCCATTAGAGAGCTTATTTTGAAAGTTTGTGTTAGAACATTTATCTTTCTTCTATCAGTACCCAATATTCTTAGGAAAGTCTCACTTTTTGGCATATTTATTATTTATTTTGTTACTGGTGCACAGGATTTCATTTAGTTTGCTGATAAAGGACTTTATGCCCTTCAGAGAAGGTTTCTCTCTGAGCTTTCCTTGTTCTGCATGCTAGTTAAACTCAAGCTAAAATTCATATATGGGGCCTGAGGAGGAAAAGGAGAATATTTCAGCTGTGCTTACATATGAACTTATTTTATTTAAAGTGAATTATAAATAATTAACTTATTTTAAGTAAAGTGAATTATAAAATCCAGTAGTTCTCCTTCAGTTTTAATGTTTGCTTATCTTACAGCTTGGGATATGGAAATATATGATTGATTTTTTTTTTTTTCCCCTCTTCAAAACTCTCATAATTTCCTTCCTGAGCATCAAGCAGAACTTTTCCTTGGGCACTGTTTTCAGTTTTCATAGAAATACAGGGCTGAAGTTGAGCAAAATCTCCCCATAATTACCTGTAGCTAGCTGTTGTAGGGCAGAATCTCACCTTACAAAGATGTTTGAAAACCTTCCTTTTAAAGACAGAATTGGCCCACTGCTCTTTTAAAAGTCTACTTTTTAATTTTTAGCTTTACAGTGGTTAACAAGACACCATAATTATTTTCTTAGTATCTTTTCAGTCTTCCCCTTGGCTAGCCTTTGCATTACTTTTAACACTAGAGGGCGGCTGAAACATTTCAGTTCTTTCAGAACACTAACTTTCATTTTTCATTACCAGAAGAAAGGAGTTTTGTTAACCGCTTATTATATGATATTTATTTTTAGCAATTAGTTTGCTATATTTCTTTCAGTCCTTTCAAAAACTAAAAATACAGTTTTTAACTTTCTAGCTTTCTGTGTGCTTTTATAGCTCTATCATGCAGTTAGACTCATCAGCAGTCAAGGAGGTAGAATAGTTTAACTTTTTAGCTATGAAGACATACTGATTGTACTTTCTGTCTGATTTGATGGGTGTTTTGAACCACCTTGTTTCAGAAACATGGGGAGAGGTGCCAGAGATGGAATGTATTAAAATTTTCCCGTTAATTTTTTCAAGAAAGTAAAAGTTGATTTTATAGCACTTCCGATAATTTTGTAGTTTTTATTGGGATATAATTGTAAATTAAATTCCAAAACACTTTACTCTTTATTCTATGCTTTGTTTCAAAGTAATCTTTTTTCTCCCTAGCAGAGCTGCAAAATGGTAACTACTGCCCTTGCAGAAGTTGTTCTACCACCTTAGGAATCAGAAAATACTACGATTTTAGGAAAAAAAAAAGGTCAAAACAGTTAAATCTTATTAATTTTCATGTGAACCCTGAAAATAAACCTAAAATTGGAAATATTTCATTTTTTTAATTAAGGAAGTGCGCTGAAATACATACTGGAAAATGCTACTCTTTGTAAGTTGCTTCAAGGGTATATTGTCAGAGATGTGATATATTCATCTGTTCTGGCTGTAAAGAAAGAACGTATTCTGTCTTGTGAGTTGGTTGCTTATGCATCTTTTTGTGGTTTTTTTTTCCTCTTTTCCTGTTTTGAATCCATTAACTTACTGCAAGTGTTGAACAGCAGCTGACTGATCAAATGTTTATTTGCACTTGAACTCTGAATGGTGTTTGGAATATTAACAAAATCGTATCAGTAAGCCTTTAAGAGAGGAACTCATAGTCTGTTGTGATTAGTGTAAGAGATTAATCTGATTTTTCCTTGACTTGGTGTCAGATGATTTGTTTCCCTCTCTACAAATTATGTGACCTGAAAAGTAACCCATGCCTCTTAGGGACATATTGCACCGTAGCAATTTTGTAGTGACAGTAAGGACATAGTGCTTTCTCTCAAGCTAAACTTCTGGAATTGTGTAGTTATAAGAAAATCTTGTCTATTTTTATCAAAAGCTTTTCTTTAGCTGCCAGAGGTGGAAAGAAGAATTAAAATACCTAAGCTATAGGCACAAGCAGTAAAAGAAAAAAATGTATAATTTATTATTTTGGAGAATAAAGGGAAAAAAGGCTGTTTTCAGACAGCAAGCTGCATGGTTTGGCTTGTGATGCTGACACTGATGCAAAACTATGGATTGCAGTTTTCCCACATTGGAGGAGAGAGAGGCCTGAGCTGGAGTCACTGAGAATGGAATGGCTTTGTCTCTTTTTGTTGTGATATCCTGAAGGTGCTGCAGCTTTTGTGCCTTTGCTTTGTTTCCTCTATAATTTCCTTTTTATCTTGCAGAGAATACTATTATCTCTGACACTTCCTTGGCAGTTTTGGACATAACATAAGCATTCTCACCAGCCTGTGCTGATTGACAGGACATATTTTGAAAATGGTTGATGCTTGCTTAATTTTTTCATATGGGGTTCTGCAAAGTACCGGGATGCTTCGCTTTTGGACAGTGCCATAGTACTACTTTAGTAAGAGGTGGATTTCCATAGAAGTGATTCCAAAAAAATGCAGTAGTAGAGCACTTCTGTTTCTCTATTGGTTCTGGATGACAAGAAAGAAACAATTTAAATTAGCAAAACCATAGCATCTTTATTTTGTTCCTACGTGCCAGCCTTGCAAATTGAAAGGCTTTATTTATAACCAATAGAAGAGAAGTTGCTAAGGGCCAAATTTTCTTCCTGTGAAACTTAATTGTTTGGTCACGATTATGCCCTGAAATGTCACTATGCAATCTCATTTTTTCTAGACGTGCTGAAATTAAACCATCTGTAAATTATTTTCATGACTTACAGTCAACGGTGAACTTCCGCTCCCTCTCTCTGAACTGCATTGCCTTTGTAGGACAAAAAGAAGTGATAAACCTTCAGAGGGGTCTGTACTGGGTCCAGTCCTGTTCAACATATTCATCAATGACCTGGACAAACGGACAGAGTGTAACCCCGGCAAGTTTGCTGATGATACAAAACTGGGAGGAGTGGCTGATACACCAGAAGGCTGTGCTGCCATCCAATGAGACCTGGATAGGCTGGAGAGCTGGCCAAGGGGAGCCTCATGAAATTCAACAAAAGCCAGTGTCAGGTCCTGCACCTGGGCAGGAGCAACCCCAGGTACTGGTACTGGTTGGAGATTGACCTGCTGGCAGGCAGCTCTGCTGAGAATGACCTGGAATTGCTGGTGGACAGCAAGCTGACCCTTAACCAGCACTGTGTCCTTGTGGCCAAGAAGGCCAACAGTATCCTCGGCAGCATAAAAAGGAGTGTGGCCAGCAGGTTGAGGGAGGTTATCCTGCCCCTCTGCTCCACCCTAGTGAGGCCATATCTGGAGTACTGTGTCCAGTTCTAGGCTCCCCAGTTCAAGCAGGACAGGGAACTAGTTGAGCAAGTTCAGCAGAGAGCTACGAAGATGGTCAGGGGACTGGAGCATCTCTCTTATGAGGAAAGGCTGAGAGCCCTGGGTTGTTTGAGCCTGGAGAAGACTGAGGGAGTATCTTACCAATGCTTATAAATATCTAAGGGGTTGGTGTCAAAGAGGATGGGGCCAGACTCTTTTCAGTGGTGCCCAATGACAGGACAAGGGACAGTGGGCACAAATTGGAACACAGGAAGTTCCTCCTGAACGTAAGGAAAAACTTCTTTCCCTTGAGGGTGACAGAGCAGTGGAGCAGGCTGCCCAGAGAGGTTGTGGAGTCTCCTTCTCTGGAAATATTAAAATCTGGCCTGGACGCGGTCTTGTGTGCTGTGCTCTACATGTACCTGCTCAAGCAAGGGGGTTGGATGAGATGATCTCCAGAGGTAC
This sequence comes from Phalacrocorax aristotelis, assembly GCF_949628215.1. Classification (NCBI taxonomy): domain Eukaryota; kingdom Metazoa; phylum Chordata; class Aves; order Suliformes; family Phalacrocoracidae; genus Phalacrocorax; species Phalacrocorax aristotelis. The sequence goes on along the minus strand of NC_134276.1, from coordinate 134,481,084 downwards.
CTTCCAATCCCTAACATTCTGTGATTCTGTGATCGGTTATTTTTATAATTGTATTTAATAGATGAAACTGCTGCTCTATGCAGGGAATAGGATCTGGTGGAAAGACAGTGCTATTCTGATGACATTTGAGAGTAGACTGCATTTGAGCTTGACCGCTTAATAGGCCATCCTTCTTTGGATGTGGTCCTTGTAAAATAAATTACTTTGTAGTAGGCACTTCCTGTATATTGGAGTTTCATATTTAAAGGTCCTAGCGATAAATAAACTTTGCTTTGGTGTTTTCCTCTGCTCTTTTCCTATTTAAAATATGAGCAATTGGGTGACTAGCCTCTTTTAGTAGCTTGCTTCAGTTTTTTCCAGATTATGCAATGTCCTGGCAGCAGTTTCTTTGTGCACTTGGGAGAAAAGTTTAAACAGAAGTTTAGATCTTGATAGTCCATTACAGCTTCTTCTTGTGTGTGAGAATTTAAAGGAAACTGTCCTTTTCCAAAAATGTAAAGCTTTGATGTTTTTGACATACAAAACTGTGCTGCTATTCGTTACCATTTACCTCTCACACACCATCAGCTTTTATTTTGATCTTGTTTGATCTTTGCTTACCAGCACACCACTGTGCCATGTGGCATAAAGCAAGCTAGACCAGGGCAGTCAGGAGGAGTAAACAACAGAAGCTGGTGAAAAAGTCCTGTGGTAGGCCATGAGTCCTGTTCTTTTCCATTTTGAATCTCTTCTCTGTGCAGTGTGACAAAGATGTTTAGTATCTTCCTGTACTCTGCTGCAGTCTGTCTGGGTTGGATAGCAAGAGCAGAGCAATAGCCATTTTTCCTCTGTTGTACAGTGTGGCATGGTTGTGTATGGGGAAGTCATGGGAGTGAAATATGTGAACTTCCCTTCATAATCCCACTGTATCTGGAAGATCAGGAGTTGAGAAACACTTTCCCAGTGGAAGAGTTTTGGAGCAGCAACTAGGTACTGCTTGTTTCCTCCTGTGCTTCTTTCAGTATAAAATGAATTGGACTGCTGCCTGTGACAGCACCACTGCACTGGTTTGGCTGGTGGTCTGAATAGCTTAAATTCCCCCTGTAAATTAGTTAAGTCTGTGAGGAACTAATGTAACGGTCTCTTCCTCCCTAAGGGTGTCAAGCTCCTGAGAACAAACATGGAAGCATTAGCAATAACAAAAGCCACTTCTGTCTTGCTCCAGTTTCTCTTAGATTTCTGGTAAAGAAGTATCTGGTACAGCCTTTAGCTGTCCTTTTACAGGCACTAAATCCTGATACATTGCCAAGTGGTGTAATATTGCATTTCATTTTTGTAGAGAATTTTTTGGGGAAAAGGGAGCAGTGCACAATAGGTTTATTTGTTGCACAATAAGGTCATTCCCTAAGAATGAGGCAAATCTACAAACATTTTATCTGCAATCAGCTTTGACTTGTGATTAGTTACAGCTTCCCACAACCAGCCCTGTCGTAGTGATTTTTATTCTGGGTCATATACAATGGTTGTAAACCATATTAAAAAAAAAAAAAACAAACCCAAAACCTGCAAACATGAATGTGTTTGCAAGAAGACTTCTTTTTGACATGAATCATACAGTGCATGAACTTCTCACAGATGAACTCTGTTATGGTTGCTTAGTTTAGTTCCCATATGTAACAATGTAGGAAATAAGTAGTAGAGATTCTGGTAGCTAAACCACTCGGATATTACCTGCTACTTGGTGAGATAGGATGCTGTGGATTAGCATATCTGTACTATGTGACTCTGTTCTTAAAGTAATCCTACAGGTACTTTCTTCTGTATGAACCTAACCTGCTTCTAATGTATCTAGTCAATTGCTTAAAATCTGACCTGCTTGTCGTCTTAGTTGCAGGAAGTAGCTTAGACTTTAAGAAGTATCTGGGATATTTTTTTACTGCAGGTTATAAAATGAAGGGAAGCAGTGAGAAGTGTTTTGAATGAGAAGAAAATAATACCGTTTTTTAATAATGAGAATTGTTTTCAGTGGTTTCTGAAAAGACGATATTAGAAGCTTTGAGTGTAGAAGCATTTGAAGATACTTCAAGAGGTAGGTTACTACATTTTGATAATGCACTTAAATTACATGTTGTTAGAGGAACAGAATGGGATTGGTAGTGGCACCTATCTGTTTTAACTGGAGATGTAAACTATATTTTATGTTGGAAGGAGCCATCATGTTCTTACATGTAAACCAAGAGATACATAGACAGTTATGTGATTATAGGGATGGGTAGCATGTAATTTACGTGCTAATTATACCTTTGGTGATTTCATGAATTTCTGGTGTGTTGGTTCAAAGTGGATTTGAACATCCTTAACCAGAAGTAACTAAAGTAAAATTGGCGAGTCTTTCCTAAACACTTCTCAAAAAAATTGAACTATAAGTGATGATTGTAAGAGAGTAACTACTAAGTTGCTTCAGTGGTCAGGTGAGATGGTCAGAATATCTGCATAAGTAAAGGGTTGCTGTTAAAAAGGTTTCGTGGTAGTTTTTGGTTTTCTGTTTTTTCTTTTTTGTTTTGCTTTTTGTGTAACAGCAAGGTTGTGTTTCTTTAAAGTCTATAAGAGGATTTTTTTTGTGGTATAGGTCCTTTACTCACAAATGAAATGCAGATAAAAGGACTGTTTAGAAGTCAGTCAGCCCTAATCTCCAACCCATCCTTCTGGTAGAGTTTCGGAAAGGTTAGGATGAGTGAGAAAGAATGTCCTTGTGTGTCCAAATTAATTTAGACTGTCCCACAGTGATGCTGTTAAGGTCAGGCAGGCTGTTAAGAAACTTAACAGAAGAAAGTTAAAAAGGAAACATAGAACAGATTAGAATATTTTCAGTTGGAAGGGACCTACAACAATCATCTAGTCCAACTTCCTGACCACTTCAGGGATCACCAGAAGTTAAAGCAGGTTAAGGGCTTTGTCAAAATGCTTCTTAAACACTGACAGTCACGGGGCATTGACCACCTCTCTAGGAAGCCTGTTCCAGTGTCTGACCACCCTCTTGGTAAAGACATGCTTCCTAACATCAGGTCCGAACCTCCCCTGGTGCAGCTTTGAGCTGTTCCCACGCATGCTATCACTGGATACCATGGAGAAGAGATCAGCCCCTCCCCTCTCCACCTCCATCGCCTCAGGAAGCTGTGGAGAGCAATGAGGTTGCCCCTCAGCCTCCTTTACTCCAAACTAGACAAGCCCAGAGTCTTTGGCCTCTCCTCATAGGACATGCCTTCCAGCCCTTCCCACCAGCTTTGCTGCCCTCCTCTGGATGCATTCAAGTACCTTAATGCCCTTCTTAAATTGCGGGGCCCAGAACTGCACACAGTACCAGTACTCAAGGTGAGGCCGCACCAACACTAAATACACTGGGATGATCACCTCTTGTGACTGGCTGGTTATGCTGTGTTTGATGCACCCCAGGATGCAGTTTGCCCTCTTGGCTGCCAGGGCACGCTGCTGACTCATGTTGAGCCTGCTGTCGGCCAGCACCCCCATGTCCCTTTCTGGAGGGCTGCTCTCCAGCCACTCCTCTCCCAGTCTATATTTGTGTCTCATGTTACTCCATCCCCGGTGCAGAACCTGGCATTTGTTCTTGTTAAATTTCATGGCATTGATGATTGCCCAGTGCTTCAGTCTCTCCAGATCCCTCCGCAAGGCCTCTTGTCCCTCCAGAGAGTCAACAGCACCTCCCAGTTTAGTATTGACAGCAAACTTGCTGACGATGCATTCAACTCCTGCATCCAGATTGTTGACAAATATAGTGAACAGAACTGTCCCTAGAACTGAGCCCTGAGGAGCACTGCTGGTGACAGGTTGCCAGCCAGATGTAGCCCCCTTCAATACAACCCTTTGAGCTCTGCCCTTCAGCCAGTTTTTCACCCAGCATACCGTGAACCTGCTCATCTCACAGTTGGACAGCTTGTCCAGAAGGATTCTGTGGGGGACAGTACCAGAAGCCTTGCTAAAATCCAGAAAAACTTAATATGCAAAAGATTAGATTAACATCCTGTAGTATTCCTGTAGAAATTAGTGAAACTGAACTGTGCTCACAAGTAGGCAGCCTGTCACATGTTGTATGTACTCTTCTTTCCTTCTGTCTTTGCATACAGATTGTAGGTTCTCTGAGCCTCTCAGCAAAATGGCCATTGGACAGGAAGGTGAGAAAAAGAAGGGGGGGAAGAGAGAGAGAGAACAAAAAAAACCCCTAAAATTAATCTTGACAAGTACACAAAACAGATGCTGTTTTGTGTAGGGTTTTTCCTCCCTTTTCCTCCCCTTATGTAGAACTGACTACTTACTTTAAAATGAAGATGTGGAACATCTAGGGTTGATGGTAATTTCAGCAAGTCTGTTAGTAGTCTGTATGTCTGAGGGTATTCAGAAGAAATCAAACCCGCTTAATTTCCACAATTTTTCAATTTCTTATTTATTTATTTAAACCAAGATTTGGCGTGAATGAATGAGGAATCAATAAATGCTTAAGTGTTCAAACTGTTTTCAGGTTCATGGATAACTCTGTGTAGCTAGGAGAACTCGCAGTATTTGTAAAATTTTAAGTCCAATGTTGCTTTTTTCTTCTCTCATTTAAATTGTTTAGTCCCTATAATTTGACCCTGCAGCACTCCATAATTGGTGTTTTTCTGTAAACATCCATACATCTGAAGTATTCAAGTTGGCTCAAACAACATTCTCATGGGCAATTTGCCAGGAACCCAAAGGCTTCACCTAAATTGCATTTTGCTAGGAATAATCTGACTCTCAGCTGTTCTTTGGTTGTTGCTTAGGCTTCCATCTGGCTTTTTACTGGGAGAAGACGAGGAGCACTAAGAGGTGGTGTCTGTGATTTTTATAAGTTGTACCTTCATAGCATATTTGCAGGGAGGTATAGATCAGAGATACTGAAGCTAACAGAAAAAATATTCCACTGAGTACCAACATTTTTAAAAAAGAGAGAGTACCGGCTGTCAGAGCATAATAGAGCATCCGTGGCTTCAGCTATAATTCTTTAACAGTCTGATTTCAGCTCATTAAGAAATCCAGTGCAGCTTCTAGCCACAGTAATTCTAATGATCTGGGACATACAGTTTCATCAGTCTGTCCCCTGACCACGGTATGAGGCTGCATGTATTTGAGATATAGTTTGGAAGGGTTGGTTAGGAAAAAGGTTTTGCCTAGACAGGAGTTTAGACACGCTTTGTATTACTTTTCAACATATCTTCTAGAGAATATATTTGCTCATGTAAAATGTGTCTTTGCTTTGAAGATTGAAAGGTTTTTTAATACTCTGCTATGCATTTTTTAAAGTATAAGTGAACCCTCCGTAGTGTGATGGAACAGCTTAAAATTAGAGTTTCTTTTTGCTTCTGTGGTGAGATCAATGGGGGGTATTTTCTGTTGGTGTTTGAGCTTACAGAGAGCACTTTGAAACAACGATTTCTGGAATCCAAAATAGAAATAATCTTGAAAAAACATATCTGAACCTATGCCATTGCAGGACTGCATGAGCTAAGACTTCAGGAGAAATTGTGAGATTTCAGTGCAGTCATGAAGACTGGCAATATAGAAATTCCTCAAATCCCAAATAGTTACTTTCTGTTGAATGATAGGTTTATGGAAAACAAAATTCCATCTTAACAAAAAGGCATGTTCTTGGCAGCATGGTGATTTGGACTTTTGATGAGGAAGATACTTGTTATCTAACTTCTAAGTGGGATTTTTAAAAATTTCTGTGTGCTTGGTTATCAAGAGTAAAGAGCATGGAGAGGAGTAGCTGATTCAGTGTAGACACTTTTCCATCTGCTTTCCAGTGATCTGTACATTATTTACCTGAAGTGGAGGTAAACTGAACCGAAAGCACACCATGCCTTCTCCTTGTTCTTTCCTCTCCCCTGCCTGCTGGGCATCTTTTTCTTCAGTTGTGCAGAACCTTGATTTGTACAGATTTAAACCTTCTATTGCCCCAACATTAGAAGGAGACGGTCTAGAAGTCTTGTGCTTCAAATTAGATAGCTAGGTCATTTAGCAATCTCTTATCCAGCTAGGCAAGCCCTAAGAGTTTGAGAACAACTGTAGACAGAGACAGGAGGTAAACTTCAAGGGTAAAGGAAAACAACTTTGTGGAAGTCTTGACTTTCTGTTTATTGTGGGTGGAAAGCTGGAGAAAGCAAATTAGGCAAAATTCTGTTATTTGTGTTCCTTTATGAGAGATTTAAGATGGATAGGTTCCCTGTTTTAAAGCCCTGCATTTAGTGACTGCTGCTAATGTGCTCTTCAGGACCAGCAGTAATGTAGATGTCTACATGAGAAATGTTAAACCTGCAGGCATTGTTCTGTACACTTCCCAAATGACAAGAAGATGCCCACTTTTACTACTTATATTTGATCAGTGCCTTGACATTTCCTGGAGTGAGGCCATTAATTAATTCTCATTATCTTATTTCCTATCTATTGAACTATCAGGACCCTTTCTAATTGCCATACTTTCAGGAAGGAGCACCTGAGGTTGTCTCAGCTTACAATTAGCATAGCATAAGGTGCTAAAACAAGGTCTCTGTACTTTCCTTTAGAATTTATTCCAAAGATAAATGCAGGATTTCTGTGGAAGTAGCCTTTACTTTGCATGATAATACAGTATACAAGAAAAAGGATTTTTTGTTGATAGTTATGGCTGTAGTAGCTTGTCTAAGAAAGGCAGGAAGGCTGTGAATGCTTGCAGCCTTTACCACTTCAGGTGTAGCAAGAAAGTGAGGGAAGTGCTAAGCAGATTTAAAAAAAAAAAAAAGCACTTCTGAGTCACAGGATACAAACTCAGTTGGGTGAGTGAGCAAATACAAGCACCAGAACCAGTTTGTCAGAAGAGGCGGCCTCAGGACAAGTTAATTAAATCAGCCTTTTATAAAATCAATTAAATTGTTTTACTTAGTCTATATGCCCAGTATCCTGAAACTTTCCTTAAAATTTGTTTTTAAAAATCACATCAAATCTTGGTAATTGCTACAAAATCACCAGCAATATTTAATCGGGCATTTTGCACAGTCAGTCCTTCTGAAAATATTTAATGTTCACTTTCTGTAATACATTTAGGTAACAGGGCTATCTTCAGTACATTTTTGTAAAAACTCACTACCTGTCTGAGTTTTGTTTCTAATGAACCACATAGAAGTTCACCCGTAATGGGAATGTTTGCCCCACCTTATATATATCATATCAAACCTAGATACGTATTGAGAGTAAGTCTTAACATGGGAGGCAAGTTTTTCTTGCTTGATAATTCTTTTTCCATTGTGAAGAACACTTGTCAATTTGATCTTATTGATAATTTAGGATGGATTTAGAGTTTTGTCTATCAGAACACAGTTATCATGTGGTTTATATGATTAATTCCAGTTTCAGATTGCTTTTCATTTTTTTTAATTATGCACATCCATTAGAGCATACTCTGCTTAACAGATGATTCAGATGGCAACTTTATTGTAGCTGTTTTTGGTATTGCATGGAAAGATGCACAGACCTTCAAAAGACTAGATTGACAAGGGAAGGTTAGAAATTAGCAGGAGTGCTGGTTTTGGTTAAAATAGCAGGTACTGCCTTCTTTCGTTCAATATTCTGTGTAGTTTTGCTGCAGTCATTAATGAACAAGAAACCTTTCCAGAATATGATAGTGTTGCTCCCTTACTTCTGCCCATACAGTATTAATGGCAATTACCTTTAGTAATATAAAACAAATAGTAACTAAAGTTATCCCACGAAGAACCAGGTGGGTTTGAAGATGGACCAGTGAGCTGCAGTTGGCACTTCTAAGCTCCATCGGATATCTGGGGAAAGCAGAATGTCTGGGATGTGTTTAACCCTTTTAAGAGTGACATGCAAAGGCCTCACTTTTGCTGGAAAGATGCGTATTTTGCTCACTGGACTTGCCCATTGCTAGCTCTTGTGCCCAGTGCTGGATTTTTTTTTCACCAATGGTTTTAGAGTGGTTCTGCACTGACTAAGCAGCATCTTTCTTATTAACAAATTGTAAATCATTAAATAAGCTTCTTTCCCAATACTGTCATGTCTGGGTTGGGGAAGAGAGGTGGCTGAGTGTTAGCAAGATTTTTCTGTGAATGGATCAGATCATATTACAGAAGTTACGTGTCAGTCATAGTACTTTCTTTGGATTTTCTTCACAATTAGATTGCAGTCTTGCTATTCCTCATCATTTGCTTTCTTGAACGTTTAAAGTTCACATTTTTAAAGTTCACAGGGTAGATAAAGTAACTCTAAAATGGGTAAGTAACACTGACGGTTGTGTGGACGATAAAAGAAGCTGGTGGTGCTTGTTATTCAACTGTATTGGGCAGGGTGAGACAAAATTCTAAATCAGAACGTCTCATAAGATACGAGATTGGAAAGAAAGGAATCTCTGTGGCAGAAGAGCTTGAGGTTTCTACAAGTATACAGGAAAAACAGGAGGTTTATGCAGACTGGAAAATACACAATTTGGTGGAATGTCTGTAAGTTACTTCAGTGTAACTGTGCCAACCAAGTGAATTATGTTTCAGAAGCTGGCATGCAAGAAGTGGGAGCTTTCAAAGTCAGGAATGGTAGCCTCTCAGTATCATGGAAAACAAATTGGAATGCTAAGAGTTGGAAAAAATAAAGCATAATGCTGTAAATGAACTGTGGATATGCAGTAATAGCCATACAGGAGTCAAGTATTGCAGTTTATTTACTATACTCTAAGTCGTCTTTTTTTTGCAGAGGTATATCGGTAAGCTTCCGGTTGGAGTCAAAGTTTAAATCAGTTCTTTAAATGGAAAGATATGCAGTGGCAAGTTGAATTTTGCAGATGTGATGACAGTATAAACTTCCAGTCTGTCAGTTTAAGGATGGGATTGAGGCAGAGTGGCAAAATTTAAGTGTAGACAAAGGACCCCACACCTTCACTGGCCTACTGGTGGCAGTACTTGCTAAAGTAGCACTTAGGTCAGTGTTGTATTCTGTCCTTTCAGTCAGTAGCACTCATTAGAGCTCTAGCCTTGCTTTCAGCTTCTTGTATTTCCTTGTTTCTGTAAGCATTGTTAAAGGGTACTGTGGGCAAAGGCTGTGGCTTGAAGACTCTTGGTATGTGGGAGGCTGGACCTGCTCTGCAGAATACAGCTCTAAGCAGAGATCTTTGAGGTAATAATAGAGACTGTAGCTGCTCAGACTATGTGACATGATGTGGCTTGGTGCAGTCACAGTTGCTTTGATGTCTGTCAGCTACAGTCTGCATCTCAATCCTGAGTGTCAGCTACAGTCCAGCATCTCAATCCTGTGTTAAAATGCATACAGCTTCAGGAGATACCCTTGCACAAACAGTGTGAGACTTCTGGCATTTAAAAAAGTTTTTGACACAAAGGGCTCCAAGATACGCTTCATAAATTAATTTTCTATTGAACTGAAACCAGAACTGAACTTGGGCTCATTGGAGATGAAATAACTTAAGGAGTAGCTGCAGAATGGAGCTGCAGAAGTGGAGGAAGTCTGTAGTGGAAATAGTCTCCAACAGTCAACTTGGGATACTGTTGAGCTCTTGATTTAAACTGTAGTGTTTATTTTCCTTATGTAAATCCTTCTCTCTGGCCAAAAGGCTCATTTTCATAATTGCTATGTGGCTGGTTCTACAACATAGAGTGTACATGTACATTGCTGTTTTCATTGGCTCAAAACTTCCAACTGTTTGTCAGCAACAAAGATGCTGCATCAGCTTCTTGCTCCCTACAGCTGGAACAGGGAACTGCCAAAACATTCCTGAAAAAAAAAACAACAAAAGGCAATGCAAATGTGGTGGTCAAACAGCTGAGAAGGAAGAAGTGCTTAAACTTTTAATTTTTCTCCCCCCATTTTCTCTCTGGTTTCCTCACTTTTGCCTGTAGACTAACTGAGCTTTAATTCCTAGACTGTGGAAGGACAGAAGCTTTGCTGCTGTATAGAACTGAAGATCCCAAAGTTATAAGGAAGGGTGTTTATTAACATTCCCCTTCTGGATGTGGGATCCCAAAGCATTGGTAGCGCTAAGTGACCTGATGTAGCTACCTGTGAAGTCCCTATTGGAAATGAGAGGAGAAGCTGAGAATCTCCTGCAGCCAACATGCTGTGGTTTCTTAATTGAACTGTTAAACCACGTGGCTTCGTTTGAAGGTATAACTTCTAAATAAAAGCTTATTCACTATTCACCCAGCTACTGCTTGTCTTCCTGGTTTTTTATAGTCTTATTTTTAATAATAAAATATGTGCAAGACCTAGGCTATTGCAGCTTCCACCAAGAATTTTGCTAACATGTAAGTGCTAAGCAGCACCTCCTTGATTTGAAAGATAAGGCAGCAAGGAATTATTGCTTAGGGGTATTTCTTTTTAGTGAACATGCTGCACTACATTTATTTGTCTGCTGTGTAGTGTCATCACATATTCCGTAACTCAGAGTCACTAGAATCAGAGGGATGCAGTGCAGGCTGGGAGGTGTTTTATCTGTTGGCTACAACTCTGTAAGACTCCAGATTAATGCTCCATCTTCATTTAAGGTGGGAGGGCAGTGGAAGCAAGATGAAGTGTTGCAGCAGTCCTCATACTTAATCCAGTTCCCAGAAATTACAAAAAGCAATATGCCATCTGATACATTTTATGCACAGTGGTCCCAACCACCAAGGGCCTGGCCAATTGCCAGTGGGGTCCTGAGTGGGGGCAGAGTTTCAGAATGTGCTTGTGGTGGTCATGAATGTCAAGTTTCTGATGCCTTTCTGAAATGAGATGTAGTAACAGCTGTACATTCCTATTCCGGTCCAGAACAGGAGTGGGATTCATGTTCTGATTCATATTCACATGCTAGAGTGAGCTTCTGATTGCCTTCTAGGTGGTGGTCAACTGACTGTCACTTGGGTGTCTTGAAAGCGCCCATTACATCAGAAAACTCCAGGAACTGGGAGTGAAGAAGAGGGAGGAGAATGATTAGCAGTCTTCAAGGAGTGTTTTAGTAGGAGCCTGGTCTGATGAGGAGTGCATTGGCTGTATAAGGCAGCCATGAACCAGTGCAAAAGGCTATAATCAGGGGGAGTGGAGGGATTCAGTTCCTGGTTCTTTAAATCACTTGGTGGTGTTGGTACAGTAGTTTTATCAGCCTCTGCTTGAGTATTCCCATCTGCTAGATGGGACACTGCTTGTGAGATGTAGTGAACCTGAGAAAATGAAATTCACTCTCATGCAGCCAGTTACTAGAGATTGTATTTTTCTATTATAACTTCGTGTTTGGTAACGCTGAAAAAGGGTGTTGGTGTGATACAAAGGTAGTAACTTGAACATTTTCTGCTTTTGTTTCATTAAATGCATCATCACCACTACTTGATTAACAGCTTTTAAACAGCTTTTGTCTTATAAAGACAAAATAAGATGCTGATGTTCTTGTGAAAATTACTCTGCTTTATTTCCCCCACCTTTAAAAATTGTAATAACCTGCAAATTCAGAAAGGATTCTGTCTCCCTTTATCTTGTATTCTTTCACTGCTCTATTGTTTCCTTTCCTCAGCCCAGTCTAATTACTGTCAGTGCAACAGCTGCTGCCTCTGCACTGCTGAAGTCTCTGTGTTCGTCCATTTGAGTGAATTCCCCTCTCGTATTTGGGCTCAGCTGAGATGTACCCTCTGCCTGTGCCTCCTGCTTTTGTCTTCTATTATCTAATGACATAAAGCATTTTGGTGTACAGTTTGCATTAATAAGAAGAAAGCAAAAATTGCCCCACAAGTGGTGAACAAAACTGTATTGTGTGAGACAGTGTCTCATTTGGAGCCTTGTTTTGACAACCTTAGATTGGAAAAAAATGCCACTATGCATCTTCATGTCTCACTGAACGCTTTCTTCAGTGAGTTAAGATCAGCTCCCTTTCCCACCAGCTCATTGTTTGATCCAGATCATGCAAGTGTCCAAGATGCAAAGCAACACAAAGGGATGTTGTGTCTGTTCATGTAGCATAAGTGTATATATAGGACAGCATAGTCTGAAATGTAATTAAATGTAATAAATGTAAAAAAAAAGTGGCAATGAAAAACATGCATGCATTACTCTAATCCTGGTCCTTTCAGAACAAAGAACAAATGTGGCTGCTGCTTCTCCAGTTGCAGCCTGTTTTCGTTAGTCTGTAAGCATGCATGAGAAGAATAAATTCAATAGAAAGTAATAGAAAGTTTAAGGATGGCCTGATGTAAGCCTGCTTTCTTTGCTGTTTTTTGGTCCACTCTAAAGCTCATATAAGTATAATGTGAAATAAGGGGTAGAGTTAAAAACCCAGACCAGCCTCTTTTTTTGCTTTTGAACCATGTGAAGAATGCCTCTAAAGGGGTTAGTTTCTTTTATATATTTTGTTTACTTAGTTTATTTGTCCCTCTACACTAGAAATTCAGAATAGCAGTATGGTGGAAGCAAGATTGGCATTAGTACGAAGAGATGGGAAATAAGGGGGTAGGGGGCACATTAAAGCTTTGTCCCTTCTCTCTGCCACTCATACTTTTTTAATTTAAGGCTATTTTGCATCTGTTTTATTTGCCGTTAAAGTTCACTCTTTCAAGCTTATTTTTCACAGAACCAGAATCTCCACTCTCTTCCCACCTCCCCCAACCTTTGCTACTATAAACTAGAATTTGAAGAAATATCTACAATTTCAAAATATACAATACAACTGTGAAGTTGCCAATGAGGGTAACACTGGATGTATGTACTGGTACATCTAAGGAATTGTGGTCATTCACTGATGCTACCTAGTATTGCACACTTGATCTTACGGAAGTGGCCATGGACTTGACTCTTTCATCTTTTGCCCATTCCTACTCTCCCACCAGTAGATGATGGTTTGTTCTGTTGCTACTGAAGTCAAATTGGCATGCTAGAAACACATTGGAATTTGCAGGTGGCATGAGCATTTGAAGTGTCTCCTTGTCTGGGTAAGAGCTTTTTTTTTTGGCTTTTGTTTTGACAAGGCAGAAGAAAAGAAACTTGCCATTTGCCTGTGATTTCTTGATGGCCCTGTCAGAACAGCAGGAAATGTGTGAACTTATAATGGTCACTTTGCTGTGCAATGCATGTATTTGGACTTCTTTCTGCCACTTTCTGTATGGAAATCTAGGAAGCCTGGTCGTTATTAGGGGTCTGATAGATCTGGTTACCTGATAGAGATGTGGCTGCTGCAGCCACAGCCATGTCTCCAGGTGCAACCACTAGCAAGGCTGGACATGTATTCCCAGTAGGGGCACACAAGCAGGCATGTATGATACATGGCTGGTCACACAGATCAGCACAGAAACACTTAGCGCTCACACAAATGCAAACAGCACCAATGGCCTCACCCTATTTCCCTCTCTCTGGCTGAGCAGGATGGGTTTGTTAGTGGAAAACATATAGATACATACAGTGTCCATCCCTCCAGTACCTGGGTTTAGACACTGTCTACTCAGGGCTGGCCACTGGATCCCCAGTTGCTGGCGCCTGAATGTATGAGCCCTCAAGGCTGCAGCCCCGCTCCTGTTGTTGGTATAGACCCCCTTGCTCACAGGCACACAGAGCCCCCCATTCCTGCATCCCCTGCATTGTGGATCTCAGTCTTGGACATAGAGTCCAACCAGTAGCAGGTCTTCCAGTTGACCTCCAGACCTAAGTCTCTCCAGAAGTTGGCCAGCACCACCCTGATTCAATTCCACCAATTGCCTCACTCCTAGGCACACACACATACCTGCCTACCAAGCTGCTTAGTTTAACTACTTGCTTAGCCAGCGAGTAGTTGCTGGCTAGTGTGGCTCGATGGTTACTAGCAACTACATATTCACTGCAGTTGCTGACACCACAGACGCTTGGGCTCTGTGACCTGTAGTCCCACTCCAAGCAGTAAACCTATTTACACAACTGGCCCATTTTATCCTCTTGTCCCTCAATTTTCCATGCTTGTTTCCCCTAAATCACCTTCATCCCCCCTTCCCCCGCTTTTGTTTCCTACCCTAAACATCCTCTAATAATTCTTGTTCAATCCCAAAATGGTCTTCCTCTGCATCCCATAATGTGTCCCATACTCCTGAGCAGTAACCCCCCCTTAGTCTGTAATGTCACCCTGAAAGCCTGTCCAGCTGACTCATCTGGTAAGCATCACACCTGGGGAAAGGGGCTGATGGTTCTCCTGGGATAGCCCTAGCAGTGGGCTGGGGCTCTGCTTTCCCGACTGAGTTTTTGGGAGTCCCTGTGCCTTTGTGCTCATATGTGTGTGTATGTGTACATAAAAGCCTTTGAGGGGATGATCGGTCTCTTGTGATGATCCTGGGAGTAGCTGCACAAGGTGTTACTGGGGTTCCCCCACCTGCCTCTCTGTTCCTGTGTGTGCCTTATTACTTGACCAAACTGTCAGCACCTACAGGAAGGTGAATAAGTAGGCACCAGCCCTTGGGTACCAATCATTCCCGGACAGAGCAGAAGAAATTTAATGTGGTTTTCCTCATTTCTCTTTTTGCATGACTCTTATTCAAGAATTCTTTTCTATTGGGTAGCTGCAAAACCTCTTTGTGTAGGATGTGACAGTGATTGATGCTTGACATTCTGGTCATTCTTGCCTTTATTTTTCTGTTAAGAGATTTTCTGTAGTGTTTATCATCACTGTGTTTACGTGCTTGTATAAAGACAAATCATGATGTGGTGAATGATGACTTGCAATGGTTGATGAGAACAATTCTAGGTAATTTCTTTATGCACTATTACTTCTTTCCCTGTAACTGGCATAATATAAGAGTGACAAAAAGGGTGTAGGAACTCCAAAGATATCTCTCGTCTTAAGCTGTTTTGATCCAGCTGTTAGTTTGGCTCCAGTCCTCCTGTATCCCCCCTCCCTATCCCCCTTCTCTCTCTTTTTTTTTTTTTTTTTTTCTCTCCATCCTCCAATCTGCTGCAGCTGTTAGAATTTCATCATTGTCTCCAAATATGACACTAGCACCACAGTCCTTTCTGTGCTAAGGGGAATGTAATTTGTGTGCTTTACATGTGCGTTATTGTTAGGTGATTGGCAGCCAAAACAGTGCTTACATCTTTGACTGCTGGAAGGCTGAATTTCTTGGTATGGAGGAGAATCTCATTCTGGGGGACAGAATAGGCCTTTCAGTCATAATTGTTAGGAGACACATTGGTATATACCTGCATGTGCAGCCTGCATGTGTGTATCTATATGCCAAAAGAAACTCTGTGACCTTGGATGTATAAAATGAAGTCGTGGGCTATCTGTGATCACTGATACAGACCTTCTACACTCTTTGCGTACCTAAGCATTGAAAGGGTCTGTGTTCAGTGTTACGTGACAGTTTATATTGGCTCATTTCTACACTGGATGCATGTTGTGAATTCTGTTGTGCAAATACAACCTTTGTGCAATCTAAGACAGTCCAGACTTCTGACTGGACTTGTCATCTTCTCTTCTTCCCTCTCAAAAAGTGGCAAGGATATTTGCACAACACTTTGACAATTCCAGATGTTTTTCTCTCTTCTGACATGTTTGTTTCATTAAATCCTTTGCAAAGAGGTAGAGTATACAGCTCCTTTTGCAGTGTTAGTTCTCTGTGTAATGCATGGGTTTAGAATGCTTTCCTGAGGGAGTTCATCATGGAATCAGTGAGGTTGGAAAGGACCTCTGGAGATCCTTTAGTCCAATCCCCTTGTTTAAAGCAGAGTCAGCTAGAGCAGGTTGCCCAGGTCTGTGTCCAGTCAGGTTTTTAATATCTGAGGATGGACATTCCACTAGCTTTCTGGGCAATCTGTGCTAGTGTTTGATCACCCTTAGAATAAAAAAAAGTTTTTTCTTACGTCTAATCAGAATCTGTCAGCATCTCCTCATATGGAAGATGTTCCAGTCCCTTAATGATCTTTGTGGCCCTTCACTGGAGTTTCTTCACTATGTCCATGTGTTCTTGTGCTCATGTGCTCTTGTGCTCATGTGCTCAGCTCTTGTGCTGGGGAGGCCCAGCACATGACATAGTACTTCAGGTACAGCCTCACCAGTGCTGAATAGAGGGGAATGGTCACCTTCCTTGTCCTGCTGCTGATGTTGCTCGTAATACAGCCCTGGATGCTGTTGGCTTCTGTGACTCAAGGGCATGTCACTTGGTCACGTTCAACCCATTGTCCCACCAGGACCCCCAGGTTTGTTTCTGCAAAACTGCTTTCCAATTGGTCTGTCCCCAGCATATACCAGTGCATGAGGCATGAGGTTATTCCTCTTCAGGTGCAAGACTTCTCACTTCCCTTTGTCAGTTTTCATCTGGCATATCAGCCACTCTTCTTGATTTTGTATCATCTGCAAACTTGTCAAGGGAAGAAAGTGGTAGTGGCAAATGCAACTTCACAAAATTCTCATTTGCTTCAGTAGCTCAGAGTGAAAGCAGGATCTTGCCAGCTGACCTAGGGGGAAAGAGTGTTTGTTGGATGCAGTGTGGCTCCATTGTGTAAAGCTTAAGAGAGTGTTCTACCACTTCAGGGCTCATGGAATTCCCCACTGATGAGGGCTGTATGTGTCCTTTCTGTATTTAGTTATTCAGGATGGAAAACAGTGCAGAGTGTTTGCTGATACAAAAGCTGAAAAGAACACTTCAGATGACTACTTTTGATGTTTACCTTTGATCCTGTAAGTCAAAATTGTCCTAGACAGAAATTGTTATGAGACTTCAGGAAGCCCTGAGGTCTGCAGGTGGTGTCTCCCATTATATGAGTAATGCTCAGCACATTTTGAGTTAAGGGAAATGCAATATTTTTGTAAATAAATATGGCTTTCTTAAGGAGTCTGTGACTTCTTGGCCATGTGATTTTGATATGCTCCATTCAAGACAGAATGCTCAGCCCTCCTCCACCTGGTGTTGAATGCTGTCTGTTGAAAATTGCTATTGAAAATTGGTATGGCTAATGCTCCAAGTAAGCAATCCTGAAAATGCGTTTCTACCTTGTGTTTCTTAACCTAGAGATTGTGGGGAGATCACTTTAAGCAATGCATTTAAACTCTGTGAGCGCTGGTCTGAAAGCAGGTGTTGAAAACTGATTGCCAACTTGCTTTGGGGATGTGGACTTAACTGGTTCGTTCTGTTAACAATGTTTTCTATGGCCTTATGTCTTACAAACCTCATCAAGTCCTGCCTGCTTTCTCCTGCCAAATAAATATTCCCTAATAATCCTGAAATCTGTTCCTTCATTTTCATTATTTATTTGCTTGTTTAATAAATAAACAATCTTTTTTTTTCTCCAAGAAGCCTACACTAACTTATATGTGAGCTGCTCCTTGGCTGAACCACATAGCAGCTTCGGCATAGTGTGGTGTATTTGTCAGTGTTCTTTGAAGAACCACTGGTGCTCTGGAAAATCAGCACTACATAGGGATGTTCCTGAGGGGTGTGGAGGTGTCTTGAAAGAGTAAAATGAAATAGGTCTTGCATGTCTCTGCTGTGCTAAAGCAACATGGAATTAGTTATATCTGGGCTTCCTGCATTGTCCTGAACTTCTCATTTCTAAACCTGACAATTACATTCTTGGCAATTTGCAGGATATGAGCTGGATCTCCTGTAGAAACCCACTGCATGTGCCTTCCTACTTGACAGTAATCATTAGTAACTAGTAACCAGTTCATTTAAACTGCTGCTTAAATATTTTGAATAGTTGTTTCATAAACAGTGTGAATAAACATTTTGAATAATCTTCTTTTAAATTTCAGTTGTCCTAATTAATTTTCCATGAGTGTATCTTTAGAATAGAATAGAATAGACTATTTCAGTTGGAAATTTATTTCAGTTTAACTTCTGCTCTGTCAACATCATAATGGAGGAATTATACACACAATCTGAAGCACCATTCCCAAGGAAAGAAAAGGAAGGAAATGCAGATATTGTCCATGTCACTCATTTGTGAATAGGTCCCTGCAGAGTAATAAAGAACTTCAGTATCATTGGCTTTTTTTTTTTTTAGCTAAATTGTCATAGACTCCACATAAACAGTATAAGATCCCTCTAGCTGGGGACTTTTTTAGGAGAGTTCTATATTATATTACATGTTCCTAGCTGCTGTTTCAAATTTCTAAAGTGGGATTTTTCTGATTACAAGCTAAAGTTTGAATTTCCAGCGCCACTGAATCCCCCTCCAAACATGCTGACTATACCAGGCAGACGGATATTCTAGTGGATTTGTTAATGTTCAAGCTACATTCCTACCATTCTTTTCTCACAGGAAAATATCTGTAAATAACTGTCTAAAATTTCTTACTCTGCTGGATTTCCTGTCACCCTCAGGAACTTTAGTGCCTTCTTTATTTTGAGTGTTAGTATACCTGTAAGAATAACCAACTGAGGGTATGATGATGGATCAGTGCCATTTGGATAAAGGAGCATATATTGAAATATGCCTTTTCTACCTTCTTTTAAAGGTACATAGTGTCACTTTATCCTTGCATGTGTTAAGGGATTTTTTTTATATCTAGGTTTTAATCTTAAAATAGGATTATTGCAGCACTGATTTCTTTCTTTGTTTCCTGCAAGAGTCATTGGTTCTATGAAAGTTTAGTGCTTGGATCTCACCCAAAAGCTTTTATTTTCCCAATTCTAAAGTTTTCATCCATGGAAGTCTGCGTTAAAAGTTCTGTTACATTTAGTGTATCAAGAAAAAAGAGCCCAGTTTAACTAGGAAAAAAAAATGCCAATCTGTTACTGACTATATAAGCTAGTTGTCATCTTAAAATATAATTTAAAACTTTCTTCCCCCTCAGGACAATTGGACAAATCTATTTAGTCTCTCTTCTACTTCTTTTGTCTCATTCCTAAAGTTATTCCTCATAGTTTCTTTTGATTCAAAATACATGAGATAATGAACACTGTCAACAGAGCTATGTTTAGGCCATCATTTTTGAACTTTTGCACTTAAAACATAGACTTGAATATATTTCCATCTTTGTATATTAAAAGATTGCAGATAGTTGACAGTTTTACAAATTGACCTTAAATATGAATTTCAGAACTTTAAGCAAAAAAATTTCAAAATTTAGTCAGTAATCTTAGTTTGGACCACTGCCAATCCTCATTATGCTTGGGATGTGAGGTTTCTATGTTTATCTGAACAGGTTCTGTCTGACAGTTTTACTTGTCAATTTCTCTCAAAGACAGCGAATCATCAATTTGCTATCCAGTTTCTAAAACTTGTTAGAACATCTGAGAAGTGCTAGGTAGTTCACATTCCTCATGGCTATTATTTGAATCTCTGATGTCTTTTCGTGACTTGTCAATCCGCTTAGGGATTGCTGCGTGACTCAATCAACAAGCTAGTCAGGACCTTCTACAGCACTGTGCTGGGGCAACAACAAAACATGTTATGGCTTGGTTTCAGAGAGTTCTGTTGATGCATCAGCTGTAAGCTGTGGTGTAGCAGTATGCTGGCTTGTCTCAGAAGTGTAGCTGGAGCGTGGGTGTATGTAGAAAGTTGTGCGTTATCTGTACTCTGAGCATATGAAGATTCTTCTCTTTCTCCACAGTCTGAGTTGGATAAAAGCCTTAGCACATGCCTCAGCTGTTGAGAGGGGAACTTTCTTCATAGAAAAGGCGGTATACCTGTAGCTGGTGGAAGTCCTGACCATGGAAAGTCATGGTCGTCTTACAAACACTACTTTGGGCATTTCAGGATTTTTAGGTTTTCCAGTCTCAATATTAAATGCTGAGGATTAGATGCCTATGTGTAAAGAGGAATGTGTTGTAACGGTATGGTTTTTGGATGTGAGACTACAACAGGTAGGCAAGTATATGCAAGAAATATGACCCAGTAATAAGAACTATGAGTGCTAGGTGGTTTAAAGTAAGATCTTTTTGCTCTGGTTGGCTGGCAGTTTGGACTTAATTGGATCTTATTTTTTAATTGTGCAATTTATATTGAAATTAATTGCATAGTAGTGGCTGATAGGAATATTCTAAATGTAACCAATCTTCTGCTGGGTAGTCTATAATACAAGGCATTTTAAAGAGTTGGCAGTTTTTGTACAGGCTGAATTATTATGCAAAATATCTAGGAGCATATGATTTATGCCAAAGGTGCTGTAAGATTGCATAGATTTAAGACTTTTATTCTGAACTACTGCATTTATACACTAAAATAATTATAGGGTGCTGACAATGCAGCACCATTTAAGAAGATGATTGACTGAATTTTACTTAAGTCTATTGTTTAAGATAAAACTATGCTACTGTATTAAAAAAATGAGAAGAAAAATCTCACACAAGATGATGAAATGCTGTCAAGTCATAGATCATAACACTGGAATTGGGAGTCACTCTCTTTCGAGAATTATATTGTTTATACCTCCTTTTAGAAGTGTCCTTACATGATGAAACAGTCCATATAAATGCTGAAATTTGGTGAGACCTCTGTTGCTGTTAACTTTTCATATTGACTGTATAAGAGTATAGGCAGTAGTCTGATCGGAACTGGCTCACTGCTAAACCTGCTATAATTATTTATAATCATTGTCAATGATTGGGGGCGGGGGGAAATAATTACTTCTGGTACAGTGACACTCAGAAGTACAAAATTACTAGGTCTGTGTCTACACATAGTAGCATAGTGGTATACCTGCACTTGGGTGTCTGAGTACTACGCCTTGAAAATGAACCCAGGACTGTCTGCTTGACTGTCCTTTCTGGAAACCAGCTTCTTGTACAGGTGTCTGTGGGACCTCTGTTGGGGCACATTTGTGCTGTAGGAATCCAGACTGTTTTCTGGTTGACTGTAGGAGAGCTTGTCTGTCCACTTAGGCATGGTGTTTGTGCTGCCTGGAGGGATAAGAAGAACTTGGGGAACCATTGACAGGCCACTGGCCCAGAAGCAGTCAGTTCTGTTGTCCTCACCTCTGCAAACAGGTTGGGTTTACCAGCAAAGTGGCTTTGTCTGACAGTCCAGATGAAAAATATTTGTAAACTATGAAAAAGACTTAAGAGGTAAAAAAAACTCTAACCAAAAAAGTCCTCCACCAAGTTACATCTGCTATGAAGAACAGCCTGAAGAGGTAACCTTGAACCAAAGAGCTTGGACAGTCAGTTGCTTGGGCAAAGAAATGATGCTGAGAGATGGCCCATTTCAAGCCATGTGTCAAGCCTATGTCAAATCGAGAAGTAGCACCCATCATTCGGGAGTCCTTCCTTGTGCAGTGCTGTGTCTTCTTAGCTCAAAATCCACATTGGTTAACTATTAGTAGCCTATAGCTGTGTGGCACTTGTATAAGGCTGGGTTTGGTGTTGTCCCAAGCAGAAGCAATGGAGCTGGAGAGGAGAGGGGGAAATGGAGGGAAGGATCGATGGTCACTTGGTGTTATAGACATTTTGTGCTACTACTTCTTGACTCTGTGCACAACCTCCTTATATAAGGACCCTGAGTACAAATACAGTGCTAACAAGAGAAGCCTACAATGCATCACAAGTAGTTGCCTCTTCAGCTTTTCTCACTGACCATCAACATTGGAAGGCAAATGATAAAAACGGCAATGGGGGAGGAGTAATAGACAAATAGCTGATGCTATTTACTAGCAGCTCTTTCCAGGTCAGCATGACACAGGCAAACCAACTCCTAATAATTCTAGAAATTTTCGATAAGAGCTCAGACAGTTAATACTTGAGGTGACCTTTCTAGTTGAAGTTGTGATAGGTGTATCTTAACAATTTTTATATTTTTTTGCTTCACATCAGACTTCCAGTTTTATTTCTCATATTTCTAATTCTAAGCATTCTAAACTTCTTTTTAAAAATAAACCTAAACTATTTATCTCTAGCAGTTGCCAGAACAGAGGAGTGTTGATATAAACAGATATACTGGTGCTCTGTTGTCCCAGCCTTTCAGAAAACTACTAGTCAGCAATAGCTACAGTGAAATGGTTTGGTTTTAGGTAGTCCTGTGAGGAGCAAGGAGTTGGACTTTATGATCCTTATGGGTCCCTTCCACCCTTCCAACTTGAGATATTCTGTGATTCATTCTTTTACCTACTGTGTTTACTATGTGGAAAATGACATGGCTCATTCAAAATACAGCTACCACTCTCCAAGTTTTCTTTCAATTACTCTGCACACCTCAGCTTTTTCAGTTTTTGTTTTTAAAAAATGGCTGTCTAAAGTCAATTACTATATTGATGTAGCTTTTTGCAGTTGAAAGATGAATGAAGATCTGGGATACTGTTAATGCCTGCAAGGTTTGGTGTGAAAGTGCTGAAATAGGATTTTTTAGCTCTCTGTTGGAGAGTCTATTTTCCTATCAGGGTTTCAATTTCAGAATGAAAAAGACACATGTAGCAAGCTGTCTCTGCATTGCCATGTTGCAGCAGAATCCCATAAAGTGAGGTATCCGTCTGTAATTCAAAACTTCAAGAGGGATCCAGCTGAAGCAATGAAGGTCCCACTTCTGGCATTCACGCAGTAGCTGACTGGGCATTGTGCCATTCATCAGAGGCAATACACATTCCCTCTCAATCCTGCTATGATTCCCTTCCTCCCTCCTGTTTCAAATGCTTTCATAGAGCTTAGCAGCATGAACTTTCACCAGAGGAGGTGAAAGTGGTGTTGCTCATTCTGAACATGCCAGGATTATTTTCCCAAGTTCAAGTCCCATTGAACGTTTGTTCCTATTTTTCTGCTCATGGTTGCTGCGTTGTAGCCCTACACTTGGCTTGCACTTTGGTGTAATTACAAGAAAAAAAAAGCTAAGAGCTGTTTTCAAGCAAAGAAAATTAATGTCCTTTTATTCTGAGCTGTACTGTATTACCGGGAATCCAGTTATATTCGGTCCTTTGCAAATGAAGACCATAAAAGACAAGCAGCTTTGATCAATCTCAGTTACCATTGCCATGATATTGTATCCTCGGAGTCAATGTGGAGTTTCTTCAGCAACAGTTGGTACAGTTTCTGAATGTGGAACTTAATTTTTATTGTTACATGTTATAAATGATGGTTGGGGAGATTTTTATTTCCTTGTTTTGTGAGAAGCTGTAGCTAAAACCATAAATATAATCTGTCTTCTGGAAAAATTGAAATAAAACCAAAAACTTTGTCATTGTGAACTAAACCGTAGGGACCTCTGCACAAGAGCAGCTGAGAGGGAATACCTGTACCTGATGGGTGGTCTATCCTTCAGAGAATATCTCTCTCTTCTCCCCACCCCCGCTGATGAGACGAAGCTGGTGAGCATTTAGATGAGGTCCTAAGGGATATGACGACTTTTCATTTTAATGTATATTGTGGTAAGATCATTGTGTTTAAAGCTCGCGTCAGTTGTTTCCCATGTGATCTTGGTGGCCATGTACTGAAGTAAAAAACTGTTGTGGTAAAATAGATGTGGAAGTAATGCTGATCATGAATAATCATAAATATTGATGGTTGAAAGAGCCTCTCTGCGTCACCCCTGCCTAAGATGAGATTCTCTGAATTGCTCTTAAGCACTTCTAGTTATAGAGCATTGCAGCTTGCCTTTTCTTGGTAGCCATCTTCCTTTTGACCTTCCACTTAAATCCATCCTTCCACTGTGTTTAAGAGAAAAAATTCCAGGAGGATGAATGACATGTAGGTAATGATCGGTAATAGTCTTTCCATTTCTGTATCACTGGTTTGCATCCAACCCAGGTGGTAAGGTCTGAAAGTTGTTGCTAACTGATAGCTTTCTGGTGGGCTGTGAGAAATGAGATACGATCCAGGCCTCAGTGAGCAGAGGTTTCTTGTAGAGAAAACAGTTTCGCTGCTCAGTCCCTATTTGAAGTGTCAGCAGAGGTACTGAGGCAGAAAAAGACCCAGGGGACTGAATTCCTTTGAACATAAATGGTCAAAAAAGAACTGTGTTTTTCAGAACAGACAATAAGGGAAGGCTAGGCTACAAATAGAGTTTGCACAAACACAACAATATTGCTTTCACATAACAAGGTGTTAAAAGCAAGTATAGTAAAACCCGTATTAGGACTAAACTATACTGGTTTTACATACTAAGGAGGAAACTGAAAGAACATTACTGAGGCTGCAGAAGTTAAGCACTGACAAGAAGTAAAAAGCAAAGGGAGCTGGTGATGGCTGTTCTAACACTGGGGAAAAGACAGCCTTGACACAGCATGACTGAAGAAGGTACAGAGCCTCCATCCTCAGAGGCTTTTAGGAATGTGTATTGTGCAAGCTACTCAAATGGAGAGTACATCCCTGTAGATTTTTCAGCAATTTTTGTGAGGTCTGGCAGACATGAAATATTTCCCACAGAGCTGTGAGAGGTAGTGTTTTTCTTCTTCTGTTGGTCTTTTGGGGAGCAGTTACAGGACATCTCTACTGTTTCCCTGCTGTGAGTGTGGCATGCAGCATCTGGCAGAGTTAGCACTGGGACACAGCTTCCTGGTGAGCAGATGTCTGTATCTGTTGATACTGCTTTTGGAGAGAAGGGCATACTAAAGGAATCTTTGAGCCCTATTTGGCTGAGAGTCTGATTCTGTGAAAGTTAGGGGAATAATGGGCTTAAGGTGCTCTGCATGACTTCTATACAGTTGCCTTATGTGGATTCAGTGTGATGCCACTTTTCAGTTCCCCTGAGATGCCATCTTGTTGTCTTCTAGGGGAGTGTACTGTACCATACAGCCAAGGAGCACCTATTTTGCTTTTTGCTTATTGTTCAGTTGTAATCACTGTGTGCTGTTTAAACTCTGCTCTGAAGTCAGCCTGCAATGACCTTATTGTGATGATATTGGAGTGCATCATATAATTTTAGGACTTAATTTTTCAGAGCACTTGTTAGAGGGAAAGTGGAGGGTTGCCTTTTCTCCATTGTGATGCGTGGTAGTTGGACATAACAAGGTTCAGAAAGTTTTTCTTTTCTGGCTGCCCAGTTTTAGACCCTGTATTTTTTTCAGGACACTTGGTGTTAAATAACAGCCCATGTTCACAGTGCAGGTCCCACTGTAATTTTAAGTGCTTGGCCATTCCGCCTGCAGAGCAACCTTGGTCTCAACAAAACTAAGAAACAAGAAACGTGATTAGTAGGAACATGACTATGTGAAGAATTTTGCTATACATTCCAAAAAAACTCTGTGGTAAATGCAAGGATCACGTTGGATTTCGAGGACAGGAGTTGACTCCCTTGACTGTCAGAGCATTGTTCCTGTTTGTGCCATCCTGGTCTTCTCCATCGCAGAACCTGTATCCTCGCGTGTTACGTGATGGAGTTGTACATGGTACTGCTTTCTCCCTAGAGTAAGCTGGTCATGCTCATGGAGTGTGGAAGCCACTTTATTTTCACGGAGAAAATAAACCTGTGATCACATGAATGGACCTGCAGTGGGCTGGTTCCCAGTGTTTAGTGGGTAAATTTGCAATCATAATGTCCTTTTAATGTGGACCTTGGCATATGATTTCCCAAGTTTTAAAAAAGCAAACATAAATTCCCCTTGACTCTTCAATATATGTTATGTTGCTGTCATGGATTGTAGGCAGGCAGTTCTAGATTCCCAGCGCTCATCTCTGCCCCTTTTGCTGATAATGTCAATTCCATCAGTGTTTGCTGAGTGGTTGTCCTCTGTGTTGGTTGCTTTGCCCTTGGGCTTTGCAGCTATTAGCTGTGCAGTGGGATATTTAAAAAGGCAGCTGGGTCTCACCGCGAACTCCAGTAAGGAGCAAGTTCTTACTTGGAGGAAGTTTCCCTTCTCTCAGAGATAAGTTTGTCCCTACTATCAAGTTTCACTGGTGACTTGTGTATCTCTGGTTTTATTTTAGTCACCTTCTCCTCTGGCCTTTTCATGTCTCTGTGCTCCACAGGTTTTTCATATTTGTGTTCTTGTGTGTTGCTGATCTGTGCCACTGGTATTTCTGAGGGCTTTCAGTGTAAACAGCTGAGTTTTCCACGCGATTCTGTCAGTTTTAGAACTCCTGTACAGTATTTGACACACCACTATCTTATATGGAAAGTAGACATGTAGAAATGCGTCCCTGGTACTTAGCCCCCTTTGAAGACAAGACACATTTTATAAATATAGTTAGAAATAAATGTATTGCTATTTTTATCACTGCAAATATGGCCTGCTGATGGGATTGATTCAGGTAATTATGAAATGGTTGGCTTTTCTTCACTTTTAATGTTTCTCTTATTAAATCTGACCATAAATACCTCTTTTTATTTTTCTGGAGAGCATTTTGCTGAAAATGTCATTGTTCATGAGGATTAAGTGATGTTTGCTTTCAGTGTCCCTTCCTTGTTTGTGAGGTTGATTCATTTAACTCCCTAATAATGTTGTGTGTTCCTCCCTACTTTCTTCTAGAATCTAAGACCAATCTGTTGAGTGCTTCTGCTCTCTCAGAGTAATTTCATGATACTTACTTGCTCCTTCCATAAAGGAAGCAGCCTATAATTGTGAATTATTTCCTTAAATACTTACCATTTTTCATGGTGGTGTTCACCTGGGCTTGTGTTCTAGCACACACATGAGCAAGAGTATATGGAGAAAGTGAAAATTATTCATTAATGATCTAACACCCTGCTGTGATCAGACTTGAGCTCCATAGGCTTCAAGTGTAAAAGATCATTTCAGCTGATGAGAACAACAGGTCCTGAACTGTCTGTGGGCAGCATGATCCCCATTTTCTGTATGTAAATGGAAAGCTGCAATTCTGTTGTCAGTAGGGCGGGAGAGCTGGAATGAAGATCTATCAGAATTCCTAAACTGTATGCATCGCCTAAATATTCATAGCTCATTCAAAATGTGACCTTCAAAACAGTTATACAATCTTGAGTTCAGCACTGAGTGTACAAGGTTTGTTTTGCTTCATTTTAGTTTTAGGTGGAGGGATACACGTAGGAATGGATTTTGTAAAATGTGTTAGTTCTCACGTGGTCACCTCAAAACCCATAATTCCTGTCAAAGTCTATTGAGACACTGAGTCCTCCATGTGAAAGTGCTGTAGAGTGCTGAGTGTCTTTGGATACTGAAAGGAAGGCTGTTAGGCTCTGAGCTCTCTTAAGAATCTGAAGCTAAAATGGGAGCTTTAATACTAATGCCCCTTCCATCTTGAAAAATGAGCGAATTTCTCCACTATAGCTTTTTCTATTTTTCTCTGTGACTTTTTTCCTGGTATTTTATATGCCGAGTCTTTCAGTCTAAGGCTGTGAGGTGCTTTCCAATCTCCCTTATAAAATTCAGGATCTGCCGACTGTTTCCTTTCCTCTTTTAGACTTAAGCGCTTGTTCATTTCCCCCACCCCAGATTTCCCACTGGTGTCTCAGGATGCAGTGCTTCTGGTGCTTTGATATGCTTGGGCTTACATTTTGTATTTGAGCTGAGCTCCCTGTCATGGGATAGTTGCAGGCTGCATTCCTGTGCTGGAAATAGATGCTTTATGCATAACCTGCTTCCTTTTTTACCCTTTAGCATCTAAAGCCTCTGGTAAAGCACTGTCTCCACTACCATAGATGGAGCACCATGAAAACCATCAAAAGCCGAGAAAGGTGACACGGACAACGTAAAAGCTTGCAAGGTTATAGAGGTGGAAGATCAGAGCATCTGTTTGTTTTGAGAAACCTTACTGTAATATTATTTTTATTTAAGCTAAAGGAAAGAACCTTTCTTTTTCTTATGAGATATAGACACAAGAAAAAACCCAAATACCTTATGAGGCATAGATGACCTGTTACACAAGCATTTTTAGATACTTCATTCTCTTATGTGCCCTTGATAGGAAATTATTCAGCATGTGCTACTTTTGATTTTCCCAAAGGGTGCCCTCTCAAGAACCAAGCAGCAAAACTGAAACATTGTTCAGAATGTATTCTGATGATAATCAGATGGCTGTTTAACTGTTATTTTCTTCCTCATCAGAAAAAGGAACTTAAGGGGTTGATTTAAAAAAAAAAATAGTTACTCTTCATTTCAGGATCCTAGAAGATGTGGTTGTATAATACTAGGCAAGGACTGTCTTGTAAACACAGATTTCTGTAGGTCTGAATTAATTTTTGCCAGTGGTTCTGTCAAGTGTGGGTTTTGCCTGTAATTAAGAACAACTGCAGCTGACTTTGGGAAAGTCACTTTTCTCGTATGGGTATCTGCTTCCTGCCTTTAAAATAGCACTTCCTTTGCCTCTTAGGATTCCAGCTCTTTGCTGCAGAGACAGCTTCAAGGGACAGAGTCCAGTTGTTGGAGGAGGCACTTCTTGAATCATAACAAGCCTAAATTCAACTTCCCACTCCTGCCAGAGGTTTCCTGTGTGAGCTTTGGCACTTTACTTGAAATCTCTTTGTTATCCATGAAATGGGATAATAGGCATGTCCTGCTACACAAGAATATCCAGAGGGTACATGTTCAAAAATTGACTCATTTAGGCTGTGGTTGCACAGCTTTTGAAGCTGATGTTAAATTGGGATTGCTGTGATCCAGCCCTGTCCTCCTTTTCACCTGAGTATGCTTTCCTCTGTGTGCTAGTACTTTGTGGAGCTGCCCTGGCCAGATTGATGGCGCTTTTTTCATAGGGATAGTTTCTGGTCAGCTCAGCTTCTTGAAATGTCTCACTGAACAGGTACAAATGCCAGTGAATTCAGGAGTCACCAAAGCCCTGCAACCTAGAAAGAGACTGCAGTGTTAGTGATGAAATTATAACGTTGAATAAACAGCTATGTACCGAACAGTGCAAAGAAGCCTTATTCTCTGCAGACTTGCTGTGCGGGTCCTCCTCTCATGAAAGCTGGTACAGAACAGTATCTTAAAGTAAAATTCTTAGAGTTTTCTCCAGCCAGCCCTAAGTATGTTGAGAAATTTTCATCCTCCACCCACAGTCTATATGCTACTCAGTCCCAGTGTTTCTTGATCTTGAATGTACCCCTGTGCTGAGTTTCCTATTACTCTGCTGTGCAGTTCATAGCACTTAGCTCTGAACTTCAAAGCTGTTCTTCATTCTTTGCCTTAGTCCTTTTCTCTTGCAGAGCAAACCCAACTTTCTTTCATGTTGTTCTTAATATGTAGGAGGTTGATTTCCCTCTCTCTTTCTTTTCCAAGGTGCTACAAGTACAAAAACCCAAAAGTTGGGGAGGAGTTGGAAAGAACTTATTACATTTGACCCGGTCTGCATCATGCAGGGCATGAGACTTTGTAGCAAGTCCTAAAGGGAAGTGTGTTGATAATGCAGCGTTTCACTGTAGAGTAAATAGTTCTGAAAGACATCTCATAAGAAACAAATCACTGGCAAGAGTAACTCTGGGATTGTACATGTAATTGTCTAGTGTCCTTGCTGGCAGCAGACATCAAAATACTTTAATTCATATCTACTGTGATTCATATATTCTGTAATATATGTATATACACACAAACCATAACTTCAGTGTAGGGGAGATATGAATTTTTAAGATCAAGTTCTAAATTTAGGAAGGGCATTAAGGTACTTGAATGCATCCAGAGGAGGGCAGCAAAGCTGGTGGGAAGGGCTGGAAGGCATGTCCTATGAGGAGAGGCCAAAGACTCTGGGCTTGTCTAGTTTGGAGTAAAGGAGGCTGAGGGGCAACCTCATTGCTCTCCACAGCTTCCTGAGGCGATGGAGGTGGAGAGGGGAGGGGCTGATCTCTTCTCCATGGTATCCAGTGATAGCATGCGTGGGAACAGCTCAAAGCTGCACCAGGGGAGGTTCGGACCTGATGTTAGGAAGCATGTCTTTACCAAGAGGGTGGTCAGACACTGGAACAGGCTTCCTAGAGAGGTGGTCAATGCCCCGTGACTGTCAGTGTTTAAGAAGCATTTTGACAAAGCCCTTAACAACCTGCTTTAACTTCTGGTGATCCCTGAAGTGGTCAGGAAGTTGGACTAGATGATTGTTGTAGGTCCCTTCCAACTGAAAATATCCTGTCCTGTCCTGTCCTATTCTATTGTATTCTATTGTGTTCTATTTGTCTGGCCATGCCCTTGCCTAATCACTGCAGTTTATCTTGTCTTCTTAATGAATTCTATTTCTGACTGTTTCCATGGGTGAGGGATTCTCTTTTCTCTGTGGATGCATGAAGTCAATGTACTAAGTTTTTACTCTCCTGAGCTTTCTTCCTGATCAGCTAGTGAGGGGCACAGAATCAGGCTATTCCTACTGTCTGAATATATGTGACTGGCCACGTGTGTGTGTGTATATATATATATTTAATGTATGTGTGCATGTGTATTGGGAGAATATGCTTGGCTTTGCTACTGTCTGGATGTGGGGACATGGACCTGAAGCAGCTTTGCATCTATGGTGCTATCAGATTTGGCAGCTCTTTGCAGGTTGTAGTTACTGTTTCTAATTGGACAGCTGGACATCTGACATTTGAATATTGGGGATGGGAATGGGGGTGAAAAGGGGGTTGGTTTGGTATGTATGGGGTCCTTTTTGTTGGACATTTGAGAACAAAGTGGTTCACAAAGAATGTGATACCTTTCACGTGAATGAGTTGTAACACAGCATGCTTAGAGATTTGCCTGCATTAGGAACTGGGACTAGGCTTGCACTCATATGTCTTAGACTCTGTACCTCCTTCTTGCTCTTCCAATTGGCCTTTCTCCATTTCTGATGTCTTGCTGTTAAATAACAACATTGGTCTGTCCTCAATAAACTTTTCCTGGACACAGGATGCCTGAAGTCTAGGGCATTTCTGTTTCTCTTGGAGCTGGGACCCAGCATTCTGCCTGGCTCCTCAAACAACTGCCCCAAACAACTGGCCTTTTGTTAAAGAGAGAACTTCTTTAACTCGTGATTTGTGTAGCATATAGGTCTTTGTCTCATAATAGCTCTCAGATGTTTGCAAATACACTTTTTTTTGAGCCTATTTTCTTACTGTTTGTTTTGCTTTTTCAGCTTCTCTGTTGAGCCACTATATGAATGCGATAAATACCCTAAGAGTAAAATTAGTCCATGTTACTCCTAAACTGTAACAGAACCATTCTGCATTCATCAGGCCATCACTATTAATGCAGAGCGGAAAGCAGTGGCTGATATATATATCCTAACACAAATTCATGAACTGAAATTCAAAACCAAAGAAATTGTACAATGGCTGTGTCCTTTTATGAACTCCTAGTCAGCATCCCCTTTATTATTTTCTATTGTTGCACTGTCTGTACCATGTACCAGAAGAGCCTTAACCTTGTTTTTTCTTGGTTTGCGACAGAGTGAGCATGTGAAAAAACAGACCATCATCACTCATTTCTCTGCCTTCATTGTTCCCTGCAATATGTCCAGTACTGAGAAATCTCTTTCCCAATCTAATATAAATAGCATCACAGAAAGTGTTTAAAAGCTCAGCCAAGGCAGAGGTTTATCTTGCTGGGCTTTAAGCATACATATGAGAAGGTATTCCTTTTTGCATGTATTTACCTCTTCCTGGCTTACTAAAATCTGAACCTTCTGAACTGACTGAACTGGTTCAGCTGCTTGCTCCTGTCTGCCCTGCCCTTTCCTCCCTTTTGTGCTGCTTTCCCTCAGGCGTGACAACAGTGTGTGTACCCCACACCTTTGCTTTTTCTTCCATTGTATGTTTTGGATTTCTAGGAAATTCTAGGTCTGAATTCCCATCTATCTTCTCTTACCTGGCCTGTTTGTTGCAGCTTTTTCTCTCTGTCACTCTGCTTGGCATCTGTTTCCACCTTTGAGATTTGCATGTCAGCTTTTCCTCGCTGCATGCTGATGCGCGCAACTTCCCCATCTTCCATTTCTCTAAAATTAGGGTACAAATAGGAGACTTTGGTCAATTGTATCCTCCTCCACGTGTTAGCCAGTTCAGTAAACTGCTTTTCAGTCTACTCAGTTGTTGCTTGATTGACAGAGCAAAATTAGTTAAAAGCATACAGGGGCTTATATAGATCAAGTGCAAATTTTATAATTTGGTTTATTAAACACCAGCTTTCTGCATGTATCAGTTCAAAGACTGAATTTTTAGTGTGATTAGAAATCCTTTGCAATAGGGTGCAAGGACAGTTGATGTTAAAATTTACCACTAGGAGACAACCTGGAAAAGTGAGATTGAGAAACTGCAGTCGGGTGCCTTATAATAACAATGGGGAAATTATTATTTCTGTTTCCTGCTGCTCAGTACTTGTGAGGCCACATTGGAACTGCTGTGCCCAGTGCTGGGCCTCCCAGTACAAGGGAGGTGCTGGCAAGCAAATCCAGCAAAGTGCTAGAAGGAGATTTTTAAGGGTCTGGAGTACATGCTGTTACAAGCCCTAGATAGCTGGATTCATTTAGCTTGAAGAATAGGCTGATTTATGCAGTCTTACTTTACCTAGAGGGGGTGGTAGAGAAGATGTAGTCAGGTTTTTCTCAGAGGTGCAGAGGAAGGACAAGAGGCAGTGGTTGTGGTTGGTGGCTGAGTAAGTCCCAAATGGAGGTGAAGAAAAAATTCTTCCCTGGGAGTGCTGCTATGGAAAGAGGTTACTCTAAGAAGCTGTGGAATCACCAACCTTGGAATTTTTCCAATTTCAGCTGGACAAGTTCTTAAGTAATATTATATAGCTTTGAAATTAGTCCTGCTTTGACCATGGGGCTAGACTAGGTGATCTGAAGAGGTCCCTTCCAACTTGAATTATTCTGTGAGTCCAAACAGTATTATTGAGTGCCACCTTGTAGCAGACTGTTAAAGTTTCTTCTAATGTTGAAAAGTGATTAAGGCAGTGTATGAAAATGAGGTTGATATTTTTTTCTCTGCCTTACCCCTGAGTTTCAATAGTTTGTGTTTAGCAAACCTTTTTGTGGTGCCACTATTATGTGTTTATTGTTTTTACAAGTTGGTAGCTAAAATGAAGTGTCAGTGTGAATGAAGAGTGACAACTATAGCGATGACCTTCAAAAGAAAGTCAATTAGCAATTACTGTGCTGAAAATGTAACTACTGGTAAAATAATGGGCCTGATATTAAAAGAGGATGCAAAACTAAGAGTCTGCAGGATGACAAAATTATAAGCATGTCGTGGTTTAGCCGGCAGCTCAGCCCCACACAGTCGCTCGCTCACTCCCCCACCGGTAGATGGGGGAGAGAATCAGAAGGGTCATGCTCGTGGGTTGGGATAAGAACAGTTTAATAATTAAAAGAAACAACAACAGAAATGCAACGTAAAGGAGAACGACGAGAGGCGCAAAGCCCCGGGGGAGGGGAGAAGGGAGGGGAGGGGGGAACGAACCACTGAAACAAACCGCACGCGCCGCAGCCGCTCGCCACCTGCCGACCCGACGCCGTGCCCCCCCGCGCTGCCACTGCCCCCCCTCAATATACTGATCATGGTGTCACATGGACGGAATGAACCTGCCATTGGCCACTCGGGGTCAGCCGCCCCCACCATGGCCCTGCCTCTCCCAGCCCCCCACCCCCGCCACGCGGGAAGGTGGGAAGGTGGAAAGGTAGCTGACCCCCACAGTGAGGAGAATTAACCACTTCTCAGCCAAAACCAGCACATTCTGCACCCCTTATTCCATAGCATTTACACCATGCCCAGGTCCCATACGATGCAATAGAACCGTACCAACCACCACCCCTCCCCTTCCCATCCTTTAACATAATACACAGACATCATTCCCTTAGTTCATGGACCTTCCCTGTAAAATGTCCATTAAAATGTCCATTGAGTTAACCCAGTCCATGACTCTGGGTTCTATCTGTTGTATCAGTCTTTCCGGGTGGGAGAGATGGTGTGTGGTGTTGGGTTGCTGCATACCGAGTCAGTCATCGTTCCATCACTGCTGCACGGCTTGTTTCATAGTTGATCTTCCATGGGTTGGGAGGCTCGTACTCTGATATCATTGATACAACACAGAGGTGACACACAGTATTTATTATATAGCAGTTCACATTGTGCCATTCAGTTCATTGACTGTTTTTGCCCAAAATCAAATCCCCTTGAGGCACACATCGGATTTCTCCATCCTCCCGCATCACCCACCAAGTGCACCCAGGTCCTCGAGCAAAAGCAATCCCACGAATGGGTTTGCCTTTGCTGGAGGCAGGAAGAACCCAGACTGTTTTGCCCAGCATACTTTTTGCGTGCACTACAGGGACTCTATCCCCTTCCACAGTATGTAGGATTTCTGACTGGGCAGGGCCAGCTCGGTTGGCAGATCCCCTCGTGTTGACTAACCACGTGGCTTTTGCTAAATGCGTATCCCAGTGCTTGAAAGTTCCACCCCCCATTCCTCTGTGTAGTTTTTAACAGTCCATTGTACCGTTCAATTTTCCCAGAGGCTGGTGCGTGATAGGGGATGTGATACACCCACTCAATACCATGCTCTTTGGCCCAGGTGTCTATGAGGCTATTTCGGAAATGAGTCCCATTGTCTGACTCAATCCTCTCTGGGGTGCCATGTCACCACAGGACTTGTTTCTCAAGACCCAGGATAGTGTTCCAGGCAGTGGCGTGGGGGACAGAATATGTTTCCAGCCAGCCAGTCGTTGTTTCTACCATCGTAAGCACATGGCGCTTGCCTTGGCGGGTCTGTGGGAGTGTGATATAGTCAATTTGCCAGGCCTCCCCATATTTATATTTCAGCCATCGTCCCCCATACCACAGAGGCTTTACCCGCTTCGCTTGCTTGATTGCAGCGCATGTGTCACATTCGTGGATAACCTGTGCAATAATATCCATAGTCAAGTCCACCCCTCGATCACAAGCCCACCTGTATGTTGCATCTCTCCCTTGATGGCCTGAGGTGTCATGGGCCCACTGAGCTAGAAATAGATCACCCTTATGCTGCCAGTCCAGATCCACCTCAGCCACTTCAATCTTGGCAGCCTGATCTACCTGCTGGTTGTTTCGATGTTCTTCAGTGGCCCAACTCTTGGGGACGTGAGCATCCACATGCCGTACCTTTACAACCAGTTTCTCTACCCGGGCAGCAATATCTTGCCACAATGTGGCAGCCCAGATGGGTTTGCCTCTGCGCTGCCAGTTGCTTTGCTTCCATTGCTGCAGCCAGCCCCACAAGGCATTTGCCACCATCCAGGAGTCAGTATAGAGACAGAGCACTGGCCACTTTTCCCGTTCAGCGATGTCTAAGGCCAGCTGGATGGCCTTTACCTCTGCAAACTGGCTTGATTCACCTTCTCCTTCAGCAGTTTCTGCTACTTGTCGTGTAGGACTCCATACAGCAGCCTTCCATCTCCGGTGCTTTCCCACAAGGCGACAGGACCCATCAGTGAACAGGGCATATTGCTTCTCATCTTCTGGCAGTTTGTTATACAGTGGGGCTTCTTCAGCACGTGTCACCTCCTCCTCTGGTGATAATCCAAAATCTTTGCCTTCTGGCCAGTCCATAATCACTTCCAAGATTCCTGGGCGACTGGGGTTTCCTACTCGAGCCCGCTGGGTGATCAGTGCAACCCATTTACTCCACATAGCATCAGTTGCATGGTGTGTAGAGGGGATGTTTCCTTTGAACATGCAGCCCAGCACTGGCAGTCGGGGTGCCAGGAGCAACTGTGCTTCAGTACCAACCACTTCTGAAGCAGCTCGGACCCCTTCATATGCTGCCAATATCTCTTTTTCAGTTGGAGTATAGCGGGCTTCGGACCCTCTGTATCCCCGACTCCAAAACCCTAGGGGTCGACCCCGGGTCTCCCCATGTGCTTTCTGCCAGAGGCTCCAGGTAGGGCCATTCTCCCCGGCTGCAGTGTAGAGCACATTTTTTACATCTTGTCCTGCCCGGACTGGCCCAAGAGCTACTGCATGAACTATTTCTCGTTTAATCTGTTCAAAGGCTTGTCGTTGCTCAGGGCCCCATTTGAAATCATTTTTTTTCCGGGTCACTTGATAGAGAGGGCTTACGATCAGACTGTAATTTGGAATATGCATTCTCCAAAAACCCACAACGGCCAAGAAAGCTTGTGTTTCCTTTTTGCTAGTTGGTGGAGACATGGCTGCTATTTTGTTGATCACATCCATTGGAATCTGATGACGACCATCTTGCCATTTGATTCCTAAGAACTGGATTTCTCATGCAGGTCCCTTCACCTTACTTTGTTTTATGGCAAAACCAGCTTTCAGAAGGATTTGGACTATTTTCTCTCCTTTCTCAAAAACTTCTTCCGCTGTGTTGCCCCACACAATGATGTCATCAATGTACTGAAGGTGTTCTGGAGCTTCTCCCTGTTCCAGTACAGTCTGAATCAGTCCATGGCAAATGGTAGGACTGTGTTTCCACCCCTGGGGCAGTCGATTCCAGGTGTACTGGACGCCCCTCCATGTGAAAGCAAACTGTGGCCTGCATTCTGCTGCCAGAGGGATTGAGAAGAATGCATTAGCAATATCAATTGTGGCATACCACTTGGCTGCCTTGGACTCCAGTTCGTATTGAAGTTCTAGCATGTCTGGCACAGCAGCACTCAACGGTGGAGTGACTTCATTCAGGCCACGATAGTCTACTGTTAGTCTCCACTCTCCATTAGACTTCCGCACTGGCCATATGGGACTGTTAAAGGGTGAGTGGGTCTTACTGATGACTCCTTGGCTCCTCAGTTGGTGAATGAGTTTATGGATGGGGATCAGAGAGTCTCTGTTGGTGCGATATTGCCGCCGGTGCACTGTTGTGCTGGCGATTGGCACCTGTTGTTCTTCGACCTTCAGCAACCCCACCACAGAAGGGTCCTTTGAGAGACCGGGCAAGGTAGACAGCTGTTCAGTTTCCTCCGCCTCCAAGGCAGCTACACCAAAAGCCCACTTGTAACCTTTTGGGTCCTTGAAATACCCTCTCCTGAGGTAGTCTATGCCAAGGATGCACGGAGCCTCTGGGCCAGTCACAATGGGGTGCTTCTGCCACTCACTGCCAGTTAGGCTCACTTCGGCCTCCAATACAGTTAGCTCTTGGGATCCCCCTGTCACTCCAGCAATGCTGATGGGTTCTGCCTCTATATAGTTTGATGGCATTAAGGTGCACTGTGCGCCGGTGTCCACTAAAGCTTTATACTCCTGTGGGTCGGACATGCCAGGCCATCGGATCCACACAGTCCAGTAAGCCCTTTCCTCCACCCGGCTGGAGGCAGGGCCCCTCTAGTCCTGATCATGGCAGTCACAACTCACTTCCTGTAAATGTGAATCAGGAGTCCCTCTATTACACTTAGAAATAAAATCAGTGCTTCTACTCCTCTGTCTGGGGACTTGCTCGCTGGAAACTGGAGCAGCAGCTTTCCTGGAAGAGCCTCCCTGAGTGACTGTTCTTCCTTGCAGTTCATGTACTCGTGCCTGTAGGGTCGAAGTAGGCTTTCCATCCCACCTCATCATGTCCTCTCCGTGGTCATGCAAGTAGAACCATAGGGTGGCCCGTGGTGTGTATCCCCTTCTTTGAGCCAAAGGATGCTTATTCCTAACAGCTGAGACACTACTCTGTCGAGGTGAGGAGTAGGACAGATCTTCTTTGAGTTGCTGGACCTCTTGGGATAGTTTCTCCACAGCAGAGACGAGCGAGGAAGAGATATTTGTTTCGTAATCCCGGAGTCTATCAATCACCTCTGCCACCGTTGGTGTCTCGTCATCTTTCCAGGACATTACTGCCAATGAGTTTGCATGCGAAGATGGTGCGCTCCGTACAAACTTCCGCCACATGGGTCGTGTGCACTCGGCTTCATCTGGATCTTTGGATGACCGTTGATCATCCAGGTCACCATAAATCACCTCAAACACAGCTAATTCCCTTAGATACTGGATGCCTTTCTCCATAGTTGTCCATTTTCCTGGGCGATATGTAACATGTTCTTTAAAGGGATACCTTTCCTTCACTCCAGACAGGAGTCGCCTCCAGAGGCTGAGGGCTTGTGGTTTTTTTCCAATTGCTTTGTCAATGCCCCCTTCCCCAGAAAGGGATCCCAATTGTTTGGCTTCTTTTCCCTCTAGTTCCAGGCTACTGGCCCCATTATCCCAGCATCGGAGCAGCCAGGTGGCAATGTGCTCACCTGAACGACGGCTATAATCTTTTCGCATATCTCGCAACTCGCTTAAGGACAGGGATCGGGTGGTCTCTATTTCATTTATTACTTCTCCCTCCTCTCCCCGCGATGGCCCTGGTTCTTCATCATCCCGTTCTAAACGAGTTGATGTCCGCTTCCAGTATTTCATCTTGTGTATGGGGGCAACTGATACTGGTACGGGTTTATTTTCTGAGCTAGCTCCGGTACTTGTTGTGGGGGTTTGAGTGGCTGCA
Source organism: Phalacrocorax aristotelis (assembly GCF_949628215.1). Lineage (NCBI taxonomy): Eukaryota > Metazoa > Chordata > Aves > Suliformes > Phalacrocoracidae > Phalacrocorax > Phalacrocorax aristotelis. The sequence continues at coordinate 134,442,902 of NC_134276.1, read as the reverse complement.
GTGCCTGTTGTCAGGGCTGGATTGTCTACAGTGCCAGTCACTTTGCATTTCAATCCAGAGACATTCTCTTCCCCCTGGGGGCACTGAATACTGTTGAGCAGGGCTCGGTATGCATGGGCCAGACCCCAGCATGTTGCAGTGATCTGTGTCTCTCTGGAGTTCCCAGCGTAACAACATACTTTCTCTAAATATTCTACTAGTTTTTTAGGATTCTGCACTTGTTCGGGGGTGAAACTCCAAAACACTGGGGGTGCCCACCGCCCTAGGTATTTGCCTATGCTATCCCACATGCCCTGCCACTCGTAACTATCAAGCCTCGGGGCAGATTTCTGGGTGATATTCTTAAGTTGCTTAGTCAAAAACCAAAACAACATGCCCAAAAACTAACAATAAGTGCACCTTAACCACCCAAGGATGTTCAAGATACAAAAACGTTGTTGTAACAAAGGCACAGACATCATAGAACAAAGTTGCAAAGGTACTATTCTGTATTTCCTCCATATAAAATCTCTCAGAGGAGGAGGTATAATTGCTAATTGCCTCAACAAGGTGGTATCCGAAGTACAGTAACTGTTTCAGCAAAAACACCAAATACCAGATAAAGCTGAAAACGAGTGTTTGTATAACAAATCTTGTAGGCAAAACATTACTAATCACAGAACACAGCAGACTCAACAAACCAACACCGATCTTTAACACCAACTGCAAAAAGGACAACATGGTGCTGTGACTAGCAGCTGTTGTTATCTCCAACCCTTGAGCCCCACGTTGGGCGCCAAAAAGACTGTCGTGGTTTAGCGGCAGCTCAGCCCCACACAGCCGCTCGCTCACTCCCCCACCGGTAGATGGGGGAGAGAATCAGAAGGGTAACGCTCGTGGGTTGGGATAAGAACAGTTTAATAATTAAAATTAAAAGAAACAACAGTAGAAATGCAATGTAAAGGAGAACAATGAGAGGCGCAAAGCCCCGGGGAAGGGAGGGGAGAGGGGGAACGAACCGCCCAAACAAACCGCAGCCGCTCGCCGACCCGATTCCGCGCTGCCACTGCCCCCCCTCAATATACTGGTCGTGGTGTCACATGGTATGGAATGAACCTGCCATTGGCCAGTCGGGGTCAGCCGCCCCCACCACGGCCCTGCCCCTCCCAGCCCCCCCCGCCACGTGGCAGAGCGCGGGAAGCTGGAAAGGTAGCCGACCCCCACAGTGAGGAGAATTAACCCCTTCTCAGCCAAAACCAGCACAAAGCAATAACAACATGAGTTCATAAAACATAAGTCTTGCCAGACAATGTAATTGCTTTTTTTGAATAGAATTGCAAAATTAATGATCTTAGGGAATGAAGAAGGAATTAGGTATGTATTTAGTTTCTGACATGAAGGTTAATTGAAATTGGTTTGGGTAGGAATAGTGTCAGGTGGATTGAAAGTTGGGTGAAAGATAGTAAACAAGCTGATTACCAACAGCAGTGCAACGGTTATATAGGTTGGGAGTTAGACTGGGTTGAGTAACATTTCTGTTAATGGTATGGCAGAAGGTGGTGCTGAAAATGGCAGCTGGGGTCCTAGAAGGCCTTCTGAGCAGGGCACTTGGTCTTGCCCCTTCTACTGGGCAGGGTCACCTTAAACCCCTTGCCCGTGCTGTCAGGCTTGAACAACAGAGTACACTGTTTGCAGAAATTGCTTAGAATAAACTTTGTCCTATCTGCATGAGTCAGGCCACCCTCTAAGAGCAATCTGGAGGTGCTGGGATGACCTGTTGGTAAAATTTGTTCTCTGGAAGTACCTGTCTTGGTAGAATGAGATTGGCTTGAAAATGACTGATGGGAAATGATTGCACCCAGAATGGTTCAGATAATGAACTTGAATGAACTTTTCCACCCAGTTATGGGAATGTGGGGCTTAATGTAACAGCTTATGATGGAAGGTGTGTGAGAAAAAGCATACACAGCTGAAAGTGTGTTTTGGTGGTAGATCTTCTGAACTCTGCTCCTTAAGCAGTGTTCTCAGCATGTCTTTTCTATGATGCATTCTGCGCACTACTTTCAGAAAGCACTGTGCAACCTATACAACTCTGTGACTCCACCACACTAGCAAGGGCTCACTTTTTTCGGTATGAATTGTGTGCACCTGCTAAAAGCAGGTCTGTACAATGCCAAAGCTTAACTGATTATTTTTTGTATTGCAGCCTTGTCTTAGAAACTGCAGTGAGGGACTAGACTTAAGAGCTGTAAAAGACAAAGTAGAAAATGCTCCTTGGCTCAGAGTTTATTGTAACTGTTGCGGTACCCCTCCAATTCTTTATGACCATTCACAAACTCCCTTGAACCCTTGGTTAAGCTCTACCATTCTAGGTGCAAGTTGAGAGCTGATATTGAGCTACGTGAACTACTCATTTACATGACATTATGTAGTACATACTTTTAATCTGATTGCATAAAGGTTCATGGTTTGGAGAAATAAAAAGGTATGTGTTAGTGTGCGAACCTCACCTTCCTAATCTGAAAAGAATTTTTAACCTCAAATTGGCTTAGTTATTTATTTAGAGGTAGTTAAGGATTAGGACAATCCATAGCAAGGTTTGTTTTGGGTTTTGTGATGTTGGTAGTTTTGTTTTGTTTTGTTTTTCCACTTCCTTGCCTACTGAGAGGGGTGTTAGCACAGCTAAGATTAGGTAATGGTGTTTTTTACACTTTGAGGAGGAAGTTTGGGACTAATGTGCTGGTGAAATTAGAGGTCACAGGACTTTTGGGGAGGTAAGTTTCAATCAGAACATAAGCCCATGGTAGAAACAGAGAAATAAGCATACATGGCTGGATATTAGTATTACTTCATTTTTGTATATAAACTTAATAGCTTGAACTATCACTATTACTTTCTGTCTTTGGTTTCATCTTAGTATTTATCTTGCGTTCTGGATGACTCGGTGCTGTTAGGGTAGAGTGTATTGCTTTGTTTTCTTACCTAGTTTTGCACATATTTTGGAAAATAACAGTTGTAAAAAAAAATTTTTTTAATTACCCTGAAGGTTGTTGGGAGTGGTCTATTTGAGCATTGTCTGAGGACTGCAAGAGCTGTGTGTGGAATGACTAAAATATTTGAGTGTTTTGGGATCCTTTTTTCAATGATTACACGAAGGCAGCCTTTAAAGTGAGCTTCTGCCTCATCTCATAGCCATGCTGCTTTGATTATTGCATTCATGTTGACTGCTGCTCAGCTGACAACTTCAATCAAACTCCCTCTAACATCTTTAGTGAACACTGTCTCAGTTTCTGAGGTCTGGCTCTCATATAAGGCATGTAATTTCTTTTAGCTTGCTTTTATCATTCCAGGGACACCTGTGCCTAATCACAAGAATCAGGTTCAGTTGTTTGCCAAAAAAAGAAAAAAAAAAGTAGTAGTATTTACTTAAGCCTGATAGGCATAGAAATAAAAATTATATTCAGGTTAATATATGAAAGTTCTGCTGTCCAGTCAAGTCATGGCCCCTATATGGTGGGAGTCCATAAATTTCCTTGCAGAATGCCCTCCACTGGAACAGAGAGCCTGGGCCATTTTGCACGTACCTAAAGTTCATGAGTACAGCTGTCAAACTACCATGACCTGACTTGTGAATATTCACTTTCTGCTACTGTTGTGATGTGTACTTGGGGCTACTCTGCGCACTGGTAGAGGAGAAGGTGTGACTGCGCAGCTCCAGTTCTGTCTTTCACCATTTAAAATTCTGACAAAAGCGGAATGAATGAGTGCTGATTTTCTTTTGGATTTTTCTGGTTGAACTCATTACAGACTTCTCCCTCGCTTCCCCACCTTCCACCCTTCAGACTCCAAGTTCTCCCGTATGCCCCTCTGACAGGGCTGTGCAGGGGAAGAGCCCTGTGCATGCCCTTTACTTGTGCAGGCTCTGAGTCAGCCTTGCAGGCTGTTCTGCCTTGGTTCTATTGATACCCCAAGCACATGCTGCTGTGGGTTGGATTTCCAGGACTCATGGCACGGTGCCTGCTCCCTTCCCTCAGGTTTGACTAAAGCTGATAGACAGTCTAGTTGCATAAATCTTATTTGTTCAGCAATCCAGAGTGAAAATAAGTCATCTGATCTGGGGAAGGAAGAGTGGCTAGAATCTGTTGCTGTTGCCATGTTGCAACTTCATTTAAAGCAAAGAAGTAGATTTTTCGGTTTTGTTTTTGTTTGGGAGGTGTGGAGGCAAAGAGGACTCCAGGATAAACTAGAATTGACCACTGAATGACTTAGGTTTATCGCTGACTGTATTACTTTTAGAGCTTAAAAAAAAAGTTCAGCTAATTTTCTGCATGTTCATTCCCTTCTTTGACTCTTGTAACAGCTTTAAGCATGCACTTATCTGTACTGACATGCTGAAATGAGACTTTCAAAATCTCAGGGAGACCTGATCCTGTTAGGAACAGAAGAATTGCTTATTATTTTTTAAATCTATAGGAACTATGCCATGGATTTTTGTTTTGGACTGCAGTAAGTTATTTTCCCTCTGAGTTACAGCAGGCAATGCTAGTTTAACATAGAATATGGTCACTTGCTGTGGGAAGAAACTCTGTTGTCATCCTGCATGGCTACCCAGATTAGCCTTGAAAAGATAAGTCGTGTCAGGGTATGAAATCTGTTTGATTCTGTAAGAATGAAAGGAATGTACAGCACTTTGAAAGTATGTGCATAGGATTCTTTAACCTGAGCATCAAAATTGTGTTTTATAGTAACATGAGTACTGGAAGGTGGGAAGTTTTCAAATTCTTTCAAAGATGTCAGTTCTCTGCAGTTTTCTCAATATAGCTCTTTAGCATTATTAGCACCCAAGGAGCAAACCCATACCTGTTTGTTTTTTTCATATTTTATGCTCCTTGTAATATAGCACAGTAAAGACACAGCAAAACACTGCAGAGGAGATGTTTCCATATGCTAATGCTTGCCATTAGAAGAGCTCCTGACAAAGAGGTTAGAGACAATGTGGCTCTAACAACAAAGATATTATCTGGGGATGTGGCCAGATGTAGAACCATTTTGCTTCACAAATTACATTTTTCCTTTGAATGACTAGTCCTTTACTCAGTACTTCGATGAAAAGCTTTAATAATCAGACCAATATACATTATTCATATACTCCATCTGATATCTCTTCTAGCACTTCAACAACAGCTGCTGAAGTCAGATGCCTGTCCAAAAATTTTTTTTCACTGTTATGACAGTAGCATCTGGGATGGCCTGAACTAAGGTGTTTGAGCGAGCAAAAGGATTTTTCTCCCTTCTTCTTGTTGTCCCACCCCTCTCCTTATTCTCCCTCCCCTCTTCTCCACTGATTGTTTTTGTGCAAAGTTTCACAGACTCTCCTTTATTCTTCTCTGGGGCTGTAAGAAGAGAAGAATATGATAGAAAAGCTGCAGGGAGAGACTTGCAACACAAGATGTGTCTGAAATAACTTTCTAGACTCTTTGTAAAACACTGACATTATTTTGTATTGATAATGCCCAGTTAAGGAGATGGGTGCATCTAAAACTGTATCAGCTTGTCAGGTCAAATTCCTTAAATAACTTTCTACTGTCATGACATAGTGCCAACACCAAAAGAAATACCAGCATCTCTGTGCTTAAGGATCAAGGTTTCTTCTCCCATATAAAGAACTTGAATTGGGGATCTTTCAGAAATTTACTCTTGAGGAGATTAAAACAGCCCTTCATCTGTGCAGCCGGTACATCTGTAGGGGCATATGGATTGCCTTTAAATAATTACAAAACCCTGGTTTTGCAAATAAATTACATTCCTTTCCTTGTGAAATGTCCTGCATTCTGACAAATACACCTGTGTACAGGATCACACTCCAGTAGGGAAGAGAAAAAAAAAAAAAGCAGAACATGGTGATGGGAAAGACGGGAATTTGTTGTGTCATTTCTTCTGTTAAACATGTTTTTCAAGAAAACAGTAGTTAACAGATTAGAAAGGATAACTACCAAATTAATTCACAGAGATCAGACAGGCTTTATGATCTGTAGATACTCGATAGGATGAGGATGATGTGAATTTGTCAAATCTAGCTACAGATAAGAAACACATTTTTTTTTCCCCTCCTCATCAGGGTGATGGCAATTTCAATTTGCCAGTTTTTTTAGTGCCTGCAATTGCACTTATATTCTAAGCAAGTCACTACTACTCTGAGACAGTACTGGATAGCATGGAGTTCAGTGTCAGTCTTTCACACTCCGAGGAGATGTAATGCTGTGATAGGGAATTGCACAGCCTATCTTTCAGGTCAGTGACTGACTCAAATTTCGGATATTAGCACAAAATGTTAGAATCACAGCAAAGTCTAAGTTGGAAGGAGACACTGGAGACCATGTGGTCCACCCTTCTGTTGAAACCAGGGCCTAAGTTTAGGTTATCCTGTCCCCTGTCAAACTAAGCCTTGAATATTTCCATTGAGGGAGATTCTACCATATCTCTAAGCAACCTATTGCAATGTTTAATTGTTCCCCCACTGAAGGCTTTTTCCCCTTGTATCCAGACCAAATTTTCCCCTGAGCAACTTATTTCTTGTCGTGCCAACATACATCCTTGTGAACAAAGTACCACCATATTCTGTAACTGGCTTTTAGTTATTAGAAGACATTGATTAGCCTTCTGAAAACTGAGAGTCTTTTAGTTGTTAGGCAGCACATCTGTCCTGACCTTAGTGTTGGCCTAAAGACCTAATATTAACATTTTATGAGCTGAAAGTTTTATTTCAAAATAGAGTGTAGCATTTCTTGAGGGTATCTTAATTTAGAATTCTGTCCTTAAGTGTGTATCTTTTATCTTCTATAATAGAAGTCAGTGCTTTAAGATTTCCCAGTATTGAGAGATGTACGTCAATAATGTATATCTGGGTTTTCATTTCAAAGGGTCCCTGGTTGTTTTAAAAATGTGGTTCACAGATTGTGCGTAAGAGCTACTGGTGACCAGCCTGTGAAATCTGAGAGGGAATTGGGTTGACAGAACTTTGCCGCAATAATGTAGCAGTGTACCTTAAGTGGTCTGGGTTTATTTTTTCACTGCTTGAAAATGCAGGACACTGTGTAGAAATCTGTTTTGGATTCTTTGGCTTTTAAGAGTTTGTTCTTTATATTAAAATAAAAATAACCAGATCTTAAATATGAAAGATATTTAAAATGTGTCAAGATAGTTCTGTGATAGACATTTTGAAGGCTCTGATGCCTGGGAACAATTAATTGGGGAACAATTAATAGGGAAGAATTCATTACTCCCCCTCCCCACCTACAGCTTGGTATTGATGTAGTCTTTTAGGCTCAGTTAGAGGTCATCAATATTTGAGAGAGTCTATATAAACATAGTAGATATATTAGGTAGGGACAAAACTGAGACATCTGTATAAATGGAGCTCAGAGTGCTACAGGACAGGCACTCTTTGGGAGGCACTGAACTGAAATAAGGTTTCTTTGATCAAAACACTCTCTTAGTCTTTTTGCAGCATAATACATAAACCTGGCATCAAGTTACAGGAGAGGTGCAAAGCATCATTCTGTTTGGAAAAATATTCTGTGCAGAAAGAGAAACTGCACCTTCCCATTCATCAGCACTGTTCCCTTTGTATGTTCAGAGATCCATAACTTCTGGTTCTATTGATTAAGCTTTTATTGCTTTTTGTTTCCTTTAAACATACAGAGTTCCAGTGATACAGCTGTCAGGGAGTGAGAAGAGTTTTTTTCTTCTTTATTTTCAGTCTTAGGCCAAACTACTTACTATAGTTACAATTTCTGAACCTTTGTTTTCAGTGTATGGGGTAGAAAGCATTCAAGTTGATTTAAAATTAAAAAACACAGAGAACTGACCTGACTTGATTTAGCAAACCTTGGAATACAAGAAACATGGGATTTCAGAGTGCAGTTTATGCAGTCAGATTTTGGTTGGAATAGTGTTTAAATCTGTGTATTTGAGTATGGTATTTTTGCAAAGAAAGAAACATACAGAATCTTTTCACGATTGTGTCTGCCAAATTAACTTGCTTTAGCTTGCAGTAGAAGGGAGTAACCCCATTACTGATAAATATTTGATGCAACAGTTTCCATGCTACTGGAATAGAAATGCTAAGTACTCAACAAGTGTCCCCTGTAATAAAACCAACAGCACAGGAAGAGGTGGGGGAGGAGAAGACTGAGATGTGGTCCATTAAGAAAAGTTGGGTTTTGGATATGGGATAGGATGATGAGTTCATAAAACTCTTCTGAAAAGTGTCTGGGTGGCCTGAGAGAATTTTATGTTTCTTCTGGCCAGATGCTTGGCAGGCAAGGGACTAATGCAACATAAGAAATGAGCATATGAGAAAAATATCATAGAAGGAGAACCTGTAGGCTGGATAAAATCCAGGGAGCAAGGTATCTTTCATGTTAGGGACATTGATGTCCAAACCTGTATAGATCTGTTTTATACACACTCACTGAGATTATGACAAAAACAAAACCAAGCAAAACATTACCACTTGGATTTACTATGAACTTGTTCTTCTGAAGGGAAGAAGCCTGGAAAGCCTTTTCAGTAAATTAGGTTAAGTTTGGATTTAGTCTAGAGAGGAGAGAAGAGAGAAAGATCATATACATATCATTGCTGTGGGCACCAAATTTGACTCCTACAAGGCATATTTGGACCCGAACTATCACTGTCTACCCTTATGTAGCATTGCAGGTTAGTTCATGTTGTTTAAAAACCTGTCTGAATACATACCATTTACTAAGCATTCATGGCCATGTATTTGATAGATTCCTCTGAAGCAGTCTGCAGAGCATAGCATGAAGCATCGTGTTGGGTGCTTCTGAAACAAAATGCCAGCATCCCAATTAATTTGTAAATGGAAAATATCTGCCTGTGATGAATTAACAAAGTGCTGCTTCTAAAGGCCAATTTATACTTCATACTGTAACTACCGCATACTTGTTACACGCCTAAGTAGATCAGAGCAGATTGAATGACACAAGTAGTTTTCCCCTCCAGTAAACACGTTTTTGTCTTTCAGATGCCACTATGAGGAATTTTTGCAAGGTTCTTAGTTTCTGGCTGCTGATCAAGGGTATCTTGGTTTTCTTATCTCTGAGAGACACTGATGGTATGAATAAACTTTTTCAAAACTCAAGTGAATATGGGCTTGGCTTTTGGGAAAGAGTCAAACATGCTTGCATCCATTCTTTACATCCCATATGAGGCTCTGAATGCCTGGTATTGCAGCTAGCACACAGCATTCTCACCAAGTGTAAATGAGTCCTCTTTAATGCGGATAAGGTCATAAAACTATGTTGTGCCATTATACTTCTGTCTTTACAAAAGCTCATTAATTAATACACTGTAAAGTTAAGTAGCTTCTACTGTAAATCAGGTAATTGAACTGCTGCATGGTTTTTTGTAGCTTAACAGACAGGGTCACAACAAACTACTCTGATTTTTTTTTTCCCTTTCCTTTCCTCCTTTTTCATTTTACATCTCTCACACCCTTGTAATAAGAGCTGATACTGATCACAAAGCTCATGAGTAGCAGCACCGTTACATAAACCTGCTGGATTATAGTAAGAGGTTTACCTTAGTTTCATTTTAACACCCTTTCTTGTATCTCATGCAGAATAGATGAGAACCATTTAGCCTCATTCTTGTAAGATGAGTAAGGTGGCTAAAGTATCTGCCTCCTCTTGGGATTTAAGTCTGACTTTGTTGTTGGCAAAGCAAAAAGCATTAATTGCATGACTGTTAGGTTACAGGCACATCCTATTTTTAATGTTGAAGTTGGCCATAGCCCGCAATGTGCAAGAAGCTTTATTGTGAGCATAAATAAGCTTTATTGTAAGGGCAGATGCAGATGCTCAGATAGGATTGTTTTTATAAATCTAAAGAGCTTCAAGACAGGAAGGAGTCTGTGGACTTTGCTCTGGCTGGATGTTGTGGAAGTTTTTTGGAAGCCATAGAAGAGTCCAGCCCAAACCAGCAGGGTGAAATGCAGCTGTTATGCAGTGGTTTGATCAGAACTTGAGAAGTTCTGTTAATGGCACTTCAGATATGTTCAAGTTATCTTGAATTATTAAAAAACTCTTTCTCATGAATTCAGGAATGTCTCCCTTGAAAGACAAAAGGAGGTATGTGCGGGGAATTGTTAGACAATGTAGTTTGTTACAACAGTTGGTAGACCTCGGGGAGGGCCTGGAGTAGGCTGAGGACTGAATAGCCATAGAGGCTAGATCCCGCCCTTGTTTCCAGACTTCTCCACCGTGGGTCACATTGGGGGCACAGCAGAGTGGGGAACCTTGTACTGGGGCTTGAACTCAGCCTACTCTGCTGAGAACTTTCAGCTGTGAGGCTACTGGCTCTGGGCAGGTACTTAATTCATTTGGCAGTTTGCCACCTTTATGAAAGCTGTGTCTCTTTGACCTGAAGGTGGAACCTGGGATGAGGTTTTGCTTGGAAATGCTGCTGGTAAACAGCCTTTTGATAACACACATCTCTGAGGGGATCACTCTCCAGTAAGGCAATCAGTCTGTCACTTTCAGCAATGTCTTAAACTGGAGGCTGGGGCTGGTGATGAGTTAATGGGGAAGGGAGCCTAAAATAATGGTGTAAGTTTGCTGCCCATTGTAGACATCTGGGTCTCTGCCAGCCCTGATGCAGTGGTTTTAAATGTCCCCATTCATGGAATCACACCTGTTTACGCTTAAGTGCCAAAAAATGAATATTTTAGCAGTTAAGGAATTCACTCAATTGTGAAAGGAATGTGCCAAGAAATGTTCCTTCATGGCATAATTGAAGAGATTTTGGAGATGTGTGCTGCCTTTTAAAAATGAATACTCACATCATTCTTATTCTTTCTTCAGTTGGAGCCATATGTATGACGGTTTTTTAAGGATTTTTTTTTGGTTTAAAGTTTAACGGTTCTGCTAATACATAGGCACCAGTTGTCAGTTAATTCAGAACAGCAGACTGCTGGTGAAAGACAGCCTCCTCAGAACAGGTTTAAGAATATCCACCTGATTTTGTTCAAGGGACTTGTACACATTAGACAGGGTTAGAAGAGTTCTTATGTTAATGAAGTCCTCCTACACTGTCCAAGAGGAAGAAGGGATGCCATGTCTCATAATGGGCAAAAGCCTTCTGCTATTTGCTAGCTTTCTTTAAATCTGTAGTCAATTGGGAAGATATAAAATTAAACTGTCATTTGAAGTGGGAGTGGAAGAGAAGCACTCAGATCATGTACCTTACATCTGCAAAAAATAGGTGGTAAATAAGAAGAACCCCTGTCACTTCCTTGCCCCTGCTTTCTTTTTTTGGTCTTTAATTTTTAAAGCATGGTTTTGGAGACCTGATTTGTGATGTTTCATCCCATGGGGAGATCAGGGATATGATGTTGCTGACTTCCTGTCTGTGGTTGACAGCTTTCTACTCCCTTGATCTCATTTCTTCTGTGTGTAGTAAAAAGCACTTCTCTGCATATGCTTTTTTGTGTACTGGGAGGCAACAGTAGTCAGTACCTCACATTTATTTGCATCATTGATGGCCATGGCTTGCTTCGGCTTACGTTAGCTTCTATTTACAAGGAGTCCTGGACTTGAAGATGGACTTATTGATGATTTTACAAGTAACTGGTATTAAACTAATGCTGTTGTAGTGAGAAAAGCCTGTTTCGTCCTACAGGTAAGATGCAGAATTTAAACTACAAGGATTTTCCTGTTAGGCTCTGAAATGTTGAACTTTTCAGAGACCAAAGTTTGAATCTGAAATAAAGAAGCAGAATAGGAATGATGAAGAAAGGTCTGTTGAATCTGAATGACATCACTTTCATAAAAGTGTTGACAATGACAGAATTTATTAAATTAACTTTGAATTTGAATATTAACTCTTGTCCTTTAAAAAGATTAAGATCTTTTCATCAGCAGATTGGAAAAGATTATGAAATAAACATAGCTTAATTAGAAAGAAGCCCTAAGATGGTTAACTGGAATTATTAGGGAGTCAGAGTTTTCAATAACAGGAGACACTGAAAAGATAAGTGTTTAGATTAATGAGGGAAAAATGACATGGGATGTAATAGAGAATTATAAAATAATGAATTATGGGATGAGTATGAATGCCAGAACAGAGGACAGAGCTGGAAGGCTTTTTTTTTTTAAACATATGGAACCTATGGAACTCACTGCCGTAAGATATTGAGGCTAAGTTCTCAGCAGAGTTTAAGAAGGATTAGCTGTTGATGGAGATGGAACAATGTATTCATTGCTATAGAAGATAAGATAAATGCCCTGTAATTAAAAAGATTCTTATGCTAAAAGGCATAAGCAGACTGTTCCAAAGCATCTGATACTCTGCTGCCCAGCAGGATAGGCCTATCTGCTTGGGCACATGCCATTCTCTTGCCCCTCATATTTTCTGTGTTCTCGCACATGCTAGTGGGAGAATTGGTAAGGTTGTTTTGGAACTTTAAAAAGGAAGTCCAATGTAGTTATTATATTCAGAGCCAGCTATTAATGTCTTGTTTTCTGCCTGGATTGTAGGCTGTCTATTGTGTGTGTTGACTTGGTCTCTGTATGTACACTGCCAAGCCCAAGACGACTCTGACTTCCAGGGCTTCTCAGAAACAAATAAATAGACTTTCTAGATTTTTGTTCTTGAAGGTGAAGATATCAATGGTGAATTGCATTCTAACATAATCTTTAGAGGACTTTTTTCAGATTTAGCATAGTTCATGATATTGTTTGTAAAGTGAAAACAAAACCCCAAAAGATGAATGTGCTAGTGAAAATGTTTTATTTAAAAGTTTAAATGTAGGTAGCAGGTTTTCTGTTTTCTATAATGTTACATTTTTCTGTCACTTTAGAAACTCAGGCATTCTTTCTGCTCAGTGTGAGGGCACTTGAGGGACAGCTGGTATGACAGTGTGACATAATCACAATATCTTAGCTTTGGGACCCCATACTGCATGTTGACCCTCATCTTCCATGTCTCCTGTGCATATCAAGTCATCATCTGCATCTTATCACAGTGGTTTGTGGTCCCTGACATGGTTTACAACTAATTCCTTTGTACATTTTGAGACAGAATCTCATTTTATCTCTGGTGTGAAATCCTAAATGAGAAATCCTTGCCACATATGCATTGTTGGCAGTAAATGATTTTTAAAGGAAATCCCAGGGATCAAGTGATCTAGAATGTTTGGCACAGTCGAAAGTCTTACAACAGGGTCTTATTTTCTTGATCATCCCTCCAGTGAGGGCCCCATGTAAGAAGGATAAACTGTTCTTATTGGTATAGGTAAGTATAGACTAGAAAGTGTTAGTTCAGACCATTCAGAAAGATTTTACCTCTTTGCCTTGGGGACCCAAGGGGTGTTACTGTGTTGCCGATGAGGTAACTGCAAGCTGTTATGCTACTGCCCTTGTGTCAGAGGAAACAGATTAATTCATTTCCTCTCCAGTAACAATTTCAAGAAAGATAATTTATCAGGGTGAAGTAAGGACTGAGGAAGGTGGGTGTTGGATTGAAGTAGCTAGACACTCAATTGCTGTGTCTGGAAGAACAGATCCTTTCCCCATAGATCTTAAACTCAGTGTCTTCTCAGGGGTGCTTCTTCATATGGTTCCTGTATCCGGGAGTGCTGTCCTGCTCCTTTTTCTCTGCCAGGCCTCCTTTTCTTCAGCCATGCCAATGCTAGGTGGAGCCCCAGAACATGGAACCCAACCTCTAAGAACCCATCTGAGTGTCTGTTTTCCTTCCAACTGATGCTGTACGCTCACTTACCTGTCCCAGGTCCTTTTACCTGGCCTCTGGATGTAGGTTTTTTTCTGCAGGTGGAACTGAGAGTCAGTTGACTCCTGTTGGACGCTCTTGGTTTTACTACAGGGTGAAGAGAGAAGGGCATGGGCTCTGTCCTCTCACAAAACATTGAAAGAGAGTCATTTACTGTTCAGATCACAGGTACTGGCTGTGAGTAAGTCTGTTTCTTAATGAATCCAGTCTCCCACTCTGTTGTCTGTCTGTCCATCAAGCACCCAAGGAAGTGGTGGTTTTCTGAAGTTATTAGAAATAGCTGCTGTTTATGCTAGTAGGGAAACTAAGTATGCATTTCACTCTTCTTTAAACACTTGATAGCGATTCTTTTTAGCATTTATAACAAACAAGCTGTTCATATATGCTCTAAATAATGCAGGAAGCTATTTGATCAGTGATCAGAGACTCCAAAACTGAAGTTACAGCAGTTCTGTCTGTTTCTAATGGAAGAGTCTTCCTATTGGAAAATTGTGTGTCAGAGGTAAAATATGGCTTGGGATATGTGGTTCTGAAAAACACAGGCAGGTTTCAAAACTTGTCTACCATACAAAGTTGTCCTTGAAGCCTACCTTGTTTCTGTCCAGTCTTGTGATGGACAGAATGCTTTGGATTTGCAGCATACAAGCTAGGAGTTTGGAAGGCCCCAGGATGTGGCATACAAGCCTCAGAGCATCCAGGTTTTTGGGTATAAATCCTGCAGCCTTGGGAGCCCTGGGAACTCCAGGTATTCTGGCTTGCTGGAGTCTGTAAGCTCTTTATTGTGGAACCAGGACCATGGAAGTCCTGCGAACTCCTTGTTTTTGTTTCTCATGTGATACTAGTTTCTGTTTGATAATGGGTTTTTGTACATTCTTTTTCCCTTTAAGCTTATTCCTGAATGAATTGTGTGCTTTTTTTAATCTGAGCTTTCATCTGATACAACCATATGCGAAAGTCTTAAGCTATTCTTTCCAACTCCTGTTCTGTATCTCCTCATGGCCTTCTAGGATTCGGAGTAGCGACTGGAAAGATGTTGTCACTGAGTTTATACTCTGCAATCTCAGTTGTTTGTCTACCTAGTGTACCCTGAGGAAGGCTTGTACAATTCAGTTCTTGGCTAATATAATTCAAAAGAAAAGAATTAATTTAGGAACTGTATCCCTCCAACACTGGATAGTGTATGCATTTGTTTATATCTCTGCAGGGCTCAGTATTGTTCTGAACTCATGTGGCAGGGTTACTAAAACTCATGATTTCTAAAAATAATTAATTTGAGAATGGTGCAATGGTTAGTATACTAGCTGAGGCCATGTGAGGTGCAGCTTCAGTTCGCTTCTCTGCCAGCAATTTCCTGTTCGTCCTCAGCAAATATCTTGGTCCTCGAGTTCTCCATATTTAAAATGGTGACAGTAGCACTATGCTACATAACAGAAATTGCAAGGTAAAATATATAATAAGTTGTAAAGTGGCTCGTATATTGTGGTGACTGGAGTTTTTCTTTTACCTTTTTAAAGACACTTAGAGTTTCATATTTTCATTTCAGGAATCATGGGAGACCATAACAAAAGTTTAAGATATTTTTGCTCAGCCTTCAGTGTTTGTTCCTGTTTTTGCTTATTGTAGTCCCTCTCCCTCTCACTGGATCAGCAAGATCATTTCAGGGGAAACCCATGTAAAATGGATTTGGAACTTTTACAAGGGGAAAAATAAGCATAATTTTAATATATTGGTGAAATACATTTTATATCTGCATTATATCTTCATAAATACATGGTTATAAATATGTGTATAAACTTGGTCAGCTTTTGCTCAGTTTTGCAGTGTGGTTTGATATGCCAGTTGTGCAAAAACAGCTGAAGAGGGCAGAAACAGACAGAGGGGTTCAGGAGCACTGTAGCTGGCCGTAATTGGCACTGAAGTTCTGGTGAGATAAAACTGAGGGCTGAGAAAAAATATTAAATATTTTGTGACTTCCAATAAAAACTGAAGTTGTTGGGGTCTGTATTTTGAGGACTATGGTGGACTGTTCCCAGGAGGGAACCAAGTAGATCAGTTTCAGTAGGAGAACCAGCCTATGTTGTTTGGATGTTATTAGTAATACCCTTATTTTCCATTTTCTGCTACACCTATTGTGACATCCATTTTCATACCTAGTATCTGAAAGTAGCCTAAATTCTTACCCTTAATGCTTGGCTGAGCCATTTAGATGCAATGGGCTGATGTTTGTTGCCTTGTCCCAGGCATTTGTGTGTGGGACTGAAATTATTTTCTTGATGTGCAGACATCTCTCACCAACAAAGTTCTGTGATTCAGTAATCAAAGATTAATGAAGTACAGAGTGAGCTTTTGAATGTATTTCATGCCCTAATTATTTAGCAGAGGTGAGATCTATACTGAAGCAAAATGGCTTCGTTCCCATGCTGAGGTTACACTGTCAAGTGGGAGCACTGTGAGGTGCTGTTGAATGGCCTTGCACCTACCACTGAAGTCTCAATCAGAGGTAAAGTTAAGTGCAATGGCTAGTCAAAGCACAGCTGGATGAACTGGTTACAGCTTTTTCACTGCTTATTTTTTCACCAAATAAGAAGTTCTATGTGATTTATTAACTGAGCTACATAAATACTGAGTGAGAGTTCCAGCAGGAGGAAGTGGCATCTAATCTGTAAAGCTGCTCTGTGGCCACAAATTCAAGTGGCAGAAGGTTACTGAAGCTTGTAAAGTCTCTCTGGTGGCAACAGAGGGTATATGTTTCCTTTTTACACAGTGGGAGGGGAGGCTGATCTGGGACCGTGTTTGCCCTAGTGCTTGTTGCTCAGGCTTGGATTTTGAAGCTGGCTATTGGCTATACATGCATCTTCAGTTGTTTGTTCTAAAGTATAAACTGTGATGTAGACCAGTCACGGAGAACTCTTAATGGAAGATACATTGCAGGTAAAGGTAAAGGAAACTATTATTTTGTAGTATTTGAAGGCAAAAACAGAAAACTGGAAAACTTCAATAGGGTCTAATAATGAAAACTTGGAGGGAGAGTATTTTTTGTTTATTACAAAATATTCTTTCAGTTTTTTAACCTTGAGGAGAGCAGATTAATTATTATTGTCATGTAACTTCATGTGGGAAGCTAGGGCAAATAGTTATATTGCATTAGTCTTCACAATTGCACAGCTTTTTTTTTTTTCTGAAGCTAGTTTACGTCAGTATAAATTTCATGGCAAACCAATGGGTGCGACAGGAAAAATGCTTTAAAATACTGGTGCAGTCACATAATTTTTTTGGCCAAAAGCTCAATTTTGTGTGACAAGTAAAAACCGCTGAAAGTATCTAGCTGCAGCGTAGGATTGCAATGGCACAACTTTACACTGCTAGTAAGTGAATTTTCAAACAGAAGAGTTTTTTCAGACTTCTGCAACCATACTCAGACATTTGCCTTGTGTTTCAGTGCAGCATCCTACAGGCTCTGGTGTCCAAGGCAGGTATCTGGCTGTGGCCTACTAGTCTCTTCCATGTTTTTTTTCTAAGAAAGTTGGTTCTTGATGACTGCTCATGTTGAAGTTTGTATGTGTACCATAGATGTGTACAGGAGTGCCCCACTCTACTTTGGTCACTGCTAAATTATCGTTTTTCACTTGGGTGTTTTGTGTGTAGCCTTTTCACTATCATATGCACTACTGAGTGGTTGCAGTAGATGCACTTGAGTCACCTTTCTGATGGATGCTTTTGATGCAGGTAGTTCTGAAATGACTATTGAAAAGCAAAGTGAATAAACACTGTTGATATAGGCTTGGCTCTGCCCATTGTTAGAATTTTATTCTAGAGCAGAAGCGATGGGAGAAAGATATTATACCTATAAACACTGTGTATTTCATGGCATAAAGTACTTTATGGTGGAGGGATCTTTTCTCAGAAAAACCCTGTCAAGAAAGGTACCGCACTGCTTTAGGGTGTTGATTCTGATGTTGTTACATAAAAATTGCAGAATTTTAACGGGCTTTTGGGCATAGATATCAAAGATTGAATAAATGTTATATCATCTTCTCTCAAAGATACCTGATTAAATAACAGTTTATTATAACGTGCATGTGAAAGGTCAATTGAAAATTGTGTAGAATTTTTGTTCTTCCTGGTAGCCGTGTTTCTTTCATAGTGGCCTCCTAATATGGTTTATTTCTTTAAAAAAAGAAAAGAATAACCTGCATTTTAAATCTGCTGTATCACTTTGCACCATCAGTGCGCTGCTTTTATGCTTATAACAAAATGATGAATTTGGAAGCAGCAGGCGTGACCTGAAGTATTTATCTTCCTCCCTGCCAGGCATTTGCACACATACGCACAGACACACGTGCACAGTCATGTCCTTTCTGTTTCAGAGTCCTAGCAGGCATGTTGTGCTATCTGGAATGTGGCATTTGGGTCAGTGTTTCTACTTCATAGACTACCTGTGATGTAAGATGGGTTATTGCCATACACAAGAACAATCTCCGACATACTAGATAAATAGAGTGTCATTAGCTACAGGTTCAGATATCCTTACATTTAAAGAGTTTTAAGAATTGATTGATGATCCCGTAACAAGCAGCAGCCCTGCTTTTCTGGTTATGGTTAATTATATCACAGGTGATGGCGTCACATTATGTGCATGTATAACTAAGACATGTGCCTATTCAGTGTATGCTGGGTGCTAGTCTATTCCAGTTCCTTGTTCCATGGCATTTGTTTAAGCCAGAAAAAAAATGTCACTGTTAATTTAATGAGCAGAGAGAGGTTAGCACCTGTCTATCTAATCCATGCTTTTCCAGTATTTTAATGCATTAAAGGAGTATCACTACCTCACAGTTCTAGCTCATAAACAGCTAAACAGTACTTGACATTTAAAGAGATTTTCTGTTGTGCACTTGTATAGTCAGGAGTAATTCTAATCCTATTAAAGATATTATGTCATGGAGGCGTGCCCTGGGGGAGAAGGCTTCTGCTAACTGGCCCGATGTAAAGCAGGGGGGAGGGGCAAGCAGGAGGGTGGATTTATTACTCGATAGTTAGGTCAGGGATTTCTGTGGGAAATGCCCAGTGGTTGCAGTTGCTGATGATTTCACGGCAACAGCAGTGAAAGAGAGTGCGCTCCGATAGCTGGTTACTGAATGAGATACTGCAGATGGGTGGAAAGAAAAAAGACAGTGTGTGAGAGAGTCGAAGAGACAGAGAGGGAAGCCGAGGGCAAGGAATGTGCTCCGGCTCGAGGAGAGTCTCCCAGGTGTACTGCAGAAGCTTTTTGGAAATGGATGCAGGGATCATCTGCTGCCTATAGACTAGAGAGCTGTAGACAAGGAGCAGAGAGAAAGAGCTTATGGCTCTTTTGAATAAAAATCGAAGTTCTGCATAACTGATTCATCAAGATAAATCATGAGTATGCTCTTGCATGGGATATTAATGTATAAATCCATGCCACAGATAGACAAGTACAGCCTACGTTGCTATAAAAAATAAAAGCAGCAACAATACAGTGAATAAATTTTGCAGTGATTTTTGCAGTGATTTAGGTACGAAGAAAAAGAGAAGCAAAACACAGACAGCTCTTATTGCACTGTGTCATTTGCAAGGCACTGCACTTAATGCTGAGAGATGCTATACATTAAATCTGACAGCTGTGAAAAGAGAGATCATGGAGAAGTCAAGTAGTGAGGATTCTTCAATTCACCGGAGTCCATCTTTGGATAGCAAAGACTCAGATTTTGCTAAACCTTCTACCTCAGGGAGGCAATTTGGTCGAGGCTTTACTGCTGGAGCTTTCTATGGTACAACTGGATCACGCGCACAGAGCCACGCTGGGGTCGGAACCAGGACCGGCGTTGGGACTGGGACTGGCGTAAAAAGTGACAAATACAGTGCACCCAAAGGCAGCAAATATGTGGTCTTTTACCTGGATCTATCCTTTGTTTTCCTTTTAGAATTTAAGAAGTGCAACATGGCAAGAGGCTGCCTGTGTTGTTTGAAATACATGATGTTCCTTTTCAATTTAATATTTTGGGTGAGTATTGTCTTTTCAGTTACCTTCATTCATTAGTGTATCCTTGTACTGCTGCATTATGTGTACAGTGCATCTTTGAAGCAGTACAATAAGTTCCCCTCTCCCCTCCCTCTCTCTCATACCTGATTGGAATATTTTCAGTGTTAAACTTGTGTCTGTTGGGAAAATGTACATGCTTTCTGTGTCTTTATTACCACCTGGTTACTGCAGTTCGGCTATTAATTCCTCAAACTTGCTGTTCAAATATGTATTTTGAACTGGGTTATCTAAGCAAGGGCAGAATTGTTGCCCTTTAAGGAAGAGCAGAATTATTGTAGCATCAAAATCCTGCAGTGGCAGGATTTTTGCATTCTGTTGCAATACGTTGTGTGACGTTAAGCTGCAGGTTCATTTAAATTTGAAGTACCTTCTCATTGTCATCATAAACCTCATTTGCTCTTTGTAAACGTCATTTGACAGACTGCTTTTTCATTTGAAAGAAGTTTTGTCCCATTTCTCCAATTAAAAACAATAAATCACATGTTCTAACCTCTTAAGGTATCAGCATAAATGTGAAATGCCTGGAATGGTGAATTAATCTGGATTCAGTTTCAGCTGCAGTTGTCCACATTGGCGTGTGAAGTTGGAGACTTGCACTTGTTTCTGAGGTATCAACGTTTATTTTCCTCTATCAGCCAAGAGGCCTGAGGAGTTGTAACAATGCCTCAGCAAGCAAGTTAAAAGCATAATGGCTACTTTGAACAAAGTATTGTCACATACAAGAGAAAGAAGAAAAGTTGTCATCTGGCAACTAGGCATACTTGAGTGAACAGTATTGTTGAGGAAATCACAGGCTAATTGAAATACTGAGTATGCAGGAATATAGCCCCATATGAAATGGTTTGCTTAGTTTGAAATCAAAGGGCACTGCTTTCCTCATGGTTGCAAAGCTTGGGCACATGAACAAAATAATTCTTGGTTTTAATCCAGAAATATACACTATGCTTCAAAAATAAATGAAAAAAATACCCCTGGATTTATTTTGGAAAAAGGGGCATTAGCAGTCTAGTTCAGATAGTTACCTCTGTTGTTGAGATATCATTGTTCAAATTAGGAGTCTTACTAGCAGCTTCTCTGTTTATCTTGACCCACTTACTGAAATAACCTTTAAGAGCAAGAGTTAATGGGAGATTTCGTACAGTGTTGAACCACGCATGCAATGTGAGCTTTTATCAGTAATAGACTGAGGTGCTACTATCACTTAACTTGTGAGAGTCTTTCTTAAGTAGAAAGGTAGAACTGGTCATTGAAGAACATCTGATCGATGCTTATTTGTGATTTTAAAAAATTTTTTTTCTTTTCTGTACACAAACCCTACCAGAAAGTTGCTCTAACTTTTTCTGGAATAAATCACTTTGAACACACAAGATTATATCAAACTGGCTATTTGACCCAATGGTGCATGACTTTGACACCTTGGTAGTATTTTTTCATATGCTATATGTTGCGATTAGTTTTCAGACAGCTTTCCTCTGATATCATTACTCATGTCCTGCAATCAGTCATTAGGTATCTCTTACTCCTCACTTCCCTAGATGCATTATCTTTCTTTGCTATTGTCTCCTTCTCAAACAACAATTTTCTTGACTCTGCATCAGACTTTCAGAGTCCATTTTTCCATTCCTTGAACTTGCAAAAATATTTCAGACCTCATTTGCATGCTTATCTTTGCCTGCTCAGCTGCCACTGGACCTTTATAAAAACACATTTCTTCTCAGGTTAAAACCAGGCTACCATCTGGAACAGTTCTCTAGTACCCTGTGCTTCTTCAACTCTTACCTCTTAATCCCCTTCATATCCTCCCCACCACGTCTTTTGTTGTGAGGCTTATACCACTTTTTTTTCTGCTATTGAACTTTGTCACCACATCTCTGTTTAATATTCAAAAAATGCTTTCTGTATGAACCAGCCTATACCGAATGAAAATGATACACACTGGAATGTTGAATCTGAGAAATTATAGAAAAATGCTAAATGCAAGATGCCAGGTACTTTTCAAAGTAATTTACAACAGAAATTTGATCAGCCTGGTTTAAATTGTTCAGAAGTCCCCCTTTCTTCACTTTACCTGGCTTATACTCAATTTTGCAAGTCAGTCTTGATGTTCCTGTGCATCCTTCCAGAGGACTGTAGTCTTGCTAGATTCTTATTTTTTTTTAGCAGGCTTTTTTATTGTCTTGAACCATTCAAAGGAATAACATTATAATCTCTTTTATCTCATGGAAACCTGAGCTAGAACGAAGCATACAACAGGCAGGTGTTCTGTAGTTTGCTGCTGCTGGCTTCATACCTGGAATCTTTGTTAGTTCTACTATGACTGTTTGACAGCTTTTGGATGATGTTTGGCTCCATATATGCTCCTTGCTGAAACTGCACGCTTGCATTAACTCTCGCTCCTGCCCTGAACTCTCCTGCAAGTCCAGCCCTGGGCTCCCTACACATCTCTGCCAGTGCTCTCCACTCCTACACTATCCTGAAGCACTCCCTGCTATTTCATTCCTGTCTTTCTTAACCCATTTTTCCACTCCTAGGCTTGCCTGTTCTTATTGCTTCCTTCTGAATTTCTGTTAAGAAACCCAAGTCCAAAAACATGAAGTTGTGACCTGCTCTTGAGCAGTGACTATGTAATGTAAAGTGATTTACTTTTAAAAAGAGAAGACTCATTTTAAAGCATGCAGTTTTCTGAACCTGTAATTCAAAGCAGAATGAGACTCCTGGTCTTCAGAGGCGAGGAGGCCACTGCCACACTGTTATCTTCTGACAAAGGCAAGAAGCATTTTGGTTTGGTTTGTGGTTTTTTTTTCCATACAGGAATTGATTTAGGCAACTGGAAACAGAGGTGGAAAAACTGTGTTCCAGGGAGCCTTCAAACAGTTGCCAGTCTAGCAGCTGTACAGCTGCAATAGGGAATCCAGCTTACGAGCTTACTTGCCACAACGCTACATTATTCTGAGCCTGTGGTAGCAGAAAGCCTTAGGAAGTGTCATTCCACCATAGTAAAATGGTGTTTCTGAGATGCTTCCTCTGAAAATGAAGACTGGTGGTATCCTTTGGCATCCCAGAATGCTGGGCACTATTGTCTTGAACAATTCTCAGTGTTGGCCCAGAGAAGGATGTTCTATACAAAAAGAGGAATCTTTTTCCATTAATTGCTTCTTGACACAGAGAAAAAGGCTGGGACCTAATCTGTCCCTCATGCGGCAGTGAACTGTAGTACTCCTACAGCCTGGCAGCCAGCTCATACATATTTGAGACCAATTACATATGTGTATTATATATTATACACATTATTTTTGTATGGAATATATTTTATATATTTTAATATCTATACATATATTTGTATACACATGTACACGTTTGAAGGTGATGGAGAAGTGCAGTGGTTAGTGGATTCTATTTGTTATTATGTAGCAAACATACTGTTGCTGTGATTACTAGGACAAAGAGGTGATGCATTGTTTCTGCTGGGCAAGAGTTCAGTGACAAAAAAATATAGCTTTTGAAAATTAGTAGCATGTGTATTAGTTAACTTGGAAGGATCATATATGAGTTCTGCAAAGCAAATTGATCTAAGTGGGGCCCAGCAGTAAATTGAAACAGAAGTGTTTCTCCACCATATAAGAAAGAGCTTCAGGTATTTCTCTGTGGCCCTCTGATTCTTAGCAGTTGTTCTTGGCCATCTGGCATTGCTTTCTTTTAGAGATTAGGAAAGTCTGAGCTGAGGGTTAAGGAAGCTTATAGTATTTAATTGTGTGGCTAGGATGATGATTTACACGGAATTCATCCTAAGTGCATAATATGTTTGGCAAAGGTACTGGGCAACTACAAATGTTAGCTGATTTAGTTTGCCTTCAGGAATGTGCACACATATGGGGATTACAAAGTAGCCTATATATATCTCTGCAGAAGAAATAAAATATTGATTTTTGATTCTACAGATAGCAGCTTAATTCTCAAGAAAGGTAATCACCAAATATAAACATCAGGGTATATGTCTTTCTAGAGTAGATTTCACTTCATTGTTTTATTAGAGAGAAGTGTTACAATAATTATTTTCACAAAATGTATCAGAAAATCTTACTGGCTGTAAAATGGAAATTCTATAAAACATAATTTTTTAAAAGAAATTTCACTTGTGATGTAAGAATTTCTTAGGGTCCTAAAAGGGAAATTTTGAAGTAACAGGAATAAGTTATCAAAACTTTGCTAGAGAACTTTGCAAGTAGATGGTGATCATAGTTAAATTTTGGGTTGTTTATTCATTTAACTGAGGTCAATGAGTCTACATACAGTGAAGCATTCATATTACACATCTTGTTAGATTTTAGCATTGCTTAATTTTAATAAAACACATTTTATTAGGGGGAACATATGACAAGATTATTAAATCACTGATCTTCTGTGTTTCAGGAAAAGCTAAGTATAGTCAAGAAGATCCTTGATGTGGTTTATTTTTTGAATTGTTTATATTTAAACTACTACAAAAATTCTGGTAGGAATAATACCTATTTGTTAAGGGTATAATTATAAGCAGACGTTATCATTTATCTAAGTTAAATGGAGTCAAATTTACAAATTCAGGTACTGAATATTCAGTTTCAAAGTAAATTTTACAATAGGTTGGGAACATTTTCCTCTCGCTAAAACATAAGACTAGAAGAGAAAAAGATGGGCTGGAAACTTGCTGGTCCAGAAGTAGCAGCAAAAAGTCAAATACAGCAATTTTTCATGGATACTCTGTTATTAAAATAACGGATAAAGATTATTGCTCCTGAAGAATATTCTTCTGCATTAATTATTTGTCTAATTCAATCTTAGAGTTGGGAGTAATATTTTTTCCTGTAGATTAAAACCAATGTTGCATGTTTATCAGTGAGCATGAAGAGAGTAGTACAGCAGCCATGCAGGTCACTTTTACTAAAGTCTAAGATCAGAAAAGAAAGAGAGCATGTCCATTCTCTGGGTCTGGCTGTTGTCAGAGTTATTAGTACTGTAAAGCAGCTAAGAATTTTAGAATGATTTATGTGAGGTAATCCATACTTATTTATACCAGACTGGAAAATATACTATGGTGCAGTGTCTAGTTTGAAGTACAAAGCTGTAATGGTTAACTGAACCTGTTGGACAGACAGTTAAATCTTGTGAAGAGACTTTGGCCCTACACATAACTGAAAGTTAATCTTTGAGGTTTAAGAGGGGTGGGCAGTTTGTCCCTGAAATATGAACAAAATTGCTAACTACAGACAGCTTAAAACAGGAAACACATTCAAATTTTCTCATTTTTTATTGTCTTCCCCCTGGCTGCATTATCTGATATTCCCCATTTTCTGACACAGGGAATAATGACAGGGAGAGACAGTGAGTGACCCTGGGATGCTTGTCTCTTGACATAATAGCGATATTTACTTCTGTCGTATTTTGACTCTAATGACATGAGTCAGCAGTGCGGTGACAATTGCAGTATAATCCCATGAAAGTAAGACTACTCAAAATCAATCAAACAAACAAAAAACCCAAACCCCAAACAAACAAAAACCCCCTCAAAACAAAAACCAGCCAACCAAAACAAGAAAGGTAGTGAAGTCTGGAAAAAGCTAATGTTTGCAGTCACATTAGCAAGAAGAATTCAGTTTTTAGTAGGGATTTGATAAGCTGTGAGAAGATTCCAGCTTTTAGTTTTAGTTTCCCATCCAAATGACATAGCACTGTTGGTGTGCATACGCAAACTTTCACGTCAGTGGAGGAGAACAATTAGATGAACATTTGGGCTGGGAGAAGGAAAGGTAATATTAAGTTCAAATGGTGTGGTGCCCTAATGAATATGATGTAAATAGAGCCCATTTGAAAACCTGTGCAATGATATTGCAGAATAATATTCAAATATTATTAGAGGCCCAAGACTAGTTTTAACTTAAAATAATGAGGTTTGCTTCAGAGCTGAGTTAGACTGGTTAATCCAGGTGACGAGCACCCCATAACTGGTTTTAGGGTCTAAGTGGTTTCACCTTGATAGGGAAGACATCCAATATTACATTTTTCACAATGCTTCTCTCTCTAGCTGCTCTTTGCTAACAACATATTCTATTGAGGTTGTTTTATTTTTTTGCTGTGTGGGGTTTTAAAAGTTATTTTTGGTTTTCTTCAGTGTGGAAGTGTTTTTACTCAAGCTATAGATAGGTGTGAGAGCCATTTGTGTCTGTTATTTTGGATAAGTGATGAGTTGATTCATGACTCAAAAAGCAGATTTTTTGTATACATCTGTTATAATGTAGCCTGCTGGACATAGTTTAATAATTTGTATATGAGGAGGTTTATAGTCATTGAAAGTGAGAAACAGAATAAGAATTTAGAATTGGAAAATTAATTACTCCCCTCCAGTCCTCTCTGCCTCCCTGTACACCCAGAGTCAGATATTTCTTTAAAGATATGACTCAGGTTCTATTGCTCGTAACCTCTGGCTGTGTGACCTTTCTTCAGCCTTCTGTGTTTCAATTCCCCTAACTTTTAAAAATAATAATGATATTGACTTTTATAAAGTGATGGTTATAATCATGGGGTACAACTGTTGTTAAATTTGAATAAGCTTAATATTCTAATGTTTCTTACTTACCTCTGGTCTCCTAGACCCATGCAGAGCATTTCAGTAAGCTGCTTGACTGGGCTGCTGTTAGCATGCTCCCTTTTTGTCTGTTCCTGCTACCTTCCAGATAAGTAAGTCTGCAAGAGGCTGATCCAAAGGTGTATAATCTTCCTCATGCAAGTAGAGGATGAGGTTGTAACTCCATTATCTGACTGCCCAAGGAGGTATCTAACTTTGCTTATTTAAATACTGCTGACACAGAACAAGGCCTGAGTGGAAAAGATGGGAGGATGCGGTCCAATTTGTAAAAAAGTAAAGTTCAGTTAGTTGGGGTTTTGCTGTACATAAAGTTAGGATGTTCCTAATGGGCAGCCCATTACCCAACCTTTCAGCAACTCACAGAAACTTTGAATCAAAGGAGAAATTCTGTTGGCTTTACTTTAAATATCTTGCAGAAATAAATAAACCACGTCTTCCAAACAAAATAAAGGAACATAACATGGCTGAAGACGTGTTAATAAACAGTGAATGTTTGTCTAGCTTGTTGGGGTTGTCACGTAAAACTTAACCATTTTACTATCACTTTACAGAAATGACTGCAGGCACTGAACTCAAAGCAATCTCACAACTTTCTGAAACAAATTAGCTTTAAATCAACTCAGATCTCCATTCAGCTTAGTCCCTTGCTGCTTAGGAGCAACTTAAATTGCTGAATTTATTCAGCAGAGATAATTGAACTTTCAAGTGTTTGGAAATTTGACTGGGATGATTGTTCTTTCTTCCTGCTTTTCATGAGCTGGGCCAGAGTTCACATGGCTGTCCACGCATTTTCCATTTAACTTCTCCATTCAGTGTAGCAGGGATTATGAATATTCTTGGCACCTGCTGCCAGTTTGAATTTTAAAAGTAATCTGCAGCTCATCTTCAATGTGCCTCAAAACTTGGCACCGTGGCCAATAGCTTTATCACTGCTCAGGTAATGCAGGTAGGGCTAGGTTTTCCACAGTGTTACAATAAATCCAGGAAATGTTTGTGATTGTCCTTAATCAAGGCATAGGTAAGTGTCTACAAACTTAGTAACCAATCTGAACCCATCTTTAAGTGTTTAGTGTCACAGTTAACATGCTGATTCTCTAGTCTCCTCTGTCACCCAGAGCCTCTGTGCTGTCTGGGAACACAGAACTGTTGGTTACCCCTTGCACCCCTTGGAAGGGGATGCAAACTGAAGCACAGAATGACTAGCTTACCATTTCTTTTATTTCTTTCTTCACTTCCTTGTGTTTGCTATGGTTTTGTTGTTAAATGCAGTAAATGAGAATTAACTTTTCAGAGTAAAAAGAATTAATAATGTTTGCAGATTACTTCTGTTTTAGTGGGGGAGGAATTCTGTACACATGGATTCATGTTGAATCTACTTGGTCCTCATTGCAAGCTGCATTTGGTATTCCTGTCTTTTTGCCTGTATCCTGACTGTCTTGAATGGAAACTGCTTGTGCTGTTTCTAATCAGTTGCGCCAATAATACATAGTTTTGAAAATACATTGACTAGTGTCTGTATGTCTTGCTTCCCATATAACACTGGCAAGTCATGAGGCATCAGGGATTGAATTTGTATCTTTTTTATTTCTTTTGTGGATTTCCCCATAATTCTGGCCTAGACAAGTGGTCTGTGCAGTGGGTGGGGAACTGGCTGACGGGCCGCACCCAAAAGGTGGTGGTAAATAGCTCTTTTTCAAAGTGGCAACCTGTCACAAGTGGAGTCCCCCAGGGATCGATATTGGGCCCAATGTTATTCAACATCTTTGTAAGTGACCTGGATAACGTCAACAAGTGTAGCCTGATGAAGTTTGCTGACGACACCAAGTTGAGTGGGCCAGCAAGAACCTTATGGAGTTCAACAAGGAGAAGTGTAAGATCATGCACCTGGGAAAACATAATGTGGGAGTGCAGCACAGACTGGGATCCACCGGGCTGGAGAGCAGCTCTGTGGAAAGGGACCTGGCAGGCCTGGTGGACGGGAAAGCTCAATAGGAGCAAAGAACGTGCTGCTGCGGCCAAAGAGGCCGATAGGATGCTGGGTTGCATCACACAGGGCATCACCAGCAGAGATAAAGAAGTCATCATCCCACTCTACTTGGCTCTTGTCAGGCCACACCTGGAGTACTGCGTACAGTTCTGGTCCCTGCTATACAAAAGAGAGGTAGATAGGCTGGAAGGGGTCCAGAGAAGGGCCACCAAGACGATCAAAGGATTGGGAAGCCTGCCATACGAGGATAGGCTGGGAGAACTGGGTTTGTTCAGCCTTGAGAATCAAGGAGGCTTAGAGGGGATCTCATCACCACGTACCAGTACTTCAGGGGTAGCTACAAAGACGGAGACTCCCTTTTTACACGGAGTCACGTGGAGAGGACAAGGGGGAATGGACACAAGTTGCTCTCGGGAAGATTCCGATTGGACATGAGGGGAAAATTTCCCGCAGTGAGAACGGTCGACCATTGGAATAGCCTCCCCAGGGAAGTGGTTGACTCCGCCACGTTGGACACCTTCAAGATTCGGCTGGACAGGGTGCTGGGCCATCTTGTTTAGACTGTGCTCTTCCCAGAAAGGTTGGACTAGATGATCCCTGAGGTCCCTTCCAACCTGTGGTTCTGTGATGTGTGTTCTGGTACCATTTCTACTGCTGTAGGTACAAATTTTAGGTGTGCAGTAGGAAATTATGACATTACTGTTGATTCTTATAAGTGTATGACATGTATTGAGAGTTGCTGCAAGAAATTAAAACCAGCAGAAACTGATATGCTGAACATTTGTTACTTACAGAATTATTAATTTCGAAGACTGTAAGGAGTTGCGACTGATAAGTAATTTTTTTTTTTCTGAAGTAAGTGGGTTTTAATGGTTTTTAACTTTTTTATGGGGAAGAAGACTGAAACATGACAATCATGAGCTACGGATGAAGATAAGATTATGAACAGATGACTGTAAGCTCTAGGGGTCCATCAGCTTAAAAAATTGCTATTCAGTAGCAGAGATGCATTAGTTGCTTATGTGCACGTTTCTACCATGCTGCACATGTGATGCAAAGCAAGTTATATTATACAGTTTGCTCTGCAGATAATGTGTGTAATGGTTAACAGTGGAAACAGTTAACTTGGAGTTAATTCTGTCATACCTAATCATCTCTGTATACTGCAATGTACAATCACTGAGTCTGACATGATGCAAAGATGAAACAGAGGCAAAAGAATTGGCACTGTACTATTCAATCAAATTTTCTCGCTTAATTTGCTGTCTTACAGAACTGAAAGTTATTAGAAAAGGCTACTTCTGAATCAGACGTTTGTTCTTCTAGGCTTATTGACAGATGTATTAGCACCCTTTTATTTAAATGATGCTGCTGAATACTTGCCTTTAGTAGTTCTTTCACTTCTGAGTAGCATGGGTTCTTCACAAGACTCATTTCTTCCTCTGTATTATCTTGGAGAGTTTCCAGCCAGTTATGATCTTAAGCAGGTAAGACAGCTGTCTGTCAATGGTTTGTAATTCAGAAACGTAAACATCTCATTTTGTCTCATTTCATAGTAGTTTTAATCTAAATTGGTGGTTAAGCATCTTATTGCCTGTACTTCTGTGCCACATACCACCACCCCCCACCCCACTTTTTCCACTTCATCTAGCTATTGCTGTGTCCCAAATAGTGCCTCTTCTTCTGCAGTGTCCTCTGGATGCAAAGACAGTTAAATTAGAAAAAACCCAAACTTTATGTTCTCAGTTGCTCTTTCCTTAGAATTTTGATTGAGCTGTCATCTCAGTTTTCACTGCTTTAAGGAACTGACATCACATCTGTTGCCATAATCCCAGAGTGCCTTAGGACCACTTAATATATATATCCTCTTGACACCTTGTATGTATGGTCTGTGCTTTTATCCTCCTGATGCAGATGGAAAACTGAGCCACCTAAACAAAGAGAATGTCTCCAGTGGAGCACAGGGTAGAAGGCTGAGAGCTATTGGAGACCAGAACTAGCAAGTCCACGTGTAGTGCAGTTCAGCACGGGTAGGCTCAAGTTCTGCTTGGCAGTGTATGCAGTGGCATTGCCTATGAGCTCAGAAATCCTGGCAATTACCTGTCTCAAGCTTGGGTGTCTTTGCAGTGGTCTTCCCTGCACTTTCATTTCCAGATTAGCTTGGCCAGAGACAGCTTAAATCTGTCTGTATCCATGGTGTAGATATGTCCTACTAAGAGACTTGTACAAAGTTAAACTGAAATGGAATCTGGATCTCTAAAGTCCTTTGTAAGTGTCTTAAGCAACAGGCCATCTGTTAGGCACTGTGAGAGACTTGATGCAGGCAAGGCACCTCTGAACTCCACATGCTTGTGCAGTGTGGTCCACGGGCACAAAACTCATTTCAGATTTAGGACCTGTAGACCATCCTTTTATTTGGCTGTGTACTCCAGAGGTCTAACATGTCACTGAATTCCAGAAGTACCTAGAAGAGTGGAAGTTTTCTCATGACACATAATGAAAATCCTAAACCTCCCCACCACCTGCAAAGTGTCACTAAGAAAAATGAAGTCCTCTTCTTGAGAACGTTACCCAATAGATGACAGTCAAGGTGAACACTTTGCTATGGGATGTCTTTCTTTATGTGTCCCTTGTAATATTTTTAATGACTCCAAACTAATAAAATAATTCCACAAATTATAAATGAAAAAACCCAACAATGTATTTAACACTTACAGAAGGTAGAGATAAGAAGATCAAAGTTTTCTGTTGCATGTCTGGCAGTAACAATTCTTCCTACTTTCCATAGCCCCTCAAGCTGTATGCTTGTCTTCTACTGTCAGAGCAATGTTTGCTCTAATGGCTTCTTCAGCATGTGGAATGTAAAAAGAACTCTCTGGTGGGATCTTTTTTCCCCCGCTGTTAGCATCTGGGAGGATGTTGGGTTTATATCTTTCAGTGCAACATTGGTTTTGTGTCTTAAGGGATGTACTTTAAAATGCAGATATCTTTGATTCTGTTTTGTTATTTTTGTGTTTGTTTAGGCTTTTTTTAGGAGTTATCTACTCTGCTCATAGAAGTGGTCGGTGGATGTGGCTATCACACCTTGAATTGATAGAGCTATCTGTTACTTTGGCAGGTTGGAATCCCATTTTCTTGGGAATTTAAACTCTCTCTTTCTGCCTATAGGTGGAAACGGAAGCTGGCACTGTTGTTGGATTTCTCCTTGTTTTGTTTCTTAGCCTGTTCTTCCATTTACAACTTAGAGTAAATCATTCTTGTACTTTATGATTTATTAGATGTTAGTGATAAGGTTTCTGTCACTCTGCTGTGAGCATTTAAATTGACGATCCAAGTAAACTATAGTGGGGTTACAAGTTAAGACTGTTAAGACTACTATGTTTCAATTCTAACGGTTTGACTTATTTCCCATTCATGAGGCTTAAATGTAGAACTAGATATATTGGATCAGACCAAAAGTTTGCATATCCTGCCTTTGAAAGTAGATGGTAAAGAATGCTTAATAGACACTAAAGGAACTGAACAAATTCCTGGAACTCCTTTGAGTCCTTTATCCTGTGGCCTTCCTAAATTCTGTGGTAGTAAGTTCACTTGTTTTATTATGTGTTCTGTGAAAGAGCACTTTGTTTTAAGCCTACTGCTTGACAATTTCAATACATGCCAACAGATATTCTGAAAAACAATTAACTAACCTCCTTTCTGCTTGTCATTATCATTTTTATTTTACTTTATTTTACTTTATTTTAGTACTGGAATGGGAAGAAAAATCAGATAAATCCTAATTTAAAATTAGGTTACTGCAAAAGTAGTATTTAGTGGTGCTTAACATAGCTTATGTTTAGATCATAGAATCATAGAAAAATTCTAGGTTGGTAGGAACCTCTAGAGAACATCTGGTCCAACCTTCTGTAGAAAGGAAGGCCATAGATTATGTTACCCAAGACCCTGTCAAGCTCAGCCTTGAGTACTTACAGCAAGAGAGATTCCACCATTTCTCTGCGTTATCTGTTTCAGTGTTTAATTTTTCTCAATTCATTCAATTCATTCTCAGTTTTTCCTATAGCCACACCAAAATTTTCCCTGAAGCAACTCATGCCCATTGCTTGTCTTGGTGGCACTCTACTGGATGGTCTCCAGTTTCTTGAGTTGCAGTGACCAAACCTGGGCACAGTAGTCCAAGTGTGGTCTAACAAGTGCTGAGTAGAGTGGAATAATCACATTCCTTGATCTGCTGTGTATAGTCTTGCCAGTGCAGCCTGGAGCAGGATTTAAATGCTTTTACTAATATTTATGCTGTCCTGGTGTATTGTGGTGTAGCTTTTAACGTCAAGTTTAGAGCAGCAGCATGCACAGCACTCCATATAGACTTCAGTGAGATGAAGCAGCTTTATTGTGAGGGCAGAAATGTTTTCTTCCTCAATTTTGAGCATTTACACTCATAATACACTGCTGCAATTAAACATTTTCATCCTTTTATTGCTTTTTCCCTCCAAGAGTGGATCTGACTGCCTTCCCTCGTAGCCTCTCCTGAAGTACACTTCAGCTAAAACACCTCTGCTTCTTTGAACCACTCAGCAGTTTTTGTAGTCCATCCTGCAGCTGTATCACTGAAAGTCGTACTTAGTTTTAAACTCCATCCAGCTTGAATGCAGTTGGCGCAAGTGCTGACAAGAACAAAAACATTGATCTTATCACTCCCCCATCCAAGCAGCCACAGTGCATGACTGTGTTCTCTAGTACAGTGTAGTGATTGTATGCATTGCTATATGCGTTACACTTCTTCACAGTATTTATTGGAACTGCTTTTTTTTCTTCCACAATACTTTTATTTCTGGTCTGATCAGGGCTCCTGCAGTCCAGCTAGTGCTTGTTTTTCTCTGTTATGTGTAGTCTCATTAACAAGGTGTATAACTCAGAATCATGAGATTTTGAGTTCATGATTTTTACCAGGGCTGGCAGTGGGGTAGGTTAATGGTTGTGAGTTTTTGTTTTGTTTTGTTTTGCCTTTAAAATAAAAAACTAATTTGTGTGTGTGTGTATTCTTATGCATGGCATTTTTAAAAATGATACTTTATATTTTAGACTTACATTGGGGGAGGTCGGGGAGTGGCTAAACCTTGAAAACAATTTGTCTGTGTGAAAATAGTCTGTAGAAATAGAGGTGGTGGGTTTTTTTAACGTTTTATTGAAGTGCAGACTGCATGACAACTCTGTGTGTTTCCCAACAGTGTATCTGTTCTGACACGTGTCCTAGTTTTAGTCCTTTTTCAAGTTCCTGGATGTGGTTTCTTCAGAAGGCTATATTAGAGCCCAACAGTACTTTTTTCAGGATGCTTGCTTGTCCTCACAGAAATAACTGGGGTCAAGCATGTTTCCACAACACACACAGTTCTGGAACATCCAAGAATGCAGGTTTCTCACGTAAAAACTTCTGCAGCTGTGTGTGAGCAGTAATAAATGGTTGACACAAGCCTCTGGGGACAACTTTAAATGGGTGAACTGTTCCCTGTTTCAGCAGTCTCGGGGATTTTTTCCCCACTGCTTGGATGCTATGTTACGAGCCTGACCCAATCCTTAGTGACAGCTTGTCAGGCTGATTAGTGTAGACTCCAGAGAATAGCTCTTTGCTGTCTGATGGATTCATTTTGCCAATAGAATTCACTTTCCTGTAGTGTGACTAATAAACAAGTGATTTAATGAGTTCTCCCCAACCTATTCCAAATGGCATATCCTGATTGGAGCAGGGCATGCTTTTGAAAAGCTTAAATGCTTGCTGTATGTTACATGCTGAAGATCTGAATTACATACTTCTCCCATGAATCCAATTTAGAAAATTAAGGATGAATTGTTTTCTATGCTGTACGATTAGATACATTATGAGAAATTTAGACTGATATTTAAATTGTTACTTCCGATTTTTCTGGTTCTTCACCACCAATTTTTTTTTTTTTATTTCTCTCTGTGCTTCCCACCCTGGAATGTGTTTCTCAAGAAACTATAATTTCTTTTCAGCATTTTCTATTTTTTTCTCAAAAGGTGACATGC
This sequence comes from Phalacrocorax aristotelis, assembly GCF_949628215.1. Classification (NCBI taxonomy): domain Eukaryota; kingdom Metazoa; phylum Chordata; class Aves; order Suliformes; family Phalacrocoracidae; genus Phalacrocorax; species Phalacrocorax aristotelis. The sequence goes on along the minus strand of NC_134276.1, from coordinate 134,408,402 downwards.
AAAAGATGGGAAGAGGTTTATTCTTCCTCAAGGCTGTACTTATCTCCTGTATCCCTGATGTTGGTATTTTCTGGTGGTGTCCCACCTTGTTTTGTTGTTCTGTGTATAACTGTAGGTACTGTCTGTCTGTAGGTATTGGCTGTCCCAGTTCCTACATCCTGGGAGACTCTTAGGAGCACAAAAGACCAGATAGCATTGTAGCACAGCAGGAAGATAGGGGAGTGGAGCCAGAGCAATGGAAAGGTGAAAGAATTTCCTGTTTGGGTCTGGATGGTTTCTGTTTCCTTATTAATCAAGAACTCTTACAATCCCAATTAGGAGATCCGAATTCTGGATCTACAAAGAGTTCTCCAACAAATATCTTTCAGAACAATGTGCATAAAGTTAATACGCAGGGAGGAAAACAACACTATTGTAATTCTGTATCATCTATATCGTTTTAAAGCTTTACTGTGTGTTCATAAAGAAACAGGAAAGAAAATGAGGATGATAAAAGCTCTTTAATTTCTTCCCCTACGCCCTCCCCAGTCTCTTCATTCTCCTTTCTTTTGTAAGAATCCACAGCACACAATTAGTTGCTGCCCCAAGTTTAGTTGTACACCTACCTGTGTGTGCTCCACATCCAGCCTTGCTGATAATAATGCTGTACCTGCCTTTTTGTGATTCAAAATTTGAGTAACTGAGTGCGGGAAGCAAAGATCCTGATGAGGTTATGATCAGGTTTCTGAGGAATAACAGCTGCTGGCTTATTTGCTTACTTTCCCAGCCTCCATCAGAGAAAGCTGAGAGGGTTCATTTGCACTTGTGTGAGACACCGCTTTTATAAATCTGATAGCACTGTGCCTGCATGCACACTGTTCTCTGATGTGACTTGAGATTTTTGACTGGATAATTGGTAGATTTTTTGTCTGTTCGCTGTTGAAAGAAGCTCAGCACCTGCTATAGAACCTTCTTTACGTCTTCAACTTGTTGGTAAAAAGTTCTAGAAACTGTAATTACAGTATCACTTTAATGGCAGTCTCTGGCATAATTTTTTGCTTCATTGCAGCCTGGGAGAGAGAGGGAGGCTTCCTCCGTTATTGTTTCTGCCCTGTAGTGTCTCCTCCTTCTGTCTGTCCTTCTGAGACTGCAACCTGATGTGGCATTCGTTTCAGCAGGGGCTCTTTTTGCTGCAGTATTGTTGCAGATTTATGCCTGGTAATTCATGCAAGGTATTTTCTAGGTAGTCAGCTCAAGGTTATCTGTTATAGGGTGTGTTCTGGGCAGGTTTAGCAGAGAAAGCATTCAAACTCAATAGCATTAAGAGGAAAAACAGGCTTATTGAATTACGGCTGCTTAGACTACATAGACATAAGATCTATCGTTGGGCTGGAATGAGCATAGCAGTGCTAGTAACAAAAGGCAGAGTACGGAATCAGGAACATATGCTTGAAAGGAAAAACCTTAGGAGCACAGAGCTTGCCACAGAGACATGACAACTTCATTACTGTGCTGGATGGTCCCTGAATTATTTTTCCTCTGAAAGACTAGGTAATATTTGTGGTGCTTGCTTTCCTTAAGTTTGGTGTCACAGAATCACAGGTTAGAAGAGACCTCAGGGATCATCTAGTCCAACCTTTCTGGGAAGAGCACAGTCTAAACAAGATGGCCCAGCACCCTGTCCAGATGACTCTTGAAGGTGTCCAACGTGGCGGAGTCAACCACTTCCCTGGGGAGGCTATTCCAATGGTCGACTGTTCTCACTGCGGGAAATTTTCCCCTCATGTCCAATCGGAATCTTCCCGAGAGCAACTTGTGTCCATTCCCCCTTGTCCTCTCCACGTGACTCCGTGTAAAAAGGGAGTCTCCGTCTTTGTAGCTACCCCTGAAGTACTGGTACGTGGTGATGAGATCCCCTCTAAGCCTCCTTGATTCTCAAGGCTGAACAAACCCAGTTCTCCCAGCCTACCCTCATATGGCAGGCTTCCCAATCCTTTGATCGTCTTGGTGGCCCTTCTCTGGACCCCTTCCAGCCTATCTACCTCTCTTTTGTATAGCAGGGACCAGAACTGTACGCAGTACTCCAGGTGTGGCCTGACAAGAGCCAAGTAGAGTGGGATAATGACTTCTTTATCTCTGCTGGTGATGCCCTGTGTGATGCAACCCAGCATCCTATCGGCCTCTTTGGCCGCAGCAGCACGTTCTTTGCTCCTATTGAGCTTTCCCGTCCACCAGGCCTGCCAGGTCCCTTTCCACAGAGCTGCTCTCCAGCCCGGTGGATCCCAGTCTGTGCTGCACTCCCGCATTATGTTTTCCCAGGTGCATGATCTTACACTTCTCCTTGTTGAACTTCATAAGGTTCTTGCTGGCCCACTCTTCCAGCCTATCCAGATCTTCCTGCAGAGCAGCTCTCCCTTCCAGGGTGTCTACTTCCCCACTCAATTTGGTGTCATCCACAAACTTCATCAGGCTACACTTGATTCCATTACCCAAATCACTTACAAAGATGTTGAACAACATTGGGCCCAATATCGATCCCTGGGGGACCCCACTTGTGACAGGTTGCCACTTTGAAAAAGAGCTATTTACCACCACCCTTTGGGTGCGGCCTGTCAGCCACCCACTGCACAGACCACTTGTCTAGGCCATAACACATTAATTTCTCCAGGAGGAGGCCATGGGGGACCATATCAAAGGCCTTGGAGAAGTCCAGGTAGACAATGTCCACTGCCTGCCCCATGTCAACCAGGCAAGTCACTTTGTCATAGAAGGCCACCAGGGTTGTCAAGAAACTTAGATTGAGAGCATGACATTACATAATTGAGTTTGAGATTGTTCTAATGATAAGGCACAGCTCAGCTCTTTGAGACTGAGCAGAGGCAGCCTTTTGCCTAGCATTCCAGGAAGAAGGAGCAGGAAGAGGGTGCATATATCTTTGGTTCTCCATGGTGAAACAGTGGATGTTGGAGAAAGACTGAGCACTCTTGGTCATGAAGATGCCTAACTTAATTTGTTTTTGAGTACTTGAAATAGTTAAACCCATTAAAATAAGCCTTTTTAATAGACTGTTTTCAGTAAAGTTGTTATTTATAGCAGTTGTGCAAGTACTTGGAAAATCAAGCCTTGTACTCTAGTCCTATCTGAGATCCATTTTTAGAAAATGATACCTGAGCCATCAATTGTAAAAAAAAACCCAGTGAAGCAAACAACCAAAAAAACCACCAAACCAACAACTTGAAGGGAAGCCCTGAACTTGAACATCCATTAAAAAAAGTAAGATTTTAGAAAGCTTTCATCAGTGATTGTTCTTTGCTGCCACTGAAGTCAGCTCTCTGAAAGAAGAATGTGTTCATGGCCAGTTTTGAAACTCCTGAATGCCTGGTACCCTATTCAGTGACTGGCCAGATGCTAGTACCTGAAGATTTGTGACAGAGTTCTTTGTGTCTTGAAAACTCCATTGTCTTTCCATCTCTATGGAAAGGAGTCATCTTGCCTTAGTTATCTATCTATGCTAAGAGATGTCTGCTATGGAGATCTATGCTATGGATGCAGTATCTGAGAGATTACCTAAAAGCTCCCTTCATAGTTTACAGAGAGGCTATGGTTAAACTTGTCCTAATGGAGATGTAATACATCTAATATAATCTTGATCTAATGTAGTACAGGCAGGTAAACATGATTACAAGAGCTTCTAAATGTTTACTTTCTAGGTGGCTAAAGCAAAGCGAGATGGATCTTAGCTTGAATATTCAGTTTAGACACAGTTGACATTGCTGTGTCTGAGCGATTAATGATGAGGATGTTTCCATTTGCAGACTTGCAGGGCACATGGACTTGTTCTAGCTTTTTTTACTGTTTTTGTTGTTTTTTTCTATGAATAGAGTTGTCTGTCATTTAGTGGGAGACTTAATTTAAAATGTCTTTGGCATTAAGCAAAAAACTCTCACCTTGATATAGTTACTGCTAAGTCACATGACTCCAAGTTATCTTTGTTTAAAGTATTAATTAGGAAGAGACTTTTAAAAGTTGTTTTCAGAGCCTAGTCATTCAAAACTAGCAATAGGGATAGAAAATACATTTCAGCTGACAAATGACATGAGCTGTTATTTAACAGTTCTTATTCAAAGGTACTGAATTGGGAAGACCTGCTTAAATGAAGCCATTCTTCCATCTTCAGAATAGCGTAGCTTTGTAAAAGAGATTCCTGCTCATTCTGGACTGATACGCCCATATGATCCCATGGCAAAAGCATAAAGAGCTCCATTTATTCATTACTTCACTGGGACTTTCCACATTGAGTGCAAGCCAACAGCACAGGAACACTGCCACAGCTACTACTGAACTGTAGCCTTGAGGTAATTTCTTAACAGAGGTTTCCTTTAATAGATTTGTTCACAGAAAGATGCCTGGTGATGATGCCTTCCAAATAAGTTTGGGATACATTGGCAGAGGGAAGCATGAGAGTGTCTTATACTGTGGTTAGCTGTGCTATAGATGAAGGAACTTACAGTTTTTTCATTTCCTAAGCAAAAGCTGGGGGTCAAAAGTGAGAAGAGCCTGAGGACCTGGGAGATATTGGGTTTGCTTTGTGGTGGTGTGCAAGTTACTTTCTACTGCTGCCTTTTATGAGCATAAGCCAAATTAATAAACAAATAAAGTCAAGACTCGGGAAGCCTAATACTTTTCCTGTGCTAACCGTCCTGAAAGGAAGACTAAGAAAAATTCCAAGATGAAGATAGGGACAAGGAGTGTTAAGACACCTTTCTTCAAACTTCAGAGCCCTTTATTAAGGATTACTAGGTAGGCACCTGAGATACAGAGGGTCTGACTGTCTTAACCAGGGTCATGCAGGAGGACATGGCAGACCTGAAAGTAGCACTGTGTACTTCTCCTCCCTTCTACTCAGATCCCCTATCTGCTATAGATTATCTTTCTGCTTTTTTCCACTTTTATTTTTTGATGTAGTTGTAATGACCTCTGGAGTAACAAGCAGATGAGATGACATTTTATTAGCTATGTTGCTTACGGTCTGAGAGCTGTATAAAAGTGGTATTTGATGCAGCATTTGTCTCTTATTGATGTCCAGCTCTTCCAACCCTATGACACTTGAATGAAACTTCTCTGCAGTGGAATGCCACTGGGTACGTATCTCATATTTAGGAGTGCTCTGGAAAAGGGGTTTTCTATAAGAAATATGGGAGTGAGAGGTGACAACAACTTCTTATAGGTGTCTCTTCTTTGTTGCTACATGGGAGTAACCTGGATATGTAGTTGAATAGGGCTGAAACACAAGTGTCATCTGCACTCAAAGCATTCAAGCCATAGATGGCTCAAATGCTGTAAATTGGCCACCTCTGATGTATGTAGTCATGTCAGTTGACTTTGGTGACTGGGGTAGTTTGGAGAGCTTTTCACTTCTTGTCCTTTTAGTGCTTATCCAGCCCAGGAGCAGATCTGCATGTTTCACAGAAATAGTGGCTTTATTGAGTCAATGAGACCCTGCACAATAGAACTGCACCAACTTCTCAAAGAACAGAACTTGCCTACAAAAGTGTTGCTATTAGTAAAAGCGTGACAGAAGAAAAATAGCTCAGCTGGTCTCTAAAACCCAAGGCTGATATTTCAGGGTTCAGAGTCAGGGGAAAAAAAAGCCAACCAAACAAAAAAAACCATACCCAAAACCAGCCAACCCACAAACTGTATTTGATAACTGCAAAACAAACACAACTGATGCAAAAACATTGTGATGTAATGTAACACTGGTTCTCCCTGCTGTTTTTTGACATTGCCTTTTGGAAGAGACCCATGCTTGATGCAAAACACTGGGGAATATGAGTGGTTTAAGTCTTTGATGCTCGGGACAGGAAATCTAATTGCTTGAAATGGAAAATAGAGCTCCCTGTGAGAGGGATTGTGTGTCATCGCTGCCACATAGAATAATCTTGTCTTCATAATTATGATTTTCTGACCTGACAGTAGAAAATAGCTGCTTTTTACTGACTTGTTTATGGGTCACAAATACTCAGTTTCAGAGTGATCTGAGACAAGTTGTTGCAGTCAGGTTTTTGCTAGGCTTATGGGAAGTTTAAGGAAGTGAAAAATTAATAGGTGATCTGCAAAGAGAGGCCTAAAACTAGTGTAAGCCCTGGTACATGGTATGTACCCACCAGCCAAGAAGTTTGTCCAGGGAGGAAGCTTTAACTTCTATTATTCTATCTCTCTGTGTGAGTCTACTACTCCTCTTGGGAGCCTGAAGGTAACCTAGAGTGGAGCACACTGGGGCTCTGCCTGTGTTGCCATATGCAGAAAGTACCATCTCAGGATACCACTCAGAAACTGAGGTTCTGCTTGATGAGATTCTGAATGAAAAGACAGTAAAAGGTGCTCCCAGCAGCTGAGAGTCTGTGGTCTGAAATGGGAAATACTTCTCAATATATATTTAGAGATGGTGAGCTGAAATAGAAAGTTAGAGCGTGATTTATGAAAGAGCTGAGAACTGAACCCATGTCTCCAGAGGTTTGATTAAAGGTCTTGACTATAATACTGCTCTTCCTCCCCTTAGGACCTCTAGAATATGATGGTCCTTCTAGGTGTTAGAAATTTTTGAAGCTAGTAATTCTGCAGAGACTTCATAGTCCACAGTGTCTCCATGCTGAAGTAATACTGAATCCAGAATGGTCTGTAGACTCTGCGGAAGGGAAATGACTCTGGAAAAAGCTGATTTGCCTATGTGTTGTCCCTCTGGCTTTTCCAGCTAGAGAGGAGGAAAGGAACTGCAGGAAAGGGGAAGCAGGAAATCTATGCCTTTATAAAGCCAGAGTCCTGCCAATGTCTCTCTAGTTTGTGATTTTTGTGTTCCAAAAATAATTGTAGAGCAGTTGATTGAAAATGTGGTGAGAGCTCTTGAAATGAGAAAAGTAATTGAAAGGTGAAGCAAATATGAATCACACTCTGTGAATCCTGCCAGAAGACAGATGAACTTCACATGCTGATTACTAGGGTCTGTCTTGAACCCTGGGCTAGTGTTCCCAACCTTGGTGAATGGTCTCTCTGACTGTCTCCTGGGGATCTGCAATCCAGCCCATCCACACAATGCCAGTATAGAAATTGACTGTGTTTTTTGTTTTCCTGGCTGCTGTTTACCATGAAATGAAGCACACACTCATCAGAAAAAGTGAGCCAGAGCTGTCCTATTCTTGGAGGATGGCTAATGAAAATGGAGTTTTTAATTACAGTGGGTCTTTACCACATGTAAACTGACCATCTGTTAGAGGAGAGTAGTTGCGAGGGAGAGAGAATGGATATAGCGTGTACCTTTTAGTGAGGATGCTGCTCACTGATACAACAGTAATAGGTGTTAGGCAGGAGGATTTTGGAAGTTGTCCTTATGAAGGGAAGTTTCCATTTGCTTGCTTTCCAATAATGGTAGTTGTCCTAGTTGACTAAAGTCTATATGATGAAGCCTGGGATTTTGTTTAGCACAAACAAATTTTGTCTTGCCACTTCAAAAAATATTGTTTGAGGTTCTCATGCCAGGGTGGATGGCTTAACTTGCTGCTTTTACACTCCATGGGAGTATATGCTGTTGATGTCATTGGAAAGAAGTCTTGGGAAGTCATGAATAGTACTTTTCAAAGAAAATACAGAGAGTTTTGTGCGATTAAATTCACAGATATTGTAACATGAGGCTGTCATGCACACATGTGGCCTTCTGAAAGGATGAAGATTGCAGAAGTGAAGAGTGAATGCTGAGCAAGCATTTTGGCTAGAAAGCAATCCAAAAAGGTAGATAGCCATCATTTTAATAAAGTATTTGTTAGTATTACTGTTAGTGTTTTTATGAAATAAAATTAAATAATCCAATTATTTTAACAATGGCTGCAAATAGCTTCATAGTTGTGTGTGTGTTTATGTGAAGATTTTTGTACAGTGGTGTAATAGTTAAAAGGTATTGCTCTAAGAGAAGTTAGCCCTTTTTTACTTGCATTCCTGCTAATGAAGGTAAAACTTCCCATCATCTGTTGCACTTCCTTACTGATGTAATGGTATTCCACTGAGAATGCTGATACTTCATGCCCAGTGTCATGCTGCATAGAAGCTCTTCTCCACTTCATTACCTGTGGTTGACGAGCACATACAGCTAGCTTGTTCCCTGAAAAGTCCACTACCATTCCCTATCTTATCCTCCTTCACTCTTTCAAGCCATGCAGAAGGGTAGGTCATGCTAAGCTGATCTGTTTCCTGGTCGGGTTTTTTTTTTTTTTGCTTTCAATGCAGTTTTCTGTTAAAGTTGTTTCCTAGTGGCTGAGATTTTTTTACTTATTTATGTAAACCCTTTTTGATCAGATTAATATGGTAGGAATGTATCATTTTTATTTGCCAAATGTCTTTGACTGTACTCACTTGCTAACTCTAATCAGAACTTTTCTTGACCCTATTTAGGGCCAATACCTGTTGTTGCTGAAGAAAATTAAAGAAAACTTCTGTGCATCTAAGTAATTAAGCAGTGTTGTACCATGGGGGGAAAAGAACTTTCCTTCATGACCCCTGATCTCAGTACTTAATGAAGCAAGAGATTTGATTGCCCATACCTTAGAATGCAGAGCTGTACTCTTTTTCTGTGTTTGTGTACCTCCTCCTAATTGATCTCAATGAAAAGCAAGGCTTTTTAATTTCCAGTTTGCATATTTTGTTCAGTCCTCTTATTGCCAAAAGTAATATTAAATACTCTAGAGAGAAGGTAATTTATCAGAAAGAGGAGTTTTGGGACTAGTGAAGAATTAGGTTATCTTTACATTATGAAACTACACTGTCAAAATTAGGTCACTGTTTCCTTTAATGTCTGCGTGTAACTGGCTGAGAAATGTACAGAATTACTGAGGTAGCAAAGAGTATGTTTTTGATGAATGAGGGAAGAGCACTTGCTTTTCTGGATTGATACTGGTTCAGTGCACTGCTAAGGGATGCACTGATGCTGAAAGTCACTCAGGCGGATCATTAAAGGCAATTTTCTCAAATCTATGTAAAAATGATGCCTGACATAGTGTTTGGGGACCATCTAGCAGACGATGGGTTTATTTCCTTTGGATGAGAGGCAAAACAGCCTTCCTGGCCACTTTTCAGAAGTGTTGGAGTGCTAATCCTGGCATCCTAGCCAAGATCAGCTCAGGTAATTATGCACTGCCACCTTAAATTACACATGGTGTCTGAGTGGGCAGACTCTTCTTCAGTTAATGTCCCAATGTGGTATTGTGGTTAGGTATTTTCCTTGCTGTACCTTGTGCTGATTCTGTGGATCTTACATGGTGCTACTGCTATTGCTTTAACCACCATTATTATTGTCCTCTTATTATTTTGTTGAGGTTTGTACGAAGAGTTGATACCTTTATTTGACCAAATAACATACCTGGAGAAAAAAGGCATAACACAACTGTCAGAACAATGTCTAAGAGACTAGTAGAGATCTGGGCCTCATTGTGCAAGGTGTTGTGTAAAAGCAGAGTAATAGGCAGATCCTGTTTTGGGAGCTTAGACACTCAGAAGATGAGGTAGATAGAGGGGTAGAAGTGTGCAAGAAGAGTGAAGGATGGGGCGACAGGTAGAACTGGAGGTGGTGAGTTAATTCACAACATACAGGAAGGGAGAGGAAATGTAGAAGAGATGGGACATTGTGATCCTCTAGGCCAAAGAAGATAGGAAAACTGGGTAGAGTAGAACTGAGATTAGCAGGTTGTGAAAGCTGGTGTTCAAGCAAGCAGCTGATAAGAACGAGGGAAGAAACTCTCTGGGTGAAACTCTGTGTTCATCAGTACCCATTTTTCCTACTGTGGAATGAGCTGGGACTCATTCTCTTCACTTGGCCTCTGGGTCTACATTCCTGGTATCCAGTTCTGCAAGGCTGGAAGACTGTTGCCTAATGTCTGTGGACACAAAAGAGGGAATAGTACTTTGTCCCAGAGCTTACATTTAAGATGCTTTGGGGAATATAGAGTGTCCCACCTTGGCCTCTTCATTTGTTGTCCACTGAACATTGCATGTGCATGTGGGATGGAATGGTGCTGGGATGGAGCATCTCATTTAACTGGTGATTGCTGTGGTCAATGCAACTGCTCTGCCACTAATGGAAATGTTACAGAGCTTTTTAAGCAGCTTAGGCAGGCCAGCTTTCTGTGCTTTATCCTCTGTCTTTGAAAGCAAGGCAAAAAGGGCTCTTAGCTTCAGATTAGTGTTGCTACTTTGAGAGGAATATCATCCAACTGGAAAAGTCCTGAGAAGAGAACTCTGGATTGTTCTCCAAACCACCTGCTTGCAAAATGGCTCCCTTCCAGCTGCTGTGGAGATCTCGCTATTTGTTTGTGATATTGGGGAACACTTGCCATAAACACATCTGCTGTTTATGTTAGTGTCCTAGAGTATAGATACATTTTATGATGCTGCTTTATGTAAAAATTACTTCTGAAAAAGTGGATTTTTCATTCAGTCACTCCCTGCAGAGCTTGCTGATTACTTGTCTTTTAGTGACCAAATACAAAAACTAAAGTGGTTTGGCAAGTCATTTTGTGCAAACCACAGCAACTGGCCTGCACATGGCCCAACAGTGAGGCACATGTAAGATCTCTCCCCCACTGGCTTTTCATGGCCCCCATACCTACATGAGCGCAAATGAAATTTGAAATAGCCTAGCCTGAGGAACAATAATTCTTTACTCATTGCAGTACTTGTGCTGAATTAGGAGAGCTCAGCACATTTTTTAGTGCTCTTTTCATTGTCAAAAACCAAACCCCTGACAAAATGCACAGGTCTACATTTATTTTTTGATTGCTGAGTGGAAGTAAGTTTCATGTTTTATCTAACTATGTTCTCCTTACAGAGAGGAACAGTCCTAGCAGATGATGGATATCTTTCCTTTGGACGAAAGGCAAACCAGCGTATTTTCACTGCTTCAGCTACTCAGCCTCTGGTTTAATTTTTTTATGATTCTTGTCCTCAGTTCTGATTCCTTAGTTACCCCATTGCTGAACAGCTGAACATAACCACCCAAGAGAACAACTTTCCACTTGTTTGTGTTGTGCAAAAGTTAAACTTTTAGATGGTTATTCTGTGTTGTGATACTTATAGTGTATCTTGGCTCAGTGAGGAGAGATGCAGAGAATGAAAAAAGGAGAGATGAGTTCTTATATGGGAGATAGGTTGATTGGGTTTTGACCCTGCTCACAGTGTTCTGACTAAATTAAGCAATGAAGAGCCTCTTAAAGTTATGAAAACAAAAAAAAATCGAGTTCTATTAGACCGTTGCAATAATGCAGGCTCATTTTGAGCTGTTTGTTTCATCAGCATTAGCCTGATTTGATTTTGCTGTTCTGCCTTCTTGATCCAAAATAAATTCCTTCTCTGTGTAGTAGCTCATTTTTATTATGAAGTGTGTGTGCTAGCACTGTAGGGGTAGATAGAAGACACCTAATGATGTTACCTTACTTGTCTGAAATAAAGCTCCATTTGAAACCAGTGAGGTAACTAGGATGACTTCACCAGCAAACAATAAGATAGCAACGTAGCAGTTAGAATTTGAAAGATTTCAATATTGCCAAATATCATGACTTTGAATGATATATCATGACTCCAGTCATTCAAGAGTTATCTTAAGGCCTCGATCCCAGAGTCATGTGATTATCCAAAATACTAGCTGAAAAGAAACCAAGCCAAAACACTAGACAAGGCAAAGCAACTGCCTTGGCAGTTTCAGAGAGAAGCTTGAAAACATGAATCAAAACGTACAGGGGGAAGAATAAAGACAGCAAAAGAATTCAGAATATATTACTTAATAAAAAATGACTGTGGTTGTGGTTGGTTTTGTTTGGTTTTTGTTTGTTTGTTTTTAAATCTCTTAAACTTGAATTTTAGAGGGATCTGGCTGTTAATTTTCATTGTAAACAAAGGGTGTGGAGAGAAAAAGGAGAAGTGTGTGTTTGGAAAGCACGTAGCCAGGCTATTGCAATAACAGGAGTTGGCATGAAGTTGGAAGTGAAAGAGGCTTCTCTTGTAGTAACTTAAAACGAGTAAGTCCTTCCATTGACTGATTATGCTCAGCTCCTTGTGTTTTCAGTGGGAGTTCAGTGATGACTCAGCACTTTGCTGTCTTATGTTCAAATCGATCCACTTGTCAGGAGAGCTGAAAGGGGTGTGCAGAGTGAGGGAGTTAATGCAAAAAAGGACAGTAAAGTTGTTCCTGCTTGTAATGGTGAAGAGTGAGTTTTGGATTTGGAGGAGACAGCAAAGCAATATACTCCAAAGCAGATTTTATCAAGTAGCTGCAGTACTTTCTTGCACTAATTTCTAATTCCTATTAGTTGTTCTGTGATTTGAAATTGCAGTGCTGGTTTCATGTGGAGGTTTTGGGGGCAACAGTTCTGCCTTCTTGTGCATTAGAACAGTGCTTTGCCTATTATGGGTGCTACTGCACGCAAGCAAACAGTAATGCCAGTAAAGTAGAATTTATCTTCTCCTTCTCCCCCCACAAAAAAAGTTCTTACAGAAACCTAGCATAGGCTGTTTTTGATTTTTAAACAAGCCATCACCTGTGCTGTTTTATTTTTGAAATCTGTTTCATAAAAAGAGCAAATGCTTCATCAGCACCTTCCATGCTGACTAAGAGAATACGAGGGAATAAAGATGTATAGAATAGAGAATCCCAGAGACGTATAGAATAGAGATAGATGTATAGAGAAGATGTATAGATGTATAGAATAGAGAATACCAGGCATAGTGCTCATCTATCATATATGTTAGCACCATCTTGAAATGAAAATCTCTGAACAGAGATTAGATTTTAAATACATTTCTTAATATTTTCATGGGGTTTTATCTTCAGCTACATCATAATCTGCTTTAACTGCTGTCTCTGATTGTATGCACCTTTGAATATACCTGAATTAACAGGGAGATAAAATTTGTTGCAAGCCACAGTTGTTTGTTGTATACTTCACTAAATAAGACGTGTCTGTTACTGCTCTCTCTGGAAAACTTTCTTTCTGTTATTGGGAAGGAATTCAGTTGCCCAGTATCTAAAGCATATACTTCGGTATAGCTCTGACATACTTCTGGACCAGCCACTGCCTGGGATTTAATCAAGTGTCCAGAAGCAGGCTGCTGGGTAATCCAGTCCCCAGCTGCAGAATGGAGAAAGCTAGCATATTTGGGGGGCTGCTGAATCTGACATCTGGAAGTTATAGGGTACATCTACATGCACATTGTGTGTTAAGAGTATTGGGCTCTGGAAAGCTGCTCTTGTTCTGTTGTTTTCTGCTCTCCCACCTGTGAAGTGGGTCCCAGCATCTATCTGTTTCCCCTCCTCTGCCCACCCACCCCCCCGGCCCAACTCTGTGCTGTGTGTCTGTAGTGCTCCGATAAAGTCAGCAGCTACAATTTTGCTGCTTGTAGGGTTGTGAAACTTGGTCACTGGCTGTTCTGCGGCAAGGAATGTTTCAAAACTGGTTGTGATGAAGAAAATGAATGAACTTCCCCCAGATACTGTAGGAATGGATTCTTATGGAATTTGCTCTCATTCGTACTCAGTTATGACTGCTGTGATATATGCCCAGAGAAGGGGTTTCTAATCAGATCAGTTTGTAAGAACCATTGTGTAGCCACTCTGGTATCCAATGTATGCACAGAGAGGAGGCAAAACCATGTATGTACCGGAATTTGGATGTATGATGGTCCTTCAGCCAACATTTCATGGGGCTGAAGTAACGTTTCCTGGTATTTAAACAACTTCAGAGAAGGATGAGCTTTTATACAATTTCAGAAAGGGTTGTAATAAGAACTGCCTTTCATCTGTCTCAGGTTCTGTGTGCTAGAGTTTGGAAAACATTTGAGTAAGACAGTGCTGCCAGGGGAAGGAGCTAAGCTATTTTTTCTATCTTCTTGAAATGGCAATTCCCTTCTGTTCTTCTGTGTTGAAGCCTTCAGTACCAGTGAAAAGTTAGGTGTCTGCTAGCCTTAGTGTAAGCAGGTTTTGCTTGCAGAACAGAGGAGTTTGGGTTCTGTTAAGCAAGTCTCCTACACTTGTACATCTGAATATGCATCCTGACAGTGTTCCAGAGCGAACTGATTGAGGTCATCTCTGTGTTTGTCCATCCCCTGGTATTGCTGATTAGACATTTAAAAAGCTGCTAGTTGCTGTGGGCAACATGAGGACTGGGATAGGCTGGCAGGTACTTTCCTGTCAGCTGGTAATTTTTTCAGTCTGTTTCAAACTGTTGACCTACATAAGGTTAAAGACGGAATATCGCTTTGACCAGCCTGTCATCCCTGGAGCCATCAGGCTCCTTCCCATCCCTGCACATTTGCATTTATATTTTAAATGCTGAAAGACTGGACAGTGCCTTGATTTCATGGCAGCATGCACTAAATGGATAAAGCAAAAAACATTTATTAAGTGACTTAAGAACCTCATTTAAACTTACATGAAACCTGTCTGCCCTAGTTATGACTGAATTTCTGGTATCTTGCTAATGCATTTTGCTTTTAAAGGAAGATTAGGAGTGATATATGAACAAGGGAGTGGAACTGTAGGAACTCAGGTATTCTGAAGTGTCGTACAGCACATTGACAGTGTCCTGCAATAGCTGCATGGCTCAAGTGAATGGTTTGTGAGTATTTTTGTTCATAATGCCTCAGTTGCCAGTGAGTTTGCAACTTTGCAGCAAGCATTTTAGAAGTAGACTAGTCAAAGTTTCCTACCCAGAGCTAGTAATTTAGATAGAGAAAAAAAAATGAGGCCAGCGTTACAAGAAGGCTTACAACAGTTCTTGACAGTGCTTGCTAACTCTATGTATGTGTGTGCACATGTGCATTTACAGAACAAAAAAGACAGGGAAGAATGGCTGTGAAGTTATGTAAGCTTCCCAGCTAACACCTGCTTTAGCTTTCCTGTAACCCTCTGTGCCAGGTTTATTACTTCAGTAAAGTTTCACAGAACCCAGTAAGTCCCCCATTTTAGTGGTGCCTACAAATGAAGGCAAAGGAGACAGCCCTTACCCCTTAAAGACTGTAGTTAAGAAATCTGATTGAGTGCAGTGGTTGATTCCCAGCCAAAAAGTGAAATTAATGGCAAGTAGCAAGTTCACTGGTGTGTGCTAGGTTCTTAATGCTTTAAGTCTTGGCTGGTGACAGTCAATCTAACTGGGGGCAGTTGGCTGCTACTTTTGTGGCAGCTTCTAAAGAAGACAAGGCATCTATCTTTACAATTTTAAGTCTTGAATTGATCCTATGCAGTGTGTTTGGCAAAGAAGAAACAAAACTGTGTTTGGAAGATAAAGGTAACAGTGAATGCTTAGGTGAACCATACATGTTCAAAACATGATAAAGGAGTTTTTACAGCCAAAGTAGAGAGGCAGTGGGTTTTGTAGAGATGTGTTGCCAGTAAAAGCATGGAATGATGTGAAGGTGCCTTAAATAATAAATATGCCAGTGCATGTCAGCTAAGCTGCAGTAGCGTTGCTTCTCACAGAAGCAATTCTTTACAAAAAAAGTAGAATCCATCATCCAGTAATGAGTGGTAGAAGCAACTCTCTTGCTTTTATGTTGAGAGTTGTTTCGTTTGCCTGTGCTGACACATCAGTTACTTCTACGTTTAGAGTTAGGACCTAATTAATTGGAAGATTAAGTGGCTTGTAGTCACTGCCTGGTTAGAGTGCATCAACAGCAGCTTCTTGGTCTGGTACTAAAATGACAGTCAGAGGAAATGCATTTCTTTCCTCCCTTCCTTCCTCACTCCCTCCTTTCTTGCTTCCTTCCTTTCCCCCTCCATCCTATTCTTCCCTCAGAGCAAGGGTTTGGCTGAGTGGATGCATCTGCCTTCAGCCATGGCGGTGTGGTAGCCACAGCCCTTGCTGTCCAGAGCACCTCTGCAACCTTTCAGTGCCTGTGGAGTCCAGGTGTATCCAGTGCAGTGCCGGGGTTAAATTCAGCTATGTATCTCTTGGACAAGGGAATTGTGACACCTCTGTTATGGATAAGGCAAAAATCAGGAAGCCTAGCACATCTCTTAGAGCCATGGTGTCATTTTGGAAGCTGGCAGGATTAAAAATAAGCCTTTCATTTGTGTGCTGGACACATTTGCTCAGGTACAGATGAAAAAGTGTCAGAGCCCAGTTTTAATGGGAGTCTTCCTTTTTTTCACTTTGCTAACTATTTCTCAACTATACACTATGGTAAGTATCATAAGTTAAACCATAAAATATCTCTAGTCTTCTGACTCAGAAACTACTAAATGTAATGTAATTCTCTAGTTTTGTTGGCCTGCCTGAGAGTGTACTGGAGGCTTGATCTGTGCTCTTATAAAGTGCTTTGTTGCATTATAAAGAGAGATTAATCAAATCTTGTATCAAGTAATTATCACTTACTCATTCAACATCCTGCTCTTGTGTCATACTTTTGTGGCACAGTGGTTGGAGATTTTAATACCATTTCATTGTAAGGCCATATGTGAAAGGCTTGTAATATCAATCAGTTGGCTTTCCTGTATCTGCATTTCTTAACCTTGCAGAAGGAAGAACCTGCCAAGTCATCTTCAGTTCTGTGTATATTGACTAACAGTAGTGGACACAGCGATAAAGCTACCATCATTCAGCAATTCTCTTCCTATGCTGTGTGAATGACATAAAGCACAATGTAATGGGTGCTAAAGTCCACAGTTTTAATATATAGAAATCTAAAGACAGATCTCCATACTTGTTCTCTATTAATTTGCTCATGTTTGGCTCAAATAGTGACTTTAACAGTTTGATTTATAGTTATGCTGTTTTGCTTACAAATTGGAGACTTGTGCTAAGTCTGCTTTTAAAATCAATGCAGAGTAATTGCAGTGTACTCATAGTTTAAAGACATTTACAAGAGAAATGTGCTATAGCAGCAATCCTTGGCACAAACACAAGCAATTACAGCTAAATTCCATGTCCATTTCCAAGCTAATTTGAACAAATTTTTACAGTATAGGTTCTTAAACTTTTAAAGTTGGTTGCTATGGAAAGAGGGATTAAAAAACATCAGGCTGAGCTATCTTGATTAACCATCTTGCAACACCATTCTGTTTAGAGCAGGTATGCTGCTTATCTGTACTCTGGATGAACGTTTCAGATGCCTGTCTCCAAGTATCTGCTGACTCATTTGTTTCAAAGTATTAAAACTTTGGTCATGTTGAGACTTCTTGGGATGCTATGTTTTGTATTCTGTGGTAACCTTACAGTTTGGCCCTGTCTTCCTCCTGCTTGCCATTTTTGCAACTCTGTTGTGGACAAATGCGGTCAGGTATTTGGTATACCTACGCTAACATATTCCCAAACCTCCCTGACGATTGGCACATTGGCTGCTAACAAAGCAAGTTGCTCAGTCTAATAGAGACTGTGTGGTCTTGCTGTAATAAACAAAGTAAGGAAGTGCAGTTGTTTTATTTCTGTGACTGTCCGCAGTGATTTGGCGAATTAATTTGATACATACGCTTGAAGTATTTTCCACTAAAGTTTTTTTTTCCCCCCAGTTACCCAGTTTGCATATTGGAGAAAGTTTAGGGTACAAGCAATAAGAACATGCTGTTATGTCTCTCTTTCTCTGAAGGTGCTTGTGGAGCTTCTGTGGGAGGAGAAGAGTAATGAACAATGGTAATCACAAATCCACAGAGGTAGCGGAATGCCTGTGGAGTGGGTGCTGAGTGATTGGGAATTGTTTCTGAATTGTACTGTTGCATTGTACCCGGCAAGGATTAAAGTTGTCTGAGTCCCTACAAGTATTTATACTCCTGATAGGAAAGAGGCAAGGGAGTGGTGCGAGTGTAATTTCACTTATAATCTTCTGCCAGGTATCAATTAAAGGTATAAGAAATGTGCACGAGAGTTGTCATGAAAGCACTGAACTAGACAGTAGCTTAGACAAAAGGATGTATGTTCTTCAGCTGATGTCATAGTATGGCCTGATGTTCTCTGATGTGTGACAGACAAATAGTGACAGCTGTCACAATGCATTTAATTCTAGATTTGGCCTGATTCCAAAATCAATTTGCCCAACTATGTATCCACACACCTCTGCTTCTCAAAAATGTTAAAAATTGACGTTACTTTATAGCTCTATGAGTTAATTTATCAGTTTGGCTGTACAGATGTGTGTGCATGTATGTGTACTTTGACTTTAATATTAGATTGGAGTTCTACTGCACAGCAACTCAAATTATTTTGTTATAAAGATAAAGATAAAGGAATTTTCTGTGTAGATGAGTAGGAAGTTAATAATATGAATGTCAAATGTATAAACTTAGAGCTAAGTCAGGATATCAGCATCTTACTACTTTTTTTTTTCACTGCTAGAATTTCTTTCTTTGGTCTCTTTCAGTTGGAGGAGAAACACCTTGCTTGTTACTCCTAGTATTGATTAATGACAGGAACTGTAAAAATGTCATTAATGTTGTGAGGAAAAAAATAAAAGAGTTCCATCTTGATCTGAGAAAAAAAATAAAATCTATCATTGCTATTGTACCCTTCATGTAATTACTAGTTTTCTTGCAGTATGGTTTCTTGGTTCTGATGTCCCATCCACAGGTGAAAAGCTACTTAGAAGTTCAAGTGACAATATCTTTATATACACATTACTAACAACATTTTACTATCACTTTACACTTCTATAGACCCTTTTATAATGAGATTTCAGCATGCTTACTCTAAAAATATTTGACATTTGGAATTCCTCTGGCTTCCTCTGTCTGAGAACTGCAAGCTTTTTACAAGTAAGAAAGGTGGGATGCATAATTGACATTACGTGGCCAGGGTCACACAGAAGTTGCTGGCTGTTGAATATCAACACCAGAGCTGGGTGCAAGTGTTAACTCTTAGTGGTAGAATTAAGAACTAAAGCCAGAAGCTGAGGATGGAAGTACTAACTTGAAGCTAACTTGCTGTAAGTCTTATATTGTCCTACTAAAGTTATCATACATGCAATATATTTTACACTTTCAAAAACCCAAGGCCTTTAATAAGGAAACACAATGACCCTGTTATTGTGGAAGAGAAAGATGAAGGATTTTAAAAGTTCATGTGAGTATGCAGTGCATGTAGGCAGCCACCTTTGTGGCTCTGTCTCCATTAAAAGTATGGCGTCATCCTATTTTGCAGCCTTTTAAGGTTTGCTGGGGAGTATTAGTAAAATGGTAACAGTGATCCACCAGTGCATCAAAAGGATGTGTGGAATGCCATAAGAAATTAAAAGATGATGCACATTCTTCAATTAAAGGATGCATATAGGGGAAAGAAAGCACTTTTAGGTGAGTTCATGTATGAGAAAGGAAGCAAAAAAAGGGATGCAAAGACAGGGTCTCTCTCTGGTTCCATCACTCTTGTTATGCCCAAATGTAGTAAGTTCATGAACATTTAAAACACCTGAAATACCTACTGCTCGTTAATATTTCTCCAAAGCTGATGATGGGAAGAAAGTAATTGATCTAGGATACTAAGTTCTCCCGAGGGTTGCAGTAAGTGATTCATCTATTGCAGGGACAGACACTGAATGTGACACTGAATTGATAAGTACTGCGAAAACTCTCATCTTACTGTAACTGTGATGCTGTTAGAAACATGGTAGGATGGCTTGTACACCTTTGACAGTTAGACATTCTATAGAAGTGATTGTGAGACAAAATAAAGAGTTACATGGGCATATACATTGACCTTAAATGTAGGCGTACAGGTATGCTGTGGATGAAATGCTTTGTGTAGAAAAGTGTTGGAAGGAGATAAAAGATGATCCTTTATGGCTGGTGTCTGTTTTAGATGCTTAACAAAGGGGAAGATGAGGGTGAATGAATCACAGAACCACAGGTTGGAAGGGACCTCAGGGATCATCTCGTTCAACCGGGGCATCCGGGGTGGTAGCGTCAGGCTTCCTCATGTCCTTGCAGGCCTGACCCTGTGGAAGTGCAGTAGGTGGGCTGATAGTGTGACTATATGTTTTGTGGGTGCACTAATCCCTTTCAGAGTGTGTCAAAGGGTAAGGATTTTATTCTGTTCAGTGTAAACGTTTTTCTGTTTGGTGTACTTGTTGAAGACAGGAGTTTCGTGTGGGAGGAAGCCAGCTCTGTGACTTGTTTGGGGATAAGGCAGGGTATACGTTTATATAGATCTTCTCTTAATTGCCAGATGGTTTGACCCAGTTGTATCTGTTTTTCCTAATGACTCACAAAGGGGTTTGGGGCAGCCCGATGGCAGGTGCTGTTGCCGAAACGCAAAGCAGGGTCATAGCAGAGTTTTCCGTTTATGGGGATGGGCTCAGCCATCTCCTGCACAAACTTCTCTTACGTAGCCATCGGGATCACAGAATCACAGGTTAGAAGAGACCTCAGGGATCATCTAGTCCAACCTTTCTGGGAAGAGCACAGTCTAAACAAGATGGCCCAGCACCCTGTCCAGCCGAATCTTGAAGGTGTCCAACGTGGCGGAGTCAACCACTTCCCTGGGGAGGCTATTCCAATGGTCGACTGTTCTCACTGCGGGAAATTTTCCCCTCATGTCCAATCGGAATCTTCCCGAGAGCAACTTGTGTCCATTCCCCCTTGTCCTCTCCACGTGACTCCGTGTAAAAAGGGAGTCTCCGTCTTCTTTGTAGCTACCCCTGAAGTACTGGTACGTGGTGATGAGATCCCCTCTAAGCCTCCTTGATTCTCAAGGCTGAACAAACCCAGTTCTCTCAGCCTATCCTCATATGGCAGGCTTCCCAATCCTTTGATCGTCTTGGTGACCCTTCTCTGGAGCCCTTCCAGCCTGTCCACATCTCTTTTGTATAGCAGGGACCAGAACTGTATGCAGTACTCCAGGTGTGGCCTGACAAGCTACTCAGCACTTGTGGGATAATGACTTCTTTGTCTCTGCTGGTGATGCCCTGTGTGATGCCACCCAGCATCCTATCGGCCTCTTTGGCCGCAGGAGCATGCTCTTTGCTCCTATTGAGCTTTCTCTCCACCAGGCCTGCCAGGTCCCTTTCCACAGAGCTGCTCTCCAGCCCGGTGGATCCCAGTCTGTTCTAGAGGAAGTAGATGGTTGGAATGAATTATTCAGGGACCCTTGAGGTGCTTTAATAATCCAGAGAACTTTCATGAGTCAAATCAAATACTGTACATATATCTGGTCTGGTGCTGGAATCAGCAGTAGCTAATCTGTGCACTGAAAGTGTGGGCTAGTAGCTTTTTGCTTTTGGCATCTACATGTAAGTCATGGTTATGTTATGCTGAGCTTGGAAGGGGCAATTACAATTCCAGGGAAACCCCTTGGGTCATTGCAGAGAGCTTCCTGAAATCATCAGTTTAAGGTGCAATGGCAGCCAAAAAACCCATTAAAATGGTATGCATAATCAGGAAGGGTACTGAGAACATGACAAAGCATCTTTTTGCTACTACATAGAATCCTGGTGCACCCATGTCTTGAGTGCTGAGTGAAGCTCTGGTCTTTGCAACACAGGAAGAATGTAGTGGAATGAAGAAAGGTACAGAGAGTGGCAACTCAGTGGTTAAGGGAATGGAACAGCGGTTCTGAGAGCGCTGTTTTTAAAAAGTAGGATCTCTTGAGTGAGGAGGTAAAGGTTGGATTGGAATATGGTAGATATGGTGCTTGAGGATATGGTTTAGTGGTGGACTTGGCAGTGATAGGTTAGCGGTTGGACTTGATCTTAAGGGTCTTTTCCAACCTTAACAATTGTATATGTACTGAAGGAAACATGCTCGATAGATTTCTAAAATTTTAATGAAAAGCAGTTTCCTGTTACACCAGATGGTGGAATCTGGCAGTCTTGTATCACACCATGGTGGGCTGAGCTGATCTTGCGCTCTGTGCTGGAGGTGAGCATGGTGAATACTAGACTGGGTGATACTAAAGGGAGGCTGTTTGCTGCAGGATATGATATTGGGATCAGCAGATGACGCTCTGTGTTCCCATTCAGAAATAGGTAAATAAGCTGTACTGCAGTAAGACAAAAGCTTCTGGTAAGAAATTTCTGGGATGATGTGTTGGTTTTGCTTACAGCTGCCATATTTTCAAGCTAAAGTTTTATTGTGATCTCTGTAAGATGAAGTCCTTGTTTGACCTGTGTAGTTTTCATTTGGGGGTTTGTTTATGTTCCTGGCCTTTAGGACCACTCTGGCTCAGGAAAGACCCAGAGAATAGTACCAGGTTCTAATCTCAGCTCTACTACCTGTTACATGTGCTGTCTCAACAATAGATGTTTGAACTGTGATGCTGATTTATGATGTATTAGGAAGGGTTGGCTGGTCAACTTGATGGCTGGTTACTGTCAAGGGTGTGAAAGGATTGTATATTGACTGTGTTATGATGTAGCTGCTGCATAAGCTGATTTCTGTTTGGTGTGAAATGGGTATCCTGCTGGTTTTCTGCTATTATGTTTATTCTGTGAATTAGCACCCAAGTGCATAACTGATACACTCAAACTAGTCTTCCTTTGATGGAGAAAGCCTTCTGAATTATAAGCAAAAAGTGCAGTAATAAGTAGTCCTGTGGACTGTTTTGAAATGTCATGCCTCCTATATTTGTCATCTCAAATTTTGTTCTTGTGATATCTTGCTTACTGCCTGGGAAAGAAAGGTCTTGTATCACATTTAGAATGTGTTTAGTTTCCTTTGGAAGTAACAGTACCACAACTCTGCACAAAATTTACTCTTTACTAGCAGCTTTCCAGGTATTCCTGCTTTTGACATCTTCTTTTTGTGCTGTGTATGAAGTGAGATGGACTCCTTCATGAGTCTTACAAAAAGGAGTGTCCAGTTTTTTCACAATCCATTGTGTAATAATGATATACAGACTTTTCCTTATTTAACACTCGTACAAAATTGTTGCTGTTCTATATGAAGAAAAAGTCTGTGGTTTAATATTAAAAGTTCAAAGGAATTGCACCAGGTTTTAAGAAATAGAGCACTTCTTAACATTGAAGATTATTGTAAATACAGCATCCAAACATTTGAGGCATTTTCTGAGAAGAAAAATTACTGCTATAAGGAAAGCTTGTATTCCAAATATAATGAAAGCTCACTGCAAAGGGCTGTTAGTTACGTAGCTGACACTTCTAAATGCAAGCTTAATTATGCAAGCTCTTACCAGTTATATATAGAAGACAGTCCATGGATAGACCATTCTAGTATGTCTTGTGACAGCTATGAATGTATTAAATTGCATACTCTAGTGGCATTCTGCTAGCCAGTGGGACTATAAAATTGAAAGAATAGGATTATTTTAAAATGCTAAATCTGTCCTAAACCCATTGCTACTCTATCTCTCTACATACGGAGCTGGGTAAGTTGGTATTGAAGTTTATAGCAGGCTTTGCATCCCAGATCAGCAGTAGCAATATTGCTCTCATGCTATAAATTATGACATTTTCTTGATATGTTGTACATGCTTGTTAATGACATCTTGTTAACGACATGACAGTGACAGCCTGCTCAGTGACCCTAAACAGCTGAGGATACCTGTTTCCTAGGAGAATTTTGGAAAGCATCCTGTTTAGAGAAAATGCTTTTCATTACCTGGTTATATATTCTCAGTACCTATGCAGTTTGTTCCCCTCTGACTGTGTGAACCATATCCATTAAAATACATTTATTGCTTTGCTATTCCATCTGCTTTTGCTTCTAGTACATCAAATGCTATCCCAGTCCTTTCCCTGGGATGTCATGATTTCTAGAAGCAGTAAAGTTTGAGAAATCTTGAATAGAATCCCAAACAGAGAGATAAAAAATAGTTACATCTTATTTGTTAAGTATGCAATTTCTACCATGGAATGAGTTGCCTTTCATTCTCCAAATAAACTGCAATTTCAACGTGTTCTTCACAGTTAATGTGTGATGTCTTTCTCTAGTACTGAGTTTTATTTCAGGTTTGAATTGTGTTGGAAGAGGTCAACAATAATTCAGGTGGGGCTTGGAAATACCTTTACTGAGTTCTTGTTTCTGCTGCAGACCTTTGGGGTAATGTTATGGGGAGACATTTTAGCCTTGTTTTTTCTTGCTTCCCTTTCTGCAAAATGGAGAAAGCTTTATTTTCCTTTTTTACTTCGTCTTGCCTGTCCAGTTGTGGAGTGTTTGGCATACAGCCCATAAATTGGATCTTGCCTAGAAAACCGTTCTGCCTGGCTTTCCAGCTTCCCATCTCTAATATGATGCCGAGAAACACAGAGAAGAATCCAAAGTGTTCCAGTCAATAATGATTGCTTTTCCTTCCAAAGATGTAATCCCCACTTTGTTCTCCTGTGTTAGTTCAAAGAAGAGAAAGGAAAGTAAGGATGGAGAGTTTACTGATAATGCTAACAGAGTTAACATTTCTAGAAATGTCATTGACAATTTTGATAGGTGTGGGAGGAAGGGAAGGTTGATTCACAATGGAAAATTAATAAACTTTTTGAGGAGAATGTGTATCTTTGTAAATAATGGCATGCTGTTGACCCAGAGATTGTTTCACTGTTAAATTATCAACTGAAACATTGCCTCAGCAAAACTTCTGAACTGAGAATAAGAAGTGACAAATAGTAAACATGCTTAAAAATGGCACGTTGTACAGGGACATTAAAAAAAACCTGAAAGCGAGATAAGAATTGTGAGGAAACATGGTCTGTGAGTGCAAGTGTTCTGAATGGAATGTGGCATCATTTCTTCCTGCTGTACTTCAGGCAGCTGTGGGGGAATGATTGAAAGACTACTGAATCAGTAAAAGGATTCCTGCTTTTTAATTATAATTTTTATTATTTAAAAAAGTGAAAGAAGTCTAAATAGGAAACTCATCAGGAACTTCTAGTTTTACTCTGTTTGAAGGTTGCCATCAGGCTTCTTTAATGTTCTTGGATACTTCCGTCTGTCACCAGTGAGTAGGGGCTTGAAAGACCTGTCTGTTCCTCAGGTGTGTCTTTTGCAACTGCTTGACACCATCTCTATGCTTAAAAGTCCATCATTTTACTCTTCATTTCTTCTGTCTTCCTGCCTTCCTTAAGCACTGCAAAGGATGAGAAAGGAATTACTGAGTGAGTTTAACATCTAATTTATGAGGAATGGAGGATCAGCTGACTGAGTGCACCAGACTTGCAACACACAGATTAGGTTAGTTAGCAGTAGGGTAGCTAATCAGGGTAATTTTATTGCGTGGAATTCCATGAGGTAAAATTGAAAAAAACCAACTTAGGTTGTGCACCTTCTTGGGAGAGCAGACTGCCCAGAAGTCTCCACAGTGCTATATCTTGCCTCTTCTTCATTACTTATTAAAAAAAGCTACTTTTCTATGTGCTTACTTTTGCCTCTTTTTGAAGAATGGTAATTACTTAACAAGTGATCTGTTGGAAGAGTTCATTGTGACCTGCCAGTTTAACAACTGAGTTTTAATAAAGCTTACTGCCTCAGGTCCTACAAGATGAGTAGGATTGTCCTGTGTAACTCAGCAGATTGCTCCCCTGTAGCCCCTCTGTGCAGATGTGCACTCACTTTGCTGCTCCTGTGCCAGCTACATGCCCACTCTGGTGGGTTCAGTGCAGAACCCTGCTTGAAATGGCTTGCTGGCTCCCTTCTAACCTGAAATGAGCATCCCACCATTGCCGTATTTGATAAAATTAATTAATGGTTAGTTTATATGGTATCTGTTATCCATTAAGGTTTTCACTGAGCTCCCAACAATTGGCAGGTTAATTTCGCTTCCTCA
Organism: Phalacrocorax aristotelis; assembly: GCF_949628215.1. Classification (NCBI taxonomy): domain Eukaryota; kingdom Metazoa; phylum Chordata; class Aves; order Suliformes; family Phalacrocoracidae; genus Phalacrocorax; species Phalacrocorax aristotelis. The sequence continues at coordinate 134,382,699 of NC_134276.1, read as the reverse complement.
CAAAATTTCTCTTGGCTTTAAGTGCTTTTTGCCTGAGCTTTTGTCAAGTGTTATTTTGATGGAGGTACTTTAAGGGGTACTATGATTCTATGATACTTCAACTGAGATGCTTGCGGGAGGGATTTTAAGAGATCTAGCTTCCCTCTCCTGCCCATACCAATTCTAGCTGCCTTTCATTGGAAGTGATGTGCCTTACTCATTTTTGTGCCTTTGAAAATATATTTTAAAATTAATTGCATTATATGAATTCTTTACTGTCTAGGACAGAGAACTGAGAAGTGAATCACAAGACCTCTGTTTCAGGGGCTGCTGTTGACTTGCTGTGATTTAACTGGACCATATACTCCGTTCTGATTTTCTTTTCTTTGTGGGAAAGTGGAGTGGTTCATGTCATGGAGGTACTGAGACTTAATTGTTTAAACAGGCTATTGCTACAGGACTGTCAAAGTTGCAATACTAAAATTATTTCTGTTTTAATTCCTGGTGTGTGAATTTGAAATGAAAAGCCTTAGCAATGTTAAATGGTTAATAGTTGAGAAGGTGAAGCAAGGAAACTATATCAAGGTCCGGTTGGCTTTCCCCAAGCAGGGACCATCGCTATAGTTTTTTTGTTATCATTGTATCTGTTAGTCATTTAGTTTTACAACATGTGGCCTTATTAAAAAGGAAGTATTTTTTGTGATGGGGAAGAGGAAGGATCTTGGGCAAAAGCAGGTAGAGTTTACAGGTGTATTTATTTCTGGAGTTCAGAAATATTGACTGTATTTCAGTTTATGACTAAATTAGGTACCATCTGAAACTGATTACTGGTGTCAGTTTGTTCCTTTCTTCTCAGAGTCTGTTTCATCTCCAACATTGTGCTGGTCTCTGTTTGTCAGACCTGTAAATGCTATGTCTGAATAATCAACTTTCTCAGCTCAGACCCACAAAATGAAGTAATCTAAATTGCTTTCTTCTGCAGCAATATTCTTCCTAAAATACACTAATTGTAACGACATACAAATATTCCTTAGGTAGTTTACTATTGCCTTTTAGAATGCCATAATAAGTAGTGCTAATGTGACTTGGTATGCACGTTTCAAAACCTACTTAATTGTTACTTCCAGTATTTCTGTTCATCAGACCTGATTGTGATTCGTATTTTTGTGTGTTGCACACTGAAGTATAGATATATCTTTACCTAAATGTAGTCCTTTTATCTGCGTATCAATCTCCTCTGAGTTTCTGACTTTTCCTTAGGTGCATAGACTGTAGATTCTGGGTTTTTTTTATTAACCTGAACCACAAGAAAACTTTTATTGATTGCATAATCATGTAAAATAATCACTTGTAAAATGATGAGCATACCCGTATTAATTAAAGGCAAGCTAATGGGTTGACAATAAATGGCCTAAATGGTAGTCCTATTTGGATAAGAGCAGTGGCATTATTTATGCTCAGTCAGACTTGTGTTATTCAGCACAAAAGATATCTTGCCTGCTTTATCTGAAGTCATGTATTTGGTATGGCAATTTTGTTTCACACCTTTCATACCATCCATTACTGCTAGCTTACATATTTAGTTTATAGCCTAGCTTTACTGTTCGGAAAAGTAATCCGGAAAAAGATTTTAATCCTGTGCCTGACAAACTTGTAAAATGTGCAGTTAAGCTTGGTGTTATGAAACAGAAGGTAACACTGTAAAGGCATATGAGACCTAGGCCTGAGCTCCATTGGTTTGAAATTCTGAGTCCTTGAAGTGTTTTTCTGTGTTTGGAGACTTCCCATGTTTCAGGTTATTGCACACCTCAGGTGCACTCAGGAAGCATGGAGCTGCCTGGATCTGAGGCATAGTAGCCTGGGAGCAGGGACAGCAAGTCTGCTATAGCCCTTTGGAGGTGCAGCGCATCTTCCATTACACCTCTTTCTTATACATCATTGTTGCTGCTTATGGGGGGTAACTTCAGAATGGGAAATGGGACACAACTGATTGGTACAAATGGGAGAAGAAGCAGGTTTAGGACTCCCATCAGCGTATCAACTACAATTCTGCTTGTCCTGATTTGGGAACAGTTGATTTCCATCATGTGAGGACATACCTGTATAAGGAGTAGGGCTAAAGCAGCTGTTAACGTTGGTCAGAATTCAGTGATCCAAATATAACAGTAATAGTAGAAATATAGACTGATACTACCATTTCTATTTATAAGATTCTGCAAAGGTGTAATTGCGGTGGACAGAGTGCCTCCATTAGCACCTCCCTGTGCCTTGCATGTTCTCCTGGATGCAAGAATCATAGAATCAGAGAATATCTCCAGTTGGAAGGGATCCATAAGGATCATCGAGCACAGATCTTCCCTTCGTGTTTCTCACCAGGCAGTCACATCATGGCTAGTTCGACCCAAGATGCTACAGATCAAAACGATCTTCATGTGTGTGTGTACTGGGCAGCAGGATTATACATTTCACTTAATATGCTAATCCCTTGTTTCCAAAGGACAGTTACTTCACTGGTTTGATATAGAGTAGAATAGAATAGTTCCAGTTGGAAGGGACCTACAACAATCATCTAGTCCAACTTCCTGACCACTTCAGGGATCACCAGAAGTTAAAGCAGGTTGTTAAGGGCTTTGTCAAAATGCTTCTTAAACACTGACAGTCACGGGGCATTGACCACCTCTCTAGGAAGCCTGTTCCAGTGTCTGACCACCCTCTTGGTAAAGACATGCTTCCTAACATCAGGTCTGAACCTCCCCTGGTGCAGCTTTGAGTTGTTCCCACGCATGCTATCACTGGATACCATGGAGAAGAGATCAGCCCCTCCCCTCTCCACCTCCATCGCCTCAGGAAGCTGTGGAGAGCAATGAGGTTGCCCCTCAGCCTCCTTTACTCCAAACTAGACAAGCCCAGAGTCTTTGGCCTCTCCTCATAGGACATGCCTTCCAGCCCTTCCCACCAGCTTTGCTGCCCTCCTCTGGATGCATTCAAGTACCTTAATGCCCTTCTTAAATTGCGGGGCCCAGAACTGCACACAGTACCAGTACTCAAGGTGAGGCCGCACCAACACTAAATACACTGGGATGATCACCTCTTGTGACTGGCTGGTTATGCTGTGTTTGATGCACCCCAGGATGCAGTTTGCCCTCTTGGCTGCCAGGGCACGCTGCTGACTCATGTTGAGCCTGCTGTCGGCCAGCACCCCCATGTCCCTTTCTGGAGGGCTGCTCTCCAGCCACTCCTCTCCCAGTCTATATTTGTGTCTCATGTTACTCCATCCCCGGTGCAGAACCTGGCATTTGTTCTTGTTAAATTTCATGGCATTGATGATTGCCCAGTGCTTCAGTCTCTCCAGATCCCTCCGCAAGGCCTCTTGTCCCTCCAGAGAGTCAACAGCACCTCCCAGTTTAGTATTGACAGCAAACTTGCTGACGATGCATTCAACTCCTGCATCCAGATTGTTGATAAATATAGTGAACAGAACTGTCCCTAGAACTGAGCCCTGAGGAGCACTGCTGGTGACAGGTTGCCAGCCAGATGTAGCCCCCTTCAATACAACCCTTTGAGCTCTGCCCTTCAGCCAGTTTTTCACCCAGCATACCGTGAACCTGCTCATCTCACAGTTGGACAGCTTGTCCAGAAGGATTCTGTGGGGGACAGTATCAGAAGCCTTACTAAAATTCAGAAAAACTCATCCACCACCTTCCCTTCATCCAACAGGTGGGTGACCTTTTCATAGAAGGGTATCAAATTATTTAGAGAGGACTTTCCTTTTGTGAACCCATGTTGACTGTGCCTGATGATTGCATTGTTCTTAAATTCCTTTAAACAGCGCCCAGTATGATCTTCCTCATAATTTTTCCACCTTCTGACATTACACTAACAGGTCTGTAGTTTCCTAAGTCTTCCCTTATGTGCTTCTTGTTAATTGGAATAACGTTGGCTGGTTCCAGAGTGTGGAGTCCTCCCCACATTCCTAGGACCTTTGGGAGATGATGGAGAGGGGTCCTGCTGTAACATCTGCTAGATCCTTCAGTACTCTGGGATGAATCCCATCAGGCCCCATGGACCTATGAACATTCAGCTGAATCAGCTGGTACCATACAATTTCAGTGTCCAGAAATGGAAAGTCACTGTTCCCACATTTGTGGAGTCAGAGGACTCAGAGGACCGGGCAGCCCAAGGTCTATTGGTACTGAGGCAAAACCAGCGTTGAATGCCTACACTTATTCTTCATCCCTGTTTGTCAGGTGACAGTCTTCAACAAGTACCGGTCCAATGCTTTCCTTAGACCTTTTCCTTAGTCATGGTTCAACCTCAGCTGGCAACTGAACACCACGCAGCCGCTCGCTCACTCCCCCCCCCCCCCGTGGGATGGGGAAGAGAATCGGAAGAGCAAAAGAACTTGTGGGTTGAGATAAGCACAGTTTAATAATTACAAAAAATAATGAAAAAATTATTATGATAATAATGACAATAATGTTAATATAATAAAATGGAAAAGGGAGAAAAGGAAAAAAAGGAAACAAAACCCCACAGAAACACGAATGATACAACCGCTCACCACCCGCCGACCAACCGTCCCCAAGCCGTGATTGCTGCCCCCCTCCCCCGGCCAGCTCCTCCCAGTTAACATACTGGGGATGACGTTATATGATATGGAATATCCCTTTGGTCAGTTTGAATCCGCTCTCTTAGCTGTGCCCCCTCCCCTCCCGGCTTCTTGTGCACCCAGCAGAACATGGGAGGCTAGAAATGTCCTTGACTAGTACAAGTGCTACCCAGCAACAGCCCAAAACACCTGTGCGTTATCTCAACATTTTTTTCCATGCTAAGTTCAAAGCACAGCACTATACCAGCTAGAGTGAAGAAATTAACTCTATCCCAGCTAAAACCATGACACTTTTGCTATTAACATACTTTTAAAAGCTTAAACTTAAAAAACTTCTGTTTCTTACTTGTAGAGTTGGCTGGCTGATGAGTTGAGTGTGATATGTGTCTTCTGTAAGTCTTCCCATTTATTTCAGCTGCAGGTTAGAAAAAAGCCCACGATTACTTCAACAGACATAATTTTTTAATTGAAGCTAAGTAAAATCTTATTGGTTTATGGAAGCTTTCAAATAAGTGGTATTTGTGTAATGTTTTCATCATTTTTTTGTGACCTCCATGTGAAGTTCACTCTTATGAGTATGTAACAAAACACATGAGTTTTGAGAGTGGGGCTTATTCCTGCATTTGTCTTAGGAGTCTTTATTTGCAGATGTGGTCCCTAATCTAAAGCCTTTATTATCATAAGTAAGGATGTACAGGATAAGATTCCTTCTTTTGGGCTCAGATGTGTCAGATACTATCTTTCCTTGGTAAGAGGAATAATCTTCTGAAGTTTATTAATGAACATCCTTCAAAGATAAAGGAGTTTGGAGTTGTCTTGTTAAATGCATGTTTTCTAACCACCCTGTTTTCAGCTGGGGATATTTTTGCATAGTAAGAGATTTACTCATATTCAAATAGATATGATTGGCCATCCCCAGAGGCAATTGAATTTGATGGCTGAATAACTTAGGACAAACCCTGTTTTTTATGGAAGCAGAGGAACAAGAGAAATGCATGCACCCTTATTCCAGTGCATGAAAGCATTTTCAGTGGTTATTATTAATTAATTAATTAGTTAATTAAAAGCCAGTGTTTAGGAAACGATGAAGAAAAGTCCAGTGTCAGAGAAGGTACTTGATGAATTTTACTTCAGCTCTCCTCTTACCTTGTGATTGCAGTACTTAACTTACATAGGATGTGGTCTTATGAGATGTATGACAAATTGATTTTTAATAACCTGATGAGCATGCTTCTGTTGTATGGTGTAATGAATTATTATCTTTAATGACTAAAGGAATATTAGCACCCACGTTGAACTGATGTTAAAACTAATTTTATTTTGAAATCTAATTTGTTAGGTGTTAGGACAGGAGCCAAATACTTTCAAATAATATTATTAATTATAGCAAATATACCTTCCTAAAATAAGATTAAATCTTCTAGAGGTCTATAACTCTTGCTGAGTGTGATGGACCAAGATACAGTTTATTCTGAGTGATCTTCCCCCTGCATACATAACTGAGTCCGCTAGTGCTGCATGTCCAGCACAAGTGTGTTTCTTTTTTTTTTTTATACATACTGTTTCATGGTATATTTTTGAGATGATAGACTGAAGCTCTTCAGAAGGTAGATGTTGAATCTACCTTCATTTCAGTTTTGGTTTGTTCTGATTTATGTTTTCCTCCACATTCTTTTTGATTCTCAGGTATGAAAGTTGTAGGGGTAGTATGGTTGTCTGTAGTTTTTACTGCTTGCCTAGATTCCATCCAGCTGGTTGTAGTTCATACAGCCAGCTGTTGCAGTTGTGCTGAAAGGTATACCCATTGCCATCTGTGACAGCTATGAATTTTGCAAAAATCTTCTTAATCATGTTTATGGGCTGTAAATGTGTTCTTTGCAGGATCGAACTCCAAACCTGAGAAAATAATTAGCTACAAAAGTTACAGGTTCCATATGAACCTCTTATTCCTTTTTAATAGCTCTCACTACATTTTCCTCTTAGGCTTTTTTCGAGCTTCTGGGTTGTTTTTTTTTGCAGCTTTTGTTATAGAAAAGACTGAGGGGAGAGAAGTATATAAAATGTATTCATATAGCATCATAAAAGAAATCTTTCTATTTTTTGTATTTGCAGCAGGTGTTTTTTAAGTGACTCACGACAGTAGGCTGTAACTTTCAAGGTGTTTTGCCCCCTTCTTCCTACTAGTATGGGAAGTTCTCGTTTAACATCATCTATGCATAAAAGACGATTCATAGCAAGAAGGTTTCAGACTATGTCTTTGTGGCTGTAGGGTTTTTTTGCTAGTTGATATATCATTTCCAATGAAATTGCAATATAAGAAAACAACCTAAAAACTTCTTCCTCTACAAAAGTGCTTCTACTATATATTTGCATATCGAAAATACAGAGTAATTAAGTAGATTTTGGCAAGAGAACCTGTATTAAATATAACTGAGGAAATTAGGTAGGACTTTCCATTCCATTACAATTACATAATAAGCTTATCATAGCACAAAGAATTTATGGAGGAATTCACTGGTGTAGTTCTAGTTGATTTCCAGTGAAGCTGAAGTAGCTAAAGTGGGTGCTCCAAATTCGTGCAGCTACAATGGGTGTATTACTCCATTTCTTCTCTGTAGCATTGTCAAGTGCCTACTGCAGAAATGGGTATCATAAAAATAATTAGCGCTGTGTAAGTGAAGGTTGCTTTCTGTTTAATGGTTAGATTTTTATGACAAAATGAAATTGAAGTGATGGGATAGAAACAAATCCATCTTGTGTGTCTAAAAAAAAAGTCTTATATTTTAACCACCAACTTTATGATACCTTCAAAATGGAATTATTTATGAATTTGTGGAGTGGCATTAAATATTTGTAATTCTTCCTCTAGTAATTACAGGAAGTATCACACTGCTTTTCCTTACAGTGGTTATTTCTTGACTTCGTTGTTGCCGAATATTTCAAATTCAGTATCTCAAAATATTTCCATGAAAGATAATGTAAAAAATTATCTAGTTCCTTCCAGAATAAGCATAGGATTCTGATTAGAGGAAGGACAATGGATGGGTGGAGAAGCAAAAGTGCTGGGGGGTTGTTGAGGAACAGTATAGCTCAGGTCTGATTTGGCTGCTTTTCAAAACTTCCATTTTGAGGAAAAGCCGTTACTGCTTTGCCCTACAGAGAACGTAAAACGAGAAAATATCCCTCTGTGGTATGTCACACTTCAGAATTAAATAGTTTTCATGATTCAGTAAGTGTGTAGAACTCCGCTTCAGCTCTCGTAGTCCAAGGTAGTTTAATTTCAGCCTTGCTAAACAGTGACAATATTTATGTTCTGGTTATTCTACCAGTGCAGCTGTTGTGACATGTTTGCCTAACTCCACTGTGTAAATGCAGGTAAAGAGCACTCACCGTAACTTTGGCAAGAGCCATGGGCGTATTCAGTGGCTCTCAGAAGGAGCTCCAGGTCTGTGATGATGGACACAGGGGAGGGATGATGTCTCCACAGCCTGCCTTTCTGTCCAGGGTAGAGATGTTAACCCTTCCCCCTTCTTGACCTGGGACTTGTGATCTCCTCTGCACTGTCTGAGAATTGTTGACAGCTCATGTTTCTGTGTACTAGCTAATTACCTTAGTGTAAGACAATGTTGCATTAATAGGTGAAGAAATTTAGCAGAAAATAAACCCCCATGCAATCCAGCTGGTCCTCAGATGTCAGAGGGGCAGGGGGCTAGGCTTAGGTTCTGAGTGATACCCAGTTCAGCGCTGTTAGTCGGCGAGGGATTCACTAACTGTACAATCACTATTATTCTAGTCCTGCCCAATAACTCTTCATAGCCAGATTCACTAATAGTGCTGTTTATTGAAGCTACAGAAATGCAGGGTCTCATTTGATTGCTGGTGAAAAATACACTGTCTGCAAAGCATGTGCAAGTATAAAGCACTACAACACAAAACACAAAATAACAAGCTTGTTCTCTGAATTTCCTGGGGAATGACTCGGTATAACCAAGCGTTCAAGTCTTACCCACTAGGCATTCCTAGGGGGGGGAAAGAGAGGTTCAGCCCATTGACTGATCCCAGTAGTCTGCAATGGTATCTTCCCCAACATCCCTCTCTCTTGGGGTCATTTTATACTATTTTATGTTTAGGTGGAGCTTGAGTGACTCTAGTCATACATACTTTCGTTATTGATTGGTGTAGAAATTCCTTGCCTCAATTTAAAAGTATGGACTAAGAGAAATTCAGAGCACATGCTCAGTGAGGGGTGGTCATACCTTGGAGGCGGGTAACTCTGGGATGGAGGTGTGTGTGTTTTAGTATTATAATGATGTTACAATGAGCAAAGTTCACCCACAGGGCATGATGTTGCTGTGCTGGTCAGGGCATGGTTCCATGGCCCCTGCATCTGCAGTGATTTATGGATGAGTTTGGCCATGAAGCGTTCACTTCACTCCCTCCTCCACTTATCTGCCTTAGATTAGGACACTGAGCTCCCTCAATGTTCCTAACATCTAAGAGTGCAGGTGGTGTTGCTTAGGGGGCAGTCACTGAACCAATTTCCAGCATGCCAACCGCATTCCAGTCTGGAAGTTAACTTTTATGAAATGTGGATATAACTTTAGCCTCAGTAATTTTAACCTTGATAATGTCACCCCCAGTAATCATTCCACAGACAGGCTGTTTCATTCTCTTTTACACAAACCAGTCATATAATGTGTATTGAGGGGACAGAGGAGTGAAGCAACATGCTTGTAGTGTAGTGTTCGAGAAGGGAAATAGGAAAAGTTGACTGCCACAGAGCAGTAAAAAACAGAATAGTGGGGTGGTAGGAGGACTGCAGGGGAGAGACAGATTTGGGTGGTTTAAAAGAAAAGAGGAGGGAAAATATGAGGGAGAAGAGAAGTGGGTTGGGAAGAGGCTGAGAACATGGAAGGAAAAGGGAGGGGTCAACATCTTCCTTTTCCCATTGTTTCCTTGAGATTGTTTCTCCAGGAAATAATTCAGCTATCAGACCTTTAGCTTTCATTTAGCTGGCATGCCTTTAGGTTACATTTTCTAACTGGAAACATCAAACACACATCATTTTTTCCCCCCATAAAGCTTAATAAGAAAATAAATCCCACCATGCACTATAGCTGCATCCAGCATCATCACTGCTGGATTCATTGGTTTGATGGTTTAACTACACTATTTTCATTTCAGCCTCTGGTTGTCTTTTGATTTGAAAAGCTTGGAAAGGAGGAGTGATTGCTGGGTTGTGGCTGAGGTTAGCTTCACAACGCTGGTGTCTCACAGCTCTTCTCCAAGCCCCCAGACTTCTTCACCATTTTGTCAGCTGGTTTTCCCTTTCAGGTCCCGAGCTCTGGTACTTCTAAAAGCCATGTGTTTTTCAGTGATCTGTTTCCCTGTATCCGTATCTGTGTGCTGTCATCTGTAGTTAACTGTTTTGTTCACAACTCCCTGTGCTTACTGCCATGAGGTGGCCAGACTTGGTTGTTATTTTCTTGTGTCGTGCCCATTGCAGCCTGGGAGAATAGCTTTTGTTTTGTCCATTCCCAGTCTTTCCTTTAGCTGCTCTCTCCCTCCTTCCTCCTTCAATTTTGAACTCTCTGCACATGCTGTTTCTTTTTACAGTCCTGTCAGCCAGTGTTCACCAGTAAGGTTTGATATGAATTATGTGGTCTTTTGATATAATTGCTGAACACTGTTATTTATACTTGCTATGCTAATGCTATTGATGTATGCATAAAGGAAGACAGCATTTCTGCTTTAGTCCAAGTCAGAAGCACAGATAGGAAGACAGTATACCTAACATGTACTTCTCTTTCAGTGGCACATACATTTATTGCTTATCACATAATTAGTACCCCTTCTTATTCAAAATGAATAGGAGAAGGACCAGGTAGAAAATCAAATATAGAACTCCCTGGATTTTTTTAAGAAAGCAGGTTTGTTTCCATAAAAGAAAGGGCTTTGTGCACAGAGTATGTGTTCATATGTCTAGTGTGATTTTAAGTGTAGAATTATGAATACAAGCACATGTATAAATTCTGGTTTATGCACAAACTATCTTCTGTATTGCAGGCAAACTCTGAACATGTGAACACTTCAGGAGAGGAGAGCAGTAGTTGTCTCACTCTACATTTTCTTCTTGGCTAGTCTCTACTGTAATTCCAATTCCCTGCAGGAATGATTCTCCATTTCTTGCTGATAACCCATGTGTGTACCTAAACATCTGAGAGGAGCACTAATAATTCACAGGAATTTAACTGGGAAAGCTCTCTTTATTAAAGCATGTCCCTTTTACTTCATGGAAGAAAAAGGGTCTGCAAGGGACTTGTGTGCTTTCTTAGCATCATTGCTGCTCATTGTGAATAATTCGTATGTAATTTAAACCGTATAGTTAAGCTCTTCTAAAGCATCTATGCTGAAAGACAGCTGTTTGGTGTATAAAAAGGACGAAATTGGACTGAATTTTTACAAAGTGGATTGTAATGTTGCGGCTTATACAACTGTTAAAAAGGTTTAACTGCAGTCATTGGTGTATATATACCTACACCCCTGGGTGTGAACAAACCATCAGAGCCCTGACAAAACATGGACCATGGTCTCTGGTTGTTGGGCAGCATTATAACCCTGAAAAGACAGGAAACTTCAGGTGAAGGAGTGCTTCAGCAGAGTGTTTTCCACTGTGACTGTTAAATGGGACAGCCGTGCAGGTGGCCTTGTTCCAACAGCAGAGATAGAGGAGAAGCTGAAACGTTAGAGTCAGCTGGTAGCTTTTCACATGTGATGGCACAGCCACAAATCCAGTAAAACATCAGCGCTAACTTCAAGAGCATCAGAAACAGGCTTTGGGAAGTGAAAGACAATCCTGTGACAAAGTTGAGAGGAATGGCTTGTACTGGTTGTTTATAGAAAGGTTGAAAGCTGCTTTTTTCTCTCGCCATCATCCCTGTTTTGAATTAACAGTGCCTACCATGCTGCAATATGGGTGCATAGGGTAAGGAGATATGAGACAGTCTGGTACAGAGTCCTCTGTCAGTTCTTTCTCCTCTTTCTCTTCCCTGGTGGGCAGCATAGGCAGTGGGATTAGTGAAGAGTTTGGCTGCTTGCTTGGGAAGACGTGTTGGGTGAGCACTTGCCTTTTGGCTAAAAGGTAACTGTGTGAAGAGAAGCGCAGGATATGCAAGGAAGATACAGTATGACTAAGAGACCACACAGTCCCAATCCTTCTCATAATTCTTTGGCATTTTTTGCATTCTTACCTTAGGGTTTGTTTGTTTGGAGTTCTTTTTGTCTACAAAAAATATGTCTGTGAAAAATCTATGAAAAAATACCACTATAATTCTAAGAAAAAGCAGATGTCTCAACATGTGCTTAGCATTCAAGCTCAATTTTTAACTGATGATCCTCAATTCCTCTTCCCATTTTGCAGAATGACAGAATTCCTTCACCCTCAGGTCACCAAGGTCATCATGGCTCTGCAGTGTTCCAACACTCATTGTCTATCACTTCTTTGATAGAAATTGCTGTTATTTCCATTTTCTTCATCTCCAGGGGACAAAATACATCTTAAATTTAACCTCTTAGCAGCAGCCTGATCAAACTGGATTCCTAATTCTGTTTCTATTGACTAATGGCTAAATGAGATTTTCCTTTCTCTTTTTTAGTAAGTCTGCCACGTTGAGTAGAACTCTCAGCTGTGCATATATCACCTCTCCTTTATAAATTTATTGTGTTATTGGCATTACTCATCACAAAGCATAGAGTTAGCTTAATTTAAAGAAAGAGAGACTTGCTTAAAGGGAGAAAAAAAATTCTTAATGCAATGCTTTTGCCACATTTCATTAACAAAAGTGAAACATGAAGACTAGAAAGTGAATAATACAAAAATAATTAGGAAAGATCAGGGAAAAGCAATATAAAGACACTCGTACAATAAATAAGTGTAAGTTTAGTTGCACTGCTGAATTGATATTCATGTTTTACTGAATTTTTCAAGTAAAATATTGGCTGAGATTTCCAGGCATGGATGCCTAGTGAGGCACCTCAGCTCCAGGATTTGGGAAGCCAAGCTGCCAGCCTGCAACGCCAGCTTATGTTAGTTAGTGAGCAGTATGTCTACCTTTTGGTGGCTGAAGAGGGAATGAAAAACAATTTGCCAAGTATTTGCCTTAAGCTTTAAAAAAAGTCCAGCCTGATAAATTGATTTATGTTTAAATAAATAAATAAACTCTCTGTGCATATGTCATCAGCTGAGATTGCTGTGCCACACTGCCATTTTCCATTTTGGGAAGATTATCATCTTGGCATTCAAATTCAGTATTCAATTTACTGCCCAGTCTGACTGAGATCCGTCCATGTGGAACAGCTGCCAAGCCAATTAACCCCTGTTCTGTTTTTGTGCATTAGAAAGGAATAATCACAGTTAATCACTTCCCATTTGTCTTTATTATAGTTCACTTTAATTCATTTCATTTCTGTTCTCTCCTTCAATCTGTCGGTTTTATTACTAGTTTGAATGTTAAGCCTAAGCTTCTTGGCAGTATCTGAATTTTAAGCTACATTTTTATGAAATTGGTGTAATTTTTAAAATAAATTATGAGAAAACCCAAAAACTCTCTTTTCCTTAAAAAGAAAATTCTGCTTTGAGATTAAGTGGGCGTACAATGCTTCTGCCAGAGAGCTTTGTCTTACTCTTTACACAGCATAATTTTTTTCCCTGCTCTGGCACACGCCAGTTTACAATAGAGAAACAAATTTGGTCTAATCTTTTTTAAAGTTTGTAGCTCAGTCCAATAGAATTCTTAATCAGTAGCATACAATATGTTAGCACAGGGTAGTATTTCTGAGTATGGCATTGTTGTGGTTTAGCCCCGGTCAGCAACCAAGCACCACACAGCCGCTTGCTCACCCTCTCCCCTCCCCCAGTGGGATGAGGGAGAGAATCTGAAGAGCAAAAGTAAGAAAACTCGTGGGTTGAGATAAGAACAGTTTAATAATAACAACAGCAACAACAACAAATTGTAATGAAAAGGAAGAGAGGGGGGAAGGAGGGAGAGAACCCAGGAAAAACAAGTGATGCAACTGATCACCACCCACCAACTGATGCCCAGCCAGTCCCTGAGCAGCAATCACTGCTTCCCCTGCCCCCCCCTCCCATGAGCATGATGTCATATGGTGTGGAATATCCCTTTGGTCAGTTTGGGTCAGCTGTCCTGGCTGTGTCCCCTCCCAACTTATTGTGCACCCGGCAGAGACTGAGAAAGTCCTTGAGTATTGTTAGCAGTACCTAGCAACAACTAAACCATCAGTGTTTTATCAACATTATTCTCATGCTAAATCCAAAACGCAGCACTATACCAGCTACTAGGAAGAAAATTATCCCAGCTGAAACCAGGACAAGCATTCTGAAATATCTGTTGTTAGACTGTTGTTTCTCACTTTGGTCAGCTTAACCTCCCCATAGTTTCCATGAACATAATTTGTGCATATCTGATTTTAACTACTAATGAAGCTGAGCTCAGCCTTTCCTTACTGGAGTAAAGGACCAAGAAAGACACAGAGAATGCTTGTTCAGCATATGCTTCCCTGGCATGGAACAAGTTTCGTTTTGCTGGCATTTCACCCCTGAGTGCAGTGGAGGGGGGCGAGAGAGAGAGACTTAGTTTCCAAGGTCCATTGCAGTGGTTTGTGTCACCCACTAAATATAGAACAGAGTTCTGCCAAATGACACAGTAATTCCTATGTGAAAATAGATGCTGTGCTCTGCTCCCGGGCTAGCAGCTGCCTGCTTTGATACAGGGGCTTCAGCAGGAAGGCAGTCACGTGACCTTGATATAAAACTGTCCAATTCCTTGTAAAAGTTCTCTGTGCTTTCAGTGTCATCAGGTGAAGCCAAGCAGCTTTACGTCATGAAAAGAGAAGGAAACAATCTGTGATACCTTTTTGGTATGGATTAACCTGATAATTGGCTTTCTGGTTCTTTTTTTAAGCTGCTGGCCTTTAAAAACTGATAGTGGTCACCTATCTATGCTCAAAACAAATGTATTGTCTTTGACTCCTTTGGAGTGGTGAACTGCAGAGGTTATTAGCGTTGCAGTTGTAACTACTCATGGTTGATCAAGAACGTGTCATAGTGAGATGATTTGTTGGTCTTTGTGCTGTGCTGTCTAATGCTCGAGCTTCATTTGTACTGGGAACAGGATCGATAAAAGACTCACTTCGTAGACGAAGGGAGGATCCTGCATCTTTTCAAAGATACTTTTGGTGTTGAAGGAGAAATCTTGCTATGTTCTTTGCTTCAAAGAGGTGAAACAAGCATGAAGAGCTTGAGAAGACTGCTACTGTTTGTTGTAGAAATGAGTTGAATAATGAAATGACATGAGTTGAATAAATAACACTGTAACAGAATGCAAAATAATGAGACTTGGTAGAGAAGGGAATCTGTACTTTTTCTTCGTCTTGTTCCACAGCGTGTAGCAAATCAATATGCAAAACACTTGAAACCCCAGAATTTTCCAAATGCTGCTCTTTTGGTGCATGCTTTGGCTGTGGAACTCGCTGCTGTAAGATGATATCAACACCAAAAGATTCAAAGACAATTTGGGCTTCTCTGTGATAAGACTACCCACTGGTCAAATATCAGAGGAAAAGAAAATCTCACTTGCTTTGTGACTTAATCTGATCTTTGTCTCTAGTGAGTCAACTGACATTCTTAAATAACTTTCATGGGTACATTTTGCTTACTGGGCTTCCTTTGGATGTGTCTGGTTTTTGCACATTGTCAAAGGCAAGCTACTGGAGTGATGAGGACTTAACATTTGATCTAGTACAGCAGTTGTGTCGTAGAATCCTAAAAATTATGGTAGTGAACTTGGAATAAGAAGTATGATTGACAATTTAACCCATGCTTTCACGTTGCCATATGGCATCATTTCATGTCCTGGTAGCTTCTGATCCTACTTGGAGTTGCCAAACCTCTGTAGGGTAGATTCAAAGTACTTCAGTCATTGATCATTCCTAAGTCCTGTGCTGTTGATATTTTGTTTTCTTAGACACCAGCAATTGCTGTAAGGGGCAAGCTTGCCCCTAAGAAGGTTAATGTTTCCTTTAATGTTCTTACAACTAGTGGTAGCGCAGCTTCAGTGGCATAGAATTATCTAACACAGGAAGAATGCCATGGTTGACTAAAATACTGTCATGCTACAACATTGCTGTTCTTTAACCAGGGAGAAAAGAAGGTGACATTTGGAGCGGAATTCTCCTGCCAGCTATGAAGCAATGCTTTCACAGTGTCGTACACTTGCCTCATGATGTCCTCTTGCATTTATAAAATGGTCCTGTGTGTATATTTTAAAATAACACTATTTAAGAGGGTTCTTAATACAATATGAGGGAATAAATATCATTTGAATATGTTTGTGAGAAAGCAGGGCCCAGAGGTTTTACTGCTGAAGTGCAATGGAAAAGAATACTGCATATAGTCATTTTGAGGATCTCTCTTGTTCTTCTCCCTATTGAAATGCTGAGAGTACAAGTTCAATGATCTTTTTGTTCTTGCTCTTAATTTCTTTTGGCATTTTTATGTGATACCTTTTCTTTATTAAATGGGAGAAAAAAGTATTTCTACATCTATCTTTCATCATCTCTAGCTTTGTTAGGTTCTTATGTAGCTACTTTGCTTTGATCTGAGGACCCTAAGAAAGTTGCAAATAATAGTTACAGTCTTCAAAAATATCTTTCTTCATAATTGCAAGAGTGGTTAGTTAACAGAACTTGGGCTCCCAAGTCTCACTGTAAATAATTTGGAGCCTTTGTGTCTCTTACAGGATTCTCTTGTAGGACTTATGCATGTCAGGGAGCAGTAAGAATGGGCATAAGGGGAGGTGAACTGGGAGCTTTAATCTTAGTGGCAGGACTATCGCGCAAACTAAACATTTGAGAAACAGAACAACATACTAACAAGGTATCAAGTGAGCTGTAAAAGCAGATACTGAAACCGTTGTGAACACGCTTGAGATTTTAAGGATTCTAACTTCACAGAAGACCCAGCAACTATTCATTTCGTAAAAGGAGGAATGACATTAAGGTGATCAGGAAGAAAAATCCTTGCATTCTTGCACTGGAGCCTTCAGTTTTGCAGGCTCTTAAAAGCTAGTGGGCGTCACTTCCATCGCATAACTTACTTTTAATCAGTAAGTGTATATATAGAATATAGTAAATGCAGTTTTAGCCACAAGAATTCAGGGAGGCTGGCAAAGTGTAAAAAATTATATTTTTTTTGTTCTTGTCTTCCATTCTTTATTGTATTGGCAGAAAGTGAAAAATTGGGATTATTTTTCCTTCTTAAAAAGAAATGTGTTGATGTTAACTTTTGACAGACTAAGACTCTGATGACTCTCATGTTGCTTGCTATTGTTGATTGTCTTTGAAGATGCTGGAATTCTCTGACTTTCTCCTTGGCTGAGGAAAACATGTGGAGTTATTAGAAAAGGGACCTTTTCCTCAGCCCACTTACAATGAATTAGTTAAGCAGATGATAACAAAAGGAAATAATGGTTAGACATTGATATATTCTTAGATCTATGGCTAAGAATTTTGTTGACCTTTGTAATGGCAATATCCTGTCATCTGTGTGAATCTACTCAAACCGAAAGTGTAATCTCACTTTTTAATTATGTGCACACAGATTGCTTGCGCATGCACAAAAGAGACGCAGGGACAGATTAATTTGTTTTTGACAAAGCATATGGCTTACTTGTTATGTATGCATATGCCTCTATGGACAGAAGGGTGAAAGAGGAGGTGGAAAAAGGACACCAGCTGGCTGGTTTTTCTTGACCTGTGTTTGGACTATCCTGTTGCAATGATGTTTCTGTTCTAACTCACAGACATTTCTGCACTTTCCTAAATTTTACAGAGAAGTTTGCAGATATACACTTCAATCATCGGTCATTGCAAGAAGACTGAAAAAATACTTTGCTTATTATTGTAGAGGAATAGCTGGTGGATGAAATATGGAAGCCTAAAAGTAAAGCTACATATCAGCTTCTTTGAGATGCTGGGTTTAGAACTGAGAAAGTTAGTAAATTACATTATTGAATCTAGTCCACGTGATTTTCAGTCTAAATCATTCTTAGTCATTTAACAAACTGTATTTCAACACCTAGGATGTGCAGAATGATCCAAGTTGGAAAAAATTTTTGCTGTTGTCACCAGTATTCAGTCTTTGAACAGGACTGAGATAATTAGAATTACTCACAAAGGCAGTAGCCAGTTCAATCTTCCAAGTAACAACCAGAGAAACTTAGATCTAAACATGCTTTCTTGCACCCTAGGTGCCACAAGCTTTCAGGTAATGTTTTCCTTCTGTGAACTGGCATACTATTGCAGGTTGTGCAGGTTTACTCCTGTCCTCAAGGCTGAGGGCTTCAGTAGTAGTAGTGGCCAACCTGCAGCTTTCTCTCAAGCAGTTCCTGAACTCAGTCCATGTCCGACTGAGGAGTACAGTCATTTGAGTCCTAAGCTATGGTGGTTGGTGAAGTAGCAGGGGCTTCTGCAGCTGAAAATACCAGGGACCTAGCAGTATGTTCAGAAATGTGGCAGTGGGATTCCTTGGATACTACTGCCAGTGTTTACCTGTCAGCAGTAAGCCAGGGTCCTTGCCCTTCTTATCATCTCCTTCTTCTACTCTGATTTCTTTGAGTTTTGTGTTATGTATCTTTACATTATGAAAAATGTAATGAAATGATATGAAGAGGATCAGGAAGGCTGGACTTCTTCCCTGCTTTCTATGACCCTGCTGAAGTCAGCAGAAGCTATGCTATTGATTTCACTGGAGCCAGTATTTTATCCTGTTTAAGAAAACAGTTTATGCTCAGACTCATTTACCACTTAAATTTCCCATTATAGTCACAGCTAATGTCCTACCTCTAGTTTGTTGCTATTCAGGAAACAATGCGTCATTTTCTTGTTTTTATGAGGAAATTAAGTTAGAAATGAATGGGACATTCTGAAGCCTTTGTCATCTATGGAGTTTATTTTCCAGGCCTAGACATTTCAGATACATATGATGGATTTTAAAAACATGGATATGTGGCAATGACAATGAGATCAAAAAGACAGGTTCAGAAATAAGTTTAGAATAATGAATTTGAATATAGTACCTTCCTAAAACGAACTTCTGCCAGCTTCCCCACGCACATAACACATCTGATCTCTGGATTAGGTGAGCCAAACCTTAGTTTAATCTGAAAGTTTAACCTGTTTGGAGAGTGATTTACAATCTGTATTTATTAAGGACACTAGGCTTTTCCTAACAAAAGTACTCCTTAAGGTTTTTGCCATTCTCAAAATCAGTGAAATGACTGCTTTAATGTTAAGTGGGAGCCACTGCCACCTTTATTGAAGAAATATTTAAGCTTCTTCAAACATTTCACCTTCTTACAAGGACTGCTAGAAAATTAACTAAGAAGACATCCTGCCCTAGAAAATTCTCTGGAATTTATGAAGGAAATAGCCTTTGAAAATTTTTGCTGTAGCAGAGGAATCACAACAAACAGCTTGTCACCAAGAAAGGATTCATTTAGCCAGAAATTAATCCAGAGCTCTCTACTTATAAATTTGCTTGGACAGATCTAATTTTTATCAGGCACAAAGTGGGTGATGCATAAAGAAACAATCCCAGCACATTCAATTTATCATTGCTAGCCCTGTTTAATTTCTGACTATGTTCCTTCAATGTTTTATGTAATGTCAGCTGTTCAATTTAAATTCTTAGTGGCCATTTTTGGTTTCTGCCTTTTTTGCAGAGGTTACAGAAAAAATGGGAGAGCTGTCTCTGGTGGTTCAGTTTAAACTTGGCTGTACATGTGCTGGCAAGTGGTTTACTATGTGCACAAAAAAGTCTGCATGGGCTGAGAATAAATGGAGAATCTTTAAAACGGCTTTGGAAAATAGCATAGAAAACATTTTCTTCAGAGTGGCAAGGCAGAAAAAACATTATTACTGTACAAAAATGTGGCTTTGTGTTTAGTAAATTGTCCTCCTCAAGGATTTTCCAACAGCAGGCTGACTACACAGATAAATAAAGCGGAACCAAAAGACTTCTGAGTTGGTGTTGGTATGAGCCGCTAAGTCCACACAAAAGACAGCACAGCTCTCCTGGCTCATGTCTAGAGTCAGTCTAGCTTTTCAGCTGCCTCTTCTGAATTTAGGACATGGGTGCCCCATGTGCCCAGTTTCAGAGTTAGTTTGCCTAGACGGCGCTAGCATTGTACAACCAGTGTACTGGAAAGTGTCTTGAATTTTCTTCTGGCATGGGGTGAGGGGAGGGGAATGAGGAATAAACTGAAAGTGTACTTGATGGACTGGTGGGCCATATGCGTGCCTATCCACATCTGTTCTTTGGTTTTGTACAACTTTGGGGCAATAGATTAAATGTTTGAAGAAGTTCACGTGCTTATAGTGTGTTAATGACAATGCTTTCCTAGTTCAAAGAGCTTCTAGTTTTATAGGTCAAAGAAGGCAATACACCTAGCTCAGATTGTGAACTGACTAATCTGAGGTCATACGACATGTCAGGAGACAAACTACAAGTTCAGTCTAAGAATGCCATGTACCTGACGTAATTGCTATATAGCCTTTACCATGACATTTGGGTTGCATTTCTTTGCAGAAATTATATTGTTGTTCTTGTGTTGCTTAAAAGTGGTCAGAGCAAGAATGACAACATGATTATGAAACACCTCAGGTTTGGACTGATGGTAAATTGAATATGAGTCAACAGTGTGCCCTGGCAGTCAAAAGGGAGAACCGGGACCTGGGGTGCATCAAGCACAGCATAGCTAGCCAGTCGAGAGAGGTGATTGTCCCACTCTACACTGCACTGGTGCAGCCCCCACCTCGAGTACTGTGTGCAGTTTCAGGCACCTCAGTATAAGAAGGACATCAAACTATGAGATGAGGGCAACCAAGATGATCAAAGACCTCAAGAGCAAGACTTACAAGGAGCAACTGAGGTCACCTGGCTTGTTCAGCTTGGAGAACAGAAGGCTGAGGGGTGATGTCATTGCAGTCCAGAGCTTCCTGAAGGGGCAGCAGAAGGAAAGTTGCTGATCTCCTCTATCTGGTGACTAGCAACAGGACACAAAGAAATGGAATGAAGCTACATCAGGGAAAGTTCAGATTGGACAGTAGGAAAAGGTTCTTCTCTGAGAGGGTGGTCGATCACTGGAATAGGCTCTCCAGGCAAGTGGTCAGAGCACCAAGCCTGTCAGTGTTCAAGGGATATCTGGATGATGTTCTGTCATATGGTTTAGTTTTAGGTAGTCCTGCAAGGAGCAGGGAGTTGGACTGGATGATCCTTATGGGTCCCTTCCAACTTGAATTATTCTAAGATATCTCAAGATACTCTATGATTCTAAGAGGATGCTCAAGACATCCTGAGACTCTCTCGAGTTGTGCAGCAATGGACTCTGTACAGTAGGACACATTCCAAGGCACTGCCTGGAGCAACTACCCTGACAAACTGGAGTCTTCAGAACAGAAAGAGCCCCTGAAAGCTGATACAATCCAGGCCTTGGACAAGAGTGCCTGGGTGAAACGTGGTGTTGCATGTCAAGGTTGTAGTTGTGGTTGAGTCTCTAAGTCACAAAAAAAAGGAGATGTGAGGGATATGCACAGGCTGCCATATGGGAGACAAACAGGAGATTGACAGGATCACTGAAGAGACACTCCTTCAGAGGCAAGAGCCTAAGCCCTGCAAGGCAAGAAAGACATGACAACTCTGAGACTGCAACTGAACGACCACTGGATATATATTCCCATACAAGCTGAAAAGATTCATCATAGCCAGCAAGATCTGAACCACACCTGAACCAGTGCAAAGAGGAAGTGGTGTGTGACACTGGTTGGTGACCTCCTTCTACAGGGTACAGAGGCACCCATCTACTGACCTTACTTGCTACCTCACGTGATCTGTTGCTTGCAGGGAGGCTGGACTGGGGCTGTTGCAGAGACCACTAAGGCATGTCTGGACTTTGGCCTGCTACCCCTGGCTTGCTCATCCATATGTGCACCAGTAACACTGTCAAAGGAGACCTTGACAAACCAAGAGTGGCTACAGGGCACTGGGACCCAGGTGCTGTTCTCCTTGGTCCTGCCAGTGGAGATGAAAGGCTTGGGTAGGAGATCAGCCAACCTATGGGTTAACACCTGATGGCACGGACAGAGCTTTGGCTTTTATGACCACTGACCCCCTCTTTGAGGAATAGGGAGTGCTGAGGAGACACAGGATGCCACACAGGGGCAGAGCAGGTGTGCTGATAACAGGCTCCACTGACCTTCCCAGGCAAGGGAAGGTGATGAATTGGGTCACGGTCCATCCAGAGAGTCCAGTCAGGAGAAGGAGATGGGGTCAGCATGTCAGGACCTGGAGTGCATCCGTGTTCTAGGAGTTTAGTTGGCTAAGTTAGAGTTTAGGTGGCTGAGTCCAAGTCCAGCTCCTTTGCTGATAAGAGCTGTTGGGAAGAAAGCTAGGAGCAAGGGCCTGTCCCTCCTTTCCCCTGGGAACTGTTTTTAAGCAGAGGCCTTGCTGCTGGTTCCTGCCTGCGCTCCATCACAGCTATACGTCTATGGCTGATCTTGAACCCGCACCGTCTGGACCTTGACCCAGACTCACTGGTTCAGGTTCTTGGCTGACCTTGGATCTGTCTCATCAGTATGGACTTGCTGGGGGAATCGCTGGGCTGCATGTGACCCGCTGTCTTTGGACCTCACCATGACCTGGACGTGCCGTTCTGCATGCTGGCTCCTTCTTGGTGGGGCCACTGCTTGCACCAGCCCTGTTTATTGCGTTCTGCTCCTGACTAGCCTTCCGTGGTGGAGCAGCTAGCCCTCACTGCTGTCTGACTCAGAGGCAGTACTGCTGACAGGCTGCAATGTAGGTCCAAGGCCCACCCAGAGGTGAGTGAGATGCATAGCAAGATTACAGCCCTGAACTTGAGGAAAGCAGGCTTTGGCAGTGGTCACAGCACCAAGCCTGTCAGAGTCCAAGGAGCATCTAGACGATGCTCACAGTCGTATGGTTTAGTTTTAGGTAGTCCTGCGAGGAGCAGGGAGTTGGACTTGAAGATCGTTATGGGTCCCTTCCAACTTGAGATATTCCATGTTTCTTAGGCTATCAAACCTGATGGGATGCATCCCTGAGAAGTGGGGGAGCTGGCCAGTGTCATTGAAGGCAACTTGCAGTCAGGAGGACTGGTTTTCCTTCCCCTCTACTTAGCACTCGGACCACACCTGGAGTGCTTTGTGCAGTTCTGGGCTTCCCGGTATGAGACATGGATTTGCTGGAGTAAATCCAGCAAAAAGCCACTAAAATGATTAAAGCATTGAAACACCTGAGGAGAGGCTGAGAGAGGCGGGACTGCTTAGCCTCATGAAGTGAAGGCTCGGGGAAATTTTATCAGTGTCATCAAAAATCAAAGTATGTATTTATCCATAAATACTTGGTCGGGTGAGGAATAAAGAATACAAAGCTAGGCTCTCCTCAGTACTATAATTTTCTCTTTAATATTGGTTCCTAAATCAGCTTTAATTTTTAGATTATGATGGTAGAGCTAAGGCTACCGTATAGTACTGTGAATGACTCATGAAAGACATTGAATAGAGAGCTTGTGAATTCAAATACACTATCATGTAGTTGAATATAATTATAAACAAATAAAGAAAGGCACTGTTAAAGTAGAATAAATTTTCAGAGCGAGAGGAAGATGAGTGACCCCATGGTGGCAGTCAACTCTTTACTGGATATTCAGAACAGGTTCCATCTGCAGGTTTGAAAAGTGATGACAATACTGCATATTTTCCATGTTTAAGTATAGAAATGACAGCAGCAACGATTGTGGCATCCTTTGGATGGATGATTTGAATGAACAACCATTTTTGGCATTCTTCATACCCATACATTATCATTCATCTAAATATTCTTGTTTATGTAAACTCAAAAGCAAATTGAACTGAGGCGGTGCTTTTTGATGACTTGTGGGGCCTGTGAAGATTGCATCAATCTAATTCCATTAATATGTCTGTTCCAGTAAGCTGCTGTCAGAATTAGTCAAGTTTATGGAGCTGTGGAACTGCTCACAAAGTTAGGCATGTCATTGAACGTGCTGGATCTAGTCATACTAGGTCTTTTGGAGGACAGCAGAAATCCCACCCCTGGTGTTACGTGTTATGCAAAGGATCTCAAGGCAAATGGCTGACTAGGAGCTTCTGCTGCCTGAGGAGAAATCAAGTCTGTGCTGCCTCTCACCTGTCTTTTGACTACTTAGGAGGGATTGAGCATGGAAGTGAAGGGAGAGCATCAGATTGAAGCCGAAGTATGAAGGGCATCCCACAGGAATTTCTGTGTGAAGCAAATATTGTAAAACACCAGGAACTGGCTTCCAGAAGTCAGCAGAGCTGCTGAGAGCTTGGATGAGTGAAACAGGGAAGTCAAAGGGATAGGTTAACATGACTTCTGTGTATGAGTGGCTGTTGGGATTTGGGACAGAGAATATTTGAGTATTTTGTTGGAATTTAGTATTGCAGACACTTATACGTCTATCTAATATTTCTTCTGTTGGCTTGAAATGAGAAGAATCACCATGTTTGCACAATGTTGAAGCTGAAGGTAGTAAGGATTAGGGGTGTGATGTCACTGTCAGCTTTTCCATTTCCTGAAACAAGTGCTGGCTTTTCATTGAGTTAATTTTGCACACTGCAAATCTGAGCTCAATTAATACATGTCTGCAGGCGTACATAGACTTTTGAGATGCCTCTGCTGAATCCAATTTTTTAAAAAATGGTAGATGTTCAAAATGAAGACATTTCAGCCTGTAGGCGAGTTTTATGCAAATTAGTCAGTAGGCATGAATGACTGTCTTGCATTGTTGGTGGTCTTGGCAAGCCAGTAATAATGTTGAAAATGGCTGTTGTCCCATGTCTGATGAGACAGGTGAAACATACCACCTTCTGGTTACAGCACTGTCTTTGGCCCATATATAATAGCTCTTGCAATCAGGTGGTAGTTTGGCTGGATCAAACTCATGTTTTTAGTAGGCATGGGACAGGACAGCTACGTAACTTACTATGTGATCAGTTTAGCAGACATGCATGAACTGCTTAATGAAAGAATATTGCAAAGGCTCAGTTACGGTGCTTGTTTGGCAAGGAAGATATAATTAATAATGTCATTGCATAAAAGTCAGCTGTTCAATAGTCATGCTAGCTGCCAAATGTTACATGATGCAGATTCAGAAATATTTCATCCATCTGCCAATGCTTTCAAATCATTCTGGCAAGATTTGTATTTCTATTTTAAACTGTGTGAAGGGAAATTGTTCTCATTCTCTCAGTGCTAAGGATGGTGCATGCTTTACCCTACCTACTTTTAGAGAAATAGACAAGGGGAAGAAGAGTATTAGAGGTCATCACAGAGGTTTAATTTAGTGTCTAAAATGTACTGGACATATGCCAGGGTGATTCTGATGGTCTTTTTTGGGAGGGAGTGGTGCATCTCAGGATCAGATAATGTGTGCCTCCAGGAAACATTCCACACAAATTTGTGAAGTGAAATTATCACTTCACATTGATAAATCATAAGAATTTTCATTTTACACCTTCCATTAATGCTATGAAACAAATGAGTGTCATTTTCAATTATGTACTGCTGCTTTGCTAAGCTAGGTATTGGGGATATATTTATGCAACTTTTATTTTAAAAAAAACAAACCACAAGGTCTTTCATCTGTGTACCCCTCTTTTTCTTATCACACATACTGAGCCAGTGCAACCTACAGTGTTCCCTCGGCATAATGGAACCGTCAGCTGGAGTTTTTCATTTTCTTCCCCTTCTGTTCCTGACCATACTTGTAATTGCAGCTTTTATACTGCTTCATATGGCCAGAACCAATTTTTTAATATCAGACATATAAATTAAGCAAGTGAGAGACTTCAATTGTAAAATTATATGTATAATAATGATACAAAAGCAAGAATTCTACAAAAGCAAAAAATCATGTATTTCATTATTTTTTATCTCATTATGAAGTACAAGCTTTGCAGTACCTTATGAAAGCTCACCCAAATAGTCCCTACTACTAGGCTGTGTGATCAAAATAAGTCATGTTTTTGCATGTAAAATACAGTATTTCATGCTCTCGTTTGTTTGCATACAGGGAGCAACTCTCTCTGATTAATGCAGGATCTGGAATGGATATATATTAAAAAGACAAAAAGAAAATATGGAAATAGCAAGAATGATTGTGATATGGGGAAGAAGAAAGGACTTTCACTCAGTTGGTAAATGAACTGAATCCCAACTTGTAGAAATGCTATGCTGTTTCTAGAGCATTTGGTTTGGCTACATTTTTAAGGGACAGACACCTGTGAGGTGGTGTCTCATCACAGACAAAAACTCGAGCAAACTGAAACAGTGCTTTACTAACAGTGAGGAAGAACCCTAATAGACCAACGTGTATAGAGAACCAGCATGGGCTAATGTCTTTACTCTTATTCCTGCATATATGGAAATATTTTTCCTTGTTTGTTGTAACTGGGTGAATTTTCATGTGATATTTATTTCTTGCTGCTATTTTGACCATGGTGTGAAGAGGTATTGTTACATTCCTACTGCAGTGTGAATCCTTATAGTGTCTGATCTGTTATCTTTGTGCCTTTCCAGCACAACTACTACTAGAGATGGGCTTTTTTAAAATAAAGAAGAATTTTTAAACTTTTAAATTTTTAAAATAAAGAAGAATGTGAAAATAATTTTTATTCTTTAAAAAGGAGAAGAACTTGAAAGAATAAAGACAACATAAGGAATTAATATTCTTAAATTGAATTAATTCCTTCATGCTTTGGCAAAAGAGTCCTCTCCAGTTTTTGCTAGTTGTTAACAGTCTGCATTCTAAGTTGGAAGAGAAAAAAAAGAGACCTTTTAATTTAACAACACTTAACTCCTTTTGAAAAACTAAGCCTGTTTGAAATCTTGACAACCCATTTTATGACTATAATCTCTAAAAATGCAAGTTAGAAATATTCAAGGAGTCAATTTCTGAAAAAAAAGGCAAGAAAAACTGGTAGAAGTCTTAGTAGCTGGAAGCAAAGCTGACTGAAAGCCTAAAGCAGTAGCTTTCATTTATTCATTTAGTTCTTCTCAACATTTAGTTCATTCAGTACTAAAAAACTGGTAGCTGAAAAAGCAGACAAACTTGCTTTCTATTTTTGAACACATAAAGAGAATGAGGTATTAACATATGAGAGCTACAGTTTCTACATCTTTAAAGAGTTTGGTTACCAGAAATGTTCGGCTCATTAACTACAGGTAATAAATAGATCAATTTAAAATTAAAACTATGGTTTGGCAGTTCTCCTGTTTTTTTTTCCATACAGCATCCTAGACATAGTACTGTGTAACTAATAGGGTATATTTTTGAAATGTTGTATTGTGGCTTTTGATTTAATTCCAATTTCTACCAAAATTCAGTTACCATTAATTAAAAAAAAAGGAAAAAGAGGAAATAAAGGAAGTAAAAGCATGTCATTCACTGCTTTCTAACAGAGTAACAACAACAAAAGATGACTAAGTGTATAAACATAGGTTCTCTTCTGGCCTGACTAAAAGATTCATTAAATATCTACTGAAGGAAGCTGAGCTGAGTGAAGGATACAAAAGCAATGCAGGGTTAAAATCCATGACTTATTCAAAGCTTCTTGCTTTTGCTTTTGATTGAAGTTGGTGATTTAAATAGCTGTGACTTAAATCAATCTGCATTGACCCTGACCCATTAGAAAAGCACTTCTGAGAGCAGGGGTCACTTCAGAAGTTCCTAGTAGAAATACCACAGTCTTCCTTTTCCACATCTGGGGAGAGCGATGAGATCTCTCTCCAATTGTCATTACTGCAATCCATGTGCCATTCGTAGTCTTATATTCAGAGTGAGTAAAGCTAGGTTTTGTGTCTAGAGTGCAGATATGTGAGTCTTTTTAAAATATATTGTTCTGTGCTCTTGTTTTTATTTAATACTCAGTTTACAGACTCATTCAAACTGTTGAGGACTCTGGTCCCCACTCACCTCTCTCCTAAAACAGATGGACAGACAACTTGTGCCTCTTTCAGGTGGCTGAACTGCCTTTTAAACATAGCATAGATATGAAGCCATGCCAGAATACCAGCTGTACACCTCTGTAGGATGTGAGTTGCTGTTGTAGAGTTTACTTGCTTTTTCTCAGATCAGGCCTGCTGCAAATGCAAACAGTAAACTTAAATAACACTTGGTTTGAGCTAAACACTCTGACTCTATGCAGGAGTAGAGGGCTATTCACAACCTAGCACTAACTTTTTTTTTTATTGCCTTCCATTTTATAGCTGAGAGATGTGTTCAGTTGTATTCTAATTTGTACAGAAAAGCATGAGCTACGAGTTCATGGGGGCAAGGCACCTGGCTCAAGCCCCAGTCAGACATGCATTGTGAATGGCAAAGTAATGACTGCTTAGGTTTCTGTATTTTTGTAATATGTATGAGGTCAGAGGATAATTGTAGAAACATGTCAGCACATATAAAGTCAAACAGGGAATTAGATAAGTCTTTCCTGACTTTAAGGTCTTGCTGGATGGATTTCACACTTGGCAACAGTAACTGAAGGCCACTGTAGCTTCTCTTTGATGTATGTGGCAGGAGAGATGGAAGCATATAGGAAAGTGGGTGAGCAAGGGCTGTGGTTTTGGGTGTTCCAGCTGAAGTGAAAGCTAGTTTAACTTGTGGAATGGGAAGAATTTTTGGAAAGCTGTCTGGATAGAGACTGGAAAGGTCAAAATCCCATGGCTGCCTCTCTGCTGGAAGATCATTTTAGTCAATGTATTCATATAATCGATGTTTGTATTAAAATCTATAGCACAGCTTGCAGTTTAGGATTAGCTATATTTTCCAGTCAGATATTTTGTGTGAGGCAAGTCAGTGCTGAGATGTCATGTAAGAAAATGTCCCCAGAAGGATTTTATCACGACAAGCAGTCTAATGCAGGCAGATTACACTGCACAGACTTAAAGTCAGCAACTGGAGCATTATTACAAATTCTAAATTAATAAATTCAGAACTAGTAAAGGAAACTCGAGATTCCTATGTGATAACAGGATATCCTAACTGTATAAGAAAGTAACCAGTCCCAGCATACGGGTTGAGTGGCACATGCCTTTGATATAGGTAGAACTGCTTTTCTCAGTTTGTTTAAACACTGCCATGCTTACAGATTTGGAGATTTTGTTTATGTATTGCTTAAGCTTTCAGATGTGGCTTGTGGCAGCACTTCATTCTGTCTTCTGCCTTCTTATCCTTGCCAGATTATGAACTCTTCATGGGCTGCATAAGCCGTTAGAGTGATTGCATATGAGTGACGGACCTGCCTCTGTGTGTCTTTGCAGGAAGAACAAGTTGTTTAGGGCCCATTTGGTAGCCTTTACTGCCTAGCTCAAAATACACCAGTTCATGCTTTTAGCTACAGAGAGTTCCAGTTTAGATTCAGGTGAGTTCCTTCTGATTCAGCCAAAATATAATTATGATGTAGAGATGATTTTCGTGGGCTGATAGGAACCTCATGAACTTCAACAGTGGGAAGTGCACATGGGGAGGAACAACCCCATGCACCAGTACATGCTGAGGGCCACCTGGCTTAAAAGTAGCTTGGCAGGAAAGGACCTGGGAATCCTGCTGGACACCAGGTTGAACAGGAGCCAGCAATGTGCTCTTACTGCATAGAAGGCTAATTGGATCCTGTGCTGCATTAGGAGGAGTGCTGCCAACAGGTCGGGGGAAGGTGACCCTTCCCCTTTATTCAGCACTGGTGAGGCCACACCTGGAGTTCTGGGCTTCCCAGTACAAGAGAAATGTGGACATAGTGGAGAGAGTCAAATGAAGGGCCACTAAGATGATGAAGCATCTCTCATGTGAGGAAAGACTGTGAGAGCCAGGACTAGCTTAAAGAAGAGAAGGCTCAGGAATTTAATCAATGTATATAAACACCTGAATGGAGCATGCAAAGAAGAAGCCAATCTCTTTTCATTGGTGCCCTGTGATAGTACAAGAGGCAGTGGGCAAAAACTGAATATCAGGAAACACATTTTTACTGTGGGGGAGGCCTAGCACTGGAACAAGCGGCCCAGAGAGGTTTTGGAGTCTCTGTCCTTGGAGATATTCAAAAGCTGCCTGGATATGATCCTCGGCAACTGATTCCGGGTAGCTCTGTTTGAGCAGTGGGCTTGCACCAGATCACTTCCAGAGGTCCCTTCCAACCTCAACTAGTCTATGATTCTGTGATTCATCTTCATGCCCTGTTGAGTATGCATCTGTGCATATTCATAGATAATTTTCAGGTCTATATATTAGCAGGATTGGCACAACCCAAGGTCCTGCCATGTGAGCTGTAATGCATAAATGCTGATGACTTGGCAAACTCATGTGAGAAAGGACATTCCAAGTGTACCAGGCTTTGAAGGAAGACTAGAAAGGAAACCCAGAGACAAAATTGTGAGAAGTTGAAGATCAATAAACCTCTCACTCTGAAAACTGCCATTTCTGGACAGCTGATTTTGTGCTATGCAAGTTGATCACTAAAAGCACAGAAGGATATATATCTTAAGACATCGACTGTTCAAAACCTGATGTTGACAGCTCCATCGTCTGTTATCATGTAGAGCTGTATAAACAAATACATTTCCACATAGTGGGTGTTGCGAGTTGTCACCTTCCAGAGAATCCACTAGTCCTGTTACATGAACACTGAAGTATGTTGTGGCAGCCAATAAAGACAAGTAAGCATATTTCCTTCACAGCAGTAAACTTTGCTATGTTTTGTAAAAGACTAGCTGGTTTTGGAGGCTGTGTACAGCCGTGCATTCCCACTGACTTCCTAAGGGAAAAACATCATTCTGTGCAAAAATACACATCAGAGGAAAAATGTTGTTGGTGGCTCCAGGCTTAGAATGAGTTTAGCCTGAAATGGTTTGGGGTTTTCTCAAGAAAAATGAAAAACTTCATTTTGATGAAGAGTGTTCTTTCATTTGTGTTTTAAACTCACAAAGATATCCAAATATGGATTTAGGAGCCTATAGTTATGTTTTACTTCATTTTAGAGACTTTTCATGGCTCCACAGGCCTCAGCCGTGCAGATGGCTGGCATGTATCTGTCCTTGTGTAAAGCCAGTGAAACCATCGCTGGTATCAAGGAACTACGTTGCTAGATTGACTCTTGATAGCTAGTGTTGAACATCAGTTTAAGCCATGGAAACAATGGGCCAAAATACAGAAACACAAAATGGCACTGAGAAGAGAAGCATCAAGAAAATCCAGGAAGTGAAAAACTGCCACTCAGAAATTGTTCTCACTGAGGAGTGGTCCTTTGAGATGATTCCCAGTGTAAGGCTCATGAAAGTAACTAGCATAAATGAAAATAAAGGTGCAGCTTACCTCATGAGGGATTCTATGCTCAAAGTTTGTAGACACTACAAAAGTGCCATGCAAGTAGAAAAAAGTCACAAAAAATGCACACAAAAAAGTGTAATGTGTGGGCTGATAAGATGGAGGGGTTTTTACTTATTTCATACTCTGTGTATTCTATTTTTGTTTTTAAGCTTTTCCTGGTTTATTCTGGTGCTTTAATTGTTTGGTTTTCCTCATAAGGATATTGTAATTAGAGAAAGAAAATACCTCTGTAGGGTAGAGAAGTCTTATTATCTATCCAGATGGGGAATGATGTATTTTAGAAATAACAGAAGGCTCGTGACTCCCTTAAGTCACAGTACAATAATGACTTTGCTCCCATTAATGGCTATTTGTATATAGTATCCAGATTGATGGGAAGAATTAAAAGATGGATGGGAGAGTCCAAATACAATTCATACCAGTTTGTTTTGCACAGAGTCTCATCCCATTAGAACTGTACTATATTGTTTTATATCTACCCATCTATCTGCATGAGTCATGTTACTTGTAGAGGTGGAATACAGATTACCTTCAGCAGTCTAGATCAGCATGTAGTCTGAAGTGAGGTGTGTTCCAATTCTAGTTCCATCTGATACACGTTTTGCAATATAGCTTTGCAGTTTTATGCCACAACTTTAATTTAAAGGCAACAAAACTTATATATGTGAATCACCTCTGTCTCTGCTGTGGGCTATGTAGGATGCCGTTATCCACTTTCTGCATATCCAAAATGAACACTACTTCTTGGTGGCATAAGTCTTTTTCTGAAGGTGTGCATGTTTCTCTATACAGGCAACCCAGGATGATGAGACTTTTAACTACAGTGCCTTAGGAAATACATAAAATTATAGGACAGAGAAATTCTAACAGTTTTGCCAACAGTAGGGATTTGAACTGAGGTCTCCTGTGTAAGTTGCTGAACTCATTCCATGCAGTGGAGTGAGACTTCTGTAAGAGATTTGTTTATTTCTTTGGTTTTGGTTCTTGACTCAGCTCCCTCTTGAAGGTAATACTGCCCTAAATTTACAGGATTAGCTTCAGGGTAGTGAGGCTTTTTGCTGAGGAATAGCTTGAAAATATCTGTGTTTCTCTTCATCATGGTTACAATTTTTGTAACCAAGTAGTTCCATTTGAGTCTTATTACGAGAGATGAAAATATGAAGTCACATTTGCCGTTAGCAGGTGTGAGTCTAGTCAATTCCATAGCTACAGAATATATTCATAGCTTGACAGCTAAGGCTGTTGACTTTGGTAAAAACTGAGGTAATGTAACATTGCAGTTGTGCTTGTAGATGTAAAGAGTAGCTACTGGGTAGTCTTCTGTTAGGTTCTTATCAGTTAATTTTTTTCATAATGAAGTTGGATGAGATACCAAGAAGTGTGATGAATCCTTTGTTTGGAATAAATATATATAAAGTAGGAGTTCATAAGGCATTGTCTATGACCATAATTAATTAGTTTTCTTCTCAGTGGTTAACCATTAACTATTTCTGACACCAGGATAAGTGCATTAGGTAGCTTGGACTTAGTAACAGGTGAGCCAAAGATTACTGGAGAGTACGGTCTGGACTTAACTAAAAAAGCAGCCTACTCTGCACGTAGGATGTTTAGTTTCTTGATAAATTACTTACAGGTGATCTGCAGAAATGGGAGGAAAAAACTGCTCAGGAGGCAGTTAAATCGTGAGTAAAAACTCAGAGGTAAGGAAATGGGAGGTATTGTTAGGCTGTATTTGAAGGATTTCATTCCTTCCATCTGTTAAGTTTTTGAGTCAAGCACGTGTCCATAAACAAAACAAATAGCACCTGGGATAAGAAAAAAATCAAACCTAATGTGCTTACTTTTTGATATGACCTTTGAGGCTAACTTTCACTGTATATCATGACTAGCTCAAAGTGGTTGTTTATTTAGGATATCTGCATAGCCCAATGGATGAAATTCCATTAACAGTTTTGTGGTTTTTTCAGTAGAACATAATTTACATTTTAACGAATTCTGCAGGGACAGAAATAAAACTGGAGATGTGACACAGACCCCGCTTCCCCTAGAGGAAGTCTGCAGAATGAGCTCCAACTTTATTAGATGCCAGAGTATCCACATGAGCAAGTTGTTCTATATGCCCTCTAAGAGGGCAAGCATTAACAGATGTTAGTTCACAATGGATCAGAAAGCCAAGAATACGATCATGAGTCACAAATCTATAAGAATCCAGGTTTCATTATGTCTTCTGTGGCAGAGTGATTTGCCTTTTTTAGGCCACAGCCAAGTGAGTATGAGTTGTTGAGCATGTATTTCCCTCCTGTAAGCTAAAATAAATAAATCAACCTGAAAAACTGCTGGGTTTTTTGGAATGTGGAAAGACTCAAACATAAGAAATATTACATTGATTCAGTGTTGGCATGGAACACTTGAGCCCTTAAGAGTAGTCTCACTGCATCATACCCAGATGAATCCCTTGGGCACAGATTTCTGTTCCTTACAGAATTTGAATACTGATTTTGTTTTGCTGTGTGCATATGATGTAGGATGATAGTGATTTTCTCAAATAGTGATGCTGCTGCTAGTATCAGTGTGTTGTTGCCATAAAACATAAAATCAAGCCATAAAACGTGCCCATGAGACAGAGCTTTGCATTTTACCTTTTGTTTCTGGTATTTGGAACATTTTGGCTTTCACACGTGTGAAAGTGGCAGAGCAGAAATAAGAGATTGGGAGATGTCCTACATGATGCTTTGGATGAAAGCTTTTTTTATCTTATTCTGGATCATTTTATAGTGAAGTGTGCTTTTTGTAATCTTCATTGATTGTTGGTAGGATATTTTTAACTGCAATCACATTATGAAACTGGTTTTAGGTAAAAGCACAAAATAAACCAACATAATTTTGAGCGCAAAGCTGTAGTCAGCTGAGTATGAGTTGTTGAGGATATATTTCCCTCAACATAGTTATCACTAGTTTATTTATTTATCACTCTTTCTGGTAACAAAAAAACATTCAGAACACTTTGTAACTCTTGTCAACAAAAGAGTTATGGGAAATGGTTTTATGCTACTACCTCTCATTTGACAATCACCTCTCTGTTGACTGTTGAATTCTGAGTTGCAAAATAAAACACTCCTCTCAGCCTGGCTGGAGTAAAAGCTCCCTCACTGTTCTGATCTGTGCAGAAATGGATACAAAGAAATCTGTCAGAGAATGTGCAGTGGGATGCAACTGTCTTCTGCAGTCCCAGTACTTCCCAGCTGTGACTGCAGCAGTCTTGTCAGCATGTTCAAATATAATGTCAAAACAGCAGCTTTTGTCTTTATTGAGCTTGTGTGGTGGACAGAGAAGCTCACTGAAAGAAAGGGAAGGGTGAGCCAACACCAGTCTCACTTAGTCTTCCTTACGTCTGGTAATATCTTACGTGTACCTAATCCAGCCCCAGAAACGAGAATGTATGGGAAGTCTGTGGAGAACTTGCAGAAATCAAACGCTTCTTTGTGTTACAGTGGGAATCAAGACCTTTAACTTTACCTTACAGATTGTACAGCAAGTTATTTTTATTTAAGATATTTCTGAGAATGTAAATTTCTGTTAGAGGCTAGTGTTTTCCTGTACATTTATATCTATTGCATTTGTCTTTGGGAAGACTAAAGTGCAATTGGACTCCAAC
This sequence comes from Phalacrocorax aristotelis, assembly GCF_949628215.1. Taxonomy (NCBI): domain Eukaryota; kingdom Metazoa; phylum Chordata; class Aves; order Suliformes; family Phalacrocoracidae; genus Phalacrocorax; species Phalacrocorax aristotelis. The sequence continues at coordinate 134,347,946 of NC_134276.1, read as the reverse complement.
GGGAAACACTTTTCTCCACACTAGGTTGTTAGATTGTTAAAGGTGCGGAAAACAGAATGAGCACCACCTGAAATATTTAATCTGTTGGTCATGTTAGTAGACTGAACATGTAGAATGGAAAGGACAATCTAAAACACAGATAAGCCAGCCACTCCTTGCACTTTTCCCTAGGTATCAAGGACATCAGGTGTCATTGTCATATGTACTGCTTGCAGAGTCCCTTCATGTTAGCATTTGAAGTTGTTTTATCAGTTGTGAATCCTTAAGGCCTTGGATTGTTCTTTGCTGACCCAATTCCTCCTCAGTCTGGCTTGTGGAAAAGAGAGCTACATGAGCTAATCTTCTACTTCTCATATGGTCTTGTTTGTCCTTCTGTTCCAGTAGCTTTCTCTAACCTTTTCTAGAGCTGCTCTTTTTAGGTTTACCTCATTCTATTCTTCTGAAATCACTGCATCACAAACTGTGCTGTTTTATTAGCAATACCTTTCTGAAAACTAAATGTATACACATCATGAATACTCACTTGTTACAATAATTTCAAGAGTTGTTAATCATTGCTGAGATTTAAGGTTGGTTTCTAGATATTCTTTTCTCCCAGTCTCTTTTTCCAACATTTCAGATACCAAGGTAGCATTACAGCTCTTATCTGGCAACAGTGACTTCATGCCTAGCTTTTCTGATATGAAGATTGTTTCATCATGCTATATGAAAAAAATAGCATAATGGTGATGAAGCAGCCCCATGTCTCATCCTTTTTGCAATACTCTGTTCTTTACTTCAGTTCTGCCTATTTTAATGTGGCAGAATTGGAATCTGAAGAAGTCCCATGACACAGTTCTCTTTTATGAGCTAATTCCTAAATGTTTTAAGCTTGGCCTTTGCTGATCCTTCCTTCCATATGAAGGATCTGTGAATTAAAGCTTCAGGAATACTAAGGAGTATCTTTAAATATACAGGCAGATATAATGGGAAGCTGGATTTGCTCTGACGGTAGCTGGACCATGGAAGTTAATCAGCACTGAGCAGGATCAGATCTGACTTCAGTACTCCCTTAACTGAACCATTCTGGCACCTGTTTCTCTGTAGGTTCCTTCTTCTTGTAGTGGGTTTGGCAGGAACGTATTGGTAAAGCATTCTACGTAAGAATTGGAGTGTTTCCTTTTTTTCTTGCTTCCATAATAAGTAGTCCTCAGTCTCCTTTCAAGCAAGTCAATGAAAGCTTTTGAAATGTTTTTTTCTTGGAAGCACTTCAGGACTCAAAGATGGTTTGCAGTATGCATCTGTATTTGTTAAGTGTTCTAATGCCACTGTCCTGTGTTTGTTTTGGGATAGCAGAGGTATTTGTCCACCTGTAACTGGCTTAATTTTCTTACTGAATTTTCATGTTTCTTCCTGAGCGAGTGTGATTTGCTGTTTTCCATTTCCCTAACACAGAGTTCTGGACAGAAGGGAAAACTGAGATTCAGTTAAGTGACAAGTCATCTGCCTATTCTCTGATGCCTATAACTCTCTTCACTGTAGCACATAGCTGCTCTCTTACCCCTTTTTATCTATCTGGCCCCTTTATATGTCAGTCCTTGTTAGCAGTCTTTCTGAAGAGAATCAAGTTCAGCCTTGTAGTGTTTCCAGCATGCTGCAATTGGAAGGTTTCACTTGCCTCAGCTTTTTTAAGTCTCTGAAAGTAACAGGATACAGATGATCCATGCAATGGATGGATAACACATAACATCTTTTTAATTGAAGACTCCTTGCCAGAGTATTTGATAATGTGTTAGGAGGTGTTCCCAGTCCACCAGGAGATGTTATTTACCAGGTAGTAGCTTCAAAATAGAACATACTAACGGAAGGAGGTAGAATAGCTTTGAAAGCTACGAAAGAAATTTTAAATTTGTGCTGACTTAGTCAGCTGTAATACATTTTTTTCTCTGATAGATCTAACATAGTTACTGATTTTTTTTCCTAATGAATGCTGAGCAAAACCATTCATCCTTTTATTATCATTATTATTTTTTTATCACAGAATTGTACTTCAATACCAAGAAGAGCAGATAGTGCTGAGGGCAAACAAATTGTTTTCCTGCCTTTGTTCCTGTTGCCTGTTCTATTTTAGTATTGACGTGCTTGTTCTATTGAAAGCTTAAACAATACAAGGTCATTGGGAACTGGAAGCCATGCCACTATCTGACGTGGAATAAGTAAAACTGGAAGTCAGTTTTACTCCTTAGTCAAGTATCAGTGGTGCCAGAAGATGTGATGAATTAGAGAAGGGAGTGAATCTCCTAGAGTTTTGTGCTGTTTTAACATACAAATTGACCAAGAGAAAAGTGCTCATGGTGGTCCAACTTGCTCAGCACAAGATTTACTTGACACATGTAGAGTGATTGATTTACAAATAACTCCTGTGGTCAGTTTTCTCACCCTGATTCCTTGCATCTTTTCTCAGAAGTGCCTCCAACAGCTGGAAGAGAAGGATACAAGCGGATTTGCAGAACGTAGTTTAACCCGTTAGCACCTTTTGAGCTGATGGAGGACGCTAAGTGAGACACTGTGTTCCTGGTTGTGCCCTGTAGTACATCTTCATGGGAGTATCATAAGTCATGGTAGCTTCTTTGGGCCTGGAAAGGTCTTCAGTCCTTCTTGACAAATTTGGATGAGTGTTGCTGACTTTGCTGACTGTTCTCCCCCACTCCCCCCAAAGTCCTTGAAACATCTGATTTTGTTTGGTTGTTTTTTTGTTTTTTTGTTACTACTGCTTTTATTTGGTATTAAGAGAGAGCAGAATTAAGCAGTTGTGATTAAAATAAACAGAGGATAAAGAGGCTTCAGGAGAATTGAATGAGGAAAAGAGAGACAGATTAATAACACGTGACCAACAGAGGAGCCTAGATTTCATGAAGTTATGCCAGTGAATGCTAAACATTGTAAATATATGTTTGACAGTGGACTGACCAGAATCTGACTGTGCTCCTTGCGGGGCAGAAAGTATCCATGAATAAATAGGCACGGACATACATCTCAGAAGAAAGTACTGCAGATACAGGGTCTGCATTTGTGCACATACCATATGAATTTAGCATATAGTTTTAAACAGCCATACAATTCTGTTTTCAAAAGACTGCTCTAAAACTGGAGCACTGGGAGAACTCAACAGATCATGACTCCATTTGTTTTTCTGTCTGCTATCAATGGAATAAAACAGGATTTCCTGCCTTGTCTGATACATCTCTCTTGGGGCTTTCGTGTACTGGAATTTGGACTGTGATTTAGATGTGCTGTTTGCTCTTGCAGATACACTGTTACTCTGAAAACTGTCTTGGTAAAACTGTCTCTCTGCTGATATCTACAAATGTAGTTGAGAAGTCTCTTTCCAGTTTCCAAAGACTTGAGTGCTGGTTCTGAGTCTGTAAATCAAATGTTTTTGGAAAGAGGTTCTAATAATGTGATGAATCAAAATATTTTTATTAGCCAAATCATATTATTGTAATTATTCCAAGAACTGGAAGAACAAAATTCAGTTCTCTTTCTGGTCTGCAGGTCTAATGGGAATAAGCAACATGTATTTGCTTTTGCTATCAAACTCAGATCTGAATGTTTCTATGGAGCAGGTGAATTCAGGAGATCTTTCTCTCCAGCTGGTTTTCAGATTGGATTCTCATTTCAAGTGAAATTAGCTATATGGAAATAATTATAATAATAAAATAAAAGCATTTTAAAATCATGGCAGATTTCCATTTTTGAATTAATGATATATAGGGGAAAGCCCTAAGCTTGGGTCTCCTGACAAGTAGCTTCAAAAAGTGGTGGACTGAAAGACAGCATTGCAATTTGCTGCTTGTTTTCAGTTTAAAGCCTGGATAGATTGCTAGTCTGCAAGAATTAAAGAGACTGAATTTATTCCCCAAACTTTGCATTTCAGAAAGATATCTTTTACAGTTATGTGTGTTTAGGAAATAGGGCTTAACGCTCAGAACTGCTTTGTTAGGCTGATGGATTTTCATTCATTATGGTGAATTGCTTAGAGAATTGTTCTACTCCTACCCCCTTGGTTACCAATGAGAAAATGGTTTCATATGAAGATTATGTATATTGCTTATTTACTCTATTTTAAATGAACTATTGTTGTCAAGTCTGTTATCAAGGACAGCACAACTGCACATTCTAATATATGCATATGGTTAGTTTAGTGTTTCTGTAGGAATCACAAGTCCTTTATGGGTTTTATGAATTATATAGGCTTTATGAATTATATGGTAAACATCCATCCAATCAGGTCTCCTCTGTGGAGTGACTACATAATTCCTTCTTCTGTATTAGTTATTCTCTTGATTTTTATATATGTTATCTGAGATATCTCAAACTCTGTTTGGTGTTTGTATGTTTTTTCATCCAGCAGATGAATGATTAGGATCCTGCCAGTCCTGATTTCAGGAGTCTCTGTAATTAATCTATAACTTTTAATAATTTTTTTTCTTAGAGACCCAATACTTCAGAATTCCAATTTCTGCCCCCATTCTCCCTGCCCTCTGAGTTTAACTATCACTTAATTATGTTGTACACATTTTAATCTTTCTTTGTACATCATCTCTGAGTCCCCTTCCGATGTTCAGTCTTCTTTCTGTCTCCACTTTGGGCATTGTTTGTTTACAAAATTGCAAAATGATCATAATGATTGGCACAACTAAATTTGTCCTTTCACAGCTGCAGGCTGGGACAGTTTTGTTGTGTTTCCCTTTGTTGCTTTTTAGCATGCCACTCAAAATAGCTGTGAAGTTTTGGGGGAAGAATTACTGCTGTCCAATGTACTCTCTCATTTGCTTTGACACTTTGCTTTTTTATATCAACTTTTCCCAAATCATCCTGTAGAAAGTCTGTGTTTGGGAATATCATTCTGCAGGTGTACGTTTCATTTAAGTTTATCCTTTGTTTCCAGACTCTCCAAGTCCCTTTCTATTGCTACTTTTTTTCTACAATAATGTTTTAACTACTGACAATTTATTGCCTAGGAATTTAATGAACAAGATGTATACTACCTAATAATTACTGACAATCATTAGCAGATCAGGGCTGTGCTTGTGTTGGACACAAGCTGTGAATAATGGAGGGAGCTTATTCTTTACCTCTTCAGGCAGACACTGGCTACTGGGAAAAGAGGAGATTGTGTGTGTGCAAGTAGAGAATACAGCTGGAATATAGTTATTGATTGAGATCTGAGAGCCTAGCTTCTTAATAGAATCACTGAACAGGTGTGGTAGGAAGGGACCTGTTGAGATCATCTAGTCCAGCCCACCCTGCTCAAGCAGGGTCAGCCAGAAGAGGTTACCCTGGACAGTGTCTAGTCAGGTTTTGAATATTTCCACAGATAGAGACTCCACAACCTCTCTGGGGACACTACTCTAGTGTGTGACCACCCTCAAAGGTTAAAAAAAACCAAACAAACACAAAAAACACAAAAAACAAAGGCAGCTTTTCTTGCATAGAATTTGTGTTTCAATTTGTACCCATTGCCTCTTGTCCTGTCACTAGGCACTTCTGAGAAGAGTCTGACTTCCTCCTCTTCAGTGCCTTTCCTCAGCTCTATATACAGATCAATAAGATCCCTCTGAGCCTTCTCTTCTTGAGGATAAACAGTCCCAGCTCTCTAAGCCTCTTGTCGTATGAAAGATGCTCCATTCCCTTATTCATATTCACCCATGTCTGTCTTGTACTGGGGAACTCAGAACTGGACAGAGCACTCTAGTTGTGGCCTCACCAGTGCTGAGTAGGGGGAAAGGATGCCAGAAACACTCTTCCTAATGCAGCCCTGGATGCAGTTGGCCTTCTTTGCTTTGAGGCTGTATTGCTGGCTTGTGGTCAGCTTTTTGTCCACCAGAACTCCAGGCCCTGCACTGTACAGCTGCTTTCCAGCCTGTCAGCCCCCAGTGTGTCCTGATACACAAGGTTATTCCTCCCCAGGTGCAGGACTTTGCATTCCACTTTGCTGAACTTCATCAGTTTCCCCTCTGCCCAATTCTTCAACCAGTCCAGGTCTCGATGAATAGTGACTCTGCCATCTGGTGTACTAGCCACTCCTAGTTTATCTGCAAACTTGCTGAGGGTATACTCTGTCCCATCATCCACATCATTAATGAAGAGGTTAAGCAGCACTGGCCCCAGTATTGACCCTGGAGTACATCAGTAATGACTAGTCTCCAACTGGACTTTGTGCCACCGATCACAACCCTCTGGACCTGGCTGTTCAGCCAGTTTTCAGTCCACCTCACTGTCCACTTATCTAATCCATACTTTGCCAGCTTGTCAATGAGGATATTCTGGGAGAGGGTGTCAAAAGCCTTCTAAAGTTGAGTTAAACAACATCAGTGTTCTCCCCTCACCCACCAAGCTAGTCACCTCTTTGTAGAAGGCTGTCAGGTTCCTTAGGCATAATTTCCCGTTTGTAAAGCCATGGGGACTACTTCCAGTCACCTTCTTGTCCTTCATGTGTTTGGAAATGGTTTCCAGGTTTAGTTGCTCCATCACTTTCCCAGGGATTGAGGTGAGGTTGACTGGTGTGTGGTTCCCTAGAACTTCCTTCTTGAAGATAGGAGTGACATTTGTTTTCCTACAGTAGCCTCTCCGAATTGCCATGACATTTCAAAAGTAGTCAAAAGTGACCTTGCGATTACATCAGCTGTCTCACTCAGCACGCCTGGGTACATCCTCTCAGGCCCTATGGATGTATGAATGTCTGGTTTGTTTAAGTGCTCCATAGCCTGATCCTTCTCAAGACTTTCTCTCTGGCCACAGGGGCCTCGTTGTACAAAGAAAGACTGAGGCAAAGAAGGCATCAAGTACCTTGGCCTTTTCAGTGCTCTTTCTCACCAGTGCCCTGTCACATTTTCTAGCAATGAGTCTGTATTTTCCCTAGGCTCCCTTTTGCTGCTTATGTAATTGTAGAATCTTTTCTTGTTGCCCTTCACATCTCTTGCTAGATTCAATGCTAGATGGGCTTTTGCTTTTCTAACCTCATTCCTGCATGACTGGACTGTCTCTATATTCCTTCTGACTCATGTCCCCTGCTTCTACTTCTTGTACACTTCCTTTTTATGTTTTAGTTTTGTCAGGAGTTCCTTGTTCATCCATGCATACCTCCTGCTGCCTTTGCTCAGTTCCCTACTTGTCAGGATGGACCATTCTGGATTATGGAGAAGGTGATTCTTGAATATCAACAGGTTTTTTTGCCTCCTCTTCTCTCCAGGGCTGTATCCCATGGGAGTCTTCCAAGCAGATTGGTAGTACAGGTACCACTGATATCCAGCACAAGAGCTGACATGTGACATGTGACACGTGACATGTGCGGTGTGATGCCCCCCCCACCCCCCCACCCCCCTCCCAGAAGCCTCAGGGGCCATTTGCCCCAGAAGTCGCTCCCCTCTTCTAGTCATGTGGTCTGTTGTGATTGGCTGGCAGGACCAGCCACACCCTACTGGTTTACCTGGAGGTATATCTGACCCAGAAGGCCCTCCCCCATATACACACAGGGGCTACCATTTTGGTTTGGCCACCATTTTATAACAGGGTGACACCATTTTATGGCAGGGAGCTGCTACTTTGTTAAACATCATACTGCTCTGTGATTGACTTGCAGCCATTCTGGCAGGGCCTAGAAATTATGGGAAAAGTTATTTCGTAAAAGCCTTTCAAAGAATGCCAGCTATTTGCTGTCTCTTTTGACTGAGAATATTGTATGGTATTATAGTTGTTGGCAACTTCTGTATCAGGAACTGCTCTCTAACTATCCTTTTATCAAATTTGTGGAAGACATACCTGAAAAAGTCCTAGTGATAACCACTTATTTCCCCCTAATGAAGTAAATATGGTTGTGATTGATGATTTGATGAACTCTGCTTGTGAGAGCAAAAGAAATGAGAAAGCTTTTACTAAATATGTGCATCACAGGAATGTTAGCATCCTGTACATTGTCCAGCACATTTTTTGCCAGGGTAAAAAGAGCCACACCATCACTCTCAAAAGACAATCTATGGTGCTATTTAAGAATCCCTAAGTTAAGCTCAAGGTTGCGTTCCTACCTAAGCAGATGTGTCCTGGCAAGGCCCTGTTCTTTTTAGAGGTGTTTGAAGATGCTACAAAGGCACACATAGGCACCATATGGGTTCCTGGTTGTTGATTTAAATGCTTCTAAGCCAGAGGCTTTTATGCTAGGAACTGGTCTTTTCCCACTAGAACGGCTGTGATTTACATATTGGGGATGGGGAGGAAGACTGGTGTTTGGCAATAAATAGAGAAGAATTAGACTGTTGCCATGTGTTGCTATTGGTGCAGGCTTGGGAACGTGACGTTCCAGTGTCTGAAAAGTAATCTGTCCCTCCTGGCACTGTTGATACATCCCCACCTCCCCTGGCAGAGAAAAGCAGTACTCAGTGCAGCTTCTGATGGCCTGATAAAGGCCATTTCTGAAACTGCCCTGAGTACCTTGAAGGGGGACACTCCATTAACATCCCACAAAATATGTGTGCTGAAGAAGGGCTGCAAATCATTAAAAGCTGAGTAGTAAAAGTTAAAAGTTTGTCCTTCAAAAGAAAGAAACTACTGGCAAAGCAAACCGGCAGCTTTATAGATCCTCTTCTAAGTTCTGTTCTTCTGCTCGTATGGGGCTTTTGGCAAAGCAGTGATGGAATGTATGGGAAAAATATATCTGGTGCCTGCAGATCAGCTGAAGCAGCTAAGGCTGCCACCATTGCCCCAGGAAAACATGAGGACTGATAAAGTCCACTCTTTGGATGCTGAAATGAGGGACATTTTCCAGAAACAAGGCTTGGCAGCCTACAAGAAAGCTAAGGTTTGTAGGGCAGCTCTTCACAAGTACCTGGCACATGTGAACCAGAGCAATCAGGAGAGTGGGAAAATGACTCTTGGTTTTCTGGAAGAAAATAAGGCAGAAGTGGAAAATCCCCTGAGGACCCCAACCCTGTTGTTCAGGAAGCACTGGATAATGTGCATCCACTGTATTAAAAGAACGTATATGCGCTCCTAGGTAAACTAGGGCAACACAAGCAATATTTCTTCTTGGGACAACCAGGGAATTTTTATATAGAAAGGAGATGTCATCAACAGATTGAGCGTTCTTGAATTTGATGCATCCTTCAGACTTGTGCACCTTCTAGCCTGAAGAACACCTGGAATGTTTTCATGAATCCATGACTCTGGTGGAATGTCCCATCTTCTGTCATGGGTCATACAGCAAACTGGGATCTTTTGGACCAATTAAAAGTGACTGAGGAGGACCAATAAGCAAGATGCACATGACTTAAGAAGAGAAAGATACCTGAAGTCCAGTGATTCACCCTGTTAAGCTTACTGTTGAAAATAAAATATTCAGAAAATCTTTAGCCTTTGCTGTCTATAGCATCCATTTAAAAAACATGTTGGGGTGCAGTTCAAGAACACACATAGCCTTGTGGTTGGGTTGTAAGTTTGATTTACAGAATATATTTATGAAAATCATTACAAGAAATGCAGATCTATCTTCTGAAAAATATTTGGAGTAGCTCTGGTCATGGGGAAAGCTGCATATTCATATTTTACAAAGCACATCACCATCTTGCTATTTTGTATTAGATTGCTAGAATACAGTTTTAAAAGCTGTTCAGAAGGTAATCTCTTGTTACAGTGATGTCAGAAAACAACACAGTGGTATCTGCAGGCCATAGAGAGGGGCTGCTGCAGTGGCTTCCTCTGGGAAGCAGTATCTCTAGTGTTGTGTTTTAAAAAGAACATGATGATTTCAGGAAAAAGAGCACTGTTTGGAGGATACCCATGCAAGTAAAAAAAATTCTACATGGTTCTGGTCTGCCAGGAGAATTGCTAGCCATTGCTTCCCATACTTTTATGGAGGCATATCTACAAGCACGCTTGCTGGTCTTAGTGCAACATGGGCTCTAGGGAGCCATTAATGAGGGTAAATGCCTATAAATGTTTCTGTGTTGTAGCGAATTGTGGGGGGAAAAAACCCAAGAGAGCTGCTCAATGTCCATCTTTGCACATAGTTGAAAAGCACATATTTCTGCTGGCTTATTTCTATCACATTGTCAAATATACTGTACACAATCATATTAATGGTTGTGATCAAGGCCCTATAAAGTGTATTTCTGCTGTCAGGTTTCCTGTTTTAATCAGGGAATAGTGCTCAGCACAACTTTGGTCTGGAGACAGGTCAAAGGCAAACAGTGTATAGCCATAGGCGAACTCTTTCCTGTCAACCAGTATGGAATGGTCTTTCATATGGCTGCCGATCATGTGAACAAGCTGCATGTATTCTCTCACACAGCAGCTGTTCTCAAAATCAGGCTGCAGTGGTTTCACTGGCATTTGTTCACCACCCACATACAGGGGCACAAAATTTATCATAAAGTTTAAAGGTGAAAGGGTTCTTAGCATAATTGCTTCTAAAAGCATCATTAGATAATGAAGCCACTAACAAGCTTGGGAAGCTGTCTTAGAAACAAACTTCCCTCGTTGCTGGCACGATTGCTGGCCATTGTGCTGAACACTTTCATGCATACATGACAAACACATGACAACACACCCGGTCCACTGGCTATTTAGTGTTGGCCTCGGCATGCACCAAATGTGCTCTGGGTGCTACCTGCACCTTCTTCACAAACAGCGAGGCACACGTAATAACCAGCTTGCAGAATCCTGCTGCCAGGGATTTCGTCAAACAAAAGCTGTCTTTGCTGCATGTCAGCTTAATTTTTACATCCTCACCATTCATCAAAAGTTTTTCTTGAAAGAACAGATCACTGTGGAGGGGTCCCAATAGTTCATACTCTGGGCCATCAGAGCTGAGCATTGCCTGAACCCCTGATTATTGATGTCATGCAGGCTGACTGCTTGGTTCTGCCTGGCTGTGTCTTTGCAGAACAGCCCCGTGGAGAAGTGCTTGGACAGTAAATCAGCTGTAATTGAGAAGCAACTCAATGAAAGCACAGTAGGCGTAGCAGTTGTTGCTCTGGGTTATCAGTTGATCCCTGGTGTAATGTCCAGCTGGCTGAAAATAGAGGCCAGTGGGTTATTCACGAGAACCATGGTCTCACCAGCTCTGAGGCTGAACCTATCAGCTTTTACAGTCTTGCAGCAAAGATACAGTAGGATGTTCTTCAGATCTATGTAATCTTCCTCATTCCCAGCTATGAAAAAGTCCAGAATTGCAGACTCCACAATAGTGAGAAGCGGAGGCACCTCAATAAACAGACTTTTCTCAATGCTGGTCTGTGTTTGGGACACTTCAGACAAATCCAGCTTGGATTTGGTACATTCTTTGGCAACCATGAATGAAAGCCATTCATTTTAAGATAGATTTCCTTTTCTAGCAGTAGATCAGGATGTCTTCCTCTGGGTTTTCTGTTTCTTTTGCACCATTCAGCCTGGGTTGTTCTTTGTCTTCTCCTGGTCAGATTGTTGCCTAGCACCCCTTCCTTTTTCTTTTAAAAGGCTGGGGTCGATCTTCCCTCTGGGGACATGACACGGCTTTGTGTCTTTTAAAGGTTTTTCTCTTTATATAAGCAAGTCCAAGCCCTCCTGATTTGAAGGAGTTTCCAACTTGCCCATGACAACCTTGCAAACATGTCCAAACACATTTTTTGCAGTATCTTCAGCAGCACTTTTAACATGGGGCTTATCGATGTCTGAACTCCTTTGCAAAAGCCCTTCTAAACAGGCTATGGAATATACTTCCAACACCTGCACCATACTCAACAGGAATGCCTTGAAAACAGGAAGACCATTGCCAGCCTGAGCTCTGTAATAATTCATGTACAAGATGGGTCCCTGTAATTTTTCACAACTACCATTTTGGCATGGTTTCTTAAAATGTCAGAGCCTTCTGGGACTGAAGAGGCAGGCTCACCATCACCTTCCCAAAGCAAAATGAGACATGCTTAATCTGGTCAGTCTTTATTTCAATGCTGATTGCACGCTGATGGTTTACAGGCATGTAGTGTGGCTTATCATACATCACTGTCTCAATCATCTTATTACCGCCAGTTGGAACACAGAGCAATAAAGGAGCTGCAAAGTCCCTGACGAGCTGGTGCTCTACAAGATCTGTGTGGAGGTAGAGCGAGTTAAACTCTCCCGTAATGTCAGCCATAAAAGGAAATTTCTTAGCAGCAACTCCTGGAGAAGCCCCCAAAATATGTGCCAGATCTCAGTTGTAGAAAAAATGCAGGGCTTTTCATCAATTTTGAGCTTTGTTTTCCTTATGATAGTCACAGACCAGGCTCACTGCTGGAGAGTCGACAGCTGAAGCTTTGTTTTGGGGGTTAATGAGGTGGTTCATATGTTCCATCATCATGGAGAAGGACAGATAATAGCCTTTCTGCAAATTATTCTGCCATGTCGAACTAAACTTGAACTAAAGTTCAAGCTCGTGTTTTGTGGGAAGATGCAGGGGCCTCTCAGTCCCTCTTTGCCTGTCTTCTCTTTGCACACAACAGGCTGTGTGCTGGGGGCCCCTTAGTGGCCTCCTAGGAGGGGTCTGATAACCCTCGGGCATGTTTCAACTTGTCTATGCTCATCATCCTTTTGGCACCCCTCCACCTTCTTGAAGTCCATCTCAGACATATCAGGGCTTGTTCTGCAGTCTGCTAAAGGGACCCCAGCCTTTTACTTTTGTTCATATTTAAACTGTAATTATTCATTCCATTAACTCTTATTAAAAATGTTTTATCCATTTTATACCTGTTTCTATGGCTATATATATTTGATAAAATATATATACATATATAGAAGTATTATACATAAAATAGATAAAATATAGATTTATACATATTTGCACACTCCTTTAGATATTAATATATATGTATATATACATATTACTTTTAAATATTATATAAAGAATATATGTATATGTATTTTTGTATGTTGCATATGCATGTATATATTGTACATAGATGTATACATTTTTGTATCTGAGGGCTTCCTGGTGCAGATGAAGAAGGCACCCAATTACAGGGTTTGCCCGAGAACACATGGCGATGATGGTGTCAAGAAAAGGCCATCAGCCAATATTAGAGCAGTGACATTTAACAAAATAGCGGCTCCCTGTCATAAACTGGTGGTGCCCTGTGAAAATGGTGGCCAAACCAAAATAACTTTCCCTGCGTATATATGCGTAAGGGCTGTCCAGGACTGATGTACTTCTGAGTAAAGCTGTCAGGGTGGCCAGTCCTGCCAGCCAATTGGCAAAACATGACCAAAAGAGGGGAGTGATGTCTGGGGCAAGTGGACCCTGAAGCTGCTGGTAGGGGGGTGGGACTCCTGCCAGAAGCTGGGCGGGGGGGCACTTGTCACTTCTTATCTTGCCTATCACTGAAAACAGTACTACTCAGATCTCTGAGAGATTAAAACCTGCTCTCCTGAATTCCAGGATTGTGGTCCTGCATTTTGCCCTGCTCCCTCCTCATGGGATCCTGAATTCTAGTACCTCATGGTCACTACAGTCAAGGCTGTCCCTGATTTTCACATCCCCAACCAGTTCTTCCTTGTCTGTAAGCAGCAGGGCCAACAGAGCTCCTATTCTTGTTGATTCCTCAATCGCCTGTGTCAGGAAATTGTTATCAGTGCATTCCAGAAATCTCAGATTGCTTGTGCCCTGCTTTGTTGCCCTTCCAGAAAACATTGTGGTGGTTGAAATCCTTCATGAGGACCAGGGCCTGTGAGCATGAAGCTTCTTCCAGTTGTATGAAGAAGGCCTTGTCTAATTCTGGAGGTTTATAGCATATTCCTACTACAACATCACGTACTGCAACAGATTGGTCTGCCTACTAATATGACTCTCAACTCTTGACTGGCTCCTCACCCATCCCAGGGCAGAGCTGTATGCATTTCCACTGTTCTCTCATACAAGGTGCAACATCCCCTCCTTGTCTTCCTAATCTTCCTAAGGAGCCTGTACCCGTCCATCACAACACTCCAGTATGTGAGTTATCCTGCTACCTCTGTGATTGCAGTGATGCCACAACCCTGTAACTGCACTTAGACGTACAGTTCCTCCTGTTTGTTCCCTGCCTTGCATGCACTGGTGTACAGGCATTGGAGAGAGATACCCAAGTGTACTGATTCCCCAGAATAGGCATGAGAGCTTTCCCCTTAAGGCTTCCAAAAGTAACGGATTTGTTGTGTTCATTATAAATGGCGTGGTTGATGGATTTTTCACAAATTAGGATCAACATGGTAGCTGAGGAAATTACAAAATCATAGAATTGTTGCTTAGCAGGAATCTCTGCAAGTCATACCGAAGTGGTACTGTTGCTAGTGCTAGGTCAGTTCAGCTCTGATTGTCTCTAGCAAAGCACTGAAAACCTCTAAGACTTGAGATTTTGACACCATCTTTCTTGGTAACTTCCTCCAGTGCTCTACTAATTTCTCAGTGAAAGTTTCTCCTAATGTGCAACATAAACTACCCAAGCTGCCCCTCAGCTAAGTAAAGAGGAGATTAAGCTGTCCTTGACAAACAAAGCAAACCCAGCTGTTAAAACTTCCTTTGGCAAAACAGGTCCTTTATTGAAGACTCCAATGTGACCAGGTGAGGGCATCCAAGCCAATGCTTAAGAATTCTGGCTGCAAATTTACACATTCCAAAAACACAGACTGGTGAAATTTTCAGAATTTAATGCTCCTCAGGGTAGCTCTCTGTTTGCTAGCCCCACAAAAGATCAGTCTCTGATACCTCATTTCAGTTTTTCAGGACTATCCCAGCGGTACTGCTGGGGAGAGGACTCTGGGGAGAGGACTCTAGGAAGAGGATAACTGCTGTCTCTCACAGATAAATAAAGGAGGTTCAGCATTTGCACAGATTCCAGTTCTGTACCTTCTGTTACACACAGGCTGTCTCATTACAGCTGTTACAGCACTAGACTCAAAGGGAGATATCAAAATAATTCCTTTGTTTTGCATCAATATCCAGTTCATAGGAATGTTGTAGAGGAGTTTAAATCTTTGCCATGTTGTTATGGCAGTAGCACTAAATAGGTATTATTAAGTATATTTACCCACTTCCATACTTCATTCTCATTTTCTAGTCTATGGCTGAAGAACTTATCAGATTTTGTTGTCCTTACTCTAATTTGGACAATATTTAGAAGACGATCTTGCTTTGTCATCCACCAAGTTCCTGGAATGTATAGAGGACTGTTTCCTGATACAAATGTTAGAAGTGCCAACCAGGAAGGAGGCGCTGCTGGACTTGCTATTCACAAACCGAGAAAGCCTGCTTTGTAATATCTCGGTTAGTGACAGCCTTGGCTGCAGTGACCACAATATTGTGGAGTTCGGGATCCTGCTGAGTGTGCTGAAGGTCAGCTCTAAGACAAGGATTCTGGATTTTAGAAGAGCAAACTTCAGTGCACTCAGGGTTCAGTTGGGAGGGATTCGATGGGAAGCTTCCATGGAATACAAAGGAGCTAGTGAGAGCTGGGAATTCTTCAAGAACTCTCTATTGGAAGTACAAAGTCAAATTATCCCCTACAAAGGAAAGGGAAGTAAGTGGAGCAAGAGGCCCCCATGGCTCAACCATGACGTCCTGGGTCTACTCAAATCCAAAAGGGAAGCACACCAGAAATGGAGAAGTGGAGGATTATCTGCCGAGAACTACAACAGCATAGCCAGAGAGTGCAGAGACAGAGTTAGAAAAGCAAAAGCCCAATTTGAATTGAAACTGGCTGTAGACATAAAAAATAACAAGAAAGGGTTCTTCAGACATGTCTACCATAAGGAGAAAAAGAAGGAAAACATAGGCCTACTGTTAAACAGAAAAGGACAATCAATCACCAGTGATGCAGAAAAGGCAGAGGTCCTCAACACCTTCTTCACCTCTGTCTTTACCAGCACTGTAGGGTCCCAGGCTTTGGGAACAAAATTGCCGATTAAACCAAACACCGACCTGCCATCGGTGAAGGAAGAGTTAGTATATGAATTACTACAGGAGCTTGACCCCCACAAATCAATGGGCCCTGACGCCATCCACCCGAGGGTGTTGAGAGAGCTGGCTGACATCATCTCAAGGCCACTCTCCATAATCTTCGATAAGTCGTGGAGAACGGAGGATGTCCCAGAGGACTGGAGGAAGGCAAATGTTACCCCTATCTATAAGAAGGGCTCAAGGGAGGATCCGGGTAACTATAGGCCCATCAGCCTTACTTCAACCCCTGGGAAAGTTATGGAATGAATCCTCCTGAGGGCCATTACAAGTCAGTTGAAGCACGTGATTGGGAAAAGCCAACATGGCTTCACTAAAGGCAGATCGTGCTTGACAAACCTGGTGGCCTTCTATGACAAAGTGACTTGCCTGGCTGACATGGGGCAGGCAGTGGACATTGTCTACCTGGACTTCTCCAAGGCCTTTGATATGGTCCCCCACAGTCTCCTCCTGGAGAAATTGATGTGTTATGGCCTAGACAAGTGGTCTGTGCAGTGGGTGGGGAACTGGCTGACAGGCCACACCCAAAAGGTGGTGGTAAATAGCTCTTTTTCAAAGTGGCAACCTGTCACAAGTGGAGTCTGCCAGGGATCGATATTGGGCCCAATGTTATTCAACATCTTTATAAGTGATTTGGGTAATGGAATTAAGTGCAGCCTGATGAATTTTGCAGATGACACCAAATTGAGTGGGGAAGTAGACACCCTGGAAGGGAGAGCTGCTCTGCAGGAAGATCTGGATAGGCTGGAAGAGTGGGCCAGCAAGAACCTTATGAAGTTCAACAAGGAGAAGTGTAAGATCATGCACCTGGGAAAACATAATGCGGGAGTGCAGCACAGGCTGGGATCCACTGGGATGGAGAGCAGCTCTGTGGAAAGGGACCTGGAGTGCCTGGTGGACAGAAAGCTGAACATGAGCGAACAGTGTGCCGATGCAGCCAAAGAGGCCAACAGGATGCTGATTTGCATCACACAGGGCATCACCAGCAGAGATAAAGAAGTCATTATCCCACAAGCGCTGAGTAGCTTGTCAGGCCACACCTGGAGTACTGTGTACAGTTCTGGTCCCCGCTATACAAAAAGGATGTGGACAGGCTGGAAGGGGTCCAGAGAAGGGCCACTAAGACTATCAAAGGATTGGGAAGCCTGCCATATGAGGATAGGCTGAGAGAACTGGGTTTGTTCAGCCTTGAGAATCAAGGAGGCTCAGAGGGGATCTCATTACCACGTACCAGTACTTCAGGGGTAGCTACAAAGAAGACGGAGACTCCCTTTTTACACGGAGTCACATGGAGAGGACAAGGGGGAACGGACACAAATTGCTCTTGGGGAGATTCTGATTGGACACCAGAGGGAAATTTTTCACACTGAGGACAGTCGAGCATTGGAATAATCTCCCCAGGGAAGTGGTTGACTTGGCCACGTTGGACACCTTCAAGATTCGGCTGGACAGGGTGCTGGGCCATCTTGTTTAGACTGTGCTCTTCCCAGAAAGGTTGGACTAGATGATCCCTGAGGTCCCTTCCAACCTGTGATTCTGTGATTGCTTTGCAAGAGACTTTCTCTGAGATTTTCAGCTGTTAAATCCCAGTTTTGATTAATCCTGTGAATTATCAAGACAAAGCAGGAAAATGTATCTGGTCTTACCTGAAAATCTCCTTTAACCACCAGCTCTTTCCAGAGGTGAATGAACTACCCAAATCCAGAGATAGAAAGAGGCATCCAAAAACTTAATTTGCAGAAAGTACATCTCTGTTTTGAAGTGGTAGAAACCATGTTGTTTCCATCCCTGCCTCCTTCCAGAACAGTGAGCTGATCTGTAACTCAGGGAAGAATACTGCAAAAGCAAAAGACTAGCACCTCTGTCTCATGGTAAATGAATGGAAGGGATCTACTGCTGAGCTTTGAGTCCCATTTCCCCTTTAAGTTGACCCCACTTTAACTAATATTGTGCTCTCAACAGAGCAGTTAATGCATTGTGATAGCTTGAAAAATCCTGCTATTTGTGAAGATAATCTTTCTGGACAATCAAGTTAATATCTTCCAAAACTTAGGCTAGTGTGCATTGAAACAAGAACAGGGACTGCTCTGTCTGTTGAGACAGGAAGACAGCGTGGTGTTTTTTTGAACAGTATCTCTTACTGTTTTGCATCTCCACACCAGACTTCTTCCAAATGAAGCACCAGGTCCAAAACGCACAGATTATATTAACTCTTCCTGGTGATCTGAGGAGTCTTTGAATCAGATTTCCAGCTGCTAAAGAAGGTGATGTTCATCTGTATTTCTCATAGAAGTTCTCTTTTAAAATTCCTGCATGGTGGGAAAGAACAGCCTTTCAAACTGTTTTCCAAAATGTGCTCCTTCTTGATTCCATAGGACACCTGTGAGCTCATTAAGAGACCACAAATGAAGAAGGGAAAATGAAAAAACAAAAACCCAAACCAAACAAAGACAGAGTGGGTGAGAAGAACATGCTGCTTCATAAGAGCCATTCTCTCCTCTGCGTGCTGACTGGTCTGAGAGTCAGTTTGGAGAAATGATGGAAAGTCTCTCCATCTTGAAAAAAAGAGCTAAGATAGGTAACCTTTATCTTGTAGGACTTACCATACAGAGGGAAAATACTGCTGGCAGCTTTTCCGAAGTGTTACTGACCCCAGCAGAAGGGAGGGTTCTAAGAGCCACCTGGACACTGAAAAACCTTTCTATGCTAGGCTTTGGTGGTACACTCTGCTTGTCCATGTAGCTTCTTCGTGCATGTCCTTTCAGTGCAGGTCGTCTCTCTGTTGACTTATTGTTTAAATAGAGGCCTGTCAAAGCCTAATTCAGAGTATCTTTTTGTCACTGCAGTTGTCCTAAAATCAGTTTGCAGCACTGCCACTTATTTTCACAGTAATGCTGTTAGTAATTCCTTGTAACAAACCTCCTGTGCTTTTGGCCATTTTTATGGGGGCCACATTTAAGCTGTTCCATGTATTTTTCATTGTATCATCTCTGCGTCAAGGAAGATTGCCTGTTTTAATACAGTGGAGAGGAAGGTGGGGAGCTTTCTGTTCTCTAACTGGGCCACAGATGGCCCAGTGCATGTTATTCAAAGTCGAGGTACAAACAGACAGTTGCTTCTTCTTTTGTCCCTAGTGGTTGCCTGTCATTATTTGGTTTCTATATGATTCTGTTCTATTCCAAGTCTGTTAAAAGCTCCCCTCATGTTTAACCAGCAGTAGAAAGGCTGATGTCAATAATAAATCTTCCCTCCACTTTTTCCCTCTCACACACCTAGTTGTGGAGCTTTTCAATCACACGTTGCATGCATGCGATGGAGTGATGGCGAAAGTCAACAAGAATATGTCCCTTTTCCTCTCAGTAGTGCCTTCCTTATCAGATTCCTGTTTCCTGATGCTGTTCAATGACTTACTTCAAGTGTAAGTCTATCAATATTATTCTATAAATAAACCTTACCAGAATAGCATATTCTACCTCTTCTTTACCCCAACTTGTTTGTTGGTTCTTAGTTTTGCTGGATTCTGCATGCATTATCTTACTCTGAGAAGCATGAAATGTCATTATTTGTGCATACGCTAACAAACTACAAATGCTGTTACCAATAAATAAAATTATCTAGCTCTTACTGACAATTGTGGCCACAATACTTGAGTCTTGTCATCACCTATGGCATAATTTATCAAATTACTTCTCAGTTATGTGAAGCAAAATATACAACATAATGCTTGCTAATATTCCCTTTGTTCCTATTACTGGAAAATATTAAAGAGACAGGCTTTTTGGTTTTCATACTGACCTCTAGAACTGTGACTATTTCATTCTCATCCTGTCTAATAGTTCCTCCCAGGCTAGCCAGATAATCCTGTGCACAATCTCCTTCTGTACAGTACGTCAGTCTTGGCATACCTCTTACTATGTGTGTTGTCCTTCCCTAGGTCTTGTAAACTCTTACTATTTCTTTAGGTTAAAGCAGCTAAATCTGAATAAGATGTTCTATTGTCAAAGTTTGTATTGTTGTATTAGTTCACACAATGCTCAAAAATCCAGAATAAAATAAGAGAGACCTTTCCCACTCTGGTGATAGTACTTGTCAGAGAAAGACTTGCTTTTGGGTTTCTCTCTCTCTGGGTTTATCTGGAGTTCTAATTTCTCTTAAAGCATTTGACACTTTTTAATGATTGGTTTCTGGGCACAGTGATGATGACAGATGTTGAGGTACTGAAGAGAATTCATGCTTTGAAAGTGAAATAGCAGAGTGAGGGAGAAACTGTGAGGAAATTTGTTCCTTTTTTTGAGCTTTCAAGCTCAAAATATGTGTGGCATAGCTTGACTGAATTGCCCTATAAGTATGAATATGTGTATCCATGTATGTGACTAACTTTATGATAGTGTTCTGCAGTTACCTTCATGACATGAACACCAGGGGAAGGAGAGATTTGATGGCTGCCTGGAGGATGATAATTTCTGGTCATGAGAGGGAAATGAGCCGACATTTTATGGAAAGAAAAATCCAGTGAAATTTACTATCCTGTTGAACCATTTTCCTGGGGAAAGAACGTCAGTGCCATTACTCTCGCGCAATTAAATACCAAGCATCATATATTATTTAATTATACAGTGAAAAAGGAATTAATAAGATGATGTGACATATTTTTGCTCCTTTCACCCTCCAGGATTCAGCTGTACCAAACAGAAAGAGGTGGATCGTGTAAGAATAAATCACTATTTTCAGTGTTCATGTTGTATAAAAAATGAGATTGGTAGAGAATAAAGTGTCAGGGAAAGCTATTTTACTCCTGAAATTCTAGCTAGCTTTGGTTGGTATGGCTGTATGCAATTAAGTCCCAAGTCAGTGGTATTATTTTTGATTTTTTAAAGAAGCACGAGTGAAAAACAAACATTTGGCCTGGGACCTAAGGTTTAAAGCATAAATTGTACCATCAACAGTACTGCTACTCAGTAGAATGACAGAGAAAAACACAGAGAAGAAAGCACAAAACTTGAGGAGCTCTGGAGAGGAGAAAAATAAAATTTGACTTAAACTGTTAGTGCTGTTTGGTATGGGATGCCACCTTGTGGAAGTTTTTAGGATGTCATATCTTTTATCAAATCTCTTAAAAATGCTCCTGACTATTTACTCTCTTCAGTCACTGTGGATAATCCTGTTTGCCTAGATCAGCCTTGGTCTTTAATAGCCCTTCCATCACTTGATTTTTTATGTAATCTGCAATTTCAGTGTAGTTTAGGGATGGAGAAATCTTACTTTGGGAGGTAACAAGTCTGTGAAAAGGAGAACTTTTCTTGGCTTGCCCAGTCGGCCTGGAAATCAGCAGGTGAGGGCATGATTAGTGCAGATACTTGTATATAATTGTAGGTGTAATTGTAGTCCTGCATGAATGTTTGTTGTCAGAAAGCTCTGAAGCGAACTGTAATCACATTGTGCATTTTGGCATGTTAACCCAATCACTATAGTAGTTGGAAAGGAGTTATTCCGTGGTTGTCTTCAGCGGGACACAGAATTGCAGGAAGAAAGAGCAAATGTGGACATGTCTGCTGCCTCAGCTGACATACCACTTCATTTTGCATTGTAAAGGACTTGGCATTCAAGTTGTATCTCCATAGTGGTCCGCCTAGCAACAGCACAGGTGTGTTGCTAATGGCATTTCCCATCAAATATCGAATGCTTCTTCCCTGCTAGAGGCATTCTTGAAAGGTGAAGGTGCAATAGGTAACCGGTCTTCTGCTAAAAAGCAAAATGTTTTGCTCTTGAATTTACCAAAATACTATGGTAGCTACCACAAGCAAGTGAGGAAATTCTCTCTCCTGTATGGAAGTGTATACAGAGTGTCTCTTGAACTGAGACCCTGTCAGAGGGACAGAGGCTGGCTGTCCATTTTTCTGCTCTCCAGCTTTGATTCTCCTGCTCTTGATCCTTTTCATGTCCATCACATGGAGCACCATCAGGCCTGTCACTTTCGTGATTTCCTACACTTGAAGGTAGCACTCCCTTCCCTCATCTAAGCAATTAGCTGCTTCTGACTTTGTCTAAATAAACATAAACATGAGCCTCCTTGAGCAATTTCCTAGCCACCTTTCTTTTGTAGGTGCAATATCTGTCAAGGATTGTGCTGCGTTTTTTTCAAATGGTAAAGAGATGCTGGTAAGGGCTTCTTTCTTCTACCTCTTTTACTACTATCCTTATAATTGGAGTTGGATACTAAGGTGCAACTCTTCATGGGCTGATCTTTCTATTGATCGCATGTATCCTTTTTGTCCGTTACTTGCTCTTCCTCTGTAAGCCTTTTGCCCTGTTCTTGCTCTTACCACCACCTTGTTTATCTGCAATGATCATCTGCTTTTGGCCTGGTGATTCCAGAGTTGACTGACCTCTTTCAAAAAACTTGAGCTAGGGCTGTGATTTCTGAGGCTAACTGAGTATGAAAGTCCAAGGAACACATTTGTGAATAACCTTTAAAGTCTGAATTGAGGTTCTGAAAGAAAGTTACACTGAACAATATCAGTCTTTGGTAGAAACTTCTTTGGAAACGTTTACAGTCTCATCCATGGAGTGTCATGAAGTCATTGATTGAAGTGCCTTCAGCTATTGGCAATGTACAGGCTGGCAGCTTAGAAATGCCATTTAAAACCTTAAATGAATGTTGTGTGGTGAGAGCTGCTTCTAACCTCCTGAACCATCAAGCCTGAGCAACTGCCTGCAGTTCTCATCTAATGGTTAAAGCAGCTGTGCCACAGAGTGGATTCCTGAGAGGGCTTGAGGCACCAAAACTGCAGCAATTCAAGGAAAGAGTAGGAGAATTCAAGGGTAGAGGTGCTTCCCAGCCTCCTTACAAGAATGCTGAAGATTTCCTAATTGCACATGCTTGTGAGGTTTAGACAGTTGTGGGGTTTTTTTACCAGGCTTCTAAACTTAGGTGCAAGGGGCCCCGAAAATAACCACCAATGCAATATAGCTAATCTCCATCTCTTATTCTTTCTCTGCCTACACAACCCTACATTTTTATGCTTTGCACGATGTTAGCTTTTGTGGACTTGGTACATTGGAGATGCTTTACTCTGCCTTCCATGGGAATACCTGTGAGCATCTTACATAAGGCCTAATCCTGGTCACAATTCTTCACCAAACCGCTGTATTTCCCTAGATGCAAAGCAGTTTCAAAAGCTTCAAGCAAACTAGGAAGAGGGCTCAGAGGGGACAGAAGGGCCACAGGTGAAGTAAAAGAAAATAACCATGCATATGATTATGTAAACATAAGCCTGACTCATACATAAGGTGACATGAATGCAAGATACTAGTCTAGTTTTTTTTCATGTTCTGTGAAGCAGCAAAACCAGTAGAAGCCAGTTGTACCCTGAGTTATCTGCCCTGCTGGTAAAATCACCTCAGACAGAGGTGGGGATATTTGCCAAAAAAGTTAGGTCTGTAGCTCTTCCTCATGCCAGATTAGTGCTCATCAGAAGGCAGGATTGAACCCTATTTTAGTGGAGGTACTGTTCTCTGACCGTGAGTTTCCAGTTTGAGTAAAAGCTGTAAGTTTATGCAAGCACAATGGGGTGGACTGGGTGTGGTGAACCTGCTTGATGCAAAGAACTTCTGTTCCTCTCATTCCTCACTGCTGTCAGGTAGGTGAGCACTAGCAGCCTTGGGATATGACTGTGAGTAATGATTAGGTGCTGTTTGTTTTTCCCATGCAGTGGTCCAAGTAAATTGGACTCTGAGTTGAAGTGGGGGGCTACTCTGAGCCCTCTCCCAGTGAAGGTGATGTGAATTTCATCTCTGACCTTGGCAAAGGATAGATTTGGCTCACAGATTTAATGAAAGTGCAACTAACTCCTGATTCTGATTTCACTGCACAATGATCACAGATCAGATGGGAAGTTGTATAACAGTCATTTTGAGCAAGTACTATAAGACAGCCAGCTTTTAGGCCTTCTGTAGTACAACAGTTGGCTATTGTTCTGAAGACCTGCCCCATTACTTAGGGTGGAAAACCTTATTTCCTTAACCAGGCATGGTATTGTTAAGAGTAAGAAGCAAAGTGAAATTAATTTTATGTTGTATTAGCAGCTTTGCATTTCCTTCAGGTTCTCTCACTGACAGAGAGTAGCAGAAATTGAGCTTCTTGTAGATAGTAAACCTAGAAATCTGATTTTTGTGACATTGAACACTGGCAAACAACAGTAAAGCTATGAGAACTCATACTAAAACCCAACCTGGCTACTGGGACTGGGCATTTTATGACAAATATTTATTGAAATTATACTATTGTTTGTAATTATCTCCAGGACTTCCTTGCCTGCCCTAGGATGAGGAAATACAGGGCTGGATACACTGAGACATTGTAGTTTACTGCAGAAATAAGTGCAATGGAGCATTCCTTCAAATAATATTTTTTATCTTCCTATGCAAAAATGTTATTGGGTTGTGCTGTTGGGAGATCAATGGGTAGCCCTGGTTTCATGTGCTGAGTCTTTAAAAAGAGAATTGTGCCATAAAGTGGCTTTTGAATAGATTTATAAGTATAGGTGACATGACCAAGTCTAGGTAAGAATATTAGTTTCACGTTGTTTCCGCACCAAGCCAGTGAAAGCATTACTGAAGAACAGTTACTTGAGAATTTACTTGAGAAATTCTTTCCTTTCAGAGTGGGGGAAGGAGACAATGCCATTTATTTTAATGGTGAAACCTTTCTTTTGTTTATCTCTTTACAGTTATGTGGCTGTGGGCTGCTGGGTGTGGGCATCTGGCTGTCAGTGTCACAAGGAAACTTCGCCACATTTTCTCCTAGCTTTCCGTCGCTTTCAGCTGCCAACCTAGTCATTGCCATTGGCACAGTCATCATGGTGACAGGCTTTCTGGGCTGCCTAGGTGCTATCAAGGAAAACAAGTGCCTCCTGTTGAGTGTAAGACATCAATACTTCTTTTCACTAAGACCAGTGATTGTTGCTTTATTATTTTATTTAAATGACCAGTGCAAAATAGTCTTGTGGATCACTGTAACATTGCCCTTGTCTTTCAATCTTCTGTATACTTGCAGTATGACATCCCACAGCTTTGGTCACAGTGATATCATTGGTGTATTAACAAAGGTATCCTTGTTACTGTGTGCCCCAATGTATTTGATAGCAAAGCAAATTACTATCAGTTACCTCTGAATGGTTAAACACGAACTGTAGGGTCAACCTGTATAGGCCTTCTAGAAATGTCTGTTAAAAGGATTGACTGAAGGATTTTAAGCACAGCTGCTTTTGGATGCCACTGAGAGCCTCTCAGGGCTATTTTCTACTTTGCTGTTATTAAAAATATAGATATATATCTGACCCTTGGCAGTCTTTGTCCAGCACTGAAGCACAGAGGTTGGGAACCCCTCTCAGAAAACACAGTGTGGGTCACTCCTGTTGTATAAACACAGGAAGCCTCACCATGCTTCTCCCCACCCCAAGGAGAGAGGTATTTTGGCAGAAGGTGAGAGAGGGGCTTTCAAAGCAGACACCTTCCAATTCAGTCACAGCTTATGAATCACAGATACTGTGACATTAAGGAGCACATGGGTTTTCCTTGCGTAAAAGTCTCCCTTACATGGTGCTGGGGAACAGCTGGGCAGCATTCCTTAGACCACCTCAGAGAATTAAACTGGAGGACAAATGTGCATCTGTTATTCGCTGTCTGCTGCTTGGTTTTGTACGCTGTACAGCTAGGAAAGCAAACAGAGAATAGTATTGAGGTCTGTGTTGTTCATCCACACAAACTGCAACACCAGCTGAATTTTTGTTTGGGTTTTTTTTAAGCATGTTTATATTCTTACAAGGTTCTGCAAAAGTCTTTTCATACTATCATGACTATCATAAGTTTCCGACTGGAGAGCTTGCTGCACTGCATATGGCATCTCCCCCGGTATCTCGGTGCGGGGTGCCATGCCTATGTGGCAGTCCACTAGTACATAAAGGCAACTAACGGGCAGGAAAAGATGCCCCTGCAGAGAGAGAATTCAGCTACAGAGAGTTGGGAATAGAAGTGCTGAGAAATTTAATGACTATTCCAACAGGCAGTCAGACGTGGTTGAAGCCTACCTGCTAGGGAATCACTCCTGAGGCATGTCACGTTGATCTTTGTGGCAATAGGTTTAGCATCTGTTCTGTAGTCTGTACGAAGGAAACAGACTACCAGGGCTGCATGCTGTGACAGCAGTCAAAAAAAGAAAGACAAAAGCACTGCTGAAACCTGCAAGCAAACTGGTAGTCATTCAAACCTAAGATTTAGAGGACGCTAGACAGTGAGCTTCCTCATTGAAGGTGAGACCTACAGAACTTTAGTGGCAATACAGGAACAATATGCCTGAAGTTTGAAATCAAATTTCCATGTTTTTGGCAGTAGAGGAAAGGTTTAGAGGACAAGGCCTATAGTCTCCAGCGTTTCTAGCAGCCCCAGGTTTGCTCTCTAGCTGGCAAGTTCATATATACTGTCTGTTTTTTCTTTGTTCTAGTTTTTCATCATTTTGCTGATAATTCTCCTGGCAGAGCTGATATTACTCATTTTGTTCTTTGTTTTTATGGACAAGGTAAGCAAATATGCCATATAGATTAATTATCTGTACTAGCATGTAAACCAGGTTCAGTTTGCTTTTGTTTGATGGAAGTATGTGGGTTCTCCTTGCCCTTCACTTGGTGAAGGTTTAACCTTGAGATCTTGGCTGTTTTCTGTAAGCTGCTTCTGCAGAGCAAAGAAGAAGGGATGAGGAGGGCAAACAGGAGAGAAGAACCTGCTGAGCTTTACAGTTTCCTCCCTGAAATAAAACCATGGTCCAGGGCCTCCCTTTTAGTCTTCTCCTAAAAGCTAAGATAGCCTTCAACATATCTGTTTGATGTCTCTGCAAGAAGCTGATCATCTTGTGGACCTGGGTTGTGGGAGGTCCTACTTAAGACCTGGTTAGCTTCTTAGGGCCAGTCCTTGGACAGGAGTGGAGGAGAGAGGCCTGGGATATTCAAAGGTTATTCCAGATGCCTGTCTCATTTGACTGGGCCTTTTCCCAGAGAGTTTGACAAGGGTGCAGAGCAGATCAAGAGGCAGCTTCTCCTAAAGCCCACCTGTAGGAATCTGCTATCTAATAGAGACTAAGTGAAGTAGGCACAACTGGCTGGCCTGTCAGATAGGTAAGACTGGAAAAATCCTTGGGGAACTGAAGAACTCTGCTAAACACAGGACAGAGCTTTACAGTATGACCATGTCCAGACTGATTTTAAAATTGAGCTCCTACCAGATTTGTATCTCTTCCCAGGTTGTCATTACGATGCCCGCCACTTTCAGGGAGGTGGCGTGAACCTCTGATTTTGAATGGGATGTCGAAGAGAGATGAAACAGATATTATAATATAGTTGACCTTTATGCCAGGACCCATAGGTTAATCCTTTCTCTGCTGCCAGCCCACTGCTGTCAGAGCCAAGGTGCATTCCTACCTGCATCGAGGACTCCAGCCTTGGACTGAAATTTATACAAGAAATTGGACATCTCAGATCTCCCATTAACCATTCCAACTTCCTCCTCTAAAGAAAGAGGAGCACATTTGAAAATCATAAATCCTACAAGCCTGTCCCCACAAGGAGAACAATAATAATGCCCTTTTTCAATTGATTTTGTATTGGCCATTTATTATAGCCTGCCTGAACCGGTGCAAGGGATAACTATGTTAATGTTGGGAGTCTGGGACTCCGATTTTATTATATTAGCACATTGAAGTATGCCATAGGTTACAGGCAGGAGAGGCTGCTGTGGGGTATAGCCAACAGCTGTTTCTGGCAAAGTTAAAGCTCAGCAAATCTCTGCTGATCACTCTTCAGTTAGTTTGGATCAGATGCAGACTATAGGAAGGACTCGTAGTAGAGGGGAAGCCATTTGGTCTCCTATCTCATGAGAATTAATCCAGTATTTTGCAATCTGAGGGAGAGAATAGGCCTTGGCAGGTGCTGAAAGGTCCCACTGACTTGTGAGTCTTGAAGCTATGATGGAGCTTTTCTACCCATGTTAAGTTTGTGGTGAGAGAAGGTAAGAGAGATACATTCTATATGCAAGCCTATACCATTTGGTCCTTTCCTGTAAGCACCAGTGCATTGACTTTCTGTATTTTTTACATGATGCAGGTCAGTGAGAGTGCAAAGAAGGATTTGAAGGAAGGCATGAAGCTATACAATTCAGAAAATAATGTTGGACTGAAAAACGCATGGAATATTATTCAAGCAGAGGTAACATATTTTCTCAATAGAAAAAAATAGCAATTTGGCCATAAAGGCTGCTTCAGTTTGCAGCACCATGCCAAGTCTAAAAGATGGCTGATACAGGCTTTGGTGTCTGATTTAGCACTCTTGAACAACCAGGAAGTACTATGAAACCCAGGATCAAAGCGTATGCTGTAAGGTGAAAGATGCTTATCTCTCTCTGAGATTCTCTGTTCTTATCACAGGCAGAGGTGATCTGAAACAGAGGAGAAAGAGCAAAACCTGCATAGGTAGAACTGCAGCTTTGGCAGCTAGGCTTTTGCCATGCAGCAGCTGTGGGCAGATTACCTTACGTTTTCGTGTTTGGGCTCATGTCTCTGTGACAAGAAAACTAACATAACCTCGAGCATGGGACCATTTATTTTCTTTGTGTTTTTTTTTTTTTTTTAATGTTGTTAAATATTTGCTTTAAGTGATCACTGAGCACAAAGCACTTGAAAAATACAGAAGTATTGTGGCAGCCCTTTTGAAAATATACCATGGTTTAGTGGAAGTAAAAGTTTGTGGTGGTGCATGATTCACAAATTGTGCTAGTTAGGTTAATTTATTAATCATTTACTTTTGCCGTAGATGAAATGCTGTGGTGTGAATGACTTTACGGATTGGTACCCGGTGCTGGGAGAAAACACTGTCCCAGACCGATGTTGTACAGAAAACTCCCAAGACTGTGGACGGAACTCCACTGAATTAGTGTGGAAAACAGTAAGGCTCGCTTTGCCCAGGTCAAGGCTTAGGGAGGGGTGGGAAGGAAGAAAATAGAGGGAATGCATGTGAAAGAAAATGTGATCTTGGGATTTCAATTTTCATCTTTCATCATTTCAGGGATGTTATGAGAGAGTTATGACTTGGTTCGATGAGAATAAACATGTACTGGGTTCAATTGGGATGTGCATCCTCATAATGCAGGTAATACTGGTATGGTGTTTGTCAACATGGCTTTGATTTGCTGTTAGCTTTCTTGATTCTGCTGTGTGAAAAGTGGTGCTCAACCACTTTGAGTTTGATCATGATCTGGGGGTGTTGGTTGACAGCCACCTGAACATGAGCCGGCAGTGTGCTCAGGCGGCCAAGGCGGCCAACAGCATCCTGGCTTTTATCAGGAACAGTGTGGCCAGCAGGAGCAGGGAGGTGATAGTACCCCTGTACTCAGCACTGGTGAGGCCACACCTCAAGTACTGTGTCAGTTTTGGTCCCCTCACTACAAGAAGGACATTGAGGTGCTGGACTGTGTCCAGAGAAGGGCAACAAAGTTGGTGAAGGGCCTAGAGAACAAGTCTTATGAGGAGTGGCTGAGGGAACTGGGGTAGTTTAGTCTGGAGAAGAGGAGGCTGAGGGGAGACCGTATCGCTCTCTACAACTGCCTGAAAGGGGGTTGTAGCGAGGCAGGGGTTGGTCTCTTCTCCCTAGTAACAAGCGATAGGACGAGAGGAAATGGCCTCAAGCTGCGCCAGGGGAAGTTTAGGTTGGATATTAGGAAAAACTTCTTCACTGAAAGGGTTGTCAAGCATTGGAACAGGCTGCGCAGGGAGGTGGTGGAGTCTTCATCCCTGGAGGTATTTAAAAGAAGGGTAGATGTGATGCTTGAGGATATGGTTTAGTGGTGGACTTGGCAGTGATAGGTTAGCAGTTGGACTCGATGATCTTAAGGGTCTTTTCTGACCTTAACGATTCTATGATTCTATGATTTTAAAATGTTAGATTTGTTTTATGAGTTCATTTAAGGTCATCTACTCAGAAAGGAGGCAGGTCAGCAGACCGTCCCGCAAATAAGACATGATACAGTGGGGTTTTGCTTACTTGTGTTTTGAGTTCAGAGCACCACTTTGGAGTTCCCATGTTTAGCCATTTGTTACGCTGTCCCTTAAGGAACTAGTTTTTTTTTAATTTCGTAAGCAAGTCCTAGAAATTGCCAAAATGAGTCAAATCATGGCCACTGAACTGAGTAGGTGAACGTGTTTTAAAAAAGAAATGCAGAAGTATCATCATAATCTGTTACGGTTTCGGGGTTCCTGTATCACTGCTGTACTTTTGGGGGAGAATACCTGAATCTGATGTTTTCAGTCACAGTTATCTGGCTAAACAAGCACAAGTTGTTGCGTAAAAAGGAACAGTGGCTCATATGTATTGATTCTGAAAAATTGTTGCATGTATGACAAAGAGCCCTGAGAGCTTTTTGCCCCCATCTATGCTATGACAGGCACATCTCTAGGCATTGCTGTGTGCCTGAACAACATACATCCAAATTTACTGATCAGTGTTGAAGCTGGAGAAATATGGCTAGTGTAGAATGATTTTTAAAACTACAGCTGGAACATGAACACAGGTCAGCAGTGTAGTTTTGGCAGCCTCCCTATACTGAAGCTCTTATTGTTTGTTTTCCTTCAGATTCTTGGCATGGCCTTCTCCATGACACTCTTCCAGCAGATTCACAGGACTGGCAAAAAATATGATGCCTAAAGCCTCTGAAACATTATCACATCAACTCTTCTCTGTCTCATCATAAAAATCAACAAAAGGAATGACCGCAAAGAGTATCAAGCCTAGCCCTGCTGAGGGAATCTGTCCCATTGACCGATCTACATTGTTGTTACTTGTCCAGTTATTATCACAAATTGTTGACTCATTTTTTAATCTGTTTCACATTTGCCATTTATTTGCCAAAGAGGGGGGCAACCCCCCAAACAAATGGATTTTCTACACGAAATCATAGATCTGCTCTAAGAATGTTTCTTAACTTAAGAAAATGTTTTGCTCTACTAATACATGCTATATGTGCAAAAATTATGTGTGTTCAACTTCCAGGGATAATTCTTCAAAGTCTTCCATTAAGTTTTCAACCCTCATGTCCAGTTTACTGGAAGACTCCGAAAAGCCACTCTTGAGAGTCCTAGGAATCGGAGCTGCTCTGCTTTGCAGCTTCTTGTACCTTATGGTGTATACTTTTTTATTATGTTAATGATGATGATTATTATTATGATGGATATAGCTTAAAATTTAGTTGCCTGACTTATAACTTCTTACTGTTTATGGTTTTACACATTTATTGTACATTAATTTGGGAACCACTGTGCAATCTTCAGAGGACATGTTTTTCAAAGTTGACAGTTGGTGAGGGCAAATAAAGACATAACTTTTCTCAAGTCCATGGGGAGGCATCATCTACCTTTATCAGGGCCTTGATACTGTAACCAAGGTGGTTCCTTTCAAATCAGAGGCTCTTTACTCAGATGGAATACAATGCCTTCCCATTGGACCAGATGGTGGTGACTTTCCTACTCCTATGAGGCAAAGTTCCAATGCCTTTACTCAGCCAAAGCAGTGTCTGGCTGCTTTGATGTCATGCTACTTTGAAAGCTAAAAGTACTGACTAAGCAAGTTACTGCTCCCTGGCACGAAGGAGAGAGATTTCAGTCTGACCTACTGGCCAGTTGGCAGCAGATTGTGTTGTCTGCTTCAAAAAGTTTGCCCAAAGCATGGCATGCTTCTGCCTATGAGGGAAGGGGATGGCAATTTGATGGCAACATTGTCATGCCATGCCCTTCCTTGAAGGGGTTTCCTCAGGCAGATGACAGCTGTCTTCCTGAGCTGGAAAAGGTGGTTTGATTAAAGGTGACCAGATGATGCAGGAAAGGGGCGATTTCCAAAACAGCACTCAGAGAGAGTATGTGTTGTCACACTCTCAGTATAGGATTGGTTCTTGCTGATAGATTGCCAAGTCCATCCAGTGGGGTAGTTCAGATTTCACTGCAAAGCGTATTTTTACCAACATTCCTGTTAGAAAACTTGAGCGTATGCTTCTCTAGTTTGAATGCTGCTTCATTGCAAGCAGCCCCCATTTACCCTTTGTTCCAGGTTTTTGCTGTTTTGTGAAGGAAGAAGAAAAGGCTCAGGCATTGGAGGATGTTCTGATTTGACTCCAGTCAGGGCTCAACACAGCTCTGAAAGAAACACTGCATTTTGTATTAGCAGCAGTCAGAAGTGACCTTCAGAGGTTACCTCATCCAATGTCACTCACAAATGGGTGCTGTCATCTACATATGAAGGGGTTTACTGTGACATTATTGGGCTGAGTTTCAGAAACTGCTGAGGATGGAGATTTTGTGCCTTTCAGAGCCATACCATGTCAAACTACTGCTCTGGTAAACAAGTTTCTCTTAATGTCCACTCTGAATATTTATACTTTAAACTCTTAAAAGATATAATTTTAATTGTATCATTCAGCCTATCTTTTCTTTGTGGGCTGAAATAGCTGTGGAGCTACTTCATATCTGGGAATTTTTAGTCCCCTGTTTATCTTCCTAGTAGGTCCTGCATGCATCTGTACAGCTGGCATATGGCAGCAATAGTTTTTAGTCCCATGTTAATCTTCCTAGTAGGTCCTGCATGCATCTGTACATCTGGCAGCAGTAGTGGTTTGTGTGGCCTATGTGTCACTTTTTTGAGTTCCTTGTGAAATCAGTGTGACAGGAAGGAGTGTGAATGTGTGGGAGATGGACATGAATTTGGGTGTTGCAGTGAAGAAGGAGGTTACCATTCTTAGAGCATGGCCCTTGCCCATATAAGCACAATGCTCAAAGTTTCACAGGGCTCTTGTTTCCCACTGAAGCAGACAATGCCATATGGGTTCAGCTATTTCACTTGGATTGCCTTGAAGAAGCAGAGGGAAAGCACAGAAACTGAATCCAGTTTTACTTCCATTTCTAACAAAAATTGGGACCAGGAGCATCTAAGGCCACTGGAGATGGATGTTCCATGTTGAAGAAGGGGCTCTGATGCCCAGTGTACTTGCTGCTACATGTAAGACTGTATCCAAGGTTGCTAAGATGCATTCCCATTTTTGCAAGAAAAGACAGGATGATTTTCATCTGATGGCTCCACTACATTCTCCCTTTGGGCTGAGGCACTTAGCTTTCTCTAGCTTTCTCTGGCATTGAAAAAGAGTGAGGTGCAGGGCTGAGCAGGAGCATCATCTCTGTCCTTCTGGGTCGCACAGTGGTACCTGCCACATCTTAAATTTTAATCTGCAGTCAGTTTTTTTTACAAAAAAAAGGGTAAAATATATTAGTGAAAGTAATAAGGAAATAAAAAATGTTTATGTGTAATTCGAAGATCAAATGTGTAGTTGCAAACTCAGCTACTTTGCCTTCCATTGTATTTTTCTAGACAAACTTATTTTCTAGAATGCTTCATTCCATTTCACGATCTAGCAGCATAGATCCTGAAATCTTTTTTTTTTAATGACTACTTTTGGCATTTTAAGCACAGTATTAAGTGGCATAGTTACACAAACTTCATGTATTCATCTCTATGAAGCCACCTACAGGAAGGGGGTTAAAAGCAGGGCTGATTTGTGTCTTTAGCTGACTTTCTGATGTAGGAGGTGATGACAGGCATCCTGAAAGGAGCAGAAAAATAATGGCATTTTCCAGGCAACAAAAAACAACCCTGGAAAGTGTGAGGCTGCATCAGTCAGTTTGTCAGAAAAGGCACTAACTTTCCTGTAGACTGGTCAAAAGGAGCTTTGGCTCATGTATGTATGCACTTTTTTTGCTTATGCTGGTGCGTGGCTGTGTGTTTTCCCCAAATGTCACTCTGATTATTTAAGTATAAGTTTTTAGCATGTTTTTAAATAAAAACTGATACTAAGTAAAAGTATCTTTAATATACACAAATACTGATTAGAATAAATGCATACCTCTCTATCTCTAATTCATGAAAGCACAGTTAAGTGTATGAAAGTGCTGTTTCTCTGAGTGTCCCTTCAGTCTGTAGCATACCTGCTGTCTCACTGTGCTTCATGCTTGGAAGCTGCAGCAGAACTTAAGCAGAGACATAATAGAACTGCTTGAAGAACCTCTACTTGAAAGCTGTTGAAGTGATAGCAGTGAATTCTGTTCCCTCCTGGTGGTACCAAGGCTGTTAGTTATAAGAAGCCCAGGTGGAAGGCACTCAAAAGAAGTGCCCATAGCTAAGTAGCATGTGAGATGATAAAAACAGATGACAGAGGATGCCTTTTAATTGTCA
Source organism: Phalacrocorax aristotelis (assembly GCF_949628215.1). NCBI lineage: Eukaryota > Metazoa > Chordata > Aves > Suliformes > Phalacrocoracidae > Phalacrocorax > Phalacrocorax aristotelis. Next base: position 134,313,659 of record NC_134276.1, on the reverse strand, counting down.
CGCACAGTGTTCCCGGACTATGGTAATGTTAGGCCAACTTTCCTATCCTGTGTCCACCCCCCATTTGTATGCATGAAATACAAACTTACACACAGAAAGGGTGCAAGCAAAGGGCAGCCAAACTGATCCTCATGGCCTTTCTTGGGCAATGTATTGGTTCAGGCGTAGAAATGGCACAGAGGAAAAGGGTGTTTTCCCAGCAGATGGTTCTTGGGAGCAGCATGGAATAGGGCACACATAATTCTGATGTAACTGCTTTCTGTAGAGTAGAGCAGCTTCATCCTGTAGCTGGCATGGGGAAACCTGGAGATGTTTGCCTAGGGGCTAGCCATCTGTTGTGCAGTAGATATTAGACACTAAGAAACACCATACCCATTCCCACCAGGTGATGTTTGCATCAGTGTTTCTTCTATGCAATACCTACTTTCACCTTTATATAAAAGATTTTTACTAGGATGATATAAAAATAAAGGATTTTTTAAAAGGTGCCTCTTTGAGCTCATTTCTCTCCTAACTCCAGCTACCACCAAAATGAAAAGGGGACAAAAAAGTTCCAAGAGGTGACTCACAGAGATCTATTCCAACTCCACTGCAGTTGAAGTCCAGAGCTCCTGAAGCTGTTGCGTGCCTGAAGAGACCCGCCCCCCACCATCCTCTCTCATCTTCCTTCAAAACAAGACTCTAATAAAACAGAAATAGGTGTGAAAGATCCCCAGAGAACAGCAAATTGGTTTTGAGAGCCTGGTAACATAGGAAAGAGTTTGCAAGTGTCCCAGAGAATATAGAATAGTCAAAGAGAGGACAGCGTAGTAGAGAGCTTGAAAGGCATCCAGATGATGCTGAGACATCTCAGAGAAACCACGAAAATTGATTAAACACTGAGACAGAGAAAGATCGCAGAATAGCCCTCCAAATGCCAGGAAAGTAAAAGATGGTCTGAAAGATCCCCAGATGAAATAGTGGAGCCAAGCAGAAGCCAACAAAGCAACAGAGAGTCTGAAAGAGATTCAGAGAACATAAAGTAGCCTCAAGGAAGGGAAGAAAGCCTGTAAGTGCCCAAGGAAACAAAATGTAGCAGAGTGAAAAAGACCAGGAAAGAACTAGACAGGGCAAAGTACCCCCCAGAAAATACCAAAGAGGCTCAGCGATAACAAGGAAGTATCAGAGATATTAAAGGAATACCTAGTAATACCAAGGGTGGCCTCAGTGAAGACCAAAAAAAAAAAAAAAAAAGCAGAAAGCTTGAAAGTGCCCCAAAGAATAGCATCAAAGAAGGGAAAATGAGCCAAAATCTGTAAAAGAGAAGACAGAGTAGCATCAAAGAGGCAAAGAAACCAGTAGAAAGCCTGAAAGAACCATGGTGAACACACCAAAGACCTTGACAATAACAAGGTAGGAGAGATTCTGAAAGAGCACTAGGAGAGACTGCCTGCAGCTGCTAAGAAAGGAGAGAGGCTACAAGAGCAACAGAGAATAGCCTTGGAGAAGGGAAGAAACAAGCAGGAGGGTTGAAAAAGTCCCAGGTGAAAGAAGAGTAGCTGAGATGCTGCAAATGTTGAAGAGAGACTGAAACAGCCCCAGAAAACCCAGTTTAACTTCAGAAAAGTGTGAGGGGGGAAACCAGCAGAAAGACTGAAAGTGCTCCAAAGTGAGAGGAAGGAACAGACTGAAAACCTGAAAGGCAGCCATAGCAGCTTTGGAGAGGCTAGGGAAGAAGCGGAGAGGTTGAGAGAGAACAGAGAAGCCTTGCAGAGCCTGAGAGACTAGAACAGAGCCTGAAAGAACCTCAGAGAAGACAGAGTAGTCTCAGAGAAGGTAAGAAGATAGCATAAAGCCTGCAAATGTGAAGAATAACAAAGACAAGCTTCAGAAAGGTGGAAAAAAGTAGACAAGAAAGAAACCCAGAGAGCATACAGTAGCTGTGGGGAGGTGAAAAAACATAACAGGAAGACTGAAAGAATGCTGAGAGGGCAGAGAGTAACCTCACAGAGACCAAGACAGAAGCAGAGACGTTAAAAGACTCCAAGGAGAACACACAGTAAAACTGGAGGGCCACAAAAGTAGGAGACAGACTAGAGCAACCCAACTGTTGCAGGATACGCTTAGGGCAGTGAAGACAAAGCAGATAGCCTCAAACAGCCTCTGAAAGCATGCAGAGTATGTCTCTGAGTGAGAGAGACCAATGCAGAGGCGTTTGAGGCAGGTTGAGAGGAGAGCAGAAGGAGCCTGTGGCAGGGCATGACCGTATCGCTTGACCTGTGGTCTTTCAAAAAACAAGAAGGGCTAAACGGTATTAGCCCCAGTATCAGTCCCCAAGAAACACAAATAGTAAACTTGCTGCCAGTTAGTATGAAGAGCTGATCACAACCCTTTAAGGCCTGTAGTCCAGCCAGTTATTCACCCACCTTATCTTCCACTTATCCAAACCATACCTCAACCATCTGGCTACAAGGTGACTACAGGAAATTGTGGGTTAAACCTTAAGTTCAGGTGAACACTCACTGCTCTCCACTCATTCAAGTGAATACTTGTCTCACTGTAGAAAGCTATCAGACTGGTTGGGCATACTTTGCCCTTGGTAAATCTATGCTATCTTTTCCGAATCAGTTTTTCGTCCTTCATACAACTGGAAGTAGTTTTTGTGAGGATTTGCTCTGTGATCTTCCCAGGGCCAGAGATCAGGCTGAGAAACCTGTAGTTCTCTAGGGCCTCTTTCAGAGAGATGGCCAGGGTGGGGGGTGTGTGTGCCATATGCCTCTTCAGCTCATCAGGCGCCTCCCCTGCTCACTATGACTGCTCAAAGATGAGAGCAGCTTTGCAGTGACTTTGGTCAGCTCCCTCAGCACCTTTGGAAGCATTTCAGGTAGACCCATGGACTTGTGTATGTCCAGCTTGCCTTTTGGTTGCCAATGAAGTCTTACTCTGCTGTGGGTGATACTCCGCATCATTGCCAGATTTTGCCACTAAGCTCAGAGATCCAAGGCCTAAAAGCAGACCTTACACAATTAAATGCCAAGGCAAGGAAGGCACTGTGTATGTCCTTTGTCATCAGCTCCCCTGCTCTATTTGGCAGACTGTCCACTTTTTCTTAGGCTCCCGTCTACTGCCAACATATTCATAGAAGGCCTTCGTGGTGCCTTCCACGTTCCTCACTAGTTTCAACTCCAGATGCGATTTGGGCTTTCCAGATGCCACCCCACCATACTGGGGCAATGGCTGCATTCCTCCAGAGCAGACCAGCCCCACTTCGGCCTTCTGTGCACTGCCTCTGCATGGTCAAATTCAGTCAGGAGTTCTCTGTTCATCCATGCTGGCCTTCTGCCAGGCCTGGTAGCCCTCCCACACATCAGATGAACCCTTCCTGTTCTTTGAGGAAGTTGTATTTGAAGTCTGCCTAACTCTCCTGGACCCCTTTGCCCTCCAGGGCGAGTCCCATGGGATACTGCCTACCAGACTCCCTCAACAAGCCAAAGCCTGCTTTCCTCAAGTAATCTTGCTACACGTCTCACCTCTGGGTGGACCTTGGACCTACATTGCAGCCTTGTCAGCAGTACTGCCTCTGTGTCAGACAGCAGTGAGGGCTAGCTGCTCCACCATGGAAGGCTAGTCAGGAGCGGAACGCAATAAACAGGGCTGGTGAACGTTACCAGACATAATTCAGAAATTTGTGGAGAAACTGAAGACAGCATATAGAAAGTTAACTTTTACCATATTGAAAACTGTTCTTAAGGACTCCACAGCATTCCATACTAAAATAATTCAGGGAAGATGGGGTGAGAACCAACATAGAAATATTTCCAAGAAACATCCTGATTCAGGATTAGCTAAGACTGAGGAAAATTCTAGAACAGCAAAGAGAATTTGTCACATGCATGGGGAAAAAAACTCACTGAAGTAGCATTTCCAGACTTAGTGATAACATGAATGTATAAAGGCCCCAGAGAATATATCTTAAAACTGGGGATGGCTCAGGCACCTTGTTGCAACAAATGACTCCATCTTCTTCCTTATCATTTACTATGATGCAGTTTAGACTTCCTGGTTTCTGTAAGAAAGTTTTGGGGTCTGCAAAGGAATAATAGAAGAGCTGATCACTGAGGTTGTCTAGGTCTTATCATCAGCTAATGCTGTCTTTACCTATACCTGTGAATACTTTGGAGTAGAGCCTTACAGAGCCAGCTAAAAATGGGATATCACTCTCTGTTTTTATTCTCGCTCATAGCAAAAAATTATGAATTCTAGCTCTTCATTAGGAAGAACAAACAGTGGAGTAAGAAGCAAGACATACAACACTTACCAGTGAAAGACCCACTGCTATATTGCAGTACCCATGCACAGAGATGCCAACTAGGAGACAGGGCTTAACAGTAACTTTTAGAATTCACAATTTAAATTATTTAGCCTGGTATTGTTTGAAAATTTGTGTCAAATCTGCGGTTTGAATTGAACAGTCTTGTCTAGGTCTCCCAAACAAATCTTTGTGAGCAGTGGTCATGGGAGCTGTTGGATTTAATCCCATTAGCCAAAAGAAGAAACTGAGTATTTATTATTTCCAACTAACTCTGTGAGTGTCCCAACTAAGTGAGTGTCAACTGACAGGTGAAACCTGCACCATGAGGCCTATTCATTTTATATCCTCTGCTTTAAAATGGCTATTTTTTCTTTTCTTTTTAGCAAAATTGGGAAGAATATTGGACTTGGATCAAAGTATTTGTGGGCTGAAGGAGTAGCAAGAGTAAGGAGTAACTACCTATGTCCTTCAGAGGACTGTCAACCACTTGCTGTAATCATCAAGCCCCAGAAGAACCACACAAGGAATGGACTACTTACCTTGATATATAGCTGAAGGGTAAATTTATCACATTGAAATCTGGTAGGATTGGAATATCAGATTCCTATTACTACCATGGAAATTCAGCCTCCGAGGCCTTGACAAAACCTATTTCAGAATAGAATTATGTTTTCAAAATTACACTCATGTATTGCTGATTTCTTTCAGCGGTTTCTGATCATATACCTTCATATGCACTCGGTTCCCTATGCTGATGAGGGCAGAGACAAAGACCCTGACCAGGCTTCAGCAGCCACAGGTTTGTTCTTCATGAAAAGCCAGAAGCAAATCCGTTTCCATAGCTCCCTCGTGGAGTGAAAAGCAGTAAACTCATGCACGGTGATGTCAGAGACATTGACACTAACTGCAAAGAAGAAAAGGGCCCAAGAAGAAAGGTGGACTACATTAATCTACTTCTTAGCACAGGCTTAAATTACAGTGGTAAACAAAATACTTTAAAGAGTTTCACCCTTTTATGTGGGGTCAAGAACTGGCCTCTATGAAGCCTAGGTACAAACTCACTTGATTTTCTTCAAGGACTAAACCCAGGAGATTTTTAAAAACGCCAGGGTGCAAAACACATTGTCCAGAACTAGGTTCCTTCTGACTGCTATGTTTAATGTAAAATGAGTTAGAAACTGGATGACAGTCTCTACCACTGGGTTATACAAATGCCAGAACTACAAACAGAAACAGGTGGTAGGCAGAAGACAGCTTGCAGCTCTTAAGTCAGGAAACGCCAAGTGCAATATAAAAATAAAAACCCCACCCTTTAAATAAAACAGGCTGTATTTCACAGTTTATTTATGGTGAAGTGTGTTTATTTCAGTCTGGAGAGCCATCATGCTGTTGGGATGCAAGGGATCATTTTCTTCTACGTTTAGGCCATTAGCAACAGGCCTGTTTTGGTTTTCCCCATTAATGCAGCCTTTAATTGCCTTTGAAAGTGCATCGCCCTGAGGGAACTTGACAGTAACATTCAAAATCATGTTTTCCTTTTTTATGGTCAGATATCAGAGGAAAAGTTACAGAAACAAGAGTCATAAACATAGTGCAAGAAATTGACAGAGTGGCTATAAAATGGAACTTCTATTAACTGGCAGCTAGGAAACTGGAGGTCTTCCAGCTTGACCAACTCTAGAGTCATCTCACTTGCCAGAGTAAAGGAAATACGTTTGACTTCTTGCTCATGTCACCTGCAAGCAGTGTAAGTCTGATCGTGCTATACTGCACAAAAATATGTAAGACTTTTCTAAAACTGAAGCTTTAATCATGGAACTAATCTGCCTATCATCTATTCCAACCCTTTGCTCTGCCTCTAGCAGATCAGCTACAGCAGGTTGCCCAGGCCCTTGTCCAATTGGATTTTGAAATTCTCCACAGATGGAGACTATGCAATGTCTGTGGGCAACCTATTCTAGTGTTCGACCATGCACACAATAACAACTAGTTTTTCTAACATTTGGGTGGATTTTCCTGTATTTCAATTTGTGTCCATTGTGCCTCTTGTCTGGGAAGCCCAGAACTGCACAAAGCACTCCAGGTGTGGTCCGAGTGCTAAGGGAAGGATCACCTTCCTCAAACCTGCCAAAACCAGTCCTCCTGACTGCAAGTTGCCTTCAATGACACTGGCCAGCTCCCCCACTTCTCAGGGATACATCCCATTAGGTTTGATAGCCTAAGAAACATGGAATATCTCAAGTTGGAAGGGACCCATAACGATCTTCAAGTCCAACTCCCTGCTCCTCGCAGGACTACCTAAAACTAAACCATACAACTGTGAGCATCGTCTAGATGCTCCTTGGACTCTGACAGGCTTGGTGCTGTGACCACTGCCAAAGCCTGCTTTCCTCAAGTTCAGGGCTGTAATCTTGCTATGCATCTCACTCACCTCTGGGTGGGCCTTGGACCTACATTGCAGCCTGTCAGCAGTACTGCCTCTGAGTCAGACAGCAGTGAGGGCTAGCTGCTCCACCACGGAAGGCTAGTCAGGAGCAGAACGCAATAAACAGGGCTGGTGCAAGCAGTGGCCCCACCAAGAAGGAGCCAGCATGCAGAACGGCACGTCCAGGTCATGGTGAGGTCCAAAGACAGCGGGTCACATGCAGCCCAGCGATTCCCCCAGCAAGTCCATACTGATGAGACAGATCCAAGGTCAGCCAAGAACCTGAACCAGTGAGTCTGGGTCAAGGTCCAGACGGTGCGGGTTCAAGATCAGCCATAGACGTATAGCTGTGATGGAGCGCAGGCAGGAACCAGCAGCAAGGCCTCTGCTTAAAAACAGTTCCCAGGGGAAAGGAGGGACAGGCCCTTGCTCCTAGCTTTCTTCCCAACAGCTCTTATCAGCAAAGGAGCTGGACTTGGACTCAGCCACCTAAACTCTAACTTAGCCAACTAAACTCCTAGAACACGGATGCACTCCAGGTCCTGACATGCTGACCCCATCTCCTTCTCCTGACTGGACTCTCTGGATGGACCGTGACCCAATTCATCACCTTCCCTTGCCTGGGAAGGTCAGTGGAGCCTGTTATCAGCACACCTGCTCTGCCCCTGTGTGGCATCCTGTGTCTCCTCAGCACTCCCTATTCCTCAAAGAGGGGGTCAGTGGTCATAAAAGCCAAAGCTCTGTCCGTGCCATCAGGTGTTAACCCATAGGTTGGCTGATCTCCTACCCAAGCCTTTCATCTCCACTGGCAGGACCAAGGAGAACAGCACCTGGGTCCCAGTGCCCTGTAGCCACTCTTGGTTTGTCAAGGTCTCCTTTGACAGTGTTACTGGTGCACATATGGATGAGCAAGCCAGGGGTAGCAGGCCAAAGTCCAGACATGCCTTAGTGGTCTCTGCAACAGCCCCAGTCCAGCCTCCCTGCAAGCAACAGATCACGTGAGGTAGCAAGTAAGGTCAGTAGATGGGTGCCTCTGTACCCTGTAGAAGGAGGTCACCAACCAGTGTCACACACCACTTCCCCTTTGCACTGGTTCAGATCCTGCTGGCTATGATGCATCTGTTCATCTTGTATGTGAGCATACATCAGCTCAGTAATAAAGCATTAATTAACAGGTGTGTTTATGTAAATCAAGAGTTTACAAAGCAAGAGGACTTAAGATCTACATTGGTGAGTTGCCCTGGCCCTCAGGAGACAACATCCATTCTTCCCAATTGCAGCTCAGCACTTTCTACCTCTTGTGGATTTAAAGGAAACCAAATTTGCTATCAAACATACAGTGACCTATTCCTTTCCCTTTAATACTTAATGTACAGTCTTTGTGCATGCTCACGCCTATCATGCTCTTCCAATCCCTTTCCCTCATGGCTAAGCAAACCCATTTCTGAAATATTAAAAACCACATCATTCCCAGAGGAACATTCAAATCAGTTCTTCATGTTGATTTTTTTCCTATCACATTTTACAGCCACACTCTTCATATTTCTCTGAAACTGGAAAGGATTAGCATTGAATTTTTATTTTAAAAGAAAAACACTGTTTTGGAAAGTTTTACTGCAAGGATGTGGAGCCAGCTGTGCAGTAGGTGGACTTCTGCTCTCAGTCTGTGCCATGATACAGTTCTAATTTCACTCAATATTATATAGTCTGCTGAACCATAAGCCAGTCTTAAAAACATACTGCCATTAAAAATCTTGATCTACTCTCCTAAGGGAAAGGTATCCTGGATCAACCCCAACGTTAATTATATACTGCCTTACCAATTCCCCCACAGTTATGCTGAGGGGGTAGACTCTGTATTTTTGTCCACAACTTGGCAATCTGTGATGAAGCATTACATAGATTCCAGCCAAGAACCAGCTGAAGCGCACTGATAGCTATAAGCTCTGTTAGTCACATCTCTTCTGCTCAGGGCTTTTCACTTCAAATGAATAGTTGTTATAAAGAGAACTATATTGTCTTCCCTAATGCAATTCTCATAAATAGTGTTGACTACTATTCAGTGAAGGATTTTGTGCATCAAAGAAAACCTTTCAGAAACTCACCACCTTATGAGCATGCATGATAGAAACATGTTTTTTACAAAGAGACAGAAAAAGTTCATATTGTGCAATTGGACATCAGTCATATTTACCACCATAGCAGCTAAAGGCCAAGAAGGACAGAGATCTATTGCAATAACTAGTGTATGCACACAACAGAAGACAGTTCCTGTCCAGAAATCAATTGCTCCATAGAGCAGCAAGATATAGAGCAATAAGACAGTTTCCTCCGATTCATTAACATAAACCAGAACATTTTGGTCCTTTCATTAGAGTGATCAGTTAAGTACAGTAAAATTGCTGTCACACACTTATGGAAGAGATGCAAAGAAAGGACAAATGCAATGTCACTGGTGTGGGGATATTCCAGAAGCATGTTGGCCCCATGAGAAGCCAGTTATGCTTACAGCAGACAGCAATACTTTGCTACCTCCATAATCCTTACAACAGTGCTTAGAAGAGGTGCTGTAGCTACGTCTCTCATTTCTGACAATTCTCTATCATTTATGTACCACTTCTGTAAGTCTGCCCTCACCACAAAGTGCCAAAAGAGATTAAAATTTTACTACAGGTCCCCTCACTCTCCATCCAATACTCTGCCCCCCTGGGAATACATAAAGTTGTTGAACATTCAGGAGGATAAGCCGCATTAAAATTGAGTTTAACAATTTTAAAGGACAGATTTAAAGCAGTAGTATTTTTATGTTCCCTCTGCTTCCGCTTCCCAGCCCCAGTATACACGCACACACATGTACTATTTCACTTATGTAACCATTTTTGTCCCATTTATCTTCTTCCTCAGGTTTTCCATCTCTTGACCTTGTCTCATCCCATTGCTTTGGGTCATATATCTTATTCTAAAAAAAACCTAATTTTAAAAGTTTAAAAAAAAAATCAGTCTGGAGCTGCTATTTAAGTCACTCTCATATACATCCAGTAAGTAGTTGAGAGTGCTTTGTCAGGGATACAGTATTCTCAACAGTTGTGTTAACAGAAAATTTATGATGAAAGTATTTGTGTCAGCCAGCCCTTTTATAGACAAAAAGCCTTTTAGAAGTAACTCCACTAGTTAATACATAGATAATAGCACAGTGTATCCAACAGCTGATCATACTTTGAAAGACTAATTTACACCAACTGTTCTCAGTTGGCATTACTTTCTTGGACAACCTTCACCAGCTCAAAGATATTGATGGGAAAAACAATTACATGTACTAGCTACCTGGCCACCACCAGGTCTGTAACCTAAACACATCACTTGATACAATAAACTGCATTAGTGTATTACAAAGGTCATCTGGGGTGCTAGTCAAGCTCAGCTGCAAGCTTCACTCCAGATGTGTTGTAAAAATAAAAGAGATTAAATACGACATGAGGCACAGAAAGGTAAGTAGGTTGAAGCACAAGCGCGTTTTATAACTACTACTCCAATTCCTATGTCTTAAGCCCTATACAAGGCTATTGCAGCTAACTCGGTCTTTCTCTATGTGTGTTTTAGGTAATTAGGTGATCCTTCCCTTAAATTAGAAAACCCTACTGCGAATACATCAGTAGTCATGTACTCACAGATGAGTACAGCTGTTGCCCTTCAACTCTCTTCTGCCTGCTTTAGCCTGATGGCCTTCTGACAAAGTTTGAGGTGGCAGATCTTCATTACCACTGACACTGTTTCATGCACAATCCACCACTAATTGAAGCTACTGCCAAAGACACGTCTGTCATTCATGTTATATTTTTTCCTGACATTCCTCTCCCATTTTCCTTTGTGTCTTGTCGACAGTAGATAGCTACACTGGAGCCATATATTATTTATGCAGTAGTGCCATAGGCCAGAAAATAAAACTGAATGGCACTGTAACTAAGCCGAACCATTTTTCCCACTCCAAATTAGTTCTTAACAAAGATGCAGACCTTTTGTCTGGTTCACTTCATGACAACATGAATGCAAGCAGAGCGCGGGAACAGAAAGAGGGAAGTGAGCAGGCTAAGGCCTTGTGTTGCCTTATATTGTTTATGAATCCAGGACACAAGTCAGATACTCACCACCTGTTATGTATTACATTGCTTCATTAGTCAAAAGGAAGAAAACCATATCAGTGGGGAACCTGAGTAAAGAGAAGAAACATTTAAGGTTGTGCCTTTCAGTGTAAATATTATTTCATTCCCTTTAAGTAATATTTGGCATTTATTGGCTAGCAGACTGAAACAGGAAATTTATCTAACTGTTCTTCATTTCAGATAGGAAACATGATATAATTTCCACTGTCTGTCTTCCTGATAGGCACATTCTCAGCACATCGGCCAAACAGCTTCCCCAAATACTGATACGTTTATCCTTTCTTATTCTTCTTTCATCCCTCTCTAATTGCAAAAGATGCTTTTCTAAAAAGGAAAATGCTGAAACAAAAAATCCTCAAAGTCATTCTAAGGCCATAGGCAGGCAAAATATAAATACAGAAATTAATGACATTTCTAGTTAACAAAGTCAATAGCTGAGAAGAACATAGCTTAAGACTATTGTTTCTAGCAGTGGAGTCACAATCTCTTTTGCAGAAGACTCTAAAAGTAGTAGCTGTAAATTAATCTTTAAATGTCTGTGCAAAAAGCCAGGAGCAGTTGGTTTGCCATCCTGAACAAGACAGCAGTATCAAACTCATAACAGCTTAAAGCACACAAGGAAAATAAATTCATTTTATAGTATTCTGTGGAGCTGATTAACATCTGAATGGGCAGTTTATTTTCTTTATCCTTTTCCCATGCTGTACACCCTCTTTTCATTACACTGCCTTTTTCTTGCTTATTCCACAACACCCCAAATATTCTCCTAATTCTGTACATTCAAGTGGGTCCTTTACAATTAAAAGATCCACTCAAAAGAACTTGCAGGCTCCCAGTATTTGTGTTCACCTTGTCTGTCTCTTGTCCAGGCATCAGGATGAAAACTCATTGCAAACAATCCTACTATGTGCATTCTTTACCATAGGAATGAAATGTGACCTCTCCAACTAAATCTGCAAGTTAGGACAAATGTAGGACCAGAATTGCAGGACATGTTATGTGGCACAATTGGCTGTAAGGGTACATGGAAGGAGAGTGTCTGCTCCTTCAAGGGTATTTGGTCAAGGACCTTTTCCAGTGCAATAGGGACAAGAAGAAAAGGAGGAAGCCATGAACAAGAACATATGGGGACACAAACCTGACTGACATGATAAGGGAGGTAGGGATGAGAACCAAACCTGGTCAGTCATATCAATTGATAAGGGCACATGAAAGCGTGCTAAGGTTTATTCCAGCAAGGTTATCTACCTGGGGAACCTGTCATTTGGGAAACTATGGCGAAAAGGGGGAAACCAGGAACAAAATACATGGAGACAATGGCAAGAAACAAACCTCACCCTGCACACTGATTGATGGGCCATCAAGAAACCACAAGTGCCACTTTCAGGAAGATCAGCTTGGACTTTGCAACTTGTAATATTGCATACCAGGGGCCCCAGACTAAGAGGGGTATGGGAATCAACAGAGCTATAGAGACCCCTGGGGTGGGGGATGCGCAGGGGAAGAGGAAGCGGTGGGTAACAGAGCAGGGTAGACAGCCAAGGGATGTAAGTGGGACAGGTTGGCTGTAAAACAGGGCTGGGCAGTTCACTTGTCTGGCTGATCCCTGTAACCTGATCACTGCAGTCCAGCCTAGCTGCTTTCACCTTCTTATTAGATCTTTTCTTAAACACCTCTCTACGTATGCTTAGTCTCTGTCCCATGTGAACATGTGCTGCAAGGACTTGGTGCCAGTTACTGGTGAGACCTCTGTGTGTGTGAAGGGAATTTGGTGCCTGCTCCTGGGGTCAGACCAGGGAGTAGGCACTCCTGGCCTGTGATGCCAGAGACTGGAGCAAGCAGGGGCTCCATGTCAGCTGAAGCCAGTGGGGCTCTTTAACCCCCAGGCACTAGGTCAGGAATAGTGTCTGTTCCCAAAACCAGCTGTCGGGTAGACAGCGTGAGTCAGGCAAGCCAGGAGCTCAGCGCCACTGGAGTGGGACCACGGGGGAGAGTCTGCGTCTTCCCCAATTCTGGGGTGCCTGGGCTGTGCACGTATATTCACCAGAAAACTTTAAGACGGACTAGCCAGCAACTGGGGGGCCTATGATCCAGTCCAGCCTTCCCCAGTCCATTTGCATATGTTTTTTGCAAAAAAACCCACATATGAACTCTAGTGTGGCTTGCTGACATAGGCTTTTCTACTCTGTAAATGACAGAAGTCAAGTCAGTGAATTAATCAGCAATGTGAGTGGATTCTGTCCCTGTTAAACAAAAACAAACCCCAAAAAAAAAGCCCACGCAGCCAAGCAACCACATTCTTATTTTGGCGGCTCAGAGATTATGCCTCTAAAGTCCCTCACTAACTCTGCAGGGCTGTGTCAGCTGAGAAAAGCAACAGAAGCACAGGAGAAGCAAACACATTACAAAGTATTCCACCCATAAGTCCCAATTTTTCAGTGACTTGTGAAGAGTAGATGGCTATACTGGAGCAGACCTATGCTGTTCTTGGAGTCTGCTGTTTTGCACAGTGCCTAAAAATAATCATAGTTACAACACTGGACATACAGGTTAAAGGAATTTTAAGACTGACATGCTCACCAGATGTACAGACTGATGAGTCTTCTTCCTGAAAGTAATCTCCATCTATGTAGACTGCACAAACTCACTTTAGCCTTCCTGCTATGATTTTGTGTGCTTATAATAGTTTAAAAAGGCTCAGAGCTGTCCTCAAATCACCGGCTGAACTGGCATCCTATGTACTCCTGGAATTTAAGTCACCCACTCCAGCTGGTATATTACATATCTCACATCTAGCTTGGATGTGAAGATACTGGGACATCTATTAAAAAATAAAACTGTTGTTTCTGCAGATCTTAACCTAAAAAAAAGAAGTTTGTACAAACTGCCCCCATAAATAAACTGAAGACAGACCCTCTCCCAAACTGCTTTGGATGAAATGCGATCTTTTCAGCAATAATTGAGTACACACCCATTCTAAAAAGCAAGCTGGCAGAGGCAGTCAGTATGATATAGAAATAAGATCAGCTCTTACTGGTGTGTTGTGCCCACGTGAAAACATTCTGCCACCAGAACAATTTAGTAAGAAAGCTTTACCTCAAATCAAGACACATATGAGAAGGACATGCTGTCTTGCACAGACATAAAAAGAAAATGGAGCATGAAGTTTTGCTACATAAAATAGTAATGGAAAATAGCAAGTTTCCTTCCCCAGAATCAGACCAAATCCCTTTTTTTTAATTCTCTGTAGTCCAAGAAATTATTTTCCTCTCTTCCTCTCTCACTGTTCCTTTTATTAAGTCCAACTATTTCTTGTATTGGCTACTTGTGGAGTTCTGGACTTTGCTTGCAATAATAATCTCTCTCCCCATGCCAGCAAAATGATGGCTACCTTAGAGATACCTTCAGTATCAAGATTCATCAGCACAGTACTGAAGAGTACTGTTCAGTACATTAAAAGAAGAGCTTAAACTAGAGTCACACAGTGATTTGGTAAGATTAAGATTCTGCTATTCAATTTAAGTGAGTTAACTAGTAAACAAGATACCACCACGCAAAAAACTGGACAAGTCACTAAGATTGGTATAGATTAGGGTCCATTCGTCCATGAGTCACTAAAAAAGAAACTTCAGTCGTCTTAACTAAAAAAGTCAGTTCAGACCTCAGAAGAAATAACGGACCAAATCAAACAAACAACAGCACATATATTTGTTAGTGTCAGAGAATTTATGTTCTGTAGAATACTGTATAAAAATAAAAAGAGGCCAGTAATACACAAAATCCCTGCATGATTTGCTATAAAAAATTTTATACGATGTGGGGAACAATGTGCCTTTTGCACAGCTAACATAGTAGTGAAACAAACACAAACCATGCCTACAACAGTAGAACCTAGAGTTCCCAACTGGGATCAGAGATCATACTTCCTGTTGCACTAAAATAAAGGAAAAATTCACCTTAGCCCTAAATGGTTTAGGAACAGAAGCAAAAGGAAAAGCTGCCATGAAATTATAAATACAAACATACAGCCAACTTGTGCAAGATCCACTGACAGGCAAAGATGACAGCACTATGGAGAAGGAAGAGATGTTTGCATTCTCAGTTACGATGCCAGATATGTAGTCATATTCTGCATCCAGTTCCATACGTTTAATATGATTTTGAGCAAACCCGGTCATGCCAGCTGCAATGCCTTTTAAATACAACTGATTTTAAACATAGCTTTTGATCCAAAGAAGTCCAGTAACAATTCCATGACAGACCAATACGGATCATATCTGCCATAGTTATATACTATTTCTATAGGGATTTGTTACTGGTCATAGCCAAAAAAGAAGCCTGGAAAGGCTTCCACTTAGACCTTGTCCCTTAGTGCTCCCTTAATAAAGAACACTAGGGCACAATTTTGTAGCAAATTGTTTAACATTTCAGTGTATTTCACTGTAACAGCCCCCTCTTCAGGCTCTTCATGTATTTAGGTACTTAAGTTTGTTCTTTACCCAAATACTGTCTCTTTTGCTCTTTCTACATGTGAAAAATACTCTAACTTTACAACTATACCAGTTATGAAAACCTGATCCATGCAAGTGTTACTGAAAGCTTTCTACTAAAGTGTTGAAAAATTAAATGATGGCACCTTTTGAAATTTTCATTGTTATTTCAACTGTATTATTTCCAATAAGTTAATATACACGTTGTCTTCAGTAACAGCAAGTACACAAGCATTCAATGCTTCTCAAACCCTGACCAGGCAAGAATCACAGCAGCCTGAATATAAGTGCATGCGCACACATACTATAATAAGACGGCAAAAATTCTATAGAGGAAGAACTCAGTAAGGTGTATGGCACTGCTGATATCCCAACACTGAGCTCAGCAGTTACATACCAATGAACAACCGCAAGAGCTTAGGGCATAATTTCCATCAAAAACAAAGTTCAAATCCTAGTGCAAGTGTTTTGTAATCTTGCAAGTATATGATTAAAGCTTTGTAAGTATATAATTGAAGCTTACAGTAAAATGTACCTAAAGTTACACATAACAGCTTCGCTGAACTTTATAGCTCCTTCATCAGTTTTCTCCAGATGGATTTTTTTTCTGTAGGTTTAGAATCCAAACTAAGACACCTCCAAACACAAGCAATGTGTACTACAGAACAGAGACATACACACATATGTAGTCAAGTTCCCTGGGCTATTGGTGGTGGTGGTGGTTTCATTATTTTTGTGTTCTACAGACAATCCGTATAAAAAGATTAGTTTCATCATATGCATACTATGTTACAGGCATATTTCTACCACAGGAATAAATACTTGTCATATATTTAAAAAAAATAGAACATAAATCTTGCCTTTGAAACTTAACAATGCCCAATGTATTTAAGGCTCACTAAGCAACTTCAAATTTGAAAAATGCATTAGTAAAGCGTTTGAAAAATGCATTAGTAAAGTTTATAGATTTTTTAAAACAGTTTGGCAATCTCTCTTAAATGTTTAATAGCTTCCCTCCTCCATAAACATATGCTAGCTTTTCTTTCACCTCTCTCCTTTCATGCCTCATGTTTTTATATTGTTATCTTTACAAAAGAACAAAAGCATCAAAGAAAGACACAATATTGAGTTCAGCTCCTTTCAAACTTAACAAAATTCTATTAAGTACTCAGGGTAGATTTGGTTTGCATCAAAGATAACAAAGATCTTTGGGTTCCAGGTATTATCCACACAGCTGTCATACAAGTTCACAAAACTTCCATCTTTTGAAGGAGGCCTCATGTATTTTGAATCACCATTGATATAGTCACCAGTCAATACACGAGCAAGAAACATGACTTTATCTGGTCTATGCAGATGAGGCTGCAGGTTCACACCATGAATTTGAAAAGTGTCTCCATGCTTCATGTCCTCTTTGCAGAAACGACTGGAATATGATGCATCTCTTGCAAAATAGGTCCCTTTCAAATAAAAAAAAATCTTATGACATTCTTACCATGACAGCTTAACTATTAGAGCATGGATATAGGTATCAGGATGATGAAAGATGCCCATTCTTTTATGTTCATTAGCAATCCTTTTTTTTTCCCAAATTGTTAGATTATAGCAACATGACCAAATATTTTTAGTGGGAATGTTTTAATAGGGAGATTGTCTTGTGATCGACACTGCTTTATTCAGCTTCCCTTCCCCATGCTCCCTGGTTCTACCAGCCAGTTGTGACAATTACATTCCTTACTGCATCCTAACTTTCCTAATTACACTTGATGTAAAAGCAGAGCTATATTAAACAGCTCTTGGATAAACACAGGGAGTACCTCACAAAAAATGTACTACAGGGAACACTTAAGACTGTTGAATTGTTAAGTTTACCAAACTCTTGTATATGACAAAAATACCTACCTTTTCCATATACAGCAGCATGCATCCCATTTATTCTCCAGTCAAAGTTATGAATACATATTGCTTCTACAAATTCGTTACTGGTGCCATGAAATAACATCTGCTCATTAATAGTTGGGACACCTCTTTTCTTCTTTAGTTGAGCTTTTTTCCTACAGAGAACACACAACATAGCATTACAAACACCTGTGCAATCAAATTAAGTTGCTACTCTGAAAACACTGCAGAGAGGACAGACCTAAAACACTCCATATATTCGACTTTCACAAGGGCCTAGATGATTCTAGTTTTTAAACAGATCAGAATTCTTAAGGTACATGTTTAGAAATAACACACTTCAGGATGCTGTGGACTGTTTCCAGAAATTATCCAAGATTAGGAAAAAAGGTCTTTTATAGTCATTTAATCAACATTTGGCATTAGTTTAAAAATGTATCTGCAGAAAATTACTACATTGAAAACAACAGCATTTTTCTCCCATTTTGTTCCTTCTACCTACTTAAATAGCATGGTGGGAGGGATAACAAAGTTAGAGGATGATAATTACACAAGTAAACCAGCAGAAATATTAAAATTAAATTGCCTAAATTTTTAGCTTTATTACTTCAACATGATAATTTCATTATGGTTCACCTACTTTCTAAAAGAGGCAAGTCATGCACTGATAGGGTTACATCAGTCTAGAATTTTGGAAAAAAAACCAAAACTTATACTACAGGTGAACCTATATTACAGATTCATGGGCAGAAGGCCATAGCACACTTTCAATTAAAGAACACATGTATTTTTCCATCAATCTTTTTAAAGTGACTTTTTGTCAGCTGGCTTTTCCTAAGATCCATAACAAAGTTGACTCTGGAGCTGTATCTAAATCACTGAGCTGTTCATAGTTATGATCCCTTGACTGCCCAGACAAAACCGAGCCAGAGTGCATCATAGCTTTGTTCTCGTCTACGTACCTGAATTTTCTTCCTGTAAAAGCCACAGTGCATGGGGCACTGTGTTACATACTTAGGTTTATCTGGCACATACTTCGGTTTATCAGAAGATTTGCAAGTCTCGTGATTGGGATACCCTCATAAAAAGCAGGAGCATTTGAGTCAAATTGCTGCTCAAATTCAGTGCAATGGAGGACTTGAACCAAATTTCCATCATTTTGGAGGAGTCCTTTAACACTTGGTATACAAGAACAGAAGAATTGTATCCTACTTCCCCTGCAGTTTTGTGAACTGGAGCACACACTTGAATTGAGGAAGCATTCTCAGGGCCTACAGTTTAGATGTAGTCTGAGGAAGTCCTATCAACCAGGTCCAAAGAAAAAGGCAGCAACGATTCTTCGTCATATTAATGGCATTACATTGTAATTATGCATTTATAAATAAGTACAATTCACAGAAGTTAAAATCTTGCAGGACTTAGCTTGAAAGATATATTTATTCTGTTTTATTGTTCAGCTTTTTTTTTTCCTCCTCCATTTAGTGCAAACTAAAATACCTATGTCTTGGCAACTTAATTTCTTTTGGTGTCTTTTTTTTTCCACTACAACTGCTTTCCAAATCAGAAGAATATCAGTAGCATCTCAAGGGCATCTGGGAGCTTTCACTAATAATCTAATTTGTGACACTGTGTCAGACGCAGAGAGGTTCCAGGCACTCAAGTTCCACTCTGTTAGCACTTCAACAAAACCCAGGAGCCAAGCAAGATTCCCTGCATCTTGGGAAAACCACCTGTGTGAGGCAACATCTCTGAGCTAAATGTTCAGCTAGTAACGCTGAACATTTGAAATTTTTCAATCAGCAGCCCTCTAATGTTGGCTGCTGCTGTCTGAAAATGTATAAAGGTAGCCTAGAGTAACTTCTCTTGAAACAGGAGCAGAACAAATTTATAGAAAAGGTGAATGATCAATTGTCCAAAAATGTTCTCTAACAGTCCTTCACTATCCCTGACCATTTGATTTCATAAAACCAGCCAATTTAAAATAGTCATTAATATGAACTATTATAACAGGCAAATGTGTTTTGACCACTACAATGATGTAAATAATCATTCAAGCAACGTTCAAATTTAATCACTGACCTTAACATCAATGAAACAAAACACTTTCTCAAAACTGCAAAAGTTTAAGCAGCAATTGTTCCTCCTAAGCAGTGGAATATACTGAGCACACTGGGAAGGTAGTTCTGCAGAATGCAGAAATGCCACAGCTGGACTTTTTGTTGATTTAGAACAGAAATTGAGGAGACCAGCTATCCTAAAAAACATCATCTTAGCACTTTCCACCAGCAGTGACAAGCTAATCCAGTTAAACAAAATTAAGTTGATCCACCACTCAGAAGGCTCTCGTATAGCCACTTCACTCGATAAAGAAGCCTAAAGCAAAACTAAATACCCAGAGATGTGCTCTTTGCACATATGCAAGCACACAAGCTGTTTCTAAAGATGGTCAGCAATCTCACTGACCAAACACCATTTTCTACTTGCTCTACTTCTCTACAACTCCAAACTGAGATGCATAAACTAAAATATGCTAGACTAAGATTCATCGTCTGTTACTTTCACTTTCCCATATCGGACACCAGAAGAACTTCTAGCGAATTTTAAATGCTGCAATTCCTACTTCTTTGTAATATACTCCCGGGCAATAATTTCTTCAGAAGTGTGTGTAAGCTCACCTACTCCCAAGACTGTATTTTACCCTCAGCAGAAAAGCAGCTAAGCCTCAATTGCATACACTTATTCTAGCAATTTTCATGGTTAGCTGTATTTTTTTGATCCAGGAAAACAGTTTAAAAACTGAGATTACTTTTCTCCATATACTTTTATACCATACAGGTACTTTAGTACACCAGTACCTTGTTTTGTAGTTAGTTATATGGTGATAGTCTAATACTCCTGACATATGAAATTCTAATTCTCATTCTCAGTTTCATACCTTGAGAATATTCTAGCACAGCATCCATAGATTCAGAGTTTTTAAATCATGAATTCTACTCTCTGACTAGCCAGGAAAACGAATACGCTCTCCAAACAACATCAGTTTCTAAGCTAAGCAAAAAAGGTCTTCCCCTGTCCCTCTCTGCCATCTACACTGGAGACTCAAAGGACATTTACTTTGAAGTTTGTTGCCATTCCTATTCCCAAAAATTAAGATTGGTGTTAAGATGGTATAAATACACCTCTGCAGAAACGTATTTGTAGAAAGTTAGGTGTTGAAACACAATGCCAACCAAATAAGCCTTAATACTTAAACAGCTAAATATAACCAAATAAATTTGCAATTAAGAGAAGGCTAGCTCTCTTAACCAAGAACTTAAATTCATTTCCTTATGTGTATTCATGATATAGCTTTAAATTAACAATAAATTACATATCTTTCAAAAAATCGTATAACTTATGAAAGTTTTTAATATACATTTGTTTAGTTTTTTCCTCATTATTTAACTTAATTCAGTTGGTTTTAATAGTGTAACACATGTTTAAAACTGAATCTGATATGTTCTCCTTCTTAGAGGCTACACAATTAACTTTTGTCAAATACAACTGCTTAAGATGGGTACTAAGAAACAGGTGAAAACACAACTTGGTACTTCCTACTTCTTCCACGCCAGCACAATATGAAGCAGGAAAAGGAGAGAACTTAGAAAAACCTTTTGTAGCACATTAAACTTAAAGAAATTACATGAATATGTGCTAATTGGACATCTAATTCTGTCCTAGGTGTCATAAAGTTGAGAAATTTAAAAAAGCCAGAAATATTAATTTGCTTTGTTCACTAAAAATTAAAATAATACAAGCCTGTCATGGAATTATTTTACAAAAAGCTTATTTTTGTTCTCCTTACTCCACTGTAAGTATCACAGGCATCTACCACATGGACGTCCTGAACAACTTTAAGGCATCAATCTTACCTGTGCTACATCTACATCTAATGTATTTCTACAAGTATTACATTTCAGTGCCAGTAGAAGCTGCATAGTCCTGAAAATGGAATTCTGAATACAGAGGAATGACAAATAAGAAAATTTTTTAAAGATTAGAAGTAACACATATTTTCATTAATAATAAAAGCAATTAAACATATTTCTGCTGCATGACTTCAAGATATGCTCCATTAACAACCCTAAGACTGTTGGTTTTAGAAATAATCTCACCTGCAAAAAAACTCCCACAAGTCTAGATTTTGTATTCTCTTAATTCTTTTAATTCGGTGGCTATCCATTGTTTTTCCAAAGAGACTAGAAACTTCATTATATTCATTTGTTTTCTTTTGCAATGGAATAAGCTGGAAAAAAAGAGGTTAGTATGATTTCAAATTGATGCATTATTTCATTATCGCATCTTTTTGACCAACTTGCATACCAAGTCTTACCTGATATGGCTCCTCAGTATTTACATTCTCCCAGTGTGAAGGCATAGGGATTGCCTCATTTCCACAGATGAAACTTCAAACAAGAAAAAGGTAAAAACACATCACATCAAAGACATGAGATATTTTATTCCTATCAAAACTGCTGCTCCAAACAGTACAGTATGGAAAAACCCAAAACCTTATACAAAACTACTCAGGGTTTTAATTCAAACAAAAGTTGTTGTCAGCAGGTAAAGTCAAAGGCAAGAGGTCTTATTTTGTACTCAAATTGTGGCTTAGCTTATTATAAATAAACCATGGTAATGAACAGTTCTAATACACCATCTACCCAACAAAAGACAGAAAGATATATCAGAAGAGATGGTCAGAAAGATCTGCAACATCAGAAGAGCACACTAATTTAGAAATGTGAGAATGTAGATATAGCCCAAATATTCAAACTATCAGGAATTAAAACTAGCCTAATCGTATGGAAACTGAGCCTTCATTTGAAGTATTTAAAAGCATCATGGTAGAAATATACACTCGAAAATTATAGTTTGATTTGTTTTTTAAAAACACAAAACCAAACCCTAAAAAAAAGAGCGTGTTTTAAGCATATACCCCATGTACATAGCAGCTTTTAAGCCTTAAAACCAGGACTAAAAGAAACAATTTCCTTAAAGAATAGTGTCATCACATGGAAAGAGTGTACTGAATGCAATTATTCAAGAAACAAAAAAACAAGAGTGAACTGGCATATTATTGCATGCACTCTTCAGCAAATATACACTGAAAAAACAGTTGACTTCAAAAAAAACAGGCCTTCTTGAATGTCAATGTAAGACAAGATTGCTACTACATTTCTTATTACAAACGCCAAATTTCTGTTTTAAAGTATAACCAGACTACAATTCAGAACTAAAATTATTTCTAAGAAACTATGTTGGGAAAAAAACCCCACATATCCCATACAGTCAATTTTACCTGTGGTAGTATCATTGCATAGATCAGTTCATTGTTTGAGTATCAGATTTACATCTAATGACTGATCAAATGATTAAGAAACTTACAATTTAAAGCAATTAGACTCATAAAACCATATGGTTGTTATGATAGACTTTCTTATAATTTCAAATCATTTTAGAGTAAATGATTAAAACATACAGGCAAGAAAATATAACTCAATCTTTTTTGCTGTTACAGTAATATGTCTAAATAATTTATGAAGTCATTATTACAATGGAACAAACTACTCCATTTTTTGCTGCTGCTTCTCCACAGCGATTTTGATTCAACAGGTGTTTACAGCAAGGGACTCCAATGGCTAAAGTCAGACACAGCTTTAAGAACCTTGCCAAAGGATATCAGTATTCTGTATGCCTTGCGTCTCCCACTACAAGTTCCTTACTTTCTCAGAAAAAAGATAAAAAACAAACTAAAAATTCTTTTGTCACGCTTCTTCACTTGACTAGCTCTCCCACCTTGGTTCACCTCTAAAATTGTTTGATGTAAAAAGTAAATAAAAAGTAAATAAATATAAAACATTTTTTGTTTTATTTTACTTAGAAGAATCAGGAATAAAATAAAAGTAAGGAGTCTTCCTTTTATTTCCTTACCTGAAAGCACTGATAGAAAAGGGAGCTCGCTTTATTGGACGTTGCCTAAGGGTAGTTAGGTTGGTTTGTTTCATCACTGAGCATAAAATAAGAGTTAGGATGAAAGTTTCTGGAATTCATCTATAGCGTATGAAACATTTAAGCATCTTTTTTTTTTTTTTTAACAACTTGATTACACCCAAAGTTGCGTGACAGGAATTCCTATTTCAACAATTAACAAATCAACATTTTCAACAAATGTTTCTAAACACTGGCCTCAGAATCACTGTCATTTATATGAGCTGGCAAAATCTACAAAAATTACACAAACAAAACATTTGTTAAAATACCCACCTAACATTCAGCCCCACTAAATCACTGGCAAAACTTCCACTGACTTTAATACAACTAGGATGACAAAACCTATCACTACTATCCTTAATGCAAGACATCATGGCCTACAAACATAAAAATTTTTCTTTAGCATTTGCATTTAGTGTTTTTATTCCAGATGCAAAACAAAGGTTTTTTTTAAACAGACATTTCAACACAAGTAAACATATGTACTACTTTACTCCCAGTACATTGGTGTTTTACCCAGTCCCCACTTTCTGTATGTCAAATACTATTATTTTCTTTGATTTGGAAGAGGCTTCTATTGAAACATATAGTTGTTTTGTAATTTAATCAAGAAAAAAAAAAACAATCTATGGATGGAAAAGCTAAAAAAAAGTCTTAACTTATAATTAGCTACATACATCAGAATCCTGTAATATTCTGTAATTTACAAGCATGGCATAAGTGAGATCTTTACTAGAAAATCCTTTTGCCTATCTCCTTGTTATTCTGAGAACAGAATTGTCTTCAACTACCTTCTGAATTATTAAATCACTTTGATGCCAGTATTTTGCAGAAAGTTTCTTTCATATCAATGTTTCTTATGCAGACTCTGAATGGAAGAGGTTTTTCAAGCTTACAAGCAGTTGCATGTTAAAGAAAAAAGGTTCAAACTTCCCAGTCTCCTAGATGCATACTACATACCACCTACAGCTGAGGTAAGCAGCCATAACATGATGGGACTGCTACTCCCAAGCAAGCATACTACTCCCAACAAGACATGCTACTTTATTAATAAACTACATTTTACAGAAAATGTAACAGAGCAGCTGCTTGTAAAAACTCCTATGTACCTTCCAGTAAAGACATTTCCAATCACGAGTTTTTGCACTAGATAGGAGGACAATAATTTGCTGAATGAACAGATGAACTGGTGTATCTGGCACCTTCTATTATTTAAATTTACTCTATGAAAAGATACATACCTGAAAAGTCTAGTGTGTAGTTAAATTTTGCAGTAGTAAAAGAAACAGAACCCTGTGGGTTTGTTCGGAAGCTCCTTTCAATATCTTCACTGCTAACAGAGCAATGACTGTTTGAATCAGTCTTGAAAATAAATGAAAAAGCACATTTAAACAAATTCAGTAATAGGCAGTATGATGTATGGAATCCATGACAGCTAATATAACTTCATAGGTATTTACCTGAAACATATGCCATTTACCACACTCAGCCAAATAAAACCAGCCCCATTGGGTATCAGAGGTATCCATCTCTTCAACTGAACTTTCCATCTTTGGGAAAAAAATCTTCTGATGTTCTCTGAAGTATTTCCTGAAACATTTGCACACATACACAAAAAAGTTTTGACACTATTTGCAAAAATGCATTATTTGAGCAATTCATAGAAAAGCAAAATGAAGTGAAGTCGCAATACTTAAACCCTGGCAGGTGGAGGGCAGATGTGTTTTTTTCAGAGAAAAATTCTTAATTTGCCACTTATCCAGTGTTATCCTTTAAGTCAGTTAAACATTTTCAAAACTCTCTCAAGTGTCTGTAAGTGTGCCAATAAAGGCAAGAGCTATAGGCTTTATCAGATCAGAGAGAGGTGCTATATTTCATACTGATAGGCATATGAGCAAGGCTATTCATATATACAACAGGCTCTGAGTTACATACCACTCAGGGATGAGGTGTTGGGGTTACATCTGATAGTTTGATGGAAACATCTACTAGGTATCCACCAACAGTGAACAAATCAGACTGGATATCAGTAGTTAGAAAAAAATTAAAAACTAAGACAAAGAATATAATTATTTAACTGTGCGAGCCCACAGTGCATTATTCCTCAACACTGCATGAAGGTTTGCTTCCCTGCTAATGCACCCACTTATAAATGATATGGTAAAATTACTGGTACTCTGTACTTGTAATTACAGAGAAGGTTCACACCAAAAGCCAGAGTAGCTTCCACACAAGCATGAGTATCATAGTTGGGGTTCTGCAGGATGGAAGAAAAAGGAGTGAGGAAAGGATATAGCAGAAGTCTACAAAATCGTGACAAAACTGAATAGGGAATAATGAATCACATTTTCTTCCAGCAAAAGGAGACACCTATCAAAGGTTACACGTGTCAAGTTCAAACAAGTAGAAGGGAAGCGTCTTTATAAAACTGATGTCAGTCTATGGAATTCCTTTTCATGGTATATTGTGGATGCTGCAAATTTATGGAAGTTCAAAAAGCAGCTAGACAAGGTCAATGCTACTGAGAGCTATCCTGGAATACCTTTAGAAGAACAGTCGCTGCCATATTTCAGCTCCTTCTTCATTCACCCATAAAATCCTGAAAAGTCAGAAAGTACTTGACTCTACTTGCACAAATCTTTTAACATGTCAACTGTCCACCATCCACCCCACTCCCGCCAGCCCCAGACAAAAATTCTAAGTAGGTTGGGAGGAATCCTTCAGAGAAAGAAGCTTGCCCTACTCCCAGAAAGTCAGCAATTCATCCACTCTAACTGTGTAACCAAGACTAGCACTCTTCCCAACAATTTCCTTAACTTCTGCTTCCAGGAAGTGGAACAATACCCTCCAGCACAATTAAGTCAAACAATGTCCAGTTAATATCCTGGATGCTTCACTTGTTTCCTGGACACTTCAACCCAGAAAAAAAGCAGAGACCTGAAAAAATCAAATACTGGACACTAGAAGTAGACACCAGCTGGCCAGTGCTTCTGGAGCTGGAGCTGGGAACAGAATGCACTTCTAGCACTACCCTTCCCCCTTATTTTTCCCAAGCTAGCCCTCTGTGGCTGTTTGAAAAACAATCCCAGAAACCTCTTTGTGGCAACAGATAGAGACTGTATTCTAGTCATCAAAAACTCTAAAGGGCTACAAAAATCTAGACACTTAGAAAACGGGAATCAAAAGTGGACCTCCACAACATCTCTAAATTGCAGAATCTGAGGGTAAACCTACTTTAGTAGAAATGGAAGCCTACACACGGCTAAATACATGGATAGCTGCCTCAAGTTCAAGCAGAACCTCACTAAAGGAACATCAGCTGCAAATAAACTGTTCCCTATTTCAGCGGGCATGTGACAACATCTTTTCTATTCCTCACAGCAATACAAAGTCACAGAGCCCACACTGGTTTGGTGTTAAAGCACAAATGGCCAACATCTTTTGATGATAATCTTTGACCTTCAACTTGATTCTTCCTCTCAGATGAGTATCTGCCTATGTTGCCTCCTACAGAGAAAAGGCAGAGGTAGGCTACTCTTTTTTAAAGCTAAGAGGAAAGCTATTCAGGCTTTTTTTAGTGACATTTCATTTCCTCATGTTGCCAGTAAAATGGCCAGGCCTCAGTTCCATTCCAATGTTAGTTCAGGGCCTTGAACCTGATCAATCGAATCAGTAATGCCTTTAGAACAAGTTACAGACAAAAAAAGGTGTGTTCGTCTGTGCCCTGTCACACACTTACGCTGCTCGGGGGGCAACACAGCCTCCAGAATAAACCATTTACTAAGGAGACGTACTTCCATAGCTTTAAAAAATGTTACATTCAATCCACATGTATTACCCTAGTCATGAAGTCTAGGGTAAGCAGGCAGGATACTTAGGACTATGGAAGAATGACCCACAGGCATGAACACATAAAGCCATAAACACATGGGAGCTGTTCTCAAAGGTGATACAAACCCAAAAAGCTCAAAGGAAACTGCTCAACTTACCGATGAATTTAAACATCAAACCCACACCATTTATAAGAGCAAGTAGCTTTTTGTCCAAAAACTCTGAATGCATGCACAGCGAGCAGAAAAATCTCAGTGTTTTTTTCTGGATGACAGGATGTCAACTATCAAAGATACAGCAATGAGAATTTTATTAGCAATGCTGTTGCTAATAGAAGGCCTCTCAACTCATATTATTAGCACTGTTTCTACAGGTCCAGGAGTTCCCAGAACAGCTCAAATTAAACATAATAACTGACAGCAAAAACATCCTCCTAAATAGAATGAATGCTCGTTGTGTGCTGTGTTGTGACTGAATGGCTTTACTACTACTGCTAATTCATTGCCTTGTTTTTCCAGAAGTACTTTTTAAGTTTGATTTACAAACATGCTTTACAGTGCATAGAATCATAGAACGGTTTGGGCTGGTAGAGAACTTTAAAGATCAGATAGTCCAATCCCCCCTACCATGGGCAGGGACATCTTTCAGTAGGTCAGGTTGCTCAAATCCCCATCCAACCAGACTTTGAACACTTCCAGGGTCAGGGCATCCACAACTTCTCTGAGCAACCTGTTCCAGTGTCTCATGGCCCTTGTGGTAAAAATTACAGAAGCATCCCAATCGGCTAATTATGTCTGCTTTCTTATGCTATCTGCTTCCACTTGGCAGACAGTGCTTTATTGCCCAATACTCTTTTTGCCTACAAACATCAAATTTCTCTAGTTCCCTGCTGGGAACATTAGCTGTGCTAAGGAACTCTCTGGCTCCTTAAGAGATTAAAGCACCTGAGCAAGAGACTTGGCTGAGGTAGGAGTGCAGGGCTAGGGAAGGGAAGGGAGAACAGTATTAACACTAGTATGGGACACAATGTGAAATGACAACACCCTCCACAGCTGTGTCACCACTTACCCCTTTTATGCCGCAGGGGACCACCACTGGTCACCCCTTTACCGACCCCCTCCAGAGCTGATCCCATTAGAGGTCAAGGGCACGGCGGGGCAGCCGATCTAAGCACAGCACCAGCACCTCTCCATCTGGGTCGTAGGCTTCCCCAAAGATGGTGGCCTACGCCCCCCACCCTCTTCCCCAACCTGGCAGCGCGCTCGCCGGCGGGGGCGGGAGGGGAGAGGAAGCGGCCTGCGGGCGCGCGTAGTACGGACACGGGCTGAGGCGGAAAAAGACGAAAGGAGCGGCCGTTTGCCCCGTCCCCCTCCCGCCCGCACTCACCGCATCAGCCGCCCACCCCGGGCTCGCTCCCCACATGCTGCCCGGAGGGTGCGGGGGTTGGGGGGGGGAGAGGGGGGGAGTGCGGGGAGAGAGAGGCCGCGCGCAAGGCGCGTCAGTGCTCGGCCTCCGGGCGCTTCCGTTATCGGTGGCAGAAGAAAGGGGCGGGGCACCAGCTGTTATAGGTTGCGCTCGATAGGCTCGTCATACAGAGGGGTGAGGCTTGGTGTACAGATGGGGAGTGGGAGTGGGAGTGGGAGTGGGAGTGGGAGTGGGAGTGGGAGTGGGAGTGGGAGTGGGAGTGGGAGTGGGAGTGGGAGTGGGAGTGGGAGTGGGAGTGGGAGTGGGAGTATCCTTGTACCGGGTGGAGCCGTGACCTGCCTTTCTGCCTGCCTGCAGCGCTCCATGGGCATCTGGAAGCCTGCTTGGTGGCGGTGCTGCTGTGACTACCACCTGCCAGTCGTGTGGGCTCTGGCAGTCTTTTTGGCACCATGTGGTGTGGGTAGTGTTGTGGTAGTGAGGTACTCTGGTGCAGCACCCCTCACGGCTCTGTACCTCACAACTTTGCTTTTCAGATCTTTTGATTGTTGGCTGTCTTCCTGAATAACAACAGGCTTCTGCTTTACGAACAAATTTTACAGCCCATGATTTTCCTGTGAAATTTACATATATGTGAGCCTGTATATGCATTTAATTCTGTACACATAGCATTTTAAAGAACTGATACCACGTTAGTGCCAGGCAGGGCAGCAGAAGTGACCATTCATACTATGTATGAGGTGCGGTTACCCAATGCAAAGAGGGAATAAGAACTGCAGCCTGTTGCAGGCATTCATCAATTGGGCATTTGGGGCCTGTGGGCAGCTTTATGCCATAACGAAGTTCTAGAAGCAGCAGCAGCTCTACTGCTTAGTAAGAAAGGCCATAGTCATGAATGTAACTCAACCCAGCCTTTTGGTGCAGAGACCCTAGGATGAAACCTGCAGAGTGGAAGAGCAGGCGGTGATGCCTGCTAAAGCAGTCTGCAGTCAGCCAGTGGGCTAGTAACTTCAAAAAACAGGCAGTCCTCATCAAGGTGTACAAAGCTATTACAGCACATCCTGCTATGAAGGATTTTCATTGAGAAGCATGCCAAAACCAACACAGGTCGATTGAAAATTATGAATTTCTCAAATTCTGAGGGAGTGTCAGGCAGAATGTATATCCAGATTCTGGCTGTGCTGACCTTGCCTCTGAATACAGAGTTAGAAAAGGTTATTTTTCTGAGTTAAAAAGTTAAGCAGCCTATGATGGATCACTGGGGCTATTTCACTGGCATGAACATGATGCTTCTGGAATAAAGTTTTCTGGAAGTAGGCGCATCTTTCTTCAGCCAAGATATTTGTATTGGCATTGTTGGATAGCACATGAAGATTGTGGGGTCATATCCTGCCTGTCCTGCCTTGCTTTATGAATCTATACACAGGATATAAGGGAAGATACTGTTGAATACCTTTTTTTTCTTGAAAAGATACTGGTAATGCTTTATGTCTAACATGGGCCTCTGAGTCATCTACTCCTATTATTAATGCCTGTTGTGTATTTTTAAAATAACGGTCAGGGTTTTTTTACAGAATTTGCATAGGATATCTGAAGTTACAGTAGCACAACACACAGCTGTCTAGCAACCAAAAGTTTTAAAGAGGTTTCTGCCACTAGGCCTTGGAGCGTGGGTTAGAGTTGAGACTTTTTTGTGTGTTTCTTCCCTTTCTTTGTAAGTTTAGACCTGATAACAATGGAGCATAAGCCTCTCTTTTGAGATAAGAATATCTTAGTTACAGTGAAAACATAGCTTGTTAGAATGACTGTATTCTCACAAAGCTACATGCTAATGCCAGACACCTCATAGCAACAACAACTTAAAAACCTTTAAAATCCACTGATTTCTATTAATATCTTTTGTACTGTGTGCAAACTAACAGCCTGTCTGGAGAAGACATAATTGCCTTAACTGACTCTAATGAACCTGTACTTCAAGCGGCACAAACGTGGAAACCAGAGAGGTTTGGCCACGCGACTGGAGTTACAAACACATTTTTGCAGGGAGTGGTCAAATGGAAGTGAAAGAGAGAACTCCCTGGAACTGCCTGGTACATAAATTGTAGGATCATAGAAGGATCTAGGTTTGAAAGGACTCATGAAGTTCTTTAATCCAGTCACTTTACCAATGCAGGCCTAACTTCAAATCTAGATTAGGTTGCTCAGTTCCTTGTCTAGCCAATTTTTTTTTCTCCAAGCATGTCTGCCGACTGTTTTCAGGGGCAAGAAGTTTTTTTCCTTTTGTCCAGCCAGAATTTCCCATGTTGCAACTTGTGCACATTGCCTCTTGACTTTTCACTGTAACACTGAGGTGAGCTCCTTTAGTCTTCCTTCTGATGCCTTTACTTGGATAGGGAAATAACAGGCACGGTGCTAAAAATCAGCTGAACTAGATGGAAATTACAGTCAGTGCCCTAACATAATGCCTCTTTAATTGGATCATCCAGGGTATTAAAAGAGGATTCAGAGAATGCACCTTGGTCACCTAGCCAAAGCAGGGTCAACTATGAGATCAGGTCATTTTGTTCAAGGGTCTATTGAGTCATGTCTTGGAACCTACAATGATACAGGCTGTGCAACCTCTCTGGCCAACATTTTCCGATGCTCAATGTGTGACTGTCATCGTGGTGAAGAGTGTTTTCCCTATATCTATTTGGTACCTCTCATTACAGCTTGAGCGTTCTGTCTCTTGTACTACCACCATGCACCACTGTGAAGAACCTGGCCTGGTCTTCTTGATAACCTCTGTAGGTATTGGAAGATTGCAGTTAGCTCCTCCCTTCCAAGCCTTCTCTCCTTCAGGCTAAACAAGTCCAGGTCCATCAGTTTCTCCTCACAGGGCAAGTGCTCCAGCCGCCTGACTGTCTTGGTGGTCCTTTGCTGAACTTGTTTCCATTGATCAACACCTTTCTTGTACTGGTGGGCCCAAAACTGGATGCAGTAGTCTACATGGGGTTTAACAAATGCCAGTAATCCTTTTCTTTGAACTAATGGGTAGGGTCCTGCTATTTTACAGCCAAGGATGCAGTTGGCCTACACTGCCACCAGGGCACACTGCTGGTTCACATACAGTTTTCCATCCACCAGGGTCACGACTATTTCAGAAGAGATGCTCACCAGCTAGTCATCTCCTAACCTGTATTGTTGCCAGGTGCATAACTTTGCTTTTGTCCTTATTCAATTTCATAAGATTCCTCTGAGACCATTCCTCCCACTTGGCTATGTCCCTCTTAATATCTGCTCTCTGCCCTTGAATGTATCAACTAGGATAAGACAAGGAAGGTAAACTGCCATTATACATTCTTTCAGAGGGAAAAGAGGGTGATTCCTTGGTATTTGCCATTTCATAGTAGGCTAATTTTTAATAATCAGTGTAATGATGGATTCATGCAATTGAATGATAATGTAAATGATGATGAAATATGATTCTGATGGCGTTAACTGAAAGTAAGCAGAAAACAAATGGAACAACCAAAGAAGGAATAAATTTTAAACATTCTGTGCCAAAAAAATATAATAATACAA
This sequence comes from Phalacrocorax aristotelis, assembly GCF_949628215.1. NCBI lineage: Eukaryota > Metazoa > Chordata > Aves > Suliformes > Phalacrocoracidae > Phalacrocorax > Phalacrocorax aristotelis. The sequence continues at coordinate 134,281,547 of NC_134276.1, read as the reverse complement.
TGACTGTGCGTTTAAAAAAAAAAAGCATCACATCTGGAGGCAATGGCTGTCCACCTCAAATATGGCATTGGTCTTAAGATGTGGAGGAAGCTGTAAAACCAACCATTATACATTCTTTCCTTGAAAGTCTACATCATCCTGATTTGTTGTTCAAGGAGCTGTTACATGTGTTAGGTGGTCTTTCTTAACCTGGCTCTCCTGCATACTTCTGTTTTCTAGAAGATACTCTTCTAGTCCTTTTCCTGCTGTACTTTCCCCAGTTATGCCTCTTCTGCAATCTCTGTGAAATGGAAGAGGTCTGGGAACATCTCAGTTTTTTGATGCTTTTTTTTTGGTGATACTAACTGAAAGCCATGGTCCCCAGCAGTATCTGTTCTACCCCTTAATCACGGAGAACATAGCCCACAACCAAGAGACTTCTTTGTTTCTCTTCACTTTTCTTTCATATTCCTAGGTGTCCTTTTTTTCCCCAGTGTGTCACTCTCATACCCAACACTTCATCATTGCTTTTATAGAATCATAGAATTGTTTTGGTTGGAAAAAGACCTTTAAAATCATCAAGTCCAACCATTAACCTAACACTGCCAAGTCCACCACCAAACCATATCCTCAAGCACCACATCTACATGTCCTTTAAATATTTCCGGGGATGGTGACTCAACTGCTTCCCTGGGCAGCCTGTTCCAATGCTTGACAACCCTTTCAGTGAAGAAGCTTTTCCTAATATCCAACCTAAACTTCCCCTGGTGCAGCTTGAGGCCATTTCCTCTCGTCCTATCGCTTGTTATGTGGGAGAAGAGACCAACCCCCGCCTCACTACAACCTCCTTTCAGGTAGTTGTACAGAGCAGTAAGGTCTTCCCCCAGCCTACTTTTCTCCAGGATAAACAACCCCAGTTCCCTCAGCCACTCCTCATAAGACTAGTGCTCTAGACCCTTCACCAGCTTCGTTGCCCTTCTCTGGACACAGTCCAGCACCTCAATGTCCTTCTTGTAGTGAGGGGCCCAAAACTGAAAACAGTATTCAAGGTGCGGCCTCACCAGTGCCATGTATAGGGGCATGATCACTTCCCTGCTCCTGCTGGCCACACTATTCCTGACACAAGCCAGGTTGCTGTTGGCCTTCTTGGCCACCTGGGCACACTGCTGGCTCATGTTCAGGTGGCTGTCAACCAGCACCCCCAGGTCCTTTTCCACCCGGCAGCTTTCCAGCCACTCTTCCCCAAGCCTGTAGTGTTGCATGAGGTTGTTAGGACTCAAGTGCAGAACTTAGCACTTAGCCTTGTTGAACCTCATACAACTGGCCTCAGCACATCTATCCAGCCTGTCCCTCTGAAGAGCCTTTCTACCCTCAAGCAGATCAGCACTCCTGCCCAACTTGGTGTCATCTGCAAACTTACTGAGGGTGCACTCGATCCCCTCATCCAGATCATTGATAAAGATATTAACGAGAACTGGCCCCAATACTGAGCCCTGGGGAACATTACTTGTGGTGCCAACTGGATTTAACTCCATTCACCACAACTCTTTGGTCCTGGCCACCCAGCCAGTTTTGTAGATGGACATCACATTTACTAACCTGCAGTCAACTGGGACCTCCATGGTTAGCCAGGACTGCTGAGAAATGATAGTAAGTGGCTTGGTGAGCACTTCTGCCAGGTGCCTCAGAAGCCCTGCGTGGATCCTATCTGGGCCCAGAGACTTGTCTGTGCTTAGCAGGTCACTAACCATTTCCCCTTGGATTATGGGGGCTTCATTCTGCTCCCCTTCCTTGTCTTCCAACTCAGGGGGCTGGGTACCTGGAGAATAACTGGTCTTACTATTAAAGACTAAGGGAAAAAAGGCATTAAGTATCTCAGCCTTTTCCTTGTCCATTGTTACTATGTTTCCCCCCCACATCCAATAAAGGATGGAGATTCTCCTTAGCCCTGCTTTTGTTGCTAATTTTTTTATTGTCTTTTACAGCAGTAGCCAGATTAAGTTCTAGTTGGGCTTTGGCCCTTCTAATTTTCTCCCTTCATAATCTCACGACATCCCTGTAGTCCTCCTGAGTTGCCTGCTCCTTCTTCCAAAGGTTATAAACTCTTCTTTTTTTCCTAAATTCCAACCAAAGCTCTCTTTTCAGCCAGGCTGGTCTTTTCCCCTGCTGGCTCATCTTTTGGCACATGGAGACAGCCAGCTCCTGCACCTTTAAGAGTTCCTTCTTGAAGAATGTCCAGCCTTCCTGGACTTCTTTACCCCTCAGGACTGTCTCCCGGGGGACTCTGTCAACCGGTCTCTTAAACAGGCCAAAGTCTGCCCTCCGCAAGTCCAAAGTAGCAGTTCTGATGAATCCCCTCCCTACTTCTCCTACAATCGAAAACTCTATAATTTCATGATCACTATGCCCAAGACAGCCTCCAACCATCACATCACCCACAACTCCTTCTCTGATCATAAACAACAGGTCCAGCAGGGTGCCTTTCCTAGTTGGCTCACTCACCAACTGTGTCAGGAAGTTATCTTCCACACACTCCAGGAACCTCCTAGACTGTTTCCTCTCTGCTGTATTCTATTTCCAGCAGACCTCTGGTAAGTTGAAGTCCCCCATGAGAACAAGGGATAGCAATTTTGAGACTTCTCTCAGTTGCTTGTAGAATATTTTGTCTGTCTCTTCATTCTGGGTGGGTGGTCTGTAAAAGACTCCCACCATGATATCTGCCTTGTTGGTCTTCCCCTGCTTCTTACCAATAAACACTCAACCCTATTGTCACCATCATCAAGCTCTAGACAGTCAAAACACTCCTTAACATGCAGGGTTACCCCACCGCCTCTCCTTCTTTGCCTATCCCTTCTGAAGAGTTTATAGCCCTTCATTGCAGCACTCCAGTTGTGTGAGTGATCCCACCATGTTTCTGTGATGGAAGTTATATCATAGTTTTCCTGCTGCCACATGACTTACAGCTCCTCCAGTTTCTTGCTCATGCTGTGTGCATTGGTGTAGGTGCACTTCCTTTGGGCTATTGATCCTGCCACCTTTCCTATGTGACCATTCTCAGGTGCTTCTGTGGTTTCTTACACATCAGTAACCCTTGTGTCTTTGCTGCCCCATGGATCTCCGTCCCCTACCTCCACTGAGACAGCAGACCGAAGGACCTCAAACACTGGCATGCCACCCCCAGGCTTATCTTCAGTAAGCCTGTTTTTATCCCTTTCCCACTTCAAATCTAGTTTAAAGCTCTTTCAATGTGCCCTGCTAACTCCTGTGCAGGGATCCTTTTTCGCGTTTGAGACAGGTGTACCCCATCTGTTGCCAGTACGCCTGGTGTCATGTAAACTGACCCATGATCAAAAACCCCAAAATTCTGCTGTTGACACCAGGCTCAGAGCCATGTATTGATCTGCTGACTCTTCCTGTTTCCTCATCATTTCCTGCAACTGGAAGGATAGAGGAGAACACTACTTGTACTCCTGGTCCCTTAACCAGTCATCCCAAGGCCCTTAATCTTTCTTGATTGCCCTCGGCCTTCTTGTTGCAACTTCATTGCTGCCTACCTCAAAAATCAATAATGGATAAGTAGTCTGAGGGTAGGAAGCTTTCTCTTCACATCTTTAATCTGGGTCCCAGGGAATCAGCAGACTTCCCTAAGAAGTGGGTCCAGTCTGCATATTGCACCTTCTGTTCCCTTCAGAAGGGAGTCTCCTATGACAATGGCCTGTCTTTTTTTTCTTTATAGAAGCAGTTTTGATGCAGGGCATAAGCTGACTTAACCTTGGCAACACCTCCAAGCTAGACGAACTGTTGTCCTCGTTATTGTTTGCTTCCACTGGCAGAGCCTCATACCTATTTTCAAGGGCACCTGGGAAGGGCAGGTAGTCAGAGAGGAGACAAACCTGCTGCGCCAGGCAGGAACTTGTCACCCTTGCCCCCTATACCTTCAGTCACTGTGTTCAGCCAGGTGGAGAGAGGATAGGGAATCCTCCATATCATGTGTTCTTTCTGCTTGTTGGGCCTGCTTCAGGGAAGGTAGAGTGTGATTCCAGTACTCTACCTCTCTCTTTCTCTCCCTGATTCTCCTCAAACTACTTACCTCCTCCCGGAGCTCTGTCACTAAGCAGATGAGTTCCTCTACCTGGACACATGTCCCACAGGTGTGCTCACCACCCTGCTTTCCTTACAGAGTGTGTACTATGCATAGTCCTTCTGTGCTCCAACATACGTATCATGCTTGCACTGGACTCCATCAACCTGAGATTTCAATATAAAGGTTAGTTCTATACACAGGGAAAAAGAGACTTTCTTGTAGCCTTATGCACTCCTCTCCTACCATTCATTGCAACCTAGAAAAGGATGCAGGGATTAGTTGCAACCTTGTTCAATGACTGGAGATGGCATTCCTGTCCACCTCACCCTGTATGGTGCTGTGTTTTGGATTTGTGACTAAAACAGCTTTGATAACACACCTGTGTTTTGTCTATTGCTAAGCAGTGCTTGCACAGCATCAAAACTTTCTCTTTTTTCCACTTAGCCCCCTCCAGCAGGTTGGAGGTATACAAGAATGTGGAGAGGACAAGCAGGACAGCTGACCCAAACCCAAACTGACCAAAAGGATATTGTATGCCATATAACATCACACTCAGAAATAAAAATTGAGGGGAGAGGGGTTTTTGGAAGGTGGCCATTGCTCAGAGACTAGCTGGGCATCAGTCTGCTTGTGGAAGGTGGTGAGTGATTGCCTTTGCATCACTTCTCCCCATCCCCTCCTCCTCCCCGCCCCCTGTCCTCTTTGATAAACTATGTTTATCTCAACCCATGAGATTCCTTGCTTTAGCTCTTCCCATCCTGCTGGAGTTGTAGGGGGGAATGACTGAGATACTGTGTGGTGCTTAGCTGCGGGCAGGGGTCAACCTACCACAAAGTGAGAAAAGAAAACCTCCAGAGTCTCTCTGCTGTACACACACTCAGGCTTCCATACAGCTACAGCAAGTCCCCATACTGAAATGTGTGCACATACATGCATCCCACCATTTGGTCTAATCCGCTCACTGCATCAGCCCACCATTTACACCAGGACAACACTAGTGCTATGAATTGTCAAGGGATGCATCATGGCCAGTGGGATCTGAATAAGTGCCGAGAGGAAGTGGTGTGTGACACTGGTTGGTAACCTCCTTCTACAGGGTACAGAGGCATCCATCTAGTGACTTACCTGCTACCTCACGTGATCTGTTGCTTGCAGGGAGGCTGGACTGCAGAGACCACTAAGGCATGTCTGGACTTTGGCCTGCTACCCCTGGCTTACTCATCCATGTGTGCACCAGTAACACTGTCAAGGGAGACCTTGACAAACCGAGAGTGGCTACAGGGCACTGGGACCCAGGTGCTGTTCTCCTTGGTCCTGCCAGTGGAGATGAAAGGCTTGGGTAGGAGATCAGCCAACCCATGGGTTAACACCTGATGGCACGGACAGAGCTTTGGCTTTTATGACCACTGACCCCCTCTTTGAGGAATAGGGAGTGCTGAGGAGACACAGGATGCCACACAGGGGCAGAGCAGGTGTGCTGATAACAGGCTCCACTGACCTTCCCAGGCAAGGGAAGGTGATGAATTGGGTCACGGTCCATCCAGAGAGTCCAGTCAGGAGAAGGAGATGGGGTCAGCATGTCAGGACCTGGAGTGCATCCGTGTTCTAGGAGTTTAGTTGGCTAAGTTAGAGTTTAGGTGGCTGAGTCCAAGTCCAGCTCCTTTGCTGATAAGAGCTGTTGGGAAGAAAGCTAGGAGCAAGGGCCTGTCCCTCCTTTCCCCTGGGAACTGTTTTTAAGCAGAGGCCTTGCTGCTGGTTCCTGCCTGCGCTCCATCACAGCTATACGTCTATGGCTGATCTTGAACCCGCACCGTCTGGACCTTGACCCAGACTCACTGGTTCAGGTTCTTGGCTGACCTTGGATCTGTCTCATCAGTATGGACTTGCTGGGGGAATCGCTGGGCTGCATGTGACCCGCTGTCTTTGGACCTCACCATGACCTGGACGTGCCGTTCTGCATGCTGGCTCCTTCTTGGTGGGGCCACTGCTTGCACCAGCCCTGTTTATTGCGTTCTGCTCCTGACTAGCCTTCCGTGGTGGAGCAGCTAGCCCTCACTGCTGTCTGACTCAGAGGCAGTACTGCTGACAGGCTGCAATGTAGGTCCAAGGCCCACCCAGAGGTGAGTGAGATGCATAGCAAGATTACAGCCCTGAACTTGAGGAAAGCAGGCTTTGGCAGTGGTCACAGCACCAAGCCTGTCAGAGTCCAAGGAGTATGTGCAGAGTATTCAACATGCTAATGATTTCTTGGTATTACCTGTGTGCCTATTTTAGCCATATACAGTACATGCAAGGCAGCTGCGGTAGTAAACAAATTTCAAATATTTACTTTATTCCTGAGCATGAATGTGAGCAGGAAGTATCAAGTAGCACTTTAATGTACTGATATCCACACTCAAGCTTGCCTTGTGGATACCTGTACAAGCCTATAGTCAAAGAATCCTAATGGTTAGTGAAGTAAAGTTTTGTTGTGCAGAAGCCATCTTAGTTAAACTCGGTTACATAACCATCAACTTGGCATTTAATAACTATTTTAAACAATTATGTAGTGCTTTTTACGTGGTGATATCAGACACACGTCTGTATTCTGCAAACTACCTGCAGGTCTCCCTCACATTCCCCTTTATAGATGCAAGGTTTGCTATATACCAGTGCTTTGGTGTTATAGCTTACTTCAAGGAGATAACCCTGAAGGATTACAGGCTGTTCAGGAAAGACGGGGTGGGCTTGTACCCTGTGAAAAGGGGTGTGTTGGATGTATGGAGCTTTACCTTGGGACAGTTGATGAACCAATGGAGAGTGTGAGTTAGGGCCGGAGAGCAAATGAGTGCAGTTGATGTAACATGAAGTGTCTGCTACCACATCACCTGATCAGGAAGAGGCAGATGAAGCCTCCTTCAGGAACCATCCCCTAAGAGCTCTTCTGCAGTTGGAAGATCTTACAGTGATGAGAACTGTATTGACGTTTTTTCACTTCCTGGGGGACTACTCAGAGAACCTGATCCCAGATGCAGATATTTACACATTTTGCAAAATATACTTTGGGCTAAGTGAACTCTCTGAATCCAATAAATTTGAAAACAATTCTGTCTCCTGTTGCCATCTTCTGTACACGTGTAACTAGACTTGGGACATTTCGAGATCACAAGGTGTAGAAGATCCTAGGTGGTCCATTTTGATTGGTTGCCACCCTAAGACCTTGCTGAGTTTTCCTGTGCCCTTCCAAACCTTTCTGCCCTGTGCCGTTTAGGTTACGGGGATTACAGCTCCACGGCCTTTACCCTAGAAAGCCCTCGTGCACGTAGTCCTGGCTGCCAGGGGGACCAAAGAAGGCAGGGTCCCGTCGACTCCCCTGACTCTACGACCTGACTCGCCGCGGGGGGCGAGTTGGTCCTGCCAAAGGGGAGGTGCTATCGCGCCCCCGCGCCGCAGCGGCCCCCCGGGCGGGACCCCCATCTCCGACTACAGGGCCCCGCCCGCACGGACGGGCGGAAGGACGGAGGGAGGGAGGTAGGCTGCGCTGGACGGGCTTGCTGTCCCGCCCCCGGGGTGCAGTCTGCCTCGCCCGATTATGCCACCTGTGCTCTAAAGTTTAGAGTTGTTTCAACCTTTCTGCGGTCTTACTTCCACCCCGAGGCGTGGGCAGGCGGAGGAGAGCCGCACCGGCCAGCGCGCAGGGCTCGTACCGCGCCTCCGTCCGGGCGCCTGCACGAAGCGGCGGGAAGGGGGGGGTGGGAAGTATCGTGGGCCAAAAGAGCCGGGGGAGGAAAAAGAACAGGACCGTGCACAGCCAAATCGTTCTCCTAGCGAAGCTGCTGGCGGAAAGGTACTCGCGGCAGCTGCTTCACCCTTCTTTGGCAGAGCGCCGGTGTCTCAACAGGGCCTTGCTCTTCCGCTGCGGTCTGCCTGTTGCAAGCTTTGCTTCCTGCAAGGGGCTGTCTGGAAGAGAACATCGCCTTTGCGGGCTCTGAGGGGCCGAGCAGGAGCTTAGCAGGTTCAGGGCGGCCGGCAAGGGATAGCCGTTGCTAGCCCCTGCCCTGTTCCCAGGCGCTGACCAGCGACCTTGGCGCCTCTCGGGACAGCGGGCTGTACCTCGCGGCGGGCGCTGCGCCGGCGGCGGGCGGGGCTTGGAACGGCTGGCGCGGGGGGAGGAGCACCCCCGGCTGCTGGCGGGGGGTGGGGTGCTGCTCCGCTGGCGGCGGTACTGGCGTGGCAGGGCGGAGGTTCCGAAACCGCTGGGAGAGGCGCCCGGGTCCTTAACTCGCTGTCGGGTTGGAAGGCAGCAGGATTAGAACCGTAGCGGCTGGCAAGCAGGCTGCTCCTGCCTGCCGGCGTGGCCTCTAAGCGTGGGTTTAGGATTACTTAAGTCCACCCTACCTTGTTTACTTTCTTACTACAGCACTGGAGCAGCACGGGTGAGAAGCCTGCATTCAGAACGACAGCTGAGTGTGGTGGAGTGTGAGGTGTCGTGGCTTCTCCTACACAGAGAATATTTCGTAAAGGTGGTGCGTAAAAGCGCTGTTGACTGATAGCCTATATTTGCACTCCCGCATTCCTCATGTAGCTTCGTGTTAAGGCCGATAGGCAGCGCCACGGGGAAATCACTTTATGGCCTGGGTACTTCAGGAGCTGCCCAGTTGGTTTTCAGGGTTCGCTTCCCTGCGGATACAAAAGACAATTGAGTTTGTGGCTGGTGACTGCCCTCGGGGTGGGAACAGGCCCACCAAGTACTTAGTGAAGAGGAAGGCAGTGCTGCTACTGATGGTTGTAGAAATGATTCTTGTGTTCCCCTACAACAGCTCGGTGACAGTCTTACACTGCTGTAGCACTAGAGTGGTATCTGATTTAGTTTTCTGTCTTTCTTGATACTGAATGCTTATGATGGCTGTAAATGACAGTTATAAAATAAACTTACTGCTACCAGGTTAATAGATTTCTTAATATATACCTATAGAACAGATTACGACTGCGTGTAATGAAACTTGGATAGGGTCACAATTGGGAGAATGGTGAAATCCCTCTGGAACACTTTGACTAATTTTACATACTTCTCTATTTTCTTAGTTGCAACTTTCTGGTTTTCAGCAAGTTTCCAGGTTAGTTTCACTTTTCTTTTTAGATGGCATATATGAATTATTCTGATGCACTGGTAAAAGTTTATTGGTTGTCTGTGGGATGTCCTGAGGACTCAGGTATCTGGTCCCCAAATTTATCATTAGGGACTTCAGTATCGTACAACTCAGAAGGTAACTGTTACACCCAAAATTAAACGTCAGTCTCTCTTCTTTATACTAAATGTGCATCTTTATTGACATAAAGAAAAATCAAAAGTCAGCGTTTCAGGTACAAAAAGCATAAGTATTCTGTGACTGGATTAAGCAGCAAATGAGACTTAGGGCAGTAACAGTTTAGTCTCCTGGTCTCCCAGCTCTTGGAGACTTAAGTTCACTGCTGCTGAAATGAGGGAGGTTCCATGTGAGACACCTGTCCCCCATTTTTTCTTCCTATCTTGTGATGGACTAGAAGAGAACTGTAGAGAAATTAGCAGAAATTAATGTGCTAAAGCACATTACTCTGCAAGCGTTTCTTGTGGTTTCTTTAGCCCACAGGATACACGTGCTGCTTGTGACAGATCTCTCTGTTTTCTTCCTCTTTCTGTTCTCTGACAAATTATATAGTTGTTTTTGTAGATGGGTAAATGGTAGCCATATAGAGGAGTAAAGATATAGTGGTCTGTCCTGATTCCCTCTCCATCGTTTGCTAATTTGTAGTATAAGTATATATGAATCAAAGTTTTACATATAAGGAGGGAGTAATGCATCCTTAGGGTTTTATTTCTTGTGTTAAAAATGCAGATTTAATCATTTTAGGTTAAACTTGGTGTAAAAACATATTTGATTCCACGGTCCAAGGCTTATTCATGCAGAAGCACCAGGTTGCCTGTGTCAAGAAACTGACCAAAACTCAATTGAACTCTGACTTTGGAGCTCTCTCCAGGTCAGGCCTAGAGTTTTTAGGCTAAATCTGATTTATTTTTTATCCTAAGAGAAAACAAAAAAATTGGTGATAAGTATCCAATCTGCCTCATTAGTCACTATGAGATTTATTGTGTATCGTGTCTCAGTCTAATTTGACTTCCTTCTCATGCACTCCTTCTGCTGTGCTTCTGTATCATGTGTTTTGTTCTGTTTTGTCCTAGACTACCCCTTGCCCTGATATAATTTCTGCCAAAAATAATGTGAAGTAGCCATACCTGTTGCATGGTGGCAAGTTGCTACATTGCTGAGCCATGGCCAGGGTATGTGCCCCTTTGAAGAGCCTGCAACCTCCAGAGAGCCACACCAGAAGATATTCTCCCCGTCTGCAGTATCATGCAATAGCCCCTTTCTCCTCACATGACTCATCTTTTCCCTTAGTCTCACAGAGGGGGTGCAAAGAAAGGTGAAAGGTCTTGCTGGGGAACTTCCGTTTGTTAGAGAGCAGTGTAAATGGAGGCAGAGATCCTGCATAATTGCAAGAATAACTTCTTGACCAGTTGACTCATAGAGAATGTGGAAGTTGTATTTCCACTTGAAAGCAGTGCTGAATTAAAATCCAATTAAGAATCTGTAATGGTGCATATTTAATTGTTTGTGTTGCTAGAGCTTTTTTGTAGAACTAAACAGGATGAGATATGCCAAGCCTACTAATCAAATACAGATAAGGCGATTTGTTTATATGTTTCCCAAACATTGGAAGTGAGCCATGGAGAAGAGATAGCATGAAGGTTATCTTGTACTACATATAGGAAAACATGACACTTCTTGTATCATATTTTACCATTACTTTTTACAATGGAAAAACAGTAGACTAGCAAATTAAATATTCCCATGCCTCACTCACATGATCTTGTCCCATGCAAATTGTCCCACGGGCTCAGGTAAAGGTGGTTTCCAAGAGCAAGTTTATAGTTTTAGAAATTCTGACAATTTTCAAAAGAATTCTTGCAACCCCAACTGCAAACCAAGTGCCAAATAACTAATGAGACACTTGGAACATGTCTCTCAGGTCTTCTAGTGCAACTTGCATTAGCTTGGGTCCACTAAGGTCATTGGCAGAGTAGACTGAAATTTTCCACTAACATTTTTTCATTAAAAATTAATTTTTATTTTAAGAGAATATTTAATTTTTATATCAAAATCCTTTAATTTAGGTTAAAGACGTAACATTCCTTGAAGAACTAGAAATAGAGAGTATATTTTAGATTTCAAGCCAAATTTTTGTTGGTTTCAGGCAGATAAATGGTTTTGATTTTTTTTTCAGAAGTTACATTTTTAGCAAGGACTTTTGGAGGAGGCAGAATATTTCAAGAGGGCTTTTTTTTTTTTTGTGAAAATGGTGTACTTTAAAGATGTTCTTGTCAACCAGATTTCACTAGCTGAAAGTAGCTCCATTTAGCAGTGAGTCATTAGGAAAACCTGAAAGATAAGACAATTAAAAGGAACACATACTGCTTTACTTAAACTTTTCCATGCCTTTACTTTGGGTATGTGTGTCTGTTTCCAATGCAAATAATTTGTCAACAAATGGAACAGCTCATATGAATTGGCAGTACCTCCTGCCAGAACATCATATTACAGGGTACACCATTTATTAATATAATGCTGTTGATAATGTCATTATTTGCATTTAATTTCAGTGCTTGGGGCAATGCAACAGAATAAATCATGCAGTCAGATGGAGTCAGCATGGTTTTGACTTCACCATACTTGAAATATGTTGCATATGTTCTTAACAATAAGTTTTACTTCTCTGAACTAACATTTTATGTTTTGGAAATAAGTCAAAAAAATGGTAATGTAGTCCTATATAGTTCTATAATAGTTCTGATACAAGTTCTATAACTGCTAATGTCACTACTGTTTGCATGCAAACATTTATAAAAAATAATGCTGCAGCCACAAATGTTAGCCAGAGTTGTTACCCAAAATACATAACTGGCCAAATAGTATTTGTATGCAGTAAGGATTTATTGATAAGTTAGAGAGATAGAGACAGAATTTGTGGGAATAACACACACACAGATACACATACGCACTTATACCATCATCCTGCTCAGGTGTTGGGTAGGTCAACTGTTTCTTGAAACTCAAGGTTCTTGCAACCAGCAGGCAGGCAAGGAACAAGAGGGAGGGAGAACAGGTCTTCTTGAAGATGGTGTCCTTGAATAAGGCAAGAAGAGTAGGTAGAGGGAGAGAAAGAGAGCCTGGGTCCTTGAAGCAGAGACTACAGGCAGGGTGCTCTCACAGCTCTGATGAACCAGTGATTATTCTGCAACAGTGATTTCCATTACATTGGTTGCCCCTAAATTTAGTGTCCTTTTATAAGAAGTTTGCATCTCCAGACAGTTCTTGGCTTTTAATTTCTTAAATTCCTTAAAAAGGAACTATTTAAAGCAATGAAGCAAGAGGAAAAGATGCTTTTCCACTAAAATCCTAGATACTTTGCTTTCCCTCTCAAGGAGCCTAGCAGCGCTAAGCAGGTCCATTTAGCTTCACCCTGCCGTTTAAGTAAGAATCCCTAAGAACTACTAATATTTATGCAATAAAAATTAGAAAAAATAGTGCTGGAAGGACAGTGAGAGTTTCTGTGATTATTGTTGCCTGCACATTAGTTGTTTTTCATTGAAGGAGCAGTATGGGGAATAAATCAGTCTGCCTGCTTCCTTTGCTTGCCTCTGTAACAGACATCTTAAATCTTTGGACATCTTAATTTTAATACATGGATAGTTTTGTTTACTAGTTCCATAGAGGCCAGCAAGAAGCCAGACAGGCAATTTTTTTCTTCCATCTGTGTGGGAAGCTAGCCTTTCGGAGAGAGAAATTTTCTTTCAAACCCAGTGAAAACTAGTTGCCTGGATGGAGATGTTAAAAATATAAAAAGTTAATGAGGATCACCAGAGGGTTGGGATCCTGCATCTTTGTGCACAGAAGTGGCATAGTTTGGGTTTTTTCCAACACTTGGATTTGTGGATTCATCTAGGGACAAATGCCAAGAGGCGAGTCAATGGTCTCTCTCCAAATTCTTTGGTAGACTCTTTTGGAATCATTACTGCTGTCACTTTAAGCATCTTTCATTATTTTCTCCTGTTTCCCAGTTAATATTGTGGAGACTGTGCTTCTGATACATGACCTGGGTTTTTTTGCTTTCTTCTTTAGTTTTAGGTATGTTTTTTTTCCTTAACCAGTCATCATCTGAAAATGAGGAATTTCATTTATATGATTACAATGTATTTATAACCTACACCACCTTCTCCCAGGTCTTTTCCCCCCTTGGTTTCTGCTCATCACCCTTACCTTGAAATAAACTGGAAGTAATTTTATGGAAATCTAAAAAATTGTGGTATAAATAAAGTTTTAAGCTTGTATTAGGCAGAATATCAAAGTAGGTGATTCTAATGGCTCCCTTAATCTTTAAAAGCTACAGTCAGGGCTGGTTGGAGAGTTTCTATTAAGACTGATTGTAAACAGAATTTTTTTCTCCCACACAAATTTATTCACAGGAAAGAAATTTCTACATAATTTAAAATTTATATATTTTTTTAAAGCCAATGGATGCAGGATTCCTTTGTTGTATGCCTTTGCTGCTCCCCTGAAATTATTTCCATGACACATTTCTTTCAGAGTATTCTGTTGTGGTCCTTCATAGTAACTTCAGCCTGCCTCAGATCTCTCCCTCCACAGCTGAACTCCCCAAACCCACCCCATGGTGCACTATCTCCTAAGATGAAGAATCATGAGAGATTGTGTGCATCATGAGAGAAGTTACCTAGCCAGTGAATTCAGGTTGTGGGGAAGAAAAGCAGCTTTTATGACACATATCAATGCCTTTCTGAACCAAAAGTGCTAGGCTTCCAGTATTTTACTTGAAAAGTCAAAATCAGAGGAATGAAAGTCCCATTTTTCATATAGTTCAGTCCAGGTGTTCATATGGTTAGGTCAGGCTTTATAATGCTTCCATGAGAGCTTAAAGGGTAATTGTCTTAGTCATAGTAGAGGAAAAAAAATACGGATTTTTTTTGAGGGGCTCACAACTTTGTATTGTTAGTTGATTTAAGTGTGGGACCTGAATTTTTACCTTGAATGGTCGTAAAATATTTAAAAATTGGCTAAAAGTAACGTTGAGGTCCACTGGTGTATTCATCTTTCATAAGGTATGATCACCTATGCCATTATTTGCAGATTTGTGTTTGGTCTGTTCTTCCATGATGGCAGTTGAACTACCTTTGCAGTCAGTGGTTCAGTGCTCTACTTTCTTTATCACTGGATGGTTTTTCATGTCTAGCTTGTCTGCCATGTTACAGCACAAGATACTTATGTATTGCATTATGTGCATAGGGAGTATTTTTCTCCAATCCTGTATCTAGCAAACTTCTATGTACTTGAGGATGGTTATTGTGCTGTCTTTGGTCTTAGGTGTCCCATTCCTGTCATTTTCAGTAGGTCCTGCTTTTTTTGATTCTTGATTTTTCTTTTATGTGTTTTCTTGATGGGCCACTTGGCCTTAATTGAGCTAAATAAACTATAACTTTCCAGATTAAATTGAGAGGATTCTACAGCAGGGTTCACTGTATAACTGGACGAACACTTGTCCAAGGGCAGGGCACAGTAATAGGGAACAGAGAGACTTCTTCCAGCAGGCTTGTGCCAACTTAAAATAATTGTGGTGGTACATCTTAGTAGCTTTAGAAGCTTTTCAGCATAATGCTAAAAGATAACTAACTCTGACATTAAGTTAGTTCTGAAGAGGTCCCTGTTCATATGTCACGCATACTACGTTTTAACAATGATAATTCAGTTGTAGGAAAATACATTTCTTGTAGCAAAAGTATGCAATCTAATTTTTATTTTCCGGTGTTTGCAAAACAAATGTTATCTCTCATAAGAGTATTTTGTATGAATCCATGGTGACCTCAGTATTAAGTAAGCTTACTACAATTTCCTGCTGATGAGTCATGTTTTGAAGTGTGCTGCAGAAAGTTTGTACCTGTAGACAGACAGTAAAAAATATTTTACTGAAACCTAGAAACTCAGAGACATGAAGGTAAAACAGCTCGGTAAGTTTTTAACTATTACAATTAGGGAGAATGAGATTGTCACAAGTTATGACTTATAAAATCTGTGGATCGGCAGTGCTCTGTACCTCTAGACTTTGGTGATTTACAGTACACCTGACTGGAAAATCATGATGGAAATGTAATTTGAAATACTAACAGTGACCTGCCTTAGCAGACCAGTCCAAAAATACCTCATGATTAATCATCTGTAAAAACCTCGGAAAGCCCACATCCTTGTTTAGTATTATTTGTTAGCTATGCTTGTTTGCATCAGTTCATAATACGACCTATTTTGCATAGTGAAGTGTTTGTAGCTAAAAGAATAAAAATCAAAGGTCTTCATAGAACAGAATAGTCTTTTGAATTTGTAAGCCATTTGACTTCTAAAGGAGATGAATGAGTGAATGGAACTGTTGTAGAATTTAGTTTCTAGCTCAAATGGAATCCAATACATAGCATTAGTAGCAAGGCTTGCTAAAGCCTTAGGCTGCAAGCTGTGAACTTCCACCTAGATAGGCTGACCTATACTGAACAATTACTTAGCTTCATGAAGGAGGGCCCTGAAACTGGTGCAAACCAGAAAGATAAGGTAGCCACAACCATCAGCAGAAGCTGCAGCCATTAGTTAAGAAAAAGGAATGTCCCACCTGGAGACAGAGAAAGGATCCAATAAGGAAAAAGAAGACCCCAGACTCAAATATTGGTATTGGACCAAACCATTGTGTGAGGGGAGGGGAACTTCTATTGTAAGGGTATAATGGCCCAGGGATTTCTTTGTTTGGCGTCCCTCTCCAGAGGCACCCAGCTCAAGGGTTTTTTTACCACTCTACCACTCATTAAATTTGTCTGGTGTACGTGGTCAAATAAATTTGCCTGGTGTCAGAGACTCTGCTTCATGGAAACCTAGGGTCAAGCCTGAGGAGAGAGAAAGCACCTGAGAGTGCGATGTGTGAGCAAGGACCTGTGGGCTCAATGGAGCTGCCCGTTGCGAAGGGACTCTGGTCCTAGCAGTTACAGTGTCAGGTGGTGTGTGTGCAACTTCTTAAATGGTGTGTGAATGCTCAGGCAGCGCTTCTCCTTTAACAGAACTACCTGTGTTATTTGAAACTGGCCTTGGAGTAATTACATTGATGATCCAGTAACGTGGGGCAAATTGCAGTTTTAATCTTTCATGTTATTACCAGCATTTGCGAAGTATCAGGATGTCTAGGAACTACAATGAACTGTACAAGGTTTGGAAGTTTCCATAAGGATTAAGAATTTTAGTGTGTGCTCCAATTTAATTTTCTGCTGTATTCAAGATGCTTGCTGTATAGCAAGTTTTTGTGATGTGTATGAAAGGTGGGGCAACTTGTAAGAAGGTGAGGCTCCTGTGATGCATGTCATTTCATTTTGTGTATTGGAAGTATTTGGAAAGCAGGAATGATGTTTTCTGAATCGTGTATTTACTGCTTGCTGAATGTCAACAACTTCATCAAACTATATATATAGTGCCTTTTTGTTCCACCATTTTTAACCTGTTTTCATATTTATATTCTTTCAGATGCAATTGACTGTCTTATTACTTGCACAGTTTTTCTTAAGGTTTCTTAAGGAAGTCTAATGAACTGTGCAGAAACCACAGGCACTAGCAGCACTTACTATCATGATTAGCTTGGCCTGTTCCTGCAGTTGTGACCTTCTGAGAAACTGTTGAGAAGTGAAAAAGAAAAAAAAATGTATTACATCCAATACACTTGGAGTCTGGGTCAGATGTTGTCAAGACCATCTTTAGGCTGCACTTGTCCCACTGATTTTTGGTATTTTTAAACCTGTTTTTAAGTTAGTGTCAGTGCAAAGTTGAAACTGGTGGCCTGATTTTGGTTATGTCATATACTGGTGTCAGTCAAGAATGAGCTGTATTGAAATAAGTGAAGTTTAGGTGTGTAAAAGCAGTATGAAAGGAGAATCTTATTCAGATTGTTATACCACTGTAGTGTGAATGTGGCTTGCAGTGACATTTCCATCTTACTACCCCAAACGTATATATTCTTGGATGAAATGGAATCACGCAGGAGTTACTAGTAGTTAAGAAAGGATCATAGTTAGGAGTGGAAACTAACACCCGCGAATTTTAGAATATTCAAGGTAGTAAATAATGCTTAGGTCATATAGGAAGGTATTAGCAACAAATGCCTCATTAACAAGAACCTCCTAAAATAATGCAAATCAGTAGAACTTCAAGGACTGACAGAGGAAACAGCCTGCTACAAAGAAGGTTGTGAAGATGAGGGAAGGTCACAAATCAGGCAGCAGTGATGAAAGAGATCATCTTGCCCTAGAAGGTGCTGAAAAACCGGACAATTGCTGAAGCACAGTAACTGCGGGGTAGGTAATTCCAGCAGGGGGAGGTTGCGACCACTGACTCAATTGAGGCATGAAAGGACTACCCCCCTATACACTTTTGAGCATGCGCAGTGAATTAAAATCACACTGTAGCTTTAAACTTAAGTGGAAAAGTTAACAGACCAATGGAAGAAGAGGATGCTCATTCAGGTAAATTATTATGTATTAGACAGGCGTGGTGTGTTAACTGTCATGTATAAATGTTGAAAAGGAATTATAGTAGGTGTGCATGTTAGGAGGAAAGATCCCTTATGCACCTGGTGCCGAATAAAGTAATGTCTGCTCTTTAACATGCCCAGTGTTAAGGAGTTTTATTGCCAGTTTTTGATAATCTGATATACTTGTGGCTGGCTGTATAGAGTTAGAGCAAAGATTCCTCTAGCTCATATACTGTTTTTGAGGCTATCCAATATTGGAAACGTCAGGAAAGGGATTAAGAAACAGGGCAGCTATAGAGTGGTCTTTTCCTTCCTGTATATTCCCAGCTACTGATGGTTGGTCAGATTTTCTGAGCTAGAAAATTTCCTCCTAAGGGAAAGAGTAGAGCTGTTTAGTCAGCTGTAATAACCTAATGTCCTGTGTTATGTCTGTCCTATATTCTCTGTGAGAGCATTCCCTAGCCTTGTTAATTTTCCAGGGCCTGCTTGGCTGCCTGCACGGGTGCTCTGGCAGGCTTCAGTGTCTTTTGGGGTGTGGAGCACGATGAGCCCCAGCAGAGGCCTCGCCCGCTGTGGCCATGGGCAGTACCCAGTGCCTGCATGCTGTGTGCAGATGAAGGGGCAACAGCTCAGTTCAAATAGCTGATCTTACAGTTTATAAAGAGCCGCTGACTGCTGTACATTAAAATTGAAGTAAGACCAATTCTGAGGAGTTTCCTAAAACTGGGTGGTGTTGGGTGTAGCCATCCTTTGCCTTCTCTCAGAACGTTTTTTTCTTCTGCTGCTTGCAGCTCCACTGTTTGCACAACTCTGTGTTAGCAAGGATTTTGACAGCTAAGTTCTTTGGTCATTATGCCAAAATTATTTCAGCTTTGGAAAGTATTTGAACAACAGTCCTGGGATGATTGGAGTTGCAAAAGATATTGAGGGAGTGAGAGGAAAATTTACCTGTTTGCAGATTTTTGGCACATCATTTCCCAGGGGATTGGTGATTTGCTCATCAAAGTCCTAGTTTGGTTTGGAGTTTGCTGTTTGCAGTGCTTCTATGCTTACATGGGAAGTCCAACAGCCTGGCCCATAGCTATTGGAGAAATCACCTTGTCATGGAAAGCCACTGCAAACTCCAAGTGTAACAAACTGTACAACTAAAGTTCTTGGAAGATGCTGTGTTTTAAGAGGTATAAAGCACTGCCAGGTTTAAACTTAAGCATAGAATAAAGCAGACTCTGGCTGAGTTACTCTGTTTAGGTGATCAGAGCCTTTTCTCCTTAAGGAGCTGAGTAGGCAAGCTAAAGTTCTTGTTTCCTGCAATTCTACCTTCACAGCCATGCAATGCCAAGGCCTGTATGCTGAAGATAACATACATTTCAGATTCAGATAGTTCTCACTGGACTCTCTTAGAGTTGTTCCAGATTGTGCCAGTCATGCCAGATCAGAAACAGGCTATGTTCCTTTGTAATGGTCAAAAGTCCCTCAAAATGCTTCTCTCTGCTAGAGATTATGTGACAAATTTGTGGCTACTTTAGGTACACCTATGTAGAAAAACAGAAATGCAAATTCAAGATGCAGATATGAAGTCAATTTGTTGCATGTCGTCTGAGCCCTGGTAATTGTACACATGTTCTTAGCCTGTCACAAATAACACAGTACCTCAGTGAAATAGACTGTTTCTCTACTTGGTTTACTGATGTGATAATGAGTTAAGATCATATGGGGAGTCTTACAAATGTCAGGTGAGGCATGACAACCCATGTGCCAATAGTGCCTTTGAGCCCACAGGCTTTTGAGAAAGCCTGCTCCTTTTGTATTGATACTGTGTGTTGTACAATTTTACAAGTTTGGAGAGGAAAAACTATTTACATCTGACCTCCTATAATTAATTTAAGATAAAAGTATAGCCAAACATGAACATATACAGATGCAGGGGGTATAATACAAATATTCACAGAGGCTCTTCAGAATGCAATTAACTTAGAAGGTCTTCCCACCAAGTTCACTAGCAATTAATTTTCCTTCACATGTGGAAGTCAAAGCCAAGTAATAAGGATGAATCTAAGGAAATGTTTCAGTATTCAGTACTTAATTGATTTAAACACCATGATCCATCAGGTTCCATCAGTCATCGATCACCTTCTATTCTGTAGCTGTAATATGAATAGTATGCTAAAGCATCGGTTGCATATTGTGATATGTGGTGTTAAGATGATCACAGTCAAAAGGATACCAGTTGAATACTTGTAGTGATTTAAAATTATTTTTTCATTACCCATATTTCTTCTGTTTTCTTGTTCACATTAATAAGTTGTGTATATTTCTTGCTAAACTGGCAGATTTTGCTCTGAGAATTCTTTTCAGAGCTAGTTTTGTCCTCTCCTTCCGTCAGACTCTCCCTTCTCATTCATTGTCCCATTTGCAGTGTCTTTAGAGCAGCCCATCAAGGATAGGTGTTTTAAAAATCTTTTTCTCTTCTAAGCTTTAGTGCCTGATTAAAGAAATGATTGCTAAGAGATTGTGGAAAGTATCATTAAGAAGGTCTAATTTGTTCTTTTCCTTACCTTCCATGCACAGGTTTCAGATGAGAATTTGTGAGTGAATGGGATAGCAGCATCTGAAAATATTCTTGTGCTGAGATTGTGACAATGGACAGGATACAAGGAGACTGTGCCAGTCATGTAGCACCAGGAGATGGAGAGAGGAGCAGAGAAGACCCAGGACTAACTGTGCTGGGAAAAGCACATGAGTTCTTTCAGATTTGTGATCTGGAAGGTAAAGGCTTCATCACTCATCAAGACATGCAGGTAAAACAAAATTGCCTATGTGAAATGCCCAATGAGAGAAGCTCCTAATGCCCTTAGTGAGTTGAGACTAATTAATTTAGAGTTAAAAATCATAATACCCTCCTGATAACTTCAAAGAGATTTGTAGGATTTAGAATAATCTCTTTGAAGTCTTACATAATGCTTGCATTTGTTTCCACAGACAAAGCAACAAAAAAGTGGAAAATCAAAGTAAGTGAAGCTTAAAAAAATGCCTGAGAAATTTAATTCCATTCTCACTGAGAAAGTTGAAACCCCAGTAAATTCATTGTTTTGCAATTTGCCACAGCATCGCATTACGAATGTATTCAGTCCACCAATTTTAACCGTTTTTTCAGCCGAATTGTTTAAATGTAGTCTTTCACTTTGGTTTCACCTGCCAGACAATGGTGAACTCTCAGCTGGATCACATATATATGTAGAAAGTACAGACAAACAGTATTTCAGCATTATTCAGTGTTCTCAATAACCTTACCAAATTGTTGTTAAATTGTGTGAGGGGCCAAAATAAAATTTGCTGAAAATGTTGATGGAAAAAAGCAAGTATATAACAAAATCTTTTGAAAATAGGATTGGGTGTATATTGGAGAAATGATAAGATGATTTGAACCAGTATGTGGCAGAAAACAAGAAGGTACTCATGCTTGACATGCAAAGCATAATTTCATTGTTAATCCGTTTCTGCTTCAATACTTATGGATGAAATAGAACTGGGGAGCGGTAGCAAATAAGTTTAGAGCAAGCTACTACCAATGGAAGCATCTAATATAAAATTTAGAAACCTTCCATATCCTCAGAATCAAATATGAGTCTGTGTATAGGAAAATGCGAAACACTTTTACCAACTATGTTGAAAGGCAAAAACCTCATACTAAAATGCTCAGATTACTAGCTCTCAAGAGTTTTCTGTACAGTTGTGTGTTGCAGAGATTTGTGATGACCTGTGCTATTTCTTCAAAGTTGAGAAAGGTAGGAGTGCAAATGCTTGCTGCCTGCAGGCTTTACCAATATATATTATCTCATGGAAGTAACTGAATGCAAACAAACAAACGTGTTGTAAGTGGTGATTTTGGTAAATGCAGACCCATAGAGAATTTAACGGGTTATAATTTTATTGCTTTTCCAAAAACTTAGTGACATCTATTTTCACCTAGTGGAAGACCTATATGTATATATGTATGTATGCATATATAAAAAATTTTAAAATCTGTTTTTGCAAGGAATGTAAAAACACTTGTTTCCATTTAAGTTTTACATTTAGAGTGCTGATAAGTTCGTACTTCAGGTTCTAAACCAGATGTTGCAAAAGATGCAGTAGAAAAAGGGTTGCAAAGGTTTACAAAGAACAGATAAAGTATGTCTTCTGTTTCACTGTATCTTTACCATATCTCACAACTTCAGTATATACCTAAGTGTCTGGTTCCTTTAAATACAGAAATAAGGGTGCTCAGAAGACTTGAGAAGATGCTTCTTTATATTTGCTTTTGTCTCCTGCTGATCCAATTAAAGATAATATTACAAATTCAGACCTTTTGAAGACACTGGATTATCCTTATTCCACTTAACACTTTAGTAAATCCAAAGTAATCCAGCTGAAAAGAATGCAGTTCCATTGACAAAAAAAACTGGGGTGAGACCCTTCTTTATTTGACTGTATAGTAATTTAGTGACAGTGAATAAAAATTACAAAAGTATTTTACAGTATTTCCAGCAGTTCAGAAACCCAGATTCATTGAAGCAGTGGTAGTTTTCTCATTGTCCCATCTTCCTTGTAATTCAGTAGTGGATCAATAGAGATTTATCTGGACACCAGTGACAGTAATCAACAATGTTTTCTAATGGATTTGGTACCCATTATTTTATTAATACACGAAGTAATGATGTTTTCTACTGAACAACTGTACATTAGACATATGCTGTTAGTTATTAATTATGTTTTATTAGAATGACTACTTAACTAGAATTCCTGTATTGCAAACCTGAGTTTGAAATCAATAAAGTTGATTTTGATTGCACTTTTCATGCTGTTCACTCCTGATAGCAAAGACATAAATCAATAAAGTAAATCAGTGTTTTCCTTAAAGGGTACTAAGTGTTGATCACTTTTGCATCCTGCTGTTTATTAGTTCAGTACTACTTACCATTAATGGAGCATTGCTTCAAATACAAGATTTTAACATTCAGCTTTTTAATCTTTAGTCATGTGATATGAGGCATGATTTTTAACAGAGTGCTAAGCATGTAAAAAGTGCTGAGTATCTAAAATCCAATTAACTTCAGTGGAACAGACCACGCAAACAAAATTTCTGTAGTGTCTAATAATAATATAGTAATTATATTAAAGATTTACTCCTCCCTGATTATATCATGCTGGTTTTTTTTGAGATTATGTTAATACTGGCTGTTTAGAATTTTTCATTCCATTTCAAAATATCAAATGTGCTAGACTTTCAAACAGACAAGAGGTTTTCTGAAATTGCAAGGAAGCCAGTTCTGCCTAAGGCTTGAAACCACAGCTTCACACTTTGGGCTTTGAGGTTGTCGTGAATAACAAGAATTAGTGTTGCAAAATGTTTTAGTTTAATGCATATAGCAGAATTAGGTTCAGATCTTGCTCTTAGCTATTTCACCTCTGTCTTTTTATTTAGCAAAGTAAAAGCTTGGTATTTTCACATAAGTAAGCACAGATGCAATGAAAGCACAGAGGACATTGGGTGACAATGCAGATAATTCCTCTTTAAGCTCCAGTGGTGTCTTTGGGTATGTTGGGTTTAATTTATTTATTTATTTATAAGAGCCTCATATTGAAAGGATCTATATATTTCTACAAAATGACCAAATAAACAAAAACAGACCTATGAGACCAAAAATAACATTTCTTTTCTTAACAACAACAACAAAAAACTTAATTTTTTTTTAGTAATAAAAACAAGAGGTTGGGAAAACATAGACTGAATCTTAGTAACAATGATAAGTGGGAGCCCAGTTCATCAAAGTCAGTAACTTATCCTCAGGGAGTTTAATGGAGCAAAATGTTGGTACATTCTTCAAAATCTCTTATTTTCCTTTTTTTTTTTTTTTCTTGGTCAAGAAAATGCAAGTAACTGTAGTATTTTGTATGCAAAATCAGTATAATTTGGTTCAGAATTTGAACCCTGCAATAGGGCAGTCCAACTGTAGTTGGAGAAGCATATATTTATCAGACAGATTTACAGCAAGACCCACAAACAGTTGCACTGGAATAGCAGGTCAGTCTGTGTTTATGACATGGTCAGAAGAGGACAGCCAGCTCTCAAGAAGCACTCCTTTGGGTCCCAAAGATCTGGCAATAAGAGTACAATTTCTGTTTTTCTAAGAGTAAAGAGCAATTTGTCTGAAGCGCCTTCTCCCTCATCAGTGCCATGTAGGCTGTAAAAAATTTTACGAGAAGCTCATTTTTAAAAGTTTCCCTTCAGATCTAAGAGAAAAAAATCTAAAGCTTTGGGAAGATGGGTGTGTTTAAGTGAGAAGCTGATAATTCAGGTGTATCGCTGATGAAGTAATGTATTTAGACTGAATGTACGTCAAGTTTTCTTAGTTTTTTGGAAGCGGGTAGCAATGCACAATTCGTCCTGCTGAGAATTCCCTTTGGGACCATTCCAGATAGTTCTGTGCTTTAAAAGCGCTGTTGTGTTCCCTTCTCAAGATCACCTTGGAATTCCATTTACTGCTCTTCCCTTCAACTCATACAGGTTTATAATGTATATCCTAAACCCTTCATTGCAGCTGGGGAAGTCCTGATAAATACACTCAGGCAATTCTTACCTTGGCTGTATGGCCTGGTATAATGAATAGTGGTTTCTATTGTTGGATTGCAGGAGAGACTTTCTTTGGCCCTAAATCCCTTCCCTACAGTGGAATAGATTAGCACTTGCATTCTGATGAACTTTATCAACCTGTTAGCTTGCAATTTTAATATGTTGTATGTACAATGAGTTCAGGGAAGGAATTAAAATATTAACTAATAAAGCAGAGGACTTCACCAGTGTATATTTATATTTCTTCCAAAGCTGAGGAAAGGTTCTACTCTTCCTGGTGCTATCTCCCAGTGGAAATCCTTGCTATTGTAGTTGTTTGCTGCTCCAGTTGCCTCCTATTTCTGGGAATCTGTCTATACTGTTAAAAGAATTGCAGTAAAATCATTAGGGCCAGATTTAAAGATATTTTTTTTTCTTCTATGTCTCTAGATTCTCAGGAAAAAAATAAATTATTTTGTAGAGATGGTTTCATAAAGTTTTCTCTTTTTTGGTGTGAGCATGCTGCATTTCAGCAGTAGACAGTCATGAACTACATTTAACTTGTTACAAGAGCAGCAGGTTTGCTCCTTGGACCATGCAGCTTTCTTAGCTTTGTTTCATTTATTTATTTACACATTTTAAAGCAGCTTTCATTAGGACAATATACCCTCTATTACATTCTTATTTATAGAGTCTCTTGCCTGACCTCATGACATGGAAGGAACTAGGCCTACAGTTCTGCTGGCAGGTTTGTCCAGCTGCATGATAAGGCATTTCACCAAGATCATCAAGCCATTTCACATGGACGCTGAGACTCCAGCTCAAATTCTACCTCTTCCCTGTGTGTTTGGAATCTGTGTCACAAGGATATTGTTCTCACTGCTTTGTTGTAAAGGATTCATAAAGACAAATAATGAAGTCATAAAAGCAGATCTCTCTCAGTTGATGTTGTTTTCCTCTGTGATATATTTGAATTTTCACCCTGGGAATCAAAAGGACCTATCCTTCTGTATTATGAACATTCTGTAGAATTTAGTGTTCCTCTCATCCTGTAGTACTGGGTAAAGTTTCTGCATGTTTTGTCATTCCAGAGGCTGCATCTTGAGTTACCTCTTAGCCTGGAAGAGCTTGAAAGAGTTTTTGTTACATTGGATGCTGATGGCAATGGCTCACTTACCCCAAAGGAGTTCACCACAGGATTTAGTGAGTTTGGAAAGCATGTCTCCTGTATAGAGCTTTATTCATAGTCTATACTTTCCACATCAGTAAAGAAGCATTTTATCTAACAGTACACTTAATGACGCACAGAGGGAGTCAGACTATTCCCTAGATATAGCAGATACATGTAGCAGATGAAGAAGTGGTCGAATTGTGTCTGTTAATGGACAAAGGGCTCCACGGTCTTTCTCTCCTGTATAAGATGGCAAGCAATGGCACAATATGAGACATATGATATAACCATCTGAATTACACCTGTTTTAAGCCATGGGGTAGAACTATGAACAAATTAAGATTATCTCTAAGATTAATGTAAGACACTGTTGAAAATGTGTTAATACCACTGTCCTTACAGCTGTAGAAATGCTTTCTACAACAAATTAGTTCTTCAAGTGATGTTGCTTTACTTCAAAACAAACCAGGATGAGGCAATTATTATTACTGCATGATGGGAGCTAAGTTCTTTGTAAGTGTCTGCTTTACAACAGCACTCTTACTGTCATGTTATCTGTGTTTGTGAAAGGATTGTTTTCTCTCCAGCTGTGAGGTTCCAGATAACATGACTGTTAGTGAGACTGTGTTCGGTTGTTTACACAGAATCAATTTTGTACTTAAATTTTAGCTCTGCTGACTATAAGCATCAGGTTTAAGCATTTTCTGTAGAAAATGAAATATCTTCTATGTATGAATTGTAACATTAAATCTCCATTAAAATACTATGTATAGGCACAGCAAATAGGACCTTAATTTTTGTTTGCAAATTATAGTTTGAAATTTTAATTCTTTCATGTCCCACCTCTCCCATTTTAGAGCTAGATCAAATATCTTATAAAGGGTATGCTTTAATCTGCAAATTGCCATTATTTAAACATGAAATAATGTACTTTTTGTAAGTAAACGATACATATTTCTTAATTAAATTAAGATTATTTTCATAAGTAGTCCCTGCAAAATCAAAATTTTCTGTTGAGGGAGGTTGTAAGTGGTTGCCCTCTCTAGCAGCTCCAGAGCCTGGAGATTCCTTCTGCCTAGCTGCTGGTGCCCAGTCCAGAGACCCGGTGGATGTGGCAGTTGTTTTCCTGTTTGCAGGTTCAACTGGTAGTGATGTTAAATGTGTATCCCAGAAACACCCACACACGCATGCACACACAGAGACATACTAAGGACACAGACACAGCAAGCTACACAGACTGCCTCAGACAAGGTGCTGCCTTCAACAGCCCCTATGTATAGGATTCACAGAAAACATAGACAGTGTAAAGCATGCTACATTTTAACTTGCTACACAGGATTGAGAGGTATTTCTAGGGATCCAGGCTAGGTAGTCCTACATTTGGCTAGGTGATGATGTTGGCATTCCTAGTAGAAGCAGAAGCTGTACTAGATAAAGGCTGCGTTAGAAAACTAGAGAATGCAGAAAGCAGAGCAGTGTCTGGATAAAACTTGTACTGCACCAATTAGTATGGGAGAATCCTGCTCATATTTCTAAATGGTGGCAGGTCTGAAATTTGCTGTAACCTCTCTTTGAAACATATTCTGTTGTCTCTGTTAACATGCTCTGCTGGGTGCGATGAGAAAAAAAATGCAAGATAGAGTTGATAAAACCATAAAACTACACCAGTATTTCTGTTTCCTTGGGTCTATGGTAACTTCTGTACTAGAATTTAGCATATAGCCAAAGATCCTCTGCAGAAAAACACACTACCCCTTTTGCCTAGATTCCTTAAAAATTCTGACTTGCAGATATTCTAATAAAATAGCTGGCACGTTTAGAATTTGATAGAATGTATCTAGTCTTCCCCGACTGAGCACAAGTGCACTGATTATTCGTGTGGGAAGCGTCCTCACTGTACAACTACTGTACTTCTTTCTTCCTTCCTTTTTATAGATGTATCTACATCTTTTTGCAGCTTTTTTTCTAAAAAGCCTGTACCTGTTTGTTTTAGTATTCTTTGCAGGTCTTGGTATTTTTGGCTCTCTTAGCTATATATATACCCTTTTTATTCCAATTCCAAGATAGTTTCAAGCTTCGCCTGCTTGTTAACTTGAACCCTTCAGACCAGTTTATTTCAGTAATAACTATTCTTGCTTAGACTCATGTTTAATTTAAACTGAATCAAGTAATTTGTCAATCTGTGGTTATTTTTTATAATCAATGCTTCTGTAGTGTTCTCAACACTTTAATAGAGCAAATACAAGGTAACATCATGTGCTGTTGGCTAGTGAAACATTGTTGAGAAAATCTCACGACTTTCATGAAAGTCTGTCCTGACTATGATGCAGTGTCAATAGCCAGGAATATCTGCATCACAGAATGGTTCAGGCTGGAAGGGACTTCTGGAGGTTATCTGGTCCGAACCCTGTGTTCAAGCAGGGCCACCTCAGGCCAGTTGCCTAGGGCTATGTCAGGATGGCTTTTGAATATCTCCAAGGAGAAAGACTCTACAACCTCCCTGGGCAACCTATGCCTGGTTACCCTCACAGTAGAAAAGTGTTTCCTCATATTCAGATGGAACCTCCTGTGTTTCAGTTTGTGCCCAGTGCCTCTTGTCCTGTCACTAGGCACCGCTGAAAAAAGCCTGGCTCTGTCCCTCTGTCCTCTTTGCACTCTCCCTTCACATACTTATATACCTTGATTATATCCCCGAGACTTCTCTTCTCTAGGCTAAACATGTCCAGCTCTCTCAGCCTTTTCTCATATGAGAGATGCTCCAGTCCCTTAATCATCTTTGTAGCCCTTTGTTGGACTCTCTCCAGTATGTCCACGTCTCGCTTGTACTGCAGAGCCCAGAATTGGACACAGAACTCCAGGTGTGGCCTCCTCAGTGCTGAACAAAAGAGAAGGATCACTTTCCTCAACCTGCTGACAATACTCTTGTCTAATGCAGCCGGGGATACCATTAGCCGCCTTTGCAGCCAGGGCACATTGCTGGGTCCTGTTCAACCTGGTGTCCACCTCCTGTTTTACCCATGTCCTTCTCTGCCAAGCTGCTTTCCAGCTAGGTGACCTCCAGCATATATTGGTGCATGGGGTTGTTCCTTCCCAGGTGGAGGACTTTGTGCTTCCCCTTGCTGAACTTCACAAGGTTCCTGTCAAGCCCATTTCTCAAGACTGTCGAGGTCCCTCTGGATGGCTGCACAACCTTCTGATGTATCAGCCAGTCCTCCCAGTTTGGTGTTGTCAGCAAACTTGCTGAGGGTGCACTCTGCCCCATCATCCAGGTCATTAATGAACATGTTAAACTGGACTGGAACCAGTATTGATCCCTGGGATACATGCTAGTCAGTACCGTCCAACTAGACTTTGCACCACTGATCGCCACCCTCTGGGCCTAGCTATTCAGCTGCTTTTCAGTCCACATCAGTGAATTCACATATAGCCTGTACCTCAACATCTTTTATGTAAGGATCTTGTTGGAGGCTCACTGAAGTCCAGGTAGACAATATCCACCACTCAAGTTGGTCAAGCATGACTTCCCCATGGTGAATCCATGCTGACTGCTCCTGATGATTTTCTCATCCTGACTAGCCTCTAGTTCCCTGGGTCCTATTTCTTGCCCTTCTTGAATGATCTTCAGTGTCATTCAAGAGTGACATATGCTTTCCCCCAGTCTTCTGGCACTTCTCCCAGCCGCTCTAATCAATCTATTTAAGATCGTTAAGAGTGTCCTCACAGCGACATCTGCCAGCTCCCTCAGCACTCCTATGCATCACATGAGGACCCACAGCCATATATATCTGTCCAGTTTACTTAAGTATTCCCTGACCTGATTGATCCTCTTCCACGAGGTGTACATCTTCCTTGCTCTAACCTTCTTCTTGGATCTCTGGGACCTGAGATTCCTAAAGGCCAGTCTTGCTAGTAAAGACTGAGACAAAGGCGGCATTCAGTACTTCTGCCTTTTCTATGTCCTGTGTAACCAAGTCCCTCATCTCACTGAGGAACACGTTTTCCCTAGCCTTCCTTTGTCTCCTATGTACTTATAGAAGCCCTTCTTTTTTTTTTTTTTTTTTTTAAACATTCCTGTCCCGATACTATTTCATTTGGTCTTTAGCTTTTCTAATTCATCCCTGCATGCCCAGAAATGTTTCTGTATTCTTCCCAGGTTACCCACCCTTGCTTCCACCCTCTGTGTGCTTTCTTTTTGTGTTTGAGTTTGGCCAGGAACTCATTCATCTACTCAGGCCTCCTGGTATTTTTACCTGGCTTTTTATTCAGTGGGGTGGAGCTCTCTTGAGCTTGGAGGAAGTGATCCTTGAATATTAAACAGCTTTCCTGGGCCCCTCTTACTGATAGGGCCTTATCCCAAGGGACTTTTCCAAGCAGATATTTGAAGAGGCCAAAGTCTGCTCTCCTAAAGTCCAGGGTTATGAGCTTACTTCTCACCCTCCTCCCTGCCCTCTGGGTCCTGAAGTCCACCATCTCATGGTCACTGCAGCCAAGGCTTTCTTTTGACTTTCACATCCCCAACGGGACCCTCCTTGTTGGTGGGTATGAGGTCCAGCAGAGCACCTCTCCTCATTGGCTCCCCTATTACTTGGAGGAGGAATTTATCAGCAATGCCCTCCAGTAACCTGGTTTGCTTATGTCCTGTTGCATTGTTCCTCCAACATATGGGGGACCTCAGCAACCTTGGTATGAGGACCAGGGGCCTGCAAATGCAAGGCTGTTCCCATCTGCCTGTAGAAAGCCTCATCCACTTGTTCTTCCTGGTTGGGTGGCCTATAGCAGATTCCCACTATACTGTCCTCTGTGCCTGTCCTCTCTTTAATCCTAACCCATAAGCTCTCCGCCACCTCCTCTTCTGTTTACACACTGAGCAACATGTATTCCAGCTGCCCTCCTATAAAGGGCAACCCCCTTGCCCCTCATCTTCCCTTCCTGTCCTTCCTAAAGAGCACGTATCACTCCATTGCCCACCATGTCTCCATGATCCAATCTTTCTGTTATTAATAGAAATATCCCAAATAGATGGAAGAAACTGCATAGGGGTCAAGTTTAGAGGAACTAAAATGCAAGTGAGTCAAATGGAGGGAAATAAGTTAATAAAATGTAGCTTTCTATATGCCATTTATACAGGAATTTGAGGTGTGCCTTTGGTCATGCACTAAAAAGACTTAAAATAGGAGGTGCGTTTTATTAGTAGCAATACTGTGGTTATTTTAGATTCCTAAACTCTATTTAAGCATATAAAAAATAAGGCTGAAACGTTTACAAAGTGCTTGCTGCAATTTATGTCTTTTGTTTATGGAGGTTTGAATTTTTTCAGTATGTTTGTGAATTTTGAGGTGAGTGATTTACTGAAGGTTAGACATTAAACTGGGGATGAAGTCAGGCATAGGACTCAGGGGTCCTCTTGCCATGCCTCATCTTTTTTTTGTTTCATTATACTCACTTTTCTGGTAAAAAGGTATAGGTGTTACCCTCACAAATTATATTTACTGTAAAATTTGATCTTTTTTATGTTGCTGTTCATTGACATTGCTCCCTATAGTAAGTTCTGAAAATGCTAACGTGTAATTTCTAATTCTTAGGCCAGTTTCTTTTGGGGCAGATTGCTTTGAATAATGAGATGATACAGCAATCAGAAGGTGAAACAGTCTGCCCACTAAAATGCGAAGAGACCGTCAGTGATGATGAGGATGAAGAATTCCAGTTCTCAAATCTGATGGATCGGCTTGGAGCTAAAAAGGTTTTGGATGAGTGAGTCTTCGTAGCGATAGTAATACATTGTATTATCTTTTACGATCCAGCTCTGGGTTTCATCTTAATGGAATCCAAGATGAATGACAAGAACCAAGGCTGCTCAGTAACACAGTGATTCTTTAAAAATTAATTTTCTTGGTTATCAGAGATTATAAAATGCCATTCAACCAAAATTGTACTCCAGGCATATGAAACATGTTTGCGCCATATATACCATTAACCCACTGACGTACCATGAGTTTTGAACATAGGTAATTACTAGCATGTAATCCACAGATGCCACTGATTTTCGATCAAAAAATGCATGATGACTGCTTTTGGCTGTGTTTAAAGGGCACCAGTTAACTGTAAGAAAGAATGTTTTCTCCCCCTTTTCTGCTTTTTCCTCCTCTGTATGCATAATTGCATGTTGTGATTACTCTGGTAACACTACCTCTTCAAGGACCTGGATGACTCACACTGAAATACAGAAGGCAAAAACCTGCTCTAAGAGCTTCTTGTGTGTTGGCCTGGCATTCATTGGTCAATCACAATGGATGTGGTAGATCTAAAAAAGCATGGGGCGAAAATGGGAGAGAATCTGGGCAGATAGTAGGGATGTTCAAGAAATGCATCAGTGATCCTTAACATGAAGTAAGTGCCTATCAGTGCTTCTCTTCACCTGTTACAGGAAAGAGTTGATTGTCAGTCATCCTGAAAGGCTTTCATTATGAAGAGATTTCTATCACCCACTTTCTCTATCTTTATTCTCATTTTGTCCTTTAAGTATAGCACTGTTTGCTGGCTAGGTTCAGGCTTACAATGTGCATTGAAGAGAATGAGTCAGGAAGAAAAAAACAAAGTTGTTTAGGATAATTTTGGCTAAGTATTAAAAACCCATTATCATTCTCAGTAGATTGTGTTTTTTCCTGTATCTGCTGAAGAGATTTGGAAACAAAACATTCTCTTGGTAAATCTTTAAATCAAAATTTTCAAGATGTTGTGTTTTGATTTTTGCAGCAGTCCCACTGTGGAATTAAAATGGGTTGAAAATCAAAGAAGACAGTACAAATGCAATTTGTTAACTTGTTTAAGTAACTTAGGAGACTGAGTCTCCTCATGACATGAGGAAGTGTTTTTGATTAGCTTTCCCACTGCCCCCTCCCCACTAGATTTGTGGGAACTTCTTCTAATAAAAGTGGTGGGACAGTACAGTGTATCTCATCCATCTCTTTCTTATCCATTCCTGTTTAAGTGAAGTGTCTGGCAAGGTACCCACTAAACAAGCAGTTCCTGTGACTCTCCACAGTCATGCATGGCCAAACTTTATGATGCACTTTTTGAATAAATACAGTTTCCATCATTTCCCACCCACCTCATACTTTTCAAATCTGACAGTGCTTAAGTAACACTTGTTTATAATAAGCCTTGTGTTCTGAGTGATGCCGCGAAGCCTCCGTCTACTAGGATGCTGTGAACATTTATTACAGCCTGAGAAATGTTCTCTCTTAATGAATCCTTTATGATCTCTTCTTTCAGTGAGAGTGATGTGAAGCAACTTTGGTTGCAGCTGAGAAAAGATGAACCTCATTTACTTTCCAATTTTGAAGAGTTCCTGGTCAGAATTTTTTCCCAGCTCCAAGAAGCAGATAATGAAAAGAACGAGTTGGAATGTGCTCTAAAAAAGTTAGTATTTCTCTTTGTTGGACTGATTGTGTAGTTTTACAACTTTCTTACCTAGTGTTTGAACCTTTGAGGTAAACAAAGTACTTCAGTGAAAGACTGAGGACTGTAATCACAAGAGTTCCTGTAATGTAAAATTTTACTACTCATGAAGAGTGCCAATAAAATTCTTTATGATGCAGAACTGGCTGAAATTAACTTTTCTCATCCAGTTAGCAGATTTTGTTGACTAAGATTCTTTTGCAGATGTCTATTATTGCATTGCAGTTTTAAGACAATATTAAACAGTTCCCTTCTAGTTAATCAGTTTGATTCCAGGGGACAGTCAGGTTTAGCAGTAAATCTGGTAAATTGTCTGTGTGCTTTGCAAACGTGTGCAGAAAAGCTATAAAGGTGGATTAACTGGCCAGAGAAATGAGAATTTTAAGATGTTAAGGCAGCATAAAGCACTGATATGAGTGAAAATGTAAAATATATATAATAAACATGAAATATCGTCAACAATATATATTGGTTTTATATGTAAAAACATGTATAATGTCTGTATATAAAAACAAATGTATAAAATGCATATGTTTTCCTGAAAAGCGGGTTCATTCCCCTGGTGTGCAAAACGCCAAACTACACACAGAGCAGAGGTATTTTATTAAATTCATTTTTGCACAATGGTGGGTGCCAGGTGGTAACTCCACAAAGCTAGCACACCGCACCAAGAAACTACAAGGTATTTATGGAGTTAAATGTGTCAGTCACAGCTAATATTCATGCCCCCCCAGCTAGTCATTGGTTAGTTTCTTTCGCACTTCATATTAAAGGTACAGCTCCCTTTAAATTTACTGTGCGTGCTCAGAGAGTAAGGGGCTTGTTTGAGTGGGGGTTTTTATGGCCTATGGGCATGATTTTTAATATTATAATGATGATAATTCATCTAAAGGACACTTAGTTTTAGTTCTTATCAACATCCCAATTAGTTGTCCTCCTTGACTATATACTTTATAACCCAGTTCTCAGCCTCTTCTGAGGCAAGATGTTCCCTTTTATGAGTCTCAGTTCTTCTTCAAGGATATAGTCGTAAAACAAACGCTTCCATATCTCTCAGCTCCCTTCTCTGGCTGCTAAGTTCTGTTCTGCCAGGCTTACATGGTTCATTGTTATTACTTAGCAGATAATTCCATTTTCTTTGGGATATCACAGATATAAAAAGAAATACGTAAGAACTAAAAATTAATAAATCATGCTTTAATATGTAGCTATCTAGAGGAAAAAAAATGTTATACTAAATCTAAATAGAATGCAAAATGATACTTATAGTTTAAGTTCACCTGTATTTTTATTAGAAAGTCACTTCTGAATTTCAGATTATTACAGATTGAGTAATAAAGTAAAAAATATTGTTGAATATTTACTTAATTTGTTCAGCACTCTTCTGGCTATCCTGAGGAGGTGACAAGGCTTCTGAAGAAAGAAAACCCCTAAAAATCTACGGTGATTAAAGACAATTGGTACCAGCATTTTCATATAAGTCTACGAGTGTGGTTTTAGCCTTCAGAAAGCTAGTCAGTTGGAAATAGCATAGAGATAGTTGTGCTGTCTGTTTTAGGCTAGGGATTATTAACAGCTGTGTGTGGTAAGGGGTTTGTTTTGTGTTTGGGGTTTTTAATCAGACTCTTGTCAGTGTTTTTTGGGAACTGAATGAATAAATTTAATAGCTGTGATCAGCACAGAGGTGCACACAGGATACATTATCATTACCTGATTTTTCTGGCTGACGAGAAATCTCTACCTTAAAGATGCAATGGTTTTTTATGCATTTGTAGTAAAAACAGGTTTTAGCTAATTTCTTCTTTCTATTGCTCCTGATAACACCTCTGATTTCAGAACATAGATTGTTGTTTTGTTTGTAATCTGTAGCTGGAAGGAGTCAGAACTATCAGAGGAGTGAATATTGTCTTTGGTAATAGAGGGGATGAATAATCTATTTTATTTTAAACTATGTACAAATAACAGCAAAGCTCAAGACAAGACCATGTAGAGAGGGAAAAAAAATTTTTTTTAATACCCACATGCTTCTTAGCACTAAGATGCATGCACCCATGCAGACTGGCCAGGATTTACTGTGGGGCCATAGAAGATAAGGGATGCTGCTTACTGAGGTCTTATCATGTCTCCTGGATTCTTCTTGGTTGGTGACAATAGTACCCTTTGGAAGTTGAGAATGAATAGGGTCTTTCATCTTTCCTTCCTGACTGACCTCTGTGAGTCATTAGGCAATAATGCAGACTACTCTTAGGCTTTTGTCTCCTTTCCTGGATGTAGGCTATGCTTTTGTCTTAAGTTGTTCCGTGTTTTTCTAAACTGGGTGGTCTGAGACTCTTCATTTGCATGTGCTAGGATCTTTGTGCGCTGCCAATCTATGCTGTCAACCCATGCCATTGTTCTGTACCTGTTGTTTGTCTTTTCTTCTGGAGCTTTCACACATGCATATTTTCATTCATGAACCTGAATCCTGTGGTCTAAGACACCTAGGGGTTTCTTCCTGTCTTGGTTCAATAGATACAAGTATGCTGCTGTTCCCATTTGTAGGTCCAGCCAGTAGTGAGGCTGAACATATATTCTCAATACACACACATGCAGGGGACCACACATGGGAATGCTGTGCAGACTGATTAGAAAGCAGTGTCTCTATGGCACCCACCCAAACACAAGCAGCATTCAAACAAACATGAAGGATGACAGCCTGATCCTGTTTCTCTCATCCAGTTATCCAGAGTGAATTTTATTTGTGAAAACATACACACATGCAATCCTCCCCCATATTTACTTTATTGAGAAACAAACCTGCATACACAGATCCTTTGTATATTAGTGTGGACTTTAGTCTACCTAATGTCCCTGCCTACACCCTAGGCCCCTTACCCATTCCTTGACTCAGACCTTGGGTCTTTCTAGATATGGGTCTCCTACTCCCTGGCTGATTCAGCTGGATTGAAGTTTGCTACCAGAATGTGTTTGTTTGCTCACTCATTAACAGTCACAGATCCTTCAGATATTAGCATGGGGCTTTTTAATTCCCATGCCCAAGCCAAGGTCCTGGTCACTTTACCTCCAGTCATCTGATACTGGTATCTAAGTAATCATGCTCTTAGATGGTGTTACTGATGTGCTTATCCAGACGCTGTTTTCTTTGGCAAGGTTCCTCTCCCCAAAAGGTGCTAAATACTCTCCTTCAGATAGCTTTGAGGTTGGCTGTTCACTGCATAACTCCTCCTAGAAAGGAGGAGTTTCACCCTGTGAAAGCCATCCATCTGTAACTGTTATCAGTTTCTCATATAATGTCCGGCAGTTTCTCATACACTGTTCAGTTGGTTAATCTTCAGGCTAAGGCCTAGTCATCTCAACACTTGAACATTTAATTTATACCAGCGTTAACATGTCTCTTACAAACCTGTTCTCAGAGTGATCAATAAACTTGTAAGTTTATAATACGTATGTATAACATGCAGCATGATCCTGCACAGAGGAAATTTGTGGTACTTTGTTGGGTGTTACCCAAAGGCATAGGGTTGATCTCCCTGTGAATTTTTATTTATATATGATTTTTTTAATATATATATGTATGTGTGTATATATGAGCACTTATGGTTAAAGAAACCTTCTGTGTGCCAAGTAAGTCTCTAGGAAAAAACGTTGGTAACTTTTAAATAGTCTTGAAGGAGAGATTTTGCTTATGGTACTGTCTACTGCTGACCCTGTTACAGATACCAGTATTTTTGTCCTCTGAACATGCAAATTATGGCACTGTGCACACTTAGTGTGTGACTGTTTTTATTACTTAGTAACAAGCCACCATTTTTTCCAGTATTAAAGGTCTGCTTTAGTAGTTCAGGTAAACTGACCCACTCTGATTTTTTTCAGATATTAACCTCAGATTAACCTCCTCGCAGTTAAATATTTTAAGCAGTTAGGACAATTGTTGGAGAAGAAACTTAAAGCCTACCGCTGTGATCTCTTAGTTAAAGAGTTTCAACAAAGATTCCTAACAAGATATCAAATATATTCCTGATACACTCCCAGAAGAGATTTATCAGTGCATCAGGCATATTCTGTGACATGGGCATGTTTCTCCTTACAGGTAATCTGTAATTCTTGTTCAGTAGAACAACAGCCAAAATACTGCTGATCAGTTTTTACATAGAACTGAACACACTTTAAGGAAAACAAAGCAAACAGCCACATTTTTTATCCCAGAACTGGTGTTCTTCTCTTCACTGGTGTTAATCATCATAAAGGAATTGATGATGAGCTGTTGCCTATATTTATAGATTCTAAGGCAAAAGGAAAATATGAGGTTTAAACCTTCTCCTTTTAAAAATAGTCATTTGCTTTTTTTTTTCATTTAAACAAAAGTGAGAGACACTTACTATAGTGATGAATCAAACCAAATACTGTACATATATCTGGTCTGGTGCTGGAATCAGCAGTAGCTAATCTGTGCACTGAAAGTGTGGGCTAGTAGCTTTTTGCTTTTGGCATCTACATGTAAGTCATGGTTATGTTATGCTGAGCTTGGAAGGGGCAATTACAATTCCAGGGAAACCCCTTGGGTCATTGCAGAGAGCTTCCTGAAATCATCAGTTTAAGGTGCAATGGCAGCCAAAAAACCCATTAAAATGGTATGCATAATCAGGAAGGGTACTGAGAACATGACAAAGCATCTTTTTGCTACTACATAGAATCCTGGTGCACCCATGTCTTGAGTGCTGAGTGAAGCTCTGGTCTTTGCAACACAGGAAGAATGTAGTGGAATGAAGAAAGGTACAGAGAGTGGCAACTCAGTGGTTAAGGGAATGGAACAGCGGTTCTGAGAGCGCTGTTTTTAAAAAGTAGGATCTCTTGAGTGAGGAGGTAAAGGTTGGATTGGAATATGGTAGATATGGTGCTTGAGGATATGGTTTAGTGGTGGACTTGGCAGTGATAGGTTAGCAGTTGGACTTGATGATCTTAAGGGTCTTTCCAGCCTTAACAATTCTATGATTCTATCATCTTTACAAAATCATGGGACCACTGACTAGGCTGAATGAAGAACTGTTGTTCTTCAAATCCCTAGCATTAGAACCAAGAAGCATTTAAAAAGACATAGGAATTAAGCTTAAAACAGATGAAAAAGATACCTTTTTCTTTTAATAGCAGATAAAATCTTCATCTGCCATTAGCTCTGTCTGCTACTATGCTTTGCATTTGAGAGACAAACCTAGTAAAAAGGGGCTGCTTCAAAGGAGAGTTCTAAACAGAAAAGATAAACATAAGGGTAAATGGGAGGGGAAGGATGAACTGACTTCTCTTTGCGCTTAGCATGGGATAGTGTCAGAGTCCACCTTTGGTGGAAGGAGAATCAGCATCTCAGAAGATTAGTGCACTGCACAAAGGGCACAAATCACTGTATTTTTTTAAGGGGAAAGAAGAACCATTACAACAAACTGCCTGAACAGCAACGGTGAAACCCAAACATTTCACATTGCAGCTACATGAACGGGCAGAAATTAAACCCTTTTGAGTGTGTTGATCCTGAACTCATCATTTGAACTTAGTGAACTCATGTTACATTCCATTTTCATTAATGTGCTCAGCAACAACACCGCCTCCCTTTCGTCCTGTTTCTGTTTATTCCACAGCATTACTAGAAAGAGGAAGATCACATTATCAAATATACTTTGAGTAAAACTGGATGGTATGATCCCGGGGAATAGAGATTTTAATCAAAATGTTTTGCATTTTTCACATAACAATGATATGCCCTTATGGCTTTAATTATTTTCCCCTGACTGCATGTGGGGAGTATTTGCCAGCTAATGTATTGGATTATTTTTTCTGTTGCTTGTTAGTTACATTACCTGTAATTGTATTACACTTTTAGTTAGGATATTATTTATCTTTGTGTTTAATTTGATTGGAGTTAAGAATGGTAAGCCATGCATGAAATGCTTGGGGAGGAGCATTCAGCCTGCAAAAATGGCATGTGCTTATGTGCCAGACCAACTAAAAAGATTCCTACACCCAGAGGTACCTCCTGGATGTAGTCTTGATGTTGCTGTCATATCCTTTCCTTCCAAACACATAAGAGGAAAGAAATATCTAAATCAGCAGCTTAATACAGGACTAAAGTTATTCTTCCTGTCGCACAGCAAAGAAAATCATTATGATTCCCATGGAAACACTGACTGCTGTGCAATGTGTTCTGCCTGTGCAAAGTTACAGTTTTTCAGTACATAGTCAGTCTAGCCCTGATCAAAGTGACATTATACTGCATGAATACAGTATTTTTAAATATGACCTTAGCATCTCTGCCGTATCTTTCTAAATAATTAATTCTTTATGAATTTGTGTAATTTTATTCCATTGATGAATGCTAATTTCTTATGAAGCATTTCCTTAGTTTTAAGAAAATAAAATTTGAGATCAGAACATGACCTGACTTTACACTATAAGTGGAGTAAGGCAACAAAAAGGGCTTCTGGATTTTCTGGCACTCTCTATTTGAAGCATAGCAATCACATGAGAAGGCCCTTGTCTGGACTGCTTTTCTCACCTAATCAGAGTTTACAAAAATGTAAGTGACAGCAATAGTTTTCCTCAAATTGGTGGAGTTTGATATTTGTTTATTGCTGCTCTAAATCCTTAGAAAATGCCTTCCCCCTCATCTTTTACCTGTGACTGAAAATGCAAGCTGGCAATGTGAAGTGTTCTGATGTTTGAAAAGGGGAATGACAGACTTGTTTCTGGTGTTTCTCACTCGTCTTAGCTTAGGTAATTTTTTTTGAAGTTTCATTCTGATTTGTTTGGCTTTAATTGAACAGAGAATGAGGCCTTCAATAAGTGAAAACACAGGATATGTAGAGCATTAGGTAAAAAAAAATAGTAGACACCAAGATTACAAAATTAAAGGCTTTTTTTCTGCTCTATATTCCTTGTCATGCTCTTACTGGTGCAAGTTTCCTAGGAGATTATGTACTTTTATTTGTAACAGATGCATTCTGCAGATTGCTCAAGAAACAGCTCTAGCAAGAGGAATGTGGGGGATATATAAAGGCCCTAGTAATCTCTATTAACAGTCTTTCTAGGATGTCCCCTGAGTTTGATGGAAAGTAATTTTTGCTTTTCAGTTTCTGGATTAATGAGAATAGAATAGAATGCAGAACAAAGCAGCTGTCTTGTTCCCTTTCAACAGTTAAATTTTTTTTGCCCAGACTAAAGCATCTCAGTGTAATCCTTCATGTATCAAACTGCAGTGATATTAATTGCAACATTCTATTGGAAAAAATGAGCTTTGTAAGTCCTTTTTTCCTACAGCCAGATGTACTTGTGCACAGCATATTTATTTCTGTTCTTCAGCTGGGCTTTTCAAATTTCTTTCAGCAAAGCTGTTAGAGAGGCAGTAAGGCAGCTTTCAAGAAGGACTTTCAAGTCCATTCTAGCTAAACATGGTAGACATGATAGAAGTACCTCATTCAGTGCTCTTGATTGGTGAACAATGCAGTTCCAGATTAAAAAAAAAGTTGCAGTGAAAATACTTTTAACTGGCAAACTTAGGCTCTGTTATTCTTAGTATTGTCACTAGGAAGCTCTGTTCCTTAAACCTAAGATTTAGTAGTCATTAAAAGTGCATAATGAACAGCTGCTTTATATAGAAACATCAGATGTGTAGCTTTATTAGCCTTTGAGCTGTTGAAACTTTACTTCCATGACAAAAAAAACCCAAAACTTTAAACTGTGGCCTTTTCTGCACAAAAAATTCCTGTTTTCTTAACCCTAGGACATTCTCTGGAGTCTTGCGTTGAGGCAGAAATATGGGGCTTAGCTCCTAATGTGAGCCGTGACTTGAAGTAGTGCTACAAAGACCTGCTCAGAATACTTTTATCTCTTATTAGGAAAACTGCTGCTTATGGTGAAGAAATTCAGCATCTCTATGAGGAAATGGAACAGCAAATCAAAAAGGAGAAAGAGCAGTTTCTCTTGAAAGTGAGTGTCTCTCTGTTCTTGTGGGATTGGATTCTGCTCCCAATTCCAGTGGTTTTGTACTCATTCTGGATATGATATGAAAGCCCACAAAATGTGTTTCACAACAGAATAAGGAAAAATATTATTTGCATCACTGCTACTTTTGTACCGAACCAGGCTCTGGAAAGTCAACTGAACTACAGCCTTGTTGTATTATCGATGCTGCTGTAAGTCCAACTTCTGGTCACAGTTAAGAAAAATGCTCTTTGAGGTTCAGAACAGCACTAATCCTGTTGAGTTCTGCAGTCTCTGTTTTTGAGGAGGGGATAAGTTCTCACTAAAGAGCAACATCAGATAAATCAAGTGATGGTAATTTCTGAAACCACCACAGCTATTTGGAAAATAAGCATAGGTCAGATTCTTTTGTCACTGCCATGGTGCTTCCAGAACACTGGACGAGTAATTCCCTTTTCTTATGAAGTCTCCTTTAAATCTCC
This sequence comes from Phalacrocorax aristotelis, assembly GCF_949628215.1. NCBI lineage: Eukaryota > Metazoa > Chordata > Aves > Suliformes > Phalacrocoracidae > Phalacrocorax > Phalacrocorax aristotelis. The sequence continues at coordinate 134,240,175 of NC_134276.1, read as the reverse complement.
TCTCTGCTTTTATAGTCTGTTCTTTTGATTTTTCTGTCCTGTTTTTTCTCCTAAAGCAAGGAAGACTAACAGAGTCCCAGTATGCTCCAAGAAAGAGAACCTTAGAATAATTTATGTGGGAATGCACCTATGCTGCTAACTTTCAAACCAGATCTCAGATTGGTCAGGGACTTATACAACTGATTTTTGAGTATGCAAATGATGGAGATTCCACAGCTTCTCTGGGTGGCCTGGGTGGCTACTGGCTCATGCCTTTTTTGTTGTCTTGAAAGCAGTCTTATAAATGAAACCAATACGTGGTTTCAAACAACACATGGTACTCAAAATGTTGCCAAAACTAGTGCATATCCATCAATTATTGCCTCCATTCTCAATCAAATATGATATAAAAAAAATCCTTTTGTGATCCAAATATATAAAGTATTGTTTTGTTTCCTGACATAAAGTGTGTTAGAGCAAGAAGAACCTTATTCAGCTGATGAATCAGTTTTTTCACTTGCCTCACAGAGTAGTGAACCTGACTCATAAATTTCAATTTTTTTTCATTCCAGGCTGAGAGCCATTTTTAGTGATGGATAAGATGAACCCTTTATATAAAACTTGTATATCAGCTGAAGGATAAAAAGTATTTTCAACTTTGTCTGATGGCAGTTGTGGAAGAAATGGATTATAAGCTCCTAATAGCCCATAACTGAAGTTGTATTGAAAATCCTAAAACAACAAAGGCTTTTCCATAAGCAATGATTGTTGGATCTCCTAACTAGTTGTATATTTGAGGTAAAGCCATTCCTTTCAAGCTTTTTCTTTAAAGCTTCCCACTGAAGCTATTTACAGTTTAGTCAGCATTCACATAATGTTGTGAATGTTGTCAGATACTCAAAAGTACTGTTTCTTGGCATGACTAATTTGGGATTTGGGGAGATCTGACTGTTAAATTCTTTCTCTAATGCAAAGTCTCACAAAGACTTTACAGCCTGGAGAGATGCATTGATGCCATATAAAAGAGAAATTATGGCTTGAATGAAGAACAGCTCTTGAAGAATACATTTAAAGAATTTGATAAGATGCAAATAAGTACGAATTGTAGCTATTTATGGTACTTAATACCCTGCTGACTGAAGATTGTACAAAAGGGGCAGTTAGTCTGTCTTTTTCACTTGCACTTATATTCTTCCAAATACGAAGCCAGTTAACATGCATTTGATTACCCCATTATATGTACTGCTGAATGGGAAAAGCCGTCTTGAGGGAATTCTTATTTTTGTTGAGAGGCATTTTTCTGGGGACCTTAGAGAGTAGAAGCTTGTTGTGGAGGAATAGGACAGATTCTCAGCTGATAGGAACTGCTGGAACCTGGTTTTCTCAGGGGAGGTCCAACAGTTTGTCTCAGCTAAGGATTGTCTGAAGAAGTAATCCCAAATAGGACTGGGAATTCCCAGCGATTGTAGGTGTTGGACAGATGGATATAATGGCTAAGTGGATGACAGAGCCTGAAACCCAGATAACTAACTTATACCAGTGAAACATCTGTGTCAAATTGCTATTAGTGATGGGTTTTAAAGGTAGCAGGTATTGTTTCCTTTACTTCAACCTGAGTTGCTGTGTTATGTGTCAGTAGCCTGTATCTCCCATGTCAATCCTGACTCCATACAGTTACAGTATGATTCCATAATAATTTAAATTTGTCCAGGTTATTTCTATCAGTGCATTCTCATCAATTCTCTGTGTCAGCAGTTGTCTGGTTCAAGAAACCAAATGTGCAAGAATGCTATTCACTTTTTTTGTGTGATGGTTTTTTTTTTCCTGCTTGCCTAGCTCTCTGAAACAGCTCACTGCTGCAACAGATGAGCATGAATGCTAGTGTATAAGAGCATGAGGGTATGTGTAGCTGGAAGTGGGAGGATGCATTCTCACTTAATTGATTTAGGTTGGCTCAGTTCCTAAGGCTCATGCCTAAGAAGACTTCTGCCTTCACTTTGTAGCCTTGATGCTTACTCGTGTGCACTCAGCCCATCCTGTAGCAACTGCAGTCATTGAAGTTGCTGGACTACACCAGTTTACAGAAGCTCAGAGTCCAGATTCATGAGTGATACTGTCCCTAAACTGAGTTCTATCAGTAGCTCGTTACATTCACTATGAAAGTTTGCCTATTATTTTCATGCCAAATTCCTTATGTCTCTTCCTGCTGACAAAATTGTGCTGTTCTATTAATACATTTCCTCTTTGAATTTTGCAGGACACAGAGAGGTTTCAGTCCTACAGTCAAGAGCTGGAGTGCAAGCTCCTGTCAAAAGAACAAGAACTGGAACATTTGGTTCAAAAACAGAAGAGGGTATTGACTGATATCCTTCAGAGTTAAAAACTGTATAATTTTTATTTGTTCATATGATTTTCTATTTTAGGTCCCAGAAATGCAAGTTGGTGTGGTGTGGTTCTGCCAAACTGTGACCCTCTGTTGCTTTTGTGTCATAAGTGTAGATACCCTAATGCATTTAAATGTGGAGTTATGACTGCTACACTTCATGCATGTGCTTAAGAAAAATGTTACCCTCTATTTCTAAAGCAGTTTTCCTTTTATGTGATAAAATAAAAAAAAATGTTGCAGGTATTCTCCCCAGGTACTAGGTTAATCTTATGAAAAAGTAGCAGAATTCCACCGCCTTCAATGTGCTATGAACTGGCTTAATGCCAGACAGCTGAAGAGCAGAGAACAACGATTTGGGTTTTATAGTGTACAACTTTGCTCAAAGCTTGTAGCAACTCTTCATTTACTTGTTTTGGATGATTCAGCACTATGACCTTGAAATGCTCCCTCCTGAACAACCTGCTCCTGATACATCTCTCTGTGGTAACAGTTTTAGAGTAGTGGATGGTTCTCTTGTGTGGTTACAGCTTGCCAAGTTCCTGTATTAAAGCCTGATGTGTTTTACTTCTTAAAATACGTCATCTGCATTTCTGCATATGTGAACTTGCTGTAAAATGTCTCCCAGGTCAGTGCATGAAAGACTAGTGATAGGGAAAGGGGGTAGCAATGGAATTTAAAGGGCTGAAATGGAATGCTGTGAAACCGACTCCCTCTGTAGAATATGAATATAAAATACATGTAAAATGTCTTTTCCTGGCAGCAGTGCTTGGGAGTGCCAGTCCTGGGAAGTAGGAGAGAAGTAAGGGGAAGGGAAAGAAGAGGAAAAAGAAGTTTGAGGGCAGTTTCCTAGGTGTGTGCAGTTTTAGATTCTCTTCTGAAGAATGAAACCAGGTGCTGCTGAAGCTGATGGGAATTGTAGGATTGTACTTGAATAAGAGGGTAGACAAACCTCTAGCTTACTATAATTATGCAACTTTAGCTGATGAGGATATAGGACCAAACTAAAAGGCCTCTACATAATTGGAATCAACTGCCTGATCTTAATTAACTTTGTTCAGTACCACTGTGAATCAGAATAGATGTGGTTTTATGCAGGCTGTTTACCACATTGCAGCACTATAGTGAAATAATCTATAATTTGAAGATATCTGTGGGGCACACAAATCAGGGATTTTTAGTCTCAAGCTAACTGCAAAAGTATAAGAAAATATTTATCATAATTTTCTAATTATTATATTTTAATATTCTTTTTTTGGTTGGTTCAGCGTTTTTTTGCTTTAAAGCTATGTTTAAAACTTAGTTATCAACTAGTAGTTCTGTAAAACCCTTTTCCTCTGGTTCTCTAAAATATATTTGTTCTAAGTTTGGTATAAAAACCACAGAAGCTATTCAAAGGCTTATACTTGATTTTAAGCCTGGTCTAATCAAGTAATACAGGCAGCAGTATCAGGAAGTTTTATACTATGATTATTGTCTACATTGCCTATTGTCTACGCTTGCCTATCTTGGAGAACATAGAATCATAGAATCGTTTGGGCTGGAAAAGTCCTTTAAGATTACGTCATGGTTTTAGCTGGGATAGAGTTAAGTTTCTTCACTGTATCTGGCATAGTGCTGTGTGTTGATAACACACCGATGTTTTAGTTGTTGCTATGTAGTGTTTATATTAGTCAAGGACTTTTCTAGCTTTCCGTGCTCTGCCAGCTGTACAGCTAAGAGAGCTGATTCAAACTGGCCAAAGGGATATTCCATATTATGTAACATCATGCCCAGTATGTTAACTGGGAGGAGCTGGCTGGGAGAGGGAGGCAGCAATCGTGGCTCGGGGTCCGGCAGCATCAGTCAGCGGGTGGTGAGCAGTTGTATCATTTGTGGTGTTGTATTTTTTTCCCTTTTTCCCTTTTCCTTTTTATTATATTATCATTATTGTTATTATTGTCATAACCATTATTATAATTATTTTAATTATTAAACTGTTCTTAACCCACAAGTTTTTTTTTTTTGCTTTTGCTCTTCCCATTCTCTCCCCCATCCCAGAGGGGTGGGGGAGTGAGCGAGCGGCTGCGTGGTGTTTAGTTGGCCAAGTGGGGCTGTACCACGACAGATCATCAAGCCCAACTGTTAACATAGCACTGCTAAGTCTACCAGTAAACCATGTCCCTAAGCACCACATCTACATGTATTTTAAATACCTCTAGGTATGGTGACTCAACCATAAAACAGTCTGCGTTGTTTTTATTACTATTATTTTTAATGTCATTTTATATTTTCCTTCTCTATTCATGGCATTGTTCTCCCCCCCTTCTTCCCCCCTTTCTTTCCCCCCCTTCATCCCCCCCGTTTCTTCCCTTCCCTCTTCCCCCCCTCTTTAGCTGAGATGGCAGAAAGGTTATTGCTTGTTATTACTAGGGGTGAGAAGGTTTATCAGCTACCAGATTTAAATCTAACAGTTTTTAGGTGGAACTCTGAATCACTCTGTGTAGGCCTTGTCATTGGGGGAAATTATCTAAAATAGCAGCTGTGAATATCAACTAAGTACTGCTAATCTGTTCTGTAATCACCTTTTTTGTGGTTTGTCCTGGTGCATTTTTGAAGTGGATGAAATTCAGTCATAGAGTGGAAGGGCTTTGTTTTTGTGTAACATAATTATGTCTGTGCATAGGGAAGTGGAAGAGCACCATATATGTTTTATTCATATGTTGGCTTTGATAGAAATAGCTTCCCTACTCAACTAACCTCTAAGACTTGAATTGAAAGCCTCAAAACAAAGATGCCACGGTTAGTTATGGTTTCTGTTCTCTTTTCTTCCATGCCAGTTAGAGCAGCAATGTACAGAACTTCTGAGTGGCAAAGAAGAAACCAAAGCAGAGAACACAAAGCTGAAGCTGACTAACCAGGAGCTGCTGGGAGACCTGGAGAGAACATCTCATGAACTAAGCCTGGCTCAACAAGAGTTACAGGTGCTTCAGGAGGAGGCATCAAGACTACATGAGGAGAAGGAAATGTAGGTCTCCAGCTGCACTGGTTCTAGTGCATTTGCTTAGCGTGCCAGTGAGCCTCCTTCTCAGGGTACTCAGTGCTGTGATTTAAGTTTGTGTCATAAGCAGAAACTGCCAGCAAAGCCAAGTGCAGTTCTAGATATTTTTCCTCAAGAAATTTGGCATCTTCTGTAGCATATCTGGCTTCTACAGAATCTTTTGCTACTTCTTCAAAATGTCAGTATTCTCCCACCCCCCACCATCCCATTTGTTGAGGGTGTTTGGAATTAAAATTCAGTTTAATTGGTTTAAAAGTATGTCTTTTTGAAATACCAGTGGGATTACTTACAGAAATTACAGTTGTAGCACATGATGCTCCGTCATCCTCAAAGCCAGGTCTACCTGAGTCTTCCTTCTCCGAATGTACTCTGGCTATGAGACAGCTAGGATGTGCTGCTTTTCTTCATCAAAAGCCAGTCTACTACATAACTTCTGACCAAGGAACCTGGCCAGCAAGATAAAACATAGCTTATACAGCTAAATCACAATTCACACAAGGGCTTATGGTGACCCAGAACGATCATTTTGGGTTTTCCAGTTCAAATGTTTTGGATTTCAGATGCTGACTCTGAATTTAAAAATATTTTTCAAGCAGAAATATTTACAATTCATATTTTGAGGGATAGAAATAGCCTTGAAGATCAATCTACTGTCTTGTTCCAGCCTTCTGCACAAAGCAAAAGTTACATTACCCTGAAGCTGTAATCAGCAGAAATGTTCGCTGAAGTCATTTAATGGAAGATAGTTTTAAAAAAATGCTCAGGGATCTGTAAAACCCTTTTGTTGTCAATGGAGAGCACGTGGATGCCAGACTGTGGTGCATATCTTGCCAGACTCTGTATATTTCAGCAATGAACTATGTAACTTAGAGCTGTAGCTATTTGGCATGTTTCAGGATAGAGCAGGATATTAGATATTCTATATTAGTTATAGCTCCCTATTAGATCAAATTCTTCTTCTGTTAAGCTTTGTGCCAAACTCTACTTAGTTACTAATTTCATTTTTCTTTAGGATATAAAGAACTTTATTGATAAATGATCGTTAAAGAACAGCCATTGTGTTTAGAACATTAATTTTAGGTTTGCATGTTTGGTATGTGTTTCAGAAGTAGCCAGTAGAAATATTCCTCCTCAAGCTGATTTGTTTCCTCTTTGAGGCCTCTCTTTTCAGATCCAGAGTAAAGACTGTGTGATGATCAGGTTTTAAAGCTACAGAGAAAATCTGCCCAGTGGTCAGACTGCTTAATAATATTGCTGCATTTACAAAGCCCTTTGGATTCAATAGTTTTTTATGGAATTAGAGCTCAGCCCTACTCAACTGCCCTTGCAATGTTGCTTTAAATGTCTATGAGTCTAGTAAGACCTCAGCTGTTGAAGCAGGTGTAACGTTCAGACTGTGCACAGGAAGAACTTGAGGCTTCACTGAAAGGCAAAAAACCTTAAAGGCCAGACACCAAGTTGCAATAAGTCAAAGTAAATGGTGTAAATCTAGTGTAAAAATCTGAGACCCTGTGTCCAATGTTGAAGGCTGAATAACTGTTAAAGTAGGAACTGAAAAGAAATTGTAGGGAACGTAGGTGTGTGAGCCTGACATATCGTTCCAGTGGCAAGATAAACTCTAATTTTGGATAAAATGTTATATGGTCTTCAGTGTAATCCTGAGAAGGATTTCAGGAGTATGTCTTTTATGAATGATTCAAGTGCCAGTATCAGCGCATATTAAGCTCTCTGGATGAAGAAATTGTAAAGCTATATTTTTTAAAAAAGAGCTTCTACTCCTTCCTCTGCTAACTCAAACTGCTGTGGTACTGTAGGCCTTATACTGAATAAACTCTTTTAAAATTAGTAACCATTCATGCAGAAAAAAGTCTACAGGTTTGCAGAAGCTGGAGTCTCAAATGTAGATATTTCTAGGGGGAAGCATTTTGGCAGTGTTGTTATCATGGTTAGAACAATTTTCTTTATTTATTTTCATTACAGGGAGGTGTACCGAGTGACAGAAACCTTACAGAGAGAGAAGTCAGGACTTCTGAAGCAGCTGGATTTTCTAAGGTAATGCAGACGTTACATTCAAGAACCTTGTGCATCTTTCTAAAGAGGTACATGAAAGAATGAAATTAGGTTGCGATATGTACTGGATGTAGGTGTCCAGGTGTTTGCAGTGGGGTGCCACAGGGGTGGCCTCTGTGCCAGGGAGGAGAGGCCAGGGCTGCCCTGTGCCGGATACAGCCCGTTCCTCTCGGCTCCAGCAGATCCACGGCAGGGCACAGCTGAGCCCCTCAGCCAAGATGGTGGTGCTTGTGGGGAAGCGTGTGGAAGAAAGGGTAGAAAACACTGTACAGCAGTTGAGAAAGAGGTGTTAGGAAAAAATGTGTGAGAAACAGCCCTACAGACACCAAATCAAAAGAGATTCCTCCAAGAAGGAGGTGGAGTAGAGATTCCCCTGCAGCCTGTGCAGAGCCCATCCAGGAGCAGGGTCCTGACAAGAGCTACGGCCTGTAGAAAGGAACCTAAGGAGGAGCAGGTTTTCTGGCAGGAACTGTGGCACATGGGGGACCCACACTGGAGCAGTCTTTTCCTGAAGGACTGTGTCCCATAGAAGGGATCCGTGCTCGAGCAGTTTGTGAAAGACTGTAACCTGTGGGAGGGCACCCACACGGGAGCAAGGGAAAAGTGTGAGGAAGAAGGAGCAGCAGACAGGAGCTGTTATGGACTGACCACAACCCACCCACTGCTCGGCGCTGGGAAGGAGGTAGAAGAGTCAAGAGTGCAGGAGTGAAGTTGAGCCTGGGAAGAAAGGGGGTGGGGAGAAGGTGATTTTAGTTTTGTCTTTGTTTCTCATCATCCTACAGTTGAGTCTGTTTAGGCAATCTTCCTGTCTTTGTCTTGACCCTTTTCTGTCTTATTTTCTGTCTTATTTTCTTCCCCTGACCTGCTGAGGAGGAGGAGTGAGAGAGTGGCTGGGTATGCATCTGGCAGTCAGCCAAGGCCAACCTGCCACAGGATAATGACACAAAAGCTAGCACCCCATTCTTGCACAGAGTAGAAGGCAGTACACAAGAAAGATTTGCTTTGTTTTGGCAATTTGGTATTGTAGGACAATCTCCATTCCAAAACTCAAATGTAAAACAAAATAATGGTGAACTGTTCTAAGCTGGTTCTGTGGTAGAAGCCTGGCCACAGGAGACGTGAAGCTTACTGAAAGGCTCTGTTATTTCTAAAGTGAAGGGAGTAGTGCCAAAATTAAGATTCTTTCCCTAAAATGTTTATTTGTAAAATTATATCAGAACATAGTTAGCAAACTTTCTCTGTAACATTTCTGTATTGATAGACTTCAAAGTTTGGAGTTGTGTTTGGCCAATTGTAACCTTCTGGCTAATATGGAGCAGTGTTAGTTTTTGTTTGCTCAGTGGTAAGTTGGCATGGGCTATAGATTGTACTTGTCTTTAGGCCTTCATTCACTGCATTTCCTTCAGGATGCCTTATTTTAAAGTTACTTAAAAAGCTCCCATGCTTGAGAGGCTCTTAACTCTGCAGTGTGTTTCCCATAGGCCACCCCATGTGATGTGATCTTGCCTGCTGCTGGTAATGGGGACATAGCTCAGTCTCTTTTGCGTCCAGGCCAGCAATAGATGGGAGACAGTAATTGATGTACTAAGCAGGTGTGTCTTCAGATCTGATCAGAGCTGGCTGACTCCCTGGAGTCTCCGTTTCTTGACATTGTCATCTCTTCTGCATAATGAATGGAAGATGGATGTTTTCCTAGGGAGACTTTTCCATGGCAGCCACAATTATAGCTGTCAGAGTGACATAACTGGCCTTCACAGCTGTCACCAGATGAATAGAGATGGTGTTCATTACACCCTCTCCACATTAAGGAGTCATCTTTACTATTAAAATCTTTAAACATTCTAATTTAAAGTGAGTGAAGGCATATTGATCAGAACTGATTTCTATGTGTTAAGGCTTTTGTTTCGGTAAACTACAGAATGAGGGCCAGATGCTAGCTGACTTTAATCAGCATAGCACTACTGGAGATTCAGTGGCCCAGGTGGGGAACTGGCTGTGGTGAGAATATAAAGAAAGGATAATAAAGGATGGAGATATGGCAAATTAGTGTATTTGTCTTGCCTTTTACACTGCCAACTGTCTAGTCTGTCTGTTAGTGTTGAGTAGAAAAACCAGCAGTTCTAAATACTTGGCCTCAGTGTTTCTTTTGTTTGTGTTCTCTTTGCAGGGAGAGGAATAAACATCTCAAAGATGGACGTGACATATTTTTACAGGTAAACAACTAGCATTTTCAAACCCAGTGTTGAGTAAACGCATGTCAGAACAGCCTCAAAAGAAGGGGATCAGAAGGCTGTGCAGGAGACAGACTCTTGTGCTACTTAAGTCTTGCCCCATTCTTAATTTATATAGTATTTTTTCTCACTTGAGAATAAGATTTTTAAATTTGCTGGACAATTTTAAGAGCTACATTTTTAGAATTATAAAGCTATCCTGAGGAAGATCAATGTATTTTACAAGAAGCTAAGGATGCAATCATGAGAGGATGAAATAACCTAAATATTGAACAATTAAATTGTGTTCATCTATTCAGTCAAGAGAAGCTAAAACCCTGAACCATTTATACAACAGTAAAATATCTTAGTACCTGAATACCTATTGGTACTGGGTAAGAGAAGATCACGTTAACTTTTTATCCAGCAGCATAGAATGGGCCCCTAAGAAGTTCCAGAAGTACCCTGGCTTAAGGAGACCAAGGCCACTTAGTTTGCAGTTGTTTGTGTTCTTATTCCTACAAGAAGCTGCTAGTGTAAATCACCATATATCTATCGACTTCTTTTCATGACATGCTGTTTTATTGTGGTCCACTTAGTTTAGAAAGAAGCTAAATTCTTGCGGGGATTTGGGGTTTCCATGTTCTGATTGTTTATCAATCAGGATTTTGAAGCATTTATACCTCTAGGATTTTTTCTACATTTTTTTCTTTCATATTAATTACATTATTTAAGCATTAGGTATGAAGGCAGTTAACCATAATGAACAACAAGAGTAAATTAGTAAGAGGTATTCTGTATTTCTGCAGAAATGCAAAACAAGTGCTCCAAAAGCCAGCTGGAAGCAAAGATCAGGGTCTGTCATTGGGAAATACATGGAGGGCAAGATGCTGCCTAACAGGTAAGAAGTTTTTTTCATGTGTTCTCTGTGTGAGTACAACGAGGCTTTTAGAAAGATGTGGAATGTTTTCTTTCTGATACCCTTGCACTTTTCAAAGCAGGTATTTCTAAAGTGTCTGTCACTAAGATTACTGTGCTTTTTAACAAATTTGGAAATAAAGAGGCAAATTTTCACATAAAACAAGTGTACTGTCTGCAAATGGAAGAGACTTTCCCATTGTGGATGTTGTGAAGCAGAAAAGCTTGCCCACCACCCCATGTTGATGTGGTACAAAGTCCTTGCTAAGTCCTTGAAAGAGTATACCTCCTCCCCTCTCATTGTAAAGGACAACAGTGCTGTTATAAAGTATGGGATGTGGAACTAGTGAAATATGGAGAATTTCATTCTCAGCTGTGTGGTTGCAAACTTGAAATCAACAGGAACAAGATAGTGATCTCTGTGAAACACTAGCAAGTTTCCTTTGAGTCAAGAGGAGCTGGAAAGAAGGCTAGTATTTAACTTTGAAATAGCTGCTAAGACAATGTTCCTGCAGGCACAGGGTCATGAAATGTAAGAAGGGAAGGCTTTCAGAGACACCATTTAGTAAGTTCTGTACTGAGAAGTGAAGCATAACTGGAAGAAGCAATGATGGCACAAAAACCATAGAAAAAATTAGGTGGGAAGGACCTCTGATGTCTCTAGTCCAATTTCCTGCTCAAACAGGGATAATTCCAAAACTAGATAAGGTTGCTCAGGGCCTTGTTCAGTTGAATTTTTGAACATCTGGATGGAGGTCCTACAGCCTCTTTGGGCACCTGTTCCCTTGTTGCGCCAGTCTCATGAAGAAATTTTCTTTCCTGTATCAAGTCAGCATTTCTCTTACTGCAGTTTGCATCTGTGGTCATGGCAGTCATCTGTGAAGACTCTTTATATATTTTATCTACACTCCCCCTTCTGTTGATTCCCCACTTAGCCTTATTTTCATCCATATTAAACAAACCCATCTCTCTCCTACTTGCTAAAGAGAGAATTGATTACACATAGAAAGGGTCTGGGTTAGGGGGTTGTTTTATTCTTCCAGAATAGAGGGGGAGAAGGAGTAGGAACTCACAGTAGAGAAAATTACTTTAGCTATTCCATGAGGTTAGAAATGAGGCTAATCTTATGTTTTGTATTCTGCTTCAGGTTTTCCCTGTAAGTTATTAGCTTTCCCTATGATGCTTGTAATTATCAAGCATGCTATATATACACATTTTATGGTGAGCTGACTTTTCAGTAGACATTGGACTATGCCTGCTGTGAGTATTAAAAAACATGGGAGATTAAATTACACTAGAATAAAACAATAGGAATCCATGTCCAATATATTTTTGTAATGTACTTTTCTCTCTGTCTAGCCATTCATTTGAAGAAGATGATGTTTTCAATAACCCAAAGAGAAGGAGTTCTGCTGGACTGAATAGAATTCTCTCTGCAGAGCCTGATGCTGGAGCTACTGGAGGAATGCCTAAAGCATCACATCTCCAAAGAATAATATCAATTGAGGAAGATCACCTTCCCCAGCTTCTTGACAGGCTGGTTGATAAGCGGCTGAACAGATGGACTGGAGAAGATGATAATAGTTCTTCTGAGATGGAAATGGATAAAAAACCCGCAGAACAATCAATGGAACACTCACCATCATCTTCTAGAGAGCAGCCTGTAGGGAAGGAAACACTGTCAAAAGTAAGCAGGCAGTTCTGGGCCCCACAATTTAAGAAGGACATTAAGGTACTTGAATGAGTCCAGAGGAGGGTAGCAAAGCTGGTAGGAGGGCAGCAAAGCTGGTGGAAGGGCTGGACGGCATGTCCTATGAGGAGTGGCTAAGGACTCTGGGTGTGTCTAGTTTGGAGAAAAGGAGGCTGAGGGGCATCTCATTGCTCTCTACAGCTTCCTGAGGTGGGGAAGTGGAGAGGGAGGTGCTGATCTCTTCTCCCTGGTATCCAGGGATAAGAGGTGTGGGAATGGTTCAAAGCTGCACCGGGGGAGGTTCAAACCTGGTATTAGGAAACATGTCTTTTCTGAGAGGGTGGTCAGGCATTGGAACAAGCTTCCTGGAGAGGTAGTCGATGCCCCATGTCTGTCAGTGTTTGAGGCATTTAGACAATGTCCTTAACATGCTTTAGCTTTTGGTGAGCCCTGAAGTGGTCACGCAGTTGGACTAGATGATTGTTGTAGATCCCTTCCAACTGGAACTATTCTGTTCTGAAGAACCTTGGAAAACGTGAAATGGTGTTGAAGGGTGATGTGTTATTCCTAGAATCTACAATTATTTAGTTTTCTGTTTTTAAGTTAAAGCATGACAAACTATGCCATTGCATGAAGAGGGAGCTGGAAATGTACTGCAGATAAATGTTAAAGGGGCAAAGAAAGGCAGCTCAACCTAAAGGAGTAACAACCTAAAGTTACTCTGAGTGGTTGCTAGCGTGTTTCTGCAATCTGGTTACTGCAGACAATGTGTGCATAGACTTATGTCTGAAGGACTGTTTAGAAAAAGTGAAGTTAAACCTTGTAATAGAGGACACAACAAGATCCACTGAAAAGCAGCAATTGTCTAAAAAAAGCAACTTTTTTTTAAAAGTTAGGGTGGGGTTGCCAAAAAGTGACATTTCGCGTATTCTGATACTTTTGAGTCAGCTTTGGTAGCTGTTAGACTATTTAGGAAAAAATGAGAGCAAATATCTTTACTTTGTAACTATTTTTTGAGAAGACACTTAACTAGCAAATTGAAATCCAGACTTTTTTCCAGCTCTAACTTGTATGTGCATGTTAAGAATTAATTCACCATGCAGTAATAATCCTAAAAACAATATGCTGGAAAGTACATTGCTTTGGAGTCTAAAATCCTTCTTGCACTGCTATTGCTTCAGAGCTAGTTGTGCTTGTTTTCTAATTTTAGTATCATTGTTAAGTATTACTCGTTTTTAGATTCTTGAAGCACATATTAAAAAGATTAAAGTATAGGAAAAATAGGTACGCTTGGTCATAATTATATAGTTCTTTTTGAAGAAGCAGGCATATCTTAAAAATTATGATAGAATTATGCTGTGGTTACATAATAACATCTAAGTGGTACATTTTCATAAAAAGTCTAAGGCACAGAACAGAGTTTCATCCTTTGAAATTATTTAATACAATGCATGTTTTTTCCTTGCTATATGACTTATTTTGTAGCACATTTTTGAAGTATGGCATCATTGGACTTTAGGACAGCAAAAGCCAGGTAGGTCATCACGTCCAGCTAGGACAAACTTGTCCTACCTCCTCTGTTTCAGCAGTCATGCCCCTTGAAAGTACATCCTCTCAGCTGGGTAGGAACTGGGCATTCCCTCCCTCAGATCTCATTTCTTGTTATTTGGTTGTGTTTTTTTTTTCCCCAAAGTCAGTTGAGAACAAGCAGGGAGGGGAGAGAAGAAATCATAAAATGTCTCCTGCCTGCTGTTGAAAACATTTTGTTTCCATTTCTAAAGAAACATCATGAGGGTAGACAAGAAGTTAATTTCCAAAGGTCACTTAGAACTGTGAATTCAATATTACTAGTGGCCTATAGTTGCAGCGGAGTTTGGGATTTCAGTAAAAAGGAGAAGTGAACAATAAGATAAAAAATCTCTGTATAACTGTAAAGGGCTATTAGCCCAGCTCATGGGAGAGACATGTATTTTTGTCCCCAGAATTTGCATCAGTGATTGAATTTCTTTCATGCAAAGGAAGACAACAGCTCAAGTTTCTGTTTATTTTTTTTTCCTCATCAAGTGCAGCTCTGTATTGTTTCTGTTTCTTTCTGTAAGGCTTCAGTACATTTTTTGTAGAAAACATTTGCAAAGCCAGACTTCAATATCCCATTCAAATGACTGTTGGGCAGTGAGTTCATTTCTGATGTCTTCTTGAAGTCAGCAGTCTCATGGATTCTATACCTCAAATGCCTGGCAAAGGGCCTCTCCTTCCCTCCCCTTCCCTCTTCTCTTCTCCCTCCTCAAAAGCCCCGCCCCAACAAACTAACGCCAGGAGCATCCATGATCTTGCTGCCCTTCTGCAGCATTAAGAACAAACTCGCTATCTCTTCCTCTCCCGCCTTTGCACAAAATAGAAGGGGCCAGGTAGGGCACCCTCTGCAAACCAGCTCGTGCTACAGTGTTCTTGCCTAAGCAACTCCTTATCTACATACAAAAGGTCTTGGGAACAATGACCTCCTGACAGAGGATATAAATATTCTCTCCAGCAGCCACTTACCTTAGCCTGCAGTAAACAGGGTGTGGATAGGCAGAACAAACTGTTCTTCTTTCTTCTTAAAAAATGAAATGACAGAAGCATAGCTGAATGTTTACAGCCTGACTGGATCTAATTCTCTGTCTGTCTGTCTCTTCCCCCATGCTTCTGCCTGTAATATTAAACAGATGTAGAAGTGCAGTAATTGCATGGAAGCTCTTGGCTCCACAGTAGTAGCAGAGAGAGGAATTTGGTGATAGAAGGCATAAGTGAAAAAATTATTACTTTACTTCTGTTATCTAGGTGAAGATGTGCTGTTTCCTCTGTGTCATTGTTATAGGATGAAACTACTGAGCACAGCTGTGTGAAGCTTTATGGCTTTTGATTTGCAGGGATGAACATAAACTGTTTTCTTTTGGCAGCTACATGCAATTTTCAATACAGTCTCATGTCAAGGTTCCTATTAAGTATTCTTCCAGAGCTCAGTCCAAATCACTGCACTTCAGATGATTTGGAATGATGCATGGCAAACATCTGAAATGCTAAGTTATTTTAAGAAACAGAATATTGCTTTATGAGTAATTGAGAACATGATAGGATAAAATATCTTTTCCCCATCTCAGCCTTCAAGACAAGGCAAATAGGAGAGGCAGCAGGATTTATAGAACAGTTGGAGACTAATGTTTGCTCTTACTTGAAGGAGGAGAGAATAAACTCTGTCCCAGACTGCTTATTCAAGATTATTTTTGTGGGCAATTCGAGCGTTGGAAAGACTTCGTTCCTACGGCGATTTTGTGAAGATCGGTTTTTTCCAGGCACAGCTGCTACTGTAGGTAAGTCTAAGAAACATTATTACTATTATTATTTTTGTTCCAGCAGTACTTAGCAGCTTCTACTGATATCAGGCCCTGTGTTACAAACCAGGAGCATACAGATGTTGTAAAAGCCATTATCCAAAAGGAGAGTAGGACATGCAAAGTGACTTCTCCTAAACTTGGAAGTAGATAATTGATTCAGAGTAGATTCCATACTGAAATCTTGGCAGCACTGAAATAAATCAGGAAAATCCTCCTGATTTCAGTGAACCTATAATTTCCTTGTAGATCTCACTGTTCTGAAACTGATATCCTGTCCTCTGGACTGTGCTGTACTAACCATCCCACCTCCATACCCCATCTCTATCCCTCTAAGTGATTTGGTTTTGTTTTAGAGAGAAAGTAGAATATCTGAATTATGTTTGAAGATTTAGCTTTATAGCACCAGAGAAATATGTTGGACCAGTGTTTTCAAAGCCAAACATTTCAAAGCCTACATTGTAATTACATTGTCTGAAGTTGTAAACCAAACTTCTGAAAGCGAGACACATAATCAAGGTACAAAAACTTAAGTATAGGTTATTGCAATGTTACTGAGTTACTGTAAATGAGCAGATTCATTACACTTAGTCTGTTTTTAAGCTTTACTTACTCTGCAGCATATATGAAATAAAACTTGTTCACAATAAAAGATATTTAAATTAATGGATTTGTCTTGCATTTGTGACAATCTAAGAACATTCAGTTGAGCAGTTGCTGTAGCTCTCTTGACTTACAGGGTAGATAAAGACACCTGAGTTTAAATTTCTACTGGTATATTGAGTGTCTAAGTTCACATTAGTGTCAGGGAGGATCTAAGATCTTAGCATAGGGATTTAAATTCATTTTGGCACTATGAGGTATTGCACCTGGCCTTCAGCTGCTGCTTTGGAAGAGAGCAGGTCTCCTGGGTGTCCTGCCAGATTGAAACAGATTTTGAATACCAAATGATATCTCAGATAGCACTAGGTGCCTGTGAGCAAACAGCTGAATTCTACCCGCCATTGTCTCCAAATCAATCCAGTCAGAGGACCCTAGGACTAATTAATCTGACCCTTGATGCTTAATTCAGGCTGAGCTCAGTCATTTCCTAGGCTCCTGGTTTTTCATTGACTAGCTCTTCATTAACTGTAATGGAAGCTTAGACACCTATATGCAATTTTCTACACTTACGAGTTTGGTGCGATGTCCTATCCATGTTGTCTTATGCTTCTCTAGAGTATGAGGTCTTATGCAGTATGTGCAATTGCCTGGAGGTTCCAGAAGAAAACCACAGGAATGCATCTAACCTTTTCATCTTTTGGCTGGTCATCCAGTGTTCTTGAAAATGCAATGGCA
Source organism: Phalacrocorax aristotelis (assembly GCF_949628215.1). Taxonomy (NCBI): domain Eukaryota; kingdom Metazoa; phylum Chordata; class Aves; order Suliformes; family Phalacrocoracidae; genus Phalacrocorax; species Phalacrocorax aristotelis. The sequence continues at coordinate 134,223,176 of NC_134276.1, read as the reverse complement.
AGAAAGTATTTGTCTGCTGTAATCAGCTCATCTTCTATATTCTGAAGAGGGGAGGAGGTTCTCCACATATTCACAGAATCACACAGAATCACAGGTTGGAAGGGACCTCAGGGATCATCTAGTCCAACCTTTCTGGGAAGAGCACAGTCTAAACAAGATGGCCCAGCACCCTGTCCAGCCGAATCTTGAAGGTGTCCAACGTGGCCAAGTCAACCACTTCTATGGGGAGATTATTCCAATGGTTGACTGTCCTCAGTGTGAAAAATTTCCCTCTGGTGTCCAATCAGGATCTCCCCAAGAGCAATTTGTGTCCATTCCCCCTTGTCCTCTCCATGCGACTCCTTGTAAAAAGGGAGTCTCCGTCTTCTTTGTAGCTACCCCTTAAGAACTGGTACATGGTGATGAGATCCCCTCTGAGCCTCCTTGATTCTCAAGGCTGAACAAACCCAGTTCTCCCAGCCTATCCTCATATGGCAGGCTTCCCAGTCCTTTGATCATCTTGGTGGCCATTCTCTGGACCCCTTCCAGCCTGTCCACATACTTTTTGTAGAGCAGGGACCAGAACTGTACACAGTACTCCAGGTGTGGCCTGACAAGCACTGAGTAGAGTGGGATAATGACTTCTTTATCTCTGCTGGTGATGCCCTTTTTGATGCAACCCAGCACCCTGTTGGCCTTCTTGGCCACAGCAGCACGCTGTTCGCTTATGTTGAGCTTCCTGTCTACCAGGACCCCCAGGTCCATCTGTATCTTCAGTATTCATGTTAGGTTCCACTTTCCCGGTAGTGTGGTGCCTTGTGGTTTTTCACCAACTGTAGAAGGTGCCTATGTGGCTAGCTCAGACTAAATGCTGAACTTTCAGACAACTGAATTTATACAGCATGAATTCCAGGCTAAACGGCTTAGATGGCTGTGGGCTGTCACATGGACCCCTGACTCATGTACCCTGATTTGGAAAGTTACTTATCTCACAGCTTTTGCAAAACTCAGTTACTCTGTTAACATTCAGTATTTTCTTACTGAAGAACTTCTGGCAAATAGAAGCTCTTGTTGTCCTCTATAGAGACTATAGAGACTATAGACATAGTTTTTAAGGTAGTATCTATCTCGTTACCTTACTGGAATTGTTGCTATTTGCTGTATCAGGTTTTCAAAGAACAAACTCAATATAAAGAGAGACAACCTACCTTGTATTTCTGTTATAGGTGTGGATTACAATGTGAAAACCATCACTGTAGATAATACCCAGGTAGCCCTGCAACTCTGGGACACTGCTGGCCAGGAACGGTGAGAAATATTCTGTTGTGGTTTAACACTGATAATCAGCTAAGCACCACACAGCTGCTTGCTCAGTCCCCCATCCAGTGGGATGGAGAAGAGAATCAGAAAGGTGAAAATGAGAAAACTAATTGGTTGAAATAAAGACAGTTTAATAGTTAACACACCCCCCCCAAACCCACCACCACCAAAAAAAGCAATAAAGAGGAAAAGAAACAAAACCAAGAAAAACAAGTCACGCAAAATAAACCCAGTTGCTCACCAGTTGCCAGTCCCTGAGCAACTGCAGCCTCAGCCAACCTCTCTTCTCCCTGCAGTTTTATTACTGAGCACAACATCATATGGTGTGGAATATCCATTTGGTCAGTTGGGGTCAGCTGCCCCAGGTGTGTTTCCCTCCCAACTTCTTGTGCACCCCAGCCTAGTCTCTGGTGGGGCAGTCTGAGAAGCAGAAAAGGCCTTGGTGCAGTGTAAACACTGCTTAGCAGTATATGGTGTGTTGCCAACACTGTTTTCATCACAAAACCAAAACATATCCCTATACAAGCTAGTACGATGAAAATTAACTCTATCCCAGCCAAAACCAGTACTCATTCTAAGGTTTGCTTCCTTGAATCATCTGTTTGAAGATTAGTAAGCATGGACCTAATCCTGCTTCTTGCAAGTGGAACAAATAGAGGAGTGTTCCTAACACAGCCACTGAAATGACAGTTTAGATCCTTTTCTAGCAGCAATAACATGCTGATTTGGTGCTAAGTGTCCATTGAAAAACTGCCAGTGTGTAAAAGAGATTCTTATTAAAGCTCTTAAAAGTTTAGTACCACACAATTTCTTTAGGAGGAAGGCTGATATTAAAATGTACCTAGAATCATTTCTATGGCAGAAAATGCCTTAATAGTTAAAAAAGAGGTGGTTTTTTTCACTAGAACAATCCCATTGTAGTTAAAGATCTCCAAGTTTCTGTAAGTTTTCAGTGGCAATTTCCTTCCCCATCTCCTACCTGCTGTGTAGTTTTTACTAAAAGCAAGGATGATAATGATGATTTATGTTTTCTCCGGGAAGCTTGGGAAAAAAGCCCCAAACAGAAGTCTAGCTAGCCTTAGGCAGAGCACTTTGTGAGGGGGAAATTTCTGCTCCAAGATTAAAATGAAAGAGGATGGGAGAACGTGAGATATGCGCTAGTTATCCAGACTAACCCAGAATCAATTAAAGAAGCCAGAGGGAAGTTTTCCAAACACTTTCTTTCAAAAAATATTTTTTTGCAAAGAATTTATTTGCTGCTGCAGTAATTTGTGTTAGTAGTGTCCTCTGCAAATCTTCTGCTGAGTGTGAAAAGGGGTCTTATGATTCAGGAAGAATGCGATTGCTTACTACAATTCATAATGAGCCTCACCTTTCAAACAGGATCTGCAGTGAAGTATTACAGCTTCTCCCTTGTCTAGTTCATGGAATTTTAGAATACATATGTAAACTAAATTAACCCTTACTAAGACTAGATTATTAGAAGAAACTGTATGGTGACATCTTCTTTGTGGGGGGCAGGGATTATTATAAAATTTTACTTATATTGTCAGATTGCTACGTCTGTTGAAGAGAGCTATAAACAGGTTCTTAATTGTAGGTACCGAAGTATTACCAAGCAGTTTTTCAGAAAAGCTGATGGTGTCATTGTGATGTATGATATAACAGCAAAAGACACATTCACAGCTGTCAAGCAGTGGCTGATAAGCATCAAGGTAACATGACATAACTTTAAATCTAAACTCTGGTGTCATTATTCTTTACCTCTTCTGGACAGGGAGTATTATCAGGCCAAAACATAGAGAGCAGCATGTTTCTTGTGTTGTCACAGTTACATTTTTGTTACTGATTTTGATCTGCACAGTTACCAGCATCGAGTCCTCTGATTTCTCATAAAGGTTATCTAGCTGATGACTCCCATGGGATTACCATTAGCACTGGAAGGTGCTTTGGATCAGTGATCATATCTGATGATCACTGATCATCACTGGCAGTTGGCAGTTTGTCAACCAAGTATGTAGTTCATGACAAATTGACTGTGTTGTGAACGTAAGCCATAAGCTTAAAGCTATAGTGTCTACATTGGTACTATAAAACTGTCTCAAGGTAGACAGTTCAGTTTCCTGGGGATCATCCTTTCAACCACATGAAAAATAAATCATAGCCCATGCCACTGAGTGGCTTCAGTTAATTAAAAATTTTCTTTATTTCTCTTGGTATATCTCTGTAGCTCATAGACAAAATATTGAGAGTGCAAGCAGCTGAATTTGCTTTTGGCCAAAAGAAAAAAGAAAAATAAAACTGAGGCTGCTGCCATAAAGGACTGAGTCACTAGAGAGAACAAAGTGTGACACCCTATTTGCTTACTATTGCAGAGTAAAGTAGGGGAAACATAGGTATGTGAAGATCATTTAGTCCAAATTTATTTGGTATGTGTTCTAGTATAATACATTGTTTTCTGCAATGGCCAATAGGTGGCTTTGCAAGTTGAAATTAGGACTCATTCATTCAAATGTTTCCCAACAGGCATGGTTATTTCTCATCTGAGTAGCTCTACTGAAGTAATAGTAGCATGCATTTTGTAAGAACAGGCCCTTATTGAATATATGATCTTAAACAATCAGTGATTGTTATAATTCAGTATAGTAAAAGCTAGAGGACAATTCCAGGTTTTGATCCAGACAAATCAAATATTGTGGCCAAAATCTTTTTCCAAGCTGTAATAGTTCACTCATGTTTACCGACTAATTTTGGTTGCTACAAACTATGGCTAAGTTGAAGGCATACAGCCAAATCCATTTAGTGCTAAAGTATTCAGCATTATGAATGTGAATATTATGTCAGTATTATCACTCATTGTGACAACTCTAACATTTTCAGAATGACTTTTGATTCGTGCCAGTTCTGTGTATTTTTGGGGGCCTATTTTGTGTATCTCTCCACTACTTTATGCAATTTATTTGGCATAATTGTACACAGAGGTAATTTTTTTCTTGTCCATGTAATTAGAAAAACAGTGGCTGTAAACATGCAATGTCAGAGCCTGTGTAGTTTTCTCTCTTCCATTTTAATATAATCTGATGTGCTTCTATGTGGTTATTAAAAAACGCCAAGTTAATGCAATCTGTAGGAGTCTGTCTTTTTCCTGCCTTTATCCAACTTTAATTCCTGACATTTTTGTAAGTAAAGCAGCACATATCTGGCTCAAATATGATGTCTTAAATGTCTTGTTGCAGTGTGACATTTGTTAGTTTTTAGCCTCTTGATCTGTGATTTTTTTTAAATACAATGTCTCAGTTGATATTCCTTCTTTGTTCTGCAGGAGAAAACTGGGGAGAATGTACCTGTGCTTTTGTTGGGTAATAAAACTGATAAGGAAAAGGAACGTGAGGTCCCTATGGGAATGGGAGAGCTTCTTGCTAAGGTACTATACTTAGAGGGGAACCCCTTATAAAACTTGAATGTGAAGGTTTTAAAATTGAATTTGAGTGTCTCTAAATTCCTAGAAACAGAGATTAATTTTAATCAGACAAATATTTTCAAGGATTAGGAACCTGATCACACTCATCAGTTCAGCTCTCAGTGATGTAAGTGCTGATAATTATAGTAGTTATAAAACTGTCTAGATGAAAAAGCCAAAAAGTGAGCGATGCAAAAAATATTTAAGAATTCACTCTCACTGTCTTTTCTTTCTCTCTTCCCCCATCCCCCGCCTTTTCCTTTGTTCTTGCTTTCTCTCTGTTTTTTTTTCTTCCCATTTTCTCTCTTTTCTCTGTGGATGGATTCTTATCAGAGAGATAACTTTGGGGACCTTTTCTCCCTCCTACCTCCTGTAAAACCACAGAAGACCATCTGTTACTTCTATGGTAGGAGTAGAAAACATGTTTACTTTTAGTAACTTTCCATCAGGGAGATAAAAAAAGTAGAGTTAACAGTCTGCATCTACTCATGGGCCATACTTTAAGCAGTAAGGGACTGTGAACAGCAGATACTTGCTTATATTCCTGTGTATCATGTCCATCAATTCTTCTTTTGAATCTGTCTATACAATGCATATAGTTTGAACACCAATGCCTCCAGAATATTCATTTAGAAATAAGTCATCCCAATATTCCTGAGAAACTAACTGAGTTACTAGGAATTTACCTAAATTAAACAATGTGCTGGATTTCACGTATGTACTTGTTTTTTCTTTAAAAATAGATTTACAGCTCTGCTTACTGGTAACCAAAAAGGATCTTTTCAAAATTTGAAATGCAGCTGAATTGTTCTTTGTTTATAGGAAAGATTGCTACTAGGCCCTTCTCTATAACTGGAAGAATTAGGACCATATTTCTATTTATCTTATTTTGATTCTTCATACAGCCTTCTACAAGCATAGCTCCATATTGAGGTTTGTGTCCATTATTTTAGTTTTACAGGGGAACAATACCAGCCTTGAACTTCATCCCTTAAAGGTTCTACCTTTAGGAAATCTGCTTTATTTTCTTGTATGCACGGAAATGAAGGTAGTTTTGAGACTCTGGAGGCTAGGAAGGACTCTAGGGTGTAACAATGAATCCTTTTCTGTGAAAAAAACAAATGACACATAAATGCTAAATGGACAGAGTAGGTGTCTTACATGTCATTTAGCTCTCTTAAAATGTTGTACTAGTAAAACAAAGATGAATCATTGTAATATCTAGAACTCACAGCCCACGAGGCCATTAATTCTAACATGCAAGAAAATAAAATGTTTTGCTGAATAAAACAAAGGAAGTTGTCAAATTAAAGATGGTTATGATCAAATGAATGGATCTGAATGAGTCATTTGAATTTTTGAATGTGCTGCCTGGGGTAGATAAGGAAAGGACAGTGGTTTAGTTGAAAAGCAGCATAGATATAATTAAATTATAACAACTTGCTTGCTGAGCTAATAATAACCATGAATTTTAATGAAATATTAATTCTTTCTAGACAGCCATGTAATTCCTATGAAACCACATACCAGTGTCTTTATTAGTGAATGTAGTTGAGTTACTTATTTTGTGAATAATCCCATGAATTACTCACGAATGACCCAAAATACCTAAGACTAGATGCTGAGCTGATACAAATATGTATAGCCATATTAGGTGAAAATAACCCTGAGCTTCTTTCTCATATAGAAAAAGAACCAGATTAGCCTGTTGACCCTGAGGTCCAACAGTTTTTATGGGCTGTTTCAAGGTCTCACAGGATGGGATCCTTTTTACCCAGTTTTTTTAAAGAGACGGAGGAACATGTACTTTCAGAGGGCATTTCAGCCTAGCTGTATTAACTCTTGCTTTGCTTCAGTCCCACATCTTACATGTCAGTGTACTACAAATTTGGTCAGAAACCCAAGAGCTCCCATTATAATGCACATGTCACTTAACTTTTTTGCAAGGCAGGCAGCACAGGTCATTATTAAAAGGAAGCTGGCAGCCTGAAGGGAGTCCTTTCAATTCCTTGTAATTTGAGAAGACTGGTAGTTGTAGTGTGTGTGATACCCCGGGAAAGGGGGAATAGAATGAGGGTAGGGATTCTGGAAGGCATCACAGGGAACAACAAGGCTGTGATGAAGCTGATCTCTAGTTGGATGAATTAAACAGTAAACATCATGATGGTAAAGAGAATTTTACAATATTGGCTTTTCAGGGAAAAACAGCAGGCACAAACCAAAATGCTCACATGCAGTATGAGAGAGTGACCTGATGGTAAACATGTAAAACTCCCTTGATAGAACTACTGGGAGTATAAAGAAAAAGAGAGAAAGAAAAAAGGAAAAAAAAAAGGCAAGTCCATTTAACTTTTTTAGCAGAGGATCTAGAAGGAAAATGCCATTTAACAAATTTCTGTTTAGCTTAGCTTGATCCACTGATCAACAACACAGAGAGTATTCAGATCATATTGTTAGCATCTAGGAATAGTCAATGCTCTATTTGAGTGGATTAATGTAACCACTGCCAATTATTTAAATAAAATGGTTTATGATATAGTTGCTGCTCAGGCATTCAGGCAGCATGATTTTATTTTGGCCCTGCACGGCTTTTTTGAATGATCTTAAATGGGTCAATAAATCCTTCTCTGTCTGTTCCTCAACTCTAAAATAAGATAATAATGCCTTTGTCTGCCTTGACTTTGCAGACTATGTATGCTTCATGGGATGAGGACCATTACTGTGTGTTCATACAGTGTCTCCTTTATCAACCTGTCAGTGCCATTGTTATACAAATACTGCTAATGAGGGAGCTAATCTTCTCAGAGTGATACTACTTTACAGGACAGAAATCGCCCAGCTCCCTCTGGTAATAATTCATTTTCCTCCCTGTTGTTTAGATGTCTGCTGATTTGTATGTAACTTTTTAAAATGAAGTAATTGGCAGAGATCTCCCAGGTTCAACAGCCAATTCCTGGATGGAGATGGATAGCATTTCCTGGCTTATAAATTATACGTGTCCTGCCTTCTGCTACTTTGTTCTCATTGTGTATGCTATCAATTAAACTTTCCTTCCTAATTCAAAGGAATGACACTTTGCATTTCCAGGCCAGTGTGTCCTGCCCCTCCAGAGAAGGACCTGTGTGTCAGACTGACAGAAATAAGCAATTAATATCAATTGAGATTAAATTGTTATCTTTCACCAATAAGAAGTTGCCCTATCCATGGGATTTGTTGAAAAATCCATGCAGATTCATGCCAGCATAAGTTATGTCATCACTGAGAGTTCTCTAATAGTGAAATTCTGTTGTATGTGGGGAAGATGTATGAGTAGTAATCACTCTCTTCTTGACTGACATAAAGTAACTAGATACTGACCACAGTAGGTTTTCTATTAATTTCTGATAAGCTGAGCAGAAAAAAGAGTGTAAATTTTATTTTAAATTTCTGTGTGCATAGCTAGCAAGAAATTTGAGCCAGCCAAATTTTATCTCAAAACTTTTCTAAGGAAAGCAACAGAATCATAGGGTTACATCATTGTAGATACTATATGGAACACTGATTTTTTTAAAAAGTCAATAAAATATCCATCCAACAGCTACATCACTTGATTTCTTCCCTTCTCTCTGTGCTTATCTGGCCACCCAGAAATTACAAGTGGTTCTATCCTGATGTTCATTAAAACAAAAAATGTAAGCATTGACAACATATTTAAAACTGACATTTGATAACGTTGAAGCATTTTTTAAAGCTGCTAAAATAAACTACCATATTTATGAAACTTAATTTCCCCACATTTTGTCTTTGACATTTTATGAAGATGATAAAAATTTCAAAAAGCTGTGCAATTTTGGAAGCATGGTATGTTTAAAAAACAAAACAAAACCAACAAAGCAAAACTGAAATACCTTTTGATTTTAATGGGAACTTTTGAAAACTGACTGCAAAAGAAGGTGCAGAAAAAATTCACAAGTACAGAAAATGAAATAGAATTAATTTGTTATTTTTTGCTGAGGTCTTTAATTGGTCATTTGCTAGAAAACATTGGTCACAAACTGTTGAATACAGAAACACTGCTGCTGAAGCTTTCCAAGATAAAAACAAACAAAAAAAACCCTCACTGGACTTATTTTCACCTGCTTTGTCAAGCACTCAGTGATGCACTAATTGCCTCATCATCACTAGGGAAGTTCACAAGACAGCAGTACCTTACAAGGCACGTTTGTGTTTGAGCCTTTGTGAGATCAAGTTCTGAGGCAAAAGCCACTGTATAGAACAAATATCTGCTAAGAAAGGTATATAGTTGTTTGGGAGGCACACTTGGATTTTTTTTCTTTTGTTACTGTTTACTGTTAGCTCTAGCATTAGATCCTAATTTTACCTAAAATGATCTATTTCTGTTTATTTATTTGCATATGTCAGTGTATCTGTGTTGCTTTTTTAAAGCTGGAGTGAGATATTGTGCAAAATTAATTCAAATGGTCTTTCTGTTTGTTTCTAGGATTACAATTTCATTTTCTATGAATGTAGTGCATATTCTGGGTACAATACCAAAAAGTCTGTGCTACACTTAGCTAGGTAAGAAGAAAACACAGTCTATGAGTTCTACACATGCCTGACTGCCTTGTCGCTGATGATAGAGTGACAGAATTCACAGAATTCAAACAGAATTTTGTTAAATTAGTTTGATAGGAGCTTATGGTGTTGAAATATTTGTTCCTTTTAAACTGGTCTGTAGCCTGACCCTGTTGCTCCAACTGAGCAGTTGCTCAGGTTCATAAGGAGTCCTGCGTAAGCTAGTGAAGCTCTATAGAGACCCAGAAACACCTGAATTGTTGCTAGAAAAGCTGCGGGTCTGGGATGATGTGATAGTTCTTGCAGGAAATTCTTGCAGGTTTACAGAAATAAGCTTAAAAATGCTGCTGAGTCCTTGCAGCAGAACACTGGATGTGCTGCTTTCTTTCCTGTGCTCATTGCAGCTCAAATTCTGCTGTCTACCTGTGGGCTGGGGGAAAGGGAGAGGTGGATTTTTGGAGTTATATAAAGGCTAGGGGTAAAAATACAGGTAAATCTGTCCCCTCTGAACTATTTACAGAGGTGAAAACAGTGGTAATGGATTGGCAGATCTTTAATATTGTTGCTGAAGTTAGTGACATTTTGTAAATGTGTCAGGTAATTGGTAAATGTCTAGTAGTCGGATGTGTTTTTGTTTTGCTCCAGCTCAAAAATAACAAATGAAAGTCACTGTTTTGATTCTCTCTAATGTATAATACTAACAATCAGTCCCAACTACATTTCTCTAACTAAATGAACAAAGGCAAATTTGTGATGGAGCCACCAAAATTGTACATTTTTGTTTGTTTCTTAGTTCATAAAATTCTGTCATTTTCTGTTATCTCTGGACAATTTTATAGGCTTGGGGGAAATGTTTTTTTGTTTTGATCTCTTATTGGTATTATTGACTTTTTTCTGAAAAGTATTGTTTCTTTCCTCCAGGATTTTAAAGGAACATGAAGATAAAGTGAAAGAGAAAACCATTGAACTTCAATCTGATATGAATAAAAAGTCTTGCTGTAGCAGGCCATAAAATGCTGGGGCATATTGAGACAAGTCATACATTTATACAACACTACATGACACCATCAAATTTGCTTTATCTTCTAAATATTTCTTCTGCTGTGTTCTGAGTGTAGGTGTAAGTCAACCTTAAAATCCTTGTATGTGCTGATCATCACTTCCACAAATCTCGTCTTTAGTTAATTGACAGTGTATTTGGGGTAGTAACAGTCTTTTACTGTTTTTTTTAAAAGCAACACACCAGCAACTGCAAAGTGTATAACATTATCTGAAGTATCTTTTTGTCATTACTGTGGAGATGACATAGCTGTGCAAACATAGTATATTTACACTGCTGTAGGGTGCCATTAATCATGAAAGTGGAGTCATACAAAATCAGCATTATAGACATCTATCAAATGATTACTAATTATCTGCTGGTAGGTCTCGAAATGTAATGCTAAATAAGCAAGGCATGGGCTATCATGAAGGGGAATGTGTTTTATCAGATCTGATGATTGCTTATAAAATCTCCATCTCTGGAAATTTTCACACAAAGCCACGGTGATTTGACACAACTTTGGGGAAAGTTCTGCTTGGAGCAGTATATTGGACTAGAAACCTCCCAGGTTTCCTTACAACCAACATTTCTGTAGTACAGGTGGTAAAAACCCCAGATAATCTTTTAGTCAAGCAAACCATTCTGCATGTCTGCTTTGTATACCAACATTAAAGCCCAACAGTTAGTCTAAGACTGCTACAACACCTGCAATAGAGCATCTAAGGGTGCTATGAAAGCACTCTATGGTGCAAGACATTCACAAGAAAACAAATGTCAGTCCTAGCTTCCAGAAGGGCAAGAAGGAGTGTCCAGACAACTACAGGGTCTTAAAGCCATTCCACAGTACCTGGGAAAACAATAGAGCAACTAATCCCGAAAACCAGACACCAGACACATGAAGGACAAGATGGTCATCAAGAATTGTCAGCATGGAATTATAAAGTGGAAATTCTGCTTAACCAACCTGATAGTTTCTACAATGAGACGGCTAGCTTCATGGATAAGGGGAGAGTCACGGGTGTTGTTTACCTCAACTTTAGTAAGGCTTTTGACACCACCTCCGATGATAACTTCTTCACTGACAAGATGACAAAGTATGGATTGTATTGTTGGACAGGAAAGTGCTTTGAAAACTGGCTGAATGACTGCGCCCAGAGGGTCTAGAGAAGAGAAGGCTCAAGAGGGATCTTTATCAGTGTGTGTAAGTACCTGATGAAGGTGGGGAATGAAGAGCAGGGAGACAGACTGTTCTCAGGAGTGCCCAGTGACTAGACAAGACAGACACAAACTGAAACACATGAAATTCCATCTGAACACAAGAAAATACTTTCTCCTTACTGTGGAGGTGGTCAAACACCAGAATAGTTTTCCCAGAGAGGTTGTGGCGCATCCATTCTTGGAGATATTCAAAACCCAACTGTAAATGGTCCTGGGCGACCTGCTCCAGCTTGTCCTTCTTCAGCAGTGGAATTGGACAGGTGTTCTCAAGAGATTGGTACTTTCTGGCTCCTGAAATTCTGACTCTATATAATGTTCAAAGCCCCATGGGACTAGCACGATCTCCAGGCTGACTAGATTTATCCTCATGACCACAGGCAGTTATGTGAGTGCGGAGCATAGTAAAAAGAACACATGACATACAGGCAGAGATGAGGACAGCTTAGAAGAGAAGTTTGATTTAGGTTTCGTTTTGATTTATACGCAGATTCCCTTTTTCTGTATATCACTGAAGTACAAGATAGAAACACCTTGAGATGAAGCAAAAGAAACAGTGTGTCAGTACTGTTGAAAGAACAAGGATGGGAAGAATGTTACACAATGTCAATGTTCTGGCAAGCAGAAGTGAATTTTGCATTTGGACCCATGAACATTAGGTTGGAAGGGTCTAGGCATTTGTCCAGATTGAGACCAGATGTCACTCTGCTTAATGGAACTCCTACTTAATGTGCTTATTTAGCAATAGAACTCAAATGGAAAGTTCTCCCAGAAAATATTATATTTTGTCTCCCTTGCATTTGTCAGTAGGAGGTGTCAGGCCAATTTACCTGGTATTCTGAATATTTTGTGAATATTTTCACAAGTTCTTTTCTCAGATATCTCCACGTCTTTACTGGTAAAGGATACCTTCAGCTTTTTAATTCTGCTACTTCCATAGCCTCAATTCATAGCTCAAAACTGGTTGTCATCATGTGTTTTGTTGTTTTCTACATGATATATACAAATGCTATCCATCACATGCTGCTGTTTCAGCTTCACACAACGCTTACATTGTTGCCTGCCTACACTCATCCCTTAGGGAAGCAAGCAAAATAGGAAGCTATTTTTTCCTGAGATGCTCTGTCAGTGGTGATAATAGCAATTATAATCAGACAATTACAGAATTATAAGATAATCAGACAATTATAAAAGTAAATAGTTTTTGCTTTAATCAGGTCTTATTAACTAATGACATGATGATAAAATAATTCTGCTAACTGATCAGCATTACTAGGTACTGTTAATTAGTGAGCTATGTATGCCTTTTTGGACTGCCATTTCATATTTCTGCATAAAAATCGTAGGACATGTATGGTTTGTGATGAAATTCTGTTGTGACCTTAACACAGGTCCATTTCTGGTTCTACGGCTGTGTTGTACTGGAAATGCTGGTGGTCATTTGAGTGAATAGAAATGTCTAGACATGAAAGCACAGAACTGAACTGCAAAAGAGGATGTTCTGTTTTCCACATGAGGATTCAGGGGTCAGCTCAGGCTGACTGCTGTGCTGCTAAAAGACCATGTTTAATGATTCAGAGGAATGCCTTGGACTGTAGCCTAAACCTGTATATCCTATGATGAAGTAAAACTTAGTTTTGGTAGTAATCTCAAAGCTAACACGGTTTCTTTCTGCTTCACAATTACAGTGTAGTTCTCTCCATGTTTTCTCAGAAAATGCTATCTTCACATTCTTTGCATCATCACTTATCTACAATGTTTGTTTCTGCTGAAAAATCAGATAAATATCAAACCTACTAAGGAAAAGGAAAGGGAAAGTAGTTGGGGAGATTGTATCAGTATCTGCAGAGACTGGAAAGACAGGTAAACAGAACAGCAGAGATTGTAACAATTTTGAGAGTATAAAAAACCTTTTCCTTTCCCTTCAGCAGTATCTGGACCCTAGAATAATCTTTTGTCTAGAGGACAGGTGCTCTGCTTTAGCAGTCATGTGTGCGCAGTGATCTGCCTCTTTTTCTATCTCAGTTGTGTATAGCACGTCTTTTATGCTTTTTGTGTCTATCCCCAGAAGCAGCAGCTATTTTCAGCGAACAGTCTTGTTCCCTGTAGGCGTACTACTGCCCTGGCTTACCTCAGTCAACATACTGTGCAGAAATACCAGTATTTTGGGGAAACTCTAGCTGATGAGTCACACCCTCCTTACTCTAAAATAACACGAAAAGCGAATTTAAAGTAATCTGGTTTTTTCTTTTACAATGAGGCTATTAGAAAACAAACATGTTAGATCTGAAACATCAGGTTTCTTTCTTTTAGTTGCTTTTAAAAAATATTTCTAAAAGTGCTGTAAATTCAAAATTTTTAGGAAGTTTAGACAAAATCTGAAAGATTTGTCTTCCTCCCACCTGCCTGTGTGCTTTGGGGATTAACATCTGAGATGATCTCTGAGAAATATTGAAAGGAAATGTTTCAAAAAAGACTAAAAACCTCCCACTTTTCCAGTTGGAACTAGACTGTGAATGCATAATGCCTATTGAAAAAGAAACCACCTGGCTTTGTTGTATGTTCAAACTAGGCAAGTGCACGCACTGGCATAAATTTACACCTCTTATGCCAAGCTGAAAATTACTCATAAAATGTGTCCTCCATGCTGTACTGTTCTGTAGAGAACCTTGGGAGCACAGAGTGGCCCTCTTAACATTAGTGACTAGCTCCCTAATCCTACAAGCACTGCAAGTGTGATTTGCATGCTATGCCTTTTAGAGGCATGCTCAGTATCTAGGTTTTTTGGATGATCCTTTGCATTTCAAGTGACAGAACAATGCCTGAGAAGAGTTTTAATACTTTTCCCTTAAGATCAGAGTCAAGGCAGAAGCGACCTGCTTTCTTTTTTCTCCAGTGCTGTATTTGTTACTTATCAGGGACACTTTTGTGTAAGTACTGTATTTCAGTTCCCTTCTCGTGCTCAGCTCATGATCTTTTCTTGTCAGTGGGAAGGAAAAAGCTTTAAACATATGTCTGTTTCCAATGTCAACAGTCATTTTGTCATTAGCATTTTAATTCAAAGCTATGATGATCAGTGGCTTGGGCTCAACACTAAAGTCCAAGATAGACCTTCTTGTTCAAGACTTGAGAAGACTAGGCTCAGACCCTGTGGTAGTTACCCAGACTACTTGGATTGCTGAGGAAAGCCTAGCAGCCAATTGCACCTGGCCTGCAAGCTGTTTGCATAGCTCTTTCACTAATGCTGAACCTACATATGCTGAACTCATTGATGCTTTCAAAACCTTTGTGGTAGGTGACACCTGTAAATGGCATTGGAAGCCTAAATTTTCTTTTTGATCACTGTAATTTGAAGACACTCAGCACTGCAGTAGGCAATCTCAGTTTGTTAAGTGATGGAGAAATATGTAGTATGCTTTTGATGTCAAGAAAAGCACAAGCCAGCTTCCCAGGGCTGAATGTGATTGAAGTCTAGTCATCACCCCAGAATTGTGCCAATAAAAATATCAGCAAGAACTTAATTTTGCAACACTGAACTGAATGGGCACTTGTAGTAAGAAGGCAAGGTGGCCACTGTTGGAGAGACCTACCTTTCTTTCACTGTCACTAGGTGAAAGATGAGGCAGAAGGGGCAGTACGGTGCTTAAAATACCTCTCAAACTGGTTAATGAGCTGTTCTGATCACGTTTTCTTCACTGCTTCTTGTCCATTGCAGGCAAAAATGACACATTCTCAGTAAAGGCAGGCCAGACCGTTGTGTTGTGTCTTTTTTTTTTATTAAACAACGTGGGTTTGTTTTTTTTTCCTTCTTCATTCTTTTAATATTAAAGATATATGCAGTAGGCAAGATAAGTGGATGGTTTGAAGTATTGTAAAAGTGTAAGTTAGACAAAGCATGCGTCTTTCCCCTTTCAGTTGTCGTCAGCTCAGTAATTAGTGGCAAAGGAGAAGAAGAAAACATTGTTTGCGTATCTTTAAATGGAGGGGGCTGAGAAAAAAAAATCTGGTAGAATTCCTTACCTTGAAGTCCTAGAATCACAGAAATGTTAGTAGAAAGGGACTTCTAGAGGTTTTCCTGGTCCAAGACGTTACTTGAAGAGTAACTGATCTACCTATGAACTGATCCCTTGAAAATGGCAGCAATATTTGACAGAGAAAATACTACTCATTTTGTGAGGAAAGTTTCTCATTGCAAGAAATATGGAAGAAAAGTACTTTAAAACAACAGTGAGTAACTACACTGCAAAGAGTATCAGGCAACAGGGATGACCCTGGTAACAACAGGCCCATCAGTCTCACTTCTGTGCCTGGTAAAATTATGGAGAGGATTATTCTGGGAGTTACAGAAAAACACCTGAAAGATAATGCAGTCATTGGTCCTAGCCAGCACAGGTTCACTAGGGGAAAGTCCTGCCTAACAAATTTGATTTCCTTCTATGACAAGGTCACCCACCTAGTTGACCAAGGAAAGCCAGTCAATGTGATATTTTTGGATGTCAGTAAAGCTTTTGATACTGTCTCTCACAGTATCTTCCTGGACAAAATGTCCAACGTACAGCTGCATGAACACGTAATGCAGTGGGTGAGCAGTTGGCTGATGGGTCGGGCTCAAAGGGTTGTAGTAAATGGGGTTACATTGGGCTGGCGGCCAGTCACTAGTGGGGTTCTGCAGGGATCCATCTTGGGGCCGGTACTCTTTAATCTCTTTGTTAATGACTTGGATGCAGGACTTGAAGGAATACTAATTAAGTTTCCTGATGACACAAAATTGGGAGGAGCTGTTGACACTCCTGAGGGCAGAGAGGCCCTGCAGAGGGATCTGGACAGACTGGAGAGCTGGGCAATCACCAACTGTATGGAGTTTAGCAAGGGCAAGTGCCAGATTTTGCACCTGGGTCACAGCAACCCTGGATGTACATAGTCTGGGGAACGAGAGGCTGGAGAGCAGCTCTGCAGAGAGGGACCTGGGGGTTCTGGTCAGTGGCAAGTTGAACATGAGCCAACAGTGTGCCCTGGCAGCCAAGAGGGCCAGCTGTGTCCTGGGGTGTATCAAGCACTGTATTGCTAGCCAGTCAAGGGAGGTGATTGTCCTGCTCTACTCGGCACTGGTGTGGTCTCACGACCTTTCCAACTCAGTACATTCTATGATTCTATGATTTTTACTGCTGTATTACAGTTTAATTTCAGTCTACATAGATACCATGTGATACAATCCCTAGACCATAAGAAATGAAGGCACTGTATCGTTTTTGTGAAGGGAAAACCAATAGAAACAGGTTTCTAAAGAGTGAAAAGTTGACAAATACTGGCAAAGTACATCTTCAAGTATGCTTTATTTGCAGGTGATTAAAAACATTTTTAGGCAAAAAACTAGTCAATCTTATCCAGTACATGATAGAATATGATTTAGTGCCTAATGCCAGACAGACTGGAAAATGGGTAGATAGGACTGATGATGCAGTTTTTGATGGATTACAAGTGATTAAATGGTCCACATTCATATAGTAAAAAGACTTGATACATATGAAGAATTATAAGCAGTTAATATTTTTAACTATAAGCAGGAGATATTGTAAGAAAAAACAAGGGATGTAAGGGGATGGGAAAGCTACAGACATCTTAGTAGTATCAGAAGCCATAGACTTGTTTTTTAAACGTAAGCTTATTCCTGCAAATCACTGCACTTTTGAGAATAGTATTGAAATTGAAAACTTATCTAAAACATCACCAAAAGGAAACACTAATTCCTATTTTTTTTTGAAAATTATTCTGTATTAAGAGTTCTTGCAAAAAATCAAAATATGCCATGGCCAAGAAACATGAATTATTCACCATTTCAGAGACTTCGCATTCATCACATTTAAATACTATATGTCCAATTTCAGAAGGTCTCATGCAAAATCCAGCTATAAAAACTCACCACAGAATATTTTCAAGGATAAAAAGATAATGTTTTTTAAAACTCTGACAGACATCCAGTTGTGAAGGTGGATTTTGAAAATAATAGTCCATATTTTCCAGAAGGCATTCAAAAACACAGTTGTTGACCTTTCTATAAATGCCCAGCTCTTATCTACATTTTGCATGGAATATTTACCAAAGCTATAATTTTGGACAGTTACTGGAATATATCACTGCCTGGAGTAGTGCCAAAGGTAACAATTATATTTCCGTAACTGCATAATGAGAATTAAATAATCAGAAAACAAATTCCTGTTATGAAATGACTTTTTGTCTCATGTACCATATATATATTCAGTTATATTGAATGTAAGTCCAGTAATACTATCACAGTAATATGCAGTAGTGGTCTTTCATACTGAGAAAACTGCCCTAATCATCTTTAACATGCAAAGCTTGGAAGAACCAGAAATTCATGTAAGTAGTGTAATTTGTATACGCATCTTCTGCCATCCTAAAGTTAACCAGAACACTCAAGACTGTTTGCTTATATTTCCTATATGTTTGACAAAAGTTACAGTTCTGTATACTGTACATTGACAGCGGGATCCCAGCCCCCTGTTCTATCTGCAAGGATCAGGTTACCACTTTCCATCGGAGTAAACATTCTGGTATTTAATATAATAATCTTGTGAACAGTTGTTCCTAGCTTGAAGTTCAGCAGTTCAGGACTTGATAAAATTCTCCTTTTTGTCTCTCTGAAAGGTTTCTTGCTAGCGCATTTTGTAGTCATTAGATACTGACATTTCACATAGCTGTCCTTTAAAATCCAAGTCTACTGTGAAATCCAGGTCACGCTGTAAAAAGATTTAAATGTAACATGTAAGTAAGACTATAAATTTAGCATATAAATTCAGTTATCATTGTTCCAGTTGAAAAGACCTGGAGATTCAAGAGATACCTTCTTTGGTTTCTAACTTCTTTTGTTTTTAAGTGTTGCTAACACTGAAAAAGCAGGATATAGGATGTGTAATAGCATTCACCATACAATCTATGTCTAGAGCATATTTCGATATTCTTCTTAAGGCTGATTTAGTATCCTGGTTACAACTGGGAAGCTTCTGAAATCCTGTGCTATCATATATATTCCATAACAATTTTTTAAGGTTATCCCCCACTGAGATGCTCTCAATCTAGGGTGAAGGGCTTTCACACTAGGACTTATTCTAGAATAGATCTAGTAAACTTTCAATTGTAGAGAAGTCCTCAGTCATTCTTTATATTATAATGACATGTTTCTTGGAAAGAGGCACTACATAGCCCTACAAAATGATGCTGTCTCTCTACAAGCTTTTGAAAGGCTTCATGCTTCAGAAGACCAAAGCACTAACAAATCCTTTTGAACCAAGGTGGTCTCTCTGTCTTATGATAACTATCAAGAACACATTAATTTTAGCACCTAAATCTGCATTCAGGTGCTTAACTGCTGTGATAACAAATTTGAAATATTTTCTTCATTTTTCCCTCAAAAGAAAGTTGATACATTCAGCTCAAAAGAAACTGTTCCAGTCCCCCAAAGATAACATAAAGATGGGAGACACACTGTCTGCCTCTACTTTCACAGCAAGCGGTAACTTCAGGAGGAGTGAATGTTTTAATGCCAAGTTTATTTTGTGTTTATTTCTTCCCCTGTATCCACACTACCATGAAAACTGTATCCAATCTGTATTTGATACAAAAAAGGAAAAGTAATGCAAAAAAGAAAATCAATGAAACGTTAAGATTTGCTGCAGTCAACAAATGCAATAGTTCATCAATTACAACAACTGCATGGATGGATAATAACTAGGTTATTTTAATGGCTGTATGTTGTAATAGAAAATGAAGAGATTCTGCTCAAGGTTTTTGGCAGAAAATGGTGCCGCTGTTTCTCCTGGAAGCCATAGTTATCGTGTCTTGCTCTTCTATAATGGCATGGGTTGTCCATCAGACCATGTCTCATAGTCTCCTTACAAGTTAAAAGAAGAACTGAATAACTAACATACTTGGTGAGGGATTCGGCCCATAGCAGAGAAATTAAGGAAGTTTTCACCAGTCACGAGAGTGTGAGATCCATCATGCTTTAGCTTTAGTCTATTTATATAAACTTATGTATTTTCTGTGGAAAGCCACAATTTTTAAACAACCGTATCACTTGTGAGTTCAAATACATTTGATCACTGAGTTCACTGAAATCTGTTACTTAATTTCCTAAAGGAGAGTTACTGGGAACTGAGTGGGAAATCTGGCTGCAGATGTGGAACTGAAGTACTTACTCTTGATCATCCTGTGTTGGCAGAAGGGATCTTACCACTGATTTTAGTAACAGTATGAAGAGACCCTTGCCTACTTGTGTCACAAAATGTGAGTCAAGCTGATTGCAGAGGGCAGCTGACTTGATGATGCACTTGAATCATTACTTCTTTCCCTTGCTATCTTGTTCGCAGGCTGAGTTCTAGAACATTAGCACTACATCACCATTGCTGTCACCAGCTTTGGAGAAGCTGTGACTAGAGCTCTTCCTAATAAACATTAATTTAGAGCCTTTAGCATGCTCATTGTTTTACTTACATGCATTTTATTTAATGTTGATTATAGTTTGTGATCTATAGAGTTGGAATTACAATCAGTGATGCTGACTCACCACATTTTTTGCATTTGGTTTCATGGATATAGTCCCATAGATTTCTTCTCCTCGTCTCACAGTTAAATAGTCCTCTAAGTAGAAGACAGTTTGCTTCCAGTGAGTATAGGGAGCATCAGGTGCTAAAAAATATATATAGGTATTATTTACAGAAGTTTAATTTTTTCTACAAATCAAATTAAGACTTGGGAACAATTAAAAAATCGTTTCTTCTCATAGCATGCTTTAACTTACATATTAGCAAACATCCTTTACAACAACACAATTCTACTGACTGTCGGAAGTTTTTTTTTTTAAAAAAACTGTCAGGACAGGAATTTTTAACAGTTCTTCTTTTACAAAATTCTAGAATCACAAGATTGATATAAACAAACTTTTGTCAGAAGCTGTGTTGGCAAACTGATATCTTCCAAAGGAAAAGTATTTTACCAGATAATTTCTGGCTATGTGTTTAGATGGTTTTAATGACTGTTAATTACTAAATGGAGAGATCATCTTGCAGGAGTTCAGATCCAGAATCTGTTTTCCATTTGGACATGCCTCTGTAAAATTTCTAACTGAAAACATGTTAGACCAAAACTAAACTGAACTTATATTGTAAAACATAACTGCTAACCTTGTACACACATACATGTGCACATTTCCTTCTGCAGAACTATCTTCCTTAGAAAAGCCTGACATATCTGCAAACTTGTGCTCCATGAACAGGGTGTGTGTGGAACATAGGCACAGGTCTTCAAGTCCACTCCAAATCACATACTTATTTTCTTCATAATTAAAAAAAAAGACATATCAATGAAGTGGTACTTCCTCATGTTCTGCAAACTTGGATATTTTACTGAATTCAGCAGACCCTTGCCAACAGACAGTAGCTGAGAATCCAGACCAGTCTTACAGACAGTGGTGATATTCCTTCAGTTACAGAAGGCCAAATGACCTTTTTATGGAGTAACTTGTTCCGTGCCTACCTTATCATGATGTGGTGAATAGAGGCAGAGAACCACTTTCCTCAACCTTCTGTCTACACTCATGCTAATACAGGTCAGGAACATTAGCCAGATTTGTTGCAAAGCCATACTTCTGACTCATGTTCAGTTTGTTGCACACCAGAAACCAAGAGTCTTTTCCAACAAAGCTGATATCTATCCAGTTGGCCCAAGCAACATCATGGAGTTGTTCAGTCCCAGCTGCAGGACTTGACATTTGGCATTGCTGAGCTTTATAAGGTTCTGATCAGCCCACTTTGAACCTGTGTCTTTCTAAATAATAACCCTTTCTCTCTAGCCTATGCTCCTTCTGATTTAGGATCTTCAACAAATTTGCTGAGAGTGTACACTATCCCATCATCCAGATCATTAATAAAGAAGTGTGTGGAATGATTACTGGGGGTGAGATTATCAAGGTTGAAATTACTGAGGCTAAAGTTATATCCACATTTCATAAAAGTTAACTTCCAGACTGGAATGCGGTTGGCATGCTGGAAATTGGTTCAGTGACTGTCCCCTAAGCAACACCACCTGCGCTCTTAGATGTTAGGAACATTGAGGGAGCTCAGTGTCCTAATCTAAGGCAGATAACTGGAGGAGGGAGTGAAGTAAATGCTTCATGGCCAAACTCATCCATAAATCACTGCAGATGCAGGGGCTGGATGGAACCATGCCCTGACCAGCACAGTAACATCATGCCCTGTGGGTGAACTTTGCTCATTATAAAATCATTATAATACTAAAACACACACACCTCCATCCCAGAGTTACCTGCCCCAAGGTACAACCACCCCTCACTGAGCATGTGCTCTGAATTTCTTAGTCCATACTTTTAAATTGAGGCAAGGAATTTCTACACCAATCAATAACGAAAGTATGTATGACTAGAGTCACTCAAGCTCCACCTAAACATAAAATAGTATAAAAATGTCCCCAAGAGAGGGGGATGTTAGAAAAGATACCACTGCAGACTACTGGGATCCGTCGACAGGCTGAACCTCTCTTCTCCCCCATAGGAATGCCTATTGGGTAAGACTCGAACACTTGGTTATACCGAGTCATTCCTCAGGAAATTTAGAGAACAAGCTTGTTATTTTGTGTTTTGTGTTGTAGTGCTCTATACTTGCACATGCTTTGCAGACAGTGTATTTTTCACCAGCAATCAAATGAGACCCTGCATTTCTGTAGCTTCAATAAATGGCACTATTAGTGAATCTGGCTGTGAAGAGTTATTGGGCAAGACTAGAATAATAGTGATTGTACAGTTAGTGAATCCCTCGCCAACTAACAGCGCTGAACTGGGTATCACTCAGAATCTAAGCCCAGCCCCTCCCAGCCCCTCTGACATCTGAGGACCAGCTGGATTGCATGGGGGTTTATTTTCTGCCAAATTTCTTCACCTATTAATGCAACAATGTGGAACAATACTGACCTCACTGTTGGTCACATGTGGCATGCTAATAATAACTGGCCTCTAGTTTGACTTTGCCGATTGACACATTTTGAGCCAATTTTTCACCCATGTTATTGTTCACTTATCCAGTCTGTACCTCACCAATAGATGCTATGTAAGGTTGTATAAAAGGCCTTGCTAATCTCAAGGTATACAACAGCCACTGATCTTCCCTCATTCACACAGCTATTCATCTAGAAGACAATCAGGGTGGTCAGATATAATTGGCTTTGGTAAATCCTGTTCTCAATCACCTTCTTGCCCTTCATATAGCTGGAAATAGTTTCCAGGGGATTTGTGTCATAAACTTCACAGAAGCTGAAGTGATATTGACTGGCCTGTAGTTCCGTAGATCCTGCTTACTGTAGTTCTTGAAGATGGGTGTGATAGCTACCTTTTTCTAATCAAGAACCTTTCCCCATCACCATGGCCTTTTAAAGATGTTAGAGGGTAGCCTTACAATGACATTGACCAGCACCCTCAGCATGCTTGGATGCCTCCTGTCTGGTCCTGTGGACTTGTTTAATGTTCTGTAATCCTCATGACATACCTTGAGGCACTACTCACGTACCATCATCATATAAAAACCCTACTTCTCCAATGGCTGTAAGGCATCTCTCCCATTATTTGAGATACTTGAATAGCAATTAGCCCCTCCACATAAACACTACTTGTCTTAGTGCAGTTAGAGGGTCATCACCTGGGACCCAGAGGAAACCCTGGACCAAGTACTGTGGAGAGGATTTACAACCAAATGGTTCCCCCAGGCTTCAGAGTGGTCCCTAGATATGCTATAACTGGTGATATGGCTGTAGCGTCATTTGCATCAAAGAAGGCCAGAGTGAATTTTGGTTTTAGAAAAAGCCCTTGTCAAAAACACACAACTTGAACATGGACTTGAAAATCTTAAGAATTTGACTTTGCATGGATATCTGGCTAGCAGCTTTTTCTCATTTGCATGCAATGACATCCAACCTTTTTTATTTGATGGGCAATACAGCCTGCTGGAGAAGGTAGTTACTGAAGTAAGCTATTCAGAGAATTGGCAGTAAAGCAAAGAAGAGAACTCAAGAGGAGAAACGTAACGTTTTCCAAGTGACAGGAGGCAAAATCTGGAGACATAGGAAGCCTCTTCAAGCAAACCTTCAAGAAGGCTGAGCCACCAGCAGCTAAGAGATGTAGTTGCAGAAAGTGATGAGACAGGGCAAGTCATCAAAGCTGAAAGGATCCTAGAATGGAGAGTGCGTGACTAAGCATTCAGAATCTCTGAAGTAGCAGCTTGTGGGAGCTACAGATAGTTTATAGAAGCTAGGTTTTCAGGCATTGCTGATGAATCCCATTGTTGATAGAAGTTCAGAAATATCAGAGGTTGTGACTCCTTTCCCTTTTTTTTATGACAGGTAGACACAAAAGACCTTGCACACACATTTGCAAGTTGAGGTGGGTCTGCAAAAACCTCTCTGTAAGAAAAACACTATGCAAAATGATATCTGCCCTAGACTTTTGTCCAAATGTAGGCTCTTCTATTTAACCTCTGTCCTTCCTCAAGTTCTTACTTCCTATGTACTAAGGGAAGCTAAGCCCACCTGTGGTGGTCTTGCAGAACATTTTCCAAGTGCCTGAGTGAGCCCCCTTTATTCCATACACCCAAGAGGCAAGAAGAGCCAAGAAAGTCCTTATCCCACCCACCTTTTGCTATACTGATATTGGAGCAAGTCTATGGCCACTCTGCAGACAAGCAACTCCTTGCAATGACATAATGGGCCACTTTTGACACCTATTCACTGGGATGTCTAAGAGTCAAGCAAAGAATGGCTGGGGTTGAGGGCCAGATTTGATGACAAGACACACTTGACTGGAAAACATTAATCAGATATCCTAATATTTAACAGCTGTTTCTTAAAACATGTATGTTCATATGCCCACATAAAACAGAAACACATTCCATTATTCCTTTGCAGATGAAGACACATTCTCGATGATGTTAAAGACCTTTCATGTAGTTCTGGCAATATAAGTAGCCCTCCTTAACTAAGGTAGGTTTCAGTTAACATCACAACACAGTAACTATACCCTTCATTCAAAGCTATTTTTTTACAGGAAAGTAGAGGTTTGACTATATTACCTTTTAGAAAAGATTAACAGGCTGCCTTCTGCTCAAAAAAATCATCCTTCTGTGAAAAAAACCAAATTCCTAAAACCTGAAGTGTTTTCCTCCTTAGATAATTTTGTTTAGCATGAACTCAGAAATATTAGCACTTCAGGATACCACTGTAGTGCCTCACAGATTGTTCATGTCTCCCTAGCTACACTTTGTGATGCCTCTCATGGTGTGGAAAATACTATAGTGTAACACATTTATAGAATAACCAGGGAAACATAGTTATTGAGAAACATAAGACTATGAGGTACCAAATAACATAATCCATATGGTTATACTTCTAGAATAAAATATAAGTATTTCAACAAAGTATTTTGAGCTTTGAATCTCATGTAAAGGGTTGAGAGCTCATGTGAAGGGAGAATAAAAGAGATTTCTAATATTTAACTTACATCAGGTCCCATTTACACCTGTTTGAGTTGTGTGATGGTGGTGCAACTAGCAACAAACTGTAATTTGTTGTTCTTGTCATTAAAGTCATGGCATTTTTTAATTTTTGCAACACTGGCAGTTTTATTCACTCTGGTAAATGATGCCTTAAAGGAATGGAGTTACTCCTTTAAATATCTGCTCACCAAGGTGAGTGAGTTTCACATTTTGGGTTGTTAGAGCTGATTTACATAAGCAGTATGCGTGTGGTTATATCTTGGGAAAAAAAAAAATGGTTTTATTCTAGACAAGCAGGACCCTTTTCTTGAGTTTCGAATTTGGGGGGAAATAGGATGCAGAGCTCTTCCCTTTCACTGAGCTGACCATTCCCTGTCTAATTTGAGAAATTTGACACAGGATTTAGCTATAACTGGTGATGGGCATAAACTCCCAGGTCATAATTTCGGCTGGTCTCTAAGCTTGGTAGACGTTGTGAAATCCTGCCTCTGTTTCTGCACAATTCCTACATGTAGTTGTCCTTTCCCCCTCCTGCTCACCTCCCCCAAAGTGACAATAATTTTTATCACTGAAATTCAAACCTAGTGGTACACTAAACCTCCATGTACCATCTGACCAGTAGCACTGATATACTGATAGCAATAGAAATGAAATGAAAAGAAAAGAAATACAGATTACCTGTAGAAAATCCCATCTTCTTGTGGCACTTTGTAAATTCAATATTAAAATAGGTGACCAAGGCATGAATGTAGTCATTACGCTGGATTTGGAGGCAGAATGCAGAAGTAAATGCCAATTCTTCAGTCTTTACTGTATAAATATCCACTTCCTGTTTTGAGGAGAAAGAAAAAGACATTTACATGAAGGTGTCTGTGACTCTAAGGTAAGTGCTAAGTGATGAAGTTAAGCATTTTATATAATGATCATCAAAAAAGACAACTGGGAGCCCTTTAACACTGCAAGAAATCAATGGTACATTTGAATCTATCAAATCATTAGCAAATGATCCAGTTATCTGACTAAGTTGACAGAGTGTAGTAAGAGAGGCCGCTCACAGAAGAATGTGTGTCCTTGGAGATGGCAGTGAGGGGCTGTGGGAGCTGGAAGAAATCAAGGTAAAAGTGTGCTTTGACAAATATAGGCACAATGGATGTTGAAATGGAGATACAGGTCCCAGTTCTAAGACTTCATCATCAGGGACTGTCAGCATGAGGAAAGATGGCAGAGTTGGGTTTTTAATAAAAATAAACTTCTGATTTGTTTGAGCATCTCTGGAAGGGAATGTGCTTTGACTGTGTCAAGCAGTCAAAACATCTGAGGCACGATAGGGGCCCGCTGATAATTCTTTCTAGTCCTGTGTCAGATAACTGATTCAAAATAGTAAGCACTTACTCTTGAATTAGACAGAAACAAATCATGTAAATCATACTATGGCTTGATTACAGTAGTTGGGAGCAATGGTGTAGTCTCCAAGACTGGTTATTTCCATCAATATTTAAATCTCACTGGTCAAAGCTTAAACTGAGATTTTTTAGATGGACCTGATTTTCCTAGCTATGTATTGCTTTTGTCTGGGTTGTTTCCAAAACTTGTAGTCATGATAGAGCGGACACTAAGTCTGAAATACTATTAATTGTATTCTAATGCTATGGGAAACATCTCCTACCAGCGCACTTTCTGATATCCTCATAAGTGTATCTGGCTTCACTGTCCTTGTCAGGGCATATTTGGCAAGAGCCAGATACCCCCAAAATATTTTTCTCTCTACTGTTTGGAAGGTCAGTATTAACAACAAAACTCCTTATGAATACAGAGAAATAGCAGCTTTGTAGGCACAAATCCAAATTTCCTCTACTCTACTAACATCAGCCAGGAATCATATCACTGACCTCACCAGCATTACTTCAGACTCACACTGCAAAAAGGGAAAGCAGAGTCTAGAATGTCCATTAGAGGGATCTTTTAGCCTCTTTTAGGGCACAATAGAGGGCTCTTTTAGCAATTGCATTCTATAATCTAGAAGTCACCTGCAAAAATAGACATCAAATGATTCAGCCGTATTTCAGTTACTGAGGTCTTTGCATGGACCACATATCATGTGTTTCTGAGACTTAGAAAACTTATGGTGAGATGATTTAAGCAAGCTATAGTTTTGGCCTGTCTGATTAGCAATACTGTTCAGGAATAACTTAACCGCAATGAAAATTGTTCTATCATATTGCAATAGTACCCTGAGTCACTAGTGCTTAAAAGTGACCCATGCTTCTAAGTGGTCATTTAAAGCTCAGATAGCCTGATACTTTTTTTTCTCAAAAGAAGATAAAAAGAAAAAAGCATACTAGGAATAAGAATTTCTGAAGTCTTCTGGCAGACTTCCATAGCAGCCTGCAAAATTTTCTTTGACAAGCTAGACTGGGCTGGTGGGTGATAGCTGCAGGTTTCTGTAATTTTTGGTGGCTTTTTAGTGGTATCACTGTGGGGAAATTGTGAATTAAGTCCAATGATGAGGCACATAAAAAGGATGTAGCTCCCTCTCTCTGAGCTGTGTTGGCTCTGCAGGGTAAAGTGGAATCAAAGCAGTAGGAAATATTTTTATTAGAGAAATTAGTAGAAGTGTCTCAGAAATATTGAAGAGATGTGCTGAATAAAATGGTGGCCACTTTTGCAGTTTTCTTTTAAGGACAGAACCATGTTTTTTTTTACTATGCCAGATATGAGACAAATGTGGGGTTTTTATTAATTAATATAGTTTTGAAACTGGCCTGATCCCATTTTGGTGATCTCTTTGAATGGTACTCTGGCTAATATATCTTCTTATATTAAATATCACTGCTCACTGAACATTACTTACAGATAACAGCAGAGGGGACAAATGCTATCTTTGCATAAAATAAATTGAAAAGCCATGATTTACCAGATTTCATTCAGATTTCAAAAACAACAATAAAATGGGCAAAATTAAGCAGGGATCTGATCAAAATACAGCTCTTAATTATACTAAAAAATAAAATGCATTAAGCTGAGCAACAATAAAAGTGTCAAAATTATCAGCTAAATAAGGACAGCCAGACACTGTTTAACACTGCATGAAAGCCCATGACACATCCCATTCTGCATGACCCTGTTGCAGAGACAGAGGTCCAGTTTTTACATTCACTGCATAAAGAACAGTTCTTGGGCACAAATTGCTTTAGGACTGAGCAAATGATGTCTAGAAGATCATTTAGACTCACAGGGATGACGACAGTGAGGTTGAGATGCAATGCTGCCAGCTGCTATGTGTTTCTTGTTTGAATGGTATCATCCTAGCTGAAGACAACCTAACTAATGTGAGAAACAGCACTGAATCAGGTTTGCTGATGGGAAAAATGCTGGCTTGCTGCCTGGCCTGTTTTCTCATGTGAATTGTAATTAAGGTTCCTTCTATAGTGCCACTACACATCTTTTCTGACCCCCTTCCCAGCCAGTCAGTTTACCTAGCTAGGACTGCGTGAGCATGGAGAAAAGTTAAAGATCCAAATGTCTGGTTTTGGTGGAGTTGGTTGGTTGGGTTTGCATTTGGGCTTTTCTCCCCCTTCCCCTCTCCCATTGCACTAGATATCTTGGTTTGGACAAAGAGGGAAATGGTCACCCCAACATAGGATGTGATGGTGAAGGCAGTGCTAATCATAGCAGGTAAAGATGCTGAACTGATGTAGAAGCTAGGGGAGGTGGTAATGGTAGAAGCAGTATTGCCAGCTTCAGCAAAAGGATTGATCTGAAGGCCGAGAAGTAAAATTAATTGCTAGGGAAAGGAGAAAGAGCTAAACCCTCTTTTCTGACAAGCATTGAGAAAACGACCTATGTTGTCAGTTGCACACGTGTATACAGATATGAGGGGAGTACTGAATGCAACAGCCAGCCTCCAAAACACATTCATTTTTCCAAAATAATTTTTTTTCTTTTTTTTTTTTTAAAGAGTGCAGAGAAGTAACAGTATTAATGTGGGGAGAAAAGAAACAGCATTAAATTCTGGGTGTTTCGGGGGAGCAGTGAAATGAAGAATGGAGTATCTGAGATGGTTTTGACTAGATATTGCAGCATATGTTGATTTTCCATTAGATTTAATAACAGGGAAGCAAGTGTAGCTATGGCTTCTAGATAACAGAGACTTCAGCGTCTTACCAGGGGCCCTCTTCTGCCATCTTTTCCTGTTTGCACAGAAGGAAATGCCTGAAAATTACCAGGGTGTTGTTTGGGTTTTGGATTTTTGGGGGTGGGGGTGGGGGGATCATCAATAGTCGTAATTAAATCTGAAGATGCTGAAAGGAAAGACTTTGGGGAGAAATCTTGGAAAGGGAAGTGTGACAGGGCAAGTCCCTTACAGGGAAGGGAGATTTTCAAAAAAGCCTAGAGAAGAAAAACGAGAAAAAAAGAGCAGTGTTTGAAGAAAGATGGAAAATGAGTGGCATAGGTGCCTCTTGCTTTACTTCAGGAGAAGCTGGGAGAAAGGAATGTGATTAGGAAGTTCACTGAAGTTGCAGTGAAGCAAGAGAAAAGTCTCCTGAGGAATGCCTTGTCCTAAACCTCATGGGTGAAGATTACTGTGGGAGAAGAACATGGGACTCATAAGAGCTCACACTCAAGTGGCTCACCTGGGTGGCTGCATCTCTCTGAACAATAGTACCATTTTGCAGAAAATACTCTGAAATAAGGCTTCATACAGGTGAATCATATTTCCAAAACAGCAGAAATTTCTTAAAGAACTGGAGCATATAGGTAAATGTTATTTTGATATTATGCTACGTTCCCAGATAAACAAGAATGTTGCATAATTTTTTTTTGCTCAGGGAACACAGTTTGTGCTTTAAGTAAAACTGTGTAATCTTAAAGTGGTGTGTGGCCTGCAGAAGCTTTAAACTGTGCCTGGAAAGTGTGGACAAATGGGAGCACAAAAGTAGATTTAATTCTTTTTTTTGGTTCTTTCTCTGTGGCTAGATATGGGAGGATATTCAGGAAAGTCCAACAGAATCTTTTATTAAAAACTGGATGTGGCATGCTCTTCATTCTTGTTTGGTTTTTGAGTTTTTGCCACTCTCTCATTGCAGGTTTTTCTACAGCTGTGCAAACAATTGATTTATTGTTATTGTAGTCTGCTGACATCAAATCAAAACTAACATGGAGAAAAAGGTTTGGGTCAGTCCAAACCCATTGGTATTTCTCCAATATGCAAGGGGATCAGAGAAGAAAATAACTGTTTTACTGAGTTGAAAACAAACTTTTCCAATTTTTTAGTCAATGTTACTGAAAGCCATAGGCCCTCAGAAAGACACCTGTACACTTTTCCTGAGATCAGTTATTGACTCTAGTGGTTTGAAGATAGTTCCACTATCCTCCCTGGCTGATTTGGTTTGGAATTTAAACACAGGACTTCTACTTGCCAGGAAAATTCCTATGGCCCTGGGATATATTTAAGAGACCACTCAAAGAGGAAGTGCTTCCACAACAGAGAAGATGCTTTATTCCCTGCATGCACCACCCCCAGTGCACCTGTGGTTTAGTGGCTATAGTTCCTTGAAGGATTCAAGACTTGAGTTACATCCAATTCCTGAAAGGCACAAATGAGGAAATTTTACTCAAGTCTCCAGCATTCCAGATAAGTGTCATGGTTACATAGCATTCAGGGGTTGATATCTTATTTTGCTGATTTTGTAGAACAGTTCAGAGCATCTAAATTGGGAATTGAAATAACTGCACAAGAACAGGGCTCTGACTGATCCGTTAGGAATGCATCTGGTGACTAGTCCATCTACTGACTAATGTACAGGGAACACAGATTCATCTGGTAGGCACCCTAAGTTAGCTGGCTTTGGGTTGAATACACCCCTAAAAAAATCCCTTTGTGAATCTAATATGAAGAAGCTGTGCCATCTTGAAATGCTACAAAAAAACATTTGAATAATTAACATTATTGCTTTGTTTACTCTCAAATGTTTTATTAGGCTTAATATTATTCTCTGAATTACTAAATATTTTCAGAATCAAAGAAATCCACTTTATGTAAATAAACCAGATGCAAAAGTAAATTAAATTAAAAAAGGAAATGTAGCCTCAGTTTTTTCTGCTTCCACATTGCTATCTTGAACAACAGCCTGCCTCCTTCCTGCCTTTCATTGACAATTTTCTCTTTTTTTAGTGATGAGTTTGTGAGATTAGGGACAGATTCTGGAACAGAGAGTGGTTTCTGCTTGTGTAGTTACTACCTGCTTTGCTCCCAAGGTGCCATTACATAGTAAAGCACCATTCAGTGTATGGACAAAAGCTGTCAGGCCATGTAGAATTAAATATAAAACCTGAATAGGAACAGTTTGAAAAATGTTGTCTGTGTTCTTAAACCCAAATACTTTCAAAGACCATCTAAAGAAAGCATTAGATTTGCACTTCATTGAAGGGCATGCAGCTTTTATACCTTTTTATTCCAGAGACCCAACCCATTTTGCTACCTGATCTCTCTCTCTCTCCAGACATATTTTATGCCATCTTAATATCTGTTTATTTTGTGTGTATTGCAATTTTAAATTGCTGTGTCTCAGGCTGTTTTCAGACACAACCATCCTGTGATCCCTTCAGTGCAGGTGGACTGTGCATGCATATGTACTCACACAGAGTTTCTATTTCTGTTCCTTTTTGCTGCTTTCAGTAAAGGTTCTGCAGACTAAAGGTATGTCATTCCTTTTTGCGTATGGGAATACTTAATGTTGTGTTTGTTACTGGCAAAACGTGAAAAGGAAAAGTTGGAACTGAGCCTTTGGGGTAAATGAGCATACTCTTGGATTCATGGACCTGATCCTAACACTACACTACATCAGTATGTGGACAGCCTTATTCATGAGAGTACTCCCACATGAGGGAGATTCCTTCACATGGAAGGAATTTTAGAGCTTTCATGTTTTCCTGCAGCCTATGGAACCTGGTCTTGTGAAAAGGGAGTAGTGACCATTCTGTCTTATATGTAGGTACAAGCTAGCCTCTGGCTGCAGTTGCTGGGACTGGGAGAGCAAAGTAACATTCTGGGTAAGGCTAAGAATTAGGAAGTTATGCAAATAAATTCGGTTCCAATTCTGATCTCATGCTCTGGAGTAAATCAGAGTTATTTCACCAGAGCTGACCAATACAGAAGCTGATGCTTTGGTCTTTTTTACTGCAAACAGAATTAATTTACCCCTTCTCTTCAGCAGCATTCCATCAATAATTTCCAACCTCTATTTACAAGAGGGTAGGGCAATTAAAATCCATATCTAAATACACCATGTCTCTATTTATCCAGTATTTGCACATGTAAAATTTGTAAAGGTCTTAAGTTACAGTTAGCAGTAGCCAGATGAGTACAGAGTCACAAGGAGCATCTTGCTTTTGGGTATTCCATAGGTGATCAAGGTATCAATGTTCATGATTAGCTCAGGTGACAGTATTGGGCATGTGCAACATACTAGTACCAACTTATTTTTAAACTGCACAATTTTCCTTCTTAGAGTGATAGCATTCTATAATGATGGCTTCTGGAGCTTGTTAGAAGCATACAAAGATAGTAGTAAAACATAAGCAGCAGGTCTCAAAAGAATCCTACAGTTAGATGTAAACATTCATAATTAGGTATACTTGGAATTACCAAACCTTTATTAAACAGGCATTGGTCACCACTTGCTTTGGATCTACTATGTCCACCAAAGGCTCCTTCATGGCAACATCCCTAATACAGGTCATGTCAAAGCCGTACACATTCTCCCACCCTGTCAATGCAAATGGATGTGTCAAAGATTAGCAGTAATAATAAAAATATTTTTTGTTTCTCAAAGCACCTTTCATTTGAAATAATTCCTACAATCCCCTGATTTTCAGCTCTCCTCCTCAGCTCTTTGCTCCCTGCACCAGTTGTCTATGTCATCATTGCTATTTTACAGGTAATGCAGCTGTGACAAAAGAACCCCTCAATGCACATCTTTGAAAAAGTGGCCCTTTGTTTTGGTGTCCCCAGAACTATTATATGAGATTTGCTGATGATTTTCATGGCTTTGGACATTTGAAAGTGTTGCCCGAAATCATATAATACGTCAGATTGAGACTTGGGAATAGCTGCTAAGATTACACAATCCTTTGCTATCCATTCTGGTTAATATTTCCTTTTTTTTATAGATTGCTATTCAATCAGCAGTTTGCATGTTCTTTTAATTATTTAAGTAGTCTTAGTTACAGCAAGTGAATTACTGACAGGAGTAGAATTACAGGTGCGTTTCAATATTTGGGGCATCCAAGTTTTAATCTGCATGTACATTATGAGAAAAAGCAAAATGTCCACTTTCTAAAAGATTTAAAAGCCATGCTGATCTTATATATTTCAATTGTTCTTCTGGTTGTCCCGATAAATCCTTCTTTTACCTTGCTGAAGGTTTTTCTTTTTTTCTTGAACAAAACGAAAACATCCAAACATTGAAAAGTACACTGGCTTTGCTTTTAAGATTGCTTGACAAAATGAAAACAACTCCAAAAAAAAGGTGAAATCTTAGTCTTATAAATCATATAAGTCAAGGTCCATTCCATGGTCCTTCTGAACCCTGTGAGAATTTTAAGAAATTGTTTGAAGACAAGCAAGGTAAATTGATAAACAGCAATAGTGAGCATGTTTGAAATATCTTGTTTTTTTCAGAGCATAGCATTTGAGCTACTGGTGTTGCCAGAGTACTATGATTGAAAAGGTAATATCAGCAAAAAATCTGTAGATTTCTAAATTGGAACAACTCTGGACATGAACAGTTCTTTGATATGTTATCCCTTTATTGGACTGTGAGTTTCTCAGTATTTCAGGGAAGCTGATGGTCAAAAGTTTTGTTTCAGGCATCCTGATCATGTGGGAACTTTAGATTATATTTATAGAAGTCATATGTTTTTATGTGGTTACTCAAAAAGGATGGACTAGGAAACCCTGAAGGAACAATTTATTAACAGAGTTGTCGGGGCCTCCATCACTTGATGTACTTCAGCCTACATGGGATGCCTTTGAAATACATGCCACAGTCTGTAGCAGACAGAGACCTGTCACAGGTCTTAAAAGATAAAATTATACGGTTTACATTTTGCAGGAAATCAGAGTCATTTACTATAGTAGTACTTTGTGGCATTAATAAAGTTTGAGAAATCAGAAGTCAGATTTTTAAAGAAACCTTCTTAATCAATATGATGGCTCTTGAGTGTCCTTTGAAATGCTCAGCCCTGCATCTCATATGAAGGCAAGGCTCTATCCACCTTAAAAGAGAAAAAAGAAAGATGAAAAATTGAAAAGTAAGGGATACCATGAAGGATTTATAAACTGAAAAGGGAGGCAAGATGGTGGTGCAGACAAGTAGTCAGATCAAAATAACTGAAGAAGACACAGAAGTATAAAAAGTGACGTAGGAAGAGAAATCAGATGAAAACAGAAAAGAAAGTGTCTTAAAGGAAAACAACATTTTAGAATAGAAAAAGAACCCAAAACACTTCTTTTTAAATTATGAAAAAACAAACAAGTTGAAAACAGGGGTATTGTCTGTGAGAAAAGAAAAAGGCTCAAGGCCTAGAAAGGACGAGATTCAACAGCAAGGTGAAAGAAGGCATAAGTGTTTTTTTTTTTAGGCCAAAATGGCTTTGATTCTTTTACAGAATCTGTAAATTCTGTAGGCAATTTAGCTGTCAAGGTCAACACATAATCGAGGGAAAAAATCTAGGCTGCACTTGAGGAGTAGATATAATTCTCCCTGGGACCTACACAGCCTTCTTGTCACTGCCTCACTGCCCCACTGCATTGGCCTTGCTTTTGACCCAAAATGGCAATTTTGCCCCATGGGCAGTTCTGTGTATTGGCACTGAATTTGATTAGCGTTTCATTTAAAGTTTGACTGAACGCACTAATTTTACCCAAGCTTTTGCATGTATCCTTAATTAATAAAACTGCTTAGGAATTTTGTGCTTTTTTTTTCCTTAATGGAAAATTCCTTTAAGTGAAATTGAACAGCTCTGAAAAATAAATAAAAGTCAAATAAGGAAAAAAATAAAAAAAGAAAAGAAGGGTGAAAAATGTAGATCTTACTCATTTCATCAAAACTATTATGATCTAATAAATCCACACTTGGGTGACCTGGGGGACAAGTTGAACATGAACCAGGAGTATGACCTCGTGGTGATGAAACTGAACCACATGCTAAGATATGAGGATTGCCCAAGAAAACTGGGTTTGCTTATCCTGGGACAGCAAAGGCTAATGGTGGGATCTAATTGCTATCTGCTGCTACAGAAACAAACAAAAAGTCAGATTCCCTTCAGGTGACAAGGGACAATGAAGGTGAGTTTCGACAAGGAAAATTATGACTGGATTTTCAGAAACATGTTTACACCTGAGCGTGTTTCAGCATTTGAACAAGTGCCCAGAGAAGCTATGGAATCCCCACCTCTTGACTCTGTAGGACAAGGCCCTGAGTGACCTGCTTTAACTAGGAACTCTGTCCTGCTTTGAGCAGGAGGCTGGACTAGGTGATCTGTAGAGGACGCTAACAGCAGCAGTTATTCAATGACACTTCAAGGAAAAAAACCCAACATTTTAAGTATAAAGGAAAAGTCAATTTTATGCATCTATGAATTAAAAAAGTTTATAACTTTTTCACATCAAAGTAAAATGGAAATTTCTGATCCTTATTTTTAATTTTAAAATTCTCACATAAAGTGTTTGAAAAAGCTAAAAAAGCATGACATGGTTTTTTCTTTACAAACGTACTAGTGAAATATAATTTTTCCTAGGCTTATTTCTTATCATTTACAATTCATTTGCATCCCATTACTTTTTCTGTTCTTGCTATTTTAAAACAAAACCAGCACCTGGATGGCAAAAGAATATTACCAATTTTAATGGCAGTATGTGTGATCATGTATTTATCAAAACAACAACAAAACTAAATATCCTAAAATCCACATTTTAAAACTGAGATAAAGGTATCAATATAGCTGTAAGCAAGGTCTACATTAATTTATTCATGCATCTTTCCTCTGTGTACTGTAAATTACCGCAAGTTTCCTGAATTTATCACCAGACTAGAGTTTTCTCAGTGTTCATATTTCTGTTTGACTTCTGGCCTGGTCAGCATATTTTCTTGGCTTTTGCAAAACTTTTCCAGCAAAGAGATTACAGTAGGCCACTATAAATCAAATATTTTAGGGAAATAATGATAGAAAAGGGTTACTGTTAGGCGTTTACTCACAGTGAATTTTGAAGTCCTTGTACTGTCTGTCTTCAATTGCTACCACGTACAAAGCAGCTCGGTCTGGAAACATTAGCCCTCCAGGTTTCTGTTGATGAATTGTGGGGAAATGGATCTCGTAATCTATTCACCTGACAAAGACATCACATTTTGAACTGCACATACAAAAACCAGACAAGCACCCCTTGCATGCCTTTATTGTTTTCCTTCAGACTGTCACATCAACTTTAATCTCAGCAACTCTTGCAGCCTGTGGCAATGTCATTAGATTGTGTCTATACAAACTTCACCAGCAGTTAATCAAAAGCAAAGCTCTTTCACTAAGATTTCCTTTGTTAATCTCTTTGTTAAAGCCTAAGAAATGACACCTGGAGATGCACCTGTGTCTTGTTATGGTGACGGTAGGAGAGGGAAGGCTTGTAGTCAGAAAATAAATGATGATTGCTCCAGCAAGGAGTATGACATGCAGAGAACCTACCAGCCACTTGTCTCGTGCGAAGATGACTGTGTTTAACATTGACTCATAGAACAGACAGTAACCCATCCACTCGCTGATGATGATGTCTACTTTGTCCACAGGTAATTCAACTTCTTCCACTTTACCTTTAAATATTGTGATTACTGAAAAAAAGAATCCAAAGAAATATGTTTCACATAATAAAACACCTGACTAAGTGCCTTACTGGTGAATATCAGGCTGACCTTTTCAGTAGGATTCTCTTCTTGAATGCCTGTAGATAAAGGATGACTCCATGTGATTCAATAGATTTTACATTACTTTAAAACTACTTGCAGTAAGTATAATAAACAGAAGTTTTAGTATCAGTATAAAAGGGAAAAAAAATTCCCAGAACCAAAATCCAAACCAAATAAAACCCATACATAAAAACCATCAGGAAAAACAGGCCTTACCTGCTTACCTGCATGATCTCATTTTACATGCCTTTTGGAATTTGGAATATTTCTAGATCATTGACAAAGTAATGCAAAGAATCCACCTAGAATCCTTTAAACATCCCTGTAGGGTTACATGTACATGACCTTGTCACGGAGATACTAGAGATTTATAGAACTAGAATTTAATTCTCATTTGCTTTTCAAACATATTATGCTGGCTCCACAATGAGGAAACTAAGGTTTATTTCTTCCATGAGTTCTGGGATGCTGACTCAACTGGGAAAGTCAGATCCAGCCTGACAGTACACAAACCAGAAAATTTGTACAAGCATGGTTGTCTCATGAAAAATTATTTTTCATTCCTTTTTGCTTCATGATTGAATCTTTTACAACATACTAGCATTTTCACTCTGAATCTTCTATCTGGTTTAGACTTGCATAACTTTCCACAGTTATCTAAAGTGACTGCTGGAAAACATTGCTGTCAGGTATTTTGTCACCAAATTAGTTTCAAGGAAATTAAAAAGATTGCTGGAAGTTTGATGGAGTAGAATACCAGATCCTCAGAGATACTTACAACACAGTGCATTAAATTACTGGCAATACTGTACGCTACTTACAGGAGACTGGCTATGCACTGCAAAAGCAAATCAATAAGAATCATGATACTAGAGCAGATATTTTGCTTAAAGGAAAATTAAATGGTGGTCCACATTTAGATCAGTTGTAACAAATAATTTTGTTTTAGGATCACTACATAATTCACCAATCATTCTTGCATTATTTTTATATATTCCCTATTACAAATGTATTCCAAAGTCTTCAGTCAAAAAATTTTTAGCTTGTGTTTGTCTGTTCCTTATATTGTTTGTTGCAGTGGATAAAGTCTCATGGTTCTGGATTCTTCCTTGACAAGGTAACTGATGCACTTGAAATTCAGGAATAAAGTGAGTAGGGAATATTTTATTTTCTATTACTAATTGATACGATTACTGTATTACTCTTAATAAATGGCATTTTTAAATCATGGCAAATTTTATTGATGAAAGTGGTCAACCTTCAGTTTGAGGAAGATGAAGGTACTTTCATTTAGCTAGAACTAGGTTAGCTGTTTAAGAGTGGAAATGTGGATTGCATAATTTTTAGAACGCAACTCAGGGAAAATGAGGTTTTGTCTTTCCAAAGCACACGCAGTACTAATACTACTCTAACCAGATGTGGCCACTTAATTTGCATAGCAAACTTTTAATCCAGAATGGCCCCCTAAGAAGTTGGGAACACTCTGATTCAAGCTGGTAAGAGCAACCTGATTGGAAAAGAGCAGAGTTCTCTTCTCCTTCCCATTCTTTAAACTCCTTCCTTTCCCAGCTAGTAGCAAAAGACTTCATCTGTTGTTATACTGAAGACTCTTCATGTCTCTAAGACCCAGCCACAAGTTCTCTTTCGTTCTCTTTTCTCCTAGAACTTTCACTGCCACAATTCTTTTGGAGTAAATTTTAGCACTGTTGACAGCTGCCAGAGTGACACACCTGCAGACTTTGACGCCCTCGAACAGTCACAGCAGCAGCACAAGTTCCCCCCACCTCCCTGCACTTTGATGAAACATCTTCATAAGGCACCATGTGGGAACAGATTGTGCTGTCCCCAGCTGTACAGTATCTGTTCTGGAAATATTGGGTTTTCTCTTGGTTCAGCCCCTTTTGCTGACTCTGCATTTCTCTAAACAATTAGGGGGAAAAAAAGAAAAATTTCCATGAGCAACAAGATCCTATGGCTTAGTACCTGGTTGCATTAAAATAAAAGTGAATGTGGGTCAGTGTAAAGTGTGTCAGTATAAACGTTGGTTCAGTTGTGTAATTTGTTTATACTGGAGACTAAATTGCACTCAGACTGCTGAACCTGTTCCTGCAAGCCTCCTGCCAAAGGGGAGGGGTCTCTTCTTCTTCCTCCACAGTTCTTCCAAGGACTTGCTCTTTTGCAACCTCTGGAGCACACTGGATCCTTCGCATTTATTCTGACAATGGTCCCTTCACCCACAATTCCTGTTGCTGGAAATCCAAACGTAAATTGATTTATGGTATGCTATTTGTGTATCCATTTGGTGAAAGGCCATTCTGGGAATATACAGGCTTTGTTGTTTTAGTGCTTTATCCCTACTGTGGAGGAGAGTATTTTCTGGTCCTTTGCTTCCTTTTTTTTTCTGAACCAAAAGTTGCATGCACTGCCTGGCCTCTTATATCCCATGTCACTGCTGTTTCTTTCACACCACACCGCTTGAATACATGTGCTGTACAATAAATTCTCTTCCCAAACAGCCCCGTGTTAGTCAGAAGCTGCCAGTGACAGCAACGAAAGTTAGAGCAGATCTAAACCAGAACAGAAATCTATTCCTGCATATGTGCTAGCATAGCACCAACACAGACACAGGTAAAATTGAGGCCAAATGATACAGTCTAGTCAGCTATGACCTGTGTGGCTCTGCAGCAAAGGCAAGTTTTTCACAAAGAGGACTTTTAAACAAAAACTGTCTCACAGCTTCGGTTAAAAAAAAAAAAAAAGCCTGAATTTTTAGGCTGTTACAAAGATATCTTGTGCACAGTGATTTGGGGGAGTACTGAAGACATGAAATAGAGCTTGTTGGAGATTATTTTTTGTTAAGAGTTTTCAGTATGTTGGGGGTATTTTTAGTATTTTTTTTTTAACTGAAGTGTTTCCACATCCCTGGAAATTTCAACAGTTTTCCTTTCAAGAAAAAAAGGTTTTCTATGATACTGTTATTCTGAGAATTGAACATTTTCATTTGTGTTTGTGTTTCAAAATTATTTAAAAAAATTTTTATTTTAAGTTGGAAGTCAGAAGAAACTCTTAGTGAAAAATATGTATTGATATGGAATACTTTTTGCTTTGAACCTTATTTCAATTTAAATGTGTGTGTGTATTCTGTTTAAGAGATAAGGTAGAATTCAAATGGCAGAATTAATTTGAAAGTTCAGCTGTAATATGGGGCCTTCTGTCTGCTTTGCTAAATCAAACTGCCCACTGATGAGTCCTACTTGCTTCTGTAGTTTGTGAGCCTAGAAGTAAATGTAGAAGTAACTTCTCCCATGAAGAACTGCTGTAGTGCCTAGAAGGAAGTGTCTGGTTTTGTATTTACATAAGTAAGTTGTGCAAAACTACCATTTACATATAAACTACACAACATAAATTAATCAGAAAAAGTGAAACAGTTATCTTCTTTTTCTCCTGAAGAAATAATTTTTTAATATGCCTTACTGTTTTCCAAGTGGTTGGCCTTGATAATTTTTTCTGAGTAGTCAGATATACTTGAGCATTCAATCTAGGAAGGGAAAAAAAAAAAAGGAAGAGTAATTATGTGTTAGACATCTCCGCTATATGAATGAAAACAAAATCTACTGAAGGCAGCAAAGACTCTACAGAGCATGAAACCATTGATAAAGAGTAAATCAAACCTGTGTGGCAGGATAATGATCAATGATATCTTAGTATTTAACTGCATTCTATGTTTGAGGTAAAGTGGCTCATATAGAAAAGATTGTTTTTAAAACCACTGAAGTATGGAAAAAGAGGTTCTAGCTACAAAATTAGGTAACTTATTAATCAGATTAATTTATTCCTGCTGCTTCAGAATATTGCCTCCTCCACCAAATAATCTGCTGAAGGGAATGAGTTAGCATAGTGCTACTTTTCCCCACTTATTTTAAAAACAAATACATTCAAACTTTGTGAATAATGTTAAAATTTAAACTCTGCCAATACTAGTCTGTGTCAAGAAGCAATTGCTTTTCTCCATGAAAAATCTATCATCTTTGTCGATGCATGCTATCAAAAAAGAATACAGACATTTTACACATAAGAAATGACTGAAATTATTGTATTTACAAAGACATCTAGATCTGTATGTCTTTTCCTATAACTAGTTCTGTGCTTTTACTAGAAAAGGAATTACAAGGTACCTTCCAGTTTTAGATGTGCCCTGAAATTTGTTAAAATCCGAGTTCTAGCATAAAAGCCCATGTTTGCAATGACCTTTGATATCTTTTAGAGAAATACTGCATTCCATGAATCTGCCTGGTTTTTGTGGCCTTTTAAAATCATGAGGGCGAAAGTTGCTGGTAGTCACCTAATCAGTTCCTAATTTACCTCTTCCAAATTTGACATTAACTGCCAATAATACTTTGTATAATCCGAGTCTCTCTAATTCCCCTATGGAGACGTCAAATAGAATTAGATTATCTTCAGTTAGGTGTTTTATATGTCCAGTGAATTCCATTTAACCTCTAAAAGCCAAACTGTGCTTGACCTCTGCCATCTGTGGTCAGATGGCAGAACAGCAGATGAAAGGACACACAAATCCCTTATTCTTTTTATATAGCCCATAAAAAAGCTAGACATAATAGCAGTCATAATATCAATCCCTGTCCCCATGGGAATATAAGCATTAAACCTACTTAGCTTGCCTGTGGATATAAACCACTCCTTAAGATGTCTGACTCAATGGCCTGAACATAAACTAAAACTGGCTTGTAGAAAGGAACAGAGTGCCAGTCCGGAGAGTCCAAGGAAGAAATCCCTTGGGGAGAACTCTGTCCAATTTCTCCATCCAGCTGCTTCTTCCCTTACTGTAAACTGTATAGACTATATGTCTTGCCTATACTTAGAGCCATTATAACATACTCAGTTTTCCTGTTGTCATACCCCTATATTCACATCTGTCTGGCATTTTCAATTCCATTGCCCATTCTTTCTGCTTGTTTTGGATGATTTTTAAATAAAGCATGGGTAGGTAGGTGTTTGCAGGTGGCTTTCCAACTTTTCTAAAGAAAAAGATTCAAAGAAACGAAAAGTTCTGTTTCATTAGTGACTACAGATTTTCAAAAATCAGCTTCATTCTCAAAGAAGCAAAATAATAAAAACACAATACTCAAATGTTCCCAGAAGGAAGATATATATCAGAAAATAAACTTGCTTTAGGGTGGCTAAAGCTGTTCATCTCCATTTTAACTTGGACGCTATATTGTGGTTCAATTTTATTAAAAAAAAAACCAAACAACTAATTTCAGAAAAAGAAAATACTGAATTCTGTAGGCAAAGAAATAGGAAAAAAAATTCAGTGTTGTCAGGCTTTTCCCCAGTTTTCTTTCAAGTCAGTGATCTGCTCAAATCTGTCCAATTTTACAAAGCATTTGGATTTTATGAAAGCTGTGTGTTCCAATAAAATATGGCTGCACCTCAGTTTACAATCATAGAATGGTTTGGGTTGGAAGGGATCTTCAAAGATCATCTAGTCCAAGCCTTCTGCCATGGGCAGGGACATCTCATTATATCAGGTTGCTCAGAGCCCTGTCCAACCTGACATTGAACACTTCAATGATGGGGCATCCACAACTTCTCTGGGCAACCTGTCACCCTCATTGTAAAATATTTCTTCCTGATATCCAATCTAAACCTACCTTCTTTCACTTTAAAACCATTGCCCCTTGTCCTATCACTATAGGCCCTGGTAAAAAGTCTTTCTCCACCTTTCTTATAAGCTCCTTTTAAATATTGAAAGGCTACCAGAAGGTCTCCCCAGAGCCTTCTCTTCTCCAGGCTGAACAACTCCAACTCACTCAGCCTTTCTTCATAGGAGATGTATTCCAGCACTCTGACCATTTTTGTGGCCCTCCTCTGGACCTGCTATAACAGATCCATGTCTGTCTTGTACTGGGGACCCCAGAGCTGGATGCAGCACTCCAGAAGGGGTCGCACCAGAGCAGAGTAGAGGGAGAGTATCACCTTCCTCAAACTGCTGGCCACACTTTTTATGCAGCCGAGGATACAATTGGCTTTCTGACCTCTAAGCACACATCGCTTGCTCATATCCAATTTCCATTCAGCAGTATCCCCAAGTCCTCCTCTGCAGGACTGCTCTCAATCAATTTATCACCCAGTCTGTACTGATATTGTGGATTGCCCTGATTCCAGTGCAGGACCTTGTACTTGGCCTTGTTGAGCTTCATGAGGTGCCCACTGAACCACTTCTCAAGCCTGTCAAGGTCCCTCTGGATGGCATCCTTTCCCTCAAGTATATCAACTGCACCACTGGCCTTTGTGTCCTCTGCGAATTTGCTGAGGGTGAATTAAATCCCACTATCTGTGTCATTAATGAGAATATTAAATAGTAGTGGTCCCAATGTGGACCCTTGAGGGACCCTTGAGTTTCTCCAGCTGTAGCTAGTTCTGTGTGTGTATACTCATCTCTACTTTCATTTTACTTATCAGTCTTCAATCTAATGTTGTGAATGTCTCCT
Organism: Phalacrocorax aristotelis; assembly: GCF_949628215.1. Classification (NCBI taxonomy): domain Eukaryota; kingdom Metazoa; phylum Chordata; class Aves; order Suliformes; family Phalacrocoracidae; genus Phalacrocorax; species Phalacrocorax aristotelis. The sequence goes on along the minus strand of NC_134276.1, from coordinate 134,179,566 downwards.
CTTTTACTGGGGTCTTTTTCTGAAACGGTCACGGCATTCCCAGATTCCCTTTTCCCCTGGGCTGTGTCTTCCTTACTACCTTTTTATCCAAATAGTTAACATCTGACATGTGCCTTTATTTTATGCGCCTGTTTAACTCCTCCTTACATACACTGTCTTGTTAGTCTGAAAATCCCATAAAATTCAGATAGTTCTACTGCAGTGGTTGTCCTGAATTTTGTATGACTAAATGCAGCAGATGAACCAAGGTTTCAAAGGATAATTAAATTTATTTTTCTGTCCCTCACTGGCCCCTCCCAAGCACCAACAGCCACATGCCAATCCTATCTCTACATGTCCTACAACAGTTCCCTAGTTAAATGAACATTATTGCATGATCTACTGTTATCCTCCCACAATGAAGAAAGAAGAAAAACTGAGAGGGCTAGTTACATTCAGCTTGTAGAATAGATCCCCCAGTATTAAACTACCTAAAAAGGGCTTGCAGAGAAGCAAAGTCAGACTTTTCTCTGAAGTGCATAGTGACAAGACAAAAGGCAGTAATCATGAGCTGCGGCAAGGGAAATTCCTGATGATTGTAGGTATTCCAGGTCCTGAGAGAGGATTTAAAGTCTCCACCCTTAGAGATTTTCCAAACTGGACTAGAAAAGGCCTTGAGCAACCTGATACAGCTTTAAACTTAAGTCTGCTTTGAGCAGGAGGTTTGATTAGATCTTTCCATGAGTCAGTGATTCTATGATTTACACCTCTTGAAGACCCGGAGATGATTCTAGCAGTTGGCTGAGGTAGTGGCAAGGAATGAGTTCTGACAGTGAGTAAAAGGGGATAAGAAGAACCAGACAGGGTAATGGATGAATTTTAACCTGAAGGGAAAGAGTGAGAAAGAGGAGAGTGATTTCAGTGTCACTGTAGTCAGAAAACCAACACTCTGCATTTGTCAACAGTTCCCACATTATGCTATTTGAAAAATCACACTAACTGTGATATCCAGAAGAAACTGGAACATCCCAACTCTATCTAATAACTCATAGCAAATGTTTGCTTTTTAAAAGGAACACTCACAGTTTCCATTGGTTCTCTTTGCCAATAGGACCATAAAATCTGAATTTGACTCTAAGATTGAAACTGCCAGATCTCTGAAATATCTACTCTTCCAAACACAAATACAACTCTGCAGCTTGCTGTGTGACAGGGTTCATGGTGAGGTAGGTCATGTGACAAGAAGGTTGAAACTCTCAGGCTGTAGCAGAGGAGTTTCACACCTAAATGAGATCATTTGAGAGCTAAGTTTCCTGGATAGCATACCCCCCAGCTTCTGTGCTGACCCCTCCATGGGTGAGCTGACATTGGTGTGTCACTGAGCTTTATAAATGCCTGAGGTACAGCCTGAACTGTAAAGAAGTCCAAAGGAAAAAAAAAAAAACAACAACAACAAACCTGTGGAAAAGGATTTACTTTTCTTTTACTGGGTAAATTTTCTGCCAGTGAGCTGGCTCACTGTAGAATCAGATATGTGCCAGTGCCAGCACCAGAGAGGGAGGAAGACCATATGGCCAGGGATCTGGGAGATAGGAAGGTGGGAGCACAGCATCATCATTTAGTATATACTTATACTCTTACAGCACTGCAACATTCTTGTGAGAGATCCACATTCTTGCATCAGAGAAGGCTAGAGGTTTGTTCTCCCTGAGCCTTTTGAAATAATAAATTGTGTGCTTGGTTTACAAGAAATACATTCTTGCTGCCAATTCTGTATATTAAGTGTCATGCTTAAATGCCAACACTTTTCACAGCACCTGATTTCAGCTATCTATACTTCCATGCTCTAGTCTGATACTCAGATGAGGCACTGAGAATTAACATTAGATTTTGAAATTTAAGCCTGGGAATTGAACAGGAGTCCTTGCATTTCGTGTCATTACCAGTAATAGAGACGCATAGTTTAGCTATTCAGTGACATCAGTGTCTTCAAATGCTCAGATGTAGCCAGTTAAGTTTTAGGAAACAATTTTGTCCAAGAAGTACACAGAGAAATAGAATCTAGTTCCCATTTTCTATGTTGTATTTTGTCTGCAGGGCAAACAGAAGTCCAAAGCGAAAAGCAATTGTATTTGTCATTTTAGAGTCAGTACAAATAACTCTCAACATACTTAGGAAGCAAATCTATCCTCTCTCTAATGACGTCTGTGCAGAGAACTGCACATTCATACTCCTAAAGTTCAATGTATTTAAGGTACATCCCTTTTGCCTCTAAAAAGTGTTATTGTTGGCACAGAAAACATGCACATGCTTTCTTGCATGATTCGCTGAGTTGCAATGTACAGGGAAAAATGTATCTGAGAAATTTGTTTCCAAGACTACAAAGTTGCAGAAGTTAAGAATTTAAAAAAGCAAGATAGTATTTTGACCCCTCTGAGTAGGAGTGAGTCTTTTTAACATTTTTTGCAGACAAGAAGAAATGTAGATATGCATGAGATCACCAGAGATTCCACACAACCAAAGACATAATGTCTCGATTTGGAAAAGGCACACTACTGCAGGTCATAGAAAGCAACAGAACTCCACTGAAGTCACTGTAAATGAAGCCATACAAGAGCCTGGAGAGAAGAATTTCAGACCAACACAAGTTAGAAAAAGTAAATCACCAAGAAAAAATTCTCAGGCAAAATGCACAAACTCAAAATATGAAAGTCTTCTTACCCCATATACCTTCTTGGCTCCTGCCTTTGCAGCAAACATAGAGAGGATTCCCGTGCCACTTCCAACATCAAGGACAATCTTATCTTTAAAAACATGTTTATTGTGATACATTGAGTTTCTATAAGTTAAGGTGCGCACTTCGTCCTTTAACATTTCCTGTGATTGGAGAAAAAAAAAGCATTGTGTTACTATTTGAAGTGCTTATATGCATTCAACACTGCTGCTGAATGCATTCCCTTTTTATAATTTAAGCATTATTAACACAGAACCTGAACAGTTTTTCAAGTATTTGGGGTGCATGCATCAAAACAAATCAAAGTTGCATGCAAAGCATGCAACTGTAAAATGCTAGCTACTTAGAACTGAATTATTAAGAAGCAGCATGATGTCCTTTGTATAATTTTATTTCTCTAAATATTACTTCACTATTACAATTGACAACCAGAATGTAATCTAACCACAGCACTGCTTAAGGCATAGACACAAGCCATACAGAAATTCAAGTTTTCCTTTTCTCCAAAATCATGCACAACCTGGAGCCTCAGCGGAGGGACTTCCTGAGGTTCCTCTTTGACCACGAGAGAAATTGTTCCATAAACCATTATAAGACAGCAGCCTTTATAGCCTTGCCCAAAGTGATTCAGGAGGTCCACAGCAGAGCTTAGAAATACTACGCGGTATGGTTTTCTCTTGCTGTTCTTCTATTCACTCATTTATATGACCAATTTCCAGAAGATACGAATGTATAACCTAGACCATTATCTCACTATTTTAAGTTGTAATTAAGGTGCTGGGTTTTGCTTTACTGATAGCAGCAATACATGCAATACATTCCATTGATACCTGATTCTCAAGTGTGCATGTATCAGTTAAACTATATCAATAAAGAGCACTGAGGTCAAGATCCAAGTGCCATTTTTAGGAGAAGTGTAGGCCATTCAGCACACACTTTTTCTCAAAATATTTCTATTAGGTCTAGAAGGTAGACAGCAGTTTGAACATAAGCCAGCAATGTGCCCTTGCAGCATTTTGGGCTGCATTTAAAAAAGCATCACTAGCAGGTCAAGGAAGGTGGTTCAACACTGGTGAGACCACATCTGTGTCCAGTTCTGAGTTCCCCATGAAAAGAGATCTTGGAGCAGATCCGGTGAAAGCCCATGAAGATGATTAAGGGACTGGGGCATCTGACATGTGAGGAGAGATTGAGAAAGCTAGGATTGTTCAGCCAGGAGAAGAGAAGGCTAAGGGGGATCCTATCAATGTATATAAATATCTGCTGAGTGGGGGAGGAAAGAAGGCAGAGAGAGACTCTTCTCAGTGGTAAACAGTTAAAGAACATGAGGCACAAATGATATGAACAGGTTTTTCAGAGCTTTGTGCAATCAGGTTTTAAATATGTACAAGGATGGAGGCTTGGTAGCCAGCATTTTACCAACCTCTCAGTAAAGATTTTTTTTTTTCAATTAAATTTGTGCCCATGACATCTACCAGCTCCTTCAGCTCTGATGGAGACAGCCCATCAGGTCCCACAGACTTATGTCAGATTTCTTTAAGTCATCCTTCTCACTCCATCCAGACTTTGCCGCTCATCTTAGGGACCTGTTATTCCTGCAGGCAAGTCTTACCAGTAAAACCAGAACTGAAGAAGTAATTTTCCATGTCCTTTGTCACCAGATACCCTGCCTCATCCAGCAACAGTCTCACCTTTTCCCCAGTTTTCATTTTGCTGTTAATAGACCTAGAGAAGTCCTGCTTTGTTACTCTTCCCACCCCTTGCCAGATTCCTGTCCAGATACAACTTAGTTTTCCTAACCCTGTCCCTGAAATTAATTCTGGGTCACCCGACCCTTCTTCTACCTCTTGTATTCTTCATTTTGGGTTTGAATTTTGTCAGGAGCTTCTTGTTCATTCATGCAGGCTTCCTGCCAATGCTGCTTGACCTTCTGCACGCCAGGATGGACCACTTTTGGAGGAGGTGAGCCTTGAAAATCAACCCATTTTCCTGGACCCCTTTTCTCTGCAGGACCATCTCCCATGAGATTTTTCCAAGCAGATCACTGAAAAGGATGAAGGCTGCTCTCTTGAAACCCAGGGTTATCAACAAGACAAATAGCACGGATCCTGAGAGAGCATCCATGCTCTCAGGATCCTGAACTTCACCATCTCATGGTCACTGCAGCCAAGCCTGTCCTGACCATCACATCCCCAGCTGATTCATTCTATTTAGCAAGTATCAGGACCAGCAGAACACCACAGCCCACCCTCCTCCCCCCAGTATTGATTCAGGTAATCTGTGCCAGGAATTTATAATCATGCACTCCAAAAATGCCCTGGATTGCTTATGCCATGTTCTGTTGCCTTTCAGCAGATGTTGGGGTGATTAAAGTCTCCCATGGACCAGAAATCAGACTCATGTCTCATGCAGACATGGGACTTCTTTTAATCGTCTGAAGACCTCATCTACTTCCTCTTCCTGATTAGGTAGTCTGTAGCAGACACCCACAACAATGTCAACCATGTTGGTCTGCCATTTAATCCTGACACATAAATTCTCAGCTGGAACATAATCTGACCCATAGTGGGCATGATTCCACGCATTCAACTGCTTTACCTCCCTTCTCACCCTCCCAGTCTCTCCCTCCTACAGAGCCTATATCCAGCTATTGTGTCATTCCAGTCGTGTGAGCAACCTCACCCCCGTGAGACTAGCCATGCAACTGCACACTGACCTCTAATTCCTCCTGTTCATTTCCAAGGCTGCATGTATTAGTGTACAGGCAATTCAGAGAGGCTCTCTGTCATGTTGTTTTTCCAGAAAAGTTTAAGACCTTCGCCATAATGCTGCCTCTTGGTACTTCCTTCTTTTGTGTGCTTACACTTGGGGTGGGCCCCTTCTGCTCTGTTTTATTGACTGACTATGAGGTCTTGTCCACACCACCCTGCATCTTTTGCTTACCAACTTAGTCCACCACTTCTCCATGTGACTGTGGGTCTCCACCTCCTTCCTCTATCATTCGTAGCTTAAAGATATCCTCACCAGGTTGGCCAACCTGCTGGCAAAGATGCTTTTGGCCTCATTTGCCTGGTGGATTCCATCTCTTCCTAGCAGACCTCAATCCTCAAAGAAGGTCCCGCAGAACATAAAAGCTGAAAACATTGACACCAGTTGCACAACCAGTTGTGGACCTGCAGGAGCACTTTTCCTCAAGTCCTTATTTAAACTGTTACAACTGAGGCAAAAAACCACCTGGCACACTTTGCTGTTGATCATTATCCTAAGAGCTTTGTAGTCACACTTGATATGCTCCAGGTCTCATTGGTGTTCATGTGGAAGAACAGTAGCAGTAATCCAAGGCTGGTCTAAGGGCTGGACAAATGTCAGCAGCATCTCCACAATGTCCCAGATCCAAATGCCTAGACAGCACGTCAGACCAGCAGATGGGGGCCTCTGTCCCTTGCAGGAGAGAGCCTTTCACTACTATCACTTGCCACTTCCTCCCAGTGCTTCTGCATGGCTCAGGGCCAATTGGTTCTAATGCTTCATTGGACAGAACATCCTGTCCCTCACCTACAATGAAGGCACTGAACCTATTCTGTAGCTAGACATCCGCAGGTGGATCCTCCTGTCACCAGAAGTCACACCATCAGAGAAGTCTCCACTTCCAAACTTGATAAATACAGACTCTGACTGCCCCTCCTTTCAGTACGTTTGGATATTTAGGCTCTTATATATTCAAGATCTTGGAGAAGATCCAGTCAGTCTCTTCCTCATGTCCCTGATGCTGGAAAGTCTGCCAATGTCCTCTAGCAGCTCCTTTACTTGTTGACATAGATCCTCCACCAGTGCACACCTTCAGGCAAGGAGGCAATCTCCCACTTCCCAGCCTCAGCAAGAGGCCCCAGGTACTCCCTGCACTCCCTGAGAGCTACAGACCTGCATCCTTCCATCAGGAGCTCAATTTGAGGTCTCTGATGTGTCTTCAATGTTTCTCTTGGGTCTCATTCCCACTCAATTGTTCAGCTATCTTCTTCCATTCCTGGACTGAACTTCTGAATGCTACACTGGCAAGATGTAATTTGCAGATGGAAGTCTTCTGTTTATGTATATTCCCCACAAACGATTACTATAGTAATGGAAATAGACAGTTTGTTATGTGGTTTGTGAAAAGTGCCACTAATTTAACATTGTTGGCCTCTTTGCATCCTAGTCTTTAAGATGCCATCCTCTTAGGTCACTTAAATATAAGATATTAATGTGTACAGCAGGCTTTTTGATGGTAAAAATGGTCCACTGTGTATTTTGAATTCTCTTCAGGACTGTATTTACTGGAGGCTACTGGGCTATATGTTCCCGTTAATGCAGCGTGTGCATTCCAGTAACATAAAATGTTAGCCAAGAAATTATTTGGCTTCTCATGTCAATTAAGTAGCTGTTCTGCTGGCATCTGTGCTCAAATATGTAAGAAAACAAAAGACCTAATTTAGCAATAAGGTAGTTCCCGTGTGTGGTTGGGTTAGTTTGCAGCTCTCTTAAATGCACTAAATTGGTGCACTCATGAAGATCACCACTGTACAGATAGCTAATCTAAGCTCTGTGGAGAACCCATATACATACGGATCTAAGTGGGACAGAGGTTTTAAGTACAGGTCTCTAGAGAAGTGGGTGATATCTTTGGCACTTAACCAGATTATGCAGACTTCTGAGGAAAGGGAGAGGAATGTAATCATGACCAGGTGGGATGGATAACTAATAAACAAAAATAAAACATTATTATTATTATCGTCATCATCATCTTCTTCTAATTGCTGAAATAAAAATAAATATTACCTCATGAATTCCAAAGTGAGCATAGGAATCAAAGTAATAATCCCTAGATGTCATATCTTCTGGATTGATGAGCTTCGCCATCTTGCCTCGGCCTGGGCAGCTTGGTTGCAATGGGACATGTATGACAGACTGAACTGGCTTTGGAACAACAGTAGGCTGAGTAGGCTGGGATGGGATGGGGCAAACCTAGGAGAACATAGAATATTTTAAAGAGGCATCGTTAAAAGAAAATATTTCTCTCTATGTCTAGCACAGTGATATTATTGTAAGTAGCTAGGAGATAGCAAGACACCTGGAGTATCATAAGTGAAATTTAGGCTGCCTTCTGTTCCTGGCTCTTGAACTTATTTGCTCTGTCTTGGTAAATTTCCTTAATGGCTTTTTCCTTTATGTTCCTCTGCAGATACCTACATCAATACACAGTAATGACAAATTATTGGTGTTGGCTGAAGTGAGTTACTCCCAACATTGACACAAAGCAGTTAAGAGCTAGGTTTTCTCCTTTAGTGTCTTTCTTTCAAACTGCCACAGCTTTGTGAGAGCTAAACTGTAATAAATAAATAGTTGCCCTGAAAAGAAGCACTTATAACCAAAGGATTTTGAACACGGTGTTGCCGACAAGGGCAGGATTCACAATCAAGTCTTAATTGACAAGTAATATATCTGACTGTACCAATGAGGTAGGTCTGAGAGTGCTCACAATATCTGAAAGTCCCTGACGCTATCTGAAAGACTCTCGGCGTGTCCAGAAAGCACTGTAGGGAGCTGTGTGGGATAGCTGATCCCTTGATTTAGTTTCCTGCTGTTGGGAGATGCAGGAGTTATGTGTTACCAACACCCCTTGGCCCACTGCACTTCATTTTCCTTACGTATTGCATCTCCAACACCAATATTTCAATAAAGCCAGAATGCTCACACCCCCTTGACTCAGATTTGATGTTATGTAGCTCTGTACGTAATCTGTAGCACTTAAGACAGAAGATAGAATGTTTCACAAAAATGAGACACAGACCACATACCATAAGTACATCTACATCTTTTATCCTTAACATGAAGCAAAGTGCTGAAAACTGAGAAAGACTGAGCAAGTTGCTACAGCTTCACATGTGCACTGAGTCATCTGCAAATTATGGGTCAACAACTTCATCTATTAAGAAGGTCAATCCTACTTAAAATATATCACATCCTCTTGTACTTTTTATTTTGAGATTTAGTATCCCAGTGAGGACCAGATTTGCCTGAGCCTCTCCTAGATTCCCTTGTACCCTCTCTGAATAGCATCAAATAGCCTAGTTCAGTTTACTTCAATCTAAAAAAAACCACCACATTTTTCCCTTGTTCATTTGAAGTCTTAAATGTGTCACCTTTTGATGGTTTCTTTGGTTCCTCTGTGAAAAATGAATACTAGTGGATTATATTCCTGTAACACCTTTCATCCCAAATAGAGAACAAGTGTTCCTTGTAACACTTTCATCCAGAACTGCTTTATTTATACGTCTTTTCTATTTCTGACGTTCTTGACTTTATCACCTCTGTCCAGAACAACTGAGACTGAACAGTCATATGAGAAACTTAATTACACACTAAGAGTCCAAATACTCAAAAAGTCAAAGTAAAAGATGCAAACAGGTCTTCAGTATGATAAAGGCATGGTTAGCATATTTATGCAGCAGCAGAAAAAACACCGAGTAGCAAGAAGGAATGCAAAGATCACAAAGGATTGCAAATCTGTTACCTCTTGTTTGAAAGTTAAAAAGGAATTTTGATATCTAAATGTAAATACAAGATAGGAACTGTGACATCTCTGTGGATCTGACCTAGGGTACTATATACTGTCAAATTCTTAATGGAGACTATCTATTGGAGAAAAGCCAGAATATTCTTCATGACAGGTCACAAATTAATGAGCAAATTTCCAGTTGGGTGTAAGAGAATAATTCTTCCCCTTAATAGATGTTAAGCACTGGAACAAATGCTTAGAGGGTCTGCGGGGTCTCCAACCTTGTAGGTTGCAAAACTCAGCTGCAGAAGGTCCTTAGCAGCCTGATCCAGCTTTAAAGTTATCTTTTATCTGAGCAGGATGCTGGATTAGATGACCTCCAGAGCTAACTTCCACAAATATTGTTCTATGATAGTAAGATGTGGGCAGTTATATTTGTACTATGCAGGAGATACAGGTGGCAATGGCAGGATAAACTTATAAACCTGAGCCAAGTCTAGATTATGGGGTGGGTTATAAATTTGGGTTTGTAGATTTGTACACACAATAGGAACAGAACCTGTTTTCATGAGATTAAAGAATGCGCACTATGAGAAGAACATGAGGACATGACACTCTAGAATGAAAAGCTTTTGAAGCTACATGTAACAGAATTGGACTGAAATGACAGGAAACGAGATGACAGAATGTAAGGATGGGAATGATGTTAAGTATCTGTAGCATTTATAAAACTCTGAGCAGTTCTAGACCATTCTATGTGCCAGTGCAGGGAATAAAAATGTTCTTTATCCAACCTGCCCTCTTGACTGCTTACTGCACATTACAGTGCAGCTTGGGTACAGCAGCACAAAAAAAAAAAAAAAAGTTGACAAATTACAGCTATGGATGTTGATGTTTACTTGAGGTTGTGTTCCTTTTTATAAAGATGGATATTTTGCAACATGTGTACAGTAGAAGGTCCAGTGCAGGGCATGGACAGTCCTAGTTCAGCATAGAACAGAAGGAAATAGGAGAGAAATATTATTACTGTTAACTGACATTTACTCTTTGCAAAGTACATCATGAAAGGCTAGCAAAGCATTGCTTAATTAAAGTGCTGAGAGGTACCTTTCCTTAGGACACAGTTGCATTTTTATTATCTTTGGCACGCAGTAGACCTACTGTCTATGATTCTTTTAGATTTAATGTCACAGACTTAACTGCAACAATACCTTCTTCGTTTACAAGCTCCCTCTTACAAGGAACGTCTGGAGAAATGCCTTTTGCTTTCACCTATACTCTGTTGTGTACAGCAGATGGTTTATCATTAGACTCTGTTTCCCATCTGTTTGTTTGAAGTCCCTTAAGCCTCATGAGGAGCGAGCTAAGTTGGATGGTGAAGAATTTCTCAAGTGCTGGCTAAAGCCTCAAACCTGCTTCTATTGAACTCAGAGAGCTTCACAGCTTCAGCTCTGTGGGGAATCATGTTTTAAAACCATTGCCCTCTGGTGGGTAATATTAAAAGTGAAGTACAGCTGGCAGATGGCTAAATTAATTCTTCATTTCATGGGGTAGAGACTAAGTTACTGCAATCAATAATCTGGAATCAAATTTCCACATATAACCATGCTATTCCATCCAAATAAAGAGCAAATGGATTAGTTACAGTGTAGTGGTCTCTGTCACATGAGTCAAAAATCTGCAAGGTAGACAATTAAACAGAGAATTTTAAACTTCATGAAGGAGGCAAGCTGTGATGTTCTGTGGCTAGATGCTCTGTGGTTTTGTTTCCATTCTTCAGTCTAATCACAAATGGAAGAGGTGGATATATTCAAGCACACTGGTTATTTTGACACAAGATTGACACCTGTAAGTAAATCATAAAACCACAGAATCACAGAATCATGGGGGTTGGAAGGGACCTCTGGAGATCATCTCGTCCAAACCCCCTGCTTGAGCACCTAGAGCACAGTGCACAGGACCACATCCCGGGGGGGCTTGAATATTTCCATAGACGGAGACCCCACAACCTCTCTGGGCAGCCTGTTCCACTGCTCTGTCACCCTAACAGTAAAAAAGTTTTTTCTCATATTTAAGTGGAACTTCCTATGTTCCAACTTGTGCCCATTGCCCCTTGTCCTATCATTGGGCACCACTGAAAAGAGTCTGGCCCCATCCTCTTGACACACACCCTTCAGATATTTATAGGCATTGATAAGATACCCCCTCAGTCTTCTCTTCTCCAGGTTGAACAAACCCAGGGCTCTCAGCCTTTCCTCATAAGAGAGATGCTCCAATCCCCTGACCATCTTGGTAGCTCTCCACTGGACTTGCTCAAGTAGTTCCCTGTCCTGCTTGAACTGGGGAGCCCAAAACTGGATGCAGTACTCCAGATATGACCTCACTAGGGCAGAGTAGAGGGGGAGGATAGCCTCCCTCAACCTGCTGGCCACACTCCTTTTTATGCTGCCCAGGATACTGTTGGCCTTCTTGGCCATGAGGGCACAGTGCTGGTTAAGGGTCAGCTTGCTGTCCATTAGCAATCCCAGGTCCTTCTCCACAGAGCTGCTTTCCAGTAGGTCAGCCCCCAACCTGTACTGGTGCATGGGGTTGTTCCTGCCTAGGTGCAGGACCTGACACTGGCTTTTGTTGGATTTCATGAGATTCCCCTTGGCCTAGCTTTCCAGCCTGTCAAGGTCTTGTTGGATGGCAGCACAGCCTTCTAGTGTATCAGCCACTCTTCCCAGCTTGGTATCGCCAGCGAACTTGCTGAGGTTACACTCTGTCCCTTCATCCAGGTCATTGATACGTTGAAAAGGACTGGACCCAGTACAGACCCCTGGGGAACACCACTAGTTATGGGCCTCCAACTAGACTCTGTGCCATTGTTCATGACCCTCTGAGCTCTGCCATTCAGCTAGTTCTCAATCCACCTCACTGTCCACTCATCTAACCCACACTTCCTAACCTTACCTATGAGGATGTTATGGGATATAGTGTCAAAAGTCTTGCTGAAGTCAGGGTAAACAACATCCACTTCATCTACCCAACCAGTCATGCCATCATAGAAGGAGGCTATCAGGTTGGTCAAGCACAGAATCATAGAGTCATAGAATATCCTGATTGTGAAGGGACCCACAAGGATCGTCAAGTCCAACTCCTGTCCCTGTGAAGGACAACCCCAAATTTACACCATATCTCTGAGGGCATTGTCCAAGTGTTTCTTGAATAGTGTCAGGCTTGGTGGCATGACTACCTCCTCGAGGAGCCTGTTCCTGTGCTCCACCACCCTCTGGGCGAAGAACCTTTTCCTAATATCCAGCCTAAACCTCCCTGGCACATCTTCTTGCCATTGCTTCAGGCCCTATCGTTGGTCACCACAGAGAAGTGATCAGCGCCTGTCCCTCCCCATCCCCTTGTGAGAAGACTGTGATGAGGTCTCCCCTCAGTCTCCTCTTGTCTAGGCTGAACAAAGCAAGTGACTTTAGTCGCTCCTTGTATGGTTTCTCCTCTAAACCCTTCACCAACATTGTAGCCCTTCTCTGACACTCTCTAGTACCTTTATATCCTTAACATACTGTGGTGCCCAAAACTGCACACAGTACTCAACGTGAGACTGCACCAGTGCCGAGTAGAGCGGGACAATCACCTCCCTTGACTGGCTAGCAATACAGTGCTTGATACACCCCAGGACACAGCTGGCCCTCTTGGCTGCCAGGGCACACTGTTGGCTCATGTTCAACTTGCCACTGACCAGAACCCCCAGGTCCCTCTCTGCAGAGCTGCTCTCCAGCCTCTCGTTCCCCAGACTATGTACATCCAGGGTTGCTGTGACCCAGGTGCAAAATCTGGCACTTGCCCTTGCTAAACTCCATACAGTTGGTGATTGCCCAGCTCTCCAGTCTGTCCAGATCCCTCTGCAGGGCCTCTCTGCCCTCAGGAGTGTCAACAGCTCCTCCCAATTTTGTGTCATCAGGAAACTTAATTAGTATTCCTCCAAGTCCTGCATCCAAGTCATTAACAAAGAGATTAAAGAGTACCGGCCCCAAGATGGATCCCTGCAGAACCCCACTAGTGACTGGCCGCCAGCCCAATGTAACCCCATTTACTACAACCCTTTGAGCCCGACCCATCAGCCAACTGCTCACCCACTGCATTACGTGTTCATGCAGCTGTACGTTGGACATTTTGTCCAGGAAGATACTGTGAGAGACAGTATCAAAAGCTTTACTGACATCCAAAAATATCACATTGACTGGCTTTCCTTGGTCAACTAGGTGGGTGACCTTGTCATAGAAGGAAATCAAATTTGTTAGGCAGGACTTTCCCCTAGTGAACCTGTGCTGGCTAGGACCAATGACTGCATTATCTTTCAGGTGTTTTTCTGTAACTCCCAGAATAATCCTTTCCATAATTTTACCAGGCACAGAAGTGAGACTGATGGGCCTGTCGTTACCGGGGTCATCCGTGTTGCCCTTCTGGGAGACTGGGACAATGTTTGCCAGCTTCTAGTCAACTGGCATCTCTCCAGATTCCCAAAAGATTTTAAAAATCATTGAGAGAGGTCTCTGTATGACATCAGCCAGCTCTTTAAATACCCTTGGATTAACCCCATCAGGCCCATTGACTTATACGGATCTAGCTGGAGCAACAAGTCCTGCACCAGTTCAGGGTTTATTAGGAGTTTATGACTCCCACAGTCATGCTTCACTAGTCCAGGGCTCTGGGGGTCCCTGAGCCCACTATCAGTGTTGAAGGCCAAGGTGAAGAAATCATTAAGTGCCTCTGCCTTATCTATGTCTCTGCTTTTGAGGTGACCATTCCCACCAAGCAATGGACAATGATATTTTTAGCCTGCCTTTTGCCATCAATGTATTTTAAAGCATCGTCTCCCCTTGGTGAATCCATGTTGACTACTTCTGATAACCTTCTTTTTCTCTACATGCCTGGAGGTGACCTCCAGAATGAGCTGTTCCATCACCTTTCTGGGGATGGAGGTGAGGCTGACCGGCCTATAGTTTCACAGGTCCTCCTTCTTGCCCTTTTTGAAGTGTGACATTGGCTACCCTCTAGTCCTCAGGCACCTCTCCTGTCCTCCATGACCTTTGAAAGATGATGCAGAGTGGCTTAGCGACAGCATCCGTCAGCTCCCTCAGCACTTGCAGGTGCATCCCAATGGGGCCCATGGATTTGTGAGGAGCCAGTTTGCTTAAATGATCTCTAACCCAATCCTCCTCAGCCAAGGGGAAGTCTTCCTTTCTCCAGATTTTCTCTCTTACCTCTGGGGGCTGAGATGCCTGAGGGCTAGTCTTAGCAGTAAAGACTGAAGCAAAGAAGGCATTCAGTAACTCTGCCTTCTCTGCATCCTGCAACACCAGGGCACCAACCTCGTTCAGCAGTGGGCCCACAGTTTCTCCAGTCTTTCTTTTACTACTGATGTATTTGAAGAAGTCCTTCTTGTTATCCTTGACATCCCTTGCCAGATTTACTTCCAACAGGGCCTTGGCCTTCCTCGTTGTACCTCTGCACACCCTGACAACCTTCCTATATCCTTCCCAAGTGGCCAGCCCCTTTTTCCACATATTGTAAGCCTCCTTCTCCCATTTGAGTTTTTCTAGAAGCTCTTTGCTCATCCATGTGGGTCTCCCGGCTCCTTTGCTTGTCTTCTTCCTCACAGGGATGTACTGACCTTGAGCTTGGAGGAAGTGGTACTTGAATATTGACCAGCCCTTTTGGACCACCCCCTACCTTCTGGAGCCCTAACCCATGGGATTGCTCCAAGCAGGTCTTTGAAGAGGCCAGATCAGCTCTCCTGAAGTCCAGGGTTGTAATCCTACTTGACACCCTGCTTCTACCACGCAGGATCCTGAACTACACCATCTCATGGTCACTGCAGCCAAGGCTACCCCCAACCCTCACATCCCCAACTAGACCTTCTTTGTTAGTGTAAGGTCCAGCAGCACATCTCGCTTCGTTGGCTCCTCAACCACCTGTGTCAAAAAATTATCCCTGATGCTCTGCAGGAACCTCCTGGACTGTGTTTGCCTAGCCATGTTTCTTCTCCAGCAAATATCAGAGTGGTTGAAGTCCCCCATGAGAACCAGGGCCTGTGATTGTGAGGCTACTTCCACCTGTCTCCAGAAGGCCTCGTCAACTTCCTCTTCCTGATCAGATAGCCTGTAGTGAACGCCCACAACAGTGTCACCCATATTCGCGTGCCCCTTAATTTTTACCCATAAGCTCTTGGCTCGTTCTTCCTCCATCCTTAGACTGAGCTCAATACGTTCCAGTTGCTCCCTTACATAAAGAGCAACTCCCCCACCTCACCTGTCTTTCCTAAAAAGTACGTAGCCATCCATGACTGCATTCCAGTCATGGGAGCTAGCTCACCGTGTCGCTGTAATTGAAATGAGATCGTAGCCCTGCAACTGCACACAGTTCTCTAGTTCCTCCTCTTTACTCTCCATGCTGCATGCATTGGAGATTATTCCAACAGTCGACTGTTCTCACTGTGAAAAATTTTCCTCTCATGTCCAATCGGAATGTCCCCAAGAGCAACTCGTGTCCATTCCCCCTTGTCCTCTCCATGTGACTCCCTGTAAAATGGGAGTCTCCGTCTTCTTTGTAGCTACCCTTTAAGTACTGGTACGTGCTGATGAGATCCCTTCTAAGCCTCCTTTTTTCTCAAGGCTGAACAAACCCAGTTCTCCTAGCCTATCCTCGTATGGCAGGCTTCCCAGTCCTTTGATCGTCTCGGCGGCCCTTCTCTGGACCCCTTCCAGCCTGTCCGCATCTTTTTTGTATAGCAGGGACCAGAACTGTACACAGTACTTCAGTTTAAAGCCCACCTCACCAAGTTGGCCAGCATGCTGCCAAAGATTCCCTTGCCACTTCTAGACAGGTGCATTCCATCCCTCCCTAACGGCTACAGTTCCTGGGGAAGTTCCTGTTGTCATAAAAGCCAAAACCCTCACAATGGCACCAGCCACATAGCCGAGAAATGATTTGCATTATTTGTCCATTATTGGCTGCCCATTTTTCTCCAACTGGTAAAATAGAGGAGAAGATGACTTGGGCATCAATATTTTTCACTTGCTTTATAGCTTTCCTTGGTTCTGCCCAGGCTCTAGCTTATAGCATCATGTGTGCCCACATGGAAGAGTAATCTGTGCTCCTGGCAAGCTGTGGCACCCTCTCAGCAATGTCTTGGTACTTTGCTTCCAGAAGGGAGCAAACCTCTTGTGACTCCCTGTCAGGTTGGCAGATGGGTGCCTCAGTGCCTTTTAGCAGAGAGTCACACACTACAAGCATTTGTCTCTTCTTTTTATGATAGCCACGCTGCACTGCTGGTACAGTTGCACCACCGGTACAGTTGCACCAGTAACTGGCAGGCTGAGAAATAATGGCTAGACCATCAAGGCTATGGTGTTTCTGAGAGACATTCTAGACTTCTAAGATGTTTTCTGGCTGAATACCGTATATCAGGACAGTTAGGAACAGCATGCTTTCTAACAGAGGTCTTCTGAATTTGGTGCCTTGCTAAGAAGTATGGGTTTTTTGGTTGTTGCATGTTACAGCAGCCTTTCAGAATCCAGTCTAAAAAGTTGACTCTGGTGCGTAGATCACAGAGCAGCACAAATGGCAACTAGCAGCCTCACAAGGCCAGCGGCTCTTGCAGGTTGCAGCTTCTGATCTCAGCTATGTCTGACATGGTAACACTGCAAGTTCATGCTTTACACTGGGGCATCCCACCCCTTTTAAGGATATATAAAAGGCAAATAAAACCAAATGATTAAAAAAAGTCCTTCCTGCCTTCCTATTGTTTTAAGCCTCTCCTTTTCTGACTAAAGAAGGTGAGAATTTTTTTTAATTTCATCATTCTATGATTATTTGGTGGAAGCTGAGACATGAGTAGTGAAAACCAGGAAGATGCCTTAATGAGTGGTCCTCTGCCTATCAATGTTGACCGGTTGAAATTCTGATATCATCATCATGGGAATTAAAAATCAAAAACTGAGGTCAACCGTGAGAGCTAAGAATGTTATTGCCAGCCATGTTACATAATTGGTATTATTTCTACCAAAATTTGAAATACACCTTATACCTAAAATAGCCATTAAAGGCTAGGGAGCACTTAAATTGGCTGATCACCACAGAATACTTCTCCTTTTCTTCCACTCAATTTTCCAGAAAAATACCCAGTAGGTATAAACTATGTTGTGTTTTCCTGCAACAGATTTTCCTTCTGAGATTTCTGGTTTTCAGGAGTTTTGACAGATCGCTTCTCTTTGCAGCACCACATCCAAAACTCTCTAGAACAAAAGCAGTCAAGATGCACAGACAGAAGAAGAGGAAATAGCCTGTTGTTCAGGGCTATTAGAGACTTAGCTTTTGTGGTAGTTCAGAGGGAAGGTTTGAGGTACGTTTATTGGCTGTCTATTGTTGAAAGTGATAAAAGAACAGAATTTTCCATTTGAATTAGGCTATAGCCCCTGGGAAATAAAGAGCTTTTCCAAGTTTAGTATCATTTTATTTCTGATTTGCCTTACAGGGAGTTGCAGAAGAGGAAGAAATATTTCTGCATTAATTAAATGCATCAGATCTTCCAGTTGATTTAAAAATATTGGTCACCAGCTCAAGCAATCTAAAAATAAACCGTACCAGTTTCATTCCTGGGCATTCATTGCAGAGTCACCTCTATATTTGGTAGTGACAATTGTTAACATTAAATGCTTACTCCTTACACTGATACTGACATTTAAATAGCCCATCTGGCCTGATCAGGCAAGCAATTCTATACCAACAACAAGTAATACTTCAGCTATGTTGTGCTTTTCAGGGGCCGAACTCACACTACCACTTCTAACTCCCATGATGAGGTTTGGCATTGCAGAGTGAGGGGCTGCAAAGGTGTCATATCGCTGGAACAGTACTGGCTTAAACTACAGTTGTTAAGTCTTTCCCTTCCCCTTGTATTCTGCAATACAAGTAGTCAATTAGCACCAGTCTTGCCTCATTTTCTGAGGGGGGATGGAAACCATCAGATTTATGTTTGGCTGTCTTGAGTGGAACATTCAAGTCCTGTCAATCCAGCACTAATTCTAGGGCATCTGGGTACTGTGAGGAAGTAGCTGGAACAAGGGTAATAGTTCTTCCTGTGTGCATATGAACACTGATAGTTCAAGGTTCCTGGTGAGTGATGTGCTCTGCTCCTTGGGTAGATTTGGCACTTCGCAATTAAATAGGATAAAGAAATTGTTCTGTGCTATGTTTCCCTGGGAGTAGCTCAAAGCCTATATTGTTATTTAGCAACTCATGATTCAGTTCCTTTTGCTCCTGTAATGTTGGGCTCAATAAATAATTTGGCAGTTTTCTAGGACTGCCTTTGCACAAACTAGTTGGACTACCTGGGAGGAAGATATAGGTTTCTCACTGTACTGCCCTTATTTGCTCCTTCCCTTCTATGTGCATCAGAGGCGACTCATCTGTATCACCTTTATACTTCTTTTCTAGCACCTTAATACTTCTTTTCTACAGCATAGTTCACAGTGTAGATAGACTGCACTGGGGAATAAAAAGACTGCCTTTTCTATGCAGAGTCCAATTCAGTGTGCAAGGCCCTATAAAAGAAGCCCCATAATGTGTGGTGGGTCACCCAGGTAAACTGATGTAACTCCACATAAATTCTGAATTACAGACTATTTAACATCATTGCTATGAAGCCAAGAATGGTGCATAGGGATCTATAGTCAGACCATTAGGGGCCTGTTAACAGATGGTAGTTAGTTGTATTTTAAGGATAACTAGGCAATTTAGCTCTTGGGGGGGGGGGGAACTTTTTAAGGACAAGATCATTTTCTGAGGCATGAAACCCTAGCTTTGTTAGCAGTTGTTTTCACTTTGCCTTCAACTATAAGCCAGGAAAGACATAGTACTGTTATCTGGAAGCAGTGAGCAGAAATGTAAATGTGACTGGTGATTTTTACTCATCTCCAAGTGAAGAGAGATATTCATGTGCCAGATTACTTTAAAATGCTTCATATCACTGGGCACAGCTTGTTGTAGAAATAGCAACAGAAGTTATAGGAGCCTGAACTGAAAATATCAAAGTTGAGTGCAGTGAAGAGGAAGAGTTTGTTCCAGATCATTGCATAGAGTTAGTTATGAAGCTACAAAGCCAGAGAAGTGTGAACTTTCTATTGTATTTTTCTTATTGGTTGCTGCTATCATAGATGCTGCATAAGTGCCTGCCTGCCTGAACAGAATCATGGTTCCAGTGATGTGCAAATAAATTCCAGTGATGTACAAATAAATTACAAGTGATATACAAGAAGCTCCTCAAGATGGACACACAGTGGAAAGAAACAAAAATAGCTTGGTACTTTAAAACTACTTTACTTCACCCTCACAAGTGTATGAAAATCTGTTGAGAAAAGGGAGGGGGCTACAGCCCCCATTATCAAGGCTCATGATCTCTTTCTTATAGGGGAGGTAGCTGTACCACTGGACAGCCTCTTCCCTGCCCCATCATAATTTTGAATGACTCTAGTGACAGGGAAAAAGAACCAGAAAGTGCTAATCCAAACCCAGTTATTTTTAGGCCCTTTCTCAGTATCAGGCAGTAAGATGAAACTCAGATTAAAAAGTAGAGCTGTGCTATTTTTAGAGGCTAATTATTAACCAAAATAACCAGAGTATTCTATCTGTGCAAATAATTTTCATAAATTAGCAGTAAATTTAATGGAAATCCTCCTCCACTTAGCAAATATCTAATGAGCTGATCCCTGAAAGTCACTTTACATGAGATATCCCAGTCATTCTCTTCCACTCTCACTGAGCTTCAGATGTTACACAATAGTTCTAGGAAGACATCATATTCTGTAGGCTTTGCTGAGCTTTAGAATGGGGGAGGGGGGGGAAATTTCCAATTGATCACCTACTCCCATGTCCTAGCCAAGATTTTGATCTACACTTCGGTTTAGTTTTAGATGTAGTTCAGCTCTAGAGGAGGTCTCTCAGTAAAAAGTATCCAGGTTTATCCATTGTTACTTTTTAACCTCTGCAGGACAAATGAGGACAGAAAGGAGAACAAGACTGAGAAATGACAGTTCCTGAGCTGAAGTGCCAGTGAAAATCAGCACACTGGTTTACACAGTGCAGCTTCAGAACTACCAGCAAATAAGCACCAACATCGAATCGAAGGCCCACATTTGGCACTTTCATTTGTCAATTAGCAAAAAGAGTCTGTTTCCCTACATAGAGCAAAGACACCCTGCCACTTCCTTTGGAGCTGTATCTCACTGGGTCTTAATACATTATAGCACAGGTTTTCTCTTGATCACCTGTGATAACCAGGCTGGCAGGTTTTTTGTCCTCTGTGTTGATTTTAAGTCCATCTCACTGTATGAATTCGAAGGAGTCAGGAGTGTGGGTTATCAGAGTATTGCATCATTTTGTAACCGACTAAACACGTAGAGGCAGAACGTGACTCTCCTTGAAGAAGGCTCCTGGAGATGGGCAAGGATGGCCCATGGAACTCAGGGAATAATGCAGGGTGTGACTGACCACAGCTGTTGCAAAGAAGCTGACTTTATCTCAACACCAAGGGGACTAGATGGTGGTCTTTGTTTCAGATAAGCAGCTATCAACAGTTGAGTGGATCAGCTGGTGGTTTAAATGTTTCTCCCTGAGTTCATTAAAAGAGCGTGAATGTCTCCTTGAGTTAGCCAGACTTGCATGTGGGAAGTGATTACATGGCTCAGCCCAACACAAAGTATAGAAGTTGAACGATAGAATAATTTCAACGAGAGCAACGGGCTTGAGCTGCCTTCAACTCATGTATTCCTTCCCGACTGGGGACACCCAGCATCATGACAGTGAGCATATTGCAAAACTCAGTAATAGGAATCACATTGGTATTAGGATTGAACTGCAATTGCAATTCCTATATTTTGCTAAGTGTAACTTACATTTGTGTTGTGTTTTCAGTGATACAGTTAGAGCTGTTGTGACTAAAACTTTTTGGTTTGGGGGAGTCAGAAAGGCTTCAAGACAAGAAGCGCCTAAATAAAATTTACAATGCAGATGTACAGAACCATAAAGATAAGGACACTGGAGAACTACCAAACTCCTACCAGAAGACCACCTCTGCAGTATTGCAATGTCACCAAACTCCTGTCTGGAAACCAGCCCATGATCCCTGAGGTTCCACTCAGAAGCACCCAGGACAAACATGCAACAGCCTCACGACTGCCACTGTTGTAAGGGGCCTCAGGCAAGAATGCACTCAAGCACATAATCTTTGCAAGCCTGATGGGGAATGTCCTGGAGGGACGCAAACAACCTAGCAGCAGGAGCCAGTCAAACCAAGACAAAAGGAACTAAGGACATCTCCATCTAGATAAGAGTCAGAACACCAGTTGAAACCAACACACCTTGCAATACACTGTGACAAGATTACTGGATGGGCCAACTCATGACCATACGTGGAAGAAGGACTCAGCATTCATGGAAAGGACACCAAAAAACCACCCCTTCAGCAAACCACTAGAGACCACCAGAGACCACCTGATACCTCTTCAGGTGCTCCTAAGGGACTTAAAACGCATGGGTAATTAAGATGCAAGTATTATAATTAGTTCCAGGAAAGCTAATGTATATATATTTAACTGAGCAATATAAGCTTTGTCCATCACGACTTGCAGTACGCACATTAGGAGGAGTGTTCCCCTGTGCGTCCAGCGCTGCAATAAAGGATACTGCTTAATAGTCATTCAGACTATTGAGTCCTGATTTCAGCTTTTCACGGCATCATCAGTGTATTTTGTATCACTCTACTAAATCAGAAATCCCACGGAACATCAACTGTCTTTAAATTTGACATTATTAAGACATTTGATATTTAACATTACACCCTCCATGTACGGAATATCTAAAAGAAACTGGTCAGGAGAGTACTGGACTCTAACACCTATCTGCAACTAGTATTTTCATTTGTAATAATTGTAATTTGTCTTGTGAGGACGTTCAAAGCTTTATTTTTATCAGATGTAAAGGGCCCAACTGTAAACAAATCACTGGGGAGAAAACTGGCAGAAAGCCTTTAACTTGTGCTCAGGAGCCCCCAGCTGCTAAAACAAAAATAGTAGCTTTTCTGCCTTACAGTCATGGTTAAGTGTATTGTCACTGAAATTGGGAATAAAACTCTATAACACCAATGTAGTATTAAGCAGCAGGCATTCTTTATTATGGCGCCGGATGTAAAGGGGATGGATAATTCCTCCCAGCGTGCATGCCACAAGTCACAACAGACAAAGCTTATATTGCTCAGTTATATACATATTCATTAGATTTCCAGGAACAGTTATACATATTAATTCACATTCAGTATACAAGTTATCAAGATTATTATAATAATAAGTTAAGTAATAATTAGCTACTTCCCAGCTTTGCTGGTGCAACGAGGGAAGGCTTCCAGCCATCCTGAGAACGTATCAATCAATAGCAGGAGATATCTATAACCATTTTGTTTTGGTAACTCAGAAAAATCAATTTGCCAATAATCGCCAGGGGAATTTCCTTGCCTAGTGGTCCCTGGGGGAAGTCTTTTCCTGTTCATGGGATTATTTTATTAAATCAATGGGGCATTTTGCTGTTACAGACTTTACTATTCTAGTCATCCACACACATAAAATTTTGAAGGCTACAAATCATGGCTTCACTACCCCAGTGTGTTTCCTCATGTCCCTTCTTTACAACTTCAGTCATTACCTGTGGTGTAACAATGACTCGTCCTGTGGTAGTTATCAACCAACCCTCTCTGTGGTTGCTTTCAACAATGATGCCGATTGTTGGTCTGTCTCCCTATAGCTAGGTTTCAAACTTGGGAACTTCACCTGTTTTACTGGTACCAATACAAGGATGCCTTGTTCAGCCACCTCTTTAGCAGTTTTATCAGCCAATTGATTATCCACATTTATTGCAGTTTGTCCGAACTGATGTGCTTTGCAATGCATTATCACCACTTCCTTAGGTTTCTGAATATCTTGTAGAAGTTGGAGAATTTCTTCCTTGTATTTAATAGGTGATCCTTGAACTGACAACAATTCTTTTTCTTTCCAGATAGACCCATGTGCATGGACTATCCCAAATGCATATTTTGAATCACTCCATATGTAACCAGGGTGATGAAGTTAACCAAACATGGGTGCTGCTCTATCATCCAACTGAACATCAAGTCTGGGGACAATCAGTGTATTCTTTAATCATTAATGCAATAGATAATGTGTTTCTGTCAGAACCCCTCACCTATCAGACTCAAAGCCTAATTTTTAGATCCCAAAACCCTCACTCCTAGTGCTCAGGGTCCAAACCTCTGTTTTAAGGATTAAATTAAAGCCTCGCTTTTAGGTAGCAATGATTCAGGGTATAAATGGTTGGGAGTTACTAATACAATCTAGTGTAGTTCAACTAAGGCTGGGACCTGGAGCCGAAACTTAGCCGGAGGTAGCCGAAACAAGAACAGCCTGCACGATGACAAAACCTTGTTGTTTTAGGGAGTCACAGAGGCCTCAAGATTTGAAGTACCTAAACAAAGTCACGATGACATTTGGCCTTAAGAAAAGCAGAGGTACAGAGCCATAAAGATAAGAAACTGCAGAGCAGACACTAAACCAGAACAGACCACCCCTCAAGGGCAGTACATACGTAGTCTCAGAACTGAGTTTGCGTGAACACAAGGGTTAACTAGCAGACACAGGGAGGAAGGGTATGTCCTTCATCCAGAGACCCCTGACGACCACCCGGAGACACCAATAGGCATGCGCAAATAACGTCTGAATATGTATCGCTTTTATCAGAAAGCTAATGAATATGTATATGAAGCATGTACTTAACTGGCACAAAGAGATCTGACGGTATGCACTTTAGGAGTGATCCCCTGTGCATCCAGGCGCTGCAAACAAAGAATGCCTGCCTTTTAACACTACGTTGGTGTTACGAGGTTCACTCCCAATTTCGGTGACACATACATTTACCCTTTTCCCTTCAGCCACCTTCAAGGCTTGTCTTAATGCCACTAGTTCCACCTTCTGGGCCGATATATTGATAGGTAGGGCCCCAGCCTCTATTATCTGTGTAGCTGTAACACTGCATATCCGGCATCCATTTCCCATCTCTTATGAAGCTGCTACCATCTGTAAACAGCTCCAAATCCGGAATAGTTAACGGTTCATCTCTTAAATCCTGCCTACTGCAATATACATATGCAATGGTTTGCAGACAATCATGGTGCAAGGGTTCCAAGTCCCTTATTTCTGAATTAAAAAACATTGCTGGGTTGATCGCTGTGGTGATTTTAAATTCCACGTCATCCCATTCCAACAAGATAATTTGATATTTGAGAGACAACCAATGTCGCCCCCTTTTGCTCTAAGACAGAAGCCACCATAAGCAGACCATACACTGTGATTCTTTGTCCTATTGTTAATTTTCTAGCATCTTGGATTAGCAGAACAGTTGCGGCTACGGTGTGCAAACATCCTGGCCATCCTTTACTCTCATTATCCAATTTGTTTAGAGAAATACCCCACAGCTCTTCTCCAGGTTCCCAGTCTTTTGAGTCAGCACACCCAAGGCAAGATGTTGTCTTTCATGTGCAAATAGCTCAAAAAGTTTAGACAAACCAGGCAGTCTCAATGCAGATGTTGACATCAAAGCCCTTTTTAAGTCCTTAAAGGGTACTTGGCATTCAGGGGTCGATAGCCGGTGGTTCTCTGTTGACCCCTTCAAGGTTTCATAAAGGGGCTTTACCAATAGTCCATAACTGAGGATCCACAGCCTGCACCACTCAGCCATACCCAGAAACACCCGCAGCCCTTGTACAGTTCTTGGTTCTGGAGTTTGGCAGATCGCTTCTTTTCTGTCAGCTCCCAGTCTCCATTGTCCTTGTGAAATCTCAAAACCTAAATAAATCACAGTCTCTTTTCCCACCTGAGCTTTGCTCTTTGATACAGATATCTTTCTTGTCCTAAGAAATTAAACAGGCTTATAGCCATTTGTAGACATTCTTTCCGAGTCTCTGCAGCCAACAAAACGTAATCTACATATTGCAGTGTTGTTCCTCTGGGTTTTCCTTCTTCAATAATCCAGCTCCTTTGCTAGCTGGTTGACAAATATTGTGGCACTACTCTTAAACCCTTGAGGTAGCACTGTCCAGGTAAACTGTGCTTTGCGCCCAGTGGTAGGGCTTTCCCATTCAAAAGCAAATATCGCCTGGCTATCTTTGTCTAGAGGTGTGCAGAAGAAGGCATCCTTGAGATCAAGCACAGTAAACCACTTACGCTTTACCTTCAAGGTTGTCAGCAAGGTATTAGCCATATTAGATATTAGCCACTGCTGGGTGAATATCTTGAACAATTTGATTCACAGCTCTTAAGTCTTGAACTAATCTGTATTCCTTGCCATTTCATTTTTACTGGCAATATCAGAGCGTTATATTCTGATTCACACTCTATTAATAATCCATAATACAAAAACTGATTATTAATCCTTCCGACCCCTTCCTAGCCTCCTACTTGATAGGGTACTGTTTTTGCCTTACCGGCTTAGTTCCAGGTTTTAAGACAACTTTTACTGGTTCTGCCAGTTTAGACCAACCTGGGATTCCATCAGCCCATACCAAGGGTGTTACTGCATCCTCTACTTCTGCAGGATTTTCCTCCTCTTGTCTTTGTGCGTTCTGTAACATAAAAATTCTCACTTCCACAGCTTTTGATTCAGGTATTAGTAACTGCACTTCTCCATTCTTAAAAGTTATCTGCACATCTAATTTGCCCAATAAATCTCTTCCCATCAAGGGCACTGGGTTTTCAGGAATGTATAAAAATCTGTGTGTAAAAACTCCATTTCCAATTCTGCACTTAATTGGTTGGAAGAAAGGCTTTACCTCCTTTTTCCCTGTGGCCCCAACAATAGATACATTTTGTTTACTCAGTTTACCTGTACAGGTATTTAACACTGAACATGCCACTCCTGTACCTATTTAAAAAAAATAATCTATGATTCCCCAACTTCAAGGTAACCAGGGGTTCTGCTGGGAGACTTTTAGTTCATCCCCTGGTCCCCATCAATCTGAATCTTGACCCAAAGTAAGCACCTCTTCCACCTTGGGATTTTCCTGTTTTCTTGGTGCGTTCCCACTGCCCCTTTTATTTACACACACACAGAAAAAACCACAAAACAAAAAAAAACACGCACTGATGCTTATTCAAAGGTTTACTCTCCCCAGGTCTAAAGTGGAGTGAGTCCTCATACTTTTTCCCATAGGAGGGTGATCTAACCTATACCCATCATTTCACCTTTTACTATTTTGGTTGCCTTCCGCTACTGGTGCAGCCAGCAATTGAGGCTTGTGATTCTCCTTCTTAACTTGCTCCTTTTCCTGTAGCTTCTTCTCCTCCTCCTCATTAATATACACCTTCCACACCACTTTTAAACTTATGCGTAGCTCTTGCCTGTGCTGCTTCTAGCTTTTGCAGTTTTCTCCAAATATCAGGATTCAACTGCCCCACAAAGTCTCTCCAGATCCAAATCCATCCATTTCCTAGCCACATCTCATAGCTGTTCAAAGAAAGCTGACAGAGTTTCATCTTTCCCTTGTATCACCTGATACAATTTTGACAAGTGTTTTTTTTGTTTTGGAATTGCATTCCTTACACTGAACAATATCAACCCCTGATATGCAGTTAAAAATAACCTTTGTGCCTGACTGTTAGGGTCCCAGTTCAGATTGGTGGTGGGAAAAATGATCCTCCAGTCTTCCTGCGTGTGCATCCTGAGCATGAACCCTCTCTGCTTCTTCCCTAGCCTTAACCACAACTGCCCTCCACTCCTCATATGTAAATATATTCAATACCACCTGTATATCCTTCCACTCTGGATCATGAGTCTCCACAACAGTTTTCAATACCTCCACCACCTTTTCCAGGTCTTTCCTATATGTTCCAGCCATCTCTTTCCGAGCCCTTAAGTCTGCTACTGAGGAGGGTACTTTAACCCCCACCAGTTCTCCTGTTGGACCCACAGATCCCTTAAGGATGCTTGTTGCACTGCCCCCCACCCCCCCCAGTTCTTCCTGCTACTGCACTAAAATTCTCCACTTTCAGCAGCACTGTTCACATCCCTATTATCCACTTCTCCGACTTCCCTGTTTCCACCCTGATCATTACCTCCCCATAGACTTCCCTGTCCCAGAGCCACTAATAATCCTACATCATCTTCCTCTTCCACCAGCTCCTTGTATTTTTACACCTTTAACCAATACTACATGCAGAACAACATCATTTAGGAATTTGTCCCAAATTTGTTCTAAAGCCAAAACATTTGCATACTTAGTAATCAACCCACATTCTTTTCTACTTTTCCAACCATTCTGCAACGTGAAAAACAAATCCACTTATGGTATCTCATCCCATTTTCCTTCTCTTGTACAAAACTACATTAACTGTAATATAGTATTATGTTTCAAAGTTCCATTCTTAGGCCGTTTCTCTTGATTTTATCAAAGTATACATCAGCCACCAATGATTACAATACTCGAGTAACTCCTTCCTTTTAAGGAAGCCATCCCCCCACATCCCTCCACTGTTTCAATAAACACCCCAAATATTTTTTTTTTAAACTCCTCCCTCTGATAGTTGCCCAGATTCCATATTACAACAGAATAACCCCCTTAATGGATTGATCAACACAAAACACTCAAATCACACACACCACACAAACACACACCCCCCCCCATATGGCTGGCACTACATGCAAACAAGCCCTTAGGATGGCACTTCACGCAAACAAGCCTTACTCTGCCAGGAATCAAGGTCTGGACCCCTTACGGCTGGCACTCCAGACATCCCCATAATAGCATGCAAAGAAGGCCTGTAACTAGTGGTGTTCCCCAGGGGTCTGTACTGGGTCCAGTCCTTTTCAACGTATCAATGACCTGGATGAAGGGACAGAGTGTAACCTCAGCAAGTTCGCTGGCGATACCAAGCTGGGAAGAGTGGCTGATACACTAGAAGGCTGTGCTGCCATCCAACAAGACCTTGACAGGCTGGAAAGCTAGGCCAAGGGGAATCTCATGAAATCCAACAAAAGCCAGTGTCAGGTCCTGCACCTAGGCAGGAACAACCCCATGCACCAGTACAGGTTGGGGGCTGACCTACTGGAAAGCAGCTCTGTGGAGAAGGACCTGGGATTGCTAATGGACAGCAAGCTGACCCTTAACCAGCACTGTGCCCTCATGGCCAAGAAGGCCAACAGTATCCTGGGCAGCATAAAAAGGAGTGTGGCCAGCAGGTTGAGGGAGGCTATCCTCCCCCTCTACTCTGCCCTAGTGAGGTCATATCTGGAGTACTGCATCCAGTTTTGGGCTCCCCAGTTCAAGCAGGACAGGGAACTACTTGAGCAAGTCCAGTGGAGAGCTACCAAGATGGTCAGGGGATTGGAGCATCTCTCTTATGAGGAAAGGCTGAGAGCCCTGGGTTTGTTCAACCTGGAGAAGAGAAGACTGAGGGGGTATCTTATCAATGCCTATAAATATCTGAAGGGTGTGTGTCAAGAGGATGGGGCCAGACTCTTTTCAGTGGTGCCCAATGATAGGACAAGGGGCAATGGGCACAAGTTGGAACATAGGAAGTTCCACTTAAATATGAGAAAAAACTTTTTTACTGTTAGGGTGACAGAGCAGTGGAACAGGCTGCCCAGAGAGGTTGTGGGGTCTCCGTCTATGGAAATATTCAAGCCCCCCCGGGATGTGGTCCTGTGCACTGTGCTCTAGGTGCTCAAGCAGGGGGTTTGGACGAGATGATCTCCAGAGGTCCCTTCCAACCCCTACCATTCTGTGGTCCTGTGGCTCTGTGAAACAAGCCTCCCCTTACCCTTCCCGTGGGGGCAGACCTTTGACTGGTACATAAGGCGGCTCACACCAGCAAGTGTTTAATTATGCTCCAAATACCAAATTCCAAACCCAGGTGCCCTACAGACTTTTAGCTGATAGGATCAAATTGTTCATTTACGTACCTTTATAGACCAACTCTGCATAGCTTTTACCTTGCCTTACAGGCAGGCAGCCTTTACCTTTACCTTACCTTTACAGGCAGCATGTTATTGTGTGCTGAGAGGAGGCACATACTTGGCTAAGACTGAATGAAAGTCCTTGCCTGGTTTATGGGCACAATGTAGAATGGTTTATGGACACAATGTAGAATGCTGAGTCCACAAAATCCAACCTGCAACTGTCCTGACAGTTGTCAGTGCCTCTCTGCAACAAGCAGCTGCTACTTGCACCACACAGTGTCAGCTGAAGCTGAATACTTCCTGCAGGTCTCAGGCATGCAAAGGCAGCCTGCATTCTGCTACACCATTTCTGTAGCTGCCACACACCCTTTCATGCTTTTCTGTTGACATCCTGTGTGGGTTCTGATTCTTCCTTCTTGTTGTGAAAAGCTTGGGCTCTGCCTAGTGCATTAACAAGAGCACATGGAAAGCAAGACTTGCACATAAGTTTGTGACTGGTTCATCTTTCCCTTTACTTATGCAGTAATAGAGAAGTAATTCAAAAGATTGCTGTGGAATCACTACAGACTGAAGAAGTGTCTTTACTTAGAACTGTAGAGCAAAAAGGAAATTACTAGAGACAACATGAGCAGAAAATGTCAGTTGACAGTAGAAAGATCTATATACTGGGTTTCTGTTCAAATTAGTCTTGCATTGATGCTGTGTAAATAGGTTGATTAGCATGAAGACTGATGTTCTCTGATTAAAGTACTTCTGACCTGTGATTTTCACTGATTCATGTGACTTTTCTTAACCTGAAAAGCTTAGCAAGTGAATCGCAGCTTTAGAAAGGTTTTTACTATTCACAGTTTTGAAAAAAACCTTGAAAATACTGAGTAAATGTTTCTGGGTACTGGAAGGACTGTAAAAGTAACTCCTTGATGCAAATTCAGTGTCTTTTTTTAGCCAGTTTTATCACCTTTCCACATAAGAGATTGCTATTATTGTTCTTTAGCCACATTATGGACACAGCAAGATGAACAGCAACACAGAATTAATTATTCCACCAACCCCATCTGTGTTCCAGGTGGAACAGGCCTTCAGTTTCTCTTGCCTTTTAATATGCTGGTGGATGGGGGTGGAGGGATAGAAAACCACTCCATCAAAATCTGTGCATTGTCTAAGATAATTGTGAGTCAAAGGATAGGACTAAAAGTTTTGCTTGCTAGTTTTCTGAACATTAACATCAGTTAAGAACGGGAAAAAGAACCCAGAAGAGAGAAAATAATAGAGGCAAAAATAGTGTTTTCCCTGTAGCCTGCTGCTGGCCATGTCTCTGAATTCAGATCTGCCAAAGCTGATTTAACTTTTTCATGAATCTCAGAACCCGAACAGCAGCATTTGGCTCACTGCAGTACTACTCATACCTCATTCCCAAGAAAGAAACCTTTTCCCCAGTCTGTCTAGTGGTAATTGTTGGAAGCTACAATAAATTAACATCAAGAGTAGGAGAAGATTCAAGGTGATTCAAGGTTTTATTGACAGAGTGCTTTTTTTTTTTTTTTTTAACATATCAAGCTTCTTGGGATCCTGTTTCTTTACATATTTCTCCAGTTCATTGAATGACTGTCAGCTGAGCAGGACAGAGGAGAAGAAGCATTAGCGCTCACTCACTTCTGAACTGGCTGCATGTTCAGAATTAATGAGGAGGGATGGCTTTCTGACAGGAAGAAGATCCTGAAAATGTGAGAAACACAGGGGAAAAATAGGATTTTCCATAAGACTATGAATTGGGGGAATATGTTTTCAGGACTGTCATACAAATTAAAAAACACTGTGTTTGATCTGTTGATATAACTGAAGGCAGCCAAGCCTCCCTAGCCTCCATCTAGGATCAACAGAAAGAAAAAGGCTTCTTTAAAGTATGACTTAGGTTTGAGATGGGTAGAATTGCCATTCAGAGGTTGATTAACCAAGGCAAGCAGGTCACCAACTCAGACATCTTGTTAAAGCATTTGAATTTATGTGAGCAGAATCCAGATCCTAGTTCACCCATCTAAAGTAAAATAATAACAATAGAAAATAATAAAGATTTGTTCATCCAATGATAGAGAACATCAGGACCCTAACCAATGAGTTGTGCATATTTGTTAAAATATGTATGGAGAACAAATTATTGTCATCAAGAAGATCCTAAAAGAGTGACTTGAATAACTCTTGAACATTTTCAGGAACTTGAGCATTGTAAAAGGCTTGTAAAAATTAATTTTCTTAAGACATCAAATCACTGGAAGTAAAAACATTCAGCAGCAAATAAAAAACAGTGCTTATTTTTCTCATTTTACTGACAACATAGTAATTTTCAGCAGAATTCTGAAGCATGATGCAACATAGAGGAATGCAGTGTTCTGCCACCAGCAGCACAGCTGACACAAATTGTATATCACAAGCAACAAGGTTTCTTTTGAAGACCATACCATGAAGCAAGATCTAAATGATTAAAAGACAAAGGAAGAGCAAAAGAAAACGACAACAGCATAGAATCATAGAATCGTTAAGGTTGAAAGAGCCCCTTAAGATCATCCAGTCCAACTGCTAACCTATCACTGCCAATACCATCTTTATTCAACCTAGGATTTCTCACTAAAAACAGATTAAGTAGGGTTTTGATCTTAAATTGGTGTCAGAGATAGTGAAGTCATACGCAGCAGTGAAAAGACTTTAATGCAAAGTAATAAAAGGTAAATATAGAACTGTAGGAAAGTACATCAAGTAGTTGTCTTGATTTCCTTTATTCTGGATTGTGCAGACTGTACAATCCAGCAACTGTAATAAATAATTGGTCCTTTTCATTTTACTGAAACCTCAGTTCATCAGGTATAAAAGAAAACATAGTCAATAGAGATGTGAACATACTCAGCATTTCACAGGACAATGTTTGAGGAAACCCAGGGATTTGTTCCTTTGTTACAGACTCCTAAATTTACCAGATTTTTAAAATATGACCCAAGGAAAGAAAAAGAATGCAACGCATAAAATATATATAAAGCTCTCAAATTTTAAATTTTGTTTACATCTTGTGTTTGATTTCATGGAATCAGAGAACAGTTGAGGTTGGAAGGGACTTCTGGAGGTTATCTGGTCCAAACCCTGTGTTCAAGCAGGGCCACCTCAGGCCAGTTGCCTAGGGCTATGTCAGGATGGCTTTTGAATATCTCCAAGGAGGAAGACTCTACAACCTCCCTGGGCAACCTATGCCTGGTTACCCTCACAGTAGAAAAGTGTTTCCTCATATTCAGATGGAACCTCCTGTGTTTCAGTTTGTGCCCAGTGCCTCTTGTCCTGTCACTAGGCACCGCTGAAAAAAGCCTGGCTCTGTCCCTCTGTCCTCGTTGCACTCTCCCTTCACATACTTATATACCTTGATTATATCCCCGAGACTTCTCTTCTCTAGGCTAAACATGTCCAGCTCTCTCAGCCTTTTCTCATATGAGATGCTCCAGTCCCTTAATCATCTTTGTAGCCCTTTGTTGGACTCTCTCCAGTATGTCCACATCTCGCTTGTACTGCAGAGCCCAGAATTGGACACAGAACTCCAGGTGTGGCCTCCTCAGTGCTGAACAAAAGAGAAGGATCACTTTCCTCAACCTGCTGACAATACTCTTGTCTAATGCAGCCGGGGATACCATTAGCCGCCTTTGCAGCCAGGGCACATTGCTGGGTCCTGTTCAACCTGGTGTCCACCTCCTGTTTTACCCATGTCTTTTTCTGCCAAGCTGCTTTCCAGCTAGGCGACCTCCAGCATATATTGGTGCATGGGGTTGTTCCTTCCCAGGTGCAGGACATTGTACTTCCCCTTGTTGAACTTCATGAGGTTCCTGTCATTTCTCCAGTCTTGATTTGCTCATTAAAATTTATTTGGATGTAAAATCAGCGTTTCAGCTATATCCTGGTTTTATTTTTCCTCATGATTTGAGATCACTAAACAAGGAAATGGGTAGAAACAGGAATCATATACCAGATTTCCTCTTTCTGGCAAGAATATTAATTCTTTGTTGTTATTTCATTCTTCCTACACACTTATAACTCACAGTCCCCTTACTGGAGCTGTAAGTGGTAGCAGCTTCTAAGAGAAACTTTGACCTCCACTGTCCTCTGTGCTTTTAATAGGAATTAGACTTCCACACCTCTGAAAAGCTTGCAAGTAACGAAAAATGTCAGATGCAGTCAAGGGGCCCTAAATATAGCATATGGTATGGAAAATATAAATGGTGCTTTATAGAATATTATTAATATTGATGTTCATTATCATGACATATCCTATATGCTAATGACTTAGGAGAAACTAGCTGCTAAAGAACTGTTGTCATTCTTTATACAAAAGGTACTCTGTGCACACTGTACAATTCAAAATTTCTAAATCCTGTTCAAAATTGTCACCATAACTAGGTACTTGTAGCATTTATTTCTGTCCTTGTAAGATTGTACTGGTCATGGCTTTATGTAGGGATATTACTTTGGCTTCCAAGAAAGACAGGTCTTGATCATACATAATGAAGAGCATAACAGTGACTTCATGATTACTATTACATTGAGATTCTAAATGAAGCAAAACAGATAATCTTATTTTTTAAGACTCCAGTGACAATACATTATCCATATTTGGCACAGTTAATCTACAAGGTACAACTGATTTTTCCATTCATTCATTTAGTGGATCTATAGTTATCTGAAGTATTTCAGTATGTTTTAGAGCCTTAAGCCACTTAACATAGGGTTATCATATTTGTCTATGATTGGACAGAAATAGTATAAGTTTCAGGAAACATCAGACCTGCTCAAACCAGTTGTGGTTTGTATGTGCTAAATCCAGTGCATTTGTGAATCATCCAACTTACTGTACAACACGCACAATAAGTCCAAGACTTGGTTTAAATAAACTACAGATTTAGTTTAAATTATACTGCAAGTTTAAATTATAGCACAAATCCCAGACTTGGTTTAAATTATACAAATGTGTGTGGTGTGCAGAACAATCTTCAGTCAAATATACAGGATTCACTTGGCCATTCCAATTAGAATCATAGAATCATTAAGGTTGGAAAAGACCTCTAGGATCCTCAAGTCAACCCAACACAACCATGCCTCCTAAACCATACCTGGAAGTGCCACATCTACACATTTTTGGAACACCTCCAGGGATAGTGACTCTACCACCTCTCTGTGCAGCCTGTTCCAATGCCTGACCACTCTTTCAGTAAAGAATTTTTTTCTAATATCCAATCTAAACCTCCCCTGACACAGCCTGAAGCCATTTCCTCTCGTCCTATCGCTTGTTATGTGGGAGAAGAGACCAACATCCACCTCACTACAACCTCCTTTCAGGCGCTTGTACAGAGTGATAAGGTCTCCCCTCAACCTCCTCTTCTCCAGACTAAACAAACCCAGCTCCCTCAGCTGCTTCTCGTAAGACTTGTTCTCCAGATCCTTCATCAGCTTCATTGCCTTTCTCTGGACACGCTCCAGCAACTCAATGTCCTTCTTGTAGTGAGGGGGGCCCAAAACTGGACACAGCACTCGAGGTGCAGCCTCACCAGTGCTGAGTACAGGGGCACGATCACTTCCCTGCTCCTGCTGGCCACATGACTCCTGATACAAACCAGGATGCTGTTGGCCTTCTTGGCCACCTGGGCACACTGCTAGCTCACATTCAGGTGGCTGTCAACCAGCACCCCCAGGTCCTTTTCTACCAGGCAGCTTTCCAGCCACTTTTCCCCAAGCCTGCAGCATTGCATACGTTCAGTGTTGCCTGTACACACACCCTCTGTCCCATGTGAGCATGTGCTTCAAGAACTTACTGCCAGCTACTGGTGAGACCTCTCTGTGTGTGAGGGGAATTTGGTGCCAGCTCCTGGGGTCAGATCGGGAGGTGGGCACCCTGGTCTGTGGTGCCAGCGACTGGAGCGAGTGGGATCTTCCTTTCAGCTACTAGAGCCAGTGGAGGTTTTTAACTCCCAGCCACTAGGGCTGGAATGTGTCTGTTCTCAAAACCAGCTCTCAGGTGGACAGTGTGAGTAAGGCAAGCAAGGAGCTCAGTGCCACTGGAGCAAGACTATGGGTCGCTGCCCATGTGCCTGGTGCCTGCTGCTGGGGAGAGTCTGTGTCTTCCCCAACTCTTGTGTGCCTGGGGTGCACATACATACTCACCAGCAAACTTTAAGCTTGACTAGTCAGTTACTAGGGGGACCTAGGGTCTGGGCCAGGGTCATCTGAGAAGGTGGTCTGTGCTGGTACACCTGGGGACATTTTTGAATGTGGAGTGCATGAGGGACAAGTGTGTGAGTGCTGTGTGTTTGCAGCAAGTACCAAGCTGAGGCAGCTGGCAGGTTGGAGACCCTGTGGGGCAGGTAAGGGGTCCTAGGATCAAGACAGAGGTGCTAGGCAGGCAGAGGGGCCGTGCAGATCAAGGGATCTGCAAACATGTGTGTGTTTGTGAACTTGGAGAGCAGTGTGTGTGCATGTACTTGCACTAGTGATCTTTTGCCTCTTCCCGTTAAAGAGGAGGCAAAGACTTATTGATAACAATCTTATCCACTGCCTGTGGATTGTCTTTTATGTGAGTCCTGTGTGTTGAAGGCAGCGCCTTGTCTGTGGCAGCCTGTGTGACTGGCTATGTCAGTGTCCTCTGTGTGTGTCAGGGGTGGGGGGTATACGTGTGCAGCCTCGTCACTGGTTGAACCTGCAAACAGGAAAGTGTCAGTCATGTTCCTCAGCCTGGGCAGAGGCCCTGGGTCCCTGGGGCACTACACTGGGCTCCAGTGGCCAGGTAGGACAGGGTCTGGGCTGGAGGAGGTGGGCTGAGCTTTTTATATCACTTAACAGTGTGTAGGAAGAGAAATATTCAGAAATTTACACCTATGGTTTTGAGAAGTACACATTCAGCTCAGTGTCTTCCTAGTTGCTGCATCCCACTCTTTGTAGCCTCCAATTCCTACTCTTAGGGGTTCCAGTAGTGTGATTCAAGGCCTAGCAATGATCAACTGCCCAGATGTGTAACCCTGGTTCAGACTCCTGAGAAAAATCCTAAATTGTAAGAGAGCGCTGTGACAAAGCCTGTAGCATAGCACCATGAAAGATAAAATAAGGTGAAATACAAATTTAAAGTTCAAGGATTCAGAAAGAAAAACAATAACATGAAGAGATATAACATGCTAAAGGAGTCTAAAGATGGGAACAGTGACATGAAGCATGAACAGGAGGTAACATGAAACAACATAAACATTCCCAGCAGCAGCAGAATCTGACCCTTTGCTACCTGCTTCATGATTACCTGGCCAGCAAAGATTCTTTCTGTGTCTCATGTTGGGAATGATAAGCATGTTAGTGCTTTGCCTAATAACTTATTAATCCTAACTGCCTTTGATACATTAGACAATAAATAATTACTTTGTACTTTTGAGTTAAATATATTCTGCCTACAAGAGATCCTCTGGGCATGGTGAAAGGCACTTGAACAGAGTGACTCAGAGGGAATGATAGTAACAGTGCCTAAATTTCTGAAGAGGTTTTGAAGAAAAAATATTTTTGAGAACCAGGCTTTTACATATTTCTCAATGTATTCTTACTGGCAAAAATGTTCAAATCAATGACCTCTGTAAGAGTAACTAAACTGCATTATGCTAAAAATGAGTTGTTCTGACTTGCACATGTGCTGTCTTATTCCCTGAACTCTGAGATGCATGGGTGTTACAGAATATGAAAAAAATAAGACCAGTTATATTTAATTGCTGAATCAAAGGTGTGAATGCTTGGAAATTATCTAAACTCAAACAGACAAATACTTTTAAGTGCTCCTTTGCTGAATTGGGAGTTTGTATTCCTAACACCTCACCCCATTAGTTGAATTTACACTTAATTTGGAGCTTTGTTAGTGCTATATCTGAAATGTGATCTTCTTATTTCAACTTGAAATGGAAGGCTATATCTTCCTGTAATTCTCCAATGCTAAACTGAATTTTGTCAGAAAACCCATACAGGGGAAGACAGTGAATATAAAGGATGTTATTGAATGAAAAGCTAGGACTGTTCTGTGAAACTGCCTTTTTAAACATAGAGTTTCTCCATCCACATATATATATATACATATATATCTGTGGTACAGACTTTATGTGGTGTAAGACTTTAACCAGGTTTTATCATTTTACAGTGTATGAGCCCATATTGGCATAGCAGTGTCTTCTCTGACATAGTTCTAACAACACTGACAACTGGGGTGCACAAAGAAATGCATAATGTGCAGCTTGAATTTATGTAAATAAAAAAATTAAAACATTATGTGTATATGTATAAAGATACATACACATGATAAGTAATTTTGTGAGTAAGCATATTAATGTGTGTTTAAGGAACTGCATACTTTTCTGTGAGGCTGAAATGATAAACAATTACAATGTTAAGGCAGTTATTGAATTATTAAATAGCGTAGTCTTATTCAGAACTAGTGTTGTGTATTGCATTTGCATTTTAGTTCTAGGATGGGGAGTACAGTAATTTTCTTGATTTGAAATAGAGTTAGAGTAGAAACTTGTGTCAGTTTGACTGGATATCTTGGTAATTCATTAATTATCTGACTGGAACTACACTGGATATGAATGGTTTTTTAACAGTGATGGTATTTTGTAACTGCATTGATGGAGGTAATTAAGCTTAAATCTCAAGTTTCAAAAAAATGGTAAAGGAAAGCTTCTCATAAATCAGCTTGGTAATGGACAAAGAAATATTAATCTTTCTCCAGGCTGTTAAGGCAATCATGTCTACTTCTGAGACTGACTAGTCCTCATTTATAGCAAGGATGACATATATGTGCTTAAGCACTCTCTAACTTTAGCCTAATGAAGTGTGCTTGCTCATATTTGGACGTTAAACATTATTTGGTTTTGATTTACCTAGTCTGAGAAATTTCATTGTAAGAGACTGAGGTTATTAACCCATCAACTCCAGGCTTGGGTAGCTCATTTGTTCTCAAGAAGGCTGCAAATACCACAACTGACTTCAATGTGTTTTCAGCAGTTATTTAAGAAACTTGGATCTGTATCTAACATTCAGAACATAGGTAATCCCACTAGTTCCGGTGGAATTACTTTTGCTCCATATTAGAGAAGGTGGATGAGTGTTTTTAAATATCCTGCCAGTATGGAAATTGATTCTACAATAATCATGCTGAGTGCTACCGACACGCATGAGCAAACCAGTGTGTTCAGCATTTCTTTCATTACTAATAGAACGTTTACTGAAGTGTTCAAAGATCTCCAGCAATTTATGTTAATTCCAAAAGGTTCTGAACTACACCTGTTAAAAGATATCTACATAGTGTATTTCCAAAGCAGATATAAATCAGATATAAATCAGGCTGGTATAGCTTTGTGTTAACAAGAGAATAAGCTTTTGGTATTTCAGACGCATCTTTTAAACACAGTTAAGAAAGGGTTATGAGAAAGTATACTCCTAACATTTTTAT
This sequence comes from Phalacrocorax aristotelis, assembly GCF_949628215.1. Lineage (NCBI taxonomy): Eukaryota > Metazoa > Chordata > Aves > Suliformes > Phalacrocoracidae > Phalacrocorax > Phalacrocorax aristotelis. Next base: position 134,140,773 of record NC_134276.1, on the reverse strand, counting down.
ACAATCATGAAACAGAACGATGAAAAATCTGTTATTTAGGAAAAACACTTGTGATTCATCCTTTTTAAATACAGTTTTATATATATATGTGAGCTGGTTTTGAATCTATATAAATCACAAATAATTCTGCTGAAACTGGCACATTTACATGAGGGTAAACCTGTCCTGAGTTCAGAAGGCCTTTGCTTCCAGTAGGCATGGTGGAAATAGATCTTGCAAGCATAAATACTTTTGCCTTCCACTTTACAAAGTGGCAAAGGCATATTTTACGAGCATTAAGGTGCATTATTGCTTTCTGTTGAGAAAGAAACAGACCTATCAGTTTCACATTTTCATTAAAATCTCACAGTAATAAGTGAAAGCACCTTCTTTGTTTAAAAAACCTTATCTATCTATGTCTCCCATTAAGTCTATCTGCTTAAACAAAAATTCTCTTAGAAAAGCAGGACAGAAATTGAATGTCAAATATAGAGAAAATAGAAGCATAAACCCAGTTCAGAATTGGCCTAGTTTTCCAAGTTCTAGGCTAACCTTCATTAAAACTGTTGAAAAATCTAGTTACGAGTGAGATGGAATTTGGCACTGGAAACTTGTACTAACCTCTTGGTACTGAATGAGAAATCCTAAGTAGCAGGACACATGCTTCAAATGGCCTTGAAAGTGACAATCAGCTTTTTGATTTAATAGAATATAAAGATACAGCAGATTAGATATTAATAGAAGGGTAATGTTAAAACAGCAAGCTAGGAAAATATGTTCTCAGTAACATGTCAAGTTAAGCAATGACAATGTGACTGTGATCAAACATGAGGTGAGAGCCAGTGTGAGTACCTGAGGTGGAACTGTGGTGAGCTGGAGCTGAGCTGCTGCTCAAGATCCTAACACAGAGATTAATGAAGAGTGTTGCATTTTCTGTGGTGACTGGGGTGGGTCTCAGAAAACAGTACATGTGTGTGCAAAAGCTTTCACCGACAGTCTATCTCCCTCACAGTATGGTAAGTTAGTTGTGAGAATAACCATTGATTAACTGTTTGTGAGACAATGCTGGTAAAAGCAAATTTCAATGGAGAATTTCAAGGAAGCTTTAATACACATACCTTGTGGTTTTCTGTGTTATGTTCCTTCCTCATTCATGGTTGGTTGGGGTGAATCACAGGGCTAGAACTACATACTATCTCTTCTTATTCCATGACTGACTAATGTAGTAAAAAACCAGCCAATGTTGGTTTTATTCTCTCTTTCTGACAGAGAAATTGAGGTCTGCATTAGACCTAGGCTGTTGCAAAAAGCCTTATTATTTCCTTATTTACAAGCTGTAAAAGGGTGATTTGATTCACTCTCCGTATGGCCTCCTGCTACCTCTGCCTACAGCTCTTCGATTCCTGACAGTTGTTGAATCTGACAACAGGACAATGAAGTGCAACAAGAAAATATTTTGCAAGTACATAGGCACAAAAAGGGAGACTAGAGAAAATGTGGGCCTGTCACTAAATGGGACAGGGACCCTGGTGGCAAAGGATGAGGAAAAGGCCAAGGTACTCAGTGTTCTTCATCTTAGTCTTTTCTGGTAATGCCAGCCTTCAGGAGTCACAGTGTAATTCTGTGACTTTTTTTTTTTTTTTACAGTAAATTTAAGTATAGATTTCTACTGTTCCTGCTTTTATGGAAATTAGCAGCTTCTTTGGATGTTGACTATATTTTCCTATCTTTCCTTCCTGCCTTCCTTCCTCCTCTTCCTCCCTCCCTCCCTACCTTCCCACCTTTCTTCCCTCCTTCCCTCTCTCCTCCCTTCTGTCCTTCCTCTTCTTTTCCACCTCACAAAATTTTGTTATGACCTTTGACCTCCCGTACGTTTACAAAGCATATTCTGTTTCATGACTAAATAGTGTCTTTTCCACAACAGGGCTTTTACTTGAGGCCAACTTCACGTTTGCCACTTCTAATCCCAGAAACCTAAGAGATCATCGGTTTTCCACAGAGCTGAAAAGGTTTTAGCTGAAACCTTAGTCTGCAACGTACTTTCTTGCACAATAAAATATGTTCCCTTTTTTGTCTTCTCTGCCCAATAACTGTTCTTGTACCTCAGTTTTATATTTCACATCCTTGGCCTGCTTCAGGTTTGTGGAGGATCTAGTGGGTTATATCAAAGCCAATGGAACTGAAAAGGTAATGATGGCCCTTACCTTTTTTTAAGGTTCAACAATACAGTAGGCAGTGCATCCATAACAATTGTTGAACACCCCCTGCTACCTGTAAATTCAGCTAGTCCTAATTAAGTTTAATACACTGTGACTCCTAAAGAGGCAACTATATTATGATGTGGCTAACACTATCTGTACAAATAGTACAAGGATGCAGCTGCAAACTGAAACAGATGGCAGAATCTCCTTTCCTCCTTTCTAAGCAAGAAATTAAGGTCCACAACAGAAATAAGTTTGGACTGGTGGATCGTTGTTGGAAGGCCCTGGCTGGGTCACACATTATTCTGGGCTCTGAGACTGGGTTTGAGCTTTCTGGTGCTATTAGAAGTGATGAAACTTAAGCTCCATGGCCAGAAAAAGACAAGAAGGAAAGAAGAACGGTTAGGGCACATGTGACCCCAAGTGTGGGCACGGAAGGAACACTCAACTAATCCTTGGAGACCACTATATACCACTGCAACCCAACCAGTATGTTTACTTTCATCATACTGTTACAAGAGAGGGAAATACTACTTTTTATTTTAAAAGGGGGAGGGACAATTGTAACAGAATGGTTCAGATATACTTGGATCCTTGGACAGGACAAGAACAGCACTAGGAACTTAAGCATATGGTCCAGACCAAACAGTATGCTGAACGTGAAGCTTGCCAACTGCATTATGATGAAGAGTTTGCCACTAGGAAAAGCTGAGGAGGATGGTTGTATAAAACAATGTCTTAGAAAATACACACCTTCATGCCCCTTCTTCCAAACTTGTTTCTTTTCCCATCCTTTCTCAGAAAAGCTTAAGGAACTCCTTTTCTGTCAATAACTGCTAGAAAAGGTGGTAATACCCCTTTTTAAAAATAATTCACTCTGGGAGGAAAAGACCTAGGTACAATGCAGTCCTCAATATATGCAAACTTCCAAGAGCACGTTTTAACTGCAGGACAGGATATTTTAAGTGAGGGAGAATAGTATTCTCCTCACCTTCTTTACTGTGCCTCTGTCTAAAATTTTAGCTGTACAATTTAGTTCCCCATAATTTCCTTGCAAATGTTTTGTTACTGAAATATTCTCTTAATTTTGGAATGCAAATACATTGAGATTTTATTTATGAACACCTAATATTTCACACTCAAAAACAAAGCAAAATTATCTTTAATTTCTGCACTTTGAACAGTTTTCAGAAAAGCAAACTTGGCAGTGAGTAATTCTTCAAGTGAGTCTGCCTTATTTCCAATTCTGGTCTTTAAATCTCCAAATTGTTGATGCAATAAAATGAAGATAAATAGATTTTCCATTCCAGATTTTCAAACTGAGTTTCTATTTTTTTAGAAATATGCAGATTAAGGAAAAGACAAAATTATGATTTTTTGATATATTTTTCAGAACATGGACCTGAAAAACCTAGCTTATAAGACATAAATAAAGCCATCTTCCTTCACCTTTCTACACCTCTGAAATCTCAGTTTAAAACTGAAATACTAAGAGTGAAATAGTGCCCATCCTCTCACAGTCACTGTGAAGTAAGAAAGTTGTCTCAACTCCCATGCAACAGCTTGAAAGCAATAGCATGCCAAGAGACTCCATGGAGGCAGTCAGTACGTTTTCAAGAACACAGGATCCAGCCACATAGGCTGTGATTAGTCAGCAATTGCTCCATTCTGGTGTGGTGAAGATACCCTTGTGGCCATCAGCTCTATCACTTAGTGGGCAACTTCCCCTTTGCTTCCTAGAGCACTTCTTGCTTAGAGGTTATTCCCAAAGAAGAAAGAAAATTATGGAAAGGACAATCCATTTTATCCTAAACTCCAGGTCAAAATAAAGCTGGCATTAAAGCTAGTAAGCAGGACAGCAGGCAGCGGGATTCTTTGTGGAATAAGAGGGAGGAGCAACCAGTTTCATCATTCACCCCCTTTAGCTGTTCATCACCTCATCTGTCAATGGACTGAACTTTGCTGCAAACTCAGAAAGCCCGAGACAAAGCCTTATGAAAAGATTAGGCTCAATGCTTTTTTACCTTTATGTATTTCTCTGCTCTGCCTGCACCAGTAAGGGCACAAGCCTTGATCTTTCATAATCAGGCTGAGGGTGAAACTCTGGAAGGCACATGAGTCAGTCTTGCTAAGCTTATTTTCAGCATGGAGGTAGAACAATTACAAAGGTAGTAATCTACAGGATTTCTTGCACTCTTCTCTGAAGAATTTGGTGCTTTTCACAGACTGAGGTTAGAAAAGAAAGAGTCATTACAGCAAATTCTGTGCAAAGTGCTCACTAGAATAGAACCTCTGTTTTAGCATTGCCACAAACACACAATATGATCTGGCCTGTGATTTCAACACGATGAACTATACCCTTTCTAAAAAATACCAGTATTCTTGACACTAAAATGCTGGTCACTAGAACAACCCTATGCTGGCAGAGGATGATCCACACTAAGATATCTTTATCTTGAAACTCTGCTTTGAAAGCTGTTATTTTTTTTTTAAAGCATAAATGTTTTTTGATCTTATTCATGGTATTAATGCTAACAAAAACTTATTTCTTCAGTAGGGCCAAAATACTATGGTCAGTGTCTTGAATTTTTAGTATTAAATTTCAGAAGCGAATTGCATGCATTTATTTACACTGAGACCTTCAGCTGAGCTAAATTAATGTTCTGCACAGCTGAAACTGGTAGAAGATGGCTCACAGCCATATTTCTGCTCCCCAACTCCTGAATTGGCTAAAAACCAAAAAAGCCGCCATGACTATATTAGAACTGCCTTGTTACTAGCCTAAGTCCTAGTAGGAGCATTGTACAGGATCAAAATGCCGAGAAGTGGAATACTCCCTACATTAACTCAGAGCTTTCTCTATAGCCCTTGGGGATTTGACTATACTCACAGTGAAAGGTTCTTCACTGACATCATGGGTCAGCTTTTTGACTGCCTTGCCGGCAGGGCAAAACATCTAGAGCATGGGCCACATGGGTCTCTACAGCTCACCTATACTACCTGCACACACCAGCTACCACAACTTTTCCCATTCAAAGTTGTGGGGCATAGGCATGTAGCACACCTTCAGTGAGGTTGAAAGCAGTTTATGACTGCTCCTTCAGCTAGCTATCTGACACCATGCCAGATCTGTTGGGACTTCTGAAGCCTAAGAGGTACACCAACACAGCAGCATTATTTCTCTCTTGGGTAAACATTACCCACTCATTAAAGCTCATTCATAATAGCGTTCTAAGCAATTTAATAACACCAAATAATAATCTTCTACAGCATCTTTCACCAATAAATCATAGAATTCAACGGTAAAAATGGGAAAGCTCAGAGGGATTAAATTGTATCTCCAAGATCATTCAGTGTAATAGCCAGGAACAAAACACATTTATTAAATAAATTCAGTCCACTGGTCTCTGTTAGGCACACTTTTGCTCTGCTTCTGTTCATTTGTACTTTGACAACTTAGTAAGGAGAAAAACCCTCTTCCTACTCATGAATCACAAACAGAAGTTCATTATTTCAACTGATTTTGTAATCTCTTCTCCCCTCAGTAGTGGTATGGCTGGATTTCATACAGATAGGACATGATAATCTCCCCACTTCTGATAACAGAGCAGTTACTTTCACAGACCTGGACCTCATAATACCACTCCGTTTATATTCATCTGTATGGGGAAGAACTTATATTATGCCTGCTACCCCAAATCTTCAAAATATTTTTTCTAACCAAAACCCAAGCTTTTTATAATAGGACATTCAAGGAGGACTCTATTTTGCTACCATTAATAAATAACCTAATGTCTCTATTCTTGTAAGAGAAACAGGCATCTTTTTTCTCTACAGACACTGCAAAGTCTTCAGCATAAGAATTGCCTTTTATATGCCATGCAATTGCATTGTACAAAATCAGACCAGTCTCAGGTTCTAGAATTGTTTCAGTCAGAGACTAACCTGTTACGTGTAGATATATGTGCCTATTGGATGTGCACATAAACCCTGGCACTTTGTGCTATTCCCTTCACCTGGCCTAGGTTCACAAGCTACATTAAGGCACACTTCTGAAATCTTGCTTTTTTTCAATTTGATTCCCATCACTGATATCAGGCCTACATATTACTAAATATGTATTCCGTTTAATACATCTAAAATAAAAAGACACAGAAAGCAAAATCTACAGGTCACCACCATGAATTTTGCAGAATCTTCATGCATATGTTCCACAAACTTCTCTTTCACTCTGTTTTCTATCTGAATGCCATTAATTATTTGCAGAGAACTTGATTTTGGATCTGTTATCTAAAAAGTCCTGTTTTATTTTGACAAGTCATCTTTTATGACAAAAGATACAGAGGTTCATTTTTATAGTTTTTGTTCCAATGGAACTTGTCTCAAAGTTCCTGGGACAGCCAAGGAGAATAAAGATTTTCTGAACCTTTTTTTGTCTGTGCACTCCAAACAACCGTCCAAAACCATTCTTGCAAGCTTCCTATCAGCGGGACCTCTATGGCCTTCAGTGAGCCTCTAAATAGAAAAGGCATATGGTTGTATTCCCCTTTACCTTTATTTTTATACAAAGCACTCTCAGGCTGCTACAAACACGTGCAAAAAACCTACCGGTTCCACTTAAACTCTGGCAGACAGACTAATATCAGACTGTTATCAGTATAATAAAATTACAGAACAGTTCTGAGCCTGATTCAAGATCCAACAGCACCTGTGGCAACGCCTCCATTCAGGTAACTATGGTTTGTATCCAGACATAAGGCTATGGGGACACTGGTAATGTAAATGTCTGTACAATCTTGCACCATGGGAGCACACTTCTTAAGTTTCCTGGTAACAGGAGGTGGCCTTCTTGACTGGAAAGTAATACTAGTGAGCAATTGCTTTTCTACTGTCTTGTACTCTTGTTTGAGGAAACAGTAAGTATTGTCCTACTGTAGCTTTGGTTTTCCCTTGTCTGTATTTGTTGCCATCATTTCTTTAAGCTCTTTAAGCTAATGAGCTAGCACTACAGTCATCAAAAGGTACTTAAGGGAATAAAAAGTTTCTCATACAGTGTCCATGTCCTTTGTCTTAAGGTATTTTTTTAAACTGCCCTACTACTGAAACAGTATACTTGCCATATTTGATCAAATGTTTGAGTGAAAAAAAGGCTATGGTAGACTTAAAAAAAAAAAATTACTATGAAGCTGTAACATAAGTAATTGGCTCAAATAAAGCTGAGTAAGAACCAGAAGGTTTTTGGAATGATTTAGAAGTGGTGCGTTTTGCCCATTTGTTCAATGTTTTAACTCTTCAGCTCTCATTATAGCTGACATTTTTTACATCATGCCTACCACTGTGGCATCAAAGTACGTCAAACAGTGAGTATCAAATCATGCTGATACCCCACTGGTTTCAAATGAAGCAAATTTATACCAATTCCCAATTTTTTCTGATGTTGTGGTAAGTCTCAAAGTGAGATGTTTTTCCTGTATTCTTTCTGTGATAGAACATTTGCTAACTTCAGGAGAAAGTTAGATAAATACAGATTTGAAGGTCAAACTGGTATCACATGACTTTGCTAAATATAGATGCTTAACAAATGAAAGAGCTTCAAAGGTATTGGCATATTTTTCTTGGTGCACTTCTAAGTCTGCATGTATGCAGACTACTTCTCTCAGTACATAACATCACAAAGATGAAAATTAATAAAATAAACAGTATCTTGGTAGGTGTTGTCAATGTATCCCTTCTGGTTTTCTTAAGGCAAAGTGCAGCAGGATATGCCTAATCTGCAATACTTCACTCTCATTTCACAAATCTGTCACTGAAGGATATTCTGAGGAGAGGAAGCACAGCGTTTTAATATTCTCCTAACCTGTATGAAGCATTGGAATTAAACTGTTGTTAAAAAAGCCTTCTCCATAAAATGACATTGCAGTGCGTACAGCATTGCACAAGCAGAAAGACAAAGATGGTTAAACAATGAAAATGTACCAATAGTGAATTGAAATAGAAGAGGAATATTTAAAGAGCTTGTCTCACACATTTTCCCTGTTTAAAGACAATTTCCATTGAAAATGGCTCTGAAATGAACTGGCTGTGCTTGTACATTTCTCCTTGCAATACTGCCCAGTATCCTGGGACCTTTAATGCAATATGTGCTGTCAGTACTACAACAGTTTACAGATGTGCAGTCAGACTTCTTGCTATTTATAGATGCCTCTTCTGCAAACAGTACTCTGTGGAGTTGTAATGCAGTAGCAGGCATGGTTTTTGATTTAGTGCTTACATCACATTCATTTAATAAAATTTTACTTTTCACCTGGCACGGCAAAGGAGGCATGTTTATGAAGGTTAAGCAGAGAGAGCACTATTAGGAAGAAAAATGTGGAATTGATGAGGGAGCAGGACACCTACTAGGAGAACTATCTGAAAGGAGGAGACATTTGGCAGAGATGTTGAAAGAATAAAGGAATAGTCATGTGCTCACTCACACTGAAGTGGTGCTTTTGTTCTTTTTTACCTCTACAGGGCAGCTGGGGAGGAGGGTCAGTGCCGCCCGTGCATGTAAGGGCAAAGCTGCTGAAGTTGGTTGGGGTGCAATGTCCTCGGGGGTCTGTAAATTGCTGTGCTGATTAACTATGTGTTACGCGTTCAGACAGAGTGCCAGGCACAGTCTATTAATAGAAACGAGGAGTTTGGCACACACTCGTACTTTCGCCTGTCTCCTTCTCACATGCTCCCAGAGAAGCTGGGACTGCGCATCCTGCATCCTTCTGCTTTTCCAGATCTGAGACTTCGCACACTGCTCTACCCCTTGAGAAGTCTCAGTGAGGTCAAGACAGCCCTAGACAGTAAATAAGGGCTGCTCAACCCCAATGTTGCTGAGATGGGAAAGACTGAGGGAACCGAAAGTGATAGGGCGGGGGGCGGATTTCTTGCAGAAAACCTGAGAGCTCGCAGGGTACCCTCTCGGGTCGAAGGCAATGCAAAGCTATTCTCGGCACTGTTCAGGCCAACCGGGCGCAAGTCGGAATGCTCCTCTGCCCTCCGCCCCCACCTCGGGGCAGCTCTGCTTGTTAATATCCGGAAGGCTGCAGAGAATCGGATACTCCTAAAGTCCCCCCAAACAATCCTAGCAAAGCCTCCACGGCGTTCTGACAGACGAAAAGCACTCAGAGCTGGCCACGGTGCTGCCTCATGAGACCTTCTTTGTGCCTTTCAGCCTCCTCAAACACACAAACAACCGTTCCCCTTCCTTACCGCCGCACATACCCGCCCCTCCTCCCAGTCCCCCGTACCCACCATGGAGCCTCACCTCCCTCCAGCCCGCGCCGGCTCACCCAACTTCTCCGGGAACCAGCCGTAAAGCGGCGGCTGCCAGGAAGCAGCCCGAGCGACAGTGGGGTTCCGCGGGGTGCAAAGTTCTCTGCCTAGGGGGAACGGGGGGCGCGTAAAGGCAATCACAGTAGCAACGGAGGAAGGGGCTAGCCGAATGAGCCAGGAAAGTTTATCTGCACTTACTGCTGCTTCTGCTCAGGGATCTATGCTCGGGGCTAGGGAGCTCGGGCGCCGGGCTCTGCCTCGCGTCCTTACCTCGGTGCTGTCGGCAGCGTTCTCCGCCATTTTCCTCCTCAGGAGCAGGCAGCGGGAGGAGTGTTTCATTCCCATAAGAGCTAGCCAAGGGGTTGGGGCTTCGGGGTTGGTGTTTTGTGTTTTCAAAGATCTCCGAACACTGGTGTGCGCCAAAGGATAGGGAGAAAAAGAATTGTGGAAAACAGCAGTAAATCAGTCAGCTTTGTCCTTTCTGCGTCGTCCACGGGAATGTTTGTCTCCTCTTAGCATCGGGAGCTCCTTGGGCACTTTGAAGTCCTCCTTTTTCTCCCCTCTCCACCTCCAGCGAGCTCTTGGAGAGAGAGGCGGCACACGCTTCTCAGGTTAAACTAAAAGGCTGTGGGGCTGCGAGTCCTCTCCTTCAGAGAAAACAGTCGAGGCTAAACAAGAGAGAAGCACCAGCTAATCTGAACTTGGACGTGCAGTGACCAGCTGGGCATCTTTGTGTCCTGTGGCTACTCTTCCAGAGACAGAGGGAGCCAGAGACAAACCAACAGGACAAGGAAATCATAGCCCTTTTATTTTTCTTATTTGGGTTTCTTTCTCTCTAGGTCCCAGGAAATTTCCTTTAAAGATTTTCACAGAATTTGCCACCCTCTTTCTATGAATGCCTTCTGAAATATCAATCCCTCCTCCTTCCTCCCCCTTTCCTCGTCCTCGTTCTTCTTCTTCTTCTTCTTCCTCCTCCTCCCCTCCCCTCCCTCCCTCCCTCCCTCCCGCTCCCCCCTCGTGATATGCCCTCTCCCTACCCTTTCTGTTCTTGGGCAGAGCTTGGTGCCCTTTTCTGGGAATTGTATTCACCTGCTTTCGTAGAAAAAAATATTGTATCAAGATCCCCGCACCCGTCGCCAACACCGGCTCGCACACAAGCATGCATTCACACGTATGGACACACACACACACACTGTCTTCGTCTCACACAGACATGCACAATTTTTTTTCTTTCCCATCCTTCCTCTTCTTTTGAATCAGCAACGCTTTTCTTTGCAAGGACTCTTGGCAAGGCTCTTAGAGGGCAACCGAAGAAGCCTGATCCATCTTTTTTCCTCCGAGTTAAGTAGCAAAGCCGCGTTCTTAATATATCTTCTCGCGCGTGCTCTCAGCTTCTGGTTTACTTGAAGCCTTTCAGCAGGATGGACACTCTTGTCAGATAGCCGTGAACTGTAGAAATATAGTCCCGATCCGGATGCAGCTCCCGCTGAAAAAGGGGGGGGGGGGGGGGGGAAGGGGAAGGGGAGCGGAGGTCTTGCTGGGGAGGGAAGGGGCTAAAGGTGTTTTGAACTTCTTTTTAGCCTTTTCCTAATTACATCTTCATCTGTGGGAGTGCGTTGCCACCTTCCCCACACATTTATCTTGCTTTCACTCCTCCGGGAACTTTCTAGTTCTGAGTTGTCAGCTGGGAGGATTAGGTTTGCCTCACTCGTGATCCTGTGGGTAAGGGCTGGAAAGGGGGTGTATTACATAATTAATCCTTCCAATTTCACTTTGCAGCTCCATCTCCAGCCCACTGTTCTCACGTTTCTGTTTTGCTCTAATATGGAGGAGGTGAGAAAATAATGCTGGTGTGTGTTGCCTGAAGGATTTCAAGGACCAGGATTGCTGCTCTCCGAACAGTTTGAAATAATTTCCTCTGGGGGTGGCAATAGAGACCTGAAGAAAAGGTTTGAAATATTACTTTCAATGCATATTTTAAGCACATATCCACCTCAGATGCTGCATCAGTAACAGATTATGATAGATCTGGGGCGTTAAATTTTTGTCCCCTGCAGCCTATTTTAATGTCTTTTAGTTAGAGTTTATCCTCAGCTGACCTCTGTAATACTGACATACCATGAAACATTGCTAAAACAACAGGAAGTCCTGTGGCACCCCGGAGGCTGAAATATTCCTGAGGGTAGGGGAATGGAGGTAAAGAATGTGAATTAAAGACCAGAGAGCAAAATTATTCTCCTACTCCATGGGGATGAGGAGGTGGGGCCAAGAAAATTAAATAAGCAAATTTCTCCCTTTTACTTGAATGACCCTCACAAATTCTTGTTCAGACAGATTAGTAGGTATGAAATACATTTCATGGATTTGTAATAAATTACATAGAAGTAAGCAACCCAGGGAAGCAGAGCGTGTGGTAGGCTGAAATGTCAAATGACAATGAGAGTGTGCCATGCAGGGCACAATGATACCATATGAAAAGGTTTCAGAATGTGAGAATATGTTATAGACATGCATGCCATACAGCTTGAGGCTGGACCTCTATGAGATATATTACAGAGGTATTTGATCACTCAGTTTTTCACAGGCCTCTGATTTCCTGCTACACCTTTCAACCCACATTTATTGTAGCACCTTGAGTTCTTTCATTAGATCCACACTACTTCTAATTTTTTCAATAATCTTCCATATCACCTTTGTTTATAAAGTAGAATTTTATTTCACACCTTCTAGGCATGAGACTCAAATGATGACAGAAGTGGAAGCAGGCCATTCATCTTTTTCTTTGGGACATTCATAGAGATCTTGAAGGTCTTAAAACCCTTCAAACATGAAAACCCCTACAGCCATTGCTGCTCGAAGCTATTTTAGAGTATTCCAAAGCTACCCTCACAGTCTTGGGCTATGGACTTCTAAGTGGAGGGATAAATCTGCAAATATAAATTTTATGTCTCTGCAATCTTTGTCACAATGTTTTTCACTGCTCTGTCATGAACGTCTGCTGGTTAGTGAGTGCATGAAGTTTTAGTCAGCATTTATTTGGGCTAACCTACATAGCTTTAATTTGTCTTCTCTATTTTTAGGTGATACACACAGATAAACTTAGCCTAATTAAGTATTTTAAAATAAACCAGTGTTCTATATACAGAAAAAGAATTAGAATTTTCAAAACTACTCCAGGGCATATTTTCCAGTTTTCTCTGACAGCTGGGTCTGTATTTCTGGTACAGCTCTTTAGTCAGCTAAATGAGGCATCAGATTTTTGAGAGCACTCAGCGACTGGCAAAATGGGTAGGCAGAGATTTAATATAACCTTCCTCCTTCTGCTTCAGATACTGCATGACTTGCCCTGGCACCTATTCTTATCCTCTTCCACCTCTTTGTCAATACAGATGATACCTGATGGCTCATCCTTGTCTGCTTTACAGACACCAGGAAAACCTTCCAGTATCATGGTTTCTAGCATCAGCATGAATGTTTTGGTCCTGAATGCCTTTGGAAATCTGCCAGGTGGTTGGTATCATCACTCCTCCTTTTATGTTCTATATGTGATGGAGGAAACTACTTTGAAAACACACACCATTTGCTCTAATTTGTTTTATTCCAAAGGAAAAGTTATTTGTCCTTCAGGACTTTTTTTTATCAGTCATGGGTAGAAGTTATTCCTTTCAAGAATCAATTACCAGTCAGGAGGCTGAAAGCAGTGTGTTTACACATACAGATGTCTGTGTGCACACACAGATACTTTGCCAGTCCTTCAGCTTGAATACTGGCCTCTGTGCAAGTCCCTCTTGATACTGAAATTCACAGGAACACTGAACTTGAGGAATATGAGCTTTCATACAGTTTAGAGGATAAATTCTGCCCTCAGTCATGTGAATACAAGTCCTGCTATGGTTACCTAAGGACATCTGTGGTTACCTAAGGGTGATAGTTGGCCATTGGAACTGAGCTTGGGAACGTATTTCTGATCCCCTGTTTTGTTAGATCTCAAGAAAAAAAAGAGTACTGTAATGAAGAAAATGTGGTAGTGAAAGTGCCTTTGTAGCAAAGCCAGGAGATGTCAAAAGTATCTTCTGAATTTAAATATATCATGTATAAGTACATGTGAAGGTCACAAAGTATTACAAATGGAGTGAGGTGGTGCTGAAGAGAAAATGGCAAGGGAAGCATATATTACTTCAGACCTGCAATAATAGCAGCTGTGGTTGAGGCTGCTTTGCCACTTGCTGAGTGAGGTAATAATGCTGTGCTGGCCCTCAGAAGATTCAGCTTTATTGCCAGCTTTGTCATTAACTTGGATGAAATCCAAATATCTGCATTTGAGGTGGGATAATCCTGTGCATCGGTACAGACTGAGAAATTGCATAGCAGTCCTAATGGAAAGCGTCTGGGGGTTATGGGGTGGGGGTGGAGCTAGGTTGAATACGACTCATCATGCTTTCTCACTACATAAAAGGCAAACTGTATAATTATCTACATTAAATGGAAAGTGGCCAGTAGAGTGAGGGAAGTATGATTCTCTCTCTACTTCGCACTGGTGAGACTGCATCTTTGATTCTGTGTCCAGTGCTGGGTCCCCTGATTCAAGAGGAATGTGGATACATTGGAGATGGTCCAGTGAAAGACTGCTATGATGGTCTTTTAGGGTACTAACCTCTGAGGAGAGTTGGGCTTGTTTGGTTTGGTGAAGAAGAGGACAAGGGGCACCCAGTAGCGGCTTATGACCAGCTTTAAGGATTGTAACTAAGATGAGCCAAACTCCTTGTGGTGCAGTCAGATGATATGAAAAAGGCCAACAGCTGCAAGTTGTGGTTTGGGAAGTTCAGATTCAATATTAGCAAAAGAAGTCTGCCTCCACATAAAAAAGCCTAACCTTTCTTTGTGCTTTATACATCAAGGAAAGCCTTTTTATTTTTTTCAGTTGCACATCTGAGCCTGAGGATAATATCAGTAAAATATGGGATCTGCAAAAGATAAAGCTGAGGACATACACGAACAGGAGAACACCTTTTTCCTCTGATAAAACCTTTCTCCCCAAAATAATTTTTTTTTGGGAAGAAGATGGAACGAAGTTGCTGCTGTGATGATTCTAACTGAAGTAGGTACGAATTACTTAAAACATTGAAAATTTGGTGTCATTTCAAGTAGGAGGCAATAGCAGTGCTCCAGTTGAACAACGGGCAGGAAATATAAGGATGAATAAGGAGAGGAAGAGAAAATATGAATAAGGAAGGAGTTTAGGTGGAGGACTGGCAGAAGACAACTGGCAAAGAAAGTGAAAAAATGTGTAGCAAAGTTCTGCATAGGGAAGTATAGGGTAGCCATGGTAGGCAAAGAAAAGCAGCGATGAAAAAGCTGAAGACAGGAGAAGGTAATATAGAATAGAAGTTTGTGTCACAGATAATATTCATATGGCCTGGATCAATGTTAAACCACTACCTTTATTACACTAGAATTTCTGTCATATAAAACAGAGTCCAAACCTCCCTGCTACCCCCATTTCTACAGCTTTGGACATCTCTTTCGGAATCACTTATTCACAGGTCATAAGTAAGATTAAACCAGGAAACTTCAGCTTTCTTAATAACTTGCATCTTGATGAAAGGAAGAAGACAGGGCATAAGTGGGCTGGAAGAGACCTCCCCTTCTGTTTCACCTCAGACTTCAGCAGAAAGACTGGGCATCATGTGCCTTTCTTCCTTGTTGTTTGTTTAGAAAAGCAGGGAAGGGCTTTACAAAGAGACTGGGAGCAACCATTGGGTTATAAATCCACTTCCTAGCTGGCTGAGAAAATACTGTAGCAAAAATCTATTCCTGCTCCAAAATCCCCACCAAATTTCTTTTGTTGTCTGATCAAAGGAAGACACGGGGCAGGATCCTTTTGTGGTATCACCTTGCATTTTTCTTTCAAGTCAGTAGCACTGTAGGAATTTAACAGCTGTCATTTTTGTCCTTTAAGTGAAAAACTGCCATAACTGATGAGCCAAAGGTAACTAGTTCTCATAATTTTTTTTCCTTTTTTTTTTTCTTCTGCGATCTGAGAAATTTACTGGGTTTGAGTGATGTTAGTTCTTTACCTGTTATTGAAGGTAATATTATTGGTCAGAAAATCACAGTGATTTCCTTTGCCTCAAAATATACATTTTGTTTGGTAATCTCTCCAATCTCTTCATGCACCTTTTATCTCTCCATGTGTCTCAAAAACACCAGTAGTTCAAATATTTACCTTATTTCTTGCAATTCGCCCATGTACATTCTGAAGATTCTGAAGTTAATTGTAATTGACACTGTGAATTTAAATAGTTTATTTATGCTGCTCCTTCCTGGTCCTTTAGCTTTCCTCATTAACTTTTTTCCCCATGTATCATCATCTTCTTATCCTTCTTCATGAACATGAACGCATTCTAGCCTTCTGGTAATCGCTGCAGTTTTCAACCACAGATGCTAGGTTTGAGTGAGGAAGGGTCTATCAGAAGCTAAAGTCATCTGAGATACCCACTGCCACAAGCTAAGAAGATATGTCCAGGGCTCAGAGAATTCATTGTTAAATTATAGAAACCTTTTCATGAACTGAAACCTTAGCTATGCTTACAGGTAACGACACACCAGAGAACTACCTTATCCCTTGTGGATTCATCACCACAATTTTTTTTATATTTCTAAGGTTATAGACTTTGTTTTATTTCAAAACAGAAACTCTATTTTGCAGTCAAAAAAACCTGAACACTTAATCTAAATTTAATGAAAATGTTCCTTCCATTTTTTTCATTGTGAGTGCTAAACTTCTAAAAAGTGGTGACCAGGTCAGCTGGAATGAAGTCCTATTCTGACAACTTCTATAAAGGCCAACAAAGTGGGTGTCCAATCCTCTATGGATTAGAGGAGCTAAGCAGGCTATTGAGAATTGAGATTACTCTAATGGCAGGGATAAATGGGCATAATATCATGGTATTTAGACACTGACCTGCGTAAGAGATAATACAACGTTTTTCAATTCTCACCTAACTTTTTGAACCATTACAAATCACATGCACTCAGAACAGACAACAAAATACCTCTGAAGTTTGATAGCAAAGTCTTCTTCAAGCTATGAGGAGCCTAAAAAATATTATGCAAAATATTTTCCCATATAACGTAAGAAAAACATGGATATACTGGAATGAGTCCACTGAAGGGCCACAAAAATAAGTAACTGGAGAGCTCCCTCATACAACAACAGGCTGAGAGCGCTTGATGGGAGAGGGGGTAAAGAAGATGGAGCCAGACTCTTCTGGTACTCAGTGAAAGGACAAAAGGAAATGGGCACAAATTGAAATACAGGACGTAATAATGTAAGAAAACCCCCTTTTTTACTGTGAGGGTGCCCAAAGACGTTTTGGAGTCTTCTTCCTTAGACATATTCAAAACCTGACTATAACTGGCCCCAAGCAACTTGCTCTAGTTGACAGTCCTTTGAGTGGGGGGTTGGACTAGATGATTTCCAGAGTTTTTTTCTAACCTCAGTGGTTCTGTGATTCTGTGTGATTCTGGAAGATCTATGAAAATCACTCAGATGGCTCTGTCAGGTCTGGCAAATAGCCATCTGTCTTCTTACTTTCTGTTCCATAACCGTCTTATACAGTAAGTCACCCTGCTGTGTGTCTCACTTTTTCCTCTTGTGAGCAATTTTCTTCAAACACATGCACATGTGTTCAGCTATCACTGTTGACAGGCATCCAACTGTAAATATGATAATAGGTTGGCATTTTTTTTTCTTCCCAGTTCGGTACTTTCCTTCCTCTTCCATTAAGGAAAATTGCCAAAATGCTACTGCCTCCCACTAAAACATGAAAAATAAGAAAGTCTGATCAGTACTGCATGTATTTCAT
The DNA here is from genome assembly GCF_949628215.1 of Phalacrocorax aristotelis. Classification (NCBI taxonomy): domain Eukaryota; kingdom Metazoa; phylum Chordata; class Aves; order Suliformes; family Phalacrocoracidae; genus Phalacrocorax; species Phalacrocorax aristotelis. Next base: position 134,123,417 of record NC_134276.1, on the reverse strand, counting down.
GAGCTGAGAGCAACATAGCTTATTTTCCAGAACCAGTCTAGAACTTAGCAAAAGTGAGGTTATACTTCTTTACAATGTTGCCTGATGATGGTCCCCAATAAATTAAATACAGTCAGTTGTTGACCAGGTTATAGTGTAGAGTCAGCACTCTGAGGTGCCTAAGATGATGATTTTTCTGGCTGCAGAGCTCATCTTCCTGGGTTATTGATCTGGTTGTGGACTTTGGAAGAATCTAGAGATTCTGCTAGTTCATCTGTGGTCCCTGATAGAGAGAAGATCAACTTATACTAAACTCTGCATAATACAGGTATAATTGTGTGACCGATGTGTGGTGCCCATCTTCTCTCTTTCTTGAAACTAAATAAAACAGAAAATGGTAGAAGCAGAAGAGCCAAAACTGAGTACATGAACTTTATATGTGGTATACTTGTATTTTCTTTCAGGGAAAAAACGTTTCATGAGCAGTGCATAATGAGTTGTTCATAGTATTCAGAAACCTGCTTGATATAATAAAAACACTCTGGAAATATGGATGTATTGGGTATCATTTGTTGAAGTTGGAGAAGTCAGTATAGCAGAGATGTTCACGCTTTGGACGACAGTGAAAGCTTGCTTCTGAGAAGGGAAAGGGAAGGGGAGCAAGAACACAGCTAGTACTACTAAAAGCGAGACAAAGCTTCGTTAAGGAAAGAGCTTTTAATACTAGCTATTTTTCTTATAGATGTGGCCTAGAGGAGCCCATCAAGCTCAGAACCACATTGTTCTAGGTACTGCCCTTCAGACCTGCTTTGGTAGTTTGCCACTAAGTAAATGAGATCAGAGCATTGTTTTCCTGATTCTTGCTTTACACTTGTGCCACAGAGCTCGAGTGAATTACATGCAACATTCAACAAATTCCAGGAGGGCTGGGCCAGAGCCAGTTTTCAGGTCTATTTCAGTAGCTGACAGGATCTTCCTGTCCATAAATCTAAGAACTGGCATGCTGGAAAAAAAAACTTGAAACAAAATTAAAGCTGCTAGATCAAAACAGTACATAATTAAAAACGGAGGATTTAGGAAAAAGGTGATGCAGAATTAGAATTCTTGCAGCTAAGCTAATTTGTGTGATCCATTGCTTTTCATTAGGAACACTACCTACCACAGTGTGGAAACAACAATAGAATGGATGGGTTTAACAAGAAGGGTAAACCACTGCAACTCTGAATGAAAATGTTCTTATCTTTACTGCAGTCTTGGGACCTCTGTTTGACAAAATATGTAATCTCTTAATGACCAAAAAAAAAAATAAGGAAGTGGCACATTCTCTCCCTGGCACGTAGTACATTCTGGAAATACATAAAAATGATGATTTATAAGTAGTAAGTCCATGTGGGTACCAGCTTCCAAAGAATTACCAGCTTGGTGAGGAGGAGAAAGGAAACCTACAGCAATCTAAAACACAGAGGATTCATGTTACAAGTAAATTTAAGGCACATTTTTTAAATGGCCTATGAAAGGTCATGTTCATTCTGTAAGAGTATGCGCTCAGGAGGAATTTGAGACATACTGGTCTCAAAAATAATATGCTATTCTGTGTCTTTTGCTGTCAGAATAAATAAAAATAACCCCAACAACCTAAAGCCACAATGAATCCTATAATGGTCCCTGCAAATTGTGGTCAAACAGAGGTATAAACCTTGAAGAACAATTTTAATGGGAAAGCTTACTGAAGTTTCTAACATGAAACATGGGTGAAATACACACCTGGTTAGAAGTGTTAGATTTTCATGTTGTCTCTGTCACAATTTACTAGATGATTTTATCTCTCTTCCAATTTTGCAATTTATAATTTTAATATCTAAGTTAATATTAATCTATAGTATTAACCTGCATTTTGGGGGGTGGAGAATTAGTTGATGGCTGTACATGCTTTGTGTTGTACATGTATCATCTCCCAACCTGTGAGGAGGAGGGAGAGTGACCAAGGTTCTAATGATCCCCTCAGATTAAATTAAGGTGAAATGACACCAAATGATCAACTAAACATTTTATTTCAATGCAGAGGTAACTTGAACTTGAAAAGGCAACTCAAACTTGAAAACATGGAAAAGCATTGATGGTGAGGGTTCTTATTAAGAATATTTGTAAAAGATGAAGAGGAGAAGAAAGCGGCAGCAGGGAGAGAGTTGGGGTGGGGGGGGAAGAGATAGGGAAAGATAGGAGATATCACCACCCTTGGATCCAGTGCTGATGACAACAGACATGATGATTGTCCTGTAGTGGGCCCATGCCAGCCTCTTTGTTGTAGACTTTTATAGTCTAAGCCTTCAGGTATGCCTCCTGTGAGCTTATATGGTTCTTTTTCCAGAGGTTTTGTGATCTTCTACACAGGTGCCATTGTGAGGGGTGGTCGCAAGGGGTCTTTTGGGCAGTCATGAGCCCCTTCCTCAAATAAACTTTGTATGACCTCAGCAAGATGTGAGGCCCAGCAGAACCTGGGGCTGTGCATCCTCCTACACACCCCATGCCCTGTGTCCATCAATTCCTGCCTGCAGTTTGCTACATCCCACTTTATGACGTTTGAGACATTAACCCTTTCAGTCCCTTACAACATGATTAGAGACAATACAAAAGTCTCCCTAAGGGCAAAGTATTATTTAAAGCACTTCTTATATGTGACACAAGGATGGGAGAGACCACCTGGGTTATCATTTCAGGTACTGTAATGGGACATCATCAGGTATTACCATGATATTTGTAATATCATTGTAAACAGCCATATACTGCAAACTATACTATACTAATTATTCCATACACTGCAAATGAAACATGCCTCATTGCCCAGTACAATCTTACAATTTGCAGTACAAAAGAGCAAAAAGTCCTCAAACTGTGGTTTACAAAAGGAAGAGAGCAGAAGAGATTGAGGGCATGGTCAAGTAGAGAGTATTGTCAAATAGAGTCACCTAATCTTGGTTATTCCCTAGGGCTGAATGTATTTTATGTTTTTAGATTAGATTTGTTAAATTATTTTGCCTCTCTGAATGATACTCTGCCATATCTAGAGGCTGTTTTATCTTCAGCACAACTATAGTTGTGAGTGAAGGACACATGAATTCTCACATCTGAAAACACCCTAAAAGGAAAGCAATCATGAATGGCACTTGTGGCAAGATTTATGGAATTTTAAGTTTTAATATAATATAAGATTGAAATTCAAGTTTGTCCTATAGTTTGTGACCATTGCAGAAGCCTGTGAAAACCATAACATGTCAGGATATTCCAACATGGTTTGTTGCTGTGCTTTCAAGTCTGGTCATCCTGATCTCTTAGCCATCAATTCCATGTATACTTACAGCTAATTTAAAATATGGTTGCTAAAGACTAATAGTTCTGTATATGTAGTGATGATGATTAGTATAGTATAAGTACTGACTTTTACCAAAAAGTGTGTTGCTGATGAATAAATTTAGAAAAATTTTAGTTTTACAGTTTACCACTGGCCTGCTTTCTCAGTTTTCTAAGCACTGTCATCCCAGCAATCATTAATTCCCTAACTGATATATAATATACAGATATATTCATTTGCAACAAGTTGCAGTGTAGCTGTGTATCTTGGCTGTGCCAATGTGCAAAATCAGCATAATCATTAATTCTCTGGGTGACTGAGGAACTCTACAGATAGTTTCTGCTGGCTGAGACAACTAATTTGAGATAATGGATTGACATGATATGAGGTGGCTGACTGAATTCATAGTTGCCTTCTGTCGTGGTTTAACCCTAGCCAGTGACGAAGCACCACACAGCCACTCACTCACTCACTCCCCACCCCAGTGGGATGGGGGAGAGGATCGGAAGAATAAAGGTGAGAAAACTCGTGGGTTAAGATGAGAACAGTTTAATAATTGAAATAAAATTAGAATAGTAGTAATAATAATAACAAAAAATAATAAATAAAGCAAGTGATGCACGATACAATTGGTCACCAGCTGCCAACCAATGCCCAGCCTGTCCCTGAAGAGCGATCACTGCCCTCCAGCCAACTCCCTTCAGCTTATACACTGAGCATGACATCATATGGTATGGAATAGCCCTTTGGTCAGTTTGGGTCAGCTGTCCTGGCTGTGCTTCTTCCCAGCTTCTTGTGCACCTGGCAGAGGATGGGAAGCTGCAAAGTCCTTGACTAGTGTAAGCACTACTTAGCAACAATTAAACCATCAGTGTGTTAGCAACATTATTCTCATACTAAATCTAAAACGCAGCACTACACCAGCTAGTAGGAGGAAAAATAACTTTTTCCAGCTGAAACCAGGACAACTTCACAACAAAGTATTTGACAAACCATTGCAGAAGCTCTCCAAACAGGAATTTCAGGCAGTCCTGGAGATATCCCCAAGCAGTTTCTGCTGTGTATAAGCCAATTGACAGGCTCTATTTAGTATGATATTGTCTCAGAGATGTCCCCAGGTAGCTGCTGCTGCAGAATTGACCAAACTGTACATAGATATTTGTAACTAGTCATTAGAACTGTTCTCGGAGATACAGAAACAGTCACTCATAACACTTAAGACATGTAAACTAGGTTTACACACAGAAGACCGTGCGCCAGCTGTGTTACAAGAATTCAGCAGAGCAGCAGTTTAGTGAGTCTCATCTGATTCAGCTGAAGATGCCTTTGCAAAGACACAACAGAGACTTAGAGTGTCACTGTCCAGACACCAGCTGGCCAACCTGTTTGAGAGATTTGATTTCCTATGTGAACATTATCTTACGCAAACAATCCCAAGAAATCAGTATTTTTTAACAAAAATTCTATCTTATGAGTGGCTGTAACACCCTTTCTCATGTACATCACCTCCATTAGAATGTTCATTGACTGAGGGGGAAATGTGTGGGGCCAAAACCCCATGAGAAACTGGGACTTTGGCTCAGAAGAAAACTTCCTTACAGAGAGGTAAACACCTACTGAGCTGGCATGACTAGAATAATTAAATTGGTGTTGGAGACCCAGAGATTGACATTTGGTCTACTGCTATGGAGTTGTTAGGGGTGTTACTTGTACTATTTAAAGTGCAGCTAGGCAGGTGTTACGAAAACACATGTAATTGGCAGAAATAATAGGACTTAACTATTCAAGGATATTTGCTACGCTAATCAACATATAACACCTCAGAGCATTCCACCAATCATAAAGTTAGAAATCCAGAAGTTGCTCATCCACCTCAGCATGAAGGGGAGAACTCTTACCTTCTGGAATGCCTAACTCTCGAGCACCTCCAGGGACACCTGGGACCAACCTCACATGGCCAGAACGTGTGTCTTAACAGTCTGCTCCTCCAGAACACTGACAGCAAGGACAGGGGAAACAGAAATATCACTGCTCTGTAATGTTGTAGTATTTTATGCATCAGTAACCACTCACAAGGGCAATAAATTCCCAAACTCCTTCATGTTGATCCAATTATTGCACAATAATTAATGAATGTCCTGCTCTAAATGCCCTGATCTAAAGTGAAACAAAATCCCATGCATTGTGTTGTGGAGAAAGTGGCAAGTTGGGTTTTTTGTTTTGTTTTTGCAAAAATATGCAAACTTTTTGGGGTAGATTTGTACTGGCTTTGTAGGGAAGGTCTGTCTTCCAGAAAGACATACAATTATTTCCATAGAGGCTCCTACTTCAACAACACAATGGTCAATTCGAGTGTGCATGCCACAGTGGAACAATGGCTCAGGAGATTATTAGAGGAGCAGAGGTTTTAATCCCTAGATATCAGAACCAAAAATTTGCTGAAGCTGGTAGTTATAGAAATTATGGTCCTCTAATGGGCGTTTATGTGAACCAGTGAATGAAATGATTTGCTGAGCTCAAGATGCAGCACAAAAAGGCAATTTTCTCAGCAGCAAGGCTGGTTGTCCATCGTTGTCTTTTTTGTTTGCTAGCCCACTTGTCTGTGTGGATGCAGGTTGACGCAGACCAGGGCACTGATTAGAATTACAAAACCAGTCTTTCTTTTTAAAATATTTTTAGTGGGTGTGACATTGTGCTGTAGTGTTTACTGTTATTCCATCTCATTTACTAAATTAATTTATTGTATAGCTGAAAAAAGAGCTGAACTAGCACAACGTTGGGGCTGTAGGAGGGTAGGTCCAAAGGGCAAGGTATAGAAATTTTGCCTTTAGCACTAAGAAAAACATGACTAAACCCACAGCTTCAATCCTGTGTTTATGGTGGAGGTAGTGATTTCTTAATGCCTGTACCAGCAATTTCAGTAAAGACTCCAATATTATTCTGAATATGCCAGTAGGTTTCTGTACATGGTCACTGAGATAATTCTACCATCTGAGGACTGACTTATTTCAGAATGAAGGACGGTGAGGTTTCTGGTAAAATTAGCTCTTTGAAAGGAATTACCATATGAGCATCACTAGGGGAAGGTGTGGGAATAGCACCTCAGGAGGGATAAGAAAGAGGAGTTTTAAACTGCCTGGAATTTACATCCCAAGTGTTCCTGCAGCTGTAATACTGAAATGCTGAAGTTCATTGTATTTATGCATTTCTGCTAATTATTTATATCATTATGACTCCACCAGTAACATTCTGCATAACCAAGAACTCCATGTCTAAATCTCAGCTTTCTTTTTTTTTAGATTATTACATTTATTTTCCAAAACTTAAACAGACATCCAAATATCCATGCAAGAGAAGACATCTCTAAGCATACCCCCATGCCTTCATACTGTCCCCAGTTTTGTGGTGTTTGGGGAAAACTCGGAATGCTTGAGGATATGTTGTCTTTTATTCACTTCACTTGTATAATTTGAGGGACCTTCTATAGCCCTTCAGACTGTTTACAGCTCCTGAAACCTCCCTCAGGCCCTTGGTCACAGACTAGGTACCACAAGAACGTACATGGTATTAAATGTCACTGTTTTCCAAGAGACCTTGAGCCTGCTGGAGGCTCCCTGTACAGAAGAGAACTCTGGTCTAAGGCACCATTTATAGCTGCTTCGGTGAGACCAAGCAAGTGGAACAGGAATAATATTATGGCCTGGCCTGTTGGATGGTCCTGATTCAGGGAATAAATAGTTAAACATTACTAATGCAATCTAGTGTAGCTCAACAAATGTTAGCCAGGATAATGAGGTAGCCTTGGGCTGTAAGATAACAGGAACAAACCTGCTCGATGACTAAAACTTGTTGCTTTGGGGGAGTCAGAAAGGCTTCAAGACAAGAAGCACCTAAACAAAGTTACACTGCAGAACTACCAAACTCCCTGAGGTTCCACTCAGAAGCACCCAGGACAAACATGCAACAGCCTTCACGACTGCCACTGTTGTAAGGGGCCTCAGGCAAGAATGCACTCAAGCACATAATCTTTGCAAGCCTGATGGGGAATGTCCTGGAGGGATGCAAACAACGTAGCAGCAGGAGCCAGTCAAACCAAGACAAAAGGAACTAAGGACATCTCCATCTAGATAAGAGTCAGAACACCAGTTGAAACCAACACACCTTGCAATACACTGTGACAAGAGTACTGGATGGGCCAACTCATGACCATATGTGGAAGAAGGGACTTAATGAATGGGTAATTAAGATGCAAGTATTATAATTAGTTCCAAGAAATCTAATGCATCTGTATATAATTGAGCAATATAAGCTTTGTCCATCATCCCCCTTGCACCCAGTGCTGCAATAAACATACCTGCTTTATAACTCTCCATGAGTTGTAGAGTTTGTTTCTGCGCCTCACTCTTAGGGTAGTTTCTTTTTGAACTAGATTTCTGATGTTAAATGTTGATAGATTTTTTTTTAAGTTAATAAAAACCATTAATAATTTTCTTGAATAGAGTTCATTTCATTTAAAGTGTTCCTTCACTGACTGAGAACTGGAGCATAGTATACATTCTGGGAGCCTAGAAGTCTGTAAGCAAGCCATATATTTCTAAGTAGACACATACAACTAAACTGAAGACTAGGTTCAGCTAGCAGGTAGAAAGGCAAAGTTGTTGCTTTATTCAGAAGCAATCTGAAAATTATACTTCTGTCGTGGTGAGGACAACTGCTATGTCATTGAGATTACTGACCACCAGGGAGTTTATCTTGCATCTTATGCCTTAAAAAAAACCCATGACCACTAGTATACTTTCAGGAGCCAAATATGGAATCATACCTAATAAAAGTACAGATATTTCTGAGGATAAAAGTCAATATGAGATATTAGACAGGTGTGAAAGAGAGGGTTGATATCTTCAAGGATATGGCAGCTATTACAAAATAATGTAGAGATCAGTGATCATTATTGCACAAAAGGAGACTGAAAATGTTCAGCGTGTTTAGTATACCAAAACAGAGGCTGAGAGGAAAGCAATTACTCTATCAATACCCTAGGAATAAACAGAAGACACGGGAAGCTGTGTCTCTAAAGCCGCCCTTTCCTCACCTTTGGTTCCTCTTCTAAACAACCAATAACATGTTTTGTGCAATTCCAAAGTTCTCTTCCCCTGCATCCCCTATTGTATACAACACCCTCAGGCAATAAACACTCCCTCAGTTTGAAAATGTGATCAGAGAGTTGCTCCTGATGACATATCTTGATGGTTTTCACACCTGAACAGTGGGGCTAATGTCCTTCTTGTGGCTGGCACAGGACAGGGTGTCCATTTCACAGGAGCCACTGTTCTTCTCTGGCCTTGTAGAGCTGGGTCTTTGATGGGTTGCTGGCTTTCCCTGTCAGAGATTCCAGGGGCTGTAGTGAGCACCCAATGCTCTGTTGAGTTGACTCAAGTTGACTAAGGGTTTGGTGGTCCTACCTCTAATGACACTCCTACTCTACAGTTATTCTTAGAACTATTACTTGTTTTATCTACCACTACTCTGTATTACTAAATGTAGTAGTGACTTACTGAATCTGCAACTTACAGTATCTTGAAGGGACAGTTAAGGAATGGAGCATAGTGATTCCAGCTGAAAGGAACTTCAGAGCTGGCCCCTGGAGGCAAGACAGCCTCAAGAAGAGTGGAACATGATGCTGGCCTGCCAGGCCTAGGAGGTGTGGGGGACTGGTGAACCACACCAGCCTGGTGGGCTCCAGAGGAGGGATGACCTTACGGGAAGTGGGGCACCACACTGGGCTCAAGAGGAGAGGTGGTCTCAAGGGGAGTGGAGCACCAGTCAAGGCCCTGAAGACAAGGTAGTCTCAAAGGGAATTGGCCCACCAGCCAGGCCAGGACAGCTTCAAGGGGCACAGGCCTCCCTGTTTGGCCCCAGAGATGGGGTCACATCAAGGGGAGTAGAGCACCACAACAGGCCCCGGCTGCAAGGCAGCCTCAAGGGAAGCAGGGCATTTTCTTGAGCCAAGCTGATGACCAGGCAGCCTTGAGAACAGACCTTAATGTCAGGCCCTAGAAGCAGAGCAGCCTTGAGAGAAGCAGGCCTCCTTGCTAGACCCTGGGAGTGGGGCAGCCTGGAGTGCCCTGGATGACAACAGGTCCTCTCTGATGGACCTCGAGGCAGGGCAACCTCAAAGGGAGTGGGACATCACTCCAGCCTACCAGACCCTAAAGGTAGGACAGCTAAGAAGGGACCAGGTCCCCTGCCAGGCTGGGTACACCAGGTGGCCTCAAGGGGAGCAGCCCTCTTCACTGGGCCCTGGAGGCAGAGCAACCTGAAGGGAAGCAGGGCACCATGGAGGCCCACTAGGCCCCAAGGCAGAGCAACCTTGAGGGGAGTGGGACACAACACCATGCCTTGGAAGTCCCCCTGCCAGGACAAGGACACTGGGTGGCCTCAGAGAGCCAGGCCCCAGAGGCAGGAAAGCATAGAGGGTGCTGGGCATAATCCAGGAGCTGGGGTGTCCTTGACACAAGTGCCCTCTTCAGCAGATGCCAAGGTAGGGCAACCTTGATGGGAGTGGGGCACCATGCCAGAGGCAGAGTGTACGAGAGGGGAGCTGGCATCACCACCAGGGCACAGAGGCAAGGTTGCCTTGAGAGGATTGAGGAACCACACCAGCCTCCCATGCCCCAGAGGTGGGGCATCCTTGAGGTCTGAAGTCAGGGTGTCCAGGAACAGAGCAAGGCTCTACACCAACCCACCATGGTGAAGAGGTGGGATGGCCTTGAAAGGAGCCAAGGTGCACCCCCCAGAGGTGGGGCAGCCTCAAGGGGACCAGGTCTCCTTGCCAGATACCAGAAGCAGGGCAGCCTAGAAGGAAGCAGGGCACAATGCTGAGCCCTGGAGGTGGGGTAGCCTGAGAGGACCAAACCTCTCTGCCAGGCCCAGGAGGCAGAGTGGCCTCTAGGGGAGCAAAACCATGCTGGCTTACTGTGCCCAGGAGGTACAGTGACCTCAGTGGGAGAGGGGCAACATGCTGCTCTGCCTGGTCCCAGAGGCACAACAGCCTTGAAGGGAGCAGGGTACAACCATAGCCTTCCAGACCTCACAGGCAGGATGGCCTGAATGGGAGCAGAGCACTATGCTGGCCCACAGTGCTTAGACTGTACAGCAGCCTTGAGGGGAGAGAAGCACAACAGGCCACTCGGTCCCAGAGGCAAAGTGGCCCAGAGGGCAGCAGAGCACCATGCCAAGCTTCCATGGCCAGGAGGTGCTGCAACCTTGAGGGCAGAAGGGTGCCACACTGGCCTTCCTGATCCCAGATGTGGGGCGGTCTCAAGGGTAGATGGGAACTACATCTGCTGGCCAGGGCCTACCAGCACCACACTTGGCCCCACAGGTTCAGTGGTCTCAAAAGGATTACACCTGGTCCTAGAGATGGGGCAGCTCTGAGGGGAGCAGGGCATTACATCAGCCCACTGAACCCTGGACACAGGGTATCTTTGAGGGGATAGGGCCTCCCCATTAGGTCCTAAAGGAAGGGTGGCCTCAAGGGCAGCAAGCCTCCCAGCCAGGCCCTGGAAGCAGACTGACCATGAAGGGGAGTGTCCTCCCTGCCAGGCTAAGGAGATCAGGTGGCCTTGAAAGGAACAGGCCAGGCAGGCTCAAGGGGAGTTGGCCTGTTCTTCCATCCCTGTACACTAAATGCTGGTGAGGATACACTTGAAATTCTGTATCCAGTTTCTCTCCTCTCCCTCCAATCCAAGATGGATGCATTTTTCTTGGAGAAACTGGATCGTTCTAGTGGAAGGTTAACATAATGGCTAGGGGTGTTAGAGCCCATCTTACAGTGGAGTTAAGTTTACTTATAATTACATGAAGGGTAGGTTATAAGAATTACAGAGCAAAACTCTTTAGAGCTAGGGTAGATGATAAAATAAGGACCAAAGTGCTAAAAATTGCTTGGGAATTTCCCAAAACTTGGGAAATGCTGGTTTGATCTCAGAGGAAACAAAAACCTTCCTTGAGTGGGACAGCACTGGAAGATGTCACCCAGAGAGGCTGGGTAATCTCCATCCCTGACCATTTTCAAGATTCAGGTATGCAAAGCCAGTCATTGCCAACAGTCCCACACCAATAATGAAATGGGGGTGGAGACCTCTGAGGTTCATTCCATTCATTGCTTTTGTGGTTCTATGATTCATACATCATTAGCTGCTAAGTGCTTCTTTGTTTCACTGAATCTTCTTGTTATATAACAAATATTAGTGTCTTCAAGCTCAAAATTTTCTTACTTGCATCATACATTTGTGAGAGAAGAGCACTAGTCCATTGAGCCTAGTGTGGCACAGAGTCCTATTTGGTAGACCCTACTCTAGACAAATGGCATTTATGAAAGAGAAATTAAAAAAAACCCGAAAATAGTTAATTATTAAGCATGTATGTGAATGAATTTCTAAATATATGGGATAAAAAAAAAAACACAACAAAAAACCCATTAAGTACACACTTTTAACATCAGGTTTTGGTCCCATTTAATTTATATGCTAAGCATTCTTCCTGATGACATTCTTCCGAACTGAAGCTTAAAAAAAATAATGTTTATGTTATGGGCTTAATCTTCTCCTAACCTACCATGCTGTAAGAATGATGTAACAGGTTTGTTAGTGAGACATTAGTGAACATTAGATCCACTGACCACAAGGCCAATTAAACAAATCACTTTTGTCTTACTGTCCACAAACAGTGAACTGCAGAATGTAGATAAAAAGAAAAGTATGGACAGTGGAATGAAACATATGTTTCAAACTGTTCTGGTCATCTAACAAATTGCTAGAGAATACCACAGAAATTATCTGTTAAAATATGGCTCACAAAGAGAGAGACTCCAATATGATCAACTATATTTTATCTTCTTTAGTTTCTTGACATAAAATATTTTAAAATTTGGATCTTTGTTGTAGAAGATTTCAGTTTCAAAGTTTTCCAAGTGAAAAGAGTAATCAGTTCCTATGACAGAAAAAAACCCCAAAACTGCCAATCTCTCTAATTTAGATTTAGGAGGTTTTTTTGCCAACCTGCAGTTGATATTCCATATTGACATCTTAAAACTCAGGACTTGCATTTTCACAACTAGGCATGTTCTGTTGCCAATGTGTGTTAAGTAACATCACTGTATATTTACCCCAGGGAATAATACCAGACCACTATAGCTGAATTCAACCACAGAAGTGTTGACAAGTCAGTTTGCACCTTAACAAGAGAACATCACATTCCCAAAAGCAACGAAAATTTAACTCTGCTCATCATGCCACATGCACTGCAAAGTACAGCTGTACCATGCCAAATTGTATAATTTGTGTTAATTGTATTACTATGATATTTTTCTTGAGTAAATTAAACCAGTAGGATATGGTTTTAATTGCTAAATGTTGATGCAGCTCAATTTTCACTCCCTTCAGCCCTGCCCCTTCTCTTTAAGACCTGCTAGGTATTTTCTGTTCAGTGTCGGCACCTGCTCCCTTCCTTTCTCCAAGCTCCCCTTGTTTCCACGCAAAACCTCTATCACGTGCTACAATTTCTGGTCCAAAGGCAGATGAGTGTGGGTAGGCTGACGTTGAACAGAAATTAAAGATGAACTACTTCAATCAAAAATAAATACTGATTTTAACAGTCAATTGCAAATAAAAAAAGACAAATGCACTAATCCTAATGAAGCATGAAGGGCCTGATTCTCAGATCCCTTGAGCTAAAGGTACAAGCACATTCCAGACAGCACCAGAAGGTTTCAAATACACCACTCCTGAGGAATCACTATCTTTGGAGCTAATCAGAGGCAGGGCTACAAAAGCCTTCCTCTAGAGGATTACACATCTTAATGTAGTCTTTTAGGCAGTGAATATCGGTTACATAAGGACTCTTGCTTCATAGGGGAGATGAAGGATCTGTAGCTATTTTAAAATGATAAATGAATCTTCTTTATCTTGACTTTTTCTGATTTTGACCTATAAAACTTACAAATCCGAAGAAATCTGTCTAATCTGTTTATAAAGTGTCATATTAAAATCTACCCTAGAGAATGATGTTGCCATTAGAGAGAGTAGAACTCTGTGTTTGCTGATATGAAAGGGTTTATTTCTGGGTGTTTTTTTTCTAGGGAATTTCAATGGCAATATGTGTGTGAGTGAAAAAACTAATCATAAATTTAAGACTTGGATACTTTTTGAAAAACTGTAGATACTTCTCTCCCTCCTTCCTTTTAACAGTTCCTTAGCCAAGACTGACAATTATAGATTTCTCCATGTATTCTTTCCCAATAAATTAATCCCTTCCAAACAAAAACATCAGAATTTCTTCTTTCTCTTCCTTTAAGGTAATATCTGTCTTTAAGGACATGTCTAGAACGTCCCACAGGACAATTCTGTCAGCTTGGGGTTGGGGGGGAGAGGGAGGTGGCGGGGAGAGAGAGAGAGACTGGTGTTACCAAAGTTCAATACCACAGGCCTTTTTTGCTGGCTTATTCCTTTAAAAATTTGTCTGATTTTTAAGTCTTTACTTTAATATTCCTGAATTTAATACCATTGAACTTTTAAAAAATATTTTCTATCAATCACATATCTGCCTCTAAAGTTATGCTTTCTGAAACCTATTCCATAACATATTCCTAATATCTTTAGCTCCCTTTAATATCTTCTGGTTTTATCAATATTTTGCAACACCTCATAAAATAGACTTACTTTTGAATTTGACCAAATCCATTAACCCCTTTCCTAAAACACAATCACGGATACTGAAGAATATAACCATGGTAATGAAAACTAAGCAACTGAGACTCCTTAGTGATTCTTAACTTTATCATGTTTTTCTTTTCAGAGCCTCTTATGTTTCTTTCCCACACCATTACAGTACTTCCTTTCTGTGTCTTAATCTCCACTGGAATGGAGATTTGCTTCTTAAATAAGAACAGTGCAGAAAAAATCTGCCCCAAAAAGGGAATACAGACACGGCAGAGAAGAATTCTGGACTCCAAGGGTTCTACACTCCACTGCTAATGATAAAGTTTTGGCAACTGATGCTAGTCCAATGAGCTGGAAAGCTATAGATGAAATTTCTCTCAAAGTCTATGCTTTCATGGGAGTGAGATGACATATCAGTGGTGGCTCTTCCCAGGTCTTTGAACCTTGTAACTTGTAGATCTGACTTTATGATTTAAACAGAGGAAGTTTAGCCAATCCTATCACTCTCTGTTAGGTGCTAAAGAGAGCTTTTTCTTCCCACACTGCTTTGCAGTGCACTTGTAACATGTGTCACTGCTGTCTCACTTTAAGCATGGAATGTTCTAGGTTGGGACAAAACCTCCTCCCTTTTCAAGGAAAAAAAATGGAAAGGATGTAATGATATTTTACTTACATGTCAGAAATCATCACTGACTGCAGGTGAGCGAGTAAACAGGCATTTAAAAGAAAAAATTAATGTGCAGTTCTGCTCTAGAAATGGCTATCTGAAAACGGCTCTTAGGCAGCATAGTCTTCTTGAGGATGTTGCAGGAAAGAATGGGACTGTGGTACACAGGTACAAAATATAAAGTACACAGGAGACTATCAGATTCTCAGTTGCTGAGACCCCTCAATCCTCTGTATTAGAAAGAATCATTAATGCCTTTGGCTATTTTAAACCCAACTAAACCCCAATATAACTTCAGCATTATTGTGAATTTTCGTCTTTGATTCCAAGGTAAAATTTAAATTCTTCGTTCTGAAAGAAAACACAGGCCAATGCACCAAAACTAACTTAGTTTATAGTTTAAGCAAATATGCTAAAGAATATCTGAGACAAAGCATTTTTTTTTGTGGGGAGAATCATACTTTTGGAGTCTGTGTGAGGACTGTGAATACAAACATGGTTTGTGCATCACTGTCAGTGGAATGCCTTGTACAACTGGTGACTGTACACAACCTTGCTTTTGCAGATGCCACTTATTATGGGTATTTTCAAGAGTACAAATTGTCATCAGATCATTCCATAAGAGAAAGCACATAACCGCAGAGGAACAGCTATTTATTAACACAGCAAATGAGCTAATCAAATTAGATACACCCTGCTTTGTCAAACATAAGTGAATGTAAGAAAAATTTCAAAGCATTCTGCTTGTTCCTCCTCCAAGTATATATTTCTTAGCTTTCAAAAACCATTAATCACAGCTTTATTTGACTGAGTTCTGTTTAAAGAACAGAAGTGCAATCTACTCTATTGAACACCGAGCAAATAACAAAATTAATTAACCTACATGCCATAAAAATAATCAGTTAAGGAAAAGGAGAAGCGAGATCAAACCATAATAGATTACTTCTTCAGGTTACTGCAGAACCTCACAATGCAAAGAGGCATCTAGTGACAACTTAGTTAAGAACCTGGGTCTTCATAAGCAAGCTCTAGTGTTTCCTTTCTAAAGGAGTATATAGCATTACACAGCTGCATTCTGCTAGAAACTTTTCATTCAACTACTGAATAAGAAGATGATAACACATGTCTGTTTCTCAAACTCTCCAGTTCATGACATGACATTTTACACTAAACCACTTTCCTTGGCAGAGAATGCTAAGCTACAAGGTTTTCCACTGAATTGGTTAATATGACAGCTCATGTTCCCTCTCATCACCCTTACTCCCACAACAGATGCTAGCAGGGTAGTGGCCAAGAAGAGTTACAGACTCTTGAAGTGACAAAGCAATAGTCAGCGATTCTTCTGTCAGAGGCCTCAGATTCTACAAAAACTAGTTTCCAGAGCTTTTCATCTCATATAATGCCAAGTTCAGTATATCTTTAAAAAAGGGTAGCCTTTTCATATTACGTATTCCTTTGCTTTAAAAAGTCTAATCCTAGAATATACTGTCAGTCATAAATCTAAGCACTTTTTTACATGGAGAACTACTGCTGTTAGTAACTCTTTGTGACTCCAAATGTGCAAGCATTAACTGATGTGAATCAGAGAAATCTTTTTTTCTTTGAGGAAAAAAAAATATCATTGATTGAAAATCACTTTCCTTGGAAAAGTATGTTGGGATGGGCTTTTTGGCAGAAGGAATTTTTCCTGTTGACTGTGTGTGCATCTCTGAAAATATAACTTTTAATTGTAAAAACCTTAACTGTAAAAAATGTAAGTTAAATATTATGATTCTGTCAGGAAAAAAAGAGAAGGGGTTGAGATTATATAATCCAAATAATGTTTGGCTTTCAATGCCATTGGAAATGTATTTTCCCTTTAGGTGTAACTAGGCAAATTAAGTTTTGATCATAATTTTTCCAGATTTACTCTGAGAATTTGCCCCTAAAAAATAAACTCTGAAATTAAATAATTTTTTCATGACTGTTATGTTCTGCTTATGTTTTAAAATGAGACAGGCCTTCTCACAACCTCATAAAAATCCATCAAAGCCAGAGATTATCAGATTCTGTGTAGAATACATCAACTGACAATATGTCTCACTGTCTTCTGTTCAGGTTTCTCCTGTTCCCATCAGTCCAACAGTTGCCTTTGGCAACTAGTTCTGTATCCTCTAGATACAGAAAGAATAGTCACTTCATTTGACGTATTTCATCTAGGGCTGCTTAATGTTTGATTTGTCAAAAATGGAAAAACTCAGGTCTTGTAAAAAAAAAACAACAAACCAAACCAAAAAACCCAACCCCAAAACAAACCTGTTTGTTCTTTTCCATTAGATCAGGCATGGTGATCCAAATCAATGTATTTCTATTCTGTAACTATAGCTAATGGTTAGCTTTCTTGCTAAAGGATTCCTTTTCAGTGCAGGTAATGTGAAAAACTACTTTATTCTTATACAGCCAACATCTTTGCAGCAGCTTCACTCAAGCATAAAATCTATTAAAATTCAAAGAAAGGATTTTGAGTTTAATTCCATTTCTTATTCAAAATGCTGCCTAAAATATATGATGAATACGAAAGTTTTTCATCTACCAAATAGGAAATTCATGATTTCTAAAGGCAGTAAAAAAAAGACAAAAATAAGAATCTGACCTGAGCGCTTTACCAATCATGTTTTAAATGCATGTTTGCTTTAGCAAATTTACAGAGACAATGTGTTTTCTTAGCTAGTGAAAGAAAGGACTGTATTATACAAACCTAGGAAGAAACCATCCTTATAGAAGAAGGTATCTGAATAGTACAAAAAGAACAATAAGATCATGTGAATCAAGGTTTCCTTCTTCCAGGTATTTTAGACACACTCAGAATGAGTTGCTTCATCTATTTATTGTATTTAGTTTATTCTACTCTGCAAAACAAGACGAAAACAGTCTTCTCTTACAGATCTCACTAAGGTATTCCCAAAAGCGATTTATGTGAGCCTATTTGTGCTAATGTTGCAATTCTTACATGAAGTAGATTTGGCCATTTGTAGCTGTGGATCAGCAGCAATGCTAGATAGAAAAAAAAAAACATGTTACAATTGGTTGAACCTGTTTAAAATTGAGAATTGCTTTAAGCTTTCTTTGGGAAGCTGGAAAAAGGCTAATAAACTGCCATGTGCAGGCCCCTGAAAATCTGTGGGGCCACAAATTCTGAGCTGAAATCCAGGGTTTGCACAGGAGAATATGAATATGAAAGATATGAACAAATAAAAATCCATTTGTGTGTTTTCAGAAATTGCATATTGCTTTATTTACAAGAATACGATTTGTTATCTCAGTGGCAAACTTAGCACTCCCTACTCATTCATGTGCTTAAGTGCAGCATGACTCCATGTGGCGGCAAGACTAAGCCTTCAGTAGTTATCAGAAAGGGCTTGGATGAAAGACTCAAAGACACAGAAGTATCTTGAGAGATCTCCGACAGAATATAAACAAGACACTTTTGCAGGAGGGAGGTAGGAAAGTCTGCACAGCTGCTTCCTCCTTTACTATTTCAGTCTCCAGAGCTGTCAGGTGAGTATATTACACAAGTCCTAAAATCCATTTAAAACAGCCATCTGATTTTTATATAAGCATGATTTTGCTTGACTCGCTAAGAATTCTGACAGAGACACATAATTAAGAAGCACAATTAATTTGACATACAGAGCCTCCTACTGGTTTTTTTGACAACTGCTTTGTAAAGCATCTCTCACTAGGAAAAAATCCAGCAGAAGCATTTTGTCCATTGTGAGTTCCATTATAACAGTTATTCAATATTGCCTTGTAATATGCTAAAATGTAACTTTTTTCATTAAAAGGCACATAGTCATCTTTTCAACTCCTTTCCTTTCTCTGTACTTACAATAAATGTGTTGGGCTAATCATTGTCTTTCCATAGCAGTCCTTTTTTGTATACTGAATTACAAATATTAGCTATATATTTTTATCTTGGCATTCATACATAGTTTGTTCATCAGTTTTCTTTTGTAATGCATCAAGTGTCAGTTACTGTCATACGCATGTTTGATATGAGCACTAGGATAGGAAAAAAAATTAGGCTAAGGACCCCATTTTTTCTTTTGATAGTTCCTCCAGTTTTGTTAGAATGTGACAGTATCATCAAGAAGTGAGCAACTGTTTAACTGAAGTACGCTCTCTACTGTGGGGAAACATCTGATATTATCTATATTAATATTAGTTGTGTCTCTTCCACATACTTGGGGGTTTGTTTTTGGTTTTATTTCTTCTTACAGATTCAATTTTGATGTATATAGGAATTCTGAAGCCATTATCTTTCAAAATTTCTTTGAGAGGCACCGAAATTCCTCCCCCAAGGGTAATACAATTTTGGATTAAGAGTCAAGAATCTTCTGCTTTAAGGACACTCTTTGATATCTAGGAACAAGAAGTGCTAGAAAGATGTAAACATGTTGATACCCCAAAGTAAAACCATCTAATCACAGTGCTAAGCCAATGATCCCAGTTAGAAAACATACACAATCTGACTCTCATTAACCACTTCTATTTGGAAGTTCTTCAGTATTTGCTCTTATACGCTCATTAACACAAACTTATGTAATCATCGAATCATTAAAGTTGGAAGAGACCTCTAGGATCATCAAGATCAACTGTCAGTCCAACAATACTCTGTCTCCTAAACCATGCCCTGAAGTGCCACATCTACATGTCTTTTAAATACCTCCAAGAATGGTGACTCCACCACCTCTCTGCACAGTCTGTTCCAATGCCTGACCACTCTTTCAGTAAATAATTTTTTTCTAATATCCAATCTAAACCTCCCCTGACACAGCCTGAAGCCATTTCTTCTCATCCTATCGCTTGTTATGTGGGAGAAGAGGCCAACACCCACCTCGCTACAACCTCCTTTCAGATAGTTGTAGAGAGTGATAAGGTCTCCCCTCAGCCTCCTCTTCTCCAGACTAAACAAACCCAGCTCCCTCAACTTCTCCTCATAAGACTTGCTCTCCAGAGCCTTCACCAGCTTTGTTGCCTTTCTTTGGACATACTCCAGCAACTCAATGTCTTTCATATACTGAGGGGCCCAAAACTGAACACAATATTCACCAGTGCCTAGTACAGGGGCACAATCACTTCCCTACTCCTGCTGGCCACACTATTCCTGATACAAGCCAGGGTGCTGTTGGCCTTCTTGGCTACCTGGGCACACTGCTGGCTTATGTTCAGCCAGCTGTCAGCCAACACCCCCAGGTCCTTCTCTGCTGGGCAGCTTAACTACTGATCTTAAACAGTTACAGAATAACATAACTAACTTGCCTTTTGTAATGTACCAGAATTTTCATGCTTATCTAAAGGGAGAGACAGAATACCATCGGTCATTTAGGTCTCAGTGCATTTGAATTACACTGTTTTGTGGGCTGCTTGAAAGTTTCTGGAAGGTGTCAAAGCTTATGCAATCCTTGCTAAAGTCAATGCATTAAAATCCAAAGTCTTCCACCTTCATATAATTCCATAAAGCTCCAGCAAGTCAATATTTTTAGAAAGAACTTTCTCCAAACATATTTTTTTTATTTTTCTTCCACAACTTTTTCCCTTTTCTTCAAACTTTTACTCAGGTATTGAGATGGTTATTCACATTTGACTTGCCATAAAATCATGTTTCTAGCAAGCAAAAAATAATGTAAACCCAGTATAATTTATATTATTTTATATTACTTACTGGCTTTTTTTTTTTAAATAGGAATCATGATTTATTTTCTGAAAGTATGAAAGCAAGACTAATTAAAGGAAATAATGTTCATTATTTTTGTGACACTGGATTCTGTTTTTTCAGAGTACCTTGAGCTGAATAACTAGTTTGGGATCTGGCTAATGGGAACTGATGAGTGCTCTGTTTTTCCTAAAGTAAAATAGCAGGATTGGCAGCAATTGATTTCTAAGAAGATTTTTACCACAGGTTGGGAGGCAAAAATCTCTTGTTATTGGCAGAACTTAGACGGGATCAATTTAGACCAGAGAGTTTCACAAAGAGCAGTGCAACAAAGCACAAAAGGAAAGTACTTTTTGGACTCTGTCATATTTGACAGAGGCATGAGAGGCAAAAATTTAAACTCTAGCTCTTGAGGGACAGAACAGATACTTATGTGGTAAGATTTCAAACAAATAGCATACAAAATATCTATGAAGTATTTCTACAGTGTCTGACTAGCAATTGTATTTAGTATGTCTTAATCTTTATGACTGACTTTACAGAGTTTTTTAGCAACAACTAAAATTGGACTGCTGCTGTTATTTGATGTGGACCATGCTGGTAGACACTCCAGTGAGAAAGCAATCTCGCAAAGATAAGGCTAATGAATGTTCAGAGGACCCCCAAAATTCTAAGACCATAATTCTGCACGATATTTCTGCAAATCCCCACTCCTCTCAGAAGGTATAACTGATTGAGGGTACTTCCAAACACCCTGTATATCTCAGGTTTTTGTTATGCTTATAAAAATATCTGAAACATGCTAGGCTAAAATAAATGTTGGTAACTACCCTTTACTAGTGACACAAAAGACATAACAAAACACAGGTCCAAGAGGAAAAGGAGAACATATCTCTGGGAGATGCTGAAAAAATTCTTAGAATCTCCAGGAATTCCACAATGTTTGGGGGCAACATCTTCCAGTATTTTACTATCCTCACAGTGCAAAAGACCTCCTGTCATCTCATCAAAATTTCTCATGTTCCAGCTAAAGTCTCATGCATCTGTAAGAAAAGCCTGCATCCAACTTCTCTGTATCCCCGCATTAGGTACATAAGTGCAATAACATGTACCTGAGAACTTCTTAAGACTGAACAAATCTAACTCTCTCAGCCTCTTCTCACTATATGCCAGAAGCTTCAGCCCCCAGCCATCACAATGGCCCACCATTGGACTTGCTCTACTATGACAATGACTCTTGCAACCCAGAGCCCCAAACTGAACACAGAACTCCAGATGTGGTCATACAAATGTGGAATAGAAAGGATTAAACATTTCCCTTGACCTGCTGGCTACATTGTTGCTAACACAGCCCACTATGTCCTTGGTCACCTTCTACACAAGAGCAAATTGGAGAATCTCCAGGGTCGCCAGCTCATTTTGTGCAAAGTTGCATTCTATCCTGTCAGCTCCCAGCACGTACTTCTGCACAGGCTTCTTCAGTCACAGATGGAGGACTTTGCATGTGCCTTGATGAAGCTTGTGTCATTTCTCCAGCCCTCTGAATTGCAGTTCTACCCACCATCATAATGCTCTATATAATCTATGCCTAGAGTACAGCAAGCAGTAGTTTCTTCCAATCCTTTCTGCTCCTCCTCTTTCAGTCAGAAGTAGCTGTTCCACTGAAGAAATCTGTGTTAGATTCTAGTTCCACAGATTTATTAGTACATAGAATAACCAGAAAAAAATGTGGTTATTAAAACTGAAACCCCTGTTAAAATAAGAAACTAGATCCTGGTTGATACCCTAAGTATGTCAATATTGCAGCCTTAAGTCTTTTTTTGCTTCTTCTAGTGAAACTTACTTGGGCTCAGATTTCCTAGGAATGTGTCTGGCTTTCAACAGAGAAAAAAAAATTCCCCTGCTTCAAACATAAACTTCTCCTGATTTTTCTAGGACAGTCTTTCTAACACAAAAAATTTTAGAGCTAAGTTCATCTTTACAGCAGCTAGAGCACCTAACAAAACTGAACAGTTGATATATCAAGTTAAAGATTAAAGACTGTATATTCCTTACAATCCAATTCTTTCATTCGGAGAAAATGAAACAAACCTTCTCAATATTCAAAATGTACTAGATAAGCATGGGAATATTTTATTTTCTTCAGAGTTCATTCCTGAAATGGAAAGATCTTGTCAATCAAGGAAGATTCCTGAGAACCAGAAGAAAGTAAATGCCACTACTATCTTCAAGAACAGCAAGAAGGGAACTACAGTCTGCTCATTAGTAAGGAATGGTCCCCGATAGCTGAATATTAAAGATATGCTAGGTTAATAATTTAGGACTAAGAAAACATTTGGCTGTTCCTTTAAATAAATTTAACTTCAAGCAAGACATTATTTAAAAACTAAAGAGCAACATCACAAGTTTAAGGGTATGTATATGAACAATACACATAGGTGTACAAATCCAGGGTCCAGGCACCAGTCAGGATGGAATACAGGCCAGAAGGAATGAAGGAGGTAAGAAAACACATAATTTTAAAGAAACTTGTAATACAATAACTGCAAGAAAAGAAGCGTCGCTCATTTTTTTGGTAAGGAGCTACCTTACCAAAGTGGATTGCATGTCCACTAATATCCAGTTTCTGGAGTCAAACAAATTACTCTCTTAGCAATCACTGCAGTTTAATTCTGTGGCATTTGACTTTGATGGAGGACCATTAACATTTTCAAAGGCATTGCCTTCAGGTAGTTTCCATATGAAGAGAAAGCACACAGGTCTGCACTAACTCATGTAGATTAGTTAGCAAGACAGATTAGACAGCAAGACGGTTAACAAAGCAAGAGCAATAAAAAAAAAGCCCAAACTTCAAAAACTGCAAAAGAAACAAAAAGAAAATTAAGTCAATTCAATGCCATGCAGTGCAATAGGGTCTAAGATGCCCATCCAAGCACAGAAATACTTAATATGGAATATGACACTAGTGGGCCAAAGTAGTCAAAACTGCGCCTGGCTGGCAAAAATCTGCTTGATCAGAATGAATGAAGCACCAGCCACCGAATGAGAATTTGGCAGGAACGATGACATTTATGTGCATGCACCTGCTGCTCAGATACAAGACAAATAGCAAGGAAATTGGCTATAGTTAGCAAATAATGTTCCAGTTGATGTATCAAGGGAAAAGAGACTTGCTGAGAAACTATCTAAAGAAAAGTGGCAGTTCTCTTGTAATATTTGTATGACAACATCTAACACAGCTCCTGTCCTTACAAATTGTCTAATAGCATAACCAGTCCAGAGAACTAGCAAATTTCACTGCAGATGAAAACTAGGTTTAGGTTAGCTTCCACTTTAGTTATGGAGAAACTGACATTTCCCCACAAAATGGTCAAAAGTTGTCACAAAATAGTACTAAAAGATGTGCTCAAATTCATTTTTTCTTTGTAATGCTTAAAATACAGTACTTTAAAACTTACCCAATTTACAGCCTTAGAGCTAAGTCTGAGAACTTCCTGTGACAAATGGAAGATGTTGTTGTCATCCTTAGACAATCAGGTAATATGATGCTGTCTCCACTTACTTATATGTGCATCTAAGTTATTTTTCCTATGATTTTCTTTTTCTTATCAAAAAAGCAAATTATATATCACTGCAAAAAGCACTGAATTAAAATTAAGACACCAGATTTTACCTATATATACAGGATAATCCTGATATTTTAGTGGACAATTTAAGATTTATTCTGGCCTGGGGAAACTGGAATCGGGGTTGTCAACATTTTCTCACTTTACTTTGTCAAAGTCCTCGTTGTGGTGGCAACAAAGATGCTACACAATCAGAAAAGGAAATTTAAATTATCAAAATTTGAGAACAGCTGTGTCTACTAGATAATCCCTCACAGATTAATACAAAAAATATGAATCAGCTTTTAAAAAGTGTAAGAGCAAGGGCACATGATAGCAATTTCCTTTATCAATGTCTTAAGAATAAAATCACATTTTAATGTTGCTGACAAAGGCACTGTCATGATCCACTGTTGGTTTGAACAATTTGGCAGAGGCTAAACCCCTTTGCTTTCCCACCTGTAACCAGAGCGATAGAATTAACCAACCATGGATGTTGCTATACTCCTTGTACAGCCCTATCCAACTGGACAATAAGTCTGGGGACATGGAGTATACCAGTGTATTCTTTGATCTGTATTTTAGTCCCTAGGTAATCATTAATGTGAACGAAACAATAGACAATGTGCTTCTGTCAGAAAAGGATGACAAAATGTGGTTTCGTGTAGTGGACTGAAAAAGCTGGCCAGGACTGCCAAGATTAAGAGCCACGTAGGTAAAAGGTAATTCTGGCAGGGGGAGATCGCAACCACCGACTCACGGACCACCAACCCAAGTAATACCACCTACTCAAAAGAGAACAATGGAAGAGGACAACAGAGCCTGCGCAGTAATTTACATACAGAACAAGCAAGTTTGTACCAATCAGTAGAAAAGACAATAACGAATATGTATGAATAGGTAAATTTTTGATCTATAAATTGTATGGAAAAGATGTGTAAGGTATGCACATTAGGAGGAGCGATCACCCGTGCATCCAGCGCCGTGAATAAAGAATGCCTGCTCTTTAATACTAAATTGGTGTTAAAGAGTTGTTTCTGATTTTACCATGTTTTTCGGTAAAACACCAACCTCGGATAATTCTGGGAGGTTGCAGGCAGCTGGGCTTAACTTCTGATTAAATGTGTTATCGTGACTAGGTTCCTCTTACATTCTCAGAAACAGAATTAAGACTCAAAATGGAGTCAAGTACCAAGTCACTTTATTTGGCCAACAAAAAGTAAGCAAAAGAAAAGTAGAGAAAGGGAGAAAAAATAGTGGAAAAGGGAACGAGAGAGAGAGGGAGGGAGGGATCGAGTGGGACTGTTGTGATAGCTGTCACCATGGATCTGTGGCAGTCCGTCCAGTCCGGGTGGGGGAGGAGTCCACGTGTCCGATGCATCTTTGAAGCCGGTGGATGTGAAGATGTTCCAAAATGCGCCTCCGTCATCTCCGCTGGTTTCCCCTTTTATAAGATTGCTCTCTTGCATAGTCCATAATTGTTTTGCATACCCACGCCTCCCACTCGGCTCAGTACTGTCACTAGAGGGTACTCAAAAGTTCTAGGGGGTCCGAGGCCCCTTCCCTCCCCATATGTTGCCAGTTGGCCTTCAGCCCCAGTGTACGTGCAGAGCATGTGTACTCCCAGATACGGGGCACACATTCCTGTCGGGGCGACCTTGGTGATTAAACTGTTCCGCTCAGCTGCTGTAGTGATCAGGCTTTGTTAGAGAAACTTGCCTGCCAACAGTGTTGAGACAAGTAATTACACTTAGAATAGAAACAAGTAATTGCATTTACAATTTTTATTTTTGTGTATTTCACAGTGACTCTACTACACTTTGCCTACACACAGCAATGTTAAAATGTATGAGTCATTTAAATTTTCCCACCACACAGAAGTAGATTCCTTTAAGTAGACAGAAGGATGGATTTACCAGTCACAGTAATGGCATTTCTATCTTCTCTGTTCACAGAGACACATCCTCATGCACATTTCCTAAAAGTTTATAGAAAATTTGAGCTTGTTTTGAAAATAGATTATCCTTGGGAAACTGGTTGAAAACAATCAGAATCAAGGAATATTTTACTAGTGATCAGTTGTCAATCTAAAGGTATACTGCATTCGACTGTGTTGAGTCCAGTTTTATTTAACATTTTATTTTGAAACACAAAATGCACTGGTAGTTTGCCTCTTAGGAAGTGGGTATATACATTTTAGAGAACAGATTCTAAATTAAAAATTATTTTGCAAAATTGTACTGATATCAAGAAAATGCAATTCCACAAAAGACGAGGACAAATTATTTAAAACTCAGAAGAAGAAACAAACGTAAAACTAAATGAGAAATAGCCAGTTACAGTGCAATGGTTTACAAGCTAACTTGAGTTCTTCATTCAACTCTTCCAAAAAATGCAAAGTCATTCCAGCATGCAATACTTTCTGGATTATAAGGAAAACATGGGAATTAATTTTTTTACCTGACAAGGCACTACTGAGATTGCAGCCCTGGCATGACTATTTTTGGTCATCAGACTTAAAATGGTAAATCAACTGCAGAAAGTTCAAAGATAAACTACAGAAGTGGCCAAAAGTTTGAGAAAACCCATCATAAAAGAGATGACTAAAGAAATTTGGATTGTTTCACCTGGTAAAGACAAAACTAAGGAGAAATTTTATGTCTTCCCTCACATTAAGAAAAAAATTTCACTGAAGATAGTGGTTAGTTGACACCACTTCTACTGGACAAGAAGAGTTGTTTGGAATGACTTCTGTAGGTCTCTAGCCCAACAATCCCACTCGAAGCAGAATTATCACTAACACTAGATCAGGATAACTGTGCCTTTTTGACATGTAAATATTCACTACTGACACTTGAAAATGTCAATAGAAGGAAACTTAGCCATTTTCCTGGGTCACCTGTTCCAGTCCTGTACTAACCTCCTGGTGAAAGTATTCTTCCTGTTGTTTGATCTCAGTTTTCCCCAGCCAGTTTTTTTCTCTTGCATTTTGTTGTCTGGTACTATCAACAAAAGTAATCTGGTTTCATCATCTTTGTTAATCCCATCCTGATTCTTGTGGGTTGCTATGTCTTTTTGGTCTTCTCATTGCCAGACAACCTCAGCTCCTTCAAGTCCCCTTTGTAGATTCATGTGCTCTGGGCCCCATACCATTGAGGCAGCCCTCTGCTGGACCCTTTTCAAGTTTCTCCATATCCTCTTTTATAATGAATTCTTCATTTCACATGAAGAGAACCTGACTGAAGTTTCCTGAAGTCCTTTCCCTATTTACATAATTTTTTAAAAATCTTAAGAAAGATAGGCAAGATCTTTGGGAGCCAGCCTTTCAAGAGATGAAACCCAGTGCTGTACTTCATCCGAAGAAAAATGATCATAACTAGAAGACATCCTTTGATAGCAGGGTTCCAGCTCATAGCCCTAGATTATTTTTCATAGGCTGGTAACTGTTAAAAGATGCAAAGTGTTGCCTTGCAGGGCTGTCAGAACTTACCATAGACAGATCTGCATGTTTTATTACAGATGAGGCTTCACTTTCAATATGTTTTTCATGAACCAAAATACACTCCAGCAATTCAAAGACTCTGTGGTGGTAAAAGATATCGCCTTTGTAGCTTAATTAACTGTCAAAAAAATAATTTTTTGCAATAATTTTTCCTTTCCTTGAAAAGCAACATTTACAGCAAACATGGACACTGATGTTACCTTCTGAATTTTTGATCCTGCTGCATTTTGCAATTAAACCAGATCTCTCCCCAGTTTCTACTGTTCCTATTAAGACTTTGACCTACAAACATCAATCATAAGATTAGTGCACTGAAATAATCCATGCTGCAAAAACACTCTGCTTTGATCTCTTTTGTCCTGACATAAAATCGTTTATTACAAGCACACAGTTGGCACTTAATTAAGCAAAGGGGTGTCTGTAAAATAATGAAGTCTGTATCTTGGTTGATACACGATCTTGTCTTCAGAGCAATGACAGTATTGCTATAGATGGACACAACGTGACACACTATGTGCTTTACAAAACAGGAAAATGAGCTGGAGATGTGGATTCTACACATGCCTTTGTATTCACATGCTAAACAGTTCTTCTGTTCCCCACTCCGGTTTATCTATTTTGACTGTAAATTCTTTAGAGTATGGGCTTTCTCTTCCCTGGGAACAATGTGCACTAATCTCATCTGATCTTCCTAAATAATAATTTAAAATAAATAATAAGCATAAACAGGTACACTGATGTAAAGCATAGCTTGCTCAGGTACTAATACAATGAGTATTTTGTAAAGCCTGTGCCACTTCCTGATTGTTTTAAACAGGTGTATGACAGGCTGGAAGAATATCCAAAGGCACACTTGTTGGTAGAGGAAAGGTCAGTTCTTTTTATACTTACCATAGTGAGGGAGAACCCTAGGAAGTTACTACAGTGCCTATGGCCTTGCCAATGCAGACTGAGGATTGTTACAGGGGAACATTGCTGATGGGATAGCACAGGTTTGGTGCCAAGATCTGCTATATTTATTACATTTGCTACTGATTTGGAAAAGGGATTTTAGCACTCTCACATCAAAAATACCACAGGACATGGCTTGCAAAAAAAAAAAAAAAGCAACAACAGGACTTGACAGGTTAAGAAACTCCCAATATTACAGTAGAGAAAAAAAAAGACAGAAAGAGGGAAAACTGGTGAATGCAACCCAACTTGGAGCTAATTTTAACAGCTTGAATTTTAATTAGAGTATTATTTATTGCATTCTCTATTCTTCAATTCTTACAGCAGGGCTGGGGCATTTTCTAAATAGCATTATACCTTGCAAATAATCCGTGGACAAAGAAACCAGGAAAACAATAGTGCCAAATGATATGTAAAAGGTTTTGTGGACAGCAAATTAAATATATTCTTAAAATATTATATAAAGAGAAAGGGATGAAATAATATACTTTTGAATGGCATTTTCCAAAGCATTCTTTCTTACACAATTAATGGCTACTATTCTGCAAAGTTCTTAAACTTCAGCCTTAACTTCAAGGCCAATGTAGCTTTGACTAAGGTAGTATGTTTATATTTAACTGCAGGACTAAGTGTTTTATTTGTTCAAGCGCTAAGGAATCTCATGTGATTGTCGTGGTTTAGCGGCAGCTCAGCCCCACACAGTCGCTCGCTCACTCCCCCACCGGTAGATGGGGGAGAGAATCAGAAGGGTAACGCTCATGGGTTGGGATAAGAACAGTTTAATAATTAAAATTAAAAGAAACAACAATAGAAATGCAATGTAAAAGAGAACAACGAGAGGCGCAAAGCCCGGGGGAGGGGGGAAGAGAGGGGAGAGGGGGAACGAACCGCCGCAACAAACCGCACGCGCCGCAGCCGCTCACCGCCTGCCGACCTGACGCCGCGCCACCCCCGCCCCCGCTCAATATACTGGTCATGGTGTCACATGGTACGGAATGAATCTGCCATTGGCCAGTTGGGGTCAGTCGCCCCCACCATGGCCCTGCCCCGCCCAGCTCCCCCCCCCCCCCCCGCCATGCGGCAGAGCGCGGGAAACTGGAAAGGTAGCCGACCCCCACAGTGAGGAGAATTAACCCCTTCTCAACCAAAACCAGCACAGTGATTGAAAAATAATCACACTAAATAAATAAGCAATATAAACACTTCACAGTAAGAGTGAGTGTAAGGTTAGAACCCACACCACCACATACTAGACAAATGTCATAATTAAATGGACTTGACCCCCTTATATTTTTATTCTTTTTTGTAGTATACAGAAAGAGAAAAGTGAAGCTAGAGCCAATATTGACATCACCCACAATACTGAGCATACCTTTCCTAAAGCTGTTAGCAGTCTCATCCCAATTCCTGTTTCAAAGGAAAATAAAACAAAAACAAAAAACCCCAATGCAGACTAAACCAACAAAAATCTGACCAAAGGGATGTTCCATGCCATATGATGTCATGCTCAGCAATGAAAGCTGAGACAAAGAAGTGGGGAAGTTCAGAGTCATAGGATTTGTCTTCCCAAGTAACTGTTACCTATGATGGAGCCGTGCTTTCCTGGAGATGGCAGAACATCTGCCTGCTGATGGGAAGTAATGAATTCCTTATTTTTGCTTTGCTTGTGCATGCAGCTTTTGATTTACTATTAAATTCTGGAACTGAGATAAAGATAGTTTTCACGCTTTTACTCTTCCAATTGCCTCCACCATCCCACTGCAAGGGAGCGAGCAAGTGGCTGTGTGGTACTTAACTGCCTACGAGGGTTAAACCACAACAGTACATTTTTCTCCCCCTCAACACTAATATTTCTTTCATAACTGTTCCAGTCCTGCATTATATACTTGTACCAAATATTCTTGATATACCACATATGCTTGGATAAGGGGATTCCCAAATACTAGTTAATTAAATCAGTAAGCTGTGCTACTGAAATTTTATAATGAAAACAAGAATCCTCCCAAATCCTCCTTCCGTGCTTATTGTATTAAATATTGTAGCTTTTAAAACTCCTTCTACGACTCCCTCTTCTAAGCCAAGTGGGTCTAGCAGGTTAACTGCTTCTTACTTAGAAATATTCAGCCTGTGCTTCTCAACATCACATCATTTTTACTGCATGCCTCCAGAAACGTTCCATATATATGCTATTTTGGAGTGACCAGAGCATTCTTGAGAAGTGTACACCACCATACTACAAAGAAAACATACTGCTGACTATAAGGTAATCTTACAGCTGACCTCTGATTTGTCTCTCTGGCAGGGGAGAAGATGTATAGGTTTCACCTGAGACGAAGGGTGATCCTAAATTTCTGATCCTATCAAACCCAAACCCTTTCATCACATATCCTTACATCTCCAAAACAGAAATCCAATCACATGTTCATGTCACTGCCACTCATCTCACCCAAAACAGGAATTAACCTTATTATCCCACACATGAGACACACTGGTTAAAAAACAAATTCACTGTATCTTTTCGAAATTTTACACCAAAACAAAACACCTCAGGAGAATTTTCTGGAAAACAAATGCTGGGAAAATGTTAATATTTTTGCTAAGTCTAAATCACTACTTTTTAAAAAAATGCTGATATGATATATAGTACAAGAATGTTTTGGGCTCCTTATAGTGAAGGTAGGTGTTAAAATTGGTTTCTCTGCTGAAATTCACAGACCACAAAAGAAAGGATCTTTCAATTACTTGTAAGAGCTGCACTTTCAGAAATTTTTTAAGAAAATTCACCCAGGTAATACTGCAATACAATTGGCCAATGCAATTGGCAAATTTAGGAGTAATAATTAATAAAATTGATTAGGGTCCTGTGAGAGTCTGAAAGCAGACTAGAAGTTGCAGACAGATGGTTTATGTTGAATTTTGAGGGGCAAGCTGTAACTCCATTAACAGTTTACACAGATTAGACCATGTAAAAATCATTCAAAGCTGCAGTTAACAGAAAACAGTTGAAGTCAACCAAGTGTAGAGAAATTAGTTAGAGAAGCAGATTCAGAAGTGGAATATTATATTTTATTGACAGCTGTATGCTTGAACAAAACAAATGCCCAAAGATAAAGAGTTGCTACCTCTTAGATGTAGAGTCAGATTTTAACTTCTGATCTAAAGCACAAAGAGTAGTGAAGTGCAAAGAGTACTTTAAGAACAAAACTCTCTCAAATCTCAGTGACAATTTGTTCTTCTGCATAACATGGGTTACGTGTTGTTTGAAGGACAACATGCGTTTCCAGTGAGCAAACAAAAAACAGAAAGCAAGCCAAATAAAGTGATCAACTAAAAAGAAAGCTATACACTTCACATTAGAATCAGGAGACACACAGTGTTGCAAAATGCCTATTAAGATCCAACAGCACTGAAATAGTGAAATCCTCAAAAGGTGACAATAAATTTAAACTGCTACTGTGAGAACAAGGAGAGACCAGGAGAGCACTCAGGTTTAAATTGAAAGGTCAAGCGGGAAAGGTGAATGTAGTGTTTTCTAGAAAAGATTTAAAATGCACATCTCAGAAAGGTAAAGTCAAATTGTACTCGTTTAACTAAAAACTGAATAACTATATGGAGTACTGGAAGTTCTATTTCAGAAGTGATTACATAAAAATTGCACATTCCTACTCAACAGATTTGATTGCTGTATTTATTTAGAGTCAGATTTATTTACCCCAAAGACAAAAATATGCCTTTACAACTTTTTATTCCTGTGTCTCCTTGCAGAGCCCACACAATTCAGCCAGGGGTCTAGATATTATTCATTCTTGCAAAACAGCTAAATTACATTGCAAGTTTCAACCAGCTATGCTTGTAAGACCAACCAGAACATGGATTCAGTGTAAATATTATGGAATTAAATTTTACAGTCTGCATTGTGGAGTAGGCCAGAAAAGATCTCATTGGTTCCTCTTGGTCTTAAAATCTGTATGTAAAATACTGACTTCCCTAGAAGTCATGGTGTTTTACCACTGATTTCAAACAAATGTATGCAGACAAACTAATTCGCAATCTATCTGTCATTTGTTGCCTTGAATGCAACTGACCTCTAGCAAACAAAATTCCTTGGAGGCGGTGTAGCTGTTACAGACTTTCTCCAGATTCTCAAACATCCTTCACTGTTTGTAATACTATACAAAGCTATATAATAACAGCAATTATTTAGAATGGACATCTGATTGAGGTACTTAATTCAGATTGTACTCTCATATTTAACTAAAAACTGGATAAGATATAAATACTCCAATTACCTATACAAGTGAACTATAGGGATTCAGCCCTTGATTCTCTCCATTATTCTCCATTCAGTCTTTTAGGCTTCCCAAACTAACGTGAAGTTTTTCAATTCAGTGTGAATGTATTAAATTTTAGAAAACATGGTTTGCGATTGTTTAGACTCAAAATCCTCTATTGCCATCCCACCCTACTTCTCCTGACAAAAATGCATAGGAAGTCCCACTCCAATCTGCCCCATCATGAAGAAAAAATGGACAATATAATATCTGATATATCACAGAATCACAGGTTGGAAGGGACCTCATAGATCATCTAGTCCAACCTTTCTAGGAAGAGCACAGGCTAAACAAGGTGGCCCGGCACCCTGT
Organism: Phalacrocorax aristotelis; assembly: GCF_949628215.1. Taxonomy (NCBI): domain Eukaryota; kingdom Metazoa; phylum Chordata; class Aves; order Suliformes; family Phalacrocoracidae; genus Phalacrocorax; species Phalacrocorax aristotelis. Next base: position 134,090,305 of record NC_134276.1, on the reverse strand, counting down.
CCAGCCAAATCTTAAAAGCGCCCAATGTGGCAGAATCAGCCACCTCCCTGGGGAGACTGTTCCAGTGGTCGACTGTTCTCCCTGTGAGAAATTTTCCCCTCATGTCCAATCGGAATCTCCCCGAGAGCAACTTGTGTCCATTCCCCCTTGTCCTTTCCATGTGACACCTTGTAAAAAGGGAGTGTCTGTCTCCTTTGTAGCTGCCCCTTAAGTACTGGTACATGGTGATGAGATCCCCTCTAAGCCTCCTTGATTCTCAAGGCTGAACAAACCCAGTTCTCCTAGCCTATCCTTGTATGGCAGGCTTCCCAGTCCTTTGATCATCTTGGTGGCCTTTCTCTGGACCCCTTCCAGCCTGTCCACATCTCTTCTGTATAGTGGGGACCAGAACTGTACGCAGTACTCCAGGTGTGGCCTGACAAGAGCTGAGTAGAGTGGGATAATGACTTCTTTATCTCTGCTGGTGATGCCCTTTTTGATGCAACCCAGCACCCTATCGGCCTCTTTGGCTGCAGCAGCATGCTCTTTGCTCCTATTGAGCTTCCCATCCACCAGGCCTGCCAGGTCCCTTTCCACGGAGCTGCTCTCCAGCCCGGTGGATCCCAGGCTGTGCTGCACTCCCGGATAATGTTTTCCCAGGTGCAAGACCTTACGCTTTTCCTTGTTAAACTTCATAAGGTTCTTGCTGGCCCACTCTTCCAGCCTATCCAGATCTTCCTGCAGTGTCTCTCCCTTCTGGAGTGTCTACTTCCCCACTCAACTTGGTGTCATCAGCAAACTTCATCAGGCTACACTTGATCCCATTATCCAGATTGCTTATAAAGATGTTGAAAAGCATTGGGCCCAATATCGATCCCTGGGGAACTCCACTTGTGACAGGTTGCCACTTGGAAAAGGAGCTATTTACCACCACCTTTTGGGTGCGGCCTGTCAGCCAGTTCCCCACCCACTGCACAGACCACTTGTCTAGGCCATAACACATCAATTTCTCCAGGAGGAGGCCATGGGCGACTGTATCAAAGGCCTTGGAGAAGTCCAGGTAAATGTCCACCGCCCGACCCATGTCAACCAGGCAAGTCACTTTGTCATAGAAGGCCACCAGGTTTGTCAGGCATGATCTGCCCTTAGTGAGGCCATGTTGGCTTTTCCCAATCACGTCCTTAATTTGACTTGTGATGGACCTCAGGAAGATTCGTTCCATAACTTTCCCAGGGATTGAAGTAACGCTGATGGGCCTATAGTTACCAAGATCCTCACTCGAGCCTTTCTTGTAGATAGGGGTAACATTTGCCTTCCTCCAGTCCTCTGGGACATCCTCCGTTCTCCATGAGTTATCAAAGATTATGGAGAGTGGCCTTGAGATGATGTCAGCCAGCTCTCTCAACACCCTCAGGTGGATGGCGTCAGGGCCTATCAATTTGTAGGGGTCAAGCTCCTGTAATAATTCATATACTAACTCTTCCTTCACTCATGGTGGGTCAGTGTTTGGATGAATCATCAATTTCGTTCCTAAAGCCTGGGACCTTACAGTGCTGGTAAAGACAGGTGAAGAAGGTGTTGAGGACCCCTGCCTTTTCTGCATCGTTGGTGATTGACTCTCCTACTCTGTTTAACAGTGGGCCTATGTTTTCCTTCTTTTTCTGCTTATCATTGACATACCTGAAGAAACCCTTCTTGTTATTTTTGACATCTACGGCCAGTTTCAATTCAAGCTGGGCTTTTGCTTTTCTAACTGCATCTCTACATGCTCTGGCAATGCCCTTGTAGCTCTCGACAGATGATCCTCCACTCCTCCATCTCTGGTATGCTTCCCTTTTGGATTTGAGTAGACCCAGGAGGTCATGGTTGAGCCATGGGGGCCTCCTGCTCCACTTACTTCCCTTTCTTTTGTAGGGGATAAATTGGCTTTGTGCTGTTAATAGAGAGTTCTTGAAGAACTCCCAGCACTCACTAGCTCCTTTGTATTCCATGGAAGCATTCCATGGAATCCCTCCCAACTGAGCCCTAAGTGAACTGAAGTTTGCTCTTCTAAAATCCAGAACCCTTGTCTTAGAGCTGACCTTCAGCACTCTCAGCAGAATCCCGAACTCCACAATATTTTGATCACTGCAGCCAAGGCTATCACTAACAGAGATATTACACAGCAGGTTTTCTCGGTTTGTGAATAGCAAGTCCAGCAGCGCCTCCTTCCTGGTTGGCACTTCTAACATTTGTATCAGGAAACAGTCCTCTATACATTCCAGGAACTTGGTGGATGACATGCAAGCTGCTGTATTGTTCTTCCAGCAGATGTCTGGGTAGTTGAAGTCATCCGTAAGGACCAGGTTCTGTTGGCCAAAAGCTTGCTTTAGTGCCCCATTGGCACTGGCATCATGATTAGGAGGTTGGTAGCAGATGCCTACTATGAGGTCCTGCTTGACTTTAACCCAGAGGCATTCAATAGAGCAGTCGCAATCACCGTAGTTGACTTCGATACATTCAAGCCTTTCCTTAATGTAGAGTGCAACTCCTCCACCTCTTCTACCCTGACTGTCTTTACGAAAGCGCTTATAACAGTCCATTGCGATCCCCCAGTCATTTGAGTTGTCCCACCATGTTTCAGTTACTACTATGATGTCATAACCTTCTGAGTGGGCACAGAGCTCCAGTTCCTCCTGTTTGTTACCAAGACTGTGAGCATTCATATATAATTATTTCTCAGTTCAAAATAAAGACAACATAAGTAAAGTGCTTCTGTCTTCCAGCTGAAGAGTCTCCTGAAACGAAAACCTGTTCAGAAAACTGCAATCCTAGAGAAGGCAAATGTATCACCTCAAAAATAGGTCTAACATAACATATGGGCCAGAGAAAAATTTCACTCTATGGTCAGTAATACACGTATGTGCACGCACACACACTCTGACACTTGGATCATTACCAGCAGGCAGGCCCAAAACATTCAGAGTCTAATAGGCCCCATTGGCTGAGGCCATTTTTTTTTCAACACAATTTTTACATTATTTTACACAAATAACTGTACGTTGTATTTGGGCCCTTTCCACAATACTGGCCTCTTGCCTACATTCCTACTCTCTGCACTCATGAAGATTGTGCATGATGGCACATTATGCACATGCACCTTTAGATTGCAACATAGATGCACACAGAGCAATGCAGAGAAGGATCTAGGCATGAAACAAAGACGTGTGAGCTGGATATTTTGAAGAAGGTGGAAGTGGGCAGAGCAGGAAGGATGGAAGAGACATGATCAAAACAGTTACACCATCTGAAGCACCGATGTTAGTAAGGGAGAAAATGAACAGCAGAAAAAGACAGAGGAATTCAGGACATAGAAGAGGGATTTCTAGAAAATGTACTACTGTGGAGATGCTATGGAGGGAGATGCGACAGAAAGTGGCTACAACTAGATGAGAGCACTAACTGAAAGGCATACAAGGCTAAGTTAAAAGTCAAAAAGGTATAGAATGCAAGTACAAGCGATCTATCTTACATCATACAGCAGAGGAAAAAACCAACTTTCATGAAGATCTGGTAATAGGACATAGGTGAATGTTAAAGGTGAAAACAGTTTGGGACTTTCAGACAAAAACATCTGCATAAGAAGTCAGAACTGAGGCCAAGTAGAGCAAATAAGGTGTATCTGAAAATACTGCTCCTGAGAGACAAAAAAATTTGCAGATTTCATGTTCACAGTGATGAGTTGGAGGCAAAATGACAGAGCTGGGGTAATTAATACCATCAACATTGTGAGCTCTTAGTACTTGACTAAGTCGCACTTAAGACATAAATCTTAAGCTTTAATAAAGGTAATTTCCTGCTGCTAACATGCAGGGCATGAACCAAACCTCTGTTTTATACATAAAACTAGAGAGAAGCCTCAAACTGTTTTTGCATGAATAACACTGCAGGGGAGAGAAGTAAATAGGAAAGAGCTGAAATGTATCAGTTTGTCAAGCATATCTTTGATACAAAACTGAAATGTGAAGGTCTTATTTTTCAGAAATCAACAGATACAATCAAGTAGTTCACACACATTTTAAGCTGAGGAACTATTTTTTCAAAGAACGATATTAATTTCCCTAAGCTTTTTTTCATACCAATAAAAAAAACACCATCCAAAACCAAATCTAAAAACCTAACAACTCACTTTCCCTCAACATTGCAGTACATCTACCTGTTTCAAAGTAAGCTATAGCCAAAAAATATTGTCATTTAAACAGTAAAGGAAATTTCATTGAGGCTGCCAGAAATAGTAATCTTTAAAGCATATGCAATGTTTACCTCAAAAACACTATGGCTAATTGGGAATCTCTACTGAACCTCTAAATACAGGGAAAACAATTTCACCTGCTATGCTGAGGAAGTGTTGCATCCAGCTTTGGGTCTTCCCACCTTCGTACTGAAATAATGAGGAACACACAGATGCTCTACTTTGCTACTGTGCAGCAAGGATGGTTATTTGATTCTGACATGAGATAGATTACCTCATTATTTTAAAGACCCTACTAGAAAAGCAGTTCAATACTAAATGACTCCTCTTTAGAGGATATTCAGCATGCAATATAAAAAATTTTTAGTTATTCCAATATGCTTGTCAGGTCACCCCGTAAAGCAAAATATTTCAGCCTTGTCTCCTAATGATGGGTCTAATTTTCTGCTCAGTGACATCAAGATTAAATTCTGTGGTCAAAACAGTTTCGCTGCAGTATTGGCATGAGGGGAATTATACTACGGAAATCACCAGCAGCCAAAGTTATATAACAATAACTAAAAGTCTCCTTTCCCTTGCTTAGTAAGTCCAGTCAGCTGCATGTGGGCAAAAATGTGTTTTACATGGCATTTTTAAAGCTCCAACAAATCACATAAGAAGCTCCTAAATATTGCCTGCTTTCACCTTTCTAAGGTTTTGTAAATCACAAAACCAAGTAATTAAGGCATTAACGTCACTTTTTTTTCCTGTCGTGTACTTTGTTTGCTGAGTTCTCAAGCCTAAGGGAGCTAGTGTCATGGAATACAGACCTAACTAAATATAGAATGCGAGGCATCTACATTTGGCCTTTTGAGAATATGATTGTTAATATTTCCAATTCTTACACAATTCTAGCTTTATCGACACATAATACTAGCAAGCCCTTGTAAACTCCTCAGCTAGCTCCAGAAATGCTCTGTGCTGGCATCTGAGAGTATACATTTGAAATAAGAACAAATAAATGAAAACTGAGACAATAAAAAGAAAGTAAGCCTGCTTTTTTGTGGACTTCTAAATGAAAACTATTTCAAGGATAAGTGAAGAATTATTTGACTCTAAAATAACAATGTCTTTCTTCCCTGCTATGAGAAATAAAACAGATGTAAAGAAATGCATAATAAGTAATGATGTATTTACCTTGATTAGTGAAACCAAACAGATCCATCCAATAATTCTCGAAGTGTTTGACATTTGGATATGATACATAAGGAAATTAAATTGTGGGTCAAGGTGGGTGAAGATGGACCACATCTCTTAAAAAGCTCTCACGTAAAAATGTATCTGAATTTACCTTTAAACATATCTTAAAAGACCGTTAGTCAGAACTTCAGCAATGTAAACTGGAACAGCACTAGTGATGTCATTGCAGATATGGTGATTTATACAGGGAAGCTAAGAATCCAATCCATTCATTTTTTATTTTTTTATTATCCTAATGTAGCATGATATATTCTCTCACTGCTGAAGTTTTTGGGCTATGTAAAAAGAGTGAATATGCATAAAGAGACCATTAGGACCATAATACATTTTAATAAAAATGTGTTATATCTACTGTGTTACAGACTTTTAAACAAAATATAGTTTATGAAGTAAGGATATTCTAATTAAGGAAAATATATCTAAATTGTACAGGACAGTATTAATAAGCTTGTCACAACTAAACTGTAAACTCTACCAGCAACATGTAAGGCCGCTAAATATTGTTGAATGGGAACACCTACAGCAGCAGGGAAAGAACAACAAATATGATTCTGATACAATAATGAAAATGGAACCAAATCTTTTAATATGATCATATGGAAAGTTATGCAAAATAAGTTGCTCTAAAAATAAAGATTTACTAGCAAGACAACCTATTCTTGATCAGCTGATTGTGAGTTAGGTCCCCTCTTGCCATGAATTGCCTCTGGATCAGAAGGTTTTCCAGTGTTAAGATTAAGAGCTGCTTTGGTCAAGCTCAGTCCTATGTCAACAAGTATAAATGACTTTGGGAATAGATCTTGTTTCGTGTCCTGCCAAGAGTACGAACAGGCCAAGATAAAAGTTAATCACCCGCTCCCAGCTAGCTGTACAGAAAGTCCTTGTGAGTTTCTGTTCCACTAAAACACCATCCTACTCAGAGAGCATTCAGAACCCATCAGAACTACAATTTAATTTTTATTTATAGTTTAAAAATCTATTTTAGCACCCAGAAAAGGGGAAATAAGTAGGGAAACAGAATGTAAAGTGAACACACCCATATTACCACCACATCAATTGACAACTACAATGAAACATCATAGCAGAGCCCTGCAGCATGCCCTGAAGCTGCAGGATGCTGCACAAGAAAGTATTTAATAAATATCACACTTACTCTTTAAAAGGCTAGAATAGAATCAAGTGAAAGCTCCAACAGTGAGAGCAGCCCAAATAAGAAAGAATGCTGAAAATGCAAGAAATTTTCAAGAGAGGACTTATATTCTCTGATGATTCCATGCTGGGAAGAGTGGCTGATACACCAGAAGGCTGTGCGGCCATCCAACAAGACCTTGACAGGCTGGAAAGCTAGGCCAAGGGGAATCTCATGAAATCCAACAAAAGCCAGTGTCAGGTCCTGCACCTGGGCAGGAACAACCCCATGCACCAGTACAGGCTGGGGGCTGACCTACTGGAAAGCAGCTCTGTGGAGTGGTTTCCACCAGCACACTATCTTGGAGTGCTGGTGGACCGCAAGCTGACCCTTAACCAGCACTGTGCCCTCATGGCCAAGAAGGCCAACAGTATCCTGGGCAGCATAAAAAGGAGTGTGGCCAGCAGGTTGAGGGAGGCTATCCTCCCCCTCTACTCTGCCCTAGTGAGGTCATATCTGGAGTACTGCATCCAGTTTTGGGCTCCCCAGTTCAAGCAGGACAGGGAACTACTTGAGCAAGTCCAGTGGAGAGCTACCAAGATGGTCAGGGGACTGAAGCATCTCTCTTACGAGGAAAGGCTGAGAGCCCTGGGTTTGTTCAACCTGGAGAAGAGAAGACTGAGGGGGTATCTTATCAATGCCTATAAATACCTGAAGGGTGTGTGTCAAGAGGATGGGGCCATACTCTTTTCAGTGGTGCCCAATGGGCACAAGTTGGAACATAGGAAGTTCCACTTAAATATGAGAAAAAACTTTTTTACTGTTAGGGTGACAGAGCAGTGGAACAGGCTGCCCAGAGAGGTTGTGGGGTCTCCTTCCCTGGAGGCATTCAAAACCCACCTGGATGCAGTCCTGTGCACCCTGCTCTATGTGTATCTGCTCAAGCAGGGGGGTTGGATGAGATGATCTCCAAAGGTCCCTTTGAACCCCTATAATTCTGTGATTCCAAAGACATTAGGATGTTGATCAAAGTGATGAAACTATCACCTTCCTGCTTCTGAGTTCAATGATATTCCTCTGTACCCAGGGGAATACCCAAAATAACAGAAGTGTTGTGTTACAGTCCCTTAAAAACACAATTATACAACCTTGAAATCAATATAGAGCTGTTCAGAATTGTGTTGTATAATAAGGATATTTCCAAGCCTCATGAGCACTAGCTCTTAATACATCGCTAGAGAGAACTAGGTATAATAAATACCTTAATTCCATTGTTAGCTGTGGCCTGTTCTTGCAGAATTGCAAATGAGAGTTTTCTCCCTTTCACGAATTGTTGTGTCAAAGCACACAGTCTTTTCATATCTCTTCCATCTGACCTTTATGAGTGTTACTTACAACTTACCTACACAGAATACGGCCTACCCCTAAATATTATCAGTTCCTTGCAAATAAGATGCATGCTAGAGTTGATATCGCTTTGATACTTTAAAATTACTCCTGTCCCAAAGACTGAATTCCACTGAATTACAACTGAGGTTGTATATAAGAAAATATATTTGTCCTTTGGAGGGCAGGGAAAAATTTCAAAAACTGGGTCAATCTTTTGTCCAGTGAAATCGACAGCAGTACTGCAGTCTTCCAGGATTGTAAGGCTGCCTATCAACTAGAATTTGTGACTGGAATATTCTCCTTGTGTGGCATGCGTATCATCAGAAGCATCCCAAAGGGGAAGGCTTTATCTCTCACTAAGTTCACTAGAAGCTGAGGAGATTTTGTCCCTTAATAGATGAAATCTAATTAATAACCCTCTGTACTCCTGTTGACCATGGTCACAGTGCTTGAACTAATCTCCTAAACAGACTTGGGGGCTTGGAATTTTGTGGGCTAAGATAAATACAACTTGAATAAGATTGCATAAAACATTTGATCTCTGACACAGATGTTGAAGTCAATCAGAATCTTTGCAGATTTTTTAGCAGTTATATCAACATAAAGATGCCAACTGTGCAGTACTTTCTAGTAGCATTCAAGATTCTGGAAACCCATGTCAAATCTTCAGTGAGTGTCTTGCTCAGTTTGCCTCTACAAAAGACTAAAGGTACTTATGTTCAGAGACTGTTTTAATGTCATACAATAATACTTCTTGTGCTCTGCCCATCAGAAGAGAGCATCCTGCAGAACAGGTTATTTGCTTTTGGTAACGCAGATTCCCCACTGCTTGAACTACAGCCCCTGGAGCGGCTGACACAATTACCAATTTCCTTCCTATTCTAGGAAAGGGAAATCAGTGAAATAAGTGAAAGCCATGCCACTTAACGGAAACTTGCAAGAACACAGAAATTATGTACTGTGAGAAGGCGAGAGGAGGGTTATGGCTGGAGTCAAGCAAAAGTTAAATAGTGAGGAGGGGCTGTAGGAAAAGTTTATATAATGTCTTTAAATGGATGAGAGCAGCTGTATCAGCTACAAGAGTAATACTCAGATTTTTTCTAAATGATGCCACCTACTTGTTCATGTCATCCACCTCACCACTTCAAGGCACACTTGTCTTGGAAATTAAGCAGCAGTTCAACTTTTTAAAGAGACAGTAAAAAAAAAACTGGAGGATAGGAAGGATCAGAATGATTGAGTTGGGACTTCATTTCTATTCCCACAGAATCTTCCCTTCAAACCCACTGTGGTTTCCTCCATACTGACTTCAGAAACTAGTGAGATGAATTCTTCCCAGCTCTCTTCCTGTAGGAAAATATTTTTTACACAAGCATAGATATTTCAGAATGAAACATTACAGCCTTAGTTGTCCCTTCTGTTTAGCTTTTTCAAGAGCATGCAAGCAGGAAATCAGCATGGCGACTGGGAGTGGTCTTATCACTTGAGGTAGCCTAGACTGGGATAGGTATAGGTACAAAAAATTTCAGGATAGTTTGCACTCCTGCAGGTTCAAGAATAAGTGAAGTTTTTACTTTGCAGTGCTCTACGGCATTCTTTATAGGACTAATGGAGACAGAAAATACAGTCTTAATGTTAAAGTTACTTTTTCCAAAAGTAAGACATTGTGCATAAAATCTCATTTTCGGCTTCAAAGTCAGTAAATGGAATATAAGTTCCTGACAGTTTCAGTAGGCAATATAAGTATTCCTATGTGACTAGGACTAGGATTTACTTCTTCCAACTTACTAAGAGCACTAGATGAGCATAAATCCTAACTGATCATAAATCTATTCAGGTTAATGGAACAACTTCCATTGCCTTTACTGTATTTCGCTTCAGCGTACTGCAGACAGCATAACAGTCATCTCCAAAAAGAAAGTTGAAATGTAGTACAGATACAAAGACAGAGTCAACTTATTGGGTACAGAAGAATGTATCTGCTTTCCTGGATATGCGAGAAGCAATTTAGAAATTAGCATTTATTTATATGAAAAGCTCAGAAATTAAAAGAATATTTAAGACTCTTTGGCTTTAAGATTCCAGTCATGGAATCACACAGAATAAATTGATATTGGAAGGAACATCTGAAGATTGTCTATGTCAATCCCTGCTCTTGAATCACTGTCAGCTAGAGCAGCTTGCTTAGTGTTCAGTCAGGTTTTTAATATCTCTAAAGATATTCAAGGAATATGCAACATACCTGGGCTAACTGTTCATGTGTTTGACCAACTTATACAGCAGACAAGAGGGTTTTTAAGTTCAAACAGAATTTTCTGTAAGTGGAATTTATGCCTATAACGTAACTGAGAATAGTCTGAATCCATTTTCTTTATTCAGACATCCATACCCATAAATACAATCCTCCCTGAACCTCCTTTTTTAAAAACTAAACATACCCAGATCTCTCAGCTTCTCCTTGCATAAAACATGCTCCTGTCCCTTAATAATCTTAGCGGCCCTTCACTGGAATTGCTCCAGCATGTCCAAGTAGTTCTTGTACTGGGGAGTCCAGAATGGAACACGTATCCCAGATGTGATTTCATTAATGCTGAGTAGAGGGTAATAACTTCCTTGATCTTCCAGCAACACTAAATGTCATGGTCCCTTTGGATCACTCAGCTTTACAGGACAATCTACTCTGATTCATTCTTTGCACAATCTCATTAAGGAATACAAGAGACAAACGCAACAAACCAGGGCTCAAGCCCCATTTGCCCAGACTAACCCATTACGTGAAGTCACTCATTCACCAGTCAAGTCACAAGGTTTCATAACTTGTAACCCGTTCATGTACCTACAAGCCAAAAAAGAAAAATAAAAAGGAATTTATTACCTAGCCAATAGCAGGAGTACTTGGCCACCTCCTCAGTCACTGTACAAGCACCCTCTCTATCACACCAAGAAACATAAACATCTCAGCAGTCCAGCTGATTTTAGCTCCACTTCAAAAGCTTTTTGGGTCAGCTGATGGTTTATACCTTCCAGCTTTGAGGTTTGGTCTATAGCATTTCCATAAGTTAGTGGATTCTGACAAAAGTGTCAGACAAAAGCCAATAGCTGCAGGAGCCAGCAATTTGTAGGGCTGTGTAAGGGCTCCTTCAGGGCTCTTTAGCTTTTTCTGGCCACCTGCCTCAGGTGTTCCTGACGAAGTGAAGGCAAAGCCAATTATCATTGGTCACAGCTGTTGCCCCAATGGCTTGGTTGCTCTGTGCCTGTAGACTCTGATTACTCTTTCTAGATCAGGTGAGGTGTCTTTCAACAAGCTCCTCCCAGGAAGGAGAGACTTGGGATGAGATAATCAACAGTGCCATCCACCACCAAACTCTGTAAGATGTACAAGGACTAGCCTCAGAAATGCTTCCAGCTTCATGCTCCTGGGAAGCTTTTTTCTCTGGTACATGGCTTTCTAGAGATATAAGCTGCCATTGCTTGTCCATTGCTAATAGCTAACCCAGCTGCCCTCCATTCACCAGTCCTGGCCATGGAGCTACCAGCATTCTGCTGCAGCATCAGGGCATTAAATGAGAGCCTTGTTCACAGCTGAAGCTGTACCCCAGGATAGTATCCACTTCAAAAGCTTTTGGTCATGTGATGGGTTATACTTTCCAGCTCTGAAGTTTGCTCTATTGGTAAATGAGTGCTTCTTTAATTTTTCTTAGTTACTGTGGAGGAATAGATAGAACCACCTCACAGGTTGCTTTTACTTCCTACCTCTGAGTGCACATTTTTGAGGAAGCATGATTTACAAGCCTGCTGCCGATCCATTAATAGGGCCGCTAACACAGCAAGCTTCCCACTATGGTCCCAGTTGGCTTGTTGGTCGTACTGATTTATAGCAAAAGTTTGCACAGTAACTCTGTCTGTAGTCTCTCAAATATTCTTTGTGGGAAAATTTAAGTCAGAGCATTGCAACTTCATTTGACTGCTGTCTTTTCATAATTGCTTGTGTCACAAAGTGTGGAATGAATGCCTTTGTAGTGGCTCTTGACCCAGGAATACTGAAATGTGTCCACAAGTTAAAAAAAGACTGCCTCTCTTAAGGACTATGAAGTGCAAATATAGCACCTCTGACTCAGGAAGTCCTAAACCTGCTGTAAATTTTTGAACCCTTGGCAAATGCTCCAATGAAATATTACTGCAGACTTGTTTTGTACTTGCGTTCTGTCTACTGTTAACCAATTCTGCAGGCAGGATCTTGGGACACTCCCTTTGATCCTATCCAACAAGAACATTTCTTTGTTCTTATGTTCACTGTTGAGTAGCAGCCTGTGATTTAGATATGTGAGACACCAATCTAAGTCCAATCACCTCATATTTAGGGAGCAGCAAAAGAACATCCGTGCAATGTCCACCACTGCTACTGTGATGTTTTTACAGAAGCAGAGCCTACAAGTGAGATGCTTCAGTCACAGGGGCACAAGATTCCTTATGCCAGATATCTTCCAGTCACCTTCCCCACCAACGCTGCTGCTGCTGCTGACAAGATCGTGGGAAGCTACACCTGTGCAGCAAACTCTGACCACTATCAGGTGTCCCTAAATTCTGGGTGTCACTTCTGTGGAGGTTCCCTCATTAACAGTCAGTGGGTCCTGTCAGCTGCTCACTGCTACAAGTTGTGAGTGGAAAAAAAAATATATTCTTCCGTAACCTAATTGTTTCTTCCAGTTCACTTCTAGCAGGAATTCTGAGCTGTGAGACCCAAATATGTAAGTGATTCCATTCTGACAGGAGACAACCAAGGAATGGGTGGCTCATTCAGGAAGCTGGTCTGAGGCATCATGAGGGGTATTTCAATTCTGCAAATGTTTAAGTGAATACAGATCACTTTCTGAAATGGCAATGGGATAATGTAGCAACAGGCTGTGCTGTCTTGTAAATTGCACTAATCTTGCTAAAACTTAGACACTGAAGAACAGGAAGAGGAATGAAGTCAGGGTGATAGCAGTTTGCCTTTTTCCAGAATGTTTGTATAAAGCACTGTTATATATTCAATTTGTCCCCACTCAACAAAATAAATCTACAGAAATTCACCACCTGTACTGGGACTGGGTAAGTGTGGATCCCCAGGACTTACTGTAGAACTAGAAAGATAATCTGCATGAAAACAGCTACTATGATAGCGATGTTGAAGCAAGAGCATACAGTGACAGGGAGGTTCCTCATAACCTGTCAGTAGCAGTAAAGTATATGCCATTCCTTGTCTTTTCCAGTTGCATCCAAGTGCAGCTTGGGAAACATAACCCGGCACTCACAGAATTGACACAGCAGCTGATTAGTTCAACTAAAGTCATCTACCACTCTGGCTACAGCTAGGCAACACTGGACAATGACATTATGCTCATCAAGCTTGCCGAACCAGCCCACCTCAACTGAGCTGTCCAAACAATTCCTCTGCCTACTAGCTGTGTGGCCACAGGCACCACATGCCTAATCTCTAGCTGGGGCAACACACTCAGGAATGACAGCGGGTACTCTGTGGGAATGTACAGCATCATGGGGGCCCAGGAGACACTCTGAGACTTTACAATTAACTCCAAACTGTACAGGGTAAAGCACAGAGAAGTGCTGTGGGACAGGCCTTTTTGAGTGATCAGTCTGTGTAGGACAGTAACCATTTAACTGCTTTAAAGGGAAGACTTTATAAGGTCCTTCCTCTTGTTCTGTGTTAGGAACATGGAATCACTTAAATCATCCATATGCCATTCACCAGCATATTCATAATGCCATAGATTTTGTGGCCTGATGCTATCAGCCATGCAGTGCCAAGCACTAGCAATTTAACTAATGACAATAGAATTGTTAGTTCTCTGAGAACAAGATAAAAATCTGTGATTGTGGATCTAAAATTACTACAAGAGGGCTCCTTTCTCTTACACCGATGGTCAGGGGTGTGGATGGTGACTGGTGTCTAATCCACTGACAACAGCTAAACCTGCACCAGAGGAGAGGATGGTTTTCCTGAGGGCCAGGTTTCCTCCAGCATATGTGCTACAAAACTAGCTCTTAGCTCCACACTTGCCAATTGATGATTTTCTAGGTATCAGAAAAATTAACATCTGCAGTGTAAAATGGTAGACCCATGAATAGAATCTGTTCCATTGAAATAACAGGAATCCATGCTGCGATTATTGTTCAGGGGGAAAATGATGACTGCTAAAAGAGGTTGTTCAGTGATTACTCTTCTGCCAAGAAAGATCTTCTCTGGGCTCTGAAATGAACTCAGAGATGTCATCAACCATCTCTCCCTATTTACTTATAGATCCATATCCAGACACCTTGCAGTGCCTGAAGGCACCTGTACTCTCCTCAACCAAGTGCACCAATTACTCCCCTGGGAAAATTGCCAAGAACATGATATGTGTAGCATTCATGGAGGGAGGAAGAGACTCCTGCCAGGTAAAACATCTGCCTGATGAAAGTTGCTTATTGAGTGAGGCTAGGCTTTTTCCCACTCAGTTAGTCATTGTCCCTTTTTTGAGAGAGCAAATGCCTTTGCACTAATTCTCCACAAGCAGACCATGCCATCTCCTATGCCTTAGGCTAGTGAAAATGGAGGAGTGCTGCACCAGAGAGTCAGTAGTAATCATAGTCACTTTAGAGCTTAGGACACAAATGTTAGTTTTGGACTCACTGAAGATGAAACAGCCACTATGCCAAGATCCAGGCGGTCTGGCAAATGAACACACCTGACAATTGCCCTGAGTTTTACATGTGCCTAGCTCCATGGAATTATTTGGCAGGATAATATTTACAACATACATATCCTAATCATCTGCCAAGGACTGTGTCTGTCTAAAATAGGCAGCTTACTCACCGTTAGCTGTGGTGCCCTTGGAGCTAAAGGAAGACACAGTGGTGATGCTACTGTGGAGTGGTAATCAGAAATGACCTTTGTAGATCTTCTGTGTAGAAAAAGCCCAGTGGAGCTTCCTTGAATGTCAGTGATATCTGGGATCTCTGGCTCATCAGTTAGCTGATACCATTTGCTGAATATCCATATTTTATGTGCACAGGGGGATTCTGGCAGTCCAGTAGTCTGCAATGGGCAGCTCCAGGGTGTCATTTCCTGGGGTATTGGACATGCACAGAAAGGCTATCCCAGGGTTTACAGTAAGATTTGCAATTACATCTCTTGGATCAAAGCAACTATGTCTGTCAACATAGACACTCTCATTCTATGTGACCTGCTTTTTCTCATTATTTTCTTCTGGTTTGGGACTGCACATAGAAAAATTATCAACAAATAAAGACTTCCAGGCACCCCTTCTTTGTGCAACATTTTTCTGAGTACTTCCATAGGCTATGATATGGAGGACAGAGTCAGGGAATGTCACTCTGGGGAAAATATTTATTTGTAGTGCCTCTCAACTCCCAGGATCTTGGAACATTTTGCAGCCTCATCCTCAGGAGTCTTTTAGTCAGTTACAGGCAGCCATTTCTGGAGCAGCCCATCTTTTCTGTTTATCAGCATGTCCTCAGGTACTGCAAAACTGCCTAAAAGAGCTGAGAGAGTGCGCTGAATCCCACAGGCATCATACTCCCACCGTAGAAAACAGCAGGCAGCAACACAAACCCTCCCCCATCACCCCCACTTACTCCCCCAACAATACGACTGAACATTTCCCTGCTTGAAAGCTCTACTTGGGGAATGAAAAAACCTCTTGCTAGGCCTTGTTCTTTTCACATACCAGTGCCACTTGCGGTGTTGTCTATACCTTTTTGCTCAGTTAACTGGTTGTGTTGGGCTTGCTTAGTTTTCCTGGAAGAGGCAAAAGGACAGAGATGTTCCTGGGTTCTCGTTTTAACTCCTCCTAACCCCAAGCTGGCACTGGAATTGTAAGTCCATGAAAAAAGCTGCCAAAGTTGCCAACGGGCTGTGGAGCTGTCTCCTAAAAAAACAGAAAAGGGAAATAGAGAGTTTGAGTAAAATAACAGTGTAGGAAGAACAGAGAATAGGTGAAATGGGGGAAAATTTAAAAGAAATCTGACACTGGAGAAAAGGGAGGGAGAGGAGAAAAGCATGGCATGAAGGAACAAATGCCATTTGCCTCTGTAGAGGGTTTCTGCCTGGCTTTCTCAGATGCTTTGCAACAGCGAGGCCCAGCAATTGCTTTTAGTGCTCGCACCTTTTGTGTGGGAGCAAAGCTTGGATGTTTCTTCAATTTTGGAGCTGGCTGTGGCAAAAATGACAGGCAGAGAGGGAGAGAATGTTTGGACATTTGGGAGGCTAGGCAGGCACAAAGATCTAGTGTTGGTGTGGCTGTGAAAGGGCTGCCAAGGGCCAGGGAGGACCAGGATTTCCTTTTAGTACTGGCACCTTTTGTGTGGGAGCAATCTTTGGATGTTTTCAGTTTTGGAGCCTGACTGCAGCAAAAAATGAGAGGCAGAGAAGGAGAGAATGTTTGGATATTTGGGAGGCTATGCAGGCACAGGGCCCCAGTGTTGGTGTGTCTGTGATTTTACTGGGTGTGTGAATATTGTAATCACTGGTGGCCAATGTATTGTTTGGAAGGTGGGGAATACTGACCAGAAAATGGGTCATTGCAATATAACACCATTTTGCAATTAATGTTATTTTGTAAAACAGAAGGAAAATAGAATGAAATGGCTTATGTTGATTTATTCTTTACATTGTGGAATCATCCAAAGCGGCAGAAACAGTGTGGGATATATCCCCAAAATTATATGGCAATGGTTTTGAAAGGAGGAAAATGTGGTGAGAACTTGAAAAAGTGTTGATCTACTTGTGATATTGGATACTTTGCTTGATGAAACTGACAAGAAAATGGTATTGTATACAGCAGAGGTGGGGCTGACTGGTTGATAGTTCCCAGGCTCCTTCTTTTTATGCTTTCTGAAAATGGGTGTAATGTTTCCCTTTTTCCAGACCCTAGGCACTTCACTTTTCACTGCCATGACTTTTCAAATATGATTGAGAGTACCTTGGTAACTGCATCAGCCAGTTCCCTCAGACCCCTGGATACACCTCATTGGGTCCCACCTGGGTGAGCCTAGACTGTTCCAAAAGACACCCAGATAACCTGGAGAGCCCTACCAAAACAGGGGCTCTGTCCTTACCTCGGCTTCCAATGGACACAACACTCGCTTTCACTCTTGCCAGAGTCCAGATCCAAACCTGAAAATGTCCAAGGATTGCTTCCACAGGAAAGGCGCCAGCACTAAAACCTATTGCTGGTACTCACCTTCCATTTAGCTTTTGCTAAATGTGTATCCCAGTGCTTGAAAGTTCCACTCCCCATTGCTCTCAGTGTAGTTTTTAACAGTCCATTGTACCGTTCAATTTTCCCAGAGGCTGGTGCGTGATAGGGGATGTGATACACCCACTCAATGCCGTGCTCTTTGGCCCAGGTGTCTATGAGGCTATTTCGGAAATGAGTCCCGTTGTCTGACTCAATCCTCTCTGGGGTGCCATGTCGCCACAGGACTTGTTTCTCAAGACCCAGGATAGTGTTCCGGGCAGTGGCGTGGGGGACAGAATATGTTTCCAGACAGCCAGTCATTGTTTCTACCATTGTAAGCACATGGCGCTTGCCTTGGCGGGTCTGTGGGAGTGTGATATAGTCAATTTGCCAGGCCTCCCCATATTTATATTTCAGCCATCGTCCCCCATACCACAGAGGCTTTACCCGCTTCGCTTGCTTGATTGCAGCGCATGTGTCACATTCGTGGATAACCTGTGCAATAATATCCATAGTCAAGTCCACCCCTCGATCACAAGCCCACCTGTATGTTGCATCTCTCCCTTGATGGCCTGAGGTGTCATGGGCCCACTGAGCTAGAAATAGATCACCCTTATGCTGCCAGTCCAGATCCACCTCAGCCACTTCAATCTTGGCAGCCTGATCTACCTGCTGGTTGTTTCGATGTTCTTCAGTGGCCCAACTCTTGGGGACGTGAGCATCCACATGCCATACCTTTACAACCAGTTTCTCTACCCGGGCAGCAATATCTTGCCACAATGTGGCAGCCCAGATGGGTTTGCCTCTGCGCTGCCAGTTGCTTTGCTTCCATTGCTGCAGCCAGCCCCACAAGGCATTTGCCACCATCCAGGAGTCAGTATAGAGACAGAGCACTGGCCACTTTTCCCGCTCAGCGATGTCTAAGGCCAGCTGGATGGCCTTTATCTCTGCAAACTGGCTCGATTCACCTTCTCCTTCAGCAGTTTCTGCTACTTGTCGTGTAGGACTCCATACAGCAGCCTTCCATCTCCGGTGCTTTCCCACAAGGCGACAGGACCCATCAGTGAACAGGGCATATTGCTTCTCATCTTCTGGCAGTTTGTTATACAGTGGGGCTTCTTCAGCACGTGTCACCTCCTCCTCTGGTGATAATCCAAAATCTTTGCCTTCTGGCCAGTCCATAATCACTTCCAAGATTCCTGGGCGACTGGGGTTTCCTACTCGAGCCCAGTGCAACCCATTTACTCCACGTAGCATCAGTTGCATGGTGTGTAGAGGGGATGTTTCCTTTGAACATCCAGCCCAGCACTGGCAGTCGGGGTGCCAGGAGCAACTGTGCTTCAGTACCAACCACTTCTGAAGCAGCTCGGACCCCTTCATATGCTGCCAATATCTCTTTTTCAGTTGGAGTATAGCGGGCTTCGGACCCTCTGTATCCCCGACTCCAAAACCCTAGGGGTCGACCCCGGGTCTCCCCATGTGCTTTCTGCCAGAGGCTCCAGGTAGGGCCATTCTCCCCGGCTGCAGTGTAGAGCGCATTTTTTACATCTTGTCCTGCCCGGACTGGCCCAAGAGCTACTGCATGAACTATTTCTCGTTTAATCTGTTCAAAGGCTTGTCGTTGCTCAGGGCCCCATTTGAAATAATTTTTTTTCCGGGTCACTTGATAGAGAGGGCTTACGATCAGACTGTAATTTGGAATATGCATTCTCCAAAAACCCACAATGGCCAAGAAAGCTTGTGTTTCCTTTTTGCTAGTTGGTGGAGACATGGCTGCTATTTTGTTGATCACATCCATTGGAATCTGACGACGACCATCTTGCCATTTGATTCCTAAGAACTGGATTTCTCGTGCAGGTCCCTTCACCTTACTTTGTTTTATGGCAAAACCAGCTCTCAGAAGGATTTGGACTATTTTCTCTCCTTTCTCAAAAACTTCTTCTGCTGTGTTGCCCCACACAATGATGTCATCAATGTATTGAAGGTGTTCTGGAGCTTCTCCCTGTTCCAGTACAGTCTGAATCAGTCCATGGCAAATGGTAGGACTGTGTTTCCACCCCTGGGGCAGTCGATTCCAGGTGTACTGGACGCCCCTCCATGTGAAAGCAAACTGTGGCCTGCATTCTGCTGCCAGAGGGATTGAGAAGAATGCATTAGCAATATCAATTGTGGCATACCACTTAGCTGCCTTGGACTCCAGTTCGTATTGAAGTTCTAGCATGTCTGGCACAGCAGCACTCAACGGTGGAGTGACTTCATTCAGGCCACGATAGTCTACTGTTAGTCTCCACTCTCCATTAGACTTCCGCACTGGCCATATGGGACTGTTAAAGGGTGAGTGGGTCTTACTGATGACTCCTTGGCTCCTCAGTTGGTGAATGAGTTTATGGATGGGGATCAGAGAGTCTCTGTTGGTGCGATATTGCCGCCGGTGCACTGTTGTGCTGGCGATTGGCACCTGTTGTTCTTCGACCTTCAGCAACCCCACCACAGAAGGGTCCTTTGAGAGACCGGGCAAGGTAGACAGCTGTTCAGTTTCCTCCGCCTCCAAGGCAGCTACACCAAAAGCCCACTTGTAACCTTTTGGGTCCTTGAAATACCCTCTCCTGAGGTAGTCTATGCCAAGGATGCACGGAGCCTCTGGGCCAGTCACAATGGGGTGCTTCTGCCACTCATTGCCAGTTAGGCTCACTTCGGCCTCCAATACAGTTAGCTCTTGGGATCCCCCTGTCACTCCAGCAATGCTGATGGGTTCTGCCCCTATATAGTTTGATGGCATTAAGGTGCACTGTGCGCCAGTGTCCACTAAAGCTTTATACTCCTGTGGGTCGGACGTGCCAGGCCATCGGATCCACACAGTCCAGTAAGCCCGGTTATCCCTTTCCTCCACCCGGCTGGAGGCAGGGCCCCTCTAGTCCTGATCATGGCAGTCACAACTCACTTCCTGTAAATGTGAATCAGGAGTCCCTCTATTACACTTAGAAATAAAATCAGCGCTTCTACTCCTCTGTCTGGGGACTTGCTCGCTGGAAACTGGAGCAGCAGCTTTCCTGGAAGAGCCTCCCTGAGTGACTGTTCTTCCTTGCAGTTCATGTACTCGTGCCTGTAGGGTCGAAGTAGGCTTTCCATCCCACCTCATCATGTCCTCTCCGTGGTCATGCAAGTAGAACCATAGGGTGGCCCGTGGTGTGTATCCCCTTCTTTGAGCCAAAGGATGCTTATTCCTAACAGCTGAGACACTACTCTGTCGAGGTGAGGAGTAGGACAGATCTTCTTTGAGCTGCTGGACCTCTTGGGATAGTTTCTCCACAGCAGAGACGAGCGAGGAAGAGATATTTGTTTCGTAATCCCGGAGTCTATCAATCACCTCTGCCACCGTTGGTGTCTCGTCATCTTTCCAGGACATTACTGCCAATGAGTTTGCATGCGAAGATGGTGCGCTCCGTACAAACTTCCGCCACATGGGTCGTGTGCACTCGGCTTCATCTGGATCTTTGGATGACCGTTGATCGTCCAGGTCACCATAAATCACCTCAAACACAGCTAATTCCCTTAGATACTGGATGCCTTTCTCCATAGTTGTCCATTTTCCTGGGCGATATGTAACATGTTCTTTAAAGGGATACCTTTCCTTCACTCCAGACAGGAGTCGCCTCCAGAGGCTGAGGGCTTGTGGTTTTTTTCCAATTGCTTTGTCAATGCCCCCTTCCCCAGAAAGGGATCCCAATTGTTTGGCTTCTTTTCCCTCTAGTTCCAGGCTACTGGCCCCATTATCCCAGCATCGGAGCAGCCAGGTGGCAATGTGCTCACCTGAACGACGGCTATAATCTTTTCGCATATCTCGCAACTCGCTTAAGGACAGGGATCGGGTGGTCTCTATTTCATTTATTACTTCTCCCTCCTCTCCCCGCGATGGCCCTGGTTCTTCATCATCCCGTTCTAAACGAGTTGATGTCCGCTTCCAATATTTCGTCTTGTGTATGGGGGCAACTGATACTGGTACGGGTTTATTTTCTGAGCTAGCTCCGGTACTTGTTGTGGGGGTTTGAGTGGCTGCAGTGCCTGTTGTCAGGGCTGGATTGTCTACAGTGCCAGTCACTTTGCATTTCAATCCAGAGACATTCTCTTCCCCCTGGGGGCACTGAATACTGTTGAGCAGGGCTTGGTATGCATGGGCCAGACCCCAGCATGTTGCAGTGATCTGTGTCTCTCTGGAGTTCCCAGTGTAACATCCAAGGAGTGCTCCTGCATGAAAGGTGCCAGCACTAAAAGCTATTGCTGGTCCTCACCTTCCCTTGCCAGCCTTTTAACAGCCACACCAACACTGGGGCTCTCTGCCTGACTAGCCTCCCAAATGTCCAAACATTCTCTCCCTCTCTGTCTCTCATTTTTCTCAGCAACCAAGCTCCAAAATTGAAAACATCCCACACAAGAGGTGCCAGAACTAAAAGATATTGCTGGCCCTCACTGTCCCTTGGAGGCCATTTCACAGCAACACTAACACTTGGGCTCTTTGCCTGACTAGCCTCCAAAACATCCAAACATTCCCTCCCTCTCTGCCTCTCATCTTTGCCACAGCCAGGCTCCAGAATTGAAGAAACATCCAAGCTTTGCTCCCACACAAAAGGTGCTAGGACTAAAAGCTATTCCTGGTCCTCACCATCCCTTGGCAGCCCTTTGACAGCACACCAATACTAGGTCTTTGAGCCTGAATAGCATCCCAGATGTCCGAACATTCCCTCCTTCTCTGCCTCTCATTTTCGCTGGACACAGGCTCCAAAACAGAAAAAATAAAAGGATGGCTCCTACACAAAATGTGCGAGCACTAAAAGCTATTGCTGGTCCTCAACATCCGTTGCCAGCCCTTTCATAGCCACACCAACACTGGGGCACTCTGTCTGACTAGCCTCCCAAATGTCCAAACAGTCTCTCCCTCTCTGCATCTCATTTTTCTCTGCAGCCAGGCTCCAAAACTGAAAACATCCAAGGATTGCTCCCACACAAAAGGTGTCATCACTAAAAGTAATTCCTGGGCCTCACCGTCCCTCGTCAGCCCGTTAACAGACACTCCAACACTCTGGCTCTCTGCCTGTATAGCCTCCCAAACATCCAAACATTCTCTCCCTCTCTGCCTCTCATTTTCACCACAGCCAGGTCCAAAATTCAAAATGTCCAGGGATTCTTCCCACATAAAAGGTGTCAGCACTAAAAGCTATTGCTGGTCCTCATTCTCCCTTGGCATCCCTTTCACAGACACACCAACACAGGGGCTCTGTGCCTGCCTAGGCTCCCAAGCGTCCAAACGTTCCCTCCCTCTCTGCCTCTCCTCTTCCCCACAGCCAGGCTCCAAAATTGAAAGCGACCAGGGACTGCTACCACACAAAAGGCGCAAGCACTGAAAGCTATTGCTGGGCCTCACTGTCCCTTGGCAGCCCGTTCACAGCCACACCAACACCGGGGCTCTGTGCCTAACTAGCCTCCCAAGCGTCCAAATGTTCTCTCCCTCTCTGCATCTCATATCCGCCAGGAACAGGCTCCAATACTGAAAACATCCAAGGAATGCTCCCACACAAAAAGTGCCAGCACTAGACGCTATTGCTGGTTCTCAACGACCCTTGGAGTCCATTTCATGGACACACCAACACTGGCACTCTGCGCCTGCACAACCTCCCAAATGTGAAAACATTCTCTCCCTCTCTGCCTCTCATTTTCACCACAGCCAGGGTCCGAAATCAAAAATGTCCGGGGATTACTCCCACACAAAAAGTGCCAGCACTAAAAGGAAATCCTGGTCCTCTTCATCCCTTTGCAGGCCTTTCAGAGACACACCAACACTGGGGCTCTGTGCCTTCCTAGCCTCTCTAGGCTTCCTAGCCTCTCTCTAGGCTTCTCTCCCTCTCTGCCTTTCTTTTTTGCCAGAGACAGGCTCCAAAACTAGAGCACAGTAGGCATCATACTGTTGCTCAGAAAGTGCTGCCAAAGAAACAAGAGAAAAATCACATGAACCCACCTTATCCCCAAACAAGTCACAGAGCTGGCTTCCTCCCACACAAAGCTCCTGTCTTCAACAAATACATCAAACAAAAGAACGTTTACGCTAAACAGAACAAAATCCTTACCCTTTGATATACTCTGAATGGGATTAGTGTACCCACAAAACATATAGTCACGCTATCAACCCACCTACCGCACTTCCACAGGGTCAGCCCCACAAAGACAGGAGGAAGCCTGATACTCCCATCCTGCATGCCCCGGCACTCCGCTCCCCACTCTGACCCTCTCTCATCACAGGAAAATGCGGGTGGGATATCTGCTTGGGGGGGGAGGGGAACAACCCAAAACAAAAATAGAGGAAAGAGCCACAGGGACCTGGATGTCAAAAGAAGACCTGACTTTACCTGCAGGCATATAAACAAAAGAAATCCTGCCAAAAAGTCTTTTCTAACCCAGAAAACATCAAAAGGGAGAAAGCTCAAAAAGGCAGGACATTCTACCCTGCAGCAACTGAGACTGTGTGACAGATGAAGCCAGGAGGACAAGGGATCCGCCACAAAAGCGGCTCCAGACCCTGGAGCCCAGTTCCCTACAAAGCCGCGTAGGAAACTGCAGTGGCAGTTGGCCGATGGAAAAACCACGACAGCGTGTCGGGGTGACTCAGAGATCTCAAATGGACACCGTATGACTACAGAAACTGGTGCTAAAGACACAACAGCTCAACAAGAACAGGAGAACCTAACTGCCATCACCGATACTGGAGCAAGCCTCATCGCACACTTAAGGAAAGAGGCAAAAAGGGAATCACAGAAGAAGCTTGCTCACCTGGGACTGCAATAAGAGAGACACCCCAGACAGTTTACACCGCATCTCTCATGAATTTGTCACAACCTCACGTCGGCTGCCAAGAGACCAAAACAGAAGAGAAGCAGAGCTGTAGCTCATGTAACTGGACCCCACCGACCGCTCTTCCTACAATACCCTGGGAAAGGGATCGGGTGAACCCTCAGAGTATGAAGGCAGGCAGGACAGCACCCTGGACTTTTATAACCTGCCTGAAGTTCACAGCATGGAAGATGTCACATGGGAAAAAAAACCCTAAACACGATGGGGTCGGGGGACGCAGCACCACCCTCTCTCTCCTGTCACCAGGACGCAGGAGCTGTCACTAAGGTGGTGGGTACAGGGGGAGCGTGCACCACCCCCACGGGTCATCGCAGGGGTGTGGTCTGTTGCAAGGGGGTGGGACTAGAGGGACCCAGCATAACCGCTAGTCCCTTACCGTGGGCAGGGCCTGCTGCTAAGGTGATAGCCCAGGGAGGGTTGTTCCAGGCTCCCCTGCCCCATGCCTTAGTGTCAGGCCCCATCCTCTGGTGACAGCCCAGGGAGCACGGTGCCACTTGTCCCTGGCCTCACCCCCCTTAACTCCAGGCCCCACACCCTAACTATGGCCTGGGGGGGCGTGATGCTAGGTCATCCTGGATGCACACCATTAGTGAAAAGCCCAGCCCACTATTCACAGCCCGAGCTATTTTTTACCTTTTTTCTCCAATTTCTTCCACGCTAAGAACTTCAGGCAGCTGATAAAAGTCCCTGCTGCTCTTCCAGCTGCCTTCATACTCTCTGATGGTTTGCCCCGTCCCTTTCCCAGGGGATTGTGGGAAGGGCGGTGGGCGGGTGTAAGGGACCAGGAACTTGTCTCAACATTATTGGCAGGACACTTTAGCCACCGAGGCCTCATCACCACGGCAACCGAGCGAGCTCTACCCGACAGGAACGTGTATGCGTCCTGCCGTCCCGGAGCACATGGCCCCAGTCCTCTGCGCATGCGCCCGGGCCCAGGGTCGACTGACAGCCTATTGGCGGGGGTGGACTCGGACCCTCTAGAACTTTGAGCACCCTCTAGTGACGGTACTGGGCATGCGCCCCACCGCCGAGTGGGAGGCGTGGGTATGCAAAACAGTTATTGACTATGCAAGAGAACAAGGCTATAAAAGGCAAAACCAGCAGCGCTCATGAGTGCCTTCTGGAACATTCCTCCACTGCATTTGAAGATACATCGGACTGACGGGATGCTGCAGATCTGTGGTGGTAGCAACTCTTTTTCCCTTTCTCACTCTTTTCTCCCTTTCTCTCCTTTTCTCTTGCCTACTTGTTGGCCAAAAAAAGTGACTTGGCACTTGACTCTATTCTGAGTCTTAATTCTGCTCCCGAGTATGTAAAAGGAACATAGTCGTGATAAAACATCTGAGTTAATCAGAAGTTAAGCCCAGCCGCCCCAACCACCCAGAATAATTCGAGGTCGGTTGGAAAGCAAGGAGGTTTAACCTCTGCCAAATTGTTCAAACCAACAGTGGCTCGTGACAGTGGGGTCCGGGCTCCATGAGCCATAGGCTCTGGTTCAGAAGCTCTTTGTGCTTCTGGGCTTCTGTGGTGTTGGTGCTCTCCTGTTCCTTCGGGTGGTGGCAGCTTTTGAGATATCTCAGCTCTTTGGGTAGGTGTTAAGAGAAGCGGAGGTGTTTGAGGTGAGGGTTTCAGAGCTTGGGCATGTTTGGCAGCATGTGTACTCAGAGGCTTGTTTATGTCCTACTTTTCCTTTTTTCTCGTCTGGTGGTGTTTTGGGTGTTCAAGGGTGGTAAGGTAGTTTAATAGTAGGGTTTTTTTTTTTCCATTGTAAGCGCATTTCTTTATTGCTGGCATTGCTGACTTTACTGAAGATGGAAGTTCGTGTTTTTTCACTAGTTTTGCTGTTTACTGTTGAAGTTGTTGACAGTATCTCCTAATAGGGCTGATAGTGAGCAGCTGTGGGGTAGGGGTTAGGGTTGAGTATGTTATGTGCATCTGTGTGTTTTAGCCTTTCTCAAGAAAGCAGCTGGGACATCAGGCCTAGTGCCTTTCAGGGTAGGGTGCAGGTCATTGCTTTTCTTTATTGCGCAGAGAGTACGTTGTTGTCCCTAGAAGCTTTGCAGCTGCGTCGGCCCCCTCGTAGATGATAAGCATCAGGACTTTGCTTATGTTGTGGGCCTGTAGCAGAGCCCTGGCACCCGTGAGAAGGTGGAAGATGGGAGGTGCTCGCAGACTGCAGGGCAGGCCTGGGAAGAGTAGCGGCAGAGCCTGGGGCTTTAGGACTGCAAATGCAGGGCAGGAGCTGTTGGGAAGGGGTGGGGTTCCTTCCCTGGTGGTTCAGGAGGAGAAGAGAAGGGGGTTCTAAGGTTTTGGGACTGGAGGATGGTTGGCAGCCCTTTCTCACTAACAGCGTAAGTCCGGCTGTGCTCTTGCCAAGCTTCGTAACGTTCCCAAGACTGTTTTCAGAGTCCAGCTCCGAAATTGCAAACGTAATGATTTCACCCACAGCACAAGTGCCCGAACTCAAAGCTATTATTTGTCCTCACCTTTCCTTGGCAACCTTTTCTCAGCCACACATACATTGCTGTTCTGCTCTTGCAGGCTTCCTAGCGTTCCCAGTAGGGTCTCTCTCTGTTTTCAGTGGCCAGCTCTGAAGTTGTATTCAACTGGTGATTCTCAACCTGGTGATGTGCTGCCACCGAGCGACCAAAATTGGGTACTGCAGCTGGGGAGCTGCTCGTGTGCAGCGGCGTCTTTTCCTGTGCTCGCTGCTCCCCCGCCGTAGTGACGGACCCGGGTGGTGGTGCGGGGTTCCTGTCTCGCCCCGTTGTTAGCGGCAGGCCCTGTCGCCTGGGAGTGGGTTGGGGCGGTGCCAGGTTCTCTGGCCCCACCCACCCTAGACAAGCCCCGCCCTCGGGATGGCCCGCGGGTGATGGTGGATTTCCCCTTGGCCAGCCTGCCTTAATGCGAGGCCCCAGCCCGTGGTGGTGCCCGGGGGGTTGGTGGATGTGCAGGGCTCCTCTGGCCCACCCTCTTTGCAACAGGCCCTGCCCCATGTGACAGCCTGGGGAATGTGGTGCTGTGTCCTTTGGCCCCACCTCCCTTAGTGACAGACCCTGCCCCGGGATGACAGCCCAGGGGGTGGTTCCAGGCTCCCCTGTTCCCACGCCCTTAGAGACAGCTCCTGTCTCCTGGTGACAGCCTAGGGTCGGTGGTGCTGTATCACCCTGGCCCCACCCCTTAGTGACAGTCCCTGCCCCCAGGTTATAGTCAAGTGGGTGGTTCCAGGGGTCCCTGACCCCACCCTGTTAGTGACAGACCCTGCCCCTTGGCTATGGCCTGGGGGGTGGATCTGGGCTCCTCTGGCACCTCGCCCTTTGCAACAGCCCGTCTTCTGTTGACAGCCTATGGAGGATGGTGCTATGTCCTTGTCAGGGTTCAGCCCCAGTTGGCAATGAGGCACCACGCATCCGCTTGCTTACTCCCCCTATCCCACAGGGGTTGGGGAGAGAATCAGAAGAGCAAAAGCACAAAAAACCTCACTTGTGGGTTGAGATAAAAACAGTGTAATAATTACAAAAAAAGATAATAATGATAAAAAGAAAAAGGGAAAAAGGAAAACAATACTGTAGGGGAATAGACAGGGATCGGCGAGCGGAAGATCACGGGATGTGACGGAAAGATAGACTCCTCCCCATAGGAGTGGCAGGAACAGGAAGCGCAAGAGCTATATAAGCGTGTGACGCAGCTAAATAAACGGACATTTTGTATCCATCATATTGATGTCTGTGCATCACTGTCCCCAGGGTGGGTAGAGCCCTGTGTCCCGGAGATATGTGGCCCAAGATAAGTTCTCCCATAGAAGCGTACAGCAACAAGTGGTGACCCCGACGTGATCGGCGGGGCGGCATGGCAAGTTCGCTGGGGGGAAAAGATAGCTTGAGGCACGCAGGGGTGGGACGGGGAGCCGCAGGTCGGCGGGCGCGCCATGGAATCAGTCGTAAAGGTACTGAAGGGATTGGGGAAGGAATATGGTACTTCGATATAGAAGGCGCCTACCTCAAAGGCCATCCAATGGATGATTACGCAGGGGCTCATACAGAGTCCCGCAGACATATTTAATAAAGTTAATTGGGTGAGAATTAAAGAGGAGTTAGCCGAAAGGGCTATGATGGGAAAACCCCAGTACATACAGCTCTGGGGAAAGATACACCGATTACTATTGAAAGCTCGGGATGATCAGGAGACATGGCGGCAGGCGCGGCTGTGCCTGCACGGTGCTACAGGCGACAGTAGCACGGAAATAGACCCAGGATCGGTAGTGGGGACACAGGCAGGGGCAAGCATCGCGGGGGATGGGGAAGAAGCGGAGAGTTCGGACGGAGTAGCCTGGCCAACTACTCAGTCTGAGGCTCCCAAAGAGGTGGATCGGGAAGCGGCGGTGTTCCCTGTTGAGCCAGCAGGACCTTTGGAATGCCCCCCTGCATACCCCTGGGACGATTTGGCACAGGCACGGGTACCTGCGCGCGGGGAGGGTGACGTGGCAGTGGACACAGCGGGAGTGACGGAGCGGAAGGAGAAAGATGACCAGCGCCGGAAGCAGTTCCGGCAGCGGCACCGCCCTCTGCCCGGCCCTCGAGACTGGCTCCCGGGGCAACCCTTGAGATGGGAGTCGGACGAGGAGGGGGATTGGGGTGCCTGGAGGGGAGGACGGGGGGGGTATAGATCAACCTCGAGTAGGAGCGAATCAGAAGTTGGGGGAGAAACCAATGCCCACATGTGGGAAGAGGGGGCAGATTGCCTGCAGCGCGCAAAAAAGAGGCATAAGGCAGCAGAGACTCGGAGGACCAATCAGAAGGAGGGAGGAGAGGGACCGCCAAAAGGGGAGGTCCGGAGCACTGCAGCTCCGGAGGGGTCCGCAGAGGATGTGCTTGCAGCAGCTGCAGCAGGTTATGCGCGCACTAGGGGAAGTAACTCGGCGGCAGACAGGACTCTTAACGAAGGGTGCGCCCCAGCGACAGTCAGTCGAGTTACCTAACTGGTGGCTGATAGCCAGAGATTGTAGCCTCGATGGAGTAAGGGTAGAGATGCCCGGGATATTCCCTGTCCGGATAGCTCCTGGAGGAGGGGCAGGGAGCTGCAAGCGGTAACGGAGAGCTCCCGCAGAGCGTATAGCAAAGTGGGCAGGTATGAAAAAAAAGTGGAACCTTGGCAAAAGATACAGCAAGGACTAGCAGAGCCATTTACAACGTTTTGTGACAGGTTGCAGAAGGCTATTATAGAATCAGAATTGCCACAAGCATCCAAGGAGGCAGTCCTTATGGATTGCCTCCGAAATCAAGCAAATCCGCAAACACAAGATGTCCTCCGCACCCTGGCGGTGGGGGCTTCATTGGGTCAAACCATCAGGCATGTCTTGTGCCAGGAGGCGTTGAATCAGCATGGCGGTGTGAGAGCACACATCTGCCAGAACCCTGACTGTGGAAGCGAAGAAAGGGTGATGGTGCAAGCGGCCGGGGTGGGGCCGAGATGTCACTTGTGTGGACGGCAAGGGCACTTTAAAGCTGGGTGCCCGCTAGCGGAAAGGGGAGGATGTCATGGAGGAGGAGCGCGCCCAGTAGGGAGGTGCTGGGTGTGTGGGAAGCCAGGACACCTGGCAAGAGATTGTCCAACTACGAAGCAGGGAAACGGCCAAAGGAGGGCGAAGCGAGGGGGATTCGCGCCTCCTGTGAGTCAAATGGCCCTCATCATGGTGCCAGTGTCAGGAGCTTGGCCCACTGTAGTGGGCCAAGGGGGAGTGAACCTTCAGGCAGGGGAGCAGAACCAGCAAGATTTGCAGGTTACAGCCCCCGCGTGGCCTTGGTCATAGGCTGTGACGAGAGACCCATGGCAGCAGTGATGATTACCCCACAAGAGCCAAGTTGCCCGGCACGGATATGCCTGGGAATGTTAGTGGATACCGGGGCAGATGTCACAGTGATGCCACTTGAACGGTGGCCACCAACTTGGCCCCTTGCCATGGGAAAACGTATAATAGGGGTAGGAGGAGAACAACAGACGAGGACTAGTACTTGCCCTGTGAAACTCGAAGTCATGGACGAGGAGGCAGGGAAGCTCCTCACGGCCGTAGTGACCATACTAGTAGCAGATGGGGTAGCAAGCCCCTTGTTAGGGCGGGACACCCTTGCCCAGATGGGGATCGGGTTGAAAAATTTAGCATAAGGGCCACTGCCTCAGAGGGGCTTCGTCAGCACAAGTTAGTGTGGAAAACCGAACAGCCCGTCTGGGTGGAGCAGTGGCCCCTGACAACAGAGAAAACAGAGGCTGTAAGAGCTATAGTAAAATGAGAGCACGAAGCAGGGCACCTAGAGCCCTCGATGAGCCCCTGGAACACCCCTATATTTGCTATAAAAAAGAAAGATAAAAACCAATGGAGGATGCTGCATGATCTTAGAGCAGTAAATCAGCAAATGGAGGACATGGGGCCTCTCCAACCTGGCCTACCAGATCTGAGTGCTGTCCCGAAAGGATGGCGAGTCATTGTTTTAGATATCAAAGACTGCTTCTTCAGCATTCCGCTACATCCAGATGATAGAAAGAGATTTGCCTTTACTCTGCCCGCGGTGAACTGCGCAGAACCAGGTAGTTGATGGCAGTGGACAGGACTTTCGCAGGGGATGAAAAATTCTCCAGCGATCTGCCAGCGGTATGTGGCTTCTGCATTGCAGCAAGTAAGGCAACAGTATCAGGAGAGAATCTACATGATCCACTACATGGATGACGTCCTCATAGCTGCGCCCACCGAGGCGTTGTGTGAACAAGTCTTTTCAGACACCCAAAGGGGCCTTGCGGGACAGGGCCTCAAGGTAGCTGAGGCAAAGGTACAGCGAGGACCAGTGTGTGGATTTCTGGGTGCTAGAATAGAAGGGGATTCCATACAAGCTCAGCCTATTAAACTTACACCTAAGGTTAAAAATTTACACGATGTACAGAAGCTGGTAGGAGCACTGCAGTGGTTGCGGACATTTGTGCACGTCACCGGTGAGGAGATGCAACCTTTCTATGCGTTGCTGAAAGGGACCGACCCATGGGAGCCCAGGAGTTTAGACTCTGAGGCAGTCGAGCAGTTGCAGATGATAGAACGTTGAATGCAAAAGGAAGGAGTATGGTGGTGGGACCCTCAGGAGGAATTAATTGCAGGTTGGATTCTGACTGCCGGTGGAGGATTAGGATTGCTATATCAAATACGGACAGGGGAAGAAAAGCCACTGTGATGGGTATATCAGAAGGTTCCCAAGGATGCATTCTCCACAAAAGTCAAGGTAGCCGGAGGAATGATTTGGCGTCTGCGACGGGAAAGCAAGGGAATCTTTGGGAAGGAGCCAGATAAGCTGACAGTGCCGTGGAATGGGGAGAAATGGCAGAAGGTGGTAGAGAGTGAAGAGGATATACAATTGGCAGTATACTCATACCCAGGGAAAATCGTCACAGGCACGGTACGGAGGTGGGCCGAGACAGCCAAAGTGGTGGATTTGAGTGTGGATAGTAGAGTTTTGGATACCCCTCACCCAGGACTGTGGGAAACTATAGGCTTGAATCCACATGCGGGTCCCCTGTTAAGTTGTTTGAGATAGAAAGCGGGCTGGAGGATTATAGGTACGCGATGGAATTAGCTTGACTACAGACCCAGTGTCAGACCCGATGATGGGAAATTACAGAGAATCTGCAAGTCACCAGGAGGAGGAAGAAAGGCGAGAGATATCTCGGCCTTGAGAGCAAAGAAGAAAGGCAGGGATATCTCTCGGCCTTGAGAGCATCCGACAAACAACAAGGAGTTTAGGCACGAAGTACAGAAATAGACTGTTCGTTAAGGAGGTGTCGCAATCCGTATGAAGTAATTGTTGAAGCTTGTTTACAAGAGCATATAAAAGCGCTGTGACTTAAAAATAAAACTGAAGCTTGCTCTATCACTCACGTTGAGTTGGCTGCTTGCTTTCCTCGCTCGCCGCAACTGGCGCCCGAACAGGGACCTGAAAAGGACTGTTTCTGATACGGCAGCGAGAGACGGAGACGCACTGGCAGATGGCGGCCAGGGGGCAAAAGAGGAGTCGATTTATGCATCATTTCTGATACGTTCCGACCCTCCAGCCTGGATCCAACCTCGGAATTCAAGAGGGGATCCGCTTTCCGCAGTTGAAGCTAACCCGGGAGCGAGAGCCGTACAAACGACGCTGATTTATCCTCACATCGGGCGATGGAGGTCGAGGTAGCTTTTGAATTATTAAAGTGCTTTTTAGAAAAGCGGGGAGTAAGTCAGTTAAAAGACTTGTCAAGGCTAGTTACAGTGGGCAAAGTGAAAGAGTTCTTTAAAGAACCGGAGTCGATTTTTGAAGTAGAGGAGTGGAGAGCTTATGGTGATTGTTTGTGGGACTTGGTGATAGATGACGATAAGACAGCGAAAAAGCTAATGAAACCTTGGCGGGAAGTGATTAACTGTATGAAAAATATAAAACTGAAAAAAGATTAGCAACAGCCGCCTCTGATCGGCTAGACAATTGTGACCCCAATGCTGGAAAGATTGGAATTGGCTTAGGCAATCCTTCGCCTCCCTTCTCGGGGATCCCAGTTACCGTACCTCGAAAGCCCCTTATTCCTCCTCCTCCCCCTCCTCCTCCTCCTGGTGGATCTGTAGAAACTAGCGGAGAAGGAATAAGCTTGGGAAAGGGAGGTGAAGATATTGAAAATTTATGTGATGTAGTTTCTCCGGTGGAGGAAAATAAGCCGAGCACCCCGTCTAGTCACCGTTCTGTGCCTAGTGTGCGCAGCCGAGTTGACTGGCGGAAAATCGGGTTAGAGGCATTACAAAATGGGGACCTAGAGACCGCCGACTTGTTGGCTCAGTCTTTCCCTGTCATCTATCAACCGGACCCTGCTAACAATCAAAATTTATTCGCACACCATACTCCTCTTGATTGGAAAATCTTGAACCAGCTGAGAAGTACGGTCAGCGAATCGGGTGTACACAGTGAGCCGACCAGACAGATGCTAAATTACATTTGGGGAAGCGGGCTGCTTTGTCCCGAGGATATTAAAAACATTATGAAGTTCATACTGACACAGTCGCAGCAGCTTTTATGGCAGGCTCACTGGCACACCCTATGTGATAGATGGGCAAACACCCAATGCCAGCAAAACGATCCGCTAGCAGGAGTAATAGTAGAGCAACTCATGGGAACAGGACCCTTCTCGTCTCTAGACATGCAAATGCAGACAGGCCCTGATGTATTAAGAGAATCAATGAGGCTAGCAAGGGACGCCTTACAGCGCGTCAAAACAGCACCAATCACCCCTTCTTACATGTCGATTAAGCAAGGGAGGGAAGAGCTTTTTGCCACGTTTGTGGATCGAGTTACAGAAGCGTTAGATCGTACCGACTTACCTGAGTTTATGAAGGGCCCATTGCTGCGTCAATGTGTTATGGAAAACTCCAACCAAGCTACTAAAAGTATTTTAATTACACTTCCCCTAGACGCAGGCATTGAGGTGATGCTTGAACGCATGAGTCGAGTACCTACCGGTCCTCAAGCTATGTTAGTTGAGGCACTGAGGGAAGTTGGGCAGGGAATGGTACAGGTTCAACAATAGGTTTGTGCCGCTCTCGCCCCATTGGGTCCAGCTAAAAACCCTAACAGAGGGCCAGCTACTTTTAGATGCTTCCGCTGCGGAAAAGCAGAACACATGAAGAGACAGTGCAGCGAAGCTAACTTATGGTGCGAACACTGCCAGGCTCAAGGCCACAATACAACTGCCTGCCAGCGTTCGGGAAACGGGAAGCTGAGCGCCCAGAGTCGCAGCGCGCAGGCACCAATTGCGGCTCCAGTGACTTCTCAGCACTCCGTCACCACGCCACCAGTCGTGCCGAGCAGCTCCAGCCAGCTTCCAATTTGCAACCCGCCACCAGAGGAAGCCTCGGCTTGGACTTGGCAACAGCAGTAGATGTCACTTTGATGGACACTCGTCCACAGAAGATCAGCATGGCTCACAGAAGAGCCAGTATGGGTCGGGCAGTGGCCGCTCAAACGGGAAAGTCTACAGCAAGCCCACATATTAATAAAAGAACAATTAGATCAAGGACATCTCCGACCGTCGACAAGCCCCTGGAACACCCCTATTTTTGTTATCAAGAAAAAGTCAGGGAAATACAGGCTGTTACATGATTTACGAGCAGTAAATCAGCAAATGCAAGTGATGGGGGCTTTACAGCCTGGCCGTCCAAATCCAGCCATGTTACCAACTGGTTGGCATTTGCTAATTATCGACTTAAAGGACTGCTTCT
Organism: Phalacrocorax aristotelis; assembly: GCF_949628215.1. Lineage (NCBI taxonomy): Eukaryota > Metazoa > Chordata > Aves > Suliformes > Phalacrocoracidae > Phalacrocorax > Phalacrocorax aristotelis. The sequence continues at coordinate 134,055,920 of NC_134276.1, read as the reverse complement.
TTACTATAAAGCTGCATCCTCAGGATACCCAGCGATTTGCATTTATGTTACCAGCAATCAACAGAGAGGGTCCTGACTTACGTTTCGAATGGACAGTATTCCCACAAGGCATGAAGAATAGCCCTACTCTGTGTCAACTTTTCGTAGATGCTGCATTAAAAAATGTGCGGCAGCAATGGCCGGACACTATAATTTACCATTACATGGATGACATCTTGTTTGCGCAACAACAACCCTTCTCGGCACAGCAAGAATTATATTTACAGCAACAGCTCCAGCTACATGACCTAGTAATCGCAGCAGAGAAGGTTCAACGTTCGCCAGTATGGAAATACCTCGGATGGCGCATCAGTGACCCACAAGTCCAAGGTGGATACCCAGTAGATGGGTAAAGGCTATGCCTAATGAACAGAAGAACGAAATCTGCGAAGTGACAGGAGACAGTGAAGACGTATGACTGCACCGGTAGAGGTAGCCAGGATACGGATAGAATGTCCCCAGTGTAATAAGTGCCGACCCTGGGTATTAAGAGAGTGTCATAGCTGTCAACAGTGCGGGTGGGTAAGAACCCATCGAGCTAGGGGGTGGTGTGACAGTTGCTACTATCACCCATTACAGACACATAAGGTTTTAATCATCACAGGCCACAAAATAGAGGGTTCTAGACGATATGAATTGCACACCCTTGACTGGATTAGACAAATCAATAGTACTCCCGTTAGTCATCGTAAGTATCGTGATAAGAATCACCGAGGGCATGTACATACCGCCCCAGCCAAAACAGAATGTATGGGTTACCCTGGCAAATCTAACAGGCCAAGATTCCATCTGCCTATCATTGTCATCGCCAGGAAATCCCCTCTCCACCTGTTTGGTTGGAGTGCCGGTTGATAATTGGACGCTAGTGATACCACAAAATACACCACACTTAGGGAGCCTTTGTGATACTCCCCAGAATTGTGTGAATAATTGGGACGGTTGGGCAGTCCATCGCCCTCAAACTAATTTCGAGCCACAAGAGCTTGAGCTATTGGGTTCTTTGTCAATGGATGCTTGCTTATACTTTAATTATACGGAACGAAACCAGTCTCTTTCTTGGCCTGTGAATGCCACCCTAAGTGTATATAAAAATGCCACTGCTTGGTGTAACTACACCTCTGCAAATATCTCACGCTCTAGCAATATGCCTATTGCGCTACCTGCAGGTTTGTTTTTAATTTGTGGAGACCGGGCTTGGCCTGGCATCCCGTCACATATAAAGGGAGGGCCTTGCTCTATAGGTCGCCTAACACTTCTTACTCCTAACACTTCAATGATTTATCAACATTATAGAAAGATGAGAAGCAAAAGGAGCACTCATAAGTTTGAGAACAGCTGTGACTCTACGGCTGAGTTTTGGAATCCGGCAAAGATCATAGCTGCTTCCTTCTTGGCTCCTGGAGTTGGTGTTGCTCGAAGCCTCACGACATTAAACAAGCTAGGGTGTTGGCTAGCTAAGCAAACAAATGCCACATCAAAGGCGTTATCTGACTTATTACTAGATGTAGGCTCTGTAAGACACGCTACGCTGCAAAACCGCGCAGCCATAGATTTTTTGCTTTTAGCCCAAGGACATGGGTGTGCTGAGTTTGAAGGGATGTGTTGCATGAATCTATCAGATCATTCGGAATCAATACATGCAAGTATTGAGAGCTTAAGAAGGAGGGTCTCAGAACTTAGGGAGGATGATCCATGGCATTGGTTTAACAGCTTGTTTAATGGATGGGGCATTGGCAATTGGATTAAGAGTATTTTGCAGATGGCACTAATGATATTTATACTGTTTATCATTGTATTAATGTGTGTTCCTTGTATATCGCAATGTATGCGACGAATGATGGAAAGAAGTATGAGTGCCGTGTTCCTTTCTCAAGGAACAAAAGAAAAAGGGGGAAATGTGGGAAACTATAGGCTTGAATCCACATGCGGGTCCCCTGATAAGTTGTTTGAGATAGAAAGCGGGCTGGAGGATTATAGGTACGCGATGGAATTAGCTTGACTACAGACCCAGTGTCAGACCCGATGATGGGAAATTACAGAGAATCTGCAAGTCACCAGGAGGAGGAAGAAAGGCGAGAGATATCTCGGCCTTGAGAGCAAAGAAGAAAGGCAGGGATATCTCTCGGCCTTGAGAGCATCCGACAAACAACAAGGAGTTTAGGCACGAAGTACAGAAATAGACTGTTCGTTAAGGAGGTGTCGCAATCCGTATGAAGTAATTGTTGAAGCTTGTTTACAAGAGCATATAAAAGCGCTGTGACTTAAAAATAAAACTGAAGCTTGCTCTATCACTCACGTTGAGTTGGCTGCTTGCTTTCCTCGCTCGCCGCACAGGACCAACATATTTCACAGATGCTTCCTCGAAGACGAACAGAGCGGCGGTAGTGTGGAAAGAAGAGAATAGTTGGATGCGCCAGACGTATGAGGAGCAGGGTAAAAGTGTGCAGTGGCTAGAAGCGAAAGCGCTAGAGATGGCCCTGCGAAAGGATAGAGATCGGCATATAAATGTGTGCACGGACTCTTTATATGTGTATAAATTAGTCACGTCCATGAAACAAGAGGGTGTAACACACACGGAAATTGCCTTGATGCTAGAGGTTGCTTTATCGCAGCGAGGAGCAACTGTGACAGTAATTCACATTCGCAGTCATCAGACGGGGCCTGGACCACTGATTGAGGGGAATCGCATGGCTGATGAGGCAGCCACGGGAGTCTGGACATTGACGGAGGCAAAGAAACGGCATGAACAACTGCACCTGGGTGCTAAAGCCTTGGCAAAGGAGTGTGGCATCTCAATAAGAGCAGCAAGAGAAGTAGTAGCCACCTGTCCTTACTGTCAGCACTTGCCATTGTGGGAGGCAGGAGTCAACCCTCGAGGACTGGAAGCAAATGCTATCTGGCAGACTGACTTTACTGAATGTCCACAGTTGGCCCCCAGATGGCACCTGGCAATTACAACTGATACATATAGTGGAGTCATCATGGCTACTCAACATCGGAAGCAGACCGCAATGCACTTGACTGCGCATTGGACCACGGTAATGGCGTGGCTTGGAAAGCCCACCGAGATAAAAACAGACAATGGACCATGCTTTCGGGCTCGAAGTACCGAAGAATGGTGTAAAGCTTGGAATATTGTATTAAAACACGGCATTGCTTACAATTGCACGGGGCAGGCAATAGTTGAACGCGCTCATCGCACCTTGAAAGCAAAAATAATACAGCTTGGGGAGGGGGAGAGGTATAAGGGAGCTATACCCGTAGCAGCTCAGCAAACTATTTTAATGCATGCATTATATTGGCTTAATCATTTTATACGCGGGCAGGAGCAAGTTACAGCAGTGGAGAAGCACTTTGGCAAAGCTCAAGCAGGTGAGCGCTATCCGCAGGTACGAGTAAGGTTCCCAGGCAGTGAGCAATGGGAGAGAGGATGGAAACTGAGATGCCTGGGGAGGGGCTACGCCGCGGTTGAGAATGAAGGGCGCATAGAGTGGGTGCCTGCAAAATGTGTGAAAGCAGAACTGTGCAAGGATGTACAATGAATAATCCCTTTCTGAGTTGTCTCTTTGCAGGGTCTGCTGACATGGATCCTCATGCTTGCCGTACCATTGGGAAAAGAAATGAGCTCCTTGACAAGATCGCAAGCAATATTGCAGCGAGAGCGACACTGGGAAAGGGCGACAAAAGAGAGATATGAGCTGGGACTGGATAGTAATAATTGGGGGGATCTTGTTGTGTGTAGTAACCATGGTTACTTGTGGGCTGCCATTGTTATGCTGTGTTATAAGACAAATCAAAGAGTGCCTGCAAGAGTTACATGAATATAGACCTGACCGCAATATGTATCCGCTTACGCAAGTAGCTTTGTAGAACTTTTAGTAGCATGGGGAGGGGGAGATGTAGGGGAATAGACAGGGATCGGCGAGCGGAAGATCACGGGATGTTACGGAAAGATAGACTCCTCCCCATAGGAGTAGCAGGAACAGGAAGCGCAAGAGCTATATAAGCGTGTGACGCAGCTAAATAAACGGACATTTTGTATCCATCATATTGATGTCTGTGCATCACTGTCCCCAGGGTGGGTAGAGCCCTGTGTCCCGGAGATATGTGGCCCAAGATAAGTTCTCCCATAGAAGCATACAGCAACACAATACAAAACCACAAACGATACAACTGCTCACCATCCGCTGCCTGACGCTGCCTGACACTGAGCTATGATTGCTGCCTCCCTCCCCCAGCCAGCTCCTCCCAGTTAACATACTGGGGATGACATCACACGATACGGAATATCCCTTTGGCCAGTTTGAATCAGCTCTCTTAGCTGTGCCCTGTCCCCTCCCGGCTTCTTGTGCACCTGGCAGAGCATGGGAAGCTAGAAAAGTCCTTGACTAGTACAAGCACTACCCAGCAACAACCAAAACATGGGTGTGCTATCAACATTGTTTTGATACTAAGTCCAAAGCACAGCACTATGCCAGCTGCAGTGAAGAAACTTAACTCTATCCCAGGTAAAACCATGACAGTTGTTTACTGTTGAAGTTGTTGACAGTATCTCCTAATAGGGCTGATAGTGAGCAGCACTGGTGTTGGGGTTAGGGGCTGTTGGGAAGGGGTGGGGTTCCTTCCCTGGTGGTTCAGGAGGAGAAGAGAAGGGGGTTCTAAGGTTTTAGGGACCGGAGGATGGTTGGGAAAGGGAGGCAGGTTCATCAGCTTTTCTCAGATGGGGTTTGCCATTGAATTTGGGTGTCAATGAGGTCTGTTCTGTCTTGGTCTCTTGGCAGGCGACGAGAGGTCGTGACAAAGTGCGGAGAGACATGGCGTAAACTGTGCAGGCCATACGCTGCCATACTCTGCGCAAGTGGTGTCAAAGGCTGGTGAGGCCCAGCAATAGCTTTTAGTGGTGGGACCTTTGATGTGGGAGCAATCCTGGGACGTTTTGGATTTTGGAGGCCATCTTGGCAAAAATGAAGAACGGCCAAGGGTGGGAACGTTTGGACTTTTGGGAGGCTAGGCAGGTGCAGAGCCCCAGTGTTGGTGTACCTGCGCAAGCGGTGCCAAAGTCCGGTGAGGCCCAGCAATAGCTTTAAGTGGTGTCCCCTTTGGTGTGGGAGCAATCCTGGGACGTTTTGGATTTTGGAAGCCCTTGTAAGGGATTAGAAACTTGTTTCAGCATTTTTGGCAGGCAAGTTGAACTACTGAAGCCTGATCACCATGGCACCTGACCGGCACGGTTTAGTCACCAAGGGTCTCACTTTTAATTCTGCTCTACAGGAATGTGTGTCTTGTTGTCTCGGAGTACATGTCCTCTTCAAAGCGTCTGGGCCCAGGGTCGACTACAACATATGGGGGGCGTTCGTATCCTGTAGAACTTTCAAGCACCTCCTAGTGACAGTAACAGGCATGCACCCCACTGCGGGGTGGGAGGTGTGGGTACTGAAAACAGTTATTGCCTCTGCAGCAGGACCACCCTTTAAAAAGGGGAAACCAGCAGAGACCACGAGGAGCATTCTGTAACATTCACCATCCACCAGATAAGAAGATACAGAGGATCGCACGGACAGATGGACCAAGCACATGAATGTACAGACCACCGCAGATGCATGGTGGTATGTATAGCAACACTCTCGTGCTCGTTCTCGCTCTACCTCTTTCCGTTTCTCACTTTTTTACTCTATCCATGTGTTTCTCTACTGTATTTATTGTTGGCCAAATTCAGTGGCTTGGTGCTTGACTCTGTTTTGAATCTTAAGTCTGTTTCTGAGAATGTAACAGGAACCAAGGCACGGTAAAACATTGGAGTTAAACAGAAGTTAAGCCCAGCTGCACCCAACCTCCCAGAATTATCTGAGGTCAGTTGGAAAGCAAGGGGGTTCAACCTCTGCCAAATTTTTCACCCCAGCAGTGGATTGTGACATCCCATCTCCGGGAAAAATTGACAGAGAGGGAGAGAAGGGATAAATTTTTGTAGGGCTAGGCAGGCGCAGAGCCCCAGTGTTGGTGTGCCTGCGCAAGCGGTGCCAAAGGCCTGTGAGTCCCAGCAATAGCTTTAAATTGTGGGCTCTTTTGTTTGCGAATTATTTTGGGACGTTTTGAATTTTGGCGGCTGTCTTGGCAAACATGAGAATTGGACGAGGCAGGGAACATTTGGATTTTTGGGAGGCTGGGCAGGCGCAGAGCCCCAGTGTTGGTGTGTCTGCACAAGCGGTGCCAAAGGCCGGTGAGGCCCAGCAATAGCTTTTAGTGGTGTCCCTTTTGGTGTGGGAGCAATCCTGGGACGTTTTGGATTTTGGATGATGCCGGCGGTAAAAATGAGGATTGGCCGAGGATGGGAATGTTTGGCTTTTTGGGAGGCTAGGCAGGCGCAGAGCCCCAGTGTTGGTGTGCCTGTGCAAGCGGTGCCAAAGGCCGGTGAGGCCCAGCAAAAAGTTTTAGTGGTGGGCTCTTTTTATGCGAATTATTTTGGGACGTTTTGAATTTTGGAGGCCATGTTGGCAAAAATGAGGATCGGCTGAGGGAGGGAATGTTTGGATTTTTCGGAGGCTGAGCAGGTGCAGAGCCCCACTGTCGGTGTGCCTGTGCAAGCGGTACCAAAGGCCTGTGAGGCACATCAATAGCTTTTACTGGTGTCCCCTTTGGTGTGGGAGCAATCCTGGGACGTTCTGGATTTTGGATACCGTCTCAGCAAAAATGAGCATATGGCCGAGGGCAGGAACGTTTGGCTTTTTGGGAGGCTAGGCAGGCGCAGAGCCCCAGTGTTGGTGTGTCTGCACAAGCGGTGCCAAAGGCTGGTGAGGCCCAGCAATAGCTTTTACTGGTGGCCCCTTTGTTGTGGGAGCAATCCTGGGACGTTCTGGATTTTGGATACCGTCTCAGCAAAAATGAGCATATGGCCGAGGGCGGGAATGTTTGGCTTTTTGGGAGGCGAGGCAGGCGCAGAACCCAGTGTTGGTGTGTCTGCGCAAGCTGCACTGCAGCTCGATGAGGCCCAGCAATCAGATTTAGTGGTGGGTGGATCCTGTTCGGGTTTTAGCCCCAGTCCAATGCGAGGGTGGACCCGGTCCAGTTTTGGCCCCAGTCCCAGTTTTGGTCCCGGTCCCTTGACGGGGCGGACCCGGTCCGGTTTTGTCCCCAGTCCCGGTTTTAGACCCAGTCCCTTGCTGGGGTGGACCCGGACCCGGTTTTGGCCCTAGTCCCGGTTTTACCCCAGTCTCTTGCCGGGGCGGGCCCGGTCCCTGTTTTAGCCCTAGTCCCTTGCCGGGGCAGACCCGGTCCCGGTTTTAGCCCTAGTCCCTTGCCGGGGCAGACCCGGTCCAGGATTTAGCCCCCGTCCTTTGCCAGGGACCCGGTCCGCATTTTATCCCCACTCTATTTCCAGGGCGGATCCGGTACGGGTTTTACCTCCGGTCCACTCCCATGGCGTACCCGGTCCGGGTTTTAGCCCCAGTTCCTTGCCGGGGTGGACCCGGTCCCGATTTTAGCCCCAGTCCCTTGCCGGGGCGGACCCGGTCCGGCTTTTAGCCACAGTCCATGGCCGGGGTGGACGCGTTAAGCATTTTAGCCCGACTCTATTTCCAGGGCGGATCCGGTCCAGGTTTTACCTCCGGTCCATTCCCATGGTGGACCCGGTCCGGGTTTTAGCCCCATTCCCATGGCGGGCCCGGTCCCGCTTTTAGCACCGGTGCATTCCCATGGCGGGCCCGACCCCGGTTTAAGCCCCGGTGCATCCCGGGGCGGGCCCGGCCCGAATTTTAGCCCCGGTGCATTCCCATGGCGGGCCTGGATCAGGTTTTAGCCCCGGTGCATTCCCATGGCGGGCCCGGACCCGGTTTTAGCCCCAGTCCCTTGCCGGGGCGGACCCGGTCCCGCTTTTAGCCCCGGCCTCTTGCCGGCGCGGACCTGGTCCCGGTTGTAGCCTCGGTGCATTCCCGGGGCGGGCCCGCTCTGGGTTTTAGCCCCGGTGCATTCTCATGGCGGGCCCGCCCCGGGTTTTAGCTCCGGTGCATTCCCATGGCGGGCCCGGCCCAGGTTTTAGCCCCGGTGCATTGCCGGGGCGGACACTGTCCGAGTTTTAGCCCCACCCTGTTTCCAGGACAGATCCGGTCCGGGTTTTGGCCCCGGTCCCTTGCCGAGGCGGACCCAGTCTGCATTTTATCCCCACTCTGTTTCCGGGGAGGGCCCGGTCCCGCTTTTAGCTCCTGCCTGTTGCCGGCGTGGACCGGGTCCCGGTTTTAGCACCGGTCCCTTGCCGGGGCGGACCCGGCCGCTGTTTTAGCCCCGGTGCATTCCCGTGGCGGGCCCGGCCCCGGTTTTAGCCCCGGTGCATTCCCGTGGCGGGCCCGGCCCGGGTTTAATCCCCGTGCATTCCCATGGCGGGCCCGGATCGGGTTTTAGCCCCGGTGCATTCCCATAGCGGGCTCGGCCAAGGTTTTAGCCCCAGTCCGGTGCCGGGGCGGGCCCGGCTCGGGTTTTAGCCCTGATGCATTCCCATGGCGGGCCCAGCCCTGGTTTTATCCCCAGTCCATTGCCGGGGCGGACCCGGTCCGGGTTTTAGCCCCACTCTATTTCCAGGGCGGATCCGGTCCGTGTTTTACCTCCGGTCCATTCCATGGCGGTCCCGGTCCCGGCTTTAGCCCCAGTCTGTTGCTGAGGCGGACCAGGTCCGGGTTTTAGCCCCAGTCCTTTGCCTTGGCGGACCTGGTCCGGTTTTTAGCCCCAGTCCCTTGCCGGGGCGGACACGGTCCTGGTTTTAGCCCCACTCTATTTCCAGGGCGGATCCGTTCCATGTTTTACCTCCGGTCCATTCCCATGGCGGACCCGGTCCCGGTTTTAGCCCCATTCCCATGGTGGTCTTGGCCCCGGTTTTGGCCCCGGTTTTAGCCCCGGTGCATTCCCATGGCGGGCCCGGCCCCGGTTTTAGCCCGAGTCCATTGCCGGGGCGGACCCGGCCCGGGTTTTAGCCCCGGTCCTTTGCCAGGGCGGACCCCGTCTGCATTTTATCCCCACTCTATTTCCGGGGCGGACCCGGTCCAGGTTTTAGCCCCGTTCCATTGCTGGTGCGGACACGGTCTGGGTTTTAGCACCAGTCCATTGCCGGTGCGGAGCCGGTCCCGGTTTTAGCCCACTCTATTTTCAGGGTGGACCCGGTCCGGGTTTTACCTACGGTCCGTTCCCATGGCGGACCTGGTCCCGGCTGTAGCAGCTGCCTCTTGCCGGCGTGGTCCCGCTCCCGGTTTTAGCCCTGGTGCATTTCCGGGTCAGACCCGGTCCGGGTTTTAGCCCCGGTCCATTGCCGGGGCGGACCCCGTCTGCATTTTATCCCCACTCTATTTCCGGGGCGGGCCCAGTCCGGGTTTTAGCCCTGGTCCCTTGCCGTGGCGGGCCAGGCCTGGGTTTTAGCCCCGGTGCATTCCCATGGCGGGCCCGGCCCGGGTTTTAGCCCCAGTCCCTTGCCGGAGCGGGCCCGGCTCGGGTTTTAGCCCCGGTGCATTCCCATGGCGGGCCCGGCCCCGGTTTTATCCCCAGTCCATTGCCAGAGTGGACCCGGTCCGGGTTTTAGCCCCAGTCCCATGGTGGGCCCGGCCCCGGTTTTAGCCCTGGTGCATTCCCGGGGCGGGCCTGGCCCGGGTTTTAGCCCCAGTGCCCTGCCGGGGCGGGCCCGGCCCCGGTTTTAGCCCCGACGCATTCCCAGGGCGGGTCTGGCCCGGGTTTTAGCCCCGGTCCATTGCCGGGGCGGACACGGTCTGGGTTTTAGCACCAGTACATTGCCGGGGCGGAGCCGGTTAAGGTTTTAACCTCTCTCTTTTTTCAGGGCAGAACCGGTACGGGTTTTACCTCTGGTCCATTCCCATGGCGGACCCGGTCCCGGTTTTAGCCCTAGTCCCTTGCCGGGGCGGACACGGTCTGGGTTTTAGCACCAGTACATTGCCGGGGCGGAGCCGGTTAAGGTTTTAACCCCTCTCTATTTTCAGGGCAGAACCGGTACGGGTTATACCTCTGGTCCATTCCCATGGCGGACCCGGTCCCGGTTTTAGCCCCAGTCCCTTGCCAGGGCGGACCCGGTCCCGGTTGTAGCCCCGGTCCCTTGCCGGGGCGGACCCCATCTGCATTTTATCCCCACTCTAATTCCGGGGCGGGCCCGGTCCGGGTTTTAACCCCGGTCCCTGCCGGGGCGGATCGTGCCCTTGTTTTAGCCCCGGTGCATTCCCATGGCGGGCCCGGCCCCGGTTTTAGCCCCGGTGCATCCCCTGGGCGGGCCCGGTCCCTGTTTTAACCCCGGTGCATCCCCTGGGCGGGCCCGGTCCCTGTTTTAGCCCCGGTGCATTCCCATGGCGGGCCCGGCCCCGGTTTCATCCCCAGTTCATTGCCGGGGCGGACCCGGTCTGGGTTTTAGCCTCAGTCCCTTGCCGGGATGGACCCGGTCCCGACTTTAGCCCCAGTCCCTTGCCGGGGTGGACCCAGTCCCGGTTTTAGCCTCAGTCCATTGCCGGGGTGCATGCGGTATGCATTTTAGCCCAATTCTATTTCCAGGGCGGATCCGATCCAGGTTTTACCTCCGGTCCATTCGCATGGCGGACCCGGTCCGGGTTTTAGCCCCATTCCCATGGTGGGTCCGGTCCCGCTTTTAGCCCCGGTGCATTCCCATGGCGGGCTCGGCCCCGCTTTTAGCCCCGGTGCATACCCATGGCGGCCCCGCTCCGTGTTTTACTTCCGGTCCATGCCCATGGCGGACCGGGTCCCAGTTGTAGCCCCAGTCCATTGCCGGGGCGGACCCGGTCCGGGTTTTAGCCCCAGTCCCTTGCCGGGGTGGACGCGGTACGCATTTTAGCCCCAGTCCCTTGCCGGGGCGGACCTGGTCCTGGTTTTAGCCTCAGTCCATTGCCGGGGTGGACGCGGTACGCATTTTAGCCCAACTCTATTTCCAGGGCGGATCCGGTCCAGGTTTTACCTCCGGTCCATTCCCATGGCGGACCCGGTCCGGGTTTTAGCCCCACTCTATTTCCAGTGGAGATCCGGTCCGGGTTTTACCTCCGGTCCATTCCCATGGCGGACCCGGTACCAGTTGTAGCCCCAGTCCCTTGCCGGGATGGACCCGGTCCCGGTTTTAGCCTCAGTCCATTGCCGGGGTGGACGCGGTACGCATTTTAGCCCAACTCTATTTCCAGGGCGGATCCGATCCAGGTTTTACCTCTGGTCCATTCCCGTGGCGGACCCGGTCTGGGTTTTAGCCCCATTCCCATGGCGGGCCCGGTCCCGCTTTTAGCCCCGGTGCATTCCCATGGCGGGCCTGGCCCCGGTTTTAGCCCCGGTGCATTCCCATGGCGGGCCCGGTCCGGGTTTTAGCCCGAGTCAATTGCTGGGGCGGACCCGGCCGGGTTTTAGCCCCGGTGCATTCCCGGGGCGGGCCCGGCACGGGTCTTAGCACCAGTCCCTTGCCGGAGCGGGCCCGGCTTGGATTTTAGCCCCGGTCCATTCCCATGGCGGGCCCAGCCCCGGTTTTATCCCCAGTCCATTGCCAGAGCGAACCCGGTCCGGGTTTTAGCCCCACTCTATTTCCAGTGCGGATCCGCTCCGGGTTTTACCTCCGGTCCATTGCCATGGCAGACCCGGTCCCAGTTGTAGCCCCAGTCCCTTGCCGGGGTGGACCCGGTCCGGCTTTTAGCCCCAGTCCCTTGCCGGGATGGACCCGGTCCTGATTTTAGCCCCAGTCCCTTGCCGGGGTGGACGCGTTACGCATTTTAGCCCAACTCTATTTCCAGGGCGGATCCGGTCCAGGTGTTACCTCCGGTCCATTCCCATGGCGGATCCGGTCCAGGTTTTAGCCCCATTCCCATAGCAGGCCTGGTCCCGTTTTTAGCCCTGGTGCATTCCCATGGCGGGACCGGCCCCGCTTTTAGCCCTGGTGCATTCCCATGGCGGGCCCGGTCCGGGTTTTAGCCCCGGTGCATTCCCATGGCGGGCCCGGCCCCGGTTTTATCCCCAGTCCATTGCCGGGGCGGACCCGGTCCGGGTTTTAGCCCCAGTCCCTTGCCGGCACAGACCCGGTCTGGGTTAGCCGCAGTCCATTGCCATGGCAGACCCGGTCCCGGTTTTAGCCCCAGTTCCTTACCGGGGTGGGCCCGGCTCAGGTTTTAGCCCCGGTACATTCGCATGGCGGGCCCAGCCCCGGTTTTATCCCCAGTGCATTGCCAGGGCGGACCCGGTCCGGGTTTTAGCCCCACTCTATTTCCAGGGCGGATCCAGTCCAGGTTTTATCTCCGGTCCACTCCCATGGCGTACCTGGTCCGGGTTTTAGGCCCAGTTCCTTGCCGGGGTGGACCCGGTCCCGATTTTAGCCCAGTCCCTTGCCGGGGCGGACCCGGTCCCGATTTTAGCCCCAGTCCCTTGCCGGGGTGGACGCGTTACGCATTTTAGCCCAAATCTATTTCCAGGGCGGATCCGGTCCAGGTTTTACCTCTGGTCCATTCCCATGGTGGACCCGGTCCGGGTTTTAGCCCCATTCCCATGGCGGGCCCGGTCCCGCTTTTAGCACCGGTGCATTCCCATGGCGGGCCCGACCCCGGTTTAAGCCCCGGTGCATCCCGGGGCGGGCGCGGCCCGAATTTTAGCCCCGGTGCATTCCCATGGCGGGCCCGGACCCGGTTTTAGCCCCAGTCCCTTGCCGGGGCGGACCCGGTCCCGCTTTTAGCCCCGGCCTCTTGCCGGCGCGGACCTGGTCCCGGTTGTAGCCTCGGTGCATTCCCGGGGCGGGCCCGGCTCAGGTTTTAGCTCCGGTGCATTCCCATGGCGGGCCCGGCCCAGGTTTTAGCCCCGGTGCATTGTCGGGGCGGACACTGTCCGAGTTTTAGCCCCACCCTATTTCCAGGACAGATCCGGTCCGGGTTTTGGCCCCGGTCCCTTGCCGAGGCGGACCCAGTCTGCATTTTATCCCCACTCTGTTTCCGGGGAGGGCCCGGTCCCGCTTTTAGCTCCTGCCTGTTGCCGGCGCGGACCGGGTCCCGGTTTTAGCACCGGTCCCTTGCCGGGGCGGACCCGGCCGCTGTTTTAGCCCCGGTGCATTCCCGTGGCGGGCCCAGCCCCGGTTTTAGCCCCGGTGCATTCCCGTGGCGGGCCCGGCCCGGGTTTAATCCCCGTGCATTCCCATGGCGGGCCCGGATCGGGTTTTAGCCCCGGTGCATTCCCATAGCGGGCTCGGCCAAGGTTTTAGCCCCAGTCAGGTGCCGGGATGGACCCGGCCAGGGTTTTAGCCCCACTCTATTTCCAGAGCGGATCCGATCCACGTTTTACCTCCGGTCCATTCCCATGGCGGACCCAGTTCCCGTTTTAGCCCCATTCCCATGGCGGGCTTGGCCCTGGTTTTAGCCCCGGTGCATTCCCATGGCGGGCCTGGCCCCGGTTTTAGCCCCGGTCCCTTGCCGGCGCGGACCCGGTCCGGGTTTTAGCCCCGGTCCGGGTTTTAGCCCCGGTGCATTCCCGGGGCGGGCCCGGCACGGCTTTTAGCCCCAGTGCCTTGCCGGAGCGGGCCCGGCTTGGGTTTTAGCCCCGGTACATTCGCATGGCGGGCCCGGCCCCGGTTTTATCCTCAGTGCATTGCCGGGGTGGACCCGGTCCGGGTTTTAGCCCCACTCTATTTCCAGGGCGGATCCAGTCCGTGTTTTACCTCCGGTCCATTCCCATGGTGGGCCCGGATTGATTTTTAGCCCCAGTGCATTCCCATGGCGGGCCCAGCCCCGGTTTTATCCCCAGTCCATTGCCAGAGCGGACCCGGTCCGGGTTTTAGCCCCAGTCTCTTGCAACCGCGGACCCGGTCCAGGTTTTAGCCCTAGTCCCTTGCTGGGGCAGACCCGGTCCGGGTTTTAGCACCAGTCCCTTGCCGGAGCACGCCCAGCTCGGGTTTTAGCCCAGGTGCATTCCCATGGCGTGCCCGGCCCCGATTTTATCCCCAGTCCATTGCCGGGGCGAACCTGGTCCAGGTTTTAGCCCCAGTCTATTTCCAGGGCGGATCCGGTCCAGGTTTTACCTCCGGTTCACTCCATGGCGGACTCGGTCCGGGTTTTAGCGCCAGTCCCTTGCCGGGGCAGTCCTGGTCCGGCTTTTAGCCTCAGTCCATGGCCGGGGTGGACCCGGTCCGCATTTTAGCCCAACTCTATTTCCAGGGAATATCCGGTCCAGGTTTTACCTCCGGTCCATTCCCATGGCGGATCCGGTCCCGGTTTTAGCCCCATTCCCATGGCGGGCTTGGCCCTGGTTTTAGCCCCGGTGCATTCCCATGGCGTGCCCGGCCCCGGTTTTAACCCCAGTCCATTGCCGGGGCGGACCCAGCCCGGGTTTAACCCTGGTCCATTGCTGGGGCGGACCCCGTCTGCATTTTATCCCCACTCTATTTCCGGGGTGGACCCGGTCCAGGATTTAGCCCCGGTCTCTTGCCGGCGCGGACCCAGTCCGGGTTTTAGCCACAGTCCCTTGCCGGCGCGGACCCGGTCCTGGTTTTAGCCCCGGTGCATTCCCATGGCGGGCCCGGCCCGGGTTTTAGCCCCAGTCCATTGCCGGAGTGGGCCCGGATCGGGTTTTAGCCCCGGTGCATTCCCATGGGAGGCCCGGCCCTGGTTTTAGCCCCGGTGCATTCCCATGGCGGGCCCGGCCCCGATTTTATCCCCAGTCCATTGCCGGGGCGGACCCGGTCCGGGTTTTAGCCCCACTCTATTTCCAGTTGGGATCCGGTCCGGGTTTTACCTCCGGTCCATTCCCATGGCGGACCCGGTACCAGTTGTAGCCCCAGTCCCTTGCCGGGATGGACCCGGTCCCGGTTTTAGCCTCAGTCCATTGCCGGGGTGGACGCGGTACGCATTTTAGCCCAACTCTATTTCCAGGGCGGATCCGATCCAGGTTTTACCTCTGGTCCATTCCCATGGCGGACCCGGTCTGGGTTTTAGCCCCATTCCCATGGCGGGCCCGGTCCCGTTTTTAGCCCTGGTGCATTCCCATGGCGGGCCTGGCCCCGGTTTTAGCCCCGGTGCGTTCCCATGGCGGGCCCGGTCCGGGTTTTAGCCCCGGTCCGGGTTTTAGCCCCGGTGCATTCCCGGGGCGGACTCGGTCCGGGTTTTAGCCCCAGTGCCTTGCTGGGGCGGGCCCGGCCCCGGTTTTAGACCTGGTGGATTTTCTTGGCGGGCCCGGCTTGGGTTTTAGCCCCGGTGCATTCCCGGGGCGGACACGGTCCGGCTGTTATCCCCAGTCCATTACCGGGGCGGACCCAGTTCAGGTTTTAGCCCCCCTCTATTTCCAGGGCGGATCCGGTCCGGGTTTTAACTCCTGTCCATTCACATGGCGGACCCGATCCCGGTTGTAGCCCCGGTCCCTTGCCGGGGCGGACACGGTCCCGGTTTTAGCCCCGGTGCATTCGTATGGCGGTCCCAGCCCAGGTTGTAGCCCCAGTCCCTTGCTGGGGCGGACATGGTCTGGGTTTTATCCCCCGTCCATTACCGGGGCGGACCTGGTTTGGGTTTTAGCCCCGGTCCATTGCAGGGGCAGACCCGGTCTGGGTTTTATCCCCACTCTATTTCTGGGGCGGACCCGGTCAAGGTTTTAGCCCCGGTCTCTTGCCGGCGCGGACCCGGTCCGGGTTTTAGCCCCGGTCCCTTTCCGGGGCGGGCCCGGACCCGATTTTAGCCCCGGTGCATTCCCGGGGCGGGCCCGGCACGGGTTTTAGCCCCAGTCCCTTGCCGGAGCGGGCCCGGCTTGGATTTTAGCCCCGGTCCATTCCCATGGCGGGCCCAGCGCCGGTTTTATCCCCAGTCCATTGCCAGAGCGGACCCGGTCCGGGTTTTAGCCCCACTCTATTTCCAGTGCGGATCCGCTCCGGGTTTTACCTCCGGTCCATTGCCATGGCAGACCCGGTCCCAGTTGTAGCCCCAGTCCCTTGCGGGGGTGGACCCGGTCCGGCTTTTAGCCTCAGTCCATTGCCGGGGTGGACGCGTTACGCATTTTAGCCCAACTCTATTTCCAGGGCGGATCCGGTCCAGGTTTTACCTCCGGTCCATTCCCATGGCGGATCCGGTCCAGGTTTTAGCCCCATTCCCATAGCAGGCCTGGTCCCGTTTTTAGCCCCGGTGCATTCCCATGGCGGGCCCGGCCCCGCTTTTAGCCCTGGTGCATTCCCATGGCGGGCCCAGTCCGGGTTTTAGCCCCGGTGCATTCCCATGGCGGACCCGGTCCCGGTTTTAGCCCCAGGACTTTCCGGTTCGGATCCGGCCCGGGTTTTAGCCCCAGTCCCTTGCCGGCACAGACCCGGTCCGGGTTAGCCGCAGTCCATTGCCGGGGCGGACCCGGTCCCGGTTTTAGCCCCAGTTCCTTACCGGGGCGGGCCCGGCTCAGGTTTTAGCCCCGGTGCATTCCCATGGCGGGCCCGACCCCGGTTTAAGCCCCGGTGCATCCCGGGGCGGGCCCGGCCCGAATTTTAGCCCCGGTGCATTCCCATGGCGGGCCCGGACCCGGTTTTAGCCCCGGTGCATTCCCATGGCGGGCCCGGACCCGGTTTTAGCCCCAGTCCCTTGCCGGGGCGGACCCGGTCCCGCTTTTAGCCCCGGCCTCTTGCCGGCGCGGACCTGGTCCCGGTTGTAGCCTCGGTGCATTCCCGGGGCGGGCCCGCTCTGGGTTTTAGCCCCGGTGCATTCTCATGGCGGGCCCGCCCCGGGTTTTAGCTCCGGTGCAATCCCATGGCGGGCCCGGCCCGGGTTTTAGCCCCGGTGCATTGTCGGGGCGGACACTGTCCGAGTTTTAGCCCCACCCTGTTTCCAGGACAGATCCGGTCCGGGTTTTGGCCCCGGTCCCTTGCCGAGGCGGACCCAGTCTGCATTTTATCCCCACTCTGTTTCCGGGTAGGGCCCGGTCCCGTTTTTAGCTCCTGCCTGTTGCCGGCGCGGACCGGGTCCCGGTTTTAGCCCCGGTCCCTTGCTGGGGAACGACCCGGTCCCAGTTTTAGCCCCGGTGCATTCCCGTGGCGGGCCCGGCCCCGGTTTTAGCCCCGGTGCATTCCCGTGGCGGGCCCAGCCCGGGTTTAATCCCCGTGCATTCCCATGGCGGGCCCGGATCGGGTTTTAACCCCGGTGCATTCCCATAGCGGGCTCGGCCAAGGTTTTAGCCCCAGTCCGGTGCCGGGGCGGGCCCGGCTCGGGATTTAGCCCTGATGCATTCCCATGGCGGGCCCAGCCCTGGTTTTATCCCCAGTCCATTGCCGGGGCGGACCCGGTCCGGGTTTTAGCCCCACTCTATTTCCAGGGCGGATCCGGTCCAGGTTTTACCTCCGGTCCACTTCCATGTCGGACTCAGTCCGGGTTTTATCCCCAGTCCCTTGCCGGGGCTGTCCCGGTCCGGCTTTTAGCCTCAGTCCATGGCCGGGGTGGACCCGGTCCGCATTTTAGCCCAACTCTATTTCCAGGGCGGATCCGGTCCAGGTTTTACCTCCGGTCCATTCCCATGGCGGACCCGGTCCCGGTTTTAGCCCCATTCCCATGGCGGGCTTGGCCCCGGTTTTAGCCCGAATCCATTGCCGGGGCGGACCCGGCCCGGGTTTAACCCCGGTCTCTAGCCGGCGCGGACCCTGTCTGCATTTTATCCCCACTCTATTTTCGGGGCGGACCCGGTCCAGGATTTAGCCCCGGTCCCTTGCCGGCGCAGACCCAGTCCGGGTTTTAGCCCCGGTCCCTATCCGGGGCGGGCCCAGCCCCGGTTTTAGCCCCGGTGCATTCCCGGGGCGGGCCCGGCCCTGGTTTTAGCCCCAGCCATTCCCAGAGCGGACCCGGTCCGGGTTTTAGCCCCACTCTATTTCCAGGGCGGATCCGGTCCAGGTTTTACCTCCGGTCCATTCCCATGGCGGATCCGGTCCAGGTTTTAGCCCCATTCCCATGGCGGGCCTGGTCCAGGTTTTAGCCCCGGTGCATTCCCATGGCGGGCCTGGCCCCGGTTTTAGCCCCGGTGCATTCCCATGATGGGCCCGGATTGAGTTTTAGCCCCGGTGCATTCCCATGGCGGACCCGGTCCCGGTTTAAGCCCCAGGATGTTGCCGGGTCGGACCTGGTCCGGGTTTTATCCCCAGTCCCTTGCCGGCGCAGACCCGGTCCGGGTTAGCCCCAGTCCATTGCCGGGGCGGACCCGGTCCGGGTTTTAGCCCCACTCTATTTCCAAGGCGGATCTGGTCGGTGTTTTACCTCCGGTCTATTCCCATGGCGGACCCGGTCCCGGTTGTAGCCCCAGTCCCTTGCCGGGGCGGACCCTGTCCAGGTTTTAGCCCCAGTGCATTCCCGGGGTGGACTCGGTACGCATTTTAGCCCAACTCTATTTCCAGGGCGGATCCGGTCCAGGTGTTACCTCCAGTCCATTCCCTTGGCGGACCCGGTCTGGGTTTTAGCCCCATTCCCATGGTGGGCTTGGCCCAGGTTTTAGGCCCGGTGCATTCCCATGGCGGGCCCGGCCCCGGTTTTAGCCCGAGTCCATTGCCGGGGCGGACCCCGTCTGCATTTTATCCCCACTCTATTTCCAGGGTGGGCCCAGTCCGGGTTTTAGCCCCGGTCCCTTGCCGTGGCGGGCCAGGCCAGGGTTTTAGCCCCGGTGCATTCCTATGGCGGTCGCGGCCCTGATTTTAGCCCCAGTCCCTTGCTGGGGCGGACATGGTCTGGGTTTTATCCCCAGTCCATTACCGGGGCGGACCTGGTTTGGGTTTTAGCCCCGGTCCATTGCAGGGGCAGACCCGGTCTGCATTTTATCCCCACTCTATTTCTGGGGCGGACCCGGTCAAGGTTTTAGCCCCGGTCTCTTGCCGGCGCGGACCCGGTCCGGGTTTTAGCCCCAGTCCCTTTCCGGGGCGGGCCCGGACCCGATTTTAGCCCCGGTGCATTCCCGGGGCGGGCCCGGCACGGGTTTTAGCCCCAGTCCCTTGCCGGAGCGGGCCCGGCTTGGATTTTAGCCCCGGTCCATTCCCATGGCGGGCCCAGCCCCGGTTTTATCCCCAGTCCATTGCCAGAGCGGACCCGGTCCGGGTTTTAGTCCCACTCTATTTCCAGGGCAGATCCGCTCCGGGTTTTACCTCCGGTCCATTGCCATGGCAGACCCGGTCCCAGTTGTAGCCCCAGTCCCTTGCCGGGGTGGACGCGGTACGCATTTTAGCCCCAGTCCCTTGCTGGGATGGACCCGGTCCTGATTTTAGCCTCAGTCCATTGCCGGGGTGGACGCGGTACGCATTTTAGCCCAACTCTATTTCCAGGGCGGATCCGGTCCAGGTTTTACCTCCGGTCCATTCCCATGGCGGATCCGGTCCAGGTTTTAGCCCCATTCCCATAGCAGGCCTGGTCCCGTTTTTAGCCCCGGTGCATTCCCATGGCGGGCCCGGTCCGGGTTTTAGCCCCGGTGCATTCCCATGGCGGACCCGGTCCCGGTTTAAGCCCCAGGACTATGCCGTTTCGGATCCGGCCCGGGTTTTAGCCCCAGTCCCTTGCCGGCACAGACCCGGTCCGGGTTAGCCGCAGTCCATTGCCGGGGCGGGCCCGGCTCAGGTTTTAGCCCCGGTACATTCTCATGGCGGGCCCGGCCCCGGTTTTATCCCCAGTGCATTGCCAGGGCGGACCCGGTCCGGGTTTTAGCCCCACTCTATTTCCAGGGCGGATCCGGTCCAGGTTTTACCTCCGGTCCACTTCCATGGCGGACTCGGTCGGGTTTTAGCCCCAGACCCTTGCCGGGGCAGTCCCGGTCCGGCTTTTAGCCTCAGTCCATGGCCGGGGTGGACGCGGTACGCATTTTAGCCCAACTCTATTTCCAGGGCGGATCCGGTCCAGGTTTTACCTCTGGTCCATTCCCATGGCGGATCCGGTCCCAGTTTTAGCCCCATTCCCATGGCGGGCTTGGCCCTCGTTTTAGCCCCGGTGCATTCCCATGGCGTGCCCGGCCCCGGTTTTAGCCCGAGTCCATTGCCGGGGTGGACCCGGCCTGGGTTTAACCCTGG
This sequence comes from Phalacrocorax aristotelis, assembly GCF_949628215.1. Taxonomy (NCBI): domain Eukaryota; kingdom Metazoa; phylum Chordata; class Aves; order Suliformes; family Phalacrocoracidae; genus Phalacrocorax; species Phalacrocorax aristotelis. Next base: position 134,035,894 of record NC_134276.1, on the reverse strand, counting down.
TCCATTGCTGGGGCGGACCCCGTCTGCATTTTATCCCCACTCTATTTCCGGGGCGGACCCGGTCCAGGATTTAGGCCCGGTCTCTTGCCGGCGCGGACCCGGTCCGGGTTTTAGCCCCAGTCCCTTTCCGGGGCGGGCCCAGCCCCAGTTTTATCCCCGGTGCATTCCCATGGTGGGCCCGGCCCGGGTTTTAGCCCCAGTCCCTTGCCGGAGCGGGCCCGGTCCGGGTTTTAGCCCCGGTGCTTTCCCATGGTGATCCCGGTCCCGGTTTAAGCCCCAGTCTCTTGCCGGGATGGACCCGGTCCCGGTTTTAGCCCCAGTCCCTTGCCGGCGCAGACCCGGTCCAGGTTTTAGCCCCAGTCCATTGCCGGGGTGGACCCGGTACGCATTTTAGCCCAACTCTATTTCCAGGGCAGATCCGGTCCAGGTGTTACCTCCAGTCCATTGCCATGGCGGACCCGGTCCCGGTTTTAGCCCCATTCCCATGGTGGGCTTGGCCCCGGTTTTAGCCCCGGTGCATTCCCATGGCTGGCCCGGCCCCGCTTCTAGCCCTGGTGCATTCCCGGGGCGGGCCCGGCCCGGGTTTTAGCCTCAGTCCCTTGCCGGGGTGGGCCCGGCCTGGTTTTAGCCCCAGTGCATTCCCGGGGCGGGTCCGGCCTGGGTTTTAGCCCCGGTCCTTTGCCGGAGCGGACCCGGTTCAGGTTTTAACCCCACTCTATTTTCAGGGCGGGTCCGGTACGGGTTTCACCTCTGGTCCATTCCCATGGCGGACCCGGTCCCGGTTTTAGCCCCGGTCCCTTGCCGGGGTGGACCCGGTCCCGGTTGTAGCCCCGGTCCCTTGCTGGGGCGCACCCCATCTGCATTTTATACCCACTCTACTTCCGGGGCGGGCCCGGTCCGGGTTTTAGCCCCGGTCCCTTGCCGGGGCGGACCCGGCCCCTGTTTTAGCCCCGGTGCATTCCCATGGCGGGCCCGGCCCCGGTTTTAGCCCCGGTGCATTCCCATGGCTGGCCCGGCCCCGGTTTTAGCCCCAGTGCATTTCCGGGGCGGGTCAGGACCCGGTTTAAGCCCCGGTGCATCCCCCGGGCGGGCCCGGCCCCTGTTTTAGCCCCGGTGCATTCCCATGGCGGGTCCGGCATGGGTTTTAGCTCCGGTGCATTCCCATGGTGGGCCCGGCCCCGGTTTTATCCCCAGTGCATTGCCGGGGCGAACCCGGTCCGGGTTTTAGCCCCACATTATTTCAGGGCGGATCCGCTCCGTGTTTTACTTCCGGTCCATGCCCATGGCGGACCCGGTCCCAGTTGTAGCCCCAGTCCATTGCCGGGGCGGACCCGGTCCGGGTTTTAGCCCCAGTCCCTTGCCGGGGTGGACGCGGTACGCATTTTAGCCCCAGTCCCTTGCCGGGGCGGACCTGGTCCTGGTTTTAGCCTCAGTCCATTGCCGGGGTGGACGCGGTACGCATTTTAGCCCAACTCTATTTCCAGGGCGGATCCGGTCCAGGTTTTACCTCCGGTCCATTCCCATGGCGGACCCGGTCCGGGTTTTAGCCCCACTCTATTTCCAGTGGGGATCCGGTCCGGGTTTTACCTCCGGTCCATTCCCATGGCGGACCCGGTACCAGTTGTAGCCCCAGTCCCTTGCCAGGATGGACCCGGTCCCGGTTTTAGCCTCAGTCCATTGCCGGGGTGGACGCGGTACGCATTTTAGCCCAACTCTATTTCCAGGGCGGATCCGATCCAGGTTTTACCTCTGGTCCATTCCCATGGCGGACCCGGTCTGGGTTTTAGCCCCATTCCCATGGCGGGCCTGGCCCCGGTTTTAGCCCCGGTGCGTTCCTATGGCGGGCCCGGTCCGGGTTTTAGCCCGAGTCAATTGCTGGGGCGGACCCGGTCGGGTTTTAGCTCCGGTGCATTCCCGGGGCGGACTCGGTCCGGGTTTTAGCCCCAGTGCCTTGCTGGGGCGGGCCCGGCCCCGGTTTTAGCCCCGGTGGATTCTCTTGGCGGGCCCGGCCTGTGTTTTAGCCCCGGTGCATTCCCGGTGCGGACACGGTCCGGGTGTTATCCCCAGTCCATTACCGGGGCGGACCCAGTTCAGGTTTTAGCCCCCCTCTATTTCCAGGGCGGATCCGGTCCGTGTTTTACCTCCTGTCCATTCCCATGGCGGACCCGGTCCCGGTTGTAGCCCCGGTCCCTTGCCGGGGCGGACACGGTCCCGGTTTTAGCCCCGGTGCATTCGTATGGCGGTCCCAGCCCAGGTTGTAGCCCCAGTCCCTTGCTGGGGCGGACATGGTCTGGGTTTTATCCCCAGTCCAATACCGGGGCGGACCTGGTTTGGGTTTTAGCCCCGGTCCATTGCAGGGGCAGACCCGGTCTGCATTTTATCCCCACTCTATTTCTGGGGCGGACCCGGTCAAGGTTTTAGCCCCGGTCTCTTGCCGGCGCGGACCCGGTCCGGGTTTTAGCCCCAGTCCCTTTCCGGGGCGGGCCCGGACCCGATTTTAGCCCCGGTGCATTCCCGGGGCGGGCCCGGCACGGGTTTTAGCCCCAGTCCCTTGCCGGAGCGGGCCCGGCTTGGATTTTAGCCCCGGTCCATTCCCATGGCGGGCCCAGCCCCGGTTTTATCCCCAGTCCATTGCCAGAGCGGACCCGGTCCGGGTTTTAGTCCCACTCTATTTCCAGGGCAGATCCGCTCCGGGTTTTACCTCCGGTCCATTGCCATGGCAGACCCGGTCCCAGTTGTAGCCCCAGTCCCTTGCCGGGGTGGACGCGGTACGCATTTTAGCCCCAGTCCCTTGCTGGGATGGACCCGGTCCTGATTTTAGCCTCAGTCCATTGCCGGGGTGGACGCGGCACGCATTTTAGCCCAACTCTATTTCCAGGGCGGATCCGGTCCAGGTTTTACCTCCGGTCCATTCCCATGGCGGATCCGGTCCAGGTTTTAGCCCCATTCCCATAGCAGGCCTGGTCCCGTTTTTAGCCCCGGTGCATTCCCATGGCGGGCCCGGTCCGGGTTTTAGCCCCGGTGCATTCCCATGGCGGACCCGGTCCCGGTTTAAGCCCCAGGACTATGCCGTTTCGGATCCGGCCCGGGTTTTAGCCCCAGTCCCTTGCCGGCACAGACCCGGTCCGGGTTAGCCGCAGTCCATTGCCGGGGCGGGCCCGGCTCAGGTTTTAGCCCCGGTACATTCTCATGGCGGGCCCGGCCCCGGTTTTATCCCCAGTGCATTGCCAGGGCGGACCCGGTCCGGGTTTTAGCCCCACTCTATTTCCAGGGCGGATCCGGTCCAGGTTTTACCTCCGGTCCACTTCCATGGCGGACTCGGTCGGGTTTTAGCCCCAGACCCTTGCCGGGGCAGTCCCGGTCCGGCTTTTAGCCTCAGTCCATGGCCGGGGTGGACGCGGTACGCATTTTAGCCCAACTCTATTTCCAGGGCGGATCCGGTCCAGGTTTTACCTCTGGTCCATTCCCATGGCGGATCCGGTCCCAGTTTTAGCCCCATTCCCATGGCGGGCTTGGCCCTCGTTTTAGCCCCGGTGCATTCCCATGGCGTGCCCGGCCCCGGTTTTAGCCCGAGTCCATTGCCGGGGTGGACCCGGCCTGGGTTTAACCCTGGTCCATTGCTGGGGCGGACCCCGTCTGCATTTTATCCCCACTCTATTTCCGGGGCGGACCCGGTCCAGGATTTAGGCCCGGTCTCTTGCCGGCGCGGACCCGGTCCGGGTTTTAGCCCCAGTCCCTTTCCGGGGCGGGCCCAGCCCCAGTTTTATCCCCGGTGCATTCCCATGGTGGGCCCGGCCCGGGTTTTAGCCCCAGTCCCTTGCCGGAGCGGGCCCGGTCCGGGTTTTAGCCCCGGTGCTTTCCCATGGTGATCCCGGTCCCGGTTTAAGCCCCAGTCTCTTGCCGGGATGGACCCGGTCCCGGTTTTAGCCCCAGTCCCTTGCCGGCGCAGACCCGGTCCAGGTTTTAGCCCCAGTCCATTGCCGGGGTGGACCCGGTACGCATTTTAGCCCAACTCTATTTCCAGGGCAGATCCGGTCCAGGTGTTACCTCCAGTCCATTGCCATGGCGGACCCGGTCCCGGTTTTAGCCCCATTCCCATGGTGGGCTTGGCCCCGGTTTTAGCCCCGGTGCATTCCCATGGCTGGCCCGGCCCCGCTTCTAGCCCTGGTGCATTCCCGGGGCGGGCCCGGCCCGGGTTTTAGCCTCAGTCCCTTGCCGGGGCGGGCCCGGCCCTGGTTTTAGCCCCAGTGCATTCCCGGGGCGGGTCCGGCCCGGGTTTTAGCCCCGGTCCTTTGCCGGAGCGGACCCGGTTCAGGTTTTAACCCCACTCTATTTTCAGGGCGGGTCCGGTACGGGTTTCACCTCTGGTCCATTCCCATGGCGGACCCGGTCCCGGTTTTAGCCCCGGTCCCTTGCCGGGGTGGACCCGGTCCCGGTTGTAGCCCCGGTCCCTTGCTGGGGCGCACCCCATCTGCATTTTATACCCACTCTACTTCCGGGGCGGGCCCGGTCCGGGTTTTAGCCCCGGTCCCTTGCCGGGGCGGACCCGGCCCCTGTTTTAGCCCCGGTGCATTCCCATGGCGGGCCCGGCCCCGGTTTTAGCCCCGGTGCATTCCCATGGCTGGCCCGGCCCCGGTTTTAGCCCCGGTGCATTCCCATGGCTGGCCCGGCCCCGGTTTTAGCCCCAGTGCATTTCCGGGGCGGGTCAGGACCCGGTTTAAGCCCCGGTGCATCCCCCGGGCGGGCCCGGCCCCTGTTTTAGCCCCGGTGCATTCCCATGGCGGGTCCGGCATGGGTTTTAGCTCCGGTGCATTCCCATGGTGGGCCCGGCCCCGGTTTTATCCCCAGTGCATTGCCGGGGCGAACCCGGTCCGGGTTTTAGCCCCACATTATTTCAGGGCGGATCCGCTCCGTGTTTTACTTCCGGTCCATGCCCATGGCGGACCCGGTCCCAGTTGTAGCCCCAGTCCATTGCCGGGGCGGACCCGGTCCGGGTTTTAGCCCCAGTCCCTTGCCGGGGTGGACGCGGTACGCATTTTAGCCCCAGTCCCTTGCCGGGGCGGACCTGGTCCTGGTTTTAGCCTCAGTCCATTGCCGGGGTGGACGCGGTACGCATTTTAGCCCAACTCTATTTCCAGGGCGGATCCGGTCCAGGTTTTACCTCCGGTCCATTCCCATGGCGGACCCGGTCCGGGTTTTAGCCCCACTCTATTTCCAGTGGGGATCCGGTCCGGGTTTTACCTCCGGTCCATTCCCATGGCGGACCCGGTACCAGTTGTAGCCCCAGTCCCTTGCCAGGATGGACCCGGTCCCGGTTTTAGCCTCAGTCCATTGCCGGGGTGGACGCGGTACGCATTTTAGCCCAACTCTATTTCCAGGGCGGATCCGATCCAGGTTTTACCTCTGGTCCATTCCCATGGCGGACCCGGTCTGGGTTTTAGCCCCATTCCCATGGCGGGCCTGGCCCCGGTTTTAGCCCCGGTGCGTTCCTATGGCGGGCCCGGTCCGGGTTTTAGCCCGAGTCAATTGCTGGGGCGGACCCGGTCGGGTTTTAGCTCCGGTGCATTCCCGGGGCGGACTCGGTCCGGGTTTTAGCCCCAGTGCCTTGCTGGGGCGGGCCCGGCCCCGGTTTTAGCCCCGGTGGATTCTCTTGGCGGGCCCGGCCTGTGTTTTAGCCCCGGTGCATTCCCGGTGCGGACACGGTCCGGGTGTTATCCCCAGTCCATTACCGGGGCGGACCCAGTTCAGGTTTTAGCCCCCCTCTATTTCCAGGGCGGATCCGGTCCGTGTTTTACCTCCTGTCCATTCCCATGGCGGACCCGGTCCCGGTTGTAGCCCCGGTCCCTTGCCGGGGCGGACACGGTCCCGGTTTTAGCCCCGGTGCATTCGTATGGCGGTCCCAGCCCAGGTTGTAGCCCCAGTCCCTTGCTGGGGCGGACATGGTCTGGGTTTTATCCCCAGTCCAATACCGGGGCGGACCTGGTTTGGGTTTTAGCCCCGGTCCATTGCAGGGGCAGACCCGGTCTGCATTTTATCCCCACTCTATTTCTGGGGCGGACCCGGTCAAGGTTTTAGCCCCGGTCTCTTGCCGGCGCGGACCCGGTCCGGGTTTTAGCCCCAGTCCCTTTCCGGGGCGGGCCCGGACCCGATTTTAGCCCCGGTGCATTCCCGGGGCGGGCCCGGCACGGGTTTTAGCCCCAGTCCCTTGCCGGAGCGGGCCCGGCTTGGATTTTAGCCCCGGTCCATTCCCATGGCGGGCCCAGCCCCGGTTTTATCCCCAGTCCATTGCCAGAGCGGACCCGGTCCGGGTTTTAGTCCCACTCTATTTCCAGGGCAGATCCGCTCCGGGTTTTACCTCCGGTCCATTGCCATGGCAGACCCGGTCCCAGTTGTAGCCCCAGTCCCTTGCCGGGGTGGACGCGGTACGCATTTTAGCCCCAGTCCCTTGCTGGGATGGACCCGGTCCTGATTTTAGCCTCAGTCCATTGCCGGGGTGGACGCGGCACGCATTTTAGCCCAACTCTATTTCCAGGGCGGATCCGGTCCAGGTTTTACCTCCGGTCCATTCCCATGGCGGATCCGGTCCAGGTTTTAGCCCCATTCCCATAGCAGGCCTGGTCCCGTTTTTAGCCCCGGTGCATTCCCATGGCGGGCCCGGTCCGGGTTTTAGCCCCGGTGCATTCCCATGGCGGACCCGGTCCCGGTTTAAGCCCCAGGACTATGCCGTTTCGGATCCGGCCCGGGTTTTAGCCCCAGTCCCTTGCCGGCACAGACCCGGTCCGGGTTAGCCGCAGTCCATTGCCGGGGCGGGCCCGGCTCAGGTTTTAGCCCCGGTACATTCTCATGGCGGGCCCGGCCCCGGTTTTATCCCCAGTGCATTGCCAGGGCGGACCCGGTCCGGGTTTTAGCCCCACTCTATTTCCAGGGCGGATCCGGTCCAGGTTTTACCTCCGGTCCACTTCCATGGCGGACTCGGTCGGGTTTTAGCCCCAGACCCTTGCCGGGGCAGTCCCGGTCCGGCTTTTAGCCTCAGTCCATGGCCGGGGTGGACGCGGTACGCATTTTAGCCCAACTCTATTTCCAGGGCGGATCCGGTCCAGGTTTTACCTCTGGTCCATTCCCATGGCGGATCCGGTCCCAGTTTTAGCCCCATTCCCATGGCGGGCTTGGCCCTCGTTTTAGCCCCGGTGCATTCCCATGGCGTGCCCGGCCCCGGTTTTAGCCCGAGTCCATTGCCGGGGTGGACCCGGCCTGGGTTTAACCCTGGTCCATTGCTGGGGCGGACCCCGTCTGCATTTTATCCCCACTCTATTTCCGGGGCGGACCCGGTCCAGGATTTAGGCCCGGTCTCTTGCCGGCGCGGACCCGGTCCGGGTTTTAGCCCCAGTCCCTTTCCGGGGCGGGCCCAGCCCCAGTTTTATCCCCGGTGCATTCCCATGGTGGGCCCGGCCCGGGTTTTAGCCCCAGTCCCTTGCCGGAGCGGGCCCGGTCCGGGTTTTAGCCCCGGTGCTTTCCCATGGTGATCCCGGTCCCGGTTTAAGCCCCAGTCTCTTGCCGGGATGGACCCGGTCCCGGTTTTAGCCCCAGTCCCTTGCCGGCGCAGACCCGGTCCAGGTTTTAGCCCCAGTCCATTGCCGGGGTGGACCCGGTACGCATTTTAGCCCAACTCTATTTCCAGGGCAGATCCGGTCCAGGTGTTACCTCCAGTCCATTGCCATGGCGGACCCGGTCCCGGTTTTAGCCCCATTCCCATGGTGGGCTTGGCCCCGGTTTTAGCCCCGGTGCATTCCCATGGCTGGCCCGGCCCCGCTTCTAGCCCTGGTGCATTCCCGGGGCGGGCCCGGCCCGGGTTTTAGCCTCAGTCCCTTGCCGGGGCGGGCCCGGCCCTGGTTTTAGCCCCAGTGCATTCCCGGGGCGGGTCCGGCCCGGGTTTTAGCCCCGGTCCTTTGCCGGAGCGGACCCGGTTCAGGTTTTAACCCCACTCTATTTTCAGGGCGGGTCCGGTACGGGTTTCACCTCTGGTCCATTCCCATGGCGGACCCGGTCCCGGTTTTAGCCCCGGTCCCTTGCCGGGGTGGACCCGGTCCCGGTTGTAGCCCCGGTCCCTTGCTGGGGCGCACCCCATCTGCATTTTATACCCACTCTACTTCCGGGGCGGGCCCGGTCCGGGTTTTAGCCCCGGTCCCTTGCCGGGGCGGACCCGGCCCCTGTTTTAGCCCCGGTGCATTCCCATGGCGGGCCCGGCCCCGGTTTTAGCCCCGGTGCATTCCCATGGCTGGCCCGGCCCCGGTTTTAGCCCCAGTGCATTTCCGGGGCGGGTCAGGACCCGGTTTAAGCCCCGGTGCATCCCCCGGGCGGGCCCGGCCCCTGTTTTAGCCCCGGTGCATTCCCATGGCGGGTCCGGCATGGGTTTTAGCTCCGGTGCATTCCCATGGTGGGCCCGGCCCCGGTTTTATCCCCAGTGCATTGCCGGGGCGAACCCGGTCCGGGTTTTAGCCCCACATTATTTCAGGGCGGATCCGCTCCGTGTTTTACTTCCGGTCCATGCCCATGGCGGACCCGGTCCCAGTTGTAGCCCCAGTCCATTGCCGGGGCGGACCCGGTCCGGGTTTTAGCCCCAGTCCCTTGCCGGGGTGGACGCGGTACGCATTTTAGCCCCAGTCCCTTGCCGGGGCGGACCTGGTCCTGGTTTTAGCCTCAGTCCATTGCCGGGGTGGACGCGGTACGCATTTTAGCCCAACTCTATTTCCAGGGCGGATCCGGTCCAGGTTTTACCTCCGGTCCATTCCCATGGCGGACCCGGTCCGGGTTTTAGCCCCACTCTATTTCCAGTGGGGATCCGGTCCGGGTTTTACCTCCGGTCCATTCCCATGGCGGACCCGGTACCAGTTGTAGCCCCAGTCCCTTGCCGGGATGGACCCGGTCCCGGTTTTAGCCTCAGTCCATTGCCGGGGTGGACGCGGTACGCATTTTAGCCCAACTCTATTTCCAGGGCGGATCCGATCCAGGTTTTACCTCTGGTCCATTCCCATGGCGGACCCGGTCTGGGTTTTAGCCCCATTCCCATGGCGGGCTTGGCCCCGCTTTTAGCCCCGGTGCATTCCCATGGCGGGCCTGGCCCCGGTTTTAGCCCCGGTGCGTTCCTATGGCGGGCCCGGTCCGGGTTTTAGCCCGAGTCAATTGCTGGGGCGGACCCGGTCGGGTTTTAGCTCCGGTGCATTCCCGGGGCGGACTCGGTCCGGGTTTTAGCCCCAGTGCCTTGCTGGGGCGGGCCCGGCCCCGGTTTTAGCCCCGGTGGATTCTCTTGGCGGGCCCGGCCTGTGTTTTAGCCCCGGTGCATTCCCGGTGCGGACACGGTCCGGGTGTTATCCCCAGTCCATTACCGGGGCGGACCCAGTTCAGGTTTTAGCCCCCCTCTATTTCCAGGGCGGATCCGGTCCGTGTTTTACCTCCTGTCCATTCCCATGGCGGACCCGGTCCCGGTTGTAGCCCCGGTCCCTTGCCGGGGCGGACACGGTCCCGGTTTTAGCCCCGGTGCATTCGTATGGCGGTCCCAGCCCAGGTTGTAGCCCCAGTCCCTTGCTGGGGCGGACATGGTCTGGGTTTTATCCCCAGTCCAATACCGGGGCGGACCTGGTTTGGGTTTTAGCCCCGGTCCATTGCAGGGGCAGACCCGGTCTGCATTTTATCCCCACTCTATTTCTGGGGCGGACCCGGTCAAGGTTTTAGCCCCGGTCTCTTGCCGGCGCGGACCCGGTCCGGGTTTTAGCCCCAGTCCCCTTCCGGGGCGGGCCCGGACCCGATTTTAGCCCCGGTGCATTCCCGGGGCGGGCCCGGCACGGGTTTTAGCCCCAGTCCCTTGCCGGAGCGGGCCCGGCTTGGATTTTAGCCCCGGTCCATTCCCATGGCGGGCCCAGCCCCGGTTTTATCCCCAGTCCATTGCCAGAGCGGACCCGGTCCGGGTTTTAGTCCCACTCTATTTCCAGGGCAGATCCGCTCCGGGTTTTACCTCCGGTCCATTGCCATGGCAGACCCGGTCCCAGTTGTAGCCCCAGTCCCTTGCCGGGGTGGACGCGGTACGCATTTTAGCCCCAGTCCCTTGCTGGGATGGACCCGGTCCTGATTTTAGCCTCAGTCCATTGCCGGGGTGGACGCGGTACGCATTTTAGCCCAACTCTATTTCCAGGGCGGATCCGGTCCAGGTTTTACCTCTGGTCCATTCCCATGGCGGATCCGGTCCAGGTTTTAGCCCCATTCCCATAGCAGGCCTGGTCCCGTTTTTAGCCCCGGTGCATTCCCATGGCGGGCCCGGACCCGCTTTTAGCCCTGGTGCATTCCCATGGCGGGCCCGGTCCGGGTTTTAGCCCCGGTGCATTCCCATGGCGGACCCGGTCCCGGTTTAAGCCCCAGGACTATGCCGTTTCGGATCCGGCCCGGGTTTTAGCCCCAGTCCCTTGCCGGCACAGACCCGGTCCGGGTTAGCCGCAGTCCATTGCCGGGGCGGGCCCGGCTCAGGTTTTAGCCCCGGTACATTCTCATGGCGGGCCCGGCCCCGGTTTTATCCCCAGTGCATTGCCAGGGCGGACCCGGTCCGGGTTTTAGCCCCACTCTATTTCCAGGGCGGATCCGGTCCAGGTTTTACCTCCGGTCCACTTCCATGGCGGACTCGGTCGGGTTTTAGCCCCAGTCCCTTGCCGGGGCAGTCCCGGTCCGGCTTTTAGCCTCAGTCCATGGCCGGGGTGGACGCGGTACGCATTTTAGCCCAACTCTATTTCCAGGGCGGATCCGGTCCAGGTTTTACCTCTGGTCCATTCCCATGGCGGATCCGGTCCCAGTTTTAGCCCCATTCCCATGGCGGGCTTGGCCCTCGTTTTAGCCCCGGTGCATTCCCATGGCGTGCCCGGCCCCGGTTTTAGCCCGAGTCCATTGCCGGGGTGGACCCGGCCTGGGTTTAACCCTGGTCCATTGCTGGGGCGGACCCCGTCTGCATTTTATCCCCACTCTATTTCCGGGGCGGACCCGGTCCAGGATTTAGGCCCGGTCTCTTGCCGGCGCGGACCCGGTCCGGGTTTTAGCCCCAGTCCCTTTCCGGGGCGGGCCCAGCCCCAGTTTTATCCCCGGTGCATTCCCATGGTGGGCCCGGCCTGGGTTTTAGCCCCAGTCCCTTGCCGGAGCGGGCCCGGTCCGGGTTTTAGCCCCGGTGCTTTCCCATGGTGATCCCGGTCCCGGTTTAAGCCCCAGTCTCTTGCCGGGATGGACCCGGTCCCGGTTTTAGCCCCAGTCCCTTGCCGGCGCAGACCCGGTCCAGGTTTTAGCCCCAGTCCATTGCCGGGGTGGACCCGGTACGCATTTTAGCCCAACTCTATTTCCAGGGCAGATCCGGTCCAGGTGTTACCTCCAGTCCATTGCCATGGCGGACCCGGTCCCGGTTTTAGCCCCATTCCCATGGTGGGCTTGGCCCCGGTTTTAGCCCCGGTGCATTCCCATGGCTGGCCCGGCCCCGCTTCTAGCCCTGGTGCATTCCCGGGGCGGGCCCGGCCCGGGTTTTAGCCTCAGTCCCTTGCCGGGGCGGGCCCGGCCCTGGTTTTAGCCCCAGTGCATTCCCGGGGCGGGTCCGGCCCGGGTTTTAGCCCCGGTCCTTTGCCGGAGCGGACCCGGTTCAGGTTTTAACCCCACTCTATTTTCAGGGCGGGTCCGGTACGGGTTTCACCTCTGGTCCATTCCCATGGCGGACCCGGTCCCGGTTTTAGCCCCGGTCCCTTGCCGGGGTGGACCCGGTCCCGGTTGTAGCCCCGGTCCCTTGCTGGGGCGCACCCCATCTGCATTTTATACCCACTCTACTTCCGGGGCGGGCCCGGTCCGGGTTTTAGCCCCGGTCCCTTGCCGGGGCGGACCCGGCCCCTGTTTTAGCCCCGGTGCATTCCCATGGCGGGCCCGGCCCCGGTTTTAGCCCCGGTGCATTCCCATGGCTGGCCCGGCCCCGGTTTTAGCCCCAGTGCATTTCCGGGGCGGGTCAGGACCCGGTTTAAGCCCCGGTGCATCCCCCGGGCGGGCCCGGCCCCTGTTTTAGCCCCGGTGCATTCCCATGGCGGGTCCGGCATGGGTTTTAGCTCCGGAGCATTCCCATGGTGTGCCCGGCCCCGGTTTTATCCCCAGTGCATTGCCGGGGCGAACCCGGTCCGGGTTTTAGCCCCACATTATTTCAGGGCGGATCCGCTCCGTGTTTTACTTCCGGTCCATGCCCATGGCGGACCCGGTCCCAGTTGTAGCCCCAGTCCATTGCCGGGGCGGACCCGGTCCGGGTTTTAGCCCCAGTCCCTTGCCGGGGTGGACGCGGTACGCATTTTAGCCCCAGTCCCTTGCCGGGGCGGACCTGGTCCTGGTTTTAGCCTCAGTCCATTGCCGGGGTGGACGCGGTACGCATTTTAGCCCAACTCTATTTCCAGGGCGGATCCGGTCCAGGTTTTACCTCCGGTCCATTCCCATGGCGGACCCGGTCCGGGTTTTAGCCCCATTCCCATGGCGGGTTCGGTCCCGATTTAAGCCCCGGTGCATTCCCGGCGCGGCCCCTGTCCAGGTTTTACCTCAGGTCCATTCCCATGGTGGACCCGGTCCCAGTTTTAGCCCCAGGCCGTTGCCGGGGCGAACCCGGTCCGAGTTTTAGCCCCAGTCCCTTGCCAGCGCGGACCCGGTCCCGGTTTTAGCCCTAGTCCCTTGCCGGGGCAGACCCGGTCCGGGATTTAGCCCCAGTCCCTTGCCGGAGCACGCCCGGCTCGGGTTTTAGCCCCGGTGCATTCCCATGGCGTGTCCGGCCCTGGTTTTATCCCCAGTCCATTGCCGGGGCGGACCTGGTCCGGGTTTTAGCCCCAGTTCCTTTCCGGGGCGGATCCGGTCCAGGTTTTACCTCTGGTCCACTCCCATTGGGGACTCGGTCCGGGTTTTAGCCCCGGTGCATTTCCATGGTGGTCCTGGTCCCGGTTTAAGCCCCAGGAGGTTGCACGGGTCGGACCCGGTCCGGGTTTTAGCCCCAGTTCCTTGCCGACGCAGATCCGGTCCGGGTTAGCCCCAGTCCATTGCCGGGGTGGACGCGGTCCCGGTTTTAGCCCCAGGCCGTTGCCGGGGCGGACCCGGTCCGGGTTTTAGCCCCAGTCCCTTGCCGACGCAGACCCGGTCCGGGTTAGCCCCAGTCCATTGCCGGGGTGGACGCGGTCCCAGTTTTAGCCACAGTCCCTTGCCGGCGCGGACACGGTCCGGGTTTTAGCCCCAGTCCATTGCCGGGGTGGACCCGGTACGCATTTTAGCCCAACTCTATTTCCAGGGCGGATCCGGTCCAGGTGTTACCTCCGGTCCATTCCCATGGCGGATCCGGTCCCGGTTTTAGCCCCATTCCCATGGCGGGCTTGGCCCCGGTTTTAGCCCCGGTGCATTCCCATGGAGGGCCCGGCACCGGTTTTAGCCCCGGTGCATTCTCATGGCGGGCCTGGCCTGGGTTTTAGCCCCGGTGAATTCCTATGGCGGTCCCGACCCGAGTTTTAGCCCCAGTCCATTGCCGGGGAGGACACGGTCCGGGTTTTATCCCCAGTCCATTACCGGGGCGGACCCAGTTCAGGTTTTAGCCCCACTCTATTTCCAGGGCGGACCCAGTCCGGGTTTTACCTCTGGTCCATTCCCATGGCGGATCCGGTCCCGGTTTTAGCCCCATTCCCATGGCAGGCCCGGCCCCGGTTGTAGGCCCGGTGCATTCCCGTGGCGGGCCCGGCCCCGGTTTAAGCCCGAGTCTATTGCCGGGATGGACCCGGCCCGGGTTTAACCCCGGTCCGTTGCCGGGGTGGACCCCGTCTGCATTTTATCCCCACTCTATTTCCGGGGCGGACCCGGTCCAGGATTTAGCCCAGGTCCCTTTCTGGGGCGGGCCCAGCCCCGGTTTTAGCCCCGGTGCATTCCCATGACGAGCCCGGCCCTGGTTTTAGCCCCGGTCCATTACCGGGGCGGACACGGTCCAGGATTCAGCCGCAGTCCCTTGCCGGGGCAGTCCCGGTCCGGGTTTTAGCCTCAGTCCATTGCCGGGGTGGACCCGGCATGCATTTTATCCCAACTCTATTTCCAGGGCAGATCTGGTCCAGGTTTTAGACCCATTCCCATGGCGGGCCTGGTCCCGGTTTTAGCACCGGTGCATTCCCATGGCGGGCCCGGCACCGGTTTTAGCCCCGGTGCATTTTTGGGGCGGACCCGTCTCCGGTTTTAGCCCCGGTGCATACCCATGGTGGGCCCGGTCCCGCTTTTAGCCCCGTGCATTCCCGGGGCGGGCCCGGCACGGGTTTTAGCCCCAGTCCCTTGCCGGAGCGGGCCCGGCTTGGGTTTTAGCCCCGGTCCATTCCCATGGCGGGCCCAGCCCCGGTTTTATCCCCAGTCCATTGCCAGAGCGGACCCGGTCCGGGTTTTAGCCCCACTCTATTTCCAGGGCGGATCCGCTCCGGGTTTTACCTCCGGTCCATTCCCATGGCGGATCCGGTCCAGGTTTTAGCCCCATTCCCATAGCAGGCCTGGTCCCGTTTTTAGCCCCGGTGCATTCCCATGGCGGGCCCGGACCCGCTTTTAGCCCCGGTGCATTCCCATGGCGGGCCCGGTCCGGGTTTTAGCCCCGGTGCATTCCCATGGCAGACCCGTTCCCGGTTTAAGCCCCAGGACTATGCCGGGTCGGACCCGGTCCGGGTTTTAGCCCCAGTCCCTTGCCGGCACAGACCCGGTCCGGGTTAGCCGCAGTCCATTGCCGGGGTGGACGCGGCCCCGGTTTTAGCCCCAGTTCCTTTCCAGGGCGGGCCCGGCTCAGATTTTACCTCTGGTCCACTCCCATGGTGGACTCGGTCCGGGTTTTAGCCCCAGTCCCTTGCCGGAGTACGCCCGGCTTGGGTTTTAGCCCCGGTGCATTCCCATGGCGTGCCCGGCCCTGGTTTTATCCCCAGTGCATTGCCGGGGCGGACCCGGTGCGGGTTTTAGCCCCAGTTCCTTTCGGGGGCGGATCCGGTCCAGGTTTTACCTCCGGTCCATTCCCATGGCGGGCCCGGTCCGGGTTTTAGCCCCGGTGCATTTCCATGGTGGTCCTGGTCCCGGTTAAACCCACAGGACGTTGCACGGGTCGGACCCGGTCCGGATCGGGTTTTAGCCCCAGTCCCTTGACGGCGCAGACCCGGTCCGGCTTTTAGCCCCAGTCCATTGCCGGGGTGGACGCGGTCCCGGTTTTAGCCCCAGGCCGTTGCCGGGGCGGACCCGGTCCGGGTTTTAGCCCCAGTCCCTTGCCGGCGCAGACCCGGTCCGGGTTAGCCCCAGTCCATTGCCGGGGTGTACACGGTCCCGGTTTTAGCCACAGTCCCTTGCCGGCGCGGACCCGGTCCGGGTTTTAGCCCCAGTCCATTGCCGGGGTGGACCCGGTACGCATTTTAGCCCAACTCTATTTCCAGGGCGGATCCGGTCCAGGTGTTACCTCCGGTCCATTCCCATGGCGGACCCGGTCCCGGTTTTAGCCCCATTCCCATGGCGGGCTTGGCCCCGGTTTTAGCCCCGGTGCATTCCCATGGCGTGCCCGGCCCCGTTTTTAGCCCGAGTCCATTGCCGGGGTGGACCCGGCCCGTGTTTAACCCCGGTCCATTGCTGGGGCGGACCCCCTTTGCATTTTATCCCCACTCTATTTCCGGGGCGGACCCGGTCCAGGATTTAGCCCCGGTCCCTTGCCGGCGCGGACCCAGTCGGGGTTTTAGCCCCAGTCCCTTTCCAGGGCGGGCCCAGCCCCAGTTTTATCCCCGGTGCATTCCCATGGTGGGCCCGGCCCGGGTTTTAGCCCCAGTCCCTTGCCGGCGCAGACCCGGTCCGGGTTAGCCCCAGTCCATTGCCGGGGCAGACCTGGTCCCGGTTTTAGCTTCAGTGCGTTGCCGGGGCGGACCCGGTCGGGGTTTTAGCCCAACTATATTTCCAGGGCGGATCTGGTGCAGGTGTTACCTCCAGAACATTCCCATGGTGGACCCGGTCCCGGTTTTAGCCCCATTCCCATGGCGGGCTTGGCCCAAGTTTTAGCCCCGGTGCATTCCCATGATGGGCCCGGCACCGGTTTTAGCCCCGGTGCATTCTCATGGCGGGCCTGGCCTGGGTTTTAGCCCCGGTGAATTCCTATGGCGGTCCCGACCCGAGTTTTAGCCCCAGTCCATTGCCGGGGAGGACACGGTCCGGGTTTTATCCCCAGTCCATTACCGGGGCGGACCCAGTTCAGGTTTTAGCCCCACTCTATTTCCAGGGCGGACCCAGTCCGGGTTTTACCTCTGGTCCATTCCCGTTGCGGACACGGTCCGGGTTTTAGCCCTGGTCCCTTGCCGGGGCAGGCCCGGCCTGGGTTTTAGCCCCAGTCCCTTGCCGGGATGGACCCGGATTGGGTTTTAGCCCCGGTGCATCCCGGGATGGACCCGGCCCGGGTTTTAGCCCCGGTGCATTGCCGGGGTGGACCCGGTCCGGGTTTTGGCCCCGGTCCTTTGCTGGGGCGGACCCAGTCTGCATTTTATCCCCACTCTTTTGCCGGGGCGGGCCCCGTCCCGGTTTTAGCCCCAGTCCCTTGCCGGGGCGGGCCCGGCCCCGGTTTAAGCCCCGGTGCACTCCTGGGGCGGGCCCGGCACCAGTTTTAGCCGCGGTGCATTCCCATGGTGGGCCCGGCCCGAGTTTTAGCCCCGGTGCATTCACGGGGTGGGCCCGGCCCGGGTTTTAGCCCCAGTCCCTTGGTGGGGCGGGTCCGGCCCCAGTTTTAACCCCAGTGCATTCCCATGGCGGGCCTGGCCCGGGTTTTAGCACCAGTCCCTTGCGAGATCGGGCCCTGCTCGGGTTTTAGCCCCGGTGCATTCCCATGGCGGGCCCGGCCCCGGTTTTAGCCCCGGTGCATTCCCATGGCGGGCTTGGTCCCGGTTTTAGCCCCGGTGCATTCCCATGGCGGGCCCAGATCGGGTTTTAGCCCCACTGCATTCCCATGGCGGGCCCGGCCCGGGTTTTAGCCCTAGTCCCTTGCCGGGGCCGGCCCGGCCCAGGTTTTCGCGCCAGTCCCTTGCAGGGGCGGGCCCGGCCCCGGTTTTAGCCCCGGTGCATTCCCATGGCAGACCCGTTCCGGGTTTTAGCCCCGGTCCATTGCCGGGGCGGACCCGGTCCGGGTTTTAGACCCGGCCCCTTGCCGGGGCGGACCCCGTCTGCATTTTATCCCCACTCTACTTCCGGGGCGGGCCTGGTCCTGGTTTTAGCCCCGGTCCCTTGCCGGGGCGGACCCGGCCCCAGTTTTAGCCCCGGTGCATTCCCATGGCGGGCCCGGCCCCGGTTTTAGCCCCGGTGCATTCCCGTGGCGGGCCCGGCCCCGGTTTAAGCCCCGGTCTATCCCCGGAGCGGGCCCGGCCCCGATTTTAGCTCCGGTGCATTCCCATGGCGGGCCCGGATCGGGTTTTAGCCTCGATGCATTCCCATAGTGGGTCGGCCCCGGTTTTATCCCTAGTCCTTTGCCGGGGCGGGCACGGTCCGGGTTTTAGCCCCACTCTATTTCCAGGGCGGGTCGGTCCAGGTTTTACCTCCAGTCCATTCCCGTTGCGGACATGGTCCGGGTTTTAGCCCCGGACCCTTGCCGGGGCAGGCCCGGCCTGTGTTTTAGCCCCAGTGCATTCCCAGGGCGGGCCCGGACCGGGTTTTAGCCCCGGTGCATTGCCGGGGCGGACACGGTCCGGGTTTTAGCCCTGGTGCATTGCCGGTGCGGACCCGGTCCGGGTTTTAGCCCCGGTCCCTTGCCCGGGCGGACCCGGCCCGGGCTTTAGCCCTGGTCCCTTGCCCGGGCAGACCCGGCCCGGGCTTTAGCCCTGGTCCATTGCTGGGGCGGACCCTGTCTGCTTTTTATCCCCAGTCCATTGCCGGGGTGGACTCGGTCCGGGTTTTAGCCCCACTCTATTTCCAGGGCAGATCCGCTCCGTGTTTTACCTCCGGTCCATTCCCATGGCGGACCTGGTCCCAGTTGTACCCCCAGTCCCTTGCCGGGGTGGACCCGGTCTGGGTTTTAGCCCCAGTCCATTACTGGGGCGGATCCGGTCCAGGTTTTACCTCCAGTCCATTCCCGTTGCGGACATGGTCCGGGTTTTAGCCCCGGACCCTTGCCGGGGCGGGCCCGGCCTGTGTTTTAGCCCCAGTGCATTCCCAGGGCGGGCCCGGACCGGGTTTTAGCCCCGGTGCATTGCCGGGGCGGACACGGTCCGGGTTTTAGCCCTGGTGCATTGCCGGGGCGGACACGGTTCAGGGTTTACCCCACTCTGTTTCCAGAGCAGATCCAGTCCGGGTTTTGGCCCCGGTCCCTTGCTGGGGCGGACCCAGTCTGCATCTTATCCCCACTCTATTTCCGGGGCTGGCCCGGTCCCGCTTTTAGCTCCTGCCTCTTTCCGGCGCTGGCCCGTTCCCGGTTTTAGCCCCAGTCCCTTGCCGGGGCAGATCCCGACTACATTTTATCCCCATTATATTTCTGGGGCGGGCCCGGTCCGGGTTTTAGCCCCGGTCTCTTGCCGGGATGGACCCGGTCACGGTTTTAGCCCCGGTGCATTCCCATGGCGGGCCCGGTCCCGCTTTTAGCCCCGGTGCATTCCCATGGCGGGCCCGGCCCCGGTTTAAACCCCGGTGCGTCCCCGGAGCGGGCCCGGCCCTGGTTTTAGCCCCGGTGCATTCCCATGGTGGGCCCGGCCCAAGTTTTAGCCCCGGTGCATTCCCATGGCGGGCCCGGCTCGGGTTTTTGCCCCAGTGCATTCCCACGGCGGGCCCGGTCTGAGTTTTAGCCCCAGTGCCTTGCCGGGGTGCGTCCGGCTCAGTTTTTAGCCCCGGTGCATTCCCATGGCGGGCCCGGCCCCGGTTTTATCCCCAGTCCATTGCCGGGGCGGACCCGGTCCGGGTTTTAGCCCCACTCTATTTCCAGGGCGGATCCGGTCCGGGTTTTACCTCCGGTCCATTCCCATGGCGGACCCGGTCCCAGTTGTAGTCCCAGTCCCTTGCCGGGGCGGACCCAGACCGGGTTTTAGCCCCAGTCCCTTGCCGGGATTGTCCCGGTCCCGATTTTAGCCCCACTCCCTTGCCGGTGCGGACCCGGTCCCGGTTTTAGCCTCAGTACCATGGCGGGCCTGGTCCCGGTTTTAGCGCCGGTGCATTCCCATGGCGGACCCGGTCCGGGTTTTAGCCCCAGTCCCATGGCGGGCCTGGTCCCGGTTTTAGCCCTGGTGCGTTCCCATGGCGGGCCCCGCCCCGGTTTTAGCCCCGGTGCATTCCCATGGCGGGCCTGGTCCCCGTTTTAGCCCCGGTCCATTCCCATGGCGGACCCGGTCCTGGTTTTAGCCCCGGTGCATTTCCATGGCGGATCCGGTCCAGGTTTTAGCCCGAGTCCATTGCCAGGGCGGACCCGGCCCGGGTTTCAGCCCCGGTCCATTGCCGGGTCGGTACCCGTCTGCATTTTATCCCCACTCTATTTCCGGGGTGGGCCCGGTCCTGCTTTTAGCTCCTGCCTCTTGCCGGCGCGGACCCGGTCCTGGTTTTAGCCCCAGTCCCTTGCCGGGGCAGATCCCTTCCGCATTTTATCCCCACTCTATTTCCAGGGCGGGCCCGGTCCGGGTTTTAGCTCCGGTCCCTTGCTGGGGTGGGCCTGGACCCGGTTTTAGCCCCGGTCCCTTGCCGCTGCGGACCCGGCCCCGGTTTTAGCCCCGGTGCTTTCCCATGCCGGGCCCTGATCGGGTTTTAGCCCTGGTGCATTCCCATGGTGGGCCCGGCCCGCGTTTTAGCCCCAGTGTATTCCCATGCCGGGGCGGACCCGGCTCGGGTTTTAGCCTCGGTGCATTCCCGTGGCGGGCCCGGCCCCTGTTCTATCCCTAGTCCATTGCCGGGGCGGACCCGGTGTGGGTTTTAGCTCCACTTTATTTCGAGGACGGATCCGGTACGGGTTTTACCTCCGGTCTATTCCCATGGCGGACCCGGTCCCGGTTTTAGCCCCGGTCCCTTGCCGGGGCGGACCCCGTCTGCATTTTATCCCCACTCTACTTCCGGGGCCGGTCCGGTCCGGGTTTTAGACCCGGTCCCTTGTCATGGGGGGCCCGGCCCCAGTTTTAGCCCCGGTGCTTTCCCATGGCGGGCCCTGATCGGGTTTTAGCCCTGGTGCATTCCCATGGTGGGCCCGGCACGCGTTTTAGCCCCAGTCCCTTGCCGGGGCGGGTCCGGCTCGGGTTTTGTCCTCGGTGCATTCCCATGGCGGTCCCGGCCCCGGTTTTATCCCTAGTCCATTGCCGGGGCGGATCCGGTCCGGGTTTTACCTCCGGTCCATTCCCATGGCAGATCCGGTCCCGGTTTTAGCCCCAGTCCCTTGCCGGGATGGACCCGTCCCGGTTTTAGCCTCAGTCCGTTGCCAGGGTGGACAAGGTATGCATTTTAGCCCAACTCTATTTCCAGGGCGGATCCGGTCCAGGTTTTACCTCCTGTCCATTCCCATGGCGGGCCAGGATTGGGTTTTAGCCCCGGTGCATTCCCGTAGCGGGCCCGGCCCGGGTTTTATCCCCAGTGTATTGCCATGGCGGACCCGGTCCGGGTTTTAGCCCCGGTCCCTTGCCGGGGTGGACCCCGCCTGGGTTTTAGCCCCGGTGCATTCCCGGGGCGGGTCCGGCCCGGGTTTTAACCCCGGTTCATTGCCGGGGCGGACACGGTTTAGGTTTTAGCCCCACTCTGTTTCCAAGGCAGATCCGGTCCAGGTTTTGGCCCTGGTCCCTTGTTGGGGTGGACCCAGTCTGCATTTTATCCCAAATATATTTCTGGCGCGGACCCAGTCCCGGTTTTAGCCCCGGTCCCTTGCCGGGGCGGGCCCGGTCCCTGTTTTAGCCCCAGTGCATTTCCATGGCGGGCCCGGCCCCGGTTTAAGCCCCGGTGAATCCCTGGGGCGGGCCCGGCCCCTATTTTAGCCTCGGTGCATTCCCATGGCGGGCCCGGCCCCAGTTTAAGCCCCGGTGCATTCCCATGGCGGGCCCGGATCGGGTTTTAGCCCCGGTGCATTCCCATGGCGGGTACGGCCCGGGTTTTATCCCCAGTCCCTTGCCGGGGAGGACCCGGTCTGGGTTTTAGCCCCACTCTATTTCCAGGGCGGATCCGGTCTGGGTTTTACCTCCGGTCCATTGCCATTGCGGACACGGTCCGGGTTTTAGCCCCGGTCCCTTGCCGGGGCGGACCCCGCCTGTGTTTTAGCCCCGGTGCATTCCCAGGGCGGGCCCGGCCCGGGTTTTAGTAGCAGTCCCTTTCTGCGGCGGGCGTGGTCCGGGTTTTAGCCCCACTCTGTTTCCAGGGTGGATACGCTCCGGGTTTTACCTCCAGTCCTTTCCCATGTCGGACCCGGTCCCAATTGTAGCCCCAGTCCCTTGCCGCGGGGGACCCGGTCCTGATTTTAGCCCCGGTCCCTTGCTGGGGCGGGCCCGGCCCGGGTTTTAGCCCCGGTGCATTCCCATGGCAGGTCCGGCCTTGGTTTAAGCCCCGGTGCATTCCCATGGCGGGTTTTACCCCCGGTTTTAGCCCCGGTGGATTCCCATGGCGGGCCCGTCCCGAGTTTTAGCCCCGGTGCATTCCCATGGCGGGCCCGGCGTGGGTTTTAGCCCCGGTGCCTTGCCGGGGCGGGCCCGGTCCTGTGGGAAACTATAGGCTTGAGTCCACATGTGGGTCCCATGATAAGTTATCTGAGATAGAAAGCGGGCTGGAGGATTATAGGTACGCGATGGAATTAGCTTGACTACAGACCCAGTGTCAGACCCACTGATGGAAAATTACAGAGATCAGACCCGATGATGGGAAATTACAGAGAATCTGCAAGTCACCAGGAGGAGGAAGAAAGGCGAGAGATATCTCGGCCTTGAGAGCAAAGAAGAAAGGCAGGGATATCTCTCGGCCTTGAGAGCAACCAACAAACAAGAACAAGGAGTTTAGGCACGAAGTACAGAAATAGACTGTTCGTTAAGGAGGTGTCGCAATCCGTATGAAGTAATTGTTGAAGCTTGTTTACAAGAGCATATAAAAGCGCTGTGACTTAAAAATAAAGCTGAAGCTTGCTCTATCACTCACGTTGAGTTGGCTGCTTGCTTTCCTCGCTCGCCGCACGGTCCGGGTTTTAGCCTCGGTGCATTTCCATGGCGGGCCCGGCCCCGGTTTTATTCCCAGTTCCTCGCCGGGGCGGACCCGGTCCCGGTTTTAGCCCCAGTCCATTGCCGGGGTGGACCCGGTACGCATTTTAGCCCAACTCTATTTCCAGGGCGGATCCAGTCCAGGTGCTACCTCCAGTCCATTCCCATGGCGGACACGGTCCCGGTTTTAGCACCATTCCCATGGCAGGCTTGGCCCCGGTTTCAGCGCCGGTCCCTTGCCGGGGCGGGCCCGGCCACGGTTTTAGCCCGAGTCCATTGCCGGCACGGACCCGGTCCGGGTTTTAGCCCCACTCTATTTCCAGGGTGGATCCGGTCCAGGTTTTACCTCCGGTCCATTCCCATGGTGGACCCGGTCCCAGTTGTAGCCCCAGTCCCTTGCCGGGGTGGACCCGGTCCGGGTTTTAGCCCCAGTCCCTTGCCGGGATGGACCCAGTCCCGATTTTAGCACCAGTCCCTTGCCGGGACGGACCCGGTCCCGGTTTTAGCCACAGTCCTTTGCCGGGGTGGACACGGTACGCATTTTAGCCCAACTCTATTTCCAGGGCGGATCCGGTCCAGTTTTTACGTCCAGTCCATTCCCATGGCGGGCCCGGATTGGGTTTTAGCCCCGGTGCATTCCCATGGCGGGCCCGGCCCCGGTTTTATCCCCAGTGTATTGCCGGGGCGGATCCGGTCCGGGTTTTAGCCCCACTCTATTTCCAGGGCGGATCCGCTCTGGGTTTTACCTCCGGTCCATTCCCATGGCGGACCCGGTCCCAGTTGTAGCCCCAGTCCCTTGCCAGGGCAGACCCGGTCCGGGTTTTAGCCCAAGTCCCTTGCAGGGATGGACCCGGTCCCGGTTTTATCCTCAGTCCATTGCCGGGGTGGACGCGGTACGCATTTTTGCCCAACTCTATTTCCAGGGCGGATCCGGTCCAGGTTTTACCTCCGGTCCATTCCCATGGCGGACCCAGTCCGGGTTTAAGCCCCAGTCCGTTGCCGGGGCGGACCCAGTCTGTATTTTATCCCCACTCTATTTCCGGGTCGGGCCCGGTCCAGGTTTTAGCCCTGGTCCCTTGCCGGCGCAGACCCGGTCCTGGTTTTAGCCCCGGTCCCTTGCCGGCGTGGACCCGGTCCGGGTTTTAGCCCCGGTCCAGGTTTTAGCCCCGGTGCATTCCCGGGGCAGACCCGATCTGGGTTTTACCCTGAGTCCTTCGCCGGGGCGGGCCCGGCCCCGGTTTTAGCCCCGGTGCATTCTCATTGCGGGCCCGGCCCGGGTTTCAGCCCCGGTGGTTTCGCGGGGCGGACCCGGCCCGGGTTTTAGCTCCAGTTCGTTGCCGGGGTGGACACGGTCCAGGTTTTATCCCCAGTCCATTACCGGGGCGGACCCAGTTCAGGGTTTAGTTCCACTCTATTTCCAGGGCGGATCCAGTCCGGGTTTTACCTCCGGTCCATTCCCTTTGCGGACACGGTCCGGGTTTTAGCCCCAGTCCCTTGCGGTCCGGGTTTTAGCCCCGGTCCCTTGCCGGGGCAGACTCCGTCTGCATTTTATCCCCACTCTACTCCCGGGGCGGGCGCGATCCGGGTTTTAGCCCCGGTCCGTTGCCGGGGCGGGCCCGGTCCCTGTTTTAGCCCCGGTGCATTCCCGTGGCGGGCCCGGCCCCGGTTTAAGCCCCGGTGTATCCCCGGGGCGGGCCCGGCTCCTACTTTAGCCCCGGTGCATTTCCATGGCGGGCCCAGCCCCTGTTTTAGCCCCGGTGCATTCCCATGGCGGGCCCGGCCCCGGTTTTAGCCCCGGTGCATTCCCATGGCGGGCCCGGATTGGGTTTTAGCCCTGGTGCATTCCAATGGCAGGCCAGGCCCTCGTTTTAGCCCCAATCCCTTGCCGGGGCAGACCCAGCTCGGGTTTTAGCCTCGGTGCATTCCCATGGCGGTCCCGGCCCCTGTTCTATCCCTAGTCCATTGCCGGGGCGGACCCGGTCCGGGTTTAGCCCCACTCTATTTCCAGGGCGGATCCGGTCTGTGTTCTACCTCCGGTCCATTCCCATGGCGGACCCGGTCCCAGATGTAGCCCCAGTCCCTTGCGGGCCCGGCCCCGGTCTGGCTTTGAGCCCCAGTCCCTTGCCGGGATGGACTCGGTCCCGGTTTTAGCCCCAGTCCATTGCCGGGGTGGACCTGGTACGCGTTTTAGCCGAACTCTATTTGCAGGGTGGATCTGGTCCAGGTGTTACCTCCGATCCATTCCCATGGTGGACACGGTCCCGGTTTTAGCACCATTCCCATGGCGGGCTTGGCCCCGGTTTCAGCACGGTCCCTTGCCGGGGCGGGCCCGGCTGCGGTTTTAGCCCGAGTCCATTGCCGAGGCGGACCTGGCCTGAGTTTTAGCCCCGGTCCATTGCCGGGGTGGACCCAGTCTGCATTTTATCCCCACTCTATTTCCGGGGCAGATCCGGTCCAGGTTTTAGCCCCTGTCCCTTGCCTGGGCGGGCCCGGCCCCTGTTTTAGCACCGGTGCATTCCCATGGAGGGCCCGGCCCCGGTTTTAGCCCCGGTGCATTCCCATGGCGGGCCCGGCCCAGCTTTTAGCCACGGTGCATTCCGATGGCGTGCCCGGATCTGGTTTTAGCCCCAGTGCATTCCCATGGCGGGTCCGGCCCGGGTTTTAGCCGCAGTCCCTTGCCGGGGCGGGCCCGGCTCGGGTTTTAGCCTCGCTGGATTCCCATGGCGGGCCCGGCCCCGGTTTTATCCCCAGTCCCTTGCCGGGGCGGACCCGTTCCGGGTTTTAGCCCCACTCTATTTCCAGGGCGGATCCGTTCCGGGTATTACCTCTGGTCCAATCCCATAGTGAACCCGGTCCCAGCTGTAGCCCCAGTCCCTTGCCGGGGCGGACTTGCCTCAGTCCATTGCCGGGATGGACCCGGTACGCATTTTAGCCCAACTCTATTTCCAGGGCGGATCCGAACCAGGTTTTACCTCCGATCCATTCCCATGGCGGATCAGGTCCGGGTTTTAGCCCCATTCCCATGGTGGGTCCGGTCCCAGTTTTAGCCCCGGTGCATTCCCATGGCGGGCCCGGCCCCGGTTTTAGCACCGGTGCATTCCCATGGCGGGCCCGGCCCCGGTTTTAGCCCCGGTGCATTCCCATGGCGGGCCCGGATTGGGTTTTAGCCCTGGTGCATTCCAATGGCAGGCCAGGCCCTCGTTTTAGCCCCAATCCCTTGCCGGGGCAGACCCAGCTCGGGTTTTAGCCTCGGTGCATTCCCATGGCGGTCCCGGCCCCTGTTCTATCCCTAGTCCATTGCCGGGGCGGACCCGGTCCGGGTTTAGCCCCACTCTATTTCCAGGGCGGATCCGGTCTGTGTTCTACCTCCGGTCCATTCCCATGGCGGACCCGGTCCCAGATGTAGCCCCAGTCCCTTGCGGGCCCGGCCCCAGTCTGGCTTTGAGCCCCAGTCCCTTGCCGGGATGGACTCGGTCCCGGTTTTAGCCCCAGTCCATTGCCGGGTTTACCTGGTACGCATTTTAGCCGAACTCTATTTGCAGGGTGGATCTGGTCCAGGTGTTACCTCCGATCCATTCCCATGGTGGACACGGTCCCGGTTTTAGCACCATTCCCATGGCGGGCTTGGCCCCGGTTTCAGCACGGTCCCTTGCCGGGGCGGGCCCAGCTGCGGTTTTAGCCCGAGTCCATTGCCGAGGCGGACCTGGCCTGAGTTTTAGCCCCGGTCCATTGCCGGGGTGGACCCAGTCTGCATTTTATCCCCACTCTATTTCCGGGGCAGATCCGGTCCAGGTTTTAGCCCCTGTCCCTTGCCTGGGCGGGCCCGGCCCCTGTTTTAGCACCAGTGCATTCCCATGGAGGGCCCGGCCCCGGTTTTAGCCCCGGTGCATTCCCATGGCGGGCCCGGACCCGCTTTTAGCCCCGGTGCATTCCCATGGCGGGCCCGGTCCGGGTTTTAGCCCCGGTGCATTTCCATGGTGGTCCTGGTCCCGGTTTAAGCCACAGGACGTTGCACGGGTCGGACCCGGTCCGGATCGGGTTTTAGCCCCAGTCCCTTGACGGCGCAGACCCGGTCCGGCTTTTAGCCCCAGTCCATTGCCGGGGTGGACGCGGTCCCGGTTTTAGCCCCAGGCCGTTGCCGGGGCGGACCCGGTCCGGGTTTTAGCCCCAGTCCCTTGCCGGCGCAGACCCGGTCCGGGTTAGCCCCAGTCCATTGCCGGGGTGTACACGGTCCCGGTTTTAGCCACAGTCCCTTGCCGGCGCAGACCCGGTCCGGGTTTTAGCCCCAGTCCATTGCCGGGGTGGACCCGGTACGCATTTTAGCCCAACTCTATTTCCAGGGCGGATCCGGTCCAGGTGTTACCTCCGGTCCATTCCCATGGCGGACCCGGTCCCGGTTTTAGCCCCATTCCCATGGCGGGCTTGGCCCCGGTTTTAGCCCCGGTGCATTCCCATGGCGTGCCCGGCCCCGTTTTTAGCCCGAGTCCATTGCCGGGGTGGACCCGGCCCGTGTTTAACCCCGGTCCATTGCTGGGGCGGACCCCCTTTGCATTTTATCCCCACTCTATTGCCGGGGCGGACCCGGTCCAGGATTTAGCCCCGGTCCCTTGCCGGCGCGGACCCAGTCGGGGTTTTAGCCCCAGTCCCTTTCCAGGGCGGGCCCAGCCCCAGTTTTATCCCCGGTGCATTCCCATGGTGGGCCCGGCCCGGGTTTTAGCCCCAGTCCCTTGCCGGCGCAGACCCGGTCCGGGTTAGCCCCAGTCCATTGCCGGGGCGGACCTGGTCCCGGTTTTAGCTTCAGTGCGTTGCCGGGGCGGACCCGGTCGGGGTTTTAGCCCAACTATATTTCCAGGGCGGATCTGGTGCAGGTGTTACCTCCAGAACATTCCCATGGTGGACCCGGTCCCGGTTTTAGCCCCATTCCCATGGCGGGCTTGGCCCAAGTTTTAGCCCCGGTGCATTCCCATGATGGGCCCGGCACCGGTTTTAGCCCCGGTGCATTCTCATGGCGTGCCTGGCCTGGGTTTTAGCCCCGGTGAATTCCTATGGCGGTCCCGACCCGAGTTTTAGCCCCAGTCCATTGCCGGGGAGGACACGGTCCGGGTTTTATCCCCAGTCCATTACCAGGGCGGACCCAGTTCAGGTTTTAGCCCCACTCTATTTCCAGGGCGGACCCAGTCCGGGTTTTACCTCTGGTCCATTCCCGTTGCGGACACGGTCCGGGTTTTAGCCCCGGTCCCTTGCCGGGGCAGGCCCGGCCTGGGTTTTAGCCCCAGTCCCTTGCCGGGATGGACCCGGATTGGGTTTTAGCCCCGGTGCATTCCCGGGATGGACCCGGCCCGGGTTTTAGCCCCGGTGCATTGCCGGGGTGGACCCGGTCCGGGTTTTGGCCCCGGTCCTTTGCTGGGGCGGACCCAGTCTGCATTTTATCCCCACTCTTTTGCCGGGGCGGGCCCCGTCCCGGTTTTAGCCCCAGTCCCTTGCCGGGGCGGGCCCGGCCCCGGTTTAAGCCCCGGTGCACTCCTGGGGCGGGCCCGGCACCAGTTTTAGCCGCGGTGCATTCCCATGGTGGGCCCGGCCCGAGTTTTAGCCCCGGTGCATTCACGGGGTGGGCCCGGCCCGGGTTTTAGCCCCAGTCCCTTGGTGGGGCGGGTCCGGCCCCAGTTTTAACCCCAGTGCATTCCCATGGCGGGCCTGGCCCGGGTTTTAGCACCAGTCCCTTGCGAGATCGGACCCTGCTCGGGTTTTAGCCCCGGTGCATTCCCATGGCGGGCCCGGCCCCGGTTTTAGCCCCGGTGCATTCCCATGGCGGGCTTGGTCCCGGTTTTAGCCCCGGTGCATTCCCATGGCGGGCCCAGATCGGGTTTTAGCCCCACTGCATTCCCATGGCGGGCCCGGCCCGGGTTTTAGCCCTAGTCCCTTGCCGGGGCCGGCCCGGCCCAGGTTTTCGCGCCAGTCCCTTGCAGGGGCGGGCCCGGCCCCGGTTTTAGCCCCGGTGCATTCCCATGGCAGACCCGTTCCGGGTTTTAGCCCCGGTCCATTGCCGGGGCGGACCCGGTCCGGGTTTTAGACCCGGCCCCTTGCCGGGGCGGACCCCGTCTGCATTTTATCCCCACTCTACTTCCGGGGCGGGCCTGGTCCTGGTTTTAGCCCCGGTCCCTTGCCGGGGCGGACCCGGCCCCAGTTTTAGCCCCGGTGCATTCCCATGGCGGGCCCGGCCCCGGTTTAAGCCCCGGTGCATTCCCATGGCGGGCTCGGTCCTGGTTTTAGCCCCGGTGCATTCCCATGGCGGGCTCGGTCCTGGTTTTAGCCCCGGTGCATTCCCATGGCGGGCCCGGCCCCGGTTTTAGCCCCGGTGCATTCCCGTGGCGGGCCCGGCCCCGGTTTAAGCCCCGGTCTATCCCCGGAGCGGGCCCGGCCCCGATTTTAGCTCCGGTGCATTCCCATGGCGGGCCCGGATCGGGTTTTAGCCTCGATGCATTCCCATAGTGGGTCGGCCCCGGTTTTATCCCTAGTCCTTTGCCGGGGCGGGCACGGTCCGGGTTTTAGCCCCACTCTATTTCCAGGGCGGGTCGGTCCAGGTTTTACCTCCAGTCCATTCCCGTTGCGGACATGGTCCGGGTTTTAGCCCCGGACCCTTGCCGGGGCGGGCCCGGCCTGTGTTTTAGCCCCAGTGCATTCCCAGGGCGGGCCCGGACCGGGTTTTAGCCCCGGTGCATTGCCGGGGCGGACACGGTCCGGGTTTTAGCCCTGGTGCATTGCCGGGGCGGACACGGTTCAGGGTTTACCCCACTCTGTTTCCAGAGCAGATCCAGTCCGGGTTTTGGCCCCGGTCCCTTGCTGGGGCGGACCCAGTCTGCATCTTATCCCCACTCTATTTCCGGGGCTGGCCCGGTCCCGCTTTTAGCTCCTGCCTCTTTCCGGCGCTGGCCCGTTCCCGGTTTTAGCCCCAGTCCCTTGCCGGGGCAGATCCCGACTACATTTTATCCCCATTATATTTCTGGGGCGGGCCCGGTCCGGGTTTTAGCCCCGGTCTCTTGCCGGGATGGACCCGGTCACGGTTTTAGCCCCGGTGCATTCCCATGGCGGGCCCGGTCCCGCTTTTAGCCCCGGTGCATTCCCATGGCGGGCCCGGCCCCGGTTTAAACCCCGGTGCGTCCCCGGAGCGGGCCCGGCCCTGGTTTTAGCCCCGGTGCATTCCCATGGTGGGCCCGGCCCAAGTTTTAGCCCCGGTGCATTCCCATGGCGGGCCCGGCTCGGGTTTTTGCCCCAGTGCATTCCCACGGCGGGCCCGGTCTGAATTTTAGCCCCAGTGCCTTGCCGGGGTGCGTCCGGCTCAGTTTTTAGCCCCGGTGCATTCCCATGGCGGGCCCGGCCCCGGTTTTAGCCCCGGTGCATTCCCATGGCGGGCCCGGCCCGGGTTTTAGCCCGAGTCCATTGCTGGGGCAGACCCGGTCCGGGTTTTAGCCCCACTCTATTTCCAGGGCGGATCCGGTCCGGGTTTTACCTCCGGTCCATTCCCATGGCGGACCCGGTCCGGGTTTTAGCCCCGGTGCATACCCGGGGCGGACCCGGCCCGGGTTTTAGCCCTGGTCCATTGCCGGGGCAGACCCCG
Organism: Phalacrocorax aristotelis; assembly: GCF_949628215.1. Lineage (NCBI taxonomy): Eukaryota > Metazoa > Chordata > Aves > Suliformes > Phalacrocoracidae > Phalacrocorax > Phalacrocorax aristotelis. The sequence continues at coordinate 134,006,098 of NC_134276.1, read as the reverse complement.
TCTGCTTTTTATCCCCACTCTATTTCCGGGGCGGATCCAGTCCAGGTTTTAGCCCCGGTCCCTTGCCGGTGCGGACCCGGTCCGGGTTTTAGCCCCGGTCCCTTGCCCGGGCGGACCCGGCCCGGGCTTTAGCCCTGGTCCCTTGCCCGGGCAGACCCGGCCCGGGCTTTAGCCCTGGTCCATTGCTGGGGCGGACCCTGTCTGCTTTTTATCCCCAGTCCATTGCCGGGGTGGACTCGGTCCGGGTTTTAGCCCCACTCTATTTCCAGGGCAGATCCGCTCCGTGTTTTACCTCCGGTCCATTCCCATGGCGGACCTGGTCCCAGTTGTATCCCCAGTCCCTTGCCGGGGTGGACCCGGTCTGGGTTTTAGCCCCAGTCCATTACCGGGGCGGATCCGGTCCAGGTTTTACCTCCAGTCCATTCCCGTTGCGGACATGGTCCGGGTTTTAGCCCCGGACCCTTGCCGGGGCGGGCCCGGCCTGTGTTTTAGCCCCAGTGCATTCCCAGGGCGGGCCCGGACCGGGTTTTAGCCCCGGTGCATTGCCGGGGCGGACACGGTCCGGGTTTTAGCCCTGGTGCATTGCCGGGGCGGACACGGTTCAGGGTTTACCCCACTCTGTTTCCAGAGCAGATCCAGTCCGGGTTTTGGCCCCGGTCCCTTGCTGGGGCGGACCCAGTCTGCATCTTATCCCCACTCTATTTCCGGGGCTGGCCCGGTCCCGCTTTTAGCTCCTGCCTCTTTCCGGCGCTGGCCCGTTCCCGGTTTTAGCCCCAGTCCCTTGCCGGGGCAGATCCCGACTACATTTTATCCCCATTATATTTCTGGGGCGGGCCCGGTCCGGGTTTTAGCCCCGGTCTCTTGCCGGGATGGACCCGGTCACGGTTTTAGCCCCGGTGCATTCCCATGGCGGGCCCGGTCCCGCTTTTAGCCCCGGTGCATTCCCATGGCGGGCCCGGCCCCGGTTTAAACCCCGGTGCGTCCCCGGAGCGGGCCCGGCCCTGGTTTTAGCCCCGGTGCATTCCCATGGTGGGCCCGGCCCAAGTTTTAGCCCCGGTGCATTCCCATGGCGGGCCCGGCTCGGGTTTTTGCCCCAGTGCATTCCCACGGCGGGCCCGGTCTGAGTTTTAGCCCCAGTGCCTTGCCGGGGTGCGTCCGGCTCAGTTTTTAGCCCCGGTGCATTCCCATGGCGGGCCCGGCCCCGGTTTTATCCCCAGTCCATTGCCGGGGCGGACCCGGTCCGGGTTTTAGCCCCACTCTATTTCCAGGGCGGATCCGGTCCGGGTTTTACCTCCGGTCCATTCCCATGGCGGACCCGGTCCCAGTTGTAGTCCCAGTCCCTTGCCGGGGCGGACCCAGACCGGGTTTTAGCCCCAGTCCCTTGCCGGGATTGTCCCGGTCCCGATTTTAGCCCCACTCCCTTGCCGGTGCGGACCCGGTCCCGGTTTTAGCCTCAGTACCATGGCGGGCCTGGTCCCGGTTTTAGCGCCGGTGCATTCCCATGGCGGACCCGGTCCGGGTTTTAGCCCCAGTCCCATGGCGGGCCTGGTCCCGGTTTTAGCCCTGGTGCGTTCCCATGGCGGGCCCCGCCCCGGTTTTAGCCCCGGTGCATTCCCATGGCGGGCCTGGTCCCCGTTTTAGCCCCGGTCCATTCCCATGGCGGACCCGGTCCTGGTTTTAGCCCCGGTGCATTTCCATGGCGGATCCGGTCCAGGTTTTAGCCCGAGTCCATTGCCAGGGCGGACCCGGCCCGGGTTTCAGCCCCGGTCCATTGCCGGGTCGGTACCCGTCTGCATTTTATCCCCACTCTATTTCCGGGGTGGGCCCGGTCCTGCTTTTAGCTCCTGCCTCTTGCCGGCGCGGACCCGGTCCTGGTTTTAGCCCCAGTCCCTTGCCGGGGCAGATCCCTTCCGCATTTTATCCCCACTCTATTTCCAGGGCGGGCCCGGTCCGGGTTTTAGCTCCGGTCCCTTGCTGGGGTGGGCCTGGACCCGGTTTTAGCCCCGGTCCCTTGCCGCTGCGGACCCGGCCCCGGTTTTAGCCCCGGTGCTTTCCCATGCCGGGCCCTGATCGGGTTTTAGCCCTGGTGCATTCCCATGGTGGGCCCGGCCCGCGTTTTAGCCCCAGTGTATTCCCATGCCGGGGCGGACCCGGCTCGGGTTTTAGCCTCGGTGCATTCCCGTGGCGGGCCCGGCCCCTGTTCTATCCCTAGTCCATTGCCGGGGCGGACCCGGTGTGGGTTTTAGCTCCACTTTATTTCGAGGACGGATCCGGTACGGGTTTTACCTCCGGTCTATTCCCATGGCGGACCCGGTCCCGGTTTTAGCCCCGGTCCCTTGCCGGGGCGGACCCCGTCTGCATTTTATCCCCACTCTACTTCCGGGGCCGGTCCGGTCCGGGTTTTAGACCCGGTCCCTTGTCATGGGGGGCCCGGCCCCAGTTTTAGCCCCGGTGCTTTCCCATGGCGGGCCCTGATCGGGTTTTAGCCCTGGTGCATTCCCATGGTGGGCCCGGCACGCGTTTTAGCCCCAGTCCCTTGCCGGGGCGGGTCCGGCTCGGGTTTTGTCCTCGGTGCATTCCCATGGCGGTCCCGGCCCCGGTTTTATCCCTAGTCCATTGCCGGGGCGGATCCGGTCCGGGTTTTACCTCCGGTCCATTCCCATGGCAGATCCGGTCCCGGTTTTAGCCCCAGTCCCTTGCCGGGATGGACCCGTCCCGGTTTTAGCCTCAGTCCGTTGCCAGGGTGGACAAGGTATGCATTTTAGCTGAACTCTATTTCCAGGGCGGATCCGGTCCAGGTTTTACCTCCTGTCCATTCCCATGGCGGGCCAGGATTGGGTTTTAGCCCCGGTGCATTCCCGTAGCGGGCCCGGCCCGGGTTTTATCCCCAGTGTATTGCCATGGCGGACCCGGTCCGGGTTTTAGCCCCGGTCCCTTGCCGGGGTGGACCCCGCCTGGGTTTTAGCCCCGGTGCATTCCCGGGGCGGGTCCGGCCCGGGTTTTAACCCCGGTTCATTGCCGGGGCGGACACGGTTTAGGTTTTAGCCCCACTCTGTTTCCAAGGCAGATCCGGTCCAGGTTTTGGCCCTGGTCCCTTGTTGGGGTGGACCCAGTCTGCATTTTATCCCAAATATATTTCTGGCGCGGACCCAGTCCCGGTTTTAGCCCCGGTCCCTTGCCGGGGCGGGCCCGGTCCCTGTTTTAGCCCCAGTGCATTTCCATGGCGGGCCCGGCCCCGGTTTAAGCCCCGGTGAATCCCTGGGGCGGGCCTGGCCCCTATTTTAGCCTCGGTGCATTCCCATGGCGGGCCCGGCCCCAGTTTAAGCCCCGGTGCATTCCCATGGCGGGCCCGGATCGGGTTTTAGCCCCGGTGCATTCCCATGGCGGGTACGGCCCGGGTTTTATCCCCAGTCCCTTGCCGGGGAGGACCCGGTCTGGGTTTTAGCCCCACTCTATTTCCAGGGCGGATCCGGTCTGGGTTTTACCTCCGGTCCATTGCCATTGCGGACACGGTCCGGGTTTTAGCCCCGGTCCCTTGCCGGGGCGGACCCCGCCTGTGTTTTAGCCCCGGTGCATTCCCAGGGCGGGCCCGGCCCGGGTTTTAGTAGCAGTCCCTTTCTGCGGCGGGCGTGGTCCGGGTTTTAGCCCCACTCTGTTTCCAGGGTGGATACGCTCCGGGTTTTACCTCCAGTCCTTTCCCATGTCGGACCCGGTCCCAATTGTAGCCCCAGTCCCTTGCCGCGGGGGACCCGGTCCTGATTTTAGCCCCGGTCCCTTGCTGGGGCGGGCCCGGCCCGGGTTTTAGCCCCGGTGCATTCCCATGGCAGGTCCGGCCTTGGTTTAAGCCCCGGTGCATTCCCATGGCGGGTTTTACCCCCGGTTTTAGCCCCGGTGGATTCCCATGGCGGGCCCGTCCCGAGTTTTAGCCCCGGTGCATTCCCATGGCGGGCCCGGCGTGGGTTTTAGCCCCGGTGCCTTGCCGGGGCGGGCCCGGTCCTGTGGGAAACTATAGGCTTGAGTCCACATGTGGGTCCCATGATAAGTTATCTGAGATAGAAAGCGGGCTGGAGGATTATAGGTACGCGATGGAATTAGCTTGACTACAGACCCAGTGTCAGACCCACTGATGGAAAATTACAGAGATCAGACCCGATGATGGGAAATTACAGAGAATCTGCAAGTCACCAGGAGGAGGAAGAAAGGCGAGAGATATCTCGGCCTTGAGAGCAAAGAAGAAAGGCAGGGATATCTCTCGGCCTTGAGAGCAACCAACAAACAAGAACAAGGAGTTTAGGCACGAAGTACAGAAATAGACTGTTCGTTAAGGAGGTGTCGCAATCCGTATGAAGTAATTGTTGAAGCTTGTTTACAAGAGCATATAAAAGCGCTGTGACTTAAAAATAAAGCTGAAGCTTGCTCTATCACTCACGTTGAGTTGGCTGCTTGCTTTCCTCGCTCGCCGCACGGTCCGGGTTTTAGCCTCGGTGCATTTCCATGGCGGGCCCGGCCCCGGTTTTATTCCCAGTCCCTCGCCGGGGCGGACCCGGTCCCGGTTTTAGCCCCAGTCCATTGCCGGGGTGGACCCGGTACGCATTTTAGCCCAACTCTATTTCCAGGGCGGATCCAGTCCAGGTGCTACCTCCAGTCCATTCCCATGGCGGACACGGTCCCGGTTTTAGCACCATTCCCATGGCAGGCTTGGCCCCGGTTTCAGCGCCGGTCCCTTGCCGGGGCGGGCCCGGCCACGGTTTTAGCCCGAGTCCATTGCCGGCACGGACCCGGTCCGGGTTTTAGCCCCACTCTATTTCCAGGGTGGATCCGGTCCAGGTTTTACCTCCGGTCCATTCCCATGGTGGACCCGGTCCCAGTTGTAGCCCCAGTCCCTTGCCGGGGTGGACCCGGTCCGGGTTTTAGCCCCAGTCCCTTGCCGGGATGGACCCAGTCCCGATTTTAGCACCAGTCCCTTGCCGGGACGGACCCGGTCCCGGTTTTAGCCACAGTCCTTTGCCGGGGTGGACACGGTACGCATTTTAGCCCAACTCTATTTCCAGGGCGGATCCGGTCCAGTTTTTACGTCCAGTCCATTCCCATGGCGGGCCCGGATTGGGTTTTAGCCCCGGTGCATTCCCATGGCGGGCCCGGCCCCGGTTTTATCCCCAGTGTATTGCCGGGGCGGATCCGGTCCGGGTTTTAGCCCCACTCTATTTCCAGGGCGGATCCGCTCTGGGTTTTACCTCCGGTCAATTCCCATGGCGGACCCGGTCCCAGTTGTAGCCCCAGTCCCTTGCCAGGGCAGACCCGGTCCGGGTTTTAGCCCCAGTCCCTTGCAGGGATGGACCCGGTCCCGGTTTTATCCTCAGTCCATTGCCGGGGTGGACGCGGTACGCATTTTTGCCCAACTCTATTTCCAGGGCGGATCCGGTCCAGGTTTTACCTCCGGTCCATTCCCATGGCGGACCCAGTCCGGGTTTAAGCCCCAGTCCGTTGCCGGGGCGGACCCAGTCTGTATTTTATCCCCACTCTATTTCCGGGTCGGGCCCGGTCCAGGTTTTAGCCCTGGTCCCTTGCCAGCGCAGACCCGGTCCTGGTTTTAGCCCCGGTCCCTTGCCGGCGTGGACCCGGTCCGGGTTTTAGCCCCGGTCCAGGTTTTAGCCCCGGTGCATTCCCGGGGCAGACCCGATCTGGGTTTTACCCTGAGTCCTTCGCCGGGGCGGGCCCGGCCCCGGTTTTAGCCCCGGTGCATTCTCATTGCGGGCCCGGCCCGGGTTTCAGCCCCGGTGGTTTCGCGGGGCGGACCCGGCCCGGGTTTTAGCTCCAGTTCGTTGCCGGGGTGGACACGGTCCAGGTTTTATCCCCAGTCCATTACCGGGGCGGACCCAGTTCAGGGTTTAGTTCCACTCTATTTCCAGGGCGGATCCAGTCCGGGTTTTACCTCCGGTCCATTCCCTTTGCGGACACGGTCCGGGTTTTAGCCCCAGTCCCTTGCCGGGGCAGACTCCGTCTGCATTTTATCCCCACTCTACTCCCGGGGCGGGCGCGATCCGGGTTTTAGCCCCGGTCCGTTGCCGGGGCGGGCCCGGTCCCTGTTTTAGCCCCGGTGCATTCCCGTGGCGGGCCCGGCCCCGGTTTAAGCCCCGGTGTATCCCCGGGGCGGGCCCGGCTCCTACTTTAGCCCCGGTGCATTTCCATGGCGGGCCCAGCCCCTGTTTTAGCCCCGGTGCAGTCCCATGGCGGGCCCGGCCCCGGTTTTAGCCCCGGTGCATTCCCATGGCGGGCCCGGATTGGGTTTTAGCCCTGGTGCATTCCAATGGCAGGCCAGGCCCTCGTTTTAGCCCCAATCCCTTGCCGGGGCAGACCCAGCTCGGGTTTTAGCCTCGGTGCATTCCCATGGCGGTCCCGGCCCCTGTTCTATCCCTAGTCCATTGCCGGGGCGGACCCGGTCCGGGTTTAGCCCCACTCTATTTCCAGGGCGGATCCGGTCTGTGTTCTACCTCCGGTCCATTCCCATGGCGGACCCGGTCCCAGATGTAGCCCCAGTCCCTTGCGGGCCCGGCCCCGGTCTGGCTTTGAGCCCCAGTCCCTTGCCGGGATGGACTCGGTCCCGGTTTTAGCCCCAGTCCATTGCCGGGGTGGACCTGGTACGCATTTTAGCCGAACTCTATTTGCAGGGTGGATCTGGTCCAGGTGTTACCTCCGATCCATTCCCATGGTGGACACGGTCCCGGTTTTAGCACCATTCCCATGGCGGGCTTGGCCCCGGTTTCAGCACGGTCCCTTGCCGGGGCGGGCCCGGCTGCGGTTTTAGCCCGAGTCCATTGCCGAGGCGGACCTGGCCTGAGTTTTAGCCCCGGTCCATTGCCGGGGTGGACCCAGTCTGCATTTTATCCCCACTCTATTTCCGGGGCAGATCCGGTCCAGGTTTTAGCCCCTGTCCCTTGCCTGGGCGGGCCCGGCCCCTGTTTTAGCACCGGTGCATTCCCATGGAGGGCCCGGCCCCGGTTTTAGCCCCGGTGCATTCCCATGGCGGGCCCGGCCCAGCTTTTAGCCACGGTGCATTCCGATGGCGTGCCCGGATCTGGTTTTAGCCCCGGTGCATTCCCATGGCGGGTCCGGCCCGGGTTTTAGCCGCAGTCCCTTGCCGGGGCGGGCCCGGCTCGGGTTTTAGCCTCGCTGGATTCCCATGGCGGGCCCGGCCCCGGTTTTATCCCCAGTCCCTTGCCGGGGCGGACCCGTTCCGGGTTTTAGCCCCACTCTATTTCCAGGGCGGATCCGTTCCGGGTATTACCTCTGGTCCAATCCCATAGTGAACCCGGTCCCAGCTGTAGCCCCAGTCCCTTGCCGGGGCGGACTTGCCTCAGTCCATTGCCGGGATGGACCCGGTACGCATGTTAGCCCAACTCTATTTCCAGGGCGGATCCGAACCAGGTTTTACCTCCGATCCATTCCCATGGCGGATCAGGTCCGGGTTTTAGCCCCATTCCCATGGTGGGTCCGGTCCCAGTTTTAGCCCCGGTGCATTCCCATGGCGGGCCCGGCCCCGGTTTTAGCACCGGTGCATTCCCATGGCGGGCCCGGCCCCGGTTTTAGCCCCGGTGCATTCCCATGGCGGGCCCGGATTGGGTTTTAGCCCTGGTGCATTCCAATGGCAGGCCAGGCCCTCGTTTTAGCCCCAATCCCTTGCCGGGGCAGACCCAGCTCGGGTTTTAGCCTCGGTGCATTCCCATGGCGGTCCCGGCCCCTGTTCTATCCCTAGTCCATTGCCGGGGCGGACCCGGTCCGGGTTTAGCCCCACTCTATTTCCAGGGCGGATCCGGTCTGTGTTCTACCTCCGGTCCATTCCCATGGCGGACCCGGTCCCAGATGTAGCCCCAGTCCCTTGCGGGCCCGGCCCCAGTCTGGCTTTGAGCCCCGGTCCCTTGCCGGGATGGACTCGGTCCCGGTTTTAGCCCCAGTCCATTGCCGGGGTGGACCTGGTACGCATTTTAGCCGAACTCTATTTGCAGGGTGGATCTGGTCCAGGTGTTACCTCCGATCCATTCCCATGGTGGACACGGTCCCGGTTTTAGCACCATTCCCATGGCGGGCTTGGCCCCGGTTTCAGCACGGTCCCTTGCCGGGGCGGGCCCGGCTGCGGTTTTAGCCCGAGTCCATTGCCGAGGCGGACCTGGCCTGAGTTTTAGCCCCGGTCCATTGCCGGGGTGGACCCAGTCTGCATTTTATCCCCACTCTATTTCCGGGGCAGATCCGGTCCAGGTTTTAGCCCCTGTCCCTTGCCTGGGCGGGCCCGGCCCCTGTTTTAGCACCGGTGCATTCCCATGGCGGGTCCGGCCCGGGTTTTAGCCGCAGTCCCTTGCCGGGGCGGGCCCGGCTCGGGTTTTAGCCTCGCTGGATTCCCATGGCGGGCCCGGCCCCGGTTTTATCCCCAGTCCCTTGCCGGGGCGGACCCGTTCCGGGTTTTAGCCCCACTCTATTTCCAGGGCGGATCCGTTCCGGGTATTACCTCTGGTCCAATCCCATAGTGAACCCGGTCCCAGCTGTAGCCCCAGTCCCTTGCCGGGGCGGACTTGCCTCAGTCCATTGCCGGGATGGACCCGGTACGCATTTTAGCCCAACTCTATTTCCAGGGCGGATCCGAACCAGGTTTTACCTCCGATCCATTCCCATGGCGGATCAGGTCCGGGTTTTAGCCCCATTCCCATGGTGGGTCCGGTCCCAGTTTTAGCCCCGGTGCATTCCCATGGCGGGCCCGGCCCCGGTTTTAGCACCGGTGCATTCCCATGGAGGGCCCGGCCCCAGTTTTAGCCCCGGTGTATTCCCATGGCGAACCCGGTCCCAGTTTTAGCCCCGGTGTATTCCCATGGCGGGCCCGGCCCCGGTTTTAGCCCCGGTGCATTCCCATGGCGGGCCCGGTCCGGGTTTTAGCCCGAGTCCATTGCTGGGGCGGACCCGGTCCGGGTTTTAGCCCCGGTCCATTGCTGGGGTGGACCCAGTCTGTATTTTATCCCCACTCTGTTTCCGGGGTGGGCCCGGTCCAGGTTTTAGCCCCGGTCCATTGCCGGGGCAGACCCGGTCCGGGTTTTATCCCCAGTCCATTACCAGGGCGGATCGGGTCCGGGTTTTACCTCCGGTCCATTCCTGTTGTGGACACGGTCTGGATTTTAGCCCCGGTGCATTGCCGGGGCGGGCCCGGCTCGGGTTTTAGCCCCAGTGCATTCCTGGGGCGGGCCAGGCCCTGGTTTTAGCCCCGGTGCATTGCCAGGGCGGACACGGTCCGGGTTTTAGCCCCGGTGTATTGCCGGGGCGGACACGGTTCAGGTTTTAGCCCGACTCTGTTTCCAGGGCAGATCCAGTCCGGGTTTTGGCCCTGGTCCCATGCTGGGGTGGGCCCGGCCCCGGTTTTATCCCCGGTGCATTCCCATGAAGGGCCCGGCCCCAGTTTTATCCCCGGTGCATTCCCATGGCGGACCCGGTCCCGGTTTTAGCCCCAGTGTATTCCCATGGCGGGCCCGGCCCGGGTTGTAGCCCCAGTCCCTTGCCAGGGCGGGCCCGGCTCAGGTTTTAGGCCCGGTGCATTCCGATGGTGGACCCGGTCCCGGTTTTATCCCCAGTCCATTGCCGGGTCGGGCCCGGTCCGGGTTTTAGCCCCACTCTATTTCCAGGGCGGACCCGGTCCGGGTTTTACCTCCGGTCCATTCCCATGGCGGACCCGGTCCGGGTTTTAGCCCCGGTGCATACCCGGGGCGGACCCGGCCCGGGTTTTAGCCCTGGTCCATTGCCGGGGCAGACCCCGTCTGCTTTTTATCCCCACTCTATTTCCGGGGCGGATCCGGTCCAGGTTTTAGCCCCGGTCCCTTGCCGGGGCAGATCCCGTCTGCATTTTATCCCCACTCTATTGCCGGGGCGGACCCGGTCCGGGTTTTAGCCCTAGTCCCTTGCCGGGGCGGACATAGTCCGGGTTTTAGCACCAGTCCATTGCCGTGGCGGACCCCGTTCAGGTTTTAGCCCCACTCTATTTCCAGGGCGGATCCGGTCCGGGTTTTACCTCCGGTCCATTCCCATGTCGGGCCCGGCTCGGGTTTTAGCCCCGGTGCATTCCCATGGCGGGCCCGGCCCGGGTTTTAGCCCCAGTCCCTTGCCGGAGAGGGCCATCTCAGCTTTTAGCCCCGGTGCATTCCCACGGTGGGCCCGGCCCCAGTTTTATCCCCAGTCCATTGCCGGGGCGGACTCGGTCCAGGTTTTAGCCCCACTCTATTTCCAGGGCGGATCCGGTCCGGGTTTTACCTCCGGTCCATTCCCGTTGCGGACACGGTCTGTGTTTTAGCCCTGGTGAATTGCCGGGGCGGGCACGGCCCGGGTTTTAGTCACGGTGCATTCCTGGGGTGGGCCAGGCACCGGTTTTAGCCCCGGTGCATGGCCAGGGCGGACACGGTTCAGGTTTTAGCCCCACTCTGTTTCCAGGGCAGATCCAGTCCGGGATTTGGCCCCGGTCCCTTGCTGGGGTGGACCCAGTCTGCATTTTATCCCCACTCTATTTCCGGGGCGAGCCCGGTCCTGCTTTCAGCCCCTGCCACTTGCTGGCGCGGACCCGGTCCCGGTTGTAGGCCCGGTACCTTTACGGGGCAGATCCCGTCTGCATTTTATCCCCACTCTATTGCCGGGGCGGGCCCGGTCCGGGTTTTAGCCCTAGTCCCTTGCTGGGGCGGGCCCGGCCCCGGTTTTAGCCCCGGTGCATTCCCATGGTGGGCCCGGCCCGGGTTTTACCTCCGGTGCATTCCCATGTCGGGCCCGGCTCGGGTTTTAGCCCCGGTGCATTCCCATGGCAGGCCCGGCCCGGGTTTTAGCCCCAGTCCCTTGCCGGAGAGGGCCCGGCTCGGGTTTTAGCCCCGGTGCATTGCCATGGCGGGCCCGGCCCCAGTTTTATCCCCAGTCCATTGCCGGGGCGGACTCGGTCCAGGTTTTAGCCCCACTCTATTTCCAGGGCGAATCCGGTCCGCGTTTTACCTCCGGTCCATTCCCGTTGCGGACATGGTCTGGGTTTTAGCCCCGGTGCATTGCCGGGGCGGGCCCGGCTCGGGTTTTAGCCCCGGTGCATTCCCATGGCAGACCCGGTCCCAGTTTTAGCCCCGGTGCATTCCCATGGAGGGCCCGGCCCCAGTGTTAGCCCTGGTGCATTCCCATGGCGGACCCGGTCCCGGTTTTAGCCCCAGTGCATTCCCATGGCTGGCCCGGCCCGGGTTGTAGCCCCAGTCCCTTGCCAGGGCGGGCCCGGCTCGGGTTTTAGGCCCGGTGCATTCCCATGGTGGTCCCGGTCCCGGTTTTATCCCCAGTCCATTGCCGGGGCGGGCCCGGTCCCTATTTTAGCCCCAATCTATTTCCAGGGCGGATCCGGTCCGGGTTTTACCTCCGGTCCTTTCCCATGGCAGACCCGGTCCGGGTTTTAGCCCCAGTCCCTTGCCGTGGCGGACCCGGTCTGGGTTTTAGCCCCGGTGCATTCCCATGGCGGGCCCGGCCCCGGTTTTAGCCCCGGTGCATTCCCATGGCGGGCCCGGCCCGGGTTTTAGCCCGAGTCCATTGCTGGGGCAGACCCGGTCCGGGTTTTAGCCCCACTCTATTTCCAGGGCGGATCCGGTCCGGGTTTTACCTCCGGTCCATTCCCATGGCGGACCCGGTCCGGGTTTTAGCCCCGGTGCATACCCGGGGCGGACCCGGCCCGGGTTTTAGCCCTGGTCCATTGCCGGGGCAGACCCCGTCTGATTTTTATCCCCACTCTATTTCCGGGGCGGATCCAGTCCAGGTTTTAGCCCCGGTCCCTTGCCGGTGCGGACCCGGTCCGGGTTTTAGCCCCGGTCCCTTGCCCGGGCGGACCCGGCCCGGGCTTTAGCCCTGGTCCCTTGCCCGGGCAGACCCGGCCCGGGCTTTAGCCCTGGTCCATTGCTGGGGCGGACCCTGTCTGCTTTTTATCCCCAGTCCATTGCCGGGGTGGACTCGGTCCGGGTTTTAGCCCCACTCTATTTCCAGGGCAGATCCGCTCCGTGTTTTACCTCCGGTCCATTCCCATGGCGGACCTGGTCCCAGTTGTATCCCCAGTCCCTTGCCGGGGTGGACCCGGTCTGGGTTTTAGCCCCAGTCCCTTGCCGGGATGGACCCGGTCCCGGTTTTAGCCTCAGTCCATTGCTGGGTTGGACGCGGTACGCATTTTTGCCCAACTCTATTTCCAGGGCGGATCCGGTCCGGGTTTTACCTCCGGTCCATTCCCGTTGCGGACACGGTCTGGGTTTTAGCCCCGGTGAATTGCCGGGGAGGGCCCGGCCCGGGTTTTAGTCACGGTGCTTTCCTGGGGCGGGCCAGGCCCCGGTTTTAGCCCCGGTGAATGGCCAGGGCAGACACGGTCCGGGTTTTAGCCCCACTCCGTTTCCAGGGCAGATCCAGTCCGGGATTTGGCCCCGGTCCCTTGCTGGGGTGGACCCAGTCTGCATTTTATCCCCACTCTATTTCCGGGGCGAGCCCGGTCCTGCTTTCAGCCCCTGCCACTTGCCGGCGCGGACCCGGTCCCGGTTGTAGCCCCGGTACCTTTATGGGGCAGATCCCGTCTGCATTTTATCCCCACTATATTGCCGGGGCGGGCCCGGTCCGGGTTTTAGCCCTAGTCCCTTGCTGGGGCGGGCCCGGCCCCGGTTTTAGCCCCGGTGCATTCCCATGGTGGGCCCGGCCCAGGTTTTACCTCCGGTGCATTCCCATGTCGGGCCCGGCTCGGGTTTTAGCCCCGGTGCATTCCCATGGCGGGCCCGGCCCTGGTTTTAGCCCCAGTCCCTTGCCAGAGAGGGCCCGGCTCGGGTTTTAGCCCCGGTGCATTGCCATGGCGGGCCCGGCCCCAGTTTTATCCCCAGTCCATTGCCGGGGCGGACTCGGTCCAGGTTTTAGCCCCACTCTATTTCCAGGGCGGATCCGGTCCGGGTTTTACCTCCGGTCCATTCCCGTTGCGGACACGGTCTGTGTTTTAGCCCTGGTGAATTGCCGGGGCGGGCACGGCCCGGGTTTTAGTCACGGTGCATTCCTGGGGTGGGCCAGGCACCGGTTTTAGCCCCGGTGCATGGCCAGGGCGGACACGGTTCAGGTTTTAGCCCCACTCTGTTTCCAGGGCAGATCCAGTCCGGGATTTGGCCCCGGTCCCTTGCTGGGGTGGACCCAGTCTGCATTTTATCCCCACTCTATTTCCGGGGCGAGCCCGGTCCTGCTTTCAGCCCCTGCCACTTGCTGGCGCGGACCCGGTCCCGGTTGTAGGCCCGGTACCTTTACGGGGCAGATCCCGTCTGCATTTTATCCCCACTCTATTGCCGGGGCGGGCCCGGTCCGGGTTTTAGCCCTAGTCCCTTGCTGGGGCGGGCCCGGCCCCGGTTTTAGCCCCGGTGCATTCCCATGGTGGGCCCGGCCCGGGTTTTACCTCCGGTGCATTCCCATGTCGGGCCCGGCTCGGGTTTTAGCCCCGGTGCATTCCCATGGCAGGCCCGGCCCGGGTTTTAGCCCCAGTCCCTTGCCGGAGAGGGCCCGGCTCGGGTTTTAGCCCCGGTGCATTGCCATGGCGGGCCCGGCCCCAGTTTTATCCCCAGTCCATTGCCGGGGCGGACTCGGTCCAGGTTTTAGCCCCACTCTATTTCCAGGGCGAATCCGGTCCGCGTTTTACCTCCGGTCCATTCCCGTTGCGGACATGGTCTGGGTTTTAGCCCCGGTGCATTGCCGGGGCGGGCCCGGCTCGGGTTTTAGCCCCGGTGCATTCCCATGGCAGACCCGGTCCCAGTTTTAGCCCCGGTGCATTCCCATGGAGGGCCCGGCCCCAGTGTTAGCCCTGGTGCATTCCCATGGCGGACCCGGTCCCGGTTTTAGCCCCAGTGCATTCCCATGGCTGGCCCGGCCCGGGTTGTAGCCCCAGTCCCTTGCCAGGGCGGGCCCGGCTCGGGTTTTAGGCCCGGTGCATTCCCATGGTGGTCCCGGTCCCGGTTTTATCCCCAGTCCATTGCCGGGGCGGGCCCGGTCCCTATTTTAGCCCCAATCTATTTCCAGGGCGGATCCGGTCCGGGTTTTACCTCCGGTCCTTTCCCATGGCAGACCCGGTCCGGGTTTTAGCCCCAGTCCCTTGCCGTGGCGGACCCGGTCTGGGTTTTAGCCCCGGTGCATTCCCATGGCGGGCCCGGCCCCGGTTTTAGCCCCGGTGCATTCCCATGGCGGGCCCGGCCCGGGTTTTAGCCCGAGTCCATTGCTGGGGCAGACCCGGTCCGGGTTTTAGCCCCACTCTATTTCCAGGGCGGATCCGGTCCGGGTTTTACCTCCGGTCCATTCCCATGGCGGACCCGGTCCGGGTTTTAGCCCCGGTGCATACCCGGGGCGGACCCGGCCCGGGTTTTAGCCCTGGTCCATTGCCGGGGCAGACCCCGTCTGATTTTTATCCCCACTCTATTTCCGGGGCGGATCCAGTCCAGGTTTTAGCCCCGGTCCCTTGCCGGTGCGGACCCGGTCCGGGTTTTAGCCCCGGTCCCTTGCCCGGGCGGACCCGGCCCGGGCTTTAGCCCTGGTCCCTTGCCCGGGCAGACCCGGCCCGGGCTTTAGCCCTGGTCCATTGCTGGGGCGGACCCTGTCTGCTTTTTATCCCCAGTCCATTGCCGGGGTGGACTCGGTCCGGGTTTTAGCCCCACTCTATTTCCAGGGCAGATCCGCTCCGTGTTTTACCTCCGGTCCATTCCCATGGCGGACCTGGTCCCAGTTGTATCCCCAGTCCCTTGCCGGGGTGGACCCGGTCTGGGTTTTAGCCCCAGTCCCTTGCCGGGATGGACCCGGTCCCGGTTTTAGCCTCAGTCCATTGCTGGGTTGGACGCGGTACGCATTTTTGCCCAACTCTATTTCCAGGGCGGATCCGGTCTGGGTTTTACCTCCGGTCCATTCCCGTTGCGGACACGGTCTGGGTTTTAGCCCCGGTGAATTGCCGGGGAGGGCCCGGCCCGGGTTTTAGTCACGGTGCTTTCCTGGGGCGGGCCAGGCCCCGGTTTTAGCCCCGGTGAATGGCCAGGGCGGACACGGTCCGGGTTTTAGCCCCACTCCGTTTCCAGGGCAGATCCAGTCCGGGATTTGGCCCCGGTCCCTTGCTGGGGTGGACCCAGTCTGCATTTTATCCCCACTCTATTTCCGGGGCGAGCCCGGTCCTGCTTTCAGCCCCTGCCACTTGCCGGCGCGGACCCGGTCCCGGTTGTAGCCCCGGTACCTTTATGGGGCAGATCCCGTCTGCATTTTATCCCCACTATATTGCCGGGGCGGGCCCGGTCCGGGTTTTAGCCCTAGTCCCTTGCTGGGGCGGGCCCGGCCCCGGTTTTAGCCCCGGTGCATTCCCATGGTGGGCCCGGCCCAGGTTTTACCTCCGGTGCATTCCCATGTCGGGCCCGGCTCGGGTTTTAGCCCCGGTGCATTCCCATGGCGGGCCCGGCCCTGGTTTTAGCCCCAGTCCCTTGCCAGAGAGGGCCCGGCTCGGGTTTTAGCCCCGGTGCATTGCCATGGCGGGCCCGGCCCCAGTTTTATCCCCAGTCCATTGCCGGGGCGGACTCGGTCCAGGTTTTAGCCCCACTCTATTTCCAGGGCGAATCCGGTCCGCGTTTTACCTCCGGTCCATTCCCGTTGCGGACACGGTCTGGGTTTTAGCCCCGGTGCATTGCCATGGCGGGCCCGGCTCGGACGTTAGCCCCGGTGCATTCCCATGGCGGACCCGGTCCCAGTTTTAGCCCCGGTGCATTCCCATGGAGGGCCCGGCCCCAGTTTTAGCCCTGGTGCATTCCCATGGCGGACCCGGTCCCGGTTTTAGCCCCAGTGCATTCCCATGGCTGGCCCGGCCCGGGTTGTAGCCCCAGTCCCTTGCCAGGGCGGGCCCAGCTCGGGCTTTAGGGCCGGTGCATTCCCATGGTGGTCCCGGTCCCGGTTTTATCCCCATTCCCTTGCCAGGGCGGGCCCGGTCCGGGTTTTAGCCCCACTCTATTTCCAGGGCGGATCCGGTCCGGGTTTTACCTCCGGTCCATTCCCATGGCGGACCCGGTCCAGGTTTTAGCCCCGGTGCATACCCGGGGCGGACCCGGCCCGGGTTTTAGCCCTGGTCCATTGCCGGGGCAGACCCCGTCTGCTTTTTATCCCCACTCTATTTCCGGGGCGGATCCGGTCCAGGTTTTAGCCCCGGTCCCTTGCCGGTGCGGACCCGGTCCGGGTTTTAGCCCCGGTCCCTTGCCCGGGCGGACCCGGCCCGGGCTTTAGCCCTGGTCCCTTGCCCGGGCAGACCCGGCCCGGGCTTTAGCCCTGGTCCATTGCTGGGGCGGACCCTGTCTGCTTTTTATCCCCAGTCCATTGCCGGGGTGGACTCGTTCCGGGTTTTAGCCCCACTCTATTTCCAGGGCAGATCCGCTCCGTGTTTTACCTCCGGTCCATTCCCATGGCGGACCTGGTCCCAGTTGTATCCCCAGTCCCTTGCCGGGGTGGACCCGGTCAGGGTTTTAGCCCCAGTCCCTTGCCGGGATGGACCCGGTCCCGGTTTTATCCTCAGTCCATTGCCGGGGTGGACGCGGTACGCATTTTTGCCCAACTCTATTTCCAGGGCGGATCCGATCCAGGTGTTACCTCCGGTCCATTCCCATGGCGTATCCAGTCCGGGTTTTAGCCCCATTCCCGTGGCGGGCCCGGTCCCGCTTTTAGCCCCGGTGCATTCCCATGGCGGGTCCGGTCTGGGTTTTAGCCCGACTCCATTGCTGGGGCCGACCCAGCTGGGTTTTAGCCCCAGTGCATTCCCATTGCAGACCCAGTCTGCATTTTATCCGCACTCTATTTCCGGTGCAGGCCCGGTTCAGGTTTTAGCCCCGGTCCCTTGCCGGCACGGACTCGGTCCGGGTTTTAGCCCCGGTCCGGGTTTTAGCCTCGGTGGATTCCCGTGTCAGGCCCGGCCCGGGTTTTAGCCCCGGTGCATACCCGGGGCGGACCCGGCCCGGGTTTTAGCCCTGGTCCCTTGCCGGGGCAGACCCCGTCTGCTTTTTATCCCCACTCTATTTCCGGGGCGGATCCAGTCCAAGTTTTAGCTCCGGTCCCTTGCCGGTGCGGACCCGGTCCCGGTTTTAGCCCCAGTCCCTTGCCGGGGCAGATCCCGTCTGCATTTTATCCCCACTCTATTGCCGGGGCGGGCCCGGTCCGGGTTTTAGCCCTAGTCCCTTGCCGGGGCGGACATAGTCCGGGTTTTAGCACCAGTCCATTGCCGTGGCGGACCCCGTTCAGGTTTTAGCCCCACTCTATTTCCAGGGCGGATCCGGTCCGGGTTTTAGCCCCATTCCCATGGTGGGCCCGGCTCGGGTTTTAGCCCCTGTGCATTCCCATGGTGGGCCCGGCCCGGGTTTTAGCCCCAGTCCCTTGCCGGAGAGGGCCCGGCTCAGCTTTTAGCCCCGGTGCATTCCCACGTCGGGCCCGGCCCCAGTTTTATCCCCAGTCCATTGCCGGGGCGGACTCGGTCCGGGTTTTAGCCCCACTCTATTTCCAGGGCGGATCCGCTCCGTGTTTTACCTCCGGTCCATTCCAGTGGCGGACCCGGTCCCACTTGTAGCCCCAGTCCCTTGCCGGGGTGGACCCGGTCCGGGTTTTAGCCCCAGTCCCTTGCAGGGATGGACCCGGTCCCGGTTTTAGCCTCAGTCCATTGCTGGGTTGGACGCGGTACGCATTTTTGCCCAACTCTATTTCCAGGGCGGATCCGGTCCGGGTTTTACCTCCGGTCCATTCCCGTTGCGGACACGGTCTGGGTTTTAGCCCCGGTGAATTGCCGGGGAGGGCCCGGCCCGGGTTTTAGTCACGGTGCATTCCTGGGGCGGGCCAGGCCCCGGTTTTAGCCCCGGTGAATGGCCAGGGCGGACACGGTCCGGGTTTTAGCCCCACTCCGTTTCCAGGGCAGATCCAGTCCGGGATTTGGCCCCGGTCCCTTGCTGGGGTGGACCCAGTCTGCATTTTATCCCCACTCTATTTCCGGGGCGAGCCCGGTCCTGCTTTCAGCCCCTGCCACTTGCCGGCGCGGACCCGGTCCCGGTTGTAGCCCCGGTACCTTTATGGGGCAGATCCCGTCTGCATTTTATCCCCACTATATTGCCGGGGCGGGCCCGGTCCGGGTTTTAGCCCTAGTCCCTTGCTGGGGCGGGCCCGGCCCCGGTTTTAGCCCCGGTGCATTCCCATGGTGGGCCCGGCCCGGGTTTTACCTCCGGTGCATTCCCATGTCGGGCCCGGCTCGGGTTTTAGCCCCGGTGCATTCCCATGGCGGGCCCGGCCCGGGTTTTAGCCCCAGTCCCTTGCCAGAGAGGGCCCGGCTCGGGTTTTAGCCCCGGTGCATTGCCATGGCGGGCCTGGCCCCAGTTTTATCCCCAGTCCATTGCCGGGGCGGACTCGGTCCAGGTTTTAGCCTCACTCTATTTCCAGGGCGGATCCGGTCCAGGTTTTAGCCCCATTCCCATGGCGGGCCCGGTCCCGCTTTCAGCCCCTGTGCATTCCCATGGCGGGCCCGGTCCCGCTTTTAGCCCCGGTGCATTCCCATGGCGGGTCCGGTCTGGGTTTTAGCCCGACTCCATTGCTGGGGCCGACCCAGCTGGGTTTTAGCCCCGGTGCATTCCCATTGCAGACCCAGTCTGCATTTTATCCGCACTCTATTTCCGGTGCAGGCCCGGTTCAGGTTTTAGCCCCGGTCCCTTGCCGGCACGGACTCGGTCCGGGTTTTAGCCCCGGTCCGGGTTTTAGCCTCAGTCCATTCCCATGTCAGGCCTGGCCCGGGTTTTAGCCCCGGTGCATACCCGGGGCGGACCCGGCCCAGGTTTTAGCCCTGGTCCATTGCCGGGGCGGGCCCAGCTCGGGTTTTAGGGCCGGTGCATTCCCATGGTGGTCCCGGTCCCGGTTTTATCCCCAGTCCATTGCCGGGGCGGGCCCGGTCCCTATTTTAGCCCCAATCTATTTCCAGGGCGGACCCGGTCCGGGTTTTACCTCCGGTCCTTTCCCATGGCAGACCCGGTCCGGGTTTTAGCCCCAGTCCCTTGCCGTGGCGGACCCGGTCCGGGTTTAAGCCCCCGTGCATTCCCATGGCGGGCCCGGCCCCGGTTTTAGCCCCGGTGCATTCCCATTGGGGGCCCGGCCCGGGTTTTAGCCCGAGTCCATTGCTGGGGCGGACCCGGTCCTGGTTTTAGCCCCGGTCCATTGCCGGGGTGGACCCAGTCTGTATTTTATCCCCACTCTGTTTCCGGGGCAGGCCCGGTCCAGGTTTTATCCCCAGTCCATTACCAGGGCGGATCCGGCCCGGGTTTTACCTCCGGTCCATTCCCATGTTGGGCCCGGCTCAGGTTTTAGCCCCGGTGCATTCCCATGGCGGGCCCGGTCCAGGTTTTATCCCCAGTCCCTTGCCGGGGCGGACCCGTTCCGGGTTTTAGCCCCACTCTATTTCCAGGGCGGATCCGTTCCGGGTATTACCTCTGGTCCAATCCCATAGTGAACCCGGTCCCAGCTGTAGCCCCAGTCCCTTGCCGGGGCGGACTTGCCTCAGTCCATTGCCGGGATGGACCCGGTACGCATGTTAGCCCAACTCTATTTCCAGGGCGGATCCGAACCAGGTTTTACCTCCGATCCATTCCCATGGCGGATCAGGTCCGGGTTTTAGCCCCATTCCCATGGTGGGTCCGGTCCCAGTTTTAGCCCCGGTGCATTCCCATGGCGGGCCCGGCCCCGGTTTTAGCACCGGTGCATTCCCATGGCGGGCCCGGCCCCGGTTTTAGCCCTGGTGCATTCCCATGGCGGGCCAGGCCCCGGTTTTAGCCCCGGTGCATTCCCATGGAGGGCCCGGCCCCAGTTTTAGCCCCGGTGTATTCCCATGGCGAACCCGGTCCCAGTTTTAGCCCCGGTGTATTCCCATGGCGGGCCCGGCCCCGGTTTTAGCCCCGGTGCATTCCCATGGCGGGCCCGGTCCGGGTTTTAGCCCGAGTCCATTGCTGGGGCGGACCCGGTCCGGGTTTTAGCCCCGGTCCATTGCTGGGGTGGACCCAGTCTGTATTTTATCCCCACTCTGTTTCCGGGGTGGGCCCGGTCCAGGTTTTAGCCCCGGTCCATTGCCGGGGCAGACCCAGTCCGGGTTTTATCCCCAGTCCATTACCAGGGCGGATCGGGTCCGGGTTTTACCTCCGGTCCATTCCTGTTGCGGACACGGTCTGGATTTTAGCCCCGGTGCATTGCCGGGGCGGGCCCGGCTCGGGTTTTAGCCCCAGTGCATTCCTGGGGCGGGCCAGGCCCTGGTTTTAGCCCCGGTGCATTGCCAGGGCGGACACGGTCCGGGTTTTAGCCCCGGTGTATTGCCGGGGCGGACACGGTTCAGGTTTTAGCCCGACTCTGTTTCCAGGGCAGATCCAGTCCGGGTTTTGGCCCTGGTCCCATGCTGGGGTGGGCCCGGCCCCGGTTTTATCCCCGGTGCATTCCCATGGCGGGCCCGGCCCCAGTTTTATCCCCGGTGCATTCCCATGGCGGACCCGGTCCCGGTTTTAGCCCCAGTGTATTCCCATGGCGGGCCCGGCCCGGGTTGTAGCCCCAGTCCCTTGCCAGGGCGGGCCCGGCTCAGGTTTTAGGCCCGGTGCATTCCGATGGTGGACCCGGTCCCGGTTTTATCCCCAGTCCATTGCCGGGGCGGGCCCGGTCCGGGTTTTAGCCCCACTCTATTTCCAGGGCGGACCCGGTCCGGGTTTTACCTCCGGTCCATTCCCATGGCGGACCCGGTCCGGGTTTTAGCCCCGGTGCATACCCGGGGCGGACCCGGCCCGGGTTTTAGCCCTGGTCCATTGCCGGGGCAGACCCCGTCTGCTTTTTATCCCCACTCTATTTCCGGGGCGGATCCGGTCCAGGTTTTAGCCCCGGTCCCTTGCCGGGGCAGATCCCGTCTGCATTTTATCCCCACTCTATTGCCGGGGCGTACCCGGTCCGGGTTTTAGCCCTAGTCCCTTGCCGGGGCGGACATAGTCCGGGTTTTAGCACCAGTCCATTGCCGTGGCGGACCCCGTTCAGGTTTTAGCCCCACTCTATTTCCAGGGCGGATCCGGTCCGGGTTTTACCTCCGGTCCATTCCCATGTCGGGCCCGGCTCGGGTTTTAGCCCCGGTGCATTCCCATGGCGGGCCCGGCCCGGGTTTTAGCCCCAGTCCCTTGCCGGAGAGGGCCATCTCAGCTTTTAGCCCCGGTGCATTCCCACGGTGGGCCCGGCCCCAGTTTTATCCCCAGTCCATTGCCGGGGCGGACTCGGTCCAGGTTTTAGCCCCACTCTATTTCCAGGGCGGATCCGGTCCGGGTTTTACCTCCGGTCCATTCCCGTTGCGGACACGGTCTGTGTTTTAGCCCTGGTGAATTGCCGGGGCGGGCACGGCCTGGGTTTTAGTCACGGTGCATTCCTGGGGTGGGCCAGGCCCCGGTTTTAGCCCCGGTGCATGGCCAGGGCGGACACGGTTCAGGTTTTAGCCCCACTCTGTTTCCAGGGCAGATCCAGTCCGGGATTTGGCCCCGGTCCCTTGCTGGGGTGGACCCAGTCTGCATTTTATCCCCACTCTATTTCCGGGGCGAGCCCGGTCCTGCTTTCAGCCCCTGCCACTTGCTGGCGCGGACCCGGTCCCGGTTGTAGGCCCGGTACCTTTACGGGGCAGATCCCGTCTGCATTTTATCCCCACTCTATTGCCGGGGCGGGCCCGGTCCGGGTTTTAGCCCTAGTCCCTTGCTGGGGCGGGCCCGGCCCCGGTTTTAGCCCCGGTGCATTCCCATGGTGGGCCCGGCCCGGGTTTTACCTCCGGTGCATTCCCATGTCGGGCCCGGCTCGGGTTTTAGCCCCGGTGCATTCCCATGGCAGGCCCGGCCCGGGTTTTAGCCCCAGTCCCTTGCCGGAGAGGGCCCGGCTCGGGTTTTAGCCCCGGTGCATTGCCAAGGCGGGCCCGGCCCCAGTTTTATCCCCAGTCCATTGCCGGGGCGGACTCGGTCCAGGTTTTAGCCCCACTCTATTTCCAGGGCGAATCCGGTCCGCGTTTTACCTCCGGTCCATTCCCGTTGCGGACATGGTCTGGGTTTTAGCCCCGGTGCATTGCCGGGGCGGGCCCGGCTCGGGTTTTAGCCCCGGTGCATTCCCATGGCAGACCCGGTCCCAGTTTTAGCCCCGGTGCATTCCCATGGAGGGCCCGGCCCCAGTGTTAGCCCTGGTGCATTCCCATGGCGGACCCGGTCCCGGTTTTAGCCCCAGTGCATTCCCATGGCTGGCCCGGCCCGGGTTGTAGCCCCAGTCCCTTGCCAGGGCGGGCCCGGCTCGGGTTTTAGGCCCGGTGCATTCCCATGGTGGTCCCGGTCCCGGTTTTATCCCCAGTCCATTGCCGGGGCGGGCCCGGTCCCTATTTTAGCCCCAATCTATTTCCAGGGCGGATCCGGTCCGGGTTTTACCTCCGGTCCTTTCCCATGGCAGACCCGGTCCGGGTTTTAGCCCCAGTCCCTTGCCGTGGCGGACCCGGTCTGGGTTTTAGCCCCGGTGCATTCCCATGGCGGGCCCGGCCCCGGTTTTAGCCCCGGTGCATTCCCATGGCGGGCCCGGCCCGGGTTTTAGCCCCGGTGTATTGCCGGGGCGGACTCGGTTCAGGTTTTAGCCCCACTCTGTTTCCAGGGCAGATCCATTCCGGGTTTTACCTCCGGTCCATTCCCATGGCGGACCCGGTCCGGGTTTTAGCCCCGGTGCATACCCGGGGCGGACCCGGCCCGGGTTTTAGCCCTGGTCCATTGCCGGGGCAGACCCCGTCTGCTTTTTATCCCCACTCTATTTCCGGGGCGGATCCAGTCCAGGTTTTAGCCCCGGTCCCTTGCCGGTGCGGACCCGGTCCGGGTTTTAGCCCCGGTCCCTTGCCCGGGCGGACCCGGCCCGGGCTTTAGCCCTGGTCCCTTGCCCGGGCAGACCCGGCCCGGGCTTTAGCCCTGGTCCATTGCTGGGGCGGACCCTGTCTGCTTTTTATCCCCAGTCCATTGCCGGGGTGGACTCGGTCCGGGTTTTAGCCCCACTCTATTTCCAGGGCAGATCCGCTCCGTGTTTTACCTCCGGTCCATTCCCATGGCGGACCTGGTCCCAGTTGTATCCCCAGTCCCTTGCCGGGGTGGACCCGGTCTGGGTTTTAGCCCCAGTCCCTTGCCGGGATGGACCCGGTCCCGGTTTTAGCCTCAGTCCATTGCTGGGTTGGACGCGGTACGCATTTTTGCCCAACTCTATTTCCAGGGCGGATCCGGTCCGGGTTTTACCTCCGGTCCATTCCCGTTGCGGACACGGTCTGGGTTTTAGCCCCGGTGAATTGCCGGGGAGGGCCCGGCCCGGGTTTTAGTCACGGTGCTTTCCTGGGGCGGGCCAGGCCCCGGTTTTAGCCCCGGTGAATGGCCAGGGCGGACACGGTCCGGGTTTTAGCCCCACTCCGTTTCCAGGGCAGATCCAGTCCGGGATTTGGCCCCGGTCCCTTGCTGGGGTGGACCCAGTCTGCATTTTATCCCCACTCTATTTCCGGGGCGAGCCCGGTCCTGCTTTCAGCCCCTGCCACTTGCCGGCGCGGACCCGGTCCCGGTTGTAGCCCCGGTACCTTTACGGGGCAGATCCAGTCTGCATTTTATCCCCACTATATTGCCGGGGCGGGCCCGGTCCGGGTTTTAGCCCTAGTCCCTTGCTGGGGCGGGCCCGGCCCCGGTTTTAGCCCCGGTGCATTCCCATGGTGGGCCCGGCCCAGGTTTTACCTCCGGTGCATTCCCATGTCGGGCCCGGCTCGGGTTTTAGCCCCGGTGCATTCCCATGGCGGGCCCGGCCCGGGTTTTAGCCCCAGTCCCTTGCCAGAGAGGGCCCGGCTCGGGTTTTAGCCCCGGTGCATTGCCATGGCGGGCCCGGCCCCAGTTTTATCCCCAGTCCATTGCCGGGGCGGACTCGGTCCAGGTTTTAGCCCCACTCTATTTCCAGGGCGGATCCGGTCCAGGTTTTAGCCCCATTCCCATGGCGGGCCCGGTCCCGCTTTCAGCCCCTGTGCATTCCCATGGCGGGCCCGGTCCCGCTTTTAGCCCCGGTGCATTCCCATGGCGGGTCCGGTCTGGGTTTTAGCCCGACTCCATTGCTGGGGCCGACCCAGCTGGGTTTTAGCCCCAGTGCATTCCCATTGCAGACCCAGTCTGCATTTTATCCGCACTCTATTTCCGGTGCAGGCCCGGTTCAGGTTTTAGCCCCGGTCCCTTGCCGGCACGGACTCGGTCCGGGTTTTAGCCCCGGTCCGGGTTTTAGCCTCAGTCCATTCCCATGTCAGGCCTGGCCCGGGTTTTAGCCCCGGTGCATACCCGGGGCGGACCCGGCCCAGGTTTTAGCCCTGGTCCATTGCCGGGGCGGGCCCAGCTCGGGTTTTAGGGCCGGTGCATTCCCATGGTGGTCCCGGTCCCGGTTTTATCCCCAGTCCATTGCCGGGGCGGGCCCGGTCCCTATTTTAGCCCCAATCTATTTCCAGGGCGGACCCGGTCCGGGTTTTACCTCCGGTCCTTTCCCATGGCAGACCCGGTCCGGGTTTTAGCCCCAGTCCCTTGCCGTGGCGGACCCGGTCCGGGTTTAAGCCCCGGTGCATTCCCATGGCGGGCCCGGCCCCGGTTTTAGCCCCGGTGCATTCCCATTGGGGGCCCGGCCCGGGTTTTAGCCCGAGTCCATTGCTGGGGCGGACCCGGTCCTGGTTTTAGCCCCGGTCCATTGCCGGGGTGGACCCAGTCTGTATTTTATCCCCACTCTGTTTCCGGGGCAGGCCCGGTCCAGGTTTTATCCCCAGTCCATTACCAGGGCGGATCCGGTCCGGGTTTTACCTCCGGTCCATTCCCATGTCGGGCCCGGCTCGGGTTTTAGCCCCGGTGCATTCCCATTGCGGGCCCGGTCCAGGTTTTAGCCCCGGTCCATTGCCAGGGCAGACCCGGTCCGGGTTTTATCCCCAGTCCATTACCAGGGCGGATCGGGTCCGGGTTTTACCTCTGGTCCATTCCTGTTGCGGACACGGTCTGGATTTTAGCCCCGGTGCATTGCCGGGGCGGGCCCGGCTCGGGTTTTAGGCCCAGTGCATTCCTGGGGCGGGCCAGGCCCTGGTTTTAGCCCCGGTGCATTGCCAGGGCGGACACGGTCCGGGTTTTAGCCCCGGTGTATTGCCGGGGCGGACACGGTTCAGGTTTTAGCCCCACTCTGTTTCCAGGGCAGATCCATTCCGGGTTTTACCTCCGGTCCATTCCCATGGCGGACCCGGTCCGGGTTTTAGCCCCGGTGCATACCCGGGGCGGACCCGGCCCGGGTTTTAGCCCTGGTCCATTGCCGGGGCAGACCCCGTCTGCTTTTTATCCCCACTCTATTTCCGGGGCGGATCCGGTCCAGGTTTTAGCCCCGGTCCCTTGCCGGTGCGGACCCGGTCCGGGTTTTAGCCCCGGTCCCTTGCCCGGGCGGACCCGGCCCGGGCTTTAGCCCTGGTCCCTTGCCCGGGCAGACCCGGCCCGGGCTTTAGCCCTGGTCCATTGCTGGGGCGGACCCTCTCTGCTTTTTATCCCCAGTCCATTGCCGGGGTGGACTCGGTCCGGGTTTTAGCCCCACTCTATTTCCAGGGCAGATCCGCTCCGTGTTTTACCTCCGGTCCATTCCCATGGCGGACCCGGTCCCAGTTGTATCCCCAGTCCATTGCCGGGGTGGACCCGGTCCGGGTTTTAGCCCCAGTCCCTTGCAGGGATGGACCCGGTCCCGGTTTTATCCTCAGTCCATTGCTGGGTTGGACGCGGTACGCATTTTTGCCCAACTCTATTTCCAGGGCGGATCCGGTCCAGATGTTACCTCCGGTCCATTCCCATGGCGGATCCAGTCCGGGTTTTAGCCCCATTCCCATGGCGGGCCCGGTCCCGCTTTTAGCCCCGGTGCATTCCCATGGCGGGCCTGGTCCCGCTTTTAGCCCCGGTGCATTCCCATGGCGTGTCCGGTCTGGGTTTTAGCCCGACTCCATTGCTGGGGCCGACCCAGCTGGGTTTTAGCCCCGGTGCATTCCCATTGCAGACCCAGTCTGCATTTTATCCGCACTCTATTTCCGGTGCAGGCCCGGTTCAGGTTTTAGCCCCGGTCCCTTGCCGGCACGGACTCGGTCCGGGTTTTAGCCCCGGTCCGGGTTTTAGCCTCGGTGCATTCCCATGTCAGGCCCGGCCCGGGTTTTAGCCCCGGTGCATACCCGGGGCGGACCCGTCCGGGGTTTTAGCCCTGGTCCCTTGCCGGGGCAGACCCCGTCTGCTTTTTATTCCCACTCTATTTCCGGGGCGGATCCGGTCCAGGTTTTAGGCCCGGTCCCTTGCCGGGGCGGACCCGGCCCTGGCTTTAGCCCTGGACCATTGCTGGGGCGGAACCTGTCTGCTTTTTATCCCCACTCTATTTCCGGGGCGGATCCGGTCCAGGTTTTAGCTCCGGTCCCTTGCCGGTGCGGACCCGGTCCCGGTTTTAGCCCCAGTCCCTTGCCGGGGCAGATCCCGTCTGCATTTTATCCCCACTCTATTGCCGGGGCGGGCCCGGTCCGGGTTTTAGCCCTAGTCCCTTGCCGGGGCGGACATAGTCCGGGTTTTAGCACCAGTCCATTGCCGTGGCGGACCCCGTTCAAGTTTTAGCCCCACTCTATTTCCAGGGCGGATCCGGTCCGGGTTTTACCTCCGGTCCATTCCCATGTCGGGCCCGGCTCGGGTTTTAGCCCCGGTGCATTCCCATGGCGGGCCCGGCCCGGGTTTTAGCCCCAGTCCCTTGCCGGAGAGGGCCCGGCTCAGCTTTTAGCCCTGGTGCATTCCCACGGCCGGCCCGGCCCCAGTTTTATCCCCAGTCCATTGCCGGGGTGGACTCGGTCCGGGTTTTAGCCCCACTCTATTTCCAGGGCAGATCCGCTCCGTGTTTTACCTCCGGTCCATTCCCATGGCGGACCTGGTCCCAGTTGTATCCCCAGTCCCTTGCCGGGATGGACCCGGTCTGGGTATTAGCCCCAGTCCCTTGCCGGGATGGACCCGGTCCCGGTTTTATCCTCAGTCCATTGCCGGGGTGGACGCGGTACGCATTTTAGCCCAACTGTATTTTCAGGGCGGATCCGGTCCAGGTGTTACCTCCGGTCCATTCCCATGGCGGATCCAGTCCGGGTTTTAGCCCCATTCCCATGGCGGGCCCGGTCCCGCTTTTAGCCCCGGTGCATTCCCATGGCGGGCCCGGTCCCGCTTTTAGCCCGACTCCATTGCTGGGGCCGACCCAGCTGGGTTTTAGCCCCGGTGCATTCCCATTGCAGACCCAGTCTGCATTTTATCCGCACTCTATTTCCGGTGCAGGCCCGGTTCAGGTTTTAGCCCCGGTCCCTTGCCGGCACGGACTCGGTCCGGGTTTTAGCCCCGGTCCGGGTTTTAGCCTCAGTCCATTCCCATGTCAGGCCTGGCCCGGGTTTTAGCCCCGGTGCATACCCGGGGCGGACCCGGCCCGGGTTTTAGCCCTGGTCCATTGCCGGGGCAGACCCCGTCTGCTTTTTATCCCCACTCTATTTCTGGGGCGGATCCGGTCCAAGTTTTAGCTCCGGTCCCTTGCCGGTGCGGACCCGGTCCGGGTTTTAGCCCCGGTCCCTTGCCGGGGCGGACCCGGCCCGGGCTTTAGCCATGGTCGCTTGCTGGGGCGGACCCTGTCTGCTTTTTATCCCCACTCTATTTCCGGGGCGGATCCGGTCCAGGTTTTAGCTCCGGTCCCTTGCCGGTGCGGACCCGGTCCCGGTTTTAGCCCCAGTCCCTTGCCGGGGCAGATCCCGTCTGCATTTTATCCCCACTCTATTGCCGGGGCGGGCCCGGTCCGGGTTTTAGCCCTAGTCCCTTGCCGGGGCGGACATAGTCCGGGTTTTAGCACCAGTCCATTGCCGTGGCGGACCCCGTTCAGGTTTTAGCCCCACTCTATTTCCAGGGCGGATCCGGTCCGGGTTTTACCTCCGGTCCATTCCCATGGCGGATCCAGTCCGGGTTTTAGCCCCATTCCCGTGGCGGGCCCGGTCCCGCTTTTAGCCCCGGTGCATTCCCATGGCGGGTCCGGTCTGGGTTTTAGCCCGACTCCATTGCTGGGGCCGACCCAGCTGGGTTTTAGCCCCGGTGCATTCCCATTGCAGACCCAGTCTGCATTTTATCCGCACTCTATTTCCGGTGCAGGCCCGGTTCAGGTTTTAGCCCCGGTCCCTTGCCGGCACGGACTCGGTCCGGGTTTTAGCCCCGGTCCGGGTTTTAGCCTCAGTCCATTCCCATGTCAGGCCTGGCCCGGGTTTTAGCCCCGGTGCATACCCGGGGCGGACCCGGCCCAGGTTTTAGCCCTGGTCCATTGCCGGGGCGGGCCCAGCTCGGGTTTTAGGGCCGGTGCATTCCCATGGTGGTCCCGGTCCCGGTTTTATCCCCAGTCCATTGCCGGGGCGGGCCCGGTCCCTATTTTAGCCCCAATCTATTTCCAGGGCGGATCCGGTCCGGGTTTTACCTCCGGTCCTTTCCCATGGCAGACCCGGTCCGGGTTTTAGCCCCAGTCCCTTGCCGTGGCGGACCCGGTCCGGGTTTTAGCCCCGGTGCATTCCCATGGCGGACCCGGCCCCGGTTTTAGCCCCGGTGCATTCCCATGGCGGGCCCGGTCCGGGTTTTAGCCCGAGTCCATTGCTGGGGCAGACCCGGTCCGGGTTTTAGCCCCGGTCCATTGCCGGGGTGGACCCAGTCTGAATTTTATCCCCACTCTGTTTCCAGGGCAGGCCCGGTCCAGGTTTTAGCCCCGGTCCATTGCCAGGGCGGACACGGTCCGGGTTTTATCCCCAGTCCATTACCGGGGCGGATCCGGTCCGGGTTTTACCTCCGCTCCATTCCCATTGCGGACACGGTCTGGATTTTAGCCCCGGTGCATTGCCGGGGCGGGCACGGCTCGGGTTTTAGCCCCAGTGCATTCCTGGGGCGGGCCAGGCCCTGGTTTTAGCCCCGGTGCATTGCCAGGGCGGATACGGTCCGGGTTTTAGCCCCGGTGTATTGCCGGGGCGGACACGGTTCAGGTTTTAGCCCCACTTTGTTTCCAGGGCAGATCCATTCCGGGTTTTGGCCCTGGTACCTTGCTGGGGTGGGCCCGGCCCCAGTTTTAGCCCCGGTGCATTCCCATGGCGGGCCCGGCCCCAGTTTTATCCCCGGTGCATTCCCATGGCGGACCCGGTCCCGGATTTAGCCCCAGTGTATTCCCATGGCGGGCCTGGCCCGGGTTGTAGCCCCAGTCCCTTGCCAGGGCGGGCCCGGCTCAGGTTTTAGGCCCGGTGCATGCCGATTGTGGACCCGGTCCCAGTTTTATCCCCATTCCCTTGCCAGGGCGGGCCCGGTCCGGGTTTTAGCCCCACTCTATTTCCAGGGCGGATCCGCTCCGTGTTTTACCTCCGGTCCATTCCCATGGCAGACCCGGTCCGGGTTTTAGCCCCGGTGCATACCCGGGGCGGACCCGGCCCGGGTTTTAGCCCTGGTCCATTGCCGGGGCAGACCCCGTCTGCTTTTTATCCCCACTCTATTTCCGGGGCGGATCCGGTCCAGGTTTTAGCCCCGGTCCCTTGCCGGTGCGGACCCGGTCCGGGTTTTAGCCCCGGTCCCTTGCCCGGGCGGACCCGGCCCGGGCTTTAGCCCTGGTCCCTTGCCCGGGCAGACCCGGCCCGGGCTTTAGCCCTGGTCCATTGCTGGGGCGGACCCTCTCTGCTTTTTATCCCCAGTCCATTGCCGGGGTGGACTTGGTCCGGGTTTTAGCCCCACTCTATTTCCAGGGCAGATCCGCTCCGTGTTTTACCTCCGGTCCATTCCCATGGCGGACCCGGTCCCAGTTGTATCCCCAGTCCCTTGCCGGGGTGGACCCGGTCCGGGTTTTAGCCCCAGTCCCTTGCAGGGATGGACCCGGTCCCGGTTTTATCCTCAGTCCATTGCTGGGTTGGACGCGGTACGCATTTTTGCCCAACTCTATTTCCAGGGCGGATCCGGTCCAGGTGTTACCTCCGGTCCATTCCCATGGCGGATCCAGTCCGGGTTTTAGCCCCATTCCCATGGCGGGCCCGGTCCCGCTTTTAGCCCCGGTGCATTCCCATGGCGGGTCCGGTCTGGGTTTTAGCCCGACTCCATTGCTGGGGCCGACCCAGCTGGGTTTTAGCCCCGGTGCATTCCCATTGCAGACCCAGTCTGCATTTTATCCGCACTCTATTTCCGGTGCAGGCCCGGTTCAGGTTTTAGCCCCGGTCCCTTGCCGGCACGGACTCGGTCCGGGTTTTAGCCCCGGTCCGGGTTTTAGCCTCGGTGCATTCCCGTGGCAGGCCCGGCCTGGGTTTTAGCCCCATTTACTTGCCGGGGCGGGCCTGGCCCCGGATTTAGCCCCGGTGCATTCCTATGGCGGTCCCGGCCCGGGTTTTAGCCCCAGTCCATTGCCGGGGCGGACACGGTCTGGGTTTTATCCCCAGTCCATTACCAGGGTGGATCCGGTCCGGGTTTTACCTCCGGTCCATTCCCGTTGCGGACACGGTCTGGATTTTAGCCCCGGTGAATTGCTGGGGCGGGCCCGGCCCGGGTTTTAGTCACGGTGCATTCCTGGGGCGGGCCAGGCCCCGGTTTTAGCCCCGGTGCATTGCCGTTGCGGACACGGTTCAGGTTTTAGCCCCACTCTGTTTCCAGGGCAGATCCGGTCCGGGATTTGGCCCCGGTCGCTTGCTGGGGTGGACCCAGTCTGCATTTTATCCCCACTCTATTTCCGGGGCGAGCCCGGTCCTGCTTTCAGCCCCTGCCACTTGCCGGCGCGGACCCGGTCCCGGTTGTAGCCCCGGTACCTTTATGGGGCAGATCCCGTCTGCATTTTATCCCCACTATATTGCCGGGGCGGGCCCGGTCCGGGTTTTAGCCCTAGTCCCTTGCTGGGGCGGGCCCGGCCCCGGTTTTAGCCCCGGTGCATTCCCATGGTGGGCCCTGCCCTGGTTTTAGCCCCAGTCCCTTGCCAGAGAGGGCCCGGCTCGGGTTTTAGCCCCGGTGCATTGCCATGGCGGGCCCGGCCCCAGTTTTATCCCCAGTCCATTGCCGGGGCGGACTCGGTCCAGGTTTTAGCCCCACTCTATTTCCAGGGCGGATCCGGTCCGCGTTTTACCTCCGGTCCATTCCCGTTGCGGACACGGTCTGGGTTTTAGCCCCGGTGCATTGCCATGGCGGGCCTGGCTCGGGCGTTAGCCCCAGTGCATTCCCATGGTGGACCCGGTCCCAGTTTTAGCCCCGGTGCATTCCCATGGAGGGCCCGGACCCAGTTTTAGCCCTGGTGCATTCCCATGGCGGACCCGGTCCCGGTTTTAGCCCCAGTGCATTCCCATGGCTGGCCCGGCCCGGGTTGTAGCCCCAGTCCCTTGCCAGGGCGGGCCCGGCTCGGGTTTTAGGCCCGGTGCATTCCCATGGTGGTCCCGGTCCCGGTTTTATCCCCAGTCCATTGCCGCGGCGGGCCCGGTCCCTATTTTAGCCCCAATCTATTTCCAGGGCGGACCCGGACCGGGTTTTACCTCCGGTCCTTTCCCATGGCAGACCCGGTCCGGGTTTTAGCCCCAGTCCCTTGCCGTGGCGGACCCGGTCCGGGTTTAAGCCCCGGTGCATTCCCATGGCGGGCCCGGCCCCGGTTTTAGCCCCGGTGCATTCCCATGGCGGGCCCGGCCCGGGTTTTAGCCCGAGTCCATTGCTGGGGCGGACCCGGTCCGGGTTTTAGCCCCGGTCCATTGCCGGGGTGGACCCAGTCTGTATTTTATCCCCACTCTGTTTCCGGGGCAGGCCCGGTCCAGGTTTTAGCCCCGGTCCATTGCCATGGCAGACCCGGTCCGGGTTTTATCCCCAGTCCATTACCAGGGCGGATCCGGTCCGGGTTTTACCTCCGCTCCATTCTCATTGCGGACACGGTCTGGATTTTAGCCCCGGTGCATTGCCGGGGCGGGCCCGGCTCGGGTTTTAGTCACGGTGCATTCCTGGGGCGGGCCAGGCCCCGGTTTTAGCCCCGGTGCATTGCCAGGGCGGACACGGTCCGGGTTTTAGCCCCGGTGTATTGCCGGGGTGGACACGGTTCAGGTTTTAGCCCCACTCTGTTTCCAGGGCAGATCCATTCCGGGTTTTGGCCCTGGTCCCTTACTGGGGTGGGCCCGGCCCCGGTTTTAGCCCTAGTGCATTCCCATGGCGGGCCCGGCCCCGGTTTTAGCCCTGGTGCATTCCCATGGCGGGCCCGGTCCCGGTTTTATCCCCGGTGCATTCCCATGGAGCGCCCGGCCCCAGATTTAGCCCCGGTGCATTCCCATGGAGGGCCTGGCCCCAGTTTTAGCCCCGGTGCATTCCCATGGCGGACCCGGTCCCGGTTTTAGCCCCAGTGCATTCCCATGGCTGGCCCGGCCCGGGTTGTAGCCCCAGTCCCTTGCCAGGGCGGGCCCGGCTCGGGTTTTAGGCCCGGTGCATTCCCATGGTGGTCCCGGTCCCGGTTTTATCCCCAGTCCATTGCCGGGGCGGGCCCGGTCCCTATTTTAGCCCCAATCTATTTCCAGGGCGGATCCGGTCCGGGTTTTACCTCCGGTCCTTTCCCATGGCAGACCCGGTCCGGGTTTTATCCCCAGTCCATTGCCGGGGTGGACTCGGTCCGGGTTTTAGCCCCGGTGCATTCCCATGGCGGGCCCGGTCTGGGTTTTAGCCCGAGTCCATTGCTGGGGCGGACCCGGTCCGGGTTTAAGCCCCGGTCCATTGCCGGGGCGGACCCGGTCCGGGTTTTATCCCCAGTCCATTACCAGGGCGGATCCGGTCCGGGTTTTACCTCCGGTCCATTCCCGTTGCGGACACGGTCTGGGTTTTAGCCCCGGTGAACTGCCGGGGAGGGCCCGGCCCCGGTTTTAGTCACGGTGCATTCCTGGGGCGGGTCAGGCCCTGGTTTTAGCCCCGGTGCATGGCCAGGGCGGACACGGTCCGGGTTTTAGCCCCGGTGTATTGCCGGGGCGGACACGGTTCAGGTTTTAGCCCCACTCTGTTTCCAGGGTAGATCCAGTCTGGGTTTTGGCCCTGGTCCCATGCTGGGGTGGGCCCGGCCCCGGTTTTAGCCCTGGTGCATTCCCATGGCGGGCCCGGCCCCGGTTTAAGCCCCGGTGCATTCCCATGGCGGACCCGGTCCCAGTTTTATCCCCAGTGCATTCCCATGGAGGGCCCGGTCCCGGTTTTAGCCCCAGTGCATTCCCATGGCTGGCCCGGCCCGGGTTGTAGCCCCAGTCCCTTGCCAGGGCGGGCCCGGCTCGGGTTTTAGGCCCGGTGCATTCCCATGGTGGTCCCGGTCCCGGTTTTATCCCCAGTCCATTGCCGGGGCGGGCCCGGTCCCTATTTTAGCCCCAATCTATTTCCAGGGCGGATCCGGTCCGGGTTTTACCTCCGGTCCTTTCCCATGGCAGACCCGGTCCGGGTTTTAGCCCCAGTCCCTTGCCGTGGCGGACCCGGACGGGTTTTAGCCCCGGTGCATTCCCATGGCGGGCCCGGTCCGGGTTTTAGCCCGAGTCCATTGCTGGGGCAGACCCGGTCCGGGTTTTAGCCCCGGTCCATTGCCGGGGTGGACCCAGTCTGTATTTTATCCCCGCTCTGTTTCCGGGGCAGGCCCGGTCCAGGTTTTAGCCCCGGTCCATTGCCGGGGCGGACCCGGTCCGGGTTTTATCCCCAGTCCATTACCAGGGCGGATCCGGTCCGGGTTTTACCTCCGGTCCATTCCCGTTGCGGACACGGTCTGGATTTTAGCCCCGGTGCATTGCCGGGGCGGGCCCGGCTCGGGTTTTAGGCCCAGTGCATTCCTGGGGCGGGCCAGGCCCTGGTTTTAGCCCCGGTGCATTGCCAGGGCGGACACGGTCCGGGTTTTAGCCCCGGTGTATTGCCGGGGCGGACACGGTTCAGGTTTTAGCCCCACTCTGTTTCCAGGGCAGATCCATTCCGGGTTTTACCTCCGGTCCATTCCCATGGCGGACCCGGTCCGGGTTTTAGCCCCGGTGCATACCCGGGGCGGACCCGGCCCGGGTTTTAGCCCTGGTCCATTGCCGGGGCAGACCCCGTCTGCTTTTTATCCCCACTCTATTTCCGGGGCGGATCCGGTCCAGGTTTTAGCCCCGGTCCCTTGCCGGTGCGGACCCGGTCCGGGTTTTAGCCCCGGTCCCTTGCCCGGGCGGACCCGGCCCGGGCTTTAGCCCTGGTCCCTTGCCCGGGCAGACCCGGCCCGGGCTTTAGCCCTGGTCCATTGCTGGGGCGGACCCTCTCTGCTTTTTATCCCCAGTCCATTGCCGGGGTGGACTCGGTCCAGGTTTTAGCCCCACTCTATTTCCAGGGCAGATCCGCTCCGTGTTTTACCTCCGGTCCATTCCCATGGCGGACCCGGTCCCAGTTGTATCCCCAGTCCATTGCCGGGGTGGACCCCGTCCGGGCTTTAGCCCCAGTCCCTTGCCGGGATGGACCCGGTCCCGGTTTTATCCTCAGTCCATTGCCGGGGTGGACGCGGTACGCATTTTAGCCCAACTGTATTTTCAGGGCGGATCCGGTCCAGGTGTTACCTCCGGTCCATTCCCATGGCGGATCCAGTCCGGGTTTTAGCCCCATTCCCATGGCGGGCCCGGTCCCGCTTTTAGCCCCGGTGCATTCCCATGGAGGGCCCGGACCCAGTTTTAGCCCCGGTGCATTCCCATGGCGGGTCCGGTCTGGGTTTTAGCCCGACTCCATTGCTGGGGCCGACCCAGCTGGGTTTTAGCCCCGGTGCATTCCCATTGCAGACCCAGTCTGCATTTTATCCGCACTCTATTTCCGGTGCAGGCCCGGTTCAGGTTTTAGCCCCGGTCCCTTGCCGGCACAGACTCGGTCCGGGTTTTAGCCCCGGTCCAGGTTTTAGCCTCGGTGCATTGCCGTGTCAGGCCCGGCCCGGGTTTTAGCCCCGGTGCATACCCGGGGCGGACCCGGCCCGGGTTTTAGCCCTGGTCCCTTGCCGGGGCAGACCCCGTCTGCTTTTTATCCCCACTCTATTTCCGGGGCGGATCCGGTCCAGGTTTTAGCCCCGTTCCCTTGCCGGTGCGGACCCGGTCCGGGTTTTAGCCCCGGTCCCTTGCCGGGGCGGACCCGGCCCGGGCTTTAGCCCTGGTCGCTTGCTGGGGCGGACCCTGTCTGCTTTTTATCCCCACTCTATTTCCGGGGCGGATCCGGTCCAGATTTTAGCTCCGGTCCCTTGCCGGTGCGGACCCGGTCCCGGTTTTAGCCCCAGTCCCTTGCCGGGGCAGATCCCGTCTGCATTTTATCCCCACTCTATTGCCGGGGAGGGCCCGGTCCGGGTTTTAGCCCTAGTCCCTTGCCGGGGCGGACATAGTCCGGGTTTTAGCACCAGTCCATTGCCGTGGCGGACCCCGTTCAGGTTTTAGCCCCACTCTATTTCCAGGGCGGATCCGGTCCGGGTTTTACCTCCGGTCCATTCCCATGGCGGATCCAGTCCGGGTTTTAGCCCCATTCCCGTGGCGGGCCCGGTCCCGCTTTTAGCCCCGGTGCATTCCCATGGCGGGTCCGGTCTGAGTTTTAGCCCGACTCCATTGCTGGGGCCGACCCAGCTGGGTTTTAGCCCCGGTGCATTCCCATTGCAGACCCAGTCTGCATTTTATCCGCACTCTATTTCCGGTGCAGGCCCGGTTCAGGTTTTAGCCCCGGTCCCTTGCCGGCACGGACTCGGTCCGGGTTTTAGCCCCGGTCCGGGTATTAGCCCCAGTCCCTTGCCGGGATGGACCCGGTCCCGGTTTTATCCTCAGTCCATTGCCGGGGTGGACGCGGTACGCATTTTAGCCCAACTGTATTTTCAGGGCGGATCCGGTCCAGGTGTTACCTCCGGTCCATTCCCATGGCGGATCCAGTCCGGGTTTTAGCCCCATTCCCATGGCGGGCCCGGTCCCGCTTTTAGCCCCGGTGCATTCCCATGGCGGGCCCGGTCCCGCTTTTAGCCCCGGTGCATTCCCATGGCGGGTCCGGTCTGGGTTTTAGCCCGACTCCATTGCTGGGGCCGACCCAGCTGGGTTTTAGCCCCGGTGCATTCCCATTGCAGACCCAGTCTGCATTTTATCCGCACTCTATTTCCGGTGCAGGCCCGGTTCAGGTTTTAGCCCCGGTCCCTTGCCGGCACAGACTCGGTCCGGGTTTTAGCCCTGGTCCGGGTTTTAGCCTCGGTGCATTGCCGTGTCAGGCCCGGCCCGGGTTTTAGCCCCGGTGCATACCCGGGGCGGACCCGGCCCGGGTTTTAGCCCTGGTCCCTTGCCGGGGCAGACCCCGTCTGCTTTTTATCCCCACTCTATTTCCGGGGCGGATCCGGTCCAGGTTTTAGCCCCGTTCCCTTGCCGGTGCGGACCCGGTCCGGGTTTTAGCCCCGGTCCCTTGCCGGGGCGGACCCGGCCCGGGCTTTAGCCCTGGTCGCTTGCTGGGGCGGACCCTGTCTGCTTTTTATCCCCACTCTATTTCCGGGGCGGATCCGGTCCAGATTTTAGCTCCGGTCCCTTGCCGGTGCGGACCCGGTCCCGGTTTTAGCCCCAGTCCCTTGCCGGGGCAGATCCCGTCTGCATTTTATCCCCACTCTATTGCCGGGGCGGGCCCGGTCCGGGTTTTAGCCCTAGTCCCTTGCCGGGGCGGACATAGTCCGGGTTTTAGCACCAGTCCATTGCCGTGGCGGACCCCGTTCAGGTTTTAGCCCCACTCTATTTCCAGGGCGGATCCGGTCCGGGTTTTACCTCCGGTCCATTCCCATGGCGGATCCAGTCCGGGTTTTAGCCCCATTCCCGTGGCGGGCCCGGTCCCGCTTTTAGCCCCGGTGCATTCCCATGGCGGGTCCGGTCTGGGTTTTAGCCCGACTCCATTGCTGGGGCCGACCCAGCTGGGTTTTAGCCCCGGTGCATTCCCATTGCAGACCCAGTCTGCATTTTATCCGCACTCTATTTCCGGTGCAGGCCCGGTTCAGGTTTTAGCCCCGGTCCCTTGCCGGCACGGACTCGGTCCGGGTTTTAGCCCCGGTCCGGGTTTTAGCCTCAGTCCATTCCCATGTCAGGCCTGGCCCGGGTTTTAGCCCCGGTGCATACCCGGGGCGGACCCGGCCCAGGTTTTAGCCCTGGTCCATTGCCGGGGCGGGCCCAGCTCGGGTTTTAGGGCCGGTGCATTCCCATGGTGGTCCCGGTCCCGGTTTTATCCCCAGTCCATTGCCGGGGCGGGCCCGGTCCCTATTTTAGCCCCAATCTATTTCCAGGGCGGATCCGGTCCGGGTTTTACCTCCGGTCCTTTCCCATGGCAGACCCGGTCCGGGTTTTAGCCCCAGTCCCTTGCCGTGGCGGACCCGGTCCGGGTTTTAGCCCCGGTGCATTCCCATGGCGGACCCGGCCCCGGTTTTAGCCCCGGTGCATTCCCATGGCGGGCCCGGTCCGGGTTTTAGCCCGAGTCCATTGCTGGGGCAGACCCGGTCCGGGTTTTAGCCCCGGTCCATTGCCGGGGTGGACCCAGTCTGAATTTTATCCCCACTCTGTTTCCGGGGCAGGCCCGGTCCAGGTTTTAGCCCCGGTCCATTGCCAGGGCGGACACGGTCCGGGTTTTATCCCCAGTCCATTACCGGGGCGGATCCGGTCTGGGTTTTACCTCCGGTCCATTCCCGTTGCGGACACGGTCTGGATTTTAGCCCCGGTGCATTGCCGGGGCGGGCACGGCTCGGGTTTTAGCCCCAGTGCATTCCTGGGGCGGGCCAGGCCCTGGTTTTAGCCCCGGTGCATTGCCAGGGCGGATACGGTCCGGGTTTTAGCCCCGGTGTATTGCCGGGGCAGACACGGTTCAGGTTTTAGCCCCACTTTGTTTCCAGGGCAGATCCATTCCGGGTTTTGGCCCTGGTACCTTGCTGGGGTGGGCCCGGCCCCAGTTTTAGCCCCGGTGCATTCCCATGGCGGGCCCGGCCCCAGTTTTATCCCCGGTGCATTCCCATGGCGGACCCGGTCCCGGATTTAGCCCCAGTGTATTCCCATGGCGGGCCTGGCCCGGGTTGTAGCCCCAGTCCCTTGCCAGGGCGGGCCCGGCTCAGGTTTTAGGCCCGGTGCATGCCGATTGTGGACCCGGTCCCGGTTTTATCCCCATTCCCTTGCCAGGGCGGGCCCGGTCCGGGTTTTAGCCCCACTCTATTTCCAGGGCGGATCCGCTCCGTGTTTTACCTCCGGTCCATTCCCATGGCAGACCCGGTCCGGGTTTTAGCCCCGGTGCATACCCGGGGCGGACCCGGCCCGGGTTTTAGCCCTGGTCCATTGCCGGGGCAGACCCCGTCTGCTTTTTATCCCCACTCTATTTCCGGGGCGGATCCGGTCCAGGTTTTAGCCCCGGTCCCTTGCCGGTGCGGACCCGGTCCGGGTTTTAGCCCCGGTCCCTTGCCCGGGCGGACCCGGCCCGGGCTTTAGCCCTGGTCCCTTGCCCGGGCAGACCCGGCCCGGGCTTTAGCCCTGGTCCATTGCTGGGGCGGACCCTCTCTGCTTTTTATCCCCAGTCCATTGCCGGGGTGGACTCGGTCCGGGTTTTAGCCCCACTCTATTTCCAGGGCAGATCCGCTCCGTGTTTTACCTCCGGTCCATTCCCATGGCGGACCCGGTCCCAGTTGTATCCCCAGTCCCTTGCCGGGGTGGACCCGGTCCGGGTTTTAGCCCCAGTCCCTTGCAGGGATGGACCCGGTCCCGGTTTTATCCTCAGTCCATTGCTGGGTTGGACGCGGTACGCATTTTTGCCCAACTCTATTTCCAGGGCGGATCCGGTCCAGGTGTTACCTCCGGTCCATTCCCATGGCGGATCCAGTCCGGGTTTTAGCCCCATTCCCATGGCGGGCCCGGTCCCGCTTTTAGCCCCGGTGCATTCCCATGGCGGGTCCGGTCTGGGTTTTAGCCCGACTCCATTGCTGGGGCCGACCCAGCTGGGTTTTAGCCCCGGTGCATTCCCATTGCAGACCCAGTCTGCATTTTATCCGCACTCTATTTCCGGTGCAGGCCCGGTTCAGGTTTTAGCCCCGGTCCCTTGCCGGCATGGACTCGGTCCGGGTTTTAGCCCCGGTCCGGGTTTTAGCCTCGGTGCATTCCCGTGGCAGGCCCGGCCTGGGTTTTAGCCCCATTTACTTGCCGGGGCGGGCCCGGCCCCGGATTTAGCCCCGGTGCATTCCTATGGCGGTCCCGGCCCGGGTTTTAGCCCCAGTCCATTGCCGGGGCGGACACGGTCTGGGTTTTATCCCCAGTCCATTACCAGGGTGGATCCGGTCCGGGTTTTACCTCCGGTCCATTCCCGTTGCGGACACGGTCTGGATTTTAGCCCCGGTGAATTGCTGGGGCGGGCCCGGCCCGGGTTTTAGTCACGGTGCATTCCTGGGGCGGGCCAGGCCCCGGTTTTAGCCCCGGTGCATTGCCAGGGCGGACACGGTCCGGGTTTTAGCCCCGGTGTATTGCCGGGGCGGACACGGTTCAGCTTTTAGCCCCACTCTGTTTCCAGGGCAGATCCATTCCGGGTTTTGGCCCTGGTCCCTTACTGGGGTGGGCCCGGCCCCGGTTTTAGCCCTAGTGCATTCCCATGGCGGGCCCGGTCCCGGTTTTATCCCCGGTGCATTCCCATGGAGCGCCCGGCCCCAGATTTAGCCCCGGTGCATTCCCATGGAGGGCCTGGCCCCAGTTTTAGCCCCGGTGCATTCCCATGGCGGACCCGGTCCCGGTTTTAGCCCCAGTGCATTCCCATGGCTGGCCCGGCCCGGGTTGTAGCCCCAGTCCCTTGCCAGGGCGGGCCCGGCTCGGGTTTTAGGCCCGGTGCATTCCCATGGTGGTCCCGGTCCCGGTTTTATCCCCAGTCCATTGCCGGGGCGGGCCCGGTCCCTATTTTAGCCCCAATCTATTTCCAGGGCGGATCCGGTCCGGGTTTTACCTCCGGTCCTTTCCCATGGCAGACCCGGTCCGGGTTTTATCCCCAGTCCATTGCCGGGGTGGACTCGGTCCGGGTTTTAGCCCCGGTGCATTCCCATGGCGGGCCCGGTCTGGGTTTTAGCCCGAGTCCATTGCTGGGGCGGACCCGGTCCGGGTTTAAGCCCCGGTCCATTGCCGGGGCGGACCCGGTCCGGGTTTTATCCCCAGTCCATTACCAGGGCGGATCCGGTCCGGGTTTTACCTCCGGTCCATTCCCGTTGCGGACACGGTCTGGGTTTTAGCCCCGGTGAACTGCCGGGGAGGGCCCGGCCCGGGTTTTAGTCACGGTGCATTCCTGGGGCGGGTCAGGCCCTGGTTTTAGCCCCGGTGCATGGCCAGGGCGGACACGGTCCGGGTTTTAGCCCCGGTGTATTGCCGGGGCGGACACGGTTCAGGTTTTAGCCCCACTCTGTTTCCAGGGTAGATCCAGTCTGGGTTTTGGCCCTGGTCCCATGCTGGGGTGGGCCCGGCCCCGGTTTTAGCCCTGGTGCATTCCCATGGCGGGCCCGGCCCCGGTTTAAGCCCCGGTGCATTCCCATGGCGGACCCGGTCCCAGTTTTATCCCCAGTGCATTCCCATGGAGGGCCCGGCCCCAGTTTTAGCCCCGGTGCATTCCCATGGCGGACCCGGTCCCGGTTTTAGCCCCAGTGCATTCCCATGGCTGGCCCGGCCCGGGTTGTAGCCCCAGTCCCTTGCCAGGGCGGGCCCGGCTCGGGTTTTAGGGCCGGTGCATTCCCATGGTGGTCCCGGTCCCGGTTTTATCCCCAGTCCATTGCCGCGGCGGGCCCGGTCCCTATTTTAGCCCCAATCTATTTCCAGGGCGGATCCGGTCCGGGTTTTACCTCCGGTCCTTTCCCATGGCAGACCCGGTCCGGGTTTTAGCCCCAGTCCCTTGCCGTGGCGGACCCGGTCCGGGTTTTAGCCCCGGTGCATTCCCATGGCGGGCCCGGCCCGGGTTTTAGCCCGAGTCCATTGCTGGGGCGGACCCGGTCCGGGTTTTAGCCCCGGTCCATTGCCGGGGTGGACCCAGTCTGTATTTTATCCCCACTCTGTTTCCGGGGCAGGCCCGGTCCAGGTTTTAGCCCCGGTCCATTGCCATGGCAGACCCGGTCCGGGTTTTATCCCCAGTCCATTACCAGGGCGGATCCGGTCCGGGTTTTACCTCCGCTCCATTCCCATTGCGGACACGGTCTGGATTTTAGCCCCGGTGCATTGCCGGGGCGGGCCCGGCTCGGGTTTTAGTCACGGTGCATTCCTGGGGCGGGCCAGGCCCTGGTTTTAGCCCCGGTGCATTGCCAGGGCGGACACGGTCCGGGTTTTAGCCCCGGTGTATTGCCGGGGTGGACACGGTTCAGGTTTTAGCCCCACTCTGTTTCCAGGGCAGATCCATTCCGGGTTTTGGCCCTGGTCCCTTACTGGGGTGGGCCCGGCCCCGGTTTTAGCCCTAGTGCATTCCCATGGCGGGCCCGGCCCCGGTTTTAGCCCTGGTGCATTCCCATGGCGGGCCCGGTCCCGGTTTTATCCCCGGTGCATTCCCATGGAGCGCCCGGCCCCAGATTTAGCCCCGGTGCATTCCCATGGAGGGCCTGGCCCCAGTTTTAGCCCCGGTGCATTCCCATGGCGGACCCGGTCCCGGTTTTAGCCCCAGTGCATTCCCATGGCTGGCCCGGCCCGGGTTGTAGCCCCAGTCCCTTGCCAGGGCGGGCCCGGCTCGGGTTTTAGGCCCGGTGCATTCCCATGGTGGTCCCGGTCCCGGTTTTATCCCCAGTCCATTGCCGGGGCGGGCCCGGTCCCTATTTTAGCCCCAATCTATTTCCAGGGCGGATCCGGTCCGGGTTTTACCTCCGGTCCTTTCCCATGGCAGACCCGGTCCGGGTTTTATCCCCAGTCCATTGCCGGGGTGGACTCGGTCCGGGTTTTAGCCCCGGTGCATTCCCATGGCGGGCCCGGTCTGGGTTTTAGCCCGAGTCCATTGCTGGGGCGGACCCGGTCCGGGTTTTAGCCCCGGTCCATTGCCGGGGTGGACCCAGTCTGTATTTTATCCCCACTCTGTTTCCGGGGCAGGCCCGGTCCAGGTTTTAGCCCCGGTCCATTGCCATGGCAGACCCGGTCCGGGTTTTATCCCCAGTCCATTACCAGGGCGGATCCGGTCCGGGTTTTACCTCCGCTCCATTCCCATTGCGGACACGGTCTGGATTTTAGCCCCGGTGCATTGCCGGGGCGGGCCCGGCTCGGGTTTTAGTCACGGTGCATTCCTGGGGCGGGCCAGGCCCTGGTTTTAGCCCCGGTGCATTGCCAGGGCGGACACGGTCCGGGTTTTAGCCCCGGTGTATTGCCGGGGTGGACACGGTTCAGGTTTTAGCCCCACTCTGTTTCCAGGGCAGATCCATTCCGGGTTTTGGCCCTGGTCCCTTACTGGGGTGGGCCCGGCCCCGGTTTTAGCCCTAGTGCATTCCCATGGCGGGCCCGGCCCCGGTTTTAGCCCTGGTGCATTCCCATGGCGGGCCCGGTCCCGGTTTTATCCCCGGTGCATTCCCATGGAGCGCCCGGCCCCAGATTTAGCCCCGGTGCATTCCCATGGAGGGCCTGGCCCCAGTTTTAGCCCCGGTGCATTCCCATGGCGGACCCGGTCCCGGTTTTAGCCCCAGTGCATTCCCATGGCTGGCCCGGCCCGGGTTGTAGCCCCAGTCCATTGCCGGGGCGGGCCCGGTCCCTATTTTAGCCCCAATCTATTTCCAGGGCGGATCCGGTCCGGGTTTTACCTCCGGTCCTTTCCCATGGCAGACCCGGTCCGGGTTTTATCCCCAGTCCATTGCCGGGGTGGACTCGGTCCGGGTTTTAGCCCCGGTGCATTCCCATGGCGGGCCCGGTCTGGGTTTTAGCCCGAGTCCATTGCTGGGGCGGACCCGGTCCGGGTTT
The DNA here is from genome assembly GCF_949628215.1 of Phalacrocorax aristotelis. NCBI lineage: Eukaryota > Metazoa > Chordata > Aves > Suliformes > Phalacrocoracidae > Phalacrocorax > Phalacrocorax aristotelis. Next base: position 133,963,101 of record NC_134276.1, on the reverse strand, counting down.
AAGCCCCGGTCCATTGCCGGGGCGGACCCGGTCCGGGTTTTATCCCCAGTCCATTACCAGGGCGGATCCGGTCCGGGTTTTACCTCCGGTCCATTCCCGTTGCGGACACGGTCTGGGTTTTAGCCCCGGTGAACTGCCGGGGAGGGCCCGGCCCGGGTTTTAGTCACGGTGCATTCCTGGGGCGGGTCAGGCCCTGGTTTTAGCCCCGGTGCATTGCCAGGGCGGACACGGTCCGGGTTTTAGCCCCGGTGTATTGCCGGGGTGGACACGGTTCAGGTTTTAGCCCCACTCTGTTTCCAGGGCAGATCCATTCCGGGTTTTGGCCCTGGTCCCTTACTGGGGTGGGCCCGGCCCCGGTTTTAGCCCTAGTGCATTCCCATGGCGGGCCCGGCCCCGGTTTTAGCCCTGGTGCATTCCCATGGCGGGCCCGGTCCCGGTTTTATCCCCGGTGCATTCCCATGGAGCGCCCGGCCCCAGATTTAGCCCCGGTGCATTCCCATGGAGGGCCTGGCCCCAGTTTTAGCCCCGGTGCATTCCCATGGCGGACCCGGTCCCGGTTTTAGCCCCAGTGCATTCCCATGGCTGGCCCGGCCCGGGTTGTAGCCCCAGTCCCTTGCCAGGGCGGGCCCGGCTCGGGTTTTAGGCCCGGTGCATTCCCATGGTGGTCCCGGTCCCGGTTTTATCCCCAGTCCATTGCCGGGGCGGGCCCGGTCCCTATTTTAGCCCCAATCTATTTCCAGGGCGGATCCGGTCCGGGTTTTACCTCCGGTCCTTTCCCATGGCAGACCCGGTCCGGGTTTTATCCCCAGTCCATTGCCGGGGTGGACTCGGTCCGGGTTTTAGCCCCGGTGCATTCCCATGGCGGGCCCGGTCTGGGTTTTAGCCCGAGTCCATTGCTGGGGCGGACCCGGTCCGGGTTTAAGCCCCGGTCCATTGCCGGGGCGGACCCGGTCCGGGTTTTATCCCCAGTCCATTACCAGGGCGGATCCGGTCCGGGTTTTACCTCCGGTCCATTCCCGTTGCGGACACGGTCTGGGTTTTAGCCCCGGTGAACTGCCGGGGAGGGCCCGGCCCGGGTTTTAGTCACGGTGCATTCCTGGGGCGGGTCAGGCCCTGGTTTTAGCCCCGGTGCATTGCCAGGGCGGACACGGTCCGGGTTTTAGCCCCGGTGTATTGCCGGGGTGGACACGGTTCAGGTTTTAGCCCCACTCTGTTTCCAGGGCAGATCCATTCCGGGTTTTGGCCCTGGTCCCTTACTGGGGTGGGCCCGGCCCCGGTTTTAGCCCTAGTGCATTCCCATGGCGGGCCCGGCCCCGGTTTTAGCCCTGGTGCATTCCCATGGCGGGCCCGGTCCCGGTTTTATCCCCGGTGCATTCCCATGGAGCGCCCGGCCCCAGATTTAGCCCCGGTGCATTCCCATGGAGGGCCTGGCCCCAGTTTTAGCCCCGGTGCATTCCCATGGCGGACCCGGTCCCGGTTTTAGCCCCAGTGCATTCCCATGGCTGGCCCGGCCCGGGTTGTAGCCCCAGTCCCTTGCCAGGGCGGGCCCGGCTCGGGTTTTAGGCCCGGTGCATTCCCATGGTGGTCCCGGTCCCGGTTTTATCCCCAGTCCATTGCCGGGGCGGGCCCGGTCCCTATTTTAGCCCCAATCTATTTCCAGGGCGGATCCGGTCCGGGTTTTACCTCCGGTCCTTTCCCATGGCAGACCCGGTCCGGGTTTTATCCCCAGTCCATTGCCGGGGTGGACTCGGTCCGGGTTTTAGCCCCGGTGCATTCCCATGGCGGGCCCGGTCTGGGTTTTAGCCCGAGTCCATTGCTGGGGCGGACCCGGTCCGGGTTTAAGCCCCGGTCCATTGCCGGGGCGGACCCGGTCCGGGTTTTATCCCCAGTCCATTACCAGGGCGGATCCGGTCCGGGTTTTACCTCCGGTCCATTCCCGTTGCGGACACGGTCTGGGTTTTAGCCCCGGTGAACTGCCGGGGAGGGCCCGGCCCGGGTTTTAGTCACGGTGCATTCCTGGGGCGGGTCAGGCCCTGGTTTTAGCCCCGGTGCATGGCCAGGGCGGACACGGTCCGGGTTTTAGCCCCAGTCCATTACCAGGGCGGATCCGGTCCGGGTTTTAGCCCCGGTGCATTCCCATGGCGGGCCCGGTCCGGGTTTTAGCCCGAGTCCATTGCTGGGGCAGACCCGGTCCGGGTTTTAGCCCCGGTCCATTGCCGGGGTGGACCCAGTCTGTATTTTATCCCCGCTCTGTTTCCGGGGCAGGCCCGGTCCAGGTTTTAGCCCCGGTCCATTGCCGGGGCGGACCCGGTCCGGGTTTTATCTCCAGTCCATTACCAGGGCGGATCCGGTCCGGGTTTTACCTCCGCTCCATTCCCGTTGCGGACACGGTCTGGATTTTAGCCCCGGTGCATTGCCGGGGCGGGCCCGGCTCGGGTTTTAGGCCCAGTGCATTCCTGGGGCGGGCCAGGCCCTGGTTTTAGCCCCGGTGCATTGCCAGGGCGGACACGGTCCGGGTGTTAGCCCCGGTGTATTGCCGGGGCGGACACGGTTCAGGTTTTAGCCCCACTCTGTTTCCAGGGCAGATCCATTCCGGGTTTTACCTCCGGTCCATTCCCATGGCGGACCCGGTCCGGGTTTTAGCCCCGGTGCATACCCGGGGCGGACCCGGCCCGGGTTTTAGCCCTGGTCCATTGCCGGGGCAGACCCCGTCTGCTTTTTATCCCCACTCTATTTCCGGGGCGGATCCGGTCCAGGTTTTAGCCCCGGTCCCTTGCCGGTGCGGACCCGGTCCGGGTTTTAGCCCCGGTCCCTTGCCCGGGCGGACCCGGCCCGGGCTTTAGCCCTGGTCCCTTGCCCGGGCAGACCCGGCCCGGGCTTTAGCCCTGGTCCATTGCTGGGGCGGACCCTCTCTGCTTTTTATCCCCAGTCCATTGCCGGGGTGGACTCGGTCCGGGTTTTAGCCCCACTCTATTTCCAGGGCAGATCCGCTCCGTGTTTTACCTCCGGTCCATTCCCATGGCGGACCCGGTCCCAGTTGTATCCCCAGTCCATTGCCGGGGTGGACCCGGTCCGGGTTTTAGCCCCAGTCCCTTGCAGGGATGGACCCGGTCCCGGTTTTATCCTCAGTCCATTGCTGGGTTGGACGCGGTACGCATTTTTGCCCAACTCTATTTCCAGGGCGGATCCGGTCCAGATGTTACCTCCGGTCCATTCCCATGGCGGATCCAGTCCGGGTTTTAGCCCCATTCCCATGGCGGGCCCGGTCCCGCTTTTAGCCCCGGTGCATTCCCATGGCGGGCCCGGTCCCGCTTTTAGCCCCGGTGCATTCCCATGGCGTGTCCGGTCTGGGTTTTAGCCCGACTCCATTGCTGGGGCCGACCCAGCTGGGTTTTAGCCCCGGTGCATTCCCATTGCAGACCCAGTCTGCATTTTATCCGCACTCTATTTCCGGTGCAGGCCCGGTTCAGGTTTTAGCCCCGGTCCCTTGCCGGCACGGACTCGGTCCGGGTTTTAGCCCCGGTCCGGGTTTTAGCCTCGGTGCATTCCCATGTCAGGCCCGGCCCGGGTTTTAGCCCCGGTGCATACCCGGGGCGGACCCGTCCGGGGTTTTAGCCCTGGTCCATTGCCGGGGCAGACCCCGTCTGCTTTTTATCCCCACTCTATTTCCGGGGCGGATCCGGTCCAGGTTTTAGGCCCGGTCCCTTGCCGGGGCGGACCCGGCCCTGGCTTTAGCCCTGGACCATTGCTGGGGCGGAACCTGTCTGCTTTTTATCCCCACTCTATTTCCGGGGCGGATCCGGTCCAGGTTTTAGCTCCGGTCCCTTGCCGGTGCGGACCCGGTCCCGGTTTTAGCCCCAGTCCCTTGCCGGGGCAGATCCCGTCTGCATTTTATCCCCACTCTATTGCCGGGGCGGGCCCGGTCCGGGTTTTAGCCCTAGTCCCTTGCCGGGGCGGACATAGTCCGGGTTTTAGCACCAGTCCATTGCCGTGGCGGACCCCGTTCAGGTTTTAGCCCCACTCTATTTCCAGGGCGGATCCGGTCCGGGTTTTACCTCCGGTCCATTCCCATGTCGGGCCCGGCTCGGGTTTTAGCCCCGGTGCATTCCCATGGCGGGCCCGGCCCGGGTTTTAGCCCCAGTCCCTTGCCGGAGAGGGCCCGGCTCAGCTTTTAGCCCTGGTACATTCCCACGGCCAGCCCGGCCCCAGTTTTATCCCCAGTCCATTGCCGGGGCGGACTCGGTCCGGGTTTTAGCCCCACTCTATTTCCAGGGCAGATCCGCTCCGTGTTTTACCTCCGGTCCATTCCCATGGCGGACCTGGTCCCAGTTGTATCCCCAGTCCCTTGCCGGGGTGGACCCGGTCTGGGTATTAGCCCCAGTCCCTTGCCGGGATGGACCCGGTCCCGGTTTTATCCTCAGTCCATTGCCGGGGTGGACGCGGTACGCATTTTAGCCCAACTGTATTTTCAGGGCGGATCCGGTCCAGGTGTTACCTCCGGTCCATTCCCATGGCGGATCCAGTCCGGGTTTTAGCCCCATTCCCATGGCGGGCCCGGTCCCGCTTTTAGCCCCGGTGCATTCCCATGGCGGGCCCGGTCCCGCTTTTAGCCCCGGTGCATTCCCATGGCGGGCCCGGTCTGGGTTTTAGCCCGACTCCGTTGCTGGGGCCGACCCAGCTGGGTTTTAGCCCCGGTGCATTCCCATTGCAGACCCAGTCTGCATTTTATCCGCACTCTATTTCCGGTGCAGGCCCGGTTCAGGTTTTAGCCCCGGTCCCTTGCCGGCACAGACTCGGTCCGGGTTTTAGCCCCGGTCCGGGTTTTAGCCTCGGTGCATTGCCGTGTCAGGCCCGGCCCGGGTTTTAGCCCCGGTGCATACCCGGGGCGGACCCGGCCCGGGTTTTAGCCCTGGTCCCTTGCCGGGGCAGACCCCGTCTGCTTTTTATCCCCACTCTATTTCCGGGGCGGATCCGGTCCAGGTTTTAGCCCCGTTCCCTTGCCGGTGCGGACCCGGTCCGGGTTTTAGCCCCGGTCCCTTGCCGGGGCGGACCCGGCCCGGGCTTTAGCCCTGGTCGCTTGCTGGGGCGGACCCTGTCTGCTTTTTATCCCCACTCTATTTCCGGGGCGGATCCGGTCCAGATTTTAGCTCCGGTCCCTTGCCGGTGCGGACCCGGTCCCGGTTTTAGCCCCAGTCCCTTGCCGGGGCAGATCCCGTCTGCATTTTATCCCCACTCTATTGCCGGGGCGGGCCCGGTCCGGGTTTTAGCCCTAGTCCCTTGCCGGGGCGGACATAGTCCGGGTTTTAGCACCAGTCCATTGCCGTGGCGGACCCCGTTCAGGTTTTAGCCCCACTCTATTTCCAGGGCGGATCCGGTCCGGGTTTTACCTCCGGTCCATTCCCATGGCGGATCCAGTCCGGGTTTTAGCCCCATTCCCGTGGCGGGCCCGGTCCCGCTTTTAGCCCCGGTGCATTCCCATGGCGGGTCCGGTCTGGGTTTTAGCCCGACTCCATTGCTGGGGCCGACCCAGCTGGGTTTTAGCCCCGGTGCATTCCCATTGCAGACCCAGTCTGCATTTTATCCGCACTCTATTTCCGGTGCAGGCCCGGTTCAGGTTTTAGCCCCGGTCCCTTGCCGGCACGGACTCGGTCCGGGTTTTAGCCCCGGTCCGGGTTTTAGCCTCAGTCCATTCCCATGTCAGGCCTGGCCCGGGTTTTAGCCCCGGTGCATACCCGGGGCGGACCCGGCCCAGGTTTTAGCCCTGGTCCATTGCCGGGGCGGGCCCAGCTCGGGTTTTAGGGCCGGTGCATTCCCATGGTGGTCCCGGTCCCGGTTTTATCCCCAGTCCATTGCCGGGGCGGGCCCGGTCCCTATTTTAGCCCCAATCTATTTCCAGGGCGGATCCGGTCCGGGTTTTACCTCCGGTCCTTTCCCATGGCAGACCCGGTCCGGGTTTTAGCCCCAGTCCCTTGCCGTGGCGGACCCGGTCCGGGTTTTAGCCCCGGTGCATTCCCATGGCGGACCCGGTCCGGGTTTTAGCCCCGGTGCATTCCCATGGCGGGCCCGGTCCGGGTTTTAGCCCGAGTCCATTGCTGGGGCGGACCCGGTCCTGGTTTTAGCCCCGGTGCATTCCCATGGCGGGCCCGGTCCGGGTTTTAGCCCGAGTCCATTGCTGGGGCAGACCCGGTCCGGGTTTTAGCCCCGGTCCATTGCCGGGGTGGACCCAGTCTGTATTTTATCCCCACTCTGTTTCCGGGGCAGGCCCGGTCCAGGTTTTAGCCCCGGTCCATTGCCGGGGCGGACCCGGTCCGGGTTTTATCTCCAGTCCATTACCAGGGCGGATCCGGTCCGGGTTTTACCTCCGGTCCATTCCCGTTGCGGACATGGTCTGGATTTTAGCCCCGGTGCATTGCCGGGGCGGGCCCGGCTCGGGTTTTAGGCCCAGTGCATTCCCGGGGCGGGCCAGGCCCTGGTTTTAGCCCCGGTGCATTGCCAGGGCGGACACGGTCCGGGTTTTAGCCCCGGTGTATTGCCGGGGCGGACACGGTTCAGGTTTTAGCCCCACTCTGTTTCCAGGGCAGATCCATTCCGGGTTTTACCTCCGGTCCATTCCCATGGCGGACCCGGTCCGGGTTTTAGCCCCGGTGCATACCCGGGGCGGACCCGGCCCGGGTTTTAGCCCTGGTCCATTGCCGGGGCAGACCCCGTCTGCTTTTTATCCCCACTCTATTTCCGGGGCGGATCCGGTCCAGGTTTTAGCCCCGGTCCCTTGCCGGTGCGGACCCGGTCCGGGTTTTAGCCCCGGTCCCTTGCCCGGGCGGACCCGGCCCGGGCTTTAGCCCTGGTCCCTTGCCCGGGCAGACCCGGCCCGGGCTTTAGCCCTGGTCCATTGCTGGGGCGGACCCTCTCTGCTTTTTATCCCCAGTCCATTGCCGGGGTGGACTCGGTCCGGGTTTTAGCCCCACTCTATTTCCAGGGCAGATCCGCTCCGTGTTTTACCTCCGGTCCATTCCCATGGCGGACCCGGTCCCAGTTGTATCCCCAGTCCATTGCCGGGGTGGACCCGGTCCCGGTTTTATCCTCAGTCCATTGCTGGGTTGGACGCGGTACGCATTTTTGCCCAACTCTATTTCCAGGGCGGATCCGGTCCAGATGTTACCTCCGGTCCATTCCCATGGCGGATCCAGTCCGGGTTTTAGCCCCATTCCCATGGCGGGCCCGGTCCCGCTTTTAGCCCCGGTGCATTCCCATGGCGGGCCCGGTCCCGCTTTTAGCCCCGGTGCATTCCCATGGCGTGTCCGGTCTGGGTTTTAGCCCGACTCCATTGCTGGGGCCGACCCAGCTGGGTTTTAGCCCCGGTGCATTCCCATTGCAGACCCAGTCTGCATTTTATCCGCACTCTATTTCCGGTGCAGGCCCGGTTCAGGTTTTAGCCCCGGTCCCTTGCCGGCACGGACTCGGTCCGGGTTTCAGCCCCGGTCCGGGTTTTAGCCTCGGTGCATTCCCATGTCAGGCCCGGCCCGGGTTTTAGCCCCGGTGCATACCCGGGGCGGACCCGTCCGGGGTTTTAGCCCTGGTCCATTGCCGGGGCAGACCCCGTCTGCTTTTTATCCCCACTCTATTTCCGGGGCGGATCCGGTCCAGGTTTTAGGCCCGGTCCCTTGCCGGGGCGGACCCGGCCCTGGCTTTAGCCCTGGACCATTGCTGGGGCGGAACCTGTCTGCTTTTTATCCCCACTCTATTTCCGGGGCGGATCCGGTCCAGGTTTTAGCTCCGGTCCCTTGCCGGTGCGGACCCGGTCCCGGTTTTAGCCCCAGTCCCTTGCCGGGGCAGATCCCGTCTGCATTTTATCCCCACTCTATTGCCGGGGCGGGCCCGGTCCGGGTTTTAGCCCTAGTCCCTTGCCGGGGCGGACATAGTCCGGGTTTTAGCACCAGTCCATTGCCGTGGCGGACCCCGTTCAGGTTTTAGCCCCACTCTATTTCCAGGGCGGATCCGGTCCGGGTTTTACCTCCGGTCCATTCCCATGTCGGGCCCGGCTCGGGTTTTAGCCCCGGTGCATTCCCATGGCGGGCCCGGCCCGGGTTTTAGCCCCAGTCCCTTGCCGGAGAGGGCCCGGCTCAGCTTTTAGCCCTGGTGCATTCCCACGGCCGGCCCGGCCCCAGTTTTATCCCCAGTCCATTGCCGGGGTGGACTCGGTCCGGGTTTTAGCCCCACTCTATTTCCAGGGCAGATCCGCTCCGTGTTTTACCTCCGGTCCATTCCCATGGCTGACCTGGTCCCAGTTGTATCCCCAGTCCCTTGCCAGGGTGGACCCGGTCTGGGTATTAGCCCCAGTCCCTTGCCGGGATGGACCCGGTCCCGGTTTTATCCTCAGTCCATTGCCGGGGTGGACGCGGTACGCATTTTAGCCCAACTGTATTTTCAGGGCGGATCCGGTCCAGGTGTTACCTCCGGTCCATTCCCATGGCGGATCCAGTCCGGGTTTTAGCCCCATTCCCATGGCGGGCCCGGTCCCGCTTTTAGCCCCGGTGCATTCCCATGGCGGGCCCGGTCCCGCTTTTAGCCCCGGTGCATTCCCATGGCGGGCCCGGTCTGGGTTTTAGCCCGACTCCGTTGCTGGGGCCGACCCAGCTGGGTTTTAGCCCCGGTGCATTCCCATTGCAGACCCAGTCTGCATTTTATCCGCACTCTATTTCCGGTGCAGGCCCGGTTCAGGTTTTAGCCCCGGTCCCTTGCCGGCACAGACTCGGTCCGGGTTTTAGCCCCGGTCCGGGTTTTAGCCTCGGTGCATTCCCGTGTCAGGCCCGGCCCGGGTTTTAGCCCCGGTGCATACCCGGGGCGGACCCGGCCCGGGTTTTAGCCCTGGTCCCTTGCCGGGGCAGACCCCGTCTGCTTTTTATCCCCACTCTATTTCCGGGGCGGATCCGGTCCAGGTTTTAGCCCCGTTCCCTTGCCGGTGCGGACCCGGTCCGGGTTTTAGCCCCGGTCCCTTGCCGGGGCGGACCCGGCCCGGGCTTTAGCCCTGGTCGCTTGCTGGGGCGGACCCTGTCTGCTTTTTATCCCCACTCTATTTCCGGGGCGGATCCGGTCCAGATTTTAGCTCCGGTCCCTTGCCGGTGCGGACCCGGTCCCGGTTTTAGCCCCAGTCCCTTGCCGGGGCAGATCCCGTCTGCATTTTATCCCCACTCTATTGCCGGGGCGGGCCCGGTCCGGGTTTTAGCCCTAGTCCCTTGCCGGGGCGGACATAGTCCGGGTTTTAGCACCAGTCCATTGCCGTGGCGGACCCCGTTCAGGTTTTAGCCCCACTCTATTTCCAGGGCGGATCCGGTCCGGGTTTTACCTCCGGTCCATTCCCATGGCGGATCCAGTCCGGGTTTTAGCCCCATTCCCGTGGCGGGCCCGGTCCCGCTTTTAGCCCCGGTGCATTCCCATGGCGGGTCCGGTCTGGGTTTTAGCCCGACTCCATTGCTGGGGCCGACCCAGCTGGGTTTTAGCCCCGGTGCATTCCCATTGCAGACCCAGTCTGCATTTTATCCGCACTCTATTTCCGGTGCAGGCCCGGTTCAGGTTTTAGCCCCGGTCCCTTGCCGGCACGGACTCGGTCCGGGTTTTAGCCCCGGTCCGGGTTTTAGCCTCAGTCCATTCCCATGTCAGGCCTGGCCCGGGTTTTAGCCCCGGTGCATACCCGGGGCGGACCCGGCCCAGGTTTTAGCCCTGGTCCATTGCCGGGGCGGGCCCATCTCGGGTTTTAGGGCCGGTGCATTCCCATGGTGGTCCCGGTCCCGGTTTTATCCCCAGTCCATTGCCGGGGCGGGCCCGGTCCCTATTTTAGCCCCAATCTATTTCCAGGGCGGATCCGGTCCGGGTTTTACCTCCGGTCCTTTCCCATGGCAGACCCGGTCCAGGTTTTAGCCCCAGTCCCTTGCCGTGGCGGACCCGGTCCGGGTTTTAGCCCCGGTGCATTCCCATGGCGGACCCGGCCCCGGTTTTAGCCCCGGTGCATTCCCATGGCGGGCCCGGTCCGGGTTTTAGCCCGAGTCCATTGCTGGGGCAGACCCGGTCCGGGTTTTAGCCCCGGTCCATTGCCGGGGTGGACCCAGTCTGAATTTTATCCCCACTCTGTTTCCGGGGCAGGCCCGGTCCAGGTTTTAGCCCCGGTCCATTGCCAGGGCGGACACGGTCCGGGTTTTATCCCCAGTCCATTACCGGGGCGGATCCGGTCTGGGTTTTACCTCCGGTCCATTCCCGTTGCGGACACGGTCTGGATTTTAGCCCCGGTGCATTGCCGGGGCGGGCACGGCTCGGGTTTTAGCCCCAGTGCATTCCTGGGGCGGGCCAGGCCCTGGTTTTAGCCCCGGTGCATTGCCAGGGCGGATACGGTCCGGGTTTTAGCCCCGGTGTATTGCCGGGGCGGACACGGTTCAGGTTTTAGCCCCACTTTGTTTCCAGGGCAGATCCATTCCGGGTTTTGGCCCTGGTACCTTGCTGGGGTGGGCCCGGCCCCAGTTTTAGCCCCGGTGCATTCCCATGGCGGGCCCGGCCCCAGTTTTATCCCCGGTGCATTCCCATGGCGGACCCGGTCCCGGATTTAGCCCCAGTGTATTCCCATGGCGGGCCTGGCCCGGGTTTTAGTCCCAGTCCCTTGCCAGGGCGGGCCCGGCTCAGGTTTTAGGCCCGGTGCATGCCGATGATGGACCCGGTCCCGGTTTTATCCCCATTCCCTTGCCAGGGCGGGCCCGGTCCGGGTTTTAGCCCCACTCTATTTCCAGGGTGGATCCGCTCCGTGTTTTACCTCCGGTCCATTCCCATGGCAGACCCGGTCCGGGTTTTAGCCCCGGTGCATACCCGGGGCGGACCCGGCCCGGGTTTTAGCCCTGGTCCATTGCCGGGGCAGACCCCGTCTGCTTTTTATCCCCACTCTATTTCCGGGGCGGATCCGGTCCAGGTTTTAGCCCCGGTCCCTTGCCGGTGCGGACCCGGTCCGGGTTTTAGCCCCGGTCCCTTGCCCGGGCGGACCCGGCCCGGGCTTTAGCCCTGGTCCCTTGCCCGGGCAGACCCGGCCCGGGCTTTAGCCCTGGTCCATTGCTGGGGCGGACCCTCTCTGCTTTTTATCCCCAGTCCATTGCCGGGGTGGACTCGGTCCGTGTTTTAGCCCCACTCTATTTCCAGGGCAGATCCGCTCCGTCTTTTACCTCCGGTCCATTCCCATGGCGGACCCGGTCCCAGTTGTATCCCCAGTCCCTTGCCGGGGTGGACCCGGTCCGGGTTTTAGCCCCAGTCCCTTGCAGGGATGGACCCGGTCCCGGTTTTATCCTCAGTCCATTGCTGGGTTGGACGCGGTACGCATTTTTGCCCAACTCTATTTCCAGGGCGGATCCGGTCCAGGTGTTACCTCCGGTCCATTCCCATGGCGGATCCAGTCCGGGTTTTAGCCCCATTCCCATGGCGGGCCCGGTCCTGCTTTTAGCCCCGGTGCATTCCCATGGCGGGTCCGGTCTGGGTTTTAGCCCGACTCCATTGCTGGGGCCGACCCAGCTGGGTTTTAGCCCCGGTGCATTCCCATTGCAGACCCAGTCTGCATTTTATCCGCACTCTATTTCCGGTGCAGGCCCGGTTCAGGTTTTAGCCCCGGTCCCTTGCCGGCATGGACTCGGTCCGGGTTTTAGCCCCGGTCCGGGTTTTAGCCTCGGTGCATTCCCGTGGCAGGCCCGGCCCGGGTTTTAGCCCCATTTACTTGCCGGGGCCGGCCCGGCCCCGGATTTAGCCCCGGTGCATTCCTATGGCGGTCCCGGCCCGGGTTTTAGCCCCAGTCCATTGCCGGGGCGGACACGGTCCGGGTTTTACCTCCGGTCCATTCCCGTTGCGGACACGGTCTGGATTTTAGCCCCGGTGAATTGCTGGGGCGGGCCCGGCCCGGGTTTTAGTCACGGTGCATTCCTGGGGCGGGCCAGGCCCCGGTTTTAGCCCCGGTGCATTGCCGTTGCGGACACGGTTCAGGTATTAGCCCCACTCTGTTTCCAGGGCAGATCCGGTCCGGGATTTGGCCCCGGTCGCTTGCTGGGGTGGACCCAGTCTGCATTTTATCCCCACTCTATTTCTGGGGTGAGCCCGGTCCTGCTTTCAGCCCCTGCCACTTGCCGGCGCGGACCCGGTCCCGGTTTTAGCCCCAGTCCCTTGCCGGGGCAGATCCCGTCTGCATTTTATCCCCACTCTATTGCCGGTGCGGGCCCGGTCCGGGTTTTAGCCCTAGTCCCTTGCCGGGGCGGACATAGTCCGGGTTTTAGCACCAGTCCATTGCCGTGGCGGACCCCGTTCAGGTTTTAGCCCCACTCTATTTCCAGGGCGGATCCGGTCCGGGTTTTACCTCCGGTCCATTCCCATGTCGGGCCCGGCTCGGGTTTTAGCCCCTGTGCATTCCCATGGCGGGCCCGTCCCGGGTTTTAGCCCCAGTCCCTTGCCGGTGCGGGCCCAGCCCCGGTTTTAGCCCCGGTGCATTCCCATGGCGGGCCCTGCCCTGGTTTTAGCCCCGGTGCATTCCCATGGTGGGCCCGGCCCGGGTTTTAGCCCTGGTGCATTCCCATGTCGGGCCCGGCTCGGGTTTTAGCCCCGGTGCATTCCCATGGCGGGCCCGGCCCTGGTTTTAGCCCCAGTCCCTTGCCAGAGAGGGCCCGGCTCGGGTTTTAGCCCCGGTGCATTCCCACGGCGGGCCCGGCCCCAGTTTTATCCCCAGTCCATTGCCGGGGTGGACTCGGTCCAGGTTTTAGCCCCACTCTATTTCCAGGGCGGATCCGGTCCACGTTTTACCTCCGGTCCATTCCATGGCGGTCCCGGTCCCGGTTTTAGCCCCAGTCTGTTGCTGAGGCGGACCAGGTCCGGGTTTTAGCCCCAGTCCTTTGCCTTGGCGGACCTGGTCCGGTTTTTAGCCCCAGTCCCTTGCCGGGGCGGACACGGTCCTGGTTTTAGTCCCAGTCCATTCCCAGGTTCAACCTGGTCCGGGTTTTACCGTCAGTCCATTCCCAGGGCGGCTCTGGTCCGGGTTTTAGCCCCAGTCCTTTCCCAGGGTGGATCCAATCCCGGTTTTAGCCCCAGTCCCTTGCCAGCACGGACCCGGTCCGGGTATTAGCCCCAGTCCCTTGCCGGCGCGGACGCAGTCCGCATTGTAGCCCCTTCTATCTCCAGGGTGGATCTGGTCCGGGTTTTAGCCCCAGTCTCTTGCCGGGGCGGACCCGGTCCGGGTTTTAGTCCCAGTCACTTGCCGGGGCGGACCCGGTCCCGGTTTTAGGCCCAGTCCCTTGCCGGCGTGGACCCGGTCCCGGTTTTAGTCCCAGTCCCTTGCCGGGGCGGACCCGGTCCGGGTTTTAGCCCCACTCTATTTCCGGGGCGGATCCGGTCCAGGTTTTAGCTCTGGTCCCTTGCTGGGGCGGGCCCGGTCCGGGTTTTAGCCCTAGTCCCTTGCCGGGGCGGACATAGTCCGGGTTTTAGCACCAGTCCATTGCCGTGGCGGACCCCGTTCAGGTTTTAGCCCCACTCTATTTCCAGGGCGGATCCGGTCCGGGTTTTACCTCTGGTCCATTCCCATGTCGGGCCCGGCTCGGGTTTTAGCCCCTGTGCATTCCCATGGCGGGCCCGGCCCGGGTTTTAGCCCCAGTCCCTTGCCGGAGAGGGCCCGGCTCAGGTTTTAGCCCTGGTGCATTCCCACGGCAGGCCCAGCCCCAGTTTTATCCCCAGTCCATTGCCGGGGTGGACTCGGTCCGGGTTTTAGCCCCACTCTATTTCCAGGGCAGATCCGCTCCGTGTTTTACCTCCGGTCCATTCCCATGGCGGACCCGGTCCCACTTGTATCCCCAGTCCCTTGCCGGGGTGGACCCGGTCCGGGTTTTAGCCCCAGTCCCTTGCAGGGATGGACCCGGTCCCGGTTTTAGCCTCAGTCCATTGCTGGGGTGGACGCGGTACGCATTTTTGCCCAACTCTATTTCCAGGGCGGATCCGGTCCAGGTGTTACCTCCGGTCCATTCCCATGGCGGATCCAGTCCGGGTTTTAGCCCCATTCCCATGGCGGGCCCGGTCCCGCTTTCAGCCCCGGTGCATTCCCATGGCGGGCCCGGTCCCGCTTTTAGCCCCGGTGCATTCCCATGGCAGGTCCGGTCTGGGTTTTAGCCCGACTCCATTGCTGGGGCCGACCCAGCTGGGTTTTAGCCCCGGTGCATTCCCATTGCAGACCCAGTCTGCATTTTATCCGCACTCTATTTCCGGTGCAGGCCCGGTTCAGGTTTTAGCCCCGGTCCCTTGCCGGCACGGACTCGGTCCGGGTTTTAGCCCCGGTCCGGGTTTTAGCCTCGGTGCATTCCCGTGGCAGGCCCGGCCTGGGTTTTAGCCCCATTTACTTCCCGGGGCGGGCCCGGCCCCGGATTTAGCCCCGGTGCATTCCTATGGCGGTCCCGGCCCGGGTTTTAGCCCCAGTCCATTGCTGGGGCGGACCCGGTCCGGGTTTTATCCCCAGTCCATTACCAGGGTGGATCCGGTCCAGGTTTTACCTCCGGTCCATTCCCGTTGCGGACACGGTCTGGATTTTAGCCCCGGTGAATTGCTGGGGCGGGCCCGGCCCGGGTTTTAGTCACGGTGCATTCCTGGGGCGGGCCAGGCCCCGGTTATAGCCCCGGTGCATTGCCGTTGCGGACACGGTTCATGTTTTAGCCCCACTCTGTTTCTAGGGCAGATCCGGTCCGGGATTTGGCCCCGGTCACTTGCTGGGGTGGACCCAGTCTGCATTTTATCCCCACTCTATTTCTGGGGCGAGCCCGGTCCTGCTTTCAGCCCCTGCCACTTGCCGGCGCGGACCCGGTCCCGGTTTTAGCCCCAGTCCCTTGCCGGGGCAGATCCCGTCTGCATTTTATCCCCACTCTATTGCCGGTGCGGGCCCGGTCCGGGTTTTAGCCCTAGTCCCTTGCCGGGGCAGACATAGTCCGGGTTTTAGCACCAGTCCATTGCCGTGGCGGACCCCGTTCAGGTTTTAGCCCCACTCTATTTCCAGGGCGGATCCGGTCCGCGTTTTACCTCCGGTCCATTCCATGGCGGTCCCGGTCCCGGTTTTAGCCCCAGTCTGTTGCTGAGGCGGACCAGGTCCGGGTTTTAGCCCCAGTCCTTTGCCTTGGCGGACCTGGTCCGGTTTTTAGCCCCAGTCCCTTGCCGGGGCGGACACGGTCCTGGTTTTAGTCCCAGTCCATTCCCAGGTTCAACCTGGTCCGGGTTTTACCGTCAGTCCATTCCCAGGGCGGCTCTGGTCCGGGTTTTAGCCCCAGTCCTTTCCCAGGGTGGATCCAATCCCGGTTTTAGCCCCAGTCCCTTGCCAGCACGGACCCGGTCCGGGTATTAGCCCCAGTCCCTTGCCGGCGCGGACGCAGTCCGCATTGTAGCCCCTTCTATCTCCAGGGTGGATCTGGTCCGGGTTTTAGCCCCAGTCTCTTGCCGGGGCGGACCCGGTCCGGGTTTTAGTCCCAGTCACTTGCCGGGGCGGACCCGGTCCCGGTTTTAGGCCCAGTCCCTTGCCGGCGTGGACCCGGTCCCGGTTTTAGTCCCAGTCCCTTGCCGGGGCGGACCCGGTCCGGGTTTTAGCCCCACTCTATTTCCGGGGCGGATCCGGTCCAGGTTTTAGCTCTGGTCCCTTGCCGGGGCGGGCCCGGTCCGGGTTTTAGCCCTAGTCCCTTGCCGGGGCGGACATAGTCCGGGTTTTAGCACCAGTCCATTGCCGTGGCGGACCCCGTTCAGGTTTTAGCCCCACTCTATTTCCAGGGCGGATCCGGTCCGGGTTTTACCTCTGGTCCATTCCCATGTCGGGCCCGGCTCGGGTTTTAGCCCCTGTGCATTCCCATGGCGGGCCCGGCCCGGGTTTTAGCCCCAGTCCCTTGCCGGAGAGGGCCCGGCTCAGGTTTTAGCCCTGGTGCATTCCCACGGCAGGCCCAGCCCCAGTTTTATCCCCAGTCCATTGCCGGGGTGGACTCGGTCCGGGTTTTAGCCCCACTCTATTTCCAGGGCAGATCCGCTCCGTGTTTTACCTCCGGTCCATTCCCATGGCGGACCCGGTCCCACTTGTATCCCCAGTCCCTTGCCGGGGTGGACCCGGTCCGGGTTTTAGCCCCAGTCCCTTGCAGGGATGGACCCGGTCCCGGTTTTAGCCTCAGTCCATTGCTGGGGTGGACGCGGTACGCATTTTTGCCCAACTCTATTTCCAGGGCGGATCCGGTCCAGGTGTTACCTCCGGTCCATTCCCATGGCGGATCCAGTCCGGGTTTTAGCCCCATTCCCATGGCGGGCCCGGTCCCGCTTTCAGCCCCGGTGCATTCCCATGGCGGGCCCGGTCCCGCTTTTAGCCCCGGTGCATTCCCATGGCGGGTCCGGTCTGGGTTTTAGCCCGACTCCATTGCTGGGGCCGACCCAGCTGGGTTTTAGCCCCGGTGCATTCCCATTGCAGACCCAGTCTGCATTTTATCCGCACTCTATTTCCGGTGCAGGCCCGGTTCAGGTTTTAGCCCCGGTCCCTTGCCGGCACGGACTCGGTCCGGGTTTTAGCCCCGGTCCGGGTTTTAGCCTCGGTGCATTCCCGTGGCAGGCCCGGCCTGGGTTTTAGCCCCATTTACTTGCCGGGGCGGGCCCGGCCCCGGATTTAGCCCCGGTGCATTCCTATGGCGGTCCCGGCCCGGGTTTTAGCCCCAGTCCATTGCTGGGGCGGACCCGGTCCGGGTTTTATCCCCAGTCCATTACCAGGGTGGATCCGGTCCAGGTTTTACCTCCGGTCCATTCCCGTTGCGGACACGGTCTGGATTTTAGCCCCGGTGAATTGCTGGGGCGGGCCCGGCCCGGGTTTTAGTCACGGTGCATTCCTGGGGCGGGCCAGGGCCCGGTTATAGCCCTGGTGCATTGCCGTTGCGGACACGGTTCATGTTTTAGCCCCACTCTGTTTCTAGGGCAGATCCGGTCCGGGATTTGGCCCCGGTCACTTGCTGGGGTGGACCCAGTCTGCATTTTATCCCCACTCTATTTCTGGGGCGAGCCCGGTCCTGCTTTCAGCCCCTGCCACTTGCCGGCGCGGACCCGGTCCCGGTTTTAGCCCCAGTCCCTTGCCGGGGCAGATCCCGTCTGCATTTTATCCCCACTCTATTGCCGGTGCGGGCCCGGTCCGGGTTTTAGCCCTAGTCCCTTGCCGGGGCGGACATAGTCCGGGTTTTAGCACCAGTCCATTGCCGTGGCGGACCCCGTTCAGGTTTTAGCCCCACTCTATTTCCAGGGCGGATCCGGTCCGGGTTTTACCTCTGGTCCATTCCCATGTCGGGCCCGGCTCGGGTTTTAGCCCCGGTGCATTCCCATGGCGGGCCCGGCCCGGGTTGTAGCCCCAGTCCCTTGCCGGAGAGGGCCTGGCTCAGGTTTTAGCCCTGGTGCATTCCCACGGCGGGCCCGGCCCCAGTTTTATCCCCAGTCCATTGCCGGGGCGGACTCGGTCCAGGTTTTAGCCCCACTCTATTTCCAGGGCGGATCCGCTCCGTGTTTTACCTCCGGTCCATTCCCATGGCGGACCCGGTCCCACTTGTAGCCCCAGTCCCTTGCTGGGGTGGACCCGGTCCCACTTGTAGCCCCAGTCCCTTGCAGGGATGGACTCGGTCCCGATTTTAGCCCCAGTCTCTTGCCGGGGAGCACCCGGTCCCGGTTTTAGCCTCAGTCCATTGCTGGGGTGGACGCGGTACGCATTTTTGCCCAACTCTATTTCCAGGGTGGATGTGGTCCATGTGTTACCTCCAGTGCATTCCCATGGCGGATCCGGTCCTGGTTTTAGCCCCATTCCCATGGCGGGCCCGGTCCCGCTTTTAGCCCCGGTGCATTCCCATGGCAGGTCCGGTCTGGGTTTTAGCCCGAGTCCATTGCTGGGGCCGACCCAGCTGGGTTTTAGCCCCAGTGCATTCCCATGGCAGACCCAGGCTGCATTTTATCCGCACTCTGTTTCCGGTGCAGGCCCGGTCCGGGTTTTAGCCCCGGTGCCTTGCCGGCACGGACGCGGTCCGGGTTTTAGCCCCGGTCCCTTGCCGGTGCGGACCCGGTCCGGGTTTTAGCCCCGGTCCGGGTTTTAGCCTCGGTGCATTCCCGTGGCAGGCCCGGCCTGGGTTTTAGCCTCATTTACTTGCCGGGGCGGGCCCGGCCCCGGATTTAGCCCCGGTGCATTCCTATGGCGGTCCCGGCCCGGGTTTTAGCCCCAGTCCATTGCTGGGGCGGACTCGGTCCAGGTTTTATCCCGAGTCCATTACCAGGGCGGATCCGGTCCGGTTTTTACCTCCGGTCCATTCCCATTGCGGACACGGTCTGGGTTTTAGCCCTGGTGAATTGCCGGGGCGGGCCCGGCCCGGGTTTTAGTCACGGTGCATTCCTGGGGCGGGCCAGGCCCCGGTTATAGCCCTGGTGCATGGCCGTTGCGGACACAGTTCAGGTTTTAGCCCCACTCTGTTTCCAGGGCAGATCCGGTCCGGGATTTGGCCCCGGTCCCTTGCTGGGGTGGACCCAGTCTGCAATTTATCCCCACTCTATTTCCGGGGCGAGCCCGGTCCTGCTTTCAGCCCCTGCCTCTTGCCGGCGCGGACCCGGTCCCGGTTGTAGCCCCGGTCCCTTGCCGGGGCAGATCCCGTCTGCATTTTATCCCCACTCTATTGCCGGGGCGGGCCCGGTCCGGGTTTTAGCCCTAGTCCCTTGCCGGGGCGGACATAGTCCGGGTTTTAGCACCAGTCCATTGCCGTGGCGGACCCCGTTCAGGTTTTAGCCCCACTCTATTTCCAGGGCGGATCCGGTCCGGGTTTTACCTCTGGTCCATTCCCATGTCGGGCCCGGCTCGGGTTTTAGCCCCTGTGCATTCCCATGGCGGGCCTGGCCCGGGTTTTAGCCCCAGTCCCTTGCCGGAGAGGGCCCGGCTCAGGTTTTAGCCCTGGTGCATTCCCACGGCAGGCCCAGCCCCAGTTTTATCCCCAGTCCATTGCCGGGGTGGACTCGGTCCGGGTTTTAGCCCCACTCTATTTCCAGGGCAGATCCGCTCCGTGTTTTACCTCCGGTCCATTCCCATGGCGGACCCGGTCCCACTTGTATCCCCAGTCCCTTGCCGGGGTGGACCCGGTCCGGGTTTTAGCCCCAGTCCCTTGCAGGGATGGACCCGGTCCCGGTTTTAGCCTCAGTCCATTGCTGGGGTGGACGCGGTACGCATTTTTGCCCAACTCTATTTCCAGGACGGATCCGGTCCAGGTGTTACCTCCGGTCCATTCCCATGGCGGATCCAGTCCGGGTTTTAGCCCCATTCCCATGGCGGGCCCGGTCCCGCTTTCAGCCCCGGTGCATTCCCATGGCGGGCCCGGTCCCGCTTTTAGCCCCGGTGCATTCCCATGGCAGGTCCGGTCTGGGTTTTAGCCCGACTCCATTGCTGGGGCCGACCCAGCTGGGTTTTAGCCCCGGTGCATTCCCATTGCAGACCCAGTCTGCATTTTATCCGCACTCTATTTCCGGTGCAGGCCCGGTTCAGGTTTTAGCCCCGGTCCCTTGCCGGCACGGACTCGGTCCGGGTTTTAGCCCCGGTCCGGGTTTTAGCCTCGGTGCATTCCCGTGGCAGGCCCGGCCTGGGTTTTAGCCCCATTTACTTCCCGGGGCGGGCCCGGCCCCGGATTTAGCCCCGGTGCATTCCTATGGCGGTCCCGGCCCGGGTTTTAGCCCCAGTCCATTGCTGGGGCGGACCCGGTCCGGGTTTTATCCCCAGTCCATTACCAGGGTGGATCCGGTCCAGGTTTTACCTCCGGTCCATTCCCGTTGCGGACACGGTCTGGATTTTAGCCCCGGTGAATTGCTGGGGCGGGCCCGGCCCGGGTTTTAGTCACGGTGCATTCCTGGGGCGGGCCAGGCCCCGGTTTTAGCCCCGATGCATTGCCGTTGCGGACACGGTTCATGTTTTAGCCCCACTCTGTTTCTAGGGCAGATTCGGTCCGGGATTTGGCCCCGGTCACTTGCTGGGGTGGACCCAGTCTGCATTTTATCACCACTCTATTTCTGGGGCGAGCCCGGTCCTGCTTTCAGCCCCTGCCACTTGCCGGCGCGGACCCGGTCCCGGTTTTAGCCCCAGTCCCTTGCCGGGGCAGATCCCGTCTGCATTTTAACCCCACTCTATTGCCGGTGCGGGCCCGGTCCGGGTTTTAGCCCTAGTCCCTTGCCGGGGCGGACATAGTCCGGGTTTTAGCACCAGTCCATTGCCGTGGCGGACCCCGTTCAGGTTTTAGCCCCACTCTATTTCCAGGGCGGATCCGGTCCGGGTTTTACCTCCGGTCCATTCCCATGTCGGGCCCGGCTCGGGTTTTAGCCCCGGTGCATTCCCATGGCGGGCCCGGCCCGGGTTGTAGCCCCAGTCCCTTGCCGGAGAGGGCCTGGCTCAGGTTTTAGCCCTGGTGCATTCCCACGGCGGGCCCGGCCCCAGTTTTATCCCCAGTCCATTGCCGGGGCGGACTCGGTCCAGGTTTTAGCCCCACTCTATTTCCAGGGCGGATCCGCTCCGTGTTTTACCTCCGGTCCATTCCCATGGCGGACCCGGTCCCACTTGTAGCCCCAGTCCCTTGCTGGGGTGGACCCGGTCCCACTTGTAGCCCCAGTCCCTTGCAGGGATGGACTCGGTCCCGATTTTAGCCCCAGTCTCTTGCCGGGGAGCACCCGGTCCCGGTTTTAGCCTCAGTCCATTGCTGGGGTGGACGCGGTACGCATTTTTGCCCAACTCTATTTCCAGGGTGGATGTGGTCCATGTGTTACCTCCAGTGCATTCCCATGGCGGATCCGGTCCTGGTTTTAGCCCCATTCCCATGGCGGGCCCGGTCCCGCTTTTAGCCCCGGTGCATTCCCATGGCAGGTCCGGTCTGGGTTTAAGCCCGAGTCCATTGCTGGGGCCGACCCAGCTGGGTTTTAGCCCCGGTGCATTCCCATGGCAGACCCAGGCTGCATTTTATCCGCACTCTGTTTCCGGTGCAGGCCCGGTCCGGGTTTTAGCCCCGGTGCCTTGCCGGCACGGACGCGGTCCGGGTTTTAGCCCCGGTCCCTTGCCGGTGCGGACCCGGTCCGGGTTTTAGCCCCGGTCCGGGTTTTAGCCTCGGTGCATTCCCGTGGCAGGCCCGGCCTGGGTTTTAGCCTCATTTACTTGCCGGGGCGGGCCCGGCCCCGGATTTAGCCCCGGTGCATTCCTATGGCGGTCCCGGCCCGGGTTTTAGCCCCAGTCCATTGCTGGGGCGGACTCGGTCCAGGTTTTATCCCGAGTCCATTACCAGGGCGGATCCGGTCCGAGTTTTACCTCCGGTCCGTTCCCATTGCGGACACGGTCTGGGTTTTAGCCCTGGTGAATTGCCGGGGCGGGCCCGGCCCGGGTTTTAGTCATGGTGCATTCCTGGGGCGGGCCAGGCCCCGGTTATAGCCCTGGTGCATGGCCGTTGCGGACACAGTTCAGGTTTTAGCCCCACTCTGTTTCCAGGGCAGATCCGGTCCGGGATTTGGCCCCGGTCCCTTGCTGGGGTGGACCCAGTCTGCAATTTATCCCCACTCTATTTCCGGGGCGAGCCCGGTCCTGCTTTCAGCCCCTGCCTCTTGCCGGCGCGGACCCGGTCCCGGTTGTAGCCCCGGTGCCTTGCCGGGGCAGATCCCGTCTGCATTTTATCCCCACTCTATTGCCGGGGCGGGCCCGGTCCGGGTTTTAGCCCTAGTCCCTTGCCGGTGCGGGCCCGGCCCCGGTTTTAGCCCCGGTGCATTCCCATGGCGGGCCCTGCCCTGGTTTTACCTCCGGTGCATTCCCATGGTGGGCCCGGCCCGGGTTTTAGCCCTGGTGCATTCCCATGTCGGGCCCGGCTCAGGTTTTAGCCCCGGTGCATTCCCATGGCGGGCCCGGCCCTGGTTTTAGCCCCAGTCCCTTGCCAGAGAGGGCCCGGCTCGGGTTTTAGCCCCGGTGCATTCCCACGGCGGGCCCGGCCCCAGTTTTATCCCCAGTCCATTGCCGGGGTGGACTCGGTCCAGGTTTTAGCCCCACTCTATTTCCAGGGCGGATCCGGTCCGCGTTTTACCTCCGGTCCATTCCATGGCGGTCCCGGTCCCGGTTTTAGCCCCAGTCTGTTGCTGAGGCGGACCAGGTCCGGGTTTTAGCCCCAGTCCTTTGCCTTGGCGGACCTGGTCCGGTTTTTAGCCCCAGTCCCTTGCCGGGGCGGACACGGTCCTGGTTTTAGTCCCAGTCCATTCCCAGGTTCAACCTGGTCTGGGTTTTACCGTCAGTCCATTCCCAGGTCGGCTCTGGTCCGGGTTTTAGCCCCAGTCCTTTCCCAGGGTGGATCCAATCCCGGTTTTAGCCCCAGTCCCTTGCCAGCACGGACCCGGTCCGGGTTTTAGCCCCAGTCCCTTGCTGGCGCGGACCCGGTCCGCATTGTAGCCCCACTCTATTTCCAGGGCGGACCAGGTCCGGGTTTTAGCCCCAGTCCTTTGCCTTGGCGGACCTGGTCCGGTTTTTAGCCCCAGTCCCTTGCCGGGGCGGACACGGTCCTGGTTTTAGTCCCAGTCCATTCCCAGGTTCAACCTGGTCCGGGTTTTACCGTCAGTCCATTCCCAGGGCGGCTCTGGTCCGGGTTTTAGCCCCAGTCCTTTCCCAGGGTGGATCCAATCCCGGTTTTAGCCCCAGTCCCTTGCCAGCACGGACCCGGTCCGGGTTTTAGCCCCAGTCCCTTGCCGGCGCGGACGCAGTCCGCATTGTAGCCCCTTCTATCTCCAGGGTGGATCTGGTCCGGGTTTTAGCCCCAGTCTCTTGCCGGGGCGGACCCGGTCCGGGTTTTAGTCCCAGTCACTTGCCGGGGCGGACCCGGTCCCGGTTTTTGGCCCAGTCCCTTGCCGGCGTGGACCCGGTCCCGGTTTTAGTCCCAGTCCCTTGCCGGGGCGGACCCGGTCCGGGTTTTAGCCCCACTCTATTTCCGGGGCGGATCCGGTCCAGGTTTTAGCTCTGGTCCCTTGCCGGGGCGGGCCCAGTCCGGGTTTTAGCCCTAGTCCCTTGCCGGGGCGGACATAGTCCGGGTTTTAGCACCAGTCCATTGCCGTGGCGGACCCCGTTCAGGTTTTAGCCCCACTCTATTTCCAGGGCGGATCCGGTCCGGGTTTTACCTCTGGTCCATTCCCATGTCGGGCCCGGCTCGGGTTTTAGCCCCTGTGCATTCCCATGGCGGGCCCGGCCTGGGTTTTAGCCCCAGTCCCTTGCCGGAGAGGGCCCGGCTCAGGTTTTAGCCCTGGTGCATTCCCACGGCAGGCCCAGCCCCAGTTTTATCCCCAGTCCATTGCCGGGGTGGACTCGGTCCGGGTTTTAGCCCCACTCTATTTCCAGGGCAGATCCGCTCCGTGTTTTACCTCCGGTCCATTCCCATGGCGGACCCGGTCCCACTTGTAGCCCCAGTCCCTTGCCGGGGTGGACCCGGTCCGGGTTTTAGCCCCAGTCCCTTGCAGGGATGGACCCGGTCCCGGTTTTAGCCTCAGTCCATTGCTGGGGTGGACGCGGTACGCATTTTTGCCCAACTCTATTTCCAGGGCGGATCCGGTCCAGGTGTTACCTCCGGTCCATTCCCATGGCGGATCCAGTCCGGGTTTTAGCCCCATTCCCATGGCGGGCCCGGTCCCGCTTTCAGCCCCGGTGCATTCCCATGGCGGGCCTGGTCCCGCTTTTAGCCCCGGTGCATTCCCATGGCAGGTCCGGTCTGGGTTTTAGCCCGACTCCATTGCTGGGGCCGACCCAGCTGGGTTTTAGCCCCGGTGCATTCCCATTGCAGACCCAGTCTGCATTTTATCCGCACTCTATTTCCGGTGCAGGCCCGGTTCAGGTTTTAGCCCCGGTCCCTTGCCGGCACGGACTCGGTCCGGGTTTTAGCCCCGGTCCGGGTTTTAGCCTCGGTGCATTCCCGTGGCAGGCCCGGCCTGGGTTTTAGCCCCATTTACTTCCCGGGGCGGGCCCGGCCCCGGATTTAGCCCCGGTGCATTCCTATGGCGGTCCCGGCCCGGGTTTTAGCCCCAGTCCATTGCTGGGGCGGACCCGGTCCGGGTTTTATCCCCAGTCCATTACCAGGGTGGATCCGGTCCAGGTTTTACCTCCGGTCCATTCCCGTTGCGGACACGGTCTGGATTTTAGCCCCGGTGAATTGCTGGGGCGGGCCCGGCCCGGGTTTTAGTCACGGTGCATTCCTGGGGCGGGCCAGGGCCCGGTTATAGCCCCGGTGCATTGCCGTTGCGGACACGGTTCATGTTTTAGCCCCACTCTGTTTCTAGGGCAGATCCGGTCCGGGATTTGGCCCCGGTCACTTGCTGGGGTGGACCCAGTCTGCATTTTATCCCCACTCTATTTCTGGGGCGAGCCCGGTCCTGCTTTCAGCCCCTGCCACTTGCCGGCGCGGACCCGGTCCCGGTTTTAGCCCCAGTCCCTTGCCGGGGCAGATCCCGTCTGCATTTTATCCCCACTCTATTGCCGGTGCGGGCCCGGTCCGGGTTTTAGCCCTAGTCCCTTGCCGGGGCGGACATAGTCCGGGTTTTAGCACCAGTCCATTGCCGTGGCGGACCCCGTTCAGGTTTTAGCCCCACTCTATTTCCAGGGCGGATCCGGTCCGGGTTTTACCTCTAGTCCATTCCCATGTCGGGCCCGGCTCGGGTTTTAGCCCCGGTGCATTCCCATGGCGGGCCCGGCCCGGGTTGTAGCCCCAGTCCCTTGCCGGAGAGGGCCCGGCTCAGGTTTTAGCCCTGGTGCATTCCCACGGCGGACCCGGCCCCAGTTTTATCCCCAGTCCATTGCCGGGGTGGACTCGGTCCAGGTTTTAGCCCCACTCTATTTCCAGGGCGGATCCGCTCCGTGTTTTACCTCCGGTCCATTCCCATGGCGGTCCCGGTCCCACTTGTAGCCCCAGTCCCTTGCTGGGGTGGACCCGGTCCCACTTGTAGCCCCAGTCCCTTGCAGGGATGGACTCGGTCCCGATTTTAGCCCCAGTCTCTTGCCGGGGAGCACCCGGTCCCGGTTTTAGCCTCAGTCCATTGCTGGGGTGGACGCGGTACGCATTTTTGCCCAACTCTATTTCCAGGGTGGATGTGGTCCATGTGTTACCTCCAGTGCATTCCCATGGCGGATCCGGTCCTGGTTTTAGCCCCATTCCCATGGCGGGCCCGGTCCCGCTTTTAGCCCCGGTGCATTCCCATGGCAGGTCCGGTCTGGGTTTTAGCCCGAGTCCATTGCTGGGGCCGACCCAGCTGGGTTTTAGCCCCGGTGCATTCCCATGGCAGACCCAGGCTGCATTTTATCCGCACTCTGTTTCCGGTGCAGGCCCGGTCCGGGTTTTAGCCCCGGTGCCTTGCCGGCACGGACGCGGTCCGGGTTTTAGCCCCGGTCCCTTGCCGGTGCGGACCCGGTCCGGGTTTTAGCCCCGGTCCGGGTTTTAGCCTCGGTGCATTCCCGTGGCAGGCCCGGCCTGGGTTTTAGCCTCATTTACTTGCCGGGGCGGGCCCGGCCCCGGCTTTAGCCCCGGTGCATTCCTATGGCGGTCCCGGCCCGGGTTTTAGCCCCAGTCCATTGCTGGGGCGGACTCGGTCCAGGTTTTATCCCGAGTCCATTACCAGGGCGGATCCGGTCCGGGTTTTACCTCCGGTCCATTCCCATTGCGGACACGGTCTGGGTTTTAGCCCTGGTGAATTGCTGGGGCGGGCCCGGCCCGGGTTTTAGTCACGGTGCATTCCTGGGGCGGGCCAGGCCCCGGTTATAGCCCTGGTGCATGGCCGTTGCGGACACAGTTCAGGTTTTAGCCCCACTCTGTTTCCAGGGCAGATCCGGTCCGGGATTTGGCCCCGGTCCCTTGCTGGGGTGGACCCAGTCTGCAATTTATCCCCACTCTATTTCCGGGGCGAGCCCGGTCCTGCTTTCAGCCCCTGCCTCTTGCCGGCGCGGACCCGGTCCCGGTTGTAGCCCCGGTCCCTTGCCGGGGCAGATCCCGTCTGCATTTTATCCCCACTCTATTGCCGGGGCGGGCCCGGTCCGGGTTTTAGCCCTAGTCCCTTGCCGGTGCGGGCCCGGCCCCGGTTTTAGCCCCGGTGCATTCCCATGGCGGGCCCTGCCCTGGTTTTAGCCCCGGTGCATTCCCATGGTGGGCCCGGCCCGGGTTTTAGCCCTGGTGCATTCCCATGTCGGGCCCGGCTCAGGTTTTAGCCCCGGTGCATTCCCATGGCGGGCCCGGCCCTGGTTTTAGCCCCAGTCCCTTGCCGGAGAGGGCCCGGCTCGGGTTTTAGCCCCGGTGCATTCCCACGGTGGGCCCGGCCCCAGTTTTATCCCCAGTCCATTGCCGGGGTGGACTCGGTCCAGGTTTTAGCCCCACTCTATTTCCAGGGCGGATCCGGTCCGCGTTTTACCTACGGTCCATTCCATGGCGGTCCCGGTCCCGGTTTTAGCCCCAGTCTGTTGCTGAGGCGGACCAGGTCCGGGTTTTAGCCCCAGTCCTTTGCCTTGGCGGACCTGGTCCGGTTTTTAGCCCCAGTCCCTTGCCGGGGCGGACACGGTCCTGGTTTTAGTCCCAGTCCATTCCCAGGTTCAACCTGGTCCGGGTTTTACCGTCAGTCCATTCCCAGGTCGGCTCTGGTCCGGGTTTTAGCCCCAGTCCTTTCCCAGGGTGGATCCAATCCCGGTTTTAGCCCCAGTCCCTTGCCAGCACGGACCCGGTCCGGGTTTTAGCCCCAGTCCCTTGCTGGCGCGGACCCGGTCCGCATTGTAGCCCCACTCTATTTCCAGGGCGGATCTGGTCCGGGTTTTAGCCCCAGTCTCTTGCCGGGGCGGACCCGGTCCGGGTTTTAGCCCCAGTCACTTGCCGGGGCGGACCCGGTCCGGGTTTTAGGCCCAGTCCCTTGCCGGCGTGGACCCGGTCCCGGTTTTAGTCCCAGTCCCTTGCCGGGGCGGACCCGGTCCGGGTTTTAGCCCCACTCTATTTCCGGGGCGGACCCGGTCCACATTTTAGCCCCACTCTATTTCCTGGGCGGACCCGGTCCGGGTTTTAGCCCCAGTCCATTCCCAGGCCCAACCTCGTCCAGGTTTTAGCCCCAGTCCATTCCCACGGCGGCTCCGGTCCTGGTTTCACCCCCAGTCCTTTCCCAAGGTGGATCCAATCCGGGTTTTAGCCCCAGGTCCTTGCCAGCAGGGACCCGGTCCGGGTTTTAGCCCCAGTCCCTTGCTGGGGCGGTCCCGGTCCTGGTTTTAGTCCCAGTCCCTTGCCGGCGCGGACCCGGTTCGAATTGTAGCCCCACTCTATTTCCAGGGCGGATCTGGTCTGGGTTTTAGCCCCAGTCCCTTGCCGGGGCAGACTTGGTCCGGGTTTTAGCCCCAGTCTGTTGCCGTTGCAGACCCGCTCCCGGTTTTAGCCCCGGTCCCTTGCTCGTGCAGACCCGGTCCAGGTTTTAGGCCCAGTCCCTTGCCGGCGCGGACCCGGTCCCGGTTTTAGTCCCAGTCCCTTGCCGGGGCGGATCCGGTCCTGGTTTTAGTCCCAGTCCCTTGCCGGGGCGGACCCGGTCCGGGTTTTAGCCCCACTCTATTTCCAGCGTGGATCCGGTCCGGGTTTTACCTCCGGTCCATTCCCATGGCGGACCCGGTCCTTGTTTTAGCCCCAGTCCATTCCCAGGGCGGCTCCGGTCTGGGTTTTACCCCCAGTCCTTTCCCAGGGTGGATCCAATCCGGGTTTTAGCCCCAGTCGCTTCCTGGGGTGGAACCGGTCCGGTTTTTAGCCCCAGTCCATTCCAGGGCGGACCCGGTCTGGGTTTTACCGCCAGTCCATTCCCAGGTCCAACCTGGTCCAGGTTTTACCGCCGGTCCATTCCCATGGCGTACCCGGTCCTGGTTTTAACCCCGGTTCATTCCTAGGGCGGATCCTGTACTGGTTTTACTGCCAGTCCATTCCTAGGTTGGATCCGGTCCAGGTTTTACCCCCAGTCCATTCCCAGGCCCAACCTCGTCCGGGTTTTACCTCCAGTCCATTCCCAGAGCGGCTCCGGTCCGGGTTTTACCCCCAGTCCATTCCCAGGGTGTATCCAGTCCGGGTTATACCTCAGTCCATTCCCAGGGCAGATGCGGTCAGGGTTCTACCTCCGGTCCATTCCCAAGGCGGACCCGGTCCGGGTTTTAGCCCCAGTCCCTTGCAAGCGGTGACCCTGTCCCGGTTTTAGCCCCAGTCCCTTGCCGGGGCGGACCCAGACCCGGTTTTAGATCCTGTCCATTTCCGGCACGGACCTGGTCCGGGTTTTAGCTCCAGTCCCTTGCCAGCGCGGACCCGGTCCTGGTTTTAGCCCCAGTCCCTTGCCGGGGCGGACCCGGTCTGGGTTTTAGCCCCAGTCCCTTGCCGGGGCGGACCTGGTCTGGGTTTTAGACCTAGTCCCTTGCTGGGGCGGGTTTTAGCCCCAGTCCTTTGCCGGGGCAGAACTGGTCCGCATTTTAGCCCCACTCTATTTCCAGGGCGGACCCAGTCCGGGTTTTACCTCCGGTCCATTCCCATGGCGGTCCCGGTCCGGGTTTTATCCCCAGTCCTTTGCCGGTGCAGACCCGGTCCGCATTTTAGCCCCACTCTATTTCCAGGGCGGATCCGGTCCGGGTTTTGGCCTTAGTCCCTTGGCGGGGCGGGCCCGGTCCGGGTTTTAGCCCCACTCTATTTCCAGGGCGGATCCGGTCCCGGTTTTAGCCTTAGTCCCTTGGCCGGGCGGGCCCGGTCTGGGTTTTAGCCCCAGTCCCTTGCCGGTGCCGACCCGGTCCCGGTGTTAGCCCCAGTCTCTTGCTGCGGAGGATCCGGTCGGGTTTTAGCCTCACTTCCTTGCTGGCGAAGACCCGGTCCCGGTTTAGCCCCAGTCCGTTGCCGGCACGGACCTGGTCCTGGTTTTAGCCCTAGTCCCTTGCCGGGGCAGACCCGGTCCGGGTTTTAGCCCCAGTCCCTTGCAGGGATGGACCCGGTCCCGGTTTTAGCCTCAGTCCATTGCTGGGGTGGACGCGGTACGCATTTTTGCCCAACTCTATTTCCAGGGCGGATCCGGTCCAGGTGTTACCTCCGGTCCATTCCCATGGCGGATCCAGTCCGGGTT
Organism: Phalacrocorax aristotelis; assembly: GCF_949628215.1. Classification (NCBI taxonomy): domain Eukaryota; kingdom Metazoa; phylum Chordata; class Aves; order Suliformes; family Phalacrocoracidae; genus Phalacrocorax; species Phalacrocorax aristotelis. The sequence continues at coordinate 133,933,956 of NC_134276.1, read as the reverse complement.
TTAGCCCCATTCCCATGGCGGGCCCGGTCCCGCTTTTAGCCCCGGTGCATTCCCATGGCGGGCCCGGTCCCGCTTTTAGCCCCGGTGCATTCCCATGGCGGGTCCGGTCTGGGTTTTAGCCCGACTCCATTGCTGGGGCCGACCCAGCTGGGTTTTAGCCCCGGTGCATTCCCATTGCAGACCCAGTCTGCATTTTATCCGCACTCTATTTCCGGTGCAGGCCCGGTTCAGGTTTTAGCCCCGGTCCCTTGCCGGCACGGACTCGGTCCGGGTTTTAGCCCCGGTCCGGGTTTTAGCCTCGGTGCATTCCCGTGGCAGGCCCGGCCTGGGTTTTAGCCCCATTTACTTGCCGGGGCGGGCCCGGCCCCGGATTTAGCCCCAGTCCATTGCTGGGGCGGACCCGGTCCGGGTTTTATCCCCAGTCCATTACCAGGGTGGATCCGGTCCGGGTTTTACCTCCGGTCCATTCCCGTTGCGGACACGGTCTGGATTTTAGCCCCGGTGAATTGCTGGGGCGGGCCCGGCCCGGGTTTTAGTCACGGTGCATTCCTGGGGCGGGCCAGGCCCCGGTTATAGCCCCGGTGCATTGCCGTTGCGGACACGGTTCAGGTTTTAGCCCCACTCTGTTTCTAGGGCAGATCCGGTCCGGGATTTGGCCCCGGTCGCTTGCTGGGGTGGACCCAGTCTGCATTTTATCCCCACTCTATTTCCGGGGCGAGCCCGGTCCTGCTTTCAGCCCCTGCCACTTGCCGGCGCGGACCCGGTCCCGGTTTTAGCCTCAGTCCCTTGCCGGGGCAGATCCCGTCTGCATTTTATCCCCACTCTATTGCCGGTGCGGGCCCGGTCCGGGTTTTAGCCCTAGTCCCTTGCCGGGGCGGACATAGTCCGGGTTTTAGCACCAGTCCATTGCCGTGGCGGACCCCGTTCAGGTTTTAGCCCCACTCTATTTCCAGGGCGGATCCGGTCCGGGTTTTACCTCCGGTCCATTCCCATGTCGGGCCCGGCTCGGGTTTTAGCCCCGGTGCATTCCCATGGCGGGCCCGGCCCGGGTTTTAGCCCCAGTCCCTTGCCGGAGAGGGCCCGGCTCAGGTTTTAGCCCTGGTGCATTCCCACGGCGGGCCCGGCCCCAGTTTTATCCCCAGTCCATTGCCGGGGCGGACTCGGTCCAGGTTTTAGCCCCACTCTATTTCCAGGGCGGATCCGCTCCGTGTTTTACCTCCGGTCCATTCCCATGGCGGTCCCGGTCCCACTTGTATCCCCAGTCCCTTGCCGGGGTGGACCCGGTCCGGGTTGTAGCCCCAGTCCCTTGCAGGGATGGACTCGGTCCCGATTTTAGCCCCAGTCTCTTGCCGGGGAGCACCCGGTCCCGGTTTTAGCCTCAGTCCATTGCTGGGGTGGACGCGGTACGCATTTTTGCCCAACTCTATTTCCAGGGTGGATGTGGTCCATGTGTTACCTCCAGTGCATTCCCATGGCGGATCCGGTCCTGGTTTTAGCCCCATTCCCATGGCGGGCCCGGTCCCGCTTTTAGCCCCGGTGCATTCCCATGGCAGGTCCGGTCTGGGTTTTAGCCCGAGTCCATTGCTGGGGCCGACCCAGCTGGGTTTTAGCCCCGGTGCATTCCCATTGCAGACCCAGGCTGCATTTTATCCGCACTCTGTTTCCGGTGCAGGCCCGGTCCGGGTTTTAGCCCCGGTGCCTTGCCGGCGCGGACGCGGTCCGGGTTTTAGCCCCGGTCCCTTGCCGGTGCGGACCCGGTCCGGGTTTTAGCCCCGGTCCGGGTTTTAGCCTCGATGCATTCCCGTGGCAGGCCCGGCCTGGGTTTTAGCCTCATTTACTTGCCGGGGCGGGCCCGGCCCCGGATTTAGCCCCGGTGCATTCCTATGGCGGTCCCGGCCCGGGTTTTAGCCCCAGTCCATTGCTGGGGCGGACTCGGTCCAGGTTTTATCCCGAGTCCATTACCAGGGCGGATCCGGTCCGGGTTTTACCTCCGGTCCATTCCCGTTGTGGACACGGTCTGGATTTTAGTCACGGTGCATTCCTGGGGCGGGCCAGGCCCCGGTTATAGCCCTGGTGCATGGCCGTTGCGGACACAGTTCAGGTTTTAGCCCCACTCTGTTTCCAGGGCAGATCCGGTCCGGGATTTGGCCCCGGTCCCTTGCTGGGGTGGACCCAGTCTGCAATTTATCCCCACTCTATTTCCGGGGCGAGCCCGGTCCTGCTTTCAGCCCCTGCCTCTTGCCGGCGCGGACCCGGTCCCGGTTGTAGCCCCGGTCCCTTGCCGGGGCAGATCCCGTCTGCATTTTATCCCCACTCTATTGCCGGGGCGGGCCCGGTCCGGGTTTTAGCCCTAGTCCCTTGCCGGTGCGGGCCCGGCCCCGGTTTTAGCCCCGGTGCATTCCCATGGTGGGCCCGGCCCAGGTTTTAGCCCTGGTGCATTCCCATGTCGGGCCCGGCTCAGGTTTTAGCCCCGGTGCATTCCCATGGCGGGCCCGGCCCTGGTTTTAGCCCCAGTCCCTTGCCAGAGAGGGCCCGGCTCGGGTTTTAGCCCCGGTGCATTCCCACGGCGGGCCCGGCCCCAGTTTTATCCCCAGTCCATTGCCGGGGTGGACTCGGTCCAGGTTTTAGCCCCACTCTATTTCCAGGGCGGATCCGGTCCGCGTTTTACCTCCGGTCCATTCCATGGCGGTCCCGGTCCCGGTTTTAGCCCCAGTCTGTTGCTGAGGCGGACCAGGTCCGGGTTTTAGCCCCAGTCCTTTGCCTTGGCGGACCTGGTCCGGTTTTTAGCCCCAGTCCCTTGCCGGGGCGGACACGGTCCTGGTTTTAGTCCCAGTCCATTCCCAGGTTCAACCTGGTCCGGGTTTTACCGTCAGTCCATTCCCAGGTCGGCTCTGGTCCGGGTTTTAGCCCCAGTCCTTTCCCAGGGTGGATCCAATCCCGGTTTTAGCCCCAGTCCCTTGCCAGCACGGACCCGGTCCGGGTTTTAGCCCCAGTCCCTTGCCGGCGCGGACCCGGTCCGCATTGTAGCCCCACTCTATTTCCAGGGCGGATCTGGTCCGGGTTTTAGCCCCAGTCTCTTGCCGGGGCGGACCCGGTCCGGGTTTTAGCCCCAGTCACTTGCCGGGGCGGACCCGGTCCGGGTTTTAGGCCCAGTCCCTTGCCGGCGTGGACCCGGTCCCGGTTTTAGTCCCAGTCCCTTGCCGGGGCGGACCCGGTCCGGGTTTTAGCCCCACTCTATTTCCGGGGCGGACCCGGTCCACATTTTAGCCCCACTCTATTTCCTGGGCGGACCCGGTCCGGGTTTTAGCCCCAGTCCATTCCCAGGCCCAACCTCGTCCAGGTTTTAGCCCCAGTCCATTCCCACGGCGGCTCCGGTCCTGGTTTCACCCCCAGTCCTTTCCCAAGGTGGATCCAATCCGGGTTTTAGCCCCAGGTCCTTGCCAGCAGGGACCCGGTCCGGGTTTTAGCCCCAGTCCCTTGCTGGGGCGGTCCCGGTCCTGGTTTTAGTCCCAGTCCCTTGCCGGCGCGGACCCGGTTCGAATTGTAGCCCCACTCTATTTCCAGGTCGTCTCTGGTCCGGGTTTTAGCCCCAGTCCTTTCCCAGGGTGGATCCAATCCCGGTTTTAGCCCCAGTCCCTTGCCAGCACGGACCCGGTCCGGGTTTTAGCCCCAGTCCCTTGCCGGCGCGGACCCGGTCCGCATTGTAGCCCCACTCTATTTCCAGGGCGGATCTGGTCCGGGTTTTAGCCCCAGTCTCTTGCCGGGGCGGACCCGGTCCGGGTTTTAGCCCCAGTCACTTGCCGGGGCGGACCCGGTCCGGGTTTTAGGCCCAGTCCCTTGCCGGCGTGGACCCGGTCCCGGTTTTAGTCCCAGTCCCTTGCCGGGGCGGACCCGGTCCGGGTTTTAGCCCCACTCTATTTCCGGGGCGGACCCGGTCCACATTTTAGCCCCACTCTATTTCCTGGGCGGACCCGGTCCGGGTTTTAGCCCCAGTCCATTCCCAGGCCCAACCTCGTCCAGGTTTTAGCCCCAGTCCATTCCCACGGCGGCTCCGGTCCTGGTTTCACCCCCAGTCCTTTCCCAAGGTGGATCCAATCCGGGTTTTAGCCCCAGGTCCTTGCCAGCAGGGACCCGGTCCGGGTTTTAGCCCCAGTCCCTTGCTGGGGCGGTCCCGGTCCTGGTTTTAGTCCCAGTCCCTTGCCGGCGCGGACCCGGTTCGAATTGTAGCCCCACTCTATTTCCAGGGCGGATCTGGTCTGGGTTTTAGCCCCAGTCCCTTGCCGGCGCGGACCCGGTTGGAATTGTAGCCCCACTCTATTTCCAGGGCGGATCTGGTCTGGGTTTTAGCCCCAGTCCCTTTCCGGGGCAGACTTGGTCCGGGTTTTAGCCCCAGTCTGTTGCCGTTGCAGACCCGCTCCCGGTTTTAGCCCCGGTCCCTTGCTCGTGCAGACCCGGTCCAGGTTTTAGGCCCAGTCCCTTGCCGGCGCGGACCCGGTCCCGGTTTTAGCCCCGGTCCGGGTTTTAGCCTCGGTGCCTTGCCGGCGCGGACGCGGTCCGGGTTTTAGCCCCGGTCCCTTGCCGGTGCGGACCCGGCCCCGGTTTTAGCCCCGGTGCATTCCCATGGTGGGCCCGGCCCGGGTTTTAGCCCTGGAGCATTCCCATGTCGGGCCCGGCTCGGGTTTTAGCCCCGGTGCATTCCCATGGCGGGCCCGGCCCGGGTTGTAGCCCCAGTCCCTTGCCGGAGAGGGCCCGGCTCAGGTTTTAGCCCTGGTGCATTCCCACGGCGGGCCCGGCCCCAGTTTTATCCCCAGTCCATTGCCGGGGCGGACTCGGTCCAGGTTTTAGCCCCACTCTATTTCCAGGGCGGATCCGCTCCGTGTTTTACCTCCGGTCCATTCCCATGGCGGTCCCGGTCCCACTTGTAGCCCCAGTCCCTTGCTGGGGTGGACCCGGTCCCACTTGTAGCCCCAGTCCCTTGCAGGGATGGACTCGGTCCCGATTTTAGCCCCAGTCTCTTGCCGGGGAGCACCCGGTCCCGGTTTTAGCCTCAGTCCATTGCTGGGGTGGACGCGGTACGCATTTTTGCCCAACTCTATTTCCAGGGTGGATGTGGTCCATGTGTTACCTCCAGTGCATTCCCATGGCGGATCCGGTCCTGGTTTTAGCCCCATTCCCATGGCGGGCCCGGTCCCGCTTTTAGCCCCGGTGCATTCCCATGGCAGGTCCGGTCTGGGTTTTAGCCCGAGTCCATTGCTGGGGCCGACCCAGCTGGGTTTTAGCCCCGGTGCATTCCCATGGCAGACCCAGGCTGCATTTTATCCGCACTCTGTTTCCGGTGCAGGCCCGGTCCGGGTTTTAGCCCCGGTGCCTTGCCGGCGCGGACGCGGTCCGGGTTTTAGCCCCGGTCCCTTGCCGGTGCGGACCCGGTCCGGGTTTTAGCCTCGGTGCATTCCCGTGGCAGGCCCGGCCTGGGTTTTAGCCTCATTTACTTGCCGGGGCGGGCCCGGCCCCGGCTTTAGCCCCGGTGCATTCCTATGGCGGTCCCGGCCCGGGTTTTAGCCCCAGTCCATTGCTGGGGCGGACTCGGTCCAGGTTTTATCCCGAGTCCATTACCAGGGCGGATCCGGTCCGGGTTTTACCTCCGGTCCATTCCCATTGCGGACACGGTCTGGGTTTTAGCCCTGGTGAATTGCCGGGGCGGGCCCGGCCCGGGTTTTAGTCACGGTGCATTCCTGGGGCGGGCCAGGCCCCGGTTATAGCCCTGGTGCATGGCCGTTGCGGACACAGTTCAGGTTTTAGCCCCACTCTGTTTCCAGGGCAGATCCGGTCCGGGATTTGGCCCCGGTCCCTTGCTGGGGTGGACCCAGTCTGCAATTTATCCCCACTCTATTTCCGGGGCGAGCCCGGTCCTGCTTTCAGCCCCTGCCTCTTGCCGGCGCGGACCCGGTCCCGGTTGTAGCCCCGGTCCCTTGCCGGGGCAGATCCCGTCTGCATTTTATCCCCACTCTATTGCCGGGGCGGGCCCGGTCCGGGTTTTAGCCCTAGTCCCTTGCCGGTGCGGGCCCGGCCCCGGTTTTAGCCCCGGTGCATTCCCATGGCGGGCCCTGCCCTGGTTTTAGCCCCGGTGCATTCCCATGGTGGGCCCGGCCCGGGTTTTAGCCCCGGTGCATTCCCATGGCGGGCCCTGCCCTGGTTTTAGCCCCGGTGCATTCCCATGGTGGGCCCGGCCCGGGTTTTAGCCCCAGTGCATTCCCACGGCGGGCCCGGCCCCAGTTTTATCCCCAGTCCATTGCCGGGGTGGACTCGGTCCAGGTTTTAGCCCCACTCTATTTCCAGGGCGGATCCGGTCCGCGTTTTACCTCCGGTCCATTCCATGGCGGTCCCGGTCCCGGTTTTAGCCCCAGTCTGTTGCTGAGGCGGACCAGGTCCGGGTTTTAGCCCCAGTCCTTTGCCTTGGCGGACCTGGTCCGGTTTTTAGCCCCAGTCCCTTGCCGGGGCGGACACGGTCCTGGTTTTAGTCCCAGTCCATTCCCAGGTTCAACCTGGTCCGGGTTTTACCGTCAGTCCATTCCCAGGTCGGCTCTGGTCCGGGTTTTAGCCCCAGTCCTTTCCCAGGGTGGATCCAATCCCGGTTTTAGCCCCAGTCCCTTGCCAGCACGGACCCGGTCCGGGTTTTAGCCCCAGTCCCTTGCCGGCGCGGACCCGGTCCGCATTGTAGCCCCACTCTATTTCCAGGGCGGATCTGGTCCGGGTTTTAGCCCCAGTCTCTTGCCGGGGCGGACCCGGTCCGGGTTTTAGCCCCAGTCACTTGCCGGGGCGGACCCGGTCCGGGTTTTAGGCCCAGTCCCTTGCCGGCGTGGACCCGGTCCCGGTTTTAGTCCCAGTCCCTTGCCGGGGCGGACCCGGTCCGGGTTTTAGCCCCACTCTATTTCCGGGGCGGACCCGGTCCACATTTTAGCCCCACTCTATTTCCTGGGCGGACCCGGTCCGGGTTTTAGCCCCAGTCCATTCCCAGGCCCAACCTCGTCCAGGTTTTAGCCCCAGTCCATTCCCACGGCGGCTCCGGTCCTGGTTTCACCCCCAGTCCTTTCCCAAGGTGGATCCAATCCGGGTTTTAGCCCCAGGTCCTTGCCAGCAGGGACCCGGTCCGGGTTTTAGCCCCAGTCCCTTGCTGGGGCGGTCCCGGTCCTGGTTTTAGTCCCAGTCCCTTGCCGGCGCGGACCCGGTTCGAATTGTAGCCCCACTCTATTTCCAGGGCGGATCTGGTCTGGGTTTTAGCCCCAGTCCCTTGCCGGGGCAGACTTGGTCCGGGTTTTAGCCCCAGTCTGTTGCCGTTGCAGACCCGCTCCCGGTTTTAGCCCCGGTCCCTTGCTCGTGCAGACCCGGTCCAGGTTTTAGGCCCAGTGACTTGCCGGCGCGGATCCGGTCCTGGTTTTAGTCCCAGTCCCTTGCCGGGGCGGATCCGGTCCTGGTTTTAGTCCCAGTCCCTTGCCGGGGCGGACCCGGTCCGGGTTTTAGCCCCACTCTATTTCCAGCGTGGATCCGGTCCGGGTTTTACCTCCGGTCCATTCCCATGGCGGACCCGGTCCTTGTTTTAGCCCCAGTCCATTCCCAGGGCGGCTCCGGTCTGGGTTTTACCCCCAGTCCTTTCCCAGGGTGGATCCAATCCGGGTTTTAGCCCCAGTCGCTTCCTGGGGTGGAACCGGTCCGGTTTTTAGCCCCAGTCCATTCCAGGGCGGACCCGGTCTGGGTTTTACCGCCAGTCCATTCCCAGGTCCAACCTGGTCCAGGTTTTACCGCCGGTCCATTCCCATGGCGTACCCGGTCCTGGTTTTAACCCCGGTTCATTCCTAGGGCGGATCCTGTACTGGTTTTACTGCCAGTCCATTCCTAGGTTGGATCCGGTCCAGGTTTTACCCCCAGTCCATTCCCAGGCCCAACCTCGTCCGGGTTTTACCTCCAGTCCATTCCCAGAGCGGCTCCGGTCCGGGTTTTACCCCCAGTCCATTCCCAGGGTGTATCCAGTCCGGGTTATACCTCAGTCCATTCCCAAGGCGGACCCGGTCCGGGTTTTAGCCCCAGTCCCTTGCAAGCGGTGACCCTGTCTCGGTTTTAGCCCCAGTCCCTTGCCGGGGCGGACCCAGACCCGGTTTTAGATCCTGTCCATTTCCGGCACGGACCTGGTCCGGGTTTTAGCTCCAGTCCCTTGCCAGCGCGGACCCGGTCCTGGTTTTAGCCCCAGTCCCTTGCCGGGGCGGACCCAGTCTGGGTTTTAGCCCCAGTCCCTTGCCGTTGCGGACCTGGTCTGGGTTTTAGACCTAGTCCCTTGCTGGGGCGGGTTTTAGCCCCAGTCCTTTGCCGGGGCAGAACTGGTCCGCATTTTAGCCCCACTCTATTTCCAGGGCGGACCCAGTCCGGGTTTTACCTCCGGTCCATTCCCATGGCGGTCCCGGTCCGGGTTTTATCCCCAGTCCTTTGCCGGTGCACACCCGGTCCGCATTTTAGCCCCACTCTATTTCCAGGGCGGATCCGGTCCGGGTTTTGGCCTTAGTCCCTTGGCGGGGCGGGCCCGGTCCGGGTTTTAGCCCCACTCTATTTCCAGGGCGGATCCGGTCCCGGTTTTAGCCTTAGTCCCTTGGCCGGGCGGGCCCGGTCTGGGTTTTAGCCCCAGTCCCTTGCCGGTGCCGACCCGGTCCCGGTGTTAGCCCCAGTCTCTTGCTGCGGAGGATCCGGTCGGGTTTTAGCCTCACTTCCTTGCTGGCGAAGACCCGGTCCCGGTTTAGCCCCAGTCCGTTGCCGGCACGGACCTGGTCCTGGTTTTAGCCCTAGTCCCTTGCCGGGGCAGACCCGGTCCGGGTTTTAGCCCCAGTCCCTTGCAGGGATGGACCCGGTCCCGGTTTTAGCCTCAGTCCATTGCTGGGGTGGACGCGGTACGCATTTTTGCCCAACTCTATTTCCAGGGCGGATCCGGTCCAGGTGTTACCTCCGGTCCATTCCCATGGCGGATCCAGTCCGGGTTTTAGCCCCATTCCCATGGCGGGGCCCGGTCCCGCTTTTAGCCCCAGTGCATTCCCATGGCGGGCCTGGTCCCGCTTTTAGCCCCGGTGCATTCCCATGGCGGGTCCGGTCTGGGTTTTAGCCCCGGTGCATTCCTATGGCGGTCCCGGCCCGGGTTTTAGCCCCAGTCCATTGCTGGGGCGGACTCGGTCCAGGTTTTATCCCGAGTCCATTACCAGGGCGGATCCGGTCCGGGTTTTACCTCCAGTCCATTCCCATTGCGGACACGGTCTGGGTTTTAGCCCTGGTGAATTGCCGGGGCGGGCCCGGCCCGGGTTTTAGTCACGGTGCATTCCTGGGGCGGGCCAGGCCCCGGTTATAGCCCTGGTGCATGGCCGTTGCGGACACAGTTCAGGTTTTAGCCCCACTCTGTTTCCAGGGCAGATCCGGTCCGGGATTTGGCCCCGGTCGCTTGCTGGGCTGGACCCAGTCTGCAATTTATCCCCACTCTATTTCCGGGGCGAGCCCGGTCCTGCTTTCAGCCCCTGCCTCTTGCCGGCGCGGACCCGGTCCCGGTTGTAGCCCCGGTCCCTTGCCGGGGCAGATCCCGTCTGCATTTTATCCCCACTCTATTGCCGGGGCGGGCCCGGTCCGGGTTTTAGCCCTAGTCCCTTGCCGGTGCGGGCCCGGCCCCGGTTTTAGCCCCGGTGCATTCCCATGGCGGGCCCTGCCCTGGTTTTAGCCCCGGTGCATTCCCATGGTGGGCCCGGCCCTGGTTTTAGCCCTGGTGCATTCCCATGTCGGGCCCGGCTCGGGTTTTAGCCCCAGTGCATTCCCACGGCGGGCCCGGCCCCAGTTTTATCCCCAGTCCATTGCCGGGGTGGACTCGGTCCAGGTTTTAGCCCCACTCTATTTCCAGGGCGGATCCGGTCCGCGTTTTACCTCCGGTCCATTCCATGGCGGTCCCGGTCCCGGTTTTAGCCCCAGTCTGTTGCTGAGGCGGACCAGGTCCGGGTTTTAGCCCCAGTCCTTTGCCTTGGCGGACCTGGTCCGGTTTTTAGCCCCAGTCCCTTGCCGGGGCGGACACGGTCCTGGTTTTAGTCCCAGTCCATTCCCAGGTTCAACCTGGTCCGGGTTTTACCGTCAGTCCATTCCCAGGTCGGCTCTGGTCCGGGTTTTAGCCCCAGTCCTTTCCCAGGGTGGATCCAATCCCGGTTTTAGCCCCAGTCCCTTGCCAGCACGGACCCGGTCCGGGTTTTAGCCCCAGTCCCTTGCCGGCGCGGACCCGGTCCGCATTGTAGCCCCACTCTATTTCCAGGGCGGATCTGGTCCGGGTTTTAGCCCCAGTCTCTTGCCGGGGCGGACCCGGTCCGGGTTTTAGCCCCAGTCACTTGCCGGGGCGGACCCGGTCCGGGTTTTAGGTCCAGTCCCTTGCCGGCGTGGACCCGGTCCCGGTTTTAGTCCCAGTCCCTTGCCGGGGCGGACCCGGTCCGGGTTTTAGCCCCACTCTATTTCCGGGGCGGACCCGGTCCACATTTTAGCCCCACTCTATTTCCTGGGCGGACCCGGTCCGGGTTTTAGCCCCAGTCCATTCCCAGGCCCAACCTCGTCCAGGTTTTAGCCCCAGTCCATTCCCACGGCGGCTCCGGTCCTGGTTTCACCCCCAGTCCTTTCCCAAGGTGGATCCAATCCGGGTTTTAGCCCCAGGTCCTTGCCAGCAGGGACCCGGTCCGGGTTTTAGCCCCAGTCCCTTGCTGGGGCGGTCCCGGTCCTGGTTTTAGTCCCAGTCCCTTGCCGGCGCGGACCCGGTTCGAATTGTAGCCCCACTCTATTTCCAGGGCGGATCTGGTCTGGGTTTTAGCCCCAGTCCCTTGCCGGGGCAGACTTGGTCCGGGTTTTAGCCCCAGTCTGTTGCCGTTGCAGACCCGCTCCCGGTTTTAGCCCCGGTCCCTTGCTCGTGCAGACCCGGTCCAGGTTTTAGGCCCAGTGACTTGCCGGCGCGGATCCGGTCCTGGTTTTAGTCCCAGTCCCTTGCCGGGGCGGATCCGGTCCTGGTTTTAGTCCCAGTCCCTTGCCGGGGCGGACCCGGTCCGGGTTTTAGCCCCACTCTATTTCCAGCGTGGATCCGGTCCGGGTTTTACCTCCGGTCCATTCCCATGGCGGACCCGGTCCTTGTTTTAGCCCCAGTCCATTCCCAGGGCGGCTCCGGTCTGGGTTTTACCCCCAGTCCTTTCCCAGGGTGGATCCAATCCGGGTTTTACCCCCAGTCCATTCCCAGGGTGGCTCCAGTTTGGGTTTTACCTCAGTCCATTCCCAAGACAGACCCGGTCCTGGTTTTAGCCCCAGTCCCTTGCCAGTGCAGACACGGTCCCGGTTTTAGCCCCAGTCCATCCCAGGGGCGGACCCGGTCCGCATTTTAGCCCCACTCTATTTCCACGGTGGATCCGGTCTGGATTTTACCTCCGGTCCTTTCCCATGGTGGTCCCGGTCCAGGTTTTAGCCCCAGTCCCTTGCCAGGGCGGACCCGGTCCCAGTTTTAGCCCCAGTCCATTGCTGGGGAGGACCCGGTCGGGTTTTAGCCTCAGTCCCTTGCTGGCGCGGACCCGGTCCAGGTTTTAGCCCCAGTCCCTTGCCGGCGCGTACCCGGTCCGGGTTTTATCCCCACTGCATTGCCGGGGCGGACCCGGTCCGGGTTTTAGCCCCACTCCATTGCCGGGGCGGACCTGGTCCGCATTTTAGCCCCACTCTATTTCCAGGGCAGACCCGGTCTGGGTTTTACCTCCGGTCCATTCCCATGGCGGTCCGTGTCCGGGTTTTAGCCCCAGTCCCTTGCCGGTGTGGACCCGGTCCGGGTTTTAGCCCCAGTCCCGTGCCGGGGCGGATCTGGTCCTGGTTTTACCCCCAGTACATTCCCAGGGTGGATCCAGTCCGGGTTTTAGCCCCAGTCCCGTGCCGGGGCAGACCCAGTCAGGGTTTTAGAGCCAGTCCCATGCCGGCGCAGACCCGGTCCGGGTTTTAGGCCCTGTTCCTTGCCGGTGCGGACCCAGTCCCGGTTTTAGCCCCAGTCCCCTGCCGGCGCAGACCCGGTCCGGGTTTTAGAGCCAGTCCCATGCCGGGGCAGACCCGGTCCGGGTTTTAGACCCAGTCCCTTGCCGGCGCAGACCCGGTCCGTTTTTCAGCCCCAATCCATTCCCAGGGTGGATCCTGTCCGGGTTTTACCTCCAGTCCATTCCCAGGGCAGACCTGGTCCAGATTTTACCCGCGGTCCATTCCTAGGGCGGATCCTGTACTGGTTTTACTGCCAGTCCATTCCTGGGGTGGATCCTGTCCGAGTTTTACCTCCGGTCCATTCCCAGGCCCAACCTGGTCCGGGTTTTACCGCCAGTCCATTCCCAGGGTGGCTCCGGTCTGGGTTTTACACCAAGTCCATTCCCAGAGTCGATCCAGTCCAGGTTTTACCTCAGTGCATTTTAGGGCGGATCCAGTCCGGGATTTACTGCTGGTCCATTCCCAAGGCGGACCCGGTCCAGGTTTTAGTCCCAGTCCCTTGCCGGCGCGGACCCGGTCCCGGTATTAGCCCCAGTCCCTTGCCGAGGCGGACCCGGTCCGGGTTTAAGCCACAGTCTATTTCCAGGGCGCGGACCAGTCCGGGTTTTAGCCCCAATCCGTTGCCGGCGCGGACCCGGTCGGGTTTTAGCCCCAGTCCCTTCACGGGGTGGACCCGGTCCGGGTTTTAGCCCCAGTCCTTTGCCGGGGCGGACCTGGTCCGCATTTTAGCGCCACTCTATTTCCACGGAGGATCCAGTCTGGGTTTTACCTCCGGTCCATTACCATGGCGGACCCAGTCCGGGTTTTAGCCCCAGTCCCTTGCCGGCGCAGACCCGGTCCGTTTTTTATCCCCAGTCCCTTGCTGGCGTGGACCTGTTCCGGGTTTTAGCCCCAGTCCCTTGCCGGCGCAGACCCGGTCCGGGTTTACCCCAGTCCATCCCAGGGACAGACCCGGTCCGCATTTAACCCCACTGTTTTTCCAGGGCGGATCCGGTCTGGGTTTTACCTCCGGTCCATAACCCATGGTGGTCCTGGCCCCGGTTTTTGTCCCAGCCCCTTGCCATCATGGACCCGGTCCGGGTTTTAGCCCCAGTCCCTTGCCGTTGCAGACCCGGTCCCGGTTTTAGCCCCAGTCCCTTGCCGGTGCGGACCCGGTCTCGATTTTAGCCCAGTCCCTTGCTGGGGACTACCCGGTCGGGTTTTAGCGTCAGTCCCTTGCTGGCGCAGACCCGGTCCCGGTTTACCCCAGTCCCTTGCCAGCGCAGACCCGGTCCGGGTTTTATCCTCAGTCCATCTCAGGGGCGGACCCGGTCCGCATTTTAGCCCCACTGTATTTCCAGGACGGATCCGGTCCGGGTTTTACCTCCGGTCTATTCCCATGGCGGTCCCGGTCCCGGTTTTAGCCCCAGTCCCTTGCTGGGGCGGACCCGGCCCGGGTTTTAGCCCCAGTCTGTTGCCAGGGCGGAACCGGTCCCGGTTTTAGCCCCAGACCCTTCCTGGGGCGGAACCGGTCCGGGTTTTAGCCCCAGTCCATTCCAGGGTGGATCCTGTCCGGGTTTTACCTCCGGTCCATTCCCAGGGCGGACCTGGTCCGGGTTTTACCGCCAGTCCATTCCCAGGTCCAACCCGGTCCAGGTTTTACCGCCGGTCCATTCCCATGGCGGACCCGGTCCTGGTTTTACCCCCAGTTCATTCCTAGGGCGGATCCTGTACTGGTTTTACTGCCAGTCCATTCCTAGGTTGGATCCGGTCCAGGTTTTACCCCCAGTCCATTCCCAGGCCCAACCTCGTCCGGGTTTTACCGCCAGTCCGTTCCCAGAGCGGCTCCGGTCCGGGTTTTACCCCCAGTCCATTCCCAGGGTGGCTCCAGTTTGGGTTTTACCTCAGTCCATTCCCAAGACGGACCCGGTCCTGGTTTTAGCCCCAGTCTGTTGCCGGGGCGGAACCGGTCCCGGTTTTAGCCCCAGACCCTTCCTTGGGCGGAACTGGTCCGGGTTTTAGCCCCAGTCCATTCCAGGGTGGATCCTGTCCGGGTTTTACCTCCGGTCCATTCCCAGGGCGGACCTGGTCCGGGTTTTACCGCCAGTCCATTCCCAGGTCCAACCCGGTCCAGGTTTTACCGCCGGTCCATTCCCATGGCGGACCCGGTCCTGGTTTTACCCCCAGTTCATTCCTAGGGCGGATCCTGTACTGGTTTTACTGCCAGTCCATTCCTAGGTTGGATCCGGTCCAGGTTTTACCCCCAGTCCATTCCCAGGCCCAACCTCATCCGGGTTTTACCCCCAGTCCATTCCCAGGGTGGCTCCAGTTTGGGTTTTACCTCAGTCCATTCCCAAGACGGACCCGGTCCTGGTTTTAGCCCCAGTCCCTTGCCAGTGCAGACACGGTCCCGGTTTTAGCCCCAGTCCATCCCAGGGGCGGACCCGGTCCGCATTTTAGCCCCACTCTATTTCCACGGTGGATCCGGTCTGGATTTTACCTCCGGTCCTTTCCCATGGTGGTCCCGGTCCAGGTTTTAGCCCCAGTCCCTTGCCAGGGCGGACCCGGTCCCAGTTTTAGCCCCAGTCCATTGCTGGGGAGGACCCGGTCGGGTTTTAGCCTCAGTCCCTTGCTGGCGCGGACCCGGTCCAGGTTTTAGCCCCAGTCCCTTGCCGGCGCGTACCCGGTCCGGGTTTTATCCCCACTGCATTGCCGGGGCGGACCCGGTCCGGGTTTTAGCCCCACTCCATTGCCGGGGCGGACCTGGTCCGCATTTTAGCCCCACTCTATTTCCTGGGCGGATCCGGTCCCGGATTTAGCCCCAGTCCCTTGCTTGGGCGGACCCGGTCCGGGTTTTAGCCCCAGTCCCTTTCTGTCACATAGCTGGTCCCGGTTTAGCCCCAGTTGGTTGCCGGGGCGGGCCCGGTCCTGGTTTTAGCCCCGGTCCATTCCAAGGGTGGATGAAGTCCGGGTTTTACCTCAGTCCATTCCCAGAGCGGACACGGTGCCAGGTTCTACCTCCGGTCCATTCCCAAGGCGGACCCGTTGCGGGTTTTAGCACCAGTCTGTTGCCGTTGCGGACCCGTTCCCAGGGTGGACCCGGTCCGGGTTTTAGCCCCAGTCCCGTGCCGGGGCAGACCCAGTCAGGGTTTTAGAGCCAGTCCCATGCCGGCGCAGACCCGGTCCGGGTTTTAGGCCCTGTTCCTTGCCGGTGCGGACCCAGTCCTGGTTTTAGCCCCTGTCCCTTGCCGGCGCAGACCCGGTCCGGGTTTTAGAGCCAGTCCCATGCCGGGGCAGACCCGGTCCGGGTTTTAGACCCAGTCCCTTGCCGGCGCAGACCCGGTCCGTTTTTCAGCCCCAATCCATTCCCAGGGTGGATCCTGTCCGGGTTTTACCTCCAGTCCATTCCCAGGGCAGACCTGGTCCAGATTTTACCCGCGGTCCATTCCTAGGGCGGATCCTGTACTGGTTTTACTGCCAGTCCATTCCTGGGGTGGATCCTGTCCGAGTTTTACCTCCGGTCCATTCCCAGGCCCAACCTGGTCCGGGTTTTACCGCCAGTCCATTCCCAGGGTGGCTCCGGTCTGGGTTTTACACCAAGTCCATTCCCAGGGTCGATCCAGTCCAGGTTTTACCTCAGTGCATTTTAGGGCAGATCCAGTCCGGGATTTACTGCTGGTCCATTCCCAAGGCGGACCCGGTCCAGGTTTTAGCCCCAGTCCCTTGCCGGCGCGGACCCGGTCCCGGTATTAGCCCCAGTCCCTTGCCGAGGCGGACCCGGTCCGGGATTTACTGCCAGTCCCTTGCCGGCGCGGACCCGGTCCCGGTTTTAGCCCCAGTCCCATGCTTGGGCGGACCTGGTCCGGGTTTTAGCCCCAGTCCTTTGCCTGGGCGGACTTGGTCCGCATTTTAGCCCCACTCTCTTTCCAGGGCAGACCCGGTCTGGGTTTTACCTCCAGTCCATTCCTACGGCGGATCCTGTCCGGGTTTTAGACCCAGTCCCTTGCAGGTGCGGACCCAGTCCCAGTTTCAGCCCCAGTACCGTGCCGGTGCGGACCCGGTCCGGGTTTTAACCCCAGTCCATTCCCAGGGTGGATCCGGTCCGGATTTTACCTCCAGTCCATTCCTACGTTGGATCCGGTCCAGGTTTTAGACCCAGTCCTTTGCCGGTGCGGACCCAGTCCCGGTTTTAGCCCCAGTCCCTTGCCGGGGCAGACCCGGTCCAGGTTTTAGTCCTAGTCTCTTGCTGGGGCGGACCCGGTCCGGGTTTTTAGCCCCAGTCCCTTGCCGGGGCGGACCCGGTCCGGGTTTCAGCCCCAATCCATTCCCAGGGTGGATCCTGTCCGTGTTTTACCGCCGGTCCATTCCCAGGGCAGACCTGGTCCAGATTTTACCACCGGTCCATTCCTAGGGCGGATCCTGTAGTGGTTTTACTGCCAGTCCATTCCTGGGGTGGATCCGGTCCGGGTTTTACCTCTGGTCCATTCCCAGGCCCAACCTGGTCCGGGTTTTACCGCCAGTCCATTCCCAGGGTGGCTCCGGTCTGGGTTTTACCACCAGTCCATTCCCAGGGTTGATCCTGTCTGGGTTTTACCTCAGTGCATTCCCAGGGCGGATCCAGTCCGGGAATTACTGCTGGTCCATTCCCAAGGCGGACCCGGACCAGGTTTTAGCCCCAGTCCCTTGCCGGCGCGGACCCGGTCCCGGTATTAGCCCCAGTCCCTTGCTGAGGCGGACCCGGTCCGGGATTTACTGCCAGTCCCTTGCCGGCGCGGACCCGGTGCCGGTTTTAGCCCCAGTCCCATGCTTGGGCAGACCTGGTCTGGGTTTTAGCCCCAGTCCTTTGCCTGGGCGGACTTGGTCCGCATTTTAACCCCACTCTCTTTCCAGGGCGGACCCGGTCTGGGTTTTACCTCCGTTCCATTCCCATGGCGGTCCCGGTCCGGGTTTTAGCCCCAGTCTTTTGCCGGGGCAGACTCGGTCCGCATTTTAGCTCCACTCTATTTCCAGGGGGGATCTGGTGCGGGTTTTAGCCCCAGTCCGTTGCCGTTGCAGTCCCGGTCCCGGTTTTAGCCCCAGTCCCTTGCCGGCGTGGACCCGGGCCCGGTTTAGCCCCAGTCCGTTGCCGGCGCGGACCTGGTCCTGGTTTTAGCCCCAGTCCCTTGCCAGCGCGGACACGGTCCCGGTTTTAGCCCCAGTCCTTTGCCGGTGCAGACCCGGTCCGCATTTCAGCCCCACTCTATTTCCAGGGCAGGTCCGGTCCGGGTTTTACCTCCGGTCCATTCCCATGGCGGTCCTTGTCCGGGTTTTAGCCCCAGTCCGTTGCCGGCGCGGACCCGGTGCCGGTTTTAGCCACAGTCCAGGGGTGGACCTGGTCCGGGTTTTAGCCCCAGTCCTTTGCCTGGGCGGACTTGGTCCGCATTTTAGCCCCACTCTCTTTCCAGGGCGGACCTGGTCTGGGTTTTACCTCCGGTCCATTCCCATGGCGGTCCTGGTCCGGGTTTTAGCCCCAGTCCTTTGCCGGGGCAGACCCGGTCCGCATTTTAGCCCCACTCTATTTCCAGGGGGGATCTGGTGCGGGTTTTAGCCCCAGTCCCTTGCTGGGGCGGACCCGGTCCGCATTTTAGCCCCAGTCCTTTGCCGGGGCGGACCTGGTCCGGGTTTTAGCCCCAGTCCCTTGCCGGAGCGGACCTGGTCTGGGTTTTAGCCCCAGTCCTTTGCCGGTGCGGACCCGGTCCGGGTTTTAGCCCATTCCGTTCCCGGGGCAGATCTGGTCCTGGTTTTACCCCCAGTCCGTTCCCAGGGCAGATTAGGCCCGGGTTTTAGCTCCAGTCCATTCCCAGGGTGGATACGGTACGGGTTTTACACCCAGGCGGTTATCAGGATGGATCAGGTGCAGGTTTTACCCCCAGTCCATTCCCAAGGTGGATACTGTTTTAATTCCAGTCCTTTCTCAGGGCGGACCTGGTACGGGTTTTAGCCCCAGTCCTTTGCCTGGGCGGACTTGGTCCGCATTTTAGCGCCACTCTCTTTCCAGGGCAGACCCGGTCTGGGTTTTACCTCCGGTCCATTCCCATGGCGGTCCTTGTCCGGGTTTTAGCCCCAGTCCTTTGCCGGGGCAGACCCGGTCCGCATTTTAGCCCCACTCTATTTCCAGGGGGGATCTGGTGCGGGTTTTAGCCCCAGTCCCTTGCCGGGGCAGACTTGGTCCGGGTTTTAGCCCCAGTCTGTTGCCGTTGCAGACCCGCTCCCGGTTTTAGCCCCGGTCCCTTGCTCGTGCAGACCCGGTCCGGGTTTTAGGCCCAGTCCCTTGCCGTTGCAGACCTGGTCCCGGTTTTAGCCCCAGTCCCTTGCCGGCGTGGACCCGGTCCCGGTTTAGCCCCAGTCCCTTGCCAAGGCGGACCCGGTCAGGGTTTTAGCCCCAGTCCTTTGCCAGGCGGACCCGGTCCGGGTTTTAGACCCAGTCCCTTGCCGGCGCAGACCTGTTCCGGGTTTTAGCCCCAGTCCCTTGCCGGGGCGGACCCGGTCCGGGTTTTTAGCCCCAGTCCCTTGCCGGGGCGGACCCGGTCCGGGTTTCAGCCCCAATCCATTCCCAGGGTGGATCCTGTCCGTGTTTTACCTCCGGTCCATTCCCAGGGCAGACCTGGTCCAGATTTTACCCCCGGTCCATTCCTAGGGCGGATCCTGTAGTGGTTTTACTGCCAGTCCATTCCTAGGGTGGATCCTGTCCGGGTTTTACCTCCGGTCCATTCCCAGGCCCAACCTGGTCCGGGTTTTACCGCCAGTCCATTCCCAGGGTGGCTCCGGTCTGGGTTTTACCACCAGTCCATTCCCAGGGTTGATCCTGTCTGGGTTTTACCTCAGTGCATTCCCAGGGCGGAACCAGTACGGGAATTACTGCTGGTCCATTCCCAAGGCGGACCCGGTCCCAGTTTTAGCCCCAGTCCCATGCTTGGGCAGACCTGGTCCGGGTTTTAGCCCCAGTCCTTTGCCTGGGCGGACTTGGTCCGCATTTTAGCCCCACTCTCTTTCCAGGGCGGTCCCGGTCCGGGTTTTAGCCCCAGTCCTTTGCCGGGGCAGACCCGGTCCGCATTTTAGCTCCACTCTATTTCCAGGGCGGATCTGGTGCGGGTTTTAGCCCCAGTCCCTTGCTGGGGCGGACCCGGTCCGCATTTTAGCCCCAGTCCCTTGCCGTTGCAGACCCGGTCCCGGTTTTAGCCCCACTCCGTTGCCGGCGTGGACCCGGGCCCGGTTTAGCCCCAGTCCGTTGCCGGCGCGGACCTGGTCCTGGTTTTAGCCCCAGTCCCTCGCCAGCGCGGACACGGTCCCGGTTTTAGCCCCAGTCCTTTGCCGGTGCAGACCCGGTCCCGGTATTAGCCCCACTCTATTTCCAGGGCAGGTCCGGTCCGGGTTTTACCTCCGGTCCATTCCCATGGCGGTCCTTGTCCGGGTTTTTGCCCCAGTCCCTTGCCGGAGCGGACCTGGTCCGGGTTTTAGCCCCAGTCCTTTGCCTTGGCAGACTTGGTCCGCATTTTAGCCCCACTCTATTTCCAGGGCAGACCCGGTCTGGGTTTTACCTCCGGTCCATTCCCATGGCGGTCCGGGTCCGGGTTTTACACCCAGTCCCTTGCCAGTGTGGAACCGGTCCGGGTTTTAGCCCCAGTCCCGTGCCGGGGCGGATCTGGTCCTGGTTTTAGCCCCAGTACATTCCCAGGGTGGATCCGGTCTGAGTTTTAGACCCAGTCCCTTGCCGGTGCGGACCCAGTGCCGGTTTTAGCCCCAGTCCCTTGCCGGCGCAGACCCGGTCCGGGTTTTAGAGCCAGTCCCATGCCGGGGCAGACCCGGTCTGGGTTTCAGCCCCAATCCATTCCCAAGGTGGATCCTGTCCGGGTTTTACCTCCGGTCCATTCCCAGGCCCAACCTGGTCCGGGTTTTACCCCCAGTCCATTCCCAGGGTCGATCCAGTCCATGTTTTACCTCAGTGCATTTTAGGGCAGATCCAGTCCGGGATTTACTGCTGGTCCATTCCCAAGGCGGACCCGGTCCAGGTTTTAGCCCCAGTCCCTTGCCGAGGCGGACCCGGTCCGGGATTTACTGCCAGTCCCTTGCCGGCGCGGACCTGGTCCCGGTTTTAGCCCCAGTCCCATGCTTGGGCGGACCTGGTCCGGGTTTTAGCCCCAGTCCTTTGCCTGGGCGGACTTGGTCCGCATTTTAGCCCCACTCTCTTTCCAGGGCAGACCCGGTCTGGGTTTTACCTCCAGTCCATTCCTACGGCGGATCCTGTCCGGGTTTTAGACCCAGTCCCTTGCAGGTGCGGACCCAGTCCCAGTTTCAGCCCCAGTACCGTGCCGGTGCGGACCCGGTCCGGGTTTTAACCCCAGTCCATTCCCAGGGTGGATCCGGTCCGGATTTTACCTCCAGTCCATTCCTACGTTGGATCCGGTCCAGGCTTTAGACCCAGTCCCTTGCCGGGGCGGACCCAGTCCCTGTTTTAGCCCCAGTCCCTTGCCGGGGCAGACCCGGTCCAGGTTTTATCCCGAGTCCATTACCAGGGCGGATCCGGTCCGGGTTTTACCTCCGGTCCATTCCCATTGCGGACACGGTCTGGGTTTTAGCCCTGGTGAATTGCCGGGGCGGGCCCGGCCCGGGTTTTAGTCACGGTGCATTCCTGGGGCGGGCCAGGCCCCGGTTATAGCCCTGGTGCATGGCCGTTGCGGACACAGTTCAGGTTTTAGCCCCACTCTGTTTCCAGGGCAGATCCGGTCCGGGATTTGGCCCCGGTCCCTTGCTGGGGTGGACCCAGTCTGCAATTTATCCCCACTCTATTTCCGGGGCGAGCCCGGTCCTGCTTTCAGCCCCTGCCTCTTGCCGGCGCGGACCCGGTCCCGGTTGTAGCCCCGGTCCCTTGCCGGGGCAGATCCCGTCTGCATTTTATCCCCACTCCATTGCCGGGGCGGGCCCGGTCCGGGTTTTAGCCCTAGTCCCTTGCCGGTGCGGGCCCGGCCCCGGTTTTAGCCCCGGTGCATTCCCATGGCGGGCCCTGCCCTGGTTTTAGCCCCGGTGCATTCCCATGGTGGGCCCGGCCCGGGTTTTAGCCCTGGTGCATTCCCATGGTGGGCCCGGCTCGGGTTTTAGCCCCAGTGCATTCCCATGGCGGGCCCGGCCCTGGTTTTAGCCCCAGTCCCTTGCCAGAGAGGGCCCGGCTCGGGTTTTAGCCCCGGTGCATTCCCACGGCGGGCCCGGCCCCAGTTTTATCCCCAGTCCATTGCCGGGGTGGACTCGGTCCAGGTTTTAGCCCCACTCTATTTCCAGGGCGGATCCGGTCCGCGTTTTACCTCCGGTCCATTCCATGGCGGTCCCGGTCCCGGTTTTAGCCCCAGTCTGTTGCTGAGGCGGACCAGGTCCGGGTTTTAGCCCCAGTCCTTTGCCTTGGCGGACCTGGTCCGGTTTTTAGCCCCAGTCCCTTGCCGGGGCGGACACGGTCCTGGTTTTAGTCCCAGTCCATTCCCAGGTTCAACCTGGTCCGGGTTTTACCGTCAGTCCATTCCCAGGTCGGCTCTGGTCCGGGTTTTAGCCCCAGTCCTTTCCCAGGGTGGATCCAATCCCGGTTTTAGCCCCAGTCCCTTGCCAGCACGGACCCGGTCCGGGTTTTAGCCCCAGTCCCTTGCCGGCGCGGACCCGGTCCGCATTGTAGCCCCACTCTATTTCCAGGGCGGATCTGGTCCGGGTTTTAGCCCCAGTCTCTTGCCGGGGCGGACCCGGTCCGGGTTTTAGCCCCAGTCACTTGCCGGGGCGGACCCGGTCCGGGTTTTAGGTCCAGTCCCTTGCCGGCGTGGACCCGGTCCCGGTTTTAGTCCCAGTCCCTTGCCGGGGCGGACCCGGTCCGGGTTTTAGCCCCACTCTATTTCCGGGGCGGACCCGGTCCACATTTTAGCCCCACTCTATTTCCTGGGCGGACCCGGTCCGGGTTTTAGCCCCAGTCCATTCCCAGGCCCAACCTCGTCCAGGTTTTAGCCCCAGTCCATTCCCACGGCGGCTCCGGTCCTGGTTTCACCCCCAGTCCTTTCCCAAGGTGGATCCAATCCGGGTTTTAGCCCCAGGTCCTTGCCAGCAGGGACCCGGTCCGGGTTTTAGCCCCAGTCCCTTGCCGGCGCGGACCCGGTTGGAATTGTAGCCCCACTCTATTTCCAGGGCGGATCTGGTCTGGGTTTTAGCCCCAGTCCCTTGCCGGGGCAGACTTGGTCCGGGTTTTAGCCCCAGTCTATTGCCGTTGCAGACCCGCTCCCGGTTTTAGCCCCGGTCCCTTGCTCGTGCAGACCCGGTCCAGGTTTTAGGCCCAGTCCCTTGCCGGCGCGGACCCGGTCCCGGTTTTAGTCCCAGTCCCTTGCCGGGGCGGATCCGGTCCTGGTTTTAGTCCCAGTCCCTTGCCGGCGTGGACCCGGTTCGAATTGTAGCCCCACTCTATTTCCAGGGCGGATCTGGTCTGGGTTTTAGCCCCAGTCCCTTGCCGGGGCAGACTTGGTCCGGGTTTTAGCCCCAGTCTGTTGCTCGTGCAGACCCGGTCCAGGTTTTAGGCACAGTCCCTTGCCGGCGCGGACCCGGTCCTGGTTTTAGTCCCAGTCCCTTGCCGGGGCGGATCCGGTCCTGGTTTTAGTCCCAGTCCCTTGCCGGGGCGGACCCGGTCCAGGTTTTAGCCCCACTCTATTTCCAGCGTGGATCCGGTCCGGGTTTTACCTCCGGTCCATTCCCATGGCGGACCCGGTCCTTGTTTTAGCCCCAGTCCATTCCCAGGGCGGCTCCGGTCTGGGTTTTACCCCCAGTCCTTTCCCAGGGTGGATCCAATCCGGGTTTTAGCCCCAGTCGCTTCCTGGGGTGGAACCGGTCCGGTTTTTAGCCCCAGTCCATTCCAGGGCGGACCCGGTCTGGGTTTTACCGCCAGTCCATTCCCAGGTCCAACCTGGTCCAGGTTTTACCGCCGGTCCATTCCCATGGCGTACCCGGTCCTGGTTTTAACCCCGGTTCATTCCTAGGGCGGATCCTGTACTGGTTTTACTGCCAGTCCATTCCTAGGTTGGATCCGGTCCAGGTTTTACCCCCAGTCCATTCCCAGGCCCAACCTCGTCCGGGTTTTACCTCCAGTCCATTCCCAGAGCGGCTCCGGTCCGGGTTTTACCCCCAGTCCATTCCCAGGGTGTATCCAGTCCGGGTTATACCTCAGTCCATTCCTAGGGCGGATGCAGTCAGGGTTCTACCTCCGGTCCATTCCCAAGGCGGACCCGGTCCGGGTTTTAGCCCCAGTCCCTTGCAAGCGGTGACCCTGTCCCGGTTTTAGCCCCAGTCCCTTGCCGGGGCGGACCCAGACCCGGTTTTAGATCCTGTCCATTTCCGGCACGGACCTGGTCCGGGTTTTAGCTCCAGTCCCTTGCCAGCGCGGACCCGGTCCTGGTTTTAGCCCCAGTCCCTTGCCGGGGCGGACCCGGTCTGGGTTTTAGCCCCAGTCCCTTGCCGGGGCGGACCTGGTCTGGGTTTTAGACCTAGTCCCTTGCTGGGGCGGGTTTTAGCCCCAGTCCTTTGCCGGGGCAGAACTGGTCCGCATTTTAGCCCCACTCTATTTCCAGGGCGGACCCAGTCCGGGTTTTACCTCCGGTCCATTCCCATGGCGGTCCCGGTCCGGGTTTTATCCCCAGTCCTTTGCCGGTGCAGACCCGGTCCGCATTTTAGCCCCACTCTATTTCCAGGGCGGATCCGGTCCGGGTTTTGGCCTTAGTCCCTTGGCGGGGCGGACCTGGTCTGGGTTTTAGACCTAGTCCCTTGCTGGGGCGGGTTTTAGCCCCAGTCCTTTGCCGGGGCAGAACTGGTCCGCATTTTAGCCCCACTCTATTTCCAGGGCGGACCCAGTCCGGGTTTTACCTCCGGTCCATTCCCATGGCGGTCCCGGTCCGGGTTTTATCCCCAGTCCTTTGCCGGTGCAGACCCGGTCCGCATTTTAGCCCCACTCTATTTCCAGGGCGGATCCGGTCCGGGTTTTGGCCTTAGTCCCTTGGCGGGGCGGGCCCGGTCCGGGTTTTAGCCCCACTCTATTTCCAGGGCGGATCTGGTCCCGGTTTTAGCCTTAGTCCCTTGGCCGGGCGGGCCCGGTCTGGGTTTTAGCCCCAGTCCCTTGCCGGTGCCGACCCGGTCCCGGTGTTAGCCCCAGTCTCTTGCTGCGGAGGATCCGGTCGGGTTTTAGCCTCACTTCCTTGCTGGCGAAGACCCGGTCCCGGTTTAGCCCCAGTCCGTTGCCGGCACGGACCTGGTCCTGGTTTTAGCCCTAGTCCCTTGCCGGGGCAGACCCGGTCCGGGTTTTAGCCCCAGTCCCTTGCAGGGATGGACCCGGTCCCGGTTTTAGCCTCAGTCCATTGCTGGGGTGGACGCGGTACGCATTTTTGCCCAACTCTATTTCCAGGGCGGATCCGGTCCAGGTGTTACCTCCGGTCCATTCCCATGGCGGATCCAGTCCGGGTTTTAGCCCCATTCCCATGGCGGGCCCGGTCCCGCTTTTAGCCCTGGTGCATTCCCATGGCGGGCCCGGTCCCGCTTTTAGCCCCGGTGCATTCCCATGGCGGGTCCGGTCTGGGTTTTAGCCTGACTCCATTGCTGGGGCCGACCCAGCTGGGTTTTAGCCCCGGTGCATTCCCATTGCAGACCCAGTCTGCATTTTATCCGCACTCTATTTCCGGTGCAGGCCCGGTTCAGGTTTTAGCCCCGGTCCCTTGCCGGCACGGACTCGGTCCGGGTTTTAGCCCCGGTCCGGGTTTTAGCCTCGGTGCATTCCCGTGGCAGGCCCGGTCCGGGTTTTAGCCCCATTTACTTGCCGGGGCGGGCCCGGCCCCGGATTTAGCCCCGGTGCATTCCTATGGCGGTCCCGGCCCGGGTTTTAGCCCCAGTCCATTGCCGGGGCGGACACGGTCCGGGTTTTATCCCCAGTCCATTACCAGGGTGGATCTGGTCCGGGTTTTACCTCCGGTCCATTCCTGTTGCGGGCCCGGCCCGGGTTTTAGCCCCGGTGAATTGCTGGGGCGGGCCCGGCCCGGGTTTTAGTCACGGTGCATTCCTGGGGCGGGCCAGGGCCCGGTTTTAGCCCCGGTGCATTGCTGTTGCGGACACGGTTCATGTTTTAGCCCCACTCTGTTTCTAGGGCAGATCCGGTCCGGGATTTGGCCCCGGTCGCTTGCTGGGGTGGACCCAGTCTGCATTTTATCCCCACTCTATTTCTGGGGCGAGCCCGGTCCTGCTTTCAGCCCCTGCCACTTGCCGGCGCGGACCCGGTCCCGGTTTTAGCCCCAGTCCCTTGCCGGGGCAGATCCCGTCTGCATTTTATCCCCACTCTATTGCCGGGGCGGGCCCGGTCCGGGTTTTAGCCCTAGTCCCTTGCCGGGGCGGACATAGTCCGGGTTTTAGCACCAGTCCATTGCCGTGGCGGACCCCGTTCAGGTTTTAGCCCCACTCTATTTCCAGGGCGGATCCGGTCCGGGTTTTACCTCCGGTCCATTCCCATGTCGGGCCCGGCTCGGGTTTTAGCCCCGGTGCATTCCCATGGCGGGCCCGGCCCGGGTTGTAGCCCCAGTCCCTTGCCGGAGAGGGCCCGGCTCAGGTTTTAGCCCTGGTGCATTCCCACGGCGGGCCCGGCCCCAGTTTTATCCCCAGTCCATTGCCGGGGCGGACTCGGTCCAGGTTTTAGCCCCACTCTATTTCCAGGGCAGATCCGCTCCGTGTTTTACCTCCGGTCCATTCCCATGGCGGTCCCGGTCCCACTTGTAGCCCCAGTCCCTTGCTGGGGTGGACCCGGTCCCACTTGTAGCCCCAGTCCCTTGCAGGGATGGACTCGGTCCCGATTTTAGCCCCAGTCTCTTGCCGGGGAGCACCCGGTCCCGGTTTTAGCCTCAGTCCATTGCTGGGGTGGACGCGGTACGCATTTTTGCCCAACTCTATTTCCAGGGTGGATGTGGTCCATGTGTTACCTCCAGTCCATTCCCAGGGCGGATGCGGTCAGGGTTCTACCTCCGGTCCATTCCCAAGGCGGACCCGGTCCGGGTTTTAGCCCCAGTCCTTGCAAGCGGTGACCCTGTCCCGGTTTTAGCCCCAGTCCCTTGCCGGGGCGGACCCAGACCCGGTTTTAGATCCTGTCCATTTCCGGCACGGACCTGGTCCGGGTTTTAGCTCCAGTCCCTTGCCAGCGCGGACCCGGTCCTGGTTTTAGCCCCAGTCCCTTGCCGGGGCGGACCCAGTCTGGGTTTTAGCCCCAGTCCCTTGCCGTTGCGGACCTGGTCTGGGTTTTAGACCTAGTCCCTTGCTGGGGCGGGTTTTAGCCCCAGTCCTTTGCCGGGGCAGAACTGGTCCGCATTTTAGCCCCACTCTATTTCCAGGGCGGACCCAGTCCGGGTTTTACCTCCGGTCCATTCCCATGGCGGTCCCGGTCCGGGTTTTATCCCCAGTCCTTTGCCGGTGCAGACCCGGTCCGCATTTTAGCCCCACTCTATTTCCAGGGCGGATCCGGTCCGGGTTTTGGCCTTAGTCCCTTGGCGGGGCGGGCCCGGTCCGGGTTTTAGCCCCACTCTATTTCCAGGGCGGATCCGGTCCCGGTTTTAGCCTTAGTCCCTTGGCCGGGCGGGCCCGGTCTGGGTTTTAGCCCCAGTCCCTTGCCGGTGCCGACCCGGTCCCGGTGTTAGCCCCAGTCTCTTGCTGCGGAGGATCCGGTCGGGTTTTAGCCTCACTTCCTTGCTGGCGAAGACCCGGTCCCGGTTTAGCCCCAGTCCGTTGCCGGCACGGACCTGGTCCTGGTTTTAGCCCTAGTCCCTTGCCGGGGCAGACCCGGTCCGGGTTTTAGCCCCAGTCCCTTGCAGGGATGGACCCGGTCCCGGTTTTAGCCTCAGTCCATTGCTGGGGTGGACGCGGTACGCATTTTTGCCCAACTCTATTTCCAGGGCGGATCCGGTCCAGGTGTTACCTCCGGTCCATTCCCATGGCGGATCCAGTCCGGGTTTTAGCCCCATTCCCATGGCGGGCCTGGTCCCGCTTTTAGCCCCGGTGCATTCCCATGGCGGGTCCGGTCTGGGTTTTAGCCTGACTCCATTGCTGG
This sequence comes from Phalacrocorax aristotelis, assembly GCF_949628215.1. NCBI lineage: Eukaryota > Metazoa > Chordata > Aves > Suliformes > Phalacrocoracidae > Phalacrocorax > Phalacrocorax aristotelis. The sequence goes on along the minus strand of NC_134276.1, from coordinate 133,906,814 downwards.
GGCCAACCCAGCTGGGTTTTAGCCCCGGTGCATTCCCATTGCAGACCCAGTCTGCATTTTATCCGCACTCTATTTCCGGTGCAGGCCCGGTTCAGGTTTTAGCCCCGGTCCCTTGCCGGCACGGACTCGGTCCGGGTTTTAGCCCCGGTCCGGGTTTTAGCCTCGGTGCATTCCCGTGGCAGGCCCGGCCCGGGTTTTAGCCTCATTTACTTGCCGGGGCGGGCCCGGCCCCGGATTTAGCCCCGGTGCATTCCTACGGCGGTCCCGGCCCGGGTTTTAGCCCCAGTCCATTGCCGGGGCGGACACGGTCCGGGTTTTATCCCCAGTCCATTACCAGGGTGGATCCGGTCCGGGTTTTACCTCCGGTCCATTCCCGTTGCAGACACGGTCTGGATTTTAGCCCCGGTGAATTGCTGGGGTGGGCCCGGTCCGGGTTTTAGTCACGGTGCATTCCTGGGGCGGGCCAGGGCCCGGTTTTAGCCCCGGTGCATTGCTGTTGCGGACACGGTTCATGTTTTAGCCCCACTCTGTTTCTAGGGCAGATCCGGTCCGGGATTTGGCCCCGGTCGCTTGCTGGGGTGGACCCAGTCTGCATTTTATCCCCACTCTATTTCTGGGGCGAGCCCGGTCCTGCTTTCAGCCCCTGCCACTTGCCGGCGCGGACCCGGTCCCGGTTTTAGCCCCAGTCCCTTGCCGGGGCAGATCCCGTCTGCATTTTATCCCCACTCTATTGCCGGGGCGGGCCCGGTCCGGGTTTTAGCCCTAGTCCCTTGCCGGGGCGGACATAGTCCGGGTTTTAGCACCAGTCCATTGCCGTGGCGGACCCCGTTCAGGTTTTAGCCCCACTCTATTTCCAGGGCGGATCCGGTCCGGGTTTTACCTCCGGTCCATTCCCATGTCGGGCCCGGCTCGGGTTTTAGCCCCGGTGCATTCCCATGGCGGGCCCGGCCCGGGTTGTAGCCCCAGTCCCTTGCCGGAGAGGGCCCGGCTCAGGTTTTAGCCCTGGTGCATTCCCACGGCGGGCCCGGCCCCAGTTTTATCCCCAGTCCATTGCCGGGGCGGACTCGGTCCAGGTTTTAGCCCCACTCTATTTCCAGGGCGGATCCGCTCCGTGTTTTACCTCCGGTCCATTCCCATGGCGGTCCCCGTCCCACTTGTAGCCCCAGTCCCTTGCTGGGGTGGACCCGGTCCCACTTGTAGCCCCAGTCCCTTGCAGGGATGGACTCGGTCCCGATTTTAGCCCCAGTCTCTTGCCGGGGAGCACCCGGTCCCGGTTTTAGCCTCAGTCCATTGCTGGGGTGGACGCGGTACGCATTTTTGCCCAACTCTATTTCCAGGGTGGATGTGGTCCATGTGTTACCTCCAGTGCATTCCCATGGCGGATCCGGTCCTGGTTTTAGCCCCATTCCCATGGCGGGCCCGGTCCCGCTTTTAGCCCCATTCCCATGGCGGGCCCGGTCCCGCTTTTAGCCCCGGTGCATTCCCATGGCAGGTCCGGTCTGGGTTTTAGCCCGAGTCCATTGCTGGGGCCGACCCAGCTGGGTTTTAGCCCCGGTGCATTCCCATGGCAGACCCAGGCTGCATTTTATCCGCACTCTGTTTCCGGTGCAGGCCCGGTCCGGGTTTTAGCCCCGGTGCCTTGCCGGCGCGGACGCGGTCCGGGTTTTAGCCCCGGTCCCTTGCCGGTGCGGACCCGGTCCGGGTTTTAGCCCCGGTCCGGGTTTTAGCCTCGGTGCATTCCCGTGGCAGGCCCGGCCTGGGTTTTAGCCTCATTTACTTGCCGGGGCGGGCCCGGCCCCGGATTTAGCCCCGGTGCATTCCTATGGCGGTCCCGGCCCGGGTTTTAGCCCCAGTCCATTGCTGGGGCGGACTCGGTCCAGGTTTTATCCCGAGTCCATTACCAGGGCGGATCCGGTCCGGGTTTTACCTCCGGTCCATTCCCATTGCGGACACGGTCTGGGTTTTAGCCCTGGTGAATTGCCGGGGCGGGCCCGGCCCGGGTTTTAGTCACGGTGCATTCCTGGGGCGGGCCAGGCCCCGGTTATAGCCCTGGTGCATGGCCGTTGCGGACACAGTTCATGTTTTAGCCCCACTCTGTTTCCAGGGCAGATCCGGTCCGGGATTTGGCCCCGGTCGCTTGCTGGGCTGGACCCAGTCTGCAATTTATCCCCACTCTATTTCCGGGGCGAGCCCGGTCCTGCTTTCAGCCCCTGCCTCTTGCCGGCGCGGACCCGGTCCCGGTTGTAGCCCCGGTCCCTTGCCGGGGCAGATCCCGTCTGCATTTTATCCCCACTCTATTGCCGGGGCGGGCCCGGTCCGGGTTTTAGCCCTAGTCCCTTGCCGGTGCGGGCCCGGCCCCGGTTTTAGCCCCGGTGCATTCCCATGGCGGGCCCTGCCCTGGTTTTAGCCCCGGTGCATTCCCATGGTGGGCCCGGCCCGGGTTTTAGCCCTGGTGCATTCCCATGTCGGGCCCGGCTCGGGTTTTAGCCCCGGTGCATTCCCATGGCGGGCCCGGCCCTGGTTTTAGCCCCAGTCCCTTGCCGGAGAGGGCCCGGCTCGGGTTTTAGCCCCGGTGCATTCCCACGGCGGGCCCGGCCCCAGTTTTATCCCCAGTCCATTGCCGGGGTGGACTCGGTCCAGGTTTTAGCCCCACTCTATTTCCAGGGCGGATCCGGTCCGCGTTTTACCTCCGGTCCATTCCATGGCGGTCCCGGTCCCGGTTTTAGCCCCAGTCTGTTGCTGAGGCGGACCAGGTCCGGGTTTTAGCCCCAGTCCTTTGCCTTGGCGGACCTGGTCCGGTTTTTAGCCCCAGTCCCTTGCCGGGGCGGACACGGTCCTGGTTTTAGTCCCAGTCCATTCCCAGGTTCAACCTGGTCCGGGTTTTACCGTCAGTCCATTCCCAGGGCGGCTCTGGTCCGGGTTTTAGCCCCAGTCCTTTCCCAGGGTGGATCCAATCCCGGTTTTAGCCCCAGTCCCTTGCCAGCACGGACCCGGTCCGGGTTTTAGCCCCAGTCCCTTGCCGGCGCGGACCCGGTCCGCATTGTAGCCCCACTCTATTTCCAGGGCGGATCTGGTCCGGGTTTTAGCCCCAGTCTCTTGCCGGGGCGGACCCGGTCCGGGTTTTAGCCCCAGTCACTTGCCGGGGCGGACCCGGTCCGGGTTTTAGGTCCAGTCCCTTGCCGGCGTGGACCCGGTCCCGGTTTTAGTCCCAGTCCCTTGCCGGGGCGGACCCGGTCCGGGTTTTAGCCCCACTCTATTTCCGGGGCGGACCCGGTCCACATTTTAGCCCCACTCTATTTCCTGGGCGGACCCGGTCCGGGTTTTAGCCCCAGTCCATTCCCAGGCCCAACCTCGTCCAGGTTTTAGCCCCAGTCCATTCCCACGGCGGCTCCGGTCCTGGTTTCACCCCCAGTCCTTTCCCAAGGTGGATCCAATCCGGGTTTTAGCCCCAGGTCCTTGCCAGCAGGGACCCGGTCCGGGTTTTAGCCCCAGTCCCTTGCTGGGGCGGTCCCGGTCCTGGTTTTAGTCCCAGTCCCTTGCCGGCCCGGACCCGGTTCGAATTGTAGCCCCACTCTATTTCCAGGGCGGATCTGGTCTGGGTTTTAGCCCCAGTCCCTTGCCGGGGCAGACTTGGTCCGGGTTTTAGCCCCAGTCTGTTGCCGTTGCAGACCCGCTCCCGGTTTTAGCCCCGGTCCCTTGCTCGTGCAGACCCGGTCCAGGTTTTAGGCCCAGTCCCTTGCCGGCGCGGACCCGGTCCCGGTTTTAGTCCCAGTCCCTTGCCGGGGCGGATCCGGTCCTGGTTTTAGTCCCAGTCCCTTGCCGGGGCGGACCCGGTCCGGGTTTTAGCCCCACTCTATTTCCAGCGTGGATCCGGTCCGGGTTTTACCTCCGGTCCATTCCCATGGCGGACCCGGTCCTTGTTTTAGCCCCAGTCCATTCCCAGGGCGGCTCCGGTCTGGGTTTTACCCCCAGTCCTTTCCCAGGGTGGATCCAATCCGGGTTTTAGCCCCAGTCGCTTCCTGGGGTGGAACCGGTCCGGTTTTTAGCCCCAGTCCATTCCAGGGCGGACCCGGTCTGGGTTTTACCGCCAGTCCATTCCCAGGTCCAACCTGGTCCAGGTTTTACCGCCGGTCCATTCCCATGGCGTACCCGGTCCTGGTTTTAACCCCGGTTCATTCCTAGGGCGGATCCTGTACTGGTTTTACTGCCAGTCCATTCCTAGGTTGGATCAGGTCCAGGTTTTACCCCCAGTCCATCCCAGGCCCAACCTCGTCCGGGTTTTACCTCCAGTCCATTCCCAGAGCGGCTCCGGTCCGGGTTTTACCCCCAGTCCATTCCCAGGGTGTATCCAGTCCGGGTTATACCTCAGTCCATTCCCAGGGCGGATGCGGTCAGGGTTCTACCTCCGGTCCATTCCCAAGGCGGACCCGGTCCGGGTTTTAGCCCCAGTCCCTTGCAAGCGGTGACCCTGTCCCGGTTTTAGCCCCAGTCCCTTGCCGGGGCGGACCCAGACCCGGTTTTAGATCCTGTCCATTTCCGGCACGGACCTGGTCCGGGTTTTAGCTCCAGTCCCTTGCCAGCGCGGACCCGGTCCTGGTTTTAGCCCCAGTCCCTTGCCGGGGCGGACCCGGTCTGGGTTTTAGCCCCAGTCCCTTGCCGTTGCGGACCTGGTCTGGGTTTTAGACCTAGTCCCTTGCTGGGGCGGGTTTTAGCCCCAGTCCTTTGCCGGGGCAGAACTGGTCCGCATTTTAGCCCCACTCTATTTCCAGGGCGGACCCAGTCCGGGTTTTACCTCCGGTCCATTCCCATGGCGGTCCCGGTCCGGGTTTTATCCCCAGTCCTTTGCCGGTGCAGACCCGGTCCGCATTTTAGCCCCACTCTATTTCCAGGGCGGATCCGGTCCGGGTTTTGGCCTTAGTCCCTTGGCGGGGCGGGCCCGGTCCGGGTTTTAGCCCCACTCTATTTCCAGGGCGGATCCGGTCCCGGTTTTAGCCTTAGTCCCTTGGCCGGGCGGGCCCGGTCTGGGTTTTAGCCCCAGTCCCTTGCCGGTGCCGACCCGGTCCCGGTGTTAGCCCCAGTCTCTTGCTGCGGAGGATCCGGTCGGGTTTTAGCCTCACTTCCTTGCTGGCGAAGACCCGGTCCCGGTTTAGCCCCAGTCCGTTGCCGGCACGGACCTGGTCCTGGTTTTAGCCCTAGTCCCTTGCCGGGGCAGACCCGGTCCGGGTTTTAGCCCCAGTCCCTTGCAGGGATGGACCCGGTCCCGGTTTTAGCCTCAGTCCATTGCTGGGGTGGACGCGGTACGCATTTTTGCCCAACTCTATTTCCAGGACGGATCCGGTCCAGGTGTTACCTCCGGTCCATTCCCATGGCGGATCCAGTCCGGGTTTTAGCCCCATTCCCATGGCGGGGCCCGGTCCCGCTTTTAGCCCCGGTGCATTCCCATGGCGGGCCTGGTCCCGCTTTTAGCCCCGGTGCATTCCCATGGCGGGTCCGGTCTGGGTTTTAGCCTGACTCCATTGCTGGGGCCAACCCAGCTGGGTTTTAGCCCCGGTGCATTCCCATGGCAGACCCAGTCTGCATTTTATCCGCACTCTATTTCCGGTGCAGGCCCGGTTCAGGTTTTAGCCCCGGTCCCTTGCCGGCACGGACTCGGTCCGGGTTTTAGCCCCGGTCCGGGTTTTAGCCTCGGTGCATTCCCGTGGCAGGCCCGGCCCGGGTTTTAGCCCCATTTACTTGCCGGGGCGGGCCCGGCCCCGGATTTAGCCCCGGTGCATTCCTACGGCGGTCCCGGCCCGGGTTTTAGCCCCAGTCCATTGCCGGGGCGGACACGGTCCGGGTTTTATCCCCAGTCCATTACCAGGGTGGATCCGGTCCGGGTTTTACCTCCGGTCCATTCCCGTTGCAGACACGGTCTGGATTTTAGCCCCGGTGAATTGCTGGGGTGGGCCCGGTCCGGGTTTTAGTCACGGTGCATTCCTGGGGCGGGCCAGGGCCCGGTTTTAGCCCCGGTGCATTGCTGTTGCGGACACGGTTCATGTTTTAGCCCCACTCTGTTTCTAGGGCAGATCCGGTCCGGGATTTGGCCCCGGTCGCTTGCTGGGGTGGACCCAGTCTGCATTTTATCCCCACTCTATTTCTGGGGCGAGCCCGGTCCTGCTTTCAGCCCCTGCCACTTGCCGGCGCGGACCCGGTCCCGGTTTTAGCCCCAGTCCCTTGCCGGGGCAGATCCCGTCTGCATTTTATCCCCACTCTATTGCCGGTGCGGGCCCGGTCCGGGTTTTAGCCCTAGTCCCTTGCCGGGGCAGACATAGTCCGGGTTTTAGCACCAGTCCATTGCCGTGGCGGACCCCGTTCAGGTTTTAGCCCCACTCTATTTCCAGGGCGGATCCGGTCCGGGTTTTACCTCCGGTCCATTCCCATGTCGGGCCCGGCTCGGGTTTTAGCCCCGGTGCATTCCCATGGCGGGCCCGGCCCGGGTTGTAGCCCCAGTCCCTTGCCGGAGAGGGCCCGGCTCAGGTTTTAGCCCTGGTGCATTCCCACGGCGGGCCCGGCCCCAGTTTTATCCCCAGTCCATTGCCGGGGCGGACTCGGTCCAGGTTTTAGCCCCACTCTATTTCCAGGGCGGATCCGCTCCGTGTTTTACCTCCGGTCCATTCCCATGGCGGTCCCCGTCCCACTTGTAGCCCCAGTCCCTTGCTGGGGTGGACCCGGTCCCACTTGTAGCCCCAGTCCCTTGCAGGGATGGACTCGGTCCCGATTTTAGCCCCAGTCTCTTGCCGGGGAGCACCCGGTCCCGGTTTTAGCCTCAGTCCATTGCTGGGGTGGACGCGGTACGCATTTTTGCCCAACTCTATTTCCAGGGTGGATGTGGTCCATGTGTTACCTCCAGTGCATTCCCATGGCGGATCCGGTCCTGGTTTTAGCCCCATTCCCATGGCGGGCCCGGTCCCGCTTTTAGCCCCATTCCCATGGCGGGCCCGGTCCCGCTTTTAGCCCCGGTGCATTCCCATGGCAGGTCCGGTCTGGGTTTTAGCCCGAGTCCATTGCTGGGGCCGACCCAGCTGGGTTTTAGCCCCGGTGCATTCCCATGGCAGACCCAGGCTGCATTTTATCCGCACTCTGTTTCCGGTGCAGGCCCGGTCCGGGTTTTAGCCCCGGTGCCTTGCCGGCGCGGACGCGGTCCGGGTTTTAGCCCCGGTCCCTTGCCGGTGCGGACCCGGTCCGGGTTTTAGCCCCGGTCCGGGTTTTAGCCTCGGTGCATTCCCGTGGCAGGCCCGGCCTGGGTTTTAGCCTCATTTACTTGCCGGGGCGGGCCCGGCCCCGGCTTTAGCCCCGGTGCATTCCTATGGCGGTCCCGGCCCGGGTTTTAGCCCCAGTCCATTGCTGGGGCGGACTCGGTCCAGGTTTTATCCCGAGTCCATTACCAGGGCGGATCCGGTCCGGGTTTTACCTCCGGTCCATTCCCATTGCGGACACGGTCTGGGTTTTAGCCCTGGTGAATTGCCGGGGCGGGCCCGGCCCGGGTTTTAGTCACGGTGCATTCCTGGGGCGGGCCAGGCCCCGGTTATAGCCCTGGTGCATGGCCGTTGTGGACACAGTTCAGGTTTTAGCCCCACTCTGTTTCCAGGGCAGATCCGGTCCGGGATTTGGCCCCGGTCCCTTGCTGGGGTGGACCCAGTCTGCATTTTATCCCCACTCTATTTCCGGGGCGAGCCCGGTCCTGCTTTCAGCCCCTGCCTCTTGCCGGCGCGGACCCGGTCCCGGTTGTAGCCCCGGTCCCTTGCCGGGGCAGATCCCGTCTGCATTTTATCCCCACTCTATTGCCGGGGCGGGCCCGGTCCGGGTTTTAGCCCTAGTCCCTTGCCGGTGCGGGCCCGGCCCCGGTTTTAGCCCCGGTGCATTCCCATGGCGGGCCCTGCCCTGGTTTTAGCCCCGGTGCATTCCCATGGTGGGCCCGGCCCGGGTTTTAGCCCTGGTGCATTCCCATGTCGGGCCCGGCTCGGGTTTTAGCCCCGGTGCATTCCCATGGCGGGCCCGGCCCTGGTTTTAGCCCCAGTCCCTTGCCGGAGAGGGCCCGGCTCAGCTTTTAGCCCCGGTGCATTCCCACGGCGGGCCCGGCCCCAGTTTTATCCCCAGTCCATTGCCGGGGTGGACTCGGTCCAGGTTTTAGCCCCACTCTATTTCCAGGGCGGATCCGGTCCGCGTTTTACCTCCGGTCCATTCCATGGCGGTCCCGGTCCCGGTTTTAGCCCCAGTCTGTTGCTGAGGCGGACCAGGTCCGGGTTTTAGCCCCAGTCCTTTGCCTTGGCGGACCTGGTCCGGTTTTTAGCCCCAGTCCCTTGCCGGGGCGGACACGGTCCTGGTTTTAGTCCCAGTCCATTCCCAGGTTCAACCTGGTCCGGGTTTTACCGTCAGTCCATTCCCAGGGCGGCTCTGGTCCGGGTTTTAGCCCCAGTCCTTTCCCAGGGTGGATCCAATCCCGGTTTTAGCCCCAGTCCCTTGCCAGCACGGACCCGGTCCGGGTTTTAGCCCCAGTCCCTTGCCGGCGCGGACCCGGTCCGCATTGTAGCCCCACTCTATTTCCAGGGCGGATCTGGTCCGGGTTTTAGCCCCAGTCTCTTGCCGGGGCGGACCCGGTCCGGGTTTTAGCCCCAGTCACTTGCCGGGGCGGACCCGGTCCGGGTTTTAGGTCCAGTCCCTTGCCGGCGTGGACCCGGTCCCGGTTTTAGTCCCAGTCCCTTGCCGGGGCGGACCCGGTCCGGGTTTTAGCCCCACTCTATTTCCGGGGCGGACCCGGTCCACATTTTAGCCCCACTCTATTTCCTGGGCGGACCCGGTCCGGGTTTTAGCCCCAGTCCATTCCCAGGCCCAACCTCGTCCAGGTTTTAGCCCCAGTCCATTCCCACGGCGGCTCCGGTCCTGGTTTCACCCCCAGTCCTTTCCCAAGGTGGATCCAATCCGGGTTTTAGCCCCAGGTCCTTGCCAGCAGGGACCCGGTCCGGGTTTTAGCCCCAGTCCCTTGCTGGGGCGGTCCCGGTCCTGGTTTTAGTCCCAGTCCCTTGCCGGCGCGGACCCGGTTCGAATTGTAGCCCCACTCTATTTCCAGGGCGGATCTGGTCTGGGTTTTAGCCCCAGTCCCTTGCCGGGGCAGACTTGGTCCGGGTTTTAGCCCCAGTCTGTTGCCGTTGCAGACCCGCTCCCGGTTTTAGCCCCGGTCCCTTGCTCGTGCAGACCCGGTCCAGGTTTTAGGCCCAGTGACTTGCCGGCGCGGATCCGGTCCTGGTTTTAGTCCCAGTCCCTTGCCGGGGCGGATCCGGTCCTGGTTTTAGTCCCAGTCCCTTGCCGGGGCGGACCCGGTCCGGGTTTTAGCCCCACTCTATTTCCAGCGTGGATCCGGTCCGGGTTTTACCTCCGGTCCATTCCCATGGCGGACCCGGTCCTTGTTTTAGCCCCAGTCCATTCCCAGGGCGGCTCCGGTCTGGGTTTTACCCCCAGTCCTTTCCCAGGGTGGATCCAATCCGGGTTTTAGCCCCAGTCGCTTCCTGGGGTGGAACCGGTCCGGTTTTTAGCCCCAGTCCATTCCAGGGCGGACCCGGTCTGGGTTTTACCGCCAGTCCATTCCCAGGTCCAACCTGGTCCAGGTTTTACCGCCGGTCCATTCCCATGGCGTACCCGGTCCTGGTTTTAACCCCGGTTCATTCCTAGGGCGGATCCTGTACTGGTTTTACTGCCAGTCCATTCCTAGGTTGGATCCGGTCCAGGTTTTACCCCCAGTCCATTCCCAGGCCCAACCTCGTCCGGGTTTTACCTCCAGTCCATTCCCAGAGCGGCTCCGGTCCGGGTTTTACCCCCAGTCCATTCCCAGGGTGTATCCAGTCCGGGTTATACCTCAGTCCATTCCCAGGGCGGATGCGGTCAGGGTTCTACCTCCGGTCCATTCCCAAGGCGGACCCGGTCCGGGTTTTAGCCCCAGTCCCTTGCAAGCGGTGACCCTGTCCCGGTTTTAGCCCCAGTCCCTTGCCGGGGCGGACCCAGACCCGGTTTTAGATCCTGTCCATTTCCGGCACGGACCTGGTCCGGGTTTTAGCTCCAGTCCCTTGCCAGCGCGGACCCGGTCCTGGTTTTAGCCCCAGTCCCTTGCCGGGGCGGACCCGGTCTGGGTTTTAGCCCCAGTCCCTTGCCGTTGCGGACCTGGTCTGGGTTTTAGACCTAGTCCCTTGCTGGGGCGGGTTTTAGCCCCAGTCCTTTGCCGGGGCAGAACTGGTCCGCATTTTAGCCCCACTCTATTTCCAGGGCGGACCCAGTCCGGGTTTTACCTCCGGTCCATTCCCATGGCGGTCCCGGTCCGGGTTTTATCCCCAGTCCTTTGCCGGTGCAGACCCGGTCCGCATTTTAGCCCCACTCTATTTCCAGGGCGGATCCGGTCCGGGTTTTGGCCTTAGTCCCTTGGCGGGGCGGGCCCGGTCCGGGTTTTAGCCCCACTCTATTTCCAGGGCGGATCCGGTCCCGGTTTTAGCCTTAGTCCCTTGGCCGGGCGGGCCCGGTCTGGGTTTTAGCCCCAGTCCCTTGCCGGTGCCGACCCGGTCCCGGTGTTAGCCCCAGTCTCTTGCTGCGGAGGATCCGGTCGGGTTTTAGCCTCACTTCCTTGCTGGCGAAGACCCGGTCCCGGTTTAGCCCCAGTCCGTTGCCGGCACGGACCTGGTCCTGGTTTTAGCCCTAGTCCCTTGCCGGGGCAGACCCGGTCCGGGTTTTAGCCCCAGTCCCTTGCAGGGATGGACCCGGTCCCGGTTTTAGCCTCAGTCCATTGCTGGGGTGGACGCGGTACGCATTTTTGCCCAACTCTATTTCCAGGGCGGATCCGGTCCAGGTGTTACCTCCGGTCCATTCCCATGGCGGATCCAGTCCGGGTTTTAGCCCCATTCCCATGGCGGGGCCCGGTCCCGCTTTTAGCCCCGGTGCATTCCCATGGCGGGCCTGGTCCCGCTTTTAGCCCCGGTGCATTCCCATGGCGGGTCCGGTCTGGGTTTTAGCCTGACTCCATTGCTGGGGCCAACCCAGCTGGGTTTTAGCCCCGGTGCATTCCCATGGCAGACCCAGTCTGCATTTTATCCGCACTCTATTTCCGGTGCAGGCCCGGTTCAGGTTTTAGCCCCGGTCCCTTGCCGGCACGGACTCGGTCCGGGTTTTAGCCCCGGTCCGGGTTTTAGCCTCGGTGCATTCCCGTGGCAGGCCCGGCCCGGGTTTTAGCCCCATTTACTTGCCGGGGCGGGCCCGGCCCCGGATTTAGCCCCGGTGCATTCCTACGGCGGTCCCGGCCCGGGTTTTAGCCCCAGTCCATTGCCGGGGCGGACACGGTCCGGGTTTTATCCCCAGTCCATTACCAGGGTGGATCCGGTCCGGGTTTTACCTCCGGTCCATTCCCGTTGCAGACACGGTCTGGATTTTAGCCCCGGTGAATTGCTGGGGTGGGCCCGGTCCGGGTTTTAGTCACGGTGCATTCCTGGGGCGGGCCAGGGCCCGGTTTTAGCCCCGGTGCATTGCTGTTGCGGACACGGTTCATGTTTTAGCCCCACTCTGTTTCTAGGGCAGATCCGGTCCGGGATTTGGCCCCGGTCGCTTGCTGGGGTGGACCCAGTCTGCATTTTATCCCCACTCTATTTCTGGGGCGAGCCCGGTCCTGCTTTCAGCCCCTGCCACTTGCCGGCGCGGACCCGGTCCCGGTTTTAGCCCCAGTCCCTTGCCGGGGCAGATCCCGTCTGCATTTTATCCCCACTCTATTGCCGGTGCGGGCCCGGTCCGGGTTTTAGCCCTAGTCCCTTGCCGGGGCAGACATAGTCCGGGTTTTAGCACCAGTCCATTGCCGTGGCGGACCCCGTTCAGGTTTTAGCCCCACTCTATTTCCAGGGCGGATCCGGTCCGGGTTTTACCTCCGGTCCATTCCCATGTCGGGCCCGGCTCGGGTTTTAGCCCCGGTGCATTCCCATGGCGGGCCCGGCCCGGGTTGTAGCCCCAGTCCCTTGCCGGAGAGGGCCCGGCTCAGGTTTTAGCCCTGGTGCATTCCCACGGCGGGCCCGGCCCCAGTTTTATCCCCAGTCCATTGCCGGGGCGGACTCGGTCCAGGTTTTAGCCCCACTCTATTTCCAGGGCGGATCCGCTCCGTGTTTTACCTCCGGTCCATTCCCATGGCGGTCCCCGTCCCACTTGTAGCCCCAGTCCCTTGCTGGGGTGGACCCGGTCCCACTTGTAGCCCCAGTCCCTTGCAGGGATGGACTCGGTCCCGATTTTAGCCCCAGTCTCTTGCCGGGGAGCACCCGGTCCCGGTTTTAGCCTCAGTCCATTGCTGGGGTGGACGCGGTACGCATTTTTGCCCAACTCTATTTCCAGGGTGGATGTGGTCCATGTGTTACCTCCAGTGCATTCCCATGGCGGATCCGGTCCTGGTTTTAGCCCCATTCCCATGGCGGGCCCGGTCCCGCTTTTAGCCCCATTCCCATGGCGGGCCCGGTCCCGCTTTTAGCCCCGGTGCATTCCCATGGCAGGTCCGGTCTGGGTTTTAGCCCGAGTCCATTGCTGGGGCCGACCCAGCTGGGTTTTAGCCCCGGTGCATTCCCATGGCAGACCCAGGCTGCATTTTATCCGCACTCTGTTTCCGGTGCAGGCCCGGTCCGGGTTTTAGCCCCGGTGCCTTGCCGGCGCGGACGCGGTCCGGGTTTTAGCCCCGGTCCCTTGCCGGTGCGGACCCGGTCCGGGTTTTAGCCCCGGTCCGGGTTTTAGCCTCGGTGCATTCCCGTGGCAGGCCCGGCCTGGGTTTTAGCCTCATTTACTTGCCGGGGCGGGCCCGGCCCCGGCTTTAGCCCCGGTGCATTCCTATGGCGGTCCCGGCCCGGGTTTTAGCCCCAGTCCATTGCTGGGGCGGACTCGGTCCAGGTTTTATCCCGAGTCCATTACCAGGGCGGATCCGGTCCGGGTTTTACCTCCGGTCCATTCCCATTGCGGACACGGTCTGGGTTTTAGCCCTGGTGAATTGCCGGGGCGGGCCCGGCCCGGGTTTTAGTCACGGTGCATTCCTGGGGCGGGCCAGGCCCCGGTTATAGCCCTGGTGCATGGCCGTTGTGGACACAGTTCAGGTTTTAGCCCCACTCTGTTTCCAGGGCAGATCCGGTCCGGGATTTGGCCCCGGTCCCTTGCTGGGGTGGACCCAGTCTGCATTTTATCCCCACTCTATTTCCGGGGCGAGCCCGGTCCTGCTTTCAGCCCCTGCCTCTTGCCGGCGCGGACCCGGTCCCGGTTGTAGCCCCGGTCCCTTGCCGGGGCAGATCCCGTCTGCATTTTATCCCCACTCTATTGCCGGGGCGGGCCCGGTCCGGGTTTTAGCCCTAGTCCCTTGCCGGTGCGGGCCCGGCCCCGGTTTTAGCCCCGGTGCATTCCCATGGCGGGCCCTGCCCTGGTTTTAGCCCCGGTGCATTCCCATGGTGGGCCCGGCCCGGGTTTTAGCCCTGGTGCATTCCCATGTCGGGCCCGGCTCGGGTTTTAGCCCCGGTGCATTCCCATGGCGGGCCCGGCCCTGGTTTTAGCCCCAGTCCCTTGCCGGAGAGGGCCCGGCTCAGCTTTTAGCCCCGGTGCATTCCCACGGCGGGCCCGGCCCCAGTTTTATCCCCAGTCCATTGCCGGGGTGGACTCGGTCCAGGTTTTAGCCCCACTCTATTTCCAGGGCGGATCCGGTCCGCGTTTTACCTCCGGTCCATTCCATGGCGGTCCCGGTCCCGGTTTTAGCCCCAGTCTGTTGCTGAGGCGGACCAGGTCCGGGTTTTAGCCCCAGTCCTTTGCCTTGGCGGACCTGGTCCGGTTTTTAGCCCCAGTCCCTTGCCGGGGCGGACACGGTCCTGGTTTTAGTCCCAGTCCATTCCCAGGTTCAACCTGGTCCGGGTTTTACCGTCAGTCCATTCCCAGGGCGGCTCTGGTCCGGGTTTTAGCCCCAGTCCTTTCCCAGGGTGGATCCAATCCCGGTTTTAGCCCCAGTCCCTTGCCAGCACGGACCCGGTCCGGGTTTTAGCCCCAGTCCCTTGCCGGCGCGGACCCGGTCCGCATTGTAGCCCCACTCTATTTCCAGGGCGGATCTGGTCCGGGTTTTAGCCCCAGTCTCTTGCCGGGGCGGACCCGGTCCGGGTTTTAGCCCCAGTCACTTGCCGGGGCGGACCCGGTCCGGGTTTTAGGTCCAGTCCCTTGCCGGCGTGGACCCGGTCCCGGTTTTAGTCCCAGTCCCTTGCCGGGGCGGACCCGGTCCGGGTTTTAGCCCCACTCTATTTCCGGGGCGGACCCGGTCCACATTTTAGCCCCACTCTATTTCCTGGGCGGACCCGGTCCGGGTTTTAGCCCCAGTCCATTCCCAGGCCCAACCTCGTCCAGGTTTTAGCCCCAGTCCATTCCCACGGCGGCTCCGGTCCTGGTTTCACCCCCAGTCCTTTCCCAAGGTGGATCCAATCCGGGTTTTAGCCCCAGGTCCTTGCCAGCAGGGACCCGGTCCGGGTTTTAGCCCCAGTCCCTTGCTGGGGCGGTCCCGGTCCTGGTTTTAGTCCCAGTCCCTTGCCGGCGCGGACCCGGTTCGAATTGTAGCCCCACTCTATTTCCAGGGCGGATCTGGTCTGGGTTTTAGCCCCAGTCCCTTGCCGGGGCAGACTTGGTCCGGGTTTTAGCCCCAGTCTGTTGCCGTTGCAGACCCGCTCCCGGTTTTAGCCCCGGTCCCTTGCTCGTGCAGACCCGGTCCAGGTTTTAGGCCCAGTCCCTTGCCGGCGCGGACCCGGTCCCGGTTTTAGTCCCAGTCCCTTGCCGGGGCGGATCCGGTCCTGGTTTTAGTCCCAGTCCCTTGCCGGGGCGGACCCGGTCCGGATTTTAGCCCCACTCTATTTCCAGCGTGGATCCGGTCCGGGTTTTACCTCCGGTCCATTCCCATGGCGGACCCGGTCCTTGTTTTAGCCCCAGTCCATTCCCAGGGCGGCTCCGGTCTGGGTTTTACCCCCAGTCCTTTCCCAGGGTGGATCCAATCCGGGTTTTAGCCCCAGTCGCTTCCTGGGGTGGAACCGGTCCGGTTTTTAGCCCCAGTCCATTCCAGGGCGGACCCGGTCTGGGTTTTACCGCCAGTCCATTCCCAGGTCCAACCTGGTCCAGGTTTTACCGCCGGTCCATTCCCATGGCGTACCCGGTCCTGGTTTTAACCCCGGTTCATTCCTAGGGCGGATCCTGTACTGGTTTTACTGCCAGTCCATTCCTAGGTTGGATCAGGTCCAGGTTTTACCCCCAGTCCATCCCAGGCCCAACCTCGTCCGGGTTTTACCTCCAGTCCATTCCCAGGGTGTATCCAGTCCGGGTTATACCTCAGTCCATTCCCAGGGCGGATGCGGTCAGGGTTCTACCTCCGGTCCATTCCCAAGGCGGACCCGGTCCGGGTTTTAGCCCCAGTCCCTTGCAAGCGGTGACCCTGTCCCGGTTTTAGCCCCAGTCCCTTGCCGG
This sequence comes from Phalacrocorax aristotelis, assembly GCF_949628215.1. Lineage (NCBI taxonomy): Eukaryota > Metazoa > Chordata > Aves > Suliformes > Phalacrocoracidae > Phalacrocorax > Phalacrocorax aristotelis. The sequence goes on along the minus strand of NC_134276.1, from coordinate 133,891,307 downwards.
GGCGGACCCAGACCCGGTTTTAGATCCTGTCCATTTCCGGCACGGACCTGGTCCGGGTTTTAGCTCCAGTCCCTTGCCAGCGCGGACCCGGTCCTGGTTTTAGCCCCAGTCCCTTGCCGGGGCGGACCCGGTCTGGGTTTTAGCCCCAGTCCCTTGCCGTTGCGGACCTGGTCTGGGTTTTAGACCTAGTCCCTTGCTGGGGCGGGTTTTAGCCCCAGTCCTTTGCCGGGGCAGAACTGGTCCGCATTTTAGCCCCACTCTATTTCCAGGGCGGACCCAGTCCGGGTTTTACCTCCGGTCCATTCCCATGGCGGTCCCGGTCCGGGTTTTATCCCCAGTCCTTTGCCGGTGCAGACCCGGTCCGCATTTTAGCCCCACTCTATTTCCAGGGCGGATCCGGTCCGGGTTTTGGCCTTAGTCCCTTGGCGGGGCGGGCCCGGTCCGGGTTTTAGCCCCACTCTATTTCCAGGGCGGATCCGGTCCCGGTTTTAGCCTTAGTCCCTTGGCCGGGCGGGCCCGGTCTGGGTTTTAGCCCCAGTCCCTTGCCGGTGCCGACCCGGTCCCGGTGTTAGCCCCAGTCTCTTGCTGCGGAGGATCCGGTCGGGTTTTAGCCTCACTTCCTTGCTGGCGAAGACCCGGTCCCGGTTTAGCCCCAGTCCGTTGCCGGCACGGACCTGGTCCTGGTTTTAGCCCTAGTCCCTTGCCGGGGCAGACCCGGTCCGGGTTTTAGCCCCAGTCCCTTGCAGGGATGGACCCGGTCCCGGTTTTAGCCTCAGTCCATTGCTGGGGTGGACGCGGTACGCATTTTTGCCCAACTCTATTTCCAGGGCGGATCCGGTCCAGGTGTTACCTCCGGTCCATTCCCATGGCGGATCCAGTCCGGGTTTTAGCCCCATTCCCATGGCGGGGCCCGGTCCCGCTTTTAGCCCCGGTGCATTCCCATGGCGGGCCTGGTCCCGCTTTTAGCCCTGGTGCATTCCCATGGCGGGTCCGGTCTGGGTTTTAGCCTGACTCCATTGCTGGGGCCAACCCAGCTGGGTTTTAGCCCCGGTGCATTCCCATTGCAGACCCAGTCTGCATTTTATCCGCACTCTATTTCCGGTGCAGGCCCGGTTCAGGTTTTAGCCCCGGTCCCTTGCCGGCACGGACTCGGTCCGGGTTTTAGCCCCGGTCCGGGTTTTAGCCTCGGTGCATTCCCGTGGCAGGCCCGGCCCGGGTTTTAGCCCCATTTACTTGCCGGGGCGGGCCCGGCCCCGGATTTAGCCCCGGTGCATTCCTACGGCGGTCCCGGCCCGGGTTTTAGCCCCAGTCCATTGCCGGGGCGGACACGGTCCGGGTTTTATCCCCAGTCCATTACCAGGGTGGATCCGGTCCGGGTTTTACCTCCGGTCCATTCCCGTTGCAGACACGGTCTGGATTTTAGCCCCGGTGAATTGCTGGGGTGGGCCCGGTCCGGGTTTTAGTCACGGTGCATTCCTGGGGCGGGCCAGGGCCCGGTTTTAGCCCCGGTGCATTGCTGTTGCGGACACGGTTCATGTTTTAGCCCCACTCTGTTTCTAGGGCAGATCCGGTCCGGGATTTGGCCCCGGTCGCTTGCTGGGGTGGACCCAGTCTGCATTTTATCCCCACTCTATTTCTGGGGCGAGCCCGGTCCTGCTTTCAGCCCCTGCCACTTGCCGGCGCGGACCCGGTCCCGGTTTTAGCCCCAGTCCCTTGCCGGGGCAGATCCCGTCTGCATTTTATCCCCACTCTATTGCCGGGGCGGGCCCGGTCCGGGTTTTAGCCCTAGTCCCTTGCCGGGGCGGACATAGTCCGGGTTTTAGCACCAGTCCATTGCCGTGGCGGACCCCGTTCAGGTTTTAGCCCCACTCTATTTCCAGGGCGGATCCGGTCCGGGTTTTACCTCCGGTCCATTCCCATGTCGGGCCCGGCTCGGGTTTTAGCCCCGGTGCATTCCCATGGCGGGCCCGGCCCGGGTTGTAGCCCCAGTCCCTTGCCGGAGAGGGCCCGGCTCAGGTTTTAGCCCTGGTGCATTCCCACGGCGGGCCCGGCCCCAGTTTTATCCCCAGTCCATTGCCGGGGCGGACTCGGTCCAGGTTTTAGCCCCACTCTATTTCCAGGGCGGATCCGCTCCGTGTTTTACCTCCGGTCCATTCCCATGGCGGTCCCCGTCCCACTTGTAGCCCCAGTCCCTTGCTGGGGTGGACCCGGTCCCACTTGTAGCCCCAGTCCCTTGCAGGGATGGACTCGGTCCCGATTTTAGCCCCAGTCTCTTGCCGGGGAGCACCCGGTCCCGGTTTTAGCCTCAGTCCATTGCTGGGGTGGACGCGGTACGCATTTTTGCCCAACTCTATTTCCAGGGTGGATGTGGTCCATGTGTTACCTCCAGTGCATTCCCATGGCGGATCCGGTCCTGGTTTTAGCCCCATTCCCATGGCGGGCCCGGTCCCGCTTTTAGCCCCATTCCCATGGCGGGCCCGGTCCCGCTTTTAGCCCCGGTGCATTCCCATGGCAGGTCCGGTCTGGGTTTTAGCCCGAGTCCATTGCTGGGGCCGACCCAGCTGGGTTTTAGCCCCGGTGCATTCCCATGGCAGACCCAGGCTGCATTTTATCCGCACTCTGTTTCCGGTGCAGGCCCGGTCCGGGTTTTAGCCCCGGTGCCTTGCCGGCGCGGACGCGGTCCGGGTTTTAGCCCCGGTCCCTTGCCGGTGCGGACCCGGTCCGGGTTTTAGCCCCGGTCCGGGTTTTAGCCTCGGTGCATTCCCGTGGCAGGCCCGGCCTGGGTTTTAGCCTCATTTACTTGCCGGGGCGGGCCCGGCCCCGGATTTAGCCCCGGTGCATTCCTATGGCGGTCCCGGCCCGGGTTTTAGCCCCAGTCCATTGCTGGGGCGGACTCGGTCCAGGTTTTATCCCGAGTCCATTACCAGGGCGGATCCGGTCCGGGTTTTACCTCCGGTCCATTCCCATTGCGGACACGGTCTGGGTTTTAGCCCTGGTGAATTGCCGGGGCGGGCCCGGCCCGGGTTTTAGTCACGGTGCATTCCTGGGGCGGGCCAGGCCCCGGTTATAGCCCTGGTGCATGGCCGTTGCGGACACAGTTCATGTTTTAGCCCCACTCTGTTTCCAGGGCAGATCCGGTCCGGGATTTGGCCCCGGTCGCTTGCTGGGCTGGACCCAGTCTGCAATTTATCCCCACTCTATTTCCGGGGCGAGCCCGGTCCTGCTTTCAGCCCCTGCCTCTTGCCGGCGCGGACCCGGTCCCGGTTGTAGCCCCGGTCCCTTGCCGGGGCAGATCCCGTCTGCATTTTATCCCCACTCTATTGCCGGGGCGGGCCCGGTCCGGGTTTTAGCCCTAGTCCCTTGCCGGTGCGGGCCCGGCCCCGGTTTTAGCCCCGGTGCATTCCCATGGCGGGCCCTGCCCTGGTTTTAGCCCCGGTGCATTCCCATGGTGGGCCCGGCCCGGGTTTTAGCCCTGGTGCATTCCCATGTCGGGCCCGGCTCGGGTTTTAGCCCCGGTGCATTCCCATGGCGGGCCCGGCCCTGGTTTTAGCCCCAGTCCCTTGCCGGAGAGGGCCCGGCTCGGGTTTTAGCCCCGGTGCATTCCCACGGCGGGCCCGGCCCCAGTTTTATCCCCAGTCCATTGCCGGGGTGGACTCGGTCCAGGTTTTAGCCCCACTCTATTTCCAGGGCGGATCCGGTCCGCGTTTTACCTCCGGTCCATTCCATGGCGGTCCCGGTCCCGGTTTTAGCCCCAGTCTGTTGCTGAGGCGGACCAGGTCCGGGTTTTAGCCCCAGTCCTTTGCCTTGGCGGACCTGGTCCGGTTTTTAGCCCCAGTCCCTTGCCGGGGCGGACACGGTCCTGGTTTTAGTCCCAGTCCATTCCCAGGTTCAACCTGGTCCGGGTTTTACCGTCAGTCCATTCCCAGGGCGGCTCTGGTCCGGGTTTTAGCCCCAGTCCTTTCCCAGGGTGGATCCAATCCCGGTTTTAGCCCCAGTCCCTTGCCAGCACGGACCCGGTCCGGGTTTTAGCCCCAGTCCCTTGCCGGCGCGGACCCGGTCCGCATTGTAGCCCCACTCTATTTCCAGGGCGGATCTGGTCCGGGTTTTAGCCCCAGTCTCTTGCCGGGGCGGACCCGGTCCGGGTTTTAGCCCCAGTCACTTGCCGGGGCGGACCCGGTCCGGGTTTTAGGTCCAGTCCCTTGCCGGCGTGGACCCGGTCCCGGTTTTAGTCCCAGTCCCTTGCCGGGGCGGACCCGGTCCGGGTTTTAGCCCCACTCTATTTCCGGGGCGGACCCGGTCCACATTTTAGCCCCACTCTATTTCCTGGGCGGACCCGGTCCGGGTTTTAGCCCCAGTCCATTCCCAGGCCCAACCTCGTCCAGGTTTTAGCCCCAGTCCATTCCCACGGCGGCTCCGGTCCTGGTTTCACCCCCAGTCCTTTCCCAAGGTGGATCCAATCCGGGTTTTAGCCCCAGGTCCTTGCCAGCAGGGACCCGGTCCGGGTTTTAGCCCCAGTCCCTTGCTGGGGCGGTCCCGGTCCTGGTTTTAGTCCCAGTCCCTTGCCGGCGCGGACCCGGTTCGAATTGTAGCCCCACTCTATTTCCAGGGCGGATCTGGTCTGGGTTTTAGCCCCAGTCCCTTGCCGGGGCAGACTTGGTCCGGGTTTTAGCCCCAGTCTGTTGCCGTTGCAGACCCGCTCCCGGTTTTAGCCCCGGTCCCTTGCTCGTGCAGACCCGGTCCAGGTTTTAGGCCCAGTCCCTTGCCGGCGCGGACCCGGTCCCGGTTTTAGTCCCAGTCCCTTGCCGGGGCGGATCCGGTCCTGGTTTTAGTCCCAGTCCCTTGCCGGGGCGGACCCGGTCCGGATTTTAGCCCCACTCTATTTCCAGCGTGGATCCGGTCCGGGTTTTACCTCCGGTCCATTCTCATGGCGGACCCGGTCCTTGTTTTAGCCCCAGTCCATTCCCAGGGCGGCTCCGGTCTGGGTTTTACCCCCAGTCCTTTCCCAGGTCCAACCTGGTCCAGGTTTTACCGCCGGTCCATTCCCATGGCGTACCCGGTCCTGGTTTTAACCCCGGTTCATTCCTAGGGCGGATCCTGTACTGGTTTTACTGCCAGTCCATTCCTAGGTTGGATCAGGTCCAGGTTTTACCCCCAGTCCATCCCAGGCCCAACCTCGTCCGGGTTTTACCTCCAGTCCATTCCCAGAGCGGCTCCGGTCCGGGTTTTACCCCCAGTCCATTCCCAGGGTGTATCCAGTCCGGGTTATACCTCAGTCCATTCCCAGGGCGGATGCGGTCAGGGTTCTACCTCCGGTCCATTCCCAAGGCGGACCCGGTCCGGGTTTTAGCCCCAGTCCCTTGCAAGCGGTGACCCTGTCCCGGTTTTAGCCCCAGTCCCTTGCCGGGGCGGACCCAGACCCGGTTTTAGATCCTGTCCATTTCCGGCACGGACCTGGTCCGGGTTTTAGCTCCAGTCCCTTGCCAGCGCGGACCCGGTCCTGGTTTTAGCCCCAGTCCCTTGCCGGGGCGGACCCGGTCTGGGTTTTAGCCCCAGTCCCTTGCCGTTGCGGACCTGGTCTGGGTTTTAGACCTAGTCCCTTGCTGGGGCGGGTTTTAGCCCCAGTCCTTTGCCGGGGCAGAACTGGTCCGCATTTTAGCCCCACTCTATTTCCAGGGCGGACCCAGTCCGGGTTTTACCTCCGGTCCATTCCCATGGCGGTCCCGGTCCGGGTTTTATCCCCAGTCCTTTGCCGGTGCAGACCCGGTCCGCATTTTAGCCCCACTCTATTTCCAGGGCGGATCCGGTCCGGGTTTTGGCCTTAGTCCCTTGGCGGGGCGGGCCCGGTCCGGGTTTTAGCCCCACTCTATTTCCAGGGCGGATCCGGTCCCGGTTTTAGCCTTAGTCCCTTGGCCGGGCGGGCCCGGTCTGGGTTTTAGCCCCAGTCCCTTGCCGGTGCCGACCCGGTCCCGGTGTTAGCCCCAGTCTCTTGCTGCGGAGGATCCGGTCGGGTTTTAGCCTCACTTCCTTGCTGGCGAAGACCCGGTCCCGGTTTAGCCCCAGTCCGTTGCCGGCACGGACCTGGTCCTGGTTTTAGCCCTAGTCCCTTGCCGGGGCAGACCCGGTCCGGGTTTTAGCCCCAGTCCCTTGCAGGGATGGACCCGGTCCCGGTTTTAGCCTCAGTCCATTGCTGGGGTGGACGCGGTACGCATTTTTGCCCAACTCTATTTCCAGGGCGGATCCGGTCCAGGTGTTACCTCCGGTCCATTCCCATGGCGGATCCAGTCCGGGTTTTAGCCCCATTCCCATGGCGGGGCCCGGTCCCGCTTTTAGCCCCGGTGCATTCCCATGGCGGGCCTGGTCCCGCTTTTAGCCCCGGTGCATTCCCATGGCGGGTCCGGTCTGGGTTTTAGCCTGACTCCATTGCTGGGGCCAACCCAGCTGGGTTTTAGCCCCGGTGCATTCCCATGGCAGACCCAGTCTGCATTTTATCCGCACTCTATTTCCGGTGCAGGCCCGGTTCAGGTTTTAGCCCCGGTCCCTTGCCGGCACGGACTCGGTCCGGGTTTTAGCCCCGGTCCGGGTTTTAGCCTCGGTGCATTCCCGTGGCAGGCCCGGCCCGGGTTTTAGCCCCATTTACTTGCCGGGGCGGGCCCGGCCCCGGATTTAGCCCCGGTGCATTCCTACGGCGGTCCCGGCCCGGGTTTTAGCCCCAGTCCATTGCCGGGGCGGACACGGTCCGGGTTTTATCCCCAGTCCATTACCAGGGTGGATCCGGTCCGGGTTTTACCTCCGGTCCATTCCCGTTGCAGACACGGTCTGGATTTTAGCCCCGGTGAATTGCTGGGGTGGGCCCGGTCCGGGTTTTAGTCACGGTGCATTCCTGGGGCGGGCCAGGGCCCGGTTTTAGCCCCGGTGCATTGCTGTTGCGGACACGGTTCATGTTTTAGCCCCACTCTGTTTCTAGGGCAGATCCGGTCCGGGATTTGGCCCCGGTCGCTTGCTGGGGTGGACCCAGTCTGCATTTTATCCCCACTCTATTTCTGGGGCGAGCCCGGTCCTGCTTTCAGCCCCTGCCACTTGCCGGCGCGGACCCGGTCCCGGTTTTAGCCCCAGTCCCTTGCCGGGGCAGATCCCGTCTGCATTTTATCCCCACTCTATTGCCGGGGCGGGCCCGGTCCGGGTTTTAGCCCTAGTCCCTTGCCGGGGCGGACATAGTCCGGGTTTTAGCACCAGTCCATTGCCGTGGCGGACCCCGTTCAGGTTTTAGCCCCACTCTATTTCCAGGGCGGATCCGGTCCGGGTTTTACCTCCGGTCCATTCCCATGTCGGGCCCGGCTCGGGTTTTAGCCCCGGTGCATTCCCATGGCGGGCCCGGCCCGGGTTGTAGCCCCAGTCCCTTGCCGGAGAGGGCCCGGCTCAGGTTTTAGCCCTGGTGCATTCCCACGGCGGGCCCGGCCCCAGTTTTATCCCCAGTCCATTGCCGGGGCGGACTCGGTCCAGGTTTTAGCCCCACTCTATTTCCAGGGCGGATCCGCTCCGTGTTTTACCTCCGGTCCATTCCCATGGCGGTCCCCGTCCCACTTGTAGCCCCAGTCCCTTGCTGGGGTGGACCCGGTCCCACTTGTAGCCCCAGTCCCTTGCAGGGATGGACTCGGTCCCGATTTTAGCCCCAGTCTCTTGCCGGGGAGCACCCGGTCCCGGTTTTAGCCTCAGTCCATTGCTGGGGTGGACGCGGTACGCATTTTTGCCCAACTCTATTTCCAGGGTGGATGTGGTCCATGTGTTACCTCCAGTGCATTCCCATGGCGGATCCGGTCCTGGTTTTAGCCCCATTCCCATGGCGGGCCCGGTCCCGCTTTTAGCCCCATTCCCATGGCGGGCCCGGTCCCGCTTTTAGCCCCGGTGCATTCCCATGGCAGGTCCGGTCTGGGTTTTAGCCCGAGTCCATTGCTGGGGCCGACCCAGCTGGGTTTTAGCCCCGGTGCATTCCCATGGCAGACCCAGGCTGCATTTTATCCGCACTCTGTTTCCGGTGCAGGCCCGGTCCGGGTTTTAGCCCCGGTGCCTTGCCGGCGCGGACGCGGTCCGGGTTTTAGCCCCGGTCCCTTGCCGGTGCGGACCCGGTCCGGGTTTTAGCCCCGGTCCGGGTTTTAGCCTCGGTGCATTCCCGTGGCAGGCCCGGCCTGGGTTTTAGCCTCATTTACTTGCCGGGGCGGGCCCGGCCCCGGATTTAGCCCCGGTGCATTCCTATGGCGGTCCCGGCCCGGGTTTTAGCCCCAGTCCATTGCTGGGGCGGACTCGGTCCAGGTTTTATCCCGAGTCCATTACCAGGGCGGATCCGGTCCGGGTTTTACCTCCGGTCCATTCCCATTGCGGACACGGTCTGGGTTTTAGCCCTGGTGAATTGCCGGGGCGGGCCCGGCCCGGGTTTTAGTCACGGTGCATTCCTGGGGCGGGCCAGGCCCCGGTTATAGCCCTGGTGCATGGCCGTTGCGGACACAGTTCAGGTTTTAGCCCCACTCTGTTTCCAGGGCAGATCCGGTCCGGGATTTGGCCCCGGTCGCTTGCTGGGCTGGACCCAGTCTGCAATTTATCCCCACTCTATTTCCGGGGCGAGCCCGGTCCTGCTTTCAGCCCCTGCCTCTTGCCGGCGCGGACCCGGTCCCGGTTGTAGCCCCGGTCCCTTGCCGGGGCAGATCCCGTCTGCATTTTATCCCCACTCTATTGCCGGGGCGGGCCCGGTCCGGGTTTTAGCCCTAGTCCCTTGCCGGTGCGGGCCCGGCCCCGGTTTTAGCCCCGGTGCATTCCCATGGCGGGCCCTGCCCTGGTTTTAGCCCCGGTGCATTCCCATGGTGGGCCCGGCCCGGGTTTTAGCCCTGGTGCATTCCCATGTCGGGCCCGGCTCGGGTTTTAGCCCCGGTGCATTCCCATGGCGGGCCCGGCCCTGGTTTTAGCCCCAGTCCCTTGCCGGAGAGGGCCCGGCTCGGGTTTTAGCCCCGGTGCATTCCCACGGCGGGCCCGGCCCCAGTTTTATCCCCAGTCCATTGCCGGGGTGGACTCGGTCCAGGTTTTAGCCCCACTCTATTTCCAGGGCGGATCCGGTCCGCGTTTTACCTCCGGTCCATTCCATGGCGGTCCCGGTCCCGGTTTTAGCCCCAGTCTGTTGCTGAGGCGGACCAGGTCCGGGTTTTAGCCCCAGTCCTTTGCCTTGGCGGACCTGGTCCGGTTTTTAGCCCCAGTCCCTTGCCGGGGCGGACACGGTCCTGGTTTTAGTCCCAGTCCATTCCCAGGTTCAACCTGGTCCGGGTTTTACCGTCAGTCCATTCCCAGGGCGGCTCTGGTCCGGGTTTTAGCCCCAGTCCTTTCCCAGGGTGGATCCAATCCCGGTTTTAGCCCCAGTCCCTTGCCAGCACGGACCCGGTCCGGGTTTTAGCCCCAGTCCCTTGCCGGCGCGGACCCGGTCCGCATTGTAGCCCCACTCTATTTCCAGGGCGGATCTGGTCCGGGTTTTAGCCCCAGTCTCTTGCCGGGGCGGACCCGGTCCGGGTTTTAGCCCCAGTCACTTGCCGGGGCGGACCCGGTCCGGGTTTTAGGTCCAGTCCCTTGCCGGCGTGGACCCGGTCCCGGTTTTAGTCCCAGTCCCTTGCCGGGGCGGACCCGGTCCGGGTTTTAGCCCCACTCTATTTCCGGGGCGGACCCGGTCCACATTTTAGCCCCACTCTATTTCCTGGGCGGACCCGGTCCGGGTTTTAGCCCCAGTCCATTCCCAGGCCCAACCTCGTCCAGGTTTTAGCCCCAGTCCATTCCCACGGCGGCTCCGGTCCTGGTTTCACCCCCAGTCCTTTCCCAAGGTGGATCCAATCCGGGTTTTAGCCCCAGGTCCTTGCCAGCAGGGACCCGGTCCGGGTTTTAGCCCCAGTCCCTTGCTGGGGCGGTCCCGGTCCTGGTTTTAGTCCCAGTCCCTTGCCGGCCCGGACCCGGTTCGAATTGTAGCCCCACTCTATTTCCAGGGCGGATCTGGTCTGGGTTTTAGCCCCAGTCCCTTGCCGGGGCAGACTTGGTCCGGGTTTTAGCCCCAGTCTGTTGCCGTTGCAGACCCGCTCCCGGTTTTAGCCCCGGTCCCTTGCTCGTGCAGACCCGGTCCAGGTTTTAGGCCCAGTCCCTTGCCGGCGCGGACCCGGTCCCGGTTTTAGTCCCAGTCCCTTGCCGGGGCGGATCCGGTCCTGGTTTTAGTCCCAGTCCCTTGCCGGGGCGGACCCGGTCCGGATTTTAGCCCCACTCTATTTCCAGCGTGGATCCGGTCCGGGTTTTACCTCCGGTCCATTCCCATGGCGGACCCGGTCCTTGTTTTAGCCCCAGTCCATTCCCAGGGCGGCTCCGGTCTGGGTTTTACCCCCAGTCCTTTCCCAGGGTGGATCCAATCCGGGTTTTAGCCCCAGTCGCTTCCTGGGGTGGAACCGGTCCGGTTTTTAGCCCCAGTCCATTCCAGGGCGGACCCGGTCTGGGTTTTACCGCCAGTCCATTCCCAGGTCCAACCTGGTCCAGGTTTTACCGCCGGTCCATTCCCATGGCGTACCCGGTCCTGGTTTTAACCCCGGTTCATTCCTAGGGCGGATCCTGTACTGGTTTTACTGCCAGTCCATTCCTAGGTTGGATCAGGTCCAGGTTTTACCCCCAGTCCATCCCAGGCCCAACCTCGTCCGGGTTTTACCTCCAGTCCATTCCCAGAGCGGCTCCGGTCCGGGTTTTACCCCCAGTCCATTCCCAGGGTGTATCCAGTCCGGGTTATACCTCAGTCCATTCCCAGGGCGGATGCGGTCAGGGTTCTACCTCCGGTCCATTCCCAAGGCGGACCCGGTCCGGGTTTTAGCCCCAGTCCCTTGCAAGCGGTGACCCTGTCCCGGTTTTAGCCCCAGTCCCTTGCCGGGGCGGACCCAGACCCGGTTTTAGATCCTGTCCATTTCCGGCACGGACCTGGTCCGGGTTTTAGCTCCAGTCCCTTGCCAGCGCGGACCCGGTCCTGGTTTTAGCCCCAGTCCCTTGCCGGGGCGGACCCGGTCTGGGTTTTAGCCCCAGTCCCTTGCCGTTGCGGACCTGGTCTGGGTTTTAGACCTAGTCCCTTGCTGGGGCGGGTTTTAGCCCCAGTCCTTTGCCGGGGCAGAACTGGTCCGCATTTTAGCCCCACTCTATTTCCAGGGCGGACCCAGTCCGGGTTTTACCTCCGGTCCATTCCCATGGCGGTCCCGGTCCGGGTTTTATCCCCAGTCCTTTGCCGGTGCAGACCCGGTCCGCATTTTAGCCCCACTCTATTTCCAGGGCGGATCCGGTCCGGGTTTTGGCCTTAGTCCCTTGGCGGGGCGGGCCCGGTCCGGGTTTTAGCCCCACTCTATTTCCAGGGCGGATCCGGTCCCGGTTTTAGCCTTAGTCCCTTGGCCGGGCGGGCCCGGTCTGGGTTTTAGCCCCAGTCCCTTGCCGGTGCCGACCCGGTCCCGGTGTTAGCCCCAGTCTCTTGCTGCGGAGGATCCGGTCGGGTTTTAGCCTCACTTCCTTGCTGGCGAAGACCCGGTCCCGGTTTAGCCCCAGTCCGTTGCCGGCACGGACCTGGTCCTGGTTTTAGCCCTAGTCCCTTGCCGGGGCAGACCCGGTCCGGGTTTTAGCCCCAGTCCCTTGCAGGGATGGACCCGGTCCCGGTTTTAGCCTCAGTCCATTGCTGGGGTGGACGCGGTACGCATTTTTGCCCAACTCTATTTCCAGGGCGGATCCGGTCCAGGTGTTACCTCCGGTCCATTCCCATGGCGGATCCAGTCCGGGTTTTAGCCCCATTCCCATGGCGGGGCCCGGTCCCGCTTTTAGCCCCGGTGCATTCCCATGGCGGGCCTGGTCCCGCTTTTAGCCCCGGTGCATTCCCATGGCGGGTCCGGTCTGGGTTTTAGCCTGACTCCATTGCTGGGGCCAACCCAGCTGGGTTTTAGCCCCGGTGCATTCCCATGGCAGACCCAGTCTGCATTTTATCCGCACTCTATTTCCGGTGCAGGCCCGGTTCAGGTTTTAGCCCCGGTCCCTTGCCGGCACGGACTCGGTCCGGGTTTTAGCCCCGGTCCGGGTTTTAGCCTCGGTGCATTCCCGTGGCAGGCCCGGCCCGGGTTTTAGCCCCATTTACTTGCCGGGGCGGGCCCGGCCCCGGATTTAGCCCCGGTGCATTCCTACGGCGGTCCCGGCCCGGGTTTTAGCCCCAGTCCATTGCCGGGGCGGACACGGTCCGGGTTTTATCCCCAGTCCATTACCAGGGTGGATCCGGTCCGGGTTTTACCTCCGGTCCATTCCCGTTGCAGACACGGTCTGGATTTTAGCCCCGGTGAATTGCTGGGGTGGGCCCGGTCCGGGTTTTAGTCACGGTGCATTCCTGGGGCGGGCCAGGGCCCGGTTTTAGCCCCGGTGCATTGCTGTTGCGGACACGGTTCATGTTTTAGCCCCACTCTGTTTCTAGGGCAGATCCGGTCCGGGATTTGGCCCCGGTCGCTTGCTGGGGTGGACCCAGTCTGCATTTTATCCCCACTCTATTTCTGGGGCGAGCCCGGTCCTGCTTTCAGCCCCTGCCACTTGCCGGCGCGGACCCGGTCCCGGTTTTAGCCCCAGTCCCTTGCCGGGGCAGATCCCGTCTGCATTTTATCCCCACTCTATTGCCGGTGCGGGCCCGGTCCGGGTTTTAGCCCTAGTCCCTTGCCGGGGCAGACATAGTCCGGGTTTTAGCACCAGTCCATTGCCATGGCGGACCCCGTTCAGGTTTTAGCCCCACTCTATTTCCAGGGCGGATCCGGTCCGGGTTTTACCTCCGGTCCATTCCCATGTCGGGCCCGGCTCGGGTTTTAGCCCCGGTGCATTCCCATGGCGGGCCCGGCCCGGGTTGTAGCCCCAGTCCCTTGCCGGAGAGGGCCCGGCTCAGGTTTTAGCCCTGGTGCATTCCCACGGCGGGCCCGGCCCCAGTTTTATCCCCAGTCCATTGCCGGGGCGGACTCGGTCCAGGTTTTAGCCCCACTCTATTTCCAGGGCGGATCCGCTCCGTGTTTTACCTCCGGTCCATTCCCATGGCGGTCCCCGTCCCACTTGTAGCCCCAGTCCCTTGCTGGGGTGGACCCGGTCCCACTTGTAGCCCCAGTCCCTTGCAGGGATGGACTCGGTCCCGATTTTAGCCCCAGTCTCTTGCCGGGGAGCACCCGGTCCCGGTTTTAGCCTCAGTCCATTGCTGGGGTGGACGCGGTACGCATTTTTGCCCAACTCTATTTCCAGGGTGGATGTGGTCCATGTGTTACCTCCAGTGCATTCCCATGGCGGATCCGGTCCTGGTTTTAGCCCCATTCCCATGGCGGGCCCGGTCCCGCTTTTAGCCCCATTCCCATGGCGGGCCCGGTCCCGCTTTTAGCCCCGGTGCATTCCCATGGCAGGTCCGGTCTGGGTTTTAGCCCGAGTCCATTGCTGGGGCCGACCCAGCTGGGTTTTAGCCCCGGTGCATTCCCATGGCAGACCCAGGCTGCATTTTATCCGCACTCTGTTTCCGGTGCAGGCCCGGTCCGGGTTTTAGCCCCGGTGCCTTGCCGGCGCGGACGCGGTCCGGGTTTTAGCCCCGGTCCCTTGCCGGTGCGGACCCGGTCCGGGTTTTAGCCCCGGTCCGGGTTTTAGCCTCGGTGCATTCCCGTGGCAGGCCCGGCCTGGGTTTTAGCCTCATTTACTTGCCGGGGCGGGCCCGGCCCCGGATTTAGCCCCGGTGCATTCCTATGGCGGTCCCGGCCCGGGTTTTAGCCCCAGTCCATTGCTGGGGCGGACTCGGTCCAGGTTTTATCCCGAGTCCATTACCAGGGCGGATCCGGTCCGGGTTTTACCTCCGGTCCATTCCCATTGCGGACACGGTCTGGGTTTTAGCCCTGGTGAATTGCCGGGGCGGGCCCGGCCCGGGTTTTAGTCACGGTGCATTCCTGGGGCGGGCCAGGCCCCGGTTATAGCCCTGGTGCATGGCCGTTGCGGACACAGTTCAGGTTTTAGCCCCACTCTGTTTCCAGGGCAGATCCGGTCCGGGATTTGGCCCCGGTCGCTTGCTGGGCTGGACCCAGTCTGCAATTTATCCCCACTCTATTTCCGGGGCGAGCCCGGTCCTGCTTTCAGCCCCTGCCTCTTGCCGGCGCGGACCCGGTCCCGGTTGTAGCCCCGGTCCCTTGCCGGGGCAGATCCCGTCTGCATTTTATCCCCACTCTATTGCCGGGGCGGGCCCGGTCCGGGTTTTAGCCCTAGTCCCTTGCCGGTGCGGGCCCGGCCCCGGTTTTAGCCCCGGTGCATTCCCATGGCGGGCCCTGCCCTGGTTTTAGCCCCGGTGCATTCCCATGGTGGGCCCGGCCCGGGTTTTAGCCCTGGTGCATTCCCATGTCGGGCCCGGCTCGGGTTTTAGCCCCGGTGCATTCCCATGGCGGGCCCGGCCCTGGTTTTAGCCCCAGTCCCTTGCCGGAGAGGGCCCGGCTCGGGTTTTAGCCCCGGTGCATTCCCACGGCGGGCCCGGCCCCAGTTTTATCCCCAGTCCATTGCCGGGGTGGACTCGGTCCAGGTTTTAGCCCCACTCTATTTCCAGGGCGGATCCGGTCCGCGTTTTACCTCCGGTCCATTCCATGGCGGTCCCGGTCCCGGTTTTAGCCCCAGTCTGTTGCTGAGGCGGACCAGGTCCGGGTTTTAGCCCCAGTCCTTTGCCTTGGCGGACCTGGTCCGGTTTTTAGCCCCAGTCCCTTGCCGGGGCGGACACGGTCCTGGTTTTAGTCCCAGTCCATTCCCAGGTTCAACCTGGTCCGGGTTTTACCGTCAGTCCATTCCCAGGGCGGCTCTGGTCCGGGTTTTAGCCCCAGTCCTTTCCCAGGGTGGATCCAATCCCGGTTTTAGCCCCAGTCCCTTGCCAGCACGGACCCGGTCCGGGTTTTAGCCCCAGTCCCTTGCCGGCGCGGACCCGGTCCGCATTGTAGCCCCACTCTATTTCCAGGGCGGATCTGGTCCGGGTTTTAGCCCCAGTCTCTTGCCGGGGCGGACCCGGTCCGGGTTTTAGCCCCAGTCACTTGCCGGGGCGGACCCGGTCCGGGTTTTAGGTCCAGTCCCTTGCCGGCGTGGACCCGGTCCCGGTTTTAGTCCCAGTCCCTTGCCGGGGCGGACCCGGTCCGGGTTTTAGCCCCACTCTATTTCCGGGGCGGACCCGGTCCACATTTTAGCCCCACTCTATTTCCTGGGCGGACCCGGTCCGGGTTTTAGCCCCAGTCCATTCCCAGGCCCAACCTCGTCCAGGTTTTAGCCCCAGTCCATTCCCACGGCGGCTCCGGTCCTGGTTTCACCCCCAGTCCTTTCCCAAGGTGGATCCAATCCGGGTTTTAGCCCCAGGTCCTTGCCAGCAGGGACCCGGTCCGGGTTTTAGCCCCAGTCCCTTGCTGGGGCGGTCCCGGTCCTGGTTTTAGTCCCAGTCCCTTGCCGGCCCGGACCCGGTTCGAATTGTAGCCCCACTCTATTTCCAGGGCGGATCTGGTCTGGGTTTTAGCCCCAGTCCCTTGCCGGGGCAGACTTGGTCCGGGTTTTAGCCCCAGTCTGTTGCCGTTGCAGACCCGCTCCCGGTTTTAGCCCCGGTCCCTTGCTCGTGCAGACCCGGTCCAGGTTTTAGGCCCAGTCCCTTGCCGGCGCGGACCCGGTCCCGGTTTTAGTCCCAGTCCCTTGCCGGGGCGGATCCGGTCCTGGTTTTAGTCCCAGTCCCTTGCCGGGGCGGACCCGGTCCGGGTTTTAGCCCCACTCTATTTCCAGCGTGGATCCGGTCCGGGTTTTACCTCCGGTCCATTCCCATGGCGGACCCGGTCCTTGTTTTAGCCCCAGTCCATTCCCAGGGCGGCTCCGGTCTGGGTTTTACCCCCAGTCCTTTCCCAGGGTGGATCCAATCCGGGTTTTAGCCCCAGTCGCTTCCTGGGGTGGAACCGGTCCGGTTTTTAGCCCCAGTCCATTCCAGGGCGGACCCGGTCTGGGTTTTACCGCCAGTCCATTCCCAGGTCCAACCTGGTCCAGGTTTTACCGCCGGTCCATTCCCATGGCGTACCCGGTCCTGGTTTTAACCCCGGTTCATTCCTAGGGCGGATCCTGTACTGGTTTTACTGCCAGTCCATTCCTAGGTTGGATCAGGTCCAGGTTTTACCCCCAGTCCATCCCAGGCCCAACCTCGTCCGGGTTTTACCTCCAGTCCATTCCCAGAGCGGCTCCGGTCCGGGTTTTACCCCCAGTCCATTCCCAGGGTGTATCCAGTCCGGGTTATACCTCAGTCCATTCCCAGGGCGGATGCGGTCAGGGTTCTACCTCCGGTCCATTCCCAAGGCGGACCCGGTCCGGGTTTTAGCCCCAGTCCCTTGCAAGCGGTGACCCTGTCCCGGTTTTAGCCCCAGTCCCTTGCCGGGGCGGACCCAGACCCGGTTTTAGATCCTGTCCATTTCCGGCACGGACCTGGTCCGGGTTTTAGCTCCAGTCCCTTGCCAGCGCGGACCCGGTCCTGGTTTTAGCCCCAGTCCCTTGCCGGGGCGGACCCGGTCTGGGTTTTAGCCCCAGTCCCTTGCCGTTGCGGACCTGGTCTGGGTTTTAGACCTAGTCCCTTGCTGGGGCGGGTTTTAGCCCCAGTCCTTTGCCGGGGCAGAACTGGTCCGCATTTTAGCCCCACTCTATTTCCAGGGCGGACCCAGTCCGGGTTTTACCTCCGGTCCATTCCCATGGCGGTCCCGGTCCGGGTTTTATCCCCAGTCCTTTGCCGGTGCAGACCCGGTACGCATTTTTGCCCAACTCTATTTCCAGGGCGGATCCGGTCCAGGTGTTACCTCCGGTCCATTCCCATGGCGGATCCAGTCCGGGTTTTAGCCCCATTCCCATGGCGGGGCCCGGTCCCGCTTTTAGCCCCGGTGCATTCCCATGGCGGGCCTGGTCCCGCTTTTAGCCCCGGTGCATTCCCATGGCGGGTCCGGTCTGGGTTTTAGCCTGACTCCATTGCTGGGGCCAACCCAGCTGGGTTTTAGCCCCGGTGCATTCCCATGGCAGACCCAGTCTGCATTTTATCCGCACTCTATTTCCGGTGCAGGCCCGGTTCAGGTTTTAGCCCCGGTCCCTTGCCGGCACGGACTCGGTCCGGGTTTTAGCCCCGGTCCGGGTTTTAGCCTCGGTGCATTCCCGTGGCAGGCCCGGCCCGGGTTTTAGCCCCATTTACTTGCCGGGGCGGGCCCGGCCCCGGATTTAGCCCCGGTGCATTCCTACGGCGGTCCCGGCCCGGGTTTTAGCCCCAGTCCATTGCCGGGGCGGACACGGTCCGGGTTTTATCCCCAGTCCATTACCAGGGTGGATCCGGTCCGGGTTTTACCTCCGGTCCATTCCCGTTGCAGACACGGTCTGGATTTTAGCCCCGGTGAATTGCTGGGGTGGGCCCGGTCCGGGTTTTAGTCACGGTGCATTCCTGGGGCGGGCCAGGGCCCGGTTTTAGCCCCGGTGCATTGCTGTTGCGGACACGGTTCATGTTTTAGCCCCACTCTGTTTCTAGGGCAGATCCGGTCCGGGATTTGGCCCCGGTCGCTTGCTGGGGTGGACCCAGTCTGCATTTTATCCCCACTCTATTTCTGGGGCGAGCCCGGTCCTGCTTTCAGCCCCTGCCACTTGCCGGCGCGGACCCGGTCCCGGTTTTAGCCCCAGTCCCTTGCCGGGGCAGATCCCGTCTGCATTTTATCCCCACTCTATTGCCGGTGCGGGCCCGGTCCGGGTTTTAGCCCTAGTCCCTTGCCGGGGCAGACATAGTCCGGGTTTTAGCACCAGTCCATTGCCGTGGCGGACCCCGTTCAGGTTTTAGCCCCACTCTATTTCCAGGGCGGATCCGGTCCGGGTTTTACCTCCGGTCCATTCCCATGTCGGGCCCGGCTCGGGTTTTAGCCCCGGTGCATTCCCATGGCGGGCCCGGCCCGGGTTGTAGCCCCAGTCCCTTGCCGGAGAGGGCCCGGCTCAGGTTTTAGCCCTGGTGCATTCCCACGGCGGGCCCGGCCCCAGTTTTATCCCCAGTCCATTGCCGGGGCGGACTCGGTCCAGGTTTTAGCCCCACTCTATTTCCAGGGCGGATCCGCTCCGTGTTTTACCTCCGGTCCATTCCCATGGCGGTCCCGGTCCCACTTGTAGCCCCAGTCCCTTGCTGGGGTGGACCCGGTCCCACTTGTAGCCCCAGTCCCTTGCAGGGATGGACTCGGTCCCGATTTTAGCCCCAGTCTCTTGCCGGGGAGCACCCGGTCCCGGTTTTAGCCTCAGTCCATTGCTGGGGTGGACGCGGTACGCATTTTTGCCCAACTCTATTTCCAGGGTGGATGTGGTCCATGTGTTACCTCCAGTGCATTCCCATGGCGGATCCGGTCCTGGTTTTAGCCCCATTCCCATGGCGGGCCCGGTCCCGCTTTTAGCCCCATTCCCATGGCGGGCCCGGTCCCGCTTTTAGCCCCGGTGCATTCCCATGGCAGGTCCGGTCTGGGTTTTAGCCCGAGTCCATTGCTGGGGCCGACCCAGCTGGGTTTTAGCCCCGGTGCATTCCCATGGCAGACCCAGGCTGCATTTTATCCGCACTCTGTTTCCGGTGCAGGCCCGGTCCGGGTTTTAGCCCCGGTGCCTTGCCGGCGCGGACGCGGTCCGGGTTTTAGCCCCGGTCCCTTGCCGGTGCGGACCCGGTCCGGGTTTTAGCCCCGGTCCGGGTTTTAGCCTCGGTGCATTCCCGTGGCAGGCCCGGCCTGGGTTTTAGCCTCATTTACTTGCCGGGGCGGGCCCGGCCCCGGCTTTAGCCCCGGTGCATTCCTATGGCGGTCCCGGCCCGGGTTTTAGCCCCAGTCCATTGCTGGGGCGGACTCGGTCCAGGTTTTATCCCGAGTCCATTACCAGGGCGGATCCGGTCCGGGTTTTACCTCCGGTCCATTCCCATTGCGGACACGGTCTGGGTTTTAGCCCTGGTGAATTGCCGGGGCGGGCCCGGCCCGGGTTTTAGTCACGGTGCATTCCTGGGGCGGGCCAGGCCCCGGTTATAGCCCTGGTGCATGGCCGTTGTGGACACAGTTCAGGTTTTAGCCCCACTCTGTTTCCAGGGCAGATCCGGTCCGGGATTTGGCCCCGGTCCCTTGCTGGGGTGGACCCAGTCTGCATTTTATCCCCACTCTATTTCCGGGGCGAGCCCGGTCCTGCTTTCAGCCCCTGCCTCTTGCCGGCGCGGACCCGGTCCCGGTTGTAGCCCCGGTCCCTTGCCGGGGCAGATCCCGTCTGCATTTTATCCCCACTCTATTGCCGGGGCGGGCCCGGTCCGGGTTTTAGCCCTAGTCCCTTGCCGGTGCGGGCCCGGCCCCGGTTTTAGCCCCGGTGCATTCCCATGGCGGGCCCTGCCCTGGTTTTAGCCCCGGTGCATTCCCATGGTGGGCCCGGCCCGGGTTTTAGCCCTGGTGCATTCCCATGTCGGGCCCGGCTCGGGTTTTAGCCCCGGTGCATTCCCATGGCGGGCCCGGCCCTGGTTTTAGCCCCAGTCCCTTGCCGGAGAGGGCCCGGCTCAGCTTTTAGCCCCGGTGCATTCCCACGGCGGGCCCGGCCCCAGTTTTATCCCCAGTCCATTGCCGGGGTGGACTCGGTCCAGGTTTTAGCCCCACTCTATTTCCAGGGCGGATCCGGTCCGCGTTTTACCTCCGGTCCATTCCATGGCGGTCCCGGTCCCGGTTTTAGCCCCAGTCTGTTGCTGAGGCGGACCAGGTCCGGGTTTTAGCCCCAGTCCTTTGCCTTGGCGGACCTGGTCCGGTTTTTAGCCCCAGTCCCTTGCCGGGGCGGACACGGTCCTGGTTTTAGTCCCAGTCCATTCCCAGGTTCAACCTGGTCCGGGTTTTACCGTCAGTCCATTCCCAGGGCGGCTCTGGTCCGGGTTTTAGCCCCAGTCCTTTCCCAGGGTGGATCCAATCCCGGTTTTAGCCCCAGTCCCTTGCCAGCACGGACCCGGTCCGGGTTTTAGCCCCAGTCCCTTGCCGGCGCGGACCCGGTCCGCATTGTAGCCCCACTCTATTTCCAGGGCGGATCTGGTCCGGGTTTTAGCCCCAGTCTCTTGCCGGGGCGGACCCGGTCCGGGTTTTAGCCCCAGTCACTTGCCGGGGCGGACCCGGTCCGGGTTTTAGGTCCAGTCCCTTGCCGGCGTGGACCCGGTCCCGGTTTTAGTCCCAGTCCCTTGCCGGGGCGGACCCGGTCCGGGTTTTAGCCCCACTCTATTTCCGGGGCGGACCCGGTCCACATTTTAGCCCCACTCTATTTCCTGGGCGGACCCGGTCCGGGTTTTAGCCCCAGTCCATTCCCAGGCCCAACCTCGTCCAGGTTTTAGCCCCAGTCCATTCCCACGGCGGCTCCGGTCCTGGTTTCACCCCCAGTCCTTTCCCAAGGTGGATCCAATCCGGGTTTTAGCCCCAGGTCCTTGCCAGCAGGGACCCGGTCCGGGTTTTAGCCCCAGTCCCTTGCTGGGGCGGTCCCGGTCCTGGTTTTAGTCCCAGTCCCTTGCCGGCGCGGACCCGGTTCGAATTGTAGCCCCACTCTATTTCCAGGGCGGATCTGGTCTGGGTTTTAGCCCCAGTCCCTTGCCGGGGCAGACTTGGTCCGGGTTTTAGCCCCAGTCTGTTGCCGTTGCAGACCCGCTCCCGGTTTTAGCCCCGGTCCCTTGCTCGTGCAGACCCGGTCCAGGTTTTAGGCCCAGTCCCTTGCCGGCGCGGACCCGGTCCCGGTTTTAGTCCCAGTCCCTTGCCGGGGCGGATCCGGTCCTGGTTTTAGTCCCAGTCCCTTGCCGGGGCGGACCCGGTCCGGATTTTAGCCCCACTCTATTTCCAGCGTGGATCCGGTCCGGGTTTTACCTCCGGTCCATTCCCATGGCGGACCCGGTCCTTGTTTTAGCCCCAGTCCATTCCCAGGGCGGCTCCGGTCTGGGTTTTACCCCCAGTCCTTTCCCAGGGTGGATCCAATCCGGGTTTTAGCCCCAGTCGCTTCCTGGGGTGGAACCGGTCCGGTTTTTAGCCCCAGTCCATTCCAGGGCGGACCCGGTCTGGGTTTTACCGCCAGTCCATTCCCAGGTCCAACCTGGTCCAGGTTTTACCGCCGGTCCATTCCCATGGCGTACCCGGTCCTGGTTTTAACCCCGGTTCATTCCTAGGGCGGATCCTGTACTGGTTTTACTGCCAGTCCATTCCTAGGTTGGATCAGGTCCAGGTTTTACCCCCAGTCCATCCCAGGCCCAACCTCGTCCGGGTTTTACCTCCAGTCCATTCCCAGGGTGTATCCAGTCCGGGTTATACCTCAGTCCATTCCCAGGGCGGATGCGGTCAGGGTTCTACCTCCGGTCCATTCCCAAGGCGGACCCGGTCCGGGTTTTAGCCCCAGTCCCTTGCAAGCGGTGACCCTGTCCCGGTTTTAGCCCCAGTCCCTTGCCGGGGCGGACCCAGACCCGGTTTTAGATCCTGTCCATTTCCGGCACGGACCTGGTCCGGGTTTTAGCTCCAGTCCCTTGCCAGCGCGGACCCGGTCCTGGTTTTAGCCCCAGTCCCTTGCCGGGGCGGACCCGGTCTGGGTTTTAGCCCCAGTCCCTTGCCGTTGCGGACCTGGTCTGGGTTTTAGACCTAGTCCCTTGCTGGGGCGGGTTTTAGCCCCAGTCCTTTGCCGGGGCAGAACTGGTCCGCATTTTAGCCCCACTCTATTTCCAGGGCGGACCCAGTCCGGGTTTTACCTCCGGTCCATTCCCATGGCGGTCCCGGTCCGGGTTTTATCCCCAGTCCTTTGCCGGTGCAGACCCGGTCCGCATTTTAGCCCCACTCTATTTCCAGGGCGGATCCGGTCCGGGTTTTGGCCTTAGTCCCTTGGCGGGGCGGGCCCGGTCCGGGTTTTAGCCCCACTCTATTTCCAGGGCGGATCCGGTCCCGGTTTTAGCCTTAGTCCCTTGGCCGGGCGGGCCCGGTCTGGGTTTTAGCCCCAGTCCCTTGCCGGTGCCGACCCGGTCCCGGTGTTAGCCCCAGTCTCTTGCTGCGGAGGATCCGGTCGGGTTTTAGCCTCACTTCCTTGCTGGCGAAGACCCGGTCCCGGTTTAGCCCCAGTCCGTTGCCGGCACGGACCTGGTCCTGGTTTTAGCCCTAGTCCCTTGCCGGGGCAGACCCGGTCCGGGTTTTAGCCCCAGTCCCTTGCAGGGATGGACCCGGTCCCGGTTTTAGCCTCAGTCCATTGCTGGGGTGGACGCGGTACGCATTTTTGCCCAACTCTATTTCCAGGGCGGATCCGGTCCAGGTGTTACCTCCGGTCCATTCCCATGGCGGATCCAGTCCGGGTTTTAGCCCCATTCCCATGGCGGGGCCCGGTCCCGCTTTTAGCCCCGGTGCATTCCCATGGCGGGCCTGGTCCCGCTTTTAGCCCTGGTGCATTCCCATGGCGGGTCCGGTCTGGGTTTTAGCCTGACTCCATTGCTGGGGCCAACCCAGCTGGGTTTTAGCCCCGGTGCATTCCCATTGCAGACCCAGTCTGCATTTTATCCGCACTCTATTTCCGGTGCAGGCCCGGTTCAGGTTTTAGCCCCGGTCCCTTGCCGGCACGGACTCGGTCCGGGTTTTAGCCCCGGTCCGGGTTTTAGCCTCGGTGCATTCCCGTGGCAGGCCCGGCCCGGGTTTTAGCCCCATTTACTTGCCGGGGCGGGCCCGGCCCCGGATTTAGCCCCGGTGCATTCCTACGGCGGTCCCGGCCCGGGTTTTAGCCCCAGTCCATTGCCGGGGCGGACACGGTCCGGGTTTTATCCCCAGTCCATTACCAGGGTGGATCCGGTCCGGGTTTTACCTCCGGTCCATTCCCGTTGCAGACACGGTCTGGATTTTAGCCCCGGTGAAT
The DNA here is from genome assembly GCF_949628215.1 of Phalacrocorax aristotelis. Taxonomy (NCBI): domain Eukaryota; kingdom Metazoa; phylum Chordata; class Aves; order Suliformes; family Phalacrocoracidae; genus Phalacrocorax; species Phalacrocorax aristotelis. The sequence continues at coordinate 133,868,378 of NC_134276.1, read as the reverse complement.
TGCTGGGGTGGGCCCGGTCCGGGTTTTAGTCACGGTGCATTCCTGGGGCGGGCCAGGGCCCGGTTTTAGCCCCGGTGCATTGCTGTTGCGGACACGGTTCATGTTTTAGCCCCACTCTGTTTCTAGGGCAGATCCGGTCCGGGATTTGGCCCCGGTCGCTTGCTGGGGTGGACCCAGTCTGCATTTTATCCCCACTCTATTTCTGGGGCGAGCCCGGTCCTGCTTTCAGCCCCTGCCACTTGCCGGCGCGGACCCGGTCCCGGTTTTAGCCCCAGTCCCTTGCCGGGGCAGATCCCGTCTGCATTTTATCCCCACTCTATTGCCGGGGCGGGCCCGGTCCGGGTTTTAGCCCTAGTCCCTTGCCGGGGCGGACATAGTCCGGGTTTTAGCACCAGTCCATTGCCGTGGCGGACCCCGTTCAGGTTTTAGCCCCACTCTATTTCCAGGGCGGATCCGGTCCGGGTTTTACCTCCGGTCCATTCCCATGTCGGGCCCGGCTCGGGTTTTAGCCCCGGTGCATTCCCATGGCGGGCCCGGCCCGGGTTGTAGCCCCAGTCCCTTGCCGGAGAGGGCCCGGCTCAGGTTTTAGCCCTGGTGCATTCCCACGGCGGGCCCGGCCCCAGTTTTATCCCCAGTCCATTGCCGGGGCGGACTCGGTCCAGGTTTTAGCCCCACTCTATTTCCAGGGCGGATCCGCTCCGTGTTTTACCTCCGGTCCATTCCCATGGCGGTCCCCGTCCCACTTGTAGCCCCAGTCCCTTGCTGGGGTGGACCCGGTCCCACTTGTAGCCCCAGTCCCTTGCAGGGATGGACTCGGTCCCGATTTTAGCCCCAGTCTCTTGCCGGGGAGCACCCGGTCCCGGTTTTAGCCTCAGTCCATTGCTGGGGTGGACGCGGTACGCATTTTTGCCCAACTCTATTTCCAGGGTGGATGTGGTCCATGTGTTACCTCCAGTGCATTCCCATGGCGGATCCGGTCCTGGTTTTAGCCCCATTCCCATGGCGGGCCCGGTCCCGCTTTTAGCCCCATTCCCATGGCGGGCCCGGTCCCGCTTTTAGCCCCGGTGCATTCCCATGGCAGGTCCGGTCTGGGTTTTAGCCCGAGTCCATTGCTGGGGCCGACCCAGCTGGGTTTTAGCCCCGGTGCATTCCCATGGCAGACCCAGGCTGCATTTTATCCGCACTCTGTTTCCGGTGCAGGCCCGGTCCGGGTTTTAGCCCCGGTGCCTTGCCGGCGCGGACGCGGTCCGGGTTTTAGCCCCGGTCCCTTGCCGGTGCGGACCCGGTCCGGGTTTTAGCCCCGGTCCGGGTTTTAGCCTCGGTGCATTCCCGTGGCAGGCCCGGCCTGGGTTTTAGCCTCATTTACTTGCCGGGGCGGGCCCGGCCCCGGATTTAGCCCCGGTGCATTCCTATGGCGGTCCCGGCCCGGGTTTTAGCCCCAGTCCATTGCTGGGGCGGACTCGGTCCAGGTTTTATCCCGAGTCCATTACCAGGGCGGATCCGGTCCGGGTTTTACCTCCGGTCCATTCCCATTGCGGACACGGTCTGGGTTTTAGCCCTGGTGAATTGCCGGGGCGGGCCCGGCCCGGGTTTTAGTCACGGTGCATTCCTGGGGCGGGCCAGGCCCCGGTTATAGCCCTGGTGCATGGCCGTTGCGGACACAGTTCATGTTTTAGCCCCACTCTGTTTCCAGGGCAGATCCGGTCCGGGATTTGGCCCCGGTCGCTTGCTGGGCTGGACCCAGTCTGCAATTTATCCCCACTCTATTTCCGGGGCGAGCCCGGTCCTGCTTTCAGCCCCTGCCTCTTGCCGGCGCGGACCCGGTCCCGGTTGTAGCCCCGGTCCCTTGCCGGGGCAGATCCCGTCTGCATTTTATCCCCACTCTATTGCCGGGGCGGGCCCGGTCCGGGTTTTAGCCCTAGTCCCTTGCCGGTGCGGGCCCGGCCCCGGTTTTAGCCCCGGTGCATTCCCATGGCGGGCCCTGCCCTGGTTTTAGCCCCGGTGCATTCCCATGGTGGGCCCGGCCCGGGTTTTAGCCCTGGTGCATTCCCATGTCGGGCCCGGCTCGGGTTTTAGCCCCGGTGCATTCCCATGGCGGGCCCGGCCCTGGTTTTAGCCCCAGTCCCTTGCCGGAGAGGGCCCGGCTCGGGTTTTAGCCCCGGTGCATTCCCACGGCGGGCCCGGCCCCAGTTTTATCCCCAGTCCATTGCCGGGGTGGACTCGGTCCAGGTTTTAGCCCCACTCTATTTCCAGGGCGGATCCGGTCCGCGTTTTACCTCCGGTCCATTCCATGGCGGTCCCGGTCCCGGTTTTAGCCCCAGTCTGTTGCTGAGGCGGACCAGGTCCGGGTTTTAGCCCCAGTCCTTTGCCTTGGCGGACCTGGTCCGGTTTTTAGCCCCAGTCCCTTGCCGGGGCGGACACGGTCCTGGTTTTAGTCCCAGTCCATTCCCAGGTTCAACCTGGTCCGGGTTTTACCGTCAGTCCATTCCCAGGGCGGCTCTGGTCCGGGTTTTAGCCCCAGTCCTTTCCCAGGGTGGATCCAATCCCGGTTTTAGCCCCAGTCCCTTGCCAGCACGGACCCGGTCCGGGTTTTAGCCCCAGTCCCTTGCCGGCGCGGACCCGGTCCGCATTGTAGCCCCACTCTATTTCCAGGGCGGATCTGGTCCGGGTTTTAGCCCCAGTCTCTTGCCGGGGCGGACCCGGTCCGGGTTTTAGCCCCAGTCACTTGCCGGGGCGGACCCGGTCCGGGTTTTAGGTCCAGTCCCTTGCCGGCGTGGACCCGGTCCCGGTTTTAGTCCCAGTCCCTTGCCGGGGCGGACCCGGTCCGGGTTTTAGCCCCACTCTATTTCCGGGGCGGACCCGGTCCACATTTTAGCCCCACTCTATTTCCTGGGCGGACCCGGTCCGGGTTTTAGCCCCAGTCCATTCCCAGGCCCAACCTCGTCCAGGTTTTAGCCCCAGTCCATTCCCACGGCGGCTCCGGTCCTGGTTTCACCCCCAGTCCTTTCCCAAGGTGGATCCAATCCGGGTTTTAGCCCCAGGTCCTTGCCAGCAGGGACCCGGTCCGGGTTTTAGCCCCAGTCCCTTGCTGGGGCGGTCCCGGTCCTGGTTTTAGTCCCAGTCCCTTGCCGGCGCGGACCCGGTTCGAATTGTAGCCCCACTCTATTTCCAGGGCGGATCTGGTCTGGGTTTTAGCCCCAGTCCCTTGCCGGGGCAGACTTGGTCCGGGTTTTAGCCCCAGTCTGTTGCCGTTGCAGACCCGCTCCCGGTTTTAGCCCCGGTCCCTTGCTCGTGCAGACCCGGTCCAGGTTTTAGGCCCAGTCCCTTGCCGGCGCGGACCCGGTCCCGGTTTTAGTCCCAGTCCCTTGCCGGGGCGGATCCGGTCCTGGTTTTAGTCCCAGTCCCTTGCCGGGGCGGACCCGGTCCGGATTTTAGCCCCACTCTATTTCCAGCGTGGATCCGGTCCGGGTTTTACCTCCGGTCCATTCTCATGGCGGACCCGGTCCTTGTTTTAGCCCCAGTCCATTCCCAGGGCGGCTCCGGTCTGGGTTTTACCCCCAGTCCTTTCCCAGGTCCAACCTGGTCCAGGTTTTACCGCCGGTCCATTCCCATGGCGTACCCGGTCCTGGTTTTAACCCCGGTTCATTCCTAGGGCGGATCCTGTACTGGTTTTACTGCCAGTCCATTCCTAGGTTGGATCAGGTCCAGGTTTTACCCCCAGTCCATCCCAGGCCCAACCTCGTCCGGGTTTTACCTCCAGTCCATTCCCAGAGCGGCTCCGGTCCGGGTTTTACCCCCAGTCCATTCCCAGGGTGTATCCAGTCCGGGTTATACCTCAGTCCATTCCCAGGGCGGATGCGGTCAGGGTTCTACCTCCGGTCCATTCCCAAGGCGGACCCGGTCCGGGTTTTAGCCCCAGTCCCTTGCAAGCGGTGACCCTGTCCCGGTTTTAGCCCCAGTCCCTTGCCGGGGCGGACCCAGACCCGGTTTTAGATCCTGTCCATTTCCGGCACGGACCTGGTCCGGGTTTTAGCTCCAGTCCCTTGCCAGCGCGGACCCGGTCCTGGTTTTAGCCCCAGTCCCTTGCCGGGGCGGACCCGGTCTGGGTTTTAGCCCCAGTCCCTTGCCGTTGCGGACCTGGTCTGGGTTTTAGACCTAGTCCCTTGCTGGGGCGGGTTTTAGCCCCAGTCCTTTGCCGGGGCAGAACTGGTCCGCATTTTAGCCCCACTCTATTTCCAGGGCGGACCCAGTCCGGGTTTTACCTCCGGTCCATTCCCATGGCGGTCCCGGTCCGGGTTTTATCCCCAGTCCTTTGCCGGTGCAGACCCGGTCCGCATTTTAGCCCCACTCTATTTCCAGGGCGGATCCGGTCCGGGTTTTGGCCTTAGTCCCTTGGCGGGGCGGGCCCGGTCCGGGTTTTAGCCCCACTCTATTTCCAGGGCGGATCCGGTCCCGGTTTTAGCCTTAGTCCCTTGGCCGGGCGGGCCCGGTCTGGGTTTTAGCCCCAGTCCCTTGCCGGTGCCGACCCGGTCCCGGTGTTAGCCCCAGTCTCTTGCTGCGGAGGATCCGGTCGGGTTTTAGCCTCACTTCCTTGCTGGCGAAGACCCGGTCCCGGTTTAGCCCCAGTCCGTTGCCGGCACGGACCTGGTCCTGGTTTTAGCCCTAGTCCCTTGCCGGGGCAGACCCGGTCCGGGTTTTAGCCCCAGTCCCTTGCAGGGATGGACCCGGTCCCGGTTTTAGCCTCAGTCCATTGCTGGGGTGGACGCGGTACGCATTTTTGCCCAACTCTATTTCCAGGGCGGATCCGGTCCAGGTGTTACCTCCGGTCCATTCCCATGGCGGATCCAGTCCGGGTTTTAGCCCCATTCCCATGGCGGGGCCCGGTCCCGCTTTTAGCCCCGGTGCATTCCCATGGCGGGCCTGGTCCCGCTTTTAGCCCCGGTGCATTCCCATGGCGGGTCCGGTCTGGGTTTTAGCCTGACTCCATTGCTGGGGCCAACCCAGCTGGGTTTTAGCCCCGGTGCATTCCCATGGCAGACCCAGTCTGCATTTTATCCGCACTCTATTTCCGGTGCAGGCCCGGTTCAGGTTTTAGCCCCGGTCCCTTGCCGGCACGGACTCGGTCCGGGTTTTAGCCCCGGTCCGGGTTTTAGCCTCGGTGCATTCCCGTGGCAGGCCCGGCCCGGGTTTTAGCCCCATTTACTTGCCGGGGCGGGCCCGGCCCCGGATTTAGCCCCGGTGCATTCCTACGGCGGTCCCGGCCCGGGTTTTAGCCCCAGTCCATTGCCGGGGCGGACACGGTCCGGGTTTTATCCCCAGTCCATTACCAGGGTGGATCCGGTCCGGGTTTTACCTCCGGTCCATTCCCGTTGCAGACACGGTCTGGATTTTAGCCCCGGTGAATTGCTGGGGTGGGCCCGGTCCGGGTTTTAGTCACGGTGCATTCCTGGGGCGGGCCAGGGCCCGGTTTTAGCCCCGGTGCATTGCTGTTGCGGACACGGTTCATGTTTTAGCCCCACTCTGTTTCTAGGGCAGATCCGGTCCGGGATTTGGCCCCGGTCGCTTGCTGGGGTGGACCCAGTCTGCATTTTATCCCCACTCTATTTCTGGGGCGAGCCCGGTCCTGCTTTCAGCCCCTGCCACTTGCCGGCGCGGACCCGGTCCCGGTTTTAGCCCCAGTCCCTTGCCGGGGCAGATCCCGTCTGCATTTTATCCCCACTCTATTGCCGGGGCGGGCCCGGTCCGGGTTTTAGCCCTAGTCCCTTGCCGGGGCGGACATAGTCCGGGTTTTAGCACCAGTCCATTGCCGTGGCGGACCCCGTTCAGGTTTTAGCCCCACTCTATTTCCAGGGCGGATCCGGTCCGGGTTTTACCTCCGGTCCATTCCCATGTCGGGCCCGGCTCGGGTTTTAGCCCCGGTGCATTCCCATGGCGGGCCCGGCCCGGGTTGTAGCCCCAGTCCCTTGCCGGAGAGGGCCCGGCTCAGGTTTTAGCCCTGGTGCATTCCCACGGCGGGCCCGGCCCCAGTTTTATCCCCAGTCCATTGCCGGGGCGGACTCGGTCCAGGTTTTAGCCCCACTCTATTTCCAGGGCGGATCCGCTCCGTGTTTTACCTCCGGTCCATTCCCATGGCGGTCCCGGTCCCACTTGTAGCCCCAGTCCCTTGCTGGGGTGGACCCGGTCCCACTTGTAGCCCCAGTCCCTTGCAGGGATGGACTCGGTCCCGATTTTAGCCCCAGTCTCTTGCCGGGGAGCACCCGGTCCCGGTTTTAGCCTCAGTCCATTGCTGGGGTGGACGCGGTACGCATTTTTGCCCAACTCTATTTCCAGGGTGGATGTGGTCCATGTGTTACCTCCAGTGCATTCCCATGGCGGATCCGGTCCTGGTTTTAGCCCCATTCCCATGGCAGGCCCGGTCCCGCTTTTAGCCCCATTCCCATGGCGGGCCCGGTCCCGCTTTTAGCCCCGGTGCATTCCCATGGCAGGTCCGGTCTGGGTTTTAGCCCGAGTCCATTGCTGGGGCCGACCCAGCTGGGTTTTAGCCCCGGTGCATTCCCATGGCAGACCCAGTCTGCATTTTATCCGCACTCTGTTTCCGGTGCAGGCCCGGTCCGGGTTTTAGCCCCGGTGCCTTGCCGGCGCGGACGCGGTCCGGGTTTTAGCCCCGGTCCCTTGCCGGTGCGGACCCGGTCCGGGTTTTAGCCCCGGTCCGGGTTTTAGCCTCGGTGCATTCCCGTGGCAGGCCCGGCCTGGGTTTTAGCCTCATTTACTTGCCGGGGCGGGCCCGGCCCCGGATTTAGCCCCGGTGCATTCCTATGGCGGTCCCGGCCCGGGTTTTAGCCCCAGTCCATTGCTGGGGCGGACTCGGTCCAGGTTTTATCCCGAGTCCATTACCAGGGCGGATCCGGTCCGGGTTTTACCTCCGGTCCATTCCCATTGCGGACACGGTCTGGGTTTTAGCCCTGGTGAATTGCCGGGGCGGGCCCGGCCCGGGTTTTAGTCACGGTGCATTCCTGGGGCGGGCCAGGCCCCGGTTATAGCCCTGGTGCATGGCCGTTGCGGACACAGTTCAGGTTTTAGCCCCACTCTGTTTCTAGGGCAGATCCGGTCCGGGATTTGGCCCCGGTCGCTTGCTGGGGTGGACCCAGTCTGCATTTTATCCCCACTCTATTTCTGGGGCGAGCCCGGTCCTGCTTTCAGCCCCTGCCACTTGCCGGCGCGGACCCGGTCCCGGTTTTAGCCCCAGTCCCTTGCCGGGGCAGATCCCGTCTGCATTTTATCCCCACTCTATTGCCGGTGCGGGCCCGGTCCGGGTTTTAGCCCTAGTCCCTTGCCGGGGCAGACATAGTCCGGGTTTTAGCACCAGTCCATTGCCGTGGCGGACCCCGTTCAGGTTTTAGCCCCACTCTATTTCCAGGGCGGATCCGGTCCGGGTTTTACCTCCGGTCCATTCCCATGTCGGGCCCGGCTCGGGTTTTAGCCCCGGTGCATTCCCATGGCGGGCCCGGCCCGGGTTGTAGCCCCAGTCCCTTGCCGGAGAGGGCCCGGCTCAGGTTTTAGCCCTGGTGCATTCCCACGGCGGGCCCGGCCCCAGTTTTATCCCCAGTCCATTGCCGGGGCGGACTCGGTCCAGGTTTTAGCCCCACTCTATTTCCAGGGCGGATCCGCTCCGTGTTTTACCTCCGGTCCATTCCCATGGCGGTCCCGGTCCCACTTGTAGCCCCAGTCCCTTGCTGGGGTGGACCCGGTCCCACTTGTAGCCCCAGTCCCTTGCAGGGATGGACTCGGTCCCGATTTTAGCCCCAGTCTCTTGCCGGGGAGCACCCGGTCCCGGTTTTAGCCTCAGTCCATTGCTGGGGTGGACGCGGTACGCATTTTTGCCCAACTCTATTTCCAGGGTGGATGTGGTCCATGTGTTACCTCCAGTGCATTCCCATGGCGGATCCGGTCCTGGTTTTAGCCCCATTCCCATGGCAGGCCCGGTCCCGCTTTTAGCCCCATTCCCATGGCGGGCCCGGTCCCGCTTTTAGCCCCGGTGCATTCCCATGGCAGGTCCGGTCTGGGTTTTAGCCCGAGTCCATTGCTGGGGCCGACCCAGCTGGGTTTTAGCCCCGGTGCATTCCCATGGCAGACCCAGTCTGCATTTTATCCGCACTCTGTTTCCGGTGCAGGCCCGGTCCGGGTTTTAGCCCCGGTGCCTTGCCGGCGCGGACGCGGTCCGGGTTTTAGCCCCGGTCCCTTGCCGGTGCGGACCCGGTCTGGGTTTTAGCCCCGGTCCGGGTTTTAGCCTCGGTGCATTCCCGTGGCAGGCCCGGCCTGGGTTTTAGCCTCATTTACTTGCCGGGGCGGGCCCGGCCCCGGATTTAGCCCCGGTGCATTCCTATGGCGGTCCCGGCCCGGGTTTTAGCCCCAGTCCATTGCTGGGGCGGACTCGGTCCAGGTTTTATCCCGAGTCCATTACCAGGGCGGATCCGGTCCGGGTTTTACCTCCGGTCCATTCCCATTGCGGACACGGTCTGGGTTTTAGCCCTGGTGAATTGCCGGGGCGGGCCCGGCCCGGGTTTTAGTCACGGTGCATTCCTGGGGCGGGCCAGGCCCCGGTTATAGCCCTGGTGCATGGCCGTTGCGGACACAGTTCAGGTTTTAGCCCCACTCTGTTTCCAGGGCAGATCCGGTCCGGGATTTGGCCCCGGTCGCTTGCTGGGCTGGACCCAGTCTGCAATTTATCCTCACTCTATTTCCGGGGCGAGCCCGGTCCTGCTTTCAGCCCCTGCCTCTTGCCGGCGCGGACCCGGTCCCGGTTGTAGCCCCGGTCCCTTGCCGGGGCAGATCCCGTCTGCATTTTATCCCCACTCTATTGCCGGGGCGGGCCCGGTCCGGGTTTTAGCCCTAGTCCCTTGCCGGTGCGGGCCCGGCCCCGGTTTTAGCCCCGGTGCATTCCCATGGCGGGCCCTGCCCTGGTTTTAGCCCCGGTGCATTCCCATGGTGGGCCCGGCCCGGGTTTTAGCCCTGGTGCATTCCCATGTCGGGCCCGGCTCGGGTTTTAGCCCCGGTGCATTCCCATGGCGGGCCCGGCCCTGGTTTTAGCCCCAGTCCCTTGCCGGAGAAGGCCCGGCTCGGGTTTTAGCCCCGGTGCATTCCCACGGCGGGCCCGGCCCCAGTTTTATCCCCAGTCCATTGCCGGGGTGGACTCGGTCCAGGTTTTAGCCCCACTCTATTTCCAGGGCGGATCCGGTCCGCGTTTTACCTCCGGTCCATTCCATGGCGGTCCCGGTCCCGGTTTTAGCCCCAGTCTGTTGCTGAGGCGGACCAGGTCCGGGTTTTAGCCCCAGTCCTTTGCCTTGGCGGACCTGGTCCGGTTTTTAGCCCCAGTCCCTTGCCGGGGCGGACACGGTCCTGGTTTTAGTCCCAGTCCATTCCCAGGTTCAACCTGGTCCGGGTTTTACCGTCAGTCCATTCCCAGGGCAGCTCTGGTCCGGGTTTTAGCCCCAGTCCTTTCCCAGGGTGGATCCAATCCCGGTTTTAGCCCCAGTCCCTTGCCAGCACGGACCCGGTCCGGGTATTAGCCCCAGTCCCTTGCCGGCGCGGACGCAGTCCGCATTGTAGCCCCTTCTATCTCCAGGGTGGATCTGGTCCGGGTTTTAGCCCCAGTCTCTTGCCGGGGCGGACCCGGTCCGGGTTTTAGTCCCAGTCACTTGCCGGGGCGGACCCGGTCCCGGTTTTAGGCCCAGTCCCTTGCCGGCGTGGACCCGGTCCCGGTTTTAGTCCCAGTCCCTTGCCGGGGCGGACCCGGTCCGGGTTTTAGCCCCACTCTATTTCCGGGGCGGATCCGGTCCAGGTTTTAGCTCTGGTCCCTTGCTGGGGCGGGCCCGGTCCGGGTTTTAGCCCTAGTCCCTTGCCGGGGCGGACATAGTCCGGGTTTTAGCACCAGTCCATTGCCGTGGCGGACCCCGTTCAGGTTTTAGCCCCACTCTATTTCCAGGGCGGATCCGGTCCGGGTTTTACCTCTGGTCCATTCCCATGTCGGGCCCGGCTCGGGTTTTAGCCCCTGTGCATTCCCATGGCGGGCCCGGCCCGGGTTTTAGCCCCAGTCCCTTGCCGGAGAGGGCCCGGCTCAGGTTTTAGCCCTGGTGCATTCCCACGGCAGGCCCAGCCCCAGTTTTATCCCCAGTCCATTGCCGGGGTGGACTCGGTCCGGGTTTTAGCCCCACTCTATTTCCAGGGCAGATCCGCTCCGTGTTTTACCTCCGGTCCATTCCCATGGCGGACCCGGTCCCACTTGTATCCCCAGTCCCTTGCCGGGGTGGACCCGGTCCGGGTTTTAGCCCCAGTCCCTTGCAGGGATGGACCCGGTCCCGGTTTTAGCCTCAGTCCATTGCTGGGGTGGACGCGGTACGCATTTTTGCCCAACTCTATTTCCAGGGCGGATCCGGTCCAGGTGTTACCTCCGGTCCATTCCCATGGCGGATCCAGTCCGGGTTTTAGCCCCATTCCCATGGCGGGCCCGGTCCCGCTTTCAGCCCCGGTGCATTCCCATGGCGGGCCCGGTCCCGCTTTTAGCCCCGGTGCATTCCCATGGCAGGTCCGGTCTGGGTTTTAGCCCGACTCCATTGCTGGGGCCGACCCAGCTGGGTTTTAGCCCCGGTGCATTCCCATTGCAGACCCAGTCTGCATTTTATCCGCACTCTATTTCCGGTGCAGGCCCGGTTCAGGTTTTAGCCCCGGTCCCTTGCCGGCACGGACTCGGTCCGGGTTTTAGCCCCGGTCCGGGTTTTAGCCTCGGTGCATTCCCGTGGCAGGCCCGGCCTGGGTTTTAGCCCCATTTACTTCCCGGGGCGGGCCCGGCCCCGGATTTAGCCCCGGTGCATTCCTATGGCGGTCCCGGCCCGGGTTTTAGCCCCAGTCCATTGCTGGGGCGGACCCGGTCCGGGTTTTATCCCCAGTCCATTACCAGGGTGGATCCGGTCCAGGTTTTACCTCCGGTCCATTCCCGTTGCGGACACGGTCTGGATTTTAGCCCCGGTGAATTGCTGGGGCGGGCCCGGCCCGGGTTTTAGTCACGGTGCATTCCTGGGGCGGGCCAGGCCCCGGTTATAGCCCCGGTGCATTGCCGTTGCGGACACGGTTCATGTTTTAGCCCCACTCTGTTTCTAGGGCAGATCCGGTCCGGGATTTGGCCCCGGTCACTTGCTGGGGTGGACCCAGTCTGCATTTTATCCCCACTCTATTTCTGGGGCGAGCCCGGTCCTGCTTTCAGCCCCTGCCACTTGCCGGCGCGGACCCGGTCCCGGTTTTAGCCCCAGTCCCTTGCCGGGGCAGATCCCGTCTGCATTTTATCCCCACTCTATTGCCGGTGCGGGCCCGGTCCGGGTTTTAGCCCTAGTCCCTTGCCGGGGCAGACATAGTCCGGGTTTTAGCACCAGTCCATTGCCGTGGCGGACCCCGTTCAGGTTTTAGCCCCACTCTATTTCCAGGGCGGATCCGGTCCGCGTTTTACCTCCGGTCCATTCCATGGCGGTCCCGGTCCCGGTTTTAGCCCCAGTCTGTTGCTGAGGCGGACCAGGTCCGGGTTTTAGCCCCAGTCCTTTGCCTTGGCGGACCTGGTCCGGTTTTTAGCCCCAGTCCCTTGCCGGGGCGGACACGGTCCTGGTTTTAGTCCCAGTCCATTCCCAGGTTCAACCTGGTCCGGGTTTTACCGTCAGTCCATTCCCAGGGCGGCTCTGGTCCGGGTTTTAGCCCCAGTCCTTTCCCAGGGTGGATCCAATCCCGGTTTTAGCCCCAGTCCCTTGCCAGCACGGACCCGGTCCGGGTATTAGCCCCAGTCCCTTGCCGGCGCGGACGCAGTCCGCATTGTAGCCCCTTCTATCTCCAGGGTGGATCTGGTCCGGGTTTTAGCCCCAGTCTCTTGCCGGGGCGGACCCGGTCCGGGTTTTAGTCCCAGTCACTTGCCGGGGCGGACCCGGTCCCGGTTTTAGGCCCAGTCCCTTGCCGGCGTGGACCCGGTCCCGGTTTTAGTCCCAGTCCCTTGCCGGGGCGGACCCGGTCCGGGTTTTAGCCCCACTCTATTTCCGGGGCGGATCCGGTCCAGGTTTTAGCTCTGGTCCCTTGCCGGGGCGGGCCCGGTCCGGGTTTTAGCCCTAGTCCCTTGCCGGGGCGGACATAGTCCGGGTTTTAGCACCAGTCCATTGCCGTGGCGGACCCCGTTCAGGTTTTAGCCCCACTCTATTTCCAGGGCGGATCCGGTCCGGGTTTTACCTCTGGTCCATTCCCATGTCGGGCCCGGCTCGGGTTTTAGCCCCTGTGCATTCCCATGGCGGGCCCGGCCCGGGTTTTAGCCCCAGTCCCTTGCCGGAGAGGGCCCGGCTCAGGTTTTAGCCCTGGTGCATTCCCACGGCAGGCCCAGCCCCAGTTTTATCCCCAGTCCATTGCCGGGGTGGACTCGGTCCGGGTTTTAGCCCCACTCTATTTCCAGGGCAGATCCGCTCCGTGTTTTACCTCCGGTCCATTCCCATGGCGGACCCGGTCCCACTTGTATCCCCAGTCCCTTGCCGGGGTGGACCCGGTCCGGGTTTTAGCCCCAGTCCCTTGCAGGGATGGACCCGGTCCCGGTTTTAGCCTCAGTCCATTGCTGGGGTGGACGCGGTACGCATTTTTGCCCAACTCTATTTCCAGGGCGGATCCGGTCCAGGTGTTACCTCCGGTCCATTCCCATGGCGGATCCAGTCCGGGTTTTAGCCCCATTCCCATGGCGGGCCCGGTCCCGCTTTCAGCCCCGGTGCATTCCCATGGCGGGCCCGGTCCCGCTTTTAGCCCCGGTGCATTCCCATGGCGGGTCCGGTCTGGGTTTTAGCCCGACTCCATTGCTGGGGCCGACCCAGCTGGGTTTTAGCCCCGGTGCATTCCCATTGCAGACCCAGTCTGCATTTTATCCGCACTCTATTTCCGGTGCAGGCCCGGTTCAGGTTTTAGCCCCGGTCCCTTGCCGGCACGGACTCGGTCCGGGTTTTAGCCCCGGTCCGGGTTTTAGCCTCGGTGCATTCCCGTGGCAGGCCCGGCCTGGGTTTTAGCCCCATTTACTTGCCGGGGCGGGCCCGGCCCCGGATTTAGCCCCGGTGCATTCCTATGGCGGTCCCGGCCCGGGTTTTAGCCCCAGTCCATTGCTGGGGCGGACCCGGTCCGGGTTTTATCCCCAGTCCATTACCAGGGTGGATCCGGTCCAGGTTTTACCTCCGGTCCATTCCCGTTGCGGACACGGTCTGGATTTTAGCCCCGGTGAATTGCTGGGGCGGGCCCGGCCCGGGTTTTAGTCACGGTGCATTCCTGGGGCGGGCCAGGGCCCGGTTATAGCCCTGGTGCATTGCCGTTGCGGACACGGTTCATGTTTTAGCCCCACTCTGTTTCTAGGGCAGATCCGGTCCGGGATTTGGCCCCGGTCACTTGCTGGGGTGGACCCAGTCTGCATTTTATCCCCACTCTATTTCTGGGGCGAGCCCGGTCCTGCTTTCAGCCCCTGCCACTTGCCGGCGCGGACCCGGTCCCGGTTTTAGCCCCAGTCCCTTGCCGGGGCAGATCCCGTCTGCATTTTATCCCCACTCTATTGCCGGTGCGGGCCCGGTCCGGGTTTTAGCCCTAGTCCCTTGCCGGGGCGGACATAGTCCGGGTTTTAGCACCAGTCCATTGCCGTGGCGGACCCCGTTCAGGTTTTAGCCCCACTCTATTTCCAGGGCGGATCCGGTCCGGGTTTTACCTCTGGTCCATTCCCATGTCGGGCCCGGCTCGGGTTTTAGCCCCGGTGCATTCCCATGGCGGGCCCGGCCCGGGTTGTAGCCCCAGTCCCTTGCCGGAGAGGGCCTGGCTCAGGTTTTAGCCCTGGTGCATTCCCACGGCGGGCCCGGCCCCAGTTTTATCCCCAGTCCATTGCCGGGGCGGACTCGGTCCAGGTTTTAGCCCCACTCTATTTCCAGGGCGGATCCGCTCCGTGTTTTACCTCCGGTCCATTCCCATGGCGGACCCGGTCCCACTTGTAGCCCCAGTCCCTTGCTGGGGTGGACCCGGTCCCACTTGTAGCCCCAGTCCCTTGCAGGGATGGACTCGGTCCCGATTTTAGCCCCAGTCTCTTGCCGGGGAGCACCCGGTCCCGGTTTTAGCCTCAGTCCATTGCTGGGGTGGACGCGGTACGCATTTTTGCCCAACTCTATTTCCAGGGTGGATGTGGTCCATGTGTTACCTCCAGTGCATTCCCATGGCGGATCCGGTCCTGGTTTTAGCCCCATTCCCATGGCGGGCCCGGTCCCGCTTTTAGCCCCGGTGCATTCCCATGGCAGGTCCGGTCTGGGTTTTAGCCCGAGTCCATTGCTGGGGCCGACCCAGCTGGGTTTTAGCCCCAGTGCATTCCCATGGCAGACCCAGGCTGCATTTTATCCGCACTCTGTTTCCGGTGCAGGCCCGGTCCGGGTTTTAGCCCCGGTGCCTTGCCGGCACGGACGCGGTCCGGGTTTTAGCCCCGGTCCCTTGCCGGTGCGGACCCGGTCCGGGTTTTAGCCCCGGTCCGGGTTTTAGCCTCGGTGCATTCCCGTGGCAGGCCCGGCCTGGGTTTTAGCCTCATTTACTTGCCGGGGCGGGCCCGGCCCCGGCTTTAGCCCCGGTGCATTCCTATGGCGGTCCCGGCCCGGGTTTTAGCCCCAGTCCATTGCTGGGGCGGACTCGGTCCAGGTTTTATCCCGAGTCCATTACCAGGGCGGATCCGGTCCGGTTTTTACCTCCGGTCCATTCCCATTGCGGACACGGTCTGGGTTTTAGCCCTGGTGAATTGCCGGGGCGGGCCCGGCCCGGGTTTTAGTCACGGTGCATTCCTGGGGCGGGCCAGGCCCCGGTTATAGCCCTGGTGCATGGCCGTTGCGGACACAGTTCAGGTTTTAGCCCCACTCTGTTTCCAGAGCAGATCCGGTCCGGGATTTGGCCCCGGTCCCTTGCTGGGGTGGACCCAGTCTGCAATTTATCCCCACTCTATTTCCGGGGCGAGCCCGGTCCTGCTTTCAGCCCCTGCCTCTTGCCGGCGCGGACCCGGTCCCGGTTGTAGCCCCGGTCCCTTGCCGGGGCAGATCCCGTCTGCATTTTATCCCCACTCTATTGCCGGGGCGGGCCCGGTCCGGGTTTTAGCCCTAGTCCCTTGCCGGGGCGGACATAGTCCGGGTTTTAGCACCAGTCCATTGCCGTGGCGGACCCCGTTCAGGTTTTAGCCCCACTCTATTTCCAGGGCGGATCCGGTCCGGGTTTTACCTCTGGTCCATTCCCATGTCGGGCCCGGCTCGGGTTTTAGCCCCTGTGCATTCCCATGGCGGGCCTGGCCCGGGTTTTAGCCCCAGTCCCTTGCCGGAGAGGGCCCGGCTCAGGTTTTAGCCCTGGTGCATTCCCACGGCAGGCCCAGCCCCAGTTTTATCCCCAGTCCATTGCCGGGGTGGACTCGGTCCGGGTTTTAGCCCCACTCTATTTCCAGGGCAGATCCGCTCCGTGTTTTACCTCCGGTCCATTCCCATGGCGGACCCGGTCCCACTTGTATCCCCAGTCCCTTGCCGGGGTGGACCCGGTCCGGGTTTTAGCCCCAGTCCCTTGCAGGGATGGACCCGGTCCCGGTTTTAGCCTCAGTCCATTGCTGGGGTGGACGCGGTACGCATTTTTGCCCAACTCTATTTCCAGGACGGATCCGGTCCAGGTGTTACCTCCGGTCCATTCCCATGGCGGATCCAGTCCGGGTTTTAGCCCCATTCCCATGGCGGGCCCGGTCCCGCTTTCAGCCCCGGTGCATTCCCATGGCGGGCCCGGTCCCGCTTTTAGCCCCGGTGCATTCCCATGGCAGGTCCGGTCTGGGTTTTAGCCCGACTCCATTGCTGGGGCCGACCCAGCTGGGTTTTAGCCCCGGTGCATTCCCATTGCAGACCCAGTCTGCATTTTATCCGCACTCTATTTCCGGTGCAGGCCCGGTTCAGGTTTTAGCCCCGGTCCCTTGCCGGCACGGACTCGGTCCGGGTTTTAGCCCCGGTCCGGGTTTTAGCCTCGGTGCATTCCCGTGGCAGGCCCGGCCTGGGTTTTAGCCCCATTTACTTCCCGGGGCGGGCCCGGCCCCGGATTTAGCCCCGGTGCATTCCTATGGCGGTCCCGGCCCGGGTTTTAGCCCCAGTCCATTGCTGGGGCGGACCCGGTCCGGGTTTTATCCCCAGTCCATTACCAGGGTGGATCCGGTCCAGGTTTTACCTCCGGTCCATTCCCGTTGCGGACACGGTCTGGATTTTAGCCCCGGTGAATTGCTGGGGCGGGCCCGGCCCGGGTTTTAGTCACGGTGCATTCCTGGGGCGGGCCAGGCCCCGGTTTTAGCCCCGGTGCATTGCCGTTGCGGACACGGTTCATGTTTTAGCCCCACTCTGTTTCTAGGGCAGATTCGGTCCGGGATTTGGCCCCGGTCACTTGCTGGGGTGGACCCAGTCTGCATTTTATCACCACTCTATTTCTGGGGCGAGCCCGGTCCTGCTTTCAGCCCCTGCCACTTGCCGGCGCGGACCCGGTCCCGGTTTTAGCCCCAGTCCCTTGCCGGGGCAGATCCCGTCTGCATTTTAACCCCACTCTATTGCCGGTGCGGGCCCGGTCCGGGTTTTAGCCCTAGTCCCTTGCCGGGGCGGACATAGTCCGGGTTTTAGCACCAGTCCATTGCCGTGGCGGACCCCGTTCAGGTTTTAGCCCCACTCTATTTCCAGGGCGGATCCGGTCCGGGTTTTACCTCCGGTCCATTCCCATGTCGGGCCCGGCTCAGGTTTTAGCCCTGGTGCATTCCCACGGCGGGCCCGGCCCCAGTTTTATCCCCAGTCCATTGCCGGGGCGGACTCGGTCCAGGTTTTAGCCCCACTCTATTTCCAGGGCGGATCCGCTCCGTGTTTTACCTCCGGTCCATTCCCATGGCGGTCCCGGTCCCACTTGTAGCCCCAGTCCCTTGCTGGGGTGGACCCGGTCCCACTTGTAGCCCCAGTCCCTTGCAGGGATGGACTCGGTCCCGATTTTAGCCCCAGTCTCTTGCCGGGGAGCACCCGGTCCCGGTTTTAGCCTCAGTCCATTGCTGGGGTGGACGCGGTACGCATTTTTGCCCAACTCTATTTCCAGGGTGGATGTGGTCCATGTGTTACCTCCAGTGCATTCCCATGGCGGATCCGGTCCTGGTTTTAGCCCCATTCCCATGGCGGGCCCGGTCCCGCTTTTAGCCCCGGTGCATTCCCATGGCAGGTCCGGTCTGGGTTTAAGCCCGAGTCCATTGCTGGGGCCGACCCAGCTGGGTTTTAGCCCCGGTGCATTCCCATGGCAGACCCAGGCTGCATTTTATCCGCACTCTGTTTCCGGTGCAGGCCCGGTCCGGGTTTTAGCCCCGGTGCCTTGCCGGCACGGACGCGGTCCGGGTTTTAGCCCCGGTCCCTTGCCGGTGCGGACCCGGTCCGGGTTTTAGCCCCGGTCCGGGTTTTAGCCTCGGTGCATTCCCGTGGCAGGCCCGGCCTGGGTTTTAGCCTCATTTACTTGCCGGGGCGGGCCCGGCCCCGGATTTAGCCCCGGTGCATTCCTATGGCGGTCCCGGCCCGGGTTTTAGCCCCAGTCCATTGCTGGGGCGGACTCGGTCCAGGTTTTATCCCGAGTCCATTACCAGGGCGGATCCGGTCCGAGTTTTACCTCCGGTCCGTTCCCATTGCGGACACGGTCTGGGTTTTAGCCCTGGTGAATTGCCGGGGCGGGCCCGGCCCGGGTTTTAGTCATGGTGCATTCCTGGGGCGGGCCAGGCCCCGGTTATAGCCCTGGTGCATGGCCGTTGCGGACACAGTTCAGGTTTTAGCCCCACTCTGTTTCCAGGGCAGATCCGGTCCGGGATTTGGCCCCGGTCCCTTGCTGGGGTGGACCCAGTCTGCAATTTATCCCCACTCTATTTCCGGGGCGAGCCCGGTCCTGCTTTCAGCCCCTGCCTCTTGCCGGCGCGGACCCGGTCCCGGTTGTAGCCCCGGTGCCTTGCCGGGGCAGATCCCGTCTGCATTTTATCCCCACTCTATTGCCGGGGCGGGCCCGGTCCGGGTTTTAGCCCTAGTCCCTTGCCGGTGCGGGCCCGGCCCCGGTTTTAGCCCCGGTGCATTCCCATGGCGGGCCCTGCCCTGGTTTTACCTCCGGTGCATTCCCATGGTGGGCCCGGCCCGGGTTTTAGCCCTGGTGCATTCCCATGTCGGGCCCGGCTCAGGTTTTAGCCCCGGTGCATTCCCATGGCGGGCCCGGCCCTGGTTTTAGCCCCAGTCCCTTGCCAGAGAGGGCCCGGCTCGGGTTTTAGCCCCGGTGCATTCCCACGGCGGGCCCGGCCCCAGTTTTATCCCCAGTCCATTGCCGGGGTGGACTCGGTCCAGGTTTTAGCCCCACTCTATTTCCAGGGCGGATCCGGTCCGCGTTTTACCTCCGGTCCATTCCATGGCGGTCCCGGTCCCGGTTTTAGCCCCAGTCTGTTGCTGAGGCGGACCAGGTCCGGGTTTTAGCCCCAGTCCTTTGCCTTGGCGGACCTGGTCCGGTTTTTAGCCCCAGTCCCTTGCCGGGGCGGACACGGTCCTGGTTTTAGTCCCAGTCCATTCCCAGGTTCAACCTGGTCTGGGTTTTACCGTCAGTCCATTCCCAGGTCGGCTCTGGTCCGGGTTTTAGCCCCAGTCCTTTCCCAGGGTGGATCCAATCCCGGTTTTAGCCCCAGTCCCTTGCCAGCACGGACCCGGTCCGGGTTTTAGCCCCAGTCCCTTGCTGGCGCGGACCCGGTCCGCATTGTAGCCCCACTCTATTTCCAGGGCGGACCAGGTCCGGGTTTTAGCCCCAGTCCTTTGCCTTGGCGGACCTGGTCCGGTTTTTAGCCCCAGTCCCTTGCCGGGGCGGACACGGTCCTGGTTTTAGTCCCAGTCCATTCCCAGGTTCAACCTGGTCCGGGTTTTACCGTCAGTCCATTCCCAGGGCGGCTCTGGTCCGGGTTTTAGCCCCAGTCCTTTCCCAGGGTGGATCCAATCCCGGTTTTAGCCCCAGTCCCTTGCCAGCACGGACCCGGTCCGGGTTTTAGCCCCAGTCCCTTGCCGGCGCGGACGCAGTCCGCATTGTAGCCCCTTCTATCTCCAGGGTGGATCTGGTCCGGGTTTTAGCCCCAGTCTCTTGCCGGGGCGGACCCGGTCCGGGTTTTAGTCCCAGTCACTTGCCGGGGCGGACCCGGTCCCGGTTTTTGGCCCAGTCCCTTGCCGGCGTGGACCCGGTCCCGGTTTTAGTCCCAGTCCCTTGCCGGGGCGGACCCGGTCCGGGTTTTAGCCCCACTCTATTTCCGGGGCGGATCCGGTCCAGGTTTTAGCTCTGGTCCCTTGCCGGGGCGGGCCCAGTCCGGGTTTTAGCCCTAGTCCCTTGCCGGGGCGGACATAGTCCGGGTTTTAGCACCAGTCCATTGCCGTGGCGGACCCCGTTCAGGTTTTAGCCCCACTCTATTTCCAGGGCGGATCCGGTCCGGGTTTTACCTCTGGTCCATTCCCATGTCGGGCCCGGCTCGGGTTTTAGCCCCTGTGCATTCCCATGGCGGGCCCGGCCTGGGTTTTAGCCCCAGTCCCTTGCCGGAGAGGGCCCGGCTCAGGTTTTAGCCCTGGTGCATTCCCACGGCAGGCCCAGCCCCAGTTTTATCCCCAGTCCATTGCCGGGGTGGACTCGGTCCGGGTTTTAGCCCCACTCTATTTCCAGGGCAGATCCGCTCCGTGTTTTACCTCCGGTCCATTCCCATGGCGGACCCGGTCCCACTTGTAGCCCCAGTCCCTTGCCGGGGTGGACCCGGTCCGGGTTTTAGCCCCAGTCCCTTGCAGGGATGGACCCGGTCCCGGTTTTAGCCTCAGTCCATTGCTGGGGTGGACGCGGTACGCATTTTTGCCCAACTCTATTTCCAGGGCGGATCCGGTCCAGGTGTTACCTCCGGTCCATTCCCATGGCGGATCCAGTCCGGGTTTTAGCCCCATTCCCATGGCGGGCCCGGTCCCGCTTTCAGCCCCGGTGCATTCCCATGGCGGGCCTGGTCCCGCTTTTAGCCCCGGTGCATTCCCATGGCAGGTCCGGTCTGGGTTTTAGCCCGACTCCATTGCTGGGGCCGACCCAGCTGGGTTTTAGCCCCGGTGCATTCCCATTGCAGACCCAGTCTGCATTTTATCCGCACTCTATTTCCGGTGCAGGCCCGGTTCAGGTTTTAGCCCCGGTCCCTTGCCGGCACGGACTCGGTCCGGGTTTTAGCCCCGGTCCGGGTTTTAGCCTCGGTGCATTCCCGTGGCAGGCCCGGCCTGGGTTTTAGCCCCATTTACTTGCCGGGGCGGGCCCGGCCCCGGATTTAGCCCCGGTGCATTCCTATGGCGGTCCCGGCCCGGGTTTTAGCCCCAGTCCATTGCTGGGGCGGACCCGGTCCGGGTTTTATCCCCAGTCCATTACCAGGGTGGATCCGGTCCAGGTTTTACCTCCGGTCCATTCCCGTTGCGGACACGGTCTGGATTTTAGCCCCGGTGAATTGCTGGGGCGGGCCCGGCCCGGGTTTTAGTCACGGTGCATTCCTGGGGCGGGCCAGGGCCCGGTTATAGCCCCGGTGCATTGCCGTTGCGGACACGGTTCATGTTTTAGCCCCACTCTGTTTCTAGGGCAGATCCGGTCCGGGATTTGGCCCCGGTCACTTGCTGGGGTGGACCCAGTCTGCATTTTATCCCCACTCTATTTCTGGGGCGAGCCCGGTCCTGCTTTCAGCCCCTGCCACTTGCCGGCGCGGACCCGGTCCCGGTTTTAGCCCCAGTCCCTTGCCGGGGCAGATCCCGTCTGCATTTTATCCCCACTCTATTGCCGGTGCGGGCCCGGTCCGGGTTTTAGCCCTAGTCCCTTGCCGGGGCGGACATAGTCCGGGTTTTAGCACCAGTCCATTGCCGTGGCGGACCCCGTTCAGGTTTTAGCCCCACTCTATTTCCAGGGCGGATCCGGTCCGGGTTTTACCTCTAGTCCATTCCCATGTCGGGCCCGGCTCGGGTTTTAGCCCCGGTGCATTCCCATGGCGGGCCCGGCCCGGGTTGTAGCCCCAGTCCCTTGCCGGAGAGGGCCCGGCTCAGGTTTTAGCCCTGGTGCATTCCCACGGCGGACCCGGCCCCAGTTTTATCCCCAGTCCATTGCCGGGGTGGACTCGGTCCAGGTTTTAGCCCCACTCTATTTCCAGGGCGGATCCGCTCCGTGTTTTACCTCCGGTCCATTCCCATGGCGGTCCCGGTCCCACTTGTAGCCCCAGTCCCTTGCTGGGGTGGACCCGGTCCCACTTGTAGCCCCAGTCCCTTGCAGGGATGGACTCGGTCCCGATTTTAGCCCCAGTCTCTTGCCGGGGAGCACCCGGTCCCGGTTTTAGCCTCAGTCCATTGCTGGGGTGGACGCGGTACGCATTTTTGCCCAACTCTATTTCCAGGGTGGATGTGGTCCATGTGTTACCTCCAGTGCATTCCCATGGCGGATCCGGTCCTGGTTTTAGCCCCATTCCCATGGCGGGCCCGGTCCCGCTTTTAGCCCCGGTGCATTCCCATGGCAGGTCCGGTCTGGGTTTTAGCCCGAGTCCATTGCTGGGGCCGACCCAGCTGGGTTTTAGCCCCGGTGCATTCCCATGGCAGACCCAGGCTGCATTTTATCCGCACTCTGTTTCCGGTGCAGGCCCGGTCCGGGTTTTAGCCCCGGTGCCTTGCCGGCGCGGACGCGGTCCGGGTTTTAGCCCCGGTCCCTTGCCGGTGCGGACCCGGTCCGGGTTTTAGCCCCGGTCCGGGTTTTAGCCTCGGTGCATTCCCGTGGCAGGCCCGGCCTGGGTTTTAGCCTCATTTACTTGCCGGGGCGGGCCCGGCCCCGGCTTTAGCCCCGGTGCATTCCTATGGCGGTCCCGGCCCGGGTTTTAGCCCCAGTCCATTGCTGGGGCGGACTCGGTCCAGGTTTTATCCCGAGTCCATTACCAGGGCGGATCCGGTCCGGGTTTTACCTCCGGTCCATTCCCATTGCGGACACGGTCTGGGTTTTAGCCCTGGTGAATTGCTGGGGCGGGCCCGGCCCGGGTTTTAGTCACGGTGCATTCCTGGGGCGGGCCAGGCCCCGGTTATAGCCCTGGTGCATGGCCGTTGCGGACACAGTTCAGGTTTTAGCCCCACTCTGTTTCCAGGGCAGATCCGGTCCGGGATTTGGCCCCGGTCCCTTGCTGGGGTGGACCCAGTCTGCAATTTATCCCCACTCTATTTCCGGGGCGAGCCCGGTCCTGCTTTCAGCCCCTGCCTCTTGCCGGCGCGGACCCGGTCCCGGTTGTAGCCCCGGTCCCTTGCCGGGGCAGATCCCGTCTGCATTTTATCCCCACTCTATTGCCGGGGCGGGCCCGGTCCGGGTTTTAGCCCTAGTCCCTTGCCGGTGCGGGCCCGGCCCCGGTTTTAGCCCCGGTGCATTCCCATGGCGGGCCCTGCCCTGGTTTTAGCCCCGGTGCATTCCCATGGTGGGCCCGGCCCGGGTTTTAGCCCTGGTGCATTCCCATGTCGGGCCCGGCTCAGGTTTTAGCCCCGGTGCATTCCCATGGCGGGCCCGGCCCTGGTTTTAGCCCCAGTCCCTTGCCGGAGAGGGCCCGGCTCGGGTTTTAGCCCCGGTGCATTCCCACGGTGGGCCCGGCCCCAGTTTTATCCCCAGTCCATTGCCGGGGTGGACTCGGTCCAGGTTTTAGCCCCACTCTATTTCCAGGGCGGATCCGGTCCGCGTTTTACCTCCGGTCCATTCCATGGCGGTCCCGGTCCCGGTTTTAGCCCCAGTCTGTTGCTGAGGCGGACCAGGTCCGGGTTTTAGCCCCAGTCCTTTGCCTTGGCGGACCTGGTCCGGTTTTTAGCCCCAGTCCCTTGCCGGGGCGGACACGGTCCTGGTTTTAGTCCCAGTCCATTCCCAGGTTCAACCTGGTCCGGGTTTTACCGTCAGTCCATTCCCAGGTCGGCTCTGGTCCGGGTTTTAGCCCCAGTCCTTTCCCAGGGTGGATCCAATCCCGGTTTTAGCCCCAGTCCCTTGCCAGCACGGACCCGGTCCGGGTTTTAGCCCCAGTCCCTTGCTGGCGCGGACCCGGTCCGCATTGTAGCCCCACTCTATTTCCAGGGCGGATCTGGTCCGGGTTTTAGCCCCAGTCTCTTGCCGGGGCGGACCCGGTCCGGGTTTTAGCCCCAGTCACTTGCCGGGGCGGACCCGGTCCGGGTTTTAGGCCCAGTCCCTTGCCGGCGTGGACCCGGTCCCGGTTTTAGTCCCAGTCCCTTGCCGGGGCGGACCCGGTCCGGGTTTTAGCCCCACTCTATTTCCGGGGCGGACCCGGTCCACATTTTAGCCCCACTCTATTTCCTGGGCGGACCCGGTCCGGGTTTTAGCCCCAGTCCATTCCCAGGCCCAACCTCGTCCAGGTTTTAGCCCCAGTCCATTCCCACGGCGGCTCCGGTCCTGGTTTCACCCCCAGTCCTTTCCCAAGGTGGATCCAATCCGGGTTTTAGCCCCAGGTCCTTGCCAGCAGGGACCCGGTCCGGGTTTTAGCCCCAGTCCCTTGCTGGGGCGGTCCCGGTCCTGGTTTTAGTCCCAGTCCCTTGCCGGCGCGGACCCGGTTCGAATTGTAGCCCCACTCTATTTCCAGGGCGGATCTGGTCTGGGTTTTAGCCCCAGTCCCTTGCCGGGGCAGACTTGGTCCGGGTTTTAGCCCCAGTCTGTTGCCGTTGCAGACCCGCTCCCGGTTTTAGCCCCGGTCCCTTGCTCGTGCAGACCCGGTCCAGGTTTTAGGCCCAGTCCCTTGCCGGCGCGGACCCGGTCCCGGTTTTAGTCCCAGTCCCTTGCCGGGGCGGATCCGGTCCTGGTTTTAGTCCCAGTCCCTTGCCGGGGCGGACCCGGTCCGGGTTTTAGCCCCACTCTATTTCCAGCGTGGATCCGGTCCGGGTTTTACCTCCGGTCCATTCCCATGGCGGACCCGGTCCTTGTTTTAGCCCCAGTCCATTCCCAGGGCGGCTCCGGTCTGGGTTTTACCCCCAGTCCTTTCCCAGGGTGGATCCAATCCGGGTTTTAGCCCCAGTCGCTTCCTGGGGTGGAACCGGTCCGGTTTTTAGCCCCAGTCCATTCCAGGGCGGACCCGGTCTGGGTTTTACCGCCAGTCCATTCCCAGGTCCAACCTGGTCCAGGTTTTACCGCCGGTCCATTCCCATGGCGTACCCGGTCCTGGTTTTAACCCCGGTTCATTCCTAGGGCGGATCCTGTACTGGTTTTACTGCCAGTCCATTCCTAGGTTGGATCCGGTCCAGGTTTTACCCCCAGTCCATTCCCAGGCCCAACCTCGTCCGGGTTTTACCTCCAGTCCATTCCCAGAGCGGCTCCGGTCCGGGTTTTACCCCCAGTCCATTCCCAGGGTGTATCCAGTCCGGGTTATACCTCAGTCCATTCCCAGGGCAGATGCGGTCAGGGTTCTACCTCCGGTCCATTCCCAAGGCGGACCCGGTCCGGGTTTTAGCCCCAGTCCCTTGCAAGCGGTGACCCTGTCCCGGTTTTAGCCCCAGTCCCTTGCCGGGGCGGACCCAGACCCGGTTTTAGATCCTGTCCATTTCCGGCACGGACCTGGTCCGGGTTTTAGCTCCAGTCCCTTGCCAGCGCGGACCCGGTCCTGGTTTTAGCCCCAGTCCCTTGCCGGGGCGGACCCGGTCTGGGTTTTAGCCCCAGTCCCTTGCCGGGGCGGACCTGGTCTGGGTTTTAGACCTAGTCCCTTGCTGGGGCGGGTTTTAGCCCCAGTCCTTTGCCGGGGCAGAACTGGTCCGCATTTTAGCCCCACTCTATTTCCAGGGCGGACCCAGTCCGGGTTTTACCTCCGGTCCATTCCCATGGCGGTCCCGGTCCGGGTTTTATCCCCAGTCCTTTGCCGGTGCAGACCCGGTCCGCATTTTAGCCCCACTCTATTTCCAGGGCGGATCCGGTCCGGGTTTTGGCCTTAGTCCCTTGGCGGGGCGGGCCCGGTCCGGGTTTTAGCCCCACTCTATTTCCAGGGCGGATCCGGTCCCGGTTTTAGCCTTAGTCCCTTGGCCGGGCGGGCCCGGTCTGGGTTTTAGCCCCAGTCCCTTGCCGGTGCCGACCCGGTCCCGGTGTTAGCCCCAGTCTCTTGCTGCGGAGGATCCGGTCGGGTTTTAGCCTCACTTCCTTGCTGGCGAAGACCCGGTCCCGGTTTAGCCCCAGTCCGTTGCCGGCACGGACCTGGTCCTGGTTTTAGCCCTAGTCCCTTGCCGGGGCAGACCCGGTCCGGGTTTTAGCCCCAGTCCCTTGCAGGGATGGACCCGGTCCCGGTTTTAGCCTCAGTCCATTGCTGGGGTGGACGCGGTACGCATTTTTGCCCAACTCTATTTCCAGGGCGGATCCGGTCCAGGTGTTACCTCCGGTCCATTCCCATGGCGGATCCAGTCCGGGTTTTAGCCCCATTCCCATGGCGGGCCCGGTCCCGCTTTTAGCCCCGGTGCATTCCCATGGCGGGCCCGGTCCCGCTTTTAGCCCCGGTGCATTCCCATGGCGGGTCCGGTCTGGGTTTTAGCCCGACTCCATTGCTGGGGCCGACCCAGCTGGGTTTTAGCCCCGGTGCATTCCCATTGCAGACCCAGTCTGCATTTTATCCGCACTCTATTTCCGGTGCAGGCCCGGTTCAGGTTTTAGCCCCGGTCCCTTGCCGGCACGGACTCGGTCCGGGTTTTAGCCCCGGTCCGGGTTTTAGCCTCGGTGCATTCCCGTGGCAGGCCCGGCCTGGGTTTTAGCCCCATTTACTTGCCGGGGCGGGCCCGGCCCCGGATTTAGCCCCAGTCCATTGCTGGGGCGGACCCGGTCCGGGTTTTATCCCCAGTCCATTACCAGGGTGGATCCGGTCCGGGTTTTACCTCCGGTCCATTCCCGTTGCGGACACGGTCTGGATTTTAGCCCCGGTGAATTGCTGGGGCGGGACCGGCCCGGGTTTTAGTCACGGTGCATTCCTGGGGCGGGCCAGGCCCCGGTTATAGCCCCGGTGCATTGCCGTTGCGGACACGGTTCAGGTTTTAGCCCCACTCTGTTTCTAGGGCAGATCCGGTCCGGGATTTGGCCCCGGTCGCTTGCTGGGGTGGACCCAGTCTGCATTTTATCCCCACTCTATTTCCGGGGCGAGCCCGGTCCTGCTTTCAGCCCCTGCCACTTGCCGGCGCGGACCCGGTCCCGGTTTTAGCCTCAGTCCCTTGCCGGGGCAGATCCCGTCTGCATTTTATCCCCACTCTATTGCCGGTGCGGGCCCGGTCCGGGTTTTAGCCCTAGTCCCTTGCCGGGGCGGACATAGTCCGGGTTTTAGCACCAGTCCATTGCCGTGGCGGACCCCGTTCAGGTTTTAGCCCCACTCTATTTCCAGGGCGGATCCGGTCCGGGTTTTACCTCCGGTCCATTCCCATGTCGGGCCCGGCTCGGGTTTTAGCCCCGGTGCATTCCCATGGCGGGCCCGGCCCGGGTTTTAGCCCCAGTCCCTTGCCGGAGAGGGCCCGGCTCAGGTTTTAGCCCTGGTGCATTCCCACGGCGGGCCCGGCCCCAGTTTTATCCCCAGTCCATTGCCGGGGCGGACTCGGTCCAGGTTTTAGCCCCACTCTATTTCCAGGGCGGATCCGCTCCGTGTTTTACCTCCGGTCCATTCCCATGGCGGTCCCGGTCCCACTTGTATCCCCAGTCCCTTGCCGGGGTGGACCCGGTCCGGGTTGTAGCCCCAGTCCCTTGCAGGGATGGACTCGGTCCCGATTTTAGCCCCAGTCTCTTGCCGGGGAGCACCCGGTCCCGGTTTTAGCCTCAGTCCATTGCTGGGGTGGACGCGGTACGCATTTTTGCCCAACTCTATTTCCAGGGTGGATGTGGTCCATGTGTTACCTCCAGTGCATTCCCATGGCGGATCCGGTCCTGGTTTTAGCCCCATTCCCATGGCGGGCCCGGTCCCGCTTTTAGCCCCGGTGCATTCCCATGGCAGGTCCGGTCTGGGTTTTAGCCCGAGTCCATTGCTGGGGCCGACCCAGCTGGGTTTTAGCCCCGGTGCATTCCCATTGCAGACCCAGGCTGCATTTTATCCGCACTCTGTTTCCGGTGCAGGCCCGGTCCGGGTTTTAGCCCCGGTGCCTTGCCGGCGCGGACGCGGTCCGGGTTTTAGCCCCGGTCCCTTGCCGGTGCGGACCCGGTCCGGGTTTTAGCCCCGGTCCGGGTTTTAGCCTCGATGCATTCCCGTGGCAGGCCCGGCCTGGGTTTTAGCCTCATTTACTTGCCGGGGCGGGCCCGGCCCCGGATTTAGCCCCGGTGCATTCCTATGGCGGTCCCGGCCCGGGTTTTAGCCCCAGTCCATTGCTGGGGCGGACTCGGTCCAGGTTTTATCCCGAGTCCATTACCAGGGCGGATCCGGTCCGGGTTTTACCTCCGGTCCATTCCCGTTGTGGACACGGTCTGGATTTTAGTCACGGTGCATTCCTGGGGCGGGCCAGGCCCCGGTTATAGCCCTGGTGCATGGCCGTTGCGGACACAGTTCAGGTTTTAGCCCCACTCTGTTTCCAGGGCAGATCCGGTCCGGGATTTGGCCCCGGTCCCTTGCTGGGGTGGACCCAGTCTGCAATTTATCCCCACTCTATTTCCGGGGCGAGCCCGGTCCTGCTTTCAGCCCCTGCCTCTTGCCGGCGCGGACCCGGTCCCGGTTGTAGCCCCGGTCCCTTGCCGGGGCAGATCCCGTCTGCATTTTATCCCCACTCTATTGCCGGGGCGGGCCCGGTCCGGGTTTTAGCCCTAGTCCCTTGCCGGTGCGGGCCCGGCCCCGGTTTTAGCCCCGGTGCATTCCCATGGTGGGCCCGGCCCAGGTTTTAGCCCTGGTGCATTCCCATGTCGGGCCCGGCTCAGGTTTTAGCCCCGGTGCATTCCCATGGCGGGCCCGGCCCTGGTTTTAGCCCCAGTCCCTTGCCAGAGAGGGCCCGGCTCGGGTTTTAGCCCCGGTGCATTCCCACGGCGGGCCCGGCCCCAGTTTTATCCCCAGTCCATTGCCGGGGTGGACTCGGTCCAGGTTTTAGCCCCACTCTATTTCCAGGGCGGATCCGGTCCGCGTTTTACCTCCGGTCCATTCCATGGCGGTCCCGGTCCCGGTTTTAGCCCCAGTCTGTTGCTGAGGCGGACCAGGTCCGGGTTTTAGCCCCAGTCCTTTGCCTTGGCGGACCTGGTCCGGTTTTTAGCCCCAGTCCCTTGCCGGGGCGGACACGGTCCTGGTTTTAGTCCCAGTCCATTCCCAGGTTCAACCTGGTCCGGGTTTTACCGTCAGTCCATTCCCAGGTCGGCTCTGGTCCGGGTTTTAGCCCCAGTCCTTTCCCAGGGTGGATCCAATCCCGGTTTTAGCCCCAGTCCCTTGCCAGCACGGACCCGGTCCGGGTTTTAGCCCCAGTCCCTTGCCGGCGCGGACCCGGTCCGCATTGTAGCCCCACTCTATTTCCAGGGCGGATCTGGTCCGGGTTTTAGCCCCAGTCTCTTGCCGGGGCGGACCCGGTCCGGGTTTTAGCCCCAGTCACTTGCCGGGGCGGACCCGGTCCGGGTTTTAGGCCCAGTCCCTTGCCGGCGTGGACCCGGTCCCGGTTTTAGTCCCAGTCCCTTGCCGGGGCGGACCCGGTCCGGGTTTTAGCCCCACTCTATTTCCGGGGCGGACCCGGTCCACATTTTAGCCCCACTCTATTTCCTGGGCGGACCCGGTCCGGGTTTTAGCCCCAGTCCATTCCCAGGCCCAACCTCGTCCAGGTTTTAGCCCCAGTCCATTCCCACGGCGGCTCCGGTCCTGGTTTCACCCCCAGTCCTTTCCCAAGGTGGATCCAATCCGGGTTTTAGCCCCAGGTCCTTGCCAGCAGGGACCCGGTCCGGGTTTTAGCCCCAGTCCCTTGCTGGGGCGGTCCCGGTCCTGGTTTTAGTCCCAGTCCCTTGCCGGCGCGGACCCGGTTCGAATTGTAGCCCCACTCTATTTCCAGGTCGTCTCTGGTCCGGGTTTTAGCCCCAGTCCTTTCCCAGGGTGGATCCAATCCCGGTTTTAGCCCCAGTCCCTTGCCAGCACGGACCCGGTCCGGGTTTTAGCCCCAGTCCCTTGCCGGCGCGGACCCGGTCCGCATTGTAGCCCCACTCTATTTCCAGGGCGGATCTGGTCCGGGTTTTAGCCCCAGTCTCTTGCCGGGGCGGACCCGGTCCGGGTTTTAGCCCCAGTCACTTGCCGGGGCGGACCCGGTCCGGGTTTTAGGCCCAGTCCCTTGCCGGCGTGGACCCGGTCCCGGTTTTAGTCCCAGTCCCTTGCCGGGGCGGACCCGGTCCGGGTTTTAGCCCCACTCTATTTCCGGGGCGGACCCGGTCCACATTTTAGCCCCACTCTATTTCCTGGGCGGACCCGGTCCGGGTTTTAGCCCCAGTCCATTCCCAGGCCCAACCTCGTCCAGGTTTTAGCCCCAGTCCATTCCCACGGCGGCTCCGGTCCTGGTTTCACCCCCAGTCCTTTCCCAAGGTGGATCCAATCCGGGTTTTAGCCCCAGGTCCTTGCCAGCAGGGACCCGGTCCGGGTTTTAGCCCCAGTCCCTTGCTGGGGCGGTCCCGGTCCTGGTTTTAGTCCCAGTCCCTTGCCGGCGCGGACCCGGTTCGAATTGTAGCCCCACTCTATTTCCAGGGCGGATCTGGTCTGGGTTTTAGCCCCAGTCCCTTGCCGGCGCGGACCCGGTTGGAATTGTAGCCCCACTCTATTTCCAGGGCGGATCTGGTCTGGGTTTTAGCCCCAGTCCCTTTCCGGGGCAGACTTGGTCCGGGTTTTAGCCCCAGTCTGTTGCCGTTGCAGACCCGCTCCCGGTTTTAGCCCCGGTCCCTTGCTCGTGCAGACCCGGTCCAGGTTTTAGGCCCAGTCCCTTGCCGGCGCGGACCCGGTCCCGGTTTTAGCCCCGGTCCGGGTTTTAGCCTCGGTGCCTTGCCGGCGCGGACGCGGTCCGGGTTTTAGCCCCGGTCCCTTGCCGGTGCGGACCCGGCCCCGGTTTTAGCCCCGGTGCATTCCCATGGTGGGCCCGGCCCGGGTTTTAGCCCTGGAGCATTCCCATGTCGGGCCCGGCTCGGGTTTTAGCCCCGGTGCATTCCCATGGCGGGCCCGGCCCGGGTTGTAGCCCCAGTCCCTTGCCGGAGAGGGCCCGGCTCAGGTTTTAGCCCTGGTGCATTCCCACGGCGGGCCCGGCCCCAGTTTTATCCCCAGTCCATTGCCGGGGCGGACTCGGTCCAGGTTTTAGCCCCACTCTATTTCCAGGGCGGATCCGCTCCGTGTTTTACCTCCGGTCCATTCCCATGGCGGTCCCGGTCCCACTTGTAGCCCCAGTCCCTTGCTGGGGTGGACCCGGTCCCACTTGTAGCCCCAGTCCCTTGCAGGGATGGACTCGGTCCCGATTTTAGCCCCAGTCTCTTGCCGGGGAGCACCCGGTCCCGGTTTTAGCCTCAGTCCATTGCTGGGGTGGACGCGGTACGCATTTTTGCCCAACTCTATTTCCAGGGTGGATGTGGTCCATGTGTTACCTCCAGTGCATTCCCATGGCGGATCCGGTCCTGGTTTTAGCCCCATTCCCATGGCGGGCCCGGTCCCGCTTTTAGCCCCGGTGCATTCCCATGGCAGGTCCGGTCTGGGTTTTAGCCCGAGTCCATTGCTGGGGCCGACCCAGCTGGGTTTTAGCCCCGGTGCATTCCCATGGCAGACCCAGGCTGCATTTTATCCGCACTCTGTTTCCGGTGCAGGCCCGGTCCGGGTTTTAGCCCCGGTGCCTTGCCGGCGCGGACGCGGTCCGGGTTTTAGCCCCGGTCCCTTGCCGGTGCGGACCCGGTCCGGGTTTTAGCCTCGGTGCATTCCCGTGGCAGGCCCGGCCTGGGTTTTAGCCTCATTTACTTGCCGGGGCGGGCCCGGCCCCGGCTTTAGCCCCGGTGCATTCCTATGGCGGTCCCGGCCCGGGTTTTAGCCCCAGTCCATTGCTGGGGCGGACTCGGTCCAGGTTTTATCCCGAGTCCATTACCAGGGCGGATCCGGTCCGGGTTTTACCTCCGGTCCATTCCCATTGCGGACACGGTCTGGGTTTTAGCCCTGGTGAATTGCCGGGGCGGGCCCGGCCCGGGTTTTAGTCACGGTGCATTCCTGGGGCGGGCCAGGCCCCGGTTATAGCCCTGGTGCATGGCCGTTGCGGACACAGTTCAGGTTTTAGCCCCACTCTGTTTCCAGGGCAGATCCGGTCCGGGATTTGGCCCCGGTCCCTTGCTGGGGTGGACCCAGTCTGCAATTTATCCCCACTCTATTTCCGGGGCGAGCCCGGTCCTGCTTTCAGCCCCTGCCTCTTGCCGGCGCGGACCCGGTCCCGGTTGTAGCCCCGGTCCCTTGCCGGGGCAGATCCCGTCTGCATTTTATCCCCACTCTATTGCCGGGGCGGGCCCGGTCCGGGTTTTAGCCCTAGTCCCTTGCCGGTGCGGGCCCGGCCCCGGTTTTAGCCCCGGTGCATTCCCATGGCGGGCCCTGCCCTGGTTTTAGCCCCGGTGCATTCCCATGGTGGGCCCGGCCCGGGTTTTAGCCCCGGTGCATTCCCATGGCGGGCCCTGCCCTGGTTTTAGCCCCGGTGCATTCCCATGGTGGGCCCGGCCCGGGTTTTAGCCCCAGTGCATTCCCACGGCGGGCCCGGCCCCAGTTTTATCCCCAGTCCATTGCCGGGGTGGACTCGGTCCAGGTTTTAGCCCCACTCTATTTCCAGGGCGGATCCGGTCCGCGTTTTACCTCCGGTCCATTCCATGGCGGTCCCGGTCCCGGTTTTAGCCCCAGTCTGTTGCTGAGGCGGACCAGGTCCGGGTTTTAGCCCCAGTCCTTTGCCTTGGCGGACCTGGTCCGGTTTTTAGCCCCAGTCCCTTGCCGGGGCGGACACGGTCCTGGTTTTAGTCCCAGTCCATTCCCAGGTTCAACCTGGTCCGGGTTTTACCGTCAGTCCATTCCCAGGTCGGCTCTGGTCCGGGTTTTAGCCCCAGTCCTTTCCCAGGGTGGATCCAATCCCGGTTTTAGCCCCAGTCCCTTGCCAGCACGGACCCGGTCCGGGTTTTAGCCCCAGTCCCTTGCCGGCGCGGACCCGGTCCGCATTGTAGCCCCACTCTATTTCCAGGGCGGATCTGGTCCGGGTTTTAGCCCCAGTCTCTTGCCGGGGCGGACCCGGTCCGGGTTTTAGCCCCAGTCACTTGCCGGGGCGGACCCGGTCCGGGTTTTAGGCCCAGTCCCTTGCCGGCGTGGACCCGGTCCCGGTTTTAGTCCCAGTCCCTTGCCGGGGCGGACCCGGTCCGGGTTTTAGCCCCACTCTATTTCCGGGGCGGACCCGGTCCACATTTTAGCCCCACTCTATTTCCTGGGCGGACCCGGTCCGGGTTTTAGCCCCAGTCCATTCCCAGGCCCAACCTCGTCCAGGTTTTAGCCCCAGTCCATTCCCACGGCGGCTCCGGTCCTGGTTTCACCCCCAGTCCTTTCCCAAGGTGGATCCAATCCGGGTTTTAGCCCCAGGTCCTTGCCAGCAGGGACCCGGTCCGGGTTTTAGCCCCAGTCCCTTGCTGGGGCGGTCCCGGTCCTGGTTTTAGTCCCAGTCCCTTGCCGGCGCGGACCCGGTTCGAATTGTAGCCCCACTCTATTTCCAGGGCGGATCTGGTCTGGGTTTTAGCCCCA
The DNA here is from genome assembly GCF_949628215.1 of Phalacrocorax aristotelis. Lineage (NCBI taxonomy): Eukaryota > Metazoa > Chordata > Aves > Suliformes > Phalacrocoracidae > Phalacrocorax > Phalacrocorax aristotelis. Next base: position 133,835,590 of record NC_134276.1, on the reverse strand, counting down.
GTCCCTTGCCGGGGCAGACTTGGTCCGGGTTTTAGCCCCAGTCTGTTGCCGTTGCAGACCCGCTCCCGGTTTTAGCCCCGGTCCCTTGCTCGTGCAGACCCGGTCCAGGTTTTAGGCCCAGTCCCTTGCCGGCGCGGACCCGGTCCCGGTTTTAGTCCCAGTTCCTTGCCGGGGCGGATCCGGTCCTGGTTTTAGTCCCAGTCCCTTGCCGGGGCGGACCCGGTCCGGGTTTTAGCCCCACTCTATTTCCAGCGTGGATCCGGTCCGGGTTTTACCTCCGGTCCATTCCCATGGCGGACCCGGTCCTTGTTTTAGCCCCAGTCCATTCCCAGGGCGGCTCCGGTCTGGGTTTTACCCCCAGTCCTTTCCCAGGGTGGATCCAATCCGGGTTTTAGCCCCAGTCGCTTCCTGGGGTGGAACCGGTCCGGTTTTTAGCCCCAGTCCATTCCAGGGCGGACCCGGTCTGGGTTTTACCGCCAGTCCATTCCCAGGTCCAACCTGGTCCAGGTTTTACCGCCGGTCCATTCCCATGGCGTACCCGGTCCTGGTTTTAACCCCGGTTCATTCCTAGGGCGGATCCTGTACTGGTTTTACTGCCAGTCCATTCCTAGGTTGGATCCGGTCCAGGTTTTACCCCCAGTCCATTCCCAGGCCCAACCTCGTCCGGGTTTTACCTCCAGTCCATTCCCAGAGCGGCTCCGGTCCGGGTTTTACCCCCAGTCCATTCCCAGGGTGTATCCAGTCCGGGTTATACCTCAGTCCATTCCCAAGGCGGACCCGGTCCGGGTTTTAGCCCCAGTCCCTTGCAAGCGGTGACCCTGTCTCGGTTTTAGCCCCAGTCCCTTGCCGGGGCGGACCCAGACCCGGTTTTAGATCCTGTCCATTTCCGGCACGGACCTGGTCCGGGTTTTAGCTCCAGTCCCTTGCCAGCGCGGACCCGGTCCTGGTTTTAGCCCCAGTCCCTTGCCGGGGCGGACCCAGTCTGGGTTTTAGCCCCAGTCCCTTGCCGTTGCGGACCTGGTCTGGGTTTTAGACCTAGTCCCTTGCTGGGGCGGGTTTTAGCCCCAGTCCTTTGCCGGGGCAGAACTGGTCCGCATTTTAGCCCCACTCTATTTCCAGGGCGGACCCAGTCCGGGTTTTACCTCCGGTCCATTCCCATGGCGGTCCCGGTCCGGGTTTTATCCCCAGTCCTTTGCCGGTGCACACCCGGTCCGCATTTTAGCCCCACTCTATTTCCAGGGCGGATCCGGTCCGGGTTTTGGCCTTAGTCCCTTGGCGGGGCGGGCCCGGTCCGGGTTTTAGCCCCACTCTATTTCCAGGGCGGATCCGGTCCCGGTTTTAGCCTTAGTCCCTTGGCCGGGCGGGCCCGGTCTGGGTTTTAGCCCCAGTCCCTTGCCGGTGCCGACCCGGTCCCGGTGTTAGCCCCAGTCTCTTGCTGCGGAGGATCCGGTCGGGTTTTAGCCTCACTTCCTTGCTGGCGAAGACCCGGTCCCGGTTTAGCCCCAGTCCGTTGCCGGCACGGACCTGGTCCTGGTTTTAGCCCTAGTCCCTTGCCGGGGCAGACCCGGTCCGGGTTTTAGCCCCAGTCCCTTGCAGGGATGGACCCGGTCCCGGTTTTAGCCTCAGTCCATTGCTGGGGTGGACGCGGTACGCATTTTTGCCCAACTCTATTTCCAGGGCGGATCCGGTCCAGGTGTTACCTCCGGTCCATTCCCATGGCGGATCCAGTCCGGGTTTTAGCCCCATTCCCATGGCGGGGCCCGGTCCCGCTTTTAGCCCCAGTGCATTCCCATGGCGGGCCTGGTCCCGCTTTTAGCCCCGGTGCATTCCCATGGCGGGTCCGGTCTGGGTTTTAGCCCCGGTGCATTCCTATGGCGGTCCCGGCCCGGGTTTTAGCCCCAGTCCATTGCTGGGGCGGACTCGGTCCAGGTTTTATCCCGAGTCCATTACCAGGGCGGATCCGGTCCGGGTTTTACCTCCAGTCCATTCCCATTGCGGACACGGTCTGGGTTTTAGCCCTGGTGAATTGCCGGGGCGGGCCCGGCCCGGGTTTTAGTCACGGTGCATTCCTGGGGCGGGCCAGGCCCCGGTTATAGCCCTGGTGCATGGCCGTTGCGGACACAGTTCAGGTTTTAGCCCCACTCTGTTTCCAGGGCAGATCCGGTCCGGGATTTGGCCCCGGTCGCTTGCTGGGCTGGACCCAGTCTGCAATTTATCCCCACTCTATTTCCGGGGCGAGCCCGGTCCTGCTTTCAGCCCCTGCCTCTTGCCGGCGCGGACCCGGTCCCGGTTGTAGCCCCGGTCCCTTGCCGGGGCAGATCCCGTCTGCATTTTATCCCCACTCTATTGCCGGGGCGGGCCCGGTCCGGGTTTTAGCCCTAGTCCCTTGCCGGTGCGGGCCCGGCCCCGGTTTTAGCCCCGGTGCATTCCCATGGCGGGCCCTGCCCTGGTTTTAGCCCCGGTGCATTCCCATGGTGGGCCCGGCCCTGGTTTTAGCCCTGGTGCATTCCCATGTCGGGCCCGGCTCGGGTTTTAGCCCCAGTGCATTCCCACGGCGGGCCCGGCCCCAGTTTTATCCCCAGTCCATTGCCGGGGTGGACTCGGTCCAGGTTTTAGCCCCACTCTATTTCCAGGGCGGATCCGGTCCGCGTTTTACCTCCGGTCCATTCCATGGCGGTCCCGGTCCCGGTTTTAGCCCCAGTCTGTTGCTGAGGCGGACCAGGTCCGGGTTTTAGCCCCAGTCCTTTGCCTTGGCGGACCTGGTCCGGTTTTTAGCCCCAGTCCCTTGCCGGGGCGGACACGGTCCTGGTTTTAGTCCCAGTCCATTCCCAGGTTCAACCTGGTCCGGGTTTTACCGTCAGTCCATTCCCAGGTCGGCTCTGGTCCGGGTTTTAGCCCCAGTCCTTTCCCAGGGTGGATCCAATCCCGGTTTTAGCCCCAGTCCCTTGCCAGCACGGACCCGGTCCGGGTTTTAGCCCCAGTCCCTTGCCGGCGCGGACCCGGTCCGCATTGTAGCCCCACTCTATTTCCAGGGCGGATCTGGTCCGGGTTTTAGCCCCAGTCTCTTGCCGGGGCGGACCCGGTCCGGGTTTTAGCCCCAGTCACTTGCCGGGGCGGACCCGGTCCGGGTTTTAGGTCCAGTCCCTTGCCGGCGTGGACCCGGTCCCGGTTTTAGTCCCAGTCCCTTGCCGGGGCGGACCCGGTCCGGGTTTTAGCCCCACTCTATTTCCGGGGCGGACCCGGTCCACATTTTAGCCCCACTCTATTTCCTGGGCGGACCCGGTCCGGGTTTTAGCCCCAGTCCATTCCCAGGCCCAACCTCGTCCAGGTTTTAGCCCCAGTCCATTCCCACGGCGGCTCCGGTCCTGGTTTCACCCCCAGTCCTTTCCCAAGGTGGATCCAATCCGGGTTTTAGCCCCAGGTCCTTGCCAGCAGGGACCCGGTCCGGGTTTTAGCCCCAGTCCCTTGCTGGGGCGGTCCCGGTCCTGGTTTTAGTCCCAGTCCCTTGCCGGCGCGGACCCGGTTCGAATTGTAGCCCCACTCTATTTCCAGGGCGGATCTGGTCTGGGTTTTAGCCCCAGTCCCTTGCCGGGGCAGACTTGGTCCGGGTTTTAGCCCCAGTCTGTTGCCGTTGCAGACCCGCTCCCGGTTTTAGCCCCGGTCCCTTGCTCGTGCAGACCCGGTCCAGGTTTTAGGCCCAGTGACTTGCCGGCGCGGATCCGGTCCTGGTTTTAGTCCCAGTCCCTTGCCGGGGCGGATCCGGTCCTGGTTTTAGTCCCAGTCCCTTGCCGGGGCGGACCCGGTCCGGGTTTTAGCCCCACTCTATTTCCAGCGTGGATCCGGTCCGGGTTTTACCTCCGGTCCATTCCCATGGCGGACCCGGTCCTTGTTTTAGCCCCAGTCCATTCCCAGGGCGGCTCCGGTCTGGGTTTTACCCCCAGTCCTTTCCCAGGGTGGATCCAATCCGGGTTTTACCCCCAGTCCATTCCCAGGGTGGCTCCAGTTTGGGTTTTACCTCAGTCCATTCCCAAGACAGACCCGGTCCTGGTTTTAGCCCCAGTCCCTTGCCAGTGCAGACACGGTCCCGGTTTTAGCCCCAGTCCATCCCAGGGGCGGACCCGGTCCGCATTTTAGCCCCACTCTATTTCCACGGTGGATCCGGTCTGGATTTTACCTCCGGTCCTTTCCCATGGTGGTCCCGGTCCAGGTTTTAGCCCCAGTCCCTTGCCAGGGCGGACCCGGTCCCAGTTTTAGCCCCAGTCCATTGCTGGGGAGGACCCGGTCGGGTTTTAGCCTCAGTCCCTTGCTGGCGCGGACCCGGTCCAGGTTTTAGCCCCAGTCCCTTGCCGGCGCGTACCCGGTCCGGGTTTTATCCCCACTGCATTGCCGGGGCGGACCCGGTCCGGGTTTTAGCCCCACTCCATTGCCGGGGCGGACCTGGTCCGCATTTTAGCCCCACTCTATTTCCAGGGCAGACCCGGTCTGGGTTTTACCTCCGGTCCATTCCCATGGCGGTCCGTGTCCGGGTTTTAGCCCCAGTCCCTTGCCGGTGTGGACCCGGTCCGGGTTTTAGCCCCAGTCCCGTGCCGGGGCGGATCTGGTCCTGGTTTTACCCCCAGTACATTCCCAGGGTGGATCCAGTCCGGGTTTTAGCCCCAGTCCCGTGCCGGGGCAGACCCAGTCAGGGTTTTAGAGCCAGTCCCATGCCGGCGCAGACCCGGTCCGGGTTTTAGGCCCTGTTCCTTGCCGGTGCGGACCCAGTCCCGGTTTTAGCCCCAGTCCCCTGCCGGCGCAGACCCGGTCCGGGTTTTAGAGCCAGTCCCATGCCGGGGCAGACCCGGTCCGGGTTTTAGACCCAGTCCCTTGCCGGCGCAGACCCGGTCCGTTTTTCAGCCCCAATCCATTCCCAGGGTGGATCCTGTCCGGGTTTTACCTCCAGTCCATTCCCAGGGCAGACCTGGTCCAGATTTTACCCGCGGTCCATTCCTAGGGCGGATCCTGTACTGGTTTTACTGCCAGTCCATTCCTGGGGTGGATCCTGTCCGAGTTTTACCTCCGGTCCATTCCCAGGCCCAACCTGGTCCGGGTTTTACCGCCAGTCCATTCCCAGGGTGGCTCCGGTCTGGGTTTTACACCAAGTCCATTCCCAGAGTCGATCCAGTCCAGGTTTTACCTCAGTGCATTTTAGGGCGGATCCAGTCCGGGATTTACTGCTGGTCCATTCCCAAGGCGGACCCGGTCCAGGTTTTAGTCCCAGTCCCTTGCCGGCGCGGACCCGGTCCCGGTATTAGCCCCAGTCCCTTGCCGAGGCGGACCCGGTCTGGGATTTACTGCCAGTCCCTTGCCGGCGCGGACCCGGTCCCGGTTTTAGCCCCAGTCCCATGCTTGGGCGGACCTGGTCCGGGTTTTAGCCCCAGTCCCTTGCCGGGGCGGACCCGGTCCGGGTTTAAGCCACAGTCTATTTCCAGGGCGCGGACCAGTCCGGGTTTTAGCCCCAATCCGTTGCCGGCGCGGACCCGGTCGGGTTTTAGCCCCAGTCCCTTCACGGGGTGGACCCGGTCCGGGTTTTAGCCCCAGTCCTTTGCCGGGGCGGACCTGGTCCGCATTTTAGCGCCACTCTATTTCCACGGAGGATCCAGTCTGGGTTTTACCTCCGGTCCATTACCATGGCGGACCCAGTCCGGGTTTTAGCCCCAGTCCCTTGCCGGCGCAGACCCGGTCCGTTTTTTATCCCCAGTCCCTTGCTGGCGTGGACCTGTTCCGGGTTTTAGCCCCAGTCCCTTGCCGGCGCAGACCCGGTCCGGGTTTACCCCAGTCCATCCCAGGGACAGACCCGGTCCGCATTTAACCCCACTGTTTTTCCAGGGCGGATCCGGTCTGGGTTTTACCTCCGGTCCATAACCCATGGTGGTCCTGGCCCCGGTTTTTGTCCCAGCCCCTTGCCATCATGGACCCGGTCCGGGTTTTAGCCCCAGTCCCTTGCCGTTGCAGACCCGGTCCCGGTTTTAGCCCCAGTCCCTTGCCGGTGCGGACCCGGTCTCGATTTTAGCCCAGTCCCTTGCTGGGGACTACCCGGTCGGGTTTTAGCGTCAGTCCCTTGCTGGCGCAGACCCGGTCCCGGTTTACCCCAGTCCCTTGCCAGCGCAGACCCGGTCCGGGTTTTATCCTCAGTCCATCTCAGGGGCGGACCCGGTCCGCATTTTAGCCCCACTGTATTTCCAGGACGGATCCGGTCCGGGTTTTACCTCCGGTCTATTCCCATGGCGGTCCCGGTCCCGGTTTTAGCCCCAGTCCCTTGCTGGGGCGGACCCGGCCCGGGTTTTAGCCCCAGTCTGTTGCCAGGGCGGAACCGGTCCCGGTTTTAGCCCCAGACCCTTCCTGGGGCGGAACCGGTCCGGGTTTTAGCCCCAGTCCATTCCAGGGTGGATCCTGTCCGGGTTTTACCTCCGGTCCATTCCCAGGGCGGACCTGGTCCGGGTTTTACCGCCAGTCCATTCCCAGGTCCAACCCGGTCCAGGTTTTACCGCCGGTCCATTCCCATGGCGGACCCGGTCCTGGTTTTACCCCCAGTTCATTCCTAGGGCGGATCCTGTACTGGTTTTACTGCCAGTCCATTCCTAGGTTGGATCCGGTCCAGGTTTTACCCCCAGTCCATTCCCAGGCCCAACCTCGTCCGGGTTTTACCGCCAGTCCGTTCCCAGAGCGGCTCCGGTCCGGGTTTTACCCCCAGTCCATTCCCAGGGTGGCTCCAGTTTGGGTTTTACCTCAGTCCATTCCCAAGACGGACCCGGTCCTGGTTTTAGCCCCAGTCTGTTGCCGGGGCGGAACCGGTCCCGGTTTTAGCCCCAGACCCTTCCTTGGGCGGAACTGGTCCGGGTTTTAGCCCCAGTCCATTCCAGGGTGGATCCTGTCCGGGTTTTACCTCCGGTCCATTCCCAGGGCGGACCTGGTCCGGGTTTTACCGCCAGTCCATTCCCAGGTCCAACCCGGTCCAGGTTTTACCGCCGGTCCATTCCCATGGCGGACCCGGTCCTGGTTTTACCCCCAGTTCATTCCTAGGGCGGATCCTGTACTGGTTTTACTGCCAGTCCATTCCTAGGTTGGATCCGGTCCAGGTTTTACCCCCAGTCCATTCCCAGGCCCAACCTCATCCGGGTTTTACCCCCAGTCCATTCCCAGGGTGGCTCCAGTTTGGGTTTTACCTCAGTCCATTCCCAAGACGGACCCGGTCCTGGTTTTAGCCCCAGTCCCTTGCCAGTGCAGACACGGTCCCGGTTTTAGCCCCAGTCCATCCCAGGGGCGGACCCGGTCCGCATTTTAGCCCCACTCTATTTCCACGGTGGATCCGGTCTGGATTTTACCTCCGGTCCTTTCCCATGGTGGTCCCGGTCCAGGTTTTAGCCCCAGTCCCTTGCCAGGGCGGACCCGGTCCCAGTTTTAGCCCCAGTCCATTGCTGGGGAGGACCCGGTCGGGTTTTAGCCTCAGTCCCTTGCTGGCGCGGACCCGGTCCAGGTTTTAGCCCCAGTCCCTTGCCGGCGCGTACCCGGTCCGGGTTTTATCCCCACTGCATTGCCGGGGCGGACCCGGTCCGGGTTTTAGCCCCACTCCATTGCCGGGGCGGACCTGGTCCGCATTTTAGCCCCACTCTATTTCCTGGGCGGATCCGGTCCCGGATTTAGCCCCAGTCCCTTGCTTGGGCGGACCCGGTCCGGGTTTTAGCCCCAGTCCCTTTCTGTCACATAGCTGGTCCCGGTTTAGCCCCAGTTGGTTGCCGGGGCGGGCCCGGTCCTGGTTTTAGCCCCGGTCCATTCCAAGGGTGGATGAAGTCCGGGTTTTACCTCAGTCCATTCCCAGAGCGGACACGGTGCCAGGTTCTACCTCCGGTCCATTCCCAAGGCGGACCCGTTGCGGGTTTTAGCACCAGTCTGTTGCCGTTGCGGACCCGTTCCCAGGGTGGACCCGGTCCGGGTTTTAGCCCCAGTCCCGTGCCGGGGCAGACCCAGTCAGGGTTTTAGAGCCAGTCCCATGCCGGCGCAGACCCGGTCCGGGTTTTAGGCCCTGTTCCTTGCCGGTGCGGACCCAGTCCTGGTTTTAGCCCCTGTCCCTTGCCGGCGCAGACCCGGTCCGGGTTTTAGAGCCAGTCCCATGCCGGGGCAGACCCGGTCCGGGTTTTAGACCCAGTCCCTTGCCGGCGCAGACCCGGTCCGTTTTTCAGCCCCAATCCATTCCCAGGGTGGATCCTGTCCGGGTTTTACCTCCAGTCCATTCCCAGGGCAGACCTGGTCCAGATTTTACCCGCGGTCCATTCCTAGGGCGGATCCTGTACTGGTTTTACTGCCAGTCCATTCCTGGGGTGGATCCTGTCCGAGTTTTACCTCCGGTCCATTCCCAGGCCCAACCTGGTCCGGGTTTTACCGCCAGTCCATTCCCAGGGTGGCTCCGGTCTGGGTTTTACACCAAGTCCATTCCCAGGGTCGATCCAGTCCAGGTTTTACCTCAGTGCATTTTAGGGCAGATCCAGTCCGGGATTTACTGCTGGTCCATTCCCAAGGCGGACCCGGTCCAGGTTTTAGCCCCAGTCCCTTGCCGGCGCGGACCCGGTCCCGGTATTAGCCCCAGTCCCTTGCCGAGGCGGACCCGGTCCGGGATTTACTGCCAGTCCCTTGCCGGCGCGGACCCGGTCCCGGTTTTAGCCCCAGTCCCATGCTTGGGCGGACCTGGTCCGGGTTTTAGCCCCAGTCCTTTGCCTGGGCGGACTTGGTCCGCATTTTAGCCCCACTCTCTTTCCAGGGCAGACCCGGTCTGGGTTTTACCTCCAGTCCATTCCTACGGCGGATCCTGTCCGGGTTTTAGACCCAGTCCCTTGCAGGTGCGGACCCAGTCCCAGTTTCAGCCCCAGTACCGTGCCGGTGCGGACCCGGTCCGGGTTTTAACCCCAGTCCATTCCCAGGGTGGATCCGGTCCGGATTTTACCTCCAGTCCATTCCTACGTTGGATCCGGTCCAGGTTTTAGACCCAGTCCTTTGCCGGTGCGGACCCAGTCCCGGTTTTAGCCCCAGTCCCTTGCCGGGGCAGACCCGGTCCAGGTTTTAGTCCTAGTCTCTTGCTGGGGCGGACCCGGTCCGGGTTTTTAGCCCCAGTCCCTTGCCGGGGCGGACCCGGTCCGGGTTTCAGCCCCAATCCATTCCCAGGGTGGATCCTGTCCGTGTTTTACCGCCGGTCCATTCCCAGGGCAGACCTGGTCCAGATTTTACCACCGGTCCATTCCTAGGGCGGATCCTGTAGTGGTTTTACTGCCAGTCCATTCCTGGGGTGGATCCGGTCCGGGTTTTACCTCTGGTCCATTCCCAGGCCCAACCTGGTCCGGGTTTTACCGCCAGTCCATTCCCAGGGTGGCTCCGGTCTGGGTTTTACCACCAGTCCATTCCCAGGGTTGATCCTGTCTGGGTTTTACCTCAGTGCATTCCCAGGGCGGATCCAGTCCGGGAATTACTGCTGGTCCATTCCCAAGGCGGACCCGGACCAGGTTTTAGCCCCAGTCCCTTGCCGGCGCGGACCCGGTCCCGGTATTAGCCCCAGTCCCTTGCTGAGGCGGACCCGGTCCGGGATTTACTGCCAGTCCCTTGCCGGCGCGGACCCGGTGCCGGTTTTAGCCCCAGTCCCATGCTTGGGCAGACCTGGTCTGGGTTTTAGCCCCAGTCCTTTGCCTGGGCGGACTTGGTCCGCATTTTAACCCCACTCTCTTTCCAGGGCGGACCCGGTCTGGGTTTTACCTCCGTTCCATTCCCATGGCGGTCCCGGTCCGGGTTTTAGCCCCAGTCTTTTGCCGGGGCAGACTCGGTCCGCATTTTAGCTCCACTCTATTTCCAGGGGGGATCTGGTGCGGGTTTTAGCCCCAGTCCGTTGCCGTTGCAGTCCCGGTCCCGGTTTTAGCCCCAGTCCCTTGCCGGCGTGGACCCGGGCCCGGTTTAGCCCCAGTCCGTTGCCGGCGCGGACCTGGTCCTGGTTTTAGCCCCAGTCCCTTGCCAGCGCGGACACGGTCCCGGTTTTAGCCCCAGTCCTTTGCCGGTGCAGACCCGGTCCGCATTTCAGCCCCACTCTATTTCCAGGGCAGGTCCGGTCCGGGTTTTACCTCCGGTCCATTCCCATGGCGGTCCTTGTCCGGGTTTTAGCCCCAGTCCGTTGCCGGCGCGGACCCGGTGCCGGTTTTAGCCACAGTCCAGGGGTGGACCTGGTCCGGGTTTTAGCCCCAGTCCTTTGCCTGGGCGGACTTGGTCCGCATTTTAGCCCCACTCTCTTTCCAGGGCGGACCTGGTCTGGGTTTTACCTCCGGTCCATTCCCATGGCGGTCCTGGTCCGGGTTTTAGCCCCAGTCCTTTGCCGGGGCAGACCCGGTCCGCATTTTAGCCCCACTCTATTTCCAGGGGGGATCTGGTGCGGGTTTTAGCCCCAGTCCCTTGCTGGGGCGGACCCGGTCCGCATTTTAGCCCCAGTCCTTTGCCGGGGCGGACCTGGTCCGGGTTTTAGCCCCAGTCCCTTGCCGGAGCGGACCTGGTCTGGGTTTTAGCCCCAGTCCTTTGCCGGTGCGGACCCGGTCCGGGTTTTAGCCCATTCCGTTCCCGGGGCAGATCTGGTCCTGGTTTTACCCCCAGTCCGTTCCCAGGGCAGATTAGGCCCGGGTTTTAGCTCCAGTCCATTCCCAGGGTGGATACGGTACGGGTTTTACACCCAGGCGGTTATCAGGATGGATCAGGTGCAGGTTTTACCCCCAGTCCATTCCCAAGGTGGATACTGTTTTAATTCCAGTCCTTTCTCAGGGCGGACCTGGTACGGGTTTTAGCCCCAGTCCTTTGCCTGGGCGGACTTGGTCCGCATTTTAGCGCCACTCTCTTTCCAGGGCAGACCCGGTCTGGGTTTTACCTCCGGTCCATTCCCATGGCGGTCCTTGTCCGGGTTTTAGCCCCAGTCCTTTGCCGGGGCAGACCCGGTCCGCATTTTAGCCCCACTCTATTTCCAGGGGGGATCTGGTGCGGGTTTTAGCCCCAGTCCCTTGCCGGGGCAGACTTGGTCCGGGTTTTAGCCCCAGTCTGTTGCCGTTGCAGACCCGCTCCCGGTTTTAGCCCCGGTCCCTTGCTCGTGCAGACCCGGTCCGGGTTTTAGGCCCAGTCCCTTGCCGTTGCAGACCTGGTCCCGGTTTTAGCCCCAGTCCCTTGCCGGCGTGGACCCGGTCCCGGTTTAGCCCCAGTCCCTTGCCAAGGCGGACCCGGTCAGGGTTTTAGCCCCAGTCCTTTGCCAGGCGGACCCGGTCCGGGTTTTAGACCCAGTCCCTTGCCGGCGCAGACCTGTTCCGGGTTTTAGCCCCAGTCCCTTGCCGGGGCGGACCCGGTCCGGGTTTTTAGCCCCAGTCCCTTGCCGGGGCGGACCCGGTCCGGGTTTCAGCCCCAATCCATTCCCAGGGTGGATCCTGTCCGTGTTTTACCTCCGGTCCATTCCCAGGGCAGACCTGGTCCAGATTTTACCCCCGGTCCATTCCTAGGGCGGATCCTGTAGTGGTTTTACTGCCAGTCCATTCCTAGGGTGGATCCTGTCCGGGTTTTACCTCCGGTCCATTCCCAGGCCCAACCTGGTCCGGGTTTTACCGCCAGTCCATTCCCAGGGTGGCTCCGGTCTGGGTTTTACCACCAGTCCATTCCCAGGGTTGATCCTGTCTGGGTTTTACCTCAGTGCATTCCCAGGGCGGAACCAGTACGGGAATTACTGCTGGTCCATTCCCAAGGCGGACCCGGTCCCAGTTTTAGCCCCAGTCCCATGCTTGGGCAGACCTGGTCCGGGTTTTAGCCCCAGTCCTTTGCCTGGGCGGACTTGGTCCGCATTTTAGCCCCACTCTCTTTCCAGGGCGGTCCCGGTCCGGGTTTTAGCCCCAGTCCTTTGCCGGGGCAGACCCGGTCCGCATTTTAGCTCCACTCTATTTCCAGGGCGGATCTGGTGCGGGTTTTAGCCCCAGTCCCTTGCTGGGGCGGACCCGGTCCGCATTTTAGCCCCAGTCCCTTGCCGTTGCAGACCCGGTCCCGGTTTTAGCCCCACTCCGTTGCCGGCGTGGACCCGGGCCCGGTTTAGCCCCAGTCCGTTGCCGGCGCGGACCTGGTCCTGGTTTTAGCCCCAGTCCCTCGCCAGCGCGGACACGGTCCCGGTTTTAGCCCCAGTCCTTTGCCGGTGCAGACCCGGTCCCGGTATTAGCCCCACTCTATTTCCAGGGCAGGTCCGGTCCGGGTTTTACCTCCGGTCCATTCCCATGGCGGTCCTTGTCCGGGTTTTTGCCCCAGTCCCTTGCCGGAGCGGACCTGGTCCGGGTTTTAGCCCCAGTCCTTTGCCTTGGCAGACTTGGTCCGCATTTTAGCCCCACTCTATTTCCAGGGCAGACCCGGTCTGGGTTTTACCTCCGGTCCATTCCCATGGCGGTCCGGGTCCGGGTTTTACACCCAGTCCCTTGCCAGTGTGGAACCGGTCCGGGTTTTAGCCCCAGTCCCGTGCCGGGGCGGATCTGGTCCTGGTTTTAGCCCCAGTACATTCCCAGGGTGGATCCGGTCTGAGTTTTAGACCCAGTCCCTTGCCGGTGCGGACCCAGTGCCGGTTTTAGCCCCAGTCCCTTGCCGGCGCAGACCCGGTCCGGGTTTTAGAGCCAGTCCCATGCCGGGGCAGACCCGGTCTGGGTTTCAGCCCCAATCCATTCCCAAGGTGGATCCTGTCCGGGTTTTACCTCCGGTCCATTCCCAGGCCCAACCTGGTCCGGGTTTTACCCCCAGTCCATTCCCAGGGTCGATCCAGTCCATGTTTTACCTCAGTGCATTTTAGGGCAGATCCAGTCCGGGATTTACTGCTGGTCCATTCCCAAGGCGGACCCGGTCCAGGTTTTAGCCCCAGTCCCTTGCCGAGGCGGACCCGGTCCGGGATTTACTGCCAGTCCCTTGCCGGCGCGGACCTGGTCCCGGTTTTAGCCCCAGTCCCATGCTTGGGCGGACCTGGTCCGGGTTTTAGCCCCAGTCCTTTGCCTGGGCGGACTTGGTCCGCATTTTAGCCCCACTCTCTTTCCAGGGCAGACCCGGTCTGGGTTTTACCTCCAGTCCATTCCTACGGCGGATCCTGTCCGGGTTTTAGACCCAGTCCCTTGCAGGTGCGGACCCAGTCCCAGTTTCAGCCCCAGTACCGTGCCGGTGCGGACCCGGTCCGGGTTTTAACCCCAGTCCATTCCCAGGGTGGATCCGGTCCGGATTTTACCTCCAGTCCATTCCTACGTTGGATCCGGTCCAGGCTTTAGACCCAGTCCCTTGCCGGGGCGGACCCAGTCCCTGTTTTAGCCCCAGTCCCTTGCCGGGGCAGACCCGGTCCAGGTTTTATCCCGAGTCCATTACCAGGGCGGATCCGGTCCGGGTTTTACCTCCGGTCCATTCCCATTGCGGACACGGTCTGGGTTTTAGCCCTGGTGAATTGCCGGGGCGGGCCCGGCCCGGGTTTTAGTCACGGTGCATTCCTGGGGCGGGCCAGGCCCCGGTTATAGCCCTGGTGCATGGCCGTTGCGGACACAGTTCAGGTTTTAGCCCCACTCTGTTTCCAGGGCAGATCCGGTCCGGGATTTGGCCCCGGTCGCTTGCTGGGGTGGACCCAGTCTGCAATTTATCCCCACTCTATTTCCGGGGCGAGCCCGGTCCTGCTTTCAGCCCCTGCCTCTTGCCGGCGCGGACCCGGTCCCGGTTGTAGCCCCGGTCCCTTGCCGGGGCAGATCCCGTCTGCATTTTATCCCCACTCCATTGCCGGGGCGGGCCCGGTCCGGGTTTTAGCCCTAGTCCCTTGCCGGTGCGGGCCCGGCCCCGGTTTTAGCCCCGGTGCATTCCCATGGCGGGCCCTGCCCTGGTTTTAGCCCCGGTGCATTCCCATGGTGGGCCCGGCCCGGGTTTTAGCCCTGGTGCATTCCCATGGTGGGCCCGGCTCGGGTTTTAGCCCCAGTGCATTCCCATGGCGGGCCCGGCCCTGGTTTTAGCCCCAGTCCCTTGCCAGAGAGGGCCCGGCTCGGGTTTTAGCCCCGGTGCATTCCCACGGCGGGCCCGGCCCCAGTTTTATCCCCAGTCCATTGCCGGGGTGGACTCGGTCCAGGTTTTAGCCCCACTCTATTTCCAGGGCGGATCCGGTCCGCGTTTTACCTCCGGTCCATTCCATGGCGGTCCCGGTCCCGGTTTTAGCCCCAGTCTGTTGCTGAGGCGGACCAGGTCCGGGTTTTAGCCCCAGTCCTTTGCCTTGGCGGACCTGGTCCGGTTTTTAGCCCCAGTCCCTTGCCGGGGCGGACACGGTCCTGGTTTTAGTCCCAGTCCATTCCCAGGTTCAACCTGGTCCGGGTTTTACCGTCAGTCCATTCCCAGGTCGGCTCTGGTCCGGGTTTTAGCCCCAGTCCTTTCCCAGGGTGGATCCAATCCCGGTTTTAGCCCCAGTCCCTTGCCAGCACGGACCCGGTCCGGGTTTTAGCCCCAGTCCCTTGCCGGCGCGGACCCGGTCCGCATTGTAGCCCCACTCTATTTCCAGGGCGGATCTGGTCCGGGTTTTAGCCCCAGTCTCTTGCCGGGGCGGACCCGGTCCGGGTTTTAGCCCCAGTCACTTGCCGGGGCGGACCCGGTCCGGGTTTTAGGTCCAGTCCCTTGCCGGCGTGGACCCGGTCCCGGTTTTAGTCCCAGTCCCTTGCCGGGGCGGACCCGGTCCGGGTTTTAGCCCCACTCTATTTCCGGGGCGGACCCGGTCCACATTTTAGCCCCACTCTATTTCCTGGGCGGACCCGGTCCGGGTTTTAGCCCCAGTCCATTCCCAGGCCCAACCTCGTCCAGGTTTTAGCCCCAGTCCATTCCCACGGCGGCTCCGGTCCTGGTTTCACCCCCAGTCCTTTCCCAAGGTGGATCCAATCCGGGTTTTAGCCCCAGGTCCTTGCCAGCAGGGACCCGGTCCGGGTTTTAGCCCCAGTCCCTTGCCGGCGCGGACCCGGTTGGAATTGTAGCCCCACTCTATTTCCAGGGCGGATCTGGTCTGGGTTTTAGCCCCAGTCCCTTGCCGGGGCAGACTTGGTCCGGGTTTTAGCCCCAGTCTATTGCCGTTGCAGACCCGCTCCCGGTTTTAGCCCCGGTCCCTTGCTCGTGCAGACCCGGTCCAGGTTTTAGGCCCAGTCCCTTGCCGGCGCGGACCCGGTCCCGGTTTTAGTCCCAGTCCCTTGCCGGGGCGGATCCGGTCCTGGTTTTAGTCCCAGTCCCTTGCCGGCGTGGACCCGGTTCGAATTGTAGCCCCACTCTATTTCCAGGGCGGATCTGGTCTGGGTTTTAGCCCCAGTCCCTTGCCGGGGCAGACTTGGTCCGGGTTTTAGCCCCAGTCTGTTGCTCGTGCAGACCCGGTCCAGGTTTTAGGCACAGTCCCTTGCCGGCGCGGACCCGGTCCTGGTTTTAGTCCCAGTCCCTTGCCGGGGCGGATCCGGTCCTGGTTTTAGTCCCAGTCCCTTGCCGGGGCGGACCCGGTCCAGGTTTTAGCCCCACTCTATTTCCAGCGTGGATCCGGTCCGGGTTTTACCTCCGGTCCATTCCCATGGCGGACCCGGTCCTTGTTTTAGCCCCAGTCCATTCCCAGGGCGGCTCCGGTCTGGGTTTTACCCCCAGTCCTTTCCCAGGGTGGATCCAATCCGGGTTTTAGCCCCAGTCGCTTCCTGGGGTGGAACCGGTCCGGTTTTTAGCCCCAGTCCATTCCAGGGCGGACCCGGTCTGGGTTTTACCGCCAGTCCATTCCCAGGTCCAACCTGGTCCAGGTTTTACCGCCGGTCCATTCCCATGGCGTACCCGGTCCTGGTTTTAACCCCGGTTCATTCCTAGGGCGGATCCTGTACTGGTTTTACTGCCAGTCCATTCCTAGGTTGGATCCGGTCCAGGTTTTACCCCCAGTCCATTCCCAGGCCCAACCTCGTCCGGGTTTTACCTCCAGTCCATTCCCAGAGCGGCTCCGGTCCGGGTTTTACCCCCAGTCCATTCCCAGGGTGTATCCAGTCCGGGTTATACCTCAGTCCATTCCTAGGGCGGATGCAGTCAGGGTTCTACCTCCGGTCCATTCCCAAGGCGGACCCGGTCCGGGTTTTAGCCCCAGTCCCTTGCAAGCGGTGACCCTGTCCCGGTTTTAGCCCCAGTCCCTTGCCGGGGCGGACCCAGACCCGGTTTTAGATCCTGTCCATTTCCGGCACGGACCTGGTCCGGGTTTTAGCTCCAGTCCCTTGCCAGCGCGGACCCGGTCCTGGTTTTAGCCCCAGTCCCTTGCCGGGGCGGACCCGGTCTGGGTTTTAGCCCCAGTCCCTTGCCGGGGCGGACCTGGTCTGGGTTTTAGACCTAGTCCCTTGCTGGGGCGGGTTTTAGCCCCAGTCCTTTGCCGGGGCAGAACTGGTCCGCATTTTAGCCCCACTCTATTTCCAGGGCGGACCCAGTCCGGGTTTTACCTCCGGTCCATTCCCATGGCGGTCCCGGTCCGGGTTTTATCCCCAGTCCTTTGCCGGTGCAGACCCGGTCCGCATTTTAGCCCCACTCTATTTCCAGGGCGGATCCGGTCCGGGTTTTGGCCTTAGTCCCTTGGCGGGGCGGACCTGGTCTGGGTTTTAGACCTAGTCCCTTGCTGGGGCGGGTTTTAGCCCCAGTCCTTTGCCGGGGCAGAACTGGTCCGCATTTTAGCCCCACTCTATTTCCAGGGCGGACCCAGTCCGGGTTTTACCTCCGGTCCATTCCCATGGCGGTCCCGGTCCGGGTTTTATCCCCAGTCCTTTGCCGGTGCAGACCCGGTCCGCATTTTAGCCCCACTCTATTTCCAGGGCGGATCCGGTCCGGGTTTTGGCCTTAGTCCCTTGGCGGGGCGGGCCCGGTCCGGGTTTTAGCCCCACTCTATTTCCAGGGCGGATCTGGTCCCGGTTTTAGCCTTAGTCCCTTGGCCGGGCGGGCCCGGTCTGGGTTTTAGCCCCAGTCCCTTGCCGGTGCCGACCCGGTCCCGGTGTTAGCCCCAGTCTCTTGCTGCGGAGGATCCGGTCGGGTTTTAGCCTCACTTCCTTGCTGGCGAAGACCCGGTCCCGGTTTAGCCCCAGTCCGTTGCCGGCACGGACCTGGTCCTGGTTTTAGCCCTAGTCCCTTGCCGGGGCAGACCCGGTCCGGGTTTTAGCCCCAGTCCCTTGCAGGGATGGACCCGGTCCCGGTTTTAGCCTCAGTCCATTGCTGGGGTGGACGCGGTACGCATTTTTGCCCAACTCTATTTCCAGGGCGGATCCGGTCCAGGTGTTACCTCCGGTCCATTCCCATGGCGGATCCAGTCCGGGTTTTAGCCCCATTCCCATGGCGGGCCCGGTCCCGCTTTTAGCCCTGGTGCATTCCCATGGCGGGCCCGGTCCCGCTTTTAGCCCCGGTGCATTCCCATGGCGGGTCCGGTCTGGGTTTTAGCCTGACTCCATTGCTGGGGCCGACCCAGCTGGGTTTTAGCCCCGGTGCATTCCCATTGCAGACCCAGTCTGCATTTTATCCGCACTCTATTTCCGGTGCAGGCCCGGTTCAGGTTTTAGCCCCGGTCCCTTGCCGGCACGGACTCGGTCCGGGTTTTAGCCCCGGTCCGGGTTTTAGCCTCGGTGCATTCCCGTGGCAGGCCCGGTCCGGGTTTTAGCCCCATTTACTTGCCGGGGCGGGCCCGGCCCCGGATTTAGCCCCGGTGCATTCCTATGGCGGTCCCGGCCCGGGTTTTAGCCCCAGTCCATTGCCGGGGCGGACACGGTCCGGGTTTTATCCCCAGTCCATTACCAGGGTGGATCTGGTCCGGGTTTTACCTCCGGTCCATTCCTGTTGCGGGCCCGGCCCGGGTTTTAGCCCCGGTGAATTGCTGGGGCGGGCCCGGCCCGGGTTTTAGTCACGGTGCATTCCTGGGGCGGGCCAGGGCCCGGTTTTAGCCCCGGTGCATTGCTGTTGCGGACACGGTTCATGTTTTAGCCCCACTCTGTTTCTAGGGCAGATCCGGTCCGGGATTTGGCCCCGGTCGCTTGCTGGGGTGGACCCAGTCTGCATTTTATCCCCACTCTATTTCTGGGGCGAGCCCGGTCCTGCTTTCAGCCCCTGCCACTTGCCGGCGCGGACCCGGTCCCGGTTTTAGCCCCAGTCCCTTGCCGGGGCAGATCCCGTCTGCATTTTATCCCCACTCTATTGCCGGGGCGGGCCCGGTCCGGGTTTTAGCCCTAGTCCCTTGCCGGGGCGGACATAGTCCGGGTTTTAGCACCAGTCCATTGCCGTGGCGGACCCCGTTCAGGTTTTAGCCCCACTCTATTTCCAGGGCGGATCCGGTCCGGGTTTTACCTCCGGTCCATTCCCATGTCGGGCCCGGCTCGGGTTTTAGCCCCGGTGCATTCCCATGGCGGGCCCGGCCCGGGTTGTAGCCCCAGTCCCTTGCCGGAGAGGGCCCGGCTCAGGTTTTAGCCCTGGTGCATTCCCACGGCGGGCCCGGCCCCAGTTTTATCCCCAGTCCATTGCCGGGGCGGACTCGGTCCAGGTTTTAGCCCCACTCTATTTCCAGGGCAGATCCGCTCCGTGTTTTACCTCCGGTCCATTCCCATGGCGGTCCCGGTCCCACTTGTAGCCCCAGTCCCTTGCTGGGGTGGACCCGGTCCCACTTGTAGCCCCAGTCCCTTGCAGGGATGGACTCGGTCCCGATTTTAGCCCCAGTCTCTTGCCGGGGAGCACCCGGTCCCGGTTTTAGCCTCAGTCCATTGCTGGGGTGGACGCGGTACGCATTTTTGCCCAACTCTATTTCCAGGGTGGATGTGGTCCATGTGTTACCTCCAGTCCATTCCCAGGGCGGATGCGGTCAGGGTTCTACCTCCGGTCCATTCCCAAGGCGGACCCGGTCCGGGTTTTAGCCCCAGTCCTTGCAAGCGGTGACCCTGTCCCGGTTTTAGCCCCAGTCCCTTGCCGGGGCGGACCCAGACCCGGTTTTAGATCCTGTCCATTTCCGGCACGGACCTGGTCCGGGTTTTAGCTCCAGTCCCTTGCCAGCGCGGACCCGGTCCTGGTTTTAGCCCCAGTCCCTTGCCGGGGCGGACCCGGTCTGGGTTTTAGCCCCAGTCCCTTGCCGTTGCGGACCTGGTCTGGGTTTTAGACCTAGTCCCTTGCTGGGGCGGGTTTTAGCCCCAGTCCTTTGCCGGGGCAGAACTGGTCCGCATTTTAGCCCCACTCTATTTCCAGGGCGGACCCAGTCCGGGTTTTACCTCCGGTCCATTCCCATGGCGGTCCCGGTCCGGGTTTTATCCCCAGTCCTTTGCCGGTGCAGACCCGGTCCGCATTTTAGCCCCACTCTATTTCCAGGGCGGATCCGGTCCGGGTTTTGGCCTTAGTCCCTTGGCGGGGCGGGCCCGGTCCGGGTTTTAGCCCCACTCTATTTCCAGGGCGGATCCGGTCCCGGTTTTAGCCTTAGTCCCTTGGCCGGGCGGGCCCGGTCTGGGTTTTAGCCCCAGTCCCTTGCCGGTGCCGACCCGGTCCCGGTGTTAGCCCCAGTCTCTTGCTGCGGAGGATCCGGTCGGGTTTTAGCCTCACTTCCTTGCTGGCGAAGACCCGGTCCCGGTTTAGCCCCAGTCCGTTGCCGGCACGGACCTGGTCCTGGTTTTAGCCCTAGTCCCTTGCCGGGGCAGACCCGGTCCGGGTTTTAGCCCCAGTCCCTTGCAGGGATGGACCCGGTCCCGGTTTTAGCCTCAGTCCATTGCTGGGGTGGACGCGGTACGCATTTTTGCCCAACTCTATTTCCAGGGCGGATCCGGTCCAGGTGTTACCTCCGGTCCATTCCCATGGCGGATCCAGTCCGGGTTTTAGCCCCATTCCCATGGCGGGCCTGGTCCCGCTTTTAGCCCCGGTGCATTCCCATGGCGGGTCCGGTCTGGGTTTTAGCCTGACTCCATTGCTGGGGCCAACCCAGCTGGGTTTTAGCCCCGGTGCATTCCCATTGCAGACCCAGTCTGCATTTTATCCGCACTCTATTTCCGGTGCAGGCCCGGTTCAGGTTTTAGCCCCGGTCCCTTGCCGGCACGGACTCGGTCCGGGTTTTAGCCCCGGTCCGGGTTTTAGCCTCGGTGCATTCCCGTGGCAGGCCCGGCCCGGGTTTTAGCCTCATTTACTTGCCGGGGCGGGCCCGGCCCCGGATTTAGCCCCGGTGCATTCCTACGGCGGTCCCGGCCCGGGTTTTAGCCCCAGTCCATTGCCGGGGCGGACACGGTCCGGGTTTTATCCCCAGTCCATTACCAGGGTGGATCCGGTCCGGGTTTTACCTCCGGTCCATTCCCGTTGCAGACACGGTCTGGATTTTAGCCCCGGTGAATTGCTGGGGTGGGCCCGGTCCGGGTTTTAGTCACGGTGCATTCCTGGGGCGGGCCAGGGCCCGGTTTTAGCCCCGGTGCATTGCTGTTGCGGACACGGTTCATGTTTTAGCCCCACTCTGTTTCTAGGGCAGATCCGGTCCGGGATTTGGCCCCGGTCGCTTGCTGGGGTGGACCCAGTCTGCATTTTATCCCCACTCTATTTCTGGGGCGAGCCCGGTCCTGCTTTCAGCCCCTGCCACTTGCCGGCGCGGACCCGGTCCCGGTTTTAGCCCCAGTCCCTTGCCGGGGCAGATCCCGTCTGCATTTTATCCCCACTCTATTGCCGGGGCGGGCCCGGTCCGGGTTTTAGCCCTAGTCCCTTGCCGGGGCGGACATAGTCCGGGTTTTAGCACCAGTCCATTGCCGTGGCGGACCCCGTTCAGGTTTTAGCCCCACTCTATTTCCAGGGCGGATCCGGTCCGGGTTTTACCTCCGGTCCATTCCCATGTCGGGCCCGGCTCGGGTTTTAGCCCCGGTGCATTCCCATGGCGGGCCCGGCCCGGGTTGTAGCCCCAGTCCCTTGCCGGAGAGGGCCCGGCTCAGGTTTTAGCCCTGGTGCATTCCCACGGCGGGCCCGGCCCCAGTTTTATCCCCAGTCCATTGCCGGGGCGGACTCGGTCCAGGTTTTAGCCCCACTCTATTTCCAGGGCGGATCCGCTCCGTGTTTTACCTCCGGTCCATTCCCATGGCGGTCCCCGTCCCACTTGTAGCCCCAGTCCCTTGCTGGGGTGGACCCGGTCCCACTTGTAGCCCCAGTCCCTTGCAGGGATGGACTCGGTCCCGATTTTAGCCCCAGTCTCTTGCCGGGGAGCACCCGGTCCCGGTTTTAGCCTCAGTCCATTGCTGGGGTGGACGCGGTACGCATTTTTGCCCAACTCTATTTCCAGGGTGGATGTGGTCCATGTGTTACCTCCAGTGCATTCCCATGGCGGATCCGGTCCTGGTTTTAGCCCCATTCCCATGGCGGGCCCGGTCCCGCTTTTAGCCCCATTCCCATGGCGGGCCCGGTCCCGCTTTTAGCCCCGGTGCATTCCCATGGCAGGTCCGGTCTGGGTTTTAGCCCGAGTCCATTGCTGGGGCCGACCCAGCTGGGTTTTAGCCCCGGTGCATTCCCATGGCAGACCCAGGCTGCATTTTATCCGCACTCTGTTTCCGGTGCAGGCCCGGTCCGGGTTTTAGCCCCGGTGCCTTGCCGGCGCGGACGCGGTCCGGGTTTTAGCCCCGGTCCCTTGCCGGTGCGGACCCGGTCCGGGTTTTAGCCCCGGTCCGGGTTTTAGCCTCGGTGCATTCCCGTGGCAGGCCCGGCCTGGGTTTTAGCCTCATTTACTTGCCGGGGCGGGCCCGGCCCCGGATTTAGCCCCGGTGCATTCCTATGGCGGTCCCGGCCCGGGTTTTAGCCCCAGTCCATTGCTGGGGCGGACTCGGTCCAGGTTTTATCCCGAGTCCATTACCAGGGCGGATCCGGTCCGGGTTTTACCTCCGGTCCATTCCCATTGCGGACACGGTCTGGGTTTTAGCCCTGGTGAATTGCCGGGGCGGGCCCGGCCCGGGTTTTAGTCACGGTGCATTCCTGGGGCGGGCCAGGCCCCGGTTATAGCCCTGGTGCATGGCCGTTGCGGACACAGTTCAGGTTTTAGCCCCACTCTGTTTCCAGGGCAGATCCGGTCCGGGATTTGGCCCCGGTCGCTTGCTGGGCTGGACCCAGTCTGCAATTTATCCCCACTCTATTTCCGGGGCGAGCCCGGTCCTGCTTTCAGCCCCTGCCTCTTGCCGGCGCGGACCCGGTCCCGGTTGTAGCCCCGGTCCCTTGCCGGGGCAGATCCCGTCTGCATTTTATCCCCACTCTATTGCCGGGGCGGGCCCGGTCCGGGTTTTAGCCCTAGTCCCTTGCCGGTGCGGGCCCGGCCCCGGTTTTAGCCCCGGTGCATTCCCATGGCGGGCCCTGCCCTGGTTTTAGCCCCGGTGCATTCCCATGGTGGGCCCGGCCCGGGTTTTAGCCCTGGTGCATTCCCATGTCGGGCCCGGCTCGGGTTTTAGCCCCGGTGCATTCCCATGGCGGGCCCGGCCCTGGTTTTAGCCCCAGTCCCTTGCCGGAGAGGGCCCGGCTCGGGTTTTAGCCCCGGTGCATTCCCACGGCGGGCCCGGCCCCAGTTTTATCCCCAGTCCATTGCCGGGGTGGACTCGGTCCAGGTTTTAGCCCCACTCTATTTCCAGGGCGGATCCGGTCCGCGTTTTACCTCCGGTCCATTCCATGGCGGTCCCGGTCCCGGTTTTAGCCCCAGTCTGTTGCTGAGGCGGACCAGGTCCGGGTTTTAGCCCCAGTCCTTTGCCTTGGCGGACCTGGTCCGGTTTTTAGCCCCAGTCCCTTGCCGGGGCGGACACGGTCCTGGTTTTAGTCCCAGTCCATTCCCAGGTTCAACCTGGTCCGGGTTTTACCGTCAGTCCATTCCCAGGGCGGCTCTGGTCCGGGTTTTAGCCCCAGTCCTTTCCCAGGGTGGATCCAATCCCGGTTTTAGCCCCAGTCCCTTGCCAGCACGGACCCGGTCCGGGTTTTAGCCCCAGTCCCTTGCCGGCGCGGACCCGGTCCGCATTGTAGCCCCACTCTATTTCCAGGGCGGATCTGGTCCGGGTTTTAGCCCCAGTCTCTTGCCGGGGCGGACCCGGTCCGGGTTTTAGCCCCAGTCACTTGCCGGGGCGGACCCGGTCCGGGTTTTAGGTCCAGTCCCTTGCCGGCGTGGACCCGGTCCCGGTTTTAGTCCCAGTCCCTTGCCGGGGCGGACCCGGTCCGGGTTTTAGCCCCACTCTATTTCCGGGGCGGACCCGGTCCACATTTTAGCCCCACTCTATTTCCTGGGCGGACCCGGTCCGGGTTTTAGCCCCAGTCCATTCCCAGGCCCAACCTCGTCCAGGTTTTAGCCCCAGTCCATTCCCACGGCGGCTCCGGTCCTGGTTTCACCCCCAGTCCTTTCCCAAGGTGGATCCAATCCGGGTTTTAGCCCCAGGTCCTTGCCAGCAGGGACCCGGTCCGGGTTTTAGCCCCAGTCCCTTGCTGGGGCGGTCCCGGTCCTGGTTTTAGTCCCAGTCCCTTGCCGGCCCGGACCCGGTTCGAATTGTAGCCCCACTCTATTTCCAGGGCGGATCTGGTCTGGGTTTTAGCCCCAGTCCCTTGCCGGGGCAGACTTGGTCCGGGTTTTAGCCCCAGTCTGTTGCCGTTGCAGACCCGCTCCCGGTTTTAGCCCCGGTCCCTTGCTCGTGCAGACCCGGTCCAGGTTTTAGGCCCAGTCCCTTGCCGGCGCGGACCCGGTCCCGGTTTTAGTCCCAGTCCCTTGCCGGGGCGGATCCGGTCCTGGTTTTAGTCCCAGTCCCTTGCCGGGGCGGACCCGGTCCGGGTTTTAGCCCCACTCTATTTCCAGCGTGGATCCGGTCCGGGTTTTACCTCCGGTCCATTCCCATGGCGGACCCGGTCCTTGTTTTAGCCCCAGTCCATTCCCAGGGCGGCTCCGGTCTGGGTTTTACCCCCAGTCCTTTCCCAGGGTGGATCCAATCCGGGTTTTAGCCCCAGTCGCTTCCTGGGGTGGAACCGGTCCGGTTTTTAGCCCCAGTCCATTCCAGGGCGGACCCGGTCTGGGTTTTACCGCCAGTCCATTCCCAGGTCCAACCTGGTCCAGGTTTTACCGCCGGTCCATTCCCATGGCGTACCCGGTCCTGGTTTTAACCCCGGTTCATTCCTAGGGCGGATCCTGTACTGGTTTTACTGCCAGTCCATTCCTAGGTTGGATCAGGTCCAGGTTTTACCCCCAGTCCATCCCAGGCCCAACCTCGTCCGGGTTTTACCTCCAGTCCATTCCCAGAGCGGCTCCGGTCCGGGTTTTACCCCCAGTCCATTCCCAGGGTGTATCCAGTCCGGGTTATACCTCAGTCCATTCCCAGGGCGGATGCGGTCAGGGTTCTACCTCCGGTCCATTCCCAAGGCGGACCCGGTCCGGGTTTTAGCCCCAGTCCCTTGCAAGCGGTGACCCTGTCCCGGTTTTAGCCCCAGTCCCTTGCCGGGGCGGACCCAGACCCGGTTTTAGATCCTGTCCATTTCCGGCACGGACCTGGTCCGGGTTTTAGCTCCAGTCCCTTGCCAGCGCGGACCCGGTCCTGGTTTTAGCCCCAGTCCCTTGCCGGGGCGGACCCGGTCTGGGTTTTAGCCCCAGTCCCTTGCCGTTGCGGACCTGGTCTGGGTTTTAGACCTAGTCCCTTGCTGGGGCGGGTTTTAGCCCCAGTCCTTTGCCGGGGCAGAACTGGTCCGCATTTTAGCCCCACTCTATTTCCAGGGCGGACCCAGTCCGGGTTTTACCTCCGGTCCATTCCCATGGCGGTCCCGGTCCGGGTTTTATCCCCAGTCCTTTGCCGGTGCAGACCCGGTCCGCATTTTAGCCCCACTCTATTTCCAGGGCGGATCCGGTCCGGGTTTTGGCCTTAGTCCCTTGGCGGGGCGGGCCCGGTCCGGGTTTTAGCCCCACTCTATTTCCAGGGCGGATCCGGTCCCGGTTTTAGCCTTAGTCCCTTGGCCGGGCGGGCCCGGTCTGGGTTTTAGCCCCAGTCCCTTGCCGGTGCCGACCCGGTCCCGGTGTTAGCCCCAGTCTCTTGCTGCGGAGGATCCGGTCGGGTTTTAGCCTCACTTCCTTGCTGGCGAAGACCCGGTCCCGGTTTAGCCCCAGTCCGTTGCCGGCACGGACCTGGTCCTGGTTTTAGCCCTAGTCCCTTGCCGGGGCAGACCCGGTCCGGGTTTTAGCCCCAGTCCCTTGCAGGGATGGACCCGGTCCCGGTTTTAGCCTCAGTCCATTGCTGGGGTGGACGCGGTACGCATTTTTGCCCAACTCTATTTCCAGGGCGGATCCGGTCCAGGTGTTACCTCCGGTCCATTCCCATGGCGGATCCAGTCCGGGTTTTAGCCCCATTCCCATGGCGGGGCCCGGTCCCGCTTTTAGCCCCGGTGCATTCCCATGGCGGGCCTGGTCCCGCTTTTAGCCCCGGTGCATTCCCATGGCGGGTCCGGTCTGGGTTTTAGCCTGACTCCATTGCTGGGGCCAACCCAGCTGGGTTTTAGCCCCGGTGCATTCCCATGGCAGACCCAGTCTGCATTTTATCCGCACTCTATTTCCGGTGCAGGCCCGGTTCAGGTTTTAGCCCCGGTCCCTTGCCGGCACGGACTCGGTCCGGGTTTTAGCCCCGGTCCGGGTTTTAGCCTCGGTGCATTCCCGTGGCAGGCCCGGCCCGGGTTTTAGCCCCATTTACTTGCCGGGGCGGGCCCGGCCCCGGATTTAGCCCCGGTGCATTCCTACGGCGGTCCCGGCCCGGGTTTTAGCCCCAGTCCATTGCCGGGGCGGACACGGTCCGGGTTTTATCCCCAGTCCATTACCAGGGTGGATCCGGTCCGGGTTTTACCTCCGGTCCATTCCCGTTGCAGACACGGTCTGGATTTTAGCCCCGGTGAATTGCTGGGGTGGGCCCGGTCCGGGTTTTAGTCACGGTGCATTCCTGGGGCGGGCCAGGGCCCGGTTTTAGCCCCGGTGCATTGCTGTTGCGGACACGGTTCATGTTTTAGCCCCACTCTGTTTCTAGGGCAGATCCGGTCCGGGATTTGGCCCCGGTCGCTTGCTGGGGTGGACCCAGTCTGCATTTTATCCCCACTCTATTTCTGGGGCGAGCCCGGTCCTGCTTTCAGCCCCTGCCACTTGCCGGCGCGGACCCGGTCCCGGTTTTAGCCCCAGTCCCTTGCCGGGGCAGATCCCGTCTGCATTTTATCCCCACTCTATTGCCGGTGCGGGCCCGGTCCGGGTTTTAGCCCTAGTCCCTTGCCGGGGCAGACATAGTCCGGGTTTTAGCACCAGTCCATTGCCGTGGCGGACCCCGTTCAGGTTTTAGCCCCACTCTATTTCCAGGGCGGATCCGGTCCGGGTTTTACCTCCGGTCCATTCCCATGTCGGGCCCGGCTCGGGTTTTAGCCCCGGTGCATTCCCATGGCGGGCCCGGCCCGGGTTGTAGCCCCAGTCCCTTGCCGGAGAGGGCCCGGCTCAGGTTTTAGCCCTGGTGCATTCCCACGGCGGGCCCGGCCCCAGTTTTATCCCCAGTCCATTGCCGGGGCGGACTCGGTCCAGGTTTTAGCCCCACTCTATTTCCAGGGCGGATCCGCTCCGTGTTTTACCTCCGGTCCATTCCCATGGCGGTCCCCGTCCCACTTGTAGCCCCAGTCCCTTGCTGGGGTGGACCCGGTCCCACTTGTAGCCCCAGTCCCTTGCAGGGATGGACTCGGTCCCGATTTTAGCCCCAGTCTCTTGCCGGGGAGCACCCGGTCCCGGTTTTAGCCTCAGTCCATTGCTGGGGTGGACGCGGTACGCATTTTTGCCCAACTCTATTTCCAGGGTGGATGTGGTCCATGTGTTACCTCCAGTGCATTCCCATGGCGGATCCGGTCCTGGTTTTAGCCCCATTCCCATGGCGGGCCCGGTCCCGCTTTTAGCCCCATTCCCATGGCGGGCCCGGTCCCGCTTTTAGCCCCGGTGCATTCCCATGGCAGGTCCGGTCTGGGTTTTAGCCCGAGTCCATTGCTGGGGCCGACCCAGCTGGGTTTTAGCCCCGGTGCATTCCCATGGCAGACCCAGGCTGCATTTTATCCGCACTCTGTTTCCGGTGCAGGCCCGGTCCGGGTTTTAGCCCCGGTGCCTTGCCGGCGCGGACGCGGTCCGGGTTTTAGCCCCGGTCCCTTGCCGGTGCGGACCCGGTCCGGGTTTTAGCCCCGGTCCGGGTTTTAGCCTCGGTGCATTCCCGTGGCAGGCCCGGCCTGGGTTTTAGCCTCATTTACTTGCCGGGGCGGGCCCGGCCCCGGATTTAGCCCCGGTGCATTCCTATGGCGGTCCCGGCCCGGGTTTTAGCCCCAGTCCATTGCTGGGGCGGACTCGGTCCAGGTTTTATCCCGAGTCCATT
Source organism: Phalacrocorax aristotelis (assembly GCF_949628215.1). Lineage (NCBI taxonomy): Eukaryota > Metazoa > Chordata > Aves > Suliformes > Phalacrocoracidae > Phalacrocorax > Phalacrocorax aristotelis. The sequence continues at coordinate 133,808,189 of NC_134276.1, read as the reverse complement.
ACCAGGGCGGATCCGGTCCGGGTTTTACCTCCGGTCCATTCCCATTGCGGACACGGTCTGGGTTTTAGCCCTGGTGAATTGCCGGGGCGGGCCCGGCCCGGGTTTTAGTCACGGTGCATTCCTGGGGCGGGCCAGGCCCCGGTTATAGCCCTGGTGCATGGCCGTTGCGGACACAGTTCAGGTTTTAGCCCCACTCTGTTTCCAGGGCAGATCCGGTCCGGGATTTGGCCCCGGTCGCTTGCTGGGCTGGACCCAGTCTGCAATTTATCCCCACTCTATTTCCGGGGCGAGCCCGGTCCTGCTTTCAGCCCCTGCCTCTTGCCGGCGCGGACCCGGTCCCGGTTGTAGCCCCGGTCCCTTGCCGGGGCAGATCCCGTCTGCATTTTATCCCCACTCTATTGCCGGGGCGGGCCCGGTCCGGGTTTTAGCCCTAGTCCCTTGCCGGTGCGGGCCCGGCCCCGGTTTTAGCCCCGGTGCATTCCCATGGCGGGCCCTGCCCTGGTTTTAGCCCCGGTGCATTCCCATGGTGGGCCCGGCCCGGGTTTTAGCCCTGGTGCATTCCCATGTCGGGCCCGGCTCGGGTTTTAGCCCCGGTGCATTCCCATGGCGGGCCCGGCCCTGGTTTTAGCCCCAGTCCCTTGCCGGAGAGGGCCCGGCTCGGGTTTTAGCCCCGGTGCATTCCCACGGCGGGCCCGGCCCCAGTTTTATCCCCAGTCCATTGCCGGGGTGGACTCGGTCCAGGTTTTAGCCCCACTCTATTTCCAGGGCGGATCCGGTCCGCGTTTTACCTCCGGTCCATTCCATGGCGGTCCCGGTCCCGGTTTTAGCCCCAGTCTGTTGCTGAGGCGGACCAGGTCCGGGTTTTAGCCCCAGTCCTTTGCCTTGGCGGACCTGGTCCGGTTTTTAGCCCCAGTCCCTTGCCGGGGCGGACACGGTCCTGGTTTTAGTCCCAGTCCATTCCCAGGTTCAACCTGGTCCGGGTTTTACCGTCAGTCCATTCCCAGGGCGGCTCTGGTCCGGGTTTTAGCCCCAGTCCTTTCCCAGGGTGGATCCAATCCCGGTTTTAGCCCCAGTCCCTTGCCAGCACGGACCCGGTCCGGGTTTTAGCCCCAGTCCCTTGCCGGCGCGGACCCGGTCCGCATTGTAGCCCCACTCTATTTCCAGGGCGGATCTGGTCCGGGTTTTAGCCCCAGTCTCTTGCCGGGGCGGACCCGGTCCGGGTTTTAGCCCCAGTCACTTGCCGGGGCGGACCCGGTCCGGGTTTTAGGTCCAGTCCCTTGCCGGCGTGGACCCGGTCCCGGTTTTAGTCCCAGTCCCTTGCCGGGGCGGACCCGGTCCGGGTTTTAGCCCCACTCTATTTCCGGGGCGGACCCGGTCCACATTTTAGCCCCACTCTATTTCCTGGGCGGACCCGGTCCGGGTTTTAGCCCCAGTCCATTCCCAGGCCCAACCTCGTCCAGGTTTTAGCCCCAGTCCATTCCCACGGCGGCTCCGGTCCTGGTTTCACCCCCAGTCCTTTCCCAAGGTGGATCCAATCCGGGTTTTAGCCCCAGGTCCTTGCCAGCAGGGACCCGGTCCGGGTTTTAGCCCCAGTCCCTTGCTGGGGCGGTCCCGGTCCTGGTTTTAGTCCCAGTCCCTTGCCGGCCCGGACCCGGTTCGAATTGTAGCCCCACTCTATTTCCAGGGCGGATCTGGTCTGGGTTTTAGCCCCAGTCCCTTGCTCGTGCAGACCCGGTCCAGGTTTTAGGCCCAGTCCCTTGCCGGCGCGGACCCGGTCCCGGTTTTAGTCCCAGTCCCTTGCCGGGGCGGATCCGGTCCTGGTTTTAGTCCCAGTCCCTTGCCGGGGCGGACCCGGTCCGGGTTTTAGCCCCACTCTATTTCCAGCGTGGATCCGGTCCGGGTTTTACCTCCGGTCCATTCCCATGGCGGACCCGGTCCTTGTTTTAGCCCCAGTCCATTCCCAGGGCGGCTCCGGTCTGGGTTTTACCCCCAGTCCTTTCCCAGGGTGGATCCAATCCGGGTTTTAGCCCCAGTCGCTTCCTGGGGTGGAACCGGTCCGGTTTTTAGCCCCAGTCCATTCCAGGGCGGACCCGGTCTGGGTTTTACCGCCAGTCCATTCCCAGGTCCAACCTGGTCCAGGTTTTACCGCCGGTCCATTCCCATGGCGTACCCGGTCCTGGTTTTAACCCCGGTTCATTCCTAGGGCGGATCCTGTACTGGTTTTACTGCCAGTCCATTCCTAGGTTGGATCAGGTCCAGGTTTTACCCCCAGTCCATCCCAGGCCCAACCTCGTCCGGGTTTTACCTCCAGTCCATTCCCAGAGCGGCTCCGGTCCGGGTTTTACCCCCAGTCCATTCCCAGGGTGTATCCAGTCCGGGTTATACCTCAGTCCATTCCCAGGGCGGATGCGGTCAGGGTTCTACCTCCGGTCCATTCCCAAGGCGGACCCGGTCCGGGTTTTAGCCCCAGTCCCTTGCAAGCGGTGACCCTGTCCCGGTTTTAGCCCCAGTCCCTTGCCGGGGCGGACCCAGACCCGGTTTTAGATCCTGTCCATTTCCGGCACGGACCTGGTCCGGGTTTTAGCTCCAGTCCCTTGCCAGCGCGGACCCGGTCCTGGTTTTAGCCCCAGTCCCTTGCCGGGGCGGACCCGGTCTGGGTTTTAGCCCCAGTCCCTTGCCGTTGCGGACCTGGTCTGGGTTTTAGACCTAGTCCCTTGCTGGGGCGGGTTTTAGCCCCAGTCCTTTGCCGGGGCAGAACTGGTCCGCATTTTAGCCCCACTCTATTTCCAGGGCGGACCCAGTCCGGGTTTTACCTCCGGTCCATTCCCATGGCGGTCCCGGTCCGGGTTTTATCCCCAGTCCTTTGCCGGTGCAGACCCGGTCCGCATTTTAGCCCCACTCTATTTCCAGGGCGGATCCGGTCCGGGTTTTGGCCTTAGTCCCTTGGCGGGGCGGGCCCGGTCCGGGTTTTAGCCCCACTCTATTTCCAGGGCGGATCCGGTCCCGGTTTTAGCCTTAGTCCCTTGGCCGGGCGGGCCCGGTCTGGGTTTTAGCCCCAGTCCCTTGCCGGTGCCGACCCGGTCCCGGTGTTAGCCCCAGTCTCTTGCTGCGGAGGATCCGGTCGGGTTTTAGCCTCACTTCCTTGCTGGCGAAGACCCGGTCCCGGTTTAGCCCCAGTCCGTTGCCGGCACGGACCTGGTCCTGGTTTTAGCCCTAGTCCCTTGCCGGGGCAGACCCGGTCCGGGTTTTAGCCCCAGTCCCTTGCAGGGATGGACCCGGTCCCGGTTTTAGCCTCAGTCCATTGCTGGGGTGGACGCGGTACGCATTTTTGCCCAACTCTATTTCCAGGGCGGATCCGGTCCAGGTGTTACCTCCGGTCCATTCCCATGGCGGATCCAGTCCGGGTTTTAGCCCCATTCCCATGGCGGGGCCCGGTCCCGCTTTTAGCCCCGGTGCATTCCCATGGCGGGCCTGGTCCCGCTTTTAGCCCCGGTGCATTCCCATGGCGGGTCCGGTCTGGGTTTTAGCCTGACTCCATTGCTGGGGCCAACCCAGCTGGGTTTTAGCCCCGGTGCATTCCCATGGCAGACCCAGTCTGCATTTTATCCGCACTCTATTTCCGGTGCAGGCCCGGTTCAGGTTTTAGCCCCGGTCCCTTGCCGGCACGGACTCGGTCCGGGTTTTAGCCCCGGTCCGGGTTTTAGCCTCGGTGCATTCCCGTGGCAGGCCCGGCCCGGGTTTTAGCCCCATTTACTTGCCGGGGCGGGCCCGGCCCCGGATTTAGCCCCGGTGCATTCCTACGGCGGTCCCGGCCCGGGTTTTAGCCCCAGTCCATTGCCGGGGCGGACACGGTCCGGGTTTTATCCCCAGTCCATTACCAGGGTGGATCCGGTCCGGGTTTTACCTCCGGTCCATTCCCGTTGCAGACACGGTCTGGATTTTAGCCCCGGTGAATTGCTGGGGTGGGCCCGGTCCGGGTTTTAGTCACGGTGCATTCCTGGGGCGGGCCAGGGCCCGGTTTTAGCCCCGGTGCATTGCTGTTGCGGACACGGTTCATGTTTTAGCCCCACTCTGTTTCTAGGGCAGATCCGGTCCGGGATTTGGCCCCGGTCGCTTGCTGGGGTGGACCCAGTCTGCATTTTATCCCCACTCTATTTCTGGGGCGAGCCCGGTCCTGCTTTCAGCCCCTGCCACTTGCCGGCGCGGACCCGGTCCCGGTTTTAGCCCCAGTCCCTTGCCGGGGCAGATCCCGTCTGCATTTTATCCCCACTCTATTGCCGGTGCGGGCCCGGTCCGGGTTTTAGCCCTAGTCCCTTGCCGGGGCAGACATAGTCCGGGTTTTAGCACCAGTCCATTGCCGTGGCGGACCCCGTTCAGGTTTTAGCCCCACTCTATTTCCAGGGCGGATCCGGTCCGGGTTTTACCTCCGGTCCATTCCCATGTCGGGCCCGGCTCGGGTTTTAGCCCCGGTGCATTCCCATGGCGGGCCCGGCCCGGGTTGTAGCCCCAGTCCCTTGCCGGAGAGGGCCCGGCTCAGGTTTTAGCCCTGGTGCATTCCCACGGCGGGCCCGGCCCCAGTTTTATCCCCAGTCCATTGCCGGGGCGGACTCGGTCCAGGTTTTAGCCCCACTCTATTTCCAGGGCGGATCCGCTCCGTGTTTTACCTCCGGTCCATTCCCATGGCGGTCCCGGTCCCACTTGTAGCCCCAGTCCCTTGCTGGGGTGGACCCGGTCCCACTTGTAGCCCCAGTCCCTTGCAGGGATGGACTCGGTCCCGATTTTAGCCCCAGTCTCTTGCCGGGGAGCACCCGGTCCCGGTTTTAGCCTCAGTCCATTGCTGGGGTGGACGCGGTACGCATTTTTGCCCAACTCTATTTCCAGGGTGGATGTGGTCCATGTGTTACCTCCAGTGCATTCCCATGGCGGATCCGGTCCTGGTTTTAGCCCCATTCCCATGGCGGGCCCGGTCCCGCTTTTAGCCCCATTCCCATGGCGGGCCCGGTCCCGCTTTTAGCCCCGGTGCATTCCCATGGCAGGTCCGGTCTGGGTTTTAGCCCGAGTCCATTGCTGGGGCCGACCCAGCTGGGTTTTAGCCCCGGTGCATTCCCATGGCAGACCCAGGCTGCATTTTATCCGCACTCTGTTTCCGGTGCAGGCCCGGTCCGGGTTTTAGCCCCGGTGCCTTGCCGGCGCGGACGCGGTCCGGGTTTTAGCCCCGGTCCCTTGCCGGTGCGGACCCGGTCCGGGTTTTAGCCCCGGTCCGGGTTTTAGCCTCGGTGCATTCCCGTGGCAGGCCCGGCCTGGGTTTTAGCCTCATTTACTTGCCGGGGCGGGCCCGGCCCCGGCTTTAGCCCCGGTGCATTCCTATGGCGGTCCCGGCCCGGGTTTTAGCCCCAGTCCATTGCTGGGGCGGACTCGGTCCAGGTTTTATCCCGAGTCCATTACCAGGGCGGATCCGGTCCGGGTTTTACCTCCGGTCCATTCCCATTGCGGACACGGTCTGGGTTTTAGCCCTGGTGAATTGCCGGGGCGGGCCCGGCCCGGGTTTTAGTCACGGTGCATTCCTGGGGCGGGCCAGGCCCCGGTTATAGCCCTGGTGCATGGCCGTTGTGGACACAGTTCAGGTTTTAGCCCCACTCTGTTTCCAGGGCAGATCCGGTCCGGGATTTGGCCCCGGTCCCTTGCTGGGGTGGACCCAGTCTGCATTTTATCCCCACTCTATTTCCGGGGCGAGCCCGGTCCTGCTTTCAGCCCCTGCCTCTTGCCGGCGCGGACCCGGTCCCGGTTGTAGCCCCGGTCCCTTGCCGGGGCAGATCCCGTCTGCATTTTATCCCCACTCTATTGCCGGGGCGGGCCCGGTCCGGGTTTTAGCCCTAGTCCCTTGCCGGTGCGGGCCCGGCCCCGGTTTTAGCCCCGGTGCATTCCCATGGCGGGCCCTGCCCTGGTTTTAGCCCCGGTGCATTCCCATGGTGGGCCCGGCCCGGGTTTTAGCCCTGGTGCATTCCCATGTCGGGCCCGGCTCGGGTTTTAGCCCCGGTGCATTCCCATGGCGGGCCCGGCCCTGGTTTTAGCCCCAGTCCCTTGCCGGAGAGGGCCCGGCTCAGCTTTTAGCCCCGGTGCATTCCCACGGCGGGCCCGGCCCCAGTTTTATCCCCAGTCCATTGCCGGGGTGGACTCGGTCCAGGTTTTAGCCCCACTCTATTTCCAGGGCGGATCCGGTCCGCGTTTTACCTCCGGTCCATTCCATGGCGGTCCCGGTCCCGGTTTTAGCCCCAGTCTGTTGCTGAGGCGGACCAGGTCCGGGTTTTAGCCCCAGTCCTTTGCCTTGGCGGACCTGGTCCGGTTTTTAGCCCCAGTCCCTTGCCGGGGCGGACACGGTCCTGGTTTTAGTCCCAGTCCATTCCCAGGTTCAACCTGGTCCGGGTTTTACCGTCAGTCCATTCCCAGGGCGGCTCTGGTCCGGGTTTTAGCCCCAGTCCTTTCCCAGGGTGGATCCAATCCCGGTTTTAGCCCCAGTCCCTTGCCAGCACGGACCCGGTCCGGGTTTTAGCCCCAGTCCCTTGCCGGCGCGGACCCGGTCCGCATTGTAGCCCCACTCTATTTCCAGGGCGGATCTGGTCCGGGTTTTAGCCCCAGTCTCTTGCCGGGGCGGACCCGGTCCGGGTTTTAGCCCCAGTCACTTGCCGGGGCGGACCCGGTCCGGGTTTTAGGTCCAGTCCCTTGCCGGCGTGGACCCGGTCCCGGTTTTAGTCCCAGTCCCTTGCCGGGGCGGACCCGGTCCGGGTTTTAGCCCCACTCTATTTCCGGGGCGGACCCGGTCCACATTTTAGCCCCACTCTATTTCCTGGGCGGACCCGGTCCGGGTTTTAGCCCCAGTCCATTCCCAGGCCCAACCTCGTCCAGGTTTTAGCCCCAGTCCATTCCCACGGCGGCTCCGGTCCTGGTTTCACCCCCAGTCCTTTCCCAAGGTGGATCCAATCCGGGTTTTAGCCCCAGGTCCTTGCCAGCAGGGACCCGGTCCGGGTTTTAGCCCCAGTCCCTTGCTGGGGCGGTCCCGGTCCTGGTTTTAGTCCCAGTCCCTTGCCGGCGCGGACCCGGTTCGAATTGTAGCCCCACTCTATTTCCAGGGCGGATCTGGTCTGGGTTTTAGCCCCAGTCCCTTGCCGGGGCAGACTTGGTCCGGGTTTTAGCCCCAGTCTGTTGCCGTTGCAGACCCGCTCCCGGTTTTAGCCCCGGTCCCTTGCTCGTGCAGACCCGGTCCAGGTTTTAGGCCCAGTCCCTTGCCGGCGCGGACCCGGTCCCGGTTTTAGTCCCAGTCCCTTGCCGGGGCGGATCCGGTCCTGGTTTTAGTCCCAGTCCCTTGCCGGGGCGGACCCGGTCCGGATTTTAGCCCCACTCTATTTCCAGCGTGGATCCGGTCCGGGTTTTACCTCCGGTCCATTCCCATGGCGGACCCGGTCCTTGTTTTAGCCCCAGTCCATTCCCAGGGCGGCTCCGGTCTGGGTTTTACCCCCAGTCCTTTCCCAGGGTGGATCCAATCCGGGTTTTAGCCCCAGTCGCTTCCTGGGGTGGAACCGGTCCGGTTTTTAGCCCCAGTCCATTCCAGGGCGGACCCGGTCTGGGTTTTACCGCCAGTCCATTCCCAGGTCCAACCTGGTCCAGGTTTTACCGCCGGTCCATTCCCATGGCGTACCCGGTCCTGGTTTTAACCCCGGTTCATTCCTAGGGCGGATCCTGTACTGGTTTTACTGCCAGTCCATTCCTAGGTTGGATCAGGTCCAGGTTTTACCCCCAGTCCATCCCAGGCCCAACCTCGTCCGGGTTTTACCTCCAGTCCATTCCCAGGGTGTATCCAGTCCGGGTTATACCTCAGTCCATTCCCAGGGCGGATGCGGTCAGGGTTCTACCTCCGGTCCATTCCCAAGGCGGACCCGGTCCGGGTTTTAGCCCCAGTCCCTTGCAAGCGGTGACCCTGTCCCGGTTTTAGCCCCAGTCCCTTGCCGGGGCGGACCCAGACCCGGTTTTAGATCCTGTCCATTTCCGGCACGGACCTGGTCCGGGTTTTAGCTCCAGTCCCTTGCCAGCGCGGACCCGGTCCTGGTTTTAGCCCCAGTCCCTTGCCGGGGCGGACCCGGTCTGGGTTTTAGCCCCAGTCCCTTGCCGTTGCGGACCTGGTCTGGGTTTTAGACCTAGTCCCTTGCTGGGGCGGGTTTTAGCCCCAGTCCTTTGCCGGGGCAGAACTGGTCCGCATTTTAGCCCCACTCTATTTCCAGGGCGGACCCAGTCCGGGTTTTACCTCCGGTCCATTCCCATGGCGGTCCCGGTCCGGGTTTTATCCCCAGTCCTTTGCCGGTGCAGACCCGGTCCGCATTTTAGCCCCACTCTATTTCCAGGGCGGATCCGGTCCGGGTTTTGGCCTTAGTCCCTTGGCGGGGCGGGCCCGGTCCGGGTTTTAGCCCCACTCTATTTCCAGGGCGGATCCGGTCCCGGTTTTAGCCTTAGTCCCTTGGCCGGGCGGGCCCGGTCTGGGTTTTAGCCCCAGTCCCTTGCCGGTGCCGACCCGGTCCCGGTGTTAGCCCCAGTCTCTTGCTGCGGAGGATCCGGTCGGGTTTTAGCCTCACTTCCTTGCTGGCGAAGACCCGGTCCCGGTTTAGCCCCAGTCCGTTGCCGGCACGGACCTGGTCCTGGTTTTAGCCCTAGTCCCTTGCCGGGGCAGACCCGGTCCGGGTTTTAGCCCCAGTCCCTTGCAGGGATGGACCCGGTCCCGGTTTTAGCCTCAGTCCATTGCTGGGGTGGACGCGGTACGCATTTTTGCCCAACTCTATTTCCAGGGCGGATCCGGTCCAGGTGTTACCTCCGGTCCATTCCCATGGCGGATCCAGTCCGGGTTTTAGCCCCATTCCCATGGCGGGGCCCGGTCCCGCTTTTAGCCCCGGTGCATTCCCATGGCGGGCCTGGTCCCGCTTTTAGCCCTGGTGCATTCCCATGGCGGGTCCGGTCTGGGTTTTAGCCTGACTCCATTGCTGGGGCCAACCCAGCTGGGTTTTAGCCCCGGTGCATTCCCATTGCAGACCCAGTCTGCATTTTATCCGCACTCTATTTCCGGTGCAGGCCCGGTTCAGGTTTTAGCCCCGGTCCCTTGCCGGCACGGACTCGGTCCGGGTTTTAGCCCCGGTCCGGGTTTTAGCCTCGGTGCATTCCCGTGGCAGGCCCGGCCCGGGTTTTAGCCCCATTTACTTGCCGGGGCGGGCCCGGCCCCGGATTTAGCCCCGGTGCATTCCTACGGCGGTCCCGGCCCGGGTTTTAGCCCCAGTCCATTGCCGGGGCGGACACGGTCCGGGTTTTATCCCCAGTCCATTACCAGGGTGGATCCGGTCCGGGTTTTACCTCCGGTCCATTCCCGTTGCAGACACGGTCTGGATTTTAGCCCCGGTGAATTGCTGGGGTGGGCCCGGTCCGGGTTTTAGTCACGGTGCATTCCTGGGGCGGGCCAGGGCCCGGTTTTAGCCCCGGTGCATTGCTGTTGCGGACACGGTTCATGTTTTAGCCCCACTCTGTTTCTAGGGCAGATCCGGTCCGGGATTTGGCCCCGGTCGCTTGCTGGGGTGGACCCAGTCTGCATTTTATCCCCACTCTATTTCTGGGGCGAGCCCGGTCCTGCTTTCAGCCCCTGCCACTTGCCGGCGCGGACCCGGTCCCGGTTTTAGCCCCAGTCCCTTGCCGGGGCAGATCCCGTCTGCATTTTATCCCCACTCTATTGCCGGGGCGGGCCCGGTCCGGGTTTTAGCCCTAGTCCCTTGCCGGGGCGGACATAGTCCGGGTTTTAGCACCAGTCCATTGCCGTGGCGGACCCCGTTCAGGTTTTAGCCCCACTCTATTTCCAGGGCGGATCCGGTCCGGGTTTTACCTCCGGTCCATTCCCATGTCGGGCCCGGCTCGGGTTTTAGCCCCGGTGCATTCCCATGGCGGGCCCGGCCCGGGTTGTAGCCCCAGTCCCTTGCCGGAGAGGGCCCGGCTCAGGTTTTAGCCCTGGTGCATTCCCACGGCGGGCCCGGCCCCAGTTTTATCCCCAGTCCATTGCCGGGGCGGACTCGGTCCAGGTTTTAGCCCCACTCTATTTCCAGGGCGGATCCGCTCCGTGTTTTACCTCCGGTCCATTCCCATGGCGGTCCCCGTCCCACTTGTAGCCCCAGTCCCTTGCTGGGGTGGACCCGGTCCCACTTGTAGCCCCAGTCCCTTGCAGGGATGGACTCGGTCCCGATTTTAGCCCCAGTCTCTTGCCGGGGAGCACCCGGTCCCGGTTTTAGCCTCAGTCCATTGCTGGGGTGGACGCGGTACGCATTTTTGCCCAACTCTATTTCCAGGGTGGATGTGGTCCATGTGTTACCTCCAGTGCATTCCCATGGCGGATCCGGTCCTGGTTTTAGCCCCATTCCCATGGCGGGCCCGGTCCCGCTTTTAGCCCCATTCCCATGGCGGGCCCGGTCCCGCTTTTAGCCCCGGTGCATTCCCATGGCAGGTCCGGTCTGGGTTTTAGCCCGAGTCCATTGCTGGGGCCGACCCAGCTGGGTTTTAGCCCCGGTGCATTCCCATGGCAGACCCAGGCTGCATTTTATCCGCACTCTGTTTCCGGTGCAGGCCCGGTCCGGGTTTTAGCCCCGGTGCCTTGCCGGCGCGGACGCGGTCCGGGTTTTAGCCCCGGTCCCTTGCCGGTGCGGACCCGGTCCGGGTTTTAGCCCCGGTCCGGGTTTTAGCCTCGGTGCATTCCCGTGGCAGGCCCGGCCTGGGTTTTAGCCTCATTTACTTGCCGGGGCGGGCCCGGCCCCGGATTTAGCCCCGGTGCATTCCTATGGCGGTCCCGGCCCGGGTTTTAGCCCCAGTCCATTGCTGGGGCGGACTCGGTCCAGGTTTTATCCCGAGTCCATTACCAGGGCGGATCCGGTCCGGGTTTTACCTCCGGTCCATTCCCATTGCGGACACGGTCTGGGTTTTAGCCCTGGTGAATTGCCGGGGCGGGCCCGGCCCGGGTTTTAGTCACGGTGCATTCCTGGGGCGGGCCAGGCCCCGGTTATAGCCCTGGTGCATGGCCGTTGCGGACACAGTTCATGTTTTAGCCCCACTCTGTTTCCAGGGCAGATCCGGTCCGGGATTTGGCCCCGGTCGCTTGCTGGGCTGGACCCAGTCTGCAATTTATCCCCACTCTATTTCCGGGGCGAGCCCGGTCCTGCTTTCAGCCCCTGCCTCTTGCCGGCGCGGACCCGGTCCCGGTTGTAGCCCCGGTCCCTTGCCGGGGCAGATCCCGTCTGCATTTTATCCCCACTCTATTGCCGGGGCGGGCCCGGTCCGGGTTTTAGCCCTAGTCCCTTGCCGGTGCGGGCCCGGCCCCGGTTTTAGCCCCGGTGCATTCCCATGGCGGGCCCTGCCCTGGTTTTAGCCCCGGTGCATTCCCATGGTGGGCCCGGCCCGGGTTTTAGCCCTGGTGCATTCCCATGTCGGGCCCGGCTCGGGTTTTAGCCCCGGTGCATTCCCATGGCGGGCCCGGCCCTGGTTTTAGCCCCAGTCCCTTGCCGGAGAGGGCCCGGCTCGGGTTTTAGCCCCGGTGCATTCCCACGGCGGGCCCGGCCCCAGTTTTATCCCCAGTCCATTGCCGGGGTGGACTCGGTCCAGGTTTTAGCCCCACTCTATTTCCAGGGCGGATCCGGTCCGCGTTTTACCTCCGGTCCATTCCATGGCGGTCCCGGTCCCGGTTTTAGCCCCAGTCTGTTGCTGAGGCGGACCAGGTCCGGGTTTTAGCCCCAGTCCTTTGCCTTGGCGGACCTGGTCCGGTTTTTAGCCCCAGTCCCTTGCCGGGGCGGACACGGTCCTGGTTTTAGTCCCAGTCCATTCCCAGGTTCAACCTGGTCCGGGTTTTACCGTCAGTCCATTCCCAGGGCGGCTCTGGTCCGGGTTTTAGCCCCAGTCCTTTCCCAGGGTGGATCCAATCCCGGTTTTAGCCCCAGTCCCTTGCCAGCACGGACCCGGTCCGGGTTTTAGCCCCAGTCCCTTGCCGGCGCGGACCCGGTCCGCATTGTAGCCCCACTCTATTTCCAGGGCGGATCTGGTCCGGGTTTTAGCCCCAGTCTCTTGCCGGGGCGGACCCGGTCCGGGTTTTAGCCCCAGTCACTTGCCGGGGCGGACCCGGTCCGGGTTTTAGGTCCAGTCCCTTGCCGGCGTGGACCCGGTCCCGGTTTTAGTCCCAGTCCCTTGCCGGGGCGGACCCGGTCCGGGTTTTAGCCCCACTCTATTTCCGGGGCGGACCCGGTCCACATTTTAGCCCCACTCTATTTCCTGGGCGGACCCGGTCCGGGTTTTAGCCCCAGTCCATTCCCAGGCCCAACCTCGTCCAGGTTTTAGCCCCAGTCCATTCCCACGGCGGCTCCGGTCCTGGTTTCACCCCCAGTCCTTTCCCAAGGTGGATCCAATCCGGGTTTTAGCCCCAGGTCCTTGCCAGCAGGGACCCGGTCCGGGTTTTAGCCCCAGTCCCTTGCTGGGGCGGTCCCGGTCCTGGTTTTAGTCCCAGTCCCTTGCCGGCGCGGACCCGGTTCGAATTGTAGCCCCACTCTATTTCCAGGGCGGATCTGGTCTGGGTTTTAGCCCCAGTCCCTTGCCGGGGCAGACTTGGTCCGGGTTTTAGCCCCAGTCTGTTGCCGTTGCAGACCCGCTCCCGGTTTTAGCCCCGGTCCCTTGCTCGTGCAGACCCGGTCCAGGTTTTAGGCCCAGTCCCTTGCCGGCGCGGACCCGGTCCCGGTTTTAGTCCCAGTCCCTTGCCGGGGCGGATCCGGTCCTGGTTTTAGTCCCAGTCCCTTGCCGGGGCGGACCCGGTCCGGATTTTAGCCCCACTCTATTTCCAGCGTGGATCCGGTCCGGGTTTTACCTCCGGTCCATTCTCATGGCGGACCCGGTCCTTGTTTTAGCCCCAGTCCATTCCCAGGGCGGCTCCGGTCTGGGTTTTACCCCCAGTCCTTTCCCAGGTCCAACCTGGTCCAGGTTTTACCGCCGGTCCATTCCCATGGCGTACCCGGTCCTGGTTTTAACCCCGGTTCATTCCTAGGGCGGATCCTGTACTGGTTTTACTGCCAGTCCATTCCTAGGTTGGATCAGGTCCAGGTTTTACCCCCAGTCCATCCCAGGCCCAACCTCGTCCGGGTTTTACCTCCAGTCCATTCCCAGAGCGGCTCCGGTCCGGGTTTTACCCCCAGTCCATTCCCAGGGTGTATCCAGTCCGGGTTATACCTCAGTCCATTCCCAGGGCGGATGCGGTCAGGGTTCTACCTCCGGTCCATTCCCAAGGCGGACCCGGTCCGGGTTTTAGCCCCAGTCCCTTGCAAGCGGTGACCCTGTCCCGGTTTTAGCCCCAGTCCCTTGCCGGGGCGGACCCAGACCCGGTTTTAGATCCTGTCCATTTCCGGCACGGACCTGGTCCGGGTTTTAGCTCCAGTCCCTTGCCAGCGCGGACCCGGTCCTGGTTTTAGCCCCAGTCCCTTGCCGGGGCGGACCCGGTCTGGGTTTTAGCCCCAGTCCCTTGCCGTTGCGGACCTGGTCTGGGTTTTAGACCTAGTCCCTTGCTGGGGCGGGTTTTAGCCCCAGTCCTTTGCCGGGGCAGAACTGGTCCGCATTTTAGCCCCACTCTATTTCCAGGGCGGACCCAGTCCGGGTTTTACCTCCGGTCCATTCCCATGGCGGTCCCGGTCCGGGTTTTATCCCCAGTCCTTTGCCGGTGCAGACCCGGTCCGCATTTTAGCCCCACTCTATTTCCAGGGCGGATCCGGTCCGGGTTTTGGCCTTAGTCCCTTGGCGGGGCGGGCCCGGTCCGGGTTTTAGCCCCACTCTATTTCCAGGGCGGATCCGGTCCCGGTTTTAGCCTTAGTCCCTTGGCCGGGCGGGCCCGGTCTGGGTTTTAGCCCCAGTCCCTTGCCGGTGCCGACCCGGTCCCGGTGTTAGCCCCAGTCTCTTGCTGCGGAGGATCCGGTCGGGTTTTAGCCTCACTTCCTTGCTGGCGAAGACCCGGTCCCGGTTTAGCCCCAGTCCGTTGCCGGCACGGACCTGGTCCTGGTTTTAGCCCTAGTCCCTTGCCGGGGCAGACCCGGTCCGGGTTTTAGCCCCAGTCCCTTGCAGGGATGGACCCGGTCCCGGTTTTAGCCTCAGTCCATTGCTGGGGTGGACGCGGTACGCATTTTTGCCCAACTCTATTTCCAGGGCGGATCCGGTCCAGGTGTTACCTCCGGTCCATTCCCATGGCGGATCCAGTCCGGGTTTTAGCCCCATTCCCATGGCGGGGCCCGGTCCCGCTTTTAGCCCCGGTGCATTCCCATGGCGGGCCTGGTCCCGCTTTTAGCCCCGGTGCATTCCCATGGCGGGTCCGGTCTGGGTTTTAGCCTGACTCCATTGCTGGGGCCAACCCAGCTGGGTTTTAGCCCCGGTGCATTCCCATGGCAGACCCAGTCTGCATTTTATCCGCACTCTATTTCCGGTGCAGGCCCGGTTCAGGTTTTAGCCCCGGTCCCTTGCCGGCACGGACTCGGTCCGGGTTTTAGCCCCGGTCCGGGTTTTAGCCTCGGTGCATTCCCGTGGCAGGCCCGGCCCGGGTTTTAGCCCCATTTACTTGCCGGGGCGGGCCCGGCCCCGGATTTAGCCCCGGTGCATTCCTACGGCGGTCCCGGCCCGGGTTTTAGCCCCAGTCCATTGCCGGGGCGGACACGGTCCGGGTTTTATCCCCAGTCCATTACCAGGGTGGATCCGGTCCGGGTTTTACCTCCGGTCCATTCCCGTTGCAGACACGGTCTGGATTTTAGCCCCGGTGAATTGCTGGGGTGGGCCCGGTCCGGGTTTTAGTCACGGTGCATTCCTGGGGCGGGCCAGGGCCCGGTTTTAGCCCCGGTGCATTGCTGTTGCGGACACGGTTCATGTTTTAGCCCCACTCTGTTTCTAGGGCAGATCCGGTCCGGGATTTGGCCCCGGTCGCTTGCTGGGGTGGACCCAGTCTGCATTTTATCCCCACTCTATTTCTGGGGCGAGCCCGGTCCTGCTTTCAGCCCCTGCCACTTGCCGGCGCGGACCCGGTCCCGGTTTTAGCCCCAGTCCCTTGCCGGGGCAGATCCCGTCTGCATTTTATCCCCACTCTATTGCCGGGGCGGGCCCGGTCCGGGTTTTAGCCCTAGTCCCTTGCCGGGGCGGACATAGTCCGGGTTTTAGCACCAGTCCATTGCCGTGGCGGACCCCGTTCAGGTTTTAGCCCCACTCTATTTCCAGGGCGGATCCGGTCCGGGTTTTACCTCCGGTCCATTCCCATGTCGGGCCCGGCTCGGGTTTTAGCCCCGGTGCATTCCCATGGCGGGCCCGGCCCGGGTTGTAGCCCCAGTCCCTTGCCGGAGAGGGCCCGGCTCAGGTTTTAGCCCTGGTGCATTCCCACGGCGGGCCCGGCCCCAGTTTTATCCCCAGTCCATTGCCGGGGCGGACTCGGTCCAGGTTTTAGCCCCACTCTATTTCCAGGGCGGATCCGCTCCGTGTTTTACCTCCGGTCCATTCCCATGGCGGTCCCGGTCCCACTTGTAGCCCCAGTCCCTTGCTGGGGTGGACCCGGTCCCACTTGTAGCCCCAGTCCCTTGCAGGGATGGACTCGGTCCCGATTTTAGCCCCAGTCTCTTGCCGGGGAGCACCCGGTCCCGGTTTTAGCCTCAGTCCATTGCTGGGGTGGACGCGGTACGCATTTTTGCCCAACTCTATTTCCAGGGTGGATGTGGTCCATGTGTTACCTCCAGTGCATTCCCATGGCGGATCCGGTCCTGGTTTTAGCCCCATTCCCATGGCAGGCCCGGTCCCGCTTTTAGCCCCATTCCCATGGCGGGCCCGGTCCCGCTTTTAGCCCCGGTGCATTCCCATGGCAGGTCCGGTCTGGGTTTTAGCCCGAGTCCATTGCTGGGGCCGACCCAGCTGGGTTTTAGCCCCGGTGCATTCCCATGGCAGACCCAGTCTGCATTTTATCCGCACTCTGTTTCCGGTGCAGGCCCGGTCCGGGTTTTAGCCCCGGTGCCTTGCCGGCGCGGACGCGGTCCGGGTTTTAGCCCCGGTCCCTTGCCGGTGCGGACCCGGTCCGGGTTTTAGCCCCGGTCCGGGTTTTAGCCTCGGTGCATTCCCGTGGCAGGCCCGGCCTGGGTTTTAGCCTCATTTACTTGCCGGGGCGGGCCCGGCCCCGGATTTAGCCCCGGTGCATTCCTATGGCGGTCCCGGCCCGGGTTTTAGCCCCAGTCCATTGCTGGGGCGGACTCGGTCCAGGTTTTATCCCGAGTCCATTACCAGGGCGGATCCGGTCCGGGTTTTACCTCCGGTCCATTCCCATTGCGGACACGGTCTGGGTTTTAGCCCTGGTGAATTGCCGGGGCGGGCCCGGCCCGGGTTTTAGTCACGGTGCATTCCTGGGGCGGGCCAGGCCCCGGTTATAGCCCTGGTGCATGGCCGTTGCGGACACAGTTCATGTTTTAGCCCCACTCTGTTTCTAGGGCAGATCCGGTCCGGGATTTGGCCCCGGTCGCTTGCTGGGGTGGACCCAGTCTGCATTTTATCCCCACTCTATTTCTGGGGCGAGCCCGGTCCTGCTTTCAGCCCCTGCCACTTGCCGGCGCGGACCCGGTCCCGGTTTTAGCCCCAGTCCCTTGCCGGGGCAGATCCCGTCTGCATTTTATCCCCACTCTATTGCCGGTGCGGGCCCGGTCCGGGTTTTAGCCCTAGTCCCTTGCCGGGGCAGACATAGTCCGGGTTTTAGCACCAGTCCATTGCCGTGGCGGACCCCGTTCAGGTTTTAGCCCCACTCTATTTCCAGGGCGGATCCGGTCCGGGTTTTACCTCCGGTCCATTCCCATGTCGGGCCCGGCTCGGGTTTTAGCCCCGGTGCATTCCCATGGCGGGCCCGGCCCGGGTTGTAGCCCCAGTCCCTTGCCGGAGAGGGCCCGGCTCAGGTTTTAGCCCTGGTGCATTCCCACGGCGGGCCCGGCCCCAGTTTTATCCCCAGTCCATTGCCGGGGCGGACTCGGTCCAGGTTTTAGCCCCACTCTATTTCCAGGGCGGATCCGCTCCGTGTTTTACCTCCGGTCCATTCCCATGGCGGTCCCGGTCCCACTTGTAGCCCCAGTCCCTTGCTGGGGTGGACCCGGTCCCACTTGTAGCCCCAGTCCCTTGCAGGGATGGACTCGGTCCCGATTTTAGCCCCAGTCTCTTGCCGGGGAGCACCCGGTCCCGGTTTTAGCCTCAGTCCATTGCTGGGGTGGACGCGGTACGCATTTTTGCCCAACTCTATTTCCAGGGTGGATGTGGTCCATGTGTTACCTCCAGTGCATTCCCATGGCGGATCCGGTCCTGGTTTTAGCCCCATTCCCATGGCAGGCCCGGTCCCGCTTTTAGCCCCATTCCCATGGCGGGCCCGGTCCCGCTTTTAGCCCCGGTGCATTCCCATGGCAGGTCCGGTCTGGGTTTTAGCCCGAGTCCATTGCTGGGGCCGACCCAGCTGGGTTTTAGCCCCGGTGCATTCCCATGGCAGACCCAGTCTGCATTTTATCCGCACTCTGTTTCCGGTGCAGGCCCGGTCCGGGTTTTAGCCCCGGTGCCTTGCCGGCGCGGACGCGGTCCGGGTTTTAGCCCCGGTCCCTTGCCGGTGCGGACCCGGTCTGGGTTTTAGCCCCGGTCCGGGTTTTAGCCTCGGTGCATTCCCGTGGCAGGCCCGGCCTGGGTTTTAGCCTCATTTACTTGCCGGGGCGGGCCCGGCCCCGGATTTAGCCCCGGTGCATTCCTATGGCGGTCCCGGCCCGGGTTTTAGCCCCAGTCCATTGCTGGGGCGGACTCGGTCCAGGTTTTATCCCGAGTCCATTACCAGGGCGGATCCGGTCCGGGTTTTACCTCCGGTCCATTCCCATTGCGGACACGGTCTGGGTTTTAGCCCTGGTGAATTGCCGGGGCGGGCCCGGCCCGGGTTTTAGTCACGGTGCATTCCTGGGGCGGGCCAGGCCCCGGTTATAGCCCTGGTGCATGGCCGTTGCGGACACAGTTCAGGTTTTAGCCCCACTCTGTTTCCAGGGCAGATCCGGTCCGGGATTTGGCCCCGGTCGCTTGCTGGGCTGGACCCAGTCTGCAATTTATCCTCACTCTATTTCCGGGGCGAGCCCGGTCCTGCTTTCAGCCCCTGCCTCTTGCCGGCGCGGACCCGGTCCCGGTTGTAGCCCCGGTCCCTTGCCGGGGCAGATCCCGTCTGCATTTTATCCCCACTCTATTGCCGGGGCGGGCCCGGTCCGGGTTTTAGCCCTAGTCCCTTGCCGGTGCGGGCCCGGCCCCGGTTTTAGCCCCGGTGCATTCCCATGGCGGGCCCTGCCCTGGTTTTAGCCCCGGTGCATTCCCATGGTGGGCCCGGCCCGGGTTTTAGCCCTGGTGCATTCCCATGTCGGGCCCGGCTCGGGTTTTAGCCCCGGTGCATTCCCATGGCGGGCCCGGCCCTGGTTTTAGCCCCAGTCCCTTGCCGGAGAAGGCCCGGCTCGGGTTTTAGCCCCGGTGCATTCCCACGGCGGGCCCGGCCCCAGTTTTATCCCCAGTCCATTGCCGGGGTGGACTCGGTCCAGGTTTTAGCCCCACTCTATTTCCAGGGCGGATCCGGTCCGCGTTTTACCTCCGGTCCATTCCATGGCGGTCCCGGTCCCGGTTTTAGCCCCAGTCTGTTGCTGAGGCGGACCAGGTCCGGGTTTTAGCCCCAGTCCTTTGCCTTGGCGGACCTGGTCCGGTTTTTAGCCCCAGTCCCTTGCCGGGGCGGACACGGTCCTGGTTTTAGTCCCAGTCCATTCCCAGGTTCAACCTGGTCCGGGTTTTACCGTCAGTCCATTCCCAGGGCAGCTCTGGTCCGGGTTTTAGCCCCAGTCCTTTCCCAGGGTGGATCCAATCCCGGTTTTAGCCCCAGTCCCTTGCCAGCACGGACCCGGTCCGGGTTTTAGCCCCAGTCCCTTGCCGGCGCGGACCCGGTCCGCATTGTAGCCCCACTCTATTTCCAGGGCGGATCTGGTCCGGGTTTTAGCCCCAGTCTCTTGCCGGGGCGGACCCGGTCCGGGTTTTAGCCCCAGTCACTTGCCGGGGCGGACCCGGTCCGGGTTTTAGGTCCAGTCCCTTGCCGGCGTGGACCCGGTCCCGGTTTTAGTCCCAGTCCCTTGCCGGGGCGGACCCGGTCCGGGTTTTAGCCCCACTCTATTTCCGGGGCGGACCCGGTCCACATTTTAGCCCCACTCTATTTCCTGGGCGGACCCGGTCCGGGTTTTAGACCCAGTCCATTCCCAGGCCCAACCTCGTCCAGGTTTTAGCCCCAGTCCATTCCCACGGCGGCTCCGGTCCTGGTTTCACCCCCAGTCCTTTCCCAAGGTGGATCCAATCCGGGTTTTAGCCCCAGGTCCTTGCCAGCAGGGACCCGGTCCGGGTTTTAGCCCCAGTCCCTTGCCGGCGCGGACCCGGTTCGAATTGTAGCCCCACTCTATTTCCAGGGTGGATCTGGTCTGGGTTTTAGCCCCAGTCCCTTGCCGGGGCAGACTTGGTCCGGGTTTTAGCCCCAGTCTGTTGCCGTTGCAGACCCGCTCCCGGTTTTAGCCCCGGTCCCTTGCTCGTGCAGACCCGGTCCAGGTTTTAGGCCCAGTCCCTTGCCGGCGCGGACCCGGTCCCGGTTTTAGTCCCAGTTCCTTGCCGGGGCGGATCCGGTCCTGGTTTTAGTCCCAGTCCCTTGCCGGGGCGGACCCGGTCCGGGTTTTAGCCCCAGTCCTTTCCCAGGGTGGATCCAATCCGGGTTTTAGCCCCAGTCGCTTCCTGGGGTGGAACCGGTCCGGTTTTTAGCCCCAGTCCATTCCAGGGCGGACCCGGTCTGGGTTTTACCGCCAGTCCATTCCCAGGTCCAACCTGGTCCAGGTTTTACCGCCGGTCCATTCCCATGGCGTACCCGGTCCTGGTTTTAACCCCGGTTCATTCCTAGGGCGGATCCTGTACTGGTTTTACTGCCAGTCCATTCCTAGGTTGGATCCGGTCCAGGTTTTACCCCCAGTCCATTCCCAGGCCCAACCTCGTCCGGGTTTTACCTCCAGTCCATTCCCAGAGCGGCTCCGGTCCGGGTTTTACCTCCAGTCCATTCCCAGGGTGTATCCAGTCCGGGTTATACCTCAGTCCATTCCCAGGGCGGATGCGGTCAGGGTTCTACCTCCGGTCCATTCCCAAGGCGGACCCGGTCCGGGTTTTAGCCCCAGTCCCTTGCAAGCGGTGACCCTGTCCCGGTTTTAGCCCCAGTCCCTTGCCGGGGCGGACCCAGACCCGGTTTTAGATCCTGTCCATTTCCGGCACGGACCTGGTCCGGGTTTTAGCTCCAGTCCCTTGCCAGCGCGGACCCGGTCCTGGTTTTAGCCCCAGTCCCTTGCCGGGGCGGACCCGGTCTGGGTTTTAGCCCTTACTCTCCTGCATCGCAATTGCCAGGCTTCTCAAAGAAGTTTCCTTGTCACGCTTCAGCTTTAGGGCTGAGAAACAAAAACTGCGATTACGGCTTGTACGTCATGGACCACGGCTTCAATCTGGCGATTAGCGTAATGTCCTTTTCCAGCCCGTCCTCCGCATGGTTTTTCTTCTCTAAAGCGTCGGCACCCTCTCAGCATTAGCGGACTCACGGTCCCTGACGCTTTTCATCGCTCCCGCTAAATTAAGAAGCCACGGCTGAGGTGAGGACGGATCCAGTATATGTTTTACCACCAGTCCATTCCAAGGCCGGATCCGCACTGGGCATTCCCACCAGTCCATCTCCGAGTGGATCCGCTCTGCAGTTTACCCCCAGCACGGATCCCATCCGGGTTTTACCCCCAGTCCATTCCAAGGGTGGATGCAGACCGGGTGTAAACCCCAGTCCATCCCCAGAGGAGATCCAGTCCGGGATTTTAGCCCCAGTCCTATCCGAGGTCGGGGACAGTCCAAGATTTACTGCCAGTCCATTCCCAGGGCAGATCCGGTCCAGGTTGAACCTGCAGTCCATTCCCAGGTCAGATCCGTTCTGGGTTTTACCCCCAGTCCATTCCCAGGGCAGATCCGTTCCGGGTTTTACCCCCAGTCCAATCCCAGGGCAGATGCAGTCAAGGTTTTACCCCCAGTGAATTCCCCAGGTGGATCCCGCCCTGGTTTTACTCCCAGTCCACTAAACCCTGACAGGATCTGCCCTGGAAATGAAGCGGTGGTATATATTGGACAGGATCCACCCTGGAAATGGACTGGGGTAAAACCCGGACCGGATAACCGTTGAATTCCCTTTTCTTCTTCTGATTGGCCTCTAAGTCCCTTGGCAGGCCTTTATATCAGCCAACATCTAGCCTGCCTTGAAACGGGCCCAACAGGGTGTAGAACTGGTTGCCAAAACTGGCCCAGCCTTGAGGACAGGCAATTCTTTCATTCACAGAGGCCTTCTAAGGCAAACAGACAAGGCTTTGCCCTCAACGTCCTTTGCCAAGCCTTTTCCAGCAAAATTTGCTCTTCTGTCTCCGCGTTGCCTGGCTTCCTAGCAGTCTCAAACAGAGGCCATTAAATTTTTTATCACCCGCTCTGAAAGGAGCAAGAAGGCGAGGATGGCTAGCAGAGCTTTAAGCTACTGGTCGACCGCCGCGCTCCTGACAGAATGGCTGTCTCACACGGCCATTACGGCCCTCCTCTTCTCAGGTATCCTGCTATACCCAACGGTGCCGCAAACAGATGCGCTCACGTGCTAGACACGTCCCAGCCATGAAAAGTATTGGAAGTCCTCAACGTCCATCGCCACCGCTTCCTCCCTGCCCTTACTCTCCTGCATGGCAATTGCCAGGCTTCTCAAAGAAGTTTCCTTGTCACGCTTCAGCTTTAGTGCTGAGAAACAAAAACTGCGATTACGGCTTGTACGTCATGGACCACGGCTTCAATCTGGCAATTAGCGTAACGTTCTTTTCCAGCCCGTCCTCCGCATGCTTTTTCTTCTCTAAAGCGTCGGCACCCTCTCTAGCATTAGCGGACTCACGGTCCCTGACGCTTTTCATCGCTCCCACCAAATTAAGAAGCCACGGCTGAGGTGAGGGCGGACCCAGTATATGTTTTACCACCAGTCCATTCCAAGGCCCGATCCGCACTAGCCATTACCACCAGTCCACCTCCGAGTGGATCCGCTCTGCAGTTTACCCCTAGCACGGATCCCGTCCGGGTTTTACCCCCAATCCGTTCCCAGGGCAGATCCAGTCCAAGTTTTAACCCCAATCCATTCCCAGAGGCGATCCTGTCCGGGTTTTACCTGCAGTCTACTCCCAGGTCGGATCCAGCCCGGCTTTTACCCCAGTCCATTCCCAAGGTTGATCCGGTCTGCAGTTTACCCCCAGCACGGATCCCATCCGGGTTTTACCCCCAGTCCATTCCAAGGGTGGATGCAGACCGGGTGTAAACCCCAGTCCATCCCCAGAGGAGATCCAGTCCGGGATTTTAGCCCCAGTCCTATCCGAGGTCGGGGACAGTCCAAGATTTACTGCCAGTCCATTCCCAGGGCAGATCCGGTCCAGGTTGAACCTGCAGTCCATTCCCAGGTCAGATCCGTTCTGGGTTTTACCCCCAGTCCAATCCCAGGGCAGATGCAGTCAAGGTTTTAGCCCCAGTGAATTCCCCAGGTGGATCCCGCCCTGGTTTTACTCCCAGTCCACTAAACCCTGACAGGATCTGCCCTGGAAATGAAGCGGTGGTATATATTGGACAGGATCCACCCTGGAAATGGACTGGGGTAAAACCCGGACCGGATAACCATTAAATTTCCTTTTCTTCTTCTGATTGGCCTCTAAGTCCCTTGGCAGGCCTTTATATCAGCCAACATCTAGCCTGCCTTGAAACGGGCCCAACAGGGTGTAGAACTGGTT
Organism: Phalacrocorax aristotelis; assembly: GCF_949628215.1. NCBI lineage: Eukaryota > Metazoa > Chordata > Aves > Suliformes > Phalacrocoracidae > Phalacrocorax > Phalacrocorax aristotelis. The sequence continues at coordinate 133,785,249 of NC_134276.1, read as the reverse complement.
GCCAAAACTGGCCCAGCCTTGAGGACAGGCAATTCTTTCATTCACAGAGGCCTTCTAAGGCAAACAGACAAGGCTTTGCCCTCAACGTCCTTTGCCAAGCCTTTTCCAGCAAAATTTGCTCTTCTGTCTCCGCGTTGCCTGGCTTCCTAGCAGTCTCAAACAGAGGCCATTAAATTTTTTATCACCCGCTCTGAAAGGAGCAAGAAGGAGAGGATGGCTAGCAGAGCTTTAAGCTACTGGTCGACCGCCGCGCTCCTGACAGAATGGCTGTCTCACACGGCCATTACGGCCCTCCTCTTCTCAGGTATCCTGCTATACCCAACGGTGCTGCGAACAGATGCGCTCACGTGCTAGACACGTTCCAGCCATGAAAAGTATTGGAAGTCCTCAACGTCCATCGCCACCGCTTCCTCCCTGCCCTTACTCTCCTGCATCGCAATTGCCAGGCTTCTCAAAGAAGTTTCCTTGTCACGCTTCAGCTTTAGTGCTGAGAAACAAAAACTGCGATTACGGCTTGTACGTCATGGACCACGGCTTCAATCTGGCGATTAGCGTAATGTCCTCTTCCAGCCCGTCCTCCGCATGGTTTTTCTTCTCTAAAGCGTCGGCACCCTCTCAGCATTAGCGGACTCACGGTCCCTGACGCTTTTCATCGCTCCCGCTAAATTAAGAAGCCACGGCTGAGGTGAGGACGGATCCAGTATATGTTTTACCACCAGTCCATTCCAAGGCCGGATCCGCACTGGGCATTCCCACCAGTCCATCTCCGAGTGGATCCGGTCTGCAGTTTACCCCCAGCACGGATCCCATCCGGGTTTTACCCCCAGTCCATTCCAAGGGTGGATGCAGACCGGGTGTAAACCCCAGTCCATCCCCAGAGGAGATCCAGTCCGGGATTTTAGCCCCAGTCCTATCCGAGGTCGGGGACAGTCCAAGATTTACTGCCAGTCCATTCCCAGGGCAGATCCGGTCCAGGTTGAACCTGCAGTCCATTCCCAGGTCAGATCCGTTCTGGGTTTTACCCCCAGTCCATTCCCAGGGCAGATCCGGTCCGGGTTTTACCCCCAGTCCAATCCCAGGGCAGATGCAGTCAAGGTTTTACCCCCAGTGAATTCCCCAGGTGGATCCCGCCCTGGTTTTACTCCCAGTCCACTAAACCCTGACAGGATCTGCCCTGGAAATGAAGCGGTGGTATATATTGGACAGGATCCACCCTGGAAATGGACTGGGGTAAAACCCGGACCGGATAACCGTTGAATTCCCTTTTCTTCTTCTGATTGGCCTCTAAGTCCCTTGGCAGGCCTTTATATCAGCCAACATCTAGCCTGCCTTGAAACGGGCCCAACAGGGTGTAGAACTGGTTGCCAAAACTGGCCCAGCCTTGAGGACAGGCAATTCTTTCATTCACAGAGGCCTTCTAAGGCAAACAGACAAGGCTTTGCCCTCAACGTCCTTTGCCAAGCCTTTTCCAGCAAAATTTGCTCTTCTGTCTCCGCGTTGCCTGGCTTCCTAGCAGTCTCAAACAGAGGCCATTAAATTTTTTATCACCCGCTCTGAAAGGAGCAAGAAGGCGAGGATGGCTAGCAGAGCTTTAAGCTACTGGTCGACCGCCGCGCTCCTGACAGAATGGCTGTCTCACACGGCCATTACGGCCCTCCTCTTCTCAGGTATCCTGCTATACCCAACGGTGCCGCAAACAGATGCGCTCACGTGCTAGACACGTCCCAGCCATGAAAAGTATTGGAAGTCCTCAACGTCCATCGCCACCGCTTCCTCCCTGCCCTTACTCTCCTGCATGGCAATTGCCAGGCTTCTCAAAGAAGTTTCCTTGTCACGCTTCAGCTTTAGTGCTGAGAAACAAAAACTGCGATTACGGCTTGTACGTCATGGACCACGGCTTCAATCTGGCAATTAGCGTAACGTTCTTTTCCAGCCCGTCCTCCGCATGCTTTTTCTTCTCTAAAGCGTCGGCACCCTCTCTAGCATTAGCGGACTCACGGTCCCTGACGCTTTTCATCGCTCCCACCAAATTAAGAAGCCACGGCTGAGGTGAGGGCGGACCCAGTATATGTTTTACCACCAGTCCATTCCAAGGCCGGATCCGCACTAGCCATTCCCACCAGTCCACCTCCGAGTGGATCCGCTCTGCAGTTTACCCCTAGCACGGATCCCGTCCGGGTTTTACCCCCACTCCGTTCCCAGGGCAGATCCAGTCCAAGTTTTAACCCCAATCCATTCCCAGAGGAGATCCTGTCCGGGTTTTACCTGCAGTCTACTCCCAGGTCGGATCCAGCCCGGCTTTTACCCCAGTCCATTCCCAAGGTTGATCCGGTCTGCAGTTTACCCCCAGCACGGATCCCATCCGGGTTTTACCCCCAGTCCATTCCAAGGGTGGATGCAGACCGGGTGTAAACCCCAGTCCATCCCCAGAGGAGATCCAGTCCGGGATTTTAGCCCCAGTCCTATCCGAGGTCGGAGACAGTCCAAGATTTACTGCCAGTCCATTCCCAGGGCAGATCCGGTCCAGGTTGAACCTGCAGTCCATTCCCAGGTCAGATCCGTTCTGGGTTTTACCCCCAGTCCATTCCCAGGGCAGATCCGTTCCGGGTTTTACCCCCAGTCCAATCCCAGGGCAGATGCAGTCAAGGTTTTACCCCCAGTGAATTCCCCAGGTGGATCCCGCCCTGGTTTTACTCCCAGTCCACTAAACCCTGACAGGATCTGCCCTGGAAATGAAGTGGTGGTATATATTGGACAGGATCCACCCTGGAAATGGACTGGGGTAAAACCCGGACCGGATAACCATTAAATTTCCTTTTCTTCTTCTGATTGGCCTCTAAGTCCCTTGGCAGGCCTTTATATCAGCCAACATCTAGCCTGCCTTGAAACGGGCCCAACAGGGTGTAGAACTGGTTGCCAAAACTGGCCCAGCCTTGAGGACAGGCAATTCTTTCATTCACAGAGGCCTTCTAAGGCAAACAGACAAGGCTTTGCCCTCAACGTCCTTTGCCAAGCCTTTTCCAGCAAAATTTGCTCTTCTGTCTCCGCGTTGCCTGGCTTCCTAGCAGTCTCAAACAGAGGCCATTAAATTTTTTATCACCCGCTCTGAAAGGAGCAAGAAGGAGAGGATGGCTAGCAGAGCTTTAAGCTACTGGTCGACCGCCGCGCTCCTGACAGAATGGCTGTCTCACACGGCCATTACGGCCCTCCTCTTCTCAGGTATCCTGCTATACCCAACGGTGCTGCGAACAGATGCGCTCACGTGCTAGACACGTCCCAGCCATGAAAAGTATTGGAAGTCCTCAACGTCCATCGCCACCGCTTCCTCCCTGCCCTTACTCTCCTGCATCGCAATTGCCAGGCTTCTCAAAGAAGTTTCCTTGTCACGCTTCAGCTTTAGTGCTGAGAAACAAAAACTGCGATTACGGCTTGTACGTCATGGACCACGGCTTCAATCTGGCAATTAGCGTAACGTTCTTTTCCAGCCCGTCCTCCGCATGCTTTTTCTTCTCTAAAGCGTCGGCACCCTCTCTAGCATTAGCGGACTCACGGTCCCTGACGCTTTTCATCGCTCCCACCAAATTAAGAAGCCACGGCTGAGGTGAGGGCGGACCCAGTATATGTTTTACCACCAGTCCATTCCAAGGCCGGATCCGCACTAGCCATTCCCACCAGTCCACCTCCGAGTGGATCCGCTCTGCAGTTTACCCCTAGCACGGATCCCGTCCGGGTTTTACCCCCACTCCGTTCCCAGGGCAGATCCAGTCCAAGTTTTAACCCCAATCCATTCCCAGAGGAGATCCTGTCCGGGTTTTACCTGCAGTCTACTCCCAGGTCGGATCCAGCCCGGCTTTTACCCCAGTCCATTCCCAAGGTTGATCCGGTCTGCAGTTTACCCCCAGCACGGATCCCATCCGGGTTTTACCCCCAGTCCATTCCAAGGGTGGATGCAGACCGGGTGTAAACCCCAGTCCATCCCCAGAGGAGATCCAGTCCGGGATTTTAGCCCCAGTCCTATCCGAGGTCGGAGACAGTCCAAGATTTACTGCCAGTCCATTCCCAGGGCAGATCCGGTCCAGGTTGAACCTGCAGTCCATTCCCAGGTCAGATCCGTTCTGGGTTTTACCCCCAGTCCATTCCCAGGGCAGATCCGTTCCGGGTTTTACCCCCAGTCCAATCCCAGGGCAGATGCAGTCAAGGTTTTACCCCCAGTGAATTCCCCAGGTGGATCCCGCCCTGGTTTTACTCCCAGTCCACTAAACCCTGACAGGATCTGCCCTGGAAATGAAGTGGTGGTATATATTGGACAGGATCCACCCTGGAAATGGACTGGGGTAAAACCCGGACCGGATAACCATTAAATTTCCTTTTCTTCTTCTGATTGGCCTCTAAGTCCCTTGGCAGGCCTTTATATCAGCCAACATCTAGCCTGCCTTGAAACGGGCCCAACAGGGTGTAGAACTGGTTGCCAAAACTGGCCCAGCCTTGAGGACAGGCAATTCTTTCATTCACAGAGGCCTTCTAAGGCAAACAGACAAGGCTTTGCCCTCAACGTCCTTTGCCAAGCCTTTTCCAGCAAAATTTGCTCTTCTGTCTCCGCGTTGCCTGGCTTCCTAGCAGTCTCAAACAGAGGCCATTAAATTTTTTATCACCCGCTCTGAAAGGAGCAAGAAGGAGAGGATGGCTAGCAGAGCTTTAAGCTACTGGTCGACCGCCGCGCTCCTGACAGAATGGCTGTCTCACACGGCCATTACGGCCCTCCTCTTCTCAGGTATCCTGCTATACCCAACGGTGCTGCGAACAGATGCGCTCACGTGCTAGACACGTTCCAGCCATGAAAAGTATTGGAAGTCCTCAACGTCCATCGCCACCGCTTCCTCCCTGCCCTTACTCTCCTGCATCGCAATTGCCAGGCTTCTCAAAGAAGTTTCCTTGTCACGCTTCAGCTTTAGTGCTGAGAAACAAAAACTGCGATTACGGCTTGTACGTCATGGACCACGGCTTCAATCTGGCGATTAGCGTAATGTCCTTTTCCAGCCCGTCCTCCGCATGGTTTTTCTTCTCTAAAGCGTCGGCACCCTCTCAGCATTAGCGGACTCACGGTCCCTGACGCTTTTCATCGCTCCCGCTAAATTAAGAAGCCACGGCTGAGGTGAGGACGGATCCAGTATATGTTTTACCACCAGTCCATTCCAAGGCCGGATCCGCACTGGGCATTCCCACCAGTCCATCTCCGAGTGGATCCGGTCTGCAGTTTACCCCCAGCACGGATCCCATCCGGGTTTTACCCCCACTCCATTCCAAGGGTGGATGCAGACCGGGTGTAAACCCCAGTCCATCCCCAGAGGAGATCCAGTCCGGGATTTTAGCCCCAGTCCTATCCGAGGTCGGGGACAGTCCAAGATTTACTGCCAGTCCATTCCCAGGGCAGATCCGGTCCAGGTTGAACCTGCAGTCCATTCCCAGGTCAGATCCGTTCTGGGTTTTACCCCCAGTCCATTCCCAGGGCAGATCCGGTCCAGATTTTACCCCCAGTCCAATCCCAGGGCAGATGCAGTCAAGGTTTTACCCCCAGTGAATTCCCCAGGTGGATCCCGCCCTGGTTTTACTCCCAGTCCACTAAACCCTGACAGGATCTGCCCTGGAAATGGAGTGGTGGTATATATTGGACAGGATCCACCCTGGAAATGGACTGGGGTAAAACCTGGACCGGATAACCGTTGAATTCCCTTTTCTTCTTCTGATTGGCCTCTAAGTCCCTTGGCAGGCCTTTATATCAGCCAACATCTAGCCTGCCTTGAAACGGGCCCAACAGGGTGTAGAACTGGTTGCCAAAACTGGCCCAGCCTTGAGGACAGGCAATTCTTTCATTCACAGAGGCCTTCTAAGGCAAACAGACAAGGCTTTGCCCTCAACGTCCTTTGCCAAGCCTTTTCCAGCAAAATTTGCTCTTCTGTCTCCGCGTTGCCTGCCTTCCTAGCAGTCTCAAACAGAGGCCATTAAATTTTTTATCACCCGCTCTGAAAGGAGCAAGAAGGCGAGGATGGCTAGCAGAGCTTTAAGCTACTGGTCGACCGCCGCGCTCCTGACAGAATGGCTGTCTCACACGGCCATTACGGCCCTCCTCTTCTCAGGTATCCTGCTATACCCAACGGTGCCGCAAACAGATGCGCTCACGTGCTAGACACGTCCCAGCCATGAAAAGTATTGGAAGTCCTCAACGTCCATCGCCACCGCTTCCTCCCTGCCCTTACTCTCCTGCATCGCAATTGCCAGGCTTCTCAAAGAAGTTTCCTTGTCACGCTTCAGCTTTAGTGCTGAGAAACAAAAACTGCGATTACGGCTTGTACGTCATGGACCACGGCTTCAATCTGGCAATTAGCGTAACGTCCTTTTCCAGCCCGTCCTCCGCATGCTTTTTCTTCTCTAAAGCGTCGGCACCCTCTCTAGCATTAGCGGACTCACGGTCCCTGACGCTTTTCATCACTCCCACCAAATTAAGAAGCCACGGCTGAGGTGAGGGCGGACCCAGTATATGTTTTACCACCAGTCCATTCCAAGGCCGGATCCGCACTAGCCATTACCACCAGTCCACCTCCGAGTGGATCCGCTCTGCAGTTTACCCCTAGCACGGATCCCGTCCGGGTTTTACCCCCACTCCGTTCCCAGGGCAGATCCAGTCCAAGTTTTAACCCCAATCCATTCCCAGAGGAGATCCTGTCCGGGTTTTACCTGCAGTCTACTCCCAGGTCGGATCCAGCCCGGCTTTTACCCCAGTCCATTCCCAAGGTTGATCCGGTCTGCAGTTTACCCCCAGCACGGATCCCATCCGGGTTTTACCCCCAGTCCATTCCAAGGGTGGATGCAGACCGGGTGTAAACCCCAGTCCATTCCCAGAGGAAATCCAGTCCGGGATTTTAGCCCCAGTCCTATCCGAGGTCGGAGACAGTCCAAGATTTACTGCCAGTCCATTCCCAGGGCAGATCCGGTCCAGGTTGAACCTGCAGTCCATTCCCAGGTCAAATCCGTTCTGGGTTTTACCCCCAGTCCATTCCCAGGGCAGATCCGGTCCAGATTTTACCCCCAGTCCAATCCCAGGGCAGATGCAGTCCAGGTTTTACCCCCAGTGAATTCCCCAGGTGGATCCCGCCCTGGTTTTACTCCCAGTCCACTAAACCCTGACAGGATCTGCCCTGGAAATGGAGTGGTGGTATATATTGGACAGGATCCACCCTGGAAATGGACTGGGGTAAAACCCGGACCGGATAACCATTAAATTTCCTTTTCTTCTTCTGATTGGCCTCTAAGTCCCTTGGCAGGCCTTTATATCAGCCAACATCTAGCCTGCCTTGAAACGGGCCCAACAGGGTGTAGAACTGGTTGCCAAAACTGGCCCAGCCTTGAGGACAGGCAATTCTTTCATTCACAGAGGCCTTCTAAGGCAAACAGACAAGGCTTTGCCCTCAACGTCCTTTGCCAAGCCTTTTCCAGCAAAATTTGCTCTTCTGTCTCCGCGTTGCCTGGCTTCCTAGCAGTCTCAAACAGAGGCCATTAAATTTTTTATCACCCGCTCTGAAAGGAGCAAGAAGGAGAGGATGGCTAGCAGAGCTTTAAGCTACTGGTCGACCGCCGCGCTCCTGGCAAAATGGCTGTCTCACACGGCCATTACGGCCCTCCTCTTCTCAGGTATCCTGCTATACCCAACGGTGCTGCGAACAGATGCGCTCACGTGCTAGACACGTCCCAGCCATGAAAAGTATTGGAAGTCCTCAACGTCCATCGCCACCGCTTCCTCCCTGCCCTTACTCTCCTGCATCGCAATTGCCAGGCTTCTCAAAGAAGTTTCCTTGTCACGCTTCAGCTTTAGTGCTGAGAAACAAAAACTGCGATTACGGCTTGTACGTCATGGATCACGGCTTCAATCTGGCAATTAGCGTAACGTTCTTTTCCAGCCCGTCCTCCGCATGCTTTTTCTTCTCTAAAGCGTCGGCACCCTCTCTAGCATTAGCGGACTCACGGTCCCTGACGCTTTTCATCGCTCCCACCAAATTAAGAAGCCACGGCTGAGGTGAGGGCGGACCCAGTATATGTTTTACCACCAGTCCATTCCAAGGCCGGATCCGCACTAGCCATTCCCACCAGTCCACCTCCGAGTGGATCCGCTCTGCAGTTTACCCCTAGCACGGATCCCGTCCGGGTTTTACCCCCACTCCGTTCCCAGGGCAGATCCAGTCCAAGTTTTAACCCCAATCCATTCCCAGAGGAGATCCTGTCCGGGTTTTACCTGCAGTCTACTCCCAGGTCGGATCCAGCCCGGCTTTTACCCCAGTCCATTCCCAAGGTTGATCCGGTCTGCAGTTTACCCCCAGCACGGATCCCATCCGGGTTTTACCCCCAGTCCATTCCAAGGGTGGATGCAGACCGGGTGTAAACCCCAGTCCATCCCCAGAGGAGATCCAGTCCGGGATTTTAGCCCCAGTCCTATCCGAGGTCGGAGACAGTCCAAGATTTACTGCCAGTCCATTCCCAGGGCAGATCCGGTCCAGGTTGAACCTGCAGTCCATTCCCAGGTCAGATCCGTTCTGGGTTTTACCCCCAGTCCATTCCCAGGGCAGATCCGTTCCGGGTTTTACCCCCAGTCCAATCCCAGGGCAGATGCAGTCAAGGTTTTACCCCCAGTGAATTCCCCAGGTGGATCCCGCCCTGGTTTTACTCCCAGTCCACTAAACCCTGACAGGATCTGCCCTGGAAATGAAGTGGTGGTATATATTGGACAGGATCCACCCTGGAAATGGACTGGGGTAAAACCCGGACCGGATAACCATTAAATTTCCTTTTCTTCTTCTGATTGGCCTCTAAGTCCCTTGGCAGGCCTTTATATCAGCCAACATCTAGCCTGCCTTGAAACGGGCCCAACAGGGTGTAGAACTGGTTGCCAAAACTGGCCCAGCCTTGAGGACAGGCAATTCTTTCATTCACAGAGGCCTTCTAAGGCAAACAGACAAGGCTTTGCCCTCAACGTCCTTTGCCAAGCCTTTTCCAGCAAAATTTGCTCTTCTGTCTCCGCGTTGCCTGGCTTCCTAGCAGTCTCAAACAGAGGCCATTAAATTTTTTATCACCCGCTCTGAAAGGAGCAAGAAGGAGAGGATGGCTAGCAGAGCTTTAAGCTACTGGTCGACCGCCGCGCTCCTGACAGAATGGCTGTCTCACACGGCCATTACGGCCCTCCTCTTCTCAGGTATCCTGCTATACCCAACGGTGCTGCGAACAGATGCGCTCATGTGCTAGACACGTTCCAGCCATGAAAAGTATTGGAAGTCCTCAACGTCCATCGCCACCGCTTCCTCCCTGCCCTTACTCTCCTGCATCGCAATTGCCAGGCTTCTCAAAGAAGTTTCCTTGTCACGCTTCAGCTTTAGTGCTGAGAAACAAAAACTGCGATTACGGCTTGTACGTCATGGACCACGGCTTCAATCTGGCGATTAGCGTAATGTCCTTTTCCAGCCCGTCCTCCGCATGGTTTTTCTTCTCTAAAGCGTCGGCACCCTCTCAGCATTAGCGGACTCACGGTCCCTGACGCTTTTCATCGCTCCCGCTAAATTAAGAAGCCACGGCTGAGGTGAGGACGGATCCAGTATATGTTTTACCACCAGTCCATTCCAAGGCCGGATCCGCACTGGGCATTCCCACCAGTCCATCTCCGAGTGGATCCGGTCTGCAGTTTACCCCCAGCACGGATCCCATCCGGGTTTTACCCCCAGTCCATTCCAAGGGTGGATGCAGACCGGGTGTAAACCCCAGTCCATCCCCAGAGGAGATCCAGTCCGGGATTTTAGCCCCAGTCCTATCCGAGGTCGGGGACAGTCCAAGATTTACTGCCAGTCCATTCCCAGGGCAGATCCGGTCCAGGTTGAACCTGCAGTCCATTCCCAGGTCAGATCCGTTCTGGGTTTTACCCCCAGTCCATTCCCAGGGCAGATCCGTTCCGGGTTTTACCCCCAGTCCAATCCCAGGGCAGATGCAGTCAAGGTTTTACCCCCAGTGAATTCCCCAGGTGGATCCCGCCCTGGTTTTACTCCCAGTCCACTAAACCCTGACAGGATCTGCCCTGGAAATGAAGTGGTGGTATATATTGGACAGGATCCACCCTGGAAATGGACTGGGGTAAAACCCGGACCGGATAACCATTAAATTTCCTTTTCTTCTTCTGATTGGCCTCTAAGTCCCTTGGCAGGCCTTTATATCAGCCAACATCTAGCCTGCCTTGAAACGGGCCCAACAGGGTGTAGAACTGGTTGCCAAAACTGGCCCAGCCTTGAGGACAGGCAATTCTTTCATTCACAGAGGCCTTCTAAGGCAAACAGACAAGGCTTTGCCCTCAACGTCCTTTGCCAAGCCTTTTCCAGCAAAATTTGCTCTTCTGTCTCCGCGTTGCCTGGCTTCCTAGCAGTCTCAAACAGAGGCCATTAAATTTTTTATCACCCGCTCTGAAAGGAGCAAGAAGGAGAGGATGGCTAGCAGAGCTTTAAGCTACTGGTCGACCGCCGCGCTCCTGACAGAATGGCTGTCTCACACGGCCATTACGGCCCTCCTCTTCTCAGGTATCCTGCTATACCCAACGGTGCTGCGAACAGATGCGCTCACGTGCTAGACACGTTCCAGCCATGAAAAGTATTGGAAGTCCTCAACGTCCATCGCCACCGCTTCCTCCCTGCCCTTACTCTCCTGCATCGCAATTGCCAGGCTTCTCAAAGAAGTTTCCTTGTCACGCTTCAGCTTTAGTGCTGAGAAACAAAAACTGCGATTACGGCTTGTACGTCATGGACCACGGCTTCAATCTGGCGATTAGCGTAATGTCCTTTTCCAGCCCGTCCTCCGCATGGTTTTTCTTCTCTAAAGCGTCGGCACCCTCTCAGCATTAGCGGACTCACGGTCCCTGACGCTTTTCATCGCTCCCGCTAAATTAAGAAGCCACGGCTGAGGTGAGGACGGATCCAGTATATGTTTTACCACCAGTCCATTCCAAGGCCGGATCCGCACTGGGCATTCCCACCAGTCCATCTCCGAGTGGATCCGGTCTGCAGTTTACCCCCAGCACGGATCCCATCCGGGTTTTACCCCCACTCCATTCCAAGGGTGGATGCAGACCGGGTGTAAACCCCAGTCCATCCCCAGAGGAGATCCAGTCCGGGATTTTAGCCCCAGTCCTATCCGAGGTCGGGGACAGTCCAAGATTTACTGCCAGTCCATTCCCAGGGCAGATCCGGTCCAGGTTGAACCTGCAGTCCATTCCCAGGTCAGATCCGTTCTGGGTTTTACCCCCAGTCCATTCCCAGGGCAGATCCGGTCCAGATTTTACCCCCAGTCCAATCCCAGGGCAGATGCAGTCCAGGTTTTACCCCCAGTGAATTCCCCAGGTGGATCCCGCCCTGGTTTTACTCCCAGTCCACTAAACCCTGACAGGATCTGCCCTGGAAATGGAGTGGTGGTATATATTGGACAGGATCTACCCTGGAAATGGACTGGGGTAAAACCTGGACCGGATAACCGTTGAATTCCCTTTTCTTCTTCTGATTGGCCTCTAAGTCCCTTGGCAGGCCTTTATATCAGCCAACATCTAGCCTGCCTTGAAACGGGCCCAACAGGGTGTAGAACTGGTTGCCAAAACTGGCCCAGCCTTGAGGACAGGCAATTCTTTCATTCACAGAGGCCTTCTAAGGCAAACAGACAAGGCTTTGCCCTCAACGTCCTTTGCCAAGCCTTTTCCAGCAAAATTTGCTCTTCTGTCTCCGCGTTGCCTGCCTTCCTAGCAGTCTCAAACAGAGGCCATTAAATTTTTTATCACCCGCTCTGAAAGGAGCAAGAAGGCGAGGATGGCTAGCAGAGCTTTAAGCTACTGGTCGACCGCCGCGCTCCTGACAGAATGGCTGTCTCACACGGCCATTACGGCCCTCCTCTTCTCAGGTATCCTGCTATACCCAACGGTGCCGCAAACAGATGCGCTCACGTGCTAGACACGTCCCAGCCATGAAAAGTATTGGAAGTCCTCAACGTCCATCGCCACCGCTTCCTCCCTGCCCTTACTCTCCTGCATCGCAATTGCCAGGCTTCTCAAAGAAGTTTCCTTGTCACGCTTCAGCTTTAGTGCTGAGAAACAAAAACTGCGATTACGGCTTGTACGTCATGGACCACGGCTTCAATCTGGCAATTAGCGTAACGTTCTTTTCCAGCCCGTCCTCCGCATGCTTTTTCTTCTCTAAAGCGTCGGCACCCTCTCTAGCATTAGCGGACTCACGGTCCCTGACGCTTTTCATCACTCCCACCAAATTAAGAAGCCACGGCTGAGGTGAGGGCGGACCCAGTATATGTTTTACCACCAGTCCATTCCAAGGCCGGATCCGCACTAGCCATTACCACCAGTCCACCTCCGAGTGGATCCGCTCTGCAGTTTACCCCTAGCACGGATCCCGTCCGGGTTTTACCCCCACTCCGTTCCCAGGGCAGATCCAGTCCAAGTTTTAACCCCAATCCATTCCCAGAGGAGATCCTGTCCGGGTTTTACCTGCAGTCTACTCCCAGGTCGGATCCAGCCCGGCTTTTACCCCAGTCCATTCCCAAGGTTGATCCGGTCTGCAGTTTACCCCCAGCACGGATCCCATCCGGGTTTTACCCCCAGTCCATTCCAAGGGTGGATGCAGACCGGGTGTAAACCCCAGTCCATTCCCAGAGGAAATCCAGTCCGGGATTTTAGCCCCAGTCCTATCCGAGGTCGGAGACAGTCCAAGATTTACTGCCAGTCCATTCCCAGGGCAGATCCGGTCCAGGTTGAACCTGCAGTCCATTCCCAGGTCAAATCCGTTCTGGGTTTTACCCCCAGTCCATTCCCAGGGCAGATCCGGTCCAGATTTTACCCCCAGTCCAATCCCAGGGCAGATGCAGTCCAGGTTTTACCCCCAGTGAATTCCCCAGGTGGATCCCGCCCTGGTTTTACTCCCAGTCCACTAAACCCTGACAGGATCTGCCCTGGAAATGGAGTGGTGGTATATATTGGACAGGATCCACCCTGGAAATGGACTGGGGTAAAACCCGGACCGGATAACCATTAAATTTCCTTTTCTTCTTCTGATTGGCCTCTAAGTCCCTTGGCAGGCCTTTATATCAGCCAACATCTAGCCTGCCTTGAAACGGGCCCAACAGGGTGTAGAACTGGTTGCCAAAACTGGCCCAGCCTTGAGGACAGGCAATTCTTTCATTCACAGAGGCCTTCTAAGGCAAACAGACAAGGCTTTGCCCTCAACGTCCTTTGCCAAGCCTTTTCCAGCAAAATTTGCTCTTCTGTCTCCGCGTTGCCTGCCTTCCTAGCAGTCTCAAACAGAGGCCATTAAATTTTTTATCACCCGCTCTGAAAGGAGCAAGAAGGCGAGGATGGCTAGCAGAGCTTTAAGCTACTGGTCGACCACCGCGCTCCTGACAGAATGGCTGTCTCACACGGCCATTACGGCCCTCCTCTTCTCAGGTATCCTGCTATACCCAACGGTGCCGCAAACAGATGCGCTCACGTGCTAGACACGTCCCAGCCATGAAAAGTATTGGAAGTCCTCAACGTCCATCGCCACCGCTTCCTCCCTGCCCTTACTCTCCTGCATCGCAATTGCCAGGCTTCTCAAAGAAGTTTCCTTGTCACGCTTCAGCTTTAGTGCTGAGAAACAAAAACTGCGATTACGGCTTGTACGTCATGGACCACGGCTTCAATCTGGCAATTAGCGTAACGTTCTTTTCCAGCCCGTCCTCCGCATGCTTTTTCTTCTCTAAAGCGTCGGCACCCTCTCTAGCATTAGCGGACTCACGGTCCCTGACGCTTTTCATCGCTCCCACCAAATTAAGAAGCCACGGCTGAGGTGAGGGCGGACCCAGTATATGTTTTACCACCAGTCCATTCCAAGGCCGGATCCGCACTAGCCATTCCCACCAGTCCACCTCCGAGTGGATCCGCTCTGCAGTTTACCCCTAGCACGGATCCCGTCCGGGTTTTACCCCCACTCCGTTCCCAGGGCAGATCCAGTCCAAGTTTTAACCCCAATCCATTCCCAGAGGAGATCCTGTCCGGGTTTTACCTGCAGTCTACTCCCAGGTCGGATCCAGCCCGGCTTTTACCCCAGTCCATTCCCAAGGTTGATCCGGTCTGCAGTTTACCCCCAGCACGGATCCCATCCGGGTTTTACCCCCAGTCCATTCCAAGGGTGGATGCAGACCGGGTGTAAACCCCAGTCCATCCCCAGAGGAGATCCAGTCCGGGATTTTAGCCCCAGTCCTATCCGAGGTCGGGGACAGTCCAAGATTTACTGCCAGTCCATTCCCAGGGCAGATCCGGTCCAGGTTGAACCTGCAGTCCATTCCCAGGTCAGATCCGTTCTGGGTTTTACCCCCAGTCCATTCCCAGGGCAGATCCGTTCCGGGTTTTACCCCCAGTCCAATCCCAGGGCAGATGCAGTCAAGGTTTTACCCCCAGTGAATTCCCCAGGTGGATCCCGCCCTGGTTTTACTCCCAGTCCACTAAACCCTGACAGGATCTGCCCTGGAAATGAAGCGGTGGTATATATTGGACAGGATCCACCCTGGAAATGGACTGGGGTAAAACCCGGACCGGATAACCGTTGAATTCCCTTTTCTTCTTCTGATTGGCCTCTAAGTCCCTTGGCAGGCCTTTATATCAGCCAACATCTAGCCTGCCTTGAAACGGGCCCAACAGGGTGTAGAACTGGTTGCCAAAACTGGCCCAGCCTTGAGGACAGGCAATTCTTTCATTCACAGAGGCCTTCTAAGGCAAACAGACAAGGCTTTGCCCTCAACGTCCTTTGCCAAGCCTTTTCCAGCAAAATTTGCTCTTCTGTCTCCGCGTTGCCTGGCTTCCTAGCAGTCTCAAACAGAGGCCATTAAATTTTTTATCACCCGCTCTGAAAGGAGCAAGAAGGCGAGGATGGCTAGCAGAGCTTTAAGCTACTGGTCGACCGCCGCGCTCCTGACAGAATGGCTGTCTCACACGGCCATTACGGCCCTCCTCTTCTCAGGTATCCTGCTATACCCAACGGTGCCGCAAACAGATGCGCTCACGTGCTAGACACGTTCCAGCCATGAAAAGTATTGGAAGTCCTCAACGTCCATCGCCACCGCTTCCTCCCTGCCCTTACTCTCCTGCATCGCAATTGCCAGGCTTCTCAAAGAAGTTTCCTTGTCACGCTTCAGCTTTAGTGCTGAGAAACAAAAACTGCGATTACGGCTTGTACGTCATGGACCACGGCTTCAATCTGGCAATTAGCGTAACGTTCTTTTCCAGCCCGTCCTCCGCATGCTTTTTCTTCTCTAAAGCGTCGGCACCCTCTCTAGCATTAGCGGACTCACGGTCCCTGACGCTTTTCATCGCTCCCACCAAATTAAGAAGCCACGGCTGAGGTGAGGGCGGACCCAGTATATGTTTTACCACCAGTCCATTCCAAGGCCGGATCCGCACTAGCCATTACCACCAGTCCACCTCCGAGTGGATCCGCTCTGCAGTTTACCCCTAGCACGGATCCCGTCCGGGTTTTACCCCCACTCCGTTCCCAGGGCAGATCCAGTCCAAGTTTTAACCCCAATCCATTCCCAGAGGAGATCCTGTCCGGGTTTTACCTGCAGTCTACTCCCAGGTCGGATCCAGCCCGGCTTTTACCCCAGTCCATTCCCAAGGTTGATCCGGTCTGCAGTTTACCCCCAGCACGGATCCCATCCGGGTTTTACCCCCACTCCATTCCAAGGGTGGATGCAGACCGGGTGTAAACCCCAGTCCATCCCCAGAGGAGATCCAGTCCGGGATTTTAGCCCCAGTCCTATCCGAGGTCGGGGACAGTCCAAGATTTACTGCCAGTCCATTCCCAGGGCAGATCCGGTCCAGGTTGAACCTGCAGTCCATTCCCAGGTCAGATCCGTTCTGGGTTTTACCCCCAGTCCATTCCCAGGGCAGATCCGTTCCGGGTTTTACCCCCAGTCCAATCCCAGGGCAGATGCAGTCAAGGTTTTACCCCCAGTGAATTCCCCAGGTGGATCCCGCCCTGGTTTTACTCCCAGTCCACTAAACCCTGACAGGATCTGCCCTGGAAATGAAGCGGTGGTATATATTGGACAGGATCCACCCTGGAAATGGACTGGGGTAAAACCCGGACCGGATAACCGTTGAATTCCCTTTTCTTCTTCTGATTGGCCTCTAAGTCCCTTGGCAGGCCTTTATATCAGCCAACATCTAGCCTGCCTTGAAACGGGCCCAACAGGGTGTAGAACTGGTTGCCAAAACTGGCCCAGCCTTGAGGACAGGCAATTCTTTCATTCACAGAGGCCTTCTAAGGCAAACAGACAAGGCTTTGCCCTCAACGTCCTTTGCCAAGCCTTTTCCAGCAAAATTTGCTCTTCTGTCTCCGCGTTGCCTGGCTTCCTAGCAGTCTCAAACAGAGGCCATTAAATTTTTTATCACCCGCTCTGAAAGGAGCAAGAAGGCGAGGATGGCTAGCAGAGCTTTAAGCTACTGGTCGACCGCCGCGCTCCTGACAGAATGGCTGTCTCACACGGCCATTACGGCCCTCCTCTTCTCAGGTATCCTGCTATACCCAACGGTGCCGCAAACAGATGCGCTCACGTGCTAGACACGTCCCAGCCATGAAAAGTATTGGAAGTCCTCAACGTCCATCGCCACCGCTTCCTCCCTGCCCTTACTCTCCTGCATCGCAATTGCCAGGCTTCTCAAAGAAGTTTCCTTGTCACGCTTCAGCTTTAGTGCTGAGAAACAAAAACTGCGATTACGGCTTGTACGTCATGGACCACGGCTTCAATCTGGCAATTAGCGTAACGTTCTTTTCCAGCCCGTCCTCCGCATGCTTTTTCTTCTCTAAAGCGTCGGCACCCTCTCTAGCATTAGCGGACTCACGGTCCCTGACGCTTTTCATCGCTCCCACCAAATTAAGAAGCCACGGCTGAGGTGAGGGCGGACCCAGTATATGTTTTACCACCAGTCCATTCCAAGGCCGGATCCGCACTAGCCATTCCCACCAGTCCACCTCCGAGTGGATCCGCTCTGCAGTTTACCCCTAGCACGGATCCCGTCCGGGTTTTACCCCCACTCCGTTCCCAGGGCAGATCCAGTCCAAGTTTTAACCCCAATCCATTCCCAGAGGAGATCCTGTCCGGGTTTTACCTGCAGTCTACTCCCAGGTCGGATCCAGCCCGGCTTTTACCCCAGTCCATTCCCAAGGTTGATCCGGTCTGCAGTTTACCCCCAGCACGGATCCCATCCGGGTTTTACCCCCAGTCCATTCCAAGGGTGGATGCAGACCGGGTGTAAACCCCAGTCCATCCCCAGAGGAGATCCAGTCCGGGATTTTAGCCCCAGTCCTATCCGAGGTCGGAGACAGTCCAAGATTTACTGCCAGTCCATTCCCAGGGCAGATCCGGTCCAGGTTGAACCTGCAGTCCATTCCCAGGTCAGATCCGTTCTGGGTTTTACCCCCAGTCCATTCCCAGGGCAGATCCGTTCCGGGTTTTACCCCCAGTCCAATCCCAGGGCAGATGCAGTCAAGGTTTTACCCCCAGTGAATTCCCCAGGTGGATCCCGCCCTGGTTTTACTCCCAGTCCACTAAACCCTGACAGGATCTGCCCTGGAAATGAAGTGGTGGTATATATTGGACAGGATCCACCCTGGAAATGGACTGGGGTAAAACCCGGACCGGATAACCATTAAATTTCCTTTTCTTCTTCTGATTGGCCTCTAAGTCCCTTGGCAGGCCTTTATATCAGCCAACATCTAGCCTGCCTTGAAACGGGCCCAACAGGGTGTAGAACTGGTTGCCAAAACTGGCCCAGCCTTGAGGACAGGCAATTCTTTCATTCACAGAGGCCTTCTAAGGCAAACAGACAAGGCTTTGCCCTCAACGTCCTTTGCCAAGCCTTTTCCAGCAAAATTTGCTCTTCTGTCTCCGCGTTGCCTGGCTTCCTAGCAGTCTCAAACAGAGGCCATTAAATTTTTTATCACCCGCTCTGAAAGGAGCAAGAAGGAGAGGATGGCTAGCAGAGCTTTAAGCTACTGGTCGACCGCCGCGCTCCTGACAGAATGGCTGTCTCACACGGCCATTACGGCCCTCCTCTTCTCAGGTATCCTGCTATACCCAACGGTGCTGCGAACAGATGCGCTCACGTGCTAGACACGTTCCAGCCATGAAAAGTATTGGAAGTCCTCAACGTCCATCGCCACCGCTTCCTCCCTGCCCTTACTCTCCTGCATCGCAATTGCCAGGCTTCTCAAAGAAGTTTCCTTGTCACGCTTCAGCTTTAGTGCTGAGAAACAAAAACTGCGATTACGGCTTGTACGTCATGGACCACGGCTTCAATCTGGCGATTAGCGTAATGTCCTTTTCCAGCCCGTCCTCCGCATGGTTTTTCTTCTCTAAAGCGTCGGCACCCTCTCAGCATTAGCGGACTCACGGTCCCTGACGCTTTTCATCGCTCCCGCTAAATTAAGAAGCCACGGCTGAGGTGAGGACGGATCCAGTATATGTTTTACCACCAGTCCATTCCAAGGCCGGATCCGCACTGGGCATTCCCACCAGTCCATCTCCGAGTGGATCCGGTCTGCAGTTTACCCCCAGCACGGATCCCATCCGGGTTTTACCCCCACTCCATTCCAAGGGTGGATGCAGACCGGGTGTAAACCCCAGTCCATTCCCAGAGGAAATCCAGTCCGGGATTTTAGCCCCAGTCCTATCCGAGGTCGGAGACAGTCCAAGATTTACTGCCAGTCCATTCCCAGGGCAGATCCGGTCCAGGTTGAACCTGCAGTCCATTCCCAGGTCAGATCCGTTCTGGGTTTTACCCCCAGTCCATTCCCAGGGCAGATCCGGTCCAGATTTTACCCCCAGTCCAATCCCAGGGCAGATGCAGTCCAGGTTTTACCCCCAGTGAATTCCCCAGGTGGATCCCGCCCTGGTTTTACTCCCAGTCCACTAAACCCTGACAGGATCTGCCCTGGAAATGGAGTGGTGGTATATATTGGACAGGATCCACCCTGGAAATGGACTGGGGTAAAACCCGGACCGGATAACCATTAAATTTCCTTTTCTTCTTCTGATTGGCCTCTAAGTCCCTTGGCAGGCCTTTATATCAGCCAACATCTAGCCTGCCTTGAAACGGGCCCAACAGGGTGTAGAACTGGTTGCCAAAACTGGCCCAGCCTTGAGGACAGGCAATTCTTTCATTCACAGAGGCCTTCTAAGGCAAACAGACAAGGCTTTGCCCTCAACGTCCTTTGCCAAGCCTTTTCCAGCAAAATTTGCTCTTCTGTCTCCGCGTTGCCTGGCTTCCTAGCAGTCTCAAACAGAGGCCATTAAATTTTTTATCACCCGCTCTGAAAGGAGCAAGAAGGAGAGGATGGCTAGCAGAGCTTTAAGCTACTGGTCGACCGCCGCGCTCCTGACAGAATGGCTGTCTCACACGGCCATTACGGCCCTCCTCTTCTCAGGTATCCTGCTATACCCAACGGTGCTGCGAACAGATGCGCTCACGTGCTAGACACGTTCCAGCCATGAAAAGTATTGGAAGTCCTCAACGTCCATCGCCACCGCTTCCTCCCTGCCCTTACTCTCCTGCATCGCAATTGCCAGGCTTCTCAAAGAAGTTTCCTTGTCACGCTTCAGCTTTAGTGCTGAGAAACAAAAACTGCGATTACGGCTTGTACGTCATGGACCACGGCTTCAATCTGGCGATTAGCGTAATGTCCTTTTCCAGCCCGTCCTCCGCATGGTTTTTCTTCTCTAAAGCGTCGGCACCCTCTCAGCATTAGCGGACTCACGGTCCCTGACGCTTTTCATCGCTCCCGCTAAATTAAGAAGCCACGGCTGAGGTGAGGGCGGACCCAGTATATGTTTTACCACCAGTCCATTCCAAGGCCGGATCCGCACTGGGCATTCCCACCAGTCCATCTCCGAGTGGATCCGGTCTGCAGTTTACCCCCAGCACGGATCCCATCCGGGTTTTACCCCCAGTCCATTCCAAGGGTGGATGCAGACCGGGTGTAAACCCCAGTCCATCCCCAGAGGAGATCCAGTCCGGGATTTTAGCCCCAGTCCTATCCGAGGTCGGGGACAGTCCAAGATTTACTGCCAGTCCATTCCCAGGGCAGATCCGGTCCAGGTTGAACCTGCAGTCCATTCCCAGGTCAGATCCGTTCTGGGTTTTACCCCCAGTCCATTCCCAGGGCAGATCCGTTCCGGGTTTTACCCCCAGTCCAATCCCAGGGCAGATGCAGTCAAGGTTTTACCCCCAGTGAATTCCCCAGGTGGATCCCGCCCTGGTTTTACTCCCAGTCCACTAAACCCTGACAGGATCTGCCCTGGAAATGAAGCGGTGGTATATATTGGACAGGATCCACCCTGGAAATGGACTGGGGTAAAACCCGGACCGGATAACCGTTGAATTCCCTTTTCTTCTTCTGATTGGCCTCTAAGTCCCTTGGCAGGCCTTTATATCAGCCAACATCTAGCCTGCCTTGAAACGGGCCCAACAGGGTGTAGAACTGGTTGCCAAAACTGGCCCAGCCTTGAGGACAGGCAATTCTTTCATTCACAGAGGCCTTCTAAGGCAAACAGACAAGGCTTTGCCCTCAACGTCCTTTGCCAAGCCTTTTCCAGCAAAATTTGCTCTTCTGTCTCCGCGTTGCCTGGCTTCCTAGCAGTCTCAAACAGAGGCCATTAAATTTTTTATCACCCGCTCTGAAAGGAGCAAGAAGGCGAGGATGGCTAGCAGAGCTTTAAGCTACTGGTCGACCGCCGCGCTCCTGACAGAATGGCTGTCTCACACGGCCATTACGGCCCTCCTCTTCTCAGGTATCCTGCTATACCCAACGGTGCCGCAAACAGATGCGCTCACGTGCTAGACACGTCCCAGCCATGAAAAGTATTGGAAGTCCTCAACGTCCATCGCCACCGCTTCCTCCCTGCCCTTACTCTCCTGCATCGCAATTGCCAGGCTTCTCAAAGAAGTTTCCTTGTCACGCTTCAGCTTTAGTGCTGAGAAACAAAAACTGCGATTACGGCTTGTACGTCATGGACCACGGCTTCAATCTGGCAATTAGCGTAACGTTCTTTTCCAGCCCGTCCTCCGCATGCTTTTTCTTCTCTAAAGCATCGGCACCCTCTCTAGCATTAGCGGACTCACGGTCCCTGACGCTTTTCATCGCTCCCACCAAATTAAGAAGCCACGGCTGAGGTGAGGGCGGACCCAGTATATGTTTTACCACCAGTCCATTCCAAGGCCGGATCCGCACTAGCCATTCCCACCAGTCCACCTCCGAGTGGATCCGCTCTGCAGTTTACCCCTAGCACGGATCCCGTCCGGGTTTTACCCCCACTCCGTTCCCAGGGCAGATCCAGTCCAAGTTTTAACCCCAATCCATTCCCAGAGGAGATCCTGTCCGGGTTTTACCTGCAGTCTACTCCCAGGTCGGATCCAGCCCGGCTTTTACCCCAGTGTGCTGGTTTTGGCTGAGAAGGGGTTAATTCTCCTCACTGTGGGGGTCAGCTACCTTTCCAGCTTCCCGCGCTCTGCCGCGTGGCGTGGCAGGGGGGGCTGGGAGGGGCAGGGCCATGGTGGGGGCGGCTGACCCCGACTGGCCAATGGCAGGTTCATTCCATACCATGTGACACCATGACCAGTATATTGAGGGGGGGCAGTGGCAGCGCGCGGAGGCGGCGCGGCGTCGGGTCGGCGGGCGGCGAGCGGCTGCGGCGCGTGCGGTTTGTTCCGGCGGTTCGTTCCCCCTCTCCCCTCCCCTCCCTTCCCCCCTCCCCCGGGGCTTTGCGCCTCTCGTTGTTCTCCTTCACATTGCATTTCTACTGTTGTTTCTTTTAATTTTCATTATTAAACTGTTCTTATCCCAACCCACGAGCGTTACCCTTCTGATTCTCTCCCCCATCTACCGGTGGGGGAGTGAGCGAGCGACTGTGTGGGGCTGAGCTGCCGCTAAACCACGACAGTCTTTTTGGCGCCCAACGTGGGGCACGAGGGTTGGAGATAACAACAGCTGCTGGTCACAGCACCATGTTGTCCTTTTTGCAGTGGGTGTTAAAAATCGGTGTTGGTTGTTTGAGTCTGCTGTGTTCTGCTGTGATTAGTAATGTTTTGCCTACGAGATTTGTTATACAAACACTCGTTTTCAGCTTTACCTGGTATTTGGGGTTTTTGCTGAAACCGTTACTGTACTTCGGATACCACCTTGTTGAGGCAATTAGCAATTATACCTCCTCCTCTGAGAGATTTTATATGGAGGAAATACAGAATAATACCTTTGCAACTTTGTTCTATGATGTCTGTGCCTTTGTTACAACAACGTTTTTGTATCTTGAACATCCTTGGGTGGTTAAGGTGCAGTCATTGTTAGTTTTTGGGCATGTTGTTTTGGTTTTGACTAAGCAACTTAAGAATATCACCCAGAAATCTGCCCCGAGGCTTGATAGTTACGAGTGGCAGGGCATGTGGGATAGCATGGGCAAATACCTAGGGCAGTGGGCACCCCCAGTGTTTTGGAGTTTCACCCCCGAGCAAGTGCAGAATCCTAAAAAACTAGTAGAATATTTGGAGAAAGTATGTTGTTACGCTGGGAACTCCAGAGAGACACAGATAACTGCAACGTGCTGGGGTCTGGCCCATGCATACCGAGCCCTGCTCAACAGTATTCAGTGCCCCCAGGGGGAAGAGAATGTCTCTGGATTGAAATGCAAAGTGACTGGCACTGTAGGCAATCCAGCCCTGACAACAGGCACTGCAGCCACTCAAACCCCCACAACAAGTACCGGAGCTAGCTCAGAAAATAAACCCGTACCAGTATCAGTTGCCCCCATACACAAGACGAAATATTGGAAGCGGACATCAACTCGTTTAGAACGGGATGATGAAGAACCAGGGCCATCGCGGGGAGAGGAGGGAGAAGTAATAAATGAAATAGAGACCACCCGATCCCTGTCCTTAAGCGAGTTGCGAGATATGCGAAAAGATTATAGCCGTCGTTCAGGTGAGCACATTGCCACCTGGCTGCTCCGATGCTGGGATAATGGGGCCAGTAGCCTGGAACTAGAGGGAAAAGAAGCCAAACAATTGGGATCCCTTTCTGGGGAAGGGGGCGTTGACAAAGCAATTGGAAAAAAACCACAAGCCCTCAGCCTCTGGAGGCGACTCCTGTCTGGAGTGAAGGAAAGGTATCCCTTTAAAGAAGATGTTACATATCGCCCAGGAAAATGGACAACTATGGAGAAAGGCATCCAGTATCTCAGGGAATTAGCTGTGTTTGAGGTGATTTATGGTGACCTGGATGATCAACGGTCATCCAAAGATCCAGATGAAGCCGAGTGCACACGACCCATGTGGCGGAAGTTTGTACGGAGCGCACCATCTTCGCATGCAAACTCATTGGCAGTGATGTCCTGGAAAGATGACGAGACACCAACGGTGGCAGAGGTGATAGATAGGCTCCGGGATTATGACACAAATATCTCTTCCTCGCTTGTCTCTGCTGTGGAGAAACTATCCCAAGAGGTCCAGCAACTCAAAGAAGATCTGTCCTACTCCCCACCTCGACAGAGCAGTGTCTCAGCTGTTAGGAATAAGCGTCCTTTGGCTCAAAGAAGGGGATACACACCACGGGCCACCCTATGGTTCTACCTGCGTGACCACGGAGAGGACATGATGAGGTGGGATGGCAAGCCTACTTCGACCCTACAGGCACGAGTACATGAACTGCAAGGAAGAACAGTCACTCAGGGAGGCTCTTCCAGGAAAGCTGCTGCTCCAGTTTCCAGCGAGCAAGTCCCCAGACAGAGGAGTAGAAGCGCAGATTTTATTTCTAAGTGTAATAGAGGGACTCCTGATTCACATTTACAGGAAGTGAGTTGTGACTGCCATGATCAGGACTAGAGGGGCCCTGCCTCCAGCCGGGTGGAGGAAAGGGATAACCGGGCTTACTGGACTGTGTGGATCCGATGGCCTGGCACGTCCGACCCACAGGAGTATAAAGCTTTAGTGGACACCGGCGCACAGTGCACCTTAATGCCATCAAACTATATAGGGGCAGAACCCATCAGCATTGCTGGAGTGACAGGGGGATCCCAAGAGCTAACTGTATTGGAGGCCGAAGTGAGCCTAACTGGCAATGAGTGGCAGAAGCACCCCATTGTGACTGGCCCAGAGGCTCCGTGCATCCTTGGTATAGACTACCTCAGGAGAGGGTATTTCAAGGACCCAAAAGGTTACAAGTGGGCTTTTGGTGTAGCTGCCTTGGAGACGGAGGAAACTGAACAGCTGTCTACCTTGCCCGGTCTCTCAAAGGACCCTTCTGTGGTGGGGTTGCTGAAGGTCAAAGAACAACAGGTGCCAATCGCCACCACAACAGTGCACCGGCGGCAATATCGCACCAACAGAGACTCTCTGATCCCCATCCATAAACTCATTCACCAACTGAGGAGCCAAGGAGTCATCAGTAAGACCCACTCACCCTTTAACAGTCCCATATGGCCAGTCCGGAAGTCTAATGGAGAGTGGAGACTAACAGTAGACTATCGTGGCCTGAATGAAGTCACTCCACCGTTGAGTGCTGCTGTGCCAGACATGCTAGAACTTCAATACGAACTGGAGTCAAAGGCGGCCAAGTGGTATGCCACAATTGATATTGCTAATGCATTCTTCTCAATCCCTCTGGCAGCAGAGTGCAGGCCACAGTTTGCTTTCACATGGAGGGGCGTCCAGTACACCTGGAATCGACTGCCCCAGGGGTGGAAACACAGTCCTACCATTTGCCATGGACTGATTCAGACTGTACTGGAACAGGGAGAAGCTCCAGAACACCTTCAATACATTGATGACATCATTGTGTGGGGCAGCACAGCAGAAGAAGTTTTTGAGAAAGGTGAGAAAATAGTCCAAATCCTTCTGAAAGCTGGTTTTGCCATAAAACAAAGTAAGGTGAAGGGACCTGCACGAGAAATCCAGTTCTTAGGAATTAAATGGCAAGACGGTCGTCGTCAGATTCCAATGGATGTGATCAACAAAATAGCAGCCATGTCTCCACCAACTAGCAAAAAGGAAACACAAGCTTTCTTGGGCGTTGTGGGTTTTTGGAGAATGCATATTCCAAATTACAGTCTGATCGTGAGCCCTCTCTATCAAGTGACCCGGAAAAAGAATGATTTCAAATGGGGCCCTGAGCAACGACAAGCCTTTGAACAGATTAAACGAGAAATAGTCCATGCAGTAGCTCTTGGGCCAGTCCGGGCAGGACAAGATGTAAAAAATGTGCTCTACACTGCAGCCGGGGAGAATGGCCCTACCTGGAGTCTCTGGCAGAAAGCACCTGGGGAGACCCGGGGTCGACCCCTAGGGTTTTGGAGTCGGGGATACAGAGGGTCTGAAGCCCGCTATACTCCAACTGAAAAAGAGATATTGGCAGCATATGAAGGGGTTCGAGCTGCTTCAGAAGTGGTTGGTACTGAAGCACAGTTGCTCCTGGCACCCCGACTGCCAGTGCTGGGCTGGATGTTCAAAGGAAACATCCCCTCTACACACCATGCAACTGATGCTACGTGGAGTAAATGGGTTGCACTGATCACCCAGCGGGCTCGAGTAGGAAACCCCAGTCGCCCAGGAATCTTGGAAGTGATTATGGACTGGCCAGAAGGCAAAGATTTTGGATTATCACCAGAGGAGGAGGTGACACGTGCTGAAGAAGCCCCACTGTATAACAAACTGCCAGCAGATGAGAAGCAATATGCCCTGTTCACTGATGGGTCCTGTCGCCTTGTGGGAAAGCACCGGAGATGGAAGGCTGCTGTATGGAGTCCTACACGACAAGTAGCAGAAACTGCTGAAGGAGAAGGTGAATCGAGCCAGTTTGCAGAGGTAAAGGCCATCCAGCTGGCCTTAGACATCGCTGAACGGGAAAAGTGGCCAGTGCTCTATCTCTATACTGACTCCTGGATGGTGGCAAATGCCCTGTGGGGCTGGCTGCAGCAATGGAAGCAAAGCAACTGGCAGCGCAGAGGCAAACCCATCTGGGCTGCCACATTGTGGCAAGATATTGCTGCCCGGGTAGAGAAACTGGTTGTAAAGGTACGGCATGTGGATGCTCACGTCCCCAAGAGTCGGGCCACTGAAGAACATCGAAACAACCAGCAGGTAGATCGGGCTGCCAAGATTGAAGTGGCTGAGGTGGATCTGGACTGGCAGCATAAGGGTGAACTATTTCTAGCTCGGTGGGCCCATGACACCTCAGGCCATCAAGGGAGAGATGCAACATACAGGTGGGCTCGTGATCGAGGGGTGGACTTGACCATGGGTATTATTGCACAGGTTATCCACGAATGTGACACATGCGCTGCAATCAAGCAAGCGAAGCGGGTAAAGCCTCTGTGGTATGGGGGACGATGGCTGAAATATAAATATGGGGAGGCCTGGCAAATTGACTATATCACACTCCCACAGACCCGCCAAGGCAAGCGCCATGTGCTTACAATGGTAGAAACAACGACTGGCTGGCTGGAAACATATCCTGTCCCCCATGCCACTGCCCGGAACACTATCCTGGGTCTTGAGAAACAAGTCCTGTGGCGACATGGCACCCCAGAGAGGATTGAGTCAGACAATGGGACTCATTTCCGAAATAGCCTCATAGACACCTGGGCCAAAGAGCACGGCATTGAGTGGGTGTATCACATCCCCTATCACGCACCAGCCTCTGGGAAAATTGAAAGGTACAATGGACTGTTAAAAACCACACTGAGAGCAATGGGGGGTGGGACATTCAAGCACTGGGATACACATTTAGCAAAAGCCACGTGGTTAGTCAACACGAGGGGATCTGCCAACCGAGCTGGCCCTGCCCAGTCAGAAATCCTACATACTGTGGAAGGGGATAGAGTCCCTGTAGTGCACACAAAAAGTATGCTGGGCAAAACAGTCTGGGTTCTTCCTGCCTCTGGCAAAGGCAAACCCATTCGTGGGATTGTTTTTGCTCGAGGACCTGGGTGCACTTGGTGGGTGATGCGGGAGGATGGAGAAATCCGATGTGTGCCTCAAGGGGATTTGATTTTGGGTGAAAACAGTCAATGAACTGAATGGCACAATGTGAACTGCTATATAATATTGTGTGTCACCTCTGTGTTGTATCAATGATATCAGAGTACGAGCCTCCCAACCCACGGAAGATCAACTATGAAACAAGCCGTGCAGCAGTGATGGAACGATGACTGACTCGGTATGCAGCAACCCAACGCCACACACCATCTCTCCCACCCGGAAAGACTGATACAACAGATGGAGCCCAGAGTCATGGACTGCGTGAACTCAATGGACATTTTAATGGACATTTTACAGGGAAGATCCATGAACTAAGGGAATGATGTCTGTGTATTATGTTAAAGGATGGGAAGGGGAGGGGTGGTGGTTGGTACGGTTGTATTGCATCATATGGGACCTGGGCATGGTGTAAGTGGTATGGAATAAGGGGTGGAGAATGTGCTGGTTTTGGCTGAGAAGGGGTTAATTCTCCTCACTGTGGGGGTCAGCTACCTTTCCAGCTTCCCGCGCTCTGCCGCGTGGCGTGGCAGGGGGGGCTGGGAGGGGCAGGGCCATGGTGGGGGCGGCTGACCCCGACTGGCCAATGGCAGGTTCATTCCATACCATGTGACACCATGACCAGTATATTGAGGGGGGGCAGTGGCAGCGCGCGGAGGCGGCGCGGCGTCGGGTCGGCGGGCGGCGAGCGGCTGCGGCGCGTGCGGTTTGTTCCGGCGGTTCGTTCCCCCTCTCCCCTCCCCTCCCTTCCCCCCTCCCCCGGGGCTTTGCGCCTCTCGTTGTTCTCCTTCACATTGCATTTCTACTGTTGTTTCTTTTAATTTTCATTATTAAACTGTTCTTATCCCAACCCACGAGCGTTACCCTTCTGATTCTCTCCCCCATCTACCGGTGGGGGAGTGAGCGAGCGACTGTGTGGGGCTGAGCTGCCGCTAAACCACGACACCCAGTCCATTCCCAAGGTTGATCCGGTCTGCAGTTTACCCCCAGCACGGATCCCATCCGGGTTTTACCCCCAGTCCATTCCAAGGGTGGATGCAGACCGGGTGTAAACCCCAGTCCATCCCCAGAGGAGATCCAGTCCGGGATTTTAGCCCCAGTCCTATCCGAGGTCGGAGACAGTCCAAGATTTACTGCCAGTCCATTCCCAGGGCAGATCCGGTCCAGGTTGAACCTGCAGTCCATTCCCAGGTCAGATCCGTTCTGGGTTTTACCCCCAGTCCATTCCCAGGGCAGATCCGTTCCGGGTTTTACCCCCAGTCCAATCCCAGGGCAGATGCAGTCAAGGTTTTACCCCCAGTGAATTCCCCAGGTGGATCCCGCCCTGGTTTTACTCCCAGTCCACTAAACCCTGACAGGATCTGCCCTGGAAATGGAGTGGTGGTATATATTGGACAGGATCCACCCTGGAAATGGACTGGGGTAAAACCCGGACCGGATAACCATTAAATTTCCTTTTCTTCTTCTGATTGGCCTCTAAGTCCCTTGGCAGGCCTTTATATCAGCCAACATCTAGCCTGCCTTGAAAGGGGCCCAACAGGGTGTAGAACTGGTTGCCAAAACTGGCCCAGCCTTGAGGACAGGCAATTCTTTCATTCACAGAGGCCTTCTAAGGCAAACAGACAAGGCTTTGCCCTCAACGTCCTTTGCCAAGCCTTTTCCAGCAAAATTTGCTCTTCTGTCTCCGCGTTGCCTGGCTTCCTAGCAGTCTCGAACAGAGGCCATTAAATTTTTTATCACCCGCTCTGAAAGGAGCAAGAAGGAGAGGATGGCTAGCAGAGCTTTAAGCTACTGGTCGACCGCCACGCTCCTGGCAAAATGGCTGTCTCACACGGCCATTACGGCCCTCCTCTTCTCAGGTATCCTGCTATACCCAACGGTGCCGCAAACAGGTGCGCTCACGTGCTAGACACGTTCCAGCCATGAAAAGTATTTGAAGTCCTCAACGTCCATCGCCACCGCTTCCTCCCTGCCCTTACTCTCCTGCATCGCAATTGCCAGGCTTCTCAAAGACGTTTCCTTGTCACGCTTCAGCTTTAGTGCTGAGAAACAAAAACTGCGATTACGGCTTGTACGTCATGGACCACGGCTTCAATCTGGCAATTAGCGTAACGTTCTTTTCCAGCCCGTCCTCCGCATGCTTTTTCTTCTCTAAAGCGTCGGCACCCTCTCTAGCATTAGCGGACTCACGGTCCCTGACGCTTTTCATCGCTCCCACCAAATTAAGAAGCCACGGCTGAGGTGAGGGCGGACCCAGTATATGTTTTACCACCAGTCCATTCCAAGGCCGGATCCGCACTGGGCGTTCCCACCAGTCCATCTCCGAGTGGATCCGCTCTGCAGTTTACCCCCAGCACGGATCCCATCCGGGTTTTACCCCCAGTCCATTCCAAGGGTGGATGCAGACCGGGTGTAAACCCCAGTCCATTCCCAGAGGAAATCCAGTCCGGGATTTTAGCCCCAGTCCTATCCGAGGTCGGAGACAGTCCAAGATTTACTGCCAGTCCATTCCCAGGGCAGATCCGGTCCAGGTTGAACCTGCAGTCCATTCCCAGGTCAGATCCGTTCTGGGTTTTACCCCCAGTCCATTCCCAGGGCAGATCCGTTCCGGGTTTTACCCCCAGTCCAATCCCAGGGCAGATGCAGTCAAGGTTTTACCCCCAGTGAATTCCCCAGGTGGATCCCGCCCTGGTTTTACTCCCAGTCCACTAAACCCTGACAGGATCTGCCCTGGAAATGAAGCGGTGGTATATATTGGACAGGATCCACCCTGGAAATGGACTGGGGTAAAACCCGGACCGGATAACCGTTGAATTCCCTTTTCTTCTTCTGATTGGCCTCTAAGTCCCTTGGCAGGCCTTTATATCAGCCAACATCTAGCCTGCCTTGAAACGGGCCCAACAGGGTGTAGAACTGGTTGCCAAAACTGGCCCAGCCTTGAGGACAGGCAATTCTTTCATTCACAGAGGCCTTCTAAGGCAAACAGACAAGGCTTTGCCCTCAACGTCCTTTGCCAAGCCTTTTCCAGCAAAATTTGCTCTTCTGTCTCCGCGTTGCCTGGCTTCCTAGCAGTCTCAAACAGAGGCCATTAAATTTTTTATCACCCGCTCTGAAAGGAGCAAGAAGGAGAGGATGGCTAGCAGAGCTTTAAGCTACTGGTCGACCGCCGCGCTCCTGACAGAATGGCTGTCTCACACGGCCATTACGGCCCTCCTCTTCTCAGGTATCCTGCTATACCCAACGGTGCTGCGAACAGATGCGCTCACGTGCTAGACACGTTCCAGCCATGAAAAGTATTTGAAGTCCTCAACGTCCATCGCCACCGCTTCCTCCCTGCCCTTACTCTCCTGCATCGCAATTGCCAGGCTTCTCAAAGAAGTTTCCTTGTCACGCTTCAGCTTTAGTGCTGAGAAACAAAAACTGCGATTACGGCTTGTACGTCATGGACCACGGCTTCAATCTGGCGATTAGCGTAATGTCCTTTTCCAGCCCGTCCTCCGCATGGTTTTTCTTCTCTAAAGCGTCGGCACCCTCTCAGCATTAGCGGACTCACGGTCCCTGACGCTTTTCATCGCTCCCGCTAAATTAAGAAGCCACGGCTGAGGTGAGGACGGATCCAGTATATGTTTTACCACCAGTCCATTCCAAGGCCGGATCCGCACTGGGCATTCCCACCAGTCCATCTCCGAGTGGATCCGCTCTGCAGTTTACCCCTAGCACGGATCCCGTCCGGGTTTTACCCCCACTCCGTTCCCAGGGCAGATCCAGTCCAAGTTTTACCCACAGTCCATTCCTAGGGTGGATACGGTCCGGGTTTTACCCCCAATCCATTCCCAGAGGAGATCCGGTCCGGGTTTTACCCACAGTCCATTCCCAGAGGGGATCCTGTCCAGGTTTTACCGCCAGCCCATTGCCAAAGGAGTTCCTCTCCGGGTTTTACCCGCAGTCCACTCCCAGGTCGGATCCAGCCCGGCTTTTACCCCAGTCCATTCCCAAGGTTGATCCGGTCTGCAGTTTACCCCCAGCACGGATCCCATCCGGGTTTTACCCCCAGTCCATTCCAAGGGTGGATGCAGACCGGGTGTAAACCCCAGTCCATTCCCAGAGGAAATCCAGTCCGGGATTTTAGCCCCAGTCCTATCCGAGGTCGGAGACAGTCCAAGATTTACTGCCAGTCCATTCCCAGGGCAGATCCGGTCCAGGTTGAACCTGCAGTCCATTCCCAGGTCAGATCCGTTCTGGGTTTTACCCCCAGTCCATTCCCAGGGCAGATCCGGTCCAGATTTTACCCCCAGTCCAATCCCAGGGCAGATGCAGTCCAGGTTTTACCCCCAGTGAATTCCCCAGGTGGATCCCGCCCTGGTTTTACTCCCAGTCCACTAAACCCTGACAGGATCTGCCCTGGAAATGGAGTGGTGGTATATATTGGACAGGATCCACCCTGGAAATGGACTGGGGTAAAACCCGGACCGGATAACCATTAAATTTCCTTTTCTTCTTCTGATTGGCCTCTAAGTCCCTTGGCAGGCCTTTATATCAGCCAACATCTAGCCTGCCTTGAAACGGGCCCAACAGGGTGTAGAACTGGTTGCCAAAACTGGCCCAGCCTTGAGGACAGGCAATTCTTTCATTCACAGAGGCCTTCTAAGGCAAACAGACAAGGCTTTGCCCTCAACGTCCTTTGCCAAGCCTTTTCCAGCAAAATTTGCTCTTCTGTCTCCGCGTTGCCTGGCTTCCTAGCAGTCTCGAACAGAGGCCATTAAATTTTTTATCACCCGCTCTGAAAGGAGCAAGAAGGAGAGGATGGCTAGCAGAGCTTTAAGCTACTGGTCGACCGCCGCGCTCCTGTCAAAATGGCTGTCTCACACGGCCATTACGGCCCTCCTCTTCTCAGGTATCCTGCTATACCCAACGGTGCCGCAAACAGGTGCGCTCACGTGCTAGACACGTTCCAGCCATGAAAAGTATTTGAAGTCCTCAACGTCCATCGCCACCGCTTCCTCCCTGCCCTTACTCTCCTGCATCGCAATTGCCAGGCTTCTCAAAGACGTTTCCTTGTCACGCTTCAGCTTTAGTGCTGAGAAACAAAAACTGCGATTACGGCTTGTACGTCATGGACCACGGCTTCAATCTGGCAATTAGCGTAACGTTCTTTTCCAGCCCGTCCTCCGCATGCTTTTTCTTCTCTAAAGCGTCGGCACCCTCTCTAGCATTAGCGGACTCACGGTCCCTGACGCTTTTCATCGCTCCCACCAAATTAAGAAGCCACGGCTGAGGTGAGGGCGGACCCAGTATATGTTTTACCACCAGTCCATTCCAAGGCCGGATCCGCACTGGGCGTTCCCACCAGTCCATCTCCGAGTGGATCCGCTCTGCAGTTTACCCCTAGCACGGATCCCGTCCGGGTTTTACCCCCACTCCGTTCCCAGGGCAGATCCAGTCCAAGTTTTACCCACAGTCCATTCCTAGGGTGGATACGGTCCGGGTTTTACCCCCAATCCATTCCCAGAGGAGATCCGGTCCGGGTTTTACCCACAGTCCATTCCCAGAGGGGATCCTGTCCAGGTTTTACCGCCAGCCCATTGCCAAAGGAGTTCCTCTCCGGGTTTTACCCGCAGTCCACTCCCAGGTCGGATCCAGCCCGGCTTTTACCCCAGTCCATTCCCAAGGTTGATCCGGTCTGCAGTTTACCCCCAGCACGGATCCCATCCGGGTTTTACCCCCAGTCCATTCCAAGGGTGGATGCAGACCGGGTGTAAACCCCAGTCCATTCCCAGAGGAAATCCAGTCCGGGATTTTAGCCCCAGTCCTATCCGAGGTCGGAGACAGTCCAAGATTTACTGCCAGTCCATTCCCAGGGCAGATCCGGTCCAGGTTGAACCTGCAGTCCATTCCCAGGTCAGATCCGTTCTGGGTTTTACCCCCAGTCCATTCCCAGGGCAGATCCGGTCCAGATTTTACCCCCAGTCCAATCCCAGGGCAGATGCAGTCCAGGTTTTACCCCCAGTGAATTCCCCAGGTGGATCCCGCCCTGGTTTTACTCCCAGTCCACTAAACCCTGACAGGATCTGCCCTGGAAATGGAGTGGTGGTATATATTGGACAGGATCCACCCTGGAAATGGACTGGGGTAAAACCCGGACCGGATAACCATTAAATTTCCTTTTCTTCTTCTGATTGGCCTCTAAGTCCCTTGGCAGGCCTTTATATCAGCCAACATCTAGCCTGCCTTGAAACGGGCCCAACAGGGTGTAGAACTGGTTGCCAAAACTGGCCCAGCCTTGAGGACAGGCAATTCTTTCATTCACAGAGGCCTTCTAAGGCAAACAGACAAGGCTTTGCCCTCAACGTCCTTTGCCAAGCCTTTTCCAGCAAAATTTGCTCTTCTGTCTCCGCGTTGCCTGGCTTCCTAGCAGTCTCGAACAGAGGCCATTAAATTTTTTATCACCCGCTCTGAAAGGAGCAAGAAGGAGAGGATGGCTAGCAGAGCTTTAAGCTACTGGTCGACCGCCGCGCTCCTGGCAAAATGGCTGTCTCACACGGCCATTACGGCCCTCCTCTTCTCAGGTATCCTGCTATACCCAACGGTGCCGCAAACAGGTGCGCTCACGTGCTAGACACGTCCCAGCCATGAAAAGTATTTGAAGTCCTCAACGTCCATCGCCACCGCTTCCTCCCTGCCCTTACTCTCCTGCATGGCAATTGCCAGGCTTCTCAAAGAAGTTTCCTTGTCACGCTTCAGCTTTAGTGCTGAGAAACAAAAACTGCGATTACGGCTTGTACGTCATGGACCACGGCTTCAATCTGGCAATTAGCGTAACGTTCTTTTCCAGCCCGTCCTCCGCATGCTTTTTCTTCTCTAAAGCGTCGGCACCCTCTCTAGCATTAGCGGACTCACGGTCCCTGACGCTTTTCATCGCTCCCACCAAATTAAGAAGCCACGGCTGAGGTGAGGGCGGACCCAGTATATGTTTTACCACCAGTCCATTCCAAGGCCGGATCCGCACTGGGCATTCCCACCAGTCCACCTCCGAGTGGATCCGCTCTGCAGTTTACCCCTAGCACGGATCCCGTCCGGGTTTTACCCCCACTCCGTTCCCAGGGCAGATCCAGTCCAAGTTTTAACCCCAATCCATTCCCAGAGGAGATCCTGTCCGGGTTTTACCTGCAGTCTACTCCCAGGTCGGATCCAGCCCGGCTTTTACCCCAGTCCATTCCCAAGGTTGATCCGGTCTGCAGTTTACCCCCAGCACGGATCCCATCCGGGTTTTACCCCCAGTCCATTCCAAGGGTGGATGCAGACCGGGTGTAAACCCCAGTCCATCCCCAGAGGAGATCCAGTCCGGGATTTTAGCCCCAGTCCTATCCGAGGTCGGAGACAGTCCAAGATTTACTGCCAGTCCATTCCCAGGGCAGATCCGGTCCAGGTTGAACCTGCAGTCCATTCCCAGGTCAGATCCGTTCTGGGTTTTACCCCCAGTCCATTCCCAGGGCAGATCCGTTCCGGGTTTTACCCCCAGTCCAATCCCAGGGCAGATGCAGTCAAGGTTTTACCCCCAGTGAATTCCCCAGGTGGATCCCGCCCTGGTTTTACTCCCAGTCCACTAAACCCTGACAGGATCTGCCCTGGAAATGAAGTGGTGGTATATATTGGACAGGATCCACCCTGGAAATGGACTGGGGTAAAACCCGGACCGGATAACCATTAAATTTCCTTTTCTTCTTCTGATTGGCCTCTAAGTCCCTTGGCAGGCCTTTATATCAGCCAACATCTAGCCTGCCTTGAAACGGGCCCAACAGGGTGTAGAACTGGTTGCCAAAACTGGCCCAGCCTTGAGGACAGGCAATTCTTTCATTCACAGAGGCCTTCTAAGGCAAACAGACAAGGCTTTGCCCTCAACGTCCTTTGCCAAGCCTTTTCCAGCAAAATTTGCTCTTCTGTCTCCGCGTTGCCTGGCTTCCTAGCAGTCTCAAACAGAGGCCATTAAATTTTTTATCACCCGCTCTGAAAGGAGCAAGAAGGAGAGGATGGCTAGCAGAGCTTTAAGCTACTGGTCGACCGCCGCGCTCCTGACAGAATGGCTGTCTCACACGGCCATTACGGCCCTCCTCTTCTCAGGTATCCTGCTATACCCAACGGTGCTGCGAACAGATGCGCTCACGTGCTAGACACGTTCCAGCCATGAAAAGTATTGGAAGTCCTCAACGTCCATCGCCACCGCTTCCTCCCTGCCCTTACTCTCCTGCATCGCAATTGCCAGGCTTCTCAAAGAAGTTTCCTTGTCACGCTTCAGCTTTAGTGCTGAGAAACAAAAACTGCGATTACGGCTTGTACGTCATGGACCACGGCTTCAATCTGGCGATTAGCGTAATGTCCTTTTCCAGCCCGTCCTCCGCATGGTTTTTCTTCTCTAAAGCGTCGGCACCCTCTCAGCATTAGCGGACTCACGGTCCCTGACGCTTTTCATCGCTCCCGCTAAATTAAGAAGCCACGGCTGAGGTGAGGACGGATCCAGTATATGTTTTACCACCAGTCCATTCCAAGGCCGGATCCGCACTGGGCATTCCCACCAGTCCATCTCCGAGTGGATCCGGTCTGCAGTTTACCCCCAGCACGGATCCCATCCGGGTTTTACCCCCACTCCATTCCAAGGGTGGATGCAGACCGGGTGTAAACCCCAGTCCATTCCCAGAGGAAATCCAGTCCGGGATTTTAGCCCCAGTCCTATCCGAGGTCGGAGACAGTCCAAGATTTACTGCCAGTCCATTCCCAGGGCAGATCCGGTCCAGGTTGAACCTGCAGTCCATTCCCAGGTCAGATCCGTTCTGGGTTTTACCCCCAGTCCATTCCCAGGGCAGATCCGGTCCAGATTTTACCCCCAGTCCAATCCCAGGGCAGATGCAGTCCAGGTTTTACCCCCAGTGAATTCCCCAGGTGGATCCCGCCCTGGTTTTACTCCCAGTCCACTAAACCCTGACAGGATCTGCCCTGGAAATGGAGTGGTGGTATATATTGGACAGGATCCACCCTGGAAATGGACTGGGGTAAAACCCGGACCGGATAACCATTAAATTTCCTTTTCTTCTTCTGATTGGCCTCTAAGTCCCTTGGCAGGCCTTTATATCAGCCAACATCTAGCCTGCCTTGAAACGGGCCCAACAGGGTGTAGAACTGGTTGCCAAAACTGGCCCAGCCTTGAGGACAGGCAATTCTTTCATTCACAGAGGCCTTCTAAGGCAAACAGACAAGGCTTTGCCCTCAACGTCCTTTGCCAAGCCTTTTCCAGCAAAATTTGCTCTTCTGTCTCCGCGTTGCCTGGCTTCCTAGCAGTCTCAAACAGAGGCCATTAAATTTTTTATCACCCGCTCTGAAAGGAGCAAGAAGGAGAGGATGGCTAGCAGAGCTTTAAGCTACTGGTCGACCGCCGCGCTCCTGACAGAATGGCTGTCTCACACGGCCATTACGGCCCTCCTCTTCTCAGGTATCCTGCTATACCCAACGGTGCTGCGAACAGATGCGCTCACGTGCTAGACACGTTCCAGCCATGAAAAGTATTGGAAGTCCTCAACGTCCATCGCCACCGCTTCCTCCCTGCCCTTACTCTCCTGCATCGCAATTGCCAGGCTTCTCAAAGAAGTTTCCTTGTCACGCTTCAGCTTTAGTGCTGAGAAACAAAAACTGCGATTACGGCTTGTACGTCATGGACCACGGCTTCAATCTGGCGATTAGCGTAATGTCCTTTTCCAGCCCGTCCTCCGCATGGTTTTTCTTCTCTAAAGCGTCGGCACCCTCTCAGCATTAGCGGACTCACGGTCCCTGACGCTTTTCATCGCTCCCGCTAAATTAAGAAGCCACGGCTGAGGTGAGGGCGGACCCAGTATATGTTTTACCACCAGTCCATTCCAAGGCCGGATCCGCACTGGGCATTCCCACCAGTCCATCTCCGAGTGGATCCGGTCTGCAGTTTACCCCCAGCACGGATCCCATCCGTGTTTTACCCCCAGTCCATTCCAAGGGTGGATGCAGACCGGGTGTAAACCCCAGTCCATCCCCAGAGGAGATCCAGTCCGGGATTTTAGCCCCAGTCCTATCCGAGGTCGGGGACAGTCCAAGATTTACTGCCAGTCCATTCCCAGGGCAGATCCGGTCCAGGTTGAACCTGCAGTCCATTCCCAGGTCAGATCCGTTCTGGGTTTTACCCCCAGTCCATTCCCAGGGCAGATCCGTTCCGGGTTTTACCCCCAGTCCAATCCCAGGGCAGATGCAGTCAAGGTTTTACCCCCAGTGAATTCCCCAGGTGGATCCCGCCCTGGTTTTACTCCCAGTCCACTAAACCCTGACAGGATCTGCCCTGGAAATGAAGCGGTGGTATATATTGGACAGGATCCACCCTGGAAATGGACTGGGGTAAAACCCGGACCGGATAACCGTTGAATTCCCTTTTCTTCTTCTGATTGGCCTCTAAGTCCCTTGGCAGGCCTTTATATCAGCCAACATCTAGCCTGCCTTGAAACGGGCCCAACAGGGTGTAGAACTGGTTGCCAAAACTGGCCCAGCCTTGAGGACAGGCAATTCTTTCATTCACAGAGGCCTTCTAAGGCAAACAGACAAGGCTTTGCCCTCAACGTCCTTTGCCAAGCCTTTTCCAGCAAAATTTGCTCTTCTGTCTCCGCGTTGCCTGGCTTCCTAGCAGTCTCAAACAGAGGCCATTAAATTTTTTATCACCCGCTCTGAAAGGAGCAAGAAGGCGAGGATGGCTAGCAGAGCTTTAAGCTACTGGTCGACCGCCGCGCTCCTGACAGAATGGCTGTCTCACACGGCCATTACGGCCCTCCTCTTCTCAGGTATCCTGCTATACCCAACGGTGCCGCAAACAGATGCGCTCACGTGCTAGACACGTCCCAGCCATGAAAAGTATTGGAAGTCCTCAACGTCCATCGCCACCGCTTCCTCCCTGCCCTTACTCTCCTGCATCGCAATTGCCAGGCTTCTCAAAGAAGTTTCCTTGTCACGCTTCAGCTTTAGTGCTGAGAAACAAAAACTGCGATTACGGCTTGTACGTCATGGACCACGGCTTCAATCTGGCAATTAGCGTAACGTTCTTTTCCAGCCCGTCCTCCGCATGCTTTTTCTTCTCTAAAGCATCGGCACCCTCTCTAGCATTAGCGGACTCACGGTCCCTGACGCTTTTCATCGCTCCCACCAAATTAAGAAGCCACGGCTGAGGTGAGGGCGGACCCAGTATATGTTTTACCACCAGTCCATTCCAAGGCCGGATCCGCACTAGCCATTCCCACCAGTCCACCTCCGAGTGGATCCGCTCTGCAGTTTACCCCTAGCACGGATCCCGTCCGGGTTTTACCCCCACTCCGTTCCCAGGGCAGATCCAGTCCAAGTTTTAACCCCAATCCATTCCCAGAGGAGATCCTGTCCGGGTTTTACCTGCAGTCTACTCCCAGGTCGGATCCAGCCCGGCTTTTACCCCAGTGTGCTGGTTTTGGCTGAGAAGGGGTTAATTCTCCTCACTGTGGGGGTCAGCTACCTTTCCAGCTTCCCGCGCTCTGCCGCGTGGCGTGGCAGGGGGGGCTGGGAGGGGCAGGGCCATGGTGGGGGCGGCTGACCCCGACTGGCCAATGGCAGGTTCATTCCATACCATGTGACACCATGACCAGTATATTGAGGGGGGGCAGTGGCAGCGCGCGGAGGCGGCGCGGCGTCGGGTCGGCGGGCGGCGAGCGGCTGCGGCGCGTGCGGTTTGTTCCAGCGGTTCGTTCCCCCTCTCCCCTCCCCTCCCTTCCCCCCTCCCCCGGGGCTTTGCGCCTCTCGTTGTTCTCCTTCACATTGCATTTCTACTGTTGTTTCTTTTAATTTTCATTATTAAACTGTTCTTATCCCAACCCACGAGCGTTACCCTTCTGATTCTCTCCCCCATCTACCGGTGGGGGAGTGAGCGAGCGACTGTGTGGGGCTGAGCTGCCGCTAAACCACGACAGTCTTTTTGGCGCCCAACGTGGGGCACGAGGGTTGGAGATAACAACAGCTGCTGGTCACAGCACCATGTTGTCCTTTTTGCAGTGGGTGTTAAAAATCGGTGTTGGTTGTTTGAGTCTGCTGTGTTCTGCTGTGATTAGTAATGTTTTGCCTACGAGATTTGTTATACAAACACTCGTTTTCAGCTTTACCTGGTATTTGGGGTTTTTGCTGAAACCGTTACTGTACTTCGGATACCACCTTGTTGAGGCAATTAGCAATTATACCTCCTCCTCTGAGAGATTTTATATGGAGGAAATACAGAATAATACCTTTGCAACTTTGTTCTATGATGTCTGTGCCTTTGTTACAACAACGTTTTTGTATCTTGAACATCCTTGGGTGGTTAAGGTGCAGTCATTGTTAGTTTTTGGGCATGTTGTTTTGGTTTTGACTAAGCAACTTAAGAATATCACCCAGAAATCTGCCCCGAGGCTTGATAGTTACGAGTGGCAGGGCATGTGGGATAGCATGGGCAAATACCTAGGGCAGTGGGCACCCCCAGTGTTTTGGAGTTTCACCCCCGAGCAAGTGCAGAATCCTAAAAAACTAGTAGAATATTTGGAGAAAGTATGTTGTTACGCTGGGAACTCCAGAGAGACACAGATAACTGCAACGTGCTGGGGTCTGGCCCATGCATACCGAGCCCTGCTCAACAGTATTCAGTGCCCCCAGGGGGAAGAGAATGTCTCTGGATTGAAATGCAAAGTGACTGGCACTGTAGGCAATCCAGCCCTGACAACAGGCACTGCAGCCACTCAAACCCCCACAACAAGTACCGGAGCTAGCTCAGAAAATAAACCCGTACCAGTATCAGTTGCCCCCATACACAAGACGAAATATTGGAAGCGGACATCAACTCGTTTAGAACGGGATGATGAAGAACCAGGGCCATCGCGGGGAGAGGAGGGAGAAGTAATAAATGAAATAGAGACCACCCGATCCCTGTCCTTAAGCGAGTTGCGAGATATGCGAAAAGATTATAGCCGTCGTTCAGGTGAGCACATTGCCACCTGGCTGCTCCGATGCTGGGATAATGGGGCCAGTAGCCTGGAACTAGAGGGAAAAGAAGCCAAACAATTGGGATCCCTTTCTGGGGAAGGGGGCGTTGACAAAGCAATTGGAAAAAAACCACAAGCCCTCAGCCTCTGGAGGCGACTCCTGTCTGGAGTGAAGGAAAGGTATCCCTTTAAAGAAGATGTTACATATCGCCCAGGAAAATGGACAACTATGGAGAAAGGCATCCAGTATCTCAGGGAATTAGCTGTGTTTGAGGTGATTTATGGTGACCTGGATGATCAACGGTCATCCAAAGATCCAGATGAAGCCGAGTGCACACGACCCATGTGGCGGAAGTTTGTACGGAGCGCACCATCTTCGCATGCAAACTCATTGGCAGTGATGTCCTGGAAAGATGACGAGACACCAACGGTGGCAGAGGTGATAGATAGGCTCCGGGATTATGACACAAATATCTCTTCCTCGCTTGTCTCTGCTGTGGAGAAACTATCCCAAGAGGTCCAGCAACTCAAAGAAGATCTGTCCTACTCCCCACCTCGACAGAGCAGTGTCTCAGCTGTTAGGAATAAGCGTCCTTTGGCTCAAAGAAGGGGATACACACCACGGGCCACCCTATGGTTCTACCTGCGTGACCACGGAGAGGACATGATGAGGTGGGATGGCAAGCCTACTTCGACCCTACAGGCACGAGTACATGAACTGCAAGGAAGAACAGTC
Organism: Phalacrocorax aristotelis; assembly: GCF_949628215.1. NCBI lineage: Eukaryota > Metazoa > Chordata > Aves > Suliformes > Phalacrocoracidae > Phalacrocorax > Phalacrocorax aristotelis. The sequence continues at coordinate 133,744,352 of NC_134276.1, read as the reverse complement.
ACTCAGGGAGGCTCTTCCAGGAAAGCTGCTGCTCCAGTTTCCAGCGAGCAAGTCCCCAGACAGAGGAGTAGAAGCGCAGATTTTATTTCTAAGTGTAATAGAGGGACTCCTGATTCACATTTACAGGAAGTGAGTTGTGACTGCCATGATCAGGACTAGAGGGGCCCTGCCTCCAGCCGGGTGGAGGAAAGGGATAACCGGGCTTACTGGACTGTGTGGATCCGATGGCCTGGCACGTCCGACCCACAGGAGTATAAAGCTTTAGTGGACACCGGCGCACAGTGCACCTTAATGCCATCAAACTATATAGGGGCAGAACCCATCAGCATTGCTGGAGTGACAGGGGGATCCCAAGAGCTAACTGTATTGGAGGCCGAAGTGAGCCTAACTGGCAATGAGTGGCAGAAGCACCCCATTGTGACTGGCCCAGAGGCTCCGTGCATCCTTGGTATAGACTACCTCAGGAGAGGGTATTTCAAGGACCCAAAAGGTTACAAGTGGGCTTTTGGTGTAGCTGCCTTGGAGACGGAGGAAACTGAACAGCTGTCTACCTTGCCCGGTCTCTCAAAGGACCCTTCTGTGGTGGGGTTGCTGAAGGTCAAAGAACAACAGGTGCCAATCGCCACCACAACAGTGCACCGGCGGCAATATCGCACCAACAGAGACTCTCTGATCCCCATCCATAAACTCATTCACCAACTGAGGAGCCAAGGAGTCATCAGTAAGACCCACTCACCCTTTAACAGTCCCATATGGCCAGTCCGGAAGTCTAATGGAGAGTGGAGACTAACAGTAGACTATCGTGGCCTGAATGAAGTCACTCCACCGTTGAGTGCTGCTGTGCCAGACATGCTAGAACTTCAATACGAACTGGAGTCAAAGGCGGCCAAGTGGTATGCCACAATTGATATTGCTAATGCATTCTTCTCAATCCCTCTGGCAGCAGAGTGCAGGCCACAGTTTGCTTTCACATGGAGGGGCGTCCAGTACACCTGGAATCGACTGCCCCAGGGGTGGAAACACAGTCCTACCATTTGCCATGGACTGATTCAGACTGTACTGGAACAGGGAGAAGCTCCAGAACACCTTCAATACATTGATGACATCATTGTGTGGGGCAGCACAGCAGAAGAAGTTTTTGAGAAAGGTGAGAAAATAGTCCAAATCCTTCTGAAAGCTGGTTTTGCCATAAAACAAAGTAAGGTGAAGGGACCTGCACGAGAAATCCAGTTCTTAGGAATTAAATGGCAAGACGGTCGTCGTCAGATTCCAATGGATGTGATCAACAAAATAGCAGCCATGTCTCCACCAACTAGCAAAAAGGAAACACAAGCTTTCTTGGGCGTTGTGGGTTTTTGGAGAATGCATATTCCAAATTACAGTCTGATCGTGAGCCCTCTCTATCAAGTGACCCGGAAAAAGAATGATTTCAAATGGGGCCCTGAGCAACGACAAGCCTTTGAACAGATTAAACGAGAAATAGTCCATGCAGTAGCTCTTGGGCCAGTCCGGGCAGGACAAGATGTAAAAAATGTGCTCTACACTGCAGCCGGGGAGAATGGCCCTACCTGGAGTCTCTGGCAGAAAGCACCTGGGGAGACCCGGGGTCGACCCCTAGGGTTTTGGAGTCGGGGATACAGAGGGTCTGAAGCCCGCTATACTCCAACTGAAAAAGAGATATTGGCAGCATATGAAGGGGTTCGAGCTGCTTCAGAAGTGGTTGGTACTGAAGCACAGTTGCTCCTGGCACCCCGACTGCCAGTGCTGGGCTGGATGTTCAAAGGAAACATCCCCTCTACACACCATGCAACTGATGCTACGTGGAGTAAATGGGTTGCACTGATCACCCAGCGGGCTCGAGTAGGAAACCCCAGTCGCCCAGGAATCTTGGAAGTGATTATGGACTGGCCAGAAGGCAAAGATTTTGGATTATCACCAGAGGAGGAGGTGACACGTGCTGAAGAAGCCCCACTGTATAACAAACTGCCAGCAGATGAGAAGCAATATGCCCTGTTCACTGATGGGTCCTGTCGCCTTGTGGGAAAGCACCGGAGATGGAAGGCTGCTGTATGGAGTCCTACACGACAAGTAGCAGAAACTGCTGAAGGAGAAGGTGAATCGAGCCAGTTTGCAGAGGTAAAGGCCATCCAGCTGGCCTTAGACATCGCTGAACGGGAAAAGTGGCCAGTGCTCTATCTCTATACTGACTCCTGGATGGTGGCAAATGCCCTGTGGGGCTGGCTGCAGCAATGGAAGCAAAGCAACTGGCAGCGCAGAGGCAAACCCATCTGGGCTGCCACATTGTGGCAAGATATTGCTGCCCGGGTAGAGAAACTGGTTGTAAAGGTACGGCATGTGGATGCTCACGTCCCCAAGAGTCGGGCCACTGAAGAACATCGAAACAACCAGCAGGTAGATCGGGCTGCCAAGATTGAAGTGGCTGAGGTGGATCTGGACTGGCAGCATAAGGGTGAACTATTTCTAGCTCGGTGGGCCCATGACACCTCAGGCCATCAAGGGAGAGATGCAACATACAGGTGGGCTCGTGATCGAGGGGTGGACTTGACCATGGGTATTATTGCACAGGTTATCCACGAATGTGACACATGCGCTGCAATCAAGCAAGCGAAGCGGGTAAAGCCTCTGTGGTATGGGGGACGATGGCTGAAATATAAATATGGGGAGGCCTGGCAAATTGACTATATCACACTCCCACAGACCCGCCAAGGCAAGCGCCATGTGCTTACAATGGTAGAAACAACGACTGGCTGGCTGGAAACATATCCTGTCCCCCATGCCACTGCCCGGAACACTATCCTGGGTCTTGAGAAACAAGTCCTGTGGCGACATGGCACCCCAGAGAGGATTGAGTCAGACAATGGGACTCATTTCCGAAATAGCCTCATAGACACCTGGGCCAAAGAGCACGGCATTGAGTGGGTGTATCACATCCCCTATCACGCACCAGCCTCTGGGAAAATTGAAAGGTACAATGGACTGTTAAAAACCACACTGAGAGCAATGGGGGGTGGGACATTCAAGCACTGGGATACACATTTAGCAAAAGCCACGTGGTTAGTCAACACGAGGGGATCTGCCAACCGAGCTGGCCCTGCCCAGTCAGAAATCCTACATACTGTGGAAGGGGATAGAGTCCCTGTAGTGCACACAAAAAGTATGCTGGGCAAAACAGTCTGGGTTCTTCCTGCCTCTGGCAAAGGCAAACCCATTCGTGGGATTGTTTTTGCTCGAGGACCTGGGTGCACTTGGTGGGTGATGCGGGAGGATGGAGAAATCCGATGTGTGCCTCAAGGGGATTTGATTTTGGGTGAAAACAGTCAATGAACTGAATGGCACAATGTGAACTGCTATATAATATTGTGTGTCACCTCTGTGTTGTATCAATGATGTCAGAGTACGAGCCTCCCAACCCATGGAAGATCAACTATGAAACAAGCCGTGCAGCAGTGATGGAACGATGACTGACTCGGTATGCAGCAACCCAACGCCACACACCATCTCTCCCACCCGGAAAGACTGATACAACAGATGGAGCCCAGAGTCATGGACTGCGTGAACTCAATGGACATTTTAATGGACATTTTACAGGGAAGATCCATGAACTAAGGGAATGATGTCTGTGTATTATGTTAAAGGATGGGAAGGGGAGGGGTGGTGGTTGGTACGGTTGTATTGCATCATATGGGACCTGGGCATGGTGTAAGTGGTATGGAATAAGGGGTGGAGAATGTGCTGGTTTTGGCTGAGAAGGGGTTAATTCTCCTCACTGTGGGGGTCAGCTACCTTTCCAGCTTCCCGCGCTCTGCCGCGTGGCGTGGCAGGGGGGGCTGGGAGGGGCAGGGCCATGGTGGGGGCGGCTGACCCCGACTGGCCAATGGCAGGTTCATTCCATACCATGTGACACCATGACCAGTATATTGAGGGGGGGCAGTGGCAGCGCGCGGAGGCGGCGCGGCGTCGGGTCGGCGGGCGGCGAGCGGCTGCGGCGCGTGCGGTTTGTTCCGGCGGTTCGTTCCCCCTCTCCCCTCCCCTCCCTTCCCCCCTCCCCCGGGGCTTTGCGCCTCTCGTTGTTCTCCTTCACATTGCATTTCTACTGTTGTTTCTTTTAATTTTCATTATTAAACTGTTCTTATCCCAACCCACGAGCGTTACCCTTCTGATTCTCTCCCCCATCTACCGGTGGGGGAGTGAGCGAGCGACTGTGTGGGGCTGAGCTGCCGCTAAACCACGACACCCAGTCCATTCCCAAGGTTGATCCGGTCTGCAGTTTACCCCCAGCACGGATCCCATCCGGGTTTTACCCCCAGTCCATTCCAAGGGTGGATGCAGACCGGGTGTAAACCCCAGTCCATCCCCAGAGGAGATCCAGTCCGGGATTTTAGCCCCAGTCCTATCCGAGGTCGGAGACAGTCCAAGATTTACTGCCAGTCCATTCCCAGGGCAGATCCGGTCCAGGTTGAACCTGCAGTCCATTCCCAGGTCAGATCCGTTCTGGGTTTTACCCCCAGTCCATTCCCAGGGCAGATCCGTTCCGGGTTTTACCCCCAGTCCAATCCCAGGGCAGATGCAGTCAAGGTTTTACCCCCAGTGAATTCCCCAGGTGGATCCCGCCCTGGTTTTACTCCCAGTCCACTAAACCCTGACAGGATCTGCCCTGGAAATGGAGTGGTGGTATATATTGGACAGGATCCACCCTGGAAATGGACTGGGGTAAAACCCGGACCGGATAACCATTAAATTTCCTTTTCTTCTTCTGATTGGCCTCTAAGTCCCTTGGCAGGCCTTTATATCAGCCAACATCTAGCCTGCCTTGAAACGGGCCCAACAGGGTGTAGAACTGGTTGCCAAAACTGGCCCAGCCTTGAGGACAGGCAATTCTTTCATTCACAGAGGCCTTCTAAGGCAAACAGACAAGGCTTTGCCCTCAACGTCCTTTGCCAAGCCTTTTCCAGCAAAATTTGCTCTTCTGTCTCCGCGTTGCCTGGCTTCCTAGCAGTCTCGAACAGAGGCCATTAAATTTTTTATCACCCGCTCTGAAAGGAGCAAGAAGGAGAGGATGGCTAGCAGAGCTTTAAGCTACTGGTCGACCGCCACGCTCCTGGCAAAATGGCTGTCTCACACGGCCATTACGGCCCTCCTCTTCTCAGGTATCCTGCTATACCCAACGGTGCCGCAAACAGGTGCGCTCACGTGCTAGACACGTTCCAGCCATGAAAAGTATTTGAAGTCCTCAACGTCCATCGCCACCGCTTCCTCCCTGCCCTTACTCTCCTGCATCGCAATTGCCAGGCTTCTCAAAGACGTTTCCTTGTCACGCTTCAGCTTTAGTGCTGAGAAACAAAAACTGCGATTACGGCTTGTACGTCATGGACCACGGCTTCAATCTGGCAATTAGCGTAACGTTCTTTTCCAGCCCGTCCTCCGCATGCTTTTTCTTCTCTAAAGCGTCGGCACCCTCTCTAGCATTAGCGGACTCACGGTCCCTGACGCTTTTCATCGCTCCCACCAAATTAAGAAGCCACGGCTGAGGTGAGGGCGGACCCAGTATATGTTTTACCACCAGTCCATTCCAAGGCCGGATCCGCACTGGGCGTTCCCACCAGTCCATCTCCGAGTGGATCCGCTCTGCAGTTTACCCCCAGCACGGATCCCATCCGGGTTTTACCCCCAGTCCATTCCAAGGGTGGATGCAGACCGGGTGTAAACCCCAGTCCATTCCCAGAGGAAATCCAGTCCGGGATTTTAGCCCCAGTCCTATCCGAGGTCGGAGACAGTCCAAGATTTACTGCCAGTCCATTCCCAGGGCAGATCCGGTCCAGGTTGAACCTGCAGTCCATTCCCAGGTCAGATCCGTTCTGGGTTTTACCCCCAGTCCATTCCCAGGGCAGATCCGTTCCGGGTTTTACCCCCAGTCCAATCCCAGGGCAGATGCAGTCAAGGTTTTACCCCCAGTGAATTCCCCAGGTGGATCCCGCCCTGGTTTTACTCCCAGTCCACTAAACCCTGACAGGATCTGCCCTGGAAATGAAGCGGTGGTATATATTGGACAGGATCCACCCTGGAAATGGACTGGGGTAAAACCCGGACCGGATAACCGTTGAATTCCCTTTTCTTCTTCTGATTGGCCTCTAAGTCCCTTGGCAGGCCTTTATATCAGCCAACATCTAGCCTGCCTTGAAACGGGCCCAACAGGGTGTAGAACTGGTTGCCAAAACTGGCCCAGCCTTGAGGACAGGCAATTCTTTCATTCACAGAGGCCTTCTAAGGCAAACAGACAAGGCTTTGCCCTCAACGTCCTTTGCCAAGCCTTTTCCAGCAAAATTTGCTCTTCTGTCTCCGCGTTGCCTGGCTTCCTAGCAGTCTCAAACAGAGGCCATTAAATTTTTTATCACCCGCTCTGAAAGGAGCAAGAAGGAGAGGATGGCTAGCAGAGCTTTAAGCTACTGGTCGACCGCCGCGCTCCTGACAGAATGGCTGTCTCACACGGCCATTACGGCCCTCCTCTTCTCAGGTATCCTGCTATACCCAACGGTGCTGCGAACAGATGCGCTCACGTGCTAGACACGTTCCAGCCATGAAAAGTATTTGAAGTCCTCAACGTCCATCGCCACCGCTTCCTCCCTGCCCTTACTCTCCTGCATCGCAATTGCCAGGCTTCTCAAAGAAGTTTCCTTGTCACGCTTCAGCTTTAGTGCTGAGAAACAAAAACTGCGATTACGGCTTGTACGTCATGGACCACGGCTTCAATCTGGCGATTAGCGTAATGTCCTTTTCCAGCCCGTCCTCCGCATGGTTTTTCTTCTCTAAAGCGTCGGCACCCTCTCAGCATTAGCGGACTCACGGTCCCTGACGCTTTTCATCGCTCCCGCTAAATTAAGAAGCCACGGCTGAGGTGAGGACGGATCCAGTATATGTTTTACCACCAGTCCATTCCAAGGCCGGATCCGCACTGGGCATTCCCACCAGTCCATCTCCGAGTGGATCCGCTCTGCAGTTTACCCCTAGCACGGATCCCGTCCGGGTTTTACCCCCACTCCGTTCCCAGGGCAGATCCAGTCCAAGTTTTACCCACAGTCCATTCCTAGGGTGGATACGGTCCGGGTTTTACCCCCAATCCATTCCCAGAGGAGATCCGGTCCGGGTTTTACCCACAGTCCATTCCCAGAGGGGATCCTGTCCAGGTTTTACCGCCAGCCCATTGCCAAAGGAGTTCCTCTCCGGGTTTTACCCGCAGTCCACTCCCAGGTCGGATCCAGCCCGGCTTTTACCCCAGTCCATTCCCAAGGTTGATCCGGTCTGCAGTTTACCCCCAGCACGGATCCCATCCGGGTTTTACCCCCAGTCCATTCCAAGGGTGGATGCAGACCGGGTGTAAACCCCAGTCCATTCCCAGAGGAAATCCAGTCCGGGATTTTAGCCCCAGTCCTATCCGAGGTCGGAGACAGTCCAAGATTTACTGCCAGTCCATTCCCAGGGCAGATCCGGTCCAGGTTGAACCTGCAGTCCATTCCCAGGTCAGATCCGTTCTGGGTTTTACCCCCAGTCCATTCCCAGGGCAGATCCGGTCCAGATTTTACCCCCAGTCCAATCCCAGGGCAGATGCAGTCCAGGTTTTACCCCCAGTGAATTCCCCAGGTGGATCCCGCCCTGGTTTTACTCCCAGTCCACTAAACCCTGACAGGATCTGCCCTGGAAATGGAGTGGTGGTATATATTGGACAGGATCCACCCTGGAAATGGACTGGGGTAAAACCCGGACCGGATAACCATTAAATTTCCTTTTCTTCTTCTGATTGGCCTCTAAGTCCCTTGGCAGGCCTTTATATCAGCCAACATCTAGCCTGCCTTGAAACGGGCCCAACAGGGTGTAGAACTGGTTGCCAAAACTGGCCCAGCCTTGAGGACAGGCAATTCTTTCATTCACAGAGGCCTTCTAAGGCAAACAGACAAGGCTTTGCCCTCAACGTCCTTTGCCAAGCCTTTTCCAGCAAAATTTGCTCTTCTGTCTCCGCGTTGCCTGGCTTCCTAGCAGTCTCGAACAGAGGCCATTAAATTTTTTATCACCCGCTCTGAAAGGAGCAAGAAGGAGAGGATGGCTAGCAGAGCTTTAAGCTACTGGTCGACCGCCGCGCTCCTGTCAAAATGGCTGTCTCACACGGCCATTACGGCCCTCCTCTTCTCAGGTATCCTGCTATACCCAACGGTGCCGCAAACAGGTGCGCTCACGTGCTAGACACGTTCCAGCCATGAAAAGTATTTGAAGTCCTCAACGTCCATCGCCACCGCTTCCTCCCTGCCCTTACTCTCCTGCATCGCAATTGCCAGGCTTCTCAAAGACGTTTCCTTGTCACGCTTCAGCTTTAGTGCTGAGAAACAAAAACTGCGATTACGGCTTGTACGTCATGGACCACGGCTTCAATCTGGCAATTAGCGTAACGTTCTTTTCCAGCCCGTCCTCCGCATGCTTTTTCTTCTCTAAAGCGTCGGCACCCTCTCTAGCATTAGCGGACTCACGGTCCCTGACGCTTTTCATCGCTCCCACCAAATTAAGAAGCCACGGCTGAGGTGAGGGCGGACCCAGTATATGTTTTACCACCAGTCCATTCCAAGGCCGGATCCGCACTGGGCGTTCCCACCAGTCCATCTCCGAGTGGATCCGCTCTGCAGTTTACCCCTAGCACGGATCCCGTCCGGGTTTTACCCCCACTCCGTTCCCAGGGCAGATCCAGTCCAAGTTTTACCCACAGTCCATTCCTAGGGTGGATACGGTCCGGGTTTTACCCCCAATCCATTCCCAGAGGAGATCCGGTCCGGGTTTTACCCACAGTCCATTCCCAGAGGGGATCCTGTCCAGGTTTTACCGCCAGCCCATTGCCAAAGGAGTTCCTCTCCGGGTTTTACCCGCAGTCCACTCCCAGGTCGGATCCAGCCCGGCTTTTACCCCAGTCCATTCCCAAGGTTGATCCGGTCTGCAGTTTACCCCCAGCACGGATCCCATCCGGGTTTTACCCCCAGTCCATTCCAAGGGTGGATGCAGACCGGGTGTAAACCCCAGTCCATTCCCAGAGGAAATCCAGTCCGGGATTTTAGCCCCAGTCCTATCCGAGGTCGGAGACAGTCCAAGATTTACTGCCAGTCCATTCCCAGGGCAGATCCGGTCCAGGTTGAACCTGCAGTCCATTCCCAGGTCAGATCCGTTCTGGGTTTTACCCCCAGTCCATTCCCAGGGCAGATCCGGTCCAGATTTTACCCCCAGTCCAATCCCAGGGCAGATGCAGTCCAGGTTTTACCCCCAGTGAATTCCCCAGGTGGATCCCGCCCTGGTTTTACTCCCAGTCCACTAAACCCTGACAGGATCTGCCCTGGAAATGGAGTGGTGGTATATATTGGACAGGATCCACCCTGGAAATGGACTGGGGTAAAACCCGGACCGGATAACCATTAAATTTCCTTTTCTTCTTCTGATTGGCCTCTAAGTCCCTTGGCAGGCCTTTATATCAGCCAACATCTAGCCTGCCTTGAAACGGGCCCAACAGGGTGTAGAACTGGTTGCCAAAACTGGCCCAGCCTTGAGGACAGGCAATTCTTTCATTCACAGAGGCCTTCTAAGGCAAACAGACAAGGCTTTGCCCTCAACGTCCTTTGCCAAGCCTTTTCCAGCAAAATTTGCTCTTCTGTCTCCGCGTTGCCTGGCTTCCTAGCAGTCTCGAACAGAGGCCATTAAATTTTTTATCACCCGCTCTGAAAGGAGCAAGAAGGAGAGGATGGCTAGCAGAGCTTTAAGCTACTGGTCGACCGCCGCGCTCCTGGCAAAATGGCTGTCTCACACGGCCATTACGGCCCTCCTCTTCTCAGGTATCCTGCTATACCCAACGGTGCCGCAAACAGGTGCGCTCACGTGCTAGACACGTTCCAGCCATGAAAAGTATTTGAAGTCCTCAACGTCCATCGCCACCGCTTCCTCCCTGCCCTTACTCTCCTGCATGGCAATTGCCAGGCTTCTCAAAGAAGTTTCCTTGTCACGCTTCAGCTTTAGTGCTGAGAAACAAAAACTGCGATTACGGCTTGTACGTCATGGACCACGGCTTCAATCTGGCAATTAGCGTAACGTTCTTTTCCAGCCCGTCCTCCGCATGCTTTTTCTTCTCTAAAGCGTCGGCACCCTCTCTAGCATTAGCGGACTCACGGTCCCTGACGCTTTTCATCGCTCCCACCAAATTAAGAAGCCACGGCTGAGGTGAGGGCGGACCCAGTATATGTTTTACCACCAGTCCATTCCAAGGCCGGATCCGCACTGGGCATTCCCACCAGTCCATCTCCGAGTGGATCCGGTCTGCAGTTTACCCCCAGCACGGATCCCATCCGGGTTTTACCCCCAGTCCATTCCAAGGGTGGATGCAGACCGGGTGTAAACCCCAGTCCATTCCCAGAGGAAATCCAGTCCGGGATTTTAGCCCCAGTCCTATCCGAGGTCGGAGACAGTCCAAGATTTACTGCCAGTCCATTCCCAGGGCAGATCCGGTCCAGGTTGAACCTGCAGTCCATTCCCAGGTCAGATCCGTTCCGGGTTTTACCCCCAGTCCATTCCCAGGGCAGATCCGGTCCAGATTTTACCCCCAGTCCAATCCCAGGGCAGATGCAGTCCAGGTTTTACCCCCAGTGAATTCCCCAGGTGGATCCCGCCCTGGTTTTACTCCCAGTCCACTAAACCCTGACAGGATCTGCCCTGGAAATGGAGTGGTGGTATATATTGGACAGGATCCACCCTGGAAATGGACTGGGGTAAAACCCGGACCGGATAACCATTAAATTTCCTTTTCTTCTTCTGATTGGCCTCTAAGTCCCTTGGCAGGCCTTTATATCAGCCAACATCTAGCCTGCCTTGAAACGGGCCCAACAGGGTGTAGAACTGGTTGCCAAAACTGGCCCAGCCTTGAGGACAGGCAATTCTTTCATTCACAGAGGCCTTCTAAGGCAAACAGACAAGGCTTTGCCCTCAACGTCCTTTGCCAAGCCTTTTCCAGCAAAATTTGCTCTTCTGTCTCCGCGTTGCCTGGCTTCCTAGCAGTCTCGAACAGAGGCCATTAAATTTTTTATCACCCGCTCTGAAAGGAGCAAGAAGGAGAGGATGGCTAGCAGAGCTTTAAGCTACTGGTCGACCGCCGCGCTCCTGGCAAAATGGCTGTCTCACACGGCCATTACGGCCCTCCTCTTCTCAGGTATCCTGCTATACCCAACGGTGCCGCAAACAGGTGCGCTCACGTGCTAGACACGTTCCAGCCATGAAAAGTATTTGAAGTCCTCAACGTCCATCGCCACCGCTTCCTCCCTGCCCTTACTCTCCTGCATCGCAATTGCCAGGCTTCTCAAAGACGTTTCCTTGTCACGCTTCAGCTTTAGTGCTGAGAAACAAAAACTGCGATTACGGCTTGTACGTCATGGACCACGGCTTCAATCTGGCAATTAGCGTAACGTTCTTTTCCAGCCCGTCCTCCGCATGCTTTTTCTTCTCTAAAGCGTCGGCACCCTCTCTAGCATTAGCGGACTCACGGTCCCTGACGCTTTTCATCGCTCCCACCAAATTAAGAAGCCACGGCTGAGGTGAGGGCGGACCCAGTATATGTTTTACCACCAGTCCATTCCAAGGCCGGATCCGCACTGGGCATTCCCACCAGTCCATCTCCGAGTGGATCCGGTCTGCAGTTTACCCCCAGCACGGATCCCATCCGGGTTTTACCCCCAGTCCATTCCAAGGGTGGATGCAGACCGGGTGTAAACCCCAGTCCATTCCCAGAGGAAATCCAGTCCGGGATTTTAGCCCCAGTCCTATCCGAGGTCGGAGACAGTCCAAGATTTACTGCCAGTCCATTCCCAGGGCAGATCCGGTCCAGGTTGAACCTGCAGTCCATTCCCAGGTCAGATCCGTTCTGGGTTTTACCCCCAGTCCATTCCCAGGGCAGATCCGTTCCGGGTTTTACCCCCAGTCCAATCCCAGGGCAGATGCAGTCAAGGTTTTACCCCCAGTGAATTCCCCAGGTGGATCCTGCCCTGGTTTTACTCCCAGTCCACTAAACCCTGACAGGATCTGCCCTGGAAATGAAGCGGTGGTATATATTGGACAGGATCCACCCTGGAAATGGACTGGGGTAAAACCCGGACCGGATAACCGTTGAATTCCCTTTTCTTCTTCTGATTGGCCTCTAAGTCCCTTGGCAGGCCTTTATATCAGCCAACATCTAGCCTGCCTTGAAACGGGCCCAACAGGGTGTAGAACTGGTTGCCAAAACTGGCCCAGCCTTGAGGACAGGCAATTCTTTCATTCACAGAGGCCTTCTAAGGCAAACAGACAAGGCTTTGCCCTCAACGTCCTTTGCCAAGCCTTTTCCAGCAAAATTTGCTCTTCTGTCTCCGCGTTGCCTGGCTTCCTAGCAGTCTCAAACAGAGGCCATTAAATTTTTTATCACCCGCTCTGAAAGGAGCAAGAAGGAGAGGATGGCTAGCAGAGCTTTAAGCTACTGGTCGACCGCCGCGCTCCTGACAGAATGGCTGTCTCACACGGCCATTACGGCCCTCCTCTTCTCAGGTATCCTGCTATACCCAACGGTGCTGCGAACAGATGCGCTCACGTGCTAGACACGTTCCAGCCATGAAAAGTATTTGAAGTCCTCAACGTCCATCGCCACCGCTTCCTCCCTGCCCTTACTCTCCTGCATCGCAATTGCCAGGCTTCTCAAAGAAGTTTCCTTGTCACGCTTCAGCTTTAGTGCTGAGAAACAAAAACTGCGATTACGGCTTGTACGTCATGGACCACGGCTTCAATCTGGCGATTAGCGTAATGTCCTTTTCCAGCCCGTCCTCCGCATGGTTTTTCTTCTCTAAAGCATCGGCACCCTCTCAGCATTAGCGGACTCACGGTCCCTGACGCTTTTCATCGCTCCCGCTAAATTAAGACGCCACGGCTGAGGTGAGGACGGATCCAGTATATGTTTTACCACCAGTCCATTCCAAGGCCGGATCCGCACTGGGCATTCCCACCAGTCCATCTCCGAGTGGATCCGGTCTGCAGTTTACCCCCAGCACGGATCCCATCCGGGTTTTACCCCCACTCCATTCCAAGGGTGGATGCAGACCGGGTGTAAACCCCAGTCCATCCCCAGAGGAGATCCAGTCCGGGATTTTAGCCCCAGTCCTATCCGACGTCGGAGACAGTCCAAGATTTACTGCCAGTCCATTCCCAGGGCAGATCCGGTCCAGGTTGAACCTGCAGTCCATTCCCAGGTCAGATCCGTTCCGGGTTTTAACCCCAGTCCATTCCCAGAGGAGATCCGGTCCAGATTTTACCCCCAGTGAATTCCCCAGGTGGATCCCGCCCTGGTTTTACTCCCAGTCCACTAAACCCTGACAGGATCTGCCCTGGAAATGAAGCGGTGGTATATATTGGACAGGATCCACCTGGAAATGGACTGGGGTAAAACCCGGACCGGATAACCGTTGAATTCCCTTTTCTTCTTCTGATTGGCCTCTAAGTCCCTTGGCAGGCCTTTATATCAGCCAACATCTAGCCTGCCTTGAAACGGGCCCAACAGGGTGTAGAACTGGTTGCCAAAACTGGCCCAGCCTTGAGGACAGGCAATTCTTTCATTCACAGAGGCCTTCTAAGGCAAACAGACAAGGCTTTGCCCTCAACGTCCTTTGCCAAGCCTTTTCCAGCAAAATTTGCTCTTCTGTCTCCGCGTTGCCTGGCTTCCTAGCAGTCTCAAACAGAGGCCATTAAACCTTTTATCACCCACTCTGAAAGGAGCAAGAAGGAGAGGATGGCTAGCAGAGCTTTAAGCTACTGGTTGACCGCCACACTCCTGGCAGAATGGCTGTCTCACACGGCCATTACGGCCCTCCTCTTCTCAGGTATCCTGCTATACCCAACGGTGCCGCAAACAGATGCGCTCACGTGCTAGACACGTCCCAGCCATGACAAGTATTCGAAGTCCTCAACGTCCATCGCCACCGCTTCCTCCCTGCCCTTACTCTCCTGCATCGCAATTGCCAGGCTTCTCAAAGAAGTTTCCTTGTCACGCTTCAGCTTTAGTGCTGAGAAACAAAAACTGCGATTACGGCTTGTACGTCATGGACCACGGCTTCAATCTGGCAATTAGCGTAACGTCCTTTTCCAGCCCGTCCTCCGCATGCTTTTTCTTCTCTAAAGCGTCGGCACCCTCTCAGCATTAGCGGACTCACGGTCCCTGATGCTTTTCATCATCCCACCAAATTAAGAAGCCACGGCTGAGGTGAGGGCGGACCCAGTATATGTTTTACCACCAGTCCATTCCAAGGCCGGATCCGCACTGGGCATTCCCACCAGTCCATCTCCGAGTGGATCCGCTCTGCAGTTTACCCCTAGCACGGATCCCGTCCGGGTTTTACCCCCAGTCCATTCCCAGGGCAGATCCAGTCCAAGTTTTACCCACAGTCGATTCCTAGGGTGGATACGGTCCGGGTTTTACCCCCAATCCATTCCCAGAGGAGATCCGGTCCGGGTTTTACCCACAGTCCATTCCCAGAGGGGATCCTGTCCGGGTTTTACCGCCAGCCCATTGCCAAAGGAGTTCCTGTCTGGGTTTTACCCGCAGTCCACTCCCAGGTCGGATCCAGCCCGGCTTTTACCCCAGTCCATTCCCAAGGTTGATCCGGTCTGCAGTTTACCCCCAGCACGGATCCCATCCGGGTTTTACCCCCAGTCCATTCCAAGGGTGGATGCAGACTGGGTGTAAACCCCAGTCCATTCCCAGAGGAGATCCAGTCCGGGAATTTAGCCCCAGTCCTATCCGAGGTCGGAGACAGTCCAAGATTTACTGCCAGTCCATTCCCAGGGCAGATCCGGTACAGGTTGAACCTGCAGTCCATTCCCAGGTCAGATCCGTTCTGGGTTTTACCCCCAGTCCATTCCCAGAGGAGATCCGGTCCAGATTTTACCCCCAGTGAATTCCCCAGGTGGATCCCGCCCTGGTTTTACTCCCAGTCCACTAAACCCTGACAGGATCTGCCCTGGAAATGAAGCGGTGGTATATATTGGACAGGATCCACCTGGAAATGGACTGGAGTAAAACCCGGACCGGATAACCGTTGAATTCCCTTTTCTTCTTCTGATTGGCCTCTAAGTCCCTTGGCAGGCCTTTATATCAGCCAACATCTAGCCTGCCTTGAAACGGGCCCAACAGGGTGTAGAACTGGTTGCCAAAACTGGCCCAGCCTTGAGGACAGGCAATTCTTTCATTCACAGAGGCCTTCTAAGGCAAACAGACAAGGCTTTGCCCTCAACGTCCTTTGCCAAGCCTTTTCCAGCAAAATTTGCTCTTCTGTCTCTGCGTTGCCTGGCTTCCTAGCAGTCTCAAACAGAGGCCATTAAACCTTTTCTCACCCGCTCTGAAAGGAGCAAGAAGGAGAGGATGGCTAGCAGAGCTTTAAGCTAGTGTTCGACCGCCGCGCTCCTGGCAGAATGGCTGTCTCACACGGCCATTACGGCCCTCCTCTTCTCAGGTATCCTGCCATACCCAACGGTGCTGCAAACAGATGCGCTCACGTGCTAGACACGTCCCAGCCATGACAAGTATTCGAAGTCCTCAACGTCCATCGCCACCGCTTCCTCCCTGCCCTTACTCTCCTGCATGGCAATTGCCAGGCTTCTCAAAGACGTTTCCTTGTCATGCTTCAGCTTTAGTGCTGAGAAACAAAAACTGCGATTACGGCTTGTACGTCATGGACCACGGCTTCAATCTGGCAATTAGCGTAACGTTCTTTTCCAGCCCTTCCTCCGCATGCTTTTTCTTCTCTAAAGCGTCGGCACCCTCTCAGCATTAGCGGACTCACGGTCCCTGACGCTTTTCACCGCTCCCGCCAAATTAAGAAGCCACGGCTGAGGTGAGGGAGGATCCAGTATATGTTTTACCACCAGTCCATTCCAAGGCCGGATCCGCACTGGGCATTCCCACCAGTCCACCTCCGAGTGGATCCGCTCTGCAGTTTACCCCTAGCACGGATCCCGTCCGGGTTTTACCCCCAGTCCATTCCCAGGGCAGATCCAGTTTAAGTTTTACCCACAGTCCATTCCCAGGGTGGATACGGTCCGGGTTTTACCCCCAATCCATTCCCAGAGGAGATCCAGTCCAAGTTTTAACCCCAATCCATTCCCAGAGGAGATCCAGTCCGGGATTTTAGCCCCAGTCCTATCCGACGTCGGAGACAGTCCAAGATTTACTGCCAGTCCATTCCCAGGGCAGATCCGTTCTGGGTTTTACCCCCAGTCCATTCCCAGGTCAGATCCGTTCTGGGTTTTACCCCCAGTCCATTCCCAGGGCAGATCCGGTCCGGGTTTTACCCCCAGTCCTACCCCAGGGCAGATGCAGTCAAGGGTTTACCCCCAGTGAATTCCCCAGGTGGATCCCGCCCTGGTTTTACTCCCAGTCCACTAAACCCTGACAGGATCTGCCCTGGAAATGAAGCGGTGGTATATATTGGACAGGATCCACCCTGGAAATGGACTGGGGTAAAACCCGGACCGGATAACCGTTGAATTCCCTTTTCTTCTTCTGATTGGCCTCTAAGTCCCTTGGCAGGCCTTTATATCAGCCAACATCTAGCCTGCCTTGAAACGGGCCCAACAGGGTGTAGAACTGGTTGCCAAAACTGGCCCAGCCTTGAGGACAGGCAATTCTTTCATTCACAGAGGCCTTCTAAGGCAAACAGACAAGGCTTTGCCCTCAACGTCCTTTGCCAAGCCTTTTCCAGCAAAATTTGCTCTTCTGTCTCCGCGTTGCCTGGCTTCCTAGCAGTCTCAAACAGAGGCCATTAAACCTTTTCTCACCCGCTCTGAAAGGAGCAAGAAGGAGAGGATGGCTAGCAGAGTTTTAAGCTACTGGTCGACCGCCGCGCTCCTGTCAAAATGGCTGTCTCACACGGCCATTACGGCCCTCCTCTTCTCAGGTATCCTGCTATACCCAACGGTGCTGCGAACAGATGCGCTCACGTGCTAGACACGTCCCAGCCATGAAAAGTATTGGAAGTCCTCAACGTCCATCGCCACCGCTTCCTCCCTGCCCTTACTCTCCTGCATGGCAATTGCCAGGCTTCTCAAAGAAGTTTCCTTGTCACGCTTCAGCTTTAGTGCTGAGAAACAAAAACTGCGATTACGGCTTGTACGTCATGGACCACGGCTTCAATCTGGTGATTAGCGTAACGTCCTTTTCCAGCCCGACCTCCGCATGCTTTTTCTCCTCTAAAGCGTCGGCACCCTCTCAGCATTAGCGGACTCACGGTCCCTGACGCTTTTCATCGCTCCCGCTAAATTAAGAAGCCACGGCTGAGGTGAGGGCGGACCCAGTATATGTTTTACCACCAGTCCATTCCAAGGCCGGATCCGCACTGGCCATTACCACCAGTCCACCTCCGAGTGGATCCGCTCTGCAGTTTACCCCTAGCACGGATCCCGTCCGGGTTTTACCCCCAGTCCATTCCCAGGGCAGATCCAGTCCAAGTTTTACCCACAGTCCATTCCCAGGGTGGATACGGTCCGGGTTTTACCCCCAATCCATTCCCAGAGGAGATCCGGTCCGGGTTTTACCCACAGTCCATTCCCAGAGGAGATCCTGTCCGGGTTTTACCGCCAGCCCATTGCCAAAGGAGATCCTGTCCGGGTTTTACCCGCAGTCCACTCCCAGGTCGCATCCAGCCCGGCTTTTACCCCAGTCCATTCCCAAGGTTGATCCGGTCTGCAGTTGAATTCCCTTTTCTTCTTCTGATTGGCCTCTAAGTCCCTTGGCAGGCCTTTATATCAGCCAACATCTAGCCTGCCTTGAAACGGGCCCAACAGGGTGTAGAACTGGTTGCCAAAACTGGCCCAGCCTTGAGGACAGGCAATTCTTTCATTCACAGAGGCCTTCTAAGGCAAACAGACAAGGCTTTGCCCTCAACGTCCTTTGCCAAGCCTTTTCCAGCAAAATTTGCTCTTCTGTCTCCGCGTTGCCTGGCTTCCTAGCAGTCTCAAACAGAGGCCATTAAACCTTTTCTCACCCGCTCTGAAAGGAGCAAGAAGGAGAGGATGGCTAGCAGAGTTTTAAGCTACTGCTCGACTGCCGCGCTCCTGGCAGAATGGCTGTCTCACACGGCCGTTACGGCCCTCCCCTTCTCAGGTATCCTGCTATACCCAACGGTGCCGCAAACAGATGCGCTCACGTGCTAGACACGTTCCAGCCATGAAAACTATTTGAAGTCCTCAACGTCCATCGCCACCGCTTCCTCCCTGCCCTTACTCTCCTGCATGGCAATTGCCAGGCTTCTCAAAGAAGTTTCCTTGTCACGCTTCAGCTTTAGTGCTGAGAAACAAAAACTGCGATTACGGCTTGTACGTCATGGACCACGGCTTCAATCTGGCGATTAGCGTAACGTCCTTTTCCAGCCCGTCTTCTGCATGGCTTTTCTTCTCTAAAGCGTCGGCACCCTCTCAGCATTAGCGGACTCACGGTCCCTGACGCTTTTCATCGCTCCCGCTAAATTAAGAAGGCACGGCTGAGGTGAGGGCGGATCCAGAATATGTTTTACCACCAGTCCATTCCAAGGCCGGGTCCGCACTGGGCATTCCCAGCAGTCCACCTCCGAGTGGATCCGCTCTGCAGTTTACCCCTAGCACGGATCCCGTCCGGGTTTTACCCCCAGTCCATTCCAAGGGCAGATCCAGTCCAAGTTTTACCCACAGTCCATTCCCAGGGTGGATACGGTCCGGGTTTTACCCCCAATCCATTCCCAGAGGAGATCCGGTCCGGGTTTTACCCCCAGTCCATTCCCAGAGGAGATCCTGTCTGGGTTTTACCCACAGTCCATTCCCAGAGGAGATCCTGTCCGGGTTTTACCCGCAGTCCAGTCCCAGGTCGGATGCAGCCCGGCTTTTACCCCAGTCCATTCCCAAGGTTGATCCGGTCTGCAGTTGAATTCCCTTTTCTTCTTCTGATTGGCCTCTAAGTCCCTTGGCAGGCCTTTATATCAGCCAACATCTAGCCTGCCTTGAAACGGGCCCAACAGGGTGTAGAACTGGTTGCCAAAACTGGCCCAGCCTTGAGGACAGGCAATTCTTTCATTCACAGAGGCCTTCTAAGGCAAACAGACAAGGCTTTGCCCTCAACGTCCTTTGCCAAGCCTTTTCCAGCAAAATTTGCTCTTCTGTCTCCGCGTTGCCTGGCTTCCTAGCAGTCTCAAACAGAGGCCATTAAACCTTTTCTCACCCGCTCTGAAAGGAGCAAGAAGGAGAGGATGGCTAGCAGAGCTTTAAGCTACTGCTCGACCGCCGCGCTCCTGGCAGAATGGCTGTCTCACACGGCCGTTACGGCCCTCCCCTTCTCAGGTATCCTGCTATACCCAACGGTGCCGCAAACAGATGCGCTCACGTGCTAGACACGTTCCAGCCATGGAAACTATTCAAAGTCCTCAACGTCCATCGCCACCGCTTCCTCCCTGCCCTTACTCTCCTGCATGGCAATTGCCAGGCTTCTCAAAGAAGTTTCCTTGTCACGCTTCAGCTTTAGTGCTGAGAAACAAAACCTGCGATTACGGCTTGTACGTCATGGACCACGGCTTCAATCTGGCGATTAGCGTAACGTCCTTTTCCAGCCCGTCCTCCGCATGGTTTTTCTTCTCTAAAGCGTCGGCACCCTCTCAGCATTAGCGGACTCACGGTCCCTGATGATTTTCATCGCTCCCGCTAAATTAAGGAGCCGAGGCTGAGGTGAGGGCGGATCCAGTATATGTTTTACCACCAGTCCATTCCAAGGCCGGGTCTGCACTGGGCATTACCACCAGCCCATAACCGAGTGGATCCGCTCTGCAGTTTACCCCTAGCACGGATCCTGTCCGGGTTTTACCCCCACTCCGTTCCCAGGGCAGACCCAGTCCAAGTTTTACCCACAGTCAATTCCCAGGGTGGATACGGTCCGGGTTTTACCTCCACTCCGTTCCCAGGGCAGATCCAATCCAAGTTTTACCCACAGTCCATTCCCAGGGTGGATACGGTCCAGGTTTTACCCCCAGTCCATTCCCAGAGGAGATCCGGTCCGGGTTTTACCAACAGTCCTTTCCCAAAGGAGATCCGGTCTGCAGTTTACCTCCAGCACGGATCCCATCCGGGTTTTACCCGCAGTCCATTCCAAGGGTGAATGCAGACCGGGTGTAAACCCCAGTCCATTCCCAGAGGAGATCCAGTCCGGGATTTTAGCCCCAGTCCTATCCGAAGTCGGAGACAGTCCAAGATTTACTGCCAGTCCATTCCCAGGGCAGATCCGGTCCAGGTTGAACCTGCAGTCCATTCCCAGGTCAGATATGTTCTGCGTTTTACCCCCAGTCCATTCCCAGGGGAGATCCATACCAGGTTTTACCCACAGGCCATTCCCAGGGTGGATACAGTCCGGGTTTTACCCCCAATCCATTCCCAGAGGAGACCCGGTCCGGGTTTTACCGCCAACCCATTCCCAAAGGAGATCCTGTCCGGGTTTTACCCGCAGTCCACTCCCAGGGCAGATCCTGTCCAAGTTTTACCCACAGCCCATTCCCAGAGGAGATCCGGTCCGGGTTTTACCCACAGTCCATTCCCAAAGGAGATCCGGTCCAGGTTTTACCTGCCGTCAATTCCCAGAGGAGATCCGGTCCGGCTTTTACCCACAGTCCATTCCCAAAGGAGATCCGGTCTGGGTTTTACCGGCAGTCCAATCACAGAGGAGTTCCTGTCCGGGTTTTACCTGCAGTCCACTCCCAGGTTGGATCCAGCCCGGCTTTTACCCCAGTCCATTCCCAAGGTTGATCCGGTCTGCAGTTGAATTCCCTTTTCTTCTTCTGATTGGCCTCTAAGTCCCTTGGCAGGCCTTTATATCAGCCAACATCTAGCCTGCCTTGAAACGGGCCCAACAGGGTGTAGAACTGGTTGCCAAAACTGGCCCAGCCTTGAGGACAGGCAATTCTTTCATTCACAGAGGCCTTCTAAGGCAAACAGACAAGGCTTTGCCCTCAACGTCCTTTGCCAAGCCTTTTCCAGCAAAATTTGCTCTTCTGTCTCCGCGTTGCCTGGCTTCCTAGCAGTCTCAAACAGAGGCCATTAAACCTTTTCTCACCCGCTCTGAAAGGAGCAAGAAGGAGAGGATGGCTAGCAGAGCTTTAAGCTACTGCTCGACCGCCGCGCTCCTGGCAGAATGGCTGTCTCACACGGCCGTTACGGCCCTCCCCTTCTCAGGTATCCTGCTATACCCAACGGTGCCGCAAACAGATGCGCTCACGTGCTAGACACGTTCCAGCCATGGAAACTATTCAAAGTCCTCAACGTCCATCGCCACCGCTTCCTCCCTGCCCTTACTCTCCTGCATGGCAATTGCCAGGCTTCTCAAAGAAGTTTCCTTGTCACGCTTCAGCTTTAGTGCTGAGAAACAAAAACTGCGATTACGGCTTGTACGTCATGGACCACGGCTTCAATCTGGCGATTAGCGTAACGTCCTTTTCCAGCCCGTCCTCCGCATGGTTTTTCTTCTCTAAAGCGTCGGCACCCTCTCAGCATTAGCGGACTCACGGTCCCTGATGATTTTCATCGCTCCCGCTAAATTAAGGAGCCGAGGCTGAGGTGAGGGCGGATCCAGTATATGTTTTACCACCAGTCCATTCCAAGGCCGGGTCTGCACTGGGCATTACCACCAGCCCATAACCGAGTGGATCCGCTCTGCAGTTTACCCCTAGCACGGATCCTGTCCGGGTTTTACCCCCACTCCGTTCCCAGGGCAGACCCAGTCCAAGTTTTACCCACAGTCAATTCCCAGGGTGGATACGGTCCGGGTTTTACCTCCACTCCGTTCCCAGGGCAGATCCAATCCAAGTTTTACCCACAGTCCATTCCCAGGGTGGATACGGTCCAGGTTTTACCCCCAGTCCATTCCCAGAGGAGATCCGGTCCGGGTTTTACCAACAGTCCTTTCCCAAAGGAGATCCGGTCTGCAGTTTACCTCCAGCACGGATCCCATCCGGGTTTTACCCGCAGTCCATTCCAAGGGTGAATGCAGACCGGGTGTAAACCCCAGTCCATTCCCAGAGGAGATCCAGTCCGGGATTTTAGCCCCAGTCCTATCCGAAGTCGGAGACAGTCCAAGATTTACTGCCAGTCCATTCCCAGGGCAGATCCGGTCCTGGTTGAACCTGCAGTCCATTCCCAGGTCAGATATGTTCTGCGTTTTACCCCCAGTCCATTCCCAGGGGAGATCCATACCAGGTTTTACCCACAGGCCATTCCCAGGGTGGATACAGTCCGGGTTTTACCCCCAATCCATTCCCAGAGGAGACCCGGTCCGGGTTTTACCGCCAACCCATTCCCAAAGGAGATCCTGTCCGGGTTTTACCCGCAGTCCACTCCCAGGGCAGATCCTGTCCAAGTTTTACCCACAGCCCATTCCCAGAGGAGATCCGGTCCGGGTTTTACCCACAGTCCATTCCCAAAGGAGATCCGGTCCAGGTTTTACCTGCCGTCAATTCCCAGAGGAGATCCGGTCCGGCTTTTACCCACAGTCCATTCCCAAAGGAGATCCGGTCTGGGTTTTACCGGCAGTCCAATCACAGAGGAGTTCCTGTCCGGGTTTTACCTGCAGTCCACTCCCAGGTTGGATCCAGCCCGGCTTTTACCCCAGTCCATTCCCAAGGTTGATCCGGTCTGCAGTTGAATTCCCTTTTCTTCTTCTGATTGGCCTCTAAGTCCCTTGGCAGGCCTTTATATCAGCCAACATCTAGCCTGCCTTGAAACGGGCCCAACAGGGTGTAGAACTGGTTGCCAAAACTGGCCCAGCCTTGAGGACAGGCAATTCTTTCATTCACAGAGGCCTTCTAAGGCAAACAGACAAGGCTTTGCCCTCAACGTCCTTTGCCAAGCCTTTTCCAGCAAAATTTGCTCTTCTGTCTCCGCGTTGCCTGGCTTCCTAGCAGTCTCAAACAGAGGCCATTAAACCTTTTCTCACCCGCTCTGAAAGGAGCAAGAAGGAGAGGATGGCTAGCAGAGCTTTAAGCTACTGCTCGACCGCCGCGCTCCTGGCAGAATGGCTGTCTCACACGGCCGTTACGGCCCTCCCCTTCTCAGGTATCCTGCTATACCCAACGGTGCCGCAAACAGATGCGCTCACGTGCTAGACACGTTCCAGCCATGGAAACTATTCAAAGTCCTCAACGTCCATCGCCACCGCTTCCTCCCTGCCCTTACTCTCCTGCATGGCAATTGCCAGGCTTCTCAAAGAAGTTTCCTTGTCACGCTTCAGCTTTAGTGCTGAGAAACAAAAACTGCGATTACGGCTTGTACGTCATGGACCACGGCTTCAATCTGGCGATTAGCGTAACGTCCTTTTCCAGCCCGTCCTCCGCATGGTTTTTCTTCTCTAAAGCGTCGGCACCCTCTCAGCATTAGCGGACTCACGGTCCCTGATGATTTTCATCGCTCCCGCTAAATTAAGGAGCCACGGCTGAGGTGAGGGCGGATCCAGTATATGTTTTACCACCAGTCCATTCCAAGGCCGGGTCTGCACTGGGCATTACCACCAGCCCATAACCGAGTGGATCCGCTCTGCAGTTTACCCCTAGCACGGATCCTGTCCGGGTTTTACCCCCACTCCGTTCCCAGGGCAGACCCAGTCCAAGTTTTACCCACAGTCAATTCCCAGGGTGGATACGGTCCGGGTTTTACCTCCACTCCGTTCCCAGGGCAGATCCAATCCAAGTTTTACCCACAGTCCATTCCCAGGGTGGATACGGTCCAGGTTTTACCCCCAGTCCATTCCCAGAGGAGATCCGGTCCGGGTTTTACCAACAGTCCTTTCCCAAAGGAGATCCGGTCTGCAGTTTACCTCCAGCACGGATCCCATCCGGGTTTTACCCGCAGTCCATTCCAAGGGTGAATGCAGACCGGGTGTAAACCCCAGTCCATTCCCAGAGGAGATCCAGTCCGGGATTTTAGCCCCAGTCCTATCCGAAGTCGGAGACAGTCCAAGATTTACTGCCAGTCCATTCCCAGGGCAGATCCGGTCCAGGTTGAACCTGCAGTCCATTCCCAGGTCAGATATGTTCTGCGTTTTACCCCCAGTCCATTCCCAGGGGAGATCCATACCAGGTTTTACCCACAGGCCATTCCCAGGGTGGATACAGTCCGGGTTTTACCCCCAATCCATTCCCAGAGGAGACCCGGTCCGGGTTTTACCGCCAACCCATTCCCAAAGGAGATCCTGTCCGGGTTTTACCCGCAGTCCACTCCCAGGGCAGATCCTGTCCAAGTTTTACCCACAGCCCATTCCCAGAGGAGATCCGGTCCGGGTTTTACCCACAGTCCATTCCCAAAGGAGATCCGGTCCAGGTTTTACCTGCCGTCAATTCCCAGAGGAGATCCGGTCCGGCTTTTACCCACAGTCCATTCCCAAAGGAGATCCGGTCTGGGTTTTACCGGCAGTCCAATCACAGAGGAGTTCCTGTCCGGGTTTTACCTGCAGTCCACTCCCAGGTTGGATCCAGCCCGGCTTTTACCCCAGTCCATTCCCAAGGTTGATCCGGTCTGCAGTTGAATTCCCTTTTCTTCTTCTGATTGGCCTCTAAGTCCCTTGGCAGGCCTTTATATCAGCCAACATCTAGCCTGCCTTGAAACGGGCCCAACAGGGTGTAGAACTGGTTGCCAAAACTGGCCCAGCCTTGAGGACAGGCAATTCTTTCATTCACAGAGGCCTTCTAAGGCAAACAGACAAGGCTTTGCCCTCAACGTCCTTTGCCAAGCCTTTTCCAGCAAAATTTGCTCTTCTGTCTCCGCGTTGCCTGGCTTCCTAGCAGTCTCAAACAGAGGCCATTAAACCTTTTCTCACCCGCTCTGAAAGGAGCAAGAAGGAGAGGATGGCTAGCAGAGCTTTAAGCTACTGCTCGACCGCCGCGCTCCTGGCAGAATGGCTGTCTCACACGGCCGTTACGGCCCTCCCCTTCTCAGGTATCCTGCTATACCCAACGGTGCCGCAAACAGATGCGCTCACGTGCTAGACACGTTCCAGCCATGGAAACTATTCAAAGTCCTCAACGTCCATCGCCACCGCTTCCTCCCTGCCCTTACTCTCCTGCATGGCAATTGCCAGGCTTCTCAAAGAAGTTTCCTTGTCACGCTTCAGCTTTAGTGCTGAGAAACAAAAACTGCGATTACGGCTTGTACGTCATGGACCACGGCTTCAATCTGGCGATTAGCGTAACGTCCTTTTCCAGCCCGTCCTCCGCATGGTTTTTCTTCTCTAAAGCGTCGGCACCCTCTCAGCATTAGCGGACTCACGGTCCCTGATGATTTTCATCGCTCCCGCTAAATTAAGAAGCCACGGCTGAGGTGAGGGCGGATCCAGTATATGTTTTACCACCAGTCCATTCCAAGGCCGGGTCTGCACTGGGCATTACCACCAGCCCATAACCGAGTGGATCCGCTCTGCAGTTTACCCCTAGCACGGATCCCGTCCGGGTTTTACCCCCACTCCGTTCCCAGGGCAGATCCAGTCCAAGTTTTACCCACAGTCAATTCCCAGGGTGGATACGGTCCGGGTTTTACCCCCAATCCATTCCCAGAGGAGATCCGGTCCGGGTTTTACCCACAGTCCATTCCCAGA
This sequence comes from Phalacrocorax aristotelis, assembly GCF_949628215.1. Lineage (NCBI taxonomy): Eukaryota > Metazoa > Chordata > Aves > Suliformes > Phalacrocoracidae > Phalacrocorax > Phalacrocorax aristotelis. Next base: position 133,718,665 of record NC_134276.1, on the reverse strand, counting down.
GGGGATCCTGTCCGGGTTTTACCGCCAGCCCATTGCCAAAGGAGATCCTGTCCGGGTTTTACCCGCAGTCCACTCCCAGGTCGGATCCAGCCTGGCTTTTACCCCAGTCCATTCCCAAGGTTGATCCGGTCTGCAGTTTACCCCCAGCACGGATCCCATCCGGGTTTTACCCCCAGTCCATTCCAAGGGTGGATGCAGACTGGGTGTAAACCCCAGTCCATTCCCAGAGGAGATCCAGTCCGGGATTTTAGCCCCAGTCCTATCCGAGGTCGGAGACAGTCCAAGATTTACTGCCAGTCCATTCCCAGGGCAGATCCGGTACAGGTTGAACCTGCAGTCCATTCCCAGGTCAGATCCGTTCCGGGTTTTAACCCCAGTCCATTCCCAGAGGAGATCCGGTCCAGATTTTACCCCCAGTGAATTCCCCAGGTGGATCCCGCCCTGGTTTTACTCCCAGTCCACTAAACCCTGACAGGATCTGCCCTGGAAATGAAGCGGTGGTATATATTGGACAGGATCCACCTGGAAATGGACTGGAGTAAAACCCGGACCGGATAACCGTTGAATTCCCTTTTCTTCTTCTGATTGGCCTCTAAGTCCCTTGGCAGGCCTTTATATCAGCCAACATCTAGCCTGCCTTGAAACGGGCCCAACAGGGTGTAGAACTGGTTGCCAAAACTGGCCCAGCCTTGAGGACAGGCAATTCTTTCATTCACAGAGGCCTTCTAAGGCAAACAGACAAGGCTTTGCCCTCAACGTCCTTTGCCAAGCCTTTTCCAGCAAAATTTGCTCTTCTGTCTCCGCGTTGCCTGGCTTCCTAGCAGTCTCAAACAGAGGCCATTAAACCTTTTATCACCCGCTCTGAAAGGAGCAAGAAGGAGAGGATGGCTAGCAGAGCTTTAAGCTAGTGTTCGACCGCCGCGCTCCTGGCAGAATGGCTGTCTCACACGGCCATTACGGCCCTCCTCTTCTCAGGTATCCTGCTATACCCAACGGTGCTGCAAACAGATGCGCTCACGTGCTAGACACGTCCCAGCCATGACAAGTATTCGAAGTCCTCAACGTCCATTGCCACCGCTTCCTCCCTGCCCTTACTCTCCTGCATGGCAATTGCCAGGCTTCTCAAAGACGTTTCCTTGTCATGCTTCAGCTTTAGTGCTGAGAAACAAAAACTGCGATTACGGCTTGTACGTCATGGACCACGGCTTCAATCTGGCAATTAGCGTAACGTTCTTTTCCAGCCCTTCCTCCGCATGCTTTTTCTTCTCTAAAGCGTCGGCACCCTCTCAGCATTAGCGGACTCACGGTCCCTGACGCTTTTCACCGCTCCCGCCAAATTAAGAAGCCACGGCTGAGGTGAGGGAGGATCCAGTATATGTTTTACCACCAGTCCATTCCAAGGCCGGATCCGCACTGGGCATTCCCACCAGTCCACCTCCGAGTGGATCCGCTCTGCAGTTTACCCCTAGCACGGATCCCGTCCGGGTTTTACCCCCAGTCCATTCCCAGGGCAGATCCAGTTTAAGTTTTACCCACAGTCCATTCCCAGGGTGGATACGGTCCGGGTTTTACCCCCAATCCATTCCCAGAGGAGATCCGGTCCGGGTTTTACCCACAGTCCATTCCCAGAGGAGATCCAGTCCGGGATTTTAGCCCCAGTCCTATCCGAGGTCGGGGACAGTCCAAGATTTACTGCCAGTCCATTCCCAGGGCAGATCCGGTCCAGGTTGAACTTGCAGTCCATTCCCAGGTCAGATCCGTTCTGGGTTTTACCCCCAGTCCATTCCCAGGGCAGATCCGGTCCGGGTTTTACCCCCAGTCCTACCCCAGGGCAGATGCAGTCAAGGGTTTACCCCCAGTGAATTCCCCAGGTGGATCCCGCCCTGGTTTTACCTCCAGTCCACTAAACCCTGACAGGATCTGCCCTGGAAATGAAGCGGTGGTATATATTGGACAGGATCCACCCTGGAAATGGACTGGGGTAAAACCCAGACCGGATAACCGTTGAATTCCCTTTTCTTCTTCTGATTGGCCTCTAAGTCCCTTGGCAGGCCTTTATATCAGCCAACATCTAGCCTGCCTTGAAACGGGCCCAACAGGGTGTAGAACTGGTTGCCAAAACTGGCCCAGCCTTGAGGACAGGCAATTCTTTCATTCACAGAGGCCTTCTAAGGCAAACAGACAAGGCTTTGCCCTCAACGTCCTTTGCCAAGCCTTTTCCAGCAAAATTTGCTCTTCTGTCTCCGCGTTGCCTGGCTTCCTAGCAGTCTCAAACAGAGGCCATTAAATTTTTTATCACCCGCTCTGAAAGGAGCAAGAAGGAGAGGATGGCTAGCAGAGCTTTAAGCTACTGGTCGACCGCCGCGCTCCTGGCAAAATGGCTGTCTCACACGGCCATTACGGCCCTCCTCTTCTCAGGTATCCTGCTATACCCAACGGTGCTGCAAACAGATGCGCTCACGTGCTAGACACGTCCCAGCCATGAAAAGTATTGGAAGTCCTCAACGTCCATCGCCACCGCTTCCTCCCTGCCCTTACTCTCCTGCATGGCAATTGCCAGGCTTCTCAAAGAAGTTTCCTTGTCACGCTTCAGCTTTAGTGCTGAGAAACAAAAACTGCGATTACGGCTTGTACGTCATGGACCACGGCTTCAATCTGGCAATTAGCGTAACGTTCTTTTCCAGCCCGTCCTCCGCATGGTTTTTCTTCTCTAAAGCGTCGGCACCCTCTCTAGCATTAGCGGACTCACGGTCCCTGACGCTTTTCATCGCTCCCACCAAATTAAGAAGCCACGGCTGAGGTGAGGGCGGATCCAGTATATGCTTTACCACCAGTCCATTCCAAGGCCGGATCCGCACTGGCCATTACCACCAGTCCACCTCCGAGTGGATCCGCTCTGCAGTTTACCCCTAGCACGGATCCCGTCCGGGTTTTACCCCCACTCCGTTCCCAGGGCAGATCCAGTCCAAGTTTTAACCCCAATCCATTCCCAGAGGAGATCCTGTCCGGGTTTTACCTGCAGTCTACTCCCAGGTCGGATCCAGCCCGGCTTTTACCCCAGTCCATTCCCAAGGTTGATCCGGTCTGCAGTTTACCCCCAGCACGGATCCCATCCGGGTTTTACCCCCAGTCCATTCCAAGGGTGGATGCAGAGCGGGTGTAAACCCTAGTCCATCCCCAGAGGAGATCCAGTCCGGGATTTTAGCCCCAGTCCTATCCGACGTCGGAGACAGTCCAAGATTTACTGCCAGTCCATTCCCAGGGCAGATCCGTTCTGGGTTTTACCCCCAGTCCATTCCCAGGTCAGATCCGTTCCGGGTTTTACCCCCAGTCCATTCCCAGGGCAGATCCGGTCCGGGTTTTACCCCCAGTCCTACCCCAGGGCAGATGCAGTCAAGGGTTTACCCCCAGTGAATTCCCCAGGTGGATCCCGCCCTGGTTTTACTCCCAGTCCACTAAACCCTGACAGGATCTGCCCTGGAAATGAAGCGGTGGTATATATTGGACAGGATCCACCCTGGAAATGGACTGGGGTAAAACCCGGACCGGATAACCGTTGAATTCCCTTTTCTTCTTCTGATTGGCCTCTAAGTCCCTTGGCAGGCCTTTATATCAGCCAACATCTAGCCTGCCTTGAAACGGGCCCAACAGGGTGTAGAACTGGTTGCCAAAACTGGCCCAGCCTTGAGGACAGGCAATTCTTTCATTCACAGAGGCCTTCTAAGGCAAACAGACAAGGCTTTGCCCTCAACGTCCTTTGCCAAGCCTTTTCCAGCAAAATTTGCTCTTCTGTCTCCGCGTTGCCTGGCTTCCTAGCAGTCTCAAACAGAGGCCATTAAACCTTTTCTCACCCGCTCTGAAAGGAGCAAGAAGGAGAGGATGGCTAGCAGAGTTTTAAGCTACTGGTCGACCGCCGCGCTCCTGTCAAAATGGCTGTCTCACACGGCCATTACGGCCCTCCTCTTCTCAGGTATCCTGCTATACCCAACGGTGCTGCGAACAGATGCGCTCACGTGCTAGACACGTCCCAGCCATGAAAAGTATTGGAAGTCCTCAACGTCCATCGCCACCGCTTCCTCCCTGCCCTTACTCTCCTGCATCGCAATTGCCAGGCTTCTCAAAGAAGTTTCCTTGTCACGCTTCAGCTTTAGTGCTGAGAAACAAAAACTGCGATTACGGCTTGTACGTCATGGACCACGGCTTCAATCTGGTGATTAGCGTAACGTCCTTTTCCAGCCCGACCTCCGCATGCTTTTTCTCCTCTAAAGCGTCGGCACCCTCTCAGCATTAGCGGACTCACGGTCCCTGACGCTTTTCATCGCTCCCGCTAAATTAAGAAGCCACGGCTGAGGTGAGGGCGGACCCAGTATATGTTTTACCACCAGTCCATTCCAAGGCCGGATCCGCACTGGCCATTACCACCAGTCCACCTCCGAGTGGATCCGCTCTGCAGTTTACCCCTAGCACGGATCCCGTCCGGGTTTTACCCCCACTCCGTTCCCAGGGCAGATCCAGTCCAAGTTTTAACCCCAATCCATTCCCAGAGGAGATCCTGCCCGGGTTTTACCTGCAGTCTACTCCCAGGTCGGATCCAGCCCGGCTTTTACCCCAGTCCATTCCCAAGGTTGATCCGGTCTGCAGTTTACCCCCAGCACGGATCCCATCCGGGTTTTACCCCCAGTCCATTCCAAGGGTGGATGCAGACCGGGTGTAAACCCCAGTCCATCCCCAGAGGAGATCCAGTCCGGGATTTTAGCCCCAGTCCTATCCGAGGTCGGGGACAGTCCAAGATTTACTGCCAGTCCATTCCCAGGGCAGATCCGGTCCAGGTTGAACCTGCAGTCCATTCCCAGGTCAGATCCGTTCTGGGTTTTACCCCCAGTCCATTCCCAGGGCAGATCCGGTCCGGGTTTTACCCCCAGTCCAATCCCAGGGCAGATGCAGTCAAGGTTTTACCCCCAGTGAATTCCCCAGGTGGATACCGCCCTGGTTTTACTCCCAGTCCACTAAACCCTGACAGGATCTGCCCTGGAAATGAAGCGGTGGTATATATTGGACAGGATCCACCCTGGAAATGGACTGGGGTAAAACCCGGACCGGACAACCGTTGAATTCCCTTTTCTTCTTCTGATTGGCCTCTAAGTCCCTTGGCAGGCCTTTATATCAGCCAACATCTAGCCTGCCTTGAAACGGGCCCAACAGGGTGTAGAACTGGTTGCCAAAACTGGCCCAGCCTTGAGGACAGGCAATTCTTTCATTCACAGAGGCCTTCTAAGGCAAACAGACAAGGCTTTGCCCTCAACGTCCTTTGCCAAGCCTTTTCCAGCAAAATTTGCTCTTCTGTCTCCGCGTTGCCTGGCTTCCTAGCAGTCTCGAACAGAGGCCATTAAATTTTTTATCACCCGCTCTGAAAGGAGCAAGAAGGAGAGGATGGCTAGCAGAGCTTTAAGCTACTGGTCGACCGCCGCGCTCCTGGCAAAATGGCTGTCTCACACGGCCATTACGGCCCTCCTCTTCTCAGGTATCCTGCTATACCCAACGGTGCTGCGAACAGATGCGCTCACGTGCTAGACACGTTCCAGCCATGAAAAGTATTTGAAGTCCTCAACGTCCATCGCCACCGCTTCCTCCCTGCCCTTACTCTCCTGCATCGCAATTGCCAGGCTTCTCAAAGAAGTTTCCTTGTCACGCTTCAGCTTTAGTGCTGAGAAACAAAAACTGCGATTACGGCTTGTACGTCATGGACCACGGCTTCAATCTGGCGATTAGCGTAACGTCCTTTTCCAGCCCGTCCTCCGCAAGCTTTTTCTCCTCTAAAGCGTCGGCACCCTCTCAGCATTAGCAGACTCATGGTCCCTGACGCTTTTCATCGCTCCCACCAAATTAAGAAGCCACGGCTGAGGTGAGGGCGGACCCAGTATATGTTTTACCACCAGTCCATTCCAAGGCCGGATCCGCACTGGCCATTACCACCAGTCCACCTCCGAGTGGATCCGCTCTGCAGTTTACCCCTAGCACGGATCCCGTCCGGGTTTTACCCCCACTCCGTTCCCAGGGCAGATCCAGTCCAAGTTTTAACCCCAATCCATTCCCAGAGGAGATCCTGTCCGGGTTTTACCTGCAGTCTACTCCCAGGTCGGATCCAGCCCGGCTTTTACCCCAGTCCATTCCCAAGGTTGATCCGGTCTGCAGTTTACCCCCAGCACGGATCCCATCCGGGTTTTACCCCCAGTCCATTCCAAGGGTGGATGCAGACCGGGTGTAAACCCCAGTCCATCCCCAGAGGAGATCCAGTCCGGGATTTTAGCCCCAGTCCTATCCGACGTCGGAGACAGTTCAAGATTTACTGCCAGTCCATTCCCAGGGCAGATCCGGTCCAGGTTGAACCTGCAGTCCATTCCCAGGTCAGATCCGTTCTGGGTTTTACCCCCAGTCCATTCCCAGGGCAGATCCGTTCCGGGTTTTACCCCCAGTCCAATCCCAGGGCAGATGCAGTCAAGGTTTTACCCCCAGTGAATTCCCCAGGTGGATCCCGCCCTGGTTTTACTCCCAGTCCACTAAACCCTGACAGGATCTGCCCTGGAAATGAAGCGGTGGTATATATTGGACAGGATCCACCCTGGAAATGGACTGGGGTAAAACCCGGACCGGATAACCGTTGAATTCCCTTTTCTTCTTCTGATTGGCCTCTAAGTCCCTTGGCAGGCCTTTATATCAGCCAACATCTAGCCTGCCTTGAAACGGGCCCAACAGGGTGTAGAACTGGTTGCCAAAACTGGCCCAGCCTTGAGGACAGGCAATTCTTTCATTCACAGAGGCCTTCTAAGGCAAACAGACAAGGCTTTGCCCTCAACGTCCTTTGCCAAGCCTTTTCCAGCAAAATTTGCTCTTCTGTCTCCGCGTTGCCTGGCTTCCTAGCAGTCTCAAACAGAGGCCATTAAACCTTTTCTCACCCGCTCTGAAAGGAGCAAGAAGGAGAGGATGGCTAGCAGAGTTTTAAGCTACTGGTCGACCGCCGCGCTCCTGTCAAAATGGCTGTCTCACACGGCCATTACGGCCCTCCTCTTCTCAGGTATCCTGCTATACCCAACGGTGCTGCGAACAGATGCGCTCACGTGCTAGACACGTCCCAGCCATGAAAAGTATTGGAAGTCCTCAACGTCCATCGCCACCGCTTCCTCCCTGCCCTTACTCTCCTGCATGGCAATTGCCAGGCTTCTCAAAGAAGTTTCCTTGTCACGCTTCAGCTTTAGTGCTGAGAAACAAAAACTGCGATTACGGCTTGTACGTCATGGACCACGGCTTCAATCTGGTGATTAGCGTAACGTCCTTTTCCAGCCCGACCTCCGCATGCTTTTTCTCCTCTAAAGCATCGGCACCCTCTCAGCATTAGCGGACTCACGGTCCCTGACGCTTTTCATCGCTCCCGCTAAATTAAGAAGCCACGGCTGAGGTGAGGGCGGACCCAGTATATGTTTTACCACCAGTCCATTCCAAGGCCGGATCCGCACTGGCCATTACCACCAGTCCACCTCCGAGTGGATCCGCTCTGCAGTTTACCCCTAGCACGGATCCCGTCCGGGTTTTACCCCCACTCCGTTCCCAGGGCAGATCCAGTCCAAGTTTTACCCACAGTCCATTCCCAGGGTGGATACGGTCCGGGTTTTACCCCCAATCCATTCCCAGAGGAGATCCGGTCCGGGTTTTACCCACAGTCCATTCCCAGAGGAGATCCTGTCCGGGTTTTACCGCCAGCCCATTGCCAAAGGAGATCCTGTCCGGGTTTTACCCGCAGTCCACTCCCAGGTCGCATCCAGCCCGGCTTTTACCCCAGTCCATTCCCAAGGTTGATCCGGTCTGCAGTTGAATTCCCTTTTCTTCTTCTGATTGGCCTCTAAGTCCCTTGGCAGGCCTTTATATCAGCCAACATCTAGCCTGCCTTGAAACGGGCCCAACAGGGTGTAGAACTGGTTGCCAAAACTGGCCCAGCCTTGAGGACAGGCAATTCTTTCATTCACAGAGGCCTTCTAAGGCAAACAGACAAGGCTTTGCCCTCAACGTCCTTTGCCAAGCCTTTTCCAGCAAAATTTGCTCTTCTGTCTCCGCGTTGCCTGGCTTCCTAGCAGTCTCAAACAGAGGCCATTAAACCTTTTCTCACCCGCTCTGAAAGGAGCAAGAAGGAGAGGATGGCTAGCAGAGTTTTAAGCTACTGCTCGACTGCCGCGCTCCTGGCAGAATGGCTGTCTCACACGGCCGTTACGGCCCTCCCCTTCTCAGGTATCCTGCTATACCCAACGGTGCCGCAAACAGATGCGCTCACGTGCTAGACACGTTCCAGCCATGGAAAGTATTCGAAGTCCTCAACGTCCATCGCCACCGCTTCCTCCCTGCCCTTACTCTCCTGCATGGCAATTGCCAGGCTTCTCAAAGAAGTTTCCTTGTCACGCTTCAGCTTTAGTGCTGAGAAACAAAAACTGCGATTACGGCTTGTACGTCATGGACCACGGCTTCAATCTGGCGATTAGCGTAACGTCCTTTTCCAGCCCGTCCTCCGCATGGTTTTTCTTCTCTAAAGCGTCGGCACCCTCTCAGCATTAGCGGACTCACGGTCCCTGATGATTTTCATCGCTCCCGCTAAATTAAGAAGCCACGGCTGAGGTGAGGGTGGATCCAGTATATGTTTTACCACCAGTCCATTCCAAGGCCGGGTCCGCACTGGGCATTCCCAGCAGTCCATCTCTGAGTGGATCCGCTCTGCAGTTTACCCCTAGCACGGATCCCGTCCGGGTTTTACCCCCACTCCGTTCCCAGGGCAGATCCAGTCCAAGTTTTACCCACAGTCCATTCCCAGGGTGGATACGGTCCGGGTTTTACCCCCAATCCATTCCCAGAGGAGATCCGGTCCGGGTTTTACCCACAGTCCATTCCCAGAGGAGATCCTGTCCGGGTTTTACCGCCAGCCCATTGCCAAAGGAGATCCTGTCCGGGTTTTACCCGCAGTCCACTCCCAGGTCGCATCCAGCCTGGCTTTTACCCCAGTCCATTCCCAAGGTTGATCCGGTCTGCAGTTGAATTCCCTTTTCTTCTTCTGATTGGCCTCTAAGTCCCTTGGCAGGCCTTTATATCAGCCAACATCTAGCCTGCCTTGAAACGGGCCCAACAGGGTGTAGAACTGGTTGCCAAAACTGGCCCAGCCTTGAGGACAGGCAATTCTTTCATTCACAGAGGCCTTCTAAGGCAAACAGACAAGGCTTTGCCCTCAACGTCCTTTGCCAAGCCTTTTCCAGCAAAATTTGCTCTTCTGTCTCCGCGTTGCCTGGCTTCCTAGCAGTCTCAAACAGAGGCCATTAAACCTTTTCTCACCCGCTCTGAAAGGAGCAAGAAGGAGAGGATGGCTAGCAGAGTTTTAAGCTACTGCTCGACTGCCGCGCTCCTGGCAGAATGGCTGTCTCACATGGCCATTACGGCCCTCCCCTTCTCAGGTATCCTGCTATACCCAACGGCGCCGCAAACAGATGCGCTCACGTGCTAGACACGTTCCAGCCATGGAAAGTATTCAAAGTCCTCAACGTCCATCGCCACCGCTTCCTCCCTGCCCTTACTCTCCTGCATGGCAATTGCCAGGCTTCTCAAAGAAGTTTCCTTGTCACGCTTCAGCTTTAGTGCTGAGAAACAAAAACTGCGATTACGGCTTGTACGTCATGGACCACGGCTTCAATCTGGTGATTAGCGTAACGTCCTTTTCCAGCCCGTCCTCCGCATGGTTTTTCTTCTCTAAAGCGTCGGCACCCTCTCAGCATTAGCGGACTCACGGTCCCTGACGCTTTTCATCGCTCCCGCTAAATTAAGAAGCCACGGCTGAGGTGAGGGCGGATCCAGTGTATGTTTTACCACCAGTCCATTCCAAGGCCGGGTCCGCACTGGGCATTCCCACCAGTCCATCTCCGAGTGGATCCGCTCTGCAGTTTACCCCTAGCACGGATCCCGTCCGGGTTTTACCCCCAATCCATTCTCAGGGCAGACCCAGTCCAAGTTTTACCCACAGTCTATTCCCAGAGTGGATACGGTCCGGGTTTTACCCCCACTCCGTTGCCAGGGCAGATCCAATCCAAGTTTTACCCACAGTCCATTCCCAGGGTGGATACGGTCCGGGTTCTACCCCCAATCCATTCCCAGATGAGATCTGGTCTGGGTTTTACCCCCAGTCCATTCCCAGAGGAGATCCTGTCTGGGTTTTACCCACAGTCCATTCCCAGAGGAGATCCTGTCCGGGTTTTACCCGCAGTCCAGTCCCAGGTCGGATCCAGCCCGGCTTTTACCCCAGTCCATTCCCAAGGTTGATCCGGTCTGCAGTTGAATTCCCTTTTCTTCTTCTGATTGGCCTCTAAGTCCCTTGGCAGGCCTTTATATCAGCCAACATCTAGCCTGCCTTGAAACGGGCCCAACAGGGTGTAGAACTGGTTGCCAAAACTGGCCCAGCCTTGAGGACAGGCAATTCTTTCATTCACAGAGGCCTTCTAAGGCAAACAGACAAGGCTTTGCCCTCAACGTCCTTTGCCAAGCCTTTTCCAGCAAAATTTGCTCTTCTGTCTCCGCGTTGCCTGGCTTCCTAGCAGTCTCAAACAGAGGCCATTAAACCTTTTCTCACCCGCTCTGAAAGGAGCAAGAAGGAGAGGATGGCTAGCAGAGCTTTAAGCTACTGCTCGACCGCCGCGCTCCTGGCAGAATGGCTGTCTCACACGGCCGTTACGGCCCTCCCCTTCTCAGGTATCCTGATATACCCAACGGTGCCGCAAACAGATGCGCTCACGTGCTAGACACGTTCCAGCCATGGAAACTATTCAAAGTCCTCAACGTCCATCGCCACCGCTTCCTCCCTGCCCTTACTCTCCTGCATGGCAATTGCCAGGCTTCTCAAAGAAGTTTCTTTGTCACGCTTCAGCTTTAGTGCTGAGAAACAAAAACTGCGATTACGGCTTGTACGTCATGGACCACGGCTTCAATCTGGCGATTAGCGTAACGTCCTTTTCCAGCCCGTCCTCCGCATGGTTTTTCTTCTCTAAAGCGTCGGCACCCTCTCAGCATTAGCGGACTCACGGTCCCTGATGATTTTCATCGCTCCCGCTAAATTAAGGAGCCACGGCTGAGGTGAGGGCGGATCCAGTATATGTTTTACCACCAGTCCATTCCAAGGCCGGGTCTGCACTGGGCATTACCACCAGCCCATAACCGAGTGGATCCGCTCTGCAGTTTACCCCTAGCACGGATCCTGTCCGGGTTTTACCCCCACTCCGTTCCCAGGGCAGACCCAGTCCAAGTTTTACCCACAGTCAATTCCCAGGGTGGATACGGTCCGGGTTTTACCTCCACTCCGTTCCCAGGGCAGATCCAATCCAAGTTTTACCCACAGTCCATTCCCAGGGTGGATACGGTCCAGGTTTTACCCCCAGTCCATTCCCAGAGGAGATCCGGTCCGGGTTTTACCAACAGTCCTTTCCCAAAGGAGATCCGGTCTGCAGTTTACCTCCAGCACGGATCCCATCCGGGTTTTACCCGCAGTCCATTCCAAGGGTGAATGCAGACCGGGTGTAAACCCCAGTCCATTCCCAGAGGAGATCCAGTCCGGGATTTTAGCCCCAGTCCTATCCGAAGTCGGAGACAGTCCAAGATTTACTGCCAGTCCATTCCCAGGGCAGATCCGGTCCAGGTTGAACCTGCAGTCCATTCCCAGGTCAGATATGTTCTGCGTTTTACCCCCAGTCCATTCCCAGGGGAGATCCATACCAGGTTTTACCCACAGGCCATTCCCAGGGTGGATACAGTCCGGGTTTTACCCCCAATCCATTCCCAGAGGAGACCCGGTCCGGGTTTTACCGCCAACCCATTCCCAAAGGAGATCCTGTCCGGGTTTTACCCGCAGTCCACTCCCAGGGCAGATCCTGTCCAAGTTTTACCCACAGCCCATTCCCAGAGGAGATCCGGTCCGGGTTTTACCCACAGTCCATTCCCAAAGGAGATCCGGTCCAGGTTTTACCTGCCGTCAATTCCCAGAGGAGATCCGGTCCGGCTTTTACCCACAGTCCATTCCCAAAGGAGATCCGGTCTGGGTTTTACCGGCAGTCCAATCACAGAGGAGTTCCTGTCCGGGTTTTACCTGCAGTCCACTCCCAGGTTGGATCCAGCCCGGCTTTTACCCCAGTCCATTCCCAAGGTTGATCCGGTCTGCAGTTGAATTCCCTTTTCTTCTTCTGATTGGCCTCTAAGTCCCTTGGCAGGCCTTTATATCAGCCAACATCTAGCCTGCCTTGAAACGGGCCCAACAGGGTGTAGAACTGGTTGCCAAAACTGGCCCAGCCTTGAGGACAGGCAATTCTTTCATTCACAGAGGCCTTCTAAGGCAAACAGACAAGGCTTTGCCCTCAACGTCCTTTGCCAAGCCTTTTCCAGCAAAATTTGCTCTTCTGTCTCCGCGTTGCCTGGCTTCCTAGCAGTCTCAAACAGAGGCCATTAAACCTTTTCTCACCCGCTCTGAAAGGAGCAAGAAGGAGAGGATGGCTAGCAGAGCTTTAAGCTACTGCTCGACCGCCGCGCTCCTGGCAGAATGGCTGTCTCACACGGCCGTTACGGCCCTCCCCTTCTCAGGTATCCTGCTATACCCAACGGTGCCGCAAACAGATGCGCTCACGTGCTAGACACGTTCCAGCCATGGAAACTATTCAAAGTCCTCAACGTCCATCGCCACCGCTTCCTCCCTGCCCTTACTCTCCTGCATGGCAATTGCCAGGCTTCTCAAAGAAGTTTCCTTGTCACGCTTCAGCTTTAGTGCTGAGAAACAAAAACTGCGATTACGGCTTGTACGTCATGGACCACGGCTTCAATCTGGCGATTAGCGTAACGTCCTTTTCCAGCCCGTCCTCCGCATGGTTTTTCTTCTCTAAAGCGTCGGCACCCTCTCAGCATTAGCGGACTCACGGTCCCTGATGATTTTCATCGCTCCCGCTAAATTAAGAAGCCACGGCTGAGGTGAGGGCGGATCCAGTATATGTTTTACCACCAGTCCATTCCAAGGCCGGGTCTGCACTGGGCATTACCACCAGCCCATATCCGAGTGGATCCGGTCTGCAGTTTACCCCTAGCACGGATCCCGTCCGGGTTTTACCCCCACTCCGTTCCCAGGGCAGATCCAGTCCAAGTTTTACCCACAGTCAATTCCCAGGGTGGATACGGTCCGGGTTTTACCTCCACTCCGTTCCCAGGGCAGATCCAATCCAAGTTTTACCCACAGTCCATTCCCAGGGTGGATACGGTCCAGGTTTTACCCCCAGTCCATTCCCAGAGGAGATCCGGTCCGGGTTTTACCAACAGTCCATTCCAAGGGTGAATGCAGACCGGGTGTAAACCCCAGTCCATTCCCAGAGGAGATCCAGTCCGGGATTTTAGCCCCAGTCCTATCCGAAGTCGGAGACAGTCCAAGATTTACTGCCAGTCCATTCCCAGGGCAGATCCGGTCCAGGTTGAACCTGCAGTCCATTCCCAGGTCAGATATGTTCTGCGTTTTACCCCCAGTCCATTCCCAGGGGAGATCCATACCAGGTTTTACCCACAGGCCATTCCCAGGGTGGATACAGTCCGGGTTTTACCCCCAATCCATTCCCAGAGGAGATCCGGTCCGGGTTTTACCCCCAGTCCATTCCCAAAGGAGATCCGGTCCGGGTTTTACCCCCAGTCCATTTCCAGGGTGGATCCTGTCCAGGTTTTACCCCCAGTCCCTTCCTAGCGCAAATCCGGTCCAGGATTTACCCCCAGTCCATTCCCAGAGGAGCACCGGTCCAGGATTTACCCCAGTCCATTCCTAGGGTGGATGCAGTCTGCGGTGTACCCCCAGCACGGATGCGCTCCCGGTGTTACCCCCAATCCATTCCCAGGGCAGAGACGTTCCGGGTTTTACCCCAAGTCCATTCCCAGAGGAGAACCGGTCCAAGCTTTACCCCAGTCCATTCTTATGGAGGATACGGTCCGGGTTTTACCCCCTGTCTACTCTCAAGGGAGACCGGTCCGGGTTTTACCCCCAGACACTTCTCAGGGCGGATCCAGTCTCCTTTTTACCCTCAGGGTCAGTTTTACCCCCAGGGTCAGTTTTGCCCCCTTCCCGTCGCAGTCGGATCCAGGCCTGGTTTTACACCTAGGTTACTTTCACCCTGCTCCCTTCCTTCCTCGATGCATGCTCGATTTTATCGCTTGTCCATTCACAAGGCCCTTCTGGGCCAGTTTTACCATGTACGTTATGTGCCAGGCTCTTGCTTTTTATCCATGCTCCTTTTCTCACAGACAAAAATGAGATTTTAAGATAGTCCCAACAGCGCACCTGAGCATTATTCAGAGATTCCAGCTAATGCTGTGTTGCATATAACAGCCCAGGGAGGGCAGTGAGTGTGCCTTAGCAACAGGCCCCACCCCCGTGAAGGATTAGTGGTTCTGTTGTGTCACCCTGGCTCCACCCCTTTAATGACATTCCTGTGGCAACAACCTCAGGAATTTGGTGTTCGTCACCCACCTTATTGCCAGTCTCCCCTCCTTGGTGTGGGCAACCAACCTGGTGGTAGCCTAATGAGTGCCGTGCCACGTGCCGCCGGCCTCACTACTTTATGTCCTGGCTACAAACCTGCCGAGGGCCTGGGAGATGTGATGGTCTCCCCTGGCACCATCCCACTTAGCCACCCACACTGTCCCCTTGTGACAGCCAACGGAAGGCAGTGCCACGTGTTCGTGTCCTCACCCCTTAACACCAGGCCCCACCCACTGATGGTGGCGTGTGGGATGTTTCTATAGTCACCTGGCCCAAACCCACAACAGAAGTGTCTGCGCCTTTGTGACAGCCACAGGAAGCACTTGCTACTTGCGTCAACCCCTTAACTCTGTGCCCCACCCCATGAGTCTGTGGCAGCTGTGCTGGGCTCCCCTGGCTAAACCCCTCTTAGCTCAAGTAGTTGCTTCCCCTCTATTTTTCTCTATGCTGTGTGCTTCAGGTGACTGATAAGGGTGCATACTAGTTTTATACTCTTTGAGGGTTTATACTCTTTATACTAGTTTTTATACTAGTTTTATACTCTTTGAGGTCCCTCCTTGTCACTGTCCCGATCCTTCTGAACAGAGCTCAGAAAATGCGGTGCTTCTCTGGCCGCAGCAGCTCTGGGGACACAACGGTCAGGAAGATGAAATGGGAGGGATAGGAACCAAAAAAGCAGTGAGGCCTGGAGGCGGGGGGAAGAACCCCATAAACCACCACCAACCCCTCTGAGACCAAAGCCCAGGGAGCTCCACATTGGTCCACACTGAGGGTGGGAACACATGATGAAAAGCATGGTGAAAAAGACCAACACAGGCTGCAGCCATCCGGACCTGTAACTCTAGCCCCATCATGCCCCAGCAGGCGGTTGGACACCTCAAGCACCTCACATGTAGTATTCTGGGTTGTGGGGGGGTGTATGACAGACCAGGAGCAGTGTTGCACATCTGTGGCAATGCTTGGCATGTCACAGATGGGGCTTGGGGGAAGCCCTGGGCATCACAATTGTAAAGGCAGCGAGAATAGCAGCAGGGACTTCTATCGCCTCCCTCAAGTTTTGAGCATGGAAGAAAACTTGGGGTAAAAACAAGGAATATTTCAGGGTGTTGCTAGGTGCTGGGGGCTGTCACTAAGGGGGTGGGGCCAGGGGACACCAGCACTGCCTCCTGGACCACAGCCAGTGGGGACAGGGCCTGTCACTATAGGGGTGGGGTCAGGGGAGCCTGGAACCACCTCCTGGGCATTCACCAGGGGCACAGCAGCAGGGGAGCACTGCACAACACCCCAGGCCACTGCCAGGGAACTGGGCTTGCAGTTACGGCAGGTGTGCAAGAGGGACCCAGCACCACCCTCCCCACGCTGCTGCTAGGGGGTGGGGCTTGTCACTAACAGGGTGGGCCAGGGGAAACCAGCACCACCCCCCAGTCCATCACCAGGAGATGGAGCCTGTTGCTAAGGGGGTGGGGCCAGCGGAGCCTAGAAACACATCCCCAGCCTTAGCCAAGGGGTGGGGCCCGTCACTAAGGGGGTGGGAGGGCAGGGACCCTGGAACACGCCCTGTCCTCCTACTAGGGGTTGCTACCTGTCCCTAAGGGAGGGATGATCCAGCACAAGAACAAAATGACAGTCACATGGATAAATATCCAAGCTGGACTGATGGCGAACCCTGGACCGGATCCGCCCTGGGAATGGACTGGGGATAAAACCCAGACCAGATCTGCCTGGGAATCGACTATGGGTAAAACCCGGACCAGATCTCCTCTGGGAATGAACTGGGGGCAAAACCCAGACCGGATCCGTCCTGGGAATGGATTGGGGTAAAACCCGGACCAGATCTGCCCTGGGAATGGACTGGGAATAAAGCCGGGACCGGATCCACCCAGGTAAATGACTAGCGGTAAAACGAGGACTGGATCCATGGTGGGGAATGGACTGGGGGTAAAACCCAGACCAGATCCGGCCTTGGAATGGACTGGGGGTAAAATCCAGACTGGATCCGTCCTGGGAATGGACTGGAAGTAAAACCCGGACCAGATCCGGCCTTGGAATGGACTGGGAGTAAAACCTGGACCAGATATGTCCTGGGAATGGACTGGTGGTAAAACCCGGACCAGATACGTCCTGGGAATGCACTGGGGGTAAAACCGGGACAGGATCTGCCCTGGGTATGGACTGGGGGTAAAATCTAGACTGGGTCCGCCCTAGGAGTGGACTAAAGGTAAAACCCGGACCGGATCCGCCCTGGGAATAGACTGGGGGTAAAGCCGGGACCGGATCCGCCCGGGGAAATGACTAGCGGTAAAACAAGGACTGAATCCGTGGTGGGGAATGGACTTGGGGTACAATCCGGACCAGATCCGGCCTTGGAATGGACTGGGGGTAAAACCCGGACCGGATCCGCCCTGGGAATGGACTGGGGGTAAAACCCGGACTGGATCTGCCCTGGGAGTGGACTCGGGTTAAAACCCGGACCGTATCCTCCCTGGGAATGGACTGGGGGTAAAGCCAGGACATGATCCGCCCAGGTAAATGACTAGCGGTAAACCTAGGTCTGGATCCGTGCTGGGGAATGGACTGGGGGTAAATGCTGGACCAGAACCGCCCTGGGAATGGACTGGCGGTTAAACCCGGACCGGATCCACCCTGGGAATGGACTGGTGGTTAAACCCGGACCAGATCTGCCTTGGGAGTGGACTGGGGGGAATACCTGGGCCGGATCCACCCTGGTAATTGACTGGGGGTAAAACCCGCACCAGATCCGCCCTCGGAATGGACTGGGGGTTAATCCTGGACCGGTTCCTCCCTGGGAATTGACGGGGGGTAAATCCTCGACCAGATCTGTTCTGGATATGGACTGCAGGTAAAACCCGGACCGGATCTGGCCTGGGAATTGACTGGGGGTAAAACCCGGAGTCGATCAACCCAGGGAAATGACTAGCAGTAAAACTAGGACTGGATCCGTGGTGGGGAATGGACTGGGGGTAAAACCTGGACCAGATCCTCCCTGGGAAATGACTGGGGGTAAACCCTGGACAGGATCCGCCCTGTGAATGGACTGGGGGTAAAACCCAGACCGGATCCATCTTGGGAATGGAGTGGGGGTAAAACCTGGACAGGATGTGCCCTGGGAATGGACTGGGGGTAAAACCCGGAACGGATCCGCCTTGGGAATGGACTGGTGGTAAAACCTGGACCGGATCCGTCCTGGGAATGAACGGGGGTAAACTCGGACCAGATATGACCTGGGAAATGACTGGGGGTAAATCCCATAACGGAACCGTCCTGTGAATGAACTGGGGGTAAAGCCTGGACCGGATCTGCCCTGGGAATGGACTGGGGGTAAAACCTGTACCGAATCCGCCCTATGAAAGGACTGGGGGTAAAACCCGGACCGGATGAGCCCTGGGAATGATCTGGGGGTAAACCCGAACCAGATCTGCCAGGGGAATGCACTGGGGATAAAACCCGGACCAGATCCGCCTTGGGAATGCACTGGCAGTAAAGCCGGGACTGGATCCGCCCGGGTAAATGACTAGCGGTAAAACTAGGACTGGATCCGTGGTCGGGAATGGACTGAGGGTAAAACCCGGACCGGATCTGCCCTGGGAATGGACTTGGGGTAAAACCTGGACAAGATGCGCCCTGGGAATGAACTGGGGGTAAAGCCCGGACTGGATACGTCCTGGATATGGAATGGGGGTAAAACCCGGACCGGATCCATCCTGGGAATGGACTGGGGGTAAAGCCAGGACCGGATACGCCTGGGTAAATGACTAGCGGTAAAACTAGGACTGGATCCTTGCTGGGGTATGAACTGGGGGTAAATCCTGGACCAAAACCGCTCTGGGAATGGACTGGGGGTAAATCCCGGACCAGAACCGCCCTGGGAATGGACTGGCGGTTAAACCCAGACCGGATCCACCCTGTGAAAGAACTGGGGCTAAAACCTGGACCGGATCCGCCCTGGGAATGGACTTGGGGTAAAACCTGGACAAGGTGCGCCCTGGGAATGAACTGGGGGTAAACGCCGGACTGGATACGTCCTGGATATGGACTGGGGGTAAAACTCGGACCGGATCTGCCCTGGGAATGGACTGGGAGTAAAGCTGGGACCGGATCCGCCCGGGTAAATGACTAGCGGTAAAACTAGGACTGGACCCATGGTGGGGAACGGACTGGGGGTAAAAGCCAGACCAGATCATCCTGGGAGTAGACTGGGGGTAAAACCCAGATCGGATCCGGCCTGGGAATGGACTTGTGGTAAAACCCAGACCAGATCCGCCCTGGGAATAGACGGCGGGTAAAACACGGAGTCGATCCAGCCAGGGAATAGACTTGAGGTAAAACCTAGACAGGATCCGCCCTGGGAATAGACGGCGGGTAAAACACGGAGTCGATCCAGCCAGGGAATAGACTTGAGGTAAAACCTAGACAGGATCCTCCCTGGGAATGGACTGGTGGTAAAAACTGGACCGGATACATCCTGGGAATGAACTGGCGGTAACACCCGGACCGTATCCGCCCTGTGAAAGAACTGGCAGTAAAACCTGGACCGGATCCACCCTGGGAATGGACTGGGGGTAAAACCTGGATCTGACCCACCCTGGGAATAGACTGGGGGTAAAACCCGGACAGCATCCGCCCTGGGAGTGGACTGGGGGTTAAACTGGGATCAGATCCATCCTGGGAATGGACTGCAGGTAAAACCCGAAATGGATCGGTCCTGCGAATGGACTGGCGGTAATACGCGGACCGGATCCGCCTTCGGAATGGACTTCGGGTAAAACCCAGACCGTATCCTCCCTGGGAATGAACTGGGGGTAAATTCGGACCGAATCCACCCTGGGAATTGACTGCGGGTAAATTCTGGACCGGATCCTCCCTTTTAATTGACTGGGGGTAAATCCTGGACTGGATCCGCCCTGGGAAAGGACTGGGGTAAAACCCGGACTAGATCGGCGCTGAAAATGAACTGTGGGTAAAACCTGGACCGAATCTCTCCTGGGAATGGACTGGCAGTAAAACCTGGACCAGATCCACCCTGGGAATGGACTGGGGTAAAACCCGGACTGGATCGGTGCTGAAAATGAACTGTGGGTAAAACCTGGACCGAATCTCTCCTGGGAATGGACTGGCAGTAAAACCTGGACCAGATCCACCCTGGGAATGGACTGGGGTAAAACCCGGACCGGATCTGCCTGGGGAGTGGACTTGGGGTAAAACCCGGACACAATCAGCCCTGGGAATGGACTGGGGGTAAAACCCAGACCGGATTCGTGATGGGAATGGACTGGGGGTAAAACCCGGACCTAATCCTCCCTGCGAATGAACTGGGGGTAAAACCGGACCGAATCTGCCCTCAGAATGGACTGCGCGTAAACCCCGGACCAGATCCGCCCTGGGAAAGGGCGTGGGGTAAAACCAGGACCAGATCCGCCCTGGGAATTGACTGGCAGTAAAACCTGGACCAGATCTGCCCTGGGAATGGACTGGGGGTAAAACCCGAACCGGATCCGCCTGGGAATGGACTGGGGTAAAACCCAGAGTCGATCCGGCCTGGGAATGGACTTGCGGTAAAACCTAGACCGAATCCGCCCTGGGAATGGACTGAAGGTAAAACCCGGACCGCATCCACCCTGGGAAAATGACTAGCAGTAAAGCTAGGGCTGGATCCGTGGAGAGGAATGGACTGGGGTAAAACCCAGACCGGATCCAGCCTTGGAATGGACTGGGGGTAAAAGCCAGACCAGATACGTCCTGGGAATGAACTGGGGGTAAACTCGGACCGGATCTGCCCTGGGAATTGACTGGGGGTAATTCCAGACCGGAACCGCCCTGTGAATGAACTGGGGGTAAGAACCAGACCGGATCCGTCCTGGGAATGTACTGTGGGTAAAACCTGGACTGGATCCAACCTGTGAATGGACTGGGGGTAAAACCCGTACCGGATCCGGCCTTGCAATGGACGTGGAGTAAAAACCAAACCATATCCGCCCTGGCAGTGGACTCGGGGTAAAACCCGTAGTGGATCCTCCTGGGGAATGGACTGGGGGTAAAACCCGGACAGGATCCATCATGGGAATGGACTGGGGTAAAACCCAGACCGGATCCGCCCTGGGAATGGACTGGGGGATAAAACCCGGACCGGACACGCCCTGGGAATGGCCTGGGGGTAAAACCCGGAGTCGATCCGCCCGGGGAAATGACTAGCTGTAAAACTAGGACTGGATCCGTGGTGGGGAATGGACTGGGGGTAAAACCCGGTGTAGGGGAATAGACAGGGATTGGCGACCGGAAGATCACGGGATGTGACAAAAAGATAGACTCCTCCCCATAGGAGTGGCAGGAACAGGAAGCGCAAGAGCTATATAAGCGTGTGACGCAGCTAAATAAACAGACATTTTGTATCCATCATATTGATATCTGTGCATCACTGTCCCCAGGGTGGGTAGAGCCCTGTGTCCCGGAGATATGCGGCCCAAGATAAGTTCTCCCGTAGAAGCGTACAGCTACAAGTGGTGACCCCGACGTGATTGGCGGGGCGGCTTGGCAAGTTCGCCGGGGGGAAAAGATAGCTTGAGGCACGCAGGGGCAGGACGGGGAGCCGCAGGTCGGCGGGCATGCCATGGATTCAGTCGTAAAGGTACTGAAGGGATTGGGGAAGGAATATGGTACTTCGATATCGAAGGCGCCTACCTCAAAGGCCATCCAATGGATGATTACGCAGGGGCTCATACGAAGTCCCGCAGACATATTTAATAAGGATAAGTGGGTGAGAATTAAAGAGGAGTTAGCCGAAAGGGCTATGATGGGAAAAACCCAGTACATACAGCTCTGGGGAAAGATACACCGATTACTATTGAAAGCTCCGGATGATCAGGAGACGTGGCGGCAGGCGCGGCGGTGCCTGCACGGTGCTACAGGCGACAGTAGCCCGGAAAGAGACCCGGGGGGCAGTGGGGACGGGGGCAAGCATCGCGGGGGATGGGAAAGAAGGGGAGAGTTCGGACGGAGTAGCCTGGCCAGCGACTCAGTCTGAGGCTCCCAAAGAGGTGGATCGGGAAGCGGCGGTGTTCCCTGTTGAGCCAGCAGGACCCTTGGAATGCCCCCCCCGCATACCCCTGGGATGATTTGGCACAGGCGCGGGCGCCTGCGCGCGAGGAGGGTGACGTGGCAGTGGACGCAGCGGGAGTGACGGAGCGGAAGGAGAAAGATGACCAGCGCCGGAAGCAGCGCCGGCAGCGGCACCGCCCTCTGCCCGACCCTCGAGACTGGCTCCCGGGGCAACCCTTGAGATGGGAATCGGACGAGGAGGGGGGTTGGGGTGCCTGGAGGGGAGGACGGGGGGGTATAGGACAACCTCGAGTAGCAGCGAATCAGACATTGGGGGAGAAACCGATGCCTACATGTGGGAAGAGGGGGCAGCTTGCCTGCAGCGCGCAAAAAAGAGGCATAAGGCAGCAGAGACTCGGAGGACCAATCAGAAGGAGGGAGGAGAGGGACCGCCAAAAGGGGAGGTCCGGGGCGCTGCAGCTCCGGAGGGGTCCGTGGAAGACGTGCTGCGGCAGCTGCAGCAGGTTATGCGCGCACTCGGGGAAGTAACTCGGCGGCAGACAGACTCTTAACGAAGGGGGCGCCCCAGCGACAGTCAGTCGAGTTACCTAACTGGCGGCTGATAGCTAGAGATTGTAGCCTCGATGGAGTAAGGATAGAGATGCCCGGGATCTTCCCTGTCCGACTAGCTCCAGGAGGAGGGGTGGAGTGGACGCCGATAGATGCCAAGCTAGTGCGAAGTTTATGGCGAGAAATTAGAGAAAAGGGGCTGAAAGACGAAGGAGTAGGATTGCTGCTGGACGCTGCGCATGCAGCGCCGTTGACCCCCTCTGATGCTAAGCAGTTGGCGAAAGCAATATTGGCTCCCACAATGTACATACTTTGGAAGGAGGCAATGCACAGTGCCTGCCATGCCCTAGTACAACAAGCGGCGGCAGTTCCGGGCCACCCGCTGAGAGGGACCACCCTTGACCGGCTCACTGGCAGAAGTCAAGGACTGGAAACCCCGCAGTTGCAAGCAGCAGAATTAAGGGGCAGGGAGCTGCAAGCGGTAACGGAGAGTTCCCGCAGAGCGTATAGCGAAGTGGGCAGGTATGAGAAAAAAGCAGAACCTTGGCAAAAGATACAGCAAGGACTAGCAGAGCCATTTACAACGTTTTGTGACAGGTTGCAGAAGGCTATTATAGAATCAGAATTGCCACCAGCAGCCAAGGAGGTAGTCCTTAAGGATTGCCTCCGAAATCAAGCAAATCTGCAAACACAAGATATCCTCCGCACCCTGGTGGTAGGGGCGCCGTTGGGTCAAACCATTAGGCATGTCTTGCGCCAGGAGGCGTTGAATCAGCATGGCGGTGCGGGAGCGCACGTCTGCCAGAACCCTGACTGTGGAAGCGAAGAAAGGGTGATGGTGCAAGCGGCCGGGGTGGGGCTGAGATGTCACTTGCATGGGCGGCAAGGGCACTTTAAAGCTGGGTGCCCGCTAGCGGAAAGGGGAGGACGTAATGGAGGAGGAGCGCGCCCAGTAGGGAGGTGCTGGGTGTGTGGGAAGCCAGGACACCTGGCAAGAGATTGTCCAACTACGAAGCCGGGAAACGGCCAAAGGAGGGCGAAGCGTGGGGGATTCGTGCCTCCTGTGAGTCAAATGGCCCCCATCATGGTGCCAGCGCCAGGAGCTTGGCCCACCATAGCGGACCAAGGGGGAGTGAAACTTCAGGCAGGGGAGCAGAACCAGCAAGATTTGCAGGTTACAGCCCCCGCGTGGCCTTGGTCATAGGCTGTGACGAGAGACCCATGGCAGCAGTGATGATTACCCCGCAAGAGCCGAGTTGCCCGGCACGGATATGCCTGGGAATGTTAGTGGATACCGGGGCAGATGTCACAGTGATGCCACTCGAACGGTGGCCACCAACTTGGCCCCTTGCCATGGGAAAACGTACAATAGGGGTAGGAGGAGAACAACAGACGAGAACTAGTACTTGCCCTGTAAAACTCGAAGTCATGGACGAGGAGGCAGGGAAGCTCCTCATGGCCGTAGTGACCATACTAGTAGCAGATGGGGTAGCAAGCCCCTTGTTGGGGCGAGACGCCCTTGCCCAGATGGGGATCGGGTTGAAAAATTTAGCATAAGGGCCACTGCCTCAGAGGGATTTCGTCACCACAAGTTAGTGTGGAAAACCGAACAGCCCGTCTGGGTGGAGCAGTGGCCCCTGACAACAGAGAAAACAGAGGCTGTAAGAGCTATAGTAAAACGAGAGCACGAAGCAGGGCACCTAGAGCCCTCGATGAGCCTGTGGAACACCCCTATATTTGCTATAAAAAAGAAAGATAAAAACCAATGGAGGATGCTGCATGACCTTAGAGCAGTAAATCAGCAAATGGAGGACATGGGGCCTCTCCAACCTGGCCTACCAGACCTGAGTGCTGTCCCGAAAGGATGGCGAGTCATTGTTTTAGATATCAAAGACTGCTTCTTCAGCATTCCGCTACATCCAGATGATAGAAAGAGATTTGCCTTTACTCTGCCCGCGGTGAACCGCGCAGAACCAGGTAGTAGATGGCAGTGGACAGTACTTCCGCAGGGGATGAAAAATTCTCCAGCGATCTGCCAGAGGTATGTGGCTTCTGCATTGCAGCAAGTAAGGCAACAGTATCAGGACAGAATCTACATGATCCACTACATGGATGATGTCCTCATAGCTGCGCCCACCGAGGTGTTGTGTGAACAAGTCTTTTCAGACACCCAAAGGGGCCTTGCGGGACAGGGCCTCAAGGTAGCTGAGGCAAAGGTACAGCGAGGACCAGTGTGTGGATTTCTGGGTGCTAGAATAGAAGGGGATTCCATACAAGCTCAGCCTATTAAACTTACACCTAAGGTTAAAAATTTACACGATGTACAGAAGCTGGTAGGAGCACTGCAGTGGTTGCGGACATTCGTGCGCGTCACCGGTGAGGAGATGCAACCTTTCTATGCATTGCTGAAAGGGCCCGACCCATGGGAGCCCAGGACTTTAGACGCTGAGGCAGTCCAGCAGTTGCAGATGATAGAACGTCGAATGCAAAAGGAAGGAGTATGGCGGTGGGACCCTCAGGAGGAATTAATTGCAGGTTGGATTCTGACCGCCAGTGGAGGGTTAGGATTGCTATATCAAATACGGGCGGGGGAAGAAAAACCACTGCGATGGGTATATCAGAAGGTTCCCAAGGATGCGTTCTCCACAAAAGTCAAGGTAGCCGGGGGAACGATTTGGCGTCTGCGACGGGAAAGCAAGGGAATCTTTGGGAAGGAGCCAGATAAGCTGACAGTGCTGTGGAATGGGAAGAAATGGCGGAAGGTGGTAGAGAGTGAAGAGGATATACAATTGGCAGTATACTCATACCCAGGGAAAATCGTCACAGGCACGGTACAGAGGTGGGCCGAGACAGCCAAAGTGGTGGATTTGAGTGTGGATAGTAGAGTTTTGGATACCCCTCACCCAGGACCAACATATTTCGCAGACGCTTCCTCGAAGACGAACAGAGCGGCAGTAGTGTGGAAACAAGAGAATAGTTGGATGCGCCAGACGTATGAGGAGCAGGGTAAAAGTGTGCCGTGGCTGGAGGCGAAAGCGCTAGAGATGGCCCTGCGAAAGGATATAGATCAGCATATAAATGTGTGCACAGACTCCTTATACGTGTATAAATTAGTCATGTCCATGAAACGAGAGGGTGTACCACACACGGAAATTGCCTTGATGCTAGAGATTGCTTTATCGCAGCGAGGAGCAACTGTGACAGTAATTGACATTCGCAGTCATCAGACAGGGCCTGGACCACTGATTGAGGGGAATCGCATGGCTGATGGGGCAGCCGCGGGAGTCTGGACATTGGCGGAGGCAAAGAAACTGCATGAACAGCTGCACCTGGGTGCTAAAGCCTTGGCAAAGGAGTGTGGCATCTCAATAAGAGCAGCAAGAGAAGTAGTAGCCACCTGTCCTTACTGTCAGCACTCGCCATTGTGGGAAGCAGGAGTCAACCCTCGAGGACTGGAAGCAAATGCTATCTGGCAGACTGACTTTACTGAATGTCCACAGTTGGCCCCCGGACGGCACCTGGCAATTACAATTGATACATATAGTGGAGTCATCATGGCTACTCAACATCGGAAGCAGACCGCAATGCATTTGACTGCGCATTGGACCACGGTAATGGCGTGGCTTGGAAAGCCTACCGAGATAAAAACAGATAATGGACCATGCTTTCGGGCTTGCAGTACCGAAGAATGGTGTAAAGCTTGGAATATTGTATTAAAACACGGCATTGATTACAATAGCACAGGGCAGGCAATAGCTGAACGCGCTCATCGCACCTTGAAAGCAAAAATAATACAGCTTGGGGAGGGGAGGGGTATAAGGGAGCTATACCCATAGCAGCTCAGCAAACTATTTTAATGCATGCATTATATTCGCTTAATCATTTTATACGCGGGCAGGAGCAAGTTACAGCAGTGGAGAAGCACTTTGGCAAAGCTCAAGCAGGCGAGCGCTATCCACAGGTACGAGTAAGGTTCCCAGGCAGTGAGCAATGGGAGAGAGGATGGAAACTGAGATGCCTGGGGAGGGGCTACGCTGCAGTTGAGAATGAAGGGCGCATAGAGTGGGTGCCTGCAAAGTGTGTGAAAGCAGAACTGTGCAAGGATGTACAATGAATAATCCCTTTCTGAGTTGTCTCTTTGCAGGGTCTGCTGACATGGATCCTCATGCTAGCCGTACCATTGGGAAAAGAAATGAGCTCCTTGACAAGATCGCAAGCAATATTGCAGCGAGAGCGACACTGGGAAAGGGCGGCAAAAGAGAGATATGAACTGGGACTGGATAGTAATAATTGGGGGGATCTTGTTGTGTGTAGTAACCATGGTTACTTGTGGGCTGCCATTGTTATGCTGTGTTATAAGACAAATCAAAGAGCGCCTGCGAGAGTTACATGAATATAGACCTGACCACAATATGTATCCGCTTACGCAAGTAGCTTTGTAGAATTTTTAGTAGCATGGGGAGGGGGAGATGTAGGGGAATAGACAGGGATCGGTGACCGGAAGATCACGGGATGTGACGGAAAGATAGACTCCTCCCCATAGGAGTGGCAGGAACAGGAGGCACAAGAGCTATATAAGCGTGTGACGCAGCTAAATAAACGGACATTTTGTGTCCGTCATATTGATCTCTGGGCATCACTGTCCCCAGGGTGGGTAGAGCCCTGTGTCCCGGAGATACGCAGCCCAAGATAAGTTCTCCCGTAGAAGCGTACAGCTACACCCGGACCTGATCCGCCCTGAGAATGGACTGGGGGTAAAACCCGGATCAGACCCACCCTGGGAATAGACTGGGGGTAAAACCCGGACCGGATCCGCCCTGGGAGTGGACTGGGGGTAAAACTGGGATCTGATCCATCCTGGGAATGGACTGCAGGTAAAACCCGGAATGGATCGGGCCTGCAAATGGACTGGCGGTAATACACGGATCGGATCCGCCCTCGGAATGGACTTCGGGTAAAACCCAGAGTCGATACAGCCAGGGAAATGACTTGTGGTAAAACCTAGACCGGATCGTCCCTGGGAATGGACTGGTGGTAAAACCCAGAGCAGATCAGGCCTTGGAATGGACATGGAGTAAAAACCAAACCGGATCCGCCCTGGCAGTGGACTCGGAGTAAAACCCGAAATGGATCCTCCCTGGGAATGGACTGGGGGTAAAACCCAGACAGGATCCGTCCTCGGAATGGACTGGGGTAAAACCCAGACCGGATCCACCCTGGGAATGGACTGGGGATAAAACCCAGACCGGACCCGCTCTGGGAATGGACTGGGGGTAAAACCCGGACAGCATCCGCCCTGGGAATGGACTGGGGGTAAAACCCGGAGTCAGTCTACCCGGGGAAATGACTAACTGTAAAACTAGGACTGGATCCGTGGTGGGGAATGGACTGGGGATAAAACCCGGATCGGACCCACCCTGGGAATAGACTGGGGGTAAAACCTGGACCGGATCCGGCCTGGGAATGAACTGGGGGTAAAGTTGGACCAGATCCACCCTGGGAATTGACTGCGGGTAAATCCTGGACCGTATCCTCCCTTTTAATTGACTGGGGGTAAATCCTGGACCGGATCCTCCCTGGGAATGGACTGGTGATAAACCCCAGTCCAGACCCGTCCTGGGAATGGACTGGGGTAAAACCCGGACTGGATCGGCACTGAAAATGAACTTGGGATAAAACCTGGACCGAATCTCTCCTGGGAATGGACTGGCGGTAAAACCTGGACCAGATCCACCCTGGGAATGGACTGGGGGTAAAACCCGGACCGGATCTGCCTGGGGAATGTACTTGGGGTAAAACCCGGGCCTGATCCGCCCAGGAAATGGACTGGGGGTAAAACCCGGACCGGATCCGCCCTGAGAATGGACGGGGGGTAAAACCTGGACCGGACCAGCCCTGGGAATGGACTGGGGGTAAAACCCAGACCGGATTCGTGATGGGAATGGACTGGGGGCAAAACCCGGACCTAATCCTCCCTGCGAATGAACTGGGGGTAAAACCGGACTGAATCTGCCCTCGGAATGGACTGCGCGTAAACCCTGGACCAGATCCGCCCTGGGAAAGGGCGTGGGGTAAAACCAGGACCAGATCTGGCCTGGGAATGGACTGGGGATAAAACCCAGACGGGATCCGCCCTGGGAATGGACTGGCGGTAAAACCCGGACCGGATCCGCCGTGGGAATGGACTGGGGGTAAAACCCAGAGTCGATCCGGCCTGGAGAATGGACTGGGGGTAAACCCCAGAGTCGATCCGGCCTGGGAATGGACTTGCGGTAAAACCTGGACTGGGTCCGCCCTGGGAGTGGACTGGGGGAAAAACCCGGACCGCATCCACCCTGGGAAAATGATTAGCAGTAAAGCTAGGGCTGGATCCGTGGAGAGGAATGGACTGGGGTAAAACCCAGACCTGATCCAGCCTTGGAATGGACTGGGGGTAAAAGCCAGACTGGATCCGTCCTGGGAATGGACTGGAAGTAAAACCTGGACCGTACCCTCCCTGGGAATGGACTGGGGGTAAAACCTGGACCGGATGTGCCCGGAAAATGGACTGGTAGTAAAATCCGGACCGGATCCGCCCTGGGAGTGGACTCAGGGTAAAACACGGAACGGATCCACCCTGGGAATGAACTGGGGGAAAACCCGGACAGGATCCACCCTGGGAATGGGCTGGGGGTAAAACCTGGACCGGATCTTTCCTGGGAATGGAGTGGGGGTAAAACCCGGAGTCGATCCGCCTGAGTAAATGATTAGTGGTAAAACTAGGACTGGATCCGCCCAGGGAATGCACTGGGGGTAAAACCTGGACCAGATCCGCTCGGGGAATGGACTGGGGATAAAACCCAGATGGGATCCGCCCTGTGAATGATCTTGGGGTAAAACCTGGACCGTATCAGTCCTGGGAATGGACTGGGGGTAAAACCCGGACCGGATGCACCCTGGGAATGGACTGGCGGTAAACCCGGACAGGAACCACCCTGGGAATGGACTTGCTTTAAAACATAGACCCGATCCGCCCGGGGAATGGACTTGCGGTAAAACCTAGACCGGATCCGCCCTAGGAGTGGACTCGCGGTAAAACGCGGGCCGGATCCGCCTGTGGAATGTATTGGGAGTAAATACCGGACCGTATCCTCCCTGGGAATGGACAGGGCATAAACTCGGAAAGGATCCGCCTCGGGAATTCACTGCGGGTAAATGTCGGACCGCAACCGCCCTGGGAGTATACTGTGGGTTAAACCCGGACCGGATCCGCCCTGGGAATGGACTGGCAGCAAAACCCGGACCGGATGTGCCCTGGGAATGGACTGGGGGTAAAACCCGGAGAGCATCCGCCCTGGGAATGGACTGAAGGTAAAACCCAGAGTCGATCTGGTCGGGGAAATGACTAGCTGTAAAACTAGGACTGGATGCGTGGTGGGGAATGGACTGGGGGTAAAACTGGGATCAGATCCATCCTGGGAATGGACTGCGGGTAAAACCCGGAATGGATCGGGCCTGCGAATGGACTGGCGATAATACACGGACCGGATCCCCCCTCAGAATGGACTGGGGGTAAAACCCAGACCGGGTCTGCCAGGGGAACGGACTTGGGGTAAAACCTGGGCCTGATCCGCCCAGGAAATGGACTGGGGGTAAAACGTGGACCGGATACGCCCTGGGAATGGACGGGGGGTTAAACCCAGACCGGACCCGCCCTGGGAATGGACTGGGGGTAAAACCCATACCGGATTTATCCTGGGAATGGAGAGGGGGTAAAACCTGGACGGTATCCTACCTGGGAATGAACTAGGGGTAAAACTGGACCGGTTCTGCCCTGGGAATGGACTGCGGTTAAACCCCGGACCAGATCCGCCCTGGGAAAGGGCGTGGGGTAAAACATAGACCGGATCCGCCCTGGGAGTGGACTGTGGGTAAAACCAAGAGGGTATCCAACCTTGGAATGGACTGGGGGTAAATCCCAGACCGGAATAGCCCTGGGAATGGACTGCCGGTAAAACCCGGACCGGATCCACCCTGGGAATGGACTGGAGGTAAAACCCGGACCGGATCCACCCTGGGAATTGACTGGGGGTAAAACCCTGACCGGATCCGACCTTGCAATCTACTGGGTGTAAAACCCTGACCAGATCCGACCTTGCAATGGACTGGGGGTAAAACCCAGAGCGCATCCTCCTGGGGAATGGACTGGGGGTAAAATCAGAGTCGATCCGGCCTGGGAATAGACTTGAAGTAAAACTTAGACTGGGTCCGCCCTGGGAGTGGACTGGGGGTAACATCCGGACCAGATCCACCCTGGGAATGGACTGGGAGTAAACCCGGAACAGACCAGCCCTGGGAATGGACTGGGGGTAAAACCCAGACCGGATTTGTCCTGGGTATCGACTGGGGGTAAAACGGGGACCTAATCCTCCATCGGAATGAACTGGGGGTAAAACCGGACCGGATCTGCCCGGGGAATGGACTGGGGGTAAAACCAGAACCAGATCCGCCCTGGGAAAGGACCAGTGGTAAAACTAGGACCGGATCCGCCCTGGGAATGGACTGTGGGTAGAAACCAGACCTGATCCGCCCTGGGAAAGGTCTTGGGGTAAAACCCAGACCTGATCCACCCTGGGAATGGGCTAGGGGTAAAACCTCGACCGGATACACCCGGGGAATGGACTGGTGGTAAAATCAAGACCGGATCCGCTGTGGGAATAGACGAGGGTAAAACCCGGAATGGATCCGTCCTGAGAATGGACTGGAAGTAAAACCCGGACCGGATGCACCCTGGGAATGAACTGGGGGTAAAACCCAGACCGGATCCACCCTGGGAATGGACTGGGGATAAAACCCAGAGTCGATCCAACCGGGGAAATGACTAGCTGCAAAACTAGGACTGGATCCGTGGTGGGGAATGGACTGGGGGTAAAACCCGGACCGGATCCTCCCTGGGAATGGACTGGGGGTAAACTTGGACTGGATCCACCCTGGGAATTGACTGGGGGTAAATCCCAGACCGGAATCGCCCTGGGAATTGACTGGGGGTAAAACTTGGACCGGATCTGCCCTCGAAACAGACTGGCGGTAAACCCCAGAGTCGATCCGGCCTGGGAATAGACTTGCGGTAAAAGCTAGACTGGGTCCGCCCTGGGAGTGGACTCAGGGTTAAACTCGGACCGGATCTGCCCTGGGAATGGACTGGGGGTAAAACCCGGACAGGATGCTCCCTGGGAATGGACTGGGGGTAAAACCCGGACTGGATCCGTCCTGGATATGGACTGGGCGTAAAACCCGGACCGGATCCGTCCTGGGAATGTACTGTGGGTAAAACCCGGACCGGATCTCCGCTGGGAATGGACTGGCGGTAAACCTTAGACCAGATCCTCCCTGGGATTGGACTGGGGGTAAAACCCGGACCAGATATGTCCTGGAATGAACGGGGTGTAAACTCGGATGGGATCTGCCCTGGGAATTGACTGGGGGTAAATCCCAGACCGGAACCGCCCTGTGAATGGACTGGGGGTAAGACCCAGATCTGATCTGTCCTGGGAATGGACTGGCGGTAAAACCTGGACCAAATCCGCCCTGGGAATGGACAGGGCATAAATTCTGACCAGATCCGCCCTGGGACTTGAGTGGGGGTAAATCCCGGACCAGAACTGCCCTGGGAGTGGACTAGCGGTAAAACCCAGACCGGATCCACCCTGGGAAAGAACGTGGGGTAAAACCCAGACCAGATCCGTCCTGGGACTGGACTGGGGGTAAAACCCGGACCGGATCCGCCCTGGGAGTGGACTGGGAGTAAAACCCGGATCGGATCCGGCTTGGAAAAGGACTTGGGGTAAACCCAGACCAGATTCGCCAGGGGAATGGACTGGCGGTAAAACTTGGATCGGGTCTGTCCTGGGAATGGTCTCCCGGTAAAACACGGAACAGATCAGCCCTGGGAATGGACTGGCGGTAATACACGGACCGGATCCGCCCTTGGAATGGACTTGCGGTAAAACCCAGACCGGATCCGCCCTGGGAATGAACTGGGGGTAAAACCTGGACCAGATCCGGCCGTGGAATGGACTGAGGGTAAAACCCGGACCGGATCCGCCGTGGGAATGGACTGGTGGTAAAACCCAGAGCAGATCTGGCCTGGGAATGGACGTGGAGTAAAAACCAAACCGGAACCTCCCGGGAAATGGACTGGGGGTAAAACATGGACAGGATCCATCCTGGGAATGGACTGGGGGTAAAACCCAGACCGGATCCGCCCGGTGAATGGACTGGCAGTAAAACCCAGACCGGATACGCCCGGGGAATGGACTGGCAGTAAAGCCGGGACCGGATCCGCCCTGGGAATTGACTGGGGGTAAATCCCGGACCAGAACCGCCCTGGGATTGGACTGGTGGTTAAACCCAGACCGGATCCGCCCTGGGAATGAACTGGGGATAAAACCCGGACCGGATCAGTCCTGGGAATGGACTGGGGGTAAAACCCGGACCAGACTAGCCCTTGAATGGATTGGGGGTAAAATCTGGACCGGATCCGCCTTGGGAATGGACTGGGGGTAAAACCCGGAGTCGATATGACCGGGGAATGGACTTGTGGTAAAACCTAGACCGGATCCGCCCTGAGAGTGGACTTGGGGTAAAACCTGGGTCGGATCCGCCCAGGGAATGGACTGGGCGTAAAACCCAGACCGGATCCACCCTGGGAATGGACAGGGCATAAATTCTGACCGGATCCGCCCTGGGACTTGAGTGGGGGTAAATCCCGGACCGGAACCGCCCTGGGAATGGATGGCGGTTAAACCCGGACCAGATCCGCCCTGTGAATGAACTGGGGGTAAAACCTGGACCGGATCAGTCCTGGGAATGGACTGGGGATAAAACCCGTGCAGCATGCGCCCTGGGAATGGGCTGGGGGTAAAACCCGGACCGGATCCGCCCTGGGAATGCAGTAGGGGTAAAACCCGGAGTCGATCAAGCTGGGGAATGGATGGCGGTAAAACGCGGGTCGGATCTGCCTGGGGAATGGACTGGGGGTAAAGCCCGGACCGTATCCTCCCTGGGAACGGACTGGGGGTAAAACCTGGACAGGATCCTTCGTGGGAATGGACTGCGGGTAAAACCCAGACCGGATGCGCCCTGGGAACGGACTGGCAGTAAAACCCGGACCGGATACGCCCTGGGAATGGATTGGGGGTAAAGCCGGGACCGGATCTGCCCGGGTAAATGACTAGCGGTAAAACTAGGACTGGATCCGTGGTGGGGAATGCAGTGGGGGTAAAACCCGGAGTCGATCAAACTGGGGAATGGACTTGCGGTTAAAGCTAGACCGGACCCACACTGGGAATGCACTGGGGGTAAAACCCGGACTGGATCTGCCCTGGGAATGGACTGGCAGCAAAACCCGGACCGGATCCGCCCAGGGAATGGACTGGGGGTAAAGCCGGGACCGGATCCGCCCTGGCAATGGAGTGAGGGTAAAACCCGGAGTCGATCCGGTCGGGGAATGGACTTGCGGTAAAACCTAGACTGGGTCCGCCCTGGGAGTGGACTCAGGGTAAAACCTGCACCGGATGTGCCCGGGGAATGGACTGGGCGTAAAACCCAGGCCGGATACGCCCTGGGACTTGAGTGGGGGTAAAACCCGGACCAGATCCGCCCTGGGAATGGACTAGGGGTAAAACCTGGACCAGATCCGCCCTTGGAATGGACTGGTGGTAAAACCCATTCCGGGTCTGCCCTGGGAATGGACTGGCGGTAAAACCCAGACCGGATCCACTCTGGGAATGGACTGTGGGTAAAACCCGGACCGGACCCACCCTGGGAATGGACTTGCGATAAAACCCAGGCCAGATCTGCCCTTGGAATGGACTGGGTGTAAATCTGGCCTGGATCCGGCTGGGAAGGGAGCAGGGTTAAACTGACATTGGGGGTAAACCCTGTCCTGGATTCAGCTGGGAATGGACTGGTGTATCCATTCCTGCCCTGTACCTCATACCTGTACTAAGTACCAGGTGAGTCAAGTAGTGACTTCTACATGAGCTACTGGTGTTGCTTCCGAAGCTCCTTGTGTCCCTGGGCTTCTGTGGTGTTGGTGCTGTTTTGTCCCTCTGGGTGACGGGCACATTTGAGCTCTCTCATCTCCTTGGGTAAGTGTGTTTTGATGTTGAGAGAAGCAGAGTTGTTTGTCTGAGGTGACGGTTTGAGAACTTGGCAATGTTTGGCAGCCTGTATATCAGAAAGTGCACTTGTGTCCTACTGTTCCTTTTTTTCTTGTCTGGTGGTGGTTTGGGTGGTCAGGGGTTGTAAGATTGTTTAATAGTAGGGTGTGTTGTTTTGTTTGTTTTTTCATTGTAAGTGCATTTCTTTATTGCTGGCATTCCTAACTGTACTGAAGATGGAAGCTCGTGTCTTTTCACTAGTATTGCAGTTGTGATTCAGCCCCAGGCGTCAACTAAACACCACACAGCCGCTCGCTCACTCCCCCCCACCGTGGGACGGGGGAGAGAATCGGAAGAGGAAAAGCACAAAAAAAACCCCAAAACCCCAAACTTGCAGGTTGAGATAAGAACAGTTTAATACTTACAATAAAAATAATGATTATAATAATAATGATGATAATAAAAATAACGATAATATAATGAAAAGGGAAAGCATAAAAAAAGAAAAAAACAGAAACAAACAATACAACTGCTCACCACCCACTGACCGACCCTGCCCATCCCCGAGCTGCAATTGCTGCCTCCCTGCCCCGGTCAGCTCCTCCCAGTTAACATACTGGGGATGGCGTCACGTGATATGGAATATCCCTTTGGCCACTTGGAACCCTCTCTCTTAGCTGCACCCCTTCCCCTCCTGGCTTCTTGTGCACCCAGCGGAGCATGGGAAGCTAGAAAAGTCCTTGACTAGTACAAGCACTACCCAGCAAAAACCAAAGCATGGGTGTGTTATCAACATTGTTGTGATACTAAGTCCAAAGCACAGCACTATGCCAGCTGCAGTGAAGAAAATTAACTCTATCCCAGGTAAAACCATGACAGCTGTTTACTGTTGAAGTTGTTGCCACTGTCTCCTAATTGGGGTGATAGTGAGTAGCTGTGGTGTAGGGGTTAGGGGCTGTTGGGAAGGTGTGGGGTTCCTTCCCTGGCAGTTCAGGAGGAGAAGAGAAGGGGTCCTAAGGTTTTAGGGACCAGAGGATGGTTGGGAAAGGGAGGTGGGTTCATCAGCTTTTCTCAGATGGGTTTTGCCATTGGATTTGGGTGTCTATGAGGTCTGTTCTGTTTTGGTCTCTTGTTTTGGCGACGAGAGGTCGTGACAAAGTGACGAGAGACGCGGCGTAAACTGAGCGGGTCTCACATTGCACCATGCGGGGCTGTGTGTCGGACGAGTCTCATCTCAGGACGCGTGAGGCACGAAGAAGAAAGGTGCACTCTGCAACTCTGAGGCCTCCGCTCCTCCGTGCCATTTCAGTACTTCATTTCCTGACCTAATTTTTGCATCCATCCCTTCACAGTCCAATTGGATGTTGCAGTCATCGTTAGTTAGAGGTATCAACTGAGTAAGAGCCAGAGTAAGTACTAGGTACTGGTACCCAGCTGCTGCTAGGGGGTGGGGCTTGTCACTAACAGGGTGGGCCAGGGGAAACCAGCACCACTCCCCAGTCCATCACCAGGAGATGGAGCCTGTTGCTAAGGGGGTGGGGCCAGGGGAGCCTAGCACCACCTCCCCTACCTTAGCCATGGGGGTGGGGCCCGTCACTAAGGGGGTGGGAGACAGGGACCCCGCACCACGCCCCCGCCCTCCTACTAGGGGTTGGGGCCTGTCCCTAAGGGAGGGACCAGCCAGCACAAGAAGAAAATGCCACTCCCATGGACAACTCCCCCGCTGCAGTACCCAATTTTGGTCACTTGGTGGCAGCAGAGCATCAGATTCAACATCAACCAGGTGCTTTCAACTGCAGAGCTGGCCTCTGAAAACAGGGAGACACACTGTTGGGAACAGAAGCAAGCCTGGCAAGAGAACAGCAGGAATGTCTGTGTGGCTGTGAAAGGGCTGCCAAGAAAAGGCAAGTACAAGCAGTAACTCCTAGTCTTGGCACCTCTGGTGTGGGAGAAAGCACCGTGTGTTTGCAAAGTTGGAGATGGGCTCTGAAAACAGCGAGAGATGCTCTAGGGAACATTAGGAAGCCTGGCAAGAGCACAGCTGCACTGACACTGTTGCGAGAAAGGGCTGCCAATCAGCCTGCGGTCCTAAAACCTTAGAAACCCCTTCGCTTCTCCCGAACTGTCACGGAAGGGAACCCACCCCTTCCCGACAGATCCTGCCCTGCATTTGCAGTCCTAAAGCCCCGGGCTCTGACCCTACTCTTCCAAAGCCTGCCCTGCGTTCTGAGAGCACCTCCTCTCTTCCATCTTCTCACAGGCGCCGTGCTCTGCTACAGGCCCACAACAGAAGCGCAGTCCTGACGCTTAGAATCTACGAGGGCCTGCTGCAGCTGCTGCAGAGCTTCTAGGGACAGCAATGGATACAGGGGGTGGCGATAAAGAAAAGCAATGGACTGCTCCCTACCCTGAAAGGCACTAGGCCTTATATCCCAGCTGCTTTCTTGAGGGAGGCTAAAATTCCATACACAGATGCGTGCCATATACTCACTGTAACCTGAACTGCAGGAGCTCACTATAGGCCCTATTAAGAAATCATGTCAACTTAAATACTAAAATACAAAACAGTAAACCGCATACCCAAATGTGCAAACAAGTATTGGTTTCTCCCACACCAATGTTGCGGGGACTCAGAGTTACTGCTTGTACTTGCCTTTTCTTGGCAGCCCTTTCACAGCCACACAGACATTCCTGCTGTTCTCTTGCCAGGCTTGCTTCTGTTCCCAACAGTGTGTCTCCCTGTTTTCAGAGGCCAGCTCTGCAGTTGAAAGCACCTGGTTGATGTTGAATCTGATGCTCTGCTGCCACCAAGTGACCGACATTGGGTACTGCAGCGGGGGAGTTGTCCATGGGAGTGGCATTTTCTTCTTGTGATGGCAGGTCCTTTCATTAGTGATAGGCTGTACCAACTCGTAACAGCGGGGGATTGCTCTGGTGCCTGTCTCTCCCACCCCCTTAGCAAGAGTCCCCACCCCCCAGCTAAGGCCTGAGACGTGGTGCTAGGCTTACCTTTCGTTACCTTTTAGCAACAGTTGTCACCTCCTGCTGTTGTCCTGGTGTCTCTGTTGGGCTTCCCTTTTCACTCCCCTCTTAGCAATTGTCCCCATGTCCTGGTGATATCCTGGCGGGCAGTGCTGTGCTTCCAATGCCCCACCACCTTAGTGATAGGCCCTGCACCCTGGCAACAGAGTGGTGAGGGCTGTGCCATGTGCCCGTTTCCTGGCCCACCTTAATGCCAGTTCCCATCCTCTGATGATGGCCTGTGGGGGCGGAGCAGGTCTTCTCTGGCCCTGCCTTCTGGTGACAGCTTAGGGATGGTTGTGCTGAGTCCCCCTTGCCCCACCCCCATAGTAACCCCCCTGCCTGCTCATGAATGCCCAGGGGTTGTTTCCAGGCTGTCCTGACAGCACCCCTCTGGCTAAGGCCCAGGAGGTTGTCCTAGGCCCCCCTGGCTCCACACCTTAGCAATAGGCCCTACCTTCTGGTGAAGGCCTGGGCATGGTTCTTTGCTCCCCTGACCCCACCCTCTTAGCAACAGTGGCCACCTTCTTGTGATACCCTGGGGGGTAGTTCTACGCTCCCCCCTCCCCATCCCCTTAGTGATAGGCCCCGACCCACCTTGATAGCCCAGTGATGGTGGTGCTTTCTGCCCATGACCACATCAGCCTTAGTGATAGGCCGTGTGCCTTGGTGAATGCCCAGGTGGCAGTTTGAGGCCCCTCTGGCCCCTTCCTTTAGGTACAGGGCCTGCCCCCCTATCTAAGGATGAGGGGTGTGCTAGGCCACACTGGCCCCGTGCCTTAGGAAAAGGCCCTACCTCCTCATGATGGCCTGGGCAGAGGTGGTTGGCTCCCCTGGCCCACCCCCTTAGTCACAGGCTGCACCCCTATTAATGACCCAAGGGTAGTGCTGGGTCCACTTGGCCCCACCCCCTTAGCAACAGCCCCTGCCTCCTGATGACAGCTCAGGGAGCATGGTGCTGTGTCCCCCTGGTGCCATCGCCCTTAGTGATAGGACCTGCCCCCTGGTGAATGCCATGTGGGTGGTTCCAGGCTCCCCTGGCCCCACCCTTTTAGCAACAAGCTCTGCCTTCCTGGATAAGGCCCTAGGGCGGTGCATGGCTCCCTTTAGCATCAGGCTGCATCTCCTGGTGATCAGCTGGGGGGTGGTGTGGGGCTACCCTGGCCCCTCCCCCCACAGCACTTGGCTTGCATCCTGGTGATGGGGGTGGTGCTGGGTCCCTCTGGCCCCACCCCCTTAATGACAGGCTGTGCACCCTGTAAGTGCCCAGGGAGGGTGGTTCCAGGCTCCCCTGGCCACACCCCTTAGCAACAGGCTGCAACCTCAGCAATGGTCAAGGGTGATGCTGGGTCACTTGCCCCACCCCCTAAATGACAAGCCCCACCCCATGCCAACAGCCCAGGGAGGGCAGTCCCATACGCCCCTTGCCTCACTCACCTTAATGCCAGGCTCTACTCCATGGCAATGGCCTGTCAGGGTGGAGCAGGGCTCCCCTGGCCCTGCCTCCTGGTGACAGCTCAGGGAGGGTGGTGCTGTGTACCCCTGGCCCCACCCTTTAGTGACAGGCCCCACCCCAAGCTAATGCCTTGGAGGTGGTGCTAGGCTCCCATGGCCCAACCCCTTACTAATAGCCCTTATCTCCTGGTAATGGTCTGGGTGGGGATGCTGCTTCCCCTGTCAGTTAATGAATGGCAGGAAGTTTGATGCATTAGTGCCCCTTCCCTCCACCCCTCCTCCACCCCTCCCCCACCCCCTGGCACATTTTTGTTGTTGGCGTTTGGCAGGCATCCCCAATACCTGGGATGAGGAAACTGAGGTACAACAGGGTTGAGGGAGGGAAGGAGCCACCTTGCATGCTTGGCTTGGGGGGGGCAGGGCTAAGTGGGCAGGGCTAAGCAATGCAAGGGGTGTGGTTAGGTGAAGGGGCATGGTTAAGTGGTTAGGTGGGGCATGGCAAAGCATGGGGGCGGGGCCAGGTGGGATCCAGTGTGTCACATCCAGCCCGCACCATTATTGGCCACTGCACCTGTTCAATCAGGAGAGCTCTTCCCATTGGGAAAGGCCTCAGGCTTCCCCCTCCCTCAAGAGCCAGATTCTGGTGGGTGGGTAGGTGGGAAGCAAAACAGGAGGGGGAAGGAGGGATTTAGGGGATCAGGGCCACCACGTGGCACGCTGGAAGCAGAGTCCTCCCAGCTCGGTGGACTCTGCTTCCCAAGAGGCCTCGGGTGCCCAGCGGTACACTGGGAGTTGTAGGTCACAGGCGCTGCCGCCCTCGGGTAGGCTGCCCTGCAGCGGACTACAAATCCTGTCATGCTTTGCACAGGACTCTCCGTCCCAGTGTGCATCGCGTGGCACTGCTCCTCCCTCGACTCCCCCCCGCTGGTGCCAGGTAAGCAAATCCGGGCTGGCTTAACCACGCCCACAAACCGCTCCTATTGGCTACCGTACGCACCGCACCGCCCGCTGCCCTGCCGCTATTGGTCACTGTCAGCACTGCTTAGGAGGGGGACGGGGCGGGATGGCCAGCAAGTTTCTATTCTCTCCCCATTGGCCATCGAGCCGCCTGTCGCACAGTTGTGAGCACTGATTGGACAGCGCCGCCATTTGATCCGCGTTTATTCGCCATTTTGTTGGTCTTGGAGTAAAAGGAGCTTCCGGTGGGACCCACGCGGCTGCTGAGGGGCACAGGTAGGGGCACCCCCAAAGCGGGGGTTGGGGCTGGGGGCCACGCCTGGGGGCAGGGAGGGTGGGAGGTGCATCTGG
The DNA here is from genome assembly GCF_949628215.1 of Phalacrocorax aristotelis. Lineage (NCBI taxonomy): Eukaryota > Metazoa > Chordata > Aves > Suliformes > Phalacrocoracidae > Phalacrocorax > Phalacrocorax aristotelis. Next base: position 133,678,549 of record NC_134276.1, on the reverse strand, counting down.
GATGGGGGTTATGATGTGTCACCCCTGGGCCTCCCCTCCCCTTAAAGTGCTGCCTCCTCCTTTGGGGTGTCCCCCTCCCCCTTTGGGGTGCTCCCCCTGCCTTAGGGTGCCCCCATTTTATGATGTCCCCCGCAATTTAGCATGCTTTCCCCGCTCCCCCGGGGGTGCTAGTGGGAGGGTTGTCATGCTGCACTGGGACACATACCCCACCCCCAAAGTGTCAACCCTAACCCATGGGTGTTGGTCCCCCTCCACACCCCCCCAGTGTCCTGCCCTTCACCGATGTGGGTCCTGGACCACCCCTCTTGGGGGCCAGAACCCAGGATTTGGGGTGTCACATGCCCCCCACCTCCCCCAGCTGAGTGTCACCCCCACCCATGAGTGCTCTCCACTCTCCCCAGGGGTGCTGCCCCTCCCCCCAGCATCCTACGCCCCCACCCACTGGGGTCCTGAGCCCCCCATTTGGTTGCTGGACCCCAGGATTTGGGGTTTCACATCCCCCCCCCAAGTGTCACCCCCCACAGGGGTCCGACCCCCCCACCCCCCTAGGCATTGCACCTTGCCCAGGATCCCAACCATCCCCCTCTGGGGTCCCATGCCCTTCCCCACAGTGTCCTGCCCCCACCCATGGAGTTGTTTTTAGGTGGGGTGTGTCTCTGTCACCCCAGAATTGGGGGGAGCCGTCCCCTCACCCCCTTCCTCCCCACAGGACTCGCCATGGTGGTGCCTAGGCCATCAGGAGGATGATGAAGCTGGTGAGGAAGGCAAACGGCTCCTCATTCTTCTCATCTTCCTCTTCTTTCATCTCTTTGTGGGGGTCCTGCTGCTCTCCACCTCCCCCCCCCAGCTGCCCCAAAGCCCCTAAACGCCATGAAGGAGGCAGTGGTGGCAGTGGTGAGGAAGACTCTGGTGAGGGCGGCAGCAATGCTGAAGGCTCTGTCACCCCCCTCCCTTCATCCAGCCCCTACCAAGGCCCTTCTCTCCCCAAAGACCCTCCCCTGAGCTGCAAAACCACCACCTTCAAATCCCAAGTGCCCCAAAAACACCCATGATGGCTGCCGAAACCAGCACTGAAATCAGCACCGGCACCAGTGGCAGCGGCTGTTACAGCACTGACACGGTGAGTGACCACTGATAAGGACAGAAACTAATGATTAGCAAGGAGGCCCGGAATCTCCCAGAAAAGGACAAGTTCTTGATAAGGACAGAAACTTGTCTCAAGAACCAGCTTAAACCGACCTTGTGGTCTGGACAAGAACCCAGAGTAACTGGGTCTGCACAAAAACAAGGGGTTACTAGTGGTGATGAAGAGGAATTGTTAGCCTTCATCCCCACGACCCCTTGCAGCCACCACCAGGAGGTACTGCACAAGTGCAGTTGGGAAAGATTTATTGAAATGACTCCTTTAGGCTAATTTTGATACGAAGTCGGGAATGGTCATGCATATATATAGGCATATTGGGAAACCTCATGTATATGTAGTGCTTTACTGTATAAATCAAGACAAGCTACTATGCTGACGGGCATGACTTTGGTGGAACTAACCCCCATGCTGCCCACTGCTGAATAAACATACCTACTTTACAACCTTATAGATTGTGGAGTCTGTTTTCCACACGTCAGTGTCACAGTGGTGACAGCAGAGCTGTGTCATGGGTCTGCCGTGACCTGGCAGCCCACCCTTCACGGTAATGTTGGGGGTCACCTCCCTGAGGGGGGAGATTTTGGGGTTTATGAGGCAATTTGGGGGCTCATGAGATGGTGAGGTCTGTGAAGGGGTTTTGTGGGGAGATGTTGGGGGTTTGACAGGATTTGGGGGGTTTTGTAGGAGATGTTGGGGCTTGTGAGGGGGATTGGGGGGATCTGTGAGGGATTGGGGGGGTTGTGAGGGGCTCTGTGGGGGGATTTGAGGGTTTATGAGGGATTAGGGGGGGTTTGTGAGGGGATTTCAGGTCCGTGTGGCGGTTTGGGGGTGCCTGGATGCCTGGGTCCCCCTGGGGGTTTGGGGAGGGGAGTTGTGAGGGTGTTTGGGGGGTTATTGAGGGATATTTGGTGGGGTCTGAAGGGATTTAAGGGATTGGTTAGGAAACAGGGGGTTGGGGTGGGTCTGAGGGGATTCAGGAGTGCCTGGAAGCCTGGGTCCCCATGGGGGTCAGCTTGGGGAAGGGGTCTATGATTGGATGGTGGGGGGTGTTAGGAGGGGATGGGGGACCTGGAAGCCTGGGTACTTCCCCTGGGGGCCACAGGGCATGGCCATGAGTCTCAGTTTCATGTCCCCCCCCATGCCTCCTCCTCACCAAACTGCACTCCATGGGGTGGCTGGAGTGGAGGAAGCTGCAAATCCAGCACCTCTTGTCAAAGGCAGCACCACCCAGGGGTGACTGCACACGTGTGTCATGGCAAGTCACGTGGCTGCTGGGGATCCTACGTGTTCACACATGTGTGGCAGGTCACGGGGATTCTCTGCATGTCACACGGTGATTGTGTGCCACACCTGTGAGGTGCTGCTCCTGGCATGTTGCATGGTCCCAGGACACGGCTGTGCCAACATTTCATGTTTCACAGGCGTGTAACGATGCTCCTGGCCTGCAGCAGCCCCCTGGGACACATGTGGTGATGCTTCATGTGTTATAGACGAGTGAAGATGACACTGGCACGTTATGTGCTTGTAGTGTAGCAGTGCTCTTGGCATGTCATGCGGCTCTACTACAGGCAATGTTACACATGTGTAGTGACGCTTGGCCTTAACCACATGTGATGCTACTTTACTCATCAACCATGACTCGTGATGCCAGGGCCTGCCCCAAGCCCCACCAAATGTGTGTAACAGTGCTCCTGGCATGTCACACACACCCCCCCAAGAACACACATGTGAGGTTGCTTGCTTGGGGTGCCCAACCCCTCCCCCCCAGGGCATGATGGGGGTGGAGTCACGGGGGGGGGAGGGCTCGGGGATCTGTTGCTCTGTGTCACCATGCATGTCACCGCATGTTCCCACCCACCGTGTGGACCAATGTGGAGCCCTGCTTGGTGGCTGTCTTCCCCTGGCACCTGCTGGCCCTTCCTGGCCCCCAGCCAACGCACCGCCTCCCCATGAGGGCCACATGCCTGTCAATCACCCCCCCCACTGACAATCAGAGCAAAGGTAAGCCCTGCCCCAGCCCCTTTTAGGGGAGCTTGATTCACTTCCAAATTTATTGCAAACCCCCTGCTGAATCAGAAACCTTCTCCCCTGAACTAGCAGGGGGACCCAAACCGGGGCATTGCAGGGGGGCTATGAGATCTGCAAGCACCACCTGCCCCACCCACCCACCCTGTGAGCAGTGCCGGTCCCCTCCCGGTCCCCAGTGAGGAACCCCTGGGCCCGCTCTGGCTGGACAGACCAAGAGAGGCCACAACAACAACCAAGTTTGGCTTGGGGGTGGGGGGTGTTAAGGGGCACATGGAGGGGATTTTGAGGGGGGCATTGGGGAGTGTCAGGGAGTTTTGGGGGGGAATCCTGAGGGAGTTTGGGGGTGTCTGTGAGGAGATGGGGGGATCTGAGGGGAGTCCGGGGTTGCTCAAATGCCTGGGTATCCCCTGGGAGGGGTCAGCTTCAGGGAGGGGTCCATGAACGTATAGTGGAGGGTGTTAGGAGGCGATGGGGGACCCTGACACCTGGGTCCCCTCCAGGGACCACAGAGCGTGGCCGGGCCTGGCCATGAGCCTTCAGTTTCCTGCTCCACCCCCCGCCCTGTGGGAGCCCCCAACACGCCTCCCCCCAACCAAATCACGCTCTGTGGGATGGCCAGAGAGGAGGAAGCCACAGATCTGGCGATCTGTGGAGAGCCAGCACCACCCAAGGGCTGCTGGGAATCCTACGCGTGTCACATGTGTGGTGCGTCACAGGCATTCTCTGCATGTCACACGTGTGTGGTGGCACTCCTGGCAGGTCACGTACCTGCAGAGATGCTTGTGGTGTCGCACATGTGTTGTGATGCTCAGGGTGTGTTGCACAGCCTGAGGACAACATGTAGAGAATAGATGTAGAGGTGCTGCTTATGTGTTACATGCGTGTAGGGATGCTACTTATCTGTAACACGCATATAGGGGTGCTACTTGTGTGTTCCACACTTTAGGAGTGCTGCTTATGTGTTACATATGTGTAGGGGTGCTCTGTGTGTGTTACGTGTATGTTGCCATGCTCCTTACATGTTGCAAAGCACCCCTACACGCATGTAACTGTCACATGTGTGTGGGGGCGCTGATTGCATGTTACACATCTGTAAGAGTGTTGTGTGCTTGGTACACACGTGTAGGAATGCCCCAGAGTGCAGGACGCACATGTAAGGGAGCTCCAGGTACGTCATGTGGTTCCAGAACACTCGTGGACAGCTGGTTGATGCATCACATGTGTAACAACAGGCGCCATGCTCTGCTACAGGGCCACAACAGAAGTGCAGTCCCGACGCTTAGAATATACAAGGGCCTGCTGCAGCTGCTGCAAAGCTTCTACGGACAACAACGGGCTCTGTGGGGAATAAAGAAAAGCCATGAACTGCTCCCTACCATGAAAGGCCCTAGGCCTTATATCCCAGCTGCTTTCTTGAGGAAGGCTACAACTCCATACACAGATGCGCACCATATACTCACCTTAACCCCAACCACAGCAGCTCACTATAGGCCCTATATAAGAGATCCTGTCGACTTCAACAGTAAACCACAAAACTAGCGAAAAGACCCGAGCTTCCATCTTCAGTAAAGCCAGGAATTCTGGCACTAGAAAATGCACTGACAATGAAAAAAACCAAACAAAACACCCTACTATTAAACCATTGTACCACCCCTAAAGCCCTAGAACACCACCCGATGAGAAAAAAAGAAGAGCAGGACAAAAGTGAACCTTCCAGTATACATGCTGCCAAACCTTACCAAGCTCCCCAGTCCTGACCTCAAACTAACACCTCCACTTCTCCTAACGTCAAAACACACTTACCCCAAGAGCTGAGACAGCTCCAAAGCTGCCATCACTCAAAGAAACAAGAGAGAACCAACACCACAGAAGCCCAGGAGCAGAAGCAGCTTCCTAGGCCAAGCCTGAGGCTCACATACCACGGACCCTGCCCACCCACCTTCCCACAATCCCCTGAAAACGGGTGTGACAAAACCTGAAAGGCTCTAAAGGCAGCCAGAATAGCACCAGGGACTTTTATCACCTCCCTCAAGTTCAGAGCATGGATGAAAATGGGGAGGACCAAAAAAAAACCCAAAACAAAATAATAGCTTAGGCTGTTGCTAGGGGTTGGGGCCTGTCACTAAGGGGGTGGGGCTAGGGGACCCCTTCTCTGACCCTGCAGGCCATCACCAGGTGGTGGGGCCTGGAATTAAGAGGAGTGAGGGCAGGGACACATGGCACTGCCCTCCCTGGGCTGTCACCAGTGGGTGGGGACTGTTGCTAAGGTGTGGGGTCAGGTGAGCCTACAACTACCCACCATGAAGGGGCGTGTGGCCAGGGGAGCAGAGCACCACCCTCTCTGGGCTGACACCAGGAGGCAGGGGCTGTTGCTAAGGGGGCAGTGTCAGGGGAGCCCTGCACTGTCCCAGGGCCATCATCAGGGGATGGTGCCTGGCATTAAGATGGTTGTGCAAGTGGGACCCAGCAACACTGTCCCCAGGCTGTTGCCAGTGGTGCAGGGCCTGCCACTATGGGGTTGGGGCCAGGGGTCGCAGCATCACTCCTGGGCCATTGCCGGGTACGGGGCCTGTCACTAAGAGTCAGGCAGCCACAAGTCATGAGGCTTGTTGGCTTGGCCCCTAATCTTTACCCATAAGCTCCCAATCTGTTCATGTCTGGTTTTCAAAGCTAGCTCTGTGCAGTCAATACATTCTTTTACAGGGAGGGCAACGTTCCTCCCCCATCCCTCCTTTCTTGCCTGTACCTTCTGAATAATTTATAGCCAGTGGTTGCAGTGCTCCAGTCACATGGTTTGTCCCACCACATTCCAGTGACTTTGATTAGATCACAGCTGTCTAGTGGTGCAGTTGCTTCCCAACTCCTCCAGTTTGTTACTCGTGCTGTGTACATTGGTATAGAGGAACTTCAGCTGGGATACCACTTGTGTCACCTTTTAAAGGAACATGCCTCTGAGGCATTTCAGAAGCATCTCCCTGTTAATTCCTGATACATCAGCAGCCCCTGTCGCTTTTTTGTTGCTCGAAATGCTATGCCCTTCCCCCGTAAATCTATGTTAAAGCTCTCCGTGTAAGGCTGGCCAGCTTGTGTGCAAAGACGCTCTTGCCTCACTTGGCTAAGTGAATCCCATCAGGTCCCAAGAAAGCTGTCTTCTCAAAAGTAGATCCATAATCACAGAAGCCAAAACCTTGAGCACAACACCAGCCACAGAGCCAGGCGTTCAGCTCCTGTTCAATTCGTCACCTCCTTCCTAAATTCCCTCCCCTGTCAGGAAGGCTAGAGGAGAGTGCCACCTGACCCTTTTATATTGCTTCAAGACATATAAGGTGTCTTTTGATGGTTCTAACTTGCCTTATCATTAGACTCTACAAAAGTGTTCTCACACCTAAGCATCAGTGTCACCAGAGCCTAGCAAGAATAACAGCCAGCTAGGGCTCCCGCACAGGAGCTGTTCATGGTGCCCAGCTGCCCTTTGCAGCTCATTCACAGCCCCACCAACAGCAGCATTTTGTGCTTGTTCTCAGACCTAACGAATCCCTCTTCTACGTCTTCACCCTACCCAGAGCTCAGGTCCAAAAGAGCAAACCTCCAGTGAGGGCTCCCACAAAGAAACAGGCAGAACTGAAGGAAGACTTTTCCTTGAGCTCAATTTTCCTTGGCAGCTCCACCAAGACTGGGGCTCTGCATTTGCTCTGCCACATAACTCTCACCCTCACCTACACCCCCTGACCCTCCATCCCTGCCTCCCCCGCCCAAGATTAACATCATAGAGTGTGTTGTGTCTGCTTTCACCAAAGGCACCTGGAGCACAGCTGCAAGCCCTCTTCCAGCCTTGTGCAGCAATGAAATGTACACAGATGCCCATCCCACCCTTCAGATTTCTCAGGGTTTTGCCTGAACACACCAAAGGCACTTGTAAGATCATGGTGCATGTCAGAGAGCCATCATAGACCACTGGAGGTGGGTTATTTTAGGGTTAGGTTTATGTATGGGCATTCAGTCAGCTGGAGACCAGGACACTGTGAGGTCCTCAGAGAGAAAAAAAAGGCACTCAGATGTTGCAGGTAACAGTGGATTGAGGAGGGGTCACTTGGTATCAGTGAAACACTCTCAAGACAATGCTTTACTGAATGGCACTCAGAGATGGTGGAATGCCTGAAAGGTAGTTAGATGCCCTACCTTCCCTCAAAGGGCACTTGGTCTCTCTTGGGCTGTTACTTTTCCCAATAACAGCAACGAGTATCACCTGAAGCACCCTGGCAAGTACCGTAGGCACTGGAATGTCCCACTGACAGGCACACAGAGAAAGCTGAACCACCCTGGGGGACACTCATTGTACCCCAGACAGCATATGCTGGCACTCAGTGGCCCCTGGACTTCGGCAGAAAAAACTGGCATGTTCCCCAGCTCTCACAAGAAGGCATCTGGAGGATGCGAAACCAACCCAGAAACCACTCAGAGGAGCCTGGCTAGCACACAAAGGCACTGGGAGATATATCAGCAGCACAGAATGGGAGCCGGAAAGTAATTGATGGCCCACTGACACCAGTGAAATGCACTGGGGAGCTTGCATGCTACATGAAAAGGCTACCGTTGGACCCTGGATTGCTCCAAAAGGTTCCGAGGGAAACTGACCTGCACCGAAATGCACTCAGAGGGTGCTGAAATGGAGAGAAAGGCACTCAGAGGCCACAACCTACACTGAAATGTCTGCAGGGGCCACTGCATTGCACAGAAAAGGCATTCAGCAGCACTTTTTGAGAACCAACAAGTACTTCAGGCCCCTGGAACACACAGAAAGGCACCTGGAGATTACAGAGCTGCTCGGGAGAACGCTTGAAGACCCCAGCGGTACAGGATGACAATCAGCAGCTCTGCAAAGCCAGCAAAGAGCAATTGAAGAGCATTTGACACACACAAAATTCATTCAGATGCTGCTGGTTACTTGACAAGGCACCTGGGTTAACCTGTACTATTCCAAAAGGTACCTGGAGAGCCTGGATAGCCCTACCAAATAAGTGTTCTGCACTATCCTAGGCTCCCAAGGGACCCAACGCTCTCTCTCACTATTGCTGGACACCAGCGCCAAGATTGAAAACATCTAACAAATTGTCCCACACAAAGGTTGCCAGGATTAAAAGTTATTGTTGCCCTTCACCTTCACTTGACAGCTATTTCACAGCCACACCAGCTCTGTCTGGGTCTCTCTGCTTGCGTATCTTCCTAAGTGTCCAGCCATGGACTCACTCTTGCTGGAGCACATCTCTGAAATGGAAAACGTCCAGGGATTGCTCCCACATGAAAGGTGCCAGGACTCAAAGATATTGCTGCTCTTACCATCCCTTGGCCACGCTTTCACAGCCACACCAACACTGGGGGTCTGCACTTGCCTAGGCTCCCAGCGGTCCCAAGACTCTCTCTCACTTTCTCTCAGACTTGCTAGAGCCCAGCTCTGAAACTGAAAATGTCCAGCGACTTCTCCCACATAAATGGTGACATGAAGAAAAGTTATTGCTTGGCTTCACCATGACAAAGACTTATTTACCAAGGAACAAAGTTGTGGGTAGAAGGAGTCTCATGCATACCTTTTCCAACGCATGTAATCTGACTATGTGCCAACAACTTTGTTCCATAAACATGACAGCCTAAACAAGTCTTCTTTTAGCTCTCCCTGCTATCCAGTTGTCTGCATGGTGGTGACTTCCCCTTGAGATGGGACATCTCTCAAAGCTGCTCCTCGAGGCGGAGAGACATTTTACCAGTGGCAGATTTTTGGTAAGCAACTGATATCACACATAACCTTGTAGTATGGTAACTTCGATTTGTGTCTTGGTAATTTTGAATCATTTTTCAAATGATCATGCCATACAGTAATAGAATGAGCCTTACGATAGAACTTTAAGTCACACTTTCACAACATCATATTAAAGCCACTTTTGCTAATACCTTTGATGGTGATTCTTTAAGTGATCTAAATCACCCATGTGACAAACTGGCATAGTCAGCAGAATCCTAAATCAGGATTTGTGGTAAGAAGCTAGGCACTGCAGAGCAATGAAGGCCAGCTGCACTTCCTGGAACCATACAGAACCATTGGAAAAGCTAAGGATGTTTTGTGGAGGGAAAGGACAGATGCACGTGAGGCAGTGAAACAGCTGATGCTGGAGCGAAAGATGGTAATGCAGCCACAAACCACCTATTGTACTTGGTGCAAAAGGTGTGGAAGACAAAGTTCAGCATGTTGGCCATGCCACAAACCTCAGTTCATTGGCAGCACTGACACCTTGCAGGTTGCAGGGTCCTTCCCTCAGTGCAAGGGGGGGAAGGGTGCAGAAAAAGATCCACGCCTGTTAATTTTATGAGGGTTGTGGAACCCAGCTTCTTCCAGCACCTCACCTGCTCACTGGAGGAAAGAAACCAGACACACACACTTCGTGTCTCTTTGTATATCAGCACAGATGTGCTGATAGTGCTAGTACCTCATATGTACATCATAATGCTCTCTGTTTCCTTTTTTTTGTTAAGCACCACATGATTGAGGAAGCTGTTAGCAATCATTGAGAAAAAGATAACTATTCCCACTTTTCTGGATAAAGATAGGAGGAAAACTTCAACATTAAGCATATAAGAGACTCAAGAGAGACCAAAACATTCTATTCAGCTAGGGATCTCCTTCTCCCTAACCGTCTTATAGGGGTGGATCAGCCACATGTCCTGTTGCAGGGATTGGATTGGCCGCAGGGCCTGTTGTGGGGACTGGAATGGCCATGGTGCCTGTCGCTGGAGTTGGAGTGGCTGTGGTACATGTCGCAGGAGTTGGAGTGGCCACAGTATGTGTCACCCGAGTTGGAGTAGCCAGGGAGCCTGTCGCTGGAGTTGGAGTAGCCTCAGTGCCTGTTGTTTTCCTTTTCTTTGTCTTCCCAGGTTCACAGGCCTTCTCTTCCCCTTGGGAATACTGTTGAACAGGGCTTGGTAGGCATGGGCCAGGCCTCAGCACATTGCACTGATCTGTGTCTCCCTAGAGTTGCCAGGGTGACAACATACTTCCTCCAAATACTCTACTAGTTTTTCAGGATTCTGCACTTGTTCAGGGGTGAAGTTCTAGAACAGTGGACGTGCCCACCATCCTAGGTATTTGCCCATACTATCCCACACACCCTGCCACTCATAACTATCAAGCCTTAGGGCAGGTCTCTGGATGATATTCTTAAACTGCTTATTAACCTTAGACAAAACCAAAACAATCTGCCAAAGCAATACCAACAGATGCATCTTAACTCCCCAAGGATGTTCAAGATACTTAAAAGTTGTTGTAATGAGGGAGGAGGCACTATAAAAGGCAGTAGCTAAGGTGCAATTCTCTATTTCCTCCATAAAAAAACTCTCAGAGGAGGAGGAGGTATAATTGTTGATAGTATCCATGAGGTGGTACCTGAAGTACAGTAATGGCTTCAATATAAACTTCAAATACCTAATAAAGCTCAAGGCCAGTGTTTTAAAAACAACTCTCCCAAGCAAAACATCACTAATCACTGCAGAGCACAGCAGACCACAAAACCCAACACCAATCTTTAACTGGCACAGCAAATACAAGAGCACAGTGCAGATTGGATCAACTAATATTGAGAACAGAGTCTATGCTATGACCAGTAACTGTTATTATCTCAAACCCTTCATGCCTCATGTTGGGCACCAAAAAGGACTGCTGTGGTTTAGCCCCAGTTGGCAACTAAACACCATACAGTGCTTGCTCACTCCTCCCACCCCTGTGGGATAGAGGAGAGAACTGAAAGAGCAAAAGCAAGAAAACTCACGGGTTGAGATAAGAACACTTTAATAATTAAAATAAAATAGTAATAGTCATAATGGTAATTATAATAATTATGATAATATAATAAAAAGGAAAATAAAAAGACAGATAAATGAATCCCAGAAAAAAAGTAAAAAATAAAATAACCACAAGCAATGCAACTGCTCACCACCCACTGACCGATGTTGCTGGTCCCCAAGCCACGATTGCTGCCTGCCCCTGGCCAGCTCCCCCCGGCCAGCTCCCCCGAGTTAATATACAGGGTGTGATGTCATATGATATGGAATATCCCTTTGGTCAGTTTGGATCTGTTCTCTTAGCTGTGCCCCCTCCCCTCCTGCCTTCTTGTGCACCTGGCAGAGCATGGGAAACTAGAAAAGTCCTTGATTAAGCACTACCTAGCAACAACTAAAACATCAGTATGTTATCAACATTATTTTCATACTAAGTCCAAAGCACAGCACTATAACAGCTACGGTGAAGAAAACTAACCCTATCCCAGCAAAAACCAGGACAGTATATCATGCAGCCAAGTTATACCTGCATAGCTATAGCATGCAGCTAACAGCCTGTGCAGTGAAGCCCTTCTAGTAACACGGACTGCAGTCATCCAAGCACAAACCCAGGTGGCCCCAAGAATGAGGTGTCTCAGGAGTCTATTATATCAAAGCTATTTTATCAGGCTAAAGATTCCCAACTACAGACATATGCCCACAGAATATGGGGCATATGCTCTGACTCCACTGATCGGTTCACACTAGCTGTCTGGTTTGCACACTAATGACCTTATTGCTCCTTTAGCGGGTTTCATCTTTCTGTGTAACTTTTTTTTCCTTCTGTTTCTTCTTTTCCTTTTTTTATTTCTTTTATTCTTAAGATGGTTTGCTCCCTTCTTCTGCTATTTATTTTCTCTCAGTAATTCTCCCTACTCTTTGCTGTGGTGTTTAGATTTATCTAGGATAATTTGAGATCTCCTCAGAAATCTTGTTACCTCCTTTTCCAAATACATCAAAGAGCAGACATCTCAGCTGTGACCCACAGGTTTACAAAGGTGTTGCAATACCCGCTTCTTGAAAACTGTTAATTTTTCTCACTTTCTTTTTTTTTTTCCCCCTGTCGTTTTGTCCTCCTTATTCTAGGACAATGTCATTTTTAAGTCACAGGTCCTCCCCTCCAGCCTTCCCCAAGAGATATGTTCACTTTTACACAAACCAGCATAGTTTGCTGCCCAGTTCTATTCTTAAAACTTCTTCCAAGTGTTGTGCCTCTTTGGAGAAGCTGGACTGAGTTTTAATTAAGTGCTGCTGCCACTTTGGTACTTCCCTTCCTGCCATGTGAGATTGGTCAAGGTTTTCATGCCTTCATATGTGCATGCAAATATATTGAATTTCATTACACTGCAGTTTTTCCTGAGAAAAATAGAGAAAGTACAGGGCACTTTGTCCTGTTGACCCTCACCTCCAATCAAGGGCTCAGAGCTCTCTAATCCTTTCACGCCTGCTGTGCAGGGCTGGGTGATAAAAGCATTATGTGGAAATGCCAGCAGAGAGAGAGAGTGGAAAAAAAATAGTGTCCTCACATCTGCAGAGCACTGACCACAAAGGAGGGAACAATTTTGTCAGTGACCTCTCCATGGCACTGTCCACCACAGGCATTGTGGTGTACAGGCATGTAAGGAGAGATCCCATAAGGATATTCCAAAAATTTGAAAATCAAGTATGGTCGATAATTTGGAAAGTGGAATTTCTTCCTTCTCCCACCGGACCTACCTTAACGCATAGGGTGGATAGTGTCAGAAGCCTGGGAATGTTTCCAGACTACTCTTCTCAACATACCTGTCTGTCATAATTGAGAATGCACTCTGCCTGATGATAGACTTATTTCTTCCCCACCATTACCATCTTGTCAACTTTCATCGCATCCTCTCCTCTCTCATCCAACTTTTCTTCCCCTTTCCCCTAACATACCCAGGCAAAGATACCAACCACCCTCCACTCACAGTGGTCAGGCCGGGAGACAGGGTCAGGGATCTGTGAATTTCAAATGCTTCCAGATAAGAACGCTGTCTCCAGGTGAAAACAGGGTGAGGGAAGGGTCCCAGGCTACAGCTCAGGGATTTTCTGGAAAAGGGCAGATGCTGAGAAGGAATTCAGCAAATGCTTCCAGAGCAAGGATGCAAAAAGCGATGGTCTGACCCTATTCATATATTGTGCTTATAATAATGACTCATGCACCTATTACTCTCCCAAGAAATATATCCCTGACAAAGCATCTGAGAGAGCCAGGCACAAACCTGTCTGTAGGCAAATGGCACTTGTTCCTTCATGCCCTGCTCTTCTCCTCTCCGGTCCCTTCCCTTCCTCTGAAAGGAAATCCGAAAGTGTTGGATTTCTTTTAAATTTCTCCCCATTTCACCTATCCTCTGCTCTTTCTACCCTGTTATTTTACTCAAACCCTCTATTTCCCTTTTCTTTTCTAGGAGACAAGTGACACAGCCCATAGGCAACTTTGGCAGCTTTTTCATGGACTTTCAACTCCAGTGCCATTTGGGGTTAGGAAGAGTTAAAACTGGGACCCAGGAACATCTCTGTCCAAAAGGACAGAGTCAAAAGACTCTTCCAGGAAAACTAAGCAAGCCCAGCATGGCCACTTAACTGAGCAAAAAGGTACAGACAACAGCCCCACCCCCACCCCCCACCCACCCCCACCCACCCCCACCCCCGGCACTGGGACGTGGAGAGAACAAGCCGTACAAAGGGGTTATTTCATTCCCCAAGTAGAGCTTTCAAGGAGGGAAGAGTTCAGTCATATTGGTGGGTGCGGGAGTGGGGGCAGTGGGGAAGGTTTGTGTTGCTGCCTGCTGTTTTCTACAGTAGGGGTATGCTGCCTGTAGGATTCAGCGCACTCTCTCAGCTGCTTTAGGCAGTTTGGTAGCACCTGAGTACATGCTGATAAACAGAAAAGATGTTCTGCTCCAGAAACGGCTGCCTGTAACTGACTGAAAGACTGCCGAAGATGAGGCTGCAAAATGTTCCAAGATCCTGGTAGCTGAGAGGCACCACAAATACTAAATATTTTCCCCAGAGTGACATTCCTTGCCTCTGCCCTCCATATCACAGCCTGTGGAAGTACCCAGAGAAACGATGCACAAAGAAGGGGTGCCTGAAAGTCTTTATTTGTTGATAATTTTTGTATGCCCAGTCCCAAAACAGAAGAAAATGATGAGGAGAAAAAGCAGGTCACATAGAACGAGTGTGTCTCAGTTGGCAGACATAGTTGCTTTGATCCAGGAGACGTAGTTACAAACCTTAGTGTAAACCCCAGGGTAGCCTTTCTGCGCACATCCAATACCCCAGGAAACGATGCCCTGGAGCTGCGCATTGCAGACCACTGGACCACCGGAATCCCCCTGTGCACACAAAGGGTACGGATATTCAGCAAACGGTATCAGCGTAAGTGATGAGCCAGAGATCCCAGAAATCGCTGACATTCAAACAAGCTCCATTGTGCTTTTTCTACATAGAAGTTCTACAAAGGTAATTTCTGATCACCACTCTACACCTCATGCTACTGTGCCTTCCTTTAGCTCCAATGGCACCACAGCTAAGGGTAAGCTGCCTATTTTAGATGGACGCAGTCCTTGGCAGACACTTAGGATATGTGTGTCTTAGACATTATTCTGCCAAATATTTCCATGGAGCTAGGCATGTGTAAAATGCCAGGTGTGTTAATTTGCCAGACCACCTGGATCTTGGCATAGTGGCTATTTCATCTTTGGTGAGTCCAAAACTAACATTTGTGTCCTAAGCTCTAAAGTCACCGTGCTTACTATTGACTCTCTGGTGCAGCACTCCTCCATTTTAACCAGCCTAAGGTGCAGGAGGTAGCATAGTCTGCTTGTGGAGATTTAGGGGAGAGGTATTCGCTGTCTCAGAAAGGGGACAATGACTAACCAAGTGGGAAAAAGCCTAGCCTCGCTCAATAAGCAGCTTTCACTCTAAGCCTCCACTTTTGCTCAAACAAACAACATTCAGAAATGTCAGTGCAGTGAGTATAGCAGGTTCTCTGGAGCAATGGCCTCTTCTACTAGCAAACGGCAGGAAAGAAACATATGGGAAAGGAGGGGCAGATGTAGATGTTTTACCTGGCAGGAGTCTTTCCCTCCCTCCATGAATCCTACACATATCATGTTCTTGGTAATTTTCCCAGGGTAGGCTTTGGTGCACTCGCTTGAGGAGAGTACAGGTGCCTTCAGGCACTGCAAGTTATCTGGGTACGGATCTACAAGAAAATAGGGAGAGATGGCTGATGAAATTGCTGAGTTCATTTTGGAGCCCAGAGAAGATCTTTCTCAGCAGAAAAGTAATCACTGAACATCCTCCTTTAGCAGTCATCATTTTCCCTCTGAACAGTAATCGCAGCATGGATTCCTGCTGTTTAGGTGGAACAGATTCTACCCATGGGTCCACTGTTCTACGCTGCAGCCATGTTAATTTTTCTGATACCTAGAAAATCATCAACTGGCAAGCACGGAGCTCAGAGCTACTCTTGTAGCACATATGCTGGGGGAAACATGGGCCTCAGGAAAACGACCTTCTCCTCTGGTGCAGGTGTAGTTGTCATCAATGGATTAGACACCAGTCACCCCTGACCACTGGTGTAAGAGAAAGGAGCTCTCTTGTAGTAATTTTAGATTCACAATCACAGATTTTGATCTTGTTCTCAGCGAACCGACAACTCCATTGACATTAGTTAAATTGCTAGTGCTTGGCACTGCACGGCTGATAGCACCAGGCCACAAAATTTATGGCAGCGTGAGCATCCTGGTGAATGGCACGTGGATGAGATGATTTAAGTGCCGTTTCATAATACATGTAACACATACATGTGTTCATAACACAGAACAAGAGGAAGGCCCTTATAAAGGCTTACCTTTAAAGCAGTTAAATGGATACTGTCCTGCACAGACTGATCACTCAAAAAGGCCTGTCCCACAGCACTGCTCTGTGCTGTACCCCGCACAGTTTGGAGTTAATTGTGAGGTCTTAGAGTGTCTCCTGGGCCCTCGTGATGCTGTACATTCCCACAGAGTACTCACTGTCATTGCTGAGTGTGTTGCCCCAGCCAGAGATTAGGCATGTGGTGCCTGTGGCCACACAGCTGGTAGGCAGAGGAATTGTTTGGACAGCTCGGTTGAGCTGGGCTGGTTCAGCAAGCTTGATGAGCATAATGTCATTGTCCAGTGTTGCGGAGCTGTAGCCAGAGTGGCGGATGACTTTAGCTGAATTAATCAGCTGCTGTGTCGACTCTGTGAGTGCCAGGTTTTGTTTCCCAAGCTGCACTTGGATGCGACTGGAAAAGACAAGGAATGGCGTATACTTTACTGCTACTGACAGGTTGTGAGGAACCTCCCATCACCGTACACACTTGCTTCAACATGGCTATCGTAATAGCTGTTTTCATTCAGGTTATCTTTCTTGTCCTGCAATAAGTCCCAGGGACCCACACTGAGATCTTACCCACTCCCAGTGCAGGTGGTGAATTTCTGCAGGTTTATTTTGTTGGCCGGGACAAGTTGAATATATAACAGTGCTTTATACAAACATTCTGGGAAAAGGCAAACTGCTATCACCCTGACTTCATTCCTCTTCCTGTTCTCCAGTGACTAAGTTGTAGGAAGGTTAGTGCAATTTGCAAGAAATCACAGCCCATAACTCATGGCTAGATTGTCGCACTGCCATTTCAGAAAGTGCTCTGCATTCACAGAAACATTTGCAGAAGTGGAAAGCCCCTCATGATGCCTCGGCCCAGCTTCCTGAATGAGCCACCCATTCCTTGGTTGTCTCCTGTCAGAATGGAGTCACTTACATATTTGGATCTCACAGCTCAGAATTCCTGCTGGAAGTGAACTGGAAGAAAGAAGTAGGTTACGGAAGAATGTATTTTTTTTCCACTCACGACTTGTAGCAGTGAGCAGCTGACAGGACCCACTGGCTGTTGATGAGGGAACCTCCACAGAAGTGATACCCAGAATTCAGGGACACCTGATAGGGGACAGAGTTCGCCGCACAGGTGTAGCCTCCCACGATCTTGTCATCATCATCATCAGCATTGATGGGGAAGGCAACTGGGAGATACGAAGTGGCATATGTCAACATCTGGCATAAGGAATCTTGTGCCCCTGTGCCTGACTGAAGCATCTCTCTCGTAGGCTCTACTTCCATAAAAACTCATGGTTACAGTGGTGGGCAAGCACTCGCTTCTAGTCCAAAAACTTACAGCAGATTTAGGACCTTCTGGGCCAGAGGTGTTATCTTCATAGTGTTTAAGAGACAGACAGTCTTTTTTTGAAGCTATGGACACATTTCAGTATTCCTGGGTCAAGAACCCCCATGTAGGCATTCATCCCCCATTTTGTGACACAAGCAATTATGAATAGACAGCAGTCAAAAGAAGTTGCAGTGCTCTGCCTTAGAACTTTTGCAAGTTGAAACTGAACTTCACGTTCCCACGCTGGACTACCTTGCAAATTTGCTCAGAAAACAAGCTACCTTATAAATTACAAAAATAGAAGTAAAAAAATGTACTCACCAGCCACACCAACAAATGTGACAAATAGTATGTATTTCATGATCTTGACACTGCCCCAAGCCCAGACTGGTGGACTGGAAGCGTGAGCTGCTAGAAATACATTTTCTGAAATGACCTTATCTCTAGTCCAAGGTTTTCTCCAGGCAAAAGGTACACAGTGGAAAATTTGAAGATCCAGACGTGGGCATTAACAGGCACTGGTAGAAAGTACAAACAACACATCAGTTAATCATAAACCTTTCCTAAGACAGAGAGCTATTTTAAATAATTTCAGAGGGCAGCCTTCAATTTAGAAATACATTCGAGCTTGGGAAGATGCATGATTATTTGCCTGTCTCATTCTTATACGCGGCACCTGTTGAGAGCAACTCTCAAACCCCTTTGAGACTCCTCTGCGTTGATGGCGTCATTCTTTAAAAAGCATATTTTTTTTACCAGAAGCTGAATATTGTCCCCCTGTACTCAGCACCGGTGAGGCCACACCTTGAATACCATGTTCAGTTTTGGACCCCTCAGTACAAGAAGGACATTGAGGTGCTGGAGCGTGTCCAGAGAAGGGCAACAAAGCTGGTGAAGGGTCTGGAGAACAAGTCTTATGAGGAGTGGCTGAGGGAGCTGGGATTGTTTAGTCTGGAGAAGAGGAGGCTGAGGGGAGATCTTATCACCCTCTACAACGACCTGAAAGGAGGTTGTAGTGAGGTCGGTGTTGGGCTCTTCCCCCAAGTTACTAGTGATAGGACGAGAGGAAATGGCCTCAAGTTGCGTCAGGGGAGGTTCAGGCTGGGTATTAGGAAAAATTTCTTTACTGAAAGAGTGGTCAGGCACTGGAAAAGGCTGCTGGGAGGTGGTGGAGTCACCACCCTGGAGGTGTTCAAAAAACATGTAGATGTGGCACTACAAGGCGCTGTTTAGGAGGCATGGTAGTGTCGGACTTGATGATCTTAGAGGTCTTTTCCAACCTTAATGATTCTATTCTATTCTATTCTGTTCTATTCTATGCTATCCCAGAATGTTGCTGAGTTTGCTAAAGCTTAATATGTTTTATGAATAATCATTTTCCAAGCAGCTGCCAACTTCACCGTGTTAGCTCCTGAAAGACATAGGATAACCTTGTGACTTTAAACAGAAGTCATATGCTTTGAGATGCTGAAATGGAATGAGAGACTAAACAGGAATAATCATTCTACTCCATTTTTTGATCAAATTTTGAGGTCCCTGGAGGACTGGTACACACAATGGCACTGTCCAGATGGAAATTTTCCTTCATGTTAAAGGACAAGTCCAAGGCCAGGCACTCCTCCAAGGAGCTGCATGACTTGTCTTGGGCTTTAAACTGGTATCAGTGCACAGTTTTCTTACAAACATGTTTTATCCCGAGAAACAAATAAGGATTAGAAGCTTCTTGTGGAAAAGGGAAAGATCCATAATAGAACTAAGCATGGCAAAAATTACCAAAGCTATCTAATCCCATCGTAACTAAGCAGAGCAAGAACAACTCTTAAACTACAATAGTGTATAATTTGATGTCTCTGTGGATTTATAACTTCTTTCTCCAAAACATGCCATTGGCATAGAGACAGACTGTCATCAGATATTTTAAAACAATATTTTTCCTGAGCTACAGCTCTAATAACCTATTAGGTAACACTTAGGCTATGAAGGGAAGCTTCCTTGTCCTTCTCCTCACAAGGTTTAATATTTGGTTTAGTATCCACCCAGATTTCAGGGAAATCCAGTAATTCAGCATCTGAATTGGGAAGCTCAACCATACCTGCCTTTATCTTCATACTTTTTTTGCCCTCCCCTGTTACTTATGTAATCTTTAACTGGCCAGTTATTCTTAGCAGCAGGAAAGGCATCATATACCTCACTCAAGTCCCTCACGTTCTCCCGTCTGCCTCTCAGGGGTCCTTTCTAGAGGCTCCTGTGAATCACAGAATGCATGCCAGCAGGGCAGCTCATGGAGCAAACTGGTGTCACATGAAGGCAAACAGGGGTGTTTGTGATGCACACCTCAGAAGTCATCCAGCAGACAGACTGCTTCAGAACAGTCCTTCACTTCAGGTCTTTCAGTGAGAGCTGTGAAGGATGAACAGACTCCTTTGCATTCAGGTTGAAATTGGAACACCTCTTCCTGCGCCCCTTGTCCTTTCTTTAAGATGACAAATCCCTACCCGAAATGTTCAATGCCGCTGAATGTTCCACAGACCCCTTGTAAGATTTTTTTCGGGGTCTTTCAAAACATACACTCCGGGGTTACGTCTCCAGGTGCAGACAAATCTCTCATTTAATACAGTGGTTCTCAGCAGAATGCTGGCAGCCTTCCAGGGGCACAGGAAGGAGGAGGAGTGGAGAATGGAGGGCAGCTGTGTTACGTATTATCAATGGACAAGCAATGGCAGCTTGCATTTCTAGAAATCCATGTTCCTAGTTCAACTATTTCAGTCAATTGGACCCAGTCACTGGACTCAGATAAAGTAAATACTTTTATTAGTCCAGGCTGATGCAAGATCCTGGGAAAGGGACACCTGGCAAGACCATGGGCTGACAGACATAAAGCTTCCCAGGAGCATAGAGCAGAGGCGTTTCTGAGGCGAGTCCTTGTACATCTCACAGAGCTTGGCAGTGGAGGCACCATTGAGTCTCTCTTCCCAAGTCTCTCCTGCCTGGGAGGCGCTGGTTGAAAGACACCCCGTCATCTGACCTAGGAACATCAGGTCCCCAGTTGCTGGAAGCCAGGAGGGTGTGTGGGGAATGGTTTTGCATCTTCTGCTCTTTGCGTCTCTAATTGACAGAGACAGGCTCCTGGTTTACAATGTTCCAGTGCAGTGGTCTCCAAAGTGGGGTGCATGCACCCCTGGGGGTGCGCAAGACAATCCACTGGGGTGTGGGAAGAAAGCACTAGAACTTCAGCATTATATGTATATATTTATCAATTACTAAACATACACACACTGGGGGTGCATGCTCAAAAATATTTTACCGGTAGGGGTGCGCGATCAAAAATGTTTGGAGACTACTGTTCTAGTGGTTTCAACAAATACTTGACATGTTCTTTCTTACATTCTGCCGTAACATCGGCCTTCATGGTCTCTCAGATTTCTTCACTACCAGGGCTTCCTTCCTCTCTTGATCACCCCTGCCTTCCCCCCAGCAAATTAAAATTCTGCTGACACTCTCAGCTGCATTTGCCGTTTTCCATTTCTCAGCCTACACAAATGTGCACCATGTGCTTTCCACCATGACACAGCTGTTGCATCCTCTTCCAAAGGTGCCATGGAAGAGAAGGTGCCAGTGTGAAGGCTGCACACGTTTCATTTGTGAAGTTCTTTGTCAGCTTCTGTTCTCTTCCTGACTCAGGGTGGTAAAGGCAAAGCCTCGCATTTCAGAGTACCGCAGGAAGAACTCAGGAGGATATTTCAGGACTTGCTGTGAAGACTTCTGAACTCTTTTGGCTCCTGCTATTTTCTCTGTGGCTCATTGGCTTCTCCTGCAGTTTAAGAGTGGATTCAGACCTGGTGCTGTGAAACTCAATCCTCTTTCTGGGGAAAAGGAAAGTCCCCCGTGTCTTCTTCTTCAGTGCATCTGTTACATTCTCCAAAGCTTCTGATCCTCCAGCTCTGCACATCTGAGCAAACTTTCTGTCACAGCCTCTTCCCTTGTCTCTCTGCCTGTGTTTCTCTTTCCCCAAGAGCACAGCATTCTGATTGTCTTCTATTTCCACCTCTGTCAGTCTCAGATTCTCTGTCTCCTAGAGAGTCAGAGGAGGTAGGACGTGACAGGGGTGTGCAAAATTTTCAGTGGGCTGGGGAGACTGGAGAAGGATAGATTGCTTGCTCTCTTTTCCTGTACAAGAATTAGGGGGTAGCAAGCAAAGCTAGGCGGTTTGGTAGGTTCAAAACAAGCAAAGGACAAATCATTCTCTTTTAGGAAAGCTGTGAAGCCCTTTCCACAAATTTTTGTGGATATAAAAGGTTTGCACGACCTCAAAAAACAACGGGATACATTTATGGAAGAAATCTCCATTGAGAGCTATGAGGTTAAAATACACCCCATCTGACCTCCCTTGTCCCCAGAAAGCCAATATGTTAGACAGTTCCCTGCTCCTATATCCCATTAGGAGACCAAAGTGAAGCACATAGCCCACTGGACTCTCACCCATCTGCTAGGGTCTTTCCTATGACCCAGAGAAGGATAGTCAGGGCTGCCTAAGTCCTGCAAAAAAAGTTTGAAGAGTTACCCAAACTCATCCCTTCATTTGCTGGAGCATAGAGGAGGTCCTGGGGGCAGCTCAGCCGCTGTTGAGCAGGATGGGAAGGGTCAGGTCAGGGCTGATCTGAAAAACATGTGCTAGAAGGTGGGTTTATCTGACAGCACTGCTGTGTTGTTCTTGTTCAGGCTGAGATGGGAAGCGAGGATGGGGTTTAAATCATGGTAACATTTGCCCTAATGGTCCCTAGCTCTGGAAGGGGCTTGCTTGGGGAGTAAAATACCTAGCTTTCTTGGGCAACATAAAGACTTCTCAGAGCAACTGTTTCCAGATGACGCTTCTTGTGTTCAGAGACTAGGATGTCTCAGAAAGTATTCCCCAGGTAGAGATCCCCTCTGCCTTCCTTCCCCTATAGCTGGTTCCTGTATTGCTTGGATAAATCTTTAAATCTGATCCAGAGAGCAACTGACCGTGTGCACGTTTCTTCTCCAGCCTTTGAGTGAAATTTCCCTGGGTCCTGGAAACTTTCCAGTTGCCTTGACAGATTTTTTTTTCCTGCCCTCCTCTTTATTCCTTGTCCAACTCTCAAAACCCAGGCATCTAGAGAGGAGTGTGGTGCCTAAGATATATCATCCAGTTTTGGTGGAGAAGGGACTGGGGTACTAGGAGAGGGAAGGGCAGAGGGAAGGACAGAGGGAAGGAGTGAGGATTTGGGGTGTTTGAAGACACTCTCCAGGGAGAGTGGAGGGATCTGAGACGGGTCATTGTAGCTCAGAGGGTCCAAGAAGAGCCAGCATCAACTCAAGAGACACCAGAGCTGAGTTATTCTGAGTGATGCAGCGAAAGGCAGGAGGCAAAAATCAGATGCCAGGGGATAAGATTGAAAAAAAGATACAATGACCCTGCTCTGAGACTGGACCTGCCAAGTATCCATTCCCAGCTGCATCTCTGACCACTCAGCTCTTCCCCAGTTTCAGAAGTGGGGTCCCCCACCAACTCCAAGTATGATCGAGCTGGCTGAAATCAGAGGGACAGATGGTCTTCAATATTCATAGAAATCTGGGCTTCTCCATAGCCATTCTGGGTGACAGAAAGATGTGTTATTGCTCTGAGGCCATGGGACACAGGGAATGAAAAGTCATGGGGCTTTTTTTAGACCACTCTGTTGGAAATGGCATATCCTGTCCATAGATCCCATGTTCCCAGGCAATATACCCCTGAATCCCATGGTCCTGGGATTCACATGTTCCTGGGTCCCCTCTCCAAGAGGCCTATGTCTCAGGCCCCTAGGGTCCCCAGACTTCAAATATCATTATTTTCAGGTGTCCAGTTCTGTAGTCCCATGTCTTCAGTCCCCTTCCACAAGAAACTCAGCTTCTGCATGGAATAGCTTCTCCAGGAGCTTTTTCCCATCCCCCCAAGAGGTGTGGAGGACTCAGCTGTATTCTCCAATCATTTTCTGGAACATGCCCATTTAAGCAGGTTGGCGTGTTGGAGCTGACTTGATCCAGCTATTCTGCATTCTTCCCCACTGCTTGGACACCCCTGGGCTTTGTTCTGTTTGTGAGGACACAGGCTAATATTAACCCAAGCAGAAACTCTGTTTTCAACTTACATTACTGCTGTAGAAACTGCCAGATCCTCTGATGTTGCCATTAAGGCTACTGACAGTCTGCTGGGGAAAGAGTATAGGTTTGGAGGAGGGGAACTAAAATCTCCAGAAAACACATAATCTGATGTGGGAGATCTGCAATCCCCCACTCCCAGGAATGCCAATGCACTGATGCTATGAAAAGCTGAAATCAGGAGTCAATAGTCTGAATGACTATTAAGCAGGTATTCTTTATTGCAGTGCTGGATGCACAGGGGATCACTCCTCCTAACGTGTGTACCCGACAAAGTTAGTTGCATAACTTATACAAGCTTTTCATACATATCCATTAGTTTTCTGAGAAAAGACATACATATTCATTCATTTTCCAAGAACTCATTCTCATATACAAATGTCCTTTGCGCATGCCTGTTGGTGTCTCCGGATGGTTGTCAGGGGTCTCTGGCTGAAGGATATACTCTTCCTCACTGTGTCCACTAGTTAACCTTTGCTTTTGCACAAACTCAGTTAGGGGATCATGTATATTCTGTCCCTGAGGGACAGTCTGTTCTGGTTTAGTATTTGCTCTGCAGTTCCTTATCTTTGTGGTTCTGTACATCTGCTTCTCTAAGGTCAAATGTTGTCATCGTAGATTTTTTTTAAGGAGCTTCTTGTCTTGAAGTCTTTCTGACTCCCCCAAAGCAACAAGTTTTAGTCACAACAGTTCTAACTTTATCAGCACTGACTGGACCTACCCCATGCTCAGTGCTTCCCTAGGGCATGGAGGATCTTGACTTTTACCCAGAGAGCTTCAGTCTCCCCATTATCCTCTGCCCTATTACCAGAGTCTCTTAAAATAGTCTTTAATCTCTTCTGGCACATTTTCTGCTCGTGCCCCTCATTGCTGTGGAGCTGTGACATCTGCCTCCAACTATGGAAGTCCCATCCAGCAGTCCCATCTTAGCCGTAAAGCCTCCCGTTCCTGAAAATTGTTGCCTCCCATTTTTTCAGGGACCTCATTTCCCTTTGAGCCAAGGGTATTGGAGGTCATTGCCACACAGAGGCCCCCGCTACTCACCCCATTGCCCCTGAAGCTGTCATGGACTAATAAACTCCTAATCAGCCCTGAACTTGTGCAGGACTTGCTGCTCCAGCTAGATCCCTATAAGTTGATGGGGCCTGATGGGATTCATCCAAGGGTACTTAAAGAACTGGCTGATGTCATAGCAAGACCTCTCTCAATTATTTTTCAATGGTCTTGGGAATCTGGAGAGGTCCCTGTTGACTGGAAGCTGGCAAATGTGGTCCCAATCTTCAAGAAGGGCAACAGGGATGACCCTGGTAACTACAGGCCCGACAGTCTCACCTCTGTGCCTGGTGAAATTATGGAGACGATTATTCTGGGAGTTATTGAAAAACACCTGAAAGACAATGCACTCATTGATCCTAGCCAGCATGGGTTCACAAGGGGAAAGTCCTGCCTAACAAATTTGATTTCCTTCTATGACAATGTCACCCACCTTGTTGATAAAGGAAAGCCAGTCCATGTGATCTTTTTGGATTCCAATAAAGCTTTCAGTACTGTCTCTCACAGTATCCTCCTGGACAAAATGTCCAGCATACAGCTGGATAAACACATAATGCAGTGGGTAAACAATTGGCGGATGGGTCAGGCTCAAAGGGTCATAGTAAATGGTGTTACATCGGGCTGGTGGCCAGTCACTAGCAGGGTTCCACTTGGATCCATCTTGAGGCCGGGACTCTCTAATCTCTTTGTTAATGACTTGGATGCAGGACTTGAAAGAATACTAATTAAGTTTGCTGATGACACAAAACTGGGAGGAGCTGTTGATGCTCTCAAGGGCAGGGAGGCCCTGCAGAGGGATCTGGACAGACTGGAGAGCTGGGCAATCACCAATCATATGAAATTTAACAAGGGCAAGTGCCAGATTTCACACTTGGGGCACAGCAACCCTGGATGTACATATAGACTGTGGAATGAGAGCCCGGAAAGCAGCTCTGCAGAGAGGGACCTGGGGGTTCTGGTCAATGGCAAGTTGAACATGAGCCAACAGGGAGCACTGGCAGCCCAGAAGTCCGACCATGTCATGGGGTGCATCAAGCACTGTATTGCTAGGTGGTCAAGTGAGGCGATTGTCCCGCTCTACTCTGCGCTGGTGCAGCCTCACCTTGACTACTGTGTGCAGGCTTGAGTGCCACAGTACATTAAGGATATAAAGCTAGTAAAGAATGTCCAGAGAAGGGCCACAATGTTGGTGAAGGGTTTAGAGGAGAAACCATATGAGGAGCAGCTCAAGTCACTTGGTTTGTTCATCCTGGAGAAAAGGAGACTAGACTGAGGGGAGATCTCATTGCAGTCTACAGCTTCCTCACAAGGGGAGGAGGAGGGACAGGTGCTGATCTCTTCTTTCTGGTGACCAATGATAGGAGGATGTGCCAGGGGAGGTTTAGGCTGGATATTAGGAAAAGGTTCCAGTGGTGGAGCACTGGAACAGGCTCCCCAGGGAGTTGGTCACAGCACCAAGCCTGACACTATTCAAGAAGCACTTGGACAATGCCCTCAGATATATGGTGTAAATTTGGGGTTATCCTGTGCAGGGACAGAAGTTGGACTTTATGATCCTTGTGGGTCCCTTCCAGCTCAAGACATTCTATGATTCTATGATTCTATGATCACCTTTGCTGTTGTTATTGATGCTTATCTCTCTCTCTCACTCCCTTTTGCCTCAGCTTTGGGGTTTTTTTGTCCACATTCTCCAGTTTCTCAGGTATGCAAGATGCATGGAAGATGAGGCGCATGCTTGCAGGCATGCAAGATGCCTGAGAACGCTTTGAAACTTCAAGGCCATGCCAATGAATTGCCACAGTCCCCAGTCAGTGGCTCATAAGTGAGGCTTTTCCTGTTGTCCTGCTATGGATCCTCCAGGGAAGGATTTATCTCTGTGCCCTAGTGGGATTTCCACTGTTCCAAATTGTGCACATAGGGAAACTGAGACCAGAGTAGGATCTTCCTAATGCAAGGATGTAGGGCCTCATAGTGTTTACCATGATTCAGCCCTGCCAGGCATAGATAGAGCTGCTGCAACCCTAGACAAGGCAAAACCATGGTGCATGAGACCATGAAGGAAGGGTTTCCTATTCCACGGGGCTTACTGTCCCTTCCCAGAGCTGAACTGAAGTCCCCCAGACAGTGAGGCATGGGAGCAGGACA
The DNA here is from genome assembly GCF_949628215.1 of Phalacrocorax aristotelis. Classification (NCBI taxonomy): domain Eukaryota; kingdom Metazoa; phylum Chordata; class Aves; order Suliformes; family Phalacrocoracidae; genus Phalacrocorax; species Phalacrocorax aristotelis. The sequence goes on along the minus strand of NC_134276.1, from coordinate 133,651,943 downwards.
AGTGTGAGAGCACCAACTCCTACCCTGTTCCATCTCTTAAGCCTCAACTTCTGTCACTTTTCTTGAAGCTGGGGTAAGAACTGAGGATTCCAAGTCCCTAAACCCACATGGAGAGAGAACCCAGGCATTCTGCCACTCCCATGACAGCTGTAATGAGTGATTAGAGCCAGCCAGTAATTCACCCTGCTGGGAAGACATAAAGAACTTTAGCTTTATTGTGATGATTAATAATCTTTGATTCCCTTTGTGATTCCCTATTTCCCAATGGAGGAATTCCACTGCCCTGATTCTCAGTGGAGGGGCCATGGCTGAGCCAGGGTCACTGGGGATGGGGTGTAGTGGTGTGCTGGTTTTGGCTGAGAAGGGGTTAATTCTCCTCACCTTGGTGGGTCGGCTACCTTTCCAGCTTCCTGCGCTCTGCCACATGGAGGGGGCTGGGAGGGGCGGGGCCATGGTGGGGGCGGCTGACCCCGACTGGCCAATGGCATGTTCGTTCCATACCATGTGACACCATGACTAGTATATTAAGGGGGGGCAGTTTGCGGCTTGTGGGGGGCGCGTCATCGGGTTGGTGGGCAGTGAGCGGCTGCTTCGCGTGCGGTTTGTTTTGGTCGTTAATTCCCCTCTCCCCTCTCTTACCCCCCCGGGTGTTGCGCCTTTCATTGTTCTCCTTTACATTGCATTTCTGTTGTTGTTTCTTTTAATTTTAATTATTTAACTGTTCTTATCTCAACCCATGAGCGTTACCCTTCTGATTCTCTCCCCCATCTACCAGTGGGGGAGTGAGTGAGTGACTGTGTGGGGCTGAGCTGCCGGCTAAACTGCGACAGTCTTTTTGGCACCCAATGTGGGGGCTCAAGGGTTGGAGATAATAACAGCTGCTGGTCACAGCACCATGTTGTCCTTTTTGCTGTTGTGTTAAAGATTGGTGTTGGTTTGTTTAGTCTGCTGTGTTCTGCTGTGATTAGTACGAGATTTGTTTTGCAAACACTCATTTTCAGCTTTATCTGGTATTTGGGGTTTTTGCTGAAACCGTTACTGTACTTTGGCTACCAGCTTGTTGAGGCAATTAACAATTATACCTCCTCCTCAGAGAGATTTTATATGGAGGAAATACAGAATAGTATCTTTGCAACTTTGTTCTATGATGTCTCCGCCTCTATTACAACAACCTTTTTGTATCTTGAACATCCTTGGGTGGTTAAGGTGCACTTATTGTTAGTTTTTGGGCATGTTGTTTTGGTTTTGACTAAGCAACTTCAGAATATTTCCCAGAAATCTGCCCCAAGGCTTGATAGTTACGAGTGGCAGGGCATGTGGGATAGCATGGGCAAATACCTAGGGCAGTGGGCACCCCCAGTGTTTTGGAGTTTCACCCCTGACAAAGTGCAGAATCCTGAAAACCTAGTAGAATATTTGGAGGAAGTATGTTGTTACGCTGGGAACTCCAGAGAGACACAGATGACTGCAATGTGCTGGGGCCTGGCCCATGCCTACCGAGCCCTGATCAACAGTATTCAGTGCTCCCAAGGGGAAGAGAAAGTCTCTGGATTGAAAGGCAAAGTGACAGGCACTGCGGCCACTCAAACCCCCACGAAGAGTACTGGAGCTGGCTCAGAGAATCAACCCATGCCAGTATCAGTCACCCCCATACACAAGACGAAATCTTGGAAGCGAACGTCAACTCGTTTAGAACGGGATGATGAAAAAGCAGGGACGTCATGAGGAGAAGAGGAAGTCATAAATGAAATAGAGACCACCCGATCCCTGTCCTTGAGTGAGTTGCAAGATATGTGCAAATATTTCAGCCATTGTTCAGGTGAGCACATTGTCACCTTGCTACTCCGATGCTGGGATAATGGGGCCAGTAGCCTGGAACTAGAGGGAAAAGAAGCCAAACAACTGGGTTCCCTTTCTGGGGAAGGGGATGTTGACGAAGCAATTGGGAAAAAAACACAAGCCCTCAGCCTCTGGAGGTGACTCCTGTCCGGAGTGAAGGAAAAGTATCCCTTTAAAGAAGATGTTACATATCGCCCAGGAAAGTGGACAACCATGGAGAAAGGCATCCAGTACCTAAGGGAATTAGCTGTGCTTGAGGTGATTTATGGTGACTTGGACGATCAACGGTCATCCAAAGATCCAGATGAAGCCGAGTGCACACGACCCATGTGGCGGAAGTTTGTACGGAGCGCACCATCTTTGCGTGCAAACTCATTGGCAGTAATGTCCCGGAAAGATGACGAGACACCAACGGTGGCGGAGGTGATTGATAGACTCCGGGATTACAAAACAGATATATCTTCCTCGTTCGTCTCTGCTGTGGAGAAACTATCCCAAGAGGTCCAGCAACTCAAAGAAGGTATGTCCTGCTCCCCACCTCTACAGAGTAGTGTCTCAGCTGTTAGGAATAAGCGTCCTTTGGCTCAAAGGAGGGGATACACACCACGGGCCACCCTATGGTTCTACCAGAAGTGGGATGGCAAGCCTACCTCGACCCTACAGGCATGAGTACATGAACTGCAAGGAAGAACAATCACTCAGGGAGGCTCTTCCAGGAAAGCTGCTGCTCCAATTTCCAGTGAGCAAGTCCCCAGACAGAGGGGTAGAATGCTGATTTTATTTCTAAGCGTAATAGAGAGGCTCTTGATTCACATTTACAGGAAGTGAGTTGTGAATGCCATGATCAAGACTAGAGGGGCCCTGCCTCCAGCCAGGTGGAGGAAAGGGATAACCGGGCTTACTAGACTGTGTGGATCCGATGGCCTGGCACGTCCGACCCACAGGAGTATAAAGCTTTAGTGGACACCGGCGCACAGTGCACCTTAACACCATCAAACTATATAGGGGCAGAACCCATCAGCATTGCTGAGTGACAGGGGAATCCCAAGAGCTAACTGTATTGGAGGCCGAAGTGAGCCTAACCGGGAATGAGTGGCAAAAGCACCCCATTGTGACTGGCCCAGAGTCCCCGTGCGTCCTTGGCATAGACTATCTCAGGAGAGGGTATTTCAAGGACCCAAAAGGGTACAGGTGGGCTTTTAGACTAGCTGCCTTGGAGACGGAGGACACTAAACAGCTGTCTATCTTGCCCGGCCTCTCCAAGTACCCTTCTGTTGTGGGGTTGCCGAAGGTCAAAGAATAACAGGTGCCACTCGCCACCACAACAGTGCACCAGCGTCAACATCGCACCAACGGAGACTCTCTGATCCCCATCCGTGAGCTTATTCACCAACTGGAGATCCAAGGAGTCATCAGTAAGACCCACTCACCCTTTAACAGTCCCATACGGCCAGTGTGGAAGTCTAATGGAGAGCGGAGACTAACAGTAGACTATCGTGGCTTGAATGAAGTCACTCCACCGTTGAGTGCTGCTGTGCCAGACATGCTAGAACTTCAATACGAACTGGAGTCAAAGGCAGCTAAGTGGTATGCCACAATTGATATTGCTAATGCATTCTTCTCAATCCCTCTGGCAGCAGAGTGCAGGCCACAGTTTGCTTTCACATGGAGGGGCATCCAGTACACCTGGAATCGACTGCCCCAGGGGTGGAAACACAGTCCTACCATTTGCCATGGACTGATTCAGACTGTACTGGAACAGGGAGAAGCTCCAGAACACCTTCAATACATTGATGACATCATTGTGTGGGGCAACACAGCAGAAGTTTTTGAGAAAGGAGAGAAGATAGTCCAAATCCTTCTGAAAGCTGGTTTTGCCATAAAACAAAGTAAGGTGAAGGGACCTGCACGAGAAATCCAGTTCTTAGGAATCAAATGGCAAGATGGTCGTCGTCAGATTCTAATGGATGTGATCAACAAAATAGCAGCCATGTCTCCACCAACTAGCAAAAAGGAAACACAAGCTTTCTTGGGCATTGTGGGTTTTTGGCGAATGCATATTCCAAATTACAGTGTGATCATAAGCTCTCTCTATCAAGTGACCCGGAAAAAGAATGATTTCAAATGGAGCCCTGAGCAACGACAAGCCTTTGAACAGATTAAATGAGAAATAGTTCATGCAGTAGGCCTTGGGCCAGTCTGGGCAGGACAAGATGTAAAAAATGTGCTCTACACCGCATCAGGGGAGAATGGCCCTACCCGGAGCCTCTGGCAGAAAGCCCCAGGGGAGACCCGAGGTCGACCCCTAGGGTTTTGGAGTCGGGGATACAGAGGGTCCGAAGCCTGCTATACTCCAACTGAAAAAGAGATATTGGCAGCATATGAAGGGGTTCGAGCTGCTTCAGAAGTGGTTGGTACTGAAGCACAGTTGCTCCTGGCACCCCGACTGCCAGTGCTGGGCTGGATGTTCAAAGGAAACATCCCCTCTACACACCATGCAACTGATGCTACGTGGAATAAATGGGTTGCACTGATCACCCAGCGGCCTCGAGTAGGAAACCCCAGTCACCCAGGAATCTTGGAAGTGATTATGGCATGGCCAGAAGGCAAAGATTTTGGATTATCACCAGAGGAGGAGGTGACACGTGCTGAAGAAGCCCCACTGTATAAGGTGTGACAGGTGGTCAGAAGGGGAGCTGCAGTGGTCTTGGAAACAGCCACCTTTTTTTCAAAGCACAGCCTGCAGTCCCAGTGGTGTCTTTCACAGCAGAACTAGCAGGATCAACAGCTTCTCAGCCTCCTCCAGGCTCCCTGCAGGTGAAAGACAGACATTGGTGATCCTCCAAGGAGGGAAGAACAGAAGAGGGAGCTGGGATAGGCCTGGGTGCCAGTACACCTGTGCTCTCACGTCAGTGCCAGGTAGGTAGTAGGAAAGGACTAGAAGGCCAAATGCCCAAAGGGCTGTGATTTGATCTGCTGGGCAACAACCCGCAAGCCCATAGGATGGGACATAGACTTAACCTCATACATACTGTTATTCACAGGCGTTTCCATGTTCCCTTACCACATGGGAGAGGTGTGCCCTCTGACCAGAGAAACAGGAGGAAGAGGAGGAAGAAGAGGACGAGGAAGAGGAGACACAGGGCCAAGAGTCTCCCTTCCATGGCTGGCTCTGAGTAGGGCTGATGGGAACCGGAACTTTGGTCAGATGGCTGCACTGGGCCCCTCCTCTCGACCCACAGGGAACAGCCTAACCTGAGCAGGGCCCTTGCCTAATGTGCTAGGCACTTCACGTAGGCCCAGCAGGCATTGTACATGTAAGCCGTAAAATTTGTTCATCTCCCTGTGTGTGTGCATGCGCATGCATGCACAAAGTATGTGAGACCATGGGATTGTGTGGCTGTGTCTATGTTTGTGAGAAATGGTGTGTGTAATGCTGTGTGATCACAACAGGGTATGTGTTTACAGAGAGAGTGCTCAGTGTGGTTTTTGGGTGGACACATGGAATAAGTGTGTATGAAGCTGTGTGAGTATATAGGAGTATGTGTGCATGTGCGTGCCATGGTGTGTACCCAGTGTGCATGCGCAGTGATGTGTGTGCATACACATCCATGTGGGTGTGCGTGACCATTTGTCCATGTTCCCCCCTACCCCCAAACATGATTTCCCTGAAACTGTTTTCCTCTCACTGGCCTGCTGCATCAGGTAGTGATTGGCAACATGTCCAGGGCATGGACTGAGATATATTTATCTGGAAACCAGCAATTCCAGAGATCTCAGGTAACAGGCAGTGGAAGGATAGGGGGAGAGAATCATCATCACTGGGAATAGACTTAATAGAGGCAGGTTGGAGGAAAATCTGCCTAGCTCTAAACGACCACATATGATGCCAGGGGAGAGCAGTGTCTCATTTCTGGTACTCTCTGGGGCACAGTTCACACCCTACAGGCAGAGCGGGCCAGAGGGGACTGAGTGCCTGAATGCTTGGGTCCTCTTCCCATCTGGAATAGGGAGATTCCAGAATTTAGTAGAATAGAAGTAAGGGAATGGGGGAGCAGCCCAGGTGCCCAAGCTGTACTGGAGGGATTAAAGGCCCATGGATGAGGAATTAGAGGTCTTGCTTTTGTGATAATTGTGCCTGTCTTATAAGTGGGCAGGGTGTTTTTCTGATGTCCAAAGACATCCCCTGGGGCAGAGCCCCCTGCCATGGACATCACCCTCATCCTGCACCTGTCATATCAAGGACAATAGTGATTAACAGCCAGGAATTAAATCTCTCCACGTGAAAGCAGAGAATGATCAAGTTGTCTGACTTCTCAGTACCTTCTTCCCTTTCTCTATTGCTGTGGTTATCTGCTCTATGCCCAGAGCCAGAAGGAATCCAGATGTTGGAGCTACTGTTCCTTTTATGCCCAGCCCCATACTTCCTTCGTGTTGGAGAGGCGATGCACCTGATTTGAGGTGAAGTGCAGACAACCTTCCCATTTAATATGCCAAGCAGTTTATTTGTCCCATAAATAAACCCCAGAAAAGAGGATGCATGGTTGGATGGGTGCAGTTAAGGTTTTGACCACAAGGTGGCACTGGTAACTGCTGAAAGAGCGGTAATTGCCGCATTGTGACACAACTGCCCTCACATCCCCCATCGGCACCTAGCTCCTCTGTCACCCCACTGAGACGTTCCAAAAGCTGAGTCCTAGGTGCGCTGCCCCACTACCCAGCAGTTGTCCCTGATTAACCCCCAGGTTCCCCAAACCCTCTGTACTCCTCACCTGACAACTTCCCCTGGCCAAAATGGAGATGAATGCTCACCTGCCACTTCAACACCATGGGTTAATTGGAAACCACCCACCATGGTTTCCTTAAAAGTGACTGTGGGAGACTTTTCCTTCATCTAACTGTAATCCCCCTCCTCCTCAGGGAATACAACATCCTGACATGCCCTGCTGTAATTTTCAAAACCCACTGCCCTCCAAGGAAAACAAGGTGTTTGGGCTCCTACCCCACCTCTAATCTGCTGGCACACCTGGCTTCCCAGAAGTAGGCTGAGAAAGCCAGCATGGAGTCAGTCCTTTCCACTCCCAGAACCACAAAATCCTCAGAGAAAAGAAGAAAAATAACTACTTCATTGCAGCATGAAGTAAATATGCTTGGAGGGCACTGGAGGCCAGTTCTCCCAGGGTCGATAGAAAGGACAGGTGGATGCAATCATAGAATCATAGAATTGTTAAGGTTGAAAAAGACCCTTAAGATCATTTAGTCCAACCGCTAACCTATCACTGCCCAGTCCACCACTAAACCATATCCTCAAGCACCACGTCTACCCTTCTTTAAATACCTCCAGGGATGGAGACTCAACCACTTCCCTGGGGAGCTTATTCCAATGCTTGACAACCCTTTCGGTGAAGAATTTTTTTCTAATGTCCAACCTAAGCTTCCCCTGGCACAGCTTGAGGCCATTTCCTCTCATCCTATCGCTTGTTACTAGGGAGAAGAGATCGACCGCCACCTCGCTACAACCTCCTTTCAGGTAGTTGTAGAGAGAGAGAGAAAGTCTCCCCTCAGCCTCCTCTTCTCCAGACTAAACAACCCCAGTTCCCTCAGCCGCTCCTCATAAGACTTGTTCTCTAGACCCTTCACCAGCTTCATTGCCCTTGTTTGGACACGCTCCAGCACCTCAATGTCCTTCTTGTAGTGAGGGGCCCAAAACTGAACACAGTATTCAAGGTGTGGCCTCACCAGTGCCGAGTACAGGGGCACTATCACCTCCCCGGTGCTGCTCGCCATGCTATTCCTGATACAAGCCAGGATGCCATTGGCCTTCTTGGCTGCCTGAGCACACTGCTGGCTCATGTTCAGATGGCTGCCAACCAACACACCCAGGTCCTTTTCCTCCATGCAGCTCTCCAGCCACTCCTCCCCAAGCCTGTAGCGTTGCATGGGGTTGTTGTGACCCAAGTGCAGGACCCGGCACTTAGCCTTGTTGAATCTCATACCGTTGGCTCCGGCCCAACGATCCAGCCTGGCCAGGTCCCTCTGTAGGGCCTTCCTGCCCTCCAGCAGGCCAACACTTCCACCCAGCTTGGTGTCATCTGCAAACTTACTGAGGGTGCACTCAAACCCCTCACCCAGATATTCAATGAAGATATTGAACAGGACCGGCCCCAACACTGAGCCCTGGGGAACACCACTCATGACCAGCTGCCGACTGGATTTGACTCCATTCACCACCACTCTCTGGGCTCAGCCATCCAGCCAGGTTTTAACCCAGTGCAGAGTACACTCGTCTAAGCCGTGAGCAGCCAGCTTATCCAGGAGAATGCTGTGGGAGACAATGTCAGGGGCCTTACTCAAGTCCAAGTAGACAACGTCCACAGCCTTCCACTCATCCACTAAGCGGGTGACCTTATCATAGAAGGAGACCAGGTTAGCGAGGCAGGACCTCCCTTTCATAAACCCATGCTGGCTGAGCCTGATCCCCTGGTTGTCCTGCATGTGCTGCGTAATGGCATTCAAGGTGATCTGCTCCATGACCTTTCCCAGCACCTAGGTCAGGCTGACAGGCCTGTAGTTCCCCGGATCCTCCTTCCGACCCTTCTTGTAGAGGGGCATCACATTCACTAGTTTCCAGTCATCTGGGACCTCCCCGGTTGACCAGGACTGCTGATAAATGATGGAGAGTGGCTTGGCGAACTCCTCTGCCAGCTCCCTCAGTATCCTCAGGTCAATCCCATCCGCCCCCATGGACTTGTGAACATCCAGGTGAAGGAGCAGGTCAGTGACTGCCACCTCTTCAACAACTGGGACTTCATTCTGCATACTATCTCCATCTCCCAGCAGAGGGGCCTGACAACCCTGAGGATGACCAGTCTGACTATTAAAGACTGAGGCAAAGAAAGCATTAAGTACCTCAGCCTTATCCTCATCTTTCGTGGCAAAGTTACCTTCCGCATCCAACAAAGGAGGGAGATTCTCCCTGGCCCTCTTTTTGTCACTGATGTATTTATAAAAACATTTTTTGTTATCATTAAAGATAACGATAAAGATAAGGTAAAGATAATGTGGCGGCCAGTTTAAGTTCCAGCTGGGCCTTTGCCTTCCTAATCTTCTCCCTGTGTAACCTCACAACATCCTTGTAGTCCTCCTGAGTCGCCTGCCCCTTCTTCCAAAGGCGGTAAACTCTCCTTTTTTTCTTGAGTTCCAGCCAAAGCTCCCTACTCAGCCAAGCTGGTCTTCTCCCCCACCTGCTTGACTTATGGCACATGGGGACAGCCTGTTCCTGTGCCTTTGAGACTTCCTTCATTAATAACATCCAGCCTTCCAGGACTCCTTTGCCCTTCAGCACTGCCTCCCTAGGGACTCTGTTAACCAGACTCCTTAACAATCCAAAGTCTGCCCTTCTGAAGTTCAGGGTAGTGGTTTAGCTGTCCCCCTTCCTTACTTCTCCAAAAATTGAAAACTCTATCATGTCATGGTCGCTGAGCCCAAGACAGCCTCCGACCACCACATCACCCACCAGACCTTCTCTGTTTGTAAACAGCAGGTCCAGCGGGGCACCTCCCCTGGTTGGCTCGCTTACCAGCTGCATCAGGAAGTTATCTCCCACACACTCCAGGAACCTCAGAGACTGCTTTCTCTCTGATGTGTTGTATTTCCAGCAGAATCTGCTAAGTTGAAGTCTCCCACGAGAACTAGGGCTAGAGATTGTGAGACTTCAGCCAACTGCTTGTAGAGTACTTCATCTGTGTCCTCATCCTGGTTGGGTGGTCTATAACAGACTCCCACCAGGATGTCTCCCTTACTGGCCTTCCCCCTGACCCTTACCCATAAGCACTCAACCTTATCATTACCGTCATTGAGTTCTAGACAGTCAAAACACTCTCTAACATACAAGGCTACCCCTCCAACATACAAGGCTACCCTTCCACCTCGCCTTCCTTGCCTGTCCCTTCTAAAGAGCTTGTAGCCATGCATTGCAGTGCTCCAGTTGTGCGGGTCATCCCACCATGTTTCTGTGATGGCGCCCACATCATAGCTTCCCTGGAACACAGTGGCTTCCAGCTCCTTCTATTTATTGCCCATGCTGCATGCATTGGTATAAATGCACTTCAATTGATCTATTGATCTCTTCTCCAACACAGGCATGCTACCCCCAGGCTCATTCCTAGCAAGCCTGGTTTTATCCCCTTCCCCCTTCATATCTAGTTTAAAGCTCTCTCAACGAGGCCTGCTAACTCCTGAGCCAGAATCCTTTTCCCCCTTTGTGACAGGTGAACCCCAGCTGTCTCCAGCAGGCCTGGGGCCATGTAAACTGCCCCATGATCAAAAAAACCAAAATTCCACTGCTGGCACCAGCCTCTGGGCCACATGTTAATGAGATGGGACTTCCTGTTCCTTTCTGTGTGTCTCCCGGCTACCAATGGGATGGAGGAAAACACTACCTGAGCTCCTGATCCTTCAAGCAATACATCTGAGGATGCTGAAACAGCCATGGCTCAAACAAGGATGTATTCCATTTATGTCAGTTCCTCCCCCATTTCTCATCCTCAGAAGAAAAACTCAGGCCTCCACCTCCTCCATGTGGAGCTCTCCACTCCCTTCAGTGTGGAACCACGGGACTCTGGGTTTGTGGAGAACAATAGATGGGAAACCAAGGCTTCAAATGGTGACCATAGAGATCAGAGCAATTTGAAGGTGAGGAAGGTTGATGTGCAATGTCTATATTTGAATTTGTTGGGAGCCTTGTAAGAGTCACAAGCTTGCAAACCACAACACTAGCTATCTAGGACATGGGCTTATCAAAGTCAGAAACCTCCAGGAGGAGGCAATCCAGGAACTACCTGGAGCCAAATGCATGGGCTATCTCCTCACCTGTCCTGTATTGGCAGGTAGTGGGGTCTATGGCTTAAAGGGGTGAGGAAGGCAACAGGAGCTGACTTGTGAGTTGCCCCTGCCCACAGCAGTATACAACCTGGGTGAGCCATAACACGGCCCGGCCCTTGTGACCAGGACAATGACCAGGATGAGAAAGTCCTGGAGAAGGTTCAGAAGGCATTGCTGGAACTTCTGCTGTTTCCTAGCATCTGGTCTGGCCCACCCACTGCATCCCCTGCTGCTTGCCAAAAGACAAAAGGGCTTCCCTGACTTGCCTACTCTTCTTTATCTCCAGTGCTGCTGAATAGCCACAAGAGAGTGGAAGTCCCCAGGAGAAGCTGATGCTCAGGTATATTTTCATAGTCCATCAAGGACAGAAGCTGAGAAATCCTTCATGGAGTGTGAGGCATAAGCCTAGTCAGGGGTGGTCCAGCTCATGCTGTAGCTGTGGGCAGGGGGAGATGCTGTGTGGCACACAAGTGAACTGTGCAACACCATGGTCTCCACCTGTTGATCCAGTGTCTCCTGCTTAGCAAATGCAGACAGTATTCCCCATGCCTTTCACTGAACTTTCTTCCTCAGAGAAACACTGAGTTGGGTGACACCCCATTAGCTTCTCTTCTTAGCATCATGAGGTGGAAGTACCACCAGGGATCCTAGCTCATTTCCACTTGTTTCTCCTTCCCTGTCACCAAGCAGAGCTCCAGGCACAGGGTCTGAGAGTTCCTATGAGGACAGAAAGGTGCTGCCAGCAGGGCTCAGCATAGTAAAGACCTCTGTGATTTGTTGCCTGGGTTCCTTTCACCCTTGCCACTCTCCCAGCTGTTCATCCCTGTGCTCATTGGGTTCCCCAGCCAGCCTATGATGTGCTGAGCATGCCCCATTCAGGACAGGCCATGTGCAAGTCCCTCTGACCAGAAACACCTGAGGGCGCTGTGGAGAGGATGCCAGTGGTCTGAATCTCGTGAGCCTGTGAGCAGAGCAGCAGACGGGTGTCACTGGTAGAGCATGAGTGAATGAAATTGCATTGTACAGCTGCTTTCAAGACCCTAGAGGTCTTGCCAGCTGCATCCCAGCAGCATGGCCCACACAATTCTGGAGCACAAGCTCAGTGCTGCCAGAAAAAGAATCCACCTTGGACAGATTGATTCACTGGGCAGAGGAGGCAATGACACAGATGGTCTGAGTCCCTGAGCACTCCTTGAATTTGCCAAACAAAGTATGCTCCTGAAGCAGAGCTGCCAGAAGCCCTTGCCCCAGAGGCAGCACCAAGCTGAGGCACCCCGGGAGTCCCCAGCTAGGCCCCAGGGAGAAACCATCTCTGGAGGAACTTGGGCTACTGCCTGTCAGCAAGGAAGGTGGAGGGAGAGGCCACCCTGGCCCCAATCCTCAGCACCTCTTCTCCCTTATGCCTCCCCCTTTGGGCCACACTCGATTCTTTCTTTCTTCCCATGCCAGCGCATTGACTGTCCCTGTGCTCTTCACAGGCTGGAGGAAACGCCTCTTACCAGCTCTACTGGGCCAGGGCTGGAGGGAGCCCTGTACATGTGCACACACGCATGCACACATACACATACATGTGTGCACACACGGACCCCTCCCATCCCCGTTACAGTCATCACTGCACCAGCCTGGAGCACTTCCAATACTCAAAGATGTTTGACCAGCCTGGCTGGAGTGGGCAAAGGCTCAGGACACTGAGCATCTCCTGTCCCTGCAGCCCCTCTATAGAAGAAAGAGCGTTGGAGAAAGCATCCAGGAAAGTGAGTCATAGTCTGCTTTGTTCCCTACCCCTGACAGGTATTACGGGTAGGGATAGTGTGGCACAGCTGAGCCCCCGTCTTTCCTTTGTGATATTCAGGAACATTTCCAACTCTGCTGCAGAAAGTAAGAGAAACTAACTGCAGTGGGAGTCACAGTTCCCTGCAGAAGAGCAGCTGGAAACTGCAGACATTGTTTTGCTCTTCAGAGAAAAGGGTGGGGGAAGTGCTTCACTGCAAAGCCCATGAGAGCCCTCAGCAAACAGAATGCTTGGGCTGTTGTGGTGTCTTTCCTGGTCCTGCCTCTCAGCCTCTCACTGACGTTAATTGCTGTGCTCACAGGAAAAAAAAAAAAAAAAGAAAAAGAAACATCCATGGCTGGGGGGAAGAGAAAAAATACATGGGAAAATGCAAGGGACCTATGTGTGTTCTTCATACCTCATTTCTCCAGCTCTCAAGGACTTCAGACAGAGAAGGGGAACTCTCAGCATTCCTCTGCCTTGCACACACTGACTCCCATGTAACCTCAGCATAGTTCTGTCCATGCAACCCCCTTCTTCCCTCCCCATCCCCCCCACATCTCTGCAGGGTTTATACTTTCCTGTGATTGTGCGTCATTCACCAGGGTCCCCAGCCAGCCAATCCTTTCTTGCATTTCATGTCCTGCCCAGCCCCAAAATGTCTCATCCTCACTCAGTTCTTCCTCTTCATATATCTCTGGGTAGCTACAAAAGGCAGGTCCCTGAAAGGACAGGGGCTTTTTCTCATGGTTCCCTGCTGGTTCTTTATGGCCATGCTGGCCCTTATGGGTAGGTGAATTCAACTCACCACTGAGCACCTACATTGATTCTACTGCTGCTGTCCCAGCTGTGTACCCAGTTGCTGGCAGTGCTCCATTCCCCAAAGCTTCCTGTGCTGAGGATAGGCAATGCATGCATGCATGCAGGTGGGCAGGAATCCCTGCATCTTCTGCAATGGCTGTCTATTTTTTCTTCTGTGTGCACCCTCCAATTGATTCCTTTTTTGGACACAAACTGTCCAGGAATGTTTCTTGCCTATCGGAGAGAGACTGGAAACTCACCTGCTGATCTGAAGAACTTCCCCATCCCTTCTGCTGCTCCCTAGCCTGCCCTGTTCCTTCTCACCCTTTTCTCTACCAACTCACAGTGCCTAGTTCATGTCTTTCCATTTTTGACTCCTTCTCAATGCTCGTCCTTTTCCTTTCCAGCATTGGCTCTGGAACAGTCCCCAGACACAGTGATACAAGAAGGCCAGTCCGTGAATCTGCGCTGTTCCAAGAAGAAATCCACCAGCACAGTTATGTACTGGTACAAGCAGCCTTTGGGGAAGGACTCCAGGCTGATCCTAGTGGCTTTTGCATTAGAAGGTGGCACAGCAAATGTTGAGGAGGAGTTCCGAAGGCATTTCAAGACCAGTGAGATACAAGGAGATGGGATGACCCTTTTGATAGAGCAAGTCTTTCTCAACGACTCTGGCACGTATTATTGTGCTGAGAGTGAAACACAGTGGCTAGGCTGCTAAGGGAGCTGAGCACAAACCTTCCCCTGCACAAAAGGGACCTGCTTTCCTCTGTGTTGGTGCTGCACAAAGCAGGATGATCCCTTTCCACTCCTTACCTCCTCTGCTTCCTAGCTTTCCCTTCCTTCTCTTCTCAGATTCTGTGAGTTTATTTGTCCTGCTTTCTCTCCTTGCTACCCTCACTCCTCCTTGCTTTCCTTTTTGTTTAACTCTCATTCACATTATATTCACTTCCATCAGCACTTCGTCCCTTCTCTGCCTCCCTTTCCCTCCCCACCTTCTTCTTTTTGTCCCACTGCAGTCTGCACTCTACAGACTTCCTCTCATTTAACTCCAGCCACCCCTGCTCATCATTCTCACTGTCAAACAGAAAGGATGTTCACATGAGAAGTTCTTGGTGCACCTTTAGATAAAGGCAAGGCCAGGCAAGTGGCATAATAGCCAGTACTAAGTGGGAGCTGTCTACTTACTCCTCCATTACAATGACCTTTATGCGGTTATCCTGTGGCCAAGGGATATGTGCACGACAGCACAGGCCTGAAGGCCGCATTGCACATGCAGTGCAGCACAGCACAGGCCTACTCAGGTTAACTCTTATGTGGATCACTAACTCTATAAGGGAACAATGCCCTCTTGGAAAGAAGACGTATTGTCTATGTTTAATTAACATGAATCTGAACTCCTTTTTGAACAAGCATTGCTTATGTAGTGTTTGATGTTTTAATATTTAACCTAAGCTTAAAGACAGAGTATCTTGGCCATCAGTGTTATCCATTTAATCGAGGACAAACATTCCTTTTGGAAGAAAATAAAGGAGAGCTGGCAAAATAAAAGAGCCTTGAATTGTCCTTAAGTGACATGCAACCACATATATGGATAAAAGGGTTAGGGTACTTCATCCATGAAGACCACCTGAGACCACCTGAGACCACGAAGGACACCCGAAGAGAGGAAGACATGCACAGAAGTATCTGAAGTGGAGCCAAGAGGAGTGACTTAATGCCATTATGCAACATATGTATATTAGAACAAATATGTGTTGGATAGGCAGAATATGTATTAGTTTATTGTATAACAAAGGAGCTGGCTTTGGTGTGCTTCATTTGTGGAAAACCACCGAGCATCCAGGCTTGCGCCACCCTGAAATAAATAAGCAATTTCTCTCCTGAGTGTGTTTATTAACTCATTGCACACCAGGCAATGAATATGCTTTTCAGACAACTCCTCCAGGTACAGTGGTCTCCAGGTCAGGACCACTACCTTCCATTCCTTGATCCACATACAATTTACCTTTTGCAAAGATATTATATCAATTACAGATTATGTTAGCAAACTGTGCAGCTAACAATGTTTCCTGACAGGTGAATACTCTTTCCCACAGTGAATACTCTTCTCAGAAATCCCTCTGTGGTGTAGTCTCCCAAGAGGGAGTGCAGGATGCCAGCACAGAGCCAAAGGCAGCCTTTTCTCTCCTTGAGATCTCCCTTCGGAGGAAGAGAAGAACAGTTACAGAACTCTTCTCTGTCACACTACAACAGACACCAGGATGACAGGTGAGCAGCCTTTCCATCTCTGTAACAAGATGAAAAGCATTGGGATAAGCAGAGAAAATTCCATGCTGCAGCTTGCAGGGTTGGGAATCTGTGACTGTAAGGGTGTCTAGAGAGGAGACCCAGCTGGGGGGCAGAGACACAAACATATGTTCCTGAGCTCTCTTTCTCCTCCCTTCATTTGGTGCGTCTTTGTGCATCTCTGTGCTGTGCAGACACTCAGGCTGCCACACAGCCCCATCATGCTCCTGTGACAACGCTTATCTGCCACCTACACATACACACAGCAGGAAGTCAGTGGACCAGGGTACTTGCATCTCATGCCTATGCGCAGGTGTCTTTCCCCACTGTACCCAGCCAGCCAACTGCCTTCTCACATTTCAAGCTCTCTCTCACTGCCCTGCCCACCTGCATAGCAACATGTCTCTTCCTCTCTCAACCTTTCCTCTTCACACACCTCTGTGCCTGTGCTGCCATCACAGGCAGGTTGCTGGAAGGAGGAGGCCTTTCTCCATGGTTCTCCACTGGTTCCTTGTGGCCATCCTGGCCCCTGTGGGTAAGTGAGCCTCCCTTCTACTTGAACAGCTGCACTGAAGACACTGCTGCTGCCTCGGCTGTGTGCCCAGTTTCTGGCAGTGCCCCATTCCCCAAGGCTTCCAGGGGGAGGATGGGCAATGAACAAGGTGAGCTTTTCCTCAACCTCTTAACTCAGAGAACCTTACAGATCTACAAATTTGTTTTTTCTGTCCTGTTTTGATACTTCAGTTGATAATACTGAAGTTATTTTTTTCAAAACAGATTTGGTTTGTGGGTTTTTTTCCTCCTATGTGTCTCTCAGAAACAGGACACTGTCCCATAGCTTCCTGACATCCTTATGCCACCTTATCCCATGTCATACTTCAAGGATGTGTTTTTGTGTCCCCTTCAATGCATTTCACTCCTCACATTTCTTCCCTTCTCTTTCTAGGCCAGGCCCTTCAGCAATCACCAGACACAGTTGTCCGAGTGGGAGACTCCGTGACTCTGAATTGTTCCGGAAAGGGGAATGCATTCTCATCCATGTACTGGTACAAGTTGCCCATGGGGAAGGATGCTACTCTGCAGTTGGTTGTATTCTCAGTGGAAGGTGGCACAGCAGACGTGGAGGAGGAATTCAGAAACCACTTCCAGAGTAGTGGGACTAAGGGCAACCACTTATCTTTGGAGATAGTTCATGCCCGACTCAATGATTCGGGCACATACTTCTGTGCTGAGCAAGACCCACAGTGGCACAAAAGTTGGAACAGTATAGCACAAACCTTTCCATGCAAACAGGGATCTGCCCCCAGCACACACAGAGCCCTGTATTTGACAGTACCTAATTTTCTCCTCTTGCCCTCCAGCTCTGTCTACTTAAGGAAAGTGCTAGTGTCATCTGTCTTCTGCCTGTTCTCTAATTTCTTTCCCATTTCTGAGTCACTTTTCTTCTTGTACTTGCTGCCTTCCCTCATTTCTCTGCCGCCTATAGACTGCCTCTCATTTTCCTCCTCTACTCTTTCTCTCTGTCCCCTTCCCTTTTCTTCTCTGTCTTCTCACACCTGTCCTGCTCCTATTTCCCAAATTCTCTTGCATTTCTTCTCCCTTTCAGCCTGTTACACCAAGTCATGGGTAAGCAGGATGTGGAATAGTTCACACAGCCATTTCTTTCTCTGCCAGCTGGAAAGTCAAGGCCAGCCTGGAGTTGAATCTGGCAATGGACCCTGGAACTGAGCACTCCTATATGTATTAATGTGTCCACAAGATTCTCCTGGGATTGCTCATTCTTCAGTTTCCAAGAGTACACGTGCCTCCGTTAGTAACCTGGGGCTCAGCACACCTCTGTGTGTGAGAGGCTCTGAGTTCCAGAGCACTGGCAGGACGATGCCACTGAGCACTTCTATGTGTGCATTGGTTCCTTGGCTCCACCAGTCTCCAGGGAATGGGCACACTGCTGTGCACCATGGTCCCCAGGTTGCACCACTACCCTGTAATCAGAACTCTGATGTATGTGAGGTAGCCCAAGTCTCAACAGTATCTGGGGACAGAGCACGGTGCTGTAGTTGAGAAACCCAAAGCTGCAAGATGCTCTGTGACAATAACTCACCACACCTTTGGCTCTGCTAGTCAGAATGGAGCTGTCAGGGCAAGGAGGGGGATTATTCCCCCACTCTGCTCCACACTGGGGAGGCCACAGCTGTGGACTGGAACCATCTTTTGTCCTCAGGACAAAGGGAGATGTCCGGGGTGTTGGGTGAGCACTGGAACACAGGGCAGGTGGCGAGAAGTTGAGGTTTCTGGGTTTGTTTAGCCAGAATATGAGAAAGCAGGGGAGCATTAGTTGCAGCCTCTCATTCCCTGGAGGGAGCTGAGGACAGGTTAGAGACAGACTTTTCCTGGAGGTGTCCAGGAAAGCACTGAAAGATGATGGCACAATCTGGGATAGGGAAATTCTGCCTTAGCAAAATTTCCTTTGCTGGAGGAGTGATACTGCCTTGGAACAGGACCTGGTACTCAGAGGAGTGATTTGCATCTGGGAAACTTTCCAAACTGTCCTGGTCCAGGCCCTGAGAGACTAGCTCCTGTTCTAGAAACAACCCTTACCTGAGTGGAGGGCAGACTGGAAACCCTTGGATACCACCCCCAAGTACCTCTGTGAGCCTTTGGTGTATTCTTCAGTGTAGTACAGCTTTCAAGAATAGGGGAATATTTGGATGAGAGGGTCTTTGTGGTACTCACATAGACCGCTGGATCTCCATTAAAGTCCTGCCAAGAAAGACAACTGTGTGTTAATCCTGCCTGGTGATGGGAAGAAGGGGATAGATGGTTACTCTCTGTGGAAGGAACATGCCCTCTGTCCCTTTTCTCTATGCAGACCACTTCATGGTTCAGGTGTTACAGATGAACACCTTTGCTGAAACCAGTTCTAACATTCTTAAATAAACCCTGTGATTTCAAAGAGATTGTAATGGGGTCCCATCACACAAGATTCTAGTCTTAGATCAGGACCCCAGGATTTGTCCAATACAAGTGTCCCCAGGCCTTTACTTACATCCAGTGCTCCCTACTCCATCACACAGAAAAGCTGAGCTCCCTTTCAGCTATTGGGGCTGCACTCTACTCTACCTGGACCTCTCTGGACCACACCAGTCCAGCCTGGCTGCACCCACCCCCACTTCCCTTTCTCTCTTAGTCAGGATAGGATGGGTGCCCTCTCTGTGCCCCTCAGGGCAGGAGGTGGAACCAAGGCCTGGGGTCTTTCCCACATGCCATTTACGTCCTGGCCATTCAAAGCATTGTTGACCATGAGCTTGCCATTGAACCTGCCTTTGACCTGGAAAAAGAAATGAATGTCACCCTTTGCCTAGTGTGAAGTAGGGTCCACTCTATACCCCTCCCCAGGGCCAATGTTCAGCTGTCAGCCCAAACAGCTCCAGCCTAGGAACTAACTGCTCCACACTCATGCCACCAGGTTATAGGGAACAGATAGCTTCCCCAGAGAAGGAGAGGTCATAATCCACTTGGGAATTAATCCCATAATCCCCCTGGGAAGTAATCTCATAATTGTTTTGGGATTAATCCTATTAGCCCAAAGAAAATAATTCTGTAATGCCCACCCCCAATGTCATGCATCTCTTCTTTCCTCAGCATTTCCTCCTCACACATCTCTGTGCCTGTGCTGCCTGTGCTGCTACCAGGGGCAGATTTCCATCACTGAGTGTTTGGGAGAGTATGGGTTTTCCTCACACTGTCACAAGATGCAGTCTTCTCTCTTTTTCTGTAGAGATCAGAGCGGGGACTGATGAGACAGGGTTATTTCCAAAGATGAATGAGAGCCTGTTCGTCAGGGATCTGCACTAGGTGTTGTCGCTGTGGAGAAGTGTGATGGATGCACTCAACCCCTTAACCAAACTAGCAGTAGTTTGGTACAGGCTCCAAAGGAGACAAAGGTCTAAGCTGTGACCGGGCCAAGAACTCCTCTAGTTCCAATCTGTTCCCTGAAAACCCACAAAGGAGCAGAGCGACACAGTGAGCATGGATGGATATGACCGATTAACACATGAATAATGGGTTGCTGTACCAAGGAACAAAGTTGTGGGTAGAAGGAGTCTCATGCATACCTTTTCCAACGCATGTAATCTGACTATGTGCCAACAACTTTGTTCCATAAACATGACAGCCTAAACAAGTCTTCTTTTAGCTCTCCCTGCTATCCAGTTGTCTGCATGGTGGTGACTTCCCCTTGAGATGGGACATCTCTCAAAGCTGCTCCTCGAGGCGGAGAGACATTTTACCAGTGGCAGATTTTTGGTAAGCAACTGATATCACACATAACCTTGTAGTATGGTAACTTCGATTTGTGTCTTGGTAATTTTGAATCATTTTTCAAATGATCATGCCATACAGTAATAGAATGAGCCTTACGATAGAACTTTAAGTCACACTTTCACAACATCATATTAAAGCCACTTTTGCTAATACCTTTGATGGTGATTCTTTAAGTGATCTAAATCACCCATGTGACAAACTGGCATAGTCAGCAGAATCCTAAATCAGGATTTGTGGTAAGAAGCTAGGCACTGCAGAGCAATGAAGGCCAGCTGCACTTCCTGGAACCATACAGAACCATTGGAAAAGCTAAGGACGTTTTGTGGAGGGAAAGGACAGATGCACGTGAGGCAGTGAAACAGCTGATGCTGGAGCGAAAGATGGTAATGCAGCCACAAACCACCTATTGTACTTGGTGCAAAAGGTGTGGAAGACAAAGTTCAGCATGTTGGCCATGCCACAAACCTCAGTTCATTGGCAGCACTGACACCTTGCAGGTTGCAGGGTCCTTCCCTCAGTGCAAGGGGGGGAAGGGTGCAGAAAAAGATCCACGCCTGTTAATTTTATGAGGGTTGTGGAACCCAGCTTCTTCCAGCACCTCACCTGCTCACTGGAGGAAAGAAACCAGACACACACACTTCGTGTCTCTTTGTATATCAGCACAGATGTGCTGATAGTGCTAGTACCTCATATGTACATCATAATGCTCTCTGTTTCCTTTTTTTTGTTAAGCACCACATGATTGAGGAAGCTGTTAGCAATCATTGAGAAAAAGATAACTATTCCCACTTTTCTGGATAAAGATAGGAGGAAAACTTCAACATTAAGCATATAAGAGACTCAAGAGAGACCAAAACATTCTATTCAGCTAGGGATCTCCTTCTCCCTAACCGTCTTATAGGGGTGGATCAGCCACATGTCCTGTTGCAGGGATTGGATTGGCCGCAGGGCCTGTTGTGGGGACTGGAATGGCCATGGTGCCTGTCGCTGGAGTTGGAGTGGCTGTGGTACATGTCGCAGGAGTTGGAGTGGCCACAGTATGTGTCACCCGAGTTGGAGTAGCCAGGGAGCCTGTCGCTGGAGTTGGAGTAGCCTCAGTGCCTGTTGTTTTCCTTTTCTTTGTCTTCCCAGGTTCACAGGCCTTCTCTTCCCCTTGGGAATACTGTTGAACAGGGCTTGGTAGGCATGGGCCAGGCCTCAGCACATTGCACTGATCTGTGTCTCCCTAGAGTTGCCAGGGTGACAACATACTTCCTCCAAATACTCTACTAGTTTTTCAGGATTCTGCACTTGTTCAGGGGTGAAGTTCTAGAACAGTGGACGTGCCCACCATCCTAGGTATTTGCCCATACTATCCCACACACCCTGCCACTCATAACTATCAAGCCTTAGGGCAGGTCTCTGGATGATATTCTTAAACTGCTTATTAACCTTAGACAAAACCAAAACAATCTGCCAAAGCAATACCAACAGATGCATCTTAACTCCCCAAGGATGTTCAAGATACTTAAAAGTTGTTGTAATGAGGGAGGAGGCACTATAAAAGGCAGTAGCTAAGGTGCAATTCTCTATTTCCTCCATAAAAAAACTCTCAGAGGAGGAGGAGGTATAATTGTTGATAGTATCCATGAGGTGGTACCTGAAGTACAGTAATGGCTTCAATATAAACTTCAAATACCTAATAAAGCTCAAGGCCAGTGTTTTAAAAACAACTCTCCCAAGCAAAACATCACTAATCACTGCAGAGCACAGCAGACCACAAAACCCAACACCAATCTTTAACTGGCACAGCAAATACAAGAGCACAGTGCAGATTGGATCAACTAATATTGAGAACAGAGTCTATGCTATGACCAGTAACTGTTATTATCTCAAACCCTTCATGCCTCATGTTGGGCACCAAAAAGGACTGCTGTGGTTTAGCCCCAGTTGGCAACTAAACACCATACAGTGCTTGCTCACTCCTCCCACCCCTGTGGGATAGAGGAGAGAACTGAAAGAGCAAAAGCAAGAAAACTCACGGGTTGAGATAAGAACACTTTAATAATTAAAATAAAATAGTAATAGTCATAATGGTAATTATAATAATTATGATAATATAATAAAAAGGAAAATAAAAAGACAGATAAATGAATCCCAGAAAAAAAGTAAAAAATAAAATAACCACAAGCAATGCAACTGCTCACCACCCACTGACCGATGTTGCTGGTCCCCAAGCCACGATTGCTGCCTGCCCCTGGCCAGCTCCCCCCGGCCAGCTCCCCCGAGTTAATATACAGGGTGTGATGTCATATGATATGGAATATCCCTTTGGTCAGTTTGGATCTGTTCTCTTAGCTGTGCCCCCTCCCCTCCTGCCTTCTTGTGCACCTGGCAGAGCATGGGAAACTAGAAAAGTCCTTGATTAAGCACTACCTAGCAACAACTAAAACATCAGTATGTTATCAACATTATTTTCATACTAAGTCCAAAGCACAGCACTATAACAGCTACGGTGAAGAAAACTAACCCTATCCCAGCAAAAACCAGGACAGTATATCATGCAGCCAAGTTATACCTGCATAGCTATAGCATGCAGCTAACAGCCTGTGCAGTGAAGCCCTTCTAGTAACACGGACTGCAGTCATCCAAGCACAAACCCAGGTGGCCCCAAGAATGAGGTGTCTCAGGAGTCTATTATATCAAAGCTATTTTATCAGGCTAAAGATTCCCAACTACAGACATATGCCCACAGAATATGGGGCATATGCTCTGACTCCACTGATCGGTTCACACTAGCTGTCTGGTTTGCACACTAATGACCTTATTGCTCCTTTAGCGGGTTTCATCTTTCTGTGTAACTTTTTTTTCCTTCTGTTTCTTCTTTTCCTTTTTTTATTTCTTTTATTCTTAAGATGGTTTGCTCCCTTCTTCTGCTATTTATTTTCTCTCAGTAATTCTCCCTACTCTTTGCTGTGGTGTTTAGATTTATCTAGGATAATTTGAGATCTCCTCAGAAATCTTGTTACCTCCTTTTCCAAATACATCAAAGAGCAGACATCTCAGCTGTGACCCACAGGTTTACAAAGGTGTTGCAATACCCGCTTCTTGAAAACTGTTAATTTTTCTCACTTTCTTTTTTTTTTTCCCCCTGTCGTTTTGTCCTCCTTATTCTAGGACAATGTCATTTTTAAGTCACAGGTCCTCCCCTCCAGCCTTCCCCAAGAGATATGTTCACTTTTACACAAACCAGCATAGTTTGCTGCCCAGTTCTATTCTTAAAACTTCTTCCAAGTGTTGTGCCTCTTTGGAGAAGCTGGACTGAGTTTTAATTAAGTGCTGCTGCCACTTTGGTACTTCCCTTCCTGCCATGTGAGATTGGTCAAGGTTTTCATGCCTTCATATGTGCATGCAAATATATTGAATTTCATTACACTGCAGTTTTTCCTGAGAAAAATAGAGAAAGTACAGGGCACTTTGTCCTGTTGACCCTCACCTCCAATCAAGGGCTCAGAGCTCTCTAATCCTTTCACGCCTGCTGTGCAGGGCTGGGTGATAAAAGCATTATGTGGAAATGCCAGCAGAGAGAGAGAGTGGAAAAAAAATAGTGTCCTCACATCTGCAGAGCACTGACCACAAAGGAGGGAACAATTTTGTCAGTGACCTCTCCATGGCACTGTCCACCACAGGCATTGTGGTGTACAGGCATGTAAGGAGAGATCCCATAAGGATATTCCAAAAATTTGAAAATCAAGTATGGTCGATAATTTGGAAAGTGGAATTTCTTCCTTCTCCCACCGGACCTACCTTAACGCATAGGGTGGATAGTGTCAGAAGCCTGGGAATGTTTCCAGACTACTCTTCTCAACATACCTGTCTGTCATAATTGAGAATGCACTCTGCCTGATGATAGACTTATTTCTTCCCCACCATTACCATCTTGTCAACTTTCATCGCATCCTCTCCTCTCTCATCCAACTTTTCTTCCCCTTTCCCCTAACATACCCAGGCAAAGATACCAACCACCCTCCACTCACAGTGGTCAGGCCGGGAGACAGGGTCAGGGATCTGTGAATTTCAAATGCTTCCAGATAAGAACGCTGTCTCCAGGTGAAAACAGGGTGAGGGAAGGGTCCCAGGCTACAGCTCAGGGATTTTCTGGAAAAGGGCAGATGCTGAGAAGGAATTCAGCAAATGCTTCCAGAGCAAGGATGCAAAAAGCGATGGTCTGACCCTATTCATATATTGTGCTTATAATAATGACTCATGCACCTATTACTCTCCCAAGAAATATATCCCTGACAAAGCATCTGAGAGAGCCAGGCACAAACCTGTCTGTAGGCAAATGGCACTTGTTCCTTCATGCCCTGCTCTTCTCCTCTCCGGTCCCTTCCCTTCCTCTGAAAGGAAATCCGAAAGTGTTGGATTTCTTTTAAATTTCTCCCCATTTCACCTATCCTCTGCTCTTTCTACCCTGTTATTTTACTCAAACCCTCTATTTCCCTTTTCTTTTCTAGGAGACAAGTGACACAGCCCATAGGCAACTTTGGCAGCTTTTTCATGGACTTTCAACTCCAGTGCCATTTGGAGTTAGGAAGAGTTAAAACTGGGACCCAGGAACATCTCTGTCCAAAAGGACAGAGTCAAAAGACTCTTCCAGGAAAACTAAGCAAGCCCAGCATGGCCACTTAACTGAGCAAAAAGGTACAGACAACAGCCCCACCCCCACCCCCCACCCACCCCCACCCACCCCCACCCCCGGCACTGGGACGTGGAGAGAACAAGCCGTACAAAGGGGTTATTTCATTCCCCAAGTAGAGCTTTCAAGGAGGGAAGAGTTCAGTCATATTGGTGGGTGCGGGAGTGGGGGCAGTGGGGAAGGTTTGTGTTGCTGCCTGCTGTTTTCTACAGTAGGGGTATGCTGCCTGTAGGATTCAGCGCACTCTCTCAGCTGCTTTAGGCAGTTTGGTAGCACCTGAGTACATGCTGATAAACAGAAAAGATGTTCTGCTCCAGAAACGGCTGCCTGTAACTGACTGAAAGACTGCCGAAGATGAGGCTGCAAAATGTTCCAAGATCCTGGTAGCTGAGAGGCACCACAAATACTAAATATTTTCCCCAGAGTGACATTCCTTGCCTCTGCCCTCCATATCACAGCCTGTGGAAGTACCCAGAGAAACGATGCACAAAGAAGGGGTGCCTGAAAGTCTTTATTTGTTGATAATTTTTGTATGCCCAGTCCCAAAACAGAAGAAAATGATGAGGAGAAAAAGCAGGTCACATAGAACGAGTGTGTCTCAGTTGGCAGACATAGTTGCTTTGATCCAGGAGACGTAGTTACAAACCTTAGTGTAAACCCCAGGGTAGCCTTTCTGCGCACATCCAATACCCCAGGAAACGATGCCCTGGAGCTGCGCATTGCAGACCACTGGACCACCGGAATCCCCCTGTGCACACAAAGGGTACGGATATTCAGCAAACGGTATCAGCGTAAGTGATGAGCCAGAGATCCCAGAAATCGCTGACATTCAAACAAGCTCCATTGTGCTTTTTCTACATAGAAGTTCTACAAAGGTAATTTCTGATCACCACTCTACACCTCATGCTACTGTGCCTTCCTTTAGCTCCAATGGCACCACAGCTAAGGGTAAGCTGCCTATTTTAGATGGACGCAGTCCTTGGCAGACACTTAGGATATGTGTGTCTTAGACATTATTCTGCCAAATATTTCCATGGAGCTAGGCATGTGTAAAATGCCAGGTGTGTTAATTTGCCAGACCACCTGGATCTTGGCATAGTGGCTATTTCATCTTTGGTGAGTCCAAAACTAACATTTGTGTCCTAAGCTCTAAAGTCACCGTGCTTACTATTGACTCTCTGGTGCAGCACTCCTCCATTTTAACCAGCCTAAGGTGCAGGAGGTAGCATAGTCTGCTTGTGGAGATTTAGGGGAGAGGTATTCGCTGTCTCAGAAAGGGGACAATGACTAACCAAGTGGGAAAAAGCCTAGCCTCGCTCAATAAGCAGCTTTCACTCTAAGCCTCCACTTTTGCTCAAACAAACAACATTCAGAAATGTCAGTGCAGTGAGTATAGCAGGTTCTCTGGAGCAATGGCCTCTTCTACTAGCAAACGGCAGGAAAGAAACATATGGGAAAGGAGGGGCAGATGTAGATGTTTTACCTGGCAGGAGTCTTTCCCTCCCTCCATGAATCCTACACATATCATGTTCTTGGTAATTTTCCCAGGGTAGGCTTTGGTGCACTCGCTTGAGGAGAGTACAGGTGCCTTCAGGCACTGCAAGTTATCTGGGTACGGATCTACAAGAAAATAGGGAGAGATGGCTGATGAAATTTCTGAGTTCATTTTGGAGCCCAGAGAAGATCTTTCTCAGCAGAAAAGTAATCACTGAACATCCTCCTTTAGCAGTCATCATTTTCCCTCTGAACAGTAATCGCAGCATGGATTCCTGCTGTTTAGGTGGAACAGATTCTACCCATGGGTCCACTGTTCTACGCTGCAGCCATGTTAATTTTTCTGATACCTAGAAAATCATCAACTGGCAAGCACGGAGCTCAGAGCTACTCTTGTAGCACATATGCTGGGGGAAACATGGGCCTCAGGAAAACGACCTTCTCCTCTGGTGCAGGTGTAGTTGTCATCAATGGATTAGACACCAGTCACCCCTGACCACTGGTGTAAGAGAAAGGAGCTCTCTTGTAGTAATTTTAGATTCACAATCACAGATTTTGATCTTGTTCTCAGCGAACCGACAACTCCATTGACATTAGTTAAATTGCTAGTGCTTGGCACTGCACGGCTGATAGCACCAGGCCACAAAATTTATGGCAGCGTGAGCATCCTGGTGAATGGCACGTGGATGAGATGATTTAAGTGCCGTTTCATAATACATGTAACACATACATGTGTTCATAACACAGAACAAGAGGAAGGCCCTTATAAAGGCTTACCTTTAAAGCAGTTAAATGGATACTGTCCTGCACAGACTGATCACTCAAAAAGGCCTGTCCCACAGCACTGCTCTGTGCTGTACCCCGCACAGTTTGGAGTTAATTGTGAGGTCTTAGAGTGTCTCCTGGGCCCTCGTGATGCTGTACATTCCCACAGAGTACTCACTGTCATTGCTGAGTGTGTTGCCCCAGCCAGAGATTAGGCATGTGGTGCCTGTGGCCACACAGCTGGTAGGCAGAGGAATTGTTTGGACAGCTCGGTTGAGCTGGGCTGGTTCAGCAAGCTTGATGAGCATAATGTCATTGTCCAGTGTTGCGGAGCTGTAGCCAGAGTGGCGGATGACTTTAGCTGAATTAATCAGCTGCTGTGTCGACTCTGTGAGTGCCAGGTTTTGTTTCCCAAGCTGCACTTGGATGCGACTGGAAAAGACAAGGAATGGCGTATACTTTACTGCTACTGACAGGTTGTGAGGAACCTCCCATCACCGTACACACTTGCTTCAACATGGCTATCGTAATAGCTGTTTTCATTCAGGTTATCTTTCTTGTCCTGCAATAAGTCCCAGGGACCCACACTGAGATCTTACCCACTCCCAGTGCAGGTGGTGAATTTCTGCAGGTTTATTTTGTTGGCCGGGACAAGTTGAATATATAACAGTGCTTTATACAAACATTCTGGGAAAAGGCAAACTGCTATCACCCTGACTTCATTCCTCTTCCTGTTCTCCAGTGACTAAGTTGTAGGAAGGTTAGTGCAATTTGCAAGAAATCACAGCCCATAACTCATGGCTAGATTGTCGCACTGCCATTTCAGAAAGTGCTCTGCATTCACAGAAACATTTGCAGAAGTGGAAAGCCCCTCATGATGCCTCGGCCCAGCTTCCTGAATGAGCCACCCATTCCTTGGTTGTCTCCTGTCAGAATGGAGTCACTTACATATTTGGATCTCACAGCTCAGAATTCCTGCTGGAAGTGAACTGGAAGAAAGAAGTAGGTTACGGAAGAATGTATTTTTTTTCCACTCACGACTTGTAGCAGTGAGCAGCTGACAGGACCCACTGGCTGTTGATGAGGGAACCTCCACAGAAGTGATACCCAGAATTCAGGGACACCTGATAGGGGACAGAGTTCGCCGCACAGGTGTAGCCTCCCACGATCTTGTCATCATCATCATCAGCATTGATGGGGAAGGCAACTGGGAGATACGAAGTGGCATATGTCAACATCTGGCATAAGGAATCTTGTGCCCCTGTGCCTGACTGAAGCATCTCTCTCGTAGGCTCTACTTCCATAAAAACTCATGGTTACAGTGGTGGGCAAGCACTCGCTTCTAGTCCAAAAACTTACAGCAGATTTAGGACCTTCTGGGCCAGAGGTGTTATCTTCATAGTGTTTAAGAGACAGACAGTCTTTTTTTGAAGCTATGGACACATTTCAGTATTCCTGGGTCAAGAACCCCCATGTAGGCATTCATCCCCCATTTTGTGACACAAGCAATTATGAATAGACAGCAGTCAAAAGAAGTTGCAGTGCTCTGCCTTAGAACTTTTGCAAGTTGAAACTGAACTTCACGTTCCCACGCTGGACTACCTTGCAAATTTGCTCAGAAAACAAGCTACCTTATAAATTACAAAAATAGAAGTAAAAAAATGTACTCACCAGCCACACCAACAAATGTGACAAATAGTATGTATTTCATGATCTTGACACTGCCCCAAGCCCAGACTGGTGGACTGGAAGCGTGAGCTGCTAGAAATACATTTTCTGAAATGACCTTATCTCTAGTCCAAGGTTTTCTCCAGGCAAAAGGTACACAGTGGAAAATTTGAAGATCCAGACGTGGGCATTAACAGGCACTGGTAGAAAGTACAAACAACACATCAGTTAATCATAAACCTTTCCTAAGACAGAGAGCTATTTTAAATAATTTCAGAGGGCAGCCTTCAATTTAGAAATACATTCAAGCTTGGGAAGATGCATGATTATTTGCCTGTCTCATTCTTATACGCGGCACCTGTTGAGAGCAACTCTCAAACCCCTTTGAGACTCCTCTGCGTTGATGGCGTCATTCTTTAAAAAGCATATTTTTTTTACCAGAAGCTGAATATTGTCCCCCTGTACTCAGCACCGGTGAGGCCACACCTTGAATACCATGTTCAGTTTTGGACCCCTCAGTACAAGAAGGACATTGAGGTGCTGGAGCGTGTCCAGAGAAGGGCAACAAAGCTGGTGAAGGGTCTGGAGAACAAGTCTTATGAGGAGTGGCTGAGGGAGCTGGGATTGTTTAGTCTGGAGAAGAGGAGGCTGAGGGGAGATCTTATCACCCTCTACAACGACCTGAAAGGAGGTTGTAGTGAGGTCGGTGTTGGGCTCTTCCCCCAAGTTACTAGTGATAGGACGAGAGGAAATGGCCTCAAGTTGCGTCAGGGGAGGTTCAGGCTGGGTATTAGGAAAAATTTCTTTACTGAAAGAGTGGTCAGGCACTGGAAAAGGCTGCTGGGAGGTGGTGGAGTCACCACCCTGGAGGTGTTCAAAAAACATGTAGATGTGGCACTACAAGGCGCTGTTTAGGAGGCATGGTAGTGTCGGACTTGATGATCTTAGAGGTCTTTTCCAACCTTAATGATTCTATTCTATTCTATTCTGTTCTATTCTATGCTATCCCAGAATGTTGCTGAGTTTGCTAAAGCTTAATATGTTTTATGAATAATCATTTTCCAAGCAGCTGCCAACTTCACCGTGTTAGCTCCTGAAAGACATAGGATAACCTTGTGACTTTAAACAGAAGTCATATGCTTTGAGATGCTGAAATGGAATGAGAGACTAAACAGGAATAATCATTCTACTCCATTTTTTGATCAAATTTTGAGGTCCCTGGAGGACTGGTACACACAATGGCACTGTCCAGATGGAAATTTTCCTTCATGTTAAAGGACAAGTCCAAGGCCAGGCACTCCTCCAAGGAGCTGCATGACTTGTCTTGGGCTTTAAACTGGTATCAGTGCACAGTTTTCTTACAAACATGTTTTATCCCGAGAAACAAATAAGGATTAGAAGCTTCTTGTGGAAAAGGGAAAGATCCATAATAGAACTAAGCATGGCAAAAATTACCAAAGCTATCTAATCCCATCGTAACTAAGCAGAGCAAGAACAACTCTTAAACTACAATAGTGTATAATTTGATGTCTCTGTGGATTTATAACTTCTTTCTCCAAAACATGCCATTGGCATAGAGACAGACTGTCATCAGATATTTTAAAACAATATTTTTCCTGAGCTACAGCTCTAATAACCTATTAGGTAACACTTAGGCTATGAAGGGAAGCTTCCTTGTCCTTCTCCTCACAAGGTTTAATATTTGGTTTAGTATCCACCCAGATTTCAGGGAAATCCAGTAATTCAGCATCTGAATTGGGAAGCTCAACCATACCTGCCTTTATCTTCATACTTTTTTTGCCCTCCCCTGTTACTTATGTAATCTTTAACTGGCCAGTTATTCTTAGCAGCAGGAAAGGCATCATATACCTCACTCAAGTCCCTCACGTTCTCCCGTCTGCCTCTCAGGGGTCCTTTCTAGAGGCTCCTGTGAATCACAGAATGCATGCCAGCAGGGCAGCTCATGGAGCAAACTGGTGTCACATGAAGGCAAACAGGGGTGTTTGTGATGCACACCTCAGAAGTCATCCAGCAGACAGACTGCTTCAGAACAGTCCTTCACTTCAGGTCTTTCAGTGAGAGCTGTGAAGGATGAACAGACTCCTTTGCATTCAGGTTGAAATTGGAACACCTCTTCCTGCGCCCCTTGTCCTTTCTTTAAGATGACAAATCCCTACCCGAAATGTTCAATGCCGCTGAATGTTCCACAGACCCCTTGTAAGATTTTTTTCGGGGTCTTTCAAAACATACACTCCGGGGTTACGTCTCCAGGTGCAGACAAATCTCTCATTTAATACAGTGGTTCTCAGCAGAATGCTGGCAGCCTTCCAGGGGCACAGGAAGGAGGAGGAGTGGAGAATGGAGGGCAGCTGTGTTACGTATTATCAATGGACAAGCAATGGCAGCTTGCATTTCTAGAAATCCATGTTCCTAGTTCAACTATTTCAGTCAATTGGACCCAGTCACTGGACTCAGATAAAGTAAATACTTTTATTAGTCCAGGCTGATGCAAGATCCTGGGAAAGGGACACCTGGCAAGACCATGGGCTGACAGACATAAAGCTTCCCAGGAGCATAGAGCAGAGGCGTTTCTGAGGCGAGTCCTTGTACATCTCACAGAGCTTGGCAGTGGAGGCACCATTGAGTCTCTCTTCCCAAGTCTCTCCTGCCTGGGAGGCGCTGGTTGAAAGACACCCCGTCATCTGACCTAGGAACATCAGGTCCCCAGTTGCTGGAAGCCAGGAGGGTGTGTGGGGAATGGTTTTGCATCTTCTGCTCTTTGCGTCTCTAATTGACAGAGACAGGCTCCTGGTTTACAATGTTCCAGTGCAGTGGTCTCCAAAGTGGGGTGCATGCACCCCTGGGGGTGCGCAAGACAATCCACTGGGGTGTGGGAAGAAAGCACTAGAACTTCAGCATTATATGTATATATTTATCAATTACTAAACATACACACACTGGGGGTGCATGCTCAAAAATATTTTACCGGTAGGGGTGCGCGATCAAAAATGTTTGGAGACTACTGTTCTAGTGGTTTCAACAAATACTTGACATGTTCTTTCTTACATTCTGCCGTAACATCGGCCTTCATGGTCTCTCAGATTTCTTCACTACCAGGGCTTCCTTCCTCTCTTGATCACCCCTGCCTTCCCCCCAGCAAATTAAAATTCTGCTGACACTCTCAGCTGCATTTGCCGTTTTCCATTTCTCAGCCTACACAAATGTGCACCATGTGCTTTCCACCATGACACAGCTGTTGCATCCTCTTCCAAAGGTGCCATGGAAGAGAAGGTGCCAGTGTGAAGGCTGCACACGTTTCATTTGTGAAGTTCTTTGTCAGCTTCTGTTCTCTTCCTGACTCAGGGTGGTAAAGGCAAAGCCTCGCATTTCAGAGTACCGCAGGAAGAACTCAGGAGGATATTTCAGGACTTGCTGTGAAGATTTCTGAACTCTTTTGGCTCCTGCTATTTTCTCTGTGGCTCATTGGCTTCTCCTGCAGTTTAAGAGTGGATTCAGACCTGGTGCTGTGAAACTCAATCCTCTTTCTGGGGAAAAGGAAAGTCCCCCGTGTCTTCTTCTTCAGTGCATCTGTTACATTCTCCAAAGCTTCTGATCCTCCAGCTCTGCACATCTGAGCAAACTTTCTGTCACAGCCTCTTCCCTTGTCTCTCTGCCTGTGTTTCTCTTTCCCCAAGAGCACAGCATTCTGATTGTCTTCTATTTCCACCTCTGTCAGTCTTAGATTCTCTGTTCTCTTCCATGCAGGCAGGGTACCTCAGCCATTTCTTCATTGTCACATCTCTTCTACAGTCTCTTTTTCCATTAAGGGGGGGAATCTCACTGCTTTCCTGAGGCTCACTGTTAGGCTTGGCTAAATCTGGCAGCCTGACAGGGGGGAGGCTGCCACAGCTCCATGCTCCCTGACTCAGCAGGCTGTGGATATATTCCCAGTAGAAACACATACATACGATACATATAAGCATAGGTACACGGCCGACCATGAAGATCAACTCAGACAGATGCACTTACTAAATAGAAACAGCGCATCACAAACAGGAACAGCACCAATAGGCTCATCTTGTGTCCCTTTCTGTCTGAATTGGATGAGGGTTCAGTACTCAGAAATAAATATCTACATATACACAACATGCATCCTTTCCATAGCTGGGCTTAGACACTGAGTCTGGCCAGTAGCTGCCCCTGGATCCCAGTCACCACATTTGCTGGCGCCTGGACTGATGAGTCCTCAAGTCCTGCAGCCCTACTCCAATTACTGGTATGCTCACATACACACACCCTACACACACCCCTCCCCAATAGGTGTCTGGGGCTTCCTCTGGTTGCTGCCTCCCACTGGTCTTGCCAGTGGGAACACGGGTCACTTCACTTACTTGCCAGCTAGTCTGACTTCATGTTCACTAGTGATCACACACACTCACATACCCTCCCTTGCCCTGGCTGCTGGCATGATGAGCACACAACCACTCTTACCTGTGGCCTTACTCCAGTTTCTGGCACTTAAGTTCACTCACTCTTGTCTCTCTAGTTTCTGGTACCTGTGGTCTGACTCCAGTACCTAGCACTTAGACCTCCATATACAAAACACATGTGCACAGAATAGACAGTCCCTCCCTCAGGGAAATACCTAAAAATGGAATTTAGTAAGAAATGGATACACTGAGCTAAGGAGGCATAAGGCATAACCAGAGGAGCATACCCACAAGCAACCTGTTTACCTGTGACTGGCCTCTTTATAACTTTATTCCTCTATTTTTCTACATCTATTCTTCCCCAAATCCAGTAGTTCAGGGTCTGATTTGGGAAGCTTGACCATACCTGCCTTTATGTTGGTACATTTCTGTTTTCCCTTGTTTCTTTAATCTTAAAAGAAAACAGACTGAAAGAATCAGACGTTTTGAACTGAAAAAGAAAAGGGCTGTCAATCTAGCTACTTTTCAGAAGGCAGCAACATGTTATGCAATTACTGAGAGATACACTAGAGGTCCTGAGTATCTTCCAGATACTTCCTTCTTTCAGAGAGTGTGCAATCATTTTTGGTTTCTTGAGACAGAAAAGTTACTCTGAATCTTCATCCTGGAATGAGTAATAAATTCTAACGCATGTGACTAGAGAAGAATGTACAGCTTAGCTGCACTGAAATTATTTTACCTGGTCTCAGAGTTCTTTAACACCATAATCTTAGAATTAATTCCCTCATTCTGCAGAGTCTGTTTCATTTCCCATCAAGTCTCTGAAATCGTTTCTCCTTCCAGAATTTGAGGTTTGATTACCACTGGAAGAAAAACAGATCTGACACAACAGTCAATAATCAAACTGAAAATCCTGTAGTGACTCCATGCACAAGACATGTAGGCATCATTTTAGGACATTATTCAAAACAGCAGTTTCCCATGGAAGTGTCTCAGGGTGTCCCATCTTAGCAGTAAGGTAAAAGGGCAAAATGTCAATAAATTCAGATGGAGAACAAGCAAAATCAAGACAAGACTTCCATGAAAGATGAAAAAGAAGTACAGGTTGGGGGGACTAAATGCTGAAAATATGCATCAAAGGATAATCTGTATCAAAACCATAAAAGAATATAAAGGCATATTAAAGTTGGTGAAACTCATTTGGTAACTTCTGTATTGACTCTGAAAGCAGCAGGAAAAAGATTTAAGAAAAATGTAAAAGATATGGAAGGTAACCTAAAAAAAATGTTCTGTGTTGTCTACAATTCCTTGACAAGTCACTGAAACTGTAATACATCCAGCACAGGGTTCAACCTCGCTGAAGCACAGGTAAGGAATAATTTCTCCTGAGAAAACCTGCGCTGGCAAGAACTGGCAGGGACTAAACAGGAGCCATGGTCAAAACCCTACTTCTCATGCGCTAAGTGTCCATGACACGGGCGATTATACAAAATTTTTATACATCATACAGAATACATATTATTTCCTGTCTGGGAAGAAGCTATAGTTTCTCAAGTAATTTCTGTGAACTTCTTAAAAAAGCAGGATTAAAAAAGTAAGACCGGGAACATTCTCTACCAAAATTTATGAAAGTCACACTGCTCTGAATCCTGGTATGACCCTAGAAACTCTACCTTAGGCCCGAAGAAAGTACAATATTGCCAGGCTCACAGACAAAACATGCCTTTTCTGCAAATATATAAAGGTCAAGAGAAGATATTACTATCTCTAGAGCTTCAGGCAAATAAGGGAGGGGGCATATCAACAAAATGGGAGGAAAAAGAGAAAATTTCAGTAATATTGCTTAGTGTTTGGAAGAGGCAATATCAGGATTAGTGAAGATCATTGAAACTAAATATGTATGTTTCAAAGTACTAGCGAGAAAAGAATCAGCTACTATAGCATAACTTTTTTTGAATCTTATATATTCAGAAAAGAATAGACAGTGGTCTAGGTTAAGGCAAGGCTAACCAGGATGTACTTGGCAAATTAGAAAAAACAGACTGTTAATAATGCTAATGTCTAACCACAGTTTTTCCTTTCAGAAAAAAAGGCTGGCAGAGATGCCTTGCTTTTTCTAATTAGGAAGTGAGCTCCCAGGAAGATTAAACTGCAGGGAATATGCTTCCCTGACTGGAAAACTGAAGAAACTAAGATGTGATTAAACATTATTTTTGTGCCTCTGCTATCTTGGTCTATCTTCTTTGCTTTTGCCTAACATAAGTTCTAAGTTCTGAGGTATCGTCTTTCAAGTATTGAGAATGTCTCTCTAGAATGAAACAATATGTTTACATTTACTGGAATAAGCTTTTCTGGAAAGGTGGCCCAAGTTATATGAACAGGTGTAAACGAGTCAAAAAATCATTTTTGAGGCCAATATTCCCAAGTTCATGGCTGACATATCCAATACACAGACATGCACAATGACGGAATGACAGTACAACACTCAGCCAGCAACTTGCTGGTCTGCAAGGAATCATCTCATATGTTTGTACCAAACACATTCATTCTGTTGCTGTTTGGAATTATTACTGGTGATTCAAATGCCCTGTGAAAGTTTTAGGAAAAGTTGTTTATGCAGGAATCATTATGGAATATAAATACCATGTTGGTGACTTTGGGAGTGACTTTTGGGTGATTTTTTTTCTTTAGATTTTTTTTATTGTCATTTAATAAATTACCAGTTCCTGAAAATCATATTCTTACAGTCCTAGCTCAGACCTCTTACATAAACACTGAAAACCAGCTTTACCAGCTCTGGGAACATAAGAGAAGGAGGATCCCTTTCTATTTCTCAAATCTTGAGCATCTTTAGTTTAGAGCAGCAAATGCAATTTCAAGGCTCTGTGGAAAGAAGCTTATCAGTAGCCTTCAACATTCAGCAAATTAATGAGCTGGTCACAGCTGTGCAGTTTCCAGGTGGTAGTAGAAAAAGTGGTCATTGCCATCTTGAAGTTCTGCACTCCATTTTTTACTTCTTTTGCCAGCTTGAAGTGGCACTGCACAAAAAGCAGCTATTCTAAGTAGTTTCTCATGAAAGAGATACTCTCCTCCTTGTCACACTCCCTGTCCTCATATTTATTCTCCTTCAACTCCTCTTGTAGGAGGTGGCAGGGGAGCTGTAGCTACAGAAACCAGTCAAAGGTACTTGTTTTAGATGCTCAGCAGTGACATCTCAGGCACATCTGTGTAAACTTAATCAATAATCAATAGAATTTTGTCAATAATAGCCTACCTGCAGTCTAGAGGTTATACTGGCTACTCAAAAGATAAGATGATGGAAGGAGAGAGGGTGTGTAAAGTCACATCTCTATGCAGATAACGATGCTATACCATGTGATGTAGTCATCCTGCAACTACTGGGAGGGTTTAGCAGAATCATAGAATCACAGAATGGTTGAGGTTGGAAGGAGCCTCTGATGGTCATCTTGTCCAACCTCCCTGCTCAAGCAGGGCCACCTAAAGCCAGTGACTCAGGACTGTGTCTAGGCAGCTTTTGGATATGTTTAAGCATGGAGACTCAACAACCTCACTAGGCCATCTATTCCAGTGCTCAGTCACCCTCACAGTAAGTGTTTCCTTGTGTTTAGAGGAAACCTCCTGTCTTTCAGTTTGTGCTCATTGCCTCTGGGGCTGTCACTGGGCACCACTGAAAAGAGCCTGTCTCTGTCCTCTTTGCATTCCTTTTAAGCATTTGTGCACATTGAGGAGATCCCTGCAAGCCTTTTCTTCTCCAGGCTAAACAGTCCCAGCTTTTTCAGCCTCTCCTCATATGAGAGATGCTCCAGTCCCTTAATCATCTTTGTGGCCCTTTGGTGGATGCTCTCCAGGTTGTCCACATCTCTCTTGTAGCGAAGAGCCCAGAACTGGACACAATACTCCCGTTGAGGCCTTAACAGTGCTGAATAAAGTGGAATGATCACCTCCCTCAACCTGCTGGCAACACTCCTCCTAATGCAGTCCAGGATACCATTCACCTTCTTTGCAGCAAGGGCACATTGCTGGCTGATGTTCAGCTTGGTGTCCAACAGGTCCTTTTCTGCCAAGCTTCTTCCCAGCTGTGTCGCCCCCAGATATATCGGTTCATGGGATTATTCCTCTCCAGGTGTGGCACTTCGCACTTCCCCTTGTTGAACTTAATGAGTTGGCCCATTTTTCCAGCCTGTTGAGGTCCCTCTGGATGGCAGCATGACCCTGTGGTGTATCAGCCACTCTGTCCAGTTTGGTGGTGTCTGCAAAGTTGGTGAGGATATATTCTGCCCCATCATCCAGATCATTAATGAATATGTTAAACAGAAGATGCTTCCCACCACAACTGCTGTTTCTCAGGCTTCCTGTGAGATAAGAACCGAGTCAGAACAGAAATAACAAGATAGATAACCTTGTATTAATCATCTAATACAGGTACTGGATTGGGAGCAGAAGACGAACATTTGGGAAGAAATATTGTTCTTTAGTGGTACAACTTGAGCACAAATCAATGGCCTCTGACAAGAAGCTTCAGTAGACACAGGCTGGAAGAGAAGGGAAACAAGGCAAGGAAACAAAGGAAATATACATACATAGGATGGTATATCACTGCCATCTGCACAGGGATGTGTGTTGGGTCTGGCTGTGATGGAGTTCACTTTCCCAGTAGCAGCCCTCATAGTGCTGTGCTTTGTATTTGTAGCTAGAAAGATGTTGAGAACACACCAGCATCAAGGCTGTTTCTCTAAACTGCCCCTGCTCCAAAGGCCAGTAGGCTGGGTGTGGGCAAGGAGTTGAGAGGGCACATAGCCGGAACAGCTTACTCAATCTGATCAAAGGGATATCCCATACCATACAATGTCATGCTCAGCAATAAAAAGCTAAGAGAAAGCAGGAGGAGAGGGGATGTTTTTTATTACGGCATTTGTCTTCCGGAGTAACCACTACGTGTACTGAGGCCCCATTTCCAAGGAAGTGGCTGAACATCGGCTGTTGATGGGAAATAGAGAATAAATCCTTTTGTTTTCCTTTGCTTCTGCACACAGCCTTTGCTTCTTCTTTATTAAACTGCCTTTATCTCTATCCACAAGTTGTTTTTCATTTTATTTTCTCTCCCACCCTGTCCTACTGAGAAGGGGCAGTGATAGTGGGGCTTGGTGGGCACCTGGCAGCCAGCCAACATCAACCCACCACAGGATGTGATATTACACATCTTATCCTTCTATTATCATATCTTTTCAGTATACAGCTATGCCCCAAAAAGGAGCTGTTGCTTAATTTTAGGAGTTTGTGCTCAAAAGTACAGATTTGTTTATGAAAATATCTTCCCAGTGTCCCTAAAACAAATCTGTAAAGCTCAGGGCATCTCTGTAGTTCTGCCTGCTTCTTTATGGCTGCTGCTTCTGTAAATCTAAAGGAGAATCCAGGAGTAAAGTAAGTGATATGATCATTACTTTCCTGTGAAATTCCCCCACTAAAATGATACCATTGTTAGAAAATATGGCCCTAAATGTCTCTTGATTGCATAGTCTCGCCTTTCCATGTTGTCTGGAAGTTTTACACAGCCTGGCCCATGAAGCCTTCTATGAGAGACATGGAAATAAAAATCAAGGAACTGCCTTTCCTCTCTTTCCTTCCTCTCACTCATTTGAAGTCATGGCCTACAAGGACTTTCCTTTTGACAGGTTACAGATTAACATTAAAGTGGGACAAGACTGGTCTCTGCTGGCATGTCTTGGAAATTGCCTTATGAGCATGCCCTGAAGAGATGTTAGGACCACATAGAAACAATCCTTCTAAATTAATGCAGGGTGCTTTGCTTGTTTTTAAATGAAAGACACCATATGGGAGAGAGTCTGCTAGTGACAGTAAGGACACTAATGGAGCTGTAGACTGGAGGAGGAGACAGAATGATCTTAAATGAATTTTAGTAGAATGGTTTTAGACCCTGAATAAACAGTGCTGAGATCAGAGGCACTAAGACCAAGGCAGACAAATAATATCCCACTATTTGTGCTGGTTAGGCAGAGCCAGACAAATAAAATCCTAAATATATTTTTAAAAAGAATTTGATCTAAACAAATACAAATGTCTGTGGTCATTCCCATAATTAGTGACTTAAACACACCGTTTTGCTGTTGTGGAAATGATAATACCTGAAATGACCTGTCCATCTTGCCTTCTATACTCATATGTCTTGGTCCTAAATGTTTCAGCTTAGTTTGTTTCTCACTCCCTTCCCTGGGACACTAAGAGCTGTTCCCAGTTGAATAGCCTATATTAGAAATTATGGGTTCTTCTGTGATATCTGAAAACAAGAGAAAAGAATTTGTGTTTTTCCTAGTAGAATTACCTTGTTTCAAAGGATTGTGCATTGTACTTACAGTTTACTTTTTATATCAAGACAGACTGAAGTGAAACCGTTAAAGACCAATATGAATAACATGGTTATTGCAGGTACTTGGTCATGTGTCTGATTATGTGATGACCTTTATGTAAGAAGACTAGGCCAGGATTGGCTGCCTATGTCCCAAATCTAAACTGGTTTGTCCATGTGCCTGTCTTTCTCTGTATTGTCTCAGTGTGTGCTTGTACACACAGTCTCACTGGCACAGATCTTTCCCTCCTGGGAGTTAAATCAAACCTGGACAAACAGATGGGGGAAAAAAATACAGGTTCATGTCTCCATTTAGCTATGTGTAAGGGAGAGAGATAAAAGTATCCTGTCACTGCCAGTACCCACCTGCTTCAGACAGTCTCCAAAATGAAGGCACGCTCTTACTCCTAGATGAAGCCTTTTCCTAGTCAAGGTTACAGGCACCTGGGAGAAGCTTGTACTTCTACTTCCTGTAACAGGGCGGTTTGAGGAATACAAACTTAAGAGCTCAGCATCCTACTTCCCTCCCTTTCAGAGTAACTGTGACAAATTCAGCATAGACCAAAGAGGATATTCACAATCAAGCCAGGCTACAAACAGTAGCACCAGTCTGTAGTAAGCAAATTGCTCTCAATGCAAACCAGTTACTGTGGGCTTGAGGTGTTTATCATCCTGGGGCAGAAGAAAAAAAGAGTGGGAAGGACAGCAGTATTAACACTGTCATGAAGTTACCAAGTGAAAAATAACTGCACTTAAAACCAGCTAATAGAAGAAAAAAAGTATTACTTTTTGTCTATAGGAAAAAATGTTGGGATTACAAAGTCAGGGATAATAGATACACTAAGAGGTAATTGGAAGCAGCAGTGGCAGAGGAAGGATTGCGGCCTGTGGTTCCCATGGCAATCTTTCATGGTGACTGGGTGACAAAAATTGGAGGGCGGAGCCATGGGTGGGATTGTTTTTGTATGAGGTTGTATCATTGTGGGGACAGGGGATCCACAATGATACATTCCCCACAAAGCCTTTACAAAAACCCATATGTGCCTTGTGGGAGAGTGTAAGAAAGAGAGCTGCAGAGAAGTCTGTAGCACAGCAGGCAGGTTTTGTCTTGGTTTTTCTTGACAGACCTAGTATGCTGGGACTTACTTTCACCATCTGAGAACTGAGCCTGCCCTCTCTGGAAAACAAACCAAGAGATTCTGAGACATTGAAATAATTTTCAGCAAACCAGATTGACTGCAGATGCACCTAAAACCTATCAGAGTATATGAAGCAGAGAATTAGGGTTTTCTTTTCTGGTGTGATAGTGTTTGCAATAGACCACAAAATGGTTCTTTCTTGATGTGATAAAAGTGTTAAACAAAAAATTCTGATA
The DNA here is from genome assembly GCF_949628215.1 of Phalacrocorax aristotelis. Taxonomy (NCBI): domain Eukaryota; kingdom Metazoa; phylum Chordata; class Aves; order Suliformes; family Phalacrocoracidae; genus Phalacrocorax; species Phalacrocorax aristotelis. The sequence continues at coordinate 133,611,242 of NC_134276.1, read as the reverse complement.
TGTAGCAGGTATCTCAGAAGCACTATATAAAATGTATTGGGGTTTTCTCTCTTAAATAAATCTCCAGTGTCCACTGACTGACTCATGCCTCTCAGGACAAAACTTTTCTCTAATCATCTCCATGCTGCCTCACTGCAGTTCTTCCTAATGGATACCAAGGGTTTGCCTGAGACCAGCCAACTGATTCTTCTGGACTCTCCTTGCATGGATTACTTTTAACCTATCAGAAATTTGAATGGGATCCTGAAAGACTATTCAAGATGACTGGCCTGCCATTGAAGTGAAAATGAATGGATTTGTTTTAGTTCAGTGCCACAAAGGCGAACACCTACATGAAAGGCAGGCGATTATGACAACCACAGATCAAGTATTATTTGATTATTAACTCCACAAGTTACAGAAAGGAAGGCTTCACAGTGCTTAGAGTACAAGACTGACAGCAAGGAAGCTGTAGTTGTAGAGGTATTCTATTTCTAGACAATTACTTTTTGGGTACATCTGCATGGTTTCTACATCTGCTATAAAAAGGAGATTAAAGTAAGGTTGTAAACCATCTTGAGGTGAAATGTAGACAATAAAAATAAGTATCGAAGAACTCTGGGAAATGCTTTTGTAAAAGCTACAGATACACAATAGGATTTCAAACTGGTTTTCTGCCAAATCCCTTCAGACAGAGATTGAAGGATCGTTGGAATTCCAGATACAGTAAACATGGCTTAAGCTTCTGCTTGCTAAAGTCAACTGAAGTGCATCCCTTTTCTTAGCTTATGATACAACACTTTGTCACTGTGACCACCAATAACCTGGTTTTCGGCGATGGCACAAAACTTACAGTAATGGGTAAGAAATTTCTGTTTTCTCTTTTAAATCAGTTTAAATCCCAGGTCTTCTCTTTATAGACAACTTCCCTTCAACCTTCTCCTCCCTTTAGTTTTTAAACTGGTGTTTTCCTGATGTGCTAGTAACCCAATCTACTTTGGAGAATAGACTAAGTTTAGTACTCCAGGTAAGGACACATGATTCACTTTGGAGAACTGAATTAATGCATTTTTAATGAATAAAAAGCTGTCCATAAAAACAATTAGGATGAGGAATGGGTTAAAGAATATGTGCATATCATAAATATATTATCTTAATAAATCAACATCTGCAAAAATCATTATTCCTCAAAAATATAACTATTCTCCATAATGAGAGTTCTCCTAGGGCTACAGGTGAATAAGAACAAGTCAATGAAAGGCTATCTGTCTGGAAAGAACTGAGTTACAGCTACACTTTGGACAGGTCTAGAAAACAAAATCAAGACTCTACTAACTTCAACTACTTTGGATCTTCTCAGGGTAAACTAAAGCATGTCTCATTTCAGATATCTGGGAAAGACAAATGAGCGTACTAGCATTTTTAGCTGACAAAATAGAAGCCACAAATAAATACTCAACTTCATCATAAGCAATACTAACAGCTTTCTGCAGGTGTAACAAGTTGTTACAGAAAACAACTCTCCATAGCACAGCATAGTTCTCTCCACAAAACAGGCTTATCAGGATGGTGACAAAAAGATATCTTAGGACAATGCTCTTACTCTTCAGAGTAGATACTAAAAGGCCACAGAAACAGAATATGTTGTTCATTTCAAATAACAGTATCTCTCAGGGAATGCTTCTGTCTGGCCACACGTCTGGATTTGGACTTTCTCCAAATCCAGGGGAAAACAAGGTTGCTTCTAAGACTTTGATAAACAATGATGTCTCTTCTTGCTGTTGTATTGCTCCTAGAGTCAGAGAATTGATGCCTCAGGCTTTGGTACTGCACTGTTCACTGCAGAGTAAAATGATTACAAGTGACAAAATTCAATCTCCATAGGAAAAAGTCAGTGATCAGCACGTTTTTTGAAATCCACTGTGAATGTGAGGTGTCTGAGCTGATGAAAAACAGTATGCTGATCCCTCATTGACATAGTCAACTATGCAGCTAACTTGAATAATAATAGCTAAGAGAACAGAGAGAATAAAAGCAGAGACTTCCTTTTAGGGAAGGAGAAAGGGAAAGATGTTTAGGGATTGCTGTGATGGGGATAATGGACCAGGGTCCTGTGTTATATATTACAAGTTATTTTGTAAATTAAAAAAAAAAAGACAGACATTTATTTTAGAAGAGAAGAATTTTCATGATGTTGAAAGGAAATGAGGAAATTAAGGAAAGGAAATGAGGCTGTTTAGTTGAAAATAAGGAAAGAAAATTACTCTCTCTACATATGGGAAATAGTTTCTAATAGTACACCTAGATAAACAGAAAAATGTCCTCTAAAGAAACTGTGGAAGTTGCAACAACTGATTCACCTAAGCCTGAAAGAGATATTTCTGATCTCACCTGGTCAGACACACAGGTGTGGCAGTGTTTCCTTACAGACATTTCTTTTTTTTAGGGGACCATAAATTAATGTACTTTGTGTTTCTTCTTTTGCTGGTACCACTTGAGGGGAGGGTTAGACCATAGGTTTGGCTCAGGGGACTGAGCAGAGGAGAGATTTTCCTGCAGCTGCAAAACTATGTGAATAATGGAAGACTGTACTTTGGTAGTGGGACAAAACTCACAGTCCTAGGTAAGACAGAAGTCAGATCTCCATGCTCTATGTGATACTGGTTTAGGGGACAAGAGCATTCTTAATTAGCAGCAGAACAATGATCTTAATTCTTAATAATGTTCATAAAGCCATGAGGACAGGATTAATGCTTTATTGGTTGCTTATTAAAATGAGATGTACTAATATGGAAGTGTAGGTTTTGCAGGCACAAATTTTTAGATGCTTGTGTCCATTGGCTCAGTCTTCCCTTCCTGGGAACTTCATGAAGAAAGAAAGGAAGAAATGATTCTGTTTCCTCCTATTTTCCATGAAAACATAGAGGTTGGGAATGAAAAATCCTTCTTTGGTCTGCAAGCTTTTGCAATTCATCTATGTAACTGTCAAAAGCAACATTTCAGATGTAGAGTCCGGATTCTTTTGTCTGCTGAATCAGGCAGGGAAAGTAGTCTTGCTGGTACTTTGCTCCCCTCCTCCATAGATGGTGGGCAGGCTGCCTAAAGTTCCTTTAGGACACTGGCTTCCTCTAACAGTCCTTTTCATGACTTCTAATTCTCAAAAAGGTCTGTATTTTCTCTCAGTGCACTTCTCCTCTATTCTTTCTCTTTTTCACTATTTGCTTTGCTTGCCTTCTCCCCTGCTAGGAAAGGATTTAACATCACCTATATCAAGGCATTTTGGAATCACAGGGAAAAATAACTTTTTCCATCTGCCGCTGCCACATCTGATAGCAAACTGTAGAAATGCACATTGGTGCTTGCTCCTTTAAATAGTACCATTTTAAGGAACTAAGTGGTGGGCAAGAGGAGCATAACAACACTGATAGTTATAGTCTGTGTACAGCTGTGCTTTTTAAATTTGCTACTTATCTTTGGAGTTGGCACTGTGCTCAGAGTTATAGGTAAGTAGCTGTGATTAACCCAAGTGCTCAATGTGGAGGACACTTGAAAATTTCACTTGCATTAATGATATGTAACATATACACAGATCATTTTAAAATGAGAGTAGGACTGAAAGATAACAAGAAATCATGAAACTGACCTTGCCATGGTGGGAATGGAAGAACTGTGATACTTTTAGGTGAGTGAAGAATGCGTGACAAGAATGCTTGAGTTTATGCATGGATGTGATTAAGCATTGTGCCAGTGTCTGCCATGAACACTGTGGAAGATCAGAACTGAATGGGCTGTTGATAACACTTTTTTCTGTTTGTCTCTGCTCTTGCTTGTACCAGTCTCCTTATTCATTTTCAAGCATGCTCATTCTCTAGCTTTGGCATTCCAGGAGTTTTATTATTCTTTCTGCCTGCCTTTTTCACCTGCCTTCTTCTTTGTCTTTTTTTTTTGTTTTAGTCTGTTAAGTGCCTCTTATTTTTCTTTTGTGTCCTCCCTATCTGTTTCCATGCCTTCAGTCATTAGCCATTTAGGCTATGAACCAATGAACTTAGGTCAGAGATACTTTTAGGATAGGGAAAAAAAATCATAAAACCATGTAGCAGTAAAAGTGATCATCCTCTCCTCGTGTCCACTGGAAGGAAAGCAGAGCAGTGCAAAACCTTCTATGGAGTTATCTCCATTACTATCTAGTTACCTCTAAAGTCTGTACAAGATCATGTTTTCACAGAAGCACCCCAGGGATTTTTGTAGAGTAAGAACTGACAATGCTGATTAACACTAACAGCTGAAAGCAAACACTAGGGATTAGGGATCAAGATCTATGCAAGATATGTTTCTGCTAATTCTAATTCTCTCCACTCTAGAAAGGAGGGAGTGATCAGGAAGAACATCTACCATTTATAGTGCTTCACACTGAAAAAAAGTAAAAGTTTTTTCTTTGGCTCCATAGTTCTCTGCATTTCTGTTTCTATGTGCATTCTGCAGACCTGGTGGTTTTGTGATACTAGATGAGTAAAAAAGGCACTCTAATAGAATATATGTATGTGGGGGGGAAAAAAAGGTGGCTTTTGGGGTCACTGGCTACCTTCTGAATAATGTCTCATTGTTGCCTTGTACACTGTTTTGAGTGTAGAAGTCTATTGTCTTTAGTCTTATATGTAGGTATTAAACACTTTAGCACAGGGGACATCTTTTGGTTTCTGAGTGTATAGAATCTTGCATCATTTTGGGAAGATGTGTAGTCTAGGATGAGGGCTTCTCATACCTGGGATAACCTAAATAATAAAAAATATAAAGAGATATTTTATAGTCTTAAAATGGATGGGAAGTTAAGACCTAAAGCAAAGCTTGTCCCAGGCAGATTCAGATTACTTACCTAAAGTGAGTAATCTCACTTTAAAAAACTTGAGGCAGTGAAAAAAATGAGCTCCTTCCTTAGATGGGGGTGGGCAGGAGCATCCAAGTAGGGTATTACATGGTAGTATAATTTTGAACACTGCAGTAACCATCATGTCTTACTACACCTCCAGGAATGTAAGAGAGTCAGTTGAAGATTCTTGTGCCTTATAACACAGACTTTTATCTGTTAGTACAATATTACAAATACAGGCCTTTTCCACCCACCTGTTTGCTCAGCTTCTTTCAGCTTTCCTATTCTTCTGACATGAGACAATACTAGAAATTCAAGCACTCATGAATTTCTATAGCCAGACCTTTTATGTTTCTGTGTAATGAGTGAAGACAAGTGCTTTCAGTTTCCTGGTGTCTGCTTATCTAATAGATATTGTTTAATAGACAGCTGTTAAAAGGCCAGATATATCAGGAGTCACACAGCATAAATACAGTACAATTTTAAGGGGTTTCTGCTTGGAGACAGTAATGAAGGCTCAGGGCAACATTACTTTCTGTTTCAGGGAAAAACAATGAAATCATACCTCCAGCTGTGGCCATCTTTTCCCCATCAAAGCAAGAGATCCAACAGAAAAGCAAGGCCACGCTGGTATGCCTGGCCTCTGGTTTCTACCCCGACCACCTGAATCTGGTCTGGAAGGTGAATGGTGCTAAGAGGACAGAAGGTGTGGGGACTGATGAGTTTTCCACGCAGAATGGGAGTACCTACTCCTTGACCAGCCGACTGAGGATCTCAGCCCAGGAATGGTTCAACCCTTTGAATCGTTTTGAGTGTGTTGCCAATTTTTTAAATAATGAAACAAAGGAATCGATACACAAATTCATCTATGGTGATGCTGGTGCGTATAAAATGTGTATCACCATGCTGTACAAACTAGAAATCACAAATCAAAAGGGTGTGGATTATGATCCGAAACACATCTATATACAACTTCTATACATACAGGGTGTTGTTATGGCACAAATATATATGTAAATAGGTAGGTATTTGCATATGTGTCTTCATATTCCTGGGCCTCTGTATCTGCATTATCATTATACATCTATAGTTTTTCAAAGGCTTCTTCAGACTTTCACTGACAAATCTTTGTAATGTAGTAAAATTTGTAGTTTAGTAAAATGAATCAGGCAGTATATTGTAAACTGAAACTTCTAAAATTTACGTTCTGTTTGCATTGAAGAGAAACATGACATTCAGTTCATTTTTGTCTTTCAGGTTGTGCATTCACAGAAGGTATGTGTGTCTTCTCACAGGCGAATATCTGTATGTATTTTAATTCCAGTTTTACTGGTACTAAGTACAAGGTGTGTGAGATTTCTACTGCAAGAATAAATAACTTGTACTTCCTCATCTAAGTGGTTTGTATTTAGATTTAAAAAAAAAAAATTGTGGAACCTTCCTATAGAGTGTAATTGGCTCTTTTTATCATATCCTCCAGTTTTTAACACTGCCTTCTGCTGGGAAGCTGCTTGCTCAGCCATGAAAGAGAAAAATGATACTTAGCCAAGTCATTATGACACCAAGATTCAAAATCCGGAATTCTGAATATTTCTTAGTAAAAAATTCAGATTACTTCTCATTACAAGTCACATTGCCCTCAAAACTGGAGGATACTCATATTAAAAATTATGTTTCATTCCTTTATGTATACATATTTATACTCTTGTTTTCCACCAACGTCTTTAATGCTTCAGGAATCTTTAGGCTGAACCAAAATCAGACTGGTGTCTTAATAGTACTGTAATTTCTTAGGAGTGAAAAATCTATAAGAATAAAAGTTCTAGCTACCATGTTATTCTGGGCTATGTAGAAGTTCCTTGCTATATCAGCAGCACTCACAAGATCACCGACAATAACAAGTGAAAAAAATCATATCTTGTGATTCAGCTTAACTTGAGTTCCTATGAGAGGATTCACATGAACAACTTGGATTTTCAGTAGGTGTGGCAACAGAATGGTTAAACATTCCCAAATAGGACCTAGTTTCTTAGAATAAAGCCAACCTCTGCCTTCCCTAGACTCACTTTCTCTTTTTGTTCTTTTGTGTATTTTGTGAACAGTGTATTCAGAGTGTAAACACTATGAATCAGTGTTCTTTCCCATCCCCTGTGATGTTGTGTCAACAGAGCCATTCATTTGGCTCTAGTTCCTTTGTGTCACTTAGATAAAGATTTCAAGTGTTCTTATTTGATTCAAGCTACATTAGATCTAGTTGCTCATGATGATGATAATTCAATACAAAAATGATGTTTGATTTGCAGAGTCCTACTTGCGGTATGGAAATTCTCTGAAGCTCACTTACCTCATCCTCTTTGGCAAAGCCTTGCTTTATGCAGTTTTGGTGAGCACTCTGGTGTGGACAGCCAAGGTAGGCTAGTATGCCACTTGAAGATTGAGCTTACTCACTATTACAAGGATGAGTGGATACAGGCTAAATCTATTCTCAGCTGTGGGGTTGTTCTCCATGTGCTCTGCCATGCTTTGTGCAGGCTAGTTTGAAAAATCACAAGTGATGAGTTTTCTATTATTGTTTTTCCAGAACTCAGATAAAATCAATGCTATCTAGCAGAGCAATTCCTTGTCAAAATACTCTTTAAACATACAGGAAAATATTAGAATTAAGGACAACTTCTCCAGAAAGTAAAGAAGGGAAGTATCAGATATGTCATACTTTCATGTAAGCATTGAAAAAGGACTCAGGACTGAAGTGAAAGTAATAAGCAGGGTTTTTGAGGAGATAAGTGGAATAACTCTGAACAAAGATTTACAAAGATTATAAAGAACAATGGGATAAATCTGAATAAATGGGAGACATTTAACTAACTACCAGGAAATACTTTTTATCAGTAAATTTCTCATATGGCTGAAAGATATACCCAGTAAGAGTAGTGGAAGCCTCAGCAGGACAGGGAGATATATTTGAAAAGTGACCTGGTAGAGTTGACAGTGAGTATGAACACAATCTCAATTATGTTGTTCTGTCCTTTTTTCAAGGATACTAGAGGGAGTAGGTTTGTACTTTGGTGGATCAAAATAACGGAATCACAGAATGGTTTGGGTCAGAAGGGACCTTTAAAATCATCTGGTCCAACACCCCTGCCATGAACAGGGAAATCTCTCACTGCATCAGCTTGCCCAAAGGCCTGTCCAACCTTCCAGTTGAATACTTCCAGTGATAGGGCAGGCATCCACAACTTCTCTGGGCTACTTGTTCCAGTGTCTCACCACCCTTATTGTAAAAAATTTCTTCCTTATAGCCAGTCTAAACCTACCCTTTTCCAATTTAAAACCATTGTCCCTAGTCCTGTCACTAGAGGCCTTGGTAAAAAGTCTCTATCTTTCTTATAAGCCCCCTTGTATACTGAAAGGCTGCAAGACAGTTGCCCCAGAGACTTCTCTTCTCCAGGCTGAACAACACCAACTCTCTCAGCCTTTCTTCATAGGAGAGGTGTTCCATCCCTCTGAGCATTTTTGTGGCCCTCTTCTGGACCCAGTCCATCATGTTCATGTCATTCTTGTACTGGGTGCCCCAGAGCTGGAAGCAGTACTCCAGGTGAAGTCTCACCAGAGCAGAGGGGCAGAATCACCTCCCTGGACCTGCTGGCCACTCTTCTTTTTATGCAACCCAGGATACAATTGGCTGTCTGGGCTGGAAGTACACATGGCCAGCTGACACACAATTTTTCATCCACCAGTATATCCAAATCCTTCTCCACAGGTCTGCTCTCAGGCTGTTCATCCCCCAGTCTGTACTGATCCTGGTGATTGCCCCAATCCAGGTGTAGGACCTAGCACTTGTTGAACTTTATGATGTTCACATGGGCCCACTCCTCAGATCTGTCCAGGTCCCATCAAGCATATCAACTCTACCACTCAGGTTGGTGTCATCCACAAAATTGATGAGGATGCACTCAATCCCACTATCAATAACGCATTGATGAAGGTATTAAATGGTATTGGTCCGAGTATGGACCCTTGTGGGAAACCACTTGTTACTGGTTTCCACTTGGACATTGAGCCATTTGGGCACAGTCATCCAGCCAATTCCTTATCCCTCTAACAGTCCATCCATCAAAACCATATCTCTCTAATTTAGTGGTAAGAATATTGTGGGGGACCATAAAAAAGGCCTTACAAAAATCCAGGTAGATGATGTCCGTAGCTCTTCCCTTGTCCACTGATGCAGTCACTGATGCAGGCCTTCCATTACAGAAGGCCACCAGATTAGTCATCTAATACAAAAAGCTGTGTGTAAAGACATTAGTTCAATATGAAAGTAAATAATTTGTACAGGTTAAGATACTTCCCTGGTACAAAAAGAGGAGAAAGCATGGAGATACATGGTAATTTCCATTAACACTCTCAGGAGACACAACACCTGGGACACTGATAAACATGGTCAATTATTTCCTAGATTTGTATTTGTATTTGTGCCTTTTGCCTGTTTTTTTTTTTTAATTTGTTTATTCTGGGTTTTTTCCAATTAGGCTGGTGGCAAGTTGTATAGAGAATAAATGAACAGCCCTCTTCACATCAGCAGGAGCACAGCAAATCATGGTTTCTAACTTTTCATAGCAGAGGATCTACACTTCTGTCCAAGAACTTCTGAGTATTATTTCTTGGTGGCTCTCTGTCCCTCTCCTGTTCCTCCACTTTGTTATAATCACTGCTGGGTTTTCTCTGTACTTCCATATCATATTGTTTCATATTGTATTGTACTATATCGTATCATATCTTCAAGTTAACCCCTTAATGCTCAAGCTGACGACCCAGCTCCTTGAATTAGGAATAAAGTTTTAGCTTCTTTTCCATCGAAGAAGTATGAATCGTTGTGTTTTGATTTGTTCTTTTGCAGCAATAACGTCCTACAACACAAATTCCAGTAATGTATAGTATTATGAGGAATTCACATTAAAGAACATTCATTGACAATGCTTTTAGGAGCATCTTATCAGTTATAAGTACAGTAGAAGGTTCATCCAGTACTTACACTGTGTACCAACAACTGGAGTGGGCCTTCAGGCTTCAGAGGCTTGCACACTCCAGTACCAGTGACTGGGAGAGTGAGCATCCAGGGCCAGCTAGCAAGCCGACTGCATGTCCAAGGCTAGTTTCTGGAATATCCATAATGCATAAGCGTGGGTCCCAGTGAGCATGTGAGTGTGTGAAGTAAATGGAGGACTGGGGAGTTCAGGGCCAGTTACTGGGATGCAGCCTCTCTGTGTGTGCACATGTGTGTGCAAAGGAGTGCATTAGAGTTTTATCTGTGAAAGAAGGGGTCTGTACCAGGAAGTGGTATGGGACTGCAGGACTCAGGGGCTCATACAGCCAGGTCTGTTAGCGCCATCTGTGTTTGCATGAGTGTTTCTGTCGTATTGATTTGTGTGGGTGGCTGTGTGTATACATATATTTGTATTGTGTATGAGTTTGTATGTCTATTGGGAATACACACTCAGCCTTGCTGAGTGGGTGGACCTAGGGAAAGGGAGCTGCAGAAGCCTCACCACTATTGGGTTATTGGATTCAGTAACCCCAAATAAAATAGAACTTACCATTCACTTCTAGCCATCTTAGAGTATTTAGGACATCAGCCAACCCACACTCACTGCACAGCGTTATTTAGATGGAGAGTGGTACATTTTGTCAGCATTAGGAAAAATAGGCTTCCTGTGTTTCATCCTGATCCTATCAGTAGTTTTTGTGCCACAGCAGTTCAGACTCTAGGAAGATGGATCCAATCTTAGACTAAATGAACAAAAGAAGAATGGGGGTGGAGGGCAGAAGGGGTCATCCTCTGGTTTTACAGTCATAAATTTACTGGGGGCAGAGGAAGGAAAAAACTATAAGTCTTTAGTCTTTTTTGATATTGGATGCAATATCATGCATGTTGGAAGCTGGGAAGTACGGAAGCAGCTACGCACCAGTACAGCTCCCCCATTCATTAGGAACTGTAGTCCCTACTGCTGTTATAGAAGGGCCTCACTGCTGCCTTTCTCATCAAAGAAACCAAGTACTAAATAGGCCATAAAGGCTGAATTGCTCATTTGCCTATAGTACAGAAGTTAAAATAAGGGTAAGCACAAATAGATGAAGTTTAGACACTTATTTGGACAAAAGAGAATTTATATATTTCAGAGCGGGAATAAAAGAAAAATAGCAAACATATTTTTAAACTCCTATACAAAAAGAAACACTGGTAAGACATGTGTGAACAGCATTCTGCCTGTTGCATAATCCAGTTTAACAGTCATAAGGCTCTCCAGAATGTCCTCCTGTACCTTTGCTCACACCCACTCTGATAATGTGGTTGGGGTGATGCTGGTGGTTTTGTATTGCTAGAAGATAAACAGACTGTTCTACTGCATCCAGCACTGGAGAAGGATTTGGGATGTTGGTATCATGTTAGAGATGCAGGAAGGCTGTGAAAAGGAAAGTTTGACTACTATCAAAAATGTAACCCTGGGAAAAAGACTGAAAGGAACAGACCAGAGCTATTGCCAAACGGAGCTCAAAAAGCAAGGGAGGAAGAAGTATTCACATTGCCGAAGTATTCACATTGTCCATTCCCATCTTGTGATATATTTATAGTGACAATAAGGTTGTCCAGACTGGTGGATCTGGCCTGAAAAGAATTGCTTCAGTCCCTAGGTCATGTCAGAAACACTCCTGAGAAGAAGAATGACCACGTGAAGACAGCTGCTGACCTTTGACTATACCCTACGTTAATTGCTGAGAATGACCTGTACATAATTTAGGTCAGTCTTTGCAGTGTTGAAGATGACCCAACCACTACAGATTAGAGAATAGCTACACATGTATGAAAGTGCATCACTCCTTCATTCTTTCTAACCAATGGAGTCTTGCAAAAGAATAAACTGGATGAATGCCCCCTTTTCTTGGAAAAGATAAACCATGAGCCAGATGTCAGGCTGCCAGCAGCTGGCATCAACAAGCCAAGGCCTATAACAAAACCAGTTTGGAAAGTTTAAAGATACAATTTTCTTGATTTCATGCATCCATCAAAAGGCCAGAAGGGACCATTAAATTATCATCTTGATATCTTGCATATTGCATACCAAAATTTTCATATAATTAATTTTACTTTGCATTGAGATAATAAGTATATAAAGTTTGTATGCACCTAAAGCACGCAGTAATGATGGGGAAACTTCAAGAAGTGAAGAAACCACCTCCTTTCTTGGTAATTTTTTGCAGTAGTTGAGCACCTTTACCCTTGAGTAATTCTGCCTTATTTCAGTCAGGAGATATTTGATTTCAGCTTCCAGACATTAGTTCATGTTATGCTCTTCCCAGCTAGGTTACTGTGCTCTTGCACTGTAAAAGAACTTTCCTTGACTTAACACTCTTTTGCTTGATTTTGCATCCAAGGCCTGCATAAATCATTCTTGCTATAGATAATGCTTGAAGCTTATACTGAGTCACTTCTCCAGCATGCCTGCTAAGTGATCCTGATGGACTCCATTCCCTGCTGAAGCCACTCATCATTCTGTAGGTTTGGCTTCTATTTCTTTCACCTGAAGACTGCTATGGGGAGACACTGTATGAATGTCTAGGCATTATTGGTTATATATATACTGCTGAGAAACATGACAAGAAGCAGCAAGGGTCAGTGGGGAAGGCAAACCAGGAACCAAGGGTGACCACAGCTCAAGTACATTCACTAACCGTGGCACAGTCCCATAGCACCTGGACACAGCAGAGTAGGGTGCATGGTCCATCAACAGTCCCAAGGCAAGCAAGCAGTGAACTAGGTCCAGGATACATTTAGGAAGTCCAGTCAGGAGCAAAAGAATACTGGACCGGACTGTAGTCCAGAGACAGGAGTGGAAAGAAGACTACAATGTGGATTCACAGAATCACAGAATAGTTGAGATGCAACAGATCTCTGGAGGTCCTCTTGTCCACCCAACCTGCTTAAGCAGGTCCACCCAGAGCCAATTGCCCAGGAACCAGGTGGTTTTAATTATTGTCCTGGTTTCAGCTGAGGTAGAGTTAATTTTCTTCATAGTAGCTACTAGGGGGGTATGTTAGGATTTGTGCTGGAAAGGGTGGTGATAATGTGGAGATGTTTTAGTTGTTGCTAAGTAGCACTTACACTGGTCAAGGACTTTTTCAGCTCCCCATGCTCTACCGGGTGCACAAGAAAATGGGAGGGGACACAGCCAGGACAGCTGACCTAAACTGACCAAAGGGATATTCCATAGCATGACATTGTGATCGGTATATAAAGCTGGGAGAAGAAGAAGGAAGGGGGGGGACGTTTGGAGTTATGGCAATTGTCTTCCCGAGTAACCGTTATGCATGATGGAGCCCTGCTTTCCTGGGGATGGCTGAACGCCAGCCTGCCCATGGGAAGTAGGATTGAATTCCTTGTTTTGCTTTGCTTCTGTGTGCAACTTTTGCTTTACCTATTAAACTGTCTTTATCTCAACCCATGAGTTTCCTCACTTTTCCTTTTCTGATTCTCTCCCCCATCCCACCAGGGCGGGAGTGAGCGAGCGGCTGCCTGGTGCTTAGTTGCTGACTGGTGCTAAACCATGACTACAAGGATAGAGACTTCACAAGCTCTCTGGGTAACCTGCTCCAGTCCTTAGTCACCCCCATAGCAAAAAAGTGTTCCCTTGTGTTCACAGGGAACCTCCTGTTGTGTCAGTTTGCACTCATTGCCCCTTGCCTTGGCGCTGGGCAACACTGAAAAGAGCCTGTCTCTGTCCTCTCTGCATCTCCCCTTCAAGTATTTGTGCACACTGAGGAGATCCCTGCAAGCCTTCTCTTCTCCAGGCTAAACAGTCCCAGCTCTTTCAGCCTCTCCTCATATGAGGGATGCTCCAGTCCGTTAATCATCTTTGTGGCCCTTTGCTGGATTCTCTCCAGTATGTCCATAACTGTCTTGTACTGGGAAGCCCAGAACTGGACACAGGAATCCAGGTGTGACCCCACCAAAGCTAAGGAGAAGGGAAGGATCACCTCTCTGACCTGCTGGCAACACTCCTTCTAATGCAGCCCTGGACACCATTAGCTTTCTTTGCCACAAGGAGACATTGCTGGCACATGGACTCATGGTTCAGAGTCTTTCCAAGCTACAGGAGGGAAAGCTACAATCTGCATATGAGGAGTCCATCCAGAAGACAAGCTACCTATAACATAGGTACAAGGTCCATTCAGGAGGAAATAACAGAGACAGGGCTGGATACAGGTACACCTACAACATAGATCAGGGAAGAATGGAGGGTCTAGGTCTAAGCTTAAATGGAGATTCTGGGCCCATGGGCAGAGGGTGGAGGTCCCTGATGAGGGTGGCACACTCAGGCCCTGACAGAAAGTATCACAGTGTGCTCATTGCCTGAAAGTGCCACTCAGAATGAGACTTTCACTTCATCTGTCCTGTTGCCACTCAATTAGGCTATTCCAGGATGTGCTGAGTAACAAAGCACAGATGACTGTTATTGGGGACGCCTACCTGAGACTTTCAGTCTACATCCACCAAACTTTACATCCTTATTACATGCATAGTGGTAGGCTAGAATGTGATTTTCACCCAGGTAATAAAATTTAATTGGCTTCAGATATGAAGAAAGTCAGAGATCAGCCTGGTGTGGCATGACTAGGAAGGCCAATGTTGACTTATGACAACCATCTAAGATAGAGAAATTTCTGAGACAAGAGCTCCTCCAGACAAACACATTAATGAATGCCCAATACTGTAGAAGACTGAACCTGAGGTCCACATTAAAATCCAGGTGACCAGCCTGGACTTAGGCACCTCAACCAGTTGGAGTGAGTGTCCTTTTCACCTGAGTTCAGGGTGCTGGCCACAGCTGCCCTGGGGGCTTTGATTGATGTGTTCGCTGTACAAAGTGTGTGTGTTTGTGTGCACATGCCACAAATCTTAGAACAGAAATTGCTACCCATCCACTATACCCAGCCCACTCAGAAAATATATTTTAAATTCTATGTCATTGAATGGTGTTTTCTTCTTGTGACTACCTCACCCCTAAATCAACCCATGACAAAAACTCTGCACTCTCCCTTATTAGTGCACCTGTACTGTTTAGCCTTCTACTGGTATTTAGCATCTGTATTATGTGCTCATACCCATGTCAGTGTCTCTTTAGTTTTCAGCCTATCACAGCCATCTCCCCTTCCTGTTTCTTATCAGATATAAATACAAGATTGTCTTGGTGAGTGGTAGTGGGTCACAGGAGACAACACAGCACAACTCTGCATATAGAGGTACAGTATAGGAGCCCTTCTATTTTTCCAGATGTCTCTGCAATACGGAGACATGCAACATAGCCAAGACCATCTGTTTTCTAAAGTTCATTGTGTATAAGCACAGACTTTTGCATTTCCAAAAGTTTGTCTTCAGCCACTGGTGGCAGAGCTGAAGGAAGCATTGGCTTTGCATCAAGCTCAACCATTGTGGGAACACTGGTGAAACAGTGATGCATTCCTTTGGGAGACCTTTACAAAAAAACTCTCTGAAAAGGGATAAACTCTAAAGCTTTCTCTGAGTTCATACTTCTGAGGAGTATGCCCAGCATGAACAGGTGGACAAAACATAGAGAATCCTTTCCCTCCCAATACCAAGAAGTCACCCACATAAAAAAATCTTTTTGTCTTGTAACAAAATCCTGGCAGCATTCTTGTTTGTCTTCATATCAAGGGTTTCTAGTCTAGATTTCATTGCAGATTGTGCGTGTAGAAAAAACTTTTTGCTTAGCCCATTACCATTCTATATATATTTCCACCATTATGGGACAGTCTCAAGCAGGACATCCTCTGAACAGAAATCAGCAGGTTTGTAGTCATTAATAAGCAGCCACATGCCAACCATATTGCTTCATGCAATGTTTTTCTTCTCGCACATGTGGCCTTGGAAGACTCTGTCTGGTTGAGGGATCATAAGAAAAAATAGTAATTTCAACACGTTTACACTCTTCTTGCTAGGAGAAAGCACCCATCAGGTAAGTGACTTCTAGGAAGGAGGCTACAGGAAAGTTTACTGTATCTACCCTCCCACCCCACATTATCCTTTTGACACCATACCCAATAGGATACTCCTTAGGATGTTGTCCAGGCTAGTTTCGAGTTTGCTCTAAAACAGCATTTACATCACTTCTTTTTGGGAAGAGGATTCTGTGGCCTACTTGTTAGCAATAGTAGCATTCCTGCAGTGTCTTCTGTGAGCATCAGTCGCTGGGAATGTCTCTCAAGATGACACATTTCTTTCCTGAATTTTTCACATGGAATGTTCATATTGCTCCCTCCCATTTTTGTTATGGGGAGGGGTATATTTTGAGATAGTCTCTGTAGTACTGTGATATATATTCTGCAGTTTGGTTCTGGGAACCAGGTAACAATATTAGGTAAGGAAAGGAAGCCTACATTTTTAACAAATACATGACACTGGAAATTTTTTAAAGAAAAAAAGAAACCCTTTGTATGAAAACTGAGCAAGAGGGAAGTCAGGGGAAATAGGTGCAGGATGGGTGAGTTCCAGAAATTCAACTCTTATTTAGCACTGCGTAGTGATGGCGGAAAGGGAGGAGAGATACTGTTTCTGCTTTTGTTTACAGATGGTGTGTCAGATTGAATTCTGAAACAATGACTCAGAACAGGACAGATAGAGATAGAAAGAGCTATTTCCTAGGTAGGCTGGATACACTACATACACTACCTCTTGGAGGAATATGCTATCTGTTTCAGCATATTCTTCTGCAAAAGCACAGTATTTTCTAACACAGATAAGAGCATAAATGTTCCCTCTGTTTGTGACCTCATGAAAGGTAAGATACAGTATGATATTGAACAGGCTTTATGTGCAGTTGTGAGCTTCTAGTGGCAGACATTCTGCTAGTTCTTCAAAATATTGTGCAAACTCACCACTGTACGTTGGACAGGGCACCTAGCTGACAATACTTGGTGTGTTTCCTTAGGCATTTCTGTTTCTTACTGTAGAATATTAATTCATTACAGAATAAAATGCTGACACAACCAGTAAAATGTGCTAAAGGGTTGATTTAGGAAACAGTGTTAAAATGACTTATTATCTTGACAAAAGGCAGATTAGAATAATTGTTAAATCCATGCCTACTGATGTAAAGGAGGAAAAGAAGTCTCTATTACTAAACACATTTCTAAACTAGATGTTTATCTGGATTCAATCTGAGATCAGAAAAGTAGGACAAAACTATAAAGGATTCTTCAGTTTTACTGTGATCCCTGAACTTAAATGCATTGGAGATAAATGAATATTTTAGGAAAGTAACCACTACATGCCTTCATCAGTCTTGCAGTCTTTGCTTGGCATTCACTCTTCATATTCTGTTACTCCAGCAGCACCTTTCAGTATGACCAACACAGCTATTCTAACAATTTTGCATTCCTATTTAAAGTAAGTATAGCAAAATCAGGAAATGGTAAAGCTTTAGAACATATTCCATTATATTTACATGTGTGACTGATGAGAACAGCTCTCTTTCATTTCTGGTACCTGTCATCTAAGAAAATCCTCACATACCGACTAATAAAAAGTAGGCCAATTTCTAGCCAAAATAGATGCTGAGTTCAAGGGTGGTAGAGAAGGGAACAGAACACTAGCCAGATGAGAAGTTACACCCTTTCAGGAGTGGCATGGTAGCTGCTTTTTCCTCTCACTGTGTTCTTACCAAGATTAGCTTGGTGATGGCACCAGGCTCATAGTGGTAGTAAAGAAAAATTCAGTGAATAGATTAAGAGTCACCTGTCAGTTCATATATTTGTTTGTTTGAAAAGGATCTGGTGATAGATTTGACGGGAACCAGGCATTTAATTTTTAATGTTATTGTCAGAAAAAAGTATATCATAGTGCTAGAGGACAAATGGGTATAATCCCATAAAACTGAGTCATTTTTTCTTCTCTGTGCTTGTCACTTCTTTAATCTCCTCAAAACACTTCAGAACAGGATAAAATATCATATTGAACAAAGAGATTACAACTATTACTTATGTAGTCTCATGGCTGTTTCAAACAAAAAGAACTGTCTTCTGAAAGACTACTTTTTACAAAAATGCGGTTATGGTTCTCAAATTCACAAGGCATGAACACAGAAGGAGCACTTTTTGATATCCTTAACTAAACAGTGTAATGTCCCTCAATAATTTACATAAAGTCTTAGCATTTTCTTCCCCACTAAGGGAGGAAAGTTGAGTGGATTTCTCCTTTACCCAAACTCAGACATCCCAGAGTAACAGTCTTAGCCATTTGGACTTCTATCAGCAATATTTTGGTAATCTTAGCAATAATTTTTAGCTGAGCTTACAAAGAGCCACTACAGTTTGGAGGAGGAACCAAGATGACTGTTACAATTTAGAAAACGTTGTTTACAAAGTATGTTTGAAATAAAACAAAGGAAACCCAGAAAGAATTTTGTCTTTCAATTATTTCTTTTTATACCTATATTTTCTATTTTAGTCAAGTCATGTTTAAGCTACTCTGTGTATCAGTGAGAGACGTGATCTGTCCTACAGTTGTAATTGTTATTTTCATAAATAACTTTTGTCACATTTGCCCTGATCGTTGCAAAAGACCCTCTAGGTCATTTTCACTTTTGAAAGGTTCAAGGAATTAGACAAAGATACAGAAGGAGGAAAAAAAAAAACAAAAGAAACAAACAACAAAGAGAAACACAGAAAGTGCATGAGTAGGGGAGCTCCTAGAAGGAAGAAGATGATGTTTTGATTCTTGAAGTAGAACTCATAAGCTGAAGATAACTTGCAGCTCAAGGCACAAACACTGTTCAGAAATTGAAAGATAAGTTAAAAGGCAAACTAGAGCTCTAATTATGTATTTTAGGAGGAGGAGGAGGATTGATGACAAAGGACTGCTGGCTGAAAATCCAAGCAAAGGGCTAATATACTTGAGAAACAGCATTTGAAACAGAAAGCCAGGAGGACATAATCTGAAATGGAGGAAGCACAGAAGTCTGGTGAGCAGGTTCTGTCCAAAGTTGACATGGAATAGGGGACTATTATCTGTTGGCACAAGCCAGGGTCCCAGGGTCCTGAGAACAGAAAATAAACAGCTTCCCACTCCTCCCATTTGGTGATCTCCTGTGTCCAAAATTTCCTAGATCACAGGAGGTGGGGAGGGGACAGAGAGAAAACAGGAGTTGATGGAGGCTTCTTTGTCCTCGACTCTTCAAAACCGTAACACTGTTACA
Source organism: Phalacrocorax aristotelis (assembly GCF_949628215.1). NCBI lineage: Eukaryota > Metazoa > Chordata > Aves > Suliformes > Phalacrocoracidae > Phalacrocorax > Phalacrocorax aristotelis. The sequence continues at coordinate 133,592,129 of NC_134276.1, read as the reverse complement.
ACAGATATGTACTGTTTTCTTACGGTTTTCCTCTCAAGTTCAGACAACAGACCTCAGTGACTACACTGAGTGACAAGTAGAGGCTGACAGCAAAACTGAGTGCATTTGTCAATTCTCTTTCACCCTCCTTGACAAGCGTTTGTGTTAGCACATGCCAGAGGTACTGACCTTCCTGTGGGAGCCAGCATTTTTATACCTGAAGCAATATCTCCCAAGAAATGTGTATAGTAGGGATTCTTTCTGGTGGTTATGATAAAACTTTACCTTGAAAAGGACATCTGGTTTTGGGTCTCTCATCACTTGAAGCAGGCAGAACATTAATTATGGGAGAGGAGAAAACAGATTTTGTGGGTTAAGCACCTTACCATTGTATGAATTACAGGAAGGATGGTACATGAGTAAGGGATTTCCAATTAGGTGATTCAGAATTCTGCAGAATTAAGTAAGGGGTAAGGGCAAATGTCAGGCTGTGTGATTACACTTCAGTCTGCTGGGCTGTGAAATGGTAGGATATATGACAACGAGTGGCCTGAAAAACAGTCATTGTCTGAGACACTTAACAGTCAGGATGCATGCCTGAAAGCAGTATTTGTAAGTTCATGGGCAAGAAGATGTTTAACGTCAAAACAGATTAAATGAAAATATTTTTTATTAAGCTTGAAAGGGAAGTAAAAAGAGTGTGGGACAGCAAGGGAAGGATAAATAGGATCTTCCCTGTGGTCCTGTTATTTCAATGCAGTAGACATTGCTTATGTAAAGAAGCATACTGCATCTCCAGGGGCTAGTACAGCTCTTTTAGCAGTGGAGAATCTTTCAGGAGTGGCTTTTTTGGGTATGGTAGATTAGGAAATAGAAATTTTGTGGCAATAAGGAAGAGGAAGAGAGAACAAACTCCTCAGAGAATTTTTATATGAAGTCAGCAGTAATACTGTATTTTTAAAAAGGAATGTGGCTCAATGTTCTAGGCAAGAAAAAAAAGGGCAGTGGAAGGGTCTGAGTCAGCTAAGCTTCACTAAGGCTAAAGACTGTGTTTCAGGAAAGACAGGTCAAAACAAAGGGAGATAGTAGGGACTGTGAAGAAGGGGACAAATTAACCAATTGAATTATTGTTATTAAATTTGCCCTGTGAATACAACAGTTTGGTGTTAATTTGTCAAATTAATAAAACTGTGGAGAAAGCTAATAAGCAAGCAAGCTTAATGGAATAAACTGAAGGGAGTGAGAAGGATGAGACAAGACCAAAGAAGAAGAGACCTCAAGTCAGATAAATGTATTGTGGAAGAATATATATGACCTCTACAGTGCAGAATTTCCAGAGACTCTACTCAGTGTTCGCTGATCTACTCGTTCTATTCTACCAGAAATTAACTGTGTGACTGACCAAGTCTTTTCCCCAGAATTAAGTTGCCTACAGAATGAACTAATTGTTATGATTCCCTCTTATTCACACTATATGCCACTGTCATATTCAAATGGAATGTGAGTCCATGAAAAAGAAAAAGGGAGAAGAAGTAGGACTGGGAAGGATGTACAGGTATTCATAAGGAATGGGCAAAAGATTTGGAAGCTGGAGGGAAAGAAAGCGAGAGTGTGTGCAAATGAAAGAGACTGGATCTTACAATATATATCATGACTCCTATATTGATGTCAAACTACGGCACCAGGCAATAAAGTGCTTTACTAACGACAGAGAAATGAAGTCTTTTTGCTGTGATCCAAATCATCATTAGAAAACAATGCAGATTATTTAATAACAAATTACCACTTAGATAAATTGATATACCTTCTTTTCAGCACACCTTTGGCTACTCTCTGCAAAAAAAAGGTATTTGAATGTTTAACATGGTTATCACTAGACAGCAGCCCAGGACAGGTGTGATAGTTTTGATTTTACACTCTGAGCTGTGCTCTGCCAATATCCAGTATTTTGGAGAAGGAACAAAAGTAGCGGTTCTGGGCAAGTGGGAATCATGAGAAGTGTATTAGGTTGTGCAAGGGGTGAGATTCTGGGAGTGTGACTAGGGTAAACATAGAGGGAAGTCTTTGGATTCAGGTGATGCGTTCTTTTCCCAAAATACCTCATTATTCATGCTCTATAGTAGACTAGACCACAGCAGAATGGAATATAAAAAATAATTCCAGATCTTTCTGGAGCACATTAAAATGAATATAATCTATAAGGATATTTGGTAAAAATGGCTGCATTTATCAAGCCTATCAAAAAAAATCCTGATCAGTCGTCTTCTCACACATAGCCTTTCAGAGTGGTTATGGCAGAGCTTGGTTAAAGTGAATGGGGGAGAGACTTTAGGATAGGTGTTTTGGAGGAGACAAACTACATTTTGGAGGAGTGACAAAACTAAACAGTTCTATGTAAGAAAGAAATACAGCAAATACCAGTGAGTTCCTTTAAGATTCTAGAATAAAAAGAAAGGGATTTTTTGATGGCACCTAAATCAGTAGAATCTGGTGATCCTCACTGGGATTCTCTAGGAGAAGATAGAGAGAAAAGTGGTAGGCACCACAGCATGATTAAAAACAGGTAAGTAAATGGAAATTGTAGTGCCAAAGTGCATTTGTGCATGAGTGAACAAACCTACTGTGATCCGGCTCTGGTGAAAACTGATATATTGCTGAAGAAAATCAGTTTGCAGTTGTAGATAGTGTAATATCATCTATGCATTTCCTAACTGACAGCATTTATGCTTTCAGAAGATAGGATCCAGATACCATTTTAAGAGAAAGAGAAACGACCTGCATGTCCAGCTACATGAAAACTGGGAAAACATAATTTTTCTCAAGTTAGGTGCAGACAACCTAGTGCTGACCCTGAACTAAAACACTGGATCCAGGATACAAAAATAGAAAACCAAATGTTAAAATGCTACTTTCATTGAAATGATTGATAAAGCTTCCACTAATTTCATTAGAGAGAAAATTTCACCCTACATTTTTAGTTTCAGTCTGGTTTCTTATGCAACTATTTAGAGTCATTAAGATTATTTTTACCATGACATCTCTAAGTTGTTTACCACACATTCAGATTTCAGGTGTATACACTGGATTCTTAGCAGACAGCTAGGGAAAAAGTGGAGAAGGAGATGGTCAAATGAGTCTGAGAAAGAAAATCAGGAAGAACTATAAATGCTGATATGGGAGATAATTCTGTAAAGTCATCCAATGAGGATGTAAGAAAAGCTAAATGGGAAGAATCTGAATTAAAGAGGATGTATCACAGAACATTTCTGTAGCAGGGGAAATAGTCATACATAATGCACACACAGAACCACAAAACTCAAGCATTCATATCTTTAGACACAGACAGACTTTTGGCAAGAGCAACTAGTGTCTAGCATTTAACTCTGTTTTTTTTCTAATCTCAATCCTTTCTGCATTGCTGTGAGTTTATGCAAGGAAAAAATAGGAGATAGTTTTAATAAAAATGATGGAGCTGACAAGTCCTGTGACACTGACATGAGAAACACTGTTGCAGTACCAGTTGCTTCTTTTCATAGTCTGATAAACTTGTACTTTGTGTCCTTTTTGGCACCAGGAGAAGACACCAAGGATCTAGTGTGCTTATTTTTCCTGAAGCAGAGTGGAAATGGTATTAGCAGTGCAGAATCAAACCTTCACAATTTAAATCCTTGTTTTGCTCAATAGATGTGTGGGGTGTGGGATTTATCACTCGATTAGCTCTTTGTGCCCTGGATATGAGCAATATTTTGTGACAGGAACTAAGTTTACTGACTTAGGTAAGAAAACAAGGCCTACTATTTCTTTGCTAAATAACAAAACTCATTCCCTCTTGGTTGTTTTAGGAAACTTTGTAGGTTAAAAAAATTTGCAGGTTACAGGTTGGGGGGGTCAATTAATTTGCTTGTTTATTTTTATCTCTAAAACTGTAAGATAAGGAGAAGGAGAGATTGAGGTGAAAAAAGCCAAGAAATTTCAGAAAAATCTTGACTCAGGTCCTGAGGAGACTGACATACAGAGAAAGAGATAAAGAAAATGGCGAATGAATGCAGAGGATCAGTTTGCCCTCTGCTCACTGTAGAGCTTAGCACAACAAACCAGAGAATTAAATTCTTTTCAGTTAGTATCTTAGCTTTAGTAAGCTCAGGTATTTGGTCAGTATCCAGAGAAAAAGTTTTGTACTTGCTCTGCACCTTTATATTTTAAATCCTGGAGCTACATTCTGTCCAAATAACCTATTTATTTTTATTTAAATGGCATAGACAGCACGGCATATTTAACACATACTATGTTGGAAAGACAATTAAAATTTAGTGTAAATATAATTGTCTCTTAGACTGAAGATTGTGATCCTGCATGCTCAGCAATATAGATCACACTAGATTTTGAATTCAGCATGCAGTCTACAACACACATATTTCTACAAAAAAAAGGCATGATCTGATATTTAGATGTATGAGTGTGAAGGCTCTAGGCCATATTGCTTTCTGTTTCAGGGAAAAACAATTAAATCATACCTCCAGCTGTGGCCATCTTTTCCCCATCAAAGCAAGAGATCCAACAGAAAAGCAAGGCCACGCTGGTATGCCTGGCCTCTGGTTTCTACCCCGACCACCTGAATCTGGTCTGGAAGGTGAATGGTGCTAAGAGGACAGAAGGTGTGGGGACTGATGAGTTTTCCACGCAGAATGGGAGTACCTACTCCTTGACCAGCTGACTGAGGATCTCAGCCCAGGAATGGTTCAACCCTTTGAATTGTTTTGAGTATGTTGCCAATTTTTAAAGAATGGAACCCTGGAATTGATACACAAATTCATCTACAGTGTTGCTGGTGAGCAAAATATATGTGGGTATGGGGGTCATCCTCTGTAGGCTCCTATATCTAGAATAAGCAGTCATTACTGTAGGCATGCTTCGTGCCAGTCTACTACACTTAACTCAGATCTGTCAGTACCCAGGAAATTGAGACCAAGCACAGGAATCCAATCCTGTTCTCCAAACATGCTACAAGCCATGTAATTCTCATTCCCACATCCACCCTCTATTATACAAGTGATTGCGCAAACAGAGCACTTTACAAGAGATGCTGGTTCGTATCTGGGCTCAAATATTATCCGTTTCTTTTCTTCTGTTTTTAGACTGTAGTATCTTTGAAGGTAACTTAAATCATTAATTTTCTCCTCACTTGACAGTAAGTTTATAAATAAAGATACATAGATATATCTAGACAGTAAGTCTATCTATACATACACCTGTGTATGCAAAAAAAAGATGTCTTGTGTGTATGTGTCTCAACATGTCCTGGGTTTCCACTTGTTGGCAGGCACAGCCATTCATGCCTCTATGCATGGGTGCAAGATCGTACATGTGCAGACACGCGCATTCATCTTCCTGTTGAATACACATGTATGGATGTGAACATCCAAATTCTGTCTACTGTCATGAAAACTTTCATGAGACTGGCTGCTAGAACGCAATATTTCATGATAAAAATACCACTTAAAGCAGCAGACCTAGCTGTAGCATAAAGACGTATGTTGATATTCTAGCAAGCAGTTAGTCACTGACTCCACATACTATAGTACATTACCTCCTTAATTATACTGCGGAATTAGAATAAATTATATTCCCATAAGAAAGACTCCAAATCCAGTTTCATGTGATGCCCCAACTTCTCATTCTTCAGCCCAATTCCTAATCAGTCATACCAATGTGAATGTGAAAAGTCTAATACAATTACTAGTTAACATATTCCAGCTAAGGGCAGCCAAGTTATAATTCATACAAATGAGCACTGAACACGTTCTCCTAATCAGCAGAATTAAAAAAAGCCCTTGTCTAGGAAAGTTTTCTAAAGAAATGTTTGGTTTTTTCTGTTGGTTTTTATCAATTGCTTTCTCCCTTACCATAGGTAACACCATCAGAGAAGTGCTACAGCTGGGAAGTTTGTATGCATCATGCTCATTTTCAAGAGCATTTTGTATGGGATATTTGTGATGGGGCTGGTCCAAGAAGAGGGAGAGAGTTCTATTCTATACACATTTGTCCTAGGTCATTCTATCTGTACAGGAGACCACTTTGCACAAAATTATGTTTTAAATGTCATATTTATAGAAATCCACTTCTCTACAGTTATATTGTGTCTTTCATAACTTTCAAGACAACAAGCTAGTGAGAATGAAGGGGAGGGTTTTAGACAAAAAAAGAGGGTAAGAACTCCAAGGAGATATTGCTCAAGACAATGAATGAAATATATTCAAAATGTGTGGTCTTTTTAAGGAAAAGAGTAAAAAGGAAAATTAGGAAGAATAAGAAAATAAGACAAAGAAAAGCGAAGGAAGAAAAAAAGGATGCAACTCAGAAAAAAGGAAAATAATCTAATCTGTGGGGGAGGAGTAAGGGGAATCAGGTAGTGGTTCTTTAAAGCTGTGTTTCTGGGCACCATTTCTGTGCAGCATAAACTGTAAAACTAAGCGGTTACTAATCCTGGAGAGTGTTTCTGGAGATCTTTTATCTACTTTGCATCTCATAACTTTTATGTATAGATGGTAAATAGAAGTAGGAGTAGCACAGGTCAAGACAGAGGAGTGCTGTGGCGTTTTGGAAGCAGAACATCTGGGAATGCAATAGCAAGGCAGAAGGAGTAGGAGGCATGGGGTGGAGAACCTGAAGGGAGCTTCTGTCTGCCATAACCAGAGCCTTCAACAGAAGCAGGAAATGGTACCTCAGAATCAGCGCAGATGATGTGCCAAAATGTGCTTGAAAATATGTCTTTAAGGGAACAGCAGTTGAATTTTAGCCAAAACAGGATGCGGTTTGACATTTACTCAAAAAACCCCTTTTGATAATGCATCAGCCTCTTACCACAACACCACCCCAGCCTCTCAGAATGAGGCACAGGGTGCAGCTCTCTGTTCACCATATTACAGTTGGACAGAAATAGTCACACATACAGGCCTTATGAAAGCTGGTGGGTTTTTTGCCTCATGTTATCACACGATCTTCTTGTTACTGAAGTCTGCAGATGGGTTTTACATGTACAGCTGCTGTTTCTGTTGTGCAACATACAAAAACCGAAAGACTTGTGGGTTTGGGGGAGATGTTGACCTGCTTTTACAAATTAAAAAACCCCCATGCTTTTTCTAGGTATTTAAAAACAGCAAAACAAGATGATAAAAATCATATACTGGTAGAAATATTTTGATGGGAGGGGACTTCTGGAGATCTCTCAACCCAAATTCCTGTTCAAAACAAGGCTAACTCCAAAGCTAGATCATGTTGGTCATCATTCTGAATATCATCAAGGACAGAGATTTTACAAGCTGTCTGAGAAATCTGTTCCAGTGCTGAAGCACCCTCAAGAGGAAGCATTTTTTTGTTACATCTAATCAGCATTTATCTTACTGCAGCTTGTTCCCACTGGCTTCCACTGTGCCACTCTGAGACTCCGACTCTGTTTAGGCGGTTGGAGTCATGCAAATAGCCATCCTTTAGCCTGCTCCTTTCCAAGAGGAACAAAATCAGTTCCCTCAGCCTCTCCTCTTATGTTCTTGTTCCAGTCTCCTGGTCATCTTAGCGACCCTCTGCTGGACTCTCTACAATTTGTTGATATCTCTGTTGTACTGACTCTGGGGCCTGGTGGAGGAATGTGTGGACAATAGAGGTAGTATTCCAAATATAGCCTCACAAGTGCTTCACCATGCTAACTGCATTCTTGCTAATGCAACCAAAAACGTAATTAGCCTTCACTGCTGAAAGGACTTGCTGCTTACTCATATTCAAATTGCTTTTCTGCAAAGCTGCTCCCTAGCCAGTCAGTTGATACTTAAATGACTCAGATAAAGGTTCTTTCACTTATTCCCCAGGATATGTGCCTCTAATCCAGTAACTGCTTTTCCAATGAAGAAGTGCTGCATAATAACTACAAACTGAATTTTTCCCTATAAATTCAGTATGCTTATCCTGCATATATGGTAATATGAATACTATTTTGCCCTACAGCATTTACAATATAATTTGACATAATTCAGATTGGGATAAGAATTATCTCAGAATGTGGGTGCAGTGTCTATAATTATGGAATGGTCCCATTCTACATGCTTTCTTTAAACCTTTCCGAAACTGTTTGGAAACAGATTATTATTCTTATTTATTTCAGAAGTAGAAAATTTTGCAGGTCACTTCTAGACATCACTAGACATCCTTAGTGCTTTCCTGCTGTAGGACAATTTAGGACAATTTGTTATGTTTGTCACAAATGCAGGTTTGTGGATATGGCTGACTACACCAAACTGTCACAAATACAACCTTGTGTATCCTGCCAGCTACACCAAATTGTCAGGAATATGATTTGTTACACAGCTTCAGTTAGCAATCTAAGATTTATTAATATTTTTGAGGTAGATCACAGATTTAGATTGTATAATTCTTAACAACATCAGCCAATTTTAAACAGCAATTTGATGGAAGGCTTTACAATCAACAGCGACTTAGTTAAAGATTTGAGAATGGCAAGGTTCACTCTATTACTTACAGAGAATAAGTGCACAAAGGAAAATTGATGTATACTCGAGTTAGAATGATTCAGAGGGATTGTGGATGCAGGGGATAAGGACGACCCTCCTGTTGAGTCACGAGGTTCAGAATAGACTCCCTTGCTTTCTAAACTTCTTTCAGAGAGAAGTCTAGGTGCAGCTAGGTCCGATCTTAGTCTCAGACTTGGCCAACGGTTTATGTGAATAGGAATAATATATATATAGAGAGATAAAATAGTCAAATTGCACACACACACCAAGGTTAAACCGTGAATAAAATTTCCTTTTTCGTGAGTTTCATAAATTACTCACTTTTTTGTGCTGGCCTTCGTCAGCGCACGGCCGGCAAACCTTGCAAAATCAGGCCTTTGAGTCATCGCGAAATCGTCAGCACATGATCTTTCAATCCTCGTGAAATCCATGCTGAGAGGCGTCCCAGCCCAGGGGGAGATACAGAGTCACACAGCCCGCTGCAGTCCTGGAGAGCTCAAAGGGTCCTCTTGGATCACTATTTATAGAATCGAGATGATTGGTTTTGGTCAATATTTTACATTTTCGCCACAATTCTGGTACACAAATCAGGGAGCAGATGGCCATGGGGTGGACAGAGGTTGCCTGGCACCCAAGTCGTTATAACCAAGATAACAGCAAGATAGGGCATATCCCGAGATCTCAGGGTGGTCCTGATATACCATTCAGGCAGCAGATGGCTCAAGTGTGGACAGAGACTGCCTGGCGCCCAAGTCCTGACTAAGATAACAACACAATAGGGCTCATTCTGGGACCCCGAGTGGCCTGGGGCAGGAGGCTGCACCACCACAATGTTATCATCATGAATGCTTACACCAAAGACTACCTCATGCTATGACTAATTCCACTGCATCAGTGACACTGCCTGAGAGAATGGTGGTGCTGGAAAGACCCTGGTAGGTCTTTGTGTGTGAGACGCAAGACTCTTCATGCCAAGTCTGAAATATTCCATCAGGGAGAGATTATATAGTAAATAAAATTACAGTCACATCCTGCTTGTTCATCCCTCTACATTTTTGTCTTCAAAATATGGATGGTCTCTGGAGCAGTGTTCATATTAGGGCTTAGCTCAAAGTCAGAGAGAACTACAATATTTTGAATGAGGAACATTATGAAGTTGCCTGGGAGAATAAAAAAAAACAAAAAAACAAACAAACTCAGAGCTCATCCACAGAAAGAAGGGATAAACCAGATTTATATAGACCGTGTTGCTGCTTATTAGGCTGTGAGAGAGGTGTGTGACACACATAGTGGCATTGAAAGGACTAAACCCCTGACAGTCCCTGACTCAGACCTAATTGTAAGCATCCTTGTTGTCTTGTGGTTTCCTCCCTTGCAAAGACAGTGTTAGGTATTTGAAGAATGCCACTTGGTGCCTGATAGGATTGAAAAGATCTTGAATAAGCTCGTAAATTCATTGTTAACATAGACTCGGGACATCAGCGCTGAGATAAGCATCAGCCTCTTGTGATAGTCCAAGGCCAAAGGACTGATGAGCTAATTCAATGACTATATATAGGCAAAGGAAACCCAAAATTCAACCATCGGACAGGTGAGGAAGACCATCGGAGACCACTGGAGGACCCCCGAAGACCACTAAAAAGGCAACTATGCATGCAGATTGAACTTTTACATATGTTAATGAATCCTCGGGAACCTTATGACTATGTATGACTTCATAGCATATAATCTTTGGAAGTTTACCGAATCACTGGAGCACTCATGGTGGAGCAATCCCCAGTGCCACCCGGCGCTGCAATAAAGAATGACTGCTTAATAGTGACTTTGTTGCTATTGAGTTTTATTTCAGGAACTTTCTGGATACTCTGCTTCCTCTTACGGGGAGGTTCGGACTTTGAAGGATAGTATCCGCGAATTTTTGTATCAGCATGTGCTTCGCTATGTAGCCAGAAGTAAACTGAATAGTCAGAACAATTTCTGAATAAATGGAATTCTACATGTTATTTTTCTTGAACGTTATTGAGATGCATACTACATTGTACTATCTCCCTTTTTTCTTTATATCCTCATACACATGTAACTTTTCAGGACTGTGTCTATATATTTGCAGACCATGGTAATGGCTGCTCTTTTTTCATTTTAATCCAGTCTGTGGCATGTTAGTTCTGTTTAGCTTCTATTATTATATCATCTTCTGTTCAGGCTCCTTATTTCTTTTGACAATCTTAGCTCTACAGATTTCTTGTGATTAGGGTAACCTTCCCAAGCACAGTGAAAAGCACTGGGGTTTTCACTGCTTGATAATATTCATAGAGGAATGAGAGTACACATACAGTTCACTATCTCTAAAGTATTTCAAACTTAAACATACGTATATTTCAAATAACTGTTCTGTGTCAGGTAAGAAAATGGCTTAGGGGACAGTAACTTGTGGCTGTGTGGACTGCAGTTTCCATTTCCTTTATTTTATGTCTGCATTTGATTAACAATCTTTACTGATTGTTCTGATGAGATAGAAAATAAATAGCTGATCAGGAAAGAGGAGTTCAGCAATTAACTTGCACTTCAAAGACCTCTTCTGTCTCTCTTTTTCCAACTCCTCAGCAACATCTGGTTTGTCAATAGGCCTACGTACCCTTTTCCTGTGCTGAGAGTGGCTCCCTTCTGAGGGAAGGTGCTGGAAAGGAGAGAAATTTATGTAAAGAAAGCAAGTGACTTTGAAGTGTTTTGTCCAAACTGCTGGCAAAGAAATAGACAGATGAATCATTCATCTTCACAGATAAAATATCCAAATAGAAGTCTTCCAGCTTTAACTGTTTAGCTTTGTATCGACTGCAAATGTCACCCGCTTGCTCCTGATTTTCACCAAAGGAATAATAAAGCAATTGCAGCCCCTTCCCTGGATGCTGCAGATACCAGAAGATAGAGTTTGATTATCATTTTGACTGCATGTCAGAGAAGCTTTCTTATCTTCTTTCAGTACAAGACTTGAGATTTGGATGATTTTAGCTCCTATAAGACAAACAAAACAAAAACACAGTAAAACAAGTAAGCTACATTGTCCCAGAACAGAGCAGGTATCATGGCTCTGCTGATGCCTTACTTGCTCCAAAGAAGTACATGGCCACACACCAAGCAGTTCACATCCTCATTTCTGCCTCAGTAGTCAGTGAACATGCTCTTATAGGGACTTATATAAGTCTGTTTCACGTGTTCCTCTTAAACCAATAGCAGAGATCTCTGTTACAGCTAAATCTATGTTGAAAACCAAGCTCTTTCCTGCAAGAAATTTCAAGCAAACACTTTTTTTGAGTGTACCTGTTGAAAATACATAGAAAGTTTCAAAATTATTCAGGTGGAAGTTTTTCAGATTTTATCAGACATGATACTGACATATATGACAATTGTCTTTTTATTTACCCTTGTATCTTTTCTTTTACCTCTTGATATTTTGTTTCCAGACTACAACAGAAAATGTTTAGTGTAACCAAGCAAAGTGGGGTGGGTTTGTATCTGTGACTGCTGGAATTTTTCTTTCTGGAAAAAATGCAAATATAATACATATGCTCAGACCTTAACTATTTTTCTTTCTTCACCTGTCAGAGCCAGCATTCATGATCTTGTTTTGGGAAAAGCTTTATATGGGACTCTGTTGTAGCCTTAGCACACACCAAAAGTGAAGGAAATGGGTTGTTCCTGAAGCAAACGTCTAACCACTTATTTTTCCCTTAGTTGTCCTAGTAGCACCTGTACTAATTATAAACCCAGCTTCCAGGATTCAGAGTGATATCACTGTCTCTGACACAGCCTTTTAACCTGTGTTAAGAAGACTGGTCACTGTCCTACCATGGTATTTTGGATGCATAGTGGGAACCATCACAGCAGTCATATTTGCCATTTATAGCTTTGAAATGAGGCCCCGGAGACCAACTTCAAAATCAAACAACCTAATTTGTGCTACTGAAACTATTCTTTCTTATTTAAGTGAAAGGGTACCATCTGGGCGAATCAATCAGTGTTTACAGTGATCCTTAGGGGCTGTATTTCCCACAGCTGTCTATTTTTGCATTGGCAGAACTGCATGGAAAGGGGACTGGAACTAATGCACCAGAGATATGTATGTCAGTCATTAAACTGGTGACTGTGGAAAACTGAATTGGAAGTGTTGACTCAGAAATACAAAAATTCTTCATGTTTAGGAGAAAGATCTCAGAGCTGATATTAAGAATGGGATTTCAGAAAGCCAACAAAATGCAGGTAAGGGAAGGAACTAATGTGTGAAGTAGCTGACAAGGTACCTAACTAGTGACATAGATATGCTGTAAAAGTTGTCCTAAGGTCCAGGTAAATGGCGTGGAAAGAGAAACCTGCTTTCACACAGAACACAGAGTTTTCCTCTGTAAACACATGGGATGGGGACAGAGGAGTGCTCAACAGCAATATAATAGGTAAACATTCAAGGGCAATATCTAGATTCAAATCCTTTGTTGTCATTGTTTCAAGCCAGTGTCTGAATCTAGGCAAACCAACTCTCTATTGTACTGTGTCGTAAGGTATCTCAAAGTGATTAATGTTCTTCGGCTGTATAAAAAAATACAAATTTATAGCCTAGACCTTTCACATGGGACAGATTCTGTCTGACCAATAAATATTTAATACAAAGCAAAATAATTTCAAGAGGAAAGAAAATCTGACCCACAACATCCTTTTATACACAAGTGGTTAAGTCAAGGCCAAAGCAAGCAAGTAGAGGGATAAAATCTAGTCTGCTAATTTCCAGCTGAGTATTTTACTTCTAGGACTTCTAAGTGTGGGAAGTTGGAGGGAGAGACTTCACCACCTAATCCTGGCAGTGGGTTTATTGGGAGGTTGGACTTCCTATGCACACCTGAGAAATTTGACTGGTAAACACCTACAGAACAAATCTAGTCAAGACTTTAGGCACCAAGCTGCTTATCATTCTTAAGGTTTAGACTATTCTGAACATGGATATTAGCAGAAACATATTTGTCAGGATCATCTTACCAGTAATAATGTGAAAGCACAAAGTTCTAAGCATCTTAATGATTGCTCAAATTTGCCTTGGGTACTTGAAAAATCAATTAAGCATTTATATCCCTTTGTGAATCTACCTCCTGTGAATCCACTCAGAAGCTATGACACCCAGTTTATTGTCTCTTCTTGACCTTACCTGGAGTGGAGATCTAGAAAGGGGATATCAAATGGAGACAAATATACTGATGTCACAGAAAAAGAAATATAAGATCCATGAGGGTGTATTGAGTCAGAAGGATCCTGATGAAGTTGTAAAAATAAAGGTATCAAAATGTCCTGCTGAGGCTTTGAGCATAATATGACCCAGGCAATCATCAGTTCACTGCTGTGATAGGCTTACTTTCTTCTCGGTGGGAATGATTATCTGTGACATGGGCTTCATGAGTTTGGTATCCAGGAACATATGAAAGCTACATCTGAGGGCGTATAAGGCAATTTTTTTGAAAAAATGCAGTACTACTATCTGTGAGACCAGACCATGGAGCATTGCTACATCCTAACAGGCTATTATACAAAGCTGGACCAGCATATTCAGATATTGTATGCCCTATGTACGTAGGAGACATACGAACACATTTACAGCCATATCCCATAACTGCACCATTCCCCACAAATGACATGAATATCCTTTTAGACAGCTATTTTGGGATTTGTGTTACTCTGAAATTGCAAAATGTGGAAAAAATATTATTAGCTAGGTTAATATTTACAATAACAAAACATGCTGAGAATTGCTTCAGTAAATACAAATATGTTTTTAAAGAAAAAAAAAGACAGTATTACACCTACAATAAAAAATGTTCAGCAAAAATATTGCTTTTTGTGAAAAAAAGTAAATTTGTTTGAATCCCCTAACTATCATCCTGTCAGGAAAAAAAGCCATGATGAAATGTAGAAAACATGACCTTTTTTTTGTCTAGATTTCTCCAATTTATTTAAAAATTAGTGACACATTTGCCAGCTTCCAGTCATAGGTATCAAGGACATTTTACATGAGAAGTTACATACTCTTGTCTGTAAGCCAGCTGTTACAGACTTGTGTTGTCATAGAATTTTTATTTGAAAAAGATCTGATAATGGCAGAGTATAGGATGCTGATACCCTGAACTGACTAGGTAGAGTTGTAGAGTTGTAGCTTCTTTAATAGTCAGCCATGAACCTCTTTGCATAAGGCAACTACCTCTCCTCTGAAAGGATTTGCTCAAAACAATTATTGATTTGGTGGTCTTGCTCAGGCAGTAACTCAAAGCCCAGGAAAATTTGGAATTTCAGCAGTTCACTGCTCACTAAAAGGCACTTTCAGATCAAGGGGATGACAGAAAGTCAGTAAATAGAATATTAGACTATCATAGACTTAATATCACTGTAAGGTCAGCAGATCGACACAGGCTGCCTTCTAGGATAAAGGTGAGGGCGAGAGAAGAAATGGATTTGTAGAAAGCAAAAGAAAGATAATTTGGGATTGAGGCCTGTCCCTAGGACACTGAGGTAGAAGGCAAGACATAAGACTCATTTATTTAGGGGGAAAAAAGCAAACCCACTTTACTGTGGACAAAATAGCTTTACTTTCCTTATACAGGCCACTGTCAAACAACCTTCATAGCTAGGACACAGAGATCAGTGCTCCCAGAGCCTCAATGCCCTGTAGTGATCCAGAAGCCACACAAGCCGGCAGGGAATAATCTTAGCCCACCTGGGAATAATCTGAAACTGAACACCCAATGGGAATAAAACCTAGGCTGCCAGGGTCTCAAAGAAAAGGCTCCAGAGGGGACAAAAATGTCAAGAGAAGCCTCCCTTCCTAGCCTCCTTTAGCCTTCCTAAGGTCAGACTCCTTAAGAGAAGCCACTGTACTCTGTTCCAGATGAAAAATATTAAAAAATAACCTGATAAGCAAGAATCTGGAGAAGTCAGTTCTTCACCAGAAGAGCAGGGAGCAAGGACACTTAATATAGAATAGAATTACCAAGGGAATTTATTCTCTCATATTAGCTGTCTGGTGCCTGCGTAAAGGACTTTTGATAGTCAGGAAAGCAGGGTTTATATATCTTACAATACAGTTGTTTAGAACAATCAAATTGCTCATGTTAAGGGGCAGGCAAATTGGTTACTATTGCTTGCATAATCAGTATGTGCTTGTCCCATGCAGGATCGATATGTGCTTGTCTAATGCAGGTGGTGTAGACATATGGTCAGTGGTGTGTGTTAATCTTCACTGTTCTAAACCAATGTTCCTGTGCAGGTAGAGTGGTTTTACACTGGATTCTGGTCAGTTTCTGTTCTGGCCATGGTTATATGCCTGGTTTCTTAGTAAAATCTACTATTTTATTGTTGGTATGGCATGTTCTTAGCTGGTAGGAGCTGGCTTGGGTTGGTTCTTCAGGTCATGTCAACACTGAAGTAAAAGCTCATAGTACCAGGTAGTGTTCATTCTTCTAAGCAAGTCATATTGTAGTTAGTGCCTTGCCTTTCACAAACCCCACCAAAGATCACAGTCTTTCCAGCCTGCCAGCTCCTCTCTCAAGGGCTGTCTGCTAAGATATACAAGGAACTGGCCTGGAGGGAAGCAACGCAGGGCAAGCTTGGCCTATAGCGGAAACAGCCAAGCACGCTCAAACACTTCTCTGGACTGATAGGCCTGTCACTGGTGACCAGGCCAGCAAGGTCTTCCCAAGATTCTGGTTTGCAGCCTAACTGGACTGCAAGGAAGGCTGGACTTTGGAGGAGCTAGCTTTGGAGATGGTCCAGGCAGGATCTGCAAAGACCATGTTCTCAGACTTAGAACATGCTGAGCATAAGGAACAGTGATTTCAGTTGTTACCAGACTCTCTGAACTCCAACACAAACCATAGACATGTAGAGTATTGCTGAGAACCACCACACTTAGTCCCAGCCTCTGGTTTCCTGTGCAAGTTTGGATTGCCTGGCGCACCATCCAACAAGAAAGGGAAGACTGCTGGTCCATCAGACTGACTCTCTGCTCATAACTGTGTGCATGATCATCCAGAATAGCTGTAGGAGAGCACTAGACAATGATGCAAAGGCCAGACCATGATGAAGTTTCTCCCAAGCACTCCTGGTAAGGGTTCACATAGCATAGCATCCCAAAGTGTGCTGATGAGCAGTCATCTGGCTCAGAGCCCACCACCAGGTAACATGGTAATGCAGACACAATATGTCTGAGGTAGAATGGACCACAGCAGAGACAAGGAGGCCAGGGCTGCCTGCAACATAGAGTTCCTATCAAGGCAGATTGCACAGAGTGACTGCCTATTAGCCTATCAGGCTAGGGACCATATATTAATCCGTTAGTTTGCATTGGTTGTGGAAAATGGTTTTGGAATTCTCACCTTTCTCTTTTGCTCCTGAGCTTGAAAACTCCCCAACAAGATAGAATTTTTCCCTCCATCATGGTATGTTTAATGAATTCATGTGCCATTCTTGCAGAAAGACCATTAAAATTGTCTCTGAGCATTCCATTATTATCACAAAAGCTTCATAGCTAGCCATGAGCACAACAAACACCTGTTCTGCTTACCATTGAGTGAGGTCTGAAAACCAACACCACTCCCTAGCCCAGAACCCAGCTTACTGCCTGCCTACAGAGGCCTTGGACTGTTCCTTAAAGAGGATTTATCTTGTTCTGGAACTCCTGTTTAGATACTCAAGACAGTTGCTAAGCTGTTCCACTACATAGTTAAATAGATCAAAGGTGCCATGTCAGCTTGGTCCTTGACCTCACCACAAGGTTTCTAAACTTTCACATTTGTCTCAAGAACAGTCTTGTGTTTATCTGAAGTTGCAGTTGAAGGTAGTTTTTCCTCTGAGCCAGAGAATACTCAGTCAAGGATGCAAACTGTTGCAGTTGCAGACAGAAATCTTTCAACCACATCCATGTTCATATTGTTGATTGTGAAACCAGAAAACACCTCACTGCAAGCAGGCTACATTAGCTAC
The DNA here is from genome assembly GCF_949628215.1 of Phalacrocorax aristotelis. Taxonomy (NCBI): domain Eukaryota; kingdom Metazoa; phylum Chordata; class Aves; order Suliformes; family Phalacrocoracidae; genus Phalacrocorax; species Phalacrocorax aristotelis. The sequence goes on along the minus strand of NC_134276.1, from coordinate 133,574,616 downwards.
TGTAGGAGATGTATCCTTTCCCTCATCTGTATTTTGTGCACAGACAAGTGTCTGCTATGTCCTTCTCTCCAAGCAGCCACAAAATCAACTCTAAGGGTGCAACAGCTGTACCGTGTATTTTGCATGAACAAGTCATATACATATATAGACACACACATATATATTTGAGTGCCCTGTACAATCTTGCTGAGAAGTACAGGAACAAGTTCACCATTTTTGCTTCCTTTTCTACAGCTGTTTATTGTTCACTTAATTATACTTTGTGAAAACTGTTACTCCTTTTATGCAGGAAGTGAGCTGCAGTGCATGATTCTGTATCAGCAGCATTAGAGTTTCTTTCTTTGCTTTGCTGAGGTGTAAATAGAAGCTTAAACATAGTATTTTTATTAATAGATCAATGGCATTTTCAGAAGTAAATTAAATGAAAGTTGAAGACGGCATTAAAAGCTAGATTACAGCCATGCCAGTTGTTCTCTCTGCCTGGCACGTTGGAACCTAATGAACAGATGCAGGTGAGATCCAACTATGTACGGTCCTTAGAGGCATGCAAAGTCTATACCTTGCAGAAGTAGCTCAATGACATTTCCCATAAAATCTACTGTATTTCTAGGATGACATCTCCCTGCTCTTCTCTGTACAAGGACTGAATTATTGTCTTAGTAATGCTAATGGGATCTGAGAGGGGGTCCAATCAATGTCTGTATTTTGGCAAAGTAAGGTAGCCTTGTGTGATTGGCAAAGACCTTGAGCTGGCCTTTCCTGAATGACACTCTGCCTTTAAAATGCTCCCAAAAGCCTTTTTGCACCAATCCAGTACTCACTAAGTAGGAGAGAAAGCCTTTAGATGAGCTAGCAGGAGACTGTTGAAATGAGAACAATCAATTTGTAAATATGTTCCATGAAATATCACTAGCACTTTTTCTAACAACAAATGCAAAGCAGAATCTGCAGAGCAGTAGTGCATCTCACCCAGCAACACAACAAAAAGTACCTCCCAGGCAAGCAACTTGCACTGCCTCCCTAGTAACTGAATGAACACTGTCACTGCAAGGAGACTGCAATGTTGCCGATACAGACCTGTGCACTACAACTCACTCGAATAAAAATGCCTCACTCATTAATGCCTAGACTGAGCCGCATTTCACCCTAGTTTTGCTTCGGAATTCAGCATCGCCTTCCTTTTGCACACGTCATTATTATTTTTTTTTTAAAGGTGCCTCTCCTAACTAACTACTGGCTCTGGATGTGGAATCCCTGCTGCCCTCTGCTGCCCGTTTCGGCTTTTTTATTATCTGCAAAAAGACAATGTTACTAGCTGAAGGGTCTGTCTATCATGTGGCAGAGGCACATAACTTTGAATAGATTTCTAGTCCTATATCCCTTGTTTTTTAAAGTGCTTAGTCTAGGGTTCTCCACATCTTCCTGTATGCATTTGTACACCAGTTAGTTAGCACAAAAGGCAAAAAACTTATAGTATCATGTTGTTACATTTGTTTTCACCTGAAGTCGAATTCTCAAAATGAGCTTTGAGATTATTCTTTTCTATGGTTCTGACCGGCTGATCAAAACAAACTACATATTAATCAATAAAAGTCTTCTAAAAGGTTGGGGGTTGTTGCTCTGGTGGCATTTATGCAAGACCACCCTGACTTAGTCTAAACTCACCTTAGATAGTCCAGATGAAATTGATCAGGATGACATTTCTTTACAGCAACTTCATTCACTAAAGAAAAACTGGCTGTTGTGTTTTAATGTTCCGAGATTATTATTTGACCAGTTGCAGCCACAATTTTCCAGTGTGTAAAACCCACAGAGCTGTCCTAGGAAAGGAATTGCACTTACAGACAAAAATGTAGTTATTGTACCAGAATTTACCACCAATATTAGCTTTAAGAAAAAATATGACAACAACTTTAGAAACCTAGTGATAAGGACATTAATGTTGAGTTTTTCAGGGAGAAATAAGAGCAAGGGAGGAAGGCCATTTCTTCCCACATGAAAAGCAAAGTTAGTCCAAAAGACAGGCAGAATCCTCACTAATGAGGCCACAGTCCCACAGTACCCAAGCAGGGTTGGTGACAATGAGAGGTTCCATCAACTGATCATCAGATAAATAGAGTGACAAGTCAAGTCCATATTCCATCCATGAACCAAATCAACAAGCCAGAAACAACAGAGGTAAAGACTAGGCACTACCTACGAAATAGCTTAGACAGAGAATATGTGCCTAGGTTTGAGCTCAAATTTGAGCTTTAAAGCTCCTTGGGGCAATGGACAGGGACTGTGTTGTTGGAGTGTGCAGGTGAGGGTGTTCAGGGAAATTAAGGCTTACTGGTGCACTCAGGACCCTGACTGTCTTGGTGAAAAGAGTACAGCTTCAACAACCATCACAGAGGAAATCATAGACTCATAGAAAAAAAAGACTTTTTTGAAAACTAGCTTAATTTTTCACAGTGCAGCATCACACTGCATCACCAGGATAATGCTGACTTTAAACAGAGCGCACCATTGCTTCAAGATACATTCTGTAGCACAGAGAAGACCAGCAGGGTAGTAGTTAATGACTAATCACAGTCGCTTAGAATTCATGACTATCCCTGTAATGCTAGTGACATGAAAGGTAGTTTCAAAATCCTTTCTTTACTGAGTTCAGTTGGTTGAAGTAAATAAACCTACTCTGAACTGTGCAGTGCTACTAAGTACCCTTAATGAGAGAGGGTCAGTACTTTCCAAGCTTTTTTTTCTCCTAGACCTTCTACAATTTTTATACACAATGCTTTTATACCTAGTCTTCTAGTAAATGGTATTCATGTGAAGCATCAGCTGGGGGTCAGCGGTGGCTGACTCCCATACCGGCATGTTTGTGCTTTGGGATGCTTGGATGTTAAGCAGCATCCTGTTCTGTTAGTTAACAATACCACTTCTGTCTGCTGGGTGGTACTGTTCAATTACAGAAATGTAAAGTGGTGTCCTCTGGCCCCAGCATGTGTTTTTTGAAAGAGGCACTCCTAAATCACATGCTTTATGTGATTTTACACCCACAGCGAACTAAAATTCCGTGCTCTCTTGAAAGAAGTAGAGAAACGCTAGACCATCCACATGTTATCTTCAGCCTCTGAACCTGTAGGCAGGTTTCAGCTCAAATAAAATTTTATTACTCAAACACCTCTCTATTCTCTTGAGATCCAGTTCAAAAGTACACTCCCTTCTCCAAGTTCTTTTTCCTATCTTTTTCATAGATCTTATCCTCTCTGTTCACATCCTGGACTCTAAAACATACAAACTGGGGGACGAGAGGCTGGAGGACATCCCTGCAGAAAGAGATCTGTGGGTTCGGGCTGATGGAAAGTTGATTATGAGTCAACAGTGTGCCCTGGCAGGCAAAAGGCACAACTTTGTCCTGGGGTACCTCAAGCACAGCACACCTAGCCAGCTGAGGGAGGTGATTGTCCCAGTCTACACTGCACTGGTGTGGCCCCACCTCGAGTATTGTGTGCTGTTTTGGGTGCCTTTCTATAACATCAAACTCTTAGAGTGTGTCCAGAGAATGGCAACCAAGGTGGTGAAAGGTCTTGAGAACAAGAGGTCACTTGGTTTGTTCAGCTTAGAGAAGAGGCGGCTGAGGGGTGACCTCATTGAAGTTTATAACTTCCTTAAGGCGGGCAGTGGAGGGGGAAGTGCTGATCTCCTCTCTCTGGTGACCAGCAACAGGACATGAGGAAATGGAATGAAGCTGCATCAGCGGACATTCAGATTGGACATTTGGAAAAGGTTCTTCACTGAGAGGGTGGTCATTCACTGGAACAGGCTCCCCAGGGAAGTGGTCACGGCACCAAGCCTGTCAGCATTCAAGGAGCATCTGGGCAACACTCTTAGTCATATGATTTAGTTTCAGGTGGTCCTGCAAGAAGCACAGAGTTGGACTCAGTGACACTTACGGGTTCCTTCCAACTTGAGACATTCTATGATTCTATGATTCTAATAAACACTCAGGAAGATAAGCAAAAAAGCTGAGATGATTACAATAGATCATCCCCCAACATGACAAACAGAAGCCGTTGTTCATTGCTACTGTTACCTTCAAGGTGCTTACGCACCTTCCGCAGGAGTGCTGTCTAATACGTAGGAGTTATATGATTTTTGTGTTACGCTGTGGTTAAATCTGGGTGATTTCCCACCCCACACCCCCAGTGTCTAGCAGATTTACTGAACAACTGCATTTCAACAATTTCTGGAGGCATTTTCAAGTTTAGCTTTAGTTTCCTGCATAGTTTCTGAAGGATTTTCTTTCTTTTTCCACCTTTATGCTTGGTGAGAGAACAGCTTCAGTCACAGACTGCAAGAGCAAGGGTAGCAAAAACCCATCCCTACTATGGGATACTCATTGTTAAAGGCCTCATACTCTGGGGAATGGCATATGTCCACTTTTAACATACATCAGTTGGGTTGCTGCTAAAAGGGGAAGTCTTTCCTGTCCCTCCCCAGCCTGCACATCCTCTCCCTTCCCATCCGTCTTCCAGCTGTAGCATTTATACAGCTCCATAAAGTCCATAAAGTCTCTTACATGTACTCCAAAATTTTACATATAATTTTTGCTGAATTAGTTTTCAGCCCGATCAGTTCCTTGATCCAGGTCACTGCACAAATCTTTGTTGCCACTACAGGAAAGGTGATGAGGACATAAAACTCTGGGCAGAGAAAAAAGAGAGTAAAATTATCGATCCTGGTAGAGGTTTGTATCCCTGTGGGGTTCAAATGTTTGTGGCACCACAGCCTTAGAAACAGTTCCTATGTTGCACTACAGTGATTTTGAACTGTTTTCTACGACAAATATATTGTTACCACCAGGTTCCTCAGCATGCCAGTCTGTGCATGGGAGATGGAATGATTGAAAGGAGAAATAATGTTTCCTGTTGAGATGTCTTACAAGTAATTAAGCATTCCCTGGGGAAGAAACTGGCACCCAGGCTATAGACTGGGACCCAGGAACTACCAGGCTATAGACCTGTTCTGTTCATGAAACACTTCTTCTGCTACCAGCTTTATGTATCTAGCCATTCATTTCCTTCTCTGAAGAGCACATGAAATAATTAAGTGGAGTGTTTCACACTAAAAAAAATTGTTTTAACATTTCCCACGTTCTTCTTCTCTCAGAAAGAAAATAAGTAATTTTATTCTAATTCAAACTAAATTTGTAGGTTTCCTTTTCTACTCATTTTTCAGCTAAACTGAAACTTCAGTCATTTCTATAACCTCGAGCTCAGAGATACTGTACTTTGACATAAGGTGGCGCAAGCTGCCCAGTTTGGGAGCCAAAGAGAAACAGTCTTTTGGTACCCTACATTCTTCTACGGAATCTCAGCTCTATTCCCTTTCAGCTTCTTGAGGGTATTTAACCTTCACAGCTCTGCCTTTCAACTCGAGTCTTACTGTCCTTATTTTTCTGCTGGACTTTCTACTGGACAAGTTGTAGGTGTTGGGATCTTTTTAGCAGGGTAATTTTGCTTAAAACCCAGGGCACTTAGGAAATGTAACTTCTGCTCCCATATACATAACTATTGGCCTCTTTGCTCCGCCTGAGCGTAAGCATGCAACAGAAAATAAAGCTTTTTGAAATCTTATGCAGCTTTCTGGAGTCATTCTTCAGATGAGCACGCCACCTGAATATAGCACAGATCTGATCTAAGCATGGAATACTTCCACACACTCTTATTGAAGCAACAAAACACTGGGATAATTGCAGTTTATTGGAGGCCCTCTTCCTTCCAAGTCAAACAGACAATAGAGAAAAAAGTACAATAGCACTTTTCCTATATTGTTCCAACAAGAGTTTGCAGTTCCTGTTGTTCACAAATCCAGCAGAAGTTAGAAATCTCATGACATTCATACTTTCTAGGAAGTTCATAGGACTTTAGTAACAACATGCACAAGATAAATATACATCTCTCTCACTTATGGCTGTACACTTCTCTTCCTACGCCATGTCTGTGGGGCTCATGAATTTTATTTTCCATCTTTGGAACTTCAGAAACCCTATAGTGTCTCATGATCCAGTAAGCTTCAAATTAATTTACTAGTTCTGGGCATTCAGGCAAAAAGCTAGCAGCCAGTATTGAGCATAACCCAGCTGGACTACAGGTCTAAGCAGAATTGACTAAATATACCCAAAGTGCCCAGTCCTAGCATGGAACTAGGCTTATTGTAAAACCAGTCAAATTCCCAGACAGCACTTCTCCTTTCAAATATTTGCCAAATCCTGATCGACAGCACAAATGGCTGGTTTTCCTTCTGGGTGTTAACGTTATGAACACCAGAACTCAGTCTGTGTGATGAGTGTGTCAAAATGCTTGATTACATAGGTAGACTGCTAGCAAATGGATAGACAAACAGAGATTTAGATTGTAGCTCCAGTGAACTGGCACCAGCCTAGCTGTTTCTTCACCTTTGAGGCTGTCATGAAAATTTGCCCCTGGCCCATGCCAACTGAGCAGAGATGTTAGGATGCAAAGTATAGAATTACAAGGGTAAATATTTATTCATGTGCATGAGGTGTCACAGCCAAATTGGGGCAACCCGAATGTGGTTTTACACACAGTTCTTATACCCTTCAAACCTTCAGGTACTATACAATTTGACTAATCATAGTAAATCTCTGCAAAGCAACTATATTTTTTGCAGCATTCTTGCTGCTTGTCTATTGATCCAGACATCCCTGGAATCAGTCTTGCTCTAGTTACTTATCTATGATACCAGATGATGCTGGGAGAGTTTCAAAGACATGGGTTAGGATGCTGGATTTATCTTGGCTGTCCAGGTGTATCCTTTATGCTTCATGGACAGCTCTAAGCTCTCAAGAAGCAAAGTCTTTATTTCCAGGGCTGGGCTGTCCTTCAGTTTCTTTTACTTGAGCAGGAACAATACTAATGTTTCCAGTAAAATTTCACGATCTCATGACAATACAGTGTATAATGTGAACTAATATATATATTAAAGTTAATACAGTGTCATAATATAAAGACTGATAAGGAAGGGAATTTTCATAACAACTGATACACATACTTAACAATAATAGTCATTAGAAATACAGGTGGGTGCATATCCATCTAATGTAGATGGGGGTTTTCTCCTCTCTGGTTTAGATTTATTTCCATTAAAGCTCAGGGAACAAAGCTCTAAGCAGAAGTGAGTGATGGCAGAAAAGGAACATAGCAGAGAAGTCTGCTCTGTAAGCAGAAGCACACTGCTTATTTCAAGGGACAACTGACACCTCTAAGAAGCCCCCTTGCTTGTAGAAAAATCTCATTATTTGTAATAAAGATTAAAAAATAATAAAAAAATGCATGACTCTATACTAATGGCTGCCAAGAGCCAGTGTAGAGACTATGAAGCTGCAGGGTCTGGTATTTCACACTCCATCTTGGGCTGCCCCTCAGTCCTTTTGCACTTCTGAGCTTCCCTAAATTCTCTTCAGTTAACTCTTAGTAATTTTCTCTAAGCTTCTCCTCTTTCTATGCTGGGCTTTCTTAGGGAGAAAATACCTTTGTACTTCACTAAACACATCAACAAACAAAACAAGACCATACTATATGGTATCTAGAAGGTTATTATAAGGTTTTAATTCATTGATTTGTATGATTATTTTTCAGAAATCTGGGAAGGAAAAAGTGCTATTTTAGACTTTGAAAAGATAAATCTGCCCTTGAAAATTTTATTCACTGAAAATAGTTCTGCTTCAAAACTGCTTGTCAAACATGTTCTCTCACGTATAAATAGCACCCTTCTTACTCTTTCCTCTGCCTGCCATTCCATTTACTATTCCCAGCTCCTCCTTTTCTTCTTCGCTTCCCTTTCTTTCCTTTTCTGTCCTTTATAGTTGCTCTGTGTGTATCTTGCTTTCTCTACCTCTGTCTCCCACCTCACTCACTCTCACCCTTCTTTTTGTCTCTTTTCCTTTGAAACTATTCCCCTTGCCTTAGCCTCATCCCTCCTTTTTATTCTCCTCAGCTATTCTCTCATGGGTGGTTTTCTTCTCTTTGGTTTTTGTGGTCTGCCCTGCACATTCCAACTCTTTTTTTTCTTCAAGACCTAACATGTTTCACACAGTGAGGCGATTATTTATGAAAAGATTTACACTTTGCTATTCTGAACATTGTCTGCACCTTCTTCTTTAGCTTTAAATATTATGGGATTTGTTTGTATGTCTGGATATTTGCAACTCACTATTATATGGAATTCTGCGTCTACAAAATGAATGTCTATGTAAGTTGGAGCACATGACTGTATTTCAGTGGTCTCCAAACTTTTTTGATCATGCACCCCATCAGTAAAAAATTTTAGCATATACCCTGAATATATGTATATTTACTTTTTAATAAATTATATAAATATACTACTGAAGTTCTAATATTTTCTTCCTGCACCCCAATGGGTCATCTTGCACACCCCTTGGAGTGCATACACCCTACTTTGAAGATCACTGATCTATATCATGCAGCCACACTGTTGCATAAGGGATGCTGGCTTTGTCACATTTAAGATTGACCTGAGAATCTGATCCATTCATGGTAGTTAGGGATGGAGAGCTTTTGTTTCTCTGTTTCTGTCATGTCTGGGCTTTGATTGTTTACATTTTGAGAGAGGTGAGTTTTTCTGGTATGATGTGATAATCTGCCTAGTAAAGGCAGGTTTCAGAACGTGGAAAAGTTTTTTAAGACATAAATGCATGCATTGCAAAGTGCTGCAGCATTGAAGAAATAACATTTAAGCATTGTCTTAAAATAAATCCCTAGTAAAGGATTGACTGTTGCCTTGCCTTCCACCAAGGGAGACTATAAACAGGGTTTGGATGTTGCATGTCCAATTCAGAGAAGCAGCTCGCTCATGCTTGGCTTTCATTCCACAAGGAGGAGGGGGAAGAGGTTTTGGGGGGAATATTCCATTACTATAAAAGGGAGGAAGTGTTTCTGCAGCTGTTGAACAAAGCAGCTAGTTAACCTCTTTCCCAAACCCGGTGCAATGGTACAGTCCCACTGCTCCTTTCTAAGGGGCAGATGCTCCTCATAGTACTAAAACGACGAAGAAAGGAAAACAAATGTACAAAAATTTACCACCGAACTGAGTAAGGACCAGATTTGAAGAGGACCTGCGTACTTGCAGTTTCTCCTAAAGTCAATTTCTTTTGGAATCAGGCCGGCGGGAGGTGGGTGGGGAGTGGGGGGGGAAGGGCAGGAGGGAGTTGGAAGGAAAGACGTCTGTTGTAATTGCTGTCTAGAAACCCCCACAGAGAGGATTAAGAAAGAAACTATGTTGTCTGGGAAGATGCAGGTATTTGTGTTTTTCTGCATATATACAGAACTGCTAGAAAAGGCTGTGCTGTGTGGAAACTAGCCCTAGCTTTTTGAACTCTGAGATATGGCACTATCTGCTGGTACTACTTCTTTTAAGCAGAAGTTTATACATTTTATCATGCAGTGAGGTGTCTAATGTGCATTTGTGCTTTCAATGTAAACCACCGGTATGCATACCAGTGGTTTACATTGAAGGGAATCACAGTCACTTTATATTGTATGTAATGTGAAGCTCATACTTCAAACCAAAGGAAGTTTGGCAGCAGAAGCCCAGAATTCTGCTCTGTGTTATCACAGAAGTATTTGTGAATTGTAAGCCCTTGAATTTCTGTTCAGTCCTAAAGGGCACACTCTGCTTGCACCATAGCTCACAGCACCCTCATTTTCAGCCACTTGACTGTGTAACTCACTGAACGGTAGGTACAATCAGAGGGTTATGCAGCATGTTTCATCCTCCAGCATTTCTCTACGCTCAGCCCAGTGATGTTTGCAGATTGAGTAGGTAGCCTCTTGTTCTTGCACTAGCAGGAGACAGGAGCAACCCAGGAAGATGTTTCCAATCCTTTGTTTCTACACTGGAAGCTGAGGTTCTCCTTTGGGAGAACTGAGGAACCCCGGCTGATTCATCCACACCATTGCCAGTTGAGGTGAGCTTTTTTAGTACCTAGAATCAAGGGAGCACCCAGACTCTGTGACATTCGATCTTGAGCATTTGGGAGTGGAGTGCAAGTAAGCACATACATGCTAAGTTTAAGCTAGGTTGCCACAGAACAACAGCAGATGCCATACAGCAGCATGGATTTCAGCAACGTCAAGAGAGACTGACTATGGGAGTACTGTTACTCCTGTACTGCCACACTGTACCTTCTGGCATGGGGCACACACAGCTGCAGTCACACTAGGGCATCCCCACAGAAAGCCTGGCTGCAGCGAGACAGAGTGGCGGAAAAGACACAGGCCAGGCCCGCAGTTCTGATGCTGTGGCGAGGGAAGATACACTCGGAAAATCCCCTTCTGGAACACGCTGGGTAGGGGAAGTGGGAGAGAGCCTGAACACCAAAGACCTGAGTCGAGGACGGAAGCCGGTGCCTCCCAGTAGCCCGCCCAGTGGAGCAGCTATGAGGGGAGGAGGCGGCTCCGCGCCCCGCACCATGCCTGCCCCCCCCCTCGGCTGCGGCAGCCGGTAGAGCTGTCCGTGTCCGCGGCGGCGGGGGCCGAGGGAGCCGGCGCGGGGTGGTGGATGGAGGCGAGGGAGGATGGTGACCACCACGGAAGTGACAGGAGTGGCTGCCGCCGCCTCAGAGTGTGGGATCTCGCAGCGCCCCCATTCCCATTTGCCGTCGCGTTTCGCTGCGCTAGGCTGAGCCCTCTGTATAGGAAATCAGGTCGGGGGGGAGGGGGAGAAGGGGGGGGCTAGAGAGAGGAGGAGGGGCACAGCAAGGAGAGGAGGGAGGAGGGAGAGAGCGGGCGAAAGAGAAGAGCCCAGAGAAAGGGACAAGGCACATCCTAGGAAGCGGGTAGAAGAGAGACTCCTGTAGGAGAGGAACCGTGGGCGGGGAGAGGAGAGGAAGCGTTCGCAGAGAAGGGCCTGGAGAAAGAGCGCAGGGATCGAGACTGCTTCCAAGCATCCGACTTGTTGAAGAGATCGATCGAGGGCCCAAGGCTGTTCCCAGGTCTGGGGGACAAAGCGGCAGTGGGCACAGAGCGAGAGGGACCCGGCGCCAGCCCATCGAGATGGTGTAACTTAGAGCGTGAAAATGGTCTTTGTCCAACTTTTCTGATGCCGGGAAGCAGGTCGGCACGGCTCTAGCGGGAAGAGCTCCTGCGAAAGCTGCTTGAGTAATGCTGGGAAGTGAAGGGGCTGTTGCTGGAGTCCTAAAAAAGGTATTGTGGCGGGCGAGCGGGGGCCGGCGGGTAACGGCATTGTGAGCCTGGCCGAAGAGATCTGAGGAAGAGAGCCATGGTTGAGGCTATCCTCGGGTCTCTGCCATCCGGAGCAGGGGGAGGGGGAATGGGGGGTGAGGGTGTGAGACGGGGAGACACAGAACACACGAATACTACTTCTGAAAGGCATTAAAACTCCTAAGGTTGTGGGGTTTTTCTCCTTTCCTGCTGTCTGCTGTTTAAAGGCTGTTACTGGGACTCCGAGTGCCCGGAAAGACCCTCCCCTAAGCGCCCATCTCCTGTCAGATGCCGCATGGAGAGAAAAGCTGTATGAAATCGGGTCATGGTTTCTTTGCTCACAGAAATTACTATCAAAACTAGATATCTTCCAAACATGCATGGTGTGTTTGGCCTGCTCCTATGCGTGTTGTTTTTCTTTCTCTAGCTCATTGAAGCCGTAGTTAGATGCTGCTTTTGGAAGTCTCTGAAGCAGGAAGGCCGGGGTAAATATATGCTCGTATAGGTCCCTGAGCCTCGAGGAAGGATACAAGGAAGACTTTGTGGCCTTCTCTGTGGGTAGCGTTGTTTAATGCTCTTGTGGGGGGACACATGGCTGTATGAGTGCTTGTGGCAGAGAAGAGCCATGTTAACCTATTTTTCAAGGAGATGATGCAAGTTACTACTACTCATGCTAAATAAATACGTGATTGTGGGAGGGACTGTTGTGATGTGTAATTTTAAATTTGCCTTTCATGGATCCACTGAGATGATTTCACTTACTCTGAAGTTTCTCTTGCTATTACCACATTAATTTGGTTCGGGAGAAGAGTGAATATCACCTGCCTCCCCCACAAGTTCTGGATATAAGAGTAAAGATGGGAAAGCAAATCTTCCAGGGGACATCCTTCATTAGCAGTGATATAAAGTGGTGCAGACGGATGAAGAAGGAGAGAGGGCAAATGGAAACAACAAATTGAAGACAGTGGGAAAAGTAGCTGCTACCAGACACACCTGTTACAGAGACAGATCTGCAGCTTCATCTGGGATGAGCAAGGGAGGCTGCCACCTTCTTTATTATGTAGGTTCTAATCAGAAACATGGAAACTGGATGTGGGTGCACCTCTTGTTTAGTCACAGCTGATCTACCTGACCCGAGCCAGTAATACAAGATTTAGTGACTATTTTTGGGTCTTTCTTCATTCCCAGTTTGAAATAATTGCAATGCTGAGGTTCCTTTGGGAGCAGGAAAGGAAGAGATAATCCACAATCTAATCGTCCTTTTTCTTTGATGTTATCCCATCTATGTGCTTCTATGTACATCTATGTTCCTTTACTGCCTTTTGCATGTATGTCCTCTTAGCCAAATAGCACGTGCAATTTTTAATTCCTTGAAATGTATGTGTGCCCCTGTAGTCACTGAATGTTTTTTCTTGTCTTTTGAGTTCTCTCCTATCTGACTTTATTGCACTTACACTGAGGTGCATGGAATTGTTTGTATGACCATGTGTTTTGGTACTTGGCAATACCATTACTTTGGGGCATTGGAGCTTGTGTGAAGCAGGACTGTATCCTTTCTAATCACTGAAACCCTGCAGAAAGGTGTTTCTTGCTTTGTTCTGAAGTTCTCCTCTCTTCCAAGCTATTTATTTGTGGCAAGAACAGCTAGGGTTTTATAGAAACTGATTTTGGAGGGGGTTGGGGGAGAGATATCTCCTCTCTTTTCTTTTGCCCAAGGCTGCTACTGTCTTCACCGTCCGTATTTGACTTGCAGGCCGACCAATGACATGGTGTAAATGATTTTTGGGGGAAAGGCAGCTGGTGGCTCCAAGGAGACAGCTGCTTATTCTCCAGCATGCTCCCATAGGCTGTCAGCAGATGTGTCTGACAAGAGAGCTGATGCCTCAATCCATGAGAATTGTCTTCTTTATTCCTATACAAATTCACTGTGTACATTCTTCTTTGTGACCAGGTACAGATGGCTTCTCCTTCTCCCCTTTGATACTGCATGTGCTATATGCAGAGAATCATGTAAGAGATCAGTATAGTTTCTCACCCCTTACTTTTGTGCCTCCATTCAGATAGAGTTGCTTTGTGGTCAATTCTTTTTCCTTGGATACCTGTACTGTTATGAGATTTATGCATGCTTTTCCTCTTCAGGAATGCTTCCCTCTATAGGTCTGTTCCCCCTAAAACCTGCTTTTCCTCGTTATCCATATTATCCCTCAGCAGCCCCTGTGCAGAAGGTTCTACTAAAGTCCCTACAGGTGAGTGCATCTAAGTACTTTTAGAGCATATTTAAGGTTACAGGGTTTATTTCTCATTTCTGTGGCCATATTGTGTGCTTACTGCACACACTAACAGTAGAAGATGGAAGAAGTAGAAACTCATATGTATAGTCAAGCTAGATCTTTATGAAGTGGTTTAGCCACCAAAACAGGATGGCAGTGTCACCCAAAAAGAGCACTGTTGTGAAAAAGTCTTTGTTAAGAATATTCCAGATCGGCTGTTCTTGGACATAAACATATAATGATTTTTTTCAAAAAAGGTAAAAGACTGATTTCTGTGAAGAGAAAAGTTGATTAAAGCTTTAGGAGGAAACTGATGAGCCTCCTATAATTTTGTCATTATTTTCTCATATTTTTTCTTAAACCTCTTTTAATATTATATCACTATTATATTTTACTGTTTAAAAAAAACCAAAAAATTTGTATTTTGTTAGGAAGTTTTATATCATCTTACAGAAATACATTCAACATACTTCTTCCAGCTACTGACTCCACAAATCCATCAGTTTTCCAACTCTTTGCAACCATATAATTTAGCTTCTACCTGTTAAGTCTTGGGCTGGACATCCCTCTTCTCTCTATATTTGCTCTCTTTGGCAACCATGCAGTGTCATAGACTTCAGGGGGTGTTCACAAGTATAATTTAAGTGGATTTTGTAAATTTTTGGGATGTTGTACAGCAGCAAGCTAGCTCTCTGTCTCGAGTGGTGCCAACTGTGCTATGTAAACAGACCCCAAAAAGGATAAAAACTCCTTAATTACTCATGTCAATCACATTACTCTGACGTGTGAGCAGCAAATCTGCTCAGTAAGAAAATGCCATTTTGTGTTGTCACTCTTGCGTTTGATTTATACAAGGAGTTTTAAATGTAAAAAAGAGAAGAGCTACACTAGTATTTTCTACTCAGAAGCATGTGTTGTACTTTCAAGAAATATTCCTCTGCCACCGGGAGTAGTATTTCAAGTGTGCTATTAATATATGTGGTGTTTAAAAAAAATTTAAAAGTGCGTACTTTATGGAGGTACTGGCACAATGCTGTATACGGAAGGCACTATGTTGTCTCTTAAATGTCGCCGTGGAGCAGGCTGATGCTCGTGTCGCTGAAGTGCTACTTAAAGATCATTCTTGAGACTACTTCTGAGAAAAGCACCAACTTTGGAAGTCAAGCTCTTCTAGTCACTAGTTTCAAGTTTCCATGCCTTCAGAGGCCCCTGTGTATTCTGCTACTCAGGGCTTGCTTGTCAATGAAATTTTTGTTCAAATGTTTTACATACACACACACCCGCCCATATGCATGCATACATGCACACAACAACCGTTAAAGAGGAGAAAAAATGTGCTATCCTGGGAGTAGAGAAGGTGCTGTACACTATGAGAACACAGCCTATCCAGCCTGCAAACTACAGCCTTACAAATAAAGGCTGGATCCTTAAGGTCTTGGCTCACCTTAGGATGGAAATTGTTACCAGCCCAGACCTGCATATTGAAACATACATGACTTCATTTTCAGACAGGTTTGTTGTTTTTTTTTTTTTCTTCCCAAGCTTGCCAAGTAAACGATTCTTATGCTGATTCTGCAGTTTCCAAGTGCTTTTTTTTCCTCTGTGCCATGTCTGGAAAATATCCGATGTGTCTAAATCATGTAATTAAAACCTAGAAGCTAGAGACTGAGGACTACTGACTCTTTGTAACTTATTTCTGTTTTAGCGTACTGATGTTCCTCTAAGTTACTGTAAAGCTTTCAAAGCTCCCTAAATGACCTAATCTCTCTCCCACTTACTGTAAAACACTCACATGATACAAATCTATTTGGCAGAGCTGACCACTTCAGAGGCAGTGTGTAGGATACAGATGCCTGTGTGGAGGCCTTTAATATCAGGCTTACCACAGGTTCTCTCAGATCCTGAGGATGTCTACAAATTGGAGCAGGGTTCCTCAGCAGAAATCTCTTATCTTCCTAACTGTTCTTTAAGAAGAGGGTGGGATGTCACAAGAGGGATATTGTTGCAGAGATTTCTAGGCAGGTTTTGAATAATTTTGATTTGGAAATTCAAATTGGATTGTTTATAAACCGTTTGAATTTCTAAGTAGTAAGTTTCATTCACATTCATTTTGAGCCAGGAAGAAGCTGCTGGAAGCACAGCTGGACTGGGATGCTTGCCTGCAGTTGTCTCCCTGATGGTTCCTTCCCTTGCTGACGTCAGCAGGCTTTGAGCTGGTGCCAACAGCAATAGGAATGCAAATATGTACTGGCATTTTCACTTTTCAGTGAGTCTGCTAATCCCATTTGATGTGTGTGTTGTTCATAAAGGGGACACCATATCAGCAGTTATCACTGCCATCATATGGTATCAGGAATGGAATAGTTCTGTTGAGGGAAGTTCATTTAATTATTAGTGCAGAGTATGATCTCATTGGCCTTCTCCAGTATCTAAGCATGTTAGAAATTGGTAAACGTGCAAGACAACATGATTTGAGAACAGATTGCACTGACCTGAGTATAAATGTTAAAATCTAGAAGGAAGATAGAGGCTCACTGTAGCACCTTTTTGCTCAGGGCTCCAGGCTAAGCACCAGAAGGACATTTTGTGAAGTAATGTAATGCAAATGATGCATGACTTGTGCTCCTTGTTTCAGTCAAAGCCCTCCCAACACTGACTGGAAGAATTGCATGTTTCTCATGGATAATTTTACCTGTCTTGAATTAGAAGTGGCTCTGGATGGTCTCAGAGCTGCATGTTCCTGCAGCTAAGGAAATCAAATTAGTGACTAGATCACTAATAGAATGGCTTTAAAAGTTGTTTCCTAAATAGATTATTTTGATTCTGTCTAATGAATTGCTCCAAAACAGTGTGTATGTTGACAAGGTGTAAAGAAAAAAAATCAGTCTTTGGAAACAGAGTAAAAATAAAAATGTTCAATACTTTAAAAGAATTAAGCTAAAGCAAGTTTTACTCTCTTTGGTAAATAACACCTACTGGACAACTCTTTAATTGAAAGGATCAGAATAGGTTCATTAAATCGTTGTGCCTGTCTTGCTTCTCTTGACTGATAGTCTGTACCAGTCTACTATGTCTGTGTTACAAAAAGTTGTGTGGATAGAAGTCAGAGTGGGAAGGGAGAACTTGCCTTAAAACCTCAGAAAATTCTTTGAAAATTATTTTTAGATTATTCTTTTCAAAAAGGCTCTGCTTTCTTTTCCCCCCAGATCATAGCAGATCAGCCCAGTGTTTTCTACTGTATTTTCTCTTGTGCCTCTTGAACCTGTGGTGTTGAAATTGGACAGCCCCTGACTTCATGGCTCTAATGCAAATGCACATGGGCCATTTGTATTTGACTGTGTGAACTTCTCTGCCATGGCACTGGTGGTCTGGGAGCTCAGTGAAGAGCAACAGAAGTGATTAGGAGACTTTACAGAATTTTTTACATGCTATTAAAAAGAACTAGCTTAATGATGACTGAAAAAGCATTGCTCTGTAGTGTCTATAGTACCAGGAAGACTGTTGACAGGATCCTAGACAGTGTGGCTAAGGTAAAAGGGCTGGCTCAGACTGCTGAAAGTAGATGATTTCAGGTTCAGTATTAAGGCATGTTTTTTACCAGCAAGGGTCTAAGTAGTTTGTAGGAAGTCATAGAAGCCCCATTGCTTATGTAATGTAATAACATAACTAGGAAAGCTTAAAGGAATATATAGACAAAACTTCTGCAGTTGACTGGGAACTGTAGGCCAGATGTTGTCTAAATAAAGATGCCCATCCCCCTCTTTTCATTTCTATTATTACAGTCTCATCTGCAGCTGGGGGAGCGACTGCCTTCCTGACAGAAAATGCACCTTGGATCTGCTGTGTTAGAACGAAGACAGGTTGGTATCCAAGGAAAGGGTGTGTTGTACTTGCTCCATTTTAGGTGTAATCCTTTGGTTTTGAAGTTGGACATAGCAGTAACAAGAGCAGTGTGCCCCAGGATCTACGCTAAAACAAATGTAAATAAGCCTTTGAGACGCAGAGGAGGCGGGGTGAGCTCTGAGATTTATATGTTATTGCATTAATCTCTGCCACAAAAAACAATGCAAACATGCATTAGAAAGAGATGCTGTGAGCCTGAAATATCTTTCTCCTGTAACCTGCTTGGCCTTCCTTTTTCATCTTAAGACTTCTCTACTGCGGAAGTATTAGTGGCACATAATGTTCCTACTTCCTGAGGGTGGAAATAGCAAACTGGAAATGCAGGGTGGAGGAGGAGGAGGGAAGGACCTCAGAATGGAATTGGCTGCTCTGCAGGCTCTGCCAGTGGCAAATTAAAATTTTTGGTGGGGCTCTAACCGGCTTTCACTACACATAGCTCTCTATGATGCTTCACTGAACTCAGCTAATTGTTCCACCCAGTCATTCCCTTTCAGGTCATCTCTCTTCTTTGCAGCCTTGATCTCACATCTCTTCTTCAAGTTGCCATTTCTGCCTCATTGCTCCCTCAAATGTCTCCTAGACGAGCCAATTTTGGGCAGCCTGATTCCCAAAATCCAAGTGAGAACCTGGTCTAAACCTTGAACCAGCATGAATTATTAATGTTGTCCTAAATAAATATTTATATATCACTGACAAAAGGTAAAAGAAAATTAGCATTAAAGACCATGTCAGCTGTTTCTGAAGTTGAATAGGACCCTTATATTCTCTGTTCTTGTTGCTCTGTCCTGTCATTTTAACAATGAGACCAAGGTACTGTGAAGGAAGGAGGCTGATTCTGAATGAAGATTATGGATTTGGAGACTGGAACTTAAGAGGCAAAACTGGAGATATCATCTATTTTCTTAAAGTTTTCCCAGAATAAATTATAGGTGTCATAGTTCCTGTCTCTGTGTTCTTACTGTGCTGTGAGAGATTGCTACCAAGTGCAGTAACACCTCCTGCAAAAATGGTTATAGACAGACTGTAGTTAGTGTTGGTGTGCAGTTCTGTGGAGTATGATCAGTGCAGTGCAGGATTATTTTGTAGTGTTTTAGTGCCCAATGAGAATGTGATGTTCAAACTAATGGTGGAACAGACAGAATTCCCATCTAGGCAAATAGTGGTCATGTAAGGATGAAAACTGTGTGGTAGAACTCTTCTCTGAGCCATTTTCTCTCTCCCTCATAGCTTCCTAGTTTTGTGCATGTATTTCCACATCAAACACACTAATTTACATGCTGGATCTAAAGCTTGTGTATTGTATAGCCTGTTGGTGCAGTCAGCAAAATTTAAGGGAATTAACTTGACTGAAGATAATTTCTTATTCCCACTTCCATTCAGGGAATATGTTATGTTACAGGACTCTGTTAGGGCAACATTATGATTCTGAAATCTGATATTTGCAGTAGATGTGGTGGGTGTAATTGGATGGAAGCTAGTTGGTAATCAGCTGCATGGAGTGGGGCTGGGGAAGGAGGCTTGGGCAGCAAGATCAAGGCAATTAACAAGTCAGTAATGTGATTATGCTTCAGTGCTTTTCTGCCTTGTTTTACAAAGAAGCATTCTTTCCTTGCTTCTCTTAACAGGAATAAAACCAGATATTATAAATAATGCTAATAATTAATTTTAAAAATAAAAGTAGCCTCTATCTGCAAATGCATGCAGCCAGCAATTTGAGAACGAAACTCTATGACAGCCCAAGGCTGTGAAACTGATTAAAATGGAAAAAAGTAGTTATAATTAAAGCTTAAATAATGAAGCGCATTCTCTGAAAACCCAAGTTGCCTTCTTGAAGCCAGAAAGGAGGTTAATAAAAAAAGGAGCACTTAAATGAAGATGTTTTAATATTATTAGTTCTGTCTGTAGTCTGTTTCGAAATGTTAGTTTTTCTCATGGAATGAAAGGCAATTTCAAAATGCAGGGAATTCCCATAGAAGAGGAGCATTATCTTTTAACTGTCAGTGCTGCCACTGTCTCCTAATGGACAGCATAGGTTTGGGTACTGTGAATATGAATAGCATGCATTTTCTGCTTATGCTAAATATTCCTTACTGTAAAACCCTCATAAAGCAAAAGCAAAATCAGAGATGAAGACAGTAAGTATATTTTTACAAAAAAAATTAGCATTCTTCACTGCAGCTGAAGAAAATCTTGATCCTTACTAAAGGGCTTTGCAAACTTTTGTCCACAAAGAACATTTTAAGAAAAGTTTGGGGTTTGCCCTCCACTGTATCTTTTGAGTGTTTGTGCATAGATATCCATACATGTATTCCTAGACATGCCATGTAAGGCTACATTCTTCATTTGAAATGGGAAACGGCTTTAGTATAAAATATCCATTTTCTTAGGCTTATCCATATCTTACTTCTATAAGACACACTCACTTCCACCCCCCTCCCAACCCGTCAGGCCCTTGATTTCTTTTATAGTGTCTTAAGAGTGCCTTTAAGGCCCTTTTGCAGCTCTGTGATTGGTTTGTCCGTGCAGGTTTGCAGATGCTCTCACAGACTTGGTCAGCAAATGTTAAGGTTATTTGTCTGATTAATGGCATTGCTTGTCCAGCTGTTGCTAACACTGTGCTTGGCCTCTTTATCATTTCCCATCTATCAGCAATAAGAACTTGATATATAATAAAACTTTTATTTCAGATGAAAAAGAAGCAAGATCAGCATTGCTGAGTAGACAAGAACGTGATTTGAGGGAGATACCCTTTGTGTCCCACGTCCTTTGTTTAAATACTGTTTGTGAAAAAGTTTTATTTCTTTTCCCTTTTTTAATGCCAAAATAGTATGCATCTTTTTTCTCGTTGTTTTCAAACTTGTTCTATCATAAAATTACTGTGAAGTTTGAAGTGTTTACTTAAACTTAGCTATAGCCAGTTGTACTGGAGGAGGAAATATCAGTTTTCAAACGACTTTTACTACCACAGAATTTTTTCACCTGAAAGTTAAGAAAATGGCCAATTTAGGGGTACTTAAGTGGAATCTCCTAAACATAAAATTCTGTACTTAGTATTTTAGAAATACAACCTTTTACACAGTGCATGAGAAAGGTTTGCTGCTGTGCCCTAGAGCTTGTAAAGTACCTATTTTTTTCCTCTCTGAAGCCTTATGTCCTCCTTTTGTACAGATAAAAGTATACTTTTTAAAGGTAAATCACACCTGAAGTTGAAAATGTAATGTATATTTCCACATAGATAAAAGTGCATTGCAAGGATCTGTGCACAGTTGTAGTGAGAGAAGTTTCCTGAGAAATTAGAGTAAAATTGATAAGAGCACAGTGAAACCATACCCAATAGGTACAGCTGTTGTGTTCTCTTTCCATAAAAGGAGATAAATATTATAGGCAGCTGCTGATTCTTTTTCTTCCTCTTTCTTCTGCAGTCTCTTTTATTTACTGTATGAAAATTCAAAGGGAGTAATTTATATATCACTCCAATTCGTATTATTTTTTAGGAGAGTTTCTATCAGGCAAGTGATGGATAACGTATAGAACAATACATTTCTTAACATTTTTTCTTTCTATAAGGTTACTAATATTTTAGAGCTGAGTTTTTGCTTCCGGGTGTTAGTGTTAGAAACCTGAGTATAATTACCAATGTTTCTTTGAAAAGTACACAAACCACTATAAAAATTGTCAACTAAGTCAAATCTTGAGAGGTGGAGAGAGATTTTATTCAGGAGCTTTGTTGTACTTAATATGCATGTAATTCAAATACCTAATAAGCAAGTGGAAGAAAGAATCTGTCTCTCTAATTTAAAGAAAAAAATAATTGCATTAATTTCAAGACATCAGTGTCCATCTTCTTAGGCATAGCAGAAACATAATGAGGAAGCATCGAGAGAGTCTGTGGAAACACAGGGCAGCAATGACTGAATTTTGGCTAGGAAGATAAACTAGGGTCACAAGCAAAGCCAAGTATATGTGTCATGGCAGAGAACAGAGATTTAAAGGAAAGCACTGCGGTTATCTAAAGAAATGCTAACATGGCCACCTGTATGGGTTGGAACACAGGACAGAGGCTCAGAATCTCCCCAGATACCTTTAGGTTGCACCTAAAGAGTCATCTGGAGGGGGCTGTTCAGCTGTCCATAGCTCCCTTTTTAATCAGTGAAGATGTTAGGTAACTAATGAAGATAACTGAGCTCAATCTACTGACTGTAGAGGTTATTTGGGTGATTATGCTTTTAATTTGGGCACTCTATTCAAGCCTCAAGGGCTTAATAAAAATTCATGAAAATAAGCATCTCTTCCCTTTAAGGGCTATGGAAGTTCTTAACTTGGATCCCATTAGGAAGCGTATGAATAGAGTGTGGAAGATCAGCTTCAGGACTCCTGGTGTTTCCATGGTAAACAAGGAAATAAATCCCTTTGTTTGGATAGCATTCAGAATCATCCTTTGGATTGTTATTGTAAACTTAAAGAATTCCAGAAGACATGGCCACAACCCCATTTAGATCATCTGTAAGAAGCAAATGACAAAGCCAGCTAGAGGAAATCTTTCATGAAGTATGTTGTTGAGGAAGAATTTTTTTAAGCTTAGTTTTGCATTAGCACCTACACCCTTTCTCTGAAAATTAAATTAATAAACTGAACAGACTACAGAAAATCCACAGGGCTTTGTTACAAATTCCACTCTCCTCTCAGATTTATTTAAAGTATTTTGGAGTCATTCAAAATAATCTCAAATAGTAACAGAGGATAAAAGTATGTACAGTAACTATTGAAATGATGTATATATTTAACTAAACATGTCTCTATGCTGCTATATGTGCCCCAGTGTTAATTTTTTTGAAGAAAAATGTATTAATTTCACAATATTAAAAACTTGAGCCATAAATTATATGTTGCTCTCCCCCATTCACTTCCTGTTTGGCATGTAGAAAGATTTCTGTGAATAGCAGTTATTGTAATTATTGTCTAGAAAGAAGGTAGGCAGTATTATGTCATACTCAGTGTTGCACAAGCGACAGCTTTTTGTGACAGCATTGTGAGATTTATTGCAGTGAGATGCGTGACCATAGCTGAAAGGGCATGTCAGTGGCAAAAGAGCAATTATAGTAGGAGAGAAATGGTGGGAGAGAGGGGGGGAAGGCCTCTTGCTCGATTTATAACACTATCATGGCTCCCTATTTATCATGAATAAGAAGAAGTATTAATTCCACTTTTTGTACCCTGCCTAAATTTGATGGATCAGTGTGCAGCACAAATTAATTGGAACAGTAGTTTATTGGCTCTCCCAGATGTTGTGCTTATTTATCTCCTTAACACGTCTCACTGAGAGAAAATATTAAGCTGTTATAAGTCATAGTGCAAAACGTGCAAGAGGGAAGACTGCCTGCAAAGGTACAGCATTTTCTCTGCCCTGAAGAATTTTGAGGCGCATTTATTTTGCATCTACATGCTTTGTGTGAGGAAGAAGTATGATGAATATGAGGGAAATCTGTTGAATCAAGTGTAGCAGAGGGAAGCTATACCATTATAATGATTTCTACTGTGAAATAGGCTTAGAGGAGTCAGTTAACAATGAAGAAGGAAGAAATGTTTCTCCAGTGGGAGGAAACAAGATGATTTAGAAAAGTTCTTGAGACAGTTTAGAAGAATAGAAAGAGTAAAAATCTGGCATTGTTACAATTTCAGCTTCTATTACTAGAACAATTTAAAATACATGAAAGTACTTTGTTGCACAGGGATAGATATCTTTTCAAATCTGTTGCAAGTTCAAAACAGGGATTAGAAAAATTCATAAAGAGATACTAAAGAGAATGGATGGGGGTACACTCTTTAGCATCCCAAGTCTTGTGTTTGTGGATGCTGTCTCCAAATAGCACCTCTTCCTGGCACTAGAGACACAGAGAAAACTTGGATTAGATGGACATTGGTCTGCTTCAGTGTTCTTTATTGTGTTTTGAAATGTAGCTTGCACTAAAGCATGAAGAATTGTTATTCTCTTGACAGCACATTCAAAAACACAGGTGTTCTTCCAATAAGGAAGGCTGTCAAGAACTCTTGATTAAGAACTGACAGCTTTTATATTGGGTTGAAGCCCCATTGTTTCCATTTGCCTCTATGCATCCTGGGAATGAGATACTTTGACCAATATTAGAGTAGTGCAGTATGGAGCATCCTCTCTGCAGTGGATCAAGCTTCTGTCAGCTTTTAGGGAATAGAATATGGCAACTGATGTTAGATCTCATGTAGGAATTGGGGGCTATGGGACTAGCAGTTCTTCCTGCTGCCTCTGGTTTGCTCTAATTTCACAGGACTCAAAGAAGCATCTACATTCCATTCATGGAGAGGAAGAACCTGTCAGGCCCTCATTTCTCCAGGAGGCTTGTGCAGTGCCTGAACAATCCTAGTTTTTTTCTTAATCCTAAAGGCATGCCTAAATTACTCCTGCAGAACTCAGACAGACGCATGGTTGAGATGAATGCTTAACTGCTATTTGATACCAGGTTCTGCAAGTGATATTTGTCAGAGGGGAACAGGGTCAATGTGCATTACTTCCTGATCTGTGGCTACATATTGTCTGCATACTAAGCTAGAACATGCTTGAGCAAAGGTCTGTCTAAAGATTTATGGGTCTAATCAAAAGGTTTAGAAAGCAAGGGATTTTCTTTAAAGCTTAGGTCCAGCAGAACCTGTGGCCAGTGGAGAGTTAATACAGTTTATCTAGCTGTCATTGTTCTTGATCAGTCTCTGAGTGCCAGAAGAAAAAAAGCAGTCCATTCTAAGGAGATACCTCTTAGGTTTGTCATGTGTGTGACCACCTCCATCAAGACTCAAGATATATGCCATTGGAGTACTCTAAAATAAGTGACTACACAAACCTAGGAGCAAATCTGCTTGCCTTCTGATAAAAACACATGCACTGATAGAAGAGAATTTTGAATCAATGCTGGCTTGTTTAGTAACATTAGTGCCCTGTGGCTCTTCAGGTTTTGTCATTGACAATGCTTGAACTTTGAGGGAATCCTTTATTTGCATAAGGAAACTGATGCAGAGACACTGGCTGCATTTATTATTTCATGTTTGGCACAGTTTAGGTACAGGATGGGCACACAGCAGTCCCCGTTGGAGATCATTCCACTAGCCAAGGAAACGTATGCCCCAAAATGGTTTACAATCCTTTATGGAAGGGTTAGCATAAGGAGGATTGACAGCCGGTACTTGCGTGGCAAGTTCTATGTAGCTGGAAGAGAGAGAGGATGGGAAGGAGTATTTAAGGAGGTTTGTTGAAGGATCCTGTGCAGGGAAGTTGTATTACTTTGCAGTTGGATTTGGAGGAGAATGGAGGATAGTGTATTCTGTAGCAAGGAGAGGTAATCTGTCTGAAAGTGGTTTTGGAAGAAGTAACAAACTGAGAAGGCCATGGAAAAGTGCTTGTGTGGACAAGAGGAAAGGATGGTTTAAAAGTTGGGATGGTTTGAGGTTGCTGTTTAAGTAGTTTGGTGTAGGGAAGAAATAGTAGGAGAACTGAAGAATGAAAGATGAGTGCCTTTGGGTATAGTCAAATTCTGTGCGCATCAAGTGCTAGGGGAAAGGGCAGGGCAGTGGTTGGCAATTTAGGGGCTTGGTACTCTTTAATTCAGAGAGGCTAGTACTTCCCTCCTACTGTCACTCAAATGCTTCCATAATGTCCTCTACCCTTCATTGTGGAGTAGGCAATTTTCATTGAGGTGTGGAAGAGGCAGAATAAAATTAAAAAAAAAATCAGACTGACCTTTTTTTAACAGCTAAATCAAAATCAGCTTTTTGGTTTAGCCACAGTTTATTTCAGGGAAAAATAATTTTCCAGTCTAACCCAGACAAAGGCTGTATGATGCCTTATGAAGAGCAGTGCAACATTGCTGGGATACAGGGTCTACCAGGGTAAGCTGAACTAATGTTGTAAGAGAGATATGCAGGTAGGGTTGGTTGTCCTCCCTAGGGAAGGAGAGCAACTGGTTTCGTTCGAGCCAGAAATTATTTTGTGTCTGCTTCTTGGTAGCAGAGGTTTTTTTAGGTATAACTCTTTTGTAGGCAGCAAACTGATTTCCTCCTTACATATTACCTAGTAATTGCAAGGCTTTGGCCTGGGATCCAGCAGCATGAGATGCCAGAGCATATTTGGGCTCTCTTTCCTTCTCTGCCACTTGTAAGTTATGTGACATTGAGAAAGTCTGAATTGTGGGCTGTTTTCAAACATTCTGTAAATGAATGCAGTCCCATTGACTGAAATGAAAGTTTTCTTCAGTTTATTTGATGTCTGTTTCTGCATTTATTTGCCTTCAAAATGAATGTTTAAAAGTCCCCATCTCTCAGGAGTTGGCTGGCCTAAAAAAATGGCTTTTAGATGTTATAATGTTATAGATTGACTGGCAGTGCAAATGCTTAGTATTTATGTCTCCACGTAGCGCAGTCATGCAGGCTTGGTTCTGGTGTACCCAGTCTTGTTTTTGGTGGCTCAGGCTGTAGTCTTCAACTCTGTTCCTGGCAAACAGGGCTATGTGCTTGGATAGTTCTTTCTGTAAAGAAGGGTTTTCTGATCATTCAGCCTGGAATTGTCTCCTTTTTAGTTTCATCCAGTGATGTTTTTCTTCTGTGGTGTATGCATGCTTCATAAACTAATATGCAGTATTTGTGTTACATCCATCTTCCCAATTCATCTTCATTTTCTTCAGTTATACTTAAGTGATTTATTTTTCTCTTTCCTCATAAATAATGAATCAAAGTTTTTGCTTCTTCTTGAGGTCCCTTTAGTTTCCTTATGTTTTAGTGATGCCCTGGGTGCCTTTGGTTCATCTGTGTTTGGTACTTTATGTATTTTTATAATAAATAATATATTATATATAATATAATAGTATTTTATTTATTCATTATGTATAATATCTTATACATGAACATATTACTACACTTATAACATATTATATATAATATATTTATATTTATAACAATATATTTTATTAATTTTCAAATATATATAGATAAACATTATATAATATTGTATTGTATTATATATCTATACATTATTAGTAAAATGCTATTTATTTAAAATAAAATTTAATTTAAATTAACTTAATATACATTTAATTTAAAACAATATTTATATTTATATTATTTACATTTTAAAATACAAATTAATTTATATAAAAGAATATATTAAATACATACAAATTATATTTTAAGCATGCAAAATATATGTATATATTGAATTTTATAAACAAAATTTGTTTATTATTTTCATAAAAATACAATAAATATAACAATAATATATTAATTTATATATTCTATGTTGTATAAATATATATTTATTATGTATATATTATTATATATATTAATACACAGAACCAAACCTGTATTTGCTTCTTATCAGAGGCAGTGTGAGAGAGAACTATTCCATCCTATCTAGTAATTTCCTCCCTTCTTTAGTAAAGCAAATCAGATTGTACTACATTGCCTTTTCTCATACTCCCCAGGCTGCTTTTTTCTGTGCTATGCTGAACTTGCTCAAATCTCCCATTGCTAGGTTTCAGATAATTGAAGTGAGGCTGCCCCTTTTAATTACAACTTTTCTCTTCCCTATTTCAGCCAAGTTATTGAGCCATTTCTCTATATTGCCTGAGACATCTTTTCTCTCTTCTTAGCTACGCTTCACTGTCTCACTAAAGACATTGAAGTGTTTTCAATGTTCTGTGCAAAGAGCACTTAAAGAAACAAAACATACTGGCTTTTTCATGTAACCTACATATTACCATGACATTTCTCTGGTGGGCTGAGAATTGGGCAGGTGGAGCCAGAAATACCTTTTTTCGCAAAATTATTGTGCCGGATTAACTTAATGTAGTGCTGGATTAGGCTACATGCTGCTCTGTGACTGTGAGATAAGCCTTTATGTCAGATTCTTAATGGTGGTGGTGAAGTTCTGTTTGGGTTTGTTTGGATTTTTTCCCACTTAAAATAAATTTGGACTTGTGTGCTTTTCTTGGCTGTAACAAAGGGTCCCTATTTGAACTTAAATATCACAACGTTTCCATCCTCGCCTATGACATATTAATGGGAAAAATACTGTCCAGCTTCAGTAGTGTTATACAGTCATAGGCTTAAAGGGAAAAATGCCTGCATCTGAAATGCAGTTAAAAGTGTGTCAGCAGTGTAGATTTGTATTGTCATAAATGGCAAAAACTGTCCTGTCATGGCTACTGTCCTGCAAAGTCCTAAAAAGTCGAAGTGTAATTATAAGAGACAGAATTTGGAAAGCACACAGCAGAAATGGGATGGAGACCGTCCCAGGGACATTGTCAAAGATGCAGAGGGTCGGGACTTAAGTAAGCAGTATACAGCCTATATTGTGGGACAGATTAGCATTGACCTGGGAATCCCACTCTCACTGATGCCATGGATTTCTCAAAATCTATGTGTACTGTCAGTGCACAAAACAACCGGGACTGAAGTCTTGAGGAGTGGGAGGTATGAATATATGGTAAATACTGAGTCTTCTACTCTTTTTCACCTGTATCTCAGAAGCAGTAAATGATGCAGTGGGTGTATAAAAACTGCCAATTCTGTATTATTGTGACCTGATTTCTGTTTTCACCTTCTGTTTTTTTCTTAACCAGTACTTCTGTGTGAAGCCCTCTGTGCTTTGATTTGGGAAGATATTAAAACACTCCAAGAAATCCCTGACTAGTTCAAGGGAGTGGTGTGTGTTTTTTGAAGATGGTGGTATCTACAGAGAGTCTTAATGGATTCTAATGCTGGCATCAGTGCAAGAGTGGTGGGAATGGGTTGGCTCTGGATGGTCTGGTCCTTTCATCTAGTCACCTCGCTAGAAGGTAAGAACAGATTTTATATAATGCAACAACTTAACAAAGTTTTCTCTAGAGAAAAAGTGTGCTCTCCAGTATGCTTATCCTAGTCTGGATAAGCACTGAGCACATCTTTCTGTTTGATGGTTGATCACTATCTCATGAGTTGTAAAATGATATAGTATTGTTTCTAGTGGGACAGGCAAACCCTCTTATGAAGGACCATTAATGAATATTTCTACTAGCTATCTCAGAAGTGACAGTCTCAAAGAATATTTTTTTTTTTTGCCCTGGGAATAAGCTCCTTGTTTATGCTTTGCAGGTATTTGATTCTTGTGTTTCTGTTCTTGCACTGTGTTTGTTTTGTGAAACACTCTCTCCATGTTTATGCTGTTCTACAAGGCAGCATCCAGTGAGCTGAAATCAGGAATTTTAGTCTCTGCCATCTGAACAGCTTGCCTCATATAATAAACATGGAGAAAAATTAACAAGAAGAGGCAGTGTCTGTTGAGCTAGCAGAGTAGAGGAGGGAGAGAGCAGTGAAGACAGATAGAGAAAAGGTGGGAAGAGGAAAAGAGGTCAAGAAAGTGGAAGAAAGAACAGCTAATAGGAGGAAGAGTGATAAGAGCTATGGGAACGAGTTAGAGAAGGGCAGTGGTATTGTAAACAATCATCTTGTTTGTTCCAAGAAATACCTTTGTAGCTACATTTGGTCAATGAACTGAACTGCTTTATGCTGAATGTTCACCTCTTGCATATGTGAAAGCCTCTGATAAAGAAGAGGAGGGAGAGGGGGAATCAAAGGGAGATAAGGAAGGAAAGACCTAGAGTAAAGGAAAGGAGAATAGTGCAAGATGTAAGAAAAAGAGGATGCAGATTTAGAAGAAAAAAATATTGGGTTTTTTTCTTATTAATAATGAAGAGGAAAGCTTGTTAAAGCATCCCTTGTCTTAATAGGAGGGGAATGGATTGGGAGGGCATTCAGAGGGGAAATAATTAATTTAAGGTTATAATACAAATTCTTAAATCTCTGCAACTCTGTTAATTGCTGATTTAAAAATTATATTATTCCTTAGTGTAACTGGTAGAGGAACTGAGACAGAAAAGGGAGAGAAAATGTCCATCCTCTGCAAATAGGAAGTAATGCAGTGATGCCTGTAGGAGCTGACATTTTTGGAATTCAGTGATCACTCCTGTAAGTTTGTAGAGATAAAAGAATTTGCAAAACACTGCAAGATATGGGTTCACAGATCATGTGGTTGAATTGCCTGGATTAAAACAGAACAGTAAAATTCTGCCGGTGGAGGTGAAGTAGTAAAGGTGCCCTTGAGCTCAATTTCAACTCTCAATTCAGAGTCGGGGGGGTCAGCACCTTGCATTGTGACTATACTACACTAGGATTGCACTCCAAAGCTAATTTGCATCTCAGAGGTAAGTATTTTTTGTTGTGGTCAAAAGGCAAAGAATTATGCATTAGGGGAAGGAAGGTCAGATGGTAACTATGTAGAAAGATTTGCTTTACTACAGTTATCCATAAGGAAGAAAAAAGGCCCATGGCCATTTTGTTGACTCATTATTATATATAGTAGAAACTTGAATGTCAGGTTTCAGATTTAAGTTGAAAAATACAGGGAATATCTAGTTTGGTCTTTAGATTTTGTTATGTTTCTTAGAAGTTTTAGATGGTGTCTAAAATCTGTCTTACCTCTAACCGAAGAGGATTGACTGAGTGGGAAAATCAATCAAGATAGTTTTTCTTCGAAGTATTTCCCAGGCATTTGAGTTAGATTTAAACAGTCTGAAAGTAAATAAATTTTTGTCTCAAACTAAGCTTTGTTTGAAATTTTCTAATGGGGGAAAACCAATATTGATAAAACCTTAATGTAAATGGTTAAGAAAAGAAGGAGAAGCGGTAGAGAGGGCAAGAAAGTATTCAAACCATCTTTCTATGCATTATGAAGAGAGGAAATACTTTTCATGCAGAATGCTTTTCAGATATAAGGAAGGCAGTATCTTTTTATAGGACCTAATGGGCCTTTAAACCCCTTCATGATTCAGAAGTAAATAAGTTCTTGTAAACAATTGAAAGTGTTTTTGTGGTTATTATTGTTTTTAATGCATAAAAAGGAATCATTAGCTACATACATACAGATCTAGTTTTTGGACGCACTGGTTTCACTAGGAATGAGCATGTCTGTCCAAAATGTTCCAGACATGATTTTTAGACAGGAAAAAAACCTTTATGGGAAGCATGCGGGAAAACTCCTTTGGAAACAGAAGACATTTGTAAACTTATTATTTCAGCTTTATAATAAGAAACAAGATTGCACAAAAATTTTCATCAAGATTGGATTTCCCAATGTTTATGGCTCTGCAAGTGTTTTTGAGGTTTTAGTTTGAGGAACATTATTTTTGAGCTTCATGCTGAGTGAAAATAATATATTTTTTTTCCTTTTTCTCAGTAATACATAAGAAATACACAGAAATTTTATTCTATGAGTATCTATGTATGTAATTACTGCCTACAATTTATCATTTAACATTTTTATAGGTTAATCCTTCTGATTGTAAAAGTTAGTGAAGCGTATAATTTAAGAATGTCTGACGGGCTACAGTCAAAATAGCTGAGAGCAAGTGATAACTTGCTAATGAAACAGCTCTTACTAGGGCACAGAGTTGAATTTTCTGTAGAATTTTGGGTTTGGTTTGACTGAGTTATAAATGTTTACAGCCGTAAACACAAGCAGAGTTCATTTTGCAGAACTCATTAAATATGTTCCAAATGTGTTCTGCATGTGAGTGACTGCATTTATTTGACAATAAATTCTCCAGCCTGCAGAATCACTGGACAGCCTTTCTAAATATCTTCCAGAAGTTCAAGATAATTCTTCTTCTTTGGTAGAAACTATCTGCATTAAAAGTGTTGTCTTGACAAAAGGGAATATGCAAGAAAAAGGTTATGAGGTCAGGCATAATTATTGCATTTTTCCCCCTATCTTTTTTATTAACTGGTTGTCATCTTGGGTTATTGAAAATAATGTATTGATTGCTCAAATTGGCTTGACTTTGAAGTGGAGGAAAACTATACTTTCCTCAAAGGTAATCTTCAGAGTAAAAATACCATTGCCTTTTGTTTTATTATATACAAAGAAAGGTTTAAATAATGTTATTTGACTTCAGGACAAAAAAAAAAAAGTAAATTTAACTTTTTACTTCAGTTGCTTGTGATTCACATGAATTATTAAAATCCTAGCAAAGATTTTCTACTATGTTCTTCCCAGATCTTTACTGACATTTCCCTGCATGCCAAAATCTTTGCCACATGCTTAGAAAGCCCAAGGCAGACGAATCTCCTCTTGTAGACATTCAGAAGGTTAATGGGACTGGGCAATGTGCAGCTTGTTTGTAAGGGGAGGGCTGTTTGGGTTACCCCATTGGTCACTCTCAGCAGCTCCACTTGATTTGTTTTCTCCCATAGTAGATTACTCTGTAGTCCTTGTGCTAGGACATCCCCATTCCCAGGTATGTACCATAGCCCTGTGTTGAAACAGTTCACAAGGAGCAGGCTATCTCTTGCTGCTTGGAGGCCAGTAGGACAGTATAGGCTATTCATGCTGCAGTTAATACTGTCCATATTCAAAGCTAGTTAAAGCTTCAAAGAAAAGTGACAGCAGTCTTGTATTATGTGGTATCTAGGACTTTCAGTATATGCTTCAGTGACACTGTGGAAGACTCAAGCTGACTTTTTAATGATTATGAAACAAAAAATAAGCAGGAAAACATAGGTAAATTTTAAAAATCACACTGCACTGACGTCAAAAGTAGCCAGTTTGATGGCAGATGGATAAATTCTAGACTCAATAGCGGGTGTTTGCAGAATGAATCTCTTAAGCTGTGGAAGAATACTTATTATGTTGCATTACTAGGAAAGTTGTAGATAATTTATTTTGATTGCATTTGCAAACTTGAAACAAAGAATTTAATGTAATTTAAAAATTTTATTTCCTGATGTCTGCATTTCCTGACATCAGCAGAGGAATTAGTGCAACATGCTAATCCTGGCAGTTTCCCTAGAGCTTTAACAAAAGAATAGGGCAAGTAAAGAGAAAAATACACAGTCATTCATAAAGCATAAAAGTTGTGCTACCTTGCAAATAGCTGTGTATTTCCATATCCTAGACCATTTGGCTGTACCAGATGGTACATAACTCCTGATTGGGGTGTGATAATTTTTCCATGTGGATGACAACTTTGATGTTCTGATGGTGCCAGCATCTTCTCTGACATAGCAAGTAGTTAAAAAATATACTTCATGGAACTCATTAAATACATATCCCATTAGCTCCAAACAGCTTTTCTTATTAATTGCGTATGAATACAGAAGTAATACATGAACATTCATTGCAGGAATGATTTCACATTACAGATTTATCCAAGAAAAAGTGTAATTAATTTGTCTCATATAGATTGGTTTTGTATATATTCTCTTACATAAGGTGGCATATTTCATAACTCTATAGCTTGTTTTGTCTCAGCTGAACTGTAAAAAGGACATTGTTTAAAAAATAACAGCAATCTTTGTATTGAGTAGTCAGGAATAAGTGGGATTTTTGGGCTGTTTTTTGTTTGTTTCTTTACATGTTTCATCAACTCATTCTTGAAAAAGAAAATACTTGTTACAGTTGCATATGTCACTAGTCATAGATACATTATTTACTTCACCACAATAGCTGTTTAGTTTTGGAAGAAGGTCTAGTATATTTAAGGCTTCCCAAAGGTTTCACTGTATTCTGTCTCCAAGTGATAGCCCACTTTATATAAATGTATTTGTTCAGTTGGATGATCAAAGGGTCATCTCCCCACACTTAGAGGAGCACAGAAGAACAATGGAAGGCAGGGCAACCCAGATAACCTAATAGAGAGATAAGCACCTGGACCCAGCTTCTCCCAGGGCTATCACAGGAGTGTGATCAGCCCATTGAGCAAGAATGGAACATATTAAGATAGTGGAAGTGGTCTCTGGAATGCCTTGCAGATTGATGGGGGTTACTGCCAACAGGGGCATGGGACTTATTATGGTATGTAGGGAAGATCATGTGGGGCTTCTGCAAAACTTACTTTGGGTTGTTTAGGTGCAGAATGGGAGAGATCAAGGTTGTTTTGGGGAGGATCAAGTGTGAGAAAATAGAGAGATAAGGGGACGGTAAACAGGCTGCTGGTGATAACACCTGTCAGGCCTTGACCTCATCACCACAGTCTATCCTAGCTTCTTATTCAATTCAATTTTTCATTAGTTAGCTGAGTGAGGGTGCTTTATTTTGCGTGTATATGGATGTTTAAATGCCAGCAACTGGAGTTGGTCCACAGATCATAGGGGCCCATCTGTCAGTGCTGCCAGCAACTGGAGCATCTGGAATGGTTGAAAATTAAGTGCCAGGAACTCAAGTTGGACTACAGGTCGTAGGATCTGTGGATCTGTGATGCCAGATGGAGTGAGCAAGCTTATATGAGTGAGTCTGTGATCTTTAGTAAATACCAAGGCAGACTGGCTGGCTAGTATAGTAAGTGGGTTGAGAAGCCATGGAGAGACCAGAGAGCCTGCGGGACGGAGAAGACACCTGTTCATATGTATGTGTCTCTGTAAGTGAGCCAGCTGGGGGAGCTATCTGTTGAGGGGATCAGGAGGTCCAGGCCAGCTATTGGGGAGGTCATAAGTTCTGGGGTTTTTTTGAGTCCTGTCTGCATACTGTGTATTGCTGTGCAACTGGAGACAAGATAATCCAGTGGCCAGCTCCTGGGTAGGATGAGTGTCTAAGGACAGTTACTAGAGGAATCCACAGTGTGCATGCCTGCGCATGTGTTTATAGGTGTAAGTGAGGTTCTGTGGAGTGGTGCAGCACTACAGCAATGGGCTGTGGGCCTTGGGGGCTCACATATCTGGCTGCCAACAACCTAGGAGAACAACAATCCAGGGCCAGCTACTGGGTAGACTGCATTTCTAAGGCCAGTTAGTAGAGGATCCACAATGTGCCTCTGTGTATGTGTGAAGGGATGTATCAGTGGGTGAGGGTGTCTAAATACTAGGAACAGGGGTGGGGCTGCAAGCTTCAGGTACTTATGTGTGCAGGTGCCAGTAAATAGGGAGACCACAGATCCAGAGGTCACCTACTGGAGACTGAATGTTTAAGGGCAGTTATTGCAGGGATCCATATTGTATATAAATGCATATATATTTCCCACTAACAGATGTTCATCCTGACCAGCCAGAAAGGGGAACGGGATGAGGCCCGTTGGTGGTGCTGTTTCTGTTTGCATGACTGGTGAGTGTTTCTGTCTGCGTTGATCTTCGTGGCTGGCCGTGTGTATGTGCAGTGCCTACATGTGTTTGTGTGTGTGCCTATTGGGAATACCTGCTCAACCTGGCTATTGGTTGGATGTGGGGGACATGGAGCTGCAGCAGCCTTGCTTATATGAGGTTACTGGATTTGACAACCCCTAACAGTATTTTTGCGCAAGCCCAGAGAGTGCTTTCTTTTTCCACTCTCTTAGAGAGCATTTGCATTCTTCCTACTTGTTCATGTTCAAGGCATGATAATACAAGACAGAATAAGCCCGGTAACATTTCAGTTCTTTTCAAGAAGTCTGTTAAGCCAGAGGGCTTTGCTGCTTGGGGTGTTCAGCTACATAGCAAAGCAAATTTTCTGAATGTTACCTTTTACCCTAGTGCCCTTTGCCTTATCTACCAATGTACAGGTACATTTGGATATATTCCAAATTCAACTGGATAAGGCCTTGAGCAACCTACTGTAATTTAGCCTGGCCTTGAGAGGGATGTTTATCAAGAAGACCTCTATACTTCCCTTCCAGCTTGTTTCATTCTGTGATTCTACGATATGGTCATTCTTAGCACCAGCTTCTAATCCCACAGGTAAAGGGATTCTTTTGCTGTCTTCTCAGGATCAACTTTCTTCTCAGTGGCTATAGTTTGCCTAGACTTGCGTTGTGTAACTCCCTCTTGCACCACTCCACTGTTAAGACACCAAGGACAAGTGTTCTTTGATCCAGAAAGCTGTTAGGCCATCTCTGCCTTCATGAAGGTTGTCTAAGGGTCAAACATCCTTGGGTGAATTGTCATCTTCTTGCATAAGGGGAATGTTTTGCCTGTAACACAAGCTCTAAAGTGTTTTGCTTCAAAGTGTAGGCTAACCAAAATCTGAAAATCATTAACATGCCTATTCTGAACAGCCTCCTCTGTAAGAGCAACTTCCAACCTCTGCCCAACTGATCCTGATGTTGACGTAATATAGTGCAGCCCAAGAGATTGGTTTGTGGTGTGAGTATAGACTGGTACTAGAATAAGTCTCTGGATTGTTTTTTTACCATTTCTGGCCTGTAAGAACAGAGGACACTGAAATGAGAGTGTAGTTAATTCTGAATTTTGTTTTACAAAGACCGTAAAGAATCCATTTGACTCTGCTATGAAAGATGATGGGTTTTTTTAGTTTAGGGAAGAAAAATACAGGAGAATGTTTCATCAACTATTTTTCTCTTCTTTGAACTAAAATGACAGTCTTAAGAAATTGGAATCTTGTTCTTCCAAAACGTAAGATTAAAGCAGGAGTCAAAGAGGGAGGTATTGTCATAATTTCATGTGTTTAAAAGCCTCCAGATTGTTCAGATACCTTGATTATTCCTCATTTTTAATCCAGAGTGGAATATTGTTCTGTTGATACTCTGGGGTCACCTCCATAAGTGTTGTCTCTAGCAGCATCGTGGACCATTGGGGCCTGGGTCTGATCTGATGTTGCAAGACCCTTGATTTTGACACACATATGCAGCTAGTGTGACTGGGGATCTGATTCAAGGGGTACAGCCAGTAGGAGAGGGAGAAAAAGAAGAAAAACAGTGAGGGACTTCTGACCATAGGTCACCAAATGAGATTTGTGTACACAACATTTTCATGTACTTTTCATATTTTTCTAATGCTACCTGTGAGAGGGACAGTTCTGTCTGCATCAGTCTGCCTGTATCTGTCCACCTGTGAAATATCGATGTGCTTGGTAAAGACTACCTTGCTCACTGGTGAGAAACTGGAGAATGTGTTTCCTGATAACCATTTTTATCTGGCTTTCCATGCCATTAACTTTTCTCTATTTTATTTTCTCCTAGAGTTTCCACGGGGTAGTTGCATTATACTTCGGTAAATGGAAGACTCAGACCAGATTAGAAAAAGTTCTTTCTGTTTTTGAAAAATGATCTTGTATATTATTCCAGCATGTCAAAGCCATGTTTGGGAACCCAATGGCAAAGTACTGACACAACAGAGTGCAGCCCCTGTGCCAGACTGTGCAATTCAGACAGTAAAGTGCACGGGGGAATGCCAAGTCCCTCTGCTGCCAGGACAGCCTAGGGGAAGACTATTCCTCAAGGAGGCTTTGGCCTTTCACAGGTGTTTTGCTGCTCACAGGAGCCATCTGAGCTGTGTTATCCTTGAGTACTGAGCTGCTCAGCATTTCCTGAGGTCTTTTAGGTAATTTTAGTGGGGTTGTGCTTTAGCTGTAACCAGTAGCTCTTGCCAGTTCTGGCAAGCCAGCCCAGGTAGTTTTGCACTGCTTTTGAAACAAGGAACTGCATTGGCTCCTCAGGAAGATCTGAGAAATATATGATCTCCTTTAGGAATATTGGGAACATCGGTTTGGGGACATCAGTGAAGCCTGAGGTCTGGATGATCTTGCTCACTTGGTCATGTCTGCTTTAGGATGTCTAGTCTTTCCTTTCTGCTGATTAATGTGGAGTGAATCCCTGGGAGCACTGATAGGGATAGTGAAATCAGCAATCCATAATTTGGACATAGAAACTATTGAGGATCTCTCCTGTGTAAAATATGGTACGACCTTATCATTAAACCTTTGCAAAGGGAATAATAAATCCTGTTTGTAAACAAGCTGGATGTTGCTGTTGGGTTTGGTTTTTTGTTTATTTTGTTTTTTTTTTTTTAAACAAAGCAACAAGATAGAAAAATGAAAATTTGCTTATTTTAAGCAAACAGAAGAGATTGACTTTCCAGAATTTAAGAAAAAGCAGTTAGTTTGTACAGTATGTATGTTTACAGATGTAAATACCTATTTGACAGAGTCTTTTTCTTCCCCTATGTCCTCAGTATAAATGCACACAGAAGAGCACACATGCTTGCATAGTGGTAACTTCCAGGGGGGTCTCAGACCTTGACATTGACTCCTGGAGAATACTATGTGTATGGCTTGCACCATCACGATCTCTTCTGTATTTCTTTGTACCTGAACAGAGAATAACATCTCCAAGAGCAGTCAAGTCTTGTACCTGTCTCCAGTCATAGATTCAGCAACAATGGAAATGCAGGCTAGTTGTGGGCATACGCTAGGCCTGTGAAGTTCTGCATGTACCCTACTCCTGAGCAGTATAATGCAAAAGACTATTTAATACTGATTTTCTGATAAAACTGGGAGTCATACACAGGCTTGCAGCCTAATGCCCACCTCCAGAACAAAGTGAATCCATTACAGGATCAACTGGGTCATTATCCTAAACTCCCTCAGAAATTTGGTTCCAGAGCTGGAAACAAAAACGTCTTGGCCTTGTGTCCACATTTACACCTGCAAATAAAATGGGCAACTGTGGTCCTGAGGAGACTGGCATACATTTGTATAACTCATCTCTCTGTCCTTCCCTTTCCTTTCCAAAAAGAGGGTGGCTTCATCTGTACCGCTCATTATTGTAACTCTGCTCCATGCTGTCATTGTGCTTATAATTTGCCTGGCAAATTTTTCGTCTGACCAGAATATTGTCAAGCAACCTGCTAACCATGAGTTAGCATGATTATGTGCCTAGTGCCTCTGCCTCTGTCTTGGCCCTGCTTAATTTATTAGTACGTACATAGCCTGTCATATTTAATCTCAAAACATGAATGTATATTCTGGGTGTGTGGAAGCCCTCTACAAGACATGGTTTTGGTTTTTTTTTTCCCAGAGACGAACTTGTAAGGGAGAGATAAGATTTAGCCTGACTTGGAAAAGCACAAAATGCCTTTTTTTTTTTAATTTAATCTTTTAAAATAAAACAGAAATACTTCTGGATACAACTGGAGAGACCTCAGAGATTGGCTGGATCACCCACCCTTCTGATGGGGTAAGAATTTCCCTTGTCCTCTTCTTGACTGCACCTCTGCTGGGAAGGTATGCATGCAGCTGATGAAAAAGGGGAAACTGGAACCAATGAGATTTGTTTTATGAATTTTGTACATATGAATAATTTGAACCTGTCACAGGATACTGGGGAGAAGAGATCAGCACCTCCCTCTCCACTTCCCCTCTTCAGGAAGCTGTAGAGAGCAATGAGGTCGTCCCTCAGCCTCCTTTTCTCCAAACTAGACAGACCCAGGGTCCTTGGCCACTCCTCATGGGACATGCCTTCCAGCCCTTTCATCAGCATTGTTGCTGATGTTGCTGATGCAGGAGGCATTCCAGTACCTTAACACCCTTCTTAAATTGTGGGGCCCAGAACTGTACACGGTACTCAAGGGGAGGCCCCACCAATGCTCTATATAGTGGGATAATCACCTCTTTTGACCGGCTGGTTATGCTGTGTTTGATGCACCTCAGGATGCGGTTTGCCCTCTTGGCTGCTAGGGTACACTGCTAAGTCACATTAAGCTTACTGTCAACCAGCATCCCCAGATGCCTTTCTGCAGGGCTGCTCTCCAGCCACTCCTCTCCTAGTTTATACTTGTGTCCTGCATTCCTCTGTCCCAGATGCAGAATCCAGCATTTGCTTTTGTTAAATTTAAGTAGTTGATGATCTCCCCATGCTCCAGTCTATCTGGAGCCTTCTGGAAGGCCTCTTGTCCCTCAAGAGAGTCAATGGCACCTCCCGGTTTGGTATCAATAGCAAACTTGCTAATGGCGTATTCAACACCTTCATCTAGATCATTGATAAATGTATCAAACAGAACTGGCCCTAGAATTGAACCCTGAGGAGCACTGCTGATGATCATTTGCCAGCCAGATGTAGCCCCATTCACTACAGCCCTTTGAGTCCTGCCCTTTCTTCACCCAGCACAGCATGTACCTGCTCATCCCACAGTTAGACAACTTGTCCAGAAAGATACTGTGAGCAACAGTACTGAAAGCCTTACTAAAATCCAGAAATATTACATCTATTGCCTTCCCTTCAGCCACTAGGTGGGTGACCTTATCATAGAAGGATATCAAATTACCTAGACAGAACTTTCCTTTTGTGAACCCATGTTGGCTGTGCCTGATGATTGCATTGTCCTTTAAATGCCTTTCAGTAGCACACCTAGTATTATTTTCCCCACAATTTTTCCAGGAACTGAGGTTACACTAACAGGTCTGCATTTTCCTGGGTCTTCCTTCCCTCATGCCCTTCTTGTAAATGGGAATAACATTGGCTAGCTTCCAGTGAGTAGGGACCTCCCCAGACTCCCAAGACCTTTGGTACATGATCAAGATGGGTGCTGCCATAACATCCACTAGCTCCTTCAGTACTCTGGGATGAATCTCATCAGACCCCATGGTCTTTAGAACACAAAGAACAACTGGTCACTTACAATTTCAGTGTCCACAGATGGAAAGTCACTGTTCCTGCATTTCTGGTCCTCCAGCTCAGGAGATTGGGCAGCCCAAGGTCTATCAGTATCATTAAAGACTGAGGCAAAAAAAAAATATTGAATGCCTCCACTTTTTCGTCATCCTTATTAGTCAGATGGCCATCTTAAACAAGTATCTGCCAGTGTTTTCTTTAGAGCTCTTCGTGCTGTTAACGTACTTTAAAAAGCCTTTCTTATCTGACACAACACTGGCCAGTTTCAACTCTAAGTGAGCTTTGGCCTTTCATGTCTTTTGCCTGCATATACGAACCACAGTCCTGTACTCTTCCTGCAAAGCCTGACCTTGCTTCCAGAGATCATACAATTTCTTTTTTTCCTTTTGAGCTCCCCGAGGAGTTCCCTGTTCCACAAAGATGGTCTTCTGCCCCACTTCATTGACTTCTAACATGCAGGAATTGCCTGCTCCTGTGCTTCTAAAAGGTAGTTCTTAAAAACTGACCAGCACTCATGGACTTCTAAGCCCTTAAAAGCATATTCCCAGGGGACACTTCTCAGTAGCTCCCTGAATAGCTTAATAGTTGCACTCTTGAAGTCCAGGGTAGAAACTCTGCTGTCCCTTTTTCTCATTACACCAAAAACTTTAAATTCAACCATTTTGTGATCACTGTGGCCAAGACAGCCACCTACCATTACATCTTCCACAAGTCTTTCTCTATTTATAAATAGCAAGTCTAGGAGGGCATTTTTCCTAGTTGGCTTACTGAGTACTTGTGACAAGAATGTTTCTTCCCCGGACTTCAGGAATTTCCCAGACTTGCTCATCACAGTGGTATGGTATTCCCAGCTGATGTCTGGGAAGTTAAATTCTCCCATAAGGACAAGGGTTATCAGTCCAGAGATTTCTCCTAACTGCCTGTAACTCATCAGTGCTAACATCCTGGCTGAGCGATCAGTAGTAGACACCTACTAAAACATCTTTGTTTTTTATCTCCCTAATCCTCACACAGAGGATCTCAGCCACATCATCACTAACTGTAAGGGCTGTACAATCAAACCTCTCCCTTACATACAGTGCAACATCTCTACCTCCCCTGCCCTGCCTGTCCCTCCTGAACAGCCTGTAGCCCTCCTTCCTGGCACTCCAATTGTGGGTCTCATTCTACCAAGTCTCACTAATATCAATAATATCATAGCTCTGGGAACTGACCAACACTTCTAGTTCATCCTGTTTGTTTCTCATACTGTGTGCATCATTGTACAAGCATTTCAGATGTGCTCTTGAGCCCTGCACGCTCCTATGGGCAGCATAAATGCTCCCACTAGGATTGCCACCCTCAGCTAATGCAATGTCAACCCTTGGCTTACCTTCAGCTCTCCTGTTGGTATCCCCTTCCCCCACTGTTTTTAGATTAAAGCCGTCTCAATCAGTCCCACCAGCTTATGAGCAAAGATGCATTTCCCCCATTCAGACAGGTAGATCCCATCAGGCCCTAGCATATATTGTGCCTCAAAAACTCCCATGGATATAAACCCAAATGTTTTGGCAGAGACATCAGTCCTGAAGCCAGGTGTTGTTACCTTGGGATTGCCTGTTTCTTCCAAAGTCTCTACACATTAGTGGGGGATTGAGGAAAACGCTACCTGTGCTCCTGAATTTTTTAATATTCTTCCCAGGGTCCTTTGAAATCTCTCTTCATTGACCTTAGAGTTTTTGTTGCAACATCATTAGTACCCACATGAAAGAGCAGGAGTGGATAATAGTCTGAAGGCTGTACTAAGCTCTTCCATCTTCTGGTGACATCCCTAAACTGGGCCCCAGGGAGGCAGCAAACCTCCCTGAAAAGAGGGTGCAGCCTGCACATGGGTGCTTTCATTTCACACTGGAAGGAGTCACCAATGACCATAACTTGCTTTTATTTCTTCTTGGCACTGGTCTTAACACAGGTCTTCTTGTGAGGAGTTGGTCGATCTGACCTTGGCAAGAGTGCTTGCACACGTT
The DNA here is from genome assembly GCF_949628215.1 of Phalacrocorax aristotelis. Lineage (NCBI taxonomy): Eukaryota > Metazoa > Chordata > Aves > Suliformes > Phalacrocoracidae > Phalacrocorax > Phalacrocorax aristotelis. The sequence continues at coordinate 133,532,764 of NC_134276.1, read as the reverse complement.
CCTTCTCTCTCATTATGCACTTTGTCTGTTATACCCAGGGCCTCGTACGTAATCTGTAAAGCTAGTTGAGAGGGTAAGGAGGGGTTTCTCTTACATCTCCGTGCAGTAACCTGCTTACACACACACTCCTTCCCCCATGCCTCCCTTATGTCATTTTCCTGGCACAAAACAGATCCTGGACCTGTCCCCGTAGTGGCCATGCTGAGTTGGTTTGTGTGCACTGGGGGTGGCAGAGCACAGCTCCAGCCGTGATAAGGCAGAAGGGACTTCTGCTTTAATGTTTTCTCCAAAGAACACTGTCTTGTTTCTCTGTCTCATTTGTTTGTATTGTGAGTCTTGTCTCTGGAGATGAGAGATGGGGAAATAGGCGAGAAGAAAGTGTGACTCTGATTTTAAGATTCTCAATGCCATGTGACAGGTCTGCATGAATTTTGTTTTCTGTCACAACAGTTCTGACTTGCAGGCTTTAACAGCTCTCTTTACAGTGTCATACTTTCTCTCGTAATAGACACGGCAAGGAGAAGGGGAGAGGAAGAAGAAGGCTTGTCGTCTATTTTTGGTGCAGTTGAACACTGAATCAATAATTTTTTACTATTTCTTCTTCTTTTTCTTTCCCATATATCCATTATAGTGGGATGAGGTAAGTGTCCTGGATGACAAGAAACGCCTGATCCGAACCTTTGAAGTCTGTAATGTGGCTGAACCAGGTCAGAATAACTGGTTGCGTACTCACTTCATAGAGCGACGTGGAGCCCACCGAGTCCATGTCCGCCTCCGTTTCTCAGTGAGAGACTGTGCCAGCATGCGCACTGTGGCTTCTTCTTGCAAGGAGACTTTCACACTCTACTACCACCAGTCGGAGGCTGACATAGCGTCTCAGGAACTGCCAGAGTGGCGTGAGGGCCCCTGGACCAAAGTGGATACTATTGCAGCTGATGAGAGCTTTTCCCAGGTGGACAGCACTGGGAAGGTGGTAAAGATGAATGTTAAAGTACGTAGCTTTGGGCCACTCACCAAGACTGGCTTCTACCTGGCCTTCCAGGACTCAGGAGCCTGCATGTCCCTGGTGGCAGTCCAAGTGTTTTTCTACAAGTGCCCAGCTGTGGTGAAAGGATTTGCCTCCTTCCCTGAAACTTTTGCTGGAGGGGAGAGGACCTCACTGGTGGAGTCACCAGGGATATGTGTACCAAATGCTGAAGAGATAAGCATGACTGGGTCTTCAGGTGTTCGGTTGCACTGCAATGGAGAAGGGGAGTGGATGGTGGCCATTGGACGATGCACCTGCAAGGCTGGCTACCAGTCTGTTGATGGTGAACGAGCCTGCCAAGGTGAGAGATGCTTTTTCCCCACCCCTTAGGTAGCCACTTCTTTGTTGGATCTCTGCATTAGTAGTATTTGGCATTTGCCAAAAGTTCACAGAGCTAGGTGATTAAATAATTTCTCACAGAGAATGCTTACTAGCAGTCTCTTCTGACACTTCTAGCACCTCAGACTGAGGTTGGAGCGACCCCTTCTTGGTGCTAAGAACATGGTTGGAAACTCCACTCAGGCCTTAGTTTGAGCTGCCACCAGAGACAGCCTGTTAGGCTATGTATACAAAATTAGCAGGAGTTGTAACTGGCCAGCTCTAACACAGTTCCACTTCTTTACCAACAGCCAACAGTGTTAGAAGAGAGACACACATGGAGCAAAGCTGATCCCAGAACTAATACCCTCTACCATCCTAACTAGTTTGGGCCCTTTTGCTATTGCTGTTGGAACTAGTGATAAAAAAAAGAAAGGGGAAATGGCCGCAGCTTGGTCATGGGACAGGGAACATGCAGCAGGGATCTATGAACCTGGCTTGGTAAGAAAAAACAGGCTTAATGGTATTATAGTTACCTGTAATGTGCTCTCCGCCCTGGGGCCCATGGTATTTTCTGTGAAATGCTTGTAGGAGGAAGTAGAATAAATTATGCATCACCCAGTAATGGTATTGGGCCAAAATCTGGCCAAACCTGAACACCCAGTCTAATGTCATGACTGACTTCCTATCTCAAGCTTAAGGCAGGCCATTAGACCAAACTGCTTGTGTTGGTTATATAATTTTGTGTATAATGTTCTTCTGGTGCTGCCTTGGTCTTAATATGCATGTACTCAAGGTCTCTCAGTGATGTAGAATGTTGCTGCACCACACTTAGTACTCTAAAAAAATTAAATGTAATGTGGAACCCAGTTTTGGTTGCACACATAATTTTAAAGTTGGATTGTAATTTACTCAAATAAGAGTTCGACTGGGACATTGAGAGCCCAAATATTCTGGTTAACACCAAGTGCAAATGCAATGGATAGTTAATGGTTGTCAGTGTGCTGCCTTAGATTCCTGTTTCATGAAGTGATTGGGATCATGTAAAATAACTTTATTAAAACACAGTTCATTGTGCCGGGGACTTATAAAGCAATTGATATTGTTAAGTGCTTTTTATTTGTTTAAGCTTCGAGAGTGATTAAAATGTACACGCCTTTTTATCCTGCACATCCTGAAAGAAATGTAACTACATTCATATAGTGAGAAGGAAACCTCAGACAGACATAGAGCAGCTCTATATGGCACTAGCTTTTTTGTCTGCATCAGTAGCATGACTAGTTCACGATCCAGGTAAAGTGCCAGCCAATAATTTAGTATCAGGTAGTAGTCTTAAGCGCTCAGAAAATATGGAAATTAGACTTGGCAAATAGAAATAAGGATCTTTTAAAAATCTATCTTCCCTGTTTTGTAGTGCTCAATGAAAGCTGATACTCCCTTGCATCCCCATTACCACAGAAGCTGGAGATAGATAGATGAAAATGGTAAAAATGTTAAGGAATAACTGAAATAATTGCAGTCTATCCAACTACAAAATACTGTTCCCATCATTTACTTCCTGAGATTCCATGAGCAGCTTAGAAAAGCCAGAGACAACCAAATAATGAACCTTAATGTTAGAAGGTATTTTTTCTCCTCGTGTTTCTCGTAAACTCCTCTGGCTTGATCTCCATTCCTGATCTCTTCTGCTAATAATATGTTGCTGTCCTGTCTGAATGGAGCCACGTTCAGTTAGCGTAGTTTGTCCCCTTGCTTGGTGTTTCTTTGTGTGGAGTGCTTTCCAGGACTTCTCTGTGTTCTCCCTTCTTCCTAAGAAGAGTAGTACACTGTGATACAGAGTTGCTACAGTGTTCTGTGTGAAATACAGAACAAAAGCATAGCCCAAAGGCAGATTTCTACTGATAATCCTGCAGAGAGCTCTTCTTAATATGACTGAAGAATGAACCAGGGATAGGAAGGAGAAGTAAGTTTCCTTCTTATGTTAGTAGAAGAGTGTGTGGGTATTACCTTCCCTCTCACCATATGGAAGCCTGTGGAGTCCTTCCTGGGCCAGCTGTTACCTCTTTATTTAGAATAAAGAATCTGACAAGAACCATTCTGAGCAGATAGAATGTCCATTTTTTTTCCCCTGCCCTCTACCATAAGTTAAGATACTTTCTTCCATTAGTTTCATAAGACTGCCTGCTTTTTCTTACTATATGGCCAATTCCTCCAGCTAAATAAGAGTGGAACAATCCTTTAGTAAGCCCTTTTGACTTCATCCAAGTAGACTTCTTCTCATGCTGAACACTCAGAAAGGAGAAAGGCAGTTTACAGAGGAAAAAGGAAAGTTGTGACCTTAGCTGCTTTTCTTTCTGTAGATGTACACACACAGGGTGTCTTGCCTTGCAAGGCTTGCTGCAGCTCTAAGTGTTTTGCCACATAGAAGCCCAGCAATGGAAAATTCTGGGTGATCAGGCCATCCTAGGCTACTGGTTCCCAAAATTCTGGACTGACTGGCTGTTGTCCCATGTCTTCCCTCAGATCAACAGATTCATTACTGAAAACAGTTGTTCCGGGATTCTATCCCCACAAACCATTTTAAAATATAATTTGTTTCATGGGATTCACTGTCCATTCCTTATCATCACCTTTTAGCTAAAAGTCACATAGGGTTTAAGTTGCCAGATGCTTTTGAAAAGAATACTTAGAATTCATGACTGAGACATTTTAAAAAATATTTCAAAAATGGCAATGTGGAGAAAAAAGAGAAATGACTACTTGATAAAGTGCTAAGCTGACTTCCAAATGAAGAAGTAAGATGAGCTCTTAGCTTGAAAAATCACTCAAATAGAACTATTAATTTAATAAGGAGTTTATATTTTTTCTTTCAAGTCCAAATACAAATTAATTACAGATCAATTCTGCCAGTCAAGCTCCATGTCTATTTTTCTACTCAGTCCCGTAGCAGTATCCAATATGCTGTTCGTCCTACATCACTGAAAATGTGCTATTAGTGTATCATTATACCCCTACATCTGCAGTTACCCTCCAGCTACCCACCTGCTATTTCTGTAGCTCAGAACACTGACTTTTCTCCCTTTATCCAGCTTGGATGTCTGAGGGAGAAAAGATCATGGGACTACAGGAGAAAAACATAGATAGAACCATATTTAGAAAGCGATAGAGTGGGGGGATCTATTTCAGTCATGAGACTGGGGGCAGGTCTTCACATCCTTGTTGAAGTCCCCTTGTTAGACTTGGACTGCTGATCCCCTTGTTGGGTATCATAGTGTATTGAATTTAGGTGGCAAGGTTCTGGTAGTGGTGGGTGCTGACAGGGTGGCCCCTGTGGAGAGAGGGCAGGGGCTGTCCTGTGCCAGACATAGCTGTTTCCAGACAGCTCTGCAATGGACCCACCTCAAGACAGACCATTAGCCACATGTGTGGCACCTCTGTACAGACATATTTAAGAAGGGGCAGAAAACACCAACCAGAGAGAGGAGGAGGGAACAAAAAGAGTGAGAAACAGCAGAGGGAACACCAAGGACAGAGAAGGAGGAGGGGATGTACTCCAGGCACTGGAGCAGATATTCTCTGCAGCTTGTGGAGGATCCCACACTGGAGCAGATGGATATTTCCTGAAGGAACTGTGGCTCATGGAGAGCCCACACTGGGGCAGAGGAAAAGTGTGAATGCGAAGGAGTGACAGAGAGAAACTGCACACCCCATATCCTCCTACCCTGTGATGCTTGGGTGGAATAGAAGAGTTTGGAGTGAAAATAGAGTTAAGTTGAGCTTGGGAGAGGTAGGAGGACAGGTGTTTTAATGTTTGGGTTTTGTTTTCTCATTACCGATATCTATTTTGCTCAGCAGTAAATAAATTAATTTTCCCCAAGCCAAGCCTGTTTTGCCTGTGATAGTAATTGGTAAATCATCTCCCTGTCTTTATACCCACAAGCATTCTCATTGTATTTTCTCCCTATGTCTTGCTGAGGAAGGGGAGTGAGAGAGTGTCTGGGTGGGTATTTGGCTGTTTGCCAAGGTTAATCCATCACTTTCTCCTCTCCTGGGATGTTTCTGAGAGTATTGAGGAAGCAAAAGGTCTGCCTGTCTTCTGTAGTAATTGTAATTGACTCTCTGTAGGATGCAAGAATGTATGATGATGAAGTCAGACGGAGAAGAGGATTCCATAAAATTTCCCATGTCCTGTGACCATATGTAGTCCCTTTTGCAGAAGGAATCACATCTGTATTACTGATAACAGCAGGAGCTAGTAACTGTGCATACAGCTGTTTGAGGGCTCACCTGGGAAGAATAATTGCATTATTTTTGTGTTACTAAATGATGCCTTTCCTCACCAGCCTGGATAAGCTTTTTTCAGTGTGTGAGGCTAGGGAAATGTTAACACATAAGCTTCAGTAGTCTGCTAAAAATATGCGTACCCTATTCACAAAAAACCCCAAACCCACAATAAGCTCTTCTTAAATTTTAATCACTTAAAAGATGATTTAAAACCGTAGAACAATTTACATTGCAGAGACCTGTGGAACTCATCTGCTCCAATCCCATGCTCAAAGTAGGACCAAATTGGGTTAGGTCACTTGAGGCCAATTCTAGTCTGGTTTTCATTATTCCTAAAGGTGAAGATTCCACAGTGTCCTTGGGCAACTGTTTCAATGTTTGATGACACCCATGGTGAATTTTTTTTTCCTACATAAAAGGAGATTGTAATAAGATGTAATAAGAGATTATTATGACTTGTGCCTTTTGTCTCCTGTTCTACCACCTTGTGCCTACACCTCCTTTATATTCTCCCCTTAGGTGGCTGATACCAGCCATTAAGTTCCTCCCTACACCAGCCTTCTCTTCTTTAAAATGAACAAACCCAGTGTCTTCACCTCTCCTGAGTAAGAGCTTTAGCTTCAAGGTAAACTCACAGGTGATAATAATGTTTAGTGCCTTGTGCTAATTACCTGTTTATGATTTTTTTCTGCTTGTGTATTGTTCCTTTCATTAGCTTCTCCAGCCTTATTCTGCTACATGCACATGCATTTTGGTGCTTTTCCAGTAGTTTGCTACTTTTCCTATATACAACAGTTGCTCTCTACTTATATTCCATTCTTCCCCTCCCCAAATCTTTCTTCTCTTGTTTTGCCTTTTTTTCTTCACCCAGCCCATTCTCTGGCAGTCCTCCCAAAATATAAGTAGCTAATAATTGCTTCAGCTCCAACTCTTTTTACCTAAAAATCACTTACTCATCTGATATCCTCTTAACAGTTCAGCGGGAAACAGTTCTTAGTCACTTAATTTATCCAGTTGATTTGGTACTCTCCTTTTCTGTTTAAAAAAAAAACAAACCCAAAGCCACACTCTTCTCTCCTTATGCTTCTTTCATTTTCCACTATCTCTTCCCCACCTAAACAGTTGTAGCGACTCTGAAACTCTAGATCAATTTAGGGCCCTATTGCTTCAGCATGCCTTGCTTCTAACTCTGGCTGATTGCACCCTGTACAGAACAAAATGCAAGATACACAGTAACAGTCACTGTAGAATAGCCTGCCCCAGTGGGAAATCACTTCCTGTCACCATAAGCTAGTCATAGGCTTATTTCTAGGGAAAAAAAGGGTGGTTTATCTAAAAGTTGCTTAGATTTTTCATTTCTAGTGTGTCTTCTGCATGCTAATTATGCCATCTTTCTTGCATTATAAGAAAGTTATATCTAAATTGTATTTCTACAATTTTATCAATTATTAAATAATTTCCATCAGTTACAGCCTTCTGTAACTGCCAGACTCCTTCCCTCTTTCCAACTGATTCAGTTGACGGCTTATTCTAACAGTGCCTCCCATTATCTAGTTAAGTGGCATGGCCCATACCAGTTATCTTTTTTAAACTCCATGCTGATTCTGCTTTGCTCAGAGTCATTCTCATTTGAGGCCCTCTGTAGCTCTGCACATCCAGTTTTCCTTAGGCCTGAAATTCAGCTATGTCCATTCATCCCTCCCAGTTCAACTCCAGTGCCAGCTTTGACACTGTTCATTTTCAATACTTTCACGTCTAGTATTCATTCTTGCTGCCTCACAGTACACCTTGGAGCAGAACTCCCATATAAGAAACAGATCACTTGTCTCAATCAAGAAGAGAGCAATTCTGTGCCCTTCTAAATGTCTTCCTGTGTCCCAGCTCAGTTCCAAGTCTTATCTAGGTACAAAAAGACAGTGTCACCTGTATCACATTCCCTAAAAACACTGCTGGGGGTACAAAAAGTTCTGCTGAAGTTTCTGACTGCCTTCTTGGTCTTTCTCCCCTTGCTGTATTTCATTTTGCTCTTGGAGTATTTTCTCTCTGCCCTTATTGTCTAAGTGAGCTTTTCAGCGCCTCTTCCTTAACCTCTTTGGTTCTTGGTCTGTCCCCTCACCATTTTAATTTTCTTCATTCCCCTCCCCCCCACACTGCATGATTCCTGCACTTTTCTCTGCTGGTTTTGATACTACTTGTTCTTAGAAGTCTGTCAGAAGCTGCTTCTCTGACCTTCCAGGTGGTACTTGTTTCCAGCGAGGAGTCAGGCAAATACAGGGAACACAGGGGTGAGTATTGTAGGATAGAGCTGAGGAAAATTCGGTCAATGTCTCTGAGATGAGCTGTGCCCAGCTGAACTGTTATGGCATTCTGACACTGTGCCAAGATATGAAAAATGACTGAGACAAGCTGAGAGAAAAGTGCTTGTGCACTCTGAACTCTGCCATCTCCTCAACTTGATGGGAAGTGGCAGATTGCTCTGCCCCTGAGATGCTAGCTCTGCAACTCTCTGTCCTTGCATTGGATATTGTGAAGAAATGACAGCTAAATCTGTGTTTTCTTGGAAAGTACTGGTGCCTGGGGGATGATCAAGTCATACTATCTCCAGTGACAAGGCCTGTGGCTTAACTGCTGTTGGTGTTTTGTGTGAAGTTGTTCTCCAGGCACACAGTAGAGGTGTTTCAGGAGAAGCTGCTGTTGTTCAGGCTTTCTCTGTGATGGCCCTGAAATGGTAATGTTCACTAAAGCAAAACATGTTTGTCCTGGTGATGGTGGGTGTGCTTCTGCTTGGGCATTTGTTATGACTGTCTCCAGTGAGCACAGTAGTCATCTGCAGAGATTGTACGACCACGGCAAGTGGACATGATGCCATGATCTGCATTAAGAAGTGTAACGTACATGAAAACTGAAAAATCTCATGGTGTGAAAAAAGGAATCCTTCAAAAACAAATGAGAGGTGGATTCTGTCTGTGTGTGGAAAGACAGTCCTAGGCTCACTGTAACTGTTGGGATAGAAGGAAGTGGCTTTTCCCTATTTAGATTGCCTGGCGATTTTTCTTCTTTTTCCTCCCAGCTTGACCTTTGATATACTATTTATAGAGTGACTGGACTGAGGCAATGCCAGGAAAAGCTCCATGTCATGGGAAAAATTATTTTTGCCATCTGTGGGCCAAAGTCCTGAGTGCAGTGAGCTAGCATATCTTAGGCAATTTTGGAAAGGGATAAAGGTGCTGGTGAATGAAGACAGCTCTCTGACTGGATGCAGAGGTAGGGATCAAGGTTTAGGTGGAAGCAGGTGTGTGATAGCTGCAGTCACTGCCTGTGGAGGCCATTCTTTAGCTACATGGAGGCAAGTTAGTATCTACTGTAGTCAGTCCAGCCTTATTGGCCAAAATTGCAAATGTAAAATATGAGTAACTACAAATTTTAGGTTATAGTATTTTTTTCCAATTGTCTTTTCATTAGCAAGGCGGAGAAGATGTGAATCATGTTTAATCACTGCAAATCATCTTTGCTTGCAATATGCTGTATGAGTTCATTTTGCTCTTTTTCTTCTGGAAGTAGAAGTAGCATGGAGCAGAATGAGAGTTTCAAAGCATGATCCTTTCTCTGTATCTGCTGTCCCTCCTGGAAGTAACAGCATGAGATTATAGGTTTGTGTAGTCTTTAGTTTTTTCCATTAAACAATATAAAAATAATCATTGCAGAGAGATCTTTCCTCCTAAGTTACTATGGATTCCACTCCATAGTTCTTCGGCTGCCTTTTCTGTCATGTGAGTTGAACTGGGCAGGTGAGTCTCTTCCTTACTGGTTCTCATTACACTTTTCTCTGTCTCCTTTAAACTCTTTTCTCAGGTTTCTTCCTCAGAGGAAACCTGCCTATTCTCATTTCACTTCTGAACATCTCAAACAAGACATAGTCTAGTGTCAAGAACTTTCCATTCATTGTTCTCTGTATACCCACAATCCTGTATGTGGCAAAAGGTCTGGCAGTGGGGCAGCCAAAAACACAGGGATCGATCCAGATATTTTAATTTGCATATGTTTAAGGGAAATCACAGAATGGCTGAACTTGGAAGAGATCTCTGGAGGACATCTTCTCAAACACTCCCTGCTTAAGCAGGGTCACCTCCAGCAGGACTACATCCAGACCACTTTTTAATTTCTTCAAGGAGGGAGACTCCATAAGCCCTCTGGGTAAGCTGCTCCAGTGCTTGCTCGCCCCATGGTAAAAAGTGTTGTTTCCTTGTGTTCAGAGGGAATCTCCTGTGTTTCAATTTGTGCCCGTAGCCTCTGGGCCTGTCACTGGGCACCACTGAAAAGAGCCTGTCTCTGTCCTCTCTGCATCTCCCCTTCAAGTATTTGTGCACACTGAGGAGATCCCTGCAAGCCTTCTCTTCTCCAGGCTGAACAGTCCTAGCTCTTTCAGCCTCTCCTCCTATGAGATATGCTCCAGTGCCTTCATCATTTTTGTGGCCCTTTGCTGGATTCTCTCCAGTATGTCCATGACTCTCTTATACTGGGTAGCCCAGAACTGGACACAGGACTCCAGGTGTGACCTCACAGAGCTGAGTAATGGTGGGAAATGATATATCTCAATGGAGATTTTAACTTGCTGTTTGTACTGCTCTTTCATCTGTTTCTTTTGGTTACTGAGGAGGAACATTGATAGCCAAAATGAAAGAAATTCCACCTCTTCTGCCAGAAGGGAATGAACATGTGAGGACTGAAATCTGTTTTGTTGGTGGAACAGCTGCAGTGGAATTTTATTTGCCAGATCACTCAGCTTTAGTGGAGTGCTTATAAATGAGCCTATGTGGCTGCTTCACGCTCTGCTTATGTTAAATACAGGACAAGGGAGTATTGGACCTGGAGACATTTGGAAGGGGAGATATGTTTACATTAAGTCTGTTACTTCCCTCTCAACGGCAACTGTATCACAAAATCACTTCAGAAGCAGGCCAGGTTCCTTCTTAATTGTGGTAGGTTTTTTTTTTTGTCTGCTGCTTGTATTGGAAGTTTTTCTCAGAAGCCTACTGCTTTAGTTGGTGGAAGCATTCTTATTTAGTCCTGTAATTTAGCATGAAGTCACTTGTTTTCATGCTGACATTGCTCTTCAGCATAAATAAACAATTCTTCATTCACTGACTTTTACAGTTCTGGGATGACATTCAAGAATAGATGCTGCCTCAATGAGTGAGAGAGAGAATAGATAGCAAGAAAGCACCTAAATGTGACGGCACAAAAAGTGTAGCACACTGGGCAGTGCTAGGTGAGACAGCAGTAACCTGCCTTTGCATATGGTGCAGGCTGTTATGGCAGGCACAGTGCGGGGATGAAGAAATTAGATTTTGTGAGGCAAATACGAAAGAACAGCTGTAAGTATTTGATCTCTAGTATTTGTTATGAGTACCTTTTCCAAAGTGTTGTTTCTGTAGTACTGTACTATATCTGTGGTATGAGTAGATAACATTGTTATCCATCAGCAGACACCATGTCTCTATAAAATGATTTGTATTCTTGCTGTGTTGATTGGTTGGCTGGTTTTTGTAAGCAGCTCTTGAATGATTCTGGTCACTTGGAGTGACTGTCCACAGCATTAATGAAACCTTGCATGGCCTTTTAAGCAATAGACTTGCTTTGCCTTATAGAAACTGGCATTCTTTACTGAGGTGGCAGTGCTACTCGCATGTTCATTCCATTACATAAAACCTACAACACTGCACTTTTGCTTAATACCTTTGTCTAACTCATCAACAGTGTGCCATCCCTGCAGTTCTCATCCCTGCATCTCCAGGCTCAACAGCAAGCTGCCAATAGACCTCAAAGCACCATGTTAAAAATAAACGTTTATTTTTAACACAACCATGTTTATTTTAAAATAAATTCTATTTACTAAATAGCAGACAAATTCTTCTTCCCTCACAGCTTTGTCTAGCTTTCCATATGATTTGCAATTGGGCTAGAGATTAATCTACCTGAATTCTAATAACACTACCCTTGTAGGGTAAATATGTTCTTGCACTGCATGGGAAAAGTCTGTATCCTGTACAGATTTCCTTTAGCATCACATTGACTGCAGGCATTATCATTATCTGTTCATTTTCACTATTGTGACTAGCAGCAAGGTCAATGTCCCCCTTGATTTCAGGCCCTAGTACTAAATGAAGAAAAAGAACCATTCTCCAGTGTCTACTTTAACAAGTGGAATGAATGTCCATTAGTTCTAAGCCTTGACAAAAGCTTGAGAAGGGGTTTGATGCAAGAAAAAGTGGTTGAGATAAAATAACTTGTAAGAAAACAAAGATGTTCACATTTAGTCCAACCTTCTCGAATTTGAAACAAATAAAGGAAGATCCCTGAAAGTGGTAAATTTTGGTTGAATGACTATGCAGTGAGTTGGATTAGAACTTCTAATTCATAATACTTATAGTTTCAGTATAGGTGCATTTGCAAAGAAATGTGAAAATTATATTCTACATCTGTGGCTCTTAGCAGAGCCTTAAACTGAATGAAAGGGATATAATTCATAAAATGGACAAAATCTTACCTACTTTTTTGTCCAGGAGAACTTAGGGACAGATCTTTCCATATGAGTATAATTTGACTTTCTGCTGGATAAAGGCCTGAAGGCAAAGGCAGTTGCTCTTTTATTACCATCATCCATCATATGCAAAATTACAATCTCTTATTCCCCTTTCCTTTCCATATGGCAATGTATCACACACTGAATGTTGTAATTTTCTGAATGCTAGGAAGAATCGGTGTTCTCCTATCTAATAGATGTCATTCAGAGTTATTGAAGTCCCTTTTACGGTCTGACCTGTCCCAGGACTTACCACTCTTACCACAGTGCATTTGGAGGTTACTCTGCAGCCAGGACAGAGTAGATGAAGTAATGTAACAAGTTGAAAGCTGATGGGATTCCACAGATGTTATTGGCTGTTATGTCTGGACTGCAGCTATAACCTTTTCAGCTTTGTTAAGATGTGCATACCTGCAGTCCCACAGTATACATCAAAAATTCTACAAACTGGGTTCTGAAAACCCAAAGCAAAGCAAATTGAACACACATGAGAAGTAGATAAGCAAGCTACTCTGTTCTTCTGAAGTTATTTGTTGCATCATTTGATGCATCAGTGGCTACTCAGCACGCATTTGGGTTAAAAACATTTCCAAGTAATTGCTATTGGAGGTGGAAACCTGTAAGTGCAGTAAGTAATAACGAGATGGGCTAATTCTGCAGCTTCTGGTGTGGTGTTCCATTTTGGAACATTCATTAGATACCCTAATTAACAACTGTATACAATATGCTCATAAACATTTTTCTTTTTTTTTATATAACTTCTTGCTATCCACAATCCTTTGGATTGTTCTGCTTATGGTAATCACTAGGACAGTTCTTCTCTTGAGTGTGTCCCTTGTGCCTTTTGACATTCATCTGGGGTCTATCTGATAGTTTCCCATTCCCTGTAAATGTTCTTTATTGTGAAGTTAACTAACTAAATGTCAGTCCACAAATGAACTTTCATCTGAGCTTGTTAGTCCATAAAATCTAAAAGAGCTGTATCTATTTATGTAGAAAATTAGCTTTAGAAAACTTACATAAAGCTTACCTAAAGATTGTAAAAGCTTTATTCTAGCACTTCAATGTAAGATCCAAGCACCTTCTGTTAGGTAATTCAGCATAGCATCTTTGCCAAACCTAGAATGTGCTATACACCCATATTGTTAAGTTATTATCTTTTTATTTTCTTTCCCTTTAGGGTGGATTTCCATCCTTGTTTCAGTTTTCTGCCTAGGCGTGTTCCTATGCATTTGCAGATTAAATTTTACTAAATTAAGAGGCTTTTATCCATTATTGAGAAGTTTCCAGACCTACAGGAAAACAATAGGGCTGCCAATCTGAGTGCCGCCTTCTAATTTTGATGCAAAATCAGCCATGGTAGCTTATATTACTTTAAGCAATGAAACTGTTGAAAGCAACAGAAAAAAATCCATTTTTGTGGCTGTGTTGAGTGGGGAGAAGGAGGTGTGGATAATACCTGTAACTGTTATGGCTATTCCCAGTCAGATCACATGACAATGCTTTTTGGCTTTTCTAATGCTAAAGCTCTTTGAGTGAGAAATGAGAAGACAATTATTTCAGATGGCCAAAGCTGTCTCTGGACGGGTTTTCTTTCATTTGCCAGTGAATCAGTTTAAAAACCTATTGTATATAATAAACTGTTTTGAAATTGTAACTTTAACAATGCATGCTCCATAAAGCAACAAAACCAGTGGTAGTTACTCTATGTAATAACTTCTCCCTACAGCAGCAGCATGAGCTAATGTAAATAGCATTGCATTGTTTCTGGAATCTGAATTAATGAGTTTTCTGCTTTTGCCTCTCTCATTTTCCTCCTCTTAGCCTGTCCCCTTGGTTTCTTTAAAGTATCTGTGGGAGATGACCCCTGCCATCTATGCCCTGCCCACAGCCACGCTCCACTGCCAGGTTCCAGTGAATGTGCATGTCAGAACCACTACTATCGATCTGCTTTGGACAGTTCTGATGCTCCCTGCACTGGTAAGTATTCGGATGGAGTGTTTGAAAGCAAAAAGTGCAGTTAATGAGTCTGAATGATTCAGGGGAGTTGCAGTTCACCTCTTCTCATGCCTTCTGAAATAACTCAACACTTCCCTTTGCTCCTCCAGTTGGCTACAGGATATATTCCCTCACTGAATGTAGATGAGAAGGCAGAAGTGTTCCCACATGCTTTTTACAATGTTGATACATTGGTGAAACTGAGTTTTGAGAATACTGGAGTGTTGCAATACTAGATGCTCAGAAATGAAATTGTAAAATTTTAGATGACTCATGGAGCCTTAAATAAGTCCATTGCATGTATGCATAAGGTGCAATTTTTAATGAGAGAATAATATACTAATTTCCTGTGAAATGCTAAAGTCATTTCATACACAGGTAAACATTGTTCATTGAAGGAGTTAACCAATATTTTCTTCCCTTTATTACTGGAAGTGTGAAGACCATATTCACTGCACAGAATTAAAATTCTGCAAATTTTATGTATGGGAAAATAATTAATTTTTTCATTGGCTTATCTGTTGTTCTCATCGGTTATGACTTCTTAGAGTGATTGATTATGAACATTAATAGGTCAAGAAAAAATCATTAGAGGCAGAAAATGAAGTAGGGTTAGTGATTAGCATTAAAAAATTTAGTTTAAATAATATATGAAACATCACCCTTGAATTTTGTGGAAGCGACAGGGAAAAAAATTAACTTCCTAAAGTATCTTGGAAACACTTTATGGCTCTGAAGTTAAACACTCAGAAATTAGGAAATGTGATTGTGGTTTTTTTCTGTAATCCCTTGCTTCCTATACTGCACAGAGCCCATCTTCAGCAGCATCAAGCAATCTTTACTTCACAGGGATTATTTTTCCTGAGCAGTTGCCTATCCTTTGCATTGACTGTGATAACAGTCCTTAGGGGAAACTAGTATGTGGTCATGCAGTTAAATACTATACTACAATGCAAATGCTGAGTGGCCCAGTTAAGATCACAAAAGAAAATTCAATTCTGACGTTTCCTGATGTACAAATGCTTCATCTTGTCAGTAATACATTTTTGAACAGTCTTCTGTGTGCAATTTTTCAGCATAATTTATTTTTTTTAACAACACTGGAAATGTGAGTCCCCAAGGAAATAGAGCTATTGGAAATACTGAGATGGTCCAGCAACGAACTAGACTGCAGCCGGAGAGATCTCCCACAAAAACCTCATCCACCTGTACTAATAGAGGGTGTCATCCTTTATATTAAGCAGCATTAGACAGAGGCTAAGGCTTGCCCATAGTTTTCATCAATATTTGTTGACTATACAGTAATCATGAGAATGAGGATTCCTGGATTTCATTAAAGTCTTCAGAGGGAAATGTTCTGTAAGTCATGTTTCCCTTGCCCCTTCCTGTTACTAAGCTTAGCCTCTCTGTCCCTGCCCTTCCAGCCTTGCTTTGTGGCTATGCCTAGGTTTAGCAGTGCAACACTGCTACTTATTTTTCCCTGCCTGAGCTTTTCAGTGAGCTCCAGTGTCTTGTCCCATTCTCATTCCCATGCCATCTTCTCGCCCTCTGCATTTTCCTCCTTTTCTTCACTGTCTCTGTTCCAGCAGGGAAAGTGTTGGATGTATAGAATGAGCAATTTTTTCAGCTGTGAGAGTTTACTCCTGATGCCATTCAGGAATCTGGCTGGCAGCAGGAATAATCATAGGGAAAGTGGTGTTCAGTTCCTGCAATAGATGGAACAGGCTAACTGAAGACAGTTCAGAGATATGAGGTGCCAAAGGAGGGAATTAGAGGTCTCGGTAGAGACAAATCTTAATCTAAAAAGTTAAAATTTAATTTAGTTAATTTTTAAAAATATAACAATATTTCAATTATAAAATATATATAAGTAAATATTTTATATAATTATATGCAAATATAAATATACAGTTAATATAGTAAATAATATTTGTAGGAAATATATTAAAATAGATAATTTTTAAAAGTTAAAATAAAAAAGTTAAATCTAAAAAAACTTTAAAAAATATCTAAGCTGGTGCAAAATCTAAATTTCAAAGGCTTGGATTTTCCCTAAACACTGGCTGCTTTTTATGGAAAAGTAAAAGTCACACCCTTGAAACAAAGATCCTTCTTGTTAATTCTTGTTCATTTTCTTTCTCTAGAATGTGGTAGTACAGTTGCTCCTTCGTGTATATAAGTCTATGTTTGATGTGGCAAAGAATGTGTTTTTCTCTAGCCTTTTTCAGACAAAGAACCAGGGAAGAGTGAGAAGAAAAGGCAACTTGTTCTTCTGTTCTTTTCCCCCTGCTTTGTCTTCTCTCCTCTGCCACCTCTCTCCCATTCTTTCATGAGATTTTGATCTCTCATTATGTCTTCTAGGCATCCCCTCTGCTCCCCGTGACCTTAGCTATGAAATTGTTGGCTCCAATGTGCTCCTGACCTGGCGCCTCCCCAAGGACCTGGGTGGCCGCAAGGATGTTTTCTTCAACGTCATCTGCAAAGTATGCCCATCAGGGTCCTCAGGGCCATGTGTGCGCTGTGGGGACAGCATACAATTTGAACCACGCCAAGTAGGCCTGACAGAAAGCCGCGTGCAAGTCTCCAACCTCTTGACTCGTGTGCAGTACACCTTTGAGATCCAGGCTGTCAACTTGGTGACTGAATTGAGTTCAGAAACACCCCACTATGCCACCATCAATGTTAGCACCAGCCAGTCAGGTGAGGAGACCCCTGCATCTGAGTCTGAAAATTTACATTTATGTCTCTCATTTGATTTGCTTTCATCTTTTGAATCCTGGAGTTTCCTCTTCTTACTTGTGTGTTGTGCCTTTTTTTGTCTTGCCCTGCTAGTTCCATGATTTCACTTCTGCCCTTCTCATTCCTGCTTTGTCTGAATATGCTTTCCTTCATTCCCTCTTTGAAGAAAAACTGAGTTTAGCAGCTGATGTGGTTCTATATGGAGAAGTGTTGCTGGGGCAGAAGGTGCCCTGGAGATGGCAATGGGAGATACAGTTCTGTGGGTCAGACAAAGCATGTTGGTTCATTGAGCAAGACAGGGGACACAGTCAGGGTTTGATAGGGATTTTGTGAGCATCAGCTTGCCACAGCAGCTCTTAGAGAACATTTCTTCATTTCCTCTTCAACTTATCTCCTACTCTTCTGTTCATCTTCTTATACTTCAATCACTTTCTAGCATTTTTTACCTGTTCACTTTTCTTTTTTGTCTTTCTGTGTTTTGAGATACTCTGTTTTTCCATCCTTTCTTGTTCCTATACACCACCTCATTTCAGTTCATACTGCAGTGCACTTTAACAAGTGGTATTGAGTGTTTCATCAAATCTGTCCACCTTTGCCTTGCTGCATAGCAAACTAAGGAAGTGGAAAATAGAGAGACAGATACGCACTGTCTAAAGATGAAGATACGATTAAAGACACAGATAGGCGCTGTATGACAAGAAAGAATGTATACAATGATATTTACTCATCACCTAAATATACATGACCCTGGGATAGCATGTGTTAATCCTGTGCAGTCCTGTGTGTCATGAAAGTATATGAAAACTACAGTTTTTTACAATTCCGGGACAGGTATAAAACGGAATTTTGACAAAGGATCCAGAAGCAGAATCACCATTCCTATTTTACTGAAATTACTGTGGGTTCTTTCACATGCCATGTATTTTCTTCTGCCTTGTTCTTGCCTTTTCAACCTTGCTGTTCTGAAAAGTGGGCTTGGAATATTATTCTCCTGTCAATGGCAAGCAAAGATTATTTATTTTTGCCTTTTACATGGTGGAAATATTAAAATGTGTTGTACAGATGTATCAAAGGTGTTGTGGTCCTTGTAACTAAGAACTAAACCGCAGGGATGACTAAACTAAAGTACTAATGGCTTGCGTGGGCAGTCAAAGGAAAGAAGAGATTAAAGTGTTGAAGAGTGGTCAGACTGATGGATAGCATATGGAAGGCATATATACATGGAGGAAAATAGAGAGCAGCACCAAGCAAATTTTGATTTTCTGTAAATCACAGACTCACAGAATCACAGGTTAGAAGGGACCTCAGGGGTCATCTAGTCCAACCTTTCTAGGAAGAGCACAGTCCAGACAAGATGGCCCAGCACCCTGTCCAGACAACTCTAAAATATCATACACAAGAACTGGAGCTGGAGAGAGCCACATGCGTACAGACATACAGTTCTGCTAAATGTCAACAATAAGAGACTAGGCATATGTTGTTCTTTACAAGCATGTATAAGCTGGTATGGAGAGGAATTGTACTTGGCTTGTTTAAGAGGATAAAGTGAGGAGTAATGTGATGAAGAGGAGAAAGAGGGGGAACAATTTGAACTGAGTGACAGAAAATGTCTGTAAACATTCAGAGATGTGTAAATGGCAGACTCTAAGAAATCCCTAATGAGATTCCATAGTGTAGTTGTGGCAATCCCTGCAGAAACAGACTTTGGTAAAGCTCAAGACAAATGCCACAAAACCAGATGTGGCATCATGATCTTGGTTCAATCACATAATTTCTGCTTCTATTATGTGGAAAGAAAGGTAATATATATGCACCCCAAGCAATTTCCTGCTGTTAGCAGATGCCAGGGATTTGACAATGTCTGTTTCTTCCCTTTGAAACATTTTCTGACAGGCACTGAGTAGCAGAACGTGTATAGAATACCTGGTCCCCTTAAAAGGCTGGCTCCAAGTGGGTGATCAGTTTTTATTTACAGTAAAAGATAGTGCTGGGTAATTTGTGTGGTAATTCCAGGCAGCTCCTTTGGCTTCTGCTGGAGACAGGTGGCTGTTCTACTGACAAGAGAACTGAAGAGTTCTCTTTCTTTATGCTTCTCATCCTAGCCTTCTTCATCTATATCTGAGGTAATTTGAGTAGCTGCTTCCTTCTCCTGCCTGGAATCACCAAATCTATCCTCTTCTTTTGCTTATGTTTGACTTTTCTGACCATTCCTATTCCTCTAGGTGCCTTGATGTCTCTGAGTGTGTTGGCTATCTCGTATGTCTCTATCTGTGCCTCTTGTGCACTGAAGCAGTTTCAGGGGAGGCCAACTTTCTTAAACAGCAATGCATACTGAATGGCTTCTTTTTGTGTTTGGTTTTTTTTCCCTTGCTCTTCTTCAAGATCATTAGGAGTGAGCTTGAGATGAGCTGCCCTCGATTCATAGTGACAGCTCATACTAACAAGGCCCTGCTTCCTCCACCACGTGACCTGCCTCATCCATACCCCCTCCCTTTGATCCCTTCAGCAGCTTTTCACTTTAGCATGGCTTATTGTTGTTGTGTTATTGTAATGATTATATTATTACTATTACTATTATTATACAAGCAGAGATGGACAGTTCAGGATCTTATCCTCTGATAGAGACAAGGAAGGGACAGGAAGGCATGAAGGGTATTAAAAAAGCAAAGTGGAGAATGATTAGCTTTCAGAATAAATGGCCATAGCAAAAATTTTCTCTCCATTGAATTAAAGGTGAACAAAGAAAGACTCCAGCCCTGGCAGTTTCTGAATATTCTGCTTAGTCATACATCAGTCAGAGGTCCCTCGCTTCTTCCAGTTGCTGATCCAGAAAAATCCTCTTCCCCACCCTCTACTCCTTTGTCAGATGTATTTAGGCAATATTCTGTGCTAGTACAGCTCTACTTTTCTTTTTCTTTTTCCCCTGATGCCTATTTGCTCTTCATCTTTGCCTCCAGAACACTGTTCATCTGAGAGTTTGCTTATCCCTAACAGTCTGCTAGCCCTTCTTCAAAGTATGATAGGATCCTTTGGTTACACAGTCACATTTTTCTGTGGTAGCCTGATTATGATCCTACTCTTCATTGATTATGTGTTTGAAGACAGAATAAGAAGAGCCGACACTGAAAAACTTACTTTAATATACTAAGACTTCTATAGCAAAAAGCATCTGAAACCTTTTTGGATAGTAATAGTGTGACATGCAAATATGATATGCAAATTACCAGAAGGAAGAACTATTCAGAGATGAGACAGGAGAGAAGGGAGTTGCTTTCAGCTCAGGTTTGAAGCACTGAGGGTGCCTAAATACCTAGTGTCAAGATATATAGAAAGGTGTTGGGAGGCTCTTCCAGATAGCATTAACCGCATGAGGAAAGGCTGTTATGTAATTGTAGCAGAGTTATGCTTCTTTACAGAATCTGACACAAAGAAAGCAAAGAACTTAAATTCCAGCTATATTATTAAAAAAATTTAATCTGACTAAAGTTTTAATTATTATTTTAACACCTTCAGATGTACTTATCAGGGTAAACAAATATCTCTTCTCATGTCTCAGAACAGAAGTCAGGTTTTCATTTAAAGGATTGTAAAAAAAAATTTCTCTGTGCACATCTGTAACTACCTGTCCTTTTTTCCCCCCTGTACCTTCCATTGAAGCATGTAGTAATGTCTGTTGCCAGAGACACGCTACTGAACTTATTTATTCAGGCAGTTGTTACATTCCTGGAAAGAAGAGGAAGGGATAAAGAGAGCAGAGCCTCAAATGTTGGAGCAAATCTATGCAGACTTTTCAAAGCAATTAGATTTTTTTTAACTGAATCCAGACATTATGAGAGCTAATGGAGATATGTGACGGTAAAGGTTATGTGACCAGGTTGACTTGTACCTGTGAAAATATTTGTAGCAACCTTCTACATCAGTTGAATTTGGAGCAGTGGGACCTGGCAATACCAAAACTCTTGTAGAACTGCAGAAATGAAAGCTAGACAGTCTGAAGGCTTGTGTAAGAGGCTGAGTGGGGACAAGGACAGTTATGGGTAGTGCCAGGAAACTTAAGAGGACCTGACAGAAGATTTTCAGGTGAAATGATGTGAGAAGAGGAAAAGAATTAAATGCCAAGTATGATTATGAGATTATGAAGGGAAATGGATGAGTTGCTTGGAGTTGTTTGCTTTTCCAAAGAGAGGCAAAGGAGTCCAGTAGAGTTAGTTGGCAAGAGCAGGGATACAGGCAAGGCATTTTCTTGATCAAAACAGCAAAGGAATAAAAAGAGAGCTGTCAAAAGCTACATACTACTGTGTTTATCCAGCCTAAAACCAGCAGGTAAAGCAAGTGGAGTGTGAGCTCTGTGTTCATTGTCCTCTGAATGGACTACATTCATTTTCAAAGTAACAAGCCATTTGTTTGTTTATTTATGATATAATTGCCAACCCTGAGCACTCACCAAAGGTCCCTAAGAATTTAAATATATTGTTTTCTTCTTACATAAGACCAATTAAAATACTCTTAAGATTTAATTTTGCCCTTAGTGACATTTGTGAACTTGCTCTCTTCAGCAGATTGGCCCAGTTATGACTGGGACTTAATAAAAATTTCTATGGCTACTCCATAAAAAGAAACTATTTCAGTTTCTCTCTTTACTGTGCCCTATCTCTGCAGCATGAGCAGAGAATAAATGTGCTTGTTTTCACATTTCAGGTTTCAGCAACTGTTTAAATGAAGACAGCAACTTTTTGAGCAAGTAGAAATAGGAGGTGCATAGTAAAACATGGCACCTTGCGGCATAAAGGATTTTTTTCTGTTTATTACACATGACTGGAACCCATACACAAAAAGTAGTAATAATAGAGGAAGGGAAGTGAAAATAACAACTAATTTTCCTTTCTAAAGCATTCTTCATCACAGGAAGTAAAGTACAAGGTTATGACAGAAGACAACCCAATATACTTTTAAAGGATTTTCAGGTATTTAGAGAAAGGGTCAGAACAAAATTGAAGTCTATGAAAAAGACATAGGACATTTTCAAGCTAAAGGTATTAAACACAGTAAGAAGGGAAATTCTACACTGTATGCAGATTGATCTTCCATGAAGGTGATATGTGAGAAGATATGTGGAAAATTCTAGGGTCTTCATGACATTTGTCTAGAGTTTGAGGATAATAGGATACCTGAAGAGGTAACAAAGGAGAAACAAGAATGTGAGAGTGGTAGATTTGCGGCTAGCATTAGAGAATATAGAAGCATATTAGTGAACGTTAGAGGCATAGCTGAGGTTGATCAGACCATGTGAAATATAATGAGAGACACTGGATGCTTTCAGAAACTTTTGGGGTGAGACAGAAGTGGAAGAAAACCCAGAAATAACTAGAAAGAACACACAGGCCCTGGCAGGGTTTAATTTGAATCCCAGTTAAGTGATGACCTATGAGCAAGTTGTCTGAACACCAGTTGTAGTCCACAGATGTCTAGTCAGTACTGCTGAGTGATTCAACTGTCTGGTCAGAATCAGAAAATGGCTAACCTTAGAAGAGACTTCTGGTGGACATCTTCTCAAACCCCGTTGCTCGAGCAGGGTCACCTCGAGCAAGTTGCCTACTACCATGTCTAGACCACTTTTGAGTATCTCCAAGGGGGAGACTCAACAAGCCCTCTGGGTAAGCTGCTCCAGTGCTTGCTCGCCCTGATAGTAAAAAGTGTTGTTTCCTCGTGTTCAGAGGGAATCTCCTGTGTTTCAATTTGTGCCCATAGCTTCTGGGCCTGTCACTGGGCACCACTGAAAAGAGCCTGTCTCTGTCCTCTCTGCATCCCCCCTTCAAGTATTTGTGCACATTGAGAAGATCCCTGCAAGCCTTCTCTTCTCCAGGCTGAACAGTCCTAGCTATCTCAGGTACCCCTCCTATGAGAGTATGACTCTCTTGTACTGGGGAGCCCAGAACTGAACACAGGACTCCAAGTGTGGCCTCACAAGAGCTGAGTAATGGGGAAAGATCACCTCCCTCACCCTGCCGGCATAATTTCCTCCTAATGCAGCCAAGCATACCATTGGTCTTTGCTCCAAGGGCACATTGCGGGCTCCTGTTCAACTTGCATCCATCAGGACCCCAAAGACACTTCCTGCAATGTTCCTTTCCAGGTGGTCAGCTCCCAGCATATACTGTTTCATGGGATTATTCCTCCCCAGGTGCAGGGCTCTGCACTTCCCCTTGCTGAACTTCATGAGGCTCCTGTCTGCCTGTTTCTCTAGCCTGTTGAGGCACCTCTGGATGGCAGCAAAACCCACCGGTGTATTAGTGTCTCCTCCCAATTTTCTATCATCAGCAAACTTGCTGAGGGTACACTCTGACCCATCATCTATGTCACTAGTGAAGATGTTGAACAGTATTGGACCCAGTATTGACCCCTGGGGTACATCACTAGGTGCTGGCCTCTGTCTAGGCTTCATTCAACCGGTCACCACCCTCTGGGCTCAGTTGTTCAGGCAGTTTTCAATTAACCTCACTGTCTGCTCATCTGGCCTATACTTCATCAGGTTGTCTATGCAGATATTATGGGAGACAGCTGTTCTCCATGAGGATATTATGGGAGATGGTGTTGAAAGCCTTACTGAAGTCAAGGTGTTCAATATCCACTGCTCTCCCCTCATCCACCAAGCCAGTAATTTCATCATAGAAGGTTGGTCAAGCCTGAGTTCCCCTTTGAGAATCCATGCTGGCTACTCACAATTACCTTCTTGTCTTCCATGTGCATTGAAAAGGTTTCCAAGATTAGTTGTTACGCCATCTCCCAGGGATCAAGGTGAGGCTGAGCTGCCTGCATTTCCCTGGGTCCTTTTTCTTGCCCTTCATGAAGATGAGTGACATTTGGTTTCCTGTAGTCCTGAGGCACCTCTCTCAGTCACCACAATCATTCAAAGATTATCAAGAGTGGCATCAAAATGACATCAGTCAGCTCCCTCATGGGTGCATCCCATCAGGGCCCATGGAATTATGTAGGTCCAGTTTGCTTAAATATTCTCTCACCTGATCTTCTACCAGGAAGATCTTCCTTACTCCATAATTTCCCCCAGTCTCTGGGACCTGGAGTACCTAAAGGTCAGTCCTGGTAGTAAAGACTGATGTGAAGAAAATATTCAGTACCTCAGCCTTTTCCATGTCCTGTGTCACCAGGTCCCCTGTGCCACCCAGCAGTGGGCCCACATTTCCTCTAGTCTTTCATTAGCCACTTAGGTACTTAGAGAAGCCCTTCTTGCTTTTGACATCCCTTGCCAGATGTGATTCCAGGTAGACTTTGGCTTTCCTAACCTTGTCTCTGCATGATCGGACAGTGCCTCTATGTTCCTCCCACGTTACCTGTCCTTCTTTCCACCTTCTGTATACTTCCTTTTTATAGAATCATAGAATCATGAAGGTTGGAAAGGACTGCCAGGATCAAGTCCAGCCGTCAACCCAACATACACCATGCCCTGACATGCCACGTCTACATGTTTTTTGAACGCCTCCAGGATGGTGACTCCACCACCTCTCAGCAGACCTTTTCCAATGCTTGACCACTCTTTCAGTAAAGAAATTTTTCCTAATACCCAGCCTGAACCTCCCCTGACGCAACTTGAGGCCATTTCCTCTCGTCCTATCACTAGTAACTTGGGGGAAGAGCCCAACACCCACCTCACTACAACCTCCTTTCAGGTAGTTGTACAGAGAGATAAGGTCTCCCCTCAGCCTCCTCTTCTCCAGACTGAACAACCCCAGCTCCCTCAGCCACTCCTCATAAGACTTGTTCTCCAGACCCTTCACCAGCTTTGTTGCCCTTCTCTCCAGCACCTCAATGTCCTTCTTGTACTGAGGGGTCCAAAACTGAACACGGTATTCAAAGTGTGGCCTCACCAGTGCTGAGTGTGGGCACACAATCACTTCCCTACTCCTGCTGGCCACACTGTTCCTGATACAAGCCAGGATGCTGTTGGCCTTCTTGGTCACCTGGGCACACTGCCAGCTCATGTTCAGCTGTCTCAGCCAGCACCCTCACATCCTTCGCCGCTGCTCTTGGCATTATTTGCCTGAATTCCTGCTTCTTGGTATGGACCACTTTTGCATCTGGATGAGGTAATCTTTGCTCATTAACTAGTTTTTGGGGGGCCACTCTTCCCTCCAGGGCCTTATCCCATGGGGCTTCTCCAAGCAGATCCCCAAAAGGGATTCACATCTGCTCTCCTGAAGTCCGGTGTTGTGAGCTTGATTTTTGCCCTGCTCACTCCTCTCAGGATCTTAAACTCCACCATTTGCTGGTCACTGCAGCCAAGACTGCCTTCAGCCTTCACATCACCAGTGAACCCTTCCTTGTTTGTGAGCATGAGGTCCAGCAGGGCACCTCCCCTCATTGCCTTATCCATTGCTTGGGTCAGGAAGTAGTCACTGATGCTTTCCAGGAACTTCCTGGATTGCTTATGCCCTGCTGTGTTGCTCCTCAGCAAATACTAGGGTGGTTGAAGTCCCCCTTGAGGATCAGTGCCTCCAAACATGAGGCTACTTAGATCTGTCAGCTCTCAGCTCCATTCAGTTTTTCACATATAAGCATCTAAGGCCATCTGAGACAGCCTGGTGTAGCCAAGATGTCTACTCAGGGCTAACTGATATGACATTGGAACAGTAGAAGACCTAGCACCTACTGGAATGCCATCTGGAGAGAACGGATACCACGGGCTGCTCAAACATATGGGCAACTGAATTTCTTCTTGGATCTATGCTTTAGAGTGAGCCAAATTGCTCATTAGGTTCCACTGATTGTATTCACTGGGGATGGGTTTCAGCTGCCTATCATTGGTATCTGCACTGAATATGGGCTTAATGTCACATGCCGAAGGTGTTCATGTGAGAATGGCACTTGCCTGTGCTCTGCACAAGTGGGGCTCACCGTCTACTGTTAAACTAGTCTCTCTTGATATTTTTTATTTACAGGGAGTCTTCTTAGCTCCTTTCTGTCTGTGATGTGGTAACTTAACATTTTAGGGTCGTTTTTTTGCATAGAATACTAATCAGCCATCACAGTCGGTGGCTTTTTTTTTTTTTTGTACTTGAATCATCTTGTAAAAATGATACATCTTGGTCTAAGCAGATACTACAGTCAAGGACATCAGCTTTATTACAAAACAGCAGAAACCTACCAAACACTAGTAACTCAGAGAATGTAGCATTTTCAAGGTACTCAAAATATCTTAAATCCACCCATGTGCTACCAGAAAAAAAATTTTCCCACCATGTAGAAGAGTTGCAACTGACAGCCCACAAAAACTAGAATCCAGGAGCTTATTTGAACTGGTACTTGGACTGCTTTACAGTTTTAATTAGGTTTTATATGTGCAAGAATTTTCCATACATTTACTATTTTATAAATAGTATACTAAAAATACTAAAAGCAGTCCTTTTTCAGTCTTTCTTAGAGATCTGATCTCACAACACGTTGTTTGCACGCAGTGAATAATTAGAATAGGAATAGGAATAGGAGAGGAGAAGAAGAGAAGAGAAGAGAAGAGAAGAGAAGAGAAGAGAAGAGAAGAGAAGAGAAGAGAAGAGAAGAGAAGAGAAGAGAAGAGAAGAGAAGAGAAGAGAGTTCAGTTGGAAGGGACCTACAACTATCACCCAGTCCAGCTGCCCACATTGAATTGAACCAGACCGTATGATTTCAGCTGTCATTAGACATAGACCTAGCATGTCTCCATTTATAAACTCCATGTGAAAAGAGCAAAATGAATAAAAATGACAAAACAACATAGAACTGGACACTTGTATACATAAAATCTTTGAAAGCAATGTTCTGTTATAAACATTTTTAATAGTCAGCATGCATACAAAGGAAAATACTCATCTAGCACTTCTGTGGCAACAGAGGTAGGGTAGTTTGGGTGTAGTCTCAAGGCATAAAACCTTGAACTTTATATTTCCCAATTTATTAACACTGGGAGAGTGACTTTGTCATATGCTTCTGACAGGAAATATGTACTTATTCCACCCACAAATACGTTCACATTTCATATCACCTTAGTATGAAAATTTTCAAAGGAGAAATCTAGATATCTCTTTTACTTGAAGTAGTTGGAAAGCTCCCTGGCCAGTGTTTCCTAAGATTTGTCCTTAAAAGAGAGGCAAACACATGTATCAGAATCTGAACTCTGTCTCAGAGAGGTAGATTAAAGATAACCTGTCTTTTCTTGATTCATAGCTTTTTTATTACTGAGCATTTTTACTGGTTTAGGTTTTTGCATTAAGTAGTATCTGCTTATTAGGTACATATCACTGAAATGACTATTTTTAATACAGCAGACTGCATTATCCTGGGCACACCCCCCCCGCCGCCACCATCTGGTTACCCTGAGTGATAGACATATCTGGATAATAGGGACTTTCTAGAATGCTGTAGTGCATGGTCAAGAGATACCCACAGTGTAACTCTGGGTAAAGCCACTCCAGTGATTTTTTTTCTTATCTTTCCCAGTATTTCTAATTCCACTTGTAACTTGCTTATGCAAACTGCCCATCTGAGTAGAGTACCATTTATCATCATTGTTCTCATGCAGATTTTGCTGTGCCTAAATGCATTATGCACAGCGCGAGCTGAGGTCTTTGTACTGTTGGCAAAAGGTAACCCGTTGATGGGTAGCTGAAAATTGATAGTATATATTAACATTAGAATAGATAAGTTTTAACTAAAATACACATCGAATGTTGCTATTTGACTTTTAGTATTCCTTCCAGTTAGGGGAAAAATTGTGAATTGGAAAGAAAGGAAAAATGTGGGAAGAGTAACTATTGGGGTGGAAAGGAGAGGAATGAAAAGAGGTGGGGAATGGAGGGCCGATTTAACTCTGATCACTCTGAAAAATCTTCCAAACTAAAAGGAAGTGGACTCTTCCTGGCAGTGTAGCTTTGCATTTAGGTCTGTGCCTCTCCCTGTTTGTGCTTTATGTGCCATCAGAAGGAAGTTAACCTTTCACAACATCAAAATATAGTGGAATCTGTCTTGATCAAATGTTAACTGACCAGTTACCCCATAGTCCTCACGTTATCATTTGAATAGTGTTCTTCATTTGTGTCTGGAATGCTAAATATGGTCTTTCTTCATTGCTGCTGTCTTCCATCCTTGTCGCAATATAGTCATTAGCAGGTGAATTAGTTGTGCAGTCTTGTTTGAACGACAAACAATCGTAAGAAATTAATAAGGATGAGAGAAAAAAATGTTATTGTTTACATTTTTAAGTAGTTCCCTCTGGCCTGAGCTGTTCGGGGCCCATTTGAATTGTGTCTTTCAGAATAATTGTAACTTGTTCTTAAAAACAATCTTTTTATCTTTTTCACAATTATGAAGGAAGAAAATGGTATTCTGCAGTTTTTGATCATTTGCCTGATGTCTCTGTTCATTCCTCACATCAAGGAAATTTATATCTATTGTGTAAAACCAGTGGAGTTAGGTGGCAAATTTTCATTGATGTACTTTTTCTGGAAAATTTAAATGTGCTGAAAATGTTGCTTTCATTGGGTAAATGAGGGTTCCTTAGCTGCCTACCTTGAGGTTTCTTGGCATTCTGCTTGAAGAGAGAAAGCAAAACTTGAGAAGAGCTTTGTGGATAGACAGCTGGCAGGCTGGCTGAAAGATCATCCTCCTATTGAAGGAAAGGAAAACTATCCTGAAATTTTTGCCTGGAGTCTCTTCCTAAGAAGAAATGCATATTCTTTGAGCTTTTGCCTGAACTTGGAGTGTGTGTGTGTATTTGTGTACATGTTTGTAAATTCATTGATTTTGTTTGTAGAAGTCGATTTTCATTCTCCAGGAAGTTTCATGTGCAAGTGGCTTTAGCAACCATTCATCTCCCTTCATTCTCTGGGAACATTTTTAAGAACAAACTGGTTCAGGAAAGGGTCTGCTGTTAAAGAAGTTCTCTACTTCTGTTGTCTGCAGAACATGTGAATGGTGTCTCTAGGAGAACAAAAAATCAAAAGCAAAACTACCCCAAATAATAGCTTGGATCATTTCTCTTTGCAATCTAATTTTAGTTCAGTGAAGTGTTTGAAATCATTCATCATATTATCTTCAAGATAATATTTTGTTTCCTTGCTACTGATTTAATGAGTTGCAGGTTAGTGCGAAGCAATGGCAGTGACACAAGTCTCAAAGTCTTGAACTGAACTTCAGACTTTTAGAATAGCCCATGAAAAGATTTCTAAAATTGGTAGACACAAGTTCTTGCTTGATTTCTGGTTGAGATTCATGCACCCAAAGCCCTCCTTCATGTTTGATGTCCCGATCCTTGCTTTGTACATAAAGGGAAGTTGACATTTTCTCACAGTAATTAATATCTGACACAGACTATAAGTACTTAATACCATAATGGAATCAAGAGAGCTAACAGCTCTGCCAGGCTGGCCTGTTCACCAAAAGACAGAAATTTAGCAAGCCATGTAAGAACAAACAGAAAAACTGCATGTGAAGCTTCCAGACATACACACTTAATAGTGACCTTGAGGTGGTTGTTCCAGGCAGTAGTACTGGTTAGAAGCCCATTCAGACTGCTCTTCTATGGTTCAGTGGCCCACAGAGGGCCTGAGAGTCTCAAATACAGTGGTAGATTTGACATCTAGGCAACAGTCCTGATAGGAATTGGCCTGAGATCCAGGAGCTAGTCTGAACACCAGGCTGCTTTACAGAGGGATCTGGACAGGCTGGAGGCTGGATTGATGGGCTGAGCCCAGCTGCATGGGGTTCAACAAGGCTAAGTGACAGGTCACAACAACCCCATGCAATGCTAAAGGCCTGGGGAAGAGTGGCTGGAAAGCTGCCTGTCAGGAAAGGACCTGGGCGTCCTGGTTGACAGACAGCTGAATATGAGCCAGCAGTGTGCCCAGGTGGCCAAGAAGGCCAACAGCATCCTGGCTTGTATCAGAAATAGTGAGGCCAACACAACTAGGGAAGTGATTGTCCCTTTGTACTCAGCACTGGTGTGAGGCCGCACCTCTAGTGCTATGTTCAGTTTTGGGTCCCTCACTATGTTTTCCCAAAAAGCGGGTTCATTTGCCTGGTGTGCAAAATGCCAAACTACACACAGAGCAGAGGTATTTTGTTAATTTCATTTTTGCGCAAAGACAGGTGCTAGGTGGTAACTCCACAAATTTAGCACACTGCACCAAGAAACTACACGACACTTATCCAGTTAAATGTGTCAGTCACAGCTAATGTTCATGACTCCATTCTAATAATTGGATAATTTCTTTCTCATTTCAACTTAAAGGTACAGCTCTCTTTAAATATACCACACATGCTCACAGAGTAAGGGCCTTATTTGGGGGCAGGAGGGATATGTTCGTGGCCTATGGGCATGATTTTTAGTATTGTAATGAGGATAGGTAAGTTAAAAAACACTTATTTTAAGTTCTTATCAACATCCTGATTAGTTGTTCTCTTTGACTATATACTTTATCACCCTGTTCTCAGTGTCTTCTGAGGTGGGATGTTCCCTTCTATCAGTCTCTCAGCTCTCTTCAAGTTTATAGTTGGAAAACAAATACTTCCCTATCTCTCAGTTCTCCTCTCTGGCCGCCAAATTCTGTTTTGCAAGGGTCACATGGTTCATTGTTTTTACTTACAAGAAAATTCTATTTTCTTTGGGGTATCAACTACATGAAAGACATTGAAGTGCTGAAGTGTGTCCAAAGAAGGGTAACAAAGCTGGCGAAGTGTCTAGAGCACAAGTCTTCGGAGTAGCTGAGGGAACTGGAGTTATTTAGCCTGGAGAAGAGAAGGCTCAGGGGAGACCTTATCGCTCCCTACAACTACCTGAAAGGAGGTTGTAGCGAGGTGGGTGTTGGTCTCAAGTAGCAAGCAATAGGACAAGAGGAAATGGCCTCAAGTTGCACCAGGGGAGATTTAGGTTGGATATTAGGAAAAATTTCTTCACCAAAAGGATTGTCAAGCATTGGAACAGGATGCCCAGGAAAGTGGTTGAGTCACCATCCCTGGAGGTGTTTAGAAGACATTTAGATGTGGTACTTTGGGACATGGTTTAGTGGTGGTTTTGGCAGTGCTATGTTAATGGTTGGACTTGATGATCTTAAAGGTCTTTTCCAACTCAAACGATTCTATGATTCTATATCAGGCTATGAAAACGAGATACTTTCTATGATCTGCAACTGTACTGGGACCACTGAACTGAGGAATGCTTCAAAGTCTGTTCCGTAATGCATCAGTGTTCTCATCTGCCTCCATCTTCTGGTTTGCAACAGTGATCTGGTAGTGAAAGGCCTCGATTACGCTGATAGCCCGCGCTTGATTATTTTTGCCAGGCAAATAATTATAATCTGTGGGAGAAGCAGAAGAGAGGTAGTGTGCGCTGTTTTTGCTCTGACCACTATCACATATTTTGTCCAACTGTGATCCTTGAACAAGGCAGTGGCACTGAAAACCTTGTCATCTTGCATGTGAAAATTGCAAATTTGAAGATCAGAATAATGTTCCAGCTACAATGTGTATCATTTCATAATTCCTGTGCATGATCAGTTGGATGTGACTTTTTAAAGTTTCTTTCTGTCCAAGTCATCAGTGACTGTATCTCCTAGTATAGTAGAATTGTGCCTGGATTTATTCTGGTTATTTTATACAGTATTTCATAATGCAAATTAAAGGAAGAGTTGTCCTAACTTATTAATTCATCATAATGAATATTCAATTATAGTTAATTGTTAAGCTTATCTCTTTGCAATCTCTCCTTCTTCTCTTTTATTCCAGTCCCCTCTGCTGTCCCTATGATGCATCAGGTGAGTCGTACTACCAGTAGCATCACACTATCATGGCCTCAGCCAGATCAGCCCAATGGGATCATAATGGATTATCAGTTACGCTACTTTGACAAGGTGAGCAGAAAGTGATACAGTGGTGATTGTTGTATAGCTGTTACGCAAAAGAGAACAGGGAGATCTGCCTGAGAGATGCACCACTGGGTCAGGATGTATAAGGTGGAGAAAATGATTCAATTATGAGGGAAGAACAAACTGTAGCAAAACCAGAGGTTCATAATATACACTTCATCTAACATGAGTTCAACTGCATTTCCCAACTTGGAACCATCTAGGGATGATGCAGGCAAAAAAAGAGAAGACGCAGCTAAGGTAAAAAGTTATGGCTAACAACCTAATAAGTTTAGCACCAGCTGACACAGGTAACAGTGGAAGGAGCTAAAGTTTTCAAATGTGTATATGGGAATCGGGCTCACTGCAACATTCTGTCATGTGTTTGTGGAGGGAAGTCCTGTGTCCCTATTTATGCCTGGATGGACATCTCTAAGAAATTTTGGGAGGAGGAATGCACTCTTTCATTCACTAAGTGGCAGATATCAGTTACTATTTATGTGCTGGAATTATAGGGTGGCAAATATAAAGTTGTTGTCCGTTCACATCCTTCATGACTCCCAATCAAACTGATTTGAAGGGAAGAGGTACGCAGGGCTGTTCAGACAAGCTCCCATTCCATATTCTTGAGCTTTCACATAAATACTTTTCCAGGATCATGCAGGGCTACTGTTTTTCTAGCAGTAAAGGGGCCTGCTGTTTGTAATAACGTGTCTAGCAGCTCCCTGAATAAAGCATTTCAGGTGTTCTTGCTCTAATTCTCCTAGGAGAATACATGAGTTTGGACCTTGTAGAAAGCAAAATTTCAGGACAGGTTAGGGCTTTTTTTTATGGATGTGCTTAGCAAGAAACCACAGGGCAAAGTAGTTTTGTCTCTCACTTTTGTTTAGGTCAGGACTGAGGGTCTTTGGCAGAGCTTTGTGGGAAACCCAAGTGTAAGGGAATGAAAAGCAGCAATGAGCAGCAACAAGTAGTGTGCAAGGAAGTCAGATCTGGACTATCAGCCATGTTTGGGAGGCTCTGTAACAGAGTCAAAGAATATTGGGCTGACATGGAACTAGCATTCCTTGAGGAGAGCCAGTGGTGTGGGCAGAAGTCTCACATTCCTTTTTGGTCACTGACATTCACAGGCAGAAGATGAGGATAATTCATTTACCTTAACTAGTGAAACCAACATGGCCACTGTATCAAATCTGAGCCCAGGCAAGATCTATGCCTTCCAAGTACGAGCTAGAACAGCAGTGGGCTATGGCCCATACAGTGGAAAGATGTATTTCCAGGCTTTAATGGAAGGTAAGTGCTACCATTTTGTACTGAGATCCGCACGTGACCATCTTTCACCTGTGTGTATCCCTGAGTGTATTAGCTTATCCTCTGAGGACGCTATCCAACACTCCTACACAACTTGTATTTCTGTATATCATAATTTGCATATGCAGATTTGTTCACTCAAAGATGCTTCATGCTGTCAGAGTGTATTGTTTATACTCCCTTAGCCTTTGCTACTGCCATATTCCCCAGTCCCACTCCTTGTTGCCTCTGACCAGCAGGATAACATAACCAGCTCTTAAAATACATAACACTATACGCTGCTGTAGTTTGGTCTCCAGCTGTCACAGGATATCTTACAGTTGAATACTCTATGAAAGTTTTAAAGACAGGTGGGACAAGGGCATATACACAGAAGCTTGCCTTCCAGCAGTATCACCATCCATTCATGCAGAGTAACATATTATCATGTGATACTCTTTGGTCTGGATCAAAGAGTATATGTCATCTACAGTCTAAATTAATAGGGACAATGGGATCAAAGCCCAGATATAGAGCTAGCCTATACTTAAGTGGCTAGTCAGGTGTCAGTGGACCAGGGGAAGGAAAAGTGGATTCAGAGGGAGCACTGGCTTTTCAAAAGTAGGAAGGCAGGCACTGGAGGAGCACAGTGACTGAAGGGGTAAAGGGATAACCAAGTCAAGCATTTGTTGAACTGTCAGGACTAGCCTGGGAAGCAAAGGGCTGGTAGGAATGGAATTATGGGTGACACCTAGTTGAGTAGAAAGGAAACCCTTAACAGTTCCTGTCCTCTGCATTTGTGTGTGTGTATGCATGTGTCTTCCTTGCTAGGGGAGCGCTCGGAGATGGTGCAGGACCGACTGCCGCTTATCGTGGGCTCAGCGCTTGGTGGTCTAGCCTTCTTGGTAATTGCTGCCATTGCCATCCTTGCCATCATCTTCAAGAGGTGAATTCCTTGACCTGCTCATGTGCCAGTGCCTGCACTGCAGACAGTGGAACTTTCTTACCCCTGCTACATAACCCCATCCCAAGGGAAACAGCCTGATCTACATGTATCCACATGTCCTTGAGATGCCATTTTCTAATTAAGGAAAGATCTTGCCTCAGTGCTCCTACCTAAGAAGCCTCTCCTTTGGTAAACTGCTCAGATACTTAGCTGATATTTGGCTAGTTGGCAAGAAGAACACAAGAGAAGCATTTTAAAGCTGGTGCACAAAAGGTATTTAAATGCATCACTGTAAAGAAGGGACTGTAATTTGCATTTTAGGCAAGCAAGTGGAGTATTAAACAATGAGGTGAAGAAGGACTGGTGGAATAAATGTTTAGATCCACTGACTTAGAAGGTGCTAAATACCCTTTAATCAAGAACCAAAATACAATAGCTCATTTGCTGAAGAATAGAAGCTGTACAACCCCAATGGTTCCATGGAACATTGATTCATAAAATATAGGTTAAAGAAGGCAAATACCACTTCCCATTTTGGGAAGAAAAAAGGGCAGATAAGTCAATATAGAGATAATCTGTTATGGCAAAAAAGAAGGGCAGAAATTTTAAAAAGAAGAAGAGAGGAGTAAGGGTTGCTAGCAGAGCTGTGTAGAGGTACAAAAGTAAACAATGGGGGTTTGTTATTTGAGGAAAAGACACAGTCATTACCCACTTCTTGAATTTACTGGGGTCTGAAATTAATCCCTTAGATTGTCAGTAATGGTTTTCTGTATCTTTGCTCTACTCTGCCTCTGCACAAAAGGGACTTTTTAGCTTTTTCTGCAGATCTAAAAAATTGTATAAACTACTTAACTTGAAAAAGTGACATCTAGTTTTAGTTATTTCTTTTTTGTTCTCTTCTCTTTTCTACATTTGTGTTTTCCTTCTGTGTATATTCTCTTTTAATATTTTTCTTTCTGGAAAGAAAAGAATTATCAAACATTGTTACCTTTGCATTGTTCCTTCCTTTTGTAGCTTTGAACTGTTAAAAATAGAATTTCTTGTTACAGCTGGAAATGTGATATGATATGCACAACTGAATAAAGCGTATATTTTTCTAAAAAAATAAACCAAACCCAGAATAAATTAATATTACCAAAACTGTGTTGGGGAAAGACATTAATAGGTTTCTGTAAATGTATCTACATAAAAGGAAATGTCATAAGAAATAGATTAATTTATGCTTGAAGGCTCATGTGCAATTAATAGAGAGTGGTTCAGAAAAAGTGGAGGTACAAAATTTGTGTTTTAAATTTGTCCTTGGTAAGAAAAATAAGTTTGAAGATGTAGGAAATGAGGAACACTACATGAAATGAGGAGTTCTTTAAAGGGTTGAATATATGTTGAGTCAAATGCTATAATTTTGACTTGTTTTTGTACATTTTTGGTACACATTGTCCAGGCAGTATACGATGTGAAACACTTACCTATTTTAGCTAGTTGGTTTTTTTAATTATGGAAAACAGTTAGTATGTCAGATAACCTATAAAAAACATGAATGTAGACCTGACTTTCAGATGCAGTAGCAGAGTTAGAGAGAGCTCTTAGGTACAGATCCCCAGTAAAGCCAATTTCTTTCCACAGCAGAAAGAACAGATTTTGAAGGTAGAAATATCCATGATTTTGCAATCTTAGCAGAATTTAAAGAGATAAGCCTGACAGGTAAGAGTAATACACAAAGTTTCCCGTTAGAATGACAGAATTAGTCCTGTTAGTAAACAAAATTAATATAATGTTCCATGATACTCTGTCTTCAGATGCTAATTGAATCAGCAGCTAGAAGGTCTTGTGCTGAAATAGCAAAGCATATGAGTTGACACTAATCCATGCATAGAGCAGGAATACTACAGGATACCATAGGGTTTGATTTACAATCTGGTCTAATTAATATGATTTAGAAAAGATTGTAAACTATCATGAATTGTACGTTTTTGGAAAAAAGATGTGAACACTGTTGGGAGCAAAGGAAGTGGCTTGAAAATGGAATATAGAGCAAAACAAGAATAACAACTAGATCATGTGGGAAAAAAATTGCTTGAATCACACATATTTAAGGGGAGAATGAAATCTGAGAAACACCTATGCTCAGAAGGACCTAAGCTTACTGGAAATTAGATGCATATATGCAATTAATATTACAGTAATAAAGACCATACTTGTTTTGATCTGCACATGCAAAAATCACACCATGGAACAGATTTCTGTCCATCTGGTTCTGTGTGGGTTTTTCTGGGTGCCATACTTATGAAAAGAATAGTTGAAGTAAATGCTTTTAAGAGACCAGGAGGAATAAGAAAGAAAAATTAATCTTTGGGGGAAATTTATACAAATTAAGCATTAGAGTAAATGGCTCTTAGAATGATTTTGAAGAACTTTAAAGGCATCACAGTAGATGGCTTAGATTAGCATTGAAAAGAATAATTTGTAGTAATTAAATGAAATTAAAATGCAAATTTAGCCTGAAGAGCAAGAAAACTTCAAAGACAGTAATGTTAAACTGTAATTTTTTTTTCAGGATAGTGCTAGAGGCCTTATTTTTTGTCATATCTAAAGTGGGAATTCAAACACTGGTGTAAAAACTACCACACAGAAAACAAGCATGCACTGGTTACCAAGAGATGGGCAGGATCTTAACACCCATCTTCTATCTCTAAATTCAAGGATTCTCTGAGTCTGGCATTGATCTACACCAACATCCTATGAGAGACTCTTGTGTGTGTTTTGACTTTCCTTTCCTTTATGTCCTGCAGTAAAAGGCGAGAGACTCCATACACAGACCGCCTGCAGCAATATATCAGTGCACGAGGTAAGTATTCTTGAGCAATGGATGGCAAAGGCCTGTCTCTTTTCAGGACTCATTAACACCCATGTCTATCAGGATTTGATTCTCGTGATGTTCTGGGCTGTCTCTTCCACTGCAGGACTTGGAGTGAAGTATTACATTGATCCATCGACCTATGAA
Organism: Phalacrocorax aristotelis; assembly: GCF_949628215.1. Classification (NCBI taxonomy): domain Eukaryota; kingdom Metazoa; phylum Chordata; class Aves; order Suliformes; family Phalacrocoracidae; genus Phalacrocorax; species Phalacrocorax aristotelis. Next base: position 133,495,690 of record NC_134276.1, on the reverse strand, counting down.
GATCCCAATGAAGCTATTCGAGAATTTGCCAAGGAGATTGATGTGTCCTTCATCAAGATTGAGGAGGTCATTGGATCAGGTAGTTTGAGAACCTGCAGATTTTAAAGTGTCTTCTTGATCACCTTGACACCTGACACACTACTGGCCTGAAATGGACCCAACCATTGTACCTCAAGTGTCTCAGGATAGCTAACCTTCATTTTTACCAAAATTTATCTTAACCTACTTATCCTTAGATGCTGGCGCCAAACAAGTTTAAAACACCCTTTGAAGACTCAGAGCTCCTCATTTGAACCCTGAAGATGTAGCCTCCAACATGACTGAATACAGAACCTTCATCAAGAACTTTACCTTAATCCAAACAGTCCTAGTAGCCCTACTTCCAAGCAGCACCTGGAGTCTTCCATAGTAGAATGTTGTAGAATGTAGAATGTTGAATAAAATTATTTGCTGTGTTTCCTTACTTGAGGTGTGTTTCTTCCCTCCCTGACAGGAGAGTTTGGAGAGGTGTGCTTTGGGCGCCTGAAACACCCAGGGAAGCGTGAGTACACAGTAGCTATTAAGACCCTGAAGTCAGGTTACACAGATGAGCAGCGGCGGGAGTTCCTGAGCGAGGCCAGCATCATGGGGCAATTCGAGCATCCCAATGTCATCCATCTGGAGGGTGTGGTGACCAAGAGCCGACCAGTCATGATTGTCACAGAGTTCATGGAGAATGGATCACTGGATTCCTTCCTCAGGGTACCACAACCACAGTTTCCCACAACCGTTACCTTTTCATCTTGCTGTGTGCCACTCTCAGATCTGATAATTTTGCCAGTCCTTCCTCTTCACCCCTGTCTCTATAAGTCCTCGGTTGCCCTCTTCAGGGGCAATAGAAATAATAGCAAATTACCAGAGTAAGTGGTTTTGGGCCAACATAATGAAAATATTCCAAAAACTTACCCATCGTATAAAATTTCTTCATTATTTTAGACATCTCTAGCTCAAATAATTGATGGTAAACAATACTAAATTGTTTATCTTTATACACAGCCTTCTAGTTCCTTATGTGCATGCTCCAAAGTTTGCCTTTCTAATAATGTTTTTTGGACTTTATTCCACTGAATATTTTCAAGCTTCAACATTGTAATGAAGTAATGAAACTTGTAGTCATTTTTGGACTCAGGTTTCCCAGTGTTTTTTCTAGTAATGAAACATAAATACAGACATTTTTGTAGTATAGATGCTTCACTTCTTTATTTACTGATTCAGATGCTAATTCAACCACAAATACTTTTGCAGGTATATTTTTGAAAAGCACATGAACACATTGTGTAGAACTGCATAGAACCCATTGTAAATATCTTAAAACAGTAAGAGCAGGTTTGTCTACTCCCATTCATTTAGCCATCTTAGTACGAATTGACGCTAGGCTTAGGATGCTAAAGGCCACAAGATGAGATTTGTCTTCAAAAAAAGATTACCAGTGTCTGACTTCATTTGAGATTCATTGCCGTAAGCCCACCCTCCTTTTTTATTTGCTTTTTTATTTGCTATCCCTGAACCTTCAGATTTTCCTGAATTTATGATATATATTCTCTAACTTCATAAATCAACCTTGTTACCTTTGCTCTTTGTTAGTCTTCCCTGTTGGCTTTATGCTCTGTGGCCACAAAAGTCTATGTTTGCCTCCTCACTTGCAGCAGAAGGAGGGACAGTTCAGTATGTTACAGCTGGTGGGGATGCTACGGGGGATAGCAGCTGGCATGCGCTACCTTTCAGACATGAACTATGTGCATCGTGACCTGGCAGCACGTAACATCTTAGTCAACAGTAACCTTGTGTGCAAGGTGTCAGACTTTGGTTTATCCCGTTTTCTGGAGGATGATGCTTCAAATCCCACCTATACTGGAGCTCTGGTGAGTTACCACTATGGAGTGAGTTACTGTAGTGCTGCCATCTATAATTTTTTTCTATGATCCTCCTTGATTTGATGTACCCTTTTTAGTCCATCCTGAGACCAGTGGGGTAGAGCCTTCTATCTTGTGGGCTATCTGTTCCAAGCCAGCAAAAAGACAAAAGTAGCTGAATACCTGATCCACTCTGCCCTGAGAAATGGAGTCTCAGTGCTGTTCTTTGTGGAATGATGGTGAATAGGACAAACCTCATAACCTGATGTAGGTGGTATATTTCTCCTTTCATTAGCTTCTTACAGGGAGTATAAAGGACTGAAGGAGAGATTGAAGTCCTGTACTACCACCCTTTGAAGAAAAAGTTGGTTTTTTCCTGCAAAAAAAGATAACTGGCATAAGTATATGGGCTTACAACCAACCATCAAATGAACTTATTGCCTACGAAGCTCTGACACCTGTTATATATACCACAAAAGGCATGCGAGTATAATAGGCAGGTTAAAATTTGCATTTGGTATGCAGGGGATAAAGGAGAATTCAGTCACTGAAAACTGAAACAAATTTTAGATGTATGTGTTTTGAAAAACCAGCACCTGAATGATATTTCATCTGGCAGGTCAAGATAGAAGGAGGAGTTAATGCTAGCCACTCAGTGTACCTGTCCTTGGTGTTGCAGGTTGGGATTGTTTAAATGGCTTCAGATTTCCAAATGGTTGTAACTTTCAGGGGGATTTGAGTATCTGTCACCTCTCAAATGCTGCAAAGAAGAGCTTTAAAAGTTAAAATCATCATGGGTTTTGTAGGGGCAAGGGTGCATGATTCTGTTTTTTCATCTATATTTGTTAGTAGAACAAGGTGAAAACCTTCAGCATAGTTTGAATTTAAACCAACAATGTCTACAAGACAGTATCAACTGGGCTGGCACTCCATATTCATAGTTGTGTCGTGTGCTGCCAGCATCTGATCAGTTCAGTGACATAATTTTCACAAGTAGTCCCTATCTCACTAACATTCTGGTTGCTCTCTGACTGCTTTCTAGGGCTGCAAAATCCCAATCCGTTGGACTGCCCCTGAAGCTGTCCAGTATCGCAAGTTCACCTCCTCCAGTGATGTCTGGAGCTATGGCATTGTCATGTGGGAGGTGATGTCCTATGGTGAGAGGCCTTACTGGGACATGTCCAATCAGGATGTAAGTTTTAGAAGTCATGAAAATCTATATCTGCCTGTCTGTCCTATATCAGTCAAGTAGAAGAAAGTCATACACCACCAAGTGACTGAAGCTTGGTTGTCTTTTATTTTCCCAGCTGTGATAAAACTTTGTTCTTCTTTTCCTGCAGGTAATTAACGCCATTGACCAGGACTATCGCTTACCACCACCACCAGACTGCCCAACTATTTTGCACCTGCTGATGCTTGACTGCTGGCAGAAGGAGCGGGTCCAGAGACCCAAATTCGAGCAAATAGTCAGTGCCCTAGATAAAATGATCCGCAAGCCATCGGCCCTCAAAGCTACTGGCACTGGAAGTAGCAGGTGAGATGAGGATTTAGTGCAAAATAATAGGGCTTGTCTCTGGGTAGGCATCATGAGGAAAAGAAAGCAGTAAATCAGGCTATACAGTATTCTTTTCCAACCCTCTCATCTAAGACTGGGACCAAATAGGAAGGGGAAATAAACATGGGGGAGAGGGTTAGAAGAACTGTATATTCTGATTCACTTAATGGGTGATGAGGAGTTCTGAGCGCCAAATGTGAGGAAACATAAATCATGTGGTGAGGAGCACTAAGGATGAACATGAGTTAGGGATCTTAGGGAATGAAGGGGGGATCACATTTGGGTGCAGCTACACAAGATACTCTCTGATCACGCAGTATTGTTACACAAGAGGTGGTGAAGAAAAGAGCTTAGCTTATGGAGGGAAGGAAATCTGTAGCTAAAATAGAGAACTGCAGCTTGCAACCCATATTTTCCCAACTGCATTTTGCAGCCTGATGGAACCAGAGGCAGGAGGTCAGGAAAAGAGAAGTCTTGGGGGGTGGTGGGGTGTAAATGGTGCCAAGATTAGATGGCTGTTGGGCTGATGATGGAATTGCATCCTGCTGACCTGGAGGGTTTTTCCGTGTGGTTATAGACCTTGTCTCATTGCAAGGTACTCCACAGCTAGGGAAGAGGAAAAGTACCTAGTCATGCCCAGATTACTGAAGAACAGCACATAAAGACAGTTATAGCTTTGGGACCAAATCAGGTGACAGGGAAAAGAGGAAATGCCATGTATATACAGTCATTTCTCTGGCCTTTTACTGCTATGCTTTTATCTGATGAGTGTCGGAACTGAAACAACACACTCATTTTCTCATAGGTTACTTTCTGATCCAAGGAGTGCATCTAGGAGAGGGAGAGCTAGTCATAAAGGTAAAAAGTTATAAGGTCTCATCTCTGTGCCTCAGAAACCTTGTCACTGCAACTCTTTGCCCAGCTAATAGGGCTAGAACCAGAAAGTGTGGAAAGATCTGGGGTAACAAGAAGAGAATGTGCGTGAGAGAGTATAAAATTGGAAGGAAGGATCAATTTTGTGTCGTGGGTTGATTGTTGTCAGGCAGAAAAGGGAACACAGGTAGTCTAGAAACAGGGCATCAAGGTGGGACTTTAGGAATCAGGTTGTGAAGAACAAATATCACTGTTCTGCTCCATTCTGTTCTCTTCAGAGGTTGCATTCTCTCCCTCTCATAACTTCAACCTTATTAATGCGGTCAGCTGATGTTGATAACTTGGGTTTTTAGAGCCTGCCTCTTTTGCAGACCAACTCAGCCCCTACTGAGCAACTGTCGTCCAGATTTCCCGTCTCTCAACAATGCCCATGAGTGGTTGGATGCAATCAAGATGGGCCATTACAAGGAGAATTTTGACCAGGCTGGTCTGATTACATTTGATGTCATATCACGCATGACTCTGGAGTAAGTAGAGGGGCAGAGAGCAGAGAAAGTGAACGCCATCTCAGAAATATTTAGTAAGGGCTATATGGAGCATATGTACTCATGAAAAAGGAGAGGGAAGCTAGAGCAAAGTAGCTACTGTTTCTTACATCTTATTAGGGCCTCTGGACACCCTCATTGCCACTGTACATTTGTAACCTGTTTCTGTAAGCACTAATACTGATCCCATGTACACTACCAAACATACTGTCAGTGTTGCAGAGACTGTTACATCAAAATGTTGATGACAGCTACCACAGGTAATAACCATTTTTAAGGAGATCTGCAGAACCAGCCATTCCATATACTGAGTTGAAGTGTTATGTAGAACACAGAATCCAAAAAGGAACATTCTTAGAATCATAGAATGGTTTGGCTTGGAAGGGACATGAGCAGGGACATCTTTCAGAAGCTCAGGTTACTCAAAGCCCTGTCCAGTCTGACCTTGAACACTTCCAGAGATGGGGCATCCACAAGTTCTCTGGGCAGCCCGCTCCAGTGTCTCACCATACTTCCTTATATCAAATCTAAACCTATTCTGTTTCAGTTTAAAACTATTGTCCCTTGTCCTTTCACTACAGGCCCTGGTAAAAAGTACTTATCCATCTTTCTTGTAAGCCCCCTTTATATATTGAAAGGCTGCAATAACATCTTCCTGAAGCCTTCTCTTTTCCAGGCTGAACTCTCAGCCTTTCTTCATAGGAGAGGTGTTTCAGCCCTCTGATCGTTTACATGGCCCCCTTCCACTGCTTCTTTTTGTATCAAGTTCTGCGGACACCCCCTCCACCCACCAACATTTGCCAAGCAAAAGCAGAAGGCTCGTCAACTGTTTCTCAGACAGATACACATACATGTATATCCATACACATTAATTTGGATCTACAGGGAAATGGACTGGGACCGTTCAGAACAAGAATCACATTTTGATACCTTCCACATCCTCTATTCTCTTGCAGAGATATCCAGCGTATTGGCATCACCCCTGTTGGTCACCAGAAAAGGATTCTAAACAGCATCCAGCTCATGCGAGTCCATTTGAATCAGCTTGAACCAGTTGAAGTGTGATGTTTGCACCATCCTTATTCCACTAGTCTCAAACTCTGGAAAGGTTCTGGGAGAATTCAGAGAGATTTCCACTGTAAGAAAAAGAGGTGTCAGTATGCTGAAGACTTAATACACCCAGAGAGTGCACACTACATGTCCTGTTCCATGAACAAAAACAAAGCTTTGCAGTGATTTGGAAGCAGAGCTAAATAACTGGTGGCATTTAAATGCGGCTGACATCATACACTAGGATTGGGTTGGGGGAGGGAGAAGTTATAACATGGGGAGGAAACAAAATAATAGCTTGGACAGATCACGAGCACCTTTTGCTTCTCTGCCAACAAAAGGTATCAGACAACTTTACAAAGCCATCAGCAGGCTTTATTGGTGGCTGGGAGCCCAGCAAAGCTACAAAGACATCATAAAGGCAACAAAAAATTACCTTTTTTTCCCCAAAGAATGCCATCATGGTGTGAGAGATTATTTTTTAGATGGAGATGAGCATCCTGGTGGTATGCCAGGCTGTTCCAGAACTCAAGCAATAAAACATGTCACCTTGTAAAGAAGTTGAGAGTAAAGGGCTCAAAATTCTATGCTATTTCATGTGTAGTTCTTGGGTCTGTTCCGTGATCCAGGAGGGAAACTTACTAATCCTTGTGCTGACACAAGGAACACCAAGTCCTTGGTGCTACACAACTCTATTTGTGGGACTGCAACAGAATAGAACAACAAGGTTTCCTAGAATCCATCCTGCTGGATCTGCAAGTGGAGAGGGAAACAAATAGCTCTGGTCCTCAAAGTCCCTTCTTGAGAGGAAAGGCATAATATTCTGATATTCTAAAATCCTAAGCACCCAGAATTTGGGGTTTGTTCTCTTCTGACCCCACTACAGATATTTAAGAGCATGACAGAAAAAATCTGAAGTCCTTTGCTTTTGAAAAATATTTGTGTTTTTTTTTCTCACCCTAACCAGCTACATCGGTGGGCACAGCTGGTTGAATACTGTTTCTAAAGAAAAAGCAGACCTGCAGTAGCCAAACTCCAAATAAACAATTGGAACAAGGGAGGGGAAAATCTTTCACAAGTTCTTGTCAAGAGTGATCAAGGAAGGATACCAGTCCCACAGGTGACTTCAATCCTTAAAAAAGAAATAACAATGTCCTTGGGATCAACGGTTAGAGGTGCATGAGAGTGCGTGAGAGTGACCAGAATGACAGGTCTTATATCTCCCTTCAAACAGACTAGTATCTGCTTGAGGAAAGATCTGCTTTGAGGAGGAGCAGAGCTTCAGGACTGTATCTTTGTAGCTACTCCTGTGCAGGAGTATGAAAACATGAAGCTGAGCTTGAGAGGAAAACTCATTAACTATACACTTGTCCACCTCACCAACACATTGGAAGAGAAATGGAAATAGCCTTGTTAAGCAAGACCCCAGTGAAGACATTCCATAAAAAGATCTGTTCTTTGTGTCTAGAGAGAAAATAACCCTAGCTGTTTTGATCTGTGCCCATCTGTTGGCTAACTGTGAACTAGTGTCATGGTTCATGAACTTACTGTATTTCTCCAGCTGTCAAGGTTAGAATAGCATGACTTCTGCAGATACTACTGCTGTACAGATTTAAGGATTCCCCCAGTCAAACCAGCAACTGAAGACCTAGAAGCCACATTTAATAGTTACTGAAGAGTCCCATAATATGGTAGGAGATGCTCCAGAATAGTTTTACTAGAATAGCCAACACAGTTCAAACTCTTTATTACACAATTAGAGCAACATTGCTGTTAAATTTTTTCAGTTGAAGAGGGAGAATAGCAGTGGAATTTTCAAGATATAAAAAAGTCAATACAAAAACAATACAAGGAAACAAGAATAAAACATTCACAGCTGTACAAAGTGTGAAAATTAAAAAAAAAGAACACAAAAAACACATCAGACTACAGTGAGTCCTACCCTTGAAAATTTGAGTCTGTTGCTTTTTAAGGGGTTTCTACAAACTTGTAATATTCACAAATTCAGCTACATGTATGCTGACAACTGTCAGTTCCACCTACAGCATCTGAGACTGAACAAGTGCTGTCCTCTTCAGAAAGCATATTGAGCACGAGATGTTGAGGGGAATCTCTGGTGTCTAGCACATTCCACATACAGCCACCAGAGGACAACAATGCAGGTATGCATATCCATATATGAGTGTATTCTAGAAGTTCTGCGGGTGATTTGGGGAAAACACAGCAGGCTATATTTTCCATGCCTTGGGTGGTCAAGATTAGTGGAGAAATTAGTGATCTAGTTCAAATCCTATGGCCTCTTTTCAGCCTAGTCGAAACTTATATGCAGAAAATGCATTCCCTCCATGCAGTGGGAGACAAAATGGGAACCTTGTCTGAATCTCATACTGATGACAGTGAGGTTTAATAGAGCTGCAGTGAAATGAACTGCTTGGTGGCAGGTCAGGCAGTAGCACATTTACTTTTGCAAATGAAGTCTATGGCAAAGTTGTTTTCACAGTCAGAGTAAAGGGATTTACAATACCAAGGCAGGCAAGTAGTGATTGGACATCATAGATCTCTTCTTCCTCCTGTTCTAAGGTAAGGCTGAAATGTCCCTATGTTGGCTGCAAGGGGTCAAGTGTCAAGATATCCTGGCTGTGGCTAGGCTACACAGGGACAGGCTTGGGGTCACAGATGGAGTGTGAAAGGGTAACTTCTCTGTCTCCTCATTCTCTTTATTCCCAGGGTGTTCCCTATTTTCAGGGAACTTGCCTTCTTCCATAATTTGGGATGCAAAGGCTCTTGTGTTACAATGCATCTTGTTATTTGTCATCATGTCAGTCCTCAATTCTACAAGTATGGAGGAAAGGCAGTCATGGCAAAAGTGTTAGACATATCCTGATTTCACTTTTCTCAGCCTTATGTGAAAGGAGAAATCCTACATTCTGTTCCCACAGATAGAACTGGTCATCTGGGATGTCCTGCAGTATATAAGCACCCTCAACAGGTAGGGATGAGAATCAGGAGAGAAAGGAGTGGAGCTTGCTCAGGCACCTGATAATCTCTCCTTCTCCTGAAGAGTGAGAAACAATGCAAAAAAGACTTACAGAGCCATATTCTTTGCCAGAGAAGCAATAGGAGATTATTATGGTTTTGCCCACATTTACTTCATGTGATATATATAATATGCAGTGCATAGGAAGACTGAGTAAATTAAATGCACAGGTATCAATGTGTAGACCTTCATGAAGGCATTGGGCATTTGAAAACTCAGAAGTACCTACAGGTGGAAATAACATATTGCAAAGACTAATAGCTCTTCTGCTTGAACACCAACTTTCCACTATCTGGAAACAGGAAGAAACTTTACCTTAAGGCAAGCTGTTTTGTAATTATTCCCCATGAGGTTCCTTGGACCGGTCTTTTTGGTGTCTGTTACTGGATAGTCTCCCAGAGAGACAATTGGGTCTGCACCGGTGTGTCAGTTAAGAGCACATCAGGCAAGCAAGTTCACATCTATGCTGCTTCAGCAGCCAAGTGGCATTCTCAGCTGGGAGCTACATGTCTGTGTAGCCCCTGCATCACTAAGGCATGGTGTGTTTATATCAAAAGCAGGCCCTGCTACCCAGAGTGTTCAAAGACAAGCACATAAGCTAAGATTTTTGCATCTGTGCCTGAAATGATGTTGAGGAAAGGCTCAATGACTGTATGACTTACACAGTGATTTCTATGTTTGGCACCCAAGTATCCCCAGCGTATGTGCAGATGATATGGCTTGCAGTCCCTATTTTTTTGTTTTGTTGGTTTTTTAAAATTCAAGGATGTAATCTTAGTGCATACTTTGACAGCACTATATTAGGGCTAGTTGAGGGAGCACAAGCTGCTTAATGCCACTGAAGGAGAGATTAAAGAATCTCTCTCTTTAGTACAAAAATATTCAGCACCTGGGACTATCTAGAAAGAAGGAGGCTGCTGTATCTTCCCTAGTCCAAGACAATTCACATGTTATTAAGCTGTATGAAATCTTTGGGTGTGGTGGGAAATTATGAGCAACACGAAGGAACTTACATGTAATAAACAAAGGTAGAGCTGTCCCTACCACTGGATCTTCTTTGGTCAGGGACTCCAGCCAACAAATCTACCTTCGAGCTAGTTTAAGTGAAGGTAACCAGCTTGAATCTATTCTGCCTTTGGCACGCTTTCTCAGCAGTCAGCTACACAGTTCTTATGCATACAGGTGCAGCTAAGCAGTAGATTTGGGTTCAGGACAAAACCAGTTCTTCCCTGAAACCAGCTGATGCTAGAGAGGGTAATGCAGTGGGATGTTCACATGTATTCCATGCGAGCAACTATTCATGAGTATCAAGCATCCTAGGGATTGTGGATCATATGTAAATTTGTATCTCTGGATATCATTAAAAGACAGTGTGGAAGAGCAAACCTCATCTCCTACTAAAAAGCTAGTTTAATCCTTCACTTTTCAAACCTAAATGGAAAAATGGTGCCTCCCTCAGAATTTACTTTTTTTTTTTGTGTGGCATTCAAGACCATCATGCTCTGTGTATGAATCTGTTCCACTTCTGTGTTACTGAAAGGGCTGCACTGAGCTAATGAAAAATAACTGTGTCTTCTAGAACTTGCTGGTTTGTAACTCGGACCTGTTCAAAGAGGAATTTCTCCCCTTGATGTTCTGCTACCTGAATTACAGAAGAGAAGGTCTAAATGCCCTCAAAAAGCCTTGTAGCTTATATATCTTATCTTCCTTTTCTGGGTGATGAGAAAACTGTCTTCCTGAAATAGTCTCAGTTGAAACATGCACATTCATGAAGACATATCAAGATTTCTTTCTAGTTTCTGGCATGACCTTTGTTCCTTGAACAAAGAGAGTAATGTTTTCTTTTAGTCAACTGATGTAACAGCAGGTTGCTGGTATGAGTACAGTGAGTTGGCATCTAGGCATCTATGCCTCAACTAGTTAATAGAGTTTGGTCTGTTATTTATGTCTCTTATACAAGACCAAGAGTGCTTAGCTAACACTAACAAGTGTGCTGTTTGCTTCTGAAAATTATTCCCTTGAAATGAGGCCATGCTAAGTAAGGTTGGATTTTTTTCTAGTTTACAATGGCACTGGAAATTATACACACTGCTGGCTAAAACTAGAATTTTAGTTACATCTATGCAACTCTCATTGCATCTTGGTAACTTTTATACAAACTTACTACTGACCATGCATTTGGACAGCTGTAACAGATTGATCATTTACAAGCAACTCTGTTAAAAAGGACAGTAATTATAAGGTACTCTAATGTCTCTACTATAAGTTGCAAAACTGTTGCTATTTTAACCTGTCATCTCTGCAGACTTATAGGAAGAACAAACAACAACAATAACAATGATCACGATAAACAAATGTGGTTTTCCCCAATGAAGAGAACTACAGTAAAAGTAGCAATAGTCCAACAGCTGGGTTGCCTGCAATTTGTATTGAGAAGCAATGTATTTTTTTGACAGGTGAAATATTGTTCCAAACTGAAAGATCAGTCTATCAAACCTATCAGTTAGGAAACTAAATGTCAGTTTAGGGATCATGTTAACAGCTGCTTAACTGCATGCACATAGAACTTAGTGAGGAGGTAATGTTTATTCTTAGGACTGCTTGACTGTTTTCATTCAAATCTGGGATGCTTTTTAGACTTCTTGAGAAAATAATGCTAAGTTATTAAGCTAACACTGAGGGTCTTAGGTTGAGTAGCTTCACACAAATATATATCATAAAACAATGAACTGTTCTTGAGACTTCTCTTATCCAGCAGCAGTCAGAATGCAGCACAACTAGCAAGCTGAACTGTAAGTTCAGCTTTCAGTACCACAGACCTAGGTGTGGTCCATTTTCTTACGGCTGTGAGATGATGTCTTCTCTTCAGAAAGCAAATTTCTATGCTTTGCCCCTCTTTATGGACCCAAGTCTGCACGTGAGATCTCCAAATACCGTGCAGGTTAAGCACAGTACTAGCAATAAGACCAAGTCTTCTCACAAAGAACCATGAGCATATTGCCATGAAAATTAAGGCAGAAGAGGAAACACTGATCATCTAGTCTGATCTCCTTTAGCTTCCAGGACATTATATTTCACCTCTTTACCCACTACTGAGTTTAACTTAAACTTGGCTGAAGAATCTTTGCTAGAAAGGCATCTAATCTTGATTAATTCAGGAATAATGAATCTACCAGACACCTTGGACTGGTTTTCCCCATGGCTACTCAATCTTACGCTTACGGTAATTTTTAATTGCAGTTTGCCTGGCACTTTTTGTGCACTACCCAATTAGGATAAAGAGGTATGTGTAATCAGGTATTTCTTCGTTTTCCACCATCATGTATTCACCACTTTATACTCTAAAAAATTGAAATACTTAAATGTCTCCCTGTCACATGTCCCATTTGGCCCTCACATCATTGTTATGGTTCTTTCCTTCATCACATTTTTAGGCATCCTTCTTACGAGGAAAATATCAAGAATAGACAAAATCAGACTCACTAATACCATACATGGACAGAAAATCAGCCTCTCACACTGACTGTGCGCTGCTTTTTCACCCACAAACCACAGTAAGCCTTTCACAACTGAGTTCTTTGGCTGCTAGGACACCAGATCCTTCTGCAGAAAAGTTTTTTAGGAAATCCATTCTATGTAGCTCAAATGTGCATTCTTTCTTTCCCAGCTGTCAAGAACTAGCCTTAGATGAGAGTTTCCAAAAATGGATCTTTATATTGGTATTTTACAATACTAAGCAGTCTTTCATCAGTATTATCAATCTATTCTACGAAAGAAAAGACCATGAAATGGTCCACAGGTCAAGTTTGGACCACATACAGTCCATTTTATCAGAGCTTTGCTATCCAAATCTCAAACCAAATAGTCGCAAGAACCACCTGAATTGAGGAAAATGTATCAGTGTCTGCCACTTCTTCCATAGCCACAGTTTTCCTTTGCTTATATGGGGCCTCTTTGTCAGAAGAGCTAGTCCTGCATTGTAAGCCCTTCTTAAACACAGTGAGGACTGAACTTCACAATTTTCTGATATGCCAGTGCAAAGGAGTCCCAAATCCTGGGCCATACTGCTACTGCATTTTTTTCCATTACAGTTAAGGATTTACAAAGATAAAACATCTAAACAAGGAAAGGCTTTTTGTCTCCATCACCTAAAAAGGTAATGGCCTTATCACAAGTAGGCCTTACCACCTGCCAAATATTTGTTCATGACTGCTGTTTTGTATTCTATCATTTTTTTCCATTCCTGCTTTGATTTGCTAGGTATATTCAGAGAACACCTATCATAGAATCATAGAATCATAGAATCATAGAATCATAGAATCATAGAATTGTTAAGGTTGAAAAAGACCCTTAAGATCATTTAGTCCAACCGCTAACCTATCACTGCCCAGTCCACCACTAAACCATATCCTCAAGCACCATGTCTACCCTTCTTTAAATACCTCCAGGGATGGAGATTCAACCACTTCCCTGGGGAGCTTATTCCAATGCTTGACAACCCTTTCGGTGAAGAATTTTTTTCTAATGTCCAACCTAAGCTTCCCCTGGCACAGCTTGAGGCCGTTTCCTCTCATCCTATCGCTTGTTACTAGGGAGAAGAGATCGACCCCCACCTCGCTACAACCTCCTTTCAGGTAGTTGTAGAGAGAGAGATAAAGTCTCCCCTCAGCCTCCTCTTCTCCAGACTAAACAACCCCAGTTCCCTCAGCCGCTCCTCATAAGACTTGTTCTCTAGACCCTTCACCAGCTTCATTGCCCTTGTTTGGACACGCTCCAGCACCTCAATGTCCTTCTTGTAGTGAGGGGCCCAAAACTGAACACAGTATTTGAGGCATGGCCTCACCAGTGCCGAGTACAGGGGCACTATCACCTCCCTGCTGCTGCTCGCCATGCTATTCCTGATACAAGCCAGGATGCCATTGGCCTTCTTGGCTGCCTGAGCACACTGCTGGCTCATGTTCAGATGGCTGCCAACCAACACACCCAGGTCCTTTTCCTCCATGCAGCTCTCCAGCCACTCCTCCCCAAGCCTGTAGCGTTGCATGGGGTTGTTGTGACCCAAGTGCAGGACCCGGCACTTAGCCTTGTTGAATCTCATACCGTTGGCTCCGGCCCAACGATCCAGCCTGGCCAGGTCCCTCTGTAGGGCCTTCCTGCCCTCCAGCAGGCCAACACTTCCACCCAGCTTGGTGTCATCTGCAAACTTACTGAGGGTGCACTCAAACCCCTCACCCAGATATTCAATGAAGATATTGAACAGGACCGGCCCCAACACTGAGCCCTGGGGAACACCACTCATGACCAGCTGCCGACTGGATTTGACTCCATTCACCACCACTCTCTGGGCTCAGCCATCCAGCCAGGTTTTAACCCAGTGCAGAGTACACTCGTCTAAGCCGTGAGCAGCCAGCTTATCCAGGAGAATGCTGTGGGAGACAATGTCAGGGGCCTTACTCAAGTCCAAGTAGACAACGTCCACAGCCTTCCACTCATCCACTAAGCGGGTGACCTTATCATAGAAGGAGACCAGGTTAGCGAGGCAGGACCTCCCTTTCATAAACCCATGCTGGCTGAGCCTGATCCCCTGGTTGCCCCCTTGGACCTGCTGTTTACAAACAGAAGGCCTGGTGGGTGACCAGGTGACCATGACATGATAGAATATTCAATTCTTGGAGACGTAAGGAAGGGGGACAGCTAAACCACTACCCTGAACTTTAGAAGGGCAGACTTTGGATTGTTAAGGAGTCTGGTTAACAGAGTCCCTAGGGAGGCAGTGCTGAAAGGCAATGGACTCCAGGAAGACTGGATGTTATTAATGAAGGAAGTCTCAAAGGCACAGGAACAGGCCGTCCCCATGTGCCGTAAGTCGAGCAGGTGGGGGAGAACACCAGCTTGGCTGAATAGTGAGCCTTGGCTAGAACTCAAGAAAATAAGGAGAGCTTATCGCCTTTGGAAGAATGGGCAGGTGACTCAGGAGGTCTACAAGGATGTTGTGAGGTTATGCAGGGAGAAGATTAGGAAGGCAAAGGCCCAGCTGGAACTTAAACTGGCCGCCACTGTTAAGGATAACAAAAAATGTTTTTATAAATACATCAGTGACAAAAGGAGGGCCAGGGAGAATCTCCCTCCTTTGTTGGATGCGGAAGGTAACTTTGCCACGAAAGATGAGGAGAAGGCTGAGGTACTTAATGTTTTCTTTGCCTCAGTCTTTAATAGTCAGACTGGTCATCCTCAGGGTTGTCAGGCCCCTCTGCTGGGAGACAGAGATAGTATGCAGAATGAAGTCCCAGTTGTTGAAGAGGTGGCAGTCACTGACCTGCTCCTTCACCTGGATGTTCACAAGTCCATGGGGGCGGATGGGATTGACCTGAGGATACTGAGGGAGCTGGCAGAGGAGCTCGCCAAGCCACTCTCCATCATTTATCAGCAGTCCTGGTCAACCAGGGAGGTCCCAGATGACTGGAAACTAGTGAATGTGATGCCCCTCTACAAGAAGGGTCGGAAGGAGGATCCGGGGAACTACAGGCCTGTCAGCCTGACCTGGGTGCCAGGAAAGGTCATGGAGCGGAACATCTTGAATGCCAGTCACCTGTCCCTTCTTCCAAAGGCGGTAAGTTCTTTTTTTCTTGAGTTCTCGAATGTTTCTCAGTCCCATGGAAATCTTTGAAAATCCTGTATATTCCCAACCATCTCTCAGTTTTTCATTAATAAAATATCTGTGGTTGTGCTCTAGATTTCTTATTGTTGAAGTGCTTCTGGCACCTTTGATATGGTGTGATAGACAACAAGGAAATTGTGTGTTGCAGGGGAGATTACTCTTCACATTGGTGTGGTGAAAGAAACTATCAGTTTGGTGAAGGCAATAATGGAAAAGGGAGCTCATGTCAGGAATCCTTGAACCACAGGATAAGTTTTCAGACACAAGGTTACAATCTCATCTACTTTGGTATTTACCTTTGGGATAAACTGCTATGATGTCTTTATTTCTGACATGCTATCTGTGTGTCTTTGCATCTGTCCTCCTTTTCTTCCTCTTCGTACAATCTGTGACATCAGTGGCATGTCCATGTGTCTTCCATAAAGACTGACTTCAGAATATCCAAGGAAGGCAAATCTTGTCAGTGAACTTTGCTCCAGAAGTTTGGTTTTCATTAAAAAAGAAAAAGGAAGTAGTCTTTAGTCCACGTACCAAAGTGGAACTCTTATCCATGGGGAAATGCCTGACTGAGCCTGCAGGCAGCCAGATACAGTTAAAAGCACCAAATTTTAATCCTGGGTGTTAACTCTGTAATATAATTATACATACAGTAGCTGTTAATGACTTCACTATCACCCATTCCAGCACTAATACAACTAATCTGAAACTTCATATCATGTTTTGTTTTGTGTCCAAGAGCATCAGCTCTTCCATACCCAACTATGAAAAAATTTAGCAACCTCAACTGTGCAATATGAAATTCTGATGTGTGTGGAAAGTAATACCAAAGCAAAGTCAGCATAAAAATTATCTGAAGAACAAAAGGGCACATTGTGCAAATGTATCCATATTGTTGAATAATATTTTCTTCTCAAATAGGACTATTGTTCTGTAGGTCCACATATGTTGTAAGGAAATATTTTATATCAGCCATGGCTTCACAGTTTGCCCCTTAAAGTAAGACAGATGGTTTGTGTCAATGATATTCAAAATGTAGCTGTCTGGAAGTGTGTATATATATATATATAAAATAGTCACAGAATTTCTTATTTACCATTTTGAAATGAAAGATCATTGCCTCAGAGTGCACAGAGACTTGTGATTTAGTCATCTGTCTCTCCTATTTCTTTCTCATGTGAATGCATTTTTTTCACCAGTTCTGTCCTGTAGCCTTCATTTCACATCGCATCACGTCACATCACATCACGTCATGTCACGTCATCTCATCTCACCTCATCTTATGCTTCAAAGAAGCATGTAACAGCCATGGAGAGCAATTTTTCAAAAAGGTCTCAGAAAATATAACAAAAAGCAAAGGACTGAAATCTGATAAGCAGAAGTGTAGGCTGAGTATCAGGAAATATTTGTGATAGTACAGAACTTGGGATACAAAATATTAGGTAATTAGTAGACATGTCAAAGAACTGGTCACTTAAAACTGGAGCAGAAAAAGTAAAGAATTATATGTTAACAGTCAGCAAGGCTCTCTCTTGACACAAAACATTAATCTCTCTATCATAAAAAATTCTCTCGGAAATGTTGGAACACTTGCTGCCAGGATTTCACAAGGTAGAGAAGACGTGAGATCAGCATAGTGCCTTATTGCAGGACAGAATCGTCTTTTCATTGTATTGTTAATCTGAATTACCCTTGAAGAGCAGAAAATTTCTGCAGGACACATGGAAAAGAATGCAAAACCAGAACTGTTTTCATCTCCAAATTTAATTTATGTTTCCATTTCTCTAAATTCCATAACCTGCTTGTCACATTTCTTCTCTCTATAAAGTTGGGTCATTCCCTTAAGCTATTACGGGCTGAATTATCATTTAATAAAAACCGGAATAGTGCAATTAATATAATTAGTTGATTTATGTTAGGCAACAATCTGGCCACTGTATTTAGTAACTGTCAGTGTCACAATCTATGAGTGTAAGCAAGTAAGTTTAGAGAGAAAATTTCTACTACTTTTTGTACTGTCCCTTCTTTTTCAGTCAGACATCTGTGTTGCCTATATATGTATACACCTGTGGTGTCCATATATATATAAATTGTGTTTAAATATGCATGTATATATGTGTATTTACACTTCTGTTTCCATTTCTTTCCTGATGACATTAAAATGTACTCCTACTGAAATTAGCATCACAGATCTTTCCTCCCCATTGAGTTTTCAACATTCTCCTCTAAAACTGCTACTGGGCTATTGTCTAATATCAGATTGAGAAAGCATGAAAGCTTCCAAAAGAGGGTCACGTATCTCTCCATGTACATGCTTAATAAAAGCAACTTTTCAGACAGACATTTTTCAGATAAAATCTGCTACAGATGATGGTCTAATCTTACTCTTTTTTACTTCACTGTAAATATAGTGACATTTCATTGAAGCAAAGGCATTTTAAGTGAACTACATTTATGAGGAAAAAAAGTAATCTTTGAAATAGAGCCATTATGAGACTGATGAACTCCTTTACATCCTACTCATACTTTATAATAAGACTGAAGTGGGATGTAGGCCTTGCACTGCTTCTCTGTACATGATGAACTTCTCTTGCATGAATGCTGAGTAGGTACATCCACTCAGGTTATGTTCTACCCTGTTAATAGAAATTGTAAGTAGGAGCTAAGTTTATAAACAGCAGTTAAGATTAATGTAAGCTATTCCTTTCCCTTCTTGTTTGTCCTTTCTGATGTTTGTACATAATTAAATCTTTTCTTTGTTATGCCTCCACTTGTATTTCATTATATGCATGGTTCTTTCTCCTCATCCCATAAGGTGAAGCGGGGATTGCTTCTTTCACTCCTGCACCAAAATGAAAGCCTGAAAAAAAACCCTGTCTCTGAAACAAAAAATGAAAAAAATTATGCCTCTGGCTGTGTAGCTTTGCAGAAAAGGACCTGGGGCTCCTGGTGGATAGCAGGTTGAATGAGCCAGCAATGTGCCCTTGCCACAAAGAAGGCTAATTGTATCCTGGGCAGCATTAGGAGGACCGTTGCCAGCAGATCGAGGTAGGTGATCCTTCCCCTCTACTCAGCTCTGGTGAGGACACACCTGGATTCCTGTGTCCAGTTCTGGGTTCCTTAATACAAAAGAGAGATGGAGCTGCTGCACAGAGTCCAACGAAAGGCCACTAAGATGATTAAAGGACTGGAGCTTCTCTCCTATGAGGTGAGGCTGATAAAGTTGGGACTGTTCAACATGTACAAAAATCTGAAGGGAAGGTTTAGAGACAGCAGAGTGAGGCTCTGTTCAGTGGTGCCCCGTGACAGGACAAAAACAAAAAATCAGCACAAACTAATACACAGGAGGTTCTGGCTGAACACCAGAAAACACCTTTTTACTGTGAGGGTGACTATGCACTGGAGCAGGTTGCCCAGAGAGGTTGTGGGATCTAGTTAGCCCTGTTGTTGACACATTTGCTCCATTTTCAGTAATTTTGAACCTGTAGGTTCAAAGCAGTTTCTTATTTTTAAAATTCTTCATGGATTTGCTTGTTGTTTGTTTCTTATGTTCTTCTTGCCCAGTCTGAAAGGTCTTCTTACTCCCTCGACCTTCCCCTCTAAAGAACATACATCTCCCATTTGCTCTGCCTTTACCCTTTGCTATGACTTGATTCTTGTCAAAATAATTTTCTCTCTTTCTCAAGCAAAACATCTACATTCCTCTGCTGCTTTCATCTTCAGCAAGTCATTTTGGAATGTTGTTGTGGGAATTTCAAATTAAGTCATGGTGTGTAAATGGGGACATATTTTGAAAAACAGTTTTTTCTGACTTTTTCATTGGTCTTGTTTAACTTCATGTCATTTCCTGCATTTCTTTTAACTACTCTTCAGGGGTACATATTTTATGTTTTGCTGCCTCTGCTGGGAGTGAGGAAATTGTATGTTTACTCATTGAAAAGGGAGCTGATATAAGAGCACAAGGCTTCTTGGGTAAGAACTGCTCAATAACCTCTCTCAGCTTTGCTTAAATAATGTGCTATCAGTGTATTGCATTTTCCCAAACTGTTTCTGACTGCCGTGACTTCATATATGAATATGAAATATGAAGCATATTTTAATCAAAATATGTTCAATGTTTCTTTACTGGAAATATAATTTTTTAACTGTTCTCAAAATCAGGCTTTTGTTAAGTGGAAAAATAATTGTTTTAGAGACAAGATTCAAAGGGGAAAAAGAGGTAATTTAATCTAGTTGCAATTATACAAATATTTAGGTGGGAAGGGACCTCCGGTGGTTCCTGCTTTGGGATTTTCTACTCCAAACCCTTGCTTACAGCAGGATTATCTCCAAAGCCAGATCAGGCCATTCAGGTGAATTCTGAACATCTCAAAGAATTCCCTAGGCTCTCTGGGTACCATTTCTAGCGCTGAGCCCGAACCACCCTCAGGAGGAGAATTTTTCCTTATGTCTTGTCAGAACTTCCCCTAACACAACAGGTTCCCGTTGCCTCTCTCTTTCACTGTGTTGTTCTGAGAAGAGTTTTACTCCTTTTTCCCTTCCCCATGGGTATGGGAAGATAGAAATTATATCTACCCTAGGCTTTTCGAAGCTGAACAGATTAGCCATCCTCAGCCTTCCTTCATATACCGTGTGTCCCAGCACACTAAGTATCATAGTGGTTGTTAACTGTACTCACTCCATTTCATCATCATCTCTGCAGAGCTCAACCTAGGACTTTTTTCTAGATGCAACCTCATATGTGCTGAGGCAAATAATCACTTCTCTTGCCCTGATGGCTATGCTTTTCCTAATACATCACAGCAAGTAGTTAAACGGCATTGTCACGAATGCACACTACACTGCTGATGCACATTCAACTTGCAAGTCTTGTTGCAGAGATGTCCCCTGGTCGGTCAGTCCCTGGGCCTGAACTAATCATAGGTTAGTTCCATTCCAGATGTGGTACTTAGCCTTGAATTCCAGAATGGCAGATTTTTAGTTTCCCTTCTGTTTTTTTCCCAAACCATTATTCAGACATGTAACAATATGTAGGAAGAAAGAGTTCTCACTTAAAATGCTTCAAAATTGTTCACTTCACTGAGCACATGATTGTTTCTATGTAGTTATCTAGATGAGAAAAGATAATATTTGATTCAAGCTTGTCTTTTTGTTTGTATTTGAAAATTACCTCAACAAGTACAGTTGTATTTAGGGCTGTTAGGCTACTTGGCCTAACTGGAAAAGGTAGACCACCATGGCAAAGGGAAAGAAAACTGTGAAAATGGACTATTCAGCATGTAAGTAATAATCAGGCCACTTGCTTTCATAACATACGTATTTCTCAGAGGAGGAAGCAGCAAGAAATCCTGACATCAGCCAAACGACTTTTCTGAACAGTTGCATGTGTAAAGATTGATCAAGTCATTTTCCTCGCTCACGAAAGGACAAAAATTCTCACCAGCCTTTCTGCTGCTTCTAAAATGACTGTGGGAGTAGAAACACTGAAGAACCCTAGCTTATGTGGTTTTACCTTTTCCTGTGAATAGAAGAATCCCTTGGAGAAAAATTTTGCATGCTAAAAATAAGTTTCCATAATAAAAGAAAGTAACTTCTTCATTCCTGGACACTTTACAGGTAGTACGTCAACACACGCAGTCTTCCAGAGTCCTGTTAGACAAGTTCATCAGACCTGTATAACTATCAAGCCTTATGTGTATATATCGAATGAGGTGACGAGCACCTGCTTTAAAAATTATTCCAAATAATATAGAATATATTTTACAGAAGTTTAATTAATATTTTAATTAAGGGATGTTACATTTACTTCATCTTTACAAATTTTTAATGGTAGGCTTTAAAAATTCATGTTAGGCATTTTAGCATCTAGAACAAGCTGCTGAGAATAAAGGAGAGCACATTAGGCACAGGTACAAATGATACTAAGACAAAGATAGAGTTATATAGACAGTGATAACTGCAGCCTGAAGGTTGGTCACTAATTGAGATCTCAGGCTGATTGTCAAATAGCCTTTCCAGATTTTGAGGCTAGCATTCCATGTATATTTGTTTAAATACTGTAACAATATCACAGTATTTAAACAATGGCAGAACTTCAGGCCTCAAAAGTTGCTCAGCCCGGCCTTGCTTTTACTTGAACAAACAGGATCTATTCCTTTTGGTAGAAAAGTCACGTCGTTCAACACAGCACTTCAGTGGTGGTTTCAGAAGTGGTGCCACTTCATTCACCTATCTCTTATAGCTGTCTCATGATATCGACCTGGCTATCTGCCTGGGACTGGGTTGTTGATAGTGTAGGTGTGAGCAGTTCTGACAGGTGGGTTACTGGCCTGCAAAAGATAAATATACAATTTTGTCCAAGACACAGGGCTGACCTGAATCAATTTTTCTGGAAGAAGAGAAGCTAGATACTTATATTGAGCAGCCTATTATTGCAGTGCTTCAATTTGTTTGGGGTTTTCTGTTTGTTTCTTTCTTTTTTTTTCCCGCAAAAATGTAATGATACTGTCCCTGAGAAAACAAGCACAAAATTGAAATGACAGCAAATCTGATGCCAGGTGGAAAAAGTACCAGATATAGACAGACGGATGTGAACTTCTCAGAACTGCAAAATTTTAGCTTGGGTGTTTCACAGAAGTACACTTATTTTGCACAAAACTTGTATTTCTTTGTTCCCACTGTGTTGGGAAGACTTTATGGATGAGGTTGCCTCCATGCTAAATAGGCAGAAAAAAAATCCAGGGCAACATATGTGGGCAAATTCAATGGTTTGTTGCCCTGAATGGAAAACCTGTCTACACAAATTTCTACAAATGCAGACAGATGCAAAAAATAGGATGATTGAGAATTTTCCTAATACTACTAAATCTACATACATTTGCTAACCATCCAGAAAGGAATCCTGCATATCAGTTTCCATGCAAAGGATCGAGATTTAGGTTTTGGAGTGATTATTTTTGAAAGTAAATGTAATTAATTTGGTCTGAGACAGGAACAATATTCTAGTGTATTTTTTAACACTAAAATCTGCAAAGAATTTGCTGAGCCAAGAAATGTCTAGCATGAATCAGCACAAAAAGGCCTACTTCAGGTGACTACCTCTCAAATGCTTCTCTAAACTTGAAACTCTCAGTCTTGATTTTTACCCTAAGATCCTAGGACAGTTTTGTGGTGAGAATATAATAGCCATTCTACGAGTGATGCGAAATGACCACAAGGTAGCAGCAGAGATCTGAGTGGAAAACAGGAAGGGCACAAGGAAATTCATATCTGTCTGAACTCGAGTTAGGAAGACTTACTCAGTATATGACTATAAATAATGTTGTTAAGAACTGCTAATTTCCATACAGTTGTCCTGTAAAATGGATCTAAAAGCTAATTTTTAACCACAAAAAAAAGCAGCAGGGATCTCGGGTTCACTCAGAGTACAGGCCAAGCATATCAGGATGGCACTTCGGATAGGCTGGATTTTATTTGTAAATAGAAATTGTGATGTTGAATCATTGAGAACAACACTGATTTTTACAGTGACTTTTGGGTACTTAGGCTAACAGTTTCTTGGATACCCTGAAACATTTGTGCACACACTCCTTTTTGGCTTAATGCTGTTTCTAGAAATTTAGCTTGCCTTTAGCAGGGATAACATTGTATTATCCACATGTATTTGCACTGGCTTAATAAAGCTAGCACACTACACTTAAAGTGTAACTGCATATTTCTGCTTAGAGGAGACATGTATGTGGCAACCTCAATTAAATAAAAACCATTAGAACTAGGTTTTAGTTCAAATGGCTACAAACATCAACCTAACCCCATCCAAAGTCTCATCTTTAGCTAAGCTATTGACATCTGGGTGTAAATCAGACCCTAAGCATAAAATTTGCACAGGGTTTATGAGGCCAGTTTTACAACCTTGGAATGCAGCTGCTACCTCTAAATGTCAGGGAGTTTGTCCATAAAACAATATAACTGTTATCATTCCCAGGCATGACTCCACCCTGGCTCAGACAATGAGTCTCACTCGTTTCATTTGAAGATGCTACTTTATCAGCTAACAGAGCTCTTGTAATAGAACAAAAAATGCATCCTTCTTTCTCTGCCTGATTTTGTTACATTTTCCTTAACTGTGTCATATCTTTGGGTCCTGAACCCCACAATACAAACTCCTTCCCTGAGTATTACAAACATCATATCCAGGTAATTATGTATTGAGCCCTCCAGAACCAATGTGTTCTTTGAAACAGAGTTCTGCTTCAAAGCAATAACAGCACAACACAAATGTGTTTGGTTTTTTTTTTCCTCAATCTGAGATTGTTACATGTTAGTGAATATAAAACTTTGCTGATTTATTAGACACTTTCTTTAAAAATTGTGTGGCAATTTATTCTGAACACATTTACAACAACTAGAAAAATTCCAGCAATTCTGAAATTAGAACTCCTGTGTTCAAATCAGAGGTCTGAGACCCCCATGAGAGAGTGTACATTTATTTCACCAGAGTCATGTTTCTGGCAGAGAGTTAAGAAATTTGATTCTACCCAAAAGAAAACTGATCTAGGCCAATTTCTCAGAGATCCTGGGGTGCAGTTACACTCATTTGTGTCAGAATCCTACTTACCTGTTTATCCATGCTGAATATATGTTAGTTCACAACCAGCTGTGATTCAGGTGAGACACTTCAGCTTTTGTAGTCCTTTACTGAAAGAGAGTGTGGACCTGTCCAAGATGCCAAATGTGAGGAATTAATGTGTTTGGCAATTTGCTGAAGGGAACTGATGCATGAGCATCACAGAAGTATTCAAATCAGTGCCAGGAGCTTGAAACTGACTGCATTCTGTCTTTCAGTGAGGACATAAAACAATCTTCAAAATGCATCATGGCACTGAATACAGGCTGCATAGTCCTAAGACTTCAACATCTCTGCTCTATGTGTACTGCACTTCCAAACAGCTGAACTATTAATCTGACAGCAAATACAGCTGTTTTTCTCTCTGAGTAACTGAAAATGTTATCCTACTAGATATACTAGAGCATTTTAAACTGATGTCACTGCTGTGTCTTTCAGCTTATTTACCTGAGCTAGATTTAAATGCAACCAAGGCAACACAGACATCACTACAGGTATGAAAACCTATTCAAAAAGCTGAGTAAACACTAACCTACTACAAACATTCCTACATTAAATGTTTCCCACAGGGAATTTCTTCACTATATCTTGTTCTATTGTCTTCCTTGTTTTTGATCTACACATCAAGGCTGATGCAGCATCTAGTCCTTTGTTTAAAAGAAAAAATGAAACTGTTATCTACTCCAAAAGGCAGCGCAATTTGACTAAGTTACACCTCAAAATACAAGGAGGGAAACATGGGATTTTACCTTTACAGATGAGAAAATGTTTTGAAGTATTTTGGAATACTGAGAAAAATAAGCTGATTGAGAAATTCTACAGCAACACGATCCAATCAAAATTTGGGCTGTCTTGAGTCCATCTTTCTCCCTTATACCAGTGCTGGTATTCATATATTTGCGCAAAGAACTGATCTCAGGAAAGAGTGATTCGTGACTAGCTCAATACATGGTTCTATGGGCTCCAGCAGAAAAGAGGGCACAGGGCTCGCACTACAGAGCCTTCTTTTGGTTTGTGCTCTGCAGGTGTGAAACCCCATCCACAGTCACAGCAGAAAAGGGAAAATCATCAAATAATATGGATCAAAAATTACAGATCTTATCTAAAATTAGCTTCCACTTAATCCTGAATAACAGTTATTTCAATGGGTGGGTCCTGCAGTAGCGAATCCACTCTCTGAGAAAACATAGGACATTAGCTCTCTGTCATATGCAGAGTTGTGCCTAGAATCCTAAATTCTATGACTTTCAAGGCAAATACCTTTAACATGTGAGGTAAAGGAGCATATAAGAGTTATGAGGCAGCAGACACTAATTGTCTTAGCCCCAGCCACTAAAACTCAAGATGGTATTATAATCCACTAACTAATATCCAGAAATAGTCATGACAGGCCTGTGATGGCATGTATTTCAACGACTTGTGTACTGTGCAACCAGTTTTTGCACAATATGCTACCTGAACAGAGACAAGAATTTCTTCACTTTATTTTTTCTCTTTTTAATATGTAGATTATCACTGTTTGGTGCCATCTTATAGGAGGTAACTTGACATGTGATTATCAAGCTAGCAAAGTGCAATGTAAGTAGTTCAAAGAATCAAAGTATAAGCAGAACACCTCATATGACTGACAATCTATGGTCATACCAGATAAGAAACTAAACCTTGGTTTCATCTGAACTAATGTTTGATGTCTTCTATAGAGTTGTAGAACAGGTGTAGATAAGCTAGGTTTCGAGAGTATCCTTAACCTTTGTCACTTCAGCAAACGGACATCAAGGTATGATTCTTCTGTCCACATATAGATGTCTAATTTAGAGTTAAATGAACTGATCTCCATTTTATAAAACAAGGAAGGATATGCTGCAGTGGTACCACAAAGACCAAAACAGTTTCAGCTGCAACATACAAAGAACTTTTTAATGAGGCACAGTCTTTTTTCCTACTGACTTAATAGCTCTCCAGCTGACTAGCATAGCATGGACACCCTACTCAGAATAAAGGTTGTTCTCCATCTCTGGCTTTAGCCATGGTAGAAGGACAAGGACAAGGATAAAGATAAAGACAAAAAGACAAAATGGGCTTTATCTCTTTGTTACCATTTCAGCAGAAGGGGGTGCTCTTATATGATAAGTTGTGATCTTAGGTGTTCCTGCCTTCCTTTTTTTCTCCCTACCCTTCTCTTCCACCCCTGTTCTCACCTATATTGAGTTTGTGTTCACTGCTTTTTTGAAATAGAGGGAATTATTAGAATTTAAGGCCAGAAGCAACCCTAAAGTCATCTAGTCTGACCTTCCATATATCTTAGATGTTTACAATTCTCCACATATCAGGGATTTGGTTAAATATGTCTAGATAGAGTTTGTTCTGGAAATTACTGAAGATGAAAAATTTACCATTTCCTGAGGAAATTTATTCCCTAGTTCATCAATATCACTGTTACAGAAAATATCAATTCTTGTGTTTAAAATTAACACTGACTCAAGCTTCCAGCCACTGCTTCTTGTCATGTCACTATCAGTTATTTTACAGAGCTGTTGCAAACCTGGCATTTTTCCTTATGAAGGTACTTTTATAAGGTGGCACTTCTAATTTTTTTTTTTAATAAAAACTTGTATATATACTTGTACAGACTGTACTTTTAAAGCTTCTCAGTGTCAGGCATGTCAGGCATGATTCATTTTTAGGGTTCCCTTCAGCAAGTTTTTAAACTTTTCAGATGCTTTAACAATTTACATATTAATTAATAATTTACATTCTCTCTCCTGCATAATGCTTTCAATATGCATGTGAAAAGATTGCAGTAGTGTTTTTTACAGTTTCACATTGACTGTCACGTTGATTTCTTTGTCCTCTACTACCCCAAAATGGTTTTCAATGGGAATGATTGCCCCCACACCCGGTCTGTTGCTATAGATAGCTTTCTTCTTTAATAGCTGTAAAATAGCTGTAAAGCTGTATTTAAAAACAAACAAACAAACAAACAAAACACCCAAGACTGACATCTCTATGTATGCAGCCAGGTTGCCAAAAAAATCCCAGTGTCTTGTAAACTTGCTGTATTTTAATCTTTTTTTATTATTATTATTGCATCACTGATGACATATTGAACAGCAGTAATATGCTTCTTGTCTCTTTCTGCTAATCTCTGTGTCACCCAGTTACATGCTAGGCTTGCACTGAGATCTGAAAGAGAACCCTGGAGCAAAAGAATATAGTCATATTTCCCATTCGCCCATCTTCCCAGCAGACTGACTAAACAATAATGGGAGCAATGCCGTGGTCCTAAAGGGTTCATCTACAGATCCTATCTGCTGCCTTCTTGCATTACCTCCTGTTATGTGGAAGCACTGCCCTAGAATTTTCTATTTCCTACATCACCCATTCACCACTCCCCATTGTATGAAGACAGACTAGAAATGGTTCTTTGCCCCTCTGGAATAGTCATTCACTCTGAAGAACAGCAGTTAGTGCCTGCTCTTAATTAATCTGTAATCTGTATGCATATGTGGTCAGTTATTGTATCAATACATAGGATTAATTCCTTTCTCTTTAGGTAGGTCACTATAGAGACTAAAATGAATTTTAAGCCTTTTTCTTACCCCTTTATAGAGATTTTGCAACAGACTCTGGAAAGGTTTAAACAAACACAAAAACAGTGGCATTTCTTGAGCTTGAACAATTTCAGTTATTTAATTACACCCAAGGCAAAGAGGGCAACCAATATGTCTGAAGTTCTGTTTGTTGATGCCCTTTTGTTTAGCCAATAGAAAAATATTTCCATGGGCCTGAGCAAAACTTAAGAAAAAGAAAGGAAGAAAGAAGTATGGAAGACAGAGAGGAAAGCCAGAGGAAAAAAAGCCTTGAAACATGATCCTTAGAAGAGACACTGCTTTGGTGGTATGTTTGTTAAATAATTCTGACAAAGTTGAATATATATCCCTTCTACACACCATCATATCTTCAGACAGGGAAGCTCATACATACAGAGCCATATGATTTGCCTAAAGCTATAAACATATCCATTGCATGTATTAGAACTTCACCATTTCTAAATATCAACATAGTGCTGCTCCCAGTCAATAGTGCCCAGGTTATGCCTCTCCAACCCCAAGGGCATTCAGAATCAGAACTTGCATGATAAAAATATGACAGATTCTTTTTGACATTAGTTCAAAATCAGTTCAGGAATGTTTTCTTTTAGACTTGATTCTTAGGAAGCAAATCAGATAAACAGTTTGAAGAGCTGTGGATGGAAGAGGAGCTTGGCATAGATCTTCTTTCTGGAGCAATTCCCTACTTTCACTTCTGTATCTATGACTCAGACCAGGAATACAGCAATTCTAGAATGATAAAACAGCAGACTGATGGGTGTTTTAATTTGTTCCAATTCCCTATCACTGCCCCTTGCTATAGATCATCTCTCAGCACAGAACTGAAGCTATCATATTTTATATCTATGACATGCTCTTGCTACAGTGCCGTTCAGCAACACTCTGGGTGTACATGGGTCATAAAAAAAGGCATTTTGTGACTTCACAATGATGTATATCTGGTTCAGATATTCTGAATAATAGAGTGTGTCTGAACTCAGTGGATTCGCTGATGGCAATCCAGAATTTGTTGCTCTTCTAGAATTTTTGCCCTACACTTTCTTCTCTGACGTAGCACAATCCTGCTGTTGTTCCATCTAAAAGGACAATCACTAGTGAATGATAATGAAGTCTACAAATGACTAGGTAGCCTGGAATGGACTGAGTCACATCATGTACCAACTCTCAGTCACCTTCATCCTCTCACACTACACTCAGAAAGGTCCTCGAACAGGACTTGGTACTTTCCACAACCCAGTGGATTTGGACAAGACCTGAGCCAATGACAGGAATCTGTATCTCTGAGCAGAACATTTCCTTTTATGTCTCAGATACTCAGGTAACCCTTGAAAAGCACCCTGGGAATTTGACATGAAAAACTGTGTGAAAATAATGTGTTCTCTTTTCAAGTAAGCTTGTATTTCTGCCAGTAATCTTGTTGCCCCACAAATAGAATGATGCAACAAAAAGCACCAGCTTCTAGTTTGTGTCTGGTCTTGGACACAGAAAGGAATGCAGGCCCGCTTGTTTCATTCCTACTGTGTTGCAGGTGCACCTGCTGTGCTCCTCATGGTCACCAGGCCAGTCATAGGGTTCAAGAGCAATTTAACAGGATCATGTGACTCTTACCTCAGAGGACTTACTAGATATCTTAAAGATTCCAGTAGCACCACATTATCAGCTGTTTCTGCTGCTAGGGAATGTTCTGTGCTCTACTGAGATCATTGGTGACTCCATGACTTCTTATACAGTGATTCTCCAGAACATCAGGGGTTTTAGCAGAGAATCCTTGGATCCATCCTAGCTGAGATTCAGATGGAATTTCTGTGAAAACTTTTAAGCATTCAGAGAATAGGTTTCTCATAGATGTCACCCTAGTTGCAACTGTCCTGGAATTTACAGACTTCCATATGGATAATCCATTTGACTGAACATCAAAATAAAACAAAAATAATAATAGGAAGACTGTTGTCTGCATTACAGGCAATTTAATATTTATGCTTCCTTTCAGAGAACAGAAGTTTTTAAAACTCCCAAAGTTCCTGATATAATCTACAATAGTATGCAGATAAAATACATTTTATTTCAGATAGTTTAAATATATATCTAAAGTATCTTTTTAATAAAATTAAGATCTCCGTCAAAATTTGTTCTGTTGGTCTAGAGGAATAAAAAAACCTGCTTATAGTTTTTTAATCACAATGACATTCACAATTTTCATGACAAAAAAAGACTAGAAGTGATTCTTTAACGCTGGCATTATTTGCAATAGCAGCTGTTCTCTGGAAAGTGGTCCTGCAAAGTCCATACAGTTTCTAATCAGGAAACATTTGAACATATATATGTTGACAGCTGAAGATATATCTTGCACCAGATGTCAACACTAACAATCCTTTCAAGTAATTTCAGCACATTTCTGATCAAAACTCATAATATCTTGATGTATTAATACTTCCTGTTAGTCTTTCTGTTTCTTACTCTCAATATGTTATGGTGACTCTGTTGGCATGAAATAAACAAATCGAACTACAGTCTTTCCCCTCTTGCTCCTTTCCTTGTCTTGCTCCTCCAAACATACCTACATGTAATTTAGGAATTATCCATACAAAGCACTTGATTAGAATTACTGTCTTAGTAAAGTCTTATGTAACAGCTATTCTGCAAGAATCCAAATAAACACTCTATTCCAGAACAACACAGATCTTTTTCCAGCATAAATAAATATTGTGCTTTGGAAGTATGCACTGTTTTGTAGGAAAAAGTAACAATAAATCACCAGGAGCATTTCAGGAATAAGTCCCAGCAGATTATCCATTAGTGGCTATTTTAACCAAATTTGCTGCATGGACAAGATGTTACTTCATCCTTCAAGGTCCTAAGGAACAAAGTAACAAGAGAGATAGTATCTAACTAACTACTAAAAACTATGAATCATTTATGGGATTTGGATTGAGGCACAAATAAACAGAAGTATCATACATAAAATTTAAAAGAAGAGGAAAACTACCTTATTGTGTCTTTCAATTCAGTCACCTACCCTGTGGCAGCATTGAATTTAAAACCATATAACATATGATTCAGAGCAGGATTTGAATCAAAATCTCAGGAAATGGCTCTTACCAGATTCCTACAGGTATTCTATATTAAGCTGCTCTCAGTATCTCCAGGTGGAAGATAGTTTCTCTCTTTTTGGACTAATTATAAGGAAATGGTTAAAAGATGGAGAACTGTTAATTCTGGACAGATCCTATAGTCCAGTAATGTCAGCAGTGTCCTGCAAGGAAAGACTCATCCCTACTTTGAATCAAGGATAATGACTATTAAAACCTGAGTTTCTCACATCACTGTGGCAGGCCATCTCCATGGTGCTTATAAAGCTGTCCGTCAGCTTTTGTTAAAAAAGGTAAACCTGCCAAAAGCACATTTTTGTGGAGTAGAGCACAAAACCGTGTTTAAGTAGACTTTTCCCCACATTTCTTTCAGTTCACTGAACTGATTATTATGCATGTCCATTTACCTGATGAAATCATCTACCAAAGGCCTTGGGAGTCTGGGGAGGTCATTGCTGACTGGAAGCTAGAAGCTAGCCAACATTACTCCAATTTACAAGAAGGGCATGAGGGAAGGAAGACCCAGGAAAATGCAGACCTGTTAGTGTAACCTCAGTTCCTGGAAAAATTGTGGGGAAAATAATACTAGGTGTGCTACTGAAAGGCATTTAAAGGACAATGCAATCATCAGACACAGTCAACATGGGTTCACAAAAGGAAAGTTCTGTCTAGGTAATTTGATATCCTTCTATGATAAGGTCACCCACCTAGTGGCTGAAGGGAAGGCAATAGATGTAATATTTCTGGATTTTAGTAAGGCTTTCAGTACTGTTGCTCACAGTATCTTTCTGGACAAGTTGTCTAACTGTGGGATGAGCAGGTACATGCTGTGCTGGGTGAAGAAAGGGCAGGACTCAAAGGGCTGTAGTGAA
The DNA here is from genome assembly GCF_949628215.1 of Phalacrocorax aristotelis. Classification (NCBI taxonomy): domain Eukaryota; kingdom Metazoa; phylum Chordata; class Aves; order Suliformes; family Phalacrocoracidae; genus Phalacrocorax; species Phalacrocorax aristotelis. Next base: position 133,463,885 of record NC_134276.1, on the reverse strand, counting down.
TGGGGCTACATCTGGCTGGCAAATGATCATCAGCAGTGCTCCTCAGGGTTCAATTCTAGGGCCAGTTCTGTTTGATACATTTATCAATGATCTAGATGAAGGTGTTGAATACGCCATTAGCAAGTTTGCTATTGATACCAAACCGGGAGGTGCCATTGACTCTCTTGAGGGACAAGAGGCCTTCCAGAAGGCTCCAGATAGACTGGAGCATGGGGAGATCATCAACTACTTAAATTTAACAAAAGCAAATGCTGGATTCTGCATCTGGGACAGAGGAATGCAGGACACAAGTATAAACTAGGAGAGGAGTGGCTGGAGAGCAGCCCTGCAGAAAGGCATCTGGGGATGCTGGTTGACAGTAAGCTTAATGTGACTTAGCAGTGTACCCTAGCAGCCAAGAGGGCAAACCGCATCCTGAGGTGCATCAAACACAGCATAACCAGCCGGTCAAAAGAGGTGATTATCCCACTATATAGAGCATTGGTGGGGCCTCTCCTTGAGTACCGTGTACAGTTCTGGGCCCCACAATTTAAGAAGGGTGTTAAGGTACTGGAATGCCTCCTGCATCAGCAACATCAGCAACAATGCTGATGAAAGGGCTGGAAGGCATGTCCCATGAGGAGTGGCCAAGGACCCTGGGTCTGTCTAGTTTGGAGAAAAGGAGGCTGAGGGACGACCTCATTGCTCTCTACAGCTTCCTGAAGAGGGGAAGTGGAGAGGGAGGTGCTGATCTCTTCACCCTGGCATCCATTGATAAGATGCCTGAGAATAGTTCAAAGCTGCATCAGAGGAGATTCAGAACTGACATTAGGAAACATTTCTTTGCCAAGAGGGTAGTCAAACATTTGAACAGGCTTCCTAGAGGGGTGGTCGATGTCCCATGCCTGTCACTGTTTAAGAGACATTTGGACAATGCCCTTAATAACATGCTTTAACTTTTGGTCAGCCCTGAAGTGGTCAGGCAGTTGGGCAAGATTATTGTTATAGGTTCCTTCCAACTAGAACTGTACTTTCTTATTCTATTATATTTTAATTTAAAAAGAAAATTAAACTGGATTTCAAACATGAAAAAACCTTCAAGTATTTGTGTAGCCTCATGCGACAACAGAGGAGGAGGTGAATACTGGTCAATACGTCATCTGTTCTTGAACCCACTTGAACAGGCTAACTGAGGTCAATGGGTTTGGACAGTGTCACTGAGAGTAGGACTTAGCTCATAAAAATGTAACAGCTGTGGGTTGTGTTACATAATAAACTTTTAGATAAACCTGTTAGAAAAAGTCGCTCTTAAAAATACAGTCATCTATGGTAATGACTACTTTCCTAATACTCTATTAGCAGCACTGCATTCCTCAGCATGTTATCTATGTAATCATCTAAAAGAATGTCCCAGACAGTTCTACATGAAATTCCAGTTCCTGCTAGGTAGTGGGGTGTTTTTTAGATAGCTGAATAAACAATGCTGGTGTAACATGAAACATGAACACACCACTGATAGCACTTGGCCGTACCTACACCAGGAATGCATGTATTGTTGAAAAATGTTCTGCATTTTCTAATGATACATGCATAATTTAATTATATATAATAATTTTAAAATGCATAACCAGAAGATATATAATAATGTAAAGAAATAAAACCTTTGGAAGATCAGCTAAGTCCTATTTCTAATGCAACAAAGAACTACAATATACTACGCCTTATGATATAGTAAAAATTTTTAATCAACATTGACCTACTGGGAGACATGAATGAACCAAAAGGGAAGCTCTACCCTGCAGATTGTAAGGTTGAAAATGGGGATAGGTAATAGAAGTTATCCAAGGCCATGCTCCACAATTAAAATTCAGGGTTACATGATGCTTGTAATGATTTCCCTTTTTACTGTGTGAAATTAGGGTAACATGCCTTGGCCATACTGTGATACAATGGCAGCTCACTAACTCATTGTTCTGTCAGAGAACATGGCCACTCACACATATGATGCAGAAAGATGCAAGAAGTTTTTAAAATGATAATATCAGGGTCAGATTCACTCATGAAGTAGATAAGGCAGTTAAGTGTGCCTATTGTGGGGGTGAGGGGTAGGGGGATGGTGTGTATCATATAAACTAGCATAGCAGCATTGATGATAAAAGAATCAGCAGTACAGTTAACTGTCCCTTTCCTGGTAGAGCTTTTCCTTGAGAATTCCATTAAACAAGCCCCTTGCATCTCTGTGTACAGTAGATTTATGCTACTAGTCATGCTATTAATGTAATCTACCTTAAAAAAAAACCAACAAACAAACAAAAAACCCACAGCTCTTGATTCTCTACACTTTTTTTATTGTGCTGTGCTTTTTATCTTACTATAGTAAACTACACTTTTGGTAAAAAGCACTTTTTTTTTAAGTTGGCAACATCTCTTATTTCGTCCATTATATTAAGGATAGGATCATCTTCTTCTTTCTCACTTATTATTTTAGGAAATATTCACTCTACCACACACCTTCCCCCTTGCTAATCTTTCTAAACGAAACAATTTCTATTCTGTCTCACATCATATTCTCTTCATGCTTTAAGTAAGTTTTTGTGCCCATTCTTCCATTCCAGGCTGAACACATGACTCCAGCAGAACGTTGTCCCATTCATTTACAGATTGGAACAGGAACAAGTTTTCTGAAGGATGTTGGCTCTGTGACTGTTCACTTCTCTCATTCAGCTTGTGGATGCTTCTAGCCCTAAGCATTACAGTATTCTCATTGTTATTCTCTTCCTACTTTTAAATAGGCTAAAATTTAAAAAAAGGAAGTCAGTAACAATGAAAATATTCTAATATCTCATCCCTTTCCTGTTTTCAGGCACATTCCATTAATTTCATTATTTTCTTTAAACAGTTCATTAAGTCAGTGGTAATGAACATTGGTAATAGACCAGGAGGGCTGAGAGGAAAGGTTTCCAGTTCTCAAGCCATATTTTACTGCCTTCATGTTCATGAATTCCTCAGGTGCAAGCTATCATGATTAAGCCAAATAGAATTACTGTATGCACACCCTAAGACTTAATAGAATAAATAACTGATCGAGCCAGTCCTGTGATTCACCTATTTGGCCACCCACAGGAAATAATCATCCACATTGCAGTACTCAGTTTCCCCAAGTACCTTGCAAGAGCAGAGTCCACAGCAGCTACTATGTTAGCATTGTGAAAATTGTTTACCCCAACAAAAGTTTTTTTCTCTTGCTGTATTCTGACCAGCTATAGAGCAGCAGTTCACCTTGATCATCCCTTCTCTCTCCTAAATATCATTTAAGTAGCACTGATGTTATGGGTCCTATGCCATGAATCCTGAAAGTTAGTAACAATGATGATTGTTATATGTAGCTGCCTGCAAGTAAGGATGAGATGCTTCTCACATAGCTAAAACTAGAGGAACTAGTTTGCTACCCACTCAGCAAGCACACTTCAGTGTTGAAGTGGTAGTCCCTTTTCCAGCCTAGTTTCAGACTGTTTGGCTATCCCCCATCTCAGTAGACATCACTGTCAGAAGAGGAGGATATCAAAAGCATGGCAGCAGAGCAAGGTGGATCAACAGTCGGTATGTCATGTCTTGGGTTGCAGCTGCACAACCATTTTGGGGAGGGCCTTAACCCCACCCTTGTCTCTGGCCCAGGTATGCATTCTGCTGTACCTCCTTATGCTGGGGTTAATTCTTGTTCAGTTCACAATGCACCAAGAAGCCTTCCAGCTGAAAACAAGCCTTTTTGTCAAGTTTCTAGTCTGCAACAAGCTCACAGCACAGCCACATTAGCATTAGTGCTTGTACAAGGAAGGTGATAGAGTAGATGTAGAATATTTTGGATGCAGGGAGAAGACTTCTGCTTTCAGCAGCAGCCAAAGCACATAACATCAGGTTACTGTAACCATGTAAATTCAGCCTTACTGAAGAGGCTATACAACTTCTTATTGGAAGACTTTCTTCCACTAGGACTTTGCATGTGGATGATGGAAGATTCCTGTAATCCCTGTTTTACTCTCCTCCACAGTCACATAATTTAAAAATGCTCTAAAAATTTGTCCCTCTTCACAAAAATTTCAGCAGAGAAGAGACATAGCAGAGAGGATATGTAATAAACATGGGTGTGACACATCAAATTTCTGGTTGCAATTGGGCCAAAGGTCAGAGTATGGCTCCCTCAAGACCAGAAACATTTAACGACAGAAAAGATTCCTATGACCTCTGTTGTACTTACCTGAGAATTTGAAGCTGCTGAATTGTTAGTTGTCAAATCAGCTATGCCATTGTGTCATAATGTCCTTTAGCTTGTCCTTAGCATCTTTGGAATGCCCATTTCTTAACACCCACTGATATAGAAAGGAAGAACTGTTTCCAAGCTGCCTGGAGACAGCAATTATTCTCTGCATCCAAGTCTAGAGCAGACAACAGGTAAACACCAGGTGGGGACAGCAGACAAGGAAAACACTTGAAGCAAAAGACAGAAAGGAACAGCAAGTCTTGGACATACCTTTTTTGCTCCAGTAGGTTGATTTCATCCAGACAGCTAGTCTGAGCTCTTTCACCCTCTAAGAGGTGCAAAAAGAGCTCCAGAGCCAGAGGCGCAACCCATTATCCTCAGACAGGACCATCCCCATGGCTCTGAGCCCTCAGCTGAACTCAAACCACCACCTCCATCTCATTCTCCCTTTAATATGTGTCTGTAAATTGCACTTTCTCCCCCTGTTCCACCTGCAGTAACGTATCTAAGTGGGAAACAGGTGCTTCTGCAGAAAAGGTCAGTGCAGAAGAGTGGCAGAGTTGCAACATTTAAGGCAGGCAACTTGGCTGAGTTCCAGAGACTGACAGCCTGCTGGAGAGCTGCTAAATGAAAGAGAGCAAGCATGCACCTCTCTTCCAAACTACTTCCTGGTTTTAAGAGAGGCAGCTTTCTTCAGAAGCTGTAAGAAGTCTACTGTGTTCCCAAAATAGTCTTGTTATACTCTACACAGGACTTCCAGCACATATTTAAAAGAATAAATTTTTAAGAGAAACAGTAGAGTTACAAGAGACGTGCCAAAGGTTGTCAGGGGCTACATTTGCCTCCTGACCTTTTCACTTGCATTCTCTTTCAGTTGTTTTTTTAATTTGCCCCTGTCTGCAAGAGAGGGAACAATGATAGTGCAGGAGACCATGGGAAGGTTTGCTTGAAGCTTTTCTGCTTTGAGTTCCAGGCAAACATTTTTCTTGTGTCTCTTTCCACCACAAGCAAAGTCCACATGCATATGCTCAAAACCCATCCCTGGGTAACAGCTGCCCGTGCTCTTCAGATATACTAAGATGTTCTTTTCCCCGTGTGAGTCATTTAACCAAAAGTATATCAGCAAATGGACTGAAAAGGAGTCCTCTTTAATGCAGTCCTCTGTTGCACCTACAGAAATACCCCTGCAGGTACTTGCTACCCCTGAATGAAAATTTCATCATGCTACTTTGGCAATAAAAAAATGTGTGGGCCCAGGAATCAGGCTGTCATTTCTTCTGTCTCATTCTATACAACTGAATGAGCATGAAAATCACACCAACCCAAAACTGATATGTGAGGCTGAGTTAAGTCACAGGTGTCTTGTTAAACAGACATAACAAAGATACAGTATCATCTACCTGTCACTATAAACCAAGGATGGCAGCCTCATTCTCTAATTATGATCAGAAATCAAAGAAAACTTGTTTTGATCTGTAATGCATGAGTTGGAATGATTATAATCTGGTGCAGGTTTGGCAGGCTGGCTTGAGCCAGACCTCTGGGTACAGTCCGTCTGCTGATCTGCATGAGGATAAACCCTGTGAAACCAGAATCTCACCACCCTGATGGATGTAAGAACACTGCTTTCCTTTCAAAGGGATTAGAGGGTAGGGGATGGGAGAACAGGGGAATTTGCATGGACAAGTGTGAAAACCTTAGTGACTGGGAACATAAACCTCTATTTCCTCCTAGCATCAGGGACAGTCAGGATGAGAGAACTGTCTTTGTGCAAACAGATATGTGGCTTTAAAAGGGGGGGGGGGGGTACATATCCAAATCAGTCGATATAGCTCCCTATCATCTTTCTCACATGAAGGTCTTTGTAAGCCAGTTCAGGTTGCATAGGAACACGGGTTCACATGAAGAAACTCACTTTACCTATCTCTACACAATGATCTATCTCTACACAATACTGTAACTGCTCTGCTGATGGTTGTGACCAGCCTCTCCTTTAAGGACCAGCAGTAATGCTTGTGTTCTCAGGAACACTTATCAAAAATATCAGACAAACAGCATTTGTTCTAGTTCTCTTACCTGGAGAATAGTCTCTTTAAAAGTGGTTAAATATCAAGGGCCTGACTTTTGACAAGGAAAAGAACTAGAACGGGTAAAAGCCTGCACTGTCCTTTCATACTAATCTCTCACTCCCTATAAACCATTTAGGTGCTTTGAAAGAGCTGGCCCATTATCTTTACTCAGAAAAGTAAAATCAGACACAGCAGATAGACAGGACTTGTTTTCCTCACAGTTCAGCAGCCACCAAAACAAGGTACAGCTTATCTACAAGAGGTCACAGACAAGTTTGGATGCCACAGCATTCACATTGGTGCATATACCAAGGGTGAATTCCTACAGACCAGTGATGGGGCTGAAGTACATTACAAGCATAGCAGTCAAATTGAGAATTACTGTTTAAAATAAGGTTACTCCAATACACACAAAGGAAAATGGAAAATTATCAACAAAAAGATTATGTAACAAAGGCTCTTGCTCAAGAGACTGTCTGATTGACTGATTTTCCTACAGTTTGTGAGGAAAATATTCCGGAATATCAAAACATTTTTCTAGTGGTTTCAAAGAACATTTCAATTATTTGAGTGCAGATGGACTTTTGCCCTTATAATCCAAACTTGATCCTTTCCCTTCAAATTTTACGCTGTTTTTATTTGTTTTGTGTGGTACTTGTATTTCTGACAGCCATTTCTCATCCTAGAAAACTCAGCTTTGTAGCAGCCTGATGAATTGATTTGACTGAGTAAGAAGGCATTCTTTTTATCAAGAATTTCAGTGCTTGGAGTGAGAGGGAAGAACTAACAGGAATGAAATCAGGCCACAGAATGCTCATGAAACGAAATGCCCTATCTCTATGCAATACTATTGCTGGTCACCTAAAATATGTCACAGAATCACAAAATGGTAGGGATTGGAAGGGACCTCTGAAGATCATCTTGTCCAACACCCCTGCTTGAGCAGGGACACCTACAGCAAGGGGCACAGGAACGCATCCAGGCAGGTTTTGAATGTCTCCAGGGAAGGAGACTCCACAACCTCCCCAGGCAGCCTGTTCCACTGCTCTGTCACCCTCACAGTAAAGCAGTTTTTTCCATATTGAGGTGGAGCTTCCTGTGTTCCAACTTATACCCATTGCCCCTTGTCCTGTCATTGGGAACTATTGAAAAGAGCCCAGTCCCATTGCCCTGACACCCACCCTTTAGATATTTATAGGTATTTATTAAATCCCCCCTCAGTCTTCTCTTCTCCAGGCCAAACAAACCCCAGTCTCTCAGCCTTTTGTCATAAGGAAAGATGCTCCAGTCCCCAGTCATCTTCGTAGCTCTCCGCTGGACTTGGTTGAGCAGTTCCACGTCCTTCTTAAACTGGGGGGCCCAAAACTGGACACAGTACTCCAAATGTGGTCTCATTAGGTCAGAGTAGAGGAGAAGGATAACCTCTTTCACTCTGCCGGCCACACTCCTTTTAATGCATCCCAGGATACCATTGGCCTTCTTGGCTCATGGTCAACTCGTTGTCCACCAGCACTCCCAGGACCTGCTCAACAGAGCCACTTTCCAGTAGTTCAGCCCCCAGCCTGTACTGGTGCATGGGGTTGTTCCTCCCCAGGTACAGGCCTTGCACTTGCTCTTGTTGAATTTCATCAGGTTCCCCTCAGCCCAGCTCTCCAGGTCTTGTTGGATGGCAGCACAGCCTTCTAGTGTATCAGCCACTCATCCCAGTGTAGTAAACATCCCCCCTTACACTTGTGGGTCTTAAAAGTATAGATAACTGAACTAGACTTCTGATTGATATCAGAGTTTGGATTTGTGGGTTCAAATTTTTTGTGTGTCTTTAGTACCAATCCAGTCAGTGCTACTGAAAAATATAAAAATACATCAGAATCAAAGAATGGTTGAGGTAGGAAGGGACCTCCAAAGGTTATTTGGTCCAACCCCCCCGCTGCTCAAGGAGGGTCACCTGGGTTACCTAGAGCAGGCTGTCCAGGACCATGTCCAGATCGCTTTAGAGTATCTCCAAGGATGGAGACACTGCAATCTCCCTGGGCAACCGGCTCCAGTGCTTGGTCACCCTCATGGCAAAAAGTGTTTCCTGAAACTCAGACAGAGCCTCCTGTGTTTCAGTTTGTGCCCATTGACTCTGTCTTGTTACTGGGGACCACTGTAAAGAGCCTGTCTCTGTCTTCTCTCCTTCGTCCCTTCAAGTATTTGTGCACATTTGTGCAAGCCTTCTCTTCTCCAGGCTGAGCAGTTAGCCTCTCCTCACAGGGGATATGCTCCAGTGCCTTAATAATTTTTGTGGCCCTTTGCTGGATCCTCTCCAGTATGTCCATGACTCTCTTATACTGGGGAGCCCAGAACTGGACACAGGACTCCAGATGTGGTCACACAAGAGCTGAGTAGAGGGGAAAGATCACATCCCTCAACCCTGTGTTAATACTTGGTCTAATGCACCCCAGAATACCATTAGCCTTCTTTGTGGCAAGCGAACATTGCTGGCTCGTGGTAAACTTTGTGTCCAACAGGATCTTGAGGTCCTTTTCTGCCAAGCTGCTTTCCAGGTAGGTGCCCCCCAGCATATACTGGTGTGCTGGTTTCGGCTGCAATCAAGTTAATTTTCTTGATAGTAGCTAGTATATGGCTATATTTTGGATTTGTGCTGAAAACAGTGTTGATAATACAGGGATGTTTTTATTACTGCTGAGCAGTGCTTGCATAGAGTCAAGGCCTTTTCTGCTTCCCACACCACCACATCAGCGAGTAGGCCAGGGGTGCACAAGAAGCTGGGAGAGGACACAGCTGGGGCAGATGACCCCAGCTGATCAAAGGGATATTCCATACCGTACAATGTCATGCTCAGCATATAAAGCTGGGGGAAGAAGAAGGAAAGGGGTCATGTTCAGAGTCATGGCATTTGTCTTCCCAAGTAACCATTACATGTGATGGAGCCCTGCTTTCCTGGAGATGGCTGAACACCTGCCTGCCCATGGGAAGTAGTGAATGAATTCCTTGTTTTGCTTTGCTTCTGCACGCAGCTTTTGCTGAGATAAACTTTCTTTATCTCAAACCATGAGTTGCCTCACTTTTCCGATTCTCTCCCCCATCCCACCACAGGGGAGTGAGCGAGTGGCTGCGTGGTGCTTGGTTGCTGACTGGGGCTAAACCATGACACCTGGGGACTGAGAGGCAAGCAGTCTTGTTTTCTTGTTCCCCAAGTGTAGTCATCTTATAAAATAAAATGTTGCAAAGCACACTAGGTATCAAAACAGTACCAGATCAGCAGTGCAGGATCACAACTCTCACATATTTATACAATGATTTTACATGTAGCAAATAAAACAAATATATTCAATTGTGATTGTTTCAAAATCAGATAGTAATGGCTCTGCTCCCTGACTGGATTACTGAAATTTTTAAAGCATGGAAATAATAAATACCTCAAATAAGAAAACCCTTTTTGATGCAGCTTTTCAGATCCCAATAATCAGACAAATTTAAGGACTGATAGATATTTATGAATATGAAAATCTTCTCAACTGAAAAAAGTATTCCAGGCATTGCAATGGAGCGAGGGGTGTGGTGTTCCCAAATTCTTCTCTAGAGAATTCAACATCTCTAGATACCATATTCAACAGTTCAATAACGTCACTGAGTGTTATATGGTCAGGTTCCCAAAAGGTATGAAGTGCTAGCCATATTGATAATTCCAGCTATGTTTGCAAGGATTTGCAAGGATGGGGAGACCTAGCTAAAGTAACATCTCATAGTGAGTTGAGGATGAAGAGAGCAAGCTGAGCCAATTAAAAATACATGGGAAATGGAAGGATTTTGATGGGTGGAAAGGAAGCAAAACCCCTTCAGAATGAGGAAAATATGTAGTGAGTAAGCAGAACTGATTCTGTGTTACAATGTTCCTTTATTTGATATGTGTTGCCTTTTCAAACCAGTTGGTGACTCTGAGATAAAAGCACTATACAGACATAAAACCAGAGCTGCTATGACAAATAAATTTTTTGGATGGTTACCTTATTTTGACTACTGAATTTTGCATAAGCTCCTCTGTTATGATGCTGATAGGTCCTGAAAAAGTGTTTATGCTCTGTGGTAAACTTGGAGGGAATTTTATTAGTAGAGAGCATTGTCTATTGAGAAATTTTTACAGTGTAAGTAAGAAGACAAAAGTAAGATATACTATTAGTTTAAAGAAGGACATATGAAGAGCTTATTCCTGGGGAGCAAAAACAGAGACAATACTGTTCAAAAAAAGTAGAGAGGGAAGTTATATGCTGGTGAGAAGAAAGACTGTCTATCTTATTAGGCACATGGACACTCAAGTCCAGTCAAAAAATGAAACAAAATATTTGGAGCCGAGCATGACTTGCTTAATTCCATGTAAACAGAATTCTGAGTTTTGGTCATTTTTTTTCAAAAAAAGAGACGAGACAATCTGTATATAAGGTTCATGCACACAAACAACAGCTGCAGGTTTTCTAAACATTTATTTATGATTTTATTTTCCAGTGACCATTTCTTTTAAGAAAATGAAAATCTGTTTTTACTTTTTAATTTTTGTCATTGTCTTAATTAGAGCAGTCAACAGACTCCAACATATACACACATTCATAAATTATATTCTTTCTTTCTTCCCATACTTACTTTCAGAGTTGACTTTGCAGTTCTAACTGCTAATTTATTGGACTTAGCAAATGCATTTAATTTTTTTTCAGTTCCACTTACCCATTATAATTTTGCAGCATTCATATTTTCCGTAAAGGTTTGACTCATACATTGTTGTTTCTCTTTGAAGCATGGAGGTCTGAATACTAACATGACCCAACATGAACAGATACTGAAACTGTCAACTGTAATTTAACAGTTTATTAAGTGAATTAGGTAGCTGTTATGAGAAAGAGCTTTTGATATGACACCATTCAGCTGAAAGCATCACCAAGATATAAATGTATCCCTAACAGACTGCCACCAGACTGCCATCCACCTTCCACAGGTTCTGAAAGAAAAAAATTATCCCGGAAGCTGTAAGCAAATTCATACACGAGTGTACACACAGGAATATTCACAAAGTGACAGGTACACAAATATGAATGAGGCCAAAGATCAAAGTCTTATATTTGTTTATCTGAATTATAACATTTTTTGTTTTAATCTTCTGTAATGAAATCGCCATCCCTCGTAAGCACTGTGGGAACATCCAGGCAGCCAGGAGTCAGTGGCCCTCTGAACAGTCAACAGTTTTTCTGGTTTGCTTTTCTCTCTTTCATTCCATGTCCTCATAGCCACTCCTCTGTCTGTAATAAGAAATCAGAGCTATTTTCTACTTCTACCTCCTTCTGTCTACACAGGATTTTTCACCTCTACGTTCTTTGGAGTCACAGAGTTCATAGGGAAGAACATAAATAGTCTATCTGCCTTAATCCCTCTGATCCTCTGTTATCTTAGAATCATAGAATCATTAAGGCTGGAAAAGACCTCTAAGTCCAACCGTCAGCCCAACACCACCATGCCTCCTAAATTGTGCCCTGAAGTGCCACGTCTACACATCTTTTAAATACCTCCAGGGATGGTGACTCCACCATCTCTCTGGGCAGCCTGTTCCAATGCCTGACCATTCTTTCAGTAAAGAAATTTTTCCTAATATCCTATCTAAACCTCCCCTGGCGCAGCTTGAGGCCATTTCGTCTCGTCCTATCACTAGTGACTTAGGAGAAGACACCACCCCCCACCTCACTACGATGTTCTTTCAGGTAATTGTAGAGAGCGATAAGGTCTCCCCTCAGCCTCTTCTTCTCTAGACTGAACAATCCCAGCTCCCTCAGCTGTTCCTCATAAGACTTGTTCTCCAAACCCTTCACCAGCTTCTTCTTTTATCTTTAAGATTTTTAATGTTAAGACAAAACAATACCTCATACTATGTCTGGCAGAGCAATTACTGAGGACTGTTGTCTTCCATGTATGCCTTAAGCAGAAAACATAAAGAAGACCTGACATAATCTGGTGAGTGCACTGCATTGGATCCATCCTCATATCACAGGGTCTCCTGTTGCATTTGCTCCGTGTCCCTGGGAAATATCTCTCTTTCACATATGTACTGTCAGTCTAAGCTGGGGAAACAACTTTCATGAGATTCAGCTTCCATTGCTCATTTTAGCCATGGGTTGGCCAAGGCTGCTGATCAGGAAACTCTCAGCTGCAAATGGAAATTTCAGAATATCTTTTAATGCTGATTCACCTGGACCTCTGCTGTGCCAGGATTTCAATATTTGTTAAAGAAGATAAATTGCACTCCTAGCAAATCTGGGCAATGTTTGTCCTAGCAAATAATTGATCCCTTTCTTTTCCACCTATGCTTTTAGAGATGTAGTTTGAGAGAGTAATTAGTGCCTTTATTTTCTAAGTACTGTGTATGTATGATAATGCTTAAAAGTCTTAAAAAAGCCCCCCCAAATTGTTCTATGAGACAATAAACATTGTGAAACAATGCCTATTGTCTTGACAAACAGAAGAAGAAACAAATTACTGGAAAGGAAAATTGACCTGGCAAAGAGGATACTACATAGCAGTGGAGGAACAGGAATAATTGAATGCACATCTCCAGATGGAATTGTTCATGTATTTTCTCAAATAAAAAAATAAATCATACACACAGCTCTGGACAAGCTTAAGAGACACTAAAATAGATTCCTCCAAGCTGTTCTTTCATAAAGACAATACTTCAGATGTTCCTTATTGCTTTGATGAGAAAAGATGAATGCTGGGAATTAGCAGTGCTTTGCTGCCTGTAGCAGGAGCACATCCTCATTCTCTTGGCATGTCTACAGATGATGTTTCCCTTTTTGTGATCTTCAGCTCAAGGCTGAATGAACTGAAGTCCTTTACCACCATTCCAATGACAGTTCAAGCACTGATGTAGTGCAGAACTTGACTTGCTTATGCATAAACATCCTATGAAAATCATGCGTCCTCCAAGACTAATATAACTTTATGTCCATGATACCCTCCACTTGCTTCAAGGCTATATTCCCCTTGGTCCCAGGAGTAATGTAAAATGGACCATGAGCCATGGGGGCCTTTCTTTTTTTCTGTCTCAGACTGTTATGTTTTACTAGTTGTAGTTATATTTTACTAAATTCCTATGCCCCAAGCTTACAAAATGAAAGAAGGAAACCTGAGGCAATATTTTTATTTTTTCTGTTTTCTCTCTGAAGTTGTAACTGCAGATCACAGTATCATTGGGTAGAAATCCCACCCCTTAATCTTCAGTGGAAACACTCATCACTACTCCTTGCAGATCTGTGATCACGTGGGTGGTATGTAAACAGGGTTCAAGCTGTGTTTTAGAGGGGTCATTCACCTCCTGTGATAATCTCATGCATCTGATCTAAACCTCTCTGGGAATCACTTAACTCTTGCCTTTTCCCCTTTTTTTCTCTCTCTTATTTCTATCTGTCCTCTATTCCTTCATTTCTGGTCCTATTGTTTTTCCTTTTTCCTTCCCCTCATCTTCTCCCAGATGAAGAAACATGTTTATTAGAAATGTGTAATGTAAGAAAGTTGAAAGACAGAATGGAGAAGGTCTGATTGTTCTAGTCAGACAGTACTCTGAATCCACAATTGTCCTCTTACATCTAAAAATTGCATTTCTGCTATCTTACACCTAACCCTACAATTTTAAGCCCAGTTTCTAGACTGGAGGACTGGAGAACAATTGCCAGACCTCCTGTATGATACCAAAATTCTCAGCCAAAGTGACTTACCTTAAGGTATTCAGGAGTCTACTTTCAAGGGAGGTTTCTTTGGGGATCTGCCTGGGCTATGGGCATTATTCATCTCACAGAAAGTCAAGAGGGCAAGTGTGCTAAAACATCTGAGCTCCTCAGATAATATGGTAATACAGTCTTAAAAACACTCAACAAGGTGAACGTTTCATTATAGATTTTAGAAAAGGATAAGATTAAAATATTTACTTAGGTTTAACTTTAACTCCATAAAATAATCTTGATGAAATGCACTGAAATGAACTAGATTAAAAAATAATTTCAAGATTGTCTCAGTTTTGTCTTCTCAAAAGTAGGTCTGAGCTTAGCAGAAAATTTTCCTTTACAATCAAAATTATTATATGTCCAGTGCCACAATCAAAAAGCCTTCTGAAAATGCCCAGGTTTTTTATATATGTGCAGAGAACAAGATTGTTCTCAAGTATAGCAGTTCCTGAATGAAGCAATTACAGCATTGGGCCTAATTTTAAACCACATTTTTACTAAATGAACGAAAGTTAAATGAATCCACAAATGGAGAAGTCTCTGACAACTTCATGATGTTTTGAAGATAAAAAACTTCCCTCATTTACTTGTGAAAAGTTATTTTCAACTGCTTTCTCCTCATAATTCTGTTTTATTCTCAGACACATTTCTAGTTAGTCAGTAGAAATGTAAAAATGTAATAAAATTATGAGACTTGTCAAATAACATTTTACGTATGTTAATTTCTAGAGGCAAGTGTCTTGACTTACTGATCTGGCATAAATTGAATAGCAATGTCAGAGGCCCACAGTCTATCCTTCTGTATGTTACTATTAGGGAAGTAACTTTAGTTAAATAAGCAATTAGAAAGATGTTATGGAAAATACTCACAAAACTGACAGAAAGAAAACTTATACAAGCATATTTGTATGGCTGCTCTCCATACCAGTCAACAAGCAGCAGCTTGAAGCAGTTCATCAGCAAGTAAAGATCAAATTATTAGGAAGATGCTCTCCACTTCATAGAAATGATCCACCTCAGTGCAAAGTGGGACAGTACAACCCTACCACCAGGGATGTCTGACTGCAGAGGATCTCCAGGGATGTCTGGGACCCAGCCTGACCTGACACAGTTAACAACCTCTTCCTCCCAGCTACTGATAGTTGTCACTGTGATTATTCAAGAAGCTGGAAAACAGAGCCTGGATAAGCCCTAACAAGTAGGTGTTAGCATCAATATTTAAAGTCTGACATCAATATTAAGACTTTCACAGGTGGGAACTTCATTCAGCCTTGTGAAATACTTGGGGCTGGTATTCATGGATTATTTACCTTCTTTCTCACTCACCTTCAAAACAAGCTCTTCATCATAATGTTTTTAGAGAGATCCACAAAGGGATTTTTTAAGCTGAAAAGCTTTAAAGAATTGAGAGCTGCCAAAGAGTCTTGTGCCAGTCTGGAAAACATAAGTTCAAATTCAAACAGGATATGGGATGTAACAGCTGTAGCACTGCGTCCCCCCAAGGTGCAAGCTAAACTTTGCCATTAGCACAGTCTGAGAATGCGCCTAGAAGATCACGCTGTGCACATGAGGTTTCCAGGGGAGTCTGAGAATTCCTCCAGGGTTTAAATACTTTATAAATTACTGTTGCCAGGATCTGTGTAGTTGCATGCATGCCTTGTCAAAGAAATGTTGGCAATGAGGGTACCTCATGGGCAGAAACATGGGGCCAAGAGTATTTAGGAGTCTTCAGTATTACACTGCACCTGTGCAAAGGACTCTGTCAGAGGAATGGGTGATTTCTTTATTACCATTTTCAGATCCCCAAAAATCACTGTCTCCATATTATTTCACTTGTAATTTTTGGATGCCTTTGTTTCTTTTTTTCCTATGGTGATGCTTAGGACCTGATCTGACAAGAATTAATGTTGATTAAATGCAATTACACTGTAACTTTGATGTTATACTTGGAGATTTTCCCAGTGTGAATAAAGCCAAAAGTGTTCTGTTCCCAACATGGCAGGTCACCAAAGTTTACTTTGCTCCATACATAAACTGCCATATACTACTTCTTTTTAAATTCACCAGCAGAGCTATGTAAGAATAGTTCCATGTTCTTCCTCAGCCTCAAGTGTAAAAGGACCTGTACATCTTCCTGTTCATTGTTAAAACGTATTTATAATACAACAACACATGGTGTTTCCACCCTGTAAAACCACCTAATTAATAATATCTGAACACATCATGGGCTCTATGCCAGCTACTGTGTAAAATTGAATTACCAGGAAATCACAGTCGTTCACTGCATTGCCTGTGATTGTTTTCTGCACTCATTAATATGCAGAAACCCCCTCATTTTCAAGTCATCTGGAAAACATTTATTTTCAATGAAGTTCTCATTGCTTTAATTTGCCTATTCATGGTCAGCACAGCGTTACACCTGCAGACAATCTAGTATGAGATTTCTCCACTTTTGGCCAAGGAATCTCTTTCTGCTGTAATGCAGATGGTGTATATCTCCTCTTAGGATCTGCAATTCCCTATGACTACATAAGGGCTTTTGAATCATCTGGATCTTACTGAAATAGACTGACTTAAAATTTTTTTTTAACTTTGAAATCTAGCCCTGGACCTAAAACATTACAGCTAGCCACACTTCTTTATGCTAATCACTTCAACTCAAGTAGCTGTTGTAATTAGTGAAGCGTGACTAGAGTCTTATGACTGTAAACTCTGTAACAAAGCCCTGCCTGTGCCACAGTCTGAATGGTAAGTACAATACTCTCATCTAGTAACTATACTAAACCTCATTTTGTCCATGAACAGCTTGGCACCTTTCCTCTCTACAGCTTTAACAGAACAGATCCTCAGTCAGCTGTTTTTATTTCTAGGATTTTACAAGCAGATGTTCAGTCATGGAAATATATTGCCATGATACTATGCTAAAGTTCACTCTGAAGCAGACTTCAAGCTCTTCAAGATCATATAGCACGCTGATGAAAAGCTGAGTTTCATCTTTCCTCATTTGCTTATGCTTCTATCATCCACGGTAACATGACTTAAATTAAGATGTGTGCTTCCATTAGATAAGCAGAAAGTAAGAACACATTTATGCGCTGAAGGAAGATGAAATGTTTACTCATCCATTAGTGACCAAGCAGAACAAAGTTACACATACTTGTACCATGATGAAATTACAGTTGCTGAAGGACCATCTTTCAGATTTTGCTTTGTCAGTCAGCCATGTGTTTTCTGTGGATAGATTAATGTAGGATTTAAGAAAGAGAGGAACATCATCCTATTTATCCCCATTTCCAGAGAATGTGTCTCAGATAAACACCAGTAACAGATGCATCTGACTTACCTTCAGAGCATAAGCCTACCCGTACTCAGACACAGATTTCCTTCATGTGCATTTAGGTTGTTTGCATAAAATACCATGCACCAAGAAGGATTTGGGCAAGCGGATAAGGACAGACAACATAGACCCAAACATGGAATTGTTTAGAGTATGGACGGGTCAGACACATTCATTTCTCTTTAGTTGAAGTCTAGCACCAAGTATACCTCATAATAGTTTGTCCTTGCTCAGCACTGGGTGATAAATAGGGAATGGCTGTTGTGGATGCTCCCTCCTAGTTGCTGTATGCAACAACGAATTAGGAGATAAACAGGACAGACTGAAATTAGCAAGGGCATGCTGAACTTCAGCACAGGTACATTGGCTTAGCTGCCTTTCCAAGGGACAAGCTCCTCTTTAGGTCATCACACACAGCCAAGATGACCTATCAAAATGAACTTAAGAAACCCTCAGCACCAATAAAATACACCATTTTTCTTGACACTTTGCTTCTGTTGGTACCTCTAGTAAATCTGATGGATACATTTGGTACATTTTCATCATTTTTGTGGTACAGTGCCTGAACATAGGTGGATAAGAAATTTCTTCTGAGAACACTACCACATCATTCCTCTACTCTGACATGGGTGGATTTGGGAGAGCGGAAGAATACTGTCTGGAGGCAGAAGAGAGAGATTACTGTCAGGATGGCTTGGCTCATGTCAGCAACTTGTGTTGATTAATTTTGCTTGATATATCAAACCTCCGAATCACTTAGCTAACTAAGCAAGCAATGTGTTACATATATTGTAGGATTTCAGCACAAAATATTTCACTCTTTTTGCCACTGTAGTGAAATGTTATGAAATAGAGAGTACCAAGTACCTATGAAAGGATTTTCAAGGCTTCAAACATCTCCATGTGCCCTAAGGAACACAGATCCTATTTATTATATAGATCAGTATGGGAATTTACATAAAGCCTGGCCCCACAGACTAACTGAGCAAAACCACATCTAGGAGCACAGAAAACTTGGAAGTGGAAGGGCTGACTAAGCCCAGGGCTGCCCTCATGAAAAGAAAAAAAAAAAGTGCTATTGTTTTGTCATACTAAATCAGTGAATCTTCAGTTAAACTCTTGATGAATTACTATGCAGCTACAATGAAAATATTCTCAGAAGATCCTGATAAGGAGGAAGAACTGGTTGCAGATGTGATAATCAGTGGCATCCTTGAATAGGAGAGTTCAAGATACTGAAGGGTGTGAGAGGAGCAGAGTACGGACCCTGGATTTCAGGTGAGCAGGTTTCAATTTCTCCAGGAAACTGGTGGGTGGGATTTCACAGGAGGAAGCTCTAAAGTGAACTCTAAAGGAGCTCAGAAAACCTGTAGGTCTTTAAGGACGGCATCCTCCAAGTGCAAGAAGAGTCCATCCCAGTACTGAGGAACACAAATAGATGTCTCAGGAGATAGGTTTGGCTAAGCAGGGATTTCATGATGGAGTGCCAATGCAAAAAGGCAGTACCAGAAGTGGAAGGTAGATCAGGTTACAATGGAGAAATATAGCATAAACAGGTAGGAATGGTGTTAGGAAAGCTAAAGCTCAACTGGAGTTGACACTTGCAAGGCCATCAACATCAACAAAAGGAATTTCTATTGCTATGTTGGTAGTAAAAACCGGAACAAAGAAAATTATGGCCTAATGTTGAATGGGTGGGTAATTTAATCAGTGAACATAGAAAAGGCTGAGGTACACAATGCCTTCTTTGCTCAGCCTTCATCAACAAACTCTCCTAGGCCTCTGTGCTTGGCCAGGCGAGTTCAGTGAGAAGGAGAACTACTGGTGGAACCTTGAGTCAATCACCACAGGCTGGGGAACTTCAAGCTGAATAGCTACACTTTAGTCACTGGACAAAATCATGGAGCAAGTTCTCTGGGAACATGAGGAGAAGGTGGAAGAGTCAGCATGGATTTGCCAAGGTTAAATCATGCCTGACCGATTTGATTGCTTTCTGTGACAAAATTATTTGATTTGTGGATAAAGGAAAAAGCAACAGATGTTTTTTACATTAAATTTAGCAAAGCACTCAATGCTTTCTTGCTCAGTATTCTTGTATTTGGAATGTCTAGATGGGTGGACAGCCACATACTTAAAACTGATTGAATAGTCAGTATCAGAGGGGACTGGTTAATGGATCAGTAGACTGACTGGCGATCAGTAACCAGTGGGTTATGGCAGGGGTTATTACTGCAGCCTGTCTTGTTCAACATCTCTATCAATGACCTGGAGGAGGTGACAGAGTGCTTGCTCATCAACTTTACAGATGATGCCAAATTGAGAGCACAGGTTGATACATGTGGGAGCAGGACTGCCATCCAAAGAGACCTATACAGGCTGGAAGAATGGTGTAAAGGACTGGAAGAATTAATGACTCAAACATTGTTGTAAAGTGGGATGCAGTGAACCACAGGTGGGAAATTGATGGACACAGGGCGTGAGGGGTACTTTGGAGGATGCACCGTCCCAGGTTCTGCTGTGCCTCACGTAGCAACTTGCTGAGGGCAAACAAAGTTTATTTGAGGAAGGGGTTTATGACTGCCAGAAAGACTTTTCATGATCACCCCTCACAATGGCACCTGTGCAGAAGATCACAAAACTTCTGGAACAAGAGCCATATAAGTTCACAGGAGGCGTACCTGGAGGCAGGGCTTAGATGATGAAAGACACCACAACAAAAAGGCTGGTGTGCACCCACCACCAGAGGATTGTCACGTCTGTCGTCATCAGTGCTGGATCCAAGGGTGGCGATATCTGCCTGTATTTCCCTCTCTCTCTTTTCCTCTCTCTCTCCCCCTTACGTTCTTTTCCTTTTCTTTTAAAAATATGCTTAATAAGAACCTCCACCAACAATGCTTTTCCATGTTTTCAAGTTCAAGTTGACTTTTCAAGTTCAAGTTACTTCTGCATTGAAATAAAATGTTTAACTAATTGTTTGGTGTGGTTTCACCTTAACTTAGTCCGAGGGGATCATTAGAACCTTGGTTGCTCTCCTCCTCCTCTCAGGTTGGGAGGCGACAAATGGACCAAAAGGAAACTTCTGAAATTCAGTGCAGGCTGTGAACTCATTGGCTGGGGAACAACTCTGGTTTTCAGCAGATCTGTGGAGTCTTGGTAAACAGCAAACTGTATATGAACCAGCAGTTTACCCTGACAGAAAAAGAGGTAAACAATATCCTGGGCTGTATTCAAGGGCACATAACAAGTAGATTGGGAGAAGTGATTATTTCCCTCTACACAGTGATTCTTAGACCATATCTAGAGTACTGCATCCAGTTTTTGTTCCCCAATACAAGGAAGACAAACCGAATGAGATGAGAGTAAGGCCACAAAGATAGAGGTAATAGAACATCTGCCCTGTGAGCAGATGCTGGAGGAACTGAGCTTGTTCTGCCCAGGCAAGTGAAGGCTTCAAGCAGACCTAACAGTAGCCTTCAAGTGCATATGAAGAAGTCATTGAGAAGATGGAGCCAGATTCTTCACAGCAGTGGTATGGTGGGAGGACAAGAGGCAAAAGGGAGGTTCCAACTTGATATAAGGAAAAAGCTTTTCACTATGAAGACAGTTCAACATTAGAACAAGTTTCTCAGAGGGTTTGTGCAGTTTCTTTCCTCTGAGGCATTCAAGATCAGATTGGGAAAGGCCTGAGCAACCTTGTCAGGCCTCATAGATGACCCTGCAGAAGTATGGACAAAAGAACCTCCCCATGTCCCTTCCCACCTGAATTGTTTCATGATCTTATGATCCTAGTTCTCAAATGATATGAACTTGCCCTAACAGAGACTATGTCAATCAAAATAGATTGTACCCTGATCTATCCATGTTCTGTATCACCCCCTGAAAATACAGAATAAGATTGTTACAGAGAAGATTGTCAGTTCTAACTGTAGGTTTCCCTGGCTAACTCTTTTTGAGCTCATACAACAACAAGGACCTAAGCTTGAAATCTCAAAATCTCATTTGAAAACTAAGTTATCTCTTCTCTTGTAGCTTTATGATCCATATCATGAAATGGGGAGCTATTTCATACTAAACAGCTCTACCTGGTTAGGTTTCTTTTCTTTTGACTTTTCAGTGCCAAGACAATGGATGAAACATCACCCACAGAAAGGTTAAATAGTGGTTAATTGCTTTTGGTTTTGTTTTATGCATTTGCTTTCCTTCAACCGACTTTTTAAAAACTCTCCTGTCCTTAACGGATTTTGTTTTATTTAGTGACATGTATAAGTAGTCAAACAGGACTCTCACCATTGCTGACTTTACTTTTTTATACATGACAGGGCTTTCCCAGTCCTAAAGGTGAAATATACAAGTGGCAAATACAAACAGGAAAGGGTTACTATAGGCATACTGAAGTTTCTAAGTGAAGAAAATGGTCAATGGTTACAAACATGCAATTCCCACTTGTGTGTGTGTTTGATGTGATCAAAATTAATAGAAATAGACTAACCAAGTGCCTCCAAAGGTTCATATGTCATATTTAAAAAGGATGCAACTCATAAAATAAATATACTAATTTGAAAATGAAAGAGGTAGAAATTGAAGATCAGCTGCAGATAATAGAAAAGGATTGAAACAGTATAACTAAGAAGTGCCCTGAAAAGATACAGAGCTTAACTAATGGAGACTGTGAAGGTAAATGGCTACAAGGAACTCATAACAATGAGCTATCTGGAATACTCAGGAGGAAAAAAAAAAAAAAAGCAGTCATTCAAATACCATTACTCAAGAGAGCAAAAACTACTGGGCTTCTTACTTGCTTACTTACTACTTACACTTCTCTTTACTAGATCTCACAGTACTGTATAAATAAAGATGAATATAATAACATAAAATCAGATCAGAGCACAAGTAAAACCAGTAGATTCACTCTGTAGTTTAGATTTTTAAGACACTCACTTGGTGTTCAGAAGGTCAAAGCCACACCTTTTTTTCAATGACTAATTACAAAAATGTTTAGTATCTTCATGAGGATGGGCTGAAAGAGCCACAGCCTAGGCATGTAATGGCTGTATATTCTGGTTTTGTATCTTGAAAATAAGTTGAACCAGTTTTAGACCCCTAAGTTCAAGGAAGTTCTGAGAGCTCCTGAGATATTTCTCTTTGCTTTGACATTATCTGCCAAGAACATGCAGGACTGTCTGGTCATCTCCCTTAAGCATTTCTTATTTGCTGACTCAGATGGTTTCTCAACCAAATTTCTGTGTAGTATGAATTTTTCTTTTTGGTGTTCACAGTCGTGAGTTAATGCCAGTAGGCAGTTAAGTCCCACACAGATTCCTGCTCAGTCTCCCCTTAGTGGGATGGAGGAGAGAACTGGAAGTGTAGAAGTGAGAAAACTTGTGGCCTGAGATAAAGACAGATTAATAGGTAAGGAAAAAGCTAAATACACAAACAGAGCAAAATAAAGAATTAATTCACTACTTCCCATTGGCAGCCAAGTGTTCAGCCATTTCCAGGAAAGCAGGCGTTCATCACATGTAACAGTTTCTTGGGAATACAAACATCCCCCCATTCCTCCTTCTTTCCCCAGATTTTATTTCTGATCACAACATCATATGGTATGGGCAGACTATCCCTTTGCTCAGTTGGGGTAAGCTGTCCCAGCTGTGTCTCCTCCCAACTTCTTGTGCACCCCCAGCCTACTTGCTGGTGGGGCAGTGTGAGAAACAGAAAAGGCCTTGGTGCTGTGCAAGCACTGATCAGCAACAACTAGCTCATCCCTGTGTTATCAGCACTGTTTTAATCACAAATCAAAAACACAGCACCATACAGCTACTGTGAAGAAAATTAACTCTGCTAGCAAAACAAGTACATTCAATTAATTTTCTCTGTATATTGTGCAGGAAGCCTAGAATGCTAAATGACAGCAGAAGATACCAGTGTGGGAGAAAACCCAAAATTAGTCAGTACGATAATTATGTAAGACAAGACCCCAGCCCCCAAACTGAGCCCAGATATCTAATGAAGTAATGTGCATCCCCAGGAAAATGACATAAGGCAACCTGCATTAAGTATCCGGCTACCTTATGTGCTTCTATATCCTATTTGTATACCCTTCAAGTATGCCTACAAAAGAGGAAATATTACGGAAATTGCCTGAACTTTTCTGTAAGTCCTATGTTACTCTGTAGTTCTGAAAATGCTTTTGAAGCTGCTATGCCGTTACCATTAAAAATAAAGATTCTAATAACCATGTAGTATTTGTGTCTGACCATAAAGACAAGTTCAAGTGTAAAACTGCAGTTCCTGAGAAGAAAATAAATATGCTTCATATTAACAGAGGAGAACTTAGGTATAGGTGTCTTGCAAAAGTGATGGCATGTATAGAATCAATAGAATTGTTAAAGTTGAAAAAGACCCTTAAGATCATTGGGTCCAACCTCTAACCTATCACTGCCCAGTCCACCACTAAACCATATCCTCAAGCACCACGTCTACCCTTCTTTTAAGTACCTCCTGGGATGAAGACTCAACCACTTCCCTGGGCAGCCTATTCCAATGCTTGACAACCCTTTCGGTGGAGAATTTTTTTCTAATGTCCAACCTAAGCTTCCCCTGGCACAGCTTGAGGCCATTTCCTCTCATCCTATCGCTTGTTACTAGGGAGAAGAGATCGACCCCCACCTCGCTACAACCTCCTTTCAGGTAGTTGTAGAGAGAGAGATAAAGTCTCCCCTCAGCCTCCTCTTCTCCAGACTAAACAACCCCAGTTCCCTCAGCCGCTCCTCATAAGACTTGTTCTCTAGACCCTTCACCAGCTTCATTGCCCTTGTTTGGACACGCTCCAGCACCTCAATGTCCTTCTTGTAGTGAGGGGCCCAAAACTGAACACAGTATTTGAGGCATGGCCTCACCAGTGCCGAGTACAGGGGCACTATCACCTCCCTGCTGCTGCTCGCCATGCTATTCCTGATACAAGCCAGGATGCCATTGGCCTTCTTGGCTGCCTGAGCACACTGCTGGCTCATGTTCAGATGGCTGCCAACCAACACACCCAGGTCCTTTTCCTCCATGCAGCTCTCCAGCCACTCCTCCCCAAGCCTGTAGCGTTGCATGGGGTTGTTGTGACCCAAGTGCAAGACCCGGCACTTAGCCTTGTTGAATCTCATACCGTTGGCTCCGGCCCAACGATCCAGCCTGGCCAGGTCCCTCTGTAGGGCCTTCCTGCCCTCCAGCAGGCCAACACTTCCACCCAGCTTGGTGTCATCTGCAAACTTACTGAGGGTGCACTCAAACCCCTCACCCAGATATTCAATGAAGATATTGAACAGGACCGGCCCCAACACTGAGCCCTGGGGAACACCACTCATGACCAGCTGCCGACTGGATTTGACTCCATTCACCACCACTCTCTGGGCTCAGCCATCCAGCCAGGTTTTAACCCAGTGCAGAGTACACTCGTCTAAGCCGTGAGCAGCCAGCTTATCCAGGAGAATGCTGTGGGAGACAATGTCAGGGGCCTTACTCAAGTCCAAGTAGACAACGTCCACAGCCTTCCACTCATCCACTAAGCGGGTGACCTTATCATAGAAGGAGACCAGGTTAGCAAGGCAGGACCTCCCTTTCATAAACCCATGCTGGCTGAGCCTGATCCCCTGGTTGTCCTGCATGTGCTGCGTAATAGCATTCAAGATGTTCTGCTCCATGACCTTTCCCGGCACCTAGGTCAGGCTGACAGGCCTGTAGTTCCCTGGATCCTCCTTCCGACCCTTCTTGTAGAGGGGCATCACATTCACTAGTTTCCAGTCATCTGGGACCTCCCCGGTTGACCAGGACTTCTGATAAATGATGGAGAGTGGCTTGGCGAGCTCCTCTGCCAGCTCCCTCAGTATCCTCAGGTCAATCCCATCCGCCCCCATGGGCTTGTGAACATCCAGGTGAAGGAGCAGGTCAGTGACTCCCACCTTTTCAACAACTGGGACTTCATTCTGCATACTATCTCCGTCTCCCAGCCCCTCTGCCCAAAAACCCCGAGGATGACCAGTCTGACTATTAAAGACTGAGGCAAAGGAAAGCATTAAGTACCTCAGCCTTCTCCTCATCTTTCGTGGCAAAGTTACCTTCCGCATCCAACAAAGGAGGGAGATTCTCCCTGGCCCTCCTTTTGTCACTGATGTATTTATAAAAACATTTTTTGTTATCCTTAACAGTGGCGGCCAGTTTAAGTTCCAGCTGGGCCTTTGCCTTCCTAATCTTCTCCCTGCATAACCTCACAACATCCTTGTAGACCTCCTGAGTCACCTGCCCATTCTTCCAAAGGCGATAAGCTCTCCTTTTTTTCTTGAGTTCCAGACTCAAAAGGTATACTTTTTAATGGATTTCAGCAATTAGGATTCTGCAAAGGGAATAATGAAAGACTGATTTGTAAATTGATAAGTTATCTCATTTCTGACCTTTGGCAGTGTTACTTTGAATGGCAAATCTGTTGTGAGGACAGGCACGGTAGCTTTTTCCATACTACTGTGGAAAATAAATGGTTATAACTTTGTTTTCATGGGCCCCATTTTAATACGCAGTCAGCACTGTAACAGGTGCAGTTTTGTTTCTCTTTATTTCAGTTTTTTGAATTAGATTCCTTTGCTTTTTATTATGAGCCTATACTGAATGTACTAGTTCACATATCTTTTGCACAGGGCTCACTGCATAAATGGAGGTGCCCCACAGACAAATACGATTCTAGGCTTCCTTGAATTGTATGGTACTCCAGAAGAAACTTGTGTCTGAAGATGAAATTGATGTAATTAAGAGGTAGACAGAAGATTAGGAGAAGAAGCAGGGGAAAGTATATACGTGAGGAATATGTCAGAAGGTGGAGATTTTTTCTGTATTTTAATCCTGGGTAAGACCTTCCTATAAAGTCTCATTTTCTAACAGGCTATGCACATTTGTTTTAATATCAGGTTGTATGTGATATTAAAAAGGGTGCTTTCATTTGTCACAGAGATGCAAAACCCTCTACAGCAGCTTGTAAGTCTATCAAGTAATAAAACTAGAGAAAGTCTTGATCATATCTTTTCCTGTCAGGGAGTCACCCTAGTGCTGCTGATTGACAAAAAGGATTTGGGAAAAAAATAGAGAGTTTTAAAAGGCAAGCTGGCATATCATTCCATACTTGAGGAATTATATGGAAGTATATAGGGGAGGAGCTCCTGGAGCACTGAAAAAAGACAAGGACAGAAACAGAAAAATACTTCTTCCTTCCTACTGAAGAAAATCCAGACATAGAGGAGGTTAAAATATGAATACAAACACACACGTAGAGGAAGTATTTCTTAGAGTAGATCATCAAAAGGGGTGTCAGAACCACTTATCCCCAACAATACAGACAAGATTGTTGTGAATTAAAGGATTTATTTAATTAGCTATTAGCTGACCAGTCAATAGGAGAGCTAGTCTCACATAGGCAGACACACTTAAATATAAAGGTTTTATTACTTTAGCATTCAATCATATGCCTGAGTCTTTCAACTTAGGTCTTTGGAAAGCATTGGTGATGTAAGGTTTTAGCAAAGATCTTACTGAGAAAATACAGAGTTCCTGACTATATCACTTTACCCTTTTGCTTTTAAAAGTGAAGATTTGTGCTGTAGTTAGAAAGTGCTCTTACTTTTCAGCATTCATATATATTTGAGTTTAAATAGGTCACCTATTTTGTATTGTGAGGAGGTAGTTCTGACACTAGATCATTTGGTTTGTATTGATTGTTCTGCCAATAAGAGAAGTACCACTGTGGCTGCATTTGGATTTTTCTAAGGGAGTGCACCCTCAGGCTCTCCTAGCACCCAGTTCACCAACTACTGATATTGGAAAGCCCTCTTAAAAACACTGAAAAATCAATTCTAATGATGCTTGCTTTACCTGAGCAGTGTTCAAGGCTATAGATCAAACATTCATGAAGGAGAAATGTTGAACAAAGCCATAAATCACAACTACTGTTATTGTTCCCCCTCCTGAGGGGGAAATACTTTGCTACCATATGTAAAAAGCATTTCTAAATACCCTATCTTTGCCCTTCATAGGGAATAGAAGAACATCAAGGCTTGTTGTGAAAAGGTGGTGGCTAAAGATCTTAGCACAACCAAATAACCTAGACTAACCACATGCCTTCTCTCAGCACGGATTCCAGCAGACCATGACTCTGATGAAACTGTTATGCTTTTAGTCCAGCCAGGATCATCACCTGCAAGCTGATGAGCCACTCCTATCAGCGCCTCCTTGGTGAGATTAATATTTGTTAAAGGTCACTTGCTTTAGAATTATGATTGACACCCAGATATGTGTGTGCAGGCTGTCCAGAGCCAGTGCCAACTGTTGACACAATGCCATAAAGGTGACCTTTTGCACAATGACATTTATGACCCATTCCTGATTATTTCATATGTGGAATATCATGTGGTCTTACCAATGGGAGTTGGTGAGGCCCATCCCAAACATTGAGACATAGGGGAAGTAAGCATGCCAGTGTTCTCAAGCATCTCAGCTACATCCCAGTTTATCACATTAGAGTGAGACAGTCTCTATTGCTTCAACAGTCCAGGGCACTGCCCCCAGGAGACCAATCAAGCTAACAGTACCATGAGAATAGCCTGAATAAAGAACTGACACTTATCAGAATCCATTAGATTCTGTTTCATGTCCGTCATAAAGGATAGCATGTGGAAGCAGTGCGTACATCTATGTGCAGAAGCAGCATAGATGGAGTTCTGGGAAAATTATAAGTAGCTGTGATCTCATTGCTTTGTGAAAAAAAAGGACACTTAGGACCATAGTTCAAATTCTTCTGCTTGCATCTGCCTTGTATCTCCTTAAAACCTATTCTTGTCATTTTATTATCTTTCAGTTCGAGTGCAAGAAAATTAATTGTATCCCATTTAGTCTTTTCATCTTTGAAATATTTGGATTTGTCACATTTAGTTCAAGTTATAGCATTTGCTATGTAAGTCATGATCACTTACAGTCAAAAGTTTATAGCAGGTTTCTTCAGAAACCTAGTCTGAACTCACAGTTTATAACCAGTTTAAACAAACAGATGAAGGGAAAACTTTCAGCCTATAATGCACATTTCTCATTGATTTACTGTAAAAATTGCTTCAGGAATTGGATTCCTGTAATTCTTCTCTCCTTTTCTGGCTATGAAACTCTTTCTTTAATGACAGAGGAAAAAAGCCTTTAAGGAGATGTGGACATTTTTTGTAGAGGCAAAATGCCTCTTTGAGCATTAGAGTAAAAAATGCTCTACTGTCATTTATTAAGAATGGATTTTGCCTTGGCCAGGTTACAGTATGTCAACTCAATTTCAGCACTTCAGATTAATAAGTCCTATAGACCTCACTCCTCCCCTTTCCTCCCTTCTTCCCTCCCTTCCTCTCTTCTTTCCTCCCTCTCTCCCTCCCTCCTCCTTCTCCCCTTCCCTAATTCCTTCCTTTCTTCCACCTTTTCCCTCTTTCATCCCTTCTTCTGTCCTCCCGTATGATTTGATCATATCACAAACATCCTGATATCTAAACACCCATGTCTGTTCCTTGTTAATCACCAAATATCTGCTTCAGCACTCAATAAATTTTTATGATCACTTACTTCCAGTCTTATTTCTGCCAAATAAGTGTTTCTGTTTCTTGGAATCTATCAGCTCAAAGATATTAAAAATGTACCACAACATAGCACTATTATAAAGATCTATTCCTCCTGTAAAGCAAAGTTTTAAAATGGTGAGCAGCTTCCTCTAAAGTTGTGAGATAGTCATTCTTCAGTGTTTACCCATTTTATTGTCTCCAAGTCTGGAAACAATGTTTATAAAAATAAACTTTCCTGATTTATTCACAGGGACGCTGCTCTGAAAACTGTATGACAGTATGACACAGCAACCAGTTTCTTCTCCAGCATGTACAGACCTAATCAACAGTATTGATACCTTTTCATTAATCTGAGCCCAGCCATGCCCAGCAAGTTTGAGTAGACCCTGGGATGGTCTTTTAAATGTTACCTGTATGTGCTGTAAGCTTGGTGAAACCACGGAAAGCCTGAATCATGAAAAACTGCACATGAACTACAGTTTAAGAAAAAGGTGCCAAGCTAAGGTGGGGTGCAGATTCAGTGACTTAGGAGGAAACCCTCATATTTTAATGACAGGCCAAACTATTTAGATCTTATCTTCTGTAGCACATAAAATTCGAACTTTGCAAAATATGGTGAGCTTAGCACTTCAGAAAGTCTTCTTCAAGGTTATGAAGCAAAACCAACCTTCTGTTTTCTTGTTGATGTGCTTTAAACAGGAGTCTCAGTGAGCACAGTTTTCAAAATTCTTGTTTTTAACCTAATTATCAATGTACAATGTTTTGTGAGAAGCCTACTAGGAACATTATGAAGACCCATACCCTCCAAATTACTTCCAGAGGCCTTTCAATATGCTTTGGCTGATGTCTCTTCAGCAGGTAAGGGTTTCACATCTTAATAGTTTGTAAGATGACCCATAAGGCTATCTGAAAGGCACTATCAAGTACCTCCTTAACCCCAGGGGATACAAGGTTATTGTTCACACTGCGGATCACAAAACACCAAGACAAATGTACAGCTTTGTACTATTTGCTCAGTGGCATTAAATAAATTTTTTTAGTTTAAAGTTTTTGCCTGTAAATATAAAACATCTCTCTTCAGTACCACAGTAATTAATGCAATTTGTATACATATATCTCTAAGCCTATTCAAATTCATATTGAGCTCTGAAATGCTGGTGGAGGACAAAATACAGGCATGAGACCAGATGGGAGAGGGGAAATTACAGGAGACAGTAAAGATGGGCTTTCAATTTAATTTTATTTTAAATCTTCATTTTCGGGGGGGATGAGAATGCAAACAAAGGTGGCTATTAATGTCTGAATAACAAGGGACAATGATCAATTTTGACTTGAGAGTCAGGTTGGACATTAGGAAAATAGTCTCACCACAAGGGTGGTGCAGCACAGAAACAGGTACACAGAGGAGTTTTGGATCTCTAAGATTTTCAAGACTCTGGAAGACAAGGTCATGGCAGACAAGGTCTGATGCTGGATGATCTCAGATATCCTTTACAACCAATTCTTCTATGAGCCAATGGATAAATCTTACCAGAAATCCACTAACCTCAAAAGTTTAATTGATTTTTTAATCACTTGCTTTTCTTATAGTGTTAAACCCAAACTGACTTGTAAAAGACTCCCATAGATAATGACACTGATGCATGATCAGAATCAGTGGTATTTGGTTTTGGGAAGAATTAGTCCAGTCTATTTCACCCCTAGGTGAAACTCTAGAGGTTTATTTGTCAAGCACTGAACACTAAGAGAAAGGGTGAAGGGTGAATGAGTCAAATTTCCTCCCAGAAGAGTTTTTCTGGGCAAGCTAGTGAATTTTCTATTATTTATGAGAAGCGCAATGGGAGAAGCAAGAGTATAGTTTACAGTATAAATGAAAATAGTAACGAGGAAGCACTTTTTGTAACTGACTCTTATTTCCTGAAAGACAGGACTGTTTATTGGGCTCTATAGAATTTGTCATAAACTCTTTTGATGCAGAATCAGATCTCATCTTTTCCTATTTTAAAAGTTTTCCTAATGAGGACAATCTGAAACAGTGAGGGGACAGTAACTAATACTTTAACATCTGGTCAGGTCTGTGGGAAGCCTGAAACCAGATCTACAAGAGGTGTAAAGTGCCTCACTCATCTCAGTCAAACCTTTAGATGTTCTGTACTTAAGCAGCTGGGCAGTTTGAAAACTTCTTTCTCAAGATGCTACAGAAATCAGCACATCTGACAAGGAATCTGCAATTTTTTCCCATCTGGTTGCTGATATTTTGTTTGCCCAGCTAACCCCGTGGGAATTCTAGGAGCTAGAATCTATGCACAGCATAGTTTTGCCAAGTGGCTGTCAGTCCAGTTTGGCTATAGCAATAATATCATTGATTAGTATATGTTGCATATATTGTCCCCCTAGAAACTTTAATTTATTGATATTTTATACTGAAATTCCTAGATCAACTTAGAACTTCTCAGAGGTTTTTAAAAATCATTCATTCTGATACTATAGGCTGGTTGATCTTAGGGAACACGGTAGTATTTTCTTTCCCAGTTCTGCTTCTTTCTGAGATACAATCTCAATTAATTCATTGTAGCAAAAAGACAACTTCAGCCAACCAATGCTTAGATTAAGGAGTAGGAAGGTCTTCTAAGGACAAGGTTTTCATGTATGCAGAGGAATGATGGTAAAGTCTGCTTCTGCTGGAGCAGCTGAGGGATAAATATAGAAGCATATCTTACATACTTTGCAATTATCAACCCAGCATAAAACAGTAGCAAGGCCAGAGGCTTATCACATGGCCCATCTCAGAGATGCTTGCTTACATCTTCACTCGTTTCTTGTCTTGGATTGTAGATTTCTCAGGGCAGGCCCCAAACTCTTGTCAAAGCGGTCTCTGTGCACAGTTGAGAGCTTGACTAAAATGCTATGATTTCAGAAATAAAAACAACCTTATTCTTGAAATCAATAGTTAAACGCTTTAAATATTTCCCTAATCTTCTGTGAACCAAGTATTTGTTGGATTTGTTTATTCCCATTTAGAAAGCTTGTAAAATCAACTTTAAATGTTGTATTAACTTGTTTACTTCCATAAAAGAGATAGATAAGGATGGATTTGTTATTGTATTTATTACAGAAATCTGAAAAAATAGCACATATTACATGTTATTAGATATTGCAAACAAAAAAAAGAACCAAGTGCAAATACAAAGCCCAATTAAACTATTGTTTCAGTATATTAGCAATTTTATTGATATCTAATAAACAAGCAAGCCTGTTTACAGACGAGTTTCTCAAGAGTGCAGAAGGCACTTCGACACAGTTTATGGAAATTCATTAATCAACATTCACCCCATTAGTCTGACTTGCCATTTCTTTGCCTTGTTTGATTTCACAGAGTCACAGAATCACAGGTTGGAAGGGACCTCAGGGATCATCTAGTCCAACCTTTCTAGGAAGAGCGCAGTCTAGACAAGATGGCCCAGCACCCTGTCCAGATGACTCTTGAAAGCATCCAACGTGGCCAAGTCAACCACTTCCCTGGGGAGACTATTCCAATGGTCAACTGTCCCCACTGTGAAAAATTTCCCTCTCATGTCCAATCGGAATTGCCGCACGAGCAACTTGTGTCCATTCCCCCTTGTCCTCTCCACATGACTCCTTGTAAAAAGGGAGTCTCCATCTTCTTTGTAGCTACCCCTTAAGTACTGGTATGATTTAATGCATAATACAAGATGAAGCCCCTAACCAAGCTAGAAAATAAATCACAGTTATCATTTAAGAAATGGTGTAAACATCAAATTCAGCAAACTGTAATTATACATGCCAAACTGGGCCATCTGTATCATATTTTACAAGTATATTACTGAGAAAACTTTCTGTACTTATGTGTATTTTATTGCAAGCAGCTATAGCAAGGACTATTGCCTCACCATCCAAAATAGGTCATTCCACCAAGATGAAAAGAATTTTTTCCTCCAAAAAGCTTGTACTGTAGTTTAAACAGTCAATGACTTTAAAAAATAAGGGCTTTGATAGTTCTTATTTTGAACTGGAAATCAGTAGTTGAAACTCTATACAAATCTTGTATAAAGAAATTTCTGAAGTGGATTCCTGTGGAAAAACAGCTTTAATCCAAGAAATTTAACATGGACCCAAACATGACAATCCAAACAATTTGTCAGGTAATGTCCATGATTGCTACTAGAGAAACAAACAGAAAATTTGGCCCGTTGTACTTATTTCAGACACAAAGAAGCAGACAAGATACTCCACGTATTTAATATTTTTATTTTCAACAAAATACTTCTCATCTTACTACAAGCAACTGGATCAAAACATTCATTCTTATCACGTTACCATAAACTCATAAGTTGGTTCAGCAACATAAAAGGTAATTTGAAGTTAGCAATTTCAAGGAGGAAAGGAATGTTTGCTTTGAAATTATTGCAAAATTGTCAGGAGGGAGAAGAAAGACACCTTGCAACAGCAAGGAGGAGCAACACTGTCTCAGAATTTTAGGATATAACTCCAAATGCAAAAAATTTAAGCAAATCCTGAAGCAGCACATTCATGCAGAATAATAAGGCAAAAGTGCTTTGCCCTTGTGTGACCGTAGTCTTTGCTGTTTCCGAGTTTGAGCCAGATTGCATTGAACCAGCTCAAATGTTAGTCTAGTGCCTCCTATTACCACATCATCTTAGGTTCACATGGGCACAGCTCATGAGTATATGTCTTAATGGAAGAGGGTAGGCATTCCACATTTGCGTATTAAATTTAGTATTTCCAGCTTCTGGTGTGCCCATTATATCTGCTGACTTTTCCCACCTCAAATTTTCTTCTATAGCTGTTTATCCTCCAGATCAAACAAATTATGCTAAAAATGGTCTGCACCACTCATCATCAACAAAAAGACTGGGAAATCATTTATTCTTGGTGAAATATTCTGCCCCCTTTTCTCTAAGGTCTTTTTCCAGGAATTTTTTTTTTTTAATATGCAAGTCACCTCAGGAAACTAGAAGCCAAATTCCAACAGCAGTCAGGATTAAATTTTTTACAATGAGGTTGGTGAAACACTGGAACAGGTTGCCCGGAGAGGTGGTAGATGCCCTATCCCTGGAAACACTCAAGGTCAGGTTGGACGGGACTCTGAGCAACCTGATCTAGTTAAAGATGCCCCTGCTTATTGCAGGGAGGTTGGACTAGGTGACCTTTAAAGGTCCCTTCTAATCCCCAAAATTGTATGATTTTATGATTCTCTACCGTATTTGCATTAAGCAACTCCAAAGAGAGGAAACAAAACACATAGTTCTGCTGCTGTTCTGTGCATGTGTTCAGTGCAAGGAGTTTGAAAGCTATTACAGAATGTAATTTAACAAGAGAAGGCACTTCTTTTCTTTTTATGGAGAGCAGATACAGAAATCTGTAAAGGCCTAGCACTGTTAACTGAGTTCTATTCTGCCTCCTGCAATGTCAATAGGTTTTTTTGAGTTCCAATATCAAAATTCTCATTACTGTTCAGTTTGTGATGAAGAAGGTCACAAAATCAGAACCAGGACTTACACAGCTTATACTTCAAACTATCTTTTAAAATATGATGATGATGATGATGATGATAATGTCACAAAGAGGAGCCCTTTTGTAGAAACGGCCATATGGACCTCCATCTTAACTGTATTTCAGCAGGTTTTCAATCAGTGAAAAGACTACTATACTGGGGCCAGAGGGAGGAGGGGAGAACTGATAGCTTCTTCTACAGTTACAGCAGCAACTCACAGTTCTGGTTAATGTGCCACATTGTTCCTATCTCCATAGACCACCAGTACAAATCCCAAAGGTTTTGGGGAAAGACTGACAATACTTAAGTGAGAGAAACCAGGTGACACTTTCAATTCAACAAAATAAGTGAAATCAAAAGCATGCAGCTGAATTCCAGAGAGACAGTCTTCTGTCAGTGTTCTATTGGAGCATAAATATGCATTCAAGTAAGAGAAGGAGGGCATTTAACTAAACATACATAACTGCAAAGATCATGATGGTCATTACAGCACCTGCAAGACAGGAGATATGTTTGCTGTGATATTTCAATACAATCAGAAATCCAATGGATTCAGCTTTTTCATTAGCTGCTCTGATTATCACAGGGTGATTTGGCTCAAAATCTAGTGCTAGATAATAATCTTTTGTTTCTTAAAAAACAAAGTTTCTGTCCCTAATCCTGTTGAAAGGAAATGTTAAGACCATGGATTGCATTCCACTTCTGCTATAGGAATGAAACTCCACACTCCTGAGAATACAAAAAAACCTGAAATGACAGTCCATTTCTCTGAACATTTCTCCATTTTTCTTAAAGTGGCCTTAGGCAGATGACAAACTGACAGACTGGCACAACATCATGCCTGGAGGAGAACTGTGTGGATGACTCTTGTTCTTTGGATGGTTTTAGACTTTCAGAGACAGAGAGAGAGTGTGCACCAGTTTCTGAACTGCATCTGCAACTGCTCTTTATTCATCTATCCAACATTTCTTCTCCATTTTTTCAGTGCTATATTGTAGCTCACTACCCAACCTTGATGGCTCATTAACAAGTCAGATAACTATGGTTCAGAATCCTAATCTTCCACAGAAAACAAAAGACCAGCTTCAGCTCACTTGGGACATTAATAGCTCTGCTGAAATTCCACACTGCTGAAAGTCACCTAATGAGGTCATACATGCTCTCATCAGGAAAAAACGTTCCCACTTCAGAGCCTTGAGAATCCTCTCAGGAATAGCAACCACTTCTTTTCAAAAGCTTAAAGTGCATTCATGTGACAATATAATAAAACAAACAAACAAAAAACCACACCCATCACCAAAAAACCCCACCACCAAAAAACTTCAAACAATCAAACCAAAACCAGTCCAAACCAAAACCAAAACAGTCCTGCCAGGATAGCAATGTTGAAATGCAGCTAATAGAGACTGCCTTTCTTCAGAGGGCTAAATCTCTCAGGCTCTGAATGCTAGCTGAGTAGTTACAGTCCTTTTAATCATAAAAGTGTCAGCAACTACCTTAATTCCTGAGCTTAGTTACAGGGTGGTTTTTATTTCGTTCATAAACCAAGAGCTTCACTGTCTTCTCTTTGCTATGAGAGCATTGGGATTTTGTGGAACTGGAGGGAGAGATTATATTGTATGTACAGTCTGGGAGAGGGCTTACTGCTCACTTCTTTGTAAATGGATGAAATTCCATTGCTGTCTTTTGCTCATTTCTGTAGGACATTACAAAGCATAACAAACCACCACAGGCCTTAGATCAACAAGCCCACCAACTTGGTGCAAGTATTAGTGCAACAGCAGGGACACTTAAAAGTAGGAGAGAAAAGACTGCATTCATCTATCATAGCATAGATGCCATGAACTGTTCATGAACTGTTCGTCATCAGAGTTCTTCAAGGCTGACGAATGTGTGTAGCATGCTGCAGTGCGTATGAACAGTTGGAAAAGACAACCGCTGTGGCAAAAGCACTCCATGCTGTGGAGTAAAAACACAGGCTTCTTAGACATCATAGACCTCCTCTTCCAGGGCATGACCAACCTCTCCACGAAGTTGGTGGAAGGTGTTGCGCCTCAGGATCTCCCAGCCATGGTGAGAACTAGTCCTCGATATGCTCCGTGACAACGACAGAGCAGATGGTTTCTTGTTGTCCAGGATGTTCCTATTGATTTCCAGCTTTTCTAGACCTTTGCCATAGTTATCCCTGTCCTGAGCCTTAAAAGCTTCTGTGTATCGCATCATCTTGTGTTTGTTGGGATCAACCCTGTCTTCAACTCTGTAAGAGGATTAAAAAGCATAAACTGAATTAAGTAGAAACTTACTGGTTTATCAGCAAAACCAAGCAGCCACAAGCAGCGAGCCCCTCCCAAAAATATGCCTGTTGTCTGGAATGCCCAGACATGCCAGAAAATCTATACAGAAACAGGAAACTGATTATAGGCATGGTGCTAGCAGCTGATAGCACACAATTATCTCCTAGACCTTAATCCCTGTCATTGACTTCAGTACATTTACCTGCCCATGGTTTCCTGTCCTCTAACTCATTTCCCAGTCATGATTTGCCCTTTCCACTTTGCCAGCTGTAAGCTATTGGCAGACCTACTCCACCTCACTCTAGCTCCAGATCCTTTGTATATATGTGTATATTAATCCATTTCCTTTGTTCTTGTCTTTCCTCCTCTGATACTCCATGGTTGCTAGCCTCAGGATGTCACTTACCTTTTGCTGAACTTTTATTCACTTCTACCAACCCTTCTTTATGTTACTTATAACTTCTTTTCTGAAATACTATCCCACAATACATGCAATGAACATACATGTAATTTGATAGAACTGGATCACACCAACACTCTTTTCTCATACATCCAATGAAGAATTGTTGCTGGGATATTGCTCTTGCAAAGTTATACTCTGCACCTTGGACTGAAGGTGTTGCATATTGGTACCACTTTAGGTCTGCTTGTTCTGCCCAGCAAATGTGAACATCCAGAAGGTGCATTTCTCTGCTAAAACCTGCAGAAAGTCCTGTTTCATACAGCCACCACTCCCCCTTCTGGATTTATCAGCAAAAGATGACACAGTTAGGAAAGACATGCCCAAACAAAGTTTAATCTTTTCTCATCCTGTTATAAATAAAGCCAGAAATAATGAGGAATCTAGTGTTATCTAGACTACAGATTGTTATTTCAGTGCCTAAACTGAAATCCTAGACCTAACACTTTGCCACCTGATGCAGTCTTTGCAAAGTATAATATAGTTACTAGGTTCATGCAAGAAAGAAATCTTGCCTTTAATTATTCCTTTTCTGTTTTTTAATCAACCGTAGTGCAGTTCATTGCTTCTAAATGCCTAATTGATTGATTCTGCCTCTGCCATTTCATGCATCTTACAGGGACAAGTAGGGCAGCCAACCAAGCACAGCAATGAAGCCTTGTGATACTTGCTATGAAAGTTTGAAAGAAAAATTCAGGCCTTATAATCCATGCAATTTCTGGTGTCTATCTCCTGTGACTACTGGATAAGAAAACATCAGCAGATTTCGCAAGGAATTGCACAGCAGAGCTTTCTGAGGGGAACAGTGCTTGTCTATCAGTCACAGGCAGAAAACGGATTGGTGTCTGTATTCGGGAAGGAAGGACTCCAAACACTCCTCCCCAGGACACTGGCAAGGCTCTTTATTAACATCCATATACTGGATTCTTCTTCTGGGATCCTTATGTGCACACACTAGAAGAGAACTCACCTGAGATACCATCGGTCCCCTAGCCCATACTCCCGCCCACAAATTCCAGAGCGAGGCCAAAGACACCGTGGCAGTTTCCGCTCCAGCATGACAGTAGTAGCGACAACCTTTAGAGTCAAAAACAAGAAAGAACTCAGATGAATTAGAAACTTATCAGACTCTCTTTCAAAATAATCAGTTTCATGAGTACTGACCCATCACCATACTTCATTACAGCTCCATATGTAATGAGGAAAAATCATAAAGTCAATATTCTGTTTATCATAGTTCTAATAATTCACTATAGTTCAAATAAATTCACTATTTTAGTCCTAACTGTGCCATGTTTTGAGGAAGCAATGGTGCTTTTAAAACACTGTTAAATTTCCTTCCTTTTATACCTGATGGCAACAAGTAGGGTAATTAATTTGCAAGCTAGAGGACAGTATTTATCTCTTTGACTTCTGATTGACTATCATCAGAACTTACCAACGTGGCTGCACAACTACGTTTAACCATTTGACTTATCGCTTTCTCACAGAAAAATACTAGGAAATGGATTACTTGTTGAGCAGCTATATAACTAATCTGATTGAATTTTTTTGCCTTTTGAGCTAAAGAGTCATGCCAAGTTCTCTTAATGGATATAAAGATATTACTGGCCTACTTGTAATCATTGCCTTGCATTCTATCTCCCCTCAAGTCAATCCCTATAATTATAATTTAACTCTCAGTTACACAGAAATGTGGCTTGTAGAAAAAGATGCAACTTTAATTCTATTTAACCAGAGATACCATGTGTAAGGAGCAAACAGCTAGGGAGACATAGGATGGACAAGAAAGTCTGGATGGGCTTCTAGCTGCTATTTGAAAATCGGTAGGAATACCCACATAGCAAAAGTACACTGGAAGACAGTTTCACATGGGAAGATGTGCAGAAGAGTAGTCTTGCACTTAGAGACTTCAGGCTCATAGAAAGGATGAAAGAAATTTAGTGGCTCATATACAGAAACTGTAAAACAGAATTAAAAGTACATGGCTTATTGTATTAACCCCTGAGAAAAGTGAAAGCCAGGGAAACCTTTTAAAGCACCTTCTTTAGAGCACAGATGGCAGAGTAAGTAATTGCACTGTCTAGCACATTTTCCGTGGACTTTTAGCAAACCCCCTGGCACCTAAATTAGATTACCTGGGCTCTCCAGAGCTCATCCCGTTCATGAGCCACTCTCCAGTGAGTGTCACCCATCATGGCAATTAACAAGTTGAGCATAAGAAGGGTGGCAATGATGGCGAAGGCAAAATATACCACACTGTACATAAAGGGCAGGTCCACATCATAGTTTGCAGGGCCGTCAATGATAGTGAGGAACAGTTCAAAGGTGGTGAACAAGGACATGGGATAGTTGTAGAACTGCCCGAGGTTTTCAGGGTTCTCTGTCTGGAAGATGATGTAAAAAGCTAGAGGAAAATAATGGGGGAAAAAAGAGAGAGAGTAATTAGCAACGAGAATCACATTCCAAGAGCAACAACAGGGTCCTATGAGAAATGCTGACAATACAAAGTGGTCTGGGAAGGAGCTGCATGTGCAATACCAGCATAACAAAGACAACTCCCTGACTAGAATCACAGGTATCCATTATAAAATGACTCAGAATTACTCTGATTATTTATTTGCTCTCAAAATAATGATATTTTCTTCCTCAAGGATATAATATAGCTATGTATGTTCACCTAATTTTCCAGAGACAAATATGATAAGTGCAGTATGTTTTTAAACCTTGACTTTCATATATGTGGAATTATCTGGATTGTTCTAATTTCTATTATCCTAGAAACACCAAGAATTGAAAACCAAATTAATGAGAACAGATATCAGTACTGTAAAGTGACCATGCTCAAAGAAATAGAAGCTATACATCATCACTACCTTTGCCAGCTAACTCAAAGGGCAACCTGAGAATAAAACAAAACCCACACACTTAATTCATACTAAAGAAGTTGACAGGGCTAACATAATGCTGTTTCCCTTTTGGAGACTCACCTGATGCAAAGCCTAGTATCACCACAGCCATGAGCCAGCAAAAGCGCATAAGATCTCCAAATATCATCTGTAGAGCAAAGACGGAGCTGCCATAAGGCCCAACTGTCCCACCAAGCCACAGTACAACCCTATGTAAACCATTTTCCAGATTTGAAGACTATGAGTGGACTAAAGGGAACTTCTGCCCTAAAGAGAGAATGTTAAAGTTCCAAACCTTCTGTGCAGAAAAGTACTTGTCCATTTGCCTCTAATGCTAGTTGTGAGGAAGGAAAATGTATTCTTTCAATTCTCCCTATCTGCAAAGGGGTGTCAGGATGTGTGCAACAAACCCATATTTTGTTGTGTCTTATACCTTCTGGATCATGATGGTAAAGGGTCCGAGCATCTGGAAGCCTCGTGCAAAGTACATGACGTTGCACCATCCTAGCACCAGGGCAAAGGACATGGGCACCACCTCACCAGTTGTGCTAGTGAGACGCATCACCATGGTTACTAGAATCATGCAAGCATATGTGATGCTGCAAAACAAAAGACAGTGAAAAAAAGCGCATTAAAGTAATATTACCATAATTTTTCTTTTCTTTTCAAAAATTCCAAGACAGACACATATAGCCACCAGTCCCATAGGCGGAGACCTCTCAGCACTATGAACTCTACCTGTCTACTCGCCTGGCTTCCTACACACCAGCTAAGCCAGTAAGAGAAGTAAATCAAGAGAAGGAATACTCTAAAAGAATTAATAAATTTAATCATCTGGCAAAAGTCAGCAGTGGGGAAAATGAGGAACAATGTATTTATTAGACTTTAAAAGTGGTGTACTTACACAATTATGTGAAAAGGCCCTCCTAGGATGGTCTGTCCAAAGTATTTTGCTGCTCCAACTCTAAGGATATCTGGGATCTAAGAAAGACATCCTTTAGGAGTCCTGACTTTAGGACTTAGATGGATTCCATTATACTGTTAAATGTCATGGTAACCACCAATATTCACAGGATCTTGGAGCCAGCTGCATCTGCTTTGTTTGCTGGTTCACAGTTTGATTCCTACATTACTTTAAAAACTGAATGATTGAGTCAGGTGGCCCCCTCTCTGGATGTGGCAGAGATTGCTGGAAAATCTAAGAACACTTGGGTAGATTGAGAGACGTTGGTATGTGGCACAGAGATGTTGCAGCAGAGCGCTGTGAACCTGAAGTTCATATACATTACTAATAGGAGACCAGACAAACAGCTGAATCTCAGAAGTGAAGACAACAAAGGCCTTCTTGGGGAATCAAAGGAGTTTGTTATAATTCAGACTCACTGTGTTAGTTGTAGTGTAGCCCCAGATTCCTGACCAAACACAGGAAAAAGGACCTGTCCTTCTGGAACATATATGAGCAAAGAGAAAACTGTTTACAAGCCCCATTTTACTTCACCCTGGCATGGTCATTTGAACTTTCTCATATAAAAATTTCAGTCTTCTATTCTATTTCATATTATAATAAAGTGGGGGATGTATTTGTTTTAATTTAAAGAACTTCTGAGGTTTTTTGGAGACTTCATGGCAAGGAGAACACCAGAACACGTCCACCTCAGAACTCTGGTTGCATAAGGCTCCTGTTATAAGCTCATACAGTCACTGATCTCAAATGAAATATAAACTTTTCTGTGTATGCACAGAAATCACTTCAGCCAGCACCCCTAAACACATGAGTATTTAGGGGTGCTAGGTGAAGAATCTCTAAGACTCTCACGCAGCAGCTGGGATTCAGCTGGACCCACAGATGGTGCTAATGGGAACTGTGGCATTACCCTGCAGATAGTATTTGATAGCATGGCCAGTCCTTCTAGTTGCTTCTCCCACACCTGGAGTTTTACTAGAATGTTGTCGCAATCTCTGTTTCATCCAATAGATACTGTTGACAGTGTTATTGCCTAGGCATATATCAAAGCACTTAGACTAAGCAAATAACCCCTACCAAGTTGTGAGCACAAAGTCATGTTTGTATAGTAAGTAAAATCTGTCTTGATTAAACTCAAGACTATATAGCTCACTGTTTCTCTTACCTCAAGTATCAAAATCACTACAGCTCCAATGATTGTGATCAGCTCCCCCACCAGCCTCAGCTCATCCTCATATGTCATATACGATTCCTGAAAAAAAAAAAAGAGTGAAAGGAAATTAAAATTAAATTTTAAAGGGAGTGAAAGGAAATTAAAGAAAAAGATGGGGGAAAAGAAGGCCCACTACTAGTGTAATAAACATGACTCGGCCTGACAAGGCCACAGGAACCAGCCCAGCCCCAGCAACAGAGAACAAAGCATACTCCATGTTCTTCACTGACAAAGGTCTGCTGGCAGAAAGAAAGAAGGAGGACAGCTGCAATAGCTGGCAACTGGGAAAGACTTGGGCTTTCCAGTTAAGCAGATTAGATTAGAACTGCCCGATGCTGTCTATGCAGCCCTGACTCCTATAGACACAGTACCTGCAGCATTTTCTGGACATAGATTGTATTGTCTCTGCTGCTTGTTTTGTTGCCTGTTCGCAGTTTCAGTGGTCGGTAGACACAGCACATAGTGAAGCAGACCATGTAGAGTATATAGAATAAAGCCAGGAAACAGAAATAGGGACGACCATACATATTCCACTTCAGGCTCACCAGCTCCTTCACAGGTGTTAGGTCCAAGATCTGGCGTGCCTGAGAAAGATAAGAAGGAAGGAGTTTATTGCCATAAGGACATTGTTTATAAGCATCATTCACACTGTTCCTGGGAGACTGTTAACAAACTATTCTCTCCTATTCTATTCAGCATTATGAAACTGAATTTATTTTGCAAAAATGGAATGCTCATGTGGGTTTGGATTTGTTCAGTTTGCCAGTCAAGAGCTTTGAAAATGAGTAGAAAATATATCCTGCAGAGAACAGCTTTTAGGTACCAATGGGAAGTGCAAGAGAAGCATGTTATTGTTCTCTGTGTAGGACTGAATGCATACAAACGTTTGAGACAGACCTCAGGCCTATGATCTAGGTCCATGAATGAAAATATATGAGGATACATTGCAGAAAATAAAATGTATTCTTCCTATTATTAGTAGTAATAATAATAAACTATATTAAGATATATACATATTAAAGGTGGGCTAACTTTACAGTATCAGAAATAAATAAATCCTGTGAACTCTAAGGATTCAAATACATACAAAACTACCTCAGTGAATGAATTGTCTTTTGCTATAACTGGAATAAATTTTGAAGACTATTTTGTGTTAAGCAAGGCAGCACAGTGTACTTCACAGCAGGCAGATACTCTTCTCTGTGCAAAATATACATCATTATTAGAACATACAATCATGTGCTGGTTTCAGCTGGGATAGAGTTAATTTTCTTCATAGTAGCTAGTATAAGGCTATATTTGGGATTTGTGCTGAAAACAGTGTTGATAATACAGGGATGTTTCCATTACTGCTGAGCAGTGCTTGCATAGAGTCAAGGCCTTTTCTGCTTCCCACACCAGCAAGTAGGCTGGGGGTGCACAAGAAGCTGGGAGAGGACACAGCTGGGGCAGATGACCCCAACTGACCAAAGGGATATTCCATACCATACAATGTCATGCTCAGCATACAAAGCTGAGGGAAGAAGAAGGAAAGGGGTCATGTTCAGAGTCATGGCATTTGTCTTCCCAAGTATCCATTACATGTGATGGAGCCCTGCTTTCCTGGAGATGGCTGAACACCTGCCTGCCCATGGGAAGTAGTGAAATAACTCCTTTTTTAGTTGGCTTGCATGCATGGCTTTTGCTTTGCCTATTAAACTTTCTTTATCTGCACCCATGAATTTTCTCACTTTTACCCTTCTGATTCTCTCCCCCATCCCACCACAGGGGAGTGAGCAAGCAGCTCTGTGGTGCTTAGGTGCCAGTTGGGGTTAAACCATGACAAATTGAAAATATGATCGTTTGGATTCTATTTTCAGCTACA
Organism: Phalacrocorax aristotelis; assembly: GCF_949628215.1. Taxonomy (NCBI): domain Eukaryota; kingdom Metazoa; phylum Chordata; class Aves; order Suliformes; family Phalacrocoracidae; genus Phalacrocorax; species Phalacrocorax aristotelis. The sequence goes on along the minus strand of NC_134276.1, from coordinate 133,419,624 downwards.
GAAAAAAACAAAAAGCAACCTTGTGAAATTCACTCTATGTTTTTTGTCCAAATGGGAGTTCTGCATTTATACATGTGAGTTAACATTGGTTTCAGCAGCCAATTCTGTCAACTTCACTAGCATTTGTGGAAACTTAATCTCTAGGAAACGTATCAAAAGGTCCTTTAGAACATTAGCTCTTTTTGAAAAACTGACACTGATATTACCTTGATTTAGCAGGCAACTAAGAGGACTTTGGAAAGATTTCCAAAGTTCCTTTATTTTGGTCTAAATGCAGCCTGTTAATGGACTGGATTTTCAAAAGTTTTCACCATTCAGCTATAGTGATAAAAACTGCAGTATACCCGCAGTGAGATATATTGGGGGGGAAGGCTCTTTCAACTTAATTCCCCTAGATTATTTATATTATATTCAAAGTTTGAGTTGTCTTTTTAAAATCTCAGTGGTGCAGCTCAAATATATCTAGAAGGCCACATATGTTTCCAGGAATAAACAGAAGCTTCAGAGAGCATCTTGCATGATATGAAAAGTAGCACTGCTCTGTAAGCTGGGGCTCTGTTTCTGACAAAGATCTGCATGTATCCATACATACTGTGTAGCTGAGGAATTCTATAGAAAGAGAAAGCTTCATCAAAAGAAGTTAAGACCAAAGTTTTAGAAGTGACAAAGAGGGTCTATAAAAAGTAAGAGCAATGGAGTTATGAGCAATGGAGGGAAGAATCCTCTCCTATCATAGAGTTCCATTAAAAAAAACCAAGAAGAATTCAGAAATTTTCTTAAGTGTCTTCATGGTCTATCTGTTTGATTTGTACACATGTGTACAAAGGACAAAGAAAATACAGTGACATGATACGGGGAAAAAGAATTCAACATCTTTTCCTATGTTGAATGTTGCTAATCTATGCCTCTGAGTGAATCTACTGATTTGCTGCTGGGATAACTATAAAACTTGGAAAATCAATGTCACTCCACTCTTTTAAACTGTTTTCCTAGGGCAAGATGAAATTGTAGCTACATGAACTACCTAATAAATGCCATTACTTCTTCCTACAAACTTTGCTTCATCTATATCCTTAAGAGTATGCCTACTACAAGTAACCCCATAACATGACTTCAGGCACCTAAAGGAGGTGTGTTCACTAGTGATGTGGTATCCTAAGAGTTCTCTCCTTGTAGGCAATAGGGTCCTACAGACTGCCATACAGCTCACCTAAGATCTAAATTACCCTCTGGAGTTACTAAGTTACTTGCATTTCTCTGTCAACCACATGTAAAACTTAGTGAATCTGTATTCCTTAATTAAATACCTGGATGACAAAAATCAGATGGGACGAACCTAGGCCTAGTGCACTTCTTTAGCTTAATTTGTCCAATATGAGCACACGATATTTTGTGCAAAAAAGTAATCACTCTCGACCCACCCAAAACTAGATGCTTTGCTTAATAAACTAGTCTGTGAAGAAAAAATGAACCACATGGGAGAGATGTTAATTTTAGTATGTAATGCACTATTGGGATGTATTCAACACCGTAGTGACAGGAGCACTCTGTTGATATGAATTAAATGGAATAGAGACTATTAGGGTCTTTTCATACTGAGTTCTTCTGAAAAATTTGGCTGTGATTCCCTTGTGGTAATAAACTACAGAGTCCCACTGCAAAGTATGTCCACAGAAATAACAGGTGTTATTTTCAAAGTGGATGGATGATACTGACTTAGGTTGTCATAGCCTCCAAGATCTGCAGTAGTTGAAGAGCTAGAACTCTACTTTGGAATCAAATGGATTGCCTTGAAGTATTTTCAAAACAAAATTTTGTTTTTCATGCAGTTATAAGCCAGATTCTGTTAAAGTGAATGTAAAACGAAGATATTTTGTTTATTGCTGCCTGCAAGCCCAGAAAATCAGCATGGACCCTTTTTGTGTTTTTCTGTCATCTCATTATAACTGTTTAGGGTCCATTCCCAGTCTGGAAGAAATCAGTATAGCTGAACTGAAGCTGAAATTGTAATGGTTTCCTACAATTAAAGCATGAGCCTGTAGTCCTTTGTTTGTCTTCCCTATGTGGAAGAGTAATTTATATTGATGTAAGTAGAACATGTAAATACTCAAAGTCTAGAAACAATACTATGGCTGGTATATTTATGGAGGATCAAAGTTTGCTTCGTAGGTCAAGGGGCTTGATCTACTCCAGAGGTAGTCAAAAGCAGCTGGATTCATCGACTTTAAGACAGTCAGTGTTATATTATTTGCAGTTTCTCCACTTATAGAAAAGGGAATAATTTATTTGGCCATTCTCACAGAACATATGCAGAGTTCCCATGAGCAATAAGCTACTTTTCCAAGAATCCTTTCTCAGGTTGCCAACCCAGCGCCAAAACATTAACGAGGCCTTTTCTGGGAAATAAAGGCATATATACAATTGATTGGAAATTAGCCTTAGTTCTGATGGCATCTTGAGGGTAAAACAAAAGACTAGCAACTAAAACTTATCTGATAAACCTTTGAAATGTTTTTGTTGTGTGTGGGAACATAAAACTGAGGATGACAGAACATTCCTGTTAATACAGCAATACACATATTTTGTATCAGATAATTAGGATAAGAAAACTGGAACATTTTTCCAAATGAGATTAACACTTGTCTAAAGCTCCATGGCTTATGTAAAAATATTACATTTTAAGTTTCTGTGTTATTACCTGGGTGAAACTTAATTGAATCATCTATATCAAGCCTTCAGCTCTGCTAGAAGACTGATGCTTAGAGCAAAAGTAGGACAAACAGGGTGTACTTTACACCTTGCTTATGAAATTGATTCACACATTTTATTAAATACTTCTAGACCTACTCCCTATTGTAATGTTTAGGGGACCACTGCAATAAGCAAGAAGGAGATGTAAGTCAAAGTGGGTTACTTTAAAGGAAAACTTCTTATTACACACTAGATGCTTTCCTTCTTTTGCTTCTTTTGCTACACTGCCCGGTTTCCTCTAAGTCAGCCAAAGACAGGTTGCATGAAGTGCAAGGAATATGTATGTTTCAGTAAATGGGCATGACTCTTGAATGGCCTAAGAAATATCCTAAAGGATCAAAAGGAAGTGAGAGATAATGAACCTAGCTAGGTACCCTTAGGTGTTCTGTATTGTGTAGAATATGGAATTCTTTGCATAGGACAGTAAATTTCATTTTCAAAAGGATTATATATTTTTAGAAGCTTACTATAATCTTCCTGTAGCTTAGTTCCCTTCTATTTTGCCACTTTTCATCCACTTAAGGGTCAGAAAATATATCTTAGTACCTATTTGCATGTATCCTTAATACAAGAAGAACCTGCTTCTGACTGGGGCCTAAAGAGGCTACTCTAGTCCAATACTGGACTGGGAGGGTATGATAGGATGGGGTGACACACTGCATCCTTCTAGAGGAGACAGCAAACATTTTTGACCAAATATAACCAAATACAAAAAAGAATTTCTATTTATGCATACAAAAATTGCAATTACTCATATTTAAGAGCATTCTGGAAAATAAAAAAATCATTATATCTCATGGTCTTTGGGGACATATCCTCTGAAATTAGGAATCTAGGATCTGCATGCACTATGTGTTTTGGGAGAAGGCAGAGGCACAATATTCTTCTTTCTTTTAAGATTATGGTTTTGTCTGCTGGACAACTTCTAAAGTTGTTTTATTTTTTTGACATAGACTTCTTTTCCCTGAATTTCCATACGCAATGCCACACATAGAAATTTAGAGGATTTTAAATAAAAGCAAATGGAAGTTTCATAGACATCCTCCACATTATGGAAAGCTCTCCAGTAGCTGAAACTTTTGTAAGAGAAGTTTGACTAAAATATTGATAGATGGAAATAATACAAGATGGGTAGAATTACGCTAGTTAAAGTGTCTTCTTCTGATTCATTTCCTGTCCTGTTAAGATCATTTAAGGAGATGACAACTGATAAGGCCTTGAAAGTCTTAAGCAGATATGTCTAAGTTTATTCTACTATTTTTATCTTAGTGACCCCTTTACAAGTTTTTGAGCCTACAGCAGAGATAATTTGCCTACTTTGTTTTGAGTCATAACCTGGACAAGGAATGTCATTAAATGAAGGGAAGAATAATAATGAGTGGTTTTAAAATGCATTCTGGTTTAGGATTTTTGGACATAGTCACAGTCATGTCTTACAGGGACATTGTGAGAGTTAGTCTCACAGTTATAGAAAGCTGGTAAAGGAGAGAGAATCATTTACTGAATCACACAATGTAATTTCCTGTAGCTTGCCTATACTAAGTTCTTTCAATTTCAAGTCTGCAAGTTTTACACTTCAAAAGAAACTGTGTGTAAAGCATCAGACATAGCCAGATCATTGAAAAGCTGCTACGTTTCATGTATTCCCTGCAGCATATGGTACAAAGCCCACGCTCTACAAATAACATAAAAGAGCTTGAACCTTCAAACTTATTATTCTTCTTTTATAATTGACATGGTCTGCACATTAAAAAAACTGTGGTGCCCACAGTACCTCTCTCTTCTTGGTTGAGACAATGAGCTCAAGGAACGACTGATCTTCAGCCCAGGAGTCAATCTCTGTGAGATCATAGAGCACAGTGGTCAAGGGGCCAAAGGTCCAGAGACTGTGCTTCCGCTTCTGCATAAGGTACTGAAACATCTGAGGAGAAAAGGAAGGGGTGGAGGATATCAGAAGTTTTCCAGTATATAGTGTATTTGGAATGAAAATAAATAAGGTTGTTAAAACCCCTTAATTACAATGTATTTTCCTTGAACTTGGTAGTTGTTGTAGTTCTCCTATCTCTCGGGAACAATTATAGCAGGTTAAGAAGTGGAAGACCTTTTTCTGACTCCTATTTAATTATTAGCTCATGCTTGATGATGAGTGATTTTTATTCAAAATTCTAATCAAACTGCTAAAGTTGACACAGTTATACATTTTGACAATATATTTCATATGGAGTTGCATGTTGATTGGAAAAAAAATTCTTTTACACTATCCTACAATTTATATGGAAAGAGATGTGTCAAGGGAAATGATCCTGTCCTTTGTGGATCTACAGAAGAAACACTAACCATCTTCGTGTTTTTGTTAAGAGGAAGGATGAGAGTTTACATTAAATATTGAGTTCTTCACTATGAATAAATGTCTGTGGATACCCAAAGAAGTTTCCTGTGTGCCACCTTAGGGTAACAAAATCTAGACAACAAAGACAATAATTTCAGACAGATTTTTAAAAAATTACTTGTGGTGGCTCTTCCGTTAATACTTGTTTAACTCAGATGCTTCAAAAATTGGGTCAAAAGATCTGTTCTTTAAACACTCATTTCTTTCATTAGGATAAAGAGATTTCTTTTACAGGTTTTCTGGTCCTACATGAGACTTCTGGCAAAAAAAAAAGAAGGACGTGTTATGTATCTTCTACCCACTAAGAACATCCACAGACTCACTTGGTCTGGATGTTATTTCAAGTTCTCCATTTCTGAATAACTTCTTTTATATGGTGGCAACTGTGTCATTTAAACTCACCACAGTGTTGCCCTCAACTCCAGCCAGTTTGAACGGAGTAAGCCCCGCATTGTTAGGAATCAATTCAAGTGATCCTGGTCCCTCTTTGTTCCTGTCATAGGAAAGTATCAGGCTGTACATGTGGCAGGCAAACGTTTTATTAGGTTGGAGAACCAGGATGTGAAGAACAGTGTTACCTATGAAAGAAGCAGACCAGATAAAGTATATGGAATAGCCCAGCCCTGTGCAAAGACTGGCAATTGACTGATGTCATTAACTGGCTTTAATTCTCCTCATGTCCCTCATCCCACAGCTGTTTGTAATGAGTGAAAAATATGTGCATTGACAGATGACAGAGTCTGATTTAAAGTGTCCACATCCACTGTATGCAATTCACTAGGTCCCACAGCACATACCCAGATAATCTTGAGCTCTAATGTCAGCTCCATTTTCAATGAGCAACTGTACAATTTCCTCATTTCCCACACAGGCAGCAAATGATAAAACATGCTCTCCTGAAAAAAAAAGGAATGGGGAGAAACAACATTAAGACCACAGGAGGCAGGAGAGGCTGAAGCACACTGAGGGAAAGCTATCCATGCTATGGAGCCAGAGGTTATGAAAGGAAGAATTACTTCAGTTAACCTGTAAATTTCCTGCCCCACTTCTCATCCTACTCAGAAAGGAAAAGAAGACCTGCCAAACACAACACTAAAAGGAAGAGGTATTCTTTTCAGATTATCTTCATAAGAAGGTTGACAAGTAGGTTGCAGTATATGCTGCTAGGAAGAAATTAAATTATAATTCTTATGCAAGAATTATACAGGAGTCTCTGTTTATCTGGTTTAGATGAGGACTAAAGCAAGCCACCCTTATATTCCCCCAACACTCTGCTGGTTCCCTCCCATAGCAGCAATGGAAGAAGTTAAAGCTGTACCAAAATAGAGAAGATTCTGGGAGCTGCGCCTGAAGAAGTGCCCTGTGGCCTGTGCTGTGCAAGCATTGGCCCCTCTCTTGAGTAAAGCCTTCACCAAAGGGATGTTCTGGTTCACTGCTGCAATGTGGAGAGCTGTCTGCCCTGTAAGACACAGAAAGAAAAACTTTGCCTTCCAGGAAAGCAACTTCAGGCTGATTAGTAGCCTGCAGCTCACATTTCACTCATGGTAAATCTAAGTTTTTTAGAACTGCTTCCATACTGGCTATACAATTTAGCTTTGAACCTATCCCTGCTGTGTACAGAAGGCTGGACTACAGATTTTCCAGAGGTCTCATTCTATTTAAACCTTTTATGAATTCATGAAAACTAACTTTACAACCTGCCAAAAAACCCCAACAGGATGCACTTTCTAAATTTGTTCTGTGGGAAAACAAGACATGCCACACTCTTCCAGGAAGCACGCTGAAAGTTCTTGTCTCTCAGAAAGGACCATGCTTTCCTTCATGGGACATGAAGGCCAGGTCAAGACAAAGCTCCCAAAGAAGACTTGCTTTAATTCATCAAACTAGGTATCAGAGTTTTTAAACTCCCATCATTATTATTTTAGCTGTTTCAGGATCCTCTCTGGCATTTCTGTGCAGTCAGTCAGAACCATTCTTTGAAAACCTGGCTCGGAGTCTAGACTCAAAAGCAGTGGCCACATTTGTTTTTAATCCCTATTCTTTGTCAACCAAGGACCATTTTTTCTCCTTTCAGAGGAAATCAGGTAGGTATCCTCTTTGTTACACATGACTATGGCAGAAAGCAAACTGTGCATATCCTTGCAACCCCACTATAGCCAACAGGCCCACCTGTGTTAAGGGGTTGTCAATTACGCATTTGCATTTTTGCACATGTATATGCTTGGGTTTAATATAACTCCACCTTGCACAAATGGTCAGGAGCCATTTGTATGTTGGTTTTGCTATGTAACGGTTTAGCAATATATTGAACCAGAAGCAGTATAAATCACTTTCCTAAATGCACAGGTAGTACTTCCTCCCTTCCCCTGCAGAGAATCCTGCCCATCCTCATTCCCTGAGATGTTACCTTCATAGAGCTCTGATGTCACTGTCTCATTGACAAGCTCAGGAGCTGCTTCCATCAGAGTCACTGCGGCCTCTACGTTATCATACAAGGCAGCAACATGAAGGGCGGTCTCCCCCACTGCACCTAAAAACAGTAGGAGAAGCATGTGAGTCATCTAGACATTCAGCTACATGGGCCAAAAGCAGAAATGGATTTATCTGGGTGGAGAATTATCGCCGTGCTAGGTTCTCCCTTGAGTACTGCCAGGTGCCACCTCACCATATGACATGGTAACAGTCACATTACCGCACAGTGTCTGCCTTTCACCCCATCAAAATCTGAAAGCTGAACAGAGACTTCAGGTGTTTGTAAGTGACAGCAGACTTAGGCATAAAGTGAATGAGCACATAGCCCTTCCACCGACCACCTTCCACAGTAAACCACCTCCCTTGGTGCCTTTAGAAAAAAAATCCCATTCAAGCTGTAAACCTCTGATCTTCACCATTCCTTTAGGGTTTGATGAGTTCTCCAACTTAGAAAGCTCACTTTGTTACAAAGCTGCTGACATACAGTTAAGTAGTTAAGTTTGCTATCACAAATGTTTTAGCAAATTAACAAACATACTACTCTACTCACTGGAGCAGTCTCTTGCCTTCCACAGAAAACCATTTGTCACAAATAATCAAGTTACCTCTCTGATAGATATCACATGATCCATCAGTGAGAAGTTTCCTAATGGCTGGGAGGTTGTTCTCTTTGGCAGCCTGGAGGAGTGGGGATTCCCATATCCTGTAGTCAAGAAAAGTGGTTGATAAGAAACACAAACACATAGTACCTCTCTCCAGAGCTAGCATGGTCTTTGCTTGAGACAGTATGTATCTTCAACATTTTCTCTGAAAGATCAATAATGCACACCTACCACCTGAGGTATTTTTTGAATGCAAAAAAAAAAACAAACCGAAGAACCGTCAAAACCAGACAAATGCAGTGCTAAAAACCCAGGTAGTTCACCGCCTCTTGACTTACTGATGCTTAAACATATGGTAGCAGCAAAGGGAAGGATAGGAGAAATGAATAACCAAAATGTTTCTGCTTTACATAGCCCACATTTTGAGGCACAAAAGATAGCAAATGGTGGGTCACTTGATAACCCTCCTGCCAGTAGATTAGTTATCTCAGGAGCCAGAAATAAGCCAGCAATTTTTTTACACAGCACAATAAATTAAAAAAGGGTCAGCATCTGAATTACTTCTATAATGGATGGAAAAGAAAAAATGCAAGCAAGAATTCCCCTGTGTCATAGCAATACTTTCCATGTCATAAAAGAATGAGCTCTGAAATGTAGTTCCTTATCATACAAAGTTATGTGGAAAAATTTGAAAGCTATACTACTTCTTCTTCTGATGCAGAGAAAATTGAGGAAATTGTTGAGAACTGAAATGTATGCCTGTCCTGAGAGGGAGCATGCCATCGAACATGTTCCAGACTGAATGGTTCACTTATAGTTGAAGAATGCCCTTGGGTCTTCCATGAGACTCTGGGTTATTTCAGTAGATCCTTTGGGGCTGATGAAGAATTTACAAGTACGGTCACCAAACTTCACGACAGCAAGGTACTTTGATGCAAACAGCAGGTCAAGGGAGGTGATACACACACACACTCAGCTCTGATAAGGCCATATCAGGAGTCCTAGGATCCTCAGTACAAAAGACACATGGACCTACGCGCGAGAGGTCAGCAAAGGGCAACAAAGATAATTATGGGACTGGAGCATCTGTCATATGAGGAAAGGCTGAGAGAGCTGGAACTGTTGAGCCTGGAGAAGAGAAGGTTCAGGTAGGGTTCTTATCAATGTGTATAAGTACCTGAAGGGAGGGTGCAGAGCTACCTGCAATGCCTGTTTGCTCAGCACCCAAATAAGCTTTGCCAATATTAAAAATAATGAGTTGGCCAAAAATCACAAAAAAATAGAACAAAATATACTAATTTGGGGTAAAAAATTCTGTTATCCTTGAATATTTTAATATTATTCTTATAATTCATAAAAAGTTTTTGGGGTGGGGTTGTTTGATTCTCGGTTTTATACAGATAAAGAATTCTAAGTAGCCCAAGTTCAGGAGCTAAAGATTTAAGGGGAAGAAAGACCCTCAAACCCAAAGAAATAGCCTACATCTCATGAATTTCCAGTATGAAATAGAATGAGATTCCTCTCTCCAAATAAGATAAGTTCAGTTTTAGATCTCTGTTTAGAGCCAAATTTTGCATTTTTATCTCACATGTGCTTTTGTGTAGTACAGACATTTAATTTGTTCTCAGTTATCTAGCGTGGCTCTGGTCAAGCTGTAATGTGTGGTGTGGAATAAATCTAAGGAACACAGTAGAACAAGGACAAATTCAAGCTAATATTAACAAGGAGAATGTCAGCCCTCATTTTCCTATCAACACTAGTCTGTCCTTTTACTACAATCCAACAACTACCAATAGACTGAATGACTGGATGACTGGATTTGTGAGACTAACCTCACACACACACAAAAAAAAAAAAAAACATGTGAGGCAAATATATTAGTCTTACCATATACCTGGAGATATATTGAATGCTTTCTCCTTGTGATGTCCCTGATTTATTCCTTGTATTCTGGTATTATTTAGTTACAAGATTTTGCAGATTCAGTTTATAGGACAAATACTATATAAAGTAGTAGGTGTTTTGCATTAAGTGATGACACTGATGTTAGAACACAATATCTATGAATATAACTCTATTATAAGCCACAAGAAATCCCACATCACAGAAAGAGAGTATAAATGGCTCATTACACAAAATGTTTTCTAAGAACTTGTGCTTATTATGTATAGGATAATTTAACAATGAAACCATAGGAAAATAGGTAACAAATTCTGTGCCTTACAGAAATATATATTTCTTGCTTTAAAATATTCTTTTATGAACAATAGAATCTTGAAGAAAAAAAAAATTTTTTTTGATATGCCATTATCTCTGGATTTAATCCACCTGAAATGTGTGAGTTCTGCACACCTTTACAGCAGAAAGACACTGACACACTTGAGAGAACTTGGGGGATAATGCAAAACAAAGAGAAGTATCAGAATTACACAGATAAATAGGAATCCTTTTAATAAGTGTAAATTAATGGGCATTGGCTACAAGTAATAAAAGCATAACTGAAGATTGTATTAATTATCCCATAAAAGGAGCATTTCCTGACACTAACAGCACCCCATCATCTAAGTCACTAGAAACTAGACTAGGAAGATGCTGGAGAACAGAGGAGAAATAAAAACATAAAGAATACAAAGAACCATCCTGAACAAACCAGGGAGCTAATCTCAGATATTGTTATGTGTCCTTCAAGCTCCTAGCCTTGCTGCTTTGAGAAGTACTTCTTCTTTAGCTTACTCATTCATCAATTGTATTAGTTGCTAATAACAAGATGATTTTATGTGAATATTGCATCTAGGTTCAGACAAATAGGAACAAAATAAAGAGGCACTCTGAGCAAAAGTTGTAAGACTCAATACCAGTGAAGCAAGCTTGCCACCTCTGCCATTACTTTGGCTGGAAAAGGCTCTGTTCATAGAGAATATAAGTTTCAGAGGCAGGAAGTGGGAAGGAGGTGGAGTTTCAATGTTATAAACAATGCTACAATTAGTATGTTGATCCTTTACTGAGTAGGCCTTTATCACTCAAATGACCTCAGAGAGGAGGAAGGATTGGGCAAGAGACAATGTGGGAGGACACAAACACAATACCTTTCTCACAAAATTCTCTAAAGCCCTTGTAAACAACTAATTAAATTACAAGCCTGCTAAGAGGGAGACACCTAATAACTACTCTACTCAGCTTTCAGAAATTTAGGGCAAAATTGTCAAACCTTTCTACTTATTGTAGGAACCTCCAACTGGGCTTAAAGAATCAGACATCCCAGGCCAAACAGCAAGCTGGTGAAGAACCCAGAAGTGTTGGCAAATGTAATGGCACACTGCCTCTGATGCCTCAAAGAGCCATGGCTTACATGTTTATACCATATGCTTTTACTCTCATATAATTTTCTGTCCCATAATTGGGAAACATTTCACTCTCATTTAAAACATATCACTATAATTATCATTTTAATACATTATAGCAATATGCTGAGTATACAATGTCAAGTGCTAGGTGAGCCATATTTAGTAAGATAAAAAAATAATGTCACCTGAACCTAGAACCTTGAAAACTTTTTAGTTTCTTTTTCTGTGTATTTAACCAATTTTCTTCCTAACCAAAGATAGCATGAAATCTACATTTTACAACTCTAGTTCCTGTGTGTCAAAGCAGCAGCAGGTAAAATCTGTAACTTAGTCTCTTAACAGAGCTGCCTACAGTAGATGCTCAGTTTCTGTAAAGTATCAATATGTCACTGGATGGAGAGGATGGCTTTCAGTGAATGATTCAGCAGAGACCTATTTAGACACTCTGAGAAGACACTTCAGCATATCTTAGTTAAGCTCCTGTTCTAAATCATTCTCTTCATTGGCTATGGAATCAAGGGACACTAAGCTCCTAGTTTAGACAGCTAGGTTAGGTCTGTAACACCAGGCAGTACTGATATTGCCTTATAGGATCAGTTTAGGGCAAGCACAGCTACACAGCTAACTAGTAGTTCTGATGGGCAATGAAACCTCAACAGTATCCACCTGGAAGTGCTCCTGGGTTCTTCTTACTGAGCTAAGGAATGTAGCTGTGTTGAGGCACTTAGTAAGCTTTGATCATGCATTACTATCAGTCAGTTTTCTTAGCAGATGATTCAATATGCTCAGGAAGCTGTGAGTTTTTTTCAATATAGGTGAGGGCAAAATCAGGAACACCTGAAAATCCATTGTAAATAAAAGAGAAGATAGAATGTAGGTCAGATTCTGACTGAGGGAGTAATATAAAATAGTTTTAAACAAGGTTAAGGATTTCACAAGCACTTTCTGCTTGTAATAGGTACTCTTTTGGATTTACAGCTACTTAAGCATTTCTTTTGGAGTGCACCTGCACATTACACTTACGAAGACATAAAAAATGCAATGCAAAGTCCATAAGTCTTAAATATGTTATAAAAAGAAGCATTTGGATATATAGGGTTATTATTTTAAAACAATATTTTAAATATATGAACTGGCTGGACAACAACAATTCTGAAGCTTCTTTTTCAAGACTGAGTTCACCAGAGGTGCAATGGAGCATCTCGTTCTCCTCTTTCCTTCCCTTCTGACATTCTACTACAAGAGTCATTCACGGAACAGAACTTTCCTATCGTTTGCTCTAGTTTAAGCTAGGCATCTGCTGGCTCCATGCTTTATCCACATAGCTATGTCAGTGAATGAGGGTCTAAAACAATTCTTTTTAACCAAACTGTAAATTCATCAGCAGGATATTATTTCAGCTTTCTTTCTTTCCCTGCTGTGCTGCTCAGAATATCCATGCTCAACAGTCCATCATGAAATTGCCAAAGGAGATTCATCTCCCTTCTTTCTGCTAGTATGTTTATGTAAATTTGTGCAAGACTTCAGGAAAACATTAAAAGGATTAAAAGAAGTGTGCATTAAAAGGAGTGTGGCCAGCAAATTGAAAGAGGTTATCCTTCTCCTCTACTCTGACCTAGTGAGACCACATTTGGAGTACTGTGTCCAGTTTTGGGCCCCCCAGTTTAAGAAGGACGTGGAACTGCTCAACCAAGTCCAGCGGAGAGCTACGAAGATGACTGGGGACTGGAGCATCTTTCCTTATGACGAAAGGCTGAGAGACTGGGGTTTGTTTGGCCTGGAGAAGAGAAGACTGAGGGGGGATTTAATAAATACCTATAAATATCTAAAGGGTGGGTGTCAGGGCAATGGGACTGGGCTCTTTTCAATAGTTCCCAATAACAGGACAAGGGGCAATGGGTATAAGTTGGAACACAGGAAGCTCCACCTCAATATGGAAAAAACTGCTTTACTGTGAGGGTGACAGAGCAGTGGAACAGGCTGCCTGGGGAGGTTGTGGAGTCTCCTTCCCTGGAGACATTCAAAACCTGCCTGGATGCGTTCCTGTGCCCCTTGCTGTAGGTGTCCCTGCTCAAGCAGGGGTGTTGGACAAGATGATCTTCAGAGGTCCCTTCCAACCCCTACCATTTTGTGATTCAGTGATTCTGTGAAAGCAGAAGAGTGCTCAGAGGAAACTAGCCAGCCAGAAAGAGAATCAATGCAATCATCTAACAGGATGATGAAGAATGACTTAGGAAGCAATATCACAAAGTGAAAAGCAGGCAGATAACAGGGGCTTGGACAATCAACACAGGGACAGGGTTAGAAAATTTCTTCAGCAAATTAACTGGAACCTCTTGTGCATGTATGTCAAAGCCCCCTCAGCTGACAGTAAACAGCATTTCTCTGGAAATAAATAGGTTACTAATTGCCAATGCTACTATGCGAGAAACTGACAGGGAAGATTTAACCCTTCAGATGTTTAGCTGTCTACCACATTAAGCAATAGAAATCTTGCTCCATCACCTCCAGCAGGGCGATCTCCTTGCATTAATCTCCTTTTTAAAATTCTGCATCTGGGACTATCCTAAGAATAATCTTATACTAGAACTGGATTAACAGTTCAGCAGATGTTAATTATTATTTATTATCACTGAGCTATTAATAAAACTATTTTTTTCTGTCTGAAGCATAACCTCATCCTGCATAAACCTTACAACCCTCTTCAATACAGATTTTCTTGCAGTATTATTCTAGGTTGTGTTCCTCACCCTGTGTCTACTTAGTTTTCTTTAACAACTTTTTAATTTGAGGTGATTTTTTTCAGATGACAAATTTTATGTTTACTTCTTCACAAGAAAACTTTTAGCCAAGTTTAAGGAAAATAGCTTCCTAAATCTGTGAGCCTAAGCCACATCTTAGGTACTGATGTCAGATGTGTGTATGTCTGTGAATTGTTGGGAAAATGTGAGTTCTGGAGGACCTTTACACTTGTGAAATTAAGGAGGCTTGTCCTCCATTATTAGAGTCAAAATTTTTGTAGGATGAAGGTGTAACAGCATAAGAAAAGACCAGAAATCCTGCCAATGATGCCTTTGACTTTATTTTACATGCAGCAGCAGAGTTTCCTACAGGCTGTTCTTTGCATCTTGACCACTCAGAAGTACTGTTATTGAAACATATTACAAGTGAAGTGGTGGAACTGGGAGCTGGCATCTTTATTTCACTGCCACTGTTGGGAGCAAAGGAACTAATTAATACTGACAGGCATTGTGGATTTTAAAACAGGATAGTCCTACATTAATTTGTGCACTAAAAACTCAGTAATGTTGTTTAGACAAATGAACAGCAAAACTACAGTGACATCTCTCATTCATTACCAGCTTGAGAAAGATTAGTCTAGAAGCTGAAGGCTCTCTGTGTCCCTGTACAGCTCTTCAGGAACTCAGTTTAATAGCATTAGGCTAAGATACTGTTTATTTTTGCCATGTTTGTTTTCAGGGTAAGCAAAGCACTGCACTAATATATCTGTGAGACTAAAGAGCCACAAAAAATTTAGAAACTAAAGGGGATATAAAGTTTTTATTGCAACAAGTTTTAAATTACCATAGCTCTGTGTAAGTTATGCAAATTGTCCCAAGAACCTCTAATGCATTATTTCTCATAGCACAGATTTCTCTAGTTAATTAATGTATAAAAAAGCTTTGGTTTGTTCTTGTGTTGTTTTTTTTTTAATGTACCACACAAGTTAAATGTTTTACTGTCATTAGACCATCCCACAAAGGCCAGGGGATACCACTAATCCCTAAGCAGCAATTGAGAAAAAGAAGAGACACATAGAAGATAATTCATCAATCAAAGTTATAGAGGCAGTCAATAGCAGAAAGAAAAATATAACATAATTGTCCTGGATCCATGTACTCGTTTGCTGTAATTTATTTTAGTTATTTTTTATGAACAGTGCAATTCTTATATGGTGGAATTTCTGAAATTACATGCTTGAAAGATTTGTTTCACATTTCCTTAGAACCTCTTACACTGAAAGCCAGGCTAAAATAAAACAAGCAGTGGCTGTCATAATTTCTGGAAGATCTATTAGACTGTGACAGGCATGTGATTCCTCTTCACCTCTATCAGGCCTGAGTTTTCATAAGTATTTATCTCCATGTTTCCCATGATTATGAACTATGTTGGGTTTTTATGTTCATAAGCTCCAGGCTATGTAGATCACAGACTTTACTTCCAAAGATAATGCTAGAAAGGACATATGAGATGTGACCACTGTCCCTGGCACTCCACACTGAGCTACAGGCTGTTTAGAAGGAGAGTCTTGAACAGAAAGCAAGCAGCAGAGCAAGGCAAAACAAACTCAAAGTCCCCTTTAATATTAGGAGATTGTATCACATTTCCTGAACTTGGATGTCCCTTTAGGAAATGTTTTACAGTGCAGGATTAAGCCAAAGAAAACCCTCACTGGATAATGCTGAGATCAACTGCCAATAAGATTCAAGAAACACATGAAGAAAGAGAATGGACAGCAATTCTGGTGAAGGTGAGAACTACCAAAAGTTAGCTTTCAGGTACTATCATCATCAGTTTTAGGACAGTAAAAACCATTGTTCTCTTGCAGACTTTCTGTGTGCAGTCAGAGCATACTAGTTAAATAGTAACATATTTACCACCAGCTTTCAATAAGATAATAGTAGGATTTAATAGCTGCTTATTACTGTATGTATTCTAGCACCATTAACACTAAGAAGAACTCAAGCTGAAGCCACAACACTACAATTCCACATAATAAAATTACAGGCTGAGGTAAAACCCCTCTTGGCTTACAACAGTTTTTCCACAAAATCAAATGATTTATAAGAATAGTCCCCATACACAAGTCACCACAGAAAGTTTTCCTATCATTTTTTTCTATCTGTACATAATTAAGAATATGAAAGCAATAAAACTGATTCCAGTAATCTGGAAAATGATAATTTTTTTCTCCTCAAACTCTGAGCATCTCTGGGGACAAGAAAGGAAAGGAAAGAGTAGGGTAATAAGAGGGAGAAATGGTCCTGTTCCTCTTTAGGAAAAGACTATGCACATATTTGCACCATGTTATTCCTGACGAAATAGCAGAAGGTTAATTTATGTTAGTCAAAAGCTGTGGGAAACATATAGACCTAAAATGGAAGGGAACAATTGCATCCCCATGCAACTGTGATTTCACAGACAATGATATCATATGCACTACCTGTGTTATGCAGAGTTTTATAAAGAAACACAGAAATGTTACTTTTGGGGACTACTGAGCTTGCACTACAGTGGTATAAGAGAAGTTTAGGAAGTAGAGTTTATATACCCAACAGTTTTTCTGTTTTTCTCT
Organism: Phalacrocorax aristotelis; assembly: GCF_949628215.1. Taxonomy (NCBI): domain Eukaryota; kingdom Metazoa; phylum Chordata; class Aves; order Suliformes; family Phalacrocoracidae; genus Phalacrocorax; species Phalacrocorax aristotelis. Next base: position 133,402,710 of record NC_134276.1, on the reverse strand, counting down.
ATCAGTAGCAACACACAAGGTGTTCACAGGCCTGCAGCACATGACTAATGAGGATTGTCAAGCAAAGAGATGGTTGAATGGCAGTCTAACAGCATTTAGGGAGCAACTCAAAGGGACCCAACACTCCTTGGTAACAGCAGATGGTAAAACAAGGGGCTACAGCATCCAGTGATGATTTTGGAGGTTCAGGTTTAACATTAGGAAAGAAATCTTTTTCACTAAGAGGTTACTACAGCACTGTAACAGGTACCTAAAGACATGGTGGAATCTCTGTCCTGGGAGCCTTTCAAGACTGAGGTAGACAAAGACAAAACATTGTGAACTACTGCTGGCAATAGTACAGCTTCAAGTGGGAGGTTAGATAGAGACCTCCACAGGTCCCTTCCACATATCTATGACTTTAAAAAATGAATATAATGTTATAATTATAAAATTATTAATATATTTAGACTTCTTTTGCACACATTCATTTGGATATTACAGAATCTGCTAAGAATTTATTTTTCAATTACCTGTGATGATTTCATGAACATACCAAAATGTAAACACTTCAGCGCTCTGTGGAGACACTATTGTTCCCACTGTCCCTCCCATTTTATGTGTATTTAAGTCCCACTGATCTGAAGTAAAACAGAACAGGCTTTTGTTATTTGGTCAGAAGTTAAATGATGATATACATGTGTTCTTTCCCTGAAGACAGATATGTACATGTGTCTCTCTTAAGGGACAAAATTTCTATACATATATGTATAGAAATACATACATATATATATGTATACATATGTACGTACATACATACATATATAAAAATTTCTATACATATATGTGTGTTTACATACATACATAATTACAGAGAGAGATATTTTGTCCCACAGAGCCATCTTTTTATCCCCTGAGATGTTCAGAGCTTTGTGAGGAAAAAGAAAAACCCAAATTTTACAAGAGACCAGAAGAAATTTGTTATTTGAGTACTGCAGTTTAGTGCATGCAAAAATGACAAGAACCAATGAAAAACAGATTCATCTGGATTTCCATTAATAGTCTTGCATTCCTGTGTGTGGAAAGAGCAACCCTGCACAGCAGTAATAAACAGCCTTGATTTAGTATTTACACATGAAGACACAGGCAATCTTCTTGATACTGTAAGGTCTAAGAGGAGTCACTGTACATGTTGACACCCTGGCCATGGGTGTGGGAAACAGCAGTCTGACCCAGGAAGTGACTGTCCAACAGAATGTAGAACAACATTAATTCCACTCTATCCCACAGGCAACCTTCAGAGAGACAGAAAGCAGAACCCTTGCAAAAACCTTATCATTTCAGCTGGCTGCAGCATATATGCCACAAACACTCTTAATAATAATTTAAAAACCCAAACAAACCCTCATGCATTTTCTTGAGAGCTTTACCAATGAAGCAGTAAAGACAAAAGTATGTTATTAATTTGTGACTGAAGCCCTGCACTCAGAGTAATTCAATTGCAACCTAGTAGACCCACCTGTGAAAGCAGATAAGATTGGAACTCCAGAAGCATTCCACCTTGAAAGAAGAAATCTGATATAGAAAAGTGCTCCAGGGTGGTTTAAAGTTTATCTACTGGCAGAAAAGCCTAAGGAAAAGAGTGAGAATCAGCTACAGGGAGAGAGCAGAAGAAGAAAGGAAGACAAGGCTGAAATGCACTGTACCTTTTCTGCTGGAGTAAGTAGATTTCATCCAGATGTTTATCCCAGGATTTTTTGCCTTGCAACTTCTGACTTAGTCCATTCCAGATCCGGAAATAGAAGGGCTTGCTATCCCCAAATAAAGGTACCCCCATGGCGCGTCCTTTTTCGCTTTTGCCTAGCTGCCTGAAAGCCAGCAATCCCCACTTTGAAAAAAGTAAGGGAAGGCTCACTACAGGTCACCACTCCTCCACCTCCAGTCTGTTACTTACAGAGCAGAGTGTCTGTCAGCTGCATTAGTTGATCAAAGCACATATAAAACCACAAAACAAAACCACTTGCCCCTAGCAGACCATACCCTTAGCCTCATTAAGTACTTAGTTTCCAAAATAGTCCAACCCAAAGATGTGTCTGATTTAGAAGTAGCTCACCAGCAACCTTACCCCTCACAAAGACCCTGTACAGCATTGAAGAATTCATACAGCATCTACGTCCTAGGCTTCTAGTATTTAGTTTCTGAAGTCTAGAATTTAGAAGTATTCATCCTCCTTATGTATCTCTGAATTCCTCTGGAAAGCAACATATAAGCAATTTTGAAATAGACAGCTGAACAAGTCAGGCAAAACACCTTTTAGGTGAGTGAACATGTGGGAATGTGCCCTAAAAGACACTGCACTCTGGGAAGGTAGTACAGAGGAGGACACACCTCCCACCCCAACTGTCTGCAAATCCCATTAAAGAAATTATTATTATAGACTCCACCTTCTCTGTGTCAAACACAGTCACTTTACTTCACAGGTTGGAAGAAGAGTTAATGTAGATTAATGTGTAAACTTTGCATACTTCATTTTCCTTCAGTGTTCTACAATGTCTCATTGCTTCTTCACATTTCTTTCAGAAAAGCTTATTTAGGAAAGGGATGAAAATTTCTATTTATCAAAAAATAGGGTTTGGTATAGAAAAACATCATCAAGGTCATGGGGGGGTGTCTGCAAAGCTGTAGGCAAAATATCAAAATGAAGAGAGGAGACATTCTTCTTGTGAAGAAGCTGGAATCAGCAAGGGTGGGGTGGGGGAAGCTCCTAGTTTCTCATCTTCTTTCCCTAAAGACTTGTCCCAGTATCCTTGCATCTTGAATCAAGAGAAATGTGCCTTCATTCTTAGTCCTGCTGTAGAGGCAAGGGATTCTGTTCAGGGTGCCTGGACCTAGGCAGAATCAGTAGGTAAGGGAGAAAAGTGTGTGAAGCAATAGGACTGAGTCATCTCTTTGAAACTCCTGGTTTATTTAGAGGTTACTTAGACTTACAAACACAAGATTCGTATCCAAACTTCTGTAAACTCTTGGTGTATCCTATCCTATAAAAACGTAAATCACCACACAGAAAAAACAGTGCTTTAAAGTAAACTTGAGGAGTCATATCCTAAAATGTAAGATTCACTGCATTCTCCCATTCTAGGAGGAAGCATCAAGTTAAACTGTCATAATTGGAAAAATTTATTACTTGTTACATTGAGAGGTTAGAGCATAACACCAGCCAGATATTATGAGCAAAACATAAGGGTTTTTTTTAACAATATCAATAATGTATCCCTCCTAATATTCTTGAGGGGTGGAAGCAACTCCACTCAAAGTTGAGAAAGATATTTAACATTGACGTGTTAAGTGCCTATGATAGACAAACACAATCCCTATTTTGCTGGGCTGTTCTCCCAAACAGAGAATACTTTCTACTGTCTCTCTGAGGAGTAAAGCCCTAGAAGACTGGTATCAGCGGGATAAGAAAGCAGTGACACATTCCTCCCTCTTCCGGCCAGCAGTGCTACTGCCACCTGACAGCAGCATTAAGGTACAAGAAGTGAATAACAGTCAGACAGCAGGTTGAGGACAGAGTTCTCAGCTAGCCATGGAGGCAACAGCTACAGAAGCCAGGGCAGTTCAAACTGCAAACCAGTATCTCAGGTGAACTCCCCATATTGTCGTGGGGGACTCATTACAGCTCTCATTATAGCTTCAGACTGCAGTAAATCTGACTCAATAGTTCTCCTTTACCCACTTGTATAGATATAAGTCTTAATCCTGCAAAAGAATATTTTCTTGTAACTCACGATAGAGGTAATTTTCAAAGTTAATAGGATACAGAGATGAAAGATGGATGAAATATGTAAGAATGTTGCATGGATCAAAGTCTCTTCAGTAGGTCATGGTCATACCTCTTAAAAACTGCTGGACTTTCAGTCTAGCAGGAGGCTGTAAACAGTTTTTCAAAAACTAAGAACCTGATAAGGCCTAGTAGTTGAGGGATGGATTATAAGACTGGACAGTTTTGGTGTATGTGGTTTCCTACGTACCTGATATCTGCTTTTAGCCCTTTGTATCCCTTTCCACTGGCTTCCAAGTCATACTGTGACTCTGGCTCCTAGCCCTCATTCTCTAAGCCTGTCTTTAGATCCTGTCATTATTCTAGCTCTACTTGTTCCCTGTTCCAGGCTCCTACTGCAAATAGTGTCTTCATCCTGGCTGCCAGTGATGCCCTTTCCTTGTGTGTGTCTTGACTTCTATTGTTTCTGACTGACCTGATTCCTGGAATCTCTTTATTCTGGCTTGGCCCTACCTAACAAATATGACAGCTGATATCAGAATCTCTTCACACACAATTTCCCTCCAATGTCCGTAGGCCATGAGTAGCAATGTAAACATGGAGAAATACAAAGCATGACCTGGCCAAATGTGTTCCTCACACCACAGTGTCTAGCAACACAATATTAGGAGCAGACTACCAACGATGGGACAATGTTTTTTCTGTACAGTTCAGTCACCCCATGTTTCTAGGGCATCTGTCTATATTGCAGATGGCACAGTTAGAATGTGCTGCCCTTTGTAGTGCTATAGAAACTGTCTAAGTAAGCCATTATGTGGAAATACTTCAACAACCTGCTACAAATACAAGAGAACAAGAAAGCCACTTTTGCCACTGGGGATTGTGATCTTGCCAGAGACACTACTCTCACTTTTTTATAGTGCATTGCATTTCTTTTATGTCAGCCTAGATTGGAAAAAAAAAAAGCATAAATCTGAATAGCTGAATATGAATGAACCAACTTCTGGTGACCCTGGAACTTAAGTTAGCCTTTTCCAGCAACATGCCTGAAAAGGAAAAATTATTACAGAAATATTATAGAAAAGGACTACAGGAAAATTTTCTACACTGTCGCTTCTCTTCACCTCTTCCGTTCCTTCTGTCTTTCAAACATAAATTCAATTTGTTATTATCTGGCCTATTATAAAAATAATTTCAGTGCTAATGTAGAGACAGACATAATTTGCACAATACATGGCATGGATTCCTTTCCTTCTGAATGGCCCTGACCCTTACATTCCATGTTCCCACAAAAACTCCTGTTAACCTTCCTCGAAATTTTGAGTGCTGAAGGCATGTAGGATTGAATCCAATGTACTTAACTAGTGACAAATCAAGGTGGGAGAGCATGTTCTTTTTTTCTCTTTGTTCTTCTCTTACAGTTTAGGAGTGCATGTTCTTTTTTTCTCTTTGTTTTTCTCTTACAGTTTAGAGGGGGGAAAATGCCAGAGCTGGGTGATATTTTGAAGTTACTACAAAGATATAAGAGTATTCCTAGTCTTTCACAAAATCTGTGAGAACTTCAACTGTGATTAGCAGGAAACAGAGAAAATAAAAGGCACTGTAAAAGTAAAGAAGCCTGTTTAACCTAAAGGAGAAACAGTATTAGCTGCACATGGTGAAAGTTCCACATTTTTATATTCTGAAAAAGTTTTAAAGGTTTCTGTTAAGCACGGGAAAGTATGTAATGAATGGTATCAGGAAAACTTACACAAGAGTTCAAAAGCTCACAAAAGTGGCTTTTGAAGAGAAAGGAAAGAAGGGAATTCAACGTATTAATTACGATTAATTGAAATTGTCTTCTACATTTGCATACCAAATTGGTCCCCCAGATCCATGTTAAGCATCTGGTAGACAAAGTAGCATAACTAGATGCTTAACACATCTTCAGAGCATTGCACAGCCACTGAGTAACCAAGTTGTCTTGGCTAGTCTATAGCCAACCCAAGTTGTCTATGTCAGAGATAAGTATTGCCCCAACCCTTCTGCTTGGGCAGATTTCAGCACAAAGATTTGCCTGTTTTGCTGTCTTAGGGACAGCATCAAAGCCACAGGCTGCCAGGCCTTTTCAGAAGCTCTTATTCTTCCACTGCATATTTCTCCCTGTCTTGTTCCACATATTCTTTCTGAATCACATGTATATTCAAACCTTAAAAGTAAAATAATATTTTCTATTTTTTGCTCCAATTCACAAAAATCTTTCACCTTACCTCTCATAAAAACTTGCTTTTAAAAAATTCCCACTTCAGAAATCACAAAAGAATATCTGTCATTTCAGCAATGGCAAAAACAAAGTGCATGGATTCCATATCCAAGTTTAGGCTACCATCTTAAGAGCAAGAGTGGAAGTGCAGCCTACAACCACACTTCAGTCTTTCAATATTACCCCTGTACATTTCTGGTTGCACTGCCATTCTTTGTCTAAAATCACAGCATCTAATAAAAGCTCTAAAGATGTGAGCTGTGAAAGAAAAGACTAAGAGAAACAGAAGTACAGGAAAAAGCAATGAAAAATAACAGTTGCTGAGTACAGACAGAACACAGAACAGAAAGTTAAGAACTCACCAAGTGAGCAGTAAGCAATGATGTAGTTTCTTCATGTGTATAATGGATAATCTTCCATCTGATAAGGTTGTAATAATGACTAGCCAAGAACTGCTTGATGTATTACAGATATGTTAGGGAATCCTGTTGGACTGTGATATTTCCAGTCCTTCAAGTTATAGTCTCTTACTTGAGTAGCATAGGAAAACAAAGTTGTGGATGATTGTATGCAAACGCACAGTATTATGTACAGTTTCGTATCACAAAACTGAGTGGTGATATATATAAAAAACCAAAACAAAGTAATAACTAAGATATTCCGGAAGAAGCATACTAGTAGTGTTACCTCCACCAGTCTTGAGAAACTCTTATCTTCACAAGAGGAGGGCCACAAAGATGATCAGAGGGCTTGAGCACCTCTCCTATGAAGACAGGCTGAGAGAGTTGGGATTGTTCAGCCTCAATAAGTGAAGGCTCTGGGGAGACCTTATAGCAGCCTTCCAGTACCTGAAGGGGGTCTACAAGAAAGCTGGAGAGGGACTTTTTACAAGGGCATTTAGTAGTAGGACAAGGGGCAATGGCTTTAAGCTGAAAGAGGGTAGATTTAGATTAGATATAAGGAAGAAATTCTTCACTATGAGGGTGGTGAGGCACAGGAACAGGTTTCCCAGAGAAGTTGTGGATGCCCTATCCCTGGAAGTATTCAAGACCAGGTTGGATGGGGCTTTGAACAACCTCATCTAGTGGAAGGTGTCCCTCCCTATGGCAGGGGTGTTGGAACTAGATGATCTTTAAGGTCCCTTCCAACCCAAACCATTCTATGATTCTATGATTCTGTGATCTCATCTACTGTGTAAATAGGAATTACTTAGCCACCAGTAAATCACAGATAACTCAGAAATAGAAGTAACTTAATGCATTATAAGCTCTATCAGGGCATAGGTGTCCTTTAAGGATCTACTATATATTATGCAAGTAATCCTGATGTGTAATTCTGTGAATCCGTCTCCTGGCCTGAAGGCATGCAAAAGGCTGGAGGCAAGCTTGTTTTAAATAAAACATTACTCTGAATTATCCTAATTAATAGTGTGTGTTTGTTGTGTGTGAACTTGTGTGTAGTAAGCCTGGTTAAGAAGAAACTTAAAGTGGAGTGGGTCTCCACTTCTTGACTTGGAGTAGCAGGAGCAAGGCCAACTACTTGTGATGGAGAATGGCAGCAAGAGGCACAGACTCCCTTGAAATATGCATTCCCAAGGTCCTGGTGAGCTGGATGAGGGATCAGCAATAGTTCCATTGGCTACAGAAAACCCTGGTGCAGCAGCACAAAGATCACTAGACTTCATAAAACTGACCCCCCCAACATTTGCAGCAGACTTTGAAGCATTTCCAAGAAAAGCCAAAAGAGACAACAGCAAGAACTGAAGATCTCTGGTGAGTACAGCTATACTGGCAACTTAAAGGAGAGTTCTTAGTGAAATAGGATCACCAAGAAAATTCTTAATTCATAAGCAACCTTGAATGAGTGGGTCAGTAGGCTTCTACCTCACTGGGGAAGCCCGGGCAAGTGTCCTGGATGTTTTCCTACTGTTGTGATGTGAGCTATTAGCTTAAGTTAGAAAGCTTTCTGTTGATGAGTTGGGAAGCTTACCATTGGTTTAGGTAAGAGACCAATCCCACAGACTCTTGTTGAGGGAGTGATTCATTTACTCAATAAAAGCAGAAGCTTATTCCTTTGGAAAAGATGGAATGAGTGAATGTGAAGAGATATTCTAGTCCTGCACATAGGGAACTGGTAGTGGTTCCTAACATAAAAATAGGTAATGTAGAAAAAGTAGAAAAGGGCCTGGAACCTCATCTGGACTGTAGACTAACATAAAAATTGTGACAGTAGGATTTGAAGGACAGAAGGATACTGAAATCAAGCCAAGAGAACCTTCTTATTTGGATTTTCTCAAAGGAAATCTGGGATTTTAAGATAGCCCAAGGGTGTTACTAGGAATCTCTAAACCAACCTGTAACACAGTGGGAGAAAGCACTAGCAAAAAAGAGCGCCTCGTTAATTAGCCTTACCTTGTGGTCAGGTGTGCCATAAGAATAACTAAGTTTTTATTTCAGTAACTGTAAAGTTCTGTGTGTAACTCTTGGAATTGGTAGATCCTGGTTTTTCAGTAGAAAAACCTTGCCTCTAAAGATACACAAAAGAGTGAAAGTATACATGAGAGATGCATACACGGGAATGTTAACAGCCAAATCTGTGGCTAGCAACATTTTTGCAGTTTGTAAAAAGGAAGAATTTAGTGTGACATCTGCTTGGTGTTCATGCCTTATGGTGTTGAATTAAGACTGGGTGTGAGTACGCTGACTCCCAATTCCGTAGCTGGCATCAGGCTTTAAAGATTCTGACAAACTTCTGAAAATTTAATCCATCCTGATTTGACTTAGTTTTTTGAATCTTAGCTTGTACTAATTATGCTATTATATCAAGATAGCAGACAGGAAATCAAACTTGGATTGTGACTGCTTTATTTGTGCAACAAGTGACACCACTTAATACTTGGAACACACAACTCTGAGATATGCTGTTGTCCAAAGCATCATTAGGGATCTCCTGAATATACGTCTTGGCAGAAAGGGGAAAATTTTGAAGGTAACTTCTTCAAACTGCAAGTTGAACTGCTTCAAACTGTTCAACTGCTGAACAAGGGTTCAGCTTTGGTCGTGGTTAACATGGGAAATATGGACACTGTTAAATGTTTGTCTTTAAGAACATAGCTTGCTGATGGCTTGGTAGAGCCATTCAACTACATATCACAGATTACAGGGCATGCTACAAACATCTGTAACCTGTGAAATCCCAGAGCAGAGTAAAAATATTTTACTACTTTTTATTCCCCTTTTCCACCCTGGTTAGGTCCCTGAGTGTACTAAAAGGCTTTAATGGCCCTGACCAGCCTCACCTGGGGTCTCCATCCACACACTCATCACCTCAAAGCCTATCCAGCCTCTCAGATTTCCTAGGGATAGTTTGGACCCTTTCCCCTGTCCTGCTCTGCCCTGCCTCACCCTCAAAGATAGATAGAGTGAATTTCTGGCTCCCCTCATCCCCCATTGCCCCTCAAGCCCACCCAACCTTTAGGGACCCCATAGGAAGCCTGAGGTCTACTACCCAGCCCCAAGTCTCCCATGCCATCTCTCTTTATCAGTACCCTGTCCTTGGCTCTGTGTCCCCTGAAATAGTCCTATGAAAACCCACAACAATCCCTCTACAAACAGTCCTTTCTGACCCAAGATCTCTGTACGGTGTGAGGACACATGTTTCTGGGAAGGGACACTATTGTTATGTTCCTGAGAGCACTAATGGGCTTTGACCAGTCTAACCCAGGACCTTCACAAAAAACCACACACACACAGATAAACATATGCCCTGTCCATAAGCATAGGAGCCCCATTTAAGATCTCTCTTGGGCCTTCAGTTCCTGCCTGATTTATTTTGTAAGAGCATAGATTTTTAGCTCAACTACAGCTGGTTTGTGTTTGGTCATGAGTTCCAGCGATCTGGACCCTGACCTGCTGACTGACTTCTTGCTTGACTTCAGACTTGCCTTGTCAACATGGACCTACCTAGTAAGTGGACCTTGGTTACCATCACTGGAAATCATTCTCATCAATGGATTAACTTCTAGCTTGATCTGAGACCTGACTGATTACCACAAAATTGCCTGACAATCTAGGCTTTCACTTGAACCTGGCTATCATCTTCACATCTGTCTATTCATCTTGTGTACAAAGTGTGGGGCTGTACCCTACCTGATGAGGCCCCTGTACTGTCTGGTCTGAAGTAATGCTCAGCTTCCTATCCTTTTGGGTGCAGCCAGCCCTTGCTGCTTACTAACATTTCCCTCACAACTTAAGAGGTCTTATAAATATCTCTGCATTTATTATGAAATTGCAATATTGAAGATTGTCCCAGTGAAGTCTTGACCTGTTCTGAAAGTTTTGGCAGTAGCAATAGGTCATGGGAAGAGGGCAGATCTGACTGGTTGTTCTGAAAAATTAACTTCATCAACCCACTGTTGCTAGAAGTAGTATTAAAGTAGAAACTAATATCTCTGCTTATGTGAACTTGCTGCTTTTAACAACAGAAAAAAATAATCCCTGAAAAATGGTAGAGTCCACTTACGGTATCTGAAGAGCAGCTTACAGAATGTTCCTGGTAGAGAAGTGACAAAGGAGCCACCGTTTTCTTGCATTAACTGTTGGAAGGCATTTGATTAGGTGAGTATATCAGAGCTTGATCCCAAGCAGACAGAGTTTAAAAAGGTCCCTCCTGTAAAACAGCAGAGAAGCTAGAAATATTTCTCTCAGGCAGGTTATCCTGAAGAAGGATATTTATCAAAGGACTTGCCCACAGACGGAGGAAGTATTTGTCTATTAATCATCTTTGGTTAGCTAACCCAGGGAAGGTTCATGTTACTGTGTTGCTGTGTGAGCTATCCTGTTCTTTCTGTGGAGGTATGGTATTACAATAGTTAAGAAAGGCTGTAGCATTCATTGTCCTGAGCTTCTGGGAAACGGACTGTTATACACCTTATGGAAAATTTTATGGGAGAAACTGAAGAATTCTGAATGCAAAGTGGAACTGATTCAGGGAGAAGGCAGTGAACTAAACTTTAAATGAAATTTTAACAGTACTGAGAAAGGAAATGACAAATCTCCTGTAAAATGGAACTGGTTGTTTTCTATTTAATGGATTTATTAAAGTAACTACTAAAACTAAAATAATTTATCTGTAAATTTAGTTACTTATTAGCAATTAGTTATTTTCCCCTTTTTTTCTGCTGGAAATGTTAGCAGTTGAGATTTTTCTGGTTTTTGGATTTTTGTTTTCCCCCTATTTAATAAAGCAGAATTCTTCTTTTGTGCCTGCCGTAACACTGTGCTGGATAAGAGAATTTAATTTCATTATCAGTTTTCTGCATTTTTTTGTAATATGTTGATGTTATATGTAATATGCAATTGTAATTACATGTAATATGTTCGTGTAATCTGATTAGATTTCATCAGCCAACGAATTTTGAGCCTGATATACCATGACACCCAAAGAGCTACAAGAGCTGTATATGCATTTGTGCATCCAATTGATGCATCACCCCATCCAAGCCAAGAAGTTGAGAGATTTACTCCATAGCAGAAACAGGTTTGTCATTACTACCACATAATTATGAACATGATGAATGATCAAAATTAAACATTACCCACTTTTCCCCCTGACAATGTTGAATATACCAGAAAGCTGTTCCCTAGAACAGACCTGCACTGATTAAAAACTGTACAGAACAAAAGTTATTCTGAAAAATCAGGTCTTCAGGCATTTGTTTGTACTCCAGGCACTGCCTGGCCTGAGCTAAAGTAGTGAACCTGTTGTCTCTGTTTTTTTGTTTTGGTTTGGTTGGTTGGTTGGGGTTTTTTGTTTGTTTGTTTGTTTGTTTGTTTGGGTTTTGGGTTGTGGTGGGGTTTTTGTTTGGGTTTTGTTTGGGGTTTTTTTTGTCAGGAAGCATTGAACTTTTCTATTATGAAGAGTCTACTGAAGCATATGAAACAGAGGTTTGCAATGACTACTAACTAGGTTCTTAAGGAGAAAGTTCCATTGATGTACATAACTCTGAATAGGACAGACATTTAGAAAACAAACTATTAGAGCAAACATTCTATCTTTCTGAGGGTTTCTGAGACTAGAACTTGAAATAAAAAGTTATGTTTCCCTTTGCAAGTGTAAATCATGACATTTTCCAGGCAGAGGCTCATTTATAGCCTCCCTGAAGTCTCTTACTGTCAGTGACCATGGACCAAACAATTAAATATGTAAAAATCTTCCTTAAACTACATCTTAACCAAGGATTTCTTTCTTTGTTCTTTAGATGATCCAAAAGGACACTTTTTCCTCGAGTGAGCAACAAAAATATCACTCCTGCTGCTGAAGGGAGTATAGGTAACGTGACAAAAAATCACAAGTTAACAAAGCACCACAGATTAGGTAACATAAAATGGCATTAGGAAATTACTCAGTAGTAACCTCACTTCTCCCTGATTCAGTCCTTATGTCCTTATGTCCCAATATGGAGGTACAGTCACTGTACAGAATCACAGAATGGTAGGGGCTGGAAGGGACCTCTGGAGATCATCTTGTCCAACTGCCCTGTTTGAGCAGATACACCTAGAGCAGTACTGTGTCCAGTACATCCACTATTACTAAACACAAGCTCAACGCAATGCACAACAATTAAATAACAAACATAAATGCATATTTTAGTTCAGTTTTTCCCAATGCTGTCCATACTGGGTGTCCTACTTTTTAACCTACTTATCTGTGAAACACAACAAGAGCTGGGGTAGGGATGGTATGTATGTTTTGAAATTTTTCTGTGCCCTGGGTGTTGATTAGCAGAGATTGACTGCCCTCTGTTGGAGTGATGAAAATTCATTCACATCGTTAATAGTATCCCAAATACACTCAAAGTACAAAGGACACCTTTGATAAGTTTTCAGATGACACCAAAATGTGGGGAGTGGTTGCTATGCTGGAGGGCAGGGCTACCATTCAGAGACTACTTGATAAAATGAAGTAACAGGCCAACAGGAAGCTCACAGAGTTCAGCAAAGACAAATATCCAGTCCTTGGTCTGGCATAGAAAAACCACTTTATGTCAGAACACACTAGCGAAAGATTGGCTGTGGAGCAACTCTGCAGAAAAAAGTCTGCAAGTTGAACATAAGTCAGCAGTGTGCCCTTGCAGTAATGAAGGCCAGCCACATGCTAGACTGCATTAGTCACAGTGTAGGCAGTACGTCAAGAGAAATTATTATTCCCTTCCATTTCAGAGGGGTTATGCTGCATATAAGAGACTGCCTCCAGTGCACTATCCAGTGCAGGAGAGATACTGGCAAGCTGCAGCATGTCAAACAGAGGGCCACTAAGATGAACAACACTGTTGGAGGAGAGGCTGAGGGAGCTGAGTTTGTTATTGCAGAGATAGCTAAGGGGGAGGGTGAGGCGAGGGGAAGGCACAGGTCTAATTGCAGTGTCTAATTACCTTAAACAGGGTCATAGAGAAGATAGAGCCAGACTCTTTTCAGAGGTACTAAGGGCAAAAGGCAACAAATTTCAAACACTGCAGTGAGGGTGGTTTAGCAGTGGAATAGGTTGTCAAGAGAGGCTCTGAAATCCTCATTCTTTGAGCTTTTCAAAACTCAGTTGAACAAGATTCTGAGCAAACTGATCTGGTTTTGATGTTGGCACTGCTTTGAGCAAGAAGAGAGTACAGCCTTTTTAATGGCTATGAATCTATAGAAGTGCTTTTAAGAACTAAAAATCTGACAATTCTTTAAAACTTACATTTTGTTAGTTAACACATGAACTTCCTGTATCTGATCATTACCTGTTCGCTGATGTTAGTGGATGCTAGAGCTGTACAGCCATCAAAATTACATCGCTGTCATCTTCCTCAAGCATTAGCCAAAGCAGATACTGGAGATAAACAACTATCCAATAAGTGTGACTCTGTTATCCTTCAGGGTTTTTTGTGTGAACCAGCTCTATTTGTATTTTCAGCACTTGCTGAGACCTAAATACTGCTTACAAACACACTTCAATTTGTGATATAGTCATGAGTTGTTATAACTAAACAAAAAAATCGTACTTAAAAGTACCAAAGAGCTAAAGATGTATCCCTTACTTCTGCTGAAAAAAATAATTTTTAAGGCTGACCTTAAGAAACAAGAGAAAATTCACTTTCTAGTATTAATTTTTAAATTATTTTCTGCACTGAAATGTATGAGGTTTGGAGGATTTGAGTTTTGCTAAAATAAACTTGCAAGATCTCAATTTGCAGGGACAAAAGAAGATTTTGCCTTTCATAACACCTGGAAAACAGCTGTCTTCCAAGGATGTACCCTCTACCAAATAATTTTAACCTTGACCTATTGGGAATATGTACACAACAAGGGTATAACCATGCTGTAGTCACCATGTTATCTCTGTGTATTAGCTAAAGGGTTTTGGATGAAAACCTGCCACCAAACAGCCAGAGCAGCTCAGAATTCAGTGTAAACTGATATTGTTGCCACTAACCAAGCTAGCTGATTTAGAGCTAGCTCCGGTATCTCAGTCCTACAAACTTCAGGGTAAACCTGCTTCAACAAAGACCCTTTTAGCTTTCTCTGCACACAAGAGTCCCCTATGAACCATTCTGCTTCTTAATCTGGTACCTCTTGAATCATATACAATCTTTCCATTTATAGTTAGAAGGAAGAAACTTCTCTTCTGCTCCTCATGATTTCAGAGTCAAGTTGCTGGAGGTTCAAGGCCACCATTCTTCAAAAAAATAAAATGACAGCATCACATTTTTTGGGAAGAGACCTCTTGAGGTATGCAGTGTAACCCCTCACTTAGAGTGGGGCCTTCAAAAACACTAAATCAGATCAGCTAAAGCTTTCCCATTTATACAGCAGAGCAACCAGCATTAGGGTCCAAGCCTTTACCCATCTTCTGATTTTAAGCCTGTAAGATCAGAGGTCATGTCTCTAGAACTGCTGTAAGAACACCGTATCTGGGTGACCTTCATCCAAACCCTGGGGAAAAGACCACAAAGTATTTTTCCACCTGAACATCCCCTGTGCACCCACGGCATTTTTCCATAATTTGCCCTTTGGAGTCACCAAGTTTACTGAAAAAGAAACACTAACTGAATACATTTATTCCATTTGGCTTCTCCTGTATGTGGGATTTCCAAGGAAAATTGTTAGGTATTAAAGCCATCTCTACCTCTGAAATTCCTTCTGAAGTCAACTATAAATATTGACTCCCAATATGTTTTCACATGATGCCATATACAAACTTTATTTGAAAACTGGTTATTTCTATTACAGACCAGATCATTGGTTTATTGTTTTGGTTTCAGTCCTTAAAAAGTGTATTGTTACCTCTTGCTCTTTACTTCTTGAGGCTGTGTAGTGTTTTTAATCTTTCCTCATTTGGAAATTTCCTTTTCCCAACAGTCTGAGACATTTTCGTTTCCACCATCCAGTAAGAAAACTCTGATAACTGTTTCTTTTTCAGAAAGAATATAATCCGAACTTCAAGTATGGGAAGCATGTACATATAATCAATATCGTAATGATTATAAAACCTGTAGGAATTATTTTGACAGCTCATTTCCACACTTCACAAAACACTGCTGATTTGCAGACCCATGAGTGCTTTGCAGCTCTGCAACTATTTCATGGACACTTTTAGCTCCATAACATTTTCAGTTAAAAGTGCCTTTGAAAAATGTATATTATTGTCAAGGAAAAGTTGAGGACTAATAGTTACTTATTCTAAAAAAAATTGGAAGGAACAATACTGACAATATAAATTTAAACTGTATTATTAAACTTCTTAACTGAACTGGCAGTTCCTTCAGCTACTGCAGATATGTCTGAAACTACTTAAATTGATTTCTTTGCCATGGTACGATCAACACAAACTCTTAGGTGCATTTTTAGTTCACGTGCTGCCATACAGTGAGTGTTTCAAAAAGGTATATCGGTGATGACTCTATGAATTGGAGCAGTTGTTCAGCTACTGTTGCCTTTTTACATTACCTGTGGGAGATATATTTTTTAATAATAAATAGAGAAATTATAATCTCATAATAAATTATAAGATAATTTAACACTAATTAATTCAAATGGTCAGTTTTTCCACAGCAGAGGAGTGATATACATTGAAACCTTGAACAAATGTCTTTAAAAACCAAGAGTAACTTAGCATAGGGCTAATAAAAGATCATTTTGCAATTTTAAGAATACTTCTCACTATCAGGAAGCAAATATAATTTCTACCATTTAATCTTTTGTGTCAGTTAATATTGCCTATGCTCTATGTAATATTATCCTTTCCTATGAAACTATATAAAATATTTTATATTAATAACATATTATGTTATGTAGAAATAGCAAACATTCCAAGCCATTACTAGGAAGTCATGGGGAGAAAACCCTAAGAATATACCTTTTATCTATGTCATTTCACGTGAAAAGAAACTCAGAAGGCAGTCACATAAGTTACTAAACATACGGCATTTGAACTTCCCCACCTTTGGGGTTAATCTTCACAAAAACACTTGTGAATCTGCTATCTTTGGAAAGAAGGAACAACAACAACAACAAAAATCTTCAAAACAACTTCTGCTATTTGTTTCCCAGGGCTAGACTGCAAGACACACACAGAAACTCAATAGGAAGCTGAGCTCAGGTGCTGCGGTCGTGGGCACAGTCCACATTCCAAAACATAGAGATCAGATTACAGATTGGGCATCACATTATTGAGAATATTATGGGAAGGGTGTACATTCCAGCAGCTTCTGCCCTCTGTTGCAATTCTACAAAGCATGACAGTATTATGGTACTAGGGAGTACTTCTGCCACAACTACACTTTCAGAACACGTTCGCTTGCATTGTAAACAGGAAATGTCTGTTGTTGGTAGTATGAATGTATTCCCATTTTGGAAGTAATACCTGTAAAAGGAAAGTCCCTAGGTTTAAAAGAGCTTTATCCAGTAGGAAAAGAGAAGGTCAAGCACATTACAGGAGATGTAGATAATGCAAATGTATCTTTGCAGCTGCAGCCATTACTTGCCCAGTGTGTTCTGTGACACAGTCCTCTCAGTCCAAATGCTTCACAGTGGGACACAAACACTTCTCTCTCCCTCTCCAGAAAACCCTGGTTACACAACTCAAATAATTTACCAATATATAACATTGAAACATTCAATTTTGGGTTGACTGGTTTTGTTTCAGCAAGCTGAAAGCAAAGAAAAGAAAGCACTCTAAAACTTCTAGAGTACTGTATTGTGCAACTACAGTACTACGTCAGACACCTTGAAGACTATTTGTAATACTCCCACTTAGCTAATACACATGCAGATACTACTTAAGCAAGATCTTGGCTTCAAATGAAGCCATTGCTATTTTACAACTGACTTCTTTTCAAAATCCGTATACAGTTACATTTAAAGGGGCAGCGCAATCTCTTACAAGTGCCTATTCCGTTATAGCAAGTCAGTATTGCAAACCCAGGCTGAAGAAGGAACAGTGCGATTGGAAGAATTAAACTTCTCTGAACAAAGAGAAGCTGGAATGATGTCTATCCCCTGGGAAATTAAGAAGTGAAAGCCACTGAGCTTAGCGTACAGCGTTCCATGGCTACTTAGCAAACATAATTAGTATAGTAAGCATGAAATAATACTAATTTTCTTAGTAATAATTTAATTGTTTAAACACAGAATTATGTATTTAGTTATTTTAATATTAAATGTTCTTCCTTGCTAACAAGAGTGACTGAAATATATTTCATGACACAGATTATGCAGCTTCAGGGGCAGTTCATAGTAACACCTCTGACAGCAGTGAACTACCACAGTCTTTCTTACAAACTACCTAATTATCTTGGATCTCCATCTTATCACTGAATTGCCCTCATTTACCCCAAATCAAATTACAGCCTGGAAGGAGACTGCAGCAGTGATTTGTGTACCTTACCTACTGAATACTTACATCATGTGGTCAACTCTGGAACAGGTTCAAGAGAAATTAAGACAGAACACTGTATAATTGCCCATTCATAAAGAAAGCATGTCAGAACAATGTCACTGATGTTTTGCCTAGGGAGAAAGGAATTCAAGGCCCTGACAATGCACCTAATGACTTTTGCATTCCCACGGTAGGTATACCATTCCTCTTTGTACTTTTGATAAGCACAGGGAGAATTGCCTTACATTCTGATTTGTAAGAACCCCGGGCATTTTTAGCCTCCACCCATTTGAGGACCTCATTCTATTACCATAATAATATGTATTAATTTATTAAACAGTAATGACTAATTGTACTTATTGTTTTAATTAAATAATAACGAAATTGCATCTTTTCCTTCATGGCCTTAGATCACTTCACAAATGCAGAAAAATATTAATATCTACATTATGAAAACTGAATAAAAAACAGAGGGATGGCTATATGCAGATTCCATGGGAAAAGAACATAACATGCATTGCACAAGCACTACAATGCCTTCTGCAGAAAGACCTTTGAAGCCTACAGTGCATACTAGACTGAGTCCCTGAATTTTGCCAGCTTTTTAAAAAGTTACTTCCTATGTTTCATTACTAAAAAAAGAATCCTGAAAATATTAACCAAGCATCTTCAGAAAGCAGAAGGCAAACAAAATTTCCCATATGTTTCTTATAATCTTAAAGATAGTTTATTAATTTTCTTAAGAACTTGCTTAACAACTGTGACTTTCTGAACTAATAATTAGAAGAAGCTGAAACTCTTTTGAAGTCATTTATATTTTATCTTGTGTCTAAATTTGGCCAGGGTAGCCTGAATTAAATTAGAGAAAAACATAAGAATGCTTTAAAACAACATAGTAAGACTGTTGTAAAGGAGATTCCAATATTTACTGAATGCATAGGGAAGTGGTTGATGATTGCCATAAAGATATTTGGATAAATAATGTGAGGCTTGACAGGCCAGAGAGAAAAGTACTTCAACAGTTAAAGCTGCTTCTCCCTAGGCTACCCTGACTCCTCTGCTGCTGCTGAAGGCATCAAGTTCTTCAGGCATTTAAAAGAAGGGGCCTGGCAGTGAAGTAGTTTGATTTAGGAGCTCCCATTTGTGAACATACTTTTTTATCTGAATTAACTTTCTTCAAAATTAAAAGCAGGGGTGCTTATCTCACTTAAATCTAGATATTTAAAAATTAATTAAGTCTGAGTTAGTGTATGAGATAACTTATCTTGTCCTAGTACAGCTGTTTGAGCTGGTTGGGAAGGATTGTCTCCTGGAGGTGACTCTTTCTCTTGCTATGGTTTAATACAAGTTTGAACAACTAACAATTAAATATGTAAATTTCAGTGAGATGACTTAGGGCCCTACAGCCCACCATTTGCCTTAAGCATTTAAAATCCTAAGTCCAAATATCTGAATATCTTTTTAACACATTTCTAAGTCCCCAAGTCACTTTTGACTTAGCATCTTCTATAATCTCCAGACAACTTTTCTTCAGTATGTATTATAAATGCTATATAACTTTCAAAGTTGTTACCACTATAAGAGGCAGACCCAAGTCTGAAGCTGTGTAGACAGTCTGATTTCCTTTTCCAAAATTCACACTATGTAACTTGAGTATGATTACAATGTTATTATTTTAAATAATTAATAGCAATCAAGACAAGATCAGATGAAAACAGAAGGGGCACAAGCAAGGAATGAGAAGAGAATGTGGCAATACAGCCCATGCTTCAGTGGAAATCCAATTCACTCTGGTTTTTTAACCATCAGCCACTGTCACCAACATTCCCAGCTCAGGAGCTTTTCATTTCTTGTTACTGTGTCATGGTGAGATAGATGAAACCTCTGGGATAAGGATGTTATCTTCATCTTCTGCATGGGGTGATACCACCTAATTGCTGGTACCTGCTGTTAGAAGAACCATTTTTAGGTTCCAATATTAGCGGTGAAAAATGGCCACATTTTGAAACTCCAGACAGGTCTCTGCTTTTTTTCACCCCCCTAAGTTTTCTAAGTACTGATTACCTTAGAAGCTGTGAATTCTGCATGAGAAAGCAAAGAGGGAGAGTGCCTTGCTGTGTAATGCATTTGACAGTCATGAAAAAGATATTCCAGCAGACTACTTACCATTCTGATGATAAGCATGACAGAAAAATGAAAAGAACTGTCTGCCAGAGAGTAAATAGTTTCTCAGAATTTGCAGTGTGCTTTTTGACTCCTTGCAATAACATATCAGTAGATACAATATAGAACTGTCTGCACTCACTTCACCACATACCTCCACTCACAACTGTGTGTGATCTGATCTGCAGCAGTTCACTCATCTCAGACCCAGAACTTCCAAAATCCATCATTGCTGTCTTGCAGCTGCCCAGTAACTTTCACCCTATGGTCTCAAAAACCTCTGTCAATTCCCTCTGCTCTGCTCTGCATCTCTCCCATTATTTCTCTCCTGGTATCTTCACACAATTCAGTTTGTGCCATTCATCTCTACCCTATTCCCTGGCTTTCGTAGTTCTGGACACTCCCAAGGGGATCTGCTCTCATTCATGTTCTGGAGTCCCCCATTACAGACTGGAGTATCACCAAGTTCTCGATCTCTATCTGTGTTCTGATCATGGCATCAAAATCAGCCAGTGGATGTGCTTTTAGTTGCCCAGCACTATCCTGTTCTCTGAGGAATACAGCCTTGGGGTAGGATGCAGAAATTCACTGATTATAATCTTTAGGCCTATTTCCTTTCTTCCCTTCATTGGCTTCTTTTTGCCTCAAGGCCCTCACTGCTCCATCTTGGGAATGACTTTACAGCCTCCTCCACCTCCTCATTACAAATCCAGTAGGGTTTTGACCTCACATAGGAGAGTCATTTGATGCAGACAGTGATAACCTTCATGGTGCTGCCAATTGTCCTGTGCTTCACTGGACCGGAGAGCTGCTTTACTAGATTTAATGCATCAGCTCTTTCAACCTGAGATGGGAGAAAGCATACATTAACTAGTTTGTCTTATCGCCCTCCCCCACCCCAGTCTGACAGCAGTGGCCAGTGTGCTGTACTGGTTTGGATATTCTGATTGTCTTTGCACCTCACACTGGGTCATGTTACAGAATTAGCTAGGAGAGGAAAACATGAAATACTGAGTCAAAATCCCTAGAAAGATAAATTATTGCTATGACCCTGGTTCATCCAATTGTTTCAGTTTATTCATCTCTCTCATAGCTGCTTGTTCCCCACCACTCTGGATCCACTGTATGGACAGAGGAATACACATCCACTGTTCTTTTCTACCTTGGAGCCTCTGCTTCAGAGAAGTCCAAAGACTGTCCTTTGGACTAGACTAAGAATCCATTCCATTGGCTACAGAAATGAACCTATATCTCTTGGTCTGGTTAGAAAAGCAAAGCCTTAGGCAGGAATCTGTTGTCCAGTGCAGTCAGTGTGACAATAAACAGAAATGACCATGAGGATTTCAGGAAAGGGCAGAGCCATGTGGAGTGAGATTTTTGAATGGAAGTCAGTCCTCTTCAGAAACAGGAAATTATGTTAACCTACTAGTGTACAGCCCTGAGAGTCCAAGCACAAAAAGACTCAGCTCAAAATATGTTCAACTTAGGCACAATATCCAACAACTTCTTAAACAAATCAGTTTAATTAATCTATTGAAGATAGATTTGTATAATGTAGAGCTATCTTTGCCTCCACATGGGGTGACGGGGCTGAGAAAGTACGATTTCATTCTGGGAATAGACATGAGGTGTGGGGAAAATGTCAATATTACTTTAATTCTTTCAACCTTATTTTGCTCTTTCTTGTACTGAGTGCATACAAATTGAAATTTTGATACATACTTGCACCCACACATGCAAAATAGTAACAGGGAACTTCCAGAGGAAAATGCATACAAGGTCTGAGATGGACAGCTGAATATCCTACTGCTGTGAGCCACACTGAGTAAACACCCATTTGCTAGACAGTCTGGTTCTGTTGTCCATTTTTTTCTTTTTTTAAAAAAGAATTTTGCATTTTGATTTTATGAACTCTTCAAACATGGAACTGTGTTTAAGGAGCACTGCTATTAGCTTAAATCTTCTCATTTCACATTTCATCTTAGTACATCCCTTTCCTATTTTCATTACACATACTCTTTGCTGGTGAACATACATAACCACAAATGAAGGAAAAGAAGAGTCAGAACTCTCTAAACTCAAACAAGGATTGCATAGTCACTCTGTCTCTTTTTAGGGACATGGCTTCTATTGAATTTGACTCAGCGTTTCCGCTGCCTAGCCACAGACTAACATTTGTGTGACTGCACAGTTAACTGGATCCAAAACTCACCCATTAGAAAAGTGACCTAATAAAACCTGTATTTAAAATATTTTTGTCACCTAATATGCCTCCTTAACTGAGTCACTCACACCAACAATAATGTCAGTACAGGAAAAGATGTAGGATCAAGCATCCTATGGCAGGATCCCTTGCTGAGGCAGGATCCTGGACTTATGCCAGAATGAATATGTCACCATGACCTCAGTAGTAATATGAGTTTCCACATCTGGCATGTATTTACTTACCCACTTTGGTTAACTAAAGAGTTTCGGAGGTGTGGGTGAGGACTTGAAAGTATTCCACATTCCCTGAGAGGAATGCAGAATACCTTCGATATACAATCTTACACTCAATTGGGTACAGATTGCTTTAGATCCAGAGATCTCTGTAGGGAACATGCCCCTTGAAGTTGCTTTACTAGTAGCGCTGCAGGACTGAAAATGTCACATTCGAGTCCCACTCCCTCTTACTCCATCTGATGCACTCTTTCTTGAGATCTGTTGAAGCTTCTGTCCTTCTCCTGTGTTAGAGTATATAGCATATTGATCTCACTTCTTATTACATGCCATTCAGTAGCAGACAGTATATAAGAAATTCATGCAGCCATGTAATAGTCAACTATTCAACTTAATGAATATTTCTGAAAAATTTATCTTCAAAGTTCCTGAAACGTGGTTCTAACCAGCACTTTCTGGACTGAGTGTCAAATCTTTTGAAGGCTAGCTGGAAAAAAATCCTTTAATGTTTTGGACATCAAGCTGAAGATGACCCAAGACTACCAACTGGTGTGGAAATCCTGGTGTCTATAAATCAAAGTGTATGTATCCTTGCATGTGCTTACTTCTGTATGACTTTCATAGGCCTGGGATAATTATTGTCTTGATTTGACATGCTAAATTCCTGACTTGCCTAAATTCCAGACAGATTTTCGGGTATCTCTGAAAAAACATGAAGATCTTGACTAAAAAGACCATTAAAATAGTAAAAAATAAAAGGAAAAAAAAAAACCACAAAGGAAAAGGGAAAGGCAGTATTAACATAAAACTTTATGTAAATTCAGGAAGTGTGGAAGATACTTGGTGCAGGAAATGATAGCTGGAGTTAAATGTGAGTTCAAAAATTATTAGAAAATTGTCTCCCAGGCTACATCGTGGAAAGTCATCATCAGAGTCCTAAAATGTAGTCTGGACAGAGACTCAGAGTGGGCAATTTGGTCTGGCAAAGTGAATGGCAAGGGTTAATAAGGCATGAGATTTTTTATCCCTGTAGAATAGGCACTTTGTAAGATGAGCTGTTTCTACATGGCTGTTGTTAGATCACCATCTAGAGGACATTTAAAAATACATGCTTGTCATTCTACTGATTTTTTTTTTTAATTTATTTCTATTCACAGAGGCTGTGACCCAAACAACACAAAATGCTAATAATTGTTTAAGCACTGAAATGGGAAAGTAATTACATTTTCCTTACCCCTCCACTTGCACCAGTCTTATAACACATTTTTTTGTCCGGTTTCAATCAGTTACTTGTGAGCACCAGTTGTAAGTAGGAGCTATGGAAATATTCGGGATTAAGTGTGATTTTTCACATCAGGTGGTGTCCTATTGTTATGATGCTAACCCTTTTGTTCTAACTCTTTTTAACTTTGAGCAGAGACATACTTTTATTGATTCTCAAAAGCTTTCACATCTTATCATGCTTTAGGGTGTTGTTAGCTACTCATGATGCAAAGTCGACAGTGTTTCTGCCTAACAGCTTATGACACCTCTGTACGTCAGAAGAGCCCAGTGACGTCACAATGTGCCCCAAGTAAGACTGTGGTGTTAGGGAAATCCTGAATCCATTAACTGAAAAGGGGTGAGGAACAAAAGTCTCTTGTGCTGGACAGGAGAATTGAATGGGGGGTAACCCAACCCTGATAGTTTCCCTGGGATTTACCATCTATCTGGTTGCTATGTTCCTGGCCACTTACTGCCTAGTCGTCTCTAATGCCTTCACACCACTGAAAAGCCAGACCATGATTCACACAGCCAAGAACGGACAGCAAGCGGGAAACAGTCCATCAGCAGGTGAAAAGATGGGTTGAAGTGAGAGGATGAGAAGGAAGAGGCTTGCAGAGCAAATAAAGGCAGAAAATGAGATGGAGTATAGGTACAGAAGCTTAGTGTTGCAAAGCCAAAAGCAGAAGAGGAATGAAAAGATATGTGTGAAGGGTCAGTGGGGGTCAGACAGTCCCTAAGGGAGTCAGCAACTGAGTGTGATAACAAGGCCAGCAGGCCAGGGGCCTCACCTGCCAGGGCCCAGTCACCACAGCCCCGAGCAGGACAAGCAGGACAGGCCTGAGGATGGTAGTCAGGGTCAGACAAGAGATCACCAGGGAAGTCCATGATGATAAGACAGGTTCAAGTTCAAAGAGTAATGCCAGTCAGTGTCAGGATTAGACGCAGTGATGGTAACCAGGGTCAGACAACCTAGGGGGCTGCCTAGGTTAAATGAGGCAGAGGATGTAGGAGGAAGCACAAGTTCAGTCTGGTCAGGACCATTAAGGCCTCTTAGTTCACTTATGGTCCTGACTGCAGCCTCCCCTCTCAGCAGGTCCTCCTCACACCCTGTGGAGGTCTGATTTCAGAAGGGACATGCTGTAGAGTGATTTAATTACTATGGGATGCCACAGCACAATTTCCAAGGGTAACAAGCCAGGAAAGGGATGAGAAACTGGGAAATGGGCATGGCACATAGGGGGCTTAAAGCCTGGGAAATGGGGGCAGAGTGTGGATCAGGTTGCCCATGAAGAGCTTTGGAGACTCAGTGAGCTTGAAAAGAAAGGTCCACATTGCCCTTGAGGAACACCAGAAGCTGGGCAGCCAGGAGATCAGAGGCTTAACTCAAAATCCTTGGGGCAGCACCCAGGTTCAGGCTGGGTGGGATCATAAGCCTGGATCATCCCATCCTCAGAAGGGATCATAAGCCTTGCTCAGTTGTAGGCCCAGGTCCATAGTGTTCACCCCAGTGCTCAAGAAAGCCAAAGCTAACTTTCAAGGAGCAGTGAGATCCAGCTGTTTTCTAAGGGACAGGAAGCCAGCACACAATTACTTGCTCAGCAAGGCTGGAAGGGCAGGGGCCTCACCAGCCAGGGCCCAGTCCCCATGACCCCTGAGCAAGGTAAGAAAGGCAGGCCTGGGAATGACTGTTAGGTAGTTATAGTTAGGGATAGTTATTCTGTCAATAATACATACCATCTAATAAGTTCATAATCATGGGGCAGGCTCAAAGTCAAGCCAGGAGTAAGTCAGCAAGCTTGGGTCAGGATCACATCCAGTGAAAGAAACCAGGGTCAGACACAGTCCTGTGACTACCAGGCTTATAGTGATAAGCCATATTCAAGATCAAACCAGGAGGAAAATTTGTAGGTCAGATCCAGAATAACAGGGTCCATGGCCAGGCAGAGCTGTGATGGAGATAGAAATGATGGGTACACATAAAACAGACCACAAAGAGAGGCTAGAGACCCAGGCTGAGCTTAAATGAAGCTCCTGGACCAATGGGCAGAGGATGGATGTGAAGGCTCCAGGTGAGGCTGATAAAGGCCATTAAGGCCTATTACTACAATCATGGCCCTGAAAAGATAAATTAATGCATCTGGGATGACACTTATGAGAGAAATATACAAGAAAGGAGAAAAGGAAGAAGATGTAAAGGAAGGAGAGTGAAGAGAAAGTGATTTCTGAAGTAAAAGATTTCAGAAAGCCTTTTTCAGGCAGGAACTCTCTTATTTGTATAAGCAATGAACTTATATGAATATTTTATTGCACTCTGTACTTGCCTTGTACAATGTTCTGTTATTCATTTTGGAAGACAGTCACATTTGCTGCTGTGGATGCAGCCTTTCTTATGCCACCTCTCCTACTATTACTCAATGGGATGTATTATAATAGATTTCTTTGCCCAGAAACTCATGGTTTCTTAAAATAGAACCATAGGGAAGCAGGCACTTTGGTCCAAGCAAAGCTTCCTCAGAATGCAGAACCAGGAAGCCAGAAGTCTTGTAAGAATCTTAGAGGCAAGAGTTAAAACTTTCTAAGGAGAATATAAACTATTAGAAGATCCTACCTGCAATAAGAATCAAGTGTTCCTAACACACAACTCACTCTAAAAATGAGACTACTGCTTGAGAGAGCAATATCTAAACCACCTTAAATTGTCCTGTGGCAAGTCAGTATTCACTCCCCCTAACTCCTGAAAAAAACCTGACTGGCTGTGCACTGCAAAAGGCAATGTCTTCTGACCCTGATCTGCTATCTTTGGAGTTGTGGCTTACTTTAAGATCTGGCACCTTTTCTGAAGTGATCAGTTCCTCTCAACCTGACACTAGGTCCCTCTTGAAAAAAAAACAAACCAAAGCTTGTGACAGGCTGACCATTGAAGTACTGTTTCCTGGAGAGTGTCTGAGCCATGCTTCTCTTTCCTCTTCCCTCCTTCTGTCTCTTTGCTCTACTGGACACTTTTTTCCTGTCTGTCATGCAACAATTAAATTGAGGAAGAAAAATGAGACATTGTCACAGCACCCAGGAAACAAACAAAGTGCAGCAATTCAGGGAAAACAAATCTGAGAAGCAGGACCAGCATGGGAAGAGAGGAAGCAAGACAGGCAACAGTCAGTGAAGAAGTGTGTTGAGATATAAGTGGGAAAACTGGCCATATAAATGAGTAAGAAAATGAGGGAGGAGAAAAACAATGGAAGAAAGATACACTTGTAATAAGGGAGCGGGAAAGACTGTGTTGAAAAAAAGAAGGGAAAACAAAAGAATCCTACAAGTGTCAAACCAGAGGAGTCCAGACTCCAGTCCCCAGTTATTGCAATGCGTTGCTTCTCTGTATCTCAGTTCCCCTTGTAAAATAACACTAATGATGGTCTTCCCTTCCTGGATGACCACTTACTACCCTGCTGCAATTGCATGCACTTAGCAGGGCAAAATGAGAGAAATTTAGGCCAAGTTTGCACACTCACATCCATACACATGAAGAAACCACACCTGGGAATTATGAGAATGCTATGGGGAGGGTGAGCATATAGGAATATATACTGAATGAGGAAGAACAGACACAGAAAAGGACAAGAGAAGCAGAGAGTGGGAAGGGGTATGAACGAAAAGCTGCTTCACAGTAAGGGTGAAATTGAGTTGAAAGTTTAGAAAGCAGGGAGAGAAAAGGAGGGAAGCAGAGGTGAAAAGGATCCAAGTATGAAAGAAGAGAACAAAAAGAAAGCTTTTGTTTTTCTCACCCACCACCAGTTACAGGTTGGGAGCAAATGGAGGAAACATTCGTGGCCTCATCAACAGGGGAAGGAATGGAGGTGATCAACATGGTGCAGCACAAGGACTCACAGAGACTGAGAAATTCAGCAGTGAAGGATCTGCTCTTGGATCTGGCTCTTTCCCTGAATGCCGGCAGCATTGTTCTCTTTTTTTTGTGTGTGACATGAAGCATGAAATAATTTCTATGGTGTAAAAACATCATAGTTAGTAATAAACAAGAATTGATACAACTCACCAACTTAAAGGCTGATCCTGTCTTTTAAATAGAATATTCATAAATTCATCATACATTGTAAGAAAAAGAAAAAATTTGCATATTCCAAGGAACTGTCCCCCCCATACACTTAACAAGATAGATACAAGAATAGTTGTACTCCTCAAAATGCAGACTGTCAATAGCTTTTGCTTTTTCTATACATTACAAACAAAGAAACTAAGTAGTCTCACTACATGAAATAACTTCTATATTACACACAAGGTCTGGTACAATGTTAATTGCTACTAGCATCTAAAAGAAAGACAGTCTGATCATGCTGCTAGGTTAAAATTGATTAAACAAGTGGAAGAGTATACAATGTTTAAATAGTAAAGATAAACACAAGCTGAATTTTGTTATTTTTTATGATGGGTAAATAAATCGAATTATTTTGAGGTATTATTATTTATTACTTGTGAAGTTCAGCTAAGAACTCCACTCATGCTGGGAACAGTATAAGTACAGAACAAAGAAACAAGCCTCGTCATAAAGGGTTTGCAATCAAAGTATTTTTTTCCTCTGAAGCAAGTACTTCATTAATATTTTAGTGAATTAATGAAAACAAAATCTCTAAACAGCCTTTTCTTGGAAAATATTTTTTGCATTGATCAGTACTTGGAAAGCATTAAAACAGTTATTAGGAATTTCACAATTTTTACAATGCTTACATCGATAAGGGATGTTTCCACTTGCCATTACCTGTTCCACAAACAATCCCCAGGCAGCCAATATAATAAGTAAAACAAAAAATTGTGCCCATAATTAAGAACAGTTTGAAGAGTATGCAAAAGGGAGGAGTATTTTGTGTACTTATTATCTTAGGTAAATTTTAGAGCATTGGTATAAATTTTGTAATTATCAGAACCTGAAACTGATGTAATTATGTTGGTCTTGAGAATATGCTTTAAGCACTTATCCTGCTACCTTAGAGGATAACACTTCTTACTCTCTTTTTCCTCTAAAGTAAATTAATATCTAAAATTCAATTTCAAATAGAAAGTAAAATCCTACAGCAGATCTACTCTTCTGTTCAGATGATAAATATTTACAAATGTACAGATGAGAGAACTTTTAGGGATGAGAGGACCAGGTTCAGAATCCAGAGAAGTTCTTGGAATTCTAATTGTTAGGTCTTCAGACAATTCTGGAAACCCTTGTGACTGTCCCATACTCCACCCTCAACCTTAAACAGAGACTAAAAAAGGAGAATCTTGATGGAAAAGAAAGAAAGAAGAAACAGTTCCCAATCCCCCTCCCACCAATGGGGATGCTTTCCTCTTTTGTCTCTAAGGAGTTTTGCTGATGCAACAGGAAAACTTCCCTGTTCGAAACTTCTGTTTTGAACAGGGAAGGTCTTCAATAACCTTCATTATTAAGTTACTGTCTTTCAGCCTAGAAAGATGGAGCCACTGAGTCTTTCCTACTACCTACCTTCATTTACTGTCAGAAAAGAGGATTTCTCCCTCTCTGGTAGTTACATGTGTGGTTTGTATAGTAGCCTATAGGATTTCCCTAACAACCAATCTTATATGAACACTCTTGGAGCTCCAGCTTATTGCCCTGTCCATTCAACATGACTGTGAGGCTACTGAAATATACAGGGAAATGCACTGAACAGAGGGACAAATAATACAACAGTCCTTCTGTTCACAGCTCTTCAGAAGTTGTTGCCTACTAGCAACTGTCTAGTCACCTTGCTACCTTGGGACTTGCTAAATTCCAGACTTGTCACATCTGGGACAGAACACTGACAGCAATAAGAGGAGACCCTCTTCCTTTATGAGCTCAGTTTAAGAATTTTGCTACCATCAACTGCTGAGGAAAGGGTAACAAGAAAAGGAAGGTAGAGGACTGAATAAGACCACCATGTCACCCTAGTGGCCTGGAGGAGATGGTCATAATTTAGTGGGTCAGGCCTTCCTCTCCCTGGGATCATAGCTCTCTTCTTCCTTTTCCATGCAGATTACCAGATCTGACACTTGTTGTCTGGGTTCATAGGGGATCCACTGGAACAGTGGAAGTGCTTGGCAAAGTCCTGGTTATTGCTGACAGGCCCACAGACACGAAGTGGCAAGGGACTGTGTGGGTCTGTGTTCAGGGAAGACTGTAGTTTCTCAGGATTCTGGTGTCCACACATTGCCTGAAAGGAAGCAAAATAAGAAAAGTCAGTTTGGCTGAAAGTCTTCACGTGAACAAGACTTAAGGCTCCTCATGCCTCTGCATGTGTGACTGAGGCTGCTGGAGTAAACAAGGAAACACACTTACATGGGTGCCAACAATATTCAGATCTTACCCTTTACCACCACAATTTCTGACTGTTTTCCTTTTCCCTAAACTTCTCTGTCCCAGTTTCCCTATCTGACAAGCCACCTCCTCTCTTTCTATACTGCATAGTCCAGAACACAGCGAATGTAGACCACCTTGGAATTTAGGCTCATGCAACCTTGGACTTCATCTGAAATAATGGTACAGCCGTAGTGTCAGTGTCTAGATTCAGCTTCATAAGCAAAAGCAATGAGTACTCATCAAGAAAGGAGAGCACTTACACAGCATCCCATTACTACTTCAGAGAGAGGGGCTAAGGTTATGAGACTTTCTGGTGTTAAACTGGCAAACCAAGTCTTCATTCATCTGATTTCACTCTTTATTCATTGACAAATGATACAGTAGCTGCCAGATAGCCTCTGAAAAGCAAACCTTGCCTCCAAGAACTGCTTTTCTACACACTGCTCTGACCTAATGATGACACATGCACAAAACTTCCCTTTGTACAATTACAGTGACTTATAAGTGTGTGACTTTTCTGAGTACAGAAATCCAATGATCTATCATGAGGAAGTCAACTGCACAACTATGCACCAACTACCCAACTTTGCACAAATCCTTAAACCAGGTTCCCACAGAAATCTCTAACTGTGTGTGCATGTACTTCTAGTTCTTTAAATAACATTCTAAACTCTTTTTTTCACTATCAGTCTCTCAGAATGATATGACATCTAGTTATTCACCATGACAGAGAGGTGGATGAAGGAAGGGATGGAGAGAGATGTGCCTTTTCGGTAAAATTTCACTTTCCATGTGTAAGATTGCTCACAACAGCAAAGAAAGTACTCAGCAGCTGGCAATGAAGTATGCTTTCCCTGACACAACTTGTCTGTTACAACTTAATTTTGGTAGATTTCAGAGCTTTGTAAAAGATATATTTGTAGACAAGCCTTTTGTTAGCTTTGAGACCCATAGCAAGATAGGGGCCCTATATGTGTATTTTAGCTTTCTAAATAAGATTCTGGATCTCCCAGAAACATTGGTCATTCCCATTTCAGTGAAGAGGGGGAAAAGTGATTGAACAGTGAGAAAGACAAACTGTAATAATTGTGGAAGACAATGAAGAGTGAGAGAGACACATGACTAGTCTAGAATTCATTACATGAGCAAAACTGAGGTAGAAAAGCTGGTCATGTGAGAGTCCAATCTTAGGTAAATCCTTTTCTTTGTGCTTTTTCAGCCAATTCTTATAGGCCTGTGGAGAGAGAAAATTAATAATAATAAATCCCCCTTCAGACAGTGTCCCAAAACCATGTCTTCTGTCAATTACATATTGATATAATTATCGATGTAATATATATTTAATAAATTAGCAAGTTTGTATCTCTTCTCACTCTGGTGGGTCCCTGCTGCTGGCCATGCCCCCAATAACTCTACAATGGGAGAATAACAACACAGCTCCTTTGCTTCCCATTTCAGACACTACCACATGAACATCATCATAAGATGTACTGACTGTGCTATGAAAGAATCGAAATTACTTTCAAAGAAACTTACAAATATTTGAATAAAAATTAAAAGACTTTCTACCTCCCAACATTCTTTGTGCAAGGATGTAACAAGTACCATCTGAGACCTAGAGATCTCAGTCAGTAATTAATTAAACTGCTGAACTACTGCATAAGGAAACAAAAAATTCCCTCTAGACTCAAGTATTGCTGAAAACATTATAGAGTAATTTTACCACCACACAGAACTCTGGTTCATGTCTCAGCTTAGTTCCTCAGGTATAACATAAACATATAAACAATAACATGCTTTTTGTATGTATGACATAGATGGGGAAGTAATGAAAGACCAACCCCAGAATTGGTGAAGGGGTGAAGTAGTCTTACATGGAAGTACTGATGTTATGAGCAAAGCTTTGCGAGGAACCTATGTCTGGAATGGCAGAGGACATGCAGGGCACATGCTGCACTGGCACAGGCATGTAAGAAATCTGGAACTGGAGCAGCAATGTATGAGAGTGATGCAGCAGAGCAATCTTGTGATATGGTGGTTGAATTATATGCAAGATTAGAGAAGTAAGTAGACTACAATACCTGGTAAGCAATGGTGAGCCCTCCAGTGTCAGCTGTGTTCTCCAACAGTGTAAAAGTACCATTGACCTTAAAACCATAGCTTTCATACTGTTCAACCAAGCAGTCTATAGATTTCTGTAGTGCACTCCTGTTGCATGTAGAACAGCCCTCGGGCAGCACTGTGGGGAAAAAAAATCCTAGAAAGTAAAGGTATTTCTGGCATTCACCTTATTCTTCACATTAATCACTGACTCTTTTTAGTAGTCAGCATGGCCTTTAATGGGTTTTCCTTAGCTTCATCTACCTTCATAATACATGTATACATTCATATAGGTACCAGGATTTAAGATCCCCTGAGTGAAAGTACCAGTGGGGACCTAGAAGGATAAACAAAGACACCACAGCCAGTACCCACCATAACCATAGAATGTGTGAAGAAGTTCATGCGCCATGAATACCCCGATTGCTCCAAAGTTCACAGCACTGAAAAATAAACATGAGAATAATGCTTTTGAAAAGCAAAAGAGCACAGGTGAGCATTCTTTATAGCCACTGAGCACAAACTGTGGGCTGCACAGGAGAGTTCTCTGAGAACACACAGAAGCACTTTCTATTTATTGTCTCTCAGATGTGGCACACACTGTAAAAATGGAAATACAAGTATAAATTACTCTACCAATGCTTAGAATTGTACTATGGGCTTGCTTTAAAGTATTTGTAGCTAATAAGCCATCATAATAATGAAGAGTCTGTGTCTCTAATTACATGCATTGTTGTTGAGCTACGTCCTCATTTACCCACTAGTGGCTGAACTGCTGCACAAACAGTAACTGCAATGGTGATCATACCAAAGCAGGATGGTTGGAGAAACAATCTTGCAACTGCTGTCTAGTGAAAAATGATACACAAAATTGGAAGGCAAATTAACATAATGAAGGTTTGACTACAGTTACTCTGGTCTAGGATTGGTGATCTCATTACAAACAAAAGGTTGAACTAGACACCTCCAGCAGTTCTTTCCAAACAGAATTTCTATTATTTTATGCAATGAATTTACAAATAGTCACAAAAGTAAGAGTGCACTCAAAATGCATTTTTTATAATATGAAATGTTGGGCTCCTTCTCTCTTTACATGCACTGATTAATGCTGCTGAAGCATGAAACGGTTGTAGTAGATCATTATTACATCCCTGGGAACTCAGGAGGAAGTGACAGGAACAGAACAATTCATCTCTTAGAACTGCTCTTTCAGAAGCTCTGTAGCTGATAGCTTATAATTGTTGCCCAGAGAAGTTGTGGATGCCTCATCATTGGAAGTGGTCAAGGTCAGGTCGGATGGGGCTTTGAGCAACCTGATATAGCGAAAGATGTCCCTGCCTGTGGCAGGGCAGTTGGACTAGATATCTTTGAAGGTCCCTTCCAACCAAAACCATTCTATGATTCTGTGGTTCTATAGTAATTGTACTGCTTTGATGACTTCTTATTTTAAAAATTGTCCTCACAGTCATCTGAATTAGCTTTTGTCTGTAAAGTTTAAACTTTGGAGCATCATCTGAGAAAACATTATTGTGCCAACTCACCAAAAGCTGATCAAGTTGGCCTTATCAGTTTATTCAACTAGGATGACAGTGAGAAAAATATACTTTACTAACACTGAATACAAAACGACTAAGAAGCTGTAGGCACTTTTTCAGAGAGTAAGATTATGGTAAGTGACAGCCCATACCATTGGAAAAACATTTTTTTCTATTATTCTTTTGAGGTGTCCTGTTCTTCACACTATAATGCATTAATCAAATACTGCAAGCCCTGGAAGAAAGACATAGAACTAGTGGGGGAAGATTACCATGATAAAAATAATTACTTTTAACTGACACATGTTTCTTTCAAACTTCACCCTCTTACCACAGTGTAAGCTTATCTTTCAGTAAAATGGGATTAGGAGAAGTATCTATCCATTATCATGCAAAAAGGACATAAAATAATATTTACAGCCAACTGTTTTAAGTGCTTTCAATATGAGACAAATATTGCTTAAATGATCTATACCATATGATGAAAGAACCCAACTCTAAGAGTATGGTCTACAGAAGTGTCATTGTTGCAGGAGAAGACTCAGAATTAAAAATGTATTTGCTTATTAAAGAAGGTTTATTTAAAAAAGGAAGAGAAGAACTGTGCTTCATCCACCTGAAAAAGACTTCTGACAAAAGTTGCTCTGTGAAGCTCCTGTTTTCTCTGGGTTAGATTTCTATGAGGCTTCTGCTTTTTCGTTCTGGAGTAATATACTTGGCTTAGCTTAGTTTCACCTAGATTCTGATTTTGTTCCAGCAGAGTCAATGATCACAGTCTTTCAGAATTCATAAGGCAGTAGCCATCTGCCCTTAGAAAAAGCTATTTTTTCCCCATTTACTGTATCCTTCTGGGATGCAGTAAAAAAGTTTCAAGACACACCTGTTAAGATTCTTCTTGGAAACATGGTGCAGCCAAAAGACTGCATTCAGCTTCCACCTTTGCAGCTCCTCCATACCTGGGAAACTCCATGTGGAAAAAAGGGCTGCGGAACATTCCAGCAGGAAAAACCACCATGTGATGACTTATTGAGTAGTATGAACGCACAGTCCAGGGGGACACATGCCAGCTAGAAGCAAAAAAAGAGAATTGAGAGAACTACTTAGCTCATACCTTGCTCCTTTCCTCCACTGAGCTTGCAAAAATGTTCTGCTTAGTGCAACTGTTCATACAGCAGCAGCAAATTATGAAATTCACATTATCTAGAGTTAAAGGTGTTTGAAATAAACTTTAATTTGTTTACAGATGGTCAGAGCTAGTAGTTTAGCTTTCATACACATTAAGGAATGCACCCTCACAACTTCCCTGTCAAGTAAGTCAGGATTAGTAACCTCCTGTAAAGTCCTGCTCAGAATACTCTTCAAGTGGTGCAAGGTCCCAAGCATGCCTGTCAATATTTCCTGTCTTCTGAAGCATCCTGTCTCCTGCCCTTGAGGTGACCCTGACAGCATTCACATCATCACAGTGTTTTGCTGCTTGCTTTGGTGCTAAGTCCAGGAGAAGCAGCTATCCCCCTTACTCAAAGGTTCATCAGCAAAAAAGGGTCTTTTTTCAGGGCTCTGGGACTCCCTCAACAACAGTGGGGTTTTTTGGTAGCATGACCTCAGGTTGAATACAAGACAGGCTGCCAGATTCAAGGCTTTTTTAAGGAGGATGCAGCAATGCAGCCTTGCAGCAAAGGAGGACAACAGCATCTTGTCTTCTAGCAGAAGTGTCACTGGCAGGTCAAGAGAGGTGATTATGTCCATCTATTAAGGACTGGTGAAACCACATCTGGAAGCATTGTGTCCAGTTCTGCCCCACCCCCTGCCTGCCTTCCCCCTCCTTCCCCAGTAAAAGAGAGCTATAGGTGTACAACTAGAGAGTCCTGAGTGACCTGCTCCAGCTGATCCTGCTTTGAACTGGAGGGTTGGACTAGGTGATCTCCACAAGTTCCTTCCAACTTCAGTTAGTCCACGAGTGTGTGATTTTGTTATATTTTTCAGATCAGTATTATTTTAATGTATGTTTAATATAATATAATTTTGTAAGACTTACTTATCCTGTGAGTCATGCTGAAGGAGTTTCAAGTAGGAATTTTCCCTCAGTATCTTCAAGCAAGCCACCACATTGAGGAAAAAAGTGTCTTCATGTATCTCCAACTGATGGAAAAGACAGGTAAAGTGACTGTCACAGGGCATGAGTGAGGAACGAATTGGACAGTATGAGAGAGATAAAAGTCCAACAGGTCAAAAAAGGGTTCATCAAAAGACAAACCCATGGAATACTTGTGGTTTTTCTCTCCCAATTCTAGAGACCTTCAATTTTAGATAAGACAGGAATATTATCTGCAAGCCAAGCAGAATATACAAGCAAGTCACAAAGAATTTTGTCAGGCCAGCGACTCTAAATAGGAGACAGCATAGCCAATAATATAGAAGCAATAGAAAAAGGGTCTCTGGGCCTGAATGTTCTCAGAAAATGAACAATAGGAAATATGCATTGCTCCAGATGTCATAGCCTCTTTTAGCATCAGGCAAGACAGCAGATGGTACAGGCAAACCACAAATAATGAGGCAGGCATGTTTACATTATATAGCTCACATTCTGGTATTCCAGGTTCACTTTGGCAGTCTGGAGCATGTGAGCTGGACATCCAATCTCCACTTGTAATTTGGAAACCTAAAATCATAATAAACAAACAAACAAACAAAAAGAAACATGACCAATAGGATGCTTTAGATTCTGGAAGTCCTTTTTAAACTCCATTACTAAACAACCTAAATACAATCTGTGAATCACCCCTTCAAAATGACAGCTACTCTGTTTCAACAAGACATCTTCTTTTGCTACCCTGCTTTCTCAACTCAATGACCTGAGGTCTAATGTTGTTCTACTTTTCTTTTTCTTTATAGCATTGTGTCCTGGCATTCACTTTTATAGTTCTTAACCCATGTGTTAAAAATGGAATTATATCTCAGTACAGTTCATTCAGAGTATCCATAGACGAACACTTAGCCTCTCTATGCCTACAAATCAATGTATGATCACACATGTGTGATAGCACTTATAAAACCACCTACAATTTTCAGTGTGTATGACATCTATTTAAGATTGTGTGCCTGTAAAAGCAGGTAGGAATATATGGAGGTGCAAGGACCTTCCATTCCTTCTCCAAAGGCTTCAGGGAAAGGAAGGTCTCAGTAACTTCTGCCTTCTGCACGCACCAAGACTTTAGCCTCTTGGCGAGTCTGTTCATCCATCCAGTCCAGCTGATCCAGTTGGCCATAGAGAGCATCTTGGATCTCAGAGAACATCTGCTGAGCCTGCCATGGAGCAAAGAAGGCATGGTCAGAACTGCAGAAAAACATTGTTCAGGCTTAGCTATCATCTATGTTCCAGCAATTCAACCACAGAATAACTGGGGGGAAATTCCTCTTTTTGTGATGAAAGAAGATATTTCAGTTTCTACAATGATTTAGGCTTAAGTTATTTGGCATCCAGTGGTTCCTCACAGGGCTCACCATTCTCTCCCACACACTTTTTTATCTTGCCTCTCATGGTAACTAAGAGGGAAACAATTCTTTTTTATTCAATCCCTCTTGGGATAGGAATGGACCAAATGATTGCCCCATTTCCTGAGTGAAATGAAAATTCAGTATCCACAAGTTTTTCATGCTGGAGTATCCCTTTCTAAAGTTATGGAAATCTCAGTCTCTCCTTCACAAATTTATGTTTTGTGCATTCAGCTTTGTGGTTCACTACACTTAGTCTTAGTTTTCCCATCAACTTTTCTTGGGGTTATTTACTTTTGTCACTTTATACACTGCAAACTCTATAAAACCTGATGCCTACCCTAACTGTCCTCAAAAGGAAAAGGAACTCTGATCACCAAAGAAAAAAAAATATTTTCCACACCGCAGGCATGTGTTCATTTTACTTTGGATCCACTCAGAATGTTTTGGCATTGATTTGTTTCTGTACAACTGGTCATAGAACAGCTTAATGGCTTTGCAATTTAAAATCTTATTTAAATGTCAGATTGGTGATGAATACTGTTAATACTAACTGTCATGCCAGGAAGCACACTGAGGTTGCATGCATTTGTAGGGCTATCATAGGTATTAGTGCTGCACACATGACTATGCTAACAGTGGAGATAAACATAATAACTGGTATTTTAGCATTGTTTGTTTTAGCAATGATGGCAATGTCCTGTTC
Source organism: Phalacrocorax aristotelis (assembly GCF_949628215.1). Lineage (NCBI taxonomy): Eukaryota > Metazoa > Chordata > Aves > Suliformes > Phalacrocoracidae > Phalacrocorax > Phalacrocorax aristotelis. The sequence goes on along the minus strand of NC_134276.1, from coordinate 133,364,739 downwards.
TGATGTCTTTCATTCAAAAAAAATGTGGGGAAGTGCATAAGTACAGGAATATATAAAAAGGTATAAAACCTACACGTTATTTTTCTGCCTTGGTATGGTCTGAAGTTGGCATATAAAAGAAGAAAGAGAGGAAGCTGAGCTCTGCTTGGGGTTAGGAAGATGGATACCTACAAGTTTCTTGGTCTGCTGGGGGAAAATTTCTTGCACAATCATCTGCCCTAGAACTGGCTCAAAGAAAGAGCTGGTATCAGTCAAGCACTTCTTCCAGCGCTCAGCTGGGATCTGTAAGAACAGAGAAAGAAATAGAGACACATAAGACTGAGAACAAAGAGATAGAAAGACAGCAAAAAGATATGTAAATGTGCAGTCAGTAGCATATACAATGCTATCTAAAAATGACAGCAGTGAACAATAAGTAATGTAGTCCCATTTAAGCTAATGCAGAAAACTTTAATAAAGTAAAACATTTATTTTCTTATGATTTACTCTGCTTACTTTCACATAAGATGAAGATTCATATGCTAGCTGAGACAAATACATAAAAGAAAGGTGATGATCTATTATTCCCTACCCCATGATACAGTGCACTTAGCTCTCTAAAGTTTTGTGTGTCATGTCTACTCCCACATTTCTTTGAGAAAAGGGAAGCATATAATGGCTTTGTGAGAGTAGTTTTCCACCCCAAATCTAAGAAACTCCATCCAGGCAAGGCATCAAGAGAACATCCAGAAGGTGTGTCCTAGGGTGTTCAGCTTCTGAGGAAGCTGAAGAGGATGGTTAAAGGCTAACTCACCATTCTAGATCCCATTTTTCCATAAAGAATCTCAGATAGCTCCAGGCGTGCCTCTTGGAATCGACTGTCAAGGGCTGGGGAGAGATTCCCAACCAGACAAACAATCATATAAATGTGAAGGACCCTGTAGGAAAATGACATTTTAAAGGACTGAAGATTGAAGCCTGGCCAGAGGTGTGGCAAGTGTCAGAGGAATAATTTGAGGCAGAGGAACCCCAGTAACCTGAACAATAACAACAAAGCACTCTGAATGGGCTACACCTGGGTCTATCAAAGGAAGATGTCTTGACACGAGTCATCCAGAGAACTGTCTCCCCAGAACACCATGAAGACTCAAGGGGTAATTGCCTGCTGGGGCACAGGATTCTTTATGGGAAGCAGGAGAAAGAGCATTTTTAGGACTGGGTGAGACTTCTTATAGAATATTTTGAGGGGTCTGTGGGATTCTGTAAGACTTATTATGGAACGTTTATGGGAAGGACCAAAGGCAGGGAAAGGGAAGGATCGTGGTAGACTGCGGGGAAACACGCATGGGAAAATGGAGAGGAAAGGTGGTAAGAAGAAATGGCTGAGCATAAACTTGTGGCTTGCCAGAATGTCTGTCTGACTGAACCCTGCACATGGTCACCAGAATCTGTCCTATCGTATTAAATGCTATTCTCAAATAACATTCTGCTCTCTGTGTGGAGAGATGGGGCTGGATACTGGAGAGACAAGGAGTCTGAGAGTTGACTACTGGAGGGACTTTGGTTCAAGCTAGCTGCTGGAGAGAGTAGGGGTCTGAGAGTTGGCTATTGGAGGCACTAGCAGTTTGGACCAGCTACTGGAGGATTCTGCTTGTATATACAGGAAGAGACCAGAGTACCAACAACCAAAGTAGCACTGCAAGACTCAGGAGTTCATATATCCAGGTGCCAGCAGCTGTGGACACAAGGGGATCTGGGACCAGCTTCTGGACAGACTGAATATCTAAGACCAGTTTTTGGAGTGATCAATATTCTGTGTGTACATATATATATTTCACTAGTATAGACCAATTCTGACCAGCTGGAGAGGAAGAATAGGGTCAGGCTGCCTAAGCTGTTTATGTTTGTAGGAGTGCTATGGGTGGGTGGGTGCCAGTAAAGGCACTATGTTCCATCTCTGTTGATATGTGTGGCACATATGTATGTATATTTACATGGGTACACACATACAGTGCTTGCATCCTGGGACTATGTGCTAAGTCTTAGTACTGGCTAAACCTGTAGATACAGAGCCACAGCAGCCTTGCAATTGTTAGGCTACTGGATTCAGCAGCCTCTAACACAGACCTCTTTAATTTATTGTATCTGAAGTTAATATTTCTTGAGGCATGAACAACTACAACCATAGGTATTGACTCCTACCTTTCCTTGTGCCATTGTTCAATGAGCTGTGACATGCCTCTTAAGTAATCCATGTCATGCACTACAATTGGCTGAGAGAGGTTCATTGGCATAGGATGGAAGACAGCCTGAAGGCAGGACAGCCAGTCAATAGCAGGTGCCTTTTCCTAGAAATAAAACAAAGCTTACATGCTGAACTATGAATCTAAATTGAATTACAAGAAATAATAGGGAAACTGGGATAGTGTCTCTAATATTGCTAAGAGATACATTCAACAAGTTTAACTGTTTTTATGATGTGGGTTTTGATTACAGTAGAAAAGGAGAATTGACTTTTTTTTTTAAATGACTTATCACTGGGGATGGGAGAGAGTTGTGGGCCTGAAAAATCCAAATGCTGTCAATAAGAGATGGTAGGTTAATAGAATATTTAAAGCTCAACAGACTTCAAGTGTAATTTCAAGGGAATGGCATCTAAACAGAGTGTCCCATGTCTCTTTTGATCCAGATCTTCAGAATGTGAATGTCAAATGTAATTGTGTTGCTTAAGTTCTAAGACATAGATACCTGTAGCTCCCTAATGGTAGTGTGAAAGAACAGCATCCCCCTCTGCCGTCTTTCCTGCAGTGGGGTGACAACTCGCTGGAGGTTAGAGATGAAGGACAGGGTAAGGGAAAAGGAATCAGGGGGACCATCCTGTGGCCCTCCAAGTAGGCCCCCCAATTTCTTCAAATATGAGAGATACACACGGAGAAACTGCAATAAGAGCATACAGTGAGAGAAGCACTACTGAAAATTAGTCACCCCATCCATACATCCATACATCCATCCAACCATCAATCTTGACCATAAAGCTTCAATCTTTCCAAACCACTGCAGCCCCATGGTCTTCTTCACTTAAACATCCTTATGTAATTCTTCATGTGGAATACAGTTTGCCAAGTACATCTCCTCTCTCACTGAAGAACATTGAATTCCCAAAAGGTTATTTTTGTCCCAGCTTATAACCACATTAAATAACAAATCATTTTAGAGATGTAGGCCTGCTATCTCTGGAGTCAAAGGAGAGAGATGTAGTGATATAATGAGCCAGTATTTTTGAAGGACAGAAATGCCAGCTTCTTTTTTCTATGTTCATGAGGTATCAAAGGAATGCTTATGATGGGTAGACAGGCTTACATTTTGAGGACTCTTCTGAAAGAGTCAGACTGAGAAACTGAAATCAACTCAGTTTTTTTAAAGTTCAGAAAAATGACAGAGCTGTGTTGAAATTAACTTAGTTGCAATAACTCCTAGGACAAAGAGCTTGTTTCCCCAGCATAGGTTAAAGCATTTTAAAATAATGACAGAAATGCTAGCTACCCCTTCCCCAGTACAGAGATTTTGAGCTATAAAGCCTAACTTTAGACAAGAACATTTTTTTCATTCAAGGTGAAACCTAGACAGAAGCCCAGGTTCATATTACTTAGCAAATACAAATTAAAATTATAACATTCTGTTTCTCCACTAGAAGTTTTAAACCTGGTATCTAAAAATGAGTTACATCTTACAAACTATCTTTTTGGAAAAGTAGAGAGTTTTGTAAAGAATTCCTTCTGGAGACATTTTCAGAGGTCACTGACCGTAACCCATGGAAATAGACCACTCTCAACCAGGAGGCAATTCAAGGAGATCCCTACACCAAATAGTTATTTTTACCTTTCTTCAGCCTCTGATATGTTACCTCAAGATAATTTTTCTCTTTGAATTTGCTCTCAGGTGGCATTTCAAACTCAGGATGGTCAATCTGAAAAATAGGAGTAAAGGAAAAACATCTCACTATTTCCAGAAACACTGGAAATGTGAGGATATGCTCAACAGGCTTTGTTAATTTCTGTGTCACAGAATTTGACAAGTTAATAAACTGCTTTTACTTTTGGAAAATGTTTGCTAAGCAATTTTTGTTGATCTATCATATTCTGCAGCTCATTTATAAGCTCATAAAAACCTGCAGTGACTGATATTCAAATGTAAACCATGTTATTAAATATTTCTACATGGTGCACTGGTTTTGGCTGGGATAGAGTTAAATCTCTTCGTAGTAGCTTGTACGGGGCTATGTTTTAGATTTATCCTGAAAACAGTGTCGATAACACAGGGATGTTTTAGTTATTGCTGAGCAGTACGTCCACAGCATCAAGGCCTTTCTGTTCCTCATGCGCCCCACCAGTGAGCAGGCAGGGGGTGCACAAGAAGTTGGGAGGGGACACAGCTGGGACAGCTGACCGCAACTAACCAAAGGGATATTCCATGCCATATGACATCATACTCAACAATAAAAGTGGGGGTGAAAGAAGTTGGCTAGGGCTGCCATTGCTTGGGAACTGGCTGGGCAGTGGTCAGTTGGTGGCGGGCAATTGAGGGTTTTTGCATCACTTCTTTTCTTTCTTTCTTTTTTATTTTTATTTTGTAAACTGTCTTTTTCTCAACGCATGAGTTTTCACACTTTTACCCTTCTGATTTTCTCCCCCATCCCACTGGACAGGGGAGTGAATGAGCGTCTGCCTACCAAGTTTAAACCACAACAGCAAGCTGCAAAATTTGCAGATTCATAGTACACTATGTATATTAGACACTTAGCACTTAGAGTCTGTTATGTACTAGTCATACCTGTGAACACAAGAAGAACCACACCCTTCTGCAATGAAGTACAATCTACTCTAACAGGCAGGAGATGAGAGAAAATAAGCAATTTATTTTTCCTCATCTGCTCACAGAAATCAGTGCTTTTTGTGTAATAAAATAAAGAAGTTTATTGAAATACACGAAAAATTTCTTCAGAGAAATAGGCTTAATTTGAGCAAGCCTGGGTCTCATGGGCTGTGTAACTGACTCTTTATTTCCAGTGCTTCTTAATAATTATCTTTCTTTAGTACGCTTACCTGAATAATATTGGTCTTGAGGCCAAAAGGACTAGGTCCCACACGGACACTGAAAAAGGGAAAGGTGTTGTATCTGCCCATAAGAGTCTGAAGAGTTTCATTAAAATCTTTTGCTTTCCCCACACCTGTGATATTCCATCCACCAACCTATAGAGGGAGAAAGATGGCATGACAACAGGTCACTTTTTTACCCCATATTTACAAAATCTTTTTTTTACTCCTATGAGCTCAGTCATTACGACAACTGAGAAACAACAAAGCAAATAGCAACAGGGAAAACTCATGAAGACTTCTACACACCCTGTTGGCTTTAAAATGACCCGTCACTTTCACTTAGGCAAAGCAACAAACTGCAAAATGACACAGGGAAAAGGAATTATAATTATCAGCAGAACAAGTTGTACAGGAAAAAAGCAAGATAAGAAAGAGCCATCCAGAAGGACAACCAGGGATCAGGAATTATAGGTCCCACTTCCCTGACAAGCAGGGTCACAGGTAGGCTGCAGCGACTGTTCCTTCTGCTGGATGGGTCTGCAGCCTCCTTGGAGACCGGGAATAAATGCCCTCTGCTGGCAGGATGATGTACAACCCTCCCTGGCACTGAGAGGAGTCTCCCAAATGGAGAGAAGCATTTTCCTCTTTATACAAGCTCTCCTGAAGCCTGGAGTAGCGGATGGCCATCAGATCAGATCTTAGACACAAAAATTTCACCCATTTTGCAAGATGTTCCCTGATCTGTATGTTGGATCCTTTTGAACTAAGCTTCTGAGATTAAAAGTGATCCCCTCTTTGCAGTCTTGGTTGTTGTACAGTCCTAAAGTAATATGTAAGGTCATGAACAAAGATTAGGTACCTGATGTCAGAAAATCAAATCTTGAAATGGTATTTAAAGCTAGAATACTTATCACTTAGAAGTTTTGCTGTGAACCATGAGCTTATTTCAGGGCCAGATGCTAGCAAAATTCCATCATGTAGGATCATATGACCCTTTCTTCACACTTTCCTTTTCCCTGCAGGAATTGTCTTCTGGAGGGAGAGGAAATGGCACAAACATTCACCTGAGTTAGGAGGTTTTTCAATGGCTGAGTTCCTTGGGATTCTATCTTTTGGGTATCCATGCAGGAGTGATAGAACTGGATTGCTTTTTCCTTAGCTGAGCCTCTTATTGCAAACTGTGGGCCCTCTGAGGGAAAAAAAAAAAGATTAAAAACTACAAAAGTGGTAAAAATTTGGGGCACTATGAGAGCAGAAAAAGATTGTAAGAAAACATTACACTGCACTTTGATTCAGAACAATTTAGTAAATACATCCATACTTCCCACAGACACTCAGAGCAAGAGACCTTCTAGTTCCATGACTCTTCCTGAGGCCAAATATGTGAGTTCCTTTGCATGTAAACAGGAGCACAACAGGAAGGTGATGCATATCTAGGCTTCAGTCCCACACAGAATCAGGACACATGAGCAGGGTGCACATTCAGACAAGCACAGCAAAAAAGGTCTACTTTTACAAGGCAACAGGAAGATGGTTTGGGTTGCTGTCAGAATTTTAAAGTGTGAGTTTCATCTGTTACACTTAGCAAGGGGAACTAAAATGTTTAAAATGCAGCTATTGTAATATGACATGCTCACGAAGAAATCTGTACCTGTAACGATAGAAGAATTGGGAGACTGGACTCAGTCCCTGTCAGGAATGATTGTGTTCTCAGTTATTAGTATTCTCAGCTCTGACTGAAGAACGTGCTGAAGACAACATACCAATCACCTGTCCCTACCTAAAAGCCTTTTCAGGATCATCTGGTTTTCTTCCAACAACGCATCAAATACATTTAGTGATTCTTCTGTGGTTCTGTTTGACTGTTTGCCTTCCCAGCTGCCACAGGCGTATTTGTAGAAATCCTCACAAGGGTCTACAGTGTCATTCCTAGAATTCAGGAGCTTGGCCAACAATGTAAGACCCAGTTCGGCACCACTGGATCCTGGGCAGGAAGTAAATACGAGACAACTGAGCAATGATAGTGAAGAATGAGAACAACTTCAAACAAAAACAAACAAACAAATGAACAAACAAACTAACACACAAAAAGGAGGAGTTATTTGTGGGACATTTCACCTGGAAGATTTAGTTTTTATACAAACTCCTTTGCATGCAGAGTGATGAATTCCTTCTAAATTTTTGCTAAATATGGAACAAAGTGTGTCCTGTCTTTCACTTCACAGGAAGATTACCTTTGCACTTTATAAGGGAGATTCTTTAAATAGAAGTACAGGTAATCAGTCCACAGGTGATGTCCTCTGTTCGTACTATCTAGGCAGGCACAGTTGGGATTATTCTGCCTTCTCAGTGCATTTTCTATGAATCAGTCAAATTTGACCAAATGATAAACAAGAAGCAACTGATGGTGTCAACACATGAAACAGAAGAAGGACATAGCACAGAGAAAGTAAGGGAATAAGTTTAAAATGTGGAGGGAAGTGTTCAAGCATAGGGAACATTTTTCAGCAATGACATTTGTTAAAACAGGACTTTCTAGTACATCTTGTTGTGATCTAAAACTCCCTTTATCTAAACAGCTGCGAATCACTGGGTATGTGTTCCCATTTTGGTTCAGCATCTTGTATGAACATCAGATCAAATCAATTATTTGCTGAAATAAGCCACTCATAAATAAAAGTAAGACTTTCCATACTCTGGTTTCAACAGCTGACATGGGAGGAGGCAGGCAAAGTGGAAATTGACAAAATCTAAACTAACAGTTTTTCCTTGGTCTCTGTAGCGAATGGTATCTAACACATAACATGGCTAAAGAAAAATGCTAGGTGAAGAGTCAATAATGTTTATTTTGGAGCAGGGAATGTCAGTATTCACAAATATAAATGCACCTTCAGGGCTGATCATTCAAAACGCCTAAAAATTTACATGGACCATTCTGCATATAGCTGTTTAGCAAATTTAAAAGGCAAATTAATATTTCTGGTCTATGCTTATAGCTCAGGCATTAGCAAGAGACTATGACTTTTCTATCTACACTATGACTGCACTGGTCTGTGCTAGAAAACTAGGACTAGACTTACTAAGTCAGAGCTGGAAATGTGGAGAAGTAGCTCCAAATCAGATTCAGTCCAGTTTCCTGGAGGTGACCACAGGCAGAGCATGACATGATGGTGAGATGCAAGACAATATAAGTACACTCTCCCTCAAAATTGGACCCAGGCATATTAAAGGGCAGGCAGAGGAGGAGGACAGCTGTGAGGATCTCTCCCCAGTATGACCTAAGGAACAGAAGACTGTACCTTTTCTACAACTGGTGTTATGATTCTTTGAGATTCTGAAAGTCTAATTCTTAACACAGATTTTAAGCCTGATACACAATGGAGGCAGATAGGAGAGAAAGGGGTCTTACAAATGTGGTTGACGAGGAAGCAGGGAAAAGGGTATCCCATATTATACCTAGACCACAAGTCATCATGATGTAGGTGATAAGCAATGCAAAGCCAAGGATAATACTGAGAAGTGTACACAGAAGTAGGCTCTTCCCCTGAAGGCATCGTTCTTTCTTTGCAGCTGTTCTCAGCTCCTGGTCACAGGTCTGAAGAAAGAAAAATCAGACAAACAGAGAAAAAATAAGAAAGAAAATTTTATGTTAAAGTTAGCACTGGTCATATACTCTGTCTTCCGCTTAATCTACTAGAAAATCACTCACAGGACTAGTGCCAGAATACCAACAATCATCCAACTCACCTAGGCTACAGCTGTTGTGCAGTGTTACAAATTATGCATTGAAAAGTCATCTTGCCATGAGGAGGTCTGTCCCTCCATAGTTCCTTCTGGCTTATGGAATCAGCTTGCATATACCTCCAGAAGATATCAAAGCCTTTTTGAGCCCATAAAGTTAATAGCAGGGTGGTTAAGCCTTTGGGTTCTTTATTCTGTTAACAGTCTGGCAATCTGAGCATTAATTTCAGATGTCTCCTCAAGAAAAAAACTCTTGCATCCTAAGACCTCAAGCCCAGTTCAAGTGGGAGAAAAGGTTTGCCCTGTTCTAAAAACTGCAGTAAGCTGTAAGTCACAGAGAAGCCTTTATATACAGACAGGTTTTATCTCACTTAAATTTAGCTGTGTCCATAATCTATGTATGTCTTTTTAGTCAGTGGGGAAGGCTGAGCACCTTATGAGTACAGCTTCTATTTTAGACAGCTGTCGTAGGATGAGCTGAAGCATCCTCTGGAGTTACCTGTCTTTTTCTCCATTGACTGCAAAAGAAGCTAGATGATTATGTTAGGATACACCCCTAACATCTATCTGGATGAAGTTGGATGAAATGACATTTACTCTGTGTGTCCACTGCTTCTACCTACTCTGATGTACATAAGACCGGAGAACAGATTGCAAGAGACCAAACATGGGAGTGGATGCTGGTAATATAAGGAAAGGGAAAGAACTGAAAAAATGAAAAGTGGAATAACTGAATAAGAATATACAGTGAGGGAGGAGGCAGAAGGGAAAAAAAGGCAGAAGATAATGGCAAATGTGGGAGGAAGAGGGACAGAGGACAAACAGTGTAGCAAGCAAGGAGTATATCTCGTAGGTGTGAAAGCTGGTGGAAGTGCTATTTTGAGAGTCTTAAATGCCAGTGTCAGTGCCTGGCCTGTACTGTCCCCACAGCCTCAAGTTTAGTTCCCTCAAGCCTGGTTTTGTGATAAAAGCAAGCTGTTTGAGAAACCTTGACAGGCCTTGGAGCTCTTTGAGAAAAAGCAAGAGGCAGCCTTGATGGAGATGTCCACTTCTCTTGGCAGCTGCTTTTTGCAGCTGTCATGCCTGATCGCCATCTGAGCTATGCTGCAGCAGCCATTGTGCAATGGCTGGCCAGGTACTCCATTGATATGGATCCTGTCCTTAACCTACAGACTTGATTCTGCAGGTTTGACCTTGGACCTGCCTCCTCACAATGGACTTGCCTGGCAATGTACAGTCTTGGTTGACCCTGGCTATTGTCACCAGACCTGCCTTACCCCCCTTATTCCTGTACTGTGGGGGTGCACCCCTTGCTGGTAAAGACATTGTTTCTTGCCTGCCTTGTCATGACTTTCAGGTTCTAGATTGTCTTCCCTTGTCTGCCCTTGCTGCTTCCTTACTTGCAGCAGCTAAACTGCCTTTGTCATCATACTCGGTATCTATCTCCTTTGCCACAAAAACAGAAAACATAGATCTTTAAAAAAATCAAAAGAAGAAATTAAGCAAAACCCAACAAGAATTAAGTACAATTCCTGTACAAAAACATTAACAGAAAAGAAAACACATAAAGAAATAGAAAAAGAGACCTCATCATTTTATATCTTTCAAATGTGCATTTTATTCAATCATTAACAGAAGGCTCTCAAAAGCATATGTCAGCTTACTTGACTCATGGAAACTGCTGACAAGGGTTAAATACCTAATTGCTTTTCTCCCTTTAAAGTCCTATTCTCCTGAGTTCTTTAGGCAGGAAGCAGAATAACTAAGTGGAGAGCAAGTACATACAAGTGAATCCTGGCGTTAAAAGGTGTTAGATACAGAACATGACCATACTGGCAAGGTACAGTGTAGGAAATATAAAGGAGGAAATCCAAATTTCTTTCATATGTCCCTGTAGTAAAACACTTCAGCTTTTACTCCTCAAGTAGTGAGAAGGTGTCATGACCTTACAGTATGGCAGGGAAGTGAGTGAAAAATAACTTGCTTGGCTGAAAAGCAAGAAAAGAAAATAGTCTTCAATGTGCAAGCCCTTATCTCTCATCATTTAGGAGAAAGTGAATGATTTACATTCACAATGCTCCTGACTTCTCTGCTGCAACAAACTTCTTGGTTTTTTTCACACTGAAAATCTGGCCTATTCCTACTATGAAATATTTCTAATTTTTCGATTCTTTGGTCTCATGTTATCAGAGGACATCTATTTCTCTTTTTTTGAGTAGTAAATGGCATGGCTGTGGCGATACCAGCAAGAAATTGGTATTTCAAGATCGTCATTGCAATTTCTGCCAAACTTCTGGTTAGCAGTAGGTCTATATTGGGCCTACACATTATGTTCCTTTTGAAATGGAAAATACATCAAATAATAGATTTTTTAAAATCTGTAAGAGAACCAGGCTGTCTCCCTGAAGACGCTACTGTGAAACTAGAGAAGTAGCTGGCTGAGAGCAGCATACTCCAGAAGAATAGCTTATCCCAAAAGAAGAGACATGGGAGCGGAAATTGGTTGTGTACCTCTACTAAAATACTGGATTAAAGTATGTGTTAGGTAAGCTATAGGGATAAAAAGTGTTCTTCAAAAATTTCACCTTCCTTAAGGAATGATTTTCTAATCTTGCCTCTGTTACAGGGGCTGGATTTGAGGGAATTTGTGGACCTACATAAACAGAGCAAAAAGAGGAGGGCAGTCATACTTAGTTGTTGCTTTTATCTTTTTTATGACAACAGCTTAAATCTGTACAGACAAATACCTGCTCTTTCAGTACTTATAAAGATACTGACCTGGGCAATATCCCTGTCAGATACTTTATCTAGTATGAACTTCACTTTTATGCCACAAATGGACTAAGTGGTTCACAGAACATGGCACAGTGCCCATCCTAGTTCAGGTGAAAGAAAAGGTGGGGCTTGATTCAGGGAATAAATAGTTAAACATTACTAATGCGATCTAGTGTAGCTCAGCAAATGTTAGGGCCCGGATAAAGAGGTAGCCTTGGGCTGTAAGATAACAGGAACATCCTGCGCAATGACTAAAACTTATTGTTTTGGGGGGGTCAGAAAGGATTAAAGACAAGAAGTGCCTAAACAAAGTTACGATGACATTTGATCTTAAGAAAAGCAGATGTACAGAACAGTAAAGATAAGGAACTGCAGAGCAAACACTAAACCAGAACAGACCATCTCTCAAGGACAGTATATACGTGATCTCAGAACTGAGTTTGCGCAAAAGCAAAGGTTAACTAGCAGACACAGTGAGGAAGAGTATATCCTTCATCCAGAGACCCCTGATGACCACCCAGAGACACCAACAGACACGCGCAGAGGACATTTGCATATGATAGTGAATATGTATATCTTTCCTCAGAAAACTAATGAATATGTATATAGAACATGTACTTAACCCACACAATTAGATCTGATGGCGTACACGTTAGGAGGAGCGATCCCCCTTGCACCCAGCGCTGTAATAAACATACCTGCTTTATAACTCTCTGTGAGTTGTAGAGTTTGTTTCCGCGCCTCAATATAAGACATCAAATCAGGAAAAGGACACCGCACTACACGGGGAGTAATTAGGCTCTCACATTCAGAAAACTATGCCATGTTTACCCACAGTTATTTGTGGGGGAAAATTTTTCATGTGTCTGCATAGATCCTTTCTTAATTTCTTGAAAAAACAGGGATACAATAAAAGATGCAAATAATCAGATGATGATGATGATTGTTATTATTATTACCTATTGGTCAGTGCTTCAAACAGATCTGAATACTCAGAATGGCCATTAGGTTGACTAACAGGAAGGGCAAGAACCCCTAAATCCTCTCACACCACATCTTACATCATTAATTCTGAGACCTGGACAAGCCCCTTCCTGATACAAACTGTAAAGAACTCAATTGGTCAAGTCCCCTAGATCAATAAGCAATGTAGCTGTGACAGGGGAAGAAATTGGGGGGGTCTGCAACAAAGGTAACTCAGCAGAGTGCAAGACAGACCCATTTCCTTACCTCTGGAAAAGTCCTCATTCTTGTCACTGAGCAGGCTTTGCTCCGGTGGTTACCACAGTTGTCAACTCTGTTTACTTGTTTACTATCAGTCTTCTGTGCCAAGACACACTACTAAGTTCAGAGACAATCTCTTCTTCCCAGCTTGGCTGATAGCTGAGGGGAGGAGAAGAGAGGAAAAGCTCTAAGAAAAACGCCCTTAAAGAAAATGAGAGGGAGGGACACAGAGACATTTCTGCAACTCTCCACCCACCTTCTCTTCATAATACCTCTACTTCTCATAAAACTTTTTTTTGTTCCTTTCTTTTTTGTGCCTCTCCCTGTGACCCATGTGTCTTTCTGTCTGTTGGAGCTGCACTGAAATATTTTTGAACAGAAGTATACAATCCTCTATCTCCCCTAGCCTCTTCTCTACTATTTGCTGCTTCTTTTCTCTCCAACAGCCTTAACTATCCTGCCCACCCAAGAAGCCTGTTTTGGTCTACTGCTTGAAACTGCAACTAGCCTGTTTCAACCTGCTGCTTTGGGGCCTGGAGGCCTCTGGTTATTGCAGGATAGTGTGGGTTATGGATCCTACTGCTCCTCCTCCACAAAAGAAAGGCCAATGTGCTGACTTTTTTTGCTCACTCTCAGTTGCATCCAAAAGTCCACTCAAGGGGTGAACACAAATCCACTTCTGATTCTTTTTCTTTTGCATTAAGAGGCATGAAAGAAATAATTCATTACTGATTCTCTTCATAGTTGTTCGTTACTTCTCAGGTGACTGCCAGCCTATGTGTCTTTGCTTCCTTAAGGATGCATATTGGAAAGATTTGGGAGGGAACTTCTTCTGCTTTGAGGACTGGGAACCAGGATCACTTCCCTGAGACAATAAAAACTGAGTGGTTGACATTGGGAGTTGAGACCTCCTCAAATGGCAGCTGGGAGTTGAGAGAGGTGGTTGGGAACAGTTTGGTGTCAGCTTCCAAAACGACTGAAACAAGCAGAATACTAGGACAGAACTGTTTACCTCCCCACCTTGCTAGTCTCTCAAGGGAATATGATGTCTTTGGTCACTAAACTGAAGATAATTAGCTATCTGTTCAGTTGTTCAGAGCTTCCCAAATCTTTGGTCTCTCTCCTAAAGTCCAAATCTTCTCCCCACTTTCATCAATCTGATTTTTCCCTATTCCTGTAGTGCTTGCACAATTTCTTAACATCCTTGATTATACTGTGACAACAGACTTATTATGAAACCAGTTACTTACTCCCAGTTCTTCCTCCCTCTCAGGTCACTGGTAGCTATGTATTTCTACATTTACCAAACAGCTCCAAACACTGTAAAAAAGGTCCTTGACGTCCTTTCTTTCCTTGCAATAGGGCACTTCCCTTCAGCTTAACATGAGAATCCAATTTGCAAATACTTCTTGAATAAATGATTGAGATTTGACTTAGTGGAAGTAAAAAGACACTCTTTTGGTACTCACAACTCCTGCATCATTGAGAGGAGCATTACTGTGATCCATAGAGTACAACAGATAGAGAGTTGCTTTGTTAATTGCAGTTTAAATTAATTTACAGCTACTCAAATCCCAAATCTTTGTGCAAACTGAGAAATGGGAATATGTAACAAAATTCAGCCCATATAATCCTTTGTTTCAACATAGCTTTAAGGCTTCCATGTGTTTCTGCGACATTTGTCTTTGAGCCTTTTCCACTCTTCCCTACTTCACATCTTTTCTTACAATAGCTACTGTTCTAGTACCGTCTCACAAATGCCTTTCAGTAGTTGCACTGATAGTGTAGACAAAGAAATGGTATGCAAATATGTTGTAGCAACTTGACTAGGTTTAACTAAAAGTGATCTTACAGTGGGGTTATCTTTGTAAACTGACTGGACAAATTTGTTCATGACAATATGCAGTTTATTTATCTGTCTTATTTATGTGCCTGAACTCTTCCATCTTCATAATTATAGCATCTAACAGCTTCAAAGCTTTAAGTAATGAAGTTAATTTTACTTGTTTTCTCTAATGAACACTATCTAGGCTTTAAAATGTCTCTGGGCAAGGAATTTATTGCCTTTTTAATTATAAAATGGCTATGATAATTTTCAACATAATGTTATTTAAATAAAAGCAAGTAATAAAACCTTGGCTGAAATATTCAGTTCTAAAAAGAAACTTGAGAAGACAAAAAAAGCCTTTTGGTCAATATGCTGATGGGATATGATTGGCATTAACATGGTTTCATGAGCCATTATCTTTTAAACAGGTCTTCTACCTCCTTTGGATTAAATGTCATTTTACCACATAATGTGACAAAATGTTACATTGATATTACCACAGCATATGCATTGTCACACACACACTGTCTAGAAATACTCTGAATGTGTATAAATGGACAATTTTTTCCAGACCTTGTAAACTAATCTGGACACATCTTGAAAAGTAGTTGGATCACATCCTTCTTATAAGTATGCACAGGATGTTTCAGGAAATGAAATACATATCACCTTCTCAGTGAAGAACATGGGTCTGAATTAGTACATGTTTCAGTGGCACTGTGATGCTGAGAAAGCAGTCTTGCAAGATCTGGCATTGAAGTGATGTTCTCTCTCCTAAGTCATCACAGACCATAACATTATCTACTGGATCTAATACACACTACTATTGGTTTCCATTGGAAAAGTCTGCTCCTGAGAAGCATTCTGCTGCAACAGAGTTTGTTAAACAATTCAGAGGAAAGTTGAACTGTTATGGAGAGAATCAAGTTGTTAAAACTTTTATTTATTCCAAAATTCATGTCTCTCTTTGGAGACAATGTGCATTTATTTCACATAGATGCTCTTCCTGTGCTCTAAGATATCCAGGTATAAGACATATTTTATCCAAAATTATATGACACGTACTTCAGAAAAATCTGTTTTACTGTGGTCATTACCTGAAGCTGAGTAATTCAGACACTGTATTTACGTACCTTTTCAAGAAGAGTTTCTTGCATCTATCAAAGTAAGGACAGAGCACATTTGCATCTGGCAGCAATAAGCCAGGGAGACATATCTTGCATTTCCCACACTACCAATTGGATATGAACATCTTCTTCAGGTTAAGTGCCACAGAATAGTGTAATAAATATATATACGCCTAAAGGTCTACCTTGGAGGGCAGTGTGCAGTCTGACCTCTTTATTGAATATGCAGCCTGTAGAGTTTTGGGGATCTTGTGAGCTGAATACATGAAGTACTTGTATATATAAGAATATGGTGCTGTATATGTGCAGTTGTTTTTTCCTGCTAGCACCCAGGTTTCTTTGAAGATGCCTTTATCAACTACCAAAAGTGAAGACAAAAAGTTTCCCTGTAAACTTTTTCTAACTACAGAAACAGGAAGAGGGGTTGGGGGGTGTGGGGGGGTGATGTCACAAGTACTCCTTATCAACTGATTTCCCTCTTATCTTTAAGACACAGATGACAGCTCTGCTCTCTTGAGTTCACAAATTAGTGAGAGGACCTCTCATGTTTTTCTCTGTGACAGATTCTTCTCTATACAGTGCATTAGCTTTTCCAAACGTAACGCGGATCAGCACATTGAAAAGAATAGAGTTTTGGACACACCTTCCAGCTATCACACATATAAATGTTTAATGGCAATTATCTTTTAGATAGCACTTAGATTTAAATAGATGTGTGATTCAAATAAATTTGTAATTATTAAGTGCATTGATGTGAGTTTGACAGATGTTGTTGCAAGCATTTCTTATACATTCAAGATGGTTAGAAATCTAGGCAAATTTCAGAAAATCATTTTCCTAATATCTGTTCTGAAGTCGAATTGAATTAGGACTTTGATCTTCTACATTGTGTGAATAGTAAATTCCCCTGAAACAGTTTGGTAGGGTGAAGTTTTGCATCATAGTTTGATATTCCAACTTCAACCTTTGAAAAACATGTATGTATCATAGGCTGCACAAATAGTTGCCAGCTTTATGTCATTAAATGAAAAAAAGAGCACTAGAAAAATACGATGCAGCAATGTTAATGTCACTGACCATCCTGAAACCTCATGATGAAAGGTTATGTCTTACAAAAAGATTGTACTTAGTTTTGAAAATAAATTTGTCTAACTCAAGCTTTTCTACCTCAAATCGTCACTGATGGTATTATCAGTGACCAGTGTGATTTGTGGATTGAAGCAACATGAAAGAAATTCTCATTTATATGAAAGACTGTCTGCCAAATGTTAGTAAGAGTTTTGGTAACCACCAAAAGCACAAAATTGTTTTGAGAACATCAGAACACTGTAGCACTGAGAGAGCTTGTTGCTTCAGTAGAGAAGTTCAGAAAACTGGAGGCAGGATAACCTAAGAGCCATAATGTTTTCCATTGTGGATGGGAGGACTGACATCAGGATACATTAATTTTAAACAGCCCAGAGTTGGAGCTGCCAGTCAGGGATCTAGCAGAGTGTTCTAACTGCCCCATGGGTGACACAGAGAGATCCCTTCTGGGGCAAAAATGCTCTCAGAGACCTTAATCACATATGCAGATGGGAACTTTTCACTACCTTTTCTTCCACCAAATACTTGCTTTCTCATCTACATTCAGTCCATCAGGTACATAGAATCATAGAGTCACAGAATGGTTAGGGTTGGAAGGGATTTTTAAAGATCATCTAGTCCAACCCCTCTGCCATGGTCAGGGGCATCTTTCACTAGATCAAGTTCCTTAAAGCTCCATCCAACCTGAACTTGACCACTTCCAGTGATGGGGGATCCATAGCTTCATGGGCAACCCATTCTTCCAACTTCTCTGGGCCACTTGTTCAACATCTTTATTCAGGAAAAAGGACAGAAAAGTTGCTGATACTTCTAACCACTAACATCAGTGAAAAGACTTTAGGTTCAGAGGAGGCAGGAGAAAGGGAAAAGACCAAAGGTTGTAATCATGGACTAGCTCAATGTGTAGTATTTCAGTTACCTGTTAAAGATGATGAGAAAAAAGGTGGGATAGCCTGACCGACGTGGGTCCTTCAAACTGAAGATTCACCAATCCATCCAAAAGGAAGAGTATACTCAGACCTGGAAGCCAACTTGATAGAATGGATGCAAGGTATGTGAATCAGGAAGTAGACAGGATGGGTAGCCTTGATGACAGAAAAGAAAAGGGGTTGGTTTCAGCTACTAGAGAAGGGAAGTCTGAGAATGAAGATAGGAGGGTAGAGAAGATCTGGCAAGAAAGCCAGGAAAAGGGGACAGAATTGAAAGTAAGAATGGCAGGATAAGACATTGAAGATGAAACTTCAAAACACCCACCTTATTGCTTTGAGTTTCCCTTGGCATAATCCTGCCCTACATGAATGTCTTTTATTCTTTTCTATATCACTTCAGGCTACTATTAATGATTTTGTAGTTTGTTGCAGGTACTGTACTAGTGAGAACTTCAATTTTTTTCTGTGCAACAGGTTAAAGATTTATAGTATAAATTTTTTTTGTAGCTGTGTATCTTTTTATACATTCAGACATTAACTGTGAAACCATCCCAAACACCCACGAGGCATTGTTTTCCATTCAGAAAAGCAAGCCCTAGCCTCTGAAACTTTTATTTAAAATGAAGGAGAGCAAGAAAGAATAAAAACATAATCCCTGAATAAGCAGACACACTTAACATGCCTCCTCAATAGCGGGCTCTGTGGCTGCTCTAAGGACAAAATAGATGCTTGCCCCTATAAAGTTTTTAGAAAGCTGAAAATGCAGTAGATAAAAATAAAAAATATTGTGGTTCAAGCTATAAACAGAGAAACTAAATGAAGAAACAAGCAAATTAAATGTCTGGGCCCAGCAGACTGCCAGGGAGACTCTGTTAGAATTGAGTGTGTACCAAGTCTATTGTTGCCTCTTCACAGTGTACACCTTCCAAAATACATCCTAGAAGACCGATTTCAATAGTTCTTTAAAGACTGGCTTACTACTTTATCTTTTACAATTCCTTACAGGCTGTTTTAAAAGGATAGTTGCTTTAAAATTCAGTTCTGGTTCTGAAAAATCAGTAGAAAAAAAAATCTCCCTTGATATTCAACATAATCAAAAGCAGTGAATTTAATATTGCAAAAGCTATGTCCTGTGCATTAGCCGTAGAGATCCAACTGAGATGAGAGATAACCTTCTGTGAGATGTGGAGTTGTTCACTAATATCTAACCATGGCAAGCTCAAACTAAGTTCTGTGCTTGGTGACAGTAATATAGAACTAAGCCTTATAACCTAAATGTTGGGTGCTAATATGTGCAGTTAAAAGGACCTTGAATTTCAGAGATTATGGGGCTAACAAGCAGGACCAATTATATTTCACATATATATAAAGTCCTTCTGATGTGGAATCACTTGAGTTATGAATCACAGAATCATAGAATCACAGAATCACAGGTTGGAAGGGACCTCAGGGATCATCTAGTCCAACCTTTCTAGGAAGAGCACAGTCTAGACAAGATGGCCCAGCACCCTGTCCAGCCAAATCTTAAAGTGTCCAATGTGGTTGAGTCAACCACTTCCCTGGGGAGACTGTTCCCATGGTTGACTGTTCTCACTGTGAAAAATTTTCCTCTTGTGTCCAGTCGGAATCTCCCCAAGAGCAACTTGTGTCCATTCCCCCTTGTCCTCCCCATGGGACTCCTTGTAAAAAGGGAGTCTCCATCCTCTTTGTAGGTACCCCTTAAGTACTGGTACATTGTCATGAGATCCCCTCTAAGCCTCCTTTTCTCAAGGCTGAACAAGCCCAGTTCTCCTAGCCTATCCTCATATGGCAGGCTTCCCAGTCCTTTGATCATCTTGGTGGCCATTCTCTGGACCCCTTCCAGCCTGTCCACATCCTTTTTGTATAGTGGGGACCAGAACTGTACACAGTACTCCAGGTGTGGCCTGACAAGCGCTGAGTAGAGTGGGATAATGACTTCTCTGTCTCTGCTGGCGATGCCCTTTTTGATGCAACCCAGCATCCTATTGGCCTTCTTGGCCACAGCAGCACACTGTTCACTCATATTGAGGTTTCTGTCCACCAGGACCCCCAGGTCCTTTTCCACAGAGCTGCTCTCCAGCCAGGTGGATTCCAGTCTGTACTGCACTCCTGGATTATGTTTTCCCAGATGCATGACCTTACACTTGTCCTTGCTGAACTTCATAAGGTTCTTGCTGGCCCACTCTTCCAGCCTATCCAGATCTTCCTGCAAAGCAGCTCTCCCTTCTGGAGTGTTTACTTCCCCACTCCATTTGGTATCATCCGCAAACTTCATCAGGCTACACTTGATGCCGTTATCCAGATCACTTATAAAGATGTTGAATAACATTGGGCCCAATATCGATCCCAAGGGACTCCACTTGTGACAGGTTGCCACTTGGAGAAAGAGCTATTTACCACCACCCTTTGGGTGCAGCCTGTCAGCCAGTTTCCCACCCACTGCACAGACCACTTGTCTAGGTCATGACTGTTACAATGCAATAGCTGCTCGACAAAAACTCAGAGACTTGCATCTCAACATGTATATTTGAACTGTAATGCCACAACAAGAAAGTATGCAGAAGCATAGTGTTTACTTCTAAATAAGAAACTATAGAAATTCCATGGCTATCGTCAGTGCTTCTAATCTGCTGTTCAGCACAGCAAGAACACTGTTTTTCAATGGTTTTTTGCATAGAAATACCTCCATATTATTTACCTTTAGTTATAGCTGTGGACCAGATATTGATATCAGCCATAAAAATTCTTCTGTTCGGTCCCCAAATCTGCTGTCCCCATTTGTGTTTTAGATCATACTTGATACTAAAGCTATTCATATACTTTGCAATATCACAAATAATGCTTGTGAAATACAGAGAGGCCTGACATTTTTTTTGTTAAAAAAAGGACAAATGACCTCATATCTCCTGTACAGAACCCTCAATTTCCTTGCTCTGTATTTCCACTAAGTTCTCATTTTATGTCTTCCCTCCTTACCCTTTTCATCCTGTTCAGTATCTCCAGCTATTGCACTGTGTTTCAGTAGTTAAGGACTAAACTCAGGATTCTGGAGATTTAAAGTTCCACTCCTGTCTTTGATCCTGACGTAATGTGTGGTTTTGAGTCATCTGCTAACTTATCAGTGATTCTGTAAAATGGAGTTGTTTGTATCTGTCCAGCTATGTGGCATATTTTGAAATTGACTAAATAATTTCCTGTGTGACTATGAGGTATTATTAAGTCCCAAAGACTCCAGTATACAAAGTCAAAAGACAAACTGAACAACCTAATTATGAGGGAAAGATTTTCTCACAGACTGATGAAATGCATTTTTAGTAGACTGCTATGTAGCTAAATGAATAAGCTGTGCTTTCATTCACTTCTCTTGCCAAAGCAGGATCAACTTTCCCTGCGACATTCCTGTAGCTTCTTTTTCAAACTCTTCTAAAAAGTTTGCAGTGAGACTTTTTTCTCTGAGTTTTAACACTATAATCGTAAAAAGCATCCAACTTTGTAATTATGAAGCCTGACACTCCTTGCCCTCCCCATAATGTACATGGAGAAAAGCTTAATCCTGTATATTCAGAGGGTTTTTTTTGCATGTGTAAGCCCTTTTGTAGATTTCTTCTCCTAAACTAAACAAGGCTGGTGCTTTCAATTTTTGCTTTTCTTTTTCCTTCATTTTTGCAGTTCTGCAACACAACCTTAATAGAGCTACATAGACCAGTAAAATGCCTTAATTTGAACAACGAAAAGGGCTATTTGCATATCCCAGCATGCCATTCATCTTTTTTACAAGTCTCTTCACAACTGTTGCTATACCCACCATATCCTTCTCTGCAGTTCTGCCGACAGCTTCTTCCCATTCAGTATTTATGCATATGTTTATTCATATCTATAAGCATTTGCCCATATTTTTTCAGTCTGCATCTCCAGTTTGTCAAAATGATTTTGCATTCTGAATCTGTCTTCCAAAAACTTTGCGGCTAGTCCAAGCCTAGTGCTGTCTGCAGACTTAATAGTCTCTAGTCACTAGAAAAATAAAATTACCCCTGAATATTGGATTAGTATTCCAGATACTGTCTTTAAAAATGCTGAGGGAGAGAGTCACTTCCCTTAATCTACTGACTATACTGCTGTTAAAATAGCCCAGAATACTGTACACTGTATTCTTATTCTCTATACGTCTACTGAACTACTTTATGTACCTAACTACCCATCTACTGTGGTAGTTAAATTTGTTTAAACAAACTGTTTTCTTAGTCAAACCCTTGGAGTTTACTTGTGTTGAATAGCACTGATATTACCCATTTACCACCAGATGGTGGCGTGCATAACTTACAAAAGAATTCATATATGTGCACTTACCGAATTTGGAAACAGAACGTTCTAACCTGTTTTAAAATATTCCAAAGGAAGAGTTTCAGTGGGTTTTGAACCCATTTGTTAAAGATATAAATATGCAACACCTCTGATTCGTTTGCAAGAACAACTGATTGAAATCAGGGAAGATGGAAATTTACTAGATGAATTTCAATAAAAACCTTTTCATAAGTGGTGGATGGGTTTGAAAAATGAGTATCATTATTTAATAAGTGCAGCCAACAATATACTTCTTCCATTCAGATTTATTATCCTTGTGAGATCTTTTTCAGCTGTGATAGCCATCAAGACCAAGTATTGAAATAAACTGAACATAGAACCAGATCTTTGAATCACTGTATCACAAAGTGTTAAACCAAGTTTTAAAAAATAATGAAGCATATCCTATCACATTATTACTAATATTTTTAATGAGAACAAAAAATGGTTTGTACCATTAATAAAATAAAATTAAAATATTTAAAAATATTGCTTGTTTAAATTTAATCTTTTTTACTTTTTATTTTTGTGTCTGTTTTATGATGTACAAAATAAAAACATGTACACAATATGTACATAATATGTACAGTGGTACACATATATAATTTATAAATAAATATACATATACCAAGGGTGCACACTCCAAAATTTTTTATTCACAGGAGGCTGTGATCAAAAAAGTTTGATCACTGTCCTAGATAACCATAGATTACATTAAAGCATTTGTGAATGCAAACTACACAAAGAAACAGCATTGAAAAAATATTTCAAAATTTCTCCCTTGATAACTGCCCACACCTTCTACTGTAGCACCGACAGCAATTTGTATCGCTTCCTTTCTAAAAAGTCATTGTGTTCTTTCTTCAGTGGTCCATCCTAAATATAAAACATCCTTCCCAAACCTTCTCACTAAACCCAGACCTGTCACTTAGAAGACCTTTAGATCTTTTCTTCCTATATGTTGAATGTGTTTGACTTGACTCCTTTTAGCAAGTACAATATAATTTTAAAAGTATGCACATTCCATATGGGAGCAAGACTCTGTCTCTGTTAACACTTGTGCCATTTGTCCTGTATTTAATGTTGTATATTTCCAGATCTTAAATTCTTCCGGTGAACTTCGTAGTTTTTCATGAGACTAGAGCAAAATGGAGTGGTGAAGTACTTTGGTAAAATAATTCTCTGTTCCTATGTTCATGCTAATTTATTCTAGTTTGGGACACTCAGAACAATCATGTGATGAAAATTATAATGTTTAGAAATCTCCACACACATAAGAAAAACTTGATAATCCTCTTTCTAACAACCATTTTAATATATCGGATAAAGATAAGGAGCTGACCTGAGGCACCAGAATAAGGACATCCATTTTACTTCTTAATGTAGAAGGGGCCATGGTAAGTATTTCTCATAAACTCAGAGGTGATAAATGTGCAATTCAGGGAGAGGTTTAGGCATCAGACATAAAATACAAATATAGGCATGTAAAGTGGGACATCAGACACTAGAGTTCAAAACTGTAGTTGTAAAAACTCCTGTTCAGGTGTTGGATAACCCTAGACATGTCTGTATTTCATAGCATTAGGATGTCAGTATGTCTGGTCTCTCACTTCTTCCTCTGCCAGTGCTAAGGAAAGCATCTGGTTTCCCAGTGACCATTGAACAGGCCCAAAGGAAGAAAAGGAAAAAAAATGCCCAAATCTCTCTCAGTGGAGTGAAAGAGGTGTAGGTACTTTCCCATCCAAAGTACTTTCCCATCCAGAGTACTATTCACCTTGAAGTACCTTTCAAGGTAGAGAGGTTACAGTTCTTCTTGGTAATGGCACCTTCAAATAATTTCTGAGGTTAAAATACCTTTTTGTCATGGGAGATGAGGCAGGGTCGCAATATCTTTTTCCTCCACTATATAGCAGTTAGGACATTTAACTGAAAGTTGGAAGGCTTGTCCAGATTTTCTTCTGGCCAGGGTGAGCAATCTGTCCTCCAGACCACTACGGTCCAGTATTGTGAGTGAATAAGAACAGGGACAAGCAGTGTGTTGGCAGCACTCTAAGAAAAGAAACAAGGCAGTAGAACAGATCTGCTCATGGTATGATGGTCAGCAAGAGCAAATTGTGTGCTTGCTTCACCCAATTAGCTCATAGGAATGAGCTGCCAATCAGTGTAAACCATACCTTTCTCTTCAGTTGACTTTGGTGTGATTGGTCCTTAATGGTCTAGTTAGGCTGCTGGCTGCAGAACTTTAATGCTTAGGGGCTAGCACTTCTGACTGGTCAATACATAGACAAAACATCATAGATCCAGGGAGAAAAAAAAAGTTTGTAAAACAAGTGTACGAAAGCATCTAGTTCCCTCATGGATGGGATGCCTTCCTTAGACAACATTCTCTATTCCATTACAAGTCTGTAAGCGGAGTTGAACCAAGGTCTGAATCCTTTGTTTTGTTAGGAAAACTCAAGCATATAGTAGCCAAGATGTTAATGTCTTTTCTGCAAAACTAGGACCCACAGTGAGAATGCTTCCCAAACAGTTGCAGGAGCCAGGGAAGAGAAAGAATGTTAATTGCATGATGGCCAGACATAGCATTTAGATCAGGCTCCTCAAAGAGGTTTAAGAGACTAAAGGCATTTGTGTACGAAACATAGTTCATTGTATATTTTCTGAAAATGTCTTCTATTTCTTGCACTTTCTGATATTGAAATGATCTTTCTCTCCCCCTAGATAGGGGTATGGGGCCCGACCCTAGCATGAGAGAGAATACACACATTTGAAACTCTTCTCCACATTTGAAACTCTTCCTCATCTTTACATACATAAATTCAGAGGGTTCTGGATTCTGTAACTGGATTACAACACAGTTTTAAAAATACATCTGCACCCTTTAAATGCAAATAGCCTTTCTTTTAATTGAAAAAAATGTACTTGAATCTTTATCCAATTTGCACAATTAGAGAAAGCAGCTAAGCTATTAATCATCAAAAAATATAAAACAACATAAATAGTAAATGACTTATTATGATACTTCTTCCTTTGAGATAAATAGGTGACCATGTGCTGATGACAGCTAGTTGAGCTTGGCATTGCCCTGCAAACCTAAGGCTCTCAGGAGCCCATGAAAAGCTGAGTAAAAAATGTGAGTTCCTGAGTTGCTATGTTCATGGTATTTTTTCTCCTTTTTCTAACAATTGCTATAATTGAATCCATGGCAGGACTTCTAGGACATAGAATATCTTGGCTATCCATTCAACTAGCTGCATCAGGACCAAAATATTGTCCTCATAATCATCATCTTTCTGAGTTTATCCAGATTCTTGCTGTAGTCCTGGATGATGCTGGATTTGTTTCAAAGTCTGTTTTGTGAAACCTATTATGAAGAAAATTTGTTTATCATTTTCAAGACAGTTTTTATGTTTCTGAAGTACTCCAGCCTCTGGATTGCTGTCTGGCTTATTGTCTTCTATTGTACCAAGGTTGCTAGTTTTACTCAGTCTTTCTTCATCTGGCTGAAGCAAAGAATTTCCAGTCTCATACCCTGGATGCTGATAACATCATCTCTTGTCTCCTTTGCAACCTCTCTTCCTTTCACCAGGGATATCTACAATGTGCACGACAACTTCACTGCTCTTTTAACCATGACAAACTTTTCAGAAGGGAGAGTCACAATGAAAGCTAGTTTGTTTTTATTGATTCTTCTCTGTAACACTGGTCTAGCTTTGCCTTTAATAGTATTTGTTGTTTCAAGTATCCTGCTTAATAGGTCTCTCTGGATACATACCAGACAGATGCAAAATAATGAAACTGGCTTCAGGGATCCCAGTTATATTGGTGCCATCAAGCCAGTCTTTTCCTTCCTTATCCTCTATGTTACACATTTTATTTCTTTGCCTCTCATTTTATCCAACTTTTTTTTACCTCTAAGCATTGGGGAAGCCATAGGTATAACTGTAATGGCTGCTTGTCCTGCAGGACTCTCTGCGGTCTTCATCTGGAGCAGCCCCAAACTTCGAGAGCTGCCAGTTAGGATTTTGCACCATGCATACTGTTATGTCAGAACTGGGCCTTCTATTTTAGATCCAAATTAATTAAATTGAAGTCACCAGAGGTATGAAATAATAGAAGCATGAATGAGTGCATTATGGCCCTGATAGAGTCATGAAGAAGCTGGGAATTTGTTTTACTTGGGTGTAATCCTTGTAATGAAGAATTCTGTAAGATCTCTCCTGTTTTAAAAGATGATTGCCAGCAGAATGTAAGTACTGTACTTGCTGTAGTTTCTTTGGAAATCACCACTGTTTCTCTAAGACAGCAGAAAAACAAGACCAAGATAAAAACAATAATGTAATCACTTGAAATGGTTTAAGTTACAAATCAGGCCTCATGATACTAACAGAACAGACCTTCTTAAGCACAGGCATGCTCAGATTTTATATGTGAATATGAAACTTGAAGGCTGTTTCTGGTTAATACAAGCACATAACGAGGATGCTAAGGAATTCCCATGTATTCAGGAAATTCTTACTGATTGATTCTACAAGTAGAAAAATATTTAATGGTTTAAAAGCATCTTTAAGATTCCAGTATGATTCAGTAAAGAATTACACAGCCTTCTGCACTTCCTGCTATTGCTGAACTAGTAATCAGTGTCTGTGTTCCCAACAAAAAGATACCTTGGAAGGCTCACCAAAACCCTGCGATTAGAGCTAATAGGGAAAAGAATTTCCTTAATAACAGACGTTTCTGAGGATTTAATCAAAATTTTGGGTTTTGTTATGGAGAATAGATTCCTCAAATTGGAAGTATGGATGTGTCATTTAAATATTGTCAAATATCATTAAACGACTAAAATATTAAAATTAATTAATTAGTATTATTGATAAGATAGTTCACCAATGTTTAAATATATAGCTCGAAATTCTCTTTAAAAGTTTCTAGAAATTGCACATCTCCATGAAGTGTCTCAATTTTGACAAGTTACCTCCTGCGATTTTTTTCTACACAGGAATTCCTTCAGCTTTAGAAATAAATTAGAATTTCCTGGACAATCACATATTTTGGCAGAGTCCAAAACTCAACACCTTATTGTTACATTAGGACTGGAACTTTATGGTCCTTTTCAGTTGCAATAGGAGTTTACAATCTTTTAAAGTGATCATCACTGAAAAATATATGTCTTAAGCTTTGTATTGACTAAGACCATTCTGATTTAAAATGTCTGGTTTTGATGTCATGATCTGTTTGAAGCACTGTATCTGTATTTAAACTGAGTTTGTGCCAGTTCTGCTGTTTTAAAAAGATTTTAAAACACCAAGTTAAAGAACTATTTCTGTTGGAGTCTTTCATCCCCTTATGACATAAACTGTTCCACAGGTGACAGCAATGGCTTGCAGAAGAACTTTGTATGGCATTTAACAGAGCTGGTGACAATTCAGGACCTCACAATGACACCATGATGTGTCATTTTCGCCATCTGTGAAAAATGGTGATTCCCAGCTTAGCACCATGAAACACGTTGGGAGGTTTGGTCTGTCCTCTGCCCCTCCATGATGTCCCTTTACTGGCCTTAGGGAAAAAAACTCAGATCTCTTTGACCACAGGAACAAGCAAGATACATGGAGTATGGTCAACCCATAAAACCCATGTTTTGCCTGCTCCAGGCTGAGTTATAAGGTATGTGGTTGCCTAGCAGGGATACTCCGAACAGCCCCTATCACATAATTTGGTTTACATTTCATTATTTCTTTTTCATTTCCCCTCTCATGCATAAATAACCTAACCATGTTCCTCAGTGGACATGAGATTTGAAAGACATTCCTGTGTTATTTTTCAGGCTCTTTAAGTAGGTCTTCCCTCCAAAGCTTTCTTTACATGGAGTTAAATGAAAAAGTTACCTGTGCATCAACATGCATTTTGGAACCTAAGAGGAAAAGTAGAAATACTGGAAGGCACCTTACAGGGTCAATCTTCTGGCAGACCTTTCTTTCTGCAATTGACCAGCTAAGTAACTTGTCATATTAATGAAAATATCTTTAAAATGCATTTTATAAACAGTCTACTAAATCCTTGTTTTCCTATTTGATAAATTTTTTAATAAGATTGATAAACATTTGGTCTAGGAAAAAAACCAACCCATGTACTAGTAGGGAAGTATTAGAGTTATGAGTATTTGATGTCATGCATCTTATCTGATAGTAGCCATTTTTTTCTCTTTTTTCTGTTTTGTTTGTGAACTGGAAGTTGGTTTGATTCCCCACCTTAAACTTACCAGTTTGCAACCTGAAGAAAGTTGGAAATTCGTCCTATCAGACCCTTCTAAAACATCCCAGCTATTTCCACACACACCAATGCTACTCAGAGGGACAGGCAACTCTATCTAAAATCTGGTGTGGTAAATCAAATCAGGAAACAAGCAAAGTTCAAAGCACGAAGCTAGTGTTCTAACACTAGCAGAAGGAGATGATACAAATTACGTTGTCCTGTAGCTCCTTTCATTGAGGATCTAAGAAAAAAAAAACAACAACAAACAACAAAACAAAACAAAAAACCCCAAGATTTTTCTGGGAAACAGCTCAAATGTAGCATGAAACGAAGTTACCAGCATTTGAAACAAAGCTCTTTTCCACTAAAGAGACTTTTCTGGATTTCTGCAATTTACTAGTTTAATCAGAAGCCTTTCTTTTTGCCTGAGGACCAAACTCCTTGTGAACTACTCTGTGATGTGATTTCTGTTCCCTGAAGCAGAAGTATTATAAAATTGCAACATTATGACTATATTTTAACAAGGTACATGGCCTTTAGATTTATTTGTAATGGACAGAGAGAAAATTAATTCTGTTATACTGCATGGGACTGTGGACTATTGGATGCTGATGAAGCCATACACAGAAAAGGCCCTGAACAAAATGGTTAAGAAAAGGGGTCACAGTCAGAACTTCAGTTTTGTGGTAATATCAATATATTGTACTAAAGTAGCCTATAGATGCCTGGTAAACCATAAAAATCATTCATAATGATTAAAAAAAAAATCAATGAGTAATTAAGAGAAAAAAGGACAACAGCCCTCTTTTGTTTTCTAAATCATAGTCTGGCCTCTTTTCCAAGTAATGACAGTAATTTGATTTTAGTCATTAGCTCAAGGCAACAAACGCAAAGATGTGGTGTGTAATTGACAGCCCGCTCCAGGATCCTTCTCTCATTTGCATACCCATAAGCACAGCTGGAATTTTCATAACTGAAATTCTGGAAAACATGCTATGGGATCTATTTTCAACACCCATAAGAACATGATTTTAAGAAATACGAAATCCTATCAATAGTACACAGATACAGTTCATTCCTCACACATCTTTCTGAAATGAAAACTACATGTACACACCAACATATACGTGCACATTACATATTGGCAACCAGGCATCGGGTGTGATGGTTCTTTATACCTCTGCATGTGCATATAAGAATGGAAAGCAGGACTATACAACTTTTAAAAGGGCATAACTTCATTATACTTAATTTTCTTTCATCATCATGTGGCTTAATTTGCGGAGATACAGAATACAGCTATTCTATGAAATGAAATTATTTTCTTTCTTTTTTGACACTGGAATGCTACGCTAAGCTCAGAGAAGAAAAATGGGCTTTCTGTTATCTTCAAGTTGTTGCAAAGATGTGTTGAATGAACCTAAAATACAGCATGGACAGAAATTCAAGTTCATTGTGATAGTATATATGTGTTTGTGAAAGCCCAGGAGCTTCATTCCAAAAATGAAGGAAATTTCTGCTAAAAGGAGTTGTCATCATAATACAGTTTGTTGAAACACAATCACAGTAAGGGTGTAGGCAAAAGTATATCTTACATTCATATAGATTCCTTCACCACTTATTTTAAAGGCCAGAACAAGACACCTGAATAGAAAACCTTATCTTTCCCAAGGAAAACGTTCGTTTTAACAAATCCAGGCATTGTTTTTGAATTTAAACTTCTTCATTGAGACATAGACACTCAGGTTTCAAAAGCTGAAGTGACAGACATCAGCCTTAATGGTATAAGAGGAATTAGCTACCAAATTTTTTCCCAGCATTGTCTGAACAAAGCCCACTGCATAAGAACAAGGCATGAAGTTATTCGCATTCTCTAAAGTGGGTTGAAAGGGAAGACAAACATGGCACATACTAAGTGCAGGACAGAGAGAGCAAAAGAGTCAGATAAAAAAAACTGAAGGAAAAAGCAGATTATTATATAACTGGCTATGCGTACAAAAGACCACCCATACAAAGGGAATTAATTAATTAATTGGTGGATCTTCTGTAATCATCTGCAGTTTTTCTCAACATCTGAGTACATGTTTCTTCACCATTTATGTTGGAGGTAACCACATTTTTCAACTCCTGGAGAGGCAGGATCATCAAAGTCTTCACTGTTTGACACTTTCCCTCCAACAAGAGGCAGAAGCATAAGGACACATTCTACAAATAGCCTATATTATTTCTCAGTGGGTTGTGTCTTTCATGGTAAAACTGGGTCATCTTCTGGAAGAGAATCACAGGGGGCAGCATGTTCACACATATTCCTGTTGCTAGAAGAACAATATAGCATTTCTCAGGAAGGAAAAAAGTAAGAGAAGGATGTTGAATTATAGAAAAATTTCATGTACAAATGGATTTCCCTGCATATTTGAAAACAAGACTGGATTTTTGAGGAAGTCACAGTTTTTGTGTCTAACATTTTTAGCAGAGTAACTTAGTCTTATAGTGACATCATAAATGAGGCAGAATTTTTTATATTCCTGTGCTCATTAAACACAAATGAGTCTCAAGGATTAAGTGGATAACTTGAAACTCCATACATACTTTTTATGTACCCAATATTTCAATGAATAACTGAATGTAAGGTAACGTTCCAAATTGTTTTGAAACTCCTTTGTAGTTATCATATAATTGTATAATTATTTGGTTTGCATGCAAGTTCTTGCTGTAAATGGTATTATAGTTTCACTCTGTATTTAGATACAGTTGCAGACATTTTATAGATCATTTCCTAAGTTTGAATTTTAGCTTTTGCATTTATAATGAAAACTTTTTATTATTAAATAAAAGTAAACTGTGCTTAATCCCTTAATTATTTTCATCAAATAACACTATGTTACGGATTAAAGTGTTCTGCATCTCATATCCAAATTTACAGGCATATGGTATCTGTGTGGATTTTTCACAGACCATATTTTTAAGGTTTCCTGACAACAGTGACTTTGGGAATTTTGAAAATAAGATGACTGTTATAACTGCTGTTATCTGGTGTAGTTCATCTTTACTAATGGGTTAATTGAAACACCTATGAACCATGGTATGTGCCTGCTCTCTGACCACAGTAAGAACTCAGAGATACCAAGGCTACAGATACTACAGATAGCTACATGTTTAGAAGATTACAGAGGAATTAACTTGAGAAACAGTATTACCTGTCTAATGTATGGGCATCATTATGCAAGCAGGTTTGATATTTTTGAGAAGTAACTTCTCTCTGTTGTACTCCTTCACATTTCTGTGACTTGACAGCAATAACATCCTAAACAACAGTATTGTCAAATATAAGTCATTGTCACTCTGCTAGGAGCAACAACCATGCTATGTCTGCAAGACAGAAGAGGACTTAACCCTTGTTATTTCCTTTATATAACATGTTGTAAGGAAGCCAGATTCGAAATGTAAGCCCAAAAAACATTGGAAGAAATTCCTAAACTTTTCTAGATCTCTCATTGCTTGTCTTTGAAGTTTAGTTGTGCTTAGAATTTCAGTTCTGCAAGCACCAGGAAGTACACTATACTATTTCTGATTTGAATTCTCATGGAATAAAAAAAAAACACCCTAGGTAAAGCAGCCACATACATTGCCATGCATTATGTTTGCCCTGCCTACATTAAGTAAAAATCAATAGAGCTGAGCAGCTTCAAAGACCTAATCAGAGATGCCTTATCTGTTATAACTGTTAGTGGGAGAGGAATGTGGTTCTCCCATTCCCTGTCTATTATTTAGAATACTTCTTCAAGGAAGAGAGGCTGGATTTAGTGTCTTGTGCAACCTGATAACATGCAAACAAACATACCAGCAAGACATTACTAGACTGTAAGCCTGAAGGGGGTTGGGCAAGTAGGAGGTTCTCTCTGCTTGCTTGAGGAAGATGCTTCCTAGTAAAATAGTAATTGGACAAAACTGAGAAAGTGACCACCACTTAAAATATTAAGTGTCCTGAGCTAAGAGAGGCGAGTCCTTGTTTCCAGTTCCTTTTCTATCCATCGATTATTAGGTTTACTTGAAACATTTATTGGACAAAAATCCAGTAGAATTGGCCAGGGGAGGGGGGGGGGTTGGGGGGTGGAACAGGACACGACCAGATCAAACCTACACATAGGAGCTGAATCATCTTCCTGGGAATCTGATGTCATGGTCATGTTTGGGCTATATACCCTTGAACTATGTTTTTCTATAGAACCATCCTAGGTGTTCTTTATTTGTACACAGGTTATAATTTTCTTTGGGGATCCTATCAGTTTGCCTTACCAAATAAATTGCATACAACCTCCAGAGCTTTTGTTATTGATATTAGCTAGGTCAGCTCTATTTTAAGTGTATGATACTTAATTTTACTTTTGTAGACTGTTCAGGCAGCAGTTACAAAGCAGATGCAATTTAACTGGCACAGCTTGCAATGAATTCCGAATTTTTTTATTTTCTCTTCTTTCTGGACACAGAATTTAATTCTACAGAAAGATGATACACAGGTTAGACATAGTAAGAGTTAAACGATTGAAGCAGGGCATGCAAACAGCCATTCACTGTTGTTTGAATCCTTGTGATTACTGATTGGGCTTTTACAATCAAAGCATTCTTTCCTGAGCTAAGAGAAATGGAAAATCCTATTGCATCTTTGAGGTTTTCCCAGAGATCCACAACTTTGTCTTTACCTAGGTACGTATCTTAAGAGTAGTACTATCATCCTGATTTTAGTTTGGTTAATGCCTATACACAGATGGTGCTTATGAAAGGTGATAAAAAATTTTAAGACAGCGTCTTGAAAATATGCCTAATATGTGTTGCATATAATATACAAATATAAAAACTGCAAAAGATTAGTCAAAAGGCACTAATCATACTTGATGCTCAAATTTTGAGCACTGAAATTATTTCCTTGAAAAGATATAGGCATTCTTCCATTCTCCAAACTTGAAAATTTAAGGAATCAATCAGCTATGCATAATAGGAGCATTTAAAACTTTTGAACATATTTTCTCCATATGTATATCAACACATGTGACATTAGAGGTATTGCAAATTCCACTTTCCTTGACAGAAGATTATGCCATGAAGAAACCCAGACCACAAACAATATTTACTTTAATGTCTTTTATTAATTAAGCTGCATTTTATTAGAATACATTTTTCATTAGTAGGTAGATATTAACATAGCACATACACTTACCTCCTTACACAGGTCCCTCTCTCTTTCTGTGTCACATACACACACATAGGCATGCCTGTATACATACTCCCTCAAAGTAACCTTGTCAGAATAATGGCTGAGAGACCAACCCCAGCTGTTTATTCAACAGCTGTGCAACAGTATGTTTTAGGTCAATGTTCAGAAATTTCCTAAAGGAATCCTTTTTCTCATCAAATATACATATATATGTATCTGTGTACATACATATGTAATCTTCTAGTCTTTGTATACAACAGCTATTGCTTCTTTGGCTCTGCTCTGAGCTGTTCAACCTGCTGATGACACCAGTGTGTGCTGGTGACTGCATCCATTCAGCAGTCTTCTTGTGTTTTGCATTTATCAGTCCCAGTGGATTCAATAGTACCACTGGTCTCTGGAGTGTATCAGTTGTTGGAATACTTTCTTATGATACCTCTAAACATGCAGTTCTCCGTTCTTCCACCTGCTGTTTTCTGGTAACTATTTCTCTACCTACACCCTACACAAACTCACAGAGAACAATTGTATGGTGTAGTGATGATAATTTTTGCAAGAAGATCTTGTGCTAGAACAGTAAGCATGAAAGGATGATCAGATCTTTTTTGTAATCTTCCTTCTCACAGCTTTGACTTCCTTAAAATGTATTTTCTTTCCTACAGTACCAAACATAATTTTATTTTTTCCGTGTTTCTCCTGTATGAGTAGGATTCACTCACACACTCCTAATGTAAGGAAAACAGACTTAAAATATTAGCAGTCATCAATCACCAGCACTGAAGGAAAAAAATACGCAAACGTTGTGAGCAGCAGTAGAAAGTTGATTATTGACTGATTTGCATCTCGAGGATCATCATCTGAAATAACTTTCTTAATCTACAAATGAGTTATTTTCAATCTCACTCTTTCTGAATCTTTCTTTGATAGTTAGGGAAAAAAGTCCTGAAAAACAGGTGTACAATCATGGGCTAGTAAAACTTTTCACCCCAGAATAATTCCTGCTGGAACTTTAGCCTATGGAGTTTATCTTGGAAAAGGTTTCCTCCAGTTTCTGAAAAGCACTTCAAAATTACCTCTGCAAAGTAATTTGCTGTCATTCCTAACACATCCTGAATGTTTACTTGAATCAGGTAGAAACCTAAACACTGTGACTCTTTTAACACTTTTGTTTAAGTGACACTTAAGTGACTGTTTAAGACACTGTGATTATGTTAGCAATGCTACTTACTTCAGGCTAGATTCTCCTTTTGTGTGATTTTAGCTGTGACTGGGAAGATGTTCTAGTATGGACTGTGACTTGTAACAAATGTCATAAAACATTTCCTTGTTAATTATTACCACAGAACTCCAAAGGCACACTATTATACCTTTATGGGAAGTCAACCTTGAAAAACAGTTGTTCTTAATTTTTCCATTCATGTTCATTGGCTTTATTTCTATTTCAGAATTTTTAAGACTCTTATCAGTCATTGTCAATTAACTCGGGTCCCAGCGTGTTTTAAGGACAACTTGGAAGCATGGTTCCTTTTTTCCCCAGTGAATTTCTGCGTCTCACTTTCTCCATGTATGGTGTAAAGACAGCATAGCCTCCAACACTACAGAGGCTAGTGGTCTCCTTCCTTGACACTACAGAAGGCTGTTGCAAGTCAATATAAACATGCAAGAACATGTCTTTGACCCAATCTCCAGCATAGCCAGCATCAGCAGCCCCATGTGCATGTCTATGCTGGTTTTCTGCGTATGTGTGGGGAGTGGGGCAACAGAAAGATATGCATGAACTTTCTGGTGAAATTAAGGCCTTGGGTTCAGAACTATGAAGAACTTATGGGAGGTTCATGTCTTCCCATTCAAAGATCCTGCCACATGATCCACACAGCTCACCAAAAATGGAGGCTACAGTCTACAAATAGCAGTGTGGTCAACTCATCCATTGCCCGCAAACTGGAAGGACAAGTACATCCTGAGGAGGATTTCCTTTTGTATTGTATTCAAGAATGCTGGCAGCTGTGGTAGGCATTGGTCATATTAATGCTCTTACCTGTCCCCACTTAATATTCAGCAAGACAGGTGTCTGGCAAGCTTCTTCAAGGGATTTGGTGTATTTTATGGGAATTTCCTGGTGTTTTCTGGCATGCGTATACTACAGCAGCATGTAGGTATCTGAAGGAGAGGTCAGAGCATTTTGGGGCACAGCTATTTCCACAATGGCCTTCAGGAGACACAGAAATGTTGTCCAGGATCACCAGCCAGCTGGCAATGGTTTTGTGCACTTGTTGGCCTGTACTGCAGTTCACATTCATGTGGAAATGCTTCTGTATACTGAACCAGCCTATGGATGGTCAAATGTGAGATGCCAAGGTCTTCTTTCAGCACACTCCTTCACGTATCTTTGAAAAACTTTAAGGATTTTATGGTGTTTCATGGCTTAGCCACTGTAATGGGTTTGTGTGGCAAGGTTTTGGTAGCAGGGGGGCTACAGGGGTGGCTTCTGTGAGAAGCTGCTAGAAGCTTCCCCGATGTCTGATAGAGCCTGTGCCAGCTGGTCCAGGATGGACCCACCACTGACCAAGGCCAAGCCAATCAGGGCCAGCAGTAGCACCTCTGTGATAACATATTTAAGAAGGGGGAACAAAAAAAAACCCTGCACAATTGCAGCAGAAAAGAGGAGTGAGAATGTATGTGAGAGGAACAACTATGTAGACATTAAGGAAGGAGGGGGAGGATGTGCTCCAGACGCCAGAGCAGAGAATCCCCTGCAGCCCATGGTGAAGACCATGGTGAGGCAGGCTGTCCCCTGCAGCCCATGGAGGTTAACAGTGGAGCAGATATCCATCCACCTGCAGCCCATGGAGGACCCCATGCTGGACCAGGTGGATGTGCTCAAAGAAGGCTGTGACCCCATGGGAAGCCTGCACTGGAGCAGGCTCCTGGAAGGACCTGTGGACCCATGGAAAGAGAGGATCCCACAATGGAGCAGGTTTGCTGGCAGGACTTGTGACCCCATGGGGGACCCGCACTGGAGTAGCTTGTGCCTGAAGGATTCCACCCTGTGGAAAGGACCCACGCTGGAACAGTTCACGAAGAACTGAAGCCCTGGGAAGGACTCATGTTGAAGTTCATGGAATACTGTCTCTCTGGTGAGGGACTTCATGCTGGAGCAGGGGAAGAGTGTGATGAATCCTCCCCCTGAGGAGGAAGGAGCGGCAGAAACAACCTGTGCTGAACTGACCACAACTCACATTCCCCGCCCCCTGCACTGCTGGGGGAAGGAGGCAGAGAAAATCATGAGTGAATTTAAGCCTGGGAAGAAGTGAGGAGTGGGGGGAAGGTGTTTTTTTGACTTTGTGTTATTTCTCATTACCCTAATATGATTTGATTGTTAATAAATTAAGCTAATTTCCCCAAGTCAAGTCTGTTTTGCCCATGATGGTAACTGCTGAGTGATCTCTCCCTATCCTTATCTCAACTCATAAGCCTTTAATTATATTTTCTCTCCCCTGTCCAGTTAAGGAGGGGGAGCAACAGAGTGCTTTTGGTGGGCACCTGGCATCCAGCCAGGGTCAACCCACGACAGCCATCCTTAATGGCTTTGGGGTAGCAGAAGAGAGGAATCTGGAACCCCTGTTGTCAAGTGTTAGCTGGAATTTTCCAATGTTTGGGGGTATGTTACACCACAGCCTGGCACTTTTGGGTACTGCTAGCTTCTCCACCATACCCAGGTAGCTCAGGAGTAGAGCCCAATGCCACTGGCTACCTCATGATTACTGGCTTTTTGGAGCCCATCTGTCCGTGGGCCAGTATACTTGTTCCTTTAGACAGAAGTTTGCATCCATGGGGTGCCACCCCTGCCCTGGCATTTTTGCGCACAGCTGCTTCCACTGCATCCCCAGGAGGTCCACAGCAGCGGTTTTTGTTTCATAAGATGGCTGACAAGAATTTTTGTGCTTTTATTGATTTTCTTACGTGTAGGCATGTTTTGTAACCTGATTTGGAATTTTTTTAGCGTGGCACCACACAGATGTAGATGGAGATGGTCATGGTTTCTTTCTCCGTTCAAGCCTCTCTGCCCCTTTATAGAGGGTCATAAATCAGATCTGAGCTCTACTGAAGGAGTGAATGTTTCAAGTTTTTTCAAGTTTCTTTTGTGACATGTTTCCTAACAATAACGTTCTAGAAGTTCAAGTGTGTGCTAATTCAGAGTTTCCATATCTTAAGTAGTAAATGTCAGAACTATATTTTTAACCTTTTTAAGGATCAAGATTCCTGAGACACAGGAAGTTCATAAGATACATATACTTCTGGATTAATAAGTAAAAATCTGTTAAGGATATCTGGCTAACGGCTATACAAATACACAGAAAGCAATCAGAACAGTGACAAATTAAGAACTCAGACAACCTAATCCCTCTGAATCAGTTGCTCCTAAAACCATTGAAGATGACTAATTTGGTATTTGCCCATGTTGTACAACATTCAATGGTGATTCAATTCTCTTTGGAATGCAATACAAATGAAGGCAGACTACTGCATAAAGGAATACAGAAGTTAAAATGGTGACCTTGGGGGAAGAGAAGCATTTGAGGATTGAACAATGGAATTTTGGGAATGTAGAGGATGAATTATGGGATGTTTTAAGGGAACAGGAAGGATCAGGATCATGTTATGGAAGGGGAATATAAAAGATGCCACTGCACATAAGCAGTAAACTTGTCTGGCCAGTTCTTGAACATGATCACTACAGGCTGTCCTGTCTTCTTATTAAATTCTAACTGCTCTTATGTGAGCTCTCTACTTCTCTGTGTGAAACTTCAAGCTGGACTCGCTGATACGTAGCATGAGAAGCATAGGAGTTAGGTGCTAGAAAATCTGAGGGTCTGGAGGCCAGCTACCAGAGAGCCCTGATCCACTGTTTTTTAGCTATGCCTTCAAATTCACAGATGAAAGGTTTAAATATTTAGGGAAAAATTTTAGAAAACTTGTCTTACAAAAGGGGACAAACACAGATATGCACACATCACCTCCTTCCTGTTGAAACTTGAAAGAATCATGTTGATCTTCAGAATTGAGATCCTGGAATTTAATTAAAAACTAGAATTGACCTCACAATTCTCTGAAGCAAAGGTCATAGCATAATGCACCATCATTAATGCAACTTTTCAGAAGCCATTGGACCAGTTATTCTGTCATTAGTCGATTGTACCCTTGTCATGAAATCCTGGACAGTTACCTCAAGTTAATTTTACCATACATGGCTTTACTAAATAATGATTTCATGACTACTTGGAATTAATAAAAACTGGAGGGGTAAAAAGTAGAAGAAAATTATATTAAAAGATTTTTTTAAGGAAAAATAATACAGAAAGAAATAGTAGACACAAAAAGAAACCACCAAAATTTCCATGCATAAATTAAAATGGCTCAGAGAAAGTGCACAAAAAAATCTGCCTTAGACCACAATTCAAAGAAGAAGTCACTAAAACTTTACTTTCCATTTGTTTAAGTCTTGGGGACAGAGACATTCAATGGATCAAAATATAGTTTATTCTGAAACTGAATGATATCTTAACTTTTATTGCAATGTAAATCATAATGTCTTGCACTTGAACCCTCCCTAAAACCAAATTTTGTCAAAAGTAAATATTTCTTTAAGGTATGCCTTCTCTAAGTCATACTTCTGCTGGAAAACTTCTGACTGCCACTTCTCCAAAAGCATTTGGGTCCATGAGAGAGTAATAAAATGTATGACTAGATTTTGGAAGCTTTTGAAAAATACATTCATAAAGATTCACAAAGATAAATAGCGCTCCAGATTACTTCATTTGAGATGTTTGTTTAAACCATTGTCAGTTTGAGATACAGAGATTAATCCTACTCAAAGCTTGCGTTTAACTTAACCACAGGATGCATCTCATTTCTCTGAAACTCAAAATCCCTCCAGCACAGCCCGAGTAAGGAAGAAAGTGGTTTCCTTCCTAACTGCTTGTTTTCCTTCAGAGACCCCATCTTTACCTTAGCACTAAGTGTATTAGCTCTACCTCTTAGCTCCATCTATGTTTTATTTCAAGATAACATCAGTTCAAAGACATATGTACTTAGCCCCAAAACAAGTTTTTAAGCAGCCTGTATTAACATTGGAGCACACAATGTGTGTGTGTTAATCTTCCTCACCCACTTTCATAGACATATGGGACTGAAGGTCTTAAGACCTGGAGGAGGCTTTTAGAAATGTGTACAGCTTTCTGTACAAAAGGGTTCATATACTGATTAAATACATTTAATAGCACTATAGGACAAATATCTAAGAATTTGGTTTTACCTGTAAGCCTAATTTTAAGTTTGAAAGCTTACCAGAAGCTTTTCTTGATGGCACTGTCTGGTAAGCAGAGAGTACAGCAGCTCTTCCTGAACACTGTAGAGTAAGAGTTGCCACAGTGCTGGGGCAGTAGCTCTTTCACCTGCCTACCTTTAGCATGGAAGAGAGGCTGGCAGAAATAAGCAGCCAAAGGGCAGCAAAAGCAGCTGCAGGATGACATGATTCTAGATGACAGTTAGAAGTCCCTGGCATGACAACCCTTTGCTTCTGGGACAGTCTTCCCAGCTTATGCTCCAAACAGGTAACTGTCAGTGAGTATCTGAGTGTGAGGCAATAATTGAGCATACTGTGTGAATAGTTATCTACTATTAATAACAACAGCTTGATTCTATTAACAGTTTAACTAGTAAAGGGTGATCTAAGAAGGATCCATTGTGATCCTTTTCTCCCCTGACTTGAACACCTATCAGGAAAATTTGAAATTCTACTTATGAAACCATCCTGTCCTTGCTTGACTCCTTAGGATTCGCACAGGCTCATCAGTGGTTGTCGGCCTAAGTCACAACCTCGCTTGACCAATAAATATTCCATTATTACTGCTCATTCCCCCTTCACTGACCTGCCTCCCTTGCATTTTGTTGGTCACAGTGTAGGAAAATCTGAGCTTTTGCATGTCCACAAGGGAGAGTCCATTGTTAAATACCAGGTCAAAATGCTATGTGGTCGCTGTGGAGTAAGGTCTTTTTGTTTACTCTACAGCAATCTTTTCTTGTTAAACCTCACACAACTGGCCTCAGCCCATCAATCCAGCCTGTCCAAATCCTTCTGAAGAGCCTTCCTGCCCTCCAGCAGATCAACACTCCTGCCCAACTTGGGTTATATGAAAACTTACGATCCCCTTGCCCAGATCATTGATAAAGATATTAAACAGAACTGGCCATAATGCTGAGCCCTGGGGAACACCACTTGTGACCAGCCACCAACTGGATTTAACTCCATTCACCACAACTCCTTGGGCCTGGCCATCTAGCCAGTTTTTTACCCAGCAAAAAGTATTCCCGTCCAAGTCACGAGCAGCCAGTTTCT
This sequence comes from Phalacrocorax aristotelis, assembly GCF_949628215.1. Lineage (NCBI taxonomy): Eukaryota > Metazoa > Chordata > Aves > Suliformes > Phalacrocoracidae > Phalacrocorax > Phalacrocorax aristotelis. The sequence continues at coordinate 133,323,726 of NC_134276.1, read as the reverse complement.
CCAGGACAGTGCTGTGGGAAATAGTGTCAAAGGCTTTACTAAAGTAAACAACATCCACAGCCTTCCCCTCATCCACTAAGGAGGTCACCTTGTCATAGAAGGAGATCAGGTTAGCCAAGCAGGACCTGCCTTTCATAAACCCATGCTGACTGGGCCTGATCACCTGGTTGTCCTGTACACACCATGTGATGACACTCAAAATGATCTGCTCCATAAAACGTAACATCATTTTACATGCAAGAAAACATGCATGCATTTTACAAGTAGTGTCCTAACCTGCTTTGGCAACCTTCACATATATCTGAGAAGGGGGTACTTCTGCTGTATTGCAGCAGTGGATAAAACCTTCAAGGAAATTAATGTGCATCTGTCTTTCATACTGTCCTGTCTCTGCAGTGCTGCCATACCACTTCTTTTGTCAGCCTGTTATTGCATTGGCCCTTTCCATCAATCCCTGAATTGGTCTCACTTACTATTTCCTTCAGTGGACATCAGATTGGTTCTGATGAGGCTGCAGGTTGGTACAGGCACAAAAGATGGCAACCCTGCCTTCTTTTCATCATGTCCCCTCTTATCTTCTAAATACCAATGGCCTAATCCACTATCTGGAGGAGCAGCTTTTCTCTCAACCCGCTGCAATCCACCAAATGTGTGGATCTCAGTGAGGCAGCTGACATGACTTCAGGTGCTGAAAAAGAGACCTGGCAATCTGGCAGATAAGAGACAGACTCACTTCCAGGAAGATTATGCCTGTCTGTGCTCCCTTGTCACCACTTGCTGCCATCCCTGTGCCTTGAGCCACCCTCAGACTATCCTTTGGCTAGGGCAAGGATGGCAAGACCTAAGTGGTCCCCTGCAGCAATAGTTAGGAAATAGCAAATGGCAGGCCTAGCAGCTCACCTTTGCTTTTCTGAATTTCTGCTGAGGCTGGCACTGGGTCTGCTGTTTGAAACATACAGCAAGGTCTAGTACTGATGTGTCTAGAGCTGAGGAAGATGATGGCATCACTGTTTCTCCCTCACTACCAAAGCCTCAGAAATTGTGTACATCAACATCTCTGTTTTAGCCCTCTTAAAAGCCCTGAGGTAGATCTTGAAGCAGTTTGTGAGAGGAGGCTTCTTGGTATGCAGAGATCAAACCTGCCAGTGCTGATGATGGAGACATGAAGCTTTTTGTGACCTGCAGATCTGCTGATGTCCTGGATCTCCTGTCCCCAGAGATTCCCTGTGTCTACCTGCTGGACAGTAGTACCACAGTCCTGTGTCAGTGCAGCTGAGGTACCCATTCCCATTCTCTCCCATCCCTCTAACTGTGACTTTCTCTGCTTCACCTGTTTCTCAGAAGATGATCTCTAACAAATGTTTTCTGTGTTTCCTTTCCCATGCTCTAAAAGGGGCTGTAGTTCCTCCTTTGTTGCTTACCCTGAACCAATGTGCATGCCTGGAATTCTGTAAAGGCTCCTTTGTAGTACAGATGATACAGCACAAAGCTTGCTAATGGGTCTTCTTAGCCATCTCCACTACAACTGCTTCCTAAGAAATCTCCCACTAGACAGCTCTATACTGCCAGGTTGTGAAAACTCTTTCATAAAGAAAGTTTATTATAGACTACAAGGAAGGACTTTTCTTGCTGACTTCCTACTCTATGTAACTCATCTTAATGGTGTCAAGATGATCAGGGAGTTCTTCAGCTGTGGGAGAGAGAGATGGGAGGGACCCTGTGGATACGCCTACACTGCAAATAAGCAAGCAAACTCAAGCATTTAACCTCTGTCCGTGGCTCAGGTGCTGGTTCAGTCTCTAGCTTTGCTTTGGTGCACTTCAAGGGAAATATGATATAGAGGGAATTAATCCTATGCAGTGCAGATGCATGTCAGTCTGTGTCACTTAACACTGGACCCAGAAATCAGTCCCTGACCAACTTTTACTTAGACAATGCTTGTGCTGACTGCTTCAAAAATGAGATGAGCCTCTAACCACATCCTTCGTTGTTTGCTCCAGGAGATGAAAGCCCCAGTGTCTCCATGGTACTTGTGTCTTAGGCGAGTCTGTGTGAAAACAGTCCTTACAAACCTCTCAGCTGTGGGGTCCTGCCACATGAGTCTTCCAACTGCTCTCACTGCACAACCTATTGGTGGTACCCACATAGTCTGCTTCAAAGCCATGCTGCAAGAACATCCTTATGTGTGTCAGTTCCCTATGATACATTTCTCTGCAAATGCAAAATGGCAGAACTGAGGAGCATCAGAAGAGAAGAGAGAACCCTCTCTTCTACCCTACTAATTTCTTATTATACCTATGATATAAACTGGAGATTTCCTTATGAAACTGTGGGATATTTACTGGGCTGTTCCCACCATGTATGCCCATTTTGCAGGAAGGTAAGTATCTCCTGTATATGGACAGATCCTGAGAACTACAAATCTTCACTCTGTGCTCCAACCAGATTGGAGCCCTGCCCCATATTTACTTTTCTTCTTCCTTCCTTTCAAGCTGGAAAGCAGTGGGTTCTGCCCAGCTCTTAATTTTTGCTCATCCCAGTAAGGAAAACTGAATCAACACCAGAATTTTCATGCAAAAGAACTGAGAAGTGATCCTTAGCTAGAAGGTACCGCTACAGCAGACAGCAGGAGCCCCTGGAAGAAAGTGCTCCTTGGGAAGCAGTATGCCTTGAAGTACCTACTTGGCAAACACAGAAACAGCTGTCAACCATATCCTTAGACCCCATTTTAATTTCTGTGAAGAAATATACTTCATTCTGCCTACAGAATGTATAATAGGGAAGACAGGCAATTCATACTAGTATGATGTTTCTCATACAGCTCAGGAAATTCTTTATTTTATTCCTGCATTCTCATGCAATCTAACTTTGGCTGCAAAATTTCACAGCTTATTAGGGCTCATGTCAGTGAGAATTCTGTTGATGGCTACTAATCAGCAAGGAAAAGAGCGCTGAGTGAAACCACTGAATCTCAGTTCAGGAACAGATGTTATAAGGATACCTTGTCTATTGCTCATTAACACATCTGTAGTGTTTTTTTCCTCACCCTGGCCAGATTTCCAATGGAGTGGCAGTGACTTTCTGTTTTTCAGAGGTCTGTATCAGAGAGCAGAAGCAGGCTTTTCTGCAAGGGAAGGTCAGCCAGGAACTGCAGTTGACAGCAAGACAGGCATGAGGCAGGATCCTCAACAAGGGATATGGTACCATAGCACCTGAACAAGAAGAACAGAATAGGTCCAGTGACTGCAGCCAGGTTAATTCAGCAGTCCAGGCAATCCAAACAAGGTGATAGTGAAGGGTTATACTGCTGCAAGGTAATACAGACCTTAAACAGGCAGTCAAAGCCCAGTGAGAAGGGGAAGAAGTTGCAGAGCTTGTTGGTGTACTAAGAACCTAAAGGTCTGGACATCACTGAATTTAGGATTCCGGATAAACACCAGATAGATGACATCTGACAAAAAGAGCATATGTGTCAGTGTCATAAAGAGGATTGTGTGTTCAGACTGGTGTAAACAGGTAGCGCTCTGCAACTTGTTCCAGTTGCCAAGAATGACTCAGTTAACCACAGTTTGATTAACAGCAGCTTTTATTTCCCTAAATTCATCATTCTGGAGTGAATGAGAGAGTGGGCAGAACTACCGGCAATGGTCATACATAACCTGAAACAAAAAGACACTCAGCAGAGGAAACAGGAAGTCCTGTAATTCGCATCCTAAGGAAGATGGTCTTTCAAGATGGTCTTACAGTTCTCAAGCTTTGAATGAATAAGGAAACCCTGAGCAACACTTGCCTCAAAGACAGAGTGGGTATAAATTTTTACTCACAGAACTACCACTAGTCATAAACACCACTTCTGTTGATTTTACAGTGAGAGTACAATTGCTCCCAAGGAGATGGATGAGCTACAAATTTAAGGATTTTGTTTGCCTTTTTCTCTTCCAAAGTGAATCATAAAATGACCAATATTCTGCACTTTCACATCACTTTGTCAGGTGAGAAATAACCATTTTGCTTACTGTTCCGTCTGTACCACTGATGTCGGTCCCATAGTAAAACAAGACAATACCGATGATGACATCAGATGCGCAATCATCCTTCATATATGGTCACAGGCACAATTTTCAAATTTTATTGGAGGTTTTGGTTCTTTCAGATTTGAGATTAATCTGTTGATAATGTCTAAAAAGGTGAACACTATTGCTATTGGTTCCTTCACATAGATCATGCTAGCATGTGAACCTATATATTTCCTCCTTTGTAGTCATTTGTGAGACACAGAGAAGCCCATGCAGCGTTTGGTCTAAGCAGTGCCTAGCAGAAAGTGAAGTTTCATCTGTCCACAATCAGGATGGCAGCAAAAGGGCATCTTTCTACTCCAGTAGTGTGGCTGCTTTTCCTCTCCATCCAGGTCTCCCTTGGTAAGTACGTACTTTATTTCACATAAGGCAGTGAGACAGGAAAAGAATGTAAATTCAAAATAAATACATTGATATTTCATCAACCTGTAAGGCAAAGTGTCAAGAAGGTGCTTAAATATATTTGTGTCTTTGATGCAATCTCCTTGATGGTCCTGAGAGAAAGAAGGGTAAGCCATGTCTAATAGTTTTGTATTTTACTCAGACATCAGTGACTGGCCATTCTCATAGGAATTCAAGTCCAAGTTTAGTAAGCAGCTAAGCTGTAATGGAAACCAGCTGGGTATTCTTACTACTTTCTTGCCTCCCTTGTTGAGCTCTGTGTAGACAGAATGAATAACTCCAGATCTTTATTCAACACCTGTCAAAACGATGTTGCTGTGCTGTGTGTCCAGCAGAGTTTTGCTGGGGGACATACCGTCCCCCCAGTTGTTCTTGTATATCTGAAGTTTGTAGCTATTTGTCTCTCTGCTCTTCTAGAGCTGCATGTACATGTTTGAAGCTGATGATGACAGCCAGATTTTGGAATTCCCATTTTAGTCTCAATATACATGGAGGTGGCACTACGGCATTGTGACTGGTGGTCACATCCCCATATGATGAGAACAAGACTTCATGGTTGATAATTTGATGTAGCGTGGCCCTAGTCTTAATGGGTATCACCAGTTGTGTGGATGCAGTCACAGTTCAAGTGGATGGGAAGAGGAGGCACAGGCCTTTCTGTGCAAAGGAGCGTGAAGAATAATATTAAACAGCTGCATTTAGATATATTTGTAGCAATGTTTGAGTGTCAGCTAAGCAGTACTGTAGGAATGAGAGTGAGTTTTCTGGCAACTTCTTTTAATAACAGGGAATAGTACCAGAGTGACTCACTGGCCGATGCAGATAAGAGTAGCTTTACCCTGACACCATCATCAGCACCTACGATCCACGTCTCTGCTTTGGCAGTACTTGCACTCTCCGCGCTGCCACAGCCCCCTGCTGGTCCCCAGGGAGGGTGCAGCGTGCAGGCAGTGCGGGAGACACGGCCATCAGGGAGGGAGTGCGCAACCTGCAACAGAGGCAGCACGCTTGTGCTGAAAACCTCCACTTAGGCTCTGGGTACAGGGGTGCACGGCACATTCTCATCCTTGGCCTACGAGGGGAACCAGGTCTTCAGCTGGAGCAAGCCAAAATCTAACGCCTTCTTATCGAAGCATAACCTCACTCTGCAACTAGTAGCACTGAATCACTTGCAATCACAAACTGACATGCGGTGGCCCTCACTCCCTCCAGTTGCTGGCATCTGTTGTGGTTTAACACAAGTAGGCAGTGAAGCACCACACAGCCACATGCTCACTCCCCCCTGGTGGGATGGGTGTCACAGTCTGTTTGGATCTCTCAAATTTACAGGACAAAGTATTCCATGAATTAAACTTTATTTTAGGAGCTCATTAAGAAATACATTAAACAAACACAGGGCTCATTTCCCCTTTGCCCAGACTAGTCTGTCATGTGAATTCACTGATTCAGGTCATCAGGTTTCATAGCTTAATAGCCCATTATAATAACTCTTAATTTGTGCACTTATGAGAAAAAAAAAAATTAGTTACCTAACCAATGGTGAGAGTGCTCATCCTTCCACCTCCATCACGGTGTGGCAGTCCCTTGTATCACACCAGGAAGCACGAAAGCCTCAGCAGTCCAGCTGCTGTTGAATCTGCTTCAAAGTTTTTTTTGAGTAAGCTGATGTTTTTATATGTTCCAGCTTGGAAGTTTGGTCTATACCATTTCCATAAGTTAGCAGATTCTGAAGAAACTTCCAGACAAAGATGATAAGTGCAGAAGCAAGTACTCTGCAGGTGATAATGGCTGCATAATGGTCCTCTAGATCTTTCTGGCCACCTGTCCCACCTACGTGGTGCTCTCTCTTTGACCTAATGGCGCTGCCCCTAGCATACATCAGGCCTTAGCATGAGCTGGGTTAGCCAAAATCTGAGCAGGAGTTGAGTGAACAGATGAGAGAGAGATTTGGCAGGATAAAAGTAAGAAAACCCATGGTTTGATATAAAGATGGTTGAGTAGGTAAAGCAAAATCTGTTGCACAGAAGCAAAGCAAAATAAGGAATTCATTCACTACTTCCCATCGGCAAGCAGATATTCAGCCATCTCCAGGACAGCAGAGCTCCACCACACATAATGTTCACTTAGGAAGACAAATGTCGTAACTCCAAACATCCCCCTTTTTTCCTTTTTCCCTCAGCTTTTATTGCTAAGCACGATGCCATATAGTAAGGACTATCCCTTTGGTAAGTTGGGGTCAACTGTCCCAGCTGTGTTCCCTCCCAATTTTCTGTGCACTCCCAGACTACTCACTGGTGAGGCAGTGTGAGAAGCCAAAAAGGCCTTGACTCTGTGTAAGCACTGCTCAGGAATAACGAAAACAACCCTGTGTTATCAACGTTGTTTTCGGCACAAATCCAAAACATAGCCCCGTACAATCTATCATAAAGAAATTTAACTCTATCCCAGCCAAAAACAGGTACAGCACCAAAGACATGCTTCTGTGACCTGTGGTCCAGCTCCAGCTGCTGGCACTTGAAACTCCATACACACACATGCACACTGAATAGAGTCACCTCACCCCAGAAGACAGTTAGAAATAGATTTTAATAAGACACAAAAGACAGTGCTGATCGAGTGCAGGGCATAGCCAGACAAGCATATTGACCAACAGCCTGCTTACTCACCACTTTTCACAGAATCGCAGAATGGTTGAGGTTGGAAGGGACCTCTGGAGGTCATCTGGTCCAATCCCCCTGCTCAAGCAGGGCCACCTAGAGACAGTTGTTAGAACCATGTCCAGATGTCTTTTGAATATCTCCAAGGAAGCCAGCTCCACAACGTCCCTGGGTAACATGTTCCAGCGCTCAGTCATCCTCATGGTAAAAAAGTGTTTCCTGATGTTCAGATGGAAACTCCTGTGTTTCGGTTTGTGCCCCTTGACTCTGATCCTTTTATCCAATTACCCTTCTATTTTCCCACACTTACTCCTACCCAAACACCCTGCTGGGAGAGCCCTAGAAGGGGTTTTTAATTAAAACAGTGACTGGTTTTGATGGAATTTGGCAGAAGGTTTGGTGGGGTTTTTGTTTCAATGTTTGTTTTCACAAACAGCTACAGAAAATCATTGCCTACGTCAGTCCAGAATATTAACTCAATGTTCCATAATTCTGTGATTTTGTGTATGCGTTTTACTAAAGCAGATATGCACCTTCCTGCAAGTAAAGAATCTTTTCTATAAAAAGATATTCTAAAACTCTTGCCTTAAAGTTCCTGACTGGGACAAAAAACTTAAGACAATTCCTAAACCAGTCCACTTCTTTCATTTCATTTCATCTTAGGCTACATGCTTCAGTTTTTCCAGTGTTTACTGCATCTGTGTAAGATGCAGACTCAGACCTGTTCCCCTGTGTTTCTTGGGTCCTAGCAGGCCGTTGTGTAGCTTGGCTTCCTAAGAACTGCTTCAGTGTCCCACCATCATTCCTGCATTTGAATGTAATAAGTTTCTCCCTGTGTTTTCTAGCCATTAAGTCACTAAGCTACTGTATAATATTTGAAGCATCTATAGTAGCAGTCCAACACTGTAAAGCAAGAAACCAAGATGTGCATCTTACCTCTTCTGTCAGGCTTTTTATCAAGTACTCTATGATGACTGTAATGTTATTTTGTGAGTCCACAGGTAAAAGGACTGGGAAATGCATATCCATATTAAGGAAAGAGGCAGACCTCTGAGAATAGATGGAAAAGTGGGTTCTTTGGCATCAGCCCCACCCCAAGAGATGGTGGGGCATGAGGAACAACATGAAAACCTGTCTTCTGCTTATGCTGTTGCATCTCCTGAGATAGCTTGCCACCTCTAAGTGGTGATTCATTTCTCTCGTCACTAATAAGTGATTCACTTCTCTCGTCAGATACCCCTGACTAGGATGCCCTGTGGCTAGGGCAAGAGAGAAGGGGAAGAATAAAGAGTATTGGGACACTGAGTTGTAAGTAACAGTGCATCTGAGAGGAAGAAATTGAGTCAGACAAGAAATTGGTGCCCAGTGAACATTTTCAGCTGGACATCATCATGGCAGAGCAACAAAGAGAAAGGAGGAGTTTCTGTTAAAGCCTTTGTCAACCACAGAGCAGAAACATTATTCAGCCCTGATATGTCAGAAGATGAGAAAGCTCAGCTGCCATTAGAAATAACTTACACTTTATCTGTGCAGTTAGCTCAAAATAACACAACTCCCTGCAAACAAACTTTAAGTTAGACTATTTAGAAAGGTGAACCAAATAAGTCTGATTTAAGAGTATATTAAGAGCGATTAGAATCTCATTAACCATCTTCAACAGACAATCATGGTAAAGCACTGTCCGTTCCATAACCTTGCTCTGTCTCTGTGTATGAAGGTGCTGATGAATTGAGGCTGTCAAATGGAACTGGTCCCTGCTCTGGGAGAGTGGAAGTAAAACATGAGGAGCAGTGGGGAACTGTGTGTGATGGTGACTGGACCATAGAAGATGCTGAGGTTGTTTGTAAGCAATTACGATGCGGATCTGCTGTTCAGGCCCTTAATAGAGCTCCTTTTGGAGAAGGATCTGGACCAACATGGTTATATCGAGTTGATTGCCATGGTGATGAATCCACCCTCTGGAACTGCTCACATACAGGATGGGGTGTTTTTACCTGCCCTCATTACTTTGATACTGGCGTAATCTGCTCAGGTAAGAAGTAATCTAACCTTGTGTAATGGAAAAATTCTTTGAGGCTGATACCAAACTTTGTCCTAGCTGCATAAAGCCAAGTACTGCACAGAGGTAACACTCTCTTCGTGGCTTCCACTCAGTCAAAGCAAGTTGCACCAGCATTAAGTCTTCTGCTGACTACATGTGTATTTCTCCTTTGCCTGGGCACTGAAATGACATAGAATGGAAGTAGTCATAGTAAATTACATAGAACAGAAAAAGAAACAGTATTTCCTTCTGCCACAGCTCTCCCAGGCAACAGAAGAGCAGTATTAAACTCGTCTTTGACCAGGAATGGGGGCTAAAAAGGCAGGTGTAGATGGAGAAGCAAAAAAATGCTGTGTTATGCCATACAACTGCCCTTCTTTTCCAGACCTTCATGTAAGCTAAGACAGGACAGTCTGCAACAGCAAACAAATCCAATGTCTGTTTGTCTGCCTTCCTCTGTAAGACATGCTTGGTTTTGCTCTTTGGATAAAGTACCATCACAAGAGGTTTTTCCTTCCCAGCTTCAGGACTTTACATTTGTCCTTTTTGATTTTTATAAGGTTCTTCTCTCCTCATTAATCCTACCTGTTCAGGTCCCTCCAAATGGCAGGTCTGACCTTGGGTTATCTCCCCTCACCCCTCAAATTTATAAGAGTGCACTCCATCACCTCCTCCAGGTTGTTGGTAAAGATGCTGAACAGAACAGGTCCCAGACAAGACCCAACAAGAGGTATTCCACTTGTTGCCAGCCTCAAGGTAGAGTGCAACCCACTAACCACTACTCTCTGAGTCTGACCATCCAATCAGCTTTTTAACCATGTAGTTGTCCACCCACTCAGACTGTAACATCCTAAACTGGACACAATAATACTGTGCAAGACAGTGTCAAAGGCCTTGCTAAATGTGAGGTAAGTACAGGCACTGGTGTCCCCTCATCCACAAATCCAGTCACTTTTATCAGAGAAAGTAATAGGGTCACACAGGCATGATTCACCCTTGGTAAATCCATGCTGACTCTTCCCGTTCACTTTCTTGTGCCCAGCAATGTGTTCCAGGCAGACTCACTCCATGTTTTTCCCACACACCAAAGTGAGGCTGAAAATCCTGTAGATCTCCAGACTGTCTCTTTAGCCTTTTCTGAAGATGGGTGCAACACTTCCTCCTTCCTCTTTCCAAGGCATTTCAGCATCCTATTCATTTGAATAATGAAGTCTCAAGGACACACACTAGTAAACGGCTATTTATTTATTTATTTATTTGGGGATTGCTACTTCTCAAGCATTTGGCAAATGTTCAAATCTTCCTGCCTTCTGTAGCTTCCCAAGGATTTAGTATTTTCACATACTAAGAAATAAGAATTCCCACACACCATTTTCTCTCTTGTCAGTGGCATACAGGAATTGCTACAATGGTTATTTAAAAGTGTCAGTGGTCCTCAGAGAAGTGACATGTGTCTTGCCCATAAAGGTATGGGAGTTATTAAATTACATCAGTACAACCAACCCTTGATGCTGGATTTCTTGGCGTGTTCTTCCAGGTTTCTCTGGGCTGCGTCTGACTGGAGGGGACACTGCCTGCTCAGGAGATCTGAAAGTAAAGCAAGACGAAACTTGGGCTACAGTCTGTTTTTCACACATTGATTTCAAAACTGCCTCTGTTATATGTAATGAGTTAGGCTGTGGCCAGGCTGTGGATATCTTGAGAGGAACTCACTTTGGAGACAGACATGAACTGATCTGGCAAGAAGAGTTTCGCTGTGTAGGGAATGAGACTCACCTTGCACACTGTCCCAGGATGCTGCACCATAGTAAGACATGCTCTCATGATGCCACTGTTGTATGTTCAGGTGAGACTTTGGACAGATGGATGTAATTAACATGTGTCCTATATGTCTTCTTTCCGTCAGCCCACAGTTCAGACCCTCTGTATATTTCTGTGGTCCTCAGGGTTCTTGGGTGCTTCCCCTCTCAGGCCTTGAGCCATCCAGGGAAAGCCAGGAAATAATAGAGAGCAGCCCCACAATCTCTCATTCACTCTACTGAGAGTCTGCATTTAACATAGGCTGTTCTAACCACTTCATTTCTGCACCAGGGATGCAGATCTCAAAATTTCTTTTATGTAATTTCTGTATGTAATCTCTGTAATTTCTTTTATGCTACTAGAGGTATGCACTCAATAATGCTGAGGATTCCTTCCATGTCTTTCCCATATACATAAAAGGATACAAATTTAAGTTATTTAAGAAAATAAAAAGTTGTCAGAGACCTAGATGACTTTAGTTGTGACTGTCAAGTAACATTATTTAAGAACTGCATACAGTCATGGCTGCTGAGGGCTCTAAATACAGCTGATTTATGGCAATCCACTGGATTAGACCTAGCAAACACAACTTTTTTCCCTAGGGCACAAATCAAAAGGGGTAAACTAAACATGGGGCAGAGCTGCTGGCAATACCCTGTCACAAAACAAGCCTGAAAAGGGCTGCAGTTCATGTCCACTTCCCAAAGGGCTGCAGGCTGTTTCAAGACTGCCTTGGACACTGTCCCACTGGCCATGGCGATGTGGAGTGCTGGCTGGGGAGCTATGGCAGCCAAACAGCCTAGTTTGTATCAGTAACTGACAGGTCTTGGCTCTTGCCACCATCTTCCAAGAGTCACAGCTCAGACTGGAAATCCAGGTCTCATTAAGGGAAGTATGATGCAAGGACCAGGCAAGGGTAAGAAGTAACAGTGTGAGAAGAAAGAAGGACTGCTTGGGGCTGGCAGGAGGACACCACAGTGCTACCCATGCTGCCCTTAAATTATTGCAAATATGCTGATGGTCATGGCCTGTTGTGTTCAGAGCCTTACGCTGTGGCATGGATGAAAGTTAAGAATTACACACTGCAGTTGCTGCTTACTAGGTAATGTGAGATGACCAGCAACTGAGAGAGTGCTACTAGTAGCTCCTACTCTGAGTTTCTCACAGGCTCCAAATGCAAGGCAACGCTGGAACTGCCTCTGCAAGAAAACATGTTGCAAGGTAGCAGCAGTACTGTGGAGGGAGGAGAGAGCAGAGCAGAGGAGAGACTGAACTTAAAGAGTCAAAAGACTTTTAGTCACATAGTGCAGGCTACAGCATGGACAATACAGACTTTTTTTTTTCAGAGCTGGCCTATTAGCATCCTGATCTAACATGCTTCCCAGTAACAGGAGACATAGTGAGTGCTAGTTCCTTGCAGCTAATTCCTCACAGCTAGATCTCTCTTAAAATTTTCAATGCAATAGCACAAAAAAAACCCACAAAACTGCTAAGTTTCTTTATTCTTCCTGCAGGGTATGGTGGGTACAGACTAGCAAATGGCAGTACCACATGTTCAGGGAGAGTAGAGCTTCTTCATGGAGGCACATGGGGAACCCTGTGTGACTACCTGTGGGATTTACCAGCTGCCAATGCCCTCTGCCAGCAGCTGGACTGTGGAGTTGCCCTACTGATACCAGATGGACTGTCCTTCGGGAAAGGAAATGGATCTGTCTGGAACGGTACATTCAGCTGCAAGAACAATGGCTCAAGCCTGAGAGACTGTCCTGTGAGTGTGCTAGGTCATGATAAATGCCCTGCTGGAAAAGACGCTCGTGTGGTATGTTCAGGTGAGAAGCAGAAACGTCTAGGAGGAGAACTCAAAAACTCCTTTGAGAAAAAATATAGACCCAAAATCCAGAGGGTGTCTATGGAGCCAAGTTCTGTCTTTTGTCTGCTGCTACAGGCATTTCCAGGAGCTGAGGCTGCACTTCACCACAACGCTGCTCTCTGCAAAATGCTACTAGTGTCAGGGAACAGCAAGAACAGGGCTGCTCCACAAGGTAGGATGACCTGTGGGCAGAGGGTGAGGACAACACAAGCAGTGTCCTTACCCACCAGGGTACAATTCAAAGCATCTGCACAGAGGCCAGAGGGAGGTACTGATAAGAAGGTCTGTGGACAGTCGCAGACAAGGCAAAGTAATCAATCAGATGTAGGGTCCAACTGGAGAGTAGCCAGGAGTAGCAGGAGACAAGACTGGAGACAGTTACACCAGTCACATAGTTGCGACAAGGACTGAAGGACTGAGGCCTTGGACCAGTAGCCCGAGGGCGCATAACTGGAGGCCGTAGGTGAGGCTGGTCAGAACAATTAAGGTCTATTGGTTCACTCAGAGCCTGGAACCTAGTGCCCTGAGTTTAAAAATTGCATAGGGGACCAGATCCTGATTTCTAGTAATTTTTTTCTCAGTGAAATAGGGTGGAATGAATTCTAGTTATGCATATGGAAGCTCCAGTGGCCCAGTGGAGTTGTTTTTACTACTGAATGCTAAGGAAAACTCTTTCCCATTTCCCAGTCACTTTCATGTCATGCCCATGAGCAGTTACAAACATAACATCTCAGGACTCATTTTCTCTTATATTCAGGGTGCCCAGGAAGCAGGTTGGTGAATGGCACCACATGCTCTGGCAGAGTAGAGATCCGCCATGGAGACACATGGGGAAGACTCTGCCGCTCCCACTGGAGTTTGCAAGCCGCCAGTGTTCTCTGTCATCAGCTGAACTGTGGCTATGCAAAGTCAATCCAGACAGGAGACCGTTTTGTGGACGGGAATGGGCCTGTATGGAGAGATGCTTTTCACTGCGAAGGGACAGAGTCCTGCCTGTGGGATTGTGCTCAAGTGACTTTGGGCAATCCAGCCTGTTCAGCCAGAGAAGCAGCCACTGTTATTTGCTCAGGTAAGTCAGGAGTGGCCTTTTATGGGCCCTGCAACTTCAGACCAATGCTGTGTTGGTGATCCCACTCTGCCAAGCAAGTCTGGTATGTCAGCCTGTCTTTAATGCCCTTTCCTTTCCCCACCCCTCCAACCTTGCTTTCAGCATAGAAACTTCATTTAGTAGAGGGATTCACTTTGTTTAGATGTGGCCAACTCCTCACAGGATCTAGCCTTTGAGCTGGGGAAGCCTTTCTCGCTTCAAATTGGAGACCATGGTGCATGAAAGCAAACAAAGCCTTAACAGAGGCTGTCTCCTTAACCAGTGGTGGGAGTTATTTTTTTTACAGCATAGAAAATTGTCTTCCATCTCTGTCCTGCATGTTATTTCTACCACAGTTAGACAGTAGATGTTATTCAATACATTTTCCAACTCTCTTGAGCCCAGGTCTTGCTGAATCACTCAGACTGTCAGGTGGTGAGAGCCGCTGTGATGGGCGAGTTGAGATCTCACTCCATGGCATGTGGAGCAGAGTCCTGGATGATGATTGGGACATTAAGGATGCTCACGTGGTATGCAGACAGCTCCAGTGTGGAATTGCCAAGAAAGCCTATTACCTTCCAAGGTCTGAGCGAGGCATAGGTGTTATTGGCTTAAGAAGTGTCCAGTGTACTGGAAATGAGACTCAGCTGATGCTCTGTAAGACTTGCCATTCTCAGACAGTACCAAATGAAGTTGCTGAAGACGTTGGTGTGATTTGCTCAGGTGAGTTACTGTGCAAAAGGTACAGAATGCTTCCTAGGTTGCCTCTAGCCCACCTTGTGCTGTGGTCTCACCAGATCTTAAAGAGGCATGGGTCTGAGCTTGTGATAAGCACTTGTTTCTATACTCTAAGGGACAAATTATAGTTAAGGAAGCAAGTGTAATTTAGGTAATGCTTTCTTCATCTGAATTTTTAAAAAGAATTTATCTCACAGAATCAAAAAGAAAGAATAGAATACAGAGCCATAAGAACACTAATTTGGCCATGACTGCCACACATTCTGACTATCACTTGGGAATTAAATAGGTTTCATTTTGTGACATTTCTATATTTATAGATACCTGCTGCCTTTCTAAAGTAAATTAGAACTGTTTCTACTCTTATTTTGTAACTCATCTGTAACAGAAACTGTCTCTTGTCTCTATCTAACGAAATGAGTTTAGACAGAAAACAGCTTCTCTGGCTTTCTAAGATAAGGTGATCTCTGCATAGACTTAGTATGAATAGACACTCCTTCTTGTTTGCAACATCTCACAAGAATTATTCAAACATTTACCTGATGCAGGAGTAGGCCTTTCCCCTTTTGTGGTTTTAGCATCACAGAAGTTCTGCCCAAGAAATCATAACAGAAGAACTGGAATATAACAAGACATGATGTCTTAGAAGTGTTTTAAGCATATAGCCATTACGCTGACCTGTGCATTATCATTATATTGCATGTTGACAGCTGGATTTTCTTCCTGCAGGTAGCAGACAGATCAGGCTGGTGAATGGATCAAGGCGCTGTGCTGGGAGAGTAGAGCTTTATCATGATGGCATTTGGGGCACCATCTGTGATGATAACTGGGATCTATCAGACGCTAATATTGTTTGCAAACAGCTGGGATGTGGACATGCCATCAGGGCATTTGTCTCTGCTCATTATGGTGAAGGCTCAGGACAGATCTGGCTGGATGATGTGAACTGCACTGGGGCTGAACCTGATCTCTGGACATGTCCCTCTAGGGCATGGGGCCAGCACAACTGCCAACATAAAGAAGATGCTGGAGTGCTGTGCTCAGGTGTGTTTGGAAAATCCTTTTTTGAGCCTGTGGGTTGAAGGGGGAGGGTTACATGAAAGGGAAGCAGAGAATAGTGGAGACTTGCTTGGACAGCCTCTTGCTCTCTTGACTACAAGCGTAGTTTGTCAGCACATCCCCTTGGTCCCACCAAGATGCAAAGAGTCTACAAAAGTCCTAATTTTGTAATTTGTAGTTTGGGTAAATTGGAGGGTTTCTGTAAAGATTTCCACAGCCAGGGGCTGTGGGTGTTCCTTGTGTGGGAGGAGGTCATCAACGTGCCTGTTATAGTCAGTTACAACTAGCTCTGAAACCAATGGAAACAACTCACTGTGCACCAAAGCATCAACCAATCAGAGGAGCATATGGTGGCTCTGCTCATGCATATTTAAGACAGAGTGGCAGCTGCAAGCGAGAGGAGAAATGAAGAAGTGGGAAAAGACACTGATGGGGACATAGCTGGAGACCAGTTTCCATGCCAGAGGGGGTATGCCTCTGAGAGGGTTGTGGCCTGTGGATAAGCTACAGTGGAACAGATACACTTCTGAAGGGACTGCAGCCTGTGGACGGCAGTTGGTCAGCCACATTGGACCAAGTACAAACCCTGCAGCATTTGGAGAGCCCACAATGGAGCAAATACAACCCCTGAAGGGACTGCAGCCTGTGGAGCATCCATGCTAGAGTAGAGGAAGATTAATAAGAAGCAAGGAGCAGCAGAAAAAGCCACAACGTCCTGCACTGCTACCCTCACTGAAGTAACTGGGAGGGAAAACAAAGTAGGTTAGGACTAATAGAGTGGATCAAAGGTGTTTCCCTACGTGTTTGTTTAATTGTTAGTGGTTTGGTTTTTTTTCCTCATTACCCAAAGCACTAAGTAAGATTATGTTAAATGCAAAAAATAAAAGTAAGTTAAATTTCCCAAGTGGAAACAGTTTTGCCTGTGATAGCAGGCAGTAGATGTGGGACACGCTTTGGCAACACTAGTACCTGGCATGCCTTGGGACTGGAACAATTGTAGTGACTTTGAAGTTCCACAGAAACTTTGATTCTGATATTGGAAATTTGTCTTGTGGCATCGTGTAAAAGGTACACCCATTGTCGGGGGGAAGGGAGGGCACAGGGAATGGTACAAACTCTGTGTAAGAGGTGGGAAATGGAGAGTGTGAAGGACCTTGTTGGAGGGGAAGGTGACTGGGAGGAACTCCAGTGGCCTGGATCCTGGATATTTTTGTGTAAGAATATCAGCCCAGGAGATGCAAAGGGGTTATGTTGCCTATGAAACCCCAAGAGAGTGATGTGTTGCTTTGCTGTGGGGTATACCAGAGCCTACCATGTGCTCACAGCAAGGCTTCAAGAGGCACTGGGACAGCTTAGCAGAGCTGGGGAATCTGGTTGATGATATCTGTCAGAGTAATGGTCTGGTAAAGTGGTGTTACGTAGTGCTCAGCGCAAAAGGAAGGATTCTGCTCAGAAGTCAGCAGCTAGTAGCACTGAAATGGTCAAATTGCAAGCTTCGGGCTGCTTGTGGGAGCATCTACAGCTTAGATTGACTGACCTGGAAGGGGACTTGGGAGGGGAAACTAGAAGCTTATGATGAATTAAAAAATTAGTCCTTTCAGGCAGCCCTAGTTACAGTAATTAAGAAGCTCTACACAAAAATGTATGCTGCTCCCCAGACCGTGACCGCTCAATGGGTCTTTACTCTGAGTGTAAATGAATGAAGAAATGTGGAGAAACTTACAGTCACTGCTCCAGGTAGAGGCCTCCACAGTGGCTATGGCATTGCTGGAACACCAGAGCAGAAGAGATACATCTGAAAGCTTCGGACATCAGGACTTCGGGGATTTTGGAGCACAAGCCACTTGTAAAAACTGTACTGCAATTGTGCAGTACAGGAGGGCTTTGGGATCAGTTCATGGAGAGGTATGTTGAGCAGTGTCTAATCATACTGATGCTACAAACAAAATTACCCTCTTAAAGGACTGGGAAGAAGGGGGTAATCAACTGCTGGAGTGTGGTTACAGGCAAAGGGAGAGGGACCCTTGAAAAGCTTGTGATCACTAATGGCAGGGCTTGAAATCTCCAACGGCTAGACACAGTTACTAATGCCCCTCTGGTACCACCTGGTGGGATGCCCTGTTGATCAAGGGGTGACCTTTGTATACCATTCTGCCAGAAGAAGAGTGCAAGCTTAGCAGCGCAGATGAGGGTAGTACTGAGGATCCAGCAGTATGGTCAACCTCAGGAAAACATAAGAAGAAAGAATGAGAATCCTGCAAGTCCTCCTCCTACGCACTGAGACTTAAGGATGTATCTGAAAGAAAAGGGAGACAATATGAGACACTGGGAGGAAAAGCCCTTCATAGACCTAGCATTATGAGCCCAGGAGAGAGGTGAGAGCTTATTTAAGCCATACCCTTCTGCTAACCCCATTTCTGGACAACATACTGCTCTGACAACTGTTTTGAACTTACTGTATCAGGGAGTCTCTCCCCTGGCCTGGCAGTGGAAGTTAACCAAAGTTATTAGACTGTCCAGGTAAGGCAGCCAGGCAGCCTTGCCTCAGCAATGTCGTGCACTAATGATAGCAGTACTCAGTGCACCTTATTGTCCTCCCTGTGTAGCAGTGATAAGCAAATAGTTCTTGGAGTAACTGGAGGAGAAAAATGCCCAGCTCTGGAGGAAGGGAACCTACGCTTGAATAGGCAAGTTTAGTACACCTTAGTTGCTGCCACTGGCCCTACTGCCCCTGTCATCCTTGACATTGACTTTCTTGACCACCGGAGATGGATGGATGAGACAGAAAGGCTTTGGATTTTTTTGAATAGGCAGTGTGGATTGCACAGGTGAGAAGCAGCTACGGAATTCAGCAGGACTCTCTCCAAACATTCCTGAATTTGCTTAAATAGACCCAGGTGTCAGTCCCTTGGCAATCCAAGTGATTTGCTGAAAGCAGTATCAAACTGACCAAGGGCCCACCGATAAAATCCCCAAAATATTTGTTTCCCTGGAAAAACAAGGGATGGTCTTAGACACAGTCACCTTACAACAGTCCTGTTTGACGTGTATGAAGGTCTGCTGGCGAATGATGGTTTACAATAGACTTCAGAGCTATGAACAAAGTCACACCCCCATTAGCTGTTATAGTTCCAGACATGTTGCAACTCTTGTATGAGCTAGAACCTAAAGAATATACCTGGTATGCTATAACTGATACTGCAGACGCTTTTTTTCCAATCCCACTGGTCAGAGAAGCAAGACCTCCGTTTGCCTTCACCTGGAGTAGTGTGCAGTACATGTGGAAACAGCTGTCCCAAAGGTGGAAATAGATAGCCCTTGCTACCTGCCATGGCATTATCCACCAAAATTTAAAGTAACACAATTCCAAAGAACTTTCATCTACCTTGATGATGTGTTAATTGGAGGAACAACTCCAGAAGTACTAAGTAAAGGGCTATAAGTGATCATTACCTTTCTCAGTGCTGGATTTGCTATTAAGCACTCCAAAGTAAAAAGGCTCCCTCAAGATATACAGGTTTTAGGCATGCAAAATGGATGCAGATACATGCCAGCTGATCAAATTGCTTGGATAAGCACCATGGACCTCCACATATTGTGGAGAACCTGGGCTTTCTTGGGCATTACTGGATTTTGATGTATGAACATCCCTGGTGACAGCCAATTGACCAAACCCACTTATCAAGTGACCTGAAATAAGCCTCATTTTGAGTAAGAAGAGGAACAGCAGCAAGCTTTGGAGCTGATCAGCAGGATACAGTAAATGCCATGGCATTCGGACCAATATGGGTTCGTAGCAATGTAAAAAACTTGTTATATACACCTGCAGGAAAGAAAAGCATCATATAGCGTTTGTGGCAATGAGCATCTCAAGAGATGAGAGACACCGTTGGTGCTTTGGTGTCAGGGCCACAAAGGAGCAGAAAATAACTACTCCCCTCTAGAGCAAGACGTCCCTAGCTGCATATGTAGAGGGTGTCTGAGTGCCACTGAAGTGAGTGCAGAGCAGTCACTGTGGCTATGCCCTAGACTAGCTGTCCTGAATTTTACATTCAAGGATTCAAAACCACTGAGGGAAAAGCAACTACAACTACATGGCTACTGGCCCTTTGTCAATCTGCACATATTGGTTCAAGCTCCAGGCCAGGATTAGTTGAATTTACTAAGTCAATGGCCAGCAATCAATAGAATGAGGAAGACCAAACACCTTTGGCTGTTGAAGCCTTAGCGTATGAGTAATTAAGTACTGAAAATAAACAACAGTTTGTCTACTGATGGATCCTGTAAAAGCACAGAAGAAAACAGGAGGTGGGAATCCTTGGAACACAGAGGTGTATGGCTTTTGTCATACCAAAAGTATGACTTCTGGTTTAAGTGTTTGTCACTTTTAGAGTGGCTTCCTCTGGCACTTTCATATTCAAAGTGATGGATAGGATTATTAGCAGGTTCTGGATTTCACTCATCACAGCCAAGTTCCTAGCAAAATCAGGCCCCTCTAATTCCATTTTTATGTCTTCACTTCTAGAGTTCCTGGATCTGAAGCTGGTGGATGGCAATGACTGTGCTGGGCGGCTAGAAGTTTTCTACAATGGGACATGGGGGAGCATTTGCTCCAATCGTATGTCTCAGCTTGCTGCAATAACCGTATGCAAACACCTGAACTGCGGGGATGGTGGGGAAATTGGAAGACACTTCAAATATGGCAGAGGTTCTGGGCCCACATGGCTGGACCACATTGAGTGCACTGAGCAGCATAGCTCTCTCTGGCAATGTCAGTCAGACCCCTGGAATCCTCAGTCATGTGACAACCGAGCAGAGGAGACCCATATTTCTTGCACAGGTAATTAGAAATGCATCTTTACAGGACTGTCCAGACATATACAGAAACCTATGCATGCATACTTGGACACTGTAGTGTTCATGTTCTTTTGTTATCTGTATCTATATTATTATTATCTATATTACATATAGATAATATGATTATATATACTATTTTATATATTACATATATAATATATTCTTTCTAGTTTCAAGCAAATGGCACAAGCATTCTTCTTTGTCTATATCCTTGAGTGAATTAAAATTACATGAGTGTCACCAAGTGCAGTTACCCAGTGGAAATCCCAGGGAAGTCCCTGATAGGATGGTGCCATCGCATATTTTTTTTAAAAAATCTATGATACACAGTCAGTCTGTGAGATCAGACCTCTCAAGAAGTCTAGAGGCATGTATGTGTTTCTGCATATATGGAGGTATATCAGCACATATCTGCATGTACACAGGTGCATGCACATAGCCACGGATAAGTATGAATTAGTTAATTTCTAAAGGTCCATTTCTAATGCCTGTTCTTATGACAGTATTTCATACCTGTGAGTTCCCACTGTAATATAAATTAATTCTCGGTGACATTCAGATCTCCTGAAAGGGATTGCAGCAGCCTCACACAAGAAGAAAGCACATTCATCAGGAAGATTATTTAATTCACAGCAATAGCCAGTGATCCACCGAGTACTAAACAGGCCATATATATATTACAGCAAAAAATTAACCTGATTATTAATTTTCAGGCGTTTTATACTCCTTCACTCTTTTCAGATAATACTCAAATTATTTACTTCAGTATTTAAATTCTGCAGGAAGAAAAGAGGCAACATCTCCAGCCACATACGCTGAGTGTCCAAATTCTACAAGTTGTTCAGGTACCTCTGCCTCTTTGTTTCTCCTTATTGGTCCCTACGGACCTTCCTGCTATTTCAGCAATAAAGAAGGTTTCTGTGTTTTGCAGACAGGGAGAAGTTACGAGTCATAGGAGGAGAGGATGAATGTTCAGGCAGAGTGGAGATTTGGCACCAAGGTTCTTGGGGAACAGTCTGTGATGATTCCTGGGACATGGCAGATGCTAATGTTGTATGCAGGCAGCTGGGTTGTGGATCTGCTGTGTCTGCTCTGAGTGAAGCTGCCTTCGGGGAAGGGACTGGTCCAATCTGGTTGGAGAAGGTGCACTGTAAAGGAACAGAGCTGTCTCTTTGGGACTGTCCTGCCAAGCCCTTGTTTGGCAAAAACTGTGATCATAAGGAAGATGCTGCTGTGCATTGCTCAGGTTAGTGACTGATCCTTTGGTTATTACACAGATCTGGGAAGGAGGTGGATAGAGGAACATTACGTTGGCTGTACATGCCAGTGACTAGCCCCTTCATAATTTTGACTGCAAGAACCTCACACATGATGTGAAGATGTTACCCCTATTTTTCACACTTGCCTCTTCCTTAATCTGGAATCACCTTCCTTTTGCAGGTGTGACAGAAACAACAGCATCACCCACTAGAGCAGGTAAAACATTCCTTCTTCCCCCTTTCTTTCTCCCATCAAATGAGGATTTAATGTCCCTGACACTGCATAGCAGGTAAATCAGCAGTATATTCCAGCTCATCAGAAAGCATCT
This sequence comes from Phalacrocorax aristotelis, assembly GCF_949628215.1. Lineage (NCBI taxonomy): Eukaryota > Metazoa > Chordata > Aves > Suliformes > Phalacrocoracidae > Phalacrocorax > Phalacrocorax aristotelis. The sequence continues at coordinate 133,301,551 of NC_134276.1, read as the reverse complement.
CCTGCAGCTTTTTGTAAAGGAGAGCCAAGTGGTACTATCCCCTGCTGCTGAATTCTAGCTGCTTGAGTACAACTGGGCAGCAAGGTGACTTGCCTCACCCTGACAGCATGGGCACAGCAGGAGGCTAAAGAGGGGCAGCCCTTTGGGTCGTTTGATTCTCCACCTGTTGCTTCTTCATTTCCATTCAGATCCTCCCCGCCACCCTGTACCAGACACTATGAGAATTTCAACACCTGTCATCCTCTGCATTATCCTGGGGGCCCTTCTATGCCTGGTCCTTGCCATTCTTGCTGGACAGATACGAAGGGCCAGGGCACAGCAGAGAGGTGGGTCCTTCAGGACTGGTATGAAATTCCTCCTTGACATGGCTGGCAAGTGTTTAGTTGGCTGAGGAGGCTGGGTGACTGAGATGAATGGCATGTGCTGCCACAATGAGATTTTCACTTACCATCTAGCAGTGAAAGAGCTCAGCAGTGCTTATCCTCAGTCAGCACCTCTCAGTGACTTTCTGGGTACCAACCAGGCGATGTAGTCTCCTTTAGGTCACTTCTCCTTTTCATGACCCCAGCCTGGGTATGAGCAGAGACTATTTGAGTGATCACTGCCTTTCACTTTCAGGCTCCAGACTATCCTATGACCCCTCCTCTGAGGCTGTCTATGAAGAGATCGACTATAACCTGATGAGGGAAAAGCAGGATATGGCTGGCCTCTCAGGTTTGTGTGTCTTGCTCTTGTCAAAGGAAAATTCCTCCTAGTGGCCCAGATCCCAGTCTGATACTTTGCAGATCCCAAATCTACTGGGAAACTGAAAATTCCTAGATTCCTAGATGAAGAGTGGAGTTTCCAGCCCATTGGACTCTGCCAATTCCTCTCCTTTGGACAATTCGTTTTGTATTGGTCAAACAAACAAACAAACATACAAACAAACAAAAGAAGGCTGTCACTGCAATTATTTAAAGCAGGAACAAATACAGGAATAATTTTTATCTCCCTCCCAGTAACTATGTGTCTCTGTAGGCTGCCTCTTGTCAACTGCTCATCTCCCTTTGTGGCTTGCCTCCATCATGAGCCATGAGAGGTGTTATGGGGCCCCTGAGGGATTCTTGGTTATTCCTCTGTAAGCCCTTTACCTTGCAGAAATAATACTGACCGCCCAAGAATCTGCTTAATTTGGGTGTTATTACAGTAGCCTACTCTTTTCCACATGATGCAGTCTTAGCAGCTAAGGAGAGTTTAATCTGATATCACACTGTTTCACATTTGCCTAGGTTCTTATACAGAGAGTTCAAAAACAAAGGCACAGTTTTATAGCGGGGACGGTGATGAAGAAAATGGTCCTGGAGATACTCAAGGTAATGGAAGCTGGGGATCCTACAAAGAAAGAGACCCAAAATCAGGGTAGCTTTTAATTTCCTAAGCATTATTGGTGATTAAAAATTTTTTCTTGCTGCACTTCATGTCCACTAACAATGTTTTGATGTGAACCAAAAACTTCTGTTTGACTCTTGTGGCGGAAGAACGTCATACAATCTAGTATACAAATGCTAGTCTTTTCTCCTATATGAGAAGCCGATAGTAAATGTTTGCTGGTAGTGTTGCACACTGCACAAAAAATGACAACTGCTTCTCCCAGAAATTGCAACCATAACAGCATGTAAGCTGTTGCTTCATTTCTGAGATAAATGGGGGAAACTAAGACAGAGGAAGAACATACTCCAAATAAGGACACTGGCATACCATTGGAGTTGATTAGGGAATTTTAATCTGAGTGACCTGAAGAAAATGCAGTTTGCCAGATGTGGAGGTTTTTTTATTTGAAAAAGCTGAGGGAGAGCAAGTGTTTGCAGGAGAGTTGCATTTTCCTGGAGCTGATCAAAAAGCCCTCTTAGCTATTGCCTGGCCTCAGAGAAATCAACTGCCAAAGGTACAAGCAGGTTTGGACCTCAGCTGCCCATACCCTTGACTCTCTGCTGTGCTATGTCTTCAATTCTATTTTCTATTGTTTTTTTTTTATTTTAAGGGGGTTTTGTTATTTAAAATTAAACTAAAATATTTTCTTTTCCTTACTTGCTTTGAAATGCTTATCAAGAAGGCAATTAATCCAAATAAGCACTCTTCTTATTCAGTTTGGATATTGAGTGGAAAGTGAAATAGCAGTGCTTTGATAGGCTTTTAATTTTATATATGCATTATTTTCATGTATATATGTATATATATATGTATGTGTATATATATATGTATATATATATATGTATATGTATGTATATACTATAAACTAATATCCTCTGAGGGATGGCTTCCAGTTAAGTACAGACTACAGAGCTAGCTGCCCCTCAGTAATCAGAGAGCTGGCTACTCACAGAACCAAGTTTGATGGATGGACTATTCAGTGAATAAGGAATTGGCTGCATGGCTACATCCAAAGAGTGGCAGTCAATGGCTCAATGTCCAAATAGAGATCAGTAACAAGTCGTCTCCCTCAGGGGTCCATACTGGGGCTGGTACTGTTCAATATCTTTATTAATGACATAGCTAGTGGGATCAAGTGCACCCTCAGCAAGTTTGCAGACAATACCAAGCTGAGTGTTGCTCTTGATAGCTTGAGGGAAGGGATGCCATTCAGAGGGATCTTGAGAGGATTGAGAAATGGGCAAATATGAACCTCACTTCATGAAGTTCAAGGTCCTGCACCTGGTTTGGGGCAATCACCAGGATCAGTACAGGCTGGAGCATGCATAGATTGAGAGCAGCCCTGTGGAGAAGGACGTGGGGATACTGGTGGGTGACAAATTGGACATGAGCTAGCAATGTGTGCTCACATCCCAGAAAGACAACTGTATCGTGGGCTGCATAAAAAGAAACATGGCTGGCAGGTCAAGGAGGTGATTCTGCCCCTCTGCTCCATGCTGGTGATACCCCACCTGGAGTACTGCATCCAGCTCTGGGGTCCTTAGTACAGGAAAGACATGGACCTGTTAGAGTGGGTCCAGAGAAGGGACACAGAAATTATTAGAGGGATAGAACACCTCTCCTATGAAGAAAGGCTGAGAGAGTTGGAGTTGTTCAGCTTAGAGAAGAGAAGCAGAACTGCAGATATTTTTCTCCAAAGGTTTGGCCTAAGTACATAAGCCACGTGTCCATAGGCAAATGGCCAAGCGTGGCTATTTAGCAAGACCATTTTAAATAAATTTAACAGAAAGTGATTAAAGCAAAGAAAAGACAAGGAAGCAAGTGCTAGACAGAGATAAACAGGGAGTAATTTGTAATTGCGCAATTATGAAATGCAACAGGGAGGCTTACTCTGAAATAAACCCTGTCACTAACTGCATCCTTCTCCAGATCTTCTTCCCCCTCCTGTCCCTCATCCATGTTGATTTATGCTTTCTACTTGTTACAGCAATGTATAACAATTATTGGAGCTATATCATTGCTGTCTGGAATACCTTGCTGTCCTCAGGAACATTCTTGGTTTCTTATCATTCATTATCATCATGATAATGTCAGTATTACAGGGCCTTATCGCTGGATCATCAGCTACTTCTCTCTCAAGTGGAAGATCTCTCCCTGTTATAGTTAATAACTGTACTGTTCCAGAGGTCTCTCCACTGCCTGGAAATACCCTGGAAGATGGTTATGATGATGTGACAGAAGCTCCTGGACCTAAAGATGCTTCTCTTTCTGAGCAGAATGAACAGGAAATCATTGGAATCCCTGAAGAAAGTGACAGAAACAAGGATTCACTGACAGGTGAGGCCAGAAGAGCAGTGCTGTTAGTTTTCATAATTTATGAACTGAGTACTGAACTCAGGGAAAATCAAGGTGGAGGGTACCTCAAGAGACCAGCTAGATTCTACCTAACCACTGTCAGGAAGGCACACTACCTGCCTACACACAGAGTGTAGGTTAGATGTTTGTTATTCTGTTCTTACAGCCACTCAGTAGCAGTTTTTCCATAACCTCTGCAGGTAATCTATACCCATGCTGTGTTTTCCTTAGAGCTATAAATTTTTGCCTGTGGCCTAAGTCTTCATGCATGTAAATTAAAATTGTTATTTCTTACTATAATGACTGTAGGGCTAGAGGAGTTGCATTCGCCTTTTTAACAGCCTTTTAAGTACTTGAAGTCTGTTAACATATCTCCTCTCAGTTCTGTTTTGTATTTTGTTTCTCTAGACTGCAGTAACCTAAATTAGTCAATTTTCTACTGAGGTCTTGTTGACTAGACCTCTGCTTATTATGTATGTCTCCACACAGGCTGTAGGTCCGTATCTTCCAAACAGTGTTTCAAAATCAAAATTTTGCAGTATTTCTGTACAGCATGATACTAAGACCTTACTAGTGTTAGATAGAGCAGAAGGACCACTTCATATGTCTTACAGGATATCCTTCTTTTTATGCATGCCAGTGTGACGTCTCCCTTTTTTGCAACAGCATGACACTCCTGACAGTTTTCAATGTCTGGCCTGATGCAACTCCAAATCCTGCTCTGTAAAAGACCACATACCACTAGACACTGATCTTTCTAGTTATGCAGTTGATTGTTTCTCCCTTCATCTGTAGTCTTGTAAGTGTCCTTATTAGATTTCATTCTATTTTCATCAAAACTTTGCCAAGACCATTTGAATTCTAATATAGTATGGTATAATCTGGAAAATGTAATAAGAACATAATAAAAACTTAATAAAAATACTTAGTTGTATGTAGGGCTGTCAAAGAATCTCACCTGGTCCAGTGAGCTACACTAAGAATACCACTTTTGACTGAATTTGTACCCAGTCTACAAAGGTTTGAGTTAGACCATATTTCTGTAGTTTACTTATAAAAATATCATATGAAGTAAGGGACAATTTGCTCTACTCCTTTATAAAAGCACTTTTAGATAATCAAAAAGATAAATCACATTTATCTGGTGTGATTTATTTTTGATAAATCCATGTTGCCTGTTATCTACCTGGTTTTTTTCCTATTTACAAGTAGTTTGTTTGTTCTCATATTTTTGTGAAGTTGAACTTCCTGTACCTCTTAGTCTTGTTTCTTCTCCCACACACCCCATATTAAAAATAAGCATATGTTGTTCATGTTTTCCCCGTCCTTCAGAGCCTGTTCCCTGTTTCTCTCTCTGTTCTCTCTTCTAAGTGTTTCTCACTTAAAGACAGCAGATGGTGGCTGGAGGATGGATTCAGTTAGGTTTTTATCCTAGGACTAAATTTTGTCAGGCCCATCCAATTCAAAAAGAATTAACAAAAATATTTAAGACAGAATTCTCTTTTTCCATGCACTTAATATAACTGTGGAACATAATCTGATCAGTGGCTGAACTCCACCTTTTGGGATAGTGAGAAATATAATTGACAGACTGAAGGCATGAAAAAATCAAAATATATTATGTATAAAGTTGTCTACATTTCTACCTTACTTAAATGAATGTTCAGTGTCTTTGTGAACCTCGCTTGCTCTCGACTTCATACAAAGCTGCTCAGTTGTATTGGCAACCTTCGCTGTTTGCCAAAACTGAGTATAGTTAAGGCACATTCATCTGTCTCATCGTTTGTTTGTCTTCTAAAAATCAGAAGATAGTAGGGGTTGCTAAATGCGGTCATCTGATGGAGGTTCCATGTGCCTAGGTCCAGCCAGTAGTGAGGCTGAGCATATGTAGGCATGCACACACATGCACGCACATATAATACATACATGCAGATACACAAGGCTGGCTTATAAAGCCAACAGAGAAAATACAGCACTCAAACACAAGCAGCACCAATGGCCTCATCCTGTTCCCCTCTCTGGCTGACCAGGATGAAAGCCTATTGTTAGAAAATGTGGATGTACACACACAATATGGATCCCACTAGTAGCTGGCTTTAGACAAGTCTATCCAGTAGCTGCCCCTGGATCCTAGGTCTCTCAAGTGCTCTCCCTGCACATGCTAACCCTGGATGCCCACAGACCCACTCCAGTTTCTGGTAATCAGACCTACACACACCCACACCCACACATATGCACATGAATACTATACTTCCACCAGTAACTGGCCTTAGACATTCAGCCTAGCTAGTAACTGGTCCTCAAACCCCCTAGCTTTCCAGTTACTTCACACACCCATATGCACACTAACACCCACACATATGCACATCCCCCAGTAAGTGGGCTTAGACATGCAGTCTACCAAATTACTAGCCCTTGGATCCCCTGATCTCCCCCAGTTGCTGGTGTCTGGGCATGTAAGCCCCCGAGTCCCACCCCAGTTGGTGGTACTTAGAGCTCTAGCCACTCCAGTCTCTCCAGCTGCTGGCACCACAAATGCACAGACCTCTCTGACCCATGGTCCAGCTCTGGCTGCTGGCATTTAGACCCCCATACACACACATACACACAGAATGGAGACCCCCCCCTTACTCAGGAAAACAGTTAGAAATGGAGTTTCATAAGACAGAACAGATGCCACTGATCAGATGCAGAGCATGGCCAAACATGCATACTGGCCAGCAGCCTGTTTACATGCCACCAACCCCTTTTATCCCCTTATCATTCTATTTTCTCATGTTTGTTCCTCCCCAAATGACAACAATCTCTCCTTCTTTGTGCTTTTGTTTCCTCCCCTAAGTAGCCCATAGTAAGTTTTCTATGATCCCAAGATGCTCTTCCCCTTTTTCACAATAAGTCTCATACCTATGTGGGAAACAACACCCCTCAGTCAGTAAGGTGGGTTACACCCTCTTAAGGGTTTCAAACACAGACAATGGGCTGAGCACACTACTGTGATAGCTCTGGGAAGCGCCAGATCAGGGCACGCTTGTGGGATGGAAAGGACAGATCTACTAAATTTGCAGTGTGTCAAATAACACCTGAGGCAGTAAAACAGAGTTGCGTTATTTAGGGATATTGAATAATTGCCTTTATTAGAACTGTTTAAAGCTAGATCAGCAACCTGTTTTCTGGGAACAGTAAGCTTGATCCTTGGATATGTGTACAGGTAGCAGGAGGCAGGATGAGACAAGCATTTCTCAGGTCTTTCACAGCCACACATATCTATGGTTCTAATTTCTGGAGAAGACAACGGACAGCCCACGTTGCCAGTGGTACAACTATGTCTACGTAATATGTACAAGATGGGCATTTATCCCAGTATTCTTCCCTTCATGTTTTCAGACTGGAGTACTAATGTGTCAGGAAACAGGACATCTGAGGCTGACAGAGATTCATCCCTTGCTCTTGAAGATACAGGCTATGATGACATTGAAGAGCTGGGACACTGACAGAGAGTGCTGAGCTGTACTGACCACTTTTGGAAATACACCTCTGTTCATAAAATGCTAATCGGGTACCAGTAGAATCAGAACAAACTGCACTTAGGATTAGTTTACCTAAGTTTGGTTTATTTGCAGAGAAGTGATTACATACTTAGAAGAAATACAAGCATGACTGTTAAGAAAAACTTTCTAATTTCCCTTATCATTTCTTGTTGCCAACACTGCCTGGACAGGTTTTGCTTTTTATTTCTAAATATTTTCATTGTAATTTTTTTTCTACTGAGTTAATTTTTCAGCTTATTATATTTTCTTATTACAAGCTGTTTAAAGCTTTTCTCAAATTTATGCTTCTCCTCACAGATACATGGGGCAGCTTCCTGGAGATTATTAGAAATGGAGACTGAACTGCAAGAAAATCATAAAAGTTCTGTTCTGTCTTTTGGATATTCTTGCTTGTCACACAGAATGTGAGGACTAGAATTAATTTTCTAGATAGTACTTTGTGAGACAAGAAACTCAGCAAGAGGTTATTTTTATCGTCACTTTAGATACAGGTCTGTCACCTGAATTATGTACAAGTGAATCACGCATTTGATTGGAGGGAAAAGTTTCTCTTCTCTTTTCTTCTTCTATACCATCATGACTTATTGTCTCCCAAAATCATATCGATGATACAGTAAGAGGAAGTTTAATTTCTTTCCACAAATGGCAAGTGGTGGTCATACCTATAGGTGTCTGTCATGTCATTTCTTATAATCATATGAAGGCAAACTGAAAAGGTCCACATGTTGATGGAACAGAAGATGAAGTCTTGTTGTCTTGGCTCCTAATGAAATTTCTTTCAGGTCCTGAAAGATAAATCCTCCTTTGCATTCTGTCATCTCTCTTGGCCTCCATTTATCCCTCAAAACCTGAGCCCCACCCTTCTAGTAGGCACTCCCCCTCTCCCCGAGACAGCTGCTAATTTATTGAAGAACCTTATTCAGATCAACTAATTTGCCTAGAGCATGCCAGTGTAATGATGTGTCTAGAAGAAATACCTGTGAGAGTCACCACGCTCTAGATGAGACTCTCATTTGTACATAGAAACAACAGTTTTTCTAGTCATCATGATATATAAAGAAATATGAGTTCGTCCCAGACAGCTGAGAAGACACACAGACAAGCAAATCCTTTCCCAAACAATCTCACTAACCTCATTCGCCCAACATCACGACATCCTACAACCCTATGCCAAGGACTGAGGCAGGGAGTGGTTGCACTGAGATGAACCAAATACTTCTTTGTATTCAGTGAGTATCCTGGCAAATCTGTGCTTCCCTGGATGTCTCCCTCTCAGCACTGAATGGAGCTTCCCGTGGAATATTGTGAGAGCACAGGAGTGCTCTTACTGCTATGATTCTGTGATGCATAGGATGTTTCTCTCTGTGTAACTTTATCCTTGAGCTAGACAGGAAGTAGTGAAGAAGAAATTCAAAAGGAATGAGAAGTCTGGCAAAGACAAGGCACTTGTTAAAAGAGGGAAAGCAGCCACCTTGACATCTAGCTCCTGGCAGAGTGGTTTACTTCCTTGGTTAAACCTAGGATCACAGGAGGACATAAAGCCATTGCAGCAGCCAAGCCTTTGAGAAAGGAATTCTTGCTGATTGCTTCTCCAGCAGCATCAGCAAGACCTGACAGGCATGCTGCAGACATGCTGTGAGACACAGAAGGAGGGAAACACATACATCCATGTAATTTAACGGCATCATGCTATCTGCTTTTCCTGGCTCACTAGCAGAAAAACTAGGAAAGCAGAAATAGTTGGTGTTTGCAAGGAATAGGAAAAGGCAGCAGAAACTGACCGGGGCAACCAATTCTATCCTAGAAATAGGCGTAGCAGACTATTTATCCCCATCGGAATTATCTACACAGGACTTCCCCTCTCTGGGTGGACCAGGTGACGAGGAAGGAGGATTCCCCTGGCCCTCAGAAATGGCAACACTGATGTCATCGGCATGATCCAGTTGAGCAGAGTACTCCCAGGTGATAGTATGTAAGGGCATATAATCCTCAATGTGGTAAGTGGACAAATCTTGGAATGCCCCCACAGTGTTAAAATTTGTAACCAAACTTCTATAGTACTATGAGTCCACCTGAATGGGACCTGCCCGAGGAAATTTTTAAGATAATGGGAGTAATTGCATTGAAATCATATTAATGGAACACAAGAATAATAAGAGGGGTAAAGTGGCTTAACTGTGGGATCTATCAGGCAAAATTTCTTCTCTGAGGGACAAAACCAGATGCTTACAGAAGTATGTATAAGACCTCCTATAAGTAACAGATCACTTCAAATTATGAGATCAGAAACAATATTGGCTAATGAGCAGGATGAAAACTAAAAGAATCAGGCTAAGGCTGAGCTCATTACAAATCCACCTTTAAAATTTGTGAAAAAAACAAAAGCAAAATAAACAGTTGCAAAGGTATAGCCTCAATTTTCAGAGAGGTTTAAACCTCATGCTGTCTGGATAGCAGAACTCTTGAGTATTGCACACAAATTTCAACCTCACCTAGTTTTACTCGGTTCGATCCCTCTAATCCTCCCATACCTATTTTTCTGTATACTGCCTTGAATCCTTTCTCTGAACCAACACTGCTCAAAAAATAATGTAAATAAGGTACATAGTGGAAATACACATTTCCTGTTATTAGATAAACACCTAGATATCCTGCTAGGAATCAAGAAGTGGCTGGACAGCACAACCCAGGGTCAGCCAGTATTATTTTAGCAGCACAAAGTCCTGTGTTTCTGAGGATGCTTGGGTAAAGATCCTGACCCAAGGGAAAATACACAATTTCTAAAGTGCTTGGACCCATCTAGGCAACCTTAAAGAATTTGCCCTTGACAAAAAAAAAATAACATGGACACACAGGATGGGTCAGGTTACGGTTTATATGTCACACTGGTGGCATCCCACCTATCAATACCCCCCCATTCCCGATAATTTAAGTGCTAAAAATAACAGCATTTAAAAGAGGTCACTGTGGGGGAAGAGGGTTGAAATAGCATTCAGAGACCAGCACCACCCCACCCTAGAGTACCAAAGTTCATTCACCAGAGCAGAAGGATTATGTTTTACTTTGTATTGAATTTACTTTAAATTAACTACTGAACCACCACAGACTGAGATGAGATACTGGAGTGGGAGACTGAAGGATGGAGATGCTGGGGTTAATCAGTTGGAAATGAGGCATGCCCGTCTGATAGATCTTTATGGTCTTATGCATACAGAGTCACAAACATAACTGAGAAATGATGAGAGACAGTAAGACTAAAAATCCTCAACAACCACTTGATGGGCCATCAAGAACCTACAGGAATAGCTTTGAAGAGTTGATTTGGACTTTGTAACCGGTAAGAAGGGGGAAACAAAAGAACATGAATATTATAGATATTTTATACCATATCTGGGCAGGGTAAGCAAAACAGGGAAAGAGTCAAAGGTAGGGAAACAGGGGAACCAGGGAGGAACAAAATGTGGGGAACAGAGGGGAAGAATAAGAGAGTCCATTTGTGTATAAGCAGCTGCTGGTCAGAACACTTGTCTGAAGGAGCCCTGTGCCTGATCACAGGCCATCCTACCTTACTAGTATTTATTAAATATCCTTCTGTTTAATTTCACCCCCTACCCCATGCAAGACTGTTCAAAGGCATAGGTGAAAGCAACTAGAAAGACCAGACTAACTGAATCAAATGTCAGCAACTCAAGTTAGATCACGGGTGATAGTGGCCTGTGTATTTGTGGTGCCAGCAGCTGGAGCGACCATGGGTCATAGGCCACATGTACCTGGGATGCCAGCTACTTGAAGGACCTGTCCATTTATATTTTCCCCTACCCTGATGTGCATGGGTGCGTAAGTGTAATTTGCTAGAAATCCTCTGGTAGGGATGAGGGAAATCTGGTGGCTTGTCAGAAGCAAGGCTGCCACAGCTCCATGACCAGTACAACCAGTAGCAAGACTGAGAATGTATCCCCAGTAGACACAAACAAGAACATACATATACAACACAAATCAACACAGTCAGACACACTCAGCATTCACACAAACACAAACAGAACCAACGAACCAACAGCCTCATTCTATCCTTGCTCTGGCTGATGATCCACTAGGTACCACGTGGATTCCCCCCCGAAGCTAGGATAAGACACTCAGTCTACGGAGTAGATGGCTGCTGGATCCTAGCCTCTCCAGTTGCTGGCACTTGGTCATAGAAGCCCAAGGCCACAGCCTCACTCTGGTTGCTGTTACAGGCCTCCTAACTCACTCACACAGAAGCATGGCCACACAAGTATACTGACCACCAAATTGTTTACATGCAAGTGGCCCTTTTATCCCCTTACCCTCTATTTTCCCACACTTGTTCCTCCTCCAGTCACCTAAACCCTTCCCTTTTCCTACCTTTGCTTCCTCCCCAAGAAGACTCCACAAGAAGGCCTGTGCAATCCCACCTCAGAAGATGCCAAAAGCTGGGTGATAAAGTGTAAAGTCAAGGAGGACAACTAATTGGGAAGTTTATGCATGTTGATAAGATCTAAAACTAAGTGTCCTTTAGGTCAACTATCCTCATTATAGTATTAAAAATCACATCCATATGCCAGAAAACCCCATACTCAAATAAGCCACTTACTCTCTGAGCATGTGCGGTAATTTTAAAGGGAGCTGTACCTTTAAGATGAAATGAGAAAGAAACTAACCAATGATTAGCTGGGATTCATGAATATTAGCTGTTACTGACACATTTAATTGTATAAATACATTGTAGTTTGTTGGTGCGGTGTGCTAGCTTTGTGGAGTTACCATCTAGCAACCATCTTTGTGTAAAAATGAAATTAATAAAATACCTCCACCCTGTATGTAGTTTGGCGTTTTGCACACCAGGCAAACGAATCTGCTTTTTCAGTAAAACAACAGGACCACACTACCTATACTTACATTTGTTTGAGTTCTGGAAGTGTTATATCTGAGTGTTGTTAAAGGCAGCGCTCTTCCTGTTGCATTCTGTGTAACTGGCCGTGTTAGCGTCCCCTCTGTGTGTGTGCGTGTGTGTGCGCGCACATGTATGCGTGGCTTGGATAATCTTAGAGACCTGAGTCAAACTCCTTTAACAGAAAGAGGAACAACTTATGCTCCACTCAAAGTAGCCAGTCTGACTCTCTCAGCCAATCCCTCTCTCTCTGTTTATATACATACATATAGCATGTAATATAAGCAGTAATTCTGAGCCAGCTTGGTTTCTCCAAGGGAAAAGTGAAACTCTTGATTGTCCATAGTATCAGTGAATGAAGTATTTAACAGCAAGTCAAGTGGATGAAATTCTCTGAAGTACTGAAAATCATTTAGAAAATATGTATAGCTGTTAATGTTAGCCCATGCTTACCATGTCATTTCACAACATGTGAAACAGCACATTTCCTTTCCAAGGGTAGAAATATAATGATCAATCAACATGGTTTCATAGATTAAACATGCTAAATATAAAGACAAACAGTTCTACTATAATGAACATCTTATTTAAATAAAACAAGTTTGTAAGCAACCACAGTTAGACACATTCATGTTTTAACTTCTGAAGAGGAATGGGCCTGCTTTCAGAGCTTTTGAGTGCTTGGAAGCCTATAAAACCCAGTGGGAGATGTCTATCCAAGAGCTGAATTTAGCCCAGCATGTTCAGTGTTGTTCATTCATATAAGGGACAAAGGAAAGACCAAAAGCTGAGACTGTTGATATACATCAGTTACTTCAAAGAGCAAATACTCAATGGTAGAAGAAGGTGGTAAGCAAATATACTGCATTTCCAGATCAGGCAGCATGAAAGATGAAATCCACTTCACTATGGCCTGATTGTCTCTGAACATGAGGAGTGACCTGAGGAAAGAGATGATGGGATTAGCAGAGGCTGTATGGTTTTGGAAGAGTTGACTTTGTGCTGTTACTCATGTACATCAGCCACGTTTAAAACAGTGAAATGAACTCACTGAATATATTAAGGGGATGGGAAGTAGCAAGATAATATTTTGCCACCACGTGCTATATGCTTCAATGTGATATTGAAATATACTTGACAAGATTTTTAAGTATCATTAAAGGAGACAGAAAGAGACTTGCAGATTATTTGACTGGTGTGTCTAACATAATACAAAGAAAAGGATAATACAAAAAAGGAAGGACAGTAATTGTTTCTGTGCTTTAATTGTAACATATGAATAATCTTAAAATGCCAGTGTACTTAGAAAAAATGGTTCATGAGTATGAATTTCCCAGCTAGTAAGAACTTCAATTTGTTACACCAACTGATTAGCTTTCTGGGGAAATTTTTTGCTTTTTTCAGTTTTACCTACCCTCCGCAGACTCCGGCAGGGAAGCCGTGCTCCCGGGAAAGCATGCCGGCCTGCTCCGCTGAGTCAGCTCCCGGCTTCCCTCCTCGGGTGCCTTCTCTCCTCCTGCCTCGCCATGGCCAAGGGCACAGGCTCCCTCCCGGCTCCCGCGCTCACCCCTCCTCTTCCTCCCGAGCTGAGCTTCAAAGGAGAGACAGCAAAGGACACCTCACAGCTGGGACCAGGCCCCGGTCACGCCAGGGCACGCACGGGCATGGGGAAGGACACAGAGAAGGGGCGAGACCGGACGAGCGGGGACTACGGCGACAGAGGCGGGAACGCGCACCGCCACCGCCCCCTGCCCGCCCCGGGGTGGTGCCGCTGCTGCTGGGGCGCACTGGGTAACGGCTGCGGGACGTGACGGGTCTAGAATGGGACGGACACTGGTGGAGCTCTTCTACGATGTGGTGTCCCCGTACTCCTGGCTGGGGTTTGAGGTGAGGAAGAGGGGAGATGGAGGGAGGCCGTTCCCGGGGCGCCCCGCCGTTCGCCCGCGGCCCAGGCCTCTCTGCCCGCGGCCCGCTGCGGCTGCTGGCACGGGATCGGCCGGTCCCGGGCGGTCGCTCCCGCCGCGGCCTTTTCTGCAGAAGGCGGGTGAAGGGCAGCTCGTCCGGCCGAGTCACGTGCCTTCCCACCCTGGTGTAGGCAGCACCCTTCCCACCTTACGTTTTGGTTTTATTTTTATCTCGCTTGTGAGGGTTATTTCGATTTCCTCCTCACGTGTTGAAACCCAGGGACGCTGAGGAAGCGTGTCTCAGCCAAATGGCAGCATGGCCTATGCATATTTGAGAGTTACTGCTGAACATTTTGCTTTAGGGATAGTTTCGATATTTAACAAGTGCAAGTGTCCACTCATGAGCTAGATCTTTTCCTTATTTACCCCTGCTTATACTAATATAGTCATAATACAAATGCAGTCCTTTTATATTTTCTGAGATCAGAGTTCTCTGGCAGCATCCAGAAAAGGCTTTTAGGACTATATCTAATATAATAGAAAAGGATTTATCTGCAGTGTCTATGTAATGCCATAGCTTATTTCCTAGCTACACTAAGCTCTATAGATATCTCCTGACTGTTAATCCATCAGTACTTTTTTATGTTGCAGGTGCTGTGCCGGTACCAGCACATCTGGAATATTGATCTACGCTTTCGTCCAGCTTTCCTTGGTGGCATAATGCAAGCAACTGGTAGGCAATATGGGGAGATTAGCTCTGTAGGGAAATACCTTCTTTACTAGTAGGATACTAGTGGGAAAGCACTTAGTGAGTGCAGACCCACAGAGCCAGCTTTAGACTAAGTCTTGGTATCAATAACAAATTAATTATAGGATTATGGAGCTCAGTAGTGACTACAAAATCAGCCACAAGAAATTTCATGCTGTGCAACTACACAGACACTGTTTGTGGCATATACAGTCTGCCAAAGTTCGTCAGTTCTATAACAGGATAATAATAACTTGATACGGAACGTTTTCCTAGAAGTTTTCTGTTGAATTCAAACTAGAATTCATTTGTGGAACACTTGCAGTTTGTAATATGCGTGAAGGATCCAAATATGCCACAAAACAGTACTTGTGGCCTTACTGGAACAAGTTAATCACTGAGACTTTTAATTCATAAATCATGAGATTAACAAGTCTCTACATTTGTTTACCCATGCATTAGCTTTAAAGTCATCTGTGTGAATCAATATAAATCCCTGCTAGGACATTTGTACCTTGGTTTACAACTGCTTCTGCTAACTTAAAGGGTTGATCTGTGCAAAACCAAAATAAATCATGTTTCAATCCTAGCGTTATCTTTGGAAAAGCTGTGTATGTTTCAGTAAGCCAATATGAAATTATACGCTTCCTTAGGCACATGTATGGATGAGGTCTAATTTGTCCAGTTTTGTTTTGTCCAGTGTTATTATAATACATTTGAAAATCTCAGCAGAACTTTTTCTGTAAGGTAACAAGCCCCCAGCAATGTTGCCAAAGCGTGCAGAATACATGCTGAAGGATGTAAAAAGGATGGCAAAATACTACCAAGTGCCTGTACAAATTTCAGAAGATGACTTCCCACGTATCCTTAGTACAAGTAAGTACAAGACTTAGCTTAGCTGATATCTTTCAACTCTACCGCTCCTGGTTCAAGTTCTCCCCAACAGTAAAGGTGAAGATTCATTCTATGTTCACAGCCTCTTCCTGTATCTGTGAGCAATATAAAGTATGTGTGTTTTTAAACATTAAAGGAACTTTCAGAGAAATATGCTTGTGAATGATACTGGCATGGAAGGTACTGTGAATCAACATAAGCTTTACTGTTTGCGAACTGTTACAGAGGAGATCATACTGTTCTTAGGTAGCATTTATGCAGGCCATACCTGTTCCTAATCCTGTGCCTTGTTTCAATATGTTTCTCTGTCTCCCCACTAATCCCAGGCAGTCTTGGGGCCATGCGCTTTATCACAGCCATTGATATGACACAACCACGATACTTGGAACCCTTATCTAGGGAGTTCTGGATACGTTTTTGGTCACAGGTCAGTATTTTATGAAGCCAACTTCTTGATCCCTTTCTCTGTCACCATTCCTGTCCCACTTCGTTCATATGTGCAATTCAAGCAAGAGAAAGGAAGTATCTTCTAATGAAAGGTTATAGCAGGAAACTTAAGGTCATAGTGGTTCAGGAGCCATTACAAGAAAAGAACGAGCTTATAGTCAGCTTAATTTGCCTTCTTTTAGGTATGTATGGTGAGTCTTATGGGCTGAGTGGATCAGTAGTTCATATCAGAAAGCACTTAATACATTCCTAGATTAGGTGACTTAAAACTTTTCCTGAGGAAATTTCTCCAGCAACTAGTACTGCTTTTACTTCTGTTTTCTTAGAAAACTTGCTTTCAAAACCAGAGCTCAGCTTTTGTTCTTAAGTACTGAATCACTTATTTTATTCTTTTGCCAGCATGAAGATATCAGTCAGCCGGAGAATATATTGGCTGTAAGTGTCTCCTTTTTGTTGGTGCTTCTGCATTTCTGATACAGATTCTTATTGATGGCTCAGATCAGTAATAGACATGAACACAGCTTATTCAAAAGTTCTGAAAATTTTCAGATAGAAAAAAGTGGATTTAATTTCCCTAGCAGCTTGTTTGGAATGCTTCGAATGACAATCAGAACCTGAATCTCCTTCTTGGTTAATTCATTTGGCGAGATACCCAGCATGGACAATGAATTATCTGTTAATACTGTTTTATTAACAGTAGTGAAAGTGTGAACAGTATCTCCAGAATGTATTGAGGTTTTGCTGCTATATGAAATCTTCAGGTGAAATGCAACACTTTGGGGAAGTTGACTTTCCTTGGAGTGATGGAGCCAGGCTTTACTATTAAGTTCAGTGCTGTACTGCCCTTTTACATGCTTAGAAATACATCCTTTGATGTATTTTCTTCTGCTGTTTAGATTTTGTTTATTACAGTAAAAGCTGTAATGGCAGCTGGGATAGTATACCATGAGATCCTCTTTAAGGGCTCTAATTTCTACATTATTTTTTTTAAGTTCTTGGAATATGAAGAGAGGAATTGTCCATCACTAGTCTCTCCTATCCAACATCCCTATCTGAAGCCTGAAACTTGCAGTCTTTCTGTTTCCCCGAAGTCTAGTCCTTGCACTTCAGCTTCATCTTAGTGTACCTTTTTTACCAGAATTTCAGCAAAGGTTTCCATTTTGCCTTTTCAAGAGGCAAGATTTGAAGGATATAATTCAACTGTGGTCCATTAACCCTGGTAGGCAGCTAAGCACTAACAGGCGCTTGCTCACTTCCACCCACTGCCCAGTGGAACAGGGGAAGAGGAGAAGAATAAAAGCAAGAAAACGTGTGGGTCGAGATAAAATTGCTTAATAAGCAAAGGAGAATTGGAAGGAGAAACAAAACAAAGGCAATCACTCACCATCTCCCACAGGTGGACTAATGCCCAGCCAGTTCCCAAGCAAAAGGCAGCTAACCTCCCTAAACCCTCTCGTCACTTCTTATTGCTGAGCATGATGTCATATGACATGGTATATCTCTTTGGTTAGTTTGGGTCATCTGCCTTGTTGTGTCCTCTCTCAACCTCTTGTGCACCCCCAATCTATTCACCTGGGTGGGGGGCAGGGAAACAGAGAAGGCCTTGACACTGTGCAAACACCCTTTAACAACAGCTAAAACATTAGTGTTTTGTTACAATTTAGCATTATTTTGGTCACAGATATAAAACACAGAACCATAGGAGCTGCTGTGAAAATTAACTCCATCCCAGCCAGAACCAGTACATAAATATATACAGAAAGTCCTCACATAGTCTCTGAATCCATCATTATTTAAATAAAGCAAGGACATGCAAAACTTCATACTCAAAAAGATCTCTGTAATTTAGTCACTGTTTGGCAGTCTATGAGTATACCCCTATGTTCAGCAAGGCAGAGAATAAGGCATCTCCCGGTCTGCTTGTGACTGTCTTCATTCACCCCTACAGTAAGTACTAGACTTTCTTCTCTTCTGGAAATACACCATCCAAAGGTTGGTGAGGGGTCATGGCCCTTTCATCTGAGTCCTTGTAGGTGAATTTGCTTTACACCTCAGTTAGTTAGAAAAATGGAATGTTGTTTACTTGATACAGTTCCTTAGTATTTTTTTTACTTCTTTTAGTCAGCAGTAACATCACATAAATTACTATAGAAGCAATGTATATAGTCTTTGAACCATGCCCCAGTCCACTTAAATACTTCTTCTGCCTTAACATGGGGAGGACCAGATACTACGTCTCTGTAAATATTGCAGTCTAAACATTGTGGCTACTGAGCATACACAGCATTTTGTTTTACTCCAGTGCTACACTTATCTCCTGTTCAGAGTGAATGGGAGCTCCTAATCTCCCTGATGTGGAAGTAGGAGAAGGTACAAGAAAATATGGATGCCAAATGAAAAAGTGATTGAAAGAAAGAAAAAGTCATTAACACCTGCATGTGCAGGATTACTGGTCCATGTGCAATACTGTAAGCATTTATTTTTTTTTAAAGAAAAAAAGGGCATGTCTTTCAGGTAGATGGCATGGAAGTTAATTTTTTTTTTTTAAGTGTTTTATTAAAATAGGTACTTGTAACTTCAACGTTACTCAATAAACATTGGACCTTTACCTTTGGCCACTTTATCTCATTCCTGTGTGGCGGAGGCACAGAGGAGGTAAAAACACTAAGCACTAACACTAGCAACTGTCTAACCTCTGTGACTTAGTCTTTTCCATGCAGTATCACTTACAGATCCCATGTGGCCACATTTGTCATACAAACTGTTTTTATCTTGACAGGTTTGTACAGTAAGATTTTCAGAACAACATTTTTTTTTTCTTGGCAATTTATCAGATAAGTGATTGGATCAGAGGTTAAATTTAGTATTTCTCTGTTTTTTCCTGGTTTTTTTTTCTGTTTAGGAACTCCTGGAAAAATGTGCAGATATGGGGCTTGGAAATTTAAAATATCCCTTCTACTCTGTATCTGAGAGTTGATAAATGATGAATGGGTTGGGAATACAGCAAGACAGTTGTGCAAGAAGTGCTTCAAGGGTATTTTGCAGTTTTTTTGGCGATAGACCTTGGGTGATAGTACTGAATATTAAATCAGTTTAACCATAGTAGGAATTAGAATATTTAGTATTAGAGTACTCTTAACTATATCATCTTTTCTCAGGTTGCTGGACAGGCTGGGCTATCGTCAGAGCTCGCCCAGAAGCTACTTGAAATGATTTCATCCCCTGCAGTGAAGAATCGACTGAAAGAGACAACAGAGGAAGCAATAAAATATGGGGTGAGATACTTCCTATGCCATTTGGCATCATAGAATCACAGGTTGGAAGGGACCTCAGGGATCATCTAGTCCAACCTTTCTAGGAAGAGCACAGTCTAGACAAGATGGCCCAGCACCCTGTCCAGCCGAATCTTAAAGTGTCCAATGTGGTTGAGTCAACCACTTCCCTGGGGAGACTGTTCCAATGGTTGACTATTCTCACTGTGAAAAATTTTCCTCTTGTGTCCAATCGGAATCTCCCCAAGAGCAACTTGTGTCCATTCCCCCTTGTCCTCTCCATGGGACTCCTTGTAAAAAGGGAGTCTCCATCTTCTTTGTAGCTACCCCTTAAGTACTGGTACATTGTCATGAGATCTCCTCTAAGCCTCCTTTTCTCAAGGCTGAACAAGCCCAGTTCTCCCAGCCTATCCTCATATGGCAGGCTTCCCAGTCCTTTGATCGTCTTGGTGGCCATTCTCTGGACCCCTTCCAGCCTGTCCACATCCTTTTTGTATAGTGGGGACCAGAACTGTACACAGTACTCCAGGTGTGGCCTGACAAGCGCTGAGTAGAGTGGGATAATGACTTCTTTGTCTCTGCTGGCGATGCCGTTATTGATGCAACCCAGCATCCTATTGGCCTTCTTGGCTGCAGCAGCACACTGTTCACTCATCTTGAGGTTTCTGTCCACCAGGACCCCCAGGTCCCTTTCCACAGAGCTGCTCTCCAGCCTGGTGGATCCTAGTCTGTGATTCTTGTGGATCACAGCTATGCATTCTTTCCCTATTAAGAATACTGGGAAGCAAGGAACAGTGAGGGTGATGATTAGAAAGCACTAGATAGACCATCTCTCTTAGGTGGCCTTTGCTTTTTGAACATGTGAAAGCCCACTGTTGTTGGCAGTTTATCTCATTGTCATCTGGGAGACCAAGGTTGACCTATTCAGCTCATTCCAGCTGGACAGTAAGGATGGGGAGCTACAGGACCAGTACTAAGAGATACCATTTATCACTACTTGACATAAAACTGTAGATTTATCAGGTGGTTTTTTTTGCTCCTTCAAAAGGGGCATACAGGCTCTGGAGAGTCCCCTACTTTCTCATGGCTCCATTAGACTCATCTTTAAGAATGAAGAAGGTAAAAAGAAGGGGAGGAAAAAGTCTAAGTTTTTGCTTTTTATTCCTGAAGATTGATCATGCATCTACAAAAATTTCTATCGTTATAACATTCTCTGTTTCATCTCCACGGTGTCAATAGGCATTTGGGATGCCTGCTGTTGTGGCACACTGTAATGGGGAACCTCATCTCTTTTTTGGCTCTGATCGTTTAGAGCTGCTAGGCAGCATTATAGGTGAGTGTACCTAATAACACTGCTTTTGGTTTTGTGCCTTCACCCTCTTTTAATGAAATATGTAACACAGCTAAATAAAACACTCTTAAGACCTTTCAGGTGTTGAATGATGTTGGGTATCATTCTCATTGGATGAAACTGCTGACTGGAATATATTTCAGTAGAGTTAGTGTGACCAAAGATGTAGTCCTTTTCCAAACTAGAAGTAACTTGTGTTCTCCATCCTCTCTTAGTATGTTCCAAGGCTTTGTGCTCCATGTGCCATTCTCAAATTACTACTGAAACTCTTTAGTTTTCAAAATGTTCATATTTAACCTTTTGGTCCTGGGCATTAAGTCTTGGCTAAGATTAAGACTATGGCTGATACTACTTTGTTTTTTTGTAGTTTTAACATTTTCATTTCATATCTGTTCCTTCTTAATAAAAAGCACATTATCACAGCTCCGCAATCCATAACTTGTAATTGCCTAACTACACTTTTAACAGAAATTCATATATTAACCATCGTTCTTTTCCTTTTTCTATTAATAGAATATGAACTTTAAATTTTTAAAGAGAGTTGGAATAGGTTGTGCTAACTAATAAAACTCAGTCACTTGCTTTTACGTGAGTTAGAGGGCATTTGACTATTGATCTCCAGATTTGGCACCTGTGAGAGTTTGTCACTAGAAAGAATTATGCACATAATTAGCTCTGATGCATCTGTTAAAGAATTTCAGCAGAAAATCTTAATGAAATTAAAATTAGTCATAGGCTTAAACAGATGGGAATTTTGGGGGGTTTACTTTCTTTTTTTTTCTGCATGGGTTTCTGATTCTATAAAAATATTCTTGATGAAAGTAAGTGAGGAAGATGAATACCCAACACCCACTATGATAGTCACTAATCCTAATAGGAGTGTTATGGTCTGGTTTCTAGTCTCAACTCCAAGGACTTCAACAGATTTTCCTTTTGTTTCTCTGACTCCCCAGCCTTCCATCCTCTTTTCCTTCCTTACCCTCAGCCCCGCAAAAAAGGAGTCCTAAAAAGAACTGGCTTCACCCTCATGGGAAGTGCCACAGACCTGCAGAATCTCTCATCTGTGACAGAGGGAAATAATTCTTCTGTATAGCTTCAGTTGTGACTAGAAGAGTGAAGGATTTATGGAGCTGGCTAAAGCATGCCAAGCAAGATATAAATCTGTATTCCATCACAAGTAGTTACCCTTGAAAAGAGGAGTAGGAACAGTCATCCTACTGCAGAAATGTGACTGCCCAATCACTTCTATGTATTAAATTTTAACTTTCTCTTTTGTGCTGCTTTGTCTTGCAGGTGAAAAATGGCTGGGACCAGTTCCATCAGTTCCAAGCCCCAGGATGTGAAAAGTCCTGGAGAAATATATGAGAGTGAAAATATGTATGTATGTGTTCAGTCCTCAGTGATTATCTGAATGTATCCAATTTTATGGAGAGATGGCTTTCTCATCCCTAACAGCTAACTTTACAGCTCAGTCTCATCTGTAATTACGAAGAAGTTCAAGGTTTGTCAGTATTACCAGTCTGGTGAGGTCTTTACCAATACAAATGTGCTTTTTTTCTTTCAACAAATTAATGATTAACATTAAAGATTAAACATTAAATATTTAACTCCTTGCAAATTAAACATTCTTATTTCCTGATTAGTTGTCTTTCTCTTACCCTAAAAGCATGAGGATTGAATTGTTGTTATGGGACCGCAGTCTCTGGATTTCTCGTATCTTCCTGCTTGTCCTTTAGAAACACACACATACACAGCCTAAGAGAAGCTGGCCACATTCTCCAAGATACTACATAGACACTAGAAGCACAGGACAAGGTATTCATGCTTCCTTTACTCTGCAGCATGGCAATTGGAGGGGACATGAGAGAGAAGAGCAAAGACAGAGACACAATTCAAGCCCATAGGAAAATCTGGGGAACGAATCAAGTATTTCAAAAGGAACTGCCCACCTCCTGGACAGTATTTTATACACCTTGCTCTGCAATGGCTGACATTTGAGGAGACCACCACACCCATGATTTCTCAGGCACCAACTCCAGACCTTGCAGGGGTTTTTTATTAATGCCAGTTTTACAGTAATGTCTTTGGAGAACAATGGTGAATACCAGAGTAACTTGAGTTGGTAACTGAACCAGACGGTGTTTTGCTTCCTCAAGGATGGCCTAATTGCTGCCTATCCAAAGGTGATTTGGATATGGCTATGAGGGACTTCCCATCATATAGCCTGCAGAGGGGAAGGTACACAAACAATAAAATCAAAACCAAAACACTTCATTTTTCACTCTCATCTTGGATTACAGCAGTTAGAAATTTCACACTGAAATAGTTTGAACCTGGCCCTGTGTTGGCTGAATTGGAATAACACACTCAAATTAATTTGATCTGTGTGAGGCTTGATTTCTCAACGATTCCTGGCTGTCTCTGACACATCACCGAAGGAAGCAGAAGAACTAGCAGCAGCTGGAATTCTGTTTTGTCTCTTTCTGAACTTTAAGGTAAAGCATATTCATGTTTGTTCATTTGAACAGCAAATCCTGGAACAAATCAGAAAAAAATCTGTACCCTTCATGTTCTTACAGCTGTCAGTGTTGTGGGAGTATCATTTGTTCCCCCCATCGGCAATTTTTATTTCTTGCACCTCTTTCAGCTCTTCAGGAAATATCCTATAATTTGAGAACTCCTTCCTCCTTTCCACCAGTGCACCCATTAGTCTTTGGGCAAATCCAGCCTGGAATTTAAGGAAATCTTCCTGAGATGTAAGTGGCTGCATTCATTTAGGGGTTAGAATGACAGTGAAGTTACGTATGTGCACGCCATAGGTTTTCTGAGTCCCCTGAAGACACGTTAAATTTTTTACCGCTTCCCCCTGAAATTTGCTATTCTCCAATTTGTGCTATCAAACTGATTGTGAGGTTGTGATAAAAATTGAAGGACTGAAACATCACTTTAAGCCAGATCACCCCAGCAACCTGGAGCCACTGACATAGACAGTGCTGTCTCAACTGGGTAAAATAGGAGGTAATGAACTCTGGTGGGAAGGTGGGGAGAATGCAAGGAACATCTTGAAATAATCTCATGGTGAAAGCCAGGTCTCATGAAACTCTCCCTTTGAACCAGCTTGACTTAAAAAAAACAGCCTTGTGACATAACATTGTTGATTTGGCAGATGGACCAAATGAGATGGGATCTTACAGGCTGCTATGTATTTCCCTAAATTACCTGAAAGGCCCTTAGATCTACTTGAAAGCAGTGGAAATGAAATGCTCAAAGCTTTAGGTACTATAATAGTACTTAAACACTACTGAGATAAGGAAAATCTAAACTCAGCATTTTCCTTACATTGCTTATTGCCTGTGCTAACGGCTAGTAAGCGGCTACCGCCTTTGCATTTATCTCTGAGTACACATACTGTTGCAATTCTGACTATATCTACTTCAAGCAAAAGTTGCCTGTTTGGGAGCTGAGCTTTGAGGAAGTTCTGCCTCTTGCTTAGGCAACCTTACTCCTGCATTAGAGACCTGATTGTAAGCACAAGCTCTTGGCAGACACTCTGGTGATTACCCCAGTAAATACTGGCTGGCAGCTATGCTGTCATTCTCAGTACTTATCTTTGGCATAGGGTGCATTTAAGTAGTCTCAGTGCTGATTATCAGCTTTTTTTACCTAACTTCCCTTTCTGATCTTCTGTCTGTCAGTCTGCTGCAACACCAATGGCCACCACCACGTGGAGTTGAACTGTTTATCTG
The DNA here is from genome assembly GCF_949628215.1 of Phalacrocorax aristotelis. Taxonomy (NCBI): domain Eukaryota; kingdom Metazoa; phylum Chordata; class Aves; order Suliformes; family Phalacrocoracidae; genus Phalacrocorax; species Phalacrocorax aristotelis. Next base: position 133,276,967 of record NC_134276.1, on the reverse strand, counting down.
ACTGCTCTGAATACCACCAGTGGCAGCGCAGCTAAAAGTTGAGCATTACATGAAAAAACATTGATGATATAAACTGTTGTGTCTTTTTACCAGGCATGGGGGTAGATGCTAAGCAGTAACAAGAACAGCCAGCTATTTAGGAATAGCTGAAATAATTTCCTTCCATAAAGATGAGACTACTACTCCTTATCAGACTAGTTTTGAGCACCTCACATCCACATCACTTTCAAGGTAGCATGCTGTTTAACTGTCAAGCCAGAGAAGATACTGGGGCAAGGAAATGGACTTTGAGCTGAAAGAGAGACACTCAGCAACACAGGCAAAACTGGACTATGAACTCTAGGGAACAAACTCAGAGTAGTGTTCCCCTTTGCTCTATTACAGACCTCACCAGGACATCCAGTCCTACTTCCTCTGCCTGGAAAAGCTGTGAAACTGGCATGGAAAAGTACATCCTACCAATGCTAGGCTGAAAGCAAACAAGCAAGTATAGAGATAGGCACAAAGTCACAAAACAAGCAAAAGTGGTTCAGTAAAACAACAAAACCATAGGAAGCAGAGGATAGGTGCAGAGAAAGCTAGGTGGCTGAGCAAAGGAAATGGAACAATGAAAGAAAAAGAATAAAACTGAGCATAGATTAGGGCAGAGCATTTCAATGGGAAATGTTGTTCCCTGAGAGGGAGCAGGCAACCAAGGCAGAGCCTAAGTAGATTAAACAGGCCAGAGTTAGCTGGCCATGGAAGGGGAAGAAAGTATAGAATTAGCTCTATTTACTGTGGAGCCATGCAGTACTTGCTACACTCTTTCAGTGAGGCCAGGGATGGCCCAGGGGTGTACCTCCGCCCTGAACCACCAGCCTGCGGTGGTGCTCCATGCCCGTCACCTGTGCTCCTCACCTCGTGTGCACCAAGGCAGTCCTCCAATGGTGACCTCACACGCAGCCCAAAATGGAGGCCTACAGAACAAGGCAGTTCTTTAACCTTCCCCTGCAAGCACCTACTTATTGTCCTTTCAACCCTTAGCAAGCAAAGCCTCCTAAATTAATTCTTTTTTTCTCCCATCCTTATCTCCATGCAAGTGAAAATGAAACATTTTATTAAAGCACTTACTGGATTATGGTGCTGAGCATCTGCTTTGCTGCCTTTTCCAGTGGAGCCAGCAACACTGCTGGAAGGAAGCAACCTGCTTCCTAGAATGGAACCAAGCACAGAACAATAAAGAAATCAAGAGGGTATCCCAGGAGCTGCACACATAGCTGGTTTTACCCCAAACTTTTCACAGACCTGTGGCTCATCCACAGGTAAGAGTGAAAGGAATGTATCTACACCCAACTTGACTAATGTCATCTTGACCTACTTCTCATTCCAGCTTGGGAAGTGTCTACTTGGCTTTCATTTAAATTATTAACGATGTATTCTTAGTTCAACCTCCATCCTGGGCGCTTAGAATAGTTTAAAATTATTAAATATAATTTCATAAATAGCATAGTTTCTGGGAGTTTATACATAGCTGTATTACAACAGTAAATCTGTATTATACCTCTTTGAATCAGAGGAAAATAAAGAGTTTGAATTAAAGAGTTGGTGTCAGTGTGGAATGTGCTAAGGGGGCAGAAGGAGGAGATGATAGACTATGATATTATACCTATCCACCATTCAATCAGGAAAGTTAAGAAAGCTGTAAAATTCAGCTAATGAGGGATTCCTGCAATAAGATGGTATGTCAAGATGTTCTTTGCAGGAACATTTTTTCCTTCTTGAACTACAGATGATCATCCAGTATTTTCTAGGGAACAGATGAGATGCAACTGTGTTTCAGCAGTTTAAAGCAAACTACCCCCTTTCCCAGTTTCATGATGTAATTTAAAACTGAGGTTTAAAAACAAAACTGGTAAGTCACTGCCATTTGTCTAAACTGGCTTTAAACAACAGAAATTTGCAGTACCAGAATCCTTATCCGTTTTGTATATATCCCAGCTCCAGTACTTTGAAATTTAATTATGATGTATGTTTGTAGCTAGGGACTCATAGACCAAGTAGCTGAATAAAAACACATCTAAAACAACTATGCATATTAACTAACCTAGAAGCGTTAGGGAGGGTTATAGCTGGATTTACATCCTGACCTTTGAGGCTAGGGGGGAAGTCACCTCTGCCTCATGTGATACACACTGCATGAGAGACATGTTGGTGCTTTAAAGCCAACTCAGAAAATATCAGTCTTGGCAAAGGCAGTTCTCTATGTCTTTATCTAGCTCTGGTAGCATAATGACCACAGACTACTGTCATTTTTTTTTTTCTTTTCTGTAAATTTGCTCTCTCAATCTGAATGGCAAATTGGAGAATCCAACAATGTGTACATGGGTTAGGAATTCTAGAGTCATTCAGCACAAGAACAAGAATTACAGTGGGCATCCAAAATGTCTTCGGTTTCATCATTAAAAAACATCAGTTCAGTCTGATTTTGCACAGTACATTAACTGTGACTGAACCGTTATTGTATAGCTCACTAAAGGGCAAAACTAAAACACCTGGATGCCCCTCTGTGTCCCAAGGTGTTTTCTTTGCTTTCAGTTTAGCATAACTCTAGCATTTCTCCAGTTTGTTATGCTTGGTTATGGATAATTACAGTTCTTCCCCACTGCATCGATTAACCCAAATTACCAATGCTCATTTAAATGTAATTCTGTCTAGGAATATTAACATGTATTGCCACACTTGATCTTTTGGTAATTAGTCTTCTTTTTGGATTGGTGTACTACATAACCAGAAGACTTTTTAGTGTTTGCAAAAATGAAAATAAATATATCATCCCTGTGGTTTTTTCCTAATTTTTTCAGCACAACAAATTGCTCTTAATCCTGTCCTTTTCTAGCTCAAGAACTGTCAGAATTTCTAGAAAGTAAAATTTCAGTCTCTGAAATTCCTAAGTGTAAGATTTCACTTTGTGCTTAGAAAATGCAGGCTCAGCTCTGCTACCTCATGTACCTCACATACACACGTAACCTTTTATTTCCTTCTTCCCTGCTCCCTCATCTATTACCCCAAACACATTCTAAATGGTGTGGATTGTCACATCATCAGGCTTTCTTACTGCAATCAGCAATGGCACTCAAGACATCTCTACAGTCTCCTGATTGGGTGAGTTGATTTCAACTAGTCAGAAAAGTATCCACTATGTCTATCCCTTTTAACCATAGCTCTCCTGGCATAAATCTCTATACACACCTGCACGTTTATTGGTGTGCCTTTATATACTGCTTTGGTTTTTTTAAAAATTTCTGCACTGAAGATATAGGAGTAGATATGGTACAGCAAAAAAAACCCACCACTCCTGCAGGATGCAGCTGTCTTACCACACCAAGGTACTGAGAAACCACAGTGAAAGTTTTGCAGTGACAGTGTCAGATTACTGCCATTGAAAATGGAGTGTATAAAACCTAAAAATTATGTTGAACTTCACATCACATCCTCTGTAATGATTATTCTCAGTGATGTATATTAATGATGTATGTACCTGCGGGACAACAAGGAGTCAGCAGATAGAGAAACTATCTAGGAAGAGCAGCAGAGGCCACTGGAAAGCATCCCTACTTCTAATATCCATAACAAAAGGAGAACAACTAGTCTAAATAACCTAGCACTCTTCTAGTGGAAAGTATATTGAGTCAGCAGTTTTTCCCCAAGCTTCTCCTCTGAGCTGGGAGCTCAGAGCAAGTTGGGCCTGTACTATCAACCTAGCACTTGGATCTGAACTTCCATAGCTCAGCTACAGCTCTACGATCCAGTGGGATTTTCTGGCAAGAAAAAGAACACAGGAAAGAAAATGTTGCTCAAGTGAGTAAAGGGATAAAAGGAGAGAGAACCCAAGGCAATATAATAAATGTTTATAGTGCACCACTTCCACTGGGCTTTACATAACACAGGTAGATGGGCATCATAAGTGGATTTGTGGAAAGATCACGCTTGGATTAAACTATGGGCTGTGGCAGGGGAGTCATAAGAGCACTGTTAAAAACAGCACTGCACTATCACAGAATGACAGATTGGAGGGGACCTCAGGGATCAACTAGTCCAACATTTCTAGGAAGAGCACAGTCTAGACAAGATGGCCCAGCACCCTGTCCAGACTACTCTTAAAGGTGTCCAACGTGGCCAAGTCAGCCACTTCCCTGGGGAGACTGTTCCAATGGTCGACTGTCCTCACTGTGAAAAATTTTCCTCTTGTGTCCAGTCGGAATCTCCTCAAGAGCAACTTGTGTCCATTCACCCTTACCCTCTCCATGTGACACCTTGTAAAAAGGGAGTCTCCATCTTCTTTGTAGCTACCCCTTAAGTACTGGTACATTTTCATGAGATCCCCTCTAAGCCTTCTTTTCTCAAGGCTATGTCTGTGCCTGAGAGTGTTCTTGGATAAATGGAGGGCAAGGGGAGCTGCAGTTACCCACAAGGTCAAAAGGAATGTGAAATCTTTTTCTTGATGACAATAGACAATTTCTAACACTCAAGCAAAGCAAACTAGTTTGCATTTACACTAATTTTCTGCCCCCATTAGTATTTCTCATCACAAGTAAACACAAGCTGTTCATTTTTGACACGGAACCATCTTTCACACCTGCTTGGCTTCAGTGCAGTGCCTCAAAGGCAACAGGAGTGAATAAAGCTCAGATATTTTCTGAGGGGAGCTGTGGCCTGCTCAGAATAATCCCCGACCTGTGGAAACAGTAGCTTGACAATGCTATGGTGATACAGTGAAAACCCTCACACCACCAGGCACAAAGCAGCTGTTGCGTTTATGATGTAATTTCCAGATTCCTTCAAAAAGACACAATTTCATGGTTTTGGACCTCCTGGCCTTATAGTATTTATCACTCTTATTCTGAGCTGATGACACTGCACTCTTTCTTCCTAGCCTTCACCACAAGGATCTACAGCAGCTTATTCCCAACTTCTGCTTCTTAATAGCAGCTCATTAGCTATCTTCTGGTATGAAGGTTCCTGACATGTTGCTTTTCAATATCACCACATTTAACACCTTTATGTCTCTCCTTCAGGACAGACAGGCTCAGTATATAGCACCCCACTTCCTAATTATAGCACACAGCATGGCTCTTTTCTTCCTCTGCATGATCAATAACTCCACTTGTTTTCCCTCTTCTTCCAGAGTTTCAGTACCAGCCCCTTGGGTTCTCTTGTGCCTCTAAGTGTACAAGCACTCATGCTGTCAGTTGTTCTACAGAAGTGGAGAAATCTTCCAGAACATCTCACAGAACAGAGATCTCTGCAGAACATCTCACAGTATGCCATCTTCATTGCTGTTGCTAAGATACAGACAATTTTAAGCAGGGATCCGAAGGCCACTCTTGATGGGCTGCTGCAGAGATTGAGACTCTCTCTTCAGAGTAAATTGGCTCCACTTTCTGATCCTTGTAATCTTTTTCAACAATCCTGTTTCACACAGTTCCTGTAAAGGTTTCACTGTTCCTTCCAACCAATTCTCTTTCTTGCTATCCAAATAATCCCTAGTATCTCCTACCATCTCAACCGGCTCCTATTCCAGAATCTTTTAGCAACAAATGTTGAGTTTTGCCTTCCACTGCTCCTAATGACTTCCCAATCTCAAAAGCTTAGTCTTTTCAATCATTAGTCTTTTCCCAAAATTTTATACAGTCCCTTCAGCCTCATTCTCAAAAACAGACTGAAACTGATTTAAATTTTTCATAATTTTAGCTTTTGTTTGATGTTCAACAAGAAACTCTTCAATACAAAATGGTTCATTTTAACAGTGAAACACAACTGCAAAGAGGATCTGAGATCGGGTCAGCCGATACAACCTCAACAACAGATACTGAAAAAGTTCTGCCTACTATGGGACTAAAGCAAACTTATAATGACTGTAATAATCTTTGCACCATGAATGGATCCAAGCTGCCTTTAGTACTTGATTAAAGTTGAAGTGGTTGATTACACTAAGAGACCAGCCTTAGCAGTCAAAAAGTTCAGTGCAGGTTAGCTACCTGATTACCCATCTCCTCAGGAGCATACTGCTTTGTTCACGAAGCATTGTTCCTGTAATTTCCATATCCAAACTCTAGTTTATAAAGGGGCACTGCATTCAGAAAAGCAACCATTGAGATACATCCTCTCCACAGAAACACATAAACACATTCATTCTTTGCTATCTACTGTAACTTCTTCTGCAGTGCGTAGAGCTAGAGCACTATTTATTTATGCTACTGAAACACACTCCCCCTTCCCATTTTCTCGCCATTACAGTTTGCATGCTAGCTTGTCTCCATATTTTTCTGAGCCTATCATCTACCTATGCTTCTCAAATTTTAAGTATAGTATACAAAAGATTTTGCCAAACAAATGTGGCTCAACCTGACATACACTTCTAGAAGGATAAGATGAGATTTTTTATGGTTTTCTTTCTTTTTTACCTGGTGAGCTGGAAGTACTGGGTGTGCAGTCACTGTCATCCAGCCACATACTCTGAACCATTGAGTCCTGTTTTGGAGGGCCCTCAAGAGAGCACATCAGCTCCTGGGGAGGGCAAAGAAGACATGTTTTAATAATGCACTTGGTAAAATCAGGAAGGTATCCTGGTTGCTAGAGATCATACACCCACCCTGTCATTCTCCTCTTCCTTTGATGTTTCATTTTCCCTCAAACCACTGCAACAACTGCTTACACTGGATGAAGAACATGAGAATGGCTGCATCACACAGTATCCTGAAGCCTGACTCCTGAGCATTCTGTGAAATGCAAGTATTCAACATCATCATGCTTATTGTTACACACAGGCTTGCACTTTTTGTGACGCAGCTTTATTATATAGCAGTCAAACAGTAAAAAGAAATTATTCATTCACAGGAACTTTTTCCACATAGGAACAAAATTTAGGTGAACTGGCTTGCATTCCTTAATTTCTAGTTGCTACTTCATTTAGTTGAAACACAACTTCTTGTTTCTGTTCTGAACAACTGTATGAAAGGACAAGACTAACTGAATTTTTAAGTCACAGACGGGAGTGTCTTAAAGCAGAATGAGTCAAACCACCTGCATTTAAGCAGTGTTTACCTCTAGACATTCATTAAAATCAGGATGCCTTTATTTTGGAGATCACAGATTTTAGGATCCTAAACACAACATGACGAGGTGTTAAACTAAGGGAAGTCACTACCCAGCCTAGGCCACCCATTCCCACAGCCACTCTCAGCCTATTGTGTTTGGTCTTATTTGAAATGCCAGGGGACTATAAAAGCGTATTTTTTTTAATGTCATAGAGCTTATAAACTGTCACTGCAGTGTTTCTGGACAGTTGTAACAGAAGGAGTCAGGAAAGCATATAAACATTAACCTGTATTACAGAATGGTTAACTAAGAAAGTTTAAGGAAGCAATGGGGAGGCAGAAATGAATTACTGAGATCTGCATTAGTTTAGGATGTCTCAGTGCCAAACTATTAGGATCAAGTGCCAAGTTCTTACACAGACAGGTCAGAACCCTCCTCCTGCTTACATATAGGAACATACCTAGGTCAGGATGTCCATCCTGGTGATTTTGCATGTGCCAAGTTGCCAGTAGACTGGCTCCTGTAGGTTCATCCTACTAGACTTTTAGCTCCCACAGGGTCATTACACAGGGTTCATTCAAAGTAAACTGTATTGTGTCACTTGACCGCCACTCTCTCAAATGTCATGGACATTGAGGTAGTCTGATGCATGTTTTGTATCTATCAAGAAAAACCCTTAAGGGCAGCTTCTTGCAGCTTAGAATTTGAGATCCACTGCTTGCAGTCATTTAGGAGAAAGAGCAGTCCATGAGGCTGATATGCTTGCATGGTAGAAGGTGCACTGTGCATGTAAGCATAACATTTATGGTGAAATACTCACTACCTGCACAAAAGACCGGCCAATGAGAGAGAGACGAAGTGCTTAAAATTCTTAAGAAACCCAAAAAAGCTAAGAGAGCCAAGAAAGATAAGACACCTTTAACATACTAAATATATTTATTCCTTCAGAAACACTGCAAAATGTGGCCAGTCTTGACCTACAAGCAGCAATGAAACCTGAAGTCCCAGGCATATCACATGCCAGCATGCAACAGGGAGAACAGTAATGATAAGGCCAATATAGGCCAAAGATATTTCCTCAGGAGATTAGGAAATATATTTTGGAGAAAATGAAGGCCAACATGCTTCTCCCTTGACAGAGCAAATCAATAACATTAATTTAAGTGAGCTGGGACCTAGATTTCCACACAGTATCTCCTTCTCAGCATCCTTCCTCAGCAGGTTTCTCCATCCTCATTCTCTGCACTGCACTTCCTGACCTATGTCATCCAAAGGCACTAGAGGCAGAGATGGAAACATGTTCTTCTGCTCTTGCCTTCTGTAGGCCAAGCTGTTCTCTTCTCTCTCATCTGAGGGCAGGGGAAGAGAAGGGGAGGCACTCAAGGTAGCCTCCTTCCCCAATCGTTAGTAGAGGTTGGTTCAGTGGCTGCTGATCAGGCAATGGGAAGGGCATAGAACCAAAATTCTCCAATAGGAGCTATATGTCCATCTCCCTTTCCCAGGATTCCTGCCCCAGGAACTGCCAGTGGAGCATTACTTGGTGCCACTTGTCTCTCCACAGTCCTTGAGGTCCTCTAAGTAAGTTCATGCTCCTCTTAGCCAGGACTCTCATTTCACCCCAAAAGTCTTGCCAGTATCTTCAGTGAGGTAACCAATGACTGAGTAGCATCCGGTCCACTCCTGATTGGCTTGATGTTCCCACTCAGATGTGTCTGAGGAGGGAAAACACACACACAAAAAACCCATGTACTTTTCCTAGGATTTGGACATATACAGTACAGTGCTTGATTTTTCAGATGCAACCCAGAAAGCCATCTGATCCTGAGGAGTTTTGCTACCGGGTTACTTAGGCTGGGTTCATTCCTTGAGTCTGTCCCTTGGGAAGAAGCATTATTTGGAAGGCTATATGGATGGCGGAGCAGAAAAACTAAGGACAATTGTCCCTGCATGTGGGTGAGAGGACACTGGTAGCCCAAGTGAAAAATGCAGTTTCATAGACTGCAGGCTGATCACTGTAGAAGGTTGTGTTGGAAATCAGCATGCGAGGGCAGAAAGTAAGTGCTGATTTGAACACATATTATTTATGTGTTCCCTTTGCATTTATTTCCAGGTTGGGTTTAGTAGAACATAGATGAAGAGTTTGATCATTCAAGTCTGAAATCCAAAATGATGAAAGACAAGCAGCAACATGCTGGACATTTTTGTGATAGAGAAATTTCCTGTGATGCTACTCCCTGGCAAGAACCAGGAGTGGATTGATGACATACTACCATGGATAACATTTTTGATATGGGCTGCGTAAATTACTCTAGAAGCAGCTGGAACTCTTTTCGCATTAGAAATATGCCTATATCATGATCCTGATTTGTGGTTCCACAATTAGTGAACAATAAATAGATTATTGCAGTAGAACTGTCCCTGAGACAGACTGTTAGAATTACACTCCTGGCCTGTTCCTGCAATTCTGTCCTCATACTGTCTTGGTGAAAATGCTGTGCTTTACACGGTAGAATTATGTATCCTTGATGCCCTGTTCCAGATGTGATGCAGAAGGGATGACTGCACATGGGCTGGTCTCTAACTCTGAAATCACAACTCTACCTCTGGCTAATCACCAACTGTGCAAAACTCCATGCCACATCCCACCTCGTAAACAAACTGTCCAGGAATGGGCTAAACCACCACAGCTGTGAAAAGACTTTTTCTGGTTATCTTACAAGTGGTTTTGAGTCCGTGACTAGAAAAAGATGCATAGAGAGCATTATGGGGACAGAAGTAAACAGACTGCCAAATCATACAGGTCATGCCTCATATGCATAAACAATATTCATGCAGGTATCGTTAGTGAAATCCCATGCTGTGTTTGTTCTCTGAAAGCATGTGATATCAATTTGAAACAGCCATTGCAGCTGGCTCAACTCCTCAGGTGGAGAATGGGGGAAGCTCGCAATCAAATGTAGAAGTCAGGAAGAGATGTTAAGAAAGCTCCCTCATTTTTTTCCAGGACACGCACACATTCTACAGTAGGGTAACCAGGACTAGCTGAGCTATGAGATGCTTTCTTACTAGGCAGAATTCTTGCTCATTATGCAAGTTTACTTCAGCTACCTAATCAGAGCAAGAGTCCCTCACATGTGCCTAGCCAGGAACTTGTAATTCACTAACAGGTTTCCAGGCAGGATGAGGAAGGGGAGGTGGAATAATGTGGTAATACTGGAAGATGGGGGTTGCTGACCAATCAGCAGTTCCATGTCCTGCGTCCTCTCTTGTCCTTGGCTGCCAGAGCTAGCATCTTAAGTGGTCTGTACCTCTTAACTGTGCTCCCACCCTCCTCCCCACCAAAATTTTGGACACACACTCAAGGCAAAAGCTAGCACTGTTGTAAGGAGCCTCATGCAAGACTCAAAGACATAATTTTTGCAAGTGTGATCAGCACATCCCGGAGGGATGCAAACAACCTAGCAGCAGATGCCAGATGAGACCAAGATAAAGGGAACTAAGGACATCTGCACCTAGATGAGAGTCAGAGCACCAGTGGAAACTGACACATCTTGCAACACACTGTGAATGAATAGGTATAACTATTCCAGGAAATCTAATGCATATGTATATAACTGAGCAATATAAGCTATGTCTGTCGCGACTTGCAGCACGCACACTAGGAGGAATTATCCCCTGTGCATCCGGCACCGTAATAAAGAATGCCTGCTTCTTAATACTACATTGGTGTTAAGGAGTTTTATTCCTGATTTCGGTGACAGTATCACAAAAACATACTTACCAGAACTCCGCACATTGGCTGTGACAAAATTCTGGGCAGCCCTAATGCATACAATTGGTTCGCTGAATTACTGCAGATAGTCACCAGTCTGTAATTCTTAACAAGCATTGGGTCTAGTTAGAAGGAAGGCACTTTCTTGTCAGACTTGGCACCTGCAGCAACTACAACCATACAGGCCTGGCTCTAGGGCACCTCCTGAAACTTCCTTACAGCAGCCCCAGTTCTGAGAAACGGACATGTCCTACTACAAAGTACTCAGTGCCCTTTTTGCTAGAGGTCTCATCCAAGTTCTCATGAAAAAAAATCAGGTGTGGCAAGCTGTTCCAGGAAGGCAGCTGACTTCCTGGATTTAGAGACAGGCTACTCTGGAGTCTTGGAAATGTAAATGTGTGGTTTCCATGAAGTCCTGAAGTATCCTAGATAGGATCACACCCCAGCACAATACAGTTCAGCAACAGCAAAGCTGCATTACCAGGAAAGTGCATTTTTCCAGGTTTTGACCACCAGAAACTGGAGAATCATTTTGCAGACTACTGCATGAAGTGTTTTGCAGGAGAACACTGGGTGTGGTATGATGTGCTTTAGCAACAAAACAGGTGCAACACAAGACCCTGCTGTAAAACTTTGGGAGTCCTGAAGACAAGCTACTTCACGCTGGCTGGGAACAGTGGCATGAATCCTGCTTAAAAGGGGAAGAACTTGAGTACAGCCCAACATACCCTTGTCCAAGCTTCTCCATGAAGCTCCAAAATCACTCCAGAGCAAACTACACAGGAAACATATAGATAAGTAAGCATGGATAACTGGACAGCAAGGGCTTTGTGTATCCTGTTGGATGCAAGCTAACATTACAGTAAAGATTTAGCCAAAAATCACCTTTAGGTGGTCCATTCTTTCTTCGCTGGCTGTTTAAGAAAGCCGAGTTCCTTACTCACATGCTATGAATACTGTGCCACGGCCAGACATCTAACTTGTAAGATGCTGCAATGCCTGATGTGGACAGTCTCAGTAAAGCCTCCAACAGAGCAAGACATGCACCACACTTAAGCCAATACCAGACACAAGTGAGCATCTTTCAAATATTAAAATTATTTTAAACTCACTTGCTCTTCCTGCTGGGGAACTCTGGGGAGCTGGGACTGGATGATCCATCAGACTTCAGGTCAAAGAAGGTTCCTGGACTGTCCAGCACCTTCTGTATCCTCTCTGTAGTATCTCTGCTGGGACAAAAGAGAAACCAGCTATACCCCAGGGCCAGATCTATTGTAACACTTCCTTACAAGCCACAGTATAAAGCTGGATCTCTCATATACACATGAAAGGGAAGTAAATGCAGTAGTGTTGAAAGGGGCAGATGCCTTAGATGTGACCTGTTGAGGGCAATCTATCAGAAATGGCCAACCTTAAGCTCATTTTGAATTTATATAAAAGCCTAAATTAATTTCAGTGTTCTTTAAGTCTAACTTTTTCTTCTACCCTCACCATTTCATTGGTCTTAAGAAGCTTTAGGATTGATAAGAGAGCTTATATATTTTTTGCATAAAGAAAAAGGATTCAGCAAATTTCCCTATTTCAGGATGGTTACAATAGTTTTATTGCTACTAGTACTTGTCAAGATATTTCTGAAGAAAGCTGTCTGTGTTAGTAACCAAGAAGTGGGGTATGTTTAATTAAGGATTGGAAACCTGAGGTTTTTGTTGGTGGGGTTTTTTCTGTGGCTTCAGTGATGAGTTCACAAAGTTCCTCCTCTGCTCTCTTGGTCAGTTGATCCTACCTGTACCCCTCACATCATGGTTCCTCATGCCCTCATTTGGGCTAATACAACTGTTTGTGAGACTGAAAATTATCCTGACAAAAAAGAATCCTGAAACTAAAACAACCCTGAAACTTCTATGACACATGAACAAGTGGGATGGACTGGGGCAGCTCTGTCAAAGCCTGCATATCATTAAACTACAGGTTCAGGGTCAAGTCACACATGACATGTTGAGCTCACTGTTGCCAGATGGAGAGCCTGCTCCAGCCTCCGCCACTCTTGCTAAGTGTACTTTCCAGGAGGCATGGTACCCATCAGACTTCTCCATGAGCCAGTTCATAGCAGAACCTGGCAGACAATCCAACAAAAGAAAGTTGACACTTCTTCTGTCAGATTAATAGGCTGAATCAGTTCCATGAAGGGTCCACTTAAGCATGAGCTATCACAAGGAATGGGACAGGACTGGGCAGTTGAAAGACACAGTGGGAGAGGGAAAGTATGTATATCATCTGCTTTTCAGTAGCAATGAACTGTTAGAACAGACCAGTGGCTAGTGAATCTGCACCCTCAAGAATCATCCAAAGAGTCTTTCACAACACAAGATAAGGCTTGATGTACTGTTCCTCATGTCTAAGAATACAAATAAGCAAAAGGAAAGCTAAATAAACCCAACCACTTACCAATTCCTTCCTATCAGAAAAAAAAATCCAGCAGAAAAAAAAATCCAGGGTTTTTCCTTGTTGTAGAAAACTTTTACAGATCTTTCAAGGGACAGTGAAGGACGTTGTACACAAAGTAATGGATTGAGGGGTACAGCTGCCTAAGGTACAAAACTATTTCAAGTAGTGAGGAGCTGTGGCTACTGTGTTGGCTTAGACTGTTACAGGGAAGTTGTCTCAGAAGATTTTACTTTTCTCAAGGAAAGTTCTCTATTTTCATTCAGATTAGGTCACAGGCACCCCATTAAGGAAAGGTCCAAAAGAATAACTGGAAAGAAGGGAAAATGTAGTAATTCTTCCTGTTGTAAAATTACTAGTTTCCACATTAAGAAGGCTTTTCCCCTTTTACACTGAGCCTTTAAGCTGTTCCCTGGAATTCTTGCAACTGGGAAAACTGTATAGTAGATGCAGAGCTTTTGACACTTTTATAACTTTGTATAATTTTGACACTTTGTAACTTTTGACACTCTAATTCTACAGAGGTGCCTCAGCTAAGGCTGAGACAAATTTATTGAGTTAACTAATCTCTCTTGACCCATAGACAACTTTTGAATGGCTATAATTCTGTCAAATATGCTAAATCACTCCTTAAACCTGTATGTTACCCCTTAATTATAATTATTTCTCAGAACATCTAACTTACACACTAGTCCTGGATCATACTGCACAATGTTTAAGAGCAATCCTAGTATGGTCCTCCAGCCATCTCCTCCCTTCTTCCTCAAATATTAATTCTCCCCATTTCCAAATATCCTTTTTTATTTTGTTTGTTTCTGTCATTTGTCCATTTCTCTATTAGCCGATAATCAGGCTCTTCTTCCCAATCCAACCATTTCCATTTCAGCCCTTATCCCTATCAGTTCCCTTTCTGTCCTCGTACATGCCTTTCTATCTCCCTTTTCTCATACCTTCCTGGATTTTTCTCTGTCTCATCTTCCCATGGCTCATACCTCTTTTCCTCCCGTATGTTCTCAATGCCAATGGCACTGCTCCGTCGCCCATGGAAGCGGCTGGCTCGAGTACGTGATGGGCTCCTACCAGGTAAGGCAAAAGACTAGAAAAAAAGGAAAGTGTGACAGAAAGGAGGGAGGGGAACAAGACAGGAAAAACTGGAGAACTGGAAGCATGGGAGAGAGAGTTTGCAATGTGGATCCAGATCCTTTCCTTTACTCTGCAATACAATAGCATGGCCCAGCTCCACCAGTGCAAGAACGAGTACTTTCTGTCAGTGAGAAAGAGAAGCTAGGGCTTACATAGGTGGTATGAGAAAGAGACGGAGAGATATAGAAACAAAGGCAGAACAAGATACACAGCCAGTTTACAGAGAAAGAGGCTCAGGAAGGGATGTATCCCAATATGATGAAAAAAAGAGAGGCAGATTCAGAAAGTTAGAAAAAACTAGAAATTAAAGGAGAGAAGGAGGTAGGAAACCCAAGTCATTACTATTCTGTGACTTTGTTGTGCTGACATAAAGAATGCATGCAACTGAGTAAACCATCACCAAGAAATTTCCACATTGAAAGGCACCTTCTTGGCTTACTCAGAGATGGTTTTTTGTAGCTTACCTGTATGCAGAGACCACAATAAGCTGGATACATTTTGGCCAAGGTAACCATATTTCCAGTATCAGAAATATGGATCCTTCTCTGGAAGCATTTGTCATGGATTTATTATGCTCACACTGGTCACGTATGTTTAGTATCTCTATCAAATAAGAAAGGCTTTGATAGTGACTAGAACTATTCACCCCAAACTTTATTAATTTTCCTGTTTGTTCCCAACATGTAAATTCTATTTACAGCAAAACAGCACCTTGAATAAACATTGTGCACCTGTTTATATTACAGAAAAGAATCTGATTAGTGAAATTGAAGAATATGGATCAGATCTAGTGTCTTTATGTTTTCAGCTCTTGCCATATGACAATACAGTACCACTCTGGTCAAACTACAGTGCATGCATTTTTTTTTTTTTTAAAGGTATGGCAATGTACAGGATCTAATCCAGGATAGCAGAAATAGATGTCTGATGTAGAATCATGTTTGGCTTTCTTCTCCCAGTCTGCATCAATCTCAGCTCTAGTTTACAGATGAACTGGGGCCAGAGATAAGCACAGACAAAACAGACTGCAACTCATGCTGTCACCACTTCTGAAATGGGATGATACAACAAAAAGATTCAGAGAAGGACAAGAGGACAAATTAATAGGGAAAGAGAAATAAAATGTATGGGTGTGTCACAAAGGTATGCCCATTTTTTTCTTACAGCTCACCCAAATACCTTACCGCAGCAATGGCCTTAGGGCCCTCGGCGACACTCTGGCTGAGGGCAAGGCCAGCTGTAGTTGGGCGGCTGGGCAGGGTAGCGGGCTGCTGTTTTCTCATGGATATCCCCATGGTATCCAGGCTCTGGCTGCGGCCTCTGATGACCCGCTGAACAGAAGGGAGGCAGGGAAACAGACAAACACAGGTACACATATAGACATGCACATGGTAGGGCAGCATGAAAAGCACCACAGGTTGGGTGGAACGTTGTGACAGACCAACACCAGAACCACAGAAATCCTAACTCCTAGAAGGCAGCATCTTAGATATCACCCATTTTTTGTCCTAGCTAATTCATGGAGCTCACTGCCAGGGAAGAAATCTTCCTCAAGTCAATTCTCTACTTTCACCTCCCTTGTCATGTTGCAATAAATAGAGATTCCTTACTAGTATCCCAGCATACCGGATAAGATGGCATCATCTGGAGCAGTCCTACCCAGTACAGGCTACAAAACACAAAAATCAAACTCCTGTTCAAGACTGTAAGGTTCAGTCTTGCATGAACTTTCATGTTGGTTCCAAGTGGAAACCAGCCATATCAAATTCTGCATCATTTGAAAAAGTTATTTTCTGAGTTTACTCAGCCTTTTCCAGCCTTTTAATACAGGTCATCTGTGTACATGACATGCAAATCACAGCATCTGCTAGGAGTCACAAGCAGACATTTTGGGATAATTAGTGTAAGACACGGATGGGTATGAAATTCCTGGTTAGCAGCAAAGGCAGGGTAGACCAATTGTATGCAAAAATACACCTCACCAAGTCACCCCAGTTCTAACCAAAGCTATGCATATAGCTACCAAACCTATATGTGAATGGATTAGTTTCACAGCCCTTACTGACTCTAACCAGCCCACCATACAAAGCAGAGGGAGGTCATCTGAAGAAATGCTTTTTATAATATGTCTCTCTATCCAGACAGATAACTTACGTATAATAAGAAGTGTTGAGGCACTTTCCACAGAAATGGGAAAGGGGAAGTAGGTAGGAAAATTATAGAAGATTATATATAATCAGTTCAAAACTCAGTTGGCCTGTTCACACAAAAACTTCACTTTCTCATATCATTTGATCACTTTTTAAAGTAAGTTCTGTCACCCAATTGTGATTTATTAAAAAAAAGTGTCATCTACACTGAAAAAAGGTAAATTAACTCTGGCTTTTAAAGGGTAAGTAAAGAATCACAGTTTTTCTAGCCGGTACACTCACAGATATGTTAGAAACTCTCTTGCAGTGGTTCTTGCAACTCATTCAGTTACAATGAAAATTAATTGGAAGAGATCTGCTGTCGGAACTGAAAGCTGCTTGCTAGTAGTAATTAAAACTTCTCTTGCAAACACTCACTCCTTTTTCTGTAAGTCATGGAATGGAACCCTATCCAACACTAGACACCAGCATGAAGAATAAAGAGTTTGACTTCTCAGGGACAGTATGGAATTCCACCTCAGACCATGCTGTAGCTCTGTAGAAAGGAGCACAGGAAGGGGAAAAATGTCTTTTTTGGGGGAAATATGGTAAAGCACAGTTGAAGATGCTCTAAAGAAAAGCTGCTGGATGGTAAGACTTTTTTCTGTCTCAGTCTAAGCACAGCTGATCAGGAGGGTCAGTAGTGCTTGGATGGACACACAATGAGCTTGAGGGAAGTGTAAGCAAGTGGGTAAGGAATCAATCCACTATAGCTCACCTTGAAATTCTCGAGGAAGCCCCCACTACCATTCTCTATCTTGTCATTGTCTCCTATGGGCAATCCCATCATACTGCGGCTGCGAAGCTGGAGCTCCTCAAAAAGGCTCTCCAAGAGGGCACTCCGAGTCCTTTCCTGCATCAACATTGGGAGTGAAAACACAGCTGTTATTGGGGATGGAGGGATTTTCTTTCTTCCCTGTTTTTACAATGCCTCACATACTTCTTTAAAAAATCACCATTAAAATTAATTTAAATAGTATGAAGTGGTTTTAGCTGTATAGTTATGGAATGTATTACAGTAATACCCAGCCCTTTTAAACTCTTTCTAAAGCAAGTCATAAAGGACATCAGGTTTTTTCGGTTTGGTTTTTTGTTTGTTTGTTTTTGGATTGAGGGTAGGTTTTTTTGGATCAGCCAAGCAGCAGAGTCTGGAACAGAATTTTGGTACCTTGAACCAAAATCAGTGATACCAGCATGCATTCTGTAGCACATTACTGAGATTCAGCTAATACAGAATTTCCACCAGCAAAATGTATACATCATTCGCATTCTTACTTGAGGATTAGAACTTTACTTTAGAATGTACCTGTTCATATTCTGTCATGCCTGTTGTGAAATACAAAGGAATCATCACATAGCTGAGTATAATCACATTTCATCTTTTTTAAACAACACAAAATTAGAAATAAAAAATTATACTGTATTTTCTTAATCTGGCAGTAACATAGCTTTGTAATTTTTAATGGAAGCAACCAGGTAATAGACCAACCTCTAATTTAGCAAATTTCTCAGCTCGATAACAGCTGTACTCGGCATTGATGAGCTTGACCAGGAGGAATTCACGAAACTCTGCACTCTACAAGACAAGATGAAGAGTAGACTTAAGATGAAAACAGTAATAAGTATCACATATCCAATAAATATCAAACAGTAAAAAATATCACAGGCAAAAAGCGCTCTCTCACTACTTCTTAGACCTCCAAAGTCATCTAGCCAGACTGACAATACTGACTCAGACACAAGGGTGTGTATCATATCTCCTTGTCATCTAACACTGGACCAGAGAAACAAACCTTTCTAAATATGGCTGGATTTGGCAGAGGTGGCCCAAAGAATGGGACATCATCTCGGGCTGTGACTGAAACCTGAAACAATATGAGAGAAAGAAAATAAGTATCAAACACAAGTGAGACTATCAAAGCCTTCGAACTACTATGGTACATCTGATCCCTCCTGAATCATTTATATATCCAGAAGAGATCTAATATGCTGTCCTGTGCATCCATCTGTTTCTGTACTCAGTAAATGGATGTGCTGTTTTATCTCCCTGAAATTCAGTCAGCTAGATGTGCACACAGTCAGAGCAACAAAAACCAATTAAACCAATTACTTTTTTTAAAAATTATTTTAAATAAATGTTTTTAATAATGACCAGTGTATTAAGGACAAAAAAATAAGATGCTTTTATTCAGCCTGCAAGATTTACCTCTACTAGAAGAGCCTTTGTCAATATGATTGTACTGACCTTTTTTTTTTTTTGACAGAGAATCCTCAGTGGAGATACTCCCCTCCATGTGCAGCGTATCTCAGTGACGTCGCCTGAGTCACATGTAGTAAGCATGCAAAACCACTTTCCCAGTAACAGATAAGGGAATCCATACTTTTTTTTTTTTTTAACATGCTCCTACCTGACATACCAATGCCAAAAAAACTGTTAATGCAATTCAGTTTTGTCACTTGGCCCTTCACAGCACTTACCTATAATTACATGCAGCTACCTTACCAGATACATACAGCACTTAATATTTCACTGGTTTGGTTTTCTTTTTTTTGTGATGTCTAAGATGGATATGACATTATTTGCCATTTCACGCACCAGGGAACAATGTCAAAACAACTTAACAGCAACTGCCTCAAAATAACACTCCAGTGTAAGTGTCACAGAGCCAATGAGAAGCATGAGTTTAATGACAGAAAGAAGGAAAGAGGCCCTCTAATTCAGATTTCTCATATTGTAGGCCAGCCCCCTAATTACAAAGGCCTCCCTCTCCCTCCCATTAGATATCTACCTGTTAAAATCCTGCTTTGCATTTTTAATTTTCTGGCTGCAAAAATCAATTCAAAGAAGCAAATGCCATTAGCATTCCAATTTAACCACTAGGCACTAAAGTAGATGGAACAAGGGGGGGGGCGGAACCTTCCCAAACTGTAGTCTCTTAGGTACTAGAATGCTCTCAAGGCAGAATGAGTTAAAATCCCTTTGGCAAAGCCTTTACAGAAAACTCTGCATTGGCCCTAGGGTCCTGACTGGTACTATTTCTTTTCATTAAATGATACAGGCAACCCTATTACACTGGCAAAAACAATGCCATTGCAGACAGGCAAAGACGAAAACAATAGTAGGACGAGAAAAGACAACATGGCAAGCTTCCCCAGCTCTTTCCCTTGTCATTAGAAAAACAAACAAAAAATAAACAAACAAACAAAAAACCCAAACCAAAAAACAGTGAGCTTCTGTGCCCTACAAAACAGAAAGCGAGAGGAGAACTGGAACCCTATGCCCCTGATCAACATGAGGCTATCATGTCACTACAGACCTGGCTGCCCATAGCATAGGGAACAATGGAAGGTGGCTGTTCCACCCCCAGCATGGTCTTTGGTAGGAGAGGACATGGGGATGCTGTCCTGACTTTAATAATCTTGGTGTTCTTTTAGACCTCCAAGGCATAAGGACTCATCATTACCCAATCAGACATAACGCTTAGATTAAGATGTTTCTACAGTGGAAAATCCATCACAGAATGCAGGCTTCTATATATTTTCTGCTCTCTCAGCATGACTGAAAGTTGAACATAAAGTTATACAGACATCATACAGCGTCATGTGACAGAGAAAGAGCTGTGCCCAAAGGCTGCAGATAGGGAATTCATGTTCTAGCAGGGCTTCTTTCGACTAGAGGAGTCAAACAGGTAGCGCTTTCCTGCTAGATGGGCATTATTTTTGGGATTCTCCCAAAGCAGATGTAGCTGGTTCGTATTCCATTGATTAGGCCAACCACCCATATCTGACCTGCAGTCTCAGGCAGTGCAAGCTCTCAGCACTGTGCTCTGCAGCATGAGCAATACAGACACAGCTGACAGACAGGTGAATGAATTTTACCTGGCTTACATAATGCAAGCAAGACATCTCCCAGAATGGCATCAATTGCTCCTCGTGCTCTTTGATGTAAACATTTTCAATCTGAATTAATCCTGCTTTAATTCCCAAGCTTTAAGCTTCAGAAATTCGTCAGCTACTTTGAAAGAGTCATTTTCTAGTACATTCTAGTTTCATGTGTAGATACTTAAACTGATCAAATTATTCTTTAACCTTCTATTTGCTAGGTAGAGGCAGCAAGCAGTCCTGGACTCCTTTCAGTAAAATATTTGTGTTCCAGAATTTTAATCACTCTCAGCCCCACCTAGCCCTGTCCAGCATATCAACGTCTTTATAAAATCTGAATACTCAACAAACATGATCACAAATTGCTAAAGAGCAGCAATCACACCAAACAGAAAGGACCTTTGCAAACCTATACAATAGAGAACAACATAGCAAGAAGGAGAGTTCTGGTCAGAGATCAAAGAGTGGGTGAAGGGGAAGGAGAGCTGGTAGCAGCTACTGGATTTCTAGGTTTACTGGTAATAGGTATAATGATCGCCTTTCACTGAAAACATTGATTAAGTTTACTAACAGAGCAAGCAAAGCTGTTAGGATGACAGCTTGCTGAACCTGTACCTCTCCTAGAGGTCCAGAAACAGGTTTCCACTTAAAGAATCAACATCAGTAAATCCGTACAGAGAAATCTATTGGCTCTGTTTACCTTGTAGAGAGTGTCCCCACTGGTGCCATGAGTGAGCTGAACTACCACATAAGCATGTAGGAAATTAGAAGCAATCATATCAGGGACAAAAGGCGTGCTTTCATCCTGGAAGATGATGGCCACAATGTCATTCCCAATGTGACGCTTCCGCTGAAGCTGGAAAGGAAAAAAAATAATAATGCAAGAGGGCAGGTGAAAAATAGGAGAACAGTACGATGGGGCATCAAACACCAGTCTGTCTAGCATCTCCAACCCATCTGTTTCAACCAAACCCCTCATCACTACTTTTACCATTACTCCCAGCCATAATTCCCAACATTACAGAGTTAGGCATTCTCCCCTCTAACTAGCCCCTCATCAAATACCCTAGCCACACCGCTGAATTCCTTAGTTGCCCTTCCAATACCTGCTGGGAATCTCCCTCTGTGAAGGGAAGCTTTGTAGACACATGAAACATGATCTCGTTGCCCCGGAAGTTTGTATAGACGGACTCGGTGCCCGTTTGACCTCTAGTGACATCCAAGCCTCCCCGGAACCTGAGCAAATCCATACCATGCCATCGGTTAGGCAGGACAAAGATGAGAAAGCGGAGAGAAGAAAGAAGAGATCAGTAACATAGTTTGGCACATCAATATTATCAAAGGTGATTTTTAAGAAATCAGTGACAGTGGGGCACTAAATCTTCCGAAAACAAATGCATTGACTGAAGCTGTACAATGTTTCTGCTGAAGAATATACTTGCTTGTTAAAAGCTATGAAGCTAAACCAGGGATCCTCAAAGGATCCTCAAAGGACTTCTTTGGCATTCTTCTGAGAAACACAATCCATATTTTAGCACTACAGGAAGGTCAGACTGCCCCACAGAAACTAAAACAATACTGACCCCTACCATTGGGAAACAAACTTACATTCGCACAGTCAAATAAAATTATTCTTTACTAATACTGTGGGTCAGATTGAGATACCAGGAGACCTTTAAATGAAAATGAGAAGATACCTAAGCTCCAACTGGCTCCCAGACAGGATGGTTGACAAAAGCATTCTGGGCTTCTCCACCTGCACTGGGATTCAGAGGACACAGCACTACTCTGAAAGCAGGGCTCTAACAAAGTTGGAGCTTCTGAGCACGTAGTTTTCCCTAACTCAGTCCGGCTTTCCAACAGCACTGGGTACGCACCCACGGAAATCCTGCAGCTGGATCTTGTCACCAAGGAAATCCAGGAACTCCAAGAAACCCAGACTCTCTTCTGTGTTACTGAAGACTTCTTCTTCAGTTGTCTTCAAAAGGAAGGGAGAAGTCGTAAGAAGCACAAGAAGTACAAAGAACAAGCTGTAATTTCTATACACATTTCAAGCAGCGTTGAGGACCTGCACAAACAAATCAATCCACTTAAGGCAAGCTTCTATCCTTTCTCTTTACAGTGTACAAGATAGTACGGACCTTGTTATTACATTTAAGCTAAGAGAACTGAATCTTTGTGTTTTGCCTCAAGTACTGTGGGATCTGAGGGAGTGTGCTGGTTTTGGCTGAGAAGGGGTTAATTCTCCTCACTGTGGGGGTCAGCTACCTGTCCAGCTTCCCGCGCTCTGCCGCGTGGCGGGGGGGGGCTGGGAGGGGCAGGGCCATGGTGGGGGCGGCTGACCCCGACTGGCCCATGGCAGGTTCACTCCATACCATGTGACACCATGACCAGTATATTGAGGGAGGCAGTGGCAGCGCGGCGTCGGGTCGGCGGGCGGTGAGCGGCTGCGGCGCGTGCGGTTTGTTTCGGCGGTTCATTCCCCCTCTCCCCTCCCTTCCCCCCTCCCCCGGGGCTTTGCGCCTCTCGTTGTTCTCCTTTACATTGCATTTCTGTTGTTGTTTCTTTTCATTTTCATTATTAAACTGTTCTTATCCCAACCCACGAGCGTTACCCTTCTGATTCTCTCCCCCATCTACCGGTGGGGGAGTGAGCGAGCGACTGTGTGGGGCTGAGCTGCCGCTAAACCACGACAGTCTTTTTGGCGCCCAACGTGGGGCTCAAGGGTTGGAGATAACAACAGCTGCTGGTCACAGCACCATGTTGTCCTTTTTGCAGTTGGTGTTAAAAATCGGTGTTGGTTTGTTGAGTCTGCTGTGTTCTGCTGTGATTAGTAATGTTTTGCCTACAAGATTTGTTATACAAACACTCATTTTCAGCTTTATCTGGTATTTGGGGTTTTTGCTGAAACCGTTACTGTACTTCGGATACCACCTTGTTGAGGCAATTAGCAATTATACCTCCTCCTCTGAGAGATTTTATATGGAGGAAATACAGAATAGTACCTTTGCAACTTTGTTCTATGATGTCTGTGCCTTTGTTAAAACAACGTTTTTGTATCTTGAACATCTTTGGGTGGTTAAGGTGCACTTATTGTTAGTTTTTGGGCATGTTGTTTTGGTTTGGACTAAGCAACTTAAGAATATCACCCAGAAATCTGCCCCGAGGCTTGATAGTTACGAGTGGCAGGGCATGTGGGGTAGCATGGGCAAATACCTAGGGCAGTGGGCACCCCCAGTATTTTGGAGTTTCACCCCCGAACAAGTGCAGAATCCTAAAAAACTAGTAGAATATTTGGAGAAAGTATGTTGTTACGCTGGGAACTCCAGAGAGACACAGATCACTGCAACATGCTGGGGTCTGGCCCATGCATACTGAGCCCTGCTCAACAGTATTCAGTGCCCCCAGGGGGAAGAGAATGTCTCTGGATTGAAATGCAAAGTGACTGGCACTGTAGACAATCCAGCCCTGACAACAGGCACTGCAGCCACTCAAACCCCCACAACAAGTACCGGAGCTAGCTCAGAAAATAAACCCGTACCAGTATCAGTTGCCCCCATACACAAGACGAAATATTGGAAGCGGACATCAACTCGTTTAGAACGGGATGATGAAGAACCAGGGCCATCGCGGGGAGAGGAGGGAGAAGTAATAAATGAAATAGAGACCACCCGATCCCTGTCCTTAAGCGAGTTGCGAGATATGCGAAAAGATTATAGCCGTCGTTCAGGTGAGCACATTGCCCCCTGGCTGCTCCGATGCTGGGATAATGGGGCCAGTAGCCTGGAACTAGAGGGAAAAGAAGCCAAACAATTGGCATCCCTTTCTGGGGAAGGGGGCGTTGACAAAGCAATTGGAAAAAAACCACAAACCCTCAGCCTCTGGAGGCGACTCCTGTCTGGAGTGAAGGAAAGGTATCCCTTTAAAGAAGATGTTACATATCGCCCAGGAAAATGGACAACTATGGAGAAAGGCATCCAGTATCTAAGGGAATTAGCTGTGTTTGAGGTGATTTATGGTGACCTGGACGATCAACGTTCATCCAAAGATCCAGATGAAGCCGAGTGCACACAACCCATGTGGCGGAAGTTTGTACGGAGCGCACCATCTTCGCATGCAAACTCATTGGCAGTGATGTCCTGGAAAGATGACGAGACACCAACGGTGGCAGAGGTGATAGATAGACTCCGGGATTACAACACAAATATCTCTTCCTCGCTGGTCTCTGCTGTGGAGAAACTATCCCAAGAGGTCCAGCAACTCAAAGAAGATCTGTCCTACTCCCCACCTCGACAGAGCAGTGTCTCAGCTGTCAGGAATAAGCGTCCTTTGGCTCAAAGAAGGGGATACACACCACGGGCCACCCTATGGTTCTACCTGCATGACCACGGAGAGGACATGATGAGGTGGGATGGCAAGCCTACTTTGACCCTACAGGCACGAGTACATGAACTGCAAGGAAGAACAGTCACTCAGGGAGGCTCTTCCAGTAAAGCTGCTGCTCCAGTTTCCAGCGAGCAGGTCCCCAGACAGAGGAGTAGAAGCGCAGATTTTATTTCTAAGTGTAATAGAGGGACTCCTAAATCACATTTACAGGAAGTGAGTTGTGACTGCCATGATCAGGACTAGAGGGGTCCTGCCTCCAGCCGGGTGGAGGAAAGGGATAACCGGGCTTACTGGACTGTGTGGATCCGATGGCCTGGCACATCCGACCCACAGGAGTATAAAGCTTTAGTGGACACCGGCGCACAGTGCACCTTAATGCCATCAAACTATATAGGGGCAGAACCCATCAGCATTGCTGGAGTGACAGGGGGATCCCAAGAGCTAACTGTATTGGAGGCCGAAGTGAGCCTAACTGGCAATGAGTGGCAGAAGCACCCCATTGTGACTGGCCCAGAGGCTCTGTGCGTCCTTGGCATAGACTACCTCAGGAGAGGGTATTTCAAGGACCCAAAAGGTTACAAGTGGGCTTTTGGTGTAGCTGCCTTGGAGACGGAGGAAACTGAACAGCTGTCTACCTTGCCCGGTCTCTCAAAGAACCCTTCTGTGGTGGGGTTGCTGAAGGTTGAATAACAACAGGTGCCAATCGCCACCACAACAGTGCACCGGCGGCAATATCGCACCAACAGAGACTCTCTGATCCCCATCCTTAAACTCATTCACCAACTGAGGAGCCAAGGAGTCATCAGTAAGACCCACTCACCCTTTAACAGTCCCATATGGCCAGTCCGGAAGTCTAATGGAGAGTGGAGACTAACAGTAGACTATCATGGCCTGAATGAAGTCACTCCACTGTTGAGTGCTGCTGTGCCAGACATGCTAGAACTTCAATACGAACTGGAGTCAAAGGCGGCCAAGTGGTATGCCACAATTGATATTGCTAATGCATTCTTCTCAATCCCTCTGGCAGCAGAGTGCAGGCCACAGTTTGCTTTCACACGGAGGGGCGTCCAGTACACCTGGAATCGACTGCCCCAGGGGTGGAAATACAGTCCTACCATTTGCCATGGACTGATTCAGACTGTACTGGAACAGGGAGAAGCTCCAGAACACCTTCAATACATTGATGACATCATTGTGTGGGGCAACACAGCGGAAGAAGTTTTTGAGAAAGGAGAGAAAATAGTCCAAATCCTTCTGAAAGCTGGTTTTGCCATAAAACAAAGGATGTGAAGGGACCTGTACAAGAAGTCCAGTTCTTAGGAATCAAATGGCAAGATGGTCGTCGTCAGATTCCAATGGATGTGATCAACAAAATAGCAGCCATGTCTCCACCAACTAGCAAAAAGGAAACACAAGCTCTCTTGGGCGTTGTCGGTTTTTGGAGAATGCATATTCCAAATTACAGTCTGATCGTAAGCCCTCTCTATCAAGTGACCCGGAAAAAGAATGATTTCAAATGGGGCCCTGAGCAACGACAAGCCTTTGAACAGATTAAACGAGAAATAGTCCATGCAGTAGGCCTTGGGCCAGTCCGGGCAGGACAAGATGTAAAAAATGTGCTCTACACTGCAGCCGGGGAGAATGGCCCTACCTGGAGCCTCTGGCAGAAAGCACATGGGGAAACCCGGGGTCGACCCCTAGGGTTTTGGAGTCGGGGATACAGAGGGTCCGAAGCCCGCTATACTCCAACTGAAAAAGAGATATTGGCAGCATATGAAGGGGTTCGAGCTGCTTCAGAAGTGGCTGGTACTGAAGCACAGTTGCTCCTGGCACCCCGACTGCCAGTGCTGGGCTGGATGTTCAAAGGAAACATCCCCTCTACACACCATGCAACTGATGCTACGTGGAATAAATGGGTTGCACTGATCACCCAGCGGGCTCGAGTAGGAAACCCCAGTCGCCCAGGAATCTTGGAAGTGATTATGGCCTGAAGGCTTTGCCAGAAGGCAAAGATTTTGGATTATCACCAGAGGAGGAGGTGACACGTGCTGAAGAAGCCCCACTGTATAACAAATTGCCAGAAGATGAGAAGCAATATGCCCTGTTCACTCATGGGTCCTGTCGCCTTGTGGGAAAGCACCGGAGATGGAAGGCTGCTGTATGGAGTCCTACACGACAAGTAGCAGAAACTGCGGAAGGAGAAGGTGAATCGAGCCAGTTTGCAGAGGTAAAGGCCATCCAGCTGGCCTTAGACATCGCTGAACGGGAAAAGTGGCCAGTGCTCTATCTCTCTACTGACTCCTGGATGGTGGCAAATACCCTGTGGGGCTGGCTGCAGCAGTGGAAGCAAAGCAACTGGCAGCGCAGAGGCAAACCCATCTGGGCTGCCACATTGTGGCAAGATATTGCTGCCCGGGTAGAGAAACTGGTTGTAAAGGTACGGCATGTGGATGCTCACGTCCCCAAGAGTCGGGCCACTGAAGAAGATTGAAACAACCAACAGGTAGATCAGGCTGCCAAGATTGAAGTGGCTGAGGTGGATCTGGACTGGCAGCATAAGGGTGAACTATTTCTAGCTCGGTGGGCCCATGACACCTCAGGCCATCAAGGGAGAGATGCAACATACAGGTGGGCTCGTGATCGAGGGGTGGACTTGACCATGGATATTATTGCACAGGTTATCCACGAATGTGACACATGCACTGCAATCAAGCAAGCAAAGCGGGTAAAGCCTCTGTGGTATGGGGGACGATGGCTGAAATATAAATACGGGGAGGCCTGGCAAATTGACTATATCACACTCCCACAGACCCGCCAAGGCAAGCGCCATGTGCTTACAATGGTAGAAACAACGACTGGCTGGCTGGAAACATATTCTGTCCCCCATGCCACTGCCCGGAACACTATCCTGGGCCTTGAGAAACAAGTCCTGTGGCGACATGGCACCCCAGAGAGGATTGAGTCAGACAATGGGACTCATTTCCAAAATAGCCTCGTAGACACCTGGGCCAAAGAGCACGGCATTGAGTGGGTGTATCACATCCCCTATCACGCACCAGCCTCTGGGAAAATTGAACGGTACAATGGACTGTTAAAAACTACACTGAGAGCAATGGGGGGTGGAACATTCAAGCACTGGGATACACATTTAGCAAAAGCCACGTGGTTAGTCAACACGAGGGGATCTGCCAACTGAGCTGGCCCTGCCCAGTCAGAAATCCTACAAACTGTGGAAGGGGATAGAGTCCCTGTAGTGCACACAAAAAGTATGCTGGGCAAAACAGTCTGGGTTCTTCCTGCCTCCGGCAAAGGCAAACCCATTCGTGGGATTGCTTTTGCTCGAGGACCTGGGTGTACTTGGTGGGTGATGCAGGAGGATGGAGAAATCCGATGTGTGCCTCAAGAGGATTTGATTTTGGGTGAAAACAGTCAATGAACTGAATGGCACAATGTGAACTGCTATATAATACTGTGTGTCACCTCTGTGTTGTATCAATGATATCAGAGTACGAGCCTCCCAACCCATGGAAGATCAACTACGAAACAAGCCGTGCAGCAGTGAGGGAATGATGACTGACTCGGTATTCAGCAACCCAACGCCACACACCATCTCTCCCACCCTGAAAGACTGATACAACAGATGGAGCCCAGAGTCATGGACTGGGTGAACTCAATGGACATTTTAATGGACATTTTACAGGGAAGGTCCACGAACTAAGGGAATGATGTCTGTGTATTATGTTAAAGGATGGGAAGGGGAGGGGTGGTGGTTGGTACGGTTGTATTGCATCATATGGGACCTGGGCATGGTGTAAATGGTATGGAATAAGGGGTGGAGAATGTGCTGGTTTTGGCTGAGAAGGGGTTAATTCTCCTCACTGTGGGGGTCGGCTACCTTTCCAGCTTCCCGCGCTCTGCTGCATGGCGGGGGGGGGGGTGGGAGGGGCAGGGCCATGGTGGGGGCGGCTGACCCTGACTGGCCAATGGCAGGTTCATTCCATACCATGTGACACCATGGCTAGTATATTGGGGGGGAGGCCAGTGGCAGCGCGGCGTCGGGTCGGCGGGCGGTGAGCGGCTGCGGCGCGTGCGGTTTGTTTCGGCGGTTCATTCCCCCTCTCCCCTCCCTTCCCCCCTCCCCCGGGGCTTTGCGCCTCTCATTGTTCTCCTTTACATTGCATTTCTACTGTTTCTTTTCAATTTAATTATTAAACTGTTCTTATCCCAACCCACGAGCGTTACCCTTCTGATTCTCTCCCCCATCTACCAGTGGGGGAGTGAGCGAGCAACTGTGTGGGGCTGAGCTGCCGCTAAACCACGACAGGGAGCTTACCTGTCCAGGTTTCTGGTAGATGACCCCAAATTTGAAGTTACTGCTTATGACATGTTCATCAAACGCAACAATAAGCTGCGAAGCCTGAAGTAATGAAAATACAAATTATCAGTTGGGCATCATTAGCCAGACCTTGGTGGAAAGGGACATACAGACATATCAGAACATTATACCTTGGGGTAGAGGACAGGAAAGAAGCGTTCAACATTCACATCCTCACACAGTAGCTGTCAAGTGAGAGAGAGGGAAACAGAAATGTGATTATCATGTGCCCTAGCTTGCTGCAGGCATGAGAGTGTAGGCACTGTTTATAATTATCTGACAGGAATCCCTTCAGGCAAAAATTCTGAGGTAAAATTGGAAGAGAGAGAAAAGCTAAGTGTTAGTGTAAAAGGGAAGTATATAACAGTGCTATTGGGGAATAGCAGAAAACGGAAATGGCAGGACAGATGTGAAAATAACTTGAAGAATGAGGCTTTAAGAGTGAACAGGCAAGCAAGAATCTCACCTTTGCCATCTGGACAGCACTGGGAAACTCATTCAGACAGGAAATGGGGATCAGGTCATGTCTGGTGCCAGTCCGAGTCCTGGCACAAAACAAAAAGGACATTAGAGCAAAAGCCAAAAGGGAGACATAAGCAACACTGGCTCTCTAAAGAAAGAGTAGCCATTCCTTCAGATTATCCTTAAAGCAGTTTATTCCAGAGGATTCATTTTAAGCCTGGTGCATAAAATCACTTCTTGTTGCTCATCACTTGTTGTGGAGAGCAGAGGAAGACAAAACAGGGATGAGTAGCCTCTTGCTCTTTTGAGTTCTTTTCGTGCTTGAAGAAATATTTTGCTCTTCCCAGCCCACCCTGCCATTTTCTTTCACAGATACCTAAATGTTGACATATAATTCATGGAAACAGTATTATAATGGATTTGTAAGATCATACAATGAGGGTTTGAAAGACTTAAAAGGTCTGTTAGAGACAGCCTAGGAAAGCAGATCTATGCAAAGTATAGAAACCAGTGTAACATTGTTCCAGAAAGCTGATGGACAAAAACTTCCTTTCTCTCTCTCTATAAAAGGAGAGATGCCTTTCTAGGGGAGAAGAAATATTGGGCTGTCAGAGTCCTCTTCAGACGATTATAAACAAGCTATTGAGCAAAAGGTGCTGCATATAATATGGTATCTTAATAGAATAATTACTACCCTTTTGTTCTTCACCAGTCTCTTCCATGTAGGAAGGTTTTTGGGCTCAGATAAACATTCCCTGGCACATCTCACAAATACGCTCTCTTACCCCCCTTCCCCCTGAGATTATTGCTCCACCTGGTACTTTGAAGTGTTCTCCTCCTGCAATGGAGGAAACCCACCAGTGATTCTCTTGTAGCTGACTCCTGTGCAAACAGTATTTTCCCTCAGTCCTGGATAAGACTTTGTCAGCAGCAACTGTATGTCAGTTGCTTCCAGTAGCACACTGCCTAGTGGAAGTGCACCCAGTCCATAGTGTGGTAATAAGCTTTTCTGCAGCATGCCTCTCACCTATGCAAGATCCCTCTCTCTTCTTCCTCTAGTTCGTTCAGCAGCTCTCTCGGGGTAATGGCTCTCTGTGGAAGCCCTAAAGGTTATGGCACTTCATAGGCTGCCCTGGGAAGCTAAGGAGTGTTCTAGCTCACCTTCAAGGGAGCCTTACTCTAAAGTACAAAGTACAAAGACAGGCCTGGGCGAGGCTGCCCTCCATCGGGGAATCCATATGTTCCTAGAGAATACTCACATGTCTTTAAGTAAACAGAATAAACAGAAAAACCTTTTTGAGGGAAGAACAGATGTTTTCCACACAGGAACTATAAAGATGTGCCTGCAAACAGAACTTCAGCTTCCTGAAGGAAACTGCTCAGAGAAACTCAGAGGAGAAGGCAAGAAAAGGCTAAGAAGGTTCTTTTGCAGTCCTCTCCAGGAGAATGACATGACATTCACACCCATATCTGTGCAGTGGAAGCTCAACGTAAGAGAGACACAGCACAGTAACAAACACTTCAACAACAGGCACTATTACCTCAGCAACAGACGCAGATTTTCCTGTTTCTCAATCTGTTCATACTTCACAGAAAGTACCAGATAGCCCAAGGACATGTCAGTAGAATAAAAGTTCTGGTGCTCCTGAAAACAGGAAGCCAAAATGCATTATTCCAAACACACTTCCTCGAGTTCACCAGATTTTTTGCATACAACCTGTCACTCAAGATTAGCTAATTTTTTTTTTTTTTTAACTAGCAATGACATGCTTGAAGACATGTATATGCTGTCTCCCAGCTCCCTTGGTGATCAATGCATGAGCATATCAGTCAAATTTCATCCACTGTAATTTCAGTTCTCCTTGGCTGTCCATCATCAGAAGGACTCCTGAGAAGCATTAGGATGAGAACATTCAGCAACACATTTTGAAAAAATCCAAGTTTCTTGTAAATAAATTAATATCTTTCATGGACTTTCCCAGTATCCTTCAGACTCTGCATGACTAAGCAGTGGCCTCCAGCACATTCAACTGGATGTAGTCATGGGAATTTTCTATACAAACAGTAATGGCAGGATCATTACACCAAATGGTTGATCTCTAAGAGGACTCACATCTCAGGAAGGATGTAGTCATAGCTCCACGTAACTACTTTGCAGACGAAAACTGTACTCAGCAATGCCACTAGCACTGCCTGAGCTTTAGCGAAATGTGCCTCAAACAGAGAAAGCCATTCAGTCAAACAATGAACAATAATGCAAACATTTTCATAAGCTCTATATATAAGTGGCTGTGGCCACACATTTCTCCCGGGTATACAGCCATGTTCCAATGGCCTGGGTATATCTATACTTATTTTATATATTGAGATATATATAGATACATAACCTCTAACATCAAAAGGTTAAAGTCTTTTGAAAGGGATGTCAACGGAAACAGAAACCTCTAGCACAATGAGACTATTATATAGGTGGAATCATCCAGAAATGCTTAGCGTGCTCCCATCTTCCTAGTGGAAAACCACTTTATGGCCAGTTTTTGGAGCTGGCTGCTACATAAACTCTGACCAAACAAAGAGTTGAGACTGAACTCATGCTTTCAGCAACAGGCCAAAATTGTTGGGTTTGAGGTATAACCAGGACAGAGAGACCAATCATAATGTCCTGCAAGGGATCCAGTGATCTTTGGATTAGATTTTATTAGATTAATATTTTAATATCTTGCTGCTAATGACAACGTCTGTTGAAAGGGGCAGTAGTACATCCCAGTATTTAGCCTCCAGCCTAGGAGAACATGGCGAGATTGGTATGGTGCTTCTGAGCTATCAATGATGGTAGTTGGGGTAAGACTTCTTCTCAGCAAAGCAAAATAATAATAAATAAAACAAAATAAAGAATCCTAACCCAAAATCATCTTAGCTACCCTACTGCAGGCAGAATTATCCTTATGCCTTGGGACCATGAAAATCAGGAGAAAGTCATATAGCAATCTGCTGACAGTGGAATCAGGAATGTGTCCACAGGGATCTTCAGTGCAGAACAGGCAACAGGGAAGGAAAAAAAAAAAAAAAAAAAAAAATCATTGTTTGCAGACAAATCTTGGGATTTTCCAAATCCCAGATGATGTACCTCAAGATATCCAACTGCATTTCCCATTTGTGATTCTGTAGGAAAAAGAAGCTCTGTCCACTCACTGAGATAAAATGCACATACCTTAATTGGAGCTTGGTTCCCAAATTCTACTTGTCAACTGTTTCAGAGGAGAGGTACCAACTGCTATCTTGTTTGTTGATATATTTTCTAATGATAGTGTTGCCCAACACCAACTTACTTGAAAGATATAATCAAAGTACTCCGCATACGTTTTAGTGTGCACAGATTCTGTTCTAATGTACAGCAATGGTTTTATGCTGTTAGGTTGTAGAAATTATCTCCTCAGCCTAAATGCAAAGCATTTGTCGTCGTCAAATAAATGGAGAAGAGAAATAAAATGCCATTCCCCTGCAAATAATGAATGGGCTGTTCTACCACCAGAATAGCAGTCATCTCAAATCAAAGACAGTCACTTACAACCTGAGAAGACAGTCAGGGAGCATGAAGTCAGTAACCAGTATTGCAAGACTCCGAGGGAGCATCACAGGAAGCACTGTATAAATGCATCCTTGTGCATGACAAAAAAGTGTTATGCAATAGCACACTAAGTGTACAGTTGTACAGTCAGAACTTGCAACATTTGGAATGTGTTCTGTGAAAGGAGTACTCTAGACACAATTAATTAATAATAATGAGTCAATGGGAACACAGTATGTAATTTGATAAAAAAAGAGTTGAGTCTGAGAATTGCTTCCTCAGCCTTTTGCCTAGAAAATACAGAAGGTCTTTTCTGTCTCTGGTGGATTGCAACCTCTCTCAACACACCGGTGAGAATGCCTTTTGCTGGGGAAAAAAATCTAAACAACTTTTTGTATTAGTCATAGTTCTGACTCAATATGAAATAAAGGTTCATCTAGTGAAATACTGATATCTAGGTGGACATACACATCTTGAGGTCAGCAGACATAAGCCATCCCCCCCTTTGAAAAGAAAAAAAAAAAGTAGTAGTAATAACTAAGACTACAGTCACTACCCTGAACCTGGATGTGACTCAGTCGGTGAGGAGCACAGCTGCGGCAAGGTCGTCCTGTGGCTCAGCGCTAGATCGGGACAGGCAAGGCAGTTCCTCAAACCCGAGAAGCCCGAGGGCTTCATAGCTCCTGGTGCTACCATAGTCTACCTTCTGCTGAATCAGACCGAACAAGGGGGTCCTGAAAAAGATACGGTATAAGTAAAGAGCAGCAAACAAGCAAACAGAATAACGTGGCCTCTCGCTGCAGTGTTCAAATCACAGAAGTCTAGTGTGATCTGTCACACAAGTCAATGGTAGCAACTGAACTTATCTGTACATGGGAAGAAAAACTGAAATCAAAGGAAGCCACAAAGGCTGACAGGACAGTTTATTGCTTCTGACCATGACTTTCAGGATACTAACAGATTTTTGGAATGTGAAAAAGATTAAGGTGCAGTAGTCATTGGGACCAAGGGCAGAAAGACAGAGCAGCTGAGGAATAGACAGATTCAAGGAGCAAAACAAGAGCATGCTCAATGGTCAGCTGAAGTCTAGAATCAAGGAAGTCCATAAACCAAATAAGTCATATGCTAGGGTGGATGCCCAAGATAGGCTGTTAAGGAAAAAGATGGCACAATGCCAACAAAAGTCTGGACTAGAAGGCTGGGATAGAAGGAATAGGAGCCAAAGCATGAGGTTAGCTGCAGCCAAAAGTAACATTGAGCTGTAAAGATGGGACAACAGGATGCCTTTTGATAAAACTTCTAAGCCAGACTCAAGCAGGTGTGACACAATGGGATCTCAGCTGCTTTGGAGACTGGGCTATCAGCTCTGCAGCCGGCATAACCAGGCAGAGCTGCACAAAGGGGTGCAATCTTCACAGGGGAACAGGCACCAGAATTAGCAGAGGTCTTAAGAGCATTGAATTTTTGTCAAAGCTACTCTGCCTTGATCCTGAATGTAATCCTGAGTTTTAAACTGGGACCTGAGTAATAGTTTTGTTCATACATACAATTTCTTCGTTATGACTTTTTTTTTTTCCTCTGTGATTGTCTTTCCTTGTAAAAACACATAGGCAACAGAAGGCAGACTGAGTGTCCTTCAATGTAAAACAGCATTTATCATTAGCTGTCCTGATGTTACAGATAACCATAAAGCCTTTTGATGCTTTAATACAGAAGGTTACAACCTGGTGGTGACAAGATACCCTGGAACTGAGATGACCTGTATATAGGTACAAATTTGTTCAGCCATAGAAGCTATTTTTGTAACATTTAAGGCAGTCTGAAAGGAAATTCTGGATTTCAGACAGACATCTCTAAAAGCAATTAAGTATCTTCCATGGGGCCAAAGGAAAGACTAACAGAATACACAAGAAGTGCTGACAGTTTGCCTGAGAAATTATACGGCTATTAAGACACTTGGCATGTTCTTAGTTGCTTGGGTTCTTTTTCATGAAAGAGAATTATTTTTCACTACTCAGTAGCAGCAACTGCACCACACATGAACAAGTCAGACAAAAGTAAAAGATGCCTTCCCCATGGGACCTGGTATGTTTCATCAGTTCTTTTAGCAACAGGAGCATAGGAAGCCAGAGAGCACTAAAAGATCTTTATAGGATTCAAAATGGGTTCATTAGCCCATTACCTTTCTTCAAGAGAAGTGAAAATTTTAAAAAACAAAAAAAACCCAAGCCACACCCCACACACAAACAACCACTCCACCAAAACAAAAAAAAAAAACCTGGC
This sequence comes from Phalacrocorax aristotelis, assembly GCF_949628215.1. Taxonomy (NCBI): domain Eukaryota; kingdom Metazoa; phylum Chordata; class Aves; order Suliformes; family Phalacrocoracidae; genus Phalacrocorax; species Phalacrocorax aristotelis. The sequence continues at coordinate 133,241,388 of NC_134276.1, read as the reverse complement.
AAAACTTGGCAACCTCTGATCACCTGGTAAAATACTGGGATGATTTCATCACTAAAGAAGGAAGAAAAGCAGCTTTGGTGGCCAAATGATTATGTGACGACCTACAGGAAAATAACAACACCTGAACATCCAAACCTATCAACAGTGATAGATAACTAATAAACTTACAGTACTGAGTAGGAAGCATCGTTATTCCAGCAAGCCTTCATTTCATAGAAGTGTAAGGTGGTGTTTGCCAGTCAGATGGCAACAAGGACCTAGAAGCTACTGCCATTGTTAGCAACTGCAGAACACAGAACTACTAAGGCTGGGCTGGTACTGAAATAACACAATAAGGTTGTCTCCTTGCCAGCCCTCCCTGCATCTCTGCTTGGAGACAACTAAAAATCTTGACTGATATCAGCTTGTTGTGGCAGGAAAACAGTGACAAGCTCCAAAACACATGTATTTGCATGCCAGGGAAAATAATCCTGAATATGAGAAGACAGCAGTCTCAGCAAGTCAGAGAACACATTTACTAAAATCATAGCCTTGTAGTAATGAAATAAAATTAGAGAGACTTTAAAATAGCAAGAGAGATAATTACAAATATACATAATAATAAAAATGTCCTTTGACTGCTTCAAATAGTTTGCACTTCTTTGTCCTAGGTTAAGCTAGAATTTCACACAAATAACTTAAGACATAGTTCTTTCTGCTGAGAGGACTCCACTGAGTCAATTCCCCAACAGTTCACAGCACTGCAGCAGCAATACTTTAACCAGCACAAAGAAAGGAGAGCATAATGGAGAAATACATGACCATATATGAATGCATGGCAAGAATGCTTCTCTCATCAGCACTGTCAGCTTCAAGTGCTTGTGAAATTGCACCCTAAGATTCTTTGGCATTTCCAATGTATACCTTTCTTAAATCCTTCCTGACTTCAGGCTACTTCTCTTTATTATAGTTTTGAAAAACAACATAGACATTGAGTAATTCCCACAGTATAAGACATACTGTTTTGCAGCCTTCTTCCTACAGGCAAAATGAATCTTACTGTGTAATCATCATATAAAATATAGACCATGAAACAAAGAAAAGGAACTGAGCTGTGGCTTGTATGCCCTAGCACTTTTTGTTGTTGTTGTTGTGGTTGTTTTAAAGGATCTGCTATAAGGTGTTCTGCAAAAAGCGTCAAAACAATTGTCCAAGTTTGACTGACCTGGTATATGCACACCCACAACACAGTCATGCATATTAAGTTCATAATACCGCACATACTCTAATCTCCCATCTTGCTTAAAGGATATTCCCTAAACCACTGGCTATGCCTCTCCCATCAGACAATACTTATGGACTCTTCTTCAGTTAAGAATTGTTTGCAATTATTCAAAGCATACAAGAGACCTCTCTTTACCTTTCTGAAACAACATTCCCAATGTTATCAGCAAGAAAAGGACCCAATCCACACAGCATCAAAATCACTGGTCTCTCTTAACTTTGAACTGAAGAAGTACTCTGTGGGATAACTCTGGGGTCTTTCCTTACCTAAGCCTTTAAGCCATCAGTAAAGACATGGGTAAAGTTTTCTGTGACAAGAGTCCTGTTCACCTTGTTCTTTTCTGACACTGGCTTGCCCAAAAATTTGCATGGAACACAGACACACATTCATGGCAATGAAGACAAAGAATAAAACACTGGACACTGTAGAAAAAAAAGAATATAGGCGAGACGAGTTTTTCTGTAGTACTGAAGCAGAGATGGTTGGGCACTTTGCAAATGTATGAAGCCCAATGGAATGGAAATTCCTGGATCTCACTTGGAAGGAACCAAAGGTCCTGCTTCAGAAGGGGCATGGACAAGATGAGCTCTGGACATCCCTTCCAACCTCAACCATTCGGTGATATCAGGTCAGCAGGGAACCCTACAATTTGACTGAAAAAAATCATATCCCAATTTGCCTCTCATCCTAGCTGGCTCTGGAAACTTTGAAGCACAACCCTAAATTTACCATGACAGAAAAATAATAACAATTGGCATGCTGAAGGCTTCCAGAATGTCACAGGATAAATGCCATTAACAGATTGTACAGCAGATCTGTCAGTCTAGAGAGGAAGCGTCCAGGAAGGGTACTTTACATATAGATTATATTAATATTGGTTTCTAGTGTTGCATACTACACAAGATCATTCAGACAAGTCCAGCTACTGCAGAACAAGTCCCCAGCACTGCCCAAAGCTCCACCTCATTCTGGTTTTGAACTTATTATGCAGTCACAGAGGGAGACAACAGAATAAGATGCAGTATGAGTATACCTGTCAAGCTTTCTTACCTCCTTATGCCATGAACTGAATCTCAGAAAATACCACAGGTTTGTTCTCTCTTGTTCTTCATGTTTAGTATCATCTATAATCCAGTTTAGGAATCAATCAATTCCCTAAACAGGCCAACCCAGATGGACCTTAATGGCCAGCCAACAAATATCCACTTAATGAGGCCAAGCTCTGTCCCCCTGTCAGACTGATTTTTTTCAAGTCAGGCAACGCTTAGCACCAAACTTACTTAAAACAAACAACTATAAAACACATTGTCTGGTTTCTTCATAGACTTTCTCTGGTGACCATATTTGCTACTTATCCACACCAAGAAAAATGGACCATTTTTCTTACTACTGAGGGGCTTGCACTGTCAATGCTGAAGTCCGCTCTAAAAATAATACCATCTCCATTTCCAGTATTATTACACTTTTTCCCCCATGTCATCCCAAGATTGGTATCTGTCCAGGAGCCCCTCAAAAGAGCTTCTTAATCAAATATAAGCATTCCCTGTACAAACACCTTCTTCTGTTAATGCACAGAATGATACACATATCACAAGGGGACAGGACCAACCTAACACACTGCTAGCCATATGATAGCATGTACCTTATTTACATTAGTTCAAGGCATCATGAGGAATTGAAATGGAGTGGCTGTGTATTTATTTCTAAGTTCATCAGGAAAAGCCTGAGACACATTTCAGCCTTGAGGCTGTGTGGGCAGAGAAGGCCCTGAAGATGACCCTTACCTTCCCCAGAAAATGTTTGCGGTACAGCTTGGCTGTAGGGTCACTCTCCAGTTTCACTTTACCACTCCAGGGAAAGGGTATGTCAGACAGAGTTGGACTCAAGCTGGAGAGGTTGTGGCTGGTCCCTTCAATCCAGTAGCCCCCAAACTGAGGTAAGATAATGAGAGGATATGGCCACCCTTTCTGTAAAACCTATTCAGAAGGACACAGAACATGAAAGCTGAAAGGCCAATAAGCTGAAAGGCCAGTAAAGTCCAAGGAAAAAGAGAGGAGAGCAGTACTAACTCACCTCATGGATGCTGGGGTAAGGAATATACTCCTCTTCTGTCTGAAATCAGAAGAGACCATTAGCAAAAATGCATGACTGTTTGAAGGATCATGCTCTCATCATGGCACAAACTGTGCCCTCAGCATCCACTCTGCCCTAGTCCATTTTTAGAATTTTACTGTAGGATTTAAGGTTAGACTCCATTTCCTAGGTCTCAGCATTACAATATAGAACTTTGAGAACAAGAAATTTAGGAGTCAGATTTCACCCACCTTCCTCCTTGAAACTACACAGAATACAGGCATGCAAAATGAGGAGGTAGTCAAACTAAAGGCAAGTCGGATGAGGTTAGGAGAGAGAACCTTTCTGCTTTCCTTCCACACAGTGTTAGGCAGCTGCAGACAGAGTTGACAGTAGGGATGGTAGAAGCAGTACTCTATTTACAATAAGATCAAGGTTGTGTCATCCCATAGCTAGACCTGTGGTATACAACTGAGCAGTGCTGAGGCACAACTGCAACAATAGGAGTATCTGAGCCTCTTCATGCCAGCTGGATGCACTTCCATCACCACAAAGAGCATGGACTATCTCTGTCAGAATTGAGCTATATCAATTCTCAAGGAGAGGTGGGCGGGAGGGTTTAAGGTCTTTCCAAGATGGAATTCAAGGTCAAGGTTGATCTTAAGGTTACTCTGCCTGAGCTATGACTGAAAGAATGGAGAGGAAGAGTTTAGAATTTAAAGATGGGAATCTGTTCTTATTGGCCCAATATTAAGGGAAACAGACTGTCTTTCTAGCAGCACCTATGAGTTATAAAGCAGACTACCAAAATAAATGCAATATGGTTTCATAAATATTATTATAGCTCTTAAACTGAATAAAATTTAAGAAATTTAGTCAAAACTAAGATTTTAGTAATATTAAACGCTTATTGGTACCACTTAAATTTGAAAGAGGGAAGTATTGATTGTTTCAGCTACATAGTTTCACCCTTTTGTGCAGCAACTTCAAAAAAAAAAAAAAAAACAACCAAGCATATCTTGGCCTGTTTGTAGGCTCCCAGTTCAGTCCAAGATGAAAATACACTGCAAGCCAGGTCAGTTATTATCTGCCATTCTTAGCAACTTAGGAGGCAACAATGACTTGACCTGACCTTGAGAGGAGCTGGAAGGGAACATCTTTGTTCATCCAGACGACTCCCCTGGAAATAGAAAGTCACAGACAGTGAATCCTACATTTCAACATGTCTGTTCCACTTACCCTCTGTGTCCTTCTCCATATCCCAAATATGCATATTTTGTCTGCCTCTGTATAATCTTCTATTTTATGCAAGTTTGGAATAATCAGAAGGAGTAAAGCTAGAACTTGGCCAGTCCCCTAGTTTGGCATTAGAACTGAAAAGCCCCCCACTTTACTTCTCTTAAAAAGCAGAAAGCTGGAAGAAATCAAAAGCAATCTCCCAAACTTATTTTCTTACTTAATTCTCTAATCTATTCTCGCTACTTTACTTCCCATCCCAATCAATAAAAAAAGGAAGAGGTAAAGAGAGAACGTGGAAGAACAGTATTTCAGACCATTCATTCCTGTTCTACTCTTCCCTCTCCCTTCAAGATACTGTCAGGCAGAGCATTGAGAACCTCAGAGTAGGGTTAAGAGAAGTAACAAACACTTGTTTTGAGGATTAGGGCTGGGTAAGAAGACTTAAGCAGCTTATGTGGCTTGCTTCCATCCACATAAGCAAACAAATCTGTCTCCTAGAGGTAAGACAGAAAATCAGAGCCTCTCTCCATCCAGACATCTGACTAATGCAACAGACTCCTGCAGGCAGTAACGAGCCACATAGCAAAGCCCTGCACATCTGCTTTCCTAGGCACCATTACTGTGAGATGGGTTGGAATGGCAGGGCAAAGCACTACTGGATGCCTAGTTTCTTCCTGAATCAGCAGCTGGCATCCAGACTTGATTATTTTTCTTAAGGCTATTCCACCCTCTGTCTTCTCACCATGGCAAGACTAGCCCATTTCCACCACACTTCTGTAGCAGAAGCACACAGCAGCAGGAAAATTTTAGTGAGGACAGCCCCAACATAAACTGAGCAGAGGCCCAGAACAAAAGAAGCCAAAAAGATATGGCAGCCAACAGGCTCCCATAAAATGATGGCCATTGTCCAAGTGGGCACCAATACAGAAAAAAGAGTAAGAGGCAAAATTTGCCTTGTCAGATAGGAATCTGAATACCAGGATTTAAGTTGCAGCTCTCTCTTATACACAGTACATGAGTATTCAAATACTGCCACCTAAATCTTGTAACTCTCATACCAGAACACAATGCTGAGACTACATTTTTATACACCATCAGTGACTGCTTAATGGAGCAGCTAATCAGGGATTCCACATAGGATAAGCAGCTCTTGACTTTGTTCTGAAAATAAGCAGGATCTAATTTATAACAGCTATGTCTATGCAAGTATTCTATAGTGAAACTAGCTTGTAAACTGGTCTCTGGTAGATACATGTATATCTGAGTGGAGGTGTACAGCAGATATTTAAAAGGCTCATGAGCAAATGTTTGGGGCCAATGCTCCAACCACATAGGGTGAAAAAGTGCTAGAATAGCACCAACATTAACAGTGGGCAATAGCAACACTAAATGGAGGACTAATAATGATCAGGATGCTCCTTGCAGGGGCAAGAAAAGAAAAAGAGAAAAAAGACATCCATTACACATAAAAATAAGGTTATAGAAAAATGAGAAAGCTCATTAAAAGAACCTAAAAATGAGCCATAAAAAAAAGCTAAACCTTCGTGAAATGATGAGGAGCCAGACCTTGAGCTCATGACAAAGGCATAAACCTTCAAAAAACTCTTAAGAAACACCAGAAGTAAACCAGAGTGGCTAAACTCCAGGGTAAGGGAGACTAGCAGTAGATGCATTCTTCATAAGTCTGAAGTTGAGTTCAAACTCAAAGAACAGAAATAACAACAAATTTTAGTTGGTTAATCATAGAAACATAGTAAAGCAAGTAAGGAACAATCTGCAGATAACACAATTAAGAGCAAAGAAATTATTTTCCTTAACTATATTAGGAGAAAGAAGCTTGTCAAAAGGTCTACAGGATGACATAGGATCAAACTATAAAAGCTGAGCTTAAAGAGAGTTACACACACAGCCCCCGCCCCCCCCCCCCCCCCCAAAAAAAAAAATTTTTCTTTACTTGTATTTTCAACAGAGGAGCCTGAACAAATAGCAGCTTAGAAGTATTCTTCATAGAGAAATGTCAGAAGATCTGTTTCAAATTGCAATGTCAGTAGGCAGCAATGACAAAATGAACAACAAATTACCAGGACATGGTAGGTTGTGAAACTGAGATGAAACAGAGGCTGACAAGTGATCTTTGCCTTTTGCAGAGATAGTACTAGCCATTTTGCATTTGGGGAAGTCATAAAGCTGAGAAAGTGGAGTGCATGAAATATAAATGCAAATGGATGTTTTGTTGATGTGATCTGGTCACTTGTAAACCTAGTGTGCTGGAGTTCATAAGGAAGGCTACGTTCTGCAACAGGGGTCTCAGGAACAGTTCTTTGCAGCAAGAAAGTTCTATGCTCTATCTGAATAGGACTGAGACAGGAGACATTCAGGTACAAAGCATCCCCAGCCTTCGGTACAAACCGTGGAAAGTAGCAGCATAAATTTGCTATGCACTGGGAGATTTCTGCACACAGAAATCAAGGTTGGGAAACTGCAATTTTGTAAGTTCTGTCTTCACTTCCTTGGCGTTTCTGGCAGATCTGACAACTGCAACAAGTTTCCAGTTTCAAAGGAGGACCTGGTAGAAGACCAGTATCTCAGACAGGCCTAAAGGAAAACTTCTTGGGCTGCTATAAAGGAGGTGCTGTTTGTGTCAGAGCCTTTTCAGAGAGCAGAGGAACATGCCAGCACGTTCCATGACTCTGCACTGTAAAGGAGGCTGGAAGCAGAACTCATAGGCCTAAATCCACCAACCTCTCCTCTAGAGTGAGGCTTAAGATACTTTTAAAGATCTAATGCAGCCCTGGCCCATAAAGTCCAAAGCTTTATTTTAGAGGGTAAGCAGGACCACAGGGAACTTAGAGCAGAAGCTGCTGAAGTGTCAGAGCATGGGCAGAGCAACTGGTTGATGAGCACTGCCATTCCTCAAAAGGGAGAGACACAAACTACAGCAGTCTCAACCACCTACTAAGACACCCTTCTGGTTTGGCCCAGTTTGGCTTGCAGCACTGCCTTTAAGCAAAGGCTTTCCTTCACTGTCTCCCTGGGTAGCTTAGTGGAGTTAGTATCAATCTGGGAATCTGATATTCCCAGGGAAACACCTGGCCTCAGCAGGATGAAAGAACAGACAGCACAGGAAAAAGCTGTCCAGACCCACAGCTGGGTCCAACATAGTTTAACAATGCTAGGATAACACATGTTTTTTATGGGGAAAGAGCAGTGCCTTGAGGGGACTAATTCAAAATGGACTACTTAGATATAAAATGGGGCACAGGAAAAAAAAAAATACAGAGGTAGTTGTGAGAAAATAAGACTGAAGGATAGGTTGAAACTGTACAAATGCAGAACAGAGGTAGTGAACATCACACCATAAAAAACAAAGGCAGGTAAGTGAAGAGGGGTTGGTTATGCAAGTATGTAAGACCTAAAATATCTGGGTTCATTGGCTGAAATTCAATTTGCTTGCTTTTCAACTGCTTGCACTGCAGAGCTATCTAGGAACAATGTATTCCTAAATGTCCTTAACAAAGTATTTACTGTGACTTCACTAGGTCTGTATGCATAGAACAAAGCAGCCAGTAACCCATTCACTTCAAGTAATTATTAATAAGAGTAAAAAAAAAAAAAGAAAAAGGCAAACTTCATTCCCAGATCTCAGGGACAGGTTTCAGTTTAAAAAGAGAGCACAACTTTACCTGTTAATTGATCACACATAACGGGAAATGGCTATGTTAAGTTTCAGTCAAACAATTATACTCCAATCCAATCACTAAAGTACTCAAAAACTAATTCTGTCCTATAGCTTTGTTGTTGTTATTTTACAGGAAAAATGTCCAAGCCTCCTATTTTGGCTTTTACTCGCTTGATTGCTAATGAAAATCCTATATTTCATTTTCAAGAATAATTCAATAAATCTAAACGATAGCCAGAGACAAATGGAAGGAAAGGGAAAGCAAAAACAAACAAAGAAAGAATAAAGAATTAGTAAAAATATGAAGAAAGATAACAAATAATAGAAACAACTATTCGGGGGGAGTTCTTTTCGAAAACAACTCTCTTCCCTTCTTTCAGAAAATTGCTGTCATACTTAAGCAGCAGTTATTAATCCTCCTAGTGCAAGTGAGATGACAAAACAAGCTAGATTAAAAAAAAAAAAAAAAGAAAAACACAAAAAAAACCAAACCCACCGCTATACAATCTTAACAATGGGCAGCCAAGAAACCAATATAGTTGCAAAATTAGGTGGTCTGTATATGATGGAAATTCTCATCAGCTCCTTCTGCTATATATGTAACTAAAGAGGTCCAAATCCAGTGAGAGCCAGTTTTCATATGGTAAACTGGGAGCTGAGAAACACTGAGAATCTTAAGCAACACAGCCTTCAGTAAGGGACATCTGCTAGTGATTCTTCCTTATACAGACTTCAGAAGGCCTGGAAAGGATTGTCATACCTTTTAACATGTTCTTGAACTGAACAAGAAGCTCTGCACGCTCAAGCTTACTTTGTAGCACAGAGCTAAGGGAGCTAGGCACATTTACAGAGCCTGTTACTCTAAAGCACTGAGCATATACCCCAAACATAGTCTGGGTGTCAGTACAGTGGTTTCAGGGTCTGTGTCTATCTACACATGAATATATAGAAGATATACCTTTACCCCCTCTTTCCCCCACTTCTCCCTTCTAGTCTGCCAAATAGTACTTCAGCCTCATAACTCTGTACTCAGCATTTTGCTGCTACCTTCCACCTCCTCACATTTACAGTCCCACCAAAGTCCTGCACTTCCCTCACATCCAAAATCTGATCACCCAAATTCTAAAAAAAGTAGTTAATTGCTTCTTATAAGTTTAATTCCTGCACATAATAAAAAGCAGGCATTGCGTGCCATGTACATGTTATGTTAGCTCAAAGTTAACCATAGCATTTTTAAGAAAGTGTATTACTCAGAGAAAATATTGGTAGTCTGTAAGGATGCTCTGAGACCAGATAATCTGAAAAATTTAGTTTTAAAGATTTTGGTGTTAGATATATAACATATTATTATACTACTATAGCTTTATTTGGTAGGGCAGGGTTGGTTTTTTTCCCCGTTTTACTTTATTTTAATTTTATAATGTAATAATGCATGTATTTCCATATGAGAATTGAGCCAGGGTCCTCCTTTCTTGTGCAAGTTAAAGACAGTGCCTACAATAGTTATTTATTAAACTGTTTGACCTTGCTGAATGCAGTTATGTTAACATCCCATTAACCACCTGTCATTAGCAGCCGCTACCTAGTGGAAACATAGTTTCGTGAAGAAGATGCCAGAGATACCTAAATGCAGTTTTGATTTTCTCTCAGAATCACACTTCTGCAAAGAACAGACAGGATTACAGCAAATTGTGTCTACTCCTTCCATCATGCTTGTTGGAAAAACACACACAGGAAAATGCTTTTGAAACTGCATTTAAGAGTAGGTATAGCAACTTGGGCCTAGGAGAGCTAAATATTCTGCAAGCCCAAATTAAAGGGTATTGGGAGTAAAGTGACAAGACAAATAGCAGCTGATTATCTGTTTGGCTATGAAAAAAATCAAGAGATCCCAAAGTCTGACAGAATAACTTCTCCTTACCTGCATTTTTTCAATCATCTCAAACAAGTCCACAGTCTGTGAAAAAGAAAAGACAATAGGGAAAAGAATTTAACATTTGCAGATGCTAACGTTATCTTCTGTGGTAACATAGATATTGAAGGAGCCAACAACTCCTTCCATGTTTTGGCACAGAAACTGCTTGCTCACTGAAGACAAGATGGAATCATTCTTCCTTAACTGACAATTCAACTGGGCAAATTGTCTTCAGCTTGCGCTGCAAAATCTTGACCTGGAACCTGATCAGACAGGTATCAGGAATTTCTCTCTTTCAATGGGTCAGACTACTGACTTGATACAGTATAGCATAAGAAATGGTTAAATGAACAAGTTTAGGATTCTCATGGAAGTGGGCAACTATAGGTATAACACAAACATGCACATGAGCATGCTTTCAGTCATTTCTTCTGCTCAGTGTTTCATGGCACATTCCAACCCTGAGCCAGAGGAATGTGGACTGCCTTTACCTTGTTGGGGACAGCAGGAGTGAGAGCACATGGAAAGCCTTGGGTGGGATAGTCTATAACATCACTGAAGCAGCACACCCCCTCCTCAGACTTCCTGCAAGAGACAGGGGCAGCAAGGGGCAGGGGAAGGAAAAAGAAAAACTTCTAACTCTTGAAGAGCGCAAGATGCCAGTACTTCCTTGCAGTGCCTGCTTTGCCTTCTGCTTACTCTTCCTTTCCCCAGACCAATTCTTGCCCACAAGGAACCTGTCATTCCTTATGAGATTCCTTGAGCTGTCTTAGCTTACCACTCACTACCTACAAACATCCTGGATGTAACAGCAAAAAATGTTCTGGCCCCAACTGCTCTGTCTGTGTTCAAACACACTATTTTCCTCAAAACTGTCATGTAAGTGCTGAACAATCTTTTTTGCCAAGTTCATCCTCTATCATAGACTGCAGCAGAATAAAGATGGGTGTCATAGAAAGCTTTGGGATCAGATCCCAAAACTGAACCATATTAAAAGATCTGAAAGTTCTGAAATATCACTGAAATCAGCACATGCAAAGCACAGCCCTAGTTTCCCTAGCCTGGGTATTAGTCTCCAAGACAGGAGCATAACAGTGATGGTGCCAGAACTGAACTGATACACACTACAGGAGAGATGCAGCCATAGTTCTGTGTTGGCACTGCTGGTAAAGCCAGTGTGTGCATTAGATGGGCTTTTGTCTGCATGTCTTCTATTGGAATTATTATTATTACCCCTGCTGGAGCAACAATGTATATAAACAGCAGCAGCACTTGATTTCATAGAGAGAAAACACAAAAACAACACAAAAAATACACTGTAGTTTAAAAGACTTGCCCATTGCATTACGGACAGTCTCACTGCTAGCTGCAGCTCTCCTACTGTTAGCTAATAAACTTTCCATGTCATTCACTGATTTTACTAGCAGTCACAACTGGGGTTTAAGTCATGGTCAATGTCACATAGGTGGAGCTGGGAACAAAGCCCAAGTTTATAATACAACAGACAAGGTTCATCCACTTTGTAACCCAATCATTAATTGTTTGTCATGCGAGGACATAATGCAATCATGAATTGTTATGCTCTAGCTATTAAATGTGTGACTCCTACTGCTTCTATGCTAAGAGATCAGTACCTGTAAGTCACACAGACTCTTGCTTTGAACCCAGCATCTACATTCCCTGTTGTATAGAAGTATAACATATTTCTGTAATCATGAAGCTACACTCTGTTACAAGCTCCAAGAATCTCTATGCCCACCAATTCTCTGACAACTCACAATTTATTTGAGTAGCCCAATGGCATCATGTAACTTCCACGTAGGCTAATCTACTCGAAGTAACATAATGCTTCCATCCCACAGAATCCAAATGAGAGAGATCTGTGTAACATATCTAAAGATTAAATCCATAATATGGATAATAAAATGGGAGGAAAGATGTAGGAGTAAGCCTTGACATCCTCACGTAAGTATCAGAATAGTTAGATGGCAAATGTATTTTAAATTAATATTAATATTATACCAACACATGCTTTACTTCTCATTTTATTCATTTACTTGAAGCATGTTTGGGACCAACAAAATCTATGTCCAAGGAAGTACATGAAAGATTTTCATTGTTTCTTTTAGAAAGCTGAAGATTCAGTTCTGTGAGCTCTAAAAAGGTAATACCTTAATTTGTTCAGAAACTAGCCATCTCCAGAGAAGTGTAACAGTAGAACTTTTGTGCAACTGGATGCCCTAGGGCCTTGTTGCATACTACAGTGTATTCCTTTGGCTGTCACTGGTTTGAATCCTGAAGCATTCCATGAAGAGTAAAATACACACCTGCATCATGAAAATCTGGCAGTTCCTACATAAGGTCAGTGTGGCCAGTCCTGCCCCTATCCTCTCACCATAAATTCATTTCTACGCTTTGGACTGAGCCGAGTGCTCTATGCAGCAACTGCTCTGTAACATTCGCTCTTAGTATAGTTTTATTGTCAAAATGTCTCCAGCAGATGCCAAAATCACCAGTCTTCTACATTTAGAGATGTTCTCAGTTCTGTAAGTATCCCAGATTAAGAATGTGCTGAAGGACTTCAAAAAGAAGAACGCCATAATGACTTAGATTTTGTTAACTTTTACAAAATATCACAAAAATTTGGGGTTATTGTAACTACTGCTTGAAAGTCCATTTGTGAATTTTGAACTTCTGAAATGAAAAGCGCTAAGCTTTCTCTACAGAAAGAGAACATACTTCTTTTCAAATTGGAACTTCAAACTCTTTGACCACAAAAAAGCAGAATATCAGCCTGAAAAACAAAAGCAATTCTGCAGACCTGGAGAGGAATATGTAATACTTGCTGAAGCTTTATTTTTAGGAAATGGCAACAAGGGGAAGCAAAGTGCCTAGACAATGCTAAAGACTAAACTAGGATTTTACTAGTGACAGTCACCAGTGCATTAATTTCAAGCAGGTAGCCAAACTAAAAGTAGGCACTGCTGATACACTGCTAAAGACTCCACTCTTAATTCTGAAACAGTGCAACAAGCACCTGTTTGCAGACCTCTAAGCCACCATCTCCACACACATGACTCTCCTCATGCCCTGTATTCCCATCTGGCAGCATCCTCTGCTATTTCAGTCCTGGGACCTCTCTATACAGCTCTCTCAAAATCATTCCCATCTGCTATAGCTGAGACAGTCAAATAACCAAGTCAATGCAAGTATTTGTTCTGAGAAAAACACAAATTAGCCTTGACATATTTCATATAGCCTTTCATCCACCTTTTGTAAGTATTCCAGAGGCAAAGGGGATTTGTTGTGCTCTGAAGAGACAAGTGCCCCAAATCCTCCAGTAACGATTTTCCTGAAAGCTCACAGGGAAGCAGGTGTACAGCTATTGTAAAAACCTCTGCTAATCTGGAAGCCTTCTAGTAGGAGAAACAATAAGGCACAATTTGCAGCTGATTATGGAACAACAGTACAATAACTGGCATCCCAGCCTAATGAGTGTATTCTTGCAACGAGACACCAATATGCCCTTGAAATCACTCACTAGAAGGGACAGGCAATTTAGAAGAACTGAAGATAATCTGAAACAAGAACAGGCCTGAAACGTTCATAAGGAAAATTCTGGGCACCACTTCCCCGAGCAACAACTTCTGCTCTTTCACTCCCTTGTTTCTCCCTTAGAGAGGCATATTTGCTCTACCAAATAAGATTTTTAGGTGTTCAGTGGAGACAGCTGAAAACATGACATGAAAAGCCTTACTCTGCTAATACCAGCATGCATAGAAACTACAGCTTTGAATTTTGCTAAAACACAGATTCCTAAAATTCACGGAAAGGAATTACCAAAAGAGAACTAGGAAAAGGAAGCAACTACTACAAATGAGATGCAGTTTGCTGTCAGCTGGTCACAAACTTTTCTGCCCATAGACCCCAACTCCTAGTTAGGAACCTGACTTCCAGCTGCACTCCCCGTTCTGGCTGCTGGGGAGCTCCTGCCCCTCCCGTGGGAGGCACTGCTCCAACATGTGGGCAATGCCTGCTCCCTGCTCAGGGCTTCCTCTGTCTCTTCTTGCACCAACAAAAAGGGTGGGCAGGGTACCGAAAAGGCCCGGAGAACCCAGCCAGCTCTTACTCCTCACCTTTCTCCTATCCTGCAGGAGAAAGGAGAACTACCGAGGGAAAATAATCTCGCCACGCATCCGCACTCCCACCTCCTCAAAAGTCCAAACTGGAGAACTCATCCACCCCGAACGGCAGGAAAAAAGCAAGCAGGAGTCACTCGCGCCCTCTCTTTCCCCTCAGCCGGAGAAGGACCCGCCAGCCTCACTTGGCCGCCTCCTCCAGACCAGAACCAGGCCCGGGGACGGAGGAAGGGACGGAAGGACCGCAGCCACTCGGCTGCGCGCCGCTCCACTGCAGCGGGGCCGGCCCCAAGCCGGACCTACCGGGCTGGGGCACAACCACCGCTTATCACCGCCTCCCCGGTCTTTCAGACAACCCCCGAGGGATCATCCTCCTGCTCCCACGACGCGACCGCCGCCGGGGGCGGGAAGTGACCGCCTCCAGCCGGCCCCTGGCCCATCCCCAGGCTGCTGGGGGAACGGCGAGGCTGCCCGGCACCGGTACCACTAAATACCCTCCGCAGACTCCGGCAGGGAAGCCGTGCTCCCGGGAAAGCATGCCGGCCTGCTCCGCTGAGTCAGCTCCCGGCTTCCCTCCTCGGGTGCCTTCTCTCCTCCTGCCTCGCCATGGCCAAGGGCACAGGCTCCCTCCCGGCTCCCGCACTCACCCCTCCTCTTCCTCCCGAGCTGAGCTTCAAAGGAGAGACAGCAAAGGACACCTCACAGCTGGGACCAGGCCCCGGTCACGCCACGCCGGGGCGGGCACGGGGAAGGACAGGAGGAGAAGAAGGAGAGGTGGAGGAAGATGAGACAACGGGGGATGGGGTGATGACTTCTGTCCCTTCTCTGCTGTAGAAGATCAGTTTCCCTTAGATTCCCCCTTTCTGGGGATCCATAGATGGTGCACAGCCTGCAGGAGCACTCTGCTGGGACAGCTGAGCTGGGGAAGCTGTACTGAGTGTTGTCAGTGATGGTAAGACAAGCAGCATTGGACAAGAACAGCAGAGAGGTGCCTCATTCAACTCTGCTGCAGAGTAAGATTTCCCCAAGCTCTCAGTATTCAGTGCAAAAGTGAGCATAAAGGTAATCCTCCGCAGCTTCCCATTTTCTTTAAGGGAAGATCTTAGTCTTAGATGCCAAACCCGCTAGCCTTTTGTATTTGGAACTGATGTATACCAAGTACTACAGAGATTTGGCTCTATGTCTCCCATATGAAATAGCTCACTGACCTGGCATGTAAGCTATTCTCTAGGGAAGCTAAAATTTTGAGTGGTCAGAAATCCCTTAACCACATGTATTTGCATTCACTCATCAATGGGTCAGCACTCCTGCTAAAAACTGAGGATGTGAACATTGCAAGAGTATGCATGTATTTGTGTTTAAGTAAGAACACAGAGCTTTCCTGGACACTTTTATTTTTCCCTGTGATTCCCAATTTCATTCCACAGGATGATGTAGTGTTTTCTCTTTACATCAGGACCTACAAAGTCAGCAGCTTATGCCAAGCATCAGCCTCAAAATGGGTTTGTTCTAACTCATGAAAGGGACAGTAGGAAACACAGAATGAGAGACAGAACTTGGCAGAGGAACCAGAGAGCTAGGAAAAGGTGCAAAGGAAGAGTGAATGCAGAATTCAGCGAGACCAGGCAGAAATTATTAGCTAGCTGATATAGATGGGCAAAAAGAAAAATAGAGGAAGCAAGCAGCTACATCAAAGTTGTAGGGATAAGAGTGCAGTAATTTCATCCTAATGCTTCCTATAAATTCTTCTCATGAAAAGCCTGTATAGAAATTATGGGGGTTCAAGGGTCTGTGGGTGTAAGGGTGAAAAGAGGTGTAAGGAGTAAGGAATCAATGAAGGTAAGTGACGACTTTGAATGGATGAAGAGAGGATCCACTTGCTGTTTTTAGGAACTTGCATGGAGGCCAGGAATTTCCATTTCCTCTTGTCTGTCTCTTTTTTTTTTTTCCTAGCAGATCTGGTGCTGGAGTATGGGCTAACTCATACTGCCCGCTTCCTCACTCCAACCCAAATGCCTCTCAGACATGTCCAGGGCACTGAATACAGCAGCTGTTCTCTGCACAAGCAGTTCCCACTCATTCACCTGAATCTCTGAGCGGAGATGTGACTGGGCCAAGGCAAAGAGCCAAGTTTGCCACTTCTGCTGCATCCAGGAAGGAGGAAGAGACATTATTCTCTGCTGCTAGAGAAGGCTGCCAGCAGTAACTACTGCCCTCCCCCATCCCAGGGTCATTATCAGCAGCAATAGCAAGCCTGGCCGTGGTGAAAGCAGAATATACAGAGAGGCCCAGGTCTTTCTGCCATTCTTCAGCAGCTTGCCACTGCAGACAAGAGCCAACTTTGTTCACAAACAAAACCACACTGGGCTCAGCTTTCATTTAACTGTCTCAGAGCTTTACTTAACCTCCTATGCAACTCCAGTTGTGTACAAGACCCTCAAGACCCACCAGCAAACAATTATTAAATACCACAATTACTGTTCTAAGTAGCCACCTTTAGCAATAATCATATGAATAAATCCCTAAATCCCTTCCACATGTAAGCAAATCACAGGCCTCCTTTCCCCTGACTATTCCTCAACTTATATTCAGGCTAACAATTGTTACTATTTACACAGCTGATGCAACAATATCACCTCATATAAGCCTTTAGTTGTATTCAGTAGATTCAGTTCCTTCTGACATGCCCATTCTCATATGACTGATTCTATGTACTTATAGTCTCACATTGTAATCTATATATTTGTCTATATTTGCATAGATCATTGTGCATTTTATAGTTACTGTGTGTTTTAGGGACTGGTACACAAGTTTCTGTTCTTTCAGGTATCCTTGTAGGTATGTTAATATATGTGTTATATTGATGTCTATACCTTTTGCTATGTATTCTCCCAGTTTTTGTTAACAGAATTTTCTCATTCATATTACTGCATTAGCATTTTATCTTACTCACATAGGAAAAGCCTGTTAGCTGTAACACAGAAACTGATGCCTGCAATTTCATTATTTGAGTCATTGTAAGAACATCAGAAGCTCCACAGAAGCTGCGCAGTACCACATAAACACAGCAGCATATCCTTCAACAGTAAACTCTTCAGGGCAGAAACTGTATTTTTTAATGTATTACTACAATATTACAGTCAGTCATCACAAACTCATAGATGCACCCACAGAAACATACATGTTTTCACATCAGCTGTTTCCACAGATCTATGTACTCAGCTTTTAAATATAGTACTGAGTGTGCACAGACCGCACCTCCCACTGCCCACTTGGCCTCATCACGTTATGCCAAAGGTTGACAGAATCAGGGTGGGATTCCTTTGAGTCTGGACAGACCCTCTTTCATGCCCCTCAGTTTGTCTTATTTCCTACACAGATATCTGCTCTCCCCACGTCCACTGTGTCTCTTTCTCCCTTGCCAACTGCTTCTCTACACAATGCAGAATAGCACAGTCTTTTAAAAAGCATACAGCCACTTTCCCTGCTGAGGCTGAAACTGCCCCAAGGTCCATCCATTACACAATGCCACACAAGCAGCAGAGAAGATCTGGATCAACCCTCCCCCGGCTGCCTTTGCTCCCATTCCTTCTAGATGCAAAATATATTTAATTGGCATTGCAGGCAAGATGTGAATAAAAACAGCTAAGCTGTTCATCCCCTACCTGAGCAAGGATCTCTCATCCCCAGCTAGTGAGCGGATGGAGACAGGAACCCAGCTGCTCTCCTTTCCTTGCACTATCAATTATTCACGTAGGTTGCCTCGTCCTCCCTCCCACCCTCTCTCCCTCCCACCCTCTCTCTCTCCCCCCCTCTTTCCCTCTTCCGCTGCCCCCACCTGCAGATGAATGGAGAGCAAGCAGGTTGCTGCTGTTATACTTGAAACTAGAGATCATTGTCGATGGAACAGCCAGCCTGTGGAGCAGCTGGGCTCTTATGTAGAGAAGCTTGGTCCTAGGGGAAGGGGTCAGACAGGCAGCTCCATAGGTGGAGCATAAACAGCTCTGTACCCCCATGTCTTGCTCGCAGCACTTCTAATCCCAGACCTGCAGGGATGACCTTTAAAAATGAGAGGGTTTTTTTTCCCACAGAAAAGCACATATTTTTAGTCCTCCCAAGTGTAATGATGGTTATTTGGTGACAGTGAACTGGGTTATGTGGATTCATGTGTATAGATCAGCGTAGGAAGTGAAAGTAGCAGACTGGAAAAATATGAACTGACTTAGTCCCATAGCAAAGGCACTAAAAGAGGATAATCTGAGGGGTCAGGATGACATGGTATCTTCTCGAAATGCTTTTGGTAATCACAAGTTATGAGACTGACCCGTGGATTGGAATGATTGTTTGGTCACAATTTTTGTAGCTAATTAAAAAATTTCCTATGCAGTACCAGTCTTAGGCAATGGTAAATGAGTTCTGGCAGACCTAGGTGAAGGCCTTTAAAGCATTTTGCCTTTGTAGAGGGCTACTATGTACAACTGGGTGAGTGCTTTAAATCTGTCTCAGTGTAAAATTAGGTTTAATCCTCAGGCCGAATTAACCATTCCATTTTGCACTGGAGTAACTCAGCCTGACTCATTCTGGTCCCATCAGTCTGCTGGGGTAACCTCCTACTAGGTCATCTCTATCATCACAGTAATTTCTTCTGTTAATTCTTGCCATGACCATAGCCATGGCAGGGGTACCACAAAGACAAAAAAAAAAAAAAAAAAAGCATCCTAGTTTGCTCAAACAGTAGGTCATAATTGGATTTTCTGCCCTATTTAACTTTTCCCATATTTTGAAAAAATATCTGCAGGAATTTTACCAGAAGTAGTAAAGAGTTTCCTGAAATTAGATTAAAAACGAAGTACCTAATAAAATATTTTTGGTATTGCAACCTCAGTTGTGAGTAAGACTCCTGAAAATCAGCAACTGTTTTTAAGAGGATACTGTGGTTGTTTGTATCTACAATTTTTAAAATTATGTTCTTGTTTTCAAAACTTCATAGATCAAGGTTTGTCAAGCTTTTTTCCACAATTATGCAGGCTGGAAATGCTTATTTAAAAAAATGCCAGCACTTTTGTTTTCACATGAGCATGGGAACCAACAAGTTCTATAGATGGAACAGCAACCAATTTCCTATGGATTTGGCTTGTGTAGTTTTTCCAGGTCTAAGAATACTGACTGATTCTGCTGGAGCACTTACAAGACCCTTCTCTTGTGCTCAATCTTTCATGAGGTTCACTTTGCAACCTCTCCCCATTTTGGGACATTTAGGGGAATTTTTTTCCTGGCTGACCTTTTTAATTAAGTTTATAGGAACCTTTTACCTGAGATAAGAAAACAAATTCTTTTTGAGGTAATTCAAAGACAGATCAAAGAGATAATCATCAAATTATCAAAACATAATTTTGAGAAAATTATCAAATGAACAAATTATCCTTGAGACCTCGATCCCCTAATTTTGGTAGAACATAATCAACTATTCCAGAGGTTACTAAGGGTAATGGTGTACAGACACACCCACACGGACTGTCTAGAATATGTTTTGTTTCCAGAAAAGTAGTCTAAGAACAAAGTATGGTAAAGCTCATTAAAAGTACGAAAACTGGCATTGTAAATATTAGAAAAGCGGTCATTTTTGGCTTTTCAGTAAAGAGCAGATAGTGATATCTTTATATCTGTTTATAGATATAGGAGCATAAGTTCATGCATTTTATTCTGAATAGTAGGCTCATACTGGACTTATTGTGTCACTGTTCTGGTATCTTACAATTTTAAATTAGTATTATTTATAAACTGATTAATAAAATTATAACAGCCTGCCATTTCTACAAGCCTTTAAATCACCCTCAGATTTTAAACTGACTGGGTCTTCACATTTATCTATAAAGAATCTAGAATAAATTTTTACAATATATGTACTAATACTTCACACTTCCTTGCCACCTTTATCTGAAGATCTCACAATAAGTTACTGATATCGGTTCCCATTATTACTACTATTCCACATATGGATAAACAGACACAAAGAGACTAACCCTCACTGTTACCCAGGGGCAGGAAAAGGAAACAGAGCGTGGAGTCTGTCAGCACAGTTGCATAAACAGCTTGAGACACCTGCATACCACACTGACACCACGACAGTCCCTCTTGGAACAGCCAGCTGATCTGGGGAACATCCTGAATTGCTGGTGCAATGAAGGGGACTGGAATAAGTGGCATGAGATAGAAATAAGATAGGGCAAGACTTTTTTTTTGCAAGCAACGGTATTTTAAACCGGCCCATGAAACTGCATCATCAGTCTCCTGGCAGAGCCCCTAGATAACAACTCACTTTATTTTCAAGCTTTGAGCAAAGTTGCCTGCTAGTAGAACTTAATGAGAAATATATACTAATTTATCTGACTGTCAGTACTGTATGAACTGGGGACGCTTTTGGCAGTATAACTCTGGATTCCTCTCATCCTCTGGAGGATCCTCTGGATCCCTGTCAACAGGGAAAATTGATACGGACAGAAATGATGGAATTACTTGCTAATTTTAGGGATGACTGGGATGGCCATGATTCAGAAAAGAGGAAGCAGCTCCTCCACAGAAGTGACTTCTAGGTTCTCACATATGTGCACAGCAGAAGGACAAGAGGTAACATACAGGTTGCAACAAGGAAAATTTCAGCTATATGTAAGGAAAAATAGGTTCCTTCTATGAAGGTACTGGGAAGAAGTGCCAAGAGAGCCTGAGTAGCTCCATTCTTGGAGATCTTCAGAAGATGTATGGACAAGGCCCTGAGCAACTGGTTCTAGCTCTGAAGTTGTCCATTTTGTGCAGGGTAGTTGACCTAAATGAGACTTTTCCGTCCTGACTTATCTGTGATTTTACTCACTGCATGTTAGAAGACCTGTAACATGAAATGTTCAGAAGCTCAAAGTTCATAGTTTCAGTATGAAATGTAACAGCTTCAAGCTCTGCAGTATCAGAACATAACCAAGTTGAAACACTTCAACACCAGTTTCCACCCAGAAGTTACCAAGTTCTCTAATAATTTAGCAGGTAAATATTTTCTTCGCATATGTGAGAGCACTCTGAAAATCAGAGAGAGTTTGAAGCATCCAGCAAGTCTTTCCCAAAAGTATATCTCAGGTGCTCAACAAGAGGATAACTCAGGCAGACAGAAAACATGAGATGCGAGGACAGGTCTAGTAGAGGAAGGCACTCTAATAAGGCTGTATTTTGCAAACAGTGGTGCATTATCTATATAATAATAATGCCTAAGAGAAAGGACTTAGTTCCTGGGCTTCATAATTGGCTTTAACTGATAATTTTTAAAAAGAAAAACTTTATTTATACTCTCAATCAGCTCAGTCCCTCAAAAGCAATAACATATGGATATACAAAGCCAGTTCATGTCCATGAATTACATGTGAAATCACAGCAGAGAAGTAAAAGGATTTCCAGGGTCATTATAAACAGGAGGATGGACAGACTTTTTTGACAGCAGAGAGGCAAGTCATTAGAGTAAGGAAAGGCTGAAGAACACATAGGTGAAGATACAGGCCTTGCCTGGGTTGGGTCAACAAGTTTAACAGTTTGCAGCAATGAAATGGGATTCAAACAAGGGAAATAATGATGGTCTAATCCAAACAGAAGGACAGGGTGCACACACAAAGTTTTTGTGCTGTGTATGTACCCACAAGTTTCCAAACTGGCACTGGGACTGCTAGAAAGATACACAGGATGGGGAAGAAGGGAGGTCAGACCTGGGGGGATATAGTGTGTGTGAGGACAACAGGGAATGCCTGTATGGAAAGGTAATCAGATTAGTTTCTTTTTCAGAATTAGGGATAAAGTTGCTCTTAATTACTGTGAACCAGCTGGGATTATTCTCCACAAATTTGTCCTGTCGGTCTGAAACTCTGAAGGGAGCAGAAGGGGTTAAAGCAGCCTGCCGTACAAGATGCCAGGCCACCTCAGGCTGGGGAATCCCTGACTGTAGGATACCATCAGCCCAGAGCCCCCGCCTCTGCCTGGGGTCCCCTCCTTTTGGTGGGTCCCTGGGAAATGAGAAAGATGCTGCGGTGCCTTTAAGAGCAGGAGCAGCTGCTTATTAGTGTGGACAGCACGATCTACTGCGGTGCAGAGCAGAGAGCATCTGCAAACCGCTGTGCCCTAAAAATGTTAGCGAAACCCAACAGGACATATACCCCGAGGTACGAAAGTTCACTTATAAATAAATGACATGGAGGGGGGTGAAGGTCGTGCTGCTAATTTCTTAGACATCATTAACACCTGAAATGTTGTGAAATTATGTATTTCAGTGATGTATTTCTGTTCTTTTTTTCATCCAAGGGGCCTGCAAGATACCTCAGCAAGATCTCATCCCTTTTTGCAAGGCACAAATAAGAGTCAGTCCCCATTCTAAAAAAACTCACTCTCCAAGAGACCTGTGATGAGCCAAGCAATTTGCTTAAAGTCACAGCTGAAAGATTTGTAGCAACTGGAAATTTAACTGAGATTACCTGAATCAGAGTTCAGTTCCTCAGTTACAAGAACAGTCTGCTTGCTTCCCCTATCCTTGCTATTACTCCTCAATAGAAGAAAAGCATGAGATAGTGTATTTCTTTAATTATGGGAAGGGGAGGACATTGTTACTTACTTGAATCAGGACAGTAAACAAACAATATGCAGGCTGTTCACAAGTACTACCTCAGGAGAATTTCATCAAAAAGCACCTACCAATAATACCACAATGACAGGCCACCAGGAAAGTGGCAAAGATGCAGGGCATTAGGAGACAAAATCATGGATCATTTATTTGTTAACTGATAAGTACACATAAAGAATAAGGAGTTTAAGGAGGTGGTAGAGTCTCCATCCCTGGAGGTATTTAAAAGAAGGGTAGATGTGGTGCTTGAGGATATGGTTTAGTGGTGGACTCGGCAGTGATAGGTTAGCCGTTGGACTCGATGATCTTAAGGGTCTTTTCCAACCTTAAAATTCTATGATTCTATGACAGCAGGGAACAGCCAATACTACCTTTGACAAATACTTAGGATATATAATATCTTAAAAAGAATGATTTCATGATATTCAGTAAGAAAATGTCTACCACTTAGGAACCATAGACTAACTCTAAATACCCAGAAACCCTATTAATAAAGAATGTGGGGGACATTTTGCATGTGTGAATGTATTTACATATCCTACTGTGTTTGTACAGTATATATCACAATAGGACACAGTTCCATTTGGCATGTGTGGGCTGTTCAGCATAGGTGTCCATATATTTATAAAATACATAATATATTCTGTCTACCAGCCCTGCAGTAAAAACTGAATCTATGGCTTAAAGTTTACTTATTACAGAGAAGTCCTCCCTAAACCTTTTGGAGTACTGTCAGACAACATGTCACAAAATAGTGTTTCTATATCAAACTTAAATGACAGAATAACTAAGGAAAAATGATTCTGTGGACAATTTTGTTAAGCACCTCACTGGCCTGGATAGCATAAAGAGGACAAACAACTGAGCACCAGTGGAAAATAAGCCTACATAGAGCACTATGGGTAGTAAGAATCCAGTAAAAGTCCTAGACTGCAGGGAGCTGAACTGCTACAACAACAACAAAAAAATCCTAGTAGATTGCAGTGAAATCAGCATGGGATAAAAAGCATCCAGCCATTCTTTGACAGCAAGTGACCACTTGGCTGCAATATGAAACATTCAGCAATTTCTAAACTGCTATAAATTGTAGACTTGAAAGAAAGAACGCCAGCAATGCTTCAGTGACACATAAAACTGACAACAGGAAAAACCCAGCAATCTTCTAACAGCAAGTAGAGCTACACAAACTAAAATATAATGAAAGGAGGGCAAGATGCTTACTTTCTCCTGAAAGAATATTAAGAATTGATAAATATACTAATATAACTGATGTAAATATATTTGTGGAATGAAAGGCAGAACTATAATCAATAGTGGGACTCTACCAAAATGAGGAAAGTTAGATTTGTTAGGCTTAGGAAGTAAATTTTTATACTGTGTTAGTGCTCAAACGCCAGCTAGCTCGGTGTGAATGCTATGGAAAGAACTCAGAAGGGTCAACAGCTAAACCAGAGACACTAAGAACAGCAACAACCACCAATTACTCTCTCATCCTGAAGAGTTTTGCACAGGCATGTCAAACATGAGGAATCAGCTAACCACAGTCTCTTTGTTTATAACACCAGTATTTCATCTATCACCCCAAAACAGTAATATTTTTTTGCTTGATTCATCCAAAGACATACCCAGTGTTGATCTGGAGAATATCAGTTTTTATTTTTCACCTTTTTCTGTATGTTCTTCAAGCTGTTCCGCTTCAATTCTCTTTTATTGACCAACCTCTTACTATGGCAATTTCTAGCCAAAACCTCTCCACTTAGAGAACAACAATTCCCAAGAAGCCTTGCTTTTGTCTTTGTTTTGTTTGGAAATCGCAGAATCACAGAATCTTAGGTTGGAAGGGACCTCAGGGATCATCTAGTCCAACCTTTCTAGGAAGAGCACAGTCTAGACAAGATGTCCTAGCACCCTGTCCAGCCGAATCTTAAAGGTGCCCAACGTGGTGGAGTCAACCACTTCCCTGGGGAGATTATTCCAATGGTTGACTGTCCTCAGTGTGAAAAATTTCCCTCTGATGTCCAATCGGAATCTCCCCAAGAGCAACTTGTGTCCATTCCCCCTTGTCCTCTCCATGCGACTCCTTGTAAAAAGGGAGTCTCCATCCTCTTTGTAGGTACCCCTTAAGTACTGGTACATTGTCATGAGATCCCCTCTAAGCCTCCTTTTCTCAAGGCTGAACAAACCCAGTTCTCCCAGCCTATCCTCATATGGCAGGCTTCCCAGTCCTTTGATCGTCTTGGTGGCCATTCTCTGGACCCCTTCCAGCCTGTCCACATCCTTTTTGTATAGTGGGGACCAGAACTGTACACAGTACTCCAGGTGTGGCCTGACAAGCGCTGAGTAGAGTGGGATAATGACTTCTTTGTCTCTGCTGGCAATGCCCTTTTTGATGCAACCCAGCATCCTATTGGCCTTCTTGGCCACAGCAGCACACTGTTCACTCATCTTGAGGTTTCT
Organism: Phalacrocorax aristotelis; assembly: GCF_949628215.1. Taxonomy (NCBI): domain Eukaryota; kingdom Metazoa; phylum Chordata; class Aves; order Suliformes; family Phalacrocoracidae; genus Phalacrocorax; species Phalacrocorax aristotelis. The sequence goes on along the minus strand of NC_134276.1, from coordinate 133,215,975 downwards.
GTCCACCAGGACCCCCAGGTCCCTTTCCACAGAGCTGTTCTCCAGCCAGGTGGATCCTAGTCTGTACTGCACTCCTGGATTATGTTTTCCCAGGTGCATGATCTTACACTTCTGCTTGTTGAACTTCATAAGGTTCTTGCTGGCCCACTCTTCCAGCCAATCCAGATCTTCCTGCAAAGCAGCTCTCCCTTCTGGAGTGCCTACTTCCCCACTCAACTTAGTGTCATCCACAAACTTCATCAGGCTACACTTGATGCTGTTATCCAGATCACTTATAAAGATATTGAATAACATTGGGCCCAATATCGGTCCCTGGGGGACTCGACTAGTGACAGGTTGCCACTTGGAGAAAGAGCTATTTACCACCACCGTTTGGGTACGGCCTGTCAGCCAGTTCCTCACCCACTGCACAGACCACTTGTCTAGGCCATAACGCATCAATTTCTCCAGGAGGAGACTGTGGGGGACCATATCAAAGGCCTTGGAGAAGTCCAGGTAGACAATGTCCATCGCCCGCCCCATGTCAACCAGGCAAGTCACTTTGTCATAGAAGGCCACCAGGTTTGTCAAGAATGATCTGCCTTTAGTGAAGCCACGTTGCCTTTTCCCAATCACGTGCTTCATTTGACTTGTGATGGCCCCCATGAGGATTTGTTCCATAACTTTCCCAGGGATTGAAGTAAGGCTGATGGGCCGATAGTTACCCGGATCCTCCCTCAAGCCCTTCTTGTAGATAGGGGTAACATTTGCCTTCCTCCAGTCCTCTGGGACATCCCCCGTTCTCCACGACGTCTCAAAGATTATGGAGAGTGGCCTTGCAATGATGTCAGCCAGCTCTCTCAACACCCTCGGGTGGATGGCATCAGGGCCCATTGATTTGTGGGGGTCAAGCTCCTGTAGTAATTCATATACTAACTCTTCCTTCACTGATGGTGGGTCGGTGTTTGGTTCAATCGGCAATTTTGTTCCCAAAGCCTGGGACCCCAGAGTGCTGGTAAAGACAGAGGTAAAGAAGGTGTTGAGGACCTCTGCCTTTTCTGCATCATTGGTGATTGATTTTCCTTTTCCGTTTAACAGTGGGCCTATGTTTTCCTTCTTTTTCTCCTCATGGTTGACATGTCTGAAGAACCCTTTCTTGTTATTTTTTATGTCTACAGACAGTGTCAATTCAAATTGGGCTTTTGCTTTTCTAACTGTGTCTCTGCACACTCTGGCTATGCCCTTGTAGTTCTCGGTGATAATCCTCCATTTCTCCATTTCTGGTGTGCTTCCCTTTTGGATTTGAGTAGACCCAGGAGGTCATGGTTGAGCCATGGGGGCCTCTTGCTCCGCTCACTTCCCTTTCCTTTGTAGGGGATAAATTGGCTTTGTGCTTCCAATAGAGAGTTCTTGAAGAATTCCCAGCACTCACTAGCTCCTTTGTACTCCATGGAAGCTTGCCATTGAATCCCTCCCAGTTGAGCCCTGAGTGCACTGAATTTTGCTCTTCTAAAATCCAGAATCCTTGTCTTAGAGGTGACCTTCAGCACACTCAGCAGGATCCAGAACTCCACAATATTGTGGTCACTGCAGCCAAGGCTATCACTAATCGAGATATTACAAAGCAGGCTTGCTTGGTTTGTGAATAGCAAGTCCAGCAGCGCCTCCTTCCTGGTTGGCACATCTAAAATTTGTATCAGGAAACAGTCCTCTATACATTCCAGGAACTTGGTGGATGACATGCGAGCTGCTGTATTGTTCTTCCAGCAGATGTCTGGGTAGTTGAAGTCACCCATCAGGACCAGGTTCTGTTGGCCAGAAGCTTGCTTTAGTGCCCCAAATATCACTTCATCGGCTTCATCACCATGGTTAGGAGGTCGATAGCAGATGCCCACTGTGAGGTCCTGCTTGGAGATGACCCCTTTGATTTTAACCCAGAGGTTTTCAATAGAGCAGTCGCAATCACCATAGTTGACTTCGATACATTCAAGGTGTTCCTTGATGTAGAGTGCAACTCCTCCACCTCCTCTACCTTGGCTGTCTTTACGAAAGAGCTTGTAACCATCCATTGCTGACCAACCTCTTACTATGTCAATTTCTAGCCAAAACCTCTCCACTTAGAGAACCTCTCCACTTAGAGAACCTCTCCACTTAGAGAACCACAATTCCCAAGAAGCCTTGCTTTTGTCTTTGTTTTGTTTGGAAATATGTTTACAGTCTTATTCTACACATCTTGTCTGACCTAACAGTTTCAACACAACCTGTAAGAAAAACATTCAGCTGCAAATTAACAAAGTATAAAATAGGAACATTAAAAAATCACCTCTGGAAAGATCTCTAGAAATGTTTTAATGACTCATATTTTGGTCTTAATTAAATAAGCCATACATCATTTTCAGGGAAATGAACACATTTCTGCCTTCTCCAGCCCCATGACAAAGTGTGTTGATCTGCTGGAAACTCATGTTCATGTTCAGTGTCAGTACTTGAGGTTTGGAATTTCAGAAACTGTAAGACAGGCTTAACAAATTTCACTGTAGCTGGGCTGTCATGCAAGGACACTCCAGGGCAGGGTTGCAAGGAGAAAGCAGCAAGCAGAAGCAAGAGATGCAGAAAGCTGTAGTATTCAACAGTACTCAAGACCTTTACAGTACTCATAGGAAATTGAACAAATCACCTAAAGGCTACAATTCTTCTTCACCTCCATACATTCTTCATTCTGCCCTATCCCCCACTTTGCAAACATCATTTCAATAACAGCAGGTAAATATGATTTTTGCCAAGAAGAGGAGTCAGCTCTCATCGTGAAGGCCCTTTATATTCTCTTCTGATGGCCAAATGTACATCCCTTAGTAGTGGCTGAAGCAGAAATTTAGGAAGTCTTGACGACAAAGTTGTTGCTGAGTAGCTTGATGAGTGGCAGAATCAGGGTAAAAGTAGCACCATGTATCAAAGCTTAGAAACTTCATCAATATCAATGGAGACTTGGAGACTTTGTCAATATCAATGGATCTACAACCAGGTGTAGACTGGAAACTTGTGAGAGATCTGGGTGTCACACACTGCCACACTTTCAAGTGTGATAAGTAAAGGGTCATATAACAGTTATTTTGACAAGAGATTATAATCCCTTTTTTGTTAATCAAGCGAGACAGAATTTGGAGGAAGCAGGGAGGAACAGAGGAGGCAGTGGACAAGAATATACACCTCATCAGTAGTTCCAATATATTCAAAGAAGTCTCTTCAGCCAAAGCTACAATCTCCCATGCACCAGGTGTCAATAAGAGCTTTTCAAATAATTAGAACACTGTCTCCTGAATCACTCTGACATCTTTCACCTGCAAGGGATTTCACAGAACAGTCTTATCAATCAGAGGTTACCAGTAGCCAGTAGGCTTGACAACTCTTCTCAAGACATAGTGGCACCATCACATGGATCATCTTTACCATCACATATGACTTCAGTCCAAAACAAACGTCCATGAACTCTGACCACTCTGTCCTGAACTTCTCCCTTCTTGGGCAATCTTCTCATATTCATGGAAAGACCCTTTTCAGCCAGTCGTCATTCTTGTCATGAGCACAGAGATGATGTGGAACAAGCAGATAGTTATCGCCATTAATAAATTCTGCCAAAGCCATCAGTTCAGTCAGATATACACCGAATGATATTGGTTTGGTTGGTTGTCATTAATTCCACATATTGCGTGTCCTGTTTGTCACCTACAGTGAACAGGAAACCTATCTCTCAGCAACAGAAGCCTTGATAAAACAGAGTTCCCCTTTACAGACAATAGGAATTGCAGTATGACTACTGCTGCTGCCTCAGGAGAAAGTAAAAGTGGTGTATTGTTTTCACAGAGCTGATTTACAAACAGCAGCTTGGTCTGGCAGTGATGTACTCTTTATGAGACCGCTCCTGCAGCTGATGACTGACCTTGGAAACAGTAGTTCACCCCACAGGAAAAAACATCCAAAACATCTTCACAATGCTACGCTAGAATGTACCAGAATAACAATTCAGATGCCATACAAACTGCAATACTACAGGGCATGATCATGGCACATACCAGAAATGCATTATGATGTGCTCTTGCTAATTTGGCAGTCTCCATTAGAAATGCAAATCCATGTCAGAACTGGACAAAACCTGTACCTATCACTAAATAAACTGACAGCGCACATATTGAAGAACTATGCCAAGATAAAAGCTACATTCTTTCCAGCTCATGTGTCTATTTGCTTTCATAAAGTAATAAAGAAAATGCTCTTCCACTGACCCCTGTGAATGCCTTTTTGCACAGATGTAACTGAAATTTAACACCCATTTTTCCTGCGGAATAAAAAGGAACCACATTGAGCTTCCTCTCTCTGAGGTGTGCTGCCTTTATGGCACATGGCTGGAGCAAAATGCAGTGAAAACTAGTGCTAAAACTAGCACTGAAACAAACAGTGTTGCCTTTGAATGGAGAATAACTAATGAAGCAAAAAAATTATCACTGTTATAGATCTAGTTTTTAAACAAAACCAGTCTTTAGTAAAACAGATTTTACCAATTTTTTTTCTTTCTTATTTATTTTCTTAACAAGTTATCCCTCTCTGGTCTTCCATACTTGCATTGTTGCTCTGTGGCTTTGTCACACTTGCTTTAGACTATGAACACCCTAGGCCGAAAACAGGTGCCAAGAAGCAATGGGATTCTGTGCTGCATTTGCTATAAAGCACAATGCTCGAAGAGTGACCAGTACCAATAACAGCAGTGTACTCTTTCTCCAAAGCACAGGTCACCAATAAAATAAAGTGGGTTCTTTGTCTGGGAACACCTCCCCCGTTCTCCCACCCCACTATCTACCAGCAGAATTTGAAGAAAGTGCAACATGTACTATAGGAACACACGAGCACCTCAAGGAGAGACACTGTGGGTCCCATCAGTGACAGCGAAAAATGCCAAATTTGTGCTCAAGAAGCTACATTCTGCAGCAGCAATTTCAACCTTTCTCTTCCTCTCATGCCTATTACTTTTCAGTCCACAGTTACTTAGTATTACAGTGAGTTGCATAGGCACTGAATTCCAACCCAAGGAGGACATATTTTAATGTTGGGTGGTAATTCTGAAATATTTCAGGTGTAGCAGAACCATCTAATGCTGTTGAAAGGAAAAGGGCATCCCCTAGCTTCAACACAGAAATAGGCCATGAGGTCCCTTCTCCTCTCTTGTGGCCATACTGGCACTTCCTGCATGTTTTTGTGACTATTAGTTTACTAACCCAACAGAAGATAGCACTTTTTTCCTTTTTACTTGGTTAATTTTATGCCTTGTTAGCAATCCAGAACATGTCAGGGAGAACTCCAGTGCATAACAGGTTTGGCAACATCAGCAGCAAGAATATGTGGCTAGGACCAGGGAGGAAGATAGGGAACAGGAACTCTGGTTAACTTTTCTCACTGCATCTCATGTCCTTTGGCTGAAAACTTTCCCATTTTGGAATGGTGAAATTACGTCTGGAGAAAAGGAATGCAAACACTGTTCAACAGTAAAGCAGCTCAGCCTATACAGGTCTTATTTTTCTCTTATTTCCAAAGACACGTAGTAGTCTAGAATGACAGCAAATGATCTTCCTGTGTTCTTTTAACTGTTCTCAATTGATTCCTTAATTTTATCTTGAAACTATTTCTTTATGCTCACTTGCTCTTTCCACGTGAGGTATTGAACGTGATTCTTTCACCATGTTCTAGCAGTAGGATCTTAACTGCCCTCCTTCTTCTTGATCTTTAGTCACAGTCAAGTTCTCTCCCTCTCTGTCTGATACACATTAGGAGCTCTAAACTAGCACAAAAGGAGAAGTCATTCTAGTATTCCATTTAGTAGCATTACACTCACCAGGGTGAATTCCTTCAAAAGAGTGCATACAGCCAATTTACATTCTATGTACAGTGATGTCTGATTTTTCATCAGTGGTACCACACTGTGCAGAGATTCTGCACAAGTATAGAAAGTCCTCCAACAAAAAGTAAATAATATAGACCCATCATTAAACTAAACCACCTGCAGAAAGTTTTACTAATGCTAATGAAATCTCACAGTTTTAAGGCTCCTGCCCTAAGGAGAATTCAGATTAAAAAGATGAGGAAGTTTCTAGCCTTCACTTTCTTTTTTACGGAGAAAAAATGAAACATGTGACATAAGTGAATTTGAAAGGCTCTAAGCGGAGATAAAAACCTCATATATCACAGTCTTGGTAAATGCTTGTTACTTTTCTGTCATTCTCATGGCAGGAAAGGCAGTGCCACTTTGTTAATTTTAAATACTTGCGAACTTTAGGTGTGCAGGCAGCCGTGGAAAAACTTCTCACATTAAATGTGACTCCCCACTGTCAGAAAACAGAAATCCATTATTTCTGCACAACATAACAAGTGTCTCTGACTCAATCTCTGTAGATTTATGCTTTTCAGGTATCCCTGAGACAGGTGAAGAACTAGTAATAGCCTTGCAATATCAGTCCTTCTGCAACCACATCTCAACCCTGATCTACAGAGAAAAGCCACCGCAGGTAGAAGACAGCCATGCCAAAAAAAACACCATACACACAAAAAAAACCACCAAACAATACAATGACTACACATATGATAACTTTCAATCATTGTCCTGTAAGAACTGGAATAAACTGGAAGACAAAAAGACATTGCTATCTCACAAGAAATGGAGGAACATTCAGCTATGGCAGGTTAAGCACAACTGGATTTCTCAGTTACGCATACTTTTTGAACATCTGAGCACAGGCTCTTCCTTGGGGTTTTGCTTTCTCCTACTCAAGACATTATAGTGACCAGAACCATATTAGCTATAGGTCATGGGTGCCCATGACCTCTGTAGATAGAACAGAGGTTCGTGCTCCTGAACAGAAAAATCAGTCATATTTCACAAAGGTAAGCAGAACTTGGGAGACAAAAGGAGAGGTAGACAAAACAGGAAACGGTGGTTCAGTAGCACTTTGTCTTCAGTACTTGCTCAGGCTCTCAGAAATTGCTTCAGGACAAGGTTATAGGGAAGAATAGACTTAGTGATTACAGAGAGATTAATTGTGCCGTGGTATGTACGTCAGAAGCCCTTGGGAATAAAGCAAGCTTCTCTGCATACCGACCTGATAAGCGAGCTTACTGTAGGTACTAAGTTAATTAGTAGCAGTCTGGGCAGGAGGTAGAGTAGATAGTGAGATGAAACAGGGGAAAGGTGAAATGCCTCCTAGAAACTGAATGAAGAACAAAGATCAACAATGAGACACTGGAAGAAAGAAAGAATGAAAAAAGGAAATCTGTGGTCTTAACTAAAGAAATCTGCTGTTAAATGAAGTCTGGTCCCGACAGCATGATTGAACAACAAAGAACTGAAAGCTTTCTATAAAAAACATCTCTACTGCACATGAAAGGAAGACAGTTTAGGACGGCAGTATATATGTTGCTCTTCACTCTCTCTGACTTCTACCCATTTAACAAACACTGCATATTGATACCTCTCAGGCTTTTCCCAAGCCCCTCTGTGTTTTCTGAATCTTGCCATCACCCACAACTTCTTGATGCAGCTATGTGATTAATTTTTTCTTTGTTATGGACCCACACACACTGTAACCAATGACAGTCTGAACCAGACTATGGAGACAATGGAAATGGCAGACAGATACAAATTTCAGAAGTCCTTCAGAAATGCCAAAAATGCCTCGAGTAGAAGCAATGTGTTGCTAAAAATCAGATTGCAAAGGTTAGTTCATAGAAGTTCATCCTGCTTTGTATCCTTAGATCCACAAAGCAGTCAGTATCATGTTCATAAACATGGTCAACTAATGCATTCACAGCTGCATGGCAAGGTATCATTCTTGTAAATGCATAAAAATCATTCCAAAAGATTCAGCCCACTCATCCATGCAACTCCATGGGTATAATATACAGGAGATACCGAACTCTGAACTTCAACTGAAATAAATGGAATTAATACAAGCAACAACTAATGCAGCAGATATATCTACAATTTTTAGCCTTTTTCATCCTGATATTTCATAACTATGTCTATAAATATTTTTAAAAATGGTGCACCAATCAAAACTACTATACAAATTTTCAGCAAGACCTGTATCTTTCTATCTATCCACAAATCAAATACAGCCTTTCCAATCACAAAGGTAGTTTTCCACTAAATAACTAAGATTTTTTTTCTGACTTCCTCCTAACTTAGCAAAAAGGTCTAGCCCCAAAGCAGTTTTTACGTGCCTACTCCCCACAGCAGAATGTGCAGAGAGCGAAGTGCCTCACCTCCCTCTACACAGCCTACAGAAGGATAAGTACCTTCTGTAGGTACTTACAAGGGGGAATTCAACAATAGTCAGATTGTTGGAGGGATTTGACAACAGCCAGTGTACTTACCAGAGCTGGGAGTTGCCTACAATCTGAGCTGGAAATCCCTGGTATTATTAATAGGATTTGCTGAGGACGAGATAGGTCTTAGATTCTACACCTTTCTGCAGGGCTTACTTAGGCCAACAAGGAAGAACTTCCCCCTACTGCAATGGTTTGGGCTGAGCTGATCAAATGACACTCACTGCAGCCCTTGAAGTTATTCCCACTCTTCCTCCCTTCCCCTCCACATCTATAGTTATGCATTCCCATTGCTTTCTTTGAATGGGAATCTAGTGGTTAGACAATACTTTCGTGACTAGATTCAGCCCATTAAATTAATTCTGGAAAAAGGTAAATACTTTCCCACTAGCCAAGACAACTGAAGTAGCTCAGCAAGAGATTGGCTGAGCACTAGAATCACTGCAAGGAGGACAGGTGGGAGATGGAGAAGAGGCAGGAAGAAGGAAGGGCTACCATATTACACAGCAATTAGTTATTAGGTTTGTTTGGCTTTCTCGTCAAACCAGACTTTCACTTGCAACTTTAAAAAGTAGAATCATCTTCTTTAAAAATAATTCTTACACAGTGATGCTCTTTTATTACAATAGCTCAGTAAACAGAACACTTAGCTAGGGTCTGTAGTATATTTGAATTCCTCGACTGCCCCAGTTAGAAGGAAGTACCAAGGTGTTCAGATTCCACCACAAGTCAGTCATGCTTTGCAGGCAGAGAGGCTGTGAAAACAGTTTTGTCAAATCTTCCTTAGCACTTAAAGTGTTCTCAACACTAGGCAACCCCCAAATGGAAAGAGCTGTAAGGAACAAATCAGTTTTCCCATTTAAATTATCGTCTTGCAAAATGACATGCTACATACAGACCAGAAGCCTGACTTCCTCCTCTTTACATGGATGTTAAGCTTGCCATCTTCAAAGGAAATCTCTTGAAAGCAAAGAACGGATAACAATCAGACCTGAAAGTCTTTTATCTGTTAGCAGCCAAAAAGGTAGGTATAAGGGAAAAGTATTAGAAACATAGAAACGTTGACAAGTCTAGACTGGAGGGGGAGATCATCTGGTCCAACCTCCTACTGAAAGCACAGCTTTAGACTCAGCTGAGTCTTGAATATTTGCAGCCAATATGATTCCTCCACTTCTCTAGGCAAGTAATTGCAACATTTTGCTGTTTTCACATTGAAGACTTTTTTTTCTTATATCCAGAGTCCTCTTTCCTATTTCCTTTTGCCCTCTTTCCTACTGCCTCTTGTCCTGTCACCATATACCCCCATGAAGAGTACCTCCATCCTCTCTGTAACTACCTACTGACTCCGGAAAACAGCAGCCACTCTGGTGAGCACTCACCACCTGCCCAAGCCTTCTCTACGCTGTAAAACCCAGTTCCTTAAGTTGTCAAAATTCTCCAACCCTCAAATCATCTTTGTGGCAATTCACCAGACCATATCCAATTTTTCAATTTCTCGCTTGAACTGGGGGGACCAAAAATGTACACAGTATTCCAGGTGTGTCCTCACAAGTGCGAGTAGAGTGGAATAATCACACCCCTTGATCTGTTGACTACACTCTTACTGATGCAGCCCAGGACACAGTTTGCCTTCATTGCTACAAGGGCACACTGTTGACTCCTGTTGAGCTTGCCATTCACCATGACCACCAAGTCTATTTCAGCAGCCTATATTGCTGCTTGGGATTATTCCATCCATGCATGACTTTACATTTATCTTTGTTAAACCCCATGCAATTATTGTTGGCCCAATCTTCTAACATGAATACTATTAACATTTAGCTGTAGGACATCTTCCTATTACAGACAAACATGAGCTGCAGCCAGCTCCTGGACATAATTCATGCTATAGTATTTGAGAACTTCCACTGATTTTCAGACACATGCTAAAAGTTCAGATGATGACAGACTTCAGGAAGTAATTCAGTACCTGTTCTGTTGATTATCAGTACTCCTAATTCCCAGATATATCAGGCAGTAAGAAGGATTTTAACGCAGCCCTCTGTGAAATAATAACTTATTGCCTCCTTCTTTCCTTTTGTTTGTAAAATCAAAATGGGCATAAAACATCTGACGAACAGCACCCCATCAGGATAGGAAAATGTATGGATTTACATTTTGCAGAACTCAAAAACAGATTTATGTGTGGGCCATGTGATGTGGGCTGGGCCAGCAGTCCTTCCTGCTTTGTGAGGCAGAGATCAAGATTCCTCTGCTACGCGGAGGGGAGAACATAATGAAAATCGTTTCTCTCATCAGAGTAAAGCAGACCAAACAGATCCGACACAGGTAAGCACTCCCCCACTGCTCACTCCGCCCTCTTTCCTAACGAGTTTCCTGCTTTTGTGGGACAGACCTAGAAGAGCTGCAAAAGAGTAGAAGGTATGTGATTGTCTACAAAATGCTTCGGATTTGAAACCTGGAAAAATGAGGTTCTGGTTTCCCCACGCAAAACTCTTTCAACAGGATCTTCCCATCATGTGGTACCTTCCTATATTCAGTATTACAGGCTTTTAGTTTCAAAGGAAATCTTCCTTGTCTCCCTACAAGAAAACTCAAAAGGAGAAAGGGAGAGTTGTTACTGGAATCCCATGCTCAGATGAGAAGGCAAATGAGCAAGGACAGAAGAGCTTGCACATTTTTCCTTGTGATGAAGAGAAGCTAAAACATGACTGTTCCTACCTACCAAAACCTCCCTCTGGTAAGTATATGCTGAAAGCTGACAGTAAAAATGGTAACAAGAAGGTAATCTGTTCAGAAAGGATGTATTTCTTTTTCTGGTATTTGTATGTATACATTTATCTACTTTTGCTGTAACAAGGGAACACAATTAGTGTGCAAAAGCACACAACACAACATGGAACTATGTAGACCTGTATATTTGTTTGGATATGCATACTCATAAAAAATATGCATACTCATAAAAAATATGCCCACTGTGTCATGCTCTCTTCCTTCAAAGGGGTCTTCATCAAAACAGTGGGATACATGTAAGTTAGTATAACATGTGCAAGATGACTCCTTAATTACAGTGTTCTTGAATACCACAGATCCCTGGTATTCATTCCATGTTGACTGCGCACAGTGACAACTGCTGTCTCTTTCATAGAGATGGGGTTTGGAATGGGGGACAGGAGGGGCTCTTGTGTTTGAGAAAGATGCAGAAAAGTACATCAACAGAAAAAGAACTGAGGACATAGGAAAATATTCAAACACATGTCTACATTTTGCAAAAACAGACATACCCTAGCTATATCAAGAACCTAAAGTAATGTTATTGCTATAATACTATGCTAAGTTAGAAGCTCAATTTACTGGGGCAGACAGCCCCATTAATAAGGCTACTTTTCTTCTGTAATTTGAACTAGTATTTGAACCTTCATTATGCAATGTACAAATGTCCTACAATTAACCTTTAAAGTTATTCTTTGTTTCACTTTTGTATTAACCTCGAATCTGCATCCTAGACTGCTCTAAGTTCTATTAAGAAGCTAGACCTTTTTAGATAAGCCTGGCAATAAGCGCTGATGGTGTATTTATGCATTTTATGTCTTGCAACTGTGTGTCCAGGCATTCCCATTATTCGATATGCATTCACAGAGGAAATTCTAGTACATTTACATTGGCATGTATTTATGCACAGATTTCCCAAGCTTATTATGTATCTGCATAGATGCACGTTCTCATGATGGCATGTACTCAAGTATGTTTGTTCTTATTTTGGTCGTGATACTGATAATGTGTTTGTATGCTCATGTTTCATGTTGAAAAAAAACTATTCCATCTTCCACAGATGTCTGTCCCCTTAACTGCTCATCTGTTCTCAACTGTCTGCTACCACCATCTACATTACCATGTGGTTAGAGACACACTGGAAGAACATCCGCCAAGCCTTGTTGCTTCTTTTCACTGCTGCTCTTCTCATTGGGGTCACCATGCTGGCCATTTCATCTAACATCAATCCAGTAGGCTATTTCTTCCTAGGGGTAGGAGGAGTGTGCCTGATCGGCTATTTGCTGAGTGTGTTTGTTGAGTGTTACCTGAGGAATCAGCACCGACATGACACAAATGAGATACCTCCAAGCAGACAAAGCCAAGCAGGGTAAGCAGCAACCTGGTTATTCCTCTTACTTTAACTCTCTCTCTGCAGATATGGCCATTTTACATGCTGTTTTACTGCCCTTCCCCTAGGGCACCAAACAGAGACTCCATTCCAGGAGACAAAATTTCTTTTTAGGTTGTTTTCCTTCATTCTTCAGGTGGAGGTTGCAAATGTCTATGCCACGCATGTTCTGTATCTTGTCCAATATATATTTTCTTCCCCCTGGGAACTGATCCACTACAATTTCCAAGGTTAAACAGATCCAGGCCCCGCTTTATTTTTCTTTGAGTAATTGAGTCTTGCCAAACAATGAGTCAGACAAGGAAAAAGAAAAAATGCTGAGGCAATACTGAATCTTAGCTGGGTTTAACTCTATAAACCTTATCTCCAGAGCAACTATTCCTCAGCAAACTTTTAAAAAGGAACCTGTAACTGGGTGTGTTTCCAGTCTTAAAAATCCAGCTTGACACTAAGAAGTCCTGATCTTGAGAGGCTCTGAATACTCCCACATCTTTTTGGCTTCATGTATCTTTGCAGGTTCTCAGCATTACCTAATTTAACCCCAATTTGCCTGCTGTGGTTGAAGAGTTTAACTTTATTTTTCCTTGCCTGTATAATTCAGATAATCATTATCCACATCTATAAATGATTTGACATTCTCAAATACAGGGTGTTGTAGGAGGGTAAAAATGTTATAATGTGTTTATTTTTAGAAAGAGTACATAAAAAGAAGTCTAGCTGGGGGGCATACAAGAAGAAAAGTAGTATATATTTATTTAAAAATATGACCTAAAAAGGAAAATGTTTCTAAAGTAACATTTGTCTCTGCAGACATTCTTTTTAACACAGAATAGTTAGTCCTTGTTTAAACTAAATGAAAATACTTAATTTTCTCTGCTTCTTGAAACTAGATGAAAGTTCAGCTATGTGTTTAAAAAGCAAGTTCCTGTTTTGTTCTGAGGAATAATTAGTAGTTAGTAATTCTTAGTAATATATTTTAACTGGTAGGAGATTTTAAATGAGGGACATCATCTTTATGGGTCCCTTCCAACCTGAGATATTCTATGATTCTATGATCAAGCTAAGCCTAGGACACTGAAACCCAGTGTGGGTTTTTTAAATTATTCTGGGGAATGTGGGAAAACAGTCGCATGAGCCATTCCTAGACCAGGAAGCAAGACATTGAGTTGGCTGGACAAGTGAGCTGATCCAGTGGCAGAGTATCACGTACAATAATATCACATGCTGTCCACAGGGTGAACACTGCCTATGAAGCACCCACCTACGAGGAGGTGATGAGGATGTCAGTTCCCACAATATGGACAATTGCATCCAATCCAGGCTTAGTGCCCTCACCACTGAATGAGCCTCCTCCTTACAATGTAGTTATTGAATCATCTGCCCAAGAAGAGATTATGGTGGATGCTCTCAGGATGCCAGTGGCATCAGACACAAGGCACACCTCTGAGACAGACACAGGCTCCAGAATGCAGTTGCAGCTGGTGCTGCCCCCAAGACTGCAGCGGTTTGTTTCAGACATCCATGAAGTGAAAGGTATTGAAGATAGGTTTGAGCCACTGGAGCCACTCACGCCACCACCTGCTTATGAGAGTGCCATCAATGATGAAGTCTTTGAAGATGCTTTCCAGGCCTCCATATTATGATTAATTTCACCTTCTCTGAATGCAGAACCAAACCCTCACCCCAATACAGGGTGCTCCTGGAGGGAAGGTGGAAGTGCTGAGATTTTTCACACCCAAAACTGTAAAAGTTTTTCTCACCATTCTTTGAACCAGAGCTCAGCTACCAACACAGCTTCTGATCTCAGTAGAATCTTTTTGCACAAAACATAATTCAATGCTATCACAATGCTTTGTATTGGCAGATATGTAAAACCACTGTCAGGAAAGTTGTGTTACATACAGCAACAATTCTCAAACTGGAGATACACCTTTATAGGGGAGAAGAGTGAATCATGAGAAGAGACAAGCTTGCCAAAGGACCTCTGAAGCAGGACTGTAGGATGCAGCCAGGAGAAACTGCCTTGAAAAGGGAGGGAATAGAAACAGTACTAAGTAGGTTATGCCTCTGCATTACAAATAGCAGTACTGCTGAGAGCTCTGTGACTATCCGCCACCCTAAAATCCCTACTGAGAGACTGAGACTTCAGTTCCCTGAGTTGCTGTTTTGCAGCAACACAAATTTATGGTCTGCGCTGTTTGTTGCTACACCTCTGCTGCATTTGCTCCATGTCCTCAGCTCTGCTGAACTGGAGCATGACTGAGGGGAGGGTGGTTGTCTTCACCCAGAAGCTGGCACCACGTAGGGTTGAAAAGCTGACAGCAAACATGGCACCATGGAATTACTTTTGTTGTTCACACGGTTCTCATCCCACACAGCCTCCAGGTGGTAGACAAGAGGGAGGTAAGAGCAGTTTTTCTCCTGTAAGAGAGGCCAGCAGGGCAATACACACACATATACGTATCCTCCGCCCGGACCACCAGCCTTCACAGCTCTACAGGAGGGTGTATTTCTCTGCTGTACTACAGCCCCAAACACATCGCTTGAGATACTTAACTGTCATCATGGCAACCATTTGCACAGAAAGGTCAATGGTCCTCCAGTTCCCTGTAACAACACTGTGCACAGAGGCTTCTCTCTGGACTCTGGAAAGGGCACGGCTTTTAGCCCAGGCCAGGCCACGGCTACAGCAGAGAGCACCTGAAAATAGCAGGCACAAGGCACAGGCCCTCTTCATTGTGATGGCTCTAGGTTGGGAGCCAGGTTCTCTCTCTCACTGATCAGTGATGCTGTGCGGTCTTTTTAAATGGCTGAATTAAACTGATGGGCTCTGCAGCACTAAAGTGTCTGCACTATGCAAAAAGATATTAATGTCTGGTTAATGCCCAAATAATAAAAGAAGAATATGGTGGCCTGAATCTCCTATGAAGGTCAGCAGCAATCATCACAGCCTTGTCTAGTACGACAGCATCATTTTTAATTCATATGAGGAAACGTCAAACCATAGGCTAGAAACAAATAAATTATTTCTTACTATTTGATTCTTTACAATTAAAAAAAAAGACTTTTTATGTTGTTTATAAATAAATGGGACTGCGCTAAAAATACCTGGTGGCATCATTAATTTTTCCCCCCAAAAGGAACACTCTGCAAAGCATGCTTTTGCTTGCATTTTGCTTATTTGATAATCTTGGCTTAGATAAAAGGAGAGGAGTTCCATTTCTAAATCAAGAGCTGAATTACCTTAATATCATTAACAATGAAGCAGCCATGATACCTCTATCATAAAAGTATTATGTGACACAAATTTGCCAATAGAGGCAATATGATTTTTTTTAAAGCCAATCATTTCTTGCACCTCCCTCCTGTAGCTGCTAACACAGAAGAAAAAACCACAGTAAAAACCAGTACAGGTGTACCATTCAGGAATAGAAACTTAAGGTCTAAGCTAGGCAACCCAGGACCTTTCTGAGGGCACCAAACTTCCAGGAGTCAGGAAGAAATTTAGGTGACCAGCACAGATAAAAACTGGCCAATGCAAAGACAAAAAAATGTGAACAGCTACGATCACTAGGATTTTGTTTTCAGCATCTGTAAGGGTTATTCAAGCCTTGGGACTTGTATTAAGTTTTACCATGTGAAACTCCTGTGCGCTTTACATGACAACAACTGTAAATTTGCTTCTGCTAAAAGGATGCTCACTTGCTTTTCCTTCATATTTCACATGTATTCTGCATGTCCTGTGTGCTCCCTTTCTTCCTTTTCAATTACTGAACATTACTTGAGCCCTTTTTTGATTTCAGCTGATTTCAGCTGAAACGTATGTCAACAAAACAAGTGTAACAAAAAACCTCTTGAAAGTAATTAAAAAATAATTCCTAGAACCGGTATGTTTGCAAGGAAAGCTGCGTACCTGTTAATTATAGCTACACGCAGAATCCCCGCCATAACTCTGATGTGCAAGACCTGCATCCATCACCCTGCCCTCTACGCTGCTATACTGCACAGCGGGATCCCGGCGGGGCGGGGCGGGGCCGGCACGCGCTGACAGGCCCCAGGAGAAGCCCCGCCCCCCGCGGCCGAGTCCAGGCAGGAAGAGGCGCGAAACCGCTTCCGCACCGCGACCCCTCCGGGGAAGGTGCGGCTGCGCACGCGCACAGCAGGTGTCGGCTGATGCTTGTTTAGGGAGGGGTTGGGGCGCGGGCTCCTCTCTCGGCCACGTGACTGGAGGGAGCGGGTCTTGCGGTTTGAATTGCTGGGGCTGCCGGGAAGGAAGGCGCACGCGCGCGAGGCGGAGCGAGGGGTGAGTGGCGGGAGCGGTGCGGGCCATTTTGGCGGGCGCTAGCCCTGGGGGAGTCTTCGGGTTCCCGCCGCCTGGCCCCTGCGGCCTCGGGAGCCGGCGGGGGTGCCGAGCGCGCCCTTCCCCGCTGAGCCCCGGTGGAGCGGGCGGCGGAGGCCTCTTCCGCCCGTTCTCAGGCGGCGGCTGCCCGCGGAGACGGTCGTCTTCCTGAGCAGAAAGTTGGGAGGGGTAAGGGTGGCTTAGTTTGGCTTTGGTCTCCCCTCTCCTGCCAGGATGCTGGTCGCATGCGGCATGCAGCGATGTCACCAGGAAGCGCTAAAGAAGAACCGGGTGATGCTGGCAAAGCAGCTGGTTTTAAAAGAATTGATGGAGCATATGATAGAGAAAGACATCATCACCACGGAGATGATGGAAATGATACAGGTATGTACGTTATACTCGACTGCGCTATGAGCTTTATTTCTAGGTAAGCTTGGTGTCATTCTTGGCAATGGCAGCACAGTGAAACTCATCTGTGTGTTACATGCATATTTTAATGTGATTACGTTTGGAGAACGTGCAAAGCAATACGGGGTTTGTTTGCAACACAAAGGAGAACTGTAGGCTGCTTTTGGCAATAGGGATTTTGTCTAAGACTTACTAAATTGTTGGCTTGCATGCTGGTAAGTTGTTGTGGCAGGCTGCACTTCTTGAGTCAGGTGGTATCTTCCAGTGCTTTGTTGTCATTTTGTGCCTTTTTTTCCCCCCTCATTTGTAAAGATAGGAATAATGCTTATTTCTAAAAGAATACTGTGAAAGTAAGTAAATTAATAAATTATAAACTATCTTGTGGCACTTGTGACCTTTCACTTGAAGAATTTATATTTCATATATATTTTTAGAAATTGCGTGAAGAACCTCCCATGATCCGAGACTCCTTCTCAGACAAATGCTGTTCATGGGCTTTTGCTAGTTATCCTGAGCAGTGGATGCTATGAAGAGAAGTCATTGGAAGTAGCTTAGGATTGCTCCCAGAGGTATGGTAATGCACTGAAGACTGTGCAGGATGAAGACACAGGTTTTCAAAGAGAAAGCAAGCTGGAAAAGAAGTGACTGAAGGTGCACATCAAGTGCATCTCAAGGCTCAAGTGAGCAACTGAGGGATGACTTAGTTCTTTAGTAAGGTTCATGGTCCTGTCATAAGAACAGATGCTGAAAAACAGAATTATGAGCTATTTGCTGGGCACAAGTGCAGGAGGTATAAACCTGAGACTGATAAGGTTTTGAAAGCAACAAGGAACTAACTTCCTGATGAATTTTAGCTGAGTGTGTGTCAAAGTTAATGTCAAATTCCTCATGGGACTTGCCAAGGGTACCTGTGCTAAGCTGTGGGAGATGCAGGCAGTCTTACCTGATATAGCTCCAATCCCTAGTGAAAGAGGGCAAAGATACAGGAAGATAGTGAAAGTCAGAGAATGAATCAAGAACTGAGTGTACTGGTTTTGGCTGGGATAGAATTAATCTCTTCATAGTAGCTTGTATGGGGCTGTGTTTTGGATTTGTGCTGAAAACAGTGTTGGTAACACAGGGGTGTCTTCATTACTGCTGAGCAGTGCTTACACAGGGTCAAGGCCTTTCCTGCAACTCACCCCATCCCACCAGTGAGTAGGCTGTGGGTGCACAGGGGGTTGGGAGGGGACATGGCCAGGACAGCTGACCCCAACTGACCAAAAAGATATTCCATACCACATGACATCTTGCCCAGCAATAAAAGCTGGGCGAAGAAGGAGGAAAGGGGGAATGTTCAGAGTGGTGGCATTTGTCTTCCCAAGTAACCATTACACGTGATGGAGCCCTGCTTTCCTGGAGATGGCTGAGCATCTGCCTGCCAGTGGGAAGCAGGGAATGAATTCCTTGTTTTGCTTTGCTTGCACA
Source organism: Phalacrocorax aristotelis (assembly GCF_949628215.1). Taxonomy (NCBI): domain Eukaryota; kingdom Metazoa; phylum Chordata; class Aves; order Suliformes; family Phalacrocoracidae; genus Phalacrocorax; species Phalacrocorax aristotelis. Next base: position 133,197,253 of record NC_134276.1, on the reverse strand, counting down.
TGCAGATTTTGCTTTGCTGGTTAAATTGTCTCTATCTCAACACACAAGTTGTTACCATTCTGATTCTCCCTACCATCCTGCTGGGGAAGGAGCAGCTAAGCATCTGTGTGGCGTTTAGCAGCCTGTGCAAGAGAACAAAGTGACTTGAACTACTGTTGCAGGGTATGAATCTGGAGATCGCAGCAAAAATAGACCTATGGCAGGGATAGGAGGAAAGCATTCACAACTGGAACAGTACTACTGCAAAAAACGCATTGCACTATAAGGATTGAAGTGAAGGGAATGTTTGCAGGATAGTACTAATCGAACAGTGCTGTAGGTAAACAAAAAGTAATGTGCATAAAAAAGTCACTTGGGTCGAGCCTGCTTTGTCTTACCTTTCCTGTTTCTATAGTAGGTCTGTGAATTTATAATAGTCTTTCACTCTGGCTCAATTGTGAACAAGGTCTTAGGAGTGCTATTAGGTAGCCTATTCCTGAAAGCGTATTGTGATGCTAATCATCAGGTACCTTAGTGGAAAAAGGAGGAGGCAAATGCCACTGTCTGTGACGACAGAGCACAGATTTTCCTTGATACTGTAACTGACTGGTTCTATATATCCCCCTCCTCCCCCCAAAAGTCAGGGAATCAAGAAGATCTGGATAAATAGTTATACTTTAAATCATCGTGTCTTAAAAACACAACAATTACACTGGTCCTGTTGGTTTGATTTAAACTAAACAGGAGAATAAACAAATTCATTCTGGAAACAGGGCATTTCACTTAAACTTTTGTAATCTAAGGAAAGGGAAATAAACCGAGGAGCTCAGGGGGATGAAGGAAGGATGGTATTTTTTCAAGTGTGAGTTGCTAAACCAGTACTGAAACTTGACCACAAGTAAGAAAAAGGTGGGAGGGGAGGATGTTGCAGGAGGAGTGACAGAAGACAAAGGTGGTTGGGCTGGATGAAGTGCTCACAAGGAATATGAAGAGTAAGGAGTTTATAGGTGCTTACTGGAGAAGAATTGATAAATAGGAGCAGCTTCCTTTGTCCAAAATGGGGAGGGTGGGGGAGTCCCATCCCGTCCCCGCCCTGAAATGGGGGAACTGGCAGGAATGAATTTAAATTGGGTCATTCAGAAATATACTAAACAATTTGAGGGTTTTTTTTTCAATTATGTACACTTTAAAGAAAGAATAAACAAAAGAAATTGTGTTTGCTCTGTAGCAAAGATGATGTAAATATCTTCTTTAAATAAAATCAGTTATCTAGATGAAGGCCCAGAAGAGAGGGATTTCAATCACAGAGCAAAACTCATAGCGGATATAAAGTAGGACAGTGGAAACAGCTGTTCTTAAGATGAAGTAAAAAATCCACTTCGTTACTGCCTTCTTGTCAGAGCATCAGATGTTCTTCTAGTGCTCTGGGATGGACCTTCAAAATTACAGATATGATAGTAAGAGCTTACTCTTGGTTTTTAAAGAAGTTTAATACTCTGTACTGTAATTGAAGACTATCAGATTGTGTAGATCTAGAGATTTAAATGCTCTGTTTTGGCCACTAGACAGTAATGAAAGGATCACTGGCTTTGGAGAAGTGACATAAATTTGATTAGGATGTTTGTCAAGTATATACACTCTTTCCATGGATTCTGCATGTATATTCAGGCTTAATAAGACCACCAATACTATGGGACTGATACCTTAGCCAGCAACTAAGCACTACGCAGCTGCTTTCTCACTCCCTCCTCAGTGGGATGGGGAACAGAATGAAAAAAGTAAAAGTTAGAAAACTTGTGGGTTTAGATAAGAACAGTTTCATAACAAATAAAGTAAAATAGTAGCAGTAGTAATAACAGTAATATACAAAGCAAGTGATGCACGAGGCAATTGTTCACCACCTATTGACTGATGCCCAGCCTGTTCCCAAGCAGCAATTGCTGCTGCCAGGCCAACTCCCCTTAGCTTATATACTGAGCATGACATTATATGGTATGGAAAATCCCATTGGCCAGCTGTCCTGGCTATACTCCCCCTCAGTTGCTGCACACCTGGCAGAGCATGAGCTGAGAAGTCCTTGACTTGTGTAAAAATTACTTAGCAACAACTGAAAACATCAGTGTGTTATCAGTATTATTCACATAATAAATCCAAAACACAGGACAATACCACCTACTGGGAGGAAAATTAACTTTATCTCAGCTGAAACTAGGACAGGGTACAAAAATACATTAAGAAAGTATTAGAAAATAAAATGAAAGAAGTCTGTCTTATGAAAGTTTTGCTTCTGAAAGTTTGCTAACATTATTTAGTGTAACCGAAATGTGGTGTTGATGTGGAAGTTATATGAGGAGGTACAGAAGTGTTACCAGGAGAAAGGGGCAGGTATTTTTATACTTCTGGAAAGGCGTAGGTGAGATGACTGTATGCACTTCTAGTCAACGGTACTCTGAAAGTTGAGGTTTCTGTGGGAACAGGAAAGGGTACCTGCACTGTCAAGGGGAAGGGGCCATTTATGAGGAGGCTGAAAGAAAGTGGCTTGTTTACTGTAGCAAATGGAGACCTGTTTATAGAAAGAAGTTTGGTGAATAAGGGAAAGGACATGAGAAACTGAAGTCAAGGGACATTGTTGACACACAAAAAAAATGCTGTTAGTCAGTCATGAATGAACACAGGTCTGAAATTTTGGAATAGGTTCATAAGCCTTTGATCATCATGATTTTGCAGTATCCTTCCAAACAATGCAGTGGGACAAAAGCCAAGCTACTTTTAACACCAGGCTTGATAAATTTTGTGAAAGAAATCAGATGACGTGCGGCCTTGTGTAGCAGAGGATTTACATGTGTGACTAGAGGCTTTTTTCTGTGATTGCAAACATAGTGTTAGGCCTTGATTCTGTGTAACTCGCTAACGATTTCTTATGATCTACCAAAAGAAGAGACCTTGGATCTAAGTGGAAATTCAAAAAATATAGGATGAACTCCATGGAACTGATAAAATTTGGTTTTGGTACCCAGTATTTTAGTACGTGATGTTTTGGTATGTTTTAAAAGATTTCACAGGGAAGGCTATCATTGTATAAGCTGTAGAGTTTGCTGGCAAATGTCCTGTTAGTATTCTAGCAGCCAGAACTTCCTGGGACTGTTTTACAGATAAGTACATTTAATTTTTTATTGTTACTTTTTCTCATATACTGCTAGATATTGCTTCATTGGTCTAAATGTTACCGTCTGTATGTATGTCCTATCCTTTCTGAATTGACTGTGTAAAATAAATCTTTTACTCAACACTTTCTGAGGGATTAGTGCTAGTGGTGCATGAGATCATAAACCACTGGGCAGTAGTGCAAACATGCTCTGGGGTTCATATATTCAATGAGAGGAAATAGATACTATTCCAACAGTAAGTGGAGGTGAAAATTCAGAGAGAAGAGGGTGTATTACCGTGTGTGGTACCGTATGAATTGTTGGCTTGCTGTGTTGTTGTATAGTCTCCCCCTTGAGCTGATAGGAACAGAGGAGTGGGAGCAAAATCGGCTAGGAAAAGCTGTAAAAATGGGTCTAGCACAGCTAAGCATAGTGACAAAACACTTATATGAAGGGAAAAGAACGTTGAGTTGTTCTGAAGCTTCATTCAAAATGAATTGTGGTGGGGTGTTACTTTGAGTGTGGATTTTGTTTTTCCTCTGGATCTAGGCCAAGGCTGGGAGCTTCAGCCAAAACGTGGAATTCCTCAATTTGCTGCCCAAGAGAGGACCTAATGCCTTCTCAGCCTTCTGTGAAGCTCTACGAGAAACCAAGCAGCAGCATCTGGAGGCAATGATCTTGAAGACAACATCCAACCTGACCCATGAGGTTGCAAGGGTATAACAGTTTTTTTAAAAAAATCAAGTGATTGCACTGCATTTCCGACTGGGTTCGGGCACATAGTGGTCTTTTACAAATGGGAAAAAAACCCAATTGCTTACAAACGACAGGATGGGGTTTTGTTGCAAATTGAAACGTGTAGTAGCCTTAGTAAAAGCAGAGGGGAAGAAATTTGGGAAGAGAATTGTCATGCAGAATCAATCACAGGATGGTAGAGGTTGGAAGGGATCTCCGGAGGTCATCTGGTCCAACTCCCCTGCTCAAGCAGGGTCACCTTGAGCAGGTTGCCCAGGACTACATCCATATGGCTTTCGAGTGTCACCAAGAATGGAGACTCCACAACCTCTCTGGGCAACCTCTTCCAGTGCTCAGTCACCCTCACGGTAAAAAAGCGTTTCCTGATGTTCAGAGGGAGCCAACCGTGTTTCAGTTGCACCCGTTGCCTCTTGTCTTGTCACCAGGCACCACTGAAAAGAGCCTGTCTCTGTCCTCTTTGCACCCTTTCCTCAGGTGTTTATATACACTGCTAAGATCCCCCTGAGCCTTCTCTTCTCCAGACTGAACAGTGCCAGCTCTCTCAGCCTTTCCTCAGATGTGAGGTGCTCTGGTCCCCTTCATCATCTTTGTGGCCCGCTGTTGGACTCTCTCCACTATGTCCCTATCTTCTTTGTACAGAGGAGCCCAGAACTGGACATAGGACTGCAGGTGCAGCCTTGCCAGAGCTGAGTAGAGGGGAAGGATCATCTCCCTTGATGGGATCTGCTGGCAACGTTCCTCCTAATGCAGCCCAGCATACCATTAGCCTTGCTTGTGGCAAGGTTGCATTGCTGGCTCATGTTCAACTTGGTGTCCACCAGGTCCCCCAGGAACTTGTCTGCTAAGCTGCTTTCCAGCTGGTGGCCCCCAGCATATATTGGTGCATGGGGTCGTTCCTCCCCACGTGCAGGACTTTGTGCACTTCTCTTCCTTGAACTGCCCAAGGCTACTGGATGCTCTTGCATCCAACGTGTTCTTAAGTATATGTATCATCAAGGACCCAAAATCTGTGAATATGATATTTTCTCTGAAATATTTTAGTTTTCAGTCATTCTCTGAATAGAAAGCTATTAAAAGCTAGTCTTGTCTGTACAGGAGACTTTATTGGTTTGGGGGTTTGTTTTTTATTTTCCACCTTTCCACTATCTGCAGTTGTCAGCATTGTACTAAAAGAAGAGTTTAATAAAAATTAAATATTCTTAGTGCTTTGAGAAGCATGCTGTCCCACAGGAAACGTATTTTATATGAAGGAAGGAAGACCAGATATTTTGAGCAGACATGTTTCCTTAATAAAATGTAGGATTCATTAGACTACCCTTTCTGTTTTTTGTTTTCAATTGTGCTTTGCTATATGAACAGTGAAATCTTGGAAGCGAACAAAAAAGCTAGGAATCACTGCACAAATCAAGTTTTGTCAAAAACGGGTAGGATATGGCCTCAGTCTAAGATTTCCAGACTGGGGATTTGTGTAGAAGTAGAGATGTGGGAAGGCGGGAAGGAATTTTGCATTGACAGAAAATGCTGCTGCTATCTTGTAATGTTTCGTTTGCATGTGAACCATAATATTTTTTAAAGTCATATATATGCGTATGTAAATATATGTATCTTTGTTCCATAATACCTACAGGCTTGTACTGTAGATAAAAAAAATAGCTGTTTTATACTATTTTTCTTGGATTTATTGGATGTCTTGTAGCTTGAACACTGTTGTGGATCAAATCTTCCATTCCCTATGGGTGAATCGTGTAATTCAAAGAGACCGCGATGGATTGGTGAGTCACACATGACATCATGAATACTTGACTGGCTGTCTGATTGGTTGCTTCTAATTTCTTAATACTCTCTTAATTCAGTTCTAGAAATAAGCTTGCCATGACTTCGCATTCAAGGAATACAAATCTGACAGTGAATTGACTGTATTATGATCAGATGGACGAGGCAGAATTAGGGTAGAAAATGAAAGTGAAATAACATGTTAGAAGAGAGAACCCAATCAGTTTCTAGTCAGCTTCATTTATTCTTACAGGAAATTTTGTTGTTTAAACAGTACCTGTCAGTAAAATTTTAGATTTTTCAAATATTTTCTTCTTTGTTTAAAATTTGTATAGAGTTTAATTGAAGTAGGGCTGTGAAAGATAGTGATTTTGGGCAGTGTTCTTTAGCATAGACTTCCTCCTTAGCAAACAAGTTTAAGTACAACTTACTGTGTCCAGTGAGCACGGGAGGCCTTTTATGAGAGGAAAAGCACTATTCCATTTGAATATTTCTAGCAATGGTTTGTCAGCCTAACTGAAAAGAATAACATATTGCACCAAAAACACAGAAAGCACACGGCTCTAATTTTAGATGAGAATTCTGTTCTTATACCGTCTAGAATCAAATTTACTTAGCTTTAGATAAGGCTAACCCGCATACAAAAAAAAAAAAAGTTGCCAATTAAAATTATAAAAAAATAAGTATACTGTTCCAATACTTTTGTTTCTTCTGCTGTGTTTCATTGTGTTCTTGTAGTCCCTGATCAAGCAAAATTTTTGGAGGTATGAATAGTGTAATAAAGGAATATGCCGAAGACCACATACTTCAGAATTTGCAAGTTACTACCTTAATGCAAAGGCTTTGTAGTTGGAATTTTTTATTGTTACTGATATGTTTGCTTGGCACAGAACCAATGGAACATTCCTTGGATAATGGAGATGGTCCCTCGATTCCTCCAGTGAAGTCCTGTACTCCTGAATTTTATCATGATCATCGGCACTTGGTAAGTAGTTGACAGAGAAAAATCTCCTTAAGGTGTGAGGTGTTTGGATATATTAACTGGACACGTGCTACTGAGTCGAAACTCATGCTTCATTGGGGTGGAGATCAGTGTGCTATTTGTGTAACTGAAAGATTTACCAGTCATGTTTGATTTGATGTAGTTCTCATTTACAAGTGTCAAGAAATTCTGAGAAGTTCTGTAACTCTATACAAAACTCTGCCTCTGGGCTTTGTTCATGAAGAGCTTTGTGAAATGCCTTCTGTTCTGTTGCTCTGTGTAAGCTGTCAGTATCATTGCCTCATATTTATTTGTCTGCATCCTCATCTCCTATGTGATGATACACTCTGCAAATGACTGTAAGATACTAGAACTGTGTTTCAACTAGTAGGCACGGTCTTGGCTGTTCTAATTGCCAGCTTGTACACTGAAGAGTTTCTCCTTAGGCTCAAGAACCATATCAGGATTTGTGCTGGGTAGTATTGGGTAGAACAACCTGAATTTCTATTCTTCTGCAGCATTAGAAGTTATGTAGGTAGTCTAATTACTTCTTGTTTATCCTGTTTGTAAAGCATAGGCTGTGGTGGGGTGGGCTTAAGGAAAAAAAATCATTTTGTGTAATGGGGCAGACACTTTACTAAGGTTACACAATGTGCTAACACTTAACACTTCTGTCACAAGCTCTGCGTAGAGCAAAACAGTGTGGTTTTTTTTAACCATCTGTTGGGGAGACCTAATTAGGCAGTGTCAGTGTGAGCTTGACTTGCCTCCTTTTACATCTGTTCATGGATACACCCTTTTTGATGTGCTCCTTTGGTACTAAATTTCATATCAAATTTACAGGAGTGTTAGTAACTGATTTACTATTGATTTGTTGTTGTTAAAGTGGGAGGGGTAGAAAGGGAACTTATTTTGAAGACACCCCTCTTAAATTAGGTCTTTCCCTGTTAACCTTTTTTGCCAGCCCCATAACTTTCAGGATCAGTGACTTGACAGTCCCTTGATATTAAAATTCCACTCACATGCTATTTTACATTTCTGTCTGCTCTCAACAGCAGTTAACAAATGTTAGCTAAATTTTACATAGTGTTGTCCTGTGGCCTTTTGGGATGATGGAAATATGTGGGGCCATGCTGGGATGAGGGTGGGGAAAGGGAAAAATTTAGCAAGACCTAATTCACCGTTTGAAATATATAGGCTGTTGCTTTTAAAACAAGAAATAAGGCAAGCTAGTATATCTTAATAGTATTGTAGGATCATCAGTTGCGGAGACTTGCAAATTCAGTTGTCTTTGGGACCCTTTGCAATACAAATCTTTGTTTTATTAATAAAAAAACCCCCACAACACTTCAAAAATTTGACCTGTGCTGTTTTTGTGCCTTCTCAATCAAGAAATCCTGCATGTCATATCAAGCTGTTATGTAGGGATTGCTGTCCTACTCTAACACTATTTCCTTATGTAGTCTAAATTTACCAATTTTAAATCTTCTTCTCAGGCATATAAAATGATATCAGAGCCCCGAGGCTTAGCACTTATTCTCAGCAATGTCCATTTCAACAGTGAGAAGGACTTGGAGTATCGTGCAGGGGGAGATGTGGACTGTACTTCCCTGGATATGCTTTTCAAGCATCTGGGGTATCAAGTGACTGTCTTTCATGATCGAACTGCACAGGTAAGGGGGATGGATCCCAGTCCTTTGCAACCAGCGTGGATGAGAGTTTGTAATTGTTACATAAACCTCCTAAGAGGCTCCTTTTGGTATAACTAAGCTTGAACAGAAGGATGTGAGTGGTCACTTAGGCTAAATGGGATAATGTCTGCTACCATACTGACAAAAATGAAGCTTGGAAGGCAGAGGACTTCACAATGGAAAGCAGGATCACAAAGGGACCACAAAAGGTACTACTATAGTCTGACGCCTTGTAGTGCAAGGGGCAAGAATTTCTAGACCACACCTTCCATATGTGTTAAAACCACAAATTAATAGTGTCTCCAGTTAACTCTAAATAGGATAGCAGATCACTGGAAAAGTCTAAAAGTTAAACTGAGCAAATATTTGACCTAGTGTTTGCAAGTGTAAGAGATGTTTTCATGTCCTTTCACTGATAAATTGCCATCCTATTTTTCAGTCTTCCAGGATCTATGCAGTTAAGTTCTACTCTTTCAGTCTTTGCTTTGCTAGAGAAGTGGCTGTGCTTCGCTTAGGAAAATTGGCAGTGTTCCATGACTGAATCGAACCACTCTCTTTCCCCAGGAATGCAATTGCTGCCTTCTCCAGTCTCATTTGTCCTTATTCCTTTTAGATCCCTATGAAACCAAGTGGTACAGAACCTGTTAGTGTTTTATTCAAGAAGGCAGCTTCATTACAATTACAATTAAAAGGCAGCAACTTTACAATAAGACTTTTACGCTTGCCATGTTGTCGGAGTTCCTAAAGTTTTCTGCTTTAAATTGTTGTCGTGTTTTAGTCGCTAGTGTTAGAATGCCTGAAGTACCAGAGTATGTGTCTGTTAAGTTGCTCCAACATCCCAGCCAGACTCAAGTGTCAATGTAAAACCTCTGTAAGATATCAGCTGACATCTCCTGTGTTGCATCTGTGTGTGCCAGCTCCGATACTTGCTGCATCCCCTTGTTGGCCGTGTAGAAATGTAGATGCCCTAAGTAATTCCTACCTCATGATGTTATACTTAAGACTGAATATTACATAAAGGAACAAGAACATTTCGCTTTTTTTATGGAACACATCTTTTGTCCTGTAAATTTGATGTATGTAGGATTTATTTTGTAACAGGAGGACCACTTGTTTTTTTCCTCTACAATTGTGTTTTTCCCTGTACATTGACCAACTTCCCTGTGCACATCTAGAAAGCATTTTTTTCCTCTTTTCCAGGAGATGCAGAATGCCTTGGAGAGATTCTCCAAGCTACCTGATCATCGGGATGTGGATTCCTGTATTGTAGCTTTACTTTCCCATGGTGTGGAGGGTGCAGTTTATGGCAGTGATGGCAAGCTATTACAGGTATATTCCTGTGTCCTGATGTGATGTGTTGTTGTAGGTTGTATCTTCGAAAGTAACACTGGAAGGAGGAAAAAAGTAAAAAAAAAAAGTGAGAAGGAAAGTGAAGTGATGGGAGACTGAGGACTTACTGTATTTTAAAAAGGAAAAAATAAGGGCTTGTGGGAAGAAAAGGGCAAGAGTCTGTCTGAGAGGTCTGTAAGATAAAATATGGCATAGAAATAGGGTAGGTAGAAGTTATTTCATTCTTTCTGTATGAGTACTAGGTGGAGTGCAGGAACTCAAACTAGCTGGAGCTGGGGGTCAAGGGAGGGAAGGTATGTGTCACACAGTGAGTTTGGAGACAAAGGAGAAAATATCAAGACTGGCAAGGTAATAACAGGGAAGCAAGGTGAGAGTGGGTCTGGCTTACAGAACACTGCAGTGAACAATATTTATCTTCTTTCTTCTCTCAGTTGCAGGAGGCTTTCCGGCTCTTTGATAATGCAAACTGTCCAAATCTCCAGAATAAGCCCAAAATGTTCTTTATTCAGGCCTGCCGGGGAGGTGAGTGCCCAAATACTAAAAGCCATGTATTTGGCATGCCATTTTACACACATACACACCCTCACATCCAACTTCCTGTCAACTCTCCTCTTTGCTTCTCTCAGGTGTAAGTGGGACCCATATTCACCTCCCTCTGCCCTGCTGCTGCCACTGCATCTGTTGCTCTGTAAGTGTCTTTTGCTCTGCATGAGGTGTGTGCATTGACTTGCAGAGCCCAGACCACCTTAGTGATAAAAAACTCTATCATATCCCTGCCATTGAGGCTTTCTCTTGCTATGCCTGCAGTAGGGGAGTGGGGCATATGGTGCATCAAATTGCAGCACAACATGGAGTGGTACACTAGCACTGGAGTCTTGTCTGAGATCCTGTCTTTCTCTTGATCCAGGATGTGTTGTGTCTCTGGTGGTGTTGCTTCTTGAGCTATCAGGCTCCAAGTCAGTGGTTTGTTGTTTTTTTTTTGTTCCCCCTTAACCCTATTCTGCTTTCAACCTCCAAATCACCCTTCTTTACAGCTTTTTCCACATACTGTTGTAGGTACATAACTCTCTTGTTGATTCTCATAGGCTTGTTCTTTTTCCACTCCTTCTGTTCCTATTTTTTATTATTCTGCTATTCATTTTCCCTCCTTTTGTAACTAAACACACGTCTGTAACTATTCAGATCTGCTAATGACCAAATTTTTCACTAAAGTGTTTGGACATTTTGAGATCACTGTGAAACTGCAGATATTCCAAAGAGAAGTTCTGTCTTGGAAAGCTTCTAGAGAAGTCTTTCTAGTGTGTATGCTTTTTCTTCTTTCCCTTGTTCCTTGAGATCGTCTCCCTTCTTTTTAATTTTAGCTCAGCTTTGTATTTTGTAGTAGCCAAGAGAATGTTTCCTTCACCTGTTACCTACTTATATTTAATCCCAATACAGAGAAAAAGCTAAAGTCTACATGAATTATTTTGGTATCAAAAAGTTTTGATCCTTTAAGCCTTTGAAAATATTGAAATGTGCATGTTTACAATATGAATTGAATGTGATTGCTTTCCTTATGTTATTGAACCCTTAGATGCTATTGAATATGCAAAGTCATAGTGGTGTGGAAATAAGTATAGTAAGCCAGAAGTGGCAGCTGACCTAATTAGGTTTATTTGGCTGTAATGTTACCATAACAGGTCTGTTCACATCAATAAATAGGGCTTGGCGTTCCTTTTCCCAAAAAGGTTTCAGTTAAGAAAGCTATACAGAATGCTGCAGAACTGGGTTACTGAAATAGGCAGGCAAAGGATTGAGATTTGAGCAACTGAAAGGGAAAAATCTTTCTGAATTAAAAAAACACACTGCCTTTTTAACCTCTTTTAAACCTTGATTAATAGTTGGAGGGGAAAGCTAGTTATAAAATTGAGCTGTCAATAAAACTATTCCTTTTCATGTAGACATTCAAAAGTTAGACTAGCCAATATAATTTTTTTAAAGTAGCATTTAAGAGACTATAGATAGTGTGGGCAACTTTTGATTGGTAGTAAGTCTGTCTATGCCATGTAAGTTAACTGGAACCAATTGAAACAAAATGAGAAATGCATAGGTTGTTCTTTTTCCCTAAGTTTATGTAATAGGCCTTATCTGTCTTCTATTAATGACACATTAAAAATGTAGGCAAAGAAAAAATGGTACAATCCACTTAGTTTCCAAAGGGCGCCTGTCAGGGGTCCACTGAAGAATTGAAGTAATCCACCTACAGTCATGGGTCAAAACCTGGTGGCAACAGGAAGCAATGGGAAAAGACAAATAGTTAGATTTCACTATGACAAAAAATGAGACACTGAAGCTGCTTAACATCTGTCTTTAATACAGTAATTGATCCAGAAAAGTGAAAGAACTGTGGTAAATAACAAATACATAGTTAGCAGTTATTTAAATCAATTGGGAAAACAGCGATCTGGGAGCTTCAGTAAAATATAGACAGACTGGATCAATCTGGGTGGCACTTATTGGTGACATAGAGGTTAAGTATGCAGAGGAATATCCTAGTAGGGTTAGTGCTTTACACATTTTAGTTCTTCATAAGTTGACTGGAATGGTGTTTGAAGACAAATGCATGAGAAAGACATCTAATTCTGAACCTTTAATCAAAAATGTTTTGACTTTATACATTATGGGATGATGACAGTTTGAATAATGTAGCTTGACTGTAAAATTAGCTGAGCCTTATCTGAAATAACATATACTGTGAACAGTACACTACATTTTTAAGAAGATACAGAGCTAAAAGGTTTGGGGAAGTGTGATAAAAGACATGAACAAAGTGTGGTTAAAAATGGAAAAATTTGCATTGCTACCTTAAAGAGATGATGAAGGAACTTGGTGGAAGTAATAATGAAATTTTGAGCTATGGAGCCTTAATTATAGGCTATATCTAGCCTATCATACCATCCCACTGTTGCTTTCATTTTGGAGAACAACAATGTTGCTGACTTATTAACTGACCATTTCCTGCATATAATTATGAGATTGCCACCAGTGCCACTGCCTCTAAAAGGGTTAGAAATCCAAATGCATCTTAGGCACGATCTGGCAACAAAATCCTAGAGCCATCATAACAGGAAGGCCTCTGAAGTGGATGTTTATACCCCCGAAGACTAGAATCTGACCCATGCATTTAGGAAGTTAAGTAGAATAGTAGATTTTTACAAACAAAGAACAAAAGGGCAAAATTATATAGAAAACCTGTAAAATGTAGTTTTATGGTTTTTTACAGCATAGCTGGACTATTAAAGTTATTGCCACTAAGCAGTTAGTCTAGGTGACAATGGAAACTCTGCATCATGTAAACAACCAATTAAGAATATCTGTGCTTGTCATAATATAATACTAATTTGTCCTGGAAAGGATGTTAAATGTTCTCCAGGTTTTAAACTAATCTCCATATGCTGGAGTTCTCTCTTGTGTTTGGGGTCAAATTATTTTGCATTTTACTATTGAATGATTTATGTTTTTGATTGAAACAAGTGATATTATAGTCAGGATTTAGAACTTGGTGAGATATTTCGTCCATGTTTTTTTGATGTCTTGGAGGTAGACCTTAGCAACTAATATTATAGCTCTTATTTGAGTTCTGCAATAAGTAGGTAGTTAGCATTGCAAACTAGACTGACATTTTTGGACATTTCTAAGGTGGGTAAAAGTGGAAAATAGTTCTTCACCATATATGGAAGGATTTGATGCCTAGCCCTAAAAGTTGCTATCAGAAACTTCTTTGCTTTTCGGTTACCCCATGGTCTGCATAGGAAGGGAGAGGGGAAAAAAAATCAGTCAGCATGTGGACTAACAGTCACATTAGGTTGAGCAGGTTCAGCACTTGGTATCTGCAGTAGTTTGTGCAGAAGAGCTTTCAGAAGAGTTTTAAAAACAGCTGAAAAAGCTTAAATGTCATGCAAAAGCTTTGTTTGACAGCAGTGTGGCATAGCTGACCAGAGCCCAAAACTAAGGAAGTACCAGAAAACTACATGCAGGAATTCAGGATAATTTATTTTCTTTTTTTTTTTTTCCTTCTACCCCTCCTTGTTTATTGCCCCCCTAGATGAGACAGACCAGGGAGTGGATCAAAGAGATGGGAAAGAATGGTCAGATTCCCCAGGCTGTGAGGAAAGTGATGCAAACAAGGAAGAAAATCTCAAGCTGCGCCTGCCTACATGCTCTGATATGATCTGTGGATATGCCTGTCTGAAAGGTACTGGGGAAAGGCCCTAATTGTTAGGGCATAATTGTTAGGGCTTAATGTGTCTGTGTTCCCCAGAAACTTCATCATACACGCTTTCTTCTCAGGCACTGCGGCCATGCGAAACACCAAGCGTGGATCCTGGTATATCGAGGCTCTCACCTCTGTATTTGCAGAGGACTCCAGAGACACTCACGTAGCTGATATGTTGGTGAAGGTGAGCTGGAGTGTCTTTCCTCTCCCACACTTACCTGGTTTCTGAAGAGCCTTCCAGTGCTTCAGATTGCTAGGATTAATCTACTATTAAAGCAATGTTCTTGCCTTGTTTGTAGCAAAATTATTCTTTCCCTATATATATATAGATAGATATTAGTTTTTATATTTATATACAGTTCCACAGCAATTTAACAAAAGTAAAAATACTATTTCTTTGACTTCTTATATTTCACTTGTGTGGTCATATGATGCACTTATGAGAAGAATTAATCTGGCTTGCCAAGAATTATTTTTCTTTCTATAGAAATAGCTTTTTCCAGGTGGATTCATTCCCTGATCTGGCTCACCAGCGCTGCACAAGCACTTGCACTCACATAAGAGAAAGACAAAGAAAATGGGGGAAGAGGGAGTAAAGACAGCAGCATGACCGTGACAACTTGAGCTGCTGTGGAACCACATCCTAGTTCTTTATCCTTCTTATAATTTAGAAAGACAATACATAGGGGAGTACTTAATAAGTTAAAGAGAATAATCTATGAGTACAGAAAGCAATGACATTTTTCTTATTTCTGTCTTCTTAATCCTTCCAGTCATTTTATTTTTTTTAATCTCACATGTAGGTGAATAGGCAAATCAAGCAACGGGAAGGTTATGCCCCAGGCACAGAATTTCACCGCTGCAAGGAAATGTCAGAATATTGTAGCACACTCTGTCGGGACCTTTACCTGTTTCCTGGCTATCTGCCAGGAAAATAACCCTGTCAGCTCTGTTGGAAGAGAGATACTGCCATAGCTGAACTTTGAGTATGGACATCTACATTTTCATTCTTATGGACTGTGACATCAGATGCACAAGCAAGAAATACTTGTTTATATCTGGCCAGGCCAATTCTCGGTGTTCTTTTTCCTGAAATAATCTGGCAACTCTCTTTGTAATCTGATTCCATTCAGGGTTTAAAATTCTAATATTCTGACTTATTCCATATGTATAGAAATCGATGGAAAGAGGATCAGCACTGGAACTGGGAAGAAGTGGGACCATCCTTTGGAAGGAGGCATAAGGACATTTGTAAGCAAAGTAAATGTGAAAAGGGAAACAGACTATTCACACATTATTTTTTTTAAGTTAAGCCTTTCTGAAAGGAAAATTATTCATAAAATGCTACTTATTTTATGCTTGTATTTTAAAATTTTTAAATACTTTCTGCCTAGTTCTTCTTGTGGGTCAGGCAGCTCCTGTGCACATTAGAAAAGGGCTTCCTTGTGAAGAGAATCTTTCCCCTCTCTAAAATGGAAGGTTATTGTATTCAGTACCTGACATTTTCCTATCCATCTTGATCACTTAAAACTCTATTTTTGTACATTCCTTCTGTAGCCAAGTTGTCAAGAGAACTACAAGACATCCCACGTTATCAGCAAAACAAGTAGATTCAGGATTTCTCATACAGACAAATAAGCTTCCATAAACTGCCCCCAAACTAGTTTTGAATCTAGAGATTCTAGATTAGCTTCCCTTAATCACAAGGGTGAACAACTGCATGGAATATTACTTTTGAGGAATTTGTTTGCCATAGTGCCTGTGTGTCACAACAGGCATAGCATTCAATCCATCAGCTTCTCAGGAGTCTGTAAATTGCACTGTACAACTGAATCCCTGAAACCCTACAGCCTTGTACAAAAAGATCTTTTGCCTTTTGTTTAATTAAACAAAAGTATTCCAGGCCATTCTTTACAGTCGAAGCGTGTTGCTTGGGTTTTTATCACTGCAGTTTGTTTCCCTTTTAAATGAAAGGGAACAGTTTCATGTTATGACCCTGTTATGTGAGTTTTCTTTCTTCAGCCATGATCATTTAAAGCTGTTTGTTTAGCTAATATTGTTTGCGAAGTGTCATTTCAGCTGGTCAATAAGAAATGTTGTGGCATGGTCCATCATTTCTTTAGGAAGTTTCCTACACAGTCTCTTCACGCTGTAATTTGTCTCTTGCTTGTGTCCAGTTGCAGTTGCTCCCATTTGATGTAACATGGGAGATGGGCATTGTTCTCTTGCGGTGGAGCCTAAATCCTGGTGTACTGGGTTGCATATGGACTACAGTCTGTTCACTTGAGTCTCAATCCTCTCCATTTTGTAGCAGTAAGTTGGCATAGTTCCTGTCTTACTCTTTTTATGTAAGTGTGGCTTTTAAAATATTTCTTCAGGATACAATTATGAATAAGAAGCACAAAGGGATATGGAGGAAAGCTGGAAAACTAGGCATGTGCTCTTTTATTGTTCTGCCTAGGGAAATGAAGACTGTGTTACCTCCAGATGGCAAAGATGCAGCATTAACATGCATCTTGAACTTATCTTGTACATGTGATAAACAGAACAAGGATCATACTTGCCAATTGGTGCCTTACTCTGAAGCTAAAGATACCAGTTTAGGGGCTGTTGTACCTCCCCGGATTATAAACAATTTCTTCCTGAGTGCTCCCTCTTTGAAATGGTGCAATATTTTACAGATGTGTATATTGATGAAGCAGTCCACTCTGGATTAGATTTCTGTAGAATTGCATCAAATTGCATTACCACTGCCACTTTCGTATATACTTTTTGTATACTTGTATTTTACTGCATTGAGGTGTCAAAATAAAGAATTCTTGTTTAAGTAATCCGTGCAGGATCTTCCATTTGGAGAGTTATACCTCTGTGCAGAAATGGAGCTTCTATATAAAAAAGAATTTTGAATAATTTTTTGAGATAGTACCCCCTAGAGGCACTTTTGAACTTTCAGGCACAAGCCTGCTACTTGCTAGCTGTAACCAGGATGGGCTGCTTGTGAATTTTGATAATACTGCGACTAAATTAAAGTTAATACATTTTTAATAAAGAGATACGAGACAAAACCACCAATTAGGAGGCGGATGTTGTGCTTCAGCACATAAAATATTTAGACAGGGAAAACGTGGGGTTGGTGTTCTCAGAAGAAGAGTTGGTGCCAAAAAGAAAGGCTTCCTGAGGAAAAAAAAAAGGAATCTTGGTAGGAGGAAGGGCCCAGAAAGAAGGTGAAGGAACCACTGGAGGAAAGATCTTGGAAAAGGGGGAAGATCCAGGGGATCAGAGAGCTGCATGGAAATAAATCCAGGGGCTGCCTAGGGTCCTTGACCTGTAATGCCCAAGACTGGTAACTGCAAGCAGCTGCACAGCACAGAACCAACACAGCTTTCTGCTCCACCTTCACAGACCAGCTGTGATCTCACTGCTGGGAAGGGAAGCTGAGACATAGGTAATGCATCTGGAAGAAAACCAGTGAGTGAGTGTGAAAGAAGAATGTAAAAACTCTGTTCTCATTAGTTCTAAAATAAACCCCGGTATCCAGATCCACTAGAGGTTGCCACTTACTCTCTCATCCATGTCACCTAGAAGGGTGCTTCCTGTCTTCTAAGGTTTTTTTTTTTATGGAAGGAGTACATAGTTTTTTCAATAATACCACATTCAGATAGGAAATGTAGTAGTAACATTAGTGGAATTACCAGCATCCGCCTGTGCAGAAAGTGTTTCCAGTAATACAGAAGATAAAATAAACAAGATATATGTATTTTCACAGAAATAAGTTTTGAGCTACTAGCGTAGTTTAAGGAATTACTTTAATAGCTGGGATAGCAGGCAAGTGTTGACCAGTTCACATTTTGGCTCAAAACCAAAAGAATAAAAAGGTCAAAAGTTCTGTTTTGTGGCACAGGGAGTAAAAACAGCAAACAGATTTTACAAAATTAAAATTATTGTATTTAGTAGAACAGTAAATGAATCCAATTCTAGTAATTCTAAACGGGTTTTGTTTCCATTTGCCATTATGAAAAGTAATAGATACTCAGGATTTGACTTTGTAAAAACAGTCATTGATCTTAAAAACTAGGATGTACAGAATGGTATTGAAAGAGGGCATGTTTCCAAAATGTCAAAAGATTTGGCTGAACATCTATAAATAAAACATCTTGTTAAATAAAATTCATGCCAAACTGAGATTCCTAACATACACTGTACCTGTGTTGTTCGACATGTTCTTACCCTTGAATTCCAGCTATGGGAATTCTTCACTATATCGCAACACTAAATTATTAAGTTAGGAGAAGGGAAATGCAAAAAAAAAAAGATATTGTTATGTAATAGATCTTCATTACACAGTGATGACATCTTTAGTGTATACATACAAAGAACAGTTTCTTTTAAAGGAAAGGAATGGAACAAGAATCTCTAGAGAAGTTATAATCAGCCGTTGTCACAGGGTCAGCAGTCTTGGTTGAGGCTTTTTCACTAGGCATGAGTGCTAAGTCCTACTCAATGCAATTTGGCCTAGTGTTGCTGCTTTTGCCAGTCCTACTTGTAGAATTCTCTCGTGAAGGTTTTGTATTCTTTGTTTCTATCATCTGCATTTGGTACTTTGTTTATGGTTGCTGTTATGTATTACTTATTCTCTAGACTGTAGCTGTAATTTTGCATAAACTGTTACACCTGCATGCTCAAATGCTTAAGGTGTCTTTTGTGTAATTCACTACATCTTTCAAAGAGCTCAGATTTGTATTCAGACTTTTCCAACTTAAGAAAAATAACTGGAATTGCTGGTTTAGGCTGTTGATTTTTTTTACTTTTTTTTATTTGTCAATCCTAAAAGTTCTAATTTTCAGCTGCAAAATAAGGAGAAACAGTAACACCTCTTATAGAAACCACACTTGGACAAAGGTAAGCATCGTGCTGCATTAAAAAAATACTTAAGTTTGGATCTGTTGTGTTAGGTTGTCAAGAAAAACAAACTAGCTAGCTGTTAGTATTCAGTCATTTGTAAAGTGACTTAAAGGGTGACACAAAAAGGTCACACTGAGCATAGGCTTAACTTTTCTAAACTGATTTTACAGAAATAAACAGTGAAGGGGTGTTATAAACTGCCAATGCCTCTAGCAGCTCCATGGCTTGGGTATTCTTCCTGCCCCGTGCAGACACCCCAGGCTTTTCATCTCAGGCTGATTTTCTATTTGCAGGTTCAAACAGTAGCAAGGCTGAGTGTGCATCAGACAGACATGTGGAGGACACTGATGTGGCTGGCTACACAAACTGCAACAGATAAGGCACTGCCTTTACCAGCACCTAGCTTCAGTGCTACCAGGACTTAAAGCATATAGACTGCTACCTCCCCTTTCTCTTCTTTGGCTGGTAAGGATTGAGGTTCAGAATTGAAAGCACTCATTCCCACTCTAGAGGTTCACAAGCACGTTCATTGAGTACCCAGAATGCATGGCCCCTCTGTCTCTCCCATACTTCTGCCCAAACCTTGGGCCTTATCTTCTCCATGGGCCTGCTACCTGCTTGCTAGTCCAGTTTGATGCTTGTTAGCAACAGGTGCACTCACATGCTTATCCCACAGGCACCCCACATTCATGGCTCCCACTGAATATCAACGTGGCCCCTCTGCCTACCAGACCCCTGACTAGACCCACGGCCTCCTACTTGCTCCAGACTGAAGTTTGTCGCCAAATTATATGCATGCATCCCAGGTTTGGGGAAGATACAGACACCCCCCTGCAGCTGGCACCTGGCACAAGGGCTATGACCCACAGTCCTGCTGCTGGTGCTGAGCCCCTGCCTCACCTTGCTCATGCTGGTCCCCTCAGCAGCTGCTCCCAGGGCACATGCTGGTCCCATCCAAGAGACTGAAGCAAACACCTGCTCCTGTTGCTGACAGCACAGGTCTGGGGTGCCTACGCCCCTAGTCTGACTTCAGTTACTGGCACCAAGTCTCCACACAGGTCTCACCTGTAGCTAGCACACCGGGCACCCAATGAGATGATCTGGAATGCTATGGCTGCTCCAGTTACTGATGCTGAGACTCCACTTGCTTCAGTTGCTGGCACCACAGTCCCAGAGACCCTAGTCCCCAGTCTGATGGCAATTGCTGACCCCAAATTCACTCACACCAATCTCACCGGTTGCTGACACCTCATCCTTACAGTATTTATGTACATGGGATAGTGAGGTTACACAGAAAGATAGTTAAGAAAGGATTTAATATGAAGATAGGACAGGCTGGTGATCAGAAGCAGCGCTCAGTCATGCAAGCACACTGACCAGCCCTGGTTTTCACAAAACGGGCCTCTTTCTGTACGTTCCCCACTTTGTTCTGCCCAGCCCTTTTCCTTAACACGTTTTGCATAGTCCTACAGACCCAGTTCAAATAGCACAAATTCTTATGTTCCTCTGCCTTCCCCCTTTTTAGTTAGAAAGTCCAAGCTGGTCCTCCCAAAGCTGTACCTGTAGTTTCTTAATGGCCCATCAAATAGTGACTGGAGATATTTGGTCTTTTGCATCATCTCTTATCCCTTGTCTCTCAGGCCTGAGTCTCTGCATGGTTTTATCTGTGGCTTCCCCCTTTCTTTATTATCTTCTGTACCTTCTAAGGTCCTTGACTGGATCACTTTAGTAAAGTGATCACCTTTCACGTACCCTTACATAATCCATCTTTATTTCGTATGAGAAATGGCTTAGGAAGTAATGATGTTGCCTTAAGTAACTGTCTACCTTGCCTTGATATAAATAGAATTTATCAATTTCCCTGCCTGAAATGCTTTACAGATAACAGAGGAAAAAACCAGCAGGTGTCTGTGCAAAAATCTGTGGCCTGTGTTAGCTGCTGAATCTGCCACAGACCGCTGAGCTTGCTGCTGCCTCAGGATACAGCAGACAGTAGCTATGACTGAGCTGACATGACAGTTACCATGGCTGCTCAGTGCTCTGTTTCTCAAGGGAGTAGCCCAGAGTAGCTCTCTGATTTTGCCCTATTAGTTCCCCCTTGCTTTTCTTGTGGCAGAGGCCCTGGACACAAAGAAGAGCAGGAGGCAGGACCTCCCTATTTGCAACCCTACTGATGATCCTCAAGATCCCTAAAACCCTTTGTGACTGTGCTGTTGAGCAGCTTTGAGTGGTAAAACAAATTGATTTAAGCATAGCTTTTTTGTTGTTTTCTATATTCCCATGTCATTACTAGTCAGAGATTAAGAAAAAAAAACCCAACATTAACACCAGAGGAAAATATGAGATCTTTTCAAGGTCTTTCTCAGGATGAAATGACATATATTTAGATGTTAGAATATTCATTCTTTTGGTATAGCCATCTATCACAAACTGTTTTAAAACTTGAAATTCACTTTTGAGGATGATGAGAAAAAATTAGAAAACAGAAAAAAAAAGAATAGGAGTCAAATCCTCATAAAGTCAACTTGTGAAGTAGAGCAAGAAGTGCATTGTCCTGCATGTGGGGAGGAACGACCCCATGCACCAATATATGCTGGGGGCCACCAGCTGGAAAGCAGCTTAGCAGACAAGTTCCTGGGGGACCTGGTGGACACCAAGTTGAACATGAGCCAGCAATGCAACCTTGCCACAAGCAAGGCTAATGGTATGCTGGGCTGCATTAGGAGGAACGTTGCCAGCAGATCCCATCAAGGGAGATGATCCTTCCCCTCTACTCAGCTCTGGCAAGGCTGCACCTGCAGTCCTATGTCCAGTTCTGGGCTCCTCTGTACAAAGAAGATAGGGACATAGTGGAGAGAGTCCAACAGCGGGCCACAAAGATGATGAAGGGGACCAGAGCACCTCACATCTGAGGAAAGGCTGAGAGAGCTGGCACTGTTCAGCCTGGAGAAGAGAAGGCTCAGGGGGATCTTAGCAGTGTATATAAACACCTG
Source organism: Phalacrocorax aristotelis (assembly GCF_949628215.1). Lineage (NCBI taxonomy): Eukaryota > Metazoa > Chordata > Aves > Suliformes > Phalacrocoracidae > Phalacrocorax > Phalacrocorax aristotelis. The sequence goes on along the minus strand of NC_134276.1, from coordinate 133,175,426 downwards.
AGGAAAGGGTGCAAAGAGGACAGAGACAGGCTCTTTTCAGTGGTGCCTGGTGACAAGACAAGAGGCAACAGGTGCAACTGAAACACGGTTGGCTCCCTCTGAACATCAGGAAACGCTTTTTTACCGTGAGGGTGACTGAGCACTGGAAGAGGTTGTGGAGTCTCCATTCTTGGTGACACTCGAAAGCCATATGGATGTAGTCCTGGGCAACCTGCTCAAGGTGACCCTGCTTGAGCAGGGGAGTTGGACCAGATGACCTCCGGAGATCCCTTCCAACCTCTACCATCCTGTGATTGATTCTGCATGACAATTCTCTTCCCAAATTTCTTCCCCTCTGCTTTTACTAAGGCTACTACACGTTTCAATTTGCAACAAAACCCCATCCTGTCGTTTGTAAGCAATTGGGGTTTTTTCCCATTTGTAAAAGACCACTATGTGCCCGAACCCAGTCGGAAATGCAGTGCAATCACTTGATTTTTTTAAAAAAACTGTTATACCCTTGCAACCCCATGGGTCAGGTTGGATGTTGTCTTCAAGATCATTGCCTCCAGATGCCGCTGCTTGGTTTCTCGTAGAGCTTCACAGAAGGCTGAGAAGGCATTAGGTCCTCTCTTGGGCAGCAAATTGAGGAATTCCACGTTTTGGCTGAAGCTCCCAGCCTTGGCCTAGATCCAGAGGAAAAACAAAATCCACACTCAAAGTAACACCCCACCACAATTCATTTTGAATGAAGCTTCAGAACAACTCAACGTTCTTTTCCCTTCATATAAGTGTTTTGTCACTATGCTTAGCTGTGCTAGACCCATTTTTACAGCTTTTCCTAGCCAATTTTGCTCCCACTCCTCTGTTCCTATCAGCTCAAGGGGGAGACTATACAACAACACAGCAAGCCAACAATTCATACGGTACCACACACGGTAATACACCCTCTTCTCTCTGAATTTTCACCTCCACTTACTGTTGGAATAGTATCTATTTCCTCTCATTGAATATATGAACCCCAGAGCATGTTTGCACTACTGCCCAGTGGTTTATGATCTCATGCACCACTAGCACTAATCCCTCAGAAAGTGTTGAGTAAAAGATTTATTTTACACAGTCAATTCAGAAAGGATAGGACATACATACAGACGGTAACATTTAGACCAATGAAGCAATATCTAGCAGTATATGAGAAAAAGTAACAATAAAAAATTAAATGTACTTATCTGTAAAACAGTCCCAGGAAGTTCTGGCTGCTAGAATACTAACAGGACATTTGCCAGCAAACTCTACAGCTTATACAATGATAGCCTTCCCTGTGAAATCTTTTAAAACATACCAAAACATCACGTACTAAAATACTGGGTACCAAAACCAAATTTTATCAGTTCCATGGAGTTCATCCTATATTTTTTGAATTTCCACTTAGATCCAAGGTCTCTTCTTTTGGTAGATCATAAGAAATCGTTAGCGAGTTACACAGAATCAAGGCCTAACACTATGTTTGCAATCACAGAAAAAAGCCTCTAGTCACACATGTAAATCCTCTGCTACACAAGGCCGCACGTCATCTGATTTCTTTCACAAAATTTATCAAGCCTGGTGTTAAAAGTAGCTTGGCTTTTGTCCCACTGCATTGTTTGGAAGGATACTGCAAAATCATGATGATCAAAGGCTTATGAACCTATTCCAAAATTTCAGACCTGTGTTCATTCATGACTGACTAACAGCATTTTTTTTGTGTGTCAACAATGTCCCTTGACTTCAGTTTCTCATGTCCTTTCCCTTATTCACCAAACTTCTTTCTATAAACAGGTCTCCATTTGCTACAGTAAACAAGCCACTTTCTTTCAGCCTCCTCATAAATGGCCCCTTCCCCTTGACAATGCAGGTACCCTTTCCTGTTCCCACAGAAACCTCAACTTTCAGAGTACCGTTGACTAGAAGTGCATACAGTCATCTCACCTACGCCTTTCCAGAAGTATAAAAATACCTGCCCCTTTCTCCTGGTAACACTTCTCCATTAGTCAGTAGAAGGTAGCCAGCTCTATATACCTGTACCTTGCTGTAAGCCCACTGAATTTTATTTTACATCAAAAGTAAATTCACAGCTGATATTCTAAAGTACCTATTATTTGTTTCCTCCTTTCTAGTAGACCTGCAGTGTTTATCACAAGCTTAGGATCATTAATCTTTACTTTATATGTCTTTATAGAATCGGACTCTCAGCCATAAATCATAACTGAGAATACAAGCAGACCTTACGCATTTGATCTTAAATTTTATTGAAACTTTAAGAAATTTCCATAATGTTCATATTCTGCATTTTCTACAGTAGTTGGCTTTTGGCAGACTTTTTCCTTAATGATTTGTTAAACACCCAAAGTGCTGTATCTCCTCATGTAACTTCCACATCCACTGGTCTCAGGCAGCTGGTTCTATGTAGCCCTGCTTCAGCACGGGAGTTGGACCAGATGACCTCCAGACATCCCTTCCAACCTCAACCATTCTGTGATTCTCTATGAAAAAGATACTGAGTGTTGCTTATGCCAGTGGGTGAAGGTTTGTGAAGGTACAAGGACTGTGAGGAAGGCTGTTCTATTGTGGTGACGTATTCTGGCCAGGCAATAAGCAATAATGGGTGTGCTTTCAGAAAAATGATGTTAAATGTGAGGACACTGTGTAATTTATATAAGGAATAGTATTCCAAAGTCTGCTAGGAGACCTTGCCCTCTCAGTTGCTGACACTTCACAAAGTTGTCCCTGAAGCAGGTTGTAGGAATAATCATGCCCAAGTTGCAGGATGGTTGTCTTGTGTCTAATTTTGGTAATTTTTTATTTCCATCATTTTCTTCTGTACTCTTGCTCCATCATCAACCCCATTCTTTCAGTGGTCCCACTGTTGACCCCTTTCAAATGCAGTGAAGAATGATACTGCCTGAGAGAGGAGAGGGGAAACCTTACCTCCTGTTAATTTACTGAGCTGTCCTGGTGCCAGGGCAGCAGACAGATATTAAAGCAGGGAAGCGGCTGCTGTGTCCAAGCACAGACTAAACAGGAGGGGGCAGGGAGTCTCTGGTTACAGTCTCCCTCTCTGTCTTTCCCTCACCAGTAACCTTCTCTCTCAGGGTGCTCTGTGGGATTTTAGCTGAAGCCTTGCGTCTGTTTCACTCCATGATTTTGCCGTGGAGAGCAGACAGGAAGACGTTGCCCTGAACAACCCCTACTCCACAGGACGTTAGCTCTGGGGATATGACTGGGGATGCCTCTCCAACAAAAACATTCAGATACCAACAAACTCTGGTGAGTACAATACCTGCAGGAGGACTGAATGTTTCCTACACTATAGCTGTTCCCTTCTCTGCTTAAGGGGCTAAACACTTTCTTTGCCTACAAATATCCTTCCCTGTTTGTGTTAGGAAGAATCTGTGAGAGTTCTGCCAGAGCACATGCCCCGGTAGTGTCTTCCTCCAGGAGGGAATGAGGCCATACTCTCAATATGAACATGGGAATTGTTCCTAAACCCCATGGGTGAAAAATCTGTTTCACCAAATACACCAGACAAGGAAAAAGTGCTGGAGAGACTCAGGGCTGAGTCTGTAGGGATGCCTAGTCTGCAGAGCTATATAGAAATGCAACTGCTGGTCATGAATGGGTTTCCTTTTTCCAGACAACTATGGATAAGGCACTGAAACTTTTACCTGCCCTTTGCTACAGCTCCCAGAAGATGTGATCAGGATTCTGGGTATCAACGGGTGCTGTGAGAGAAAGCATCTTGCTCTATGGCATCTTTTGGGCACATCCCAGTGGGGGTCTTGCACTGCTTTGTTTTATAGGTATTTTGATGGAGGCTGTTGCCCCACTTTCTGCTTTAAGTACTTCTCTGAGAGATGAGACAGCAGTGTGTACTGTATCTAAAAAGCCACTTCCTTTAGTAATTGAAGTGAGAATTGGCATCATACACTCCATATTGCCTAAGGAACAGCATGAATGGAATTCAGGCCTATGAAAATGAATGGTGGCCTGTTTGTACCGGAGCATGCAAAGTTTTGGTAGCAGTGTTTGGAGACAAGTAGGACTGTTGGGGCTAAGGAAAACATGAAATCTCATCTTCTTTGAGCTACTGTAAAAAAAGATGGAGAGAGTCTTTACAGAAGCCAGAACACCTGGGTTACTAAGAGGAATGTATGATTGCCTTTGGGAACAGAAAGCTGAGGTGAAGACCAGGACAGCAGCTTTCAGTCCAACATTTTCTGCTGCTAAGCCCTGCTCTTGTGTGTGTGGTAGTGCCTTACAGATGAACGAAGAATTGTATGATCTTCAGTGTGACCATATAGCTCTGATGACTGAAAGCTTGATTTCAAACCCAGACTTATGTAATTAATGTAAATTTCTTAGTGCTCCACATAGGCTCATCACAAGCACTCACCCTCAGCTCAACAGTGTTTTACTAAGAACACTGTTTATCACTTCTCAAGTATTAACATTGTTGAAGGAGCCAATCATTACAATGGAAAGGCTGGATTATGAAATATTTCATCTCTGCTGGCCTGGCTTTCTGTAGTCCAATACAAAAATGTAGCATCCTCAGTGTCAGGATTGAGTAGCACCGACAGTAGAGCATGGAGACTGGGCCTAATATATGACATAATGGGATTGCAGTGGCCTATTTGTACAGTATACAAACAAGTAAGGTTTATGGAGGGAGAACAAGAGTTGGGTTCTTAGATAAGAAATTCAAACTGAGCTGGTTTCTGAATTGATCATATTGCATGAGGTACTGACCTGTAGGGAAATACTACAAAACTGAACAAAAGCAGTGGTAAAGAAGACAGCATGAGACAGCAAAAGATGCAGAAATAAAAAGTCTGCTACTTAGGGAGAAAGGCTGTACTTCTGTAACTGTAAAAAACTAATGAATCTAGAATTTTCAGTTTTAGATTCTTTAGTTTAGAACTAGACTAGTCAGAGTATTTAGAGACAGTTTTCCTGAATGACTGTGGGAAGACACAACTGGCATTAGGTTTCTTGAGTTTAAAGAGTATAATATGTATAACTTGAGCTAAGACAAGTCTTTGGCAAAACACTTGTACATTACTAAATAGCTATTTGGGAGAGAAAGCAAGGCAATGTACTGCATAATCTTCATTTATTCATAAATTCATCCCAAATATTTGCCACTGAATGCTTTTTTGGCTTCTGGACAGGACAGGTTTGTGTAATAAATTGTAGCTGTTTGATCCTTCAAGTGTCTGCATGGATAACCCCAAAACACATAGTTATTTAATTTAATTCAAGTCACCCACACCCCAGATAAACTTTATAATAAGAAGGCAACCATGTTACAACCTATTTCATTAAAGAGGTGGCTATAAATTTAGGAATTCTTTGAGAATGACCATATACTTGAGTCCTTAGGGATCACAGGCAGAGTAGTAGGTAGTTACTAAGAGCAGCTAATTGCTGGATCTAATCTAGGCATTAGTGCTAAGTAGATGCTGAATCACTAACCTTGATGATGGATGAGTTATTTCTCAAAACATTAAAAATGAAGAACAGTTACGAGGATTAGGTAGCAAGTGAACAAGGAACTGTAATTCTGGATGTTTGTGTCTAAAGTGGACCCCAGCCACTTTTGGGACTTGAGTGTATTAGCAAGTTATGCCTTAAAATGCTATCTTTATGAGCATACTTCTATCAAGTATCATCATTACTGCTAACCACTCTATGTAGTCGGTCATATTCTTTCTTTTTGAGTGAGTGAACAGTAGCAGAAAGCACTTTGAAACTAATGCTGTATACATCGGTTTTCACACATAAAGCTGTCACTGGTCTCTGGGCATGCTGGTCCGTAATAAAAGAGAGATGATAGGTCATCATCTGGCTTCAAAGACTGTAAGAATGACTGCTATTTTCCTTTGATGTAGAAAATCTATTGCAGTATCTCAATCTAAACCCTAAGTCACTTATGAAGTCCTTATACCTTGGGATGAGGAGAGACAGTAGACTGTGTAGTTGCTGGTTGGCCTTCAAGGTCACAAATCATCTACATGAGAGTGCTGATTAAAGTATCTCTGCTTATTTATATAACATGGCCACTTTATTAAATTTTTCTCCTCCTGGCTCAGTCTTTTGCCATTTCTCTCCCATATTCTCTTTTAGCCATTTCTGTCCCAGGTGTTCATTGCCTCTTTGTCACTTACTCTTTTACTATTCACTTGTTATCCTTACATACCTTTTTTTCATTCTTGTCTTCTGCTGCGTCTCCTTGGTTTGTTTCTCTGCTGTTCCTGCTCTCAGTATATATGAAGCCAAGTGTTAGGTTTCACAGCTGTGTTTTCCTCTGTGCCTTCCTCACATCACTGCCATTGGATTCTGTTCTAAAAATATCTTGTGTGACCCTTTCCCTGTGCTGTCCCAAGGCAGTGGGAGGATTCTCCACAGCCCCTCTCTCCTCTTTTTCTGTTTGAAGATGTTGTCAGTCGTACAGAGAGTACTGTTAGAAGGCAGAAGAGACCTGGAGAACTGAGATCATGAGAAAGATCGCTTGTGCAGATTTCAATTGCTAATTCTAAAGCTGGAGAGGACAAAAGATGCAGATGAATACAGGGCCAAGCTCTACAGGGCAAGATGTAGGCTGCTGACAATGACAACAGAAAAGAAAGAAAGGAATTCTTCAGTTTCTTGCTGTCTGATTAGAAGTGCAGGCATTTAGGACCATCACCTACTGCTATTAGGGAACAATTTTTAGCTTCTCATATTCAGTCTTTGGGGGGAGAGAGTCACCTCTTTTATACTGGCAGTATTTGTTGGTTCACAGGCTGGCCTCTGCTGAAATTAACAGAGGCAAAAAGAAGAGGTCCATTGCCCATATTCCCTTAAGTCAGACTGAAATTTAATATCTACTGCAGCTAAAGGCTTCCTATTCACTTATCCACCACATCCACCTTGCCATCTACTTCCCCTTGCTTTGGCATCTAGTGACTCAGTTCTATATGCCTATTTGAAGATCTGCGTTTATTTCTCTCCCCACTTCCCATTAGTGGGATCACAGAACTAATGCCTTGCCTTGTCAGAAATTTGCTGCAGAAATCAGTGATAGCGTCTTGTCCTGGCTACATGGCACAAATGTCTGGGGAGTTGAAAGGCTTCCCTGCAATGTACACATAGTAGTGCTCCTTTTCTGTAACTATCAGCCAGTCACTGGGCAGACCGACCACCTGCTTTTGTGCTGTGGGGTTGTGCTGAGACCTTTCCTGTCTGAGGGATGTACCAATTTCAGAATCCCAGTGTGTTTCCAGTGCCACCAGGCATGCCAGAAGGAAGGCTGAGGAAAAGAAAAATGAGAACAGGCCTACTAACTTTTTCTTAAAGTAACACGGATTTAATTTTTAAGATTTTAGTAAGGTGGAATATGCATGGCATTCATTGATAAGGACCAAGTTAAAGGGTGGTTTGAGTATAGATTTACTTCTCCAGAGTGCCAGCCCTAGAGACAAATCATGAGTTTCTAGCTGTCCTATCTACTCTGTTTGCAAATAATTTATGTAAGAACCTCTTCCCCAAACAACAGAGTAGTGCTCTGTACTTCCTTGTGTGGGAGAGATATTCAGAGCTACCTTGCCTTTTTAAAACATGGAGATACGAAATTGTCATATATTTTGCTCTGGACATACACTCCTTGTGGCAACTTCTTGAAGAAAATCTCTCATTTCCAGTGTGTATTGCTATCAGACCTGGTCTTCATAGTTCTATTAATAATCTAAGTTTGGATGCTGGTATTTTGGTTTTGTCTCTAACAAAGTGAAATAAAGACAGTCACAGAAAGATTTAGAAGGGAAGGGACCTCTGGCAGTATCCAGTCCAACCCCCTGCTCAGGCATGACTTTCTCTTGTTGTAAGTCATGGCTGTTGCCTCTTGCGCTTTCCTTGTGCCTCTTTGAGAAGAGCCTGGCTCCATCTCATCTATATCCTCCCTCTAGGTAGTGGCAGAGAGCAAATAGACCCCCTCAGCCTCCTCTTCTCCACAATGAATAAAACCACCTCCTTCAGCCTCTCCAGTCAACAACCCAGGCAATACTTCCCAAGGTGACACCCACAGCTCCATACAAGTGCTGTTACTGACCTTAATGCTTTTCCCATGGAGAAAGTTTAACAGTAACATTTGCAGCAGAAACAGCACCAAAGACTTTGCCTCCCACTTGGCACTAACCTTGCCTGGCTGTTGCCCATGTTGTCCTTGTACTGAACTGCTCCTCACAGGTGGAGGTTGCCTGCAGGTACCTTAGCCTAGATGGCATGGTCCTAGCAGGGTGCTGCAAGCGGCTTTTTCTGCTACTGGCTGAAAAACATTTTTTTCACCCATTTCCAGCATCATTCAGGTACTGTGTTCTGTCCCTAAGGTGTCCGGAATTGAATGTTTTAAGACGTTACTTCCAAACAATCCAAGGTGTCCAGGTACAAAGTGGAGATCTCACATACCAGGAGCTAGCTGACTAGTAGCGGTGTTGTCTGTCAGCACTACAGTTGTCTATTCCTGAGAAAGCTGTCGCAACTATAGCACAGTAGCAGTAAGAATATCTTGATACTTCAGTGAGATTGCCCAGCTACATGTCCCTTACTTATAATGCTATAAAATTTAAGCTTTTCTACAAATTATACAGACCTCCTGTCCAAGCAAATAAATGCCATGGGCTGGCAGCATGCTGATCAATCTAACCCTTGCCATTGATCTTGTGCTGTAGAAAGTAAAAAAACCTGCTTGTGTGTAAATGGCATAAGGGGGCGTCCCACATCTGTTTGAAACCTAATAGGGTAGCTGCATGCAATCAGCTTTTTTTATGTGGACAAAGGAAGTACATAATTGTTTTGACAGCTCATACTTGCATGCTAATTTGGCAGATTAGCAGATTAAATTATTTCAGACAAGTTTGGGACAGGAGGGATGGAAATAGCATGTACTAGCGTTCCTGGTATTTCAAGAAGTTAGACCTGTTGCTAGCAAAATTGTCAACAACAGTAGTAAAGGGGCAACTGGAATACAGAGGTTACTGCCCAGGCTGTACAGCAGGTGGCATTCAAAGTATGTACATGAGAAATAATGCATCAATACAGAAACATACAGCAAATACAAATTCTCAAGGTAAACTCAGCTACAGTTGTGAGTGTCCACAAAATCATTACAAAGAAACCGGGCATGCTGGAGAGAAGCTGGTGGTAAACACTATATAAAAAGCTATTTTGTCAATGTTTGTGTTAGTGAAGTAGCAGCTGAAGTTGCTGCTGTTAGTATTGATAGAAGAGCTTCCACATACCTGTGTGATACAATGATAACTCTGTTAGCTCATCATCTTAACACAGAGGGAGGACAGACATAGGCTATTAATGTTAGAGACTACCTTATCAGAACCTGCTTATTTAAAGTGTTTTCGTTTACTATTAATTGACTTAGAACTACTTGAGGAACCAGATTTCATTGCTGTTTATCTGCATGTGAAGGCTTTCTATGCTTTTGTATTTGATAATGGTACAAGTCTCCACACTGATAATAGGAGTAGCAAAGACATCCTCCACAAGTTGTTACTGCAACAGACACTTCAGTCTGGGCATTGCTAAGGATATAGGCAGGATTAAAAGACTTGCTCACATTGTTAAAACTGAGCTATATATCTCTACCACAAATTCCTGCCTTCTGGTGAAGTAATAGATTCTTATGTGTCCTTAAAGGAACCAAGTGACAGTTGGGGTTGAGTTATCCATTTCCACAAAATATTTATAAAAGGTCATGGGTGAGGAATGTTTGCCTTTCAACTACTGGCATTGAGAACAGATTCTAAAAGTACATTAGAATACAAAGCAGCTTCACCGTATTTACTGCACAGTGTTAATGCAAATGTGAGCAGCACCTACACCTTTTCAACGAAAGCAGCTCTAAAAACTCTGACAAATTATATGCAGTATGTTCTTTTCTGATTTGATGATGTGAGGAAACAGTGTTTAAGTACTTTACCCTGTGGACCCTCAAGTTTGTTTCAGATTGAAGTTAGGCCAATTAGTCTTAACTGTGCGTAGCCTAGGATACACATTCTTTTATCCTGTGTAAACTACCATAGTAACTATGGATGTCTATAACCTGAAACTCAGAACTACCCAAAACTCTACTGGGATACTGAAGAGAACAGAATTTGCCTGAAGATCATTTGCAGAAGCTGCAAAATATTTCACGGTTAAAAAGAAACTACTGCTTTTTACAGCTACAGAAAAATAACTACTTTTGAGTATGTAGTCAGCCTCAGTATAGACCACAGTCCAGTAGAGAGATTTAAGAATTAAATTCTGAATTCTTCAGAAAACTGAAAAGCCTCATGTTCACTGTCCCTGGAAGCAATCTACTGGAGCAACAACGCAGCAGAGCACAAACAATCCAGGAAGTTTCTGGAGTGCATTGACTGCAAGGGGAGGTGCTCTGCTGGACCTGATACTTACAAACAAGGAAGGACTGTTGGGAGTGTGAAGGTCCAGGATAGCCTCAGGAACTGAGGAGGGAGAAGGACTAAAAACAAGATCACAATCCTTGAGTTCAGGAGAGCAGTCTTTGTCTTTTCAGGGATTTGCTTGGAAGAATCCTGTTGGATATGGCCCTGAAGAGGGGTCCAAGAGAGCTGTTCGATGTACAGAAATCATCTCCTCCAAGCTCAGGAACAATCCATCTTGTTGAACAGGAAATCAAGCAAAGGCAGCAGGAGGCCTGTATGAATGAACAAGGAGCTCCTGTCTAAACTCAGACATAAAAAGGTATAAGCAGGGTTGTATGACCTGAGAGGAATACAGAAGCACCATCCAAGTGTGCAAGAATGAGGTTAAGAAAGCCAAAGCTCATCTGATGGGAGTCTGAAGATGATGAAGTCAGACTTTTCTCAGTGGTGCCCAGTGACAAGACAAGATGGAATGGGCACCATCTGAAACACAGGAAATTCTGTCTGAACATAAGGAAAGAAGTTTTTTTTCTGTGACTGAGCACTGGCGTGGGTTGCATTAAGAGGTTGTAGAATTTGCGTCCTTGGAGGTATTCAAAAGCTGTCCAGATATAGTCCAGGGCAACCTGCTCCACTTGACACTGCTTGAGCATGGTATTGGACAAGACAGCAACTGTCCCATGGAAAGCTCAAATATTCTGTGATTCTGTAATTAATTAAAGTACTCAGAGGAACAGCAGTGCAAGTGACCTACTGGTCAATAAGATTATTGTCTTCTAAATATGACACAGAATGTATTTTTAATTCCTCATGTGCAATGAACTCTCTTATCTACCCTTATTTTTAAAGGGCTCACAAAAAAAAAAAAGAAGCACTTACTTCTATTACAGAAAAGCAAATAAAAACTGTTTGCCTGCATCTAAGTTCCAAGAAATCGTGACTTCGTGACTTTAATAGAACCAGGTGTATGTTTTCTGACCACCAACTTCTTTTCGTTCTGAACCCACTGCCTACCTCCTAAGATATAGCAAAAGAAACCTTCTCAGTTCACTTTCTCCATATCACCTCATGTTTTTATTCATGTCCAGCCCTCACTGCCCTTTCCAGCCTGGGAGGTTCAAGACTGCTTAGCTGTTCCTCATACAGAAGCTATTCTATAATTTTGACCATCCTCTGAAACTTTTCCAGCTCTACTATATTCTTTTCAAGATTGGGGGAAACAGAAATGCAACTATTACTCAAGATGTAGTTGCACATTGCATTTTATCTAGTCTTATTTTCCTTCTTCTTAACTCATGGTTCTAAAAAAATACTGAGGGAGTCATTATTATTATTACCATTTTATTTAGCCCCGAGACCTTATTCTTAAATAGTAGAAGTCAGATTAAATAGTAACAGTTGGATGATTCTCATGTATGCAAAGCTAGAACACCTGTTCCTTCTCCCAGTCATCACTTTACATTTATTGTGACTGTTTCTTCTGTCATTCTATTGTTCAGTTATCCTATTAAGGTCCTTAAACAATTCTTCAGTCAGCCTTTGTTTTTATTCCTCTGAATTACTTACCAACAAAACTGTGAGCCCTTTTTCAGACCAGAGAGGTGTTTAATATTACACTACTTGGCATCAAGTTTATTATCAGCAGTAGAGGACAATTCACTGAATGTATGCTGCTTTTAGTTCCAATTCCATATAGAAATAGGAAATGTTGGAAATCTCATTTCCATTAATTGGAAGTCCATAATGCTCCAGGCCCACAGGGTAAAAGAACTGCAGGTTCACCTAAGCTTTCCAGGAATGGTAAAGGCAAATGCAAGATTAAACAGGTCACAGATGTGCAACATAGTAGTGACAGAAGAAACAGCCAGTGTGGTGTAGGAACTATATTCAAGAGGTATATGAAAATCTTTCTGTTGGGAAGCAAGGACTAAGTAAAGTTCTTCTCTTGCCTAAATGTATGTTTCAGTGCTTCAAGTGAGGGTGTACATTGTAGCTGACATGATCAATTGACTGCCATATATAACAGCTTCTTACTTAAATGCTGCTTCCCTGATCTATGGCGAATGCATTCAGAGCATGACACTGAGCAGCTAACTGCATAAAGGCATGAAGGACACCATATTGGTATCTAAAGAGAACATGGGTCCACATAGAGAGACCTGAGTCCTTCTTTCTTCTGCTTCAGATCCTTAAGAGTCTTCTCCTCTGCCATGATGCAGATGATATGCCTCCTAGAACCCTCTTTTTCTCCAAGGTGTAGAGGGAATATGTGGTATGACCCATCTACCAAAGGAGCTACAGGAATGACCAGAAAAAAAACCACACCAGGACAAGCCAACTTCTAAACCCTTATGCCACTTCTCCCAACATTCATTGTAGTAAGATGTATCACAAGACAGGCAAACACCCATCCAGTTCTAAAACCTCCTGTTACAACTGCCTTGTTGTCACACCCTTTTTCTGGCAGCCATCTCTATGTATAGCTGTGGCAAGGTAGCCAGGTTCACACCATTTCCAAAAGCCTTTGGCCTTCTCTTCCCACAGGTCCTACAACGTCCATACTAAAATGGCCAGTAGGCCAGCAAGAAGTGACAGCAGCACTCACAGAGAACAGATGGTTGTCTGAGAAGGATGACAGCTCAGTATCAGAGGCTGTCTTGTGAGATGTTCCAGTGCAAGAGGCACTGAGTAGCTCAGCCTGATCTCTTCCACTTGGCCACAGCTGAAAAAAGTACTGTTATCTGGTTGGAGGTGGTACCAGGTGTTCTTTAGGGAGTGCTGACCTCTTGGTTTCCTGATGTCTGCCTCTTATTTCCAATGCAGTTCTGTGAGCAGGGCAGAAACAAAATTCACAGCCAGGGCCAGACACTCCTGTGGACTGATACTGTTGAGGAAGGCGTTATGGTAAAAATGACATTACAGACCTGGTATCAGAACATAGATATTAAAGACATTAATGCACTTTCAAGCAGATCTACATGTGCAGCAGCTGATTTGGTAAAATAATCATGTTCCCCAGCATTCAAGACTATAGGTCAAGAGAAGATGGGGCTGTAGTGATCAGTGTGGCAAAATTCAGTAGGAAATTGTATAGACAGACATGTCTGTCCAAGTGGTCTTGCCAGAAAGTACAATTAGACTGCCACGGTGAAGGTCTCCTGCAAGAACACAATGGAGAACGCTCCTGCTCAAAGCAAGGTGAGTACACCGCCCCTACAGAGACCTTCCCTCCATCTTAAGGGGTTTACTGATAGGACTTCGAACTGTTTCTCTTGGAGGGGGGGAGAAGAGGGGTGAGGAACCTGCTGGCCAGCAGTGGTGGTGCCAGTGGTACCAGCAGTGCTGTATACCAGCAAGTTCTGTAGCCAGAGCTGTGGTCCCCATGGTACAGGGAAGCACTCTACCCCCTGGGTCCCCTTCCCTCCTTGAATAGGACCCTCTGTGATGAAGACGAGCCTGTAATCTGCCATGGCAAGGGTCAGCTGCATCTTCTTCTCAGAACAATTAGTCTTTAGCAGGTGGCAGAGTTTGTCCCTCAGCATGATGGGGGTCTGAGGAGCCTGCAGACTTCTGTGAGCCTATGGTCCGTGTAGTACTCAAAAGCCTGTGGTCTGGGACATTTTTGTCCCTCTCCTGCTAAATAAAGGTCAATCAGCCCAGCCAGTGCACCTGGCAGAGAGCAACAGCTTTCCCCCTGGTGCAAGGACAAGGAGCAGAGGGAGTGGGATCTGAGGAATCTCACAAGGACCACATCTGCTTTTTGTTTTTTCTTTCTGATTGATCCCTATCAAAATAATATATAGACATAACACTATTTGTGGAATAGAATATGACTCTGATACAAACAGGCAAAAATTGAGTTACGTTCCAGACCAAGGGCAGTGTCTGAACAAGATACCACAAGTAATCTCAGTGATTTTTGCTGACTCTGAACACCAAATAATGCACATAAGCAAGACAGTGAGCGATGTTATTAAACACACAAACACAGCATGCAAAAATCAGTAACTTCTGATAAACTGAGTTACCAGCTTCTAGAGCTTATTTCAGTTCTCAGGTTAAATGAAAGTTAGAATAGTTCCTGTCATTTATCCTCTGTGCCTTCTTTTTCTATTTACCCATTATTCTTCTACCACTCCTGACTTTGGTCAATAGCTTCTAATGTCAATCTACAGCCACTCCCTGGACTCCTGTTCTGGGTTTAACATTTTTAGATGGCATGGACATTAAATGTCATCCCTGGGACACATTTGTGCCACTTGTAGGGTACTTCCTTCACTTTCTTCTGCTGGCTTATCTTGTTCTGGGCTTGAAATACTAGGCTACCTGTTTCTGACATCTGGAGACTGTTGCTTCCTCATGGCCCTTGGGTACTTTTTGCACCCTCTTCCTTCAGTGACAGTCAAAATTGGCTCTTGCTGGTAAGTATACGGATGTTTTAGTTTAATGAGTTCCACAGAGAAGTCTTTCTGCAGCCTTCATGCCAAAGTGTGACCCAGTACTTCAACCTGGGTGCATTTGCTCAGTGCAGTTCTTCCCTTCCCCCAGTGCTTTCCTACAAGTCAAAGCAGGGGGCTGATAAAAGGCAGAGGAAGTCCAGTGAATGTCGTGCTGACTCTCATTATCATCCCTGTATCAGCGGCCAGTGATAACAGGAAAGATTATTGCCAGAGGGGAATTGCTTTGCCCTTGTTTGTGATAGATTTATTATTCTGGCTGCCAAGAGAACTACTGTCTTCCCTCTGTTTACCTTCATCTTTATCTCATATTACTACAGGGGATTGTTTTATGGGAAAAAGGCAAGACCCCTGCTGTGCAGGAGGGTTAGGTGTTTTCGTATGGGTATCTGCATTTGGATGGGGGAAGGAGAAGGAAAACAGGAAGAGCTTAGTCAAAACTGTACAAGATTTACTAGTATAACTTTGATAGTAAATAAGGTATTTAAAAAATCTTTAATGGTAGTGATAACATGTCTGTGCTACAACTTTTATATTGACATCGTTTATCTCAGCTGAGACAGGAGGGGACACGCTAGTACAGTCAGCAACTAGAACTTGGCAACTATGGAGTTCATATAAGTAGTTTATAGTGTTTGCTCTAACAATGATGAAAGTCTGAAATGTAAGCAAGACCCAAGTGTTACTGAGAAAAGGTTTGTGGTTACTTATGTCTCTGCTGCAATAAGAAAAGACAGTCCCTTTCCTCTTTTCTGGGTGTGTTCCTGACCCCTTCTTTTCTAACGTTCATGTGGCCATTCATCAGCTGGAATGAGAGCTGAGATGGCTGAAATCTAATTTTTATTGCATCAAGCCTCTTGATCAGTAGTTCTAATATCTAGATTAGGACTATCCTTTTCAACCTTTAAATCCCCTAAACCAGTAGTGTGATCACCCTCTCAGAGAGATCAGTAGATTCTAGAACCTCAAAGATGTGACTTTTCAAGCATTTGAAAGTCGAACATGTATTATGAAAATGAAATAAATTATTTCTTTCCTTGCATACCTCTAATCCTAGCCATGGCCTCCTGGAGATATCTGTCCATATTCAGGGTCCCTTCTTCTTGCCTAACCCCAGCTCAAGCATACCCCTACCATGTCCTTGAAACCTTCTCTTTTCATCTCAGTCCAAATAATTTTGCTTCATAAGCCAGTCATCCTCCTAAACTTTTCAGCTATGGCCACATTTTTTCTTAGTTGGCCATGGCTTATATAAGAGGCCAGAGTCTTCTCTTGAAATTAGCCAAGTCCAATACAAAACCAGGAGCCCTAGCACAGCCTGTGCTAGCCCAGTCCTACACAGCTCATCACTGCATTTTTCTTTCCACTCTTATGATGTCAGTCATGCTGCTGTGTAATTGCATGATTGACAGATTGAATATGCAATTATTAACTTTACCAGTGCAACAAGCAACCTACAGGGAGGAAGGGAAGAAAGGCACAAACTGTCTACCATGCACTGCCTACCACCTCTCAAGGATGGTTTTAGCTGGCAACAAAATACAGGTCATAGTGCAGATGACTTATCAGGGAACATTCACCATTTGGAATCAGAGCTCATTATCTAGATACACAGGTAAAGAGCAATTTCCCAGGCAGTCTGTAGGATTATTGTATGGATTATTACTGTGAGAATTCTCTGTCCTGGAATAATAAGAAATTCACAAGCTTAGAAGCATCCCTTATATGTTTTGATCACTAGGGTTGAATCTGTATTTCCTAGATGTTCTTTAGTCTCTCCTGCTAAAAATGTCTTCAAGCTGATTACTTCAGAGAATGTTTGTGATTCAATGTTATTCTCCTAGAAAATAAGAAATCCACTGAACCCACTTCAATCAGTTCATTGAGTGTTTGCTAGTTCTTATTGACTTTAGCTGCTTTTGGATGCATACTGCAGTTACAAAAAGTTTTCTGTCTCTCAGCAGTCTAATTTTACTTTTTACCCCCTTTTTTTTTCCTTTAACTTTTTGATACTTGTATACACACTGTGCCTACTTGATTTGTTCTTGGTTTATACTAAGACAAGACAATTGGATCTCTACCCCACCAGTAAGACACCTCTTCCTTTGGAAAGCCATTGAGCATACACAAGGAAGAAATTACTTAATAGAAGCTGCAAGGTGCTGTAGGTTAGACAGTCACTGTGGGAACTGAGGGTTGCAATTTAAGAAGAGGGGCAGCTGTAGGGGAGGAGCAATCCAAGCTGTGGAGGTGCGGACACAGTCTCCTAGGCAATGGAGTGTAAGCACAAAATTTTAGCAGCTCAGAAGGTCACTGAGTTAATTGCAACCAAGGTTGCAGTGGGTGGGGAGAGTTGTGTATAAACTATCTATTTATTTCTGTGCTTCCTGACTTATGCACTTGAAGATTTCTCTATTAAAAAAAAATCAAAGCATCTTATTTTTACTCTAGTAAAGACTGTTCTATTTTGAGTTTTGAAGCCTACTGGTCTTGACCAGAGAGCTCACCAGGACATCTAGTCAGATCCACCTTAAAGTTCTGGTTGAGTTTTGACCCATTTATAAAAGCTAATGTTCCTATCTTCTCTTTCATCTGATTTTCTGTGTCTTGCTTTTGCTGCTGGGTTTTTTTAAGTTCTCTCTACTTGTTCTTTTTGCTCTCAGTTCCAGACTGACCACACTGTGATCTAACATAAGACAACCTGAAATTAACGAGTAATTTACTTTAGGTATCAACATAGATATGGCTTTGTTTAACTTGATTTTGGGGTGAATTTGCAAGGTACTCTGTGCAGACTGTCACAGTTGGGTTGTTTCTGGAACTGGAACGTAACTGTGCCACTTTAAAGCTTATTTGTTTTTTGCCAAGTGATAGCATATCATGTCATACCACAATGTCATCATGTCATGTCATGATCTGTTCAAACTTCCTTCCAAGTTAATCTATTCCAACATCTACTTCAATGGCTCCTTCATGTCCCTCTGTTCCTATAAGTATTTATCTGCTTTCACTTGTGAGATATATTTCTTTTTCCATTCTGCCTCTCCTCTGGTAACATCATAATCTCCCTGCCTGAGTAATGTCTTTCCATGTGTTGTCTCTTATTACCTCTGTTACTGTTAAGCAGCCCTCCTTGTCACCTTTCTCTCTTCCTCCTTCAAAACTCCCTTTTTTCCTTTCACTTTTACAGTTTCTTTTGTCTCATAGCCTATCTTTTATATTATCTCCTTCACAGCCTTATAGACCTCTTGGACAGAGTTCTCTTAAGCACAGAATATTATTTTTTACTTTATTCTTAAGTGACTGTTCTTCTATTCTGCATGCATGGTTCTGGATAACAATAACTCTGCCTCCACAAATTCATCTCCTTTCAGTCTGGGGTGGTAGAGGGCTCTGCATCACCATCTGCTATAATGTTTGTTTATGCAGTATTGGTGGCAGCTGAAAAATAGACGTTATGTTTAATTCCAGAGGAGGCTGCAGTCTGGTGGTGGACCATAAGGTTTGTATACAGTGACGTTATGATGTGGTCTAGATCTTTCAGGATGAATCTGTTAGAGAAAGAACAACAATAAAAAAAGCCCTAGTATAAGCAGAAGGCTCAGAAGTTAGTATGATGTCTGGTAATTGTGTGGGCAGGGCACAGGGAAAAACATGTTGATTAATAGCACTGGGATTTCAGGTGATAAATCTCCTGGGTCAGGACCATGAGAGAAGTGTGAGTCTTCAATCATCCCTCCCCCCATACTATCAGAGCTTCCACTATAAAGGCAGTAGGGTGGGAAGGCTATGAATTATATTTCTGTATCCTGAAAATCATTCAGGAGAAAAAAAAGAAAAGCAAAGAAAGGGAGACCTGAGAGAAAACTGGGAACAGGAGGGAGACAGATAGATGGCTGACTGGAGAAGAGACCTGTCTTGGGTGAGAGTTGTTCTAACTTCTATTCCTTTTTTTTTCCCTCACCTAAAACCCTAACTGGGGCTATAGCTGAAGCTTCATCTGTCATGAAGGTGTCCTGCTTGAAGGAAGTATCACTGAAACACACTTTGGAGTCCCTCTAGGGCCTGTAATATGCAAAGAAAAAACTGGTATATGAGCAGGTTGTATACTGTGTATACTCTTGTGTGCTGTGGGCAGCTAGAAACTTTTGTGAGCCCTTTCAGAAGGCTTAGGGGCACCTGAGGAGTAAAGCCATACGTATGGGTCATCTGTGCTGGTGACTAGTGCCAGATAGTTATTACATGTTCTTCTCTTTTGGCATCTTCCTCCACTTCTGTGCTAGTCCTGAGTCTGTTGGTAACCTCTCAAGCAATAGCAGTACTACATTGCTGTGTCCTGGCAGAAGAGCAGAGCTAGGCTTTAGTAGTAGAAAATAGGACATATGAGCAATAAAGAAAAAATATAAAGAAGAACTGTAGCAAGAAATTACAGGAAAAATTAGAGGGGAGATTTGACAGCAGTTGCTGGGCAGCAGCAGTACAGAAAGGCACGTCTTTTCAGGGTGTGCTCAGAGTCTGTACTTTTGGGACTCTGCAGATCTGAAAACATAGACAAGGCAATGGGTAGAGCTAGAACAATACCTTTCATTATGTCAGCTGTGCCAGCTGGAAAAAGTGGACAAGCTGTTGGGTCTACAAGTTCTTCTTTGAGTCTGAAATAGAAGCAGCAGATCTCAAAGCAAATATAAGCTGAGAGTAGCTGCTTTGAATTTAACTAGACTAGTGTCAGTGAGGCTGTGACAAAAGATTATTGGTACCTTGTGGAATAGAGAGGGTGTTAATAGTGCCCAGAGAGCTGACAAAGTGCTTTCCTCCTAGGGGAAAGTGGGAGAGTGGTAATTTATAAGATGTGGAGCATGATAAGATTAGTGTTCAGGATAAAGGAAACAATGTGACATAAACCCAGTATCTCTACAAATGGCATATATTTTGGCATGCACTGGAATGGTGAATTTCAGTTCTGAGTCTTTTCTTTGGTAGACACTATCTGGGTACAAAGATCAGAGGTAGAAAGATTGATGAGAAATGCTCTCCCACTGGGAATTAGATAAATGCTAGGTCCTTAGCTGCAGATGTCCTTAGAGCTAGGTCCTTAGAGTGTACACATGTACCACTGTGTGCATAATGATTGTTCAGTTTCATCTGTGTATTTATCAGTCTACTAATTGGTGCACTGGATGAGGTGTATTAATTTCCACATTTTCACACTGTGGAAAGTACAAGTGAGGGTCTTCCTCATGAGGATAGTAAAGGTTTCTTGTTCAAGTAGCACAAAGAGCCCTCTGGTGAATGTTGTCCTTGGGGTCCTTCATGCTTTTATTGATAAGGTGAGTGAGGCTGGGGCCAATTTGGAGGCTGAGAGGGACAATTCCTGGAAAATACCTTTCAGGGTAGGCTGAATCTTATTTTAGGTTATGTAATTATATTATTGTTTTCCATGGAAATTCCACAACAATATCATACAAGACAGACAGTAGAGTTTGATGAGCTGGCAGTAGTGTTTTCTTTTTTATACTGAAGCAATTTCTGATGTGCTATTCTTGTACCTCTTGAAAAATAAGAGCTGGAAGAGTGCACCTTTGGGTAAAGGTTCCCATTAATTTTCTCTGGTGGCTATGATGAGTGGTCTCCTCCAGTAAATATAAGAGTGACTGAAGATCTGGTGCTGTATTACAACGTTGATGTTTGCTGGGGCTTACTGTGGTTGGTCTTTAGATTTTCTATATATGATATACACTTACATTCTATACACTTTTTTGTACTTTATACACTATATAGTATATGCTATGCATCTATTTTTATGTAAGCCATAATGACTTTGGTCGTCCAAAAGCATCTCAGTAGAATCATAGAATCACAGAATGGGTTGGGTTGGGTTGGAAGGGATCGTTTGAGGTCATCTAGTCTAACCCCCCTGCAGTGAGCAGGGGCATCTTCAAATAGATCAGGTTGCTCAGAGCCCTGTCCAGCCTGACCTTGAATGTTTCTAGGGATGGGGCCTCTACAACCTCTCTGGGCAACCCATTCCGGCATTTCAGCACCCTCATTGTAAAAAATTTCTTCCTTATATCCAGTCTAAAAATACGTGCCTTTAGTTTAAAACCATTACCCCTTGTCCTGTCACAACAGGTCTTGCTAAAGAGATTGTCCCCATCCTTCCTATAGCCCCCCTTTAAGTACTGAAAGGCCGCAATAAGGTCTCCCCACAGCCTTCTCTTCTCCAGGCTGAACAACCTCAACTCTCTCAGCCTGTCCTCATAGGAGAGGTGCTCCAGCCCTCAGATAATTTTTGTGGCCCTCCTCTGGATCCGCTCCAACAGTTCTGTGTCCTTCTTGTGCTGAGGGCTCCAGAGCTGGACACAGTACTCCAGGTGGGGTCTCACCAGAGTGGAGTAGAGCGGCATCATCACCTTCATTGACCTACTGGCCATGCTTCTTTTGATGTGGCCCAGGATATGGTAGGCCTTCTGGGCTGCAAGAACACACTGTTGGCTCATGTCCAGCTTTTTGCCCACCAGTACCCCCAAGTCCTTCTCCACAGGGCTGCTTTCAACCCCTTCGTCCCCCAGCCTGTATTGATATTAGATGTTGCCCCGACCCAGGTGCAGGACCTTGCACTTGGCCTTGTTGAACCTCATGAGGTTCTCACAGGCCCACCTGTGAGGACTGAGAACAATTAATGCCTTTAAAATGGAAACCTATGAGGATATCCAAACGTTGTTCTCTGTATGGTCACTTCTCATGTATGACATGGTCACTTAGATACTCTTCTTTAAGGTGGTTCATTGCAAGTTTTGCCCTGCTGATGCCTTCCTCCAGGGAACATTACTTATTGACAGTGAAGTGAGTGCTGGTGAGAAACAGATGAGCCTATATGTTTTGAGGCAACACTGATTTTGCTTTATTAAATATTCAGAGCTTGCCTGACATGCCACCTGGTGTGGACTGTACAGACTAACAATATCCATACGGATATTATTCCTAATGGATAGCCATATGGATATTGTTAGCAGAGACATTGGAGGAGGTGGGGAAGTGGTTTATGGAGGAAATCAAGTGTGTCTTCCTCTTGGAGACTTTCTTTGTACCCCACTCTGGAGAACTGGGCAGACTGAGAAAAAGCAAAATGAGCCTCCAGGAGAAATAATTTGCACAGGTCTGCAAAATAAAATTATGAGACTACTGTTCTGGACCAAAAAGAAGGTGTTTTGCCTCTCTCTCTCTCCCACTCGCATCCTGCCTGCAGATCTCATAAGCCAGAATGTGAGAAGTTTGGAAACCATTATTCTGGAGACCTGATAGTGTGCAAGAGGAGGAATGAGGAGTTAATACCAGCTCTTTAGCAACTGTGTTTGAGGCATATGGGGTCTTCTTTTCTTGTGCACGGTTTCTAGGATCTTGAACTCACTGTTTTTCATTGATTAGCCATCAAAAGACATATGATTACACGCAGCACACTGAGAGCACTGGGAGGTGTCTCTAGACCATGTTGCTGGAACATGCTTCTCATTCCTGTCACTGTCTGGTAGCTTACTGGTGTTGGCTGAGCTCATTGCTTTTTCACCTGGCTGAGAATCAAGAGGTAAAGTGTAGAGGAGAAGATGTTGAATGATCTAGCCTGTGGAAAAGTGGAGCATCAGGAGGAATAAATTTCTGCATATACCCATAACTAAATACCAACAGAGAAGTTTGGTGACACACTTCAAAAGTGTAAAGTGTTCCCCGTAAGGGCACATGGAAAGGCTGAAATTAAGCTGTAATGCTCAGCAGTTTACAGGGATGCCCGACTTCTCCATTAGGGCTTGCTGCTTCTGTTGTGGACCATGGACTTAGAAAAATTACTTTGGGACAGTGAGAGTGCACCCATCTTGTTCTATCTCGCCATAGCTGCTGGCATCTTTATGACTGTCACTCAGTCTTTTGGACACCTGTATCTGGGGAGGGAAGGAGGAAGCCCACTGAATTTTGTTCTCCGTGAAAATATAGCTTGGTCAGAATGGGGAGGTGTGAAAGAAGAGATCTCCTGGATCATCATTTCTGCTTTCTCCTAGATGTCTCTGTCTCCTAGAATGTCTCTGTCATTCTAGCTCTGTCTCTCTTATCGCCCTCTTTCCTTATCCCTGCCCCCCCTTCCCTCTCCTTCAGGAGTTCCCCTATTGCCCACACCTGATATTCAATCCTGGTAGAGTTAGTGCCTTTTGCTGAGATCAGACGCAGCACTGGGGAATCACGTGGTGGAGGAAGGTTGCTATAAATATAGTTATACTTTGCAACCACTGCCTTTATGCAGGAAGGGGAGAAAGTGAGAGAGGCACGAGGAGGAGGAGGAGGAGGGGCAGAGAGAAAGTGAGTGCAAGAACAGGACAAGTCAAAGTGGTCAGAGGAGAGAAAGAAAAGGAGGGAGCAGAGGAAAGTGCAGAGGCCATGTCCTCAGCCAGAACATGAGGTGGTTCTAGGCAAGGCCCAGAGCAGCAGCTCTGATACAACTGAGTGTGAGGAAGAGTAGAGGCATGGAGAGCTCAGAGATCTTAATACAGGAACCCAGATCGAAGTCAGCTTTGTGGGGGGGCACACCACAATATGACTATGTCTGCTTTGAGAAACGCACACATTACGGGATACCTTTGGAGGCAGGACGCGAGGCCGGGGGGACAGGGGACGACCTGCACTACCTGGAGAACTCCCTCAGCTACCCACAGGTAGGGCTGGGCAACTGGGATGTTTGTGGCAGCACAGGTCTCCCTGGGGTCACGTAGGCTCTTGGGGCTCCTGGAACAGTGCTGTAGAGCCCACATCCCTCTCCATTCCAAATGCTACCAACTCTGCCTTTCACTTGTTGACTCCCAAGTCAGGCATTGACTTTCATGTTTGTACTTATATCTGGGAGTGCTACCAGCATTTCCAATCAAGGGTCATTTTCCCCTGCCGTGGACACAAAGAGAATTAGAATGGGCAAGTTGGGATGGGGAAAATCAACCAGACCATTAATGTGCATGTGGCAGCAAAGAGAAACTGCAGCTGCCTTCAGCTGCATAGTGATATTAAGTAGAACAGAAGAATGAATAAAACCAAAGAGAAAAGTGATGTATATAGATGGGTAATCTAACTACACAGCTGTATAGACAAAGTCATGCAAAGCTCTGTTCTGACTTTAATCAAAAAGCAGTTCATGGTCATAGAGCCGTACATGTATATTGGTAGTTTTGGTGGGTCTTAGGGAAGCTGTAAGTGAGGGATTTTCTAACTTTTAAACTTGACCTGACTGTTGCTCTGGTTCATACAAGCAGTGGTTCACAAAGATAACCGTGACATAGACGTACTCTGGTTATGGCTTCTTGTTCCATACCCTCTGTAGCTCCTCTGCCTCTCCTTTTGGGCTAGCCTCCTGCAAAGGGGAGATTTTACAGCAGAGTCCTGGTGTCTTATTTCCTACCACTGTGCTTAGTCTAAGCTGGCGTAAGAGGGCTTTGGAGCAATGAAGGATCCAGTCAAATGATGAGGGAGAGAGCATGTGAATGTGAAATTCATGCAGGGTGGGTGTTTTTCCTTACATGAATGCAAATCCCCTTATATGAATACTTAGGTGAATGATCAGGGAGGTGATACATTCAGCATCTCCTGAAGACTTTTGTGATTTACTGTTAGGGGAAAAAGCCACATTTGCCACCAAGCAAATCTCTTCCTGTAGAGAAGCATCCCAATGAGGATTATACGTGTCACATTGCAAAAGACTAGAGATTCAGTTCTATGGCCATATTCAGGAATTTCTCTTCTGAAACTGTCTAAAACATGAGACAGCAAATGTCTCCTACACTAAACTCTTCCAAAACCATTCCTTGATTGATTTGGAAGCAGCAGCCCAAATGGGAAGGTGACTGGACAGAAGTCTGACTGGAACGGCTTATGCTTTATTTAGACTAACACAAGGAAATGGTTTGTCTGCAGCAGACATGCTAACAGGGTGAGCACAGGCTGGGGTGGGATGGAGGGGTGTGTGGGCCCAGCTGGACCTGAGCTTTGCTGGGGTTCAGCCTTTGAATCACCGCCCTGTGCTGAGCACCAGCCCAGCAGCTAGGGCCGGGGTGTGACGGGCAGCGCCTGAGGGAGGGACCACTGGTGGGAAAGAGGCATCCTGCCTCATCAGCCATGACTGAGTCCCTGGCTGACCCTGGGTGGGGATCACGGCTTTGCTGGGACGATGGCACACACCTGTGAGGGGAGCAACACGTAGGCCTGGAGAGCTGAGGTGGGCTAAGGAAATGCACCTCATGAGTTGGGGGTGGGGGGTGCTGTGGTATGCAAGCTGTTTCTCCAGCAAAGCACATCCATGCACCGAAACATCCCAGTTCACATGTATCCACCCACTATGCTGTTTCCACATGCCTAACACCACTGTTACAAGCAGGCACAGATGACACAGTGAGGCAATACAACCTACCTCAGTGTTCTCACTACCTGGCACTGGAGCGTCTTTGTTCTCAGCTCCAGAGACATGCTGGTCAGTGCATGTGGATAGACAACCTCAATGCACAAACAAGCATGCCATCAAATGCATTCCCATCCATATCTTCAGGCAGTAACATTCCCAAGCAAGCATGCATTTCTGAACAGAATTTTCAGTCTTAAAACAGACAGCCATGTTTATAGATCTACTGAAAAACATGCCCTAAAAATGCTTTTATGTAAACAATCATCTACACATATATGCATATACGTTTATGTATGAAACTTTGCAGATTTATTCTGGCAAAACCAGGCTTGCTGTGCATATGTATATTTTGCTAGCTATTCATGCATATGCAGCTAAAGTATAAATATGCATGCTAATGTACACATCTTGTACGAACATGCATACTTATGTTATTAGCATGAAAAACAACCTACTGCATACATTTTCATCCATTTCCTGCAAAGTAACCATTAAGATTTCTTTCCCCACTGTCATGGGAAAAAACGAGTTGGCAGAGATTTTGATTCTACTGCACCCTTTTCTTTTGCTAGCTGTTACCCTCTGTTTTAGACGTATTCTGGAAGCCATTTCAGACTGGCTCCGTGATTTGGTTGGGTTTACACAGGCCCCAGAACAGTGGAATCTTGGTCTTTGGCCTGGGGCTTTGAGGTAATTGATAGTTAAAAAACATATAGTGCTTCATAGATAATAATAACAAAGGTAGTAAGATAATAATAGTAATGTATACATAATTTTGGACAATTAAGGTAACAGTAGATATATGATGGTGTAATATGCATTGATAAGAATATATATACATTCTCATACATTGTAAGATTTTTTTATTGTTTTCTTTGTGCATCAGAAAGCAGCTCTAGCTGGTGAGGTATTTAGAAACTGTTATTTGTGATTATAGAAACAGTGTTCATGGCAGAGAGCTCCCTCAGCAACAGACAGATGGGTGTAGTGGGAGGGATGTGTAATGAGTAATCAGCAGTGCAGTAATATAGAATAACACACTCACAGAAAGATATAGGTAGGAGGGGACCTCTGGAGGTCTCTAGCCCAAGTCCCTGCTCACAGCTCCAAAGCTCCAAAGCTACGTCATGTTGTCCAGGGTCTTCTCCAGGCAAGTTCTGAACATCTCCAAGACTGAAGATTCCCCAGACCCTCTGGGCACCTGTTCCTGTGCTGAACCACCCTCAGGAGGGCATGGATGGGGACAAGTTTTCCTTCTGCACAGACTTTCCTTTCTTGCAAGTTACACATTTTTCCTTTCATCCTTCACTGTGTCCCTCCAAGACGTCTCCCTCTGACATTTCTCTGCAACCCCCCGTCTCCCTTCAGGAAGTGAGACTGCTGTTGCCCTTTGCCTTCTGTTCTTCAGGAAGAACTATTATTTTGTTGCTGCCCCTGATCCCTCACATGTGCCTTACTGGTTCTATGTCCAAGAAGTTGAGCCTAGACTTTTTACTGATGTTTAAATTTACTTATGAAGTGAGTTTCAGGAGGTTTTACCTTTGAGCCCAAATATCACTACTCTTTTGTGATCCATTGGGAAAAAAAAGCTAAGGAAGATAATCTCAGGAATAGAAGGATGGCTACAAGGTGGTAGTGAGAGGGATGAGCAGTAGAACCCAAGGCTGTCTCAGTGGCCAGGAGCACCAGATGAAAAACAATATGCGCTTGCAGTGCTGGGAGAAGGGATTTCAGGACTGGAGTACGCTGTGGAGAACATATTGTTCAGTCTGAATGGCATGGGAAATAGCTTAGGCTTTGGACTCTGAGAGGAGAGCAGTTTTATGCAGGTGCTGAGCTCTCAGAAAATAGTTCCAAGAAAAGTCTTGAGATTGTGGTCCTGTACGTATTTTTCCCCTGAGATTCTGTGCAGTTTCTCCTCCATTACTCAAGCAATGAAACTTCCCCATCTTTTTTGGAAAGACAAATCCTGCTGGTTTACATTTAAACATTAATAAATGCTTCCTTCCTGAAAAGGATCTTTACACTGGTTGTGCTTTCTCTTTGGATGTTTTTATCTTGGGGGGAGAGGGGTGTGTGTGTCCCCTTAGTGGTATTTATTCCTTCAGCTGTTTTTTTTCACCATTATCATGTCCTCACTCAGCATTAGCCAAGATAGGCAATTCTTTAGGTGGTAATTGAGATCTTTTAAAATTCTCTCCAGTTTTTCTGGTGCTCAGAAACCCTGTGTTCCTTGTGTTAGAGTGGGAGCATCAGAAGAAGGAACAGTCTAAGACCTACTGTGTTATATTCTTAGTTTTATATGTTTTCTAATGGAATGGATATTTCTTGCCTAACCTAATTTTCTTTAAGGTCATTCTGATTTCCAGATTCTTTCTCTGTCCCACAATCTCCTACAAATTTGAATAGTGCCAAAGTCCTGGAGAAGAAAAGTACGTGTATGGAATGTTCTTTAAGTGAATTGAGATTAACTTGTTTTCCAGGACAGAACCTTCATTTTTGTGTCCGGAGACTAACTCATTTTTTTCCACATCCTGAGTGCCCCGTTTTCCAGCCAGATAGAAACAGTGAACTAGGATGCTGTGTGAGGACTTTTACCATTCATACTATTATACTGTCAAGCTATTCCATCTGGGCAGATGGAAGACTCTAATCTGAACGTCATACTTGGCATGGGTTTGAGTTCATAGTTTGGATTAAGCTGTGTTTGATATAAACCCATCCCTCATGACCACGTAAAGGCAATGAAACATTAGCTGAGGTGATGTGAAGATGCATTTGTCTAAAACGTGCTAGTACTTGGCATTTCTGGCTGAAATAGACACAAAGAAAAAAGGAGCAGTCTGCTATTTAGGACTGGATTCTCTATGTTACAGCTTACGTTGTATATGAAGTCTGGCAAGTCCTTCAGCATGATGTTTCACTGTCCTGTCTGTATTATGCGTGTCAGAGCACGGCCGTTCCTCACTGCAAAGAGTCTGCATGGCTTAATTTGCCTAGATCATGTTGATAATCATGGAGTTAATAATTGCATGAAATTAGTCAGCTTCCAATGCAGTGATGAATGGAAGAATACTTTCAGATGTTCAAATAAAATCAATGTGTTTAAGAGACAGCAGTTAAGCCATCTTAAGAACAGGATGATTTTAAAAAGCCTAGATGTGTGTTCTGTGAAAAAACCACTAGGGATTTTGAAGGGAGCTGTTGCACATGGTTCAAGTGTCTCTTGAGGAATATATGCAAATAAATAAACTACTTAGGACCTTCAGTCGTGTTTTTTATGTGGAAATAGGAATTGGTAGAGCACTGAAACAGGTGCTCAGAGAAGATGGGGAATTTCCACCCCTGGAGATGTTTAGGAGTTACCTGGACAAGGTCTTAAGCAGCCTGATCTGGCTTTGGAGCTTGCGTGCTGTAAGAAGAGACTTGGACTAGAAACCTCCAGAGGTGCCTTCCAATGTAAATATTTCTGTGAGTCTCTGAATATGTTTGATCTCAAATTCTTTTACAAATAGATCAGCTGCATTATCCCCATTGTACAGCTGATGGTTCAGTTCATGGAGATCCCCAGGGAACAAAAGCAACATCTCCTGTGTCACTTTGGAAGGAGGACATGTGAAGCTGTCAAATAGAAATTTCTCATAAGTGTGTGGTAGTGCTTTATATCTCTCCCATGTCTTGTCATTCTACAGCTGAAGTGTCTGATTTTGCTGATCAAAGCATTGTTCACTCTTCTCCTGCCACTCAGAAAATCTTAGAGAAGCAGATGTTGAGCTGGGGAGGAAACAAAGGGTCACATTCTTGCAGGTGGGAAGTGCCAAGATCACAGGCCATGCATCAAGTGGTAACCTGACCTCAAATAAAGTCAAAGATGGTTCATTGAAGGTCATGTGATGAGGAGAGTCTTATTCTCTGCTTCTCAAATGCACACCTTCCCCACCTATACTCTGAAAGACTGAGGTAGGATAGCTGCCCTTGAGGGAATCTGATAAACAAACAAGGGGGCACAGTCAGGCTCCTTCAAGCTCCCTTGAGATCTCGTTGTTGACAAGACGGCACAACTGCCAAGTTTACTACAGATCCATGTGTGAAATGTCACTGGTAAGCACATGTAGCTACTTCGAATTGCATATAACCAACTCCATTTCAAGATTAGTATCTGAAGACAAAGACTAGATAAGGTAGGTAGGAAATTCAGAGGAGGTGGAGATATGTGAGTACTTAGCATGATGATTTGGGTTAATAATGGGAGGAGGTGTGCAGTACCTTGTGGTATTTCTGAGCTGATGCGGCTTCTTTTCCTCCACAGGCACCATCAGTGGCTGTGTGCCCCGTTAAGCATTCCTTGGCAGCGGGGGGAACAGATGCAGGACATTCCTGCAGCCTGTTTGGTAGTGTAATATCTCTTAAAACCTTCAGAGATGTTTCACAGTGCTGCTGAAGTGTATGAGACAGCCCTGAGGGTGGCAGCCTCATGTGAACTATTTTGACCTTCTTTTGTACCTCCAGAAAGCCTGCTCAGTCTCTTCAGACCAAAGCCAGCTCTTTCTCAGGATGTTAGAAAGCAATTAATATTCTGTGATGATATCTTGTACCCCCAAAAAGGAGATGGAGGATTTCTGAGAGCTTGGGAAGAGGGAACCAGAAAGGGAAAAGAAAAAAAAAAAAAAAAAGTAGCGAGCTGCATCTGTCTAAGAGTTTGTGTCTCTGTCTCTGTGCTTGGGTACATTTAGGTCTGCACCTCTGACTGTTATTAGATCTGCTTTTTCATCTTTAATGCTGTTTGTGAAGAAGCATTTTCCTTATCTTTTCCTTTTGATCTCTCTTGCTTTCTGCT
Source organism: Phalacrocorax aristotelis (assembly GCF_949628215.1). Classification (NCBI taxonomy): domain Eukaryota; kingdom Metazoa; phylum Chordata; class Aves; order Suliformes; family Phalacrocoracidae; genus Phalacrocorax; species Phalacrocorax aristotelis. Next base: position 133,145,246 of record NC_134276.1, on the reverse strand, counting down.
CCTCTAGCTTTATGGCCAATACACAGACCAGATAACCGACTTTGCAGAGAAGGAAGCAGCAAAACTACTGAATAAGAAGCAGGCCCAAAAGAACAATGAAAGACCCCTGAAGCGTGAGAGTCAAGTAGAGATCAAAGAAGAGCACTATTCCAAATGTCAAGGTAGGGACAATGCATCTTTCATTACCCTATGACAAGATATTGGGTAGGCCAGCCAGAGACAGAATTTAAGCAAGGCAAAAAGGCAAGAAAGTTGTGACTGGAGAGAAGCAGAAAATGAAGGAAAAGGAATCACACTGGGTCCAAAAGATTTTTTTAATGCCAACTTTCATCCTAGGAAGAGCCAAGATCTGTTTGGAAAAAAGACCAAGTTAATAATTTTTTCCACAACAGATCTCTGTAACAGGAGGAGAAGGACTTTACTGTGTCAGAGTTTTGCTGCTAGTGCACAAGATGTTAAATTCCCCCCTCCGTTTTTTTTTCTTTTTTTTCTTTTTTTTTTTTTTGAAACTGCATCAGATTTTGCAGGACCGTGTAGGAGAGGGATGGGTACCAGTCCTTCGACACTAAGCCTTATTGTAGTCAGTTCTCAGCAGAGGAGAGGAGAGACAGACACAAGCTTCATCTATGTTCCCTCAGTTTTTCTGGTTCACTCTTCCCTCCACAGACTGTGCTAGACGCATCCAGAAATATGTTACCAAGAAGCTTGGAGAGGACTGGATTTTCTTGGTTCTGTTGGGTCTGGTCATGGCGTTGGTGAGCTGGGGAATGGATTATGCCAGTGCGAAGAGCCTACAGGGTGGGTCCCATTCAGGTGCTGCAAAAGCACACTGTAAATTATATGAATGTTTTACAAAGCCCAGTGACCAATGTTCCTCCTCCTTTAACACCAGTGTCCCAGCCTCACCCCTCACTGCCTGGGAAGTTTGAAGTACTTGCAACATAGTAGAGAAAAGGTTTACTTGGGAGAGGTTCTTTAAAAGGGATGGCAGGGAAAAGTTTGGAAGTAAGCAGGCAGAAACAAGGGATATGTGTATGAGTCAAAGACAAACCATTATTTTGACTCTCTTTCCCTCCTGCTCCCTTGAATGTGTAGAGGCACAGAGAAGTGGTACTGTGGTCCTCCCTATTATACTGGTTCCCATCCTCCCCGTGTCTACTGAGCACATGGAGGGTGGGGAGGGGAAGGGGCTCTTAGATTCCCTTCTGACACTGTTTCTGCTTTTTACCTCATTGTTCTTGCCAATTTTTTTTATACAGTGTTCTGCAGTTTCCTGCTACCTGGCCACATAGTGCTCTCTCCTCTGGCTCTTTTCACAAATATCTCCTAATCACTGTCTTATTTCATAGAATCATAGAATAGTTTGGGTTGGAAGAGACCTTTAAAGATCATCTAGTCCAAGCCTCCTGCAATGAGCGGGGACATCTTCCCTATATATAGCTATAACAGCTATAACAATTACAATATCTTTCAGTCCCCCTGGCCCCCATCTCGGTGCACACACGCACACACAACATTGCCCATATCCTGTTAACTACACTGTTCCTTTGTCCTTACCCTCAGTATCCCAATCCTGACCCGCACACACACACCAGTCCTTTCCTCTCAGTGCCCTTGGCTGCTGATGTCCGTCAGGCACTGCAGTTCCCCAAAGCTCCCAATATTCCTTCAGCTCAGTGTTCCTCCCTCTTAGAGCTTCCCCATCTACCAGGCTTACCCTACCAGTCTCAGAGGGCCCCTGTCCTTCATACTGCCTGCAGCTGTGTTCTTCAGGATTTTTTTCTTTCCATCCACCAAGTCTCAGCCTCCTGCTCTGTTGGGAGCCAGCTCAGGCAAAGAAGATGGACTGCACAGGAACTGCAGTTCAGTTTGGCTTCTCAGCATCTCATGCGGCTGTACCTGGCTGAGCAATGCTACCACGTTTTAACGGTTGGCACAGCTCCCTTCATGCTGCTGCTCTAAAAAGCATATCATAAGCAGAGCTTTTAAGCTAGTTTTTAAGATTTTTGCCCTTCAGGGCCCCCACAAGGCACTCAGGCTGTCAAATGAAAAGACCCCATACAGTAATTCATCCTCACAACTGCATATAACACACCTCTTCTTACACCACATTTGAGAACAGGTATTAATAGTGTCTAAGAAGAGAGCCACTTCTGTCCATTCCTGCAGAATGCCTGTTTTATTTGGGAACTCGTACTCAAAATGTAACAACGCTTGTCTTAGAAAATGAGGACTTTAGGGTAGCATTTCTGGAGAGATATAGTACGGGCAGGTTTAGCAATATGTGATTCTTTGATATCTACCAACCTGTTTGGAGCAGCTGTGGTTACTGACAACTTCTTTGTTTGTCTGTCTACAGCCTACAAGTGGATGTACAGAGAGCTGCACCCGAATGTTCCTATGCAGTATCTGGCGTGGGTCACATACCCACTTGTTCTTATTCTGTTTGCGGCCATTTTCTGCCACCTCGTCTCTCCACAGGCTGTTGGTGAGGGCAGAAGGCATGGCAAGATCTGTTTCTGTCTGTCTCTTTTTCTTATTCCATTTGCCTGCAGGTTTTTTCATCCCCTGCTCTGCTGTTGTTTTCAGGGTCTGGGATCCCAGAGCTCAAGACCATTATGAGGGGAGTGGTCCTCAAGGAATATCTTACTCTCAAAGCTTTTGTGGCCAAAGTTGTGGGCCTCACAGCTGGGCTTGGAAGTGGCATGCCTGTAGGGAAAGAGGTAAATATTGCTGTTTTCACTGTTTCCATGTGCAGTAGTGCCCAGGGTCTGGGAGGTGAGAGGAGTTGTCTGTGGGAGAAGAGTCTATAAATGTTTTCTTTCTTTTGCCACCATACTCTGCTCTTTCCAGCAACACTTATCTTCCATTGGCTATTAAAAAAAGAAAAAAAAGATTGGAGGACTGGCTGAGATGGCCAAAGAGAAATTGAGATCTGCAATGGCTAAGTGTTTGTCCATAACAAGAGGGTAACTCTCTCTGATTTTTCTCCTTCTCTTCTCTTGCAGGGTCCTTTTGTGCATATTGCCAGTATCTGTGCTGCAGTACTCAGCAAGTTCATGTCAATCTTCTGTGGTGTGTATGAGGTAAGGCACATGTGTCTGCATACAGTCCTTCCACAGGCTGAACTCCTAAGACACACAGGATAGTATTGGCAGGCCACAAAACACAGAGGAAACATGGATTGAAGTTCACTGTACTGCTATAGAGCGGTAAAATATAAGCCAAAGAAAATGGTAGTGGGAGGCCAGATATACAGTCAAATAACTGTGCAGGACCACCAATGTTACCTGTGAATTACAATGAAGCTGGTTAGGAATATGAATTTGGCAAGTTTTCAATCTCATGATGTTAACACCTTTGCACTGTGATCATTGTCTGTATAAAAAAGTAGCTGCAGACAAAGATCAATTTGTCTTTAAGACAAATTTATCCAGCACTGCTAATTATAGGCACTGACACTGTCTCTAGGCTCTTGCTGTTGCAGAACAGCCTCTGCAGGCCAATCACTGTATTAACTAGTTGTATAAAAAAATCTGTTAACTGCATATATAGGTAAATGTAGGAACTGCTTTACATACAGGCTTCTAGCAGAAACTGGCTGTGTAATAAAACAAAGGGAAGTGCTCTTCTACTTGAGTAGATCCTGTCTGTGCATAAGGATCAGATATCACTGCTGAAGACCAGCTGACAGTACTAAAGACTGCACTAAAGTGTGTAGAGCCTGCTATTTGCAATAGCAATGGCTGAATCTGCTGCTGGCTGTTGCTTTGTTTCATTGTTATGGATCCTAACCCCTTAGCTTTGCTCCCTCTAACCTCAGCATGCCCTTCTCTGGCTGCAATCTCTGTTCCAGAATGTGCATAGGCAGTTCGACCTCCTGGTGGCGGCTTGCGCAGTTGGAGTTGGATGTTGCTTCGGGGCTCCTCTTGGAGGCAAGTGTCTTCCTATATGTGACATTTAAGATACAACTCATTTAGCCTCTTGCTGTGAGATCTCCTGCTCTCAGGCAGGTGCTCCAGAGATACCTGTCTACTCTAGCAACATGAGTTCTTTCTTTTCTCATGTAACTGATGTCAGTGAAAGAAAGGGAAGGTCATAGGAAAAGTTACACCCATTAATGTGCTGATTTCTAATGATGCAGCTTGTTCAGTCCCTGCCAGCCATGGACATTGTTCAACCTGGAGAACACCAAGGTCTGTCCAGAAAATCACTAAGGATTGAATAGCAAACAGAAGGTTTTTTTTTAAAAAAACAAAACAAAACAAAACCAACCAACCAAAAAACTTAATGTAAGGCATAATCAGCTAAGGGCAGGAGATGATGGCAAGTATGACAGGAAGTGATAAAGTGAAGAGGAAACTACTACATGAATACTTAATCAGTAGATTGGAGAACAGAAATATCAGCATGTAAAGTTTTGGGGTCTCCATATAAGAGATGCGAAGGGCCATCAAGGTGGTTGGGAGGTTGGAGTAATGGTATATGAAGAGAGGTTGAGGAGGCTGGGTTTGCTCAGCTTAAGGGAGAAAAGGCTGAAGAGGGATGGTCTAACTGATGTTATCAACCATCTAAAGGGAGATTTTAGCAAACAATGATCCAGGCTCTTTTCAGAGGGGCACAGTGCAAGAGGGAATGGGCACAACTTGCAACGAGGGAAATTCTGACTGTGTATAAGAAAAATATGTTCCCCTCCCCCAAGGGTGATTCAGTACTGGCCCAGAGGGTCCGGGGAATTTCCATTCTTGGAGATGTCAGGACTGCCTTGGACAAGAACCTGATCTAGCCTTAGAATTACCACAACTCTGAGCAGGGAGTTGGAGAAGACACACCCAGTGGTCCCCTCCCACTTTTCTATAATCCTTCTGTGAGGAGAAATGTGGAAATTTATGTCTGTCCTCTTGCATTTGTACTAGTCTTCTGATTCTTAGAATTTCCTTAAACAGCACATGTGCCAGAGGCACATGGTAACTTCTTCCTAAGACAGTGGAAATGTATTCATAAATCACTTGTCTTGAAAAGCTCTCCATTCTTTGTTGTGCCTTCATTTCACTTTCTTTCCATGCACTGCCCCAAACCTCTCTCCATGGTTATTGTGCCCAGAAGCTTAAGGAGTTTTTGAAATGTGATGGTTTTTTCTAAGCTGGCTTTATTTCTTCCATGTATTACTTTCCTGTTAGTCTTCAAATGGATGAGTTAGGTGACAAATACTGCATGGTCTTTCGTCAACAATAATAATGATCTTTACTTTGGTTTGCTATAGTTTGTCAGCTACAAATTAGAGGTTCTTCACTTGATAACCTGAGAAAAGATGTGCTAGGAAGAAAATCAGGCCCAGCAAGAGAGAGGCTTGTATATGGGCAATATAGCAAGTTGGAGACAGTCTGAGCTAAAGCCTGAGGCTTCAAGGCAAAACTTGTAAGTCTGCCAAAAATCTTGAGAGAAAGCAGGTTCAGAACCAAAGATTAGACCGCAGTCAGGGGTAACCATCAGTAGTATGCAGAAGACAGAGTATCTCTCTTACTGGTTAAAAAAAATTAAAAATGCAAAAAACCAAAGCTGAAAAACCTTTCATAAACCTGTACAGTTCTTGTTTCATTCTCTGTACCTGGAATTAATATAGTCTTAAAGACTGCAGTACATATTATACATAGGTCATTAGGAGAGGCTAGACAAGAAAAGAGAAGGCTAAAGGGGGAGTGGTCTAATTGCTGTCTTCTGTAGCTAACGGAGATGTTAGAGAGACAAAATAGCCAAACTCTTCTCAGAGAACAGTGAAAGGATAAGAGACAACAGGCACAACTTGGAATAAGGGAAATTCTACATAGGCATTAAAAAAAAAAATTCCCCCCTTGCCCTAAAGGTGATTCAGGGTGGCACAGGTGACAAGAAAGGCTGGGGAATCTCCATCCTTGGAGGTGTTCAGGGCTCACCTAGACAAGATCCTGAGCACCCGGATCTAGTTAGCCCAACTCTGAGCAGAGAGTTGGAGAAGAAGCCTCCAGAGGTACCTTCCAGACTGAAAGTTGCTGTGAGTCTGTGATAAAATTGTGGTATGGGAATGAACTGAAAGTTATCATAGCTTTTGTAGTCCTAGTTGGGTTCCTCTTATAGATTCACACCAAATTGCCGAATGTGATTTCCATTACCTGGGAGTCATGTAATCTTTAGCTGATCTTTTTCCAGGATATAGTTTGCAACTTGAGATCATATTGCCCATGGTGTATAACTTCTGGGTGTTGATGCTGGTGAACACCACCACCTCCCCATATTAATAAGGAGCCCTCAAAATGGATTTGAAAAGCCAATTTAGCCCATGACAAGCAAAAGGTGCCCAGCCTACTTTTTCTAAGTGCATTCTGGTACTCTTTGTTTGTCTATTTGTTTGTCTATCTGGCTACACCTGTGCTGTACACAGCACTAATACTCTGACACAATGCTGGGTCCTGGGAGACGCCATATGCCACAAGCTGTTCTCAGTGGTTGCTGTAGGTCTCTCTATCTCGTACTATTCTTCAACACTGTCCCATCAGGCTTTGCACCTTCAAACAACTCTAATTATGTCTCGCTATACTGCAGGCCATGTCGCGTATACCCTCAGTTTCAAGCTGTTAATCACCATGCTGGTGGGCTATAACACAACCCTCCCACTATTCCAGATACTTTGAACTGAAACATAGTGACAAAAGATGAGGAAAAGGCTGAGCTACTTAATGTCGTCTTTGCCTCAGTCTTCAACAGCAAGATCAGTTTCTCTGCATATCCAGCCCCCTGAGCTGGAAGACAGGGATGGGGAGCAGAATGAAGCCCCCACAATCCAGGGGGAAATGGTTAGTGATCTGCTACACCACTTAGACAAACACAAGTCTATAGGGTCAGACAGGATCCACCCAAGGGTACTGAGGGAGCTAGCGGAAGTGCTCACTGAGCTACTCTCCATCATTTATCATCAGTCCTGGCTAACCAGGGAGGTCCCAGTGGACTGGAGGTTAGCAACTGTGATGCCCATCTACAAGAAGGGCCGGAAGGAGGATCCAGGCAACTACAGGCCTGACCTCGGTGCCAGGGAAGGTTGTGGAGCAGATCATCTTGAGTGCTGTCACACAGCACATACAAGACAACCAGGTGATGAGGCCCAGTCACCATGGGTTTATGAAAGGCAAGTCCTGCTTGACTAACCTGATCTTCTATGACAAGGTGACCTCCTTAGTGGATGAGGGAAAGGCTGTGGATGTTGTCTACCTAGACTTTAGTAAAGACTTTGACACTGTTTCCCCCACCATTTTGCTGGAGAAGCTGGCTTCTCATGGCTTGGATGGGCATACTCTCCACTGGATAAAAAACTGGCTAGATGACCGGGCCCAAGGAGTTGTGGTGAATGAAGATAAATCCAGTTGGTGGCTGGTCACAAGTGGTGTTCCCCAGGGCTCAATATTGGGGCCAGTTCTGTTTAATATTTAATATCTTTATCAGTGATCTGGACAAGGGGATCAAGTGCACCTCAGTAAGTTTACAGATGGGCAGGAGTGTTGATCTGCTGGAGGGTAGGAAGGCTCTTCAGAAGGATCTGGACAGGCTTGTTTGATTGTTCAAGGCCAGTCGTATGAGGTTCAACAAGGCTAAGTGCTGGGTCCTGCACTTGAGTCACAACAATGCCATGCAACACTACAGGCTTGGAGAAGAGTGGCTGGAGAGCTGCCTGGTGGAAAAGGACCTGGGAGTGTTGGTCAACAGCTGGCTGAATATGAGCCAGCAGTGTGCCCAGGTAGCCAAGAAGGCCAACAGTATCCTGGCTTGTATCAGAAATACTGTGGCCAGCAGGACTAGGAAAGTGATTGTTCCTTTGTACTTGGCACTGTTGAGGCCTCACCTTGAATACTGTGTTCAGTTTTGGGCCCCTCTACTACAAGAAGGATGTAGAAGTGCTGAAGCACATCCAAAGAAAAGCAACGAAGCTGGTGAAGGGTCTAGAGCACAAGTCTTCTGAGGAGTAGCTGAGGAAACTGGGGTTGTTTAGCCTGGAGAAAAGGAGGCTGAGGGGACACCTTATTGATCTCTACAACTACCTGAAAGGAGGTTGTAGCAAGGTGGGTGTCAGTCTCTTTTCCCAAGTAACAAGCTATAGGACAAGAGGAAATGGCCTTGACTTGCACCAGGGGAATTTTAGACTGGATATTGGGAAAAATTTCTTCACCAAAAGGGTTGTCAAGAATTGGAACAGGCTGCCCAGGGAAGTGGTTGAGTCACCATCCCTGGAGGTATTTAAAAGACATTTAGATGTGGTGCTTAGGGACATGGTTTAGTGGTGGTGTTGGCAGTGCTAGGTTAAGGGTTGGACTCAATGATCTTAAAGGTCTTTTCCAACATAAACAATTCTATGAATCCCATCCCCATTCTGGACATGATTACATCTTAAGGCCACAGGGGCACTAATAGGACCCAGAAGTTATGTAAGACAAAGCTGAGGATAAGGACACATTGTTCTGGGTCAGGGAATGGTCCATGGCACTTTTTTGTTGGACTGTGCAGAGATAGCCTTGAGACACCTCTTGGTTGAGGCTCTATCAAACGCCTGCTAGGGTAAAGAGGAATTAATGGCCTTCTGGCCTTAGAATTCAGCCTGGCCACTCAGATTCCCACCATAACACAAGACAACCCTTTCTCAAAACTCTCATGGAAGATGTAACAGGCTACTTTGGGAACACATGATAATAGAAAGTATCAAATACAAAGGCTTTTAACACTGCTGTATTTTATACCACCTAGGATTTAGGCAAAAGAAAAGAAAAGAAAACCAACCTGCTCAACTTTCACCATTCTCAGGCATTGCAGGGCCAAATCTTGGAGAAAGCGTGGGAGAGCATTTTCTCTCTTTCAACAGCTCTGTATCTTCCAAAACTGTCTCAGGAGAGATACTACCTTTTATACCTTCCATTTCCCTTTATTATAATGATTTTTTTCACCAGGACAGCACAATCCTTTATTAGGTGATCTGTTACCCACTCACCTACCCAGGGTGACCAGGCCTTCAGCATCTGTCCACACTCAGTTCAAGATATGCATGTGCCTTATGCACACAGACTTAGAGGGTGGATTTTTTGAGGCACTGTCTGGCACATGTGCATCCTGAGGTTCCCTGCCAAAGTAAAAGAGGTGGAGTGTGCCCTTCACCCTCTGGAGGATTTTCCATGAGACATTTCTTCTATGGAATGGAAATGTCAATGTTTCAGTAAAACATGAGGTGCTGCCTTCTCCATGTGTCTTGAAGATGTGACTCCAGGTATGCTGCCTGTCTTGTGCCAGGTCTTGTCTTTTGAATATTTTGAAGCCATCCGGAAGGAAGAAGTAAGATAAATATAGATGTAACTCTAAGACTGTTGACAGAACTGGGTGACAGCATGTGGTCATACCTGCCAAATCTGTTACTCACTCTCTGCTTTCTTTCCTTCTTTCTTCTGTTTGTCTGTCTGTCTTTGTCTCTTTCACCAGTAGCAGCCATATTATTACACGGATGTCCTGACTGTGGGTTGCGCTGTCGGGGTCGGCTGCTGTTTTGGGACACCACTTGGAGGCAAGTGGCTGTTCTGTTTCCTTTTTCTCAGGTACCTAAATCCTCCCCTGCCTAGTCCTCTTCTCCTCTCCCCCTTTTCCGCATTGTATTCTTGATCTGTCATCTACCATGAACAAAGAAGCTTACCTTTAATGTTACCAACTTCACCAGCATCCCTGACAGTCTTTCTTCCACATGTTGTCAGCCTTCTGGAGGCAAGAGGGGAAGGCTTTCTAGAACAGTGGTCTCCAAACTGGGGTGAGCATAACCCAGGGGGTGGGCAAGATGATCTATTGGGATGTGGGAAGAAAATATTGGAATTTCTATTTTTTTCATTAAAAAAAAAATCATTAAGATTTACTAATATTCAGCATACGTATTGGCACTGGTGCCCTTACTCAGTCTGTATGTCAGATGGCCATTTGTCGCACATAATGCATGACATACCCTGGGTGTAGTTGTTCACAACGCGGAAGATTGACAGTGGTACCCTGACTCATTTGCTTGCTTTCAGCATATTGCAATGTATTGCAATCGATGTGTGCCCACTTAAGTGGTTTTGTGGATTATATTATCCAGTGTTAGCTAAACTAACCCTCACAAAATGGACAAGTGGCTCGAAAAGATTCCTGTGTGGGCACAGGCGAATGACAAGAAAATGGGAGAGCTGATGCTGCCCCTACTCCTAGTACAAACTCTTAATCAGCCACATTACAAAGTAAAAACAATGACCAACTAACCAGGTCAAAGTTGGCCAAAAAAATAAAAATTATCAAAGACTATTTGAAGTATGGATTTATGTCTGCTATGTAAAGTTAGCTAATGATGGTATGAAGCCATCAGAATGAGCAAGACCTTTAAAAACTAAGCATCCAGAACATGAAGACAGACCTCTACATTTTTTCAGCAATGTTTCAAGCTATGCAATATTCAATCCAGTACTTTACAAAATTTCACTGAACTTAATGATATACACTTAGAAGCCTCCTTTGAGGTTTCCTACTTCATAACAAAAGACAAAAAGCCACATACCACTGGGGAAACACTAGTTCTTCCTGCCACAGTAAAAATGGCTGAAATAATACACAGGAAGCAATATGGTGGCAAACTAAAATGCATTCCTTTGTCAGCAAACACTGTTGGAAGATGCACAGAAAACACTGCTGAAGATTTGAAGGAACAAGTATCTACCAATTACATGGTGTGAGAGGCTTCCTATGCAGCTAGATGAAAGTACAGATGTTTCAGCTTATCATATTTGCTAGATTCTGTTTCAGTAGTGAAATACATGAAGAACCACTTTCTGTGAGCCACTAGAGCAAAGACCTACCGGATAAGTTATATTCTCAACAGTAAATTACTTCTTTAATAAAAATGTTTTATGGAAAAGATGTGCAAGTGTAACAACCAGCGCAGCGGCTGCTTCGACTGAAAAGGATTGCGTGGTAAGGTTACATAGATAGCACCACACCTAATAATTCATTCACTGCATTGTTCATAGGCAGGCAAGCCTTTGCAGCAAAGAAATGGGAGTCAGACATGCACAAAGTGCTACAGGATGCCACTGACATGGTTAACTTCATAAAAACAAGACCTTGAAACAGTACAATATTTACAATACTTCATAATAAGATGGGGAGTGACCATAAAAATCCTTTGTGCCATACAGACATTTTCTGGTTATCTTGTGGCAATGAGCTTTTAAAAGAGTTGTTGAATTTAAAGACCAGTTACACATTTTCCTTTTACAAAGAAACAAGTGTTCTGAATTTGGTGATCTTTTCTGTGATGACAAGTGTCAGTAGCATGCTACCTAAAAGTTATTTTTAGAAAAATAAACACACTTCATGTATTCCTTCAAGGTAAAATTGATGTTCTATCAGCAGGTGAGAAAGTAACTTTTTCAAAAGAAACCTGTGGAGGTTTTGTAAATTTGTTGCCAAATACAATGTGTGTCACCTACAAAAATTCTCATGTGTACGCTTAAAAAACTTGGAAACAGAAACTTATAACCCAATTAAAATCTTTCCAATTAAGAGTTTCAGTGGGTTTTGAACCCATTTGTTAAAGCTATAAAAATTCAACACCTTCTCATTAGTTTGCAAGAACAACTGATTGACATCAGGGAAGATGGAAATTTACTATCCAAATTTCAACAAAAATCTTTGCATAAGTGGTGGATGGGATTGAAAAAATAGTATCATCATCTAGCAAGCACAGTCAATGATGCGTTTCTTGCATTTGGATTTATGTATCTTTGCGAGATATCTTTTTCAGCTATTACAGCCATTAAAACTGAGAATAGAAATAAACTGAACATAGAAGCAGACATTTGAATCACTGTATCACAAATTGTTATACCAGGATTAAAAAAAATAAAGACTATCAATACTTTTACTGTGAACAAAAATTTATTGTTCCATTAATAAAAAATTTTTTTTACAATTGTGTTTATTTCATCTTCATCTCATCCTTTTTTAATTTCTATTTTTTGTGTATGTTTTATATTGTACATAATATATTAGTATAGTAGTACATGCATATTATTTTTAAATAAATACACATAAATTGGGGAATATGTACTCAAAATTTTTTTATTGATACGTGTGAGTGATCAAAGTAGTTTGGAGATCACTGCTCTAGAAGATCATTTAGAAGCCTCTCTTATGCTTCTAACATTACACTTGTAATTTTAACTTTGTTCCCTTTCCTACTCTTTCTAGGAGTCCTTTTCAGCATTGAGGTCACTTCTACATACTTCGCTGTGCGCAATTATTGGAGAGGTTTCTTTGCAGCTACCTTTAGTGCCTTCATTTTCCGAGTCCTTGCTGTTTGGAACAAGGATGCAGGTAAGCTAAGAACCATTCCTACTCTTTTTGTACAAAAGTTGCTCTATTAATTTATTACTTTCCATCTTCCTCAAAACCACAAACTTCTGCTATAACGTGTGATTTCCAGCAGTACAGAAGGAAAGAGAAAGGGAAGCATATTAGGTCATCAATTGTACAACCCAATCTATTCTGGGGATATGACTGAAAAATGACTGAATATGAGTCCTTGCAACTAAGAGGGCCCCTGAGGTGGGATTTTTGCCTCTACTCAGCATAATGTCAAGGCTGAAAACACAGAAGTATCCCATCACGGAGGTTGTAATACATACTACAGTGTATGCTGCTGCAGTCTGCTGGAAATGTCATGGTCTGCTTTGGTTATCTCTTGACTAGAAGCATAAAACCCAAATAGTCCAGAAAATTGAGATGATAAAATGATTAGGAGGCTGCAGGATTGGTAGGGTGTGATTGAAGGTCCTGAAAAAATCATGGTCTCAAGTAACTGAAAAGCATGAGTGCAACATTTGGGCAGGCAGAAACAGCACAGAACAAGCTTGTTCATGAGAGCATTAGCCGCACTACAAAGGTAGGAACAGTGACTTTCCATTTGTGGACACTGAAATTATAAGGGACCAGCTGTATCAGCTGAATGTTCACAAGTTCTAGCGACCTGATGAGATTCATCCCAGAGTACTGAAGGAGCTAGCAGATGTTATGGCAGAACCCCTCTGGATCATCTACCAAAGGTCATGGGAGTCTAGGGAAGTCCCTGCAGGCTGGATGCTAGCCAATGTTATTCCAATCTACAAAAAGGGCATGAGGGAAGACCCAGGGAACTACAGACCTGTTAGTCTAACCCCAGTTCCTGGAAAAATTATGTAGAAGGTTTTACTGAATACTACTGCAAGGCATTTAAAGAATAATGCAATCATCAGGCACAGTCAACATGGTTTCACAAAGGGAAAGACCTGTCTAGCTGGTTTAATATTCTTCGATGATAAAATCACCTATGTAGTAGATGAAGGGAAGGTGGTGGATGTAGTTCTTCTGGATTTTAGTAAGGCTTTTGATACTGTTCTTCACAGCATCCTTCTGGACAAGTTGTCCAACTGTGGGATGAGCAGGTTCAAGGGGCACTGGATGAAGAACCGGCTGAAGGGCAGAGCTCAAAGGGTTGTATTGAATGGGACTACATCTGGCTGGTGACTGGTCACCAGCGGTGTTCCTCAAGGTTCAATTCTAGTGCTGGTCCTGTCCAATACATTTATCACTGAGCTGGATGCAGAATTTGAATGCACCATTAGCAAGTTTGCTGGTGATACCAAGCTGGGAGGTGCTGTTGACTCTCTTGAGGGACAAAAGGCCTTGCAGAGGGATCTAGATAGATCCCTCTGGTCTATAATTGGGCTATGATTAATGGGATGAAATTTAACAAGTCCAAATGCTGGATTCTGCACCTGGGACAGAGTAATGCTGGGCACAAATGTAAATTGGGAGAGGAGTGGCTGGAGAGCAGCCCTGCAGAAAAGGATTGGGGGGTGCTGGTTGACAGTAGCCTCAACATGAGTCATCAGTGAGCCCCAACAGCCAAGAGGGCAAACCGCATCCTTGGGGTGGATCAAACACAACAAAACCAGCCAGTCAAAAGAGGTGATTATTCCACCATATTCAGCGTTGGTGCAGCCCCACCTTGATTACTGTCTGCAGTTCTGGGCCCCACAATTTAAGAAGGATGTAAAGGTCCTTGAATGCCTCCAGAGGATGTCAACAAAGCTGGTGAAAGGGTGGGAAAGAGTGTCCTATAAGGAACAGGTAAGGGCTTTGAGCTTGTCTAGTTTGGCAAAAAGAAGGCTGAAGGGTGACCTCCTTCTGCTCTACAGCTTCCTGAGGAGGGGAAGTGGAGGAGGAGGTGCTGATCTCTTCTCCCTGGTATCCAGTGATAGGATGCATGGGAATGGTTGAAAGCTGCGTTAGGGGAGGTTTAAACTGGACATTAGGAAGTATTTGTTTACTGAGAGGGTGGTCAAACAGTGGAACAGACTTCCTAGAGAGGTGGTCGGTGCCCCAAGCCTGTCAGTGTTTAAGAGGCATTTGGACAATGCCCTTAATAATATGCTTTACCTTGATCAGCCCTGAATTAGTCAGGCAGTTGAACTAGATGGTCATTATAGGTCCCTTCGAACTGAAATAGTACATTCTATTCTATTCTATTCTATTCTATTCTATTCTATTCTATTCTATTCTATTCTATTCTATTCTATTCTATTCTAATACTGTGGGAATGGCAGAAGTCTGTCATTTCTTTGTAAACTTCTTGCTCATAATGTCTTTATCTTTTATTCTTGGGTTATTTATTTTATTGTTCTGAGCTGCATGTGAGCTGTTACCTTACTTAAAACTGCTCCAAGTTCTGTCTCGCTTGACTTCACATGGGTGGATTTTATTGTGCTAAAACATTATTTCACTTGAATATTCTCTTGAAGAAGAGAAATGACTGCACTTTCTACTTGAATGTACCAAGTGACTACATCTTTGCTGTGAAACACTACCTCATATTGAGGGGTATTCAACCATCAGATCTGTCACAAAACCCACATCTTTCTGTTCTTTCCAGAGGAAAATATAAGAAATTCAAAGACAGATGACAGGAGATAATCTCCTATCCTTCACTTTATCTCTTAGCTCCCTTGCTGATTTCTCAAATAATTAGAAATTAGCTTAATCCTGAAACATCTTAATTGCTGTCTCTTCTTCAAAATCATCCAGATGGCTTTAATACCCATATTAATGGCTCCTTACATTCTGCTTCATTGTCTGCCTGGGTTAAAAAGTTCCATGATCAAATTGTCTATGAAAAATAGTTCCTTTTCATAGTTCTGAATTTTCTTTGTCTGTGTTGTCAGTCTCCTTATCCTTCCATTAAGGAACTAGAAACTTTTGTCTAGCTAACTTATTCATTATTTTATGATCCTTTATCATGCCTGCTCAAACTTATTTTTCATGTCTTTTCTTGCTCATTTCATTCTGAAAATTACAAGCCCGGTCTTTTCAGTCTTTGTTCAATCAAGGGTTTTTCTTAGGCTCCCTCTCTCATGTCTTCACAATCTCTAAAGTCTTGTCTACTCCTAGAAGTTATGCAATTGGTAGATAAGCAGACGTCTTTGTGCTAGTTTCCTGTATGGCTATGATTATCACCCAGCAAGAAAGCCTTTGTACGAGGTGGATTAATGTACTTGAAAGTGGAAGAAACTGCTTCCCTTAATGTGCACTATGCACATCTACCTGTAATGTTCATGTAGAACATATAAACTATTACAAATTCATACATAATATGTGAACTAACTTTTCTGCTTAGGCAAGCATTTGCCATCTTCTTCAAGAATATGTTTTTAACCTAAAATGATCAGAGTTCCAAGCCGATGTGACTATCAGATGGATTTATTGGGAGGCATTACAATACTACAATCAATATTGTGCATTATGACACCATTTTTATACAGCTCTAACACATTTCTAGCAGCCACAGTTAGGAAAAAGGTAAAAAGGCCATTTTCTTAGAGCTGTCTACACTGATCCAACTCTCTTGAAATACTGTTGTTAAATTAGATTTCTTTCCAATGTATCAATAATCTTCCCCCTCTGTATTACTTTGCATTCATCAAGACAGAAAGTTGCCTTTCTCATGCAGTCCTCTCTGCTCCCAGCCAGGTTAAACTGATTCAGTATCACATGCAGATTTTGCTGTTTTCCTCAGAAATTTCATAATCATAGAAAGATTTAGTTCAGAAGAGACCCCTGGAGCTCTCTACTCCAAACTCATGCTTACAGCACGGACAACTTTCTGCTGCCTCTCTGGGCAACTGTTCCAGTGCTGAACCACCCCTCCAAAAAGAAGCATTTGCTCTTTATATGAAGACAAAATTCCCTTATTGGAAGTTGTGCTTATTGCCTCTCTTTCACTGTGTCTTTACAACTTCTCCATGAGGTAGGGAGGACTGCTGTTAGAACCATATTGGGCTGTCTCAATTCCAGGCTGAGTAGTTCCTGCAGCCTCTCCGTGTGCCCATGCCCTGGACCATCATGGGGCTGGCCACTGGACTGTCTACAGTTTTGTAACATTTCATTTGTACTGGGTTTTCTCAATGTGGCTTCTTCAGTGCCATATAAAAGTAAATAATCACCACCATCAACTGTATGGTTGTGCTTTTGCTGATGCGGCCCAGTATGTGGTCAGCTTTCATTGTCACAAGGACACATATTAAGCATCGTATCCACCAGGATCCACTGGCATGAGAGCAGAGCTTTTCCTGTTCACTAGGCCACCAGACTGAACAGACACGTGCCATTCCACTTGCAGGAATAAATATTTGCCTTTGTTGACTTTATGTCAGCTCCTCCAGTTTGTGGAGGCTGCTCTGAATGAAGCCATCCAGGTGACAAACCACCCCCTTCTCTCCCTCCCCAGTTCAGAATGGTCACTGACGAGTGAGTTCCATCCTGTCATCCAGGACATTGATGCAGATGTTAAACACAATCAGCTCCAACACTGACCTCTGAAAAAATCCATTCAATACCACAGGGCCCTAAGACAGCAATTAGCAACTCCTGCTACGTGCATACTATGACATGTATCATTACATGTCTGACATGATAAACTCACTTTTTTTCTCTCTTTGGGCTAGCTTCTGATCCATGACAATATTTTTCCTTTTGCTGTTTGAGCAGTGGTCCTCTACATGAGGCTCTACAGCTTCATGTGGGACCTTTATAATCTAAATAAATAGCATTCCCCTTAATCTCGTTTTACTGTTTTGTTAAAAAACTCCACGTCACTAAATTTTTATTCATTTGAATTATCCTTCTGAGTTTTTTCCCTTGGCTTTGGGGTTCAAAACAGGTATTTCCAGGGTTGTGTCCTTTTAAAATCTAATGTATTTAACCAATTTGTCAGGTGCTAATGCACGGCTTTCTTTGTACTTTATCACACTGCTGTACAACCTTCTTAAACACATAAGCTACCCATCGGACCCTCCCCAGACCCTGGAAGCCCTGCTGCTCATTAGGTAAAGTGATTTATTTTTTTTTTTAATAGGTCATCCACCTCTTCCCTAATCTTCCTCAGATCTTAATGCCTTTTAAGTCCACAGCTTGTTTAACACCTCTTTTACTGTAATTTTTTACATCCAGGATGCATCATTGCTACTATGAAGTAGCAGGTAGGGAAGCAATCACATCAGGGTAGACAGGTGCAAGCAAGTTGTGTAGCATCTCACTAAAATTCTTTTCTTTCTTAGACCCCCAAAATCTTTGCTGGTTTCTGGATACCAGTGGCTTTGTTGCCTGGCTTTAGACCATTATCTGTACTTTCCAAATAACATCTGGCCCATTAAGGTTGACTGCTGCGACTTAGGCCCCTGTTTGCTAATCATGGAAGGCTGGAGTTCTGCAGTCTGCAGGGTTTCTGCTTTAGCATTTCCTGAGCCTTCATCTGATTTGCCATAGTGTTTTACACCTTGCTTTCCTCCTGCTCTTTCTGATCACTTCTACAAATGGTTCTGTGTTATTTTTAAGTTCAAAGCTTTTTCAAGTAGACTTTCCCATTAACTAGACTTTCTCATTTCTTTTTATTTCTCTTAACTTTCACCTTGTAAGAGCTGGACAACTACTCTAAACTAGCAGAGTTTGTAGCCAATGGAGAGAAAAGGGCTTAGCCACGCAGCTTCAGGATGGCTTACTCAGGAAAGAGGATGATGATAGGTGGGATGAATCTTTCTGTAGAATCTCTGCCTTGTGGAAGTAGAGAGGGAACCTAGAAGGAGTTTGACTAAGTGCTGTGGCTGTTTCCTTTCACCCTGGTCATCTTTGCCACCCTGTGGCAAAACTCTTTGAAAGTAAGCCCTACTATACATTTAATGCACTCTCATTTAGTCACCTAGACTATCTTTTCTAAAACTAAATTGAGATGATTCCTTTCTTGGGCTAATTAACAAAAAGAGGACATCCTGTGTTTCACCATCTTCCTTCCCTGACTGTTCTTCCACCCCTCTCTTGTACAACCTCTGTGTTAGTTGGACCTTTCCATTCAACTCACTTCCCTGGCAGAGGACTAATCCAGGAAAAAAGCAGATGGGTTTCCTGGTAGGTTTAATGAGGTGAAAGAACTCAGTGAAGGCTTTGACATGTGTCAGAGTGGGCCTGATGGGAGGGAAGAATAGTGCAGCCAGGAGGGAAGGAATGGGGTGAAGAAACAGGGAGTAAGATCTTCCCATTTTAGATATTAGCATGCTCTTAGACAGGCTTAGCTGTCTTAGGTAATGTAACCCACACAGATCTGATTAAATTATTGCTCTAAACCTGGTCCTATCTGACCAGTTAACAAGTAAATAATGCATACTGGAATTATCATGTAATGTTGGATTTTCACTGCTTATTTTCTTTCCTCATTGTGCTCATTCATGTCCTCATTCATCTAGGGCAAGTTGGGATTTACATCTATCCTCATTCAGCTGCATTTCCATGCTGCACTAGACTGGTAATTTGTATTTCACCTATTAGCATATAGATACTGTTTCCACACAGTTAGGTACCTCCAGGTAAAATCAGGGCAGGTTTCAACATCTGAGTCATTTTAGCAATGCAACACTACCAGGAGAGGAGAGCTGGAGAAGATGGGGCTTAGCTGATCTTTTTAATCTCTGATCTCTAAGACTTTAATTCTTTTGGTAGCAGTCAAAAATTTTGCAGATATAACTTTGAGAGGATCTGAGTTTTGTTTCTAGAAGGCAATCACAACTGTGTGACATGGCTTCTCCAGATATGTAAGCACTGCCTGCCTTGGCAGAGACTTTTGAGAGACAGTGAGTATAGTGGGAAGAGTTTTTATTTCTATAAGAACGGATGGTAGAAGAAAAGAAAGAAAGAAGAAAAAGCTTTAAAAATCTGGTATTGTAGCTTAAAAAATACATATACATTCTCTGAAAACAAACGTGTGCCTTCTAGAATGCTACGGTTGCAAGTGCTCAAAAATGGGCACTACTAAAATCAGAGCAGTCTGCCAATCTGTAATATTGCATATAATGTCATAAAACCACACAGGAGCATGCATATAACTAGTTCCCCTGTTCCTACCCCTAGCATTTACAGCATTTAACTTCTCACTTCATTATTCCCTTTCCTCCTTTATCTCTTCTTCAGTTACCATCACAGCCCTGTTCAGAACAAACTTCCGCATGGATTTCCCCTTTGATCTGCAAGAGCTGCCAGCATTTGCTGTAATAGGGTAAGTTTCCAGGAGCCTGCCTCCTTGCTCTACAAAGGTTATCATGTGAGTTCTGTTAGGAATTCTTTTGCAAAACAGTTGATGCTCTTTTAAACAGCTTGATTGTCACAATTAAGGCCTCTGCCTGTTAGGATTCCTCCTTCAGAAACGGTGCCCATGTAACAGGTAAGGAAGGAAATGTGGGTATTATCACGCTGTTTGTTATTTCTTTTCCATATATCTTTTTTAGAAATTAAGTTCTGGGGGGGGGGGAAAAGTAAGTCTAACTTGGTCTAGGTTCTGGGTATAGATTTACTGAATGGACCTTTAACTATGTTGATGGCATCCCCAAATGAATAGACCCAACAAGTATTGGCTTTTCACTTGACAAAAATGGGCCAAAAGATTTAACCAGGAATTTTCCCTTTTACAAGGTCAGAATGGTTATCCTTTCAAGAGAGGTTGGTACACTCGATATCATGGCAAGGTAATGATCTGAACTGTAATTGGATCCAGTGAGAAAAACGGTTAATTTATTGAGTACCAGTTTTATTTTATTTGTGGAGATATCTGAGTTGGTTTCATTTGTGGAGGAAATTTTGGGAAAAGAAAGAATGAACTTCAGAAAAATGAGAAGATAACTGGGAGATACTAGAGAAAAACTGAGTTTGGAATTGCTGTGAGGAAAAGTCTTGGGTTAGAGCTTCAGAAGAGCTCCAGGGAAATCACTACAGAGCAGTAGTGAAGGGAATACACTGTAGAAACAAATACCTGTGCTAGCACTGTGAATATATTCTGTGGCAAGACCTGGATCCAAGACCAAAAACATAGGTGAGGTTTTCCATCTCCTTTTAGTAGGCTGCTCTCATATTTGTTTACTTGAATATGAACTCAAGTGGGATTTCTGAAGGCATCAAATATGTTGAAAATCTATGAATATACAGGACCTTTTGCTAGTAATATGTATCCACTTCATTCTTGTCCTTAAATAGACTTACATGCTGAACTCAGGGGAATCTGTTTGTTTAGACTGGTGGAGACAAAGGTAATCCTTATGGTTTACAGCTGATAGAATGCAAAACTTTTTGTCATTCCATTTTGAACAGAGATGGCAGAGCTGCTTTTTTGCAGTACTGTACATAGGCTAGGAAATTAGTATATGACAACTGTGAAATTCTTTCAAATGCCTGGGTGTCCAATGTGGTAGTTTAGAAAAAAAAAAGCTAAAGACTTGGATAGTCTTGGATAAAGTCCTGATGCCAGCTTGGAAGGCTCCAAACTCTCTTAACATTAAGTCTCAAAGATGAACTCTCTTTCTATCCAATATATTTCTTCACTTTCAGGTAGGACAAAAAAACTGAGCCAGCCCAACCACTATCAACAGGTAGATCTTGTTCTTCTGTGTCAGCAAATGTTGTTAATTTGCAAAATGTATACAGGAGGAACACTTCTGTTTTGTTGACAAATTGATAGGCAGGAATGGAGGGATATATTTTTTAATATAAAGTAGTATAAAGAAATTCAGGTTACTGTGCAGCCCTTAGGCTTATAGTGCCTAAGGGACTGGTCTATTTCAACAGTAGTGCTAAACAGTGCTGGCTTAAAATATTTAAGAGAAGCTTATTGGACATGTTTTTCTGTGAATAGCTTTATTTTTAGTTTAAACTTGTTTCTATGCAATTTTTAAATGAACAAGCAGGATTTTTTCAACATACAACTTTTTAAACAAGGTAAATTCATCTTTGAATGAGATTTGGCAAAGGTCTGCATAACATATAACAAAGGAAGATTCCATTATTTTTAAAAATTAATAGAATGAAAATGTTATTTATTTATCCTCAGTATTTTGTGGGTTAATTGCCACATTAACTAATACTTTCCATTACCAATTCTAAATGCACTCTTTTTTCACTCTTTTTCTTTTTCACTTGGCCTTTGAGTATTAAGCCCTATTTATCCAGGTCTCCTTAAGCTAGAGAGCACAACGATCAAGGCCAGTCCTTAGACAACTATACTTTTTTGGCTTTATTAGTATCAGGAACATAGACCAAAGTGATTAGGATCATGGAGATTACATACTCTGCTTTAGGCACAAGAGTTGCTATTACTTTTAATATTTGGTGTAGGTGTATAATTTTGCTGAATCAGAGTTAAACTCCCTTCATTTTTACTATTTCCTGTTCCAATCTGATGTCTAAGTTCTGATGATATTGGTCTTTGCCCAGTTGCTCTTCTCCAGTCCCCACTGAGATATTAGTCCTTTT
This sequence comes from Phalacrocorax aristotelis, assembly GCF_949628215.1. Lineage (NCBI taxonomy): Eukaryota > Metazoa > Chordata > Aves > Suliformes > Phalacrocoracidae > Phalacrocorax > Phalacrocorax aristotelis. The sequence goes on along the minus strand of NC_134276.1, from coordinate 133,123,343 downwards.
TTACAGATTATTTTCTATGTTTTTATAGATGAGATTCCCCCCTCTAAGCAAGAGAAAATTTAAGTGGTAAAATGGCAGTGTGTGTGACAAAGAGTCCAAAATAATCTCTCCCCTTTCATCAGGTAGTCAGTGTTTTCAAGTGAGTTGCTGTAGGAGTAACCCTCTAGGTGACATTTAAAAGACTTCATAAACAGCTGAAGATTAAAAACACTTAAACTCAGTTTCTTGGTTGATGGTGTGTGTATTATCTGTTGTTTGGTATAATTTTATTTCATTTTCTCCACTTTAGGATATGTTCTGGATTCCTTGGAGCATTTTTCGTTTATCTCAATCGCCAAGTGGTCCTATGCATCCGGCGTCATATGGCTCTGAGCCAGTTCCTCACCAAATAGTGAGTGCCTTTGAAGATATTCTCTTTAGGGACCAGATTTTTTATACCCCACTGGTACTGGATAGTAACAAATTCTTTCTGGAAGCTAGTAGGACTATTTCAAATGTAAGATAGTAAAAATACGAGAAACTGATATTATATGAGAATATCTGCAAAGATCAAGAGAATTTGTTCTGAGCTGGATTTTCTTTGTGACCAGCCCAAATAGTTTCAAACAGCTTCTCGATTTAGAAGGGAGATTCTGTAATATTCATTAAGAGGACAAGGGAAACTACTGCTTGGACAGAACTTGTTTTTTATTAGAAAATCAATGATCATGCTTCTTAAGATCATGCTGCTTCTGCTTATTTTTTCTTAGAATCTTTAAAAAAATCAATTAAATATAATTTATATTTAAGAAAATTAAATACACCTGAAATCTAATGTCTTTAAAATCTAAAATTTTTTAATCAAAATGTAAAGAATGTGCTGTAGTATTGCAATTACTGCATACTTACAAACCAAAAGCTGAAACTGAGAGTAACCAAATGGTGTGAATTGCAGTATGGAAGAGAAATGCAAAACAAAATAAAAATCTTAGCAATAAAGGTTTTACAGGGCACTTGAAGATACTTTTCCCCCCTCTAATAAAGTTACAAACTCCAAAGTTATAACCTGAAGGAATAAAGGTGTCTAACTGTAAATATCTTCAGTCTCTTTACAGAAGAAATCAGATGCTATGAGAATTTTTTAAGTCGAGAGGTGTGGATGACCTGCATTTCTTAGCAAGTTGCAGATCTGAGCAGAAGAAAACAACTACTTAAAGAGAAGTTCAGACTAATTTAATTTATTATGTGGAAGAAAAACAGTCTTTCTTCATTATGTAGCATAATAACAGGCACCAGCAGCACCATCAAAGAAAGTTAATAGACAAGTGGAGCAAAGCCTGAGAAGTGGGAATTTACTTTAAACTTTTGACTAATTTCTCTGAATTCTGTAGGTTCTTAGACTGAAAGAAATCAAAGGTTATGTTATGTTTTCCTGACTACCACAGCATCTCAGCTAGAACTTGCTGTATGGAACACAGTAATTTGTCAGGGGAGGCCTGACAGGATTAGTCCAGCCCATGGAGGCAGCTTAGACTCATTGTCTTAGTGCCTGTGAAGTGTACCCAGAAACTCATCCTGGGACTGGACACAGCAGTATGAAAGCACAGATGTCTTCAGCCTGCTGTTCAACTATGCCCCACTGGCCCAGCACAGCTAGACCCACTAATCACCAAGGACACCTTCCCAAAAATTGTAACAGTCAGCAATTCAAAAAGCAGTTATTCTCATAAGAATTAATGCAATGGGGGATGCATGCAGAAATGTATGAAAAAACCTTACATTTAAATACACTAGGACAGGATGCATTGCATGGGGGATGAGGAGGCAAGATTGGCATAATCAGGACAAATGGAGGTGGTCCTGATTTTTGACAATAGGTGAAGTCTGTGCATTTTGTACATCACTCTCTCCCTCCATCCCTCCCAGTACCTTAATTCTGATAGGAAAAATGGCTTTGCTGACAGCTGAACTCTCTAGGAATGATGGTGATCAGTGGAGCAGGGCATTAAATTGCTGGTAAGACAACTCCAAAGCAATGGATACAGATGTGGCAATGCTCTTTCACAGAAATAGCATTCATAGTCCTGCAGTTGATAGTGCTACAAGAAAAGAATGTGAGGTTATATTTCAATAAACTTTTCTTTCTTTTCAGCCGCCTCATATACCCTGGGGTTATAACCTTCCTTATAGCAACTGTGACCTTTCCTCCAGGATTTGGGCAGTTCATGGCAGGAGAGGTGAGAGTGGGATGTGTATTTGCAATTCTGTGCAGTTCTGCAGAACAGTCTTCCCTTACCCTGTGCCCCAATAAACCATAAGGTTTTATGTCATGGAAAGAGGAAGAAAGATTTGGGGGGAGTTTGGACTGAGGAGGGACTATAACCTGAGACTTACGATCTCTGCTATCTCCTTCATATAAAACTTGAAAAAGATCCACTCTCCTAAGCAAGTAATAAGGAAGATGTTACCCCATGTGTGAAAGTTATCCTTTCACCAGTTCAGGTAAAGTCCCATCTATCTCTCTTCCTGAAGACTAAAAATGTGAATTAAGTCTCATAATCATCAATTACTGAAGTAAAAATCTCCTCTGCTTTCTTGGAACAGAGGTAGAATATTTGCTCCATCTAATCTCATGGCTCATGCCTGGTTTTCTTTTTTGCTGTTTAGTTGATGCCACGGGAAGCCATCAGCTCTCTCTTTGATAACTATACCTGGGCAAAATACACAGGGGACCCTCAGATCCTAGGGAAATCTGCTGCCTGGATCCATCCCAAAGTCAGTGTCTTCATCATCATCCTGCTTTTCTTTCTCATGAAGGTAGGAAACCCAGTTCACCATAACCCTTCTCCACTCAGAGTGAATGTTCTTGATCCTTTCTAGAATAGCTTGTGAACTGCCAATGATGACTTGCTGGGTATTGAATGAAGCACTACAACTGAAATGGGGTCTTACATCTTTCAAAGTTATTTTTGTCCCCCTTGAATACAAGATTACCAAAATTATTAGGGAATAGTTTTCTGGCTTTAATATAGTGACCTCCTTCACTGCTCCCTAGGTCATCTTCCTCATGCATCCTGCTGAATGACCCTTGGTACCCACCGTGTAGTAATTCATAGGGAAGACTATATCAGGAAAGATTTCTCAAGTTCCAGAAAAATAAGTAATAGCGTAAAAAGTTCTTGGATAATTTACATTTGGTCTAAATAAAACCTGATATAGTCTACTTAATACTTCCGACCACAGATAGGAGACAAATAAGAATATGCAAGCACAATCCACAATGATGTGAGACTCAGGGATTTGTTAGCAGTACTGTAACTTGATGGAGAAATGCAGCTGAAAACAGTTTTGCTCACTTCTCAGAAAGCAACAGTGGAGTATATGTTCTGAGCTGACATGGTCTATGGAAGTTGCAACTGTTCAGCCTCTGAAAGAATCAGCTGCATAACTGACACATGACAGAGCAAGAGAAGAGATTTGAAAGAATAAAACATTATATTCCAGTATTCAAAATACAAGTAGCAAGAAAGAAATTTTCGGTGGGGGGAGGTAAGAGGGTAACAATATCATAGAAATGGTGGATTTTTTCATTGCAAAGGAGCAAAAGAGCTGAGGCCACCTTGCAATCTTGCAATATCAGTTGAACATTTCAGTAGATTAGGAATGGACATCAATGATTGATTGACACAGCTGATTCCACCGAAAGTAAAACTGTATTAAATTTCTGATGGGCAGTTAGGGTTCTGCTTCTGTGACAATTCTGATTACAGTGTACCAAGCAGATAAGGTCTCATTTACTTGAATAGAAGAGGGATGGACTACATCTATATCTATCCTGAGTACATCTGTTCTCCTTTGGAAGCCTTGTATCCTAAAACACTATATTCATTGGCCTTGTCCCATTAACTAAAGGCTTCTTCAACTCACTAAATAACTGCTTCAAGCAGTTTATTTTCTTCTGGATATATTCAGAGTTAGGATAGACCATATAAAAAAGAAACTGCTGTTTCAGCTCTGGGCAAAGATTTGGCCTGATTCTCCAATGCACTATAGTCCCAATTCTCAGCTATATTTGGCCTGGGTTCAGTACTGCAAAGACAGAGCTTAGTTAGCAGTACTCCACTTCCACAGCTTGCTGGCCTCTGTAGCCAGCCAGGAACTTCTCCTCTGGAATATTTAAATGGCTTATGGAAGGAGGAGCAACAACCAGTATCAAACTGATGGTCCAACCCATCCTCTCAGCATGTTCCTCTACCATGGGCCAAAAGATGCTGTTCTGCTGGGTCACTGTTACCTTTGTAGAGTGCTTTCCTAAATGGAAGGCTACATCCTGGCTTCTTTTTCCCTTTTACGCCAACCATCCTATGAGAGTTAGAGTGGAAAAGCTGTCTTGGGCAGATTTCCTCTCACAAAACTGATGGTCTACAGCTCAGTATCTTGTCTACAGCTACAACAATGTCTACAGAGGCATCACTTCCTCAAAGGTGGACCCTGAACAGGAAAGATTTGCCCGCTCTGTGGAGAATATGGTCCTGAAATACCTGAAAGTATTGCTCTTGATGTGCTGGACCATGGTTGGCTCTCTCCTATGGATGATACTGCTGCAGCAAGGGACATCTTGCCAGTACACTTCTTTGTACAAGCTTTTGAAACAGCAGCATCCTCTGTGTTTCCCTCAACTATGGGAATCTCTTGTCATTGCCTGAGAAGGTCTGAGTGTATTGGCCTTTGAGGTGTTTGTTAGATGTTTGTTAGGTGTTCGTTAGTCTGTTGCCTCCAGAAGAAGTCTATATCTGCTGGGCTAAGTCAGCATTTGAACTGGTCTTAGCAGTACCAGGACAGATTTAATCATTTTGCCCAACACAGTGATAGGACAAGAAGCAACAGACATAAGCTATAATAAAGAAAACTTAGGACAGTTGGACTTCAGGGAAAAAAAAATCTCCCTGGACTGTGGGTCAGCAGTGGCACAAATGCCCAGAAAAGCTGGGGAATCTCCACCCTTCAAGATGTTCAAAACTCACCTGGACAAGGCCCTGAGCAACCTGATCTAACTTAGTAAGTAGCCCTTCTGGGAGAAGGAAGTTGGAGGAAAGACCTCCAGAGTTTGCTTCATACTGAAATCTTTCAGAGTCTGAAATTTTGATAACCTTGTTTTATGAAAACCTAAGCTGTTTGGAGCAGTATGAAATCTCAAATTCTGAGGTCCAAGGCAAAGAAGCTGTCACGTTCATCCATCCCTGTGGTGACTCAGCTTTCCTGCCACCACAGCAGTTGCCCAGAGGTCCTCTGCATCAATCTTGGTGTATGGCCAGAGTTCCTCCAGCTCCCCTTCACACCCCACAGGCCTTTTACCCTTCACTTTCTGGCTGAACTGCCAGATCCCTCAGAACATGGCTCTTCATGGATTCACAGGCTGGGCAGCAGAGTGGGGCTGCAGGAAATGCTGTTGCTGCTCAGTAACAATCACACCCTCTGCCTCTGTTCTAGTTCTGGATGTCTGTCATTGCTACCACGATGCCAATCCCCTGTGGAGGCTTCATGCCTGTTTTTGTTCTAGGTGAGTTTCAATTGTGTTTTGCAGCATATAGGTCTGACAGGTGGAGAGGATAAGAAAGGCATTGCATACGTACCCGAGAGGTTTCTTCTAGTCGATGAGGAGTCACCACTTGATGTCTGTGACAAGCTTGGTTAACAGTCCATATACCAGCTTCTGAGTCTCTGATTTTGTCATTTTCCTATCCCCAAATCCAAATGCTGAGAAGGAAATCCCTGTCCTTTTACATAAAGGAAGCCACACTGTGGGGAAGCATGCTGAGCCATGGCCTTCTGATTTCTCTGCCTCTTCACCTACAGAGAAACTCTTATCCTACAATTAGTAGTAGTTGCTCCTTTCAACCCTGAGGGCCAACTAGAAGAGAAAACCTCAAAACTAGTACCTGCAATGTAATCCACCGCTTACTGATTTCTTCTGACTGAAATATGGTAACATATGGGAATTTATTGGTTTTTAACTCCAACTTGGTTTTAATTCCAAGACCAAAAAATTAAAAAGAATATGATGCTAGTGTTAAGAAAGAGAAGCTATGTTAGACTAAAGTATACAAGATCATGAAGTTCAGCATTAAGTATCCACAGCTCTTAAATGAAATGGTATGTGCTAAGGACCTCTGGGTTCTGGCAGGCTGCAACTAAACATGAGTCAGTAGCATTCCCTTGCAGTGACTAAGGCTAACCACAAACAAGGCTGTATTAGGAAAAGCCTAGCCAGCAAGGTAAATAAATTGGTTATTTCCCTGCATTCACCATTTTGGACACAATTCTGGAATATTGTGCCATTCTGTGTACACCGATACAAGAGACGGTGACAAAGTGCAATGAATGCCAGTGGAGGCCACTGAGATTGTTGGGGTGCTAGAGCACAAAAACAAACAAGGAGAATCTAAGGAAGCTGGGTTTGTTCAGCCTGCAGAAGAGAAGGCCAAGAGGGATCTACTGCGGCCTTCACCACCTAATGCAGCAGGGGATAGAAGATAAAAAGACTCCTCTTAGAGACACACAATAAATAGGAGGTAAAGGCACAAGTTGCAACAGGGGAAATTCTGATGGGACATAAGGAAAAAATGGTTTCCTTGGTTAAGGTGCTCAGAAAGGCTGGAGAATCTCCATCCTTGCAGATTTTGAAAGCTTGGCTGGACAAGGCCCTGAGCGACTTATTCTCACTTTGAAATTAGCCCTGTTGTGAGCAGGGGTCAGAACAAGGCCTCCAAAAATCCCTTCCCAACTAAACTCTTCTTTAAGTTGTGATTCTAGTGTTTGGACATTTGTAGAATGAGTGTGTGAAGGGCTCTAACTGAGAGCTGGACTGACACTGTACGTATTCTGAAAATATTTCCTCCTACCTGGGAATCACAAATACCACTGTGCCTGGTGTGCCTAAGTGGAATAATGAGGGGGTCAAGTGTATTTACATATCTTAGTACCTTTTTGTCCCATTGGAGTCTAACTTCTATATTTTGTAACTGAGAACTACTCTTTAGTCCCCAGTATAATTTTAACGTAAGTTTTAATTTTGTTTCTGTTAGAAAATACTCGGGTGACTGCCCAGCATAGTTGCACAGCACAGACTGAGCATTCCTTAGATGTTAATTCCATAATTATCAGTGGTATTTTCCAGGTGCTGCATTTGGGCGTCTTATCGGGGAAATCATGGCATCACTTTTTCCCAATGGGATCGTCTTTGATGGTATTGTTTATCAAATCTTACCTGGAGGGTATGCTGTCATTGGTGAGTCTCCATGTCTTTCTTTTTCATGACTTTCCTGTTTGACACGACATGCTCGTCCTATATGACAGTCTTCTCTCCCTATTCCTTTTCCACCTTACCTGCGAAAGGTGCAGCAGCTCTGACAGGAGCAGTGAGCCACACTGTCTCCACTGCTGTGATCTGCTTCGAGCTGACAGGCCAGATCTCTCACATCCTCCCCATGATGGTGGCTGTCATTCTTGCCAACATGGTGGCCCAGAGTCTGCAGCCCAGCCTCTATGACAGCATCATCCAGGTGAAGAAGTTGCCCTACCTGCCAGACCTGGGCTGGAATCACATAAGGTATAGTAGTACAGCAGAGGTGCAGGCAGGGAGTGGCAAAGAAATAAAGCAGAAGAAGATGAGATCATGGGAGAATAAAAGGTCATGAAAAGCGGGTAGTATTACAAAGAAAATAAAAAGGCAGAATAGCCTGGAGCAAGAAAAACAAGTGGTGGAGTAGAATTAGGGTTCACACATGGAAATGGAGAAAAATCACCATCTTTTTTTCACTGAAAGCACCAGTTTGAATAATCTGCAGTGTTAATGAATTTGTATTAATATTACCAAATTGCTTCACTTTAAAAATTTGAGAGTCACGTGTCTCATTTTCATTCTTTTCTGAATTCAGAGCTGTTTGGGTTTTTTTCTCCAGAAAATGTTTGAAATATCATTTTATTTGGATAATTTGCTTAAAACAAAATTCAGGTATTCATATACATTTCTTCCTTTTTCTAGTATATATAATATACACAGGTATGTATATATAAAATATCTATACATGTATGTATTTGTATGTGTGTATTTTTATGGTGAGGGGTAATGGAGTAGAATACAACTGTAGTGAAAATCCAGTTAATCTGTGTTGAGCCTGTTGGAAAGTCCTCTTTGGTTACTCCCACAGAAGATTATTTAGGAACTGTGTTGAGAACACTATTTAAAGAAGTGATCATTTATATATTTTTGTAAGGAATTCACCTGCTAGATGTTTTTAATATACTAACTCTTGCCCTTATTGTCCATAAATTCACAGCAAATACAATATCTTTGTTGAGGATATTATGGTCCAAGATGTGAAATTTGTCTCCTCCAACTGTAAATACCGAGACTTGCAAACTCTACTCCAAAGCACCACTGTTAAGACTTTGCCTTTGGTGGACTCACCAGGTAAGCAATGTGCAAGAAACTGGTACTTCTGAAGACTTTCTCAGCTTAAAGAGCCAAAGAAACTAGCTTTCAAATTACATGCTGTGAAGGAGTGTGACACACTACATAAAAAATCATCCTAAAAATCTTCTGCTATGGATGATGTATGACAGAAGGCTGTTTCAGCTGGTCAGACAGGTAAGCTGGAGTGTGGGCGGTGAAGCAGATACAGCAGGTAAGGGAGGTGTGTGAGAAGTTTGTGGACTGAACTCTGACAACAGGGAGGGATCTCGTGTACGTAAAGAGCCTGCTTCTGGTGTGGTGCTAAGGAGTGGCACAAGTCAGGGATGGTAAGATTCCCACAGCCCCACAGTGTATTAGCAGCAACTAGCAAGGCTGGCCAATGACTCTTGTATAGCTCTAGATAGTATGAGTCTGAGCACTTTGAAGAGGTTGGAGGAAGGAAGGGGCAGTGCGTGGCAAGGGACATTCAAAACCTTGAAGTGGCTCAATGGCCTCTCTGCTCTGTGTTACGCAGAGACCATGATCCTTCTGGGGTCTGTAGAGCGATCTGAACTGCAGGCTCTCCTCCAGAGACATATAAGCCCAGAACGACGACGGCTCCTCAACAGAGAAATGCAGCAGAAGCTGTCTGAGGCACCCTATGATGGGCACCGCAAGGGACCGTGGCCAACCCTGCCAAAGCTGAAGCATGAATCTTTTGCTTATGTTGATGAGGATGAGGATACAGATGAGAAGGGAGAGGTGAGGGACAGAAGTGGAGACACTACAACACAGAGACTGCTTAAGAAGCAGTAAGGCATTTGGAGAGGCTGAGAATGAATAGACACAGGGTTGACTTCATTTTCTCTCCTTTCCGTAACAGCTGCCTCGGCCTCCAAGTCCCACTCCCAGCTACCCAGAGGAGCCCAATGGCCCAACAAGTCCTCTTAAACAAATGCCTGAAACTTTGGAGCCACAGCAACTCCCAGGTATGGTAACTTCTGGCATGCCTCAGCCACATCCTAGCTAGCTTGTGGAAGTTTTCATGCTAACTGTGTGTACGTGCCTCTGCTGTTCCTGTATTAAAGGTACTTTTTTAATGCACCTCAACATCAGTGTAATGTAGCTGAAAATGTCTTCTGATTGTGAACATTCAGAGAGCACGGCAAAAGTCGGCCCACTCAGGCTGGTCTCTCTCTGTCAGTACTCCCCATTCCGTCCTTTGCAATAACATCTCATTGGACTTTTTCTGGAGAGTGTGCATGGAAGGGTCCCATCTCTTGCCTCCATCCTGTGAATGAATTTCCCTGAGAAAAGCAGCCTGAGAGCTAAACACCTCTACTTGTTTCTTGAGTAGCTTAGGCTGTTGCTCAGCCATCTCCAAAACTAAACAGCTCCTCCTTGGACACACATCTCTCTGATACAGCTACGTTAATATGATTGGCAAATACTGATGTATTGGATTCTTTGTGTGCCACCCCATCCTATATTCACTTTGCTTCCAAGACTGTACTCTTAGCTCATTTCTGATTCGTATATCATGTATATTTGATGCAAGATGGTGGCTTTTTTTCCTTCGTGTGTGTTGAAATATGCAGAGAGTGAGCAAGCACAGATGTGTAGCCCAATCACGAGAAAGAATACAGGAGGTACGGCTCTGGCTCATGCTTTTAGGCACCCAAAGGTTAGCATGTAACATAGCATATAGCACATTCTAGTTCCTTAACACCACTTATGTATGACTAAACCTCTAAGGCATAGGAAAATCCACTTTATGCTTCCAGGGCAGTAGAGTGATGGGACAACCATCCACCTCCCTTACCAAATCGGAAAAAGAATCACATCAAAACAAAGACAGTGTGTGGGATGTTTTATGTGAACCTAGTACTGAGTGATCCAGGAGTGACAAGAGGAAGTGGAGCAGGGGTGACTTCACGAGGCTTTCCCTGACATAATCTTTAGTTTGGCTCATAGCTGTCATTGTTTCAGACTAACCTTCCTCCACAGCCTTGTTCACAACAGCACCAAACAGTATCTCCTCCTTATTACTAATTTCTGACTGTCCCGCCTGGGAGAATAATTCTGCAGTCTTCTTTCATTCCCACCATTACACTGCTGGCACAACCCATGGACTCCTCACCCCTTTGTACCTGTCACATCCAGGCTGTTGGTATGTTTTGTCTTTGAAGTAATTTCCAAATTCTCACCTTCCCTTTCCATACTCATCCTCCAAACAACATTTTCTTTGTGGGCTGCAGAAACCTCTAGTTATATCAGTTTATGCCTTGTACCAGATTGTTTGCTGTGTTCATAGTTTTGCTTCTGGTTTGTTGCTTTTTTGTTGTTTTTTTTTTTCTTCAGGGACCCTGATCCATGAATATTACCTGTTCTCTGCAAGGGCTACTTTGTAATCCTCTTCTTGAAGAAAAGATATTGCATGGGAATATTTATTCCGGCATGTCCCAGGCACCATCTTACAAATTGAATGCTAGACTGTGACTAGTTCAGCCCTGTCATACACCATCTATTATGTCCTTCATATTATTTTCCAGCCTGCCTTGGGCAAGGAGATGGGCATGGGACTTTGTATTTTTGTCTCTCACTTGTTCTTCTCTCTTATCCATGTATTTGTTTTCATCCTTCAGGCAATTTCAGGAGTCTGAGGCAACTGATCCAGCAGCTCTTGTGCCATTACAACCGTCCACTCGAAACAGAGAGTGCCATCCAGGTTAGGGATACAGAGAGCCAAGTAGTACCTTGAAGAGGAAAGGGAATGCAATAGAAATAGAACCTACTACTCATAATCATTCAGCATTTGGCCAAAGTGTGGGCATGCTTATGGTCCTGAACTCTCACAGCATCAGTGGGGAAGTCTTTCCAAGGAGAAAGGGTGTGATTACTGTAAAGGAGTGTGCATCTTCCTAAAGAGCCATCTATGCTCAGGTGTCAAGGCTACCATCATGACTGAGTGTGGGCATGTATTTCTCAGTGAATAACTTAATGCTATTTTGGCTAACCTGGAATAAAATGCAATTCTATGCCATTTGGCAAACAGTTTTCCCCCAAAAAAAAAAAGAAAAAAATGCTTTTGCCTTGTACTATGTTAGACGTCCTTGGGTATCTGACATATCTGGGGGGTGATGGATATCATACAGAGTCTATGGGAGACCATCCATTCGAGGGCAGTGGTTGGACCCCATATGGGATATCCAAGAGCATCTAAATCAGTACTAGATGACCATGTTTAGGGACCTAAATTGCTCCACTAACAATCCACAGTCAATCTTCATTGTCAAGGGAAGCACAGCAAGTGCAGAGTACACCTTATAATGTATGAGTATAAAGAAAATCTAAACACTCAATAAAATACTATTTGGAACAAAAAGGAGACCACATGGGGTGAGGAGGCTGTGCAAATTTTTCCTTTCTGTGTGCTGTGAAACTCTGGGTTCTTTGTCCTGAACAGTGTTTTCTCCTACAGGAGCCAGTGGAAGTTGTTGACACAATGAGGCCAGAAGAGGTAAGACTGGGTGCAAAAAGGGAGTGAGGTTAATTGAGTGCTTCTTTTGCCCATTTCCTATTACTTGCAATACTCTGACAACCTCAGTGATTGCCACGTAAAGCCATAGCTAAAGCCATTTTCTTCTTAGAGTTGCAAAGTGGGCAAGTTTCACCCAATAAGAGAAGAGATGGTCCTGCTAGATGTGCTGAGTAAGGCTCTGACTAACCTGATCTAGCTTTGAAGTCAACCCTGCTGTGAGCAGGGTTTTGGACTAGAGACCTCCGCAGGTACCTCCTCATGTAAATAGTTTTGTGCGTCCATATTGTTCCCTCAGTCTTTACACAAAGGAACTATTATCTTGCAATGACAAGGGGAAGATGCACTCAGAAAGGAAAGCTAAAATGTTCACTCCCTCTTTAAGCAGGAAGGGGCAAAACCTCACCTTCTCAGAAAACCTCTGAAGTACTAGAATTGCTGTTTCCATAGGGACTTTACATCTGGCAAGGAAGGGATGAGAAACCCTGAGGGGTGTGATATAATGGGCAAGATGAATGATCTACATAGGAAGGAAAAATCATTAACAGGAGAATGGGACTAGTCTGGGTACACAAAACAGCAACACTGCTGATTACTGTAACAGTGATTCTTCTCCTTCCCTGTGTCAGATACATGCTTGGGAACAGGAGGAGCTGAACAAGAATGTGTGCTTTGACAGCTGCCGCATAGACCCTTCACCTTTCCAATTGGTGGAGAGAACTTCCCTGCACAAGGTGGGTACAGATGTCTCTCTGGGGCATACACTGTTTTCCTCCACCCTATCTATCATCGCAAGTCTAGTCTATGACTTATTTCTTCTCCTTGTCTTTACCTACAACTACTGTCACCAGCTACTTCCACATCCAGCTACAGAAGTCAGTTTGTTCCTATAACCTTCTGCATGTACATCCAATCTCCTGCAAAATGAAAGGATACATGATAAGAAGTCTGAATGCATTTATTAAAATATCTTTTGGACACCACATACGATTTCCCAGCCACTGCATTAACAGAAGCATTGTATGCCTTGCTGCTGGGGGCATTACACTGAGATTTACACTCTGCTTTGTCAGTGTGCCACACTGCAATGAGTAGTACTGGATTTCTCAGGGTGTTTCTGTGAGGGTGTGGAATCTGCCTCACTGCATGAGAAGAGTTGTTTGAAACCACCTTATATCATAGGCTTTTCACTGAACTGAAGCACAAGGAAAGAGGAAGCTGGATCATACAACTTCTAGAGTTAGCATGGGATGGCTGGGGATAAAAGCAATCATTTTATTTTAGGAGTAAGAGAGGACTGGGCTTTCATTCAGTGGAAAGGGAAAGTAGTCTACTGAAGCAAAAGTGCACAGTGCATGTTTTCATCAATATTCATCTAATGTGAACATTCAGCATATGCCCTGCACGAAATTAATTAATTACTGTTATCAGAGGGGTAAGATCTCAGCCTTGAGCAAAATAAGAACAGGTTAGCATATACTTAAGATGAGTTTGACATTTTCTAAAGGGCTGGCTAAAGTAGTCTGAAAACCATTAGCGTTTATCTTTGAGAATATAGGGGTTACAAGGAATTATACCTGAATACTGCAAACAGGGAAAGTTTCATATCTCTCATAAAAAGGAGCAAATGAGGAACTCTGAAATAACAGACAAGTCAACTTGGATGCAGAAAAAATGCAGGAATAAATAACCAAACTATGAGATATGCATAGTTAGAGCTAAATGTGAGACTACTGACAATGGCAAGAAAATCACAGCTCATCGTGATCAAGTTGTGTTTAACCAGTCTGATTTTCTTTTACATTAGGGTAAAAATGTCTTGTTCCTGAGAAATGAGATTTCTCCCTAGTTTACACTTGAACATGACATTCAATATCTCATGTGATGTTAAAAAGAAAGGCAAACACCAGCTGTGAAAGAATGACGTCATGTAAGGCCACAGGTAAAGTCCAGTTAGAGCTCAGCTTAAAGAACCTGAAGGTTCGAAATACCCCACAGATGAGCACTGAGAATGCTGAAAGCTTTAGAAAGCCTGATCTATGAAGAACAGCAAAATAATGAGGTATATTTAGGCTGAAGAAAAGAAGATTGATAGCAGTCTGATAGCTGTCCTTTTAAGAAGGCTTTGTAAGAGAAAAGGAGTAACTTGTTCTCCATGTTCCCATTGCACTAGATAAGCTGCAACAAGCTTAAGTTTTGGCACGAAATATTCTGGAACAGGAAAAAAGAAATCTTCTAGTGTTAAGGAAAGCACTGGAATCAACAACCTAAGCAGGTTCTGACTTTGCATATTACTACATGACAGCTTAATTTCCAGCACCAAAATGAAATAGGATCTGCATAAGCCCCCAAATACACAGGGTGTTGCATGTGAATCTCTGTTTGCCAGATGCAGGACAGGAGTGACCTTGAGAACGTGCTCTCCATCATCAACACTCTCCCAATTATGGCTCCACTGCAGAATGACCAAAGTATTTGCTAGCTACAAAAGGAGAAGGGAAGAGGTAGTTTCTCACTGGGATGACTGCAGACTTGTACACTTTTGTGATTCTCATTTCTATATCCCAAGTCCCAGTTCTAACAGCAAGTATCATGTTACTAGTTTCCAAAGTCCCTGACATGGTCTTTTGTGGTTTTGCTCCTAGACGCATACATTGTTCTCATTACTGGGACTCAGCCATGCTTATGTAACCAGTATGGGGAAACTGAGGGGAGTATTGGCTTTGGAAGAGGTAAGTACGGATCCTTTAATCTCCTCCTAATCAACTACTAATGCCCTGTGGATCATTCCAATAACTTACAGGTGCTGGAGAATCCAGCTGGGAATATATATAACTCTGCTACATTTTTAATCCAGTGTTGAATTCTGAGTCAACCCTTTGGAAGCCATGTAGAGGAACGGATGACTATTTCAGAGGAGGCAGCAGGTGTGGTTTACAGGGATGTTAGATGGTTCGCCCTATTCATGAATGTAGGGCTCTTAACTGAGCGGCTACTGCTGTCTCTGAAAGTGGTGTGGAATTTGTTATTTACCGTGGAATGAAAAGTTACACCATTGTAAAAGATGATCTCCACTGGCCCCGGAGGTAGAGATGTGACTCTCTCTATTCGTGATCCCTTACTCTGGAGAGTAGATGAACTTCTGCTGGGTAGGGCCGGTCACCTTCCCTTTCATCCATTTTTTTCTGAACTTTTTCTCTTCTCATAGCTTCAGAAGGCAATAGAGGGCTCCACACGCTCTGGGGTTCGCCTCCGCCCGCCCCTTGCCAGTTTCCGCGATACCAACAGGAATTCCATCAGCAGTAAGAACATCAGCCAGGACACTCAGGTGTGGAGCCGGCAGGACAACTGCATGGTGGCAGCACAGCAAGCAGCAGACTTGGGCACAGAGAGCCCACTGCCTCCCTGTTCGCACCCATCACAGCCCTCGCACTTGCATGAAGATGGGGAAGTCCTGTGCTCCACTTATGCCACTGATACTGAGTTGGAAGAGATGGAGCTAACAGGGCCAGTTGCTGAAAACATCTCAGACATCCTCAAGGACATCTGCCTACACTCCACTGACCTGGAGGAGGATGAAGATGAGGATGAGGATGTCCCCTTATAGCTGGTGTGGGGGGAATAGTCCATTACACTCTTCAGTTGAGCCAGTCTTCTTGTGTTTGCTCCTCAAAGAGAAGCTTTTAGTTGTTCTTTGCAATCCCCACAGAGGATTGATTCAGCTGGGAGAAGGGGCATGGGAATGACCCTTTCTACTGCTGCTTTCTTTCTGTGCAAAGACTTTTAGGCTGTTGGACTATATGGGTGTATGCAAGAGTCAGACGTGGACTGCGAGGTGGCTAAGAGCGGGCTTATAGTGCTTAGGCTTCTGCCATGTCTCTATAACATGGCAAAAGTGTTTGTAACAGGACATGAATACTGCTCGACACAGTCAGTATGCCACATGGCCAGCCTGCCATGTAGAAAGTGGAGAAGGAACAGCTTTTCTCATTTTCCATTGGTGTCATCAGTCACACCTGGCCTGCATGCACCAGTGTAAACACAGCCAGACCTCCAGCCTAGAAGCATATTGCTGCTTCTGACTACAATCCTGTCCATGTTGCTGCAGCTCCTTTTCATTAGCTCTTATCTTGCAACCCCCCGCCCCCCCCCAAACATTCCCATGTAGAACATTTTTCCTCTTTCTCAGTTTTTACTCTGAGATTTTCCTGGATGGGGGTGCAGTTAGGAGCTTCTTCTCTGTTCTTTAGCTGAGCTGTGCCCTACAAACAGGTGGGAGGAAAATATTCGGCCTGTATCTCATGTCTTCAATTCAGCCAGGGCTCTAAGAAAAGTGCTGGAAGGGAGGAAAGCCTCTTTGGTTTCCTACCATCTAGGGAATTTTTAAATAGAATGGGAAAATCTTAAGTGGGGTATCCTCAGTGTTGGAGGGAGGGGAGTAAAACAGCATGTATGCACCTATATTTCAAGTACTTGTGTTTGTCTCTGAATCACTTTTCACAATTTTTACAAAGTTATAGTCTTAAAATATAACAACTCAAAAAAAATTATGGAGTGTTAGCAGACTGCCGAGAAATACAGCAGAGGGAAGCCACATTTTCCACATTTTAACAACAGGTTTCGCTCTGAAAACTCCTGCTCTCTTTCCTGATAATTCTACCCTGCCTACTTTCCACATATTTCTGCATACCTCAGATCTGAGAATTCCAGCTCTCACTTTTGCCAGCTTGTCTCCATTGTGACTAACAGCAGAGACCTCAACCCTTGACTGCAGCATCTCTCTCTATTCCAGTTCTAAATCTGGAGCAGATCTTGATCTGTATCTTGCAAAAAGATGTCTTGTCAGTTTGTGTCATGCATGCAAAACCTTAGCATCCAAAGATAAGATGCTGCATTGTTTAACTCACTGTCCTTGTGAGATTTTCTCAGTAAACAGGCAGAATCAAATTCAGTGTATTCTGCAGCTTTCCTCTAACATTCTACATTTCTTTCTATCATATTTTTGATCCTAGCAGCCCATTGGATGTTTCCACTTACCAGCAACAGAGAAGAAATCCAGGCTCTAACAATATGTTCTTGGGGGTATTCTCCCAGAAGTTGGGCCACACAGCCCTTTCTGATATTAGTAAACCATTATCTAAGAGTGACCAGCTTCACCTTAAGAGGTGCTTTTCTATAAGGCAAGTCCAAAATATGGTTACCTCTAACATAGTGTCCCTAGGAAAATTCCCTCCTGGCTTTAATTCCAAGGATTGACCTTGCATCATCAATTCCTCTCTGATGCTGCTCATGGGTGGGGGAGTCTGTGACAAGCCTATAGTAGAGGGAAATCTCCCCAGCTAGTCTCTTGAAGAGGAAGAGATTTACTTTTGTTGTCTGGAATTCAGAGCCCACCAGCTCTGTATTGTCTTTGACACATGATCCCCCTCTGTACACTAACTGGGGACAGCCCTTCCCTGCTGAAGTGATCTTCAGCCCTGGGAGGGCCACCCTGTCCATGTGAGAAGACAGTGGTGATCTGAGGGCAAGTGTCTTGCGCACACCAGCTGGTTGCCTCCACCAGAGGGTGTGGCACATTTCTGGCTGCCAGACACCAGCACACAGCCTCTCTGCTACCTTTGTGTCACCCTCCCCTGTCCGCAGAGAAGAGGCAAAACAACTGCTATTTTTTGTCAAGGAATTGTGATAGTCCTTTAAATAAGCAGGGGAGAAAGGACATTCCTTTCAAAAACCCATAAATGTGCAGTGAGCGGCAACACTCTGAGACCAAATCTGATCTGAGGGCCCACACACCCAAGTCAGCACTAGCCTTATTGCTGGCAAGTACGTGTTTACATTTTGCAGCTTAGCCAAACACTTGCACTGAGACAGATGAGACAAGGAGAAACTTTGAGGCTGGAGTCAGTACACCTCCCCCTCCTCTCTCCTGAATACAGATACATGTTCTGCTCCAGTCCCACACCTCTCCTACAGTGTGTTACAGAAGAATAGGGATCTGACTGGCTGAGAAAGCAGATGGAGTCTAAATCAAAGCCAGAGTGTGTGAGTCATGATAGACAGATTGTGAGCTTGAGGAGATGAAGCTGGAACAAAAATTATGCACATGGATAGGCTTGGGGAGCTCAAAGTAAGACACACGCTAACGGAGAGAGTTTCTTGAGGTTTGTCACCTGAGGGTACAAGAGCACACAGATGTGTCCACACATGCACATATATCTTTCCATTCCTATTGCCTTTAGATGTCCTAGAATTACCATGAGGAGCTGGACTGTGCTCTGTGGCAAAGCAGAAAGGTGGGTGTAACCTGTTCTTTGGAGGCATTACTCAAGACCCATTCCAGGTATGCCCCCACCCTTCAAGCAGAAGCAGCATTCATCTGCGCCACTTTCTCAGCTGGGAAAAGTTACGGATACATGAATGTGTACAGGGAGCCAGGAGGGGCCAAAAAAAAAAAATACTGCAAAGATGGTTTGCAATAGCTGAAGATGTTTCCATCTCCAATTCACCAATGAAATCTTCACTGAGCTGATGCCAAGTACTTTAGTAGGTGTGAAATGTGGAGTAAGCTGACACTGAACCTTTGTCAAGAGAACTCTAAGCTTGCACCCTCTTTGGCAATCCCAGTATGCCCCTTCAAAGTTTAAACTTGAAACCTTTGTCCAGCAAACAAAGTCACATTGAGCTGTCACTCTAAAACCTGCATCTCTTATCCTATCCAAGTAGCACAGACTTGGCTACCTACACACAAAAATAATTTTTTCCCCATCCCAAAATAGCCCCAGAATTTGTATCAGCACTGATGCCTTCCTATTGAGCTAGAAAGTAAAATCTCAGATCTGCCCCCAAAAATCAAAGCACAAGCCTTGAGGAACAAGAAGCTCTGAGGCTGTTTTGAACCACAGAAGCTTGTTTTTCTCCTAAACAGCATGTGCAGTTGCTTAGAATCATGGTTTTGGGCAGAGATTCATGTCACACCAAGCTTGTCACTACCACTCAAAGTACTAAAATAGAGCTGATCTTGTTCAGCATTTTCAACTCCAAGCACCTGCTGAACTACATTTGGTACCCAACGTATAAGAAAATACTCTGAGAAGAACATGATAGTGAAAAATCTCCGTCACAGCAGAAAACTCTGGGAAACCACCACCACCACCACCACCACAAATATTAAAAAAATCCTTTGACCTTTTATCATCAAGATAAATATAGTCTTAATCTCAACTAATTGCCAGTTTACTGACATTCAGTTAATGAAGTTACCTATTCAATTTTAATCTAGCAAAAAATTGAACTTTTCCTTTACACAGCATTTAAAGGTGAAAGCAGAAGTCTTGTTTTTAAACTCACCAATATAAAGAACTGGAAAAAAAAGGAAGAATTCAGATTGACAAGACAACAGATAGGGTTTTGGGTAGTTATGACAAGGCTAAGAGACTTGGTCATGATTCAGATGAAGGAGAAACACATGGAGTTGGACTACTGGACAACCAGAAAAATTTGCCTGGAAAGTGTAACCTTTTTTGGTTGGCAAATTATTTCAGACAAAACAAAACATACAGTTTGCTAACCCTATGGACAAAACCAGCTAGTACAGGCAGGAATAGGGAGACAGACAGAATCAAGAGTTCATAAAAAATAACTTCCCCCCCTCTCCCCAGGTATGTTAACGCTGTATAGAAGTATGTGTTTTGTGGCCAAAGAGTACAAGACAGGGCAATACTCAGCTGAGCAAGTAAAGATCTCTTTGCCAAATTAATCCAACCCCAGGAAGGATATAATTAAAAACACACTATTAAAAATACTGTCACAACAAGCACCAAGTTGTTCGTGGCCACATAAGCAAGGATCTGAGCACAGCTCCCATTATAATTTAATCAACACTGAAGACCCATAACTAATATTTCCACCAAATACAAAAGCCAAGCCTGACCGTTAGTTTTCTCAAATCGAGAAAAACTTTTTTTTTTTATCTTAAGCCATGTGATACAAAACTATATGGCTTTATTTGTGGGAGGCAAGCTTAAACTGGTTCTAATCATAAACTGCAGGCTCTCAATTGTGCCCCCCCACCCCCCTTACTGGACAGACAACGCTGTGCACATGTATTCACACACACATATCACCTTTTCAAATCTCGGGTGTGCAATAGTAAATAGCTCTGCAGTTGGGTTGCCTATGCTTTGAGCCATATCTCCTCCTCCCTCAGCTTGCCGGAAGTCAGTAAGCCCTGATGCAGCCTCACAGTGCTAAAGACACTACTGTGGATGCTGTTGGGATTAGTCCGCTAGCTAAATGAAGCCAGTCTCAGCCAAACCTGTTACTAGTTCAAGCATTGGCCTTTCAAATCAGCATTTGCTCACACCCAGCTGCTTGTGCAAACATCTTGTGCTTTGTAGTAAAACCAATTGCTGAAACATAGCTAGCTAACTTGAAGATTGCACCTGATACGAAAGACAAAGTATGTTGAGGAAAAGTCCAGTAGCAAATTTATAAAGAAAATAGAATGTGGAGAAATGAAAACATGAATTGCCTGCTTTATATGAACAACAATCTAAAAGCTGCTAATATCTGGCTATTTACTGAATACCTACTTACTTAGTTTGAAGAGCAGAAGGTAAAAATACAAGACTACTAAGATATATTCAGAATTAAAGTCACACAAACTTGCGTTAGAAGCTTTTTCAATTTTTCCACACAGAAACAAGTGCAAAAGAGAGTAATGGAAGGTTATGAGGAAACATTTGCCAAAAACTATTAATCTGCCTTTTTTTCCTTCCCAAATTTCCATAGTGCACTTAAGCAAATGGGCTGTGAAAAGAAATGGGAGTTGAGAGATGTTTGGATTACGACCAAACATGTCACAAAACCTTATGCTTAAATGAAATTTGAAGTTTCTCTGGCACAGAAGATACAAACTGTCTGAGGGACTGTGTAGAAAATACCCTTGCAGCTGTCAAAGTGCAGAGCCAGTGAGGTGTGCAGCAAGAATGGTCTTATGCCCTTTTTTTTTACTATTTTCATTAATGACTTGAAACAGGAAGTAACGTGTGAGAGCTTGTAAGACAGTAACATGAGAGAAACATGGTAGATTTGCCATGTAGTCTAAACAGAGAAATAAGCAGGAAGTGGAGATCAGAGACTGAGCAGATACCACAGAATGAGGTTCATGTTGAGGCTAAGCAGCTAAATCCAGAGAAGATGTATTTAACTGAGGCCTAAATGTAGGCTAGTATGATGGTAAAAGAGTTCTGTTAGGTGAAGCACTCAGCAGCTGCGTACCACCTTTGTAGCATAATGTAGAATTAAGTAAAAGAAATTTTTCCTATGCAGAGGTATGACTTCCAGGCTCAGAGACATGTAATTTCCCGTGGACTCAGGTCTTAAGCACATGTGAAATAACTGATTTCATTTGGCACACTACATTTAAAAAAAAACAAAACAGTGACAATTTAGAGGCCATTTGGGGGAAAAAAAAGAAAACTAGGAATGAGTACCTGGGGACTTACAGGATTGACAAAAAACCCTGAAAACCTAAAGAAGTTAAATATGTGTATCTTCTGTAAGTCACAATTAATTATATGAACATAATTAAGTAGACCTGCATACCAAGGGGTGGGTGGGACTCTATTCAGAAGCAAAGGCAGGTAAACTGGAAGGAAGTAGGTTAACTTCAAATAGAACACAGAAAGCAAAGACCAGCTAAATAGCCCTGATTGACTGTGAAATATACTATGCCTTAAGCAGGGCAAGTGACACTGCTTAGCCCCTGTAAGAACCAGTGTAAAAGTGCAAGTATCTTCACAACGAAATAGATATCTTTTATATCTAGAGCTTAGAATTCCTATATGGTGAACAAAGCACTACTGGATCTGGCCTAATGTCCTAAATCAGAAGCAGATGATACCATGGTGTTGGAAGTGCAGAGATGCTCCTTTCCCTCTGGGTCAACCGGTTCCCCAATCTGCTATGAGGACCGAGAAGCACCGATTTAAAATTGAGATGTGAAACCAGAGTCTTGCTACCCAGTGTCAGTGCCTTTTACAACCCCAGCATCAGACTTCTCTTTCTCTCCTAATCTGCTGTTGTGAAACTTCTGTCCAACTCCGTACCAGATCTGTCTGCATGTCACCAATATCAGGAAAAGGCTTGTATGTATCATCCAGGAAATGCTGTTTCAGCAGAACTGGAAAACTCACTCTACGCTAAACTAGAGGGTCCCGTCAATGTGATGCTGTTTATCATCAAACCTGCCACAATGGCCTGGGATTTGTGTCATGGCAGGACAAGTATACACAAGATTTTAGCCCTGTATAGTCAATATGTGATGTTCTTATAATCTTAATGAAAAACAGTGTATCATTTATTTCCTACTCTGGGATGCTTCCGCAAGCCACCGTGGATCTTTTTCAATGTCCTCCATCCAACTACCTCATTGAGAGTCACCCCCTCTCCCTAGGATCCACCTTCCTCAGACGCAACTCCCCTGGAACCAGTCCCACAGAAATAAAACACTTCCACCAGCCAGGACAGCAAGACCACATTCTGTTTAATAACAACTCCATAAAGGACTGTACATGCTATTTTGAGCTACCTCCCCTCCTTTACTGTGGTAGCTGCCACATACAGGCATGGAGGTGTATAGTGCCATTCCTAAGTCTATATGTAGTGTGTGTACGTGTATGTATGTGGTTGTACATGTATGTATTTATATATATATATATATCTTTGTAGAAGTGTTATCTCATAAGTCACATTATCAAAACATGCGAAGTATATCCAACAAAAATTTTCAGGCAAACGTGTTTTGGAGCTGGAAGACCAAAGGCAAATCAGACTCATTTTAGTTATTAAGGGCTATGTGGGACAAGGTAAGGATGAAAGCTTTCAATAGTGGGTCCCTTTCCCTTTTTGTTTTACTTCCATTCAGTACTTTCCCCCCAAACATCAATGCACCCCTGTAAACACTAGCTTGAAAGAATACATATAATCACCATGCAGCCTGCCCCTACGGAAAATGTGTACAGGCTTAGGGAAGCTCTTTAAAATTGCTTTGTAGCAACCTCTGTTATCCCATGCACTTATGCCAAAGCAGTTTCAGACACTGAGAATACAACATTTGAAGACCCAAGCCTTTAGTTACTTTTCAACATGCTTCATGAATCCATTCCACATGCCACCCATAAGACTCCCATCCACCACCCTAGTACCTCCCAAATCCTCAGTCTGTACCCTCCCATATCTGAAAAGAGTTTAAACAAGAGAAATCCTATTCCCTGTAAAACTACTTTTGTGTCCCAATTTTATAGCGTAGGGAATCTCAGAGACCTCCAATCATGCACAATATCCACAAAGCAGAGAAGAAAAACTGAAGCCAAACAAGAATATATACCTGCAAAGGAGCTTTTAGCTTGCTACATGGCTCACACATGCAGTATCTGAAAAGAAGGGAAGTCTACCTGTATGTGCCTCTTCAGAGCTTGGCAGAGCTCTGGAAGAGGGTTCTGAACCTTTTGACCTCCAACTTATTACCGGATTCCCATGCCCAATGAAAATTAATCCAGAAGGCCAGTGAATTTGAACTAGATGCCTTTATCTTATTAGAAGAAAATCTTGTGCACGATCTTGTCTCCATAATGGAGAAAAGCCTTTTTAGATGTTTTTGTCTTGCTAAGCAAGGACATTTGATCCCTTATGGGAAAGCAAAAACAAGACTAGGTGTCAGAAAGCATTTAAAATGTCCCCAGTCAAAGGAGATGATGAAGATCCTCAGTAGCATTCTTTCCACAGAACACTGCAACCCCTCTCTTCCTAGAAGACAGCAGCTCCTACTCATCAGTAGGTAAAACCTGCCCATGGCAGGGGGGTGGAACTAGATGATCTTTAAGGTCCCTTCCAACCAAAAGCATTCTATGATTCTATGATATCTGCATTGAGAACATTCTTGAACAAGTCTCTACAGTCTTAGTAAACATACTCTTTCTCAGAGAGTCCTGCCCTACTAAATCTTTCCTCTTTCCAACAATGTGCCTCTACACTGGAAAAATATATCACATATTTTCTTTTGTGCAGACCAACACTGACAATCTTAGAGCTGCTCTTGATTTCTGAGGAAAATATAACACTTCGTTCTGCCTATGCTGGGAAAAAATGTCAATGAAAGGATGCAAATAGACCCTAATGTTCTAAGTGCAGGTCTTCCATGTCCATTTGTCAACATAACAATTTGTCTTCTTCTATACCCCAGTCAATTCATGAAGCTGGCTGTGCTGCTGAGAGAGTGCAGTGTCCCTAACAGTCTTGCCTAGGCTCTATGACCTATTCTAAGACAAAGAGAGACATTGGTCTGGCACCAATGTCCAGCTGTTCTTTTCTGCTCCTGTGCACATTCACTACTACTTAGCCTGGGAAAAGCCTATGACACAAAAGAGGCACCTGCTGTTGACTTTATTTATAGCTTGCATTCATATTTGAGATTGTTTTAATGACTGTAGGCTGTGCTACACATACATTTAATTCTAATAGGCACTGCTTTAGTCACATTTTCCCTGTTTATTTTTCCTTTCCCTGAGCCATGGCATAGAAATCTTTCCCTGTCAGATTGCTACAGGAGAGGGGAATCAAAGATTAAACTGTTACCTATTTATATTTTTCTAGATGTAAGGGCACCAGCTGCTGATAATCTCTGTATTATAATGCTTTTTTATTTTCTTTTCCTTTTTCTTTTAGAAAAAGTCAAACAGTCAGTTTAATGGAAATGCCAGATTGTTTAGGGCTGTTTAAACAAGGAACACAGGAAGTTCCATCCGGGAGAAATTAGAAGGAAGAGCTTAGACTATGCCAGTGTTGCTCTGCTGTCCACAACATTTAGAGGTGGATTTATTTTAGTCTGTTTCTCTTTCTAGGCAATTACCAATCCAACAGTGAAGGCAAACTGAGCTAAATTTAGATATTTGGGGTTTCCAATGACAACAGAACTCACATTAACTTCATTGGGGCAATGACTAAGTTCTTATTTGGTGTATTTCTTATATGATTCCCCAGCAGAATTAAGCATATTGTGAACTGATTTTTAAAGATTATTAAAAAGAAGCCAGTAGGTACCCAAATTCAGGGATGTCTCTTTCCTATCACTCTGTCTTACAGGAAGATGTGTGGCTTCGACTAAGGAGTACCATAAGCTGCACCAGTCCTGGTGCTACAGCTTGTGTAGCAGTTCTATACCTGAGCCCATTCTGCCTGGAGTCTGCCATGAAGCTTCCTACCTGTGTTGTGTAAACATAAGACTTCCAGATTTTATTGATCTTTTTCCAAAGCCTTTCAATGTCTTTCCCTTTCTGGCTAGACTTCTCCTTGCTATTGCACAGAGCGCACATAGCTGTCCACAAGACTGTATTGTTGCACACTACCTTGCCTCACCACCGTATCTCATACTTCTGTCAAAAGAAGAGAACAGTTTCCTTTTCTCCAGTTCTATTCTCTGGGCCTACAACTAGTATTTTTCAGTTGTAGTTGTACACAGTATATCATACACAGATTCTGCCTAGGTCCGAAATGCCATTCTGGCTCTCACACTAGATTGGAACTGGCTTAAAGATATGGATACACCTCACATCCAACAGCTGTGCTTTACTCCTGCACAAGGCTCTGCCCCTTGCAATTTCAGGAGAATTACCACCATTATCCTTAGCTGCCATGGGGTGTAATCACTGAGTGCATATGAGATTTGTGCAGGTTAATTTTATTAATTCCATGCCAAGTTACTCATCTCCTCCTGCCCAATTGGAAGGTATTACCTCAAAGCAGCCTGTCAAAGGGGATGTAATCGTGAGGGAAATAACAGGGCTTTAAATAACAAAAACCAAATCACATAAGAGCATACTAGAAATTCTATGGAAAACACTAGGGAAGGAAGGGGGGAATATATCCTCCCTGGTACCCCAGCTGGTTTTATTCTTCTCAGACAGATATTTCACTATCAGCTTAAGCCAATTTAAGTTGCATCTGAACTAAAAAAATATTCTTCAACATGACCGTCTGCGCATTTCACCAGCCCGCAGCAATGCTTGCCTCACCAAGTGAAACAATACAAGGAGCTGATCCAAATGAAACCATTTTTTTGATAGGGGATTGGGTTAGTTTTCAATGGGGTCAGTTCCCAAGCAGCCAAATGAGTGTTAGCACTGGTGCTTCTTAGGCAGTAGACATACACAGCTGGTGGTGACGGAAGAAAAGAGGTATGACAGCTCCTTTTAGGAGCTTAGACTGACCAGAAAGATCCCATTTCAAAGTGCACTTTCACAGTTTCCCTAGCCTGATATAAAGGCCAGCTGTTGAGAATAGTGCTTTCTCTCCCTCTGTTCACAGCTGTTCCCTCTTCACTTTTATAGTAGGGTAGAAGTGCATTGGCTTGCTGTGGGGTCAGCTGTGCATCAGCATCTGCACAAGGATTGTGGGAGGTGAGCACAGTGAGGGCAGAGGGCTGCCTTCTTCACAGCAGCTCATTATTTGATCAGCTTAGAGGTATGGTTAAACTCTGTTCTCTGCTGCAAGCCTATCATGAAAGGTGATGTTAAAGTTTTAAGGGGGTAAAGCAAGTGGGTGACTAGTCAACAGCTTCCCAGAAAAAAATGAATTAGAAGCAGAGAAACTGAAAGAAGCAGACTGACTTCTCCATCCCAGAGCCTGAGGTAATGGAGTTGAAGAGAACTCACAAGGCTTGTAAAGAAAGATTTATATAAAAGAAAAACTTTTAAAATAGTGTAACTGATCAGATATGAGCAATCATGGGAAAAGACCCAAGAGAGAAATTTTTTTGCAGTGTAATCTGTGATCTTTTTCAATTTGGGTCACTTGTGTTTAAGCTTTCATGTTCAGCACAATAACTTCAACAAAATCCTGCTGAAGACAAAGGCTGTGGGCTGGGGGAGAGGCAGGGAGAGATGGAAATCTTCTACCTGCACTGGTTCAAGAAAATCCAAAATGTTTACATAGTGCAGCTGTGCTCTACAAAGGGTTTGTGTAAATTAATAGAAGGGCTTAGTTACTTAGTAACTGTAGGTCAGGGATACTGAGCTTACCTTTCCTTCTTATTTTCAGCCTCACAAATTCAATTTGGGCTCTGAGTATTTGGCTGGACTGTCTCCAACTCATCCCTCCTCACTAGGATAAAGGAACTGCAGGCCAAATTTTGCTCACAGAGCACCTGTGCCATCTGTATGCTTGAATAGGTGTAGCTATGTAATAACAGCTTTTCTGGGAAATGTACATTAGGTTCCAGGTCCCTCTCTCTGATATTGGATACACGCAAGCAGCAGGCCTGTTACGCAGGAAAAGGCCAGGTTATACAAACCATTTCCCACTTTCAATGAGATTCAAACTGCCTTTTCCAGTTGAGCTCAGGTTGTTCTCTCATGTTGCAAGTGTTGATGGGCAGACCTGTTCTCTGCAGTCAAAATCCTGGCAACTGTAGAGGCAAATACTCTTTTGGATTCTGGAGATGTAATGGAAAATAGCCTTTTTCTTTTTTTCAGAAAAAGGCTGAAATTTTGTTATTCACAGAAAGTCAAGACCATTATGAAAAAAATTTTCTAGAATTTAGTAAACTTGGTAGCTTATGTAGTCTTCAAACCAGTCAGAATTCACAGAGAATGAGAGTCTATTTACAGGTTTCTAGAGGTCAGGTTATGGAATTATATAGCCGGGTATAATTCTCTATCCCATTCCACAGAGGTTACAAAATTCTACAGATAGGTTTTCTTTTCCTATTGAACTCCATAGAATTTTCTATAAGGTCAATTTTTCTTTTCACACTTTTTCTCACGTAGAAAATTCCCTGCACCACTTACATGGAGATAATGTACATCTTTTAGACATCAATCAGACATCTTAGTAAATGTATCCCATGTTCACATGAAAAGAAAAAGAAGCCCTGGACAAGCTGACCCACTTGTCCCAATTCTGTAAACCACACAGAGGCATCATTCGAAGCTACTCTGAAAGTTACTGTAAACATCCAGATTGGTCTAGGAGAGGCACATGGGAACAAAATGGTTTGGAGAGAAAAAAAGCAACAAGCCACCCAGATCTTCTCCCACAAAGGAACAAAATCAACTATTTTTGTTTCCCTGAAGGCTGTTTTAAAAAATAAATAAGAAAAGGTTAACACTTACCTATTAGTCATCTGCTGAGGTGCTCTTGGCACTTGCCCTGTCTCCCTGTTCTGGCTACTGTGATTTCCTAGGCCTTGCTCCATGGCTATACCCAAACCAGTTCAGGACAATGAGCTAGCACCGGCCCTGCAAGAACTGTAGGAGATCATCTCTATCAAGCTCTCCTGCCCAGGGGAGGCTAGAACCTGAATGTGTAAACATCTTTAAAGAGATATTGCAAGGTCATCATTCAGGAGAAGTGCCACCTCTTTAGGGAGATGTAAGCAAGCCCAAGCAAATGGGTAAAAAAGGTGGACACAAAAACTTTTATCTCTTACCTACACCAAATTACCAGTCTTATTTAAATATCCCAAAGGTTTTTCCTTTAAACGTGCAATGGAGAGGGAAGACAGATCTGCTTGAAGTGGACTTGGCTGGAAAGACTTGGGCATTCACAGAGGAGACCCTCTTCCTGCAGCTGCCTGTGTAAGTGAGAGAAAGCTGAGTGGGGTAAAGTTCTACCTGAGAGTCCCATTCGTACTTTTCATAATTGCTGGACATCGTCTGCTTTGCTTGCCAGGAACTGTGTGAACTCTGACATTTGATGATATTACTTCAGTCACATTTTATTCTCCTCAGACATTCTTCCCTGCAAATATGCTGGATCTCAACCTGAATCAGGAAAGAAGCATGTATCACTCCCCTGTCATCCAAAAAATACACCAAGCCTTAAGAGGAGGCAAAGAAGAGACAAATGTACCATGAACAGAGTAGATATGAGACAGAGTAAGTGAGAAAGAATTGCCCCTGGGACAGTATGGCAGTTCCCAGGCAAATTCCTTTCTCTAGCTCATCAGATCTAGCATCTGATCTAAACACATACTTTGCTGATGCTTTCTTGCAAGAGGTATTGCAATTAAAACTCAGCACTTGGGTAATCTCTGCTGGTTCTGTTCAGTCCTCTAGCAAAATTGACAGCCTTGTACAATTTTTTCTTTTGCTCTCTTTTATTTTCTGGTGAGAGCTTGAGAGGAGACAGCTTGTTCAATTTCCTTTCAAAACCACTCCCTGCCAAAAGGAGGTCTGTAGAAATATGGTGAGGAATTGCAAGAGTCCAAATTCCCCCTGGTCAATGAACCATATTTAAAAAAAAAAAATATTGAACCCGTACAAATAGGGAAAACTCCTGAAATCAGCTTTCTCCACTCCTAGAAAAGAGATGGGAGGGAAAAGAAACAGACCAAGTACTGAGCATCATTTACATTGCTTGGGGGTAGGAAAACAAAATAAGAAAATATAGGCAGGAAGAAGAAATAAACAGGAGGAGAACCCTTCCTCCCACCCCTTTTCCTCCAGCTACATTTGGCACTGCAGAAGAAGTGGCAGAAATGGGAAAGGTGCAGTATTTCTGTTAAGTGATGACTGGTGTACAGGCCTTTCCCACTATTAACTGCTTTGTTAGGAACACTTACCCAGCAATACAAAAAGGTTAAAAAAAAAAAAGGGGGGCAAAACCTGAAAACTCCAATGTAAACTGGATATCTGTGATCTCATAGCTGTACACATTGTTCCTGGATCTGCTACCTGCTCTCCCGGTCTCCCCATACTGCTGGCAAGGGAAAAGACAGAAGAATACAGCAGCAGCACCAAGATGGACGTGTTCTCAAGCCCCCTGCAAAAGTCAGCTTTTTATGACCGTCTCTGTAGCTGAAAATGTCCTCTCCGCTGGCATTCAGTGCCCAATGCCAAAAGGACACACTACTCTTGCCAGCTACTGGGCAGGTAGAAATGTCAGAGAGAAACAAATAAATGAAAGATTAGAAAGAGACCAAAGCATGAATATCTGAGAGCAGGGTTAGATTCATATCTGCATCCATTCTTCATGCCACAGTAGAGCCATGCCCACAGAGCCACACCATCTGTCCTGCAGCACAGCCCATGCCCATGGAGTGCAGTTTGTATCCATCAAGCCTACAATTTCATATCAAGGTGCAATTGAGGATCTGGTTACACAGCGAATCTTTCATCTCAGTACAGTCTGTATTGAATACAGCCTTATCCTCTATATAAGCCAAAATCACAATACTAGTGCAATCTATATTTGTAAAGCCGTATCTTCATTTTAAACCAGTTTATATTCATATATTCTATCAAAGGGGACCATGTCCACAGAGCAATATCCATTCTGCCAAGATGGATTCTAGTCACATGGCTGCTCCCTATACCAAGCCTGTCTTATGAGCCACATCCCCAGTACCAGAAGAGTTTGTATCCACAGCCAAGACTTTGCATTAAAAAGATTTAGAAATGATTTACCAATCCAGATCTCTCCAAGCACCTCACGTCTTGCCCAGAGCAATGAAAATCAAAAATACGTGTCCATGGTGGAGGGGAAAAAGAGGTCTTCATGTGTCAATCACTTTGAGATTTCCTTTCATTTAAAAAAATAATTAAATGTCAGGAACGGAAGGTTTGTCTGCTTGGAAGTACGGGGAGCTGGAGAGAAAAATCCCTGTTATGTCATGCCTTGCCACCCCTTTCTTTGTTCAGCAGTGGTGAGAACTTCACAGAAAGCATCAGTTGTTTGTTTCTCCCTCTTCCTCATCAAAGGACTGCACCCCAGAGGAGGTGACATCTGAGACTTTGCGGCTCAGTGCAGCATGTTCCATCTCCTCTCGAGGAGACAGTGATTCCAGGTCCCGGCACACTGCATCATCCTCCTCTGGAGAGGGCTTCTTGTTTAGGAGAGGAGCCTTCTCCAGCCGTGGGTTCCCCTCATCCTCAATGTGGTCCTCCATGTATGTGCTGGACTCAGCCCCACCCTGAGCAGTCTGCAGGGGCCACACATGGACCAGGCCTGTGCTCTGGATGAAGTTCTGCTCCTGCCGCTGTTGCTGCAGCTGTTGCTGCTGGAGAAAGCTGCTCTGAAACAAAATGCTTTCTTGAAGGTTCGTCTGGGACTCATCAAAATTCTGGCCTAAGTAGGAGCCAGTTGCAGGGGAAGCAATGAGGGACTGGTCACTGGTCTCCCAGGCATCGGACGAACCTAAGCAATACATGCCCTGTGAGACGTAGGAATGAGGCCAGCTGTCATACTGCGTCTGGGCCATATGCTCTGCAAGTGAAGGAGGGAAACAACACACAGTTAGACACACTCTCAAGGCCAATCTGGTTCATTCAGATAGCTTGTGTGCCTGTGCATGACACCGTACGGTACAGGGTAAATAAACCCTTTAGAGGGGAGGAGGGTGATGAAAAAAGGCAGTTCTAGGCAGTAGGCAGATTAACTTGATTATACCCACAACTGACTGCAAGGGCTGGTAGCTTTCCACAGTTGTGACTAAAAAAGGCAAAGGAACCGGGCTTTGGAGCCTCCCTGTTAAGGTTAGATTCCTTGGACAGCTCCAGAAATAGGTGATGCCTCTGCTAGATCCCAACCCCAAAAATTGAGGCTACAGAATAAAACAGAGTAGATGGAAAGAGAGCAACATGTCAACAAGAGCAGCACAGGTGTGTTTCAAGATTAGCAAGAGGCATTCTGCTCACCTTGGCTCTCCATTAGCTCCTGATAGTTCTCAGAGTAGTTGCCTGCTGGGTTCTCTTGATTTGAGTTTACACTCACATCCTCACCATCCATGGAGGACCAGGCCATGAGAGTTGCCTCAGAGATAGCAAATTGCTCCATCACTCCTGTGCCAAAGGAGAGAGGGAGGAGAAGCAGGGCTGTGTGAAAGTCTCCACTTCTTACCACCCTCTTTAACCTCATCTCTTGGTCACACTGTCCTACTCTTCTTCTATCTCAGCAACACCCATCACCCACAGTTGGCCCTCACCCTCTCCACTTTGCATTCCATTGGCAATACTCCCACCACAGCCTCTCATCTTCTTTGGCCATCTGAACCACTCACAGGCTCTCCTGAGTGTGTTTTTCAGGTTCCTGCACTTTGGTCTCTCAGAGATTCTGCTCTAGGACATCCCAACCAATTCAATCCACATGCCAAAAAGTTGGTGCTACCTGCAAGGAACCGGGCCTCCTTTTCACCATCACTCAGGTCTGAGTAGGCATCAGCATCTTTGCGTGCTGTCTCATGTGTGTGCTGCTGCTGCTGGCTGTTACCTTTGCTCCAGCCTTGCCATTCAATCATGTGAGCCACACGGCCTTGGCCCATAGCCGTTGGCTTTGTGACATGGTCCTTCATGCTGCGAGATATCCCTAAGGGGCCAGACATTAGAAAACAAGGAGGGGCTATTACACAGCTCCAGAGTTGTCTGTCATGCTGTTTACCTCTCTTAGAAGTGGAGCTTCTCCCCTCCTTTCCTGACAGGGTTCAGGCCTTGGGTTGGATGTCTCCCACCTTTCACTATATCACCCTCCAGGAGAGTTTCTCCATCTTTCCTTGGACTGGCTCTCAGAAGGGGGGAAAAAGGGAAACCCCAAATATGAAAGACCATTTCCTTCCTTTTCTAGAATTCATTTAGGACAGAGTTGGACATAAAGGATGAAACCTGGAAGTGAACAAACTAAGAAATAGAAAATGGGGTTAAACCCAAGACTGTTTGGGGGAAAGCAATTGAAGACGTCTGAGCTGGGGTGCATGGTGAGAAGCCAACAGCAGTAAGACAAATCTATTTATTGAAAGGGCAACAGCTAAGCGATTTCTGTATCTAGAACCATGGTGGTAGAGACTCCTTCTAAGGCCTCAAAAAGGCAAGAGTCAAAAAGGAGCAGTTGGGAGAGCACAGGGAGATATGGGAAGAGGCACAATGGCCTGTGGGGAGAAGCTGTGAAAGATAAACACAAATTTTGAGGACCTCACCAGAGAAAGATGATTTAGCCAAAGCCCCAATCCCATAAGCATTGGAGTTGCGTTTCAGCTTGGGGAGGATGGAGGTCGTATCTTCCATGGAGAGCTGAAAAGAGAGAGAACATGAAGAAATGATATACAGGAAGGAGGAAAGGAAATTAAGTGAAGTGAGAAACCAGTATAAGGATTCCAGAAGGTAGGGGGAAGATGAGGAGCAGAAGCAAGCAACAAGAAAAAGAACAAAAGAAGGGAAGGAAAAATTAGAGTCTATTTAACCAGGATTGGATATTGCATAGCGTTGGGACTGAGTGAGGCAAGGTCAGTGGGAAAGGCAGAAGCAGGCTGTGAGAAGCCTCCCTTTGGCTGCTGCCAGTCCTTCATAGACATGCTGCACTGTTCTCAATTCTTTGTTAGAGACGCAAGACATGGCTTATGGACAATTCAGAGACCTTACGATGAGGAGCTGACAATGTGATAGGCAAGACACAGTAATGCATCATATATGTATCATACTATAGATATTATTTTTATATGTTCTTTTGGTTTTCATTTCTTCTCATATGGTCTCAACAGAGTAAACATGACTGTATCAGTGATGCATCATCTTTTAAGCACCTACAACCACCTGTAGAGAAATGAGGTCTACAGTTCTGCTTAATTCCCTTTTCTCTATGTTCATCCTCAGGCTCTGAACAACAAGGACAGGAAATTATTGGGAGAGTCAGCAGTCACAAACATCATCATAAAACACAATCCCTCAAGAAGAATTAATCAGATTTCTTCAGGGATGCCAGGCATTTCATAGAAGGCTTAATTTTCACAAGGGCTAAACAAGCATTGCTTCTGCTTTTCATTTCAACCTCTGTGAAAGTCAAGTCCAGCTGTTTCAAACACAAAGGTAGTCAAAAGTAGTGACCATGACACTGGACATTTTAAATCCTGACATGAAGCAAGCATTTGGTCATAGGCACAAACCTCACAAAAGTTGAGGAGAGCAATAACTAGGCAGTCAAACAGTTGGAGCCAAAGGAAGGAATTGAAAAGATGTTGAACTGCATATAATCCCAGTCAACTGCCAAAATATGAGAGGTGAGTTTCTCTGGAAACTGAGTGTATATGCAGCAGCTAAGGTATCCTGTAACTTGAGAGCCAGGAAAGTCTGTGTGTAACATGTGAGGTGAAGAAATCAGAAAGCAGGGGAAAACCAGTAAAAATTGAAAGGTGTAGCTGAGATCACAGCCCTTGTTCCATAATGTATTTCCTTTGGTGAAGAAGCTGGTTGAAGAATGTCTAGCCATGCCCCACTGGTCATTCCTGTCTGTGAACTGCTTTGCA
Organism: Phalacrocorax aristotelis; assembly: GCF_949628215.1. NCBI lineage: Eukaryota > Metazoa > Chordata > Aves > Suliformes > Phalacrocoracidae > Phalacrocorax > Phalacrocorax aristotelis. The sequence goes on along the minus strand of NC_134276.1, from coordinate 133,089,083 downwards.
GTATCCACCCGTTTGTTTCAAGACAGTCTGGGGGCTGTGCTATGAGCCTCCTCATGTAAAAAGGTGCCAAAAAGAAAGTAAGCTGCAGAAGGTCTCTACCACTATGAGGCTGGAGAGCTATGATGTGAAGGCAGGAATGAATTGGAAGGGAAGGGAATTCATGAGCCAGCTTTGATACCAAAGATCTATGGAATTACACTGAGAAAGAGACACCTACATTATGAAAGAGCTCCATGGATTCAGAATGGGCTGGAAAACGGGAAGCTGCAAGTAAGGAAATTGTCTTCTATTGTCTTTAAGGAAACATGATTTTGTGTTCCTTGCTTTAGGCTAGACAGAAGTGCAGTAAGGAAAAACCTGATGTGTTGCTTCTAGACAGTTGCTGCATGTACCATATTTTTCCTTCACAATTTGTTTCTCTGAGTCTAGGCAAAAGATCCTAAGCCATAAGTGACACAATGAAAGGTATGTCAGTAGGGCAAGCGTTAGTTAAAAATATAAGTCCCCTTGATATTCAGTGGCCCAAGTGGTTTCAAACCACAGAAAACCAGAAAATAACAACCATGTAAATATTTCGAAAGTATCTGAAATTTGGAAATGCTTATACTATCAAAAATGCACAAGAATGCAGAAATTCGTATCCTGCCTTTCCAAGTGTAAAAACCATCAAAGCTAACTTATATGAGCATATTTTTAAGTCTCCAGAATAGAAAAAAGTAGTTTGGTAGCACTAACATGCATTATTCCCTTTTCAGGATGTTGTTTTTGCATCAGTGAAAAAGGAAAAAAAAATCATAATTTTTTCATGGCATAGGTATTAAGAGCAACAAGGAACCTGTGTTATTAAAATGTTTACTTGCTTCTTCTTCCACTTGTTAACTGAAGTTAACTGGTGCTGACCATCTCCCCCAGGGGACATCAAGAATTCTTTTACTTCTGTATGCAACAGAACACATTCTCCCAAACTCCTGGAGAAGATTCAATGATGCTCTAATCAAAGACTACTGATTTTCTAAACATGCTGGGCACCTTTTTTATCTAGCAGTGCCCAAAAATCTCAAAAGACAACATACGAAATGATACACATTTGTCCCAAAGAGGACAAAGGAATTTAATAGCCACCTGCAGATCTAAATACATGCCAGACTGCAGACCCAGAGGCAAACAAAAATTCATCACCATCCTCTGAATCTTAGATAATTCCCAAAATTTCAGTGGCACTAAAGACTTTCAGTCATGTTTCCATTATGGTCTCTGCTGTAACCAATGGCTCACAAATCCTGGTCTTCCTATGACTAGAAATTTGAACAGTGGTGTGGCTCATACTCACATTGATACCATCCCAGGAGAAATCTGTCCGTGTTTGCTAAAGAAAGCAAAGGACAACATTGTGTTAGTGTAACAAACAAGTTGCAAACAGCCATGAATCTCTCTAGTAGTTTGCCATAATCCACAGCCACTACTTCATCTGATGTATTAAAAAAACTTGTGTCTTTCAAGCCGGTTTCATTCCTTGCTGTTGATTGTGGTGCCTATAGGTATCACGGTCTTTTGAAGGTACAATAGCAAATAGGATGATATAGAGAGTAAGAGAGAAAAAAGCAAACACCTTTCTATAAGGCTCCCCTTCTAACAGCTCTGCTAAATATTGCAATGCTGGTACCACTGCGTGAGAGTTGCACCGCTTTGAGACTAATACAAGGAGGAGCAACACCACCTACGTATTTTGAGTATAATACCGCAAGTTATAGAATTGTTTTCTGCTGAAATTATTTTCTTCTGACTTTCAGTTTCTCCATTCCAACCTATTCTCCCCTTGCAAATCAGATCTGTTTCTCACATGAGCCTTTAGAATACCAATTCATAGTGTATTTCCTTCAGCTGGGAGGACTCACCTTTCAACATCTTGGTTTTGGGATGTGGACACTCAGGAAAATTTAGATTAATCAATTACACCAATAGTATACATATACCTACAGGCTTGTCAGAACTGCCACAGTTTTTTTGATGTTCTGTTCCACTCCAGTCATGACTGATCACTTTCATTTGCAAATTCTTACTCACTATGGATATTCTGAAGGGAGTGACTCAACTTTATTCAATGCAAGCCAAACTGCACAGGTATGAAAGTCTGATCGTTGGGTACACACTGACATTCTGGTCCTCTCCCAGATGATGCCCCAGTGAAGCACAACACCCATTTCTGAACTCAGAAAGAATTTAAACTTTCTAATCCCCGTGGGTAAGTGGGTCTGGGACAGGCACTCACCTCAGTGGAAGGTCGATGGAAGCTGCTGCCATGGAGTGAACTGGTGCTGTCCATATTGATTTGGTCTACATCTTTCAGTCCCTTCCAGTCTACTGCAATCACCTCATTCCCTGTGGGAACACATCTAGTCAGGCTTCTGAATGCCACTACAATTTGTTCTAGAAGTCTTAAGCCAAGTCAGCTCAGCATACAAGAGAATCACTGAGTTTAAGGCCACAGTAGCCTTAAATCAGACTTTCCCATTTTCATCAGACCACCTGTACATCATCAACCAATACATTTCACAAAGTGATCTCCATATGAAAATTGGTAATTTGTGTTCTTCTCAAGGATAATGTATGCTTGGCTAAAGCACAGCTCCCCAGGAAAAAAAAAAAAAGAGCACCTAGTCATGATGTGTGACTGAGAAACAATGAATTCTTTTCATATCTTGTTCCAATATTAAACCATCATCACTTAAAAAGGCACTTTATAATTTGAATTGGTCTGACGAACTTAGAGCTGCTGGTGCCCTTGCACTGCTATTCTCAGCAAGATTAAAGACCTTTTTAATACCTGCCTTTAAATTTCAGGAAAGTTATTCATACACTTGCTTTTCTTATTGACAACTAAACAGGCTGAGATCTTGAGATTTCTTACTGTAGAGAGTTTTTCCAGCCCCCTTAATAAATCTGTGTCTCTTTTTAAAAGACTTCTCAAATTTGTCAGTTCTTCCAAACATGGACATAAAAGCACACACAGTAACACAGGACTGCTCTCACCCTTCCTGCTAATAGAGTTAAAACTCACTGGCTGCTCCTCTTCACATTAATCCATTGTACCATAATCTCTAAATGCGAAGTACGACACTATAACTAGTCAGCCAAATAACCAGGACTGCTCTATCCAGACAGCTATTTACTGTGCCTTCAGCCTTTGTGCCATCCTCAAACTCTCTTAAAAGTTATTTGCTTCCATGTCATGGAGGAAAAGGTTGCAGTGTTTTAAACTGAGCCTTTTGGAACCTGGCAAGAAATATAGTTCCCAAAATGATCATCTATTCCTGGGATCAATTCCGCAATCTCTAATCTATTTGAAATACATGCTATTGGATGTGAATGATTCTAGTTCCATTAGCTTTTAGCTTTTTATTTACTCTTCATAGCAAATTTCTTCTCCACAGACATCTGCAAATCCCCTTGCTCGTTCTAGCAGATCTGGCATATTTACACTAGTTCATCATTGCACTTCCCAGGTAGAAATGAGATGTGGCTCTCCACCCTACACAGGTCTGCAGGAGGCATGCAGGCACTTATGGATGAGAAGCCTGAGGCACCATCAGCTAGAAATCAAAATGAAAAAAAAATAACTTAGTCCCTTAAAAGGGCTAAAAATTCTGAAATGAAAACCAGCAGAAAGCAAATGCTATTTAAGTTGGTGTCCACCACACCTTCGCACCTCATCGTTTCTGCTGTGCAAGATGATCTCTCTTTCTGAAAGAACCAAGGCATATTTACCCCTTCACACTCGAAGTATGTCCCTGTTCATCAGGATAATTAGAACCAAGTGCTTTAATAGCATCCCCCATATGCCTCTGACTAGGCTGAGTAAAGTTGCAGGGAACTTAAAAGGAGGTTCCTGTACTGTATGCTACAAAGAGGAGCATAGAGGTCAGACAGAGACATACTTCAGGAGGAGGCAGTGCATGACTATGATGAGCATGACAGAGACCACCTTTCAAGATTGTGATCCTCTTGACTGATTTTCTTGAAAAGTACGTGCATGTGTTTGGCCCTACTGAGCTCAATTATTTATTTCTAATTGTGATTGATATTAACCACAATCAATTAATGAGTTATACCTCTAGAGCTTAACTTGTGCTAAAGTCTGATCAGATCATTTGGCTACCATTTGCAGGCATCCCCCTTCACAGGGCATAACGTTGGGTTGTGTGATAAAAGCTCATCTGCACACCCACAAAGGAGATTAGAGAGACAACAGCATGAGGGTGAGCCCAAACAGCACCCTGCCAGGCTTCTCTCAGTCCTGTCACAGGAGCAGTCAAAGGTCCATCTCCACAGGCTCAGAGATGCATAGAGGAACAACAGCAGGTGGGAACCCTGTCCAGGCCCCTCCCAGGACTGTGCCAGGAGGTCCTTAGCCCCAGGGTCCAGGGGAAAACCCATCAAGATGAGTCAGGGTGAGAGGCTTTCAGAAGAAGCTTCTTAACTGAGTGGAGCAGTTACTGCCCAGGAGCATGGGATGCAAGAGAAAAGCATTTGGGAATTTGATTAGATTTATGTGATGTTTAGGGGAAGAACCAACAGCAGGGAAAGGGGAAGATCTAGGTGGTTTGGGGATGAACAAATGTGAAAAAATAAAGGGGCTGGTAGTATGTAGACAGGTTGCTGATCAGTATTATTGTCTGGCCATTCCCTGTGCTTGTTCTGTGCAGTCTGACATGTCTTCTTGTTAGATTCCATATCTACCTATTTTCTTGCATGAAGGACATTATGTTCTGGGTGCATGTGTTTTGTGATGGAGGTCTAAGTGCCAGGAACTAGAGAGACCGGAGTGAGTGAAATCAACTGGAGTGAGTGAGGGTGTGCAAATGAATGCAGGATCACCAGCTAAAATGAAGATGAAGTGATCTGGGTGCCAGATGTGTGCCCCTGAGGGTGAGACCCACAGGATGAGTTGGCTGCCAGAGGGATCAGGAGTCCCAGCCGCCTGTCACTACACTCTGTCCTATACTCTTAGCTGTTTCTGAGCATAGTGCCATGGCCCTTCTGTAAGTCTGGATAGACATCCTGGCACACAGTGCAGAACAGGCTGTGAATGCACTGAAGAACCCCCCCCCAGCCAAAGAGAGAGAGACCAACCTCAGGGAGTCTGGTGCTCAGCACATGCAACCTGACAGCCCCCAAGCCTGGCAAATGACACTCAACCTTTGTTTTCAGTTCTGCTAGCCCACTGACAGTTTCCATGAAGCATTAGACTGTGGAAAATACTAATATAATTCTTGCAGATGGTGGCATCACATAGTTGAAGAACATTAACATCAAATAATTATTTGTCTCAAAGTCCACACCTGTTCTGTAATAGTAGAACTAAAGGCCTATAAAATTTATTACTGTTTTTTTCCAGCTGATGTATCTTATCTACCTAGACAAGGGAAGAGAATGAGTAATATGTGATCTTGCATGCACTATAGTCATAAAGACTGAATAATTATTGAAAATTCTTGGTCTAAACAGTTTCACAGGTACTAAGAAAAAAATAAATATATTGGGAGAAAATAACTTTTTAGTATCTGTTAAATGTTTTTAAATGCAATAATATCTGCTGAAGAGTTACAACATCACACACTGGTTGAAAAGGAAATCTCTGGGTTCTAATTGGCATTGGGCCCGGGGCAATCTTACCTCCTCTTATTGAAACTTGGATAAAACTTAGTGGGTTTTTTTCTTTTCTGCAAGAAATAGCAAGAGCAGCATTATTCCACAGACATGAAAGATCAAGCTCTGCTCTTACAGATGGAAGGAAAGAAACATGGAAAATCAGAAAGAAGTATAGAGAGTGAAGTGGGAAAAGAGAAACTGAAAGCATTACATTATATTTTAGTATTGTTTTTATCCAACCTCTTGTTAATCTCTGGGGGTTTTTTCTTTCATAATGGTACTTTTCTTCTCCAATATAATTTCTTTTCTCTTATCTATCTTCCATTCCAGCTTCTGCTAATCATCATGACTATTCCATTTGTAATTCTATCATCAATCACCTCTTACAGAACAGTATTTGCTCCTCTCCATATACAGCTGATAAGCATTTTAAAACATGAGTGGGTCATGAAGCTAATTTTAAAGTGGGATTTGTACAAACACAGGTTGCTGAATTTCTCATTGAAATGTTCTGAAATGAGAAGATGAAAGTTAAAAGATAACTGTGTTTCTGATTTCCCTGACATGGTTTCTGTATGGTGTGTATAAAAAGGACATAGAGGGCTTTCATTTTCATTTAACTTTTTAAAGATTTCTTGATTTTTTTAAAAAAAGTAATATTTGTTTTGGTTTTTTTAACATCATAAATTCCATCCTTGCTCTGGAAGACTCAGTAGATGACTGAAGAACAAGTAGGAAGGTAATTACATGAAGTAGTGAGATAAAACCAAGGCAGTTGAAATACACAAATACATTAAGCCAGACTGTTTGCTTTGTATTTGTATTTGTATTTGCCAGACATGGTTGCTTTGTATTCGTAACACTAATTTGATTTTAAAACTCTGACAAACACTCATTAGGAAAAGATGTCTCCATCACAACTGAAGTAATGTTCCAACTCAAGTCCTCTAAGCCTTTGGGGAAAAAATATCAGTCCTCTTTCTGTTACAGTACTGTTAAAAATAAATCTTTATTTTTACTTTAAGTCAGGCCTTTCTAAAAAAGATGAAAAACATTTAAAAAGGAAAAAATATGGGGGAAAGAGAATATCCTTTTCCTACTTTTTTTCTTTCTTTTCAGTATCATAACTTTGGACTCTCAGAAATCAGAACACATGGACTAAGCATTCCCAAGCAATATGAAAAAATGCACATTTTGATGCACGCAGGAAAGATCCAAGAAGCCAACTGGATGACTGTATCCCACCTTGCCGATCTAATATTACTACTTTTTTCAGTAGCTCATTTTGCCACATACTTTAATTTATCATGAAAACACCGAACTTCTTAGTTAGACATATTTTCTGTTTCTTTGTATTTCTGTGATCATAGGAAATTTGCCTTGTATTGAATTATTTATTACTTAATCTAAACACGTCCACTCTCCTTGCACTTCCTCTTGAAATTTTCTCAATTCCTATTACCACTGTGTATTCATTGATACTATATTTGGTATTTGTGCCTGTATTTTGTTCATTTAACAAGACACATGCTTGAATCAGGCATCTGTATCTATGCAGAAGCTTTTAATAGTCTGTTTTGTTATAACTTCTGTGCTGGATGCTAAACATCATCTCTAATTTCTGTGTTTATTTTGTTCCATACTAAATAAACTAATGCAATTTTAGAGTCTTAAATTCTGATGTTAACTTCCTGACATGATGGTGGTGAAGATGTACAACATATACCAAGCATGTATTAGTGTCAATCGCTTTTGATGTGTCATGCCAATTAGCATAAGAAACATTAATTAAACAGTGAATTTCCAGTGCCACTATTATCCACTGTCAGCAAACTTTCTTCTGTTTCTCAAGTTATACTTTCCAGCAGAATACTATCATATTGGTGGCCAATGTTAATGTTGGCAAAGACCAATATTTAGAGTAAATGGTTCAATTATTCTTTTCCATTCCCTTCTTTTTCCTGAACAACTAAGAAAACAACAAATGTAATTGCAGTAATTATGATCAGTCTTTAAATTGTTCTTTCCCTGCTATCAATTTTCATGATACTCGTGGGAGTGTAGTATCTTTGTCAAACACAACATCATCACATCCTGTCAAATGTGGTTGAAATAAAAGCAGTTAAAGCTACTGGGAAGGACTGACGGATGGATAGCATAATCACAGAAACCTTTTCCTTCCCCGCATGCTTTACAGAGAGCCATTCAAAGCTAGCCAAAAGGTCAATACCAAGGAAAGGAATAAACCTCTGTCAGGTGAACTGTCCCTGAGGTGAACCTCAGATGGAAGCATCAAATTCTCTGAGGTAAAGCTGAGAAATTAATCAATCTGAGTTATTCATGTAACTGTGGAATTATTGTAGCTTGTACTGCATGTGGAAATATAGAAATTAGCTGCTTTTGGCACCTACCAACAGAATAACTTCTGGAAGAGGAACAGAAAAAAGTCTGCTTTCATGGATGAGATATAATATGGCTGAACAGTTTGATGTTCATCAAGGCAGAGAAATATATTGGTCTCCACAAAACAGGTGTCTGAAATTTTTCAACAGAAATAACACCTACAGCTTTGAGATTTCTGTAAGATTATGAATCAGATGGGCAGTTCTCAAGATCATTGCTTGGGATTTGGGTAATCTAAATTCTTTTCCAGACCATTCTGCCTCTTTCTGCAGGTAGGTCCTTTTTTAGAGCTGTTTAGGAAATAAAATCAATGAACAAAGCTCCAACACCAACGTTTTTCTTCTTGACTGGAAACACCTTCAAACCAATAATAAAGGCTTCTGCATACTGTGCCTCACAATTAAAAGGAGATGAACAGAGAGCCTGATGTTAGACACAGGCAGTCTGTTCTGAGAAGCAGGCATGTCATTTAAGCTAAGGAGGTACTGCAAAATGAAACACATCCAATTAACACAATTTCAAAAAAAAATCTCAAAGCCCTGTCTCATTTGCAGAACAAGTATCAGCCAGCATGAACAGTGTCAATGGGTTTATCCTCATTCTTCACTGCATCTCTGAAGTGCAGAGAATGTGTCCCCAGGGGCCTCATTCAGCACAGTAAGTATGAAAACGTCAATATGAACCAAGGTAGCAGCCCTTTTTTGCTGGCCTATAGCCAACATTACAGAAGCAATATGCAGCAGGCAATTTCATATATTGCTTTCCATATGTGTTTCAATTTTAATCTCTGTGGCCAGTATGTCCCATGGGCACTGTCCTAGAGCATAAGAATACCTTTAGTTAGGACATCTATGTCCTGTAGTAGCATCTCTACCAGTGGGGAAGAACCATGCCAAATACTACCCAGAAGCCAACCAGCATATCACAATGCGCCTTTCTCCCTGAACTCCTTTCCCTGCCCCCTGGAGCAGAAAGAAACTGGTGTCACTACTACTCTTGCCTCCAGAACTACTGCCACCACAGCTGCCGCTGACACCTCCATCCTCCTTGCAGCTGGAGTGTAACCCTGCACAAAGCAGAAGCCCAAGGGCACTGAGGGCCCTGCCTGTACCCCATGTCCACCTGGTGAATCGGGGCCACACTTCCATCAGCTCCTGCTGTCCTCAGGTTCTGCAACATGTCAAAGGACTTGGGAAGGGAACAGCATGGAGCCTTACCCACCCTCTTCACCCTTTTCCTCCCCCTCCCTGATGTCACTGTACATATGAAAAGCATACAGATAGTCCCTCGCCCTTCCTTTTCCCCAGGCTCTCCCATTCATGCCACAGCTCTCCCAGGATCTCTCTTCTTCCTCAGCACCTCCACACATTTTTCATCTTCTGTTTTCCTGCCCCTGCCTGTTCCTGGGCCAGCCTTGCTCCATGCCCTGCCCCATGCAGCCTGGGACTCTTCCCCTCTTCCAGCCCCCCTGCACCCTCCTGGACCATCTCCCAAGCATTATTGTAGACAAACATCCAGAAAACATCCCAGATGCCCATCCCCATTGCCTTGCCTGTGTGGAAACACTGGGATGGATGGAGGAATGGGGGTCCCTCACCCCAGGAATGCTCTCAGTCCCTCTCTGTGGGGTGGGCAGCACCAATGCCAAGGTGATGTCAACACGCCAAGGCAGAGCTCCACCGCTGCACCTCTGGGCCCACTACCACTCCCCAGCCAGCAGGATGAAGTGGAGGAAGAAGCAGAACAAGAGCCTGCTCAAAACACCAGCACATGGGGGGCAGCAGCAGTCTGTCAGTTCCAGGCTCCACTCTTGTTACCTGTCCTCCCCCTCAGCTGTGGGGTATCACTCTGGCAGCCCCAGAGTAGACAGCCAGGTGGCTACATCCTTCTCCACCACACCTATCGCACGTGTGGCCACAGTCCCCATCAAGCATCTGGTTTTGGAACAGAGCCAGCCAGGAGGCACTGAGACTGCTGCCTCCCTCTCATCACCCTCCCCAAAAAACAAACTGTGGGATTTTCCAGAGGCAGTGATGCCCTAGGCCATGAGAATGGCCTCCAAGCCATAGTAGGTTTTCTTCCTGGCAACACAAATGACTCCTTGGGAGGCAATGGGTAAAGGCTCATGGTGCAGGGCTCCTCATTCTCCTCAAGCCCCGCCAGGTGCTGGGTGTAGAGGTGACACTAACTTCTGTCTCACCCCTCTTCTCAATGCTACTCTCCTCATTATAGTTCCCTTGTTTGCCATGAAGAAGCTGGTATTTCCCATCAGCCCTCTCCTGCAGGGCTGCAAAGGACATCTCCCTCTGTCAGAGACTCCCCATCCAGACAGTTGGGGCAGGTACATGGAGTAGAGAGCTGTAGAGTCCTTCATCATTCACCATCAGGAATCTTCTTGTACATCCAGAGCTCCTCAAGGGATATTCATGGCTTTCCTTGCTGAGCCTGGGACACTTCTGAATTGACTGCTTTCTGGCCCAGGAAAAGGTCATGAGCCCTCCAAGCAGTGAAGGATGGAAGTGGTCACAACGTAAGCAGATACCCTGTCCACGTGGGGGAATCCCACACAGGGAAGAAGAGGCCTGTTACAAGGAAAAACTGTTACCTCTCATGCCTCCTTCCTCTGTGCATTACTGCCTGGAGACCCAAACCCCCTCCACTGATAGCCCTCGTGTTGTGAACAGATATGGAGAGCATACCTATGCACCCAACATTTCCCGTCCCTTGAGAGAAGACAGACCTCCTCCACATCCCCAGAGGAGGCCACTTCAGGCCATGGCTGGACCCTCAAATACAGCCAAGAGGGCAGGGCTGGCCACAGTTAGCTGGGAAGAACGGGCCATCTATGAATGCTGTCATTTCTCTGTGAAAGTCCAATGGTTCACCCATCTTTGCATCTTTGCTTGCTCCAGGCAGCACTGAATTTTAGGTCCATGGCTGGGGGGTGGGGGACGACACAGGCCACTATCTTTGATGAGACGTTCCCTGTCTGAGGGACTACTTCCTTACCAATCCATTCTTTTCCATGTCAGTGACCCAGTGCAGCTGCCAAGAATGTCTTGGCTTCCTTCAGATGTACAGGGCAATGAGGGAGAAACTGTTCCCAATCCTAGAAAGCCACCAGCAGGGCTTTAGATGCCCTCACCAGACAGAGCACCACAGCTCCCTAAGCAACTGGGGAAAATGACAAAGACCTGCTGGCAACGGAGACTGCAGGGGCTGAGCTCACCAGATAGAGCTGCTGCCACTGAGTGCCCAGCCCTGCCCCAGATTTCCCACCCCTGTACCTGTCAGAGTGAAGCCACAGCTCACCATCACAACCACCAACACCTCCACCTCTAACTCTGCCCCATGATTTCCCTGACTGCCCCTGAGGACATTTGCACCTACATGCAGCAACCTTCAGGAGGTGCTTGATGTTCATGAGGCCCCTCTGATCCCCAAAGGTCTATCCCACCCCCTCTGCTGTCAGGGGGAGAGCTCTTGCTCTCTGCCAGGTGCACTGGCTGGGCTGGGCTGATTGACCTTTATTTAGCAGGAGAGGGACAAAAATGTCCCAGGCCACAGGCTTTTGAGTACTACACGGACCATAGGCTCACAGAAGTCTGCAGGCTCCTCAGACCCCCATCATGCTGAGGGACAAACTCTGCCACCTGCTAAAGGCTAATTGTTCTGAGAAGAAGATGCAGCTGACCCTTGCCATGGCAGATTACAGGCTCGTCTTCATCACAGAGGGTCCTATTCAAGGAGGGAAGGGGACCCAGGGGGTAGAGTGCTTCCCTGTACCATGGGGACCACAGCTCTGACTACAGAACTTGCTGGTATACAGCACTGCTGGTACCACTGGCACCACCACTGCTGGCCAGCAGAGTCCTCATCCCCATTCTCCCTCCCTGCAAGTGAAACATCTCAAAATCCCATCAGTAAAGCCCTTAAGATGGAGGGAAGGTCTCTGCAGGGGCTGGGTATTCTCCTTGCTTTGGGCAGGGGGGCTCTTCACTGTGTTCCTGCAGATCTTCAACAATCTAACTGCCAAGCCTAGTTGCTGCAGTGGTAGAAAAACCCAGTCTGCTTTACCTGCCTCATTGATAAAGTCTCATGCCACTACCTGTGGTGGAACAGCAACACTGTTCACCTTAGAAATGCAACCCAAGGTGCTAGAAGTCACTGAGGACACACCTGTCACCTGATGTGCCTTTCACTCTATATAGAATGGGGGTCAATAATCCAGTTGATGTCTGTATCCTAAAACCACGCTAGAACATTTGTAATTCTTCTAGCCAGTATTTGCCGCCTTTGTTGGTCTGGTTCCTCCCAAGTGCTATTCCCAGACAAGAACTTTAAAACGTCCCACTGAACTGCACTGGCAGGGATAAATATCAGGCCACAGCATGTGTCCATCAGAAGATCACACCCTGGTGTAAACTACATACAGAATCACAGAATCGTAGGTGTTGGAAGGGATCTCTGAAGATCATCTTGTCCAACCCCCCCCTGCTTGAGCAGGTACACCTAGAGCAGGGGGCACAGGACTGCGTCCAGGTGGGTTTTGAATGTCTCCAGGGATGGAGACACCACAAGCTCTCTGGGCCCCCTGTTCCACTGCTCTGTCACCCTCACCGTAAAGAAGTTTTTCCTCATGTTTAGGTGGAACTTCCTGTGTTCCCACTTGTGCCCATTGCCCCTTGTCCTGTCATTGGGCACCACTGAAAAGAGCCCAGTCCCATCCTCTTGACAGCCACGCTTCAGGTATTTATAAGTATTGATAAGATCCCCCCTCAGTCTTCTCTCGTCCAGGCTGAACAAACCCAGGTCTCAGCCTTTCCTCATAAGGGAGATGCTCCAGTCCCCTGACCATCTTGGAAGCTCTCTGCTGGACTTCCTCAAGCAGTTCCCTGTCATTCTTAAACTGGGGGGCCCAGAACTGGACGCAGTGCTCCAAATGTGGTCTCACTAGGGCAGAGTAGAGGGGGAGAATAACCTCCCTCGACCTGCTGGCCACACTCCTTTCAATGCACCCCAGGATACTGTTGACTATGTACATGACTATACTTCCTCCATCTGAATCTGAGTAGCAGAGCGTAAGCCACCCCTGGCTGAATGGCACCTGTTTCACACAACAACATGTTGTAAGCTTATTTTTCTCACATCACCATCCATGGTGCTCACTGCTCCCTCCTCTAGGATGAGGCTGGCCTACCAATAATTTAACAACCTGTTAAAAATATAAGCTTTATAGCAGCTTCCCAGGACCTCTGCATCAACACATGAAAGAACAGCCATCGTCTCCCTTGTCCCAAAGGTGCTAGAAGGTAGAGTAGGAAGTTGTGGGCCAAGTCCTTCTCCTCCAACTATATGATGGCACCAAGGCTGTGGAGGAATGTGACAGAACAAACAGGATATTCTCAGGCTGAAGAGGCTGGCTGCCCTCAGGAATTCAGTGGGTGCCACATGCAGCAGGGTGTGGAAGAAGTTCAGGTCCAGCACACCATTGCCTGGTTGCAGACCCAGCTCCTTTGGGAGACAGATCATAGCATTTGCATCTTCCAGAAGTGAGATGATAAAAACATATTGCTTGCATCCTTGCAAAGGGTACTGCTTCTCATATTGGTCCACAGCAGAGACAAGAAGGAGGAAGGACTATGTGAAGCACACTTCTGTTTGGATAACATTGATTTCTGCATTTGCCATGCTCTGAACAAAAGCACCCAATGACTGACCAGGACTCACTGCAGCTCCTTCCTACTGTGGCTGAGATCTCAAAAACTCTCCATCACATGCCCAGTAACAAAAGTCCAGGCTCTCCAAGACTGCCAGGCTGAGCGTCTCAGGAGTGAAGAGCTTTGCTTCTCACGAAAGGCATGACAGTTCTTCTGCTAAAAAAATTGGGACCTCTGCAAAGGGAGGGACTGCTGCACAGTATTTCTCCTCAGCACAGATTACAGCAAAAGCTATAATGTAGCTGAAGTCTGTCCCGGTATATGTGGTCCTCTCAGGCCAGAGCCACATGATTCCAGTCCAGAGCATGAAACTGTGTATGATCTATGACCACAGAGAGACAGGCTGTCTTTAGCTCTCCTCCTCCTGGTCCTTCAACCAGGAGAAAGTGTTTAACAGAGTAGGTAATGGCTATTTTATGGGGACCCCGAGGCATTCAGTTTTAACTCCTTCATGGGGTTTCTCCACCAGATTTGTACAACTGGAAAGTGCTTGTTCAAGCTCAACAAGGTCCTTCTTGGCTTCAGAAAGGGAGTGAGTCAGAGCTGCCCTATTCCAGCCATTGCCACTCCATCACCATCAAATCCTTTCTCTGTATTGTCTGTTAGGTCATGATGAGCCTGGTGCTCACAGCACTAAAGTTATGTGTGGTTATGTGGGTTCAACCCTGCTGACATGCCTCCTCACAGTCTGGTATCCAGGAGACCTGGCACACATGGGTCAACCGAGTCACATATATAGCATCTTCTCCTGCCCAAGTCAACTGGGTCAAGAGGTTTCACTATGTGTTTGGAAACAGATGCTAAGCAGGCAGCTAGCAACACTCCACAAGCTGCACTCCACACCAGTAACACACATGCCTTTTGTTCTGAGAGCCTACCTCTGTGCTACCAGCCACTTTCTGGCTACTAACTGAGATAAGAGGGAAGTTAAGAGATCTGAGTAGCTGCAGAGCTGGAGAGAACTGATGCAGCAACTTCTCCTTCAGGGAGGGTTCTAGTCATCAAACTATGAGTGCTGGCCATGCTTCAATACTGGGTCAACGCCCTGTGCCCTATCCCTGCAACACTGACCAGCCTCCAAGAGAAAGTATTGTCCTTCTGGATGGTCTTTCATAGTTCAGGCAGTCCAGCCTGGATTGTACAGGAATGCGTCTTCCCCCACCACCTCCAAGACGTCTGTCATTCTACAACACTGATCCAAGAGGCCTCTTGCAAGACCTTCTTGAACTACTGGTCTTTTACAAGGCTCTCCTCAGAACCCAGAAGCTCTATGGAGTGCTAAGTCCATCACAATCACCAGCAAGGGAGAATCTCCCTATGGAGCTCCAGCTGAACAAAATTCACCTCCATGTGCAGGCAGAAACTTCATCACTGCATGGAAGGATCGTCCCTGCAGCATCATTAAAACTGGGGACCACTAGGTGTATGAGTCTGGGTCAATCTCACACTGCTTGTCTGGTGTACAGTGTAGAACAGCCAGATTATACCACCGTCTCTTACCTCAGGCAAGCCTCCTCCAACACCCAGCCCCATGGAGATACCTCTGAGGTCTTGCCCTGTGACTCCCTGTCCAACTCATACATTACTTCAGTAAACTTTGAACAACCAGATGACCTCCCTTGAGAACACCTCTACACATTCATGCATCAATTGCTCAACTTCCTCACGCTTACATACAGTCATGACACATGGTTATAGGACCACTCATTGTCAGGAGAGGATGAGGAACCTGATGGCCAGTTTCTACTCTGAGCTAATTCCATAGACCACTGGGAACATCGGCTGGAAAAATCCTCCATCAAGCAGAAGGCACAAGTTTGTTCACAGGATCCCCTGACCCATGTCTCTTCTGCAATGAGAGGGAGACTGACACCTCTGTACATCAAGCATGCTAGTCTTCTGACTCCTCCAGAACTTGTTATTGAGATAATGGCTGCACTTCTTACATCTTGTACAGTTCCCATCCCAAGACCTACTAAATTCTGGGCCCTCTTTATGAACTTCCCTCTTTCTCATCAAGCTGGCTAGCTCCAGCTCCAGGAGGAGAAAAACCCAAGACACCAGCAACTAGCAGTACTATTTCTATTCCCTTGTTCTGGGCAGGGCATCACTAGGCAGCATCCACCAGTCCCTGGATACCATGGAAATACAAGGGTGCTCTGCTCAGTGTTACTGCCTGGTTCCCTGTCTTTCTGGTTTCAGCCTGTCAGTCTTTACCCTGTACTCTTTTCTTATTTTTCCTTCTTCCCCTCCCCTCCACCCACCATCCCAGTGATTGTCTTTTTTTCTCGCTGGTTTCTTTTCTTAGCTTACTTCTTTTCTGGGAGCAGTGGGAAAGTAGACGTTTAGTATTTGTTTGGGATGGATATCAGCTTGTCCCTAAAGTCCCTAAAGTGGGAGTCCTTGTCCCTAAAGTGGGAGTGCCACAAGAAAAACAGTAGTGATATTTTCCCAGAATACTTGTCCTAGCCTCCCGGAATTTACACCTCAAGCAGTTCCTGAGACAGAGATGTTACCTCTGTATTTAGTCATCTTTAAAGGAGTTTTCTTCTATTCATCTGTTCACTTTTTAAACCAAAGAAAACTTTTAGTACCCAGAGTATCCTATGCCAAGGAGTTCCACAATTTAACACTGCATTATATGAAGTAGTGCTGGCTTTTGTTTGTTTGAAACTTGCCGCTTGCTAGTTTCATTTGATGTCTAGATTCTGTTTTGAAAGAGATAATGAAATACTCTTTCCTCTTTATTTTTTCCATGCTGCTCATACCACAGAGAAAATTCAGGATTTTATAGATATCTGTTGTAACTTCCCCTCATCATCTCTTTTCCATCTTTATCTATTTAAATGGCTCCTCACATATAAGCCACACTATACCTTTAACTATCTTTGCTGCCCTTTGCTGAATCTTTTCTATTTTGATTATGTCCTTTCTGAAATGGGAATGGACAACCAAGCATAACACAGGATATTCAAAATATGGGCATAGCATGTATTTATGTATAGCATAATGATGCTTCTCATTTTATTCTCTATTCTTTCGCTAATTACTAACATTTGATTGGCATTTTCACTGGTACTGAGAATTCAGCTATGCATTATAACCTCAAGATCTCATTCTTTCATGAACAGAGTAAACTCAGAACCTCCATCATTGCAAATGTGCATCACTTTACATTTATCTACATAAAGTTTCACCCATAATTTTAACATCTAAGTCATTCAATACTGTGAAATCCTTTTGCAAATCCCTGCATACAGCTTTTTGTTTGCTCCCCCAAAGTATTATTGTCATTACCATACTTTATTACCTTGCTATTTATCCCCCCTTTTCATATCATTGATGGATATGCACAAACCTGGAAAAATATCCTGGTGAAAACTGACAATTTCATGCTAATCCTTGTTTCCTGTTTTTACCCAGATACTTAATAATTTCAGAAACTTCCCTTTCATCCAACAGCAGATTCATGATTCATGTCTTTAACAGCCTGGGGTGAGTCACCTTTACAAATTTGCAAAGCAAATCCAAGTAGACTATAGCCATTGGAGCTCCTCTTTGTCCATATGCTCGTTGACCCCTTCTAAGACTTGTAAGGTATGATATCCCTTAACAACAGCAGTGTTAACTCTTCCTCAGTATAACTTATTTGTCCATGCATGAGCTAATTCTGTTCTTTAAAGTAACGTTTATTAGTTTGCCTGCTAGGCTTATCTTGTTTACTAGCCTACAGTTTCCCAGATGTCAAAATCATTTTTAAAACTGGCATCACGTGAGGTACCTTCCAATCTTCTTGTACCAAAGCAACTGGAAGTCGTTACAAATCAAGATCAGTAGTTCAGGTCTTTCAGACTCAAGTTTCTCCAAAAGTCTTGTATGAATACCATCTGATGAATTGTTATTCCTTTGTCTATCTGCTCTACAACCTCATTTACTGAGGCTTTAATTTGAAGCTGATCTTCTGATGCATCCCCAACAAAGAAAAGTTCCACAGGATGAAGTTCCACAACTTCCTCCACAATAAACTGATACAAAATTGTTTTTTGTTTTTTTGAGTTTGGGGGATGGTGGGGTGGTGGTGGTGCTCTGCTATGGTCTTAATCTCTCTGAGTCACCTGAAGCCTCTTTAGTAGTAACATCATGCACTAAGTCCTAACCATCATGCAAGGCAAGGTACTCATCTTTTACAGGCTCTTTGAGTGGCTCCTGAAGTAAACATTTAATTTGCCAGCCTACACATAGGGTTAACTGAAGTCCCTGTTACTACTGAGTTTCCTGCCTTCACAGCTTCTTTGATCTTCTTCTGGCTGTCACGGTTTCCCATCACCATCCTGGCCAGTGATCGTAAATGGTCAGTAATATAATCCCTAAAACTATTTTTTCCACGTGGAATGTCAATGAACATGCTAGCCATTTAGATCCCCAAACTATTTTCTCCAACTGAGTGAAGAAATTTTGCACTGAAACTTTCCCCACAAGCCATGTCTGATCAGCATCTGTGGATACAACCACATCTCCCCAGAATACAGAAAGTACGTTTCCTTTAAAAGTCTAGCATACTCCTGGACTTGAGATCTTGGGGCTTAAACTCACAGAGAAACATACTGATCATCTAATCTGAACTCTTTAAAATAAGAGAGGCTAAAGGTATTCCATTTGTTAATTATAGTTTATGTTGCTGTGCTTGAACTAGAGCATTATTTTTTTTTAATCTTTATTTTTATGTGTTTGGGTGACAGAGGACTCAGTACAACTCTTAGTAAATTATTCCAATAGTTAAGTATTTTTATCATTTGATATTTTGCCTCATTTCCAATCTGAATGTATCTGCCATCTTTCCATCACATCTTAACTGTTTTCTGCTA
Source organism: Phalacrocorax aristotelis (assembly GCF_949628215.1). Taxonomy (NCBI): domain Eukaryota; kingdom Metazoa; phylum Chordata; class Aves; order Suliformes; family Phalacrocoracidae; genus Phalacrocorax; species Phalacrocorax aristotelis. Next base: position 133,070,446 of record NC_134276.1, on the reverse strand, counting down.
GGTTGAAGAGTCAGATAGTTTTGAGGGTTTTTTTCTTCACTCAAACACTTAGAGAGTCACTTCTGTAAGTTTTTATTCATAGTTCCATGTTTATTTTCTGTCCATTCTTCAGAATTACAGTACTTTTCAAAATTATAATAATAGAATTAGACAAAGTAGATTAAAAAGAATTTTTTCACAAGTGCCAAATGGAGAGAAAATATAACCTTTCCTCCTCCTGTTCAATATTCAGCTCTTAATAGATCAAACAATCACATTAGCTTCTTTGGCTGCAGCATCACAATAGTAGCTGTTGATCTACTGATTATCTGTTCAGATATCTATAATCTTTTTCAGTGTGACTGTTTTCTAACATAGAGCTCTGGTCCTGTAAATACTGTTCACAATCTGTCATTAGAGATATGAACTCATATTTGGTTAGACTGAAACACAGAGTCTGTCAAGATTCAGTACTCCAGATGAATCAAACTGTTCCATATCAGTGATTTACCCTTTTAATTTGTATTTTCATTTTTAGCAGTTCTTCCAGTCTTCGTAGATTCTACCACCTTTATCAGTATTTTAGGTTTCCCTCGGGATTTTGAGCAATATGTTAAAATCACATGGTACTGACAACTATATTGAGAATTGTATGATCACGTAAGGAACATAAGCTTTTCAACAATGATTCTTTGTTACTATTTTGCTATCTGTTGAATTTTGATGCACTTAAAATGTATTGTATTCATATATTATCAGTCAAAGAATCACGTGGTACTAAGTCTGTTGCTAACTGATCAGTAGTTTTATATCTTACCAATTTGGTATTTTAAATCTATTACCTTGATTGTAGGTAAAGGTACTTCTATCACAGAAGTACTTGTCTGCAAGGAGTCTCATAAAAGTCATGAAATGAAGTTAGCTTGACAGGATCTGTTTTGCTTAAACCCATTCTGACTGGCATATCGTCCTTCTAGTATTTCATTGGGAATTATATCAGATTGACTAAATTCAGTACCTAGGTCATCTCACAGAAGTTTTGAAGTTGTGATAAAACCCCCGTTTTTCAACTCCAGATCTTTCTCACTACTTGAAGACTTATTGAAAAACAAAGCTTTGACTTTTTATGCAACTGCTTAAAAACACTTGAATGCAAGCTATCTTGAATTGACTGTTATAAGTATCACTGTAAAATCATGGTTGTTTGCTGTTGGAGAGTATATCCTTATTAAATGAGCTAAAAACTATTTTTCTCCTACTTCCCCCTAGAAAACAGCCCTAAAATATTTATTATTTAGTTCACTTTTTCTGCTTCACATAAGTCTATAAAAGTCAGACTCCCTATTTTATCATGTCAATGAAATACTACTCATTACTTCCATTTTTCCATCAGCTCCTTTGTAATTTCTGTCATAATTCTCTCATATTACTGCCCATAAGAGTTCCCAAAGTCAGTATGTCGTCCCTCAGTTCTGTTCCTCAAAATCAGCTTCGTTGCGTTTGCCACAAAAAAAAGAAAAATACAGTCTTAGGTCAATCAGCAACATGCCAAAGACTGGTTTCTTATACTAATGACCATTGCTCATACACTCACCTTGCACATGTTTTTTAGTTTGGTTTCCTCAAAAAGCTAGGCTTATGCAATAATGCTACTTGTTAGCCCTCTCCCCACAACAACTGCGAAACCACTAGCCCTTCTCAGTAACCCTGACACGCTCCATGACAACTGGCTGCTAGGTCTGGGAGACAGCCTCTGCTCAGATCCTTCCTGCAGAAATAAGTTCTTATCTCAGAGTTCTCTTTAGTTGAGTTTTTAAAGCAATCAGACTGAGAACTGGTTGAAAGAAGAAAGACCGGGCTGGGAAGAAGCAGGAGTAATGAAGTGAGACCAAGTACAAAGCAGCCTGATCTGGACAGGAAGGTGTCCCTTCATCCCCCTGTTCTGCTTGTCTCTCCCCCAGGTAAGAGAGGAGCAAGATACCTGGATGCCCTACTTCATGTATTCTCACTATTTTACCCACATTGTCTATAAAGTGGAGGTTTCTCTGTGCTCCTTCCTCTTCCACCTGTGTGCATGCAAGTAAATAAATATCTCCCTAATGCCATGACTCAACTTCCTTCTGGATTACCATTTCCTCTCCTAGGCTTCTCCATCTCTTTCTTTCTTTTCACTCACTCACATGTTGAAAGTGAAGGAGGGAGGAACTGGACACTGGGCCCGCTTGATATGATGTATGTATGCAGACTGGATGTCTCACTTTTTCACACTCCAAGTGCATAGACTACAGTTGCCATACCAGACCTCACCACACTCCTTCAGGTCTGTGGGGGGATGAGTAAGGAGAACAAGGGGATGTTCACTGATCCCTCCTAGCTGCTTACCCCCTCTCCTGTCAGTCTCCTATACTCTGCTGAATCTAAAGTGGCTGGATTAGAAGTGGGCGGTTGTCAGCTCCATTTCTCCTACTGTGGATGCTATGAGCCATTCATTTACACTTAGTATAGCACATCCAGGGAGAAAGCAACATAGAAAGTATGTACTCCTCCCTGTGACAGTACACTGACCATTCCCTGTAGAGGGGAGTTCAGCAAACCAGCTAGCTGCCTTTAGCAGGTCAGATTTGACCCAGAGACTGATAAATGAAAAGCACTGTCTTTTCCATTCTGCATGGCCTACCCAGTGACTGATACTCTGTGTAGGAGCATAAACCAGCTATCACTCGAACAGTTTCTTGCAAAATTGCCAGACCAAGCAAACACGAGGAGGACTTCGGCTGACTGCTGGGGTTATTATAGTGAGGAAGTTTGTAGCACACAGTACTCTCAGTAGTTAAAGGAAAGCTGTGATGGGGGCAAGGTATAGTAGGAGTGAACTAATGACATGTAGAAGACCTGGGGTCCTCTGGCAGAACATGACTAAAGCACCAGGTCAAACCTGACTCAGAAAGTCAACCACTCCAGGCTTTAGATCCTAAGCATAGGATCACAGGATAATTCAGGTTGGAAGGCACCTCTTGAGGTCCAAACTCCACCTGAAAACAGAATCAGCTATGAGGTTAGACCAGGTTACTTAGGGCTTTATCCAGTCTGCTCTTGAAAACCTCAAAGAATGGACACCACACAACCCCTCTGGGAAACCTCTTCCAATGCTTGACACTCCTCATGGTCAAAAAGTTTTTCCTGATATCCGGTGTGATATTAGTTTCTCTTCCCCCATACTCCAAAATTACTATTAGTTTTTAATTTCTTTGAATATTTTTCCACCATTTTATGTCACTTCACAAAACAGGACTGCTGCAGGCTTCTGTGCAAAGACACAAGAGAAATCAGAGACACCACTGGGAAAAAAAGAGAGCAATCTTGAGCTTAATAGGCTTGAGCTTTCTATTCATTTAAATCCATTCAAGGAATTAAGAGAGATCTTGTCACACTAGTCAGAACAGCCAGCATTAGGAGATGTATAAGCTGTGGTCAAAGGTACAGTTGCAATGCATTCAGATATCTATGTAGGCCTGAAATCTTAAATTTGGCTAATTCAGTCACTGACGATAATCAAGCTGATCTTTGCATTTAGTTGGCACTCAAGTTTCTACAAGTTCCCAGCTGGATTTTGCAGCCTTAACTGTGCAGCAACCCCAGTGAAAACCTCCTTTACATTAACTGAAATTGAGTCCCAGCTATCACGAGTATCCCTAGGCAGCTCTCTGGGAACTATGATGGGGTAATTATCACCAATATACAAACCTGACTTGTAGCTATTATCAGGGGTAGAAGCTAGCTGCAGTAGTGTAACTGCTATCATGCCATGTAACACAAAGCACATGTATGACATTGAGGTGTGAGTGGTGCATCTGTGGAGAAGGTGACTGGGTATCAGTTTAGCCTTTTAAGATCACTTTTCAGCTTTTTTCATGCCCTAGGAAATCCTAATCTGATCATTGCCATTTGATTTCTGGTGTCCTCTATAAGACTGGAAGATGTTATATGACTCCATTTCAAGTTCACGCATATGGAGCTGCTCTGTTATGACTCTGTCAATTACTTTGCCCCAGGGAGAAATAACCAGAAAACTCATATTTAGGAAGACAATGTAAAGTTGCACACTACTAAACATGTGCAAACTATGACATCTAAGTAGATCATAGTAAAATGTCCCTGTGGGAGATGGAGAAATCATGTGGCTTGCTTAAAACTAGAATGGAAAAAGGCCCAGACCAAGCTCAGGGCACAATCCTGCACTGGCCCTTGTGTGGTGAATAAACTAAATGCGACTGATTACAAGCTTTCTATCACTAATGCACTCCCAACCTGTTCAAAACCTGCTACATGCAAATTCCAAGGTAAAATCAATACAAGCGTACCACCCTTACTCTATCTCTAGGACCTACCTGGTCTTGGAAAGGCAATATGGAGCCTGTATATTGAACTAATTCTGCAAAAATCTAACTAGATACATTATACGGCAAGAACACAAAGCTCTGCTCACACTAGAGTGTTAGTTTCTAACCACATCCAAGAGCTCAGATGTAGCACTTAAAAGCACTGGTTTCCCAAAATAAGTCTGAAGAATCCTCTCAATAACTCCAGTAAGGCTGGAGTGAAAAATCTAGACTTCCAAATAAGAACTGTTCTGAACCAAGCTCCTTAGGTGGAGGAGTCCAAGTAAAACTCAAGGATCCCCCCTGCACTCAGTCCAGACTCTTGGACTATAAACAGATGAAGCCCCTACTGAAGCAAAACAATGTAAAAGTTGCACATGAAGCAGGCATCAGGCACTATTACTACATTCATATCGGGCTCCCATAGAGATTAGAATCACGGTTGTGCAATGCCCCTTAACACACACCTCCATAAGGTGGAAAATTCAAGGAAACTCAAAGAAAATTCCTCAGTTAACTGTATAAATAGGTCCTTAATGTCCACTGTGCTCTCACCATCTAGAATGAGCACATATTGAATAAACCAAAAGTCACGCTAATATGGGAAGTCCAATATCTGTACCACAAAGGTCTATATTTAAGGAGTGCAATTTGCAGACAAAGTGAATTTTCAATTGTCATTACCCCACCATTTTAATGCATAGATGCTCTTTTATATTTTCATCTATGCCCACATATCCATATGACATTTATAAATATATATATAAAAATATATATATTCTCATACATATATATGAGAATGATACTTGCAATAGCTCAGTTATACACGGCTTTTTTTGTAACACAGATTTCAAGTCACAGATGATAAAAATGCTACTATGCATAGGAACAAATACCTGTGTGGTTAAGTATGACAGCTTAACCACATTTTGGAGTGGAGAATAGATGTTACTAAACGAGTGTTTGTTCTTCATTTGAACAGTGTTGTGGGGAAAGGAACCAAGAATTAATGCTGCTAGTTCAGACACACAGTGATAAAAGGAGTATAGATAATTTGCCAGCTAACACAATAATAATGCCCTTGGCAGTGTGTATGCACAGAGGATATAGGAAAGGCAGGAGAGGGAGACAATACATGTTTTGATATGCTATAGCGACACAGATCCAGGTGAGCTTGAACAATCTGAAGGGAAATATTGCAGTGATCTTTGACATGTGGACATTACAAAAGACATATGAGGTTTCTTTAGGTCGTGAGGACATTTGAGACTGGTAAGGGACATGGCTAGATGTGGCAATTAAATCCCAAAGAAGTGACTGGAGTTTGTAGTTTAAAGTTTGCTGCTGCAGGAGTAGATGGTTCCCTGGAAGTGCTTACAAAGGGTCTTCCCACTGAGACAAGTGTCACAGTCCAGACTTTGGCACAGTCCCTCAAATTTATTCTGGGGAGGTGGTTCAACTCCCTTTCTCTCAGAGGTTTCCTTTTCCCACAGATGTCACAGTGCCTGTGTGGAAAGGCTTGAGAGACATGAACTACAAAATGAGCAGCGTTTTTCTCTCAGATATCATTTTGGTGGCTAGAATGACATGTCCCCACACAACTGATGTCTGTACATGTGGTTTGCACAGAAAGAAATTTTCCTGCAGGAAGGAAAGTGTGCCACAGGATGCTGTTTTTTACCTGTAGAGACCTGCTCTTAGGGATCAAGGGATCTTTTAGTATCTGCATGTGTGCAGGAGGGGATACCTAGGTTACATAGCCAAAAGGCTTGGGATCCTCTGCTGTAAAACATGTGTGGCCCAGTGAAAAGATGCGATTCCTCCCACTGTGTCCCCTCGCAATGGCTCTGCGAGAGGGAAGGGATTCAGTTTTGCTTGCTGTTCTCCATTGAAGTCTACGTAGGGGGAAGGTTGAGAGAAGAAGACGTGCAGATCATGCAACGCTATGTATACTCAGATAACAATAAACCTCTACCGAGCAAAGGAGGCAGCCGCCGGCCGCCTGATCCCGCCTGGGGAGGCACGCCCCGCACCCACCCGATTCTCCAGAGGCACCGCACTGACCCACATGTTCTGCGACCTTCCGCCACGGGTGACACGGGGAGACGTACCCCCAGCCCCGGGCACACCCCGCAGCCCCGCTCCCCCCGTCCCCGCTGCCAGCACCTAGGCCAGCGGCCGGGACTCCGCGGCGCCCCGCCACGCCGCGCCGCGGGGGACCGGGGCAGGGGGAGGTCGGGAACGGTCGTGCTCAGCTAATGGCGCTGGACGGGCCCTGGGCAGCCGGGAGGGGGTCTGCGACGGGCGACCCGCCACCCGCCGTGCCAGGGGCCGTCGTGCCGTTGCCCGGGCGGGGGCCGCCACTTCCCTAGCATCCTCTAGCGCCGTCCCCGCCAACGTCTTACCCACAGTGCGGGATCCGATGCAGCCCATCCCTTCGGCAGGGCTCCGGGGAGAGGCGGCAGCCTCAGCAGCGAGGAGGCGGAGGAGGAAGGGACCGAGGGAGGTCGGAAAGGAGCCGGTCCCTTCAGCGGGAAACGCCGGGGTGGCCGAGCCGGGACCGGCGCGGGGTCATGGTCAGGTACGAGCGCGGGGTGTCCCCGCCCGGGTGACACAGGCGGGAGGAGAGCCCCCGGGCCAGGCTGTCATCTGCCTCCGCCGCGCCTTCGCGCTTTGTTCCGCTCCCCTTGCAGCTGCCTCGCCGCGGCCGCGTCCCTGCCGCCGCCGTGCCCCCTCCACCCGCTCCCCCCTCGCCGCCTTCCCGACGGGGAGGCGGGCTGAGATTGGGTAAACAGCTCCGGCCCGGCAGCGCCGCTCCGATTGGCTGCCGGCCTGCGCGGCCCGGGGAGGCAGGGCAGGGCCGGGCCGGGCCGCGCCGTCTGTCCGCCCGGTCGCCCTCGGGGAGCGCGGGACGGGGCCGGCGGCTGGGCGGAGTCGAGGGCCCGCCCAGCGGGCGGACAGGTGCGGGCGCCGCGGGGCCGCTCCCGCCCGCACGGGGAACGGAGCAGGGCAGGGGCCGGCACAGGTGAGCGGCGGGCGGTGCCGCAGGGCGGGGGGGTGAGCAGGTGGGGGCGGGGGGGTAGTGGGAGCGTCCCCGGAAGAAGAAGCGAGGGGCGCTGGCTGGTGCGGGTTGCCGGTAACTACACTTGCCGACCCGACTCAATTACCGGCAGCCCCCTAGCGGCCGCCTCCCCCGGGGCGGGCCCAGCCCGGTGCTCTCCCTCACTCGCTGCCGGCTGAGCCGCAGCGGCCCGGCCCGGCCCCGGGGGAGCGGCCCCGGTACAGCCCTGCGAAGACTGCGGGAGCCGCCGAGGGGCGGACGGCTGCGGCCTGCGGAGCAGCCCTGGCCACGGGCTAGGGCGGGAGGACGGTGGTCTCCCCTCTGATCCGTCCCTGCCGGACCCCCGGGGAGCTGGGTCTGGCCGCAGGGCTCCGGACACGCAGGGTGCAGACGTGTGGCCCTGCCCTCTCCCCATCGCCCTGCAAAACGGTGAAAGAAGCAAGCTCAACACCATGTGGAAGACCGTTGAGGCCTTTCCCACATCCTCCCCGCTAACATGGCAGTGAGGAAGGATCTCTGCAGATGGGAAAGATGCTGTTAGGTTTGCTCCGTTCACAGCCCAAAGTCTACCTCACCTGATAGCAGCAACAGGCAGCATCCGCCTGGTCCTCTCCCCCAGCACCACAAACTCTTCCCAGGCTGCTCCTTCCACCTTTGCTCTCTGAAGTGCTCATGATTTCCTCCCTGTCCCTTTGTACTTCCTTCACCCCAAAAGCTTCACTGCTTTCTTCCACCAATCTCCAGTAACAGCAAATTGATATTTGCTGATCCCAAGTGAGCCATTTTGTTCTCATCCTTTGGCCTGGAAAATTCAGTTTTTGTTTGCATTGCTGAGAATTCACTCGAGACCGCTGAACAGCTGTGATAAACAGCAGTAATGGGGAATAGGTAAGTTCATTTGTTTTCCTATTTACAACTTACAGTCAGCCTAAGGAAGCAAGAAAAACATTTTTTTAAAAAAGGCCTTCACGTAGAACATATTTTGCCTGAACCTCTGAAACAATAAGTGGGGAGTTACTCGCACAAAGTCAGTTTACAAACTAAAATTTACGTAGGAAGGACATGTAGAAATAAAGATAGCAATGTCTGAATATAACCAGCTATTACATCTTTTCCCTTCTTCATGGTATTGAAGATTTACTAACTGTGGTGAACAAGACACTGCTGAAGCGTGACAGATCATAGTCTGCTCCTGTCTGGGTGCCTGAGGCCACTGAGAGTCTGCTCTGGTGGTATAATGCCTACCACGGGGTACAGCACATCAAATATCTGCTGAAGATGAGGTTTTTCCACAGCTAGAATTCTTTCCCTATTTCACTCCTCCTTCCACCTCCCCCATATATTTCCAAGCCTATCAGTTTTCATCTAGTCTTACTGAATGTCTCACTACAGATATTCTTCCAATGTAGCTGCACTCTTGAAACTTAAGTTGTAAAATGCTTGGAAAGCATATATCTGGAGGAACTTCATGTTAACCAGTGGTGTTTCAGCATCAAAGTGGATCCATATTGACTTCCAGGGCTAAATGCAAGGAAAGGGGAAACAAAAGCAAATTGGAATGGGAAGAGTGGTATATTAAGACACAAGGCCTGTCTCAGATAAATGTTTTGTACCTTAGTGGCTGCCCAGCCAACTGTTGTCATTCACAGTCTCGTGTAGCCAGATTGATCAGGACAGCTGTCCTCAGGAGTTTCACCACAAACTCCACCAAACACCATTTGCAGCTCATCCTAGCCTGAGAGGATGTCTTACTGACACAGCTGTGGGAAATTTCTTTGCCTCTGTTCAGAGAGATTCTGGTTTCATTTTAATCCCCTTCTCCTGCTCACCCACCCATCCAATCTAAAACTGTTCCCCTGTGAACCTCCTTTCTGCACTGTGAGTGATCTCTGCTGTGGTTTCCTTTTCAGTGAAGATTTCAGGTAAGTCACACTGACTCTTTTACTTTATTCCCCCTGCGTGATGCTTTAGATTGTCTATCACTTTGTCTCAAGCTCGAAGTCATACCCCAGGTCCTAGCAAGTGCATATTTCGTCTTCCTTTATTAAATATCATCTACATCAGTCTGTTCTGACTTATGCTTCAGGGTGTGAATCCACAGCACTCACCCTGCCTGAAAAGCAGCTTTCCAGTTCATGATGAGTTTGTATTCTGCTGTTTTAGTGAGCTGGTAGTTTACACAGGGATCTGACATATACCTCTTCTGCTGCAATGGAAGGGTCAGGCATGCAGAGCAGGGAAAGAGAGCTGCAAAGGAGGAGGATTATGCCCAAGTGTCCATTCATTCACAGAACTACTGGCCTGTCTCATATCCTGATGCCACAAACTCTTTCCTTTTTTTTATTTGGAACTAGTATCACTAAGCTACTGGAAGCACTACCTGTTTTGGCACCTACAGCCATGATTTGTCTGCCATTTTTAATACACTTAAACTAATCAAAGGATAGACTCTTTACCATCTTTTTGTTCTTACTCATACATTTATTCATTATGGACCTTGTGTACATAAATCTACATATTTTACGTAAATTTCATTCTCATTAGAAGTTGGGAAGACTTTGTTAGACTATCATCTGTCAGTTTTGACACAGCTGCTTGGCTCTTCCATACAGCAGGTTCCATGCAACAGGTAGCTCATCATCAGCAAAGATTTTCTAGTTTTCAATAAGCCAATACCTAAGTTTTACTTCCTAAATTAGGTTAAAATAGTTTATCATACAGTAGCATAAGAAAACAGTAGCTATTTTACATTCTGAAGAAAGATATGATTTCTTGAGAATTATCATGTAGGAGGGAAGTGACAGGACTGAATCTTTGAACATGGGACTAAAACAGAGTATAAATCTATCTGACCCCCACAGTCCTTGCTTCTGCTGAGCAACAATATTCCCACTGCTGCTGCAAGGAACAGGAGGTAAATGGCAAAACATAAATTGTTTTGTTTTATTTGGAATATACTTTCTGATGGGCTCTGAATATTTTCTCTAAGCATTGCAGGTACTTTCTTAAACAACGAAGCTATCATTTCATGTAGGAAATTGTGTCCAAAATACGTTTTGTATAGTGCTGATTTAAATGCTGATCCGAAAGATCTTTGTAAATGTAAGTTTTCATACAGGGTTAGTAGATGGAGACATTTAGGTATCTAGAGAGAGAAACATGGATAGATTCTTTACATAGCTGGGTATCCCGGAAGGAGCAGTAGGAGACAGATGCCTGCTGCCTCCTAAATTATTTGTATGGTGGGTTAAATTATGTGCCCTTCTGTTGATTGTAGAACTGAAGACCTTCCCCTGCACAGACCCTGTTGTGAGAGGCATGCTGGGCAAGAGAGAAGGAAGAGCATGGCTGTGTTTGAGGTGTCATGGGCTGTAGGTCACTGCCATTAGGAAATTCTGTTTGCAGAGCATAGCTTCAGGACTGCCCTAACTAGGTCAAGAATGCTACTGGTGGAAGGGCAACATAAAGTTCCCCTGACCTTTTTCCTCCCCCACTCCTGCACTTTTGCCATGAAAGCAACAGAGAAATTGATGGAGATGCCATAATCAACTCATTAAGGGCATGCTCCTAGGTGAGTACTACCTGGTTTTGGGGTTGAATGCCAAGGTGAGCTGGGAACAAGAATCCGTGCCTCCAGCAGTCTCTTCCCCCACCCCCTGCACAGGGGCAGATTGGTCACCTTGGGTCTGGGCAGGGGTGGCTTGGGGAGGAAAACATACTTCCAGCAAAGCTAAATATAGTGACATCATGCCCAGTAGAGGGGCTGGTAATAGCATAGAGCAAAGCAGTTGGAAAACAAGTTCTGATTTTTTAACAACTTACTCCAAATCCACACTGAGGCACCTCCATCTCAACCCTGAAGGCAGGCTTGTGCTGTAAAGTGTTAACTGTTTGTGCTTTTTAAGAGGTGCCCGTTCAGCATTGCTTGTCTTTTTTATAAGCCACTGATGGATCTATTAAACCTGTTTTTCCAGAGTGTCCCTATAGCTCTTTATAAGTATAAAGATCTTAGAAATACTGGAACAGCTTCTTCCTAAGAAACACTGCTTATAAAATACAGACCTATTGTCACTGTCACACCTGCTTAGTAAATTTATTCTTTTCATCAATTAATTATCAGGGATGCAGGTTATATCACAGTAGGTAATGTGCCCTGTTGTCTCCCTTAGCTGCCATTTAAACCAGTTAAAAAGGAAAAAAATTCCAGTATAAATCTTGCCACCTAATGTTTCACTTGCAAGTAAACATTGCCAACCCCCAAATAATTTAAAATGTCTTCCTTCTGTCTATCATTCATCCTAACATTAGTTGCTGTCCCCAGAGGTCTCTTTGGCAACCATTTCTATGCTGCCATGAAAAGGCTCTGAAAAATGACTGTTCACCTTCTTCTCTAATCCTTTTTAAAATACTTATTTAAAATCCTGTGGCCTGACCAACTACTATCATAGAAAGACATGGAAAAACTGCCTACATACTTCCTGCAAGATGTGTCTTCAGCTGTGGAAAACATACAGAGGCTTATGAAGTTCATGAGTAGGAGATGTTTACAAAAATAGTATCTGTATCAGATCTATAGAGGCAGGAATTGTCCTCTGGGGACTGTTGCTCCAATATGCTTCTCTGCTGGCGTCCTGCCACTGGCAGTATGGATTCCCCAGTAAATGCTGCTTCTGGCAGAGATCTCTGTAATTGCTCCATGGAAGTAATGGAGTAGATGCCACAAGAGTTAATTCTACATCAAGCTGTATTAGCTACTGATAGGATTTTTATGTGGACTGAAAAGGAAATGAGATAGCAAAATGAGTCATACAGTTCGTTCTTGTTCAGAGCTCCTTCAGTGCAGGAGACAAACAGAAAGGCTTTTTATGAGGTTCAAAGAATGAAAAAAATCAGTGCCAATGTAGTTCAGATCCTGAAAGTGGTGTAACTTACCTGACATAAGTAGAAAGCTGGGTCCTTTCAAGCTGGGAAAATATTTGAGGCTATCAACTGAAGATTAGAAGGGACAATAGATGGAGGTATAGACGTAGGATATGTTTGCATTACACGTTGTGATACAAGGTCATGCTTACCTATGCTCATATCTGAGCAAATGTGATCTTGTTCTGCCTGCACCCAGAGGTCATAAAAAAATTTATGAGAGCATATTAATTCAACATGGAGACAGAACTAATCAATCCACCCTCTCAATAGTGTATTTATCAAAAAATCCTCATGGGTATTTTGTCCCATATTGCTGAAGAGAGGTAATTATTTTTCCTCTTCCCCTGCATGGTGAGTTCTCAAATTGGCCTATGCTGCCAAAGTCGAGGCACATGCTTTGGAGATCCTGGCATCATCTATTGGAAACTGTCCTTAATTTGGGACACTCCATTAGTTTTCAAGCACAGTCAGAGGTATGAAATACCTTGATGTTAGCCAGGCACCTTAAAAACACACTCTTTGCAATGCAGGTTGAATTTTTAAAAAATATGTATTTCTGAAACAAATTTTAGGAATTTCTACAGTAGAGAGGTATGTCATCCCAACACATAAAGAGCAGGCAAGCAGGGGGCTGGCTGTAATCTAACAACAGACAGCATTCCCATATCTGCTTTTCTGCATGATCCACCCTATGTGACCTCGCTTAAAATACAATCACCTTTCTTTTAAAACACATAGGTTTGGCATAGTGGTACACACTTACATAAATGTTCAATGATCAGTGTTCATCATTCTTTTCTCACCTTATCTTGATATTTGCTCTCCATTAGTTTTTCTTAAGGATTTGTAGCTTCCTGGTTTTCAGAACAACATTGCTGTTTTGCAGATTTCTAGCAAGTTCAATATTCTCTCAGCATCTTCATCCATGTTTGATTTTTATCCAGAGCCATGCAGAAGTGTCACTGTCTATTCTATACAGATAAGTAAGATCTCATCTTTCACACAGTTCCCATTTCTAGATATTACAGGAGGGAAATAACCATCTGGAACTGTGGTGGTGCAGTTTGTTCCATTAGCATTTCACTGATGCCTTTGTAGCACACTGACCTACTGCATGTGATCAGGCATCACCTTCCATTTGAGCATGGAAAACCATCACTCTCTGGAACTGCAGTTCAGTATCGAAGATTTATCAAGTCTAGCCTACTCCATCTGCTACAAACTTAACCCACTCAGCAACACCATTCTGGCAAGTACCTTTCATAAATCTGTTCTGCATCCTTGTGTTTCCTTACCTTGTGTCTGAACCAGCTAAATGCTTGCTCGCACAGAATGACACTGGAGGTAGACCGGGCCATGCTCTGAAATTCCAGTTTCTTCTGCCATGGCCTGGGGCTTTTCCAGTGGCACGTGAAATGGGAAGATGAGTGACTTCATAGATAAGGGACTCTCCCACTCCCTCCATGCCAGGAAGGGCTCAGCAGATGCTAACAGATGAGGAGGAAAAAAGAGGAAATTCCAGGAATGTAGGAGAGAGGGAACTTGGTGAATCTCTGGCAGTCAAACTGACAGTGCAGTTTCCTCACCATCAGGTGGGTAGTGCCACGAGGGGAGCTCTGAGGTCACTTTGGAGGGTCAAAAAGGGTACATGGCATGCACTTGGATGACAGACACTCCCAATGATATAAATGTGAGTTGTATATTAGGGTGCAGTCATCTTTGATGCAGCCTGAGTCTTATTTTGCCTTTTTTAAAACATTTACTTCATTTTCTCATTAATGTCTCATTTCCAAACAGTGAAACATACAGCAGCTCCTTCTCCTAAATGTCAGTTGAATCTATACTAGTGATGCTGCTCAAACTGCATTTTTAAAAATAATCCGCAAGCAGCTAATGTGCTTTTTAAATTCCCAGTGTTATGTAAAAAGCCACAATATTTTTAGCCTTACAAAATATCAGTTGTCATCTCCTCACTCTCTCCCTTTGATATATTGGAGATAGAAGCTCACAGAAACTGTAGATATTAACTCTTTTAAAAAAGGGGTTTTTTTTCTGCAGTATGGTTTTGGAGTTATACAAATCTTAATAAAAACATATTAAAATACCCAAAAGCGTAAAATCAAGTCTGAACAAAGGAAGTACTTCTTAATTTAAAAGCTAGTGATTCTGTCCTGACTGCCAAATTCTTATGTCTGGAATAATGACAGTAAAATGTATCCAGAAGCAAAATATCGACTTAAACTGTTCACTCATGCACTGACAGAATGGCCTTCATATTAAAAAAATCTCCAGAAAGTACCCTCTTCCATATAACATAAAGCACACAGCTGCTGTGAGTAAGCTCTGGCAAATCAACATTGACTCAAACTATTTTTGGAATCGAGTCAGGCCTGCTGCTGCTTCTGGAAGATCTGAATAAACCTACCTGCTACACTCCATAAGGAATATGGTGGGATCCAGAATGCTTGCCTCTGCTTATTTGGAGGTGACCTTTCCATTCCCATCTGTGTTTACAAGTCTTCTGAGGTAAAATGTTTTCACAAGCTGACAACCTCCTTAATCATGTTTGGGCCTTGCTTCTTTCTGTGTTTTCTACTGAAATTTGAGGAACAGGATCTCAGAATAGGCTGCCTTGCTACCTTTTCTTCTTATTGTCTTGCAACCTTTGACAATCCTGATGATACCTTCAGGTGCTTCTGGCCAGGAGGCACTCCATACCAGAAACCAGGAAAGGAGAGCATCCTGGCCTCAAGCCTGATGTGGTCGTAGCTGATCTTTGAAAGAAATCCCCTGACTTCCTGGATTTTGTGGCACCAATGCAATTCAAGAGATGGCCACTAGAAACTCCTGGAATAATAATGTTTATGGTTGCACCACACAGTATATGGAGGCATATGTATTCGTACTGGGCTAAGGCAAAGGCCCTCAAGTCCATGTACAGGAAAGTCAATAGCCACCAGTCTAGGCAGCATTATGCCCAGCAACTGGTAACCTTGTCACTTCCCACACATATGAAGGAGTGCTACTGCCTTGGAACAAAGCAATCACTGGGTGAGAGTGCCTGCTGGGCACTGCTGAGGAAGGCCTTAACACCATTGTTGCCTTTGTGCTGGTAGATGACTGCTGTTTTTTCTTAAGCCTGGCTAAGTTTGTGACTGGCCAGCAACTGCAGTTGAGTAACCCTGCCATGAATCACTAGTGTTTTTAATGCTTGCAAGTACTCTTTCATATAATTGTTTGGGTTGGAAGGAACCTTTAAAGTTCACCTGGTCCAGCACCCCCCTGCCATGGGCAGGGACTGATCTTTCACTAGGTTGCTCAAAGCCCTTGTCCAACCTGATGGGCAGTGGCTTGTCCTTACCCAGCGCCTTTAATCTTCAGCCAACCCTGTTCTGTCCACATTTTTGACAGAAAAGCAATTTTAAATGGAATCAAGTCATACATTGATTCAATATATGAGGTTTTTTTCCATATGATTAGCCATCATGACGTTTCAAAAAGTTTCCCACATCTTGCACTCTCACGTGTAGTTAGGCCCAGTCTTATATAGTAAGGCCCTGAAACATAAGGTGCACTTAATGCAAGAGCATGTCTTCTGCATTTTGGGAGCTCTTAACTTTTCTCTGCTTTTACAGAAGGTTGCTCTTCCTTTCTGTCTCCACAAGGCTGGTTTTAATCTGCAGTAGGTAAGAGAACATTTGCCATACTTCCATATTTACTACTTCTTCCTCAGTTTACTGTGAGCTGGAAAAAAGAGTTGGAACAATTGCAGATGAGAAGAGTTCTTGTCTCATGGCCTCTCAAATCAGATAAATAATTGGTATGTTTAGGAGAGCGGAATTTTTCAGGCACAGAGCACCAACCATAACTTGAAATTCCATTCCTTGCTTGGAGGTGCAGGGATTCAGAGAACAATTTTTGAGTCAAGAGCAAACACAAATGGAGACTCTAGGACTCTGGTATGATCTGGTAAGAGAGCAAAGCAGATTGGATGCAGTACCGTAGGCTCCTCATCAGTGTAAGCTGAAAGACAAAATTAATTCTTAGTCTAACAAGGCAGGTCATTCCAGCCTCAAAACCAAGCCAGAGCCTGAGAATATGGGGCATGGAAGAGTCAAAAAGAGTCTATGGTTTAGTGTCTCTTTAATCTTAATCATAAGCTAAGGTCATTAAGTCGAATTTAGGCTTTTGGCACCCAAGGGCTGATATCTGTCTGCAGTGATATCAAGTCTTGAGGAGCTAAAGGCAATGAACAGCATCAACCAGACCAGACCTTCATCCGTATTCTTCAAAGCATTCCTCTCAGTACTGACCTGTACCCTTCTCTGTCCCGTTCCTCAAGACAACTCATTTGCAGCATATAGTCTAGCCCCTGTGGAATGCCTCCTTTTGAAACTTAGGAGGGTGTGCTGGTTTTGGCTGAGAAGGGGTTAATTCTCTTCACTGTGGGGGTCAGCTACCTTTCCAGCTTCCCGCGCTCTGCCGCGTGGCGGGGGGGGGTGGGAGGGGCAGGGCCATGGTGGGGGCGGCTGACCCTGACTGGCCAATGGCAGGTTCATTCCGTACCATGTGACACCATGACCAGTATATTGGGGGGGGGGGGGGGGGGGCAGTGGCAGCGCGGAGGCGGCGCGGCGTCGGGTCGGCGGGCGCGGTTCCTTTTGGCGGTTCGTTCCCCCTCTCCCCTCCCTTCCCCCCTCCCCCGGAGCTTTGCGCCTCTCGTTGTTCTCCTTTACATTGCATTTCTACTGTTGTTTCTTTTAATTTTAATTATTAAACTGTTCTTATCCCAACCCACGAGCGTTACCCTTCTGATTCTCTCCCCCATCTACCGGTGGGGCAGCGAGCGAGCGACTGTGTGGAGCTGAGCTGCCGGCTAAACCACGACAGAGGGAATGGATACAAGCAGTATTTGGACCTCTATGCAGACTTCCTCTGTCTTGGATCAGGAGAAAATTGGAACCATTTTACAGCATTGGAGAAATGCGGGCTGTCTGGTGAGTCCCAAAGCAAGTGGACATCTGGAACTGACTGAGGCGGCCCTTTCCCTTTCAGGGATGCTGTGGTTATGTCACCATACACTGCCTGCCTGTGCATTGTTTGGATGTAATATGTGGCTCTTGCACTGTTTTAAATTTACCACACCCACAAATCCACAATCTTTTCTGTTTTACTTCAAAAACATGTTTGCAATACAAACATATCCTTTCTTTGTTATCAGTCTCATTTTTGTTTTATATCCTTAAGATAGAGGCTTGATGACGGCTTTGGGAGGACACAGTTTTGGAGACTGTCGCCATAAAGGCCAAACAAACAGGAAGCAAAAGGATTACTGCTGGTAGGACACAGCAATTCTTTTCATGACATTGCATGCTGTGTACCAAGGTGCTGGGAAGAAAGCTGTTGGTGGGAGGCCCAGAAAAAGCAACACTGATCTAGAGAAATAGCTTTGTAAATATCCCATTTATTTCTTTTGGCAGCAGCAAGTCTAACACTGTCTCTGTAACCATCAGTCACTCTGCAGAAAATGGTTTGATTGGGTTTTCTTCATAACCTAACCCACCCTATTTTCATTAGCAGCCTGACGGTTGGCTTAGTTTCCAGGCATCTTTAACTACCTGCTGCTCCCAACTTTTAGCCAGCACTGTCACAGACATCACTTGGGACTCAGGAATCGCAGGCAAGAAGTATATTTCCATATGAAGCCTGAACACAGATGATCTTCACTGGGATTTCAACTGGCCAAATGCATACCTAAAGTTGTTTACATGAAAACTAAGTGTTTTGGGTAAGGGTAAAGGTTCCAAGTAACTTTTTTCATGAGCCATGGGAGCCAAGGGTCAGGAGGTTTCCCAAGTACCTAGGAGACATAGTCATTGTACTGGCCTTCATCAAGGCAACTGGAGAATGCCTTGGTTGAAGGAAGTGCATCTCCAGAAATGTACATCCACAGCCAAGTTCTTTAATGCAACATCTTGAGCTGTTGCCCAAGCATGTACTACTGACAGGCAGCGATTGTTCACAGTTAATACAGGAAAAGCCCTTTGCATTGTCATAAAGTTGTGGTAATCAACAGATCCAGAATTTAGGCTATGCCTCTGTCATCCCAGCATACCTCTGGAGAACCCAATGTGCAAATTGTCAGTGACTTGGTAATACAAGATCCACTTTCTGAGGACCTCTCCTGCATTTTTAATAATAGCTGTGGCCACTGATCTCTCAGTATCACTATAAAGCTCTGGCAATGGTGGTCTGTAACTGCTACTACCCCATTCTCCACAGTCAGTGGCTTTCACACAGTACTCGATCACATTGCTAGGTATAGAATGAATTTAGCACAAATCTTCACTAAGGCCTGTCACACCCTTACATTTTCAACCTACTGAAAATCATACTCAGCTTGAAAACCAGCTCTCTCCCGTAAGTTGTCACTTGTCACAGACCCCTAGCTGCCACTGAAAGGACAGTGGCTCTGCTGCAAGGCCCTGCTAATTATCCTGACAACCCCATGAAACCGTCAAAGATTTTTGTCTAGTCTGTAATCATCCTCTTATTCATACTGGCAGTAAGTTAAACTAGCAAACATACCAGTAGCTACATGTACTAAACCTAGGAACTGCAGAAAACTTAATATAGCTACACAACCCTTGCTTTTAGAAAGCAAGGGCTTGAGGGGCTACACCTCTTAAAGCTGTACTTACATTGTGTTTTACTGTGCAGCCTGTAGATAACATTTGGCCAAATATTTTTTCAAGCAGACTGTTGGACCATATGCATACTTGGTTTGTTTGTTGCTTTGCTGTAGGGCCTTGGTTCCTTGAACAACCACAGTGTACATGCCAGGTTTTGCTAGGACTCCAGCCTGGAGTTAACCAATTATTTGGCTTTGTGAGGCTCAGAAGAGAGGGTAGTTTGTTTCAGGATCCACACCCTATAGATAATGCAGGTGTGGACTATAGCAGGCTTTATTCTTCCTGACCAGAACAATCTTATTATGTATTCCTAATATACTTGCAAGTCCAACATGGCCTGGCATATGCATTGCACATCTTTACAGGCACACCACAAAATAGAGAATTAGCAGTCTGCAAAGCCTGCCCCTGCTAATTTGGCTATCTCACTTCTTATGCAAAAAAATAGCACTGGGGTAGAAAGGGGCCACATGGGGACCAGAGTGACCAGGATCCTGTCCCAGGTTAATGTTACTGGGAGCGTGGCTCAGCATCTGTGTCCCTCCAGTACTGAGCAGCTGTGCTAGATACTTCTCTGGGAAGCCACCACAGAGCTTCTCTTAAGATGTAGGAGGGGGCTCAGTATGAGACCAAAGCTGCTGAGAACCTGCTTTTTGCCTCTTAGCTTTGTCACAGGGAGGATATGGAAGGAAGAACTCTTTTCCAAGGACACAACACCCTCCCCCTGACACATATACACACTCAAATTAGTCCTGGAACTTTTTGCCAAAATCCCCCAGGACACAACAAGATATGCCCCCAGCTCTGTTGAGTATATACATCTATTTGATTATGCTTATTTACAGAAAGGAGCATGGCTTGTTTGTGCCATGCTTACAAGACTACATTACATAACAAAGAAAGGAGATTTCTACCACAGAAGCATGGTACTTAGGGGTGGAAAGAGCTTGCACCACACATAGGAAATCTTTTAATTAGCAGGCTGAAAGATCTGTTTCTTTGACAGTCAGTTGTGAAGCAATATTTGCACAGAACAGCCAAATATGTCACCGCTTGCCTTGCTGGTGGCAAGGGGTGGGACATATGGTTGAGGAAATGGCAAGGGTACCTTGGAATGTGGAAATGGCTGCTTTCCAAGCCGAATGGGCTCTGATGGCCATCCATACTCAGCCACATACACGGGCATGCCCCAACCACCCATCTGTGCTTCAGCTGCATCCCACTGCCTTTGCCAGGCTCAGCTGACTGCTCAGAGTTTTCCAGAGTTGCAGAACAGCTCATACTCCACCTGGGGGAAGAGATATCCACCAGGACAGCCTGCTTGCTTCCCTCATCCCTCAGGCACAGAGCCCAGCAGCAGTGAGCAGGAGGTGCGGGAAAGCAGTGAGGGGGAGGAAGACTGCCAGTGAGCAAGCCCCAGGAGCCATGGAGCTGCAGGCTAGCCGCACTGCTGAGAAGCAGAGGCAGCAGCTCAGCAGGAAATCTTGGTGGCAGGAGACAAGGAAACAGCAGTGAGGCTGGTAACCCATCTGAGACCTACATCTCCTGTCCAGGAGCCCCTACCATGGCTCTATCTAGGAAAGACCTGCCAGCCCTGCTTGAAATGGAGCTTCTTCACCGGACAGGTAACACCCCAAGCCCCTGCTCCCCTGGCTGCCTGGCCACTCTGATGGCCTGTGACACACTGTCATAACCATGGTCATACCACAGAGATACTTTGCTCCCTCTTATTTGTATGTCACTGAATTGCCTCGCTAAAAAGCATTTCCTGGCACAGCAAGGTTTGGGATTTTTTTTTTTTGTTTACAGCTTATGGTCTATTCTAGTGTTCTAGTCAGGGCAATCTAATTGTATGTGTATGGCTAGAATGGCCTTCTGAAGTATGTGCATATGCATGTGTATCGTGGAATACATTCATAATGGTATTTGAAGACTTGCAATGACACTTTTCAGAGACTGATGAGGTTCCCTGTAGCTGCTATACAGCTCCCCTTCTGGGGAGGGACACTACTGAAGTGTGCTTTGCACAGCAGGCTCAGTTTTGAAAGCAAGCAGCAGAGACACACTAGTTACCTGTCCTGGGTAGTTGGTTGTTCAGGGACTTCTCCAAGAGAATTCATGACCTTTGCAAATAGCATTCCTGACTGCATGCCAGTTTCACAGATCCAGGAGGATGACGAAGCTTGTAAGGGCTGGAGGCTCTGCTGTCCCCAGTACTGTGTTTGGCAACCAGCTGTCAACACACATCCTACAATGGGAATGAGGCATTCCAACTTGAAGCTGCCTTTTGGTCAGGAGAAAGACAGCTCTGCATACATCACGGCATCCACAAAGAGTGGGAGCAGCAGCCATGGCAGGTGTCAACTTATGTCTGACGTAGCACAGAGCACAGCAATTCCTAGGAGAGCCCTTCCAGGGTGCATTACATTCATTGGTCTGTACAGATAAAGACAATTTGCTGCAGGTGGCCCTACCCTGGACAGTACGGGCCTAACCTCATCTGTACCTCTTCGCCAGAGGACCAAAGTGGACCCATTATATATTCCCAACTCTTCCAGTAGGCCCAGACACAGCATTTAATACAGCACAGGGTAAGCTTATGAGTAGCAGCTTAGCATTAATCAATAAAATGTGGTTGGACTACACAGAGGTTATATCATTAAAGAAGTATCACAGATGCAACACAGGTATGACTCAGAACCTTTCATTGGTTAGGAAAACCATGTACTTCTATGCAGTATCACTAATTATTAACTAACTTACGCTGAGATAAAATGGCACTAACTGATCTGCTGATATGGATGGAAATCACAGAATGGTAGGGGTTGGAAGGGACCTCTAGAGATCCCTTCTGTCCAACCCCCCCTGCTTGAGCAGGTACACCTAGAGCAGGGGAATTTCAGGGAAAAATTAGAGATGCAGATGTTTTACAATTTTAACACAACTAAATCATCCTATCCATCATCCAGATTGCTTTCCTCTGACCTTAAACCCATTGTTAACACAAAGATTCCCGTCTGCAACTACCTGAACCCTCTCAAATATAGGTAAGATTTTCTGCCTGACAAGTTTAATGCCCTGTTAGCATCCTGGCAAATAATCCTTCCTTTTGCATTCAAGGACTTTTGTCTTCTCTTACATCTATTTTTATTTTCATTTTATAGGCACTTAACCACTGCTAGCATACACCTCATCTCAGTGCAGTGCATGAATTCGCCACATCACTTCTGTATCACATTGTTCCTTATTTACTCATTGCATTACACAGCTGAATTACCAGTGGAGATTCTTTACATCTGTCTCCATGAAAACTTAGTCTCTCTGAGGTGGGTTCCTTGAACTCTAAGAATTTCTAAGCTTTGATTTGACAGCCAGGCTTGCTTCCTGACACTACTCTTAAAGAAACCCAGCTAGAACTGCATTTTCCAAATCCCTCCAACATCTGCTTTGTAGTCAGCTGTCATTTCACCCATGGTGCAGAATAGCATTCACACCACAATATACTCCAAGATACCAGATTTTTTCATGGCATGGGACAGCCAAAATGATTTATGCAGAGGACTGCTGCTAATTCCAGAAATGGCAAGGTCAAACATGTGTCATCTGGCACAATAAGCTGAGTATATGTGCTGATCCATCACTGTACACAGATAGCTAAACGCCTATTCAGGACTAATGTTTTGCTTCAGCTACTGAGATTGTCTACGGCTGTGTACACCTCAAGGCACTAATTTCAATTTGCAGCAGAAAAAGGTCTACTTTTCCAAGCAAAGAGTTGCATAAAGGAAGGTTGCTAGCATAAGGAGATTCTTATTTTCTTTCCGGAGGAATCAGAACTAACACAGGGAAGTTAGTTCATTGTCATCGCCAGTTACAAAAGCACAAACTTTAAATCCATTATATGTCAAGTATGAAATCAGATTAAAGTTTCCCCCGTGTATTCTAATGTATTTTGGTTTGAGAATTCTAGCTTTCACATGTCCAACCTGCTAAACACTTCTCTGTTTCATATGTGTTTCCTGAAATGAGGAGTTAATCCAAAATATCTAAGAGGGTCTGCTTTTTATATTCCCACTTTGTTTGACCTGCCTTCGTGAACTTTTAACATCACCATATTGGTGAGACAAACATACAAGCATCTGAATTTATGGGGATGTGACCAGAAAGTATGAGAGAGCAGATTTTTTTCATATTCTCTCAGCACTTTTTTAATCTCAGTCTGAGACATTCTTTGTTTTCTCTGGAATCAGGTCTAGCCCAGGGAACAGTGGCAAAGTACTCTGAGGTCAGGCTCACTGTAAGGTGTGCTGTGATATTCCAGAATTTGGTTAGTGATTCCACAGTGAAATCTTCTTAGCTCTGCACCAACATCTCTACCTGTACAAGAGGGAAAAAGATTGTCTGCACTAGAAAAGCAACAGTGTTAGAAGACCCAGCACAGAGATACCTTCCTATATAATTACGTCGTGCATTAGTCAAGGGAGCTAACGGGGCTAATGCTATGCCTACAGAAGCAGCAGTAACTTTGGGATTATTTAGCACCCATAGAAGAGCAACATATCCTAAGCAATTCACAGCTACGGATCAATCGGATCAATAGTTCATCAGTTGCAGCTATGTCAGTAATGGGATGCTCAGTGCTACACATTGCTATGGGTGACATTTTCACATCGTACGTGAAAATGGAAAAACCTTGCAGAGGGCCCAGTTTTTCCAACTGTATCAGCTGGTTAAATAAGAGATGTTACCTCTTTGTACAAACCTTCTTGTAAAATTAAAGATTTGTTTATACTGGATTTCTTAAACCTTGATGAACCTCTTTGCATAGCTCTAATGTGAATGTTTTGCAACTGTGCACACTGGGAGTCTAACTGGTGGTGTTTGCATCTTACTTGCCCACCTGTGAGTAAGTTACCAGTACTAAAAGGTACCTATGTTGATAGGCAAGTCTTAGGAGCAGACAAGCCCCAGATTTCCTGAGCATTGCCAAATACAGTAAATTCCCTGGAGAATTACAACAGTAGGGATATTAACCCCAATATTAAGGCCAAATTCCCAAGTACAATGATTGCACAAAGCACAGGAATTCTGCCTTTATTGGTATCCCCTTTCCCTAAGAGGCTTAGAAGCAAGGAGAAGAAGATAAGATTGGGGTTGAAAATTACATGTTCCATTGTGCCGGGTCAGGCTGTCCCTAGTCTGAACCCCGAGTCAGCACTGGGATAAAAATAACACCCATGTGCAGCACAAGCAAACCAACAAAGCAGTTCAAGTGGCTAAAGAGGGTAGTGTTTGATACAAAACAGTTTAGCGTTTGCCTTGCAGTCAGTACAAGGAGAACAACTCACTTTCTGCACGGTGGAGTCATCTGATGTTTGGTTTAGTTTCCGGAAGACTAGGGAGCGCGAGTCAGATGCTCTCGCAGCTAGTTCGTGCGAGGATGAGGCCAGCAGAGACCCTGACTCACCAGAGCCGCTGAATTTCTTCCTAACGTCCAGCTCAGCGACTAGAAGTGAAATCATGGGCTGAGGGCAGCTCTGGAGTTGAGGGAGATGGCAGGAGCTGGTCTCTGCGGGAGCGGGAGGCAACGAGCGCCCAAGGGGGCCGGACCGGGCGAGGGGCCGCGCTGCGAAGCCCCGCCAAGGCGATAGGAGGGGGCCGGGGGACAACCTCAGCACACGCTTCCTGCTTCGTGACCGCGGGCAGGTAGAGAAGCAACCCCCTCCCCCCGCCCCCTTTGCCCTCCCCGCAAAGCCAGAGGGGGCGCGCACACGACACCAGCCCAGGGCCCCGCCGCCCCAGCGCGCCCCGTCCCCCGGCGGCGCGCGCCTTCCTCTCTTACCTCATTGCCACATTCCCCAGCGAGTGAGCTCAGCTGTTCGCGCAGCCTCTCTCCTTTTATGGTCAAACAACTTTGCCTGGGCGAGGCTTTTTTCGCGAGTTCGTAGGAAGCGCTTAGGGCTCAGCAGCTCCCCCACCTTTCGTTACTGCTGCCTTTCCCGGCTGGCGGGCGGGCGTGCCGGGGCACAGGAGGCCAGCCCCAGCCCCGCGATCGCCAGCCCCAGGGGCGGCATTTCCCCGCTCTCCCGAGCCCTGTCCCCAGAGGTGAGTCTCTTCTTTTTGGCTTAGCGACAACGCTTTTTGCCTGCAGCGCCGGGGCTGGCGCTGAGCGAGGAGGGGTGTGCGCCTGTGCCGGGGGTTGCGGGTTTCCTGCCGCTCCCGGGGGGAGAGTTGCTCGCCTCGTACAAAGCCTCGGTCTCTTTCGGGTGGACTTACGGTTGTGGCTCCTGGGTTTTTTTGCCCTTTGGCCGAAGAGGGGTTGGCGTGTGTGTGAATCTGGTGAATTTTCTTCCCTCACGGTGGAATGGAGGCAGCTAAACGCTCCTGTGTAGTTCCAGCAGTGGGGAAGAAGGAGGGGGTGCTGGCTGGTTTTACTTGGGACAAGCTCTCTTTTGTGTGCGTACGGATGAGTGAGACACCTATGGAGCCTTTTTCCAGATGTGCTTGAGAGAGAGGAATCTGGGACTCTTTGTGCCTGAAATTTGTTTAATTTATGAGTTTCTGTCTCTCTGGGAGTACCCTGAGAAAGTGAAGACGCAAGTCTTGCAAAGTAGTAGAACTTCCTTACGTTTTAAATACTTTTGCATAGCTTTTTGGAGTTTTTCTCCCCCACCCCCTCCCGCACAGGAAGGAGGAGGCAAGCCCGGCATATGTGGGAGAAGTTTGTAGCTCTGAATGCCCCCCTCCCCCAGCCAGGTTTTTTTAAGGCTCTACCTTGCATAGCTGATGGGACTTTGCTCTCTTCGAAGCTTTGTAACTTCGGGCCGGGCTGGGAGAACTTTCTGGAATTAGTCTGTATGAGAGGATGAAAATAGGCATAACTCCTAGTTCTGTTTAATCTGTTCACCTCGTATTCTGTATTTTTGTTGTAGTTCTCCTTCTGACCCCTCTCAGTTGGGGGGATGTTGGCGAATAGGGGAAGTGCAGATGTGGTGTGTCAGACCACAGTGCTGGGCTAGCTTTTACGGGGGCTCCCTTGAATCTGGAGACAGACTGCTTTGTACCGGGAGAGGTGAAATATACTCAGCTCTCTGCTTCCTCAGGTTCCTCCTCCTTTTGCTACCCCAGGAAAGGAGCTGAGATTCTGAAAGGGATGTCTTGGGGTCAAAGAACTGAAAGCTGTCTTGGTGCATAAGAGGTGGCAGACCCACCATGGGACCTTCTGGGAGGTGATCCTGCTGCTGAGGGAGGCATCGCTTGGTTCTGTCCTGCTTCTTGCTCTCTGTTAGAGGGAAACAATGCATGAGGCAACTAAGTATCCTAGCTGTGTCCTTTGGGGCCATCTTTCTTCATAGCTCCACTTGAGTCATCTTAAATGCTGTTACAGCAGGCAGAAAAATCTCTTCCCTCAGGAAAAATGTGAGGACGAGAAGGATTTGAGATTAGGTCTGCTGGTGTGACACTCCCTCTCCAATAGCTTTTACAAACAGCGCCACAGGACTCGCATATGCTTCATATTTCTGGTAAGGCTTAGATGGTATTGGCAATGCTGCAGGGCTGGGGGGTGACTCTCTGCAAGGCCAGCCTTTCTCAGCCTGTTTGGTCTGTGTGGGTGTGGACTGATACACGGAAGTGAGGATGAGCAGGGGCAGCTGCTGGACAGAGACAGCTCTCAGCAGGAAGGGCCTTAAGTGTGACATAGCATACTGGGAAATGGGATGCTTTGGGTTAAGGGAGATGGAAGCTGCTGGTAGCAAAGCCAGCACTTTTTTGTGAAGCGGCTGATGTCCTAAGACTGCCTCTGTGTTGAGTAACTCTGGTAATGATCATGATCACAAGGGATGTTGTCACTGGTGTTCTGCTTATAATGCTGTCAATTCTGGTAAAACTACTACCAAGTGGTTCATTACATCATAGTGAAACAGTGGAGCACAAAGCAGAAATCTCTAGAGAAGGCTGGAGGTCTTTTTAATAGCTTCTGTAGCACAGTGGGAAGCTGCAGACTGGAGGGAGTTCATCAGTCCCTTCTGACTTCCAAGTCTGTTGACCCCTAGAAGTCTGAGGGATTGAGGACAGACCTTGCTAATTACTCTTCTGCCTTGGCCTTTTTGCATGCTGGATCATGTGGGAGATGCTCAGCACAGCTTTTTTGGCTGCCACATACTGTTGCAGCCCCTTCTTCATTCTGAAAAGCCCAGAAGAGTTTGTCAAAGTGCATACAACTCATCAGCCCTGCACCAAGGGAACAAAAAATGCAGCAGAATGGACTTAACGTTTGTCTATGTTGTCACACGCTTGTGACCTAGGGAACCTGTTACAGCTTACTATGTCGTGCCATACTGCACTGAATCGTGGGAGCACTTAGAAAGGGGCACGTGGGTCTTATCAGCAGTTATGGGTGAATTAGTTGTGGGTGGATGTTTGTGGCACCAGGGCTGTCTGTTCCAGCAGCTGTTATTGTCCATGTGAGAGAGGCCAGCAGTGTGGAAGGACACTGATTTGAACATGCCAACTTGAAATGCTGGCACAGAGCCCCTGTGCTGGCAGAAACACTATTGTGCTGGGGTGTTAGGAGGTCTACAGGCATGCCAGGCTTCGCAACAAAGCATCTGGCTTCATGGAGGTTTCTAGCACGGACAAGATTTCTGGCCT
Source organism: Phalacrocorax aristotelis (assembly GCF_949628215.1). NCBI lineage: Eukaryota > Metazoa > Chordata > Aves > Suliformes > Phalacrocoracidae > Phalacrocorax > Phalacrocorax aristotelis. The sequence goes on along the minus strand of NC_134276.1, from coordinate 133,042,760 downwards.
GGATTGCAGGACTGAGGGAGTCCTAGAAATGCGGCTCTCATGACACCTGCGTTCCTGAAACAGCCGTCTTGGCGGGGCTGTTCGAGTCTGGTGGTGGAAAGGAGTGAGGGGAGAGAGAGGGTTCGTATGCCCGCGTGCTGCAAGCGGGGTGCTTGCCCCCCTCCCACGCCACAGGCTGTCCTTGCGCAGGGCAGGACCGCGGCTGCGCTGCCCGGAGGCCGGGAGCCCCGGCTGAGCTGCAGCGGTGCTGACAGCTCCCCTGGCAGCCCGAAGGGGCGGTGAGGGGCGGCGGGGGGCGTCCGAGGAGCGCTTCCTGGCGGGGGCGGAGCGGGCGCCGGCGCAGCGGCGAGGGGCGGCGGGAGCCGCTGTCACCCTCGCCGGGGACAGGAAGGAGAGAAAGCGGAGGCGAGATCCGGAGAGCAGGGGGCTCCGCCCGGCTATGTGACACCTGGGAGCTCCGCACCCGCCCTCTTGTTCTGCCTCTGCAGCAGCTGCCCTGCGCTCCTCCGGCATGCAGGGGTCTGGAGGTAAAGGATGGGAGATGCAGGGGATGTGCCAGGTTTGAGGGAGTGAAGCTGGACATTACTGGGGCTGTCATAGGCTGAGGTCAGGAGGAACCGGCTAGCATTATCGGGTAAGTTGGGGAGAGGAAATGCTAATTCCAGTTCTGGGAAAGAATGTATGGGGGGGCATCCTCCATAGTGTCTGGGGGGCTGGGTGTGCTCAGTGGATAATGCTCGTTCTGGTGTCCTCTCCAGCGTTCGTGCATGCAGGGTTCTCGTGCAGCAGAGAGCTGGGTTTTCTCTGTGGCAGGAACCCCTTGGCAGTTAATGCCATACTGAGTTGAGATGGTGAAGCGTGCATATTTGAGCTGCCTGCATTTTCTGTTCCTCCTTTTTCCTGTGCTGATCCTGGAAGTGCTCTGCGCTCTACTCAGGCACCTCAGCTGCTGGCCGGACTTAAACTCCTGTATCCCTCAGTTTCACATGTTTCTCTCGATTAATTTCCACTCTGGCCCAAGGCTGACTTCATACAGGTTTCCTCCCTCTTCTGTCCTGCCAGGTGCTGAGAAGATGGCCTCCCCAGGTGCCCCAGGGACCCGCATGACATCCACAGTCAGTATCAACATTTCTACCCCTTCCTTCTACAACCCGCAGAAGAAGTTTGCACCTGTGGTCGCCCCTAAACCCAAGGTGAACCCCTTCAAGGCTGGGGGTGTGTCAGAGTCGTCGCTGCCCCCACCTCCTGGAGCTGGAGCCCAGCGTGCTCAGATGGGGAAGGTGGGGGAGATTCCATCAGCATCTATGTCCCTGTTGGCAGACGGTAGGTGAGGGCTGGTGTCAAATGTGAATACGCATTTCTAAATTCTCGGGGTGGGACATCTGTAATGGGTGCTTGCATGAGAACAAGGCCATAACTGCTATAAGTGAAGGATACTTTTGCTGTAGAGGCTGGCAGGTTCCAGAATGAAATACTACATATTTTGAGATCCCTTTATTATTGTTTTATCTCTGTTAGGAAAGGAGACAGGAAGGCAATCCTGCATGGCACTGATGCTGGAGGAATGCAATGGATTTTTCATAGTATTCCCTGAATGCGTGATTGTGTAACTGCAGTCAGTTTCTGGCCAGCATGTCTGAGAGCAAGTATGTTGCAGGGAAGTTGACTGTGATGGTGATGAATCATGCAGTTCTTGTTGCTTCATCTCAGCTCAACTTGGTAGTTTCTCACTGTGGAGATCGTTTTTGTGGACTCTGCAATTGCCATCTTTGCTGCTGGAGATGGGGAGAAAGAAATAATTGCGTTAAAAAATGGTGGAAGAAACAGGAAGTGAGACTTAGAGTTTGTATGGCTTGTAGAGTTTTATACTTTTTCCTAGTGGTTTGGGTTGGGTGTGTTTTCCTGTGTAGAGTGACTTGCTTTAGTGTGGTTTTCTCTTTTTTTTTTTTTTTTAATTTTATTTCCTGTGGTGATGGGGTGGTTTTTTGTTTTGTTTTTGGTTGGTTGGATTTGTGTCCTCTAAGGAGCAGAAGGTTCCTGGTTGTGTGGCTCCCTAGTTGGAATTGATCAGCATGGGGCCACTGGAAATTTCCCTAGGGACCTCTTGCTAATGTTTGATGCTGCATATTACCCCAAGACTCTATAAGGGTGCACCTCAGTCAGGACACGTGTTCAGATAATTCTAGCTTCTGTTTTAAACTCCTTTCCTTTCACTGTCTAGCATAGACTGTGCAACACTGTTTTCTAGGTTAGCGTGCTAAATTAGTGGGCAGCTGACCTGATGGTAGAAAGGCTGGTCCTATGCTCAGAGGAAAGAAATTATTAAGCCATTTTTTCCATTTCTCAAGTCACAAGGCCCTCGGCATGTTGGTGCTTCTGTCTGCTAGAATTGTACCAGTTAACTCTGGTGACCTTTTTCTAACACGTTGTTGGCCGGAATCTTGTGCCTGTTACGATTTTCTGTTATAGTTGTGTGGATTGGGATATGTCTGTCAGAAGGTCTCAGACTGGCACAAATACATTACCTGAAGTACAAAAATAGACAGATGTATGTTAAAAATTCTTTCTCGATACACTGTGTAAGTGGAGGATTGGGTGTTATTTGCTCCACTTTTACCCCCCTTATAAAGCTTATTATGGAGGAAATAACTTGACAGAAAGATTAGCAAAAGAACCATTAGGCTTAAGATGCTGTGTCACCATTGGGTGAGGGCTGCTAGTAAGACTTCTGAAGTACAGATGAACACCAAAACTCAGTCATGAGAGAAATGCATCTGATTAGATCCTTCTCTGATGCATCTCTTCAAACCTTCTCTCCCTTTCCTATACAGTCTCCAAACAAATAGTAGTGTAACATAAAGCCATAGCAATTGGTCTCTTTGTCTTAAATGACAGGATGGCTAAGTTAGTATTGCTGTGGGAATGTTATATTTAGTATTGATTATTCTACAAATCCAATATAGTAACCTTGTGGGGAGCTTTTTTGTTTGTATGAATAATTCATAAAGCAGGCTTCAATGCATCTGAAACAATGTGACAGGGCTTTGTTTCTGTAATATTCTTTATCATTTCAGTAAATCAAAAAGCAAGCATATACAAACTTGATCCCAAACTGTAGTTTCAAAGAAAAAATACTAGTCTAATATTAATTCCCTCCTCAAGCAGAATTTCTGTGGTACAAGAAGTCTTGAAAGAGGTGCTGCATACCAGTGCAGTTTATGCATTCCACTGGCTAATAAGATTTCACCTTTATTTTCTGAAAGGGAAGTATCATCTCCCTTAGGTTACAGATGAGAGGTCCTTATAAAGTCTGTCAACAACAGCTGGATATAATGATGACACAATTCGATTACTGCTGTGAAGTAGCACATGGTGTCTACTTTCACCCTACTGCTGGGTGGGGCTAGGCAGGAAGACAGGTGGGTGTCCAGAAGAAGAGATGTGGAAGTTAAGTCTCCTTGTCTTCAGTGTTCTTTGCTGTTTGGATGACAAGAGGATAACATCTCCCATACACGGTGAAGGGAGAAGGATTCTCATTTATTTGACTGCATTGTAGTAGAAAACGTCTCCTTTTGTCTGTTCCACATCTTTGGCAAATATGAATAGGTGGAAGCAATGGGGTTTTACTCTAGGAAATCGAGGCACTCTGGTGCTTTTCAGCCTGCTTTATAAGGGTTCTAGAAAATTTCTCGTGTCCTAATCTGTATCGGGTATGGGGAAATTTTAGCCTCAAAAAAGAAAGCAGTTTTCATTTCCCAGAAAAAGAAAGCCATTTCAGAGATTCCTCATATGCATAAGAGATAGTTGGTCTGACTTGCCTTTTTTACCCCCCCTACTTGTTTATTGTAGTGCTTGCTAGCAAGCTGTGAGGTGCCAGCTTATTTTCCTGTAATTATGTAGGCTCTTCAGGATCCTGGGTTGTCTGCTGGCATTCCTTCTAATGCTGCTCTGTATTCAGCGATCTGAGCCAATTAATGGCGAGAGGAGCATGTGCTAGGGACTAAAGAATGAGAGAAGGAGTGGGGAAAAGGGCATAGTAAGACATGTTTCCCAATTATGCAATAACTGTTCCCAGTGACTAATTACAGTAGCTACTGAGGGAAGTTTATATGATGGCAAAAACCTTTGGACAAGGTGAAAGCCAGCCTGTGGAGTTCAGCTGTCCTTGATGGGTGCTGGGGTCCCCTGGGTACTGGGGAACTACTTGCTGTAATACCTTCAAGACCCTCCTTGGAGTTTGTACTGGCTAAGAGTAAGAAATGATCCTTGCATGCTTTTATTCTCATTCTTCCCCATAGAGCTGCCACTTCCACCTCCTCCCCCACCTGGAGAGGAAGCAAGTTTCTCCTCAAACTGTGCTTTTCCCCCACCCCCACCACCTTTTGAAGAGCCTTTTCCACCAGCCCCAGAAGAAGTCTTTCCTTCTCCTCCTCCTCCTCCACCATTGTTTGACGAAGGACCTGTGAGCAAGGTGCCTGCCCCACAGGTGAGTGAGGTCAAGGGAAGCATAGTTTCTTGTGATGCTTTGTGAGTTGGGACAGCTTCTTGTTACTCTCTGAACTCAGCAGCAGGAAGCCCTGAGACCTCAGAAAGCAGAAAATGCTGCCACCCCGTGGACCAACATAGGTTAGGGTCAACTGGCCAGGCTACAGCTCAGCAGACGAAAGACTTGGGGTTTCTGGTGGACAGTGAGTTGAATGTGAGCCAGCAACAAAGGCCAACCACGTGCTGGGCTGCATTCATGAGAGTGTAGTCAGCAGGAGAAGGACAGTGATTATTTGTGTCTCTTCAGTGCTAGTGAGGCTGCATCTTGGAGGACTGTTTCGAGTTGGACTCCCCAATTCAGTAACCCCAGAGGAATACTGAAATAGATGCAGTTCAGCAAAGGGTTATAGTGATCACCAGGGGTCAGTGCATGTGATGCGAGAGCTAGGTTTGCTCAGCCTGCAGAAGAGAAGGCCAAGGCAGGGATCTAAAGCAGTCTGCAATACCTAAAGGAGGGCTGGAGAGAAGACAGATTCTTCTTACTGGGGCACAATAAGAGACAATGGACACAGGTTTCAGCAAGGCAAATTACTGTCGGACAGAAGAAAAAGCTGTTTCCCTCCAAGAGTGACTCAACACTGGCATAGGTGCTGTGTAATCTGCATCTCTGGGCATGTTCAGGAATCACCTGGACAAGGCCCTGAACAACCTGGTCTAGCTTGGGAGTTAGCCCTACTGTGAGCAGGGTGTTGGACTAGAGACCTCCAGATGTCTTTTCCCACCTAAATCTGTCTGTGAGTTTCCTTGGGCTGTGCATTTTCCCACTGTTTGTAGACCTTGGAGATTGTGCCCTATTCATCCACGCCAACTTGCTGTCCACTCAAAGCAAGGCGTGGATCTGTACCCCAGTCCAAAGTGTCAAAATCTGCTATTGTAAGGGGATACGCCTTGTTCTCTGGCTATTCCTGTAATGTTCTCTGCTCCCTCTTTCTTCATGGATGGTGGTATAGGTACGTGGCAAGATGAGCAGCATTGATCTTGAGATTGACTCACTGTCTGTAATGATGGATGACATGGAGAAGAATGACCCCTTCAAATCCCGGGTGAGCTCTCCAGAATGTCACAGGTGGAAGGAGAGATGACTGGTTTGCTGAACAGAGGTAGTGAGAAGGGCGGTACTGAAGATTAACATGTCTGGATAAACCATAGTGAGAAAGTGTATGTGAAGGACCAGAAAGAATAGATCTTGCAACTTGTCAGGACTGCTAAATACGTAACAGTGTGGGAACTCAGCATTGTGGGTCTGGGGTAGCTGCTGACTGCTATAGACAGCGTATTTTCTTTTCCACCTTGCTGATAACTGCCTGTTTCTCTCTGTTGCTTCCCTTTACAGATATCTGTGAAATCTACAGGTTCTTTGGAGAAGCCATTGACGCCAAAAGCCCATGTGGAAATACCATCTGCACCCAGAGATACTCCTTATTCCTTTCCTTCCAAGTTCACTCCAAAGCCAAGTGGAAGCTTAGCTTTCAAGCCCCCTGGAGTGGATTTGGCCCCTGCCCCAACCCCATGGGCAGCCCCACAGCAACACAAGGATCCTGTAGCACCAGTCCCTCCACCCCCCTCTCTCCCTGCTCCTCAGACTACCCCTAAATTCACCCCACCCCCTGTTGCTGGCTCTCCTAAGTCTGGGTCCAAATCGGGTCCCAGCATTCCTATGGCTCCCTCAAACTCTACAAGATATCCTACCTCCCTTCAGACACAGTTCACAGCCCCTTCACCTTCAGGTCCCTCCTCTCGTCCACAACCTCCCAATTTTACCTATGCGCAGCAGAGGGAAAGACCCCAAGTGCAGGAGAAGCCACATCCCACAGAACAACCTGCTGCTGCAAAAGACACGGTAAGGGATAGAACCATGGGATCACTACCTCTGGATAGGCACAGCATCACTAGGACTAAAGCTGGAAGAGGAGGAGGGAGGGTCTGTCCCAGGCTAGGGGAAGCGTTACCCATCTGAAAGAGAGATGTAACTAGAGACAGTGGTGGAGAGGGATGGGACTTCCTGTAAAGGTTGAAAGAAGCAAGCACAGTGGATGGCAGATTGTTCCCTAGAGGGAGACAGAGAGGAGAAGTAAAGGTGAGAGAAGTAAGTTTATTAGAGACAGGGTGGGAGGGAGTCTGTCTATATGTGTCCTTTGGGATTGAATGTTTCCTCTTCCTGCAGCATAGACCCGCAGGCTCCAGTGCAGATCAGCCTAGGGGAAATTCCTCTCTCACCATGAAGGAGGTCGAAGAGCTGGAGAAGTTGACCCAGAAACTAATGAAGGATATGGAGTGTCCGCCCCCAGCAGAGGCTGCTACTTCTGGTGCGTTCCTTCAGTGGACAGCAGTAGGATAAAGCCTGTGGTGGGTTTTCCTCTCCCCTAATCCCTTTCTTCTTCCACTGACAGAGCTCTGTGGCTTCTGCCGGAAGCCCCTATCACGAACCCAGCCAGCTGTGAGGGCCCTGGACTGCCTTTTCCATGTGGAATGCTTCACCTGCTTCAAATGTGAGAAGCAGCTGCAGGGGCAGCAGTTCTACAATGTGGATGAGAAGCCCTTCTGTGAGGACTGTTATGCTGTGAGTCACTGGGATGAAAGCTGCTGGAGAGATCTGAGCTTGCTGTGGTTGCTGCTCTCTCTTGCTTTGCCTTCCTCCTTCCATCTTGTATGTCTCTGGTGTAGCCTCCCAGGGGTGATGGATTGGATTAATATGTCCTACTTGTTCCCTTTGGGCTCAGGGCACCTTGGAAAAGTGCAGTGTCTGCAAACAGACCATCACAGACCGGATGCTGAAGGCCACTGGTAACTCATACCATCCCCAGTGCTTCACCTGCGTGATGTGCCATACTGCTCTTGAGGGTGTCTCTTTTATTGTGGACCAGGCCAACCAGCCTCACTGTGTGGATGACTACCACAGGTAGGGAGAGAACAGAGGGTGTGCATGTGGTGTCTGAAAGAAGGCAGATTCCCTCATGCCTGTTTAATTTTGCTGCAAGGTGGGGTTGGGTTGCCCATGTGATCTGTTGGACATGAAGTTAAAAATGAATCAGCAATGTTCTTTGTAGCAATTAAGGTCTTTTCCCACCTAAATTTCTTTGATTATTATTCATCTGCTACTAATACTATTATACATCAGTGAGAAACCTGCACTGAATGCCACTATGGTGGTCATGGCCTCCATATTTTTGTGGGTTGCAGGAAGTATGCGCCACGCTGCTCAGTCTGTAGCGAGCCTATCATGCCAGAGCCTGGAAAGGATGAGACAGTGCGTGTGGTGGCATTGGAGAAAAATTTCCACATGAAATGTTACAAGTGTGAGGTAAGCCTGGTGACCCCGCTCCTCCCATCTTTCCCATTCCCATCACCAGCAACCGGGCACCTTTTGTTGTCTATGCTGACCAAACACTAAGATTGTTTTGAATTAACCTGGAGCATTTTGAAGCAGGTTGAGAAAAAGACTAGGTATTCACGGACCACTGGTCCATGAACAAGGACTTGGGCAGGGCTGTAATACAGCAGCTGTGTATACTGGAGGAACATGCTGGGATCACAGAGGGTCTTGCTCTTCCCTCAAAATAGTATCTCCTGTTAGCACCATCAGAGACAGAGCAGTGGGCTGTGAGCCATTATCCTGATCCAGTGAGGCATTTTTTTATATGCTTCAATGCATTTGCCCTGCTGTAGGCTGTCATTGAACTCCCTCCCTCTTTTCTTTCCCTGTTTAGGACTGTGGGAAGCCCTTGTCCATTGAAGCAGATGAGAATGGGTGCTTTCCACTGGATGGGCACGTGCTGTGTATGAAGTGTCACACTGTTCGTGCCAAAACAGCACGCTGAGGAGCTTGGAGTGGGCATACCCTTGAGACCCCTGCACTCAATACTCTCTCCCTTCCCACCATTGTCCTCTCCTTCTGCCTGACAAGGCAGATTGCTACCAACGGAGACTATGCCAGCACAGTTCTTTACTCATGTAGGACTCACTGCTCCTAGACTTCACTCTGCACACCCACCAAGAAAGGACGACTTCTGTTGCCACTTCCTGGCCACAGCGGCCAATGCAAAATCTCTGTTCCCTTATGACTCTGGAGGAGAAAGATGAGACCTTCACCACCACCTGGTGGAAGTAGCAAGAACGACTGGGTGGCAGGGCTTGGAAGGGCTGAGCATTCTTCTGTTCTATAGAGCCAAGAACAATAATTTGACCTTAGAAGGTGGAAGCCTCCATCTTGGCACCACTTCTGTCTTTGATTTTTTTTTTTTCTGTCTTTTTTCCTTGTGCCACATCATTATCAGGATGTCTTCCTCTGCCTCCTTCCTTGCCCTGAGTTAGAGTGGGTTAGGTAGGACATATTGGGAATCTCGGTTATTGTTGCTGGAAAAAGCTAACCTACTGTAGCTTGTCTGTCTCTAATGGATTTTACTGGCTAACTGCCTTGTCGCTTTTTTTCCTTAGCCAGATTAAACTGGCAATGTTTGGAATCCTACTCTGTTCCTGAGTTTGGAAACTTTTTTATTTTAATCTTTTTTCCCCTCCCCAGAATTATTCATTTCCCAGTGTGGGTTCTGGAAGGCCAGGCTGGGCACCAGAGTAGCAAAGCAGTCCAAAGAATGCATGTTTACAAATAAAGACTGTCATAAAGATGGGCAGCATAAGCACATAGTGAGGAGGTGTCTTTGTGTGTGGATGAGGATTCAGCAGACTCAGGAACATCCCCCTGTCCAGTAGGGATTCTTCCACTGCTGCCAGTGAAAGCTGCAGTGTAATTGCAATGTACTGTCTGGCTTTAAGTGTTAGTGCACTGAGCCCCATTTCCTGGACTAGAAAGTCTCAAACTGAACAAAGATTTTTTTTGAATAAGTACACTGTCCAACCACTGTCTGCATTCAATAAAATGTGGGTTTTTTCCATTAACGTGTCTGCTGTATCTGTTCAACTACCCATGAGAATTGCTGTCTTAAGCAGTGGAGAATGTATGTGTAGTTGCTATTCCACCTAGCCTCCAGAGACTATGGATCTGAAAATAGCCTTTCTTTCTCCACCTCTTGGTCTGCTTTTCAAACTGTCTAGTTTTCTACTTGCCTGTGACTGAAGAGTAGCCCTCATTTAAAGCAGTGGAAGACTGCATTGCAGCACAGCAAGATTGTAGTCTCCTTAATGGTATGACTGGGAGGCAAGTTATTAAAATCCACTTGCGTCAGACTGGAATAAAGTGGTCAATTTGCTTGCTTTGCCTTAACTATCGCTACTCAGGAGGTATTTGTGCTCGATGTTTACAGTTTTAAGCAGGGCACTGTCTTGGTCACTGCAGGTGAAACTCCTGTTTGTGGTAAGCATCAATGATTCCACACTTCAAAGGCATGAACCCTACTCTTGCTCTCTTGCCAATTTTGGGGAAATTAATGACTGACTCTTTGCAAATTGATCCAGTAAATGCTTTGAGCTTTCCTATAGGATGAGCAAAGAAGAAACAAATGGTACATTTGCTTTCTTTTTCTTATCTGAGTTCTTTCTGGTTTGCAGGCATTGTTTTCAGTGATTGTTTCTAGATTATGTGATTAAAAGCTTATGCCCACAAACACCAAGGAGCACAGAGGAGAGAAATAATGAGGGTGGGGGGGAGAAGCACTTTAACCTACCTCTTCCCAGAGCAATCAGAGGGCTATAGCCCTGGTGTCTGGGTATGAAACCTGTCCAACAGAGTCAATGGAAAGGGCTCCCTGGATCACCTTGCTCATTAAGAGTAGGGTAGTCCCTCTGACAGCCTTGGGGTGCAGGGAAAGAGCAGTTGGGGACTGCACTTGTTATGGGATGTGTAGGTGGAGGATCAAAGGCAGGAGAAGGGAGTGATCAAGGAGGGGAAGCAGCATGGGAAAATGGGGGAAAAGGGGCTGGCTGCATGTACACAGTACGCTTGTCTGGCCATGCCCTGTGTGTCAGTGCAGTCTGTCCTGTCTCCTTACTAATCTCTTTTTTTTTCTTTATTTTATTTTTGTTTTCCTGTGTGAAGGGATTCTGTTCAGTGCATGTGGAGGTCTAAGTGCCAGCAACTGGAAATACCTGAGTGTTTGCATATTATATGGGTGTGTATGTCTATATGTAATCACTAGCAAAAATCAAGTCAGAGTAGCTGGTGAGTGGGTAGGGTAAGAGGCTTGAGATCCATGAGTTAGCATTGCTGCAAATCTGGCCAGATGCTGGAAAGACCAGGCTGAGAGCTGGCTGTTGGAGCTCCCAGGAGGTCCAAGCCAACTAGTCTTTGGTCTAGAAGTCAGCTACTGATAAGCCTAGACCAGCTACCAGAGAACAGTTTGCATCTGTGTGTGAGGTGACTGTGAGACCAGGAAATCCTGTGGCCAGCTGCTGGGTAGAGCCAATGCTTAAGGCTAACTACTGGAGGGCTCCCTTGTGTGTGTGTGTGTGCGTGCACAAGGGGGTCTGAGTGCCCTCCACTGGAGTGGGGCTGAAGGTCTCATGTCCTGGTGCCAGTAACAGACCAGCTGAGGCTCCAGATCATGCAGCCAACTACCAGACAGCCAGTCTTAAGACACCAGAGGGATCCATAGTGTATATATATATATATTTCCTGCTAACAGGTTCATCCTGATCAGGCTGTTTGTGCTGTGCTTGCATGACTGCTGTGTTTTCTGCCTCAGGCCAGTCATGTACAGTGTGTGTGTATACATGCATCTATTATATACATGTATATTTTGTGTGCATGAGTGCCTGTTCGGAATACGTGCTCAGGCTTGCTACTGTCTGTACCTGAGGACATGGAACTGAGCAGCTGCTTCTATCAGGACAGCTGATTCAGCACATCATCACAATTGAAGCTGGAAGGGACCTCCCTGCTCAGAGCAGGGCCAACCAGAGCAGGTTACTCAGGAATGTACCCCATCAGTGTTTAATATCTCCAAGGACTAGAACTCCACAACCTCCCTGGGTAGCCAGTTCCAGCGTTTAACAACTGTCACAGTAAGTTTTTTCTTACCTTCAAAGGGATTTTATTATATTTTGATGTGTTCCCACTGCTTCTTCTCCTTTCACTGGCTACCACTGAAGATAATCTGGTTCCCTCTTCTTCACTCCTTCCCATCAGGTGTTTATACACAATGATAAGGGCCGCCCAAACCTTGTCATCTCAAGCCTGAACAGTCCCAGCTGTCGCAGCCTCTCCTCATACGTCAGATACTATAATCCCTTCAAAATCATAGTGGCCTTTCACTGGACTTGCTCCAGTAAGTCCATGTCCTTCATGCTGGGGAGCCCAAAATTGGACACAATGCTTCAGATCTCTGACCAATGCTGAATAGAGAAGAATCAGCTCCCTCCAGCTACTGGCGATGCATTTGCTAATGCAACCTAAATACTGTTGGCCTCCTTTGCTACAAGGGCACATTACTGGCCCAAGCGCTACTTGCTGATCACTGTGACCTGCAAGTCCATTCCTGCAAATCTGCTTTCCAGCCAGTCAGCACCCAGCACATACTGGTGCATGGAGCTATTCCCAGTTGCAGGGCTCTGCCTTTCCCTTTGTTCGCCTTAATGAGTCTCCTCTCTTCCCATCTCTTCTATCCATTAAGGTCCCTCTGAATGGCAGCACAACTGCCTGATGTGTCAACCACTCCCAATTTTCTACCATCTGCAAGGATAGGCTAAAGTTTACATATGTATGACACAAGCTCATAATCTTGTGACAGCCTCACCAGGGCTTATCTTCTAGACGGGCTCTCTGCCATGTAGCAACTTTATTATCTATACTTCACGTTAAAGACACCTATTACTAAGATTGAACTTACTGATACACTAAAAAGACTCACAGTAAGGGCTTATCTTGTCAGCCGTATCTCTTACTACAGTTGCAGTGACCTGAGTAGCCGAGGTGCATGTATACTATGGTTCCTTGTGTACATTCTGCTGCTTCTGATGTTGACTAGAAACCAGCCTTCTTGCTTTAAGTTGCAGTTATTTAGATCTCTGCTTCTTAACCCTTCTGTCATTTATGGTTAAGCAAGACCTTCCCAGGAGCAGGAGTGCTAATTCATAGCCTTAAGAATTTTGAGCATTATACAATTGTGGAAACACTGATAGCCATCTACAGCAAGTAACTGACTGCTGAATGGCTAACACTGACCTTCTTCACCTACCTAGACTTAAGCACTGAAAAATAAATCTTGAGGTGGCTACTCTTCCCAGGTAGAATAAAGTCAGGATTATCAGCGTGAGACTTCCTGCCCCCCCACTCCCACAGAACAGGACAGCCTATTCTGCAGAAGGTGGTACTACTTATATATATTTCATCAAACTACAGCAGTAGCTTCTAATGCTTCTCATGGTTTAGGAGTAAAGATGGACTTGGCTAATGGATGGATACAGCTGTAAATGGGTTTAGAGAAAAAAGTCTGAAGTGACCAGCTGCATATGTAGTCTTTAATCCTAATGCATCTGCATTTCCACATTGAAACTGCAATTAAATGGACAAAGGCCATTGGCTGAAACAACTAAACATGTATGTAAGGACCTTGCTAGAACTTATAATATATGCTACAGTAAAGGTCCTAATCATATTTGAAATAAGCCAAAGAACTCCAACACAGCCTGCTCTGCTACAGGTTTATTTACAAAATATTATTTACAGTCTATAATTGTCTTGAGCTCTTATAAATAATATTTCCTCCACAGAGAAGGAATAAGACAGACCACCTACACAATTTTCTGTTACAAATACCCTATCCAGCCAAACAAGACTATTCTCTCTTTTAAAAAGGGGCAGAGAAAAATGGTTATCTAGAGGGTTTTGTGCCCATGGCACAAGTAAAGGTATTAAGCAGGTTGGAGAGAGGTAAGTCTCCCCACTGATGTGTGCATGTGCAAAACAGCAACATGCTGAGATTACATGATCACACAAGTTACAACCGGGTGTGCTGCTACTCGCAACTTCTCCAAAGAAAGAAGTACACCATGAGCTGGTGTTTAAGGCAAGAATAGCTGAATTTTAAAAAATATATCCCTTACCAGCAGTCTTGTGAAAGACTGAATAGTTTGTTCCTGTTGTAATATAAGGAAGTCAGAAGGCTGCTGAAATGAGAAGGGATGTATGCCGGGATCTCTACATGTCTGTGTCCTTGTGCATGTTCCCTGAAGGTCCTAATCTATCTGAAATCTCATCTCCAATCTTAAAACATTATCAACCGTCCCCAGCCTGCTTTGTACATATCCTTATGTTTCCATGTGATATACTGAGTGTCTGAAACTCCAGTATGCGGACAACAGTGATTACTTAGTGCTGCACAGAATGGACTACAGAAGACAGGGATGACAACAGTTTCTAAGACCAGTGCTCTGAAACCTATTGATGGCTGCTGCAGAGCTAAGGCAAGGGGGAACAGAAATGAGAGCAGGTGGTGTTGCCTCATGAGCCTTTTCAGTTCTGGTTTGTTTTGCTTGTCCCAGTCACTCATTTGGAAACAATTGCCATAGGAATGATTCCAAGTGATATCTGGTAAGAATGGGCATTTGACAAGCTTAAGAGACCAACGACTGATCACTCCTTAAAGCCTTGGATGCTACACAGTATCCTCTTCTGGTGGCCTGGAAGTGACACTCCCATCTGTTTCAAGTCCCTGAAGGAAACGGGAAAAGAAAGGAAAAAATTAGTCGCTGTTCTTGTTCCTTGGGGACTGGGATGTGGGTAGGGGCAGAAACAATTACCAAGCATTAGTTCAGAAAGCTTCCTTTCCCTCAGTGCCACCTACTACACCCACCCTCCTCTAGAGGGAAGAAACTTCTAGATGTTCCTGCCCTTCCCTGGCTACCTCTGCCCACCCAGTCAACTAGCTTCTTCCACCTTGTGACTAGGCCTATGCTCCCATTAAATCAGGACTGTGGCCACATCAGCTTGTGATATGGGCCATGTCTCAAGTCCTTAGCAGGTCTGTCCCTGCACTGTGCCTGCTCATTTGTTTTATGTAACTGCTCTGGAACTGGCTATACAACCCCAACCCTACAACAGAACATGCCTGTGTTGGTAAAGCATCTGACCCGAGTCTTTCTATGGAGCCCAGGACTTTGCTTTATGACAGAACAGTGCCTGGTTGATGCAGGAGGAATATCACTAGCCCACCTGGAGTTCAAGGCAAGAAAATTCTCCTATAAAGTCCTTCAAGGGTGGGGAGGGGGGCAGGTTAGAGAGCTGTCTGCTACCTATTGTTTCCCCTTGCTATTTGTGTCTGGTGTGAGTTCAGAGCAGCTCAGGCCCCTGAAGAGCCTCAAGCATAGACAGTCAGGGAATTATTAGCACAGTTTTCACAGATCCTAGTTCTTCTGAGCTGATTCTTCCCTTTTAGGGAAAGAAGCCAGGCCACTTCCACTTAACTATGTAGAGAAGGATGGAGAGAAGCCTTCGAAGTAAATATCAGTGCCTCTTCAGATAGCACAGGGACAGACACGGCTATTTGTAGCATTGCCTGGGGTGCCTTGTGGGAGCTTAGCCTGCCCTTACTCAGCAGTGAGCTCCAGAATGGACTCCATGGTGTCCAGGCCAGCAGTGCGAAAGTTGGAGATGTAGCGCTTCATGCGAATGGATTCCAGCCACTCAGGGATAGATCGATAGGGGATCCCATCAGATCCACTGCAGCTGGGGAGCCGGAGCGTTACCCTAAGGACAGATAAAACCCTTATTAGCCAGGCAGCTACCTTAAATGGCCAGTACAATGAGACAGTAGCTAAAGGGCAAGCACCTTCTGCCAGATCTAGGCCAACTTATCTGCTCTCTGCACAGTGAGGTCAGACTGCCCAGGCCAATGGCTATGGCCTCTGTCACCATGAGAGAGAGATAATTACTAACTTCTGCACACAGAGTATTTGAGGTGACTCATGCCAGCCTGCACTGCACAGGGGAAGAACGGGGAAAGAAAAGGGAAAGAACCTCTCTTCCTGCTGGAGACAGGGAGGTGAAAATCTCCCAGTTAGCCTCTCCTCCTCCAGTGATAGCCTGTTTACCTGGGATCAAAGTCTGCAACAGGCCAGAGTAGCTGGGGACTTGAGACAAAATGTTGCAGCTGTGCACGGATTTCCTGAAAATGAGGCCTCCTCATCCGATCATGTGACCAACAGCTCTTCATGAGCTCGTAGAGGATAGATGGACAGTCCACAGGTGGGGGGAGCCGGTACCCATCCTCTAAGCTTTTCATCACCTGTGCAGAAGACAGAAATCTGGCCAAGAGCAGAGAATGCGGAAGAGGAGCAGAGACCTCTGTGGGGCTGGGAGCAGGCAGTTCGCCATTTTGCACAGTGTGCAGTCAGGGAGGGGTTGAAGCAGACTACATGTGTATAAAGTAGGGTTCGGGCAGCATAGCAGAGGATCAGGACACCAAAGGGATGTCAAAAAGTGACCTGGCATATGCAGCTACTTTCAATCCTTTATTAGCCTAGCTCCCATTTGCCATTCAGGGCACATGTTCATGAAAAGTGAGGACTAAATGATCCTGGCACAGGCCCGATGAGAAAAGGGAAACCAGACTCAGGAAAAATCTCAACAGCATGTGCTAACCTCACAGGTGTGCTGAACCCAGAATGAGTATAAGACCAGACATAATACTCCAGAGCCAGAGGAAGGAGAGAAAGAAACCAACAAAGAACATCTCCAGACCAAAAGACCATGGCTGATTTAACCGGTCTTTACTTTGGCTCATGGCTGTTGACAACTGAACATGTTTCAGAAGCCCAAACGCTTATTGCCCTTAACTTGGTTGCATTGATTTTCAGTAGGGAGGCAGACATAGTAGTTATGTGGTCAAAAGAATGTCAAGACCACAGGCCGAGGGAGATATACAAAATTTGGGCCTACATGCCTTGTTTATTTTTTTTAATTTGGCATTTGATCTCAGTGTCTGTTACCTCTTGATTGGTCATTCCCCCATATGGCTTGTCGCCAAATGACAGCACCTCCCACATGACAATTCCAAAGCTCCAGACATCACTGGCTGAGGTGAAGATCCGATGAGCAATGGCCTCTGGGGCTGTCCATCGGATGGGAATCTTACCACCCTGTGAAAGACCAGAGACATAGTGTATCAGGCATGTATCGAGCTGTGTTTCTCCCCTGCTTTCATGCAAAGAGCTTACACAGTGCTTCAAGGCCTGGGCCCACTTCACTTGAAGTGATGTGTAACCACCCCCAGGGGAACTCCTCTAAAGCACAGAAACATTCTTGCAAAGTGGATGAGTTTAAGCCCTCTGTTCAGTTGAATGCTACACAAAACCACTACTGTAGGACCAAGAGCCTGAGACCAGCCACAGCCCTACTTTGAATTACACCAGACATTAGAATCACTGGAACTTTCATTGAAGGGGACTTGTAGATGTCTCTAGTCCAAAACCCTGATCACAGGAGGGCTAACTTCAAAGCCAGATTTAGTTCACTGAGTCCAGAAGATCAGACCTCTTATTTTGCTTCTCAATTCAAAACCAGAGTCCCTCTGAATCTCTTAGCAAGCAAAATCAACATGGACTCCAGACAAAAAAGCACCACCTTCTGAATCATCCACACTGTGACTTGCAGTTTTATTATGGGTTGTCCTCAGAGATTTTCCATCCAAAACTTCTCCTGGCCTGGTGTTCCCTATTTTGAAGAAATTCTGCCATACTTACCTGGCAGAATCCCAATCCCCCTGAGACTACAGTTCATTTACAAGACAGAGAGATTGCTTTTGCATTACCTTGGTTTCATAGGTTCCCTCTGCATCATTCTCCAATACTCGGGAGAGGCCAAAGTCGGACACCTTGCACTGAAGACTGCGTGTTACCAGGATGTTGCGAGCGGCCAAATCCCGGTGGACATAGTTGTGTTCTGAAAGGTAGGTCATGCCAGAGGCTATTCCCTGCAGCATGCTCACAAGCTGCACAGGGCTAAATTTTTCCTCATTCTCCTGCATGGAAAAAGAAGTGAAAGAAGATCCTGGTCAATCTGCCTGGTTTCTAGTTACTGGCCTTATCAACTTGCAAAAGTGGGCATTGGTGAACAAGCAAAAAAGGCAATGCTGCAGCCCAAAGGACCCAACAGGTTCTCACTAAGGGACTGGTGGTGGTCTTCAGAGTTATCATTAGGCACCTGCACTTCAACTACCAAAGGCAGCACTCTGGACACTGAGCAAACTGGATGGCAAAAGCTTCAACTGGTGAGATTGGAAATTTTAGTAAGCAGAAAGTAAGTGGATGTCTGGATCTTTGTTCTAGTCTTCCTTTAGGGTCCTAAATCCAGTTCAAGTGCAAGTTCCAGCAGTACACAAATCTATTACAGACTGG
The DNA here is from genome assembly GCF_949628215.1 of Phalacrocorax aristotelis. Lineage (NCBI taxonomy): Eukaryota > Metazoa > Chordata > Aves > Suliformes > Phalacrocoracidae > Phalacrocorax > Phalacrocorax aristotelis. The sequence goes on along the minus strand of NC_134276.1, from coordinate 133,024,931 downwards.
AGTCTCTCACCCGGAGAAAAGTATCCAGCGCTCCATTCTCCATATACTCGGTGATGATCATCATTGGCCTCCCTTGAGGAAGACAAGAAGGTGTCAGCCTTTTTGCAATTCTCCTAATCTTGCCTTTCAGTATGCTCCATACTGCCCCAACACAGAGAACCATATCGAACCCCAGCCAACACCCCACTGCACTGGCACGGTTGGCTGACTGTTTCTCCTTTGACCTCCCCCAACACCTTTGTATTCCTCCTTGTGTCACATATACAACCTTACAGCATCTCTTACATTATCCCAACCTCTCATCCACTCACCAACCCAAGACCTCTCCTAACATTGCCTCATGACTCTGTTGGAAATCCATACCTCTCCTCCCTTCTTCATTCTCTGCCATAGGCTAACAAGACAATGCCTGTCTTCTGTCAGCACAGCCTCTCTGACAGCATCCTCTCTAAGAAAAGCCTAAGAAATGTGCCAGTTTTTGCTTTCATTCCAGAACTCTCTCCCACACGTGCTTACTTTTGGTGACAACTCCTTCCAGACGCACAATGTTCGGGTGATTGAATTGCCCCATAATTGTTGCTTCACGCAGAAAGTTCCACCACTGTGAGTCTGAATATGTTGGCTTCAGGGTCTTGATGGCCACCACAATACGTTCTTTCCCTGGGAGCCGCAGGGACCCACGATAGACCTCCCCAAACTCCCCTGAGTACAACCAGAGGCAAAAGGTCACAGATGAACTCAGGAACAGGTAGCAAAATAACGGTGGGGGGGAACTGAAAGATAGGAAAAGCAACAAGTAACTCACCCTCTCCAATCACATTCTCCATAGTGACAGAAGAGACATCCAGTTCCTTAGTGAATTCCAGCACCCCTCTGCTGGGGTCATCATACGGTTGAAGGTCTACATAGGGCTTCAACCAGACTTTCTCTATGGTAAAGGGAAACAAAAGAGCAAATCATTCTGCCAACATTTTGGACAAGCTTTGCAGGGCAAAGCTACAGAAGCAGAGGTGAATCTATGGGATTCTGTCAATGGCAGTAAACAAACCTATCAAACATTCGTTGAAGACTAGAGTTATTATGGGAAGAGACAAATTACATCAGAAAATACATGCCAGCGTCTGGTTTGAAACTACTGTTTCTTTTCATTCCTTCCAACCCATCCCAGGCTTCTCCCTTGTTCTACTACCCCTTTGAAGCTCACCTCGATCAAAGCCTGAAGTATTGTAATCTGGCCGTGCTTGTCTCTGACGAGCCTGCCTGGAACATAAGAAGCAGTCATGAGAATAAAATGGTCAGCAGATAGCAAAGATAAAAGCAAGACTTCCAGGGTGTCTGCCCTAGTTGGTCAGGGACAGAGTTCAGGGTAACACAGAAAAAGAGAAACCAGACACTGCACCTACTCAGTAGAGTACAGCTAGCAAGAAAATGTGACGCTTCACTTACTTGATGCTTGTAAATTATAGATTAATTTCTATTTATTTTGTTTTCTGTACACTTCCAGTACTGAACCTGATCTTGTTAAAACCAAACAATAGCAGCCTTATAGACATTTAGAAAGAAAGTAAAATTTTGTATCTGGGTAGAGGACTACTAAAGTAATGGTATATGGAAAATGGTTTGAAATGACTGGAGATGCGTACTGCCCACTTAACTGATCAGCAGCTATAGAAATGATTGTACCATAACATTTTTATTCATCTGTCATGATAACAGTATGATAGTGCTGGATTATAACAAAACTGATGAATCACCACATTTTCCTCTGTCCTCAGCAGCAAACATTATCCTACAGACATATCAATCCCTCCAATCCTGCTAATCGAAATTACTTACTGAGACTCATTCCATCTTACCGCAGCACACTGGTCTTACTCTTTCCTCTCTAACTAACCTCTACCTATCCAATATCCTTTGAGGAATCAGGGCCTCCCTCCCTTTCTCAAGCTCCCGTAGCTCAGCTATTCCTACATGTCTATCTTTTTCAATACCAAAAATCAACACTCACTTTCGCCGGAAGATGAGAAGTCCCACAAGCAGCCCAACAAATAGTAGAACTCCAAAGATAATAGAGACTATGACTCCACCAGACAGAGCTCCCGTGTCTGCAGAAACAAAGAGAAAGGCCATATCATTTAAAAGACCAAGAACTGTTTGTCTGGAATGTAGCAACCAGCTTCTACCAGCCAATGGTATTAGGTAAGCTATGGCCATTTGTCTTCCAGGCAGCAGAGCCCAGAATTGAGTCCTATTGCATTGTTATTCATGTGCATAGAGCACCTTCTGGTGGGTATCTTCTTGATTCTTATCTACAATCTTAGTCTTCTAGTTGAGTAATTTATCCCTATGCCTGATTTATTCTGACAACATATTCTGATATAACTCCCAATAAATTCCATGACACTTTCAGAAATGAAGGAGCTGTTCCTTCCCTCCCAATCCTCTCCAGCTACTCTTTCAGATCAGACCTTTCTTCCTGTTCAGTAGCTGATTTAGACTATGGCACAGCAAAGACATGCTTTTTCTCAGCAGTCTAACTTGACTCTCTTCTTGTTCATGAAATTAATTTCTTCCTCCCCTTCCATCAATATTCCTTCAAATTCCTTTGCCTAATTACCTTGACAGAAACCACTATCTGCTTAGGACTTTTGAAACTAGCACATACTGATTTATGAACTTGCAATCCAAGATCATATTCCTGCTTTCTCAAAACTAAGCATCATGTGGTTTCATTTTGTGATTGGCTACCATTCAGGCAGCATTCACATAATACAAGCTGTCTTCTTCCTTCTAGATTCTCCAACTAAAGCCATCCATTTCCATACAGTGTATTCGAATACATCAGAGGAAATGCTAAATGATCTCTGTTGGTGAAGTATGTGTTTTTAAACTTTATTTCCCATAACTTAAAAAACTATTTAAAAAATAAAAGTACATTAATATTTTCCCTAAAAACATCCAGAAGAAAGAAATTCCTAAAAAAATTGTTTCAATAAATTAGCAGATTTTAAAGTAAGGAATAGCTTGTGTGACACAGACAACTGTGTCTGGAGGTGTTTTCTAACATCCAGTCCAATGGTCAGCATCTGTAAAGCCTAACTAACATTTGTAATTCTTGCTCAATTTGATGAAGACTCATCCCACTAAAATTATTAAAAATCACCAGCTCAGTTAAGCAGAAATAAAGAGGCAGAGCTAATGTTCTTTATTGTTAAAACCAAAAAGGCAAGATTTGGAAGGTGAAATAATACCTTTTATCAATAAAATGGACAAGCTTTTAGGTACATAGTACTTTTGCAGGAAATTAAGGGATCTACATTCTGAAATTCAGATTTTAAAAAATTGCCTCTCCCTGCAAAGCTTGTTCCACTAATATCCCTGGGCCATTACAGCTAAACAATGCTTCTAGTATTATCAAAGAAGAACTCTCACCAAACAAAACCTTGCTGGCACTTCTTTTTAATCCCTTTAATATTAAAAATACCTTAGTCTTGGCATGATGAGGTGATCAACTTTTATATTAAAAAAAAGCATAATCTTGAAAGTATTTTCTAACATGCCCTTTTATAATTAAAACAATCTAAGGTACATGTTAGCTTACTTATTTTCTACAGAACCTTTGTTGTACATTATTCTATTGGTTAAAGATCATTTATGTCATCATTCGGCACTGCGAATTCATGAAAATTTTACCAAAAGCTCCTGGTGCCAAAAAAGGCCCAATCTTTAAATGACATTCTAATCGTGGTATCACAACTCCGTATCAGCTTTTGCACAATTAACTTAACTACTTAGTTACATTAAGCTATGCCTTTGCTTTCTTCTCTGTCCTTATTTAATTACAATAAAACTAGCCTTTCAAAGGCACCATTTCAACAGATGTATTTCTAAAATTATCCATAGGGTCAATAGGAGGATCTGTGAATGGGTGGAATGAAAAGAAAGCAAACTCCCTTACAGAAAAATTTTTATAAAGGGGAAGTCTCTGGATAACCCAGGGAAAGATGACGTTGGTTGTGAGGCCTGTATGAAATGTTCTTTGACGTAGGAGAAAGGTCTTCCTTGTAGCCTCAATAGCTTGGCCTTCTACACTTCATGCCTTGGTGGAGAACTTTTCTCAGTGGCACATACCATCTTTTTGGGCAGAGTTACATTCAGGGGCTAGACTACATACAGTGGAAATTATAAGCTGGGAAAAAATAGTGGTGAGGCCCTTTAAGTTCTCCTTTTCACTAGTAAATTTCACACAAAAGGAGGCATATGGTAATTATTTTGCTAACATTCAAACTTAGAAACATTAGCAAGAATCAAAATGTCCTTCAGGAGAACTTGATGAAGAGCTGGTAAGCAATTTGCCAGCACAACACACAAACCCGAGACTGATCAGTTCTGAACAGGAAAGTACAAGTGGATTTTATATGTATGCAAAGAAACAATAAATGCCTCCTTGTTCTACATTTTTACAAAGCAACAGGCTTGGCCCTGGTGACAAGAAACTCAGGAGTGTTGTGTCTGTGCCTTACAGCTAGTAGAACACGCACAGAGATCCATGTACCATGTGAATATACAATCTGATGGAGAAGTGAGTTTCTCCCAAATGAGATACCAGTGGTTGTCCTTTACCTGGTGGAAGGGTGCGGAATTCCTGCTCTGGGGAATAGGGTCCAGGCCCCAGTGGTGTGATGGATCTAACACGAAGCAGGTAGGCTGTGTCTGGCTGCAGGTCTGTCAGAGTGACATTTGGCTCAATAAGGTGCTTCACTGTATAACGTGCCTCTTCTCCCTGCAGAAATCAAACAGAGCCAAGTAACAAATACACACTGCACAATGAGGACACTTCCACCCCTTTGGATAAAAGGAGGAAGAACAAATAAGGCAGGCCTCACCTTCTCAAAGAACATGACCTCATACTCCACTGAGGTCCGGCTGCGCTGCCGTGGGGCAAGCCAAGAAACAGAAAGACTACTGTCATCTCTTTGTGTCAGAATAAACTGGGATACTGTCACTGGAGCTGCAGGGGAGAGAACAGAGGACATCAAGAAGAAATACGAACATAATGCAAACCAAGCCCTCTTTCTACCAGAAGCTCTGTCCTTCCCTCTCTAGTCATACCACGCAACTGGAACTGAGTCTCGTTGCCACTGCCACTCCTTCATCTTTCACTTCTGTGGTGAAAGGGAAATGAGTTCTCCAGTTGTAATTAATTGCTTTCCATGAATAGTATGTTTCTACCCCAACAATGAAAGCATAACTTTTATTGGCCCTCAAAACAAAATCAGTGTTCCGGGAAGTTACATTTAATCCAGAACTGCACTGAAAGTGTTCAGTTTGAAATAAAAATGTTAGGACTTTATGCTCTTACAGCAGCATTAACACAACTATCCTATGTGATTTATGAATACAGTTCCATTTCATAAGGATACAGTGAAATTCAATGCTCAAAATCTGTCAGCTGACTGCAAATACATGCTGTTCATGAATAAAACGGTAATTCTCAACACTCTGCAAGGACTGAAGAATCAAACCTGTTCTCTCCATATCGTTCATCATCACCAGGAAGTGATGAGATGAGCCAAAAGTAGCTCTGCTTTTCTAAATCAGAGTGTACTGCCCCTGCGTAGCATCAGGAAGAAAGGTAATATTTTTTCACTGAATCAGAACTCGGGGAAAGCACCAAGAGCTGTTGAGCACTGCGATGTCACTTTTCAATAATCACATTTCACAGCACTCTGGAAAGCATTCACAGGACAGCCAAACTAGCCAGCTTGAAGCTAAGCTACGGAAATATGTCAAGAACTTGCATGTTTTTAACGTCCTAATTTCTCCATGCTTTCAAAGCGTTTGTTTTTTTTTTCTTCCCCAGTTACAGCAGGGTTTCTGTTGTGTTTGGTCAGATTTTTTGCAATATCCAAGTCACGGGAAATATTTCATACCACAGTCCCTGTTCTTCCTGTCACACAGGTAACAATACTTAGGCTGGACTACACTAGTGTATGACAGGGAGGGCTTTATCCTCCTCACCTCTGATAAGTCCTTGGTGGATTCATAGCTCTTGGTGGGTACTGATTACTGATGCTTTGACTTGCAAGGAATTTGACTGACGGACTTTACATGCCAGAGGCAGAGGTACCTTAGAGTCCTCATCACACCATACCAACACATGTGGCAGACAGGAGAAGATGGAGAAAGCTTAAATAGTCACAGAGATTTCTCTTCCTTTTCCTGATGAGCAGGAAGACCTTCTCTCTGCTTTTGCTAACCTGCATGTCCAACTGCAACCCAGAGAGCTGGAGCAGTTCTCTGTGGAGCAGGTCCCATTCCTGAGACACCATTTTGGGCTTCCACAGCAAATGTGTAGTTGGTATAAGCTTCTAGGCCGTCCACATCCACAGCAGGTTTAGTGAGACCAGAAGCACTGGGGGAGAATACAACACCAGCCTCACATGGCTCACATGACAGGAAATGGCAGCGCTGACAGAAGACTGTGTAAGTGAGGTCCTTTCGCCCACCGTGGTCGCTGGGTGGCTGCCACCACAGACTCAGCTGCGTGCCAATAAGGGAGAAGCTGACATTGCGGGGAGCTGAGGGGGGGCCTACAAGAAGCATGAAAGAAAGTATTAGATCCAGCTGTTAATACCCAAAGTACTGTGGCAGTTTCCCATCTGATGCACCTCGAATGGAACCTTCTGTCCCCCCAGCTTCTCCCTCTCTGATCTCTCGTCCTCATTTCCCAACGATGTGTCTCCTCTCATCTCCTTGTTCATAGGATCACAGAATGATTTGGGCTGGAAGGGACCTTCAGAGATCTACTAGTCCAAGCCCCTTGCCATGGGCAGGAACATCTTTCACTAGAACAGCTTGCTCAGAGCTCCGTCCAACCTGACCTCGAACATGTCCAAACCTGAGGCATCCACAGTGTCTCACCACCCTCATTGTAAAACACATCGTCCATTATGTCCCATCTAAATCTACACTCTTTCAGTCTAAAACCATTGCCTTTGTCCTGTCACTACAGGCCCTGGTAAGAAGTCTTTCTCCATCTTTCTTACATGCCCTCTTTAAGTACTGAAAGGCTGCAGTACAATCGATCTCCCTGAAGCCTTCTCTTCTCCAGCTGAACAGCCCCAATTCTCTCAGCCTTTCTTCATTTGGAGAGCTGTTCCAGCTCTCTGATCATTTTTGTGGCCCTCTTCTGGACTCACTTTAACAGGTCCATGTATTTTGTGTACTGGGGACCCCAGAGCTGGATGCAGTACTCCAGGTGGGGTCTCACGAGAGCAGAAGGAAATAATCCCCTCCCTTGACCTGCTGCCCATGCTTCTTTTTATGCAGTCTGGTACAATTGGCTTTCTGAGCTGCAAGCGCACGTGGCCAGCTCATGTCTGATTTTTCACCCACCAGTATCGCTAAATTCTTCTGTGTAGGGCTGCTCTCAATAAGTTAATCCCCCAGTCTGTATGGATATTGCTCTTTCTTTCTATCTGCAACTCACGGGTGCAAGCAATGTTCTGGCCCTCCGAAGGTGCTCGGTAGAAGCCTGCATTGCAGGAACAAGACGTAGCCCCTGACTCATTGGACAAGCTGTTGGGGGGGCACTTCAGGCAGCGTTTAGTCTCCAGGGAGTGACGGTAGAATCCTCGCTGGCAGGCTGTGAAGAGACAAACAAGTCAATATAAGATCAACAATAAACCAAGACCAAGAAACCAACTGCCAGTTTTGTTCTGCTTCTTGAACACTCCTTTATGGCCTTGCTTTTCTTCCATCTTCTTAGCTCACAGAAATATTTCATTTGGAAGTGACCCCTGGAGGTCACCTAGAGCAAGCATCTTCTCAGAGAAGATAGAGAGGAGATGCAAACTCAAACAGGATCAACATTATAATAGGACTTGTAGACTGAAGGAGCAGGATCTCATTTCTCAAGGATGCTGTATGAAAACAGAAGCTGGTCAACCTCAGAGACTTCTTTCAACATAAACCCAGACCAGTTTGCCCTTCAAGCTTTCCACACCATAAAGAAGAGCTGTAAATACTAGCTCCAAGTTCTTGTACTCCTCAGAGTCCTCTGATTGCTGACTTCAAATGGGAAAGCCAGTGGGCTTTTTAGCAGAAGCATCTTTTCTGATTTCAAGCACTAGAGCATCACATAGCAGGGCCCTGGGGAATATTTAGACAACTATCAGTTCACCCAACAGCACTGAGTGGAACTGGTTATACAGTCAGCACAGACTGCAAGAGAATAGGTGCCACATGGTTTCTATTTCCAGTCCTACAAAAATAAGCAGCCACACCTTTCTCTAAGTGTAACATCTGACACACTGTTTTTGCTGCATTACGATTAGCTTGACCTACAGGAGCACTGGTCTGTCTACCAGTTATCACAAGGTCAGTGCTTCACCTCTATAGGTGTGTAGCAGGGAGAAAATGAGTGAGAGAGGATGAAGTAAACTGTGTGTTTAATGGTTTACCAGCCTGTGCTAAATGAATCTACCAAATGTTCTTAAACTAAAGAAACAAACAACGTAACACTAATCAGATGGTTGAGGAACACATACACTGATTTTCTGCAACAGGTACCGCCTTGCATTTAACTTGAGCATTGAGGGAATGACCCTTTTTGTATTGCACTATAAAAGCAACAATGTCCTCTGTAATCCCTCAGGAGATCCCAACAGAGAACACCCCAAAGCCGTCTGCTCAGGAGCCTGACACAAACGGCTTACTGTGGTGCAGCACAACATAGGAAATTATCCTTTATCCAGAAGACAAAAAAGCAATCCAGCCATTCCTACTCTGTCACACAGAGGAACACCTGAGGGACCTAAAAAATTTCCACTAACAAAGGCCAAACAAGACTCGTCACCATCAGTTCCAGGAATAGTCATTATCCTCACTGTACGTTGAGGATATCCTCGCTGTACTCTCTAGATTGTCATTGGACTGTCCCATTAACATTGGATGATGTCAACTGGCCTATCAGTTGCATAGTAATACCATCACAAAACCATTTTGAGATACTATGACAGTACACAGGCCAAAAGGATTTGCAGCAGTTAAGCCTGAAGAGCACAAAAAGGAGAAATAATCACAAGAAGCATGAGCAACCAGCACCTTCCAGTTTTGGGAAATAACAGAACCACTCAGGAATGAGTCTGTCATTCTGAGCTACAATCATACAAATATGCAGTCAATGACAGCAAAGGCTACTGAAAGAATTACAAGGTTCAAGCATTGATTGTCACCAGCCCAAAGAGATTCCATTTACATTCAACATCAAATCACCTCCTCCAGAAACTGGCAAGAAAGGTTACTTTGATCTCTAGGCTGCTCATGACTGAGAGTACTCCTATATGCCAGACTGAGGATGAAAGCTTTGTGGCCCCCTGCCACTTTGCTCCAGCAAAATATTTCAAAATTCCTGACACTGGATCAGTTTGGGTCAGGAAAGCCTTGACAGCAACATGAAAAACAAAGTGCAGGGCCACAGACTTCTGTGACACAGAGGTTCTGATGTGCCCTGGACAATACTACCCACCATAAATATGGGATGACGTACGCACCCTCTTACTATCAGGCTGAGACAAGTCAGAAAATAAATGAGGGAAATTTGTGTTTGGGGACCTTCACAAGAACAGCTAGCTCCGACCCTAAGACAGCCTCTGTTAGGCCTCTGTTCTCCCAGGCCTAAGCTCCAGTGCCACTCCAGGTCACAGTCCACATCTGCTGTCTAGTCCCCAGCCTCCACTTCACTCGGCACCGGTGATGCTGAGATCCTTCAAGAAGGATCACTGCCTTGCAGGGAGACAGCACGCCACACAGGGAGTCAGAGTGCTGGGAGAGAACTGCACAGGGGACATCTGGGGGAAGGGACAAACCCAGGAAGTAACCGGGCAGGCACCAGCTGGCCAGGCCAGGCCAGATCACCTGAGGCCACGTCTAGACCACTAAAGTGGGGCAGGAGGTGCAGGCAGGAACAGTGACACCCAGCTGCCTGCACGACCCGGACGCCAGCACGACCCCAGCCCCGGGCCCGGTGGGAGGGACGGGGCGCAGCGCGGGGCCAGTCACCGCGGGCAGCAGGCATGAGGACATCCAGCCTCGGCCCGGCGGCCCACGCAAGCCCAGACCAGCCCCGACCGGCGCCCTGGGAGCGGCGCTCACAGCACAACCCCGCAGCAAGGGAGAGCCCCCGGGGCCCGAGAGGGAGCGGCCCCGGCGCCTCAGGGCGAAGCCCCCGGCCCCGGCCGCCACGACCCGCCCCGCCGCCGCCGCCTGACCGAAGCGTTGCGGTGGTGGCGCCCCGCCCCTCGGCTCCCCCGCTGCGGCAACCAGTGCCCACGCACCTGCCGTGCCGGCACCGGCCGGCAGGTGGCTGCACAGCACCGACGAGGCGCCCCGCGGCCCACCGCCGCGGTGCCTGGGCCCTCTCCGGGGGCGGTGCGAAGCCTCCCCCGGAGCTCCCGGCTGGTCTGGGGGTGGGGGCGGCAAGCCTCCGGCGGGGGGCGGCCCGGGCCTGCCGCATGAAGGGGATGCGGAGGCGCTGCCCGGCGGGCTGCAGGCCGGGGAGCCCGGTTCCCATTGCTGCGTGCTTGCCTCCCTCCCCTGGAGGCCTTGGGCTCTCCGGGCAGAAGCAGATGAGCGGCTGCCATCGGTTTCCCCAGGAGTGCACCCGGCGGGCGAGATGCACAGCCCGCAGTCTCAGCTTCTGCTCAGCCCCTCTTGCCCCCGGCACCCGGTTTCCCCGCCCTTGGGCACTCACTCCAGGCAACAGGATGGGGAAAAACAGGCCTGGGAAAGGGTCTGCTCAGCACTGCTCGCCAGGCACCAGAGGGTAGAGAGGATGGCTGGGGCCCTCCCTTGATTTGTTATTCCTACAGGTGCTCATGTGGAGGTTGCCAGCAAGCACTGGGCTGCCTGCAGACACCAGACTTGAGCTGACAGGGAGCTCAGCTACCTGCTACCCTGCAGAGCCCATCAAGGAACCAGAACACAGGCCAGGGGCACAGCCAGCCTTTGTGTTCATGGAAAATTACATACTTGAGGATGTTAATCACGGAGCTCTGGGTTTATCAGCAGCAAAGTCTGCAACACTATGAGAGGCTGAGATGTAATGGTCTGGGCAGGCACAGTTTTTCTGGGGTCAGGGGATGGCTGACCCATTATGTACCTAGCAGAGCTTTATAGGGATGGGTATTCACTGAGAGGGTGAGTGAGCCAGTTCAGAACCTCAGCCTCTGGCTTTCTATTGCCTCCTGTCCTGTAGCAGAGGTCAGGCTCTCTTCCTTTCTGTTATGAGACAAGGGTCATAGTTCAGCTTTCCTTTTTTCTTTGGTTCCTACTTAAGGCAAAACTCAACCAGAAGACACTGCCAGAAGGTCTTCATCCTGTCCCCCTTTACATGTTTGAAGCAGAAGTCCTTCATCTTCTGAGGACAAAGTAGAAGCTGTGAACTGAGTCTTTACTTGGATTGTTCCCAGTTGTTTGCACAATGTCTGGTCCTCTCCACTGAGGGAGAGGACCCCAAGATATCCCCCAGCAGGTAACCTATATTCACCTTCTCTTCTGATCCTCCAATAAGATACTGGTCTGAACATGAAGTACCTCTCTCTACCCCTGCTAGGTTTTCCCCTCTTCCCTTCTTCTCCTGGGAGACCTCCCCAGTCCCTACTAATCCTACAAAAGACACTTCTGGCTGCAGCTGTACTTGGGCGGAGTGGGATAAAAGCACAGATGTAGAATGAACCTGTGCTGTGATAGCAGTCAGGGCTTGTCCAGGCATGACAGCTTCCCTGTCCCTTCCCAGGGGAGTGCTCTCAGGAGGGCGGGGAGAGCTCTGTAGCACCTAAGTGGAAAAACTGGCTGAGCTGTGCAAGGAGAGGACATTGCTGGAGAAGGGAAAGGCTTGTGTGCTTCAACATTCACCAGCTCCCCAGGCGAAGGGAGCAGCAAGCAGTGGGGATTCATAGAGGCACCAGATACTTGTAGTGGAGCAAAGGCAGAACAAAGCAGAGAGACAGGGAACCCCCTGACCCTGAAAGCAGTGCATGGATTCCCTTTTCTATATGCCTTAGCCTTGTGCCATATGGCTCTGACAACAAGAACAGAGATGTGCTTTTATCTTCCTCCCTGCAGTAACAGATATCCTCCAAAACATGTATCCTCTCCCCTGACAAACAAAGTTGCTCTAAGAAGCTGGATCTTGTCCCTTCTGTGGCAAAGGGAGAGCCTGTACTGCTTTCTCCAACAACCGTGGCTCACTCTGTGGCTTCAGTCCTCTGGTGACTCGTATGCCTGCTAATTGCTCTTCCTCAGAAATGAGCTGGACACCAACAGTGTTGTGCAATGTGCTTTACATGGTTTCCCATGGCAGAAGAGCCATCCCAGCCCAAGCAGAAGGGGATACAGAGGAGAAACCTGCCCCCCTCCGGCTCTCAGCTTTCTAGTCACAGGACAAATGCACTGTTCCATGCGTCCAACCCATGCCCTGGGAGAACAAGGCTGCCATTTAAGGGTTGGGAACCAGTTGTTGGGTGAGTCAGTGTCAATCACACAGTTGCAGCTCGCAGAAACTAGCTCCAGAGCTGAAGGCTTCTGGATGAAGCCCAAGAGGGAGTGGAGAGGTGTGTGCCGGTCTTACACCTGACACAAGGAGAAAAATCACAATTGAAAAATAGAAGCTAAGGAGAGGAAGAAAGGTATAAAGTACGTCTGGCAGCCACAGAGGGCAGGCAAGAGAGAGGCAGACCACACTAACTCCCCTAATCCCACTTTATGCGTAGAGGTGCTCTGATCTCTAGCTCCCTGGAACCTCTCCCATGGCCTACAGCCAGTGTCTGCATACTCACCTACGCAGCTCCCATCGACTTCCTCAAACCCCACAGCGCAAAGGCATCGGCCCATTGGTACCAGCCACTTCCCATCAGTGCTGCAGTGCATCCTAGGGGGAGACCCCACTTCTTCAGCTGCATACTCCACGCAGACCCCGGATACTTCTGTCAGCCCCTCTGAACCTGCTAACGTCTCTGGAAAGCGGGCCAGGCCCTGCACTGTCTCCGGGCAAGTCTTGTAGTACACTCGGACAGACACCATCGCCACGCAAGCCCCAGAGTTCTGGAAAGCCAAGTAGAAGCCCCGGCGAGATAGCTTCCCAATGGGGCACACTTCTGTATTCAGCTGCATGGCACCCGATTCGATGTCTCTGCTTGTGAAACTTCGATCTGCTGCCACAGTGTTGAGCTAAGCAAAAAAGACAACAGCGTTAACATCCAAGCAGGCAGCAGCAGCTGAGATACCCATGCCTCTCCAAATTCTTTTACACTAAGGCCTTTTAGAGGCTGTATGGTCAACTGTTTCTAATGCCAGTACACTGCATGCTTTCTTTGCACGTGGAGGAAGTGTTAACAACAGGATCCACATCCTTTCATGCCTCCATACTTTCTAGCATCTCCTTGCCAGTCATTCGCTGGTCTTATATAGTAACACTGTTCTGGGTCTCTGATCTTAGAGGTCTTTAGGAACTAAAGGAGCAAATCTCTCTTCTGTTATATCATTCTTTGCGAATTGTATGCGGTAAAATCACAACAGCACTTAGAGTTGTGTTTTTAAATTGACCACTGAATTACAGCCACCTGTTTCTAGGCTGTACTTGATGCAGATCAGATCATTTACTGCAAGGTGCTTCTCATGCAGCACTCAACATATTTCAGCACTGTAGATACTCAGGTGAAAAATGCTCCCATGCTCTTGCAATCCCACTGCATCAGCAAACAAGGGATGAAAGAGAGAGAGAGATACGCTTTCAATGCTTGGGCAAATGGGAAAAGGTTCCATGATATCACGTGACATGGAAAAGCTGGCCTACAGGTGGGGTGGCCTTTCTTCTCAGAGAAAGAGCATTACAACTGGTTCTTTCCACCGCAGACCCCTCCCCATTACATGACACTACACTCCGTGTAGCTGGACAGCAGGTGAAAGGATCTATACAGCAACTGCATCTGGCAGTTTTAGGCAGCTCTAGACAGCTTTAGGACTTGTGGAGTGCAGACTTGTGTGACTCAGGAATCGCACAAATTCACCTGGTAGGTCCTGGCTGCAGGGAATATGGAGGAGAACTGGGGAGGGAGGGGAATCTGTTACCAGAGTCCTGCTCTGCCCATGGTGGCCTTTACTGTTCTTTATTTTCATCACATGCCATTTAAACTGCAGAGGAGAGGGCAGTCAGATAATTCATGGCTGTGGCTTCTTTTAGGACAGAACTGGGTTATAGAATTTCCTTTACAAAAAATCTGAGGTTCCCTGATCTGCAATTCAAATATTTCCATGGCAAGAGGGCACTATGTTGGGGGAAACAGCAGTTAAAATATAGTGATGCTAAATACTTTCACACAAGGGAGAATTTCATACTAGATGACCTCTAAAGATCCCTTCCAATCCAAACCATTCTATGATTATAGCAGTCTACCACCTCCAGTTTTTGGGAAAAAAAAAAAAGACCATGTGTCTCGTAACAGTCTGAATAAGTGATCAGGAGCACAGAGACCTGAATTGGATTCTTCACTTGGTCTGATCTTGCTTTGTTGCCTAAGGCAAGTCAAATTCCTTTGACCTCTACTTTACTATTTCTAAAAATTGGTGTAACCATCTAACACTAATGAGTCCTTTAGAATCCTTACCTACATGGTGTCCAGTTAAATAAGCGTTTATGAGAATGGAGGGCTGATCTCATTTGAAAACTCCTGTGCCACCTGTGGCAAAGACTGCTCTGAGCATCACAGAGGGCACTGGGGGCAAAGTTTATTCTAAGGACAAGCTTACTATCCATGCCCCTCCCCAGATGATGGTTCTCCTGGTCTCTGTCAGACAACAAGACACACCTAGTTCAAGCTGAAAGATATGACTAGTTTAAGCAGAAAGACATGACTCAGTCTTCACCCCCAGCACTACAGACCTTGATGAACAGCGGGCGGCGGAACTGGATCCCAACATCTTGTTCAGACTCCATGTAATAGAGATTGAAGGTCTCTTTGCAGGTCACCACTTCACCTTTGAAGCTCTTGCAATCCCTTACAGTAAACTTCAGCTCCACATAAACGCGGGAGGCTGCCTCACCCCGGTAAATCCAGTTGGTGCGAAGCCAGTGATCAGTGTCACCCTCGGAAAGCACACTGCAGTCCTGGTACATATAGACCGGGGTACCATTTATCATTTGCTGCACTTCACTCCACTGCTCCCAGGGTAGAAGAAAACACACATTGTTAGACAGATGTGAGAAGCAGGTTTCACTTCAAATATGGCAAAATCTAGCCTAAAAGATCTCTTCACATAGAGGAATGGATGACCTCTGCTCAAAGCCTGGCTAGCTAAAATGTCTCTTACACTGAACAAAAGCTGCATCTGGTCTAGAGCCCCATATCTGCCTAAACTCTTCACATAGGGAGCAAAGAGGATACTGTGGTTAGGATCTAACTTATGACAAATTGAAGGGAACAACAGTGCATGGACCCTTAGATATTCCCTTTATCCTACCTCAGTTCCAATCTATTTCTTTCATACACTGTCTTATCCTAGACTGAGAAAAAGACCCACTGCTCCCATGTATTGGCCACTACTCTCTGCCACCATTTACATTCAAAGCAGTATGTACAGCAGGACACACCAGACGAGGATTATCTGCCCCTGAAAATAATGCACAGTACTTTGTGGTAAGAGAAAAGATGGGAAGGTCAGTTGCAGAAGAACTGTGCTAGAGCAAGCACTCATTCATTTGGAGTTCATGCTTCTTTAAGTGTGATATTTTGCAAACCCTCATTTAACTATTAAAACTCAGTTGATTTTCCTGACTTCATACTAGGTTCTGCATCTTCCCCAGGCAAATAATGGCTGAGAGGAGGACGTGGGCCCAGCTGGTTATATGACCTCACTGATACTATTTGTATGAATCTAGTAGAGTCTGATATGAATTTTAACACATGCTTTCACTGAATTTTAGGTGGTTCTCGTTTTGTTTCCTCACCACAGGTCAGATACTCAAAAGTGAATATTCTTTGCGTTTTGTAAGTCACACATGAGAACTGAAAACTTGGAAAGCAAGGATTTGTCCACAGGGAAAATAACTTAGATCCGTTTTCACCCATGCTAAGAGTATCTTTCTCATTATGCTTTAAATGTTTAATCAAATTAAATTTAAACAAGTGCCCACATAGGTATTGGCATCTTGGTTTTAATCCCAGGTTAAGATGCAATTTAAACAAGGCCTCAGTCTCTATATTACTCTAGGCTTGTCAAGTCTCATGGGCTGAGCATGAGACATTTCTCCAGCACCACCACCTCCTGTCCTCACAGTACAATGCTGCAGCCTCTCTCCTAGCTTCTGATCCCGCAGACCAGGTCACTCTGCCAGTGGAATATAAGATATGAACCCACAGAGTGCCAAAGGAGGCTCCGCTTTTACGCCATGATTTAGATCATACCTCCTATGCAGCTCCACGCTGAAAACTACCAGAGTGCTTTCTCCACTAGCAAGCCCTGCTGATAGCACAAGCTCATATCTGGCTGATTTCAGCCATTTGCCTAAGTGCATACTAGCATTCTCCTCCCAGGAAGTTCTGCTGAGGGTATCTATGTGTCCCTTCTTGTTTCCTTTCTTTCTCCAAGTAATTAATCTCCAGTGTTACCCCACCCTCTTAATCTGATCCAGCTGGCATATACCTGCACCACACAGGATTTACACTTATTTCACTTACTGCTGGTCAAACTTCTTAGGATAGCAAGAGAGAGAAACAGACTGATCAGTCTCAGTTGATCAACCAGAAGGGGCAATCACTTAATTGCCCCTTGTACTATGTCATTGAAAAACTTTTGGAAAATACTGCAGAACTGAATTTACAACACATCCTGAAACATACTGAAATAGAAGAAATGAAGTTAGAAAGGAGAATAAGAGCAAAGTAGCTTCCATAAGAAACTGCCAATGATAGGACTGGCTTTTAGAAGCATTTTTCCATGAGTGTCTGCCTCTACCAAGCTGATTGGAAATGCATAATTGCATTTGAAGGCTGTGAGTTAGACAAGTTTTCATCACCAGTTTATCCTAAAGCAATGCCACAGAGATGTCTCACCAAAAGACATGAGCTGTTGTGATGCGTGTCCTGAATACACCATTTTCAAAACTTAAGTGA
Source organism: Phalacrocorax aristotelis (assembly GCF_949628215.1). NCBI lineage: Eukaryota > Metazoa > Chordata > Aves > Suliformes > Phalacrocoracidae > Phalacrocorax > Phalacrocorax aristotelis. The sequence continues at coordinate 133,007,757 of NC_134276.1, read as the reverse complement.
TACAGGACCAAAATTTCACTTTCAGTAGTGACAACTCTAGCAGAAAAATTTCCTTTAAACTCTACTGCTGGAAAAAATCCAGCTGCTAACTCCTATATTTCTTAGTTCATCTCAGTCCAGCTTCTTCCAGACTGAGCTCTTCAGGGCAAAGGTGCTTAGCACTGACTATTGCACAGTTTCATATGCAGAGCGGCGCAAAAAAAATGACAAGGGAGTCTGACTTGGTTTTTCTACACTCTACTGATGATGGGTAAAGGAAGTAAAATGAGGATATTTATGCTAACAATACAGAACTATTGTTAAATATGCTTGTGAATTCTTTTCATTATTCAGTGAAGCTTTTAAATTCAAAGTAGTAGAGGAAAACTGTTACATACAACACTTAATGAAAGAGTGAAGAGTCCAGAAGTTGCTAGGCAACTATCACACATCCTCAAAGAATCTGCTGCAAAATCAAAATGTACACATCAGATTTTTAATGTAGTGTTCTTAATGAACATGTGTGGTAAAGTCTGGCTCAATCATTATGAATTAGTTGGCTCTCCAGTTTGACTGCTAATGACATTGAATCCACCTCCTTTGATAATATAACTTGCTACCCATTTCATTCCAGAACTGTATCCTTACTTCAGTTGTCAGTTTGGCCATAGGATGGGAAACATTCTTCTAGGAGAAGTGGGGGTCAGTGGGAGTCAGATTTCCTCATTTTAGCAGTGAGCGAACTGTGTTTTTATGATGTTACAGAAAACTCTCTCATGAGATTCAGAATCACAGAAAGACTTAGGTTGGAAAGGACCTTTGGAGAGGTACTTCCCCTGCTCCAAGCAAGCTAAAGTTCTTAAATTCTTTAAATTTCAGTCTTTAAAACTCCTTTTAAACTAGTCTTTTAAAATTAAATCCTTTTTTTAAGTTTAAGTTTAAACTGTCTTTAAACTAGTCTTCAAACTTTTAAAACCTTTTAGAATTCTTAAAAAGTTGCTAAGAAAACAAAAGCCAATGCATTCAGGAGAGGGCCATAAATTAGTAACTTGTCTTTCTAAAATTCTAAGGATGTAGCCACTGGATTTGAGAACAAAAAGGTGTTCTGTACTTCTCAGGAACCCATATAGTAACACAGGCACTTAGTTCCAGACATTTGTTCTTGAAAGTCTTGGTCTGGTGGTATAATACAGAGCAAAATAATTCCAGCACAGCACATTAGTGTTAAGTGAACGAAAACCTCAGAGCAAAAGTCCTATCTCAATAACTTCAGAACACTGCAAGTTTAGGAAAAAGGAAGGCAACTTTCCTCCCACTGCAAAGTTGAATTCAATATAAAGAAAGCAGTGGCAGAGACGAGCTGTCTTTATGGAGACCGTTCTGAATTACTGGAATAACAATTTGGAAGGGTGCCGGTAGATACTTGTAGCAAACAGTATTGGTTTGGTCTGCCTTGCCTAGACCAAAGATAAGATAGGGTACGTGCCTTTAATATCTGCCTTGATTGACTCTGAATAGATTATACAGTTTGAAGGCTTACTAAGGAAGGCTTACTCTGCTTTTTGTATACATGAACCTTCTTTAGGTTAGGTCTGTGCCAAGGAACCTATCTAGGACAACCTGTGATTCCTCCATCCATCTGTTCTTCCTAGGATCTTCCATAAGGTATAAAATGGAAACAAACTGAGACAGTTCATGTGTCTTTTTGGAGCTACTGTAGGCATCAATAAAGCGGTCTCCTGTTTTTAGTCAACCCAACAAACTTTTTATGATGATGAATGCAAATTTCATCCTTGCTAATAAAGAGGTAGGCTACCAGTGACAGAGGCAGCAGACTGTGACAGTATTGCAAATCCTTAGGCTCAGACTTGAATCAAAAGAGCTCGTGGCTTGCAATAGTAATGCTAAAATACATCTGACAAAAATCTGTCAGTAGGTAAAGCTAGACCAGCCAGTCAAAAATAGCAGCACCACAATGGTGTTCTGACAGTATTCCAGAATGAAGTCTCTGTGACCCTTCACTGAAAGTTTCTCAATACTCTTGCAAGTTCTTTTGCTGGTGTGGAAGACAATTTAGATGATGATGATGAAAGAAGTGTGGTGACATCTAGACACTTAACTTCATGAGTCCTATAACTTTTGATCTAAGAACAGCAAAGTGTCTGCTTTTATTTCTTTGATCTTTGGCAATGGTCAGGGAAGTTTGATTTCATCACATCATCATGGAGTCTTTGACACAACTGAACATAGAAGTGATGTTTACTTGTCTATAATATCTTTCTGGGTGGGATGATACATTTTTTCCCCACAACGATCCATTGATTATTTTCAGGGAGGAGCAACTGCATTATGTAATTACTTGTCCTTTAGGGCACTAGCACACAGGTCTCCATCCCACCCATCTCCTTCCAATTTAACTTGTATTCCAGTTCTTATGGGAAGATAAGGTGTTCATAATGAGCCACAGAGCACCAGCATATTGATTACAGAACCTGTTTATCAAAGCCAGGTTTTGCTGTCAGCTCATTCTCTGAGCTGTCTGGCCACATTAAGGTATTGCATGAAAACAGTTCTGGTCACAACAGGTGCTACTACATGAGGGATAATGATACTCTAGTCCAACATTTCACCTAGGCATTTTGGAAAATTTGTTTCATATATACATATCAATATAACAATATTAACAATATCAATAACTACAAAAAGGACAGGAGTGGAAAATCAGATGGTGCATCTTAAGAGTTCAGAGTTCATGGCTAACATCATATTACTAAAAAAGCAAATGTTAGCTCTCATTTTTGCACTACACTGCACATGGCATAGGATCCATTGTAAATGGAAGTGACTTTTTTTTTCAAGGCAAAAGGTTTTATATGGTGTGAGTTATGGTTTTGTATGGTGCGTCATGTATGCTTCCGGTATTTACAGAGAACCTGGGAAATTAGTCTGATGGCAATGGACAATATTTGCTCTGTTTGCATAGATTCCTTTTAAAAGTGACAGATCAGGAGGAATCCCTCACAGGGACAGGGTAATTGTGCCTTTTCGTAGAGATGATCAAACCTGCCTGGAGAAAAGAAGCTGCAGGATGTGGTAGCATGAAAGTCACAGTGAGGAGTTTGCAGGCTCCAGGTCAAGCACAGGGAAGCCAGCAACTAGGCCTCAGAAGCAATGGAAATAACCTTCCAAGAAATCAGGAGGGATGGGCACAACTTTCTACAACTCTCCCTCTGAGGTGGTAAGAACAATTCAAAGCACAGGACCATCTGGCAAAGACACAGCAGGCAACAATAATGTATAGCCTTTACTTTCTAACTTTCCTGCTTGCAAACTCACCAGTATTTTAGTTGGTATTATAATAAAAGCTGGGTTTTGTTTTTTACTTTAAATAGCCTGTGAGTCTTCTTTGAGGACCTTGCTACAGGCAGACTCATCTCAAAGCTGCAGCTGACTTGTGCTGCTTTTGTTTTGACGTGAAGAAGTTCACTGAACCTTGTCCACTCTCATTCAACTGCTATAAAAGGATGAATCAGCTTCCTGAAGCTACTAGGCGACAGTGCTGTCATCACTGTAGTCCATGAGCAGCCATGGTGATGCATGTCATAGTTGTACAGCATCTTTGCTTTGGCTTAGAACTCTGTCTATTCTGCCCTTCAGGTCACAGCACTGCATGCAGTAGCTCAGATTTCTGCTTGGGTTTGTGGCAGTGACTTCATCCTAGGTTGGTGGTTCCTGCAATCTGGCCTACGGTACAGGTATTAATTTACACTTCCTCTCATCTCACTTCTTTTACTCCCCCCCTCCCACGTCTCTGAGTAAAGTATATCTTGATATGCATAACAATTTTTTCCTTCTCTCCCAAATCCACACAAAATAACTAATTTTCACTTAACAGAATATTATCAACAAGTATCTCCACCAGTCTGCATATCAACAGCAGCAGGGCATGTCAAGATATGATCCTGAAGCCAGAGCTGTTCCCATTTCCAGTTAGTTGTTGACTTTACTAGGCATTTGTCCCTTACTTCTATACAGATCCTGTTCAATTGGAAGAGCTAATCTTCTACGTCTGATACTTATACTGAGAGCAGGCTGAGTACTGCTACTCGATTCCAGGTTCAGAGGTGATTACATCCCTTTGAGTTGTATCTTAAAGGACATGCGTTGTCAACAACTGTGGGAAGAGATGCACACAATTGCATTTCTGATGGTTATTTTTCACACCACCGTTGGATGCTACAAAAAGCTGACTGGTTGAGAGTCTCCAGAGTTACTCATTCCAAGTAAGACTATCTAAGTAAGATACTAAGAAGTCTAATTAGAAGTGAACTGCCCTGGTTTAATGAAATAGGAGTGCTGTGCTGCAATAACTTGCAGGTTGAAGGCTGTGTGGCCCACAACACTATTTCCTTCATGACCAGGCCTATCTGTCTGAGTGAAAGTGGTGGAAATAGCAACCAGCCACCAGCTGTTACTAACATCTGGGCAGAACACAACCTCGCCTTGCTAGAACCTGAAGGCATGTAAACATTATCATGTGGTCAATGATACAAAAGTTGCTGACAGATCACAGGTACTTGACCTAGTCTAAAGAAAATAATTGAGCTGCGTAGAATTTGTACTATGCCTGGGATTTAATAGGAAAATAATGGTGTCCGAAAATAAAATATCTGAGCACTGGCTTACTCATATTGCATTCACATAGCTTTGGCAGCTGCTGTGTTCATAATCAGACTCCTGTGAAACATGAGGTGCAGAACTGCACAGGAATTACATAATTTCCAAAGTTTTTCAAATGTTTTTGAAGCCACGATAGTTGAAGTTAGTGGCTATTTGTGAATAGCCCCTGGGATACATTAGGTCACTGGGACTAAATGAACATCCTTAGTCCTGTGTGAAGGTAGACTTTGTAAAAGTTGAGCAGATCAGGTGCCATGCACATTGGGAGTCCTGGTAGAAAGTTTGAAACTCATAGAAACTCTTTTCATAGCAACACTTTGAAGCATGTGTGGATGCAAGCAAGAGTATGGAATTGGATGAAAAAAAGGTCTTCCACCTTACCATGCATAGCAGACTGAGAACAACGGCAGCCTAGAAAGGAGACTAAGAAAATAATCTGAAAACTTTAATGATATTATGATCCATGCAGGAATATCATTTGGGAAAAATAAGCTCCATAAACCAGACACCAGCTGAGAACTTTGGGTCTCTACTCCAATCCCCTGCTTACAGCAAGGCTAACTTGAAAGCCAGGTTGGGTTGCTCAGGGCCTTGTCTATTAAAAGCAAAATGCAAGAGGATAGCATGACTCCTCATCACCATCTGTTCAAAGCTGATGCAATTATACTTGAAAGCAAAATAGAGATAAATAACTTTTTATACTGTTATTTTACAACCTGCCAAGAAGCAGTGCTATGATGTCCAGTAACTGAATTTGTTCATTATAGGATTTGAGAAGTCCTTTTTGGACAGTTTCAGTGATTTTTTAAAAATCAGTTCAAGTAGCCAGGCTGTTTTTGCAGCATGGGGGGCCTTAAAGAAATGTCAGAGTAAGTAAATTCTGCATCCTCACACCTTCAAAGGGATTGTCATTAGCTCTGTAATATATGTTGAAAGACGGGAATCTACCACTAGTACTGTAATACACCTCCCCATGCCCAACTGGTATTGCTATCTCAAAAGTTCAGAGACAAAATATTTATCAAAGAATTTGTTAAATGGTGGGGGGTAGTGCAGAAGATAAGAAAGTTATTACAGGAACTACAATCTGCCTTTTTAAGGGCCTAGTTTCCAACAGTAGCCTAAAATGAATGAAACCCTTTCTAAATAGCTGTTACAAAGCAAACTAGCACAAACCTTTTAGCAAACAAACTTCTACAGACACTTTACTTAAAGTACAGACAATTTCACTTAAAGACTACCTTTAAGCTTAGACAAGATTTCACTGCCAGTTAGTGTGCTCTAAGAGTCCAGAAAAATGACCCATGCTGTCCAAAACTGCCTGGTATACAGCTAGATGTTCTTAGGTTGAGCATGTGTTAACAGAAGCATTGTCTATACTGGATACAGACCACGTTTGATCATGAAACTATCACACATGGCAAGCCACCTCATCCATTGTCAGTGGCTAAAAGTGAGGAGAAAACAAACGTGTAATTCTGCCTCCACAGAATTATCCAACCTCTTCTATGCCTTGGAGACCTATATAAAGCATAAAAATTCCTTGCAGCAAATTCCTTCTCTGTGTGATAAGCATATTGCCACAAATCCGGCTCACAGAAGGGAGATCTCTGGCATCTGAGGTTAGGTAGAAGTAGCAGTGTTACATGAGATACACCCTTCAACTCTATGCAATACAGCTCATATGTTTCCAGCATGTTACTAATCAAGCTAGTAAGACTATCCAGTGTTAATCTTAGCTTTTTTTGTGTCAAAAAGGTTCTGAACTAATCTCAGTTCTCTTTCAAACATAATTATTTCTTCATTTTGGAAGAATGGTTTCAGAAACAGTTGTTCAAAGTTCTGATTCCAAGAGAATTGCCCATTGTTCCCTTTTTGCTTGTGGCAATTTGTCAGCTTTCCACCTAGCAGTTATTGGGAAATGACGTAATTAGACAAATGCCTGCAAAAGAGTTGCTCATCAGAAGTCAATGAATCTATTCTTCATCCTCTGTTAGTTTACCAGTCATCAGTATCCCGATCTATTAGTTTAGATTGCTGTCAGGCCATGTTTTCCAGCATCATCTACAATTCCCAGCTACAACTACTATATTTTAAATATACATATTTTAAAAAGCAAATGTGGCACAAGAAGAAGGGTATGCCAAATTCTAGCACTGCTGTGAACCTACTGTGCAAAAATCAGATATTCTGTAACAAAGATTTTATCTTCTTTCTACCATTATTTTCAGAATGCACTCTGCAGTGTTTTTTTCCCAGTCTCTTCAAGAAACAGACTTCATCAGGAACATGCCTGGAGCCTAGTGTTGGGTTAAAATTACCACAGAGACAGTTGATGGGGACAACAAAGGGAACAATGGGGAAAGCATGATCTACATGTATGTCTTACCAGGGCACCTGTTTTGAGTAGGGTATAATAATAATAATAGTAATAATAATAATAACCAAATCAGCTGTACTAATGAAACAAATGCTGTTATGCCAGTACAGGAGAACTTCACTGTCTGGCTCCAGTTCACCCAGCAAGACTACCAGGAGTAGGAGAAGGCTGGGGTGAATTTAAACAAGTCACAGCGCATTACAGGGGAAAGTTATGAAAATGAATTAGGAACAGGCTGAACCCAGGACTACTTTATAAGCAGCAAGGGTAAAGACTCTTTCTCTATAGGAGAGTTTGGGGGCTTGCGAGAAAGATGAGAGCATGGATGAGGAACTGGAACTATGTATTAACATACATCCTTCTAACCACAGCAGCATAGTCCCTGAATTCCCTTTCCTTTGTGCCTTCCTTGCACCACTCCCACAGTCCTGCTGTTACAAAGGAAACCATCTTCAATAACCTGGGTTGTGATGTTAGAAGGACTGCTGAACTGTACTTGATGCAAAATAGCTGTACTTGTACAAAAATGGCTGAGAGTTCAGCAGTCCGTTTGGGTTCAATTTTGCAGTGGTTTCAGGAGTATATTTTGAAGCACTTCCATCAACTCAATTTTACAGCCATGAAACAAATGGAAATGTCTCTCTCATTATCAGCTGTGTGGGCCAAACACAGCATTAGAGCTGGGTGTAAAGTCCTAGGACCTTGCAGCCCACCCAGTACACCAGACTGCTGCCCCATGAGTTAACAGTTATTTCTTCAGTCAGCTGCTGATTTAAATTTGTAACTGATTCATTCAGCTCAGTATTCAAGAGAAAAAAAAGACAGAACAACCTTAAACAGGCAGAGATTCTAAATTCTTAAGAGACTTGGAGACAGAAATATTTCTGCTATGGTTATTTGCCCAGAAAAGGGTAAATATTTGCAACATGTTAGGATGAAAAACTGGGTGATGGTTTCATTTTTAACTTTTTCTCTAGTAAGTTTTATTACTTCATGGAAACAATATATTTCAAGGACAAGTTCAACCACTGAGAGCTACTGGAAGTCAATAGTCATCAGAAGAGCTCCTGGAAGTCAGTGAGGCATCAGTCCTCGAACAGCTGGCTAGTGGGCAAGGCTGCAGATGTGAAGGGCCTACCAAGGGAGAGACACTTAGAAAGCATACAATGTCCAGGAGATGGTGGAGATGCAGAAGTCCAATTTTGGGAGGCAGGATGAAATTACAACTTGGATTATGCTTTTCCATTATTTAGTACTCCCAGTGGCTCCCCTTCCTTGAATGTGTGTACTCACCCCTACTTCTGGAGGGTCTGGAAGCCAGCCCAGTTCACCCTGCGCAGTACTTGTGTCGAGTAGATTCACTGAAGACCAGAAGGAGAAAAAAAAAGAAATCAGTGACCCAACTCATATAGCCTGTGGACTGGCTTCATTCTCCTTTTGTCACAGAAGGCAAAACCTGCACTTCCCTTCTCAGTCCTACATCCTTTGTGACCTTTTGCCTTCAAAAAACACAGCTAGAGGAAGGATGGAAAGATACAGGACAGTGCAGCTAGTCAGGAGTGAAAAGATTTTCCTCATATATGAGACCCCCTCCCCTTCCACCCTCCTCTCAAGTAATACCTGCACACATCCAAAAAATGCAACACTGACAAATTTTCCGCCTCCTAAAGCTGCCCCAAAATGGAAGCAGAAAGCTGAAGCCTATTGAAATAGGAATCCATGATTAGCAGCTGAACACATCTTTGCTTTGAATAGGCAGCAGACAAATGGATGAAGAGGCAGGCAACCAAATAAATTACCAACACAAAAGATCAACCAGTGTCCCCTAGAGGTACTATTCAGTGCTTGAAACACTGTGGGAAAGTACAGAGTCAATGTAAAAGGGACTTTCCACCACCACAGTACCCAAAAACCATGAGATGCATCAGATGCTTAAACTGCTGAGCCCTTGACCTCTGACCTAGGCTGTCCACCCTCTGATGATGGCCTAGAACACGTTTCACTCTCTCCCTCAACGACTGTTTTAGCCATGACAGGCTAAAAACAGCTCCCAGGCATAGCATTGCCACCTCTTGCAGAATTGCACTGCATGGCTGTGTTGTTAAGCCTTGGTTTCTGGAGTCACGTGACAAAGGAGAAATTCAGCAGTATGTTCATTGTTAGCCCTCAAAGAAATTTTAAAAAGGTGATCAGAGTTTGCCCTCAAGTCTTGATCTGAAGAGAAATTAAAAGTGTATCACTTCATAGGCAAACAGAAAGAAGGGAGAGGAGCCTAGAGTATTTGTATTGCTGGATGTGCAGCTTCTCGCCTGCCTTTGGGTCTGCTGGTGCTGCCAGAACAGACTACTAGTTTTGAAGCACCTATCGCCACCCCAGCTTGGGAACATAGGAAACAGGAGAAATTCCTTGGATTCCCTTTTAGATTCCTGTGGCTGTATTCAGAGAGGTCATTTCTAAACATCTCAGAAGAGAATTTGGGGGTGAAAGGTAGGAGGGGGAAAATATTTAAATGGCATTTAAATAACCAGATTTTCTCCCCCTCATCTGACCACTTTACAAATACTGCCTGCCAACTACAAGTAATAGAGTGTAAAGTGCAGATCAGCTAGAGTCCTGTGGAATGAGGAAGCAGGCTGTGGGCCCAGAATGAGAGATAAGAGGGATTGCACTGCTGTTCTCACCTGTGAAACACCCTTTCGGGATTGGGAGGAGGGAGAAGCAGGAATCCAGGTTTTACAAGTTCGCAGCATTCACAGCATGGTCATATGGCAAAACCTTCCTGGCCACAGACTCCCTGTCCAAACAAGGCTACTCACTCGCTTTTCTTCTACTCTCACTCTCTCTATTTGAGATACTGTTCTTGTGTTGTTGGCTCCAAAAACTCTCAGGGTAAGGTAACCTGTCCTTCCAGAACCATCACCCAGATAGATAATATCTATCCCACGCACTTCAGGCCTAAAGCAGTGATGTGGAAGTGAGAGGGGCTGCATGGCAAGTTCTAGCAGAGCAAGAGAAGAGAGGAACTCAGAAGTGGCTGGGACGGGAATCTGGCACAGCCCATGTACCACGCTGATGCACCGCCCGCAGCGGCTCCTTCAACTGCTGAGTGCCCACTGGAGGGGGTGAAGTCCATTCTCAAGAAGTTCCTCTCAAAGTGAAACCCACAACAGGGATTCTCCCAGGAAAGGAGGAATGAGTCAGCAAGACTACAAGAGCACAGGGAACACGAGTACTCTGGGTCTACTAGCTCACTGGTCCACAGTTTCACTGCTAGGAACCCCTGGTGGCATTCCAGCCATACGGGAGGAGGTCTCCCCAAAAAGAGTAAAGTCTTGTGGTAAGAGAGGGCACCAGGGAAATGCGGTATTCCCAGACAGACACGTTAAGGGAGAGTGGATCACAGACAGCCCAAATGAGTTGGTTCAGATAGGGGAGAAGCTGGCAGAGAAGTCCCTGAGCATTACTGCCAACTACTGGTCACACACTTACAGAAACCAGAGCCTTCATGGTGCTACCTTATATTACTTCTCACCTAGGCTGGCCTCTCCACAATGTCTGCTAGCTGCATCCATGTAGCTGGATCCTTAACACACATGTGCTTGTCAAGAATGCTTTAAAAGAGCACTCGGCCCTCACAGAGTCTGAGATGAGCCCATGGATGAACTGCCAGTTATGACTAAGTCCTCTCAATCGAGACCCTGGAGCAGCAAAGGAGAGGGCTGTCCTTGGGATGGAAAAGCCCCAACACCTCTCACTATGCGAAACAGAGACTAGAAGTCTCTGGCAGGAATTAACTACAGGAGGAGGTAGGGAATATAACAGAGATTTAGTCTACCTCAGCGCTCTATTAAAATTCTCATTCCCCAGATGTTTCATAACCACTGTGCAACTGCCAAGATGGAAGAAAAAAGATCACTATATCTAATAAAAGGGACTAAGTGGAACAGAGGAAGGAAGCAAGGGAGTCTTAAGAGAAGAGGTGGAAGAGGAAATTGTAAAGCCCAGCTCTACCTTCCAACACTGGGGTAGGTGCAAGAGACTACCTCATCTTCCAAGTCTCCAAAAAAATGACTGTCCTTTTGCTCACAAGGGTTAACTCCCAAGAGGGCTTCCTGAGGAAACTGCAGGGGCGTTGGTAGGGAAGGGGGGAGAAACTTTCTGAGTTTGTGTTTAAACTTGTTATCTGCAATGCTTGTGTTTAAGGCAAACAGAGGCGGAATTCTCTTGGGTCACTGGATATGCAGAGGCATTTGTGCTTCAACTGGAAGGGGATAGAGAGGGAAGGGGGAACATACCTGGGTCAGTTCACTGAGCCACCAAGAGTTGGCTCGGGTTTGATTCTGGCCTTTGTCCCTTCACACCCACCTGCCCTCCCTAGACACCCCAGTCCACCTCCAGTCCCTTCGTGTGGGCTGTGGTGTCCCTGAGGCCCCACTCCTGTTGGTCAGGCCTTGTTCCCTGCCCCTTAGAGAAGTCCCTTTCTGCCTGCCCGCCCAAGCCCAGCCCTCCAGGCAGAAGGACCAGCAGGTCCCACGCTTACCTTCTTTCCCAGGTACCTCAGGAGGAAGGAGAGCCCAGAAGAGAAGGAGCCAAAGGGAGAGCTTGATCCCACTGCTCCAGGTCCTCAGCTCCATGCTGGCTTTAGAGGGGCGCTGGCTCCCAGCCCCTGCCTGCTCTCCTGGCTCAGGCCTCCGAGCCTTGGCTCCTGCTCGCAGTACATGAACCTCTCACGCAGCCTCCTGACTGGAGCGCACACATTGCACAACCTCCCTGCCTGGCCCACAGTTATGATGAAAGATCAAGGCAAGTGGGTGGAGAAGCCTTACTGCCTTTACCTGTTTTAAAGGGGCTGGTCACAGACTTCCCATCTGGCAGGCAAATGATCCCACCTTAAAGGCAGCCACCTTTTTCCTGGGAGCCTCCCTCCACCTTTGCTCCAGTCTCGTAAAAGGCTCACGATTGCCACCTTCTGGGCAGCCCTCGCCACCGTCCCGGCTCCGGCTCCGGCTCCGGCTCCTGCTCCGGCGCCGCCGTGCCCGGGCGGCCCTGCGGGGGCGGCCGCTCGGCGGGGCGCCCGGCCGGGGCTGGCCCCCGCCTCTGCCCCCGGGCCCCCCGAGCTGCGCTGGTAACCAGACGTTCTTTTAGAGATGAAAACATCCCAGGCACTGTGTTAGAGACTGCTCGGTCCATTTCTTTCTGTGATAATGTGGCTAAAACCACTGAGCCTTCCTGGCAGTAGATATTTAGGGAAATCCATCTGAATGCAGCAGCCCAGTTTGTTCCCCAAGCTGCGACAGCATGTCAGAGTGATAACCATGCCACTTAATCTGGCAGGATTACTGTTTTTCTTTTAGTAAGCTCCTCAGCATCGATGGAAGAAGGTGCCTGCTTTTCAATAAAAAAATCATGGGAGAGGAACTGAGCCAGAAGGACTCTCTCTCTGTCTCTCTCTCTATGTAGGAAGACCTCATAGGACTTTTAGTTTCCTTCCTGGGGAACATATGTATAAAAGAACTTGCTTTTTTTTGTATCTCTTCTGCCAGTCATCAAGGATGTTACTCCCACCCCTACACAGCTATTATACCCCTCCCTGTAAAATACAGGTGGCATTATTCCTCCACTTGCTGTAAGGCTGCATTCCTCCTCCTCTCTTCCTCCTCCTCCCCAAGGAAGGCTAACGAAAAGACTTTGTCAGGTTGCCTAGAGAAGCTGGGGGATCTCCACCCTTGGACATGTTCCAGAGTCGCCAGGACACAGCCATGAGCAACTTACCTACCACTGGAGTCAGCCCTCCTGTGGGCAGGGTTGGGACTATGGGCCTCCTGAGGTCCCTTGCATCTAAATCTTTCAGTGAGTTCTGTGATTCTCTAACCATACATCTTGGAAAACCAAAATCTATCCCAAGAAGTTTGAACACAGGCAAGAGAAATTTGAGAACAAATGATTAAAATACTAAGCTTTACATTTTACATAGCACATGAAGTAAAATATCAGTACAAATAATTCAAATGTTAATGTCATTCAGAATACTTATATCTTAAATTTATTCCAGTTTAATCCTGTTTAAAGTGTGCTTTCTCAGTCTACAGTGCTAAGTCTCAAATTTTTATGCCCACCTTCCCCTCATATTTGAATGACTCCTATTGCAGCACCAGTATAAGGTTTCCTTGTTTACATCCCATACCTTGAGTTTGCACTAGTGGAATGTACCCATTTCAGTCTTCATTTGTACAATACTGTGCCTTCTTCAGCCTGTGATGTAGCAGTTGGTCAGACGGACCCACAGCTAACTTTGTGACAAGACAAAAGAGGCAAAGCCTACGTAAACATAAAATAGGAAAGAACCATTTACAACTAGAGGGTAAGGCTCTAGGGCAGCTCAGGAGCTTATATCCTTCCTAAGGCAAAAAAAAAAAAAATCAGTGTCGCAGCGTTACATTCAGTTCCTCAGGGCTACCCAAGTTTGCATCTGTAGAATCTCAGAAGTGCCAAAGCTCTGGGGTGAGGAAACTAGGGATGCTGTCTCTGTTTCATTAGTGGTCAGATTCTCAGGACATTTGATCTAAGCTATTTGGAATAGGCAAGAAGATGGCCTAAAAAAGATTTACTTTCTTCTTCTCCCCCTTTTTAGTGTTGGCTGATGGGTGTCAGAAATCGGGGTATTCCAGATGATGGTGGTCAGAAGCTGTATGTACTGCTTTGTTATTTTGTAGATTAGAGTTCACCTACTGTAGCTCCCAGTCAGAATGTGTACAATGGTAGTCAAACAAGATATGATCTAATATTACAGCAAGATCAAGATCTGCAGCAAATCTATAAACAAGTGGAAGCATAAAAAAGTAGAAACCCCAAATGCCTGGAACTTTACTAATATCTGTAAAAGCTCTGCTGCATTGTTTTGCCATGTGTCCTTTTCACAAAAATGCAGATCCAAAGGGAAAAATAGGGAATCTACACTGAGGCTGTACCCAGTACAGTGGAGTACTACATGCTAATTATTCATGCAACTCTACTATTTCATTGATAGGATCCTTTTGCTTGTACATCAGAAGGTTTGATTTTGTCTTTGTAAACTGTTGGACAAAATTAATTCCCTGAGTGTCTAGTGAAAAAAAATCTGAACTTAATTAAAAAAAAACTTTATCTTTACAATCATATTCTGTAGTTATGTGATTTACACCTCCGCAACCTTTTCACTGTCATGGCTTCTCAGTGAGCTTCCCATCTCTGGCATGCTTTTTGATGCTAAGAAGATAACTGCGTCTTTTAAACTCACTCTCAGCATGTCTTTGTATTCAATCTCATCCAGTGTTTCTAGTCCCTCTGAGAATTTCTGAATCGCAAAGTATATTTTTTCCTTCTGTTTCCCAGTATCCTCTTTTGTGTATCACTGAGATTAGGTATCTAGCTAGAAAATGTCACTACACAACACACCTGGGCTTTCCTCCTACAGATATGTGGGCTTGTGGTGAGGGAAGTGAGGAGGAATGGTATGCACCACGTCTTGTCTTGAGATACTGTTGGGACAGTCAAAGGACGCTCCCAAGACTGAGTTGGGACGTGCTTCTTTTGAACTGCAGTTCAGACAGAACTCTTTCATATGTTTCTTACAAATTGTTTACTGTGTTTACTCTCCTCACATTTTAGAAAGAGCTACAAGTCTCACCATTTTGCTGTTAAATGTTCATCTAGATGATGAATGAAACTGAACCTAGAAACAATCTCTGGAGTCCCTCACTTGATAGTACTTCCCAAACTATCAAAGCATCCCTTTGATCACAAAGTGGTCACCCCTAGCTTAGGGACTTGCAGACTTGACTGCACAAGTAGTCAAGCCAGTTGTCTTCTCTGAGAAGAATAACAAGGGCAAGGGAACTAATGAAGCTGTTAGAGACAGGACATAGATCTGGGGTTTCATTTCTATTGCTCATCCCAGTAGAAGCAGGGGTCACTCCCTCACTCTTTCCCACATGTCTGAGAGGACCAGCCTTGGACATGTACAGGGTTTGCCTGAACAAGGCCCTGAGCAACCTGACACAGCTTTGGCATTAACCCTGCTATGAGTAGATATTTGGGCTCAAGATGTCCAGTAGTCCCTTCCCACCTTAATCTTTTTCTGGTTCTGTTCATCACTACTAGATGAACAATCATTTCTACTTGCCGCCAGGAATGTAGACAGCTGCTTACGTGGGCTCCAGTCAGAATGGGAGGACAGCTTCCCATATGTATTCTCCACCTAACAGAGACAACATACCAATGGGAAGAACTAAACATGGGCTAGAACTCCAGTATACCTGCATAAAACTCCACTTACGTGTTCATCAGCAATGTACTCATAGGTGTTTCTGTATCTACTGATGCCCTGGCTGGATACCTAATTAGGCACAGAAATGTATTTCCACTGTTGGCTGAACTGCAGGCTTTCTGGCTTTTGCCTTATGATAAGCTATCCTGCAGATGGTCTGCCATGCTCTTACTGGGCTTGCAAAGCAGTAGTAAATTAAATTATTGTACTATCCTGAAAATGAGGAGGACCTTTCTTTTCCCCAGAAATTACCCGAGAAAATTCTCTTGCCTTCATATCCCAGTTCTGCTCCCCCTGGTGGTCCAGGGGATGTGGAGCCCGAGAGGTCCAGGCTGCCTGAAATGCTGTGACAGGAGCAGAGAGCAGCCCACCTCACCCATCAGGACCACGAGTAGTATACGGGTGATGCAACGAGTTTTGTCTGGTGATGGCTGGGATTTTGTTTTTTTTTTTTCCAAGTTAACACTTTTGGTCAACAGTGAAGCCATGAGAGACTGAGGGACCTATTGCAAAAAAAGAAAAAACAATCTAAGAAAAACAGGGCTTCACTTATGTTAAGATGCAACATTTTGGATAGACAAGTGGAAAGCAATGCAAAGCCAGCCATAGTATAATCTGATTCATATTCCCATTCCCTAGGCAGTACAATTCTGGGTTACAAGAGTTAGTTACTTTCTAATAGATGTTATAGCACATTATATACTTACAAATCCAAAAAGTGCAGTTCTACACTTACCATTCCTCTCTGAGAGTGCAGGCTTCTTGGGCACGTTTGAAGATATTTATTTATCTTGGTGGCATTAAGTTTTCACTTTTTTATTACTTCTATTACAGACCTCGGGGGGAAAAAAAAAAAAGAAGAAAAGCAGAATTCAATTTCTCCTTGAGCATTACACCACACAACAGCATATGTACAATAAACAAAATCTAACCCAGAGAAATTTGATTTTTTGTAGAGATGCTTGTGACTTCTTCAACTAAGTTATAGAAAAATAGGATTATAATATTTTTAGAAACTGAAACACAGCACAAAATATAGCAATAGTAGTCTCCGCATGACATGTACATACCTCTCTGTAATTTGTTTATATTTTTGAGCTGTTTTTTCACTCTCTTGGATTAATTATGCTTATGTATGAAAATACCAACATTGGAAAAAATCATTAGCATTAATAACATACAGTAAGCATGTCACTTTGATAGTGTGACTTAAAATTTCTTTTTTTCTACACTGACTGATGAATGTGTAAGTTAATAAGTCTTTTAATTTCTGGGGGTTTTAATAGAAATTTTAAAGCTTTTATATCTGTTTCAGATCTGCAGTTATTTTTATGGTCCTCTTAGACTTGCCTCCACAATCTAAACACAATAAGCTTGCCCTTATTGCTTACTGTTGTAGCTTAACCTTGTTGTTGTAGTGTTGCTATCCTGTGCAGAAATGAAATAGTTGCCACTTCATTAACTACCTATGTTCATCCTGAGTGGTTTCAAAGTTGACATCAAGAGAAGATATTTGAAACAGACACCTTGCTGTCTTATAGGTGGAAAGAGGGCTTTGATTGTGGTAACATCTTCCCAACTCACTGTCAACTCTATTCCCAGTTCAGCTTCCCACTTGATTTTTGAAACTTGAACTCTTAATTAAATCAAAACTTGAAAACTAAAATGAATGCTGAGAGCAACTGTAGACCAAAACCACAATAAAATGAGACACAGATTTTAGAAGACCTGATTTTCAGCAGTGACTAGGCTAGAGGCCATATGCTCCTGAACCATCTGGTCTTCCCTTCAGCTTCACATACCAATTTGTAGAAACAGACGGTCTTACATCTTTGCACTTACACAGGTAAAGCCAAGGATACATGCTGGGTGGATACTGACCTTGCCATTCTCACATTTTCCTGGACTTGTCTAGAAGATAACTGAGCACAGCAGGACCTTTAGAGGCAAGAGCTTTAGTTAGGGATACAATGTTGGAATTATTAATAACACCTTCAGTCAGCTTTTTGATGTGGAGATGATTGCAGGGCAAAGTGAAACTGACTCTGAAACCAACCAGCTGACATGGAGCTTCACCTCATTCCTCAACTCCACTTTTTCTCCTGATTATTTCTTGTCCTACGGTCCTTGTTGCTTCCTGAGGTGGCCCATTAAAGGGGACTTAAGACCTGCAAAACAACCCCATTGGAAAATAAAAAGCTTTTAGAGTCTAGAAATTTTTTATTCTGGAGGGGAAGGGCAGAATATTTAAGCATATTTGTTCCCCATAAGCCTGTTTATAGGGGTGTGGACTTTATTTTTTTATATCATATAGGATCCTATCAGATTTTATGTGCTGGGTAAGTAATTTCATATAATCGCACAAAACAATCTCAGGGAGAGCTCATTTCCCTTCTGTAAATCTTCTGACTGTAAATACCTGCAGGAGAAACTCCTATAGCATTCTAGTTTTTATCACAGTGAACGCATTATGGCTATTGCTCTTGGCATGCTGAATAATAAACATATGGAAAACAGGGACCTTTTCTCAATAAAGGGAATCACCATCTTTGACAGCTTTTCACCCTCATGATATTAAAGTCTGCTTTCTAGGTTTGATACTATCCTCACATCCCTTTTCACTGGCTACAACTCCATTGTTGTAAATAGCTGTATTAATTTCATCTTGATGCTTTCCTTCTGCTTAAGATCAAAGGAAAAAGAAGCTATTTGGGCAAATATGGGGTTATATGCAGGTTTTCTAAGCTTTTAAATAATCCAAAAAAGGGAGGCTGGTGGACTTACTTTCCATGTAAGCCAAAATGGATAGGCTGTGATAAGATGCCTTTGTCAAGGGGAGTTGAATACATTGAAATTTCTTCCATGTTCTTAAAATTGGACTTCTGTCAGAATTTCAACCTCCCTAACCCCTAACCAAAACACATCCCTGTAGTAAACTTTTTGTACTTAGACTCCTAGAAAAGTAAGGAAATATATTTAATGTGAGTCCATTTCATTCTTTTAGGAGATTGATTATTTATAGGAACAATTTTTAGGAAATGTCTTACCTGGATTGCCAGCAAAACATGACAGTGTGCAAAGGAAAAGGAGCTTTCACTGGTTTCTCTACACTGAAAAGGAGATTTCAATGGTACCCTACCAGTATCAGTGGTACTGGTAGGTAGCACTCAGGATGCCTCCTTGAAATACCACCTTGAGTGAAGGTACCTCTTTGAATGGTATGTACCACTCAAGGTACTGGACCTTGAGTACCCTGAATGTTACTCAATGTCTCTGCCATCATCCTCCAAACCCTCTTAATTTTTGAGCAAATGGACAGCACTGATGAGATCTTACAGGCCTTACAGATTAGGCTTTTAGAGGTTGAGCTCTGGTGCTCAACCACTGATGAGATCTGTGTTCTTATCCAGTGCCTTGCTCAGGGCAGCCTTGACAAAATTAATTGCAAGGATTGCACTCTGGTTTTATGGCTGTGTAAACCATGAAGGGAGTCTTAGAGATGTCTTAGCTGGTTTATTGGAAAACCAGGAAAGGACAGGACCGTTTGTGGAATGCAGGTCCCCAACCTTACTCATACACTGAGGGATCCTGAGACCCTACAGTTATGATGCCCATGGAAAGATCTTTGCCTTAACTGTCTTTCGTTAGAGGTGGAATACAGAGTTGTCTAGCTCTGTACTGCCTGGCTGCATCCTGCTGTTCCCTGTGAAGTTCTGAAAAGGACTTAGAAATTCCTGTATTTTTTCTGTGCTCATACCCTACATCAGGGATGTTGCTGTCTTACTTCACTTGGGCATCCTCCAGCTCTCAACATACTGCATACTGGGTCAACAGGACCAAAACAGGCACTTGTAAAAGGAGGTGGTAGAAAAGGGACTTCAGGCAGCTCCTGGCAATTGAAAGGTAACATTTAAAAAGAAAGTGGTTCTGACATCTCATATACATTGTTGCTGCTCCTACATCATAAGTTTCCCCTTCCAACTCTCATCCCTGAGTCCTCTCTACAGATCTATAGAGCAAAGCCTTGCACTTAACACAGCTGGGCATAGGAGAGGGGCTGTGGGTGCTGTGAATGCATGTGGGAACACTGATGGGGATAGGATGGGGGATAATATTGGGCTCTGGGATATCTCCTCAATCCATTCATCTGCTGGACATTGGGTGGAGACAGTGTCTTCACAGAAAGCCTCTATTGCTTGTTGTGCTTCCCACATGTATTTTGGAACTAAAGAGCTGGGAGTCTAGCCTGGCTGCTGTTTCAGTCATGTCATTCCTCCCAAAGGCATCACCCATATCTTTGCAGTGAGAAGAGGTCTGCTGAGGTGCCCCCAATCAGCAGCTGTTCATGAGGAACATCTCTGGTTCAGGATACAGCCCTGCTGTCTTCTCACAGCTAGCAGCAGATGATAGTTATATCTCTGTTATGCCATGCCTACAGCTGCCAGAAACACATGAGGGCCTCTACCAAGGTTCTGATTAGTATTATAAACCTCTGTGTCTTTCTGTCCCTTAGCTTTGTTGCCAGATATTTGAGCATATCAACAGCTCCTAGAAACCTAGAAACCTCTGCTCTACTAATCTCAGAAGGGACCTCTGGAGGTCTCTAATCCAGCCTACTACCTGCAGCAGGATTAACTTCAAAGTTTGATTTGACTTGACAGGATTTTGAATTGATGCCTCAGTTTTGTCCTGTGCTCATTACAGTTACTTACAGTCTTTAAATCCTTTAATAGTGTTTGATTCAAAGTACTTCTCTACTAGTAAATAATGTGCTTTTATTGAGACCCTCCCCTTCTCATTTTTGGGAGATCTGGTAGGTGATTAAAATGTTGACTACAACTTTGATCATTTTAAATAATGCAGCTAAACCTTTGCTCACAGCAATAATTAGGTATTCATTGAAATGAGAGCCAATATTGTGTGTTAATGTTTTAGCCTGGCTAGACTATCAACCTGAAGACAGCTTTTAATGTGAGTTTTAAATTCCATATCTCTCTTTTGTGAGATGGCTCCAAGTTAACTTCCTTATTTACGGTGCCAATTTTTTACATAAGTCAAATCCACTTACCTTAATTTTTAATGATTGTAGCCCAGAGAAAGCAAATATCACTCTGCTTTCTCAATCTGCCAAGGGAGAGAGCTGAGGGCAGCTGAGGTGCTGAAATTCCTTTGGATTAGACAGAGAAACAGAAGTAAGCCTTTTAATTTTTTTTCTCAACAATTTGATATGTGAGAGATGAGTTCGGAGTCATAGGATCTGTTTGGGGCTTTAAAGAGGCATGGGGGAGGGAAGTACTAAATAAAATAATGAAGTTGCTTCTTTCCCCCCGTTCCTGTCCAAAACTGATATTCCCTAATTTGTGTGAATCATCCTGTTTCACCTACATGTAGGAAACACACAAAATAACACTGCTTTGCACCTTTCAGACTCTTATGTCTGTTGCAGTCCAGCACGTCCTGTAACTCTCAATGGTTTTGCTAAAGAAATTACAATAACTGTAGCAGTGGTATTATTAAATTTATGATGATAGATTTCAACATTCATCAGGCATCCTTATTTATATCATAGTATTTCCGGATAAAAGTCACATAAGTATCTTAGTCTTTATGTTGCCATAGGAACAATCCAAACCTAAAGCATCTTCCTATAAAAGGAAAGATTGTTTCCTGCAGAACAGGCCTAGGAAAGTCATACTCTTGCCAAATCAATGGCACTTTCATTTTAATTATCTATAATAATTGAAAGTAAAATGAGTTTACACTAATGATCTTTCCACTTGTGATGGCATGCAGTGCTTTAGCCTTCTGCTAAATTTGGAGAAAACCGCAGTTTAATTTCCATTTCTTTCTAGGTACAGGCTCTCTTTTTCTAACCTTCTAATAACCCTCTTAGGTTTTTTTGTGCTGAAAAACTTACCAGTCTAAAATTTTTATTGAATTCACAGTTTCTACTTTCATCTTGATAGAAAAATAATGAAACAAATACAGTGTCTTTAAATAATTTTGTGTTGGTCTTTTGACTCTGCTGAGATGACCATGAATCTAAGCATGAGTATGTATGTGATCACAGAAGTTAGACCACAAACTGATCAAAGGCCTTCTTCCTCATAGGTCATTAAAGCATATTCCTTTAGGAAAAGTGTGATGTTAAAGACTTTTTTTTTTCCCTAGTAGAGATATCATTTTGTCATAAATGTATGGATGCACGTTGTATTCTGCCTGGTTATTTGCTGTAGTGAAGTCTATGGAGAATCTGGTCCTAACGTGGTTATGGGGCTGTTTTCCAACAAGCACACATTTGTTCTGCTAAAATTTACCTCACACACAGAGATCTGATAGTATCCGTGTTCAGCTGAGCTATTTTCTTCCTCCTCAACATTTTCCTGAGGACCCCTCTGATTTCCTTGTTCCTCAGGCTATAAATGAGAGGATACAGTAATGGTGTAATGTTGGTGTAGACCAGAGACACCATCTTGTCTCAAACTGGCAGGTAACTGGACTTAGGACAAATGTACATGAAGGTGGCACATCCATAGGGTAGCAAGGTCATGGCCAAGTGTGAAATGCAGATGGAAAAGGCCTTGCCCCTTCCCATGGAACAGGTAGCATGTAACAAAGCAGCAGCAATGCAAATATACGAGGTCAGGATTAGGAGGAAGGGGAACAGCAGGAAGAGCACAGAGGCAGCCAGCAAGGGCAGCACGGGAGTGTAACTCTGTGTACAGGCCAGGTGCAGCACAGCAGGGACATCTCAGAAGTGGTTGATACGATGCAACTGGCAGAAAGGTAAGCAGAAAACAGCCACCATCAACCCAAGGCAACAGCAAAGCCTCCCAGATAGCATGCCACAGCCAGGCTGAGGCAGAACCCCCCACTCATCACAGCTACAAAGTGAAGTGGCTAACAGATGGCAACATAACAGTCGTACAACATGGCTACCAGGAGGAAGCATTCAGCCCCATTAAGTGCCACAAAAAGGTGCATCTGTGGAGCACAGCCTGTGAAAGAAATGGTGCTGCTGTCCACCCCTATCAGGCTGAGGAGTGCCTTAGGGACGATGACTAAGGTATAGCAGAGCTCGATGCCAGAGAGCTGACAGAGGAAGAAAAGCATGTGAGGACAGGAAGACTCCATAACTGCTGCCATGAGGATCATCGCGTTCCCAGACAACATGACCAAATGGATAATGAGAAAGATAAGGATGTGGAAGACCCTCAGACAGAGCAGCTCAGAGAAGCTGAGCAGGACGAACTCCATGGTTGCATCAGTGCTCTTATTGTCCTTTTCCTTGCAGCCTTCACATGGCATCTACAGGGAGACAACCAGAAGGGAGACAGCTGAATTTGACCTGATGCCTGGCAATCAATTCTACGTAAGAAATAATGTTGCAATACTGTAGAACCAGTGTAGTAAAGCTCACTGTGTGAGGAGGAAGGTAATTTCATTTAAAAAAAAAAAAATTATTTCAGCCAATCACATTCAACATACTCTCAGACCTATATTCTCACAACCACCAAGGTTCTTGTGCCCAAATGATCTGCCTAAGATTCTTTGCCATGACATTGATGACAAGGAATGTCAGCTGTTGGATCTTCATCACTCTTTTGATTTGTTCTTAGGTTGCTGACCATGTGCAGGTTTTGAACATGCATTAGGAACCCTTTAGGAGTTGATACTGTCTCTCCATCCTGTCCAGCTTTTGAAAGTCACCATTGGACTCTCTCTCTTGATCTGAGTGTCCTTAGAAGCTGCAGATGGATGTGTTGGGATTTTGATGACCATCAATATCTATGTCTTGCAGACATTCTGCTACTGCTTCTTCTGGTGCCTCCACTCCCAGGCAGACCCATTCATTCTCTGTTCACACCAATTCTCCAATACTACAGTTTTCTACATCTGTGCAAGAGACATACAAGGACAACTAGACAGCAATCTTCTGCTCTACAATCTGACTCCAATTAATGGGAATTTGAGGTGTTTGCTGACTAGCTTCTCCCTTCCCCACAATGGATCTGCCTCAAAGTTCATATGGAAACAGGGTTTCAAAGAGAAGGGATCAGTGATTAGGCATGAAGGCTCCAAAATTAAAGCTGACATTTTGGCTGCTTACATCTTTATGCTTGTCTCAGCCCTAGGGCACCAGAGTTAAAGTAAACAAACTTCCAAACTCAAAACCAAAGCTGTCCATGGCAATGTACTCTGTATATCAATTTTTTAAAGAAAATACACAGCTAATATCTTGGACTTAGAATGAGATCTTGCTTGTCACAGGAAGAATGGAAAGTTCCTAGGAATGTGAAGTGATGCAAAGCTGTTTAAGTTGTAAAGATCTAGAAAAGATAAGGACATAGAGAACTGTATATTAATAAATTACATATACTGGTCACAGGTGAACAGTGCTCATTGCTCAAGTGTTCATCATGTAATGCAATATTTACTACAATGAATAATTTCAACCCTTTCTACACATAACTGTAAATGAGGAATAAAAGCAGAGATTACTTGAAGACTTCTGCTCACATCAAAAACCCAACAATATTTAAGTATGAAAGAAGCAGGAAAATTACATTAAATATTCCAATGCCATCAAGTGCAAATAGAAGGAATGGGAAAATTATTAGTAGAGACAGGGATTTTCCTGGAAAAAAAAATATCCAAAAAACTCCAGAAAGAAATAATAAAGCTGAAGTGGTGAACCTGATAAGCTTACCTGCCTTTGCCTTTATTTTGCTACTCAAGCCTCTGGAACTTGCTGCCCCAAGGTTTCCTTTTGATCCAGTATTCTAGCGGGATTCAAAACATCTGGGGACTCAGGTGAATAGTGAAAACATTCACAATTATATTACCTCAGATACAAAACCAGGAATTAAATCTCTGTGCTTCAGAGCATAAATCAGCAAAATGACTAAGATAGGAAGAAACTTTACCAGAAGCTCCAAGACAAAAAAAATGGACAGTCAGTGAAAGACCAAGAAGGAGCTCTTTAGGGAATGTAGAGGGACTACAGAGCCTGCAAAAGCAGGTAACTCAATAAGGACTACTGCTAGACATAGTTCCCAGTAATTCTAAAGCCATGGCCTACTCCTATATCTACCTTTTGCTGCTCCAGGTCCTCCCCAACAGCTATTCTAAACACCCACTATATAGCTTTCTTGACATTGCGTGCAAGTAGTAGGTCTTCACAGAAAACAAGAGTAATGGGTTCATACATGATCTGAAGACTGCAGACTCAGTCACTGGAGATCAGCTTGGGGTCCCATCACTCCAAGTACTGAGACTTTAAAAGGTTTCTACTAAACACAACAAAGCTGAAAAGTGGGGAAGAAACAGGGGTTTCCCTTTCTTTCATTTGGAGCTGATCACTTCAGTGACAACATACCGCCTCTGGGTTAGAAGAGAAGGAAATAGAGACTTCTTCCTCTTGCTGATATGCATGGTTCAGTCTGGGCTGAGACTCTGTTTCTTGACCAGTCTGGGGTCGCTCTGGCTGTGAGTGTCCCTAGAGCCGAAGTTTTCTTTCAGCATTTCATAATCATCCTTTCTTCTCTTCTGCAGGACCCAGTTCCTTATATACAATATGACACAGAGGTCTTTCCTCTTCCCTGCTGCCTCTGCTCTCCCTGAGTGAATGACAGGCAATTCCATTCCTCCCCAAAAAAGGGTGCTTGCAGTTTTTCTGTAAATCAAGCAACACTATTTAACTGCACCTTCAGAGGAAGGCAGTGTTGTAACACCCTCCTAGAGGGCTCTTGCTCCTTTCACTGAAGTAATTGAAAGGACTTGATTATTCATTGGGCTCATTTGTACCAGAGATGGTAACCATTTAATTAACAGAATATGTTGCTGCTCTTCTTAAATAAAAATAAATCTGTGGGTCTTTAAGTAAGTTTGAAGCAAACTCACACTTAAAGGTAAAGCAAAACATACACAAAAACTTCAAATCCATCTATAGAAGTGTGTGCGGAGTTTTCACCTGTTCAGATAATTGATTATTTCTTACTGACTCAGATGAAATCACTGTTCAGTAGTGGATAGGACTGAGATTATTCAGGCCCAATTTATTTTTATTACTATTGTTACATTCATTCCTGCCCACTTACACTGAAATCATTAAAGAGATCTGTAGGCTTATGTAAGTAGAACAGAGAGGCAAAGTCAAGATTTTAGACTGCTAAAATGGAACGGCTTTCTGTTAACTCAGTTCGGCAGAAATATATAAATATGGTACCTTAAGATATTTCCCAGGACACGGTTTAGAGGAAGTCTACCTTTCAAAATACTCTTCTGTAATATTTTATGTGTATGGTGTAGTCATTCTGGGACAAAACTACCCCATGCACCAGTACAGCCTGGGAACTAATTGTGTTGGTAGCAGCTCTGCAGAAAAGAACCTGGGCTTCCAGTGGACAGCAAGATGAACATGAGCAAGGAAGAGACAATGAAGACCAACAACACACTGGGCTGCAATAGCAAGAATGTGGCCAGCAGATGAAGGGAAGTGATTATTCCACTTTATCTGGCACACAGGAAGCCATATCTGGAACAGTGTCCACTGTTGCAGTACCCGCTATGAGAGATGACAACAAACTCAAGAGGAGCACATGATGTACAAGGAGAGAATGAGAGAATTAGGTTTTTCAGCCTGGCAAAGAGGCAGCCAAAGGGGGATCTAACTGATTACTTCAGCTAGCTATTGGGGGGCTACAGAGACAACAGAGCCAGAGACTTCTCAGAGGGGCACAGTGAAACAGTCACAACATTTGCATCAAAGAAAATTCTGATTTGCCATAAAGAAAAAAAAGGTTTCTTCTCACCAAGGGTGGTTCAGCACTGGAACAGGTGTCCTGAGAGGCTAGGAGGTCGTCTTCCATGGAAATGTTCACATGTTGCCTGATCGAGGCCATAAGCAGCCTGATCTAGCTCTGGAGCTAGCTGTGCCAGGAGCAGGCTGTTGGACTAGAGACTTTCAGAGGTCCCCTCCCATCTAAATTTTTCTTTTACTCTATGATTCTGTTCAGGCTTCGTCAGATTTCCAGTATGGACAAGAGCAGAACTGTGTGTGTACCTGAGGAGCTTTGCTGTCATGAACCAAAATACATGGTGGAGTTGTGGCTCCTCCAAAGCCACTACCTGGGATTCTGTAGTGTCACAATTTTTTAATTAAACAGAACTTAAGTGCCAAAGTTTTATTTAAGTGTTTTTACTCTTTTTTAAGCCTTGTCATGTAAGTCTTGGAACTAAAGCTATGACAGTGGGGTCAATCCTCTTTAGTCTCTCAATTAACTTCTTTAACTTTCAACTTCTAAAACTCTTTTTCTTTTAATTTCAACCTTTTTCCCCTATACTTTTTTTTTTGTTTAAGGTGCTACAAACAATTCAGGACACAGAATGCCCTTAAAGTGTTTACAAAACTAAATACTGAATCTGGCTGGAATTCCTAGATGCTGTTGTATAATAATGAATAAAAGAACCCTGAAGCCTCTCTCTGCGGCATGTTGTCTCTGCAGCTGTAACAAGAGCAAAATCAAGGAGCTAGTTATTTTGTCATTCCATCTAGCAAATTGGGTGGACTATGAGGGGAAGTAAATCTTTACAGTGAGGAGTCTGTTTTAGTCAAATGTTTTGCAGAGTAAGATTGCTTCCTCTAGCAAATTCTGGAATAATTTCAGAACACCAGCTGATTAACTCATGTATAGTTTCTCTTTGTGTTATAAAATAAAATTCAGGGGTTTAGATGCCATTTCTTCCTTTAA
The DNA here is from genome assembly GCF_949628215.1 of Phalacrocorax aristotelis. Taxonomy (NCBI): domain Eukaryota; kingdom Metazoa; phylum Chordata; class Aves; order Suliformes; family Phalacrocoracidae; genus Phalacrocorax; species Phalacrocorax aristotelis. The sequence goes on along the minus strand of NC_134276.1, from coordinate 132,980,660 downwards.
TTTATATTTATTCTCGTCTCTAACCCTGAACCACAGGAGAAAATCTGCTACTTCAGTAACAATGCAAAAATAATTACAAGGAACTATTTTGACAAGTCTGTTCCAACTCTCTCATCTTCACATGGCCCATTTCTGCTGCTGGACTGAAAGTGAACCTAGGTGAGTCAGCATGTACCCAGTAACCAATACCACACAGTCAGCAGTAATGTGCACTGTTTTTTTTTACCATAGTGCCCAGCCTTACACTGAAATAAGTAAGGCAAATTATTGTTTCAGTTTGTGCGCGTGTAGATAAACTGTCATTTATTAACATGCAACTTACTCCTCCCCGCAACATTTCAACACACACCTACACATTACCTCCAAAACATGGCTCATCAAACAGGGGTGCGTTCACTGGGGTGAGGTATGCATACCAGTGCCAGAACGCACAGCAACAAGACAAACAAGGAGCAGGAGAGGATGAGAATATGCATGTCAAAGTGACTCTGTACTTCCTCCTCTAGCCCACACCTTTCAGGTTCCCAGCATTTTCACTGCATCAGCTTGCAGCCAAATTCATAATAGATTCATAAAAGCTGCACATTAGCAGCAGTGTTTGCATGTCTTGGGTCTGCAGCACGTTAGAGAGATGTACTTCCTTCCTTGCTGCACAGTTCAGCCCTGCTGTCCTCCCCCCAACCCTATCTGTGATTTTTTTTTTTCGGTACACACCTGCAAGGCTTTGAGACCGGCCTGCCTTAGCCCAAATTTGTATAAAGAGTTTCCTGAAATCCAGCTATGGTTAATGAATCACATCATATCAGTTTCTATCAACAATTGCAACATATTTCAGAAGATGTCCCCCTCAGTCTTCAGAAAAAGGACCAGTGCTGGGCTTGCCCATCCACACTCTTAAATCACCAGCCTGCTCCAGAAAGGCAAGAGAAACAATAAAACTGCCCAGGAAGCATTACTGGGAAGCTCAGCGTAATCTGGAGCAATATGGACAAAAAACAGGAAGCCTGGTGGAGGGGGATGACCAGTCCCAGAGACAGATGAGGAAACAGTATCATCAGCCTAGACAGCCCTGTGGCTCCGACAAGATGGAGAGACACAAAACTTTTCAGCAGGCCGAAAATAATGTTTGAGCAACACAAAGTAACTAGCCAGTGGTAAAAGAGAATAAAGAGGATAAGAAAGATTGTGGAACTTCATTGCATTCAAAAGCATGCCAATATTGATCCTCAGGGGTTATCATACTGTTGTAGAAAGCAAAGATTTTGGCTTTAGCAGCTTCACCGATGTTCTGCTGCATGTTTGTTCACAAGCAGAAGCTACTTTGTTGTTCAGAAATGTTATGGTGACTTACCTGACTGGAGAAAATACGGCAGTTTTAAGGTAGATTGCTTGAATTCTATTTGGCAATTAATGAAATATAAGATTCACTCTAATGAAAATGTAACAGTGGCAATGTGACTCCAGTCAGGCTGATTATGATCAGTATGTAGCTGGGCCAGGGGCTGGAAATAGCAACATCTCGAAAAAGACTTTTTAACAGCTACTGAAGTCAACAGGAGCCAAGAAATGCTGCCTCCCACCGACGCAAGACACTGACACAATTGTGCCTTTAGGAGAAGCAGTGCTTCCTTATTCTTGTAATGTTCAGACCTTTCTGAGAACTGGGAACTGAAACTGGCCAAGGTGGTAACAGCAGGATGTCTGGCATCAATTTGCCTTGGTGTGAAAAAACATTGCCCTGCTCTCATTGAGTTTCTGTTGTTTGGCTTGATAAACACTGACTGGGAACTCACTCTGGAAAAGATGCTGAACTATAAACTAACAAAAACAGAGTTTTGTAAAAAAGGGTAGGCAGCCTGGCAACTGACTCCTCCTCATGGTTTGTTAAAGGTGGGATGTTTCTTTCACCTCATTGCACTTACACTCTAACCTAGCCAAAGGCATTGTCTTGCATCTCTGCTAAGAAAATGGTTGCATATATCAGTTAATACCATCACAAACATGGAAGCTTTTCCTAGTCAGAAAAAAATAAAGTTACTGAAGGAAAACTGGTTTAGAACTAGAGAAAGGGCAAATCTGAAAAGAGAAGTCATGAAATAGAGGGTGGAAAGGTTTAAACTGAAAATGAAAAAGACAAAACTGAAAATTAAGCTGCAGGCCCTGGAAAAGATTAACTTGAACTCCAGTAGAAAGAAGGTGAAGGTAATATGGGAGGCTGACATCCTGCAGACAGATCTAAGTTTTCTTATCTGATTGAGAATTTGCTTCATGGTTATTCTGGGATTTCAGCTTTCCTGGGCTTTTGGTTGTTTCTGTGAAGTAATCAGTACAGATGTCCTCAGCCCTTCACAGCCCTTAAGGGCATCACCCTTCACTAATTCTGAAAAACTTGAGGTGCCTTTTTGTTAGCTGCCCTTTTCAACTCTTCATCTCACCATGTGACAGCTTGTCACATTACATCTCCCATTGTGACTACTCCACCTCATCTACAACATTGGTCAAGTTCTCAACAAGATAATCCCATGAGACTAAAATGGCAGGACTCAATGACACAAAATGAGATGGCATCATATTGCTGTAGGGCAAGAGAACAAGCATGACAGTCACATATCAGTAACTAAAACCACACAAGAGTGAAAAAAATGCCAGTGCAATAACAAGGACCTTAGAAACATTGGGATGGTGAAGAAGGAGGTGGAGCTGGACCACTGTGAGACCAAAAACTGAGAAAGTCCGCCCCAGCCATGTGAAAGGAGTACATACATGACACCAAGTGATGTTAATGGGGGCTGCAATCCCCTTAATCTCTACCCTGGAACCCTTTCCCTGTTCAAAATGAGCTGTTGACCAGAGGAAATAATTGGAGAGTGCAACTCTTAATGTTACTGGAAGTTAGTTTCAGATTCATTTGGACCACTTTGTGGATGTCTCTGTAGATCTAATTAAAAGTTTTCTTTTCAACAACCATCTTATAACTTGCAGCCAGGGGGCCTCATCTGGAAAGGTACAGAGTTGCTGCATCTCTCATAGTCCTTGAAGGAGCTAAGCAGTGCTCAGCCCCTTTTGGGACTGGATCACAGCACCCTGGGGCCTTGCTGAGAACCACTGGTGCTGACATCTGAAAAATCATGTATTTATTGCATCCTTTTGTTCCCTGTGCAATGGTAAATGAGGCATTGTCCCACCTGAGCTCTTCCTTAGGGTGGCAGTGGCTGTGATACTCCGTATTTTATTTTTGCTTTATTCAATCTCATTCTGCCATACCTGGGAGGAATGGCAGAAAAGCTCATTCTTTTATGAAGTTTTCCACAGGAGACATCATCCCAAGCTGATGCTGCACAAACTCCATCCCAAACATACCTTGGCTACCGCTCATTTCCTCCTCCTCCCAGCTCATGTTTGGCCACCCAGGATAGCATTTTGCACCTATGGCACTTAAGAACCCAAGGGTCTTTTTCAAGGTAGTGAGGCAAGTAACTATTAGACCAACATGTTTTTCCAAAGAAGCTTATTGCAGAAAGTAAACTCTGGCAACCAGCATCCCAGACTGAAGAACAAATTCCAGATGAACTGGAGCTCATTTAGACAGAGGAACTGTGGTAGACAATCAATGTATGTGTGGTCAGAGAAAGCACTTGGGCTGCAAAATTTATTCTAGCACTGAACGCTTGAGTTTTTTTCAAGCTATGTTTCAAGGAAGTTAGATGAGAAAGTGAAGGAGAGGAGCAGTCTGTCATTAATGGTGGACAAAACCTATGTTTTAGAAACCATGTGTAGCTGCTTGATGGACTGAATAGCTAGGAGGCATATGCTCAATCAAAGAGACATCCAGCTCTTGCCTTCAGCATTCTTTCACATTATTTCTACTTGTTGCCTCACACAATGATGTATGCATTATCTACCTCTATTATTCTGGTTCATGTGTTCACAGCATATCTATATATTTATCTAGCATAAAAGGAAAAATGAAAACATCTCAGTGAGAATTCAGCAAACTCTCCTTTACATAAAGCAAAGCAGTGCAGCACTACAGCAGAATAAAGGGTGAGTTGCAGTAAAATGATACTAGGCAGGTGTCAATGAACACAGATTTACAGAAAATAGTTTAAAGATAAGTGGATGCAAGAACGACAGACTTCTAATAGCTTTTCTGCATGAGGAGCTGTTAGAGATAGGAGACAGAAATACAAGCCTGCAGGGATCCTTGTCTACAGGTGTGTCATATATTTAATTTCTTGACTGTGCTCCATGGGTGACCTTATCTGAAAGGAGACATCACATGGCATAACAAAGTTATGAGTTGACTGGGGAAACAGAAGGAAGAAAGGGACAGTAGCTGTTATTCTTCTGCTGAGCAGGCAAACTAGGCCAGTCAGCTTCACCGCCCATTTCCATCCAGTTTTGTTATTGGTAGTCCCCTAGCACAAAAAAATTCGCAGGTGAGGTGACATTAAACCTTCACTGTAAACACAGGATGAAAAGATTAGGCCCTAACCAGATTCTGGGATTCTCAGTGAAGATGTGGTAATAACAGAAGACTTGTGCTTGGCTGGGCTCTCTGGAACCTTGTGTGGGACCTTGCATTACAGCACTAACAAACACCCTTCAGCTCTCAGAGTTCTGAGCCCTGTCCTCGGGAGGGGACCTGTAGGCACACTTACATTTAGCGGGAGACCACACTCATGTTTACATGATTGCTGACCAATACAGCAGAGCTAAGCCTTGGATGGGCGACCTAAAGCCCAATACCAATGTTTCCCAAGTGTTATTTTCATGGATCTATTTGGTGCAGACTTGTATTTAGGAATAAACTGCTTGTTAGGGCACATGCTATCTGTGAAGTATATGGATGCCTATTCCTTTATATTCAAGCACTGAGAAGAGCTTTCTCCATATTCAGTTTTAGCAATTTTCTTATATTAGCAAAATCTAATTTTCCCTAATTAGGGAACATAGGCTCAAGATCTTGCAACACCCTGAGCAACAAACTAGGATAAATACTCAGATGTTCTTTCAGGCTGATGAATGGGAAATGTAATGAAACTGCATCAAGCAGATGTGATACCAAAACATTCTGCAGCCCTACAGCAGCTCTTCACTGAATCACAGATACATAAGAAACTAGGCTAGAAGATCCAGCCTCCCGCTCAGAGCTGGAGTATCACTAATACCACATCACAGCCTCATGGCCTTCTCTGAGTCTTGAAAGCCTCCAAGATTGGACACTCCTTCACCACTCTGGATACCAGTTGCAGTGCTGTTCCACCTCTTGGTGAAAAAGTTTTTCCTAATGTCCAACCAGAACCTTCCAAGCTGTGAATTACAGCCATTGACCATTACTGTTCATTTAATGGAGCTGCCACAAATCTCTGCTATTTGGGACTGGAAGGTGGGGGGAAGAGAGGGACCGGACAGAAAGGAGGAAAAGCAAGATCAGTACATCAAGACCATGTTGGAAAACTATTAGAAAAGCATAAAGAAGCAGTAGCCTTCTTTGCTCTTTTTTTTGTATGAAGTCACAAGGTGAAAGTGTTGAAGAGGCAGAGAGGCAGTGAAGTCTAGATCTTTGCAGAAAGCACCATGTAAATGCAATGCCTTCCTTTGAACTGCCGTGCTCATTAGTCAGCAGTCTTTCTGTGCTGAGCAACTGCATTTGAACTCTCACTGAAATGAAAAGCAGGAAATCAGCTGTCTTCTGTGGTATGGGGCAACAGCTTGGAGGGCAGAGACTGTTGGCTACTGCATTGGTAATGGCTTGAGATGAGCTGACTGTAGGTAGCTGTGTGGTGAAACTGAGTTCAACCTCCAATATATCCCCACTTCCATTTTGGTTCCCGTACAGATGGATGAAGAACCTACGGCAACCGAGTCTGTGCATGACAGATATCTTGTACTCCTGGGAGACAGTGACAGCAAAGGTTTGTTTATAATTTTTCTTTCATGTTTGCTTTTTCCCTCCCCCCATAAGCTCATCAATCATCATCTCTCTCACTACTTTCAGTTCACAGTGGGTAGGTCTTCAAAATAACAGAGCAGTCAGTTCAAAGGGGCTGCAGATATGAAGGTTTGTCCATTAAATAAATGAAAGAAAAGTTAGGAATCCCTTTTTTTTTCCTGTCACCAGAATTGCACTAATGTAAACTCTTTTCTTTCTGCTGAGGAACTGGACAAATGAAGATCATCCTACAACAGCTTTTACAGTCTCAAGAGGTGAGTAGTCAGCTGGGAAAGATAATCCTAATTTATACTATAACATATACAGCCATATTCACCACCCTCACACCCCTGAATAGAACCTTAGCTCTGATGAGGATGGGCCACTGTTGTAGTGTAGCCTCAGCCAGCAACTCAGCCTCCCACACGTCCACTCACTCACTCACTCCCCCACTGGTGGGATAGGGGAGAGAACCAGAAGGGGAAAAGTGAGAAAACTCATGGGCCGAGATAAGAACAGTTTAATAATTAAAATAAAACAATAACAACAATAACAATGTAATGAAAAAGGAAAATAATGAGAGAGAGGTGAAACCTGTGGCAGGGAAGGGAGAACAAACCACCAAAACCAATAGCACATGACACAGCCATTCACCACCTGCCAACCCAACACAAACAGCCCCCAAGCCACAAGCACACCAACTGCCCCAGTTAATATACTGGTCATGGTGTCACGTGGTATGGAATACCCCATTGGCCAGTTTGGGTCAGCTGACTTGGCTGTGGCCCCGCCCCTTCCAGCCTCTTGCCTACATGGCAGAGCATGGGAAGCTGGAAAGGTCCCTGACTACTCTAGGTGCTAATGAGCAACACTGACCTGCTACTTAACAACTAAAGCATCAATGTGCCATTGGCACTTTACCAGCTACAGTGAAGAGAATTAACTCTAACCCAGACAAAACCAGCACAGCCACCTGTGGCTCTGTAGGATATGAAATTACAGAAATCTGTTAAATGCCAGCTGATAATACAAGAGATTAAACTCTGCAAAGTTTGCATGTTATTAAAAACTGATTTTGTTTGCTCTGGGCTTTGATGGATAGAGCAGCCTTTTGTTGTCTGAAATTAAGAATAGGGTTAATGTTGTGTAAGTTAGGTCACAGAGATAGGAGTCTTAATATGTGTCTCTCAACACTTCTGCTGGACACTAAAATCAGAAGATCAGCTTCATTAGAATTCAGTAATGCATATAATTGTATCCAAAAATTAAACAATTTTTTTTCAAGATGCTCCAAACCAAGGTTTTAACTTTTACCCAAGATGGAACAACAATATCCATACTTTCTCAAATTACTACTTGCCCTGTCTGATTTTGGAAGCTTGATGATTATTCCCAGAAGCACCATTGCTTTTCCAGTGAACAGCCTTCCTACAAATTTTGCATTTCAGGAGATGTTGTTCATATTAGACTTAACACTATCCATTTTGTGTCAGAAGTTGAGGACTGTGGAGCAATGGAAGTGCTGCATGGTGGGCAGAACACGAGGTGCAAATTATGGCTCTACTTGTCAATTAGCTACACATGCCATGGAAGGTAAAAAGGGCACAAGGCCACCCCTAAAACAGTGAAGTCACTGGGGATAGAGATTTGTAAATGACTCACAACATCAGGCCCTAGTCAAAACAAGAGTGATAAAACTCGGAGCAGACCAAGCCTGAGCACTGCTACTGGTCTTATGGGATATTGCTTTAAAGAAGAAAAACTGGGGGAAAATGTGAGTTTTGAAAACTCTGTTGCAGAGGAAGGTGAACAGTCAGAATAGTGTGCTGACATCTAGGCAGATAAGTGGACAAATGTCTTTTTTCCACTACAGTGAGGAAGAAAAACCCACAGCCTGAAAAATCAGGTAGTAAGCCAGAAGGGGAAATCTTTCCCTGTAGTCAGTTGAGTCTCTGATGTTTGATGTGTTGGCAGAATTAGGCAGGGATTCACATCTCTACCTAGAAAAAATCTCCTCCTTAGGATGAAATTTTTTTTAATTCACCTCAGTCCAGGAACAGCTTAGAAAGAATGTTACACAAAAACGTAAACAAAAGTTTTTCTTTCCAATAAAACATAAAACCGGAGAATGACCACAATAGAACTGTTAAGTAACACAGCCACCACTGTAGAAAATAAATAGGATGTTTTTGATGTCACGACTTGCAGTGTTACAACTAGCACTGCATTTTGATGGAGGAAGGGCACTTGGCTGTCTACATTTAGATTTTATGTGAGTCCTGGTAGGGTTATATGTTCTAGTTCTGCTGTGTTGAAAGCAATAAAACAGCATCCTGAAAAGTTAGTTTCACAAAAAAAAAAGAAATTAAAAAAAAAAAAAAAGCGTAAAACATCAAATGGAGGCCTAAGGCCAGAATCACAGGTTTACGGAAGATGGGAAGGAATTACTGGAGGCCTCTAGTCCAATCTCCTGCTGACAACAGGGCTGACTCCAAAGTTGGGTGAGGTTCTTCAAGACCTTGTCCAAGTGAGTTCTGAACATAGAATTACAGAATCACAGAATGGTTTGTGTTGGAACAGACCTTTAAAAACCATCTAGTCCATACCCCACCCCGTCATGTGCAGGAACATCTTTCACTAGATCAGCGTGCTCAAAGCCCTGTCCAACCTGACCTTGAACACTTCCAAACCCAGGGCATCCACAACTTCTGTAGGCAACCTGCTCCAGTGTCTCACCACACTCCTTGTAAAAAACGTTAGCCAGTTCCCTCCAAACCCTGGGATGCATCTCATTGCATCCCATGGACTTGTGTATGTTGAGGTTCCTTAGGTGGTCTTTGCCCCAATCCTCTATGATGGGAGGGACTTCAATCCCCCAGTCCCTGTCTTGAGTTTCAGGGGCTCGAGAGATCTGCGAAGAGACAATTGAGGCAAAAAAACCTGTTGAGTACCTCAGCCTTCTCCATGTCAGCTGTCACCAGTTCTTTTGTGCTATTTATTGGGGTGTGGGGGTGTGGGGGGTGTGGTGTGTGTATATTTTCTTTAATCTTCCTTTTCTGGACAACATCCCTGTAAAAAACCCTTCTTGTTATTCTTGCCAAATTCCACTCCTGCTATGTCTTGGCTTTCCTGATCCCATCCTCTTGTGTTTGGAGCATAGTTACAACAGTTAGGAACATGAAACAACTCCCTCTGGCCCGGCTCAGCAGAGTTGTACCTCATATAGGGAAGGACTTCTGTCTGCCTGAGTTGCTATGGGAGACATTTTTGGTACGGTCCTCATATCATACTCTGTACTTCTCCTTGGGGGAGAGGAAAAGCCACATCTACCCTGTCTTTAGCAGCGTAGGAAAGTCCTTGAATAAATTAATGCAGTGCTGTGGTGGACAACCCTCATGAAATGTCAGTGTTTAGACATGGGCTTCCACTGACTGTGCTAACCATAATCTCAGGATGTGTCACTCAACAATTGTACCCTTCTGGTGTTTGCACAAGTCTTCATCTGCTCATAATTATAATTGCCCTGACACAAGCTGTGATTTGGGAGGTTTGGTCTAGACATTAAGAAAAACTTTTTCACTGGGAGTCAGTGCAGCACTGGACCAGGTACGAGATAGTGGACTTCATCAATATTTTCAACACTTGACTAGATAAAGTCACAGCGACCTGACATGGTGTTGGGGATAGTCCCACCTGAAGCAGAATTTCTGAAAAATGTTCCACTGGTTTGATGACATGGAAAGCCATGAACAACTGATAAATAGCAAATAACAAATGAATTCTTAGTTGTGCTTACAGCTCCAGCTTTTCACGCAGAGGGTTTCTTAATGTGCTTCCCTTTCCAGCTGCTGCTGTTGACTGGGAGCTGTTTCTATCACCGATCCTTTATATTCCTGTGATATTCATTCACCATCAGGTGACAGCTTAATCCAACAGTATATTGAAGTTCAGACCATGTCATCTTTGCTTAACAGCAATCCTTGACATTGTGTTAATCATAATGACAGTGCAATAGAGAAGTCTGCACAAATTCTGGGCAAGTACAGCAGAGTTTTCTTCAAATACTGTGCAGTTGGATGAATTAAAAATACGGATAAAGAGCCAACAATTAACTCTCCTCTCCATTCTTTTTCTGCTGCCCAGGAGCACAGTAAAAAAAAAAAAAACAAACCACAAACCAAAAACCCAAAACTAACCAACATAGGGGAAGCGAGTACTATTATTTATTTTTTTGGGGAAGCAGATATTCAGGTTATAGTCACCACAATCATCTGATACTGGCTACTGTAGTCTGCAATGAATAGTCCGGCTGAGGATTAATTATGTCAACTATGCAAATAAGGATATTCCTAAATGTTTGGTTTACATTTTAACTTCTCTAACAAAGACTATGAGAGAGCAGTAAAAAGGAGTTTCTTTCATTAAGTCTTTCCCCTTTCTCTAAACCCGTTTGCAGCTGGCAGGCTGCTGGCCCCAGGGCCAAAGGTACAAGGTTGTTCTCATGATGACAACCAGTTCATCAGAGCACACTGGTCCCGGCTTCATTGGCCACCTTTTTCCGATCAGGGTCGTCATAGCAAAGTTCCACCCCCTACTCCCCCGTCCAAATGAAAGCCAGGCTTTGTTACTGGCAGTGACTCCTCGCAAACCATATAAAGGAAGCCCGTGTAAGGTCAGCTCACTGCAGCTACATCCTTTCTCTCTCTCCCCAGAGGATGGCAGCAGAGCTGAAGCAACCCTGAAGAACCCTTCTCCCCTCCCTGGTTCAGACCACACTGAGCTCCTTACTATTTCCAGGCTTGAGCTCAGCTAATTTTCCAAGGACAGGATTAAAGTAGCACTCTGTAGCAACAAAATCTGGACAGTAGTCCCAGATAATACCGAGAGCAAATACCATGAGGGGTGCAAGAGGAGCAGAACCAGCCCCTGGCCACAAGGCCCCCTCCTGCCTTGCCCAGCGCTGCCACCCCTGCTTGGTGCAGAGGCCGGGCAACGTACGCTATTTTCCCATTTTCCTTAGGAAAACCTGGGATTTCAAGGGTTGTGAAAGTCTACCTACCATACCATAGCTTTGGCTGTTGAAAATAAAATATATTTATTTTGGCAAACAATGGAAAATGTGTTTCGTATGATTTAGCTAGCATGCAACAAGGACTGCACAAATTCTGAGGTAAGGAACTTTCAGTGTTGAATAATGGTGAACATACCTTGTACTAGCTGTAGATTATTTTTCTTAAAGTTCTCTCTTTCATGGTGAGGTATTTCCAGAGTAAAATGAAAATTCTCTGTGTATAAGTAAATATGTCTATATCTATATAGGTAATCATATATATGTTTAGTAATAGATGTAGAAGGTACTATCGTAGGTGATAACCAAAAGCACCAATATTATTGTGTTTAGAACAGAAAGGAAGATCACAGTGTAGAACCCAGAAAGAGGGTGTAAATAGAGACCTATTAGTGCAGTGTAAAAAACAGATCAAATGTCAAAATTTTAAAGCAGAAGCATGGGATCACAAACATTCATCTTTGCAGACATTTTAATTTGCTGTAACTACCAAATATTGTAAATGGTGCTTTATACTGTCTGTTTTGAAATTAAATAATTGAATTTGGTTAGAGATGGTGTTTCACACAATAGACAAGCAACAATATTATTGTACTAAACATGACTCCAGAGATTTTTCCCATTCATTCTGATGTAATTACTTAATATAATATATCTTTTTAGTATTTTTCCTGTATCAACTGTTTCCATTTCTGTCCATGGAACATGAATGCAGAAATTATCCTTCCCCACCATATTTTTCTGTCTTTTTAAATTCCTGAACCACAGATCTTGTTGCTCCTCATTTCCTCATCCTCCCTTATTTTCTTCTCTACTTGGATACAAATTATCTCCTGTGTCAAGTTATTGGTTGGCCCAAATGCCAGACTTTGCTCTAAACAAAAAAGAGCGATTAGAAGTGCACTGAGGGATCTTTTTCAAAGATCTCATGATGATAGGATTCAAATTCATACTGACACAGAGATCCTGAAGCAAAGTATTTCTTCCACAGTCACAAAAGTGACAGCACATTATGTGTGCTCTTGAGAACTCAGTCTGTACGTGATCTCTGTAATCTGTGACTGTGAAACAAGCGCACTCTTCTGTGAATGCTGTCTTCAAAGGTGCTTCTCCAGAAAACTACTGGACATGGTGAACAACGTACCATTAACACCAAGGGAAAACAGGTGTTTCCCTAAGGTATGATGAGTGTCATTACTTGATCACATGGTTTGAGTCATACTTGAACTCTTCTTTCCAGAAAACAGCATCCCATAAACTCTGCTGGAGTTTCTCTGTAGTATGGGTGCTCAGGACTCAGACCATCATCTGCCTGGTCACCATCTTTCAAGGGGCTTTGGCTTCACTCATTCTGCTCTGGTGTACCTGACCAACTACCAAGCACCAGAAAGATCATCTAATAAATTATTGAATTGATTTCATCACACAATGAATTGCAGAATTAGCTATGTAAACATTGGGTTTCCTCATAAGTATTATTTAACTGTCTTATCATTTATCACTGGGCACCTGTTTTACAGGATCATGCAACTAGATGTTCTTCCTCTCTGTTGGTTTTGAAATTAACAGGCATTTTAGATAATATTACAAAACCTTCACTAAAACAATCCCCAGAGTCAGCTTCCAGCCTTCTTTGCTTATCAACTGTTTAAAATCTTTCTGATTTATGTTTTCACAAAATGTTTTATGTTATCACATAAAACTTTCTGGAAAATCTGCATTATCATAAAATGAATTTTCAGCACAAAAGCAACAAGAACCGATAGTGGGGTTTTTTAGTTTCTGCCTGCCTTTTTGTTGAAAGAATGTGAGACACTACCAGTGTCCACTCAGAGGAAACTGTCTGCACTAGCCCAACCACTGTCAGATAGGGAAAAGTTAGAAAGACATATAAGACCTATGTCACTAGGAGGTCATGATGGGTCTAAGACTGTCTTCATCAAGTGTTCAATACTGTGCGGGAGAGAGCAGTGTGTGGTGCTTTGACAGGGAAGCCATGGCTGGACTTGCATTAAAACTTCAGATATAACAGAGGCAGTAGCATGTGATAGTTGTTGTTGACCTGTAGCTGCTACAGGGCATGGTGTCTGCTAGACCATATTTAAGAGGCATGGTTCCTGCACAGGTCTAAACCTAACTGAATTATTCTGTTGAGCTTTGTTGTCTTTTCTCCTTCAGCCACCAGCTCTACAAGTGTCTCCTTCTGTCCTGCTAAGACCCATCTTGCTCTTTGTGTCTGTAGGCTTGTAGCGCTTCTAAACTTTAAAGTATGGGAAGTCATATAGGTAAGGGTATGTGGAATATGAGAGCATCTGCTTCATTACGTTTACCAAGCCAAGACCTTTTTGGTTCAAAATGAGTCATAATAGTGTAATTTGCTAGCAAACTTCAAGCTGGACTAGCTCACAAGTAGGAGGTCCAGGATCTGGGCAGAGATATTAGACAGGGCAGAGGACTCATGCTGATATTCAATGCATCCCCAAGTGTGAGGATGACTATGAGACAAGTGTGTGAGTGTGTTCACCAGTTGGCAAGCAAGCATTAAGCTGGACTAGTCAATAAGTATCTCTGACACATATCTCTCTGTCAGAGAGCCAAGGCACAGGCATGATATTGGACAGGCTGAGGGCTCATACTGATATTTGAAGGACCTGTGAATGTCTTTGTGGATATAGAGACTGGGGGTGTGTATGTTTTCGTTTAGTGGAGTTCAATCTTGATCATCTGCAGAAGAGGAAGGGCACTTGGCTGTCTACATTTAGATTTTATGTGAGTCCTGGTAGGGTTATATGTGGCGTTGTTGAGGTAGAACCTTGTCTGTGGCAGGCTGTGCAGTTGGCCATGTCTGTGTCTTTTGCGTGCATCTCTGGGTTACACGCCCAACCTCACTACTGGCCGAACCTGCAATCTGGGAAGCAGCAGCCCTGTCCACCAGCCTTCAACGGAGAGACCCCAGCTGAGCTCCAGCAGCCAAGCAGGAGGAGATACCAGGGCTGAAGGCCGCCATACATACCCTAACTATACTTACATGCTAAACTTGAAAAGTGAGTTGACCAAAAAGAAACTCTGGAACTGGTGTTTTTCCAGAGAAAAACTAGCTTGTGCATCTTTATCGTTCATTACTTTTACATTATGTCTTTATTCTGTGATACTTTTTCACCCTTTGGTTCATTATTGCTGATGAATTGCTTACAGGAACCGTCATGGGCTTTCTTGAAAGAGCACCTTGCATGTTGAAATCCTACAGATCAGCAGCCTGAGTTCCTTTTTCTTGCAGTTGCTTTAGGATGTTCTAGTTCTGCTGTGTTGAAAGCAATAAAACAGCATCCTGAAAAGTTAGTTTCACAAAAAAAAAAAAATCACCAAAACCAGCATAAAACACGAAACTGAAGAGAGACAAATTGCAGGGGCAAATTAATTGCTGAGTGCCAGGACAAAGCAAAGAAGCTCATTAGACCCACTTGAGTCAATGTCAGTGTGTGTGTATATATATATATATATATATATATATATATATATATATATAAACCCAGATCAGGACATCAGACTGACAAGGCTGAATAGGAGGAATGGGCAAGGGACATGGATCATCTTTATTTATAGCAAGATTGTTGAGGAATATCATGGGACTGGACATATTAGGATTTTCCAGTCTTGAGTCTTAAGTAATGAACTTGAATGATCCTGCTAGCCAGGAGGATCATGGGGTCATAGGATAACTGAGGTTGGAATTGACTTCTGGATGTCATCTTGTCCAATCTGATGCTCAAAAGAGGGACAACTGTGAGTTCAGATATGGTTGCTCAGGGCTTTATCCAGTCAGGTGTTGAAAACCCCCTGAGTATGGACACTACCCGGCTTCTCTGAGTAATGTGATCTAAACTATTACTGACCTCATTATGAAAAAGTTTGTCATTATATCAGTTGGAAAATTCTCTATTTTTGCCTGCCAATTTCTCATCCTCCCACGATGCACCACTCCAAAAAGCCTAGCTCCATCTCCTCAATAACCTCTTTGTAGATATTGGAAAGCCACTATTAGGTCCCACCAAATAATTTTCTCCAGCTGGACAAGCCCAGCTCCCCACCTTCTCCTCACAGAGGAAGTGCTGCAGTCCCCTGACATTGTCCATGGCCCTCTATTGAACTCACCCCAGTTTAGCAACATCTTTTTATACTAGGTGACCTAAAACTGGATGCACTGTTCTAGATGAGTAGAGGGGGATAATTACTTCCCACAATCTGGCTAGGCTCCTGGTAATGCAGCCCAGGATGCTCTTGACCTTCTTTGCTGCCAGGGCAGACTCTGTTCATGTTCAGCTTGCTGCCTACATAGACCACCAGGTCTTTTTCAGCAGAGCAGCTCCCCAGACAGTCAGTCCCCAGTATGTGTCATTGCAAGGGGTTCTCCCTTCCCAGATGCAGGACTTTATATTTATTCATGGCAAGTTCATAAGAATCCTGTCAGCCCATTCCACCAGCCTGTCTAGATCCCTTTGGGTGGCAGCCCTGTTGTCAAGTGGTTTTGTAGGTGAACTTGTTTAACAAACACTCCATCACCTCCTCCAGGCTATGTCTTTCAGTTGTATATATGTGGGGGCTGCAAGTCTCCATCTGAGGGGCACAAGGAGAATTGTCCTAATGAATAAGCAACCAAAAATGTGATATTCATGGAGCTGGGAAAGGGCATGCCAAAAAGGGTAATGTTCCTGATCGCCAAGAGAAGGGGGAGAATCTGCAAGAAACAGTGTCAGCGCTCTATTGTTCTGGCCCATCGGTGACCTATCCTTTTTATGCTAAAAAATCATTAATTACAATGTCTGAGCTATTTTAGCAGCAGGTGAGATCCTGCTGATGTATGGAGTAACAAACATGAAGATCCAGGTGGCAATACACTAGCCTGGTAGAAGAGCACCTCTTTATACTCTTCAAAACTGTCATTCATCCATAGTTACGAGCAACTTGTAAGGAGTTCCTCAAACTCCTTAGTTTAGAATCGTTAGTAAAAAGCCACCAGGGGAAAGATACCTCAGTCAAATTAAAAAAGAGGGTGTTTTCCCAGATGTCTTCTCTCAACAGCTTCTTCTTCTAGGATAAATGTTCCCTCTCTTATACAGCATATGTGCAAAACTTCTGAAGATTTTAACACTAAAGCTAATGAAAAATAAGATTTACTAAGACTAGCATTTGAAAAATCCAACTGTTGAGAAGTGACAGCATTGTGTGGATAAGATCCCATATCACTTAGGTCTACATCCAAATGGGGTTAAGAGGCCTAATGCAAGATTTAGGTGCAGAGTAACTGTCCAAGGAACAGTTCACACACCAGTTACCCTGTTCACCTGCCCACTCAAAGGCCAGTCTCTGTGCACACTGTTGTGTTCATCTGACAAGGGGCCATCATCAGCTTCTGTGTCTAAAGATGCACAGCACTGTGCTAAAGAAAGATAGAAGCTTGGGTGCCAGAGTTGTGTATAAGTGTTAGTACGGTACAGTTGCTGTGCTAGGAGGGGCTGATTTACAACAGGGCTAATTAACTCAAGTGCAGCCTTACGCTGGCACATTACATCAATATAGGGTCCGGAGCAGTTTTTTTATGCCACATTGCACTGCCATGTAGAAGCAAACTCATCAGCACCACTGAGGACAGATTCCCAAATTGTGTATGCTCACTAGCCCACAAGGCTCTTGGGTGAGTTGTAAAGAGCTCTCTTAGCAGGGGAACTTTTGAACATGTCTGGCTTGTAAAGCACCCTGCAAATAACCTGTCCTCAGAAAGGTGGTAAAAAGAAATAATATTTCACAGGTAGAACCAACCACAGAACAAGATCAGTCTGATTTAGCTCACCACCAAATGTAAAAATTAGGCTCAAGGTCAGATCTTGTCTGCCAGGAAACCAGATGACAAGTAGGCATACCTGCTTACCTTATTTTGTAATATATATACCTTTGTAATATATGTGCAGAATGCTAATAATATACTATTACTACTATCCTATAACTAAAATATAGGATTTATCAAAAGCAATGCTCCTTTGCTCCGGACCTGGTTTTCATGCCAATGTTCCACCTATAGGCATAACAAGGTCTCACACACCATTTAATGATTAAAGCATGGGCAGAACACAGCACTGTAACAGCTGGTCACCTGTTACTGTTTCCTAGCACCTTAAAATTTAATTTTAGCATTTAGCTTATTTTCTTCTTGTTAAGCTGAAAAATTCATTTGTGAAGTATTTGTACCACTTTGTTTTGATTCATTTGCTGAACAAATTATATTTTCAGAAAGCCTTTTCGAAACCCAGTTCTTGGTAATAGTTTGTTTCCTGGATCCCATTCCTCAGACAATATTGGTTTCCAGCTCAAAGGGTGAATACATGATGCACGATAACTGAAGCAATAGTACCTCCAATACATGTTTGGCAACAAGGTCAGATGTGACAACTTGAATGATCCCATCAGTTGTGAGACAGTGTTACAAAGGTGGAATAAACTCCATTTTTCCACAGCGTATTTGGACAAATACTGATAAACTAGAGGGGTCTCAAGACAGAGGAGGTGGTCTTGAGAGAAGCAACATTCACACCCAAGCTTCTTGTCTGTCTTAAAAGAACTCAGGTTTCCCAAGCATCCTGCTCTTGAAGGAAGAAAGATAGCAGAGGACTGGGATCATAAGGTATTATAGTATATGATATTATATTATATATACTTTACATTTGTATATTGCATACTATATAGTATATTGTATCTACAATATATGATGATATATGTTATATAGTATATGTTATACTATTCTACCCTTCACAGCAGGGTGCACTGCCTGTTATGAACTGTGGTAATGAGACCTCTGAAATATTGGTATTTGGTATGAATATCACAGCAGAACTGACCCATTGGCTTAGGAATGGGTAGAGAGTGAGGCTTTGGCTGGCTCCCTTTCCCCAGCCTCTCCCCACACATTGTGGGGAAACTAAGCAGGCTGAAAGTTTGACTGAAGTGTGGTATTTCTACAGGGTGACATGTGGCCCATAGTTTCACAAGGTGCACAAGCTTGTTTTTGCTCAAGTTGCTAGAAGATGATGGTGAAGCCGAATGGCACACGTGGCATTTCTGGCCTCTTCTGTGGGTAGTGTCAACACACCAGTGGTGCTCAGGAGGCCTGAGAAGGCTTGTAGTGTGTGTACAGAATACACCATAGCCTGGGACACAGTACGGAATCTAAAAATTGCAGTCTAAATATACAAAGACAGAAATAAATGCATAACTATCTGTATACCAAGTGGAGAGGGGCACAAATATAATGGTACAGAAGGCCACCACAACATCCTGCCCTGTTTGTGTCCAGCAACCTGGCCAAATGATATCCTAGTAATTGAATCCTTCTACACAGGCAGAAATACACACACCTGTGCACTGACTTCTCCTGCAAAACCCTTCTCTACCCCAGCTTTTTTTCAGGACACCTCTGATCTCATTCTCCAAGGTGTTAATACCACAGGCAGCACAGCAGCTATTCTCTTGATTTGCAGGCAAGTGTCCCTGTCAAGGTCAACTGATAGAAAAAATGGGGAAAAAATTTGAAGATCATCCATACTGAGATTAAATCAAATGCTAATGAAATTATCTGTCTTCTGAAGAAAATTATGTCCTTTTGCTGAAAACATGGGAAGGGGTGGCCAGAGCTTGAAAAATATTCAGTCCTGCTGGTATGCCCATGGTTCTGCTAAGATGGAGCCAGTGGTAACCAAAACATGTCTCTCATTAAGTACCATAACCTGAAATGTCTTTGGTATTTATATTATAATACAGTTAAGCAAGAAGAGAGCCTGTAGTTAGGACAAAAGAGTTAATCTGAAGCAAGTGGGGGTGGTTGTTCACCAACAGCTACTGCCACTTGGCTCCACAGGTCCCCACAGGCATGCTGAAAAATGTCTTTTCTCCCACAAAGGGAAGACATGTCCTTCTTTAAGCAAAAGGGTGAGAATACAACATGCCTCATTTTCTTTGAACAACTGGAATAGTAAATGAGAAATGTAGACTAATGTTTTATACACACCTGTCTTGTCTCCTTCCCAAAACAATCGTTGACCTTTCCTTAGAGCTTTTGTTTTCCTCTCAATCTCAACTCAACTGCAGTTCCTTTCATATGGAGTCCTGTAATGACACCTAGGTGACATGAGAGGTGATTGGATTCAATTTTTTCCATGTTTGTACAGATCTTCAGGCAGTCAGATTTTTCAACATTGAATTACAGTGAATTACATTGTAAATTACAGTTCCTGGTTTTTGACAAAGAAACTAGAACCCTTTCGTAAAACCCTTCACTGTCTCTGTAGGCTGACATGTAGAAATATAAAGTTTAGATAAATGAAAAGCTTATGCAATGGATTGTAAAGGTACATTTGATCACCTGGAACTAGACTTTATTATATAGAAATTAGAGGTTCAAAATAAATCCTCCTTTCTCTTCTTCTATTATCTTTTTAACTCTTTCCTCTCAATTCAGAGTTTTGCACAGCACTCTTGTAGTGACATCAAAACAAACCTCAGATGAGCTCGCTTTACTCTCAGTAGAAGTCTAACCACACAGCAGCAGAAGCCCTATGTGAATGAGACCATATGGAATTTTGTGGCCACTATCTGCTAGCTAAAGAAATACCATTGTGTAAACCTTCATACTATACTCCATATATGATAAATCCTCAGTGTGTTCTGATTTCTTAATATTAACAAAAAAATTATTATTCTGATAAATTTTGTATTTCATGTGTGGTAAGACTACATGCCTGTAGTTTTATATAGTACTCAAACTTATTGAGATAAACAGATTGGAGAACATTTGTGCTTTGTTATTAAATGGTTATTTTTACAAAAGTTGTTTTATAGAAGCTGGTTTTACAGATATTATCAAGAAGAAAGTCTGAAATGGCTCCTCTGCTAATTCAAGATTTTCTTCTAAACACATAACTTTTCACACCTTTCAAGATTTTTCCAATCAATTTTGCTTAGCAATTGCTAGGTTTTCCTCAGTTTTTCCAAAAGTAGTCTCCTTTTTATGTAATTAACCTGTAGTTCTGAATTTGGAAATTCAAGGAATGTAGTTATCAACAAATAGCTACCTCTGTACTGTATGGTCATGTTACCACATCCTCGGGAGGAAGGTTGTACAACGGTCTGCAAGGGAAGGAACAAAGAAAGCAAACAAAGAAGGGTTTAAATCAGCAGTTGGCATGTGGTTTAATCTTTTTTATAGCTGAGGTTTCTCAAAGTTTTGCTGCCCTAGGAAAGTTAATCTGAATGATCCTCAGGGTGTGCAAAAGATACTCCAGCTCAAACAATTCTTTTGTTTAACAGGTTTTTGTAAGATGAACCATAGAGGACCGTATCATAGCATCATTTGAGCAAACAGGGAATGATCTTGCCCCCTCCTTGAGGAGATTGCAGATCACATATGGACTATAAAGACTTGCCCCATCATTTGTCCCTAACAATGTTAATTTTGTTAAGGATGAGGTATAGGGGCTATACTGGTATAAAGTGGTATCTTGCAGGAAAAATACCTGTGGTGCCCCTCTTCTGTGAACACCTGAAGTCTGGACCATCTAGGGGGGTAGAAGTCTTGCATGAGATGCATTTGATGGTTGTTGCTGTTTCCTGATCCAAAATTCTTGTAAAGCACTGTAGCTTGCATGTGATGTGGATTGACATTACAGCACAAGGGTCCCATTACTGATATACATAAGCCATGGAAGTGGTTGCATAACAAACTTGAGTGGGAGCCACAGCTTTAGAAAGCAAAGACTTTGAGGGAAGTATGTGAGTGAAGCCCAGTACTTTGTAAAAGACTTGTATCAGACTGCAAGTTGCAGCCATGGTGACCTGGTTAATGTACTGGACAGTGGGGCACCCAAAATGTATATGACAGAAACTTTCTAAGCTTGAGGATTTCTGCAGTTAAGGGAACTGACAGGGTTACTCAGAAGCCAAGGCAATTTTGTGGGATGCTGCTGGCCTAGGTGAAAACTCCCTAGATTGCTTTTTGTAGTAATTTTTTCCTTAGAGAGGGAGCACCATCTGAAGCTAAAACTACCAAAGGAGGAACAGCTAAAAGGCAGCTGATTACATGGAAAACTTAACATGCAATAGGTCAGAGGCAAATGTAGAAGACACTGGTTGCTCCAAATGACCTTAACTTGATGATATTAAATGTGAGCATATTCCTGGGGTTAAGAGAGGAGGCTAGGATAGGAACTGATTGCATACCACACTGTCCAGGAAAACCCTCCCTTGGGGAAGCACATACTTGATTGCAAACCCACGATTGCCTATACCTCATTGGGAGAAGCTGAACATTTGATTCACACTTGTGTACTTGAACCTGACTCAGGCAAACCAGGGTCTCAGCTGACTATCTCATGTTATAGATATGCATGCTTACAGCAGATTTATTGGCTAGTCTGTTATGGAAATATCTATCTCTCTCCCTCCCACATCCTTCATAGTTTCTCAGGAAAAACATCCAAGTGGCACCTGTCCCCAAATGTCTTCTGAATTTCTGACCCATTTAGGGTAAGAAATACATCTGGGACATATCACAGGTGCTAGCCACAATTTAATTCCTGGTCAAGCTCTACTTTCAGAATTTCTGCAAAGTTGTGTATCAGGGAAAGAAAATGTACCGAGTGTTGTGAAAGGATCAGAGACAATAGTGGTTGCATCAGCTCATAACAAATTTCTCTGCCTCCCCTGAAAAGTTGCCACATTTCTATTTGCATGCAGTAGCTTTATTATTTGACTGCATGGAACGATTAATTGTTCAAAGCATTTGAGATCTAACAGGTGCGCACTGTTTCTTGCCTTTCTTTGTCCCTTTCCTTCTCATCAATGACTGGAACTTCTAAGCAGAATTTCACTGTAGGGTCAACAGTTAGGAGAACAGGTTGCTGCTAAGCCAAGAAAAGCATAACAAGATTGCAGAATGATTCTGTTAGGAGGTGAAATTGCAGGATGGATCTAGCGTTTCATTGATCATTCACCCAACTTAATCCTTTTTTTATACTCATTTTGAAGAGTAGCTGTTGCACTCGCTATTGCTGTAAAGGTTTTACCCTACCCCAAGCTTAATGGTGTTTAGTATATGCATCCACAGAGAAATTAAAGAATTTTAGTTGTCTCTGAGCTGTCTCTTTCTCACTCCACCCTGTTGGTGGACAAGAAGTTGAACATGAGCTAGCCAGGCAATTGTATGTTAGAGAAGGCCAGCTGCATGCTGCACAGCATGAGGAGAGGAGTAGCCTGAAGAGTAAGGGGAGAGTTTATTCCCATCTTCTCTGCACTGATGGGGCCACATCTGGAATACTGCATCCATTTCAGATGCCCCATTACAATTATAATTATGTCTAAATGGGATTGGGAGAAGTCATGATCCTTCTTAATTCACAAGATTTGATATACAGAAGTTAGTCCTAAACAGGAAAAGAAAAAAATTTGGGTAGGAGTTTTCAGAAAGCTAGAGAATAGAAAGATTGTACAAGTGCTGGTTATAAAGCTAGGGGAAAGGAAGCAGTGTTGAAAAGAAAGGTTTGTTACCATGTAACTACAAAAATGTTTTCTGCAAGGGGCTGAGGTAACTGGAAGTGTTGGGAAAGCGGCCACGATTGTATCAACTGTATCAGTGGGTGAGAAAAAGAGAACAATAGTTGCAGGTAGCCACAGGGAGCTGATAGAGGCAGCAAGCCTCAATGCAGATAACACAGCTTCAGCTGGGCATCACAGCCACAGACAGACCAGTCCTCAGCTATGTGAAGTGTTACTGCAAGAGAGGAAGGGCAACCAGGTGGCCTAGTAACTGCATCGCTAGGGGGAGAGACTGTAAGACAGTCACAGGTATTTGGGAATTAAGTATTGCAGTATTGTGTGTTACCTTATTTCTCTACCATTTTGGACTTCTCTTTTCTTCCTTTGATAATAACACAGTTTTCTATGCCAAGTGTTTCATGCCTGCAAGCACAGGAAATTAGCTACCTGACTACAAGAAAGTTTTGTTGACTTTTCCCAAGTTTCCAGATAAGACCTCGTGCTCATACTAACCCCTTCAAAATCTTACCTGGACACTTCTTGTCTTGGCAGAATGGTAACATTTACAAGTGGCATGGGAAGGAAACAAAACATGTAAAAGAGCTAATGTAGATTACAGGAGGCAGCTGAAGCTATGCATAACAAGCTGTTTTATTCCAGGTAGGTCCTATTGCTCTGGGAGGGTGTCTTACAGCAGCCACTTAGTAGTTTTAACTGTTTGAGTGCATCTGCCTAAGGGGCCTAGACATCATACACATGCCAGGGGTTTGGGGGATTCAGGATGAGTCTGTGCTAAGGTCCAGGGCTGACTGTGTTTAGCTGGATGAACTGCACCCCAGATATGTCTCATTGTGTGAACAGGAATAGGGCTTTATGGCTATACAAAAGACAAAGACAAGTTTGTTCCAAGAAGGGGAATTCCTTTTAGGAATAACCTGCTGCAGCTGTGCTTATTTCACTGTCGCAATTATTTTCCTGGTGATCTGTACGGATCTCTGAAGGAAGGTCTCTCATTACTGCTTAACATTTTTTGAGATTTGATTTACAAGGATGGAGAATCTCATTTAAGTTTTGCCATAGTATTGCTATGATTAAACCAAAGTCAAATAAGGCACTGCCAAGAAACCACAACAGCAGTAGTGGGAGGAATATTCTGACAAAGAAGAATTTAAAGGAAAGAATCAGCAACCAAACTGAAGGTGGGATGGCCGTGTTGCTGGGTAAAGGGAAGACCTGTTTGAAGATGCCTGTGAAAAAAAAAAGAAGTTGCTGCAGCCTGCTTCCTACAATGGATTTTCAGTGTTGGATACATAGATTAAAAGCTGCTGTAATGTCAAGCCGGGGGAGTACCAGCACTGGATTGAATGAGCAGAACAGAAAGCAACACTGAAAGCTTGCAAGTTTGCAAACAGCAAGTTTGAGAGTTCTGTATTTGAAAAACAGCTTGAGTTTCCCCAAGTGAATGTTTAATCATTCAGCCAAAAAAAAGAGATTAAGATCTGTGCAACAGAATATACTGTCTTGTCGTTTTCCTCTGCTCCTCTGATTCTGGGCTGCCTGGGCAATGGAGCTCCCACTATAGGTTGAGTTAGAGCAGCTCATTTGCACAGCTGATCCAAAGGAGCTTCGTCAGAGCCCTGAAAGACTGAAATAAATGGGCCTGGTGTTGATCATCTGCCTGGATTTATGGCCCCATAGTTTCTTCCACCCTGAGACACAGGCTATGGGTTACTCTCTCCTTATATTAACATTTGTGTGACTCCAAAGCGGTTAACCAGGATTTTGAAAGCTGCTCTCTGCCCTCATTCAATGGCTACATTCTCCATTCAAATGTGAAATAAAAACTGCCTGC
Source organism: Phalacrocorax aristotelis (assembly GCF_949628215.1). Taxonomy (NCBI): domain Eukaryota; kingdom Metazoa; phylum Chordata; class Aves; order Suliformes; family Phalacrocoracidae; genus Phalacrocorax; species Phalacrocorax aristotelis. The sequence continues at coordinate 132,956,228 of NC_134276.1, read as the reverse complement.
ATGTTAATATGTGTAAAAGTATTTACACTATCCTGATGTACTTCCTTTGCAGTAAGAGTTTCAAAACTTGTTCATAGGTTCCCCTCTGAACCAAGGTGTAGTGCCAAACCAGTGTTAACAAGGATGCATTCTTTAACCTATAATTGAAGTCCTTCAGCAGGATCTTTCTCCTCTGGACAATGGGGCAGCCAAAAATTGTGATGTTGTATATGCAGCTGGCTGAACCTCTGTGGAGCTTCTCCTCAGAGTGCCTCCAAACTTGTGGAAATTAATATTTGTGCTGCCTTAAGCTCTGTACATTTTCACTTCTGAGAGCAAATTACTCCTGTGGGGTCACCTGAGTATAGGTTGCTGCATGAGCAGTGCTCATATGCGCAACAGTAACTGCAGGTGTAAGTAAGGGGGAAAAAAACAGGAAGTAAGCAGTGATGTGATGTGTGTGTTACATAGTTTTGAAGAGAGGAGGAATGTACTTTTTAGTTAATGATTGTACACAGGGATTTAAAGATTTTATCTTTTATGCAATATTTTCTGGATGAAACTTGGATCTAGAGTCTATAAGTCATTGACCTGGTTTCAGCTGGGATAGAGTTAATTTTCTTTGCAGTAGCTAGTATGGAGCTATGTTTTGGATTTGTGCTGAAAACATATGTTTTAGTTGTTGCTAAGTAGCGCTCACACTAGTCAAGGACATTTTCAGCTTCCCATGCTCTCCTGGTGTACAAGGAGTTGGGAGGGGACACAGCTGGGACAGCTGACCCCAACTGACCAAAGGGATATCCCACACCATATGAATTATGCTCAGTATATAAAGCTGGGGGAAGAAGAAAGAAGGGGGGACATTTGGAGTGATGGCATTTGTCTTCCCGAGTAACTGTTACACGTGATGGAGCCCTGCTTTCCTGGAGATGGCTGAACACCTGCCTGCCCATGGCAGGTAGTGAATGAATGCCTTGGTTTGCTTTGCTTGCACACACGGCTTTTGCTTTGCCTATTAAACTGCCTTTATCTCAATGCACACGTTCCCACACTTTTACTCTTCTGATTCTCTCCCCATCCCACCAGGGGAGAGTGAGCGAGCAGCTGTGGGGTGCTTGGTTGCTGACTAGGGCTAAACCACAGCAGTCATGCCAAATGTATTTCTTACTTTAAACACCACAGATGGAAGGGAAGTTACTTGGTGTACTGTCAGGCAAGAGTCACTATCCATCACTGCACCAAGCCCAGCCATGAGCTGAGAGCAGAATCAGCGTGAGGAATCAGCTCCAGGAAAGTTTTCCAAACAACCTGTTATCTAATCAGCAATGCAACACGGCATTCATATAAAATAAGTGGTTAATGAGTAATCATCACCCTATTTCTAGGAAGACAAGATCTGACCTTAAGCCCAAATTTTATATTCTGTGGTTATGCAAACATGCCTGAACTTGTTCTGCAGACATTTCTAACCAAGCAGAGAAAAGTTCAGTCTGTTTATGTATCACCTCTTAGTTACACCCATGGTGTTCGAGCCTTCTTCTCTAGACATCTCCTTTTAGTATAACACAGGTTACAAGCCTTCCTTACTCAGCATTCTGTTCAAATGTCCATTTGCACTTCAGTGTGGATTAGTAGTAATCCCCTCTGTGAAAGTTTTTTACTGATTTTTTATTTTGGAAGCAGTCTTTTTACTCTGTATCATGCCTAGTTTAACAGGGTCCTAGTTTAACAGGTCCTCCAGATACTGTTTATCCCTGTGTTGAAGGCAGATTGGATACCAGTGCTCTAGTCTTTCCTGAGCAAGAGTGTCATACAGTACTTTTTTATAGGGATGCACATTACGTGAGAAATACAGTACGGAATGCCAGGGAGCATGTAATGTCCTTCTGAGATGCCTCTTAAAGCCTCCCGCAAGGGTGAGGGGCGAGGATGATTAGAGAATATGATTTCAAGGGCACTGCTATCTAAGCAGTGTAGAAATTGCCTGCACCCTAACAAGTGCACTGCACCCTAAGAGCAACTAGCCCCTCCACCCACAAAATAAAGAAAAGCCCCTCTCTGGTGGCCAGGAGAACCAAAGACAGTCAGGAATATGAACAGGCTAAAATCACAGAGTAACAGCAACTTTGGGAGGTAATGTAGTCTTTTCTTTGCCCAAAAGAAACAGAGGGAAAACTCAGAGGTAATAATTATCTGATTCAGAGCTGTAAATAAACTTCCAATTATATATGCCAAGAAAATAAGATAATACCTTCTTTCTTCTTTAGGAAATGGCATTTTTCACAAAGGAACTATCATTGGGGGTATTTCCTAGGAAAGATAATGAGAGACATCCTAAGTAATCTTTCTCCTATTAACAGTGCCCATTTAACATCACTACTATGCTGAGATGCTGAAGGGGCTCCCTCAGACCTGACCAAGGCAATTCAATAAGACTTCCAAAATCATTTGTTCCTCAAATTGGTTTGGGTGGAACATGACATTTGCATCTTGATTTGCCACTCCAAAAGGTATTAATATTGGAGAGTTGCATTAATACAGGGGAAAAAAACATAAAGTGCATTGGTGTTTTGCAGCTTTGTTATATACTGCCCAAAGTCTGTGCCTGGGCCCTCTCAAAGAAGTCTAGCGGTAACAAAGCAGAGCTCTGCACAGTCTAATTTACCTTACTGAGAAGGCTGAAACACTGCATACTAGCACCAATACCATTGCTACAGCCCACATTTGAACATACCAGTGCTTGCTTTCTCCTTCCCAATACACTATCGCCTTTCTTTGGGCACACCTGGCTTTGTCTGGAGAGTGGTCAGTGTTTCCGAATTATTTTTGCCTAGAGTAGGGAGAATGCTCCATGTTCTTTAAAATTAAGTTTTAAATCCCATTAAAAGATGATGTTTGGTGAATAGAACAAGGAAACCTGAAAGTGGCTGCAAAGCAGTAAGAAGTGTCCCAAAACACATGGAGACTGAGCTATCACCAATGCATCTGTCCACATGAGCCTAGCAGAGGAACACAAGTGGTTGATATGTGAGCACAGCCTGCCGTGTTTGTTTCAAAATAGGAACAAAGCCCAGCAGATGATAGTGCAGCATGTTCTGGGCTTCTTTTTTAGCTATAAATACAAGAAAAACATAGCAAACATGAGCTCAGCACACAGCTATATAAACATTGCAATGTGGAGCTGCGTGACAACTGTCATAATACATGGCTCAGAGAGTACAGCTGCTGTTAGACAGTAATGACACAGAACTGCAACTGTGTGCTCTGGAGGTAAACTTGTACATGGCAAAACAGGTCTTGAAGTAGCTAGTGATCCCATGTTTGCAAGAAGGCCTTGTATTTTGAAGTTGACTCTGTCATATAGCTTTTAATGCACTGCTTTGGAGGTTCAGAGGAAACATACAGAGTCACAATCCTACAAGAACACTGAACAGTTCAGTAGGTTGTTCTCCAGGCTGCTCTGGGGCTTGCAAAACACTGAACTACAGATGCTTAAGCAACCCTTTTCCTGTGGCTTGCCACTTCTTGCAGCTTGCATCTTCATCCTCCATTTGCCTCTTTGACCTATGAAAGATCCAGTTTGTGTCCTGTGATGCCCATGGAATCAGTAAAGGACAAAGAAGGGTCTGCTGGGATTCCTCGTGTGCTTGTAGCACCAATAACCCCTGGCACTGCTTTGTGTGTTGGGAGGGCCCTGAGCTACCTGATATAGCATTTAAGTCTGGCCTGTGGTAGAACACACCAAGTAGTGACTCTCGAGTTAGTTACAATGGTAAAACACCTTTACAATGAAGAAGAAAGGGAATTTCCTTTAGAATAAAAGGAATTTCCTCTAGAAGAAAGGGAATTTCCTGTTCTGGTTGAAACACAGTGATTTCAAAATGATACCTCATCTCATATCAAGATAAAAAAGGTTTAAAAAAATCAGACAGGTTTTCCTATTGTAATCAACAAATCAATCAATTCAAATTTATCAAAACTTTCTGTTTGATTACATAATTGAGAGCAGTAGTAGACTTTATCATTAGTATGATCAATGCCTTGAGATACAATCAATCTTGTGATAAATAAGTAAAGTCTGCAGGTGAGAGTTTGGCTGGGATCACAGCAATACTCACCAAGACTTTAAGTCTGGTTGAGTCAAGCCTGAACCCATTGTTACTGACAAGTGAGAATGGAATGAGGTAAAATCTTTCAGGAGGTCCATGAAGAATGTTTACCAATGATGGTGTGAACCGTTCTCTGAACACATAGAGATATCTCATCATGAAAGGTCAATATTCACCTATATTAAACCACGAACAATACATAAAATAGACCCATTGTTGCTTTCAATAGCTTCTTTAATGGCAACAACACTAAATGAAATACACAAAATGGCAGAGGCCATGGTAAAGCAGGAGTGTTGTAAAACAAATTACAAAGTGAGTGATGCTGGTTATATGCTCACATTTTGTTTATGCATCTAGCAGCAGAAGCAACATGCAATGCTATTTTACATTACATAGTACAGGACATTGGAATGCTAGCTGCAGGTGCAACGTTCCCTCAGGATTGCAGGGTTTGCAGTCTAACAACCACAATCCCTGCCAGGAAGAAGGGGACGCAGAAATGAAAGCTTGTCATTGAAATTGATTGCATTGTAATCTGGAAGGTGTTCATGTTCTCGCGCAATGTAACAAAAACCACTGCCATCACTGTGTTCACACAATAGCCAGGCACCTCTCTGGACTTTGTGAGAAGATATGGTGTCATTGTCATGTCCCCTACCCAGATTGGTTGGTTCTTTTATCACCCTGCTCTTCCCTTGATAATGGGCGTGTTCATAGAGAGTGATTTGGGGATTGTGCAGATTTTCAGTGATGACCTTCAGAGAAGTGATCTTGTCATTCATCTGCTGACCAACAAAGCCATGTTCTCCCTCCTCAAATACCAGTAACTGGCCTGTGTAGTTGTGGTGCTCATAAGCCACCCAAGGCTGGCCAATTACTTTTACTGAGGAGACACAATCATTCCAATCTACATCTTTTAGATTGGCAATGTCACCAGTGAATTCTTTGGAGTAACCCTGGAAGTTGGCATGCTCATAAACAATTATTTTTCCCATCTCAGTAGGACTTCTGTAGTTCGGATTTCTTGCTGTAGGAGCTGGGTGACAACCTGCAGAAAAGGAAACCAGAAAATAAGCAATGCTTGTAACAAGCCTTTTCGCACCAGACACAAAATGCTGGAGAGAGGGGGGAAAGGAAAAAAGGAAGAGTAAAACATTTTTAGCAGAGGATAAATATAGAAGCAGCTGGAAAAGAGTGAGGGCATAATATAGAAATTTTAATTTGGAAGAAAAAAGTAAAATGAGATATGTACACCAAAACTGTCCAGTTTTATTTAGGGGTGTGTGTTGGTTTATGTATATGTGCAAGGGACACCTGAGCATTTAGTTTAACATATTATTGGTATATCCTAAATAATAATGAAATAAAATATATAACTGGTGATAAATCTTTCAGTTGATAATTGACACTGCATTTGAGAATTATTTTAGAAATTGGCATTTGTTGTTTGGCTAGATTCCATGATCCACATAATATTACAAGTAAAGAAGTAGTGAGACATTAAATTATTTTCTAAATGAAAGGGCATTTTGTACTGTAAATAGGGAAAAAATCTATTCTGTTAAGGCCAGAACTGAACTTTTAGACTCACCGAAATACTTCCTTTCTCTTTTTATATTAAATTCTATTGAAATCAAGAGATTCCTTCTCTTATAAGCTGAGAAGCAATCAAGTTCAAAGCATCAGCTCTTTGAGTCAGACTAAATTTCAGGTTGTGAATGTCCTTTTGTAGCACTGTAACAAATACTAATTCCACACAAAGTCATCTGGAATCAGACAAAGAACCACAGTATTTATTAGTAACAGCTGCAGGAACAGAAATGAGCAGCCAATTAAGATAACAGCTCCCTTTCTAAATCACGCAACAGTCATCAAAGCAAAGTTTTAGATTTCAGGGCAAATATATTTGAGGGAAAGAAGCAGTTACTCTGGTTGATTCTGTGAAGGAATGGCAGAAGATCAGTAAGTAAGATTAAAAGTCAGACTAAAATTGCAAGACCTGAGCAACATAATCATCATTAAAAAAACCCCTCACTTAAATCTCACTTTAAAAAAAAGTCTCACTACGTGATCAAAAACATTTAAGCATTTTTTCAGAGTTATAATTGTATTTATGGAGGCTGTGGCTACCCAAACTTTAATTTATTGACTGAGCACTACTATAATGACCTTCTGCCTACAGAAAAAGTAATAATAATAACAAGCCAGTTAATTTTGCTGACACAACATAAAGATCCTATGCCCAAGATTAATTTGTAAAATATTCTCACTTTCACCCCTTGGAATTTTGTAGCAATGACTCTTTCCACCCTCTCCTTTTGTAAGGCATGTTTATCCTGCAGCTGCCTTCTCATCACCTGAAAGATGTGTTAAGTTTCTGCAAATACAGACATCAGACCCTCACATACATGTTGCAGCTCTCATCCCAACACTTAAACCTCTTTCTCTCCAACTGCAATTCACAGTAGCTGCCCAAGAAGACACTGAAAGTTTGCATGTAAGAAGCGTGCAACTCACCTTGATATTAGCTTCTTGGATGGGGAGAATTGATGGCACTTCCTTCAGTCCAGTGCTGCTGTGTGTGAGAGGCAGCTCAATTGCCTATATTTATAGCTTGCACAGAAGTCTTGTGAAACACCCCAGTTAACAGAACTGAGAAATGGCCCATATTACCCTCAGGGGTCAAAAATCACTAACTACTTCATTTTGGTTTTAATCTTCCTACAACCAGTCATCTTGTTGCTCTGGTTCAAAAGTCCATTGACGAGCGAGCATCTTGATAAATGTTAGAGCTTTGATTCTTATTTGTCTTTCTTCTCCAGAAGCCAGCTTAATCACAGTAATAAAAACATATCAAAGTATTTTGTAATGCGTGGGCTGTAGAATTTTTTTGCTTGCTGCAGTTTACGTTTTTGCTTACCTGGGAAGCACATATAATACACAAGGTCAGTTTTCTAAAGGGTTTCTGTGTGAGATATTCAGGTGACAGAGGTGGCCTTCAAGTAGTTTTTTTTAAATTCACTTTACCCCTTCTCACCTAAATAGCCATTTGAGCAGCCTCAGGGATGCAGAGTTGGTAAAGCTGGGCAAGGAGGCTCTGGCAGAGCTACAGTGGCAGTATTTTTGCTTGTTTTCATATTGCAGGTTTACTCTGTAATATATTTTCAGACACATTAATCGGCTGGCATGCTGTACTACAGTGGGAGGAAACAATGGAATCTTCATTAGTTCAAGAGCAATCTACATCCTCCAAATACCCACAGCAGTAAAAAGAAGAGACCTCCTTTAAAGGCTTATTTTGCCTTAGCCGTGTCTGAATTTTGAAATCAAGCAACAGTCTGATGAATGATAACAGTGTAAAAGAATGAACAAGCTGCCCTGCCAGGGAAAGCAAATGATTAGCTGTTTAGCTTCACAGAAAGATATAGGTGGGAAGGGACCTCTGGAGGTCTTGAGTACAACTCCCCTCCTCATAGCTGGGCTGAATCTAAACTTACCTGGGGCTGCTCAGCCCTTTGCCCAGGTGACTCCTGAACATCTCCAAGCCTTTCCAGGTGCTGATCCACCCTCAGAGGAAAGCATTCCCTCCCTTACCACCAGATGTGAGAAAGCTCGTAACAAGGACTCCGATGAGATTTAGTAGTTATTGGAGCAAGAAAATCAATTACCCACAGGCTTGGTAGCAGTAGGTCTTAAATATACCTTGGGTATGGGCAGACTGGCCAGGCACTGTGAGCAGTCCTCTGAGGCAAACCAAGGAGATAGAAGCTACGAGCCAGTTCTTCATACACCAGAACTCCCAAGAAAGAAATACATAGCTGTGCTTACAGCTACAGAGCAGCTACTGCTCTAGGCTGTCATTAAATATAATGACCTCAAATGTCAACCTTTGACCAGCAAAGCTTCTTTCAGAGTCACTGTTACAATGAACCCTGCTGTAGGATACTTCAGGGACCCCTGCTTGGGGTCTCTGTATAAACATTCCTAAGCTCACAGAAAGAAATGAGCTCCTGGCTCTAATGACCACCTTTACTAGTGTTACTGGGATTGAAAACTAAATGGATTTCAGTGTTGCTCGTCTCACGTATATGGAAAGCATACGCACAAGGAAGTAAGCCACTGAACAAAGCAGAATACCACAGGGCAAGGCTAGGAGTTTGAGATTGGTAATATTTATGGCTTGGGGGGGCGGTTTTTTGTGTTTCAGTTTTGTGAGAGTTTTTTCTTACAGGAAATTATGTTTCCCACACCGGGTTCCTACTGATAGAGCAGTATCTCAAGATCTCAAAAAGACAGTGTGAGAGTCTTTGAAAAATGTGCAGAAATACATTATGCAAAAAACATTTGAACAAATTAAGACTTAGTAATTTTTGCTCCCAATCAGAATAAAATATTTTTATCTTTTTCATAAAACTGGTTTTCTTTTTTTTTTTTGAGACTTAAAAGTGAGGGATTTTTTTTGTTATTGTTCTCCCATAGAATCATTTCCAAATACATCAAGAGTCTTATGTATTTATTTACTTTTATTTCCTCTGTGGTTGGCTTCATCATCATTGCGCTGTTGGAGTATATTTTCCACTAGATTGCAGGGCGATAAAACAGTTTCACTTAAAGCTGTGGATGTCACGTATGCACCCACTTCACAATGCTGGAAAACTTAAAATAGTAGAAAAATCAAATTAACAAACTCCATCCCCCTGCATGTCTTCTTGTGTTCCCACCCTCTCCACCACAGTGGATACCTTAGTTTGTATCTCAGTAATTACTCATCTTTTTATTCCTTTTTTTTTTTAAACCCCTTATTCTAAAGTAACAAACATCACACGAACAAACTGCACCTCCCCAGTTTCTGACTGCTATTTTGTCTAGTAGTTTTGACCTCAAGGCAGCAGGACACTGATTTCTTTGTTCTGGAGGGGTTTTTGTGTTTTGTTTTGGTTTTGTTTTTTAATTTCTACTCTCTTAGTAGGTGTTAGGACTGGTAAAGTAATTCTTCATCACAAAGAGTCTCTTTCTCACTTTTGGCTCTAAGACTTCCATTTCTCAAATAAAACAGCCCCAAAAATGCAACACAGGAACATGCAACTAGACCACAGAAGCCCAAGCTATGAACAGCCCACCCACCAATTAATGCAATCACTGCCAAAACCTTGAGGGGAAAAAAAAAGATGCCTCCTGTATCTCACACAAACTCCCCTTCTTTTCCCTCTTTGTTTGCCACTCCCCAATTGCAAGTGCTCAATGAAGTGGACTGAACAACACTACATTTTCAGCAAAGACTAGAAGTGGGATGATGGCATCCTAGTGGATGAGTGCTGCATATCCACTCACAGCACTGGGAGGGAGGTCCACAAAAGATGTGCTGGAAAGAGAGGCATAGCAAATACAGACTGACAAAAACCTTCTCAGTCTCACTTGACAAGACACAGAAGCCAGAAAGGAAAGGGAAGAGCTTTTCTAACTATTATTTCCTTCCCAAAGTCTCCCCTTCCCAGACAAAGGAAAAGGCAACAGACTATCCATTAATAATTGTTTTAGTTCAAAATGTCAGAAACTCAACTGGGTTGCTTTCTGTCCCCATGTTTAACAAGTGTGCAAATGGGTTTCCATGGCATGGTTGCTAAGCTGGACTCCACAAACACAAAGGCCCAGTCTAATTAGGCGCTTACTACCAGGGGAAGAAAAAAAACCCCAAAAACAAAAAAAACCCCAACCAAACAAAAAAAAAGTCAAGGATCCTCAAAAGGTCCTGGCTTCACAGCATCACATTTGGCTGGGAAAACCTCTCCAGCTCACAAGTGTCACACGTTCAGAAAAATGCATCCAGCATTTTGTTCCTCTCATGTTTTATTAGCAGGTTGTGCTCCTAAACCCTTTAGTTGCCTGGTCCAATTAAGAGTGTGACAGACTGACCTGCCCTCGACTCAACACCAGGTGTCACCTTCTGCCCAAGAAACGCAACAGAGAAATTGGAAAAGTTTCAAGAAACCCTACCCATCCAGCACTGATTTTCAGAGGATCTCTATGCCCTACAACTCTTCCTAAAGTCATAGACAGTTACAGAGTTTTAAGGTTTCACATCAGGCATCCAAAAGCATCAGAAAATACCAGACAATGCTTTGTCATACTAAGTATAATGCTGACCAGCAAAAGGTTTCTCATCTTTTGTGAGAGGAAGGAAACATGCCTACGCAGAAAGGAACTACCCTATGGAGAAGTTGCCAGAGTCTGCTCTGACAAAGTGGTCTGTCTTGCTGGCCTGTTTCTGTTTCTTCTTTGCCGCTGCAGGTAGAAGAGCTGCTGTGATGCTTTCAGTCCTTCCTCAGTAGCAGACTGGCCTACCAAAAGATTTCTGAGATTCAAGGACCAACTAACGAGGAGGAAAAAGAGGCAGGCTAGGGCATGAAGGAAATATGGGCAATAATACAGTAAAAGTAGAAGAGATACAGAAGCATGGGGTACAGAAGTAGGGAAAGGGCTCCCCCTGGGAGGCACGGACCATATTAGAAGCATATTATTTGCTATGTCCTACAGTACCAGAAGTAGGAGATCACAAAAGATGATGTACCAGGCTTAAAAGACAACACTTTAGATATCTAAACGCAATTCTTCTGTGTGTCCACAAGACATTTTAGAGGCCAAATGCACCACCTGGTTTAAAAATCGTAAAGACCAAATTTACCAAAGGCTATTAAACAAGCATACTGATGCAACTTCTGGGTCAGGCAGCCTTTAAAGCAGCAGATTCCTAGAGAATACAAGAGTACTCACTATATGCTTGCCCTTACACTCTTCCCATGAACACCCACTTCAGGTCACTACCCCCAGAGCACTCCTCTAGAGAAGGACTGGTCTGAAGCCCCTGCCAGACTAGAAAGACTTCAGTTCACACAGGCAAAAGAGGAAGGAGCCTGGGACCCAAAACAAGAGATCAGGGAGTTGTAACTCAAGAAAATCCAGGATCATAATGAAGCTCAACAGCTCAAGATGAGGAAACTGCAGTGGTAGAGTATACAGTGGCAGCACACTCACTTCATTGACGAGTATGGAAGCTAATGAGGAACACTGTGGCTACAGGTATAAGAATCTCAAAGCACAAATTTTCATTTGCTGGTATCTCCCAGCCAGGTGTTGAGTAAGGCCAACACCAAGAGACAAGAGATTCTAAGACTTCTTGGGGCCTTAAACAGCAAATAAATATAACACTGAAGGAATAAATATAGCAGAAACATAGCAAGAACTATGAGTGGAAGAATATGTACTGAACCACCCCCTTTGACCACATGCTTAGGGCCTGATGAAAGATCTAGTTTGTGTCCTGTAACGCCCATGGATTTGGTAAAGAACAAAGAAGGGCCTGCTGGGATCCATCACATACTTTTACTGGTGATAGGCCCTGCCACTATTCTGTATCCTGGGGAAAGTACATTAAGTACAACGATTGCAGAGCACTATCATTTATAAGGTCCTCAGCTAAGATCTAGCATTCAAGTCAGGACTCTTGTGAGCAGGGGTTGGATTAGAGACCTCCAAACATCCTGCACTGCCTTACCTAAAATGCTCAGCACCTATTACCTACCCCTCGCTGCACAACAGAGCTTGGAAACAGATGTGGATGTGGCTGGAAAGGCAAACTAGGATCAAGATACTTAAAGAGCCCCAGTGCAAGCCTGGTTCAGAGGAGGCCAGAGACAGGGTTGCAGAGGGCAGGCAAAAGGTGTGAACTGGAACCAGAATGCAGATACAATTGGACAGCTGCTGTTCCCCACACCAACAATTTGTTTCCAAAGACAGTTCTTAACAGGACAAGGTTAGACATGGTCTGGACAGAGGCAGCTCAATCTTCACTCAGCCCTGGAAAAAAAAAAATAGGGCCTAGTGTCTAGGTGAAGACCTGGCCTCAGCAAAGGTAGCACAGATGCTATGAGATAATTTAAGGTGGGAGGGAGGGAGGGAAGAAAGCAAGAATGATTTACAGGGAAAGAGAACAAATGGTGACAGCCTACTCTAGCTGCAGGGACAGGAAGGGATGTGTGATAGGGAAGGACACCAAGTGCAAAGTCAAAGACATTAAGCCAAATGGCAAGGGAAATTGAGACAACTAGGAAGCCAAGGAGAAGCATTAATGGTGCTTGAGGATGAGTAAAAGGAAAGGCCAAGCACTGATAATGGGAGTGTGAACAGAGAAGAACATGGTGCAGCAAACATGCAGTGGCGAGATGGACAGCAGAGAATTGGGGAAGGTGGAACACCTGGACAGCAAGTGAGGAACAGCATACACAATCATATTTTCTTCTGCTGAGCAGAGAAGAATCTGACAGAAGGATTGAGATCAGTAAAAACCAAAAGGCACAACTTCTGACCAAGAGCTCTGTGTGTGAGCAGGATGCAGAACCAGTGTTTGTCTTCCTTTTAGACAGCACACGCATCAAGTTGTTTTGCATGCATTACAGCAATTTCAGAACAGTGCACCTAGGTTTCAGTACCACAGGAGTGGATGGGAGACACAGGGGAAACTAAAGATCAGAAAACATACAGCAGAGCTATTCTTTGCACACACTTTCTGCTCCTGATTGTTACAGTAGCAAGAGAAAAACAGGTGTAGAGGTATGAAGAAACAGGTGCCTTGTGGAAGAGTTGAAGGGTAAGTGCTCCCTGCCTAAGCTCCTGGTCTTGACTACTGCAGCAGTCAGGTTCCTCAAAGAGGTGATAAAATGTGACACAGCTTCCCTCACTGCAGATAGAAAGAAAATGAAAAAAGTGCTTCACTGACCCCTAAACCTAAGCAAGGAAAAAGAGCACTTTTGGCACAGGGAGGCTCTTCTGCTGGCTCACAGAACTGAAGTCTGAAGATATGGCAAAATTAGGTCCTTTAAGCTTCATTTGCATATGAGCTATCAATAAAACAAAACCTGGGTCAAAAGGGAGACAGAAACAGAGAGACTCTGATCTATCTTTAGAAAACCAGTAGGCTTATACCTCCCCCCACCCCACCCCCACCCCCCTGCCCGAGATCTATACTACCCCCTGCATGCAGCTCCAACAGAGGTACAGAGAAAGATGTTGTTTTGGCAATTTTAATTCACCCCCCCCTTATTATACAAAATACTTTACAATTAAAAAACATTTTCCCCAATAAAATCATATACAGATATTTATAATTAACAAGATTCAGTTACACACAAGATGGGGAACTTCTGCACATATGAAAACAGTGACAGATGATCAAGTGAATATTAAGACTTAACCCTTCCCTCACCATATTCTGGGAGGGGAGGTTATATTTTAGACTTTCATTCCTATCACATTCCCTCAAGCCTGAACTCTAGGATCTCCTCTTACCCTGACAGGCTAAGGGGCTCCACCTGTCTCGCTAGCACAAGTACTCCATTTTTAAAAGCTTCATTAGGAGGCTGTACTATGAAGTTACCAGTACCCAGAAAAGGGGACTGCTGCCCCCAGTCTTCCCTAGCAACCCATATACACACATGCAAGCACATACATGGGGGAAGCATGTTCAAAACCCAGAATTTTTCACCCTTTCACCAAATGGCAATCCCACCTCACCAAAGCAACCTGCATCCAGGTTGCATTCAGCAGGTAGCCTCTGCAGAATGGCTGTCATAAGGTCTCATAGCCAAGCTGGGCATTGGGCAAGAGGGCTGGATGTTGCTGTCCTCCCCACTTTGATCATCTGCCTACCAGGAGAGTGTCACTCAGCCATGGAGGTGATAACATGAACCACTCAGATGCTCAGGCCACAACAGACAGGTAGGGGAAGTTGCACACTTCAGCAGGAGGTCCTTGAAGAGAGTTGCCAATGATCTGCCCTACCAGAGCAAAGATACATGTGAACCCTAGTGAACATTTTCTCTCTAAGGAAGGTCACTGCTGGGCTGGGCCAACCCTGCACTCGCAGGGGAGCCCATCCCAGAGTCACTGCTGGAGGCCAAATGCCTGAAGCAGTGTGGGAAGATCATGGGCATCAGCTGCCCCATACAGGTCACTCTGCCCCAGCATGGAGAGGGCCATGCGGAGGGTGCTCCAGATGTTGTCAGACATAGCGCCTTGCTGCCCCCGCGGACCACGGCTCTTCTGCTGCATGTGCAAAGCCTCTAAGAAGTGCTCCACAGCCTCACTGTCAACATGAGAACATACACATGCTTATTGGAGAAGACTGTACATCTCATACTCCCTTCCCCCATTTACTTCTAAAGTACTTCCCCTCCAAAACAGTTTCACCTCTTCACCAGATCCTGCCCTGCTCCAGAATCACTAGAGATTCCCCCTTTTCCCCCTTAACAGTAACTGAATTCCAGATGTCCCCTACTCCAACTGTATCTGCATGACACTCTGATCTCAGGGCAGAGTCCACACTCTTGCTTGGCCTTCCTATGCCAAGGGAAGGCTGCAGGCAGTGTGGCACTGCCCTAGTAACCTACCACAGTCTCTCCCACAAACACATGCACATTCATGGGTCACAGCAGATCTGCCCATCCTGTGCTCACCGGTGGGCACCTAAGTTGATGCAACTGATGCCCAAGTTATAGCGAGAGCGGATGTATCCTGGCTGGAGCTCCAGTGCCCGACGATATGCAGCCACAGCTTCCTCACTCCGATTCCCATTGGCCAGGGTGGCACCAAGCTTGTTCCACAGAAGATGGTCCTAGAGGAGGGGACAGAGAGAAAGGGTTGAGATAAACTAGACCTTTTTAAGCTCCAAGCCAACGATCCCTTCCCCATATGTCTATCTTATTCCTCCAGTCCAAAAATGTACCTCTCCTACAAGCAGCACCTCCACCCAAACCTTCACCCCTAAACTTCCAGGTACCTCCAGCATCCACAGTCTTCCCTTTCTTACATTGGGGCGCACACTGAGCGCGGCACTGAAGCAATCCACAGCCTTTTCATACTCGCCACTAAGGTTGAAAAGGACACCCAGGCCACACTGAACATCTGGATCCACAGTTGAGGGGTTGCTGCGCACAGCTGCTAAGAACAGCTCTTTCACCTCCATGAACAGCGAGCTGGAAAAGCACAGAACAAGGATATTGGTGTACTGTGGAGAGAGCTGGCCTTGGGTTTCTCCCCCTGCTCCTGCCTGGAACATTCCCAACCCTCCAAGAAGCCTTTCAGGTGAAGGCTGAAATTTGTAACCCTAACTTACTCAGACAGCAGGGAACCTAGGACATGCTTAGAAGGCCCCAGGTTTGTCCCCGAGACACTCTCCTGCAGTTCCTTCTCCAGCAGGTGGGCGTAGTCCGGTTTATGGCGTAGCCAGTCCCGCAGGGTCTCACATGCCTGCTTCTGCAAGGACTCGTTGGTGAAGCTGACCGCTAAAGCCATAAGTGCTGTGAGGTTCCCAGGCTGCAGTTCCAAGCACCTTCAGGTCAAAGAAAGAAAAGTGAATACAGTATTAAATCAGTCTGGGATACACCCAGGTACAGGAGGTAACACAATCAAGACAGAGCACACCATGGTGGCCATATGACCCTTGTGGCACTATGCACTAGACAGAGTCATGCTCTGCAGCTCTTCCACAACACTCACTGTCTGAGGGCGCTGATTGCCAAAAGCTCCTGTTCATTCTCTGCTTGGGTGGTTCCCAGATATTGCCAGGCCTGGAGAAGATAAAGATGCACAAAGTCAGACTCCTTCACATCCATAGAAAGAGATCAGCCGACAAACCACAGGCACAGAGATTAAATCCATGGTATTATCCCACACATGTTTTTAGAGTGAGGCCAAATATATGCAAGTATACACATTAGCTACAGAGATAAGTATCTTTTGTAAGACATATAGACTTTGTGGCACATAGGTCTTCAAGGCCAATAAAACTGATGTTCTTACAGTGAAAAGAATAGTTAATATCTACCTGGAGATCTATCACAAAGCAACTGTTGGCAGTTTTACACTTTTAATTCACAGAATCCCCACTTTACACTTCTAACTGTTGTCAAACTGCAGAGGAAGGAGGGAAAGCAGATCTCATTTCTTAAGAACAAAACGGCATAGTAGCATCACTAATAATGAGACCCCAAGGTAGGCAGCTGTATAAGCTTGTGCAGTGGTCCACTAGCAACTGATAATCTTGGGAGTTGACTGTCAGACCTGACTGTAGAAGAACTGTTATTTTACTGAATCTTCAATCATCATGACATCAGTACACAAAAACCACTTCCATCTCCAGGCTGCTGACATAGGGAATAATTAATTAAGGCACTAAATCCAAAGTACCTGTTCACTTTATGTTGACAACCATGCCCATTGCTCAAAGACAGGCCACATAGTCAGCAGGATTGTCAGCATGAAGTACCCACTTTTTGAATAGTATCCACTATCTTAAGGAAAGAAATTGTTTCATTAGCAAAGACCCAGACACACTGCACAAGCCACCACAAGCAAGAGGCAATCTACTGTCTTAAATCTCTAATGCCTCACCATATAGCTAACTGCAACTCAAGAAGAGCTGACCAGTGGTAAACTGCATGGTGTTCTGCAGGCAGAAGAGCTGAGATTCAAGGTAAAGTTGTGATTTGGACCAAAGCAACCATGACATTTCCTTCAGAGCAACTGTTCAAGTCTATTTGATAACTGTACCATTTGCAAAGTCTTGACTTCTGTACTTTCTGCAGAGTCACAACAGAAGAGTTCAGAATGTTTTCAATACAGCTAGCCAGAATTGACCCAAGGTTTTTTCCCCTAAGGTTTTAACTACCTCTCCATTATGCTCAGCATGCAGCCCACACTGCCTAAGAGAAGAGTGCCGATTCTAAAAGAATACTAGCAAAACCTTTTGACCACTTTAAAGCTAAAGTAGATCTCCAAAACCTCTGCTTACTTTTCACCTATTCGCAGTACTCTAGAAAGTTAGATACCTGTATTCCCAAAAGCCAAGAACCTTTGTTCTGAGAGATCACTCTCATCTAAGCCTCAGGATAAACAAATTACTTATTTCTGATCATATACAGTTAGCAGGGCTTGAATCAGACACACTGAGAATGCATCATCTCTGGGTCCTTGAGGCAGGCACTCCAGAAACGGACAACATGGATGTACTTGCATTCTTCCTCTTCCTCCTGAGGATATCCAGGTCCTTTACCTCTGGAGAAAGGTGCACAGATTATCCCATTTCTCAATCCATCCTGCAGAAGCTGAAGTGCTTTATGGAAATAAGTATTCAATGAATTAGGAACTAGAAACTTGTCTTCAGTATAACAATCATTCTCTGGCCCACAGCATCAAATGAAGACTGTGATGACACCCAAGCCATCTCTCTCAACCCTTTTGGGTTACATATTCTCCTGGCATCTAGACGGAAGACCTAACCAGGACCCCTAGTCTAACAAGCTGCTCAGAATTAGTCTTTAGTACAGATATTGAAAGCAGTTACCTGCCATAAGCATCTCCAAACTTGCAAATGTCTTTATGACTTCCACAGAAGCAACTTAAGAGATGAGAACTCCTTGTCAGCTCCACGCAGTCTCCTGTACTCCAAAGATTTTACAACACAGCTCTGGGCCAGAGCCTTTACACTTTTTGTAACTGACCTTAGTCATAAACCTCCTTGCCCACAGCTCTCCTGGGGATTCATATACATTAGCTACATACCCAGAGCCACAGAAAAATGAGATGTTTTCATACAACCTGCACAGCTCCTAACACTAAAGCGAGTTTTCTACACACACCCTTACACATCACAAAGTAAGAATCCAAGTAGCAGGACACCTGGCCAAGGCCTATTATCTCTGCTCTCACTCACCTCCATATGATCTGGCTTCTGTTGCACTGCAGCCTCAAAAAGCAAGACAGCATTTGGGAGGTCACCTTCCTCCAAGCGCTTCCGCCCCTCTTCAAATGCATCCGGGTGGTCTCTCATGGGATTATCTTCCTCAAACTGGTAACCCTAGCAGGGAAGACAGGCAGGGGCTAATGCTAGGAGAGGCTTAGGGAGAAAAGCACTCTCTACAGTACAGCACAGTCTAGTCTTGCTGCATCAGAAACACTCAAACTGCAGACCAGAAAGCACTGCATCCTCTGTTAATTCACAGCAGATCAGAGGACAATGGCTTTTCTGCCTGCCTGCTCTGTGCTGTAAAATTCCCCTAAACCAGACCTGGAAGAAGTTGCAACAGAAACTAAACATCTGACATGAATCCTATCAGCTTGGGGGGTGGGCAACAACACTTGCACTCATTGCAAAGAACCCCAGCACTAACTGGCATTTGGTGTTGGGCAAGAACTAGACAGCACCAGTAGACAAGCACAAGTGAAAACAGTATTTGTTTAACCTCTAGATAATCTGGGATGAGGGTGCAAGTGACAGCAGAAGATCAGTGTGAGAAGGAATGCTAGCAGCATTTGGGGTCTGTGGAGCTCACCTGCAAGGCAGATGTACTGCCAGTCTCCTCAAGGCAGTCCATCACAGTGCTAGGGCTGAGAGACCCTATTCTGTATTACCTTGTCATATGATGAGGAGCTGAGGTCTTCATAGTCAGAGAGCCAAGGGTGAGCTTCTGCATCTCTCTTAGCCATCTCCTCCCATTCTGCCTGGAGTTTGTCCCAGAAATCCACATCTGACTGAAGGGAGAACAGAATGTGACTAGAGTACCTCAACTATTAACTGAGCTCTATAGACAACCCAGAGAGCACCCTCTTAAATGTTTCTCGCCCTTCTCACAGCATGCAAAGGAGAGAGGTAACCCTACCATGGGCTCTCAGGTGGTACTCCAGCCCTCCTCCTCCATCAGTTTTACCTCCACAGCAGTCTTTGCCTGCTCAAATTCCGTATCAAGAGCTGACATGTTCCCAGATTGTGCAAACTGATCCACCCAGGCATCGGATGCCCCCTGGGAGATTGGAAACAGAAACACACCTTTCTTTTTAGAATCTGGCAACCTCAGGGCACATCCCAAAACAGCAGGAGGGTCTGTGATGACCCCTCCTTCCCATCAGCAAGAACTGATGGCCTGTAAAGCAGAAGAGAGTTCATTTGGGTACCCCCTTCCTCCCAGGTGCTACAGGAGATGAGGAAACTCACACTGCCCAAATACCTTCCCAGCTTCTAGCTAGACTCTGCTAAGAAGAGCCCAACAGCCCCTCCCTTGCCTCCCCCAGCCTAGTTATTAGTAGAGTATTGCTGAGAGTTGGACTTGCCATTCTCCCTCTCCCCCAGACTGTGCACTGTGGCAAAAAGTCTTCCTCCTTCAGAGCACATAGGGCTGGGGCTCCTACCTGCTGCTGTATAAACTCAGCTGCCCATTGCTCTGCCTGATCTTGGTCTCTGTGGGTCACCTGATTAGCTTCGATCGATACCCTCCCATCTCCGATCTGGCGGACAAACTTTAGGAACTGTGGCAGAGAAATGAAACAAGGGTGGAGCTGGGCAGATGCTTTGCCAACAAGCCCTCTACTCATTCCCACCCCCCTTCAATAAAAGGGCTTCTCTCTGCAAAGTCAGCACGGAAAGTCTGAAAAGGTGGAGAGTAATGTGGTAGAGATGGATAGTATCTACAGTGGACTGTAGGGTTCAACTTATACGAATGAGGGAAGAAATGGGAACATGGGACAGCAGGAAGCTTTATTCTGTCACTGTCTTTCCCCTTCCCAAATCCCCACAGCCCTTATTCACACTAGATATCTGTCAGCCCCAGTCAGGGAATTTCTTACCTCAGAGTTCTTGAGTTTTGGATCATCCACTTTTGAGAGGAAATCACTAACAGTTTTCTTAAGATCATCCTCAGGCTGATATTCCTCATACCTGTGTTCAGAGGAAGTAAAAGGGAAAAAGGTAGCCTGATACCAGGGAACAGCAAACTCTTTCACTATCAACAGTCTACACAATGGGCCAGACAACAGTACTGAGGGATACAATGCCTCATCAAAGATGCTGGGGTTCTAAGTGATTCAGTACCTTTATCCATCTGTAAAATTTCAAAATTGATACTAGGTTAACTGTGCAAGTGACTGACACAAACAGTAGCAGAATTAATCAACTACAATGACAGCACAGTTCCGCAGAACTGTCCGGATTCTTTGGTAAGCTTACATGCTATCAGACATTGCAAGTTTTAGCACTACCAAAAACAAGGCCATATATCTAGGAACAAAGAAAGTAGGTCATGCTCATGGAAGAGGAACAGTATCTTGGAAAAGCATCAACTCCGCAGAGGATTGAGGGCTCATAGCAAGCACACAACTCAGTATGTTGTCTGGCTTACAGCAGGATAGGACCAGTTGCAGGTGTTACCACTACATTCAGTCTTGGTGAAGTCTTTAGAACTGGCAGTGATAACTCAGGGATGTCCACATTTGCAGAAAGGTATCAGAAAAGGAAGGAGAATCCAAATATTGATAATCTCTTTTAGGGAAAGATCTAAGAAGCCTGAATTGTTTGCTTGTGTTTTGCTTCTTTAATTGAAAAACTTGAATGCAGTCAACAGGTACCTACCTATTCAGAGAACATCTGTAGTAATAGACTGTTCTTTAATCTACTACAAAAAAACACATTAGAGTAAGGTCTGGAAGGCTGAATCTAGAAACATACAGAGGAAAGGCTGGATGTGGCTTGTCTGATAGGGAGAACAAAAGGATGAAAGTTCACAACTAGTAGAGCCTAGTATTTGAGATTTTCAAAACTAAAAAGCATCTGCGGTGGAAAAAAGTTCTGCTTGATTAGAAGTTCCAGAACTCACTCCTAAAATCACTTTAAGGAGCTCTGCATTAGGCATGAGATTAAGTTAGCCTACATGATCACAATATCTTCCTGGAACTAGAAAATAGAAAAGCTAGGACCTCTTAAACGTCAGCCTCCAAGCGTTTTCTCCTCTCTTCTCTGAAACCAAAGGCCTGAGAACATCAATTCAGGTTAAATGACTCAAAAGCATTCAGGCCCTAGCAGATTTCTATTGCCTATCCAAAAACTTCACCCACCCAAGTGCCTAGCAGCAATAACTAGTCTTGAGAAGACAGACTCACCATTTATCTGCCAAAGACTGGTCTTCTGATTCCCCAAGCCACAGTTTCTCCTCTGACTGCTCTAGGTACTCTTCTGCCCACTTGGCAGGAGACACAGACAGTGGATCTACACAAGACATCAGGAAGAATGGGGAGAAGAGTAATACAGGCAGACCATCAGTCAGATTAACTACAGATTTTGCTCTCTCCACTTTACACACAGCTAACACACAGAGAAAAGTCTTGAAAATTTGTTTACACTTGTTTCTTCTAATTTTGTTTATTCTGATGTAAAAATCAAGCCTTAGGTTCAGACTGTGTATTAATACAGATGCCATTGTGGTGACATTAACCTCAGGATTTTCTACTTTATTTTCACAACCTATTCATCTGCTGCATGTGGGATACTATGTAGGTCAAGAAAAATAGCAACACACTACAAGTCTCTGTCAAAAGCACAGCCTACAAAGCACCAGGTTTTCCTCAGAACTTTCTCAGAGACTTTTGTAAATGCTGATTTATATTTCCAGAAGCATTAAGAGTAAAGGTCAAAAAATGGGACTACCTGGCTCTCTACAGTGGCCTCTCCTGGAGAAGAGAATAGCATCCATTTAAATCTTACTCATAACTTCCAGATTAGGTCATGGATGGTAACAGGACCCTATTCCAGCCCCAGCTCTATACACAACGCAGGATGGCTTTTCAGATAAACTACTGGCTTCCTTGAAACTGAAAACTTAACCTTTGGGTCAGAAACATTCACTTTGCACATTTCCAAGGTGCAACATCCCTCTATCCCCATGAAACTGACAAAAAGTATTTGGCTGAAGCACATTAAACAATATTTACCTTTATACCAAAGGCAAATTTAGCCTTAAGAGAGGGAGTTAGAGAATATGTAAGCAAGAAGCAGTACCAGACCATCTCCAGAATTTGCATCAGTACATCATAATTTTTATAAAAGCAGCTTGAATAGCCTGCTTCTAAGTTCTCCAAATAACCTAAGCTGAAAACAAGAGACCCTTACACCTGAATAAAAGCTTCCACACCACACTGCTCACAATTTGGCTAAGCCATCGCAAAGCACCTTTCCCCACTCCCCCACCCTCCCCGTTAAAGCTGCTACAGTAAACACCGACTGCTGGGCCCAAAGCATTACTCCCATTTCATATTCAGTAACTCTCCACTACACACAGGCATATGACTGGGCAACATCTTGACGGTAATTCCTAAAGGGACCCTTCACCTGTCACTTCAGCAATAAACTCCTGTGACCAGTCAGCTTCATTGTAATCTGAAGAGACTTCACCAGCACTATCTGCTGCAGCCAAGAACTCCTGAGTCCAGTTTTCAGACAGTGCCAGGGCTGCCACACCTGGAGCTACAAGAAGAAAAAAACAGAAGTGACAACTGGAGGACTCAAAGGAGTCATTTAAGTGTTCCAGGCTAGCCCTAATCACCTCTGATCTTTCCCTTTCTCTTTGTTAGAGTAAGATCACAGAAAGATTCCACTTGGAAGGAATCTCTAGAGGTTGCTAGTGTTCCGATAGCAGGTTAACACTACACATTAGGTTGCTCAGGGCATTCATCAGGTAACGTCTGAACTTGTCTAAGGCCAGCAATTCCCCAGCCTCCCTAGGCACCTGTTCCAGTACTGAACCACCCTCCAAGGGAAGAAATGTCTCCTTACATCTAGTCAGTTCCCCTTTCCTCAACTTGTGTCCATTGCTCCTTGACCTTTTGCTGGGTATTGCTGTGAAGATCCTGACTGTGGCTGCTGAAGATAGCAACTAGACACTCTACTCCCCCAGGCTGAACAAACACAGTTGCCTCAGCCTTTCCTCTTACACCACGTATTACAGTCCCTGAATACCTTACTGATCTCCACTGGACTTGTTGCAGTATGTCAGGGTACTGGGAAGCCCAAATCTGGAAACAATACTCCAGATAAAATCTCACAAGTGCTGAACAGATGGGAATCAGCCTGCTAGGAGGTTAACAAAAACCCCAGGACCCTTTCCAGCTCTCTACCAACTCTAACTCTCCTCACCTCGCTGAGGTGCCTGTCGGAAGCTTGACTGTTCAATCTCTTGCATCTCAGCCAACAAGTCATCCATCTTAAAGGTCTGGGGTGCACGGGACAGTAAAGGGGCATTCTGCTCTTGCAGGAACTCTCCAACCAGCTGCCAAAGACAGAGGTGGATTACAAACATAGCATAGAAGATGAACAGGCAGAGCCATGGAGCATGAGAGAAAGAAATGGGCTTGTCAGAAGGAAATATTAATATCAGGTAAAGGGAAAAATAGAAAACAGTGTTGATGAGAAAAGCAGTAAGGACATGCATCAATCTGTCCTTACCTCATCTTCGGTGGCCACTCCCAATGGTTTGGATACCTACAGGGAATAGTGGGCAATTATCCCAACAGCTTTGACCCCATACCCCTCTCCAGTGACCCGATTAGGTTACATCTTCCACTTGCTTAAACTTAGGCTATCAGCATTTTCTTGCATTAGCTGCCTGCTTACGTGGAAGCAAAAGGAGCAGGAATACCTTGAGTGACACTGTCCAACACGCCTCCCACCACTTTCTAGGTTAGGGCCTGTGACAGTAAGGCGTTCAGCTTACCGCTGCCACCAACATCCTCTGAGCACCCATAAACGCTGCTTCCACAAACAGGCCCTCACCCCACAACACTGTAGGACAAACTGGGTGACCCCGTGGCCTCTTTCCCCAGGAAAAAAAAGCAACACCACAACTATCTACGCTAACAGTGCCCCCGTACTGTTCACCCTATGCCCCCCTTCAACCAGCACACATCCCCCCATCCCGTGCTGACTGACCCAGCCCCGGGTCAGCAAGCAGAGCAACCAGCAACACTCACGGCTGCAGATCCGGGAACCCCAGGCGGCCAGGCCAGCGGGCCCTGAAGCCCTTCCTGCCGCAATGCTTTGTCCTGGGTGAAGTGGCCGGCCAGCTTCATGAGGGGGTTGGAGCCCCCACACTCTGGTTCCACCAGCTCCCTCATGGCCATGGCGCCAGGCGGGGACGGACGGTCGGCGTCAAACCCCACCGGGCCTGCACCTGGCTCCGGGGCAGCACAGACACCGGGTAAACACCACGCAGAGCGACCGGCTGCCGGGGCGCCCAGCGCTGGGCCCCGACCCGGCTGCCACCCGCCAGCCCCCAGTTCCCTGCGGGCCCGGGAGCCTGCCGTCTACCCAGGCCGGGAGGCCCTGAGCTCAGGCCAGAGCCCGCAGGGGCGGGGGCCGGGCTCCGAGGCACGGCGCCAAGGTACCAACTCCCCCGCCGGCTCCGCCAGGCGGAGCGCAGCCCGGGCGGGCACGGCTGCCATGGCCAGGAAGGGCCTCCACCCGCCGGCCCCGGCCACCCCGGGGAGCGGGACCCCCTCCGCGACTCCCTCCGCTCTGACCCCGCCGCCGGACCGGGACAGGATACCCGCTCGCCAGGACGGCAAGGCCGCGGCCTCCTCTATGAGCGCCGCGCCCCCGCCCCCCGCCAGCCGCCCGGGCGGCGGGACCCCCGCCCCACCCGGGCGGGCGGAGGGGACGGGAGGGGAGGGGAGAGAAGGGGAGAGGAGGGGACGGCGCGACACACCGCGGCGCGGCACGGCTCCCCCCGCCCCGTACCGTACCTGGGGCTGCCGGGGCTCGCAGGGCTCACGGGGCGGGAGGGCGGGGCCAGCTCTTAAAGGGCCAGGCACCCCGCGAGCGCCGCAGTAGAGCGCCTTAAAGGGCCAGAGGCCGTGGGCCTGGCCACTCGGGTCCCTCCCGCTACCCGCCCACCCCACAGCAGGCGACATGTCGGTGCAGCTGGAGCTGCGCCCGGGCGGCTTCAACTCTTCACGTGCAGCCGCGGGGGCGGCGCTGGCTCATCTCCGTGTCACTGCCGGGCGCCGTCACCCGGGTCACTGCGCGGCTGCCGGCTTCGCCCCGCCCTGCCCTTCTCCCGCAGCTCCTGGGCCCCTTCCCGAGCCTAGCGCTCCCTCCCTGGCGTGCCACCGGTGGCGGAGGGGGCGGGCATGCCAGCACGGGCTTTGGTACGTGCATATACTGCACAAGTATGTCTAATGTTATAATCTACCATTAAAACTATGTCACAGAGTCAACAAATACGTTGCATAGACTTAGATCAGCAGTTCTGCTGCGGTGTTGGTGTCCTGTTCACCGTTCATCTCGTTGAACTGCAGACAGGGTAAGCGATTTCAGCACTAACAACAGCTGCAGCCCACCCTGCAGCAGACTACGGGTCTCTGGCCCGAGAGGAGAGTCGTTGTGAAGGCACGTGGAGAACAGGAGGTTCTTGTAGTATTCGTGAATAGCACGCGTTCATCTGGCTGACAGACTGCTATTTTATTACTTGCTTTGGGATCACTAAAACGTTGCAGCTGGCGGTAACAGGTTAAAAGTGCCTGCATTCAGCTGAAAAGTATGTGATGGCTGCAGATAAGCCATAGAAATGTCAACTCCACAGTTTTCAGGGTTCTATATGTGATTCCAAAGGAAGAGCAAACCACCTGGAAAATTAGAGCTCATTCGTGAATAGGCTCTAAAAGAATGGGAAAAGCACAAAGAGGGGTTTGCATGATGTGTACTGCCTCCTGTGACATTAGGGTGCTAGAAATAAATTATTTTCAGAATCAAATCCCATCTTCTCCTTTTCAAAAGGAATACACTCCTCTGCAGGATCTTCTCTGGACTTCCCAGATACAGTTCATCTGTCCAAAACCTGATGTCTGGTGCTGTTTTAGACACTATTCTTTGGCAGCAAGTCTTCTTGACTGCTCTCCTTACAGCTTGGAAATGCATATAACATCTACAGCCAGTTCTGTGCTAGCAAGTAGTATGGCTCAACAGGAGCAAATCTTTAAAGTGATAAGAGTTGGGGCTGGAAATCCAACATCCACACCAAACACATTTGGGGAGCTTTGGATTATGTCTTCCCTGGTCCCACGGACTGCACCCCAATTAGTGGTTGAAATGCATGAGATGTGCTCCTATGTACAGCCCACCTACTAGCTTAGCACCACCTGAAACTAATCTAGTTTGCACACCAACTCTGTTCTGCAGTACCAACCAAAGCCCAGCAAGCAGGGATTGCTGCTTGCAATTACTGCAAGATACACTTTGAAAGCACACTTCAGACGTCCATGCCGGCACTGATGTGGAAGCACCCTACATCTGGCAGGCAGCTGCATTAAGATGGCGACACTTGAAAAGGTATTTACATAACCACTCCTACACATGGAGACCGAGGTGGCACACACTATGTAACACTGGCACAATACATTCTACTCTTCCAGATGGCTGCTTTATGACATTGCTCCCTACTTGCCGGTAAGTTGTTGTCACCTTAGGACTATGAATGTGCTAACCCAACCCTTCCAAAATGAAGCCCCTGGAATGACAAACAAGACTGACCCACTATTACCAAACACCAATCCTGCATACGCTCAGTGTAATCAAGGGTTAGCAGGAGCACCTGAAGAGAGACAGAGAGAGGAGGCTTTTGGGAAGAATCCTGAATTACTTTCAAGAAGAACAGACTGACAGTGCTGCTCCTAGGAAAAAAAAAAGACTGCACAAAGACAGGGAGAAGAGGAGCATAAACATTGAGATAAGGCATAGACAGAAATCCAAAAGCCACCAGAGACTGAGCAGTGAAGAAGCCGTGATGAAGGAGTTTTGATTTACAAACATTTGTATCAGGGTCTTGGGGTCTGCTCATGACAACAAGCCTGTGATACCAGTCCAGCCTGGTCTACTAGTTCAGGACAGGGACTCTGAAAGACTGCTCTGTAAAAAAGTCCCCACAGCCTCCCTTCTTCAGTTTGAGCAGCAAGAACGGGCCCCATAGGGAAGGCACCCAGGGTCATCACTGCTGCCTGCACACTAAAGGAAAATGTATCATCTCTTCTCTTCCCTTCTTCTCCTTGAAAGAGTTTCTTTTCCCTGGCTCTTGGCTGCCTTCAGGCTCACCAAGACTCTTGCAAAGCAGTGCTCATTACTGACAGTTCCAACATTAAGCAATCCTTTGATCTACTGAAAATGTCATGGTATCATTTGCACCAGTCAGAAGACAGCCTGTAGGAGGGCTTCAGGAAGCATCTTCCATGGCTCAGTCACAGTTCACCATTGCCTAAGGGTGAGGCACAGGTGCCACTCCACCTGAAGGGACAGAAAGAAACCTTGCAGAGTGAGACTTTCTAGGTCTTAGACCCAGAGCAAAGGGACAGAAGGAAAAGTTGGATGGCCCCATTTATCCCTCATGGTCCCAAAAGACTGTGATGCAACTAAAAGAATCAGAAGTGGCAGTGGTGGCAGAGGACAATCACAGCTATAGCTGTTGGTGGATAAGTATCCTGCTGAAGCCACAAATATTTCTGTTTGCAGGTAGAAAGCAAAGGGTCTGATCTAAGGTCAGCAGGAAAAGGAGCAAAGTCAATGATCCTTGCATGCAAAGTGTAAACATTTCAGCAGTAAGAATGGAAATATCAGGGGGCCTCAATAACTCTAGGAGAGGTGAGACAAGTCAGTTGTACAGTTCCTGAAAAAGGTATTCTGGGTTCTGCATCCTTCAGCCAGTCTGAGTTTGGTGGTAGCCAGTACTCTGCTGAAGGTCCTGGGCCTGATAGGGACCAGTGGAAAAATGGAGGTCTCTGCCTAGCTATTCCCCATCCTAACTTTGAAACTCATTGTTTCTTTCCAAGTGCAGAACTTTGCACATGCTTTTATTAAATGGTGCAAATTATGTTCTACTCTTTCAAGCCATTCTCCCATTGATCAAGATCACCTGAATACTAATTTTGTCTTCCAAATACATTGCAACCCCTCTCAGGTTAGTGTTGTATGGAGACGTAATAGGCACACTTTCTAGTCCACTGTATAAACCACTGAAGAAACTATTGACACCACACTGAGGACAGATCTCTGCAGGACTCCTTCTTGATACTTTTCTCCAGATAGAAAAGGTACCACTGAAAACCAGTCTTAATGTTTTCTAACCAGCATCAGGCTCTCTTTACAGTGATTTCAGTAGATCCAGTTTCCCATGTTTCCTAGCTTGTTTGTAAGACTGTCAGATGAAACATTAAAAATCCTTACTGAAGTCAGAATATATAACACCTATTGTTAGTTCCTTATCCACAAGGCCTATCAGTCTACCGTGAAAGATTGGTTTGACTTGATTTCTTTTTTTGGCAAATGGAAAATGTGAGTAATCTGCTTAATCTTTATTTGTTCCAGTATCACAGGGGGAGGAAGTAAAGTAACGCTGGCTGGCCAGTAATTCCTCAGATCCATTTTGTTTGTTTTTGAATAGCCAATATATTTGGCCTTTTCCAGTCTTCTGAACCTCTGCATTCTCTAGAGATCTCAAAGAAAACTGCCAGTGGCCTGACATTGCTTCAGCCAATTCTCCAACCATCACAGCATGAATTTCATCAAGCCTAACTGGTCTGAAAGCATTGATTTTGCCTAAGCGATTAGAAATCTAGAATTACTTTTTACCCACTTGTTATTGGCGCTATTTAAGATATTCACCTAGCCACCATCACAGTGAAGACAAGTGAAAAATACTTTCAACTTCTTGGTATCTTTGGTCAATTCTCCATTCCAGGGACCAGAAGGCCAAGCCTTTTACTGAGGGTCTTCCCCTCACTGCCCATGTAGTGACAGGCACTATTGATAGGATAGTAGTCCTTTTCTTCACCAAGAAGTAATATACTAAGAGGTAATTATTCATTTCCTCTTTGAAGAACGTACGTCTTTGTCTGTACTTGAAGTCAGTTGCCATGTCTCTCTCAATTCCTTCTTCTCGAGATGACACACTGCAATTTTTTCAATCCTCCTGCTTGAATGGCCCAGGTGAGTTGGTCCCCTCAGTGAGTTCACTCCCCCACATTTGCCTGTTTTGTAGCAGCGTGGTACCCAAACAGGACACTCAGTCCTGCGCCACTTGGTGCTGTGAGCACTGAAGTCACAGTCGTACAGAGTTGATCTGACAGCTTATTTCATCTGACCTACAGGCTATCCTTCTAGCCATACAAACTGATATGATGTGTGCCTTTTTGGCAACAGCATGATGTTTTGCTTTCCAACGAAGATGATATCCAGTGAACTCTGACACTATCTGAAACTTCACATTTGCAAAAGCAACAGAGGATCTTTTGGCCCTGAATATTCCCCATCTTTGACATACTGACCCTTCGAACTTCAAAATCATGGATCTAATTTGTTCTGAGGGTTTTTTTGAAATACATCAGCCTGTTTTCATGTAAACTCAAACACCTGAGGAAGCATCTATGGTCCCACTGAGTGAGAATGAGAGTCAGGAATGACTAGGCTTTGCTCTTGGACCCATCACTTCCCTGTGGTCTGACCTCAACTAAATTATTTTGCCGTCTCTGCCTTGGTTCCCCTGCTTGCAAAACAAAGACGAGGTTTCTCTGATTGCTTTTGTTTGTTTGTTTTTTCTTTTTAATGAAAGAGCTTGAGTGGCTGGTCAAAAGGAGCTGCGTGAATTAGCACCCAAAATTCTGCAAGGAGGGATTAAATGAGCGGAAACAAAAGCACGAGCGGGGACTCCAGCCTGGTGGGGGCGAGGCTCGGGTTCAGCTCTGAGAACACACGGGAGGGAGGCATCGTCCCCGAGGCTGCACACGCTGGGGCGCCGGGCCTCGACACTCACGTGCAGAGGCTCGGGAGCGGCAGCTTTGCAGGGCCGCCCCCCGCAGCCCCTCCCGGTTCGCGGCGCCCCGGCCCGCCCCTCCCGCCACCGGTGTCGGCGGGCCCAGCCCCGCTCCGGCTGGCCGGGGGCGAACGCGCGGGGCGGGGCGGCGCGGCGGGCGGGCCAGGCGGCGGCCCGCGAGCTGGCGGGGCAGCAGAGCGCCAGGCCGTGCCATGCCGCAGCACAGCACTTTGCTCCACCTGCTCGCCGGAGGGTGAGTGGGTCTGTGCGGGGCAACTGGGGGCCGCCGGTCTCTGCCCCGGGACGCGCGGCCGGGGCGGGCTCGCGTCCCGTGCTCTTCCCCCGGGTCGGCCCGGGCCCCGCGGCTACGGCGCCCGCTCCCCGAGGAGCTCCGGGCCCGTCCTCTGCTCCCGCCTACTGTCAGGCCTGGGTCCCCCTCCGGCTGCCGGCCTGGCCGGGCCTCGCCGCGGCCTCCCAGCGGTCCGCTCGCCCGCCCCTGAGGAGCGAGGCCTGCGGCGGCGGCCCGCACCACCCTTCCCCGCCGGCCGGCCTCGGGCGGCGGCTGCACTTCTCGCGGGGACCGTGGGGCCGCACGTCCAGCAGCGGCCGGGGAAGAGGACAACCGGCTTTGCCCCACGCCAGACACTGCCTGTGCCCCGTAATCCTCACCCGTGCTTTCTGTGCTGTGCCGGGTTCAGCTGTAGGCGCGTTGGCATGGCCCAGCCGCGAAGCGCCGGGGTGAGGGCATGGCTCCGTGGTGTGGGAAGAAGCGGAGCCTCCCTGTGAGTGACGGGTGCCTTCACAAGTCAGGTGTTTGGAGCATGGATCCTAGCAGTGCCTCGGAGCTTGCAGCGTGCCCTTCAGCATGTCCGTTCTTATGTGGCATTTCACCCTACCTCTCTTTAAGAAACATTTAAGTCTCAAAACAATGAGCTTTAAGCTTATGATGTCCTAAAGCCGAAGGTATTGTGGTTCTCTGGACTTTGCTGAGGAACTGTATAACTCCCTTTCCAAATTTCACCAGCCTGTGGAGTCTGTGTGACAGCAAGGTCCCCAGCATAGCATGTGCAGTAAAGCACGTCATTTAATTGCTTTTAATTAGGAAATTTCCAGGTTTTTGTAGTTAATGCAGTTCCTGTGCTATGTTGATCTTTGCTAATATGTGCTTGCCCTTTCTCTTCCTAGAGTTATTTTGTATGTGTTGTTCTCTTTTATTAATTTATCATTTGAACGATACAGTCACTGCATCTTAGCCTTTCTTAAAATATTTTTTTCAGATTTCTTATAGCTTTCTTAAGCTTTTCCTCATCCTCATTTTCCACTTTGGTTCCTGAAAAACTATGAGAGTTTGGCTGGTGACAGGAGCATGACTAGTGGGAGTTCTGTCAGTCTGTATCCAGTCCTCACCCATTAAGCAATAATCCTTGAATTATAATTAAGTAAAACGCAAGAGGTGAATAAGATGAGTAAGAGATGAAAAATAAGTTCAGGTTATTGTTGCAGTATATAGTTAATATTACTGTTTTACCTAATGAAACATCTCATAGATGAAGGAACAGATGTTCACTTTATCTTCTAGTATGAGAACTGGGGACCATCAAATGAAACTTGTGAGAGGTTTGTTCAAAACATAGCTCTTAACCCAGTGTGTAGTTAAACTGTGGGACTCCTGGCCACAGGATGTTAGAGGGTAAAAGCTTTTTATGTGTCCAGAAAGCATTTTTAAAAGATTAATGAAAAAGAATGTGTTGAAGGTTATTAAATGCAATGCAGCATTTCTGGCTGAGGAAAACCCTGAGCGGAAAATTGTGGGAAGCTGGGAGAGTATTATGGATATGAATATTTCTCCTATTCTTCCATAGCTAATCTTTATTCATCTCTGTCCTAGGCAGAATCCTGATTTAACTGCAAATTTCTCTGACCTAGCATTGCTATTCTTAAATGAAGATCTTCAAGCCATCTCAATTTTTGGCTAGCCTAAGAGATAAAATGTGAATTACCAGTAAACCTTGTCACTCTGTGCATGTTCTCATATCCTTTTCAGATAATTGAAAAAATGTTAACGGTGGGTTTTTCTTATTTCCCCCAACTAATCTTTTTTCTGCCACCTTAAACTTTCCAGTTTTCCTTTTAAAATGTGAAAGCAAGACCTAGAGGCAAGTACTGTTTTCTAAGGTAAAATTACCAGCCTTCTCAATTAGCTCTTTTTGCTACTGCTTCACTCCGGGAGTACATGTTGTACTGGTTGTCAATTGCTGCTCTTCATCATATTTTACAAGAATTTATTTTGTTCCTGCTTTTAGAGTAATGACTTAAGGGTTTTGGTTTTATTAAACCAGTCTGTTTAAGCCCTGCATGAGAACCCTTGATGACTGCACAGTTCCATATATTTTTTCATTATTTGCTAGTCATTGCAGCTTTGCTCAGTACTGTGACAATCTCTTGTTCTATCAAAGGCTTTATCAAGAGTAAAATATTACCACCAGTCTGTTCGTGGAAAAACTGAAAATTGTTAGGTCTAGGCTAGAAGTGATTTTCCTAGACTCTTGCTGGACCACTGCTTTTTGATTCTTTACTGACAGCTGGTTTCAGAGCAGGGAGAGTGTGGGGCTGATTTTTGTTTTTTAATCTTTCTGAGGTTTTGTGGTCTGATTTTAATCCATTTAGCATCTATGTGGAGTGCTAAGGCTCTAAGTGTGCTTTTGTGAGATATCAAGCTCACTTTTTGCAAAACTGAATTACGTTACATCTTTGTAGTTGCTTTTGTGAATTCAGCTTTTGTTTGGTAAGTTCCATTAAAAAAAAAACACCCAAAACCTCAAAAAACCAATATAGCGCCCCCCCCCCCCGATGAGTACAAAATGTCTTTTAAGTCTATAGAGATCTGATTGCATAATTCTCTTCTGACATGAATCTTGGGTCATATAAGTATTACCTTAGCAGCATCAATTATTACAATATACTTATTTTTTTTAGTCCTGGTAGGCATTAGAGCTCTTCCAGGCTAGTATATTTCCCCAGTCCCCTAATATTTCTTAAGCATTTAAATCTGTAAGTGTGAAGTCTCCTCAATCAGCTATTTTTAATATCCATGGCCATGGGGTTTTTGTGCCTGCTGATTTTAAAATGTTTGTTCTGATGAGGGTTTGTTCAATTTTGTCTTCATTAGTATTGGACTGAAAATAGTTCATCTCTTTGTGATAAGAGTACCTAATTTTCCATTTCGTCTGAAACAGAAGAGTTTTGGAGACCTATGCCTTTCATACATTGTGAGGAGCTGTATCATCATGCAGTGCCTGATAAGACATCATAGCTGACGTTTCTTCTGGTTTTGAACAACTGGTACACCTTATTTCCTTAGCTTTGTTTAGTCAGTGTTCTTTGTTCCCTGAAAAATCCTCTGTAGTCTTGCCATTGAGCCATAGTAGCTCAGAGGTCCCCTTTCACCTTGAACTCCCTTACTGCTGATTAAATGGCCACCATGCTAAGGAGTAACAATTTCTTTAACTCTTATTGCTTTTAAAATTCTTCTCTATTATCTATACATATGAATAGCTTGAAGAAATTGAACTCAGGAAACTTTTATATATACTGGAGGCATGGGTTCAAATTCATATCCTACCACTTCCATGTAGGAAATTCTCAAAGAAAAGAGATATTATGAAAACATTACATAAAGTTATGCCTCCTTATGCACTGTTAGAGAGAAAAATCTTTAGGATACTGAGCAATTGCTTCCCTAAATATTGTCCTGTTGTAGCGTTTGCTCAGCTTTTAAATAAGAAGTTGAAACTGCTCTATTCAGACTTCTTAGACATCTTGATCTGTCACCACTGCACTCAATCTTCTTGTGAACTGGAAACTATACTTCTAGTCAAGAAAACAGTAGGCCTGCATATCTGGAGCCTGTGTCAGGCAAATTAGTAGAACCTATGGTAGAGAACAGGACTGTTGGGCTCCTGAATGGTCTCCATGGGAAGACTTGACAGGGCCCTGCCTCATGCAATTCCTGGATTGCTGTGTAGGCTGTCTTGGTGTCCATGCTTGATCAGCTTGTTCATCCAGAGAACCTGAGCCAGGATGTTTACTGCTTTGCTTTGTGTTGTCTTCTGAGCCCAAGCTAAGTTCTTTGGTCACGTTCCACCTGATCCCAGACTCCCACCACTCATCATATCTCTTGCGAGAAATTGCTGCTGATCGGCTGCTCTGCAAGGCGTCAGTACTGCATAGATCTGCAAAGGGCTTGAAAAATCAGCATGAGTGCAATGGAGTAGCATAGCTAGTTGCTGGCATCATTAGCTGCATAACCTGCTAGCTGCCAGATCTTTAACTCTTGGACTTCGTTGTAATAGGCATCCAGGCATCTTTCTTTTTTTTTCTCCACCCCCCCCTCCCCCCAACCTGCAGGCAATAATAAATGAAGCCTTAGGAGCAAAGGCTGTGAGAGCAATTTATGTGTGCACTGAGCTGTACAGAGTTTTTCAAAATAATTTTTCAGAACTCTAGCCACTGTGCTGTCCTGTACCATCATATGCAATTCTGTTGATATACTTGATTCTTCCCTGATACCTTGTAGTTATTTAGTTGGCTTTTATTTCTTTGGAGCAGAATGAGATTTATTTTTTTTTAGCCTCCATCTCTTGTGAAACAAAGTGAGTTTAGCTGTAGCAGATATGAACATCTGTCTGCTTGTCAAAGCCTCTTGCATGGCTGTTCCATGAAAATTCATGTCAAAATGATCTTTCAGGTACTGAGCATCCTCTAGAAGAACAGAGTTGCCAGTCAAAGGATCTGAAGGGGCAGAAGCTGAGAACGAAACACATTGGTTCTCTGGTTCTGACTTGTGGCTGGGTAGCAGAAAGGGAAAAAGGGGATACGTGTCCTTTCAGTGTTACTGAGGTACAACTAGACTGCTGGATGGTGATGGTTCGTGGTTCCAAAAATAGCTTCTGTCTGCTGAAGGTCAGGGTCCTCTTTCATTAAGCAAGTCAGGCTGGGGGTGAGCCTGGCTGTTTGCAGAAAATACAGTTCTTGGTTACAGGGCCTTGCAAATGTGGGGCTGAATGAGTTATGGCTGGAGGACACAGGCTGAGGGGTGGGAGAGTTTTGTGCTGCCCCTCTCTGAGCCAGTGGTGCTGTGGGGAGGTATGAGGCATTGTGCCCGGTGATCTCAGCAGAAGGTATTACAGTGAGGTTGGGCAGCAGAAATGTTTGCTCTGGGCAATTCTGAATGCAAAGATCAGCAGCTTTGAGCTGAGGGACTGCTGAGTCCCTATGGACTTGGGACTGTTTGTCTCAAATACTGAGTGAGGTTTCAGAGTGAGGCTGCCAGGAGATGTTCCAAACTAAGTGTTATTATGTTAATCAGTGTCAGAGCAGGAGGTCATGTGTGACGCAGGCTGGGGGGCCTAACTTCCTTTCCTAGAGGGGAGAGGTTGTGGACAAGCAGGGTCAGAATTATTGCCCTGTTCCTGCACAAGGGTCATTCTTACGTGTGCTGTTATGTCCTTTTTATGCCCTAGATGTGGTGGCACAGCTGGAGCCATCCTGACCTGTCCCTTGGAAGTGGTGAAGACACGTCTGCAGTCATCCCAGCTGACACTGAGGCCTCTATGCCTCTCAGAAATACAGCTGCCAGGGATGAGTGTGAGGCTGGTGAACCCCACCCCACCATCTCCTGGAGTGCTCAAGTTGCTGAGGTGAGTAGGGTAGGGCAGTGTGCATGTTAGCACCAGGGAGGTGAAGGTTTGGCCATCAGGTGGAGAGAGAAGGGGGGAGAGAGAGGTGGAAGTAGGATTTGAGCTGAGGCTCTGGAAACCACAAGTGCAGTAGGAAGTTTCATGATAGCACAGGTACATCTACTTCTCACAGTTGATCTGTGCTTTGAACTCTTGAGTTTGCAAGGCAGCTTTTGGGACTGAGAAATTTCTCAGCTAGTAGTTTGATCAGACCTAGAGTGATGGTGTCAGCAAGAAATGACTGAAGGAGAGAGGAGAAGTGGTTGGAGAGAAAATGAGTAGGGCAAAAAAAGAATAACACGGGAGGGGAGGAGAGGATGCTACTCGAAGTACTGAAGAATGAAGAAGAACAGGAAATCCCCCAGCTTAGTTATTCTGCTGCTTTCTCTGTTCATTTCCTTCTGCAGGGCCATCCTTGAGAAGGAAGGCATGCGATCCCTCTTCCGAGGTCTGGGTCCAAACCTTGTTGGGGTTGCCCCTTCCCGGTGAGTACTACACCCTGAGGATAGCTCATGCCGTACATGTTTTAAAGGACATCCATAACAGCTATTGCTCCACATTCTGAAAGCAGTCTGGGCCTTGTGCTCATTGTGCTACAGGACCCCTTCACATAGACATTTTCTGGACCTTCTGATCATAGTTGTAAGATAAGATGATTGCTGTGGGCCTAGTATAAATGGTATCTGATGTCACATTAGACAAACCTGTGCTGGGAGTGAGAAAAGTTGGAGTGAGACACCACAGCAGTGCTGTCTCTGCTCCTCATAGGTGAGCTGTAACCTCTTCTGTATTTCTTTCCAACCAGAGCTGTATATTTTGCTGCCTATTCTGGAGTTAAGGAGAGGCTCAATGTTGTCCTTGTACCAGAGTCCAAGAAA
Organism: Phalacrocorax aristotelis; assembly: GCF_949628215.1. Taxonomy (NCBI): domain Eukaryota; kingdom Metazoa; phylum Chordata; class Aves; order Suliformes; family Phalacrocoracidae; genus Phalacrocorax; species Phalacrocorax aristotelis. The sequence continues at coordinate 132,919,854 of NC_134276.1, read as the reverse complement.
GTACACATGCTATCAGCAGCCTGTGCAGGTGAGCACCTTCTGTCTCAAATCAGAGCCAAGGGGTCCTTCTGTCTGTAAGTATAAACAGGTTTCATTCCTTCCTCATTGCTGCTCCCATCAGTCCTGCTCTCTCTCTGAAGTTTTCTCCCTTCATACCTGGAGCAGTGAGTTCCTTGGGTAACCAAAACGTTTGCTCACTCTTCATTCTTAGACTTATCTCTTCAAAGTCACAGACCTAGTCTTTACCCCTTCAACTGCTATCAGGAAAAGGGCTCCATTCAGCTGTGAGAGGGAAAAGGCAGTGTGTAATTTAGACCACTCACAGAATCATTTCTCTTGATATATCCCAATTCTCTAACAAAATCTTCCACTCTTGCAAGTTTAGTCCATTCTTTCTTGCCTGTTCACAACACCAGGGCCAGTAGTAGGGTTATGTTGGAGGCAGTACCACCAGACAAAGGGTGGAATGGGGGAGGAGGAGAATCAAATAGTCTGCCCTACATGCCTCTTCCTCCACGGGAGCTCAAGGTCATTTTCAAATTGCAAATGCCTGCAGCTTGCCAAGCAGAATTCAGAGAGCTGATAGATCAGCACCTCCTCATAAACTGTCAAAGTGATCCTGGTGCTCATGCCTGTCTTCCTCTTCTGTTCTCCAGGCATTACCTCTGCTACACTCACCAACCCTATCTGGTTAGTGAAAACCAGGATGCAGCTGGAAGCCAGGTAAGGCAGGCTAGCAATACAGAGCCACTCCATGTCAAATCAGGACTGGTTTGGAGGTGGGGTTGTGTAGGGGTCTGTGACTTGCCATCAGAACACAGATCTTCAAGGCATGCTGGGAAAGAGTCATACGGTTGTGTTCACAACAGCATTTTAGGTCAGTGGAGCAGTAGGCTATTCTAAGCCTCCCTTGTCTTTACAGGGTGAAGGGGGAGATGGCCAGCAATGCTCTCCAATGTGCCATGCGTGTGTACCGCACTGAGGGCCTTCGTGGATTTTACCGTGGTATTACTGCCTCCTATGCTGGAGTGTCAGAGACCATCATACACTTTGTCATCTATGAAGCACTGAAACAGCAGCTGAGAAACAGCCATCATTCCCTTTCCCCACCACTCACACTTTCACCGAACAGCCATGATTTCTTTGGACTAATGGGAGCTGCTGCTGTCTCCAAAACATGTGCTTCATGCATTGCATATCCACATGGTGAGTGGGTCCACTCTCCCTGCTTCTGTTCCCCTGATGGGAGATGCCATGCCTGTAGGATCAATATCCTAATATCACTTCTCTTTTTGTCTCTCCAGAGGTCATTCGGACACGGTTGCGAGAAGAAGGGTCACGATACCGTTCCTTTATACAGACTCTACAGCTTGTCGTCCATGAAGAGGGACCCTTGGCTTTATACCGAGGGCTCCTGGCTCACTTGATCCGCCAGATCCCAAACACAGCTATCATGATGGCTACCTATGAACTCATCGTACATTTGGCCTCTTCCACCTTGTAAGCATGCCGTAGCACCTGGCTGAGGCTGCTGTAGAGATACAGGGACCTCGTGGTCCTGAGACTTGGTCTTTTTCCATGCTCTGAGAGGTGGTGCTTTTCATTGCATATCAGAATTGGGTCAGGCATAGCATTCTCAGGACATAAGGCTATTTTGCGCAAAGGTTTTGCGTCTGATGTGCACAACGTAGCCTTTCTTCTTTCTGGAGACTTGAATTATTCTAGTGCTTCGGGATGTCGGACCCCTGGTTTGACAGTGCCTGCTGTAAGCTCCCTGTATGAAACAAGGGTGTGGAACTTGCTGGGAAGCAGACAAAGGAGAAAGCATAAGAGTATCTTAGATAGCCTCAGCATGTTCATTTCTTTAGGACCCAGTAACAACCATACGTGGGCACAGTTGGACATGAAGACAGGCTAGAGCCAAGACATCTAAGAGACCTGCAGCAAACAGAGATCTGCTGAGACCTTTCATGCCCTCAGAGGTGCTCATCCACTCTCACCTACTGGGCTACCTTCCTACCCCTAAGGAGGATTTCTCAACCTTGGCTGCCAGCAGATATCTTATTGCAGAATCTTCCTTTGGGCCCTTAACATGCTGCAGCCATTGCCCCGAGACATGTCAGGCAGCTGACAGTCTCTTTTAATCTTGCAGGGTCTGAATAATCAGACCAAGTAGATCAAGGGAAGAAGCACAACCTGCTATGAAGCACTCATGCTATTGGGCTCATAGCCATGCTTTGCATCTGTTGTGTTTCCATCCCTTCTATTCCTGAGGAGGACATCTCCTTCCCACAGAAGTACTGGAGCTGTTCTGCTAGAAGCTGGAACTCTGGTGTGAAAAATGCACTTATGCTGGTTAAAAAGTAGATCAGGTAAAAAGAGGAAGCTGAGGGTTTGGTCTCTTTCTATGGATGATACACTAAGTATGTGGAAAGAGCCTTAATTATTTTTTATTTTGTAATCAAGAACTCTGTTTGCTGTATGTGTTGAACTGGTCTGACAGCCTGGGATGCCGTCTGTTCCTCTGTGGGTTCCTGGCCCCCTGTCCTGGGGAAGGCTACATTGTGTTTACAAAGAGAATTTTGACTCAAAAAAGCGGGAGGTGGGATCAGGTGTGATGTGTTTTTCTTGTTCCAACTCATACACTAAGATGTAACCTTTCCACGAGATAAGGCAGTAGTTTCAGTAAATACATGCTCTGGACAATCTCCAGTCTCACATTAGAGGCTGTACTGACTGTTTCTTTCCCTGCTTCTAGAAAAAAACTGCAGAAGCACTGAATATTTTATTTGAAATCCATTTATTTTAAAATCCACTTTGTTTCCTCATCCTTCTTGCCTTCATTCATTTAGTTTAGGAGTATTGACAATTTTACAAAGCGACACAAGCTGCAGTGTGGGTGTTTTTTTGCATGAAACGAGAATAAACCTCAAACGACAACATTGAAAAAATATACAATATATATATATATAATATCTGGGCAGGGGTTGTGAAAGTCCCCACTCTGAGCCCTGTGGCTGGCTCCTCCTTCTGAATTTCTGTTCTTTCCAAGCCCCTCCTTCCTCATCATAATTTGAACTGTGCCACTGTCATGTGCAGGTGCCCTAACACATGTTTCTAGAGAGCCAGATGGGGGGGTCAATAATGTGGGGAATGTCCACAATGAGAATGGCAGAAGATGAAGAAACATGGGAGGCAGAATGACAAATGAAGGAGGAGAGCATGTGTACACGGTGGGGGAAGGAAGAAGTTAAAAGTAAGACACCTCTTCCTTCCAGCAACATGTTTTGGAGGAATCCATTGGACTGGTGTTTTAAAGCTCCTAGTAGCAGTGAGAGCTGTCACTTTTGCCAGTGATGTGTCGCTCATCCACGTCATTGCTGTCCGGGGAGTCAGGTGTCTCCGAGTCGGTGCTCTCATCTTCATCCTCCAGGCCCTCCCTAGCTCTGCCCTTGCTGCTTTCTGCTGCCATCTCCTGGCAGTTCTGGTAGGACTGGGGAGGTGAGACATGGGGTAAGGGGAAAGGTCTGGCAACCCAGCTGCCCACCCAGCCCCAGCCACTGTGGCTGCTCCTTACCTCCATGGGGTTGACTATGATAGTGAGGGCTGAGTCGTCCCAGAACATGTCATTCTCTTTGCCTCCAGTGCTTGTGTGCCCTCCTTCAGCAGCCCCAGGGGTCTCTTGCCCCACTCCTCGCCGGTGCAGGGAGTGGATGCGCAGGATGCCAAGGATCACCATGAGTGCCAGGAAGCCCACACACACCACAATGATGACAGTGGCAGCACCGGGGACCACTTCGGAGAAAAAAATGAGAATGCATTGTTAGAGTTGTCACTGAAACACGCATTTCCAACCTGACCTGCAGGAACTGGGATTTGTGGGCAGAGCTTGGGTCTAGACAGCAACGTGTTCTTTTCTGCTCCCCTGGGCACAGGCAGTTCCTGCCTTCAGCTGCTGTATCTTTGCTTGAGGCCTGCACAGTTTGCCAGGATGCCTAGCTCCAGGCATCCTCTGATGTTGGCCAGGCCTGTAGACCGCACATCTTCATCTACACAAGTCACCAGAATACGTTGCACAGCAGCCATTTGTATCCTTCCCTTGGGAGGGAGAAATGTGTGCTGGGGAGAGCCTCTAAGGGCATGAGGATTTTTAGAGGTGTGATTTCTGTGCACGCTGTAGAGAAGGAAGCCAAAAGAAGTCTGCCTTGCAAATGGGGCAGAGGTGAGGGCTACGATGGCCTTCTAATTAGTGCCATGGTCAAAGCCCAGTTTCTCCACAGAAGAAAACTTGAAATTTATCTAAGACCCTTAGCCCATCTCCCACCCCTTTGTTCTAGACCTGTAGGCTGAGCCTTGACTCCCCAGATAACCCCCTTCCCTGCAAAATCTATCCAGGCCCTCTGTGGATTTGGTCTGTATTGTTCTGTACCACAGCGTCAATTTTTCTCTCTGCTGCCATCAGGCAGAGCTGGGGAAGGGAGTGGCAAAGCCTGGGTTTTGGTGCTCTCCCAGCATGTATGTAGGCTGTTCCTGCAGTGGCTCAGTGCCAGCTGCACGACTGCACCAGCTTGGGATCAGCTGCTGCAGGAAGCTGCAGCAAATCCTAGCACCAAAGATGCTCTCCATGTTCTGTATGATGGGGGCCAAAACTAATGCAAGGTCCTCTGTAACAGTCCCGGAGCTTTCACAGCCTAGGAGGAGCCAATTAGGCTGCAGTCATGCCTGTGGCACAGGGCTGCCAGGGCAAAACAACAAATCTAATCTCTAGTCTAGTTTTCAGGCTTCTCTCTCTCTCCTCTGTTTTGGGGGCAAGGATCCTCTGGTCTGCGTAGTGCTGTCTCGCATATTTTTCTGCCTTGCTGATTGCCACCTAGTCCCATCTCTTTTTTTAGGGCAGTGGCAGTCTTGATTCTCTTGTTTCTCTCCTGCTGTTGAAACTTCTTTCTGAAATTACATTACCCAAGCCTGCATAGCGCCTTTGCAAGATGCACGAATGAAATCGTACCAGCTTACAGTTCTTTTTATACCTTCTCAGGTGTAGATTTCAGACCGCTTCTACATCAAGAAAACAACACGCAGAAAGAGGAGGATTGTTGCTCTAAAACACAATTTGACGCAGACTGCCGTCCATTTGCTAATGAAGAGTGGGACAGGACAGTATAATGAGAACTTGATATCATGGGTATGGGCAGCCTAAAAGGAGTCCTCTGCTATAGGCTCTAACAGGATATCAGAAAATCAGCATCCTGACCTGAAGGAATAAAACCAAAAGACAGTGTTACATACTTGGGTTGTTATGGGTGCTTGCCAAGCTGTGCCCAGACAGCTCTGCGGGTAAATGATGGCCTCGGTGCATGAACTGCTGGGAACTCAGAATATGGTTAGGATGAGCAGCTTGGTTCATGTTGTGGAGGACATTCATCTACAGAAAGACCAGAGTGAGAGAGACTCAGGCCTGTGTTCAATACATTCTATATTGTGTGCATTCCTGTCCACCATGTCCTCTGCACGCATGCATGAGCACCTATATGTGCATGTATTGCTCTTGTACCTCAACAGTAAACTCATTGCTGGAGTAGCGGCCATTCATCTCAGTGCAGGACAGGTGAAACTTCCTTTCATAAAGGGCAGCACCATGGTTGATGTGGTATGAGACCTGGCGTAGTATTTCCTCATAAACTGCAATGCTCTCCACACCTGAGACAAGAGAGAATTGGTGTGGAGTGAGGAAGCGCCTGCTTCAAAGTCATCTGGCATCAAAACACTGTAGCAAACCAGGAGATACAGAAGAATCCAAGGCAATGCTGCGTTGATTAATTTTGGGAAGGGAGCAGAGCTGGAGCTGGCTGCAAAGGACCTGATGAAATCCCTGCTTGCATTGCTAAAACACGTGGAAGGGAAGAAATAATCAAGAGCAACAGCCCTGTTAAGTTCTGGACAGTGCAATAGTGTTGTACCAATCCACAACGTGTGGGATGTGCTGCCCCTCAGTCATGTTATGCAAAACGCTTGGCATCTGAGAACAACAAACCCCAAGGGCAATGGGGTAAGTCAGGAGGAGTGATGGAAGCCTGGGTCAGAGCTCAGACACCATGCTGTGTGCTGGAGCACGAGCCACCTCCCCAAGGAGATGGCCTGGGACTTCCAAAAGCCAAGAGTTCAACAAATGGTTACATCTCAAGAGTCTCACAAAGTACACCAACACATCTCTAACATCAGTGAGAATGGAGTAATTAGATGGCTCTGGCAGAGGAGAGGACATACCTGTGATGGTCACGTAGGCAGAGGTGTTAACAAGCTCCAGGCCCCGCTGCTGCAGCAGTGCCCCATCCAGGAGCAGGTACTCCCTCTCTGGGTCCAAGTCATCTCCTACCAGTGAGATCTCGCAGCCGTCCAGGTTGTGCACAATCTCATCTGACATTCGTGTGTCTGTCACTGAGATGCAAACGGAAAGAACACAGGGCCAGAAAGTCAGCCAGCCATCAGTGAAGGCAGGAGTTAGAGTGGTATCCACTTACTTAAAAGTGCTCACATCATACGTAATGACTTCTCTTTCTCTGGCTAGTACTGACCTTGGGTAAAATCACTGTCAGACTCTTATTACTTGTTGGAGGAGTCCTCCTGGTTCTAATGACATTATTTATGCACATAATAAAGTCACTTTATTTTGGAGCAACATACTATTATTGGACTGGTTCACGATAACACATCTTGGCTGTAAGAACTCTGTTGACACTGGCAATGTGCAAATTAGGAACAACTCTATCACACATTCCCAGACCCTGAGTGCTTTGAAAGGCTTCCCCGTCTCATGACTGTTGGTTATTATGGTTGAGATCTTATCTTCTTTAAAATGGCAACCACATTCAATGACTAACTGCTTTCAGCAGGGCTAAGACCAGCCTGCTCTAAGTCAAGAAACTCATCATTGTATGAGGAAAAACAAAGCTGCTAAACACAAAACTATGAGCAAAAAATCCTATTACTAGAAAAAATATTAATTAAGTGAAAGGACATGTGGAGCACAGAGTGCAGAGAAGTAATGTGAGGATGATGGAGAGAAATTGAGGGACGAGATATATTACAGTGTGAGGAAACTGGGGAATTCACAGGAATAAGTGATGCAGGCAGAGATGGGAGAGGGCAAGAAATAAGAAAGCAGGAGAAAAGGAAGCAGGAGTAAGTGCAGGAATGGAGAGGGTGACAGGCAGGATATCCGTCCAGTGCTGGATTCAATAAAGGGAAATGTAGGTAAAATGTGAAAGGGATTAGGAATGAGCAGCCTGGGAAAGAAAGAGGAGAGAGTGAGCCAAAGAAACTGGGTGGATAGAAAATGTACAGGGAGGAGCAGAAAGGGATAAGAACCGATTAGCCTACATATTGACAGACAATGTGCCTGGCTTCTGTATTTGTAAACTCTCTCCTATTTCCAGTGTAATGAGGGGCTCTACTTCCTCTGCAGGATAGCAACACTTGCTCCAGTTTGTCTCATATACCTTGCCATGTACTCTACTCACCAGTACCATGCCAATTCTCATCCTTCTTGGCTTCCACTTGGTGAGAAATAGAGCAGGTGATCTGGAGGTTGGGGAACAGGGGCACCCCATCAGGACCCTCAAAGTCTGATGCAGGATGAGCAAAGTGGGCATTGCCACTCAACAGGATTTGGGGGGCATCAGGCTGTAGCACCACAACATAACCTTCCACATCAGGAATGGAGACACATGACTCTTCACTGAAACACCTCAAGGGGAGAAGTAGAAAGCACCAGTTGGCCCAAACTTCCACCAGTAACATTGTAAAAGAACACCTCCTGACCATTACTGCCAGTGAAGGGAATACCCTTTTTCTGGTAGTCTTTCTAAAGCTCCCCTTGCCTGCTGTGCAAGACAGAGAGGTGCAGTAGGAATGACATCCCTGGTGATGTTGTCACATCCACACACCACAGAGAAAATTAAAACCAGCCAGCATGCCTAGAACACCATCAGTGAAGGCAGAAGTTCTGCTGCCTGCACAGACCCCAGTATTACAGTATCCATTTGGATACTGGATACTTTAATATTTATTTTCAGGAATACTCCTACCCATTTTGAGACCATCAATTAGAATTAAAATATAAGGTGAGGGAGTGTGATTTTAGTCAAAAGAGAGGTAATCCTCTCACTGAACTTGGCTGGAGGTGCTGCTTTGTCCACTCACTTGACAGTAGTGGTGAGCCTGAGTGGCCGGACTCCAGGGGTAGCAAAGCGCAGGGAATTCATGTAAGCCACATGCTGGATTGCACGGTTGAAGGTTTCCACATCATCACCCTCCAAGGTAAGCAGGGACTGAGAGGGGTTCACATGAACCTACAGGTGGAAGAGAAGAACATACTCGGGGTTCCCTGGCAAATGCCAAGAGTCCAGGCTAAGAGAGACACAAAGGAGAAAGGTAGGGAGTTGTCTGAAGTGGGAAAGCAGGCAAAGTCCTGGGAGGCAAGGCTGGGGAGGAGAGTGGAGGAGACCCATGCAAGCTAGGCAGATGGGCATACCTTCATCCCTTTGCCCAGACTGTCGAAGTCACTGTAATCAAGCCCCTCACGGCAGGCATACAGACATTCAATAACCTCCCGGCTCTCCAAGCTACCAGGGCGCACAGTGAAGCCAGCCAAGTAACCATGGAAGTAGTGGTGTATTGACAGAGGATCTCCTGAGGGAAACATGGGAGGTGGAGGGTGTGAGAGACATGGCGAGGAAGAGAGCAAAGACAACAAAAGCAACAGTGTGAGGGACATACAGATGTTAAGGGAGGTAGAGAGAGACAGAGAGGGGTGCACGGGGCATGGAAAAGCAAAGACAACAAAAGCAACAGTGTGAGGGACATACAGATGTTAAGGGAGGTAGAGAGAGACAGAGGGGTGCACAGGACATGGAAATGCAAAGACAACAACAAGACAGGGGATGCTGAAGTAAAGAGATGACAATTTTTTGAATTCCGGATGGGGAAAGTGAGAAAAACAGACCAACAGAAATACTAGGGCAGTGAACATTGGGTAGCATAGAGAAGTTTCTGCCAAACCAGTGAATGCCAGATAGAAACAATTTCTTGTCCCCTTCTCACTCTGCTTCCTGTGAGGGCTTTTAAAAGAAACTATACATTCCATAGATAGTTAGGGATGAGGTGACATCTCCTGATGTCTCTAATGGCTACTATGTTCTTCAGAGACCAACTTTAATGATCAGGCATGAGGACTCTTTCTCCACATGAAAAGCATACTCCATCTCTCAAAGCAGGCTGTAGTCCCTCATCAGCCTTTTCATGCTCCACAGATATCAAGGACGAATCTGCCAAATAAGGGGTTTCCTCCCAAGATGGTGGGAGGTGGCAGGACAGGACTGGGGGAGCTGTATGAGGAAGGCACCATGCAAGAAGTGATAGTCATGCATGGTGAAGAAGGGAAGAGAACCATCTTCTTTCTTTTCCCTACCTTGTGCAGTATCAGTGGAGTTCTCATTTCCTTTGATTTTCTCTTTGTTTTTCTCCTCTGCAAAAGGAGATCATTCAGACAAGCAATAAGGGATTGGAAGAGGGTAGTCACAGGGTCTGTATAATTGTTATAATACAAGTGCCTGTATTGGCCAATCCAAAAAAACAGCTCTGGAGTCTCGTACCAAGCAGTGCACCCTTCAACCCTAGAGACAGCACATCACAGACGAAGGAGGGCAGAGTCCCTCTTATGAAGCGGATGGTGAGACCATAGGATAAGTAACAGATACAAGAGAGAAAGTATAGAGGTTTTTTCCTCCTTTCCCAATGATATCTATTTTGATTCCCATTTATGGAACATGGTCCCAGCCATATTTGCAACAAGCCATGTTCTCAACATCCATTTGAAACTCATATGGTTCCAGGAGCATGTCCCAAGCTGATTAATATTTGTTGGTTGCAAAAGGCCAATTGAGAGCACAGAGCTGTGGGAAGATCCCTGACCTGGGATAAGCAGTACTACAGTAAAGATTTTATTTTGCTAGAAATTTCCGCTGGAGTGAGTGAAGCCAAGCAGCAGGCAAATTCCTTTTGTTCTGTCCTGCTTCAGACTTGCAGGAGAACTGAAAGACCTGGGAAATGCAGCCTTACATCTCCACAGAATGGGTTTTAAGTTGGTAGTGGCTTAACTGTATTCCTAACCTGATCTTTGTCCACCAACCCAATTCCTTTACAGAATGATTTATGACTTCTTCATATAGGCCCTCAAGACACAGAAATACCCATCAATACAACCAGCAGCATAAATAGTACAGCCTGCTCTTTGGTGAAAAGTTTTGATAAAAACGTCAACATCTGAATAAGGTAAAAAGTTTTACCTCTCCTCTCCCTGAAAGCTGGTTATCCATTCTACTGCTGTTGTCCATGAAGCTGCCTATGACACTTGTCCCTGAGCTATTATTACCATGGCCTGCTGGCTTGGTCCGTAAGGAAGGAAGGAGCCACATTAACTTTGGTGTCAAGGAGGCAAGACGGCTGCAATGTGGTCTGCATCATTCAGTATTGGGTGGTGTTTCTTTCACCTCTTCTGGCTCTCCCTCCAGTCCTTTGTTTCCCATATGGGAAGATCATGGTTCAGGGAGTGGGCACTCACCGGTCCAGCAGGCTCCAATCATGAGCGAGGGTTCCTGCCGTGGGGGGTGAATGAGGCCGTTGTCATGGATGAGGGCAGGGTCATAAGAGACGCCATCCACGTAGAGCGTGACAGTGGGGAACTCCAAGTTGAGGGCATAATGGTGCCATTCGTCATCACAGACCTATGGCAGACAGCAGAGGAAGGGATCAGCAAAGGGCAGAAAGAGAAGGGACATGGGGAAGAGGCAAACGCTTCCTCACCTGCTCAAGCTTCCAGAGGAATTTCACAGGCCTTGCACTTTCCAGCAACGGCCAGTAGAGGAAAGCAATCCTGCAGCCGTGCACAGCCAGAGAGTAATGCGAGTAGCCATCCTCTGCCAGGGACAAACACAGGGCATTACGTATCACACCTCAGAGCAGTCTCACTAGCCAGAGCCCAGAAGCACATGCTAGCCTGCACTACTGGCACTCAGCACCACATGCTCACAGCAGGCTTGACTGCTTTTAGAAAAAGTGACACCTGAAGAAGCTGAGCTACTAAGGAGAAACCCCTGGCCAGGTCCCGCTGTGGAACACAACAGATTTCCCCATGCAGGGACATTCCCTTCTAACAAGTTAGAGGCAGTGGGCAGAAGTGTCACCACCCCAGAAAAAGTGTCTCACCGCTCTGCACTGTGCTGCAGATCACTGTCTCCTCTTCCCGCCTGCCTTTGCCAGGCACCACAGCATGCTTCATCCATACAGACAGGGTGAAGTGGTCACTCAGCCCCTCATGGGCATTCGGACCATTCACCACAGGCACCTGGGCAGCCTGGCTGCCATTGAACCAGTAGATGAGGCTGCTGTCCTGGCTGTAGTGCACCGAGAGCCGTGCAGTCCAGTTCGCTGTGGGGCTAGGCACTGGCAGCAGGTCAATCTCTCCTGAGGCAGCACCTACCAAGAAAGGAAGGAGTCAGGAATGTCAGCATGGGAGAATAAGAAGCCTGACAACGGGGGAACAGACAAGGGTGCTAAAGGGCTTGTTGTAATGTCCCAGAGCACAGGGAGAGGAGGAGTTGCCTATAGGCCTTATTCTATCTGGAGAAGGATGGTGACTTTTCCATCTGTGCTGAGGGAAGTCGCACAGACTGTGTACTGAGGCAAGGCACAGAAACCTCTGGCTTCCCAGCGAGGAAAGCGTGGGGAGCCCCTTGTCAATACAGGCAGGGAACGGAAGCTAGGTGTCCTCCCAGCCCCGCTGACCACAGCAGATGTTGGGAATGTGTCCCCCAGCATCTCTGCTGTGTGAGGCACAGAGCTACCACTGTGAACCCCTCAAGGGGAAGGGGCAGGGTGCTACACCACAGCTGCCCTCAGCCCAGGAAAGAATCGATTCACCACAGAGTTTGCGTAGTGACTTCTCAGAGTAGTTATCCCGGTCACAGCCCTTGGCCACATGGTTTGTCTGCAGCTCCACCGTGGCCTGGATGTTCCACAGGGGCTCATCGCAGGTCTCCAGGTGAATGCTGGGGAAGAGCGCGAGGCTGCCTGCACCTGGGGTGTACTCAATCCTCTTGTTCCAGCCTAATGAAGAAGAGTGAAAGAGAGGGGTTAGGTCCTGCCAAGGACCCAAGGCCGGAACATTTGGCACACACACAAGTGTCATTTATGAACTAGCCCAGAAACAAGACATTGTTGGCCCCTTCCACACTGAAAAGACAACTTTATGCAGCTGGCATCAGTGCAAGGGAAGAGTTCCTAGAAGCACAGAGTCCAAATTCTCATCTTCTACAGCTAGTACCAGCGTAGCATCATTCTTTGGATTGTCAGCCACTGTTACCAGGCAGAGCAGATACTTAGCTGTGTTGATTTCTCCTTAATTCTATTGACTAAGGTGAGCCCGTAGGCACACAACAGCTCTGGAAAAGCCAAATATCCTCAGGATAAGAAGCCCCCAAAACAATCTAAATTGAATACAGTCTATGAGCCTTATGAAAGACATTGTAGTTCACAGTAATCCAAGGAATGATTTTCCAATGTTAGAATTGCCTTTCAGTGGCTCTGCAACAGACTTAAATGTCTGCTGCATCCCCTTAGATGGGACTGATGGGTTAGTGCCAGAATTGAACCATATATATGGGCATAAAAATTTATACATGTATATACAAACATTTGCAACGAGTAGGACTGAGTAGCAGTTCAGCAAAAGTAAAGGGAAGACATAACTGTGTTTGGAGGTTTCATACCCTGCCAGCTGGGCTTGCAGGTGGGTTTCACCTGGATTTCCACTTCAGCATCATCAGAAGCCCGCTTCTTTCCACAGTCATAGGCTGTCACTGTGAATTTGTAGAGACGATCTCCACTGTACTGCAGCTTCTCTGTGTTCTCAATGTTCCCTGGTTAGCAAAACACAGAGATCAAGGGAGAGGAAAGACAGTCTCCTCAAAGATGTTCCTTCTAGAAATCACTCTTATTTTTGATCAACTACAAAAGCAACCAAAAAGGGTCAAAAAAATCAACCAAAGCCCCCCCTCCCTAGTGCCACTCTATAACAAGCTATAGCATCCCATAAAATGGCTGCTGCATCTCTGCAGCAGGAGAGATAGATTAGCAGTGCTAGAAAATTCACATAGCACAGCTCTGCCAGCAAATGGGACTGGCAGAGAGGGAGCAAAGCAGGAAAGGGGGAGTGACATGCTCATGGTAGATGCGGATTCTTACCGTCATTGTCAATCAGAAAGGGAATATTGGGAGTCAGGATCTCATAGTAGCAGATCTGGCTGTACTGTGGCGAGCAGTCTCCGTCAATGGCCTCCACACGCAAGATGCGGTCATACAGCTTTCCCTCAGTCACTGCCACACGATACAACTTTTCCACAAAAACAGGAGCAAACTCATTCACATCGTTTACTCGAACATGCACTGTGGCCCTGATGCAGAGAGACATCAGTAAGAACTGATCAGCTGATTAGGAGCTATACACTACCTAAATTTCAGTGTAAGTCACTCCCCTAAAGTGCACCAGTCTGATTTCCAGACATCAAAAGCAAGAACAAGGAGAGAGAGCTCGATTTCAATGCAGCAATGATGGCACACACCAGAGAAAAAGGAATGACAATGTAATCTGGACCTCCTGCCTATACGCAGCAACCACCCTTAGACACAGCTGTCAAGCAGCCCTCATTTCTAGTGTATTCACTCCTGTGACTCAGTCAGTGAACATTTCTCTTTGGGACTTACTAACATGTTGAGTTATAGTATCAAGGCTAGAGAAAAATACTTCTGGCTAAACAAAGCATTCCCACAGAAATTCTCATTTGTGTTTCTGTGACAGATTGCATTTTGTAACATGCAGCAACAACTGCATGAACTTACTTGTGTGATTTCTTGGTATTTGCTCCATCAGGTCCCTCTCCACAGTCATAAGCCTGGATGGTGAATGTGTGCTCCTTATGTGCTTCACAGTCCACTGGTTCCTTGGCCCGGATCAGACCCTCACCTGTAGCTTTGTCCAGGATCACAGCTTCAAAAGGTACCCCTGCCCCATGGATCCTGAAGCCACAGATTTCACCTGGTACCCACAAAGGAAGAAAGGAATGGGAGAAAAAAAGGAATGAGGAGAGTGCATTATGCCCCCTTGCTTCCCTCTCCCATATTTTCTTCCTTTCTAACTTACTCCTTTCTCCCTCATTACCACCTCTCATTTTGAGCAATTTTTGGTCCCCTTAGGAGTTCCTCCTGCCATCTCTTACAGCCATTAATGGTGTAGATTGCCCTCTACTGGAGACTACTCCCATGGCAAGGAGTCTTGACAAGCATCAAGGTTAGAGGTTACAAGGCTCAAGCTAGATTCATTAGTGCTACACAGCCACAGTACTGAGGAAGAACCTTATTTCTCCTCTGCATCCCTCAGGGAGGCAAAACAGGACATATATTGCAGGTAGAGAGCCAGAGCATGAAGTTCCATGATATCTCATCCACCCCCCAGCAGGATGTGCACAGCACCACAGAGAACTGCAGACAGGATCGCCTAAATCCTAAAGTTCAGATCACAGGGACCACTTTTCCTCTCCCAAAGCGGTGGGAGGATGCATGAGGAAGCTCCAGGCATGACCAAAGCAAACACCAGGAATACAACCCTCGCAAAGTCTCATCTGTAGTTTCAGGGATTTGTGCTTACAGTGAGGGGATGTAGCACTGCCAGTGAAGTGTGCCCTACCAGCTTTCTCCAGTGCTCAAAGACACAGAGCTATGCATGTGATCTTTGGAAATAGCAGAACTGCGTCAAAAAGTAGCTGGCTCCACCCTCAATTCCTCTCCCTAAGGGAAACAGCTCACGGCATCCTAAATCAAGCTGTGTGCAAAGTGCCTGGGGAACAAGGTTTGGAGGTGATTGTTTCCTGAAAAGAGCTAGAATCCAGCACCGGGATGAATGTCACCCTGTCTCTGCCTCTTCATAAGTCTCTCCCTGCCTCCCACCCTTCCCAGAGCTGTTACCCACCTACCTGCATAGCGCAGTGGAGCATCTTTGTCCAGTGCAAACAGCGGTGGGTTGAGCAGGACTGTGTTGTCATTCTCCATGATGATGCCCTGATACTCAGCTTCAATCCAGGGTTTGTGCTTGTTTGCTGAGGTGGATTTGGGGTAAGGGATGGACCACAGGAATGTATTAGCCACCAATGACAGATTCAGTAGGAAAAGAGCAGAATATCATCCAGTGGCAGGTAACAACCACCCCTCCCCACCTTCTTCTCTGGAAATAAAGAAGTCTAAAATAGGCTGGGAGGAAGAAGTTATCTTTCTGTCATTCTACTCTGCATGGCTCTTGGGAAACCTCATCAGAAACAATGTGTTCCTTCTGGCCTCCTCATTACTATCTTATTAGAAATATGAGGAGAGGCATCTGGGTGCCCATGAAAGCTGGAGGCAGAAGTAGCCTTATTCTGGAGATAGATTCCAAATGCTAAGTCCTTTAGCTCACTGAAACCATAATTAAAGGATCCAGGATACATCTTCCCTTGGGGTGACCCCAGGGGATGAGTCAAGACTCATGCAACCATTATCACTTCTGCCTCGCATCCTCTGGACTAAGGCCTGGGACCTACACGCATGTACTCTTTCAGTCAGTCATCCTACGCGCATAATAACCTACTCTGAGAGTCCTTTGCTCCTTCCTTCCCCACTCCATGGTGAGCACCATATTCTTTTGGCCCCTCCTTGTTAATCCCGTTGGCTGGAGCCCAGCCAGGCTTGGCATGGAGGCAGCAGCCAGCAGGAGGCTCTGAAAAATGTCACAGGCCCAGAAATAGCAAATTAATCTTTATTACACAGGCTCCAGGGCAGGGAAATGGAGAAATAAAGGGTTGGAGGGGAGGGAAAGGGAGGGAAGAGTAGGGGAGAGAGAAGAAAAATCATTACAAATTAAACTGCCCTCCCCCATGCCCACTCCCTGCCAAATGGGCCTCAGAGATTATATTACGTGGCCTAGTTACAACCCCCATTTCCAGATAATCCCCCAGTCTCCCACCCCCTAGAGACCAAGATTTATTACAGCCCAGCAATACTTTGAGCACAGCATGGCTCAGAGCTGGTGGGGGGTAGGATAAAGAGCCTTTCCCTCAAGGACACCACTTCCAATATGTGAATTCATCCTCTGCAGCACAGTATCCTCTGAAACCACACTGGCATTGAGCAATGTGTTGACTCAAAAGGGACAGCATCCCTTACAACCAAGCACTTTTGCAAATCGGGGCCAGGCGGTGCTGCCGGAGCCAGGTAGCAGGCCAGCAGACAGTGCGACAGGTCAGAGTGGGGAGGCACCAGCAGGGCAGAGCGGGCAGACCCAGCCTGGTGTAGTAGTGAAGAGCGTGGGTTGGCATTTCACCCTCACCGTACTGATTAAGGTTATAAAGCATTGCGTAGGAAATCCGGAGCAACATCCAGCCTGCTCAGTATGCAAGTGGAATCCTTGCTGTGTGCAAGTGCCCACGTTTCACCCCACCCCTCCATTGCCCCCACCAGATTCCACTCCATGACGGCTCTAGTCCATGCGCCACACCACCAAGGTGGGACTCCATAGCTACAATTGCCAAATATGCCCTGTTGCTGGGGTAACAAGCTGGTGGTAGAGAGATAAAGCCTTTGCTGCATCTACCTGCAACTTGGGAATCACCAATCCAATTCCTCGGTAAATATGTTACTGGAGATTATAAAAAGATTTTGGGAATATTTTTAGGATACAGACTGCTGCCAGCTCCAAGAAAGCTCGTGTAAATCTAAAATAATTTGCAGAAGGTGGAGAGATGTCTCAGAGTGTAAATTCACAAAGGAGAGAGAAAATCCAGAGCCTAAGGGGCTTTGCCTCATCACTGGGCCCCTTGGCACCAGAGCAGTACAAATAAATGCCCCTGCCAATGTCAGCACACACAGAGCTCTGCGTTGCACCCACCCTGTAGCCGTACCTCTTCCAAAGCACAGAAGCACCCTAAGGTGTCATCTTCCCTGATGACCCTTGAGTCCCTCACATGTTTTCAGATTCTCCCACCCTGTCAGATTATTGGTGCACTGACTCCCCGGAATGAATTTCTCATGCCTGTGTCTACAGCCACAGATCTAGAAACCTACATCTTTCTCCATCGTTCTACATGTTCAAAGAACATCTGCATTCAGAACGTCACAGCTGTAGCGTTAGGGTTTTTTCATGTATTTAGCACGTAAAATACTGTCTTATATTAGCAACCTTGATAGATAACACATAACTGTACAGTAATTCCTACTGACAGATTGTAGATGGATGAACTAGAATCAGAAGATGGAGATAGGGGATGTGTTTCGGAGACCACAGGGGTCTGTGTAGAAGCAACACATTTTCCCTCAGCACACTAAGGAAGGGAAGGAAAGCTAAATCCACAGAGCAAGAATTGAAACAAAAGCAAGACAAGTGGGTGGAAAAGGGGAAAACGCGAGGGGAATGCTAGGAGAGGAAAGAATTGAGGGAAAAAAAAAAAAAGCGGTGGTAGGAGACAGATGGAGAAAGTAGCGAGAGGGGATGGGATGAGGGCGCCCGAAGGGGCAAAGAAAGCCGGAGCCGCGGGGACCGCGAAGATCCCCCGACAAAAACGTGCCAGACGAAGGCGACGGGCAGCACGGAGCCGCACCGCCACAGCGGGGGGGGGGGGGGGCGGGGGGGGGGGGGGGGGACGGATAGACGGACGAGCGGCGGCCGGCGTGCCCCTCAGCCCCGCCGCGGGGGGCAGCCGGAGGGTCCCAGCGGAGCGCCCCGCCGCCGGCGCCGCCGCCACCCGGGACCGTGCCCGGGGCGCTCCGCCGCTCACCTTTGTTGGAGGCGCCGCCGGGCAGCACGGCGCAGAGGCAGAGGAGAGGGAGGAGGACGGCGGCGGCGCGGGGCCGAGGGTCGCCCATGGCGGCGGCGACGGCGGGTCCCATCCCGCCCGGGGCTGCTGGACAGCGGCGGGCGCGGCCCTGCCCTGCCCTGCCCACGCCCTCGCTCCCGCGGCGGCGGCGGCGGCGCGCAGGGACGGCGCGGCACCTCGGCGAGCCCCGCTCCGCTCCTCTCCACGCCCGGCCCCGCCCCGCCACTGCAGCATGACGTCACGGGCGCGGCGGGGGCCGGTGGGGGTCGGCAGCCAATGCGAGGGGCCGCCACGCCAGGTGCTGCGGGGAGACCCGCTGTGTTCCTGCTGCTCGCTGCAACCCGGACAGGGCGCGGAGAGGGGCGAGGACTGGGGGCGCCTGCACGGGGCGGGAGGGAGGCTTATAAACCGGCGCTTCGCCCCAGGAAGCATCCTCGCGGCTGCGGAGGGACGCGGGAGGATCAGGGTGGGGAGGGTGTGAAGATCATGAGGGTGGGGGGTGGGTGCATGGGCGGGGGGCTGCAGACTGCAGCCGGAGCCCGCCGCCCACCCGCCCCGGGCTCGGCAGGGCGGAGCTGCCAGCCTGCCGCCGCGTCTCCTCGACGGGATGGCCGGAGCGGAGGGAGCGTGGGCTGGGGCACTGCTCTGGGGAATCTCGCGGCCACCGGCATTACGGTGTGAGAAGAGGGGGGCGGGGGGGCCTTGCCGCTGGTTGGCAGCCAGGAGTTTAACGCAAGCAGCCCCCGAGGAGGGCGGAGGGCGAGGCGGTGACCTGCCGCTCTCACGTTCCCCCCCAGCCGAGGCGGGGATGCTGGAAGTCCCGGCCCTTTCCGGGCCCCCCGGCGCAGGGACTCTTACTGCAGCGAGGGGCCCGGGAGCCCGGCTGCCCCGCAGGCCGCGCAGCGCCGCGGGGGAGGCACCGGCCCGCCCGGCCAGCGAGCTCCATCCCGGCTCGCTGCCTCCCCCGCTCCTCGCCCTCTCCCCTCCTCGCCGTCGGCCCCGTCCGTCTGTTCCGGGATGCCTCCCAACCTCACCGGCTATTACCGCTTCGTCTCCCAGGAGAACATGGACAATTACCTGCGCGCTTTAGGTAACGCCACCCTCCTCATCCTGCTCTTTCTCCTGCTTTGCTCGCTTCTGTCTCCAACAATGTCAGAAATCGGGAAGGGGAGGAAGGGGTTTGGGAACCCTCTGGTCCTTCTGTCTGCGGCCATCACTTTTGTGGGAGCGGGGAGGAGGTATCATGGCTGGGCTCCCTGGCTAAAGGACTGGAGGAGCCCTGCGAGGATGCTGCCAGAGGAAGGGCCCAGGTCGTCCACAGATCCCCTCTCCCTCTCATCCTCCAGATATCAATGTGGTCCTGCGGAAACTGGTTTGCCTCCTGAAGCCCGATAAAGAGATCATCCATACAGGAGATCACATGGTCATCCGCACGATCACCTCCCTGCGGGACTATGTGATGGATTTTGACCTGGGAGTGCAGTTTGAGGAAGACCTGGGACCCGTGGATGGACGCAAGTGCCAGGTGAGAAGCCCAAGTAGTGCAGTTTGCCAACGGACTGGGGTGTGCCATAAGTTCAGGGACTTGCTCAGCTTTTGATTCACAAGCCAGGTAAGAGCCCAGCCCAGAGCTGGCATGCCCCTGCAGGTCCAGGAATAAGTGGTTCTATGAGTAGATCGCTCACAGCAAAGGGGTTGAGCACCAAAGAGCCAGAAGCGCAGTACTTTGGGACCCAGAGGGTATTATCCTCTGGAGCAAAGCCCTGAAAAGACAGAACATCAGCCTGCTTGGCAGTACTCTGTTGCACTCGGAAGCCAGGGGGTCATTCACCTCCCACGAAGAGCGTCAGTCCCAAGGAGCCACGAAAGAGACACTAAATCAGGGACTCCATTTGAAAATGTGTCTGAGAGGAACAGTCAGCATCATCGCTGGAAACCTGTATTGCCAGGAACTGCTTGTCTTGGGACCACGTCTTCCCCTCTCCTCCTTTTTTTCAGACAACCGTCTCCTGGGAGGGGGATCAGCTGGTGTGTGAGCAGCTAGGAGAGAAGAGGAACCGAGGCTGGAGGCACTGGCTGGAGGGGGACAAGCTGCATCTGGTGAGAAAGGGTCCAGCACAGCTTGCTAAATCCCAATTGCAGTGGGGGGGGGGACAGACACAGAGTGTGGGTACTGCAGTGTCTGAGCCAGCTGTGCAGCCTTCTTCCAGCTCCTCTCAGACTTCAGCCCAAGCTCCTGGGTGGCAGCCACCACTTCACACAAACTTCTACCTCCAGGATTTAAAAATTAATGCAGCTCAATGAAGGCAATGGCTCTTCCCTCCCCTGCAGCCTGACCCGCTGGGGCTTTGGGAGGGTCGGGTAGGGCATGCAGCAGCATATGGCCTGCACAACTCCAGCCAGCACCGGGAAGGCAGGCAGGGTTGCAGTGGTGGCATACGGGGAGGGAGAGAAGTAGGGGATCCAGCCTAAACTCCTCTTTCGGCCCCCCTTTCCCCAGCGCATGACTGCCGAAGACGAGGTCTGTATCCAGGTTTTCCAGAAAGTGAAGTGAGTGCTCCCCCAGACGGATGCCCAGATGGGATCCTCGCTCCAGAGTGCAAACTGCCTCGGATTGAAAAAGAAACAAGACCCGAGAGATCCGAACCCCCCTCCGTAGCAGCGTGTTTTCTTCTGCCTCACCTCTCGTCCAGCAGCGGCCGGGACGGGTGGGACGGGACGGGACCGGACCTCCCGCGGCCGGGGTTCACGGCGGGGCCAGGCCTGGAGGGAGGGGGAGGCGGGGAGAGGAGGCGGCCAGGGTGGGCCGGGGCGGGGAGGGCGATGGGCCGCCGGCTGCACGGAGGCTTCTTTCAGAATAAGAGCTGGTCAGGGAGGAGCGGGGTGGAGGCTGCCCCAGGCCCGGCCCGGCCCCCCACAGCTCCCGCGCCCTTCCTGCGGCCCCCACCGACGCCGGAGCCCGCGCTGCCCTCGGCTCCCCCTGGGACGCAGGAGTTGATGCCCGAGTGGGCAAGGGGTGGCAGGGGCTGCCCTGTCTTCTGCAGCCACTGACACCAGCCCCTGAGGATGCCACATTTTTCTTAGGATCCAGGGATCCTCGAGCAGGATGGGGAGAAAACACAACTTGTTCTTTAGAGTCAAGGATTTTTATGTAATGTGAATCTGAGGGCTGGGGCACGGGAACTAGCCCCATGTTCACTGCGGTCCTGAGAAGGTCCCAAGAGTGAGGAAGGCTCAGGC
This sequence comes from Phalacrocorax aristotelis, assembly GCF_949628215.1. Lineage (NCBI taxonomy): Eukaryota > Metazoa > Chordata > Aves > Suliformes > Phalacrocoracidae > Phalacrocorax > Phalacrocorax aristotelis. The sequence continues at coordinate 132,898,663 of NC_134276.1, read as the reverse complement.
TCTTCTGATGTAAGAAACCATGGCCACCCCTTCTAGCCCCAGCACTCCTGGCATTCCTGGCAGCGTCTGCCCATGCCCATCATAGCTCCCCTGGCTTACAGCTCTTCTCAACTATCAGAGACCAAGGGACAGAACCAAAGGAGCTGAGGTCCCCTAAAAAGCCAGACCAGTGCCAAACACGGATGTCCTTTAATGAAGACACCTGATGGGACATGCATGAGCACATGGGCAGTTATTTCTGAAGGACACTTGTTGTTGCCCCCCAACAAAAGGTCGAAGGGGAGGGTACACAGAAATGTGGTGTAGCTACTGACATCACAGAGAACCAAGAGGTAGGCAGGTTTTGAAAATGCAGGCCCTCTGCAAGCTAAGAAAATGTAATTTTTTCCTCCAGCAGCTCACCTATAAAGTAGTATTTTCCAAAGAGCTTTTCAGGGAACTGCAAAGACGAGTGCCATGAGAAAAGCATTACTTCAGAACTTGTGATAAGCAAGGGGTCAGGGAGCTGCAGCTGTACCTATAATGTTGACCTCTGGCTCTTCAAGATTGTCTCTGAAGACGTCCCAGGCTGCAGTGCCCTGTCAATATCCATAGTGCAAGAGTATCACTGGGTGGCACACAATCAAACCCAACGAGCAATCACAGCCATGCCATCCAGCATGTCATTTATCTGCTCTATGCAGACCTCCACAACCCATCATTCCTCTATTAGAAGGAGCCTCTACATTATCTTTGTTGTATCACAAGGTTGCAAAAGGCAGAACTTTGACTGACAGTAGCTGAAGCTGGTTCAACTGTTGTCCTCTTTGTACTCCTCCATACAATGAGACACCTTCTGAGCTGCTTTTAATCCCCGACGCCAAGCTCACATCACCATGTCCAGGCTGATAATTTCCAGACTCAACAACTGTGATCGACAACTAATCAACTCATTTCAGGCCCTGCACCAAAAGCTGGTACCAACTTTCATTTTCTGAGCCTACATTCTGGTTTGATGGTAGACAGCTATTGCCTTCAGGTGGTTAGTCAGACTCTTCCACTGGCATGCCAGCCATCCACATAATTGTCACGTAAGCCTGTGAGGTGGTATGCTGAATGGATTGCTTCTGACTGTTTGCCAGATATCATAAATCAATGACAGCCTCTTGCCTTCAGAAAGCATCCGGTTGTGCCAGAACCATGGATACAAATCATACCCACTTGATGTGGTCCACACTCATAATAATCATAAGGGGTAGTATTCCATCCTATTCTAGGGTGGCAGTTAGTAACTACCAGCACTAACAATTCACTGTTTTTTCTTTTGTAATCACGCTATAGGTGCAATGCCTAAGTTGGGTGGTGACTTTGTACAACACTACTTTATTGCTGAGACACAAGCCTGTGGGAGGTGAGGATGCTAGTGTAAGGCAGATGATAAGGTGTGATATTGGGAGGACACTGTCTTTGTTCTTTCCCCTTCCTGAGTGGCTAGTGCTGCAGAACTACATCCCTTCAGGGGTACTACACTTGCTTTGGTCCTTGATTTAGAAGACACAGAAACAGACTACCAAGATGATGATGATGCTCACCATCTCATACCAGGGGGAAGACCCACTCTTAGAGTCCTGAGCTGCCTTTTGGTATAAGTCATCTTCTCCGTATCAGCCAGAGCTGCAGTAGTGGCATGATTTGTCTGAAAAAGTGGTAAGCCATTGGATAGCACAGGCCTGGTTCTGTGAAGCCCATGCCCTACAGCTAGTGGCAGAGTGTCCCCAAAAGGCTGCAATGGGTAGTCAAACTAAGGGTTGAAGGTAGAGTGCCGTGGGAAAGCAGCTCAGTGTTTGCAGATGAGCAACTGTGTCCAGAGATGAGTACACTGTGGCCCTGGTGTACTGCAGCGTTGGTGGTGTAGCTGTAGGAAGCCCAAGAGGCATATTTCTCTGTCCTCCTTGCTTCAGGTTTGAGGAAAAAGTAGCCAACTCATCTTCTCCTTCTCAGTGGATAAGAGGGTCTGTACATTGGAGGATGATCTCATGGTTTCTGAGGCTGTAAAGCAGGCTTCTTTCCACTGGCCTCCTGCAACACACTGTATTCAAAGCAGGAGTATCCCTCCATGAGAGGATGTTGGCATCTTTGACCGTGCTGAAGATCTAAAGTTTCCTTACTTCGCTCTGATATTGTCTGGATTTATTGTCTAGGCCTCTTATGACCTAGCTGAGACAAGCAGGCAGCAAACAGGTGCTAGTTTTGGCATTCTGTGATCCTACATGTATTCTGTGGTCCTACATGTATTCTGCCCTTAAGCAAAAAAGGCACAGATACCCTCCCGAGGGAAAAATTGTAGCAGATATTTCCTGGCTTCTACCCAACGTAAAGAGGATTGCACAGAGCATGTGCAGGGGAACGCCACCAGTGGGAGCACTGGAGCAGGACTAAGGGCATAGCAGTACTGTCCAAATCTGGTGGTTTTATGGACATGCCAGGTATCTAAATACATGGGATATGTCTTAGAGGTGGGATGCTCCAATTAGGCATCTCCCCAGCTAACCACCCTTGCTTTACCAGCTGAAGTACTCTCCTAATAGCCCAGATGTGTTATTGGGGCCGGGGGAGGAAATGAAGACATGAGAGAGAAATGTGCCTTGAAAGAGCCACGGGGAACCCCCAGTAGTGCTCCCTGGATAGAAGATTCCTTGTCAAGAACACACTGAAATGATCAGCTTCCTTGCAAATGATACTCGAGCACCTCTGTCTACCTGTGCTTTGCCAGGGAACACTCTTCCCACCGGTGATCTTTTCCTAACAGATTTCTTGGAGAGTAGTTACCAGTGCTTGCCAGCTGCTTTCCAGATATGGTTTCTGAGTAAAAGCTTCCCTTCCGGTGGGACAATAAGCCAGCAGAACCTGCTCCGGCATGGCACAGCACCGCAGGGAGTCTGCCCAACTATGTTCATCATGCAGAGGAGGTATCTGGACATCAGGAAGTACTGAGGTAATGTCCCCTGCTTAATCTTAGTTCTGGTGTGTGGGGCCATATGGTGTTATTCAGAGGCACTAATTACATGTTTAGGTGATCTTTTTCAGATAATAATTCAAAGACATTTGATGAACAGGTTCTCCAGTACACTTCCATAAATATCCCAAAGACGCTTTCTTCCTTCAACACTATTTTCATCTTCATTGAACATGTTTTTGTAGCTGTGAATTATTTCCTATGATTTCAATGCAAGAAACTTGCTAATTTTGCTGAAGCCACTGAGGGAAACCACTAAAAGGGTGTTTTACTTCCTACACCAAAGTCTGCAAGCCAGGAAATTTTAAACCTCATGAAGTTGGTGGCACACAATAGAAGTCTGGAGGGCTATGTTGATAAAAAGCCTGAATGAAGATAGGTTGCTATCTTTTCTCATTTTCCCATTAAACACTGAAGGCCTTATCTATCTACCTCATTTCTCCTAAAACGTTTGCAGAACAAACAGCAAGAAGGGTCTTTGAAAAGGGACTTGTTCTCAGAATGCTTTTAATTCTACAGGTTTGTTCATTTTTCTTAATATCTATTTAACTCAGATGTCTGAGGTTTCTTGCTTTCCCTGAAGAAGCTCCCAGTTCCCATCCCAAAAAAACTCTGAAGTGCTCTTCAGCAAGCCAGAACAGAGAAGATTTTACTTTTTTGACGGTTTGGGTTTTTTTAGTTTAAATTACTTGGTTAAGACTAAAATTTCTGGTCTGCTTCCTACGCGAGAAAACTGCCCAGAAGGACTGGGGGACACTTTCTAGGAGGGCATCTTTGCGGGGGAACTAACTCGGAGCAGCTGCTGGATTGCAGATCAAACCCTGGGAAAGGTCGCTAGCAATGGTTTTCCTGCATTCTCATCTAGAAGAGACAGCCCCCCAAAAGCACTCCCCGGCGCCTGCGTTTGCATGGCCGGGGGACCGGCAGCTCGGCGGCAGCTCGGCAGCAGAGGGCAGCAGGCGGCGGGCTGCGGGAGCCTGGTGCGGTGCCAGGCTCTTTGCAGCTGGGCTCTCTCTTCCCTCCCTCCGCCTCTCTCCACCTACCTGACCGGCCCCCGGGGTTCCCGCTGAGCGCCGCTGCAGAGCTCCGGCCGGGGCAGCGGGCAGGACGGGCAGGGCTGCCCGCACGGCGGCCGAGCGCATGGACATGTGAGTGTTGGGGACAGCTGGGGAGCGGGGACGCACAGCCACAGCTTTGGGGGGGGGGGGGAAGGGAACGCGGGGTTAGACCCTTCCAGGAAGGAGAGGAGGTCCAAGGGAATAAGCTCATGCTCACTGCCCCTCCATTAAAGCTTTGCTAGCACGTAGGGTTGAGGAAGAAGGCTCTTCTTGGACGGTGTTTCCATGAGATCTGGGCAGTGAGCGTGGTTTGGAGGAACACTGATAGTCCTGTTCCCCAGAGGGGAAGAGGAGCGATCTGCAGAATGAGAAAAAAAAATGAGGGCCAACTCTTGGAGGAGAGGGATTGAGGCATGACTGGGTAGAGGGCTGCCCAGGAAGCGCTGCAGGATTGCTCCTCAGCAAAGTGGACTTGAGCTCTTCGGACCCTCACCAAATGAACTGGGCAGGCATCATAAACCAGCAAAAACCAGAAATGGCCCACTGGCCGAGAGCCAAACTTCCCCTACTTTTAAGGGACCCAGCCCCATGACTGCTGGGAACAAGCAGACGTTGCTCAGGGAGTTCACCCGTGCTCCTTCAAACTGTTTCCTGGGTTAATGAATCTCTTTGTCTGGGTCACGATGCCTTGCTGGAACCTGGGTAGTGCTGGTATCTTCATTTCAGCTGTCTTCCTTGTTCCCGAGTGATCCAAGCCAGAAGTTGCACATGCAGCTAGGCCTCCCATGTTTGAATTCCATTAGGCAGTGCACAAGTCACTTGCGAAGTCTCCCCTGATTTTGGATGACATAATTTTGTGCAATATTGTCATTTACTTGCCATGTTCACAGGCACGTTCCATTTCTCCTGTGGGCCTTTGTCTTTTTTGGAGTAATCAGTTCCAGTCCAGCCCCAAGAAAGCTTTTTGGGGAGATCACATCCCCCGGTTATCCCAAGCCATATCCCAACAATAACATCAGCATCTGGGATATCCACATCCCGAAAGGCTACGTAGTAAAGCTGACCTTCAGATATTTTGACCTGGAGCCATCTGAGTCCTGCTTCTATGACTATGTTAAGGTATGTGCATAGATACCTTGGCCAAGGGGTGGCTGGAGATGGCAATCTAGTGTGTGCCACATGTGATGGCTCTTCATTTACCAGGCCTCCTCTCATGCTTCCCAGAAAGGAAAGGGAAGGAGTTACAGATAGAAATGGGTGGAGGAGGTACTGGCAACTCAGCGCTCAGTAATAGTGATGCATGGAACAGACTGAATCTCATAAGGCTACAGTGATTTCCCCTTAATGTTGACAGATCAAAGCAGACAAGAAGAACTTGGGCCGATACTGTGGCCAGCTTGGGTCAACCACAGGCAATCACCCAGGAAGAAAGGAGTTTGTATCTAAGGGGAACAGGATGCACCTGGCATTTCACTCTGATTTCTCCAATGAAGACAATGGCACAGTGATTCCCTACAGGGGCTTCCTGGCATATTACCAAGCCTTGGGTGAGTAGGCAATACCTTCAGCATACAGAATGAGCCTGTGTGCCTCCAACCAATTTTCCTCCTTCTCAGGCAAATAAAGAGAAGCTGTAAGCAAGGATATGGATCTCTGTACTTTCAGTGTACACCAGAGAGATTTAACACTTTCTTTTCCTTGTGCCTGCATCTTCTGTCTTCAGATCTTGATGAATGTGATCCTAACAACGCTGCTGAGGAAGATGAAAGGCCTCGGTGCCAGCACTTCTGCCACAACTATGTGGGTGGTTACTTCTGTTCTTGCCGGACTGGCTACCAGCTTCAGAGTGACCACCACTCCTGCAAAGGTAAATTGAAATTTTGAAAGAGCTGAGGGTTCCAGGGAAGGAGCCCATCAGCCAGGAAGGGTGGAAGAAGTGACTTAGAGAGCAGTTGACAGGGCTGCAGATGACACAGTTCCATAACTACCTTCTTCCTCTATACCAGCTGAGTGCAGCAGTGAGTTGTTCACAGAGGCATCTGGGTACATGAGCAGCCCTGAGTACCCCGAGCCCTATCCTGAAGACCTCCAGTGTAACTACAGCATCCGTCTGCAAAAGGGCCTGTCTATCATCCTCAAGTTCCTGGAACCCTTTGAGATTGATGACCACCAGCAAGTCCACTGTCCTTATGACCAGCTCAAGGTACTGGAGATTAGCAAACTCTACTTTCAGCCCTGCTACCAGACCTGGAAAGGAATTGCAGGGACACCACTATTGGGATGAGAAATATGGATCAGTACAAGGAGAATGCCCCAGGATGAAGGACTGAGCACTTCTCTTGTCCCTCCCTCAATGCACTTAATTACCATTGTCCTGAGGTCAGAGGCTCTGAGTCACAGGCTTCTGTGAGTGGGGCCAAAAAAATTGTCCTTCTTCCAGTTTTGATTTAATCTCAAGATTTGAAGGGGTCGATAGCTCTGATTCCCATGACAAGGGAGAAGCAGAGCTTGTAGTACGTCAGCCCTTTGTTCTGATCTGTCCGTGCAGATATCAGCAAAGATGGGTCAGACAACCAGCCCATTTCACTATCATAGGCACTGTGGCAAACCTGGTCTGGACTGAAATAGGGATACTGGTGCCGAGAGGTATGTGTGTTTCTGTCCCTGTGATAACATGTTTTCATCATCAGATCCAAGCACGAGGGAGGGAGATTGGTGAATTCTGTGGGAAGGAGTCACCTGGCAGCATTGAAACCAACAGCAATGAGGTGGACATACTCTTCTTCACAGATGAGTCAGGGTTCAGCCGTGGCTGGAAGATCCGCTATACCTCAGAGAGTAAGACATTTCTTCCCCAGAGGCTACTACAGCCTATCTACACAATTTGTGAATAACAACTTATATTGTCCCATTCTCTAACAGAAATACGGTGTCCACAGCCTGTCCCACGGGATCAGTTTACCATCATCAGAGACCTGCAGCCTGTGTATCAATTTCAGGACTACTTTGTTGTCAGCTGCAAGACTGGGTATAACCTCATGGAGGTAAGATCCCTTCTCCACTCCCTTTGGCCATATTCTGGCTTCTCTTCAGTTTGTGTAAGTCTTTCACCTTTCAGTAAAACTTTGGAGATTTCACTCATGGCAACCTCTTGCAATTTCTGTTTCTTCCTTGCTTCTATAGGCTTTCTTCCAGTGGTTTCTCCTTTCCTAGCTCCATTCCTTATACAGTCACTGTTTCACAAAACCCTTGTAGAAGATGAGAGACAAAGATCCCAGGAAGCATTGGTAAACAAGAATATCTCTTTGGAAAGATGTGAAATCAGACTTGAAGCAGGTGTTACCTGCCTCCCTTGCCATCCTATTGCCAGGATTGGGTAGCACCCCAGACTTGTCATGGCTTTATGCTTGCTGGCTGCTGCTACCTTGGCCTGCTATGAAGAATTTGCAGCCTGTGGCAAACACAGCACACAGGGAAGGCAGCAAAGGCTCCGTACAACCAACAGAGATATTTTTCTCTCCCATGCAGGGCAACCGAAAGCTGCTGTCCTTCACGGCTGTCTGCCAGGCTGATGGGACATGGCATCAATCCATGCCCCGATGTGAAAGTGAGTGACCTGAGAACGGAGATTATGCTCCCTGCTGTGGCTTTCCCCCCTCCCAAGAACACAGGGAGTTCAGCCTCTATGACTCAATTTGTCTGTGGCTATAGACTCATTTATATTCTTGTTAGAAGGACCTGCGGAGGTCCACTGTTGACTTTCATTATATTTTCTCACTTGCAAAAACTTAAGTGTTTTTCCTCCCTTACAAAAATGCATAAAATATCACTTAAAAAAAGGCTATAATGTTGTAACATCTAAAAGCAAAAGATCCCAGTCTGGGATCCATTTTGGAAAAACCTCTCTTCCCACTGTACTAACTGATCATTCATATCATGGCCTCAATCCAAGTCGAGCCGAGCCTAAACGTACAGGCAGTAAGGCTGTCTTTGATTCATCTCTTGTTTTTTCTTTTTTTTCTTCTTTGTAGTTGTGAACTGTGGCAGCCCTACAGAGCTGACCAATGGGGCATTCAGCTATGTTAACAAACCTGCAAACAACAACTACCAGTCAGTGATCACATACCGATGCAATGAGCCATATTACCACATTGTCACCGGAACAGGCGGTGGTGAGTCCTAATCCCACACAGACATTGAAATCTGTGCATGAAAAGCCCTGTCAGGTTTCCAGTTAGAATTGTCTCTGCTCCCCAGGCTTAGGGCTCACGCTTTCCTCCTGTGAAGGATCTCCAGTCTTTTATTGGCTCTGCAGCATAGCTCCTGAGGCTTGTTATCTCAGCCTATTCCCACCCTCCTTCATTCCCAGAGTCCATCACATCCCTCCTCCATGCTCTCCTTAACTTTTGCAGAAAGTCTTATTCTCTTATCTGTAGCTGTCATTTATTCTTCTCTAGTGGATTTCATTCTTCCACTGAAATTTGAGGCATAGACCCTGGGAATCACCAAAATTCTGAAACCTCACCACACCAGTCCAAGTTGCTACAGATGCAAATAAATAAACTCACACTCCACTCCACTGTAACACTGTTGGGAATATACCTCTCTGGAATATTGTTCAGCAGCGGAGACATCTGAGGGCTAAATAACATACATTCAGAAAAATCTATTTTTATGCAGCAGCTCAGAAAAATTAAGGCAACATTCAAAACCATTCACATGCCTTCTTTTTGCACCTGAGGCATTAGATGACACAGGAGCTTTGGTTGAAAGAACAGTATAAGGAGTCCATGATTTCCTTGCCTTGGCTGCTCATTTAGCCTCCACAAAAAAATGCAGGTTTTTAATCTGAATCAGTTCCTGGATATGGTTGCCAGTATGGACACACAGTTATGCAGCATGCCTGAGGGAGGTGACACGCTAGCACTGGGGCCAGGAGCAAGCAGCTAAGAAGTTCTTTAAGTTGGTCCTAATGTTGAATTTGATTATTCTTGCATCTGAGTTTAACTCCTTCATAAGGAGTTAGAGCTCCATCTCATCAGAAGGAAAAGCAGGAGCAAGTAAATATCAGCACCAGCCAAATTCTGATGAGGAGTCATCGTGATTTAGTCATTTCTGAAAGATAACAGCAAACACTTTCTTGGAATCATTTACTACAGTGTAAGATAAATTGTATATAAATTATTTTCAGTTACTGGCACAAACTCTTTAAGAAAAGCAAGAATGTTGGAGATAGTGGAGTTTGTGTTGAGAGGTGACATGCGAGTTAGCTGACCTGCGATACAGCCTCAGAAATAGATACTGAGAATGTACAGTAAATGACTCACCTTTTCCCTGTTTCTGGAACAAACCACCTTTTCCTACTCTTTGCAAACTACAGAGACCAGAAACTAAATCTATGTCTTTACTTCTTCCCTCCTTTCTTTGGGCTAAATAAGGTCAAACAGTGCTCTTGTAAGCACATGGACTAAGTTAAGACTTCACTCAGATGGCTCTTCAGGCTTTTCTTCTGCAGAAGCAGTGCCTGAGATTTACTGGTCCCCTGGAACTGAGGTGCTTCAAGATGTACATGCTATCCTGGATGGAGACATTCCAGACTATGCCACAGGCAGCTCTTCCTGGGAAAGGGTGCCTTTGGGATGGAAGGGCTGAGTGCAGCATGTGGGACATGTTGGAGAGAGGAACCCCTTGAAAATATTCTAATTCTATTCTTATTCTATTCTATTCTATTCTATTCTATTCTTCCCACCCCATGCCTACAGACCTGGGTCTCATCCACTTCCCTCTTATCCTACAGACACATTTACCTGCTCTCCTGAGGGAACCTGGGAGGATCGAGATGGCCAGGTGAGGATTCCTGCCTGCTTGCCAGGTCAGTAAAAAACTCTGACTTGTCTGGTGTTTACCAATTCATTCTTACATTCAGTACAAAACTGGGACAGCATGCAGGGAGGGGAGTGAGGATAATTGTATCAGTGAGGGAGGACAGAGAAATCTATCCAGGAAGGCAAAAATAAGGTGAAATGAAACAGTGATGGTGTAGGAAAGAGAGAGACAAGCCAGGACAACAAAGGGTGTTATGATCTCGCATTTTTCCACAGTGTGTGGGAAGCCGGTCCATCCTGTTACTGAAGTCCAGCGGATCTTGGGTGGCAAGGTAGCAAGGACAGGCAGTTTCCCTTGGCAGGCTCTGACTGGCATCCATGGACGAGGAGGTGGTGCGCTCCTGAGCGATCGCTGGATCCTGACCGCTGCCCACACCATCTTACCCAAAGGGGCAGGAGGGAACAATGTAAGCCTGGACCAGCTAGCAGAGGAGGCTAACGTCTTCCTTGGCCACATCCAGGTAGAAGAGCTCTACAAGATGGGTAACCACCCTGTACGTAGGATCTTTATCCATCCAGATTACAACCCTGTGGATGAGCACAACTTCAATGGGGACATAGCCCTGCTGGAGCTGAAACACCCAGTAACCCTGGGCCCTGCAGTACTGCCCATCTGCCTCCCAGATACTACCAACACCACGTTCTACATGGATGGGCACATGGGCTATGTGAGCGGCTTTGGTGTGGAGAAAAACTTTATTTCAAATAATTTGAAGTATGTGAGCCTACCAGCAGTTGCTCGAGAGAAGTGTCAGAATTGGCTGGACGGGAAGAAGAGAGATGTACCTATGGTTTTCTCTGAGAACATGTTCTGTGCTGGCTTCCTCACAGTCAAACAGGATACCTGCCAGGGGGATAGTGGGAGTGTCTTCACAGTGTTAGACACAGGAAGTGGTCGCTGGGTGGCTACCGGTATTGTTTCTTGGGGTATCGGCTGTGCCGAAGGTTATGGCTTCTACACCAAGATCCTCAACTATTTGGACTGGATCAAAGGGATAGTGAGGGAGGATAAGCTCTAAATGTTGCTGTCCTACTAGGTGAAGAATCACTGATAGCATATAAATTTCCAGACACAGCAAATCATATCTAAAGCTTTTGATTATGTCCCAAAGGCTCTTCAAACACACAGACCTTGTAACCTTCATCATAAGCACTTCTGAAAGCCCCCATACTGTTTGATGAATTATTGGTAGTACCATCATAACTTACTAAAGCTGGTGTACCATTGGCAGCTTGTGGGATGCTTTTGTGGGCTTTTCCAGATATTACTGGATGAAGCCTTAACAGTATCAGGAAACCTCATGACAGCAAACGTGTTATTGTTTGAAGTGCTGCTGATATCACCAGACTACTGCAGTCTACTTTTGTGTGGGAAGGTTGCAAGGCAGCAGACTTTCTTGAAGGATGTGGTACTTTGTTCTGAGTATAGCGTGCATATGCCCATTGGCATCAGTGAGATTCTATTAATAGTAAAATAATTGCTGGAGAAACCAGGTGTGTTATGTTCTTCTGTCTTTGTTTTTAACAACTGCTAAATATTCCCTATCGCTGAAAGCAACTTATGGGCTTTATATAGGGATTGCTTTACCTACCACTAAAGTGTTTCCAGTTCTGCAACGGTATGTGGCAGCCGTTCACCTGTCACAAAACTACCATTTTTTTACCCAGTCTGAAACTCTGGATGGCTTCAAGGGAGGCAAAAATAAGTTGTCTGTGTGACACCACATTCAAAGAACAGGGAAGACAACAACCAATCTCGTGGAGAAAAAAGCTCAGGAACCTTCACCGATCAGAATTTGAGGATGGATTTTTTTAATACTATATGAAATAAAGCTTTGACTGCAGGACAGCAGCTCTAAAATGGTGCTGACTCAGAGAAAAGATGACCCCTCTTGAGTTGGTATTCTCTGGAGTTGTCTCTTGACTAGTTTTGCTACTGCAGAACAACCTAGCTTTTTCTTGTGAGTCACTGAGGGAACTGAAGTCTGCAAGAGCTTGACAGGGGAACTCTGGAGCTAAGGTCATAGTTGCCTTCTTGCACTGTTTTCTGTGAGATCCAGCTCCAGATCTTCTCAGGTGTCAGTATCTCTCATTTGCTTTTGAGATAATATACCCTGGGGAGTGATCTATGAAATTGCACATCTGATATAAGTTCATCCATGATCTCCAGGGGTCAGAATTCTTTTGATTTTTCCCATTTGTATAGGCAAGAAAGGAGTATGAGAGGAAACAAAAGCACAGAAAAAGCCAAGATCTTGAGTTGTGCTGGAGCAACGGATAAACCCTAGTCTGCAGGAGGGAAGGGAGAATGAGGCATATGCAACTGGGAGGTATTCCAGGTGAAGAACAAGGAATTTCTGGGATGCTTAGTGAGTACAGGTGACAAGAACAACAAAATACCCAACTCTTCAGTCCTTGTAAAAATTGGGAAAAATTACTGAGAAGCCATCTTAAAGAATCTCCTGCTTTGCAGGAGACTAGGAGACTTTGGGAAGCTGAGGCATTGAGAATAGATGATTTGCCCAAAACCCCTATAGGAATCTGTGACCCTCCTATGAATAGCAATCCTAGCTAAGTAACTATCTTTCCTGTCTCCTATTCCTGGACAGTTCAGTCACATTTCTGTTTTCTTCTCTGCTGTCCTGAATTGATTTCAGCAGTTTGTCTTCCTGTCCTTTTCCAGAAGGATTGGAGTTAATCAGTGAGCTAGTGAGTAATCATGCAACACTGCTTGTCTGAGTGGCTTTGTGGTCATAGAAGCTAAGGAAATGCCTTACCTTAGTCTGAAGGTCACTTTCAGAACCTAAAATTGATTAATTTTCCCCAAATTGTACTTTCTTGAGCTAGTTCTGCTGCTGAAGTATCTATCACGTACCAAAACAGAAGGTTCCTAATAGCCAGACATAGCACTCTGTAAGATTTCCAGTGGTTTTGCTCAGATTACCCCAGATGTTTGGGCGTGTCTGTATGATTTATGAAATTCTAATACATTGTTACAGTGGCACAACTGCATCATTATTGTTTCTTTGCCCATGAATAGTCACCTCTTTGCACAAGAGGGACATGAGCTAAGATTGCAGCCTGGACTAGTTACCAGGGATGGCCACTTCCCTTTTGCACTCCAAAAGGTGAAATCTGAGATGAGTTCACATACTTAGCAACAAGAAGGAATGGCTATAAAACTACCTACTAGATTAAAGTTGGCACACAGATACAAAAGTAAGAAGCATTCAACATCCTGTGGGTCACAGTAAGATCCTTGGTTACTAGACCAACAATAAAATCACCTTTTGCTTGTTACACAAAATTGAAGGTGCTTGAGCTGAATCCAGGAATCTATATGAAACCTCCCAAAGGCTGCACACATCTTCCTCACCATTTACTAGAATCTCAGAGAAACTTAGGCTGGAAGAGGATGTCTCTAGTCCAATCCTGTGCTGACAGCAGGACTAACTTTGGAGCTTCAGGGCCTTGCCTGGGCAAGTTATGAAGATGTCCAGGGGCAGAATTCCCCAGTCTTTTATGGCACTTGTTCCAGTGCTGACCCACACCCTGAGAAAAAGCCCAACTGGAAATTCCCATATTGCGATTTGTGTCTATTGTCTCTTGTCCTGCCACTGTTCACCTTTCTGATGAGTTTTGCTCTGTGTACTCTCTAGCCCTCCTTTAGGTGTCTGAATACAGCAGTTATAACCCCCTCTTAGCTTCCTCCTTTTCAAGCTGAACAAATCCAGCTTCCTCCTTCTTTCATCATATGCCATCTGCACCAGTTCCCTGACTACTTCAGTGGAAGGATATCTGTGAGCAGTTCTGGAGCAGAAGACACCCCTAATACACATCAGGTGAACTTCTCCCACAACACTACCTTCCCGAAATCAAGCAAGATTTATTTCTTATCTAGCACAATAAAGTTGGAAAATAAAGACCTGAGGAGAGGTGAATGAAAGGATTTTGAAGATATCTCTTCTGCTCAGCTTGATTCAGAAGTCTGAAGTCCTCATTGCTGCTAGTGGTTGGCCAATGAGATCCAACCACCTCAGAAGAACTTCATAAAGACTCTTAGGTAGAGAGGTGAGGTAGCACAAGTTGCAGCTTGACAAAAGCTGGCAGCGTAGTGGGGCAAAATGTGACTAGACACTTACTTAATTTAGGGAGAATCAAGGAGAACTAAGTCTAGACTGAGAAGAAGAAAGACAATACACACACACATTGTGCACATTGCACAAAAAAACATTTTGGACATTCTTTAATGCTGTTAGATATTATGAACATACAGGAAATTCATAAATCAGAAACCAGGCTCTGAGCCTATGCTAGGAACCAACAGTTATTCTCTCTTATCTTCATTGAAATCTCCCTGTCAGGTCAGGCACAGCTAGGTCATCTCCAAGGGGGAAAAAATGGGATAGAAAAAAATATGAGGAAGCAGAAGAAGCCTTTTTACGCAGAATAGCATTTTCTCTTATGCTACTACGAGTGGAAGAAAGAGACTTTCCTTTCCCAGACATAATGACAGTGGGAGGAAGAGATACATATTCCTGACTCTCCACTCAGCACAGACACAATGAGTAGGCCCGTTACATACACAGAGTGAACAGGATCACAGCCAGCCTGAACACGTAACCATCCCATTCAGAAAGGGTGACTGTGCTGAAAAGAGAAAGATCTAATCCTGCCAAACTTCTGCATCCTCATGCTTGCTCATGGTCTCTGTAATCCAGTCCAAATAACGCACTACCTTTGTGTAAAGACCAAAGGTACCACATTTTGGTCCCCAGGAGATCAGCCCAGCCACATAGTACCGTCTCTCATCAAGAGGGTCTTGGATGGCATAGGCTCCACCACTATCCCCCTTACAGCTGTCCTTGTCACCACCAGCACAGATCATATTGTCAGTGAATCTGTAAGCACTGGAATCAGCAGAGCCCTCTGGTTTTACAGATCGGCACTTATCCATGTCCACCACGGGAATCTGTGCCTTCCAAAGATAAATAGGCAGTCTTCCTCTCTCTCTCTGGCCCCAGCCAGCAATGTAGCCGAGAGTCCCTTCTTGCAGCTCATACTCAGGTGATTTACCAGGAAGACAGAGCGGTGAAATATTTGGGCCCATCTTCACAGGATCCCTCAGCTTCAGTAGTGCGATATCATTATCAAAATCAGTCCTGCTTTCTATGGGCTGCTGCTTCCAATCAGGATGGATGAATGAAGCCTCTGGGATCAGTCGCTTGGCCTCCCGGTTCAGAGATTCTATACCAACATTGATCGTCCCAACAAACATGCTGGGCTTGTCGTACCCCTCCAGCACGTGAGCTGCAGTCATTACCCATCTGTCAGAGATGAGTACTCCACCTCCTCTTGGATAATCAAAATACACCTGCCAGGGAAAGTTGCCCTTTTCTGCACGGGTGCCTCCAAAAATCTTTGCTTTCTCTTGGATGGGATTACTAGGCACCCCACAGACTGGAAAGGAAAACAAAAAAGAGGAAACAGATGGGAGAATTAGCAGTTACAAATACGGGGTTCTTTAGTACTGCTAAAAAGCCCATAGTCCCCTCCTTCCTGTGTCCCCTAAATCATTCTTGATTCTGAGTAACTGATGTTTATATTCTATGTCATAGAATTTTCAACTAGTATTTAAATTCAAGCTTGAATTTTCAAGCGAAGCTCCTATCAACATTCAATTTAGGCTGAAAATACTCATCCTCAAATTCTTGTTCTGGAAAGCAGTTGTCACCCCACCAGTGTTGAGTATGTCAAAGCTCACAATTTAATTGCATTCTAGTTAGCATTTTTCCTTTGCTGAATTATGTCCTGTAGGCAAAGGGATTGTCTTTGAAAAAATACTTGCTTAAGTTCTGAGAAATATGACATTGCTCTTTAAAAATATATCTTTTTGTGAACTCCAGATAGTCTCAGGTTAAGTGTTCAGGTTTGTCAGTGAATTTTTACCATTTTTCCTCACCATTCTTTTAGTATGTAAAATCTTAAGCAGTGGATTAATGGAGATCTTATCTGTAGGACTTATGGGTGCAGAGATACTCCATGCTCTTTGAGTAAAATGTTCTGTAAGGTTTTGCAGAATATGAACACTAAGGGCATAAATAAGGATGGTCATTCTGACATAGCTTATCACATTGCCTTATTTACATTGAACCTTTAGTCATATAGTCAGAGATTAAGGAACTATAGCCAGTAGGTAGCTTCCAATTTAAATGAAGCAGAGTTTGTTAAAGAATGTCATGTAATCATAAAAATATTCAGGTTGAAAGGTACTTCTCGATGTCTCTAGTTCAACCTGTAGAACCCTAACTGCCCTTCCCCTGCCCTCCTAACGGCAAAGCCAGGTTGTTCAGGGGCTTTGACAGGTGACTTCTGATCATCTCCAAGTGTGGTGATTAGCCAGCCTCTCTGGACAACAGTTCCAGTGCTCTGGGGGAGCATTTTTCCTTAAATACAGTCAGAATTTCCTTTGTTGCAACTTGTGCCTGTCATTGTCTTTTATTGCTGTGTCTCACTGAGAAGACCCTGGCTTCATACTCTTTGTAATCTGCTCCTGGCTAGTAAATTCCCTGAGCTTTATCTTAGAATTTGCCTTTTGCACTGTGCACTTGTACAGTCCAAGTCACTGGCTGAGCTGGCCCTAAAGAGGGTTGAATCTTCTTCAGCTGGATCTTGTACTTTTCCAATGAGGATTTGGGTGTTTGGAGTAGTGAACAGGCATCTACAACTAGCCCTAGGCATGCTGCCTCCTCTGAAATGGTAAGCTGAACAGCATGCAGAATACATAGGATTTAAAATTCTCCCTGTCAGCTGCAAGTTAAGACCCAGCCATAACTATCAGCAGACAGGAGTACGGGTAGTACCCATGCACTCCCCTCCTCATTATCTCCCAAGTACACAAAGGGAGGACGAGAAGATCCTTGACAGGGATCTTGCTTGAGCTTTCAGACACAGTAAATGTAGCTGAATACTGAAGGACACATTAAAACTTAAGGGTTTAGGCTATGACTTCCAGTGAGAGTAGCAAAAGACCTATAGCGCTACATCTGTAGTGCCCAGTAGACAGCTGGGCACTGCAGCCAGGAGAGGTTTGAAGAGAAGCTACAGATCTCAGTGTAGGTTGGGAGGGAACAAAGACAGAAAGGTCCAGCATTGTTGGACATCTCTTTTGACCTGTCAGTCTTTTTGTTACCTGCAATGCAGACAGAGATTTAAAGCACTGAACAACTTGAAAATGTGCACATTTGAAGGTGGTGAAACTGGTGGAGAAACACACACTGATACTTGAAGAGGTCCTGTTATACCAGATGTCCTATTATGTTGCCCACTTTTGTTTCCAGTTTCTTTCTGCTGCCTCATCTGACCTTTCATTGGTACCCACAGCTTTCAAAAATACCCTGTCCAATGTGATTCAAACAACATAGAAAGGATCAACTCTACCTTCAGGCTTAACAATTTAAAAATGGAGAAATGGAACAAGCAGTGGTCTTCATATGCCACATGTACCTACACAATTTTTGGTAGTACCTGGGACACATTTTGGTAGCTTTGTTCCCATCTCTTCGTTGACCCATTCTCCACTGGCTGAGCACTGATACACCGCTTGGAAAACACAAGAAAAAAAAGTGCCATAGGATACAATCAAGATGAAGAGAGGGTAAGTAGCATTACTGTATAAGATGATGTATTAACCTTCTCATTTCCAAAGTAAGCACAGCTTGGTAAGCATTGCTGAGATCTCCCTAGAAGTATCCCACCAGGGTGCTTCTGCTCCTATTTTGGAGCGACCTCATCTAATAGATTTCTTGAGTCCTTTACTTCTCCACCAGAAACGTGTGTGAGCTGTGACAAAAATCTCCATGGTTCACACACCAGGCAAATGGAGAGAGGACTTGCTAATGTATTTGAGGCCAAGTACAGACATTATTAGGGTGCATTAAACACAAAGGCAACACACAGCTACTGCCTGCAACCCCACACCAATAAGAACTTTTTCCCATTCTTGAGCTGATGGGATATAATCCCAGCCCCATTATGATGCCAGTACTGTTTCTTAGGCCTTTGATCAAAGAAATATATTTGTGTAGCAGAGGTAATGCTTACCATCCCTTTTGTTTTCTAGGGTATAGTAAGGTGCATCACACTGATACCGGAAAGCAGCTTTGTACAGAGGCTCATGAAGTTCAGAGACATATACGGCCTGGGCATTGTCAATAGGAATGGGATCACCACAGTTCACAGCTGTAGAGAATAAACAAAACCGATCAAATATAATCAAAGGGGCATCCTCACCTAACAATATGATTATTCTGTGTAATGGGGAGCCATTCAGCTCCTCTGGTCCCTGTACAGTCATCAGTGCTCACCTCCTCTATCCCTTCAGCATGCTCACAACCCAGTCCTTCAGCATTCTCCTAATCTAGGGATATAGTGGATCTAGAGCCTAAAGACTCCATTCCAGTCTGCTTCCTACAATACACAGATGGGTCACTTACGAGCACAGCTGAAATGGGAGTTGCTCCATTCACCGTTGTCCTGACAGCTGGAGTGAAAAGTCATGATGCTGTCTCGTTGCTAGGGAAAAGAACACATCATCCATGTAAGTCACTGGCCATAAAATATATCTGACACAGGCACTCCAGTGGAGGGTCCTCAAAATGCTGCAGTGGCTGGAAGAAGTTTCCACTTACTGCAGCTGTGGTGACAACTTTGAATCCCCAAAGGTGATCAGGACATGTGATGGGAAATAGCATCATGAAGCTGCTGAGAGGGCCAGAAGGGATATATGTTTTTTTATGTAACTTACCCTCACAATTTCGTAGCCTTCCACACAGGTCACCTTCACATTGTCCTTGAAGATATACCTATCCTTCTTTGGGTCAAGAACAGAGTTGGGGATGACACTCGGAGGACAGGTTATAGCTTTGAAAAGATAAGTGGAAATCTGTGATTAACTGGTTCAAGATTTACTCTGCATCTAGCTCCCAACTTCTTTCTCCCCAGTGATTATTCTCCCTAGTAAACAGGCATCATCTGTTTACTCAATAGCAGCAGCTGTGAACATGTTAATATGCTGTTCTGCCATAATTCTGACCTGGGACAAATTCTCTCCCTAACTTAGCAGCAGAGGGAACACTTTTCCAAGCATTTACTCACGATCCCCATAGTAGCGTATTTTCCAGCCTTTGTGCTGTACTGCATGGTCTGTCTGGAAGATTATGTCAAGAATGTTGTTCCTAGTTTTGATTTCAGGAGGACCTGGGAATTTGCTGCCACAGTAGGGACCAAAATGCTGCTTTCCAGAGACAAGCTGGGAAAATCACAAACAAGAAGAAATGAGAAATACCAAACACATTCAGCGATATATTCAAATATCTATTCAGTATATACATCTCCAAATGTATTCCCCAGAAGTTCAAAAGGCAACATAGCTGACAATAAAGTTAAGCAGTCAGAGGGTCTTCTGAATATGAGGATTTTGAGGGGAGATTCAGACCATCCTGACTCCCTCCCTAAGCCCCACACCTACTGTTAAGCTGTCGTGGCAACTTCCTTTTGAGTCAGCTGGTTCCACATCGAAGTCGCCACTGCGTATGGTCAATGCCACAAAGTAGCCTCGCCTCAGAGCCACTCGGTACTCACACCGTGAGTTCTCTGAGTAGTGGTTGGGATAGTTGGGGCTGGTAATCTCCCCTGATGGTTCAGTGAAGACATTTCCACTGCAGTTCACTAGGATTAAGGAAGGAACACCGGTAGGATTCAGAAAACAAATGGTCCATGTATGAAGCTGACAAGCTTTCCCTCTTCCACTATATCTCCAGTCTCCCCAGTCACTTGCATTAACCATGTCACAGTATTACATCTTTCCAAGAAACTGAAACCAGGGCCATTCTCTACCCAAATAACCAGGGACTTCAAATTCTAGTGGCCTTTCTTTTTACCTTCCACCTGCAGTTTAGGCCCCCTTCCCTCATGCTCAAATCCTCCTATTATACTCCTTTCAACATGCACCATTTGTGACTTTGCAATTTTTTGATTCAAGCCAAGCAGCCTCTTGGCCATTTTTGTGTCTCTATTGAACTGCCCTGCTTTGTCAGAGATTAAAAGATTCACAGATAGCAGTATGCTAAGAAGGGTCTCCATCAGAGTCTTTAAAGAATGTAATTTAGTAGTTTCATCATTCTCTTGACACAAAAAAAGAAGAATGTTAAGAACATGTTAATAGAAATTCCCAAAATCATGGTCTACTGCCAGTTCAGATGTGCACTGGGATGGTTCTTTCCCCAAAATATACCTGTCACACCTGGTAGAGAAGGTCTTCCATGTACAATACCTCACTTGGCCTAAATTAACTCTTGCTGTTGACCATAGCTCATGTAGATCTCTTACCTCCACACGTTCTTTTATCCTCATAGAGGAAATAATCTGGTGGACAGGTACAGAAGTAACCTCCAATATAATTATTACAGTAATGACTGCAAGGTTCCTCCACAAAATCCGTGCACTCATCCAAGTCTGCAAGTGTGAAAAGATGAATCAGCCAAGATTAGGAGAGGGCCCTAAGGGCAGAAGGAAGATGAGAAAGTGAAGCAAACACTGGTGGACAACAAGGAAAAGGTATCTCTAAGACAGCATTTTTAGTGGCCATATTGGAAAGCAGCCCTGTCTGCTGGGGTCTCTTTAAAATAAGGCGTTCTTGTAAGGAAAACCCTTCTGTCAGCTTTCCTCCCCTGCTAGCCTGGACACTACAGAGATTCAGAGGAGGATGTTTTAACCTTACCTACTGCAACATAGTAGGCCGCAAAACCAGTGAAATGCTCTTCATTGGAAAAGTCTGATTGGAAGTTCATAGTGAGGGTGTTATAAGGGACATGAAATTCCTCCACAATTGACGAGCCAGGGGCTTGAGGTTTCTTCCGTCCACAAAGCACACCTTCAACATGACCACCAGCCAGGATCTGCAGAAGAATGCAGAATGGTCTCATCTCATTACTGTAATATGTGTAATTACCAACTCTTGAGCCTTTCAGCTTATAGGTGGCTAACCAAAGGCTCCTAAATTGCAGGCATTTATCACAACATTCAGGTAGATCTCCAAAGGCACAGCTATGTCACATAGCTAGCAGGAGGGACCAAGGCTGCTGTGTCATTCACCGAGCTGGCCAAGGGCGGAAGACAGCCAGACAAGGTACAGCTGAAGAGAGACCCTAGAAAACCAGTTTCATGCCATTTGTAAGACGCTTGAGGAGTGTTCCCTCCTACTGACTTCCCAGCTGTGAAATACCTGTCTTATTTTCTCAGATACAAATTAATCCAGAAAGTTCTCTGTTAACATCCTTTCCTCAGACCCACTTGTACAAAAAATCAACACTGTGGTTCAAAATGCCAAAACCAATCACCAATGGTCTGCAGAGCAGTCTAACAGGTTCATTGGTTTGTTGCAAAAGGACACATGCTTTTACAGCTCCCAGCAGAGCACATCCCTCCTACTGTCCCACATTGGTTCTTTTCCAAGGTCTCCTTCTGGTGCTGCATCTGATCTTATTGCCCCTTTTCACACATAACTTTGCCAGATAGGATGGTCTTGTTTCTCTCTGTTTGTGTGGAAATGTTTGATCTTTTGTGCCTTGTGGGTCAACATGGAGCAGAGCTAGTGGGTCTCTAAGTTTTAAGAAATCTGTGGTGCATTGATCATAGAAAACTGTGGTGCAATGGACCCCAGCACTTTATCTGAGTGCCCACTATCCACACAAAGATCTCTTGATTGTTTTTAACCTCCATCATTTCCAACCAATTTCTGATTGCATTAAATCATCTATGTCCAGTCATGGATTAATTCTGAATCATTTCAGGGACAGAAAAGCAATGCCCTGAGAAAATGGTCCTTTTATACCTATGGTGCACTGGCTAAGAATATGCCTTGCAATAGGGAGGTGTCACTGATGGCTAAGAAGGCTTTTCCTATGATTTTAGGAGAAACGTGGGAATGGGGGGGCATTCATGGAACAATCAGTTGGCAGGCAATGTTTATGTGGTTATGAGGCAAACTCAAATCAACTCAGTGACTGCTAGTGCCAATACATTCAGTCATTTGGCCTTCTTGGAGCTCAGAACAGGAAAGATGTGTCTATCTCCTCTTCCAGCCCTGATCTTTGTACACAGCTTTGCTGCTCTGTGCTCTACTCACTTTCTTGCCTTTTTCTCTCTTGAGGATGGGGACAGTACCTTCACAAAGTCATATTCGCAGTTCTGTGATGGTTCAAGATCCATATGTGTGAAATAAAGGCGAATGCCATATCCTGAAGGGACCTGGATTTCCCAAGATTTCTGCACATCGTTGGGATACACCTGGGGATAATTGGGTGATAAGATCTCACCATACATGGAGGCTGCATCAGCCCAGACAGGGAGACAGAAGAAGATTAGGTACCTATGGAAAGAGTAAGGAAGATGACATTGCAGTAGTCTTCTCTGTGCAGATATGCAGATATACAGTCCCCAGTGAAAAAGCTAGTCTTTGGCTGTACATAGCATGCAGCATACCTCCTGGCTTTGGAGTTTTAATGATCAACACTGTGGCTGTGTGGGTCTTGTCTTTCTCCTTTTGCTTTTCACACAGAAGGAGTATGACCTCAGTCATGTTATATGCTCCTTTCCAGCTCTGTAAGAGCTGGTAATGCTGCAGGAGTTGAACACAAGGGACTTAAGTGCTATTCCCTACTTCACTGCCTTATTCTGGAGGCTACCTGGGCTATAAACACATTCGGATTTGTGAATCTGTACAGTACTACAGGAAAAACACCTAATTTATAAAATGAAATTATTATTAAACCTGAGTTCCCCTTGGAGATTCAATAACTCACCACATCTGGAAAAAGCAGATCTTCCTTTCTGAAAACTTTCAGGACTTGGACTTTGGAGTTATGGTCTGGGACAAAAAACAATGTGATTGATTAATGTTGCCTGTGCTTCCGCATGTCTGCTAGGCAGGTCAAAGACCCTAAAACCCCAGCTTGTGGAGAATACGTCAACTTTTTGCCTCAAAATCAAGTTAATATCTGTGTTCCTTCCTGCATACAGCAACCCCAAGCATCAAGAAGGGATGTTAGGCTCTGTACTGACAAAATGGAGAGATTCTCTCTATCTTGGTGCTCACTGATACTCACGTCCTCCCCTTATGACCATCAGCATCTCCAAACACCATGTTGGTGTACAGCAAATTAAGAGAGAAAGCACCTCCCCCCACCCCAGGGTACCAAACCCATTCTTCCCAGCAACCCAAAAATTATGCTAAGACCCTGGGAGTGGGGAGCAACTTGTCCTGACTCTTCTAGCCATCAGACAGTGACACTCAGGAATATTTTCCTTTCCTATTGCTAATGCTTGCAATATTTACCTTCTCTCCCTAGTTCGTGTCTGGTTTTCTTCTCTCTTCCCTTCTCTTTTCTCTCTTTTTCTTTTTTCTTCCTGTTCACACCCTCCTCCAAACGTACCCAAGGCTGGGGGCTGGGGAAGAGTCCTCTAACTCGCAATATCGCAGCACCCTCTACCTGTGGGATGCGGCTTCCCAGCCTCCCCACTGGGGTGAGATGCTCGGCTTGCCGGCTGTCGGCAGGAAGGGGAATTTCCAGAACAAGTTGCACAATCCTGTTGGCTCTGGCTGCGCGGGAAAGCACACAGATTCTGGTCTCTATTAGGCATTTTCGGGAAATCAGATGACTTTCGGGAAAAGGGAACAGAGTTATCGGCTGCCTCCCCTCTCCCCCTCTCTTTTAAAAGCTAGGAACAAAATCCAAAGGGTGGAGAAAAGGGAGAGTCCACGTGAGAACTGGTCCACTTCTTTTGCATGGAAAAAAAATGTTTGACCATCCTGTCCAAAGACCACTTTGCCAGACTCCAGTCTGTTACTGCAACCTGGTGGCCACAGGGCTGCTGCCACTGCTCCTCATCTGATGCTTGAGAGACCCTTTTTTAGGGGGAAAAAAGGAAAAGATAGTGGCGTATTCAATATTGTGTTTCTCTGAGGCTACCAGCAGGAGTGCATTATTTTGCTGGTTTTTTGTTATGGGAACAGTCCTGTAAACAAGAACTTGACCAAAAACTCATAACTACCTCTTTATTTACTGAATGACCTTCATGTAAGAACAACTGTTCATCAGACTTAGCTCTGGAGCAAATTAGATCTAAAACCCTTACAGAAAGGAGTTTCAAGGCTTATGCCAGGTAGGACCCTTAATCCAGCCAGTGCCCACAAGCCAAGACCAAAATACCACTGTACAAGCTAAAAGACCTGTCACTAATTCTCTAGAAAACCCCTCCTCTTCCCAAACCAGCTACACCAGGACTGGACTATAAACAAAAACATAAAACGCTATTACAACCTCCACCTTTTACAATCAGCACAACGTGCTCTATAACTTGTTTTGGCCAGGAAAAAAATAATGCAAGTTTCAACAGGTCATAGGCACAGTGTGTTAGCAAAGGCCAACTGGAAGACTCGTTTATGTTGCCAAGGGAAACACCTACAGATGAATCATAACTTACTTCATTTAGTCAAGATAAAGGCTTTACCTGAAGAACATGCCTAGTCTGTTTTCTTTGTCAAACTGAGAATGGATAAAGAAAACAGCATGTCACTTCTGATGTCTCTGGGAGAACAGCATAATGTTTCTAACTGGAATTTTGAGAAGCAGGAAAACAGTGATGAAAGATACACAACAAATCATGGAGAGATGTGTTCTTCTCCGAACTGGGCAAAGTAAAGACCCTGCCAGTGACTCTTTAAGTCACAATTATATTTTAAAATGGGCATGGCAGAAGTCAAGCAAGTGTGGGCTGATATATTATACATGTCATTTCATGGCAAGGGAATTGTGTATTTTCATATAAACCTGACTCAACTTGTCTGTAGCAGTGGTAAATTAATATTTGTGTGAATATTAATAATTCTTCAGAAGACATAACTATTAATCAAAAAAAAAGATTGCTGAAGATAAATAAAAAGGTAGCTACATTTTATATGGCACATATCTGCATAATGCTAACTATTTATGCAGAAGACCAGTGATATTGATGTATATATTTACATTGAATACACATACAGCATTTGAATGCATTTGCCTAGATCTGTATTGTTTTTACAATTCATAAGATGAAACAGCTAGGTAATATATTTTACAATTCACTGAAACTATGCCAGAGATTATATTAAAATAATAATTTAAAAGTGGCAAAATCATACTATTAATGTTAATAAATGACAACATTAACTTTGTCAATGCAATATAATTCTGCTCAGAGGCACACGCATTCTCTTAAATTCCTAAATTACATGACCAGACACTACTTTTCCCAAATTACATAAGACAAAACTTTTCTTAAGATGACTCAGAGCTGCGTAGGGGTAACCTTTCTGCCAGATGTTATGAAGAGCAGTAGTGTTCCGGTTTTCATAAAATTGCCATCCAAAACAGGCTTGACTGGCTTGTCTTCCTCCAGGAAGTTGGGGGAAAAAAAGCTTTTCCTAAGTTCTTAAGGAAAGCCACACTTGCCCATTTGGAAACACTGAGTCAGTGCATAAAACAAAGGGAGTAAATATTAAAAGAGAAAACATAACATTAACTAGGTGAAATCTATTAGCAGGGAACCAAGGATACATAAGTAATAAATAAAATATCCTTGATCCACCAAGACCTCGGCAGTAATTTGTCTGTTTCCCATTCTGCCAATAAGAGGAGTCAGTGGATTTCTTGCATGCCATACTTCCCCACCTAGCTCTTGTGACCCAGACTGGTTTTGTTGCCACTGAGTAAATTCAGAGCCCTGGGTAAGCCCCAGGAAAGCCTGCGCTGGCTCAGAACTGATCGGTATAACCCACTAATTTCTACCTCTGCATACTGTACCAAGGGACTTTCACCAGAGCCTGTCCACCTCTTTTACTCCCTCCAGCACCAAGTCTGAATGCAAAGCTCCCACAGCCTCCCAGTAAATCCTGGGACTTGGGGCCATGCTGCTCCATGCACTGTACCACACTGCGATGCCTCTTCCCTTCTGGATTCCCTTCCTCTACACCCCTGGATGTAGCTTCAAGTGCCTGTAATTGTGAAGTACAGATGATGCCTGCACAGGTGATGTATCAACTTTCCTACAAAACAGAAGCCCTGTAGCCTTATTTGCACCCAAGGGCTTTTCCCTGTGGGTGAGGGGCTCTGATTCACAGCTGGAGATATCCTACCATGGGATAACTGGTGTGGGTTCTACCATGACCTTCCTAGGGTTTTCTATCCTCACTGCATGCATGGCTTCACCAGCGGTGAACCAGTGGCTGCACAGGAACAGTTTAGAGTTTTGTCTATCAGAGTAAAATGCTCCTAAATACTTACTTTAAACCACAAGGCTGTAAAGTGCAGTGGTGCAACAGCTGCCGTGAGAGGAAATGTGACATTTCTGCGGCAGGACCAGTAACTTCCAGGAGACAGCTAGCTTGGGCCAGTGGGAGTGACAAGATATTCCAGCATTCTCAGACACACCAGTCACTCCTGTCAGCCAGGGCAGAGCTGCCACACCACTACTGATGAGTGACGCAGGTACAGGTGAGGGACTCCCACATGTTTTCCCCAGCCTGAAGATAACGGCAGAGGCCCAGGCCACTGCCGAGGGCTGTCCACTGCAGCTCATCCTGGCAGCACAGAGAGGTGGCAGTGGAGCCAGCAAGGGTGGGAAGGCCTGGCCCTGGGGCAAAGCTCCACCTGGCCCTCCCAGCAACAGAATGGATGTCACTGGGGTGGTATGCCTGATGCTGCGCTCCCTGAGCCTCCCTAGGCAACCCCAGCATGTGTCAGTTATGTTGTGTCCAAGTTCACCCACCCTAAACAGCAGACAAGAACTGCAACTCCCTAATTTCGTGGAGGGGGACCAGGGAGTGGAGCCAGCAATGGCTGAAAAACAGGCTCTGACATCACATTTATTTGTGCAGTAATTTCCACACTGAAAGGGTGAACTGTTTTCAAGCATACCGTTCCCTCCCTATCTCAAACATCCACCAAGTCCCAGCTTCCTCCAACTCTCTCTGGTCTGTCACTCACCCACTATTCCACTTCTATGTCCATACTGGCCCCAAGGCCTCCTACCCACACTTCTGATGAAAAATTATTTTCATGTCTTCCCCTGCCTGCTTTTCCAAGCAGTCACCCTTCTCCCTCCATACTCCATCTCTTGGTAGTGGTGTTTCTTTCCCCACCCTCTCTGTGATCTTGGGAATCACACAGTGATTCCTAGCTGCAGACTTCAGTCAGATTTCATTTTATTCTGACTCATGCTTTTCTAGTATCTTCCCCCTTGCCATCAGTGTTCAACCCTAAACTGTAGTCCCACCCACTCCCCAGATAGACACCCTGCCCCCTAGTAGCCTGCTCCTCTCCCGTGGCCTTTTGAACCAGGATAAGCTCCTATGCCTGACTGGGAGAAGAGGCACTGGCAAGGCAGGGCGCAAGATTACTGTTTCATTTCATCAATGCAGGAAGAAATGGTCCTGCAAGGAAGGTCCTGCAAGAGCTCTTGAAGAACCATCTGGGGTTTTGTGCAGCTGTGGTCTGTGGGAAAGCTGCATGAATCACTGGAAGACAGTCAATAAAAATTAATTTGCAGAAGCTTTAGCATCTACATTCCCTTATTGCCACACTGAGCTCATATTAACTTTTAAGTTTCACACTAATACCGATGTAATGTGATGAAACCACAGTGTATCTTCAGGACAGTAAAGAAAGATTTTTGGTTACCCCCCACCCCAAGCATAGCACTACCCTGATTATTAAAAAAATAATAATAATGAAGAATAATGGTATGCATCATGATCAGAGTTTCAAAAGCAGCTACTATGCTCTGACCCGAAGTGGCTCTCTAGCATTTAATCTAAACAGGTCAAACATGGTAAACATTTCAAACACCCGAAAACAGAATCACAGGTTGGAAGGGACCTCAGGGATCATCTAGTCCAACCTTTCTAGGAAGAGCGCAGTCTAGACAAGATGGCCCAGCACCCTGTCCAGATGACTCTTGAAACTGTCCAATGTGGCCGAGTCAACCACTCCCCTGGGGAGACTGTTCCAATGGTTGACTGTTCTCATGTGAAAAATTTTCCTCTTGCGTCCAATTGGAATCTCCCCAAGAGCAACTTGTGTCCATTCCCCCTTGTCCTCTCCATGGGATTCCCTGTAAAATGGGAGTCTCCATCTTTTTTGTAGCTACCCCTTAAGTACTGGTACATTGTCATGAGATCCCCTCTAAGCATCCTTTTCTCAAGGCTGAACAAACCCAGTTCTCCCAGCCTATCCTCATATGGCAGACTTCCCAGTCCTTTGATCGTCTTGGTGGCCATTCTCTGGACCCCTTCCAGCCTGTCCACATCCTTTTTGTATAGCGGGGACCAGAACTGTACACAGTACTCCAGGTGTGGCCTGAAAAGCGCTGAGTAGAGTGGGATAATGACTTCTTTGTCTCTGCCAGTGATGCCCTTTTTGATGCAACCCAGTATCCTATTGGCCTTCTTGGCCGCAGCAGCACACTGTTCGCTCATGTTGAGCTTTCTGTCCACCAGGACACCCAGGTCCCTTTCCACAGAGCTGCTCTCCAGCCAGGTGGATCCCAGTCTGTGCTGCACTCCCGGATTATGTTTTCCCAGGCGCATGACCTTACACTTGTCCTTGTTGAACTTCATAAGGTTCTTGCTGGCCCACTCTTCCAGCCTATTCAGATCTTCCTGCAAAGCAGCTCTCCCTTCTGGAGTGTCTACTTCCCCACTCAATTTGGTGTCATCTGCAAATTTCATCAGGCTACACTTGATCCTGCAATGGAAACTGTTAAGCAATCTGAGGTGCAGATACTACTTCTGAAACCCTTCTCTGACAATAGGAAATTACAAAAGAAATAAATCTAAAAGTTAACATGCATTCTGTTTCACTATACATGTAGCTAACTGACCACAAGGGTATTTAAATACTACAGTATTTTCCTAAATTATTGTACAAATAGTGGACATTTCAAATAAGCTACTCTGTGCACAAAAAGAGTGTTTCATGGATTTGTTTCCTGAGCTATTCCAGAACACAAAGGACCTAGACAGAAGCTTGCCCAACCCAGCATACAGCCTCTAACTCTCACTTTTTCTGAAATCTCAGGTCAGTTTTGGATGGTCTGCTGGAGATCTGTGGGAGGACACCACCTGAGAAAGACTATTGTCCAAAGTCATTTTTGCTGCTACAGATGATGCCTCCAAAACCATATGGAGTACTTTGCATGAAACCCATGCCCACCAAGGCCTGTTCCCAGCAGGGGAGCCCACCCCACAGCCACACCATAACTTCATGGTCAAAGCTGCACGTAAGGTGGAGTAATCCTATGGGCCAGCACCAGCTAGGAGACCACAGGCTAAGGAGCAGCTCAGCAGAAGACATCCTGGGGACCCTGACACACCAGCCCATGATGCAGCCTTGTAGCACTGAAAGCAAAGAGCACACTGGGTGGCACAAACAACAGCATAGTCAAGAAGTGGAGAGGAGTGATTATTTCCCTCTGTATAGCACAGATAAAGTTGTATTTGGAATGCTGTGTTCATTATGGGCTCCCCAGCGCAAGAGAGCTGTGAACAAACTGGAAAGAGGCCAGTAGAAGACCACTGGATAGGTGACTAGTGCATTGATACTGAGGAATCTAGATTTGTTTAGCCTGGAAAAAGAGAAGGGCAAGGGGAGGCAATATTTTAGACTCGTTTTCTAAGTAAATGAGGTCTATGTGCGCATGTTGCCTGTCAGTCCCTCTCCCAGTGAGATTTGACGAGGAATGCGATCTAATAGGTGCTACTGCCTGAAGGGTGGTTGTAAACAACATGGAGTCAGACCCTCCCCAGGACAAGAAGCAATGGGCATAGCTTACAACAGAGGCAATTCAGAGTAAGGCATTGGCTTCCTAAGCCAGCGATTGTGGGTCCAACAGGAGAACCAGTGTGGGTTAAAGTACCCTCCTCAGTAGCAGACATGGAAGGAACATGATTCCAAAACCAAAAAACTTGTCAAAATTATATCAGGTGGTACAAGGGAAAGATAAAACTCTGTCAGCTTTCTTTGAACAACTATGTGAGGTGGCTAGGAAGTGGACAGATTTGGATCTGGAGAGAGAGATTGATGCACTAATGCTTGTGATATTGTCAGTGGGGCAGTTGATTCCCGATATTAGGAGAAAACTGCAAAAGCTAGAAGGAGCAGAGGCAAGATCTATGGAGAAGATGTTAGAGGTGACGTGGAAGGTGTATATTAATAGGGAGGAGAACGAGAAGAAGCGACAGGAAAAGGAGCAAATTAAGAAAGAGAATCACAGGGCTCAATTGCTGGCTGTAGCAGTAGCAGAAGGCAACCATAATAGTAAAAGGCGAAATGATGGGTATAGGTTAGATCGCCCTCCTGTGGGAAGAAGTATGAGGACCCCTGCTTTAGACCTGGGGAGAGCAAACCTTTGAATAACGATCAGTGCATTTTTTTGTAAACAAGAGAGGCAGTGGGAGAGGGAATACCCTTAGAAGCATTTTCAGATACATTTTCCAAGAAAACAGAAAAATCCCAAGATGGAAGAGCTCCTTACTTTGGGTCAAGATTCAGATTGACGGGGATCAGCGGATGAATCAAAAGTCTCTCCAACAGAACCCCTGGCTACCTTGAAGTTGGGGAATCATAAGACAGATTTTTTCAATAGATACAGGAGCAGCATGTTCAGTGTTAAATACCTGTATGGGTATTCTGAGTAAACAAAACATATCTATTATTGGGGCCACAGGCAAAAAGGAGGTAAGGCCTTTCTTCCAACCAATTAAGTGTGGAATTGGAAATGTAGTTTTTACTCACAAATTTTTATACGTATCTGAATGCCCGGTGCCCTTGATGGGAAGAGATTTATTGAGCAAATTAGATACGCAGATAACTTTTAAGAATGGAGAAGTGCAAGTATTAACACCTGAATCAAAAGCTGTGGAAGTAAGAATTTTTATGTTACAGAACGCACAAAGGCCAGAGGAAGAAATTCCTGCAGAAGTAGAGGATGCAGTAACACCCTTGGTATGGGCTGATGGAATCCTACTTCAGTCTAAATTGGTGGAACTAGTAAAAGTTGTCTTAAAATCTGGAACAAAGCTGGTAAGGCAAAAACAGTACCATATCAAGTGGAAGGCTAGGAAGGGGTTGGAAGGATTAATAATTAAATTTTTGGATTATGGATTATTGGTAGAGTGTGAATCAGAATATAACATTCTGATATTGCCAGTAAAAAAAAATGGCAAGGAATATAGATTCATTCAAGATTTAAGAGCTGTGAATTAAATTGTTAAAGATATTCACCAAGTAGTGGCTAATCCATATACCTTGCTGACAACCTTGAAGGAAAAGCATAAGTGGTTTACTGTACTTGGTCTCAAAGATGCCTTCTTCTGCATACCTCTAGACAAAGATAGCCAGGCGATATTTGCCTCTAAATGGGAAAGCCCCACCACTGCATGCGAAGCACAACTCACCTGGATGGTGCTACTTCAAGGGTTTAAGAATAGTCCTACAATATTTGACAATCAGCTGTCAAATGAGCTGGAACTATGGAAGAAGGAAAACCCAGAGAGAACAATACTGCAATATGCAAGTGACATTTTGTTGGCTGCAGAGTCTCGGAGAGAATGTCTACAAATGACTATAAGTCTGTTGAATTTCTTAGGAATAGCGTGTATCAAAGAGCAAAGCTCAGGTGCGAAAATAGACTGTGATTTATTTAGGTTTTGAGATTCCACAAGGACAACAGAGACTGGGAGCTGATAGAAAAGAAGTAATCTGCCAAAATCCAGAAACAAGAACTGTATGAGAGCTGAGGGCATTTCTGGGTATGTCTGGATGGTGCAGGCTGTGGATCCTCAATTATGGACTATTGGTAAAGCCCCTTTATGAAACCTTGAAGGGGTCAACAGAGAACTGCCTACTACGGACCCCTGAATGCCAAGTAGCTTTTAAGGACTTCAGAAAGGCTTTGATGTCAGCACCTGCATTGGGACTGCCTGATTTGTCTAAACCTTTTGAGTTATTTTTACATGAAAGACATCATCTTGCTTTGGGTGTGTTGACTCAAAGACTGGGAACCTGGAGAAGAGCTGTAGGGTATTTCTCTAAACAATTGGATAATGTGAGTAAAGGATGGCCAGGATGTTTGCATGCTGTAGCTGCAACTGTTCTTCTAATCCAAGAAGCTAGAAAATTAACAATAGGACAAAGAATGATGGTGTGTGTTCTGCATATGGTGGTTTCCATCTTAGAGCAAAAGGGGGGACATGGTTGACTCCAAGCCATATGCTCAAATATCAAGTTATCTTGTTGGAACAGGGTGACATGGAACTTAAAATCACCACAGCAATCAACCCAGCAATGTTTTTGAATTCAGAAGTAAGGGACTCTGAACCCTTGCACCATGACTGTCTGCAAACCATTGAACACGTATATTCCAGCAGGCAGGATTTAAGAGATGAACTCTTAACTAATCCTGATTTGGAGCTGTTTACAGATGGTAGCAGCTTCATACAAAATGGGAAATGGATGGCTGGATATGCAGTGGTTACAACTACACAGATAACAGAAGTTGGGGCCCTACCTATCAATGCGTCGGCCCAGAAGGTGGAACTAGTGGCATTAAGACAAGCCTTGAAGGTAGATGAAGGGAAAAAGGTAAATATATGGACTGACTCAAAATATGCATTTGGGATAGTCCATGTACATGAGGCTATCTGGAAAGAAAGAGGATTGCTGTCAACTCAAGGATCGCCTATTAAATACAAGGAAGAAATTCTCTAACTTCTACAGGATATTCAAAAACCTAAGGAAGTGGTGATAATACATTGCAAAGCACATCAGTTCAGACAAACTGCTGTAAATGTGGGTAATCAACTGGCTAACAAAACTGCTGAAGAGGTTGCTGAACAAGGCATCCTTGCATTGGTAACAGTAAAACAGGCGAAGCTCCCAAGTTTGAAACCTAACTATAGTGAGGCAGACCAAAAACTGGCATCATTGCTGAAAGCAACCACAGAGGGGGTTGGCTGATAACTGCCACAGGACGAGTCATTGTTACACCACAGGTAATGACTGAAATTATAAAGAAGGGACATGAGGAAACACACTGGGGTAGTGAGGCTATGATTTCTAGCCTTCAAAATTTATTATATGTGCGGGGTTGACTGGAATAGTAAAGTCTGTAATAGCAAAATGCCCCATTTGTCTAAAAAATAATTCCATGAACAGGAAAAGAACCCTGACCCCAGGGATCACTAAGCAAGGAAATTCCTCCAGAGAGTATTGGAAAATTGATTTTTCTGAGTTACCAAAACAAAAAGGTTATAGATATTTCCTGGTATTGATTGATACCTTCTCAGAATGGCCAGAAGCTTTTCCCTGTTGCACCAACAAAGCTATGGAAGTAACTAAGTTATTACTTAACTTGTTATTATAATAATCTTGGTAACTTGTATATTAATGCAATGTATTCCTATGATTAGAAACCTGTGTGAGTCAAAATACATAAAGTATTGAGATCTAATGAGACAGAGAAATCTCAAAAGGGGGGAATTGTTATAAGGGGCCTCAGGCAAGAATGCACACAAGGACATAATTTTCGCAAGTGTGATCAGCACATCCCGAAGGGGTACAAACCTAGCAGCAGATGCCAGTTGAGACCAAGATAAAGGAAACTAAGAACATCTGCACCTAGATAAGAGTCAGAGCACCATTTGAAACCGACACCTCTTGCAACACACTGCGAATGAATATGTATAACTATTCCAGGAAATCTAATGCATATGTATATAACTGAGCAGTATAAGCTTTGTCTGTCATGACTTGTGGCATGAACACTAGGAGGAATTATCCCCCGTGCAGCCGGCGCTGTAATAAAGAATGCCTGCTTCTCAATGCTACACTGATGTTAATGAGTTTTATTCCCGCTTTTGGTGACAATATGGATAAAAATACTTCCCCCAAAGCATGATTCAGGTGCCCAGGGAGTCTGGGAGCTCTCCACTCATGAAAATGTACAGCAGTTGCTCGGACAAAGCCCTGAGTAATGTGATCCAGCTTTGGAGTCCTGCTTGTAACCAGGGATTTGGATCAGAGACCTCCAGAGGACCATTCTCATATACACCTTTGTATGAGTCTCTGCCCCTCCAGTGAAGTCTGGGCAATACCACCCACCTGAATGACACAGCAGGAAAATGATAACAAAAACAAAGGGAAGAGGATCACATCCATTGCACCTGAAGCTTTTGCTGGGAAGAAGGTCACGTGCAGTCATGGATCTCTGCATGAAGGGACACACCTAAGAGATGGTCCTCCAATGGATGAGTTACGAGGAGGCTGTGTAGGCAGAGCTGCTCAGTGAGTACTAAGAGCTGGGTGCAACAGGGACAGGAGCTGCCGTAACATCTGGTATGGGAAGCGGGTCCCTCTGGGACAAAAAGCCAAGGACCAGGAGCCACTGGGGTGGCAGGACCCAGCAACACTAGGGAGGCTCAGTAGCACAACTAGTCCCCAGCCAGCATAGCAGCACCACAAGTCAAGACCAAGGGCCAGGGCAAGGGCCAGGGCCTGCCCTTAACTCACTCGCACGACCGTTGCTTCCGCGCGCCTCGTGCCCGCGAATAACCCCCGCCCTGCCCCATCCTCTACCCCTCCCTACCCGGCTCTCGCGTGTCCCGCCACAGCCAATGGGGAGGCGGGCTCCGCCTCCCCTGCCTGGCCCCGCCCCACCACCGCCCAGACCGAGCCCCGCCTCGGAAGCGCTTTCTCCAATCATTGGCCAGCGGGGACTGCCCGCCGGCACCGCCCACTCGCGGGGTAACCTTTGCCTCAGTGAGCGCAGGGCCCTGCCCCGCTGCCACGGGCTGTCCAATCGGAGGCGCTGTGGGGGCGTGGCCGGCCCGGTGCAGCCAATGGGCGCGGAGGGGGCCGCGAGCGGTGCGGGGGCCGCGGTGGCTGGTGCCGCTGCCGGGTTCGAGGAGCGACCGGCCGGCGGGGCGGCCGGGGGAGAAGATGGCGGTGGCGGGGTCCGGCTGGGGCCTGGCCCAGCTGGCGGAGGCCCTGGGTTCGTCGGAGCAGGCACTGCGCCTCATCGTGTCCATCCTGATGGGTAAGGGAGGGCAGAGGGCGCGGCGGTCGGGGGTGACGGCTCTGGCGCCGCCGTGGGGCCGGGCGACCCCGCCACTCCGCCGCCGTGCCGTGCCGCGCGGGGGCTGTGGCCGCGTCCGGGTCCGGGCAGCGCCGTGTCGCCTCGGAGCCGCACCTGTGTCAGCACCGCCGTGTCAGGCCACGTGTGCGCGCGGAGCCGGCGGGCGGGCGGGGGAGTGGGGGAACCCCTCGCCGCCACCCGCCCCGCCCCGCCACGGCCCGACCCGGCGGCCGGAGGGTAACCTGTGTCTGGCTTGTGCCGCGGGGCGGCGGCGGGTTCGGGACGTGCCTCGCAGCAGCTGCGGGGTTGGGAGCCCCGGGCGCCCCCCCGGCTCTCGCCGGGGACAGGGGGAGCCCGCTGGGAAGCGGGGCTGGCGAGGCGGGCGGTGTCCCCGCAGCGGGGGGGAAGGGGGAGCGGCGCCAGCAGGCTGCCTGTGAGCGGGGTGCAGGCACCCCGCGTCCTGGGGCGAAGCGGGGAGCCGGGCTGCGGGACCTGCGGAGCCAGCCGCTGCGGTGCTGGCGCCCGGCGTGCTGCTGCCAGGCGGGTCCGGCTTGGGTCTGCGTCGTGAGCGCTGCTTTGGGCGCAAGAACTTTGTTTGCAGTTGTCCCTCTGTCTTTGCGCGAGTGCCAGGTGCTGCATGTGCATCAGATTCCCCGTGTGCGTGTGTCGGGAGGGGTGTACACTTAGGAATCTCCACAACCCTTCTGAGATGCCGCCCCCTCCGAGTGCAGGGGAGCTCCCTGCCAAGAGACATTATTAGTATCTGCACCAATCGTGGAGCTATGCGGGAGTGGCATGCCATCAGGGGGACTGCCAGGTAGGGTGAGCAAAACCTGCTAGCTGAGTGGCTACAAGGCGTGGGATGTTGTGCTGCGCTCCACCTGCAACTTGAAGCATGTTGCAGAACACATGCTGTTTATGCTTATCTAAACATGAGATCGTTAAGTCGCGTGTAAAATGGTTAGGGCAGGGCTATAGAGTTACAATGTGGGCTAACAATTGAGCAGGAGGTTATAGCCCCCAAAACATTAATTCAAGTATATGTATACATGCTGTCTACATAAACCTCTGCGGATGCCTGATGAAACTTTGGGTTTTGAAAGCTTTTGGTAGTGCAGTCACCTAGCAGGTAGGAAATACAAACTTTTCTCTGAACTTAAAAGTATATTTGAAGTACAGCTGCTACAGTGCGATCTGTCCAAATAAAGTTCCTTTGGCTGTCTAAAAGTATAATTTTTAAAAAAGGATGCAAGAAAAGTTCTGTCACTTCATAACTCTGGTCTGGACCAGACTTATTTCTGCCTGATTTAATCTATGATATATAAAGTCAAACTGAACCAAAACATTCTTCACCTCAAGAGTAGATATAGAGGATTAAACTGACTATAATTTTGAACTTAACTTACAAGTTAGTTAATCTAAACTTCTTCTATAAAGAAAAAAGTAATAAGAAACATACAGGACACGCATATAAGTCAGCATGAATTAATCTAGCAGGTCCTCACAGGTGAATGGGAAAAGTCCTGCTTTCCTTTCTCCCACATCTATCTCTGGTACTATAATTACGGTCTGGTTGAATTTACTTGCCTGACAGAAACTTAAACCAGAAAAAGCAGATAGTTTACTGCTAGGTTAGTCAACTGAACCAACCATGGGACTAGTCAAACAAGTACTGATGCAGAAAAGGTGTTAGAAAGTGTGTGTGGAGGCAGATGCATACAGTAGAGTGATGCCTTTGCAGAATGCACCTTCAACATACTCTGAGTTTCTTCTTCCTTCTTACTAGCAGTAAGGTAGAACAGGACATTAGAAAGCTGTTTACTGCTTGGTGTCCTAAGGGTGAGCATACCACTTACTTAAAATGAACAACAGATACTCATATCTTAATGGTAAGAAGAGATGCTCACTGCAGTCTCATTAAGGACTCATTAAGTCCAAGACTTGTGTGTGTTGTTAGAAACATTCAATGTATTGTGTCGATGCCAAGCCACCAAGACGGCAGTGACTCTTCCTGAGGTAGGCCACCATCTATTTTGCATAAAGTCTTAATGGATCTTTATTATTTGTATTAAAAGTCTGGGGATCGGGGACTGGGAATCCACTCACGTCTTTCCCCTGCATACCTGAAATGTTTACCAAACCAGGAGGCTAGAGCTGCACGTTTCCTTGTCCTTTCTCCCTTGCTCAGTATCTCTTAATTACATAGAATTGAAGCATAACTCCAGACAGAAGGCTTAAAGGCATGCAAAACAGCCTTGCCTCCAGTTTGGTACTCTTGCAGGTCATGTGGATTGAACCACTCAGGCAGAGGGTATTGACTCCAGCTTTCCTGCTTAATGAATGGGTAGTAAAGCATTATACCATTACATTAAAAGGAAGTACCAAGCACCACTCCAGAGGAGAGTGAGAAGAGTTCCTTAACCCAGCACTAGCATGAAAAGAAGTGTTCATTTAATTGCAGCTTAGCTTGCAATCCTTTTTATGTGACTGAAAGCCTTAAGCCTGTTGGTAATGCAACTAGCGCTGATGGCCATTTCATAGGATGGCATGCAGTATAAATGAAAGGTGTTTCTAAAAGCTGGAAATGGCATTAGGACAGGCAAGGTATGGCTTTTCCTTCACTTCCTCCATTTTAGGTGTTTGCCTAGATTCAGGAAGAAAATAATTTTTATTGGCTGCAGCTAATACTGCTGAATTATTTCAGAACAAGACCGTGTGGATGAAGCACGGTACTCTGTTCCAAAGATGGATTGAAAAGTTGTTGCTTATTTCTCCCTCTCTGATGCAGTTTACTGTCTACACTGTGCAGCTCTACTGCGACAACTGTTTCTAAGGTTTCGCTGTTCAGGAGATCACCAGAAACTGGTAAAAATAGACTTCTGCAAAAGAGGAAGAATCACAAAGGATTTTGCAACTTCTTACATTAATTTCCGGAGAAAGCTGAATTACTGTTGAAAAAATAGTCTGAATGGACTCTCTTGGTTCAGAATAAGTGTGTTCACTTAGTCATGATCTGAAATAACCAAAAGAGATCATTTAAAACTGTTAACATTCTGCCACTAATGAAAAAAAAATTAAATACAGGGGAGAACAAGAGAAGGACAAAGGAGGAAGAGCAACTAAGAACAAAATTTGGAATAGTCCTAAAGGGCGCCGTGTTTTCTCAGTGAACAAATTAAGATTGTAACAGCACACTGCTGAGTATATTATGGGGATTTTAGTCACAGCTTTGTATTTAAATCAGAGACACCTTTTATACATCCTGCAATTTTGAAGCAAAACATACAGCTGGCATAGAGTCCATTACTCAGATTGTACAAGATTAAAACTTACTTCAGACTTCCTGTCTGTGAAAATTTGCATAAATGACTTTTGAGGAAATTAGGCTGCAATTTGGTGATATTATCAACAGCAGCAATACTTGAAGTATAGTTCTGGACCCTGTCATTTTAAAAAATGTGGTATGTCCAGTACATGAATGTCTGTCAGTCATAGGAAAATGTCTTTTTAGAGATGTACTCTACCTTGCGTTTTTCAGTAGGTCCAGGGCCCAGTGATCTCCCAGGAGAAACTCTGTCTTTAGGTCAACATGGAAGACACCAACGGTCTTGGCTCCATACCTAAAGAGTTACTTTCTGGTTGGCCGGACTAAGCAGTCTGAACCAATGCTGTCCTGGCCTCCTGGAAGAGAAAGGGAGGGAGCCCCTCCAGTAGTGCAGAGGAGAGAGAAGCGTTTATGTGCTGCTGCTCTCGTCCTCCCATGAGAGGAGACATTTTTTTCCTGCTGTCACTGCTCAAAGTGTAAGCCAGGATACAGAATGCCTTGTGGCGCTGTGTATTTAAGACTTTAGGTTGTTCTTATTTCTTGTATGGCTGTGTAATCCCAAAGAATTAAGGATGTTTGTCTGACCGTGCTATTACACAGTGTCTTGCAAGCTGCCTGGCATGTTCTGCTGCATAATATGGAGGGGGGCCAACATACTGTTCACAGCCCTGAGCCAGAACTGACCCTGCTGATCTGCCCAGACCTGCCAGGGAAAGCACTGGGGAACTGTTCCCTCATCTACAGCCATAGCAGTGACAGGCAGAAAGTAACACGTTCCTACTGAATAGGTGCCAGAAACTAGCTGCTTTGCTTGCAAGTGGCCTTATCTCCTCCTCTTCTACCTCTCACCGATTGTTTTTTACATCCTCTGCTTATTCCTGTTCTCTGCCTCCTGGATTTTTAGGGTCAGGGAAATTCTTCCTCTGGTCACCCATAGCTGATGACTTATCCCAAAGCAAGACCCCAGCTAGCCAGCCAAGCAAGAACCTTACTGAAGGGGAGGCAAACAACTGGTTTTAATGGGGAAGAGATGGGAGAAGTTATAAGAGTCAGCACCATCCTCTCACAGGTGCTAAAACCAGCCCTGTCTCAAGTGCTGCCTTTTTTAAACTCTTAACTTCAAATACATCTTATTCCTTAAATAATTAAAAAAAAAAAGAATGCTGCGTAAGGCTACACACTGACTGTGTCTACATTAGCAAGTGAAATGGAGTAGATCTGTAGAACAGACTAGTTTGTATGCAGTACCTGATGTCCTCGCTTCATGGGTTTTGGGCATTTACTTTGGATTTGCTTCAGTCTGGTCATACAGACTGAGCACCCATTGGTATGCATTTTCAGTTCAGTTTCATCTGACCTGAGTCACGTGCTTTGAGATGGTTCTGCTATGCAAACTAAAGCACCGTAGGTGGACTTCAAAAGTACACTCCTGAACTGAATTAATATACTCATGTATAGGTACTCAGTGTTAAACAAGGTGTGGGACTTTTGTGGTGTTACAGACAGAAAAAGAGAATACCTTTGAAGTCAAAATATTAGGTAAGGCTTTTATATTATAATATGACTTGCCTGTTCCCCTTCCTTTTACTTTTAGCATTCTCATAAGAAAATGGAGACAATTGATCTACTGGGTGTTAGCAAAGGTAGAGTTAACTGATCAGCAAAAGGGAGAAGAAGAAAAATAGTCTGATCTGCTTTCTTGAAGGTGAAACAAAGCTAACGCATATAAAAGGGAAAATAAAGGGATCAGAGGTTAAAAGAATGTTTCTGGTGTTCTTATTTGCAGCCTTATCTCCAGAAAAAGACAGGCATCTTAATCACCCATTCCAGAAGATGGCAAACTTGACTGCGCTATTTTTGCTTGGAATTAGTAGAACTTTCCTCCTGCCTAATCCAGCTTCTTGATCGTTTACTTCTTTTGCTCAGTTAGACTCTTTTACCTGTGGATGACCTGGGCATTGTGCAGTGGCCCATCACTCTCCCAGATGGCTGTGGTGAAGAAGCTGACATCCTTTCCTTCCAGTGCCAGGGTTCCCTTAGCCAGAGGTCATCCTCTTTTTCCTGTGAAGTTAAAAAAATAAAAAGGAGGAATTTACCATCAGCAGCTAATTTGTCTCTTTTATCAGTTGCTAATTACCTTCTATAGAAAGTCTATCTAGAGGCAAAAATCAGCTCTGCATGCAGACTGCTTTTCGACTCCATGGTGCATAGAGAAGAATTACCTCGGATCAGGAGGTCATCTTCTGTTTTCTCCAAGAGTATTTCAGCTGATTGCCCGCCTTGGTCCACTCCGCCTGAGGGATCATTCAAAGAGGAGTTTGGCACACTGGTGAGCTGCTGTGCAGGGTCCCTCGGCAGCAAGAAGCAGGGACTCCAGTCCTCTTGCTTCTGAATGGCAAAAGCAAAGCAGCGTGGCATCCTGCCGCTGACATATCCAAATGTGACAGCAAGCTTGCCAGGTGACAACGGTAACTTCAAAAACTGCTCTCCTGCTTTTGCTGTGCTAATTCAGGCTGCTTCAAGAACACCGTAGTGGAGTTATTGGTAGGAATAGCTCATTATTTAATAGATAATTTACAAGTGTTCAGAAATGCAGAGGCCGTTTGAGAGTTAAAGTTTATATCTGCAGTGTGGAACTGGCCCAGTTGTAAAACTGAGAAAATTACCTTGTGAGCAGCAAAACTGTAACTAAATTGCAGTCCAGAGTACTAGCAAGTTGCTCTGGATATCAGAAGAATTTAGGCTGACCTTGTGACTTTTGAACTGGAGCAGCACCCGTGTAGTACAAAACCAGGATTTACATTTGTGCTTTCTAAA
This sequence comes from Phalacrocorax aristotelis, assembly GCF_949628215.1. NCBI lineage: Eukaryota > Metazoa > Chordata > Aves > Suliformes > Phalacrocoracidae > Phalacrocorax > Phalacrocorax aristotelis. Next base: position 132,857,353 of record NC_134276.1, on the reverse strand, counting down.
AACATATATGCTGTGCATACTAGTAGCTTTCTATTTGCAAGGGCTCATGATTCCTTCTCCTTCAGAGCAGCATTACCCAAACCACAATATGATCTCCTGTGTAGAACTAGAAAGGGGTACGGGTGACAAGTGAGACAGGCCTTTTAAAGAGTAGGAACACTAGTTGGGGGTGGGAGAAAATAGGTAATATTTCTGACTTTTAGAAACTTGAGGTACTTCATAGTATTCAGTCATAATTTAATTCTGTCTAAAGCAATGGCTGGAGCCAAAAAACTGTTTGGGTTTTTTATTATGAATATGGAATGTTTTGCAAGATTGTACTTATTTTTGAGAGTGGGAAATCCTTGAAAGTGCAGTTTTAAAACTGTGTCGACAAACAGCAATGAATTTTGCTTTGCCTATGTTTCTGATCTGATCTTTCTGCCCCTTTCTCAAAAGGGGGAAAGATTTCTCCACAGTAAACCTCAGTATTTTAACTTTAAATCTAAATTGATGGTAACACTTTATATTTTTTTTACCACTTTCCATTTCACAAATCTGTTGTCAGTTGTTAATATGTTTATTAAACTTTAGCAGGAAAATTGACATGTGAAAAAAGAATCCCCCTCTATGTTTGTGTGTATAAGGCTGATAGGCAATACTACTTACCTTTTTTAACTTTTTTAAAATCATGTGAATGTGCTCTAATTCTTTGAATTACTCCTGTATCCCCAGAGAATCCATGTGGTGAACTCTGCCAATTTTCTCTTTCCCCCTCAGCTGGCATTCGGGGACGGCAGAGGCACATACCTCTGATTCTGGTGTTGGAACAGGAAGGGAAAGGGACAGCTTGGGTAAGGCATTTTGTAGGGGGATTTGGAGCCACTGCTGTGGAAGGGAAGAGCAAGCTGGATGAGTGTGCAGGGGTGAGGTTGCCAGGCTCGGCGGGTGAGGGGCTGTGGTATGTGGGGCTGGCTGGCTGCTCAGACTGAGAAGGCAGCCCATGGTGTGGAAAGCGGCACAGGACACAAAAGGAGGAAGGAACAGGAACGGCGAGGCAGGGAAGACTGAAAGAGGGGTGGCAAGAGGCTGAGGAAATGGGGAGCAGCAACTCAGTTTCAGGAAGCAGCAGGTACACACCTCGGCTCAGTAGAGCCTGCCACCTTCCGGGATCTAGAAGGGAGCCCAAAAGTCCCAAACTCCGGGGCTCCCTCCCAAGGGATTTGCAGGGGACAGGAAAGACCTTGAAATGGCTCGTTACGCCTCAGCCCAGTAGCACTGACTGCAATATGTGTATTTTATGTAATATGACAGAGTTTTTCCTTTCCTGTCACAGTAGTGACTAGGTTTGGCCTTGCTTATTGGAAACCTTTCATCTGTCAAACACTCTCGGCAAACTATGCATCTCATCACCTTTTATTATTGCTTCATATAAAACGTGACTACCCACTGCTACTATTACTCCATTAGTGCAAGTAGCAGAGATCTATCCACTGCTACAGATTTCTGCTAGGCTAATAAGTGGCATGGATGCCAGTGTTGTGGTGTGTGATGAATTTTTTATTTTTTTTTTTGGTTTTTAATCAGGATAAAAGAGCACAAGCGTGCAAAGTAAAGTAATAAGTTATAAAATGACAGAATTAGAGTTGCTTCTGCTATCCCAATTCAGCTCGTTGTGCACGTGCTTTAGAAACACTAATTGTGTGAACAGACTTCACATACTCATGAGATGGACAATGCTTCCTGTGTTAATATGTATTAAAACATAATATATTTATTGTCTAATATGTGGCAATGTTTATTGCATGCTATGTGAACCTCACCTAAACGGCAATTTAATTTACTCATGGATTTCTGTATGGCACTTCTCACCATACTTACTACCAGAGTGTTTCACAAATGTTTGCTTCTCAGTAGAGCCACAGATTATTCATCTGGAGGCATTCTTAAATTAGACTGGGAGCTAACATACAGAAAATGCAAGGAAAAAAACTCATTCCACTTATCTTAGCTGTTCCATATGAAATGCTTCTGACTTTGATTTTTTTTTTCTAAACTACTACATGTGTATTCCCTGTGGATTTAGTTGCAGCTTTGTATGCCCAGTACTTCACCAATCAGCTGCAAATCTGAAGTTAGAGAGTTAGAAAAGAAGGGGTATATTACTGGAGGTCACTTGGGGAAATCTGGGGTTAAAGTAGGTCAGCATCATGTAAGAACTCATTGAGGTGGGAGCAGGGATTGAATATTACAGGATAATGTAATGGTATTAACCATAAAATTCTTTCCCCCCCTTTTTTATTTTTAAATCTAGCTTCTTGCCACATACACTGTAATTGTCACAGAATTTGGAAATTAATTAGAGACTAAAGTCTGATTCATGTATTTCAGCATTATCCATCTCACGTATTGAATGAGGCCAGAAAACTGTAAGCCTGGAATTTCTTGCACTTCAATGTCAACTTTGATATAAGTTCCTGTCAAAGTATTTTCTTCTGTATAATACAAAGAGTAAATCATCTGGCATCTATCCCCGGCAGGTGGAAATACAATAACAGGAATGTATACCGTGACCTGTGTTGATGATGTATCTATGTAAAGTACACGTTCCTAATAACATGTTCAAGAAAGCTATAATCTGGACCATTACAGATGCTTGTCTACACTAATTTACAACTCTTCCTTTTTTTTTTTTTTTTTTTTCTTTCTCCCTCTACTCAGGATATCCTTTTGCCTTGTTCCAGCGTTATTTCCTCTTCCAGAAGGAGGCCTACCTCATTCATCTCTACAATGTGTTCACAGGACTTTCAATTGCTTACTTCAATTTTGGTAAGATGAGTTTGGGAAGAGAGAGCTGCCTGGCCCAGGGCATGCTGTGGTTTGGGAGGACCTGTAATGGGAAAAATGTCATTTCTACTTCATATATCTCTCTCTCCCCCCTCCACAGGGATGCAGTTCTTTCATTCTCTGCTATGTGTCCTAATCCAGTTCCTCATACTGAGACTTATGGGTCGCACAATCACTGCTGTCTTCACCACGTTCTTCTTTCAGATGGTAAAACTCTTCTTTCTTACTACATTAGTTTGTAGAAAGGAGCATTCTGTTCAGTTTTGTACTTCCCAGTAGCAACTGTGGGTGGAAAAGTGGAGACAGATCAAAACCAGCTGGAGGAATTAGTTTGAATAACCCAAACAATGGTTTCTTTCAGACATACCTTATGGCTGGATATTACTTCACAGCCACAGAGCATTATGACATCAAGTGGACAATGCCACATTGTGTATTGACGCTCAAGTTGATTGGTGAGTGACACCTCCTTCATGTCTCTTGCACTCTGCAAGCCATGCCTCAGGGAAGAGAGGACTGCTTGTTCAGCCCAACTAGCCCATCCCAGGGCCTCAAATAATTGTTTCTCACCTCTAGGTCTGGCCATTGATTACTATGATGGAGGAAAAGATCTGGTGAGTAAGACACCATTTCTCCTTCATTCCTCCTCACCTCTTCCCTGCTATTCCAGTGAACTAGAGGTCAGAAAACCAAGTTCAAAGGATGTGAGTTAGCAAGCTGCATTCATTGTTTGGTAAAAGCCATAGCTGAGAGGGGAGCATCTCTGAGTGGCTGAGGGCACTGAATTCTTGAGTGGGAAAAAAAAATTTGGAAGAGACAGTAGTGATTAGAGATGTACAAAAGTTGTTTCAGTCATGTCAGAATATTATTCTACCCCTTTCCAAATTCCCCACCATCTCCTTTGCCCAAATCTGTTGCTTTAGATTCCTGATCTCCAATGCTCTGTGTCTTGTGGGTAGCATACCTTTAACTTGCAGACCATCAGCACTGGATCTCAGTTTCCATTTTAGTTTCCTTTGTTTAGTCTTACCACATACTTATGAACAGTTGCCCTTCACCATTTGTGAGAGCCCTGTTTTTAGGGCAGAAGAAACAGTGAGAGAAGTTGCACAGCACAATGTGTGGGAGAGGGCAAAACACTTGCTATAGTCTCTTAACCCTACTTCAAATATTTGCATTCCCCATGTCCTGTTTGGGGCCTGACCCAGTCTTTAGCATCCATGGAATCACTGCTGACTGCAAGAAAACAAGGTTGAGCTGAAATTTCCTAAGCTGAAGTTTCAAGTATTTAAAGATAATGAACTCTTGCATCAAGAAATAGGAATTGTGGGACGATAAGGTCTTGGGAGAGAACATGTGATTGCAGTCAGTGACTGGAATAGGTCAGGTACAGTGCTTTTACTATGGCTGCTGTGCTGGCAGGGGTGCATGTCAATAGATCCCTTCCATGTTTTGAGCTTATTTGGGAATAGAGATCTGTGCAACTGGTCTCAACCATTGGATCTTGTTGCTTTTTAGAGGGGGTGGGGATAGAGAGGGCTGGGGAGAGGAAAGGGCATGAAGCACAAAGTGGAAAGTTCCATATACATGGCGAGCAAGAGCTGAGACAATTAAGGAGGTAAGCTGAGAACATAACATCCAGAGCTAGTATGAGATCCCCTAGGATGATGTTAATACCACTCCCTTTGGTGCAGGAGTTCCTGACCCCTGAGCAGCGGCGATTTGCTGTCCGGGGAGTTCCTACCTTGCTGGAGGTCTCAGGATTCTCCTATTTCTATGGTGCCTTCATGGTGGGGCCTCAGTTCTCCATGACAGACTATCAGAAACTGGCAAGGGGTGAGATGACTGACGTTCAAGGCCAGAGACCCAATAGGTAATAAAAAGCCACATAGCTCCTCGCCTTCCTAAGATCCTAGAATGCTGAATCCTCCACATGTTCCCTGCAGCAGAGTGCCTTCTTACCTGGACACTGAAGTACTGTGACCAAAAGTGATTTACAAGACAAAACAGCCATTCAAAAGTTACTCATAACTAATGTGCTAGCACTGTTCCCGGGCATGAATGTCAACAACCATTTAAACCTTTAGTACAGACTCGGTCACAACCTGGTAGTGTTAGCATCCCAGATTCCAAACGGAGGCATCTGCTACAGTGGAACGTGGTGACTCCCTATCGCTATCTCCCCTTACCTCCTCTTCTCCACTTCTGTTTTCAAATTTATGAGTTTGAAGGTCTCTTTCCAAGGCTTTTCTATGACCTTCATATTTTTCTTTCTCAGTTTTGTGCCTGCTCTCAAGCGCCTGAGTTTGGGTCTCTTGTTTCTAGTGACCTATACCTTGTCAAGCCTGTACATCCCTGATGAATACCTCATATCAGATGACTATATGGTATGTATTCATTTGGCGGTTCTGAGGTGGGGAAGAACTCCACTTCTCTGGTGGGCACTGGATCTACAAGAGAGTATTTTTTTTAAAGTTTTGCCTCAGTTTAAAAATAGGATAAGTCAGGAACTAGTGATAAGCCTTTCCACAACTGATTTGGTTTTACTGCCTGTCCTGTAGATTCCATTTGATGCAGAACAGGAATGTGTTAAGCTGAACAAAATGAAAACTTTTACAAATAGAGAATTTATCTTAGATGCTACTGTTGTTTTTTGGAAACCTAAAATATGTATTTTGTGACCTTTTAATGACCTTCCATTTAACCATTACATGCAAAGAACTTCACTAGAGTAACTTGCAAGGCTTACCAGAATCTTTGAGATTCTTAGAAAACCCTTAGTAAGTAATTCCTACCTGCAGATTATCAGTGTTTCTGTGTCAGTATGAATAAATGAGGGTGTAAATTCTGCAGTGATTATGCCAATCCCAGAGTCTTCCCAAAGTCAGACAAATATTACCAAAGGAAGGAGAATGATTTGTAAATTTACATAAGCCAATAGCCTGGCAGTCCAGTCCATGTAGCAGTCTCAACACATATATTAAAATGAAAACAGTGATGAGATCTCATCTGCCTTGTCTCATTATTGCCACTGAACTCCATTTTTAATTTCTATTCTATTTCACTCTTATCTCTGCAGGGGAAGCCTTTCTGGTTCCGTTGTGGTTACATATTGATCTGGGGCAAAATTATACTCTACAAATACGTAACCTGCTGGCTTGTTACGGTAAGTCTAGATGTCATTCCAGAAACAAAAGAGAAACGAACACAGGTAGCACCTTTGCAGGTACTTGATATGCTCTTGGACTTTGCACTAAATGGAAGTAATCCAAATATCTGGAGATCAGTGCAGGTCAGTTTATCTTGCTTTAAGTTAGCAAAGGCTAGTTAACTAAAAATCAGGCAGTTTTTAAGCCATTTGGTCCATTTGCAGTGGTGTCTCTCCACTCAACAGTGAGAGTCAGAGCTTCCCTAGCTCTGCCTTTCCAAAAATAAAAAGGGCAATGTTTTCCTCTCATCTTTCTTGTGAATCTTGTTCCATAGGAAGGTGTCTGCATCCTTGTTGGTTTGGGGTATAATGGGAAGGACCAGAATGGAAAGCCTTTGTGGAATGCCTGTGCCAACATGAAGGTCTGGCTGTATGAGACAACACCTTTGTTCACAGGGACTATTGCTTCTTTCAACATCAACACCAATGCTTGGGTGGCCCGGTGAGCAGGACAAAATTCCCCTTCTGTAATGTGTCAGTAACATCTGTCAACACAACCAAGATCCAAGGCTGAGAGGGGGTACTAGAGGAAGAATCTGCCAGTTTTCAGGTCTTTCTTACACTCTTTCTTCTACATTTTGCTGCTGTCCCATTTGAACCAGGTTACTGGGTTAGATCTATTCATTCAATCTGAAAGGACAGTTCATTAATATAGGCAAGCAGTTGATGGCAGCAGGAGGGCAGAGCTTATAATGGGACTACAGCAAGCCCTTCAGCCTGCCTGGTAGAACAGCCACAGAACTGCTCTAAGAGCTGGTTCCTATATCATGCCCTTTGATGCTCCCTATGCAGTGACTCAACTGGGTTTTGATTCAGCACTTGCTGGGGGAAACAGATGAATTGTAAAATACCTTCATTTCTGTGTGCATTGTCAGATGACCCACTTCTCCACATTAGCTGGGATTTCTTTTAAGACAAGGGCTGAGGTACATTTTGCCCTGGTCCGGAGAGCTGTCGTGCTTTCTGTCACCACAGGGTGTGCAAAGGCATACAGTCCCCTGGGCTCTGACATGGAAAGGGGAGGACAGAGACTAAACTAGAGGCACTTTGTTTCTTTTCTGCTCTAGCTACATCTTCAAGCGTCTGAAGTTCCTGGGTAACAAACTGCTGTCACAGGCACTGGCCCTGTTCTTCCTGGCCATTTGGCACGGGCTGCACTCTGGCTACCTGGTGTGCTTTCAAATGGAGTTCCTTATAGTCATCGTTGAAAGACAGGTGCGCTTTGTCTGACTTACCAGAATGGGGTGGCCTGCATTAGCCTTTCCCCAAGCATCTGGAAAGTACATGCTGAAGGCTTTACTTGGATTAAATATGAAAAATAGCTGCTCACTTTGGAATTGGTGTTCAAAGATGATACAGTTGTGCTGTCCAGTTGAGTAGGTTGCTGGCTTCTGCACAGGCAAGCCATAAATTTATTAGAGAAGCTGACAGGAGGTAGAGAACTTGGCATATGAGTAGAGGGCAGCTGAAGTGCTTGGCAGCTGGAAAGGTTGGAGGACAAGCACATGAACTGAATGCCTCTCCTAAACTTGCCAGTACCAAGAGAACAATATTCCATATTTGAACTTTTTTAATTAAAACTTCAAGGACCCCATCTGGCTTAGCTACTTTTTTTTGACTAACTGCTTACCAAAATTTATTTTACACAGTTGGATATATACTTTGGTCCCAGAACCTGTGTATATAGCCATAGGATATCCAACTAAGGACAATTCTGTTTTTTCTTTAAATTAGGTCATAAACCTTGTTCGGGACAGTCCTCCCTTAAACACTTTGGCCTCCATCACTGCCTTGCAGCCCATCTTCTACGTGCTAATGCAGGCTAACCACTGGATGTTTATGGGTTACTCTCTGGTGCCATTTTGCCTTTTCACCTGGGACAAATGGATGAAGGTATTTAGTAGCCATGAACAGACAACCCACACAATCAGTCCTTTTCCCTCCATGCCCACTTGCTGATCCTTAACCCTGCCCTTTCTCTTTACAGGTGTACAGGTCTATTTATTTCCTTGGCCATGTGTTGGTCTTCACCTTATTATTAGTGTTGCCTTACATTCGCAGGTTACTTGTGCCACAAAAAGAAAAGCTAAAAAAAGCAGAATAACAGCCAAAAGGTAAGGCTATACTATGTGGAGAGAACTCCATGCTTGGACTAGGAACATTACACCCCAAGGTGAAAGGCAAACATAAAATCAACCAAAACAAATCTAGCACTTTTCTTTTTTTTCAGATTGTACCACCTGTGCATTTGTAGGAGTTGGTTTAACACTCCAGAAGCAACGCATCACCTGCCAAGTTTGCTGTGTTGAAGTATGACTTTTCAACGTGAGGGGGAAAGAGAAAGCACAGGGTCAGAGACCCAAAAGGAGGGGAATGGAGTAAGCCTCCTTCCAGATCCTCCACCTTCTGTATGTTGCCTTATCTCTCTGCCGCCCTCCAGTGGACACTCGTGTCTCCCTGCTGATATCAGATGATTGTAAAACGCTCAACGCAGGCACTGTATTGGATTGGAGCCACCTTCTGACTTTTCTACGTTTGTCATCCAAGATAAAAATTGCTCCTGGTCTTTTTCATACTGGCTTCAGCTCCTTTCCTCTTGGGTGCCTCTGCGGGAGTGCACACACCACAGAGCAAGGTGATTCTACAGGACTGAGAAACTTCAGCTGCAGGGCGAGCAGGACACAGTTAAGAATTTCAGTTCCATGACAAACTTGGGCTGTGTCCCTGCTATAAAGTAATCAAGGCCGCCCACATATTAAACATGAGAAAGTAAAATACAAAACCACTCTTACCAAAAGCAACCTTTAATAAGAAGAAAAAAGGTCAAGGGGGCAGTCCATTTAAAGTCTCATTATGTCAGAAGCTACAAGGATGAAAATCAAAGCCTTTCCCTTCCAGGAGCCTGAAGTTGCACCAGATCCACATCTAAGTAAAAAATCCTCTCCAGAACGTGGAGTCATGGTATAGAGTCCACCATGAGAGTTAACAGCAGCAGAAGCTCATACTACTCCCCAAACTTCCTCAAAGGCAGTAGTAATTTTAGCACATGTCAGGGCAGCAGAGAGGGGATAGTTGCTGATGGAGACCATCTTTTCTGTGTAGTCAACATTGACCTAGAGGAAGAGAGGGGGGGGGGGAGAAAACAAGCTGCAAATTTTCACTTAGTCCCATCTATCCCCAGCATGGTATTTCTTCAAGGTTGAGCACAGCCACAATAAAACACAGCAAGCCAACTGCTAGCCCTCACTACTGCCCTCTCTGGGGAGGTAGAAAAGTCTCAAGTGTTGCAGTGTCAGACCTTTTTTTGACAAGCCTGCCTGGGGAAAAAGCGGGAGGTGGGACAGGGGGTCCAAGGAAAAAAAGAGCAGAAGAAAAAAACCATACTCAGAACAAGACTGAACTCTATCCTGATAAAGATTTTTACGACTCCAGGTAAGGGATACATGCACTTACCGAACCGTGGGCAAAAGCTCCCACAACAATGGCAACTGGCTCTGCTCTAGGAACCAGCTCACGCAGATCCGACACCTTTGGAACTGCAAAAGAGGTACCTATCTTCATACAGCCCACAGGGAGATGATCACTGACTGGATTTTTAATCACCTACAAAGAGCAGAAAGTTAATAGGGGCACACAGGTAAGAGACCCTGCCATATAGCCAAGTCCATGGTTTGAACAACAACAAAAAAATTAACTCCTACATTACTAGCTGTAAAGGAACAATGTTGCGACATTACCCATGAACAGTCAAACAATGTTTACCTTCAACAATTTCTGAGGCCCATCAGCTGCTCGAACACTGAGCTTATGCAGCAACTGAACTGACAAAAAAAGAGAATTAGTTAAGCTGTCTGTTCTTTTGCCAGAGGAATCCTATCCTCTACTTAGGAGTTAGAGCTAAAGTAGGCAAAAAGCCTATCTTTAGAATTTCCAGCATCTTCTAAAATGGTCCTAAGAAATACTGATCAGCAAATTATTTTGCTGCTAGCCCAGTCTCATGCAGACACTCCCCCTTGTGCTAAGGAACACATAGTTGGACTATGCATCCTGGAACTCACAAAAAGACACTTTAATTTCTCTGTTTTTTTCTCACTTTCACATTTTTAAAGTTGGTGCACCTTTTTGACTCTTCCCAGCATTCTTCTACTCCTAATCGCTTTCCTGTATTGTTTTGTGGCTGGTATAAAGTTTGAATCACTTACCCATAAGACCACAGAATCGATCAAAAGTTCTTGGGATTCTGGTTTGGGGATTGACTTCAATTAGAACATTCTTCTGTGTATGGATATAAACCTGCAGGAGACCAGCCCGATTCAGAGGGCTGTCCATGAGCATCAGCAGACTCTGAAATAAGAAAACACGCAGTAGAAGAGGTGCTGGAGAGAGGGCTCTTGGAAAACTTGAGGGTTAGGCCCCATGAATGCAGAAGGGACTGATGCTGAGGCAGAAAGGAGTTCATCCAGCCACACGAGCTCTACTGTAATGCTGAAAGCAATCCCATATCCAAGTAAAGATAATTGCTACAGTTAAAAACCACGAGCATGGCGGGTAATCCCGAACTCACACCCGTTCCGGGAGCACAGCAGACCCCCGGACGGAAGGGCAACTCCCCTCCGGCCGGCTACCCGCCAGCCCGCGCCGCTGCCCGGGTCCAGCGGGTACCTGGTGGGTGATGTCGGGCCGCACCTCCCCGGGGTCCCGGCCGTTCCGCAGCAGCAGCGCCTTGTGCTTGTCGCAGTTGAGGAGCTCGAACGTCTTCCCCACCTAAGATCCAAGCATGGAGAAGTGGACGAGGGCGCCCACGGCCGCCTCCGGTCCGGCCCGGCTCAGCCCCCCGCCCCCGCACCTTCACGGTCTCCAGACTCGCCCCCTCCAGCACCACCAAGAGCCGCCGCGGTCCACGGAGCCGCTTCGCCTGTAGCGAAGCATCTTCAACCTCTTCTGCCGCCTCCTCCTCACGAGGCCGCCTGGGCGCCGCCATTTTCTTACCGCCGCACCGCGCGGCGCCGGACGCGCGGCACCGGGAGCCCCACCCCCAGGCCGCTCAGCGGCCGCTGCGCCCACCCAAGATGGCGCTTAGGGTGCACCCGTTATCTCGCTCCGGCCGGACCCACTTCCGGAGGACAGTGAGGCTACACCGGAAGGCGGCGGCGGTGGCGGGAAGGGGGGGTGGTGCCTCCCGCGCCGCGGTTTCCCGCCGGAGCGCCTTACCGGTGGCAGTAGCTTCCGGTGTCCTTCCCGTCGGGGCGCGCGGCGGGGCCATGGCGCAGAACCTGAAGGACCTGGCGGGGCGGCTGCCGGCAGGGCCGCGCGGCGTCGGTACCGCCCTCAAGCTGCTGCTGGGCGCCGGCGCCCTGGCCTACGGTGTGCGCGAGTCTGTCTTCATCGGTGAGTGCCCACCGCCCCCCCGCGCCTGGCCCCTCCGCCGCCCGCCCTGACCATGCCCCTTCTCCCCGCAGTGGAAGGTGGGCAGCGGGCCATCTTCTTCAACCGCATCGGCGGCGTCCAGCAGGACACCATCCTTGCCGAGGGGCTGCACTTCAGGTAGGGACTAACTTTCCCGCCCCGAGCCTGGCCATGCTGGCCCGGCCCTGGCCGCTGCGGCTGCCCCGGCCGCCCCGCCTGACGGGCCTTCCCCCCGGGCAGGATCCCCTGGTTCCAGTACCCCATCATCTACGACATTCGAGCCCGGCCGCGGAAGATCTCCTCTCCCACCGGCTCTAAAGGTGAGAGCGACCCCACGGGCCGGAGCGCCAGGCCCAGGCAGCATCCGTGGGGTGGGAGGGGGCAGGAGCCCGGCCGCGGCCCTGGCCCAGCTCATATATTATTCTTCTGTTCAGATTTGCAGATGGTGAACATTTCCCTGCGTGTTCTCACACGCCCCAATGCTGCAGAGCTGCCCAGCATGTACCAGCGCCTGGGCCTGGACTACGAGGAGCGAGTCCTGCCTTCCATCGTTAACGAAGTGCTTAAGAGTGTGGTAGCCAAGTTTAACGCTTCGCAGCTCATCACTCAGAGAGCCCAGGTGAACTTTTCTGGAGGAGACTTACAGTTAGATTGCAGAGAAACGACTAAACTCTGGATATGGTGAATGTTATAACAGATGGAGGATAAATATATTAGGCTGGTAGATGGTGCATCCAAATGGAAAGGACGTGGAACCTTATCCTGCTTAGAGTTTGATTCTAATTCATATACAAACACTAAGGCTGTACCACTAGCTTCTCAGAAGAAAATTGGGTTCGTTGGTATATAGAGTGCAAAACTGTACCATAATGTAATGATGGGGGAGAAGGAGCTGATTTACATTGTAGTCTATGGGTAATGAGAGAACTGGCTTTAAAAAAATGATTAGCTGGTGCTTCATGGGTCTCAGAGGGTCTGTCAGAGCAAAGTAAACAGTTTTAAAGGATGTGGATCAGCAGTTAAGAAAGCAGTAACTTTCAGTAACAGGTGCTACAGAAGGATAGCAAATATTTCTGTTTAGAAAAAGACTAGAAAGTAATCTGGGTAGGTTACAAAATAATAGAAATACTGAGCTTATAAAAGCCCATACCTGAAAGATTGTGTTCTGATAATTTGCCAGGGATTCTGAGAATATCTGTTGCCTATTACACCTGAGAGAGAGAAGTTGCTGATCTTTTAAAAGGTTTTAGAGGAGATCCTGCATGGGACTGCTAAAGAGGATAAGTTGTCAGAAAGATTAAATACAAAGCATCTCTTAACTATTTGCTGATCCATGATGAAAAAGCAGAGTAGAACTAATCGTCCAGGTATTCTTGTGAGAACTGATTAAAGCAGGGACTTCAGGGTGTTGTGCTAGGCCACATGCTGTGCACTGAAGGGATTTGTTAATGATCTGTATAAAGAGAACGAGTGTAAAGGGAGGATGTGACAGCAAAGAAACAATGTCTGCAAGGGATTTAGGTTTATTGGAAGCAAAGAAGACTTAGGTATCTCTGAAATTTCTGAACAAACTGACCTGAATTTGCCTTCTTGTCATATATTTATCTAGTGTTTGTTACTGTGGAGTGATGCACATTGAAGCAGTTGATAATCAGAAGAAAATGAAGTGACTTATGTAGTTAGGCGCTTGCAGTTCACTCAGTAAAGGATTCTGGCGTCATTTTAGAATTCTGCTCAGAAGCAGCTGCAATAAAAGTAAAACCAAACACTAGGCTGGTCAAGGATGTGATACTGTTCTATTTCTATTTAAATTTCTATTTAAATCAATATTTGGTGCAGGACTTGTCAGCCTGCCTGAGAAAGATACTGGCAAGTTAAAGGTAACTCAGAAATGAGTAGAATAAGTTAAAAGATCTACCAACAACTCTCATCCAAAGAGACTAAAAAAAGTGGAGTAGCCACACTGGATGAGTAGCTCCAGTAATTAAGAGATGTGATGCGTCTACAATGTGTAGCAGTGTGGAGTGGTAATTTTTACTTTCTTAATCTGAATACAAGCACGAGGAGAAGGTCAAACTGCAAACAATGGCAAATTGAAGGTGGAGAGAGAAATAATTCTTGCCAAAACGTGTAGGAACTGCCTAGATGTGATAGGATATGAACACAAAAACAACTTTCAATAGATTTTTTTTTTTTGCACTATTAATTACATAGTATAGTTAAGTAATAACTATAAATAGGCTGTAACAGACTTTTGAAAATGCGGTACATAGCTATGGATATGCAGTGTTACTTAGAGGCAACAGATTCAGAGATGGTATTCATGTCCATCGTTCAGCGTTTGGTTTAGGTAACGTCTCTCTTGGGCCCAATGTGAACAGACTGCAAAGAGCAGTTGTGCTTTGCTTTTGGAATGCACAGAAAGCGAGAAGTAGCCTGTGTTTGGTACTCTTTTTGCTATATTTGTGTTTCAGGTGTCTCTGCTCATCAGGCGAGAACTGACAGAGAGAGCCAAGGATTTCAGCCTCATCCTGGATGATGTGGCTATCACAGAGCTTAGTTTCAGTCGTGAATACACAGCAGCTGTGGAGGCTAAGCAAGTGGGTGAGTTCAATTTATGCCTGGAAAGAGTGGATCGCCTTTGCCTTTTTGTTGAGTTATTAAACAAGGAAGCAGAATTTGGGGTAGCGCGTCATTACTTTTGCATTGATACAGCTACAGAGTTATAAATCTCAGTCTCCTTAGTAATGGAGCTAGACAGGTTACTTCACAAGTATTATAAGAAAACTTTGGGTCATGGTAAATGGGATAGACTGTCAGTGGGACTGAGTTCCCAAGACTGTAGGGTTCCTCTTCAGACTGGGACTCTATCACTTGCTATGGGAGGTATGTTTAGAGGGTCTGGATGCTGTTGATTTTATATAAGGAAAAGTAAAGTACACTTAGATACATTTCTTAGTTGTGGATATCGTTCCAGGGTGCTATTGTTTCTTTTGGAAGCAGAGTCCCCAGGCCTTAGCTGTAGTGTTCTGGTGGAGGGCTCAGAAAATGGGACCTGCTTTGAATTATTTTGGCCATTCACTCTGCAGCCCAGCAGGAGGCACAGCGCGCACAGTTCCTGGTGGAGAAGGCCAAGCAGGAGCAGAAGCAGAAGATTGTTCAGGCTGAAGGGGAAGCTACAGCTGCCAAGATGATATCCTGCCTTGGGAAATTTTGTGTGATGTGGCTTGTGAGCTTGACAGTCCTGAGAATCTGTCACAGTGGGCTCACGCTTAGGAGACTGTTATCAGATGACAGCTTCAAGTAGGTCACTTGTCAGCGGGTTCCCCCTCCTGACAGTTGGCTGGAGTGAGGTTACAGGTCAGAGCAGAGAAGGCCATGAGCCTTTGCCCCCTGTTGTAAAGTTTAACTTTTATTGGTTCTGTGTGTCTGTAATCCATAACCTTGTTTTTGATTTGGGGAAGTAAAAATATGCCTGCCCAAAGGCCCAACTTCTAGGGATAGAGATTACTAAGATATTTGGTAATATGGCTTAGGAAGAAATTCCTTGAGGGTAAGCAGCTTCTCTTAGCAGGTTTTTCCTTAACTTTTGCTCTCCTGTACCTTGGTGAAGCTCTCAGCAGGAATCCAGGCTATATCAAGCTACGTAAGATCCGAGCTGCTCAAAACATCTCAAAAACGGTGAGCAATGAGGCACAGAACTTCCTTTGTCCTTCTGCAGTCCTTGTGTTGTCCTCCCCACCCAGTGGCCACATGATGAATTTAAGGCGAATGTGACCTGTCCTGTCTTGATCTTTGTTCCTGCCCAGCCCTCCTTTGCTCAAGTGGGGCTTAAGATTTAGCTTGTAGTGATCGGCAATTAGATGTGAGGCTAGGAGTTCATGCTCTCCATGTGACAAGGCCAGATCCACAGCAGATTCCATCACCCACACTCAGCTGCAGCCACCAAAAGCTCCTGGTTTCCTGCAGGCTGACAAAAGGGAACAGATAAGTGTGGGATCAAAGGTCTGTCTGGCAGGGAGACAGAATGAGCACTTCTTTTAGAAAGTCTGATGGCACTGGGTTGGCAAGTAAAGAAGTTACAGGATTGTTTTGGGAATTGCATTGATTTAACCAAGATCTTAAGTGAATAAAACAAGACTGCTGTATCTGGAGGGGGAAGATGGGTCTTTATTAGTGCTATTCCTCCATGTGCGTTTATATTTTGTCATGCCATCTCTGTAATGGATTTCTTTTTCAGATTGCCAGCTCACAAAACCGTGTGTATCTCACAGCAGATAACTTGGTACTGAACCTGCAGGATGAGGGCTTCACCAGGTAAAGGGGCCAGAGGGCTGGATTTAACTGCACCCTACCTGTGAAGCTGATCCCCTTTCTGGAACTCTCTCAGGATCTTTTATCTGAGAGGAGCCTGATGCCAGAGGACACAGGCCAAGTAGGGAGCAGTCTTATTTACTGTGGAAATTGAGATTTTTGTTATATCTAATCAATTCACTCTTGTTTTTCTTCTTCCTCCCCCCACCCCCGACACTGCATCTCCTGACACACAGAGGAAGGTAAGGCACTGTTTATTTTGATCCTTTTGTTAGTACTTGGAACAAGGGTGTTGATGTTTGCCTGGTGCCTGGGATGTTTCTGGCCACAGGAAGTTTACTCCATCTCTACCTCAGTTCCCATTTGTGATGTGAAGCTTGAAGCCTTCCTTGCCAGGGCTACACAAACATCTACACCAAGCAGGAGATACTCAGTAGTTAGAGCTCTGTGTGTGTACTGTAAAGGAACCTTGTGTGGGGAAGGCAGGAGTAACTGAGGAGTGTCCTCTGATCTGTCCTATGTATACAGGACGTCCTGCATCTACGGCAAAGAGGCAGTTAGATGATCATAGGGATTTGTGTTGGTTTGGGGTAATAATCTCTAGGACAGATGCTCTTGTTACTTTCCAAAAGCTTTCCAGCCCATACTAGAAACCCCCATTCCCTGCTTTCAGAGCTGGCAGGAGTTTGGTGGCTTTGCATCGTCTGTCCAGTGTTCACTGGATCAGGCAGTGCCAGCTGAGCTAATAGCATGCAGCTTAAGCTTCATAGAATGCATAGAATGCATAGAATGAAGAAAGGAAGCCAGAGCTGGCTTTTCTGTGGGATTTTTGATTGCAAGATCCTTTGTCCTTACCTCTGACCAGATTCTGCCTTATTCATTGCAGAAGGCTTAAGTACCTAGTAGGAAGGGCTTGAAGTCCAGATCCTTGGGTGACATCCCACCTCCCCCCCCCAAGTCTGCAGTGAGGGTCTACTTCAGCTTTGCTTGTGCTTTCTGGACTAATGAATCCCTTCTGTATGCCTTTCAGTGACAGTCTTCTACTCAAACAAGGGAAGAAATGAAAGAAACTTAAAGCATCCTAGAACCACCGGCGCTGACCAGCAGAAGATAGGAGCAAGGAGCTTTGAACTCCCTCCACTAGCATTGTTCACCCTCAGTTTGAAGTTGTTAATCCAGTAGCCAGATTTGGTTTTCATGCCCCTGCCCTGTCTGTGGTGATCCATTCACCACATTCATGGTGACCCATGGTGATCCATGGGATTGGGCTCTGCCACTAGGCAGCTGTAATCCCCCCACCAGTTAAATCTGGGGAGGGGGCAAGGGTGCTTACTGGTATTAACCTATGTGGATATAATAATTCACCTCTAATCATCATTAATTTTTAGATTTCTATAGCATAAAATCAGAAATTTTTTTTTTTTTTGGCCAAGTGAGGGAGTTCTGCTGCCATCAGCACCAGGCTTTTTTTCTAGTAAATCTTGTTTCACTCTTGATCCCAAGAGAACCTGGGACTGAATTCAGGAAAATGTCATTCATTGGGTGCCTGTCACTGCTCAAATATCTATTCATGTCACTGTCTGCTCAGTGATTCTTTCAAACATTTGTAAAAATTAAAACCCCGAAAATTTATACTGTGTCTAAGTGTGCTTAGTGCCAGAAAAAGGTTATTTTGCATAGGAGGAGGTGGAGCAGTGCTTTTATTTGGCCAAAGGCAGAATCAGGATGTTGTGGGGAAGGGAGCAAGGGAAATATCCTCCTCTTCACTGAGAAATCACAGGGTGGGGAGAGAATGAGCAGGTGGGGATGCTCATATAGCTGCATGGGTGACCAGAGCCAGCTTCTTAGCTGCCTGGAGGTGCTAGAGGTGAGTGCAGGTTTACTTGCTTTTCCGTGTCACAGCAGCATGTATGTACTGTGTCCTGACCTACATTGTTGCACCGTGGGCTTTTTCTTCTCTGCTTACCTGGCCAAAAGTATAGGAGAAAACTTCCTCCACTGACTAAACTGTCCTGTGTGCTTGAGTTTCCAAGGCAAAATTCTGTATGCTTTAGGGGCTGGCTTTTGCCCTGTCTCATTGGGCTGCCTTATACTAGATTTAGAATGAGGTAAGAATCAAAATATCCTGAGTGGGAAAGGACCCTCAAGGATTGAGTCCAACTCCTCACTGCCCACAGGGCAACCTAGAAGTTAAACCATGTATAAGAGCATTGTCTAAATGTATCTTGAACACAGTCAGGCTTGGGGCCATGACCACTTCCCTGGGGAGCCTGACCACCCTCTCATTGAAGAACTGTGCTCCACCCTAGTTGCTGGTCTATGTGTACATCCAGTGTTACACCATTCCACATGTGGAATCTGGCTTTTGTTCTTGTTAAATTCCGTATGGTTAGTGATTGCTCAGTGTGCTAGTCTATCAAGATCTCTGTAAGACCTCTGTCCCCTCGAGGGAATCAACAGCTCCTAATTTAGTATTGTCAGCAAGCTTAGTGTGTCCTCAGCTACTGCATCAAGGTCATTGATAAAAGCTTTGAAGAGAACTGGCCCTAAAATTGAGCCCTGGGGAACAGACTAGTGACTAGCCATGAGCTAGGTGTTACCCCAAATACAGCAAGTCTTTGAGCCCAACCCATCAGCCAGTTGTTCACCCATAGTTGTGTGCATACCTAGGTGTGTGCTGGATGTTGTCCAGAAGGATACTGTGAGACAGCATCAAAAGCTTTGCTAAAATAAAGCTCCATATCTGCTGTCTTCTCTTTGTACGCTAGGTGGGTAACCTTGTCATAAAAGATACTAAGTTAGTAAAGCATGACTCCCTTAATGAAGCCATGCTGGCTTTGATGGATGACTGCCTTTCAAGGCAAGTCAATGTTGCCTCATGGTTGTCCCAAACTATCCTGGGAGTTACTGAAAAAGACTTGAAAGACAATCATTGCAAAGTGGTGATTGTCTTTCAAATCTTTTTCAATAATTCCGAGAATAATCTCCACAATTTTACCAGGCACCAGAGTGAAACTGACAGGTCTGTGATTACCAGGGTCGTCTTTCTTGCCCTCCTTGAAAACTGGGATGACATTTGCCAGCTTGCCATCAACGGGGAGCTCTCCAGATTCCCAAGACTGTTGCTAAATATTAGTGAGACGTCTTGCAACAACACTGGCCAAGTGTTCAGTACCCTGGGATGAATCCTGTTGGGCCCCATAGTCTTGTGGGCATTCAGTTCCAGCAGCAAATCCCATAAAAGTTGAAAGTCAACTGGGAGCTTGTCATTCCCCCAGCTGCCATCCTCCAACCCAAGGCTCTGGGCAGCCCAGGACCCACTGTCAGTGTTAAAGACAGAGGTGAAGAAAAGCATTAAATGTCATTGCTTTATCTTCATCCCTATTTGGGGATGAGGTGACCAACCTTATCAAGTAGCGGACCAATGTTTTCTTTAGTGTTCCTTTTGCTGTTAGCATACTTTAAAAAGTCCTTTTTGTTCTCCACCACAATACCGGTCAGCTTCAACTCCAACTGAGCTTGGGCCATACGAATTTTCTCCCTATAGTGGCAAATAGCATGTCTGTAGCTCTCCTGTCCATACACTTTCTGCCGAAGTTGCAGGAGACCCCTATTCAGCCAAGCCAGCCTTCTGCCTCGCTTGACTTCAGACACACTGGAATTGCCTGCTCCTGTGCTCTTGAAAGCAGGCTTTTAAAAAGTGACCAGCATTTATGGACCCTAATATCCTCAAAAGCAGATTTTCAGGGGACCTAACTAGTTCCTTGAACAGTCTAAAGTCTGCTCTCCCAAAATCCAGGGTAGTAGCTTTACTGACAGTTTTTCTCATATCACCAAAGATTTTAAATTCAACTATTTCATGACCACAATAGCCAAGACAGCCCTCCACGAGACCATCTGTATTTACAACCAACCATCTCTATGTACAAACAACTCCAACTTAAGCTCTCCAATGAAGAAGAGAGGCCTTTAGGGACTCTTAGGCAGGTGAATCAGAGTACAAGAAGTTTAAAGGAACAGATACAGTCTATGGATTCCTGGTTTTACAACTCTTACTGGAAATCGGAGCCATAACTAATACCCGTACATCTTGACTTGCAGCATCAAGGAAGCACCGATTTTGCTTTGAAAATACATTCTCAACTAGCCACCCAAAAGCAATCTGTATGTAACAGTGCCTAAGCATAAAGCAGACTAGAGTGCTTATTTCAGGGCTGCATTTCTTGACATACATCCATGAAAGTTCTTGTTCAGGCTATGGTCTTTGGAGAGGGTGGATATTATGGCCACATTAAGCTGCGGAATTTAAACACAAATGCAGTTCTCCATGTAACCCAAGTTTGCTCCACACCATGTCTTCATTTTTGTGCTTTGGGTAGAGTTTAAGCTAACCATTGGTATGCCTTGCTTTAGGCTGTGGCAGCTTTTAAAGAAGGCAGTGGATTGAGGTCTAAAGCAAAAGCAGGTGTTTCCTGAGAGTAGGTCTTTCGGCCCATGGGTTAGAAGAGGGTATCTGGCATCATTCAGCAGTGAAACACAGTATACCTCCACTCACCTTTCAGCTTTACTTCTCTGTCCCTTTCCTGCCTTTTCCTCTAGCGGCAGCAGAGTTGCAAAGCCAGCCAGTAAATGCATGAGCCTGTTGGCTCACAAGCTAAGGGAAGCTGAAGTCCAGCGTATGGGGAAGAGGGGCTGCTCACGAAGTACCTTCCAATCGCGTCTGACCAAGTTTCTTGCCATGTCAAATGACAGCAAGCAATGTCCTTCCTCCCAATATATTGTGTCTCAGGTACGTGTCTTTATCCAAGGCAGCTTTCCTGGCCATGTGCTCCAGAACCAGCTGCTGAACTCAAAAAGGATGGGATTGTTTCTGCCTTTGCTTGCTTGAGGCAGTTTGCAGCTAAGAAGGGGCAGCATACCCCCTACTATGCACAGGATGGCATATGGCACTCATCCTTGGTGCTGCAATTTATCCCTCATAATGTTGCCTGTTGCCTAGACATAGAGTGAAGTTGTTTTATCTAATAGGATGAATTCTTCCACCTTGGAAGTGTGTTATTGCTGTACCTGTGCCTTGCGGCATTGGCTTGGGGCATGCTATTCTCTGTATTATCATGGCTGAAATCGCTACAGCATCCACAGAGCTTATCCAGACCTTTCCACACTGACTCAGCATTCAAGCAAATACATGTTTATTTACAAAAATAGGAGAAAAGGTGGCCATCAGATCAAATTCTGGCATATTTACAGCATCCAATCAAAGGGTCAAGTAGAAAAGGGATCACAGGGCAGAGGGTTGGTATTAAGGCAGGAGGAAGTTTCCTGTTGAATTACAGAGGAACTAAGCTGAAACGGGCCAAAAACTCCAGACTTTAGAAGAGGAGGCTTCAGGGAACACTAAGAAGCTAAACTCTAACTCACAGCAGTGAGCAGAGGTGTAGCTCCTGTAAAGAGCTTCCTTAGTTCTCCCTCAGGAAGTCTGCTGAAGCTGACACAGCAGAAGTGAGTTTGGGCTCCCAGTGCTCAGAAAGCAAGGGAAAGAAGGGGTGTGATTTTTTTTCCTGTTAATGAATGATAAAGGGGCAGCACAGGCAAGGGACAATGAACTTGGTCAGCTGAGCTGGAAAGCAGTCTGGTTCAGGGCACTGAAACATGGCGTGGAAAAGAAGGGGAAGGCCTAGTTGCAATCCAGGAGCGAGGAATGTGAGACAGGCCAGCCTGGATGTGAGGTCCAGTCCTACATCCCAGGTTCAAACCCCTCATGGGGCTACCTGCAATGTGTGCTTATTTTTTCTTCAGTGAGCCTTTCAGCTTCTTCTCTGAGGACCGCTGTTTCCGCACCTTCTCCTCCTTTTTCCCTAAGTTCTCATAAACTGTTGCCTCCTCTTTCTGCCTGTAAGACCAGGGAAAAACAAAGTGAAAAGTGATCAAGAGGAAAAAGCCAGCCAAGCCAGCAGGGAGACTGTTGCCAGAGACAGGCATAGATGGGCCTCTGGTTTAGATGAGCTCTTACTTGGAGGATTTTCGTGAAGCCTTGGCGTGCACATTCCTCACTGCAGGGGGGTAGGAGATGTTCCCATACTCAGACTCGTTTGGCTTGCCTTTCTGTGACTACAGGAGAGAAAAGCCAAGCTGAGAAGAGTGTGGCCTGGGAAAAGCATGCGAGGCATCATGGAAGAGTTCTGGCTGTTTGACCATGCTTTGTGATAGGATCTCAGTAGAGGTTGGTGGATTGCTGAAGTTCTCAGGCTCAGTGCACTCTGCCTGCTGCTGTCACAGAGGTGAGCAGCAGGGATGCAAATGCATCCTTGTACAGCAGTGAACAGTGTGGCAACAAATTTCTGGAGGCACTAGAATGCCTGAGAGTGCCATGTGTCAGCTAAAGAATATTAAACAGATAGCAGCAGCTAGTGGATGCTGCCAGAGGCTACAAAGATACATAAAAGATGCCACTTCTCAGCTAGTAGGAGAAAATCCTTTCCACAAGGGCTTGGGAGGCAACTGCAGAACCAGGATGGGAAAGACAAAGAGGAAAGGAGAAGGAAAAATCTTTGCCTGTCTTAGATTCAACTTGTAACAAAACAGCACTTGGTGGAGACATTATATGGAATGTAGTTGAAATATCTGCCTTAAGACTTAGGAATTCAGGTTTAGAAATTCAGAAGGGGTTGGTACTTGAGCTGCCAATGTTGTCCCTGAATTTTAAAGAGAGGGACTCAAATCTTGGCACACCATTGTAGTCTATGTAGGTTCCAATGCTAGCTTAAAGCTTGGGAAACACAGTGCTTGGGCTCAGAGCCAGCATCATGCAGGGCCTAGACCGACAGGACAGGAAAGTAGAGTCCCCTTTCTCACCTGGATAACTTCCAGCTTTCTCTTGGTTGTCTCTATGAACTGGCAGATGGCCATGTAGATGAACTTATACTGGGCCTCCGTCTGCACCATCCCTGAGCGTTGGGCCCTCACCATCTGGATGGTCTTCTGGATGTCAATGTCACAGTCCAGCCCTAGCAAGGGGCACCAGAAAAGCTTATGGACCACCCCCTTCCCAATTCTCCACCAAAAGCAGTCACAGTGGAGGTCAGTCAAGAAGTTTCTGCCTCCCTCCATATTCTTTACTCTGTATGGCCCTCCTATCCCTCTTTCCTGCTCAGCATCTTCCAAGTCTGGCCCTGGAGGAAGAGCCCAAGCTCAGGGTAAGCGGACACGGTGCAGAGATCCAGCAGCTGCCACACAGCAAGGACAGCACAACCTTCTGTGGCAGAATGTCTCCCACTGATACCTGATAGTTTTCATCTCTTTGCAGCTGGACTTAAGGGCACAGCCCTACTGGGTAAGCCAATTCACGTCAAGACACTTTGGGGTCCTCTTACCCTTGGTGGAGATTGTTTCCACTATCATATCAATGACGATGATAGTCCCAGTGCGGCCAATCCCAGCACTGCAAGGAGAAGACAAGCAGAGGTCAAAGCAGTACCGCTCCTGAAACAAAATGCAGATGCTTCTGGGGAAGGATGTGGCACACATAGCAGCTGTTCAGCAATGCCACAAAAGAGTTGAGGATTCAACAGGCAGCAGAGTTTGGTTTGGGGGCATCAGAGGAAAAAGCAAATAGTGGGGCTGGCATAAGCTTCACTTGCAAGTCCTGGAGAGGAGCTGGTGCAGCAGGACAGACTTTCTACACATCACCCTATATAAAGGATGGAGAATGCTTCAAACCCCAACCTCTGTACCAACCTGCAATGCACCAGAATAGGCCCTGCATGTGGGATGCTCTCCTGCTTCTGGTTTATTTGGTCAAGGAAGCTGAGCACTCCTCCTGGCTCGCTGGGTACACCATGGTCAGGCCAGCTCAGGTACTGGTAGTGCCAGATCTCACGCACAGCCTTACCCTGATAATAACAAAACACCCTACTGGTAAAACTGGAACCCAGTCCTATCCCTGACCTCTGTCCCAGGGATAGGTGGGTCTGAAGCCAAAGGGAATCTCTGTCTCCAGCGCACTTCTTGGTGATTCCAACAGTGCAATTCCAGCCCAAAACAGGTGGGAACAGCAACCCGAAGAACAATACAATAGCGGTATCACCACAGCACCCAGCAGTTCCCAGCCTTAGACATACAGTGACTGTTAGATCCATGGGCTCCATGACAGCCCTCAACCAGGCACACTCACGTTATCCATCGGACACACACAGAGGTGCCGGAGTTTGTACTCCAATGCATCATGCTCCCCAGCATTCTCCACAAGGTAGGGACCGTATTCCTTCGTGCTGCCCACCTCTGGCCAGTAAGGCACACATTTGTTCTGTGTGGGCAGAGAAGACAGGGTGAGGACGGGCAGAAGGCAGGAAAGAGAGAAAGAGCAGCACAGTGGTTGAAGGGGAATAGGAGGCAGCTCCGAGACACATACAAACTGCTACTTACCCGCCCTTTCTCTACCTCCCTTGTGGTCATCACAATAATGCGTGTGTTCTCCTGCCACACCATTTGCCAGAAATCATTGACTGTGGCATCCAGGCAACCCTGGCTAGCGATGTAGGTCTTGGTGCACTCATCTGGGCTGATCAGTTTGTTCTGAGTGTGGACAGGGGAAGATCAGGAGGGCTGCAGGAGTAAGCAAGCCCTCCCCCATTTTGGGCATACAGCCATCTTTCAAGACTCTCACCTTGACATAGTTGGCATTGATATAGTCAGATCCAGGGATATTTGGGTCCCTTCCCTGGAGGATGACTCTGGAGTGATCAACTGGGGATGCAGTGAAAGAATAAACAGAACAATGAGATACTTTGTACCCTGGCACATGAAGCTTTTTGCTGCCCCATACCACCTCATTCAGGTTACCCTGTACATGCAGCATGCCCCATGTTTTCACCTCTCCTTCTCTGGGGTCAGACCAATCTCACCCTGTCCTCCCATCTCTCTACACCTATGATGGACCATCAGAAACTAATGAGTCTGATGCAACCCTCACTCTTTTCTTCAAGAACATGAGAAGGCTGTGACCTCTCTCATCAGCTCTTAAATCCTCAATGCCACACACCTTGTAACCCATTCTGGAGGATATAGTGGGCTGAGACAGAGCCAGGGATGACTTGGACAGCTCTTCACTGCCTGCCTATTTGTTGGTTGGCTGGTTGGTTTGGTTTTTTTTGGGGGGGGTGTGGGTTTTTGTTTTGTTTTGTTTTTATAGTGGAGAAGCAAGACTCACAGGGCAAGATGTTCTTGTATCGGTTCTTGCTCTTGTTTTCAGGTCTCTGACCCTCATGACGGTCAAACAGGTGCTTGGCTTCCTGTTTTTGCAGGCTCTGAGAGCAGAAGAGAGAATAATCATGGCAAGGTCACAATGTATGACATGGGACATGGGCACTCAGAACAGTGACTCTGGGGACACATGGGCATGCTTGTGGGGGAACAGAGAAGTGAAAAGCAAACCTTTCCAGTTTTATGACAATGGGACTTTCCCCAGCAACCATAGCCTGTTAGGGAATCTACCTGTCTAGAAGGGGCAAAGGAATCTTTGGCAGCAGGCTGGCCAACTTGGTGAGGCAGACTGTAAACTGAAGGATTCGGGGCGCAGTGTCCAAAGTGGCAATGCTAATGCCATCATATCCGACGGGGGAATAAGCCAGGCCAACCAGAGCAGCAACAAAGATGCCTTAGCTGCCTCATGAGATTACAATCAGAAGACCAACCACCTCAAGGGTGTGCATGGCTATAGCGGGTCCTCGTTCACCCCTCCAAGGAAACCTGCCTGCTCAGTTACCTCTCTGAAATGCCTGAACACCAAACGCACACAGCATGGGGATTAAACAGGAGGAACTAGAGATCTGCATGCAGTCGCAGGGCCATGATATCATTGCAATTACAGAGATGTGGTGGGCTAGCTCAGATGACTGGAATGCTGTCATGCATGGCTACATACTTTTTAGGAAAGACAAGCCAGCAAGGTGAGGTGGTGGAGTTGCTCTTTATGTGAAGGATCAACTGGAATCTATCGAGCTCTGCATAGGGGTAGAGGCAGAACCAAGTCGAGAGCTTATGGGTAAAAATTGAGGGGCAGGCAAATATTGGTGACACCATTGTGGGCACCTGATGAGGAAGAGGAAGCAGGCAAGATGAGAATTTTACAGACAGCTGGAAGTAACCTCACAATCACAAGCCCTGATTCTCATGGGGGACGTCAACCACCCTGATATTTGCTGGAAAAGCAACACGGCAAGGTGCACACAATCCAGGAGGTTCCTGCAGAGCATTAAGGATAAATTTTTTGACACAGGTGGTGGAGGAGCCAATGAGGCGAGATGTGCTGCTGGACCTTATACTAACAAACAAAGATGGTCTGGTTGAGGATGTGTTGGTTGGGGGGTAGGCTTGGCTGCAGTGACCATGAGATGGTAGAGTTCAGGATCCTGCATGGTAGAAGCAGGGCAAAAAATAGGATTACAACCCTGGACTTCAGGAGAGCTAACTTTGGCCTCTTCAAAGACCTGCTTGGAGGAATCCCATGGGTTAGGGCTCTAGAGGGTAGGGGGGCTCCAAGAGAGCTGGTCAGTATTTAAGTACCACTTCCTCCAAGCTCAAGATTGGTGCATTCCTCTGAGGAATAAGTCAAGCAAAACAGCCAGGAGACCTGCATGGATGAGCAAAGAGCTTCTAGAAAAACTCAAGTGGAAGAAGGAGGTTTACAGTATGTGGAAAAAGGGACTGGCCACTTGGGAGGAATGTAGGAACGTTGTCAGGGTATGCAGAGATGCAACAAGGAAGGTCAGGGCCCACTTGGAACTAAATTTGACAAAGGATGGCAAGGATAACAAGAAGGGCTTCTTCAAATACATCAGTAGTAAAAGAAAGACTGGGGAAACTGTGGGCCCCCTGCTGAACGAGGTGGGTGCCCTGGTGACACAGGTTGCAGACAAGGCAGAATTACTGAATGCCTTCTTTGCTTGAGTCTTTACTGCTAAGGCTGGCCCTCAGGCATCCTGGCCCCCAGAGGTGAGAGAGATTTCCCCTTGGTTGAGGTGGATTGGATTAGAGATCACTGAGGCAAACTGGATCCTCACAAATCCATGAGCCCCAATGGGATGCACCCACGAGTGCTGAGGGAGCTGGCAGATGCTGTTGCTAAGCCTCTCTCCATCATCTTTGAAAGGTCATGGAGGACAGGAGAAGTGCCCAAGGACTGGAGGGTAGACAATGTCACTCCAATCTTCAAAAAGGGGAAGAAGAAAGACCTGGAAAACTATAGACCACTCAGCCTCACCTCCATCCCCAGAAAGGTGATGGAACAGTTCATTCTGGAGGACACCTCCAGGCATGTAGAGGAAAAGAAGGTTATCAGAAGTAGTCACCATGGATTCACCAGGGGTGAGATCATGCTTGACCATCCCGATAGCCTTCTGTGATGGCATGACTAGCTGGGTAGATGATGGGAGAGCAGTGGATGTTGTTTACCTCAACTTCAGCAAGGTTTTTGACACTGTTTCCCATAGCAGCCTCATAGGTAAGTTTAGGAAGTGTGGGTTCGATGAGTGGACAGTGAGGTGGATTGAGAACTGGCTCAACAACAGAAATAAGAGGGTCATGATCAATGGGGCTGAGTCTGGTTGGAGGCTTGTAACTAGCTCTGTAACTAGTGTACAGACCCCAGGAGTCTGTACTGCGTCCAGTCCTGTTCAACATACTCATCAATGACCTGGACGAAGGGACAGAGCATACCCTCAACAAGTTTGCTGATGATACCAAGCTGGGAGGAGTGGCTGATACACCAGAAGGCTGTGCTGCCATTCAGTGAGACCTGGACAGGCTGGAGAGCTGGGCCAAGGGGAACCTCATGAAATTTAACAAGAGTAAGTGCAAGGTCGTGCACCTGGGGAGGAACAACCCCATGCACCAGTACAGGTTGGGGACTGAACTACTGGAAAGCAGCTCTGTTGAGAAGGACCTGGGAGTGCTGGTGTACAGCAAGCTGACCCTGAGCCAGCAATGTGCTCTTGTGGTCAAGAAGGACGATGGTATCCCGGGGTGCATTAAAAGGAATGTGGCCAGCAGGTTGAGGGAGGTTTATCCTCTCCCTCCACTCTGCCCTAGTGAGGCCACATTTGGAGTACTGCATCCAGTTTTGGGCTCCACAGGTCAAGAAACAGGGAACTACTGGAGAGGGTCCAGCAGAGAGCTACAAAAAGATGATCAGGGGACTGGAGCATCTGTCTTATGAGGAAAGGCTGAGAGGCCTGGGTTTGTTTAGCCTGGAGAAGGGAAGACTGAGGGGGGATTTCATCAATACCTATAAATATCTAAAGGGTGGGTGTCAGGATGATGGGACTAGGCTCTTTTCAGTGGTGCCCAATGACAGGACAAGGGGCAATGGGCACAAGCTGGAACACAGGAAGTTCCACCTCAATATGAGAAAAAACTTCTTTACTGTGAGAGTGACAGAGCAGTGGAACAGGCTGCCCAGGGAGGTTGTGGAGTCTCCTTCCCTGGAGACATTCAAAACCTGCCTGGATGCAGTCCTGGGCACCCTGCTCTAGGTGTACCTGCTTCAAGGAGTGGGGTTGAACAAGATGATCTCCAGAGGTCCCTTCCAACCCCTACCATTTTAAAAAAAAAAATCCAAGGTCCATGCCTCTACCATATTGATGATTCATTCTCCCAACCATGAAAAAGCACATTCCTACCTCACTGGGTTCACTTAAAGATGACACTCACTCCCCAGAGGAACAGGTTCCAAACAGAGATCTTTCAGAGCTAAACCAACAAGAATTTACAAGAGACCTGAGAAGTTCGTGTCCAGGAAGACATCAGGGATGGAGAATGAGTTGGCGCACAGGGACTTCCCAAAAAGACAGAATAATGACCCCCAGCAGTTTCTTACATCAAATTCCTCCCAGAATCCAGCTTTGGACGTCTCCTCAGATAGACTCTTCTTGTTCAGCTCCTGCACTCTATTCTCAATGTCAGCAGCATTCACCCTCGTAGCATAGTAGGGCTGGGGATGGGAAAACACAGTTGATTGGTATAAAAGAGAGAGAGACACACGCTGCTGGAGAGCAAAGTCTCCTCTTGTGCTGTGGAGAAAAAGAGAGGGATACAAAACAGAAACAAACAGCAGGTGTGTCGCTCCAAAGGATCCCTAAGAAACAGGAAACAGGATTTACCTGCTTCAGGTACACAAAGGAGCCAGACACCTCCTCAATTCCAGTCTTCTTGAAGTGTTCCACCAGATCTGCCAAGCTGTCAAACTTTTCAGCACCTCCAACTGTGTAGCGTCCATTCTAAATGGAGGAAGAATATGTAACATCCCACTTATAATATTCCTATAGACAAAGCTGATAATGCTCAGAGAAAAGGTAACACTGGGCTGTACAGCTATAGGCACTAGGCACCACCCCGTGCCATCTAGAAAAGCATTTCCTCTGGCAGCGAGGTCAAATGGTATTTTCCCCTGAGAATGCTAAGTTCACGGAGAATGCTAAAGCATGGTGAACGGACTCCTGGTCTCAGTGGATGGAAGCCCAGAGAAGGTATATTGCCCTCAGCTCTCATTTAAGGTCAGTTGCTTTCAGTCCTTGAAATTTCCCTCACTCTTTGCATCATCCCACATGAAAGAAATAGGAGAACTTGTGACAGCAAGGTTGGTAACATTCTCCAGACTAAGTGTGGAGGTCTTGCAGATAACCTTCGCCCTCCTCCTCCAAGAGCTTTTAACTCTTCAGATGAACTTGTAATTAGATTGTGAATCCTCCTCTGTCTTTCACCACAAGCTGCCTGTACTGGAGCTCTTGGTCACACTGAGCCCTACTTCTTCCCATGTCTGAGCACCCAGCACTGCCAATTGTCACCCAGGCTGGGGCGAGGACATAAGGAACCTGCAAGGTGATGGCACTTTGATCCAAATTCAGAAACACTGCTGGTAATAATCAAGCTGACAGGGCCCATGCTTTTGAGGACATGATCAGTAGAAATGGGCAGAGACTTTTTCCTCTCCCTTTCCGTTTGCTCTCCCAAATGCTCACCTCGCACATGATCTTGATGTGTGTGACTTTGAGCCGGGCCCCAGAGGCACTGGTTGCCCCTGCTGGTGAAGCATCAGACCCAGGTTTAAGCTGGTCAGTGAGGACAGACAAGACAAAATCCCCAGGCTTGCTGAGGCTCTCCCGCACCAAGAAGGTCCAAGGGGTGGCTTTGGCCTGGAGAAGTGACTCAGCTTCAGAGCCTGGCAGATGCCCATGGTACCACCTAGGAAAAAACAAGAGAGGGTCAGAAGAGAGGTGGAGATGCAGGTAAGTGGATGCCTTTGAGCTGATGAGTGAAGGACAGTAACAGTGGGAAGCATGAGGAAGGAAGAAAGGAAGGGGAAGACAGAGGGGAGGGAAAGAGAGAGGGAAGGAAATCAAGAGAGGAGTAGGATCTTGTGAAAAACAGACGAGACAGAAAGAAGTAGAGAGTTAGCAAGAAAAGGAAAGGGCAAGGGATGAGGTGGAGGTAGAAGGGACCTGGGGAGCAGAATGCTGGTAGCAGAGGACACAGTAGGAAAGCACCAAGTGTGATCCAGTTGGGTGATACACACACGCACAAGTAAGCAATGCTTTCTGCCTTGAAGACCGGTTGGGGGAGGTTAAGTCCATGGGTTTCAGCACCTCCCAGTATTATTGGGATTCTAGCCTTACTGCTGCAGCATGCTTTGGGGACTCAAACACCAGGGAAACAAAAATAAACCCCCAGTGAGTCAGAAACTCTCCCATTGGATTTAGCAGCACCCAGACGGCTGTGTTGAGATCAGACCCATTAAAGAACCAGCTCAGTAACCCCTTCCTGAAACACAGTCACCTCTTCAATCAAAGGATAATTCCCATTCTCTGTGCACATCACACTGTAGCAACCAGCCTAGCCAAGGGAGTGAACACTGAGAGCCACCTGGAGCCCATATGCTGCTCCTGGTACCTATCACTGTTATTGATCCATGTGCATAGCCCTGTCCTCAATGCAAACACCCGGTCAGCAGCTCCTTCTCTCCTCTCAGCACAGGGTGAGGAGCATCCCCATTTGACCAAGGTGCTCTCTGTCTTGCAGGACTGGACCCAGGGTGCAGAGGGGCACAAGTTGGTACAAGTGGCACAGCTGCTGCCAAGCACCTTCCCACCTACAAAGGTCTCTGGGGTAGGTGTGTGCCTGCCTGGTCGGATCTCACTGCACTGTTTGGTGTGGGTGCAAGTGACAGACACCAGAAGCAGGCTGGGAGATGGGACAACCCTGGCCTCTCCTCCTACTGCAGAGCTCTTGGCCCTGCAGAAACTCCAGATGCAACTCAGGTTGTCTCTGTGCAGATCCTGTAGTTCCTATTGCCTGTCCCAAGCTCCACAGTTTCTTTGGACCACAGCAGAAGGTCTTGGGGGGCACTGCTGAGCTGCCAATAGAGATGCAGAAGGCCACGTTCACTGCAGCTCTGTCCTGCTTCCACAAAACTCGCTTGGAAGCTGGAGCTAGAGATCCAAATCATAGAAAGTTGAAAGCTGTGAAGTACTCTGGACACTTGATCTGGAAAATTAGCCAAATCATCCTATTCCTCCCAGTAGCCATTTTCTGGTGGAGCCTCTACTGGGTCTGAACCCATCTCAGCCCAGGGGCCCCTACAGCCCTGGTGCTCCTGCCCCGGCCCTTTCTTCCTTCCCAGCTTGGTGTCAGGGAGGGGATTTGGGCCCTTCTCCTCCTCCAGCAGGGATGGGCCTGGTTCAAGCAGGCCCCTCTGGTCCTGGGACATCCCTGTCTCCAGCTGGAGCCATGTGCTGGGCTTTATGTTCAGGGCCCTTTGCAGCAGAGCTGCTGTGCCAGCCAAAGGCCGTGCTCACTGCAGCTCTGTCCTGCTTCCACAGAGCTGCCTCAGCAGCTGGAGATGCAGTCATTTTGGACATCTTCCCCGGTGAACAGCATTTCAAAAGTAGGTAGCTGTTGCATCAGACTGACTTGCAACGCCTCTCCAGCTCCTGCTTGTTGCAGGTACCATAACAAGCACCAGACTCGCTCCATACATCACTGTGCACACTGCCAGCAAGGCCAGGCTGATGCTTAGTAGACGAGCCAGGGTGGGTAGATCTCTGGGAGCAGGTTCGCTGCCCACAGGGCATCTAACAGTGGAGGCGGGAGTGGTACTGGTGACTATGGTGAACTTCACATTGTTAGGGCTGTTCCCAAGAATTGACATGGAGTTTGGGAGGATGTGCCCCAGTCACAGAAGCGGCCAGGACATTCATTCACCCCTATATCCAGCCAGACCAACGCATTCCTCTACACAACGTCTAAGAACCATTTTGACAGCAAAACATGGCAGGCAGCTGTTTTGCCTTGGCAAGTAATTTCTGTTGATCCTCACCTCACGCACTGCAAGAAATAGCTGGTGACTTCCACCGCACCGCAGTCATTAATTTCTGGTCATCCTCCCAAAGAAGGATTCAGCCACCATGTGCCAGTGCTCAGATGCCCCCCAGGGAATGGTTGACACCTCCTGCTCATCAAAGAGGTCTCCAGGCCTCCCCTCCACAGGTAGGAAGGGGTTAATGGGTCCCGTTCCCCCCTCCCTTCCCCCAGTAGAGCCCAGCTCTTCAAAGCCACGTGATGGAAAATCACTTGGGGAGAGAGTGAGAGGAGCTTTCGTAAGAGCCTGGAGGGGGAGGGGGGAGAAGTTTCCAACCGCAGGGAGGAAGGGAGGAAACTGCAGGGCTGCAACCCAGCGGCCTTGAGTGGAGAGGACAGCCGGCATGCAAGCACTGGCCCCTCTGCAGCTGGACCCCAGAGTAAGCGGGGGGGACCCAGGCACTTCACCCAGGGCATCTTTGCTCCCTGTCTCCATGAGCGCAAGGAGGACCTGTCCGCCCCAGAGCACGGCGCAACTGCTCTCCAAGCTGCATCAAAGAGCCTGAAAGCACAACGCAAGGGCAAAACCACCTGATTTGATTTAGGAACTTGGTGTCAGAGACATATGCAAAGCGGGGACAGGAAGGAGACTAAGCAGGCTAGGAATAGCAGGGGAACATGGTCCTGCTCTCGGCTACGTGAGTCACCCAGGCCCGGAAAAAACAAGGAGGTTTGAGGCAAGGCTGAGGGCTTCCACCTAACATGTCACTCTATAGATCACTGCAGAACCATAACTAACATCACAACCTTTGCTTTTAGGGACAGTATATAAATAGCAAAGGCAACAGGAAACCAGAAGTAAAAATAGAGCCCTATTAGGTCTGCTGTGATGGGTCAAGCTATGTCCAGCTTGGGGATGCTGCCCCCATAGAAGGTATGGGAAGCAAAAGACACTTTTTGCAGGGTTTGCCCTGGGGGTGCAGGCAGGGCAGAAAGAAGACCATGACACACAGAGGAGATCTCATCACAGACACACCAGCTGCTTTGCTTTCTCTGTACCTCTCTGTAGTGGGGTCGGAACAGTTGAGTGGGTATCGCAAGTCGATGATGGTTCCATCTTTGTCCTGCAGTGAGCCCTGTTGTTGCGTGTAGTACTCCACCAGTTCTGACAAGGTAGCAAACTTCTCTCCTCCATACAGGTCATAGAAATCCCCAGTATTCTGGATGCGGATGTGGGTTACCTGGTCACCAACCCTGTGGGATGATGCACAGAGCAGTCCAGTGAGGTGGTTGGAAAAGAGGCATAAAATGTTCTGCATTATCTTCTGCCATGGAACCAGAGCAAACCATCCCATTGAAAGGAGATGACTGCAAAGGGAAGCTCCTGGGGCAACGTGAGGGAGGGTCTAGAAGATGCTGGGAAGCTCAGGTCCTTTTACAGCTTGGAAAGAACTCAAAAGGAATAAGGACAGGATGAAGAAGATGCCACAGGACGTGTGAAGATCTAAGCATTCTGCGTATGTAACCCTGGAAAGACAGACGTTGGGGTCCAAGTTACTTACCGAACTGAAAGAGAAAAATCCCCCTGATTCTTCCGACTGGGTCTGGCCAGAAAGCTTCCATGGACACCTCGCCCCTTCAGTAAGGCTTCAGCTTCGAGCCCACTCAAGTCACGGTGAAACCACCTAGCAGAGCAGATAAAAACAAGACCAGGTGAATAAAAAAAAGGCCAGGCACTCTTGTGGAGACTTGTACAATGAAAAATGGACCCCAGTCAGTATCCCTAGATATATGCATAGAGGTGACAGCCAGCAGCAGCATGCCTTCCTACCTGATACCTACCCCAGCCTATGAAAGGTTTCCATTGAGATACAGCTTCCAGAATGATCCCACCTCTGATCTGTCCTACTTTCCTGGTCCCCCGCCCTACACACACACACACACACACACACATTTCTTAGCCCCTCTTACCTCACCATCGTGGAGGGTGAAAGAAGAGGGGACCAAGTGGCTACCACCAAAACAACTCAAAAAACACAGAGGAAAAATCAGTTTGTGCTGGCGAGAAAAGGGAAGCCGGAGATCTGTGCTGGAGCACCCAATGCCAAGCTCTTTCTGTGCCTCTTGGGAGCTGGCCATGTATTATCTCTTCTGGCATCTACCATCAGTCCATTCAGACCCTCTCCATCCACCCGTTTTGGGATGCGTGCCTTGTTCTCTAGCCCTCTGCACAGTGCTGTTGGGCACAGGCAGGCGCAAGCCCGTGCGCAGCTGGGCACGCACGGCTCCAGGAACAGGAAGCGCTCTGAGCCATCAACTCCCCAGCCCCAAGCTGCTTTGCACACACACTTCTGCTTCTCCTTTTGTGTCTTTTCTCCCCATCCCCCCGTTATTCTTGGGTCCCCGTCTTCTTTCACACCAGGGTTGACTCTATGACCACACCTTGGGTCCTTGCTGTGCTCGTAAAATTCAGTCCTGCATGTCTTCTCTTCCCCTTCTTCTCCAAAAGGCCAGTGAAAGACATAGGTGCTCCCCACTCCCAAACCCTTGCCATGGTGCCAAGGGGTCCACAGCTGCCTGGGGTCACCCACACACCTGCAAGGCTGAAGCAGGCAGCACGTGTGAGAGTACATTGAGCAATGAAGCACCCTACTACAGGATATAACCACCCAGCCACACAGTTTGGCTGTACTGGTCTGCCCTCAGGTACCCAGCTGAAACCTCCATACGCTGCTTGCTGATGAATCCTCTGGGCAGGTAAATGTACTCTGTACAGCCACAGGGGGAATCTGTGCGAACGCAGAGCTGCAGACTTTGTGGTCCAGGCTAGCACTCTAAGCGCAGCACAGCCTTCCTGAAAACAGCCTGCTAGAGAATGCAGCTGACATGAGTACCAGTAGCTCAAAAGGGATGGGGTAGGAGGTAGTGTTGAAGCTGCCCAGAAAAGCAAACAGAGAGCAGGGCAGACAGCTGCTACCTGCAGTGGGCCCACCTAGCACCATAAGGCCTTAACTATTTCCTTCAAGATCCCAGTACAGCATACTGAGGCCAAAGCTGTGAACCTGGACAACTAGACACAAAGAAGGAAAACTAACCATTTCCAGTTCCCTAGCCATAGAATCCTTAAGGCTGGAAAAGACATCTAAGATCATCAAGTCCAACCGTCAACCCAACACCACCATGCCTCCTAAACCATGTCCCAAAGTGGCACATCTACACAGTTTTTGAACACCTCTAGGCATGGAGACTCCACCACCTCCCTGGGCAGCCTGTTCCAATGCCTGACAACTCTTGCAGTAAAGACATTTTTCCTAATATCCAATCTAAACCTCCCCTGATACAGCTTGAGGCCATTTCTTCTTGACCTATCACTAGTAACTTGGGAGAAGAGACCAACACCCACCTCACTACAACCCCCTTTCAGGTAGGTGTAGAGAGCAATAAGGCCTCCCCTCAGCCTCCTCTTCTCCACACTAAACCACCCCAGCTCCCTCAGCCACTCCTCATCAGACTTGTTCTTCAGAACATTCACCAGCTTTGCTGTCCTTCTCTGGACACGCTCCAGCAACTCAACGTCCTTCTTGTAAAGAGGGGCCCA
The DNA here is from genome assembly GCF_949628215.1 of Phalacrocorax aristotelis. Lineage (NCBI taxonomy): Eukaryota > Metazoa > Chordata > Aves > Suliformes > Phalacrocoracidae > Phalacrocorax > Phalacrocorax aristotelis. The sequence goes on along the minus strand of NC_134276.1, from coordinate 132,821,651 downwards.
AAACTGAACACGGTATTCAAGGCACGGCCTCACCAGTGCCAAGTACAGGGGCACAATCACTTCCCTACTCCTGCTGTCCATGCTATTCCTGATACAAGCCAGGATGCTCTTGGCCTTCGTGCCTGCCTGAGCACACTGCTGGCTCATGTTCAGCCGGCTGCCAGCTAGCACCCCCAGGTCTTTCTCTGCCAGACAGCTTTCCAGCCACTCTTCCCCAAGCCTGTAGTGTTGCATGGGGTTGTTGTGAACCAAGCGCAGGGCCTGGCACTTGGCCTTGTTAAACCTCATACAATTGGCCTCAGCCCATCAGTCCAGCCTGTCCAGGTTCCTCTGCAAAGCCTTCCTACCCTCAAGCAGATTGACACTTCCAACCAATTTGGTGTCATCTGCAAACTTACTGAGGGTGCACTCAGTCCCCTCATCCAGATCATTGATAAAGATATTAAACAAGACTGGACCCAAAACTGAGCCCTGGGGAACCCTGCTCGTGACTGGCTGCCAACTGGATTTAGCTCCATTCACCACAACTCTCTGGGCTTGGCCATCCAGCCAGTTTTTTACCCAGTGAAGAATGTGCCCATCCAAGCCATGAGCCTCCAGCTTCTCTAGGAGAATGCTGTGGGAGACAGTGTCAAAGGCTTTACTAAAGTCCAGGTAGATAATATCCACAGCCAACATCCACTAGGTGGGTCACCTGGTCATAGAAAGAGATCAGGTTGGTAAGGCAGGACCTGCCTTTTGTGAACCCATGTTGGCTGGGCCTGATCCCCTGGTTGTCCTGCACTTGCGTGGTGAGCTCACTCAAGATGTATCGCTCCATAATCTTCCCTGGAACCAAGGTCAGGCTGACAGGCCTGTAGTTCCCCAGATCCTCCTTCCACCCTCCTTGTATATGGGTGTCACATTGGCAAGCCTCCAGTGATCTGGGTCCTCCCCTGTTAACCAGGACTGCTGATAAATGATGGAGAGTGGCTTGGCAAGTTCCTCTGTCAGCTCCCTCAGTACTCTTGGGTGGATCCCATCTGGCCCCATAGACTGTGAGTGTCCAGGTGGCTCAGCAGGTCATAAACTGCTTCCTCCTGGATTATGTAGGATTTATTCTGTGATCCATCCCTGCCTTCTAGCTCAGGGGATACCCTGGGGATAACTGGTCTGAGTATTAAAGGCTGAGGCAAAGAAGGCATTAAGTACCTCAGCCTCCTCCTCATCCTCAGTAGCAATGTTCCCCCCCATCCAATAGAGGATGGAGATTCTCCTTGGCTCTCTTTTGTTGTTAATGTATTTGTAAAAACATTTTGTGTTATCCCTTACAGCAGTGGCCAGATTAAGTTCTAGTCTGGCTTTTGCCTTTCCCATTTTCTCTCTGCAAGTCCTAATGACATCCCTGTACTCTTCTTGTCTTGCCTGCCCCTTCTTCCAAAAGTGATAAACTCTCCTTTTTTTGCTGAGTGCCAGAAAAAGCTCCCTATTCAGCCAGGCTGGTCATCTTCCACGCCAGTTCTTCTTATAGCACATGGGGACAGCCTGCTCCTGTGCCATTAACACTTCCTTCTTGAAGAATGCCCAGCCTTCCTGGACCCCTTTGCCCTTCAGGACCAGCTGCCAAGGAACTTTCCCAACCAGTGTCCTGAACATTTGCAGCTATGGCCCATGACTGCCCTCTTCCATAGCACTGGTTTTAAGGTCTGCAGGTCTCACGAAAGAATGGGATATAAGTAGTGGCCAAAAAGGGCACTCCAGCTAGCAAAGGAGCCTGACTCTTCCTTGGGGCCATCTCAGGTACCATGTATGGTGGTGTGGACAGGAGGAATAGCAAGAGACTTGCCCATTTCAAGTATCAGCAGCTGCAGACTTGCCTACACACCACCAAACTGAGAAATCATGCGAAAAGCTGAACAGGCTGCTAGCAATGACCGAAACAAAACTCATGTCCAGGACAGAAACTAACAGCAAAGGGAAGTACAGGAGAGATGAGTGGGAAGCTAAACTTCATTGCTAGAAAGGCAGCACAGGCACTTATAACAGCTTCCTTTGAAATACTTCTAGTTTCACACACATGATGAGCTGGGATGTGGTCTGCAGAGATCCAGCTGTACTGACTTAAAACTGATCTTAAAAAAAGGGGGACTTTAAAGGCACAGAGACCTGTGGCTCAAGGGAACAATTTCTACACAGAGAGATGTGCAGTTTTAGGTGCACCCACCTAAAAGACTGCACTTAAATCTGAGCCAGTCTAGCACTTGCACAGGAAAGAAATACCGTTTAGTGGTAGGACAGAAATTACAGGAACTTCTGGGAAGAAGTCCCAAAGATGAATTCCTCATATCAAACGAATATTAGATTTGGTAGGGCTGATATGAACCCATAGCAGACAAAAATAAAACCTAGGCATCCTTACACCTTATGAACTGGCTGAACCAGAAAATCTGTCTGAGGAAGAGAACATTAGTGGGACACAGGGGAACAGGGAAAAAACAAGGTAGCAAAGAATCCAGACCAGTTACACAAAGGGTGAGTTAGCACTAAACCCGCATAACTCAGTATCCTCCAGTAGGACAAACAACGGGGTACAGTGTAACCCACATGTCAGTATTTGTGTGCATACAAATCCCAGATCACATAATTTATGCAATGAATTTATACTTCTGGTTGCTTTCAGCTCAGGAAGGGACTGGATGCACACAGCTGCCTTGGTGACTTTGATCTGGGCCATCTAATTAAGAAGTACCAACGAGGGCTCCTGCTGGTAAGGGAGGGAAATATCACAGTACAGAAGCAATTCATTGGTATCTTTGAGATTGCTCTCTTGAATGGCTGCAGCATGAGGCAGCAGACTACAACTGAGGCGCTAAAACTCTTTCTTAATATAATTAACAGGTCAAGAGATTTCAGCAAAGAGACTATTCTTATGCTGTTGTTTGGCTTTCAGCATAACACAGATGGTAGAACCTCACCTTGTAAATGCTTTGTGAGCCAAGCCACAGCTAGCACAGGAAAAATGTAAAGATAAATGAAATAACTAATTAAAAGACACCCAGAGCTGGGCTGCTGTAAAAAAAGACACTGAGAAACTGGACAGAATCCAGCATAAGGCCACAAAGTGGGGGTGAAGAGCCTGGAACACAGCAGGGGCGGAGGAAGCTGGGTTTGTTCAGTTTGAAGATGCTTTAGGGATTTCACAGCTGTCTGAGACTACCTGGAAGGAGACTGGGGGTTTTAGAGCCACATTCTTTTTTGTGGGACACAACAAAGGACAGAGGCAGCAGGCATAACTTGCAACGAGGGAAATTCTGATGAGGTATGAGGAAAAAATGCACACACACTCCCCCCCAAGGGCGGTTCAGCAATTGCCACAGGTCCCCAGAGAGGATGGGGAGTCTCTGCTCTTGGAGATGCTCAGGACTCACCTGATCTAACTTTGGGGGTAGCTCTACTGTGAGCAGGGTGTTGGACTAGGTGATCCAGAGATCAAAATGGTAGTTGAAGGGAAGGGTAGAGGAAGAGGTTATGCGTGGAGCCTCTTTTCCCCCTGTACTCCCTAAGCCTCTATGTGCAGCTACTTCCAGAGTGAACCGCCAAATACATAACAAATTTAGCATCCTTTGGCAAGGAGTTCCACTGCTCAGCTACAGAAATGCTCTGTCCTTTGGCTTGCTTATAACCTGCTCCCTGCCTTGTTTTTAATAACATCTGATTGTTGTAAAAAAAGAAAAATCAGTGACTGATTCCTGTTCACGCCCCACTCAAGCTGCTGCTGCTTCAGACCCATAACACCCATATCCTTCCTCAGCTCTTTGCCAGGCTGAAGTCTCCAACCCTATTTAGGTGTTCTTCATACAGAGATTTTCTACACCTCTGATTGCATTCACTGTCCTTCTCTGAGATGCTTCCGACGCTGGTATATTGTTTTGGAGATAAGGGTGAAGGGTGGCACAGAACTGCAGTGTTCAAGATGCTGGTGAGACATGGACATATATGTATACACACACAGAGAGATTATTTCTGCTATTTGTTCACCACAGCCCAGCATTAAGCTAAAAATTGCATGGACTTACATATGATCACTGTCCTACTCCAGAGAGGTTACGATTCATTCACAGTTCATTGTTTCATATGTAAATTTTTAATTCTTTTTCTCCATGAACATTGTTCTACATAGGCCTATATTTATGTTTCATCTGCTGTTCTGTTGCCCACTCACTATCGTAAAGTCCTTCTGCAATTGTTCACAGTCAGCTCCCACCCTGTTATCCTGAATAACTTTCCACCATCAGTCAATTTTCTCACCTCACTGTACCAGCTGTATTTCCAGGTCATTTGGAAATATACTAAACAGCGTTTATTTCAGGTTAGGCCTTCATGATCTCATCACTGATAACTTCCCTTTGGGCAAAAGCTGGATGTTCATTCCCACCTTCCATTTCCTATTTGCTACTAATTCTTTACCCAAGAAAAACACCATCTTCTTTCTTATGACTTTAGCTTTATTTAAAGACTTTGATGAGAAAATAATGTAAAATAATTTCTTAGAAGTCCAAAGAAACTGTATCAGCCAGACCTGCCTTATACACAAGCTTGCTGAGACCCTCAAAAAAACTCATTTTACCGGACAGGATTTGCCTTTACAAAAGCAAATGCTGACTCTTTCTTTAATATCACGCTCATTGCTTTCTACCCTCTTGCCAGATATCAGCTTCATTGTTCTGTGCTTCCCTCCTCATCACATTTGGGGATCACATTTGGAGCCTTTTCTGAGAATCAGCATTTGCACTTGTTACTTCTAATTCTCAGCACTGAGATGACTTTAGGCAGGAGGCTTTGCCGTTTTGCACAGAACTGCACCATAGCTCCGTTGTTAGTGCAGACTGAAGGCCACCTGCACTTGGAGGATAGGACTGTCTTCTTGCGGCTCACCCAAGCCAGATGTTCTTTGTCAGGCCACAGGGTCCCCAGACAGCGCTGGGCCATCACAGTGGCCCAGATACTCACCATAGAGCTTCCTTACACCACGCCACTGCTGCTCCCAGAGCAGAGCACCCGTTTGGACTGACCGCAAGGGTTTTATGTCCTGCTGTTCCATAAAGGGCTAGAAAGACTGTAGCAAATCAAGAAATATCCAGGATTTAAAAGGTCAGCCACGTGACCTCTTTTTGTACACAACCATCTGGAGATGCTGCAGCTGCGGCACTGGCAGAGTGACTGTAGCAGACTGGGCATCACAAACCCTGCTTGCTTGTTATGAAAGGGAGAAGGAGCAGCAGGAAGAGCAGTAATAATGCAAAACACTGTGAGCTCCAGCCCTACAGCTGCCCTATAGCTCCTATTAGAAGGTGGGTTTTTTCCCCTTCTGTGTCCGATTCCTACTGCCAATATTATTTTCTTCACCACCAGTGCTTGTTTTCTTCCCCTAACTAGCATTCACAGCACTCACCCACAGGATGGCATCAGGATCTTGACTCTCAGATCCCCACTGATGAGGGACTGACAGCAGCTGGTGGAGGAAGCACCACAGCCCTTAACCAGGGGGGTCCTACTAAAGAAAATAAAGCAATATTGGAATTATCAAGGCAGTATCTTGTGACAGACTTGGGGGAGTGATCACAAATCTCGACAGAGGAGGGGTGGGCTCGCACCCTCCCGATAGGGCTGGGCGCTCACGGCAGCAAGTGCCAGGGCTCCAGAGGATTGCGGCACCTCCCGTGACTCACCTGTGTCTGATTCACACAGGCAGTCCCGAACTCCGCCTGCTCCTAGGCGGACTAAGCAGAAGGTAGCTCCAGGTCAGGAACCGCAGGCCTCAAGCACAGGGCTTAACTTTCACCATTTGCAAAGCACTTCCTGGGCTGTAGTTAATGAATAATTAGAGGGGTGGGGTAAGGCCAAGGCCAAGCTGGAAGAGGTGGGTGAAGACGGAAGGGACTGACTGCTCTTCCTGCCTCCTATCCGCTAAGCTCACGCCCTCGCTGGCTGCATTCCTGCCTGATTTGTAAGCAAACAACACCGAAGGCAAAACCAGACATGACATTCTCCCACCCGGATCCCGGCTCTCCCCAGCCTGGCTTCTTCACCCCCGGGCCCCACCACTCATCGCCCTCCCCAAAGACCTCAGCACTCCCAAGAGCAGTGGGCATGCCAGCTGGGCCGCTACAGACATACCTGCCACCCCTTGGCCTGGAGCAAGCCAGAAACACAAAAAGTCACACTGGAGCAAGGGTGCTCCACCAGGTTTGTCTCCCTTTGGTCCCAGAAGGCACAAGATATGTTGTTCTAATCCAGGCTGCAGCCAAATGGGGTGAGCCCAGCCCTCCCTCACTGCACCCCTCCCTGTTGCATCTCTCTGGGGCTGTTTTCATTGGGGCCGACACATCTAATGGCATGTTCAGCTGGAAGGCACAGCAGCCACAGGCGAGTGACCCTGATGGGGACAAGGGTCTCAGAGGCGTTTATGGCTCTTGCCACTAGGGTTACGTTTAGGGAAACATCACCTACCATGTTTCACATCACGTTTGTAAACGCTCGCTCTTAGGCGGGGCTTAACACCTCTGAAACGTTAAAAAAAAAAGGCTGCTTTAGTATCAAGCCCTAGGGCTCCACACCAAGGCTTGTATAACCAATTCCCTTTTTGCAAAACTTGGTAGGTACTGGGCCCCTCAAAACACAAGCACAGGTTTCATCAACAATGAGATGGGCGCTGCTGTACCGTCCTCTGCCTGGGAGAAGTGAGGGTGCCTGAGGAGCACCACCGGGCTCAGGTTCATCCATAAAACACGGGCACGTTCAAGACTTTTTTTTATTCACAAGCAGACCCATACGCATGCACAAAGCACCCAGTTCCTTTCAGGTCAGCGTTTCCCTTGTTCAAGCACCCCACTCCCGGGGCTGGCAGGACCCGCGCCTCGAGAGGGCAGCCCTGGGGGAGCTCCGCCGTCTCAGGAGGCTGCTACTCCGCCGGTCCCGGCTCCGTGCGGCGGCAGCGTCATGGGCGGCAGGAACATGGCCTTGAGCTTGCCCGACATGCTGGCGATCTCCGGATCCTGCGACTCGTAGGACTTTATCAGCCGGGCGAACTTCAGGACCCCTGCAATAAAAGGGGCGGGAGGAGGCACACGCCCGCCGCCGCCATCCCCCTGGGGGGCCCAGGGCTCCCCGCCCGGCGGGGGACAACCCACCTTCGCCGTCGTTGCTGAAGCCGTAGGCTTTGATCACGTCCTGCTGGATCTGGGTGGCCACGGGCAGGAGGAACTGCAGCATCTTCCCCATGTCGTTGCAGGCGTTATCCCGGGCCTCCTCCATGCGCTGCGCGTTCTCGGGCGCGCCGAATGCCTTGATTACCTCGGCCAGCACGGCTGCAGGAGAGGGGCGCACAGTTGCCACGCCGCCCGCCGGGGCGCCAGGCAGCTCACCTGCCCTACGACCTCACCCTTAGCCTGCTCCGCGCTCAGCGCCGCCGCCTGCGCTGAGGCCGCCATCGGGCCCGGCGGTACCGCCACCGCTCTGCGACCTCAGCCACCGCGCACGCACCGCACCGCCCTTCCCTGCCATTGGACCGTTGGGTGAGGCTTCCCGCGCGGCGGGAAACCTACTGGACAAATACTAAAAGAGCTGAAATCACTGCAGAAAAAAAAGCCCGCGCCGGGCGCCGCCCGGGCCGCCCCGCCCTGAGGTGAGGGCGAGGACGGCCGGGGGGCTACTCCCGCCTCAGCCCGCCTCCCGCGTGGGTTCCCAACTCGGCGCCGCCGGCTGGCCCATCTCGAGCTGGCCGCGGCGACAGCAGCCACCGCAATGCCTGGCCATGCCCGCGCCGTTCGGGTGGTATGCAGATATAAAGCTTCCCATTGGTGCCGCGGCGCGCGCGCCCCGCCCCGCGGGGGGGCGGGCTCTCCGCTGCTGCCGGCCCTGGGGCGCGAGCCGCCAGCGCTGCGGCTGCCGGGATCGGGACCCCGTCTCGTCGCCGCCGCCCCCCAGCCCCGGGCAGGGCCCTCCTTGGCCGCTTCCCTCGCCGGCCTTACGGGCCTGCCCACCGCCGCTTCCGCGGCGTTCGCTGAGGCGCTGCCCGCTCCCAGCGGCCGGGCACCGGCTCCCCAGCCCTTCTTAGCGTTGCCGGTTTTCATCCCCCTGCCCGGGGCTGGGGAGTGCGCGTCTGTACCCGCTCCCAAGGCGAGCAGCTGGCGCAGCCCTGCGCGGCCGGGTCTCCTCCTGGCCCGGGTGAAAAGAAATGAACACAACGGAGTCTGTTTCTGGAAGGGTTTTTTTGTTTGGGTTTTTTTTTTTTCTTAAGAGCTTTATATATATATTTATATATATAAGTTATTAGAATGTGTCTTGGGGCTTGGGAGTGCGTGGGGAACTTTGTTTGGGTGTTTTTCCATAGCTGGGTTGTTGGTTGGTTTTCTTTTCCTTTTAATGGTTAAGTAAATATATATATGGGGACCAATCGAGAGATACAACTGTGAAATCAGACACGCACGCAGGGGCAAGGGAGTCACAAGTTGCTACATAAAACTGCCACGTCTAATAGTATGTGCATGAGTTAAAAGTACATCAATTAGAATGGGTGAGGGGAAAGGGGCAGCCGCCATCTTAAAGAGAGTCCCAGTATGCTTGGCCACATCAGCTTTCCCCGTGGGGCTCAAAGGGGTCAGGATGGTGACTGCAGTCTTGAAAACAGACTCCTGGTGCTTTGCACCTCGTGGCCGTGCCCATTCCCGTCAGCCGTGGGAAAGCACAACCACCATCTTGCAAAGAGTCTTGTGGTGCTTTGCACCCCGATGGCTGGGACAGGGCCCTCTGCAGGCAGGAGCAGCTGCTTTTGAAGGGCTCCTGTAAATGCTTTGTTTGCATTTGAAGGGATGCTGGAGAATGGGAAACCACTCTGACTAATCTGAAAAAGTTCCATGTTGCTTTTCTGTATCTAAGCAGTATCTTACACCTAAAGGGGGGTGGAGCAGTGAGGAGGCATCTTGAAAAAAGGCTCTGTTGGGTTTTGAGTTACTTCTTTGCCACACCTCCTCCTTGCAGAAGCAGAAAAGGCGGCAGCAGCATCACATACATGAAGTCCTGTAATGCTCTGCACTTTTTGTTTAATGCAACTGTTCCCCCAAAATAAAGGATGGAGCTGCTTCCATCCTGAATTCACATCAGTCTTTGTCTCTTTGAGCTCTGTGCAATGCTGATTCTGTTTTCTTCAGAGCTCTGCTGAGATCACGTACCGATCGTTTCATGTCCATTAGTGGTGTTTCAGTCCCTCCCAATTTCCTCTCCTCCACCTTCTGCTCCCAGGATGCCATCCTGTACTTTTTGTCCCATCCTCTCTTGCACTCTACTGCATGGTAGGATCAGGATGTGTCACTCTGCAGCTTCCCCTCCCCCAGCATTTGGTTGATTGATTGCTCCTCTTGAGAGAAAGACATGATGATGTCATGTTGACAGCGGAAGTCCATTTAAAGGGGCTTGTCACTTTCTTTCTTCAGGTGGCTAGGAAAAACAAGAGGAACAAGGTGATTGTGTGAGAGAAAAAAGCAATTTTTTATCTCCCACTGCCTTTTGTTAGTCTAGATCTGCACAACGCTGCTGGCTTGGAAAGTTTTGCAAATCCTTGAGATGCTGTTGAAAAGGTACAACAGTGCAGCTCTTTCCCAGGGTGGTTGCCCATTCACTTTTGAAAGCCTCATCTTAGCAAAAGCATTCAACCCTTGTGAATGTTTGGTATTTTGGCAGGGCATCATAACTGTATGAGCATGTGTGAAACATGCAAGTTCACCTGTCCCCCCGAGGAGAGGAGCTGAGACCCCACATGAGATCAGCCACTGAACAGCCCCTTGCCAAGAGTGACCTTCCTGGTTGGCCAACCCACAGCCATGATGCAGTGGCAAGGCATATCTGCTCCCAGGTGTGTGCTCAGGCTGAGCCCCCCACTTCAGGGGCAACACCTCCCTGTCCCCATCACCTCTGCCACCCCCAGGCCAGGGCTGGGCCTGGAGGTGTATTTGTGAAGACAGAGCAGTCTGCTCGCCCTGCACCACGGAGAGAGCAGGTCCATGCACCTGTAGTAATCCTCCTGCGTTGGGAGCGGCACGCCGTGCAGAGGGTGATGAGCATGAAGCCACTGCTGCTGTTCCAGAGCCAGGCGCTGCAGCTCAGCTGACTGTGCATGCATGGCCTGGAGCTGATGTGCTGCTGACATGGGCGCAGAAAGAGAGCCCGGCAGGTCCCTGTAGGGTGCAGCTGCAGCCAAAGACAAAACAGAGAATAAACAAGTTAACATAACTGCTCCATCCTCTCCCACAGCCCCACAGCTCAGTCAAGACTCTCCTGCACTTCTTTTCCGAGCCCTGCCTGTGTGCAGGACTTGCTCATCCCCTGATAGCACCGGCCTGTCCTATGCCATGCCAGACCTCTGTTTAATAGACCACAGCTTGGTCCTGTGACCCCTCATGACCACCCTGCCCCTTGGAGCTCTGCTGATGCTCTTTAGAGGAGACTAGCAGTCCCCATGAACACCCTTACCAAAAAGCTGGTGGCGCAGCACTTCATTCTCATGTAGAGGGTGAGGCAGGAGAGGGTTAGGAATGGTTCCAGCTGGGTATGGTATCCGGGTGAGGTGTGATCCTGAGGCAAGTGGATCGATAAGAGGGTGAACAGAGGCTGAGGCTGGAAAGAAAGAGGTATCACAAGATAATTGTCCCATGCTTTATAAGAGGTAACACAGAGAAAGGTGCAAGGCACAACAAAACAGATATGGAGAGGGTGGGTGTGCATTAGGGATGGAATGATTTCAAGGCTAGACAATGCTGTACCGTGTCGTTCTGAGTGTTACTCTTCTTGCCTGCATTGAATTTCACATGAAGCAGTCTGACATAGCTCTGTCCCTACACTCCTCAGGGAGCACTGCTCCTTAAAGTCAATTTTTGCAAGGACCTGCTCTACAATCACATCTGTACCCAGTATCGTGCCTATCTGTCACCGAGGCTGTCATTCATGTACATACTCATATTGGGTGCTTCCATTTCCAGGTCTCATCCAGCACAGATGTTCAGTGCCAGGCACTCAACTTTGCAAGTACTATCTAAGGCTGAAATGCAAGGTACTATTTGTATGAAAACTGTTCTTTCCAGTGTTCTGGACTCGCTGCCGAATGCTGGCAGGAGCTGCCCAGCTACAGAGCACGGGGGAATGGACATTCATTTGTGCCTGATACCATCCCTGAATAGTTGCAGCTGCTCAGAATGGGTGTGTCTGTGACTCTGCCAGCAGATTACACTGACCGCTCACAGTACCAGAGCAGGCACAGCACTTTTTCCTAACGTATTGTAGTTCGGGCTTTGCTTCCCCAAGATTTTTATCCCTAAACTTCTTTTCACTTTGATTTCCTGTAGGATGTTGAAATGGAAGGAACCACCACTCAGTTCTGAAGGACAGCAGCTTCCAGTTCCTTTCAATTAAGCCACCTTCTCTGCCATCCCATTATCTGCAGCAAGAGCCATAGGGGCAAACTAGAGATCCAACATTTCATTAGTGCTAAGGATACTGTTGAAACTCTTGCTAGCAGGGGTCCCACTCCCTCTGCAGACCACAGTGTGAGGGGATGGAGTCTGCAGCACCACCACCCTGGTAGCCAGTGGGACCCCAGCACTCATGTTGCAATCCCAGAGATCCAGAACTAACATGATACAAACAACTCTGCTTGCCACTAAGAAGCAAACTGACAGACACTCCCATACTGGCAACAGATGTCAGTGTCTTTGGTGGGGTGGAAGCGAGGGCAAGGCTGAACAACCACAATGTTGACCTCTTCTGGCTGAAGAGGTGGATCTGGGGCCTCAAAAATCTAGTCTCAGCAGCTTTCAGGCTTCCCCAGGGCCAGAGGGAGGGTGCGCAAGGAGGGCACAGTAGGAGGGAGAGCAGAGCTTTGTGCAGGGTACCACCACCTGGTCCTTACCTGCATGTATGGCATCCTGCTGGTGGAGATGGAGGTGGGAGTGGATGTGGGAATGCTGATGATGATGAGGGGTCACATTGAGCATCTGCAGGCGGGCCAGAGGATCATTGCTGAGAGCAGCCACCCGCTCAGCATGCTGGCGCTCAGCTGCCAAGCGCTCAGCATAGGACATATCAGGACGAAGGGTTGGGCCGGCTGCCAGCGCCAGCCTCTCCCGCTCCAAGTGGCCCAGCCCTGGGTGGAAGGGAAAAGCAGGGTGAAGGCCAGGGGCCGTCTGCAGACTCAGCCCGCCATGGCGTGGGAATGGATCCATGGCAGCAGCTGGCACGGCATGGAGCTGCTCCAACTCGGCTGGCTTGACTTCAAAGCCGGGCTTGAGACGTTCACGCAGGTCCCGGTCCCTCAGGTCTCGTTCACGGGCTTCCCGCTCTCTCAGCTCTCGTTCCCGTGTCGCTGGATCACTGCTGTAGATGGCTGGCACATTGTACCCCAGCAAGCCTGGGTCAACAGCACCCAGCGGCACGTAGAAAGGGTGATTGCGGTTGCTGGGTGACATGACGTGGGGCCGTGCATATTCACTGAGAGTGCGCAGAGCTGGGGTGTCAGGGCCCAGGTATGGGGGAACAGTTGCTACAGCACTGCCCTGCTCGAAGGAGGGGCGGTGGGGAACCGGCCCAAGGGACGAGCACTCAACCGGCCGTCCCTCCTGGGCCATCTTCTGCAAGAGAGCAGAGAGACCAGTGTCAGGGTCCCAGCAGGGAGCGGCCGAGGGGGTCCTCAAGCATCCATCCCAGCTACGCTGCGGCAGTGGGAACCCCAGACCTACCACGCTCCTCTCCAGCTCCCGCTCCTTCTCCCGCTCTCGCTCCTTCTCCCTCTCCCGCTCACGTTCCCGCTCCTTCTCTTCCCGTGCCTTCTGCTCAGCCTCTCGACGCACTTTCTCCACCAAGTCTGCCCTTTTCTTGGCCAGTTTGGAGCCATCAAGGGGCACGAAGTACAGGTCCGTGCGGGAGCAAGAGTTGAAGCCGCGGTCCAGGTGTTTGTTGAATCTGGGGGCAAGAGGCAAAGCCTGTCAGGACAGAAGAGGACGGAGAGCAGGGATGGGGATGGGGACAGGGAGCGCAGCAGGCAAAGCCAAGGCCAGCACTGTGGGAAACGGAAGAGCATTATGGAAGGCATGAAAGGGCGCAGCTGCACCCCATGCCTGGGGTGACCCCCCCTTGCCTGTCCCATACGTCCCACCTCAGCCTAGGGACACCCCTGGACCCCTCCCCACCAGCCACCCCTCACCTGGCTGACTGGCTGGCATGGCTCGGCACATCTACCACCTTGGGGGGTGGCGAGGGGCTGCGAGCAGGTGGCACAGGACTCTCAGGGGGCTCGTAGTCCTCCGATGGCTCCTGTTTGATCTGCGTGGCACTGAGGGGGAGCGGGGGTGGCGGTGGGGCCGGGGCAGCCATGCTCCCCGGCAGTGGTGGTGGGGCAGAGGGGGCAGGTGAGGGGGCTTTGTAGCCCCCTGCCACAGGGGAGGAGGCTACCCGGTAGCCAGGAGGGGTGGCTGCCCGGAAGGGGGCTGCTGAGGAAGCAGGGGGCGAGCCTGGCTTGTAGGGAGCTGGAGGCTGGAAGGTGGGGATGGGGGAGGCTGCCCTCTTCCCGTAGGGGGCCGCAGCTGAGGGGGGTACCGGGGGTGAGACGGTCTTGTAGGGGGCTGCAGAGGGGGAGGCCATGGTGGCAATGACAGTGGAGAGGGTGGTGGCAGCGGAGGTGACCGGAGGGCCGGCCCCATGGGCAGGGGAAGGGGGTGGCGGTGGGGGAAAGGTGTAAGTGGCAGGACTCTGCCCCGGGGGGTGAGCGCACATGCCAGGGTAGCTTCCCTGGGAAGAGGCAGCAGAGGAGGACGAGGAGGAAGAAGAGGATGAGGAGGAGGAAGAGGGGGCTGCAGCAGCAGCTGAAGGAGCCTGGCTGTAAGCAGCCTGGCTGTGGGGAGGGTAGAGACGCAGCCCGTAGGTGGCATGGGAGGTGTGATGGCTGTTTGAGTCCAGGCCATGGGGGTAACCCCCAGGGGGCTGGGGGGGAGCTGCAGCAGCTGGGGAGACCCCCCCACCGCTCCCATGGCCGTGGTGGTGCTGCTGGGGTGGCTGCTGGTGATGGGGGGGCTGGCTAGGGAAGGGGGCAGCCGGGTGGGAGCTGGCATTGCCCAGGGGGCGGCTGTAGGGGGGTGGCCCCTGGCTCCAGACAGGCTGGGAGGGCAGGGAGGGCTGGGTGTACTTGGGGGGCTGGCTGGACACCGAGAGGCCGCTGGGTGGGGGGAAGGAGTGGCCGTAGGAGGCACTGTAACTGGGCAGGGGCTGGGCTGGGGAGGGCTGGTTGTACTGGGCCGAGGAGCTGGAGGGTGGCAGTGGTGGTGGGGCATAGGGGTAGCGGGAGGGGGCCAGGGCCGCTGCCTTGTCCTGCCCCATCCCATGGGGTGAGGGAAGGTGGCCGCTCAGGGCCTGCCCCACCATCCCCGGGGAGCTGGAGGCGGCCACCGCATTGTTGAGCGGGCGCAGGGCCGGGGGGGGAGGCAGGTTGGCAGAGACATGCGGGAAGGAAGGGGCCGAAGCCGGGGGGGCAGCCGGAGGGTTGCCTGGGGGTGTCTTTTGAGGGGGGAGACCACCAACCACCGATGCCAGCGAGATGGGGGTGGTGGGTGGCGGATTGTGCTTGGCGCTGAGAGTTTGCTCGCGACCCCCTGGTGCTGGGAGCCCCCCCACTCCACTGGCAATTTTGGCCCCAACCTGGACCACATTTGCCGTAGGGTAAAGAGAAGCATGGGCGGAGGAGGAAGAGGAGGAAGAGGGAGCAGAAGGGGCAGCAACAGCAGAGGAGGAGGAGGCGGGTGTCTGCGGGGCTTGAGCCTGGAAAATGCGGGAGGCCTGGCCCTCCAGCTGGGAGTGGTAGCTGCCTGCTGGGGGTCCCTGGGGGTGCACCTCGCCTGGGAGCCCAAAGCTGGGCTCAGGTGGACGGGCCAGGCTGTCGGTAGGGGTAGCTACTGGCGGGCTCTGGGGGAAGAGTGGAGGGTGGTGGTAGGAGTGCGGCGGCCCCTGAGACAGCACAGAGGAGGAGTCGGAGTCATTTTCCACGCTGCCAGGGCTGTAGACGCTGGGTGAAGTGCTCCTGTTATCCTGGTCAATGTCCCGTGGGTCACTGCTCATCTCATCGTTGAAGCTGTGGCCATCAAGGCTGTCAACGTCAGATGGGGATGGAGGGCAGGGCAACTCCTGAGCAGGGAGAAGGAGAGATGTTATTTGGCCTCCCTGACCATGCACAATACTTTTCAAGTCCCCAGAGAACTTGCTTTCTGACATTTCTCTGCCAGCACTAGAAAACCCCACATTGGTTAGGAGACATCATCTGGCAAGGTATAAATAACACCTGCCTCCCCTTGGAGCAACTTCCGTGCTCTCAGGTCCTTCATGAGCACCACATGCTCAGGGAGGAGGTAATGATGGGCACCTTGTGAACACAGGCAGCAGGGAGGGCAGGGAACAGCTACAGACAAGGTTGAGGGCAAATAGATAGAAAAGGTCCCAGCACCACCACCACCTGTGATGGGCTGTTGGCCAGGGCATGATTCAATGCTACCACCAGGTGGCATGGAGCAGCGTGCACCACAGTGCGCCCAGCACAGCCCAGCACAGCCCCCAGACCCAGAATCCCTCTTCTTGTCGCTGCAGGGCTCTCCCTCGATGAGGAAACCCGCTCCCCTCTAGCCCCCTGCCCAAGCGTCTCCTCCTCTGGCTGCCCCACTCCTTACCTCCTGGTGTCCCCCCTGCGCTTCCCAATCCCTGATCCTCCCCACCACCTCTCGCCTCAGGTAATGAAGCATCAGTGATTCGACAGTTAGCATGAAAAATTGAACAATTAACAATGGCCACTTCAGCCTCAGGGCTTACAAGAGATGCTAAATGGAAAAAAGATCACTCTTGAGCTGAACGGAGTATCCACATGGAGAAATTACATAGATGTAACCACAGTGGTTTAATTACAATGACCTCGTAACATGAGCAAATAACTCCACGTTTACAGACCTTTAAGGTTGGTTCCCTGAACAGGCTAACAGGGAACTGAGAAACACAAAAGCTGAGCCCTCCTCCAACCATCTGACCACTGATCCAGCCTGGTGCTGTTGGCATTTCAGAAAGCCCTGCCGCAACTATGCAGAGTGCATGCGTGAGCAGGTTTTGCACAACCATCACCCAGACCCCACCATGACTTAAGTACCTCCATTTTGAGGTCCGATGCTCTCTATCTGGACTTCACTAAGGCATTCGACACTGTCTCCCATAGCATCCTCACAGGTAAGTTTAGGAAGTGTGGGTTCGATGAGTGGACAGTGAGGTGGATTGAGAACTGGCTCAACAACAGAAATAAGAGGGTCATGATCAATGGGGCTGAGTCTGGTTGGAGGCTTGTAACTAGCTCTGTAACTAGTGTACAGACCCCAGGAGTCTGTACTGCATCCAGTCCTGTTCAACATACTCATCAATGACCTGGACGAAGGGACAGAGCATACCCTCAACAAGTTTGCTGATGATACCAAGCTGGGAGGAGTGGCTGATACACCAGAAGGCTGTGCTGCCATTCAGTGAGACCTGGACAGGCTGGAGAGCTGGGCCAAGGGGAACCTCATGAAATTTAACAAGAGTAAGTGCAAGGTCGTGCACCTGGGGAGGAACAACCCCATGCACCAGTACAGGTTGGGGACTGAACTACTGGAAAGCAGCTCTGTTGAGAAGGACCTGGGAGTGCTGGTGTACAGCAAGCTGACCCTGAGCCAGCAATGTGCTCTTGTGGTCAAGAAGGACGATGGTATCCCGGGGTGCATTAAAAGGAATGTGGCCAGCAGGTTGAGGGAGGTTTATCCTCTCCCTCCACTCTGCCCTAGTGAGGCCACATTTGGAGTACTGCATCCAGTTTTGGGCTCCACAGGTCAAGAAACAGGGAACTACTGGAGAGGGTCCAGCAGAGAGCTACAAAAAGATGATCAGGGGACTGGAGCATCTGTCTTATGAGGAAAGGCTGAGAGGCCTGGGTTTGTTTAGCCTGGAGAAGGGAAGACTGAGGGGGGATTTCATCAATACCTATAAATATCTAAAGGGTGGGTGTCAGGATGATGGGACTAGGCTCTTTTCAGTGGTGCCCAATGACAGGACAAGGGGCAATGGGCACAAGCTGGAACACAGGAAGTTCCACCTCAATATGAGAAAAAACTTCTTTACTGTGAGAGTGACAGAGCAGTGGAACAGGCTGCCCAGGGAGGTTGTGGAGTCTCCTTCCCTGGAGACATTCAAAACCTGCCTGGATGCAGTCCTGGGCACCCTGCTCTAGGTGTACCTGCTTCAAGGAGTGGGGTTGAACAAGATGATCTCCAGAGGTCCCTTCCAACCCCTACCATTCTGTGATTCTGTGATTCTGTTTCACACTGCTCTGGGGGAGCAAAGGAGGCTGAGTCTAACCTAACCAGCATCTGCACAAGACACCAGGCTCTTGCCACTGAGCCAGGAAAGGCAGGGCACGGGCCCAGCTCAGAGTGCAGCAGTTGCCTGCAGACAAGGCAAAAGAGACAGAGAGCCTCCATCTGCTCAGTCGTCACTCCTGGTGGTGTTTTTGTAGCCAGGCAGATGCCATTTAGGTTGGAAGAGCTGCGTATGAAACCCAAGGCACCAGGGCTCCTGAGCAGCAGGAACCTCAAGCTCGCCAGGTGTGAGCAGAACAGGTAGGGAATAGGAGACTCCTTTGCTCTGGACCCAGGACATGCCAGCAATCACAGCAGGGATATCTCACCTCAGTTTTGGTTTTTTTGGAAGCATTGGTGTCCTCCCCTTCACTCTCTGAGATCTCTTCCGTTCGTCCCTGCTTGCTGCCCTTGGGGGTGCAGGATTCCTCCACTCGGCCTTTCTGCAAGGAAGAGAAGGAGAACAGGGAGGTAGGAGGGTCATGGGGAAGCTTCCCACCCTGCCAGACTTTCACAGACTGCAGCAGCTGAGATGCAGCCACCACGGCATGTGTGTTGAAGAGCTCAGCATTGCAACACTGAGCCTGAATATAGCAAAAATTAGCACTAAAAAGGGCTGGTGAGTCTGAGGACTGGTTCTTGGGAGATGATGGGAAGCGCAAGATGCTGAGGATGAGAGGAAAGAAGGATCCCACCCATTCCAGAGAGCTAACCCAGCATGGATTCCTCAGTGAATCCCTTCTGGTCTGCATCGCTGGGTCCCCAAACAGATCCTACCCGGTCTGGGCTGTCCTTGGGCACCCCACACTCGCATACTAGCTTATACTACCTTTGTCGCTTGTCGGGATTTCTCAGCTTTGCCATCGCTGCTGGAGGTGCTGACGCCCCCAGGGGAAGCTCGACCCCGTGACCTGAGCTCCTCTCGGGGCCCTGGAGTCTCTTTCTTCCGTCCACTCCGCATTGACATCTAAGAGAGGGATCACTGGATCAGCATCTTCCTCTGCTCCTACCCTGCCTCCAGCCTCCCAAAGCTCTGGAACCTCTGGCACTCAAACTCATGTCCACGAGCTTTACTGTAAGCCTCAGTCCCAACCCATAGCTCCAGCTTGGCTCCGGTGTCCCACCCTCCCTCTCCCATCTCACGTACTGAGTCCTTGTTCTGTCGTGTCTTCATTCTTTTGGGTGTGGGACCCCCATTCTCCTTGGTCCGGTTTGATGAAAACATAAATTTTTATCACTCTGCACCCCCCTTCGGCTGTTCCCGGGGAGGTGGAGATGGGCAAGAACAGTTCTTCTGGACACCAGCAATGTGATAAGATCCCAGTGAATCCTGAAAGGCAGACAAGGAGATGAGAGGGGAGAAAGAGTAAGTGGACTGCGGGACATCTTTTTGTGGTCTGCTACAGAAATATGACAAAATTATTACTTTTTCCTTAATTATTATTCACAGATGCAAGACTCTTTACCACAAATGCAATAAACTTCCCCATCAAAAGGGGAAAAGATTTGGCCACTGTCACATCTGATTTCCAATTTCCAGGAGTGATACCCACATAATGCGAGGCAGGCAGTCCTCCAGTTTTTTGGAGGAAATAGGGAGGAATGGTTATCAGTATGTTGATTGTATTCTGAAATCATTTTAGTATTTCCATTTCCTTGTTTATTTGATCTTCAGAGAGAGAGAGCGGGGAAAAAAAATAATGGGAAAGTGCTTTAAAGTGTTCCTAATGACAATTTTTCTGACTTCATAAGTTCCTCTTTGCACTTCTTGTCAGTGCAGCGAAGTTACACTATCCTTAACTGGCCATGTGCTGTCATTAGCTAGCTCTGCATAATGAGCCCCCAGTGGCCTCTGCTAAAGGGGTATTATACAGCCCTGCCCTCTCCAGAGCATACGCACATGAATACACGCACCAGCACAAAATGCAGAAAATGTGACAAGTCTTGCTTATGTTGTTTGGTGTCCAAGATACACAAATAGGTTCAAGAAAATGCATTTAGCTTTGTTTTTGCATGACACAAACAGAATCAACTCTGTTTAGCTTGGAGTGCCTGCCTAGGTCTCCATCTTCTGCATACGCTAGACTGCTTCTCACTGTTCCACATAAGAGTCATGCCCAGAGATGCAGAGTACTTCCTTACACTTTGCAGCAGCGGGAAGATTTCTGAGCTCCCTCTGAATAAATTTACAGCTTTGTGCTACGTCCAAAAGCACCAGAGATATTTAACACCCTGTTACACCACACAGTTCCTAATTTAGGGTATGAAAGCATCATGACTGTTAGACTGGGAACTGGACTGAAGCTACTTTGCTTGGCTCCATCCAGCTCAAGATCTTCTGCACTGCACTGTACTGAGCAGGTGTAACCAAAAAGAGACTGTCCTTCCCAGCCTGTCATTTGAGCTCCTATACTCGGTCCCTGGAATGGACAATCTGCAAGACAAGGAAATCTGTCCTCAGGATCAGACATCAGGAGAAAATATCCACATCTCCTGCATTATATTCTGTGATCTGGAAGCATGGGGAAGTTTTGTGAATAAGAGGACTTGAGATCTGGGGCTCCTAAAGGCCATCCCAGACCTGGAAAGATCAGCTTCCAGCCAGCCAGTGCAGGAGCAGTCTGGATGCACTTTCATTTCTCTGAGAAGGGAGCTGACATAAGGGGTCAGAGCAAAGGCACCAGACAGGGGAACTCCTGGCCCTCCTGTGCAGCCCTGCTGCTGAACTGTGTGTATGCGGTCCTGGGTCACTGCTTTCCACCGCGTCCATCTCCCTACCTGTGAAAAGGGAGTAATGACACTTGCCTGTCTCTTGTGGGGCTCCACATCTTCCCTGACGAATGCTTAGAGAAACCCATCCGGAAGGTACTTGGGAAAAGCAGGGGACTGTTTGTTTTAATTTCATTAATATTTTATTCGACCCTCATCATGAAAGCCACAGGGGACACATCCAGCATTAATTCCCACACACAACAATTCATTAACTGAGACCTCTTCTTTAACAGGAAAAAAAGCTCACTCTGGTTTATAACTGACCTAATGGAGGCAAAGCACTCTCCTAATCCCTGCCAGCTGACATGCTTTACAGCCTTACGTTTCTGTCATACTTTGGCCTTTGGTTGCTAATTCAGTCAGTTACACTGATGCTATTCTAGAAAAGCATCTAGAATTAACATTTCTTACATGAAACAAACACTGTAAGTAAGGCAATCCTAATTTAACTCAAATTCAATACATGCCATGCTGGCAACCTTCAAGTATTAGGTCAGCTCTGAACACACAGAAGCAACATCAGCACATTACCAATAGGTCACTGCACTTTACATTCAACAGGGGTGCCACCCACACCACACCTCCCACACCAAAGAACCGAACATCATAATGAAGCACACAGGTCTCACTTCAGCTTTCCAGTAACCCTGTAATGACAATTATGGTCTTCTTTCCAGAGAAGTCAGTCAGAGAAATAACATGCAGCCAACCACATACTGAAACTTCCCTTTTTAAAAGAAATACCAACACAGTGCTTATGTCAGCCACTGAATATGCAGTACCAAACAAAGCCAGAAACAAATAGGTATGTTTCAGTAGACATAATTGATCACTGGGGCAGAAGTTTCTATCACTTAGAGAGCAAAGACCTTTCTAAAATATGTAACAGAATTGACGTACACATTATTAGGCTCAGTATAGCAACTGTAATGTCAGAGGCCAGATATGAGGATCACAACACCACCTTCTAATTTTAACCTCTATGAAATAAAGGCTTGCAATGTGAGCCTTAACAATTAACAAAGTTAACCTAACCCTTCCCATCACTGAAGACCCCTGTAAATGCCTCTGAAGAGTTCTCAGGGCTCTGTGGTTTTGGAAAGGAAACGAGACATTTGGCAGGGCTGCTGTCGAAAGGATAACCTTTTCCTGGCCCTGTGAAGCCCCTTACAGGTTTGAGTTACGAGGCACTGCAAATTGCTATTTTCTGTCTGCATTTCATACAGCCCAGCCTGGTTTGGCTTACTGCCCAAACCCCTCCATATTCTCATATAAGCCCTGGTACAGTCTCCTTTGAGCAATGCACATACAACAGGCATCCCCACATGGGATCCAAAATGGATCCCACTCCTCCTCCTCCCCAGCTTCAAGTAATTCTCCTTGCCAAAGGTGGACTGTCCTGCACAGGCAGCCAGGAGATCACAGGCTCCACTTCCTCTTCTGTTAAAGGATGCAGATAAGCTCTCTCCTTCCCAGGCTGTAGTATGGAGCAACTCTTCACAGGTGACAAAACTGGAATCAAGTCCATCTCAAATGAGATACACTTGAGTTTTATGTACTCAAGTATATACCCTTGGTCTCTTAGAAAGTTGGCTGAATGTTTGTCCTTGGCTCAGGATAGCATTTACATATCAGATTGAGGGTCTGAGGAAATAAACTTTTCTAGACAGCAACGGAAGCAGAGGAAGCAGGAACAGCACCAAGTTGTCTGGGATGGTGTTTGGGGGCTTCACCTGGACTGTAAATGACAACTGAGTCATGCGCCCCATGGGCTTGCACATGCCAGGGCTGCACACACAGGTACACCCAGCACATGAACCTACAGCAGGGAGGCAATTTCCAGTGACACAGGGAAGTCTGGGAGGTGCCTCCAAATCCACAGAGGGCTGAAAGGTTTTGTCACTTCTGCTGGTCCTCAACAGCAGAGCAAGCAAGCTACTTGGTTTTATTATCTACTATTCCTGATCTCCAACTGTAATGCCCCAGTAACCTCAGGCAGATTCAGACCTGGACCAAGCAGGAAGGGAGGTGCATCAAGCAGAATGTGACTATGGTACGTGACACAGGAGGTCCCCCTGAGCTAGCCAGTGATGATTTGGGGGTGGAGGGGAACAGCACTGATGTAGCCTCCTCTCTCCACGGAGGCTCTGCCTAGGCATTGCCTGGTAGACCACATACCTAGTTGGAGGCAGTGAGTGCAAAGATGTCAAGATGCACGGCTGGATCATTCAGTCTCAAAGAAGAAATTAATTAAAAACTCTGCCACCCATCAGGACCACAAATGCTGCAAGAAGGGGCAATTTGACAGCATCTGTACTTTTAAATAAAATGGGACAGTGCCTGTTCTCTCTTCCTGGAGGTGACTGGCTTTACACAGCTTGCAGACGGATGGCAAAATCCTCCTACCCTCCAAAAGGGGACAGACACACCTAACCTGGCCACTGGCAATCGACATGGTCCTACACTAACTTCTAAACCACGTTCAGGGCATCATCTGGGAGAGCACTCGCTGGCACAGACCAAAGACTCTACAAAGGAACGCCATGGTAATGGACAGCCAGTGCTGTGCACTGTTGTTGTTACTACAGACGTAGCCAGCGTTATCTTCCACTAGATGCCAGTCCATGGAAAATAAGTTTGGAGTGAGCAGCCAGTTTGTCCTTTAGTCTAAGTACAGATGTTCTGAAGTTCAAACCTCTTGTTTTCTGCAGTTGAGAACTGTTGAAAGTACACAGTGACTATTCCTTAGGTCATTTTTTGAAATGTAGGAACTACATCCAAAATCCTACGTGAAATCAAAGGCATTTGGATTGCAAAGGCAGGGATTTAGAAGTCAGAAGATGTGAGAATTAAACTGAATCTGTTTCTCTGTAGTTCATTAGCTCTGTGTTCCCATCCTGGTTTTTCTCTTCCCCCTTCTGCAAAGGGACAGGTTAGCACTAGAGGGAGGAACCAGGGTGGCAAAACAAACACAGCTGCTTTCTAACACATTGCAGATGCTGGAAAGTGTCCTGAAAGTAAGATGGGATGATAACCAGTGGATCCCTCTTGACAGGTGAAGATCACTCAGATGTGAGTGCCCACTGGAGCAGTATAGCCAGGGGACATGCACCATGGGTGGGAAGCCAGAAGTTGGTGTATTTATATATACTACCTAGTGAACAATGGTCCCAGGCAATAAATTTTTAATTCCTGTCTTCATTTCCCTCATTTATAAAACGAAAGGAAAATTCCCAGAAATTTAATCAGGGTAAACAACTGTGTAGTATCTTGAAAACACTAAGTTTCATCCAAAACACTGCAAGCAGACAACCTGAAGTGCAAGATCTCCCAGTGGCTAAGTACCTGACTTCATGTCTGAACCCTGGTGTCTTTCTATAGGGCCCACTGGAGACAGGGAGAGAAGGAAGGGGAAGGGTGCTGTGTTTAGTGTTAGATAAATTAATATATCAGGGCTCAGGCTGCATGTCATAGTCTTATTGTCAGTCTTTTGATTGAGTGTGACATTACTGTTAAAAGGGAAAATGATTGAAGTGAGCAAAGGGATTAGGATGCCAAAATGGTTGAATACCAAGATGGCAGTGGGCAAACACTTGCGGCTAATATTACCTTGGGTGCAACTATTCCCATAACTTCCAAATTTTTTTTACTCAGTAAATTCTTTCAAGAAGAAATTCATTTATGAGACACCAAATGAAAGATAGTTTTGAAACTCAGTTTTCTGTCTCCTACAAAATAATTACAACACTGGGTGGATGCAGGGGCTGTGAACTCAAGCTGGAAGGTGGATTAATCAAGGAATAAGACTGTAGACTTGGACAAAAAATCATACTCCAGATAAAGCTCTTGCCTACCCAGTGGATAAAGTTTAACTACATCCCTCCCCCAATATGATGTGAAGCTAGAGGGTCCCAGGGGATCCTGAA
Organism: Phalacrocorax aristotelis; assembly: GCF_949628215.1. Taxonomy (NCBI): domain Eukaryota; kingdom Metazoa; phylum Chordata; class Aves; order Suliformes; family Phalacrocoracidae; genus Phalacrocorax; species Phalacrocorax aristotelis. The sequence continues at coordinate 132,797,518 of NC_134276.1, read as the reverse complement.
ACACTCATGAGCCCAGGCTGAAGGCAGTGAGCGTTAGCTAAAGCTTTCTCCACCTCCTCGCCCTGCTCCCGTGGGCCACTCCTGCACCCATACAGCCCGCAATCAGAGCGCACACCTCCCTGTCCTCTGCCGCCCTGCAGCACTGCGCACCCAACAGGAACATCTGACCACCAGCAGCCATCAGACACAGCCGGGCAGGGCTGAGGCCTGCCCTGCTAGGGAGGCTTGGCAGCACAGTGTTACATGGCAAACTTAGACAGAAATAACACAAAACAACCATATGCAACTGAAGCGAAAACTTCTGTTACTGCTCAGAAAGCAAAATATAGGAGTTCAGTATAAAACCAGTGACAGTTGTCAACTTTTGTAATTTTCTATGAGTAAATTGATTTTATGTTGGCAATGTACTGGAATTCCATTGGATTCTTCTATCTTCAAAATACTGCGCAAAATTAGTCACTATGAGATGTTTATGTATGCTTTCAGAAACTTCATTCTGTATTGAAGGGCAAATTACACACACTTTAATAGACAAGCTGAACGAACCCTCTTGATTTGCATCTACCCATGTATGTAAGAGAAGATGAGGTTTGAGACCACCTGAGGAACCTGAACATACACAAGTCAGGGGACTCAACAAGATGCACCCCCAGGGTCTGGAGGGATAGGCTGATGTAATTGTCAAACCACTCTCCATCATATTTGAAATGTCATGGCAGTCAGATGAAGTCTGCAGTGACTGAAGAAAAGACTGAAGAAAAATTGCACCGATTTTTAAAAAGGGTAGAAAGGAGGACCCTGGGAACCACCAACCACTCAGCCTCACCTCAGTGCCTGATCTTCCTGGAAGTTAAGTAGAAGCATATGGAAGACAGGGAAATGATTAGAGACAGCCAACATAGCTTCACCAAGGGCAAATCGTGCCTGACTAATCCAGTGGCCTTCTACGATGGAGTGACTACATCAATGGACAAGGGAAGGGCTACAAATATCACCTACCTAGACTTCTGTAAGGCCTTTGACATGGTCCCCCACAACATTCTTGCCACTAAATTGGAGAAATACGGGTTTGATGGATAAGGAATTGGCTGGATGGCCACATCCAATGAGTTACAGTCAACAAGCTCAATGTCCAAGTGGAAACCAGAAGTGGGTCAATATTGGGACCGATACTATTTAATACCTTCATCAATAACATAGATAGTGGGACCGAGAGCACTTAGCAAGCTTGCAGATGACACCAAGTTGAGTGGTGCAACTGACATGCTTGAGGGAGGGATGCCATCCAGAGGGACCTTAAGAAGTTTGACAAGTGGGCCAATAAGAACCTCACCTCATGAAGTTCAACAGGGCCAAGTGCAAGGTCCTGCACCTGAGTCATCAGGGCAATCACCAGGATTAGTACAGGCTGGGGGATGAAAGGATTGAGAGCAGTCCTGTGAAGAAGGACTTGGGGATACTGGAAGAAAAACTGGATATGAGCTGGTAACACGTGCTTGCAGCCCAGAAGGCCAACCGTATCCTGGACTGCATCAAAAGAAGCGTGGCCAACAGGTCGAGGGAGGTGAGACCCCACCTGGAGTACTGCATCCAGCTCTGTGGTCCCCAGCACAAGACAGATGTGGACCTCTTAGAGCAGGTCCAGAGGAGGGCCACAAAAATGATCAGAGGGCTGGAACACCTCTCCTGTAAAGAAAGACTAAGAGAGTTGGGGTTGTTCAGCCTGGAAAAAAGAAGGCTCCAGGGAGATCTTATTGCGGCCTTTCAATATATAAAGGGGGTTTATAAGAAAGACACAGACAGACTTTTTTACCATAGCCTGTAGTGACAGGACAAAGGGCAATGGTTTTAAACTGAAAGAGGGTGCGTTTAGATGGGACATATGGAATAAATTTTTTTACTATGAGGGTGGTGAGACACTGGAGCAGGTTGCCCAGAGAAGTTAGGGATGTCCCATCCCTCTAAGTGTTCATGGTCAGGTTGGATGGGGCTTTGAGCAACCTGATCTAGTGAAAGCTGTCCCTGCCCATGGACACGTCCCCTATCCATTTCCCTTCCAGCTCCAACCATTCTATGCCTAAAATAATACCTCCCAGACTCAGTCTGAGCCAACAGCTTTAATCCTTTTCTTATATGTACCTGTTGACTTCTTTGTCAACAGTACTTGTTCACAAATTCACTTATGCTACCCAAGCACTCCTCCTCCCCTTCTCCTTTATGATAAATAAAAATTAAAATGCTCACATTTCAGGAAAGGATGCCAAATAAGAGTACTAAAAATAAACTTGCAGAGTATTGGCACTCTCAGGAGATAAATCCAGTTTACATTTTATTAAGTCTATATTAATGTTTCATTTTCTTAATTCTGCACAACCATGAGGAGTAAGAATGTTATTTTAAGTATGAAAGCTGTAATTCTGGAACCTCCACCATTCAATGAAAAAAACTATCTGATAAAAAGAAAGATTTTCTGATGAGCAGAGTGAAATAAAAACAATTAGAGCTAAAGCAAGGTAATAACTAATAGAAACATTCATGCATTTAACAATAGCTTAATTTACAGCATAGAAGAAGATATTCATTTTTGCAGGAGCAACTGAAAATAAAGTTTGATTCACTAAATGAAGGTTAGATGTACTAAAGAAAGTTATATTAATCGTAAAATGATTCCTGAGGGCACACTAAAATGACTGTAGGTATGTAACAGATTTACTTAAAAATCTCAGAAGAATAATTCAGTCTCCCCAGAGGAAGGCCTCTGGTTCTCATGGAGACACAGGCTGGCAGAGCCCAGTGGAGGATCACAAAACACAACACACTGGGCTCTTCCCTCTGCGAGTGGGATGGAGGCCTACGGATGCGTGATGCAGAGGAAGGACACATCACACTCTCCATACTCGCTATTTTAAGGAAAGGGACCTCTGCAGGTCTCTGCTCCAGACTCCTGCTCACAGCTGGGCTGACCCCAAATGTAGATGGGGCATTCAAGGGCCTCATCTGGGCAAGTCCTGAACATCTCCAGGAGCGAAGCTTCCCCAGCTGACCTTGGACACCCATTCCAGTGCTGAAACACCCATTACCAGTCAAAATTTCCTTGTTGCAACTTGTGACCATGACTCCGTGTACCATAGCTCCTCACTGTTGATATATGGAAGTTATCCACCTGCCAAACCATCACAGTTCCAGACTTCTGCTGCAAGTCTTTACTGGGGAGAATTGCTGGTAACTTTGCAGCTGCAGGACATATGTAAGAATACAGGAAACCAGAAGCTGAATCCAAAGTCAGGGCAGCCACAGCATCCATCCCTCCCTTCAATAACAGACCAGTGAAAAGCATGCTCACCGCTTCTGCCAAGGCCTGTATCATTCTGAAGCTGGCAGAGGGAGGTCCAGGCAAGGATATGAGTCTGCTCAGAGCCCTCAGTCCCATGCAAACTAGTCAGAGTGTAGAGAAGAATCTAGAAGGATCAAAGTGTGCAAATGCACTTGAATGAATTAATGAAGCGCTGAAAGTGCTAGGTGGAAGAAAGCCTGCTGGATCCTCACAAGGATCCATGTCCTACCTCCCAAAAGCATTAAGTTAGGAGAGACTGTCAGTATCCCAGATTATCCTGATTTAAGAGAGAACTAAAGAGAACAAAACACAGAAGAAGGAACACCAGGATGGATATAGAAGAAGGGAAGCCGATACAGCTGATGACAGTAAATTAATGAGGGTAATAATGAGGATGAGAACTAACTGAGGAGAACTGTAAAAGGACTTTCCAAGCGAAGGGATTAGGCAATTAAATGGCACATGAACTTCAGTCTAGATAAACATTGAGCAATGCACACAGACTAAAAAAAAAAAATCCATCTCCACATATAAAATCATGGACTCTAACCTGACCAGTGCCACTCAAGAGTGATACGCTTGTGTTATGAGAGGCAGATCCATGAAAATATCACCTTGGCATTCAGCAGCCATCAAGAAAGCAAGCCACATGCTAAAAATTCCTGAGAAAGAAACATAAAACAAAACAGAGAATGTCATTATGCCCTTGCACAAACCCATGGTTTTCCCACACCTTAAAATGCTTGTGCAGTTCTGCTTCTTCCACAGGAACTAGAAAGAGCAATGAAGAGGCATGAGTGAGTCGGTTAGACATCTTTGTCCAGAGAAAAGGGTTACTAAGTGAGGATGTGATCAAGGACTGTAAAACCATACATGAAATGTAGAGGTTGCATTGGAAGTAATTTTTTACTGTCTTTTCCAGTACAAGAACTGAGGCCCATCAAATAATGCCACAAAGAAACAAGTTAAAAACAAACAAAAAGAGATGGTTCTTCTTGAAATGGGTGGCAGCAGAATTTCCAATCAAAGGACACTATGAGTGCTAGAAGTTTGCATGGACTTGAGGGGAGACTAGAGAGCTTCACACAAGAGAGAATATCTGGTGCTTATTGACTAGCAAGAAACCACATCCAGCTATGGCAGTCCCTCCACTGAAAACAGCTGGAAGCTGTAGGAATATCAGAGGAAAACCTCATGTAAGCTTGCCTTAATTCACACTCCTTCCTAGGGATCTCATAGCAACCGCTGCTGGAGCGGCAGACTCTGGACTAGATGGACCTAGTAGGGTCATTGCTATGCTTTTAACAGGTTTAATAGTACAAAGTGTGGAGTGATATACTGAAGTGACAGGCACACCTGCCCTAAGAACCTCTGCTCATCAGCAGGGAGCACTGAGGAAAGGGAGGGATTTATTAATCACAGGACAGCTATTGTTATTTTGAAGGCATCAGGCAAAGTATTATCAAGCAATGAGAAAAAGTATTAATGCCACTGGACATTGCACCTGTCAGACATCCTCTGGTAGACCATGTAATGCTTCAGTCACCCAATATCAAGGAAGATGAAAGTGGATTGGAGAAGGTGCAGAAAGCAATTTCCAGAATGCTGAGAGACACAGAGCATAACAAGGGTGAAAAAAAAAATCATTAAGATAGAATTCATTAACTCTGCAAAATAAAGTAGCTGGCATGGTGCCCAAAGGGACCCAAGGACACCCTTTTGATTCTGTTTCTAGGGATTCATGACTGACAGCGAAGCCAATGCAAGAGCCATTTGTGCAAAGGGCAAGCATCTGAACAGGAAGATTGACAGACAGATCAAGAAGGAAAGGAGTGATTTGGAGGCAGGGAATTGGGCACAGGAACAATCCATACAGCAGGCCTGAGACACTGATAAGCTTTGAGTCACTCTCTTGCTTGGGATCCCACAGCTTTTCCTTGCTCTACAGAACTGGCCAGTGGGATGATCTTGCCCTCACCTGCAGGGTTGAGGGAAGGGAAACTCAATGGTGCATCACAGGATAATTTACACGGGAAGAGGTCGCTGGAGGGGGGTTCCTAGTAAACTGCAAATCTGGATGAAGTTTACACGAACACCTCAGAGAGCAGTTTCCCCAGCCTCTCTGGGAACTTGTGCCAGTTCTGAACCACCCTTGGGAGGAAGGAGAGGTTGTGTCTTACATACTTCACCAAGTTCACAGTGAAATGTGATTCTAGTTGTTATGATTTTATGATACCAGAAAACATCATGTTTATGGCTAAATCATTATCTTCCTGGTCACAATACAATAAAGGATTAGAAGTCACAAGCATCTAAAATTCTACCCAATCCCAAGAGAATTCAAAGCAAGCAATTCATGCCAAAGTGCTACCACCTACAGGTACATATCTACCTCATAGACCACAGACACAGCCCTCAACCTCTCAAGCAGGCACCTGAGCCCAGAGACTGATCCCAAATTAGGCAGAGACTGGACTGCCAAGAGAAAAAGCATGATGACAAGTGAAACCACTGCCTGAGGTATTTTTAATGCCTTGGGTAATCTCTGTAAAGCAGCACATGAGAGCCTGTGGGCTGAAGCCCAGTGCACAGCTATGGCACAAGTGTGACCTGTCACAGCAAAAAGACCTCATGCATGGATCCGCTGTCAAAATCCAAGTCCCCCAAAGCTCGCTGTTGAGAGGCCACAGTGGCCCATCACAGAATTTGTTGGTAGCTGGCAAAGGCACCCACTGAACAAAGTTTTCAGAAACATGGGTGAAGTTTGCAGGTGGTGCTGAGGCAGGTGAGACAGTAAGTGATTAAATGGAAACCTGGCACAGACCAGTGGGCATTACTGCTGCAACAGGGGTGCACAGAAAACCAAGCATTTTAATTATGGAAGATTTTTACATCAAGAACAGAAGAATGTAGTAAGCTTCCAAGAATGAAGATCCAAGGATAAACAGAAGCTCTGAAAAGGACTTGTAATTAATGGCTGAGAGCAAACTGCACATAAGTTCCCAGCATGAGACTTTTAAGGGGGCTATTACTGAATGAATGAAAACTACCAGTGCACAAAGAGAGGAATACTCTTTGGAAATAGGAATAGAGAGATGATTTTTACCTGACCATTTACAGGATTGGTGGGACCATTATGGGAGGAATATGTGCAGTTTTTACCTGCATACTCCAAAAAGGATGCTGACAAATTGAAAACTTAAAAATAAAAAGAACAAGAATGAAGTCTGGTAACTCCTTTCCCCTACAGTAAGAGCCTTAAGAAGCTCAATATATTCAGTTAACCAGAGAAAAGGTTAAAAGGCAACTTGACCATGGCCTATGAGTACTACAAAGGGAGAAGATTTCTGACAGCAGGGGGCTCTTTAACCTCCAATGGATCTAGCTGAAACTCGACAAATTCCACATAGAAATAGTGCAAAATCTGAGAAGTGGGAAAAATCAGTCACTTGAAAAACTTGCACAGGGATCTAGCACATCACTGGAAATCTTTCAGATGTTTCTTTATTTATATTCTAAAATAAATACTCTAATATTTTCTGCAAAGACCATCAGGTGAAATTCTTTGCCATGTGCTCTGCAGGAGAGAGGACCAGCCAGTTGATCAGAACAGGTTTTTCAATACTAAAGTCATCAGACAGGTTGGCCAACAGGTGATTGAGTCTAGCTCTGCGTGAAAATATACTTTGAAAGCAATGGTCTAGCAATGTATGAGGAAAGCTTAATGGATAATCATGATGGGATAAACCAATCTTCATAGAGGGTGGACCCTCTTCACGCGTCTGGCAAACTCTGAGGAAAATCACTTCACCTATTGCACTGCCTGAAAGAAAAGCAGTAGTATATCCAAAATACTATGCCATAGATATAATTTATATCCAATACACTAAGCTGTATCAATATAAAATTTAATATAAAATGTAACATTATGTATTATGTAAGATATATTATGTTATACAGACTATTATATATATTGTGATATATATATACACACACATAAATATATATATATGCACACAGTATATCCAATCTACCATCCAAAGAGATGAAGGTTGCTCAAATGCAACCTTCACTTAAGTGATCTATAACACAGAGAGACCTTGTGGAAGAAACAGGGTATCACCAAGTGCCTTGTAAGGCTGGGAGGTACAAGACTAAAATTTTCCAGCTAAACTGGTCTATGAACAACATCACTAGGGCAGGAAACATGAAGGAAGATTGAAAGCAACCAGCTACCGTTCTTCAGCAAAGCTCAGACAGACCATCATTGGCTAAAATTGCTTGGAGAAGATACTGCAGTTACCCTTTGGTTTGCAGGTGAAAATGTTGCCACAACAATCAATCAACTATTGATATTTTAATAGAAGACAATAACAAAACAGTGTTTGCTGCCACAACAAACAGAAAACAGACTGCCTGAGTTTTCTGCAGGAGCATTATCAGAACTGGAAGCAAGGCAATGATTCTGAAGGGATCACTTCCTCACAAAGTTGACTTGTGTTAAAACTTTTAACACATGCCAAATCCTCACCCCCAAATGCTCAAAGTCCAAATTGGCGAGTCAGACTAAGGTAGAGAGGTAAAGCTAAAACCACTTGAACGGGAAAGATCCCCTTCTGTCTCATCATTCTCTATACACATCTCTCACTGAGGGCATGGGTTGCAGGCCCACAGTTGCCCACCACATGACTGGAAGGACAGAAAGATTCTCTGGTGTTCAGCTCAGCATGACACAAAGAGCAATGGGACATGTACCTGGCCAACATGGTAACACAGGTCTTGGGCATCACTGCAGCTTTGGTAACTCAGGCAAGTCACTGAGATGCAGCATCTCATGTTCATGTTAAACCATCCGCTGTGACCAGACTTGGGCAGTGATCACATGAATTAGTTCTGCAGAGAACACATACCCTAGGTGTAGCTCACTTGGTTAAGAGCACGACTTTTTCAGAAACGCCTCCACTTTTAAACACACTCAGAACTTGTGTTGCCTTCTCCTTTGGCCTTTAAGAAAGTCATAAAGCATTACTATTTTGTACTTCACTAGGAACAGTCCTCAAGAAGTACAGATGGAAAAGAGGAAGTGATAAATGCAGGAAATATACTTCATACTTCCATAGCATCTCTAATGGAGGAAGAAAGAGATCAGAAAAATCCACTAGAGGCAAGAATATTTTTTTTTTTGTCCAAAAGAGAATGAGAGAAAGAAAAAACAGAACTGTGGAAGATACAGCCTGACAGAGGAGAAAGCCAGGTTCTCAGAAGAAAAGGCAGGCACCCCAAGGAAAAATATAAGATTGGGTAAACATTCATGTAGATATTTGAGGAGGGACACAGCTGAAGAAATGCTCAGACCAGTTCCAGAGACTGCATTTGCAAAGGTATTACACCCCAGATGCGGCAAATGAGTGTCCTTCCCAACACAGCTCTGTATTCTGCAGCAACTGCTCCCCTCAACTCCACCTCCATCCCCCAGAAAAACACTGATGAACGTGAGGGAGCTCCAGGAGGAATCAGGAAGGTATATAAGGGGTGACAGAGGCTGAACTTGGAATGAATCAGGCAGGTTTTGCTCTTCCCAGTTACAAATAAAGGCTCCCCCTCTTGAAGAAAAATACAGATCAGGTTGCTTTCAGTGCAGTGATCCCACTATGCTATAGAATCATAGCTTACTGCATGCCCAGTATTATTTTGGAATACAAGTATGCCCACAAGAAACCTGACTGTAATTCTTTGTGCAGACAAACCTAAAGGTGAGAACACCAGAACCTTTCAGAGGTACCCAAGGGGTACAAAATCTGGGGGAGGAGGTAAATGCAGGCCATCGTAGCAGGTTAAACCTGTTATTCTTCATTAGGATTCACTGCACATTTAATTTTCAATTGTTTAGAGAGTTTTTTATTGTTTCCAGCATGAACCGTGGTGCTATACGTTCACTTCTTAATGGCCATACTTGAAAAGCTCCGTCATGAATCCCAGTTGGAAAAGTTTGGTTTGAAAGACCAGATCGTGTCCAAGAAGTTGGAGAAATACTCAAAATGATTGGTTGCATAGTCACCAATAACATAATAACAACTTGGCCAAGAAACAAAGGGAAAAAGCATGAAGTTCATTCCAACAAACAATTTGACCATTCACATTTACAAGTGTCCCATCCATGAGTGATGATCTTGGAGCTCCAGCCCCTCAGGGATGCATGTGCAGTGCAGCACAATGATGCACAATACCCTCAGGCCTAGAAGAAGGGCAGGTCTAGCTTTCAACTCAAACAACTGTCGGATTTGGGTTACAAAACTGAGGTAACCAGGCATGGATTTGGCTGATGCACTGACACCACCACTTTGATTCTGGTGGGAAGTCAGGGCTGAACTCTGAAGCTTTAGGCATAAGCATACCTGCAGGGTGTGTAACCATGCTCCACCATTCAGCTGGACACAAAATGAATGGCATTTGCAACTCCTTCTCCTCTGCTCTCCTGCCGCACACCTTAGGATAACGACCCACTACTTTCTCCTCACTTTTTCAATGCTGGAAAGCATAGTGGCTCCCATGCAACCCACCCAATACAATGAGGGATAAAGAAAACAGATTTGAGTGGTGAGCTGGGTAAGGACATGCTGCTCCCCAAGATCCACAGCACTGCAGAATAGACCCTGCAGACAAAAGCCGTAGAAATTCTTATAGTAGCCATCCTGGCAACTAAGTAACTGGCTGCAGAAGTCAAGGCAGCCACAGCTCTGAGCCAAATGCAAAGAAAGACACTGCCCATCTTGTAAGCAACTTCAGGAACATACAATAGCTATCAAGGCAGAACTCAACGGCAAGCAAAGGCAGTGTGTAAAGTAATGCCACGGTGACCAAATGGCTGCCACTTCAACAGCACAGCGGCCACTCTGCAAAATACAACTGGCAGTTCGCTGGGCAACAACAGCCGAGGCAGCCACAGGCCAGCAGCCTGCAGAAGGCAGTGGGGCAGGACCGCCACCGGTTGGATGGCACAGCCGGAAGGACAGCGTGGGAAATACAGATGCCACTTCTCAAAAAAACCTGAAGAGCAAATGGACAACCAGCCCAACACACGGAGGCATCTCGGATGCTTCAAAGGGAGCACCAACACCATCCTGATGCCGCCCAACCGTACAGGTCTCACCCACTCCCTGGTCCCCCAGTAGCAACCTGGCGTTTCAGGGGAGGGGGCAGCAGATCCCACGTTGAGGGTGGCACCGGGAGGGACTGAATTCCACCCGTGCCCGGCACAGAAATGGAGTGGGGGCGAGCAAGCACACTTCTCAGCAGCCAGACCCCGGCTGAAACATCTCCAAATATTCCTGCTCGCTCCGCAGCCGCACCTGGGAAAGCGGGGACAATACACGGCACCCCGGTAGGAGGGGACCGGCCGGAGGCAGCCTCGGGGCCCGGCAGGGCGGGAGCTAGCCCGGCAGGCAGCGTATGGGCCGGTTGTGTGTCCGTCCGTTCCGCCCCCCCGCGGCATTGTTGTGCGCCCCTCCCCACCGGGCCTCAAACTCGGAACTCCCGCCTCGCCTCGGCCCCCCGCTGCTCACCCCCCTGCCCCCGCCGAACTTTCTGCTGCAGGGAAGGGGGGCTCCGCGGGCGGTGACGTCACGCCGGTCGCGCGGCGGGGGGTGTCCCCGCCCCGGGACCCCCGCGGAGCCCCCTGCCCGCCCCCCTCCACACACACACACCCCTTTCCGGAGGGAAGGCGCTCCGCCGTCGTCCAAGGCAAACAAGCCCCGGGCGGGCGGGCAGGCGGGCAGCGCCCCCCGGTGATTTACGAGCGCTCCCAGTCGCGGCTGGGACCCGACTCCGCGGGGAGCGAGATGGGACCGATGGGGCCCCCGCCCCGCCGATCCGAACCGAGCCTCCGTGACCCGCTGCGCCCCGGCACCCTCCCGCCCCCTCGCCGCATCCACGCCGGGGCAGGCACCGCCGGCAGCCCTTCCCCAGCGCCGCGGGGGTTAACCGCCATCCCGTGTGTGTGTCCATCCCCCCACCCCCCCCGCCGCTTCGCCCCCCTCCCGACAGACGGACCGGAGGGGGAAAAAAAAAAACCAAAACACCCGCGGAAGAATGCAGCGAGTGGGCGAAAATGACAAGCGGGGCGGGAGCGGCTGTGAGCGGGCGAGGGACTCACCGGCGGCTCCGGAGGGGAGGTCGAATGAAGGGAGGAATGGAGGCGGCGAGGAGCGGGGGGAAGGGATTTAAACGCTGTTTCCCCCCCCCCTCTTTTTTTTTTCCCCTTTCCTCCCTCCTCCTTTTCCGCGCTCCCTCGTTTCCTCTCGCGTCTCCGGAATAACCGGTTGGTGCCGGGGGCAGCGGCTCGGGGGGTGCGGCGGGGAGCTGCCCCCCCCGCCCCGCGGCTCTCTCGCCCCCTCTCCCGCCGCGCACCCCGCGCTCAGCCGCCGCCGCCTCTGCCCCGCCGCCCTCCCATCGCTCCGACCGCTGCCCGCCTTAGCCACCTCCCATTTCCGAAGAGCCCAGAACAAGCCCCCCTCCCCCGCCTCTCCGCTCTGTCACCCCCCCAGCCGCGCTCGCCGCCGCCGCCCCTCCCAGCCTCCCTTCCCCGCGGGGGCCCCGCGAAACAGCCCCACACACACACTCCCCACAACCCACCCGCAAGGGGCGGGATCAGGCCCGCGGGGAGCGTGGGACGCAGCAGGAGACCCGGGCGCGGGGCGAACAGCCAGCCCGAGCCCGGCCCCCACCCCGGCCGCGCCCCACGCCGTGCAACCGGGCCCCGCTCCTCCGGCTTTCGCCTCCCCGCTCCGGCACAAAGGCCCGGGGGAAGGGAGGGGGGAGGGAGGGAAGCCCGGAGAAGCCTTTTTGGCAGGACGGGCCGGGGGGGAACGGGGACGGGGGAACACGACGACGCCCGGGACCGCGGGCCGGGCTCCCCGTGTCTGCGGGAGGTGACTCGGCCGGCGGGCGGGGAGGGGCGCGGGGAGGCCGGCAGCAGGCCCTACGGCCAGCGGGGGAGGCGGGGAGCGGGGACGGGGCCTGCGGCGAGGCCCCCCGGGGGGCGGGGGCGGCGGCTGCCTGCCTGGCGCTCATCAGCATGCAGTGCGGGGCGGGCGCGCGCCAGGGCCGCGCGCGTTCTCCCCCCCTCCCCGCGCCCCCGCCCCCGCCGCCTCCCATCCCCCGCCCGGTTACCAGGCGACGGCACAAAGGGAGAGCCCGGCGCGCGGAGGCCGCCCCGCCCGCGCCGTGCGGCGGGGCCGCGCCGCGTCGGGGGCTGGCGGGGGGTACCGCGTGCGGGGGTCCCGGTGTCGTGTCAGTCCGTTCCCCCCCCCCCGGCCCCCCGTAAAGCGCGGTCACGACAGCGACAGGGCTGCGGAGAGGCGGCGGGCGTGGTCCCCGCCCTCGAACGGCGCCACATCGCCCCCCCCCCCCCCGCCGCTAGAAAGGCCTTAGGGTGGCGGGGAGCGGTGGGGAGCTCCGATTCACCCAGGTGTTAAAGGTGAGACATCCTCCCCCGTGTGCTAGGAAAACGGGGCTGGCAGCGGCCGCCTCCCCTCGCTGGCGAAGCACAGCCCCGCCGAGGGCCTGCGTGGCCATTTTGGAAAAGTTGCCGTCAAAGGAGGACTTTGGGGAAGGTGGCAGCGGGGACCCTTCTGGTTTTGTTACCTGGGAGGTCACTGAAGGGTCTAAACCACATGTAGCCACTGCCACTGACTTCTTTGGGGGCACGGCCAGCCGGAGCTGGGAAGGAAGGGCCAGAGAGAAGCTACAAGTGACCAAATGCTGCCCTTACTAACCATTTTAGATGTAGGAACTAAGGCTGGTCGTATAAGCAAAACCTAGGCTGCATCGTACAGACACATCTGCCTGCACGTTTAAGCAGGAGAGACTTTGCATGAGTATGGGCAAGCCCTTGCACTCCGATAACAGCCTTTACATATCACCACAAAATACTTCCTTGGCAGGACCTTTCAGTGAGCAGGCTGGATGGTGTGCGCGCTTTCCTTGGGTTTTTACTCAGTAATTCTTATTGTCCGTTACATGCCTCCAAGCACTATTTACTGTACAGCATCCAAACTCGGCACTGCATACAGATGCATTCATCTCCTTGTGTTTTTTTTTCCTGTAGTGCTAACCACCCGAACTCTTTAAAAACATCAACAATATCCCTGCAACACCCTTGTAAGCCCATGGCTCCCAGCGCGTTTGTTCCACACCCTCTTCCCAGGAGTACTGTACCATTGCAGGGCCTCCCTATTTATCCTGGATGCAGCATTGCTCTTGGTGCCTCTCGCTCCAGAGCCAGCCCCCATGGCAACGCAGCACCACATTGCACAATATAATCATGCCTCATGTCTCCAGCCCTCACTAATTCTTTCATCCACCCTTCTCCCCAACCTACCTCTTTGTCTGGACCCCTTGCTGAGGGCCTCCGCCCTGTCAGCAGTAATCCCGGGGTGCTATTGTTCCCTAGTACTTTGTGGTTTCCACACGTGGAGTGGGGGATCGAAAAAGCCATGGCTAACATTTGCAAAAATGCCCGCTGATTTCAGGTGGTCAGTCCAAAGCATTTCAGAATATTATTCTGCAGTGGTGCTATGTTGAAGAGACTGTCCCGTTGATCCCAAGCACAGAGGTAAGTATCATCTCCTTCACAAAGTGTCTCACCAAGCTGAGCCCCAGAAAACAAGAAAGAATATTATTATTGCTATTGAGGTAGTAGTGTTTGCAGTTGTCACGGCTGCTTCAAACTCTTACCTTAGGAGCTGACAGCCTTGTGTCCCAAGCTCATAATGAGTGTGGCTTTTAGAGGCTAAAGTAATGATTCATGAAGGAGGAAGAGCTTGTCAAAATCCCTGTCTTCTGGATGCTGAACAAAATACCCATACCCCTAAGGTTTGTGATTTGGGGAAAAGCTGCTGTGAAAGCTACAGTGGTAGGTGTTGCTTCAGTCCCAGGGTCTTCTGGATCAGTAACATGTGACACCAAGTTTGTTCAACCACAGAGTCAAGCCTTGAATGGTTTTTATGTCATCATCTCCCATAATCAGGTCAGTTGCTTGAGGTCAAAAATTTTACTTAAATGTTAAATTTATTATCAAGATTTTAGTGTCATTTATTATTTCCATAAGAGAAGAGGCAGACGCCCCAATGCCTTATGAAAATCTTACTAGGTTTAGCATTATTTCAAGAAGCCAGCCAAAGGTGGCCTGTCTCCTCTAAAGCCTGCAGTCTTAAGTTTATGAGAAGACATGGGAGGTGACTCAAAAGAGAAGCAGGACCAGGGGGACAGGGTAATGATTTGCATTTGTGTGATCCTGACTTCTGAGGGCTTACTTGTGGACAAAAAGCAGCATCTCCACCAATAAGGCTGAAGTTTTTGGCCAGCGGGATGAAAAACGATGAGTGATTGAAGACAAGTGCAGCTGGTCAGGACCTTTTCTGGGTCTGCAGCTGGCTGAGGATGGGAGGATGTGACCAGGAAGCTCCCAGAGGGCTGTTAGAAAGGTTGATACAGGCGCTGTGAACCTTCCCAAAGGTGACAAACTGTTTCCACTTCCCTGCTTAGAAATCCTCGTAGCCAAATTGCTGCTAGGTAAAGCCACACTTTTTACTCCAATTCAAGACGGTCAATATAAGCAGAAAATAAACAAGAGAAACACAAGACGTCGTGTGTGATCGTGCAGAGAGACCAAGGTGGACTGTCTGCAGAGCACAGGAAGTAAAATGGTCTCACCTTTGAAATCAACAGATTGAAGACCTTGGGCAAATCAAGAGCATTATTAGCTGTATCTTTTCAGGATGGATAAATGACTTGGGGAGTCTGTGAGCCAGCTAGGAGGATTGGCAAGCAGGTACCAAGCTTGCTAGGGTGCAGCTGGTCCTCCCTCGGAGCAGGGAGATGGGCCATGCCATTTCTCGGGGTCTCTTCAGCCACACTATCCCACTGCTTTCCAGTTCTACCAGGGACAAACGGTAGCCTGCAAAACAAGAGGCCTTGGCTGGGATGTGGCTTTCTTACAGAAAGCACAAGAGAGATGCAGATAAACCAGAGTCCTGTGGGGGCAATGAGATAGTTAAGGTGCTGGAGCCCATGGCATACAAGGGAAGGCTGCAGGAGCCAGTTCCTTCAGCCTGGAGAAGGCGAAGGCTAAGGGGGAACTAATTACTCTCCTCAGCTTTTTTTTTTGGGTGGGTGGGGGGTAGGGGATTATAGAGAAATCAGAGACAAGCTCTTCTGACGGATGCGTAGTGAAATAGTTATGACATTTACAACAAGGGAAATTCTGACTAGATAAAGGGTAAACCTCTTCCCTGAGGATGTTTCAGCACTGGCACAGGTGCCCAGAGGGTCTGGGGAATCTCCCCCTTGGAGATGTTCAGGAACTGCCTGGCCAAGGCCCTGAGCAGCCTGATCTAGCTCTGGGGCTCATCCTCCAGTGAGCAGGAGTTTGGAGCGGAGACATCTAGAAGTCCCTTCTCATCTCAGTCTTCCTATGAAACTCTGATTCCGAAAATACACAGAGCCCATTTCCCTTTTCAACAGTGCAGACACACAGCACATAGTAGTTTTCTTGATGAAAAGAATCACCAAGCAAGCCCTTTAGGCTGCACTGGGCCTGGGGAAAGGCTTTCTTCAAGCCAGAACCCAGCCAGGGCCACCCAGGATGGCTTCTCCTGACTTGCTCTCTCAAATTCACACAAGTAATAGCTGTGAACTGGGATTGTTGATAAATGAAAGTTTTATATATATATACTGGGAAGGTTATAAACCTCCTTGCCCAGTCTCACCAGTCTCCCAGCAATGGCTGCCCCCATGGGCGAGATGGCTCAGTGACTGGTAATAAAATAATGAGCTGCCTCAGTTTACCATTTAATCAAGCTGGTTGGGCCTGGGCTACAGCTCAGAGAAGTGTTAATTGCGGTGGTTCATTCATGTGCACTCTGGCATCCTCTAGAAGTGAGGGGTAAGGTTACCACCCTAAGGTTACCCACCAGCTAAGTTGTCCACTAGATGTGCCAGTATGTCATGGCTGCACAGCTGATTGCTGAGGCACAGCAGGATGTGCACTGCGCTAGCAGAGACCCCTAAGATGCACACAGTTTATCCAAAACTGTGGCACCTGCATCATTCACAGAGGTGGTTTATCTCCCCCTTACATGGCATAAACACAGACTTACAGCTTCTTCCACACCGAGACAAGCTGATCTTTGTCTAGAGAGCAAGCTTTGTATTAACCCTCCTGGCACCCTGTCCAAGCTGTCCACATTCAGTCTCCCAGTAACAGAGCCAAATACTCTTCGAGTAAGGTGCCCAGCACTTCATAGGAATTACCTAGCACCCAAATTTTTGGACCTCTTGTCAGATGTTCAGCAGAATAGTGTCTGTGACAGCCTCCTATGTTAAAGATGTTGGTTTCCCAAGACTGGACACCACCCCATCGTTCTTGAAAGAGGCAAAAAGATACCAGAGAAATTCAGTAGCTCTTTGTCATTAAGGCTTCACTGTGTACTGTACAACAAGCCTAATTCAATGGCATCTCCCCTTCCAGCTCCTTCATGGACACACACCTATTTATAAATGAAAGAGCAATTCTGCAGGCTTTGGGGGAGTGGGGAAGGCTAGTGTTAAATTACCTCTTTAACAGCTTGGCATTGCTCTGAAAATGTCATCTAAACAGACTATGATTTGAGAGTTAAAAGAAAACCAATCCAGCAAATGTTTCCCTTCGCAGTTATTGTCACATCTCCAGCCCATCTCTGTGCTGTTCCTCACATTCTGATTGAATGCACAGTACAGCATGACAACCTGATGGAGACATCAGCTTATACAACAGGAGTCCTCAGGTGCAGGAATAGCAAAGCGTTTGGACATTTCTGTCACAAAGAAACTGTAACCAAATCTCTGCCACTGAGGCAAAGATAAAAAAGCATTATGATGCATTGGCTAAGTATTTGCAGTGACCTAGCAAACATACCAGGGTCATATATTCCTTATATACATTGTGCCATCAGTGACAAACTCTTTTTTCCTTTATAAAACACACTGAGGTGAGGCACCACTACAGCACAACGCATTCTCATCACCTCAGTGCGTTCACGCGTCTTCTCTGACACAGGGACGTGACAATACGTCACTGGCGATAACTCTTCACTAAAAAATTCTTACCACAATGTATACCGGTTCCCTGCTGTTGCAGCATTGCTGCATTTGAATGGGCAACACAGGCTACCTTGGGTACTTATTTCCTTCCTCGCACAAAAAAAAGCCAAATGGGGATTGGGGAGGAAGACGGGAGGTGCTCTTGGGAATATGAAAGCTAAGAAACTTTATTTCCAAAAAAAACCCTGCCCTGCTTCCTTAGCATCAGCCAGACCGTTTGAAAAATCCCAGCATCTAAAACAAAGGGAGAGAACAGCTGGGTGCACAACTGGAAAAAACGGCACGCTCCCTCTACCTCACGCGCGCACCCAAAACGCGCTTTCCTCCACAAAAACAGCGCTGTCGCGCACGAACGCTCTCGCGGGAGCCGTGACTGCGGGGGACACGGCAGGGGACGCCACGGGGCCCGCCCGGAACGCAGGACGCCCCCTCCTGCCCCCCACCACCGCCCCCCGGCCGGGCGCGGTGCTCCTGCTCCCCCGCCCCCCCCCGGGGGGCCGCGTTCTGCGGGACGGCGGGGCTCCGGCGCGGGAAAATGGAGCGTTCCCCGAGCGGCGGCCGGACTACAGCTCCCAGAAGGCAGCTGCGGCCGCCGTGCGGGGTTGGCAGCCGCCCGTGGGCCCCCGTGGCCCCCCGCCCCGTCCCCAGCCCCGTCCCCTTGCCCGTGCTGGTGGCGGGAGTCCCCCGCTGCCTCCCCCGGGATGGACGTCCTGCGACGAGCCCCGCCGCCCGGCCGCGGGGGGTTTCCTCCTTTGTTGCCGGTGACACGGACTCCGTGTGCCTCCCAGCGTCTTGGGGTTTGCTTGGGTTTGTTCACCCGTGGGCATGAGGTGTGGAGCCGGACACGTAGTCTTTTAGGTGCAGCCTTTGAGTTTGGGGTGAGTTTTACTCCGCAGCTACGCTGCTGCTTGGAGAGGCCGAGGAGGGTACTTCACAGAGACCGTGGGCGAGAGGGATGGCCTGCAGCTAGGACACAAGCTGAGATTTGTTCTGTATTCACTAGTGATCACCTAGAAACCAATCCTGTCTCTACCCTCACATTCTCCTTCCCACCCCCTTTTCTGTTCTGGGCATGTATGCCACAGCCTTTGTCTTCCCTTCTTGAACTTTATCCCTTTTCTATTGCTATTTAGTGAAGAATCAGCAGTGAAATGCCAGTGTTTTCAAGTGTTGTCTTTTGATCTTAAAGTCTGCGTCAGGACACGGTCGTGGGGGCGTAGGACTTGCTGAGCAACCTCAGTCTTTACCCTTATCCTTGCTCATCATGACAGACAAGGCAGTGTGGCTTAAGTGAGGGTCTGGAAGCCTTCTGTAGTGAAGTGAGGCAAGAGGTTTGCAGGACCTGAGTGTGCCCCAGTGAATAGAGGGGCTACTGACATGAACTGGTAACAGTGGGCAGGGTGTTGTTATCAATTTATTCTCTGTCATAGCTTGGGTTGGATTTCTCACAGTAGCACCCCCAGCCTCCCACTTTGATTGGAGCCTGTCCAGAATAATGCTGTTGAGCAGGCGCTGGGGCTTGCTGGCACTCAGCCTCCTGGGGCACCAGCTGGAGCTGGAATATTTCACAAAGTACTGCTGTGTTGCCCCTGTGAAACAAGATGAAGCTGAGAGAGGCTGACATCCCACCTACCCCTCCGCTCTCTGCAAGCCCCTTTTTGGGGAGGGGGATCAGCTTTTTCTCTCCCAAAAACTTGCAGTTCCAGTGTGCCATCACTTGATGTCAAGTGGGCAGCCGGCCTGTGGCCAGTCCTGAGGTCCTTACATCAGTGGAGGGCACGATTAAAATCCCTGCAAGCAGATCTTCATGTGATGTCATTTGGTGGAGATGGTGGGGGCAATTCCCACCCTCCCACCTGCCTTCCCCATGGCATTCCCCAGCTGGGTGGCCGACGGAGCAGTCTGGCTGTGGGACAAGGCTGTGGAAGGAGGTGGGGGTACTTGGGCCTTTTCTTTCTCTTGCCAGTCCCCTCTGCTTGTTTTGATTACCTTTCTGCATAAGCCTTTCCTCCTTTGATGGCAAAATGTCCCCACTTCCCAAACACTGGCACGTAGAGAGAAACATCAGGCCAAGCCAGGCAACTCAGGTGTGAAATACATTTTAATTGATTTAAGGGATCTCTAGTTTGTCTGTTGCTCAGCTGAGCATGGGCTGTCCAGAAGGTGAAGCAGACATTATGGGAAGAGAGAGGGTGAAGGAGTGCAAGAGGGAAGGAAACAGAGAAAAATGTCACGAGAAGCAAATGAGAGCATGGGTTTGTTTACGGATGTGTTTTAATACATCACCCCACAGTACTACGTGCTGACCCAGAGACTGACAGCACACACACATGCACACCCAGTGAGGAACAGCAGTGCACTTCAATGCTAAGCTGCTGGCAAGCACAGCCCAACACAGCACAGCACTCAGGGTGGAAGGAGGGGACACTCGGGTCCCACCAGGGCTCAGCGCAAACACCCACCTGGGGCACAAGGACACCGTAGGCCAGTACACATACACCTACACACATGCACAACAAGAGCGAGCCACTGGCAACACTCATCCAAACACAGCTACAGGTGTGACACTTGTCCAAACACACCAGCCGACGCACATATGTTCACCGCACATGCTTCGGCGTACAAGGGAAACACACTGAGCAGCATGCTCCTGTAGTCTAACACGTGAACAGAGTGGCTCAGATGTGGCCCTGCACAAAAAACAAAAGACACAATGCCTAGATCCAGAAATGCTTATGACCCCAAAGCAAGGGACAGGGTGTAGGCCTCTCTCTCATCCTTCACCTGGGTACCTCTAGCCAGGGACACCTGAACTTGAGTGGGTTTGAGGTGAGAGGGAACTGGGTTGTAGAGGGGGGAGAAAGAGCAAAAAAGGGAGCAATGGAGGGAAGGGGGCTTCAGAGTCTGTGAGGTGGGAAAGAGCAGCAGGGTAGCTGTGCCCTGGGGACAATGTTCAAAGAACACTTGGATTGCGAAAGTTGTGTCCGGCAAAGCGTGCTTCATCGCCAAGCTCTTCCTCAATCCTGCAGGAGAGAGAGAGACAACACGTCAGGCCCTTGTGTGAGGGAGCATCAGAGGCGCCAGAGTGGCAGTGCATCAGCCAGGAAGCTGACATGGGCTGGAGGAGCTCAGCTCCTGGCAGATGCTGCATCTGTGGGTCTGCACTCTCATGCCAAGGGGGATGGAAGGAGTCTGCTCCAGAGATCTCCCTGGGATCCTACTGTCATCTCTGTGCCTTGTCTTCATAACATTTCCCCCACAAGCCCCATCTACCCTTAGACTTTCAGCTTCTCCCACCCCAATTAGTCACTCCCCCGCTCTCTCTTCTGCATTACCATCTCTGGAGCCCCTTACCTCATAAGCTGGTTGTATTTAGCCAGGCGTTCAGACCTGCAGGGAGCACCCGTCTTTATCTGTAAAGCATTCCCCAAAACAAATACTGTAAGATGATGTTAAGACTTGCACCAGTTTCCCATGGCGGGGCAGGGGATTCTGTCTTCGCAACCCTTTGCTTTCCTTCAGGCCTGGGCATGGCCTGAGTCTCACCTACCTGCCCAGTGCACAGTCCTACAACCAGATCAGCAATGAAGGTGTCTTCAGTCTCCCCAGATCGGTGGCTCACCATCACCCCCCAGCCATTCTCCTGGGCCAACTTGCAGCTGCAAGGAGTGAGAAATGCAGTCAGTAGCTCCCACTCCTATAATCACCACCTGCACAGAGTGAGATCCAAGCACTCGCTCCTCCCACCCTCAGCATTCTATACTCTGGTAGAGCCCCTGCTGTGGTTCATCATCAATCCTGCAAAAGGGTTGTCCTGCAAAAGACAAAGGCAGCAGGCTGGACTTACGCTTGGATGGCCTCCGTGACGGATCCAATCTGGTTGACTTTGAGCAGGAGACAGTTGCAGGCCTTCTCTTCAACAGCTCGCTCGATGCGCTTGGGGTTTGTCACTGTCAGGTCGTCTCCCACAATCTGAATCCCCACATTGGCTGTAAACTTGGACCAGGCCTCCCAGTCATCTTGGTCAAAGGGATCCTCAATGGAGACCACTGAAGGGACAACAGAAGAGATGTGAGTCAAAGATGCCACCCTTCCCAACCCAAAAACACAGAGGGGATGCACCTGTTAAGTATGCAACACCAGTGCCAGTTCCCTACTGCCAGGCACAGCAGCTCACCTGGATAATCACGTACAAAGCTTTGGTAGAGGTCGCCCAGCTCATCAGCAGAAATGTAGCGGCTTGGGTCATCTGGGGACTTGAAGTCCAGGTCATATTTGCCATCACGGTAGAACTCGGAGGCTGCCACATCCATACCGATGACAATCTTGTCCGTGTAGCCCGCCTTGTCGATAGCTTCCTTGAGGAGCTCCAGAGCTGGGAGGAGGAAAATTGCAGTCATGAGAGTCAGCCTGTGCAGAAAGCTCCGACTTTCAGTGGGAACCTCCCCTGGGAGGGTCCTGAGAGCCACTGAGAGCCTGATGGTGTGGTGGGAGAGGTAGAAGGGAGCCCAGAGCACAACAGAAACATACCAAGGAGCTGTGGAGGCCATATCCAAAAGGACAAGGAGGAATTAAAATACAATCCACAGCTCAGCAACAAGCTGGGGGAAGGTCTTGGAAAAGTCTGTGCACACATGAAAGGTTTGTTTGGAGAGGTTGTGACAGACAGAGGCAACCCCCAGGAGAAGGAGCCTAGAAACCATTCCTTAACACAGGAGGCCAATGACACTTAGACATAATATTTTCGACCAGCATTTGGGGAATGCTGTGAGCTGGGTGTGGGAAGCCACAACATTGCAGGCAGAGGTACCCCATCTCTGCAGGACTCTCACCTTCACTATTTTCCAGGATGTTGGGGGCAAAGCCTCCCTCATCACCCACATTGGTAGCATCTTTGCCATACTTCTCCTTGATGACACTCTTGAGGTTGTGATAGACTTCAGCCCCGATGCGCATGGCGTCGCGGAAGCTTTCAGCTCCCACAGGCAGGATCATGAACTCCTGCATGGCCAGTTTGTTGCCTGCGTGGGAACCTCCATTGATCACGTTGAAAGCCTGGAAGAGACCATGAGAATCAGAGCTGAAGGAATTGGTCTTGGCACCACCTAGAGGAGACTTGCAGATGAGTCACCATGCTCATTCATGCCACATCCCACAGGGTAATGTAACACATCGGCTACAATGCATCACACCAAAGGCACATACAGCCCAGTGACTTCCTTCCAACAGTGGCTGAAAGCAAATGGTTGTAGAGGACTTTCCCAACTGTTTCCCTCTCAGAGATCTCCTGAGCTATATGTGTTTATCTGTGCTGTGTTTATCTGTATGTGTTTACCAGCAATGCTACACCAATTTCTCTTCCAAGATCTTTCTCCTTGACCCCGAGAAAATGTTAGCACCCACAATACCGTTTGTGAAGGAGTTTCACAGGGCAGCTACCCCTGGTGCGAAGACCCACATTCCCTTGTTTTGAACTGTGTCCCAGAGGATTCACATGATGCCCTCTGGTTCTTGTGCTAAGAGTGAGATTCTCAGTCAAACCACACCACAACCTCTGCCGTATCTTCCTCATCCCCCTCTTTTCCATATTGAAACCTGATAAATCTCAGGCCTTGGTTTTATTCCTTGAGAAGTGCAGTGCACTCAGCTGATGTTTCAGTCCTATATCCTTCCCAACACACCCTACAAACTTTCTTTTGAAGTTTCTGAAGGTAGGTATCGAAGACAAGAGAGTCTTACTGGCACAGGGAGGATGAGATCAGAGTTGCCAGCCAGGTCAGCAATGTGCCGGTACAGGGGGACATCTTTCTCTGCAGCTCCCGCCTTGCACACAGCCAGCGAAACTCCCAGGATAGCATTGGCACCAAACTTGGCTGTGGGCAAAACCAAGGTGAAGTTAGGCTTCACAGACAGCAACCTCCTGCCCAGCGGGTTCCCTTACCAGCCCAGCCTTGGGCTCACCACAGCTATGATAGTGTCCCCCTGCTCTAGCCCTGCAGCCTCCCATGCTCTTTACTTCCCAGGCCAAATGAAAGGAATTAGTTACATTTGTTCTCTGTGCCATCCATCTCAAGCATCAGGTTGTCTATCTTCTCTTGATCCACAACAGAGAGGCCCTGCAAGAAAGAAACAACTCCTGAGAAGGGGAGGCTGAGAAGAGCTGTTGGCTCTGGTGTGTGAGGAACAAGGTGTTGATGGAGAGCTGGGGGTACAGGGACCTTTTTAGCTTGTGGGAGAACATATACGCACAAAGCTCTGGAAATTAGTGTCTCAGGATATAGTCGTTAGGTAACCACAATGATGTTGCTGCAGTGCAGTGTAGAGGTACCCACGCTGGAGAGGGGATCAGCAGCAGCTCAGCCAAGGCCATGCATTGCTGGGGACACAGGACTCCCTTGGGGATTTACCCAGCCTTTTGGCAGCTTCCAGGGAGCTTTGTGGTGCTGTGGCCACACAGAAGCTAGGCAGAACAACAGTACATGCTCGACCCCAAGCAAGCGAATGTAGACTGGATGGAGCCATCCCCGGGGGCGAGGTAGAGAGCAGGATTAGGCCCAACACAGGCAGCCCTCCACCAGACTGGGTATTTTTCAGGGGTGGAGTGAGCTGGGCTCTCAGCCAGACCCCGCCACGGGCTGCATGGGGTGTAACGTGTGGCTTCAGCCCAGCTCTCCTCAGAGCAGGCTCCAGGTCTTCAGGTGTAAACAGGCTGCAGATGTGACACCACCACACCACAAGGCTGTGCTTGGGGGCCTGCCAGACCTTGCATGGCACTGTCACTGCTCATCACAACATGAATGCTGGGCAGGGTGAACAGGTGTGAGGCCACAGACATGTGGATGAAGTTTAAGGCTTGAGGAGGAGCACATCTGAAAGAGGGAGAGAGCTCTACAGGGAGCATCAAGGGGACTAGTTAGGGGGTACAGATGCTGCAGTGGACCAGATAGTGTTAAATCCTTTCTGCCCAGAGAAAAGATCACTGTGGACACATACAGGCATGGAGGGCAGGAGGGGTGTGCCCAGGTTCACAGAAAGCATCACTATGTCTGTTAACCCAGTGAGATGAAGAGAGTCAGAAACAGAGATCAAGGGACAGAGACAGACCAGAGTAAGCGCTGGATAAGGGAAAGCAAAGAGAAATCCTTACAGAGCCCACGAGAGCTGGGGCGACAGTGCTGTTGATATGATCCACGGCCTGCAGGACCCCTAAAGAAGGGAAGAGACAGATAAAGAGAGAAAGAGAGAGAGAGAGGGTGAGGCAAAGAGGAGAGCGCAAAGAGGGAGGGAGAGGACTGATAGAGAGACTGAGAGAGGGAGACAGTGAGGGAAGATCTAGGCCTGATCTTCACACTAGGTCTGTGCCTCTGTGGTCTCTCTGATGAATGGTACCCTCCAGCAGAGCCCCACGCACAGGCAGCCCCAGGGACAGGGTGCAGAGCAGGCATCTCCCCACCTTTTCCAAGGAAACGTGACTTGTCATTGTCTCGCAGCTCCAGTGCCTCATAGATACCCGTGGATGCGCCGCTGGGGACCGCTGCCCGAAACATGCCTGGGAAACGGCAAAACACAGGTGTGAGACAATCAGGGTATGAAAAGGAGGCAAACCCCTCATGTACCTGCTTCTGTCCTGCTTTTGTGGGAAAGGATGTGGTAACTGCTTGTGCAAATCGGTGGACCTGCTGGCTGGCGGCTCATGCTGGTCTTCTCAGAGATGGAGCACCAGGGTGGCAGAAATAAATGCACACAGGGCTTCCAGACTGAGAAATCTGGATCTCGGGCACACAGAGGTCAACACTGATCCCAGAACTATGGATGAAGGGTGGAAGTCTGGCTCCTCAGCCCTCCTCCTGGTTCCAGAGGCAGCCTAACCCACAGCCGCCAGTGGCTTCCTCCCCCTCAGAGTGGGGCTGGGTTTCTGCCTCTGTAAAGAAGGAAGAGACTGGTTGGATGCCTGCTCTGGCCCCTCACTGCTCCACACCCCTCAGCCCACCTATCTTTGGGCTTAGCGCAGATGCAACTTGTCCAGTTGAGACACATGTGCATTTACATGCCTGCCTGCACAGACATCTCAGGGACAAACCTCCCCCTGCCTCATGAGCTTGGCCATGGATGTGTTTCCAAACTTGTACTGTGTCCCACAAAAAGCATAACTGCAGCAGGGCATTGCGGGGATACAACAAGAAAGTAAGTATATTTATGTTAATGAAACCTTCTGTCACTGCTACTAGCAGGCACATGGCCCAAGTCAGATACACGGCAGCCAGCTGTCTCATCGTGATTTGCCCAGCATGTGTGTGGAGCTGCTGAGCACACGCACAAGCAGAGCTGCAAGCAGAGGTCTTTGCCTCTTCCCCTGGCTTGCTGTCTTTCAGGGGTTCACCGGAGAAGACCCTCCAAGCTCAGTGGAATGTGGCAGGCTGCCATGCAGCACCAGCTCCACTGTGATGGGCAGGACTTCCCCTCCATCTCTTGTCACCGCCCACGTACCTTTGTGTGTGTACAGGTCCACCTCAACAGTGGGATTGCCACGGGAGTCCAGGATCTCACGGGCATGGATCCTCTCGACTGCCATGGTAAGTCTGTGGAGAGGAGAGGACATATTCAGCTCTCAGGGGTCCCAGGCTGTGGTGCTCACCCTTCTAATGTCTAGACAAGACACCGACAGAGAGAAGGGAGCTCAAGAAAGAGTGACTTTATAAGCTGGAGGTAAAACTCAAGCTCAAAGTAATTTGGAAATTGCTATTAAAACCCACATTGTGGGAATCTACCCATGTTTTGTCCAGGTTATCTATTTGAATTTATTCTGTCCCTTTGCTGAAGATGACAAACTGGGAGCTCTCTCTCCCTCTCTTCCTGTGCCACAGCTGAGCACTTCCCCTTCTCAGGGCTCCTGATCCAATCCCGGGTGGCAGAGATGGGGAGGGTGCCACAGCATCCACGGGTGGCAGAGAGGGAGGGATCAGCTGGTGCAGCCGGGAGGTGCCCCTGTCCACAGCTCCAAGGACAGGGCACTAGCTCCCGGTGCCTCCCTTCCCCTTGCCGGGAGGCAAGAACAGCCTGGGCCAGGGCCAGGCAGCAAGCAGCAGCTGCATCCATGCACGGTGGGCAGGGAGCCAGCTGAGCGCGGCAGCTGCCTGGGGCAGAGCCAGGCAGGGCGGGGGGCCAGCCAGCCGGCAGGGACTCTCAGCCCCTCTCCAGCCTGCAGCGGGGGGAGCTGCCCCAGCCTGGCTCTCACAGGCCCGCAGCAGTGTCCCCCCAGCTGAGCGCCTGGCTCAGCCTTCCCGTCTCTCCCATAAGCCACCAGGTCAGGCTGTGCTGAAGCGACCAGAGCGTGGAGGAGGCCAGCAGCCCGAGGAGCCATCTTGCTGAAGGCCACAGTGCCTCAGATGTGGGAGAGAGGGCTCTGAAGGGAGGGGGAATCTGGCCTGGCCTGAACAGAGGGTCTGGGCCCAACTCCTGATTCTTTGCTCCACTCCTGTAATAGGGAAACAGATAAGACTGGGAGGCATCTCTGTTGGAAGAGGAGGGTGAGAAAACCTGGCGTTTTGGGGCGCCTGGTTAAACCTGAAGTGGAAAACAGGCTGGTGGGTGAGGACAGCTGGTTGAAGGAGCATCTCTTGCTGAAGTTTGCTCATTAGGGGGTCCAAAACATCTCGTTCCTCCACATCCCACCTTCTTACTTCCCCAGCCGTGGGGCCGTGCAATGCCAGGTAGCTGCATGCCCCCAGAGAGGGAGCAGCAGCGAGGTACATGTCAACCCACAGCCCCAGCCCTACCAAGTTTTCCTCCTCCAGCTCCCACAGATGATTCACTCAGCCCTGAGCAGGACCAGTCCCACACAAAACTCAGTGCAGAGGCTGAGCCTGGGGTAACCACAGGGCCCCAGTCAGTACCACGCCATGGTGCATGTAAGCATCTGGCAGGGGTATGGCCAGCACAGGGAGGGGGAGGGCGGTGCAGTGGGGGGGTGGGGGTGCTGCAGATATAGCACATCACAGCACCAAGGCGAGCTAAGAAGCAGGCTGGGGAAAGCCAGAGTTGGCTCTCGACCCCATTGCCTTGGGTTGGTGGAAATCACACGGGCATGAGGACAACGCAGTGCTCTGAAGTTTCAGCAAGAGCTTCCCGTACTGGGGAGTATCAGTCAGCAACACCAGGGCTCTCTGAAGCCTGCGCAGGGCCCTCCACCATGTCCATCTGGGCTGGGATCCCCCATCAGCCGCTTTGGCGGCGCTCCTCACGCCATCTGGCACACACCGCGGGAACTTCCTCCAGAGCCATGCCCGTGCAGCTGCGAACTTCCTTTGCAGCAGTGTCCTGGCCATACCCCAACAGCCTCCACACAGGAGAGAGGAACAGGACCCCTTAAAGTGATCTTTGACAGCAAGACCCATGCCAGATGCAGTGCCTCTCTGCTTACGTGGTCATGTTGCCTGTGGTCACATCCCTCTCCCTGCATCCACCTGCCCCTGTTTGGGCCAGCTCCAAGGAAGCCAAATGACAAGCCCAAATCCAGTCTTGCCTGCCCCACCCCATCACTCACTTGATCTCTTCTCCTCTCCAGTCCTTCGCACCCCTTTCTCCACTTGTGTGGCTGCCCCGTGTCCCCCTGTGTTTGCCCTCCTTTGAACAGCGCAAAGAACCACCCTGAAATCCCTGGCATCAGCTGCACTGTCCTGAAAGGAGGTCAGAGGCGGATAAGCAGGGATAAGGGATTGGGACGGAGCCATAGCCAGGAGCCCATAGACCAGAGTGAGGCGGAAAGAGGTGCCAGGCTGGAGGCTGGGCAGCCTCCCTTGAACAGGGGCTGGGGAGGGCACCCTGAGAGACTGGCACTGCTGCAGTGCCTTCCTCTGGACACTGCTTCGTGGCACTGCGTGTCGCCAGGGCATCGTCTCCCCGGAGTTCTTGCTGCAGCAATTTCCCCTCCCCACCAGGCAGGCCAGCATGGCAAAGACCTTCCCCCCAAGCCACCGCCACCAGTACCGTGTGCTGCTGCGATTCCCCCGGGCTGGGCACTGCTCCCAGGAAGCCCGCACTGCTGCAGTGTCGTGGCTGATGCAGCTATTGCTTGCTTGACTGTCACCTCCTCTCCCTGCTGCCCCCCCTCTCCTGTGTGATGTGGGGCTGTGCAGATAAAAATACACCCCCTCTACTCCCTCCCTCTCCCCGGGACCCGGCTGAGCGCCCGTGTTTATGCCAGCACCTCGGGAGACCGGGGGACTGGTCTGCTCCGAGGCTGGGTCCCTTCCCCAGCAGCGCCCAAACTGAGCTTTGCCTCCTCCCCAGTACCACCCCCCTCCCCCATGTAAAGCTCCATCCTGCAGCACCTCCCGGCAATGCCCTTGGGAGCACCGCCTATCCTTGGTTGCCTCCCTCCTGCAATTCCCTAGGTTCACATCTGAAACGATGCTTGCCGCGGGTAGGGAAGGAGGGAGTACCTGGAATTAAAATATGAAAGAAAAGTGAGAAGGGCGGGGGTGAGGAGAAAGAGGTGGGAGGAGCAGGGGGAGGAAGTGAGGGGAGTTTAGTTGTTAATGCCGCTCACCGCCGTCCTACTCCGCAGGGACCCCAAAGTGCGTGTGGGGTTTGGAGGGCACAGGGTGGGGAGCAGAAACCTGCATGCGATGAGAGAGGTGCTGGCCGTAAGGAGACACTTACCTTCCTAGGGCAGGGGTGAAGGTGAGACTGAGAAAGTGCTGGTAGAAAGGATAGAGGACGGAGCTGAGGATGTAGGACCTCAAGGGGAGATGATGTGTCCTCTGAGCCGGCGGCGGCGGCGGCAGCAGCAGGATGGAGACGCCCCTGATGGGGCCGGGCCGGCAGCATGTGACCCAGAGCTGCGATGAGTCAGGATTTAGCGAAGCTTTGCAAACAGCACGTAGAGGATGGAGAGCGAGCGACCGAGCGAGCGCGAGACTGACAGACAGAGACAGACACAGACAGACGAGGGTGGGAGAGCCAGGGAATAGGAGGGGATGTGCAGGATTAACAATTCCAGTCACTCCAGGCTCATTAATTATTTTTATTCAAATCAGAAAATCTTGTAGGATTTTTGGGAGCCATAGATCGAGCCATAGAACATGTAACTCTCTCCTTTTCACTCTTGGGCCTGCTGAGAGTAGAGCATATGAGAACAGTGACTGCAAAACACGCTGCAGTACCTCAGGGTAGTTTCCAAGACCAGGGTGGGTAGCCCTCCTCTTTTCTCCAGGAGCAAAATGAAGTGAAGGTAGCTCTGCTGCCTGCAGCGCTCACTTTCATAGCCACACATGTAGGGGAAAGCAAATCTTGACTGGCTCTGGGAACAGGTGTTAGAACCAGGGGTCACTCATTCACATCACCCTGGAGAGATCCCTCAATTTCCTGAAGAAGGAAAGAGGGAGATGTTAAATGACTCCATGCCTGACTTCTTTTCCCCTTTCACTTCTCAGTTCTGCTAGTGGGGTTGGGAGTGGCACTAGGGTTGTGAAGCCTGGTCTCCATTTCAGGCTCCTCTGCCCTTGGGACTGACTTCCCTCAGCCTTCTCCTCATGTAAGCTAGAGGAGGAGAGGCTTGATCAGCATGTTTGACCCTCTCTTTTTCCCTTCACTTCCTTCTCCTCCCCATACCATGCTGCTCTCACCTTTCCTTCTTCCTGTCTCTTCTGACAGATTTTGTTCGCCTCTGCCCGCTCATCTTGCTCAAATAATTCCTTGTCAAGGCGTTGCAGGTGCGGCAGCAGGACCAGGACCTCCAGCCGGTAATTGGGTTCATCAGAGCATGGATTGTCCAACAGCACCAGTGCCTGCAGCATGGGGAGGACCTGCAGTTTTGCCACCTCCTGAAAGCTACTGATCCCATTGTTCCTGAAGAAGAGGAAACACAGAAGGCAGGGGAAAGAGACACATGCAAGTAGTGAGGTCCCTTGGAAACAGTAAGGTGACAAGACACAAAGCAAAACTTAGCAGCATGACAGACCATAGACCTTAGATCACAGACCTGTGATCTAAGATTCAGATCTGTCTGCAGCTCCCCAGCCTGAGGGACAAAAGGGACACCTCTGGACTTCTCTGTGCTTAAACAGTCCACTGAATTGTCTGATATTGCCATCGGCCTGTATGGCAAATGCTGAAAAGTAAAGGGCACTTGCAGTCATGTCCAGGACACAGAGAACACACAGAGAGGGCTCCAGAGGAGTTATGGCAAGGTGCGGTCCAAGAGTGACTGAAGAGATTGTTTTCTGAGAAGCCCAGGAATGGTCTTGGCTGTTATACTCCTAGACAGCTGAGCACTGAACTCCAGTTAAGGATGGTAAAGATCAACCCGTTCCCGTCAGGTCTTCAACTTCCAGAGGGGCCAGAATATCTGAAAGACCTAAATGGGAATACAGCCTGATGGAGGAGTCTTTAGTACTGGCAGAAAGCAGGCAGGACCTACCGTAGATTGAGGTACTGCAGGCACTTCATGCTACTACAGAATCCGTCCAGGGTCTCAAGCTGGTTGTCACGCAGGTGCAGCTTTGTCAGCTGCTCAAGCTGCTCAAGGCCTTCAAGGCTCTGAATGGCATTCTGGGCCTGAGCACCAGGGAGGCAGGAAGACAGAAGGAAAAAGGAGACACATGGGAGAGGGAACAGCAGTTATTTCTGACCTTTAAAGCTCTTTCTACCCTTCAGACCCCCTACCACACATAACACAGCCTTCTCTGAAACTAGATAAGGTTACTCAGGGTCTTGCCCAAACAGGTTCTAAGTATTCAGATTCAAGGACCGAAAGTTTGCTGAAGAAGTGTTTCCTGTAACATCACTTAGTGACTGAGATCAAACCACCCCAGATGAATATTCCACTGCCAGCACAGCACCCCCTTCTATGGCAGTGCCAAATCTGAGTTCCTAAGGCCTCAGAGAGCAACAGCTCGGAGGGGAAAGAATAGACCTGAGCCAGAAACAAGTGTATTTAATGGATGCATAACCAGCTCCTCTCAGTCACATAGTCCATGTAGTCCAGGGATCTTCCAGTGTCAGCGCTTCTCTTATGGGAGAAATCTACTACCAAGAAGTCTTCCCTTCTACTCCTCTAGGAGCAGAAGCAGGCTGAGTGTTCCTGAGAGAGGTTGCAGAGGGGTGGGGGTTGTTGGTTGGTTGAATTTTAAGCGTTTCCTAGTATAATTGTTGCTATCCATCCATAAGGGCAACTTCTTGCAACAAATCTGACAATCTTATGGTGAGAAGAATGTGTCCTATCTGTTTGAAATTCCCCATCATCGAATTTCATTCACTTCACTGTGATGTGAGTTACGAGATGGAGAAATACGAATCTCTGAATGACAGCAAGTTTCACGGGAGGATTTTGGCTGGAAAAGACCACTAGAGGTCTCCTGCCCAACGCTGGCCTTACCGCAGTGCTAGCATCAACGCTAGGTCAGACGGCTCACCGCCTTGTGCAGCCAAGTTTGGATCATCCCCGGTAACTACAACCACTGCGCCACGTTCTCCAGCGTGGAGCTGAGCAGGGCTTCACTTGCGACTGTGGCTCAGGGCTGCAGTCTCTAAGGGTGCAGATACCTCCATGGGAAATGGGGAGCAAGGTGCCATTCTGCTCTGTGTTCCTTTTTGGTACCCAGGAAGTGACATGGCCAATGCCTGAGACTAATGAAAGGGGCACAGGCTGAACTGGTGGGATAAGAGAACAGTTTAGGACTGGGTCACTCAAGAAAAGGGCATTTCATAGAAAAGGAGGACTCTAATGGAGACTGGACAAGGAAAAGTCTGGACCAGCTGGGCCAAGTAAAGAGGGTAACACATAAGGACAAAAAGGGGAAATGGAGCAAAGATGTAGCGAAGGTCATCTGAACAGATTTAACAACCAGGAAGGGTCAGTAAATTGTACCTCAGAGGAGATCAGGAGCTGGCGTGGGAAATGGGGTGAGTAGCTCACAAACCACTGGTTTGTAAAATGAATAGTAACCTCCCATCACTCTCACTTTCTTCATGACTTCAGTGTGAATAGTTTTAACAGTTCTGGCCCTGCAAGCACTAACAGGGCAAATGCAGAATGGATTTTTTTCAGAGGGTTGTTTTTTCCTCCTAAACCGAAGAACATTCCATATGACTCCTTTAATGAAACGCTCACATCATCACCTTACCTTAGAAACCAGTTCTTCACATAGAGGTGATGCCACCATTTCTTACAGAAACTACTATGATAAGTTCCTCATAATTCTCGCTCCCCTTCCTGCCTACCTGACCTTGCTCTAGCTAGCCTTTGTCACCACTGCTGCACAATGACCAGGAACCAACGCAGCCCTGCTGACAGCAGTGATCCTCAAACTGACACCAGTGCCACATGGTAAGCAGCCAGCTCGTAGTCTTCCTGCTAGTAGGTATAACTTTTTTTAATGCTAAATTTAATCTGTGACTATGTCACACATTAACCAAATTTGGTTCAGGTTCTTTAAATTGAACCCTTTGTCTTGAACCTTGTCCTCGAGGCATCAGCTTCATATACCCACAGCTCAAGTAGTACCAAAATCTTTATACAGAAAGCAAAGCTGTACTGGGAGAGACCCCACCTCTAAAATGACTTAGTGAGCAGGCGGACATGGGAGACAAATTCAAGCCCCAAAGATTCCTGAGAAATGAGTCAGTTGTTCTAGTTTTAATAATCACATCTTGCAATTTGCCCACTTCATATGTGCAGCTCAGAAATTTCTCAGTCATGCCAGGAACCTTCTTTAAATATAGGTGCAGTGTTTGCTTCCCTCCAATCATTCACTAAAGTGACTGGTTTTACTTTGCAATTCTGTATTGTGTCTAGTGACTTATCCACTTCATCCCTTCCTCCAGCACCTCTAGCCCTAAAATCTCAGTTTTCTACCAGAAAATTGCAGACAATCTGAGCAAGCGGTCTCCTCAGTGTTTTCTGCCAGGGAGTCTTTTGATGCAAAAGAAACCATATAGCTTTTCAAAGCTTTTTTCATCTTTAACTGTTTTTTAAGAGGTAGTGACTCAGAACACCTATCCAGTCTTCGCAAGCTGTAGCACTGTGTGATGCATGGGGCTAAGCCATACATACTTTCTTCTGTTGCATCTCTAGGAGTAAATGTTCCCTGAAGCAATTGTTTATGGTATTAGGAAATTGCTTCTCCTATCTTAATTTCGCTGCAATGTTCAATCAGTGTCTTTTTGGCAGCCGAAGGTGTGAATCATATAATTGTGCTGTTTTTAAACCAGTATTTGATTAGGCCTGTCAGAGAGGGGAAGGAGGCATCACCTCCCCCTGCCACTCAGAGCAAACCTGTTGCTTTCTCCACTGGCCTCCATGGGTCCTGGGACCCACAGAATACAGGCTTGCTAACACTGCCAGAAGAGAATACCACTCTCCCTCATGGAAGGCCAGGAGGGAAGAACCCAATGCACTGAACATTGCCTACTCCTCCGCTCTCTGCAGAGGAATCACTGCTCAGTGGCTAGTCCCTTTGCACTATCTGGGCAGACAGTGTAGAAATAGCTACCTGAAATTCGAGAATATTGAACTGAATGGGCTAGCACAAAAATTATGCTGCTTTGAAGGGGACAGCCTCCTCCCTTCCTCCCACTGACTGGAGGTTCCAGGCTTTGCAGAAGCTCTGCCCCACTCCCCTGCCTGGCTGATCCCTTACCAGATAGAGGTTCTTGAGCTTGGGAAGATCAAGCCCCGCTGTGCTCTTTAGCATGTTTCCTCGCAGCTCCAGGATTTGCAGGTTGAACAACTGACCATGACTTAGGCCCAGCGCTGTCTGGATTTTATTTCCTGAGTGCCAGAGGAAGAAGAAACAAGAAGAGAGTTAATCCCACCCAAAGAGAGCACCTATGTGCTCAAGAATGAGCAGAGGTAGTCTGTATCACCTTTCAGGCTGAGGTTGGCTAAGCTGGGGTGAGTAATGCCCTCCATATCCTTGATGCGGTTGTGAGCAAAGCTGATGATCTGGAGGTAGGGGAGCTCCTGCATGCAGGCACTGGTAAGCAGATTCCCATCCACCTTCAGCCAAAGCAGGTGGGTTAGGATGCTCAGTGGAGACAAATCTTGCAGTTTATTCTCTGACAAATCCACATACCGCAGATGAATGAAGCATTCCAGGAGGCTGATGTCTGTCAAGTCCCTGTGGGAGTGAGGATGTAAATAAAACATTGCTCATATTTCTCCCTGCCACCACCTTTCAGTTTGCTCCTCGCCACTACTGGAGGGAGGGCATCCTCCTCTCCCACTTCCCTGCTGCCCCAGGAAGCCTTGCTGGAGAGAAGGAGGAAAAAGGCAGGTGATAGGGACAGGTCAGATTGTGTGTCAACAAGGCTGAATGGTAAGATTGGACGTGCTTTCCTGGCACAGGGGTACTTATTCCCATTGAACTGTAGCTGTCAAGAGAGGGCAGAACAAGAGCAGAAAAGAAGGTAAGATTGGAGGATGGGTCTGTTAGACAGTAGTGGTAATACCAAGGATTGCACGGAAGGACTTTCCTAGTGGGAAAATGCTGGTTGAGATACCTATGAGGCTGCTGAAAGACATAGTCTTACTGAAACCTGTTAGTTACGTCTAGGGTTATGTGGGTGTACTGACAGGGGCTGGGGTTCCAAACTATCCCCAGGCAATTGTTGCACTGTATTTACAAGTGCATGCCTTAAAGGTTAGCAGTTAACAGAAGAGATGCTTAATGGATATTTCTTAAAGTGACTGTGGGGAGGTCACCCTGTTCAGGTCCTCCTAGGAGACCACAGTCCAGAGGGATGGACAGGCTCCCCTCAGCCTAGGGGGACCTTCGTGTTCCCACCAGTCTGTCTGGCTATGGCGGAGGCAGACCCCAGCTCAGGGCTGAGGATGGACAAGCTGCACTGAGGCACAGACTGGAAGCCAGACAGCTGGAGAACATGGCCTGGAAACACTCCTGCCCCACACAGCCGGTCACCAGTGGCATCAGTGGCCATGTAGATGCCCAGGGAGGAGGATGCCTTCTCCTGGGGCAGGTGTTGCACACTCACTTGTATTTGGCTTCAAATTTCACATAGGCGTGGGACAGGCCGTTGCTGGTCTTGCAGAGGAGAGACAGGCCCTCCTTCAGGACCTCCTCCGTCAGGGGACAGGGGCCTGGCACCTGGGGGAGAAGGAGAGAGCACAAAGCCAGGGCTGGCCTAATCACAGCCAGAGGGTGCTGAGGCCCCCTCCCTCACCTCTTCCTCCTCTTGCTCCGACAGCGCCTCGTCCTTCTCTTTCTCCTCGTCCTCCTCCTCCTCTCCCCCCTCCTCCTGAAGGCTGTACTCGTCCCCCTCCAGCTCCTCGTCCTCCATCCCCACAAGTCCCGCTTCCCGCCCGGCTGAGGGAGCTCACTCAGGCCCGGCGGCCGCCGCCGCTCAGGGCTGTGCGGGCCGTGGCGACCCGCTGCCATGGAAACTGGGGAGGCGGAGCCCGGCGCCACTGCCATGGCCACCGCGCTGGAGTGACAGCGTCGGGGTTTGGGGGCGGGGCTTGTTGCTTCCTGCGCCGGCGCAGAGCGGGCGGCGCTGCAGGGCGCTGTAGCCTTCCTCTGCCTCATCCCCACAGGCGTCGTCCTCTGGGCTCTCTCAGAGACATCCCTTCTCTCACCAGCCTTACCCCTGCCCCCCCTAATCCGGGCCTCTCTGCTGCCTCAGACAGGTCAAATGTGAAATCCAACGTCAGCTCTGAGTAACCCCCCCAAAAAAAGAGACTTATTGTATTTCATAGGCACTGTTCCTGTTAGTGCATCCCACAGCTAACGCTCCATTTCCTGCAGCAATGTGGGTGCTGCTGATTTGCTGCTCATCGGCCACCCGAGCTCCCCGTGGTTTCTTTTTTCATCATCCTGCTGGCAATACTCCTCCCCACTGACCACTTGTGTTAGTTTGCTGCTCTGACTGCAGTAGCTTCCCATTTTTGGTATTAAATTCCACGTGGACATCTCAAAAGCATGTCTCTCCTTCACCAGAAGGACTTTGTGATGTTACTGTACCTTCCCAAGTGCTCCTGGCCCTTCCTAGCTGGGTAGCAGCCGCAATTATTAGTATATCCAAAGAATTGAAGGATAATTTCAGTGGGAAGGGACAACTGGACGTTGTCCTGTCGACTCCCTGGCTCAAATTGAGGCCAGCTTCAAAGTTAAGTCAGGCTGCACAGGGTGGCGGTCACTCAGGTGGTGAATATCTCTGAGGAAAGACATTCCCTCTGGGAAAGGTTTAATTAACACATTGAGCAGAATTAGGCTCAGGCTCTGCATGAAACCTTCCGTGACATGATCTGCCGGATGCCAGGCAGTGGCTTTTGGAGTACGGTGCCCCAACCTGTTGCAGGCCACGCTGCTTCAGCCCCTCTCTTCCAGGCTGGGGAGCCGGGGAGGGCTGAGGCTGCCAGTGCCCAGCAGATGCCATCAGTGCTGGCCCAGCTTTGGCAGCCCTGGGCATGTGGGTGGCTGTGACCTCATCGGCTGCCAAGCAGAGCCAGGTGTTTACTGGCCAGGAATGCTGCTCAGAGCTGATGGCCACCAGTGTTTTGCAGTTAGTACCAAAAGTTAGTATCAAAGTCCAAGGCCCTGCTCCCTTTCCTTCCAGTGCACTTTGCTCCTTCGCAGCCCCTGGACAGTGTCAGTGTTAGATAAGCTGGTCCAAGCTGAGCTGGACACACAACCATCAGACATGAGTCTCACTCTCTCACAACATGTGTGCCAGCCATCACCGCTCCTGCAAACCACCCCTCTGTGCTCAGGGCTGCACGGCAAGCTGCTGCCCATGTCCCCTGCCTCATCCCGCTTTACTCACCAGCACTGACCTCTTCTCCTGTGGTACACTCGCTCCATCTGAATTCACTTTCTGGTCCTCAACCTGCATATGATGTGGTTTTCCACTACATCCCCCGCAAAAAAACCTCTCTACACATAAAGCACTCTAGCTCCTCCTGCCTTTGCTTTCCAAGGTTTTAAGGAGCCCTTCAGCAAATCAGTGCTGAAGGAAAAGCAACAACATGCTTTTCTTCCTGTCCCTTGTTCCTTTATGCTGAAGAACAGACTGGTAGAAGTCATGTATGCCTCTAGGCACATTTTATATGGTCTTGCGACAGGAACATGTGGCTCGATTGCTTTGTTTCTAGATGACCACAGAACTTACAAGAAACAAGAGAAATTATACAAGGAATCCCAAATCTTTAAAAGAGAGACATTTTATGTAGGTTTTATATTAAAAAAAAAAATTCCCAAACCTAACTACACTGATCATTAAGGAGGTTGTGTGACAAAAGCTTGTCTGCACACCCACAAAGGAGCACAGGCAGATGACAGCAGGAGGGGGAGCCCAAACAGCACCTCACCAGGCTGCTCCCAGGCCCACACCAGGAGCCACCAGCCCACCAAAGGCCCATCCCCACACACCCTGAGGAGCACAGGGGCACGATGGTGGGTGGGAACCCAAATTAAGGACTCAGAGGAAGGGACACCTGGTTGGGACCCCTTCCAGGGCTGTCCAGGGGAGCCTCAGCCTCAGAGCACCTTTAGGGCTTGGGGGGTCGCTGTGTTCAGGGGTATGGGAACACATGACAGGGAAGAGTGGGGATTGCACAAGACTCATTTAGGGCATGTTTAGGGCAGGAACCAAAGGCAGGAAAAGGAGGGATCTAGGTGATTTGTAGAAGAGCAAGTGTGGTAAAACAGAGGAATATGACAATAAAAAGGGCCGGTTGCATGTAAATGGTTTGTTACGGTTTGTCTGGCTGTGCCCTGTGCCTGATCAGTGCAGCCCATCCCATCTTCTCATTAAACTCCGTTCACACTTTGCCCTGGGTGAGGGACTCTCATTGCCACATGCAGGGGGTGTGCGTGCGGTCTGGCTGTCAGCAGCTGGGCTGGGACTTAAGGCCCATGTGCCTGAGCAAGGGTGTGGGAGCAGTGAGGATGCAGCCAACGAGGGGCCAGGAGGGGGTTGTGAGAGAGGAGCCAGCTGCCTGGGGGAGCAGGGGAGTCCTGGCAACTGCCAAAGAGTCTGGAGGTCCTTGGGGGGCCAGAGCACCACAGGGGAAGCTGGCTACTGGAGGATCAGGGGGACTGGTGAGACTGGGATTGAGTGGCAGCTACTGGGCAGGCTGCCTGAGCCCAGCTGCTGGAGGAAGCCACACTGTACATATGTCTATGTATGTATATATATATAAAAATACACACACATATATATATATCTATGCATGCTCACTAGCATACCTCCATCCTGTTCAGCCAGAGGAGGGGGTGGGATGAGGCTGCTGGTGCTGTGTTCGTGTGAGTGCTCTGTGTGGCTGGCCTTATCTTCATGGTTAGCTGCGTATTTGCGTGGTGCATATCTATGTGTGCGTACCGTGGGAATACAAGCTCAGCCTGGCTAGTGGTTGGAGCTGAAGACATGGAGCTGCAGCAGCTTCCCTCAGGCTGTCACATCTGGCACAATGCATTTTTCCCCAACAACAACCTGTTTAATATCCAACCGCTGCAATCTGCAGCAAGTATCTGGCACTATTTCCACTCCACAGAGCTGTGGTCCTGCCAGAAAGCAGACAAAAAGAAGAAAAACAAGGTCTGGCATTCCTGCCAATGCAAAAATTATTTTCCATTAGTTTATTTCTCAGTAAACAAATGCTTTCATGCCTCTGTATTCTCCTCAAAGCAGCAAGATCAATGCTCAGTTCCCATCTGTTTTTTTTCTATGTAGGTCACTCTCCTGGGCTCTTGCCTAGCTCTGTGCACAGGGCTGGGCAGCACCAGGAACCACCAGTGAAACTGTAGCCCATGACTGATCCCGGTGAGTGATCCTGGCTACCTGCTCCCAGCAGCCTTCACCACAGTCACCACTGCTCTGGTCATACTGACCCCAATGCCCCGAGGCACCAAACTAGGGTCATGCCCCAGAAGCCCCTCAGAAACTCTTATTCTGGTTGTAGAAACCACATAGTTTTCAGGTTTTGTTTTGGGTTTTTTTTTTTTGCCTTTGAAGCATCCTCCTCTCCA
Source organism: Phalacrocorax aristotelis (assembly GCF_949628215.1). Classification (NCBI taxonomy): domain Eukaryota; kingdom Metazoa; phylum Chordata; class Aves; order Suliformes; family Phalacrocoracidae; genus Phalacrocorax; species Phalacrocorax aristotelis. Next base: position 132,758,059 of record NC_134276.1, on the reverse strand, counting down.
CATCACTCTGCACACACTGAAAGCCAGCAGCTGTCAGCTCTGTGCTGCAGCCAGGCTCTGCCTTCTCAGGCCACAACTGCAGACCAGACACATGAAATAGAAGAGGACCTCTCAGATGTGCATGAACAGACTGAGTGCCCCTTTGCATGTCTGCTCCATACCAGAGCACTCCCCGTAGGCTACCAAGGACATACTGTCCCAGAGCTAAGCTACTTGTAAGGCATTTCCTTTCTTGTTACCCTTAGTACTACCTAAAAATCCTCTACCTGGTGCAGCAGCTGGGATGTAACAGCTAGTCTTGCTTTCTCGCCCATCAACACAGGGCTGCAAGCAGGCAGCAAGCACAGCCTCAGCACATGGCCTAGAAGCCTTCCCTGCAAAGTAGGGAGCTGCTCTGCTCTACATTTAATGAGCAGTAAAGTCCACAGTCCACCAGTCCTCACAGCCAGAGTAGGGATGAGTGCATTACCAAGCCTGCCTGGAAAGATCAGCTCACTAATGGGACAGCCAGGTGCTCCAGCAGCTACTGGAATACAGACACACATGGAAAAGATGCATACAAATCACCATGGGCCCAAAGAAAAGCTGTGACATGACCGAAGCAAGATGCTCAGGGCATGCTGGGGGTGAAACCTATGATAGCAAGACATAAGTTGAACCTGCAGTGCCTACTGGGGCAACAGCAGGCCCTCAAAGAAAAGCCCAGAAAACCTACACTACCCTCTCTGCAACCAACTACCTCCAGAAGTAGTAAAATCTGTACACTGCTTGTCCCCAGCTGCTTTCTGAATGAGATCCAGGACACACCTTTGCTTTTTCTTTTTTCCATTTATTGTTCAGTACAGGACACAGGTGAGGTAAGACATCTCACAAGGGTCTAAGCTGATGGGCTCCTTGCTGATGAAGCTGAAGGATGCAAAAGACTAGTTCCTTTTTCCTTCCCCCAGCACCAGTGGCCCCCTCTCCCTGCAGTGCTGCAGAGAAAGGGGGAGGCACTGGCCAGGTTGACTGTGGGCTCTTACAGGTCAACAGGCCACCAAGGATTTTGCCAATTCAGAGAGGAGGCTGTCAAGACTCTGCTGAGACAGGCTCCTGCTAACAGGACTCCAACATGGTGGTGGGGGTTAGCAGCACAGCTAGAACAATGACTGGAGGGGAGAAGCCTCAGAGGAGGCCTCTGTACTGAGACATGTGCAATGAAAGGTCCCTTCTTGCTTCCATTTCTTGCTCTTAACCACAAGGGACTGCTCCTCACAGGCTGCTTCAGTGTTTGGCATTGATAATATCCACAAACTCTGGCTTGAGAGAAGCTCCACCAACAAGGAAGCCATCCACATCATGCTGCGAGGCCAGCTCCTTACAGTTGCTGCCAGTGACCGAACCTAAGGAGGGAGCAGTATTTTAAGGTCAGATGTGGCCAGCTCTAGGAAAAGGGGCTAGGGCAGAAAGCTAAGATGAGCCACATCTTACTCTGCAGACAGTAAAACAGCCTCCCATTTACTGAAACAAGATAATAGGTGGTTCGTCATGCTCTGACAACCTCAGGTTTCCTCATCAGCAGAGAATGTTTTATAGCTGCAGCAACAAGCAGATAAACTAACTGCTTCCTGCACCATAAGTGGCTTCAATTTCATTTACCTCCATAGATGATCCTAGTTGACTGAGCAACAGCATCAGACACGTGGCTTTTCAGCCACGCCCTCAGCTTCTCATGAACTTCCTGAGCCTGCAACGGAACATAATTGGAAGGATCTTTAGAGATTCTCTAAACCTTTAGAGAGAGACTTCAAGATGATATCAAGTGGGAAGGGTCAGCTGACCATTTAGTCAGCCACCTTTCCCCTGCTCATACCTGCTGGGGAGTTGCAGTTTTACCAGTTCCAATAGCCCAAACTGGCTCATAGGCAAGAACCACTTTACTCCAGTCCTTCACATTATCTGGGGAGGAGAGAGAAGGTAAAACTAAGCACAGTACCCCGTGCTGGGAAGGGTAGAGCTGGAAAGGTTTCTGGAACACGCAGGCCTTTTATTAACATGATCATTACTGCATGTGGACATTTGCAGCAACATATCTGTGAGCCTTAAAAGGAAGGCCAAAATGGCCATTTCTCAAGTGTCCAAAGCAGAAGAAAAGCATCCATTTTCTTCTCTTACCAGCAATGGCCTTTGTCTGCTCAAAAACCACCTTCTCTGTTATGCCAGCTTCTCTCTCATCCAGCTTCTCTCCAATGCAGGCAATGACTCCAAGGCCCTCAGCGAGAGCATGAGCCACCTTCTGCCCAATCAACTGGGAATGGAAAAGAAACAAGTTAACTGATAGTCAGACCTACTCCTGTAGTCGTATTTTAACTGTTCACCCCTCCAGCCTTTGCAGGCACACCTGAGCTGGACCATCTCTCCATCCCAGGGACACCCACCTCATCAGACTCTCCAAAAACATGTCTTCGCTCAGAGTGGCCCAGGATCACCCACGCAGCTCCAATATCTTTGATCATTGCTGGGCTGGGAAGAAAGGAGATTACTCACGCCTCTGGAGCAAATTCATGTCCCAGAGGCTTTACTCTTCTCTGTGGGCTCACCTGATCTCTCCTGTGAAAGCACCTTTTGGTACCTTGTAACAGTTCTGTGCTGCAACTCCGATCTTTGCATCAAGCTTCTGACGAGCGAAGTCAAGGTAGATGGAGGGGGCTCCACAAACCACCTCTGGAAGGCAAAGAAGGTGGTTACCCTTGAGACAGGCAACAGGCAGAAACTGTGCCCAGCCACAAACCCAAAGCCCCAAGAGATCATCCCTCTCCCCTCCCGCACTCCTGGGACGGCTCAGCCTGCCTGCCCTCGCTGACATTTGGGGGACCCTCTGTGCAGCAGTAAAGTCCCCGCTATCTGATGACTCAACAGCAGGGAGGAAGCTCTTTCCAGGGGACAGACAGGTGATACCAGGGGACGGCCAGGCCCCTCACCTGGTTCACACGGGTCCCTTGGACAGGGCGCAGCTGAGGCACCGGGTGGGAGTCCTGCCCTGCTACCCGGGCCGGGGGAGTGGGCAGCACCAGGTTATGCCTGGGGCTGCAACCGGGTAGGGTGGCGGGGCAGGCCTCGCAGCCTGCGCCGGCAGCGCCGCTCCAGGTGTCCTCGGCTGCAACACGGAGCTCCACACTCCCGGTCCCGGCCGGGAGACGGCAACGGGAGCGGCCGGGGCAGGGTACCGGCAAGGGCGAGGCCGAGGCGCAGGGCCCGGGAAGTCGGGCGACCGGGTGCCTCGGCGGCGGGGGCACTGGGCCGCCCGCTGCCGGTGGTAGAGGCCTCCTCCCGGGTCCCGCCGCCCGGGGGTGCAGCCAGAGGCGACCCGGGTGGCGGCCCGCACGTGTCCGCCGGGCCCGCAGCCCCAGATCCGGTTTCGCGGGTATATTTAGCTCCGCCGCCGCCGGGTTATATTTAGGCCCCCGCCGCCCTCTGACATTTGCTGCTTCCCCGCCCGGGACCGGGCCTCGGGCCCCGCCGGGCCGCGAGACGCCGCGCGGGACGTGCGCTACGTGCGGCCGCGCCCTCACCGGTGTCGGCGGAGAGCTTGGCCCCGTTTAGCGTCTGGATGAGCTCGCCCAGGCTCTTCTTGTCGCCGTTCATCTTCCAGTTACCCCCCACGAAGAACTTCCTGGGCGCCATGACGAGAGCGGGCAAGGACCGGTACCGGAGGAGAAGCGAAGGTCAGCGGCAGCGGCGCGGGCGGATACCGGCGCCCGCTTTTATCGCCCGGCAGCGCCTCAGAGCTCCGCCCCGCGCTGGCCTCTCCCCCCTCTGGCCCCGCCCCGCGCCCCCGTGCGGCGGGGCGCGGAGGGGGCCCGGGGCGCGGAGGGGGCCCGGGGCGCGGAGGGGGCCCGGGGCGCGGAGGGGGCCCGGGGCGCGGAGGGGAGCCTGCCGCACCGTCAGCGCCCACCCACCACGACCACTCGTGTTCCAGGGCCCCAGCAATGCAGAGGGCAGGCAGAAACCAGCGGGGGAGTATTTCGACTTTTATTTTGTCCCTCGTGTATTTTGGCATGTAAAGGGCACACAAGGGGGGTGTGCTGCTCACCGCCCGCCCCGCACCCGCCCCAACAGGGCAGGCGGGAGGGGGGGGAGGGAGGGACCCCCCATACACAAGCCACACATACACACAATCCCCCTCCTCCCCTTCCGGTCAGCAAGGAGGTGGCATCATCCCACCAAGCAGCAAAGCACTAGGGCTGTGTGTCACACCGGGGTGGGGACAGTGAGGATATTTCCTATAGAAAGATATTCCCACCCCTCCCCGGACCCCCTTCGCTCATGTTCACAGGGGGCTCCAGCCCCCAGTCTATTTATTCAGAGAACTCTTGTCTCCCCACGTGTCTCCACGGAGAGGCCACAAAGGGACGAGTAGGGAAAGAGAAGCAAGGGAGAGAAGGACCCCACTCTCATCCTCACTGCCCCCCCCCCCCCGCCTTCAGCCCACTCTCCCCCCACCGCACATGGCAAGAGGATGTTCTAGCTGGGAATCCGCTGATAGAAGTAGATGTAGCCCAGGTCCTTGGGGGGCTTCTCAGAAGCACAGACTTTCTGGTCGTTGTAGATCACCCACCTGCAACATGGAGAAGGGGAGCTCAGGGACACCTTTCTGCAGCTAAGATACAACTTGATTCCCCTTGCCTGCTCTCATCCCCAACCCCCCAACACCTCTTGCAGTACAGTGATTTAAAACTGTACATCAGACTCCCCTTACACTGTGAAAATCCCTCTTACCTGCCCTCTTTCTTGATGTGACAAACATAGTGTCCACACATAGTTGAAGTGCCCATGTGGCTGATGAAGGCAAACAGCTGATATTCTTGAGAGGAGAAGGGAAGAGAGGACTGATCAGAGAAAGAAAGGCATCTTACCCCGAAACACCCTGTGCAAGGCCCTCTCTAGAAAAGAATCCCTGAAGGAAGCTCTGCTGCATAATAATTTAGAAATGGGTCCTCATCAAGCATGACTGCAAGGATTTGGTCTAAAGGCCAAATGTGCAGGTAAAACAGGAGATGGCAACTGCCATTTAGTCTTCCCTCTTCCAACAGTTTATTTGGCCCATGGGTGCTGGGTGCGTAACGGCAGAGATCCCCCCTCCCAACAGCACTCAGCAGCCTTGCAGCACTGGCACTGATTCTGCAGAGACAGGAACCTGTTTTTTCAATGGGAGCCTAAGGAACAGAAAAGCCTCCCAGGACAACCGGGAAAAAGCAGCAGAGCCATTCCTGTCTTTCACTTGATGATGCTTCCTCTGCCTCTCTCTTACTGGCTTCCAGGTAATCCGGGGCCTGAAGGGTCTAGACCCTACTCTGCCATCACTCTCCTGCTCCTCCCTGATTCTACCTCAACAGCCAGACCAGCTCTGTGGCAGCTGCTGCTGCTGCTAAAACTGTGGTACTGCATGGATGAGGGAGGATAAAGCCATGTTGAGTTTGCACCCTAAAATCCACATTCCTACTGCTTGGAACTCACTTCCAGGCCCGTCGCGCACTTTAGGACCCACAGGGACAGATTCAGAGATGGACTCAGCTGCCGAGCGCCCCTCTGAGATATCCATAGCAGCTTCTGCATCAAGGTCGTCAATGTGACTAAAGATCCAATCTACGGCACGCTCCAGACTGTTGCTCTGGAAGGAAGAAGAGAAGACACTGAACTTGGTAATGCCTGTTCCTGAGAATATCCTTTCACTTGGACATCACCCATGCCTCTCACCGTCGCTCTAAGCGCTTTCATAGCCTGCTCCCGGGAGAAGCCCATGGAGACAATGGTGGCCACACTGTCTTCTGAAGGAGGGTCTGGGCAGGCAATAGTTGACCCTGGCCCACTGGATCCAGGGAGAACTAACGGGTTAGCAAAGTCTGCAGCAGAAAACAGAATGCAGCTCTGAGCAGTCAGATCTCTCTGGAAGAGATACAGCCTGAGGTCCCAACTACTTCAGTTTTCCACTGCAGCAGTGGGACAGGAAGTATGATGGCCCAGATGCAATAAGCTTCGCCATGGCCATGTGGTCTCATACCTGGATCATCCATATGTGACATGACCCAGTTCATGGCAGCCTCAACCCCACTGTTCCCTGTGTAATACACGGCTTTGCGGCAGGCATCCATGGGAAAGCCCATCTCCACTAGCTGGATAATCACTGACTCATCCAACATGGGTGCTGTGGGAAGACAGATATTAGAGCCACCCACTCCCACCCAGCCCTGCCTGCTCTGTTTTCTAGTGTCACACAGCCCCCCACGCCACCATTTCCTGTCTTCGTTTCGCTCAAGTTCTGTCTCTCTGCTCTTCTCATCCTTTGCTACCTTTCTTCTTCAGAAGCACAGTCTCACACCCAGGCACCCCAGGGAACAAAAGGATTCAACTTACGAACTCAGGAACACTGGCTCTTCCCTACACTCCAAACCCTACCTCCCACTGCACTTTGTGAAAATAAAATACCTCTGCCCCCTCTAAATGCACCAGACATGTCATCTCCCCACCTTCCACAGAACAGGAATCAACAAATGCCCTTGCATAACACCCTTGCATAACAGGCATGCAAGGGAGGCAGCCAGCATTCACTGACAGAGGAACAGGGAAAGTCTGAGCAGGTGGAAACCGCTAGCACGGGAGACGAGACAAGGAGAGCAAGGAAATGAGGCATCAGGAAGAGAGAAGAATCACTAACATGTCGGAGAGGAGAAGTGAGGGGAGCAGAAGGAGTCGTCGTCCTCGTTGCCATAGAACCCCAGGCTACCTTTGGGCTCATCTGGTGTCACCAGTGGGGGCGCGATGTCTGGCATTTCTTCTTCTCCATCTTGCAGCCCTGTTCCCTGCAGTGCAGAGATATCCAGCTCCTCTGGCATTTCAATGGAGACATCTGCAAGATACAGTCTTGCTCAGCCTCCCCACAGGGGCAGAAGCAAAGGACTCGGTTGGGAGATCTAGAAGGGTAAGTCCCTCGGGATGCAATACACTACAGTCTGCAGCTCCTTTCAGGGTAGTTACTTTCCTCTTTGTAGTAATGACTACTATACCCATACATGACTCCCAATACCTATATGCTCGGTACTTCTCATCCTTCTTACCAAGCTTTTTGGGCACCCAGTCCAGACCAAAAGTGAATTTCTTGATCTGGATCACCAGATAATCCGGGAAAGAGGCGAACCGTGTTGTTCTGAAAGAGATACATAACACTTTTAAATACTTTGGCAGCAATGATTGAGGGCACCTAGTTGATTCAAGAAAACAGTGAGTAGGGTGGAGGCATGTCTTAAGGGGGGATACACAGATCTATGCAGCTCTCCTATGTTGAGCTTAAAGCTCCTCAAACACAGAACCATTTCTAAAGCAAATGCTCTGACAAGATGAGACGGAATGCAACACAGACAAATTCTTGGGGGTGAGGAAAAATAGTACATGTTCTCTACCTTGCAATCATGTATTTTACAAGCCTCCTCCTATTTTAGTATTTTAATTAGAATTCTAACCCTTAAGGAACGTAGAGGAAATAACATCTTTTATTAGACCAACAGATACAGCTGCAGGAACTGAGAAGCTTTCAAGGACAAGAGCACTTCTTCAGATACAAAGCAGAAGCAGTGAATTTTAAGCTAACTGAATTTGACTGAGCATTATTTAGTTAGATATTTTGAGAGAGAGGGTGTCTGGAATTTATGAAACAGAGGGGAATGTTTGTGAAGAGAGAAGCAGTAATAAGAGAGACAGATTCTTATTATCAAGGGATAATTGTAACATGCCGTAAAATTAATTTAAGCAACGGTATATATTCTATGCTAATTCTTACAAAGTGTTTGAACACAATTCATGACTTAAAAGCAAAACAAAATGTTACTTTTCAATGTGATCACGCTACTGACTGTTCGTTTATAGTAGCTATTCCTTAATAACAGAATATTTGTTAGAAACGCACTTCCAATTCTTTGAGGACTACTCCTTCATTGCAGAAGAACAGTCAGTAGCATCACAGCAGGAAGCTGCTTAAGCCTGTAATCTTCTCACCACACCTTTGCACTGTCACATGTGCTACAGGAAGTGAGATAAATTAAAGCTGTTTTTAAAAACTTGCTATTAGCATTAAAGTTAGCATTCTTCAAAATAACTCATGCATCTGTTAGACTTGGTGTATTGCTCAAACTTTGCTAGCTAAAAATTTCCTTCAAAGAAATTCTAGAGACCATGCAAGACCAGTGTTGCAATACTGTCAGTACTGGTTTTAAAGCTAGATTTTGAATTTACAGTAAAAGCTGCTAGCTTCCTGGAATATCACTGAATTTTCATAGCCCCTCAGCAATTGAAATCTGATAGTAAGGATTTCGCTAGCACTGTTGTTCTGCCCACTTTAATCCCTTGGGGGCAATCACTGGCAGACTGGTTCCCCCACTGCTTCAATGTTCCTCAGGCCTGGGGTGTGGAGAACTACAAAGCTTTGGTAACGCTTCTTTCCCAAGCAACTAAAAGAAGTCCCCAGAGATGCAGCTATCGCCAGTTTGTTACAGCCTGGCTGGTAACACACACACTCACTTGAGAGCCACAGACTTGGCCTGCAAGGCTGTGCTCCAGAAATCATCCACTTGCTCTGGAGCTCCGTAGGCCTCTAGGCAGGAGCTGAAAGGCACCTTGGCTCGCACCAACTCAGGCAGTGGCTGCTTCTCCTCCTCTGCCTGCCGCTTCTTCTCCTCATATTCCAGTAGTTCATCTAGAAAATAAAGCAGAGGAGTCAAGGACCACCTCTAGATACCTACAAAGCAACCGGTGCAAGCTACACCCAGAGGCAGAACAGGCCTATAGATACACGCCATCAAGAAATGAGCACAAAGTAGACAATGTCTGCCAGAGCGCTGTTCTGATACTGCAGTCCTGTTTCGCTGTTGAATCACAGCCCACCTTGTGGTGTTGGAGGGAAAGGTTCTAGAGGGACATCACTGTGTCACACAGCCCAGTCCAACAAAAGTAGGTAAAGGATCGATCTGGCTTCAGAAGTGGCAAAGCCAGTCCTTGAAGAAGTCTCTTTCACATTTAAGCTGTTCTGTAATAAAAGTACAATATCTAAACGTAACGTTTGCTGCTGTTCTGGCCTTGGCACATTACTGACCTTTGTTGAGTGCAGCATCCATGGGCACGGGCAGCTGCATGATATAGTCCACACGCTGGGTATATTTCACCTTTTCTGTGGCGAGGCACTTCAGCTTCTCCTCCACCAGAAAACGGAAGACCTCATTAGGGTTCTCCGAGCTGCGGCAGTTCCTCTGAAGAAGGAGATTAGAAGGATAGATGGAACATCAGAATGGCAGAAATAAATATCTGCTGTAGCAGCAGTTCCACACAGGACATAGCTAAAGAGTATTCATTTCTGTACCCAGACCACTGGAAAAGACAGCAAAGAGTAAACTAGAGCCAACTTGTGTACCCCAGAAACCCTTGCCATTCCTGTTCCTAAAGACAATTTACATCTGCAGCTGTGCCATTCCCAAAAGAGATTCCTCTAAGGAATCAGCCCTGAAAACATGGCCAAGCATCTCTCCTTCTCTCCTCCTGCAGGTGCTAGTTGGCCCACTTCCTTGTGTTCTCTCCCTCTCTCTGCTCCGACTGTCAGCTTCTCACCCCCACTCCTCACGCCCTGCTGTGAGGAGAAAACAAAGCTGGGCTTTTCCATGATTTGACAGGTATACTCAACCATTACCTCCACCATGTTAATGAAGTGCAGAAAGAATTCCTGGGCATCCTGCTGTCGGTTAGTGGAAAATTCTGGGTGGCCCTTTCCAATGAGGGACTTAAACATGCGCGGAGCAATGCCGTTTTGCATACCCTGCAAATAACAAGGTGAAATAGGAAGGTGGTCATAATTTGCTAAGCATGTGTCCTGGCACGTAGCACTCTACGCTTAGCCATGCTTTTCTTCAGGTGACAGGGCCCTGGAACAATGTCTTCAGAAAGGGTTCTCTCTCCATCCCCATTTAACACACACATCAGGACAATGTGGTATCCAAGCCTCACCTTCTGATCAGGCTGCTGTTCCCCATCTCCAGAAGCTGGCTTTGAGTACTCCCCAGAAAGCAGTCCATGACCCAGTTTAGCTCTGGAATGATGAAGTCACTGTTAGCATCAAAAGTTCCTGCAATCCCTCATACTCCAGGAGCCACATCAACCCATCCAGCTTTAACACTGCCATGGTCTGTCAATCTCACAGACATCAGCCTTCTCTGCTGCACCAGCCAAGATCATCTTAGCTTGGTCTGCTCTCTGGTCCCATGAGACATCATTGACTTGAAAGTTGCTAGGATTTCTGGGCACTGATCTCAACCATTGCTTATACAGTGGGGAGAACATACAGGAACAGCTTCCTTTTCTCCACAGAAGGGCAGCTGGTGCTGAGCCATCCAGCAGCTGCGCAACAGCCAAACTAGGCTGCAGCCTGACGTGGGTAAAGTAGCAGTGTATCTAATTGACTGTTCAGAAGACAACAGGACAAAGTGAAATTGTCTGAGCCAGAAATAGCATTGCTGTGAGCAGACAGATCACATTTTACCAGGGGAAAGATCAAGAATAACTGCATGAGACACTTAATGGACAACAGTAACGTTCATGGTTTTCCTCCTGTGCTCAGACTCTCCTACTATTCCACTTCACTCCAGTCCCTCCCTTTGCCCAGGCAAAAGTCCTTCTGGCTGTCTCAGCTTAATCCCCTCCTCAGTGAATGCCGAGCCCCAGGCTGTCCAAATTTAGAATCCTCCCTTACCGCTGAACTCCCTTCCATAAATGCCACCCTTCCATTCCTCCACCCCAAACCTCCATATACTGCTTTGCTGTTTTGGAGCAGATGTAGCTCAGAATTCATGTATTTAAAATGCAACACCCTCCCCAACCTTGTGTTCCTTCTTCTGCTATTGCTTGCATAATACCTCTTGCAGCAAGTATCCTTAAGCATATATAAATTATCCACTGGGAATAAAGTTGCCGAAATCTTTGTATTTCTTTGCTCTTAGCCATCTCCCTCCACTGCAGATTGCAAGGACCTTTTGCTGTTATGTAGATAGAATATGCCTACCAGAAATCCCCCCGTGGTAACAGATGGTACTGCGTTCCCACATAATACATTTAAGAGCCTCTCATGAACACTGAGGTGCACTCTGTCCTCTTAATCTAGGGCATTCAGCTGAACTTTCTTGGCTTAGATCCTTATTGATCACTGAGGATCAGTGTCTCTGGTGATGGACACAGAAACAGAGAGGCAAGGCTTGAGGGAGAAACCTGCAGCAAAGCACACTGTAGTAGCGCAGAGGGGACGCACCCAGGCAGCCTCAGCCTTCCTTCTCTCACCAAAACTCTACGTACACTTGTGTGCTGAAGTCCTGTGTGGGGTCCGAAGGTGCACTTTGGAATATCTTCTCCAGCTTGTCCACATACCTGCAAAGCAAAATGGAGCAATCTAAGGGACATAGGGGTTCATCTAGCAAAGACGCAGTTCTGAGCCTGATTACTGTAACAGAAGCTCCCAGCTCTAGGAGTCCTTTGTACTGATCCCAGGGGATCCCAGGCTAATGGAAAGGCGTGATTAAGCTCACTTACTTTCTCTGGAAGTCTGGGATACTGAACAGCACCTGCATCACTGAATTGAGGTAGCAACTGTTGCCCAGGTTACGGATACCAGTGTACCCAGGCCCATAGAGGGGCTTGAGCTGCACACCAGACTCCTGGATGAGCTCCCACTCCCCAATGCGCTGGTTCATGTCTATTTCCAGTTCTGTCATTGTCTTGTCTGTCTGTGGAGGGAAAGAACAGGAAAAACCCTCAAAGAAGACTCAAGGGAACATCAGAGGCGTGAAAAGTGCAATGCTGTATAGAAACATAGAGTCAAATCCATTCTGTTTTATTAAATCAGAAGAGGAGGAAGATACAAGAATTGTTTCTAAATTGTATCTAAATACCTGGGACAGAAAGAGGAATGCTAAGAAACACGGGAGAAATCTGAACCATCCCCTGTACAGGGGCATGGAAATCACACACCAGCACTGAATCTAGGGAACAAAGCTCAGTGCCTGGGAACCTCCCTGTCCACAGTACTGATACAGAACCCAAGGAAATAAAACTGAGGGACAGGAAAGAAAGCCAAAAAAAAAAAAAGCAATGAAAGAAGAGAGGCAGATGACACGACTCTCTACCTGACAAAAGACAGGGTTTCTTGACAAGGCATGGGTTCTGCATAGCCACAGAAAGCTGGGGTTCAGCTAAGACACCTCAGAGTTGCTTCTCTCCTGCTCTGGGCCTATGGCGGATAAGGCCCCAACCCTCCCTCCCCCCTCACCTTCTGCATCTTGAGCATGTCAATCCCAAAGTGAGCAAGGTGCTCTGCCAGGTTGGGATCCAACACCATGTCATCCTCATCGTAGGAGTAGACATCTATGCAGGAACACAGAGGAGAGAATTATTATAATTCTCACTCCTGTCATTTAACATTCACTGCTGGATGAAGAGAACAGAGTTGCTCTGAACTGGGAGTTTTGACAAACTGAGTAGTTGGGGTTTCTCTCCTTTCTCAGGAGAGTAGCATGACAAGACAGAATATTGAAGTTCCTCCAAACACGTGACAAGACAAACAACTTTGTCATTGATCAAGGTACAGAGGTACACGTAATTCTGGAGTGAGGAAAGTGGGTTACTGTGCCATATACTCTCTACCCAGGCATGGCACACAAAATTCTTTGACAAATATCCCACCACAGCATATAAGTCAGCAACCTGGATAACTACTCTAAAACTCTCCAAATTCCACGGGAGGGGAGGAGGAAGGCAAGGTTTTATCAGCTGGTTCTTTGCCTGCCACGAGAAGCAGGTCAGAGTGGGAAAGTTCGTGATAGGACGACACTGAATGTTCCAGGTCATAAGATGGTCAACACCAGCCTAATTCCTGGAAACCCCCCCGGACTTCCCTTGTCAGAAACCGCAGTCAGAGTGGTGCCTGGCATCTATAAGCCTCACAGGATCCCCCTTCTCACCGGCCCCATCAGGAGTAATTGTTCCCAGTTTCACAGCCAGTGGGTAGCCAGTTTCCCGATAATGCTCAACCGCATGATTGTTGCCACCACTGCCATCAAAATAGCGCCGACCACAGAGGATGGCTCCATCGGTCATGTTCAGCCACAGGTTCTCCCTCATGTCACACTTGCTGCACTTCCAGCCACTATGGACAAGGAACAGAGAAAAAGAGATTAGGGTGAAAACCTTTGGGTTCTGCTTCCCAAGCCCTCTCCATTACTGCCTGCTGACCATAGTATAAGCAATCTCATTCCTCTTTTACTTCAGAGCACTGGGCATCCTGAAATACCTTGGTTTGCTACTTCCCCTGAATTTACTATGACAAGGCACACTCAGAGACTCACAAAAAGAGTCTCATCTGCTGCTGCAGTCCAGGTCAGGAGAAGAAATTGATGGGGGTGGGTCTGGGATACAGAGCAACACAGCTAGTTTCAGTATTATGCTCACCATGGTGGGATGCGGACATCATTCTGAAGTTGGTGCAGGGAAAAAGCGTGTTTGGATACACGCCGAACCTCCCCATCCCAAGCTTGCACCTCCTGCTTCCGTGAGGCTGAATCTGCTGTCAGGATGGCCTCAACTGCACTGGCAATCTGGAATTAGGACATCAGGAAAAAAAAAAATGAAGGGCACAAGGAGGGAAGCTTCCAGTATGACAACGCTCCACATTTAGGCTCAGATTGGCAAGTTAGTTGTGCCAGGGCAGCATTCAGGAGCCTCAGTCACAAGCCAGGGCTTCGTAATATAAAGCACTGTGTAAGTGTAGAAGAACCCTGCTTACTCCAAGCTGAGACTTCACAGCAGCTCTGCAGGATCCCTTTTACAGGACAGCAGTTCCTTCTCTGTAATGGTGTGTTTCCTCCTTACCAAGAGAACACAGAGCCTCCACCCAAACATACCCTGTCTCTGACCATGTCTGGTAGTCCCTCCAGTCCATCACGAGGAATATCCAAATGCTCTGGGAAAATTACTATTTTTACATCTTCGTCATATTCAAATTTTTCCTCTGTGATGTCAAATCCACCTTCTACACCTATAGGAAGAAAAAATATTGCAGTAATAGGTAAAACTAAATATCTTCCGAGGTCTCTTTGCCCATAGCTTACATGGAATAAGGCACCATGACTAAGGCAAAGCTCTAGATCAATGATCCACAATCTTTCTTCTATTTCTGGATCCCAAAGTTTCTGCTGGAGGTGTGGACTTCACAGGAGCAAATACAAGCCTAGGAACAATAGGTTTGCTTTTACCAGCTCTTTTGACGGATGCTTAGAAGGAATCTCCAGACCCTGACTACAACCAGAAAAAAGACCCGCTCTAGAGAGACAGTTGTCAGAACAGAGCCGTGACAAAGCACTGCTGTTCATCCTTCACAGTACATCCAAGATGATGAATGGAGATGTGCATGAAGAGTTCATGTTCTAACCCTGTTCAAAGGTCTAGCCTACCAGCATCTTTAAGAAGCCTGGCTCTGCTTCTTGCCTCTTCCAGGAAGGAGAGTTCAGAGTCCTGAGCTTAAGCAAGGAGGACCAGGAGCTCCTCTGGAACCAGAACATCCAGAATTACATAAAAAGTCTTAGGAAAGGTATAGTGCTAGTAGTTTCTCATGCCTACCTAGCCATGCTTTCCAGAGGTTGCAAGAGAAATGGGAGTTCCATACATAACAGGTTATTTGCCAGTTGTCAAGAGTCATGATGGATGGTCACTAAAAAGTAACATTTGCAGTGGAGGGAACAGTTTCCGATTTACACAGGTACTCAGGAAAAAACTTTGGCCTTTCCTGTTCTCCAAGTGTTGACTGACACCTTACATCCCAGAAGGAAACAGGCAGAAGACACACTGCTTACTAGCAGCCTTAACTCCCTATGTTTTTTTTAACTGAATCTCCTTTATTTCTTTAAAAATGGCATGCTATGACTGCAACAGGTCTCTGAAGATCTGTTGCTACAACAAATCTCTGAAAGGAATATGACTTTTTGCTGTTTAATGCCTCAGCCTTAAGAATCCTGTGTGTGACACAGTTCTGATAACCATTACTGCATTTAGTTAAAACACTGACAAAAACAACACGGTTCCCACAATCTCTCTTGCAACTCTCCCCTCAAATACCACATTTCTGACTATGCACAAACTGCCACGTATGAATACAGATGCCACAAGCCTGAGTGATTTTAGAAATACCTTAAAACTGTCACCAGCACCATGCAACAACATACCCAGATAATCCTCTTCTGTGCCTCTTCAGCACATCCCAGAGAGATCTCTTGTCATCACTTCACAGAGTAAAGCATTACAAAATCCCTCAGGGTATCACAAAACTCCTGAACTCTAAACACACTAAAACAGATTGCTGAGGTCCCTGAGGGTGGTTATGTGAACCTTTTGAGGCTCCAGATGAGGAAGAGGGTCTTCAGCCAGCAGACTGCCTCCTAGCCCCTTCCCTGACATAGAGCCAACTACTTGACATGAGTTACACTGCCTCCCTCTTCACTTTTGTATCTAAGCACCACAAACTCCAAAAGTTGTTCAACCAACACGCAGGCATAGGAGGCAAACAATATAGATTTTTCTTCCCAAGGAGAGGGAAGCTGAGGTACAGACAGATCAAGGGCTACATTTTGCATCCAATGACATTTTGCTCCTAAATCTTTCTAGTACTTAAAAAAAACAAACTCCCATGTCAGGATTAGCTAAACCACCACAGTTTAGCTAAAAAAGAGGTGAAAAAAAATCTTTCCTGGCTTTAAGATCACTGCCTCACAGAGCTAATACTTTTTTTTTATTCTCTCCTGCTTCATTCACACCACTAAGCTGTTATCACAGGCAGCTATTTGCTGACCCAGTGACAACACTTGTCTCAAGACCTGTGTGGAACTGAGGATGTAAAAATAACTCATACTGCAAACTGGGCAGCATAGTCATATACACAAAAGCACTGGCTATCTGAAGAAATGTAGGTTCTAGTCTCAGTTTTGCTAGAAGTGACCTCTGGGGCTCCATTCATCTCACCATAAAAACAGGGAGCAGCTGAAAGTCCTAATGTTGGTGTTTGTGTTGTGGCAGCAGTGGAGTCACCAGGCGTCTGCTACACCATGGCACAGCCAGGGAAAAAGTGAGCAAAAAGGAAGATGTGCATGGTCCAGCTTCTGGATTTCCCTCTAGTGGCCAGCTTCCAGCAAGCCAAGAACCTGTTACTGCTAAAAAAATGTTCCTATCCTCTGCTTTATGGATCTCCATAATGGTTCAGAAATTACTAGCTGAGACTGCTCCAAATAAGCAGCACCTTCACCGACTGCCATGACAGCCTTTACAGTCGGTGCAAGAGAGTAACAGAACACCAACCCTGTTCTTCCAAAAAAAAGGGCTTGTTTTTAATATTTTAACATTCACATGTATTTCCTCCAGTATCAGCCTTGTATTTCGAAGTAGTATTGAGCCAAAAGTGTAAAAACAGCATTTACCAGTAATTTACCAGTAATTTCTTCCCCATATATATATCTAGTTCAATTTCTGAGAAGCTTAAAAATGTTTTCCTATCAGGAACTTCAAACTTACTTTTCAGACCTACACATTTTATCAGACTTATGTGAACCCCACACTGGATGCATCCATATAAAGCAACAGCCCCACACTGGTTATACGCACACCACGCTGATCAGGCATACAGAGTTAAGAGAGGATGCAAAGCATATTTATCTACAGAAAACATGGTGCAACTTTGAACACAGAGCAAAACTACCACCTCAACAGCTGTTTTACAGTAAATGCCCACCTAAGAGACACTAGAAAACATGAAGCTCAAATTCCATCGGGGATACTACCTTCAACTAACCCAGAAGAAGAAAGGCAAAAGAGATGTGCCATGAACGCAGGCGCTCCAGAGGACTAGTCCAAAACAACAAGGACGATACAGTACACAAGTGCTTTCTTACCAATAGCCAAGCGAGTTGGTTTCTTTCTTGGGGGATCCCCAGCACTGGAGTTGGTGTCTTCTTCCTTCTGTCGCATTGAGAAGAAATAGGGAAATAGAGTTAGGGGGACAGGCAAGCTGTGGTAAGCCTTAAGGATTGAAATGAAGTTACTCTGGAAACAGAAAAAGGCCAAGCAGAAATAGTGTGGGCAATCCATACAACAATTCCACATAAGCAGAGCTGAAGAAACGGTGTACCTTGATTCACCCAGAAAAACATCAGTTGTATTTGAGGAGAAAAAACTCTGTATCTGACTGAATACAGAGGCATAGCCCAGCTCTCAATTTCAGAACAAGTGTGATTGTATGTATTTTTATTTTTTACCGGTTTACGTGTTCTTTTGAGGTGCAGGTAGACCCGCTGTCCTGTTTTCTGATAGTGCTTTTCCACATACTGCTTCCCAAAGCCCAGGAACGTGTTCATGCAGATATACAAGCCACCATCTGACTCCTGGAAGGAAAGAGATAAAAACTAAAGGGAGGTGGTAAAGAATGTTGTTCTAACTGCTAGGATATGCAGAGGCTTACCTCTAGGAACACTATTAATTAAATCTTGGCTACAGCTCATTCCTACGTACGTAGCCACTTAGTAGCTAGTCAGAAATAAGATGGCAAGCCCCACCCTGGCTGCCCCAGAAGAACAGGTACTCCCGTCAAGATTATTTGCCTGTTCATTTATGGCAGGATGCTACCAAATCAGGAAACCCTGAGCTTCCCCAGAAGCTTCTCTCAGAAAAGGCCACAGTTCACATGTTCAGAACACAGCACAATCATTACCAACGAAACTGTGGCACCCTATCTGAAAGCATAATTCCCAGCACCATAGGGAACTCTGCCAAACTACAGCATGAGGAAGGTTAGCAGACTACTGTTTATATTTGCTGCTGCTTTCAAAACCTTGTGAGTAGCTCTGGAACGGATACAGAGTAAGTCCTCCCCATCCCACAAGCACCTGGGAAGCAGCACACTCATTCAGCAGAGATACCCTTTTTAAATCGGAGAAGTGAGGGACCCAAATATAAGATGCTGGAAGATAGGAAAACCAATAAGGAGCCTCAGCCTGCTTCCCAACATTAAGCAGCTAGGACCGAGTCAGAGCAGGGAGCGCATCGACAGGCACCACGGCAGGGCTCAGGAAGGGACAGAGGAGGAAGGCTGCTGTGTGCTGCCTCCTCGAAGGGCTCATATCTTCCAGCCGCAGCCCGTGCCTCCTGGTGGGTGGGGGCGCGGCCCGGCCGGTCGCCTGTAAAAGAAGCCGAGGGGGGCACCTCGCCCTCCCGCCGCCTCGACCTCCCCAGGCCCGCCTCGGTCGGGCGGGGGCAGGGAGGGAGGGAGGGAGGAGCAGGGATGCCGGCAGGGTGGAGACGGCCGGAGAAGGGACCACTGCCATCTTAATGACACAGCACCGACTCGCCCCTCGCCCGCCGGGCCGGGCGACGAGGCCGGAGGGGCAGCTCGGGCCCGGGCAGGGCGGGACCCCCGGTCCGCCCCCCGCCACCACGGGGCGCGCCCAGCATGCCCACGCAGGACTGCAAGCCCAGTTGTGCCCCTGCAGCGGCGATGGGTGAGGTTGGGGGGGGGGTGGCACCAGCTCCCCAGCCGCCCCCCTGGGCCGCGCCGCCGCCGAACAGGGCGACGGACCAGCCCACGCCCGCTCCGGCCCCAGAACTACAGCCCCCAGTACGCCGGCGGCGTGAGGGGCGCGGCGGGGCGCGGGGCACGCCGGGTGCTGTAGTCCCCGAGGGCCCGGTTCTCCAGCAGGCCGCGGGGCCGCTCCCGCCGCTGCGGAACCACAAGTCCCATGGCGCCCCGCGCGGGCGGCGCCCCGGCGGGCGGGCGGGCGGGCCGGGAGCAGGCCGGGGCGGGGGGCGGCCCGGCTGGGCGGGCGGGCCGGCCGCGGGGCGCGCTTACCGGCGTGTCAAAGGAAAAGGCGCACTCATCCTTGTGGACCCGGTCGCCGGCCTTGGGCACCCGGATGGACGGCAACACCGAGAGCAGCGCCTCGCTAAGCTCCGCCATGACAGCGGCTCACTGCGGCACCGCCCGCGGCCCCACCCTGACCAATCAGAGACCGGCGTGGTCTGACGGGCTCCGGCCAATCCGCGCCGGCAGCGAGGCTGAGGGCCGAGCCCGCAGCACCGCCCTGACAGTTCGCCCAATCGTAGCCAGCCTCCTGCCGTCACGGGAGGCGGTGCCGGGCCCCTTGGCCATTGACGGCGTAGAGCGGGGCGAGGGCGGTGAGCTCCCCGAAGATTGACAGAGGGCCGGCGGCGGCGGGCGAGGCGGGACGTGCTGGGTGGGTGCTGCGGCGGCCCCGCGAGAGATGGGCGTCGTAAGGCGGGCCCAGGAGCGGGGCGGTCCGGGCCCCGCCCCCGTGCGGGGGCCAATGAGGCGGCGCCTCCTGACGCGCGGGAGATTTGAATCGCGGCGTCGGCGGGTGGTGTGGGGTAGGGGAGCGGAGCTGCGGGGTTCGGCTGGGTGCCCGCCGCCATGGGGGTTTCTGGCAGCGCCCCAGTTACCCCCCGCAACAAGCACCTGGCGCACGTCAGCGACCCCCGCTCCCCCAGCGCCGGCATCCTGCGCACGCCTATCGAGGTAGGCGCCCCTCACAGGCCGGCCCCTGCTGCCGCCTCCTCCCCGCGGCGGCTCCGGCCCGCCGCCCCCACGCCTGCCTTCTCCGCAGGTGGTGAGCTCCCCGGCGGGCAGCCCTCAACCCGGCCCCGCCGAGCCGGTGGCGAGCTCCAGCCAGGACCGGGACCCACGCTCGCCTACACCCGGCATCTCCCGCACGCCCATGAGACCCGTGTTGACTGGTGAGTGGGCCGCTCCGGGTGGGTGGGCGGCCAGCCCGGTGTGGCGCGGCCCAGCGTCTCAGCCCGTCCTCCCTCCTTGCCTTCCTCTCCGGCAGACAGCGTGGACCGCCTGGTGAAGCAGCTCAGCGAGACCTTCAGGGCTGAGGCCGCGCCACAGGAGCTGCCGCCGGCGGCAGAGGAGCCGGCCCGGTGGAGCTCCCCGGAGGCGGCCGCCCCCTCGGGGGAAGAGGCGGAGCGGCCGCCCTCTCCCAGCGCCGGCCCGGCTCGGCCGACCCGCGCTGCCGGGCTCGGCTTCCCCGCGGGTAAGTGCTCGGTGTTGGGGTAACGCAGCTGAGGGCCCGGGTGCCGGGGGAGCTGTGCTGCCCTTGGCACGGGTGGGTCAGGGCTCCCAGCGCCCTGGGACTTCTCCGGGCTTGCTTAGGGAGACCTTGTCCATATCCCCCAGCTCAGCTGTCTCCCACCATCCTAGCAGCCTGGCCTTGGGGCTCTGCAGCTACCCCCTTTGGGAAATGTTTGTTTATCGAACTGGCTTCTGTCAGGAATTGAAAAGCTGTTTTCAATCTGTAGCCAAAATCAAGATGTAAATGTAGCTCTTGAAGAGGTAAATATCATCTTCTCCTCTCTGAGATGCTCTTGTAATTGTCCTGTTCAGAAGGACCTTGCGGTTTCTGCTTGGGAAGAGCTGGGGAGTGAGGGTAGGAGGCACATCAAAGTACTATGACTGAGTGGTCCTGGGAGTCTTTAATACAGACCATGCTTCAGAAAACTGCTGAGCATCTCTCCTATGAGGAGAGTTTGAGAGCTGGGCTGAGAGCAGAGCCTGGAGAAGAGAAGTCTTGGGGGGATCTTATTAATATATTAATACCTGAAGGGAAGGTGTAAGGAGGAGAGAGCCAGGCTCTCTTCAGTGGTGCCCAGTGATGACACCAGAGGCAATGGGCACAAACTGGAGCACAGGAGGCTCCATCTGAACATCAGGAAACACTTTTTTCACTGTGAGCATTTCCAGGCACTGGAGCAGGCTGCCTATAGAAGTTATGGAGTCTCCATTCTTGGAGCTATTCAAAAGCTGTCTGGACATGGTCCTGGGTAATGTGGTCCAGGTGGCCCTGCTGGAGCAGGGGAGTTGGACCAGATGTCCCCCAGAGGTGTCTTCCAACATCAACATTTCTGTGATCCCTTTACCTGGAAGTCCTTGGGTAACAGTCTTTGCTGTACAGGCAAGCAAGCTAGATCATAAAGGCCAGGAGGTATTTAAAATCCAGGACCCTCTAGCCTTGTTGTGATACACTGATGTGCTTGCTTCTGTCACTAGGGAGCAAGCCTGTAAGACGCAAGACCAACAACAAAATCATGGCAACATCTGGTGGAACTGGCCGCTCTCCCCTCAGCATCCTACAAGATGATAATTCCCCCAGTGCTCCTGCCCCTCGCCAGGTAAAGCTTGGTGCATCATACTGTAGGAGGGAGAATGGGCTGAAAAAATACAAAAACCCAAACCCTTTGATCTCTATTTTGTAGGGCCCCAGTTTGAAACTGTGGCCTCCTATGCTTGTAGAGCCTGGTGATTTCATAAGTACTTTTCTGTGGGTCAGTCTTGTCCCTAGGTGCCTCCAAGTCTTGTTCAATGTCTGAATCTTTGGCCTTACTGTGATATTGCCCATTTTAGTGCATCCTTTCTCTTTATGCTGTAGAAAGAAGTCCATCACTCTTAGACTTTATCAAAAGAGCCAAAGCTTAATGGCCTGAAAATGGGCTATATGTTCCACTGAAAATTTACGAACCCTCAATTAAATTGTGTTTTACACTGTATGTTTGGGTATTGTTTCTTTTTTTTTTTTCTAGGGTAAGAGGCATGTGTTGGGAGAGAGCCTTGGGGAGAGGAAGGAAGTAACAGATCTGAGCAGGAGCCTCAAATCTGGGAACTGTGCTTGGAGTGATTTGAACAAAGAGAACCACCAATGTCCTTTTGTGGAGAACTAGAGATTTCCTTTTCCAGGATCTTGCTGTAATTTACTTCTATGTTTTCAGAGTCTTCTAGAGTGAGAAATCCTGCAATAGACCGAAACTCCAGACTTGTGGTCGTTCTTCTCACCTATCCATGTTGGGGAAAGGGCAAAGAGCACATTCTCTCTTCTGGCTTTGCATGTCTTATAGTACAGACTTTGACTCTTCTGTTGTATATCCTCTAGAGTTCTTAGCTGTAGCAAATAAATTTGTATTAAACCTTTGACTGTATCTATGTCCTGATAGGACAGTGGAAGTCCCTTGTTTGCTCAGTGCAATGTTTCCTTTGCAGACAGGTGTTTAGGAACAAATAGTTTAGCCTTCCATTAGCCCTAAAACTCAGCTCTGTCCCCTGCCTGTAATGTGGCACTGGTCTGAGAAGGGTCTGACCCTGAACCCATGTGTTGCAGACTGGTCTGGGGATTGGCAGCTCTGTGCAGGAGACTGATGTATCTTGTGTAAGTCTGGAGTTCTGTTGTACCTACTCTGACCTGAAACTAACACACACAAAGGACTATCCAGCTGTGAGCCAGTTGCATGAGGATGAGAACCAAAATAGGATGAGATAGTGTTATCCATTAATATCTTGACCTGCTGTTGATAAGTCGCTTTACTTTGTTGGCCTTCAGTCTTCAGCAGAACCTTGGGACCGCAGGTGTGGCTATGAGCCAACGAGTAGAATAGGGGCTGTGTCCTGTAGCTGAGTTCAAATATCCAAGTTTTGCAAGGATGCATTTTTCAGCTCTAGCCCAACTCTAGGGCAGCAAGCCTTGGGACTAACAGCCTCTCAACTAAAACATAGGTGAAGAATACCCTCCCCTGGGACTTTGAAGTAGAGTAAGGCCTGTGGACGAGATGTTCTCTGAATGGGGTCAGTAGGCAGTATTCACAGGAGGAGACGTAGGTTTGCAGTAACTCATAGCAATGCTGGAAAGAACACAGCCTGTGGTGCTTATGTGAGCTTTCTTTATTAGCCTGGGCTATGATGATCTAGAACAGACTTGAAAACAGAGGCTGGTGGCTACTGGTTAGACAGGGTCACCACACAATGCAGGAGTCAGTCAAAAAGAGAAGGAAGAGCAAGAAGCAGACAATAAATAGGAATAAATATAATATTCCTTGGTATTCTGGCAGGTCTGAGGGCTGCCTTTCCCACATTTATGCATAGATAAGACTTGAGCTACCTCTTCCCCAATGGAAAATGAGCCCAATTTACATTACCTTTTTGTTTGAAGTTGCATGATAGAAATCTCAAACCCAGTACATCTCTGAGGCAGTCTGCAGGGATATAGGACAGCTGCACAGACAAGCTAGGTAGAGTTAAATCAGGGACAGAGCTTAACTAACCTGCGGCAGAGGTGTTGCAGGAGACATCCTCTGAAGGATGGGTATCAACGTGGGTAGAGGTGTTTGAACTGTACTGTAATGTCCTGTGACAAAATGAATAGTGTTTTGCAGGTCTTCAAGCCTGCATGAGGCTGGAAACTGCTGGGCCTCTAGAGGTGGAGAGAAGGGCCAGTGTGTGTGCTCCTGCTCCCCTTTCCTGACCTCTCCCTTTCATTCTGGGAGACCTCTACAAGTGACCTGTGTCTAGAAACAAGTGGGAGTGGTAGGTAGCCGTTTCTGTTGTGCTGTTGGGCTGTGAGCCATGCTTCCACTGCTTTTTCCCCTCTCTGCAGCCATCCTCAGTTCCAAATCTTGAGGAAGCTGTCCCAGGAGCCGGTGGCAACAGCCATGCCATCTGCTGTCACCCCCAGGCAGCTCACTCTGTTGTCGTGGCCAGAGAGAATTCCTAAGGGGGGAAAGAAGAGGTCAGGAAAAGAAGTGAGGCCTAGGAAAGATGAAGGGGTTGACGATGCTAAGGATATCCATCATAGGCTGTGCACCTGTGCTTCTGTGTATCATGCTGTCTGTTCCTGCACAACCTGTTACAATCAGTACGTGGTGAATAAGAACAAACGTTCAGAAGAACTACTACCCATGGGACTGGCCAAAGAACAATGTTCTTGGGAAGGTCTGTTTGGCTGAATCCTCATACAACTGCTTTCACCCTGGAGCAATGGTAGGGCTAAGAAAGGGTGGTGTCCTTGATAAGACTGAGAAATTGCAATGCTATTGGTGGGCTGTGTTATAAATTTCCAGAGGCTAGGGGCCACATCTGAGAGAAAAATGGCACTTGGGTGTATTCTGTGCATGAGCACCTCAGAGTATCCAAAGATGTTGGATGGAAGGCCAGGTCCATGCTCAGCTCAGTGCCTAGCCACCAAGAGGCACTGCAAGTAGCTGGATCTGGCAAATGGCAGAAGCTAGGAGAAAGTAGGAAGTACTACTGGTGCTTGTGAGCAGTTTTAACGAATAGGAACCTTAATGCTCTTTTCCCCCTTGAAACAATGATGTGGTTTAAAGTCTTGACTTCCTTAACATTAAAAACAATAGTTCTTCTACACAAAACATAGTTGTACTTCTCATGGTGTGCTGCTTAAGTGTGAGGAAGCTGCTTTGGATTTCAATCAGTATAGGATGTGTCACATTTAGGAAAAAATAAGGGCCTTTTCCTTGCCTTGGTAGGGACAGAAGACCTTGTAGGCAATGAAAGAGGGACCTCCAGGAGCCACTCACCCACGCGCTCTGCTTTCAGGGAGTCCCAGATGTTGCAGTTGAAGTCATCATATCCAGCAAGCATGAGGCGCCCACTGCGGGAGAAGGCGACTGATGTGATTCCACAGATGATGCTTTCATGAGAGTACACTATGAGCTCCTGGTCTGCCCGGAGATCAAAGAGACGGCAGGTGGCATCATCTGAGCCAGTGCAGATGGCTTCACCATTAGGGAAGAACTGAGGAAGGCACACATCAGGTATTAATCAGGCTGTGCCTTACAGATTTCATTGACATCTTCACCTCCCTGCTAACCACCAGGAAGCCATGGAGGTAGCAAAACCCAGTGGGACAAGACACTGGATTGTAAAAGCTGAGCCTGCTGGAGGGTGGGACTGATGCTTCTCCTAAGACTGAGTAGTCCCCTTCCACTTCAAGAAAGCCAATGATCTAGAGGCTAGAGCTATTGCAAGATGTCCCAGTGCTTGAGGAAGGATTATTGTCTCTTTAGCTGTTAGTTCAGGGCTTGACAAGTGTCCACCTGCTATGCCCCAGATGGGGTCTGGCATGGTTCAGAGCTACAAGAGCCTCCCTCTGTCTGATCCTCATACCCCAACCTTCTCATACATGCTCCTTTTTTGTGTCCTTGCTCTGAGGAGCAACAAAGAGCTCCTCAGGAGCAGGTGTAGCAGAAAACCATATGGCTGGCAGGGTAGCCATGGGACAGGTGAGAAAGGCTGTACTAATTGAAGTCAGTCAGGATTGTTCAAGCAGCCGACACTGCAGGAAGCTGGCAGACTCATTTGGTTAGCAGAAAGGGATTAAACTGACAAGTTTCTGACCTGCCACCTCTAGGGCTCTGGTTTGAATCCTTGCTTCTGAGGGGGATACTTGCCCCTGAATGACTGACCTGCCTGCTCTGAAGTTTTATCTTCACAAGATCTCGTTATGATCCCAAGTTACCACCTCTGCTGTCTGGAGCTGACCAAGACCCTCAGCTGAGTTAGGTATTCCTGCTGCCTCATTTGTGTCTTGCACCACGGTTCCTGGAGCATGCCTGAATGGTGATTTCCAACAGCTGCTGTGAGCAAAGCTGTGCCAGCACCCAAATTAGGGTGCTGAGCTCCACAGACCATGGTGTGCTGGTTGAGTCCAAGCATTGTTTTGAGAATGGTAGTCAGACCTAGATGCTTTGGTGCCCAGGTGCCTGGGAGGAACCAGACTCCAAACTTAAGTGAACTCAGGCCCTCCCTTCTTTAGGCTGGATCATTGACCCAAGGTCTCCTGAGACCCTTGTGGCCCACATGACTGTTTCTTTCAACCTTGTTCCAAGACAAGTTCCTTGTTTCAGAGCTGGTCCACCCTCCATTTTCCTTGCCTCCCCACCACTGTGCAGACAGCATACGTACACAGATGGCGTTGATATCGGACTCATGCCCTGAGAAGGTCTGACGGCAGGTGCCCTCCCGCACGTCCCACAGTTTGGCAGTAGCATCACAGGCCCCAGAGATGAAGAGTTTGAAGTCCGGGGAGACAGCCAAGCTCATACAGTCTCCAGTGTGACCCAGGAACACAGTCTTCTGCTGCCCTGTCTCAATGTCCCAGAGTGCGCTGTGGGAGAGGAGAGAACTTCTCAGAGGCAGCCCAGGCAGAGCAGGTCTACAGCTGGGCTGAAGAGCAGTCCTACTTGCAAACAAAAGGAGGGAAGCCATGGGCCTGGCTACAGCATTGGAAAACAGGTGATAGTGTTTCTGGAATCAGGTATATAAAACAGGAGATATCTTCACCGTTGTTGCTGGTTGCACCTTTGCCAAAATGGAGTTAGACTAAGGCTGGGGGTGTGAGAGGTTTGATCCTATTTCCATAACTGCAACAATTGAAGGGAATACTGAGAGGAGGTAAGAGGAACCCACAGGCAAACAGCTGGAAAAGGTCTGCTGTATCTATGCTTGTAGGATGCATGGGCTGTGTTCACTGGGATCCCACAGCCAGGCGAACAAGGCCCATGTAACCTCGATCTCTGATGGAAATGCCACATCCTGATTTGTCCTCGGTCAAAAGGTTCTTCCAAAGCAGGTGTTGGGATGGGGTGAGGGTGAATAAAGACTCATCACTGCTCAGAGTCACAGCACAGCAAGGCCTGAGAGCCAGGAACCAAAGGATCCAGGGTAAGACTTGAGAAGTGGAGTGCGTATGTGGGCTTCACATAAATTTCTAATGTTTTGTGTCCTGGGATAAATGACACTGTGCTTTGTGAAAGCTGATGACATGGTCCCCACTGCCTCACCAATAGATCTGCATCTTGCCCTGACCTCAGCTAGGAAAAGAAGCACCTGTTCTGCCAAGGGAAGAGAGAATGGATCTGGCTTCCTAAGGCACTCTGCAGGGCTCCTCTGTGCAGGAGCAATTCATCCTTAGATAGTGGACTGCTGCAGAGCAAAAGGACTGCACTTGCTGATGTGAGGTGTGCCTCTAAGAGCCAGAGATCATGTCACTAGGATGCAGAAGGTAACACTTACCATGTGGTATCTCCAGAGCTAGTCACAATATTGTTGTCATCAAGAAATCTGCAGCAGGAGAGGTAACCTGGGAAGGGGGAACAAGGAAATATGAGAAACGGGGCAGGGCTAGAAGAGTGAGGTTTGGAAGCAGAAGGTACTGAGGTTGCAGGCAGGCAGCACACACACCTGTATGGGCTGAGAGCTCCCTGCTCACTTTGACATTGCCTTCACGAGTCTTGAGGTTGTAGATGGAGCACATGTTGTCAAGGCCCCCACAGGCCACAAAATTGCCTGAGGGGGCATAGGCACAGGTCATGACCCAGGAAGACCGCAAAGGGATGGCATGAACCTGGGAGGACAAGAAAGCATGTTTGGACTCTGGCAGCAGAGAGAGCAGGGCAAGAGCAGTAGCTCCGAGGGGACCCACTCCAGCATCCTGGTTTGCTGCAGCCACCTGGCTCCTACCTTGTTAGTTGTGTATGTGTCCCACACAATGAGTTTCCCATCTTGTGAGGCACTGACCAGAAGTCTGTGAGAGAGGAACAAGATCATGTTAGTAGCTCTCTTCCCATCAGAGCCTTCTTGCCCTTCACACCCCTGTGCTGCCCTGCACCCAGCAGATCAGCAGCATCTCTCTCACTTGGAGTCCGTGGACCAGTGCATAGCATAGATCTTGGCCAGATGTCCACGCAGGGTCCTTCGGGTCCGCATCTGAATGCGGCCAACAACCTCCACTCCAGACACAATCTGAGGAAAGAGTGAGGGGAGACAAAGAGTTAATCTTGGATTGGCAGGAGCTTTACTGCTCCCCACATCTCTAACTCATCCTAACTCTGCTTCCCAGCTGGAGAGAATCCCCCTTGGAGTGGTGCTAGCTGACCCATACACACTCACCTGCCCAGCCAGCCCTGTCCCTTACCTGAGCAAGCGTTGTGTCTGCACAGGCTTTCCGGGCATCCTGGAGAAGAGACAAGATCAGATGAGACAGAAAAAAAGCCATGTGACAAGGCAATGACATGTGAAATTCAGGGACATAGCCTGCAACCTGCTAGAGGTAGGAACTGTGGATTTGCTGTGTTTGGATTGTGGCCAGCACAGGGGGAACCTGGTCTGTGACCAGGGTACCTTGACACCAGTCAAGCATCAGGAAGCTGAGTTAAAAGCTACTCAGCAGCTAGTTCCCCATGCTACACCCTTTCCATGGATCCTCCTGCCTGGCAGAACACCAGCTGCCTCCCAGATGGAGGAGGTCCTGGGGACACACTACACTCTTTGCTCCCCTGCAGACACAATGCCTGTGTCCACTTTCTTCTTACCATTGTAGAGTCCCCTTTTCTCACCCTTTCTCTCCCCCTCTTCCCCCCACCATACTATGAAAATCTCCATTAGCACTTAAAGGGCTGTGCAGAACTGCAGAGGGCCCCAAGGATGTAGATGGAGAAAGCTCAACTCCAAGCTGTGGTGAGGAGAACTTGGACATGGGGGTAGACACTCTCTCAGCAGTTTCATGACTGTTGCCAGCATTACCGCAATCTGCTTCTTCAGCTGCTCAGCCTCCTGCTTCATCTGTTCTATTTCCCCCATCTTTCTGACCTAGGGGTGGCTCTTCCACGTGGCTCAGCCTTGATTCTGGGGAGACAAATCAAAGGAGAGAGGTGTGAGGTAGAAAGGGCAGTAATATGACTGTTCAGTTATGCAAATGCAGGCATCCTTGATAAGGGCTTAGCAGCCGTTTCTTGGCTGAATGGTTGGTAATGCCATGCTGTATCTCGTCAAACCCCTTAGAAATTTCCTGTTTGGAAAGTTTGTACTGGACCTTATCAAAGGTCCATTTAGTCTTATATCCTGCTTATAGGTACACTGGGAAGCTGAAGATCCCCAGAACCTCTTGCTGAGGTTCTGGCTGCACTTTTCTCCTCACCTCCTTACTCCAACCTACCAAGTCCTGGGTTCTCTTCATCAGCTTCTTCCTGTCCATGGCCAAGCTGTTGATCTCAGCTCCAGGAGGAGAAAACTTGATGGGAAGAGCCCAGTGGCTTCTTTCTATCATTTATCCTAGGCCAAGCATCACCAGTCAGTGCCCACCAGCTCTTTGACCACCAAAGTAGTCTGGGTGCAGTTGAGGTGCTCTGTCAGGGTTCCCTACTAGTTTCCCATCCCCCCCCCCCCCCCCCCCCCCAAAAAAAAAAAAAGGTGGATACCTAGGGAATGACCTAAAAATAACATAAACAGAGAATGGTATTTCTCCTACTTTCCTAGACCCAGCTAGAGGCAGCAGTCCTGTATGCATGTTCTTGGTTAATTTTTTTTCTATATGTTCGTCCAAACACTTCTGGCACCCATGACGAAATTTAGCGTCCTCCCTGGTGAGAACTTCCACAGCTTAGTGGCATGTTCGGCAAAGAAGTTCCTGGTTCTGTTATTCCCAAATGGTGCTAGTTCCACTTGCTAGTACCTAGCTTTTGAGTTGGCAGAATCAGCAAATAATTGGTCTCTATTCACCTCTGCATTACTTGGTTTTTTAAATAGATCTTTGTCATATCTATCTTCATCCATCTCTTTTCCAGGCTGCAGAGCACACTTAGTCATTCCTCCCATGTAAGCCATTACATCCCGTTACCTCTGTTGTTCTCTAAGCCCTTTTCAGCTGTTTACAGAGTATAAATGATAGGTTTTTGCAGACAGGACAATGAACCAGAACTATAATCCATATTCAAGAGACAGGTGCACCATATGATACAGCATCTCTGTTTTGTTCTTTCTTTCTTGTCACATGCACTTCGAACTTCACCAGTGATTCTAGCTTTTCCCAGTCATGTAGACAAATCTGGTTTTTATTGCTTCAACCTTTCTCTTGGGTAGGTGTGAATGTCCAGGTGTGCTCTGGATGTTCTTCATCATTAGAACCAGTGCTTTGCCCCAAGGCCAAGAAATGCTCCAGCAGCATCCGCAGAATTTCTCCTTCTAGTCCCTGTGAGTCATATCACCTCCACACCCCTCTGGCCTGTTGCCTGAAGGCCTTGTTTCTTCCAGCCAATGGGGCTTTAGGTCCTTCCATGTCAGGCTGCTCTCTTGCTCTCAGATAGCACCCGAGTCCCACCTTTGCTCGCTGCTTTGTAGAACTCTTAGAGTTTCCCTCCAGAATTCTTTCCCCCGAATATCTCTGTGGCTTTCTTTTGATCTTCCAGTCAGGGTGAGTTTCTCTTTGGTCAATGACTCCCAAGGCATGGCGTGAGTGTAGCAAAAACAGGGAGATACAGGTTTCCCCCAACTCCCAGGAGGCATGAGCTTATTCCAGAGGGAGGCTATTTCAGGCTATACTTTGCAAAGAAAGACTTGTACCTGCTGCCTGCCAGCCTGAACAGAGCTACAGCACCACTGCCTCTTCCCTGCTCCCTGCCCATGCACTGGATGTGGCTGCTGGCCCCAGCACATGGTGAGGGAGCAGGAGAGGGACCCAGGGCTACAGTGCCAGGGCCTGGAGGCAGGTGCCACAGAAGTGGCCTGGGGCTGCCAGCCTCAGCTACACTGAAGAATGGGGACAAACCAGCATGTGAGCTGAGCTCTCCCCCGTTTTTTTCTTGTTTTGACAGAACAGTGATGCAGGGGTTCTTCCCAGCAAGGATACATAGCTGCACCTGGTTGAGTGACGCTGGCCATGAAAACCCACCTGAATGCACTTCTCCACCTTTGTGAAGGGGCTGGGCTCCCCACTCCATCTCTCAGCTAGCTGTCAGACTGGGGAGATGCTGGGGAAAGCCTTGCAGCTTTCAGTAAGAGGCTGCACATTCTCCTTATTTGCCCCTCAGCTTTGGTGCACAGTCAAGCTACAGAGACTGTGTCCAGCTCTGGTTGCTGCCTCCCAGTACACCAAGTGGCAAACCTGAACTTCCAGCCACCCTTCCAGCCCTACAGTGGTAGGATGGTCCATGCCCTCCACTTTCTCAGCTTTCTCCAGGACAGATCCTATGTCCCCTCCATGCACTATAAGTGTTGGATTGCCTTCTCCTGCTGGGCTGCCTCTTCCCTCTCTACTCTCTCCTTCCAGTATCCTCTGCTTGGTCCCCAAGGTCTGGTCTCCCCATGGTAATTCCTTCCTAGAGCTTCTCCTAGCTGGAACAGTCCTGGCTTTCTGCTCTCCAGGCTGTTGTTTCACAGACAATTGGCCATCTGAGATCATCATCCAGCCACCTGTCCTAATCTGTCTTTGTGGACTTCTGCTTTTGCCCACCCAGACCTGCATGGAGGTGGGAGCCTTGGTCTCTCCTCCTTCCAATTTCTGCTCCAGGTGAAGCTGGCTGCACATGACCTCCCCACCACCTGTCGTGTCCCCAGTCTTCCTTGCATGTGTCCTGCTTTATTATCATCCCCTTCCCTTCCCTGGGTGTCTCTTTCTCAATGCTGGCACTAGCACAGGAGAGCCAGTTCACAGGCACCTGCTCTGTGAAGTTGCACAACCAGATGAGGGGCTTTTGGAGCTGGCAGGCAGATCAAAGAGCAGGGGCATGATGTCGAGGATGGATCAAAAGGGCTAAATATAGAGAAGGTGCAGCTCAGGTTCAGGACTCTGTCGAAACCTTTAAATCCCTTTCAGAGAACACTCTGAATGAATCTGGGAATTGTTTTCAGCCTCAGAAGGACAAGGAGCCACAGATGAGCGATAATAATAGCTGCAGCTTAGCCTGTCACCTCCACCCATCATGTCCCAGTGCAGTTTGTGGAGAGTGAGTTACCTGGTCCCCAGTGGAGTGCAGCTGCCTCCCAGGAGGCCCATGGCAGGTGTGCAAAAGAGCAGCTCATCATGGCCATGTAAATTTAGGACAGGAAATGGGGGAAGAACAGGGGAAAGGGGGTCGGAGTTTGGCCAAGGCATGTTCCTGCTGTGACCAGTGGGAGCTCAGGGATGCACATTTCCTGTAGATCCATGGATCAGCTCACAGCTGCTCATGGTAGCTGCCCAGCCTAGTTTTAATGGAAAAGGCTTCTAAATGCTGCACACTCAGTGCTTTCTGGAAGTAAGTGCTCTTTCAGGTGGATGCTAAGCAGTAGAGGTAAAGTCCTCAGGTACCTTTGAAGCAGCAATTCACCACCACCCCCTCAGCATTGCAAAGAGCTACTGACAGGAGGACCTTGGCACCAGCACTGGTCCAGGCTTGTGTCTCCTACAAACATCACTGAGGAGAACGGCACAGCCAAACAAAGCCTGTGCTCAGCTGGTTCACGCCAGCCCTCTTCTGAGCTCTGCCTTGGCTGTCCTCATCCAGTTCACAGTTCCTGGCTTTTGAAACCATGTTTAGTTTCTTCTGCTCTCCAGCATGACAGTTCTTTCCCCTCCTGCCTTTTCTGATGAACTTGTTGGAGGCACCTGCTGTAGCACTCCTGTCAGTGGGGAAGCAGACCCACCCTGAGCCCTTGGGTGTCTGCTCATAGCAGACCAAATGCCTCTACTGTGGCAAAAAGCTGAGGGGCATCTAGAATCATCTATCTTCTGCCTTTTGTTGCCACGCCATGACTTTTCAGGGCAGTGGCTATGTCTCTTGCACCGTGCCATGGCGGGGGCCCAGCCAACACCCCAGGGGCTGTCCTACTGAGCTACCTGCATTGCTCCCTTGTGGGGATCGGGGCGCAAGTGATGGGTGGGAAGAAAGGGGACGTGAACTTCCTTGTTTCCTATCCTCTGGGTAGCTTTCCCCACACTAGAGAGGGAGTGGTCCCTCTGTGGGATACTGGGAGAGGGCTGTGAGTAGAAAAGGGAAAGGTGCAGGAGGGGTGTTTTGAGTATTAACAGGCAGCACTCCTGGGTCCGTATGCTCGCCCTGGTGATCCTGGGCTCCTTGCAGAGCTGGATACAGAGATGATCCCCCTCTCCTGTGATGGAGATCAAAGGCCAAGGTAGAATTACCCTGCTCTGCTCCTTGTTTTCTGAGCACTCCTTTTCCATCCAGAAAAGCAGCCACCTGCAAAGAGGTATGCACAGGGGCACACCGGGAGTGCAGCACTATGTACCAGTAATGAGTGTGAGGCTGCTCAGGGGAGGCGTTACCCTCCTTTTCCAGTCTGGAAACTGGTGAAATTTACCTGCCAAGGGGAGAACAAGCAACCCCAACCCAGTGCAAAGCCCCTCATCATCATCATAAAGACATCTCAGTGCTAACCCCAAATCCCTTCCCGACCACGATCTTTCCTCCCACAACCTCAGATGGGATCAGCCCATGTACAAAAACTCCCCACAGTGTCATGCCAAGAAACCCAGGGTCCCAAGAGCCAGGTTCACCAAGGTGACCTCAGGCATCACAAGGCAGCATCCTTACCAGGATCTGTAGAGCAAGGTCAGTTGCAGTCCTCCCTGGATGGGACCCTCACAGCCTGCCTCCCCTACTGAGGAGGAATGGCTTCCTGCTGTCCAGAAGCCCCTTGTCCCTGTGTGGTCTCCAGTCAGCCCTGCCCATTCACCCAGTAAGTCCCTTGCTCCGTCTCTGCTCCTCAGCCTCTCCCAGGACTGATCTCCCCATGGGGAGCTGTGGACAGGAGGGGCTGGGGGAGGGCTGTTTCCAGGAGCAGCATCAGGCAAATTAAATCAGACACCAGAGACTTGGGGAAATCGGATTGGGATGTAATGCAAAGCAGGTGGATGGGGAGGGGTGAAAAGAGAGAGTAGCATGCTGCTTCTGAAGGGAAAGAAACCATCACAGGCAGATTTGAACTCCCTCTGTTTGTATCAGCAGCAAACTAATAAAGTGAAGATTAGCCAGAACAGGCTAGGATTATCAGCCACTGGGGCAGGGCTTGCTGTGTCTCACAGTCCACAGGAATTCCCATTTTCCCAGGGATAGTGGGCCACTTGTGTCCTGGGCAGGGCAGGAAGAGGGATGGTGCCATCCACAGTGGCCCTGCCAAGAGAGAAACCCATGGCAGGGCTGGGGTCACACCCTCTCTGGGCAGCAAACTGGGCTCTGCATGCAGAAAAGAGAACTGGGCACAGTGGCCGGGGTGGCAAAAGATTTGGTGGTGTGCCTTTTGGCAGCCACTTTAGTGAGATGCTGCGAGGGGATTATCTTGGCCTCAATCTCTTTTAATCTCTCCTGCAGCTTTGGCCCAAGCCCGAGATAAATACCTTTTAACGGATCTCATCTGACGTCAGGAGGCCATCAGTCTAATCACCCAAGCCACCTTTGGGCAAAGCAAGCCAGAGATGTGGACACTGTCCCCTCACCCCCCAACACACCCTCATCAAGCAGGAACCATCCAGCACCCCATCATAAATCATCCATATTGACTTGTGTGCGGTAGGCTGAGATAGACGTCCTGCCAGGGGGAGGAAATTTGAAATGCACGCATCAAAATTTCTTTTTCCTGTGACCCTGGGGAGGACAGGAGGTAAAAAGGGTGGCAGATGCAGGCTATCCAAGCTTGTGTGTTAAGGAAGTGCCAGGATTCAGACTGAGGAAAGAGTTCCCTTTTCATGGAGCAGAGGCCCAGTGCCAACAGTGATGAGGGGATCACCCACCTCTTACGCCACTGGCCCTGGCGCTACAGATTTCTTCTGTCTGAACTGTAGTTAGTGTCTCCATGCACAACTCTCATCAAGGCCTGAGTACGCCATGACCACAGATTAGATTGAGCTCTGGCTCTACTGCTTCCCAGGAAGTCACTGCTCTTTTTGATACTCCACATCCACCCCATTCAATTCCTGTTTAACTACAATATAATCCCATCTCGTGACACTAATCCCCTGGGCAGTGGCAGCAGACTGCCTTTGTATCAGGGTGGAAAATGAAAAACAAAATCTCTCTTCTGCTTCCAGGGGCAATTTGGTGCATGGAGCAGAAAAAAAGAAGAGAGGCCTTGCTGCAGGGAAATGTGAGCGTACAGTGCTTTTTCTTAAAGGTTCTCCCCACCCTTTCCAGGGGTTAACCATGGCAGAGCTGACTTTCTTGCTCTCCCTTATCAGAAGTAGCTGGCATCTGGGCAAATACTTTGTTTTCTTTCAGTGAGGCCTCAATCTCCTTCCACCATTTGTTAATCAAATTTCCATCAGCAATGAGTGTGCACGTCTCCCTCCTGGTGTACAGACTCAAGTTCCCACCGGGACCTGTGTCCAGCATTTTGCTTTTATTCCACATACTCACAGTCCCTCACCTTCCCTCTCTCACACCAGCTGTGAGTTTCTGGAGTTTGCAGATGCCTAGGAAATTCAGAGGCTTCTGTTTTGAATTCCTGAATGTGAGACAGCCCCTGCTGAAAGACCCCAGGCTCCTTCTCCCCATCTCGGATGTGGCCCTGGGTGACCAAGAAGCTGGCGCTGAGAGGACTGGGGTGAGGAGACCCTGCCTTCTTACTTCCGAGTGACACAAACACGTTGGTGAGGCAGTGAAGAAAGTTCCTGGTGTCACTGACTTTAATACTCTGTCCCTGTTCCCATTTTTCAGCTGCTGGGATGTCACAGAGAAGAAAGCTGCATTCCTCCCCATCACTACGGCTCTAGCATACTAATACACTGTTCCAGGCCTCTGAAGTCTTGGTGCTACCAAGACCTGCCAGGCCATAGTATGTGCCAGGCCTGCCCCCGGGATCCTGCATACTCAGAACTCATCTCTGGCCCGCAGTTCCTTGGGGTGCTGCGTCCTGTTTGAGCCAGGCTTGTGTCTCCGGCTTGTGAGCCTGGCTCCGCCACTGTGATCAGGAAGCTCTGAGGATGATCTGCCACTGTGATCAGCCCCCTGACGTTCTCCATCAGGCTGGTCCTGCTCCATAGCCCTCTGCTCCAACAGCTCCTCTGCCTTTACCCGCTCCTGCAGCCATGGAGACAGAGATGATGTGAACCCCTCCCTGCTAGGGTCTTTGTTCTGCTTGCAGGGGCTGACAAGACACATCTTGTCTTTGTTATGTCCATCCAACACCCCCTGAGCCCAATCTCTCTTGCAGGACCCATTGCAGGCTGGCCCCTCCACCAGCTACCTTGCCAGAGGACAACCCCCAGCTGCTGCACTAGGTCCTGCCCCATAGGACAGCCCACAAGCAGTTCCTCAGAGGGATTTGATCTAGCTTGGACGTACTCGTATCCACATCTCCAGCATAGTCCTTTACCTGCTCAGCATGCTCCTTGGAGTGTGTGTACCAGAGAGCAATGCCGCAGCGCCTCCCACGGCTAACTGCCCACACGCCATGGGGGTTCTCTTTGCCAGAGCTGAAGGCCACCAGCCTCCCACACTTAGGATGCACCTCAGCCTGCCAGGAGACAGAGAAGAGACAATGAAGGCAGCAGCCCCCTCCTCTGGGGTATATGGTCATTGTACATACGTTAACATTGCCTCTGGGAACATGAAACAGTGATCTACTAGGCATCCACTGCCAGTCTATGAGCAAGATAGATCTCAAATAGAGACAGAGAGAATCAATGGGACAACCTACATCACAGACACCCACAGACTGCAAGAACCTGCAACATTTCAGCTAGGAAGGAGTTAACCTCTCCTCTGTCTGCTATTTGCCTCAATTTGCCTTTAGCTGTCTCCATTTGAATCTGCCACAGCACCAGCACTGGATTGGTTTTGGAGTGGTGGGATTCAATAAACAACTAGTTTCCTCCTGCCCAGACTAAGTCTCACCCTCAGTACTCCCTCCTTCTTTTGGCCAGTCCCAGACTTACTGTGACAGTCACAGTGTCCATTTCAGTGAAGAACAGGCCCCCACCTTGGAAGTCATCATTGAGGTAGAGAATGCCACTGTGGACAAAAAGAAAGATGGACGGTGAAGCTCTTTCCTCCCAGGTACTTCCCCACACTCCTTGTCAGAGGACGCTGGCACCTGAATGATACCACAGGTTCAAAAAGTGACCAGACCAGTTAACAGGTGGATCCATTTGGTGTTCTTAAACACAGCAGTGCCTAACTCAGGGGAGTCCCCAAGCTGCAGGCCATGGAAGGCTAGGAGATTATGCCAGGGAGTTAGCTCTATGTGCTTGTCCTGGGTTTTTTTTGTTTGTTTTTTTTTTTTTTAATCCTCTGCAGCATGCATCTGCAGCACTGTTGTGACAATGCCCTGGGCTAGACGGACCTTGGTTCTGACCTGGCATGATGTTATGTTTTAAGACTGGAAATAATCCAAAGCCTGGGAGACTGATGAGCAAAGAAAGCCATGTCTTAAGGTCAAGGAATTTCAGGATAACATATGAATGGCCAAAAAGAGGTTTAATACATGCAGAAAAGAAAATTAAAACAAGAAATTTCTTTACTAACTTTAGACAAAAAGAGAAGTAGTGAGGCCACTGTGCAGTGCAGGTGAGACCACAGTCAACTACACAAAAGAATGGGTCACAAACTATTTGAGTTCCTCTTGGTATTCAATTAAGCTGATAGAAATTGTCAGAGGAACAAGAGAGGCTCATTAATGGGACGGGGAGAAAGAAACAGAAATCAACACTATGGCTGCTGAAGCAAAATGTTAAGGACCTAAGGACAGTGAGAGGATTACCTACCCTGAAACCTACAAGGTTATAGCTCTTCTGCCATAGGGTTTTAACAAGACTGTGAAGTCAGGGTGGTAACATGACTGGAGAAAAGCAAGGGTAACTCTCAGACGCATGAAGTGTTGTGGTAATGGTTGAAGCATAAACAGGCCTGTGAGCCTGACCTCATTAGCCTGCAGGGCTTTAGACTCCAGTTCTGAGGAGAAGGATAAATTGAAGGACAAGAGGTAAATGGAAAAAGGTCTTAAAATGTGACATGGGGGTACTAAAACCAGATGGGGCTAGCCACATGATCTTTGACAAAACAGTTGATTTCCCAGGGAAAGACAACATGCTTGATCTCAGCAGTTTGGACTCTGGTAAACAGTACTCAGAATGGTATCACTAGAGAAATTACTAATGAACACAGAGAAGGTGAAGAAGAGCATGTGAACAGCACACACTGACTAGTGCACCACTGGCACTAAAAGGAGTACTGTTTGCCTGGAGGAGGATCACTGGGACCCTCGGGCCCCTGGGCCCAATCCTGTTCAATAGTTTCATTAATAACCATAGCACAAATACACAGAAGAGATCCAGGAAGTTTGGAATATGGGGTCCTCTTTCAAAAGGACACTGGAAGAGCTCAGCCCTTGTGAGTTGGTTGGTCAGTCACAGTTCACTCTGCAAGAGCACAGGAATACTCCTAGAAATAGCTAAGTGACATAGATCCCACATACATTCAAGTAGAAGACAGAGAAGCCCACTGCTCAGGGAGGAATGAGGTGACAGGACAGCTTCCCCACGGGGGGACAGAGATCTAACCACTTACACGACAGAGCCTGGTAACTTTACAATCTGACTATACCAAATCAACATCTACATCAGAAGGGAAATGGACTCGATACTGGAACTCCCTTTAAGTCCAACATCCTTACCATAAGCTGCTCGGAGAAGATTTCTGCTCTGGCTACAGCTACCACTCAAAGAAAAGGCAAGCAAGATTTCTGGATGCCCAGGCATGGGATGGTAAATAGTAGGAATCAATTGTAGTAAACTGACCTCATTTGGCTGCAGTACGCAACAACTGTCACCACCTTTAAAACATATTTCAGGTCCTTTCACACAAGAGTAACAAAACCTACCACAGGCTGGAAAAAAACTCTCACATGGAGTGGAAAAACCCAAAACAAAGTATTGGCAGTGAATCTTGAGAGAGTTGAAGGGAGAGAATAGTCACCAAAGTACACTGACTGCCCAAACAAAGGAAATCCAGGGAGCTTGGTTCTCCCTCTGCTGTAATGCCTCAGAAGACTGTGAAAGACAGAACTTGATTAGAAGAAACAGACTGTGATAAGGACTGGCAGTGGAATGTAGTACTGTGGTAGACCCACATGACAATAATTTGATATCATGGTTCTAGTCCGTGCAGCCTCCCAGCCTTGTTCTGCTCTCCATTAATGCTGGCTGTGAGGAGGAAGAAAGTGCAGATCTTCTTCCCAGCCTAGGGAAGGTGTTTTACACCTTGTTCTGAAGCCACTGAATGCAGCCTTCTGCCTAATGCTACAGTCCAGGCTGGCTTTGAGCCAACAACCCATCACCTGGTTTCTATAAGCTGAACTCACCCTCTGACAGGGCCAGGGAGATGTTCTGAACTCCATATGATCTAATGCAGGTCCCCTTCTTCTCTTACCTGTAGTCCCTGTACACGTAGGCAGGTGGTTCTCTCCAGCACTCTTGCCCCTCAGGATCCAAGAGACAATTGTCAGCATGGACAGGATGGCTAAGATCCATGCGACCTTCCTGTTCCTCTGAAAAGGGAAGTTACAAAAAAAGAATATGGGCATTTTCAGTTTCAAGAAAGACCAGGGCAGAGAGAAAGGGGCACAGGGAGAATAAAGGGAAGAGAGTCTCCTGAGAGCATGTGGCTGGGACTGAGGAGACTCTCCAGGAGACAGGGACTAACAGGGTGGAAGATCCTTTACCATCTACAGCTGTGCGGCATACAAGGTGTGTGAATGAGAAATGGAGTTTCTTTCCAGGAGTAAAATAGGACTCTATGATTTTCCGTGATTTCTCACTGGCCTGCAGAAGCAATTTGGCGTCTCTCCAGTCCACGTCCCCATTCTGGGCCAGCTACAAGTGAAAACCAGGACTGTTAGAATACTTACGTACAAAGACACTAATAACTGATACATGTACACAGTACAGCTAAAGGACCCATGTAAAGTCCTGTGGTCACACATGTAAGAAAATAACATGTTTTCTCATGTAAATATAAGTCAGGAGTATACCTGTACAGCACAGCATTTCCTTCTACTCAGAACATGAAGCCACATCTGGAATGCAGCATCATTTTGAGTCATGCAGTACACAAGGGACACTAGCAAACTGGAGTGAGTCTTCAGTGAAGGCTCTTAAGATGGCAGGGTTGTTGGAGCACAAGACTTAGAAAAAGAGGCTGCAAGAGCTGGGTTTCTTCAGCCTAGAGAAGGCCAAAGGAGGATCTAACTACAGTCTCCTGTCAGCTAAAAGGGGGTTACACATAAGACAGTCTGTTCTCAGAGCAGCACACCGAAGAGCCAAGAGGCAACAGGCAAAAACTGCAGCAACGCAAATTTTGGCTGGATATAAAGAAAAATTTCATCCTCCTGAGAGTGGCACAGCACTGAAACAGGTGCACAGAGAGGCTGGGGAATCTCCACCCTTGGAGACGTTCAGGACTTGCCTGCGCAAAGCCTTGAAGGATCTCATCTGCTTTGGAATTAGCCATGCTGTGAGCAGGCAGTTGGACTAGAGATCTCCA
The DNA here is from genome assembly GCF_949628215.1 of Phalacrocorax aristotelis. Classification (NCBI taxonomy): domain Eukaryota; kingdom Metazoa; phylum Chordata; class Aves; order Suliformes; family Phalacrocoracidae; genus Phalacrocorax; species Phalacrocorax aristotelis. The sequence continues at coordinate 132,717,856 of NC_134276.1, read as the reverse complement.
GGGGCTCTTTCCACCTTAATTTATTCTCCAATTCTAAGCTAAGCATGTCCGTAAGACTATTGCACAGGGACAAGTGGCGATCCTGAAACCCTGTCTCACAGGAGAAAGAGCCCTTGTCAAGTCCTCCATGTACAATGTGCCTCAACAAGATCGTGGAGGAAGAGAGTCAGGGGAGAGATTGTACATGTGCTTGTGAGGAAGATAACACACCCATGACGCCATCCAGAGTGCACTTCACAGAGAAAAATGCTCAGTTGGCAAACACTCCTTCTGGACAATCAAGAAGGTGGCAGGCTCACAGAGCCACTTACCTGCATGGCCTTCAAAATGGTTAACCCTTCAAATCTCTCATGTGGGGTGTGAGGTGACCGTCTTGCCCGGTAGCCATCTCCTGCTTCTCCTGCTGCCTGGAATAGAAGGACACAGATGACACACTGCTGCCATTTCTCCACCTTGGAAATGTTATAACCCTGCCTGCTGAAGAGGAAAGTACACATACAGGAGCTCCTACAAGACCCAGGCCTCACCTTTGTCAGCCGGAGAAGGTCCTTACATTCACTCTCAGTCAGCACTCTGTCGAACACAACCCTCTGGGTTCCATTCATCTGGCGGGAATCCATCGTGACAGCAATACCCTCAAAAGGCAAAGGACCTTTTGAGAAGGAAGTACAGATAGGCATGAGCAAGGTTTGGACAAGAAGCCCTCAGACACCAACCCCCAGCCTGGATAAGGAAGTGGAGAGACACTATACATTCTCTGAGAAGACAGGACAGTTCCCCAGAAGTGCCCATTCCTCGCAGACCTGGGCCACTTGCACCCCTCACATGCTTCAGGGGAACCAGAGCATCAGCTGGGGAAGCTGGCCTACAGCGAGTGCTTCAGGAGCCAGCAGAAACTTGGGGCTTGCTAGGAGAGCAGCAGGGAGCTGGGGAAAGTTGAGTACACTGTGGATCGCAGCAGCAGAACAGGTCCAGCCTACTGGGATGAGGCTCTGGAGAAAAGAAGCAGGTAAACACCTCCATCAACCCTTTCACCAACACCTCCATCAATCCTTTCGATCACACATCTTTCCCCAGAATTATCTCCAGTGAATCTTTCTTTCTTCAGCCCCAAAGAGAAGCAATGGGTATTAGTTGGTGATTTGATCGTTTGATCTTTAGCTTTTTTTCCCCGCCCCCCTCTGACCTCTGGATAGTCATGAATGCCGAGGCACTCAGACCCTCAGGATGATCTGGTCTCCCATGTGTCATAACAGAGAACCACTTGGGGTCACTTCAAGCAAAGACTCCAGGACAGGGCCCTGCAAGAGGCTGTGTGTCCACACATAAGAACAGAGGACCGGCAAGAACATGGGACTCTGCACTGCAGTCTATAGTATTCAGCCACAAACCATTTGGACTTATGTTTTTCAGGGAGAGACTTGCCCAAGCTGAATAATCTGTTTCCAGCTTCCATTCCCCACCCCTCTCTCCTTGTCCCCTTCAGAAAAATGTTGTTTGAAGTTGGGCTGGTGGAGTTCAACCAGGTTTCGTGTAGACACTCCTGCCACACTGAACAGGGATCTGCACGTCCACAGGCTTGTCTCGTATTCAGGCACCACTGCTCTCAGCTTCTCCAGCCACAGTGCTCTTTGAGTTCCCATCCCAGAGATGTACACAGTGAGATTTTGCAAGATTACACATGCATCAAAGAGGGAGAAAAGAAACAGTGAGAAGACTTGCTGAGCCATTCGAGTCAGTCTGCAACTATGCTAGCATTCAAATGTCTGAGGACAGAAGAAAAGACAGCACTTAGCCTGACTAAGCCTGGCTGACTGCATCCAAGTCCTTCTTCAAGCTCTTTTACTCACCCCTCTTCTCCCTCTCTTCCACATCCAGACTTTCCTGCTTTTCCTTCTCCTGATCCTCTCTCGGGAGCAAGGCAAAAAACAGAGACCAGGGCTGTCAGTACAGAGCTATGCCTAACCCTCCTCTGTTGCAGCATTTCACACCCTTCCAGTTCCTGTTTTGCCCATTCCTCAGTAGTACTATTCCTTGTACCACCCCAACAGTCCAACCCCATCTCCTACTTCCAACACTTATATTTCAGTCCTAGTTGACTTGGTCAACCTTACCTGTGTTTCTCCTTTAGGTTTTCAGGAATCAGCTCATCTGGAGTCCAAAGATCCTGTAGGAACAAATGCAGACTGTTCAGTACACAACAAACCTATCCCACATTGGATCATGTCAAACAGCCAGGTCCTTGTCCTGCTTCTCCAGTGAATATCAGACCAATGTTTCTGGCCTGCTTCTGACAACAGCCAGATTGGGCTAATGCATATGGTTACAGCAGAAATTTCAAACTAACTTCAGTCCTGGAGCAGCAGAAAGGCCTTAAAGATCCACCTTGTAAGGACCTGGGGGTCCTTCTCATCAGCACCTGATCTTTTCTGCATCATGTGCTACCGAATTGAATTCTGGTAACTGTCTTGGTGAAATCAGTGCAGAAAGATTAAGATGTCATTACTCACAGGGTCATCAAAAGTTCCTCCTAGATGCTCCACTGCATAATAAATCAACTTCTTCTCCATCAAGGATCTCTGCACATAATGTTGAATACTCTAAGGAAGCAAAGAGGCTGTCAAACAATGACCCCACAAAAGATAATCCCATCCCTGTCCAGGGCAGAAAACTGCCCCAACACACTGCTGTGCACTACAGAAGCCCGGTCTGTCCTGAAGGGACCCTGCCTCATACAGACTATAGGTAAACTCAGGCTCCAGTTTCTTCAGTCCTAGGCTTGGCACACATCTGCAGTGAAACACATTTCCCTTTTTGTCTCCTGGACTATGATCCTGTCATATGAGACAGGGGACAGGAACAAAGCGCAGACCTGGGGTTGTAACTACCTCTCTAGCTGTGACAGCTGTGTCCTCTCCCAGTTCTGTGTGATACTGTTTCATTTTCTCCAACATTGGCTCATCCGTGGGATAGAAGAGCAAGTAGGAAGCAGCACATTCAGCAGCCAGTGCCTGGTTCCCAGCTTGGGCAGGGACAGAACAGGAAAAACAGATATGTCACCGAAATACTTGATGTTAGCAGAAAATGTGTATAGGCCAGCAGCACCCAATGCCCCAGTCAGGAGGCCTTACACTGAGTACACATCAATCCCTGCCTAGTTGGGCCTCTACCCAACGATGGGCAGAGTATACAAGGAATGAGCCTGGTGAAGAATGGGTCCAATTTCAATACTTATTGGGAGCTTGTTCAGAGGAGACAAAAATAGTATATATTCGGAAGAAAGACAATCCCACCTCCCTCACCCAAAAGACATAATGCGTGTCTGTGCTCTGGAGGCTTCTCTGAGTTACAAGTTTTACCAATGGTCTAACAGAGGAGATGAGAGTTGCATCAGTGTGGGAAGGAGAAGAGGTATCCAAGAGAAGAGCTGAGGGATGTGTGAAACTGAGAAGGTGACAGGATGACCAGTGTCATGACAGGCCATCAGTTCAGCAAGGGTAGGCAGGGCTGACTCAGAAGTAACACCACTGTTGAGATGAGATGCATGCACATGCTCTAGATTGGAAGCGGGGGCCTGATCTGGAGCCACAAACTGAAAAGAAGGGTATAAAATACATAGCAGATAGTTGGAGCAAGGACTTGAAATGAAGAGTGCTGGAGGAAAGAAGTGGGAACAGCCACACATTACAGAAGACATGCAAGGAGACTGAAGTGGACCACAAGGGACCTCTCCCAAGGTGGCCACAGGCTTGAGCAAAAGAAAAGAGGTTCTTGGAAGAGTTGCGGAGCAGACATGGGGGGAGAGAAGTAAAGCTCAGGTTAGTGTGCCACTTCTCCCCATTACATGCTGCCCGCAGCTCCAGAGGTAAAAGGTAAACTTAGGGGTGCCACAGCATAACCCACTGGGTTGTGGCTCTGCTCACCTTGATCATAGGCAAATTGCAGTAAATCAAGATGAGATGGTATGAAATCTTCCGTGGCAGAAATCCGCCCAGGCTTTGTGGCAATTTCAAGGACGCACTGCTGTCTGCACTTCAAAACCTGAATATAATGGGCTGCAAGAAAGAGGAGCAAGAAAGGGCAGTAGCTCACACTTCTTCCAGACAGGAGTGCTGGGAAATGAGGCATGTCCAATGTGGGGAGCATGGCCTTCCTACTCAACCCTCTGTGCCTCTAACGCTACCTGCAATGGCTTCGTACAGGCCAGGTTGCATCTCCTCCTCCTCCTCGTCCTCATCCTCCAAAGGCCCTTCACACAGGGCACGACATTCTTCCAGTGCTGACAGTGCCTCTGTGAGTGACTCCTCCAGCCTGGCCGCAGCCTGTAGGTACTCATCTGCATTGTAATGCCGCACCCCAGCTTCATATGCTTCCTGCAAAGGACAGATCCAGGTCCCTATGCAGTGTGGGTGACACCAAAGGACACCCTGAGACTCTGGGTCACTCACAGGGTAGTGCTGACATCTAGGGGCCTGCCTGATCATGCACAGCCCACCATGCAGTGACAGCAAATCTTCTGGATTTAAGCCAAACAGACTTCTCCAAGGCTCTGCAGCCTGCCACAACTGTCATCAGAAAGTCTCTCTGTTGCACTTGCAATGGTTTGTCTCCCTGAAGAGGAGGTTTCAGGGAGACCTTCTTGCAGCCTTTCAAATATAAAAGGGGCTTATAAGAAAGACTGAGGGAGGCTTTTGACCAAGGCCTGTTGTGACAGGACAAGGGGCAACGGTTTTAAACTGAAAGAGGGTAGATTTAGATTGGAGATAAGAAGGACGTTTCTTATGATGGGGGTGGTGAGATACTGGAGCAGGCTGCCCAGAGAAGTTGTGGATGCCCCATTCCTGGAAGTGTTCAAGGCCTGGTTGGACGGGACTTTGAGCAACCTCATCTCTTGAAAGATGTCCCTGCCCATGGCAGGGGATTGGACTAAATGATATTTAAAGGTCCCTTCCAGCCCAAACCATTCTGTGACTCCATATACGGTGGCCCTGCCCCAAGCCACGGCCCTTGCGTGGGAACAGACCGGGGTCCCTGACTGGTCCCTAGGATGGGATAAGAGCTGCTGATGCCTGGCTCTGCATCAAACCCTCACCCAGTGTGGCATGGCCTCCAGGTCACGAAAGTTGTCCGACTTCACCCCTGACATACGACGGTACTTCTCTATGTCCTCCCGCATTTGGAGGTGCTGGGGATTAGCGACGAAGAAGGTGTGAGCAGCAGACACGGCCTGATCCAGCTTCTTCAGCTGTGGAGAAAAGGCAGTGGTGCTTGTCACACTCCTGCGGGCCCCACTTCTTTTCACACCCTGCTTCTCCTCACACCCCAGCTGCCCCCTGGACTCACCCACCAGGCGCCTGTGCCCAGCAGCCCGTGTCCCGGGCTAGCAAGCCCTAGCCCAGCGCCCCCTCAGCCGCCCAGAGCCCTCCGGGAGAGCCGCGCAGAGGTAGCACCCTACCCGTGCCACCGGGACCCTCGGGGTTGCCCGGGGGCGGCGACTGGGGAAAGCCCACACCGGGGGTCCCTGGGCGCCTCCGGGGCCGGTCCCCACCTGGAAGAAGGCCACCTGGAGGTAGTTGTAGGGCTCCCTCTGGTCGAAGTCCCGGCGGATGGCCCGGCTGGCGCGGTAGGCGGAGGGCGCGGCGCCCAGCCGGCGCCCCAGGCAGTACTGCAGGCAGTCGGCGCGCTGCAGCACCCGGCCGAAGAGGGCGGCCTCCCAGGGCCCGGTCCCCAGCGGCCCGCCGAGGAAGGCCGCCTCCCGGCAGCAGGCGGTGCGGCAGGCGCGGCGGGCCGCCCGCAGCCCCGCATAGCTGTGGAGGGCTCGCTGCAGCAGCTCAGCCGCCCGCCCCCAGTCCCGGGCAAAGTACGCTCGCACCCCGTCCGCGTACAGCAGGTCGTAGGGGACCAGGCGGCCTGGCGACGTGGCGGTGGCGGTGGCGAGGAGGAGGAGGCAGAGCAGGGAAGCCATGGCCGAGCCGCCTGGGATGGGGAGGAGGAGAGAGGGTCCGGCGCGGGCAGGCGTCCTGGCAGGCCCCAGGATAGGCCCACCCAGGGGGCCGGGCCGGGGCCGCGGTGGGCGGGCAGCGCGGCGGTCCGGTGGGGGTGCGGGGAGGGGGCGGCTACCGGGGGCGAGGCCCCTCCCGTCCCCACGTCCGTCCCCCCAGGGGAGTGGGTCCTGCTGCGCCCGCTGAGGCCCGCCGCCGCTTCGTGGGCGCCGGGACCAGCCCGGCGCTGTCCCTGCGCGGGCCTGCAGAGCCCCGGCACCACCTTGTCTGAAGTGGTCCGTCGTCCCGGCGTCCGCCGAGCATCCCCCAGTGCTAACGATCCCTCGGGTGCGGGTCACCCAGATCCCTCCAACGAGCTGTCTCGTGAGAGACCTTATGGTTAATCTATCAGCATCCATGCCGGGAACAAGGCATGCTTTGGTAGTTCATAGACCAAGTCCCATCACACTGAGAAGCACTTCATCCCCTATCTCCCCAGCCCCTCCAATGCAGCCCATGGCTGGAACACCAGCCAGCACTGGGCAGGAGACAGTCCATCTCCCACATGCTACCGCCACACCTCCCTTCCAAGAGCTTTGTGCAAGGCAAGAGCCTGCTCCCGACCTCGCCACCCCCAGCTTTGACAGCATGGGCAGTCAGGGGGCTTCCCTCTGGAAGGCTCTATCAGCTTTCCCAGTTGGGTGAGAAGTTTGGGACATTGTGTTTCGTGCAACATTTGCACTGGAAACAACAGTTTGCACCAGTGAAATAAAACGTTACGGTCAGGGTCTTTTTGGAGGGCGTTTTAATGATTTTCAAGCCTGGGGCTGCCTCAAAGCAATACCTTCTGCTAAGCGGTACTAGAAAGCACAGAGGCCCCTCCTGCTTAGCTGTAGACAGTCTAAGTCTCCCCTGAAATGGACAGGAAAACTTCCACGGACTTCAGTTTCCCATGACAACTCCTCTATGGTCTTCGTTCCTTTCCCTGGGCTGCTAAGCATCTGCTGCCTTCCAGTTGCACTGACAAGAAAGGGATGCAGAGGGAGGAAAGGAGCCTCACATGTTCCCCATTTCCCTTCCAGAAGCCTGTGAAGCTTCATTAAACATTGCACCAGTCATTTTGTTTCTATGGAAACAAAATTATTACTAATATATTATTTTAAAAACAGACACACGATTGACACTCCAAATATAGAATTTTAATACCATTCTGCGCCTGCCTTGTCTCTTAGGGCAGGGCGGATGCGAGGGTGGAGTTCACAAAGGGACGGGACTGGCGAGGGTGCCAAGTGGCAGTGGCAGCAGTGGGTGCGTTTGTAACCTGAGAGCAGGCCCAGGCTGTCCATCTGTCCTTCGAGCTCCCTTCTGCAGGTCTGTCCCACTTCTTTTTCCCCCATCAGCGTGGGGTGCCGTGTTTCCTGCCTGCTGGCGAGAAAGATGAGAATGCAAGTTAGTGATCGGGTCCCGGGACAAAGGGAACACTTTAAGTTTTATTTAAAAATCGTGATGGCACTGAATGTTCTTGATGCTGTCGCTCATAGTTTGGGGTCCTGGAAGGTCTCTGCCTCGCAGGCCTCAAGGGTCCTTTCACATGGTGCCTGCTCTTCATCCTGCAGATGCCAGGCTCCGTTGCCAGTCAAGGAACAGCGCCGGGGCCGGTTGGCGTTCTCCTCTTCTCTGCTGCCAAGGGAGAGGCGGCGATCTCGGCGTGATGCGAGCGGGAGACGGGAGTGCCGTGGGCTGCAGGCTGGGGTGGGTTGTGGTGTCTCGTCAATGAACATGGTGATCTCATCTCGGAAGAAGCAGGCGTTGGAGCTGGAGGCCCGGGGCATCAGCCCCCCCTCCAAAAACTGCCGTAGGGTCGTCAGCTCATCTTCTGGGGGCTGCCGGCAGTGCTGGTAGTCATGCAGCTGAGGAGGCAAGAAGCCAGGGCCTCCAGGCTTGCGGGGCGTGGAAATGCGGATGTCGTCAGATGAAGACCACTTGTGTAGGAAGGATGGAGCAGAGCGGTGGGCGGAGAAGATGTTAGTCTCATCATGTGACATTCTCCGGGAGATAGGGACCTGGAAAACAGAGAACGAGGCAGGTGATGGAAGACTTGAAGAGACAGGAGGGGAGCAGCTGAGGCTTTCTCAGAGAAGAGAGTCAAGAGGACACGAAAGCGTGGGAGACTGTTAGGAAAGGAAGTGGGTTGTGGGGCTGCCCCTGCTAGCTCTCAGCTCACCTGCAGGTAGTGCACCTTGTCCTGGGGCAACAACATGTGGTGCATGGGTAGCAGCTTGATGTCCCGGGAGTCCCGCTTCACAGCTGCAGCACCATTTGCATCAAATCTCACTTTGCAGATCCTGCCATCACCATAATCATCACATACACCATCTGTTGGCAAAGAGAACGGCAGTCAACATTTTGCAGCCAGAAGAGGAGTGTTATTAGGGCACCTGGACGCCATCCTAATGCTTGTCTGACTTCTGCCATCCTGCTTGCAGCCCTCAGGGCTCACCTCTGAACAAGGACCTCATCTTTCTGCTTGCAGCAGCACTAGAGCACCCAGAGACTGCCTTGTTTCTTCTGTCTTGCTTTTGAATCACTCACTGCCAGAACTTGGACCTTTGGAGCAGTGAGCTGGGCTGAAGCCCAGCATGTCACTTTCACTGTGGTTTGGCAGCTGTACATATCGTCTCTACTTTTGCATCTACTGTGAAGGATGTTGCACGAATTTTTCCTGGATGCCAGTGAGCCCTAAGACAGCCAGTGAGTGGCAGAGCCTTCTCCAGAATAAATTTTCTCATGGTTGCTGACTCCAAGCTATAACACGAATCCCACTTAGCCACCCACACAACTACGCCTAGTGTCATCAGGTCCTCCTCCCAACGCGGACCTCTCTTTCCTCTGTAATCTTTTGGGGAGGGGGTTAGTGAATAACAGTGACTGTGGGGTGGTGAGGAGCTTACCATCATCTCCATCTTCCTCAGACATGATAGCCACACACTGCTCCCACACGGTGCGGAGATCTGCTCGGTAGCGTTCACAGGACCATATGAAGGAGGGGAGCAGCAGGGTCTGCACCATGGAGCACCAGAGCACAGCCAGGACCATCCAGGTGGGGGCCGTATCATAGCGCAGGCTAAAAAAGCTCACGACCTTCGAGGCAAGACAGAGAAACAATGCTGAGAAAGAAGACAGAAGTGGAGATCAAGGGAGAAAGATAATGAGAGTCAATTCTGTAGTAGAACATAATCTGTCTATAAAGGATTCATCAAGTAATACCCCATGCCACTTTGAAAAACTCTTCCTGGGGTGTTGCCCCAAGTTTGCTAGGCCATATTCTAAGTTGTCATATCACTAGCATGAGACCTGGTGTTAGCACCACTTCTTCCCTGTGCTTATTATGAGCTGGAGTTAAATAGGTGCTAACAAAGGACACAGCCGCTTGAAAAAAAAAAAAGAGCTGTGACTAGCCTCTGTTCTCCTAATGGTTCCCTTTGAGAACTTTCCCAGCTCTCCAGTTTTGCAGGGAATCAACCAGCCAGCCAAAACCTGAATGCTGTCTACGATCATACAAGCAGAAGGAAGATGAAAACTATCTGCAACAGCTTTTAAAGTTGGTGTATCAGTTCTCCAGAAGGAGACAGGAGAAATACAAACATCATTGTTTCTGCAGAGGTAGATCCCCCTGTAAGTTTGCAGAATAATTTCCTCTCCTCTTAGCCACTTAAAACTTTCACAGTGGTTTTAGCTGTGTGGCACGTATTCCCCAGGCTTAGAGTTGTCTTAAGAAAATGCTGCTGCGGAACGATGACACAATTACTGCAATCTTTTTAAAACCAGCCCTCAGAATAACACAGATTCCGATGTGGAAACTCTGTGGCTGGTGGAAAGAAGACAGAGTGTCTTCTCTAAAGCTTGAGAGAAACAGAAATCTAGTCTAACTGCAGACTCTGAAGGGAAAGGGAGAACTCGTTGCTTACCAGGATAGGCACCCCAGTGAGCGTGTCATACAGGAAGACAATAGCGCTGATGAGGTTGGTCATCTGCAGGGAGGTCTTGGCTGACTCAGAGCCATCCAGTGAAGACCTCCTTTTGCCTCGTACATCCTCCACTACAATGGCTGGCACATTGAAAGTGGTGTGTGCTGATGAAGAGCAGGATGACGCTTCCTCTGCCCTCTGATGGTGGCACCGCCGGCGTCTTCTGTGTGCCCACAGGGTCTGGTAGAAAGTGATACCCACACACACCAAGCCCATGACGATTCCTCCGAGCAGCAGGAGGCTAAAGCAGACACCAAAGCCCAGCCCTATCTTGCTGACAATGAACTGGCAGCCACGGGCATAGTAGCGCTCGCCGTTGTTGTGCCAGCCAATGGAGGGCAGGGTGGAGAGGATGAATGATACCATCCAGATACCCATGACCGCGTGCAGAGCCTGCTTCTTGGCATTGCTCAGCCGGTAGTTGACTGGCCATCTCACCATCCACATCCGGTGGTAGGAAAGGGAGGCCACTGTGAAGCAGGTGGCCAGCGCCAAGGTATAGTATGTGGAGACAAAGACCTTGCAGATGCTTTCGTTCCAGTCGTAGTCAGAGGACTCACGCCGCAGCTGCACCACAGCATAGGTGGTGAGGGGTACTGCTGCCATGAGGATGTGGGTCCCAGCAAGGAAGCATAGCAGCAGCTCCAGGGGCTTGTGTTTCTGCTGTTTGGCCGTGATGCTGAGGATAATCCAAGAGTTGGCCAACAGTGCTAACATCCCACATGCCAGCCACCACAGTGAGTTGTTGTGCAAGGTGGACTCTGATTCAGAGTCCCCCATGCTGCCACCCCTGCTAAGTTGCACCCTGTCCCTGCTGCTGGGATTTTGTAAGAGGGTGAGTGGGACTCCACGCTGGAGGAGCCACGTCCCTCCTCATCTGCTGCTGCTGCAATGTGAGGTGTACGCACGCTGGAGGGGTTCCTCAAGGCATTGCCACCAGGTGCTAGGCGGAACAGCTGTCAACTCTGTCTCACTTTCAGTCCTCCCTTCCCCTTCTGCTTGTTTATATTTCTTTTCCTTGTTCTAACTTTTCCACCTTTTTCCCTTGTTCTCTCTCTTTTTCTTTCTTCCACCTTCTTTCTCTCTCTTTCTCATGAACGCTTGCCAGTGCTTCTTCCCTCACTCGCTTGGGCTCACTTTTTTTTTTCCTCCCCATCTATTTCATCCCCCTCCTCCACTCTTCCCCCAAAGAAAAATCTCTCCTTACTTCATGTGCCCAACAGGCACCTTCTGTCTCAGGGACCACCTTCTGCTGGGACTGGTGAAGGCCACACGCAAACAGGGATTGCTGGGGAGTCCAATCAGTTTGGTAGTAGCAGGCGCCTGCTGCCCAGCGTCCTAGTGAATGAGGAGCTAGCCAAGAGTTTCAGAGAAGATGGGAGGCAGGACAAAGGTCCCGCGGAAATGGTGAGGCTGGTGTATATACCGTGTGTAATCCCCCTCTCACCAAATGCCACGCTCGTCGCCAGGTAGAGTTTTCTGCCAAAGGCTGTCAGAGAGCCATCAGCGGAGAGTGAAGGGTGAGGAACAAAATTCAGAGGGTTCCCTGTCCAAGACCTCACGGCACCCTCACTACATTGTCCTTTTTGCTGTTCTCCAGGGCTCAGCCTGCTCTTTCAAGATTCCTGCACAGCACAGGGCAGAGCTGGCAAACAATAAGGAGATGGCAGGGAGGGGAAGATCCTTTTCAAAGGTTCCCTTGGAGATTCAGGGCACGAGGTTTGCTGTAAAAGATAAAAAAGAGAAAAAGTAATTTAACATCATTCTATCTCCCTAGATCTCTCTCTTTCCTTGCCCACACAAACACCTGGTCATGATTTAGGCTATGGAGAACACTCCTTGTGTCTTTCAGTGAACAGAAGAGCCAGATCTGCACCAGTCCCTACATAGCTCAGGCTGGACTCTGGCCCCCAGCAACTCCTTCTAGTGCTGCTGAGACACCCTGTGCTCCTGCTCTTCCAGTCTGAGGTTCTCAACGCAAAGCATTATGAATACCATTTCTGTAATGGAAGACCTGATTCACATCGCTCCCTGCCATGCAGGTCCTGCCCTCTGTACACACCCGCTCCGACACCCCTCACTCCTGACGTACAGCTCCCACAGCTCTGCCAGTCTTTGGACCTCAGCTTTTTTCTGCCAGTGCTCTGCCGCTCTCGTCCCGTCTCATCCACAGGTACACGCAACCACTCCAGCAATACCCTGCCATTCTGCAGTCTTGAAGCTCGAGTCTTTCGGCCACATGCCTCACCCTCCTAGCACATTTCTGCTAGAGCAACTCTGGTCTCCAGACACCCCATGGCTCCAAACCTAGTGAACGAAGACTGCTAACCTAGTCCTGAGACTACTCACCTTTGCCAGTGCCCCCTGGTCCTACCAGCTCAGACCCCCTCTCCTGTCTTAATCTAGAGGCGATGCCCAAGCAGTATATTGCAGGAAGGTATAGGCCTGCTCTGTGCCTTGACTGGAGCAGATGTAAACTTAATCTTTCTGTGGAGGACCAGTGGCCCCCCAGTCTGAGCTAGTGGCTCAGTTCCCACCCCTCCCCTTGCTACTGCTTCTCTGTGTTTTCTCACCCTCTCTGTAACCACCTGAGGCTTTTCCTCTGATCCTCCCTGCTTGGAGCAGTTTGCCATGACTGGACTGGTGATGCCCTGTTCTGCCCTGGTTCATCTTTCTTCCCCCGTTGCCATCACTCCTGCAGTTAGGCCTGCGGCCTCTGGAGACAGTTACGAAGCTAGCCGGCCCTGATAATCCCAGCGGAACGAATTTCCTTGCAACACCTCCTTCTGCTGTCCTTCCAACCCTGCTTGTTCTGCTGGCCCACGCTGTTCCCTCAATGAGGCAGGAACCCTGCCACCTCTGCTGGCTTTGGGGCCAAATTCTGCTCTGAGCTGCGGTCCTCCCACTCCCAGAGATGGGAGAGCCCCGGAGCTGATGCAGGATGCCCAGGTTAGGGAAACCCATCCTCACCTCGCCCAGCTCCCCGGCCACAGCCCCCCGCTTCATCCCACCACCCATCCCGCCAGCGGGGAGAGGAGAGACTCCCGGGGCTGGTGACTCAGGGGCAGGCAAAGGCGGGGGGGTCTGACCCAGAATAATTGCAAAGAAGAGCGGAGGAACCCAGGCTGCCGGGGGATGCAGCCGGCCGGCCCGGGGCCGAGGTGCGGCGCTGCCCCCGCCGCCCCCTCCCTTTGCCCGCCGCCCGGCAGCGCGGATACGGCCGCAACGGCCAGAGGGGCGGAGGGGGGGCCGGGCAGGGCCGCCCCGAGCCTCGCCGGGTGGCGGCGGAGCGACGCGAAGCCGTGCGGCTAGGGCAGGGCAGGGCAGGGCAGGGCAGGGCTGGGCTGGGCTGGGCTGGGCGGTGGCTGGGGCCGCGGAGCCCACGGGGCGCCCCGGGGCGCGGCTGTGACCGGCGGCGGCGCCGCCGCCCTGCGCGCGGCGGAGCGGGGGCCGGCGGCGGCGGCGGCGGGGGCCGACCGCGGCAGCGGCGGGGGCCGGAGGGACCCATCTTACCTCTCGCCGGAGCAAGCGCTGCCATGGCGACGGGCGCCCCGCGCGGCTGTGCGCGCCTCCGCCCGGCTGTGCCGGCCCCCGGCCCCCGCCGCCGCAGCGGACGCCGCAGGCAGCCGCCCCGGCCCCACGCTCCGGCCATCCGCCAGGCGGGGCGACGGCGAGGGGCGAGGGGCGGGGAGCGTCGGCGGGAGCACCGCCGGGCCGAGCAGCCAGGGGGCGGGCCGGCCGACCGGGCGCGGGAGCCACGGCCCCGGCCCCGGCCCCAGCCCCGGCTCCTCCCGGCGGCGGTCCCGGCGGGCGCGGGCTGAGGGGACAGGCTGTGCCGGGGTACAAGCGGTTGCCGAAGCTGATCTTGGCCAGAGCTCAGCTCCAGGGGCTGCTGCTGCCGGGTCCCGGCCGGCTCACTCTTGTATGCATCCCTTCCCCCCCACGGGGCAAGCCTGGCCGCCCCCAGGAATACGAGTTGCGGGACGAGAAGGTGCCGGGTTCCCATTCCCAAAGCAAGAGGCTTATGAGGAGGCACCCAGGCCGTCAGAGATGTCGGGAGGATGGATGTTGACATGAGGGGAAAGACAAAGCTAGTGCTAACAGAGGGCCTGCAAGGGTTCCTTGGAGAGCAGGGTGCCCAGGACACTTGCTGCCCAGGGTGAGCCGTGGTAGCAGAGCCGACTCAGTTTGCTCAGCTGCTGTGATGGCCTCTTCCATCACCAGCCAGCAATATGGTCCCGTGAACAGGGAAAGGGGAAGAGAGGGAAGGCGACAGAGCAGGAGTAGTGCTCAGAGGAATGGGTTGGACATGTCAGAGGGGTAAAGCTCCTCCTCCGGCTGTATCACCTCAGTGAGGGCAAACCTGCCTAGAAAGTCTTCACAAGACAACAGGCATCTGATTTTCCTGTTATTGTCTTGCTGCTGAAGTTAAGTCACCAACACCTTCCTTGTCTTTATTCCTTTTAGGAACGGATGTCTGCCAAAATCTCCACACCCCTTTCCTCCCTCAAAACTGGGATGGGATGGGAGTTCATGTTTCTTGACAGTTAGGGTGCAGTTGCATTAGCACCTCAATTTGGAGCTGGAGAACGTGAACAATTTAGGTGAAAGTACTTGCAAGATCTGCAGCAAATATGCTCTGAGAACTATGAGAATTCAGCTTTGCTGTGGGCTAGGGTTAGTCTGAAGTAAGCCCCCAGGCATTTACAGTGTGGCTACTAAGTCCTCAGCATCACAGAATCACAGAATGGTAGGGGTTGGAAGGGACCTCTGGAGATCATCTTGTCCAACCCCCCTGCGTGAGCAGGCACACCTAGAGGGGGGTGGGACACAACACGACGATGGACAGGACTGCGTCCAGGTGGGTTTTGAATGTCTCCAGGGAAGAAGAGTCCTCGACTTCTCTGGGCAGCCTGTTCCAGTGTTCTGCCACCCTCACGGTAAAGAAATTTGTTCTCATATTGAGGTGGAACTTCCTGTGTTCCAGCTTGTGCCCATTGCCCCTTGTCCTGTAATTGGGCACCACTGAAAAGAGCCCGGTCCCATCCTCTTGACACCTGCCCTTCAGATATATATAAGTATTGATAAGATCCCCCCTCAGTCTTCTCTTCTCCAGGCTGAACAAACCCAGGTCTCTCAGCCTTTCCTTATAAGGGAGATGCTCCAGCTGTTTTCTTCTACAGATCTGCTCCTGCTGCGTCACCCTCTTTGCTAGTTTACCCGACCCTACAGATCCAGGCTCTGCTCAGCTTTATCACCCCTTCTGACAGGGCAGATTTCATACATCATTCTAAATATCATCTGAGGTGATCCCAAGTGCCTTGGATACCAAGGAATTTCATCTGAGGTTTGTATGGTCAGCAGGAGAGACTCCTCAGTAAGAAAGCTGGAGGTACTGCTGGTTCTTAGGTCCAGGGCACCAGCAAAGGCAGATCTAAAGGTATCAAAGAGATCGTCTCTGAGACAAGACCTGTTTGCATTGCACTGGCTGTTGTGAGTGGGGCCTGTCTTAGAGACAGTGAGTAGAATCAGGAACCACCAGAATAGATCTGGCTTTGTGTCAGGTGGGTGATAAGAGATTTTTGAGGAAGGTGGGTTGTGCCGATGCTGCTGTGCTCTGGCTATTCTTTGGCATGCAGGAGGTGCCACAGTGGAACAGCCCCAAGGTGGTTCATCTCAGTGGTCAGTACAGCAATGTCAGAAGCCAGAGACATGAGAAGGGATGGTATGGCCCTCCTCAATCATTCCTTTTCAACTTCTATTGTACGTGGGAGGTTTGTGCCTTGAAGTAAGAAGGCCTATATCCACAAATGTAAACATTTGTGGAGCTCCAATCGTGTCATTTGTATGAATAACTTAATGTGATAACTTCCACATTACCATCCTCTTCTGATTCAGAAGTTGAGTCTCCTTAGTGTGAGTTGCTAGCCTCGCTGCGTGGGTGAATAAATCCTCTTGTTATCTCAGAGAAACAGCAAACCAAGCTTCTGGCGCTTTCTGTGCTGCTTGCCTGCCTCAGCTCCTCTTGGGTAGGGACATCCTGCAGCCCAGCATCTCTTCATGGCTTGAGATACACCTGCCAGAGATTGGTGAGCAGAGCTGGATGGGGACAAGTCCTCCTATCCTGAGGAGGCTTCTTGTGTTTGCAAACGTGGCTGGGTTCTTAGTTTGAATGAAAGCTCAAAACTGAAGATTTACTGTGAAGTGGAATGCACTCTGTGCAAAGGAGAAAAGCATTTACCCTAGGGCTGTCATACTCCCAAGCAGATGCTCATCCATCCATCTATCTACCTCAACTAAATGGATTTCAAAGACTCTCTTTATTTGCCCAGGATTTCCAGACACCTGGTTTCACTGGTTTTGATAAGTGGTGAGTCGCAACTGCATATGTGCTGTATATTGACAGTGTGCATGCAAACGAGCACCAATGCTCACTCAGATCTGGAAATCCTGAAGCCCATAGTGCAGGGTCCCCTGCAGGTGTAGGGTTCCCTGTGTATCTAGGAAGTTCGGGCTAGAGGTGAGACCCTCCGCAAACTCATCTCCTAGGACTCACAGAGCTGGAAGCGATTTTTAATTCCTATAGAGCCAGACTGGACTCTGACTGGTGATCTGCTGTCTAAAGGCTCAGTAGCTCACTAGAATATCCTAAGGCATCCAGGCCCAGAGAAACAGCACTGTTACAATCTCAGGGTAAGGAATGTTTTCTGGAAAAGTTCATTGCATAAAGATCAGTTATTTCTGGACAGCAGCTCTGCGAGTCCAGGGAAATGCTCTTCCCAGAGGTGCCCTGGATTCTTAAAGGAACAGAGCTCATTAACCAAGGAACAAACACCAGAATCGAAAAAGCAAAAGCATCAACAGAATAGGCAAATTGACTTCACGGGGCTTTGAGGGTTTGCAGCTCTTACTCAGGACTTTGATAGTGACCATGGGAGGTTTCACACATTTCTCTCGGATCATGGATGCAATTAAATCCATCCTCAGAGCCCCAACATGGCTTACATAGCCTCTTGTGAGGCTAAGCTGGTGTGCTTGCAAGCAGGTTTCCTGGCATCCTTCCTGGCTCTTTGAGCAGGGCGTGGTTAGTGGCTAACAAGAACCCAGCCAAGCATATACATTAGCGTATTCCTTCAGAAAAGACAGTGACTGCAATGTAGCTTTGTCATATCCAAACCTTAGATTCTATTTCTAGCATTGTATGGAAAGATTTAGTGAGATTTCTCAGATAATTAATCTACAAAATGGGCAAGTGATAATAGCATCACATCAGGAGACAGAAGACTAATGCTGGTCATGAGCTACATAGAAATATTAAGGGCTTGGAATGTAAAAACTAGGATTTGAACTCGTAGGCGCTTGTTCACAGCTGAAAGTTTTTCCTTACACAGCTGGGTACCTTCTAAAAGATGTTTTTTCCTGACACATAAATATTTGTATATGATATTTTCCTTGAGAAAAGGAAGTAGCAGGGTATGCTTGTCAAAGATATGGTGGTTGTGACGCTGAGTGCCATTTGACAGAGGTGTATATATCTTCCTGCTTCCCCCATCCCCTTACCTGCCCGATGTAATGCTTTGTGTGTTCTTCTCTTCTCTATGTTACTGACCCCTTTTTCATCCCTCCTCCCCTTGTGGCCTTACTGATATCCCAGTGCAGTGAGTTCCAGTCTGTAAAGGATGTAAAAATGCCATTTCAGAATTTAATTACCCACTTTCCAAAATCGCTGAATGCTTACTTGTTTGTTCTCATATACAGAAAGTATAATTAGGAGTTCTTGAATCATTAATCTGGGAAACTATGATATCTGGAAGGAGCTGAAATTATTCCTTTTCTTTGGATTTGTAATGCAGAATTGCAGTTTTCATTTTACTACCTGTTCCCCTAGCTTGTCTAGGTACATCTGAGGTTTCACAAGATGAGAACAATCTTTTCTTAATTCAAAACCAGACTGAGATTTCAGGAGTGCTGCTGACACACCGGATGCAGTAGGCCCATGCCAGGGAAGCTCTCTGGCTCCTGTTGTTGTTCCAGCTGGTGTGGTGGCCCCTCCAGAGCCATAGCCCTCACAGAGCCAGGGTCACTGTTACTGCTGTTCATCTCCAGGACCTCACCTCCACAGAGCACACAGACAAACTCAGAGGAGGGACTTCCCAGCACTGGAGCCTGAAACAGGCCAGATGGTGCCAAAGCATTGAGGAGCTGGGGTTTCTCCTCTCTTCCCTTTTGATTCCTTGCCAGTGAGGCTGCCTCTGCCACTGCCTCTTATTCTGCAATTCTCTAATTCTCCAAATTCTGGAAGCACCTCTAGGGCTTGGTCAAGCTGGATAAAAAATGAACAGGAAGAGAGCCAGAGAATTCTTCAGGGGGGATGCTGGGGAAGGATGTTGACACACCTGAAGCAAAGGCAGTCCAATGTGATTTGGAGGTGTTTGAAGGTGTTGCAGATGTGAGCGTACTAGCAAACCCTGGGGTCCCTCCTAGTAAACACGCACGTGGGAATATGCTCAGAAAGAACCCAGTCCAGAGCTGAGCATTTGCAAGGGTCTGGTGCTCCTACTCTATCTTCACCTCCGAGAAGGGCAATGGAAGCTACTCTCTCTCTGCAGCTGAATTAGACTGATGAGCCACTCAGACGGATGCTGAAAACTGTTCTTTTTTGTCCCTCTGAGATAAGAAGAAATTAGAAGAGGCTGAAGTGTACAGCTTCCTCCCTTCCAGACCTTGGGAGCATGCAAAGAAACATACAGGGTCATTTGGCTCTGAAGGCTGAGGGATGTGAATGCTTTGCTGCAGAGCCTGCAGGGAGTGTGAGTCACATGGACTGCCTCAGCAGATCCGGGCTGACAGCATCTACCGAGTCACCGCCTCGCATTACACTCAAAGGGCAGAAATAAACTAGGAAGCAGGAGGTGCTTGGGGAGGTAGGGCTATGGCAATCAGGTCTGTGGGTCCTGGCAGGGGACCATGCATTGGAGGAGGGTCCAAAGGACTGAAGCATGTGCTTTGTCCCTTCTGCAGCCCAGAAACATGGGGAACAGTAGTACTAGAAAGACCAACATGTTGGGGAAAGCAGCACTTCTCATATTTTCTAAATTCTTGCTTTTTCGTGATGTTTCTACATCACTGCGCAGAGCTCTGGTTGCCATTGTAATTTTGTAAGTATTGCCATATATGCCTTTCTGAGTCCTGCCATCATCTCAGGGCTACTCTTGATAAGCTGTCACCACATGATAAAATATGTCTGTTATTGTGTTTGCTGCTTTGTGGAGTTGTACATCACTGTGGTTTGTGTCATGCAGAGGCCTTATTCCATTGCATAGTGTAGATACACCCTCATCACACCTAGCAAAGGGAGAAGTTGTCAATGCCTCCTGAGAAGGAGAACCAGGATACATGCAACACAGCCTGTAAAGCCCTGAGATGCCACAAGGAAGGGACCACACAAAAGTGATCTGATAGGGACACCTGGCTTCTCATCGGTCTTCAATGCTGCATATGAGCGCTGTTGCCACAGTGTTACCTGCTGCACAGGCTGTGAAGACAGTGTGTGTGTCAGAAAGGGAGCGTGCTGTTGTATTACTGCAGCCCAGGCCTGGGCAAGATATTACTGCAATCCACTCCAGCTGGGGGCTCATCAGGTACATCTCCATTGACACTTATGTTTTGTGTAAGCTTGTTCTTATCTGGTCTGAGCCTCCACCTCTGTACTGCCTTGAAGCCCACACTGAAGCTTTCAGTATTGCATTCAGACGGAAAGCAAAGCCCATCTAGGACTTGCTCTGTGGATGACTTTTCTCTTAATCAGGGCAGTCTGTGCACCCAGGGAACAAAGAAGCTTGTCATGTGAGAAGATACAGACAGGAGAGCTGCCAAAAAAAGAGATTTATGAGTCTGGAGCCTGGAGTGGTTTGTGCTTGCAGGTGAGTTTCAAGTAGAGTAGGGCAGGGTCATGACTGCTGTGATCAGGAGACCTGCTGAGGAAATGTGCAGTGCTGAGGAAGGCTTATCATTCTTGTTACGCCCATTCAGATGGGAGAACTGGAAGCTGTGCATCTGTGGACATGGCTGAGTACTCACAGGCATTCCTGTGGCATCAGCATGTCTGTTGTAACACCAGCCAGGCCACCTGGAAATGAATGGAGGGACTTCCTTCATCGATGGTGGGTGTGTGAGCCTGAGTGTGCTTTGAACGTCAGTCCCAGCTGTGAGTGGGGATACAGCCTTTGGTTGCTTGCAGGGACTCAGCATACCTCTTCTAGCCCTTGGAAGAAAGCAGAACATGGTACTGTGGTTGCTGAGCTAAGGGTCGTGTGTCCACACAGTGCCACTCCTTGCCCCATGAGAGGACCAGCCTGGCTTGGAGACTGCACTGCCTGCTAGCGTGAGATCAGGGCTGTGCTGGGGCAGGTGTGCTGCCTCCTGGCTTTGACAGCTGTAGGCAGTGCTGTCAGGCTGCACAGACACCTCCGTGCTCTCCGAGCTACCAGTGCGGGCATTCTCTGCTACCCATGCATTTCATCCCAGACAGACCAGGTTTGATGGAACCCATGCTGGAGGCCAGGCAGGCCCTGTTAACTTAATCTTTTTTTGTCAGGCTGATTGCCTCACTGAAAAAGTCAAGGCTTATGTGTTTTAGTACAGAGGTGGTTGGTTCAGCTGCCAGAATCTCAGGTGAGCATCTGAACTGCTGGAGATGGCTGCAGTGCCAGAGGAGGTCATGATGGACGCTCACCCAGTGTGCTGCTTTGCTCCACTCGGGGATCTGGTGATACAGGATAATCTCTCTGCTCTGGACACCTGTCTAGTGGAAAGAAGACCAGACTTGGGTACTCAAGCAGCTATTTAAGGAAAAGGGTCTGGACTGCAGGAGCAGGGGTTGGTTTTGGTTGAGGGGACTGTGCCGAGCACTTTGTCATTATCATTACGTGGACCATCACTGACCCTGCACTCATTTTCCCTCATACAGCTCCCAAAACTGACCTCTTCTTAAGCCCTGATGATGCCTTGTTTAACAGACTGATGGGCCTCATCTGGCTTCCAATTTATGCTGGCAGTTCAGTGACAGGACAGGAGCAAGAGGAGTGACTGCATGCACCAGGATATGGACCAAGGCTTTTCCAAAATGAATGGAGTTTTGTCTGCACAACACAAGCCGTGGGAAGGAAATGGCATTAGGGCAGCCCTTTGTCATTCCTGTTTGTGTGAGGATGATGGCAGAGGAGCAGGCATGACACTGGTGGTGGCCCACACCTGCTGCCACAGCTGCCTGGGGCTGTGTCCCCACTCCAGGGGAGAGAGGCGTTTGTGGGGGGGAAGATTTCCCCCAGCTCACAGGTGTTGTCTCTGCGGTTGTTGCCACCTGTCTTTTCTCTGTCAATAATGGCATGATGCTAGCATGACTGCTACAGAGAAACCCCCTCCTCCAGCACCAGGTGTCCTGCGTGGGGGGGTCTCCACCAGTGGGAACCCTTCCCACAGCCCAGTGTCCCCCTCTGCCTCTCCCTAGCAAGCCCAGAGCAGAGGAACAAACCTGGATCACAGCCAGTAATAGCTGTAGGACCTCAAGGCCTTTTTGACCCACTGCTAGCAGACAGTAGAATAACTTCTATAAACACAAGGCTTCTGTGTACATATTTTAACAGTATTTTTCTTTCAGGACATTCTGGCATCTCTGCAATACGCTTTTATTTCCATCCTAAATTTCCTGGGCTTTTCACTCCATCTCTTTGAGCCAACAAAGAGTCATTATGGTGAGAATAATTTTGGGTGGCTTTTTCAGAAGCATCTGTTCTCTACACTCTGTGGGCTTGCTCAGTCCAAGGCTTGTTTGTTCTGGTAGGAAATTACTTTGTCACCCCTTCCCAAACTTACCTTCTAGATCAACATTCACAACTTCTTCAGGCTCTGATTTTCAGAAGCTATTGGTATCCTGAACTACCTTCCCAACAATATAAGTCCAGAATTATCCCACTGCTTTTGGTGTCTTCACTTGTGCATTGGTATGTTGTGGGAGGGGTGAAGACTACAGGCTGAGGGATGGGTCTGGAGGGTACTGTGGGGCTCATACTGCCCAGGAAAGACGAATGAGGATGGATAGGTTTCATGGAGAGCAGAGGGTTGGTGCTCGTGACAGCCAGGGAGGTGGGAGAGAGTGAAAATCAGGATTCCACATGCTAGCAGGAAAGGGAGAAATGTGGATTTGAACCAGGCAAGAGTGCCTCAGGAAAAATTTAGTCCAGCTTGCAAAACAAAAAACCCCAACCCTGAAGTAATTTATTGTAGCTCAGGCAGATAAAAGAAGAGCATAAAATTGGTTTCACAAGAAGGTCAAATTAAGTGCATGAGCAAAATATAAGCATATATCTATATCTATCTTATATTCAGTTTTTCTCATTATAGAACTGGGGATCAACCACAACCCTTAAGGGTTTCTTTTCTTGTCCATCGACTCCTAGGCAGACAACATCCCTTCATGGTGTTAGACTTGGGGAATGATCAAGGAATAAAGAATTAAATCAAAAGAGGAGAAAGGGAGATGGATTCACAAGAGCACTATGGGCTGGCAGGTGTTTAGGTACAGGCAGAGACTTCATCAGTCCTTCTGACTCCAGTGCTGCAATACTACTTATTCAGCCGGCTGCAAGAGAAAAGTATTACGTGAGTACCAGTATTGTAGAGATGAAAGGCTTCACTTGGATACCCCAAAGCCAGCCAATCCCCCACTTTGTTTTGTAGTGTAGAAAATGACTGCCTGCCTCTGTAGCTGAGGATGCGAACAGTTACTTGTGCATCCCCATGGCTGCAGTTCAGGTTTCAGTAACACTGAGCTGCTTACTTGGCAAAGAGAGTTAAAGAACAACTGCATCAGCTCTTGTATTGCACTGATTTATTTAGTTAGTATGGGTTTTGTCCTCCCCTTATGAGGATTTTTAACCTTGATAAAAAGTAGGTGAAAATGAGGTGAATTCTTTGACACATTATGCTAACCAACTCTTCACATATACATTGCAGCTATGAAGTAGTATTTGCCAACAAACTTTCTCACTGAATTCTCAGTGATAGGGAAAAAAAACCAGGTGAAACTATCAGTTTGCCACTGTCAACAGTGAAAATTAAGCAGAAGTCCAGTTCTGTACCTATACATTCATTGAACTTATTCATGCAATCATTTATACTGTCCTTAGCTCTCCCTTTCCACCAACAGAATAGCTGTCAGTATTTCTCCACAGCTGCATCTGTTGCCTGTTGCCATATAAGCTTAAAGACTTGGAAAAGGGCAGCTTCTCTGCTGAGAAATCTTTGCTCCTATGAAAAGGGCCAGGACATGATGGTGTATTTCATATCACCCAAGGCCTTTGGGAGAGGGCATAGTTCACAGAGTTCTGTGACTTTCTCTTATCTTTCCTTGCTTCCAGGAGGTTATTGGCAATTTTCACATGTTGCAGTCCAGCACATTAGGTACATCACAGATTTTTAAAATTTGGGTTTCATCCTTGAGCTTGATTTTGTGCCTTCCACCTCCACAACCTCGATATCCAGGTCCCACGTCCACTGTGGAACCTAGCAAAAGTCTCTGGAGATCCTGCTTGGGTTTAGCTAACACCTCTCAACATCAAGGTAATTCAAGTGAAACCTCTCTGCTCAAAAGTTTCCCAGCATAGGGCTACCATGGATTTGGGGCATATAGGAAATTCATTAAACATAGCTCATAAATCTTAAGCATGACTTAACGTGAGTAAGAACTGAAAATGGTGAAATGCAGCTGTGCTGTAGCACCAAGCAGGCTCAAGCTCCATTTCTCCCCACTTAACCATCCAGCTCCCCTGTGTTGAAACCAGAGTCTGCCCATTCTGGGTGCCCTCATTGCCACTTACTGTTGACACTGACATGTCTTGTTTTCCAGCAAGTATTGTCTTGCTTGTGCCATCCTTTTTGCCCGTTGCTGCCAGGAGAGAAGGGATAAATAATGACTGGGTATTTTTATACTTCAAATGCTTTCCTCTGAAGTGGTAGTAAAGTACTGTCTGGCATCTGCAGACTGTCCATCTCTAAACATTGCTTTGAGTGTAAGGATTGACCCTTTATCTGTTCTGCCCCACACCCAGACAGAAAATCAGACTTCTCCTATGGTTTGGGGAGACTGTCATCTCTTCACCTTTCACAGGGACCAGGGGACTCACCCTCCTACGGTGCCACGTTATACCACTGATGAATGCAAGGCCAAACACCAATACACTGCCTCCAATACTTGTTCCAGTTACCACATATCTAATCCAAACAGGAGCTTCCTCTGTGTAAGGAGAAAAGTATTCAGACACAGAAGCAAAGAGAATTTTAAGGTTTTTGGGTGGACGCAGGGATGTGGTGCTAATTTCCATACCCACAAGGTAATTAAGGCTGATCTTCCTGACATTGTCTTCCATAAGGTGACAGTTCCACAGCCCTGCAGCACTGACATTCACCTCTACCTTTACTTCATGTGGCTCTGACTTCTTTATGTCCTTCTCAGTCCCATTCACACGTTCCCACCACAAGTGGGCATTGGATGGGAGTGGAATAGAGACCTGGCAGGTCAGGGTTATCTGGGCCCCTCTGGGGAGTGGTCCAACATGGTTAGCTGAGACTGTAAAGGTAAGAAAAGGACACGTGAGTGAGAGGATGGGAAGATGGGTCCACCCATGCTCCTGTGGATTCCAGGTTTCTGCAGCTCCTCATCTCTTGACCCACTTCTCTTTCTCTCACCTTTCATCACCACCAACTCTATCTTTCTCTGTGTGTTTCTTCCTTTGTATCCCAGCTGGCACTGGTACTGCCCAGCATGGTCAAAGTGGACTGTGGGGAGTTTCACTTCTATGGTACTTCCAGGTTCGCTTTCAGGTATCTCAAACTGAAAGTGACTGCTTTTTTTTGTGTCATGCAGCCGTCCTTGTGCTGTGACATTGAAATCAAGTAGCTCATGAATGGTTTCAGTTTCCTGTTTTTTCCAATACAGTTGTCCTGTCAAACCTTTTTCCCATTTTATCTTCTGGATGTTCAGATGCCATGACAAGATGACACTGCTATCAACAGTTGCATACTTTCTTTCAAAATCTGGATTCTGAAAACCTGAATTCAGAAGAGACAAGGAATACAGAAGCAGGGAAAGCCATGGCTACACTTCCGCATGTCCACCCTTGATCTGGAGAGATGCACACTGTGCTCAGCTGAAAGAGGACTTGGAGAAAAGCCAGGAGTTACCCCAGGAAGGATAAAGTTAGTGTCTGAGAATAGGTTTAAAGGGCCAAAGCTCCCAAGCTCACCAGAACTGAGAACAGACCCCAAGGAGAGGAGGATCCTCTCCTCCCCAAGCCTGAAGAGGAAAATGGGAGCAAGCGTGGAACAGAGCTCAGGTAGCAGAGCAATCCCCAAGCTAAGGTGTTGGAAGCCCTGGGAAACTAACCCTGGAGCACCATTGCTTGGGATGCTGGAAAGTAAAAGCTGAGCTCATGAGCTGAAGGGAGCACTGACTCCCGAGCCTGTGTGTGAGTTGCATTTTTGTTGTTGCATACCTAATACCTTCACATCGAATCTGATGGTCTTATTAATCAATGGAGAGTCTGAAAGGATATGACACATCCACGTCCCACTGTCTGTAGTCTCCAGTTGCTTTAACTTCAGTGTGTATTTTTGCGGGGACTTGTCTCGTAAGAGTTCTGGTCTTACTATGTTATGGTTACTTCCAAACAGTGTGATGTTGAGATCAGGTAGAGTATGGCATGAATTTTGCATTAAAGTCAGCTCAGGGACTTCATTTGGCAGGAAGTGCCCATCTAAAGAGATAGTCACTGTGAAAAGAAAAATTGCAGCCAGTAAGTCAACCCCACTTCCTGCGAGAGCGGGATGAGTATCACAGCAAAGAGAATACAGAGACTTTGTGCCCTAGAGATGGAGGAGAAATGAACTATGATAGCCCAGGCCAGAAGAAATGGCAGCTGGATAAAGAATCCCAGCACAGGTGTCTCTCTGAGCTCTACAGTCTCTTCCCCCCATCATGGATAAAAGCCTTCTAATCACTCACATTGAAAGACATGCAGTGAGATACTGACTCTGTGAGAGCCATATTCACAGGTGTAGGTGCCGGCATCGGACAGCCTTAAGTCCAACACCTTCAGATGTTTACTGGTGGCATTGATTTCAGATCGATCGGCCATGGTAGCTCTGCCTTTTGAAAAAAAAACCGTGGTTAGGAGGGAAGAGGTTTCTCAGCCATATATATACTGGGGAGAAGGGGTGATGAATTGGAAGCCTTACCTTTCAAAGGTTTCAAATGGTCAATCAGCCTTATAACAACCCTATTGTACTTCCAGGTCACAGCTGAGTCTTGAGGTACGCCTCTGCAGCACAGGTGCACCTCTTGTCCTGCAATTCCTATCTGTAGTTCATTTTGTTGAGCCATAACAGGGATCAGACCTGAAAGTCAATCCCACCAAAAAAGGCATAGTCACTTTCTGAAGGGTGACTCAATGAATATTTCCCATCCCTCCAGAAAGACACAGGTATTTCTCCTCCCTTTCCCAGATACTAGGAAGATTATCCTCAATTTCTGAATTTTTCACTCCTTTGTCTCATCAATCGATCAATCAATCCCATTTCTTTTCAGCTCCATAGCTTCCCTCCCCTCCAGTTTGGGCTCTTTACCTGGCTAATGGCTATTCTCTTTCACATACATTCAGAAACAGGGAAAATACCAGTGGTTGTGGTTGATTCACCATAATTTACAATTTTGAGATGCCAATAGCTTTACTGAAACAACCTTCTTCTACTGGTCAAGATTTAGTTGGTCTACTGGTAGCATAGGCAGGACAGTATCTGCCAGCCCTCCTTCACTCCCCAGTCAAGATTTGAGGCAGCACTGACAAATTTACTCACCCCTTCTTCCAATTTTTGCATGGAGCAAGACTGAAAGCCCAAGAAAATGAAAGGATAAAATTAAAAAGAAAGAAAGAAGGCTGGCCTAACGTCAGATTCCTGTTCTTGGGATGAGGGCTGTATGAGAGTAAAATAAGTATGGTGTGTAACATTGAAGAAACATTAGGAGTGGTTTTTTGGAAGAACCGCTTTCTTTCCTTCACCGTAAAGAGTATTTCTGCAGGAGACTATAAGAAGGAGATGGAGTTGCCAGGGGTATGATTGGGAATAAGGAGGTTGTGGTCTCCTGCCTCACTGTTGGTAAGCTCTCAGAGCTGCCTAACCTGCAGATCCCCCAGGGTGACCCTAGTACTAGAGAGCCACAGAAGTGCAAAATAAAAAGTTGACATTAGTTTAATGGAGGGTTTTCCACAAGTTACATATTCCTTCAAGAGTATAGGTAATCGGCAACATTGCCAATACATATTTTCAATAATCGTGCATGGGACCACAAAAAATGATGATTTTGTCTTAAATCATTAAATTATAAATTATATTAATAAGAGTTGGTATCTTTTTCTTTGCTTTTGGTTCTAGGGTTCATAAAAGATTTCTAGTCTTTCCTCTGCAACCAGAGAAATCAAAGTTGAGTACCTGAGAAATGCAGGCTTGGCCTTATTCTGTTGCCTTCCTTTCTTGGAAAATGAGCACAAAAAAGTTCACCAAACCCTATAACATTAGCAGTCAAACTAAGCAAGTGAGTAGCATCACATTTGTAAGGTCAAATCTGTGATGAGAAACACATGCTTTTGCCCAGGTGGGCGGAGGCAGTGTGGAGGGCAGTACTTTCCATTCTGTGCTCAGTGTGCACCCTGGCTCTCACAGGAACCCCACTCCTCCATCTCTACAGAGCAACTCCCCAAACCTGGTGATGTTCCAGACACCTGGTTTTGGCTGGCAGGCTCAGCAGGCAGTCTGGGAACAACCTGAGTCCCAAAGCTTAAGCTGCCCGTGATGCCTCTGAACAGGACACGGATGTAGGGAGCCTCTCCGCTTGTAGCCCTTCTGTCCTAATCTCCACTGCATGATCCCACAGCGAGCTGTTGTGCAGTGCAGGAGTGGGCCAGAAGGCAGCTGTCACAGCTTCATGGCTGGAATGAGCCTGCTCTAAACCACGTGAGGTATGTTATATGGCAAAAAGGGAGGAGCCTAAAAACACCCCAAATCTTGTGAGGCTTGTGGAAAGGTGGTAAGAACTGGGAGGGTTTTCTGAGCTGAGGACTCACCCAGGTGCAGAATCAAGAAGACAGCAAGCGTGCTGCTCACCACCGTGCCGCGTGACTCCATTGCTGCAGGAATGCTCCTCCCTGCTGTGGACTGCAGGGCTGGAAAAACTGTCACTGCCAAGGGATGTTATCCTGGAAAACCCAAATGCTCTATAATAATGGTTGACTTTCAGACCTCGGTGGATGGGGTCCACATTCCCAGTCAGCACCCACCACCCTTCAGTGCAGCGAAGTGGAAACTCATTGGTAAAGTCCAAGAGTCCCATGTTTCAGCAAAGAATCCAGCTGCAGTGCTCCCTCTAGAGTCTGGTATTAAACATTTCATTTTACTCATACCTAGCTTTCTGGCATTCATCGGACTGCAAGTATTTATATTGCCAAGAGTTCTGTGCTTTTTTACTTCTCTATAGTGGGTTATCATCGCTCTTGCAGCGATTAAGGCTAAACACATACAGGGCTATGTTAGCAAGAGCACAGCCAGCAGGCTGAGGGAAGTAATTATTTCCCTCTGTTTGGCACACCTGAGGTCTCATCTAGGATACAAGATCCAGTTTGGGGCTCCCAGTACAAGATGGATGCCAACAAACTGGACAGAATCCAATGGAGGGCTACTGTCATAGTGAGGAATTTGGAGCCCTTGGCAGCCCTTTCACAGCCCCACCAAGACGAGCTCTGCGCTTGCCTAGCCTCCCAATGGTCCCAACACTCTCACTTACGCCAGAGAGACAGAAAGCTGGGTTTGGTAGGGATAGGTGGGATCTAATTTCAGTCTCCCATTATCTACAAGATATTACCTAGAAGAAGGAGCCACATTCTTCTCAGATATGCACAGGAAAGGAACAGGAGGCAACAGCCATAGGTTGCAGCAAATAACTGTTGACTAGATATAAGGGAAAATTTCATCCCACTGA
This sequence comes from Phalacrocorax aristotelis, assembly GCF_949628215.1. Classification (NCBI taxonomy): domain Eukaryota; kingdom Metazoa; phylum Chordata; class Aves; order Suliformes; family Phalacrocoracidae; genus Phalacrocorax; species Phalacrocorax aristotelis. The sequence continues at coordinate 132,688,760 of NC_134276.1, read as the reverse complement.
AGGTGGGTCAGCATCAGAATAGATGCCAAGAGATGTCAGGCAATCTCCACCCTTGGGGATATTTAGAAGTTCCCTGGACAAGGCCCTGAGCAACATGTTGTAGTTTTAGAGTCAACCCAGCCGTGAGCAGGAGGTTGGACTGGAGAACTCCAGAGGTCCCTTGCCATTAAATATTTCTATGTGATTTTATGATTCTATGATTAAGGCCATCTTTAGGCTGTCATTAATATTTTTCTTTACCTTGTTTTTCATCTACTTATTCCTTACCTTAAAAATCTCAATAACCACCAAGTCTGATGTTGTTGGAAGGATTTGCTTGAATTCTTAGGACTATTCAACAGAAAATCTGGGGAGAAGGGAGGAATGAGGTCCGACAGAATTTGCATTGATGGTAACAAAACCTTAAGTGGGAACTGGGACTTAACTATTATGTTAAGGTGAGTTATCAAATTAGATGAAGTATCTGACTGTAACAGAGACCAAGTGCTGGTACCAGCTGCAGCTGGGTGGGCTGACAAGGTGTAGGGGACCATGACTGCTGGTGCGAGACTACCGAGCCCTCCATCCCTAAACCAAAGCATACACCACAAAAAGGAAGCCAAGCAGATTAACTAGTCTGGGGTATGAGCAAAAGCAGAGAAGCAACCTCAGTTCTCGGAAAGCAGACATTCCCCATGCCAACCATGTGATAAACTGAAGGCTGTAGTCATAATGGGATTGAACCCAAAAGAAATGCAAGAATAATTTTATAAAATATTTATATGTATTATGTATAATATTAAGTATAATATATTCTATTAGAGGATAATTTAGTATTGAAATTAATTTAAATGATCAGAGCACATGAAACTATCAAAGAGTAGATGAAAACATCAGCACTACATTTACATGGAGATCAGGTCAGCATGACCGACAATCTGAAAGTTAGGCAGAAGTACACATATGCACATATGAAAAAATACAGGTGCAAAAGCAAGACAGCAGCCATGTGTACCATCAGAAGAGAAACGGATGGCAAAGGCACAGTCAGAGAAGATTTGTGACTTGCCTCGTGCAAAGCAAAAAATCCATCCCAACCCCAGCAAATATTTGCGTAAGCTGTTTTGTGTGAGAATAGTAAAACAAAGGAGCCAGTGCATGTGATTGGAGATCACTTCTAACAAGATGCAGTAGCAATGTTCAAGCAGTTTGCTGGGCTATGCTACAGAATAAAGAAAGAGGCAACAAGAAGGCATCTGTATGCATCTCACTCTGAAGAAACATCTATAACTGAGAACTGGCGCAGGGCCCTGAGTAAGATCCATTCCTGAGATGACAGAAGATACCTCGTCCCCACTGTGAACACTCAAATCACCTGTCCCAGTGGGACCAGCAGGAAAAGTCATCCCCCACTCCAAAGTGATACCTTCAAATTAACAGGGTCACTGCTGGATTTCAAACATTTTAAGTCATTAAAATCTATGTAAAACCTGAAGGTAATAGAACAGGTTAAAATTAACAAAATTGCTGAGTCACACACCGTCATTTTGTTTTGGCTGAGAATCTCTATTTTTCTGTCATCTTACGTCTTCAGTTTGTTTTCTGCCTTCCTGCTACCTGGTTATTGAGCAAAACCACACAACCAGAGCACCGTGGGACCAGTGAACTGCTGACCTTGTGCAGCTTGGTAGATGCAGATTGATGTGCCTTTGTTTTTCTGTTTCTTCTCATGGTTTTACACATTCTGTATTCCTGCTTCATTCACACTAATCTTTGTATTTTTGTGGCTGATCTCTACAATATGATGTTTACCATGTACATGTTACAAGTCAGTGGGGAAAATGGGTTGCCTTGAGCTAGCACTTCTTTCATACACTTTCTCTCCCTGTTTATCTCTACTTCTCATGCCTGCCACTTCCTATTTTCTCCCTGTCTTTCTATATCTTTCTGTATCCCTCCAGGCCAGATCATAGGCAATGCTACTCTGGATTTTACAGATCTTGGTGAGCGAGGCTCTGCTATATTAACAGAGCAAGCCACTGTCATTAGAGGATGCCTGTAGCAGACCCACAGCCTCCTTACAGGCAGCCCAGCTGTACCTTATGGTGGTACTCATAAATTAAGTGGTGTCAGAGAATGTCCCCAGGCACTGGAACACACTCATCAGCCCTGTTAAATTGCTAGAATATTTCTTGACACTTTTTTGGCACGGGACAACTCTTGCTCTCCCGAGCAACTCTTGGGATGCATTTAGGTGTTAGCATGGGCCAGAGACCACTCCCATTAGGCAGCTGGCATGTAGCCAGTTCATTCTGGAGGTTAAGTGAGTTTAATAGCCTAGACCATCTCATGCCAGTTGGCCTCTGTGCCAGAAAGAGTCCAGGCATACTTGATTTATTAGCACGTCCAGCAATGCAGAAGGGCTCTCTCCCAAGTGAACATTGATTTCCATTTCATTTTAACTTCCCCCTCTATTAAACTGGTTTAATTTCCTTCCTGACTTATTTTAATAATCCCTGCCTCTCTGAGGGATAGGAAAAGGAGAGCTGAGGTAGTGAGTGGTCTTGCTTTGGGGAATGATGCCTGCAGGACCAAGACTGGCCTGGAGAACGTCTGCTTGGGAGAGGGGCCAGCAGCCCCTCGCTCCCTCCAGCACTGAGCCCCAGTGGGCGATGGCTACAGAGAGCTCTCCCCGAGGCTGCCACCAGTGTGACACAGGAGGAAACTGAAATTAAAAAAAAACAACAAAAGCAACAAAAACTCAGAAACCGCTCCTGATGCAGGGTAAGCCATCTCCCTCTCTCAGTGTGTTCCTGTGCCTCTTTCATGCAGTGTGGTTTTCTTGTTTTCTTCTCTCGCTCTTGCTTGTGGCTGCGCTTTTGATCTGGCAGCAGCTTGCTCTGCCAGGGTGGGGGGGCCTCCCAGCTATGCATCCGCACAAGGGCTCCACACCTCAGCCTCTGCTGCTGCACTGCATTTCCCCTTGTGGTGGCTGCCAGGCGAGAGTTGAGGTACTTAGCTGCCTCTTGTCCCTGCACATCAGTTGGTCATGGCTTTGGGGCTCTAGGAAGATCCTCTGTAAGAGGATCACGTCTCTTCTCAGTTTAAACATTAAAGCAAAGCTGATCTGGCTATTTTACCTAGTAGCAGTTTCTTTGAAATTACTTACTAACGTTAAAGCAAATGTAAGTGAGCAGCAGGGAGGGTAAGAGACTAAATGCAACAAAAATAGCCCAGCATAGAGCAGAGACAATAGCAGTGAAGGTCATTTCATGGGCCTCACTGTCCCCACGAGACTGGCCAACCCTGTCTTGATTTCCCCTTGAGCGCCTCTGGCCGTTCGTCTGAAAGCAGCTGCCACCATTTGGAGCTGCCACTAGAGCAGGGTCCAAGGCGCCAGGCAGGTGAAAGCTGCCGATTCCCCCAGAGAGAGGTCCCACTGTCACGAAGAGGCAGGGCGGCGAGGCCACTGTGTCAGTGCCAGCCGAGCTCTCCTCACCCATAAAGTCCCCCTGGCCTAGCCATGTGCCAGGACTCATGCAGAGGCCAAGAGAAGCAGCTCCATCTCTGCAGCCTGGGCTGCTCCCTACAGCCTCTAACCCCTCTGGCAGCCTAGGGGGAAGCCAAGACCTGCCTTTGCCTTACAGGCATTGCAGAACTTGCTTTCTGAGCTTTTCCCCCTCTGCCTAGACCCTCTTCATTCCTCCTAACCCTCCTCTTTTTGGCTCTGCAAACCATCTTTCATCCTGTAGTTGAAAACTGCAGCCCAGGCTGTGACTAGCAAAGGCATCAAGATGCCCTCCAAAGGCAGTCCCTCCATTGCCATGTGCATGCTTAGAATGATGTTCAGGTATCATTAATGCAGCTGCCAAAACAGGAACAGTGAAATCTTGCCATGCAGTTTACTTGACATGCAGCCCAGACAGGAAAAGGGTCTATAGACATATTGATAAGGTGAGCACAGCAAAATGGTGTATATCTGTCCATTCAGAGCAAAAATGCATCGCTCCTTAATTTTTCCCTGGTGAATACAGGGTCCCCATGCGAGGCTGCAGCAGATTGCGTGGGCACCATCCGTGGGTGCTCGAGAACCATGAGCAGGAATGGGACAGATACTCAATTTAGATGAGGCGAGCCCTGCCGCACTGCAGGCAGCTTTGGCAGCCATGTTTGTGAAACACTGGAGAGGATAAAGGTAAAGTCTGTGAATTGATCTGAGGCTAATGTGTACCAGGAACTTAAGAGGGCCGTTCAGTTTATAGTGGAGAACATTAAGTAGTAACCAGAGCTCAACCTTAACGCATCATGTAGAGAAATATCTGAGGTGCCTGATAAAGGTTGAGTAGGATACACCACCTGAAAGTTGAAACATTCAACCAGAAATTAAACTCCCATTTTCAACAGTGCAGTAGCCCATTGAAGAGGCAGGCAAGTCTCCTTTCTGGTGTCCTTAAATTGAAAGGATTGCTCTTTCTCCAAGCAATCCTGCTCGCTCAGCCCCGAGCTAGTGGATCAGGCTGCATCGGCAGCCAGCGTCCAACAGTGAGACAGTCAGCCTGGATTAGCAGAAGAGAACCCTCTGGTCTCAGCACATACAGATGTAAGCAGACGTTCCTAGTTAGCTAGACACCGGCATCTTATTTTTCAGTCTTTATTTTTAGAATAAAGTTCCCCTTCCTGGAGGGCACGTGGAGAAGGTAATAACAAGAGGCAGCTGGTGGAGGGCTGCTCCCCAGTGCGTTTCCAGCCTTGGGGATATATGGTCACCAGTGACAGGCCCTCATATTGAACATTTTTCCCTATACGTGGGTTTAAAATATCTGTGAGATCCCCAGGCTCCGAGGCAGATTGAGCTTTTCGTAGCTCCCTTTTTTTTGCCCCTTTCAGGAAGAAATCCAAGGAAACAAACTATTCTTAGTTGAAATAGAAAGCATTGGAGAATTGCACCACCAGAATTATTATCTAGTCAAAGGTTCAAGATGGTTTCACATTGGACCTTTAAGTGGGGCAAAACCAAACCATCCATGCCGAAACAGCAACTCGCGTGGAATAGTAAAGTTCGTAACATAAAAAAAAAAACCTGAAAGCAGATTAGCCTCTTCTCCGAGAAAGAAAGAAACTTACCTTACCTTTTTTCTTTTCTCTCTGCCTCTGTGTTTCTGTCTCCTTGTGTTTGTGACCTGCCGTAATTGATCTCACCCAGCTACAGCTGAAAGAAAAGAAGAATGAAGTCAATGTTCAGAAAGCAGCTCAACAGATGTCAGCCTTGATGTCTCCTCCTCTCCAGCCGGAGCATCAGCAAGGTCTTCCTGCCAGTCCAGGTTCTGCTGACATCCGCTGACTTCTCTAGGTAGATGGTGATTTTCCAGAAGCATGTGATTTTGACCCTGGTTGTGAACATAAATGGAGACCTTAACAGAAGGTGATGTATTGCAGCACCTAGGGAGAATGAGTGTGTAAAACAGAGACAGCCTACTGGGGACATGGCAGCTGATGGGAGGCCATGACGGGGCTGAAACTTAAAAGCGAACGGTTGGAAAGTGGTTCTGCTCTACTAATAAAGAAAGCTTGCAGATTAACTGTATGAGCAGATCCAGACCCAGCCTGTGCCTCTGACAAAAGCAAGCCAATCACCATTTCTCAGGCTGTCTGCTGCATCGCCACTAAGAGGAGGCACCTCTGAGGAGTGTGCCATGGACCTGACCGCAGGGGTTGCACAGGGGTAATAACAGAGGAAGAGTGGACCCCTGACGATATGTTAGGGGCACCAGTCTGTGGAGTATGGCTGAGATTTGGGGTGAGACAAGAGGATATTTTCTTTATAGGAGCGGTGGGTTTACCTTGGCTGGCCGCCAGCTGCCCATCCAGCCACTCTCTCACTCCCCTTTCTCAGCAAGGCATGGGGAGAAGATAAGATGAAAAAGACCTCATGGGTCAAGACAAGGACAGGGAGATCGCTCATCAGTTACCATCATGGGCAAAACAGACTCGACTTGGGGAAAGATTTGTTTAATTTATGGCCAATTAAAACCAGACTAGGACAGTGAGAAATAAAGACAAAACTAAAACCACCTTCTCTCACCCCCCCATTTTCTTCCCAGGGTCAACTGTATACCTGACTCCTTTGCCCCTCCTTCCTCCCCCTCGAGTGTCGCAGGAGGACGGGCAGTGGAGGTTGTGGTCAGTTCATAGCACTTCATCCCTGCTGCTCCTTCCCGCTCACGCTGTTCCTCTGCTCCTCCATGGGGTCCTTCATGAAGTGCTCCAATGTGGGTCCTTCCCTTGGGCTGCAGTTCTTCATGTTCATCTTGACATAAGAAAGATATTTTTTACAGTGAGAACAATCATTCACCGGAACAACCTCCAAGGGACATGGTGGAGTCTCCATCACTGGAGGCTTTCAAGATGGGATTGTACAGGGTGCTAGATAATCTCATTGAGGGCCCCTTTCCCATGAAAGGCTGGACCAGATAATCCCTTGAGGTCCTGTCCAACCTAGGTTGTTCTATAATTTGATGATTCTAACTGCTCCAGTGTGGACCCTCTGCATGGGGTACTGTCCTTCAGGAATGGATTGCCCCAGTGTGGATCCTACATGGGCCACAGCTCCTGCCAGAAAACCTGCTTCAGCCTAGGCTCCTCTCCACAAGCCACAGCTCCTGTCAGAAGCCTGCTCCAGCATGGACTCTCCAGGGGCTGCAGTGTGGATATCCTCTCCAGTGTGATCCTCCATAGTCTGCAGGGGGACAACATGCATCACCATGGTCTTATCCAGGGGCTGCAGGGGAATCTCTGCTCTGGTGCCTGCATGGAACACCTCCTCCTACTCCTACTTCACTGGTCTAGGTGTCTGCAGGGCTGTTTCTCTCACATTTTCTCAATCCTCTCTCCCACAGCTACTGTGCAGTGTTTTTTACCCTTTCCTAAAAATAAGTTATCACAGAGGCACCACCAGCATTGCTGATTGCCTCAGCTTTGGCCTGTGGTGGGTCTGTTTTGGGGCTGGCTGGACACGGCTCTGACTGACATGGGGCCAGCTCCTGCTCACATCTCACAGAAGCCACCCATGCAGCCCCTCCACTACCAAAACCTTGCCATGCAAACTCAATACAAGGTTACATTTAGGTAACCTGTACTGCTACTGAATCTCAGCTGTTTCCCTTCTCCGTAGGGTGGAGGAGGGGGCTTTTGTGGTTTTCCACCCACATTTGGTGTCTCTTTCTCTCTGAATCCTGGCCTCAGCCAAGACGGCGGAAACCCACTGAGCCCCAGACATGGCTGAGATTTCCCCTCTGTGCCGCCCGCTCTTCTTCTCCTGGCAGTCACTTGCCCCTTTGTCTGGAGGGTGGGGGTGTGAGACAAAACTAGGCTTTGGAGGAGCAGGGACAGACAAATGCATGAAGGAGCAGGGACAGACAGAGCACCAAGGTTCATAGCATGCCACCATGTGTGAAAGGAACAGCACTGATCAGGCCTCGAGCACAACAGCTGCTCCATTGGTTGTGTCTTTGGAGAAAGATGAAGCTGTCTCATCACAGGGAAAGAACCACTCCTGTGAGACAGGAACTTCCCAGTGGGGGATACAGGCTATGGGACAGGATGGGCGCCGGCTTTGCCAGTGTCCAGAGACTGCGGAAGTCCTGTTCTGAGACATGGCTCTCCTGTGAGACCCTGCTGCATCACATCCATATCTTCATCTCTCATGCAGGTTCTCATGTGCCTGCAAACAGAAATGTCCCTTCTGGTCCCTAGCTGCCAGAGAGGGGCTGTCCTGGGAAAAACAGAGCTGAGAAAAGTCAGGTTGGGATTGTAAGACCCTGGCATCTCAGGGCCTGGGGCTCTGGGAGATTGAGCTGATGCTCCAGCTCACACAGATTCTGGCTTGCATTTTGTCTTTCCAGCATGCTGTAATTCAGAAACACTGGCTTGTTTTTAAACAGTTGGTTTATGTCACTGCAAATATGTACCAGAAATAGCATTCCTTGAGGGGGTAAAGCTTCCAAAATGCACTTGAACTTGCTGCAGAGCTGCAAGGAGAAGCAGGGCTGTGGGTCTGAGGTGAACAAGCTGCAGGCCTGGCCCCGACACAGACCCATTCTGACCCTAGGGGAGGGATTCAGGAGGGACCCTCATCTCTCAGAGCTGCTACAGCTGTGTGGTGAACAGGTACGTCTGGGACCAAGGGTCACAGCGTGCAGTGACGTGTTTGTATCACTTTCATCCAAGCATCTCAAAGCACTTTGCAAGCATTAATTAAACAGAATCCAGGAGGGATGAATAATATTAGCCAGCCAGTCGCTCTCCTGAATATAATATTTCTCATAAATATTTAACTGGTTTTAAAATTCCATGCGAGTCTGGTTCTCACTTCGCTGGGACAGTTGCTGTACTGCAACCGTGGGGCTTCTCCAGCACCACACACTGACCCTGCAGCAGAGTGATAAGAAGAGCCTGAGCACTACACACCGCTCCCCCCCAGCCAAGTTTGTGGCTGTCGTGTTTCCCTGTTTCCTCCCCTGCAGAGATACTCCCCACCCACCCCGCACTGTCTCTCTTTGTTCTAATCCTATCACCAGCAATATTTTTGCAAAAAAAGGTTGGCGAGTAACAGATTCTTGTAGACCTCAGTGAAGAAAGGAGGCTCCCAGGCTATGCTGGCTGGAGGTCACAGCCTGCAGGGACATGAAGTCTCTCTGAGGAAGGATGAAAAAGGGAGAAAAGGGTCTCAGAAATCAGATGATGAGAAGGACTTTTCACTGACTCCAGTGGAAAGCCAAAGAACCTTCCAGAGATGGTCTCCTTAAAACCAAGCTCCCTACACATCAGTGAGGGCTAGGAATGTGCCTGTTAACTCTGATGGGTAAAGGATACCCAGATGTATTGAAGAATTAGTGATTGCTTAGTGGTATTGGAGAGAAGGAAGGACAAGGGTTGAATACAACATGAAAATCATATCTTCAGACGCCTGAATGTCAGCAGCTTCAAAGGCCAAGGGTTTTCTTTTTGCAACAGAATAGCTGACACCTGTTGAGCTTGTTGAGGGGAATTTCTAATGCTAGATGCAGGGAGCTAGAAACAACCAGCCATCTGGCAAGGAGGCCTGGTGATTTGCCCCAGCACAGCTACATACCTCAGAAAGGAGGAAGGCTCCTAGGTTGTGCTGGGGGGAGGTACCTCTCTGCAGGTGCTTGGAGTCTCTCTGCAGAAGCTTAAATTGGGAAGAGAGGACTCTCTAAGCAGATATCATGAAGGTTCATTTGCTGATCACAGAGGAAAATCAGTAAAACTCCAGAAATGTTCTTTATGAGCAAGGGGTCCCCTGTATTTTGGCAGGAGGTGTGGAGTCTGATGGAGAAAGACTAGCCAGGGATGCTGGGAAGTCAGGGACTGCTCAGGGGCACTGGAGAGAAGGATGGTCCAAGAATCGCCAACTGCAGAAGTGTGTCTCTAAAAGTGACAGGGGCTAAAGTGAGCCTAAACAAAACCAAGCTGATGTTAAGGATGTATCGGAAATGCAACAGGCAGGAGAGAGGTGGCTGAGGGAGTTTTGAAGGACCTGTACGGGATGGATATTATTTACTAGCTTACTATGAATGACCTTGGCAAAAGGAAGGGGAGAAGTGGGTGTCAATATTTGTTATAATGCACAACTAGAGGGGTTTCATCAGTGCAGAGGATCTGGAATATTGCACTGAAAGCAGCTTGAGGCTCAGAGCATTAAAGTGGGATGGAATTCAATAGCACATGCTGTAAGGTTTTGCTTCAGAGTAGTAATTAGAATAATTTTTGCTTTAACTTCCTTAGCTGAAAGCAAAGGGAGAGAAGGACCTGGGCGTATTAACCGGTCACTGGAGAGCTGAGTCACGGGCGTTCACAGCATAAAAGGAACAAATGATGGATGCTCCTGATCATGCAAGCGCGGGTGGGCGGGAAATCCCCGTCGTGCGTGGACACTAGATGGCGGCATAAACCTGGGCCAAGGAGAGGAGGCGCCTTGTCCTGGGGAGGGGTAGGCGAGGGGCCGCCGTAGCAGCCCCCCCGGCGAGGGGCAAAGGGCCGACCAGCCCCAGCCGTGCCTCCCCCCGGGCTGCCGCCCACCCAGGACGGCCCTTGGCTGGTGAGACACGCGTGGTGGAGGCACAAGGCTCCGTCACCGGGTAGCCGGGGCTTTGCGGGATGCCTGGGGCTGAGCGGTGGGGCAGGCAGGGGGACCCTTCGGGGGACCCTCGGTGCCTGCACTCCCCTGGGTGTGAGATTTCGAAGGGCTGGGGAGTGCCTGGCTGGAGGGTCCCGGCTGAGCTCGTGCCAGCTCCCTAAGCTCGTTAGGGAGCCTGCTGGTTCCTCCTCCTCAGTCCGAAAATCTGTGTTGTTTTCCATGAAAAAAGGGGGATGCTGGCCTGGTGACAGGAGAGGAAGACACAGTGTTTGTGAAAGAACATGAGAAACCTCAATATGAATAAGGAATAACAAGTCCTTCCAAAAGCTGCCCTTGTGCATCACCTCCTGCCATTTTTCCTAAGCACAGAGAGTGTCCTATGTCTTCTTACCTTAAGATCCTCTGAAACCCATCCCTTCAGGTGGGAGCGAAAGCCATTTCAGAGGCACACCATACGCTTTTGAGAGCTGTAGTGAGTTGCACTGAACCGGCAGGCCAGCAAGACGGAAACCTAGGAGTAGAAGCTCTTGAGCATGATTCAGTCAACAACTATGGAACGACTGTCCAAGATGCCTTGGGTCTCAGTGGATGGCACAAAATGCAGTATGTACAGCATTCCTGTAAGGAGCTTGGTTTGAGGCAATCTTTGGAAGGCTAAACGAATGATCCTAGATATTCTGGTTTTATTCAGTACTGCATCAAACTGTTGAAGAAATCCAATGGGGTCACGAGGCCCAGGTTTGGGTTTTTTTTCCCCCCAGAACTGGTGCTGATATTGTTCCCACCAATTTGCCAAGTAGATATAAAACTCAGTGTGCTTTAGTGTCCCAGGTCATTCGAGACCTGGTTCTAATTTTTTATTATTTTTAAAAGGCTGTGCAGAATGTACCAAGACGCCAACAGACATGTGGTTTCTACTTGTTTCTTTGCCTGATGACGCTATTTGCTAGCACTTATTTAGCCTCTCATTTGGAATCTTGGATGCAGAACACCTGGACCTAGTAATGATTTTTTTCTGATAGTGCTGGTCTTATAAAAAAAGATTAATTTGGGATTAAAGATCTTCTCCCCATTCTTTTTCGAGGTGTCAGATGCAAAGGAATTTGTATGGGCAGTACTTTCTTTGCCTTCTTTGACCAGTACCCTCTGTGAAAAGGGAATCCACTGGATTTCCTGTGTTTTTCTCAAGCTTTCTGTTTCTGGTACATTGAAAATATTTATCTGATTTTTGCACCTGTAGCTCTATCCTTGTGGAAAAGCATTGGGTCTCTTTCCTTCATATGACATTTGCTTTATTTGCTGCTCCTGCTTATTGATTCACAATATTGACTTATTGACAGATTTCCAGGTTTGTTTGCTTTGTTGTACAGACTCTTGGTCCTTCCATTTCAGCTGTACTGATTTGCCTTGTGCTGTCTTGATTCCCTCAGCGTTCAGAAATATTTACCTCCTCCCTAGTGTTGCATTGATCCATTCTTTATCCTGCAGCATTTGGGAAGTAAAGCTTCCTGGGGCCATAGACAGCTATTTCTGCATTGGAGGCAGCTGGCTTTTGAGCATTTTTCCTTGAGGTCTGTCAAACAAAACAGCTCAATGGCCATGCTTGTCACTTTTGTTGGTGTCTGTATTTTGTCAGTAATGCTCATCTGTGTGAAGTGCTCTGCTGGTTACAAAAGCAAGATTACAACATCTGTGAAGCTTCAGATACCATTCTCAGCGCCCCAGAGCTGGTGGAATTTGTGTTTATATACAACCATGTCTGAGGCCTCATAGTCTCTGTAGATGGTGTCACCCTAACCTACACAGATTATGCACCTCAGCCACCATCACCCTCTCTACTACAAAGAAAGTAGTTCCAGGACCTGCTACAGGTATTACAATGATTATTGAGGTGTCTACTGTATACACAGGTCTTGCAGCGTAAGCATACATAATTGCATGAATGCCTCTGGTTAAACTGGCTCCAGGTATCATCAGTTCTTGGCGAAGAGTGATGAAGCAAGAGTACCTGTGTTACAGTAAATAATCCAGTGCACAGCTCACGTTTTGCATCTTCTAACAGCTTGCACCTTCTCCTTGCCCCCTTGGAGCTGCAGGGCTAACCAGGGCAATGGATTGACCGTGCACAGGAGTGGGAGAGCTCTGCTCTGTGCCTGAGACTGGCCCTGGGGTGGGAACCGAGGAGGAGGATTGAACTGCCAGTTGTCATCAGAGAGAGCAGTGAGGCCCAAAAGTATCTGAGTTAAGACATGAGATCCTAGTGTTCAAGGAGGTAAGCAGCAAGAAGGCCAAGTATGTTGATGACATGAAGCTATTTAAATTCATCAGGAGATGAGAGAATGACAAGGGCTCTGGGGACATGTAAGCTGTGCTCATCAGCAACAGAAAGGCAAATGAAATTCAGCATCACTGTTCCTGAAGTCATGTAGCTGGAGGGAAAAATGTAAACTGCATAAGTACTTTGAGGCTTTGGCTTACTGTAACTGTACCAGGTCAGGCAAGAGCCCCGGGCATCACGACAGGCATTTCACTGAGGACACAGTGAACAGCTCGGTACAAGCTCAGTGCTGTTCAGTGGGCAATGACAGTCAGAACAGCAGACAAGATGTCAGGGGCCATGAAGGGCAGGATGGAAGTAACACAGAGAAAGGCACCGTGCCCCCATGTAAGCCAGCACTGCTCCCCCACAAGGTTGCTGCGTCTTCTTCCAGGACAAAGTATCTGAGGAAAGTTGACCAGGCATAGGAATGGGCCTGAGCAAACTGTCAGGGAGAAAGTCCCCCAGATCTGGGATTTGTACCTGAAGGGCAATGAATCAGGAAGGGATGGGGAAGTAAGAAAAAAGGGACGTGATAAAAGGCCGCAGAATAATAACCAGTGAAGAGATGATAGATTGGGAGTCCTTCTGCTTCCAGCCTTTGTGACAGGAGAAAAGAAAACAGATGATGAAAGTGGAAAGCTTTGAATTAAAAACTGATAAAGAGGAACCATTTTCACACAGTGAATAAGCAGACTTGAGGACTGATTGCCAGAGGAATTCAGAGAGCACAAGAAAACAGCAAGGTTTAAAGACAGACTGGGCACACATCTGAGGAATGAGAACATCCAGGCTGGTAACAGGCAATGCTAAAATTATTACAGGAGGAGGGCATCCCACTGTACATGAGAAGAGAGAGCAAACCGCTGTCAGGCACTGAGAGTATGGTGTGGTCCTGCTCAATTTTGGATTGCTCCTTAGCCCCACTGGGCCTAACCTACCTTTTCTCTATCTCCAAAGCATCTAGCAGAGAGAGAAGTCTAAGGCAGATAGATCACTCCCAACTTGAAAAAATTGCAGTGTTTTCATTTGCCTAGGAAAATGCCTGGTACCAGGCTGGACTGTCCTTCCTTACGTTGGTTCTGTTTCAGTGTCTGCCTGAAATTGCATGAGACAGTTGAAGCAGACAAGTCTACCTCTGCTTGCATTTCTCTAGGATTTAGTGGAGAAATGGGTATAATTTTCAGTAAAATACATGGCTATCTGAGTAGTTAAATAGCTGTGGAGCCCAGATGTGCTCCCCAGAGTAGGCTAGTTGGGCTTTTTGTGTGCTGCTCCACTACCTGCAGTCTGGGATCCCACAGTGCATTCATTACCTGTGTGCCTGAAACTCTTGGGGGAAGATGAGGACCACATACCAAGAAGGCCTTTTCACATTCCTGCTGAAATAATTAAAAGCTGGCCTGGCAGTGAATCCCTCTGCTCAAGTCAAGAAAATCTTCCTAAACACTGAGAGCTTCATTTTTGTACCACCATCTCCTTGCTTGAACAGCCACAGCCCAGTGACCCATATGGGAGAGTCACTACATGTGTGACTCTCTTTACTAGTGAGGCTTTCTTCTGGGGTGGCATGCAATCACTGTTCAAGAGCAGTATCACAGTCCTCCATGGCTGTTCAGAGAGTAGATGAAGAGCCTTCTCTAACTAGATGAAACCTAAACACATTGAGGATCATGGGGGGTGAGACCTGGCAGATTCACGATTACATTAGTAAGTACACCCTTAGCCAGAGGAGAGTGACAGAAAGCCCTAACATCAATGGGAGATCTATGAGGAAAATGTGAGGACTGAGAGAAGGAATACATGAATGAATTAACAGGGAGAGCCAGACAGGGGGGATAAAAAGTAACCCACTCTGGAACACAGCAAAAAGGAGAGACTGAACCTGTGATGCTTTCTTCTCTAGTGGCATCTAATTTCCCCTTCCCCACCATCAAAATGTCAGAAATGAACAGGCAACTTCAGTAAAACAGAACTGAAAGAGAAAGAAAAGGCAGCAAAGTTCTTAGAAGCTGCTTCACACAGGCAGAGCTACACCCGGCACCATCAATAGGTCCACAAGCACACTCAGGGGCCAGCAGGTTTTTTTGTCAGACAGATTTATTTTAGGTTCTAAAATGAGTCTAATAAAATAAAACGCTCAAAAAGTGCAACATGTACAGTTCTCTGTGGGGTCCCCTCTGCCACTGAATGAGCGCAGGAGCAGGGCAGTGTGGGGAGAGGGAGAGGAAAGTGGGGAGGGGGGAGAAAACACCATTGGGCTGCAGGAGGGCTGGGTTCCAGCCATCTTCCACATTTAAGTGTCTCACCAGTGAAAGGCTGTGAGAGAGGCCGTGAAGGAGGGGCAAAGAGTGGGAGAGAGAAGTGGCACTGAAGCAGGCAATAGCTACTGGCTCAAATACTCCCAATAGCTCCAAAGCACCTGTGCTGCCTGCCACCTTACTGCAGTGGTGAGTCTCATCTTGCCAGGCTATGCAGCTTCCAGCCCCTCTGCAGGTACAGAGCTCCCATGCCTCCTGCTATCTTCATGCCATCCCGACACCCTCCTGAGAGCTCTGCATGGAGCCCATCTCTCTGCAGCATGGCACACAGAGTTTCATCCTCCCATGCAGACTGGGCCTGGTGTCCCAGCTCCCATCAGCACTCAGTTTGCTGGACCTTCTCTTTCTGGTTCTCCTCCATCTCCTTCTTCCTTGGCACAGTGACTGCTATCATCCCTTCCAGCGCTGGGAAGGCAGGAGACCGTGCCTGAAAGAGAAGAAAGGGGCAATATCAGGCATGGGAGGGAGAATGAATGGCACAAGGCTGGGCTTCTCCCTGTCATGGAAGACATAGTGCTACTGGTTGCAACCACGAGGCTCCCATTCCCTCCTACGGCCAGGGAAGAGCCCCAGCCCCACTCCCTGAGACATGTAGTTTCCTCTGGGGAAGGCTGGCTCAATACTATCCTTTATGGTGTCTTGGGCACAAGGAATAACAAAGACAGGACATGCTTAAGAGAGAGCAAAGAATGATCTGGACAATGGTTAGGCCATTGTCAGGTTCAATGGTATGCCAGCTTTTACAACACCTTTTCGGAGAGAATAATTAAAGGCATGAAGGTTCATGCAAAATGAGATAAGAACAAATTAAAGACAGAAACACTTTCACATCTTGCTTTAACAAGTGACTTTCTAGACAATGGAAAAGAGGTACATCTCCAGGCTCCTGAGAATGGTAACGTATATGGTGACACACAGGTAATCAATACAAGTGCAAAGATGAGACTAGTAAAAGAATGGCATGGTAGGTGTAATCTCAGCTAAGATGAAGGGACTGGGATTTTGCTGGCAGATTTCTGCCAGGCTGTAGAGAACTGATAAGCACAGGTCTTCAAAGATCAGTTGTGGGAGCAATCATTAGTGGCACAGAGAGTGTGAAAGTGCTAATGAGTTATGTAGCTGATAAAGTTGAGGAGCCTCATTTGGAAGAAAGAGGATGAAAATGTCACCTGAGACCCAGATATTTTAGGAGAATGGAGCAGTAAACTGAACGACAGGGTGAATGAAATGCAACAGTATCAACTGCACATTGATAAGCTCAGGGGATGGAACAGGAATTCCTAATGCGTGGGCAATAGCCCAACAAGGGATACCAGTGAGCAGCCAGTGTTCAACCAATGCAAGAAGAGCAAAAGTAATCTCAGAGAATGCCAGCAGAGAGAAGGAGAACAAGGGTACCTCATCTGCACTCTCACAAAGGATGAGCCCACTGGGGAGGCTGTGCAGAGAAGGGCAGGAGGACCATCAGTGGATGGAGAACCTGTGCTGCAACAGAGGAGCTTTGCTTACTTGGCAAAGCAAGGCTGTGAGGGCATATACGAATGCTTTGAGGTGGTAAGTATCCTGGCTGGATTAGAGCTGTTTAAGCTAGCAGAGCTGGAGACCCAGGTGTCCTATCTCCTCCTAGCTGAGGGTTTAGTTACACTGTAAAGTGTTATTGTCCAAGGTTTTAGGCCAGAAAGGGTGGTTCTGATCATCTTGCCCTGGACTTACACAGCCTAGAGGGTCACCCAGAAACTGTAGATCTCTGCCTTAGACTACCATCAGTGCTGATTAAGGAACGATGACAAAGAACCAGTCACGAGTCTCTCTAGCACTACCTGCAGTGTTTTTCTTTAAAATGCCCATCTTGCTTCTGTTCTGATGTTGCCTGTCTTCAGCCTCCAGCCACTGGGAGTTGCTAAGAATTTGCATTAATGCTGTCACATCCCTCATCTTCAGCTCAAGACAGGTTCAAGGCACCCAGCTCTTTCGCCAGGGCAAGTTCTCCCAACCTGAGATCGCTCTGAGCCCCTGGCCCTTTATGTACTTGAAGGGGATTTTCACTGTGGGCCCTCCCAAGAAGCTAAGTGGAAGGCAACTACATCACAGCTATTTATGAAAAGTGTCCCTTGTCAGCAAAAAGAAACTGTGAATGAAGAATTTGCCATGTAATTAATTTGCAGAGAAACAGTAAGAAAAATGCAGAGAAATGGTCTGACTTGTTTCCACAGTTTTTTCCAGTGGCATGCTGGGGAGGAATCAGTCCTGGCCTGGTCTTTGGGTCGGTAAAGGCAAAGCAGATTTTTCAGAAGATGAGATACTGGATTGAGCTGAGCAAATGAAGGGCAGTAAATTGCCAGAAGCAGACAGCCGAGGTGTGAGGGCTGAACCAGCAACAACAGACCTGCATTAAGACTGGTGCCTGAGGACCAGCAGACATTTATATGGAACAGGAGACTCTGTTACATCAAAGCATCCAGATAAGGAATAAGAGAGAGGAAATCTACAAAAGCCTGGAAATTAACCCTTCTCGATTCCAGCGTGGCTTGATTTCTGCAAGAATAAACAAGAAACTTTTCAAGGCTGGGTTGTGATTGTTTCCTAGAAGGTTTTACCCCTCCTCTGAAGTGTCTGACCTGCCCCCAGATAAATGCCACAGTTAGCCAGACCTGCTGATGCCCAGTATACAGCTTTCACTACATGTTGATAACACCCTCAGCAGGCTGCCTAGGCCCCATTCTTCCTCTGGCTGCTGTGTCCCTGAGACATTTCAATGCTGTCTCTAGGATACCCAGGGAAAGGTCAAATAAGGGATGATGTACAGGAAAATAACAGAATGGGGTGATGGACACTTACCCTTTTTTGTAGGGCCAGAGCCAGAACACAGACCATAAGCAGGAGGAAGAGGGTGAGAGTGAGCCCAAAAGTAACCTGCCCACTGAAGATGGTGGGAGGGTTGGAGACCTGGGCACCTGTGAGGAAGAACCACAGTTAGGAAGGAGGGGAAGGTTGATTTTGTACTGGGGCAAGGCTGGGACTGCACAAAGAGTGGCAAACTGGAAAAAGGGTGCAGGGAGCTGGAAGGAGAAACAGGAGGAACTGGTGACAGCTAAGACAGGATGACAAGAAGATGGGATCCAAGCGGTCAAAGGGGAGAAGGAAAGGGTGAGGCTGAGAGAGGAGAGGGCACCAGTGAATTGAATAGGGTGAGAAGAAGGGATCAGTTACAGGTGCATGGGACACAGTACCTGTGATCTGCAGCATGTACTCTACTGCTCCCAGTCTGCCTTCTGGGCCATATACACTGCATTCCCACGTGCCCGTATCCTTTTGTGACACTTGGGGTATTTCCAAGGTAGGGCCTGTCTGGGACCTGCGGCCCTCCATGTTATGGGAGGTGGCCACAGTCAGCTTGCTGTTAGCGGGGGCTGAGCCAAGGTGCTTCCACTGGAAACGTTCATGTCCCCAGGGGTGTGTGAGTCTGCAGGTGAGCATCAAATGAGACCCCTCAGAAACCGGTCCTTGGATGCTTGGGGTGACTGCAGCAAAGGTAAAAAACTATCCTCAGTAAAGACTACGGGGAGGTCCACATCTCTTCCCCATCCTTCCTTCTTCTAATACACCCCTCCTTCATTATCCCCTCTAATTTATTTTCTTTGTCTTCCTCAGTCTTCAAGATGAGCAATCAAGTTACTCAGGAAAACCCCTGCTTTCAGCAGAGTCCAGTGCAGTGCAATGCCCTGAATAGAGACCTTGTTTCCTGCACCGGGGTGAGGACCTATGGGCAGGAGCAACCCACACTCACTGCACTGACATGCAGGGAGGTTTATCTGCAAGCAGTGGGTGACCCCAGAGCCGTTTTGCACCACCCTGTCTCTTCTCTCACCTGTAACCACTGCCAAGGTCACATCCCTGTTGATTGTCTTGCTGCCAACAGAGACAGCACAGTGGTACTGCCCTGCATCACCTGGCCCCACCGCAGGGAGATGAAGGGGGAAACTTCTGCTGCTCAAATTCTGAGAGATGCCCCAGCCTCGCAAGTGTCCTCCCGCAAGGCGGCTCCAGTAGGCTGTCACCACGTTGATCCCAAAGGCACTGGGAAGGTAGCTCAGGGTGCATGGTAGATCAGCTGCAGAGCCAGATGCAGCATAGACCACAGGGTTTGTTGGGCCATCAAAACCTGAGCCAGAGAGAGAGGACAATGTGGGGTGGTACCTGGAAAGAGCTCCTCCGCAGGGCAATGACTGGCCTGGGCAGTGGGGACAGGGTGGGAGCTGAGAAGCTGGAGCCACTGGGGCTGGTCAGACACATCAAGGGGAGCAACCTGAGGATGCTGCAGTAGCAACACAATGCTGAGCTCACCTAGAATTTGCAGGTTGTACGTGGCAGAAATGATCTCATTATCGGAGTATCTGAGCTGGCAGCGCCAGGAGCCCGCATCGCTCATGGCTGGCCGGAGGATGGAGAGAGCCCCATGCGAAGAACAGAAGGTTGTGGAGGTGGGGACCAGGTGCCCATTGTGGAACCAGCGTGTCTCCACAAGGCTGGCCCGGTGGCTAGAGTTGCAGCTCAATGAGAGTGGCTCATTTTCTACCACAGGGCTGGGTGGACTGAGGGTTACTGCAAGAAAAATTAAAGAGGGGTAGGCAGGGGAAGGTAAGGTCACAGGGGGACTACAAAACCATCCCTTTGTGCCCCTTCTGTCCTATCTTTGTCCCTTGGGCAGTCCTCTCTACAGAGCTGAGAGCAGACAGCAGGAGGCGCTTTTGGGGGGCTGCTGCCAGAGCTATAACCTGCCCTGGCAAATACAGCAGCCCCACTCCATCCTACCATCACAACCTCCCCGGACCCAAAATCAACATTCTCCAGGGTTTCCATCTTCTCCTACCTGTAATTACTCCCAGCTCCACCTGGCAGCTCTGGACCTTCGTGTTGTACGCAACCCATGCCTCATACAGCCCGGCATCCTCGCTCCGGACTGGGTCGATTCGCAGGGAGAAATTGCCATTGCGTAAGGCAGAGTCCTGGACTGACACCCTGGGCTTCATGGGCAGTGCTGTCTTCTGAAGGCCAGAGTAGCCCACCTCCAGCACCATGTGTGGCTCCTGGTGGGCGCTGAGAGTGGGACAAGTGAGCGGCTTGTGCCAGAGGCAAAGGTGACATTGGGGGGGGGGGCAGGAAGGAGGGGATGTGAAGAAGGAGAAAGGGGGCTCAAAGTGTCTCCCACCCTCCCCAGTCCTCCCACAAGGGGAAAGATCTGTCTTGGCCCTGGCATACCTTCCCCCATGTCGCTTCCACAGGACAGATGTCTTGTCAGGCAGCTGCTTCCAGCTCTTCGACATCTTTCTGGGGCTCAGGTGGCAAGGCAGGACAGCTGAACTCCCCGCTCTGGCCCACACTTTCTGCTCCCTGCTTTCCCACTCTGCTACTCCTGGTAAGATGTGGCCAGCTGTAAGAAGATGGAGAATTGAGCAAAGGGTGGGACTCATGGAGCAGAGGGCAATATCTGGCCATCTTCAGTGGGCTTAGAAGGGCACCAGTTCTCCCTTCCCAACCTGTCAGGGACTAAGTAACACCCAGACTCTGAGGTACTCTGCCTTCCTTGTTATGTTCAGCCCCTCTTACCATTGAAAGCCAATAGAGTGAAGGTGAGGAACAGCATCAGGGACACTGGCCTCATAGTGGTATCCAGGAGAGGCAAGGGGCTGCGTCTTCCCACTTGGGTCCGTGCTTGATCAGTCCGAAGCTTTAAGAGATCAGCAAAAATGAGGCATGGGCAAAGAAGTTGTTAGAGTGGGTGGATGAACCAAGGGTGGGTCAGCTGGACGTACTTGCTCTCGTGCTGTCTCTCTCTCTGATCAAAGCATTTCCCTAGATGCCCTTATATTGCAGGTGGGCAGCTAATTTCCTCGTATCACTAAGAAGATGCGTCACGACCAAGAAACCAGTCTAAGTCTGAGGCACGTGAAGGCAGAGCTGAAGCCAGTGAGAAGGAGGAGGGAGGGACCAGAGACACTGCTCTAAGCATCTTTTAGTGGAAATTCTTTGGGTCGCTGTTGTTTTTCTTACAAGTTTCGCTTCTACATAGACAGTGGAAAAAGTGTAGAAGACACTTCCCAGCAAGTGCCCTTCATGTTTTTCTTTCATCTCTTACCTTTTTTGGTTTGATCTTTCCGCCTCTTACAGCTTCTCTCTAATTGTTTCAGGGCTTTTGAGAATGTGTTCGTCTTTTTTCTGCTGTTCTTTTTTGTTGTTGATGTTGGGTTTTGGGTTTTTTGTGTGTGTTTTTTTTGTTTGTTTGGTTGGTTTTTTTTCCTTCTTTAATCCTTCAAATGTTTTTCTCATTGGCCAGTTCACAGGCAGCATGAGGAAAGGGTCTGAGATGAGCTCCAGCCAGGGCATGTGCGACCCATCAATCCAGAGCCTAAGGGCAATCTGGAACAAAGCTGAGGTGGTCTGAGGAGACAGAGAGGAGCATCCAGGAGAAGCAACCAGCACTGAGAATAGGGTCTGCAAGCTGTGAGGGATGTGAGGAAGGGACCCTCCTCCTTCTGCAGCACTGGGGAAAACGCACCCAAGCTCCTGCACTGAGTGGGATCATCCTAGCTCCTGTGTAGCTGCTGAGCTCTGCATAGGGCAATACATTTCCATCTGTGTGCCTCATCCTGGGGCCCCTTCTGCCTCAGAGAACCCCCACTATTGTGGCTCACACTTTCCAGCAACCCACTGGCTCTGACTCTTTCAGACTTAATCAGCCCTTCATGACAGGTGTCAGACACCCAAGCCCCTTGGCAGCTCATCCCCCAAAGGCTGGGTTGGGGCTTTTCCTGGGGGTGAGGGAAGGGAGGTGACTCAGAGCAGCCGCTTCTTTGCTGTGAAAGGATCCTTGCTTGCTCTCTAGTTTTCCTCAGCTGGGTAGTGAAGGTGGAGGATAAAAGAGAGCAAGTGGTACATCTTGCTTCAGCAGCTCCCTGTTGTGGTGACAGCTCTCATTTCTTCGATCATGCACGGCTTTTCAGTCTCCTGAGGAATGGGATCAGTGTAGGGGAATCTGGTGCAACCTGTGTGCCTTGATGTCCCTGGGGGACTGCGTTGTAGTGGCCCTTTGTGACCTCTGTGTTACACAGCCCATGGGATCTCATGAGAGAGGAAGAGAGGGGAGAAGATGGGGGAGAACTTGTGACGGTTGGCGGGAGGTGTTTTTTCCTCCTGTTCAAGAAAAACAGTTTGTGGTGCCCAGTCCAAGCAGAAAGCATCAACCTCTCTTTCCCCTGAATCAGCAGTGTGAGAATGGTGTGAGTGTGTGGGTGAAGGTGAGAGAGAGAGAAGGGAGATGGAACTGTGGTGGGGAGACATGTATGGCTCTGCAGCCCAGCACCATCTGTTCTCCCTGCCCTGCCTTCGCCCGGGGGACACTGAGCTCGCGGATCTCCCCCTCCATCCCAACCCACTCTGCACTCTTAGCCTTGCCGTCCTGGCACTACTCTCCTTTAGTCCCCCAAAACCACCCTTAACTGAATCCATGCTCTAGGAAATGCTTCTTTTAAGAACTGGCAAAGCAGAGAGACGTATTCCCATTCTGCGCCGCTCATTGAGCGGTGGTCATGAGGGACTGATGGAGACCACAGGAAAGTGACAGGAGCTGTCTGGCAGTGGGGGGTGTTTGGGCCTGAGGGGTTATTATGCTGAGTGAGCATGTTGTGAAATGAAGGTTTTGGAGGCACTGTTTTACTCAGCACCAGACTATCTTTAGCAAAGACACCTGTGACGTTTCTCTCTAACGACCCATTTTAAATGCTGACTGCCTTGAATGGCATTTTCGTCATCTCCCAGAACAGGACCCCGCTGCAGAAATAACAGTGACCGGAGAAAGATCAACACAAGGGCATCTTCTTAGAACTGCGTGTGTGGGTCACCTAGGGCTCAATGAGCAGAGAGGCTGAGAGGGACGTGTGGCACCCTGGCAGAGCCATGGGGAATGAGGGGCAGGCTACGACAGGAGTCGCCCAGGATCTCACTAAATACTCCTTCGTCCAATGGCATTAACTAGCTTCAGCCAGGTTCTAGACTTGCCTGCAGCAGTGACCTTGCAATGTACACTTACCAAGAAAAATAGGAATAGAAAACCCTATTCTGCACTATCATTGAGTTAGTCTTGCTGAAGGAATTTTCCATTGCGTTTCCAGATTTCTGTGATACCATGTTTTTGTCTGAGTGATTCCACTTTCACATTTTGGTCCTTTCAGCCTCAAGTCTGAAGCTAGTCATAATCTTCCACTCCACGCTGCTTTTTAAGGTGTTCTGTATTTTATTTGCAGTCTTTAACTAACCTAAGAAATTGCGCTGTGACCTGAAGACTGGGTTATCAGCTGTGCAACTTGAGATCAGCTGGTCTGGGTGTTCCTGAGATAGAGTGCTCACCAAATGGACCTCATACAAAATGTCCTGATTGATGTTTGCCCAGAGCTAAAGCAAATATAACAAGCAAAAAGAAGTTACTTACTAATAAAAGATAACAAATAACTTTATGGTGAGGGGCTGTAAAAAGAAAGCAGCCATGCCTGCGGAGACAGAAGGGAAGGTCTGGCAAAGGTAGCTTAAGCAAAGGCTGCCAGACAGGTTGGTACTTGACAGGCGCCTGGACAGGCAAAAGGCTTTCCAGGGGTCAGGCTGGGATTAACTGCAAGACTTCTGGCATTGACTGGGAAACTCAGCTCCAGGGGGCAAGTAACAGAGCTGTCCTTCTCTGGGGGCTTAGCACAGATACAGATGCGGTGGTTCCCAAGTCAACACCTTGTGGCTGCGAAGGGGCCAAGCAGCAGAATCCTGAACCAGAAGGGTTGGTGCCCACGGCTTAGCAGGCTTTGTGTGAGATGCACAATGGGGAAATGCATCGAAATAGGCACCCCTGAGGTAGAGGGGTGCAAACCACTCTTCCCCACAAAGGACTGTGATGATTCCTACCAAGGCACCAACCTGAGATCCACTCCATATATGAAACCACTCAGCTTCTTTAAGTCCACGGTGGGTACCAAATGTGCTTTCATTCCCACAGGAGGAAGCAGTTGCTCCAGGCTTCTGTCTGTCTGTGGTGCCTGGAAACAGCATATTATTTTCCCAGGGCCTGGGTGCCCCATGCATCAGAGAGTGGTCTTGGAGGAGGGACCCATTTATCTGAGGTGACAGATTCCAAAAAGGGCTGAGGAGAAGAGGATTAGAAAAGAGGAAGTTAACATCTCCCAGTAGTTTCAGGCAAAACCAAAGTGCCTCTGCAGAAGTGCTAGGAGGAGGAAGAGTGGCTGGCTTCCTGACATTTGTTGGGAAGCTCTTTACTTTGGAAAAGGTCCTTTTTAGAGGATTTGCTGAATGGGCAGTGCCTGGATCATCACAGGTCTCTGATGTGGAGCTGAGAGGAGTCTAGCAGTGGCCTGCTTCACAGAATCCAAACATCTTTAGGAAACATAGCTTTATGGATTCTTTGCAGCCTCTTTCTTTACAGTGCTAAAAGGCAAGCAACCTTTGTATGACAATCCTCACCAGACAGCTGAATGTCCTAGAGAAACGTGAATTAGAAAGTCAGGAACAACATTGTAGGGTGTTGATTGAAGCTGTGGGCTGCATTTCTGCTAAAAAACCCCAGTGATTTCATTACTGAAGAGAATCTGCAACATTCATGGGCATATTTGGCAGCTAGCATCTTGCATCTGCCCAGCATTAGCTGTAGAGAAGTGTGTAACTGTATTGTTTTAAAAGGCCTCCAGATCCTTCCCAGGAAAGGCTGCAGGGTCCTCTTTGGACATCCACAACTACCTGTGGAGATGGTGATGGATATCGGTATCCTGGCCAATATCTAGTTAAGCAATGTCTTTGATGCTGCAGGATGTCTTTGATGCCACAGCCTCTGGGTTCTGCAACATAGACAGTCAGATGGATCAACTACAAAAATCCATGCAGCAAGCTAGATTACATTTTTATTCACTTCTCATTGCAGCATTCATGCCATGCTTTTAATCCAATGGAAAATTATGTGATAGCCTCCCAAGCATTCCAGGGCTGCAGTGAGTTTTTTCAAGAGCAAGGAGGGTACCCAGGAGCCCAATGCATGCAAGGGATGGGAGAAGCATGGCATCTGTAAGGAGAAAGCGCTCAGCTACAGTGACCTGACACTGAGGTGAAGGAGTCAGGCACTGACCCAATGTGCCATGTGTTGCTGAGTGACTGGGGCAGTAGCAGAACGGTCCTAAAAAATTTCCTTGACTCAAGTATGG
Source organism: Phalacrocorax aristotelis (assembly GCF_949628215.1). Taxonomy (NCBI): domain Eukaryota; kingdom Metazoa; phylum Chordata; class Aves; order Suliformes; family Phalacrocoracidae; genus Phalacrocorax; species Phalacrocorax aristotelis. The sequence goes on along the minus strand of NC_134276.1, from coordinate 132,663,737 downwards.
GCTGAAAGGAGCTGAGGAGTGCTCTAACTACAGTGCTCTGGAGGCTACAGGCATACTCTTAATAATAAAGAACATGTTATTTCCTTCTTAGTGGGAAAGCTAGATATAAAAAAAGTAGAGGGTAACTAAAGGAGCATGTGACACTATGAGAAATCATCTGCAGAAGAATACAATCCAAGGGAAGGTTCATGTGGACAATGGCTCAGCAAGGAAGGGGACAGTAGTGCTCCAGAATACTCCTGAAGAGAATAAAGTCTCTGATTTTGTGATGCCTAGCCACTTTGCTTTGAACAAAAAAAAAGCTAGGGAGGGAGATGGTCCATTTTTTAAACTGAAAGGGCTCATTGTAAATCAAAATGGGTTTATTTCTTTATAGTTTAGTTTTCAGCTGGATCAATTCTCTGATGCTCATCAATGTTGACAAAAGAGAGACAGCAGGAAAGATGAAAGGAAAGATGCGATTGCCCCTTTCTGCAACACTACCCATTTATGCTGGATTAACGTGATTGTGTGACAGACTGAAATTCAGAGTGTCATGGCAGCTGAGCTGTTTTTTCGATTTCTTCTCCATTTGGCACTTCATGGCAGGTAGCAGCCTGCATCGTTTTGTAAGATAGCTTCTACTGCCCCATTAAGAAAAAATGCAAAACCAAATAAACCCACTTGTTAGCTACTGCACCACAGGAAGATTCATGTGGGAAGGGATCTCTGGGGTCTCCACTCCATCCCTTTGCTCCTGGCAGGGTGCTTCTAGAACTAGACTGGGTTGCTCAGGGCCTGGCCCAGGCAAATCCTGAACACCTCCAATCGCGGACATTCTCCAGCCTCTCCAAAAACCTGTTCCACTGCTGAAACACCTTCACAGAAGAGGCTTTTCCTTGTGTCCCATAAGTTCATTTGTTGCAAACTGTGCTCCTCATCTCATGCCCTTTCTCTGTGCCTCTGTGAGAGAAGTCTGACTGTATCATCTCTAACCCCCTTTAGGTAGTAGCAGGCAGCAGTTAAGTTCCCCCTCTTCTTCAGGCTGAACAAACGCCCCTTATCATGCATCATGTCCTCCACCCCACAGCCATCTTAGGGCCCTTTGCTGGACTTGCTCCAGTGTGTCAATGTCCCACATTGTTGCAGATGTGGCTTTTCATGCGCCATGAAGATGGGATCAATCACTGCTTGCTGTGTTCTTTTTAATGAAGCCCGGCATTTTCCTAGTCTTCAGCACTGCAAAGAGACCCTGCTGGCTCTAGAGGTACCTCCATTCTCACCATGCTGAAAGATGGCTGGCTATCGTTATGGCACATACAACAGGCTTTGCTGGTGTAAGGGCTGGCTCTTCTTTACCCTCGAAGGAGGCTGAGAGCAAAGAGGTGGAACTATACTCCTGTGTAAAGGAGCTTTAAAATTCCCAAGAAGGGGTAGGACCTCCCATGTTACAGTGAGGGCTGGGAGAGATCTGAGTTCTCAAGATGGAGCTCCAGAAAACTGAAGATTAGGAAGTTCTGCCAGGAGTTGGTCACTTGGGTGCAATTAAGGGCATGTGAAGAAAACATGGGCTTAAGCTTGAATTTTTTGTTTGTTTGTTTGGTGCTGTTTATAATTTTTCCTGGTTCTAAGAAGTTTCTATTTCCAGATGTCAGGTCCTGGTCTCCAGGAGGTGAGCCAGCTATGCTGAGCAGTGTTTTCACCACTCTAACAGGCTTCTCTGCCAGATTTTTCTCAGAAAGCCATGAAAGACCAAATAACCCTCTCCAGTGTGCACGAAGGTAGAAGATAAAGCAGCTAATGCTTTTGTGTCCTGTGTAAATACTTCAGACCCTTTGCTGATGAGATGAAAGCATCCTAGAAATTCAGACTCTGTGAGTTTCCAGTGCTAGGCTTCCACATGATTTGTCCAACATCCAGCTGCTTTCTGATGTCCATGGCTGTCTTATGCTGCCAAAATGTGGCTAGGAGGCCTTCACATCTCTGCAGGTGTGACTGTCTCTCCTGGCATGGTGCACATTTCACATTTGGCAAGGTTAATGGGAAGAAACTGCCTCCTAAGACTCCTGGTAAAATCACACTTAGAATTAAAACATAAGGTTATATGTTGAGGAACAAAGTATGTGCATCACACTTCCAGAACAGAATACAGTATCCTGGGAAGACAAGACTCCAGGGAGGGAGATGCATGATAGCATGCTCTATAAAACAGGATCTCAAAGAGTGAACAGATTGTGTTACCTCTGTTTACAGCACAAATTACTGGAATGTGTCCATGATTTGAAAAAGGATGTGGAAAAATGGAAAACGATTTAGAAGAGTGGTACAAAAAAACTTGAGTTGGGACCTGGCGATCTTGCTTTCAAATGTACAGAACAAACACGACCTATTTTACCTAATCCAACGGAAGCAATGGTAAGCTCAGGCAGTGATTTCACTGCAAACAAAAGAAAATACATTTTTTCATGTCACAAAGATCATAGAATTATTGTTAGAGGATGTTGTAGAGACTGGGAGTATAAATGAGTTCAAGTAGGGATTAGGTAAATTGTGGAGGATCAGTTCCTCACTAGCTTCTGAATATGATGGCCTGGGTATGCCTGCCAGCTCAGGATGTCCTCAGCTCTTGTTTACAGGAAACTTCTATGTGATGTTCTGTCTCTCAGTGCCTTTCTTTAGGAATCTTGTATCAGCCATAGCAGAGCACTAGGCTAGAGAGACCATTGGTACAACCCTTTTTACGCTTACATTCATAATCTATCTTTGATATTTTCTCTCCATGAGGAGAAGATGTGAAATAGTGGCAGATTCTCTACTCCAGCAGAGTAGCATAAGGATGACCAGTGGCTTGAAATTAAAACCAAAATCTGGCTGGAAATGAGGTACATGTTTTTCACAGTGAGGTTCTTTCATGGGAAGAACTCTTGTGGTGTCCTCTCCACCACCTGCAGACTGTTGACATGAAGAATGGTAGATGACATCGTCTTGCTCTGCCCTAGGATATGGAGCTCTGCAGGAATGAGGAAGCCAAGCCAGCTGATCACCATAATTGAGAATAAACCACTACCTATTCATATTTCCCCAGGCTTTTCACTTACTTACAGCCCTAACTGGAGGGCTTCCCTAAGAGTGCATGTGGGTCCTTTTCAGGACTCAGGAATAAAGCCAGCTGGTCTCGCTCTCCAAGAAAACTCCAGTGCAGGGCTGTGAAACAGCAGAGGACATGACTGCTGAGCTGGGGCATATAACCCACAGGGAAAAGGAAGGAAAAGGCTCCTGGACTCAAATGAAATGAGGTGGTGGGGGTATGTGGGTGTGGGGACTTTCCCCTGAGTTTAGCAAGGACGTGCTGTTTTTTCCCTAGCTACAGGTGGTCAGAGGGTTCACTTGTTCCAGACTTGAAGGAGATATAGGGGTTTCTCTTTTTAATTTTTTTTTCTATTATTATAATTTTTCTTTTGTGTGTTGCTTATTAAGTCAAAATAAAAGTCACTCTGAAAGACTGGTCATCTCAAGGGTTCTGTGTGCCCCCACCTGAACGGTAAGACCAGATCAGCTTATGCAGGAGGGGAAATACAGACAAATGATCCAGTCGTGAGCCAAGGTAAAGTTCACAAGCCTTAATAATGGAAAAGGAGGCTACAGTCAAAATACTGGCCCAAGAGTAGTTATTCAAAAGAAACAAACAAACAAACCAACCAAGACTAACAGTGGTTCCTGCCCTGGTTTGTGAAAAACAAATATTTTGGGTGGATATAAAAAGCAGATAATTCTTTGAAGTGAAGGGGCATGCTCACTGAAGGGTTGGAAGATGACCTGGAAGGTTCCCAGGTGCCTGAGGGTGGGATTTCACCTTATAGCTGCTGTCATGAGGAAACTGATCCAAGAGACTCTCTCCCAGGTTTGCTTTCCTGTCTCAGTGACACTGGGAATGACTGCCCCTGGCTACATTCTCATCCCCCCCTGCACAATTTGTGATAATATGGTCCTTCATGGTGCCATAAGCCAGACCAATGTAAACATTCAGTTTGAAAGGTGGAGGAGAAGAAAAGGTGAGCGTGTAATAAGACTAGAGAATACGTCAAATTACTTCCATGGCAGGTTCCTACAGGCACTGCCCTAGCACAACTGTGATGAGAAACTGTGCTGAGGAGTGGAAAGTATAGAAAACTTTTAAAATACCATCACTGTCACATAGAATTACACTCTGGATGGCTGGCTGATGTCTGTAAATGGCTCTGGGAAAAGTGGACTATCCAAGCAGTGTTCTAAACCCAGCTGACAGTGCAGCACTGACAGATTTTAAGATACCTGGGGCAGTTGCTGTGGTTGCTTGAGAACTTGTGGACCTGCCAGCTAAACCCAGCAATTTGTTTCCCCAAGAAAATTCTACAACTCACAACCCTAAAACAGGTTCTCCAAGAAGTTGCAGTGATCTCAGTTACTGGGACTGCTTTTGGGCATTCAATACAGGTTCTTGATAACTACCTGGAATTGTAGACAATGAGGAAAACAGGCCCCTAACTTCCTAAGGGAGGACAGTCAAACTCTAAGGCTCTATCTAGGGGATCCAACATGGGAGGGAATGCTACTGGGAAAGGGTCCAAAATCACCTACAGCTGAGAAGACTGTCAGTGGAGTGAATGTCTATACGCCTTTCTAGTGGAGGAGCTTTGGAACCTGCATGGGTGGAATCAACCCTGGCCACAGAAGAGTTGTGAGTCCTGGGATTACTAGAGCCTTCCCACAAGTCCTTTAAGGCTCCTGAAGTTGTGCAAGAGGCTCACAGGAGCTGTTCTGTCCAGCCTTACCTTCCAGGTAACCTTCCTCTGACAGCATATAAGAACAACAGATGAGAGGAGGGTATGGTTGCACTCCGCCTGATGCACTTGATAGTATGGTACAACCCAGAAAGGCTGTTTTTTTTCAGAAAGGACCCACCAGATGAAATATCCCTTTTCTGTCCCAGAATTGTTCTTGTTCCAGACAAAAAAAACCCAAAACATAGTAAGAGCTGTACTGGGCCAGGAGAGATTTTTGGAGCAGATATTAGGAAAATAATACAGTGTCCCACTTCAAGGAGTGGATACAAGGGAGGAGGAATCTCCTTCCAGGTCCCCTAGACCTGCCTTGAACTCTCAAGGCAAAGGACTGTTTCTCCTGGAAACCAGAGAGCAACCTGTGTCTCTTCAAATCACACTGTGGACACTCAGCCAAGACAAATCTGATGCTGATTGAACACACAGGTACTTCTTGTTTCTCCAGGTTTGAGTTAGGCCTCTCATAAAACTGGTGGTGTGATCAGAGGCATTCCTGGTTCTTCCACTCTAACAGACAGCTCACAGCATGCTCTGTGCCAGGCATTTCAGGTACAGAGAAACTTGGATGACAACTGCTCACAATCTTTCTGTGAAGTATTTACAGACATGTCAAGTTTGGTGCCACCAGGGGGCCCTTGAGGCAGGAAAGCCATAGACCTATGCTTAAAGGACTCCAGAGATTCCTCCCAGAGTAATAGATCTGTTCGAGAGGATCAAGGAAAGCAATATAAGGTGCACCCTCCAAGCTGGAAGAAGTATCAGTTTGAGCTGCATTTGGTTGTGCTGCCTATTCTCCCCGAGTGGTGCTCTTTTTCAGCACAAGCAGAGGTCTTGACAGAAGAGTTTAGGGCTCAGCTGTTGTGCAGAATGTTGTGCAGTCATGCAGAAGGACTGGGTCCTGCTGGAGGTTCCCTTGGAGTCTTCAGCTATGAGAGCACATACAGCGCTGGGATGTTCTACTGAATAGCAATTGGGACACCACAGGTATCACCACTGTATCCCAATTCCATGACAGCAGTCTTCCTTCTTGTCTGCAGTCTGGGATCCCGTCAGCTATCTGTAGGTTTTTCACTCTTGGAAGGAAAAGCAAAAGCAGCACTGGGGAATACCGGGAACACCTATAGGAATCCTGCCACAGATAGGAGACCTTAAGTCAGGATTTGATCTGGAAACCCTTTAAAACATAGAGAAGCTGAGGTGGAACATGATCCTCTCCCAACAAGAAACTACAGTCAACACAGCACACTGTTAGCAGTGTTCTACAAAAATGCTTATTTCTACAGCTATGAAAAAGGGTTCACAGACCCTGAAGCAGTCTGTATTTTCTTCAGTTATGAGCAAAACCTCATGACTCATTTGAATTGCAAGACTGGTTTTCCCAAACTTCCCTACTGAATCTTCTGTGAAATTTACCTTGTGGAGAACTGGCAAATTCCCAGCTCAAATCTGCGTCCATATCCACCATGCTACTCTCCTGGAAGCTCAGGTTTGTTGGAGCCATATACAACAGTCTCAGCTGTTTTCAAGACTGGATCTGACATAGGAAAAAATTTAGAAATGCTATTTAAGAAACTGTCCTTCACATAAGAAAACAGCAACTAGCTGTAAGTTTTCAGATGGGATTTCTGGTGTGCTTAGGGATGAGCCTAACAAAGCGCTACCTGAGTTCATGCCGTGGAGTGCTATCTAGCAAAGACCTTTTTGTGAAGTCATTTGGATGTGCAACAACAGAAAAGCTGCTGAAGGACGCTTCAGGTAAGGGTCTTTGAAATTTTCATTACAAATTATGCAGCCTAATAAATGCATCCCAAAATGATGGATGAATTGCTGTAAGACCTAGGGAAGTCTAAGACATGAGTCTACCTGAGCTGCCAGAGAGGTATTGGCAGATACGTGTAATCGCAGAGCTCTGGCAGCTGACTATTTCTGCTACATTTTGCAGCCTTTACTGATTTTAGGATCCTCCATCTTGGACACACAAAGCTGCAGTAACATTTTGGACTTAGGGACAAGATTCTTCATTGCAGGACATGTGGCCAAACACCCCGCTGACACTTCATGAATTAAGCGGCTCTATTGAGAATAAAGCATCTTGAATCCCACAAGGATATTGGAAACGTTCAGCTGGACTTTTTGTGACAGTGTGTTTAAGATCCACAGTAGAGAATGGGAACAATAAATGTCATTGTAAAAAGCACTGGAGATCTGTAGCATGTGCAGCTCCTACAGCCCACCAGCAACAAGTAGCGTCAGCTAGATATCGCTCACAGCACATACATAGGTTGCATGCTCTTTTATCTTCTTTAATGGATGATTTGCAGCAAGTCACCTGGTCATCTGCCATAGCCTGCCTGTGCAGGTACACCTGACAAGGTGAAGGGGATAGCTGTTCTGATATCCCAGTTCTCTGAGGCTCAGCTAAGGAGCTACTGCTGTGCACAGATACTTCCAGCTGGGACTCAGGCTTCCTGAATAGCCTCAGATGGGAAAGCATCCTCTTCTGTGTCTGATAGAAAATGCCTCCCACAAGGGTGAAGTTGTACCTGATGGCACCACGCTTGGTCCATAAGCCATCTTGTGTGACTGAGACCCTTGAATACTAACACCTTAGGTCTCTCCTCACGCCTGTGACTGTCAAGTTTTGCTAAAACGTAAGAGCTCACCAGGAAACAACCCCCAAACTTATCCACTCATATGCAGTGCTCCAGTCCTGCCCATCTGTGTTATGTCCCCACTCTGAGCCCACACATGTAAACACAGACTTCTTCCCTGAGAAAACACACGGACTGGATCAGCCATGAGTGTGTCTGTCTTTGACTCTGCTCTTGAAATAAGGGAGAGAGGTGGGAGGGAAAAGTACATGGGCTTCTTAAGAATCTGGGAAGGCAAGTTGTTTCAGTTTCCCATATGGCATATGGGAAGAAACTGCGCAATGTGCCTTCTAACCAGAGGGCCTAAAGAAGCCCCTGATCCCAGAGGAAGGGGTGGTGGTGGGAGAAGTAATTTGTCTTTGCTGTTTTTTTAAAGCTAGTACAACAGGGTGATTATGGACTTTCCTGAAGCAAGATGGGTTTTCCTCCCAGACCAGCAGCAGCTGGAGGGCTCACTTTTTCCAGGTCTGAAGGAGGGTTCATGATTCTGCCCATGTGATGGTTTTGATTATGCTGGTTTTGTTTGATTTATCGGCTTAAAACTGGTGTGAAAGACCAGAGAGGCTGGGCAGAGGGCATCATTTGCCTAAGGGGGAAATGAGGAGGTGACAGCTATAAGATGCAAAGAGCATTCACTTCTGAGCTCAGCCCTTGAAAATATCTTCAGACTCAGCTCAAACTTTCCATGGCAGACCTCCATTTCTTCATATATCGCAGAAAGATATAGGTGGGAAGGGACCTCTGGAGATCTCTAGCCCAATCCCTTGGTCACAGCAGAGCTGACTCCAAAGCTAGGTCAGGTTGCTCTGCTTAACTGGAAGTGTTAACTGATTTTATTCACCCAACACAGAGATCAGCTGCCTCATGGCATGCTTGCCATCTGCAGCTCACCACTGCAGCCAGAGCTGTCCTTTCAGGAGGCTGCACCTGCATGGTCACCCAACAAGGAGCAGCTCACACCCCACCAGCACTCTCCCAGCAGGCTTGGAACACCCTGCCACAGCCTTCAGATGGTGAGATCACAGCCCTGGTGGGTCCAGGATCATCAGGTGGTCCCTGCCAGAGAGCAAGGGGTCACTCACTCGTCAGAGCTAGGACAGGGACCCAGCTAAGACCTAGTAGGCAGCAATACCTGCACTGGCATCTGAATTTGCTTTTCTAAATTACACAAAAGGGCCATCAGAAGCAGAAATTGTCAGTCTAGAGGGCAGTGTAGCAGAGCCTGCAAGAGCATGACTGCACCACCTCCACAACTCCCTCAAAGCAAGTAGCCCTGGAGGGGAACAACAAAGAAGGAAATCTCCAGTGCCACTCAGTTGGCAGGACCAGAGCTGCTAGGAGCAGGTGCCATTGGAAGCAAGGAAGGGACAGTTGAGGGAGTTCTGCCCCCAGCTGATGAGGTTACAGAAATTAAAATAAATGAGTGGAGAATTAGCACAGAGCCAAGAAAGGTGGATAAGGCCCCTGAATGGTAACATTACTTCTGAGGAATCACTGGTGAAGATGGGCTTTGCTCTTACCTTGATGACACCAGCACGACACCATTGATCTCACTGTGGAAGAAGAATTAGACTGAATCGTAAAAAGCACCTTCAAGTTTGGGTGCAAATCAAGCACACAGGCAGGCTTGAGATGAAGTGCAGTGCAGAACGCTGTATCCTCAATTTTTTTCTGGAAATCTACATAACTTCTTGTAGTGATCGCCTTGTCAGCTAAAACACCACCAGATACATCATGGATCTTTGCAGATCTAAGGAAAGGGAAGAAACTGCAATTTCCCATTATGTTATCTGTAGCCCTCAAGTCAGTGATGATGTCCCACAGGTCACTGAGATGAAAAAATACCAAAGCAGACATTCTTCTATTTCTATATCTGTATCTTCTAACTATCCATAGATGATGACAAAGGTGTTCAATAAAATGGAATAAGATGGAAGAACTAGTAGAAACTGTGGAGTCAAGGGGTCCATAGAGACGTTGGGAACTTGCCTGGCAGCCCTTTGTCACCTCCCTCTGCGCTGCAGTGTTTCCTCAGAGGAAATGAGGGATGGCTGCTCACACTGCTAGTGCTGGCCTAACAATCAGGTGTTGCCTCACTTCATTCTGGATGATGGGCTGGATAGAGCCAGAGGTACTGGTGTTGCACCCATGTAGAAAGCAGAGGTGGAGTTATGTCTCCACAGCTTCTCACTGGCAAGTACATTCTTCACTACTCATAGTCAGGCACTGTTGCAGTGGTGGGGAAAAAGCGTGAAAACTGTCATCAGCCTCTGCAGAGGTTGTATCATCCGCTAATAATTTATCTTCAGTACCGAACAGTAACAGGCAACTGGTCAGCAGAAAGTTTGGGGGAGTTCTGAGGACCTGCTCCAACGCAAAAGAGACTAGAATCCATCATTTTTAAAATGGAGCAACAGCAGGAATACAAAATTGCAAAAGCGCAGCTAAAGGATACACACAGGTTGAAGCAGCAAATTGGTCACAGTGCCTGAGGTGGGCAGGATCAGTGAGGGGTGTTGCAAGTCAATCCCAGGCAGCAGTTACCTGCTTTTGAAATGCTGTTCACAGGGGAAGGCACCCTAACTGGCTCCAGCTGCCGAGGGAGCTCTACTGGGCCGCAGCGAACATGGCTGAGGCTGACCCTGGGCGGCAGAGGGAGGGCATGGCTGCAACAGCTGTGCTGCAAAGGCCCTTGAACGCGGAGCCCAGCTGGCTCCAGCCGGAGGCAGGGATGTCCCAGGACCAGAGGGGCCTGCCTGAATCAGGCCCATCCCTGCTGGAGAAGAAGGCCCCAAATCGCCTCCCTGACACCGAGCTGGGAAGGCAGGAAGGGGCCAGGACAGGAGCACCAGGGCTGTGGTGGCCCCTGCACTGAAGTGGCTCCAGACCCAGCAAAGGCTCCACCAGCGAACGGGTGCGGGGGGAGCGGTGCACCCACACTCTGCAGCGCAGCGGGATCCCACCAGGCTGGCACGTGCCCCTGGAGACATTCGCAGGTGGGAAAGGGCTCAGCAGGGGCTGACCCGCTTGCATCACGCTTGTGTCCCTCTGTGCCCTCGCGGCAGTCCTGCAGCCAAGCACAGACACTTAGAGAAAAAGACAGTTGACACTTTGCCCCTCCAGAGACAAGCAACTGTTTGCACTTCCAGTATCTGATCTGTTGTTACAGCTGGAGAAGCACAATGCCACTGATGCTCAGAGAAAAGATGGCATTATTTACAGCTGCCGCTCTCAGTGGCCTGTTGCGTGCTTGCCAAGGTAGGAGTTTGAAAAGGAACAAACACTAGCAGCAACTTTAAAGGTCTGTAAAGATAAAAAGACAAACGCTTGGCAGATCTCTCCTAAGTAGCCAGTGGGACAAAGAACTGAAGCTCTTACTTCTTAAAGCACTTCCCCGTTGCTGCCACTGACACCGTGTGGGTCATACCTGAAGCCAGCGGGGTGGGGAGGCCGCAGAGCAGCGCATAGTCAGAGCAGCACTCAGCTGCATCCAGCAACCACAGCCTGGGCTCCCTTTCTGAACCCCCGAGGTGCGATTGCAGTTTTGAGACCTTCTTGATAGCCCCTGGCGCTTTATCTCATGTTTGCGCCGTGCCCTCGCCTTAACTGCCCGGCAGATGGAGCAGCACCAGGGGGCAGAAGCAGGACCCACCCACACTGGTCTCCAGCATGCAGCAGTCGGTCGAACTATTAACGTGGGTCCTTTGACTTAAGTTACAGTTCCCCTTTCTACCTGCTGTCGGTCAAACCATCCCACCTTTCCACAACCCAGCTTCTACCTGTCCGATCAGAATGTAACCCAAAGCATACAGACACAACTGGCCACACAAGCCCTTTGAAATATTTTTAAATGCTTTTATTTACAGTGCTAGTTGAAAACAATATATATATTTATATCTATCATCCTCGTGATGTCTGTGCCATAGAAAATGCTGTGGCTATATTGCCTTTAATTTACAAAATGGTCACAAGAAAATCTGAAGGGAAATCATGGAAATCAAAAGTTTGGTCCCCAATTGTTTCTCTCTTGATTTGTTTTAAAAAAGCCTCCAAATTAAAAAAATACACAGTTCAGATGAAATTCATATATAAAAACAACCCTTATCTTCTGAAAAATTCACGAGGGCCAGCTTGCTGTCATGTAAACTTGGAAGAAAAAAAGCTTAAAATAAATTCTGTCTCCATGTGTGGTTTAATAGAACCATTACTTGCTTGTGATATTCTTTTTCTTTGTCTCTCAGGGTTCAACAGGAAAGCAGAGGAGAGGAGGCCTAGGACTGGAAAACGCATCATGAGCTCTGTGCCCGCAGCCTCCTGGACTCAGGGAGGGTGTCTGACAGCAGGTCTGGGGAGCAGAAGCTGTCGAGAATCTCAGTCATACTACTGAGAAAAAAAGACGGGTAAGTGAAAATGGAAGGAGAAGTGCTTGCCACGTGAAGAGCCTGGTACACGGGCCTGGCAACGTTACATACTGGGCTCCAGGAAAGAATGAGATTCTTGAGGAAAGAGGATCATTTGTAAGTGGGGCACAGCTGAAAGGATGTGGGGGACTGGGATAATTTCAGCTGGGGAATGCCACGGATGGGCTAGATCTTCGGGTGAGAAGGAAACTGCTGTCTTCCCTGTTTGAGAGCTTTTCTAATCTTTCCTCATCTGAGATTGTGTGAAGCCAGAGGCTAATGGACAGTGCAAGCACAGGCTGGAATGGAGGAGGAGAGATGGACGGAACAGAGGAGATGGGAGGGGAGGACTCAAGCTGAAGACCCGTTTTCTGTCTTCTGTCTCTTTGGATCCACTTCATCCTACACAGGACACAGAGAGAAAAAGGATTTACAATTGAATAGCCACCACACCAAGGCAGCTCATCTCTCCACAAAATTCTTACTGCTGCTCTTCCCTCCATATCGAAAACTCTGTTAAGCCCACCCTAAACCCACTCCTCTTTAAAGGATCTTTCTGTGCCTGACAAAACTATTCTGTTGACAGTCACAGTTAAGACATGGACAGCTCCATTTGGACGGACATCTGCACCGTTACTTTCGAGAGGCATAAGCCCAGGCTCACATCACTTCAGACAGATTCTGGGATCTGCCCTTACAAGTCCATCTTCTGGCCTGAAGCCCATAAATCACCGGTGTTTGAGGGGCCATCGCCCAGCATGATCTCAAGCACCTTGACTCTCAAACACTCAGCTCTGCAACTGCTCGTGGAAGGACCTGGATCCTACAAGGAGCCTACAGGGGTTTATTATCCATTTGCCATGTCAGGCTTGTTTACCCATCTGCTGCTGAAGCAGCAATGAGACCCGAGGCCAATTTGAGATGTTCAGCAACAGCATCCGGGCAGATTTGATCAGCACATAGCAGGTAACCTAGTTCCTTCTCACTGCCATTTCTCCCGCACTATCAACTCACCTCTTCCTCCTCTGCAGATCGTTTTTCTGCATGACCATCCTGCTCTTGCCCATTCTCGTCTCCCTCTAAGCACAAGCAAGAGAGGAAATCACAGGTTCATTGAAGTGGCATTTAAGGGAATGTAATCTCACAGTCAGAGGAAGAATTTCCCTCCATGGTCTTCTATTCCCCCATAGCCTGATTCCTCCCATTCTCCCTACACCAATTATTCCTACCTTCATCCTCATCACCACCTTCTTCTTCATCCACATCATCAGGGTTCTCCTCCTCATCCTCTTCAGCTCCATTTTCCTCATCCTGAGTGAAACAAATTGGTCAGAGCAGAAACCAGCGTCAGGATGACATTACCATGCGCTTGCTGCTGCAAGTGCAAGAACAACCTCCACAGCTACAACCACTTCATGCTCATCTCAGATGTGCATCGAGTGACCTCTGCACTGTTACTCAGACAGCACCGTTTCCACCATCCCAGCCAAAACCCTCCTCCCAACCTGCCTTCTTTCCAAAACCAATCCTTCCAGTCCCTCCCCACCAACACGAACCTCCTTGACTTCCACAAGCTTACGTCCCAACAAGGTGCTGCCATCCCATCCCAACAATTAGAACATCTCTCTGGTTACAGGCTAATGGCTTAGCCTATGCTTGTAGTACATCCGCTTCCAGAACCCTTCTGACCTTCATCAATCTGTGCAATTCCTCATTGTTCCACCTCCCACCTTCTTCAACTTATTAATCCTTAAGCACCCCAGGATACTTCAGTAGGTGTAGGACCACATCTCCTGTGTCACCTTCCTCCTAACTCCTACTTGCCCTTGTCTCAATTCCCTTCTTTGACCTTTTCTTCTTCTCACTGGGCCATGCTGACTGTGCTGAGTCTTTCAAGGCTCATTCTCTACATATATTCTGCAGCTTGCTCTTCATTTGCCCCTCTCCGTTACATGTTCTCCTGGCCATTACAAGTTCTCTTTATCTCCCATATTCCCTTTATATTCATTACCTGCAGCGAGCCAGGATAACCACCCCTTATAAACCCTCCCCGGTGCCTCTAAATCTATCCCCCAGAAGGACCTCACCTCTACTATCTCCTTCTTCTTTTCTTTGTGGACTGTTTTCTCATCAAGTTTTTCCTTCTTTTCTTTCATTTCCTGTACGTGAGACCAGAAAAAACATTCTGGTGGTCAGTGGCAAGAAAATAAGACTGGGATGCTAAACAAAGGGTTTAAAGGAGATGTGGAATAACGGCGAGGAGAGAAAAGGCGTTATTAGGCGTTAAATCTGCCCTTCCTGGGAAAGAAAAAGCAGCAAAAACGCATGAGGGCTACTTTTAGACAACACACTTGTGGCAACCAAGCAGTACGTAAGAGTTTTTTTTTTTCTTTAAAAGAACCTCGTCCGTAGGATGGAGGTTTCCGGCCCTCCTACCACCACCACCCGGGTAGCCTGTGCTTTGTGTTCACACAGCTTTCCGCCCCTCGGTGACCCCGCCGCCGTTAAACCGTTCCCTAACGGATCTGCCGCCAGACGGGAAACCTGCCGGCGGGATCCCCTCCCCCCATCGTAGCTGAGGCGAACCCAGCGCGCGCGCCGCCTGGCCAATGGGGGGGCGGGGGCGGGGCGGGGGCTGCGAGGGCCCTCGAGCCCTCCCCCCCGCCCCGCCCCCCCCCCCCATTGGCCGGACGGCGCGAGGGCCCTCGGGCGCGCGCGCCCTCCGCCGGCCGGGCACATCATACGCTGCTGCGCGGCCCCGGGTGAGGCATGGGGGTGGTTGGTGTCCTTTGCCCCCTTTCCCTCCGCCGCGGGGAGCGGGCCAGCTGGCCGGCGAAACCTCACCTTAGCGCTCAGCTCCGCAGGCGCCTCCTCGACGCGTTTTTCCGACATCCTGGCCCGGGCAGTGAAGGGAAGAGGCCGGTGGGAACCGTCCGAGGGGAGCCCCGCGGGGAGAGAAGGGGGGCTGTCAGCGGTGAGAAGCGCAAGGTCCCAGCGGTGCGGAGGCGGCGGGCTCCCGCCCCGGGGGCCAAACTACCAGGGTCTCCCGCGGTGGGGGGATACGGCGGGGAAGGGGATTTATACACCGCCCGGTGACGACGGAAGGAGGGACCTGGGGAGGGAGGGGAGAGGGACGGGAGGCGGAGGAGGGAAGGAGGGAGGGCCGGGCCGGGCCGAGCCGAGCCGCGGGGAGCACGGCAGCCAGAACAATGTGGGCTCGGCGCTCTGCAAGGGCCAGCGGCCGCCCGACAGCGGGGACTCACCGCAGCCCCCAGCGAGGGCGGCGCCACCTCCCCCTCCCCGACCCCCCAGCCCGTCGAGGGCAGGCGGGGGCGCGAAGCACCGAAGCCCCGCTCCGCTGTCTCTGCTGTGCCAAGCGCTGCTCAGGGGAGAGCCGAGCCTTCTGCGGGCCACCCCTCCCGGGTGACCCTGGGGCGGGCGAGGAGCGGCGCTGCGGGGCCGTGTGGGAGGGCACCGCTGGCGACGGCGGGGCTCATGAGGCCTCCCGCCTGGAATTTTCCACTCCAGCTGCCCTCCCCCTCCCCACCCCCCCCTTCTGGAAGCGCTCCCGGCGGCGGGGCTCCTCCCACCCAACCTGCGGTCCGGCCCAGCCCTCCCCTCCCCCCGCCCGGGAACCCGCCGGAGTGGGGGCGGGGCGGCAGCCAGGCTGCGTTTCCCGCGCTCTGTCCGCGGTGGAGGGAGAGGGCGGGGCCGGCTCGGGCGCGCGTCGGCGGCGAGGGGAGGGTTAGCGAGCGCATCCCGATTCCCCATATTAGGAAAGGCTAACGGCTGGGCGTCTGATTGGGCTATTCAAATGAGCCGTCTGCCTGGCAACAGGCTTCCTATTGGCTGTTGGGGGGGTAGGCGGTCTGGCGCGGGGGGGGGGGTGGCGCGGCGCAGGGACCGTTGCTGCAGTGAGGAGGGAGGGGTCGCTGGCACGTGGGGTAATGTGGAAGGTGCGCGAAGGACCGAGGACGGCAGCGGGCTCCCTTCCGCCGCCCTGGGAGCGCTGTGGGGCACTGCCGAGCCCGGCTTCCCCCCGCGGCGACTTGTGAGGAGAGGGTTCTGTTTTGAAGCACCCGAAAAGCGGGGACCCCTCGCTGCCGCCGGCGGAGCTCCCCGCTGTTCCGCACCCCGGTGTCCCCTTCAGTCCCGTCTGCTGCCCCACGGCAGCTGTTAGGGCCGGGGACCCCGTGAGCCCCCCCTCCCGGTGTCGCGGCGGACCCTCGGCGGCTCCAGGCTGTGGTGGTGGCGGTGCCCCGCTAACGCTCTTCGCCGGGGGCGGCTCCTCCTGCCCGCTGCCATCCCAGCCTCCCGTTCCGGCGGCGAGGCGGGGCGAGGGGAGAGCAGGACGGGCCGGGCCGGGCCGGGCCGGGCCGCGTACGGCGTGCGACACTGACCCCTAGCGCCTGCCGCAGCGCCCTGCCTGCCCGCCCTGAAAACCGGGCTCGTCCCGCCTTCTGCCCGCGCCCGTTCCCGGCCCCCGCCGGCCGCGGAGGCGTTGGCGGTGCCTCCGGGCAGGGGGCGGCCCGCTGAGAAAGATCACCACCCAGCCCTGAGTCTCCTTTTATGCAAAAGTTCTTTCTGCAGATTAGCAGGTTGCGTCTTGCAGCTGCAAGGATTTGTTGCTAGCTGAACAGATGTTCCTACAGCCGTGCTTCAGACCGTTGTTTATCAGCTTGAGCAGACAGGGATGACTAAATTCCCTTTACTCTTTCCCAGAAGATCTGTATTGTCCCACTCCTAATCACAGGCACACACAAAATTTCTGTGTGTGTTTGCAAGCCTACCTAAGTACAAAACTAAGCATGCACATGAGTACATACAGATGTATGCGTGCACACAGCCGTTCTCACAGGTGCAAGGCAAGGTTATTAATCCATCCGCTTGGAAAATGTGTTCAGGCACAAAAGGCCTTCCCGTCCTTCTGATATGAACTCAGTAAGCCTCCATGCATAGTTAGGATTTAGACCTGGTGTTCTGAGTTTAATCAAATCTGTTTCAGTTTGAGCATTTATTTAATAGAAAAAGGGATTGGTACTTGTAGAACAGGGAGGGTATTAAGTACATGTCCCCTGAAGGGAAGTATGAAAGAGACTGGGTAAATTATAATCTGTGTGACAGGGAGGTAGGAGGTCCCCTCCTTGTCATCTCGTCTTCTCCGCAAATACAGCTGCTTCTGTCAGATGATTTCTGCCCCAAAGAAATTGTCATGTAACCCAGACACACAGATCTAGACTAATACCAAAATAACAAAGCATGAAAATACAAGTGTTAATTTTTCCCCCCCGTTTCATAAGCCCCTTTGACCAACTTCTCAGGTGTAGCTGCTATCAGCATCCAAGCCCGGGATTGGTTCAGGTATACTTCATTCATCCCTCTCTTCTGCAAGAAAAAAATCTTAATTTCTGGAGCTACACCCAAAAATAGGAGCCAAAAAAAGTCTATGAAGTGGCCAGATGTTGTTCCTCTCCGCTTCTGCTTGTCAGGAGACGCATGGCTCATGGCTCTGCTGTTCTCTTCACCAATTCAGGTCTTCCATCCTTTCCTTCAGGCGCTCAGCTACTGGAAATGCAAAACTACACCAACAGGCATCCCTCACCAGAGACATTTTCACATTAATGCACAAACAGGCCTTGACACAACATCCTAGAGGGGAGAACACGAGGATTATTCTCAGTGATGTTGCTGTGCCCAAAGCGCATTGCTGGCACAGGCAGCACACCCACAGGTGCAAACAAACACCTGTTTGTGTAAGGGAAGCCTGTTCTCAACAATCTGTATGATGTGGCTGCTTGGTCAGCCCTACAAACTGGTGTGCTGTCTGTGACCTCCCCCTGCCCCCCCAGCACTGGCAGCCTCACATACTCCCTTCCAAGCTCCCCACCATATCGTCTTTGCAATTTTTACCTCGTCTGTTGCTTCTCAACTTTTGCCTTGTACCTGTATTCTCGGCAGCATTCCTCCCATGGCCCTCTCCCTAGCTTCCCTTTGTGACTGCCTTTATCCCATGTACAAAATTCATCTCGCATCCCCCCCTTCATTTTCCACACATCTCATTTTTCCGGGCATGCCTGCATCAAGTGTGTTTTGCCCCTTAAATCCTATGCAAAACTCCTTTGTGTGACATGCCCACTTCTGCATCCCAGTTCTTCTTGCCCTTCAGATCCTGGTGGTGGGATTGGTGTCTAGCATGCAACTGCCTTGCTCAAGCTCCAAGGGCATCCTTTAACCCTCTCACCCAACTCTTCCCTGTGTCTTCTGCTCCTCCATCTCATTTGTGCCACTCTGCATTTCGCCTGCCAGATCAATTTGCAGCTTTTCTCTGCTCCCCTCTCCCATCTGTGTTTCTCCCTTTGTTGCAAATGTGAGTATACTCATTGTGCGG
This sequence comes from Phalacrocorax aristotelis, assembly GCF_949628215.1. Classification (NCBI taxonomy): domain Eukaryota; kingdom Metazoa; phylum Chordata; class Aves; order Suliformes; family Phalacrocoracidae; genus Phalacrocorax; species Phalacrocorax aristotelis. Next base: position 132,645,499 of record NC_134276.1, on the reverse strand, counting down.
TCTGCAGATGTGAGTCCCTCTTCAGTATGTTCTGCAATCTTTGCCTCAAGTTGCTTTGCCAACTCAGCGGAATACATTCCATCCTTTTCGGAGTCTTATGTCCTTAGAAAGAATGAGGGAGGTGCAGAAGTTACATGATACATCATTGTTTGGGAACATAGACAATTTGCATGTCTGTTTGCAGCCCAGGGAACGTTACAAGTGCGATTTTCTCTGTACAATAAGTTACAATTTTTGTGCTGTACGCTGTTTGTGCTTTGTATTTATGCAGGTGTGTGCATGTGTTTAGATGCAGTACTTATATATTTGCATACAGTGGTGATATTTTCTCTCTATTACATTAATTTACTTTTCTGAGTATAGCAGATACGGTACTTTTCTACTGAGGCATGTATTAAGCTTGCATGCGTGTGTCTGTATGTCAGCACATGCTTGCATATGTGTCTGGGCTTTCATGTGTGGTATGTATTTTTCTGCTTCTAGCATATGCAGGGTGCCTGTGCCTAGAAGCAAATATTTATGCATTTTGTTGTAATACTGCGCTGGTCTTGTCACTGTATTCTGTTGAGGGAGTAGTGGTGGGGACTTCGTTGTTTGTGTTGAAGGCTGAACTAACTCGCAGCCATTTTCCAAGCAAAAGCAAAATACAATACTGGGTATTTCAAGAGTTTTGTTTTGTAAGCTAACTCGTAAGTGGTTCTAAAACTCTTCCAAACTGTTTGCTGAACAACAAATGAGCAGAAGGTTGTGAATTTGCATTAACTTTTCTTAGATTTACATAAATTCAGAGACACAAAGTATCTGTTCTTGTACTTAGAGTGAAACTAGCAAAATCTCAATGTGTGGAGGAACGTGTTTGAATTAATTTATGTATTCAGTCCACACTGTTCATCTTTCTGTCTTGCATCCATTAAAAATCCAGGCAGATAATCAGTTTTGTTCTTCTTTCATGATGCTGTGTCCTGAAGTCAAGAGGAAATACCCACGAATTCAACCACCAGCCAACTCTGTGTTAGGAAATGGCTTCCTGAGAGGCAACACATTTAAATAAGCGCTGCAGCGGGCTGGGAAGCAGGGTAGGTAATGCGACGAGAGGAGCAGAAGGGAGTGACGAGGGCTGACACAGCCTGTCAGAAGATTGGAAAGGGGAGGGAGGTTTTGAATCGTGATTTTTATGAACCTCTCTTTGCTAACACAGCACAGATGGAGGTCGTGGTTCTCACAGTGTGACAGACACATTTTTAACATGAGCAAAATATTCTGAAAGTAATCGCTGCCACGCAACGCAAACTGCAGCCACCACAAGCTGGCTCTAGCATCCCAAATATGAACCGTCACGTCCAAGGATCAAATCAGAGCTGTCCTTCACTCAGGGTGCCCTTCATCTGAGGTCAGAGTTAGTTGTTGGGCAAGGATTACGTAAGAGGCACAGATGAAGGGAACCAATGAGGAAATGGCTGTGGGTAGCTCTGACTTCTGATAACGAGGATTTCTTTGTCTTACAGGCGTCCACAAGGGCCCTGGAATATTTGGACGCATTAAGAAGCTTTTTCTGTCTTCCTGGCCAAAATGATCAGTCCCTGGCAGCAGCAGGTAACGAGGCATGATTTTTCAGCATACTGTTTATTTACCTTCACATGATACTCGGTTTGCTTTTAAAACGGTTCCACTGTGGCTGCCCCCTTGGCTGACTGCGCCACCCAGGGCGACGGCGGGTGCTTGGGGGGAGGCGGCCGGGCAGCAGCCGGCAGTGGGCGGGAGAAGGTGGAGCTGAGGGCAGTGGCGCCACTCATCGGGCTCCCATTTTGCCCTTCACTCACCTCCTCCTGGCTCCCTGCTGAGCTCCTTCGACTGCCTCCCTCCAGCACAACCTGGACAGCTTAGAAAAAAGAAAGAAAGGAAATGGAGAGGCGTAGTTAACGGCTTTTATTTGTGATGGAAAAAAGATGCAGCGTAGAGAATGTGGCAGGAGCAAGATGGGAGTCTTGCTTTTGCTTCATGCCCTCACATGCTTCGTTATTCTAACCTAGCAAACAGCCATCCCCTTGGTGCACGTTAGACATAATGTGGTGAGTGCTTTACAGAAACCTCTCCTACAAATAGTGCAGGGATACAGCTTTGGCATTCCTCAGAACCATGGCCTTGTCCACATTCCAGAAAAAGGTGGCGTTTCCAATTCCTCCTTCCAGGGTTTCACCCAGGGTTAGCCACCAGCACGATTCTCTGCAAGCTAGATTCCCTCAAGATTTGCTGAGGTGGCTGTATCACCGGTAGTGCAGCCTTTGCGCAACACGGGTTCATCGAGCATAAGGACTGCCTGGGACGCTACACAAATACCCAGCAGGACTCACAGCCTCAGCCCCCAGTCTCACGAACTCAGCGCTTTGGGTCGCAGGCCACAGCCAGGGGAGCAGCACTTGGGACAAAAAAAGGAACTGCAAAGCAGTGTTTGTTCCAAACTCCGTTATGTTCCTTCCCTGTCTCTGTGTTGGGAAGGCAGCAATGCCTGAGTTAGTATTTGGAAAAAACTGAGGGAGGCCTACCATCTCTAGGGCATTCCAGGAGTGGGAGGATCACTGGTATCTGGGGGACAGCAAGTCATTTTATTCCAGATCTGGGGAAAAAAAGGGAGGGGGGAAAAAAGAAAAAGCTTATGTTCTTGCCCAAGAAGCTCTTTACCTGTCTTTGAATCCTGCCGCTCGGGGCCAGCTCCACGTACTCTGATCAAACACCAGGAGAGCCTCAGAGCAAAAGGAGAACACACCAAACGGGAAATGCTTTCCAGACTGGAGGTCTCCAAAGGGTGATTCATGGTTGCAAAAGAAGAGGCAGCGTTGGCAGAGGCTCTGCATGAACTTCAGTGCTGAGAGATCAGCTCTGAGCTGGCAAGAGGAGAGCGTTTCAGCAGGTCACCTATGAACAGCTTCCCCAAAGGGTGCTGCCTGAAAGGTCTGCTGCTGCCTAGCCCATGTCCCGCCCATGGGATTTGTCTCTGCCTCGTGACCCGGCACCGCTGCGCCATCCATGGCTTCCATGTTGAGGAGACCAGCTTCAGCCTCTGAGAAGCGCCCTTGCTCCGGTACGCTGAGGAGCCCCTCTGCACGCACGCAGGCGCGGGCCTCCAGTGAGAGGTCGTCTGTCCCTTCTCAACACCCAGCAGTTTTGAGGCCCGCTGTAGCAAGAAGCATTGCCAAGTCCTCTATGTGTTGCACCACATAAAGCATGCTACCGGGTCATTTTCCTCTGTCAGACTCTGAAATCCAAGGACATGGCTCCTGCCACAACCCAGGAGTTCGATTTCTCAACCACATCTTGCAACCTGCTGTTTCCAGTCTTTTAGCACAGTTTAGCCCATCTCCTGTGCGCCGTCGGCACAAACCCCGCTAGGGAAGCCTGTGCAGGTCCCAGGCTGGAATGAGCCAGTTCGTTCTCCTCCTGATCCGTGGAGCGGGCAGGAGCTGAAGGCACCCCGCGCTCCCCAGGGATGGTGACAGAGGCTGCCACCCCACCAACTTGTGTGGCAGAGGTTCCCCACCACCACTGTGGGCGCATGCACAGTGTGCCTGTGCTCCCAGTGTGGTTCATGGTGGCTGCCCCAGGGCAGTGACGCCCACAGCCGGCTTGCCAGTGAGCATGGTGGAGGTGTCCGTGAACACATTCCCTCTCGTTCTGCTCCTTTGAGCGCTCGCCTCGCCCGTCGGCTGCCCTCCTCTTGCCCCGGCGGGACGGGAGCAGCAAATGACCCCAGTGCCTGGCCGCCATCCCCATCCGCTGTCCCCTCCACCTGAGGAACAATGGCCCCCTCTGACCGGGCATGCTTTCCCTCGCTGCCAGCCAGGGTCGACTCCCGGATCCACCGGGCAATGCCGTGCGTCGGGCCGGGCGGCGCTAGCTGCTCCCTGCCACTCCTGGGTGGTGAGGCCGCTGCGGGAGCCGCCGCGCCGCCGTTCGGACTGTGACCCCCTCGGGCCCGGGGCGTCCTCCAGCGGCTGGGCCTTGCGGGGCCGGCCCCGGGGCGGCGGCCGGGCCGTAGGGGGCGCGGCGCCACCCTCACGGCCCGCAGGCCGGACTAGACCGGACCGGGGGTACGGGGTGCGGGCCCCGGGGCGAGCTGGGACCTGCGCCAGGGGGCGCTCTGCCCAGTGGGCCCTCCTCGCGGTGCGCGCACCGCCACCCCGGCCGGGGCGGGGGCGCATGCGCGGGCCGAGCCGGCTGGGGCGGGGCGGGGCGCAGGGGCGAGAGCGGGGCCGGGCCGCGATGGGAGCGGAGGAGTGAGGGGCCGGTGGGCGTCCCACCGCCGCGGGAGGGGAAGGGCTGCACTCGCCGCTCGGCTCCCACCGGCAGGCAGGGGAGGGGAGGGGAGGGGAGGGGAGGGGCGCGGCGGGGGCGAGCTCGAGCTCGGGCCCGGCGGCGGGGGGTCGCGGCCTAGGGCGCGGCGGATCGAGCGCTGCCACCTCCTGCCCGGGACGGGACAGGGCGTGGGAGGGAGGCGCGGGGCAGTGGGGCAGTTTCCGCTGCTCGCCCCCTCCCCGCCGTCCTCACCCCTTTCCCCTCCCCTCCGCAGAGGCCGCCCCCGACCGAGGGAAGCATGTTCCGGCTGATGAGGGATGGCGAGCCGGAGGACCCAATGTTTGCCATGTGAGTCGAGCTGGGCATCAGCCGGGGTTGGGGGCGGAGGGGGGCAGCTGCGGCACAGATCATTTTCGGGGGGGGGGGCGCGGTGTGTGCTACCCTCCCCTCCGAATAGGCGGGCAGAGGGCCTTCGGGTCTGCGGGAAATACCGCAGCGCGGTGGAGGCCTGGAGGAAAATACAAACATTCTCTTAAGGGTCAGCACAGGGAATAACCTGGTTTGCGTTGGTCTGATTTCTGTAATATTAGAGCGTGGTCTTGGAGGAAAGCATAATTAAATAAAGTAGGCCAAAAGGCATTGCAACTGTTTGAGTAGGCTGGAATACCTAATCTTTTTCTTTGCGTAAGGATTTTTTTTTTTCTTATGCAAAGTAGGATTTCAGCTCAGATAGATAAAATCTGCTGTTCCATCCAATGTTTGTTTCTGTTCTGCACAGGAAATCATTACTGCAGCTGGAGAAGAGTGCTAAAGCAGTTGTTAAGTTGTAAGGAAAGACAACAAGTAGTTTTAAAATGCAAGTCTTGAAACCTAACAAAGGTCCTATGAACTCTTCCTGGGATTCCTTTAACTGAATGTTTCTGTCCACAGTCCAGAAATTGGATGCTATTGATAAATTCTGGCAGTGAAACTAAGTTGGCAGTCCTTGCCAAAGCAGATAAGGAATAGACTGTAATACAGTTAAAATTCGTTAAGCACAACACTCCTAGAAATTTGGTGGAATTAATTTATGTTGAAGAATAAAGTCTATTTTTTGCCCATAAAATTGGTAGTAAGCAAGAATTTTATCAGCTGTAAACAAATTAGCAGAAGAGGAGACCTTGATGTCCCAGTTACTCAGAGAATGACTGTATGTTCTCATTGATGTGGCAGGTATGAGTCTAGCCTTTATTATGGGAAGCATTTCCAGCAAAGACAGAAAAATATTGGTTTGTAGTAGGTGCTTTTGTGATCTCAGGAATATTATATGCTGTTGAGGATATGCACACGCAGGAGGCATGCAGAGGAATGCTGTGGTATTTCCCAGACTTTTCATACTGTGGCCACTGTCTTCTGTGACGATTTGTCCCTATTCTCCTCTTTCTCTCTTTGCTCCTCCAGCATGTGTGAATGCGTACAGCCCTCAAAGTGGAGGCTGCAAAAGAAGGAAAGGAAGGAAAACCAATTAGGGACCCCAAATATTGCTCTCTTTCCCTCTTCAATTTGCAAAAGCTGTATGTGGTCTCAGCCTCTTGACAGGTGTCAAGACATTGACATAACACTGCAGGAAAATAGCAGATGAAGACTACCTGGGGCAGAGAAACGTCACACAGCATCAGGCTGTATTGTCCATTCTGGAGGTTTCGGTCTTGCATTTGAGTGTGTTTGTCCATGTGTATGTGAAAGGGTGAGAGGACAATAACTTGGAGCACATGCTTCCTGGTCCCATTAAATGTAGTCCTCTCTTTGCAGCCAGGAGGATCTTCGTGTACGTCACTGCAAAATTAAGAACTGCTCTTCTAGAAGGGTTTGATTCTTCTGTGGAGCTGTTAACATAAAGGATGTTGATGGCACAAGAGGAAATGAGTATGAAATGATGGTGGTACCTGGACTGTGGATCTGAGAAGTAGCTTTCATCTGTTAGACCAGTGAGGTTCTGGAATGGCTGTGGCCACACTTGGCCCTAAAGCATTAGTGGGAGCAGAACAGCAGGCTGCTTCTAAACAGACATCAGTTAGTGCCCAAGAGGGATTCTGTGGCATAATACCTTCTATTACAAGAAGATGGGATCCAGAGGTCCCTTCTAGCCCCAGGGGTCACCATAAGCAGCACTGAGTTATTGGGATTCTGGACTTTCAGCTTGGAAAGGAACGTACATTACATAAAAGAAACTCGAAGTCAGGATGTGTGGATTACATGGGGCTTTGTCTTCTGTCATCCCTTCCTCACCGTTGTTCTCTCAACCTTTCTGAAAGGGACCCTTTTGCCATCCACCGACAGCACATGAACCGCATGCTTTCTGGAAGTTTTGGGTTTGGCCCGCTCCTTGGCATCACTGATGGGACCACACCTGGGGCTCGCCAGGCTGGACGTAGGATGCAGGTAAAAGAGGGGCTGAGTACAGGATAGGATTTCTTAAACTGCTATGTTAGCTTCTGTCTTTCACAGTCATGGGTTGGGCACACCCCTCGCCTTCACACGGGTGGTGGGCGCAGAACGAATCTCTAAAACAGTGGTGTTCTTGTGCCCTTCTTTACTCTTTACTTTTCTTTACACTCAAATGCATGCACCTTGAATTGTTGTAGGTTGAATGGGAGGAAGGGAAGAAATTCCCTTGTGTTATTGTGTTACTGAATTGTGTTATTTCTCAAGAACATTAATCAATATAACTGAGAGAAATTTAGGAGCATCACTTTCTGTCTGGTTTGTTAGGGGTGATATGGTTTGAATGGCCAGGAGTCTGTGGGGTACTTTCTTGATCTGTTTACTGGGCCCAAGCTCTGTTTCTGAGAAGGATGAGGGTGTTCTGAGGAGGATCTAGCATTTGGCTGTTGCAAGGTCATTCTCTGTTCTGTTTTTCTGTTGTCCTGGCAGGCGGGAGCTGTTTCGCCCTTTGGGATGCTTGGCATGGTAAGTTCTCTGTTTTTCTGGGTCAAGTCAGAGGTTTTCCAAGTAGTGGTTCCACACTGAGATTAATCAGTGTTGTGTGCAACCGGTGCTAAAATGCAGCCATCTGTGAGCAAGACCATCTATCCTAACGGGAAGTGAGGGTGGGAAGGTGTAAAGAGACCAGAATGAGCTCTAGATTGATAGTAAACAGAACACAAAAGAGGGTATTGAACTGAAACTGGAGGCAGGTGGTTTCTCTTGTACCTCTCTCACTGCGTTGCTATATGACTTCAGGCCTTTCCCTTGTTTCCGCTCTAATGTTTTAATCTAGTCTGTGAACTGTTTCAGAGGAGAGATTCTAACTCTCTTTATAGAGGGAGGTTGTATTTGCACCTTGATCAGAGAAGAGCCCTAATGCCGTTCTAGCACAATATTTCTTAAGACTTGGGACAGATAATATCCGGGAAGAGCAGATAGTCTCTTAATAACCTCATATGTCTGAAAAGAAGCTGCAGATCTATTCGGAGGTAATGGAGGAACTGTGACAACACAAGGAAAAGACTTAGCCATCAGTAGGGAGAGCTGATTATTGAGCGTCCTTTGCGAATGGTGGTGGATAGAAAAGCCAACAGAATACTTCAGGTGAACAGGACTGGAATGAGAATGACTGTGTGTATGTGAGAACACCGTGCTCAGAGCATGCTGATCTCTGTCATCTACTAAAATAATACAGTGGAAATAGGTTATTCCAGATCCAGCAACTTAGCTGCCTTGCTCTGCAGGATTGCCTCAGTGAAAGAGGCTAAGCGTCCTGGAATTGTTGTAGCTCAGAGAAGGATTAATAAGAATACAAACAGATAGACTTCAAAGGATAATGGCATTGTGTGTGAGTACTGCTGTGCTGAAAATGAGAATGAGAGGCTACATGAGGAAACAAAAAAAATCAGCAAGTTTAAACTGACATAGTAATTTTGTTGACATATTGCACAATTAACCTGTGAGACCTGCTGGCCCAGTGTATTACTGCAGCCTTTAGGTTTACAAGATTAAAAAGTTGTAAGAGTTAAACTTAAGGAGTTGACAGTGATGAGGTGAAAACATCATCGAGGATTACTGTGTTGTGGTTAAAATCACTGTAAGTGCACACCTGAGATTTCTTCTCTTAGCTTTGCCAAGTGCCTGGACTCAAACCCCAGTGCGTCGGGAGTCAGACCCAAACTAAAAGAACGTTTGCTGTATGCAGAGATCTGGAGGGCTGGAACACTTGGGCAATGCAACCTGAGAGAATGGGGAGAACAGCAACCCCAAATCCTGTTTTTTTTCTGCATTACTGAAAGAAAGGGAAAAGAAGTTGTTTTTTCTTCTTAGGCAGCAGGTTTTTGTCCCTTGCAGATAGTTTGTTGTTCCTTCCTCCTGTATTTTTCCAAACTGGCTGTTGTTGTGTTCTCTTCCCCTTTCTTTCAGGCAGGTGGCTTTATAGATATGTTTGGGATGATGAACGACATGATTGGAAACATGGTAAGAACCTTCCATAAGCTAGTCTGTATCGAGGGGAGTACTGAGGGTTCTCCTGCCGTCCTCTCTAAGGTCTCGCATCTTACTGCATCTCTTTGGTATTGGCTTTGTTCAAGCTGCCAAGGTGGCAGAGGCTGTAAGCTTTGCTTGCTGACCAATACGGAATGATAGAGAGCTTGTTCCTGAAGCGTTACCTGCCCAGGGCAGGGAGGAGAGATGGGTGAGGAAGGAAGTGTGGGGGTAGACTTGTTTAGCGAGAAACGAGAATTATTTTAACAGGAAGATGTATTCTTCAGAAAGATGAACCCATGGGGATTATATTCTTCCCATTGTAATTTCTTCCTACTCTGTTGCACAGAAAGAGAATTAACTGCCATCTCTTCTTCCCTCCCATTCCTTCTTTGTACCATTCCCCATTTCTTCTTGCAGGAGCATATGACGAGTGGTGCTAACTGCCAGACATTTACCTCCTCAACTGTCATCTCCTATTCCAACCTGGGTGATGGGCCCAAGGTCTATCAAGAGACCTCAGAGATGCGTTCAGCACCTGGTGGGGTAAGGAGGAGGCTGCACTGCATCTCCCCAGTATGAGGCTGCTGGTTTTGTTGTGAGTGGATAGACTTCATTTGGTGGCTCGATGCTGGCCACCCACAGCACTTCTGCTTTGCAGTCAGTTGCAGTTCCAGGAACGCATTGTGGCTCACTGAACCATGGCAAGGGCCACTGGGAGGGGATGGGAAGTGCTAGCGGGGGGGAATCCATTTTTCCCTCATTATGTTGCGTCTGACATCCTGGGAGTGGTGGCAGTGCAATGTGACTGAGATGCTGCAGGCGAGAATCAGAGTGCCTTATGAGGCTGGGTGGATTAATTAAAATGTTGATCCTGCTGGGGAATCTGCCCTCAGATCCGTGAGACCAGACGGACCGTAAGGGACTCGGACAGTGGCTTGGAACAGATGTCAATTGGACACCACATCAGGGAGCGGGCCCACATCATGCAGCGGTCCCGCAACCATCGCACGGGTGACCAGGAGGAGAGGCAGGACTACATCAACATGGATGAAAGTGAGTACTGCCCATGTCCTCCTCCCAGGGTGCCGCTTCCCCACCTCCTCCTCCTCTGAGCTTGTCCTTTCCTTATGTAGGTGATGCAGCCGCATTTGATGATGAGTGGAGGCGAGAGACATCCCGTTTCCGGCCGCAGCGGGGGCTGGATTACCGACGTCATGAAGGTGGCAGCGGCCGTCGGGCTGAAGGGACTCGTCTTGCAATCCAGGGCCCTGAGGATTCTCCCTCCAGACAGTCCCGTCGGTATGACTGGTGAACCCGGAGCAGACCTTGTGGGGGGTGCGGTGTGGCCACCCCCAAATCTACCTACATGCTCTTGTAAGTCTTAACAAGTCTTTATACCTCATCTTCCACTGCGCGGTTGCCTCTTAGCCATATGACTTTTATCTTTTTTTCATTGCCCCCGTCTTACATTATTTTGAAGTGTTGGTTGGAAATGAGTTTTCCCACTTAATCTAGAGAGCAGGGGGAGGTGGGAGTTTTGAGGAAATACTATTCTGAATGGGAAGGCAGAAGCTGTTTAAGTTAGCTTTGTCATCAACAAAAAAGTGTGGCGTCAGCCATAACTGGTGGTTGGAATGGTATGAAATGAGGTGGGATCACAGTCTATAGGGTGTTTATACTGTTGCTGTATAGAACTTAAGAGACCATGTGCTGTCAGTCCAGTTTGAAATACAAATGCTGGTGTCTGCTCTTCTATGTTTTGGATAGGGCTCTTTTTTTCCCTTTTTTTTTTTTGATGTCTAGACTTGACGTTTAAATATGTCTTCATGTTCTGTGCTGCTTTCTGCTCACCACTTACTCTTTTTTATGTTTTCCATTTCCCTTCCTCCCAGGTACAGACAGTGAAACTCTGAAGCCCCTTCAAAGCACCACTTGGACCCTCCTCAAATTTAGTATTAACCTCCCCCACTTAAGAATTGAAACAAAGCAACTAATCTTCTGCATTGCTCTCTTTTTGCCCCATTTGGGTGCTGCAGTGGGGCACGGGGAATCTCACTGATGTGCAAGGAATGCGTTAAATGCCCATTCCCTTTCTGCTCTCCTTTGGTTCTGTTCTTTCTGCCAGTAGTGGTGGGCATGAGGAGCTGCCGCCTCGCCTGTTCCATCCTTTCTGCTCTTTCTGTGCTGGGTTGGGCTGGTTCTGAAGTTCGTGATTAGTCCCCTGTGAGAGAAATATGAGGGAATTCTGCTAGAACCCTGTGTCGGTCCCCTCACTGGGACAGAGGCTTCGATTCCCCTCCTGATGCTTGGTGCTGCTAGGGAGAAGCAGAAGGATGTATGCATTAGAGAAGGGAGGAGCAGAACAAAAGCCGGATCAGCCTGTGGGCCCCCCCGACCCCTCTTCAATCAGCTCCCCCACTTTTTTAATTTGTGAAACTTGTAACTAGATGTTTACTGAATAAAGAAACAAACTGTAAAGAATTGTTGGATTGGTCTTTACCTTCAGCTGACCTAATTGTGCCTGCTGTGGAATTAACTAACCTCTTACATATCCTCGGGAAATTGCTGAGGAGAAACTTGGTGTTTAATTCTAAGGTTTTATTTAAAATAGCCTTATAGCGTTCCCACGTAGTTACGAAGTGAGATAATGCTCAGCATGGAAATTGTGAAAGAAGACCCAAGAACCCACCGTTTGCAAAAATACCCTTTAATTGCTGTAGTTTTGCTGTGCAGTCAAGGGAGACTGGTTGGTCTTTCTTGCTGCCTGGTCATCTGTGCAGCGCTGAATTGGGCCTCTGGGGTTCCTGCATGGCCGGGGAATACTGCTGTTATTTTCTCATTATTACGCTGCAACTGAGGCTGACGTGGTTACAAATGGCCTTTTAACTTAAGCATTAGGTGAAACTTGAGAGGCATTAGGAATACAGGACAAGGGAAGGTCTCTTGGGTTCCTGGGCCAGTTCCCTGCTCTGGCACATGCCCTTACGTAAAGTTTTTCATCAACTCATTTGAAACAGAAGGTGCAAACTTATCCTTGAAATTGGCACGCCGGGATCTTGCCATGGATCTCCATGTTGTACATATGGGCACTGACAGAGGGACAGACACCTCGCTGAGGACTGACTGTCTTGCTCTGAAGAACGGATGCAGGATCCAGCCCCTGAAAGCTTAGGGTAGAGTTTGCACCTGTTCCACCCCTCAAGGAAGCATGGGGCAGAGTCTTAGCCGATGGCAGGCTCTGTACCCACTTCCCCGCGCTGCTCTGTCCTGTAGCAACCCCCCCGTAAGAGTCCTGGTCTTCAGGTGATGGCTTCATGCCTGGGTGCACCTGGAGAGGTCTCTGGCATCTGGGAGGGTGAAGGGAGGGACCTTGGTTGAGACAGGGAAGTAAGTGTCGGAAGGGGTAAAAATGAGCTGCCCCTGGGAGCGGAGTGAGTTTCTGGAGATGTCCTAGTCAAGGCAGGCCCTGAAGAGAGCTAGGCTGAAGGAGCTACACAGAAAAAAGCAGGGCCTAGGAGAGGTTCCGTGGAAGACAAGTCATCTTGGGGTCGCCAGACTTTGTAGGAAGGAACTGGAGCAACAGCAGCCCTTGTCCTGGTGGTGGTCTTGAGCTGGTGCAAGATGTGGGACCTGGTGTTTTGATCCAGCGAAGAACCAACTGAGCACAGAAGGGTGCTTAGAGCATCGCAGCAGTGGTGGCCACCAGCTGCGATGTCCTGGCCCTCTGAGGCAATGCCTGAGAAATAGAACAGGGAGACAGGCATGGTGGAGTGGGGGGTTAACCTGGACCTTTGAGATGTGAGAATCCGTTCCTCTTTGGGCACAGAATTCCTAATCTTGATGTAATCCCTAATCCTTCTATCTGGATTTGGCCTCTGCACCCTGATGGGTGCTGTCCTGCTTATGGATCTGGGACCCTTACGTGCTCTTCCACTCCGGTGGGGGATGTGATTGAATCGCTGCTTGAGCCTTGCTGACTGCTGTACTGTCGTTTTGAAGATCTCAGCCTTCTCCAGGCATGAAAAGGCTCTAGCAGCCTAGGGAAATGGAAAAGAGGTTCAGTTAGAGGACCACCTTGTGTTAAGGCTGGGGAGAAGAGACAGGAGCCCAGGACAGAGTTTGAAAGATCCCAAACTGAAAAGTAAGCACAGGAAGTGTACTGGGAGGGTCTCCACTAGTCTGACACAGTGTGTTAACCTCTGACTTCAGAGAGCAGGACGTTTTTTCCCAAAGAAGGGAACCTCCCTTGACTCCTCCAGTCCTGGGAGGCTGTTCTTCACCTGCTGCTTGGGGTTCTGCTGGAGACACCTTCTCGGCTGTGCCAGGCAGGTGTTGATCCAGGCACAATGGTGTTTTTCGATTGGTGGCTTGAAGGACTCAAGAAAAGGAGAGAAAGTGAAGGCACGGAGAAGGAGGGCAGATGTGTACCTGCGTGGGAGTAGGATGCACTGCCGCCAGTGCCTTTTGCTGAGTGAGTGCGAGTTGTGCTTGGGGCTCTCCCTTTTGCTGATACCCTGGTTTGATGAAAATTCACATACTGATCCCTGACCTACATTAATAATCCAATGGAAGATCACGCAGAGAATTGCACGGATGCAACAAAAAGGTATGTGTGCACAACCAGTGATTTACTACTCCTCCTCTTGTCTTTAGACAAGCTCTAGGTTATTGTAAGCGGGTGCCTGAGGCTGTGTGTGTAGCCCTGCTCTAATGGAGCTGCTTCAAAACAAAAGCACCCATGCAACCAGGAAGCCCACCTCTGCTACACTGCCCTAACATTGGCATTTCCATGACACCTGGTTAATTTTTTCCCATTAGTTACTGTTTCAAGTGAAATGGTTTCCTGTTAAAAGTAGTCCACCTGCTGTATCAGGGAAAAGGGAAGGCCTGGGATGAGACTCTTACATTTCTGAGACATCTGTGACAGCTCTTCCAGCAAGGTGGAGGAAAGGAAGGTTGGATGTTCCCAACATGAAAGTCAAACGGTGTTTGTTTAAGGTGCACAGGGTGCAGTTCCAAGCCATCCGTCTGATGGAGACAGAATCAGTCCTCCCTCCTTCTCCCACAGCTGTCACCTTCACAAGGGACTTGTTGAAGCACCAAAGCAGCGCAGCTCAGTGGTACTTCTGGATCTTGCTGAGGAGCAAGTTGGACACCTGGAGTGAGACAGAGGGTCCTGCCGTGCTTAAAAGCAGGGGTGGAGTGGGGAATGAGAGGGAGAGGTGGGAGAATGAGGTGGAGAGAGGCTGGAAAAGCTGGTAGAAAAATGGATTGCATAACCTTGGATGAGAGTGCATCAGCTACACACAAATAGAATAGAAACTTAAGGGGGTTGGTTCATTGTATATTCAGTTTTCTATATTTGAAAATTTATTGTGAAAATAAAAGCCATTAGAGCTAGTGGGAACTTTGACCTTAAATGTTTTTGTCAGTAGCCCCGAAGCTCTGTGCACCTTTCGCTCTACTTTTTAAAGCATTGTAGAACACTGAGGAAATAACCTTGTGCCAATATTTGTAAACTGTAAATGAGATGATATTCACAGCTGTAAACCAGTTAAACTGGCATTAAGTCAAGATAAGAGATCAAAAATGCAATAAATCTAAAAATAAAAATGGATATATCTGTTTTTATAATTGTCTCACTCTCACTTTCTTGAAATTGTTCCTGACCGACAGCTGTAGTATTCTCTGATTAAATCATGGGTTGAGCTAACAAAGGCACTAGAGCAACCTCAAGTTAAAGGTTATGCCAGCACAAGATATCTTATTTAGCCACACAAGCCTATTCCCTGATTTAAAAATAAGTAATTATTAAAGCAACAAAAGGGCCAATATTATAAATTTTAGTTCACTGATAGATTTCAAGAGATGAGGGGGGAAAGAATATGAAATGAATTCTAGTAGGATGCTGTTCTGAAACTAATGCTCATTAGTAACGTGATTAATGGTCTGAAAGAAGATATTAAACCAGTGCTGATGACGCTTTCAGAGGACCCAGGAACAATGAAGGTGATAAACAGTGGAGAAAGATGATATGTGCAGAGCAGTCCGTAACTGCCAGGGTGGCATTTGTTTACAAACAGTAAGTATTTGTGGCTGCGGTGAAAGCGGAAAGACATTCATCCAGGAATGCAGATGTAGTCTGTGCTCTTCAAGATGGAGGACTGCTTTGTGGAAATTCCAGAAAGAATGAGGGGGTTGGGAGATAACCAAGTAAACACATGTTACTTGCGTAAGTCCTCAGCTGTGGAGATGGGTTATGCTCGTACGTTCCCCAAGAAGGGAGGTAAAGTTTCTCCCTTATATCACAATAGTGAACCCATTGCGTGAAATCTGAGTATACGACACTAAAAAGACACTGAAGTTTGGAAGGACTCAAGAAGTGAGCAACAGGGATGACCTGAAGCCCAGAAACATGGACTGGCACTACAAGATAACATAAATTCAAGACTCTCGTGTCTGAGCTCTTTCCTATTGAGTATGGGCTGGCATTACCTGTATGGGAATGAGGTTTCTGACAGTAGAGGGCTCTTCAACCCAGCAGAAAACCTGCAGCTACATAATGATGGAACTGGAAATGAGATGCAGGCCTTCATGGGGGAGTGTGACCATTAGAGCATACCTGGGTTTTCCAGCTCTCGTGACTCCAAACCCAGCTGTCTTAAAGAGAAGTTGGAGAGCAGTCACAGCAATGGAGTGGGGTAGTTCTTGGCCACTTGAGAAGCCAAATGACACGATATACCCGTCCCTTCAGGCTTTAAAAAAAAAATAATCTATGAATCAGAGAAGAAGGCAGGCTGGCACCGTGCTGGACTGCAGGGGAGGGTGGGAAGGGGAAGAAGGGACCTGGTGACTTGATGGGGACTTCAAAGCATGTGGGACTGTAGAGCAAGCTGCAGGAAATGGAGCTCTCTGTGGGCACAGTGGTTTGTTTGGGAAACAGGTGTGCACTTCCATGGGGCAAGAGTGTAAAATCCCACAGGCAACACCACTCCTGTGGCACCGAATCCAGTGTTGGAGAACAACAGCATTTAAAACAGACCTCAATACAGGGTCTAGGTTAAAATCACTTGTTTGATTTTGCAACCTTTTTCTATTTTCCAAAACCCTCTAAAAAAAAGACTTGATTTTCTTTATCAGCCCTGTCTTAAATGTAACTATCTTTTTTCTTCTGGGAGTTTTCTCGTTTAAAGACAACACTTCAAAATAAGTCCCCATGGAGAAATTCCACTTAGGTTATTACTACTTCCACTCTCTCCTCACATCTGGCTGCTTTGGCTGTGTGGGTTTATAAACCCTGAGGGCACTTAATATAAATTTGGGGGGTGGGGAGAGATGCAAAGGAAGGGGAATAGAATAGACACTACCTGTCTGCAACTGTTGGTGCTGTAATGATCAGAGGTAAGCTGGAAGTTCAGATACTAGCCTCATGACATTCATCCCTTAGTAATAAGAGAAAAGGAGAACAAAGATTGCAAAAAATAATTACATGAGTAAATAAATAAAATCAGACCCATTGCCAAATTGGATGAGGGTGTCACCAGCGACAGTATTGCTGTTACTAAGCTGGGAGGAGTGGCTGATACACCAGAAGGCTGTGCTGCCATCCAGCGAGACCTGGACAAGTTGGAGAGATGGGCAAGGGGAACCTGATGAAATTTAACAAGAGCAAGTTTAGGGTCTGGCCCCTGGGGAGGGACAACCCCATGCACCAGTACAGGTTGGGGTTGACCTGCTGGAAAGAGGCTCCACTTAGAAGGACCTGGGAGTGCTGGTGGACAGCAAGTTGACCCTGAGCCAGCAATGTGCCTGGTGGCCAAGAAGGCCAACGGTGTCCTGGGTGCATTGAAAGGAGTGTGGCCAGCAGGTCGAGGGAGGTTACCCTTCCCCTCTACTCTGCCCTAGTGGGACCACATTTGGAGTACTGCATCCAATTCTGGGCTCCACAGGTCAAGAAAGACAGGGAACTGCTTAAGCAAGTCCAGCGGAGAGCTACAAAGATGATCAGGGGACTGGAGCATCTCCCTTATGAGGAAAGGCTGAGAGACCTGGGTGTGTTCAGCCTGGAGAAGAGAAGACTGAGGGGCAATCTTGTCAGTGCTTATAAATAGCTAAAGGGTGACTATCAAGAGGATGGGGCCAGACTCTTTTCAGTGGTGTCCAGCAACAGGACAAGGGGCAATGGGCACAAGTTGGAATACAGGAAGTTCCACCTAAACATGAGAAAAAAAATTCTCTGAGGGTGACAGAGCAGTGGAACAGGCTGCCCAGGGAGGTTGTGGAGTCTCCTTCCCTGGAGATGTTCAAAACCCACTGGGATCTGTTCCTGTGCCCCCTGCTCTAGGTGTACCTGCTCAAGCAGGGGGGTTGGACAAGACCATCTCCAGATGAATGATCTACCATTCTGTGATTCTGTGGTCACACAGGAGGATGTAGGAGGCCTTAAAGGTGTCAGCAACAGCAAAGGGACTACAGTTAGTAGCACAAAGTAAAAGGGAAAAGGGACGTAGGACCTAAAAGTCAAGACTTTCTTAGCTGTAAAGTGAAGCCTCTTTGATTATTAGCATCAGCAAAGAAGAAAGAATCACCAGTGAATCTTATAATAACTGTAAGCACCTACTGAGGCATCAAGGAGAAGACACACACAATCTGGGAGGTGTTTCCAGTAGCTACAGGTATGCATTTCTGTTGCTGTGCAAAATGCTGGTAAGACTTCACCTATGGAAGAGAACTGTGCTCATTTCTAGCCAAGAGAGCTTAATGTGAAGTGCAAATAAGAGCAAGCTTGTAGGTGAGCCTACAAGCTGTGGAGAGCTCACAATGTATGAGGAGGCTGGTTTGGTTAGCTAAGCAAAGTGAAGTCTATACTCAAGTGAAATCAACACCAGGGAGGAAGAACAGCATCAGCTAAAGCCGCACTAGCACAGGCACAAGAGAATACAAACTAGCTGTGAATCCATTTAAGTTAGAAATTAGAAAAATTTTCTAATCACTACAGCAGTCAGGTTCTGGGGCAACATGCCAAGGGGACTAGTAGGGACAATAAAATTAGCCAATTTTTGGTTGACACTTGAGAAGCAAGCGTCTATGCAAGAGAAGCAAGGGACTACGAGACCATACTGGTAAGGGTTCCCACTCAGTCACCAGGAACATCCTTCTCACTTTTTCTCCCACCAAACAGGTCATCCATCCTCCCACATCCCGAAGCCAGTGCTAAATTCTTCAGAGGCAGATGCAGGGCAAAGCCTGCCCAGAAACATTTTCTCCTTGGCCGAAGGGGCTGGGGCTTCATTTGTGCCTTGGAGCAGGAGGGCTTAGAGTTGCTTTTAGAGCATGCACAAGTGCTACAGCAATTCTGGATGTTCTTGTTACAGGTTGTAAGGGACTAGAAACTTGTCTCAACATTGTGGGCAGGACAAGTTTCACTACTAAAGCCTGATCACCACTGCAACTTAGCAGGACAGTTTGGCTGCTGGAGCAGCCCATTGACTTGTCGCTGGTGGGAGTGCGCCTGTCCTGTTGTGTCGGTGTACACTCCCCCTGCGCATGCGCTGGGGCCCAGGGTTGACTGATGGGGTGGCTCGGACCCTCTAGAACTTTCCAGCACCCTCTAGTGACAGTACTGGGCATGTGCCCCACCGCTGAGTGGGAGGCGTGCGTATGCAAAACAGTTATTGACTATGCAAAAGAACAACGCTATAAAAAGAGGAAACCATCGGCGACCACGAGGAGTGTTCTGGAACATTCCCTGTCCACTGGATTCGAAGATACATCGGATGGACCAACCGTACAGACGGACAGACCGACCACTGCAGATCCATGGTGGTAGCTATCACAACGCACTTTCTCCCTCTTTATCTCTCTCCCTTTCTCACCTTTTTTTCTCTCTTTCTCTCCTTTTCCCATGCATACTTGTTGGCCGAATAAAGTGACTCGGCATTTGACTCTGTTTTGAGTCTTAATTCTTTTTCCGAGATTGTAAAAGGAACCAAGTCACAATAAAACATCGGAGTTAATCAGAAGTTAAGCCCAGACGCCCCCAACATCCCAGAATTAGCTGAGGTCGGTTGGAAAGCAAGGGGGTTTAACCTCTGCCAAATTGTTCAACCCAACAGTGGATCATGACACAGGTATAAAAGGGTCACAGCTCTTAAATCCAGCTGACATTTTGACATCTATTGAATTAATCACAACATTAATACAATTGGACAAAGAATTTTGTTGCAAACAAACTCCTTTTCCCAGCAGTGGCAGAGCCTGCCATCAGCAGAGGAGGCAGAAGAAAATCCAGCCCAGTTCCACACCACACCAGCAGCAATGCTGCCAAAAAACTGGAGCAGCCCCAAAGAGAAACACCCAAGAGGCAGGTCCGTGAGGAACCAGTAGAGAAAGCAGGTGCTCTTTTTCTCAGTTTTGCAGCTAAGTGCTGACTAGAACTAGGAAAAAAGGATGAGAAAAGTAGAGCCCTACAGGTGGGAATGTGGATAGACACCCATGGAAAGGAAGGCAAAGATGGAAAGGGGTCACAGAAAGAAAACTAGCAGCTATTCCAGGGCATAAGAAGGAGACAAGATGTCGGGGATCTGGGAGATGCATTTGCAGCTGCTGGCGTTGACCATGGGACTCTCTTGACTACTCTACCTTGCACTGGGTTGTAGTCCTGCAGAGCCAGGGCCTCATCCCAGGGGGCCTGGTCCTACCATGGCAAGAGGCTGGCACAACCCTTGGTGGCTGCTGTCACAGGGAGCTTTTGTGAGAAGGTACGGTCCTGTGGGAAGCAGACCAGAACATCCGTCTGTGTCAGTTCACCCAACAGAGCAGGCCATCAGGCACCCACCTTCCACAACAAACCTTTTTCCAATGCCTTGTTAAAGCAGACGTGAGGTTTCCCCACTTTTAGCTCTGGGGGACCACACAGCGACATGAACTTCCTGCAGACCAGTAAAAGCAAGCTGGCCAGCATCACCGTGACCTGTGCAGTATCCCCATGGTCCTGAAGGATGCTGCAGCTGCCACTCCTCTACTGGCACTGGGGACCCGCAGGAGGATGGAGTTGGCGGGAGCATATCCTGCTGCTGCGCAGAGGCAGGGCTGCCATCCTCCCGGGTCTCCCCAGACCAGCCTGGGGAAACCTGCTGTCATGAGACATCCCCCCCAACCAGCATGGCCTGGTACAAGGGAGGCTTGGTAATGTTTGACAGATACTTTGATACATGCCAGCCCATCTGTTCATCAAAAAAACCAAACAAAAAACCCCTCACAGATCTCATTTGGCAAAGGCGGCCTCAGTGACCCCCCCCCAATAAACAAAAGGTTGGCTCCCTTTGAGGGGAGCCCTGATGAGCACTGTTAAGCACAAAGACCACCTCTACCTCCAAAGATCCTCTGGCACAAACCACTGGAGGATGGGGAGAACATGGGCAAGTCCTGCAGGTGCTTGCCTGCCTGTTATGCTCCTCTCCACTCACCAGATAGAGATGGGCACTGCAGTGGATGCCGGGCATGCATGGCACCATGGCTTCTGACCCCATCACCTTCAAGAAGGGCAGCAGCAAGTGCCCCAGAAGAAATTGTGTCCTCAGTAATACAATACAAAGAATTAACCCTCGTTAACTGTGCTTCCTAATAGGAATCTGTGGCTACCTCTCAGCACAGAGCGTCTCACAAAATTCAGACATCCCTCTCCCCAGCCAGGTGTAAATAGGAGGAGTAGGGATAGGTCCTGTCCTTCCTCCTCCCTTTTCTGAATCCAGATGTGAAAGCGCCACATATAACACCCAAAGAGGTGTTGCAGTGCATCGCTGTGCCAGGAGTCATTACACTTTCCATGCTAGGGCTGGCAGAGCTCCTGCTCCTCAAACTGGGATGAAGGCTTCTCCATACCCTCCCTGCTACAATCCCCTAAACCTCTGCCTTTTGCCAGGGCTTCGGGTGTCATGTGTCCAGGTATTTCTGTTCCGCTCTACTCTACTTTTCTTTGAGAGAAAACAGGGTTAAAAACACAAAGACATTTAAAATTAAAATGAAAACCTATAATAATAATAATCTCAGTACTTACCTCACTCTTGCCATCTGCAAAGTGATTTACAAATGTTAACTAATTAATTAATCTTCACATCCTCTCTGACTGAAATTCAGAGTCACAGCTGAAGTGAGCAGGAAAATAAAAAGTGTGGTTTTCAGGTGAAGGGCAAAGGGAAACCTATGCTCCTGCCCACTGTTTGCCATCCGGCAAGGCAAATTGCAGTAATATTTTCATTCTGCACTGCACGCCTCTCATTTATTTTTTCAGTCATATCAAAGGTCTGAAGTAATTTTGTCTGCTACCTTCTGCTTCCTTTTTCTTAATGGAGGTCTTAAAAGGTGTTCCTTTTGAAAAGTAAACAAAATGGAAGACTTTCAGAGCTGTGCAGATGCCCCCTGAGCAAACACATTTAATCCCAAACTCTTCTGAAATCTACAACACAACCAGCCTCAAGAGGGGCAAATAAAATGGGAAGGGGGAGCAAGGCCTATGGCTGTGCTTGGCAAAAGCCACAATTGGAGAGCTGAGCTGAGCCTTATGGGGGGCGGGAAAGCTGAATGCTTGTCAGGGACTAGAGACTTGTCTCAACCTTGTTGGCAGGCAAGTTTCACTACTAAAGCCTGATCACTACGGCAGCTGAGCGGAACAGTTTAATCACCAAGGTCGACCCGACAGGAATGTGCGCCCCATTATCTCAGAGTACTTGTCCTCCGCGCATGCGCCTGGCCCAAGGCCGACGGGCAACATATGGGGAGGGGCTTGGACCCCCCAGAACTTTCAAGCACCCCCTAGTGACAGTACTGGGCATGCGCCCCACCGCCGAGTGGGGGGCAGGGGTGTGCAGAACAGTTACTGGCTATGCAAGATAGTGACCTTGTAAAAGGGGAAACCAGCAGAGACGACGGGGCACGCGTTCTGGAACAACCCCACCCTCCATCGGCTTCAAAGATGCATCGGACACCTGGACTCCGCCCCGGACCAGATGGACTGCTGCAGATCCGTGGTGATAGCTATCGCAACAGTCCCACTCTCTCCCTCCCTCTCTCCCTCTTGTTCGCTTTTCCACCTTTTTTTTCCCTCTTTCTTTGCTTTTCTCTCCTGTACCTATTTCTGGCCAAATAAAGTAACTTGGGACTTGACTCGGTTTTGAGTCTTAATTCTGTTTCCAAGAATGTAAAAGAAACCAAGTCATGATAACACATTGAAGTTAATCAGAAGTTAAGCCCAGCCGCCCCCAACATCCCAGAATTAGCTGAGGTCGGTTGGAAAGCAAGGGGGTTTATCCCCTGCCAAACTGGTCAACGCAACAGTGGATTGTGACAATGCCACAAAACAAAGTTATGGCAGAAGTGTGCAGGCAAACTCATGATGCAATTTAGCCATGAGGATTCAAGCCTGGGGCCTCAGCACAGCCCACAGGCTGGTGGGATGAGCCCACCAGGACCATGTGCTGGTCCACGCTCTGGTTGCTATCACCCGTGCATGGTTTTTTGTGCTCACAACACCGATGACAGCGTGTGTACAGAGCACCAGTGTTGCTCTGCCTTGTTGCATGCTGTGCTGGGCTCTCACACAAGTGTAGCGCATGCAACTGGCATAGAGCTCGCAGAGCTGTCTCAGGACACTTCCAACTCTGCTCCCAGGATCTGTAGCCTGGCTTTAAACTGTGGATTCCAGGTGTTTAAAAAGACCCTTTGAGCCTAACAGCCACAGTGTGGTTAAAGAGAGAAAAGCCCAAGAGCAAAGGTGATCTCTCTCTGGTGACCAATGATAGGACCTCAGGGAATGGCAGGAAGATGTGCCAGGGGAAGTTTAGGTTGGATATTAGGAAAAGGTTCTTCACACAGAGGGTGGTGGAGCACAGGAACAGGCTCCCCAGGGAGGCAGTCACAGCACCAAGCCTGACAATATTCAAGAAGCACTTGGACAACGCCCTCAGACACATGGTGTCTGAGACACTTGTGACAAAGAGCTGTTACAGCTGCTTTTCCTAAGCAGCAGCAGGACTTTTGTGGGGCACAAATATCCTCCTCCATTATTTGGCAACTTCAGCTCTCCCTGGAGGTGCCACTGCTCCAGCCCAGCTCCTGCTGGACCTCAGCTGGCTGTTAGGACATGTGCTTTGTCAGGCTGCTCGGCTCCATTCCAAGCCCATTCTCTTCTCTCCTTCTCATCACACCCCAACGGCTTTGTGAGTGGCTCCTCTTTCAAAGGGCATGAGGTGCCAGACATCCAGCAGGTGCTCAGGGCTTGCCAGGTACCACCTCGCCTATCAGCACTGCTGACCCAGACCAGCCCTTCCCAGGGAGTGGGAGAATCTGATACACACAGACATTATTGCTTCTTGCAGACAATTGCAAATGTAGCAGCCACAGTGACACTCTTCGAGAGAGAGACAGACAAAGGTGATGTGATGCAGAGGGAGGAAGGCTTGAGGTAATTTAGACAAAAGCTGAAAGTGTTGTCACAACCCCTCCCTGCAACTTATGGAAAACAGGACTTGTCAAGCAGTCTCCCCATCGCCACAAATTAGCCAGACCTCTCTGGGTGGGTCAAGACAACCCTGGCTTAGCTGCCCCCTTATGTGCTCCTGCAGCCAGATTTCCACCTCGCATCTGGGCAACTTCACGCCAAACCTCTCCTACTTGGCACTTCCTTGACAGATGACCACAACTAAGGAGCTTGGGGCCTCAGGGCACAGAATGGGGGAAAGGTGTGGGGCTGCTCTGGGTCCTGGAGACCTCAGCCAGGGGCAGCTCAGCACATCCCTGCCCCTGGCACAGGTGGCTGGCATGCCCTGCCCTGTGACCTTACATACACAGAAAAAAAGCTGCTTGGAAGTTTTATGAGTTTATGGGTTCAGGTGACAGGGGATTCCCACTGAAAGTTAGTGCTGTATTACAGCAGCCTGGAATTAGTAAAACAGCAATATCGCCCAAACCAGCATTTTGTGGTGTTTGAGATGACATCACACCTTGCTACCACTAAAACAAGCGTGGCCTCACACACATATCCCCTTCCCCACCCCTTTAACAAGGCTTGCTCCCACCTACGCTGCCTCAGCTCCAGCTCTTACTTGCCTGCACAGGGAGTTAACCCAGAAGAAAACTCACCCAGGCCAGTGAACTGAAAAAGTCTCCATGCAGACAAAGATCAGGGCTTTCCCTTATTGGATTAATTTTCCAGTGGTCTGCCCATGCACAGACACCCAGGTTCAGGGAATCAAATTTTAGCGTTGGCATAAGGGAAGAGGCAGAACCAAGCAGGGTGGGAGTTGCAGTGTCAACTGACATTTACATCAGCATACACTGTTGTGGAACAGCAGAGCGACACTCACATCCATCTGACTTGGCTTCAAGCCAGTCTCAGGGGTGCACCCTCTGAAGAATCTGGTGGTTTTTTCCTGGGCATCTCCCAGGAATCAATTTCATTTAAAAAGTCTTTTTCAGCCAGGCTCCGGTGTTACCCAGGAATGCCTTAAGCAGCATCTATACCATGAAAACTCACCCAGGTGGGCACTGACTCTTACCTTCAACTTACAGAATCACAGAATGGTAGGGGTTGGAAAGGACCTCTAGAGATCATCTTGTCCAACCCCACTCCTAGAGCAGGGTGCCCAGGACTGCATCCAGGCAGGTTTTA
Source organism: Phalacrocorax aristotelis (assembly GCF_949628215.1). Lineage (NCBI taxonomy): Eukaryota > Metazoa > Chordata > Aves > Suliformes > Phalacrocoracidae > Phalacrocorax > Phalacrocorax aristotelis. The sequence goes on along the minus strand of NC_134276.1, from coordinate 132,621,087 downwards.
AATGTCTCCAGGGAAGAAGACTCTACAACCTCCCTGGGCAGCCTGTTCCACTGCTCTGTCACTCTCACAGGAAAGAATTTTTTTCTTGGACTGAGGTGGAACTTCCTGTGTTCCAACTTGAGCCCATTGCCCCTTGTCCTGTCATTGGGCACTAATGAAAAGAGTCTGGTCCCATCATGCTGACACCCACCCTTTAGATATTTATAGGTATTGATGAAATCCCCCCAGTCTCCTCCAGGCTAAACAAACCCAAGTCTCTCAGCCTTTCCTCATATGGGAGATGCTCCAGTCCCCATATGGACTCTCTGATGGACAAGACCCCACATCACTTTCCATTTTGTCCAGGAGCACTGGGCATGTAGTACTGACACTTTTTCCTCAATCTCTGCACCTTCAACCGAGACTACCTGAAAAGCACCTCTTTGGGACATTCCAGATGCAAATTAATCACACAAGAACCTCTTCAAATAAGATTGATGATTCATTCCCACTTTATGGACCCTTGCCCCAGCTCTATTAGAGCTACCGTGGCACTGCCCTTTGGAAAAGGAAGTGAGTGTTTTGAGGATATATTCCATCCAGAAATGGGATAGAGGCTCTCCGTATCACAACTTACTTTGGAACACCCAGAATCAGTATATGAGACAAAGAGACACCACCGCGGGACCACAAGTTTGTATAGATATGTCCATAGATCTATATTTTTATTGTTTAATATATATTTATAATATATTTATATATTTTTAAAAGAATCCCTTCAAAAACTACCCTCCCACCTAGCAAAACAAAGATTAAACAATCAAAGATGGCAGCTGCATCCTGGAGCAAAGTATCCCAGGGGTCTCATAGAGCCAAAATGATTGCTGAGCACCAGCACACTCTTTCCAAGCTGCTATGGTGCCCTGTGGGTGCAAAGGTGACCGACACAGGTTTATGGCTCTTTAAAGTGACCTGTCAAAAGACAGAGAGGGAGAAAGAGAAACACACCGCCCTGGCGATGGGGGCTTGAGGGGTAGGGGGAAACAGCAACGCATACAGCTGGAAGCTTTGAGTGTGAAATGCTATGATGAAAAGGAGGGAGGAACTGCCTGGAAAGTCAGTAGGGAAGAGAGGAAAGAGAACAAGCATGCAGGAGAGTTAGTTTGCAAGACAGATCTTGGAGAAGAGCTCAGAAGCATCACACTTGGGACTCTTGCTACCCCTCCGTCCCCCAAAACTCCTCCTCTCACCCTCCCGGCTGTGAAGGGAGATCCAACTAATTTGATTTAGACCAAATCTTCGCACTGCCCCGGAGCCTGTGGACAGAGGGGAAAAAACAAACAAACAAAACAATTCAGAGTGGTCACTACAGCTCATCCCTGACTTTTTTCTAAATGCACACAAAGAAGAGCGGCTGACATTCTTCACAAGAGGGGAAGACAGCGAAGACTTATGAACTCTGCTTCAGATCAAGAGTTGCAGAGATCTTCCCCCAAATTAGTGGGAGATGAGCTCAGATGGGACTACATATCTGACCCATCCCATGTCCAGGGAGCAGACCCCTGCACTCAGTAACCTCACTGCTCTGAAACAGGGCTCCCCTCGGTTCACCTCCCAAACACTCACACACAGACAGACAGAGTGGGTCTGCTCGCTTGCCCGCACTCCTCACCCTTTGGCTTTGGAAGTCTTCTTGCTCGCCTGGCGCTGGTTGGTACCAGGTGCCGGCTCCCTGAGCTCTGTTAGGTGCTGTTCCGGGTCTTGGGATGTGGCTGCTGCAGCCGCTGCTGTTGTCACTTTAATGGTCTTCTTCAGATTTGCTACCTGCAGCAGCAGAAATGCAAGAACCAAGGAATTTCCCAAGGTTTTTAGCTTGTTTGGGCTTATTTGTTGGGGCTTTTTGTTAGTTGTTAGTTGTTTTTTGTTTTGGTTTGTTTTTTGGTTTTTCTTTTTTTTTTGGGGGGTTGTTTTTGTTTTTTTAAAGCAAGCCCCAGATTTAAGAGCTGCAATCTCAGGTCAAACAAAAGAGTAACAGCTGTCCACACCTCCACACACAGAGGAGTGTTAAGCTGATTTAGGACTCTTCTTCAGGCACAAGCCCCTCAGGGGTCTGGCATAGGGAAAACATATCACCTTACCTGAGCAAAGACCGTTACAACCACGGTTGCTGGTGCTGGTCCTAGTTATTTTTAAGTGGGGGGCACTGGCTGCTCCCTCCTGGGCCCACTCACCTCACTCTCTATCTGCTGCTTAAGTGCCAGCTGTTGCTCTTTATGTTGGTTGGCCCGGCTAACCTGTTCTTCAATGCCTGACAAGACAACCTCACAGCCCTGGCACCTGGAGAGAAGACATAGAACTGAACAGGCCAGGCAATTTACACAGTGTAGAAAGAAACATGAAAGATGATGGATTTCAACTCTAGAAGCCAAAAAGACCAGAAGGTGACAGCTACACCCTACAAGGAAGACACAGGAGCAGGAACCCAATGTAATAACATAGTGATGTTATTACCTGAGAGGGGGACAAATAAGGAAGTGACACGAGGTTAGGAACTAGAGATACATACTCAGAAAGCCTCCTGCCAGGCCAGCAGCCAGAACTGTGCAAAGGTTGCTGTGGTCTCATCACTCCTCCAGCAACAAACAGGGGAATTTGGAAAATTATTTTTGGAAAATTACTTTCCGTTGGAGTATGGGAAAGGGGATCAAGCAGGCCACCTCACAACACTACCCCCAGCAACACTGAGAGGATCTGGGGAAGCCACCAGCCACGCCTGCAACCTTTTTTGGGTGTTAGTATCGGGGGCTTCCTCCTCACCACTCCTGCAATGTGCGGGTGATGGTGCTTAGCTCCTCCCTCCGGATGTCCCTCCCAATGCTGTAATCCACCTCCAGGCGCTGGTTCCGCTGATCCAAGCTCCCTCGCAGCACATCTGCATACACAGCCTCAATCACGAGGTCCTCCAGTTGCCGGACATTCTTCAGCTGTAACTGCTCCAGCAGCACTGAATAGGGGATGCACTGTGGAAACATGAGGGTAACTAGCATGAGGTAATCCCAGTAGGAGGTGACCTTGGGGAAAAACAGGGCCACTACCTTGATCTTGGCGGCCAGAGTGACGACTGACAGGTGCCTCAGTTTATTCTTCTGAGCCTCTGACAAGGGAGGGAGGTTTGCTGCTTCAGCTATTGTCAGGGGAAAGAACAGGGTATAACAATTTATGCCTCATTTTCCATTTCCCAGCCTTGCACAGAAGCATCTGCACCATACACCAATCCCCCAAGCGACACTTTGTCTAGCCAAGCCACCCCCATGAATTCTCAGCTCAAAAGACCTTTTCTGAGCAGTATTTCCTCCCCTCAGCCTCAAGTCATCCTCTCTAGCTGTCCCATGCCTTATTTATGGAGGTCTGTGCATCCCAGTGGATACCTAAGTCTTTCCCTTCACCCCTCAAAAACATCTCTGTCAAGATGTTCTTGCAAATTTCCGATGCAGATGGCAAACAGTAGCATTAATTATCCTCAGGTACTCCAGAGGAATGGGGCCCAAACCGCTACCAGGTGCCTGTCAGGCCACAGTGACAGAGGCGCAGCTCCCGGTTTGGGTGAGCATCTGCAAGGGCTGGGGGCTCCAGCATGGCTTCTGCACCGAAGGACCAGCACCCCCGGGAAGGGAGAGGGTCACCCACTGCCCCGCACGTTGCCCCAGGGCTCACCCAGGTAGTCGGCGTAGGTGCCATAGGCGAAGATGGTGAGAAGGCGGAAGACAGGGGAGAACTCGGTGTCGGCCAGCTGCGGGGACACACGGTCGGGGTCACGGTCGGGGTCAGGGTCAGGCCCCGCCGCCCGGGCCTCCGGTCGAGGTGGGTGGGGGGGAAAGGGTGCGCTGCCTCCTGGTGCGGGCAGCAGGGCCCAGTGCGGGCCAGTCTCACCTCCCGCACGGCGGGCATGTCCAGCAGCTCCCCGAAGACGTAGATGCCCGGGGCCTCCAGCACCTGGTGGATGAGGCTGGCGAGGGCGGCGCCGCGGGCCGCCTTGGCCAGCAGCAGGAACTGCTCCTGGCTCTGCCCTGTCACCTTCCCCTCGGCCGCCATGCCGCTGACCGCCGCAGCCCCCCGCGCGGGGCTCGGGCCCCACCGCGCTCGCCCTCACGCAGGCCCCGGCCCCGGCCCCGGCCCCGGCTCCGGCTCCGGCCCCGCCGCCGGGCACCACCCGGCTCAGCCCACACCCCGCCCCGCCACAACTTCTCTATGGCACCGCCGCCGTAGAGCGGCCGCTTCCGGGTGCTGACGCTACCCGGCCCCCGCCGCGGCCGACTCTCACTGGAGGAGGCAGCGGCACGGCCCGCCTCTGCCGCTTTCCCATTGGCCGGTCACAGGGCTGAGCGGCGGGCCGGGTCTGCTGCCAGTGCGCCCCCCGGCGACCGGGGTTGGGCGCTGCCGGTCGGAGCGGCGGCTCACCGCCTACCCGGGAGCCGAGCGCCGTGCCGGGGGCGCCGCCCGCCTCAGCCCGGCCTCTCTCCGCTCCTGGGCCTCAGGCCGCCGCCGCCGGGCCTGCCGGAGGTGCAGCCCTGGCCCTCAGGCCGACAGCGGCCACCGGTTCGTCACCAGCCCCGGCCATGCCAGTGACAGGTGCCTGTCATCTCATGTGTGCCTGCCATCTCCGTTTCCCACCACTTTTTTCATGTCCTGCCCCGCACACCGCCAACAGCCACTTGCCATTCGCCTGTTTTTTGCCGCCCATCTTCTGTCCAGAACTCCCCGGAGCCGCCCAGACCTACTGACCCGTGACCAACAAGCTGCAGCCGCCGCAACGGTCACGGGCGCCATGTGAACGTCCATGTATTTATGGGTCTTCCCATACATTTTGCTGAATACTCTTTACCCATACAATATTCACCCTAAAATAACTGATGAGAAAACAGTTACACTACTGTATGGCACAGTATTTTTCATATTTCAATGATATATTCTGTAAATACCATACCAGAATTAAAAGAGGTGCATAGGATGCCTCGTGTGTGTCTACACATCGCTCTCATCTTTGCTCTGCTTTCACACCATTAAGATCTCGCTATTTTGGGCAGTGTTTTGGGGATATATAAATGTAAAAAAATCTTATGTTGCAAAGCACCATATTTATGTATTTAAACTGTGCACTTGTTAAATCCCTGCATGCGTCTCCTCTTCTACTGCATTAATTTTTATGAAAAAATTGCTTTACTATCTGCTGAATCATTAACCGTTTCTCTTGTCAAGAAATGCATCCCTGATGCAGGCAGGGTATGGCCATAAAAAGATGGTTTAAACACTCCACAAGGATAGAAATGTTTATGGTGTACTTTAAGTATCTCTTTCTGGGCAAATGAGTTAGTGTAATGTGATCGCGAGACATCACTGAGGGCACGCTTCCCCGTGTTAGGTGAAACAGCTTTTTTACAATGATGGGACTAAAAAGTGAGGGTCATTTGGAAAAAAAAAACCTTCATAGCTCTTCTTGTCTTGTATAAATCATGCAGTAGGTGGAGGTGAGTTGTGAGGGGGACTGGCAGGAGTGCAGTCAGCAAATGCTCGTTTCAATAAGCAGCATTAAGCTGTTTGGCCAGGAGTTTCCAACCCATCACCAACTTCCTTATAGCTGGCTCCTTTAGAAATCAGCAATGGTTTTCCATGAAAGCAAAGAGGGCAGAAAATTGATGGGAGCCCAATACAGTCTGTGCAGGCAACGTGTTTTTAGCATGTTAAAATCTTTGTGCTGTCAGGGGCAAGTTTGCACTCCAGCACATGGTTGCCAGAAAGAGAATCAGTCTTCAGCTTGATCAGTTTAGCACGTATTAAAGGCAGTTGACTTGTGCTTTGCCAGACTTCTGTAAGCATAACATCTTGAAATAAGCATAACATCTTGAAATCTTCATCTGGGTAAAGTCTACGTTTGTTAAGGTTTTACTTGCCAGTATCAACAACTCTTTCTCATCACTTGCTTTGACTCTAGTTCTTCTCATGCAGCTGCTGTGGCTGAGATGTGGAGAAGGCTCCTTTAGGGTGCCACACTGCTCCAAACACAATTTTAGAGCTAGAAAATACAACCCATGGCTGCCTCAGGGAGTTAGATCATTGTGTCTCCCAGTGAGAGGCTGCTCCAAGCTCATTTGAACAGCCATATGTATTGTCCCTACCCCTCCTCAGGGTCCCTTCAGTCCCTGAGGCTCCATCAGTGCTTGGTCTCCATGCTGAGGCTACTGACAGAAGAAGGGAGCAGGTGGACAGTGATGGTCAGTGTGAAAAACCAAACTTCTAACATTAATGGTCATGCCAGTAGAACTAGTAGATGTCACTCAAAACTAATTCCAGGCAGAAGGAACAAAATGGCTCTGAGTGCCTGGGCCAGGGAGGCAAAGAGGTGCCCCAACAGGGGAGGGTACCCAGGTCCTCTGTCCTGTTCTGGTACAGCACGTTTTCACTTACGTGCTCTGATGCACCCTTAGCTCAGTCTCATTTGCCTCAAAAATCTGGAGCTGAACAAAGAGGCTTCTCTGGTCAGCTTCTGTTGGTGCATAGGCGTGGCATGGGGACAGTCATCTGTCCTAGAAAAGTGCCCCAAACCCATCAGTTCAGGGCATTGTCAGAAGTTGCCCTGCCCCAGCCCCTCGGTGAACGAGGTAGTAAGGAGCGTTTCCTGCACTCGGTTGGGTAAAATGTTGACCAAAACATATTTTACTCAACAGACACATCATCAGGGCAGACTGAAGATCATGGTGGCCCAGGGAAGCAGGGGAAGTCTATCAATCTGTATTCTCAGAGCTAGCAAGGTCTGGGCTTCTCTATATAGCAGGATTAATGGAGAAGCAGGGCTTGTGAGGTTGGGTCAGAGCTGTGAAGGCAGGTTACAGGGCAGTATTAACAAGAGGACTATCTCCTTCCTGCTTTTCCGTTTCTGTATTTAGGTCTGTTTCACCATAGTCTTACATCTGCTGCATTCACTCGCACCAGTGCAGAGTGCATTCAAATCAGGTTTAAATGTAACCCTGCTGATTTGTAGTATTTTATTACTCTCTTCTCCACCCCCTCGCCAGCTCCTTCCATCTCAGTTTTGTCTCTCTATTGATCTGTTTCTCACACACTCTCTGACACGCTTGCTGCCTTTCATTATTAGCCAGATAAAGCCAGGCAGCCCGAGCATCCTAGCTACATGATGCTCTCTGTCCTCCTTCTCCACTCCAACCCCTAGGTCCTATGTCCTGTGTGCTGGGCCCGCACAATTTTGTCTGCTCCTTCCTTGTCCTGCATAGAGCTAAAACAAGGGCAAAGACCAGAAAGTCTTTTGAATGAATCAGATCCTGAGCTCTCCAAATGTGAAGGTTATCATCTTCCTAAAATAGGCAAACTCTTGTGAGAGAGCATGGTAACATCCCCATAACTTAGCAAAGTCTTTGCCCTGTCCCTAGATCAGGGTGCCAGTCATTGAGATTAAATTCCAGACTCCTGGAGTCATTAACTCACATGCTTTCACTTTGTTCACAAAGCAAACTCCTGTCTTTATTGTCACAGGGAAACTGTGAAATGTGATTTTCATGTAACCTAAAGAGTCAAAAGCAGGAGGTGAAGAGTGCAGATGAAAGCAAGTCTTTACAACATTTCATAATTTTAAGATAAATCTTGTGATGCAGGGAGGTTCTGGAGGTTCTGCGTTGTTGTTTCTGAATGTTTGGGATATCTAATCCTCGTTGTTACCACCCCTGGCATCATCCCTCTCTTCTGATCTTGCTCTGATCTTTCCAGAAGGAAACCTGCACTCTCTCTGTGCTGTAGATCCACATTCTTTCCTATGCACTTGCTGTCCCACCTTAAAGCCTGTAGAGCTGTACTGTCTCATTCTAGGTTGTTTCTCTCTTCACCACCACAGAATCCAAATAACTTGCCAAAACACTGATGATACTTTTTCCCCAGTCCTTCAACGAACATAGCTAGGGTCACAGCTTCTGAGATGATTTTTCACGACTGTGGGTAACACAGACTCCAAGACAAAAACATTGTAAGGACAAAGGAGGCTAGGGTGAATCACTTGGATACCAACATGATCCAAAAGGCTTTTAATCCTATAGCTTGTACCAAGCTAATGCACACAGGGTCATAAGGCCTCTACCTGGTTATACCTAAAGGCAGCCCTATATCAGCTGCTTACAGAGGAGTTTAAAAAGAGGGTAACTGCACTGTAACTCTTCCTCCAATCTGCTCTTACAGCCCTCAGGTTTTGCAGACCAGGACTGTCTTCCAGACAGGCCTCTGGTTGTGATTCAAAGACTCCAGAAGAGAGAGGATCTTGCACTTCACTTGGTAGTTTGTTTCTGTGATTAATCACTCTCCAGTGACTGGCTCTTGTTACTCTCTGCCAGAATACCTGGTAGACTTTTCCCCAGGAAGGAAGAGATACTGCAAGCAAGTCATGTCTCATTTTGCTTTTTGATATATTAAACAGGTTGACCTCTTTAAATTACTGAGATCTCCAGCCTTCGGATCACCTTTGATTCAAAGTTATTTTTAAAATATGGAGCATGAAGCAGCGTACAGTTTTCCAGCATGGGACTTACCCAGACACAGAGAGAGATTTAATCATCTCCTCACTTCTCTTCCTTGCTTCTGCCTTTGCACAGCCAGGGATCACTTCAGATCCGTTGCTGCAGCCTGACTCCCTGGCCTTGTGTTGGGTTTTCTGCCTGTTATGATCCCTAAATCCTTCTCAGATCACCTCCATATCTAGAGTTGTTCCCTGGAGATATGGACATTTTTTCCTGTTCATGGCTGTACAATTTGCTCTTGACTATCCTATAAGAAGGTTTATGAGAATGACCACCTTAGCGAGTGTGGTAGGTCATTCTGTGGAGGTGCTATCCTCATTATTTTTAACACTCTAACAATATTTGTGTCCTCAGTAAATTGTGTCAGGATGAACTATATCTGCTCAAAAAGCACTGAATAAAATGGTGAGTCATACCTGACCCAGGACTCGTTCCTGGGCATACACTTAAACACTGCCACTCAACGGTGGGCTTCCAGGGACAACCTTCTTTGCGTTTGCAAGTCATTAAATCGAGTTAACCAGCTCACTAAACCTCCTGCTCTGTTAATATTGCATAATGCTATTTTTTCTCATCAGCATGCTTTGGGATATTAATGCCTCCAGAAGCCTGGATAGATCTAAGCCGTCACCTTTTCCAAACAAACCTCTAGTCACATCAAAGACCGACAAGAACAAAACAAGTTTATGCAGCAAGATCAGTTTCCTCCAAATCAGGCCGATTGGTGTTAACTGGAGAATCTCATATCAGCTCTTTGTTGCTTTGCCTAGAAACTTTCAGGTCTTCTGTTTGCTTTTGTAAATATTGGCAAGGCACAGCTCTCTTCCAGTCTTCTGGGATGTCTCTGATATTCCAGAGCTTATTAACCAGTTGTCTGGTGAGCAACAGGGCTGAGGAAACTGGGTTCTCTATGGATTTGTTTCCCATATGTTCTATACTTTCCACTACCAAACCTTCAACTGGGGTATCTTGATGACACCCTTTCCACAGTCTGCTACATTTGCGAGTCCTTTACTCTCAGTCTGTATTCTATGTCACCGGGCTCCTCCTCCACCACTCTTTAACATACACAGCTTTCTCAGTGTTTTCTGCATAATCCTTGCAGCCTGCTGGCTGGACTGCTCTGACCTGCGGGGTTTTGCCCAGCAGCATGGCTGTGAGCTCCCTTCCAGCACAGGCACCAATAGCGTCTCTCTTGTCTGTCAGGCTGCAGGTTTTCCTACAACCTATTGGAGCTTATTTACCTCTTAGACTCTGGTTGTTTTGTCAAATCCATGGTAACTAACAGATGGACAGACAAAGTTCTGCAGGTAGCAGGGCAACCACATGGGTCTCTCTGTCCTTAGGAAACATTGCTAAAAACAGCAGCATTGGGCCACTTGGCCTCGGGACTCTTGGGTGTAAATGATTTGAACGTGATGATTTAAAAGTGACTCTGCCAGACAGAAATAACAGCCTCATATCCTTCTCAGGTATGGCCAGGCAAGGAGGTACTTCATTGTCCTCACATGATATACACTGATCCTGGTCCAAATCCTGCCCAAACAGGGATAATTTTTACATTTCCATCTTCTTTCCATCACCACTTCACCCTCACTTTAACACCTTCAGAGTAATACTTTATACTCACCGTCACTCTTGTATAGTCTTTCCACAGCCCACCTGATTCCACCTCTCCCCTCAAATTTCCCTGCAATTTTACATCAGCTTTCCTTTGAGCCCACCCCATCCAGAGTACCTCCAGTTGCCACTCTGCTTCTGTAAACCTGTGGTCCAAACCAAACATGCCATTCCCTTTATATCATATAAGAGTGATGCAAGAGTGATGTTGGCCCTTGCGCTCACTGTTCCCATTACCTCAACGGCTTTCCTGAGTCCCCCCACATCTCCCAGGGTTTCTTTGGTCCCTACAACATACTCCTCCTTGTTTTCTCTCAAATCTCTGGCTCCTTTTGCTTCCTTCTGTAGTTTTGCTCTTCATGGGGATTTTCAGTGTTTGCGTCATTTGGATTTTCGCCCTTTAACTGACCTTTCCCTGGTTGAAATTTCTCATCTGTTTTGTGCTTCCCAATTATACTAAACACATTCGTCAGGATTTGAAAAGGTCAGAAAGAGCCCATGTGGCTGATGTAGCCCCTTCCAGAGCTTTCTACCCCTGCTACCCCCAGGTGAGGAGGCAGGAGGGAAGAAGTGCAGAGAGGAAGAAGAGCTGAATGCCAGCTCGTGCTGCACTGCCGTGTCGCTGACCAAGTTTGTACAGGTGGTTGCTTGGGGCGGGTGTGCGAGGGTTTGCTGAGCAAGGTTTGCACAGATCATTTGTACAAGTCCCAGAAGGGCTAGAGATGAAAAGGCTGGAGAATGTGACAGAAGCTTGGATAATCTCTGACATAAACCCCTGTATGTGTGAGGGAGACAAAAGCCAGGGGGCTCAGGTGTGTGCATGTCTGTTGACACACAATGGCGCTGCATCCCACACAAACCCAGATTGTGACATCTCCCACAGCAGTGCTGTCCTCCCACGCCCTGACCTCCCAGTGACCGTAAGCCTTAACACAACCGCATCCCTGTGCCAATATGTCCAAACACACACTGACATTGCTCCCAGTCACGTGAAAAACCTGTTGACTATCCCAAACACATTCACAAAAACATGGGCAAGACTCAAATGTCCCAACACAGGAAAGCTCGGATCATCCTGGTTCATTAGCATGGGAGCTTGTTGGAGGCCTGACAAAGAACAACGGACTCAGCCCCCTCAGGTGTCTGTCCAAAGTTGGCATGACCCATTCTGGGCATCCTGCCATGCTCAGTTTTGGTACTGTGTGTCCATTTGTCATCTGTGTCCATTCCTGATGCGGTGGCAGGTTGCTTTACAGCTCAGTGCTATCACTACTATTTCTTTCTGTTTCTTCCCAGGGTCAGCCACAGTCTTTCCTCAGTGCTTTAAGATGAAAAGTTTGATTGTTTCTGAGCATCTGAGGAAATTACTTTCTTGCTTCCTCGTATTTCAGACCCTGGAGTGGAAACTGTCTTTCTACCATTGACTTTCTTCTCCTGCCCATTGGTTGCTCAGCTGCTCCCTTCTGATTTGGACTGTGCTTTCTGTTTGGTACTTGATGGTTGAGGGTGGAGGGAGATTCTCCCTGTAAAACACTTGGCCCCTCAAAGGCACATCAGCTTCTGTCTTTAATTTCGTTGTCACATCCCTACCATTTCCAAACACATCCCATTGATCCCTGGCAGAAACGCGCTTGGGGACACGTTCAAACGACCGGGCTGAATCCTCGATGGGGAACCCCACCTTGGACGGACCCCGCCCCCCTCCCCATTGCTCCCACAGCACCCCCTTGTGTCCCACCCGTCCCACGCGTGGGCAGCTCGGCTCTGCCCGTGAGGCTCTACGGGACCCCGCCGCCCGCCCCGCCGGGCTGCGCCCCGCCGGGGGCACCCCGCTGCCCGCCTCCCGCGGTACCGGGGCGCGCAGAGGGGCCCGGGGGCCCGAAGCCCCGGAATGATGGATGCGGGGATGCGGGGACGGGGGGCGGGACCGGAGCGGCGGCGGCGGCGAGGGGCGGCCGGGGGGTGGCATCTCCCCGAGGGGACTGCTGCGGGGTGGAGAGGCGGCGGGCGGCGGCGGCGGGGGTGAGCCCGGGGGGCGGCCCGGGGGGAGGGGGATACCGGGGGGCCTCCGCCCCCAAGGACGGACCCGTCGGGGGTGGCGTTCGCAGGAGCGAGCTGGAGCGACGGGTCCCTTGGAGACACCTCTCTCCATGGCAACCTAATCGCTTCCTGTGAAGATCCCGAAATAACCGACGAGACGGGGGAGCGGAGCGGAGCCGAGCGGAGCGGGCAGCGGCGGCGGGGAGGAGGCGGGCGGCGGGGGGCAGGTCCGGCGGGCGCGGGGCTGCGGGAGCGCCGGGCGGGCGGGCCGGGGGCGGGAGGAGCCTTGGCTCCCGGCCGCAGGGGCACGGGGCTCCCGGGCCGGGGGGACGCCGTGCCCCCCCCGACCGCCTCTCCCGGCCGGCTCGCCCCCCGGGCTGCGGCGGGGGCGGCGGCGCCGGACGCGCCCGTGCCAGCAGCCATGGGGTTAACGGGAGGCAGCGAGCGAGAGACAGAGACAGAGAGAAAGAGGGGCTGGACCAGTCCTCGGCAGCTGTTTATTTCAAGGCATCTCTCGCTCCCTCTCCCTCAGCCAGGGCTCAGCTTCATCAAACCTTCCTCCTCCTCCTCCTCCTCTCCTTCCTTCGTCCTGGCCATGAGAGGCACCGGCAGCAGCAGCTGTGCTTCCCCGGTCCCCTGCTCCGCCGCCCCGCCTGCGCCCCACTCGTCTCCCCGTAAGGTAAGTTCGTCCTCTCAGCCCGGGCTTCGGGGACGGGGTGGGGATGGGGCTGCAGGGGCGAGGGGCAGTGAGGGATGCGTGTCCGTCCCCAAGTCATCTCTTCCCGTCTCCTTCCCCGTGTCCTTTCTCCCCTTTTTGCTCTCCCCATCTAGGTGCTCTGCCTCCTTCTAGCCGGCTGTCTCCTTACCCCCCGCCCCCCTCCTCCTCCTCCTCCTCCTCTTTCAGTCTGGGGCAGGGGATGTCCGAGGGGCTGGAAGGGAGGAGGCACAGCTGAGGCATCGCTGCCTCTTGCCCTCCAGCTCTGGGCTCCATCACAGACCTGTTGTGCTGGAGCACTGGAGCCTGCGCTGAGGAAGGCGACTTCAGCCAAATTGGCGCAGCTGGAGAATGGAAACGGAGGGGTCAATCCCTCCTCCTGCCTGGCCAAGGGTGCATCATGCAAGATAGAGCAATTCAGATGTGGAGACTCAGCACCTGAAGCACTCGGATGCCCGGGAACAGTAGGAAACTGGGAGGCAGAAGATTGGCAGACTCATGACATGTATTGCAGGCAGGCACTAGATGGCAGGGGACCGGCATCCTAGAGTGCTGCTTGGAATGGGGCCACACTCACAGTTCCCCAAATGCAGGGAGACTTAAGCTCAGAGGACCCTTGCTGGGCTTCACACGCCCATTCCCTAGCTACTGAAATGTCCAAATGCACCATCACCCTTCCAAGCCCCGGATTCTGCCCCAGCCTAGGATTTCCATACCCAGCCCACAAGTGCTCAGCCTGGTACCCTGGAACAGGAATTCCCACTGGCAGCCACCAAACGCTGCAGGACCTGCACTGATACAGGGCAAGCAGCATCAGCCCCTCCCCGGTCCTGCCGGATCTTCCTTGGCAAGGCCACCAACCCTCTCAGCCTCAGATACCAGGTAGAGCAGCCTGATGTGAGGCACTGCATTCAGACTGCCAGCCCCCAAATTCAGTCCGCTCTACAAACTGTCGCCCCTGGCCCCGTGCACAGAGGGAACTCCTTTCCCAGATGGGCTCGGCATCTCCCACCCCAGGGTATCAGCATTCGGATTCATGCTCCCAGCTGCTGAAACTCCTCTGAGTGCAATAGAATCACCTCCCTGGGGAAGCTGCTCTGGGATTCTTCCCTTTCCCTGTCCCCACCCAGCCAAATACAGCAGGATGTATATATAACCTCTTTTCACCAGCACCAGGGTTCACTTTTCCTCCTACCAAACCAGCAATGACTGCATCTCTGCCTCTTGGACAATGAACTCTGGGACGTTCATGGCTACTGAAGAAAAATACAGGCGTGGGGTGCCTGGGGCACTAGGCAGCGTGTGTGTGGGTCTCACTGCCAGTGCCTGAACATGCTCCGCTCGATGCTCAGAGATAGCTGCTAGGTTCCACGGTCCCAGATCACAGTCTCGTATCGGTAGCTGTCACCGTAGCCCTTAATGCTGGCTGGGATTTAAAAAACGACAGCCAACCTAGCATTCTTTCTCTGTGAGGAGGGCTGTGTCCTCCTCAGGTTTGTTTTGATTTTTTTATCACTATTTTGAGTGGGATCGTTGCCATGGGGGAGCTGGGCAAAGAAAGGATTTGCATGAAGCTTTCGGTGCTGCGGGGTTGCTAACGGCAAGCGTTATTTCAGCTGGCAGTAAGTTTCATAATCTTAGCCCAGCTCCTGTGAATGTTCTGTTCCTCAGGGTCATGAGCCCCTTTCCCCCTTCTTCCATCCCTTCCCCCTCTCCCCAGACTGGTTGGCAATTTCATTGTTCCAGTGGAATATATCTGTCATGTGAGGTCATCGCTGCATAAGGAGAGGTGATTGATTGCTTAGGTCACCGGGACCTGTCCCATGCTGGGCTTTGAATGCTGGCTTGGAGACCTTGAACTGGACTTTGTGCTCAAAGGCGAGGTGATGTGGGGTGCAGAGGGGCACGGTGATGCATTCCCGGCAGCTTGAGTCGCTGAGCAAACAGACTGCTGCATTCTGAACTAGCTGGAGCGCTCTGAGAGCAGACGGCTTCATTCCTAGAGGCACAGTATCACAGCAGTCAAGCTTGAGATGTTACAAAAATACAGATAGATCATCATCTGCCAGCCAAGCCAGACAGAATCGGGTGCAACTCTTTTCCCATCCCCGGATGGAAGGAGACTCTACCCGCTTCTCACTAACATGGGTTGTGTGTGCTTGGCTTCATCCAATTGCTCTTCAGTCAGAGCTGATCTTGGCTAGGCATCGAGAAAGCTGTGAGATTCTCAGATTTTAAGGCCAGAGGGACCATTTTGATCATCGAGTCTGACCTACAGCAAAGCACAGGCCAGAGAATTTCACCAATTTAATTTCCTGCATCAAGCCCATAACTTCTGATTGAACTGTAGTATCTCTTTCAGAAATACGGCCACGCGAAGGCTCCAGGCGGTAGGGAATACACCACCTGCCTAGGTGAATTGTGCTAGTGTGTGACCCTCTTTATTAAGAGTATTGTTCCTCATTTGAATTTGTCAAACTTCAGCATTTTGTAACAGAAGGTTATAGATTGCATTTGATGCAAGGGAGCTACAGTGCAGGTATTGCCTGCACACAGCTGGCACCTCGGCTCTTTTAATCCTGTGACAGCTTTTATATTTGGATAGGATTTATCCCTGGGACCATGATATACAAGAGTCCTGGACACTGAGAAGGAGTTATCAGCAGTGAATCCTAGGGGTTCCCCGGTAGCCTCTGTACTCTGGTGCTCAGGGTGTCACATTCAGGGTTTAGTCTGTGCTCCCTGCTCAGAGCAGGAGTGGAGCAGGCTTTGCTCCTAGCCATTAGTTAGGATGTAAATTCCCAGACCCCTTGGTGATCTGGGATACGTGCTTTGGGGCATGGCTACGGAGATCTGCTCTCTCAGATCCCAGCAGTGGTGAGTCCGTGCTGCGGGAGACTTAGCAAGAGGGAGGAAGAAGGCTTCGTCCCTGACACTGGGGAACAGCAGCAGGATTCATGCTTCCACCCTGCAAATGCAATGAGAGCAGCTCCTAATAGATTAGCCCCAGGGATCTCTGGTCTAGACCAGTAGTGGGGTCCATATGCAGTAGCAAAGAGCAGTGTAATTCTAACTCACAGCTTTCAAGTGCCAAGATTCACAAACTGAGCTCAATGAAGTGCCCTCGGGAAATAGCTTTGTCATTCACACTCTGTCATCTGTGCATCAGGGAACTGGAACACTGCGATGAAGACTCTGTACCTAGAATGAAAATACACAGGTTCATCTTTGGACCCGGGGAGTAGCCCTGTCCATTTTTATCACAATTAGACCTGGTAAACAGATCTGAAAGAAAAAGCCATGCCATGTCATACTAGTGCAGAAATCCAGTCTCTGCTCTGGCACACAAAGTCCTCTTGAATGGTGTAAGGTGCATGGATACTGGGATTTATACGTCCAGGTAGTAAGATCACTTGCATCCTCTCCTCCTCTCTGAAGATCTACTAGTTTATTCAGCATCCACACCGGGGGCTGCACACAGAACTGAATGAAGGGCATTGTTACACTTGCCCTCCAGCGCAGCAGGGGTTGTGCCCAGGACACAATCCCCACTGTCAGTGGCTAAATGCGGAGTGCCCCAGACATGCTTTATCTGCTGCTTTCTCAGTAAGCCACAGGGACACCCATGCTCTGTTTTGAACACGAGCTCTCCGTGCACAGTGGAGTACAGCCCTCACTGGCTGGCTTTTCCACCTGAAACCTTCCTTAGCTCTCACAGCATTTCTATGGGAGAAACCTCTGTGCTTCTCCCAGTTCTTCCACAACCACACCTGCATGTGCTAGTGCAGGGGATACTCTCAGTCTCCAGCCATGATATGATCAGCAAACCAGAATGTGTTGACTGAGACTGACTGACATTGCCTCCTTCTTCCACTCACCTGGAGCCACCTTTGAGGTAGGGGCACTGGGAGTCACCTGCTCTTCACCGTTGGCAGCAGGACCTGTGCAGAGCAGTGTCTCAGGTCAGAGCCTTACACCCGATGTCCGGGCTGTCACTTCCAGAGCATTACGTGTAGACGAGGAGGCCAGTGCTGGGGCTCACTCCTTCCCCTCAGCACCAGTTACAGCCATTACCTGCTCCATAAGGCTGAAATTCAGACTACCAGGTGTGAAAGCAATTCAGGATTTGGCTCTGTAGGATTTCTTATTCCCAGGCTTTAGACCCTGGGAATCCATGGTCTGGGGTGTTGTTGCTCACAATCTCAGCCGAGAAGTACAGACAGGTCTCCATTATAACACATCCCAACAAGTGAGAAGAGCACAGTGAGCTGGGTGACCCAGCACACTCTGGACCTACACGCAGGCACATTTCTTCCAGCAGAGCCATGTATGTTAGGAGGAGTGCTATTGGTCACATGTGCACCCCTAACGTACCGCACTTCCCCGTGACACTGGCACTGAGGTCTACCTGCACCTGGAGAACTCCACTCCTGGGATGACACTGTCCAGATCCACATCTCCTTCCGCCTGATGGAAAACAGCCCACAGCCCCTGAAGACCAGAGCTGTAACTGATAATGCTGTGCCACAAGCAGAGCTGTTCACCCCAGAGAACTACTGTCCCATGGTGAGTCCCAGGCATGGCCCCAGGCACTCCAGGCCACCTTGAAACCACTCTGGCAGTTTGTGTGCCCTCTAGCCCAGGAACTCACACAAGGAGGTCCCTGATGCTTGGAATTCCCTCCCTTTCCAAAGTCCAAAATAAATTCTGTCACAGATTTATGTTGCCAGACATGATCTTCCACAGCATCGTGATCATAATCCAGATGGCCAAGATCTCTCCAGGCTCTGGCTTCGGAAGAAACTTGTTCCATTCTGCTGCCTCTCTGCAGAGCTGCATTTTAAAACTGAGTCCACTCCAAGGCTTAGAGGTTCAGGAGCAAAGTGTGAAGAAATGCTGAGAATAGCTGCTCTTTTCTCCTCATCTTCATCTCAGGATCCCTCCAGAGACTGATCTTGCCCCAGAGGGAAGGGCAGGGCACATTAGCTGACAATTCCTTTTTTTCTTGTGAACTTTGTTTAAATATTTAACAGAAGGAAACTAAAAATATCTCCAGTTAATGCAGCAGGAGCTAGAGAGCTACGGACTTGTGGATGCCCTTCCTCCTAGCCCCTCTCCTCAGGTGTACATCAGGGATGTGATCCCTTTACCACAGCAAGCACTGGCCTCTTCCCTCAGCCAGAGGAAGCCTCCCATTCAGGAGGGGCTGCAGTTTTAGTTCAGGGCATGGGCTGAGCAGGAGGGGATGGCAGTAACCCCTTGGGAGCTGAGAGGTGTAACACAGCTGGCTCGGGGCTGGAGGTGCAGGACTGGCCTCTGCGTTGACTCCCTCAGCCAAGCATCCCTGCTCCTCCATCCCAACAGCATTAGAAGAGCATGACTGTGGGTTGCGGCATTCGTGCTTTCCCCTTCACAATGAAGAAGCAAGCTGAATATCTTGAATGATTTTTTGTGTGTGTGTGTGCTTGCGGTCTTTGTTGTGGAGAGGATCCCAGGTCAGGCACATAACAGCTCACCAGGGGAGGGCCACCACTGTGCTGTGCCCAGCCAAGGGAAGGAGCAGACAGCATGAAGGGCAGCCGTGCTACCCTCAGACTGATGCCAGAGGGTGGTGTGTGACCAGTGCAGAAATCCAGCCGGGGGGACCAGCCCTTATTCCATGGTACTGCTGCTGCTTAGTGCTGCTCAGCCATGGGAGGTGGGAAAGAAAAGGGAGGAACAGGAGAGAAAGGGAGGGACGGGACGGGGCAGCGCAGAGGACACTAGGACAAGTAGTGTGGGAAGGTAATTCCATGTTAGCTAAGAGGAAAGTAAATACTAAATATTTGATAGGCATATTTTTGCTTTTAAATTCTTTAGTAAGACTGGACTTTTCTCGCTGATTCACTCTCTCTTTCTCAGTCTTCTTGGTTTATCACTCGCGTGCTTCCCCTCTCGCTCCGTCACTCTGGCACACAATGAAGAGGCTCTTTTTTAATAAATGGATTACATGCTCTACACTATAAATAAACACAGGAATTAAGATTCCAACTTGTTCCAGTGATAAGCAAACAAAGATGCCGAATCCTCCTCTCGGCCCTCAGACAGGAGAGTCCCCAGGGAAGCTGCGCATGTGCCTCTGCACGTGTGCTCCAGAGATTGCTCCTTGCTTTTGTGTGCGTATGCTCATGCATGTGTTTCTGTGCGGTGTTGGGGTCGGGGTGATGATGCACATCTGTGCAGGACAGCACGCAGGCATGAGAGCAGGAGTGGGTGCATGTGTGGGTGCATGGGCACCACATTGCCCTGCCCGCTGGGGCCGGGAGCTTGCCCACGGTGGCACGCACTGCCTCCAGGTAGACAGCAGTCACTGCTGTGTGAGGGAACACTGACACCTCTCCCTTTGGGTTCCCAGTGAAGAAGATGAGACAGGATCCTCGCTGAGCAAAGACGCTGTTGCTTCTGAGATGGGGCCCGGTGCCTGGTAGGTTCACAGCTTCCCATGTTTGCCAGCAATGCGGGAAGATAACGGGAGTGTGGGTGGTGGGCTGCTCTGGGCTTAGCCTTTTGACAGGAGGGACGTTTCAGATAAGGTTCTCTCCTTTTTCTCCCATTACCCTGCAGCAGGATGCCTGCACTCCTCTCCTGCATCCACTCCCTGCAGCTTTGGCATCTCCTCCTCCTGGTCTCAGCTGTCCCTTCTCCTGGTGTCTGGTCTCTTCGCTCTCGGGGGCCAACAGCCACTCGGCCTCTTTGCGCCCGGCGGAGCCCCTCAGCCCCGCGGCCCATTTGCATCTGGGACAGGACCTCATTGCCAGAGAGGGATTCTCGCTTTGCCCTGCTGCGCCAGCGGGCCCTGCCCAACCGGAGGGGAGAGCTGCGGCACGTCGTGCGGCTGAGACGCCAGGCAGCGGGGACCCGCCCTGCCACTCCTTCTGGTTTTGAGGACGGCATGCCCTCCTCCCAGTACCCCTGGGCCATCGTGTGGGGCCCCACGGTGTCGGATGAGGACGGAGGGGACACCAACTCGGCCAACCCAGGCTTTCCACCACTGGGATACACCTTTGTCTCGCCGCACGGGATGGCAACGGCACAGCCCAACTCCCACTCGCTCCTGCACAACGCGGGGCTCAACCTGCGTGAGACACCAGCCACTCTGCGGCCCTTCTTGTTTGGGCCCCGGGGGGAAGGTAAACCTGCCCTTTGCTTCTTTCACACCCCCATCCCTGCAGGAGCAGCTCCTTCTGCAAAATTCACGAAGGCCCCAGCAGGAACCTCCCCTTGCACTCTGCGGGGACCGGTGGGGGTGGCTATCACACCCCCATCTCCCCCTCTGTCTCGCAGGTGTGGACCCCCAGCTGTATGTCACCATCACCATCTCCATCATCATTGTCCTGGTTGCCACCGGGATCATATTCAAGTTCTGGTGAGTGGGGTTTGGGCCGATAGAGTCTGTCACCATGCCGGTGTCTGCAGGTGGGAGTAGGAGGGCAGGAGGACTGTGGGCTTGGGACCCATTTGTCCCAAGGGTGTGGATCTGGTGCTGGAAGCCCCTGGGAGGTTTGGCACGTGGCCACGCTGGGCTCTAATGCTGAGCATAGCAGGATCCCACAAACCTTCCTCTCTGTCATCACGGGCTGGGGCTTGCCTGAAGAGGCACTCGTTGTCTCACTCCTTGTCTCTCTCCAAAGCTGGGACCGTAATCAGAAACGCCGGCGTCACTCGGGGCAGCAGAGTGGTGGGAGGCAGCAGGAGAGCCAGCAGCCCCTCACGGACCTCTCCCCCACCACCGTCAGCATCCTGGGGCCCTACGGTGACTCCCTGGCCCCCACGTCCGAAGCAGAGGATTCCAGGCCAGGCCAGGAGGGTGTGGAGAAACTGGGAGGCCATGGGAAGAGCACAGCCTTCCAGCTCAACCGGTGAGTGGCTGGTGAGCTGGAGCAGGAGGGGGTGGTGGGGGACAGGGGGACAGGCAGACTGAGGCAGGGCAAAGGTGCCTGTCACTTAGCAGGGGTGGTGGGGTGGTGTAAGCGCCTGTTGGTAATTAATTCCCAATTCCCTTTTCCCCCCAGAATCCCACTGGTGAACCTGTGACACTCACGGGAGAAGCAGAGCTGGCTCCCCCCACCCTCCTGTCACAGCCGGCAAGCACAGAATCCCGCCGCCTCTGCTACCCCAGGAAAAAACGACCTCCTTGTGCCACGGCCCACCACCATCATTATTAACTAACTCCACCAGGATGTGCCTGGGCAAATGGATGAGCTGGGCCTCCTTGGCCTCCTTAGCCTCCTGCTGGGGGAAGGTTGGGGACTCCCCCACCCACGCAGAACATGGTGATGAGAGAGCAGGATAGTGGGAGGGAAGACAGCTGGTGGTGGTGTGAAATCTTGGCCTCCCCAGCCCCTCTCCTAGCACACATGCAGACACACACACACACTTGGATCCCCACGACTCTCTCACCAGTGCATGCCTGACATTGGGAGTAGGCAAGGTGGAAAGGCGTACCCCTGTGCCCGTGGGCCCTAACCCCTCTGTGTGTCCCTTCCCATGTTGTGTGCTTTGAAGTGAACGTCTGGAGTTCAGTGGCTGCAGGATTGCCCTCCGGGGCTCAGTCTCCCCTGAGCCGGGACTCAGGTTGTGGCAGGTTCTTCTGTCCTGAGGCCTTGGCCCTCCTGAGGGTCCCAAGGGTGGGTGAAGCTTGGGCAGAAGAGGGTCACACAGCACCTGGGCCCCTCAACCCATTTCCTTGAAGGAAACATTACCTCCCCCCCCAGACGGAACATATTCACATCTTTCCATTTGCTTTCTGCCTAACACTCCTCTGTTTCTTCTCTTCAGCTTGTATGTTTCTTCATCTCTCCATCCCAATTTTTTTCTCTCAGTTCCTCCCCCCACTACTTCTCTTGCCAGCTAAAGTTGGAAAAGGTTTCTTTAGCCTTCCGAATGTTTCGATCTCTTGGAAGCCTTCTTGCTTTCCCCCTCCACCCCCTTGGTCTCCTTCAGCAAGGTTTTTTCTGAAGAACATCAGTCTATGGTGATGTTCTTCAGAAAATCTGAGATGAAGCCCTCTGCCCATCATGTAATTTACCAAGTGTCCCGTACATTGGGATACTGCCGAAGCAACTAAAATATGGCATGCAGATGTAGCTGGGCACAAGGAACCTGAGTTTCACTGGGCTGAGGGAGGGAACTGTTT
Source organism: Phalacrocorax aristotelis (assembly GCF_949628215.1). Taxonomy (NCBI): domain Eukaryota; kingdom Metazoa; phylum Chordata; class Aves; order Suliformes; family Phalacrocoracidae; genus Phalacrocorax; species Phalacrocorax aristotelis. The sequence continues at coordinate 132,598,985 of NC_134276.1, read as the reverse complement.
TCAGACACTCATGCCACAGGCAACAACTGTGACTCTCTGTGCCTGGGATGACAAAGAGCAATTTAGAGTAGACTTTGGGAGCATTTGGAGGGTTGCCATGTACTGCTGGTAGGTCTTTCCTGGAATGCAAGGTGACCCATGAGGCACTGTTCACCAAGAGCATGAGAGACAGGATATCTGGGGTGCCAACCTTCATAAGTGTATTGCCCCAGCTGGTTGGGGACCAAAACCAATGGCAGAGGTATCGGTGCAAATTGCTTGCTTAAGCAACATACTTCAAAGTAATTCCCAGATCCCACATTGACAGCCACTGAGCTGAAATGATGCAGATTTAGGTAAGGTTGCCCCTATACTGTACAAACACCTTCAGCTACTGGACTGATGTGGCCAGAGACACGAAACTCACCCACAATTTGAAGGCTCTAAACACCATACAAGGTCTCCGACAAAAGTCATCTTGAAGAAAAGGAAATGGCCCTTTCATCCTTTATCTCTGCAGTAAAAGCCTGTTCTTTATAGGACAAAGCACAGGGAGTTTCATAAGAGGCCTCGTTCTGCCCATTTACCCAGCTGAACTATTAGGTGATCTCAGCCCCATCTGACTCACTGTGAAGGACATTTAAATGAGAGTGTAAATTGCAACAAGCTTCGCAAAGAACAGTAGAGATTTGGAGAAAACGACAGGTCAAATAAAATTACTGGCTTGTTAAAAACACAGAATGGCTGAAAGATGTAGGTAGAAAAGGACTCTAGAGGTCTCTAATCTAAGCACAGGTTGAGTCTCCGCTTATAGCAGGGGATATTATTGCTTTACTGCAGATCGATCTATTACTGAACCTTTTCCTTATTCAGGCTCTGTTCAAGGCTTTGGTCGACATTCAAGCTACGGATGGACGGAGAAGGGGGCAGACAGCTGGTCCTGCCCACCACCCCGCTCACCACTGCCCACACCAGCTGAAGGCAGCTCAGGGCTGTTCTCCCTCTCACTGGCACATCAGTGCTGGAGAATGCCATCTGCACGCAGCCTGCAAAAGGCTGCACTGCTTATTACTGGCAGTTTGCAATATAATGCCTTGAACTGGCTTAAGTAATCTTCCAGACCAGATTAATTAGATTGCTCTTTGATCAATAGCGCTTGTTGAAACTGGGCCAGAGTTTAGACTCTACCACTTCAAGGGCTGTCCTTGGACTTCCCCTTTCCACATGCTGCATGGAGGGAAGGTCTGTAAGAAAGTGGCAGGGCATTGCAGGAGGCCTAGTGAAAAAATTTTCAAACACTTGATACAGGGAAGCCCTGCGCTCTGCTGGCCAGGCTTTTGTAAACTCTGCAAACAAATCAGACTTCAGTGTTTTGGTTTTTTCCCCTCCCTTTACTCTGTTTCTATTTCTGTTAAAAGTATCTCCAGGGAGTGAAACCTTTCACGGATGCTGTGGTAAGGGGGAGGTTGAGGAATGCAGCAGAGAAAGCTCGTACAATGACAGGAGCTTGGATATGCTGGACATCTTTTCCAAGATGAATTTTTCTAGCCAAATATGTTTTTATTACAGTCATTCACTCTCTCTCACAAAACAGGTTAGATATGGGAAACACCTTCATTGTCCTGCCCAAACTTTCATTGCTACATTTTGTCCCTGGAAAAAAAACATTCAAAACACACGTGGACATACAAGTTTCTCCCAGTCAATAAATAATCCCACTGGATCTGTTTTCTCTATGGCTGGAGCCTTATGAACAATCTTGCCCCATGCAGACTGAAGCCAGGGCATGCCTGCAGTCTCTTCCCTGGCCCAAGCTCATTCTGTGAGATGCACACACAGACAGGCTGACAGCACCAAGTACCAAGCCAGGGCAGAGGCCTGACCCTTCTCAGTCACAGCCCATCAGGTTTCCCTGTCTTCTAGATGACTGGAGGAGAAAGATTTGGATTAATTTTTTTCCAGTGGAAATTTTACACAGAGAAAGGTATGTGGGGAAACCGACTGAAAATGTTCATAGCCTTGGGCTGAGCCTGCCCAACGTTTCTGTGCAATTAAAGGAAATGTCTGGATGGGTTGGGTGAGCTGAAGGAACAGTGTCTCTGCTGAGGTCCTGGAGGGTCCTGGCTTTGTTAACGCAAGGGTGGTCTCTCTGTGAGTGCAGTGGGAAGGAGGGAAGGTCTGGGGAAGAATCTCTCCCTTCTGCCCTGTATAGTTTTGGAGCAGGAACTGGAGTCTCCCTTTGTTTACCCAGCAGAGTGGCATAACCACAATGGCCCACAAATCCTACTTGGGCTTTCCCATCTAGTCAGTTGTGACTGGTAGGCAGGGGAGCACACCCCCAGCATGTGCTTCCACACCACTCCTCCGGTCCATTCCCAAGGATTCACATCCAGTCAAGCATTCCACATCTTCAGAGAGGGCTATCTACCTCTTCCTCAATGGCACCTAAGTGCCCTTGCAAATCTGGTCCCTTCATTCCCCACTCCCTTTCCTGATAAGGAAAAATGCTTGGAAAGGAGCGGTTTGTTCATTCCCCACAAGTTCTCAAATCACCTTCAGACTGTTCTGAATTAAACTGTGGTTTTCTTTTTTCACTCTGACAAACCATGTCTATGGCACAGCCTTAGAGCTGAGTCCTGCAGCACAAAAGCCCTGGGCCAAACTCCAGCTCCCTGATTGCACCCCCGCTGATGTCTCACTGTAGTCCTGGCCCTACCTTGGCAAGACCATAGAGGGGGGCCCCCTTCCTTCACTGACTGCTGGGTCTCTACTCCTTTTTTCCTGTTGTTTTCATTCTCCCACTGTTTTCCCACTTCCCACCCCCGTCCTGTACCATGGTCTCCCTCCTGGTTATCTCTCCCCTCCTGCTGTTTCACTCTCCCAAATCCTCTCTTGTTCTCCCTTTGCCACTCAGTCTCGTTCTGCCACGGCTCCGTCCTCCCCTCCATCCTCCCTCCTGCTTCCTGCTCAGTCTCGCTCTTCCCCCTCCCCTGCCCTTGTGCGCTGTGATATATATTTTTGTAGGATTTCTCTTCTCCTCGTGGTGAAATATTCAATTCTTGTGGGATGTTAGTTTCAACATTTTTAAATAAACCTTTGCAAAATACTTGAAAGCAGAGCTCTTGCTGCTGTGGAAGAGGCCATAATGGAGATGTCAGGGAATGATGAGAGGGACCTCAGCAGGGGCAGACCCTGTGGGACAGGGTCTCAGACATCTGGCATCCCACAGCCTCCTCTGGGGGGGGTAAACGGGGCGATATGGCCCTGTGTCCATCTTGCCTTGGACTCCTTGCTGACCAAAGAGGCTCTGTGACCCTCCTCACGCATTTCCCTGGTGGAAGAGGCCTTGCAGAACCACTTCTCCATCCAGAGCAGTTGTGCTGCCTCTGGAGCTGCTGCCTCCCAGCCACACTTAGGGGCTGCTTGTCACATGCCAATTTGCGCTGGGAGCCAGGGTGGCCAGGAGAGGTGAGAGAAACTGAAGGGAAGGGAGGGAGAGGAGCGATGCAGGCGCAGAAGCCTCCCTCACTCTGCTCCCCGCGGCTGCCTCCGCAATTTCTATTTACAGCCCTGCTGCCTCCCCTCCTGGCCACAGTGCTGCTGCTGTTGCTGGTTTCCAGGGCTGCTCTGTAATTAAGCATCCTTGTCTCCTGCAACTCCCCCACTTTGCCAGCTCTGGCGGCAACTGGTGCTGGGGCAGACACAGAAGGGGTGCTGGAGAGCAGCACCAGACACAGTGGCCACTCTGAAGGGCCACTCCCTGGCAATGGTAGGAGGATTTCTGGGTGCTGGGGAAGGTCCTTGCCCACTACTCCCTCTGCCTGCTCACTGTCTGAGTCCTTCGGGCACTGGAGGTATCCCTGCTCCACTGCTTTACTGTTGGAGGAAGGAGCAGGCTCTCCAGCCCTGACCTGACTTCAGACTCTGTCCTGGGGTCTCTTCCAACTGGAAGGACCCAGGACCACCTCCTGCCACAGGGCCAGACCCCTCCACATAGCACCCTGCACCCTGGACAGGATCTTTGTGGGCTGGAGATGGCCACAGGCCCAGTGGAGGGCAGACACATGCCTGCAGTGGCTGTCCCAGGGCATGCAGAGGTGAGAGGCTGAATGGCATCTCTTCTGCCCCTGTGCCGAGTGTGGAAGGAGGGAGTCCCTCACCCCTGTTGCTTTAGGTGGCGGGTTACCTGCCTCCCTGGCTGATCCTCCCCAGGCAACTGCATATGGTGGCACTGGGGTGGGGCAGGCTGGCCGGACTTGACTGAGGAGGCGACAGATTCTCACTGTGCTGAAATTACAGACTCATGTACTCATTGGTGCATTGAAAGGTCTAGCACAAACCTCATCTGCTTCCAGCCAGAGCTTCAGCCCTTCCTGCTGAATTCTCTGTCATCAGATGCTTTTCTTCCTGTGCCCTCTCAGGAGAGGCTGAGGCTGCAGGCCCTCAGTCAAACGTTCCCTTTCTTCACCAGGACTTGCTCTCTGCCTCACAGGAGAAGCTCCACAAGCTGCCCCTTTAACTTCTGGCTTCCTGAAACACTGAATCCCTGGTCTAGTCCCTTCCCATCACCACTCCCCACTATATCACTCTTGCCCACCTGTCCATGTTGACTTCCCACCGTGCTAGCCTGGTCCCAGCCATGCCTCCTTCCCCAGCATCCTCCTCCCTTCCCGGTCTCCGGCCTTGCCTCCTTCCCTAATATTTCTTCAGCATCCTGTTCTCCAACAGGGAGCTAGAATGGGGAGCTGCATGCTGAATGAGGACAGCAGAGATGGGAGGAATAGATGCAATCATTTAAAGAAGAACACCTAAAAATTATATGACCACATCAAGACCCATGAAAATCACCCCAAGTGGTCAAAAACAACCATGAGGTATTGCTGACCAATGTGATTTCCTGGGAAAGAGAGTACTTCAGAAAAACATTATGAAAACATCTCCCAAAGCTGGGATTCCCTCCAGCTGAGTGCCTTCTATAACCTGCAATAAATTATCCCATTATGAAAAAAAAGAAATCAAGCAACTGTCAGCTGGAAGCGCCTGTCAATGCAGGGATTTGGCAGTGAGCTGGAGCGCTCGTTTGCCTCCCCTGTGCAAGGAGCTTTTTCAGAGTTGGGGTTGTAAGTTAGGACTCCATGTGCTCTGACTCTGCCCTCTTCCCTGAGCCTGTCCTGTTGGCTGTCGCCACTTTGTGTGCCTTCACAGCGCACTCTGAGAGAGAGCTGGCTCGATGCTGTGGGCGTGAGGGTAGTGGTGGGAAAGAACCTGTGGAGTTGAGGGCATCAACGTGCTCCTCAGGGCGATGGTGTGGACTGGGCACGGCAGCATGGATGTGCTGTGTTAACTCAAGTGTAAGCCTCGGTGCAGAGGGGATGGACAGCTTAAGTTAAAGGTATCTCTGCACCCTGCTAAAGGGATGTGGCTGTGTAGATGGCCATTTAATTAGGAGCAACATACAACTTGAAACTGCCATGAAGAATTTCCCTGAAACAAGCACCCACTCATTTCGGTGTCATGTAAAGGAGTTGAGTAGTTCCCTTGGTTCATTCCTGCTTTGATCCTTGGAGGCAGAATTGAACCTTTATTGAGGCTGCTGTGTCTCTGAGTGCACATTGCACTCAGTGAATAATAGGCCATTCAATGACGCATTCCACATTGATCCAAAGCCCAGCTTTCTCTGGGAGTGACCAGAATACAAGCAAAACCATCTTCAACTTCAGATCAATCCCCACAAGGGATCTGGCAGGGAAATGAATGCCAGTCTCTGCTCCAGGGACCTGTCCTGCATCTCTGTGGCTCCAGTGGCAGGAGAGGAGATGCTCTAGGGCAGCCAGTCTAGTTTGAAGCCCAGACTTCATCAGCAGTTGGACATACCGCGAGGGTTCAACAAACAAGCAAGCAAACAAGCCTGGGGTGACTCATTTTCTGAATGTCAGGGGAACATAGTGTGATGTCTACAGTATGCATTGGTCAAATCTGCATTACAGCCTGCCCTGGCTGAAGAGATGGTTGGCTTCCCAGTTAGTTTGCCTAAGGAAGGATGCTTGGACAGGTATTGTGATTCCCTCAGTACCATCTGAGTAAAGTGACCCAGAAAGTAGGAGCTTTTTGAACCCTTCCTAAACCAAGAGGCAGTCAGCAGTGGGTGTCCTCTGCTAGTGTCAGGGGAATAAATCTAGCCAGGCTGGTGCACTGTGAATGCATGCAACTTTGGTTGAATATGTTCATTAACCAAAACATGAGTGAAATATTTAAACACACCTACAAGTGAAGGCTTGTGCCAGTCTCGTTACATTGATTCAGACCCAATTGGTGACACCAGGATGAGTCACTTAAGCCTGAAATTGTTTCTCTCCAATGCCCTTTTCTGCTTTGCTGATTACTTTCTTATGTGACATACCGCAAATGAGGTCTGGGGCTCTGCTTAGTGTTGCCCTGTGTTGGCTGGATATGCAGCAGGAGCTGTATGAGGTGGCAGAGATTTCCCTTATTCCAAGCATCAGGGTCTCCATGGCAAAACTGAAGACCAGAAAAGTCCCGGCTAAACGGGGGTTTCTTGTAGCTACTCACATTGGCCAGCTTGAAGCTAATGACATGGTGCAGTAATTGTAAGTGCAGCAAATGAGGAAAAGACAGATTTTCCCCTGGTACCTGCAAGTTAGAGGAGGGCTGGGATGAAGTGGTGACTAAGCATAACACTGCCTCTTCCAAGGTTTTGGTGACAGTTCTTTGCTGATGCTCAGGCAGTCCTGTGGAGAGAAACAAATTGCCTAACTAGAATAAAAGCAGTTGAAGCTGTTGAGCACAGGCCTTAAAGAAGAGAGTTATAAGGGAGCAGGAATATGAGGGAGGACAGGAAAAGGCAGGGTGAGGAAAGTGGGCAGAACCAGAAATTATGGCTAGGATTAAAAGATGGGGCAGGAAGAGGAAGTGGGGTCAGAGGATTAGGGTGGAAATTTAGAGCTAGGGGGCTTTAAAAGAGCTGGATAAATGAAGACAAGATGGGTGAAGCAGGGGTCTGGAAGCTCACAGGTATCAGGGTGCTGCTTATGCTGAAGCTTTTGTTTAGCCTGATCCCTGTGTCCCAGCTCCCCTGATCCTTCCAGCTGTCTCAGAAGCAGCAACCATATCCCCCTTGCCTGCTTCCTGGGGAAGGAAGGGGCAGCAGACGCAACTGTACATGCTCATGGCTGAGCCCTCAGAGCTCAGCCTCACTGCTGCAGTGCAGACCCAGCCCACGTGTCAGAGACGCAGGATTGTTAAAAATGTGGATCAGGGGGTGAAAGTCCCTCTTTATATGTTTAAAGGTCTCGGCCCTCCTGATGTTCCCTCCGAAGGATGATGCATTCCCACTGAAGGGATGTTGTTCCCTTTTTTGGCCAGCTTCCTCTGCTAATGTTAATTCTTCAGTCATCATTTTCCAGGAACTGAGATGGACGCCACATCATCTGATCTACAAGCGCACTAAGAACTAAGCCATCAGGATTGCACTCTGAACATGCACTCACTGAGACCACTAAAAATGAGGCCATCAGTGTCTGCCTTGGGCTCCCAGAGCCAGTATTTCAGCCTCTGGCCTTTATCACTAAAGGGCAAGAACAGTACCACCTGGAGTGGTGTATGGTGAGAGAGGAGTCCCTCAGACTTGGAGATGAATGCACTAGAAAGCCCAGAAAGAATGCCACTGCAAAGATGAAGCCAAGGATGCAAATGTGAAGGAGTGAGTAGTGGCATGATACAGTGAGCACCATCCTCTGCACCAGAAGGGTCTGGTGGCAAGCTAGCGCATGCTCATGCAATGATAATGTGAATCCAAGCATCTATCAGGATGGTGGATGAAGGAAGAGGCTGATGTTTCACAACTTCTGAGCTGACTTTGCATCCTGGGTGGTTGCTGCCATTTGTTTTCTTCTTCTGTGATAATTGTACGTTGTTTCTCTGCACGGTTTGCTGCACAAATGATTTCACGTACCCGCCTGAGCTGTGCTTTATTGTATTTTGTTTAAATATGCAAAGTTGCATGCAACTCCATGTGACGTCTTATGCAAATTGCTTCTTGTGTTACTGTGCATATTTGAAATTAATTTGAGTATGATCACAACTCTGACTCCGGAGCCATTGTTTAGACTGAGCACTCACCCAGCTCCCCTGATCCAGTTATCTCAGGAGCAGCAGCCTGAGCCTCCCCCTGCCTGCCTCAGCCTTGATCCAGAGGCAAGGTGTGCTGGAGGTAATGCAGCTTAGATGAAGGTCACGTTCCAAGCCTCTGCTGAGTTTGGCAGTTAATGCAGTCAGAGAGCAAGTATTTAACAGGGAAGCTGGAACACCAAACTCGTCTCCCAGAAGGGTCTGCAGACATGCACTCACAGGGAGCAATTTTACATCTCTGCAGAGCCAGGCTGGACTCTGGACAGTGACGTGCCATCCAGCAGTTCAATAGCTCACTAAAATATCCAAAGGCACCTAGGCTTAGAAAAAAGCACTGGTGTTACAACATCAGGAATTAAAGCTGCTTTCTGGAGGAGATTGTTTCTTAAGATCTGCCCTTTATTGCAGTGGATCTGCAGATATAGGAAAATGATCTACAAACAGGTGCCCCATGTTCTTAAAAATATCAGATTCCATTAAAAAAATCTACTAAACACACCAGCCATAACACAGGCAGCAATACAATACCTACAGTAATCTCTGAATACATAAAAGACATTTCAGCAACATTCTTCATGCTAATTTTCCCTTTTCTCTTCTGCCTGGTTATGAGTCAGCAGCTAGACCTGAAACCCCTAACCTTCGTCATTGAGGAAGATGTAGACGTCACTCTGGCTATGCCTTAATCTTCTATTAAAAAATGGAAAAGAGACAGTCAACCATTGAGTTTGCTGTAATTCACATTTTATCCCTGGCTTGTATAATCCACTGTAACCTGGCACCGAAGTTTTTCATGCAAGGACTTCTGCTTTGGGCAGTTGAGTGCAGAAGGGTGCCTGGAGGCAGGGGTGGCTGGGACCTGTGTGCTGTGTCCCAGGGCTGCTGGTGTCCAGGGCTGGCTCTGGGAGGGAGTGAGACAGAAGGTGCTCCAAGGCAGATGCCGCTGGTTCACTCTAGCACCCAGCCTGCGGCTGCCCTGGCAGAAGTGCTGTCATCTTTCCCCTTGACAGCTGCTCCCCTTTTCTCATCCCCTTTTGCTGTCCTGTGCCAAGCTGGTCTCATCCAGCTGGCAGCACTCTCTGGGCAAGGGGTGAACAATGGGCCCTGGCCCAGGCTGGGTATTAAGCCTCCGTTAATAAAGATGAGCAAAGACAGAGGAAGAGCTGGCCTCAAAGCCCCAAAGTGCCCAGCTCACAAGGGCACAGGTTCCCCTCATCGGCAGTGTGGAGGAGGCCTCTTCTGCTTGTCAGAAATCCCCTCAGATCTGCAAGACACCCAGCCATCACCAGAGGCAATCGGTCCTGGGCCTGCCTGTCACATGCTGTCCCCTCCAATTTCCGTGCTAGCTCTCTACGTGCTCAAGGCAGCTGGGATGCACATCCTGCACTCCCTGTGTAATTACATCCCTACAACACTGTCTGCAGTGTCCCCAGGACACCGTCCCCACAGCCTGAAACAGCCAGTATCATTTCCAGGTGAGCCTCTGGACCCGGCTTGGCTTGTGCTGCATTAAGAGCAAAGTCATTATGAAAATGTCCTGCAATTGCATAAGAAAAGAGGACTGGCGGAGAGCTCCTGGCTTATGGCAGGCAGCAACATTGAATACTTTTGCTCAGAGACTTCTAGTCCCAAAACAAGTTCAGTCACTGGCCTCACTGCTGCTGTTGAAAGGCTGTTCCAGATCCTTGCACTGGCAGGTAGGAAGCTCCTTCTAATTTCCAACCTCAGTGTACCCATGGCCCAGCCTGTGATAATTCATTCTTGTGCCAGCATTGTCCTCAGGCTTGAATTCAATGTCAAAACTTTTTGTTAACACAGAGTTAATGTTGCTTAGTGATAGCTCATTCCTTCCCAGAACATTATGCTCATCAAAACGCAAACTTGTGGAAAAACAGGGCATTTAGAGTTAAAATACATGCCCAGGCAACCTTACTTCTGCTCCTTCTGAGTTGGCAGCTGCCAGAGGGACTGCCAGCTCTCCATCTGCATTCACTGCATCAAGTATAAAGTGTTCTGTGATGATCAGAGGGAGCATTACCTGGGACACGTTGCAGGACTGTGAGCACCAGAAGGGGTGAGCAAGGAGGGGAGATCCAGTCCTCTGGGGGCAGGCAGCGGGGCATGCATCCTATCTCTGTGATGAAAGGCAAACTGTTTCTGTCTGTGGGATACCCAGGCCCTTTCAGTGCAGCGCTTTCAAGGACAGAAGGAGAGGATATGTGGTTAGGACATTCTGGGGTAAAGCTTTCACCAGGCAGCCTCCACTCTGCAACAACACAGAAAAGAAAAACTTTCTGGAAGGGGTGAGCTCCACACATAAAAATGCAGCTGTGTGGCATCAGCCTTCTGGTAAGAACAACAGCAGTGTTCACTGTGAGCATGCCCCAACTCACGGCACTGCAAAGTCACTGGGGTGGGAGAGAGCCGTCTCCAGCAGGAAGTTTAGCCAGCCCAGCAGATTTGGCTCTACCACAGTTGGGGAGGACTTGCACGATTCCTGGCAGTATCAAGCTGTTTGCCATTTTGTGAGGTTGCAGTTCATTGTGCTGCTTTGCCACGGAGGCTGCTGTGTCTAAGGTAAAGGATCCTAGGAGGTTGCCATGAGCTCCAGCCCCATCCTGGGCTCTCCATATTAACAGCAGGGCATTTAGGCCAGGATTGCCAGCAGGGCCCAGAGATGCACAGTCCACAAAGGGCCAGGGACAAAAATTTTTGCAGTTTTAATACAGGGTGATTGCAGAAGCTTTAGGCATAGAACAAAGAATGGCCAGAGGGATTCCCTTTCTACACCTCTCCCTGATTATCTGTGCTGCTGCCGTTTCCAGCTCACCTTCCTCACTGCATTTAACCATTAGTGCTTTAGATACTCCTAATGTTTAAAAAAGTTTCTTACAGTCTTTGCCGCTGGGTACCTATTTCCTAAGTAGTGCCTTACAGGAGGTTCAATATGAAGTGCAGCAACAAGTCAGGTCTTGCCCTAGACAGGCTGCTCAGTGTCCTTCTGTCCATCTAGGCTTTGTGCTGGGCTCCCGATTTCCAGCAGTTTTGGGGTGTCAAGCAGCATTTCTAAATTTACCGCCTACTTCCCATAGTTTTTTACATGTGGATTGTGTCCAGGACATGCCCTCTGCCTAGAATGGCCCCCTTGCTGACCCCAGAAGGGCAGCTGGCCACGCCTGCCATGGCAAGCACATGCAGACGATGGGAGCTGATCTGGGGGAAGCTGGGTCTGTCAGCTGGCAGGCCTGAAGGGCCCCACTCCAGAAAAAGGAGAGAGGGCATGAGCATGGAGTGATTTCTTAGGTGGCAGCTGCTCCCCAGACAGAGCCAAAGGCTTCTGTGACAGATGCTCACTCTGCCTGTGAGGCTGGAGGAAAGCAAGACCCAGGTGACCACAATGCTGAGGGAGTCCCTGGAAAACACAAGCATTCTTGCTAAAATGAGGCCCAGCAATGATGCAAAAGATTTTCTAGGAACTCTTGAGCATCTAGGTGAAACTGAGAACTGCCCTGAGGATGTGGATGGAGATCACCATGCCAGCCTGCCTGGGAGGAGAAGATCAGCCAGCTGAGTGAGAAGGAGGCACTTGAACCTGCAGAGTGCTACATGCTGCAGCTCTGGACTCACCTGTCCTGACCCAGGGGCTCGCTGCTTCCAATGAAGGATTGGGCAGAAAACATTTGCCCCAGGGTCCCACATCCCTCCAGGAGGAAAACATGGCAACTTCTGGATTGCCTAAAGCTGTATTTAAAGTTAGAGGTCCTTCCACCTGAAGAAAGAGTAAATAATCCAGGAGCTCAGCTTTTGGGTCTATCAGGAGACCCCAGGAACAAGTTCACAACTATTGTGTGCTCGGCTTGAATAGTGGAAAACTACTCGGAAACCAGACTGCACTGTGGTGCGTGAGGAACATAAAGATAGAGTGTACAAAATGAGGAAAGGACAGTGCTCTGTCAAATAAACAGAACACACTCATAGATACAGGCAGCTGGACCTGCTTGCCTCCAAAACAAAAGAACCACATCAAAACCTGACGGGACGCACCGACAAGTGCTGAGGGAGCTGGAAGATGTCATTGCGAGGCCACTCTTGATAATCTTAGATTGATCATAGTGACTGGGAGAAGCACATGAAGACTGGAGGAAAGCAAACATTGCTCCTATCTTCAGGAAGGGCAAGAAGAAGGACTCAGGGAACTACAGGCCAGTCAGCCTTGCCTTGATCCTTGGGAAGGTGATGGAGCAGCTAATCCTGGAAACCATCTGCAGGCACACAAATAAAAAGAAAATCAAGAATAGTCAGCATGGATTCACCAAGGGGAAGTCATGCTTGACCAACTTGATAACCTTCCATGATGCCTGGCCTAGTAGACAAGGGGAGAGCTGTGGATATTGCTTGCCTTGACTTCAGTAAGGCCTTTGACACTGTCTCCCATAAGATCCTCACAGACAAGCTGTTGATGTACGGGCTGGATAAGCAGACAGTGAGGTGGGCTGAAACCTGGCTGAATGTCTGGGCCCAGAAAGTGGTGATCAATGGTGCAAAGTCTAGTTGGAGGCCGGTACTGGGTCTAGTCCTATTCAACATCTTCATTAATGATGTGGATGATGAGGCACAGTGTACCCTCAACGAGATTGCTGATAACACCAAACTGGTAGGAGTAGCATATACTCCAGAGTGTTGTGCCACCATCCAGAGGGACCTCAACAAGCTGGAGAAATGAGCCGACAGGAACCTCATGAAATTCAATAATGTGCAGAGGTGCACCTATGGAGGAACAACCCCATGCACCAATATATGCTGTGGGTGACCCATCTGGGAAGCAGATTTGCAGAAAAGGACCCGGGGATCCTGGTGGACACCAAGTTGAACAGGAGCCAGCAATGTGCCTTTGCCATAAAGAAAGAAAATGATATCCCGGGTTGGATTAGACAAAGTATTGCCAGCAGGTCAAGGGAGGTGATCCATCTCCTCTACTCAGCTCTGGTGGGGCTACATCTGGAGTCCTGTGTCCGGGTCTGGGCTCCCCAGTACAAGAGAGTCATGGACATTCTGGAGAGAGTCCAATGAAGAGCTGCTAAAATGATTAAGGTACTGGAGCATCTCTCTTATGAGCAAAGGCTTAGGGAGGTGGGACTGTTCAACCTGGAGCAGAGAGGGCTCAGGAGGATCTTATCAATGCATATAAACGCCTGAAGGGAGGGTGCGAAGAGAACGGAGTCAGGCTTTTTTCAGTCGTGCCCAGTGACAGGCAATGGGCACAAACTGAAACACAGAAGGTTCCCTCTGAACACCAGGAAACCCTTTTTTACTGTGAGGGTGACTGAGGACTGGCATAGGTTGCCCAGAGAGGTTGTGTAGTCTCCCTCCTTGGAGACACTCAAAAGCCATATGGTCATCACCCTGGGTAACTGCCTCTAGCTGACCCTGCTTGATCAGGGGGAGGTTGGACCAGATGACCTCCAGAGGTCTCCTCCAACCTCAACCACCCTGTGATTCTGTGAAACCACTTACCAGGAATGGTCCCTGAATTGTGCCACCCCTCAGCTGTGCCTGGGCTTTGTCTCAGGCAGTAGCAGTAGGAGCTGGATTGGGCCAAAACTGCAGCAGTGGTGTGACAGAATGGGTGGTTGCAGGTCCCCACTCAGCCCTGTGTCCTGGGGCTTTGTACTCTGTAGCACAAATACATTCATGGCTTCTGGGAGACCACCTCAGGAGATGGCAAGCTGAGGCTGTCCACAGTTGTGCCTTCTTGCAACAAGGGCAGGGTGACCTCCCCATCCTACATGGAGATGGAATGAAGGAAGGATCAAGCTGGTACGGGGAAGAAGGGCATGATGGCAGGGAAACTGTCTGTAACTTGCTCTGCTTCTCATCAGAAACTGTCCTGTCCTGCCACATGGCTACACACCTTGCCTTCTGAGGAAAAAGAAGTGTCCAGGTATGTGATACAGGTTGAGAAACATTGGAAAGCTTACAAAAAGTGCTGTGACTAGGTAACACTGCTGCTGCTGAGCTTAGCTCTTTGGGAACTAAAGGATGAGGAGGACAACAAAGTAATCCTGGGAGATAGGCTGTCCGTGGTACCATGAGAGGAAGCAAGGCAGCTGGTGAGTTTTCCTTGATGATGCATCCGAAAAATGACTTCCCTGAACATTATGCTTACCTGAAAAGTGGGAGCCCTGCCCAAAGGGATCTGCTTCAGATGCTGGGAAAGCTCTGGGATACAATAAAGGGGCAAGAGCTGCTGAAACTGGAAAAGACACCCAGAGTGATACAGCCAAACCTGTTACTCTGAAAACCTCTCTGTGTGTCTGAGTCCGTAATGAATTCCAGAGGGGTTCATGGTACACAGACTTGATGCATTCCTGATGTTACAGACTGTTAAAACATTTGTAGCAAACCGTCTTTCCTGGCTTTTGGCACTTACGCAAGGGGCTCTTAGCAGAAACTGTTATCCCCAGAACCCCAACAGCAGACTACTTGTCCAGCAATACATTTTATCCTGGCTGGTTTGTTCCCTTCAGCTTGCCACAGCCCCAAGCCCTTCTCCTCCAGCTCACTTCTCATCCCTATCAGGCAGCAGCTGCATGTATGAACTAGCTTCCCCTCCAATGTGCACTTCAAACCTGAAAAAAAACATTCAACGTCAATTCATCAGGAAGATCACGTCAAGCCCATCCACCCTCGCTCTCTGACAGGGTAACTGGCCTAGTGGACTGGGGGGGATGTAGTAGATGTGATATGTCTTGACTTCAAGGGTTTTGACAAAGCAAAAGGCATGAAGCTTTCATAAACAAACTATGGGGAAAAAACCTACAGTTGGAACTGCCAAAAGGTGCACACAATTGCCAAAAAGTGTATGCAGCTGGTTCAGGGAGATTGCACTGTCAGAGTGGAAAGGCATTTTCCGACAGGGCCATGGAAATCGGCAGATTAATTTCCATCAGTGTAAGCTTAAGCTGTGTGGTAGAAAAAAGCTTTTTAAGTATCAAGAAATAAAATGCTGGACTAGATTGGCCAAGGGAGTCCTGTCACTAAAGGCTGCTGAGAACAGGTTCAACAAATATCTGTCAGGATGAGTTGTGCTTGCTTAATCTTGTCGCTGGGTCAGGAGGATGAATTAGAGGATTGCCCGAGGTCTTGTCCCAATTTCATTTCCCCCAATTAAATTAAATAAACCTCAGAAATCATTGGCAGAAGCAAGCCAGAGCAAGCTGTACTCACTGTGTCCCCCCAAGTCAGGCGTTAGACCATCACTAACCCTGTCCAGGTGTAAACCAGGTTCAGGACCTATCACTCATCCCCCTGGTGCTGAAAACCAGCACAACGAAACCCTTTTGGCTCTGCTGTCTGCAGAGGCATGTGTAGTGCATTTAGTTCGGACAGGCTTTTGTGTATTTCTCCAAAGAACCACGCCTTTTCTGAGACACTGGATTTTAAATTTCCTTCTTCAGAGGGCTTATGTGAGTGGGAGTTATATGGGAGAAACACCAAGCAGTTGCCTGCACAGAGAACACAAGGCTTTGGACTGATTTCTTACCCTTTAAGGAAAAACTCTCTGGACGATGGAGCAGGAAAATGAGGGCTTGCAGGCCTGTGTTCAGCACCTCTTTTCTTATAATGCTGCGCTTGTCGTGCTAACCTGCTCTGCCTACCAAGGAAGCACAGCAAATTGCAGAGAGAGGTAAATCTGTGCAGCCTTTAAAAGAGCCCAACTCTGAAGAGAAACGGACTGCCTGACTCAATGATGGCCAAGCTCCTTCCCTTCTATAATGGCTCATTTCACTGGGCACATCCCCATATATAAAATGGATTTCTAGAGAGAAGTTCACCCATATCAGCTTTCGCTAAGCTAAAGAAGACAACCCTTCTCCACGCCTGCTCACATGGAGCGCAGGGGAAGGCACGGAGACAGACTCTGTTATTCTGACTCCCCCACACTGCTGCCAGCCCTGAGCCCACTTCCAAATATGGGTGACAAATTGTATATAGCATCCTAAATAAGATTAATGTAATGATCTCTTTAAGGCTGTTGTCTTTGTGATCACGTCACATTGGAGCTTCATAATCATCTTGTGAATGATGAATGCACCCAGATCTGTCTTTTCTTCTGTCATTTCTAACCAGTGGATCTCTGTGTGTAAAAGACATTTATGTTAGCACGAGTGAAGAACAGGACCTCACACTTCCCCGCTCCAGACTGTGAGTAATTCTTCTAAATGCATTTAATCAGCAAACTTCCTTTTCATGCTGCTTTTTTTGCTGAGCTAGAGCCATTACTGCAAGCAGAATTATTCCCAAGGCCAGTAACATTCCTCCATGGTGGCAGTTCCCTTCTGACTCCACACATCATCTGCCTTTCCCCAGCACTTTACCCACCTAAAATTCTCCTACTAATTCTTTTCACTTCAGTTTATCTAGCTGCCTTCCAGCCTTTACTGTATCAAATGCCCTACTGAAATCCAACTAGATTAGATTTACCAATTTCTTTTTTCTCATCCAGGTAAGGGAAAGGAGGTAAAGAAGGAGGATCAAGTTAGGGGCACACAGTGCTTTTGTTGATAGACCCATTGTGTATTTGATTCCATTTTCTACTTACTGCTGTAGCTTTAATTTTGTTTTTGTTCTGTAATTTGTTCTTAACCTTATGCTCTACTGAGACTAGACTAATGGGTTTGCAGCTGCCCAGAGTACTTTGTTTTCTCTCTTCCTGAAATATAGCTCCCTTTTTCCAGCCCTGGCATGCTTATCCCAAATTTGATGGATATGCTGCAAATCTTTGCTCCCCAAACTGCAGTTTCCTCAGCCAGTTTTGAAAAAACACAAATGTGAAGGTGAGCTGGTGAGCTCCAGTCTTGCTGTGATACAGCTTCTCGAGTTTTGCTTCTGCCTTAGTACAATAATTTACTGTTCTCCACTTTCTTCTATCCCCTTCTCCCACTTTTTTCAGCATCTTCCTTCTTATTGAGAAATGATACGAGGCAGCTGTAAAGACCGAGAGGTGCTTTAGCAGCACTGTGGTGAGCACTGAAGGTGGGTGAGGAGTCAAGCACCCACCACTGTGCTCTCCTCACAGTGGAGATTAAATTTAATTCACAGTGGTGGATTAAATGCTACAGTTTAGGCTAGCGGACATGTGCGTTTCTCAAAAAGGGAGAACTTGCAAAGTGACAGTATAACTTCTGAATGAGAACAGAGATCCCCTGAAACTCATTACAGATTCTCTGACTGTACAGAAACATGCAGACACCTGAGTCAAGAATGTAAAGGAGTTATTGAAGTTTCTCTGCTTCTGAAGAGGTGAAGGTAGTGCAGGAAAAAACTCCTAGATCTTGCAATATCATTTT
This sequence comes from Phalacrocorax aristotelis, assembly GCF_949628215.1. Classification (NCBI taxonomy): domain Eukaryota; kingdom Metazoa; phylum Chordata; class Aves; order Suliformes; family Phalacrocoracidae; genus Phalacrocorax; species Phalacrocorax aristotelis. The sequence continues at coordinate 132,581,508 of NC_134276.1, read as the reverse complement.
TTATTACATTCTCGTGACTGCTGCTGTTCAGAATATGGATGTCACAGCTTAGGGAGTCACCCCAAAACAGTCCTTCTGTTTAGAGATTCACCTGTACTTGGAACAGAAGTAAGATGATGGGTCGAGTAGGGCTACAGAGGATGGCAAGCCAGCTGGAAAAGAGATATTCATGTGGAAGGGCTTTACAGATGCTAATGCTGCTGTCAACATAGATGCATTTCTACAGGGACAAGCAAGCGTACTACCCTTCTGGCTTCCAACATGATGAAGGCACTGAGTGTTGGCTCATGGCAGATCAGCAATACAATATCACTGATCCACAGAAAAAATCAAGTGGGAAGGGACCTCCAGAAGCCTCTAGTCCAATCCCCTGCTCACAGCAGGGTAACTCAAAAGCTAGACCAGGTTGCTTAGGGCCTCGCTCACACAACTTCTGAATATCTCCAAGGATGGAGATTCCCCAGTCTTTCTAGACACCTGTTCCACTGCTGAACTGCTCTCAAGGGGAAGAAATTTTCCCTTATATAAGTTCAGAATATCCCTTGTTGCAACTTGTGTCTATTGTTTCTTGTCCTTTCATTGTGCCCCCTTTCTCACAGACTGGCTCCATCTTTTCTACAGCTTTCCTTTTGGTAGGGGCAGACAATGACTAGATTCCCCATTGGCATTCTCTGTTGAACAAACCCAGCACCCCCAGCCTTCTCCTTGTGAGCTGTGTACTCTAGCTCTCCACTGTGAGGCCCTTTTGCTGGCCATGCTGCAGTTTGCCAACATCTGTCTTCTACTGAGAAGCCAGCCCCAGACATAATCTTCCAGGTGGGGCCTCACAACTCTCAAGTGGATTGGAATAATGATTTCCCTTGATCTGCTGGATACACTTTTGCTAATGCAGCCTAAGCTGCAGGGATCCTTCATTGCTTGAAGGGCTCACTGCTGAATCATGTTCAAAATGCCTCTTGAGATTTTTTGTGGTGATCTAATAAAATCCATTTTTGTTTAAGCCTGGTGAGGTTATCACCAGAGAAGCTACCACCCCACTGGAACAGGTTTTGCCTGTGCATGTGTGGTTGTGCTTTGGCTGTGACCATGCAAGAGAGATCCCCCTCAGGCACTTCTGACGTGACTTGTGATTTTTGCCCTGTGCTGAAGGTCCTCAGGCACAGCCCCTCTGGCTTTCTTGACACATCCAATGACACTTTTTCTTCCTTCCAAATTATGGGATTTGTATTTGTGGCACATTGGCCAGAAGGTTCGGCAACTAACTGCCCTTAATACAGCAGCCAAATGAATTCAGTCTGTAGCTAAGGTTGATCAATCCCAGTTACCACGTTCCTGCCCAACAGGAACCCTCACTCCCCCAGTTCCAAAGCAACCTACTTCTTTCAGTGAAAAAGCAATGGATCATTGTCGCATATGCATCTAATTCCAAAGTGTACCCCAGGTGTGTGGTTTCTGCTCCTTGCCCATAAGAGAGTAGATGCCACTAAAATGCAATGATTCAGGCAAGCAAGCGTGTGCAAGATAACACACACTGTAACTCTCTGTTACCATGTATTTCTCAAACCTTAAACAATACTAACCAGAGAAGTTACCAAGCAGGGGAAGATGCAATTTATTTCCATGCAGCAGAAAAAAAATCCAGGAATGACATGCTGAAATGCTCTCTGCTGTGCGCTGCCAGGGGATTTAATCAGCCGATTGCCAAAGAGATGTCAGTTCCCTGAAAGAGTGAGGACAACATGCCTTGCTGAGAAATGTACTCAAAAGATTAAAATACCAGCTTCAGGATAACCCTAATATGGTCCCACAAGCAGATGAAAATTTGGGCAAAAATGAACAGCCTCCATCCTTAAAATGCGTGTCACTACTTCATCACACCTTCCAAGCCTATCTGTCCATCTCTGCCTACTGCTCAGGTACCCCCAATTAATTCAGGTACCACCGGAGCCAACTCACTGAACATGTCAGGCCAGGTCTACCAGCCCTAGAAGCCAGCCAAGCAGGATCCCATGACACAAAGTACCACCTATATTAATGGGACAGCCACCGTGAACAGCACAGTTTAAAACAGCAGACAAAAGGGTTCAAACACAGACCATACAGTGGCAACACGAGCGGGTTGTCTGTAGTCATTATTGAAGGTCCAGGGGTGGGTGCCTTTTGTTAGAGTGGTGAGGAAGGAAAGAGAGAAAGAAATCAGGCGAGCTGGAAAAGAAGGGAAGAGCTGAGGTGGGAACGTGACAGTCAGATTTGACTGTGGAGGAGGTAACAAGGATTCGAGATAGAGCAGGCAGCCAGCATGGAGGTATGTGTTTGCCACCCTCCCTGGGTCAAAGCTGTGTAGAAGAGCTTGTTACAAAGGTTCTGAGAGAGCAACTGCCATGGTAACTTTGGACTCAGCTGACTTTCTCCACACATTTTCTTTTCTGAGCTTGCCAGGAGCTGGTGCCCTCAGTGGGAGGTGGGCACCCGGCTGTGCTACTTGCATGCTTGTGCTCCCAGGAGGGAGGCTCCACTAACCTCCACCTACTACCCCCTCCAGGGCTCAGTTACCTCCTGCAATGGCTTTTACATTGCTGCTGGCTTATTTTCTTACCACACAATTGTAAACCTCCTTTCCGGCTACCAGCCCGGGCTGGCAGGGCCTCTGGGCGAACCCTACAGCTGGTGCAGCATGGCCACCCCTCCACAGCTCCAAGCCCTGAGACAGCACACATTGAATGACAAGAAGTTGTATAGATGTATAGACGGAGACTGTACCAAAGCTGAGTTCTCTAAAGAAATGAGCTGGTCTGGAAGCAGCCACTAGGCCTGGGGTTCTCCACTACATGCATCATGCTATTTGCCCAAGGTCCAGCTCTTGGCAAAGCTCGCCCTTGCTGCCCGCACTGCTCCTCCTGTCTCCAGCATCAGTGATTATACATGGGCTTTTAACTGCCGCAGTCCTCAGCCGAGCGCAGCTGCTAGATGTTATGAAATGCCAGAAGCCCTAAGCACGTACATGTGGGATACAGGCACACCTCACTGGGGAGAAACCTGTGGTGGTGGCCAGGATGCTCCTCCTAGGTGCAGAGAAGGAACAAGGGCAGGTGGGATGAGTAAAAGGGGCAACAGAGAGCTGGGAAAGAGAGTGAAGAGATCAGCTGTACTCTCGAGAGACACACACCCGTATTTCTCTGATTTTGCCTCTCCTAAGGAATGGAGATAAGAGAAATCAAGTGTCTGTGACAGATGTTAGTCACGCTGCCTCACGTGCTACTGAAGGGTGCTTGGCAGTGCGGGGTGGGAGGGGGAGCAGAAAACTCTAGGCACGGTAAGAAAAAATTAACCACTTTGTCACACTCCTCAGCTGGCAATTACAACTTTCCTTGTCTGGTATAGGGCATTTTGAGAAGCTCTCCCAGTTACCAAGCCTCGGCCAGCCCTCTTCTTGGAGGAGACTCTCAGTCTTATTCCTTTCTAGGCAGCATGGAGAGAGGAAGGAGAAGAGCCAAGAGGCTACAGGGGACTCTGGGGCAAAGAAAAGGTGACAGATATCAGTGCCAGGCCAGAGTTCCTCTTCCAAGGCACAAGACTGAATACATTTGCTGTGTTGCAGAATGAGGAGAGAAATGTCACCTTCAGAGGTGATCTGACAATCACAAAAATAAATTATGGGGGGGGGTGGGAAGAGATGAGCATTTGTGAATATTCATGAGCAAGTCAAAACCCCCAAATTAACAAGGAAATTAATTTCCAAACTGATTAGGCTGCCAAATCCTTTTATTTAAATAAGTCAACAATTGCCTTCATGTGACTTCTGCTGAAGAGCACAGAGCTAATCCTGGCTCCTCCCAGGAGGAAGTTTTGTGCTGCCTGGGATGACCAATACCTCAGCACCTTTTGGGGACAGGCAGGCTCTGCAGCTCCAGCTGCCTGCCTCTTAGCCGCCAGGAGATTTCCCTTTGCCCACTGCTCCGGATGTTGCAGTTTTATGATCGCCTGAGCCAATCTAACCACTCGCTGCTATAGTCGTGCTCTCCCTGGTCCCACCCTCTTACTCATGCTGGCTCTGAAAAAGCTGTTCCAGCACACCAAGCTGGCAAAAAAACTCATGCAACAATTAAAAAAAAAAAAAAAAAAAAAGAAAAGAAATTCTCCCAAGTCAGGGCACTGAAACAGCTCAGCCAAGTGCCCGGTGAGCAACTCCACAGGTGAGGAAGGCAACCTAACCTGACTTGGGAGGTGGGCCCAGTGCCAAAGTTAGCCCCGCTAGAAGCAGTGGAATGAAGTTAGACAATATCTAAAAGTTTCTTTCCACCAAAATTTTAAGAGTCTAAGAGCAGAGCTGCATCAGCCAGCTTGGCTGGGTGACCTCGTGGGGTGACTCCAATTTGGCGTGAGGGTGATGCGCCAGCCTGGCTTAGTGATCTTGTGGAGTGCCTGTGTCATCTTCTCCAGGAACATCCTCGTGCCTTCTCCTGCACCATGCCCAAGGCTCAAGGGACTGACTGCTGCTCCAAGCGCAGTCACCCCACGCTGCGCAGCAACGTACCTGGCAGTACCAGCACACAGGAGATGGTGGGGAACTGCCAGCCAAAACCTGGGTGGGCTGAATCTGTGAGATTCAATTCTCAGTGAGAATGAAGGCAAGTTGCAGACCCCTCTAGGGTCAAGTTGTGAATAGTTACAAATAAAATTTAAAAAAAAGTATTTGGGTGTAGTTATACAAGCCACCAGCTTGCATGTGGAAGGAGGGTTACCTGGCTCCCCTCCACGCCTGGCCTTGCCCTCCTGTTCCCTACAGCACTTACGGGACCGAGGCGGTCCAGTTTGTCAACTGGCAGAACACGAGCTTGCTCCGGTTCCTTTCTGTTGGGTTAGCGTGACCAAGGCGTTCAGCCTTCGGCCAGGGAAGGGCTGGAGCCAGCACACGCTCGGGGGCCGGCAGGGACCGTCCCAGGTGGTGGTGGCGGCGGCGAGCCTTTGGGTCAACTCATCTGGAACAGCCCAGCTGCCCCGGCTGACCCAGCGGCTCCCTCCTAACGGACCGACGGACACGGTGCCAGCCGAGCCGCCCGGCTAGCGGAAGGGAGGGGAGGGAAGCCGAGCCGAGCCGAAGCCGGAGCCCTCCCGCCAGCTCGGCACGGAAGCAGCCAACAGGGCGGCTTCAGTGGGGTGGGAAGCCCTGCTGGGGGCAGGCCCTCACGCCGGTGGGCGCGGGCCGAGGCCGGGACCGTAAAGGAGGCGGCCGTCCGAATTATTCATGAACTCTCATGAATATTCATGAAGACAGCTTGTGCACACACGGCGCACGTCACGCCGGGAAGGCCGCCTCGGCCGGAAGCGGTCTCGCGGTCGGGCTCGGGGACGCCGCGCGCCCGCCCCCACCGGCACAGCCACTTCCGCCCTTCCTCCAGCCCGGGTTCCCCGCGCGCCGGCGCCCCGCACTTCCGGTAAGCGCGCGCCCGCCTCTGCCCCCCCCGTTGCCACCCGGCTCCCGCTTCCGGCCCGGCCGCTCGTTAACAACCCCACTAAGGGGAAACCTGCCGCGGGCCGGCGGTCACCACCGCTCCGCCTCTTTTTCAAGCGAAGCCGCCGATGACGCTATTCCGCTCCGGTCAGCGCCCCGGAAGAGCTGAGGCGCGCTCCGCCCCCTGATCCGGAAGCGACTGGCCGCTCGTCTTTCCGGTGAGGAGGCCGCTGCCGCCGCCGGAGCCAGGGTCGGGGTCGCCGCTGGGGGGTGGTGCCCGGTAATCTGCCGGGTGGCGGGTGCGGGTGCGGGGGGACCCGGGGGAGCTGGACTTCCGGCACCGAAGCGATCCGGAAGCGGAAACGGAGGAGGGCTGTCTGTCTGTTCGCCCGCCCGCCCTCTCTCCCGTCCGTCCGTCCGTCCCTCCGTCCCGGTGTCGGGTGCAGAACGCGTTCGGGGTCTCCGCCGCGAGGGAGCCGCGCTCCGTGCCGGCCCCGCCTCGCCCGCCCCGCCCCGCTCCACGCCGCGGGGGGCGACCGGGCGGCGCGCCCCGTCTTCTGCCGCCGCCGCCGCCGTGTGCGCGCGGGGCCCCGCGGGGGGAGGTGGGTCCGGGCCCCCCTCCCGATCCCGGCCGGTCCCCGCGGGGAGCGCCCTCCCCCGCCCATGGCCGCTCCCCCGGGGGCTGGACGTGGCTGGCGGGTCCAGGGGCCCCGCGTTGCGCCGCCCGCTGTCATGCGGGACCCCGGGCGCCCCTGTAACCCTGGCGGTTTGTTTGCAGAGACGGCCCTGGAAGGAGGAGAAATGCAAGAGGAGGGAGAGTGAGAGGGGTAAGGAGCTCCCGGAGCTGCGTGAGTGACCCTCGCCCCGGGGGCTCCCTCCGGCCCCACCTGGGGATGGGGGGGAGGGGAGGAGAGGAGAGGGACGGGGGTGGCGATGGGCCGCAGGTCCCCGCGTTGGGCGCTTGAAGTCACTCGTGTTCCGGGGTGTGGGAGAGGGGATTGACTGCCTGGAGGGAGCTAAGGCGCGGGGTACGTCCCCTGCCAGGCACCTGTTCCTGCAGAGGCTCGCTAAGTCGGGGTGGAGGCTATGCATGTGCCTGCGAGCGGCACCAAAGTTGTTCTAGCTCTGGTGTGCGGGTTTGAGATTCGGGACTTTGTTCAGTGTGTTTGGGGTATTCCTGATGTGCATCCAGATGTGCTTGTTCTAAAGATGTAGTGGTGCTTTAACTTTGTGGTGCTTATGGGCTTGGTGGAGGCATTTTTGCATTTGGCCTTCAGCATCCTTAGTATTTTGTAGCAATTAAGCCTAAAAACTCCTTGTTACTGAACAAAGATCTTGGGCAGATGTAAAACAATGTTGTAAATCATTCCTGAGTGCCGTACCCGGGGCCTTTTGTCAGGTGAAAACTCTACACCGAATAGAAAATAAAAGCTAGGTATCTGGAGAATAAAGAAACCCATATTAAAAGTTAACCTCTAAATACCTGCATATCCAACCTTGATTATGCCTTCCAGAAACACAGACTCTACCTCACGGTATACTTGCGCATGCTTTTATCTGTGTGTTTATGATTAAAGTGATGACCAGCAAAGAAGTATAAGTCCTGCACGTTAAGTATGTGATTCTGTGACATACTCTGAGATCTAAACTCCAGATTCCTTGTCCCTTGTGAGTTCTCTGGTGCACTCAGTTGTTTATTTGGTGTATGTACCTTTGTGGTCTGTACATAGAAGGTGTTTTTGGTTTGTATCAGGAGGGTACGTTGACATCTGTCTGATACTAGTCTGGTGAATAGGAAGAAGGTCCCATCTCTGGCCTGTTTGTGGAAGCTGGGATGATGAAGGCACTGCATTGGGAACGTGCTGTGGTACAGGGTTGAAGCTCCAGCCCATGTCTGGTAGTTATAGAGCAATTGGAAGGGTTACGTGCAGAGTTCTGGTAAAGTAAGTGTGAGCAGCGTTCAAGTGGGGGCTGTGAACAGGGGTGCATGTTTTCAAAATGTCCTTCAGCCTAAAAGCGGGGTAGGGGAGGGACAGCTGGGGATGTCAGGGCAGTAGTTTGGTGGAGGAATCTTATCTTTGTTTTCTCCCTTTGGAAGACTGGCTTGCTAGTGAGATTGCATGAAAGCTTCAATTCTTATACCGTTTCTCCTTTTTCTCCACATTCTTATAACTTCATTGCACTTCAGCCTTCCAAGCCAAAAGTTTTGAGGCCTGATATCCACTCAAGCATGAAGATTCTTGTATGGGGAGGTGGATTCTAAGAGGGTTTAATGAAAACAGGGTAGTCATCTTTTAAAAGTCAGTAGGAGCCTTATTTTGACTTGCACACTTTGTAAACTGAGCAAACAAAAGTTAAGTGCTATGTGGAGTTCTGGTAGGGGACTAGATGGAGACTGGCAGCCACTGAGTGCCCTCGCCTGTGCTAGGCTGCATTTTAAAATCTGGAAATGGAGTTGTCTTTCATACCTTGTACTCTTTAAATAAGAAAGCTGTTGTGAGATTTTTGTTTAAATTGGCACCTTTCTATTTAACTCCTGAAGTTTGCAGTTGAATCCAGGGGAGTCTTGGGCAACTACAAAGTTTATTTGGAAAATGCATCTGATTACTATGAGACTTTATGTTTTTACAGAATCAGGTTCGCTTTGATTATTTTGATGTGGAAGCTGAGCAAATAAGGGCTTGCTTACTTTAAAAACAAAAACAAACAAACAAGCAAAAGCCCAAAAAACCCGAACATGACATTCCAAACAAAAACCCCCTCTTGATTCAGGTGGTGCTCAATTGCCAAGAATGCATTATCTCTTCACGTGCGTCCATCCTGTGGAAGAAAAAAAAGTCATGTAATTAAGCATTACATACAGAGGGCCTTGCTGTGGGCAGTGCACTTAATAATTAATTTGGCTCAGAAAAGAAAGCAGAGGAAGGAAGGTAAGAGTCTTGCCCCATCAGATTCTGATTGAATCACAGCAATGTAAATCCAGAGTAATTCAGTCAGGCAGCTGGCAGTCTGACTGCATGCCACCGTTGCAAAGTAAATAATTCATCCTTAAGTGTGTTTATTGGTTGATTTGTAGTGAGTGAGTGAGGCTGGAATACTTGGCTTTGCTGTTGTGTGAGCAATTCATAAAAACAAAATTATCAGGTAATTTGGTTCATTTAAATACTGCTTCTCTACATAGAGGAAAATTACCTTTGCATTTTGGCTCACACGCAGCAATTCCACATGTATTTATTCTGCCCTAATATACTTCTGGAAAGTAAGTGTTTCATGCTACTCAGGGCATGCTCCTCAGCTTATCTGATGTTTGAGGTAGGCCATTCAGAAACAATATTTACTCATTAGACTACTGCCACATCATAACAGAAATAGGACAGGACAATCTGCAGGTAGCTGCATAAGAAACCTACCAGTGCTTGCTTTCTCTAAGCAGCTTGCTCTGCCAGATGTTCTCTGAGCATAGTTTTTACCACATGTGTTTTACCTACCAGTTTTGCCATATTTGTTCAGGAATGGGTGCCTCTTCTGCTTCAGGATATATTCTTTTGTTAATTTCTTTAGTTTTGAATAGCGTTTTCACAAGTGTAACAAACTTCGTCTGCTAATGGTATTACACAGAGGAATGTAAGGATTAGAATGGAAAGAGCTTCTTCAGCCAGGTGCTGCTAAAGAGATTATGCCTCTGTCTTTGGAGGGCTATCTTTTGGTGTCGAACTGGTCCTCTGCATGGAGACTTGAAATGGAGCAGTGGGCACTTGACTGGGGACAAAATCCTACTGAATCTTGTCCCAAAGACTGGAGTGAAATGGGCAATAGAGCGTCGTGACATGGTATCACTTGGAAATAGGGTATCTCAGGAGCAGGGTAGTCAGGTTGTTTTCCCGCTGCCTAGTCTCATTGGATGAGAGAGGAGGGTCTTGTCTGTCAGGAATATTGAGTAATGTTTCTGGGTTTCTTCTGAGAGTGGGACTGGGGCAATCAGGTCAGTGGGCAGCAGGAAGTTAGGAGCTCTAAGTTTGACTTCTTGGTCTGCTGTGGCTGTCTTATCTTGGGCTAGTCTATTTCCCTCTTTCTGCCTGTCTTTCTTCCTGTGTAACACAATGCTAATGTCCCCTTGCCTTGCTGCATCTGGGTCTTTACTGTTGAGCTGGGGCGGAGGGACAGGCAGGGTCCAAAATTTTCACTACCTGTGGGGTCAGACTGTCTGCGACAGTAAAAAATGGTTTTCAGCTGTATTTGTCTGGTTGCAGGTGCACAGACTTCATCATTTATGCCATGCACTTGGGTGGATGATAATTGGGGAATTTTGGAGGTGTTCTGGGTTTGTAGTCAGTCAGTCAGTCAGTCCTGGCATGGAGGACTATTGGGCAAGAGGCGTTTGAGATGGACCCAAGCCTGTGGGAATAGCAGACACCCTTTTCCCCTGAAAATAATTTTTGGATAAGGGCAGATAGCCCAAAAGTGGGGACAAGTTGCTCAAGTAAGAAAGGGAAGATTAAGGAACTGACACAGCATTAGACTGAGTCGGTTCCATGTTGGAGTCTCTTTGGGTTTAATGTTCTTTTTGTGTGTGTGTGTGTGTGTCTGTCTGCCTTCTCCTCCATTTCTCTTTCCTTCCCCCTTCCTCTTCCCCCCTGTGCCCAGCTAGGATGGAAGAATCTCATTTCAACTCCTCCCCGTACTTCTGGCCAGCAGTGCCCACCGTCTCGGGACAGGTAAGATCTTTGTCTTCCAACATATTATGCTGGTCTTGCTTCCTGTTAGAAGTTCATGCATGACAAGTGTTTCAGTTGCATTTCTTGCTCAGCCAACTGCTGGGAGAAGCTGTGCCAGGGTATTCTAAAAGCTGTTCTCCCCACCTATTTAGATTGAGAACACCATGTTTATTAACAAGATGAAGGAGCAGCTATTGCCCACAGAGAAGGGCTGCAGCCTGGCTCCCCCCCACTACCCTGCCTTGCTGACAGTACCCACCTCTGTGGCACTACCCACTGGTATCTCCATGGACTCAGACACCAAGCCGGAGCAGCTGACACCACACAGCCAAGCCCCTGTGACTCAGAACATCACCGTGGTACCAGTGCAGTCTGCTGGACTCATGACAGCAGGTAGGGGACTCCAAAGACTTTGGCAATGTATGAAAGAGACTTGGGGATGAGAGGGCAGAGGGTCCTGGAGAATCCTTTTCGGGCTGTAGATTATTTCTAGCCTTACTGATGATGCCTTGGCATGGTTTCACTGTGAATCTCCAGGCACGCCATACATCCACCCTCTTTATGGAAGTTTGACTTCTGGCAGTGGAGACTGGGAATGTGTAGGCTACTCCTTTGTTTGGGCTGTAGTCAAAAGTAGGTGTATAAAGCTCAGTTCTGTGCGATGAGGAGGTTGGATGTAATTAGAGCAGTAATAACTGACTTCCTCCATCTTTCCTTCTTTGCAGGTCCTGGTCTGGTGATAACTTCCCCATCAGGTTCCCTGGTGACCACAGCCTCCTCTGCCCAAACCTTTCCCATCTCAGCTCCCATGATTGTCTCTGCGTTACCCCCTGGCTCCCAGGTCGTTCCTGACCTGTCCAAGAAAGGGACAACCACCCTCTCCGAAGGTGGTGGGGGTGGCGGGGGAGTTGCCCCCAAACCACCCCGGGGCCGGAAGAAGAAACGGTTACAGGAGTCGGGGCTGCCAGAGATGAGCGACCCCTTTGTGCTGTCAAATGAGGATGATGAGGACCAGCACAAGGATGGCAAGACATACAGGTGGGAAGTGGGATTAAACCTTGAACATAACATTGCATGGGGATGGGGGTGTTTTTAACCCTTCAGAGGGTTACATGGGGGAGAAGAGATCTCTGCCTTTTCCCTGTAGAGTAGAGAATCTTTCTGCTGCAGAAAGAGTTGCGTTTTCTCTCTAATCAGGAATGGTTTGCAAGCTGGTGGGTTGACCCAAAACTAAGGATCTCCTTAATGGACAACCTTGATTTCTCCTGAATATACAGGTGTTAATGCTACTACGTTAGTTAATGACTGGGATGTTATGGAGGCTGAGTTGTATCCTTGATGCCACAGCCAGGTAGTATGGCTGGTGTATTGCAGAATGCAGTACTGTCTGGTGCAACTGGAGCACTTCTGGTGTAGGTGAGAGCCCTAGTGAGAGCCTACCTTGGTGCCCAAAATTAGGACTCCAGTTTGTCCAGTGTAAAGACTACAAACTGGAGGCGCACAGAGCAGGATGTGAACTGTGGTGACAGTGCCTGCTCCTGTGTTCATTGCCCCTTGTGATCTCCCCCTATTTCAGCATTCCCAACAAGAGAGGAAAAAATGTATTTCTGAATTTGGTATAAGGGTGTTTCTGAGCCCTAAGGGTATCAGTTAAGAGGGAGGAGAGTTCTGAGCCCTAAGGTTGGGTTTCTGAGCTTGGAGGGATGTGGCTTGAGTTTACAAGTGAGTGGTGGGAAAGGGAGAGATTAACTAGGAGGGAATACTTAAACCAGAGTATAAGGAATGTGAGTGTTTTAGAAAAGGTGGGAACTGGACAGAACGGGCAAGTGCAAGGGAGGAAATGTGATGGTCTGTCTTAGTTGGGAGGCAGGAGCACGTATGGGTGATGTAGTGATAAGTGTTTCTGGGAGATGATTAAGATCAGTTAAGATGCAATGTAGTATCCAGATGAAAACAAAAATAGGAGAGGGTCCCTAGCTCTTCTCACTACTATCTGCCTATGATCCTGTCTCAAACAGTTTCCCTTCAACCATCCTAGACCCTCTTGTTTGTTTGGGTTTTTTTACAGATTTAGTTATGTTCCTGGAATTAAGTAATAATAATAGGAAGGCACAGAGTCAGTGCATCTGCCCCAGGCACTGTTTCATTTTTAACTATAGCATTTTTAAAAAGTTTACATTTTTAAATCAATACAGTTAAATGGGTACAAAACCAGAGCTCGGATCAGCCTTTTTGTTCTCTTACCTAATGTCCCAGTTCTTCCACTTTGAAAATATAATCAGCGTATGGTGAGGAGGGGTGGGAGTGTTAGGTAGCTTGCTATTTGTAATCTCACCATTTATTTTGGGCCTTAGCCACAATTCCACACTACTCAAGCTGCTTACAGTCTGGGTTGCTAATTAGGTTGTTAAATATGTATTTATAGGGGACACAATTGGCAGTGAACACTAGAATTAAAGCTAAACCAAGGCTTTAATTATAGCTCCTTGTTTACTTGTAAGTTTGGAAAAAAATGCCCAAGACCAGGTGGAGTGACTCAGCAGAAACTTTATGAACACGCATAGTCTGTGTAACAGCTCATGAAAAAGACTCTGCAGGCAAAAACCGTATTAGTTTATATGTAGGAACATGTAATCAGGAAGATTTCCTGTCTTCACGTTTAATTTGAGTGTGATATCTCTGCCTCTTCCTCCAGCCTCCATCCCAAGCACGCCTTCCTCTGAGCAGAGCTAGGGTGCAAGATAGCTAAACTGAGATTTATTGAAGACCACCAAGGAGTACTTCTGCCCTCCTTGGGATCTTCTCTTTGGCTGATACTTTCCATGTGCAAGTTTGGAAATAAAAATAATTGTTGAAAAAATAAAGGAAAATGCAATCTTCTCTTGGAGCTGTGGGAGAGAAAACCTTTGTGAAATACAGTAAAATTGTTTCTCCATAGTATACATATGTATAGACTTGCAAGTTAAAACACTGAGGACTCCTGGGTTCCTTCTGTACGCTAGTTCCCATTACTACAGCATGCAGACATATCTTAGCTAAATTAAGACTGGGTGAGGTTCATCTAGTCCTGCTCCCTTCTGAGGCTGGAGGAGGAGTTGCTTGTGGTATTCGTATGTCTACATTTGTGTGATTTCACTGATTCTTATGATGATACACTGAGGACAATCTAGTCAGATGCCTGATAAGAGTTGTACTATATTGATCAATATTACATTTTTTTTCAATACCTAAATCCTAAAGCCTGGGGTGATTTTGTCAAATTTAATTATTTTTTTGTTTTAAGGGTTTTTTTGAGCTCTGTGAGCTCTCTTGTCCTGAGTGCCTGGGAATGTGGCTGATTTCTCTAATTCCTGACTCCTAGTGTATTGGTGAAAACAGAATAAAGCCTTGAATTGGCAGCACAGCAAGGCAGTCTTGGAAGGAATTGGAGGACAAAGGCGATATTTGTAACTCATCCCATTCTCTACTTGAATGTAGAGATTCCTGCTCCAGCAGATGGCAGCTGTTTTGTGGCTGTATCATCTCTAGAAGTGAATTAGTAGTCTGCTGTGAAATTGATGCAAGAATCTTTGTGACTGGGTTTTTCTTTGTAAGAAAAGGTGTGAGGCTTTTGCTAATGATGGTGGTGTTTGCAGATCTTGGACATCTAGCCTTAGGATCAGTCTGCAGAGTCCTTAGTGTGTTGCTTTGTGCCATTAGAAGAATGCTTGCACCTGCAGGGGACAGCATCTAACTCAGTCCTGTGAGGTGTTTTCCATTATGAGTAATGACACTTCAGTCTTGTCTGGATTCATTGTAAGCTCTTTGTTAATCTTCCCTGAGACCTTTGTATAATTTATCTTTTCTGTGGAAAATGAGATCGGCATCAAGAGATTTTCTAGTAAGATGTTGGCAGTGTGAAGCACATGGCTTCTTCTCAGTACTTCAAAAGGTGCTGAGGAAGAGGGAGCGAGCAGAGGTCCTGGAAACAGTAGTATTGTTTCTTAGTACTGTTTTGGTGCCCGTACCTGTGCACTTCTACAAGTTCGTGGTATGATGTGATCAGTGAACGAGGCTGATGAAGCGGTTGAGCCTATCTGGGCCAGGTCATCGTTTTTTTGTCTCTGACAAACAGTTCTCTAAATAGTTTCTTTGTTGCAAGAGGAAGAGAGCTCTTTATAGGTGTTGCATGGTTCCAGTATTGTTTGTACGGCCTAGGATGCATACCTGTTTATAGCCTGGAATGGTTTTGCAAGCTGTGCTTTGAAGCCTAGGACACCAACAGAAAAGTCGTAGGCTTGAGAAGGGCCTTGCATCATACATCATACTGTAACTAACAAGGTCTCTGTTCCCCACCACTAGTTCTGAGTTTCCCTGCTTTCACTAGGTTGTGGGAACAGCAGGGGGGTTGGGAGGCAATAAGCAGCTGAAAGACATAGGAAGCTTCTGAGTTAAGTCTAGGGTGAAAAAGTGCACAGAAGCCTTAGAAGGCTTAGCAAGAAGCAGAGTTGAGCTGTAGAGTGCAAAGAGGCTGGATGGAGGCCCCCTTTAGTGAGGAAATTGGGGACTCAAGGGGAGCCAGTGGTTTGAATACAGCAAGTGGGTATGTTCTCAGACATGTCTCATTTTAAGCCTTTTTCCTTCCCTGTACTGGGTTTAGCATTGCTGTTTGAACTTCCCATGGTTTTGAATAGATTTGAAGTTGGCTAGGCTTTTGTAAGCTACATGTGTCTCTGAAAATACGGTCAAATTTGGCCAAGTTGTAAGCTTGGAAAAAGTCTGTCAAGCATACTCTAAGATGACTTATAGTTTGGTAGTTGAAATATGTGAAGATTTTATCCTCTTCGATGTCTCTTGAGGCTTGCGTGACTCCAGGCACTGACCAGACTGTCTCCACAGGAGAGCTAAATAATCTCTAACCTCTCTCAGTTTCTGTATGAGGTTGGACTACATGTGTATTCTCTCTGCAGCAATAAGCATCTTCTAGACTGGTGCTGAAGGGCCAAACACACTTTTCCTTCAGTCACAACTGCTCCTTCTGCTTCAGAAGGGAGTCTTTTGTGCCCAGTGTTGACAGTAACCTACCCTCTCTGATGGGCACAAAGGCAAGGTGTAAGAAAATGCTGCTTGGTTCAAATGTAGTATGGATAAGAATGAGATATGGGCAGGGCCTGGAGCTGATTTTGTCCAGAAAGTCTGGAAACTTGGTAGAGCAGAGATGGGAATCAAAGAGGAGGAGAGAGAAGAGACTAGAGCCTACAAACTAGGGAATTCAGCACAGGATGTGTCTATTTGCAAGGGAGAGGAGGCACAGAGATGAGCTATGAAGGACCAAGATTGAGGGAAGAAGAAAGAGGCAGATCTGCCAGGGGCTGGAAAATCAGGAGATACGTAGAATTAGCAGAACAGATGGGGACAAGAGCATGGGATGTGGACAGAAAATAGAAGCATGGGGAAGAGGAGGCAGATGTTGGGTAACTGGGAGAATGGAATAGGGAAGAGCCACTGCAGTAGAGGATAAGGAGGCTGGGGCATCTGGGTAAAGAGCTTGGGCATGGGTCTTCGTGCAGGAGAGAGGGGACTGCAACAGACTAGAGGGGGAATTAGGGGCAAAGGGGGAATTAGGTTTGAAGTGTCAGGTAGAAAGTTTGACCACATTCCCTCCAAAGCCTAGAAATATTCAACGCAATATTCCTAAGTTTTGCCGTGTCTCTCAGATCAGCACAAGAATGTGACCTCCTCTGGCAAAGAACCTCATCCCCCCTCTAAGGGTAGAAAAAAGTGACAAAACTACCATTGCTGTCACTTACTATCATAGCTGCAGTGGCAGAGGTCTGTGAGCAGCTTTTAAGATTGCTGATGACCAACGTGGGTGTCAGTATGATGCCACATGTTGGAATTTCTGTTTGCTTTTTTTAACAAGTAGTTCCGTGAGCAGCGGAACTAATGAAGCCTGGTTTCCAGCAGCTCTCCCCTGTGTGGATTCTCTGATGTCTAATCAAGGGTGAGCTTACTAGCCTTTCCCTCAGCAGGGGCTCCAAGAGGGTATCTCTTCTTTCCCCAGCTGTATATTTTTGAGACTTGTGGTGACTTTAAGATCCTTACCCCTTTTCCAGATCTGGTTGAAATTGGCTTATGATCTCAAAACTGTAAGGAGTACAGGTACACACGCACATCCATATATACACACACAGTTTGTACACATAAGCTTTGCTTTGTATATGAATACTGTGCTTGGAGGTTAGAAAATGCCAGAATTAAGACCTGCCGCATGCCTCAGGATATAATAAGGTAAAAACTTGCATTGTGGTAATTTCTCTCTCTTCTGCTGAGATGTTGTAGCTGTGCGTATATGTGCGTGTGGTCTCAGTTCATCATAGTGCCAAGCAGAAGGAATTAACAGTAAAGGTTCTGCAGTCATGAGTTTTAATTTGAGCACGTGTTACTTGTCTGTCAATGGAATGAGTGTGTGCAAGGGAATGAGGGAGGGAGTTACAATTTCAACAGGGGAGAGAGAACTTCAAAACTATTCTGTTGCACATTCTATCTGATCACACCTTAATTTGACCCTATTGAGTCAATGCATTTTGATACTATCCTTGATATGTCATTATAGTCATTGTGTACATGATGGCCTGTCAGAGTCCTGCATGTTTACGTAGAGAACCTGAAAGGAGTGTTTTTAAAACAAAAAAAAAATTACATGGGTTTGCAGAATTGAGAAGATTATTTGGGGAAGGTATTTGACCACTAGTCTGAAAAATTGTAGGTTATGCTTGCCTCTGCTACAGATTTGCTATGGCATCCTACAGCCATGTGGTTCAGGCCTGCAGATAATCTTGCCCTGAAGCGTGTGGAAATATGAGTTAGGTCTAGTCTTCAGTGGATTTGCATTTGCCGCAGGCTAGAAATGGCCATAGACAATTATCCTGAAATGATTAACGTTTAGTGTTCCCAAAACCGTAATCTATTCTCAAGTATCATTGAATAGTCCTCTGTTACATGTCAGACTCTGTTTTGCTTTGTAGAAGCACTGCATCTCATAGCTGTAGCGTAGAAATCTGTAGAAGCTGTGATTTGAATATGTATAATATGAATTTTCTTTTAAAGGAAAAAAAATGGTCACAAGTATCAGTTTGGCCTCTCGGAATTAGTGGGTGAGTCTGTCTTACTGTGTTTCACTCCCTTCCCTTAGAGAAAATAAAAAAGGGACATTGTGGGCATAGATGAGTGCTTATGGAGCACTGATACTTCTGCGGTGGGTACAACAGATGAGTGATTCTGCTTCATGAGGTTGGAATTGTATTGGGTCAATGAGGTTTGAGGCTGTACACAGAGTGGTGACAAAAAAAAACCTGAACACTTGCGTGCTAAGTAACTGGATGTGCAACATAATAAGGATACAGTTCTGTGGAAACAGTCAATAAGGCTGTATCAGAACGCACCTGCATTGCGGAGCCAAATTATGGCGACATAGATGACCTTAATTCTGGCGTTTTCAAATTTGCTAGTGCTTTCTCTTGGGCCTTTTGTATTCTTTTCATTTTAGCTTTTGCATGTTATCACTATACTAGGAAACCCCTTGATATGTTTTACTGTTTTGCTGGTCTTTTTGCTAATGGTGACTGACTTCAAAAATTGGTAGACAAGGTCTTAGGCCTGATGTTGTTCGATAATTTGGAGGTCAACACAAAGTCATGGCTGATAATTTACAGGTAGAAGCAATGCTGGTGGATAGCTAAAAAAAAAATAGGGAAGCTTTATGTGGTTGTTAAATTGGAACTGTTCAAGCAAAATGTATTTTAATACAGTGCAATGGAAGACACAGCCTTTTGGGTAATAGTGTGTGACTTCCCCAGCAGTCAGGGACTGAGACCTAGGTGTTTGGACACAGTGGAAAACAATATCAGACAGAAGTGTCCTGTTGGATACTACTGAATGTGTTTGATCTGAAGATAAGGAATATGGGGAAACAGTATCCTGGAAAGCAATGACTGTGAAAAAGACTTTTAGGAATTAAGTGACATCATGTGAGCTCCCAGAGCGAGGCTGTGGGAAGAGGATGAATGCAATTGTTGAAAGCATAAATGCTGCGAGTCGTTTAAAGAAGAGAGACAACTTGTGAAGCATGCTGAAATACACAAAATTCTGGGTCTGGTATTTTTAAAAGATCATTTGGAAAAAATGACAAAATGCAGGAATGCCCTTAAATCTGAGAATTGGAAAAGTGCTATATGGGGACAGCACTTAAAAACACTTGCTGCCTTGCCAGGAGAGTGTCACTTTTCTGGAGCCTTATCAAGCCACCAAGTGACTGAAGGACTGTGGAAATAAGTTGACTAAGATCTCCAAGTGTAGCTGATATATTTGATAGTATGTGTGCCAGAAGTGTAAACTGGTAAATGGAAGCATAATGTTAACTTTGAATAGGAGTTGATGCTGGGTGTAGAAGTGTGGAAGGAAGCAGAGGTACAATTCCTATGTTTTTGTTTGGCATCTTCATACTCGATGGCTTTATTGTGGTCTTATTCGAGTTTTCTAGATGTGTATCTTGGATGTTAGTTTTGTCTCCTTTCCCCTGCTTCTTACAAAATATTAGCAAGAAAATGTGTAACTTCAGCTTTAAAAACGTCAGGGAATGCAAGGGTTAAATTAGCATTTATCATGAACTGTGCATCCATTATTATGCTATGCTTGCATTAGTTACTTCATTAACTCTGCATTGCAAAGGCAGTATGTTTCCTTCCTTGCTAAATGAACTGCTGACTCTGACAGCCTAAACTTACTCTTATCATCTAGTTTAACTTCAGACCTTCCTGCTTATTTTTTTTTTTAAAACTTGTGCTCTAACTTGTATTTATAGGCTAACAGAAGGAGCAAGGTCTCAATTAACTTTAAGACTAATCTCAGTAGATACTAGGAATTTGAATTCTCAAAGCCATGTAAAAGCTTACATAGTTTTCACAACTGTGATACTGATTAATTAAGCACTTGATTGAAAAATGCTGTTAATCCATGCTAGGCAAATTTTACTATGAGCTGGTGTTTCAGATGGTATTTTATCTTATAACAGCATCTGATGAATGAGGCGGAACATTCCATGAAAAGCAGAAAAAAAAATATGGCACTGTGTGGCACAGGGTTGTAGTCTAGTTGCTATAAGCATCATTTTGTTTATGACTCATCATGATGACTTTCATGTGGGAGCAGAATTAGAATTGTACATCCACCTTTTACTGACATTTCATGATTTTTAAGGGTGTTTCTGTCTAACATGAACATTATCTGAACATCTCACTTTCTTTTTATTGGGAATCTGCAGGGAAATAAAGGATTATAAACTTTGAAAGGGGTTACTTTTGATCTCTGGCATATGGCTGGGTTCTAAATTAACTTTATAGGAAGAGATACACCTCTGTGTTATTAAGAATATGTTCTAGGCTGTCTAAATTTGCAGAGCCATAACAAGCAGCTGTAGGGATGTTGTGTCACACTGTCAATGGGAATGCTGCAGTCATTTCTGTTATTTGCTCTCAGAAAGAACAAAGTGGAAGCAGTGGTACTTCAGAAGCACAGTGGGGAGAAAAGATCAAAAATGCATATTAAAAAAAGTCCATTATTTCATACAGTGTTTTGTTCATGCTTAGCAAGGAGCATTCCCAACTTTTCCTCTCACTAGCCAGGAGAATTTCACTGAAGTAGGATACTGAAATGCTGCTAGCGTCAGATGCAGTATTCTCAATATTCATATAAATTTGACATTTTTTTAATCCATATTTGCCCACTAGAGGGCTGATTGCATCTTCCCCTTTAATATTTGATGTTGTCTGAGGCAGAATGCAAAGCCCTTAATTAAATGGATCATTTGTTCCCTTGAAAATGCCTGATACCACACAATACAAAACTGTCTGAAATGCAGCTTTCTGCTATATTCCAGGGCTTTTTTTTAACTCATAAAGCTCATGAATTTGTTAATGCTACATAACATTCTTGTCCTCTCAGGACTGATGCTAGTTAGACGATTGAAAATGAGTCCTTGCAAGACTTTCTTTTAAAATGTTTGAAGAACAATACTGGAATGTCTATAGCTGCTAAATTCAGATGAGAGGGGTTTGCTTTTGGGGGCTGTTTTTGCTAACAGTCAGATTTATCTTCCATTTTTATGCAAGTGCCAGAGAGGTTTTGAAATGCCTTCTTAATAATTTTATTTTTAAAATGGAAAAAGACATTCAGTCTGTTTCTCTTCATTAAAGTTTATTCTAGGGAATTTCTGATCTGAAGGCAGATTCCTGACAAAGCAAGTAAGTAAAGGAAAGGATGCACAGAAATTATGGAAAATAAAGTAGATGGCTTTATGGCACCACAGATATAATGCATGGGACTACTTAGACTTGATGACATAGTAAAGTTCATTAATTTTTCAGAACAGAGTAGACTCTAAAATATATCGTCATGTTTACAGCACAGAAGAGAGTAGTGTCCAGCATTGTATTTAAACTAGAGCAAAACTTCTAGAAAGGTATTTCAGAAAGGTAGCTGGATCCTCAAAATACTGATTGTAGGGGCCAAGTGACTGAGACCATACTGTAGCCTCCAAGCGTTGTTCCAAAGATGCATTACTGTCATGGTTGGAAAAATCCTATTTCATCTTGGATTTTTTAACTTCTACTGTCAGTTACTGTTTCTTACTTTTCTTTGCTCATAAAACAAGCCCCTAGTAATTGATATTTTTCTCCCGACATTGCTTGGTCAATACCGATATAATTCTATCTTTTAAGCTTTTCTCCAAACCTAGATAGGCTGGACTCAGTGATTCTTTACTGTGAGGTGGGTTTTCCACATGCCATCATTCTTTAAGTTTGCTGAACTTTTGTGAGGTTTTTTAGTAATTGTTGACTATGTGGACTTCAGAATTAGACATGCTGTTGCAAGAACAGTCGCACCACTCCTGTTTACAAAAATGATACCTGCCATTCCCCTTTGTTTTGGTTACCCGTATTAGCACAGTGTTGCCCTGGGAGTTTGTTCTCAATTGAATGGTTCTTTATCAGAGGGCTGATGTTGCGGAACAGAGTTCAGCTGAGAGTAATGGAAGTAAGCATCTGCTGAGAATGAGCTTGATAAAAGTCATGCATGGGATTATGCTATAATTGCTTGCATTAGCAGGGAACTGGACTTGGCAACTCAGAGGTATTTTTCAGTTCAGTATTCACCTCTAAGTTCTTTCTAGGGTTGCTGCTTTCAAGGATACAATCCTCATCCTGTAGGTGTGACTTGATAGCTGCAAAATGCATACGCCGTATTCAAGTCTAGCTTCAAACATTTCTGAAAGTCTGGAAAAAACTGCACACATGTTTGGAGATAGTTTTGGCTTATAAACCAAGAGCTACTTCTTAAAAAAGATGATTCTGATGTTCTTTTTTACGCCTTGTATCTCTAATAGACCTAGGGATAAACACACAAATTGCTTGTTTGATGATTCCAGAAGGGGGGGGTGGGTGTGAGGGGGGCGTTATGTAAGGATGTATTTAGCTTGCATGTTCTGTTAGGGTTTGCAATTAAAGCAGATTAAGAGAAAGATGAAGGTAGGAAATGTGGGAACAACTGTTAGAGATAATAATGAATGTAAAAGAAAACAATGGACAGGAAAAAACGTTATGGCAGGTGTGTGATAGTGCTTGCTAGGGAGTCATGGCTTCTGGTTAAATGGCTTAAAATCAAGCTGTGGCTTGGAAGGCCCTGTGGAAGTTAAGGTAGGTGCTGGATAAATATTGCCTACATTACATAATGCTAATCAGACTGCACACTTCATAAAGCTCCTGGCTCCAGTATAAACAGCCATAATAGTAGATGTAACGAAGTATCCTCCTAGGAGGAGATGGATATGGAGAAGAGCAGGATCAACTCTCTGGCTTGTAATACCTGCAGAGAATTTTGTCACTGAGCAATTTTGTAAACACTTGTAAAACTTGAGGAAATTCCCAGACAAAAACTTGACAACCTGCTGTGAAAGCTGAATTCATGTTAGCCAGACTTCTTCTGGGTGGCATTTTTTTCTCTCAAATGTGACCCTGGAAGTTCCAAGTGCAGGTTCAGTTTTGTCTTGTTAATCGAAAAGTCTGCATATGGAAAAACTACATTCAGAGAAACCTTAACTCTACCCCTTGGTTGGCACACATTTAGAGGGAAGAAAAAAAAAGTCCAGTAACTTGGATGCAGCTTCTATCTCTCTGTCAAATTATCAACTACAAAAGCTTTTACCATCTTGAATTGTATAACAGTGCAAGCTTCTCTTAACAGCCTTGTGTCATGATGGAGGAACAGTTTTTAACAGCAGCATCCATAGCAGATAGATGCCAACTGCTTCTTCGTGTTCAAAGAGTCTGTATGTTACCAAATACGTTTCTGATCATTATAGGAGCAGATGGGTCCAAACCCCTAGATAAAACATTTTGCATCACATCAGTAAGGTAGAAATGATGAAAAACCCATTAGACCGGTGAAATACCACATTTGATATCCAGAGTATTTTTGTGAGACCCACTAGGAAAGCAGCACTGTTACTCTCAGCATTTTGTATTCTAAATACTTGAGTGTCTTCTCAGAAAATGGGAACAGAGTTAAGTGGGTTTGGTCATAACTGCTTTTGCAGACTTTGCAGTACATGGAATTATCTTTTATTATGAAGATGAACCTAAAGGTGGGATTTCCAGGTTTTCCAAGCTTTTTTTGACCAAAATAAATCATAGATGAACAAAGTGGGTTTTGTCTGGGAATTATTATTCCTGTCCCCTTCAGATTGCTGTCGGAAAATTTCCAAAGTGCTGCCCTGTCTCCCTTGTAAGCCTAATAAATTAACTACTTTGATTCTTCCAAGACTTGTACTTGTCTGGCTGCAAAGTTTTGTTTGGTCTCTTCTGCCAGTTCTTAGCTTAAGTTTGTCCCCCTGGGACTGGAGTACTTGCAGCCAAGCACAGTGTCCCGGGTGAAGCCTCCCCAGAACCACATAGCAAGAAAACATCCCTTCTTCACTCACTGTGGAAGACTCTGTCCAGTTAGAGTTGATACATATTGGGGCTTGCCCCCATGTGACACTGTCTCTTCCCCTCGCCCCGGACCCAGGTGCCGGATGTGTTCGCTGACCTTCTACTCCAAGTCGGAGATGCAGATCCACTCCAAGTCCCACACGGAGACAAAGCCACATAAGTGTCCTCACTGCTCCAAGAGCTTCGCCAACAGCTCCTACCTGGCCCAGCACATTCGCATCCACTCAGGGGCCAAGCCCTACACGTGCAGCTACTGCCAGAAGGCCTTCCGCCAGCTCTCCCACCTGCAGCAGCACACACGGTAAGGGCCAGAGGAGGCTGGGGGCCCTCCGCATTGCATGTTGCCGTCATCCCAGCATGCTGTGAGCACCCTCAGTGGGCAAGTGCCTGGGGAGACCTTGGTGTTTTCCGCAGGCTGGTCAGGTCTTATACATGACAAACCAGCGGTAGTGGTATCTGACACAGGAGACTTGTCACTTGCTGTGCAGGGCTGGGTATGCACAGAGGTTAGCGCTGCTCACTCTAAGGGGCATCTGGAGTGATGCTTTTTGACAGAAGGTAGGGTTCGTTGTGAGTAGAGTAGAGTGGGTGTAGGAGGACTGTTCCCTGTCACCCCAGTGTAGTTCTGCCAAACGTCTCAATCCAGGCTTGCAGCCCCCCTGCTATTTCAGCCGTAGGCTTCCCACACACAGCTCTGCCAATGCCCCTCAGTCTAAACTCTATAGTTCCTCTCTCTGGATCCTCCCCCGGTGCAGACAGACCATGGTCTCTTGAATCCAAGGGGAGCACAGTTTGAGACCAAGCGAGCTCATGCCGTGTTTGGAGTTCCTCTGTGTAGCAGATAGCGTGGTGCTGTCCCACCCCCTTTGTGCCCTCATTCCATCAGCACTAGCCAGATGGCGGTCGTGTCCAACTGCTGCTGCTCCTCCTCCTCTTCGGCAGGATCCACTCCAAGCTCCACACGGCGATTGTCAAGCCGCACAAGTGTCCTCACTGCTCCAAGAGCTTCGCCAACACATCCTACCTGGCCCAGCACCTCCGCATCCACTCGGGGGCCAAGCCCTACACCTGCCGCTACTGCCAGAAGGCCTTCCGCCAGCTCTCCCACCTGCAGCAGCACACACGGTAAGGGCCAGAGGAGGCTGGGGGCCTGGCCCTGGCCCCCCCGCGCTGCCGGCATGCACCTGTGGAGCACGCGCGCCAAGCATGCGGGGGGCGGGCGGGGAATGCGGCCGGCTGCACCCTCAGAAGGAGGTGACCCACCAGAGTGGACGGAGTGGAGGCTGCGCAGGAGACACTGACCGCGTCAGGGCTGAGGTGGGCACGTTCTGTCCCTGGGGATCCTTGGTCTTGCACCGTGGGGGGCACAGAGAGAGAGCGATAGAGAGAGAGGCATTGGCGTAGGGGATTCCAGCCTGGCACCATGGGGGTTGGACTGAGTGTGTGGAAGCTTCTCCTGGCATTGCAGGGGGACAGGGACAGATGAACACTTTAGGTGATCTCAACCTGATAATGTAAAAATAAGTGTTGGAAGGTCTATCCTGAGAAGGAACAAAGCTGCTTTCTTGGTGCTGTGGAAGTGAGAGAACAGACTCCTCTTGGTCAGATGGGACTCCTGAGCTTGGAGCAGGGAGCCTGGACCTCCAAGACCCCTCCCCAACCCATTTTCAGGTGGCCCACATGCTGAGCTGGGCAGGCATTCCTAAGCTCTTGCTCCTCAGTCCTAGTCACTCTCTGACTTCTGCTTGACTGGCTATCTTCTGTAACTTCTAGCTGGATACAGGAGCTGGGCAGAGCTCTCTTTGTCCAGATAGAACAGCATCTGGAGGCAACATCCTCCCCTTCCCTGCTCTCCTGAGTGGCTGTGAGATCTGATCACAGCATCAGGCCCTGGCATTCTGCCCTGCCTGCCTGCTCACTGCCTCCTGTTTGTGCTCTTCCTCCTCAACAGTATCCACACCGGGGATCGACCCTACAAATGCGCTCACCCTGGGTGTGAAAAGGCTTTCACCCAGCTTTCCAACCTGCAGGTAAGGGGCTTGGCTTGTCCTGCTCACCAGTGGGCAATGGCAGCTGTCAAGTGGGAGAAGCTACTTGCTTGTGGTGAAGGAGATGGAGAAATTGGGGCAGCTGGGAGGAGAGTGAAAGAATGCAGAAAAGCCATTAAAGCCCTGGGCGGGGAAGAGATTCCTGGCTTTTGTAGCACTAGTGACCCAAAGAAGTCACATAAACAGTCACATCCTGTAAAATTGTAAACTTGATTTGAAAGCGGTGAGGCCTTGGTAAAATTCCTCCCATCTGTTCTGCAGAGTTTTCTAATTTAGCTGGGGCAAGACTTGCTAAATATCACACAGAATAAAATCTGGGTATCTGATTGGGTTTTTTGTTTGTTTTACAATTAAATAGAGGGCATAAGAGTAGGGACTGAGGGAAGCAGAGGTGGTGTGTCCTGCTGCAGTATCCTGGAGGAGGGGAACTGTAGGGTGTGCCAAATGGTAATGGGGTCTAAATGCCTTCGAGCAGTTAATGCAGATCCTGCCCTGAAGGGCAGTGACAGATGTGGGGACCAAATGTGTAGTGAGGCAGAGGAGGAGAGAAAAGGAAAAGACTGGGAAAGAGTTGTGTTGGAGACTGAGAAGATGGGGGTTGTGGAAAGTTAGGAGACTCTGCTCTTCAAATGCCTAGTATGCCTGAGATAAAAGGGCATCTGCGAGGAAGATGTGGTGGGTTGGAGGGAGAAGCTCTGTCTCCTATGCTAGGAGCCAGGTATACCTCCCTCAGCAGGCAGGGGCCTAGGGAGCTTGGGGCATGTCTGGAAGCGGGTGTCAGAGGTGAGACCCGCTTCAGTACTAATACTTGCTTCCTTCCCTGTGCTTGCTTTCTCTTTTCTCCACGCCGCTGCCGCACCACAGTCCCACAGACGGCAGCACAACAAAGACAAACCTTTCAAGTGCCACAACTGCCACCGTGCGTACACGGATGCTGCCTCATTGGAGGTACACCTGGCTACGCACACGGTGAAACATGCCAAGGTCTACACCTGCTCCATCTGCAGCCGGGCCTACACCTCGGTGAGTGTTTGCTGCCGTGGGGGATAGCAGAAGTGGACACGGTTCCCAGGGAGTAACTCCTCCAGATTCAATGGGAGCAGTCCCCGAGTTGTCGCATCCCTCCCCGTTGGCTTTGGCTTTTGTGAACGTTTTCCCCTCCTCATGCCATTCTTCCCATTGCAGGAGACGTACCTGATGAAGCACATGCGGAAACACAACATCCCTGACCCACAGCAGCAGGTGGTTCAGGCACAAGCCCAGGCCTCGCAGCAGCAGCAGCACTTCCAGCCGCAGGGTGGAGGGGCAGCAGGGGGCCCTTCTGGAGACACTAACCAACCCAACCCTCCCCCCCAGTGTTCCTTTGACCTGACTCCTTACAAGACTTCAGAGCATCACAAGGACATCTGCCTCACTGTCACCACCAGCACCATCCAAGTGGAGCACCTCTCCAGCTCCTAGAGAGACCTCAACCCAGGGAGCAGAAAGCCTCTTGTGCATAGCCTGCGCCCAGGGGCACTGCTTGTGCAGTGGCCCTCCTTGTGCAACAGTCTCCGGCCTCTCCTCCTGCAACAGCCTCTTCTGGCCGTGTAACCCTGTTCATGGCAGCCCCTTGAACAACAGCCTGCCTCAAGGGGGTGCTCCTTCTGTGCAACAGCCTGCCTGGTAGGAGGATGCTTCCTTGTGCAAGAGCCCCTTTCCTGTGCTGGGATCACTTCCTCATGCAAGACCCCCTCCTTTCAAACCCAAAGAAAGGCCCCCATTTTGCCTTCTCTCTCACTGTAGGATGCGTATGAAGGGGGGTACGTGTTGAGACATGCATGGTGGATGGGATGGAGAGACAGTCCTTGTACATACAGGGGCTCGGACACATGTTTTCAGCAGGCCACAGAAGAATGTGGCAGGGTTCACAGCTGGATGGGGTTCTTTGAGGATTTCCTTGAGTGTCTAAGAGAGAAATATCCATTCCTGTCCCTCCTGCTTGTGAAAGGGAGGAGGGGTCGCTTGTCCTGCCCCAAGGACTGGATGGGAGAAACCTTCTCCCCAGTGGAAGGT
Source organism: Phalacrocorax aristotelis (assembly GCF_949628215.1). Lineage (NCBI taxonomy): Eukaryota > Metazoa > Chordata > Aves > Suliformes > Phalacrocoracidae > Phalacrocorax > Phalacrocorax aristotelis. The sequence continues at coordinate 132,554,213 of NC_134276.1, read as the reverse complement.
GAGACCAGTGCCCCGGGAGAGGTGAGGAATGTTCACTGGGCTGGACAGGTGCCTACACTGCCTGAGGGCTGTAGAGTATTGCACTCTTTCTCCTCTTCTGGTGGAGAGCAAAAGAGAGGAGTCTGTCTGAACTGGCTGCTGCCTCTCTCTCCCAGCTGTTGGAGCAGCACGATGGCCAAGGCCCTGTAGGAATGTGGGTTCCTGCTCATTGCTCTTCCTGCCCATTGTGGATGGTGTCCTAGCAGCTTGTACTCCTCCTCCTCTCCCTCCTGCTTCCCCCCCACCTCCTCAGAAAAGCCTGCAGGCATCAACAACAAACCAAAAAGCAACTGGAGGGCGGGTAAGAGACTGCCAAAATAATCGTCACCCTTCTCTCTACTCCCTATCCTGAAAGGCGTAAAGACAGCAGTTCTGACTCTCACATGGCTGTCCTGCCCCCAGTGTCCGAAAGGGAAGGAGGAGGAGAAATAGACCAGTCTTTTCAAGGAGCCAGCAGGAGGCAGGGAAAGGCTAGCTTCTCCTGCACACCTCCCGTCAGAGCACTCTCCCAGGCTCCCTCTTGCCAAGACGGGCTGGACTCACATGGCAGTGGTGGCCTCTTCTGGACCCTGGTCATGGGAGAGAATCCCCAAAAGGTGGACAGTGGAGAGAAGGGGATGAAGATCCCCACAGAGAGACCAATCTAATGAGAAGGGGGAGCCAACAAGAATAAACTGAAGGCCCCTTGAATTTATATATATATATATATATAAATATCTATTCCCCACCCCTGGCCCGCTCTGTCCTTGCTGTAACTGTTTCTATCTCTGTGTTTATAAAACGCATTATCCTGGCGAATTTTTATTTTCAATCTTTGTTTGTTTTTCCCTTTCTCTTCGTCTTCAATTCTCCTTCCCTTTTGTTTTTTATTGGTCCACATGACTACTAGTCTTGTGTGTCACTTGTTAGTTTCTTTGGATCATGGAGGCTGACTCGGAAGAGAATGAGAAGGCAAGGGAAAAAGCATGTGTTGTTGGGATTTAAAATCAATTGCCCACCCAAAGCCTATAGAATCCCAGACTTCTGTATGAACAACCAATAGGGGCTTCTTTTTTTTTTTTTAACCACCTTGTATAGAAATAAATGGTGTAAAAGGCTCCTTGAAGGTGCTGCTGCAAGCACCCTGCCCCTGTGATGTGTGTTCCTTCCCCCTGCACCAGAGCACTGCATGACCATCTTGCTGCTGTGAGTCTCGAGCGACTGTGCGGGTGGACGCGAGGGTAACACATCTCTGCCTTTGGGCAGCCTTGCGGTTCACACAAGGAAAGCAAGGAGCTCTGCCGTCCGTGCTCTGCACCTGTGGAGCCTGTGGCAGAACCCTTTTTCTCTGCATTTAGTCACCAGGGTTGGCTGCAGACAGTTGGAGTGTTCTGTAGATCCATAGGTTAGGCTAGAAGAAGCTGTCTGATCTGACTCCTGAATTTCACAGGTGACATTTCAACCCATTTATCCTGTATTGAGCCCCAAGAATTAATGTGTATTTGAAGTATGTGCTGACAAAATTGATTTTGAGGCACTGGGACACAATCTCTTCCATTGGTAGCCTGCTGTAAGGGCTTCATGTTCTCACTGTTTAAATATTTAAACCCGATTTCTCCTTTGAATCTGTTTGACTTTGGATTCCAGTTGCTGGTTCTGGATACGTCCATCCCACTGATTCAGAGAGCCTTAGAGCATAGCGGGGCTTTTTCCCGTGGACTGGTATTTAAACACTGTAATATCCCTTCTCAGTCCACCTTTTGACATGCTGAATAGATGGAACTCCTAAAATCTTCCTCTGTAAAGGATTTCCTCCAGCGCGTGAATTATTCTTGTCTTTTCTTTCTACATCTTGTCAAATTTTTCAGTATCTTGTAAACATGTTCTTTTTTGAATTGAGTGTTCAAGCCCCAGTGCCATGGACAAGGTCCCCCTGCCCTTTGCCTTAAGTCTGCAGAGGATTGTGTTTGCCCTTTTCTCGCAGCATTATAAGGGAGCTCACATTAGCTGCTTGTCTGGTGTGACCCGAGATCATCCAAAGTCTCGGCTTTCTGTGATAGTGTTTCCCCTTTCTGCAGGTATGGTCTGAGTCTTATTTTCTAGATACTTACTGTGAGGCTGTATCGAAGTCCAGTTTGTGTGAATGAGCCTGGCTTACTGATGGTCCAGGATACTTGACGCCTTCCCACTTTGGTCACTCACAGACTGTATCAGTTGTTGTTTTTTACTTTTGGATCCAGGTTGAAAATGCTATATAGCATCTGACCTACACTAACTTGAAAAGCATCATTCAGCGTGCAACTTTTTATTAGCTTCTTTTTGAGACTTGCAGGCTAGCCATTAATCCTCTTAGTATGTGATAAGTCTTTTTGACTTATGGTGCTAGGTCAATGCCTTACAAAAATTTAAGTATGTTGCACCTATGCAGTCCCCTTTGTTAAACCAAAAGTGTAATGATGTCATCTAAGGATGAAATTAAGGTTTGGGTTTTTCTCTTTTTTCTACAAAATCTATATTTCATAAAACCTTTGGATTCTAGGTTTTCTTTTTCATTCATTAATTCTTCATCTCAACAGCTTTTCCATAAGTTTGACATTGAGTCGTTTCATTTGCCTTTTGGGAATACTGTCATGAATGTCTTAAGGTATTTCTCTCATATCCCACGTTTAATTAAAATAGGAATCAATGGGCTAGAGAGCTTGTTAGTGAACTCTTTTAGGCCTCCTATTTCTTTGCTGACTTAAAAATAGACATCCCTACTAGACGTTGTCTAATTTCCTACTTTGATACTAAGGTACTGGATAGAAGTTGCTATTTTTGTACAACTGCCACATCCTGTTTCTTTCTGAATATGGAAGTGGAAGTGTTTGTCGACTGATGTCCCATTCTGTGCCACTAGAATTTTCACCATTTTTATCTAGCACGGATCAGTACTATTAGTAAGATTTCTTGTTTATGTTTTAAGAAAGGCGTGAAAGAATCAAAATCCCTTTCCTATTACCAGTAGTTTTGCTAGCCACAAAGCCTTCCTTACCAGTTTTCTCTATTTTATAATGTCTAATTTATGTTGGTTGCTGTCTGGCCTTCCCCTTTTCCATGTGTTATGTTTCAGGTTGGATTTGGTTTTTATAATTTTTTCTTCTTGCTCACAGACTTTCTCACTGAACCCAGGATGAGCTTTACCAAAAGTTTTCCTCTTTCTTGATTGTGGAATTAGGGCTTTTTTAGCCACAGAATAAATTTTTCTTATAGAAGAGTTTCATTCACATTTTTCTGCCTTATCTCTTTTTTTCTCATGGACAACTCAGTTTTGCTCACCCTGGAAATTAGCACAGATTCAGCACAGGTTTATTACTGCTTGTGACTCTCCTCTATATGTCCATATTCCATATAAATAGGACAAAATTGCCAGTTTCATAGAATCATAGGATGGCTTGGGTTGGAAGGAACCTTTAGAGGTCATCTAGTCCAATCCCCCTGCAGTGAGCAGGGACATCTTGAACTAGGTCAGGTTGCTTAGAGACCTGCTCAAGTTATTATCTTGTCTTGTATGCATCACCTTGAAGTCTGAAAAGTTGACTTGTTTTGGGTGCAGTGTCTTGTATTAAGAAACGTACAGTTTTAAAAGTTGGAAAGATCTTCTACCAACTGGTTGAATTTCCTGGGAAATACCTCACAAGTTAAAATTCCTTGCAGTGGTTTTTCATTTTATGTTTCAAGGTGCTTGAAATCGCCTTTCCTGGTCCCTGGTTGGATCTGTTGTGTTCTAATGTCTGTTATCCTTCCCCTTCGTGGAATCTATTACCTAGCATGGGGATCCATATGTATTTAAGGCTGTACAATTCCTGTGCTATCAGTTATTTCAAAGGTATTATTGCTTGTGTTTTTGCAGTTTGACACTAGTCCTATAGCTTTTACTGTCACTAAGAAAGAAACTAATGATTTTTGACTAAGGGACTTGCCCATCAAGTTTCAGAAATGACACTTTATTCCAGGTGTTTTTTCTTTTCTCATCATTGAGGATTTCTTATTTCTCTGTTTACCCGGAGTCCTATTGCTGGTGTAGAAATAACTGAGGACACCTTACTCTTGCTATATTTGTCACTTATTTGAGTTTGGATTAGGTCTTCCTCTTTGGATTCCCGAGGCTGTTTAACATATTCAAGGTGCTTCAGGCTGTTTAAAAAGTGTAGGTGCTACCTGTGGGATGCAAAATGTAACATCTATACAAAATTCTTGCCTCTTGAGATGATGCCTCAGGTTCCACAGTCTGCAGCTTTTCAGCTTTGTGCAGTCAAGCACACAATAATTCTTTAACTCCCACTCACAAAAGTGGAAGATTCTTTTAACAAGATCCCATGGTCCTTCCTCTTCAGCTCCCTGAATCCTTTGACCCTGCATTTTCTTTGTGATGCCAGTCCATTTGTTTCTGTACACCTGTACCCAGGAAGAACTTGACAATGACTCTGGAGCTCTGTATTAGGTTGCACCTTGTATCTTTGCTGGAAGGTGGTAGCACTTTTTCTTCTTGTCCTTTAATGAAATCAGTTGTCTGTTCTTAGCTGGATTTTGCAATTTATCATTGCTTTAAAAGGAAACATCATGTAGGCTGGAAATCATTTAGAAAAGTCACCCACAAACAGTAACTGAATCTCAACTGTGACTAATGATAGTATTGTTGGTCTATAATTCAGTTAAATCTTTCTCAAAGATTTAAGACTTTCATAATTTAAAGCCATATGGTTAATCAACCTTGTCCCTTATTAGAGTTTTTTGATGGTTATCACTGCCATTAAAACTGCCATTCTATTTCACTACTTTTTTTTTAATCCATAGGTTCTTGTTACACCTTTGTTCAGTACACATTCAGTACAAAGTCTTCTGCTATAAGAAGTCTTTTTTCTTTTGTCATGAATTACAGACCATGATCAAGACACTGTATTCATCTTTCCAAATGGCTAAATTAAATTGAGCTGGTTTAGGTGTCTCACATTAAGGCTTGACTCCATCGTATAGTACTTACCTATTGCCTTTCTTTTTCCCTTACGAATGACCAGTCTGTGTAGCGTTTAGTTCTAAGTCTTGCTATATTAGGCCTAGACAGTTATCTTGAGCCACCAAACTTGCACTGCCATAAAAGGATATGCAGTTCTTTTAATGAGATCTTTTTCTATAAATTAAAACAAATAGCATTATGTTTCTTTTCTTAGCTGAGTGCAACCCCTATCAATTACACTGTGATTTTACCAAATCAGTGTTAGGTTAACTGGCTTACAGCAACCTGGATGATCCCATTTACTTTTCAAATACTTTTTAAGTAAAAGTATTTGCTGGTCTTCTGGAACACATTCAGAGCTCCAAAGTTGTTTGGAAAATAAAACCCATTGCTTCCATCTGCTTGCCAACTAATTCTTTTAAAATTATTGTGAGTTTCTAGCTATGCAACTTCTAGGATGTTTTATTTAATGGGTAGAACCAAACATCTTCCTAAATCTCATTGGCAATAGGTAATATTTCATTACTACACAGATGTCTACATCATCCAACTTTCTTCCTAATATAGAATATAATTATGAGATTCTGCCTGTCTTCTATATTTTTATTATTTTATCATCTTTATATCAACTAAAGGATATATATAATGTTTAGGATTTTCTTCTAATATTTTGCAGGTAATGTACCTGAAAGCTGCCCAAGTTTACTAGTGCAGTTTCAGAACATAGAATGAAATTGCTCTGTACATTTCCTTAACTACAAGATAGGTACCTGTTCAATCGTCATTTTAGGTACAACAGATTAAATTTGTGTGCATGGTTTCTTGTTTCTGTATAGTAGAACACCAAAGTACTAGAAAGATGTAGTAACTTGGTCCAACAAACATTTCGATTTCATGTAGTGTCTATGTAATGAATGAAAAAAAAACCTGCAAGAAAAGAAATCATGACACCAAAGAACTAGAGTCTATGCCTAGTTTTGCTACGAACTTAGGATATGTTTTTGGAACACGGACACAGCTATAATCTGGGGCCTGTGGCATCCTCTTTTCATTTGTAAAGCTGATTAACCACCTTGGGGGCAAGTGCTGCAGATCAATTTTTTGATATTTGTCAGAATGAAGTGTGGGTACATCCAGTCTTTCCTGAAGAGAAGGAAATGGAGAGCAGGGACCTCTGAACTGAGAATGTTAAAAGAGTGAGAAGAGCTGAAACTGTACCTCTACAGCAAAAAGGGAACCAGACAAGACTCTGAAGTTGTAGGCCTCATGCTGTGGGGTATGCATAAAGATCCCTCTCAAGCACTGGCCTTCACCTTGTGGTACTTGGACAACATTTAAGAGGTCTGTAAGGTAACTGAAAAGCTGGAGGCTTACATTTGGTGTGCAGATGTTTACATTTCCAAGGGAAAATACAAAGGCATCTGTAGACAAATAAAGGTTGAGAACCACTATGCTAGACTAATTCAGTAGGCTGTTTAGCTTCCCTTTGCGAGACACCTAGGCCTTCTGGGTAGTACATGCACTCATCAGCCAGGTCCTTCATCTAATGAGGAGGTATTTACCAGCTTAATAGGATGTAACTGGAGTAGCAGACTCTGGGGTGGAGGATAGTATGTGATAACCATTGGGGTTAGCACACGTGGCTTTGTTACCACAGTACTTGCCCGAGTATCAGTATATGAGGCTGGGTGGGGGGGTAGACATAAATAGTCATGTACCTCCAGAGCACATTCTAGCTGGGGAAGCATCTTGCTGTGAAATCATCTGTGCCCATGCTAGGACTTTCACTTACAGAAGTGTTTAAAAAATATCACACCTCTCACCAAATAACTACTGTGGTAACACTCTGTCTGCGGGTGAGGATGCTTCTGAAACCCTGAGAGAGATGCACTTCTCCATGAACCTCTGTGCCTCAACTTTCTAAAGAACGCAAAAATAGAGACAGCAAACTTCTGGATTCAGAGCTCAGGAACTAGTTTTTGCTGGATTGGAAAAGTTTCTAGTGCCATGAGACCACACAGGTACACAAAACTGCCTCTCCCCTTTATTTTCCAACTTCACAGTGGCAGTTGATGAAGTTAAACCTACATTTGTACACTTTACTAAGGCTTACTGTTTAGATTTTAAGCCAATGTCTCCTCCCTGTCTTTTATATTAGCAGTGGCAACAAGCCCAGAGGGAGCTTGTCTTTCCATGTCAGTGGTCTAGTATTTTGACATCTCCCCTAGCCTTGGCTTGGAGAACAAGATGGTATTCCCAGGTGGTCTCTTAATCAAATTGGCAGTGTCTAAAAATGCCTGTTTCTTAACATCAGCTCCATTTAGCCTAGTAGCTCCAAGCAGGATGCATTTGGGAGATTCTGGTTTAGTACCAGTACAGGGTATAGGGAGCAGATTTTTTTTTTTAATGTAACAGCCACATCCTTCTCCTTAATTAAGAGTGTAAGGCAATTTATAAAGAATTTTGAAGTACTTCAGAAGCAAAAGTGAGGCTTAACAACAATGTTCAGCTAACTGAAGCCAGCTGTTTCACATGGGAACTGAAAAGAATAAGAAATGTGTTTTGAATAATTAAAAATATAATAAATTATTATAGGAGTAGGCCTGGAAAACACTTCATCTTCAGAACATAATGAATCTCTGAATTAACCAAATAGTGTAACAGCAATATGGTTGACAGTTTAAACGGCTGCAGTTCATTTTTGTAACAGCCTCTCAGTCTTGCATTGCAGGCTGCTGGAAGATTTAATCCTGGTATATCCATATAAATAAAGGCATGGTGCCTTGGAAGATCTTTGGGAGGAAAAAGAAGAAATAAGTCTGGTCAATTCTCCTCATGGTCAGAATCTAGCAGCAAGTAGCCCTGAGCAATATCTGTCATTATACAGTCTATTGGGAACAAACAGAATGACATAGGTGAGCGGGCAGAAGGTGGCAGATGAAACATAACATTTGCCAAAGGCAGTGCCTCAGCAGTATAGGATGCTAAATGAATGCTGACCTCTTAAAGCAACAATCTTGAATATCATAGACTCTAAGGACCAAAAGAAGTAAGATAATTTTATCTCGGTTCATTTGTCATCAGGAGTGACCTCACCTTCTTGACCTAGCACGATACCATACCATGTCATATGCAATCACTAGCAAAGGACCATATGGGGAATAGTTCCTGAACTCTGTAGCAAGAGGATCTTTAACCTATAAGTGATTTGCAGTATGTGGTCATGAAAGTGGGTCTGGCAAGATGGAGAAGTGTCCTAACTTCATTTCATTGCTTTTTTGGTTTGTTAGGTATGTTTGTACCACAATCATTTTACAGCAAAGATGGTCTCTGTTTATAATGTAGCAGCAGCAGCTACTTGTTGCTAATGAATTATATGGTGAATGAAAAGATATGAGCGCCGTAACAAACAGCACTTCCTCACCCAGGTTACCCGGTGGGAGGGCCCAGCCAGGCCGCTGAAAATTATTTGGAGGCAGGAGAGACCTCCGTAGCCTCCAAAAGACGAAGCCCGTTTCTTTTAGCACGGAGATCAAGGCAGCAGGTATTTACGCGCCCGGCAGCTCAGGGCAGTCCCACCAAGGCAGCCGCGGGCCTGCTCTCCCCGGTGCAGCGCCATCCCTCCCCACCCCCCCTTCCTCCACCCTGCAACCGGCAGAGGCGCGGCCCCGGCGGATCCCGCAGAGCGCCCTCCCTCTGCCACCCCCGGCGGGGCCCCGGGGCGGGCAGGAGCGGCCCCACCCGGCGCCCTTCCCCGCCTCTGGGGACGGGCGCAGCTCCGCAGAGCCCAAAATGGCGGCAACAGCAGAGCGGAAACGCCCGGGAAGGCGGGCGGAAGTGGCTTCCGCAACGGGGCAGCGCTGCTTCCGGGTGGGCGGGGGGCTCCGGCGTCCGGCTGCCGCCGGAAGTGCCCGTGTGTGTGGGGCCCAAGATGGCGGCGGGGATGTACCTGGAGCACTACCTGGATAGTAAGACCCGCCGGGGGCGGGGCTGAGGACCGCGGCTGGGGCCGCCCTGGCGGGAGGCCCTGCGGGCACGGACGGGCCGCGGTTCGGGGCGGGGCCGGGACCCGCGGGGTTCGAGCTCTGCCCGGCGGCTGGCCGGTCCCCGCGGCCGGCTCCGAGCCTCCGGGCTGCTCCTAGCCCGTCCGTGAGGGCCGCCGCCCGGTCCTGGGGCCGGGTGGCCAGGCCCCCTCCGCCGCCCGCCGCGTAGAGTCGTCTCGGGGCCGCTTAGAAACGGCGGCAGCAGCGCCGGCGGGCCGTGCCTCCGCTGTGGGGCAGGGCTTGGCGGGTGCTCCTGCGAGAGCCCGGCCCGCTGCGGCCCGTGGGCGCCGTGCTGGCACCGGCGGCGAGCTTTTTGTTCGTCGCCGGGGCGGGGAAGGAGCCCAGCGCTGCTCCGGCCGCCATTCGGGAGCGGCAGCTGGGCTGGCATTGGGTTTCCTGGGATAAACTGCAGGGCTGGTGAAATAAAACCGGAGAGAATTTCTGTGTCTGTAGGGAGGTAGTTTCGACAGATTCCTTCGCTGTCGTTTTAAAAGTGTGGTCCTGTTTTGCTGGTCGAAGAAGTGCTCTGTAAATACTAAAGGAGTTGGTGACGTTATTTGAGCCCTCCTGTGATATCATCCTACCTTAAGGTGCCTGTAACTTTGTCAAACTCGGACCTTTGGGGAGTAAGACCTTGAATGCATGTTTTAACCCTGTGTTCCTAGGCAGTAGACTAATCAGGAGTTTTTGAAGGACTGTGCTAATGGGTTAAGATTTAGTAACCTGTTCTTTGATTAATGCTGTTTTCACACTTTCTTTCTGATCTGGTGTCAAGACTAGAAACGGCAGACCATGGCGATGGGGTGGTGCATTTAAAGCATGGTAGTACTGGCAATGTGTCTTAACTTGGCTATACCTGGCCAAGTTAAATCTCTTGACATCTGCACATGCTTGGAAACATTGGAGCTTGGTTCTTCAGAAATTTCACTACTAGGTTTCCTCCAGCTCAGCTAATATGGTGTTGATGTGGAGATAAAAGATCTTATGCCTGTGTCTGCAGTGCTCATTTTGTCATTAGGAAAGGAAATCTCTTGTGAATCAAACTAAGAAAGTTCAAGAACCATAATAAATTTCAGCAAAAGCTGAAAAGAAGCTGGAAGTGAGCCGGCAACGATCTAGGAGCTGTGAGGAAGGAGGGTGTAAATGCCAGGAAGAAGAGTTGGATGAGGAGGTAGATTGTTAAAGAGGAGCAAGAATTACTGCGTAAAGATGTATGTTCTTCTGCTCTTATTCTGATGTGGAAGGTGGCAGTTGGCTGAGGCTCCTCAACAAAGATGGCCAGGAGTTGGAGAACGGGGGCTAGACAAGAGGGGAAAGATGCGGGTAGACAAGGAGTAAGCTCCTGGGGAGGATGCAGGGTTTTCCTACTGGGAGAGCACAAATGTATTTTGAGTAAGAGCTGCAATATGAAGATAAAGGAGTGAAAGACGGGTTTGCAGGTGTTAGGCAGGGATGAGAAGGATGAAGCGCTGGGTGTGGAGAGGCCTGGAAGATACCAAGTCAGAGAGAAAGGAAGCTGTAGAAGAGCTTGGTGGCTAGAGAGTGCTTCCACCAAAGTCAAATACTTCTGGATCTTGTCGCTGTCAGCTAAAATTAATGAACCCCCTGGAAACTCCTCTGTTCCCCTCTAGTAGAAGCATGCAGAGAAAATTACAAACTTGTATTTCTGCTCTCAGCTGAGATGTGTGGTCCTGTAATTGAACTGGAGATTCTCATCCTGTTGAAGGTGGATATTTATCTGGTGGTGTATACTCATTTTTAAGATGTCTTGATAAAAAAAAAAAAAAGTAACATGTACAATCTAAAAGTACTTTAAAAAAATCCTGGCTACAAAGATGTTAGGAAGAACAAAGCAATCTTTGCTGCAATGGTTTAGCCTTTTTTTGCATGCTCTTAGAGCTCTTAAGGTCTTTTTCAGTTTCATCTGGTGTCCTGTATGCAACATTACTTCCCTTTGTTACCCAATTATAAGACAGTTGCTGTGCTTAATCTAGAACTTCTTTCAGAAAAATACATCGTATGAATTATAAAGCTTACAGTCAAAGAGCATCCATCTCAGTTAGTTTGCAGGTAGGCTTTCTTGTCATGGTTTTGTGACTTTGGTCTGTAATTAATTTTCACAGTTCCAATATTTAGTCATTGCACCTATAACGCCTTTTATCTGCCACTGAAGTGTCCCCTTATGGAAAGTTTCTTCCCTGGGTAGATTGGAATTGATGAAATCTTAACCTTCTTTCTGGTAACTTAGAAAAAAAATGCTTGTGGTAACATATTTTTCAGTTTTCTAATTAGCCATCATATTCTTCGAGCCTGCTCAAATCTTTTGACATCCTACTTGAACTTCTGACTCTCTGAAAATGCATACAGTCCTTCATGGTACTAACTAAAGAAGTCAGGTTATTGTTGTTCTGTTGGGCATGCCCCTGTCCCTGTTCATCATTGTGTTTCAGCTGGGAGCCCATATTCAGGTAACTATTTACCATGATATTGGCATGACATAGTCTTTTTGTTTCTTAGAAATACAGTCCAGCGTGCTTTATCCATCAGTTATATTGCTCATTCCTAAATGTATTATCCTCTGTAAAACTTGATGGAAAGTATCTGTTTGCAGCCAGGCTGTCTCCTGCTGTCCCAGTGGTCTGTTCCTTCCATTCTCTTTCTTCCACTCTGTATCTCACTTCCAAATAACTTTTCTTTTGTGGGATCAAGAACTGCTTTGTGTGTGTTTTGCATGGGTGGTGCAGCCACTGCCAATAGCTTTCTGTAACACATTCTAAAGCCTTATGTAGCTATTTAAAGTACTTTTAATATATCTTATGTTTGTTTTTTCTTATTCTAGCTTGTTATGCAAGATACTTTCTGATGCTACATCGAGTATTTGATGCAAGTTATAATTTAATCACTTAAAAAATTATTTCTACTAATGAAGTGTATATTCTTACCAAAAAAGGTCCAGTCAGGAAAGTTTGTTTTAACACTTAATCTACATTTTCCTGCTCATCTAATTCTTTGAGATGATCTCAGATCAGCTATTCCATTTCTTTTCATGCCTGCCTGCCAGCATTCAGTTTTTCCCTCGCTCCTTCTTCCCCCCCCCATTTTTTTCCTACATTATTTCAGTATTTTAAAAACCTTCAGTTTTAAAGTAGTTCACTAATGTTCAAAAAATTCCTGAAAGTTATACAAATAAATAGTCCAGAACCTTTGGTCAGCTTTTTAAAAAATGTCTAATATTTACATTTACTTCTTGGAATTGAATTCTTTTAATATTACAGAGGTAACGCAAACACAGTTTTCAGCTGAATTTTTTTTTCCTCCCACAGAGTTTCTCTTTCATATGGTTTACTGGTTGGATCTGCTCAGGGAATGAATGAGGAGTGTGTGATGAAAGAGGGCAGTTGTTTGTAGGACCTCCTGAAGTCCTTGAAGAATGGAAGGTGTATAATGTATTAAGTGAAAGTTGTAGGAAGAAAAAAGGTGACCTCATGTTTGAGGCAGATGAATACCACCCTGACAAAGTGTGTTTGATGTTTGTGTTTATTTTGGGGGTCATGCTTTTTACAGGTTCTTGCATAGATTGTGGTTCCCTCAAATTATGAGTGAAAATTTGTAGTCAGAGGAACAGATGTGCAGAATGCTCAAAGCCTCAGTTGAAGTCTGCTTTGAACAGATAATTCTGAAAAGTCAGGCTATGTAGCATTTTTAGATGTTTCAAGAGGTGTGTTTGTAATTAACTGGCCTCCTTGGCCTTAATCTCTTTGCCTCAGTAAATCTCTTGACCTCCAGTTTATTGGTAAGGGAAGTGGGCTACTCCACAGCAGCGTGGTGAAAAAGCATTCTAATGTCACAAAAATGAACACCTTGAAAAGCTGATTACCAAGGCAGTTTTCAGATTGAGGTTTGGATTGTGTATGTGCAACTCTGTATTGACCAAAGAGAATAAAATAGAACTTTGAATCACTGCTCAGTCACTGGGAACGAGAAATGCCTTGTATAAAAACCTCATGCAGTTAGGTAATTAAAAAATATATGTTGAAGTGCACGAGCAGTCTGACAAAGCTGTGCATACAACCACAGTTGTTTCAGTTCATAAATTTTTAGTCCTCTGCTTTGGACATCTAAAGTTCTTTTCAAGGAGATTTTTGTGGAATAGCCAAGTCAACAACAGTTCTCTTAGTAAAAGGTGTCTGGCAGTTTCTTAGGTCTGGTATTTCAGTAGCTTTCAAGTCCTTGCTGTAATTTGAAACTGGGTTTAGACCTAGGATTAGACATGCCATTGTCTTTGCTCTAAGCTGTTAACTGCAAAGCATATCTGTCTGAAAAGTGTTATGCTCCTAGCAGATGTTTTTGCAGCAGAAAAACGCGCGTATTCCTTCAGTGCTGAACATCCTGACAGAGGAACTCCATGTCTTGTCTGTTCTGATGACCTTCCTTCCTTCATCCTACCGAAGCTGCCCCTTCAATGACTATACTGAGCTAAAGGATTTAGGCAAGGAGAAGAGCAATGTTTCTTGTTCCAGTTCTCTTCCTCCCAAGTGTTTTCCTTTGAGCATGGTTCTTTCCTCAGTTCTCTTTCGTGGCTGAAGGTAAGCAGGAAAAGATTTCCATTTCTTCAAATGTCCTAAACCATTTTATGCCTGCTTCTGTGGGGAGAAAAGCAAGATACTGAAGTGCTTTTCCTCAAGCCAAAAAAGCAGTGCAACTTTAGTAGGGGAAAAACTATGGGTGTAAAGGGGTTAGAGATGTAGAAAGGAATGGAGGAAGAATAAGAAGGAAGAAAGCATAATGTTTTGTGATGAGAAGATTGAATGTGCATGAAGACTCATTAGAGGAGTTTGTGCTTGCTCAGACTTGAGTTACTGTACTTGGCTCAGTATTTGCTTTCGTTATGGGTTAGAGATACTGAAGTGGAGGCTTTGAGGGGGAGAAAGGAAGGGTGACGAATACAGATTTTCCAGAAGATGAGATGCAAACACTGAGTGTTCCTCATGTTTGGAATTTTCAAGAGGATCGCAGAGCTTCTTTGTAACAGGTATCATTGAAGTACACATATTCAGAAAACAGTCCCAAATAGTTTTCTACAAGTCTCTATTTATATGTCAATGTGCCATGAGTATAGGGATTATCTTTATAGTAAAGGGAACTGCTGTGCAGCCACATGTATTTTCTACCATCACTGCTTCCTTGTTTGCCTACCTAGTGGGTATCAGAATAAAGTGAGTGTACTTAGTGACAACATACAAGTTTTATGACACCAGACCCAATGCATGTACCTCTCCTCAACTGTCTGCTGCCTGAGTCTGTTACGAAATGACCTCTCTGCTCACCTACCTATGCTTCACTGCTGAGTGTATGTCTGCCCAGTAGTTCAGATAGCTGAGGTCAATGGAAGGGGTTATGTTTGTGGGTGTCCTTTCTGAAGCAATCAAACAGCACATTCTCTGCTGGTTCCAACCATCACTGCCCACCAGTGATGTGTTCCTGCCTGGACTGATGAGGCTGCCTCTTAATTTGCCTTGCTGAATGCGGAGCATGCATTGTTCCAGTTAGGAATTGTGTGCCGGACTGGAAGGAAGTTCAGATTTTCATATGGTTGAACTGGTCTGTTGTTGAATAAATGTCAGCATAAAATATTTGTAAGGAATCATAACAAAACAATGAAAAATGTTTCCATCTTACCCCCAACCTCTGAGGAACAAGATTCTGCCAACATTTGGTCAAAATTAGACCTAAACGCTTGGGAGAGTCATCAGCAGAGGGCTAGTAACCTCAGTGAGCTTGAAAGGTAGGAGGACGTCTCTGGCCTGTCTACTCAGATGGCTGCTTGATATTCGGTTCGTTGTCTCAGAGACCACCAGTCAGGACCTGTTCCAGGAGCAGACACTAGGACATATCTGCCCCAGTGAAGAGGATGATGGGGACAACAGACTTAGATGAGGAGACCTCAGCTGTTAAGTTAACATGGTACTGTGTAGCTGTTTTCTTTTGGGTTTTTCCCTTTTTTTTTTTATACTGATTAGGGAGGCATCAAGTTTCCTTTGCTCCTTCTATTTGCATGTCAATAGGCACATAGAGTTACACCAGCTCGGGGCTTGTCAATACTAGAAAACTTATGCCAGCATAAGCACAGAGCAACAGGTGCAGCATATACCCTCTTGAAAGTCATCTTCTTTCTCCTACAACTGACATGGGAATGTCCTTTCATTCTTTGATAGCATTATCCAACTCAGTAAAATTGGATTATTCTTTCATAATAGCTACCTACATCTGTCTGGATTTTTCTCTGTATAGCCTCATCACATGAGAGTATGATGTGTATTGTCAGCTTGCTACTCTTAGAGGACATGGGTGTGATGTCAGAACTTGCTGTAGGTTAGCCTTTGATTCTTTCCCAGTCCTGGCTGTGTTCCAAATTCCCCAGCAGTTCTTTTATCTCTCACTTTACCTACCATCATTACTTCTATCCCCTTCCCAATGTAGCATGTAGCCATACCCTCCCATTCTTGCCTCTAAAGTTTCTCACATCATACCTCACATATGCAAATCTCTTAATAAATTGTTTCTACATCCAGTACTGTTTTAATGTAGTGAAAGATGCCTTTGACCTTAATGAGACATCGGATTAGTTGCATCTGCGATGCAGCACACATGATCTATGGAAAATTACAAAAGATCTTAGGCAGGGGAGAGGATTTGGTGATTCATAGGCATCATTTGTTTCTGTGTGAGAGCTGCTGGCACAGCACACTCTAAGCTAATACATTTATTATTGTTAATGACCAGTTTATTTAGAATTGATTTTGTTGTTGACTGGTATTTTTATCAGAGGTGATAGAAGATGGCTTTACAAGCCAAAGTATCCTGCATTTTTTCTGCATTTCTTCACTTACCCAACAGCAAATCTGATGTGACCATTTTGGCAAACAGCCCTGCAATCTCATTGGTGGTGGTCCCTGCCTTTGGAGATCTGTGACAGGCTGGAAATGCCTGGAGTGGTATAAGTCTTATCTGACATGTCAGTCTTCCAAGTCCTCCAAGCTTCTGAAATCAAGTTTCATCTTTAACACAGCAATAAAGATCGCTTTTCTGAGACTTAACAATATTGCCTGCTATCTTGGCTGTGGATGCTGTAGCACTGAACTAACGTAATAAGAAAAAGACAAAAAGAACCCCTCCCTCCCTGAGGAAAGGGTCCACTCTTTGGGGGAGTATTAGGTTTCTGTGACTGTTATATTGGCTGCCGTTGCTGACTGATACCTGTTTCTTTGGACAGTGCCTGAAGTACATGCGCCTGTGTGGGCTAGTGTGCAGCTCACTGGCCCAGAGTTTGGGGTATATGACACGGCCACAGGATTCTTGGGTGCCTGTAGCTAAGTTAGTCTGCCATGCACCTGAGTACCCTGTTTGTAAAATCATAGGTAGTGTTATCTCTTACAGAGCTGTTCTGAGGATAATGTTACAGGTTAAGATGCATGTACTGCAGTAGGGCTGAGCCATAAATTAATAGAGAGAAAGGTTTATGTTATGATCATGCGCTAGTTTCAGTGAACTGAGTGGGAGGATAAATAATTAGCTGAGAACACGGGACAGAGTAGAAGCTGCAGCTTGAAAGGCTTGTACCCTCTAAAAGGAGGGACTGAGGCATATAAAAGACATTCTTCCCCCTAATGAGGAACCAAGGAAGCTCCTGAAGATTGCTCTAAGCCAGTTGTCCTGCAGTATACTTCAAATGCTGCAAAATTATTAGAATCGTGGAGTACTGAAAAGTCCTATGGGCTTCCCTTGCAAGATCCCAGCTAATCTCCCATCTCAGGGGGCAAAGAATTTACCTTCTCATTGTGGCAGTCCCTGGCACAAGCAGGACTTCTTTAATTGCCTTTGGCAATGTGATGTTTAAAGTGTTTGCTGAAATCTGTACTGTTAATAAAGTAACCGGTGGTTATATTTCAAAATGTATTTTCCCATTTTTTAATAAATGTAATCATGCATCTGAACATCGTGGGTGAACAGACATCTCGGGAAAGGCACCATGTATTTGTATAGTGCTGGGTGCAATGGATCTCTTTTTAGGAACTTGGACATTGTCGCAGCACAAACCCATTGTTTGGCACAGTTAAAAAACATGCTATGGGAGAATGAAGCATAGTGAAAGCTATCAGGTTGTAAAGGCTTACTCTCTGTGTGTGTATGTCAGAATTAACATCTGAGTTAAGTAGCTGAAGGTTAAATATCAGTTGCTTCCACTTTACACCCCACACATCTTTTTAAAAAGAAATAAATAAAATAATAGGAGGGGAAGGAGGGTGGTGATGGATTCTGACTTTTGGAGAATGAGTGCATGGTTCTTAACGGACAAGACAGTGTGGGTATGGATGCCTGCGGAAGAATGAATGGGGGAAGGAATGACAAGGAAAGAGGAAACTAAAGGAGATGAAAGAAGAATGGGGGTAGTGAAGGGGTAAGAATTGAGGGAAGGAAGGATGCAAGTAGGTAGAGAGGCTTTCAGCTTGTGATAAGAAGTGAAAAGGAAGGGGCAGGAAAAACTCAATGAGACCTGCGCCAATGATTTTTAGGGGAATCGTACTGTGACAGGAGGGAGTGGGGCCACAGCGGGGCTGTGCGTGGCTCTGTGCAGATGGACACAGTTCCATTAATGCCAGCCCACACTTTGGGCCAAGCTGCTGGCCTCACGAGCACTTTCTTCGCTGTACATCTTCGTCATCCTCCTCTTCCTTTCTTGCTGCTATGCCATTTGTGTTGAAAGAGGCCTTCGCTTTTCTTTATTTTTCTGTCAGATTGTTGCTTGTCTGGGACAGAGAAACTGCCCTTCACTGCTGCCTTCTCTAGTGATTAAAGATGCCTGTAGGGTGGTTTTTCTTTACTATGATCCATTTCAGAATCTGAGAATTATTTGAGTACTTTACAGTATATCGTATTTAGTCATGGGAAGTTTAGGTGCCTCTTACAGTAAGAAGAAAGAAAAAGGAGAAATTCAGGAGGAAACAAACCTTTATAAATAACATGAATGATTTTAGGAAGACTGTGGGAAAGTGTGTTGTGTTAGTAGGGATGAGGAAATGGAAACTTTTTAATGGGGCTGGTTAGGGTGGTGATGTGATGAGATGTGATAGCCAGCACAGCACAGGCCAAGCAATTTCAGCAAGTGTTCTGAACTGCCATGATAAATTCTGTGATGCAGGCCATCACCTTTTGTTGTGGTTTGGTTTTTTTTCCAAAGGGTAGGCAAGAACTTTCGAGTTAAGCTAGAGATTGTAGAAAACTTCCCCATATTTAGATAAACTATATACCATACAAATAGTTTGTCACTCAGTTAAAACTTGCCCAGCTACAACTTTATCTTGTTATGCTTTTTGTTCTTGCCAAACTCTCTCTGGATCGTAATTTTGAATGTTGTACTCAGCTTGTTTGCACTTCTAGTTGACTAGATAAAGCATCCTTATAACAGTTCTGATTATTATAAAGTCACTG
This sequence comes from Phalacrocorax aristotelis, assembly GCF_949628215.1. Lineage (NCBI taxonomy): Eukaryota > Metazoa > Chordata > Aves > Suliformes > Phalacrocoracidae > Phalacrocorax > Phalacrocorax aristotelis. Next base: position 132,535,667 of record NC_134276.1, on the reverse strand, counting down.
TACTGTCAATTGTTTTGTTTTCTCCTAATTTATTGACAAATCAAATACAGAACATTGATCCAATAATAGATTTGTAGAGTGAAACATTTTGCTGGCATTTTAGGAAATCATTTTGCAGCTTTTAGCAGGGAAGGACTTCAAACGGCAGGGGTTTGGTCTCATCAGGCCCCGTGGAAACCTGCCCAGCTAATGAGCCTCTGGAAGATCATTGCTCCTGCATGCTTGACTGGTAAATGATCCCACCAATTGTGTCTGTGCTGAGCATCTGCTAGGCCCGAGCTGGATAGCGCCTCTCTCCAAGAGCTGCCAGGAGCAGAGAGCTCTGCATGTGTGGAGACAGGTAACAAGGCAGGGGAGCCACTGTCCTGACTGAGGGGCTAGCAGTAAGGGGAGGAGGCCGCAGGAAGAGAGAGTCTCTGAAGTACAGATGGTCTGGGCTGAAAAGACGAGACCAGGCACGTAGAGCCAAGGGGAGGACAGAGGCTTTCCAGATGAGGGCATGCGGTGGCGTTAGTGACAGGTGGTGGCAGATTTTTACAGTTGGGCACGGTCCCTTTCAGGTTCTGTAGCAGAAGCAAACTCCTTTCTGAGTTTCTCCTGCTGCAAAAACATTGCTGTGAAGCGTGGCTGTAACCTTTGTGGGGTTGTTCTGCCTGGAGAATAGCATCCTACTGGTTTTCATGCTGGCTCAGGTGCTCGCTCTAAAAGGTTTCTAGCCCTGCTGAGGGAAAACTGGCTGTACCCAGTGAAATTTGTGCTTTGACTGACTTTTCTTTTTAGAAGAGGAAAAGAAATTGCATTAATCATTTTTTTAAACTACAAAGTCAAGAATTTAGAAGTTGTGATCTTCCAGAATTAATAAACGCAATGTAAGTTTGACATATTATGTGCAGTGCAAGAACAGATACGGTTTTCCTCTAGAGGATACCTGTCTTGTCTTCTGCAGGAGATGCTTTGGAGAGGAATGAAAAGTAGCATGCTGCAGTATGACCCATGTTTCATTTGCTGTACAGATTGAAAGGCTTGGAGTTGAGGCTGAGGATTGCAGGAAGGAAAAAGGCATGGTCTCGAGATTCCCAGGCTGGATTTCATCTGTGCCATAAGTTCTCTTTTTAAGCAATGGTAACTTTCAGCATTGTGTCCCTGTTGTCTCCTGAGGTGCTTTTCTGAGCTGTAGGGATATAATCTGGTAGTCGGCTGCTTGAACCTTGTGTGAAGTCTGTCATGCCAAACAAATGTGGAATTATCAAGTTTAGGAATATGCAGCCAGCCTTAATTTTGCTGCTTACTAATTTTCTGAGAAATTGATTTGGTACTGTTAACTGTCTTTGAATGCAGGGTAGCAATGCCTGTGTGCTGTGTGATTATATATCTGGGTACTTAAGGGCACATACTATCTGAGAATTTCTCAGATATTTAAACCAGAAATGGCAACAGAAATCTATTGAGGCAATAGCTTGATTACTTATAAGGATTCCATATATAACTTACTATATTCTGTTTGTGCAGAAAAAATAAGTTAAAGGAGCAATGTCTGAGCACAGTGAGGCCCACAGTTGTTTTTACCTCATATAGGAATTAATTTCATGGCCTGTATGTAGTACTTGTTAAAACCTGCCTCTTGTATACAGACCTTCCCTGGTGGCTGATTGCTTTTCAGGGAAATGTCTCTACTGTAGAAAGATGTGGCAGTGAAAATAGAGACAGCTGCTGAGACTGATGTATTAGACAGTTTTGATGACGGGTAGACACACCTTCATTTACACTCTCTGTGTGTTGGAGAGTGGGTTCAGGAAGCAGACATGCTTACAATGTGTTTCTGAAGAGCTTTTCCCCCACACCTTTTTTTGTTTTTTAAACCTGCAAGAGGTTTTTTTTTTTTCATTAGGTATAAAGTTGACAACAATCAAGCCTGGACTTCAGGTTAATGCAGTGACACTAGATCTCAGTTTGATTAGACAGGCATGGAAAATGAGAATTGTTTTTATCAGCTTTGTCAGTTGACCATCTGGTGATGCCTAGGGGGTGAGTAGCATAGTGCATTGAAAATTAATTGCCTATCAACCTCACACTGCTCATTCAGAGCCCTACAAACATTTATTATTCACAATGTATAGCATTGTTCCAGGTGTTGGACAGACCACACTGAGATTACAGTGCAGAACACAGAACAAGGAACACATGACAGAGGGCTAAGACTACTGTTCACTGCTCCCCGTTCTGGCTCAGACTTGCTCTTGGGCTTGGCACCATGTCTTCTGTCCCCTATATGGAAAATTGATGCTGTTGTACTATTTTTTTCATTCATAGTTCTTGGGTGGATACTTTGCATTATAATGACTGACTTCATTACAAATTTTGGTTTTCGGCTTTCTTAATGTAGGCCTTTCTGCATGGCAGCAGTTTTGTGTTACCTAGTATGTATTATAGAACTATGCTCCTGGATTAGATATACCAAGTTTTCATAGTCTGTCTCCTTTGAGTTGACAACAAATGGAGGCACACTCATGTGTACCAGGAAAGGGTGTTGGGAATCACTGGACTGGTGTATGTGTTGTTACCAGTCAAATTAGCTTTTTTCCTGCCTTGGCATTGTGGACAGGAACCTGACTTCTCCATGCAATCCTTGTCTCTCTGCAGGTATTGAGAACCTGCCGTTTGAATTGCAGAGAAACTTCCAGCTGATGCGAGATCTGGATCAGAGGACGGAAGGTGAGGATTAGAGATGGTTTTGTTGACGAGACAAGAAATATGCAGCTTGACCAGCTTTTCTTTCTTTTGCCTTTATCATGGGGAACTCAGGGCAGGGGAGGAAGTCTGCAGCTGCTCTGATCCTTCAGTCTCTCTTGGAGGACACTACAGTGTGTGTGTATGTATGTGTATTTATGTATTTAATGGTAAACTTGTTTCAGACCTCAAGTCGGAGATCGATAAGTTGGCCACAGAGTATATCAGCAATGCAAGGACTTTGTCTTCAGAGGAAAAACTGGGGCTTCTCAAGCAAATCCAGGAAGCCTATGGGAAATGCAAGGAGTTTGGGGACGACAAGGTTCAGCTGGCTATGCAGACCTACGAGATGGTATGAAGGGAAGTGTCTAGTGCTTATCATATGAAAGACTGTACTAAAGCCCCCCAATCCATGAAGGCCCTGATCTCTCTCTCTTTAGGCCCTACCCACTCTTGCTTCTCAGCTTCTAGCGCAAGCCCCGTGCTCTCTCCTCTTTGGCCTCTTTGTCTGTGCTGTGGTAACTCCTGGTCGCTGTCGTTTTTGCAGGTTGATAAGCACATCCGGCGGCTGGACACAGACCTCGCTCGCTTTGAAGCAGACCTGAAGGAGAAGCAGATAGAGTCGAGTGATTATGACAGTTCTTCCAGCAAGGGCAAGAAGAGTGAGTACCACCACTGGGCTGCAGATTGATACAGGAGGCAGCCAAGTGACTATGGAAGTGGTGGGGATGAAGGCAGGCACTGGAGTGGTACAGATCAAAGACTGTTACGCTGGAATCTGAAGGACAGGTAAAAAGATGGTGACCTGGGCTCTTCTTGTGTGAGCATATTCAAGGCCACTAGATAAAATTAGGATGGGGTGCATGGCCCAAAGCCAATATACACTCTGAAGTAGGAGTGTATTTTAGTGCTGGAGAGGTTTTTACTATCAGGTGTCTATTTTGATGGGATGGCAGATGCAACACCTTTCTCTCTTCTTACCAGAGGGCCGAGCTCAAAAAGAGAAGAAAGCTGCCCGTGCTCGCTCTAAAGGGAAGAACTCTGATGAGGAGGCACCAAAAACTGCCCAAAAGAAATTGAAGCTTGTCCGCACGTAAGTGTTCAAGAGATTTGTGGGAATGAGGAGCATCACTGCAAATCAGACCAAGGAAGGCCTAGCCAGACTTCCCTGCGAAGGATCTGATCCCCACCCACACCAGACAGTGTGTCCCCTGTTCCTTCTTGGGAAGCAAGAGGAAGAGACCTTTTAATTCTTTCAGGGGAACGTGGCATGAAGGGGAGGGTGGGTCACTTCAGTGGGGTGGGATGTATGTGCTTAGAAAAGAGAAGTGGCTGTCTCTGGCAAATATGGGCATTGTCCTGGGAGATGCAAAGCGACTCGAAGCTGGTTATTTTGCTGACCTACTTTATTCCTGCCCTGCAGTAGCACAGAGTATGGGATGCCTTCAGTCACCTTTGGAAATGTGCACCCTTCGGATGTATTGGATATGCCTGTGGACCCCAATGAGCCTACTTACTGCCTCTGCCACCAGGTCTCCTATGGGGAGATGATTGGCTGTGACAACCCAGATGTAAGAGCCTGCACTTAATGAAAATGGGGGAGAAGGGAGTGAGGAGAGTCTTGCATGGAAGGTCTTGTCCTGCTTGGGTAGGGCCTGATACAGCAAAGCAGTGACAAGAAGAGGGCTTACCTCAGATAGTTTGGAGGGGCAGAGGGGTGGCTTGGCGTAGGGCCTGGTAAGTGCACCTTTCTTCAGGGTTTTCATTAAAATGACAGGTTGTTTTCTTGCCCCCACACTTAAAAAGGGAGAAGGGGAGTTCTCCTCGCTAGCAGGATGTAGGTTGGGTGTGAGTCTTCATTCCCTGATCACTGCTGGAGATTTAGGAGTTTGTGAACAAGTGTTGGGAAGCTTCGGTAGCCCAGAAGCAATGATTTCAAAAGCAAACTGCTCTTTAACTGACTGCTCTCCATCCCAACAGTGTTCCATTGAATGGTTTCATTTTGCCTGTGTGGGTCTAACAACAAAACCAAGAGGAAAATGGTGAGTGAACAAGCAAATTGGTCTTTGGAAGGGGGAGGTCCAGGGTGGCAGGAGGGAGAGTACTGTATATACACACTTAGAAGACCTCTTAATAAGGAAAATTTGAATTAAGCCTTTGTCTGGGACCTTGGAAAAGGTCCTTTGTGACTGTATATTCAAGGTTCATGTCATGCCCTAAATTCTGGCTTTTTGCTTCTCTTTCTACCAGGTTCTGCCCTCGCTGTTCCCAGGAGAGGAAGAAGAAGTAAAATCCCATGAGCCCTCAGTACTGCTGCAGGTGCTCCCTTCCCCCTGCCAGGGCCTTGCCCCAGCAGCCCCAGCCCTTGGGGCCTTGGCTGAGGGGAGTCTTGCCCTGTTTGTGGTTTGGGCCATCCCTGGAATGGTGTGTACCCTCACGGCGGTTCCTGTGTGTTCTGTATCCCTGGTTGCTTCCGAATCCCTAAGGGAGGCCCTCTCTGTGTACTATTCCAAACAGGTCTCAACCTCAAAGGGAATGAATGAGGGCACCAGGGTAGCCACCAGATTCCCAGGGATTCAGGTAGCCCCTGATTTTCCTTGGCTTTCCTTCAGCCTCCTCAGAGTTCATTGCCTATTCTCTGCTTAGAGAACAAGGCTATGGGATGGGGGAAGGAAAGGAGGTAAGTCTTCAGCATTTTAGGTCTTTGATTTTCCTGGATCTTTTTCGGGAGAGAGGGAGTAACCAGGCCACTTCTTAATCTAGTGGGCTGGCTGAGAGACTGAAAACGTAATGTACTCCCTGTCTTTAACCATTCCACTACTGGCATTGAGCAGCCTCTTTTGTTTGGGAGACGAGGAGGAGGGAGGAATGTTTAGAGCTAGCTTTGTCTCTCTTATTCCTGGGGTAAACCTGTTGGCCTGGGAAGCACATTGTGTGAAGGAGGAAGAATTTCTGACCACATGGGGAGAAATGGCTTGATCAAGCCTGTCTTCTGGCTCCAAAATTCTCCCCTCCTTTTGTGCAGTGAGGCTTCCCCATTATGTTGATGATGGGAAGTTTGGGGATTCAGATCCCACTTGTATAATACAGAATTAAATAAAGGTCATTGAAACAAATACTCTGTCTGTCTTGCTGTCGCCTCAAAAGTAAACTGCGGCAATTGGTCTCTTTAGTTATTCTTTCTCTCTCAGCTCTGCTTTTATTCTAAATAATGAATATGGTACAGCTTTTTTGTATAGCAGTCCTGAACAGTGTTAATGACTGACATTCTGCTGAAGTCAGGCTTGAAAATATCCCTAATATACTTGCAAAAGGTTACTAAACTTTCTGGTGGCTGTGAAAAATATCTGTCCCTTCAGTTGTGCCCCCACAGAGGGTGGGCATCCAAGAATGTGGATAGATTTTGCAGATATCCTGATAACTTGTCCCCAGTGGGTCACTTTCACCTTGGATCACCTTGTTGCCAGAAACTCCAGCTGCTGTTACTAAGATAACATTAGGCTCCAAAACAATTACTGAAGAAACATTTCTCTTTGTAGTGTCTGCAGGTAGCCTTGAGGAGATGATTCATACTGAAGCTGCCATTTATCTGTTCCATTGTCATGGCCTGGAGATTGATTAGAGTCTCTTCTTCCTACTTGTTCTCTGCTGTTCAGGAGGGTTTAATCTTTTCTCCTGAAACATGAAATGGTTTCCTCACATAGATAACTTGTACAAGGATCAATGGAGCATCTTTGTTCTTGTAGTCATGAAGCCAAAGCTCTTCTAGGGGCTCATTATTAAAACCGTTCAGAGGACTCGCAGGTGGAGAGCAATGCCACTCACCTTGTTACGGTACAGGGACCCTCTCAAAGCCATCAGCTGAGGAGCTGGTGTTAAGTCTCCTGTTCAAGTGAGTTAGCATTGAGTCAGTGTTCGCTTTTGCTTCGAGAAGGGGTGCTTAGGTTCCCATTTTGCACAGAAAAAAATAGAGGTAAGTTCTTATGCAGACTGTGGCTCATGTGGTTTGTGGTACCACTGCCACAGTCTGGATCTCAGTCCCCAGATTGTCCTAAACCATTTTCCTGGGGCTTCCCTCCTTAAACAGAGAGGAAGTAAATCCTGGAAGATGTTGGTTGTGTGTGTGGTACAGTCTTCATAGCAGGAGATGCTGTGCCATCATGCAGTGGATGAGAAGTCTGTGGCAGAACAAAATTCTTCAGCTGGGGTTTATCCATATATCAGCTGGGTGCTCAACTAACAGAACAAAGGGAGGATGTGGTCTGTACTTGAAAACAGGCTTTGGGCAAATGGCAAGGGTAATAAAGGGTGCAAACAGTCCTCTAAGTGGTTTGGTTTTGATGGGATAGGACGCTGGATTGTAACCACCCCCATTAGCAGCAAGCTTTCTAGAAACTGTGGTCTACAGACATGTTTGAAGTGGCGGCCCTGAAATGAAGCCACTGCTGATGAAGGATAAGAAATAGCGACTAAATGCATGTGGTGTAATGTGAAAGCGGTGTGAGTGGGCGGGGGATCGTTGCACACCAAACCAGGAAACAAAGTGGCCAGTTGCTTAGGTTCTGATTACTGTGCTGGAGTAACTGTTCAGGGTAGCTCTGGTTTAGGAAACCCAAGTGTAGGGTCTTCTGCAGTCGCTGTAGGATACCGAGAGGGGGAGGGAGACCAGAATACTTCTGTTTTCAGGCTAAAGCTTGGGCACAGTGTTGCCATTGTGCTTCTTCGGACACTTAGAATTGGAACAACCTGATGACTTTTAATGCAAAACACATGAGAAACACCTAGGCTGGGTTCTGATTCAGTGCCAGAAAATGGTGGGGAATGATAGGTGGGAAACTCCGCTTACCCCGTGTCCTGCCACTGCGTCCTGCTTCTGTCCGATGAAGGGGTCCTTCAGCCAGCAGCGTGGAGCATTCAGGGGATGTTGGTGGCAGCTGAGGGAATCCTCTGAAGATGACTTACAGGAAGAGGGAATTTATACAAAAATATGGATGAAAACAGAGAATTTTTAAATGGCTTACAAGTATAAATGCAAATGAAAGGTCATTAAGAACTAACCTTGGAAGAGAGGGAATAAGGGCAGTAACTGCAATACTTAGTCACCAAAGAGGGGAAATAATCAAATCAATAGAAGCTAGAAATTACAAAGTACAAAAATGGAGCCAGTGGGAGCAAAGCCTATAAGTGACAAGGCTAGAAACATAAGCAGCTTTTTTTAGAATGCCTTTTGTTTTTGATGTAATTGAACGTGGCACATGTCCATTACCAACTGCAGATAGCAGACTTGTTTGTAATGAGAGGAGGGGGAAGTGTTCTGTAAATATTTATTCTGTGTTGGTGCTGGTGTCATATGGGAATGATGTACTTCCTAGGCAAACAGTAAGGAGGATTTTAAATAGCGTCTATTGGGCTGAACACTTTTTTGATCAGTGGTCTTCAGTAAAAGGTGTTTGTCATCCTGCGAGAGCCACCTGAAGGCATCTGTGGTCTGCTGTCAGTCTCTGGACTGCTCTGAAAAGCCTACAAGGCTGGAAAAGAGCCAGCTCTGTGCTGGTCCTTAATGAGGTCAAGGCGGCTGCCGTTGCACTCCAGATGTGAAATACTGAAACAGCAGATAAGTAAATTGCTTCTCTTTAAAACAAGCAAGAAATCCAGGTCAACAAAATAAAATCAGTTTGACTGGAAGTAACAGAAACGGTCAGTCAAAAATTACTTGATTTTTTTTTTTTAAAGATTAGCATTAGTAGTTACCTCTATCGGTGTAGTGGTAATGGGATCTGAAAAGTTTACTTCACCTAGAATTGAAATGCTTAAGAAGGGGATACACTAAGTTAAAGTAATCATGGACTCCTTTAAAGAACTGTCCAGCTTGCAGATTTCCTGGAACAGCTGTCAGCGCAACATAAATACTTTCTAAAATGGAGCTGGAGAAATTGCCCTTGTAGAGTGACTGGAAATAACCTACTTGGTGAGTAAAGTCAAGCCTGAGTTTCAGGAAGCTGGAGCCATACAGCATGACAAGAGGGAAGACTTTTGCCAGCTTCTTTAAGCCCATTTATTAATAATAATTGGTCATGCACACGAGTGACTAGTTCATCTTGTCCAGCTGTGATTGCCACAGCTGTGGGCATCATTCCTAGGTAGCTGGGCAAGCGTAGTGCATGAGGCTGTTCAGCAAAGTATTCCCCTTCCCAGTGAGCAGACACACTCAGCAAGCTCCTGTCCCCCAGGCTCTGCCACCGTCATGTCTGCTGCGTGATGTGCACAGAAACCATCCTGACCACGACCGTCACCTTCCACCAGCGAGACCTTCTTCGTCTGTTACAAGCATAACAAGTGATTAAACTAGCCCCATAGCTCAGCAACACTCAGCCTTTAATTAAGTGCTCTTAAGGTATTATTTACCTAACTATACGTTCAGAGCTGTGTGGTAGTGTGTCTCCTATTGTCTGTTAAAGAGGTTGTGTAAGACTTCTGTGCTTAAGCAGACTATCTAAGGCTCTACTGTAGAGTGTGTTTTGGTGATGCTCAGATTATTGGGGATGAATTCTTATGAGACAATTACTGCATATAAATATATATATATCTCTTAGAATTGGAAACCCTGATTGGAAGCTACCCCTGGAGGTCATCTGGTCCAGCTTCCCCTTCAAAGCAGGGCTGCTATGGGTCCTAAATCAGGTCAGATATATGGTAGGTAGCAAGACACTCTGCAACAGAGCAAGCTAGGGTAAGAAGCAGTAGTTGTGTGGCTCCAGGTGTAAGGTGATGTTGCTGAAGATCTTAAGGCTCGATTCAAATGCTGGCCAAATCAGTCCAGAGATCTCATGTTGGCAGCGGAGAAGAAAAACATTCCCAAGAGATAACTTGCTTATACTGGCTGAAAATAAGACCAGGTCCTCCTAGGATGTTTCTCATTGCAGATAGGCAGATATACATTTTGGGAAGAGGTAGTTACAGATGACAGCAGGATTGCTCCCCTCTGATGTCTACAGAGAAATGGGTGGCACTTCCTCCGAGTCCCAGAAAGGAGGGATACAAAGGGTATCTTGCCATTCTCTTGGCTAAGTGAAGCGAACAGTCTTGTGCAAACTGGCAACAGGAGCGCTGGTGTTTCATTTCTCCTGGAGCAGGGCAAGGCACAGCAGTCATGTAGCAAGTGCTCATCGGTAGCTCGTTTAACATAGCATGATTACCCAAACTTCTGAGCAAGCTTAGATTGAGGGCCCTGCACGAGGCAGACCTGGCTTGTTTGACAGTTTCTGAGCCGCTGCCTTTTGTACAACCAACCATGGCTCTACTTTTTTTCCCTGCTGTGTGAACCAGGAGGACAAACTGTGGAGATGTTGACAAGCTGAGTGGCAACAACTGGGAGGTGTGCAATCCCTGGTTGCTCCAAAGCAGCAACAGTAAGCAAGGAAGACTGCAGTATTTAAAGACTAGTAGAAGGAAACAAAATGTCCTAGCATTCTTTCAAAGACAACTGAAGGAAGTTTCTCCAACTCCCTTGCCTAGTAATTACAGTACCAGAAGAAATGTAACTGTTTTTATCAAATAAAATGCATTTCATTTATAAAAATAGTAAAACCTCTTGATTAATTTATGCTAATTTATGTTTAGTCCTCTGAATACATAAAAGAAATTTAAGTCTTACTTTAAAAATGACATTTTTGCCCAAGTGTTAAGGACAGGCAAACCTGTGACAAACGCTAAACTCCTAAAGCCTACTGCGTAAAGACGCTCAGCAAGTTGCCCACTTCGGTCTGTTTTTGCTGATGTACAATTTAATTTCAGTAGTTTGGGTTGCTGCCATTGAAAGAATAATTCATTCAAAGCTGAAAACCAGGCTGGGAGGAGAAAAGACTGGAGTTAATTTTTTACACATCAAGAAAAAGCCAGAAGAAAAGGTGTGAGACCAGGAGATTTCCTCATTCTGAGAGCCTGAAGGATTCAGTCGTTAGAAGAACCCATTTAGGTACTAAAGAAAGATTAAGGCGGGAAGAGACCTCGCTGGAGCCCTGTAGTCCAAGCCTGTGCTCACACTAGGGCTAACTTTGTGGTTAGATCACGTTGTTCTTGCACTAAAGCAGCCTGCCTAAAAAGACTAAAGCAGTTCATTTAAGCCTGCTTTTGTGCTTCCACTCCATTTTAGGTTGTATTATTAATTCAAGCAACCATTTTTAAATGCTGTTTTTGCAATCAATTAAATATTCCATTTTCTAAATGACAAGTAAAAAAATACTTCATTCACTATTTCATAACAAAATAAAATGTAAATTAACTATCTGAATTAATGCATATTATAACTGAACAGTGCTTGTACAAATGTGAATAGATTATCATATCCACCAAGTTAAAATGAGTGCCAATTTTAATATAAAGTCTATATTTATCAGCATATTCACATTACTCTCAGCCAGTGACAGTACAAAATCAAGTGCAACTGCAGAATGAAGATTATTTAACCCATGATTAAAGTCAGCAATTCATATCATTTTGGTTTTAATCAGCACACACACTAATGCTTTTGTCTGTGGAGACCTCAGCCCTTCTCTGAGTGGGCTGGTACCCACATCCCTTCCCACAGGGCCGTAGCTACCAGGATGAAGGTGTTCGGCATCAGGGCCTTCTGTTGAAGTAGGTTTTGCTTCATGGAAGAACTAGAGCTGAACTAGAAGAGGACCTTTGCCTGGCCACTGTGCAGTGGCTCTGATGGCTTCTTGGTTGGGCTGTCCACTCTTCCATTAGTACCAGATGGCAGCTGATCTTAGCAGCCCAGGCACACTCCTGCGATGCAGCTCCATACCCTCCAGATGCAGCACTGGAGGGCATCTTAATCCATGTCCTGTAGGTGCTGGGGTAAGGACTGCTGACTCAGCCAGCAGCTTTCTTGGCCCACACTTCAGACTAACAGTATTCTCATCTTCCACCTCTCCTTGAGACTGCCCCACCAGGCTGTTTGATTTGTGGGCAGATGGTGGCACTCTGGCTCTGAAGCTGATTTTGCTTGTGACGTTATGGGCACTGGTAGGGCCTGTGCTGTGCACACAGACATGGCCAGTGCACAGGGGTATGAGGACAGGAGAGCAGATGTATGATTGTAGGTGCCAGCGCTGGTTTATCAGAGAGGCTTCTCCATCCTCTCCAATGCCTTATGTGAAAGGAACAAATGTGCTCTTGCTTGAAGCTGCTGTACCCTCAAGTAAGACCCAGCAGTGTCACCAACAGAGATGCAGCCAGCATGAAGCAAGGGCATCTGTGCAAGCCTGAGTTCCTGGGAGCTGCCACATGATTGCTGGTTGCTGAGACCAGAGCAAACCATGGGAACTGGGATCTAGCAAGAAAGTGAGCCTGGTGGGCAAGGAGAGAGAGACGACCCCAAGGAGAACAATTGCTGTTGAATGTTGTTGTCCATGGAGGAGGGAGGGTAGAATTGTGATGGGCTTTGGACCCCCTTCTCTACCTATTCACAGTGTTGCTGTTCTCTTAGGTGTATATTTTAATAAATGAAGGTATCACAGTTTTCCCTTTTCTTTGATGGTCTGGAAGCAATACATAACCTGGTGTGTCTCAGGGGTTCTGCTGGTCCCTTCCTTCGTCCGCACTGACAGCTACACAAGCAGAATTGCTCACAGCCTCCTCCATCAGTAAAGAGCCTAGTGTTTATTTTCTATCAACATATTGCTATACAAACATATTGCAGTTAACAGCATCATTATGGCTGCACTAGTAGTCTGATGTTTTCACTCCAGCTAACATAAGAAAATAGATTTAGGTATTTTTTACTAGAATTTTCTTTCTGATATCACCTTTTTCCTATGATCTCTGCTTACCTTTCAAATTAAGACACATGCTTTCTATGGATGCTGCTTGACAAGGCACTGAATTCATACCTAATCTTTGTAGCCTCCATCTTCATTAGTTTCTTGAGCTGGTAAGACATCTTTTCCCCCTTTGCCCCCCCTCAATTTAACTCACATAGCTGACACAGTCTAAAAAACATTAGTCATCTGTGTGCCTGTGTGTGCTTTTTTCTTGGCAAGTTAGGCTAGTGTGCATGTTGACGAATCATGCTATGCATCACCATGAGCTGGCTCTGCAGTTACCCTTTTCCCATTGGTCTGGTGCTCACTAGAGCCAGGGCCTGGCTTGTGCCGTGCTGCTACAGTGAGATCAGCCTCTTCTGGCTGTATTTGCCATCTCTTCTCATGGCTCTTAGCTGTCCTGGGTTGAGGGCTGTGCACCATACACTATACATCTGCACAAGGTAGAAGAGAAACAGAGCTGGGGAACTGGATTTGCATCTCACGTCCAAGCTGGTCATATTTTTGGGTGCTTACCTTGATTTTATGATGTGTTCTATCAGCCTGACGAAGGAAGGGGCAATATAACCCTTGCAGCAGAGGAAGAAGGGTCTGTGAGCCATGGTCCTGGGATTTTCAAGAGGTTTTTCAGACATTGCTGCTTGCTGGTGGTGTTTGTGGTGGAACACACAGAACAAAAAATATTGAGAAATAACTGAGGTATTGAAGACAACAAGACTAACCTGGAAGAGGAGCTTGTCTGCCAAAGGGCAGTCCCTACAAACAAGACAGGCTCTTCTGAAGCTCAGAATCAACACGGCAATCAGATAAAAACACAGACAATGCAGCTCCTTTCCTTGTAACAGCAGCAAGTTGTTATCCTGCTGTTACACGTACCTAATGCTGGCATCAGGCACCCTGTAGGCCTGGGGGTTACAGCTGCGTACATCAGCTCGTCGAGCTCAGACTAGCGCAGGAACACCATCTGCAGGAAATGCCACTTTGTGGTGGCTCTGAAAACAAGGTTGCAAATATGCTTCGGTGCATGAATTATACAGCTTGTAACACATCATTGGTGGTATGGCCTTATAGGTGCCAAATTTAGTCTCAGAAATCAGAAAATATTGGAATTAACATCACCCCTGTGCGGTGCATTACTGACCGCTATAGTTGCTTGACCCTGCAGTAGGGAGTAGACTGTCCCCCCACTTTCCTCATTGATGCCTCCTGTCCAAACTACTGTTCCTCCTGTCCTCATCCCTCCCCAAAGATAACTTCTTTTTTGCAGAAACTTGAAACACAAGTGCTCCATAGCCAGCTGGTACAAAGCTGAACAGCACAGCAACATCTTCTGCACTTGCAGTCTTATAACCCTGCCAAGTGTATGCTGCAAACTATCTTCTGAACGTGCTTGTGGACCGTAAGAGTTCCCTGATGGACTTTTGACAACCTGAACCAAATCCAATATATGCCACAGTGCATGAGAAGTGCTAAGTAGCCAACCTGTCCTCACATCACTAACTGCCTTCTTTCCAAATATGCAGTAGCTCCCCACAAGCATTGGTACTAGAGCATCAACCAAGGATGACTTCTTCGACAGCTCCTTCATCTTCTGCCTTGTGTTTGAGTTCTCAGTGTATGTCCAGGGACTCTGGTCTGTTCATTCTTGTTTCCTGTTTTCACATGCTATAAATCTCTTCCTGGCACATGTAGACGCAGGCTGTGTAGCCAGCACCTGCCAGACATTAATAACACTGCGTGACATGCAACGTCGGTGTGCTTTCCTAGGTCATGTATTTCCATTGGCCACTGAGGTCAACACTGAATTCCCCTGGGAAGCTGCTCAAGTCAAAATGACAGAACTCAGCTTGGGCTCCATTGTCACTGGGGAGCAGAGGGTATTAACAGAGCTGGGGAGCTGAAGGCCCTGGAGTTGTCTAAAATCAGCTGAGAAGCAATATGTCTCAAGCTAAGCAGTGGAAAACTAGCAACCAGCTAAAACATGCAAGCCAGCATTGCTTGTTTTAGTATGAGTGGCAAAAGCTAGCTGGAAAATGTCTCCTGCTTACTGTGTTTCTAAGAAGCTGCAAAAGCATCCTAAAGTTCAATGCTGTTGTTAAATGGTCGGGCTTCAAGCTTCTCGGAGATGTTACCTTCCAACAAGACATCTTAGAGCAAACTATGGCTTGTCTTCTGCAAGGAACCACAGAGCTATGCACTGTTGCCAGACACCTTTCTAATGGACTGCATGGCTGCAGTGATATGAGCTTTCACCTTGATAGCCTGTATGGCCACTCAGGCTACCGGTAGGCAATGTGTCAGCCTTGCAATCGCAGCTGGCGCATCTGCAGCACTCTGCAGCAATTGCGTACAGCAAAGCTGCTCAGATCTCCCAGGATTTGCAATAGAAGTGACTTCTTCAGCAGCATCCTGCTATGCTGTCAAAACCTTTGTCTGTTTTGCCTGCATCTCCTCTTTGGTTCTGCAAGGGTGTCATTTTCCAGCCAAGCTGAGGCTGTGGGGCGATGCAGTGGATACACAAAGCCGCTATGCCACCCTGCATTTTGCTTATATGTGCAGTTCTTGGAGCTGCTGTGCCAAGCATTTTCCTTCCAACTACCCTGACAGCTGCTTGCCTGTGGTGGTTATGGTTGTATCTTTCCCTCTCATGTCAGAAAGTGCCCAGGTGTGGGAAGCACTGTGTCAGCTGCTTCTCCATGGGGTGCACATGTGGGTTGCTCCGTCTGTCCCCCACACTTCAGTCTCTGTAGTAAAGACCCAGGCATGGGCATGTGGGTGTGTGTCTCCCTCAAAACCAGCCCCGTGGGGCTCTGGGCACCTCTGCGCTGGTGGTCCCAAAGCCTCTTTCGCCAGCACCATTCCCCCTTTTGCCTGGGAAGGTTTTAACATGCGGAGAGTGGCACTCGGCACCTGTGCCAGAAGCAAAGGAAGACCAGCTGGTGCTCCCGTGACTAGCTCGGGGCTCAGAAAGTGGCGCAGCTGCCTGGGAGAGATCAAGCCAGCTTCCCACTGTGTTCTGAAGCAAGCCAGTGCTGGGACACTCCCTGGGGAGCCGTTGGGGTGCATCTCAATCCCCGCAGGTGGAACAGGAACAGATTTTTGTCCCCTTTCTCCTGCAGAAGAGCACAAAATGCTTTGGGGTGCAAGGTACCTCAAAGGTCCTGCTTTTGGGGTTCCATCAGCTTGGGGGTAGCCTGGCCAGGCCTCAAATGCTGTTGTAGATTGTTGCCAGCCACCACCGTGTCCCTGAGCAGAGTGGGAAGCTCCCAGGTTGGCTCCCACTCCTCCTGCTTGCCTTGTCCCCATGGCCCTGGCTTCTTCCTTCCTCAGGGGGTGCCCATCTCCCCTCACACCCCCACAGGCATGAGGCTATGCCTCAGCTCCCCTCCACACCCCCTCCCCTCCCTAGCTGTTATGCTGTCCCCTTCTCATTCCACCGTCGCCAGGGCCACCAAGTGGGAGAGGGGTGCTGGGGCCCGGGGCAGACATGTTGAGGCTACCCTGCCTGGTGGGTGAGTGTCCCCTGCCTGGCCACTACCCACCCTCCCAGGGCCACCTCAGAGCTGGGGGCTGGGGCTGGAGGGAGCCATGAAGTCCCTGCTGCTGCCACCCCCTGCTGCTGCCCCATCTCTCACAAGACCACCCCTCTGGGCCCACTGGCCACACCAGTCCCTGGCTCTGCTTGCCCAGGATGTGGCTGGAGGCTTTTTCCCTTTCCTTTCCTTTCCTTTCCTTTCCTTTCCTTTCCTTTCCTTTCCTTTCCTTTCCTTTCCTTTCCTTTCCTTTCCTTTCCTTTCCTTTCCTTTCCTTTCCTTTCCTTTCCTTTCCTTTCCTTTCCTTTCCTTTCCTTTCCTTTCCTCTCCTTTCCTTTCCTCTCCTTTCCTCTCCTTTCCTTTCCTTTCCTTTCCTTTCCTTTCCTTTCCTTTCCTTTCCTTTCCTTTCCTTTCCTTTCCTTTCCTTTCCTTTCCTTTCCTTTCCTTTCCTTTCCTTTCCTTTCCTTTCCTTTCCTTTCCTTTCCTTTCCTTTCCTTTCCTTTCCTTTCCTTTCCTTTCCTTTCCTTTCCTTTCCTTTCCTCTCCTCTCCCCTCCTCTCCTCTCCTCTCCCCTCCTCTCCTCTCCCCTCCTCTCCTCTCCCCTCCTCTCCTCTCCCCTCCTCTCCTCTCCTCTCCTCTCCTCTCCTCTCCTCTCCTCTCCTCTCCTCTCCTCTCCTCTCCTCTCCTCTCCTCTCCTCTCCTCTCCTCTCCTCTCCTCTCCTCTCCTCTCCTCTCCTCTCCTCTCCTCTCCTCTCCTCTCCTCTCCTCCTCTCCCTTTCCTCTCCCTTTTTCTCTTTTTTTTTCCTTTTCTTCCTTCTTTTTAATTCTTTTTCCCCCTTTTGCCCCAGGGCTTCTGGTTCCCCAAGGACCCTGCAAGCAGGGGTGACAGAGGGAGACCTCAGGCCAGCTCATCCCAGTGTCCCCACTCAGCACCAGCAGACAGGAGCAGGCCACCCTGCTGGCCACTCTTTCATTTCCATCCACCTCTTGCCCCTGTTAAGGAGGGTTAAACAAAGCCTGCCTTCTCCCCCAGGGCTGCTGGCCTTGCTGATGTCCTCTGTTGCTCTGCCGGTGCCTCCTGCTCCAGGCAGCCCCCTGTCAGACCGTGAGTACCAGCTGTTCTTTGCCAGCCTGCGGCCACCCTGGAAGGCACACATCTCCTGCCAACTGCGCCAGGCACACGGCTGCCTCAGCCCCACCATCCTGCAGCTGGACCAGGAGGAGAATCATGGCCATGTCCCTGAAGGTACAGGTATCACCCTACCTCCAGGGGCAGAGGCAGGCATCACCCCAACGGGAGCAGTGCCAGCTGTTTCTCTGCCCTGAAATGCCACAGGATTATGGGAATGGTAGTGGGATGGGTCGTTTTGGGGTCTCTAGCCCAAAATTCAGCTTGGAGAAGGACAGTCCCAGCACTACATCACCGTGGTTTTGTGCAAGGGAGTTTGGTTTTCTGGCCTCTCTGCGCACCTCTTCCAGTGCTGCACTGCTATCCTGGAGAAAAAAGCTTTTCCTATTGGCAAGTCCTAACCTCCCAAGCCATAATTTGCAGTGTTTTCCATCTTGTGTTGTGGGGCACTACTGAGAAGAGTTTGACTTTGTCATCTTGTAGCTTTCCTTCGAGTGCTTGTGGGCTGCCATTAACCTGCCCATCTCCTCTTCACCCAGCTGAACAAGCACAGCTGCCCCAGCCTCTCTTCATGGGTCATGGGCTAAAAGCCATGGCCACTTCTTCAGCTATTCACTCACCTCTTCAGTTTCTCCACATCTTTGTTGGTGGGATGGCAGGGTCAAAAACTGGCCACAGTTTTCTGAAGTTCACTGAAGCTCATCGTCTCTTCCCAACAGTTCATCTTACAACCTGACCAGCTCCTTCCAGCATGATCTGGGGTTTAACGCAGAAGCTTGGCTCATAGGCTCTCATGGGCCTTTAAGAAATCTTGAGCTGATAAGCTGCTTTTTTAAGTGTTTAACATTTCAGGAGCCAAGAAATATCCCAGTTCAGAAAGCGCCATAGCAACAGCATCCTTTAAGTCTCTGCAGTCATACTTTCCCTGTACCCCTGCATCAGTGAATTTAAGTGGCATAATTATATCTGCGCAGCTGAAAAACTTGGGACTACTTCTGTTGTATTTTTCTTCAGAGGAAAAAAAATAGGAACAATTTTCTCATAAAAAATATGCCTTTATATTTAGCTATGAACGTCAATGAACTGAATGATCAGCCAACTGTGCTTATTTGGACTGCAGCTTGAGGGCAACTATTTCTTGCTTTTTTCTGCAGCTGTGTCAGGGGAAAGGGTCCCACCCTGCATCACCAGACCCAGGGACAGGTCCTGGGCTCCTTCCTCACTTACAGGCACCTGCAATCCACGATGCCATAGTGCTAGGTGCACCCAGGGGCTGTCTCTGGTTGCTCTCCTGGTGATGCCCAGCACCCCGGCACCGCTCTTTGGTATATCCAGTCACTCTCCCACAGCTGCTGCCTTCGGAGGTTAGGTTTGGCTACCAAAAGCAGGAGCATCTGGGAATGCCAGAAGATGGGACAATTTTTCAGGGTGCCCTCTTTGCCTTCTTTTCCTCCATCCCTCAGCCCAACAGACCCATCTGGCAGACTTTATTCCCCTCCATGTTCCCCTTCTTCCGGTTTTGGGGCTATTTTGGCACATGTTGCAGCCAGGCTGAGAGACTGAGCAGATGTGGCAGAGCATGTGCCCTCACAAGTTCTGTCTTTACTGTCCTCACAGACAAATGGCAGTGCTGTCTACATGCAAATATTCATGAACACTAATTGTGCCTCTTCAGGTGTGGTGCTGAGGAAAGCAGTTACCTTGTGTTTTAAGTAAGGGAATCCTTCACGCAGCCTTTCATTGCTCTTTGTTGTGGAAGATGAGAGTCAGGAGGATGTTTTGTCATGAGTGTATGCAAATAGCTTGGCTGGTTCCATCTTTTAGTGACAATGAAATTGTTAATTAATTGCCTTCCCCCCCCCCCAACCCCGTCCCTGCCCATGCTGGGGGATCCTGCAGGTGGAGTTGGCCAAAAAGCCCAAGGCAGTGGCTTCCTGACACCCAGCAGAAGCTGTAACTGTTTGCAGCAAGCACATGGGCAGGAGGAGCAGAGGAAAGAGGCAAAGGACCATATTAATTAAACTAAGCAGCTGGTGCTGAGAAGGGGTCCCCTTGGTGGGAAGATCAGAGTATTGAAAGAAGGGCAAGTATTTCCATAGGGAACATGGGCTGAGAGAAAAGAGGATATGGGGATCAGTGCTAAAGGAGGCAAGCTGCTCATCAGACCATGCCATCAGCATTCAACAGGCTGTGAGAAAGCTGAACCATGGTGAAAATCAGGAGACCAGCGAAAAGAGCCCACAGGAAACTTTATCTGTGTCAAGTTTTCCTTCACTTCCCAGATGCTGGAATGCAAACATATTTTTCTTCTCCCCTCACTCCAAAATGGAAAGTTTCTGTATCGTCTTAGGAATGGTTTATGATGGGACACAGCAAGCTGTAGTACTCCAAGTCTGGCCCTGTATGAGCTACTGGGGATGCAGTCCTGGCCTGGGAAAGCCAGGCTAACACTGGGGTTAGCAAATGGTTGGGCTTCCTCCCCTGCCCGATGGCAGCAATGCTCCTTTTGCAAAGAGTGGCTGTGTGGTGGAGTAAAATACTGCAGCTTCCATTGCACTGGTGAGGTCCATGTCCTCCACATCCTGGAGGGATTTCACGGAGCATTGCCAAAGGACAAAGAGGGGATCTGGCTTGTTCTCTACAAGGTGGGCATTCTTCTGGGCTGGAATCCTGTTGGATACCTGAAATTCTACTTTTGCTGGTGCATCCGTGGGCTCAGCACAAAGGAAGAAGTGTGTACAGTGTAAAAGGTGGTATACAAGTAACTAACAGGAGAGCAGTGCAATTCCACTGCAACCTCCTCTGCCTCAGCCAGCACTTGACCCATCTGGTCTGCACAAAGGGCTGGCTGTGCTAGCTGGGCCATACACCCACAGAGTAGAGGGAGCACAAGATTACCCCCCTCCCCCAAATCTCCCAGAGTTTTTGGCTCTCCTGCATGACCTCAGCTATCCTACGATCACTGCAGGAAGAGCTGCGGCTTTTGAGCCAGTCGGATCACCAGTGCTGGTCAAGACTATGGTGCACGTGTGTGCAGGCACAGGCTTTGCCAGGAGCATCTTGGTCCTATGGATTTTCTACCATTGCCTGCATGGCTGGGATCACTGTCAAACTATTTTGTTCTGAAGAGGTTGTTTCCTCTGGTGTTCCCAGGCCTGGTCTGGTCATCTTTTTAACCTATCACATCACTAATTGCCTTTTTTTTTTTTTTACAACCCTTCAGGGACTAGTAACAGAACCCTCATCAGATCCTGGAAACAGGAAGTTTGGGTCTCTGTAAAAGGGAAGATGATCATGTGAAAAAGGGCAGAAGGATGAACTGAAACCCTGAGTGGTTTGGAGGGAAAGTGCATGTGGCACCTGGGATTGGGAGCTGTAATAGCACAAGGCTGTGAAGTCCACTTGGGGGCAGACAGCTTTGACTTCCCCTCCAACAACAAGCCGCTCTGAAAACAGCCATCTGAGAGGTCCCCATCTCTTGTTGCACCCAGGCCAAGGGGGCAGATGCCTAAACGTGCAGCTTGCCCCCATCCCACATCTCTCCCTCATGCCTCTCCAGGTCCAGTCTGCTCTGACTTCCCAGAGGCTCCGTGGTTTCAGACCTTCTGCCAGTTCGCCCAGTACCGCTGTTTCAAACACCAATTCTACATCAAGGTGGGGAGCGGGATACAGACCAGGGGCAGGGGGGAGTATCACTTGGGAGGTGGAAGGGGTGAGGAGGAAGGGAAGATAACACAGCGGGACTCATTTTTCTCCCTCTCTCCTCCACTCAGCGAATCCCATGTCTGAGTTTGTCTCCTCCAAAAAACCTTCTCCTCCCAGTGGAGCAACCTCATGCTGCAGGCTCCTGGGCAAGGGGTGAAATTTCCCCTATGGAAGAAGGTACGACTGCAGCGAGTTGCGCCAGATGCCCCTGCTTGCCTGCTGTTCTCATGTAGCTAATCTTCTGTCCCCCTGCAGCTTTCTGGCTGACCTCAGAAAGGTGCCCTCAGCCCCTCGTCCCACTCTCTCCCCACCTCCAGGGCAGGCATCTCTGTCACCCGCTGATGCCCTGCTGCACACCAATGTGGATACTCTCCTGAAGTACTCCTATGCACTGTCGAGTCAGAAACTGCTGCCAAGGAAGATCCCCCTGGCCATGCAAGGGGTGCCGAGACCCCCGCAGGACAGGGGACTGCCTGTGCTCCCACCAACCCTGCTGGCCCCGCCTGCCCCTGCCCCCTCGCCTCCCAGGCTGGGATCCCCTGCCCGGGCAGAGCAAGCCTGGGAGCAACGCCTGCAGAACAGCATCTGGCAGTTGATCCACTTGGCCCTCTCCTTGGAGACATCCCTAGGCCCTGAGGGCACTTCTCCAGACTCCAGCACCAAGTCAGACCCAGGGAGCACGTCAGGCAGTGCCAAGGAGGGGGTGCAGGAAACGGCTCCCCGTGGCAGGTAAGGGGAAGACCCATCTCCCTGCCTGGCAGAGTACCACACACTACCCATGCAGGGCTGTCCTCATGCACGCTGGCTGGTACCCCCACAGCACTCATGCACCTGCCCTGAGCAGTTGGTGAGCACAGGCGGACTTTCTGGTGCAAGCCATCCCATACTGAGCAGTAATGTACCTGGTGAGCCCACAGAACACCCCCTGCTCCAGCACAGAGTGAGCAGAGAGAGGGTGACCCAGCACTGCTAGCGCCTGATGAGGTTACTGTCCTTGTGTCCTGAGCAAAGTGCATTTAGGCTGGGCCTTAAGCATTTAGGCTTTATCCCATGCACATGTACCCCTACACTGTGGCTATCTGCAGTGTGCAATGCCTCTGCACTCACCCTCCTCCCAACTCATGTCTCCTGGGCGTCTGGATGACCCGCAAAAATAGCTTTCTTGTGAACACAGGTCCTTGGAACACTGGAGGAAACATGTGCCTCACTGTGCTCATTGCCTCTCTGCATGCAACATGAAGCAGACGTTTCTTAAAAGACTCTGACCCAAGGAGCGCTCCGAGGACTGCTCCATCCTCACCCGAGTAGGGCAAAAGCAGCCCCAGGCTAGGACACAGAGCTGGGAGCACCCAGCCTTGGTCCTGGCTGTGCAGGACCACTACTTCTCCTTGAGCATGTGCACCTCTCTGCACTCTGGATCTGTGCATTGCTCTTCCTAGTGGTTTTCTGGTTCCCCATTCTGGCTTTGAAAGCAGCTGCATGCCAGTTCAGCCCAGGACCCTGCAACAGTCCAGTTTACTGCAATCCTTTCATGCACCCCTCTTAGCTCTTCAGGGATAGGGATGCTTTAGGAGCTTGTTGAGCATCTCAAGCTATTCCCAGCTGATCTGCCAGGATCCATTCACCTCTGTGCTCAGGCAGCTGGGGCCAGTGAGCCCAAATAGAAAAGACCTGCAAAAGGATGGTATGTTTTCACTCAAATTTACTTTTTTATCCTTTAGTACTTTGTGGCAGACGACCACTTGCTTTGACTGAGATGCAAAGATTATTTTGCTTGCCAAGAGAAAAAAAAAATGCTGTCTAGGTGTGGTTTTCATAGAGAAGTCATTTTGGTTTCATTCTGTTGCTGGCTAGTTCCTGTAAGCGCATAGGTTTTGTGCATTATTGCACATCTGTGGTTTTTGCTAAAAGCACTGCATACTACTACCGTTGAGCCAGAGATCCCACTTCTGCATGTAAAAGCGAATTGTATTGTGTTGTTAAAGCTGTAAATGTTCTCTTGGAAGGCTGTAACTTATGTCATCCTCCTTCCTAATATTGTAGGAGGCTTTTACTGCCTGGCAAATTTTTTCTGGTGTTATGTACTCTAAGGCAAAATTATGTTTCATTGAGGATATGTTCATTTTCCCTGCCTCTGAAGTTGAGCCTTGCTCTGATTTAGTTATATTGGGATTATTGAGGGACTGGTGTGATTGCAGATGACACTCGCTATTCTGCTGCAGAGTTTCTCAAAGACACTAATGCTGACTGTGTGTCTGTAATCTGGCAGCCGAGCCCCATCAATCATGCTAAGCAAAGCTTAAACTCAAGTGAGAACAAAAAGGCAAGAGAGACGCTCCTGTTGCCTTTGCTGCTTGCCACATCCTGCCTCCTCTGAAAGGGACTTCAAAGCATTACCTAAAAAAGGGGCAACATGCTTTGAGGCATTTCCATTCCAGCAAGAGGAGCAGTGCTGGCTGGGTACCATTCAGCATCTGGTTTAACACAAGGTGCACATGGTTGTGATGGGCACTGAACCCAGGGCTGCAAGTCTTCCCCAGGGTCTTATGTCCAGTGGGATAGCCATCCCTTCTCGCTCACCCCACTTGTGGCAGCTGCTCTGGTAGTTCTACCAGCTTTCATGGTACATGACAAAGGTAGCTGTGACCTTTAGAGAGAAACATGATGACAGTAGCAAAATAACAAGAAGAACTGGCAGCATACTTTTGCTGTGTTTCTGCTGGCAGTGAATCATTACAGGGGGAAAAAGCATGTCATTGCATTTATTTTCAATTTTTAGTCCTTATTGTGCTTTCTGCCCCCCTTGACTATTTATTTCCCAGTATTTTATCTCCTTGGAGTTACCTATATGCCATGACTCAGTCTTGCAGTAAGCTGAACAGAACTCCATAGCTGTCATCTTATAAAACCTGCACAACTCATTTTCTGTAGCAATTTTCAGTGTCCCTTTAAAACACCCACACACTCCAGCTCTGCATGCACCATTCAGCGATGGGTTTCAGTGTTTGGGTATGCAGAAGGAGGTCAGCCTCCCTTCCCTTCCCTGCACTTCTGTTTGCACACAAGAATTGTGTTTGCCCTTTTGCCCAGGGCAGTGGGAAGCTGCTGCGTTGTTTGTCTGCTACGACCCTGACACCCCTTCCAGCATCACGGCTGTCCTGGATACAGACCCTGTCCCGTTGGTATTTGCACGCAGATGCTCATGGTTTGCATGAGCCCAGCTTCCCCAGCAAGGCTGAGCCGAGCCCTCCTGGTGGCTGCACCCTCCTACTCCTGCTTTACTCCTCCAAATAGTCCTTGCTGTGTTTACGTACTTCATCCCCAGGGGCTTCCATTTTAAGACAAGACCCTTCATTACAACTACAGTCCCCAGAAAAGCACTCTCTTTTAATTATCATCACCTGTTAACAATTACTTTTTCTTTTCTATCCTGGGTCTGGTGGTGCGGGATGGGACCCACTCCCCTGACACTTCTCAGCTTTCAGTTCTGAGGAACTACCTGTCACTTGGGGATGATGTAGAGGCATCTTTTGTTTGTTCAGTAAAGCCAGGGCACAATTGAGTGTCTCCAAATTGCTACTGTGCATGGCTAGCTGTGAAAGGGGAGTTGTGACAAGGTAGGTCATCTTCTTGCCACCAGGCCAGATGTTCAAGTGCTCCCAGGCTTTTGAGAATCTCAGAGCAGGGGGCTGTCAGTGTCCCAGGTGGGAAGAGGTAAGAGGCTGCAATATTGTGTGGGTCAGCAGGAGACATGTATTTACAAAACATAAATTTCCCCACACTTTGACACACACACCCCTGATCCTTGGGCAGCTGTTATGTTCCTGTTCTCCCACTGGTTCCTGTGTCGGGTTACCTGCTGGGCTTGGTCTGCCAGGTACCTAGTCAGCCTGCCTGCCTTCTTGGCATGCAGGCCAAGATCTCTTGTTCTTTCTGAAGCTGAAGCATTTTCCTTGGTGGTTTTAGTTTCCTGCAGCAACCCACCTAAATCAGAAGTTACAAAATGCTGGAAAGATGTTATTTGCTCCTTCTTTTCTGCTTCCCTCAGGTATTCACTCCACCTCACACAGCCAGCCAATATCAGGGAGGTTCAGCAGCTGAAGGTTAATGGTGAAAATCTTTGCCATTACATTGTGGGAGAAATGGATGTTGTTAACCAGCCCTCTTCAGCAATACCACTGAAGTAGGCTCTGTGTGTGCTGCTCTGTGTCTTGAGATGCTAAAGCAAGATAGGTTTTTATCTGAAGTTTTCTCCTTTTGCCTTTGAGCATTCACTGCTCTTGGCCCACAGATTCTTCTTAATTATATTTTTCATATTTTCTTTGAAACTTTGCCTCCCAGTACCTGTTCATTTTTTTTCCAGGGCAGCAGTTAGGACATTAACATGCAGAGGTAATAAGCTGGGGAGGGATTTGCATTAGGAAATCACTGTAGACAGACCTATCTGTTTCCCTGATGCATGGGGAAATTTCTGCACATCCACAAACAGCTCAGCAGTGTGTCAATGAGTGCAGGGGGGCAGCAACAGTGCTGTACCAGGTCTGTATCATTTGTCTGTGGTGCCTCTGTGATGGGACACAAAGCCTCAGTGCTGCCATAAGGCAGCAGCAGTGGGAGAGTGGCTGCCAAAGAGCAGTGCCAGAGTGCTGGGAATCACTGGGAGAGGAACGAGGGACAACCCCCGGGTGCACCTAGCACCATGGCATTGTGGATTGCAGGTGTCTGTAAGCAAGGGAGGAGCTGGGTCTGGTGACGCTTCTCAGCTGCTTTCAGGAACTAACTTTCACTTGGGGATGGTGGAGGTATGTCTCACTCATCCAGAAGTGGTAAACCAAATCATAATTTTGCAACCATGAGGCCAGAAAACCTTGCAGCAGAGATGGAGAACAGAGATAGAGGAGGAAATAGATGTGACAAGAGAGCAACAGAATTTCCTGGCAGCCTCAGGCTGACGGCACTATTCAGTTTCCTGGGTGGGTGAGCAGAAGTTATGGACACAGTTCGTGTGCATCTGCATACATGGTCAACAGAAAGGTGCATAAGGACCGCGAGGCTTTCTGACCTGCATGAGCCAATCATATCAAAAACGGTCTATAAATCTAAAGTTTGCCATGCAGCAGGGGCTCCTACCCACGTCTGACTTTGCGTCTGTTCTGAACAAGTAGGTCATCAGCACTCAGCAGATGTTTTATCGCAACTTATGAGCTACTTATGGAAGCACTCTTTTTAGAAAAGACTGGTGCCGAGTTCCCTTTTACTGCCCCTTTGCCTGTAATCATCTATTTGCATCTTGTTCAGGCTGCACGTACATGTGTTAGAGAAAGCAAAGACTGTTAAACCCATTTATTAGCAGTTGCTTTCTAAGCCTTAGGTTGTTATTTATTGGCTATTTTTAAAAAAGTACAGCAAGCTGGACAGCTTTCTTCTTTTTCTACCTCAGTGGTGAAAACACCAGAGCTATTCATATCATTTTTAATGACTGTTAATGTGCCTCTCCCTTTAATGGCTTGATCATCCTGTTGTGATGAAGAAGCAATCAAATCACAATGTGCCACTGGAATAACAAGCAAGTGGTGGAACAACAGCCAATAATGACATATTTGTGGATAAATTATTTAAAATAAGTTTGAGGAATAATATCAGGGTCATTAATTGAAATTCGTGAGTTCCATCAAGATGACCCAGCCAGTTTACCAAATCTTGAAGGCGAAGATCCTAAGCAGTCAAGCATCTGAGTGGTGGAAGGGACTCCCTTCGGCTGCCACAGATTTATCAGCAAAGTAGACCAAACACTTGTTAACCTGGGCTACAACTGCTTAAGAGACAAATTGTCAGTATTGGGTAATTCCTGCACAAAGAGCAATCCTTTCTAGAAAAGAAATGCTAGGTGTGCCTTGGGAGCTGTGACTGGTTCTTCTACCAGTGACATCCAGCTCCCAGTCACAGAAAAATGCTGAGAGGGTTGAACTGAACAACCTTAGACAAGATTTTCAAGTAGGATGAGCACAGACTTTGCTCTAAATTTAAAATTTCATGTTCTTCTTGGTATGCTAAATGGTCTGAATGTTTACAGAGCAAACAAACTGCCCAAAATATAAAGGATCATGCGGAGCCATGGGATGGAAGAGTGGACAAAGGGGATATTACAGGTTCTGGAAATACTCTCTGCAGGATAGGTGGGCTTTGTTTCTCTTTTTTACTGCTACATTTTACTTCTTTCCAGCTTTAGATGAAAGAGTTGGTATCTGTCACTGCTGTCCTCAGTTTCACTCTTTTGTCCTCTCTGACCTCTGGCCTTCTCTGCACAAGCCTCTGACCACGTTGGTCACACTGTGGTGCATCACAGTAAGTGATGCACAGGTTTGCAATATGTAGATCTCCAGTTTTCAGCCGCACTCAACTTTCCAGTGGATGTCGTTTATGTGCTGTGGGGTGGCACCACCGTAATTTTTTCATGTCTGTATCCACAGAATACAATTTGCAGCTTGTCCACAGCACAGTACAGGACAGTGTGCTGAAGGAACACCTTCACTTGCCTCGATGCAGGCTAGAGCATCATCTGCTGCACTGTGATAAAACAAGTTTGACTGTAACATCTTTTTAAAAAAATCTAACACTCATTAGATTTTCTGTGACTAAAATTTTCCAGGTTCTCTTGTAGTATCTAAGTGAGAGAGATACCTTCAGAGATCCTGACATGCTCATTTGCTGCTGGTTAGTGTGAACTGTTTGGGTACAGGATTGCTTGTTTCTGACCCGCTGCAAGTGCAGAGCACATACTGCAAGCTCCTTCATCCATGGTGTATGGTGAGGCCCAGGGATCTATTAAGGAGGTGCACAAAACTTCTTCCTATTAGTAGCCCTAATGCTCACCCACATTCTCCTACATGAGTGCACACCAAAACCCAGTGCAAATGCCAAGCATGTTTTGTGCATACGGTGTATGCCTCTCACATTTCTATGGATCTGTGAACACCAGTCACTCCTTACAGCTTGATTTGTTCACACACCATGTAATTGCAAGAGCTTAACGGTGGCAAGATTGTTCTCTGTTAGCCTTCAGGCCTGGCAATTGCTCTGATCACTCACCCTGGCCTTCCTGCTCAGCACAGGACATGGAGCCATGCCTAGTGAGCCCTGAAGGAAAAACCATATCATGTGGCTGAGCTATAGACCCTTCTGTTAAGAGAAGTTTGGGATATCTTTTTGAAGTTTCCAAGCTGTGGAGAAACCACCCCATCAGCTGCTCCTGTGCTAAATACCCTTTGTATCAGGAACATGCAGCTAATTTCTGGTTTGAACGGATCTCACCCCAAATTCCAATCACCAAAAATCATTACTCTTCTGTTTGTTGATGAAGACAGCCTTCCAGCTGGTCCTCATCTTGGTAAATGTACAGACTGACTGAGTGGCCACCCACTAGTGCCTTTGCTCAGATAAGTATAGATTTTTCCATTTCTTGCTCCAGGTGAAAGTTTTCCAGGCCTTAGGAAATTTCATCTTCATGACCTTTCTCCAGGTTCTCCACCTCTTTTTTTTATTTTTTTAAGGCTAATTGGAAGGTTTCCAAGAAGTTTCAGATATTCTTAGAAAAAATTCTTCATACAGGTTAGCCCATGCATGAATTTTAAGTGCATTGTAACATAAGCAATTGCTGCTCTTATCTTTTCTTACTTTCTGCCAGATCATTTTGTTTATTTATCGATTCTGTTTCCAGACTCAGAAGACAAATATTTCATGAGAATTTTTACCTCTTCTGCATCATTGCTGAGAATTCATACCATCCCTGCCTAATAATAGTTCTGTATTGTGTGTACAATTTCTTCTGTTCCTAAGAGATGTAAGATATTCTTATTGTCTTTGTCCCACTGTCCTTAAATTTTATACCTTTAGCTTCCCATGTTAGTTTGGATGAACAGTCCAATCATTGTTACCAGTTTTTTCCCCTTTCTGTCAAATGCATTGGCTCAAGCAGGAGGGAGGCTTAGTAAGTTATATAGTCCAGACCCAAATGGCACATGCTCAACACTCAGCAGACCTCTAACAAACACCTCCCTGCTGTGCACTCAGATGGACAAAACTAGGCAGCAGCTGCTGCAGGGCTGCTGGGAGAGTTTTTCCAGCTGTGCTCCTCATCCAGCCCCTCTCACATTGGGGGTTGTTTTCCCCCATTTCAGTTTTTAACTAAAGATCTGTCTCTTCAGCTTGTGACAAGAGACAAGACTTAACTTTCTCCATCCCTTTCTCTGTCAGCCTTTTAGCCCTGAAGCAGGACGAGGCAGTGATTATCCTGTGCTATGCAATGCTGGAGGGAAACTGTGTCTCTTCAGTGGTCACCCAGGCCTGGAAGGAGATGGAAGAAAGAGTCCTTGGGTTCGGAGATTTGGTAAAGATGCTGATATCCACCTTTGGTCCCCACTGTGTGCAGGGCTCTGCAGTGCTGACCACAATGCTCCAGCAGCCAGAGCTTGTCAGCACTGTCCTTTCAGGTGCCGCCTCCTTGGAGAAGCTGACCTGTGTGACTAGGGAGGCAAACTCCAAGCCAGGGATATGGCAGCCCCTCAGTTTCCTTTTTCCCTGCAACCCCTCCAATGTATCCACCCTAGGTGTGTGACAGCCTCGGGCGGCATCACATGGACCTGTGCCCTAACTGTGCTTTCTGCTCGCTGAAGAGGGAGCAGTGTCAGAACATCAAAAACCTGAACCGTGTTCAGTGCAAGATAGGCAGCTTTACCACCTACATCAACCCTCAGATCTCAGCCCAGTACCAGGCCATAGGCAACAAGGTACAAAGTGTGTTGAATCTCCAGCTGGCCTCTGAGGAGAGGCCTGAACTGGGTGGTGGGGAAGGGGAAGAATCATGGCTCTCTTTATCCCACCACTTTGCAGACCAGCTCCTCGGAGGCCTCGGAGTACTATGGCATGGAGGTTTTCAGAGGGCTGAGGGCGGAGTACTGGTGCAGTCAGATGGCCATCCATGGCTGTGAGGATCCTCGTGTGGCCCTCTGGCTGAAGGCAGAGTACACCACCTTCCAAGACAGAGATGCCCCGAGCAAGGTGGGTGCCCAGTGAGTGCTCCCATCCCTCCTTCTCCTCTTCTTTCTCTGGCCTTCATTCCCGTCTCCCCAGGTCTGTGACTCAGGTGGAGTTCAGCACCCCAGCTACTGTGCGTTCAAGAGCCACCAGTGTCTGTTGCAGAGCCTCTACAACCAGAAGGTAAGAAGCAGCACTGCCCTTTACACAGCCTTCTCCTCCATGGCTGGTCCGTCCACAGCCAGCCCCAAGTCCCTGCAGGACTCAGTGGCCTACTCCTTGTCCCTCCAGTAGGACACTCTTGGGTGTGTTTGGGGGGTGAAAATAGTGACCCAAGCATGGCTGGCAGGTAACTGAGGCAGCAGGATTTGCACAGATGCTGTAAGAGGTGGTAGTGGAGACAGTCACTAATGTTGAGAGAGAGGAGCTGTGGGGAGCCTCCTACCTGTTGAGGCATCCCTGTATATACCTGCAGGGGAGGGTCTCCACCATCTACTGTGTGCTTCCTAGGTGGTAACAAAAACCAGAAACACCAGAGCAGGACAGGGGAGTAGCCTGCATCTTAGGAAACACATGTCCGGCTATCATCCTCTCTCTCCTGCTTCCCAGCTGGTTCTCCCCTCTTCCCTCTTGTCCGCCCATCATCGCAGCCTCCAGATGCCATCCATCCTGGGGGTCCTCTTTCCCTGGGGGAATGATGGGCAGTGGTATCAGGCCTATGATACCTATCAGGCTTTCCTTGCAGGTGTCTCACCGCAGTTGCCACAGAAACGAGACATACCGGGTGTTGAGTGAGAAGGAGGGAGAAGAGGAGGTGCAGCTGTGGCACCAGAGGTTCCTTAGCCTCACCAAGGGGTGAGGCATGGTAGCGGGGGAATGCCTGGGAAGTGCAGGGCTCCAGAGCAGGCTCTCTGGTGCTGTAGTAGGGCAGAGAGCCTGGATAGACTTGGGCAGCTCTTCCCAGACCCCTTGCTGGCCAGCCAGGTCATCATGGCCAGATCTCCCCCTCTGAGCACCTGGTCTGCACCATCAGCAGTGGCACACCAGGAGGGGAGCCTCACTCAACAGCATTTCACTGTGGTGTCTGCTGGAACTCCTCCTGAAAACATTTTCTCCAGCCAAACGAGCAGCTGAGCATCAGAGAAGGCATCAGCCCTGGGAACCTGGATTTAGAGCCACTGGCCCAAGTGTCCTTGTCTGAAGTCCCCAGCCACCTCTTGCCTCCCTCCCCCTGCAGGCCTATACCAGTGTAGTTCTCAGAAGGATGAGTCGTATTGTATAAAGAACCCATTTGCGCTGCAAACCTAATTTGCTCCCTTCTCTCTGCTGCCACCTCTCTATTACACCCCTCAGTGACCCCTCTCACAGCCAAGGTGGGTCCCTGCTCCCCCCTGCTCCACTCCTTGCTGCAGCCTGTGTGGCCACTGAGCACAAGGACTCCGGTGTGGCCTCGTCCCCTCCCCGCCCATGGGAGGGAGCAGAGTCAGGTACCCTCCAGGTCCCAAATGCTGCATGTGAGTAAGGAGCCGACACACTGCTTTCCATTGCAGCTGGTTTATTTCTGAAGTTTAAGGGTTTATTTGGCCTGTGTCCTCCAACCCTCTGTCCAGAAAAATAATTCAAACCACAAAAAAGCCCAATGAGGCCGGTGAGAGGGTGCTGGGTGGGAATCACACAGGAGCTGGTGGGACCCATGGAACCAGGAGCTGCTCTCTGGCAGGGAAGCAAAACCCCACATCTCCTCTGCTCTCTCTCAGGCTGTGTATCTCCCCCACACCTTCCCCTGCTTCCCCATGTCTCTCCCGAGGCTGTCCTCTCCCTGGCTTCCTTGCAGTCCCTTGGCAGCCTCCTGCCACCCCGGCGTGCTCTCCCTCAGCGGCAGCTGTGCACCTCCACCAGGTTCCGGCACTGCTTGCACTTGACGGAGCAGCACCAGCGAAACTTGCAGCTGCACCACTCCACCACCTCTGCCTGGGCTGTCTGGAAGCCCCTGCCGCAGCACAGGAGCTCACAGCCATCCATGGCTGGGGATGTCCGGTTGCACTGACGGCCAGAGGTGCCAAAGACCCCACTCCGGGCATCCCAGTTGCAGAAGTCTGGGCTGGCCAACAGGTAGACCAGGTCATGAGCCGTGTAGGGCTTGAAGCGAGAGCTCTTGGGCACTAGGAGCTTGCGGGAACCGACCCGCTTGGGGTGAACCTCTGTCGCCCCCTCAAACTTTTCCTTGAGGACATTGCCCACCTTGCGAAAGGGGGGCATGACCTTCCAGCATGTGCGTACCTCACAGGAGCCCGACACACCATGGCACTTGCACTCCACCTTCATGTGGGCCAGGAGAGCCTGGGGAGTGGGAGGCAGCTGCCAGCCAGACCCAGGAAAGCCTGCCCTACACCTCCCATACCTGTGGCCCCCCAGCAGCCACTGTTCCCCAGCACACCTCCCATGGGTCTGGAGGGCAGGATAGGGCAGGGCAAGGAGGGGCAGGGCAGGGCAAGGAAGGGCAGGGCAGGGCAGGGCAGGGCAGGGCAGGGAAGGGAAGGGAAGGGAAGGGAAGGGAAGGGAAGGGAAGGGAAGGGAAGGGAAGGGAAGGGAAGGGAAGGGAAGGGAAGGGAAGGGAAGGGAAGGGAAGGGAAGGGAAGGGAAGGGAAGGGAAGGGAGCAAAAAAGTCCTTTTTAAGCCAAGCCAATATGAAACAGAGGGGGATCCACTCCGTTGGAAGCAGGCTGGCTTGGGTCTGTAAGTGAAATCCCTGAGGCAGGGGAAAAGACAGGGACCATGGGGCTGTGGGGAGGGGAACAGATCTGCCCAGAGCCAGAGGATGCTCAAGAGACCAGATCTGACAGCAGCCCCTACAGAGGATGGTGTCTTTGCTCAGGAGGGACTGGAGGAGCAGGGAAGCTGTTCATAGCAGAGTGGGGAAATTAATTTCCTTTGCAGAAGAGGCCAGGGTAAATCACAGCTGGGCTTACTGAGGAAAAGAACTCTGCACAGAGGCAGCTAGGGGAAGCTGGGACCCCTCTCTGTGCAGGCAAGAAACCAGCTCAGTGTGAGCAGTGCAGTGCTAGGCTGAGGAAAGGCACCAGGACACAGACACCCTCTGGGAACTCATGGCTCCTTGAACTGCTCCTCAGGGTGAGGAGGCTGGACTGAGCCCCACCTAGCCAGGAAGAAGCCCCTGAAGCTGGGCTTGCTTCCCAGCCCTTGATTCTGCCCTTACCTTCCTCCCAGCCTCATTGTTGTGAAGGTTCATGAGCGCTCGGCTGGAGGAGATGCCACGTCTCCTCTCGGGCTTGTCTACGAAGGCTTGAGAAAAGGCAATCCCGTAAGACAGGTTATCAGAGCAGCCTGACCATTGGAAACCTGCAGAGGGAAAGCAGCCATAAGATGAAGAAAGAGAAGCCCTGGGAGTAGCTTCCAAAGGGCTGAGGGCTGTGGAGAAGGCAGGTGTCTCCTCCCCTGGCGAGGGCCTCCCCCATGGATCTTCTCCTCTGCCACCACCTCCCTGCCACTGGCTTTCTCCTTCACCTTTGGGGCTGACTCCTCGGATCTTGCTGTCACAGCCGCACTTCTCCAGCTCCCCACGGCTGCAGGCACGAGTCACGGCAAAGGCAACACCGGCAGCAGAGATGGCATGGATGAAAGCAGACTCCCGTGTGCCTGCAGTGGGGAGAGAAATGGCACCAGTCTGTCGGGGTGGGGAGGCACTGACGGGACATGAGGGTGGGGAAAGAGGCTGTGGCTGCATGTAGGAAGGATGCATTCAGATGAAGACTGCTTGGGAGAAATCACTATCAGGATATTCAACCAGTGCTGCTGTTCCTGAGGCCTGGAGCCAGTAAAGGGCATGGCTCTGTGGGGTCCTTCTGGCTCAGCGCCCTCACCTTGGTACCCTAAATTCCTGGGCTGGGTGTCCCACTGAGGGAGAGAAGTCAGCAGCCCCCAAAGGAAGTGAAAGGGTAGCAATGGTAGGGGACACCAGTCACTGAGCCTCCCATGCAGAGGGGTCTGTCAGGGAGGACCCTGCCAACTTGTCTCTAGAAGCCAGAGGGAGCCTGATCATAGTTCCCTCTATGGCCCTTCCCATGCAAATGCATGCAAAATTTGTTATATGCTGTTTGGGGGGCATAGGCAGATCCTTTTTCCCTGCCCTGCAATAAAAAGGGAATGCAGCTTCAACAGAAAGGATTGATTTGAGCTGCTACTCCAAAGGTCTGGGCTGGTGTCAGCATCGGGGAGAAGATCTACCGGTCTGCAGAGCTGGTACCCAGCAGAATGGTCTACATGGGACTGAAAAGCCAAGTCTGGCTGAATGAGGAAAAAGTTTAGCCAGAATATTAATATTTGTAACAGCACATGCATTTTGGTTCAGTTTGCTCTCTGTTGACATCTGTGTTGCATGTGGAGGAAGGCACTGGGCACTCTGGGGTTGGGCCCAGGGTGACACTTGCACACTAGCTCAGGAAAGGCTGATGTGTTAAGGGGACCCCGTGGGCATACTGAAGCAACCCCATGCCAGCTATGCCTGTGCCACCTCCCCCTTGCTGACCTTGGATGGTGACTTTGCCGAAGACCTGCAGCCCCTGCAGGGTGGAGCAGTTCCACCGGCGAGAGTGGAACTGGTGCTGGCACTCCTCAACAGCCAGCTCTGCGCCTCGCTTCACAGCATCCATGGCTTCCACCTGCCGCTGGCAAACTTGGACCTGCTCTTCTACCAGCCCCATCAGGCCCTCACAGCCACCGGGGTCCTGGAGGACTGCCCGCAGAGAAGGCTGCTTGGCCAGGTACCTGTGAGGCAGGGGAGAGATTCATTTGCAGATGGGCTAGAGCCAGGACCATGTCTGCAGGGGACTAGTCCTCTGTAGCCTTATTTTAGAGAAGAAATGGGGCAGGGAAGGGAATTGCTGCCTCTTGTCTGTGTTGAGCTGGACATTCCTGGTCTGCACCTCTTCAGCTTTCACCATCCCTCTCCCTTCATGATCCCAGAGATACCTCCCCTAATGTGCTGCCTTTGGGTTGCCCCAGGTTCCTTCTTCCACCCTTTTCTCACAGATCTGCCTGTTTTCTTGGGAGGCAGCACCTCCCCAGATTACTTTCCAATCCACACAGTAGAAGTGCAAAGCATACTTACAGCCAGGTCACGGCAAGGACATGCTGCACGGGGACCAGCACCATGTACAGCCACACCATCTCCATCCTGTCCCCAGCAAAACTCCACCTTCAGCCACGGTGTAGCAGCCGCCACCTGAAACCCCTTCTGTGACCTCCCACTGCCTCTGCCTGACAGTCGCTCTCACAGCAGCTCCAGCCCAGCACTGCAAAGCACAGGTAGCCCCTGCCCTGGGTAATGACCATGGGCTGCCCTGGTATGCCTGCCAGCATTGGAGACACGATGACCCGCAGAAATCTGGCAGGTTGGCCCTGGCAAGGGCATCCACGCTGGTGCTGTTCCCTACCTACAGCTTGGGCAGCATCGTGGGAAAGCCTTGAACTAGGGCTCTGGGGTGGGCATCTGTCAGAGGGAGCTCACATCAGTGTCAGACCTCCAGCCTCTGCCATCCCATCAGCAGAGTCTGTCTTCCTCTGCAGTCAAGTCACTTCACCAGCAGGAAGCAGCCCAAGACCCAGTCAGCAGCAGACAGAGCCTTCCACGCAATAAAAACCTGGCAGCACCAAGCAGCTGTGGCTAGACCTTCCCGCTTAACATCGCTGTGTCACCAAGCCCTTTGGGGAGCTAGAGAGTTTCCTTGCAGTGACAGGTCGTGGGAGCAGAGAGGGGAAGCCTTGCTGCCTCTTTCATCCTCAGCCGCCGTCCTTGAGGACCCTCCGTCATCTGCCTCCTCCACGCTGGAGATTCTTTTTTTCTACCCTGCAGTCCACATAGCTACGGCAAATAGACACAGCCCAGCTGCTCCCTGGCTCTCTTAACTCTTTCCCTGGCAGCTCTCCCTTCACCCCTATCATTTTCTTCCCCATGGCAAGAGAGATGGTCCTTGCCCTTCTCCTAAGCAGGCATAATGGAGTAGGTACCCCTCTTCTCAGTGGGTAGCCCTTTCCTCAGACCCCCTCAGAGTCTAGAAAAATGTGAGTTCTGTGACCAGGGAGCTGAAATTTCCTGGGAGAAAAGCCTGCCATTCCTCCAGCAGGCCTGTGAAGTGCCAACTGTCCCGACCACCCTGGAAGTTGAAACTCCTCATGCAGCCCAGAGACTTCTGCTTTTCCTGCCTGAATCATTCAGAAAGTGAAACACAGCTGCTCTGACACTGCTATGGTTCTTCCACTATAGCCCCACATGTAGGTTAACCCCTTTGATATGCTCTTCCACATTTCCCTGCACAAAGAGGTCTGAAGAGCACTGGGGTTTATCAGTCATCCTTTCAAAACTGAGCAGCCCCTCTGTTGCAGCATGCTTTCCATCTCTCTCCTTGCCTTCCCAGCTCCCTGTGTCCCTCATTCTGTTGGGTCCTTGCTCCTGTTTTCTGGAGTCAGCACTCTGGGGTGGCAGGCATGTTGGGATCTGCAGCATCAGGGTGTAGCCTCCGATACACACCCCAGTAATCTGGTCTTACCTGCTGTCGACTCAGACAGCAGTGACGAAATGCCAGGGGTTGTGCTGCTCTTCCCCACAAGCTGAGCCTCCAGGAGACAGCAAGGGGCAAAGGTGTGAGCCCACCTGGGGGGGAGATGGAGTTTGTGGGCTGAT
Organism: Phalacrocorax aristotelis; assembly: GCF_949628215.1. Taxonomy (NCBI): domain Eukaryota; kingdom Metazoa; phylum Chordata; class Aves; order Suliformes; family Phalacrocoracidae; genus Phalacrocorax; species Phalacrocorax aristotelis. The sequence goes on along the minus strand of NC_134276.1, from coordinate 132,499,017 downwards.
GCACTGAGACCTGGTGAGGTGAGTGAACCTGGCTGAGTGAGGGATGATGTGGGGCAGGGTGGGCTCGCAGGCTAGGCTAAGTGCCACCACGTCCTCCTCTTCTAACACACAGTAAAGCCAGGACTGCCAGGCTCAGCCAGGTGCATGCACATGGGAGGGGGGCTGGGGACGGGGGGTGGGGTGGGGAGGGCTGCAGGGGAAGGGAAAGTTCCCACAAAGAGTGTCAGAGATTCCTTTTGCAAAGGGAGAAAGAACTCACTCCCCAGTATATCTGCACACCTTTACTGGTACCAGTGTCTTGACAGGAACAGAAGAGACGCAAAAAGCTGTGAGAACAAAGATCCCAGCAGCTAGGAATTGAGAAGGGGGTCTGGTTAAAAAAGAGAGGGACTAAAATGGAGCAGGGTGAGATCAGTGGTTCGGGTGCTATTGTACCCTCCAAGGATTTATGAGCAGCAGGAACATATATCCCTTGGCATGTCACTCCCTGAATGAGGAGGCAGTGATGCAGAACAAGGGACGCAGGGAGTGAGAAAGTCAAACACCAGCAGCAACAGCCAGCAGGCAGAGGAGCCGGGCAGGGGCTGTAGAGAAAGGAGCCCACCTTCTTCTAAGTGCAGCAGCTCCTGGGGGAGCATTAGGACTATCCCCATGACCAGTGTCTTCTTCCAGGTGTGCTGGGACTGGTAAAGCAGAAATAGGACTTGAAACAGCAGAGTTCCAGATGGGCTCTGCAGAAGGGCAGATCCCTTCCCGTCTACACCTGGCAGTGCTAGGTCGCAGATGTCCTGCTAAATCAGCCCTTGCACTTCCTTAGCACTGCGCCTCCTGTAGCCTTGAATGACAGGGACTGACATCTGCGGCAAACATGCCTTTGCCTGCCACAGGCACTGACACATGCCAGCGGTGCACAGCTGGGTTCCTGGGCAGGAGCTCATCCCCAAAGTGCCCAAGCCCATGGGGTTGACAGGACTCTGAGCCTTGGTGCTGGCTAGTGATTAAATCAGCTTTGCTCTCACTTCCCATATTTCACTTCTACCTCCTCTTTGGCAATATCTTGGGGCGAGTGATGTTTTTAATCTTCATCTGTCAGTCCTGGGAGTGGCTAAGTTAGTATGAGAGCAAAGATGAGCGAGTATTTGGCACTATGACACAGGGCAGGTCTCCTCAGTTGCAATGACACCTGGGTGTTGCTTCTTTCATGGTTACATTTGCTTTCACAGGATGTGTTTTAGCTTATCAGCTTTGGATAGCAAAGTTCATGCTTTGCGGCCAGCCAGAAGTGCATCCGGAAGTGAGAAAGGAGGAGAAATGAACTGCAGCATAACAAACATAGAACCAGCGATGGTGTGGTAGCAGACAGCTGTGTTTTGGATAAGCAAGTAGCCAAAGAGGCCACCTGGCTCTGTTTTGATTCCAGCTGCTTGCAGTTTTGGTGCCTGGATTGAGACCTCTGCAATGACAGTGATCGCTAGCCAGCAAGCCCACGTGCACCCTTGGCTCTTCACCAGCAGAGAGGTAAGCGAGATAGAAACATCTAGAGAGCTGGACGGTCTAGGAACACTGGGCACTGGTCCCCACCAGCTGCTGTGCATGTGCTGCCAAACCTGACCACAGGGCACTGGGGAACCCACTACGTCTCTCCAGTTGCCTAGTGAACCTAGAGGTACAAGGCAAATCTCAGTATTTATTCAAATGGAGGCTTTCTTTGGGATCCTGTGATACTAAAAGCACAGGCAGCTGGCAGAGCTTATTTTCCAAGGTGCCCACAACGGAAGTCCTCTTCCATGGGGCCCTCAGGAGATGAAGGGAGTGACACCTCTAGGAAGTAGGCAGTAGCAGTGCAATCAGATCTTGAGAGTTAAATACGGAGGTATCAGCTTTGATGTCATGCATATCTCATTAAAAACAAGCCTTCCTTAGTCTTGAATGTCTTCATGGTTCTAACCATCACAATAATCTAAATTTTTGGTTAGAAAAAAGGTGAAAAGTGGGGCTTAAATGTCACCTACGGCAGGTAAAAAGTGTCCACATTTATGAAAAAATACATCTTCAATTTCTAAAGCAAAGTTGGGTAGATTTTTTGAGGTCTGGTGCACTCTTCGTTTCTTCCTCTTGGTTTCAGATTTACGAAGCGAGCTTGTGCAGTTTGTATTTCCAGATGCACTGCTTTGCACTGCAATGCCACACTCTCTGTCTGCATCCCCAGAACAGCCCCAAAGTGCTCCCGGGTTTAAGTGACAAGTCAGTCTTGGAAACACCGTGCAGCATGCTTGGCAAGGTTTTTCTAGCTGTCTTTTTCCACCTCATTTCTCAGCCCCATGCATAACCTTGTGTCCCACCATGCTGCGCTCCTTCATAATTTTTGCAGTGCTAGGAAGTCAGTGGCTATCAGTGAGACAGTGTCAAGAGAGAAGATACCCAGGACCAGGCAGTGAGATGCCAGACATATATCTCATATCAGGGCACACTTGTCTGTTCCAGTCCCTGTATGCAAGTACAGCTAGGGTTTCCTACCCCAAAAAAGAAAAAACTCAAAATCTCCATGGCTTTGCATGTCCTTTGGGGACGCCTTGACTGCCAGCTGTTTTGCTGCCTCTGGAAAGAGGTGCCTACCCTGGACCCAACCTCTGGCTCATCTCAGTCCAGCACTGCACTCCAGCCAGGGCCCTGGGCAGCTCCCAAGCACATGGGGGAGGTATGTGGCTGTCATCCAAGTGGGGTGGTCACAGGAGGGGTGTGGGGGAGAGGAGGACAGTGTATTCTTTTCAACTGTTTTTTGTGGTTGTCTGCCCATCCTCCAGTACCATATTCTCCTCTCTTCTCACACAGCGACAGCAGTCAACATTGCTCCCACCTTACACCTTTACCAGCACCTCTTGCTCACTCACCGGTGTTTTCCCTTCCTTTTAGTTTGTGCAGCTCCTCCTCCCTTGCAGCAGTTGCTCATAGTGTGTGTGTGTGTGTGTACAGGCACACATGTACATATGTCATTCCCTCTGTCCCCCCTCCCAAAGCAAGAATACTAGCAACAAATTAATTTTCCAACTGAAAACAGGAAGAAATATCTGCCTAGGTAGTACGTGTGGTCTGAGTTCTTTTCTGTCCCTGCTGGAGAAAAGCCATGGTCTGGGTAGATGGTCTTCAGAGGCTCACATTGATCTTCACTGAGAGGTAAAAATATGCTTCCTCCACTTCCTGGGTCATGTACGGTCAGTTACCAAACAGAAAGTTCCTTCAGGGTTTCAAGATAGCATGTCATTGTGAGGTGGAGGATGATTGAGCTGTGGTACTGTTGCCTCTTTGCACAGCTGATGACTTGAAGACCTCTCAGCAGCTTTCCTGTAGAGCAGTGAGGACTTGAGGTTCTTCTAGAGACAGCCACAAAGAATATGGCCTGTGGCTCTCAGACATTAACCAACAAGGAAGAACAATGCAACCAATTTCAGCTCTTCTGTCTTCCCACTACCAACCTGCTTTACCCATAGCTTTCTTCTTCAGTGAGGGACAGTCAAAACAGTACCTCCAGAGCTCTGCAGAGAAATGCTCCATTCCCACAGCTTCATCTTTCCAAAGACTGTGCATGTATGCATTTCGTTTCAGGTCTCTGAGACCTTGATTACACTATCTGTTATGTCAAATCTGAGACTGTCAGCTTAACTTCAATAACACCACCATTAGTGGATTCTTGCTTCTGTGTTTCCACCCACAAAAAAAAAAATCCCCTCAAAAGAACCCAATCTATTTTTCACTCTCAGTGAGCTTTGCTGCCAGTTTAGAATTCTGCTCTTTGGTGTCTCAAAGAATGTAGGGCTAGTATGTAAGGAAAGACCACTCAGAAAAAAAAGAAAAGGTGATGGTGGGCAAAAACTAAACAGATTTCTTGCACTGGTGTTCATGGCAGGAAAGCCTGTGAGACTTCCATGGCAGAAACTCTCTTTACAGGCAAATTCATCAAAGGACTGTCTCTGATCAAAATGGTGGTGGGAATGGTTATGGAGCAGCAATATGAACTGAGCAGTGTCTGAAACTACATGGCTTCTACCCCAGAGATCTGAAAAAAACTGAAGGGTGAAGGTCCTGACTAACTGTGGTATAGAAACATTTGCTTAACATTGCTTTTAAAGGCTCACTAGCAGACACAATTTGAGAAAAGGTCTCTTGGGGAGTTTCAGACCAGGGAGCTTGATGTCTGTGGTGAACAAATTAGTAGAAGTTATAATAAAGGAAAAAATCAATTGGCATGCAGTCACATCTAATTACTGGGGAAGAGACGTCATGGCTTTTATAAAGGCATGTTGCGCCTCACAGTCGTTCTTTGGAGGAGTCAACAAGCATGTGAAGAGTGGCCCATGTGGATTTCCAAAAGGCTTTCCAAAGGGCTCTCACCAATGGTGCTTAAAGAAATTTAGAAAACAAGGTTTCTACCTTGGAAAAAAGTGCCTAAAAGACAGGACAGAGAGTAAGAGTAGATGGTCAGTTTTCTCAGCGGAGTTCTAAGACACCAGTGCTGGGGCTTGGATAGTTTGACTTATTCATGAGGGATGAATAATGAAATAACAGATCTGCTGGAGACATAAAATTATTCAAGTTAGAAAAGAAGAAGGTTGGCTGCAAAGAACTGCAGTGTGAGTGACTGGCCTTAAAATAACAGCTGAAATTTCATCTAGTTAAGTGAAGAGAAAAACCAATCTGAACTGACCATTATCCCTATCAAATGAGATCTGCGCCTACTCAGCTCAGTGTATTCACATCATCAACATTGTGTATGTTTTGAGCACCCCACCACAGAGGTCACAAAAGCTATAGCAGAATTAGAAAGGTTCTGAGAAGGGCAACAAGAACAGAATGGCTCCTCTATGAGGAACAACTATGAAGATAATGACCCTTTAGCCTAAAAAAAAAAAGTTACTGAGGGGAAACGTGGTAGTTGTTTCTAAAATCATGAGGGATAAGAAGGTGAATAGGGAAGATTTTTCTACTGTCTCTTCCAGTACTAGAACTAGGAACTGAATCTAGCAAGTGGTGATTCAAAAATGAGTACAAGGAAGTGGTTCTTAACCTGAGATGCAGTTAAGCTGTGGAACTCCTTGCCACTCCTGGCACTGGATGTTTTTGATGGCAAATTTTACATGGACTCAAAAAGCAACCGGAAAAAAATAATGGAAGAATTCCCTGAGGACTACTGAATACAAATAGGTCACCTCTGGGTCAGGAAATCCCTGGCCTGCAATATGCTGGAAGCAGGAAGAGAACTCGAGGGAGCATAACTACATGATTGCACTGTTCTTACATTATACCTTCACCATCCATGATTTGAGACAGACTACTAGTTGTAGATAGACCACTTATCTCACACAGTACAAACTGTGCTTACATATTATATTCCCTAGAGGTGTTTATTGAATACCTCTTGATTAAAAAAGCTTGTCTGTGGAGACAAGTCACCTTCACCTGACAGCTGGCTGGTCTGGGGACACATGTTAGAGCAGGTCATGGTCTCTCACAGAGCCTCAGTCTCACTCTCTTTGTCTTGGTCAAGACGAAGGTCTCACCACTCTGTTCAGACTGCAGTCATTGCAAGGTTTTGGCTCTGGAAAAAGCTGGCATACCTCCTTGAGATTTTTTGAAGCATCTCATCATTTCACAACATGCTTGCACATTTGCCTTGTCTTGCTGGATTATTATATTATTATTTTTATATATTTTGTTATTATATTTTAAACTTATGCAAGTCTTCGCACAAAATTTTCATCCAGCATTGCCAAAGAAGGGTGAAAGCCACTCAGATGTAGCTTGACAAACCAGCAGAAGTTCCTCTAAGAAAATTGCTCAACAACACAAAAGGAAGGGCAAATTGATAGCTGTCTACTCGCCCATATTAGACTTCCACTTTCATTGTTTAGCATATTGACAGAATTAATCTTTTTGTACCTATGAGGTCAGCACACACTTCTTCTGTCTTTAATAGATCCTCCCTCTAGATCTGTGCATCACCCCACAAACGCCATCCAGAAGGTCTGACATGCCTGTCAAGCCTGTCAAGTTGCTGAGTAGCTTCCTCTTACAGTAATACCAAACTTAGTTAAAAATTTCCTTTAGACAGAAAATTCTACTTTCCTTTTGAGGTAAATCACACTCTACCTGGGCTCTGTGAAGGAGTCCCTATCTAACCCCTGCAAGCAGCTATGGGGAATTCCATCATATCTACCAACCATCCAGTTTTAGGATCATAGAATAATTAAGGCAGTCTCTAGTCCAACCTCCTACTCAAAATAGGTCAGCTATCAGATCAGAGAAGTTTAGTCTGCACTTTATAGAATCTGGTCTTGAATACCTCCAAGGATGGAGACTCCACAACCACTTGCGGAAATCCATTGCAATGCCTGACTGTCCTTACAGTGAAAACATTTTTCCCTATATCCAGTCTGAATACCTGTTGCTTCAATTTATGCCCATTGCCTTTTGTCTCCCTGCCATGCTTCACTGTGAACAGCTAACTGTCCTCTTCCAGTAACCACCCTGCAGGTATGGGGAGGCTGCTATTATATTCCCTGGAGCCTTCTCTTCTCCAGCTGAACAAGCACAGTTCCCTTAACATCTCCTTGCAGGACAAGTGTTCCAGCCCCGTGATCTTTTTGATGGCCTTCCACTGGACTCAATCCAGTTGATCAATGTTTGGCAGGGCAGTGCTACCATTAGTATCTATATTGGTTACCAGTCTGACACCACTTCGGAGTCACAGGTATGTTTGTCCACATGAATCCCATGGCTCTTCCTGCTTTACTGTGTGCTCCATTACCTGGGTGTGCTGCTCTGTGTTTGTGGGACATGGGCTGCTTCATGCTTTATGGTGTTGTAAGCAGGAAAATGATCTGAGGACATCCAATCCAAATAGACACCACTGGTCTCATGCAAGAGAGAATACCAAAGGAATGGTATGAATGTAAGCCACAGAAGGAACTCCAACTAGCTGGGGCTCAGGTTTATGTGGGTTGTTTCACCTAGGAAAAGGAGCTAGGGTGGAGTCAAGTCTAACTAGTGTAATTCTTTTTATCTGCAATGTATGTACAAAGTCCTGTTTCTCCGATATAAAACAATACTATGCAGTTTTTATTTTAAGTTCCTTCCAGTCAGCATTTTTCCCTCAAAATGTTTGCTTTCTTCTTTTTCTTTCTGTCTTTTTTTTTCCTCGAGCTGCCTTGACTGCTTTCCCCATGTGATCTTGTGCTGCCCCTTTCTTGTATATATGTGATTTCAGCAGTGATCAAAGTAACGTGCATTTTCTGGGGCTGAGCGATAAATGATTCTGTACAACAATTACCTTCTCTGTGCTCTGGCTTCTTCTGCCATGTAACTGCTCACTTTTCTACTGCCCATTTTTCTTAGTCTTTTGATTTCTTTGTGAGTTCTTGCAGCAGAAGCCATCATGGTGGGATTTTGACTTTTCAAGAGATTTCCCCCTCACTTAAACTCTCCTATCTTGGACTTCCACTTTGACCAGGAACTGTGCTGACATTTGACAACTGGCAGTGACCCTCCATTGCATCAGCATCCCCACAACCACTGGAAAGAATTGCTGAACTAGAGGCAGAAGCTGACTACACTACCATCCCTGCCAGATGACCACTGACCAGCAATCCAAAGCAGCACCAGTCAAGAGAGAGATACGCCCACCTGCCTCCCAGCCGCAGATGAGGAGAATGACCTGCCCATAGCTTCTTAGAGGGGAATGACTTCTCTCTGTGCTTTTATTTGTGCCTCCTTAGCCCACCAGCCGGCTCAGCCATCTCAGTGAGACCCTTCCCCGATCCCCGCTGGGCATGTCAGCTTCCAATGTGTCTCAGACATGCAAGGATTACAGCTTCAACCACCACTTCCTCCTGCCTGGCTACATCCTGATATTCATTACAGGTTTGATGCTGAACATGATGGCCCTTTGGATATTCATCCGCTACTTGCGCCTGAAGTCTGTAGTGATGATCTACATGTTCAACCTGGCCATAAGTGACCTCACCTTCACACTCCCTCTGCCACTGCGACTCTACTACTATTCCAACCATCACTGGCCCTTTGGTAACACCCTGTGTCAGGTCTCTGGCTCTGTCTTTCAGATCAATATGTATGGTAGCTGCCTCTTCCTCATGTGCATCAACCTGGATCGCTATGTTGCCATTGTCCACCCGCTTCGCTGGCGGCACCTGCGGCGCCCCAAGGTGGCCAAGCTCCTTTGCCTGTTTGTCTGGGTTGTGATCTTCATGGGCTCTATCCCCACTGCCATAGTCCACAAGCAAAACCACTGTGAGGAACACAACCAGACCACTTATCTGTGCTTTGAAAGCTTTAGTAACGACATATGGCAGCATAACCTCTTCCCCCTAGTTGTCCTGGCTGAAATCTTGGGGTTTCTCCTGCCTCTCAGCTCTGTGACATACTGCTCAATTCGAATCTTTCAGGAGCTCTGCCAGGACAGCCAAACGAAGACCCTGAGACAGCAGAAGACTGTCCGTCTCCTCTTTGTCAATCTGGTCATCTTTATCATCTGCTTTGTGCCTTACAACACTACCCTGGCAGTTTATGGGATGATAAAGGCCCAGGTGATGAAGGTAGAGGAACAAACAAAGGCCTCCGTGCGCCAAGTGTTAATTACAACAATGCTGTTGGCCAGCATGAACTGCATGCTGGACCCCCTGATCTACTACTTTAGTACTGAGGGTTTCCGTAACACCCTTAAGAAAATGCGGAGGGGACAAGCCTGGGACTCAGACATAGGGACGCTTAAGAATCAGGTTGTGGAGAATAAGTCATCCCGAGTCCATGCTGTCTCAGAAGTAAAACAATTCCCCGCTGAAAAGTTTATCCGTCCCAATGAATCTTTGCCACCACTTCCTACTGCAGTATTTTTGAATAGCCCTATTGAGGACTCGGAAATATAACCACAGAAAGGTCACACCATTGCAGGGTCACCCATTCAATAATTACAGCAAGACTGAGGGAGACAGCTCAGGGTAACTTAGTGAACTGTTTGAGGGAGCACAGCAGACTGTATGTGGGTGAACATGATGATACAAACCTGAAGGATGATAGGTTGTTTTGAATAAACAGAGGTGTCTTGGTGATGTGGTCCCACCTGACTCTTTTGGTACAGGAAACATAATGGGGAACAAGGACTTGAAACAAACCTAGTGTGTCTAGGTCTGGTCTGCACAGGTTCCTATAGCAAGTCCATCCTGCCTGAGAAGCTCCTGGCTGCACTGTAATGTGAAGCAGTCCTAGTGTTAATCAGAGCGCAGATGTGGTGCTCACTGCTGACAGACTGAATTTAGTGGTAAAGACTGAGGGAAACACTGGGGTTGTTTTTTTAACTAGATGCTTCAATTTGAGTCTTAAATCCAGCTTGGGACACCTAAATAAGTGCCTTAATTTTACAAAAGAGTTGAAGCATTTAGCAACCCTTGTTGGGGTCAAGGAGAATAGCTGGGTGTTTAGTACTCTTGCAGAAAATTGGTTTCTAATTGTGTAGTAAGTCACAGACCTTAGCAAAACAATCTTCAGGAGGTATGTCAAATGTGCTTGTGCAGCTGTACACACACACACGCAGCACAATGGCTATACATTTACTTAAAGCAAAATGGCTTGGGAAACACTAGCACACTGAAAAATACACCCAGCATTCATAAAGGCCCCAGAAAAAAGAGGATACCAATACTGTTGTCATTTCTGAAGCTCACATTGGCATTAGTGCTTTTGCACTTTCTTGTCACTCGGCCATAGGGTAATTGATTTCAGGACTGAGAGATTTTCACTGTTAAAAAGAAATGATGTCACAGAATGAGTCTGCAGTGAAATATATTTGCTTGCACTGTTTGTACATGCTTTTTCAGCCTGCACTGTATGCGAAAGCCCTATAAATCTCCCCAGAAGTGAGAGACCCAGCTGTACACGGGCAGTGCCAGAAACCCCAGTTACTCACTCCTGCTAGTGACCAAGGGTTGCCTTTCCACCTGCACGGCAAAACAGCCTCTCTGTGGCTTCTAGCAGCACTCAGGCTATCCCAGAGCGGGTGCATTATGGTATATTGTAATTTGGGGGAAAATGTTAAAGGAATGGTAAGGGAAAGTGACAAGAAATGCTGTTCAGAGTAAAGCCCTGGTTCTTGGACTTCTAAATTAGCAGTGAATCTTATTCCAAGTCCCTACCTCATGACTGCTGCGGGAATAAATGCATTTGCAATGCATCATGGTTTTGTGTTACAATACAGTTTTGAAGACACAGGGTTTTAAATCCATCCTTCCAGTCTCCCTTGAAGACCCTCTCTTTTACTACAGGTGATTGTAGAAGCAGGTCTTTAAGAAGACCTGTAGAAGATGATGAGCCTCTCCAGAGAGATATCCTTGTGTGACAGGCCACCCTACATAGGCCAGCTCTGTCCCCTTTCTCAGCCCGTGCATCACCAGCAGACCAGCCTTGAAATATGACTACAGATGAAGGACATTTAACGGTGTCCAAGAGATACAGTGAGAGGTGGAGAAGGGCTTGCAGGGCAGTTGGTATTTCTGTTTTGAAAATTCAGGACTATTATGTGAACGCGAATCATTTGTGACACAGTACAACTCGAGCGGAAACAGAGCTGTGGGTATACCTTCTGCTAGGGTCTGATGTTACCCTTTTGTTCTGGGATTTATGAGGTAGTGGAGTGAACAACTGCACTGTTGTCCATTTCTGCATCTTCCTCCACCTTCCTCTTTCCTAGACCCCTTTCCTTGTCCCTGTTCCTCTGGTCCTTTCTCCCCTCCCCAGATCTAATATGTCATGCACCCAAGCATCAACACAATGTTTTCACTGCCGTTTTCTTCCCTGCACAGAGAAGTTGATTCTTTTTCTTTCCTTTTAACTTGGCTAGAGCACTGTCAGAGACTCACAGAAAGATTTGGGTGGGAAGGGACCTGCAGAGGTTTCTACCCCAACTCCCTGCTCACAGCAGGTTGTTGTGGGCAGCAAGGGCTGGCTGCTCCCCAAAGGAAGGGCAGCTGAGAGCCAGGCATGGTAACAAGGCAGGCATAGGAAAGGTCTTCCCCAGCAAGGTTCCCATCCCACAGCACCTGCGCAAGGTGAGCAACGCAGGTACAATGATGGTAGCCAAGTTCAGCTGAGAATCCAGATCGTCAGATCATCACCATGGGCAGGTCCAAGGTCAAAATGAGAAGTCAAGTCAGCATCAGGATCAGTTCTGGAGGCAATAATCAGGGTGAGCCACAGTCCAGCAATTGCCAGACAAGTCCATCATGATAAGGCAGGCCTCGGGTCAAGGCAGGAAGTCTTTTAATGGGTCTAGATCAACACAGTCCATGGTCAGGCATGGGCAAGGCTGCTCAGGCAGGAGCCAAGGGCAAGAGTACCAGCTTAAAAGCAGCTCCTGGGGCAGGGGGTCAGCCCTGGCTGAGGCTCCAGCAGAGCCTTGTGGAAACTCTCCCCAAAGTCACCAGAGGGAACGGGCAGCCTTCAGCCACACTCTCTCTGACCTGGCCCCAAGCTCACACAGCCAAAGCCCCAGGAGCAGGGAGGATGCACTTGGGACCCTGAGCTGGTTCAGGTTGCTCAGGGCCTCATACATGTGTCTTCTGAGCACCTCCAAAGATGGATATTCTCAGCCTCTTGGGGCACCCACACCAGTGCTGAAACATGCCCTGGGGAGAGGCTCTTCCTAATGCTCAGCAGGAATCTCCCTTGTTGCAAGTCATGGCTGTTGCCTCATGTGCTTTCTCAGGGCCACTGTGAGCAGAGTCTGGCTCCACCTTCTCCGTACCCTCCCTTTAGGTAGTGGAAGACAGCAGTTAGGTCTCCCTCGACCTCTTCTTCCCCAGACTCAACAGACTCGGCTCCCTCAGCCTCTCCTCACTGACCACCTGCTACAGCTGCCTCAGTGATCGTCTGTGGGACCGTCCACAGTTTGTTGATCTCTCTCCTGTACTTGTGGACCCAGTTCTGCACAGGTGCTGAATAAAGAGCAGTAATCATTTCTTTCCACTTGCTGGCTGCACTCTTGCTAACAGCACCCAGGGTGTGGGAGCATCAGCAAAAGAACCTAGGGTGGTGCTCCCTGGACACCAGTGCCTGGTAACAGAGGAGACCTCTGGGAGGTATGTTCACCATCCTTGTACAGGTGTCCCCAGGGCATGCTTCTACAGTTGGCATCCTCACAGAGGCACCTGACTTCCCCAGGTTGGGGCAAACAGCAATCTTTCAAAGGCCTGCAAGCTTGCCAAGTACGAATGAAATGTCAGGTGGCAGACACCACTCCTATGTAGGAGGTGACTCCTCTGCCTAAGATACAGTATCCTCCCCAAAACACAACACAGAACTTCTCAAAAAGAACATGAGAAAACAACATATTTTCTTATAGCTTGATTCCTGAAAATAGCAGAACTATTTTTACCTGGAACATTTTATATATATTCCACCTCCAGCAGAGGAGATTTTAGCTCAAATATTTTGACAAAATTATAAATAACAGAAAAGCTGATCTCTTAATGGATCTCATCAACCAGTTTAACAATAAAGGGGGCTGCTGGTCATGCTACATGCAGCAGAAAAGTTCCTGACTTTGGGTTTCTGAAGGCTTTCCTTAATGGTTATATATAGGCAATAGTGTGGCCAGTGGGGACTATTGGGTTTTGTCCTTTGGCTTTTAAATCATTTTCAGCTTGCATTGGATTTGTCTCATTTTTGAGGATTCTAGTCAAATTTAATTGCTTTGGATTCTGGAGAGGGATTTTGGTTATTTTTCATGTCTGCCAGACAGAATGAGTGTTAGCTAGGTCTTCTGCTTCTGGGTTTTTGCCTTTGTTAGCCTGAATTTTTTTATTCCATCATATGGTGATAGAGAACATGCATGTGCTGTCTCTCAGTGAAATGAGTCACTCACCCTATCTTGCTTTATAGCTTCTATTTAATGAGTATATATAAAAAAGTCAAACAAACAAGTCTGAAAGTCCTTGGGTGTGATGGTGTCCAACAATACCAATTGCTACAAAACAGAACCACTTTAAAGCATGCATTTAAAACAACAGGAACAAACTCCATGAAGCAATGGTATTCAAGAAAGGAAAGTTAAATGGGAATATAAGCTCAGCAAAGTCTTTTCAACCTGTGTAATTGACCCTCTATGTCCTACTGAGATAATTCTTGCATTAGTATTCTCGCTAAGTATGTCAGGGGTAAAAGATGCTGTTCATTGCTCCCCTGCACTTTGTGTCATTCACAGAGGTGAACATTAAACAAATGTCTTCTTATCAAGTAAGGCTGAACAAGTGAAAGGTCAGAGAGATGGCAAAGGAGCACAGAATGCCTATTCTATACAGATCAGACAGGGTATCTGCAAAAATGCATAAATATATTAGAATTTGTTGTGGTTTGTCCCCAGCCAGCAACCAAGCACCGCACAGCCACCTGCTCTCTTCCCCCTCCCATGGTGGGATGAGGGAGAGAATCAGAAGAGTAAAAGTGAGAAAACTTGTGGGTTGAGATAAAGGCAGTTTAATAGGGAAAGCAAAAGCCGCGCGCACAAGCAAAGCAAACCCAGGAATTCATTTACTGCTTCCCATGGGCAGGCAGGTGTTCAGCCATCTCCAGGAAAGTAGGTCTCCATCACGCGCAACAGTTACTTGGGAAGACAAACGCCATCACTCCGAATGTCCCCCCTTTCCTCCTTCTTCCCCCAGCTTTATATACTGAGCATGATATCATATGGTGTGGGATATCCTTTTGGTCAGTTTGGGTCAGCTGTCCTGGCTGTGTCCCGTCCCAGCTTCTTGTGCACCCCCAGCCTGCTCGCCGGTGGGGTGGTGTGAGAATCAGAAAAGGCCTTGACTCTATGTAAGCACTGCTCAGCAGTAACAAAAACATCCCTGTGTTACCAACACTCTTTTCAGCACAGATCCAAAACAATGCCTCCTACTAGCTACTATGAAGAAAATTAACTCTATCCCAGCCAAAACCAGCACATGATTTCAAGTCTTTTTCCTTCCAAAACAGACATGCCACTCACTTCTGGAAATGGTTCCTTATTTGGATGATATAGAAACATTTTTTATAACTATTAATCATAATCTTAATTTTATTTTATACTTTCTAGACACCCACTGCTACTCTGCGTTCCATAAATCAGCTTGAAAAAATGTTTCACATGTCCCAGAACAAGCCAGACTTCATCTCCAAATTGTTTTTATTACTGCTTATATTCCTTCCACCATGCATTGGCTGCATGCCTCCCACCACTTGATGTGTCCCTCCAACGAAACATGCATTTTGTATTACAAACGCCCTGAGCATCTTAAGCTGTGCCTGCTTTGAGCTCAGGAGGTTATCGGCTCCCTCCCCAGGCTCTTCCCCAGTCGCTGGGAGTTAAAACAGAGATGTCCTCCAGAGGTCCTTCCAACCTAAATGATTGCAGATTCTCTGACCTTGTGTTTTAGATGCTGATCTGGGGTCTCAAACATTTTTTACCTTCTTCATTATCATTCCCACTTATAGTTGTTCTTGCCTGGATTACACTTTGTGTACCCTGTGCCTTCCAGCTGCCGCTGGAGTCTGTGATCCTGTGGCTGAGAGTGGCCAGTTTAAGCTTTGCATTTCATGAGTTCCTTTTGAAGCCTTTCTTTCAAACTCTTGCATTCTGCAATGCTAACAGAATGATGCCGTTTTCCACATTTCCATGTCACCTGCCTGTCTCTGCTCATACACTCGAAGAGATATTTGGGCATGGATCATTTTTTGTTTGGCTTGCGTAGCACTTTACAGAGTGGGATAGCAGTCTCTGAGGGCTCCCAAATAAAATGAGAAGAAATAGTGTAATATCACTGAAGCACCTGCTGTTCTGCTAATTTTTTTTTTTAGGATATTTGGAAATCTGCATGTGGTAAAGCCAGACACAGCTATCCCTGCTTTAACCTATTTCACTCAGACAGTAACAGTGACAAGGGCGCGGTGATCTAGTATTCCAGGCTAGCTGTAAAACCTCCCTGCCCTGCAAATACTACCTGCTGAAGCACAGGCAGTCACTCCCTGCTTCAGACCCTGAATTACAAGGAAACAAGAAAGTACTTTTTTCCAGGAGGGCAAGGGGTGGAGGGGAAGGATCAAACTTTTCACCACAAAGTGATGATAAGAGACCTTTCCTGACTTTATTGGGGAAAAAAGAAGAAAGAAAAAAAAAAAAAGAGGGGAAAAGGAGGAAGCAGTACTGACGTCACTGAACTACAAAGCAACCTGTCAGTGCATCAGGAACGGACTCAGATGACAGGACCAAACCCTCAGCATGCTGTGACACCGGGAACAGCCTGTCCCAGCTTCAGAGGGACACCTGCGGGTTCTCAGTCTCTTGTTCTTTGCCCTCCTAAGAGCCTGCGTGGGTAAAACACACCGAACCAGACGCAGCCAGGGTTAGCTGAAATGAGGGAGTGCTTTCACCAAAATGAATGTTTTGCGACGAAAAATTTCGTATTGACCAACATTACCGTATGCTTTCGTGATTTGGGTCGGTTGGGTTTTGGCGTTTCTTTTTTTATCTGAAACAAGAAGAGAATTTCCGAATCCAAAATGACGTGTCTATGATTGCAGCTCTACTTCCCCCGGCGACGGTGCACACAGGCACAGACACACGCGCGGCGTGTTCGGTGCTAGATACAAAGGGGGACACGGGCCCCCCCCCTCGGTGCACCGGGGCCGTTGCTGGCAGCAGAGCGGCTCCCAGCCGGGCGGAGGAGCCCGCCGCCACCGCCCCCCGCGCCCCGCCCCGCTCCCCGCCCCGCTCCCGCCCCGACCCGCGCTCTCCGCGGCCAACAGCGGCCCCCGGCGGCGGCAGCGGCGGCGGCGGGGCTCCTCGGGGCCGAACCGGCTGGGGGGCTGCGGGCACACGGCCGAGGCGGGACCACGCCCCGGGGAAGGACCGGGGGGGCTCCGCGCCATGCAGCGCCGGCCCCCTCCGAGGCGCCGCGGGGACGGTACCGCACCCGCTGCACCGGGCCGGGCCCAGAGGGCCAAAGCAGCGGGCCTGGGCCGAGGGCACCCAGCGGCTCTCCCCAGGGGGAAGCGGCTGTCGAGGGCCGGGCTGGGGCCCGCGGGTGGGACCCCGTGTCCGCGGGGCGTGCGTGAGCTCCCCTGCTAGCCGGGAGCCTCGGTCCCGGGACTGCAGCCGTCGAGGCTGGTTGCCCTGCGTTATCGTGCAGCGGGGCATGGCTCCCTGTCTTGTTCTCGCCTTTTCTCAGACCCACTCAGCCTTTGGGAAAAAGCAATTCAAAAAGAAATAAAGATGGTAGTAAAGGGAAGAAGCTGTAAAACAGAAGGAAGTAAAGGTGCAAGCGCTTCTTCCCCGGGAAGAAGGGAAGTTAATTTTGTCGTCAGGACAGCAACTCCCTCCCCCCAGTACGAGATGAACAGACACACAACAACAATAAAAGCATTTGAAAGTAATCTCGCCCATCGCACAGGTCAGTGTGTCTTCCAGGAGGGTTTTGCCTCATCAGAGCCTGGCAGATGCTGACCACGCACGTTTAGGGAGCACTGTGATAAATGAAAACACACCCAAAAAAGGTTTCAAACCCCTGCACTTAGGGTGTAGAAATGCCAGACTTAATTTTCTCCTTGTGGGCTCCTTGTGCATAGGTGTCATGGTTGTCCTTGGTTACGCAATGACAGATTGTTTTCTCCACGAAGTCCCTTCTTTGTTCCCTGCGTAGGAAGAACACCACTCACAGAAAGAGGAAAAAAAGTAGCTATTTGCTATTTTTCTTCTTTTTTTTTTTCTTTTCCCATGTGCAGTACACAAATCCATCAGCTACTTATTCCAAACTCTGTTCTGCAAACAGGGCTACCGATCTTCTCATGCTTTTCTGTAGTATTTATCGTTAGCACATCCAACGGCTTCATAAATTTGAATTAACTTCTTTCACAAGAGGCCCATAAGCCAGTATGGTGTTATTACTGTTTTATAGGCAGGAAACTTAGTAGCTAAAATGTATGTTCTGAATTACTTCGGACGTCACTTTTTGAAGTGCTATATAGCACATATGCATTCTCCCTCTTGCTCCTACTGATTTCAGTCACAAATACAAGATCTAAGCAGTTCTGTGAATCAAACACCAAAGTCTCAAGCCAAGAGCACTTGGAAGAAGAGGCAAAGGATCAGTGGCTTCGGGGGACAATGTGGTGTATCTGCTGATGCCTAATATCACCTGGGGGCTCTGGGGCAGAGGCAGGGGCTGCAAAGGTGGTGGCAAGGGGTTCACAAACACTGTGTTGTGAGGAGATGCATTTTTGAGATGCTTCTATATCAGTGTGTGACATCTAGATAATGAGCAAGGGGAATCAGACGTTCTCATTGATGAGCATGCATTTGATATAATTAGCATTACAAAAAACCTGGTGGGACAATTTGCATGATTGCAGTGCTTGAGTTCCTGGTTATGGCCTGTTCAGAGGGGACAAGGAGATTAAAAAAAAAATAGCATTGGGCTATGGCTTAGGGATGGCAGCCACTGCTGCACAGCCGCTAAAAGCACTGCAGTGTGCCTGGCAGGCTGCAGAGATGGGGGGGGGCCACAGGGGCAGAGCGGATGCTATGGGAGAGCTGAACCTGGGCGCTATGAGAGACCTGAATCTGCGAGACATGTGGGAGACTCCTGCAGCTCATCAGCATGCCTTGTTAGCACTTGCCAAAATTATTGGCGACAATTTGTAAGCAGGGAAAGGATCGGCACTGCCACAAGCTGGCTTGGTTCTGGGGTGCATTGTGACGGGAAGCGAGGCATTTGTTGTTGGCCTGGGAATCTGAGGCTGTCTTCGTGACCTGGTTGCCTTGTTTGCACATCTGGAGCGTAACCTGAAGCACCAGCACGCACACTTGGTGCTCCAAAAGGACCTGCCTCCAGAGGAGGGAAGTGATGCGGAGAATTAGTCAGGAAGAAACACAGTGACAGAAAAATACCAGTGAGATCTGGCAGTTGGTTGCACGAAGTTTATTACGTAGCCAAAAAGCCCACAGCTATAATCAGTGGGAAAATGCCATCTTAGTTCAGAGGGGATACAAATGAGAAATTTAGAAAGTAAAAGGGTAAGACAGACAAAATGGTGACATGGGTCATTCTGTCATTCTGTACTTTGTACGTTCTAATGGTGAGGGAAAGGAAAGCCAGTGGGGTGAGACACTGTGACTTACCGGACAAGAAAGAATTAAATACAGGAGAAGCAATAGGAAAATTCTCTGGCTACTTAATTTAGAAATGGTATTTATTGACTTTAGCCCTTTCAGAGTAACTGCCAGTAGCAATATATCGTCAATCTGATAAGTAGATCATTGCCACAGGCAGGGTAACATCAATGCTTCAGAGGGAAATGGTAAGGCTCATCACTTGAGCTATTTTTGAAGCCTGAGAGGGCCCTGTCATACATACAATTCTCCATTTTACTTTCTCCAAACCTGACCCTGTGCTGCTCTCTTCCCTCCATGCTGTCCTTCGTCACATAATTTTCTAGACGTGCAGTCTGAAAGTACTAAGAAAAACTATTCTCTTCCAAAAACCTACGGCACTTTGCACCAAAACCATAAGTCAGCTGGGAGAGCAACTTCCCAGGGACACCAAAGCATGGGATGAAGCTGATTATGCCTGCCTTTTTCACCACTTTTATTTCTGTCCTTGGGTTGACTTCTGTAGCCCTCTATAGGGAGTAGCCTTCACCAATTTAAAAAAGAAAAAATAATTAGGAAAAAAACCCTGTTTCCTACTGTCTTAGGTTCAGCATGGGGATAGTGTTAGTGGTCCCGAGAAATAACCTCCTTGGTGCTGATGGTTTGATCCAGCTGGGCTTTGTACTGCTTTTCCTGCCTGTGGGCTGAGCGTGGTGGTGGGTGGGGATCTCAAAGTCTGACAGACAGCTCTTCCCCATGCAGCATTTCTCTTAGCAGCTGAGTGCTGTGGAGGGTAGTTGTCCTGCTCTGTGTTCTGAATTGCCAGGGTTGCCTGTGAGACGTCAGACACTGCACTGCAACAAAGCCTGAAAGGAACAGGAAAAGCTCTGAGACCTACTAGAGAAGATACTTGTGCTCCTCGCCAGAGGAACATTTTGAGATGTTGACAGCACAGTAACCCTACCAAGAACACAGGTTCTTCATAGCACTGTGTCTCTGCGCTTGGATGCCAGGAAAAATGTCCAGAACAGCCTTTTGTCTCAGTTCTTTGGAGTCATTCCACAGTGATGGATGCTTTTGGAATCTGAGATGGAGCTTTGCTTGTATCTGAACCTGCAGTCTCTTGGAGCTTACAGCTTCCCGATCTTGTGTAGCTCATGAGTGCCAGTTGATACTTCTTGTCCAGCACCAAACCTGCATCAAATCCATCTCAGGTTACTTCCCCAAATAGCTTAGGCAGTAACTCCCAGGCTATAATTTTGAAGAGAGAGCTGGTCACAGAATCACAGAATGGTAGGGGTTGGAAGGGACCTCTTGGGATCATCTTGTCCAACCCCCCCTGCTTGAGCAGGCACACCTAGAGCAGGGTGCACAGGACTGCATCCAGGCAGGTTTTTAATGTCTCCAGGGACGGAGACTCCACAATCTCTCTGGGCAGCCTGTTGCACTGCTCCATCACTCTCACGGTAAAGAAGTTTTTCCTCATATTTACGTGGAACTCCCTGTGTTCCAATTTGTGCCCATTGCCCCTCATCCTGTCATTGGGCACCACTGAAAAAAGCCCAGTCCCATCCTCTTGCAGCAGTTCTTGTCAGCAATTCTTTCTTACATTTCATTGCTCCCACAGCTTCAAGGGGGAGGAGGGTGCAGGGAAGAAAGGAAAAAAAACTTGAGCATCCATAAAAGTGAGCAAATTACAGAAAGAGAGATTCCACTTGGCTCTACGTGCAACTACTGCAGGGTAAATTGGAAACTTCATTGGTAAGGTGCAGTGTCCTTGTTTTGGCTGGCTGGTGGAGTTGATTTGGCTGTTGGAAGAAAGAGTTGTCTTAAAGAAGATGGTACCACAAAGACTTGAAGACCAGCTTTAACATCTGACATTCCTATGTGCATCTCTGGGGGGTTTCTTAATGCCATCCCTGTTTCTACTTCAAGTCTGGGTGACTGCATCTGTCAGCAAACATACCAGGTTTTGTGGTAGAGAGAGAAATGTGTCTGGGAATAGCATACCTTGTAGTACTCAGGCACTCTCAGCTTTTCCCATTTTATCCCGCATGTCATCACAGTTTTTAAAGGGGGTGGGTAAAGGAGAAGAATCACAACCCTCAAGAGATTTTGGATGGATCCCATCCAGCTCCAGCATCCCAGTCACCTGCCCCATCAGCGGTTTTGGTGAAACCCCTTACAGCCTGGGCAGTAAGCCAGCGTGGAGGGCAGGTATGGTAATTGTAAGGGGAAGTCGGCAGAGCATGTAGAACTTAGGAAGAGGTACAGCACAGGCCTTGGGAGCACCTTACCTTTTTTTTACATAAAGAGCTCTCCATCTGGTCTGCTAACTTTACCCCCACACCCAAAAAAACCCAAACAAACAAACAAAAAGATTTGTTAATCAAAGACATTAGAACAGATGAGTCTTCATTTTGTTCAGTTCCTGTGCCATTACCAAGGAGTCTGGGAAGTGAGCGGATGAGGATGGGGGGACCAGGAGGGATGCTCTTTTGCCCATAAAATGGTCTCAGGATGTCATTTATCAGCTGGTGAAGGAGGCAGATCCTTCTAGGAGTAACTCATTCGTGTTTTTTCACATGGAGAATGACAGCTCAGAAGCTGTTGTAGAATCCCCTCCATCTTATTCTTTCTTCTTTTTCCTTCTGTCCTTTAGCACCTCACAGTAGCAACGCTGCCAGCCTCAGCATTCCTGAATCATGACTCAGGAATGGTAAGATGCAGGACCCTGAGGCTTTTCCCCTAGAACAGGATAGAGACTGCTGCTTCCTTGGCCAGCTCCTTGCCTACCCTTTTGCCTCAAATCTCTCTGCTCAGTATTCTGAGAGCTCTTCCTGCCCTCTGGCTCCTTAATGAGTCTATCACAGCTTCTTCTTTCCTATCTCCAGGCCCAGTGTTGTTACACCCTTCCCACTACCTTTAGGTCCCCTTTTCTCCTCATTTCACTGGCTCCTTAGTTCTGCTTTCTCCATAGCTCCCAAGACTAGCTTGCTTGTTCCATTCATCCTAGCCTTCCCTCTCTCTAGGCCCTGCTTCCACTACGGCCATCAGTCTTGACTTTTTTTAACCCGTGTACTCTGATTTTCAACTAGTCATGTTATTCAGCCGGTCAAGGTTCTTTTCTCCCTTTTCCACCCCGTCATTTTCCAATAACTCCTCCTGTCTTAACCCGCACACCCGTCCTAGTACCCTTAGGCTCCCTGACGTTATCCGTTCTCTGTGTTTCCCTTCCCCAAGGGACTTGCTGTCCTCTTTGCATGCACCTGCTCATCCTTCACCCTGTCTGGACCCAGAGCAGTGAAGGAAGATCTTTGAAGAACTGCATGGTGAAAGTCTGAAGTGTCCCAGCAGAGCCTGTGTGAACTGGATTTTTTTTTCTTTTTGAAAGGCTTATCATTTATCAAAATTTTGCATGGACTTTTCAGGGGAGAGTGAGTAGTATAACTTTGATATGAGGATAACTCTCTCTCATAGATTTCAGTTTCCTCCTCCGAAGCAGCTGGGCTGGAGTCATTCACAGTAAAGGGCTGTTCTTTTTAACGTACACTTTAATGGTCTAAAGCAAAATGTTTTTCTCTGCCTTTTTTTCCCCAGAGTAGATTAAAAGTTTAGGCTGAAGCCATATTTAAAGAGAAAAAAAAATATGAAAAAAATCAGATATAGGCAGACAGCCAGAATGGAAAATTTCAGCTCCAATCGTAAAAGTTACAAGCAACTGAATGGTTTACAGCAGGAATGCCCAGACAGTCTAATTCCAGCTCTGCTGGTAACTCTCTCCGTGGTTCACCTGCAATTTGAACTTGCCACTCTGGGATCAGTCACATCACTGTCCCTAGCAACTTCAGAATAAGGCAGGAACATGGCACTTGCTTTGCCATAGATCATGCCTTCTCAGAAGCTTTGTCTGAATTGCGAGGCAGATGAAGAAATGAGGCCTGATGGCTGGAAACGGCCACTTTACACAAAAAGCTGGCAATATTTATTTGGAAAGAGCGAAGGGCAAACCTGAAACCTGGAGTTTTTCATAATATGGTTTGTCTGTTAGCAGTGTCACCAGTGTAAATCAGTCTTGTTACACCTCTAAAAACCGCTGATGTGGACATGGTCAAGCCTCACCGAGGATGGAACATTTTGAAGTGGTATAATTGAATTTGGTGAGTTCTTAAAGTAAAGGATGAGGCACCTGTTCACTTAGTGCAATCAAACTGAGAGCCTGCGGGCTGGTGTGGCTCGCTGCCTGGGATGCTAGTGCCCCTCCTGTGCCTGCCTGCAGCACACAGGCACTGAGCAGCAGCTATTGCCCCTGCAGAAATACGGCTCCTGCTCCCTGGGGCAGCAGCCCGGCTGTAGTAGTTCCCCTCTTTCCCTGTGAAAGGTGCAAGTGCGGGAAGGCTGCATGGCGCAGGACCTGCTGCGGGGTCTGAGGAGGACCAGTTTCCTTAGCTCAGACCTCCTCCTGTAGCTGTCATGCTGTGAAGTGCTGGACTTCGTGCTGAGGCAGGTAGCGAGCAGGCATACCTTCTGCTCTGTCGCCAGAGCCAAGAGGAGCAACTGCTGTTGCAGTAGGTTGGTAGTGGACACCCAGGGGACGGGAGCACCCAAATGGCAACGGATTTCCACAAAGTGAGCATACGCCCAAACCACAGGTCTATCCAACTAAAGCCAGGCTTGGAGCAGTTTAAGTTCCTCCTCTGCGTTAGGCTTTCTCAGTATTTTACTGAACAGATGTAACATTGATCTGAACACGTCACGTGTAGATGCTATAGCACAGACCATACGCTGCAAACTAAGGCTCTGCGTTAGCTCAGCCTGACATGACCGCATTTGGCCCTTCGGTTACCTTCTATGTAAAAGGAGCAAAAGACAGCTATCTTCCCGAGGACTAAGGTTAGAGACCTACACGGTGGGAGCCCAAGTGCACGGAAACGTGAAAAACAGGGAGCGGGAAGGATTGTCAAAAGGACTTGGTGCTTCCAGGCTCTGAGTCCAGAGCTCCTTGAGGACCATGGTGTGCTGTGTGCATTTGCTTGCTTGCTTGTTTCTAACCGACGTCAAAAGATCATCTGCAAACAAAGTGTATGACAGGCAGAAGAAAACACACAGCACTTTGCAGGCTGCATCCTCCACCGCCTCGCGCTCCCCTGCAGACGCTTCTCCTGTTAGCAGATCTGCCACAGGGGGACTCTCTGTAAAACACAGAGTTTGCAAAGGGGGCTCCTGCATCCGCTGCCAGAAAGCCACCAGACAAAGGGACCACACCTCACCAGCAGCGCCAGTGATGGTATCTGGCACCGGTGGGCGTGCAGCCGTAGGCATGCTCCCAGCAGACCCCTTCTCCAGTTTCACTTGGACAAGGCCGGGTAGAGAGCCTTCCCACTGAAGCAGCAGTGGTGGGTTTCTCACTGGGAAAACAGGATCCTTCCTGCCTTTCCTTGCGGTGGTGTTCAAGCTTGCTGCTCCTGCTGCTCTAAAAACCTCATCCCCAGCCACGTTCTGCAGGGATCTGACTGAATGGACGCAGCTGCCTTCTCTGCATCCCACCCTGCTTACTGCCAAGGAAACACCTTGCTATGTTGCTACCATGTATTACTTGTTTCCCAGCCTGCCTAGATACTTTTAATCCACAAAGTCTATAATTTTGAAGCCTCCATCCAGGGCGCAGGAAATTATGTCTTTTTGTGGTTCTTTTCTGCATGCAAACTTTTCACGTGCTCTTATTTCAGCTTTTGGGGGTTTACCCTTTGTATTCCTCCCTTAGGTATAGGGACACTTTTGCTGACTTTAACAAGACGTAAATGTTGCAGGTGCTGAGCTGTTATGGTAAGGATGGGTAGTGAATATGTCCAGTAAAACCACTGAGAAGCTCAGAAACACTACCTCGAGCCCATAATAAACATTAAAGACAATAGGTGCACAAAAGCAGTGATGGGGCCAAAAGCAAAGCCCCAAGACAACGGTAAAAAATGTGTTCAGAAGTAAAACGCTCATGTAGAGCGGAGGGCAAGATGAGGAGTTATCTTCCACAGCAGACACGCAACAACACAGATGCAAGTGGATAGCAAAGCTTTCTGCCAGCCAACCCACAGGCGAGTAGTGGGAGGCCTGCCGGGTGGTGGCATGGCAGCCAGCAAACTAGGTCAGGGCTCGGTGGTCACGAAGACCGTGCCAGTGTGGCCCCAGGCCCCGCAGCAGCAGGGGCTCTCTCCAGACCGGGTGCAGGCACAGAAGTGCCCTGCCTTTGAGCTGCACGATGCAGTGCTTGCTCCAGCTTTGTGCATTTCTGCTAACTGAAGGGTGGCCGGGGTATGGTGGGCAGCACCGGGGCTGGGGCAGTAGGTGCAGAACGCTGAGGGAGGACGGCCCCGGGGTGGGGGTGCCCCGACGGGGGCTCTGAGGGGGCGCGGGCCAGGGGGGCAGCCCCGGAGAGCCGGGGCGGCAGCGGGCCCGGGGCCGCCGGAAGGGTCGGCCGAGGGTGAAGTCAGCCCAGAGCCGGGTGGCGAGGCCGGGGCGAGGCGACCCGGTGACGGGGGCAGAGGGGAGGCGGCGGAGGGGGGATTGGGGGGAGGCCGGGCCGGGCCGGGCCGAGCCGAGCCGGTTGCTGCCCACGGGGTCAGGCCTCCGCCGCGGCTATTATGGGATGGCGAGGGCCGGGGGGAGAGGGGGAGGGCAAGCGGCGGGTATTATGGGATGGCGAGGCCTTCTGCGGCGGGGGAGGGCGAGCCGCGACTATTATGGGATGGCGAGGCCTCCCGCGACCGGAGGGGGGCAGGTGGGTGGCAGGGAGTATTATGGGATGGCAGGCCCTCCTGCCGCTGGGGGAGTATTATGGGATGAGGATGCCCCATAAGGCGGGGGGGGAGGGAGAGCAGGAGGCTATTATGGGATGGCAGGGCCCGCCGCAGCCGGCGTGAGGGGAGAGGGAGTATTATGGGATGGCACCATTCCCAGCGCGTGTGACCGGACGACTATTATGGGATGCCTATGTACCTACAGCGGCTGCCTCCCTGGGAACTATTATGGGATGCAGCGGACGGGGGGGGGCGGGGAGGAGGGTGGGAGTTATTATGGGATGTCGGTGCAGCCTGGGGCGGGGAGGGGGGGAGGTGATAGCCCCAGTCGGGCTTCCTGGCGGTGCCCGCCGGGACTCCCTCCACCCCCCGTCCCGTCGGTGTCCCCGTCCCGCCCGTCGTGTGGCCCCTCGCCCCGGCTCCCCTTCCCCTGCTCTCAGCAGTCATAACCAATAAAGCTGGCAGGGTATTATGGGATGTCTGCTCCACGGTGGGGTGGGGGTGGGGTGGAGTGTGGGGGGGAAGGTTGCTATGGAGCATTTCCCGTGGGTGGCTATTATGGGATAGACTCGCCGTTGTGAACTATTATGGGATGTGGCGGGCTCGGCAGGGTGGGGCTGCCCCGGAGGGGTGCTGGGGGCCTTCGCCCCGCCGCCCCCCGGGGAGGGACAGCGCGGCGGGAGGATGCAAAAGCAGGGACTCGTCAGCCGCAGGCAGAGACAAAAACGCGGTGGGGTCTATGCCAACTTCACGTGAGTTTTCTAGAGATTCTTGGTTGGGTCCCCAGGATGGCGAGGCTGCCGTTGGGCGCTCCCGCCCTCAGGAGTCTGTAGGCTTCTGCTTACTCGCAAAGCAAGTTCTGTTGCCTTCCCAGTTGAGCGAGGGGAAAAAAAACCCAGCCCTTCAAACTGGGGCTCCAGAGCATCCCAATGACTTGCGATAAGAAAGGCACTTAAGCATTGGTCCCAGTGTATCTTTTTAAGGAAAAAAACTTACCGTGTAAGTCCAAGCATCACAAAGCTAGGAGCTGGCAACTTCAAGCAATGTGCACATGCATGGCACAAAGCAAGACCCGTCCCTGAGTAGTTCATCTCGGAGTAGGACCTGATCTGTGATCATTGGTTTCTGTGCTGAGGGCACAGCCCCAGAGTTACCAGGCTGGTTGTTGCCTGTTAGGGGACAAGGGAAAACCTCCTGCAGACACGCACGGATCCAGCAGCTTTGCAAACCTCTGGCTGGTTTCGAGCTGAAGGTGGCTTAGGTATCACCATTCAGATTTGAGCCTTGCATGACCTCCTCTGTCCTGACTCCATCAGCTCTGCTCAGCAGTAGTGGGGTTCGTACCCAGTCGAATGGGGTATACAACCTCTAGGCTTATTTGCACTGTTTCCTGTAGCACAGTTGTTGCTGGCTACAGTGCTGGAAACACCTCTCCCAGATGCAGCTGGAGGTAGGAGATGAAGGAGAATTCTGTCCCAGCCTGTTTTTTCAGTATTTCTGCTAACTGAGCTCAAGAGATGTGTTTCAGTGTAAGTGATTTTTGCCAGAACCCACCAGCTTTAATACAGGACGCAAAAATAGGTGTCACAGAATTGCAATCCAGGCAGCTTGAAGCAGGAAGCTGTTACTGCAGTCCCTTTGAGTCCACACTTGCTTCTTCTCTGAATGGATCCAACAATTTGTTTCATGAAGAGGGGAGCAGGGCATCTATCTAAGGCACTTTAGGGGAATGGAAACCTAAAAATGGTAACTAGTAAGTATCCTTAACTTTTGGGCATCACTTCCAGCTTTCATTTTTCATTATATACAACATTCTACGTTAAAAGACGGGTAATGTTACAAAGTCAAGTTTTGACAATTGCAAAATAACATTTGTTTCTTGCATCTTACTAAGTTCCTCCATCATCAGAAAAAAAAAAGGTGAAGGCAAACATGGAAAATTAAAATCTGAATGTCTGATGTCTGGCAAAGTTCTGAGTAACTGAAAACAGACTTGTGATGGAAAATATCAAGTAACCTTAGCTATAGGTGTCAGTACCAAGTAAGTCTGTGATGTTTTTTAAAGCAAGCAAACTAGGAAAGCATACAGAGATAGAGATCAACAGTTCACATTTACAGGGGGCTGAGCAATCCCCAATCTTCTCCACCTTCCCTCCCCCCCCCCCAGTTCTCTGCTGTTAGCCCTGCCTCATGCACCGCGCTTGGCTGGCTGACGTGGTGTGGCTCTGGCTGCACGGCCGCACCATTCACCCTGCCCCCTCCTTCTCCTGGCAAAACAGGAGATGAGGCTCATGACCACGGCAGAGCGAAGTCTGAACTGCCATTCTTCTAACGGGAAGTAGATGCAGAGTCATGCTGGCATATGGACAGTCCTCACCTAGGTGGCCGTTAGGGAGGCTGGATCCTCCATTGATACTAGGATGATGTTCTCAAAAAAGAAGCACACATCATCTATTCAGTGCATCTTGATCATATTCTGGTTGTATTCTCCCAAATTCTCTGTGTGCAGGTCTCTCTCTGCCTCTTGTTCCAGTGGCATTTGTTTGCTCCAGGAGTAGCTGCTTGGACATGACAGGAAGGGCTCTTGTCTCTTCTCCACAAGAGGAGGAGACTGTTTCTTGTGTCATTTTCTTCCATGTCTGACACCAAAGCAAAGATACTTCCATTGTGCTAAACAAATAAGCTCATGCTTCTCTGTGAAAAAAACAAATCAAACAAACAAATAGAATAGGGGTGGGGGCCACAATGAAGAAAGCAACAATGAAAATGGATCATTTAGATTTCCTTAGCTTGCAGTGGAGACTTTGCAGAAATCTGGAAGTGGAGAAGGGTATCTCAGGCAGAGGAAACAGCTTTGTAGCGTTGGGGAAGACTTGCAGAATTCAGGACAATTGCTTTGGCTAATGTTGGAGACACAGGATTCTCTCAAGATAGTTTAACATGGCGGGGGGTGGGGTTGAAAAGACACAGGCTCTGGACAATAACTGAATATTGAGTGAAAGTTTGGACCAGTTTATTACTAATTTCAAAGTACAAGTTACTTTTCTGGGAGCTTGATACCCCTCTCCTCTCAAAACGTTCTAGGGCAAAATTCTCTGCCTTACCAAAGAAATACAAAAGGCAAGACTTCTCAGAAATCCTGAGATCTTCAAGGTTACTTGGCAGAAGCTGTAAGACCTCAGCTCAGAGTCATGGCAAGGATCACTATGACCAGGAGAGCCTGCAGGGGTGCTGGACAGAAAACACAAGGGGTAAGTCCATTCACATTAGCTACAAATTATAAAAACTGGGTTAAAGGAAGAAGTGAAATGTACCTGCAGCCTTTGCGGAACAGCATCGCATTTATGGACACATCGGATGATACCTGCTTTACAGAGATACCGAAAGATATTTTTCATGTTACTAGTTGTATGTAACCTGACAAAACGGGTATTACAGTCAGGCTAGAGCAACCCTCAGTCAGAGGAACAGCAAAAATGAAGAAGAGTAAAACAGAAGTACATCTGAATCCCAGAACCCAAATAAAGCCATACAAAGGCACCATCGCAACGTCTAGCATCTAAAACCGTTAGCACCTCTGCTTTGTTACTGGACACTAAAGGAGCTAACAAAAAATAACCTGAGAGACCATAAACTGACCTCTAGGATCACATTGTCTGCAGCACCAGCAAGTCACGCTTATAGTCTGTTTTATGTGTCCTGCATATGAATGGTTCACGCTAGCCTGGAAAGTCTCTGTTCTTTCCCAAATGCTCTGGAGTCCCTCCCCTCCCCCCTGCCCTTGCCTCCCACATTGGGCAGCACTGAAATACCCTGGACGAAGGTTTCTGGCCTCCATTCGTGCCCAAGTGGAAACACTGAACAAGTACCCACCAGGGTGAAACATGTCACACTTTGCTCTTCTTGTTACCTTGGAGAAACATGTCTCTGTTGAAAGTGAAACCGAGAAAGGGCTGTGGGCCTGATAAAGCCTGGGCAGGGGAGGCTGCCCGCAACATGGAGGAAGGTGGGGCAGGGCTCTCTCCTGGGTCCCCAGGCTGGGACCTCAACCCTGAGTGACTCAGACCATGCACAAAACTACAGAAATAATTTGGAGGCCGTGCCAGCATGTTGCTGTAGGGGTCTAGAGCCCCCTTTACCCAGCTGTCCTCAGAAACAGAGCCAGGCAGGGGTGTGTGGAGGGTCCTCTGGTTAATTTGGATTTCCCTAACACAGGCGCAGCACCAAAGCAAGAGAGTGTTGCAGGTGTTTTGCCCAACAGAAGTGCGCTGTGGGGTTGTTTGGGGCATTGACACCCGTCAGCAGGTAGGGAAGATTTTATTACACAGATCTTGCCCTAATTGTTTCCAAGCCAAGTGCTATAAACTCAGAAGATTCAGTTAAACCGGGTAAGTAATCAAACCATGGTAAGGTAGGGCAACTTCCAGGTTTAAAGCAGCCAAACAGCTGGAAATCTATATCTCATGGTGTTATCATCAAAAGGAAACATGCAGAAGTCTCATTTTTTTTTAAATCCATTTAATCTACTTGGCCCTCACAAACACTAAGAACACCTTAACCATAATCACTTGTATCCTGCATGGATTTTTTTTAGAGTGAAAATTAAGGCTTCTGCTGACTGAGAAACTTTGAGTTACAAGGAGAAATGAATTGGAAGTGAGTTGGAGAACCTTGGGGGTATTTTCCTGACAAAAATGTGTTCAGGTGTGGTACAAAGATGTCAGGGAAGCAGTGGCTCGTTGGGAAGCTCAGCACTTTGGTGACTGAAGCTCTGGGGTGCACCTTGACTAACCGGTGACAAACAGCCCTCTCCATATCACAACCCTGCCAGCAAGAGCGTTGGGGAGCACCTGTAGAGACAGCCCCAGTAACTACCTCTCTTTGTAGGGTCTTCGCCTGCGCTGTACCTCTCACCATGCCACCCAACTGCTGGAAGAAAGAGGGATGTGCGGAGCCCGGCGGTCACTGGCTGGGGCCAGGCTACTCCACACAGGAATTTGGCGTGGCTGTCCGCCTGGCTCCTATTAGAGAGGATTATGGCTGTCAGTGTACAAAAGAGGGAATGAAAATTCCTGCGGGGGTCCGCATGAGTTTGGCAGTGGCATTATCCACCGTACGTTTCCGTAGGGCTAGATATTCTGTTACGCTTGATCCGTGTGGAGGATGGATAACATCTGTGGAATAGTAGCATGGCTCTTCCTTACCGCTTTTCCTCCATGGAGCTGAGATAAATGATAGCATCATTGTCATTCAGGCGAAGCTATATGGTCAGGGATAGCGCACTTGTGTGTACCGCAGCTGGCTGGAGGGTTGGTGGGATTTTGGTGTGTGCAAGAAGGTGCATAACACAGCAGCACTTCGGGACATGGGGTCTAGTCTTTGCTGGCGAGGTGGGAAGGACATGCGCAGGAGGGGCAGCTCCTGCTGTGGAGTAGGTGCATGCGTATTCCACAGTGCGGGACTGCGCCAGAGCACATGGCAGTGACGGACACATGGCAGAGGTGGCAGAACTTGATGGTATCTCGGCAGAGAGATGCTGGTGCAAGAAGTGGGCAACTGGGGGCTGCGTCTGCAGGTAGGGGAGAGTTTGCCGACAGTCCAAGATGCTCTGGCATGCAGCAAAGGCAGTGGGGTGGTGTTATGGGATACCTGCATGCCTGGTGTATGCGTGGACATATTTTTGGCGTGGTTTGGCAGACAAAGTGTGGATCGCATTACGGGATCTGTAACAACCCGTTGCAGGCTGTAACAGTAAATCCTCCAGTTGTGTTCGGTGATTTTTTACAGTGGCGGGATGAAACGTGCACACGCACCACCAGGCACAGTACTGTGGAGGCGTTTTGCTTGAGGAGGAATAAGCAGAGTCATTGACGCTCGCAAGTTTACTGGGAGAGGTGGACAGACTATGCCTCTTTGCTGAGATTAATAGCTTTACGAATATGCTAAATGTGGGATAGGAGGCGGTATTATGGGATGTGAATTTTTTAATAGGAAATTAATTATACAGTTTCACGTGCATAATTGGGGTGTATTTATACCTATGGACTATTCACATCCATATAAAGCGACGCGTTTCCCAGCGGAGGGCTGCAGCAGGGAGCAGCGTGCGGTGCTAGGTACGGGGTGAGAGGGAGGAGCGGAGTACATGGAGATGCCGCATGTCCCTGTGGTACAGATAGTTCTGTAGGTACCAGCACTCAGGAGAGGAGGCCTTGCGTTGCAAGCCTGAACGCTGGCTGGCAACAGCATCGCCTGTGTGGTGGGATGTCACAGGCTGGGCACAAACGGCCATGGTGGGGCCCTGCAGCCCTGTGGGGATGGGGCATGGCAGGCTCCAGCCCACTCTGCATGGAGGCGAAAACCTGCCACAGAGGCCGACTGTCCCTCCCCGTGTGGGATGAGGAAGGGGAGCAAGCGGGGGCCGTCGGCGGGGACCCGGCGCTTGCGGCCGGGGGAGGGTGGTGCCCACTGCAGGCCGCCCGGGGCCTGTGCCGGGGCCTGTGCCAGCGGGCAGCGCGCAGGGGCCGGGCGATGCCAGGGTGCTCCAGGCTGCGTGGCTGGCCCCGTGCCCCGGGACCTCGACGGCGCCGCGGCGGGCCAGGGGCAGGGCGGCGAGCGGTGCCCCGGGGGCAGCGGGCAGGTGGGGTGGGGCGGGGGCGCGACAGAGCCCCGCGGGCTGCGGGGCGGGCTGGCGGACGCGAGTATTATGGGATGGATGGATGGACGGTGGCTCCCGGCGAGTATTATGGGATGCCTGCCTGGGCGGGGGGGAGGGGGTGTGACTATTATGGGATGTTCTGGGGGTTACTACAGTGTGTCCCTCTCCTCCCCCCGCTGGAGGGACGTGCCTATTATGGGATGGCAGGCCAGGCGGCGCGCGCGCGTGCGGGCGAGGGGCCGCGCAGCGAGGGGCGCCCTGCCCTGGCGCGGGGTCCTAGGCGGGGGGGGGTGGGGGGGAGGGGGCGAGTATTATGGGATGCCGGAACGAAGGGGTGCGAGCGTGGGGAGTATTATGGGATGTTTCTCGGAGCGGGGGGGGCCCCGCTTATTATGGGATGTTCCCGGCGGGAGGGGTTGTTGTTATTATGGGATGCCGGGCCGGGCAGTGAGTGGGAAGTTCTGAGGGGAGGGCGCGTATTATGGGATGTCTCGGGTGGGGGGGGTGGGTTGCCGGGGAGACGGGGGCGGGGACGGTTGCCGGGGTCCCGGGGCATATTATGGGATGGAGGCGGGAGCGGGGCGGGGCCTGGCCGGGTTTTTTCCCCTTTAAGAGGCGGTGCCGGGGTCGGAGCCATTTTCCCTTCAGCAGCAGCAGCGGCGGCAGCGGCGGCGAGAGAGGAGCCGGGGTCTGGAGCCGGGTGAGCAGCCGGGCGGGGACGAGGGCGGGGAGGGCCTTCTACCGCCTCCCGGGGCGTCCCTGCCACCGGGCGCCCCTCTCCGCCGGGCGCCCCGTCGGGCCCCCGGCCGCAGTTTTCCCCACAAGGGGGCCGCGCCGTACCCCTGCCCAAGTGGCCGCAGGACGCCTCCCTCTCTCCCCTTCCCTGGGGTCGCGCCGGGGAGCGGCCGCCGCGTCGGTCTCCGCAGCCCCTGGCCGTCGCCTGTCGCTCGGCCCCCGCCCCGGCGCCTGTCCCTGGGGAGAGGCGGCCCTCGCCGCATGCGGGCCGGACGTCCCCGCCCCGCGCCCCCGCTCGGGAGACCGTGCCCCGCCGAGGCGCTGCGCTGCTTCCCCCCCCCGCCCCCTCCCGCCGCCCCCGCCCTGCGCCGCGCAGCCCCGCTCCGGGCGGGGGCGCGGGTGCGGCGGGCAGCGGAGTGGGGTTGACGGCGCCGCCGAGCCTGCCCTGTCTTTTGTATGGGGCCGGCGGCGGAGGAGGCGGAGGGCAGCTCCTCTCCGGCCGCGGCGGTGTCAGCCCGGGGCGGGCGAGTCGAGGGCTGCCGGCCGGTGCCGCCGCCGCTGTCCGCCGTACCGGGCCCCGCGCGGGCCACCCGCTCCCTGCCGCTGCTCGCTGACAGCGTGCCGCCGGGCCCAAGGTCTCTTTCGGCAGCCCAGCCGCCGTCCCTGCCTCGGTGTCTTCTCCCAGCCAGAGGTAGATACAGCCGAGGGCACCTGGCTGCAGAGGACGGGGGAATTTTTCTACAGGACAGCTGTTTTGGCTTCCTTGCCAGAGATGAGCTGCTGACTCAGTTTAATATTTAGTGTCTTCAAAGGCTCCTTCCTCACAACTCTAAGCTGATAGTTGCTGCCAGTATTTCTATTATCCATAGGATCCAAATCCAGTAAAGTTGCTGTCTAAGCTTTCTCACAGATCCTCTTGGTAGCACTATTGCTTGGGAAAACAGTTCAGGTCTGCTATAACTTTCTTGTTTTCTTTCCGATGAAGTACTGGCTTGACTGGCAAGAAGACGACGCCCTGTATAAGCCCAAGCCTCCCCTGGTTCGGAGGACATGGCATCGGGCATTGGATCTCCGTCACCGTGCTCAGGGGGCAGTGATGATGATGAGATGGAGATCCTGTTGAACAATGCTATCCCCCAGCACCCAGGTATGGAGAATCTGCACGACATGCAGGTGAAATGGGGTTAATGCTGGTCTCGAGCTGAATATGTGAAATACATCATGTGCTTGGTGAGGAATGGATTTTGCTTTTTTTTTCCTTATGCATATGTTTTTTATTTTGATATCCAAGTCCTAGGGTTACTTCAAAGTGTGAGGCTTGCAGCTTTGTGTCAGGTGGAGCTGACTTTGTTCCAAGCTGTTGCAGGTTGTTGGGGCCCGTGCTTTGAGGAGGTGTAAGGGGTGGAGGCAGAGCGTCCAATTCTGATGGGGTACCAAAATGCCTGCAAGTTTCATATTTCATGAATGGGGAGTGGGAAGGGGGGTAGTATGTGAAAGGGCAAGGTGCTTGGCTTTCTTTCATCTGGGAACTCGGACCGGCTGACGTCCAGAGCAAACTGCCCTCGGCTATTGCATGACCCACTTTCCTTCATCACCACACCCAATTATTGAGGTTTCTTGTGGTTCTTGCTCTGTGCTGTTTGCTCACCTTTGCTTTTCTTGTAGTCTTTGTACCTTACCTTTTCCCTTGTGTTTGCATCCTCATCATCAACATGAGACTTGAGTTAG
This sequence comes from Phalacrocorax aristotelis, assembly GCF_949628215.1. NCBI lineage: Eukaryota > Metazoa > Chordata > Aves > Suliformes > Phalacrocoracidae > Phalacrocorax > Phalacrocorax aristotelis. The sequence continues at coordinate 132,464,918 of NC_134276.1, read as the reverse complement.
AGCTGTGGGTACTTCTCTGTTTTGGTTTTTTTTGTTGTTGCTGCTGCTGCTGTTGTGGTTGATGACTTGCTCCATGGACCTACATCTGGATTGTCTGCTTCCTTGTGAAAAGGAATAATGTAAATTCTGATGTTCTTGATTGTAAGCCAAGTTTGAGTTTTCCTACCAACTCATGATGTAGTGTTGTAGTGTCACAATAAGAGAAATGATGCCGTTGGAAAAGGAAAATAATGCTGTGGGCTTTTTGGGTTTTTTTGTTTGGCATTTTTTTCTTAAGCTCCAGGGTTTTCTGGCACATCTGAAATCTTAGGCAGAAGGGGACTGTCAGTAAGCCTTCTAAGGAAAATTTTGGTGCAGAAAAACTGTTAAAATCCATGCAGACTGGAGAGCTTTAGGTGATACATTGGGAAGAATGGGACTCTAGGCTCTAAATCAGAACTTGGAGAAGAAGAGGTGGGATCCCTGAAGGACCTGGTGTTGTGGGACTGTGGGAGCAGAGAGACATCCATCAGTTGGGAATATGGCAGGGGCCAGGTGTGGGACCCTAGGTTCTGAGAGCTCAACCTTTGCCGTTTCACCCCTGGCTGCGGTAGCTCCTCTGACCTGTGGCTTCCTCCATCCTGCCCAGCTCCTGTGGTCAGGAGGCCATTTTCCCTTGGAGGGAGAAGGAGTGACTCTGGCTGTGTGCGGTGGGCGGGGCGGTGGGGGAGGGCGGGTGGCCAGGCTGCTCCCGCAGCCTGCCACAAAGGGAAGGGCTGTCTGGCCGCCCCTGGCCCTCGGGCGGGGGACAGGCAGGGAAGGGGGGAGCGCACAGATGGGGACGTGCAGCAGTGGGGGAGCTGGCATGTGTTCCTCTGGCTGGGCAGAGAGCTTGCGAGCTGTTGGCGCAGAGGGAGGAGGATGGGCGAAGGTTGTGTCAAATCCGGATTGGAACAGAGTTGCTGAGTAACAACTTTCCTATGGAGGAGGACAAGTAGTGGCTTACTGGCCTGTGCTTTGCATGTGGCTGTAGGATGCTCAGGTTCTCAAGTGTATTCAATGTTTTTTCTTCTTCAAATGTGGCCATCTATTCTATGCTCTTTCCTCTTCTCACTGGGTTGTGGCAAACTCCTGGTTCCCAAGATCTGAGTGCAACTCTGCTTGGAGAAGGAATACTGTGGAAATAGGTGGTGTTGGGGGGGGGGGGAAGGGGAGAAAAACCCACATGCAGTTGTAACTTACAGTTACCTAGTATCTGTTGTGAATAGTAACAGAGTCAGCAGCTGTAAACACTTCTGTGTTTGTAAGTGTGTAGCAAGAAGTAGACAAGTGGGTGACCTCTGTGAGAAGTGGGCTATGCTGTAATTTGTGGATGGGGTTTGAACGAGACGTGTTGCCTCCTCCCCTCCAGAGCCTGAAGAAGAGCCAGAAGAAGAGCTTCTGTCAGAGGCTGACACACCCAAAATCAAGAAGAAGAAGAAGCCCAAGAAACTAAAGGAACCCAAAGTGCCCAAGCTCAGCAAGCGTCAGAAGAAGGAGGTAAGGAAAAGGTCACGCTCTAAAATCTGGATATATAGGGTGAGGGTTCTTACTGTTGTTGCTGGCCTATGGCAGCAATCCTTTGTACAAACCCTCTAGAGCTTGGGGAGAGTGTGGTGTTTAGTGCTTATCCAGGGTATTTTCTCACAGCTGCCTGATCTTCTCTCTCCCTCCCTCCCCAGCTGGGGGACAGCTCTGGTGAGGGGAATGAGTTTGTGGAGGAAGAGGAAGAGGTTCTGCGCTCTGACAGTGAGGGCAGTGACTACACTCCTGGGAAGAAGAAAAAGAAGAAATTAGGGCCCAAGAAGGAAAAGAAAAACAAAACCAAGCGTAAGGAGGAGGAGGAAGAAGAGGAAGAAGATGATGACTCAAAGGTGAGATGCTAGCCTGCTGACTGATTGCTTGCTCCTCGTTCCAATGTATCTGATATTGGGGATCATTGTGATGACACATGGAGTTGGGGCTGTTCAGTCTCCTCTTCCTCCACTAGACCTGTATGACTTGACTGTTTTCCCATCTTGCATTCCTTCCCCTCTTGTGCCTTAAATACACCTAGAAAGTATATTGAATCCAAACACTCTTCCCACCTCCACTGATGTTCTACTGAGGCTGTGTCCTATGGCAGCAATAAGTGGATGGGGGAAAAGAATCCCCTGGTCCTGACCCATTGCGTCATTGATAGATGTGTGGAAGCTCTGATCTTTCCTAGAGCAGAACTAGAGCTTTTTCTCAGAGTTGCTGTGATGCTTTTTGCACAGGAGCCGAAGTCATCTGCTCAGCTCCTGGAAGATTGGGGCATGGAGGATATTGACCATGTCTTCACAGAAGAGGATTACCGCACTCTCACCAACTACAAAGCTTTCAGCCAGTTTGTCAGGTGAACTGTAAGCCTGCACTAGGAAGGACTTGACCAAGAAGAGATAAGACAAGGACTAGGTTCCTTGGTTTTGGAATGTCAAGCCACATTAGAGATGCTAGCATCCTACTTAGAGCAAAAACTGGAGCAACAGTAAAATAATTGATCCACATCTTTGTTTCCTCACTCCCAGTCCCATTTCTTCCCTAGTATGCTAAATTCCATTTCACTTTCCAGGCCCCTGAGCATTTGCATCCTCCACACAGAGTGAAGGATGGGAGTGGAGAGATTCATTGGCTGTTGAGATCAGAGATTAGAAAGGAATGTAGTTTGAGATAGAGGTACTGATAGGGGTGGTGGCAGGGAGGAATAATGATCTACACTTCAGGGTGGTTTAGTAACTCTTCTTCCTTAACTGTACGCAGGCCACTTATTGCCGCCAAGAACCCTAAAATAGCAGTGTCGAAGATGATGATGGTACTAGGAGCCAAATGGCGGGAGTTTAGCACAAACAACCCCTTCAAGGGAAGTTCAGGTGCATCTGTGGCAGCTGCTGCGGCTGCAGCTGTTGCAGTAGTGGAGAGTATGGTGACAAATGTGGATGCTGTCCTGCCGCAGCCCCCTGTAGATGTGCCACTCAGGAAAGCCAAGACAAAGGAGGGCAAAGGTGAGATGAAGAACCTGGCAGGATGGCAGAGGGTGGGTGATGTCAAGGCAGTAGTCCTTCTGACTCACAGGCTCCTCTATTCCCAGGACCCAATGCCCGGCGGAAGCCAAAGGCTAGTCCTCGTATTCCTGATATCAAGAAACCTAAAACAAAGAAGGTGGCACCTTTGAAAATCAAACTGGGAGGATTTGGTTCCAAGCGTAAAAGATCGTCAGTAAGTGATGCTCCTTCCTTGCCCTTCTGAGGAGGAGTGATGATGTGCTAGAAATGCTGATATGCATGTCTAATTGCTGTCCCCAGCATGTGTGTCTGAGTACCATAGCTTTTTTTCTTAACTACCTCAGAGTGAAGATGATGATCTGGATGTGGAGTCAGACTTCGATGATGCCAGCATCAACAGCTACTCTGTTTCAGATGGATCTACAAGCCGCAGTAGCCGCAGTCGCAAAAAACTTAAAGCTGGGAAAAAGAAAAAGAAAGGTATTGATGCTTGCTGTCAGTTGGAGACAGACATGCAGCTAAGTGTGTGTAGAAAGATTAGAGGAATGTGCGTGCAGAATTTAGATGTTTAACAGCATACTTGGAGGGAGGAGAATTGTTTGTGAAAGAACCACCTAATATTATTTTTAATAAGGAAAAGGTTTTTGGGAGTTCTTTCTGATCTTGGTAGGGGAACACACACAGTGCTGAGTTTTCCTGGCCTCAACCTACACCTTTGATTTCATGGGTGGAGGGAGGCACAAAGGGGCTTGTTTTATTCCTGCTCCAGCTCTTTCTCCCTGCCCTGTTTGTTTACTTGCCTAGAACAAGGAGTTTGGATGTTTATATTACTATGTAGGTTACTGGGAGAGTACTCTCCCTTGCTGTTGGAAGTCTGTACTTGTGGCTTAACTGCTGTAACTCCTCACCACCCTCTGCAGGTGAGGAGGACTCCACAGTGGCTGTGGATGGCTATGAGACTGATCACCAGGACTACTGTGAGGTGTGCCAGCAGGGAGGGGAAATTATACTGTGTGATACCTGCCCTCGTGCCTACCACATGGTTTGCCTGGACCCAGACATGGAGAAAGCCCCAGAGGGCAAATGGAGCTGCCCACACTGTGTGAGTACTGGATTCCCTCAAATTGCGCAAGAGATCAAGGAGGGGGGTGTCAGGTGACTTGGGGCTGTTCTTCTGCAGTAATAAAATAATCACTTCTGGTTTTCAACTTCCCTTTCCTATAGGAAAAAGAGGGCATTCAGTGGGAAGCAAAGGAAGATAACTCTGAAGGTGAGGAAATCCTGGAGGATGTTGTGGGGGATGCTGAGGAAGAGGATGACCACCATATGGAGTTCTGTAGAGTCTGCAAGGACGGAGGAGAGCTGCTATGCTGTGATGCCTGTCCTTCATCCTATCATATCCACTGTCTGAATCCTCCGTTGCCAGAGATTCCCAACGGAGAGTGGCTGTGTCCTCGCTGCACTGTGAGTTTCTGCTAGTACCATTCTCCTACTGTTACAAGAGGCAATTGATCTAATCCCTTTGGATCATCATATTTTCCTGGAAATGCTTAGTCCTCCGAAGACTATCTCCTCTCACACTGTGTCACAAAATGTCACGGCCTGGCTTTTTGTTTGGCTGGATTGTGCCTTACCAGTTGGCTGCTTTCTCCACACAGCAGGAAAGACAGAGTTACAGCCATCGAGTCTCATGAGCTCTGCCCATGTGCAGAGCAGTTGGGGCAGTTTTGAGTCCAGGATGCCAGGCTCAATTTTCTTGGATCCTGCATGTATGTAGAAGGAGGAGAATGAGTGCAAGCAAATCCCATGCTTAAAAAAACCTGATGCTGAGCCAAACAGGTTTTTTGCTCTGCAAGATCTGTAATGCCAAGCCCTTTCTTAGTAGACGTTTGGGAGAAATGTCACACTTTTCCAGGAAGTTCTTGAAATTAAGTATTATAAGTGGTGTTAAGTGCTTTCATTTTAGGTGATAAGGGCTTTTAAGATGAGCAAAAAAGCTGCTTCAGGACATATTCCTGTGTCCTGATATTTCTACAGCAAAACATTCTCTGCACAAACTTTAATTGGAGTTGTGGTTAGATAGACTGTTGAGCTTGTCAAGCCTAGCAGTTCCTGAACTGATGTGGCCTTGGGGAGACAACTAAATTGAGATGCTGAATTCAGTTTGGGGTTTGTCAGTCCTAGAAAAAAAAGGAAACTGGAGAAAGCTCAAAGAGGTGCTGGAGATGAGAGAATGAAAGCTTGCAAGTCCAAAAAGCAAATTCTATCTCTGTAGTAAAGCTATAAGTAAGGAAGAGAACTGTGATGCTGTTCCCGCTGCTCAGCGCTTGTGTGTTAGAGTATGTACACATTGATCTAACAAAGCTCTATTTAATTTTTCAGTGCCCAGCTTTGAAGGGAAAGGTACAGAAGATCTTGATCTGGAAATGGGGTCAGCCCCCAGTTGGCCCACCACCACCACGCCCACCTGATGCAGACCCTAATGCTCCTCCCCCTAAGCCTCTGGAGGGTCGGCCTGAAAGGCAGTTCTTTGTCAAATGGCAGGGCATGTCCTACTGGCACTGCTCTTGGGTGTCAGAGTTGCAGGTGAGCAGAGGACACTAACCATTTCATAAGGGCGGATAGTTGGAGGGGAAAACACCTACTAACTACTTCTGTCCCGGCTCCAGCTGGAGTTGCACTGCCAGGTCATGTTCCGTAACTACCAACGCAAAAATGATATGGATGAGCCACCCTCAGGGGACTTCGGAGGGGAAGAGGAGAAAAGCCGAAAGAGAAAAAATAAAGACCCCAAATATGCTGAGATGGAGGAGCGCTTCTATCGATATGGGATCAAACCTGAGTGGATGATGATCCACAGGATCCTTAATCATAGGTAGGGGAGGCAGCAAAGAGGATTTTTAACTAAGACCTTAAGCAGGGCTAAGAGAGAGTGGATGAGCTAAACAGCAGTATGACTGGGGGAAACAGTGGGATGTTGTTGGTATGACAAACTTTGTTCTTCTCTTCCTGTTGCTTCATTAAGGGATCCTTTCCTTCTCTCCCATTTGATGGGATTGGGTGACTACTGTCATTTCACTGTGCTTAAGACTTCCTGGTTTCTTCTGCAGTGTGGATAAGAAGGGGAATGTCCACTACTTGATTAAATGGAGAGACCTACCCTATGACCAGGCATCTTGGGAAAGTGAAGATGTGGATATCCAAGATTATGACCTGTACAAGCAAGCCTATTGGAATCACAGGTAAGAGAAGTATCTAGAGGTTGTGTTCCTTTCCTTCAAGAGAAAACACTCAAGTATGTCAGCCCCTAGCACTGGCTGGGTTGGAGATAGCCAAGAAGCCGACTCCTTATTCCTTTGGGCATGGACCTTGCACGCCTCTGCCAGTTCACGAAGGCTCCAGCCCTGTTCCCTTGAGCCTATTTGAGTTGGATGATTGCCCTCCTATTCTTTGCAATAGTTTTCCCTGTATCTTTTACAAAAGCCATTAAACTTGCGCATTCTTGGACTGTCTCTGCATAGGGAGCTGATGAGAGGTGAGGAGGGCAGGCCTGGTAAGAAGTTAAAGAAAGTAAAGATGCGGAAACTGGAAAGGCCCCCTGAGACACCCACAGTAGATGTAAGTTACTCTTTATTTCTTAAGAACTGTCTGATCTAGCTGCTTATTGAGGGAGGGGGGCAGGTAAATAGGAAGCTGAAGAGTGAAGAGCCATGTGGTTTAGAGTTCCTTCCTGGCCCAAAGAATGAATGGGTTGGAGCCTTCAGACAGAGGCTCACCTCTTCCATTGCGTGAGACGCTGGCTTTTGAAGGGGTTTTGCCACAAAAAAAGCTTTTTGGTGTGTACCTTTGGCCATTTGGGAACCTTGTCTGGTGCTAGTCTGGTCATCTGTGAAGTCTCATCTGCACTAGGGAATATATGGGTGACTGGGAAAGAAGCCTTGATATCTGTCTAGTTAAGCTGAAGGATCTCAAGTCTTCCTTCTGTCCACTGTAGCCAACAGTGAAATATGACCGGCAACCGGAGTACCTCGATGTAACAGGGGGCACCTTGCATCCCTACCAACTGGAAGGACTGAACTGGCTGCGCTTCTCTTGGGCCCAGGGCACAGATACAATCTTGGCTGATGAAATGGGTCTGGGAAAGACTGTGCAGACAGCTGTGTTCCTATATTCCTTATACAAAGAGGTGAGAGCTGGGATGTTACTACCCAGGAAGATTCTGCCTGTGTTAGTGGTTGCATTCATCTGATGCTCTTACTGACTTTATTCATAGGGCCACTCAAAGGGTCCCTTCTTGGTGAGTGCTCCACTGTCCACAATCATCAACTGGGAACGAGAATTTGAGATGTGGGCCCCGGATATGTATGTAGTGACCTATGTCGGGGACAAAGACAGCCGGGCCATCATCCGTGAGAATGAGTTCACTTTTGAGGATAATGCCATACGTGGAGGCAAAAAAGCATCCAGAATGAAGGTACAGAACTCTGCTGTAATGCAAGCCTGAACTGAAAGAAGAAATGAACAAGATCAGCTTTCAGGAGCTGAGATTTAGATACTCTGATGTCCCTGGGAACTGGTTATACTTGTAGTTTCCAAGGGAAAATAGCTGCAGGTTAACTAGTGGGTGTTCATAGACTCCTGCTCTAGACTGTTTAAACACTCCTACTGGTCTGAACTAATTCAGTACTTGAAAAAGTTGACTACGGTAATATTGACCATATGCAAGTCCCTTGATCTCTTCTACTTAATACGTGAAGTTGTGCATCATTTCTATATGTGTACGTCAATGTCAGAATTGCTGTTTTACGAAAGAAAACATACAAAAAGTATGAACTTTTTAATCTTTCTGAGGAACTGGCTGACAGTGAGGCCACACCGAGACATCTGAGAAATGGCATTCTGTGGCCAGACAGGAAGGAGGAGCCTTATCTAGGTGGCTAGTTTTTGTAGAACTGTAGTCTTACTAGTAAAAGCATGATGGGAGGTAAAGCTCTTCCAGTGGCAGAGATGGATAGGACTCCTCTGCTCCCCTTGAAATTGAACTGTATTAAGTAATTTAAAGTTCTGTGATAAACTACCTATCTTTTTAAGTCTTAGCTTTTTGGTGACCCACTCTTCTCCAAATCTAATTTCCCTAACATGCCTATATTTGCTGCTTATTTGTTAAACTTCTGTTACAATAGTTGGCAACTGTCCAGAAGTAGCAAGTACTGAGTGGGTTGAGGAGACTTATATGTGTTAAAGTAATGGGGGATTAAAAGACTAGAATGGTTTGGGTAGCGTATTGAATCTTGTGACAGGAAACTGGATGTGAAATGTTTTTGATGTACTGTTTGACAAGGATTTATCAGAATACCTTGATGGAGAAACACTGCATCTACTTTGTCCCGGGGCATTCCCCGTCCCATTACCATGTTCATCCTCTTCCTTTGCAGAAGGAGGCTGCTGTGAAGTTCCATGTGCTTCTCACCTCCTATGAACTGATCACAATTGATATGGCCATTCTAGGCTCTATTGACTGGGCCTGCCTCATTGTGGATGAAGCCCACAGACTGAAGAACAATCAGTCGAAGGTACAGAAAAGTATAGGTGGTTTATAGGCGCAGCATATATTGCAGGGGGGAATGGGCAGAGTGTTCAGAAGAGGAGGTAGCTGCTCCTAAGCATATAAGCTTGTCTGCCAACTCTTAGTCATTTGTTCAATAGTAAATTTGATGTGTTGTTAAAAAGAAAAATCAACAGCCTTCATGTGGAGATTGATTGGAGATTGGCAACAATTCACTTTTATACATATCACTGGTTAAAACAGCTTTTTCCGTGTGAACAGGCAATTGGTGTACACTGGAAAACAGAAAAACCTGGATGTCGTTGTTGCTTTCAAATACAGACTGGCTTCTCTGAAAGCAGATCATATATCTGTACCACCTCTGTTCTGGAAAGGTTTACCGTACTGAGCATAAAACAAGCTGCATGAGCAGTTACCCTGCTTCCAGAGTAGGCTTGCTCTCTGCATTCATCTAGCTTTTTAGCAGAACTAATTAGATGTTACAGAAATGGGAGAGGTGGGCAGAGGCAGAGGTGTTCAAAAATGCCTGGGTAGATGCTGAAAGCTATACAGCTGTTTTTATGAGGTTACACCTTGACTGAGCTTGTTTGAATTCAGTGGACTTGACTGTGCTTTCTTAATCCAGCCCCTTCCTAAGCCCTTGTGCCTTAATTCTGGTAGTGATTTGTCTGTCTTCAGCTGGGTTCTAGCACTTGGTATGCCGAAAACAATTGTTATTGGAAATCTGGTTTTATAGGTTCTTGGTGACTGTAAGACAAAATTGCCTCTTGATTTATCTCCTTTTTTTTTGCTTAAATGGCTTTAGCTTTTTGGATCTTGGTGTTGAGGCATCTTTCTGAGACATCAAGCTGTGCTTGCAGTCCAGTTTCTAGCCCTTTTTTTTATTGTAGGCACTAAGACAGGATGGCGTTCTCTGCTTAGCATTGAAATTATTGGAAGTAGTACTGAATGCTTACTATTAATATTCATTAATAGAAAGAGGATATAAAGGCTCAAGATTACACTGTGACTGACAGTTATGCTTGGTTATCCACCAAGACCATTAAATCTACTTTTTTTTCTAGAGCAGTTTCCTGTCCCATAAGGACAGCTTCAGGTATTTGGCTGCAAGACTGGTCAGACGCTTCTTGATGGATTGTGGCTATCTACCAAAGTTTTGCAGATAGAATCATTAACTTCCCTATTTGATTCCAAAACGAGAATGTTTTTTTACGATAACTACGTAGAAAGACAAATCCTCATGGAGGCCGCTAGAAGGATCGTTCTGGTGTGATAACCAAAACATAAATGGTGATGGGTTTCTCTTGTTTGCAGGGCTTTTTTTTGTTTGCCATCCAGTACAAGCTACTTCCATTGAACTTGACCTTGTACCATCCTAAGTATAAAATAAGCAAAGAAATTGCCAAGCTCCTAAATAAATTACTGGTTTACTGTCAATTTGTGCTGATGAACATGGTACACTTATGCTTTTCAGTTCAGTACTTTAACTGCTCACTATCTCTGTCTGAAATTACTCCATTGTTGTGAAAACCAGCACGAATTACCTTAAAGACACATTGGCAAACCCTTAGCTCTTTTTCTCCTCTGCTTGTTCAGAGCTCTGGAACATTGCCAGGATTGATATGAATAGGAAGAGTGACTTAGCTATTTCTAGAATTCTCAAGGTAGAGTAGTTGTAAGAGTGTGGGGCACTAATTTAGCAAGGAAAAGTACATCATATAGCAGTCTGGAAATGATTGGTTGTCTGAAAGAGCTTGTAACTTAGTAGATGAAAGGAAACCTACCAGCACCTGATGGCTTGTAGGATTTGCTGCAGTCACATTTTAGTTATACAGAACAATTATCCAAATGAGATCAGTCTAATGACCCTGACTGGAATGTGAACTACTTGGAGCTCTTGTCCAAACAGCTGATGTGATCTAAACTGAACCCTAGCTTGGTGTCAACTTTTTTTCTAGGAGAAATTTTTTTTGGTAGGCCTATGACTTAATAAGCCTTTGACATGTTTGTGTTTTGGTTTCCATTCCCCCCTCCCCGCTTCTTCCCTGCTCTCTACTTCCCAGTTCTTCCGTGTGCTGAATGGTTACTCCCTCCAGCACAAGCTGCTGCTTACAGGAACTCCCCTGCAGAACAACCTGGAAGAACTGTTTCACCTGCTGAACTTCCTGACGCCAGAGAGATTCCAGTATGTCTTGCAGTGCAAGTCAGCCTGCCTGTCTTGTCACTTCTACCCCCTTCCTCTTTTTTTTTCTTTTGTGGCTTTTGCTGAGTGTCTGTTTCTCTGCAGTAACTTGGAGGGCTTCCTAGAAGAGTTTGCAGATATTGCCAAGGAAGATCAGATCAAGAAGCTGCATGACATGCTGGGCCCACACATGCTGAGGCGTCTCAAAGCTGATGTTTTCAAGAATATGCCATCTAAGACGGAACTTATTGTCAGAGTGGAGTTGAGCCCCATGCAGAAGTGAGTGTGAGGATGAAAAGAGCACCTGCTGTTGAAACAGTAGAACAGAGCAACAGTAGTTCAAAGAGGATGCTGAAACAGCCTCATCCTCACCCTCACTATAGGGCTTTCTACAGAGTAGATAGGAGGAAGATTTCCTGCTGCTACTATAGCAGAGGGAGGACTAATCTTGTGCTCTGATACAAGGGATAAAGAGATAGTGAATGTCACTGGCAGAGGCTTAGGTAGTTGGAAGGTAATGCCAGGAGCTGTGCAGAGTTTAGCAAGAGAGTATGTTAGTCATTCTCATGGGAGGGTGTCTGAGTTGTATTTTTTTTCTTTTCAGGAAATATTATAAATACATTTTGACGAGAAACTTTGAGGCACTGAATGCACGGGGTGGTGGTAACCAAGTCTCCTTGCTCAATGTTGTTATGGATCTGAAGAAGTGCTGTAACCACCCCTACCTATTTCCTGTGGCTGCTATGGTATGTCCAGTCACCTGCTCTATATAAGGAAATTCGCTGCTGGCTGTTGTCAGGGAGCCAGTTAGCTCCCTAGCAAAACATGGAGGGGTTCCCCTTCCTCTCTTCCTGCTTCTGTGGGTTTTTTTATCCTCTCTGCACATAGACCCAACCTGCTGGAAGGCCTTTCCTTTTACAGTGTCTTTTTATAACAGGTCGGGAGCTATCTTTTGACTCACGTAAGATGGTGAAGACAGTAAGAGTAGGGACTAAACCAGTTAGAAAGAGGAGGGCACCTAGGAGTCAAATAACAAGAGAAGAGGCACAGGGTAGCATTCATGTTTTATATAAGTAGTGCTAAGGTTGTGGTTATGCCACAGTAAATGAACAGATGTGAGTCAGCGTCTGATGAACACAGCTAGGTACTAAGACCAAGATATCTGTTTTCTTCCCTCACCTCTCCCCTTACTCCCTTTCTTTGCTCTCTTCTCAGGAAGCTCCAAAAATGCCAAATGGCATGTATGATGGTAGTGCTCTTATTCGAGCCTCTGGAAAGCTGTTGCTACTCCAGAAGATGTTAAAGAACCTTAAGGAAGGAGGTCACAGGGTGCTCATATTCTCTCAGGTATACAGGGAGAAACCTTAAGGCTGGGAATGGTTTTGCTGAGAAAGGAGCCTGTTGATCTGGCATCCCTTTGTCCCTCACTCTTCTGTGGTGGTGTTTTTCTGATATGCAGATGACTAAAATGTTGGACCTCCTAGAAGACTTCTTGGAACATGAAGGGTACAAATATGAGCGTATTGATGGAGGAATCACAGGGAACATGCGTCAGGAGGCTATTGATCGCTTCAATGGTATGGATTCTTCTCCTTTCTCTGCAAAATTGAAACTGGTGCCTTGTATGTGCCTAGCAGTCAGCATGGGATTGTTGTGGCCCGGGTGTTCCATTGTCCTCCTGGAATCCTAAATTGGTAGTGATTCCCCCTCAGGTGATGTGGGTCAAATCCTCGTTTGAGTAATGTACTCTCCCTTGATTACTTTTTGTTCTCTCCTTTTGTCTAAGCTCCTGGTGCTCAGCAGTTCTGCTTTCTGCTTTCAACTCGAGCTGGGGGTCTTGGTATTAACTTGGCCACAGCAGATACTGTGATTATTTATGATTCGGACTGGAACCCCCACAATGATATCCAGGTGAGTCTGAAGGAGACCACTCACTGTGGAGTAATCCTGAGGAAGAGGGGAAATGAAATCATCAGGAGGAGTGAAGGAATGTGAGACTTCCCCTCTAGAAATATGCAAAATTAGAGCAGTGAGGATGGGTAGAGATGGGAAGTGAAATAGTGGAGGGTTCTTCCAGGACCCAGCCTTCACTAACATTAAGAGCCGACATGAAGGCAACTGGGAAATTTGTGGAGGTAGGCGGGGTGTATCAGAGTACTACTTGCATAGCTCTAGACTGTTCTGAGCACATCTCTTTTCTAGGCCTTCAGTCGTGCACACAGAATTGGACAGAACAAGAAAGTGATGATATACCGCTTTGTGACAAGGGCCTCAGTGGAGGAGCGTATCACTCAGGTGGCCAAGAAGAAAATGATGTTAACTCATCTGGTAGTGAGACCAGGGTTGGGCTCCAAGACAGGCTCCATGTCCAAACAGGAACTTGATGACATTCTCAAATTTGGCACTGAAGAGCTCTTCAAGGATGAGGCTACTGAGGGGGGTGAGTGCCTGGGATTAGAACTGAAGGAGGTGGGGAGGTCTGGCTCCTTATTTAGCAAGCGGCTGTAGGCACAGTGCTGATTATAGCTCTATAGAGAAGTCTAGGGTGGCTTTCCCTCTCCTAGTCTCTTGAGATCCACACAGCAACTGTGCCTGTGCTCTTCCCTCAGGGGATAACAAAGAAGGTGAGGACAGCAGTGTCATCCACTACGATGACAAAGCAATTGAGCGGCTGTTGGATCGGAACCAGGATGAAACAGAAGATACAGAACTTCAGGGCATGAATGAGTATCTCAGCTCCTTCAAGGTGGCCCAGTATGTGGTTCGTGAAGAGGAGATGGGGGTGAGTATGAGGTGGATGTCAGCTAGTATCTTCTGCTGAACAATGTAGTATCAATTAAGTAAATTGAGCTCTAATGCTTTTAAGGCATTCACCTGCTCAGACAAGTTGGGATCTGGAGTGTAAGGCTTTAAATTTTTTTACCTGTCTGTGGCAGGAGGAAGAGGAGGTTGAACGGGAGATTATTAAGCAGGAGGAGTCAGTGGATCCTGATTACTGGGAGAAGCTGCTGCGTCACCATTATGAACAACAGCAAGAGGATCTGGCCAGGAATCTGGGCAAGGGCAAACGTATTCGCAAGCAAGTTAACTACAACGATGGCTCGCAGGAGGATAGAGGTACAAATCTGCAGGAACTTGAAGGAGAAATGGGTGTAAGTATATATTGCTGGGAAGTAACGGAGTAGCGTCTCAGGCTCACGTGCTGTTTTTCTTTCAGACTGGCAGGATGACCAGTCAGATAATCAGTCAGATTATTCAGTTGCTTCTGAAGAAGGAGACGAGGACTTTGATGAGAGGTCTGAAGGTAAGTTCTGGTGAAGCCAGAGCTCCTGGGTCACTTTCTCTGAGTGTGGGAACAGGTGGGACTTGATTTGGGTGACTTATGCACTTTGTGGTGCTGTCCTTCAAGGGAAATATTCACACAACAATATGCTGTGCATTGTCTCTCCTCCTTAGCTGCATTTCTCTCTTCAGCAGCTCGTCGGCCTAGCCGCAAAGGCCTGAGAAATGATAAGGATAAGCCTCTGCCTCCCTTACTTGCCCGTGTGGGAGGGAACATTGAGGTAAGTAGTACCAGGGTAGGTGTTTGCATCCTTGCTGCAGCTGTATGGCTCTTGCCATATCTGTATGTCTTCTCCATTCTAGGTCTTGGGTTTCAATGCCCGCCAGCGGAAAGCCTTCCTTAATGCTATCATGCGCTATGGAATGCCACCTCAGGATGCCTTCACCACTCAGTGGCTTGTTCGGGACCTCCGTGGCAAGTCAGAGAAGGAGTTCAAGTGAGTCTGCATTAGGCAGGGATGGAAGACTGGTAACATCTAGTCCTTCTGGGGAAGGACAAGAATTGGGCTTTTTCTGGCCTTTCCTTAATATATTAGTTGATTCTTTGTGGGACAATGAAGTATAAGCTGGGAGGGACTAGGGGGTTGTTCCTAGTTCCCTTCCTTAGACCTGACTCATTAGTCACCAAAAGCAAATGCTTTTAGAGAGTAGTATGGCCATGCAAGCATGTAATGAATACTCTCCCTGAGTCTTTTTTAGGTTTATGGCTGTTTCTGGCTCAGGACTGTGTCCTTTATGTATGTAGTAATTCTGTCAGGAAATTGTCCTTTAAAAGTGCCTGAACTTGTGTAACTGTGAGTTAGGATTCTTGGGGTGATTGGAGGGGGTCTGATACCACATGTCTTCAGCTGACACGGATTTTAGTCTAACTGCATGTCTCAACTGCTCCAGGGCCTATGTCTCGCTGTTCATGCGCCATTTATGTGAACCTGGAGCTGATGGTGCTGAGACCTTTGCAGATGGGGTCCCACGGGAAGGTCTTTCTCGACAGCATGTCCTTACTCGCATTGGGGTTATGTCACTTATACGCAAAAAGGTAGGTGCCTAGCAGAGCAACGTAGCCTTCGCGCTTCATACAACTTGTAGTCACTGGGGTCCTGAGCTAGCGAGTTACTTCTCCTTTCACACCTGTTTTTGTTGTGTGCTGAGTGGTCTGTCTCTTCTGGTTTGAGGACAAGCTTTGCATGGCTCCTCCAGTGATATGTCTTTCTCTCCCTCTCATGCAGGTGCAGGAATTTGAGCATGTGAATGGCCGTTGGAGTATGCCAGAACTGGCAGAGATAGAGGAGAACAAGAAACTCTCACAGCCAAGCTCACCCTCTCCGAAAACTCCAACTCCTTCGACACCAGGGGATACACAGCCAAATACACCTGCCCCTGTCCCTCCACCTGGTGAGAGCTTCCCTCTTGTACTGTCCTGCGTCCTGACCTAATCCTGGCTGCTCCCCTCACCAGAGCTGTGGTGATGGGGTCTGGGGGGTGGACGCAGATTAACTTACCTCTCATGTTAGGAGGGCTGCCAAAGACATGTGCAAGCCCTTAAAGGCAAGAGAGGACACTAGCTTTCCTTGGATGTGCTGGCATCACTGCAAAGAGAAGCCCAGTGTTTTTAGTGGGCAGGATGGGTGGGGGGTCCTCTTGAGTGATGATGGGCCTAATCTCTGGGAGCAAAGGAGATGTGTGCTTGTTAACAGTGAGGGGAGTACCTTACTGATGGCTTCTCTTCTTTTGTCTGCTGTGCTGCTCTGGGGGGGGGAACATACAGAAGAAGGAGTAAAAGTAGAAGAAGGAGCCAGTGTGAAGGAGCAAGGAGAGTCATCTGAACCAGAGAAAGAGCTCAGTGCCTCTGCAACTGAAACAGAGGTGCCTATGGAGGTGAGTGTTGGGTGGTTTGCCTCGTGCAATTGTAAATGTCTCTACTTCTGCCCCTCCTTCTGTGTTGCTCAGCTGCTGAGACAGAAGTGAGTTCTTGGAATGATATTCAAAGATAATTCTCAGGTCCTCAGAATTGGTGTGACAGTTTTGTGCATCTTTTGCTTTCCAGACTGCTGTGACTGTCTTCTTTTTCCATGCATTACTTTACCTTGCTTCTCATTGATTTCTGTCCTCAGCAGTGTGCCCAGCCTGTGGAGACACTGCCGCAGGAAGCAAAATCCCCAGTGAACCCCACAGAAGCAGATGAAAAAAAAGTAGAGGAACTGGAGGTGAAGGAAAGACCAGATGAGCCAATGGAAGTAGAAAGCAAAGGTATCTCTAGGGATGTTGCTTAATACCTTGAACCAATAACCTGCCTCCCCTCTAATACTGTTTTCCTAAAGCTGCATCCTTGCTTCAGGACGTCATACTAAAGAAACAGGTGTAAACGTAGATGATCAGTGGGACTATTCCAGGACTTCGAACAGGGAGTTAGGGAACAGTGTTAGGTTTCACAGGCTGAAGAACAAAACCTTGCGCTTGCCATGTTCCCCTACATCTCATGTTCCCCTTTTCTCAGGTGATGTGGAGAAAGTGGAAGACAGAGCACCTATTGAGAATCCCCCTGAACCTCCTATAATCACTCTGGATGAGAAAGGTGAGTCATGATAATTCCATTCTTTTCCTTAACCCCTCTCCTGCAAGGATTCCTTGTGGGTCCAACTTGCTGTGGTGTCGGCCATGTTCTTTCTAATAATTTTCTGTGTGTACAGATGAGAAAAAAGATGATGATAAGAGAGATGTGGTGATGCTGCAGAATGGAGAGATGCTGAAAGAGTCAGTAGATGAAAGGCACAAGAAGGCAGTAAAGCAGCGCTTCATGTTCAACATAGCAGATGGTGGCTTCACTGGTATGAGAAATCTTTGTATGCTTCAACTTGTGCCCGTTTGTGTTTGTGAAATGACTTTTGACTGTTGTGGTGTCTGTTGCCTTTCCAGAACTACACTCCCTGTGGCAGAATGAAGAGCGGGCTGCAACTGTCACAAAGAAGACCTATGAGATCTGGCATCGGCGTCATGACTACTGGCTCCTTGCTGGGATTATCAAGTATCCTTACCCTGATGGACCAGTTCTCTTCCCTTGTACATAAACTATCATGGTGAAGGTGACCATCCTGGGTCTGGCTGCAGTACATGAAGTGAGAGAGGGCTTTATCCTCTTTCACAAGAGTGAAAGTGATGGTGGGAGGAGTAGTTTTCTGCCAGCATAGTTAAGACTTAGCAGGACATAGTTCTCATTCCTTTTCCTTGGCTCCTGTTCCTCCCCTCTCTGCACCCCCTTTCCCCACCCCCTCTTGAGAACTGTATCTGCCTGGGCTGTGTATTCCCTTGTTCTCACTGCCTTTGTTTGCCTGAGCTCATCCCATCTCAGTCATGGCTATGCCCGTTGGCAGGATATTCAGAATGATCCACGTTACGCCATCCTCAATGAACCCTTCAAGGGTGAGATGAACAGGGGTAACTTCCTGGAAATAAAGAATAAGTTCTTGGCAAGGAGATTTAAGGTAAGGATTTCTCTTGAGTGTGATCAGTGCCTTTCAGCCAGCTGGACCTATAAGAACATGAGCTTGCTGCTTCTGAGTTTCTGCTAAGAAAGTGAAGGTTTCTGCAGTGCCGTTCATTTTTAGGGGGAAAAAATAAGCAATATCTCTCAGGATCATGCAGTAGCTCCATGATATGCGCTCCGTTTATTCTAGAAATGCTATTGGGGAGCTCAGTTCAGTGCTCTCTTTCCAAATGTTTATTGAACAACTGGTATGCAGGAGGCTTAAGGTTCAAGTGGCTGTTTTATCACAGCTTCTACTTGGTGTGCCACAACCCATTCAGTATGCCTAAGCAGAACTTAAAACACTGTGTGGACTGGTGAAAGGGTTGCCTTCAGTCTCTGCCTCCCAGCCTATTTGGGAGTGACCATAGCTTGGTTGCAGGAGTGATTTAAGACCACCCCAAATAACGGCCATGTAGTTCTCAGTCTTGGGGCAAAACATTAAATCAGTGTAGTCTGGCTGATCAGTTCTGCACTAACACGATTCAGACTGATTTCTCCAAATGTCCCTGACATACTTAATAGTTTTTAGATTTGTCCTGTAATAGCATGAGATACTTCTTGCTTGGGTTCAAAGAGAAAGCTCCATTCCCTTAGCTCCATAAAGAGTAAAATAGCAAACAACTTGGTCTTTAAAAAGAATCTGAGGAGGAATGAGAATCCTAGAGGATTTAGGGTAGTCTTCTATTAAACTAGATGTAGCCTGGTTTTCTTGTGTACCTGGCCTAGCTTGATGGAGCCCTTGTTTTGGGCTCTTCATATTGAGTAAAACCTAAACAGAATCTGGTGAAAGGAGGTTCCGCTGCAGAATCTCACCTCATGAGGTGGCAGAGAACTGGATGAGGAGAGATCAGGGGTGCAAACAGGCTGCTTTTCAGGCAGCTGCCGAAAGACTTTTTCCCATCTTGCAGCTCCTGGAGCAAGCACTGGTGATTGAGGAGCAGTTGCGGCGAGCTGCCTATCTGAACATGTCAGAAGACCCATCTCATCCGTCTATGGCTCTGAACACACGTTTCGCAGAGGTGGAATGCCTGGCTGAGAGCCACCAGCACCTATCTAAGGAGTCAATGGCCGGGAATAAACCAGCTAACGCTGTGCTGCACAAAGGTAATGCAGTGTGTTAAGGGTGGGATTAGGCATTTGGCATCGCTGTCCCCTCTAGTCTTTTCCCTGTGGGGCATCCCTTTTCCCTCTGAACAGATGTCCCTTTCTCTTCCAGTTCTGAAGCAGCTGGAGGAGCTTTTGAGTGACATGAAGGCAGATGTGACTCGCTTGCCCGCCACCATTGCCCGTATCCCACCTGTGGCAGTGCGCCTCCAGATGTCCGAGCGCAACATCCTCAGCCGGCTGGCCAACCGCAGTAGTGAGCCCCCTCCACCGCCACCTCCCCAACAAGTATGTACCCTCTCTGATCAGTAACAGTTACCTGGGGGGGAGCAGGGGCTCTGTGGGGTGACCCAGGCCCTGTTGACCTGACATTGAGCCTCAGATCGTCTTCTCTCACCCTACAGGTGGCCCAGCAGCAGTGAGTCCGTGGCCCAGTGCTGTTGACCTTTCGGCCAAGCTGAAGTGACCCCCCCCACCCCACCCCTTCACACTCTACCCCTCTGCCTGACATTCCTGACTGGGTGCTGTTTCCCTCCATGGAAGCTGCTGCGCAGGTCTCCGGGAGGAGAAGAAACTCCTTCGTCTGCAGCCAGCCCGTTGGAGCAAGGAGTGTGCTTAGGAGAGAGGGGGATGTATGATGGACTCTGTATATAGTGACTGGAGGCCACAGCGCCATGTCTGTTACACGGAGAACCTGGCTGCGTTGCTCGCTGCCTCCGCCTGGAATTCCAGTTTTCATTTTTAATTTTATTTTGAGTTTGTTTACTGAGACGAGTGCGCAGGCAAGACCAAGCAAAAGCCAGGACAGAGACAAAGCTACCTCCATCAAGATCCTTTTTAATACAAAAAAACTGACCGGACTTGTCCACTAATAAGCAGCTTGAAGAGAAAAACAAAATCAAAAAAACAGCAAAACCTTGGTAAAACTGAAAAATAAAGTTTCCTTGTATTTTACCTTGTTGGTGCTATTTAGCAGAGGAGGGGTGGGGTAAGTACTGACTTCCCTTGGCACAAGCGATCTGTTACCTCTCCTAGTCCTAATTTTCTGTCTTAGCAAGAATGCCTCCTCTGCATTCTTGCTTCCTCTTTGCATATACATGAAGCCGCGTCTCTGCAGAACGCTGGTGGGTGTTACTGCCCCAGACCCTCCCTTAGGCTGCAGACTAAGCTCCCACCGCGCCTGTTCCCGCCGCTCTGGGCTGCCCGTGGATGGACGCAGGGCTCCCCCGGGGAAGCCGTTTGGGGCCGGGAGTGGCCGACCGGTTTTGCCGGGGCTGGAAGTGCCGCGCCGAGGCCCCCCGTGCCTCTCGTGACGCCGGAGCTCAGCGGGCCGGGCGTCTGACGTGACCCGCCGAGCCACTCAGCGAGCAGGATCGGCGGCACCAACCAATGGGCAGGGGCGGGGGCGGGCCCGAGGCCGGGCGCATGCGCCGGGGCGGGGCGGCGGGGAGGCGCGCACGTGTGGCGGTGAGCCCGGTGGTGCCGGAGGGTCCCACGGCGCCATGGGGCGGAAGCTGGACCCCACCAGGAAGGAGAAGCGCGGCCCCGGGCGCAAGGCCCGCAAGCAGCGCGGGGCCGAGGTGGAGCTGGCCCGCTTCCTCCCGCCAGGTAAGTCCGGCCCGGGCCGGCCTGGCCCAGTGTCGTCTCGCAGCGCTCGGTGCCGGTGGTGCGGGCTGCCTGACCGCGGCGTCTCTCCCCTCAGAACCGGAGACCGGGAAGAAGAAGCTCTCCAGTCACGCGCGGAAGAGGTGAGGGGGGCGGCAGGGCGCGGGGGCGTCCTGGCCGGGGTGGGCCGGGTCTGACGCCGCTTCTCCTTCTCGATCTAGGGCTGCGAAGAGGCGGCTGGGCGCGGGCAGCGCCCCGGCGGGGAGGAGGCCGCTTGCGGGAGGACGAGTAGGAGGAGGGCGAGCGCCAGAGCCGGAGCCGGCAGGTGAGTGCTGGGGGCGGGGTGGGGGACCGGCAGCCCTCCTGCTCCCAAGTGCACCCCCCCAAAGCACCCCCCGCCACTGTCTGCCACTGGCCTCTTTTATGGTGCGGGAATTTCATTATTTTAAAAATTTTTTTCCTGATTTCTGGTCCCTGTTGTGCCAGGTGGCAGTGCTGTCTGGAGAACAAACCAGTAAAAAGTATCTCTCCCACGTGTTAAAGCTACTTTTGATTTACTCTCCACCCACAGAGAGGTTGTCGTAGGCTTTTAAGCCCGCTGCATTAGGTCCTGCCTAGCCTAGGAGGCTGTCGCAGGAGGAAGAAGGAAGGATAGACAAAGATTTGGGAAGGCAGGTACCGTAATACATCAGAGTAAACAGTGTAAGAACTTCATAGCTGTATTTTTCTTTGGTAATTCTAGTTAGACCTTTTCAAAGTTTTGTTGGGGGAGAGGTGAGAATACGCCCTCGTCTATGATTGAGAAAACTGTTGCGGAGAGTAAACAGTCTATTCTCTTGGACAGGCAGCTCAGGGCTAGGATGAGCGCCTTGCTCATATAACAACTAAGAAACATAAGGCAGCTGCTTTTGAGAATAGCGCCTAACTTTTAACCACTTCTTCTGCCAGTAGTTGAAGAGCAGGAATCCCCACAGAAGGAAAAACATGCCATAAAGGCAGCAAAACAAACCCCTCGTGGCCAGTCTGGCTCCAGCGATGGCAATTCTAAATGGCTGGCTCCGGCCAAAGCCAAGAAAATCCCATCTAAAGGAAACAACGTGATGTTATCCAGCGATGGTGAGGTGGAAGAGGGCAGCTGGGAGATGGAGGAGGATGAGGATGGGAGCAGCGAGGAGATGGTGGATGATTATGGTGCCTCATCATCATCAGAGGAAGAAGAGGTAGGGGCTTTTTGTCCTTAATCACATAAGACTTCCTTGATTTTACTGGCTGAAAGGACCCATCAGGCCTGGGGAAAAAGGGTGACTTTACTGGGGGGTGGATGTTGAGGTGGCAGAGAGCTTTCCCCTTCTTCCTTTTGCAAAAACAATTTCAAGTTCAGTAACTGATCAGTGTAACATTCAGTGCATTTCTCTGTTGTCTTTTTTAAACAGAGCAGATAAATTTCACAGATGATGGGAAGTAAGGGGGTACATGGGGATAGTGTTTCATTAATCTTTTGTCTCTGTCTAGTTGCTGCCTATTGAAAAAGCTGCCCTGAAGCAGAAGTCTGACAGGTGAGTATTTGAGAACATTGCCCGTCCACAGAGTCTTTCCTGTTAGATGAGGAGCCTGTGTTGCTCATTCTTCTGTCCTCTCTGCTAAGAAACGGTAGCTCTGAAGTACCTGTGTTCTTGTGTAAATCTTCTGTCCTGTTCTTTGTTCTTAGGGGAGGCCTCAGTGAAGATGACAGTGAAGAGGAGGAGGAGGAAGAGGAGGTGGCAGAGGAGGCAGTAAAGGGGGCAAGCAGGCAGAAAATGGGACAGAAGGAGGAAGAGAGCCCAGATCTGCAGCTCAACCTGGATATAGACGAACAATTTAAACTGCCAACTAATGAGCAGATCGAGAGAGAGGATATCCTTTTTATCTGTGACATCCATAAGCGTGCAACAGCACGGGGCCTGGATACAACAAAAAAAACTTGCTTTGGACTTTATCACAAGTATTGCTTAGCAAGAGTTTTGTGTGTGACAAAGTATTTTTAGATGAGCTGCCCTAATAGATAGTATACAACACTGTGCTTCTGTATATCACAGTTAGGAAATCTGTTATGCCCTGTATGGAGCTTGGAGCCTGTCCCAGTTTCCTTTCTAGTCCTAAATGCAAGTGGATATCTTACCATGTAGCTTGTTGCTCTGTACCCTGATTTTCTTGGCAGGTATTTGTCTAAACCAATCTTAGAGCTTCTGATGATAGCAATTCCAGCAAGCAAAGTGCTTGCTCTTGGGCTTTCGTGATTTTAATTTCCTGCCCCATAGTACAATTTAATCCTGCCTCTTTTCATTCTCCTCTGTACCCCTTAGTTGCCCTTGGGGAACTTCTAGTCTCCTTTCTGCTACAGGTAATATTTTCAGTATTAGAAGACTTTTTTTTCATCTTCTTTGTCCTAGGTTTTTTTTTCCTGTTTATCTAAAGTAACTAGCCAAATTCTTTTAAATACCTTGTAGTTCCTTCCTTGTGAACTCTTTTGTCTGGTTCCATCCTTTGAATTCCCGCTTTGCTGAGCTCTGATGAAAGCCAATTCCAACAAGGCTTTTCTGGTGCAGGTGCTGTTGTGATGCAGGAGTCTTGCGTGGGCAGTTGTGCTTGTAAGGAGCCTGTGTGTGAGTTTCTTGGCCATTTATGATTCCTTAATGGTCTTTCTACCTGCTGAGCCGCCTGACCTGCATGTCATTCACCAGCGCATCAAGGGCAACATGGAGGTACTGCAGGATTTTGTGGTGAAGCGGGAAGAAGGACGTACACGAAAGGAGTACCTTGCGTTGTTGCGCCGGGATATGGCTGCCTACTATTCTTACAGTGACTTCTTGCTCACGAAGCTCATGGATATCTTCCCACTCCCTGAGGTAGGATCCTGCCCTGCCCATATCCTTGCTGACTGATGAGGATTTACCTGCCTCCTCGGGTCTTCATTTTTATCTCTATTCTTTGTCCTTTCCTTAATCCAGTTGATAAACTTCCTGGAAGCCAATGAGGTTCCCCGCCCTGTGACCATCCGCACCAACACACTCAAGACGAGGCGACGAGACCTGGCGCAGGTCAGGATGAAACGATGGTTGTCTCCTGCGCTGCCTGTCACATGGGGCAGTGTCTCAGTCCCATCTCCTTGTCTTGCAGGCTCTAATCAACCGTGGCGTGAATCTCGACCCCTTGGGGAAGTGGTCAAAAACGGGACTTGTTATTTATGACTCCTCTGTGCCTATTGGTGAGATCACCCTTCCTGTCCTAGAGCTGGGCTGACCTGCTCTTGGCTCCCTTTCTTTCATGTGTCATCTTCTGTTTTGTCTTCCCTGCCCAGGTGCCACACCTGAGTACCTGGCTGGGCACTATATGCTTCAAGGAGCCTCTAGTCTCCTCCCTGTCATGGCTCTGGCTCCGCAGGAAAATGAACGTATTCTGGATATGTGCTGTGCCCCAGGAGGCAAGACCACCTACATAGGTACCAGCCTGGAGCCTTGGGGAGAAGGCTTGGGAGGGACGCTCTGTGAAGCGATGAGCTTCTACTGGTCTATACAGAAAAGGGGAACGGAGGGGGGAACTGAACTCGGGGAAAGGAGTGGGGTTGCTGCCTTTATGGGCAAAAGCACAGGAGGTTTTGAGCCCCTTGCTGATGTGTTTTGCCCTCTGGCAGCTCAGCTTATGAAGAACACAGGTGTGATCTTGGCCAATGACAGCAATGCAGAGCGGCTACGTAGTGTGGTAGGGAACTTGCATCGGCTGGGGGTCACCAATGCTGTAGTGAGTAACTGTGATGGACGCCAGTTCCCCAAGGTATGTTCCTGCTGGCTTTGGGGTGTTCTTACCATGCTTACCTAGAGCTGCTGTGCTGTTCCTTTAGTAAAGCTGTGTTCCACAAGGCCACTTGTCACAGAAGGATGCACAGAGCTGCTGTGGAGTGTGTTTGTTATTTGATATGGAGGCAGGAGGGTGGACAGGGAGGAGAGAGGGATCTTCCCTGCCTTCCCAGTCTTCTGGTTCCCCTTCTAGTCTTGGTCTTGTTCTGAGTCCCCACCTACGAGCGTCATTCCAAATGTATATCTGCCTGTAGGTACTTGGAGGGTTTGACCGTGTCTTGCTTGACGCTCCTTGTAGTGGAACAGGCGTCATTTCCAAGGATCCTGCTGTCAAAACCAACAAGGTGAGTGACCGGTAGGGACACTTCAAGATGGGGACTCAAGTATGAGTTGCAGAGAGGAAGGACTTTGGGGCAGCTTTGTTCTTGAGAGATGCCTGCAATCAGGACACTGATTTTCTTTCCCCCCCCCTTCTCTTTCCTATTCTGCATGTTGTACTAGAGCTAGTTTTTTTGAGGTCAGTTCTGCAGAAGACTTCAGAATCTTCTATATCATATGTGCTTTGCTCTCCTGTCATTCCTCCATACACAACAGAGGCCTGGGGTGCTTCCCTGTGCCTCTGACATCCTAACCTATCTTTCTCTTTCAGGATGAGAAAGACATCCTGCGCTGTGCTCACCTGCAGAAGGAACTGATTCTTAGCGCTATAGATTCAGTCAATGCTGCCTCAGAGACAGGGGGCTACATTGTCTACTGCACTTGCTCCATCATGGTAAGTCCCATGGTCTGCTGTGGTCCTCTTCTGCTCAGGGGACTGGTGAGCTTTGGATTCTAATGCTTAGTCTCTGGCAGGTGGAGGAGAATGAGTGGGTTGTAGATTATGCCCTGAAGAAACGCAATGTTCGTTTGGTGGCCACAGGCCTGGACTTTGGCAAGGAAGGCTTCACCAGGTGCGTGCCAGGTCACAAGCTGCACAGGTGACTGTTCCTTGGTGGCCAGGTTTGAGTAGAGGTATTCTATCACTTCTCACCCCACTTCCTCCTCCAGGTTCAAGGACCGTCGCTTCCACCCCTCCCTCAAGTCTACGAGGCGTTTCTATCCCCACACACACAATATGGACGGGTTCTTCATTGCTAAGTTCAAGAAATTCTCTAATGCTATCCCCCAGGCACAAAAAGGTAACCTAGTGCTGGAGCTCATCTGAGCTACCTGGGCCTGCTTTCACAGGCTGCTTCCCCTGCAGAAGCCATGTGAATTCTTCTTACAGCACCTTTCTCTCGTTTCAGATGAAGAACCTGCTGTAGAAGCAGCAGCTCCATCCGCTGTCCCTGA
Organism: Phalacrocorax aristotelis; assembly: GCF_949628215.1. NCBI lineage: Eukaryota > Metazoa > Chordata > Aves > Suliformes > Phalacrocoracidae > Phalacrocorax > Phalacrocorax aristotelis. The sequence goes on along the minus strand of NC_134276.1, from coordinate 132,439,390 downwards.
TACCGTCATGGAGCCTCAGCCAAAAAAGAAGAAACTCGAGGGATCAAAAGTTGACAAAAACCAGAAGCTGCCACAGCCTGCTTTGAAGAAGAGACATTCATTGCAGGCACAGAGGAGACCACTGAAGGCTGGCCGGCCTTCTCCCAAAACAATGCGTCCTCAAGTCCCTACCAAAAAGAAGCATAGAGTGAAACCAAACAGACAGTGAGAGGAACTGCTTTTCCAGATATTGGTCCCCTCCCTGGAGAGCAAAGGCCGGGGGCTGCTGCAGCTGCATGTGTACCACCTTGTCTTTCCTGCCCTGTGCAGATAATCTTTGCAGCACTGAGAGCCTGGGACAGCTGTAGCCCCATTTGCTCCTTTCCTTCTGCATCAAGGACTGATGCAGTAACCCATTAAAAGTTTTATACTCTTGCTCAAGTCTCGTCCTTTTCCCTTGATCTGAGAATACAGAATTCTGTCGTGTCCCCTTACTCCTCTGCAACAGGAGTTGCAGCCCCTTCCGCTCCCATCTGATGCTTTGGCACTTCTGGTGTCTGTTCTTAAGCTCTGCAACATGGATGTTTGTGAGGAAGTAGTGGGAGCTGAAATCCTAGCTGCCTGGATGAAGGTTGTATCATGCGGTGCCTGTCAGCAGAGTGCTTTGTCAGGGCAGGGCTGGAGGTCCTAGGCCAGCAGTTCCTGTCGTCACTGTGTGCTGGTCCAGTTCATTGTGATTTGTCCCTGTTTCACCCTTGGGCTGGTCTCCATCAGTCTTTTGGTTCTTGGCCTTCCAGACTGCAGCAGGGATTGCTGCTGGTCCTGGAACTGTGCAATCACATTCTCTTTGCCTTTTTGTTCACTTAGATGCAGTTGCTTCTCCTTGAGACGTAACCAGCAGTGATCTGGGCTGTTTCTATTGACATGTCAGCCCAGGTCCCTTTCCCTTGTCAGTGTGAGTCGGTATCATCTTCTTTGGTTCTGCTCTCCAGGGAATAGATCTTTTTCTAGAGACAATTCATTAATAAGCTTTCTACCATGTGTGCTCTCCAGCTTCTGTTCCACCACGGTGTGCGTGGAGTTGGGTGTGCATCAGGCCTGAGGCATAACTCTTGTGTCTGTAATTATTTTGCTAGCTCAGCTCACGTGAGGCTTTGCCTTGATTTGTTTCCCTCGCCAAGCTTGGGGTTCATGGAAGACCTTGACGTGCTATTCCAGTGTTGGTGTTAAGGACAGCTAAATGCAGTGGACTGTAGGATCTAGGGAATCCTTTCTGTCCTGGTCTGCTACATGTGTGAGGCTGCTGCTTTCTCACATTACCAGGTTCAGGAAGTGGCAAGGCTGAGTGTGAACTCCAGAAATTCCCTCAGAGATACATATCCCCACTGTAGATGCAACCAGACACAGACCGGTTAGCAGAAACCAAACAAAAGTGCTGTGGTGGGCGGGTGCCCTGGAAAAGACAAACAGCACTCGCAAAACATGAATGGCAAAAAAGGCCTAATCTTGTTCTTACTCCCTGGCCCATCAAACCTAGAGCATCCGAGTGGATTGTGTGCACGCACTTCCATGGATCGCTGGTAGCTGGTCCTCAGACTTGTGGCGTGCCTGGTATCTGGCTCTCAGACCTCTTATCCTACTTAAGGGCTAGTCCAGCTTGCAGTTTGCTAGCAGATCACAAATATGCAAGCATGCAGAGGAAACAGCTAGGATTAGTTTAATACAAGGCCAGGACAGATGGTGGTAATCGGGCGCAGGGCTCAGCCAGACAAGCTCGCTGACCAGCAGCCAGTTTCTGTGCGACTCGCCCCTTCTATTTATCCTCTCCATTTCCCATGCTTGCATCTCCCTCATCTAGCTTGATGCTTCCCTTTCCCCTCCTTCAATCCTTGCCCTGAACATCTCATAATGAGTTTTGCTCCCATAATCTTCCTTAAAAACATCACATGATAAACTTTACACGGTCCCACAGTTCCCCTCAAACATCTAATAATAAATTTGCTCTTTCCCATGAAGCCCACAATAATTTTGCTTTCTTATCAGTTGCGAAGTTTCTGGCTGAAGCTCTTCAAGGTTGCATTTGAGTGGTTCCTGTAAGGGTTCAGTCTGTCGCTGTCTCAAGAGCCCTGGTCTTTGTTACACCCCATGTTATCTTCTGCTTTTTAGGGCTTATGTATCTGTGTGTTTGATTTATTGCCACTCTGTTTTGGGGGGGTTTGACTTTGTCTTTTTGTGTTGAATAGCCATTAACCAAATATCCTTATAGTTGAAAATTACTTTTTCTCTGTGCTTCCCAGTGAATCAGGGCAGGGAAGTGCCTCTGAATGCAACCGTCTCACTCCAGGCTTGCGTGGTGAAGTAACCTGGATCGCCTGACATACGGGACCCGAGGGAAGTTTCCCAGGTCTTTCAGAAAAATTAAATAAATACTATGTGCTATCAGGAAAGGAATTATTAGATAGTAAAATGGAGAAAATTATTGCCTCCCTGTATAAAATCACCTCCCTGTACCTGCACTTTAATACTGCATTTCTAGTGCCCGCCATCTGAGTAAGGATTGTAAAACTGGGAAATGTTCAATGTTCAGGGAGGACAGCTATATCCCGAGTTGTGGAATGGTTTCTGTAAGAGGAACAGCTGGAGTCTAGGCCTTTTTAAGCTTGGAAAAGAGACCATGGGGAAAGAAGTAATATAACAGTGTGGAAAATTGTTAGTGGCATGGAGAAGATGAACGGGGAACAACTGCTTGCTCTTTTCCAATAAACAAAAAACCCTCAGACCCATCAAATGCACCAAAGGTATAGGTGACTGTGCAACTCCTTTCTGCAGGGTACGGTGGATGCTAGAAGCTTACACAAGTGTATGCACAAGGGGCAAAAATGTTTTTTGTAAGGGCTGGTATACACAACTGGCTCAGAAAATCCACAAGCTGTGAACTGCTAGAGGCTGGGAGAGCGTCGTGAGGAGGGATTGCGGCTCACTTGCCCTGGTCACAAACCCCTCTGTCCTCATCCTGTGCTGGAAACTGTTTCCTGGGCTTGGATAGACCATTGCTCTGACCCATCTTAGCAGCTCTTGCATCTCTGGGAGGGGGTCCCACTGCTGCGTCTGCCCGTTAGTGCTCCCAAGGTGAGTCCTGAGCTCTGCCTACCTTCTCATTTCCCTCAGCTGGGTCCTTGCTGCACAAGGTTTGTGTTGCTTGGGGCAACAGCAGCTTTCAGGTAGGCTGAGCCCTGCCTCTGCTCCTTCAGCCTTATTTCTTCTCCATTATAGTAGATTTCCCCAGGAGTGATGAAATACAGGATTTTAGCATACAACTCAAAACTGGAGCATACAGAAATCTTCCAGCTGTAGGGTGAGTTGTATCTAGAAGGGCTTTTGCCTCTGGCAAGCTGTGAGCCTGTCCTTTTGGGAGCAATGCTAACATGTCCCACTTTGCTGCTACCTATTGAGGTTCCTATGCTAGCATATAGTCTCAGCTTGATAACCAGTTTATCTTGATAATCCCAGTGGCAGGGATAGAAAGTTCTTGGTTGGGATCCCAGTGTAACTGTCCGGTTTCTCATGGATCTCCAAATTATGTCAGTCCACTCTGAAAGGTGGGAATAGATGCTGCTTTAACCACGTCAATAAAACTTTCTCTTACTGAGCATTGTTCCACTCGCTTTGCTTGCATGCAAGCCTTTTGTTACAGCTGGGGAGAGACAGAGGAAACTTTTGGCTCTCTTTGGTGGTTCTCCCCCCTTCTGCTTTTTATTTCAGCCATTGCAGTTATCACTGCTCAGAGAGATAACGCTGAGCGTGACATTGAAATGTTGCCACTGATCTTCGGAGGCGGTACTGGGGATGTAGCAGCTGGGAACGAAGGTTGGTGGCTTCCCTCTGCATTCTGGTATGAGGCTGCTGGTCACGCTAGACTTCTGTTTGCAGCTGCCTTCTTAGTCTGTGAATCTTTTGTTACCTGAAAGCTGAGTTTTTGGGAAAACGAGACTACTGGATCATCTTTTAGTACCTACATTTAATGTGTTTGAATATTTGAAAGCTGCTGATAACGTGGCTTGTGAGACCTGAGACACAGCAAAGCAGCAACTGAGGCAAAGCAAGGGTTGAAAGCAGATCTGAGGAGTAAACACACCATCATAAATTAAAAACAGGTTGAGAAAAGTCAGTGTAATATGTTGTGATATCTGTTCCACTGTGCTGTGCACAAATGTTGCTGGAGTGGCATTTAATGACTCGGAGGGAAAAAAAATGGATAAGCAGCTCTGTAATAGAGTTGCCATGTGCTGTAAAGTTATTTAGACTAAACAAGGCCAGAAGCATGCAAAACAAACCTGGTGCATGGGAGAGATGAATTTCTGTGTTAATGACTGCCAGCGCAGTGGGAGAAATATCATGCATGTTGTAAGATCTTGAATTCGGTGGGGATTCTTCAAACCCTTCTCCCCAAACAGAGAGGAATGAGTCTATCAGAGAAGCCTTATCAAGGTACAATTAAGTCAGACAGCTGGCAGCTCCTGCCTGCCAGGCTCTGGAGTGCTGCGAGCTCACCCCTGCAGGCGTGGAGGGAGAGGTAGGGTGCTGCGCTACTGCACTTTTGTAGGGGCTGAATCCACAAATGACCAAGCTCGCATCAGTAGGTTTTGCCCCCCCAAGCTGTCCATCTAACGCTAGGGAGGATGTGGAGATCCCCTGAAGAGGATCTCTGCAAGTCCTACCTGCCTGATGTAGTCAACGGGGAATTGCTGAGAAGAGTAAGGTCAGTTAGGTCCCTGGCTCTTGGACGTAGTAGTTAGAACTGCCTTCATGTGCAAGGCCTGGCTACAAAACCCCCTCCTGGACTGGTGCGTGGAGTTTTTTAAAGGAATATCCATTCCCTCCTTTGCTCTTAGATGGGGACATTTCTGTGTGTTGGCAGTGTGGTGATCACACTGCTTCTGTTGGCAGCTGCTGCTCTGTGGCAGTTTCTCCCCATTCGCACCCAAATCTAGGCAGCTAACTCTGGGCTGCCAGCTTTGCTAGGCAGCAGGGTGCCCAAAAGTTGGGTGTTCACTGCAGCACCTGCCTCTGGTTGTGGATAGAAGCAATTTTACAGGACAGTTTTAGTGAAGCATCCTGGAAGTTGGAAGACTTGGAGAGTTTCCACTGAAAGGTTCCAGTGGTGTGGTGCAAGGGGACAGGTAGCACTGGAGTACTCAGAGGGAAGGAGGGCAGGGAGATGGGGTATACACACACTAATGTGAGCTATGCCTTAAAAAAATGAGCCTTGAGGAAAGCTGTGGAGCTAATTTGAACGGGTTTCACCTATGAAGCACCTTTGCAAGGAGGATGCATTAGCTAGTAAGAGGTTCTGTGATCTGGGAGAGGGGGAGCATCTCAAACTGGCAATGGATGTTAAAGCTAGGCAAATTCAAATGAGAAGCAAGGTGAAGCATGTGATTTTAATAGGTGGTTGGCCACCTGGGGAACCTACCTTGATTTGCCTATGAAGGATAATGGTAGAGGCTCAATATCTTTTTACTGTGCTGTCAGCAACTAGAGATACCGTCCCACATGAGTACCTGACTTGGGCTACAGAAATCTACAGCGTGTGTTTTGCACAGGGTCAGAAAATGCACTCTTCTTTCTCGGCCTTGAAATCTGTGGAAGTAAGATAAAGATGAGCATGTTTATGAAGAAGTGTCTATTTTTACACTGGCTACAGGTACAATTTTAAGAGCTGCAGTTAGCAGCTCTGCATGTCAGCAGGTGGGGTCCAGCAGTGCCACTGCTGAATCTGAGCTAATAAACTAGGGCAGGAGCTGTTGGAGGGTCTGGAGAAGTGCCAGGGTTTTTGGCGAACCAAGGAGGGAAGATGAGGAGGAGGAGCTGTTGTGCCAGGGTGAGGTCGAGGTCAAGGAAGGAGCATTGTGGTCCCTTGGGTAGCAGGATTAGCTCCAGGCTCTGGGCTTCCTCAGGAGTAACTAGAAGAGGTTGGCCCTTTGTCCCAGCCATCTTCTGTGTCAGGAGGAATCCTTCATCCAAAGATCCTGATCAAGGGAAGCTAGGAAAAAAAAGAGGCTCTGCACTGCCCTGTCCCTTCCAGGAGACAGCAGGGGTGTTGGTGGGAAGAGGCACTGGAGGTGTGTACCCCAGCCCCCCACTGTAAGCACGACTGTCCCAGCACTAGGTGACATCGCTGTGGCTTCATGTAGTTGAGCCCTGAGAACCACCAAGGATGGAGATCCCATCATCTGATCCAGTGCTGTGCTGGCCTCCTGGTGAAAAAGATTTCCTGATGGGTGGTAATGCCTTCTTCCACTGGCATTTCATTAATCAGCTCAGCTTGCCAGGTTTCCCCAGCAGGACAGAAGTGGGCCAAGTGGAGCTTAGGAAAGTGCTTGCTCCACGTCTTGTGGTGTTGTTCTTACCTACGTTCCCCATTGGCTGCATACAGCAGCGGGTCACCCTGCTGCCTGACCCTGCTCACCTGGGTGCGACAGGAGGGGATTGCAAACAGGCTGGCAGGTATGGGGCAGGAGGTAAAATCAGGGATATGTGAGGGGGGAGGAAGCTGGCAGAAAACACGGGTTGCTGTGCGTGCAGGCAGGCTGCAGCAGCGGGAGACCAGTGAAGGGACGTGGCAGCAGGCTCAGCTGAGATCTCTGAGTCAGCGACGGTTTCCAGGGCACATGCTGGGAGGTCTCCAAGCAGAAGCTGCCACTGCTGCTTCTAAACAAACTTCTTGATCAGAACCCCTTGTCTGTCTGTCCTTCCTTTTTCCCTGGCTGTTTATTTGGTAGTATTGCTGCTGGGCACGCAGCTCCCTGCCAGCTGCTCCTGCTGTTGCAGTAAGGGTTTTTGGAAGACAGGGATCTACCATGCACTTGAGGAAAGCCTTCCTGTCTTCCTCACCCTTGACAACAGCACTGCTTGCTGTGGCTCAGCCTCTCTGGTCAGAGGCAGAGCAAAGGTACAGCCACTTCAGAAGAGGGAAAATATTAAAAAGGAAGTGACAGAAGGAGAAGGAAAGCTCACTAATCCCGTACGGAGGGGACTGAATTCCAGCTATGACTTCTAGTAGTCATGGGTGTGCCAGGGAGGATGCAGCCAGGTTGCTGATGGCAGAGGTGGTATTATAAATTCAAATGGGGGCTGCTGTGGGGAGCCCAGAGTCAGGGGCTGGACAGGGGAGACAGGCAGGTCACAGGACAAAACTGATGCTGGACGCAGCAAGTCAGCAGAGGGGAACAAATTGGATTGAGTCGTTCCAGGCCAGGAAGACAGAAGAGTAACAGAAGGATGGAGGAGCAGCAGCAGGGGAGATGCAATAGGCACACTCCCAGTCAAGACTAGTGAAGCTGGCCATCCTCAGCGGCTCTGCAAAGTATCTGGAAGTGTGGACTGAGCCATACCCCAGATCCCAAGGGAAGGTATGCAGCACATCACCCAACTGGAGCCTGCCGGCCTTCTGCCACAGAGTTCAATGTAGTGCAGTGCTGGGCCTCTCCTTTAATTCAACCCCATTGCTCGCTCAACCCTTGCTGATGGCTCAGCCGAGATCTCAGAGGCCAGTTTGCGCAAGTGCCATGCTCAGCTGCGCAGTGGAGGTCCTGGGGGAACGAGGCATGAGGTAACACAGGTGCCCACATCCATAAACGTTTCTGTATCGATTGATTTGTGCGCAGTCTCCTCCCACCAGATAACTGGGGTAAGGGACCGTGCCAGTGCTTTTGGCAGCATTACCCTGGGGTTGAGGTCAAGGTTGGGGGGGAGAGACTGTAGGAAAAGACCTAAAGAGAACTAAAATAAGGGGGTAGGAAACCAGACCCGAGACCACTTTGTGAATAAGGAAGGAGAAAGCCAGTGGCAAGCCAAGCATGGTATTTGAGAGGCCACACAACCCCCTCTGCCCTCTGGCTCGCCATTGTCTGGTGGCAGCTCTTCGTAGGCGGGCTGCTGATGGAGCAGGGGCACAGCTGCCTTGGGAGGGGGCCTCAAGTGAGGATAACGGGGGAGCGATCAGGGGTGCAGAGGGGAAGCGATGCCATTTTTAAGGGGGGCAGCACTGGGGAAAGCATTTAAGGCTATGCAAATAGTAATTATTAAAAAAAAGATAAAGCAGAGGCACAGAGGGTTGGTGCTGGGCTGGCGACAGGAATGGGTGTCCGGAGGGACTTCACAGCTGGAGGTGCTGGAGCGGGGCCCCTCCCCGAGGCTGCCGGCGCCGAGGACGTGCCCGCCGGGGGCTGCAGCTGGGGTCCCGCTGCACCTGGCCGCGCTAACCGCCCGTGCCCTGGGGAGCGCCGAAACCCGCCGGAGCGGAGCGGGGGGGGCCGAGCCACCCCCACGCCCCCGGGGGCGAGGGGCCGGGCCGGGAGAGGAAAGGGAGGTTTCTGCCTTGTCCCCTCCTCTGCTCGCTCCGCCCGAGGCCGGCCGGCCGCCGGGGCGCGGGGCCGGGCGGGGGAGCGGCTCTCCGGCCCCGCCGCCGCATCCCCGCCGCAGCGGAAGCCGCACCCCCCCCCTTCCCGCCGCTGCCGGGGCCGGCCGGGCGCAGCCCCCCGGCGCATCCCGCCCCCGCCGGGTCCCTGATTGACGCCGGAGGCCTCGGCTCCCCCCCGCGCCCCGTCCCGCCGCTGCCGCCATGAACCCGCTCTTCGGCCCCAACCTCTTCCTCCTGCCGCAGGAGCAGCAGGGGCTGCCGGGCCCCGAGCTGCCGCCGCCGCCCGCCCCGCGCCCCGCAGAGCCCCTCGGGGGGGAGCTGGCCGCCCCGCCGCCCGCCGGCCCCTTCCCCGCGCCGCCCGCCGCCATGGCCCTCCGCAACGACCTGGGCTCCAACATCAGCGTCCTGAAGACGCTGAACCTGCGGTTCCGGTGCTTCCTGGCCAAGGTCCACGAACTGGAGCGGCGCAACCGGCAGCTGGAGAAGCAGCTGCAGCAGGCGCTGGAGGAGGGGGGCGGCGGCGGGGGGAGCCGGGGCCGCGGACCCCCACGCCGCGACCAGGCGGTGCAGACCGGCTTCGTCGGCCCCATCCGCACCCTGGGGCTGGGGCTGGGGCTGGGACTGGGACCGGCCCGGGCGCTGGGTTCCCCCGGTTGCCGCCCCGGCGCCCCCGCCCAGCCGCCTCCTCCCTTCCCGGCGGCCTCCCGCTTCATGCCCGGCACCATCTGGTCCTTCTCGCAAGCCCGACGGCTGGGCCCGGGGCCAGAGACCACCCTGGTGCAGGGACCGGGGGTCTCCTGGGTCCACCCGGACGGGGTGGGCGTGCAGATCGACACCATCACCCCGGAGATCAGGGCCCTCTACAACGTGCTGGCCAAGGTGAAGAGGGAGCGCGACGAGTACAAGCGCAGGTGAGAAGGGGCGGCAGGAGCAAGGGGCCCGAGCTGCATCCCCCGAGGGACCGAACCCACCCCCGCGGAGGCTGCGGGGCCCTACCTGGTGGGCGCCAGTGTGGGAGAAGCAGGAAGCCCTGGCCTGACTTCCCGGGAGCGTGGGCTCCAGGCAGCATGAGGTGGGATTGTAAGGCAAAAAATATGGACCCCTGAAAGCATTCATCTACGCCTGGGTCTCCTCGCTTGCCTCCTGGTGTTTGAACCCTCTTGGGATGTTCGCTGAGCCTTTTTCTGTCTTGCCAACCCAGTATGAGTGACTAGAAATGCCTTTCTAAGCGGGGAAGAAATAACGTGACTCCAGGAGCTGGCGTTTTAAAGGGGAGGGGATCTAGAAATACTCGGGAAGGAGGAGCAGCCGGAAAGTAGGTGAGGAAGGTGAATGTGTGGCAGTGAGCGGGTTTGGGTTGGAAAAGGCTGCTGGGAGGAGGAGGGCTCTCTGGATACCTTGGAAGGTGCCAAGAAGCCCCTCGGCAAGGCGACTGGCTCCACAAGGCCCTTTCCCTCCGCAGTGCTTTCCCAGTCGGCGCCTCAGCAGCAGTTCAGGAGCACCCCGCTCCTCTGGGGCTTTCTTCCTGACCCAAAATAGCTGTGGCTTGGCATGTGCCTCAGAGAAGGGCGAAGCAGAATGCAGAGCTAATCTTTTGGCTGGTTCTTCTTTCCCGTGCAGGGCAGCCGCCGCTCTCATATCGCGCTGGTGGTGCTTTTGTTTCAAGCCAGTTTCTGAGGCTGCTCCCAGATCCACACGTAGGATGAGATCAGGCAGCGGGCTGGCGTCGCTGGGTCAGGGCGCGGGGCAGAGCGCAGGCCAGGCGAGACCATCACTGGTGACTGACACCACCCAAGCTGCTGATTTTTTTTTTTTTTTCTCAGAAGAAATGTCACTTTATGATTCCTTGGAAGCAATTAGAAAGGAACTGATTGTGTACCTAAAGGAGCGAAACAGCGCGCTCTACCCATGGGAGCCGTGCTGCTGACCTGTGCTTTACAGCCATGGGCTCTGGTGCCAAGATCAGGGCTGGTGATCTAAGATGACACCTTATGTTTTTGGCTTTATAAGGCTTTGGCTGAGCAGACTTGCCTGTCGGATGCTCCAAAGGCATTGAGCGAGGCACATGGAAAGGAAGAGTTGGTATCTCTTCCTTCCTGCTGATTGCTTGCATGTACCTAAAGCCTTTTGCTATTAAGCCAGGGCTCGGGCTCCTTCTCCAGGGGTGGGCAGCTCTCCTTGCATTGTGTTTGCAGGTCAGATAGCGGGGAGCTGGAGCCACCTTTTTTAGCCTGGAGGGCTCGAGCCTCACCTCCTCAAAGCTGTTCAGCTGGAGGGGACTGAGTTGAGTTTGTCGGTGCTGCTGAAACTTTGGGAGAAAGGAGAGCTTTCTGGCATTGTCCTGCTCTGGCAAGCAGGCTTTGGGGAAGACTGGGTGGGGCATCCTGGAGGGAGCGGGGATGCTGGGGGCTGGCAGGGGGGCACCATGAGCTGTCATGGGCTAATGTTGTTGTTGGGATCTATTTTTAGACTGTGTTACCAGGAGCTGGGGGAAAGCAGACCCCACCCCCAGACCCTTACTGGTACCGGGAACCTTCTGACGGGTGCAGCCAGGTCCCAAACAAGGGAATGGGACAGGAGGATCCTATTTCCACACCCTTCCCCATGCTGAGGGCTGACACTGACATCCCCCAGGAGGTGAGACCTCTCTGCCATGGCAGGCTCTGATCTGTCGTGGGGACAGCACAGCCGGTATGGTCCATTTGCCACCTCTCTTGGGGCAGAGGAAAGAGATAGCATTAATGGAGGATTTCATGGTTCTCTGACCCATGGCTCTGGTGCTTGAGCTTGTGCTTTCTTCAGGGCAGCGTTGCCACCGTGCACCTCACGGCACTCAGAGCAGTGCAGCAGGAGGAGCTTCTTCCTGGATATGCAGGGCCTGAAATTCCAGTCTGGGATCTAGGAGGGGTGCAGGGGCAATAGGAAGGGATGAGAAGAGATGGAGCAGCAGCAGGAGCGAGGCTTACAGGAGCTACACTTGGGAAGGGCAGACTGAGGCTAGGTGGTCTAGAAGAGGAGCAAAGGGTGCCTGTGAGTATCATACGGAGCCACCAAGCACTGGGGATCTGAGTGTCTCATCAGGTTTGTGCTGTCCATTGCATCTGTATTCCCAAGTAGCTTTTATCTTGGATGCTGCAAGCACATGCTGGAGATATGGGGTGAGTAGTGTTTTGGCACAGTGTGTTAGGATGACAGAATGGTTTGGGCTGGAAGGAACCTTTAAAGATTGTCTAGTCCAACACCCTGCTATGGGCAGGGACATCTTTCACTAGATTAGGTTGCTCAAAGCCCCATCCAACCTGACCTTGAACAGTTCCAGGGATGGGGCATCCGCAGCTTCTCTGGGCAACCTGTTCCAGTGTTTCACGACCCTCATGGTAAAAAAATATCTTCCTTATGTCCAATCTCAGTCTACCCTCTTTCAGTTTAAAACTGTTGCCCCTTGTCCTGTCACTATAGGCCCCCATAAAAAGTCTCTCTCCATCTTTCCTGTGTCCCTTCAATGTATAAAGGGGGCTTATAAGAAGGTCTTTTGCTGTTGTAATTGCCCTCCAAGGAGGTGTGCCATGGTGCAGGGCATTCACCATTAAGGGAAAGTTCAAACATGGCAAGAGAGGAAAACGCGCAGCTTCAAGACCCAAGCAGACCAAAGGGTGCCCCGCAGCACCGGCGTGCACTGACCATGCAGCATAGGGTAAGGCACCCCAGCGCCTTTTGCAGTGAACAGGATTTTTAAAGATGGGGGGGTGCATGTTTATTTTGCGAAGTGAACTTCTTGAGGGGATGTGCCTGGCTGGGGGGCTGTAGGGAAAGCACTGCATTTTGTCATGTCCACAGCTTTGAGAGGGCTGGCCTGTGGCTGGCAAGGAGATGGCTAGGTCTGACTGCTGCTGGGACCCTCCTGCCCTTGCTCTCTGCCTTCTGTATTTCAGCCTTTGGGCAGGTTGCTGCCTTGCAGGAAGGATGTGTGTCTCCCCTTGGCGTACACTGGTGGCTGTGGGGTTGTGTGGGGCAGCCTTGCTTCCAGCTGGCAACAACCGGGAAGCAGCCGCTGGCCTTGCTGGGCTGCAAGTGCAGTGCTGCAGGCAGGTTATTATTAGGAGTGGTGCATTGCAGGAGGGAGCGGGGAAGAAGGAGCCAAGCAGGAGGCAAGGAGGAGAGAGGTTCATATCAGATGGGTGTGCAGATTTTTCACTTGTGGGGCAAATCGCTGTTGCCTCCTGCCTTTAAATCGACGTTTATCTGATCTGCACTCATCTTCCATAGCACTGGTGTGAAATTAATTCTTCCAGGGATTTGCAGCTATGCTTTAATTCCCCAGTAAGTCTGGGCTATATAGAGACCTGGAGGGAGGCGGGGACCAAAAAAGAGAGGAAGTGCCACACCGAGAAGGATGCTGAATATTTTTTCGTATGGTGGAAGGCATTTTTCTCCCCGGGGAGGGAGGCCTTGTTTGAACAGTTCCCATAAAAGGGCAATTCCACCTTTTAACTTTCTCCTTCCCTCTTTCCCCAAAGGGATGGGACCCTGCTTTGACTTCCCTTCTGTAGCTGTGGTGTGGAGCCAACACCAACACGACAACTGCACGCTTTGCCCTTGTTTAAGTAAGGAGCAGTGTTGCTGGCCTTAAGAGCTTAGAAATTTTTAAGCTAGGACTCCCTCATGTCGTCATATTGTCCTGATGCCCTGAGACAACATGTGTGAGGGCTTTTCATATGGTTTCTGGTCTTCTAGACCTTAGGGTTTATTTTTCAAACTTGGTGTGAATAAGCAAGAGGAGAGATTTTTCACATCCTCGTGCAGGGTCGCTGTGCCTGTGTTGGTGCTTGCAAGCATTAAATAGAAACCAGAGATCACAGCATCAGGCAGGCCCAGCTCTGGTTGCTTTCCCAGAGAAATTCCGCTTTCTCAGAGAAATCTGGCTCTCCCAGAAGAGTCAGGAGTTGGATAAGAATGCATCAGCCCTACCCCGTGCCGCACAGCAGCATGTGCCAACCCATCTGCTCCATGAGATAGTCATTTAGCAAAGAGCAGTACAGCCTAGTTGCCTCCCAAAAAACTGTGGACTGGGCCAACACCACAGCGTGGCCCAAGATGATGATCTCATGCAGTGAAATATAACTGCTAGGCAATGTGTCTTTGTATAGCAAAGCTGGGCACCTTGCAGCTCAGCCTTTTGCAAAGCTGCAGAGCCTAATACAGTACCCACCGGCCAATCTGGCATAAGCTGGGACAATCCATCCAGCTTCCTTGTAGGATGAAACAATGTTCTTTAATCCAACCTGTTATGCGGCGGTACAGCCAAGGAGAATTGTGCCCTTGCCCAGGTAGCATGCCCTGGCGCAGGGCAGCCCTCTGTATTGGTGCAGGCTGAAGAGCAGCCCTTCATGTTGACACGCATCATGGCCACTCATGCTCTAACGTGGTTTGGTATTCAGTTGAGTTTCATGCTTCTGGACAGCCTGAACTGCAACACTGCAGACACACAAAGCGCAGTAAACAAATATGATGCACGTGGGGACAGCTCTGCAATATCTGCAAGCCTCCTGTTACTGAGTGTTGGAGCTGAACCTAACGTGACCCAAGACCAAGGGGCTTGGGGGCAGATGGAGAGGCCGGTGGGCTGTGTCAGGCCAGCCCCAGCACAGCAGGACATGCGTTGCAGCTGCCACCCAGAGCCTGTGGTTGGTGTCCCCAGCTCCCCCCATCACGGAGCAGGCAGCCGTTGGCCAGCCCACAGCGAGGATGGTGCAAAGAGTGGTGGGGCAGCGTTCGTGGCTGGGGGGCTGACAGGCGTTCGGCAGCTGCTGTCGCCTGGAAACAAGCGGCAATGCATTCCCGGGCACATTCTCCTTCCTGCCCCGGTGCCGTCATCACCTCCTCTCAGATAGCTTTGGGGTGAGCAGCTGCTGCTCCTTTCTCTCTGGCAGCCGGCGAGGCGAGGCCAGTGGGATCTGACCAGTGCATTTGTCTCCCTAGATGGGAAGAGGAGTACACGGTGCGTGTCCAGCTTCAGGACCGGGTGACTGAGCTGCAGGAGGTGAGCATCACTGTCCCTCCCTTCCCCTGCACCCCAGCTGCCCTGCACCGACACTGATTTGCACATCTCCCTCTGCCTGGGGCAGGAAGCCCAGGAGGCCGAAGCCTGCCAGGAGGAGCTGGCCATGAAGGTGGAGCAGCTCAAGGCAGAGCTTGTTGTCTTCAAGGGACTGATGAGCAATGTGAGTCCCTAATCTCTCTCCAACTCGGCAGCAGTGTCCTACCCAAGTGGTGGGGCTGTAGAAAAGCAGTGTTCCTTGGCGGAGCACGTCCAGCACAGTGGTGGTCTGGCAGGGTTGGTCCAGGGTGCAGTGAGCAAAGTGGGGATGCAGATGCAGTCCTGCAGCACGGGGGGATGGGGGGCTCTGACTGCTGTCTGCCGTGTCTAATCTTCCTCTTTTGTCACCCTCCTGCGGCACCGTGGTTTCAGAACATCACGGAACTGGACACCAAGATCCAGGAGAAGGCCATGAAGGTGGACATGGACATCTGCCGACGCATTGACATCACTGCCAAGCTGTGCGACGTGGCGCAGCAGCGGAACTGCGAGGACATGATCAAGATGTTTCAGGTGAGAAGCGCCTGCTGCTGCTGCAGGCTCAGCTGCTGGCTCTGGGGAGGAGAGTTCCTGAAGGAGGTAGAAGAGACGACACCAGTCCCCTGCTAGGGGAGACGCTTGGTCACCCTCACCCTTGCTCCTTGTGGTCCCTTGCTCTCTGTCTCTCTCGGGAGGACCAGGAAAAAGGGCACAGAGAGGAGGTGGAAAACTCCAGATGTTGCTTTGGGCATCAAGAGTCCCCCTCAACCTCTCGCTGACCTGTTGTGTTGGGCCCGGGGACCCCGCAGTGGTAGGGGAGCAGCTGCAGGAGGGAGACGAGTTGCTTGAGTGTCTGTCTCTAACTCCATCTCTCTCCTTCCCTTTCCCCTCTCCGTCATCTTCTCTCTGTCTTTCTTCTCTATCTCTGTCTCTTCTCTTTCTGGATGTCGCTGCCTTTCTGTCTTGCTCTCTTTGTCCCTACAGAAGCAACTGGTTAGTTCCATTTAGTTGGGAAAGTGTACAAATTTTAAACTTTCTATAAGGTCGGACTGTAAATACTCACATATTTCACCTTTTTCAGACTGTCTCTTTTTTCCTGTTTCTGTCGCTGTGTTTCCTTGTCTCTGGACTGGGGTGGTGGGCTATTTGAGTTTTTCTGCAGTAAAACCACGTTGTTTTTTTCTCATCAGATTCATAGATTCCATCTTTAGTTGCTTAGTTTTAATTTTAGAAAATGCTAAAACCATGTTTTATCCATTGCACCATCTTTAACCTGATCATAATGAGCCCGTCTCTCTCTCTTGCTTTTCTTCCTTCCTTCCTTTTCTCTTTCTTTCTTTTTCTCTTTCTTTCTTTCTTTCTTTCTTTCTTTCTTTCTCTCTTTCTTTCTTTCTTTCTTTCTCTCTTTCTCTCTTTCTTTCTTTCTTTCTTTCTTTCTTTCTTTCTTTCTTTCTTTCTTTCTTTCTTTCTTTCTTTCTCTCTTTCTCTCTTTCTTTCTCTTTCTTTCTTTCTCTCTCTCTCTCTCTCTTTCTTTCTCTCTCTCTCTCTTTCTTTCTCTCTTTCTTTCTCTCTTTCTTTCTCTCTTTCTTTCTCTCTTTCTTTCTTTCTCTCTCTCTCTCTCTTTCTCTCTTTCCCTGCCTTTCTGTCCCTCCACCATTCCTCTCCCCTTCATCTCCTCCCAACTACCTGTTCCTGACCTTGGACCCGGCCTCGTTTCTGTAGTCTCTGCACTTGTCTCCCGTTAAGGTCCCAGCCTCGGTGGGGCGGAAGCGGGAGCGCAAGCAGGTCAGCGATGAAGACACCTCTCTGTCAGAGAGCGATGCCTCCCGAAAACCTGAAGAGGAAGAGGAGGACGAGAGCACGGCCATAAGTATCAATGAGGAAATGCAGAGGATGCTGAACCAGCTGTGAGTGCGGCTGCTCCGCACCTCTGCCACCAGCATCGAGCGAGGCTCTGGCAGCAGGCTCCCCACCAGCGCCCGGGATGGGGAGGGCAGGGGTGGGATGCAGCTCCCCTTCCTGGAGGAGGGCAAGATGGGAGGTACTGCCATGGGGTACATACACCCTGTGCTCTGCAGCGCACTGGGGCTGACTCCCCAGGGAGACCTGAACCCACCCATTCCATGGGTGGGAGTTGATCCAGGTCCCCTCTTCTTGACCCCTTCCTGCCTTTTGGGAGTCCCTGCCTGAATTTGCCAGGGCTTCTGAT
This sequence comes from Phalacrocorax aristotelis, assembly GCF_949628215.1. Classification (NCBI taxonomy): domain Eukaryota; kingdom Metazoa; phylum Chordata; class Aves; order Suliformes; family Phalacrocoracidae; genus Phalacrocorax; species Phalacrocorax aristotelis. The sequence continues at coordinate 132,422,704 of NC_134276.1, read as the reverse complement.
CATAAGGCCAGCCCCTTCCCCATCAACTGTTGGGTTTGGGCACATCATTTAAGCTCACCTTGGCCAGACTTCCAAAAGCTGTAGCCCTGCCTATGAGTGGGGGCAAGGCTTTCTGCACCAACGTGGCCCCCTGCCTCCTGGGGTTTTCCTGCCTGGATACTGATGTGCTGTTCCCTTGCATCCAGGAGGGAATATGACTTTGAGGATGACTGTGACAGCCTCACGTGGGAGGAGACAGAAGAAACGCTGCTTCTCTGGGAGGACTTCTCTGGATATGCCATTGCAGCTGCAGAGGTGCAGGGGGAGGTAATGGTGGAGTCAGGTCCCCTTGGGGATCCAGCCCTGGGTCGGGACATTCAGTCCTGCCTGAGGCTGGGAAGATGCTCCCTCAAAGACCAGGCTTCAGCCCCTCCATCCCTTACAGGCCTGTATAGATGCTTCCCCTCTAGATCACATCTTCTTTACGTGAATATGTTACTGCATCCTTGTGAAGGTCTCCTTCTTAGGCAGATCGGGGATCTATACCCCAAAAGATATGCTGGGGGCATGGTCCATACATGTGGGGAGAGCCACAGGCCTCCCAGAAATTACCTTCTCTGGCCTGGCTGGTCTCCGTTGCTCAGGATTTCCAGACTACCTGCCTGCTGTGCAGAAATGCTGCCCAAACAGAGGCCTTGGTGTCTGGCCAAAGCCCTTGCCATCCTCCATCTTTGGCCCTCAGCAGTCTTCTGGGGAGATGTCATGCTTGGGGACAGACTGTGCTCTCCAAAGCTTCTGTGCATTGCTGGGCTTGTTCTGGGCTGACATGCTTAGCGCCCAGTGTGGCAAATCCTGGGTCTCTCTACCCTATGTTGGCGGGACTGACTTGTGCCTTATACCGCACTGCTTAATGTTTCTTCCTCTTTTCCCAATGCTGCCAGTTCTTTCTCTGATTTCTCTCTCTTGCCTTTGGTTTCTCATGTTGGATGCCTCCCTGCCTCTAAATGTGCCATCTGCTCTCTGCAACAGCAGGATGACAGCCTGGAGAAGGTGATCAAGGACACAGAGTCGCTGTTCAAGAGCCGTGAGAAGGAGTACCAGGAAACCATCGACCAAATAGAGGTGGGAGGAGGAGGAAGAGGGGAGGACATGGCATAGAAGGGGGTGAAATGGGTGAGTGAGTCCCTGAGGGAGGGAGGCGCCATGCTGGAGCAGGTAGTTGGTAAAGGGGGGTGGCAGCTGCGGGTCTGGCCATGCCCCCTGCCCTCCACTGCACCATGCCCTGGGCTCATCTCTGCACTTTTTCCCTTGCACAGCTGGAGCTGGCCACAGCCAAGAACGACATGAACCGGCACCTGCATGAGTACATGGAAATGTGCAGCATGAAGCGAGGCTTGGACGTGCAGATGGAGACTTGCCGGCGGCTCATCACCCAGTCTGGGGACAGGTGAGCATCAGTGGGAGCACCAGGATACCCCTGCTCTGGGTAAGGACTCGAGCCAGGGTGGTGGTGAGTGGGAGCTGAAGCACAGGGTAGCACTCCTGCCCTGCCCTGGTGTGGCATGGAGAGAGGGCAGTTCCCAGAGACTGTTGGACTCCTGGTGACCAGCCTCCACACAGGTCATGGTGCCACCTCTGTGGAAGGTGGGCTTCACAGAGGAGTCAGTTTTGACAGGTGAAGCTGGACACCCCGATGGAGAGAGGAGCTGCCGTTGTGCAGGGACATTGTATAGGTCCCCATAGGCGTGAGAAACTAGGGTGGCTCCAGGCTGGGGACCTCTGTGGTGGGCTTTCACTGACCTCTAGCCTCACATGCTTTGGCAGGGTCCTGCTCTGGGCAGGCTCCTCTGACATTTCCCCCAGCCCTGCTTCATGCTTTGGACCTCTGGCACACCCTCCCCAGCACCCAAGGATTCTCACAGACCCACACGTGCCCCAGGGGAGTGAGAGAGGCACTTCAGCTTCTCTCCTCCTTGCTCTGGTGCCCCCTGCCCACACCAAACTAGGTCTTTTCCCTCGCCCTGTGTGGTGCTGTGACCGCTGCCCTTTACTCTTCTCCACAGAAAGTCTCCTGCCTTCACGCCGGCCTCCAACAGTGAGTCAGCCCCAAACGAGGAGAGCGAGGAATCTGACCGCGACCCCCCCAGTGACGCTTCCATCAGATAATGAGGGGAGGGCCTGCTCCCTTGGACCCCTTTCCTGGCATGGGGGTGCCTGAGCCGCACCTGGGAGAGACTGTCAGGGACGTAGTGCCGCTGGTAAATGTCTGTCATCCAGGCTCAGTACTGTTTGGGGTGCTTGGCAGATCCCGCACACCCCCGCGACTGGATGTCTTGCAAATGGGAATAGCTAGGTAGACCTGAGGGCCCTCGCCCAGGCTGCTCAGCCTCCAGCCCCATCTCTATTCCCTTCCCTGGCTTTGGTTAAACCACAGTTTTGGCAGGGAGGCTCCAAACCTGCCATGGTGGCATTCTCCAGGACCTCCCCCCAAGCCCCCCCAGACCCATCTCCTCTGGCCTCCGTCCTGGTGCACTTGACCTGCCCCCTGCCATCCCTGCGTCACATGGAGCCGAATGAGAGCTGTACCTCCCTGCAAACTGGACCTGACACTGGTGCCAACTGGACTGAGCCTGGGGCTCTCTCTGTCCTTGCTGCTGGCCAGGTGCCCGGCCGGTCCCTGTGCTGCGCTGGGCACCCTGAGTACCCCCCACCTCTTCCCGGGTCGGGGCCAAGTCCCGCTCACCATGCACTTTGCTTTGCCACACGTCGGCAGTGTGCTCACGTCTGTGTTACTGGGGTGAGGGGTCATTAAACAGGACAGTTTCCTTTTCTACACTTCGCTGGGTGTGGGGTCTGTCTGTGTTGCTGTGTGGCTTGAGGTAGGGGGTGTCCTCCACTGGACCCCCAAGCCCACATCAGTGGCGGCCTCCCATGGGACACTCCCATCCCTTGGGCATGCCAGATGGGACTGGCAGATGGGACAGTGGCAAGATCCCGGTTCTGGGAGCCACTGGCACTTGACAGGCTGTGTGTAGCACCGGTGCTGCAGGGGCTGCCTTGTTCTTAACCTGGAGCATCATCAATGCTGGGGCTGAGGGATTGGAAACTAAGCTGAACATGGCTCGTGAGTTGTGGACCTTCCTCTCCCAGTGCCTGATCTTCTCTGCCACGCCATGGCATCCCAGAGCACCTTCTTGCCTGCCCTCAGCCCACATCCACCCTCAGCGTAGCTGCAGTGGGGTTCCCCTGTCCCACCATCTCTTGTAGCATTTGCCTGGCTGGCTGTTGCACGTGCTTCTCTGGTGGCAGGAGGATGGGGCCTGGCAGGGTGGCAGGAGGGGATGAGCAGCCTGCTGAGAGACTGTTTTGCAGGGCTGTCTGCTGAGCAGTGGACCCAGGATGCACAGCCAAGACAGGTGAAGCTCCAGAGAAAAATACTTCTCACAAAAGGTCCTGAAGGGAAGAGAAAATAGGTGGCAGTAGGGTTTTTGGATCACCTCTAAGATTAGGTAAGGTAGATAAAATGGGGGCTGAGCAATGCAACAGCTTATCTCCATAGGTTTGGCTTGGGTAGCTAATGCTGCTGTGCGCTTGAGCTGTGAGCACCAGTACATCTGCGTGCTGCAGTGCAGAGGGTCAGCGTTTGGGCAGGGTAAGGTCCTCTGCCTCTGCCTGCAAGACGTGTTAAGGCATGTGTTGGCGTTTCAGTGTGGGCTAAGCTGGCTGGTTAGAGCCCTGCAGATGGCAGGAGAAGTTAGCAGCCAAGGAAACTGCTGCAGCAGCACTGCTGCTGGTGCTGGGAAATGGCAGTTCCTCAGCTGATGGTCTGCTGTGGCTGGGCTCAGACTTGCAAGTGCAGTCTCACCGGGAAGCTGGGGGAGCATTTCACGGGAGCAACAGGGTGCTGGATAGCAGCAGAGGTGTGTCCGCTCCCCCCCTACCCCCCTGCTGCCTTGGCTGCCTGTGGCTATGCAGGCACATGGGAGGTGTGTGCCTCAGCACTGGCCCTGAGACCAGGGCCTTCGCCATGGGCCTCACCTCTACACTGCCTTGCCGGACTGTTTCAGTTTCTTTCCTTCCCTTTTTCTTCCTAAAAGACATAAGCCAAGGAAATACTTTAATCTTAGCTTTTTCTTTTGAGTGATGATGCTTCATGGAGTAGATCAGGGATCACTTTCTATCCTGCCTGGAGGCTCTCAAGGCTCCTCTGGTTCATGCAAATCCCCTTTCCTGTACGTGCCTTTGCAGTCTTCTCTGCTCTTTCCCTGCTGCAAATTTATCTGTAAGCAGCTGTCTAAGTCTGGCTTCCCCCATGCATAGTCCATGACATGTGTACCTTGGCCTCTCAGTACTGCTTAAGAAACCCACAGGACTGTAGAGCACGTACCCCAAGAGATTTCAAGCATGATGCACAGAAGGACCAATATCTCTGCCTTGAGCAGTCATTGCCCAGAGGAACAGCTGGTGGTCCCAGATGCCCATGTACCAGGACACATGGGACTTCCAGTCCCACACTGCTTGTTAGAACTTCATTTGCAGTGAAACTGAGATCTCGCCCACCCATGTGTGCAAGACGCTGTCCTCTGGTATTGCCAGCAATAGGCTCCATTCCCCCACCAGTGTGACAGCCCCTGAGATCTCACTGGCAGGACATGCAACACTGATACTTTGCTTCAGCAGTTTCTCAGCATGTGAAGCACAGCCTAAGGCCTCCCCTGTTAGCCAGACCATCTGCCCTACAGCTACCTGTCCTTCAGTGGTGACCCCATGTCTTTGATGCTGGATATGAGGAGATGTGAACCTTCCATCTATTTAACTCTTCTCTGTCGGCTCCTCTCTGTTCTTTGGGGAGTATCTAGCCTGCTTTTCTCTACCACGAGCCCTGCTGGGAACTGTGTTGTCTAGGAAGCGCTCAGAGCCCTGTTGCTTCTTGCATCCCTAACCTCATCCCTTTTTCAGGCCATCTCTCAGCAGCGCCTGCTCAGGAAACAGTATCAGAAGAAATTGTCTGCTGAAGACCCAAGTCTTGGCTGCTTGATCTTTCCGAATGCTTGCTGGTTTGTATTCATCTCACAGGGAGTAAATGTATCTCATTTACCATTAGACCCCAGCCCATTCAAAAATCTTTGGCCTAAACTTTCTGAAAAACTTGGTTGCTGGGGCAGCTTGGCCGTGGATGGAGCAGGCCTTTTCCTATTATTGACCAAGATGATGAATTGATGAAATTAGCTTTGGTGGAGCAGGTCCGTTACTCTTTCCAGCTGACCATGCTTACCTGTGGGCATGTTGCAGCTGATTCTAGTATGGTCCTTGGTGTACCAGAGCAGACATTGGCATGCAGGGGACAAAGTCCTGTCTCACTTGGTGTCCATGCATTAATGTGAATGTTTAGTGCCCAAGTACAGTCCAAGCATGATGTGTTTTACTGAAAGGGTTCCATGGCAGGATGCATCCGTGTAGTCCCTCTGTCAGCATCTATCTTGGGACCCTGGCTGTGGCCTGGTGACCTTCACAAACCTTTGTCCAAGACCATCTTTTTAGGATTGTATCTCTGGATTGTCAGTGAGTTCTTCCTATTGACTATTTGGGCAGGCTGGGTCAGCTTTCCCACCCTATAGAAGTCCATGTTGGCAGAGGCATACTCAGGCAGTCTGGAAAATGCTAGTGATTGCTCTGGCTTTTCCCTCCCCAACATCTGGACTGTTGTGTCTAGGTGAGGATAGGCACAACTTTTATATCAGCAGTGGGAGTGGCACAAAAACTCTCCCTTGAGGCAGATCCACTTGCGAGCATCCTGCCTCCAAGAGGTGCTGAGGGACGTGATCAGCCTTTGAGCTGGGGTGAGATGCTATTTTCTGCCATGGCCACTGTGCTCCATGCTCCCTGTGCTGAGATCAGTCTCTGGGCAAGGGACTTCAACAGATGGTGCCAGGCATCTTGTAGAAGTGAGTCCTGGTTCCCTGCTAAAAGTGTTTCTGGTTCTATGGCATGCAAAGTGGCCTCCCCAGCCCCTTCCCTAGTGAGTTCTCATCCTCAGAGACCCTGTCTGGCAAGGTAGCTCTGGGACCAGGTCCACTGAGTTTCTTAGTGGAGGGTACCAGATTTTCCCACAGAGAGGGTGGGGGGCATCGCCCTCCTTGCATCTCATAACATGGAAGTGGGATGCTCATACTGGTTCTGGAGAGGGTTCAGTCAACCTAACCACTAAGTAGCCTAGATCATCTTCCCTGTGTTAAGCAAGGCCACTTGCTTCTTCCCTTTACTCATTTCTGGAACCCATCTATTTTAGATCGTATGTCAGAATTGAAGGAGTCTGACTTGTCTGTCTGTTCAGTTGAGGTCCTGTGTTTCCACCCAGCACCCTTCTGCTGAAGGTGGTTTGTCACCTGTTGCACATGACTCAGCTTTGTGTGACACAGCTTTTCCCCATTTCAGGGTTCCTTATTTGGACCTAAATGTGATGCTGACAGTCTTTGCTGGGGCAACTTTGACTCCCTGGTAGCCTGTTTGTTATGCTGTTTGTTTCTTAGCCAAGAGGTAGGAGAGAGCAAAGCTGCATAGAAAGTTGTTCTTGTTTCTAGATTTGCGCTGGAAGATTGGCTTTCCTAAGTCTTGTACCTCTGCTACAAAAGCTTTGTTTGTTCTCGAGAAGGCCATACTCTTTATATGTTTATGGCTGTTTTTCTCAGCTACCAGTGGCGTGAGTGTCCCAGAACCTGCACATGTCAGCTCAAGTATGTCAAATACTCTGGGGTTACACATACGAAACCTCCTTTTGAGAGGAGAGGTCAAAATTAACACAGAACAGCGTGAACTGCTGTCTCCTTGAAGATGCAGCTGGATGATGCATGGACAGGCTCCTGAAAACATCTGTCAAGCCCTTACACATGGTGATTAATGCTGGAAGGGATAGTAAGATAGCATGGAGAACTAGATGGGCTACAGATCGGTTTAAGGAAGCCCACTCACCACTGAAAATCTTCCAGTGGATGTATGAGACTGAGAGATGTGGTTTAGATGTGCATTTTCTAAATGGGAGCAAGGCAAGGTTGCTGTAGGTCCTCTGGCAGAGGGGTGTATAGATTTCGTAGCTTGGAGAGCAGCTGTAAGAGCTGGGAAGGTACTAAGGCAACACTATGGAAAAGGAGCTCAAGCAGCCACCAAAAGGCATCATGACGAAGCTGAACCAATATCTCAACAGATGGGAAGAGGCAGCATTTTCTGCTTTGGCAGCAGACTGCAGCTGGGCAAGATGCAAGAGAAAATACAAATTCTCAGGGTAGGAAGAAACATGGCCAATTGATATTTTTAATGTTCATGGCCACATCGTAGAACTGTTAGCTCATCAGTTTAAACCGTTGGGTAACAGCAGAATAGGCAAGAGCAACTGTGAACTGGGGTTGCAAGCTGTGCTAAAAATCACATTCACTCTAGAGCTAACAGCCAAATAACATGCTCTGGCACAAAATTTCATCAAGGTATTGAAGGTCTTTTATATACTCTTGAATCCCCAAACAAAACATGGTGATTTATTTCATAAGTACCCCTCTGCTTTGCGTGAAAAGGAAAATTATGTTGTCATGGGAGACAGTGGCTGGGGACACCGAAGAATATCCTGTGCCGTGGAGAATTTCTCATCAACTTACAAATGACGGCATGCCTAAATAAGGCAATGATTTTAGATGTCCTTACAATAGATGAAGACTGGGCTGGGATTGATGGGTGCCTAAAGACAAGGGATCAACTGAGAAATCACCCAGGACAAAAGTGTCATAACAGAGAACCGCATGGAGTTATGCAGACTTTTCTTGCAGTGAAATTGTTTAGGGGAAGTATTTTTAAAAATATGATTAAGTGGGAGACTTTTGGAAAGAAGAGAGTTTTTTCAGTTATCCAAAAAGCTGTGATTTAGTGTGTGTGAGAAGGCAGCTTTCAGTAAACTTATTCCTTAAATAAGTGGCCGTGTGACAAGAGTATTTAGAAATAAGAATAACTAATAAAAATAATAATAAAACCCGGCCTTAATTAATAAAAATAAATCTTTTAACTACAGCAACTGTGGGTGGGGGAAAAGGAATAGACGGACAACAAAACAATTCAGCTGCATAATAAAGGTCTTCAGCTACCCATCACCTCAAGAAAATGTAACAACAGCTGGACTTCTAAGGGCACTAACAAGTTGTTCTAGTTATATTTAAAGAAAAAAAATCAGTCCTAACAGTAATAGAAACCTTTTTTTCTTGGCTGAAATTGGAAAAAGAAAAATTCAAAATGAGGCAAAAAACCCAGAAGTACTCACCAGACATAGCTGTTCTGTATTGGGGAAGAGCAGAGTGCAGTCAGAGGAGAATGATGAAGCACTTTCCAGGGTATTAGCAATTAAGGAAGATCCTTGACAGGATCTTCTCAGAATAAACACTTCTACATTTCCAGGCACAAATGACCTAGAGCACACTAATGTGGAGATGTGTACAGGGTGCTGTAATGGTGACCAAGCCACTGCACAAGGCCTGAGGCTGCTTGGGGAGCTGGAGTAAGTGATGATAGGGAGAGGGGGAAAAAAAAAACCACCCAACACACAGTGCTGTCTCTGCATTCCTGCAAACAGTGTTTTGCAAAGCACTCTACTCGCAGTTGTGATGAAAAAGGGTTGGCTGCTGAAATCTGTGGGTTTTGATGTCAATTTTTAAATACATTGGGGAAGACATTTAAGAGAGACTGGGTGGATGGGTGAACAAATGACGTCAGTGATTAGTCTGACAGGCCACTTATGAAAACCAATGAGAAACCAGTGGAGAGGGGAGGAGGGTAGCAATCAAGACAGAATGGAAAAAAATCTGCACAGGTTTGTGGAGGGACAAGGAACTGACAGACAAAAACTGATCCCATTTTTTGATATGTAGAAATGGCATAGACTCTAAAAAAGGAGTAAATAGCTCAGGCAAAAATGCCAAGAGGCATTAAAAATATTTTTAAATAGCATCAAAACATAGGTTCTGTAGGCCATATATATACAGCCAATATTTAAGCTATGCATAGACACATCTAAGAGCAAGAAATACTAATGACTAACCATCCCTGCAACAACAAGAAGGCTGGAAAGACTTAGGAGTAGGGTTTACAAGCAATCTCATGGGAGTTCTCAGGAGATGCTGAAGCTGATGGCTTATTTAAACATCTTTTACCTCCACGTGACACTGGTGTGCTTTGTCTGCTTTGCGTCACAAGTTGGAGTAGACAGAACAAAGACTCCTAACCATGATTCCAGGCTAGAGAAAATGTTTCGAGTGAAAAGTTTAGTTATTTTGCTCCTTTAATTAAAAAAAAAAAAAAAGAAAAAAGAAAAGGCAAGTGATCATTTTTGCTTGGTGCCTAAAGTCACTTCATTATGATGATGATTTAGATGGCAGTTTAGTCAGGCTGAGAAAGGCATGCTAAGAGTCTGAGGCGATGGGGCAGCTGGATGCTATGTGCATTCAGTGAGATTTCAGTGTCTGCTTGGAGTTCAGCACCTAAATCAGTACCCAATTCGGTAACTAAAAAGCTGTAGATTACAGAGATTATAAACCACCTTTTGGGTTTTTGGGGTTTTCTTTTTTTCTTTCCTATCCCAGGACTCAGAGGAAGGCCAACAAAGGTTGCTCACTTGTTTGGTGGAGAGCTGGGCAATGTTACAGAAGGGCTTTGAGATCTGCAATGACAGAGATGTTTCCCTCCCCCACTACATCTATTACTTCTCATTTAGCAACCTTGAAGTTCAGCCACCATTTTAATAACCCACCCGCTTGGTCACAATGTCCTTCTGCACCTTTCCACAGTCTGATTCAGTGTTGAATGTCCTGTATCATTTTGCATAATCAACAAACCTTGGCACCCCATGCTCAAAATGGTTCTGAAGGTGTTGAATGGAAATGACCCTGGGGCAGATGTCATCAGACACTGGCCGCTTGCACATGCTCCCATAGTCACCACCAGCCTTGCTACTAGATTTCAGCCTGGAGAGGGTGGCCTTCCCTGTCATTGGGCAGTCCAGGTTCTTTGAAAGGTTTTGCCAGTCTGGTTTTTCCTAAATCCAGTTCCTTTTCATCATGCAGCAGGGATGGCTGATGTGAGTAGTGAATTATGTGCAGGACGGTTACCTGTTCATCCATTTCATGCTGGAGATGAGTCTGGCACCTGGTACTGAGGGTTTGCTGTCCTTCATATCATGGGCATGTTCTCAAGTCCTGACATTTTGGTCTGCAATGGTGGCTTTGTCTCATCGCTGCTGAGGAAAATCTCTTCTCTGGGAATAGCCCAACACTCCTCTGATGGCAAAACATCAGTTTTACTTTTCTGCCATGGCCTTAGCTTCCCTAATCACTCCCACACCATCTTACCACCTTATTGCAGCTTTCTTATCCCCAAGATGCATTTAAAAAGGGTTTTCATACTACCTTTTCTGCTTGTCACATAGCTTCCTAAAAAGCTGCCTTTTTTTTTTAGGCTCTTAAGTTTAATTTGCTAGTCTTTATAAGTTTTTCTTCTATTTTCATTTGACTACATCTTCAGCTTTTGATGGCTGCCTTTTCAAATCTTATGCAGTAAAGTACAACCCAGTACTACTGTTCCTTCTAGGAACATTTAATTGAGAATAACTCCCTCAAGAAGATGACATTCCACAGTAAGATAATATATGGTGGTAAGTTAGCTGTCCTGTAGTAAGAAATTACATTCAGGTCAGAAGATTAAGTAACAAATTATTTGCTTTTGCAGCATGTATGCAGTACAATTGCCCAAAGGTAAGCATCTCATTTTTGATGAAATTCCCACTGTCTGAGACTAATGCCAGTGCCCACAGGGGTATTAGCATACCCTGAGTTTAAGTCATGAACCTGCGTTTTATGAATGGCACCCGTTACAAATGAGTTTGATACATTATCATTTAAGATGGTTGTCTTATATGACTGACCAATATATGGCCTTGCATCATAGTCTTTCCTGTCAGAGATCTGTATCTCCTCTTCCTTGCACAGATACTGTCAATTGCTTTGCTCAAAGACATATTTACTTCAGAAGTGGACAGAGTATGTTTTAAATATCCAACACTTTTTTTACTGTGCTTACTGAGTCACCATATTGCTACATTTTGGTATGATTTCTCAAGCAATTAGTTTCCACATCTGCTCAAGGTGATTCTCACTAAATGACATTTTCCTCAATGCTGAAGTCTCATGCTGACAACAAAGTGGTCTGAGGACAACTAGCCATTTCCTGGGGGAGAAATGCATGCGTGGTAGTGTGTGCAAATGCCAATGAAGCATAAAATAATTTCTCTAAACATTCAAAGTTGCCATAAAAGGGAATTTTTCTGTAACAACTGCTATTTACCATATTGCAGCATCACTTGAATTTCCTCTCTCAAAAAAAAAAAAACCAAAAAACAAAAGGTGCAGTTTACCACCCCTAGAAATGGTTGGCTGCCCAACAGAGTTGTCCCTTAGGTCAGCTGGAGAGTTTTGTGTCAGCATAGACCTGCAAAGGAGTGAACCCGTATCTCAGGTGTATCTGCCTTCCACGATGGCCCAGCACAGCAAGCACTGGTGCCTGGCCAGTCGAGGAAGGCAGAGTCAAGCCTTTGGCCAGGATTGGTGTCTTTCTATACCTTCCCCTTGCAAGGTGCTGGTAAACCAGGATGGATTCTGGCTTATCACAGCTGTTCTTAGAGACAGTTTGTCCCAGAAGAGTGGCACAATCACTTTTAGCTCCTTTGCTGAACAAGATCCTCTTTATGTCAGAACACCTGCCTGCCCTGCCCAAGCAGTTCTACCAGTTTTCCCTAGAAGTGCTTTAAGAGCAAACCTAGAGCTCCCCTACTTCGGAGAAACCCCTTCTCTAGAGAGAGAAGCAGCTGCCAGAGCAGATCTCCCATCTTTATCACAATGCCATCCACAGTCATATATGTCAATTTTTCAACCGGGAAAAAAATATATTTTTAGGATGGGGTTGCAGTTCTTGGACAAGTCAGACACTGAGCTAGTTTTTCCATCTGTCCGGAGGGGCCTTGCTGTGGTGCCATCTGCAGGCACAGTGTCTGGATGCAAAATGAGGATTTAGGAGAAAAGCCGTGCTTTTTCCGGGAGCTTATGCGAGAGAGGAAACAAAACCCTTCAGGCAGTCCAAAAGCTGCACGACTTGTTTGCCACAGTTGCTCTCTCCATTTTTCATACAAGAGCAACTGTGTTTTAAGTTCTGTGATTCCTGGCTTGCCTCACCTAGGTACCATATAATTTTTCCAAGAATTTCAGCAAGAACGTAAACCAGTTGAAATAGTATTTTAAAACACAGTGAGCCTTTATCTGAGACATTCCCAGCAATTTTTGATCTGAGAGCACATATTCTTCCTCCACCCCACCCCCCAGGTTGTATGAATTTGCTCATTCCCACAGCAATTTGATTTCAAGTCGGATAGGACTCACTCTTAAATAACAAGTTCTCTGCTCTAGTTGAATTTTCAGGCAGCCTTATCTGGCTCAGGGAACATAATACTTTTTAGAGGAAATAAGCAACTGGTTGAAACACTCCTACTTTAAAGCCAGTTCAAAATATCTTTGTTTTACATGGGAAAACAGGCACCCCCTCAACAAGGTGTTTCATCAGCCTCTCTGCATTTCCAGATAATCACACAAGGCACTTGCTGGCCTGCAGACAAATGTGCAGGCAGCAGCACACAGGACAGCCATTCAAAGCACCCAAATGCAGCAATCGAGGACACGATGGGACCAACCCAAGGCTCATTTGTAAGCCTAACAGGCCTGCAGGCTACACCTCTTCCCAGCAGAAATCCAGCTCCACAGGAGGTCTGCCTCCACTTAGCCCCAGGATCAGGCAGCTCCCATTTAACTCCAGAGTTACCTAAAGCTCCCATAGGGCCAACTGTGGGGTAAGCCAGGTGTTGCTGCTGTCCCAGGGCTAACAAGCTGCTCAGAGTCCCAGCTCCTATCCAGAGGCAGGTCATTTAACCTTTTTCTCTTTCTAAAATGACTTGGAGTCATCGCCCTCGAGTCCAGTAAACATTTAATTTTTACACAGCCCAACCACTGGAGATAAGCAGCTCCAGGACACTGTCCAACATACCTTGATCCTGGGAGCTTAATCCTTGCTCCGTATCAGGGTCTAAAGCAGTGAGGTCCAGACAACAGCTCCAACCCTGCCTGCCAGAAAGACAGCAACACATCACACATTACTGAGACAGTAAATTGAGCTGCTAAAAATGGAGCGCCACACGTTTTTGTGCAGTGCATCGTTTCTCTACCCCAGTGGTCACAGAAGCCTTGGCCTGTCTGGCAGCATTTGTGCTTCCAAGAGGAGGTAACGCAGTCCCTGGCAGAGGGCTGATACTCACCTTGCAGAGATTTGCTGCTCAAGAGCTTAACTGCAACTGCCCCTCCTTCCGCATAGAATTAAGCCAGAATTAAGACCAGCTACCACCATGGTAACACTGGTTTCTGACACGTCCCTAGGCAGCCATTTCCTCTAGGGCAAGTTGAATCAAGGTAGAAAGAAAAATCCTAACATTTCTAAGGCAGGGAGAAGAAGAAAGAATTCCTGTTTCTTGTGCTGCTTTGCCAAACCAAATGCCAAAAAAAAAAAATCTGCTCAGCACTTTATTCTGCATACACCCACCAGACAAGCAAATCCAGAGCTAGAAGGTGGATGGAGCAGCAGTCCTGCCAGCACAGCCCTGCACCACACCCTATTTTGGCTCACAGGCATGAGTCTTACCTCCAGCACAGGCAGCTCACCAGCCTGCATGCCACAGCTCTGCTCACTGCAGCCCCACAGCAGGGATGGGCACTTGCCATTCTTTGCAAGTCAGGTATTCCAGGACTGCCTTTCGGAACAGCTCTTCTGGCACTTTCCATGACTCTACTGCCTGGGGCTCACAGCCGATATCAACACAGCAGCCATGTAGCACCACTTAGAAGAGCTGTCCCAGCAGCTGCAGCCAGGCTGGCAGGGCCCCATCTTAAAAGCCGGCACCCACGTTTGCTCATTACCCCCCCACTTTCTCCCATTTCCCAATGACAAAAAAGGCATTTCAGATGGTGATAACTTTTATTGATGTAAGGTGGTACACAAACAGATCAGTTTCTATCAGCCTCTCCATCTCCCCCAGGCTCGGGGAGAAGTTGGAGGAGTGGGGGAGACAAGGGAACAGAACTGGCCTCTCACTGCAGGATGCAGAACTAAGCGGTGGTGAGTAAGGGCAGGGGCTCCAACAAAGGAGAGTCCTGCTTCCCTAGGCAGCAGGGGGGGGCTACGTGCTCGGCTCACTCCTTGGATGCCATGTGGACCATCAAGTCCACAACACGGTTGCTGTATCCATACTCGTTATCATACCTGGGGACAGAAACAGAAGTGCCATCAGGACTGACCCGCTTCTTGCATCCCCCTCCTCCACTGTTGCTGTTCCTCTGCACCACCACACAGAATGGAACCAGGCAGCTTCCCATCCACTTCCAGTAAAGAAAACAGGAAGCATCCCATACACCCACCAAATAAGGGAAGGAGAAGGCTAGTCATTTCAGATAAGAAGCAATCTCACTCCACAGAGTCTTTTAACATGTCAGAGTCACCCTATTTGGTAGGGCTCTATACATCACCCTGCATCACCAACCTGGTGGTGATAAACAGGACAAAGGTCTGTACCTTGTCTACCCCACCACCCCCCAGGCTGCACCTACCAGGAAACCAGCTTGACAAAATGGTCGTTCAGTGCAATGCCAGCACCCGCATCAAAGGTGGAGGAATGGCTGTCACCATTGAAATCACAGGAGACAACCTGCAACAGAGAGGGAATTTTAACACATACAGTTACCCACAGCCTGGATCAGAAGTGCCCAGATCAGGATTCCACAAGGCTGCTCCCGTCAGAAAAAGGAGATGAGTGCCTATAACCACAGGCCAGGAGACCAGGAGTTACTTACCTGGTCCTCTGTGTATGCCAGGATGCCCTTCAGGGGCCCATCAGCAGCCGCCTTCACTACCCTCTTAATGTCATCATACTTGGCCTGAGAAGAGACATTTAAGATGGTCAGATGGCAACTCACACAAAATGTCCGCCGGGGGGAGGGGAGGAGAGACAAGACACACAGGAGCACCATGGCAGCAGTCATGCACAGCAGGTGCTATTTTCACCAAGATCAAATCTTCTTAGGGAAGAGATGAACACAGAGGGCAATTCCAGGTAAAAGGAGTTTAGAGAAGTCAGTGGCAGGTCTGGAGGTTGTTAGGGCCTTGCCTACAACACTTACCGGTTTTTCCAGACGGCAGGTCAGGTCCACAACAGAGACATTGGGGGTTGGCACACGGAAAGCCATTCCAGTAAGTTTCCTGTGACAGGTGTGAGTCAGTAGGGAACAGCACCCAGCACCCCTCTGCCAGCCCTCCATTCTGCTAGGGACAGACCAGAGCTGGCCAGGCACCAGCTGCCACCTCCCAACACCCAAGGAGGGACAACACTCACCCATTGAGCTCAGGGATGACTTTTCCCACAGCCTTAGCAGCCCCAGTAGATGCTGGGATAATGTTCTGGGCAGCACCTCTGCCATCCCTCCACAGCTTCCCAGAGGGCCCATCCACTGTCTTCTGTGTGGCTGTGATGGCATGGACAGTTGTCTGGGGGAAGAGAACACAGATGAGTCTCTCCAGAAAAAGCATCCCAGGGGACACAGGAGCACAGATCATTTTCCTCTCACATGAGGGGACCTGGGAATAGGGCACCCTCCTGAGCAGCAAGCTCCAGACCTACCATAAGACCCTCCACGATGCCAAAGTTGTCATGGATGACCTTGGCCAAGGGCGCCAGGCAGTTAGTAGTGCAAGAGGCATTGCTGAAGAAAAGAGAAAGGAAGGCTCATCACCAGAGGCAACACACCTACAGCGGTAACATGAGACTCCATGCAGCTGGTGAGCGCTCCAGGCCAGAGAGCATCTTCCTCTCTCCTTACCTCACAATTTTCAGAGACTTGTCATACTTGTCATGGTTGACACCCATCACAAACATGGGAGCATCAGCTGAGGGGGCAGAGATGATAACACGCTTAGCGCCACCCTTCAGGTGAGCCTGGAAGAAGATACGGAGATTAGATAACCCAGAATCCCTCCAACAACTCACTTCTTCAGACAACCTCTTTCCCCCCCAGCCCCATCTCTTCCCCACCTTGAGCAACTGCACGCGGTGACGTGCCCCACAAGCAGAAGCAGCAGTATCCGTTCTCCAATGTGCCACTGTGGCATACTCACCCCAGCCTTCTCCATGGTGGTAAAGACACCGGTGGACTCCACAACATAATCAGCACCAGCATCTCCCCACTTGATGTTGCTGGGGTCACGCCTGAAGAGGGACAAAATTGTAAGAGCTGCTTCATGAGACACCTGCTTTCATCCTCCAGAGGGGGAAGAGGGAGAGAAATACTTACTCCTGGAAGATGGTGATAGCATTCCCATTAATCACAAGTTTCCCATTCTCAGCTTTGACAGTGCCCCGGAAGTGACCATGAGTAGAATCATACTTGAACATGTAAACCTAGCATGGAGAGACGGGAAGGTCAGGAACCCTGGCTGCCATCTCCCTAACCCTTGCTCTGCTTATGCCACAGCCTCAGCTCCCCACCTCCTCAGTGACCTTGTCCAACTGTTGCACTGTACTTGGCTCTCCCAAACCTCCCAACCCCGTGCCTCCGCCTCACACCCAGTTTTCCTGGGAAGCTGCTAGAACAGAGCCAGAGGAGCAATACTCAAAAAGGCCCACAGGGGGCACTGCAAGGCAACTCACCATGTAGTTCAAATCAATGAAGGGATCATTGATGGCCACCACTTGGACTTTGCCAGAGAGGACGGCAGCCCGGGTGACCAGGCGGCCGATGCGGCCAAATCTGAAGAGAGACAGACACGGGTGAGGAGGAGAAACAGGTAACCTGCCAGGCTGGGCATGGCTCACTGCCTTCCCTTGGGACCATCCACCACTCACTGCTTGGCGGGGCAGGAGGGAGCCCAGCAGCAACGTCCAAAGGCCGAGGCACCTCAGTTAAAGATTAAGAGCGACCCCCCACACCGGAAAGGTCAAGCGCTAAATTTACTGAGGACCCGGGGGATCCGGTTACTCCTCGGCGCGGTGGGAGAAGGTCACATCCCCCGTGCCACCACCGACACACGATCCACCGGGCGACCTTTTGGCAGGGGGCTGCAGCCTGCCGGCGGGTGCAGGGACCCTCGGGGCAGAGGGGGGAGGGCTGGGGCAGGCGGGCAGCGGCGGTGCTTCCGGGGTGAGTCACCCCGAATCTGCAGGGGGAAGTGACTCAGCAGCCCGCCTGCCCCAGCCCCTCAGCCCGGCGCGAGGGGAAACGGTGGAGCAGGACTGGCGGGGGGCATATTGTCGTCGTGCCCCCGTCCCCCCTCAATCCACCCCCCGCGCCCTTGAGGCGACCTTGCCACCTCCCTTCCCTCACACACATCCCCCGACCCCACCCCACCCCGCCGGGCGCCTCCCGGTGCCGCAGCCCGGCCCCGCCACTCACCCGTTGATTCCGACTTTCACCATCTTTGCCTCTTCGGGATGTTCCTGTGGGGATAAACCTCCAGTCAGGAACCCGCGGACTGGATTCGGGAAGGGCGGGGGGCCGGGGACGGGACTGGTCACTGTTCCCGGCAACCGCGCCTCGCCTACCCGCCGCAGGCACCGTTAACGCCTCACCCACCACTAGGGGGAGATGCACGCGTTCCGAACCCGCCCGCCCCCTCCTCACGCTATCTGCCGCCCCCCCCTCATTCTTCCCCTGCTCCCACCGCCTCCATCTTGCGGCGCACGCCACACCGCACCGCCTTTGTGCCCTCCGGCCCCGCCGCCACGCGGCCCCACTCCGCCCAGGAGCTGCCGCCCGCCGCCGCCGCCCCCCCGAGTCCTCCCCCGCGACGCCGGCCCCCGAGTGGGTGGTGATGTGGGGGTCCCCCCCACCCCCTCTCTCTTCCCCCGCGCATCATCTTCTCCTCCCCCTCCCCGCCCGTTACCTGCTGCCTCTAAGCCGCCCCGGCGCTCAGTGAGAAGGTGGCGCAGCGCCGCTCCGCCGCCCTTTATAGCCGCAGAGGCAAAGGACTGGGGCCCGCCCCGCCGGGCCGGCGCCGAATGGGAGCACGGGGGCCGGGCCGGGCTACGTGCGCCCGCGCTGCGGGTGCGGCTGCCCAGGCACCCCCCCCCGCCCCCGCCGCTACGGGCCCCGCGCCGGCAGGGGTGGGGGGTCCGCAACGGTCCCCACGGGGCGGGGGTGGGGTGGCGCTGCACCTTCCCCCCAGGCACCCCTTGGGGGGAGTGGGGGTGGTGGTAGTAAAAGATGCCCCGGCCCCGGAGGAAGCCAGGTCCTCGCCCTACGGCGGGGAGGTGGCCCCAGGGCGGGGAAGGGCGGCTGGGCCCCTGCCCGAGGAGGCGGGAAGGGGTCCCGGTGATGGCCAGAGAGGGGCTGCCTTCCCGGGGCTCGCTGCCGCCAGCGCCCTGGGGAACGGCGTGGGCTGCTTTCACGTGGTAACAAAGGAGAGACCCCCGCCCCCAGCTGCAGCCTGTGCCCTTCTCCCAGCCCCCAGCAGAGCAGCAGGATCAAAGGGGCAGCAGAGATGCTGGGGGCACCCCGAGGGACCAGCCGGTCCCCAAGTGTCTCCCATTCCCCCCAGCGCTGGGAGGACAGCGGGTGCTGACTGGGAGCTCTCTCGCACCCATGCTGGGGGCCCCCTGCCTGTCTTTGGCTCCTGGTGGGTTCAGTCAGGCGTGCTGTGGATGAGGCTGCTGGCCCAGCAGGCCACGCGCCGCAGCATGAGCACCATCTTAATGAGGCACTGCGGCACAGCTGCTACCCGCGGGACGTGAGGGCGGAAATCCTGCCTGTCCGCTGCCTCGGCCCGCCTTTGCCGGCCGCCTGTGAGGAAGGAGTGCTCCCGGCATGGCAGTCACCACTGCCCGGCTTGCCGCCCCCATGCCAGGCTGCATCCCCCCGGCTTGGTGCACAGCCCAGGTGCTGTGGGAGAAACCCATGTTAAGTGCAAGGCGCAGCGCATGCTGGAAAGCCTCCATCCCTTGAGGAGGGGGTCCCCGAGGAAGGTGTGGGGATGCAGATCTGAGCTGGCAGGGGGTGTTGGGAGCAGGCCTGCCCCTCTGGCTGCTCAGCTGAGCTGGGCGATGAGGATGAGGATGAGGAGAGATGCAGGTACTGGGGTGGGGGGCAGAAAGGGGTCACACAGCTCAAACGTAACCCAACTCTCCTTATTACTGCTGCTATTCCCGGTGCTGCTGAGGGGCTGGCAGCTAAGTTTAGCCCCAGCTGAGGTTACGACCTTTTCTTAAAGGCCAGGGGATGATGGCTCGCGTGGTACAGCAGTGGGGCTGGAGGGGTGCAAGCCTATGCTGGGGTTTGTGGCACCCCGGCTGCAGCCCACTGAGGGGCGAAGGGGGGCTCTCGGGGCAGCTTCTGCATGAACAGGAGGCCCCTGTGTTTGCTCGGCAAACACGGCAGCACCAGGCGCCCTGCACCGGGGGGCAGAGTGCGACTGAGATGAGCCAACGTGGGCCCTCTGCCCCTGCGCCCAGCCGGCGGTCGATATCTCGCTCCGCCACCGCTGCGGTCCCGGCAGCACTGTGCTGCAACTGTGCGTGCCGCCCGGCCCACCCGGAATGGCGGCGTGCACCCAACATGGCCCCACGTGTGGGGGCTGGGGGGTGGCGGGCTGTGCTGCCATCTCATGGCCTGCCTCCGCTGCCAGCCCCTCGCCCCTGCACGGTCCCCCAACCTGGGGGCAGCTATGGCCTCTCCTGGAGATGCTGCTGCCGAGCTGAGACGCGGCGATTAGTACAGCTCTGTTTAATTAGCAAGCGAGTCCTGAAGCACAGAGAGGAGGGAGGGAGGCTGCCAGCGGAGCAGGGGTCCTGTGGCAGAGGGGCAGCCGTGGAGCCGGGCAGCTCCTCCTAGTACCGCCGTGCTGCTTCCCCGCTGCTGCCGCTCTCCTTCAGGGCAGGGGCTTCACAGATTAGGTCGCCGGCATGCCGTACTGTTTCCCAAGCCAGTGCCGTGAGCGCCTGCGTCTTCTCTGGCTGTGGAGAAGCAGGGCTGGTGAGCCACCCAGTGGCGTGCAGCCTGCCCGCTCTCACTCCCTCGCCGGGCCCCCAGCACAACCCTGGTAGCACAGGTGGTCCAGCGTCCCAGCCTTTGCCCGGGCTGCAGGCAGGTGGTGGTCCCACTTCCTGCCCCACTGCCCCGTCCCCTCGCTCCTGGTCCTCCCCACTGTCTGTGCTCTCAAGTGTCGCCTTAATTCTCCCTGGTCTGCTTGTTTGAGCCCTCACTGCTGGCCCTCTCACCTTGGCACCCCTCCAAGGCTAACACCCCAAACCACTGAGGGTCCCAATCCGGTCCAGTTTCAGCCCAAAGCAGCCCCTGGTCATGGCCTTCCAGGCCCAATCTCCAGGCAGTGCCCACTTGCGACTGGCGAGGGTCTTGCGCCAGAGAGAGGGACGCGCAGCTCTAACCCCAGACGGGAGGAAAGGGAGGGTGGAGGAGAGCAACTGAGGGCCAAAGCTGGACCCTTCCTTTGTGTCTTCTTCAGCTGGTGTGGACTCGGGCTCCAGTGGCAGCAACTGGGAAAGGAGCATCTGGGATAAACAGAGAAGCAAGGTGGGGTGAGAGCTGAGTTGCCTGTGCTTCTCACGATAAGCCTTGTACCCCCTTGTACCCTACTGCCCACACCTCCCCTGGGGCTCAGGCAGGACATAAAATGGTGCCAGCACACAGGCAAGGTGCCTGTGACATTGCATCCAGACACAGGGAAGGGATAGATCAACAGCTCCTGCAGGCTGAAATGATTCTGCTGTCCAAAAGAACAAGCAGGCAGCTGCTATGAGCCCTCTGCCTGAGTGCAGATTGCCCTGCTCTTGTCAAAATGTTGTCCCCCCCAGTACTTGGAAGGTAACTGAGGCTTTAGTCCTTGGTCCTTTTGGTGAGGCTGAGCAGCTCTGTGTGCTCAGGCTACTATGTGGCATTTATTTTTTTCCAGAGGGCTGGTGGGGAGGATGGACCTGCCCCAAATACCTGCTGCTAAAGATGAGGGAGTGGCAGGAGCACAGCAGGTGTAAGGAAGGGGGGTCCCCATCTGCTGGAAATCCTCTAGGTTAACTGTGCAAGCAGGCACATGCTGACTGTACACCCCCCGGTACTGCTGGCAGCCTCCTGCTGTAGAGAGACAAGGGTTGGGAGGTGCATTGGGGGCTGCAGAGGCATGGCATGGCTGCCCAGGGAAGCAGCCTGTGACAGCCATTCCACATCTGTCCCTCACATGGGTGCCGAGCTAAGGCTGAAGATGCCTTTGTACAACACTTTTCGGTAGTGAGTTAATTGAAGTGGACATGGGCATCTTCAATGAGGAGTGAAAGCGGTGAGTCATAGCAGGATCAGCCTTGTGACTTTAGTTCATGTCCTAACTACTTCCCTGTAGCTTTCCCAGGGTGATGTGAAGGCAAGGTGTTGGAGCTCAGGTTAGGGTTTGGGTAAGAGGGAGCTGGGTAGATTTGGAAGCCAAAATATTATTGCTGTAATTGCTGACAGTAAAAGATTTGCCCAAGTGAAGAAGTCCTTAGCTGGGATCCAGACAGGGGCTCTTGGCCTTAAAGAGGGGCTATTGGGGGGGTAGCACTGAGCTTAGGAGTGACAATCCTGCCTGAACATGATGAGCCTTCCCTCTGAAACATCAGAACCTGGACACTGAACACGGTGAGGGACAGGACTGTAATTTCGGGTGGCTGTTGACACAAGGCAGAGTTAGACAGTCTCTTTACTGTTAAAAGCCTCTGCAGGCAACATGGGGAGTCGCACAAGCAGCCTGCCCCAGACCAGGGAGCACTAAAAAGCTTTTGTCTGTCTGCTCCCTTGTAGTGCTGGTGCTCGTTAGGAGTTGGGTTATACACAGTCACCCTAGAGCTGAGGCTGCTGGACTGAAAGGAAGGAGCAGTGAGAATAGACAGCAGCCTCCTGTAGCTGGAATTTGGGCCCCCACATATTCCAGGTTCAAACACAACCTCCCCGAATTGCCCCTGCTAGTCCTGAAACCTCCCTCAGCTCTCTCCCAGTCCCTCCTACCTGTAGCCTCTGTTCTGGTAAGGACACAGTCTGAACGCTGGCAGAGAGCAGAACTAAGAGGAGAAAAAGCGAGAAAGGCCACGACTGGAGCCCCACCATCATCTTCTTATCCCAGGGCTTGTGGGAGGCGAGGCAGGACCTGCAGCATCTGTCAGATACAGTCACTAACCCCTCTTTGCCTTTATAGCTTTGGTTCTGGCAGGCGCCTGGCCCCCAGCTCATGCTGAACTACCCCCCAGAGCTCCTTAACCTTTCAGCCCTTTTGTCCAGGGTGATATATTTCAGGGTGAGCTCAGCAAGACCCCTTCCCCTAAAGAAAAAGGACACAAAGGTGTTTACTGAGTGTCTGGGAAGACAAATGTGAGTTGAGCTGCTGCTGGCCAGGACCTGGAGGTATCTGTCAGGGTCAGGAAAAGGGTGACACTTTGAAACATGTCCTGAAGGAGGATCTTGAAGGCTGCATTGTATAGCGATACTGAACATACTCCTTGTAGGCAGAGTGCTGTTAATGCTATTTCTCTAACCAGCGTGAGCGTGAACTAGCAGTGGTTGCACTGCTGGCTGCGCAGAGCTGACAGAAATTCAGCTCTGTGACGATACAGGCTCTCATTTTTAATATTTATATCTTGGCGAGCAGGTTGGCCTGGGAATTAAGAACTCTTGCTGCAGAAGGTGTGTGAATTCCAGCACTCACTCTATGAGATTTGTAGCGGTGACAGGAGTGTGGGTCTAGTACTAGTGGGCATATAACTTGCAGGCTGGTTGTCCTGAGCCACTCAACATACACCATCTGGAGGGCTGGGCTGAGTTTCCACAGGAACCAGCATAGAAAAGAGCTCACTGAGGCTCAGCTTGCACTTTCTCAAGCTCAGGCGCACAATGGAAGCGGGATGGTGAGGAGCAGATTCCTACCTCCTAAATCTTCTGGCCATTAGTTCCCCCTGCTTTGTTTACCTCTCCCATTTTACTGTAGTTTCTCACCAGCTGAACAAGGCAATGAGGTCACTGTTTGGAGACCAGGGTGCAGAAGTCAGCCTGGGTGTGAAGGCAGAAACTAATCAGGAAAGTTTGTCAGGGGAGAGGAACGGGGGGACTGTACCCCCATACAGGATTAGTAGTGGGTGTGTTGGGTGAGTTTAATAACACACTAAACTTCCCTTTCTTCAGTATTGTTGCACAAAGCAATTGTGTCAAAACTTGACAGGCAGTGTTCTAATGCCTGCTTTTGCTTCTTTTTTTTTTTTTAAAAGGAAAGAAGAAAATTAGGAGAAAAAAGTATTTAGCAGAGATAACAAAAGTCACAATTCAGATACTTGCCATGTCTTTCTTGCCCTCCTCCCCTCCCTTCATTCCCAGCATTTTGCACTTGCAGATGCAGATTTGTGTGTCCCTTTTGTCCCTGCCCAAGGAGCCAGAATGTTCTATGAATCATTTTGCATCCAGTTTGTGAAAAGTGAGTGTGGGGCTTCAGTCTGGAGCACTGTCACTAGAAGCAGGAGAATTTACACAGTCTGGATGGGGGCATCCAAGTATATTAGATCCACCTAATACCAGCAACTTGTGGGTGGTGCTGGTTCCAGAGCAAACCTCTGGTGATCCTGTCTGGCAGTCCCCTGTCACACCCTTGCCTAGGCCAGCTAACCGGGGCATGTCAGCAAATGGAGGGGCTCCCTGGGTCCCTGGCTAATGGCCTCGACCAACACATTTCATGGGGAAGAGGATTAGTTTTGTACCAGCCTTTTAAACCACAAATCACAGGTGACTGCTGGAGAGTCATGGCATGTGCTGTTCACATGGGCATTCAGACGGGGTCTCTGTGCACCAATGGAGTGCGGGATGTGTGCACACAGCTGGCCCCTCCGTGTGCTGGATGCGGTAGGGGGTGGAGCTTTGCGGTGTGGAAATTTCAGAGAGGTGGGAAAGAGAGGAAGGAGGATGGAAAGTGAGCATGTGTTCATCCCACATGCAAGATGTCTCAGAAGATGCTGTTCTGTACTTCCTAGTCACATTCGACCATCCAGAAGCAGCTGAGTCAGTCTGCTAGAGTATTTGTGCTCCCTGCAAGACAGCTGCAGGCAGATGCATCTTAGGTTGAATGCACTGGTTCCATGACTCAGCTCTTGCCTGAGAAAAAGTTAAGTACAAAAGCAACAACGCTTTGTTTTTGATATGAGGCATAGCAGTGGTTTGGTCTGGCATCCCTTGAATGTGGTGGCCTCCACATTGCAAGAAGAATGCCAGAAATGTGTTTGCAACTTCTCTGAATTCCAGACCAATTGCATGCAGACTGAGCCCTGCAGGGATGGACAGGCTCTGAGCTCTCAAGTGATGGGTCCCCTTCTTGAGTCTAGCAAAAGCTGAGGTTTGCAGGAGGGAAGGAGTCATCACTGTGCCATACCAAGCAAAAAACTTCAGGGACTGTAGAAAATTTGTAATTTTTCGTGCAAATTCTTGTAGATATTGCAAATGCAGCAAAGCCTGGATAAATTGTAGGTGCTTAATGATTCAGGTGCCATCAGGTTGCAGCTGTTCTATGTCCCAAATCTTTGCTGGGACTGCAGTAGAACTGAATAGTTGCTCTGACATGTCCTGGCAATGACTGTGAAGTGGAAAGGCTTTGGCAGACGATTGCCCCAGTTTTCTCAGACTCAAATAGGTTATTGTCCTTCTTTACTGTCTGGTGCTAACAAGTTTCCTCTGTAAAAGCCCTTCCCCCTCTGATGCTGGGACATTGATTCTAGAGCTTGCAAGACCACCAGAAAAGTGGTCTCCTGCTGAATTACAATCAGTCTTTTACAAACAGTTGCTTATAAAGGAAAGGAGCAGGGCAACTGGAGAGTGGGAGGACTAGGAAGTGCATAAAGTACCCTGGGGGAACAGCCCCTGACCATGGAAAGGGCTGATGGTTGCTGCAGGCTCTAGAAGCAAGGATGATATTCATGTTACTCCACTGGTACCTCGTGTAGGAGTCTGGAGCCTACTGTGGTCAGGAGTCCTTCAGAGAATGGAAACTTGGCACTGACTAATTCCACTGCCTCAGAAGCAAAGGACTGGGATTACTCCTTTAGTAGTAATTCCTGGTCATCATGGCAGCCACCGAAATAGCTGCTTGCGAGGAACAGAAAGGCAGTAACTGGCTGCTTAAGGGAGCAGCCAATGTGTAGCTGATCAAACCCCTTTTGTTTTTGCTTCATCTTTCTGCAGCACTTCCTTCATTCATGACACAAGATAGCTAATTCCTCCAATGACAGGAGAGGCCAGTGAGGAGAGGGGGATGCTCCACCTGAACAGCCTGCAGAAAGGGAACCAACAGGAGCTCACTGCCCTTCCACTCTCACTTGACCAGGCAGTGCTATGTCCAGGAAAGAGCAAAAGATGGACTGCAAAGCAGTGAAGGAGCCACTGTGTCAGTCCAGTTATTGCCAAACCCACCTTCCATCTCAGAAAGGCAGCTGGATGGCTCTCCTGAAGGAAAAAGTTTAACCACTAGTAGTGGAAAAAGCATGGCCTGAAGGTAAGCCAATGCTTAGACCATTTTATGGCCACCTTGTTCCTTCCCTCCCTCCATATCTCCCTCACTGCACTATTGTCAACATGTGCACCCAGGTCCTCGAGCAAAACCAATTCCATGAGTGGGTTTGCCTTTGCCCAAGACAGGAATAACCCAGACTGTTTTCCCCAGCGTATTTTTTTTACGTGCACTACAGGGACTTTAGCCCTTCCACAGCTGATTGGGCGGGGCCAGCTCGATTGGCAGACCCCCTAGTGTTGACTAACCAGGTAGCTTTTGCTAAACATATATCCCAGTATTTAAATGTCCTACCTGCCATTGCTCTTAGTGTAGTCTTTAACAGTCCATTGTATCATTAGATTTTCCTGGAGGCTGGTGCATGATAGGGGATGTGACACACCCACTCCTTGCTATGCTCTTTGGCCCAGGTGTCTGTGAGGGTGTTTTGGAAATCAGTCCCATTGTCTGACTCAGTTTTCTCTGGGGTGCCATGTCACCATAAGACTTGTTTTTCCAGGCCCAGGATAGAGTTCCGGGCATTGGCATAGGGCACAGGATATGTTTCCAGCCAGCCGGTGGCTGCTTCCACTGTTGTCAGCACATGGTGCTTGCCTTGGCGGGTCTGAGGGAGTGTGATATAGTCAATCTGCCAGGTCTCCCCATATTTATATTTTAGTCATTGTCCCCCATACCACAAAGGCCTTACTCGCTTGGCTTGCTTGACTGCAGCACACATTTCACATTCATGGATGACCTGCACAACAGTGTCCATAGTCAAGTCCACCCCTCGATCAAGAGCCCGTCTGTATGTTGCATCTCTCCCTTGAGGGCCTGAAGGCCCACCAAGCTAGTTCACCCTTATGTTGCCAGTACAGATCCACCTGAGCCACTCCAGTCTTAGCAGCCAGACCCATCTGCTGGTTGTTTTGATGTTCTTCAGTGGCCCAACTCTTGGGGATGTGAGCATCCACATGAGGTACTTTCACAACAAGGTTCTCTACCTGGGCAGCAATATCATGTGGAAGCCCAGATGGGTTTGCCTCTGCGCTGCCAGTTGCTCTGCTTCCACTTCTGTAACCAGCCCCACAGGGCATTTGCTGCCATCCATGAGTCAGTATAGAGACAGAGCACTGGCCACTTTTCTCATTCAGCAATGTCTAAGGCCAGCTGGATGGCCTTTACTTCTGCAAACTGGCTCAATTCACCTGCTTCAGCAGTTTCTGTGACTTGTCATATAGGAGTCCATACAGCAGCCTCCCACCTCCGATTCACTGCAGAGACTTGTAAAGCATTGAGCCTGGGTAGAAATCCATATATGCTGTTCTTTTTCTTTTGTTCCTATTTGTGAGTGACTTACCCTGTGGGTGGTGCTGGGGGAATCATGTACAGCATGCGTGACCATGTGTCTTATTTACTGTTAATGCCATAGCTGCTGCCTGTCTCTTGTAGCCTTCATGGAATATTTTATCATGGAAGATGGGCAAGAGGGACAATATTGCTGTAGCTTTCTGATCTTTGTATTTCACATGATTGTCCTGTTCTTACTGGGGCGCTCTGGATTTGGTGGGGGTTATATTGGTATCTGGCTATTATACTAATGGCAGCAAAGGGGGCAGATCTTTCAAATGAGCCATGGGACTTGAGGGTGGTTCACATGTCCCACCCCAGTAAATACACCTATCATCCCATCATTCCCTTGTCTACTTGCTTCTACAAGCAGCTACTGTTTTTATATCTGTTCAGGTATTGGCATTAAAAAAAACATTTACATAGGCTTTTAAATATTAAATATTAAGCATATTAAAAAACATAGCCACTGTAAAGCTATGCAATTTCTACTTTCTTTTTTTAGAATAGTGATCAAAATAAGCTACAGTAGTCTTTTATCACTACTTATGCAGCCAGGCCAGAGAACCAAGCAGCAGGCTCTACTTGCTCACAAACCAAGGGTGACCACAACAACTGTAGGAACGTGGTAGATCCTCAGAGTCAGAGAATGCGGAACATCTGCAGGAACCTGCTGATCGGAGGACCCTTCTGATTCCTGCCCAGCCAGTCAGTCACTAGTCTGCTTTCTAGGCAACTGACGGGTAGGAGGAAATAATTCTGTACTAATAGCTCTGGGACAAATGCCAGTTTCCCTGTGAGACAGGGGGTTAAAGGTTGTTTATGGGATTAACACAAATTCA
The DNA here is from genome assembly GCF_949628215.1 of Phalacrocorax aristotelis. Classification (NCBI taxonomy): domain Eukaryota; kingdom Metazoa; phylum Chordata; class Aves; order Suliformes; family Phalacrocoracidae; genus Phalacrocorax; species Phalacrocorax aristotelis. The sequence goes on along the minus strand of NC_134276.1, from coordinate 132,394,874 downwards.
GACTTAGGGCACTTCATGTTCACATGGCTGTCCAAGGAGTGCCAGGACTGACGTGAACAGTGATGTGGCATTCCTGGAAGTAAAGACCTAAGTGCCAGTCCTCGCTGGATTCACTGCAAATATTCCAAAAAGTGCAGCAAGACAACCAGTACCTCCAGTATACTTGGTAACTTGAGAAAATCAGTTAGGCAAAGATAATTTTAAAGTTTTTTGGGCTTGTTTGTTTCCTTTTTTGAAAAAAAACAAACAAACAAAAAAAAAAAACCCAAAAAAAACCCCCAAAACTTTTCGAAGTTGTATTTTTTTCCTACTCACTTTGTGTAAGCTCTGTTGAAGCACTCTAGCTATAGTTTAATAGCCTTTCTCCCCCCTCCCCACCAAATCCCTCAAGTCATCTTTGCAAAGATCTGTACAAGAAAAAGATGCAGGTAACTTCCCCTTGAAGCCCTGCTGGGATTTGCAGGGCAAGAGCTTCAAAAAGGATCAAACATAAAAGGGCCTAAGCCCAACAAAATCATATCAGTGATCATCCTGTGCTGGAAGGTAGACTTACAACCATGTACAAAAGGGGAAGAGAATAGGCATTTTGAACTCTGTGGTTAGTTTGGCTCTTCTTAGACTTTCTTCCAGACTTTTTCTTTTTTTTAAATCAGAACAGCTTACTTTCATCTGCAAAGCCAGAGCAAAAACAGTCCAAGTGGCAGCTATGCTCCTCACTGCCTTTCTTTGTGGAGATACCAAAAGACAGCCTTAGAGTCACTTTAGCCTGGTGTATAACTTCTTTATTTAAAGCACTGTCATATTATGGAGTAGTTCAGACAAGAGAAGACGACTGCTGCATAAAATGAGTTTTATTTTTAGTTAAAGACAGTAGCAGATGGTTCCCTCAGCGCAGCCGGCGGGCTGAAGATCTGGTGATGGGAGTTGTTTTGGTGGGGGTTTCTTCGTCTATTAATTCTGCCGATAGCTCTAAGAGAGTAAAACGTATCAATAACCAGCACTCCATTGCCTTGAGCAGAGAGAGCTACAGGCAACCTAAGCAGTGCTCTGAAGCCCTACACCCCTTCTGCCCATTACCAAAGGAATATCCTGATGGGCCAAATCTATAGTCTTACTTTCACCATTTGAGCAAACATGTACAATGCCTTACCATCCTCAGAGCTGCTCTCCTCATCACTGGAGAAGGTGATAATAGCTTTTTTGGGTGGAGGACGCTTTTGGGTACGCTTATGGTTTCGGAGGGTGCGAGGCGGGGGTGTGACAAAATCTTCATCCCTGTTGGCTGTGCTCAGGGGCTGGCGGTATGAACCTGCCAAGAAACAAAAATAAAAAAGAAAAAAGAAAAAAAGAAAAAATTAAAAAAGGAAAAAAAGTATGCATTGAAGCCATTCCGTCTGTAAGGGTGAGAAAAAGTCCCTAGGTGTCTCTGCTGGACTGCAGGATCAGGGGGAAGGCAGAAGTCTCACAAATGGAACATACTTTTTGTTTTCCGCTTGGCTGGCTGTGGCATTGGAGTTCCACTACCTTCCTGGCATGTCTCTGCTGAATCCAGCCCTCGGTTATGGGTGGCAGACAGCTTCTGCTCCAGCTCGTCAACCAGAACCTTATGAAGATGGGGGTGGGGGGGAAGAAGAAAAGTGAAGAAAAAGAGTGTGTGGGGAGAGAAGTGTTACATCCACATCAGAATTGCCATTTGGTTCTCTGATAAATTGTTGGGGGCAAGGACTAGCCTGCTTAATATGGAGAACTGCAGGGCTTTCCAATCATTGTGTGCAAAAAGCAATGGTTTTCCTGCCCTGGACACTTGCCCCCCATCCTTACTTTTGTCTCAGATTTGCCACCTGCTCTGCGGAATCGAGCCAGCACAGTTTGGAAACAACTGTAGACAACTGGGTCTTGGAGCTTGTCTGCAAAGCAGTCAAAGTTGTCCTGCAGCTTGTGAATGCCGCGTTCCGAGAGGGAAAGCAGAGTAAGGCAGTGGGACAGATCCCGGTATTGGCGCTCAGTTCTGGGAAAGACAAAGATTGCCTTTAGCTGTTATAAAAAGGGGTGTGTAAGGATGAGCACATCCTACCTAGAACTACAGCATACAGGGATGAAGCATTTCCTGCAGATGCTTCTGCCCTGCAGAACACGAGATTGAGCTTGTTCTATTACACGCCAGTTACAGAGTACCATGCCATACCATACTAACCACTTCACAACCATGTCTGTATTCCAAAGACACTGACTTAGTATCTGTCAGAAAAACATGAAGGCTTCACTGTTAAAGAGTCACTTGTTTAAAAGTGTCAGAAGTTATTGCCAGCTAGGAGGAAAAAATACACCCAGTGAGGTGAGGACTCCTCTTGAAGGGCGTTATTTCAGCTGTATAACAACAGAAAGCTGTCTGCTCATTTTTGCATGTTTGAGATAGTCTCAAGCAGAAGCTTTATGTGATGTTCTCTCTCTCCTGGCCAGTGACATAAAGAAAGCCATTTTCACTAATATATAAAGTGAACAAATAACCGCTGTTTCAAAGGAAGTTGACATTCAAATTCCAGCAAAAGTTACTGGGAAAAAAAGGGGGAGGGAAAAAAAAGGAAAAATAATAAAATAACATCTTTAATGTAGCTCACTGTGATGGAATGGGAAGAAAAAAACCTAAGCCAAAGCCCCTATTATTAATATATACAAAGCAGAGGTCCAGAAGTGTGTCTTGCATATACCCTTCCAGAATGCACTGTCCAAATGCAGACAGATGGAGAACAAAGCTGTAGCATCCAGGTGTTTCCACATTTAAAGTCTGAATTATACTTGGCATGTTGCTATGTTTAGAGTTCCAGAAATGCTGAGGAGGCGGCTGCAAAATCTTTTCTGACAAGCTCCTATTTTAGCCTGGAGCGAGAGTCTTGCTCTAGCATTACTGCTAGTGTGCATGAAACTGATGATCTTGTGGTACAGAAATATTAGGGCATTTTAGTAAAGGCTACACATGGCTTACACGCAGAAGGTTCTTTACAAATGTGGCGTGAAGAGCTCACCAGTGTTCATGGGAGGCAATTTTGCAGAGAGGGGCCACTCCATGGCAGCTCAGGAAACAATTTAAGTGTTTCTGGGGAATATGCAACTCCCTGAGGCAGCTGAGCAGGTCACATGCCCAGGCACTGCGTACAAACGGCCAAGATAAGCAGACACAGCTTAAACCTCAAGGGCAAAGCCACAAAGGAAAACCAAAGGAATGGAGGAAGGCAGGGTGCACCAAATCCAGTGGAAGGTAAAATGAAGATACCACTGAAATCACACAACAGAGGTAGATAAATTTCTACTATCTTATTGTGGGGGCGCAGAGTGTACGTCTGTGTCAGTGAAGTTGTGGCTTGGAAAAGGTGCAAACAACCCTAAAACCCAGGAAGCAAAATAATATCCTAGATTCATAGGATGGGTCCTGCACCATGTACTCTGTAATCAGTACCATAAGCAAGGCATACACATCTTGCAGACAGAGCACAGCAAAGGCATATATATGTAGTAACACAAGCCCTTGAATATGAAAACAGAGTCCCAGGCATAGAGTTTGTACGCAGCAGCCCGTGCACTCAGAACAAGGGCAGGACTATATCAGCAACATAGTCGAGATCACCCCAGGCAGGACTGCTGGGGAGATCCCAACCTCTCAGTTGAACACATCGATTTCTTAGCTGAGATGCCTGTGGAGGAGGGCCAGAGACGTGCATAACCCACGCGTGGGGTGTCTCCTTGCTCAGCTGTAACGCAGATCTAAATTATCACAAAACCTTTTCTCTAAGAAAGGAGGAGAGGAAGAGGGGCCAATCACAGTGTAATAAGATCCAAAGCCTTAATTTATACATATTTATTCATGTCTTTTTTGGACGAAGACAGAAAAAAGAAAAGGGGACCTAATCCAGCTTAGGTCAGCATTTGTCACTTTGCCACTTGAAGGATACAATGGGAACCTGTTACAACCACTGTATACAAGCTAGTTTCTTGAAACAATTCCCAAGAAGCAGACTTGCTTGTCACGAAAATTAGGAGTACAACCCACCTGGCAGTCCGGAATCGCTGACAAAGCTTCTCCACCAAGCTCTCTGTCTGTTTGTCTTTTGTAATATATGAAAACAGATGTCTGCAAAGGAAAAGAAAATGGCAAGGTTGAAAGCCCAGAGAGGAAACCCCATTTCTGCCTACACCATAGGATGCTTGCAGCTATCCTATCCAGTGATCAGCTGGGTGGTCCTTCAAAAGAAGACAAGAGAGCTCTGCATGCCTCAGACTTTGTTCAGGAGAAGCTATATGCATATACATATATATATTCCAAATAGTAATCACAGTCCCTGTTGGGGAACATAACATGTCATTAAAACTGCATGTTTGCTTAATATCACCTGCCTAGGATGAAACTAAGAAATCCAGCTAAAGCAAAGACCCTTGCAGGTCTGGAGTGAGAATTGCTAATGTCTGTGTGGGGTCTGAGGTAGGAGGGATGCTGAACAGGCTGCAGTGTCGACTTTTGATCAGCTCCTTCCATCCAGTTTTAAGAACGACACCTCCAGACAATCTCCTCACTTCACAAGCTGTGCTGGAAGGCTAGTATGCCTGACAAGCAGACATTGAGGGGAGCAGGGTGACTCGCAATACTTTTTTTCCCCACTCAAAACTGCTCCTGTGACTTTTTCGTTATTAGTTTGCTGAAGGTGTGTTCCGTATTTTGGATCAGTGTGAAAGTGAGCATTACTTTGCACTAAAGTGGGAACAAAGCCTAACAGAACTTAAATGCTACCCTGAGCCCACATCTTTCTTAGCTTTTTGAGGGAGAGAGACATGGACTTTAACACAATTAAGTGCTTGTGCATTTTGCGTGATGTCCTCATAGAAATCACTGAGTAACTTCTGTTTATTAAGAAGGTCCTGCCAACCTCCTTTTTTGTTGTACCAACTTTTCTGCTAAGTTAAGCTCAGTCAGGTTGCCACTGGCCTCGATATAACTGCTCTAAGCACATCCTTGTTGAGTCTTTGTTATGTCTACAACCACCACACAACTTCTTTTCTAAGATACAGAGCAGAGAACGTATCCTCAATAGTCCTGCCTTTGCATTTTTTCTAGCATTAGTTCATCTTTCTTTAACTAAGTGACCAGAACCGTGGTGGTATTCCAGGCAAGGTCTCACCAGCACTACCAACACTTCCCTACACATAAACAGAAATAACTTGATTTGCCACTGCCATTTCTGAGTTAAACCGGAACCTCTCCACAATGTAAGCAAGGCTTTCTTGAAATAAAAAAAGCCCCCCCAAACCTGTTACATTAACTACAGTTTTACTAAAACTGCCCACAAAAATCCAGTAGACCACCAAAATGACAAAGGTGGCAGTGTCTTTAAAATCTGTTGAGTTCTCCTAATGGTGCATATCCACATATCCATGCATAAACCCAACTGTTCTCCTTTTCTAGAGGGAAAGTAATTTTGAATGAGATGGTGGAAACTCTTTGTAGAGTCTCTCTTCACCCCCAGTTATTTGGCTTTAGAATCAATTCCCCTCAGCATGACTCCATTTCAGATGCAGGTTGAAAAAAATCAGATCAAGAACAACTGAAAAAAGCATTTTGTATATGTCACTGTAGTTTCTCTTCCCTGGATCTGGCACCCACTTTGCATGAACAGAGTCCTGGTCAAAAGAGATTTCTTTAACCCCAGAATACCTCATAATAGTGTGGAAGGATTCCTCCTCTACACCGCCGTTAGGATCTGAGAGATGACTGATTATGTCTGGAAGCAGGTTATAGATGGCATTACCCTGTGCAGGATACAAGATTCTACATAAGATACAGAATTATGAAGGACAACTTGAGTCAAGCCAAATAAGCTGTCCACTAAAATTACCTCCTTTCTCCCCACCCCGAATCTACTGACTGAGAACATCAACTTTTTGAAATGAGCTGTACACAGCCAGCCAACCTATCCAGGACTACTTGGCTGAAGCTAAGGGGGGAAGAAACAAACAAACAAAACACCCAACAAGCTAACAACAACTGCGAACCATGATTTGCAACAGCTCTGCTCTTTGGCAAACTTGGATGCAGTTTCTTTGCTTTCCAACCTTATCACAACCGAACAAAACAGCTTCCTGATAAAGGAAGCTTACACAGCATTTCAGCTTAAGGAACTGCCTCCCATCTTGCCTAAAAAGGCCCAATCCATGTTCCTTCTGCCACTGCTTTTTCATGGTTTTGTCACAGACACTGCAGAGATAGAAAGTCAGTGCAGTCAGGTGCCTGGCTCTGCTTGTAACAGAGCAAGCTAAGATAGTAAAGACCCAGTATCATTACAGCTTCTCAGGCAGTAAATCTCAAACTCTGAAGGGCCTGCAGCAGCCTTCATGTTGAATGAACAGTGTACAGGGGTAACGTCGTTACTCTTCTTAACCACTTGGGCTGTTATTGCTTCAACTTAAGTATCTCAATGTCACACAGCCAATAACAGCTTTGAAGGGTTTCAGAAATGATGCACTCCCTGAGCCTTAAGCTTAGGGAGCTCTGTTGTAAGGCCTAAAGGCAAACTGCAGAAAACTGTTCCCAACCCTGTGCTAGCTGTACACAAGAAAGCAAAGGGTTTGGAGCCTGCCTTCCAATGGGAATGGATGAGGTAAAATTCAGCAACAGCAGGGCTGAAACAAAACTCATTGTTGCAAAATGTCCTTTACCTACCCTCATTTAGGTGAAGAGGGACAGACCTCTACATCACTGACACAACTTCTCCAGGACTCAACTTTTGTGTCATTGACCCAGCCTCCACCAGCCCTTCCCCACTCTTGTGAATTAAGGTCACTGAACATCCACTTGCCTTGTTGGAGAGTTCACTGAAAAAGTTCTGAGCCACTCCTGCGATTGCCTCCTCTGGGTCTACAAGCAGAGCTGCCATTTGACTCACTTGGCCCTTCACTTTTACCATGTCTTTGAGGATGAGGTGAGTCATCACCTGTCCTGCCGTCTGCCTCACGCTTGGGCAGGGGTCCCGCAACCTGATAGAAGCATATAGTTACTGCAGAAAGCATCTGAGTGAATATCTCTAAGTTACTGATACCTATGACAGCCTACTCCACAGCCCAGGTCTGTTGTCTCCCTGCACTGACACCTTCAAATTTGGTTTCCTGGGTCATTCTCACCTTCTGGAGGTCCAGTATCACCCTTCCACAGAACTCTCATCACCTGTCCTCTCCCAGCAGTGAGTGTAGCATTACCTGGCATAGAGATGTGATGTCCAAGGCTCCAACAGGTTGGGGAAACGGATGGCCAAATCTCCTGCTGCAATAATGAGGTTAGATCTCACACCAGCCAGAGTGGACTTCTCCATCATAGTGAACAGCAGACGCAAGTGGGAGTCACAGAACTCGGAGCTGTCAAGATAGGGTACAGAAAAGAAGGCATAGATACCAAAATTCCATCTCTTGTAAAGCAGTGAGACAAAAAAACCCCAAACCAACCCAAAATCTACAAACACTGTCCTTGTTTTGGTGGGGATAGAGTTAATTTTCTTCATGGTAGCTAGTATGGGCTATGTTTTGGATTTGTGCTGAAAACAGTGTTGATAATGCGGAGGTGCTTTAGCTGTTGCTAAGTAGTGCTTACAGTAGTCAAGGACTTTTTCAGCTTCCCATGCTCTGCTGGGTGCACAAGAAGATGGGAGGGGACACAGCAGTGACAGCTGACCCCAACTGACCAAAGAGATATCCCACACCATAGGATATCATGCTCAGCATATAAAGCTGGGGGAAGAAGAAGGGGGCGACGTTCACAGTGATGGCATTTGTCTTCCCAAATAAGTGTTACATGCGATGGAGACCTGCTTTCCTGGAGATGGCTGAGCACCTGCCTGCCCACGGGAGGTAGTGATTGAATTCCTTGTTTTGCTTTGCTTGCAGGTGTGGCTTTTGCTTTGCCTATTAAACTGCCTTCGTCTCAACACCCGAGTTTTCTCACTTTTACTCTTCCGATTCTCTCCCCCATCCCATTGGGGAGGGGAGTGAGTGAGTAGCTGTGTGGTGCTTGGTTGCTGGCTGGGACTAAACCACAACACTCTTTCTGTTTGCTCTCTCCACAGGAAAGGAGTTGCAATGTTTGCTTGTGCTTTAGTACTATGAATGCTGGGAAGAGAACAGCGGCACAGCTAGGCATTACCTGATCATGCACATTTTGCCAAGAGTCAGGGCTGCAGCAGCCGAGAGTGCTGAATCACTATAGACCCCAGGGTTGTTGCAGATCTTGAGCACCAGTGGAACAAAGGCAGAGAACAGGTGTTTCCCTAGAGAGTGAGGATAAAGACCACAAGTATGAGAGCACTGTTTGTGCAGCCCTTTAAGAACAATTAATTAATTTATCCCAGGACTCCTGCAGACTATAGAAACTGGTTGACTCACTTTCACTATTGAAAAACCACCTCCAGAGAGGCAGAGCAAAGAAACAGACAGCCTACATAGAAACTGACACCAGACAAAAATGACAGTGTTTCCTTCTGAAGGAAACAGCCTTCCTCCTTCTGGATCAGTTACCTACCATACCTTTTCTTTCACAGAGGCAGACGGAGCCAGTGCTCCTTGGTGGCAGCCACACTTACCATCTAGAAGTTCAGTCTCACAAATACTATGGATGAGCTCAGCCTCGGTGTCATCAGCTGAGGCTCCCACAAGGCCCAGCTCCTCCTCTATAGTGGTCTCATTTTTTGTGCTCTGTGCAGAAGACTGTAGAGAAAGATGACAGGTAAAAATAACCCCTTCCTTCATGAAGTACTCTTCTCTTGGGTGAGAGGTGCATGAATGTTACCAGCAGCATGACTAGAGTTGAGAACAGCGGACTGATGGAGTTTTATAACCCACTTTTCCCTGACAACCGAATGAAGCTGTGAAGGGTAGTCCAGGATTTGCCAGTCTACAGAACACCAATGAAAAGGAAGCTGAAGGTAATGAAACTATGGAGACAGACATAGGACACACTGCTGTCAATGCCTGAGTCCAGCGCAACTTAAGGAACATGCAAGTCCTAAAAGCAAGCAGTTCAAAGCAGCCTTTGAATTGCTGGTCTTGTGAGCAAGAATATGAGAAACCTTACAGCAAGGCAAAAGCAACACAAGACAAGAAGAGAGACATGGGTGTTGCATGGAGACAAAATCTGCATCCAACTGCTGCTTCTTGGAAAATCTCATAGTAACCTCCTCCTGTGTGGGAAATGGTAGTGACACTGATAAGGAAAGTGGATGAGGAACTACAAACTTCTCTGGACATAGCAGTGTAGGCATCTAATAGAGACTGGATACCATGGGGCACAACTTTTTTCTCAATTCTTATCCAAGAAAGTCAGCCTCACTACAGTCTGGAAAGTGTTCTGAGGTAGACCTAATCAAACCAGGTATTTCTATCACACAGATCCTATTAAGAAGGCTACTATTAAACTTTCATCATTACTGCCTGAGAGAGGACAGGACCCTCAAAAGCCCTATGGACCAAGGTTCCAGAAGCCCTTTTCCAAAACTCAGGGCACAAATGGGTGTTCTTCACCACTAGGAGCAATTGCTGAAGATTGCACTGGTAAGAAAGGAAGTGATGAGTAGAGAGGAAATGTTTGCCTGAAGCAGGAAGATAAGCATGGCCATGACACCACCATTCATTCCCTCCCCTCTGCCTGTTCAAAACACAAGAACAGCGTGAGAGTTTTATTAAACAGGGTCATTTAGGGGTCTCAGCTCTCCCTGTCAGTCCTGACCACCAACACATATCCATTTCTATTCCCAAAGCATGCATTACCCTGGACCTCATGCATCCTCAGGAGCACATTCTCCAGAAGTTTGCTGTGGCAGTAGCTGTGACACTAGAAGAGCTGCCCAAAGGAAAAGTCCCCCTCAGTTCTCACCTGGCGTCTCTGCTTCTTCGTGCTGCTGTCAGAATGCTTCTTGGACTTCTCCTCCTCTCTAAGCATGCGACGTCTGCGTAGCTCTGATGTCACTGACACTTCCAAATATGCTACCTGCTGCAGTGCCACCTGTCCCACAAGGGACACCAGGTGCATCAGCAGGAATGTGGGGAGACTGCTAGCACCATCAGAGACTCTGCTGGGAGAGGCCCCTGTATCTAGCGGAGAAAAATTAGGACAGTTCAGTGTTCATCTAGAACTCTTCCCCCATCAGTTACTCCCAAGTTTCCCTGTGTAACCCGTCTCCATGCTCCAGACTCCTTCACGGGTACAGATTTCCTTCACCAGCTTTTTTCCTCACCACCTTCCTGCCCATCAGCCTCCTGCAGCTTCTCCAGAGCTTGCTGACTGCACACCTGCAGGATGCGAGCACATATCTCCTCTGCCCCTTCTGCTAGCTCGTAGATGAGTGTTACCGCTGCCTCCATGAAGGGGATCCAGTGACCACTTGGCTGGCCAAAGCCTGATGAGAAGAGGGAGCCATGTACCACATGTACCAGCAACAACACAGGCTGTCTCACAGCCCAACTCTATATCCTCCAAACCTACTGCTGACTTGAGCTCACCTTTACTCACAGTGTCACTCAGGCACCCAAAGAGCATGTGGTTCTGTGGCAGTCGAAAAGGGGCACTGTTCTTCCCCGGTGCTGGCTGCAGAGAGAACAGGTTAGTTACTGTTACCACATAAGAGATCCCCCCCACCCGGCGCAGTACTTAACCTTGCTATGTGGACAATGCTAATCAAACCTATGGTAGGCCCATGACAGGGACATCCAGTACTGCCCTGGAACTAAACACACAGCAGGAACATTGCTGTCACTTTTGAAGGCATGGTGGCAGCACTGGATGGATTTAAAGCTTGGCCAAACCTTGATCCCAGGCCAAACCCAGACAGTTACACTATTTCACCCTAAATCAAAATAACTCATTTGAAATCTCAAAATTACTCTTTTAAAATCTGATATTACTTACTCATTCTCCTCAATGAACAACGAGGGAAACCTGTAGAGCATCCTTAGAGTTATCAACAGTAAGTCAACTAGATGCCCTTGCCTAGGGGTACTCCAGAAACATGAGGTTTTGTTTAAAAGCAAAATATCACCAGTAGAAATAACAGAGGACAGCTCTGGATCCAACACCACCTCACACTTAGGCTGTTGCAGATGCTCTGTATCAGTCCCACCACATTTTAAATTGGGAATAAGATGACCCAGAGAACTACTGAACTGAGTATGACAATGCCTGAGATATCCCAGCACATCTGTGGCTGCCTGATCAAGATATACTTGACCAAAACAACCTACTGTTTGAGGATTTATCAGCTGTCAGTAGCTGGAAACAAGATTTCTCAATTCACTAGAATCCTACTCTCTGTACTGAATTTCTGATTGGGGGCAGGGAAGGGAAAGAAGAGCTACCACAGTCATTCAAGTATCTGCAGTTCAGTCCCTTCTCATACATAAACTTAACTGCAGAGTTAAGTCAACCTAAAATTGAATTACAACCATCTTCAGAACATTCAAAAATGTTGCAATACACATTAACTCATGAAGGTCCTGCAGTAACATCCCCAGTGGAAGGGGGAAATGCAGAATGATGGGGCTGTGAAGGAGGGTTGCTTTTATTCTGGAACTCCTGAACCAAAACACCCCAAATGCTTCAGTCAAAGAACAAACTTTTTTTTAGTGCATTAAAAAAAAGTATAAATTGTTCCGCAGACAAAGAAGCCATCAACCATCATGTTGTTGTAAGTACAACATGGAGAGGTTTGAAAACCTTTCATGTTTTATATTCAGCTGTACAGCTGACAAGTCCCAAATATCAATTAATAGGGAGGGCAAAAGAATCACAACACCAGAAAACATCAGTAGAGGAAAGGGCTTCATGGTTGAGGAAACACAAATCAACTTAGAACTGGGAGTCTGAGGAAAAGAATTGAAAGAAAAAACAGATTTTCTTGTGCACTGAACTCTTTATTAATTGAATTCAGCCTGTGGCCTAATGAAAATTCTTTTATTACATGTTCACTGATGTGTGCTAAGCTCTCCAGACAGTGCTGCTGAATGGTCTCAACCTACTTCATTTCAAAATCAGTAAAAACTTAATCACTTTTCCCTCTTCTCAATATAAACCATTTCCCCCTTCCCTGTTTCTGGACAACCCTGTTTCTGGACAACTTCAAGAACAAGCTAAGAGTCTTACCTTAGGGTTACTGGCAAGTTTGGAGATCACATTGCATACTTCTTGAGCCAGACGATAGTCTTCACATACCTTCTCAGACAGCCCTACTGACACCAAGACATCCAGGTTGCTGCCTATGATCTCTGGCTTCCCTCTGTGGAATGGAAGGGATGGGGGTATTACATGATTTGTTGATTAAAGTTTACAGAAGTAAGCATAACCAATAGAAGTACTCCTTGTGCCTTGTGGAAGGCAGTGCTTTGAGTAAGAGGGGGAGGAAAAAAAGTCCACCCAATGACTCAAGATACAGGTTTAGGAGCAGCAAGCAATATACCACAGAAACCAGTATAATCCATACTCCACTACAAGGAGGTTCTCCAAAGTGAACAACACTGGGCATACTGTGTCTTTGTAGAGAAAGAAAACTCTTGACTCTTCTTTCTTATCAGAAAGGAGCAACACTTAAAAGGCTAAGACAAATCAAAACGTTGCAAAACAGAAGAGAGTCCAGCAGCTCAGGACTGGTGATGTGTGACACTTCTTTCCCCTACTGTGGGGAAAAAACTCCAAAGCAACACCACCACCACCCCCAAGACACACCCCCACACCTCCCTTTCTACCTCTGAAAGGTAGAATTATGCAGGCCTGTTCTGAGGAATATACAATTAACTGGGTGAAGGCAGCAAGAAAAAAGTTTAATGTATTTGAGAATCTAAAGCAAAGTCACCTCCCTTAGCAGATTTGTAAAGAAGGCAATGCTGTTCTTATTTCACACACATACCCACCCCTTGACACAGGATCGCATGGGATACCCTGGAAACCTACAGTTTTCTTTAAATCCCATGATCTTAGGGAAGGATATTAATTTTGAGATGACATCGACAATTCTGCTGCAAGCACATGGGATAGAATGTTAGAAATACCTTGGAAGGAATATCTAATACTGGCTGTAAGCTCCAGAAATGGCTCCAAATCTAGAGCCAAGAACTTGAAGATCATCATTATGCAGGCCTATTTTTGATTGATGAAGGACTAAAGTAGGAAGAGCAAGAAGAAATCAGTAGGTACGCTAAATGCTAAAGGCTTACTGGGCTGGGAAACTGAGGAAATGAAAACCTGATAGTGCAATTACATTCTTTTTACCCCCAGAAAGGGAAGCTGATTAATTTCCCTCCATGGTAAAGGCTCCAGACATCTCTACTCAGCAGCTTCTCACTGTTCTTATCCAAACACAGACAAAGCTGCAGAGCTGTGACATGGTAAACCCTGAGAAGGAATGGACATTCAGAACACAAAATAATGTCATCATATTCATTCAGAGACTTTGTTGGTGGGACACAGCAAAACTACGTTTAATTCCAGGCTTCGTTACCCCATGACCTAGTTACTGATTTTGAAGCTGCAGAACAAAGGGCTAGCTGAGGCAGCACCCACAGTTCTTTGATTTAAAACAACAAAAAGAAATCAACTCCCTGTACATCTTCCCACTCACAGGATTAAACCGGGCCCTGGGCTCACCGTGCCATCATCCCCAGCAGCATCACAGCAGCACGTCGTTCTAGTGATGAGCACTGAGATTTTTCTGTGAATCGCTCCCAAAGCAGCTGGATCACAGCAGGCTTTATTTCATCTTTCTGCACAAACTCTGCGATCTGGAAAAGAAATGCAATAAAACAAGTAGGGAGAGGTAGAGGAGGATAGACTTCAAACCAGCAAAGACATTAACTGCAATGACTACCATTTTAATATAACAGACATCTAACATCACAAATACAATCCAAACCCAGGTAAGGCAAGTACTCACTATTTGTTCTAAGCACTGTATTGTTCCTAGCGATGCATCCACCATGATGAGAGAGAGAGAATTCACCAGGCTTTGGGCCCTGGCCCTTTGAAGGGGGGAAAAATAAAATGAAATAATAATAAAAAAATTAAATGTAAATTAAAAGCAACTGTCACAATTACTATCCTATTCAGAGAGCTGAGGACATCTGTTAGATAACAGAGCTGGTCCCTGGGGACAGGAAGAGTTCCCTCTCCACAAGCTGGAGTTCAAGTCACCCAGCTCAAGTGCCAATGAGCATGACATAGGCTTAGAAGTCCACTGCCTTGTGCACTGCTGCTCCTCCTGGTGCTCAAAGGCCTGACAAGAGACACTCACTAGCCACTTCCCAGTTTGCTCTCAACCACAGGTCAAAGCACTATTCCCTAGAGCATAAGAAACTGAAAAATTCTCTATGAACAAAACAGTCCAAAGCTCAAACTGCAGGAAAGTTGTCTCCAGGGAACATTATCAAGAAGAAATAAGCAGCAGCAAGTGCTTTTTATTGCCCTGACAGTACAAATGAGGGTGAGGTATGGTGCATCTCACCAGGGTTCACACTTATCTTAGTCAATGTGTATCCAATAGAATTTACACGTGGGCAAGTGCTAAGGAAAAAGAGCAAATGCCACAGCAGAGAGGAGACACAGCTCCTCTCTAGTGTGGAAGAAACAAGCATACCCAGCTTTCACCCCCAAATCCTCAATAAAGATCAGCAACAGACCCCATTAACATCCTCTCATCTGCCACATATAGAGGTTCATTACAAAATTATTTAAGACCAGACTGAATGAAATATAAATAGAAATGTACATGAAACCACCCAAACAATAATAACAACTAACCTTTATAGTATGAGGGATAATGAAACAGTGTATATTGAAAAATCAAGGACACAACCGACAGTAAGAAAACCAGGAAACTGAGGAATGTGTTGTTTATATCAGAAGCAGAATGCCTACACTCAGATAAGGTCACAGCACGCATGACTTGTTGGCAAAAAACCCGAGCCCTAATAACAGAAAGACAGCTCTAACTTTAGACCAAGGTGTATACCATTCCTCTTATCCCAACAGGATGAGCGACTGCAGCCATAAGAAACCTAAACTGAGGGAACAGACATCAGGCGACAACTTTGCCCGCAGAGGGTGAAGTACACAAGACACTTAGACACAGGATGATTCCAAAACAACAGTTGACTCCCAAAGGGGTTGAAACAGCTGTCCAAAAAATCAGCTCATCGTTGCCAGTCAAGAACCCAGCTGACATGAACATTCATAACTGACACGCCTTGTTCACATAGGGACCCTACCCAGAGCATCTAGGTGTTTGTAGCTTGGTGCGGTGCTTTGTACGAGAGTGAAATTTATTAGAACATTAAGCATGAATGCCTGATAACAGTTTCATTTAAAATAATCCTGAATTTCTCCTTCCATAAACTCTCACATGGAGTTTTGCTGCTTGAACTTCCTACACCTGAACACTATGGCAAACCAAAAGCAGAAGCTCAGCAGTAGGTCCTACAGGAAGACTGGGATACTCAGATGTATAAAAACCTCCTGGAACTGCACAAGTGTTGGTAAGAGCTTAAAATGAAAGCATCTTTACTAGTGGACACAAACCTTACATTTCAGCTCAGCATGAAGCATGGCAACTTTGACTTCTCCTCCTATCCGTACCCCGTTCCCAACATCTTCCCAAAAGAAGAAACAGGGGAGGAAAAAAACCAAACCAAAACAAAAACCTTCTGATGAGGAAGAGCCATACCTCTCCAAATCCCCGCGGGGACTCAGATAGAGCCGCCTGAAAGCGCTCAGCACAGCCTCCTTAATACCAGGCTCTTTTGACCATATGAGGGGGAGCATTCTGTGGACTCCAAGCAGTGCCTGGGGCACACCAAACTGCGAGACTGTCACAAAGAACTCAATGGCTTCCTGCACCACTGCAAAGAGAAGAACAGTTGTGTTAGTGCAGTTCTTTCCTAATTCCCATTAGAGAAGCCATTAAAACAAATTCGTAGGTGTACTGCTCTCACAGCAAGCCCTATAAGCATCTACGGTCACTGCTACTGTCTGTGGAGGGCTCAAGTCATAATGGGGTCACTAGTACAAAGATGTAGATGTACTGGAGGAAACAGGCACAGGTTAACAATATTACAGCTAAATGTAACATGATATGTTTAGGAGAAGAGCACGAAGACCATGTCTGAGAAAGAACAATAATCTCTTCTGGGAAACTTTGGAAAAAAGATCTCATGGTCGCAGCATATCAAAGCAGCTGAACCAGTGTGATGCTGTAACCCAAAGAACTAAGCTATTTGATGTATAAATGGGGTAAGGAATAACACATTTGAGTCCAGCTTGACTACTCCTGAAGTATACTGCTCAGCCTTCTGCATATAAGGAAAAAAACCAAAAACATTAAGCTGGAGAACACTCACAAGAGAGCCACAGTAACGATTAGAGGGACTGTACAATGAACAATTCATAGAGTCTGACCTCTGGTTAAGTGGGACCTTACACCAGTATAAGCCTCAACTTATAAATCTGAATAAAGATCCCCATCAGACATGTGTTTGTACCTAGACAAGCTGGTATGCTTCCTCTGCCCCCAGTCACACCAAAAGATACACATTTGCAACAGAAAAAAACAGAATTAAATCTTAAAATCTTAAATCTTTAATTAAAAAACCTGAATCTGAGCACAGACATTCCTCACCCAGCAGCACACTGTCTCCAAATGGAGACAGCATCTCAAAATGTCTTGGCTGTCCAGACACCCAACTTGCCTTCCTTACACTACAGCACAGGACAACTGGGAGTTGGAAAGTTAGTAAAAATCTGCACAACCATAAAAAAATAAACAAAAACTTAGGTGTTTAAGTATCAGGTGAGGGGCATCCTCTCAGCTTTGAGCTTCAAATGACCCGTAAAGACACTGAGCTCAGAAGTTTGTTTTTGTGTGTGCAAACAGCTAATGACATCCAAACCTTGCTGGGGAAGCCCACATGCTTGTTATAGGTAACATGAATTCACAACAGAGATGAAGCCTCAGAAGTGTTTGCATGAAGCTAGGGTGCTTTAGTGCCTAGACCCATCTATACCCCAGAACTATGTGAGTGGTTGGCAAGTGGATGTGCCAGGGAGGATGGGAGAGGAGGGAGCTGCCCCTCAGGGTTGCTGATTCATGATGAACACTTTAAAAAAAAAAAAGTCTAACTGGTTACAGTAGCTCTAATATTAAATATGAATAGCTGAATTACCTCAAAGGCCTACTCATCACCAACTCTCACTACAGCACTGAAAAGGACCAGGCCGTAGAACCCGTTGATCAGGAACACTTTCAGCTACAGAATAAAGTTTAAGGAAAGGTGAGGCAGATGAGACAAGCTGCTCAGTTTCCCTTTCGTGGCCAGCATAACACCTGAAGCTGCATCAGGGTGCTGAGCAGGTAGCAGAACCCAGCTTCATTGGCCATGCTGACTTTGGGAGAACCTCAGCTGAGATGATGAACATACATCCCCTCTCACAGGAGTGGGGGAGCCTCCATAAATTAAGTCATTTTGGTCACCTGGCTTTAAAAAAACATTTTCAACCTTTATATTTTAAAAATGGATTTCTAAAAAGCCCATTCATGCCTTAATGCGACCTCTTCACGACACCCATTTAGATGGTGCTTGCTTTTCTGATATCCTGGAAGTGCCTGTGACATCTGCTCAGTGAAGAACAGCTCCTCCAACCTTTTCCCCTTCCCCTGGAGCTTCACTCCCCACCGTCTCATCTTCAGCAAAGGGGAAAAATCTGAAAACTCTGAATGGGGGAGAAAGGGCCCCATGGCCATTTCACACACCTGAGACACAGTTTTCATACATCATCTTGCTGATCAGGCTCAGGGCTTCTGTGATTTTCACTGAGAAGTTGTAAGCATCTTGTAAGTATTGCACCAACATCTCCTGTTTGATCAGCTCTGTTTGAGGCTGCTCTTCTGGTACCACTTCTTCAGTCTCAAGACAACCGTTGCCACATGGAGGATCCTCACTGTTCTCACCTGGGCATGAACCTGCACAGCACGAACACTTGTCTGTGAGCAGTACTGAAGGTACAACAGAAACAGGCACAGTTCAGGGTATTTTAACCCTGCTCTCTCCACCCCACAGTGACACCTTCCAAGAGCCAGGAGACAAAAATCCAAATTCTGCCATCAGACTTAGCTACAAAGACAAAAATCTCAGCACGCTGTAGAGAAAGTTCCAGTACTACAATGTGATGCGCCAGAGAAATGCCAGCTTAATACAGGGGTTGAGAAAGGCATGGTCCAGTTGGGGTAAACTCCATTAAAATGATGAAGGGGTTAAACTGAACTTGGCATCCCAAAGATGGATGAGATCCTAAAGGGAATCAGGGCAGAGTAGTGAGAGGGCAAACACTACTACTCCCTAGCAAAGTTTCTGCAAGTGTGGAGAATTGACAAAGTTAAGATGATTAAACTATTTAGATAGTAGCATTTTGATAGAAATCAGTTCAAGGGGATTGGCTAGGAAACCTTATTCTGAAATGAGCACCAAAGACAAAGCATGTGAAGTCTAAAAACATGCTGAGAGGCTTGAGCCCCAGGATAAGCAAGGCTGCTTGAATCAGGTACTTGGTCGAGGCCGCCAAGGGTAAGCATTATGTGCCACCACCTGTTCAGGAGGCAGAACTCTTGAAAAATTCAGACAGGACAGGAGGGTGTGAGTGGATAACACTGGCTTCACTCCCCTCAGCAGATATTATGTGAGTTAAAGCATCAGACATGCTCTTCTCATGGGAACATGGAACTGTTCCGGCCAGAAATGAAATAACAGGACTAATGTGATCCACTGAAAATGCCAGGCCCCTGGATGAGCAAATGATGGTGCAGCTCTATGAGCTGTCAAGTATACAGAGATTGAGCCCCGCGGATCAGAAGGAGGGACAGGCCATTCCAGAGGGTTTTGGTCTAGCTCTGGCATTAGCTTGGACTTAGGGAACAGAGTGATTTGAAGTAGTTACCTGTGTAAAGCCTCTTCAGAATGCCCAGGATTGTTGCCTCCTCATTTTCCTCTGTGGGGCCACTGAAGGGCTCCTTCCCCTGGAAGCGACTCAGGGCCTTCTGCGTAAGGCGGGCTGCACTCCTGGACAACGACATTGCCCAAGAGAAGAACATCAGCAACCCATTAGGGAAACCATCCAACAAGCCACAAGGGAAACCATCCAACTTTGCCCTGAACACCTGGGAAAGCAGCTCCTGCCAGCACCTTGTGCTGGGTGCCCATGTCATTCTCTTCTGCAGAGTAACATTACTGGAAATCATCCCTCTACCCTGCAGCTCAAACCTTTCTTGAGCAGAAAGAGACCAACACATCCCTTGGGAAAAATACTCTCTCAAACTACAGAGCCTTCTTACTTGTAATTCAGCTTCCTCAGCAGCCCAGTGATTTGCTCTGATGTACTTTCTGCTGTTTTCCCAACTTCCAGCACCTCCTCTTCCTCTTCCTGCAGTGTTTGAAAGAGCTGCTGTGTAGCAGCCCTGACTTCTGGCAGCATTGCTTCCCACTCTTCCTCTGGGGTGACATCTGGAGCTATTTAAAAAATAAATAAATAGAGGGAATGAAGAATAGAGAGACTCAGATGAGACCCTAAATGGGGAGAGAAACTCAATCTGGAGAAATCTGGAATTCTACTTCCCTCCCCCCGCCCCAGGCAGGTACTATTCCATTGCTGATCCCACAGACTGCACTAAGAATAGACAAGAACTCTTTTGCATAAAAAGAAACCACTGAGGGTAAAAAAAGAAGAGACAGGTAAGAAAGAACCATCATTTGCTATTTGTTTTGTAGGCAGCACCAGGTCCAAGGCTAATCAAATTTAAATTAATATCTGACCAAAATTATGGCCCAAGCAGTCCTTGAATGGTTGAAAATGGAAATGTGGGAGGGCGCTCATAGGTATTTTGAGTTCTTACCCTGAAAATAGGACATTTAGCTAAATGGAGTGTTGATCTAGATAAAAGGACAATACGAATGTCCATGTAACACCACTGTATGAAACACTGTTGTGAGTTTAATCCCAGTTATCTGGCCTCACCATCTCACACAAATAATATGTGAGACAAAAGCCACCACAACCTAGGAGCAAATTTAAGATGAGGAAGAATAAACCCTGGGAAAAGGGAAATTACGTGCTGCAGATCTGCTACGGTCCCTCATTTCTTGCAGCTTCTGTGTCTCTTTTTTCAGTGGCTCGGCCAAGTCAGTACAGCTCAACTGAAGATGCCAGAAAGAGAAGAAGAAATATGTTACTTATCTTCCTTTTTCTGAAATGCTGGAATTCTCCCTTCTCTTCCACTCCCTGCTTTAAGTTGTCAGTCCCCTCAGATAACCCTGTTTTTGGAAACCGGAATAGTAAGACTCTGGCCATCATCCTAGAACGGGAACTGCTGTAAATTGCCAGTATGAGGCTCAGGATAAGGTGCAGCTAAACACAAAAAGCTGCAGCTCCATACAGAATGTTCTAAAATACTAATTCTGATCCTAAGGAAAGAAACCCCCACAGAGGATTCAAATCAAACTTCTGCAGGTTTCTCCACAATCAAACACATTCCTCCTGGCCTTCAGCATACCTACCATTTACACCAAGTGAGGGAAGAACCAGAGAAAGCGTGAACTGAACCTGGGAAAACTGTAAAACTCCCATTCGCAGAGTGAAAGCCTACATCGTCCCTCCCACAAGACCACCCAAAAGCTGCTGCCCTGACTATAGCACACTCCAGATATTCAGCCTGCAAACAGACATTTAGCATATCCACCAAGCAAGTCAGAATTACCTTACAGGAGAAGGGATTGTTGGACAAAAATGCAGCCAGGAGCTGGATCGCATTTTTAACTACTACCACAGATTTGTCTTTGAGACGCCCAACAGCCAGCGATACCACAGATTGAAACTGAGTCAAAGGCAGAGCCTAGCACACAATGAGAGCACAAAGTTATCAAGAAAGCCTAGACTCATGAGAAGTTATTTTACTGCAGATATATTAATGTACTAAAAGGCATAGATTTATAGAAAAGTCTAGGTCTAAGGGACCTCTGGACATCATCTGGTCTTGAAAGCAAGAACATAGATTAGGTTATCCAGAGCCCTGTTGAGTTGAGTCTTAGTATATCTAGTGAGGTTGATGTTTTCCCATACCAATGTCCAAAAAGAGCTTGCATACTGTGTTCTCTCCTCTAGTGTGTCCCAGCAATAAAGAGCAGCATTTAATTTCTGTTCCCTGGCCACCTTGCCCTTAGGATCTTTGGTCTCTTGGGAAAAATGAATTGCAGACACCACAGTACAATGGGACAATACATTTCTCTGTTAAACTTCAGTCTCTGCGAACACAGAGCAGGGTGACAGAGAATCCCTTAGGAAACACAACAAGGGAAGGGATGACTGAGGCAATGCCATTTCCTCAGCACAGACTTACCTTGCACCGAACAATTCGAGTGAAAAGCTGCAGCACGCGGCTGCGCACAAAGCTATTGATGTCACAGACATGGGCCTGCAGCATATTCAGGAACTGGTCCCGAGTACCACGGGCAGCTTCTTCCAGCTGGTCACCATTCAGCACCTGCACCAGCATTTCTGCCATAGCTGCCAGAATGGCATTTCGCATCATGTAACTCTGCAAAACGAAGAGTTCTTGAACCAGGAAGAGACAAAAAGACATGACTTGATATGCCAAGGGGAAGAATGGCCCAGGGTTTGTACCATCCAAGTCCCAGGCTTCAGCCTTAAGTGAATTTCTGTATTATGGGCTTTATCTTAACCTTGGGTGAACATGGCCGTGCCTGCAAGACACAGTAAGCCAATCCTGCTATCCAGCTAGGACCAGAGAAGCCAAGAATTGGTATGAGAAACGCTTAAGGCTTTTAAGGGTGGTTTAAGAAAAGATAACACAATGACAAACTCATTAAGTACTGAAAAATGAAGGAGAACAGCTGGGATCTCAGACCAGTAAGCAGTCTCCTGTTCTTGGGTATCTGGGAGTGACAGACAGTAAATGTCATGGTTTCTGTTTCCTTTCCATCTTTTAAGTAAGGGCAGAACCTACTCCAAAGGGCAGGTTTTGGCTACTTGATCTCTGTGAAAGAGGTTCTGTTTTCAGACAGAAAAACCAGATAGCAGCACCTCCACCACTTGACTTCTCCAGACAGGTAACATTGCGGAAACGTACCTCCCCATCCAAGTGATGCAGGAGAACGCTCATGTTGGATAGCACCAGAGCTGGAATCTGTTCAGCCAGTTCAGTTATAAAGGTAGCATAACCCTTGATTCCAGAAGAATCACGGGCCAGATCCTGCAGACATTTCTGTCCAATTTCCCTGCACAGAAAGATGAAACAAGGAGTAGGGAGCCTCAAGTTGCTAGGGATGGAAGGACAAGCCTCAGGGTATTTTTCTCACCTTAGCAATTCACCCACCAGGTTTTTCAGACCATACTCTGTAGCCCAGAAGCTCACAGCCTGTGCAAACACTGGGGCTATGTGTTCAAAGTGCTGCAGCATCTGCGTGATCTTCAGAGTGGCACCTTTCCCATATGAAGAAGAAGAGGTCAGGGTAACTAACTGGGAATGGCTTCAGGAAGAAGGCAGAAGAGCAGGAACTCACTGAACGTGTGATCGTAGCGAGTCAGAGCTGCAGCAAGCAGATGTGTCACAGCCTCCTGTGTAGCCCGGTACTTCTGAAGACCAATACTTGGATTCTCCAGGATACGGTAGCAGCTTCCTGTCACTAAGCTAAATCCACAGAAGAGACAGTAAACCTCACTATCACAGCTTGCACCAACGTCCTTCTAGCACACTGCACTACACAAACACTTCTCTCAAACCAGAGAGATTCTCCAGTGTCCTTAAAAAACTGAGCAAACAATATCTGAAGTTTAGAGGCCTACGTGAGAAAAGGAAGAAGCTCCTAAACACATCGCTTTTGCCTCAAGACGGTTTCCTCAGTTTCCCAGTGACCCGCACACCGCTGAGGGCTGTAATACCACCTCACTGGCAGATTTAATATTGACCCTTCCCTTCCAGAAAACCACTGTCACCCACTCCACCTCTACATCCACTCCATCCCATACCTGACAAACTCTTCTTCCACCACCAAACCTCCCCAAAGCTGACAGAGATCCAGCTGCAGCAGCTGTGTGAGCAGCCGTAAGAGAGGCTCCCTCTCCTCTTCCCACAAAGATCCAGAAACCTTGGTACGGTTCTTCTTGTTCTAGAAGGGAGATTACACAACG
This sequence comes from Phalacrocorax aristotelis, assembly GCF_949628215.1. Taxonomy (NCBI): domain Eukaryota; kingdom Metazoa; phylum Chordata; class Aves; order Suliformes; family Phalacrocoracidae; genus Phalacrocorax; species Phalacrocorax aristotelis. Next base: position 132,371,617 of record NC_134276.1, on the reverse strand, counting down.
TGATACAACAGCAGCTTGACAACAGAAAACACACCATCACCACCCTGCATCCCTCAAAAAAGAAAATTACTGTTAAATTCTACAGCATTAAGAGACGATATATTAAGAGATGGACAAGAGGCTTATATGCCCACATCAAATGACCGTTGCTGTCTCCGTTGACCACAGAGGTACCAGCACACTAAGTACCAGCCAGACACTGAAGAACGAAACAGAGAGGCCTGGGCATCCGAGTCCTGGCTGATGTTTAGAAAGATATTGTCCCTTTAGCTATTTTCCACGTACAGTTTCACAGAAACTGTACTCCACATTATGCACTGCTCTTGCTGGCATCATGTTTAAATAAATCCAGCTATAACACCTGATAGATACCACAGACTTGAGCAAGCTTACACGTTTTCTACTTTTATCATCTTGTTTTCCTCCTAGTCTTCTCACCCACCTTCCCACCAGGATCCACCTCTGACAAACCACTCTTGTAGCTTTCCATTTCAAAGGCATCCACCAGGCCAGTTAGCAAATAGCAGTTCATCTTGAGAGCATTTTGGTGATCAGTGCGGTCTGCATGGCTCAGCCCAGAGCCACCCAAGATGGCAGGAAGTTCACCGGAATGATGGGACACCACTGAAGAAAGACAGAAAGTCGTGAGCACCCTGCACCGGACCCCTCAGCCATCCTTTCTTTTGGAGACTTAGAGCAGTCATCAGATTACCAAAGACATGTGCTCACATCTCACCAGCTGTAACATGGGCTACCTCCTGCAACCCAAACCTTGGGCTTACTATCCTATCCCCGCAGGCCCCTCTCAACTCATGGAAACACTCACTCAGAGCTGATGCATCCCAAAGATGTATCTTCCAAAGATGTGGGGAAGGGGATTTTCTGTCGGCCTGCCCTTACAGCGAACACGCACAGCTCTGCACTGTCCACCAAGATTACAGGCCCGTATTACTGGAATGGACTGAGGGTGCAACCCAGCTGGTCGAGTCACATTAGCCTTTACATCATCATTGAGCTGCTGAAGGAGAGCAACCTCTCCATTACTCCTGCTTCAGCTGGAAACAGCCAATACCCACCGTGCATCATCAGCTCCAGGGCATCCTCCTTGACAGCGGTACCCACAGCTTGGAAGTGGCTGCAAGGCAAGCACAGAGCATGAGAACACGGAGTAAACACCACCAGAAAGAGGCACGAACGCCCAGGTACACCGGCCTCTCCACATCCCTGCTCCACCCGCTCCGCTCCCGGCGTCCCCGGGATCCCCGGCCAGGTGCTCGTCCCTCTGTACTCACTGGAGCAAGCTGTAGAGGGTGTCGAAGTGCTGCAGCACTGCCAGCGCGCCCCGCGCCCGGAAAGCGGTCCGGAAGGCTGCGGGGAAATACGGAGAGTGGCGGGGGCGTGGGGACACACAAGGGGGATCACGGCCGTGAGCCAGCGGTGGGAGCGGACCAGGCTGGGGGGTGGGGTGGGGGGCCTTACCTGCGAGGGCAGGCGGAATCTCGCGGACCGGCAGCACTTTCTGAACGACGTAGGACCCGGAGCCGCTGTCCCGCAGCAGGTCGGCGGGAGCGAGGGGCAGGTGGAACTCCCAGATCGCCGCCATGGCCCGGCCCAGGGACACCAACAGCCACCGCCTCAGGCCCAGGCACTCAAAACAGCGCGCGCGGGCCCCGCTCGCCCCGCCCCCGCCCCCTCCCCCGGCCTATCAGTGCCCAGCAGCGCAGCCACGTGCTAGCACCTTCCCCAATCACCGGCTCCCCTTTTCTCTTCGACCGTTAGCGCGACGTCACCCCCCTCATCCTTCCGCTTCCCGACGGCTACAGCGACCGGAAGGGGCGGGCCGGGGCCACGGGGCGGGCGGCAGGACGGAACCGCTCCTCCTCCGCCGGTGGTGGTGGTGGCGGCGGCGGCGGCGACAGAGCCCGCAGGGTCACCCCAATGGCAGCGCTGGTGTGGGCGGCGGGGCGAGCCCTGCTGGACCGGGCCGTGCCCCTGCTCCGGGCCGAGCGGAGCATTACCGGAGGAGGCGGATGGCGCATGGCGCCCGTGCGGCCCGGCCTCCCCGTGCCCCTCTCCTCGCCCCTGGCAGGGCTCACCCGGCCCATCCGCATCAAGGAGCCCCCGAAGCCCAAGCAGGTGGATCGGTGGACGGAAAAACGGGCCTTGTTCGGGGTCTACGACAACGTGGGGATCCTGGGTAAGGCCCCCCCCCCCCCCGCCGCCCCAGGGTGGGAGAGTGGACCTACCTGCGGGCGAGCGGCCCCTCCAGCAGCCAGAGGGTGTAGGGGCGTGGGATTGGGGACGGCCGCCCTGGGAACAGCCTCCTCCAGGACCTGGCTTCATCCTCTCTGCCCTCCTGTTTCCAGGTGGCTTCCAGATCCACCCGAAGAACCTCATCATGGGGCCCAAGTGGCTGCGAGGCTGGCGGGGGAACGAGCTGCAGAGGTGCATCCGCAAGAAGCGGATGGTAGGAGATCGGATGTTTGTAGAGGACTACCACAAACTCAACAAGAGGATCCGGTACTTGTACAGGCGCTTCAATCGTACTGGGAAGCACCGCTAGGAGCCACGGTGTGGGTTTGGCGCGTGGAGCGTGGTTTTATGGCATTGCTGTCAGAATAAAGCTGGCTTTCACACAGTTGGGTTCCCAGTGCTTTCTGCCATCTTTGCTGTGGACTTCTGGCTGAGACCCAGGGTCCCACTGCTGCTGCAGGCCTGAGCTTCTCTGTGACAGTTCTGCTCCCTCAGTTACTTCTGACGTACTTCTCAAAGACGTCAGTTCCCGCCTGCACCCTTGAACTTGGCCTGAGAGTCCTCTACTTTTTGGCTAGGCTTCTAGCATCCTTTCGGGCTCTGTGAGCCCCAGGTTCTCAAATCCTACTTGACAATTTCAGTACACTCCATCTGAGGTTTTTCCTTGTATCCAAATTTTCAAAGTTAGTGGTAAAAGTGCCTGCCAATACCTCTCACTGCTTGCCCCCTTGCCCTCCATTTATCTGTGATTAATATTAAGTGTGAATGATCCAAATGTTAGCTGAAATGCATTGAAACCTGTAGAACAGGATTTGTCTGTGTTTCACATTGATGATGACTTAACCCCATCCTAGTGACACTTATTGACCAAGCAGCCTTTGGTTCGCAATTTAGTCAGATTTTGCAAAAGTAGTTCAAGCACTTGGCTGTTTTAAAAAAGCTCCACTTTCCAGTTTTCCATAACTGTTACTGGTTCCTTTAGGGGAGAAGTTATGGTGAGTCAAAGCTGGCATCCCTCTAGTCTAGCATCACAGAGACCATTACATATTTCAGAAAAATCTGTACAGTGAGCAGGCATGTACCTATCTCTTCTCCCTTAGTTGTTAATTCAGCTGACTTTGTGTATCCTGTTACAGAGCAAGGCTACTCTGTCTTTAAAAGCACTTGGTTGGAAGTGGCAGGGAATGAAAACAACTTCCTTTAGGTCTAATCCTTAGAAAGGTGAAGCCAAAGTCTCTGTTAAAGCAGCTGAAGTCCATGTTCTCAGGAGCAGGGTGGCAAACACCTCTTGCCAAAAGGTGTTGTAGAATCAGGAAACATGCACAGATTCAAGTGGAGACTCAGCAAGCACCTGGAGGAGAGCAGCGGGGGGTTATTATATACGTAAACCACAGGTGTAGCAAATACTTGGCTGAAAGTATGTCAGAAACTGGAAAAGCATCAGAGAGAAGTATCTTGCACCTTTTGTCAGCTCTTGGTCCCTAAGCACTAACTTGGCAAGGGCTCTGTGGGCCAGTAGTTCCACAAGCTCCATCTTGTTACTGCAATGGTTATTGGAACAGTCCTCAAACTGCAGCAGGAAGGTTGCCAAGCTACAGAACCTTCTTTCAAGACTTATCCCTTCACAGCTTGTCTGAAGGCACAGCTTAAAAACCTTCAGTTCTGCTGAATCTAATGCTAGGATGCTCCTTAACCCTCAGTAGTCCTATCTGCGAATCATCCGGCTTTAGTCAGGACACTGTATTTAGTCTTCACCTTCCTTGCAGCCACAGTGTTTTGGCTCTCAAGTTGTAATTTAGAATGTATCTTGCATATCTACTCACCTATCAGGTCTGACACTAAAAGCTATTATGAACGGCCTGCAACACCTCATGAAAGGAAACTGAAATTCAGTGTAGGGGTGAACCAGCCACTGCTGCCCTACTCACCGTGCCACATGCTGTGCGGAGGGACTTCTCACTCCGGTACGCTTCTGCCTCCTTTTTCGTTCCCAATTGAACAGTCCTCCCTTCTGATCCGGCAGGCTTCTCAAAAATCTTTAGAGGGGGGAAAAAATCCCCGAACATGCAGCTGTTCCTGGGGCTGCTGCTGGAGCCTGGTTCCCTGCAGGGTGCAGTGGGCCCTCGAGCACAGCCGCTCCGGGGGCTCGGTCGGGCTCCCTGCTCTGCAGTGGAAGTGTGCCAGCAATGCCATATCTTAATTGCAATGACGGCGGCGTAACCGTAGCCAACAAAACCCGCACTACGGGGATGGGAGCTTGTGGGGACGCTCCACTGCCCCCGCCTGCAACAGCGCCAGTGCGGGCCGCCCTCGGAGGGGACAACCGGGCCGGGCCGGTGACCGCCCTTGGGCCCTGCGTGACCCAAACGGAGCGCGGCGGCAGCGCCTTGCTCGGGGCCGGTGGGGAGAGGAGCGGGGCGACCCCGAGCCTAGGGTGGACGGCGGGAAGCGCCCCCCGCCCCCCTGCTCGTCGCTCCCCCCGCAGGGACGGGGCACCGCCCGCCTCGCGCACGCCGAGCGGCAGGGGCGGGGCTCTGCTCCCATTGGAGAGCGAGACACGGCGGGGCGGGGCTTGTCCCCATGGTAGACCGGAGCGGGGGAGGGGGGGCGGAGCTCGGCTAAATCTCTGTCTTCACTGGGCGCCTCGCTCTGGCACGGCCGGGGAGCACTGATTGGCTGCGGAAGAACAAAGTGGTTTGAAAACACTTCTGATTGGATGTTGACTCTAGGAGGGGCGGGGTCTCGTCGCCTATAAGTTGGGGGTCCCGGCAGTGGCCGTGGGCGGCTGTTGGTGCGCGTCTGGCTGTTTGGGGGGGGTTCATTTTCTGCTTCGGTTCGGCGATGTGAGTGTCCGCCCGACTGCAGGCGGGCTGCGGCGGGCGCGGCGTGGGGGTGGGTGGGAAGGGGTCAGCGCGGGGCCCGGGTCGCGGCCGCGGCGGCGGGGCCGAGTGGCGCATTGCAGCAGCCGCCGGCAGGGCTGCCCGCACCGCCCCCTCGCGCCTCGGGCGGGCCTGCCGTGGGGGGGGCGTGGGTGGGTGTGCGTGCGTGAGCCGAGCCGTTCCATGCCCCACCAGTGGTGCGCGGAACCCCGGGAGCTACCGTCTCCTTCTCTCCCCGTGCCGGGGCGCCGCCGCCGCCCCGTCGGGACGGCCCTGTTCCACTTACTCCATCCCCGCGGTGCTTGTGGCATGCTGCTGCGGGCCGCTTCCCGGTCACCTCCGCGCGGCTGCCGCCCCTCTGCCCCGTCCCTGGGAGGCTGCCGTGCCCGCAAGCCCCCCGACCCGGGGCTGGCCCTCTCCGCTGCTCCCCTGTGCCCGGCCTTGCTCCGGGCTCTCCCCCGAGCTCGCCTGCTCCCGGTCCGGGGGGTCCTGGGAGGACGCGGGTTCTCGGGGATGCTGCTGGCTCTGCCCCAGCCGGGGTCGCGGGGTTTGGGTGGATTTTTGGGGTGGGCGGTTGGGGAGGGTCCTCTCTCTTCAGCGGCTGACTGGGTTTTCTCTTGGTCTCTGCGAGCGTTTCCTTAGGTCTGACCCAGCTCAGCAGCCTGCTCCAGGGGCCCCAGAAGGGGCAGCCCCTGGTGGGGGCCCCCCCGGGCCAGCCCCCAATCTGAGCAGTAACCTTCGGCTGCAGCACACGCAGGCCCAAGTGGAGGAGGTTAGTAGTTCTGTCAGCCGTGCTGGCTGCCCCTGGGCTTTTGTGATGCTTTGCAGCAGCAACGTTCCTGACCAGCGTCTGTTGCTGAGGGGGTGGATGCTCTTGTCATGCCAATACCAGAAATGCATTAATAATTAATATTTCAGGTAGGATGGTAGATCCATAAAGAGGTTGGTGGAGAGATTAAATTGCTTTATGTTTAAAAACTGCTTAAGTGCAGATGTGACTTCTAAGGAGCAGGCGTGTTAGATTTTTGGTATCTTGTATTGTGCATCTGTTATGGAAATAAAGCTATGCAGCATCTAGAACACGTCTTAATCCCTGCCTGCTGCTTCAAGGGAACAGTGCGTGTGCAGGCTGAGTGTGCGATGTGTGGGGAACCTTGCCTGACTTTCCAGGGTCAGTGCTTGTAGCGCGGCTGCTGACATGCAGTAATGCCTTTATGCCTCACCGGGGCAGCAACATGTAGCTCTAAATTATCTTTGCAGTTACCGGGGAGAGAGCTTATAATTGCTCTCATGAGCGGGGTGGCTTAGGCTTGCTGGATTTGAGAGCTTTCAAAACCGGCTGAGGACCTAGTTTAAGTGTACTCGAACTGATACTTTAACAGGGGGTCTAGGATTTTTTTCCCCCCATGTCAAAGCAGGCAATGACTTGAAAGCTGTTTCATATCCTGACCTTTTTTCTTTATTTAGGCCTTTCACTTGTTAGTGGCTTAGTGTTAGTTATTGGCTGAGTTACTGGTCTTACTTTTTCAACTCTCTTTACCAATACATCTGCTGCATTCTTCCTTCTGCAGGTGGTTGATATATTCCGTGTAAATGTAGACAAGGTGCTGGAACGAGACCAGAAACTGTCAGAGCTAGATGACCGGGCAGATGCACTTCAGATTGGTGCCTCACAATTTGAAAGTAGTGCAGCGAAACTCAAAAGGAAGTACTGGTGGAAGAACTGCAAGGTGAGTTTTCTAGTGCCATGATCTCCTTCATTAGGAGGAAATTGGGCTAGTCTTTTCCTGCAGGGCTTTGAGAGGGTAGTTGAGTAACTAGTTCAAAAGCTTAGGATTCAATTGTGGAAGGACTCTGAGGCCTTGGCTCTCCTACCTTCAGGGTCTGGCTTATGTTCCCTGGCTGTCAGGGAAGATGTGAATTTGTCAATCTGTTCTGAGTATTACTCTTTGACAATCTCTCTCTCCAGATGATGATCATGATGGGAGTGATTTGTGCCATTGTGGTGGTGGTGATTGTAAGTAAGTACCGAAAAGCCCAGGATCAAAGGTGAAGAAGCACCAACTCTAGAGTACTTTAAACTCTTCCTTTTTGGTTTGAGATCTGGAGGGTCTTGGTTGCATAAGCGTTAACTTCAGTTCTTGGGGAAGGGAGGTGGAGGTGCTGGAATTCCCTTGCTTATTGTGAAGATGGTGTGCTTTACATAGTAATGGAAGGAGCTGGGGGTGGCCATCTTTGTACAAATGGGAAATTCTGTCTGGCAGGTCAGGTAAAATCTGTAAGTATGCAGGGCATTTACCCTGGAGTGGGTGGGTGGCAAGTCCCTTCCCTGGTGGGGGATTTGTAGGTCTCGGGGGACCTTTGGTGTAACTTGCCCTTTTGTTCTTTCCTTTTTTTTCCTATTGCTTTGTCTCCAGTCTACTTTTTTACTTGAATGTAGCTCCTTTGGTCTGCAACCTACTGTCCCCTGTCACCTTGCCTGTCTCTTCTTGCCCCTGAATCTTTCCTTCCCTTCCTTTCCACCTAGCTTCTTCATTGATTTCTTTATTGGTTTTAATTTATCTTCTGTCTAAGACTCTGAAGTGCTCTACTGAACATGGCTAGACTCTTCAACAGCTGCTGCAGCTTTAGGGAGAGTCATCTGAGTTTAGAGGAAAAGGAAGTAGAGGAGTGGGTAGCTATTGCTCCTCTTCTGCAGGGAATTTTTGTGGTTTATTTCTGGTTATGAACTTGTCAAATAGTGCCTGTGTGGACTCTAGCAAAATAAGAAGCCTTAATATAGTGCCTTTGGGGATGAAGGACTTCAGCATGTGAGATTCTTTAGCATTCTGCCTAAAAAGAGCAGCAGCATGGCTTAAGCTTTTCATTGAGCTTCTGAAATAAAGGCTTGCTTGTGTTGGTCACTGACTGTGAGCCATCTGACTGAGCTGGATGTAGTCATCTAGATTTCTCTAGCCATGGAGAGATAAGCACTTAAAGAAATTATTTTGCCTGCCCTTATTTGCAGATGACCTGCTGTCCGAATGTGGCTATTTCAGTTATTATAAAGGAGAGCTTACATGATTACCTCAGTTAAGTGCAACAGACTAAACACAGTTAAGTGAAAGGAGTTTTTTTACTATCTAAAAGGCATGTGTAGGAGTAAAATCTCCACCCAGAAGTAACAAAAGAACAACCGTAAGGAGTCTGGTGGGGGTGTCAAATATTCCTTTCATCTATGCAGACACAAGCCAGGATGCTGTGGCTTTCTACTGTCTTGTAGCTTTCTGGAAGACTTTGGGGTAGTGGCAGAGTGTGAGTGAGTGTTTTGTGTTACTGGGTTGAATGTCAAAGGAAATCCAATGCGTAGCAGATGGAGTGGAAGTGGATGTATTCCAGATGGGACTGAATGAGCAATACAGCTTTCTGATTATGAACACCTGCTCTGTTTCTGCTACCGCAAAACCCCAACTTTCAGCAGGAGTTAGAAAATACTTGGAATGGTTAGCTAGGGAAATGCTGCTCTCGGCATGGGTATTGCAAAGTGACAACAGATATCCTGATTTGGCAGCTTAGATCTCCATAGATCTTGCCTATCAAACTGAAATCCTCCTACTTGCTGGGGGTTCTCTTGAGTTTAGACCAAAGATGGTCTCTGCTGGAAGTAAACTTGCAGCATGGAAAGCTGGGGATTTCTGTAAGCAATCTCCATGTTCTCCTCCTTCAAAAATAACAAGAGCCCTGAACTGCTTGAACGTGTTGTCAAACCTGGGGTTAAATGAGCTGCCCTGTTCCTCAGTTTCTGCAGAGTCTTCTGAGGAATGTGTATCTTGTCTTTTTTTTAATAAGCTGAGCTGTAGCCTGTAATCTAGACTGGAAAGGGGGCATTCCTTTAATTTAGAAAGCTCTGTCTCAGTTCTAGAACATACTGGGATCTGGCTTATGATGCCAGGAGTTGGGGGGGAACATCACTGGAGTTACCAGATGGGAGTGAAGTACAAAAGATGGGAGGAGCAGATATTTTTTGTTTCACTGGCTGTGCTGGGGAAGCCCCTTTCTTCCTCACAGGGCATCTGGGAAGGGGCTAGGTTTTGCATGCTCACTTCCATGCCCTAGCATTTCATTTGCGCTGAGTTCATCTCCCTGCAATTTCATCCCTCTCCACCTTGGGTGAGGGCAGAGATGAAGATCTGGAGTGAAGCAGCCCTCGTCCCCTAAGCACTTCCCTAATTCCCTGTGGAACTGAGATGTGATGGACGGTCAGAAGTGCATCTACTGAAGAGGAGCCAGGGCCTGCTTGTACTACTTACTGCTATCATTTTAGGGTGTGGGCATACAAGCTTAAGGCCCCCAGACCAGCAATTCTCTTGAACTCTTCTAAACAAGCCTTTCGTACCCATTCTTCCTGTTCTTCTGGGGGCTGTGGTCCCCCTAGACTGTCTCTTCCATTTCTTTCTCTTAGATGTTGTGTGTTGCCTCTTCTGTTCCTTTTTTCCTCCTTTGTCTCTATGCATGGGGAAAAAAAAATCACCAAGGCCCTCAGAGTAAAAGCAAGGGACTCTGCTGTCCACAGCATTACAGCCACTCACGCATGTGCAGTTTATTTCCTTCCTCTATAAACACAACTGTAATCTCCTCTGGCATGTTATAGTAATCAGCTCATGTACTTTAAATGGTCTCTAAGAAACACAATTCACCACCTTACTGAGTCTGTCTGGTCTGTCAGTGGATGGGGAGGGATTGGGATACCAAACTCTTTGGAACTCTCTTTTTATCACTTCCATACTATGCACACACCTGAAGTTCTGGCCTTCAAAGCAGTGGGTGGTCTTCCATTGCAGTGATGGTAGTCCCAGTTGCACTGGGACTATGTGCTGGACTGATTCTGTGCTAAGTCTGTAACAAGGCGATTGGACCAGCAGCTCCAGAGGAAGAGGCTGCCCAATCTAACTTTATTTTTACCCACCAAATATCCAGCCACTGTGTAATACGTGGGGAGGTAGTCCCTTGAATGGGGAGGGTGTGTTGCTGGTAGCTCTAGTTCCTTGGGCTGTGCTGTCTTTGGGTGTCAATAACCTATCCTCAGGTCCTTAAACCCAGAAAACAATTCTGCATTGGTGTTGGGACATGTGTTCATGCTCCAAATGACATCCAAGAGTAGGATGCTGTTCACAGCATATCTTGGAGCATGGCTGGAATAAAGGTAAGTGCCCTCCTTGTTTTGCTTCACTGTATACTTGAAACTCATTAAAAAGAAATGATGGAGCTTTGTTCAGTGCAGACTTACTTTGAAATGAGGTACTTGTAACAGCAGGGGCAGATATAAGGGCACAAACTTCAGGCTGTAAAAGTACTCCCTGTGGCTTGTGGTTCCCTTACAACTGATCTTTGTCCAGTCTTAAACATCACCAAAATCATACCAGAGAAATGTGTGGTCAATGGAATTTGGAGCAGTGCAGCTGGGCTAATTATTCCAAAGCTTAAAGCCTTCCTGGGGAAAGGAGGGTGTCTGGACTGGCTGGTGGATTAAAGGAGCATGTACAGTCTAAACTTCAGCAGAGATCAGGCTGGCACAACCTGAATGAACTAGTCGTGCTACAATTCCTGCCAAGTTGTGTGTTGTCTTCCTATTGGTTATCAGCCTCATTCATGCAGGCGGTAGGAAACACTTTTCCTTAGAACAGTTGTGTAGTCAACAGTCTGGAAACACAGTGTCTTTAAGTCCCTAGCCAAATCTAGGGACTTGAGTGCTCATGCTCCAAAGCTGGCCAGCTGCTCTGGTAGCACAGAGCTGGGGCTGAACATGCTGCTGAAAGTTGCCCCAGGGTTGTGCCCAACTCGTGAGTCATGCAAGTTTGCAAAAAGAGTTGCATGTCTAACCATAAATCCTCCAGTAGGTGTTTAAAGTACCATATGCTACTGGGAACTCACCTTCTGAGGTGCCATCCTTCAAAGCATCAGCACCTCTGCTGCTCCTGCAGAGTCTGTTATCCTGGACAAAATGTGGTTCTAAATGTGCACTAAAAGTAAGGCCAAGGCTTTGGCAGAGTAGTTCTTGATAAGCCTAACTAGAAATTCAAGCTCTACCTTTAAGCATGCAGCTCCCTTATCAACTGCTTCATCCTGACGCCTTCAGATTTGGTGGGGGAAAAGCCTCAACTGTACTGCTCTTAAATGGATATATCTTAAAACTTTGTATTTCTAGATGTCCTAGGCCTTGCTCTGGCTTTTCCTGAGGTTTCCAAGTAGGCTGTGTGCCCTTATCAATGTGTGTGGGGATTGTTTTCTTGTCTTGGCTGGAGAGTAACCTGATGATGGCTGGGAAGACAAAAGATTTTCCTTCAGAGTAGGAATGCAGCATAACAAATAAGTGATGGAGGTCCCTGCTCTGACACATCCACTGGGGCTGCAAGCCTTAACTTGGTGAAGAGGGGCAATAATGGGGAATTACAGAGGTTTTATCTTTGTTCTGATCACTAAGCAAATAATTACTCTGAGAGATATAACAGGTAAGGATATAGGTTTTACAAAATAGGCAGCTCTGCTCTGTCTGTTGGATACTGGAGTTCAACCCAGTGTTTCTTCTAGGTTACCTACAATGCTTCCTCTTAGAAGAAGTAACTGGGTCCCTTCACAAAACTTCCAGTTTACAGGCCAAAATAAAGTTGCACTTCAGCCTCCATACTTCTGATAATCTTTGACCTATTTTTTGCCAGTTATTCAGAACACCCTTATTTGCTTCCTAGATTTCCAATATGAACAGCCCCATAACATCCTTTCCTTCAGTGCATAGACACAGTAAATGATTCTTGCAGAGGCCAAAATTACTCTTCACGTTCTCTCCTGCCAGGCTTCTTTTCCAAAAGCCCTTGTACTATTTTTAAAATAAATTTGCCATAATCTCCAGATATTGAGCTTTTCTAGTTTATTGCCTTTAAGCATGTACTTGGAAGCAGAAGGCACTTTCCTCTTGTGCGCTCACAAGACCCCTTTAAATATTGTACATTGGTAAGTATAAAGAACTGAAACACTGAACACAGCCATCCCCCTGGTGTATTCCTGATCTCTGTGGTTCCCTTCTGTCTTTTTACCAGCAGTACTGCTGCCCTTTTCATTTCTGGATGTAGCACATCTCCACCCCTTATGTTTTTTTGAACCTGTCCCAAAAGCCTAGTAATCCTTTCTTCAAATTCCTTCTAAGTTTTATCTCAATCTGTGCAGACAAACGTTTCACCTATCTGTCCACCTTCTCCAAGTATTCCAACAAGCAGAGTTTAGTTCTTCTAAATGTACTGCTTATTTTCTGAAGTGGTATTTCTTGTTTTCTATCTTCTCTGGACACTTCGGCTGTACTCCCATGCATGTCCTCTATTACCTTAATCCTTACGGAAAACAATAGTTTTGGTATCTGTCAAATTGTGACTGTCACAATTTAAGGAACAAGTTTTCAGGAAATAGCAGGGTGTGCTTGCCCATGGCACTCCGTCCTTGTGTTCCCTGCTTTCTCAACTGTCCTGTGCATGATCGATCTTCTCCTGTACTTCCCTCCCCCCTTCAAGCACTTTTATTCCTACTTCTCTGCCACCTCCTGCATGACTGATGCTCCCAGCCCCAAAAGACACAACTTCTTCGGTGTCCTATGACCTACAGGAGCTCCTTGGACGTTTTTTACATCCTCCAAATAACTGCACTATGCTTCTAACATGCTTATGACTACTGAGCATTTACATCCACTCAACTTTCTCCTCTTGTGTGAATTCACCTGAGCTCAGACCTTTAATTTGCCTTTTGCTGTCTGATGAATCCCTCTAAATGCATACTTTCTTCCCTTTTCCGTAGTATTTCACATTCACAGTGAAACAGCCAATTTTCTGCACTTGGACCAGCACCAGTGGACTTGCCTCTTGTTTTCAGCCAGACTGAGCTCACTATATATCTGTTGAGCTGATAATTTGTAGTCTTGTCAGCCTACAAGAAGAGTAGGGATGTTCCCGGAAGGATGACCTGATTTCTCCCAAGATGTCAATTTTTGTACTGATCCTTGGGACAGGGAGGGCTAATCTAGTTACTGGCCTGTCTAACAGTTTCATGTTTGTACAACTTTTAAATGTGGATCTACAGCTACCCAAAATGGGGCCGTTACTTTGAGTTCGTTAGTCAAAGCCCATTTTTTGGTATTTTAACAATTTTACAGGAGAGAGAGATAATGTGGTGCAAGCTTTCCCTAGGGAATACATCACCTTCTGCAGCTGTATTTCTTTATGATGTTGAAGACAATGTTTCAAGTAGTTATGTCTCTGGTTAATCTTCCTTTAATTACCCACTTAACTATGTGTGATGCAGTGGGTCACATCGATTTTATGGTTATCACAAGGTACTGCATAATGCAAAGAATCATTCCTTACTCTTCAGATATTCCAGAAAGATAATGTTCAACATATGAATCACTGTATGTTTATGATAGAGGCTGCCTCACATGTTGCACCTGCTCTTTCTCCTTTCTTGACTTGGAGGTGGGGTTTTGTGAAACAAATAGCTTTGTGTTCAGTGTCAGGTTTTTACTTCATTTAAAATCTCCCATAAACACAGAAAGTGGATTTTTTTTCATGTTTGTAGAAGTCCTAAATTTTTTTTTCCATGGGGTCCTCCCACGGGCAATACATGTTCCCACATATCTAAGTGCCCATGGTTTCAGGGCTCTTCCTCCTGCTGGGCTGCTCCCCTTGCTGAAGGACACCCCCTGAATCGCTCACTTCTATTTCCAGCAGAGAGACATCAGCTCCTTTTTCAAACAAGGGGCATCAGCTGAGCATTGGGATAAAGTTTGAAAACCATACATATTTGTGTAATAAAAGAATATAGTGTTCATGTCTGTGAGGAGAAAGAAAATCACGCTGCTGGGGAATGAAAAGTGCAATTAGGTAATCAAGACGAGTACAACAGGCATGTGTTCGACGTCTCAAAGGGAAGAATTAGGCAACAGTGTATATACTGCAGTAAAATCCTCCAGCTTCCCCGGGCGGTGCCTCTGCCTTAATTTTTTAAATATCTGCAGTTTTTCTTTTCTTATGATTAACTAGTTTTTAAATTCAAAAGAGGCTGTTTGCAGTGTGATTGGGTACATGACACCACAGTTCTTAGCCTAAACTATATGCTTAAATTCAGGTATCTGTTTGTGTCCATCAGGTGGATAATTCTGTTTAAGGGCATCACCTTTGCTCTCTTGATACCACATAAAGTGCTGTGTAAACACCATTGCAGCAAAAACCTGAGTCTTTGTGAAAAATAGTAGGGCAAGCTTACTGCAAGAAATAAGATGTGTGCTCCTATGCAAAGATCCCCAAATTAGTTCCTGGGAAGAGGACCATATTTGTCCTGGCCTTGATTGTCTATGTGGTCCATTCCAATAGGCTAAAGCTTTCCCTGAAAGGATCTTAGATTAAAGCCTGCAGCACTTCTGTGCTTCACAATCCTCCTCAGCAGAGCCTCTGCGGGTGAACCAGAGAAGGGATGAGTGGAGCAGAGCAGGCACTGCATGACCTGCGCTATTCTGATCCTCTTTTGCAGGATCTCATGTCAGCAGAGGTACTGTTTGGGATGGTTCTGAGGGTGTGCATAGCCACTTTGTTTCCATAGCTCCTATATAGAGATCAATTTATTCCAAATGCCCTGGCAAATGGTCAAATGGCTGAACAAGCATGTGTGGGGTATATCACGAGGAAGGAGACTGCTATTCAGCTAAGATCTGCTGGTGCTACATAGGCAGCTTAAAAAGGGAGACCTTATTCTGCCATGGATGTTTTGTCCTGACCTGAGAGTGACAGCAGGTGTCAACCACCTCTCCAGAGTACCGTGCATAATATAGACTGAGATTATGACAGTGGCTGTTATCTCTCAGGGCTATACAAGTAGACTCTCCTTGGGGGGAGGAGAGGGTGGGTGCCTTGGTCTTGGAATCAGATCTGGACATTAGGAAAAAACCAAGCAGTTTCCAACATTGATGAAAGCTTAACAAAGCTCAGTCTGTTAAGACACTTGTACCCTAGCTGAGGCTCCATTCCTGTCCCTTGTCATACCACAGAGGAGGCCGGTAACGCCTGCCAAACCTCTTTAATTAATGACAGACCAGAACTGTGGTAGCATCCTTGTTGCAGGGAAAAGAAAGCATGCATGTACGTGTAGGTGTGCACATGCAAGGAGTGTAAGGAAACCAAGTGGACATTTTCCCCATACATACACTAGATCAACTCTCATCCCTGGTGATTCCCAGAACAATAATATTTTATGAGACTGAAGGATTCTCCTACAACAGTGAAAGCAATGAACCCAGGCCAACCACAGTGCTGTCTTCTGCTATGGTCCAAGTAGAGCACCCCAGAAAGAAGGAAACGCATGTCCTACAGAGAAAGTGTGCAGCCTCTGCTCCAGTTGCCACCCATATGAACCGTGGAGTAAGCCACTGCCTCACTCATGTCCCACCTCACCATCCCTGCTTGGCCCACGTGGTTCCAGGCTGTTGTAGGATGGCAGCATGGTCACTACAGCCTCAACAGTGAAGCGGTGTGGAGCACTGAGACCTGGTGCCTCGTCTTGGAACACGGTGTTATCGTGACTGTTTGGAGGGGGTCCCGGTGGAGAGAGCTGCTGCCGGGACCGGAACCAGCGTAAGGCCAAGATAAAGGTGATGGCGATGAAATCCAGAATCAGCTCTGCAAGCTCCATCACTGACAGGACAGAGGATCCAAACCAGAGACTCCACTGGTTCCCAAGCTGGGACAGCAGAGTCACTACCTGCAAGAGACAGAGAAAGGGCAGTGAGGACAGCCCTCATTCAAACCTTTTGCCTCCCTGCATGCTCCCACTAGCAGTGTCCCTGTGGCGCTGGGGGGTTCCTCCCACCCTGCCACAGGAAAAGAGACTCAATAGCCAGCCGTGTTGCTGGAATAAATGCCTGTCAATATGGAGGGACATCATGGGGGAATGGGTGGCTAGAGAGGACACGGCAGTAAAGTGTGTACCGTGAAGGCTGGAGACTCCCCATTAGTCTTGTAGTTCCACTCCTCAAAAAAGATATTCACTTTGGCCACTCCATTCCTGTAAATGAAAGATGGGGCTCAGTAACCCAAATCCACAACCCCTGCATTTCTTCGCCATGGTTAATTGTCTTCTCTATCCCCCTCTGCCCCCTATCCTCCTCACACATACACCACCCAAAGGCTTTTCCCTATCTCTGCAATTCCCTCATTCTGCACAAAATACAGTCTTTGGTACTTACAGTGCAATTCTGAGACTACACTGTGAAACCCAATGTTTGTGGCATCCTACCTTGGCTAAGTACAAGCTTCTCATGACACTGCTTACCACTCTTCCACTAGCCCTTACTGTGCCTCCAGGCCACAGAGCCGCTGTGTGGGGCTTACTATTTTCATACTAGCAGCTGACCCATTTCAGACTCTTGGGTTCCCAGTCCTTGTTGAAGTCTCAGTTTATCTCTACTCTGACTCAAATCCACTGGCCTTGTCCACAGATTCCATGCATAATATCTTCCCATCAGTGATTTAATCTTAACTCTGACCCCCCCGACACACATGCTCCACTGGGATGGTTTCTGGTTTGGATGTAACCTCTGTTTAGGGGCTCTCACCTCTTGGATGTGATATTGTATTTGTTCTGTTGTGAAAGCATGTAAAAAACCCAGTCCTGAAATGGAAGTGCAATAAATTGTGTTATATGATCACAGTCACCTCCTGTAGGTTTAGTACCAGTTGAGGAAGCAATAAATGGGAGGTCAGAACAGTGCTGGGGAGCCAGGAAACCCTCTCCTTACCTCTGAGACAGCAGAAGGCCAGCGGGAATATCCAGCTGACAGCTGGTATTCTGTCATTCTGAAAGACAAGAGGCTATGTTAGCTTTAGAAGGTCTAGGAGCCACAAGGCCAGGCCTCTCAATCCCTGGTACAACTGGAAACTCCCCACAATGCTGAAGTTCTGCCCACTTCCCACCAAGCTCCCACAGAGTCCTCAGGAGCTCACCCCCAAGCTGACATCGATGCTCCTCAGCCATTTCAGCTTCCTAATGGGAGAAATACCATTTTAGGTTGCAGCTCAGCTATTGACTCAAGCTTTTTCCCTGGTCAGTGCATGCTTTCCAACACTCTAGGAATAGAGAGTTCCCAGTCTACATGACCAACAAACAAACTTACTTGCAAGGTTTCCGACATTTGTGGAAACAGCCCAACACATCAGCTTTGAATTCAGCCAGGAGTTTGTAATAGCAGTAGCCTGAGCAGCAGAGAAAGTAAATCCAGGTAAGCTCACAGTATCTGTATACAAAAGGTGATGTGTGACAGCGACGGGAATCCAGAGGTTTCCTTCAACAAGCTGAGAGCGACTAACCATCCAAAGACAGGAGTGTCTTTTGGATGTCCCACACCAGGAAGCTCACTGAAGACAATGAGGAGATGTACTGGGACATGAGGTGGACCAAATAGGTTCAGGTGAGCATGAGCGTTGTTATTCCTCCTATCCACTTACCCCAGGCTACATGCTTTGTGTAGTCACAGTACTCTGCTCCAGCAGGTAAGGGGTAGAAGTAATATGCACAGCCACAGCGCTCTACCATGTTGAGCTGAAAGCAGGAGCGAATGCAGACCTAGGGGGTGTATGAGGTGGAAAAAACTGAACAAGGGAACCAACCCCACTGCAGCCTCTATCACACCATACTATTAACAGACCCCATGGACAAGCATGGCTGTTAGGGGACTGAAGCATTTCAGGAAAACAGGGAAACAAGCTGGCACAGGACCAGTGATGATGAGTTACCTGTTCGGTGTAGCGGGATGAGTACAGATTTTGCACTGGCACATCACTGCCGTCCTCTGTGCAATCACTGTAACTGCCCCCAAGACGCACAGTCATCTCCTAGAATATCAAACAATTACACAGAACAGCTGGCACTTTGCTGTTCTCTTCCTACACTTCCATGCCACACACTGCTTGTCCATCAGCATCTGCTCTTCATGTCTTCCTCGGGATGCCAGCTCCCCCTGCTTTCCTCCATTTCATTGCTCACTGATAAATTTCAGCCAAATGCTTCTAGTCCAGTAAGCTGCTCTTCTTCCTGTCCGTTCAACCCATGTGATTAATCCCCTCCCTTAAACACACACTGGGTTCATGACAACCCATCTGTATCTATCCACCAAGTTAAACCTCCCCCATAACCTCACACCCACAGCTCTTACTCCTACTGCTTCCTCACCTTTCTCATGCTGATGGAGGTCTCAATACCTGGACGCACATTGAAACCTCCATCATCCATAAAGGCTGGCTCATTCTGATCATGGACCATGACCCTGGCTCCTGTCACCGTGGACAACAGAGGGATGAAATCGTTCTGTTCGGTGCGCACTACCAGAGAGAGACCTGAGGGAACGTCAGAGAGCCAGGGAGGTCATGGCTGGTCATCGTGTGGGAGAGGAGAGAGAGCAGAACAGTTAGAAGTAAGTCCATAAGAGATAAAGGAAGAGAAACATCAACCAGGGCTGCACCAAAGCTGGGCAGCAATGGAGGATGGCTGGAGGGACGCCAGAGACTAAGCTGGAGGCTCCAGGAGAGGCCAGAGAAAACCGTATTTCTTCACCGTGCCTTAGAAAAAGCAGAACTAGGAATTGAGAGAGGTTTCATGGAGACGCTTGGAGCCAGCCAGATGGAAGGAAAACCTAATGATTTGGCCTAGACAGGTTTCAGGGGATTTGGGAACACAAACAGGTCAGTTCCTGGAAACAGGAAAACAGGGAAGGAGGAGGTAAAGACGAGGCTCTCAGGAACACAGCACTACAGCTCAACAGGGGACTTCAGGAAGGGCCAGCACTGGTCCAGAGGGAGCAACGAACATCAGGATCAGGCACTGACAGGAAAGGTCAGTGGGGCAGCAGTGAGGGACAGCCGTGTCCGTGGGACAGCCATCTCCACAGGGGTAAAAACGGAGCTTGGGCAAGACAGAGCAGGGCTGCGATCTGTCACCACCAGCGTTAAGCACAGGAGGATGCCTGTGTCTCCTGGTGAAAACGGAGCTGAGCTGTTCTCCTTACTCACCAAAGACTGCCTCTCACTCACCATTATTGATCCCAGGCAGCGAGGATGTCCACAGGCTGCTGCTGTTGTCGTTAAAGGTATAGCATTTCCCATACAAGGGATGGTGGAAGTGGGTATAATTCCTGAGAGGGGAACAGAAACATTCACATGGGGTGAGAAGGGTTGCGAGACCAAGGGGAAGGGCTTTCTGAAAGGAACCACTCTGTTTTCCACCTGCAGGGAGAGGGGCTTAGAGCAGATGGGCAGTATTTGTTATGTAAACTCACCCCAATGGGGAAAAGCAATTAAAATGTGCTGTAAAAAATGTCCTGGAGCTGGACAGGTTTTTTATACCAGGTTTTTCATACTGCTAACTCCTGAGAGCCCAAATGGGTTTTAGCAGTACTAGTATGCTGTATTATATTCCTAATATGGACAAAACTCTTAGCTCTTCCTACTCCTTTTCCTCCCTTGCTAATGGGTTTCATTCCACTGCCTCTTCAGGACTTTTTGACCAATAATGGCAGGAGAGAAGTAGGATATTATTTTACTGTCTTTTTGTAACAACTCTCTCTTCTCCTCCTCTTGTGTGTGGGCTGATATGTACCACTTTACCACTGTAGAGAGTAGAATAAAGACTTCTACGGTGTACATCTGTACCCACCTTGGGGTTTGTACCAGAATAACTATATTTCATTTGTGTGAAACCCAGGAAAAGGAGAAACTATTCTCTGAGGTGTAGAATTTCATGTCACAGAAAATGTGACCCTGGTGAGCTCAACCCACAGGAAAAACTCAAGAAATGTCATTTGAGACAATGGGAACTGAACAAGGAACGATCCCACCTTGGGAAAGTGGTTCTCTAATGTGGGTTTCTTGATTCCGCTCGGATGCAGACACAAAATACGGGTGTTTCCAGGAAGACTTGGTGGGATGTTTCCACCACTTACGCCTTGTCACATGTTGCTTCATTGAAGCGGCAAGCATAGATGAAATTCTCAAAGTCAGACTCATCCAGGGCTTTCACATCAGGCATCTGCGCCAGGATATTGATATAGTGAAAGCTGTACCATTCCCGCACGGCATCCACCCCTGAAGAGTACGCCTGATGGAAACAGTCCTTGTTGTTTTCACTGCACTGTTAAGAAGAGAAGGAGAAAACCAGCCATGTCAGAGAAGTCTTGTCCAGGAGGCAAGGCTGTGGCTGTGGATTAGCTGTGCTCCCTCAGCATGGGCAGAAGATGAAGCTGAGGGAGTGGAAGAGATTCGCCAGGCTCGTGCTCGGCCAAAAGGGAATCAGGAGGATGGGGAAAAGCAAAACTAGGGCAGCTCCTCGGTGGAAGGGAAACACCAGGTGAATGAGCACAGCTGAGTAAAACCCAGGATGCAGCAAGTCACAGTGAGGTGTGCAGGGTGATCTACAGCACATAAATTCTATGTGGTATAAAACCAGAAGCTTTAAGTTCTTGTGTAGGGAGCCCTTCCTTCAGGGTGTGTCCAGAAAAATGTTTCTGATCCTGTGGGAAATCCAGTTAACTAGCAAGCGATTAACTTCAGTCTTTCAGTGCCTTTTTGAATGCAAACACAGATACCCTAGGGCAAAAAAGCTGCTACCTAGGAGCAAATGTGACCGTGACCACATTTCAGGTGGCCCACAGCCATCCAGTACCTTCCTCTTTGCTATTATTGGCCAGCCCTGTGGTTGATGTTAATAAATGGATCTCCAAAGGCAACTGTAAGGCTGATGTAGTCTTCAGGAAGGACAAGGTTTCCCTGCCCTACCTAGAAAAGATGGGCACTGATGTGGGCAAGTCTCCTGGGGTCCACGTGGACAGGGACAGGACTTGGGGAGCAGGACTGCATTGGGCAAAGATTCAGCTCTACCTTTATTTGCCATTAGCAAAAGCCAGCACAGCTTAATCAGACTTCTACATTGGGAAGGGCACAGCCAAGGCTCTAAGAAGACAGGAGTAGCTAGGCAGAGGCCAGAGTGGGTAGGACACAGGATATTTAGGGATCTCACCAGAACAAAGCCAATTTTCCAGTCATTTTTGTCCACTGAGGGACTGTTCTCCGGCAAGTTGACTAAGTTATCCCGCTTCTGCCTTCGCAGTGGATGGCGCTGGACATGATGGAGCAGGCTTCTTGAGCTACGCTTTTGCGTGGACAGGGTGGACCAGTCTCTTCGTGCCAGAGACATGTTGTAGTCATAGAGCTCTAGCAGCGTCTGATGCGTGATTTGGTCCAGCTCATCCAGCTTGCTGCGGATGGCGCTGTATCTATACAGGGGCAAGAGAGAGGAGCCTGCAGGTTTAGGGCTGGACGGACATGCGGCAAAGTTTGCTGGGGTGATTCAGGACATTCTTGCCACCAGCTGCAAATCCAACCCCTTGCTGGAGGCTACCAACCTTGTAGGAGAGAAGTAAATGCATCTACTTTTGCCCTTTGGCAGTTTACAGTGCAGCCTGCTAAAATACGACACCAAGTAGAGCTGCCCAAACTAATGCTATTACTGTGAATGCCCTGCAGCACCAAAGGCCTGTGAAAAGCGTGCTTTCCCCACCGGCACTCCTATTGAAGGGGACAGTCAGGGACCGTAAGGAGAACAAGAGTACATGCTTTTATCCTACGCTCACAAAAGTCAAGGCAGTGAACAGTTCTGTGAGCCTATTTCTTACCTGTATGGATTGAGGGTGCACAGCGTCACGGCTGGGAAAGTCAGCCTGTCGGAGTTAAGGTTGAGGTTGAGGTTGACAGGGTAGCTGAAGTACTCCCTGTAGAGGATCCCAAACTGCCAGTACATTAAGCCGAAGGTGAGAAAGAAGAGAACGGACCAGAAGGCTGTCTTCATCTTATTCTTTTTGGAGCACACCAGGCGGATAGCCCCGTGGATGGTTGTGTTGCTGCAGAAAAACTGGAATAGCTCCTGGTAGGAACCGTAGAATTCGATGAGACCCTCCTGCTCCTCCTCTTTCTGCTGCTGCTCCTCTTCTTGCTTACATTGCCTCATTTTCTCCCCTTCTGGCATCTTCCCTGTCTTCACAGACCCACCCTACAGCACAAACTCAGAATTAGGGGGTAGCCCTGCAAGACTGTGGCTCTGGGAAGCGCTCGCGGTGCAAAAACTGGCCCCGCATCACTGCCTTCCCAAAACCTTGGTGCTTTCACCCCCTCCTCCCTGACTGACCCCCATTCCAAGCTGCAGGTCCCCAGCCGCCCATGCCCACGCCCCCCCACCCCTCCAGGCCTCCCTCCCACAGGTGACGAGGCGGGGGGTTACCCCGCGTCCCTCCCGCTGCCCCCCCACAGCTGCGCCCCCGGCCCGGCCCGGTCCGGTCCCCTCCGCCGGGGCCGCGGGACTGACGGGAGGCGCCGTGCCCATGGCGGGCGGCGGCTGCTCGGGCCGGGCCGGGGCCGGGGCCGGTGCGCTCTCCCCGGGCGCTGCTGGCTCTCCCGCAGCCTCCCCGTCTGGGCTGGGACCGGTTCCTTTCCAGTTCGAGCCAGCACCCCGCCCGGCTCCTCCAGCCCCGCCAACCTCTCCCCGCTCGCCCCTCCTTCCTTCTCCTGCCCCTTCCCCCCGGCCCGCCGCTCCCGAAGAAGAAAAGCTTCTTTAAACTCTCAAGTGTCCGCGGCCGGGCAAAGCCGGCCGAGGGACCGGGGACGCGCCGGGGCGCTGACCTTGGCGGCGCCGGCGGGGGTCAAGGCGCGGCCGGCGAGCAGCAGCCCGCCCCCCCAACACACCGCGGTCCTCCCCGAAGGGAGCCCTGCCCCGGCCAGGTACGGCTGCGGAACGGACTGTCCCTCCTCCTCCCACCCGCCCTCCCGGCGGGGACGCGGCGTCCCAGCGAGCTGAGGCGATGCAGAGGGAAGTGCCCAAGGGCAGCGGGAGGCAGCGCCGGCCGGCCGGGACCCCCCCACCCCACCCCACCCCATCCGAACCCCAACCCCGCCACCCGTCGGGGGCGGCAGGACCCTGCCCTGCCCGCCCATGGGGTGCGCACGCCCGGGTGGTGAGGGCTCGTATGTGCCTTTAATCGCCAAATTTTGCTTTTTGAGGGCAAAGCCGAGGTAGCTGGAGAGTTTTGGGTGAGTTTGGCGTGAGTTTTGCAAGAGGGATGGGGCTGGGGCAGAGAAGGCTGGTGGCGACTCAGTGATACGCATGAGGTAGCATCGCCTTTGCTGGTTCATTAACTAAAGAAATCTTTAGTATCCAGAGCTACCTGGCATGGGAACATGTTTCACTGATCTGTGTCTGGGAAATTAAAGCCTCCTGTCATTACCCAAAGCCCTGCAGCGTTTCCTCAGACCACAGAAATGAACACCGTACCCAAACGTGACCAGGAGTCCCTCACACCCCCCTGCCATTATAAGAGTGGAACCTCCTTCCCAACCCTTTCTCTAAACAATTTTTTCTAAATTTTTTCTAACAATTTTTCTAAACAATTTTTCTAAACTACCTCTGTCTGAGGTTTTCACTTCTTTCTTTCCTTTATGAGTACCTCCTTCACGTCAGTCCTTGTTCAGTCATCTGTCACTGAATTGCAATCCTTATTGGCGTTAGCAGTGGTTTGGTTAGTGACTCAAAATACACAACCACTTTTACCTCTTCATATTGCAAAATACCATGCTTGAAAACGGCAAGCAGTATGCTTTTGAGGCTGGCAGTTAAGTGACGGTGTGCCAGGAACATCCTTGTGACAGCTGCTGGCTATGAACCTACAGACACAACTTAGAGCTTTTCTCTAGCTCTGTCCCGTGACAAAAAACAATGCAAAGCAAAAGCATTGTTTCTTCTGCAGTCCTAAACCTAATTATATCTCATGTAATTTATTTTGAACTTTCATCAAAGGTAAGTTGCAAGAAGTGGGAGGGATGGGGGGAACCAACTAATATTGTATCAAACGCCTATTACAAAGCAGCTTCTGCAGAGCATTAGAAATGCCCTTTCTGGGTCTGACCGATGGTCCATGCAGCTCCGTATCCTGTCTGGGGCAGTGCCATAGGAGATGCCATTTAGTGGAGGGATGTGAGCTAAAGAACTCACTCTTATTTGTGCCATTTGTGTGTTTTATGCACTCAGATAGACCTGGAGAATCCCTGAAGATGCACATCAGCCTTTTGAACCAGCCTTGTAGCCTATGCCTTAAACTGTGTGAGCATACACAGAGGTACTAACAATTATGTGGCATCAGCGGTTACAATTACCGGTGTAACCTATGGAGCTATAATCCAGTCACTTCACAGAGAGCATGTTTATAACTTGTTTGACTTATATTACTATAATTTCCTGAAATTACTCCGTTACGCTAATGGACCATCCTCCAAAACTCTCTTACTGGAATTGTGCCTCTGTCTTACTGGAATGACAAAAATTATTTTGCCCCTGAAAATGCCCATTTTATACTCATTTAAGTTAATGGCACCCACAAAGCAACAAGAGCCAAATCTGATAGTTAGGCATTCTCTGATTTCCACAGTATTTAAAAGCATTTTAAACTGTCTTCAACCAACCTTTGCAAAACAGTCCTTTTGGCTAGGTGTGAGACAAAGGTGACTTACATTTTTTAAATTTCTTTTGACTTGAGGAATAGTTAAAAACTCAAATATCTGGACCAATTTGCTGTAACCAAGTGACAGTCCAAAGCAATTTTCTCAGCATTTTGTCATGGCCGACAGTTTCCATCACCATGATGTCTGGGAGAACTTTTGGCCTTTGCCAGTTCGGACAAGGATAGCAGATAATTAGTGTGTTGGTGCATGTATTGAATGTTTTATTTTTACTTGTGTATAAAGGATGTACGACATATATCTATGTATCTTTATATGCACATCTAGGTACATATTTGTTTTATTTTTTCAGAAGACTTTTAACATATGTTGTATTTTTCTTCTAAAGAATTAAAAAGCACTCACTGGCTTTTTCACTGTTTCCAGCTGCCGTGTCAGCCATGATCTAAGCAATTCCCCTTTCCCTCTTTCCCATGCCAGTCAGCTGCTCAGGCTGCCGTACATTATCTGCTGTTGTGGCACACCTCAGAGCACGTACCGGCCCTGAGGTGACTTCCAGTCATTTCAATCATGTGAATATCATGCTTTGGCTGTGGCTTTGTAAAAGTCCTTACCTTCCTGTGGTTCCATAGATGTGCTGCAGGTTGATTGCCAGCTCACAAAGGAACCAAAAATTTACTTTTAACACTTCTACAACCAAAATTGCTGCTTGATTCCCTAAGTACTTTTGAAAAAATACAAACAACAAATATTCTGTTGCCGACTCAGCTGCCAGTCTCAATCTCCATTTGCAGAACATCAGAATTTGTTAACTCTTTGGGTTTTTAAATTATTTACATCTTCCCAGCTTTTGTGCAATTTTTTTCCCAATGTGTAGATGAACTAGATGACTCAGATGACCACCTTCTGGCCAAGATTGTCAGTCATAAATGGTACCATTTTCCTCAGGCATGCTTCAGTGTGACAGCAGACAGTGATATGGAATTATTAGTGTAGTTCATGAGAACTTCCCTCACTGCAGCAGTCTTCTGAGCATTTTGCCCATCCACAAGTTTCTGGGTATTTATTCGATGCATTGATCTATCAAGGTGAGTCACACCTGATGGAACTGGTTTTGACACTGATGGTTATTTCCCCCTCCCCCATTCAGGCTCAGCAACTGTGTGATAAAAGGTGTTCTGAAATCCTGAGTCTTGCGTTAGGATGAAAGATCTTCCATCAGGCATTACAAATTATTTTCAGAATTTTTGATTAATAGTATTTGCTTCCCCTATAACAACATTTTGAATCCAAGGAACTTTATATTGAAAAGATGCTTTTCCTTCAGATGTTTGTCACTAGGTCATTCTCTTTTGAAATGGGAAGCTCCCTGTTTTTCTAGGCAGTGCTTCTGTGTATTATATCTTCACACGCTGAATGCATGATTGCTTTGTATTGCTACTGAGCAATCTTTGAGTAAACATGAATCATTTTTTATGGTATCAAATTTGAAATGTTTCTTTACCAGCTATGTCTATTATCTGCCTGGGTGGGAATGTGATAATGATCTGTAATGCACACAACGTTTTAAAACAGAACAAACTTTTTTCAACATGCTACTGCTGTGGTGGGAAAAAAAGAAAGGTCTCCCCGCTTCTGGCCTAGATTCCAAGTGTAACAAATTATATGTGCTTCTGGGCTCCTTGAAAGACCTTTGATTAGTTTAGTTCTTTTGTATATCCATATATGCCATTGTGTTTTACTTCTGCTGCAAGGTAGAAGCCAGTGATTATTTGTGGATTATTTCTGGTTTAGCTACGGCTGATTATATTTTTCTGCATTAAAACTAGCAACCCAAACTGTCAAGACATAGCAGCATGGATATTGCTATAAGTTTAACTGAAGTTTTTGGCCAAAAAGCCAACAGCCTGGTAGATTATAAGGATGGGTAGACATGAGGCTACACTTTATACTGCCCTTGCTTTTTAGTGAGGAATTGTTTACCCAGGATTCATGGACTTCCTTGGGGCAGATGTGGTGATCTTTAAAGAGGATCGTTCAGGGATTTGCAAACCAATCAGATGGGCTATTGAATGCCTTCTCCTTTGGTACTGATGTAACCTGCCCGGCAGCAGTGGCATCTGTTCCAAATAATCAAGGATACTACAGGCAGCAGGAACACGTCCATGTGCACACTCCCATACCTTTGTGTCTGGAGGAGGCTGCATTTCAATGTATTTATTCATTTTTACTCTGTAGGAGTGGAGTGGCTGCAGAGAGATGTTCTAGTGACACAAAAGGGAGCCCTGGGAGAAAATCGAAGCGGTGTGTCCTATTCCCTTCTTTCAGTGTGAAAGGTGGGAGAGGATAGGGTAGAGCTCATGAAAATAATATTGTAAGACTAAGAAAATCCTACTGGAAACTATGGAGGGAACCCAGTCTTTCTTCTTAGGAGAATGAAGTTAACATGAGTGGACCCCAGAAGACCTGTATGGATCGTCTTTCATTGCTGTTTGCACACTGCAGTGCAGTACAAAGCCCAGAGAGCATATATACTCATACTCTGCGTCGGCTGGCAAATCTGAATTATCTCCTGAAAAACATAGCTGTTTTCCATCTGTTGTCTGTATTGCAGGACAAGGGATATTGCCTCCTAAATCAGTTTGGGTGCGGAAGCAGCCCAGCGACCTAGACCCTGTAGTATGTTAGCCATACTACTTTGTGTCAAAGTCAACTACCACCTTTGCTACTAGTGACCTGTCCTCCATGAGAAAATCACCGAGTGCTGAAAATGGGCCTTCAAGCTCTACCTCTGCTGCATATTCCCTAAACCCAGTGCTTCTTCTAGGATCACTCAGCCAGATCGACAGCTCCTCAGATGCCAATCTCAATCCAGTCCTATTGCAACAGGATTGACTGTGGAAATGGCCAGATGAAAATTCCCACCCACTGGCGTAGCTAAGACTAATGCCTGTCTAGAAGCTGGGTGTGCAGGCCAGGCTGAAACAGCAGAGAGCAAACTATAGGACCGGTTGTCAAAACTGGTGATTTCTCTGGGTGCTTTGTCCTGAGGGGCAATTAATGAGTAGGGTCATCAAGATGGAACCTCCTTAAATTCCTCCCTCCCTGTTCTCCGCAGCTAAAATCTTTAATTTCCTCATTCCAGCCGTAACAATATAACTATTATCACAACCACCTGACTCCCCAGGCCTGTGTCCCCACCCCTTTCATGATCTCTCCTGCACGTTCCTGGAAATTCGAGGCAGATGCAGCCACCTCAGACCAGTTTTTCCTCCAACACCTGCTGCTCCCTGGCCAACAGAGATCACAGGGTTGGGCCCGGTCACCCTCAGAGCCCAACGCAGCATCTGGCACAGCACAGCAGGTGTTTGCTTGATAGACACAGATGCTCGCTGCTGCCCACCTGGAGCTTTGCTAGAGCTGACATTAGTACAACCTATTCGATGTTTGCCTCCAGTTTTACTACTGCCCAACATAATTCTTCAGGTGGCCCCCTCAGTCACTCCCACCTCAGTAGTTTCATGTTGCTTCTGCTTCTCAGCTCTGCTCAGGTGATGGTGATCCTCTCCTCCTCTGGAATATAAGCTAGAAGTTATGCCCTCAAGAAGGGAATCCACAGGGAATTAAGCCCTTAGAAAGAGAAGTTAATCCATAAATCCCATTTCTTTTACGGTTAAGGCCAGATTTCATAGCCAAATGGCTTGAGGGAACAATTCTTACCACACCCTTCTCAAAAGGCAGAGCAGAAGGCATCACATACCCCCTCCCCCCCCTTTCCCATCTCCCTTTTAATTGTTCAGATGTGTTCAATTAATTCCTCCGCTTGGTAGGTTTTGTCTTCCCAGGTGCTATGATCCCTCACAAGATCTCAGGCTACCAGTGAAGCTCTGGGGTTGTTCATGAGGCAAAGAACCAAATTTTTTTCAAGATGTAGCTTGAACATATTTTTTTCTTCTAAGCAGAAGAGGTTGGCCAACAAAACATGAATTTTAGTCAAGCTGTGTGACCACTTCTAGTGATACTGAGAAGAGTGAGACTTCTTCATTATGGTCATTGTCCCATTCTGTCACCTTTTAACTCTATATCAAGACTGAAACTGTTTCAGATGCATCTCACATATCAAGAAGTTTATATTCCTGGGCAAATTTTGGGGTCAGGAAGCAATTTTCTTCAAGTAAGACACACAGGATCAGGGTGGTGGTAGATTTTGCAGGGGTGTGTTGTTGTTGTTGGTTTTTTGTTTGTTTGTTTGCGTTTTTTGTGGTTTGTGTTTTTTTGAGAGAAAGAATCTTCCCCTGTAGCTTGAAAAATGGTCCACTTCACAGAGTCTAAGGCCTTTTGCCTTTGAAATCCTCTGCCAGTAAAGGCTCTCAAAGTATTTGCAGCACACCTCCTGGTATGAGGCTGTGCATATTTATCAGCTGAGGCAATTGATCTTTCATGCTAAGGACTTAATAAGATGATGATGGTATTTTATGGGAGGGCAGGTGTGTGAATATGATTTGGATATATACAAAAGTATAAAAGATGAGAAAAACAGCTATTCAAAAAGAAATCAATACTAAACAAACACATGACTTCCAAAGCGTTTGAAAAAGACGAATAGAAAATGGTAAAAAATACTGTTGAAAACAGGGGAAGGAGAAGGAGCTGAATGGAAGCAACAGCAGTGAATGAAGCCAGAAGAAGAAAAACATGCCCTACTTCACCACAAACAACACCTGGTTGTGGTGGGAAGGCCTACATTGCCTACTGACACTGAAATACATGCTGGCAAGCTATGTATCTCCCAGAAGATTAATCAAGCCAGGCACTTTGCAGCACAGGAGGCCCACAAACTCTTAAAACAATGACATATTGCCTCTCCTGCCTTTGCAGTCATTTTCTCTTCCTTTGTTGCCCCATCCTATCTGGACCTCTCCGCTGCTGTCCATCAGCATTGTCCAGTGCTGCCCTGCTTCAGTGACAGTCATTGCTTTGACTCACCACATGCCAATGTTACTGTACCATAAAATCCTGTGCCACTTCTCTTCCCTGTCATCCCTAACCCCTTCTGCCACATCTTGTAACACTACATCACTGCATCAGCTGTACCTGTTGGGGCAATGTTGCTGTTCCCTCTTACTTCTCACTCCCCCTCTCAGTGTGATACCCCAAGGCTCAGGGTTTTCCCACCTGATGTCTTCACTGCTGCTAATCTCCTGCCCTCTACCTCTTCTTGTTTTCCAGCCACTTCTCTTCTTCCCATTCTGCTTTGGCAGCCTTTGTCATCTTGACCTGTTGCCAGGCTTTGATAGCCTATACCAACACCTACCACAACTGTTTTCTTTTGTCTATCCAGAAGTGCCACCCCTTTTATATTTTCATCTTCATCGCCTGAGTTCGCTTTGCCATCCTTACTAACTGGGCATACTCAAGAAAAATGGGATGAACACCTTTCATGTGGGATACAGAAACAGTTGTTCAGTTGGGGTAAGGGAAGTCACAAAAAGCACCTGTGAAAAAAACCCTGAAGTTGTCTACAAATGAGAAAAGTAGAGAAGGCTATAAACTTTGGCACATTGCATGTAGCAAGCTAGTGAGGCAGGTCAAACAAAGCTTCAAGAAACAGCTAGCAAAAGGAATCAGAGCTAACATTAGATTGTTCTTGAAACGTATCAGGAACCTGGCAGATGTTTGGAAGGGCAAACTGGTGATCAGGCTATGAGAGGTGTGCACAGGGGAGGTAAGGCCATTGCAGAAATCTCTGCATCTGTGTTAAGTGTTGAGTGACGAGATCATCGCGGCAGAACTCATTCTTCAGCAGGGTGCGGTTCATCAATGGACGTGTCTGAAATTGAAGCGGCTGTGGAAAAGGCTGTTCAACACACCGACAAAGCGAATAGTAACAACTCGCTGGGAGCAATGGCGTTTGTCCAAGAGTCTTAAAGGAACTCAAGAATAAAATATCTGAACTGGTCGAAGCAGTGTGTAACCCATACTAACTGCCATCGTGGTACCTGAGGAGGGGAAAGTGGTGAATGCGATGCCAATTTTTAAAGATTTTACATGGGCTCAAGGGGAGAATGGACAGCTTAATGGAAAAGAAATCTGCAGAGGGTGAACAAACCACAGAAAGCACACCTACTCAGGAAGTCCCTGACTTGAAAATGCTTGAAGACTGGAAGAGCATTAATGAGAAGCATGATATGTTTGCCCTATTCATCTTGAGCTCTCCCTGAGAAGGAGGCTAGAGGAAGGGAATTCAGGGAGAAATCAAATGCTTATTGTGAGGAATGAGTAAAGAGGGGGAGAGGATAAGGTAAAAACATAAACCAGAAACTTAAGAGGGGTCACAGAGCACAGCATCTGCAACAGCACCCACTCCTTCCTGAAGGCCTCTGAGGGTGCCAGGTGGTAGGTGATGCCCTGTGATCTTCTGCATAGAGCAGTAACAGCACAAGGGAATAGAAATAGGCTGTGCAACCACCAGGAACACCCCTGCAATCAAACGTCCTCATTCTGGAGCTGCAGGTGGCCAGTTTGGCCAGGGGCAGGTGGCAGAAGAGGTTCTGGGACTTGTTTGGGCTTCAGATGAAGACAGCAAGAATAAAAAGGGGAGAGGTAAGTACAGATAGAGTCTAAGAGGGTCTGGATGAACTAGAAGAAAGACTGAGCCTGGCACACTACTCCATGCTTGTGCCCCCTGTGGGCTGTGAAATCCATACTGTCATCTGCCAGCCTAAGGGAGGTGCATGCTATTGTCCATCTCCTGATGGATGCATGCTTGGATGAATGCTGCCTGGTAGCATTGGAGCCAGCTGGGACCTGCAGAGTTGTTGGCTTTTGCTGAGGGACATAACGGGTACTGTGGTCCAAGCACTTCTAATCCAGCTCCTGGTGAAGGGGACGGCAGCAGTGACAGAAGGGTGTGTTTGTGTCAGCACCAGAAATGAAGTTGCTGGTGTCCTTCTCCTTTCTCCTCTCCTGATTCAGGGGTTGTAGGGGCAGAGTATGAGACAAGGAGCTCCCAATGCTGTAACCCTTGCATCTACCTGGGGACATGGGTGGGCATGGTCCTTATTCCTCTGCTGTCTCTCCTCTCCAGGAACTGCTGGCAACTACTGCTGGTCCTGGAGGCTGAAATCAGCCCTCTCTACTCCAGATGTGCTTTTTGAGATTCTCAGCTAATTTTTCATCCCGAGGGGGCATCTGCTATTCTTCAGCACCTGCTCATCATTCTTTGAAGGAGATGCATAGGTACCCACCATTCTGTGTGCTGGGAGAAGCTGAATTTTCAGATGGCCTGGGAGGAGAAGCATATTTTTGCAGTGTCTAGGAGCTGGGGTGATTTAGTGTGACACATATGCTGTGGAGTGAAGCAATTGTCCCATGCTTTTGCTAACGTGTGACACACATTAGGGGGTGGTTGTAACAGAGCTGGAGGCTTGGGGAAAAGAAAAGCCCAATCCTTTTCCCTTCTTTCATTTTCCCTTTTTTTCCTTTTTTTCTTTCCAGTTTCTTTTTTTTTGAGAGAGGGGGAGAGTGCAGAATATTACAGGAGAGTCATTACCCATTGTAGCGTCATTGCTCCTGTCAGTAAAGTCCAGAGGAAGACCAGGCCAGAGAAAGTGATCAATGCAAAAGTTTGGTGTTACAAAGAAAAGCAAATGCACAGTGCCTAATGAAGATGTGTCTTTGATCAGCATTTCATACTCTTCACAGTCAGAAGCCAAGGGGCAGTGTTCCTGCAGGCAGTGCTAGGGAGGAGAAGCAGCCATTGTATAGTTGTGAGATTACCTTCTCTATGAAAAGAGGTATCCAGCTATTAAGAACTACCTGAAGTCCATAGGCTTTCAAGAAGCTGCAGCCATGTGGGAGCCATCTTACTGTGTACATATGTGAACCCCCTGCTGCTCACTGTGCCAATCCAAAGGAGGACTGTGGTGCCAAGCTCTTGCAATGGAGCTTGCTGCTTCAAGCTTCTGATCTGGAAGAAATGCACAGTAGTAGAGCATGAATGCTAGCCCTGATGCTTTGTCCTGGCCCACCCCTACCAAGTGGGTTGCAGTGATTCCTTGCAGTTCATTGACCAAGATGGGGGAGATGTGGGAAATTTTGGTATGTTTTCTCTGGTCAGTGTGGAAATCAGTTTCCTGTTTCATGCTAGGCTTTACCAAGTTACTGCCCATCATTGCCTAGTGGACTATGGGAGAGGGGTTTTAGCTTTGAAGTGTATTAGGCACTTCACTGTCTCTTCTAGATAATGCACATTCTCTCTGAGGCCCATACCAGCTAAGCTTCAGCTACCTTCATAAAGTGCATCTAAACCAGTAGACTGCTGGATCTATTTTGCTAGCTTAAATTGAATGATCAGAGGCATAATCAAACAAGGGGAACCGATGAGGAAAAGAGAATCTTGATGTTGGCGTTGTTTGCAATGGCTGCTCTTTCAATACCACATTAGAAGTTTTGGCTTGTCCATATTCACAGTAGAATGCAGCCATAATCCCTAAGTAATCTTGTGTTGACTCAAGTGCAAATAACTTAATTTTACGTTTTGCAGATTGACACAATCTGTATAAAATGTAACGTCTCATATAAAATAATTATCCTAAAGAACTTGTTTAAAACACCTACATTTAATATTATTTGTAGACACACAGTATACCTTAAAACAGCTTGATCTCACTGGCAGCTAATCAGATGATAACCAGATTCCTGCTTCTCAATTCACGTGGCCAGGCACTGATGCCATGTGGCACTTGGCCACAGCACATTTGACATTGGAAAGCAGTGTGGCTCTCTCCCAGAGACTCAGGACATGTAATATTATTTATACATGTCTCTAAAATGCATTCAAGTTTGTCTTTGATGAACTTTCAGTCTCTTAGTGGTATTTTCTGTAGTAAGTGTTTTATACTTAAAATATAAGGAACATTGTTGTTAAACACAACATCACTTTGTTTACCAGTAAGTATTTTTTTATACTTTAGGTTATATGCTTTACTTGGTTTTGTGGTTTAAATTAATCTTGAGACCCTCAGGGACACACTAAGTGTGGACTCCCCATAGCATCTCTAGTGGGGAGCATCAGAGAGCAGGCAGCTGAATAAAATCAAGTGCCATGGTATATTTCTCCTTATGAGGAAGACAGCTACTCCTAACACATTTCTTACATCTCTCCCTTATTTTTTATCCCATTTATGTCAGTTTATGGGCCAAAAAAGCAGACGAACCACCAGCTCTCACTTCGTGTAACACATGCTTTGAAATTCTACCCAGCGTCTCTTTTAACTCATGCCATTAACTTTTATAAAATTATTACTGAAGAACAGCTTAAAAAAAGTAATGTGGCCTTTATTTGCACACTTTGAGAGGCAGTCTACCATTCTTACTGACAGGTGGCTAGGACAATCATCCTCATCGTTGAGTATACTGTATCTTATTCTACTCTGAACATGCCTAAATATAACTTGCAGCTGTTGATTCTCACTGTGCCTTTCTCTGCAGGTTACGGTGCCACCAGTACTCTGTTTTCTGTGGTGTAGTTGAGGGATACCGGTTTAGTAAGAGCAGAGTGATGTCTCAAAGTGCCCCCTGTAAGGCATTTTCTGACCTTCCTAATTTGTCCTATCATTTTGCTCTGGACCACCTCCAAGCTTTCAATGCATTAAATAAAACATATGGGCACCTGTAGTGTCAACAAGTGTTGCAGCTTCAGGCTTTGCTGGGCTTCTGACTTGGCATTATCAGTCACAGGCGACAGTGACTTCTGCAGTGGTCACCAATGAGGTTCCTGCTCTTGGCAGATCATCCTTCCTCCCTGGCTGCATAGGAGCCAGCTATCACAAACCCACTGGTTATCTGGGGGTGTCTTTGAATACAGCAGGCAATACAAAAAGCTTCTGTGAGTCCTGCTCCAGAGTAGCACCCTCTGGGAGTGGTGGGACTGGTATTGACACCAAGCTTGGAGCTCACCTTCCTGAGTCCTAGGTGGTTTCCCCCTCTGGGCGTGACTCAGCCCACCTGTTCAGTGGCGTGGAGCCACGCAGTTGGCTTGACTCCACAGTGTGGTGTGGCAGGTGCACAGACAGAAGACAATTGTTGGAACTAAAAATATTTATTTGCCACACATCAAAATGAGAAGGAAATGATACAAGCAAAAACTGCTTCTGCCAGCAGTTACATTCTGCCCATGGCCACTCTTACATGTTCCCACAGGTCATGCAACCGATAGGGATTTGTGGATCAACAGCATTGAGACAGCGTGGTGGTCTGGTGCTTGAGGAGACTCCACTGGCATTACTGAGCATCTTGGTTGAGTATGTATGGCTGGCCAGGTGACTTGTGTTGATCTGAAGGACTCCACTTTAGATACTGAGCTTGCCATTTGCAAATTTTATCAACTCTATTTTTTACAACTGTATCTCCTGCACTTGTAATATTGCAAATATTAAACAGCACAGGTCTTGCAGAGAGGCACACGCTTTCAGCAGTGATTGCTGCTTCTTTTTGGACAATGAATTTTTGCCATTTGTCAGCTGGTAATTAATCCATATAATGCAAATTATGATGTATACATACACTATTATTTTTTCTTCAGAATTTACACATTTCTTGGTTTGTTAAATCTGCACCAGTGCTTTTATCAACCACATATAATATTTTGACAAAGAATGAAGTCAGTTTCTCACGACTTTTTTTTTTTTTTTTTAAACATACTAAATTATTAATGTAATTTCCATTGTTGAGGCCTTTTCTAGCTAACTTGTAATAACTTCACACCCTCTTACCTATGATTATTACTATGGAACGATCTAACAGTCATTGGTGCCATCTCGCTTTCTCTCTGTGAACACTGGCACAACATGCTCTTCTAAGACCTTGGGATTTCTGCAGTATGTCAGGATTTTTAAATACCTAACTCCACTAGGCCAGGTTCCTCCTCAGCCAAACCTTTTATGACTCTGAGATATAAATTCTATTAGCTACTGACCTGAAAATACTTACACATTAGAGATGCATTTAAAACCTTAGTTTGCAAATAGATTAGGAAGTTACCATCTTCATGTAGTATGAATACACAATTCTGTTTCTTTCTGTATACAAACATATATCTTTCCTGTATCAAAAAGCCTCCATCAGGAATCTTCTCTATCAACAGTTTTATCTATATCTGCCCAGTATGAGTGTAGGCTGTTGTTAGCATTTCTTGGTTTTCAGTGTATTTTGAAAAAACTCCTTCCAAGTGCCATTAGGACTTGCAGCAATCCAGTTTTTCCAGATTATGTTGAACACTCCTTATCACCTTGTATGCTTCATAAATTCTCACTTTTATTGTGTGCCATATATCTCCTTTCCATCCACGCCTTCCTTCTGCTCTTTTTTCCCCTGTTGGTTATATACAAGATTTCTAAGTGTTACCTTTAAATTCCCTGTTAGGCAGGAAAAGTGTTTAATCATGTCTATCTTTTTCACAACTACAGAACCACAGATCTTCATCTTGTGAACTTCTAGCAGTGAAATTTCTATTAAAAATTTTATTGTATCTTCCTCCTGGAGAGATGTATTGTTCTGATTGTGTAATTTGCGATAAGTTTAACCCATAACTTCCTTTGTTTGAGGCCTTACCATTTCGAAGTACCAATTTTGCATACATATTTGCCCAACTTCACAGTTAAAACTCACACATACCTAAGTATCTTGAACACCTGCCTCATAGGCATTAACCAAAGGTACCTATATACATCTACAGATCCATACCTGTATACACGTGTAAATGCTGCATACCTATTTACATCACATACACATACATACATATATACAGTCATACAAACACATATACAATTTTCCCTGAAACTGGAGAAGAGGCATTTCTAAAAATGGATGCATGTTGCCTGTAATGCAGCATCCCAGCAAAGAGCTGAGGCTATCGATGTTGCCCTCCCAGGATGAAGACACGTTTTCCTGTGAGTCCACCTCTGAACAGTTGGTCACTCAGCTCCTCCTCCAAGGGCAGCCCTAACCCTCCCACGCCAACCAATAGCTCTGTTAATATTTGGACAGGGCTAGGTCTCCTGAGCAGGATGTGTCAAGAGGTGGGAGACAAAGGACTGCAGGTGGGTGACACAAGGGTTTCCTCTATTCTGAAGCCCTTAGAAGTTGCTCAGACTTTCGTTCAGCTGAAAAGGAGAGAGAAAAAAAAAGTAGTAAGATGCAGGAAGACCAAAGCAGTGCAAAACATCACCTCATGCTGCCTTCCACCAGAAATGAGTCTCCAGCTCATCTGCTCCCCATTTCTCCCTCCCAGATCCTGGGATATCCTAACCTCTACCTCTCCTGAGTGGGTGTGCAGGGGAGTGGAGGATGGTCCTTGCTGCATCTCGCCCATGAGGGAAGTGGCTCAGCATTTTAAACTCCTACCTGCTCTTCTCTTGAGCACATTGAAGAGGACGACGATGAAAATGATAGTAGCAATGAAACCCCCCACCAGTCCTTCCGATCCCGTTTGCTCTGCAGAGGAAGAGGAGGATCAGTGACATTAGGTTGGCTGGAGTGGCTGAACAGCCAGTGAGCTGCCACAGTTAAATGCGCTCCCCCAGCAACTGACCATGTGCATGCTCTTGTCAGGCACACAGATGCGACACGACACACGTGACCTAAAGCCACACAGACCCAGGGCCAGTTAAACTGGCTGGACTGGTGTGTCATAACTTGTTAAACTGCAGTGTTGCTTGCTTTTCCCTGCTGGGTCAGGAGGACACACAGGAGCAATCTCCCATCAGCAGGGAAAGTGAGAACCCAACAGCTCCAATGGGGAGAAGGAGAAGGACCTTTTGCTACAGTTCTCAAGCAGCACTGGTCTCTAGCTGAACATCAGGTTCAGCTGGGTGTCTATCTCCTTGGGACATGGCTGTTTTCTTGTGCCTGTCCAGTGAGGTCCAGCCCACATGATACAGACTTTTGCTCTGTTGCTCCACTTTTGGTCATAAAATCTCTTTTCCCCTGAAGGAAATGAGATACTTCCTCCCCCAAAGCTTCAGGGAGTGAAATAAAAGCTGAGAAAGTGAAAGGGAAAGGGAAAAGGAGGATAGATATGAGTGGACACCGGAGGAAAGCATGGAGAAACAGGCAGATGTAGTGTGACTCAGAGGTTTTGATCCTTGTGATGGGTAGAGAAGGTGGAAGGAGGCCTGGGCAGGATGAAGAAGTTGTCCCTTGGCCCCTGACACCTACCTGGTGCCTTAAGATGGGCACTCACAGAGATGGGCTCTGCCAGGGTCATGTGTGACACATGGCAGCTGTAGGTGGCTGGTGCCTGCGCTGTGGCTGAGCTGATGCTGAGGTAGGAGGTGATGCTGTAGGTGCCATCTCGGCTTTGCCGGTGGCTGGAGAAACGTGCGTTTGAGAGAGGGATTTCCATGTCATCCTCAGGAGTCTTCTGTGTCCAGCTCACCGAGACATCCAGGGGGTAATAGCCAGCAATGTTGCAGGTCAGAGTGGTCGTCACACCTCTCTCGAATGACACCACTTCTGGAACAAGACGAACTCTTGGAGGCTCTGGAGGAGATAAAGAGGGAATTGACTTATTGCCAGCGGGGTACAAAAGCCCCTGCCCCCAAGGGAGAGTAGACAAGCTGCCTGTGACAATGAGCGTTGGAAGCAATGGGATAAGGGCGCAGGGCAAGGTTTCATTGCCTGGGGACATGGGATTCCTGTTAGCCCCAGCCATTTCCCTTCCTCACCAGCCACATGCAACTGGATGATATGCTGTGCCTGGTGTAGTAGAGTGGACACCAAACAGATGTACGTCCCTTCGTCTCCCACGCTCACTCCTTGCAGGCTAAGCGATGCGTCTCCACTCCCCAGAAGCTCTGCCACATCCACATGGACTTTTGGCTGGACTGCTGGGCCTGTGCTCCCCACCTGGTACTGGAAAAGGCTACGACCGCTGCCTCGGTGCTGCCTCCTCCACTCCAGGGAGAAGAATGAGGAGCTGGGAGCCAAGGCAAAGTGGCAGTCGAGGGTGACTGAGCTGCCAAGATGCGTGTACAAGGAAGTGTTGCGTGATGATGATTGAAATTCAACTAGAAACAGAAAGAAGAGCACAGGCAAGCAGAGAGTTAAACAGATGTGGTTAAAGAAGGCACCCTCAAGTAGGAAGGGCTGGTGGTGGACTCCCCACCTGGGGAAGGAGGAGGTACAGGCACCCTATGTGATGCCCCAGCTACCATGTGGACTGAAGAGCTGGAGGAAACCAGCCCGACAGGGTTAGCAGGGCAGGGAGACAGGGGGACACCAAGTGCATGCCATGGTCTTGAAGGTGCTTGTCATCCTCAGGGGCTGGGGCATGGGAAACCTTGAGAGGAGGCAAGGAAGGGGCAATACGCATGACCCCTTTTTCCCTTAGCACCAAATCCCAGCAGCCCTCAGGTCCTGGTGAGAGGTGGGGCATGGGACTCTTGGGGAGGTAGGTTCCCCTCCCATCATGTCACTCGGTGCTGTGGGGACACCCCGGGCCACCTCGTCACCTGTGGTCAGCACTGTCCCCTCCTTGCTCATAGGAATCCTCAGCTTTGGGTGCAGTGTTGCATCATGCTCCTCCTCCTGGCTGCTGCAGTGGGGACTTTGGAGCACCAGGGTGACACTGATCCCACTGGAGAGCTGCAAGGTGGCCATGAACCAGGAGGTACGGCAGGGTGCCTCACCAGCCTGCTGGGAGCTGTATGGGAAGATCTCGCAGTTCACCTCTGCCCCATCACATTCCGCATGCAGGAGGGACTCTGCATATGGGATGGATATCGACTGGGCTGTAGGGATAGAGAAAGAGGTTTAACCATCTGAATCCAAAAGGGAAAAGAAAGTGAAAGGTGATGAGACACATTATCTTGAAGAAGCATCACGTGCTGTCGGGGCCAGTCAGAGCCCAGAAAAGCCAGGCGGCTAGGCTTAATAGATGAAGGCCTGCGAAGAATATGAGAGGTTTGTAATGACTATCTTATATACCTCAGCCTGTTGCTGTATTTTATCTTGCCAAATTGCAGAGAGCTTACTCTGGGCAAAGAAAACTGCTAGGAAAGGAGAATAAACAGAACAGATTCCCTTTAGCTGTGTATGAGCTGTGTGTGCGTATTCCCAGTCTATGTGCATGCCCAGCAAGTTGTGTATGTGAAATGCCCAATAAAGACTTGCAATGGTTATTCAGTTTAGGCCTGAATCCAGAAAGAAAGAGGACACTGAAGCATCCCAGGTAAGGAAAGAAAGGGTGGCAAGAAGGTGGGAGTGGCTGGATATACTGGATGCGTGCTGTATCTGTGCCTTTGATCCCACCACAGGCGAAAGTGTAGGTGTAAGCACCCTAGTGATCTACACGCTTTTCATGGACATCATTTGAAATTCACTGGGTGTCAGCAATGCCTGACAGTAGACTGGCTGTAGTGTGCTTGAACTCACCCATGCCCAGTCCATCCACACCACTTGAAAGACAGCTTGGACCCAGGATAACAGATCCTGCTGTGCCTTCAGCTTCCTCTCTGAAAATGTCTCAGAGCCTTGAACAAGCTTGTACTGAAGCACATGCTCCGCAGATAAGCGCTGTAGGCAGTGATCAAGACCACAGTGAAGTACAGCCTCAGGCCTTTGCTTGACTGTGTTTGCAAAGCTATGTCCAAAGCAAAGGGAACTGAGGCTGGATTGCAGGTTGGCACCCATGGGTGAAGTAAGGAGAGCCGAGTTGCACAGAGCCAGCCTTCTGAGCAGGACTGGTCTGCTGCATGATGCTTCCTGCTAGCAAAAAACACCTGCATGGCTAAAGATGTGAATGCTCTTCAGAGGTGTAATAATACTGTAATATAGTGGAATAATTCCCAAGTTGTTTTTGAAAAAGTATTTCCCAAGAAACAAGCCATCTAGGACAGCCCCAGTAGGAACGAGGTGCCTCAACAGGGCTTTCTAACATCTTCCACAAACTTCCTTTCTTAAAGTCCAAATTGCCAAATTCAGGGAGTCACGCATGCGACTTCAGTGGCCATTCAAAAATTACACAGCTACAGTGAAGAAAGTTAACTCTATTCCAGCTAAAACCATGACAATTACATAAACTCAGTTAAAGAAAAATCTTGCAGAAGCCTGGTGTAGGTACGTGGCCAAAACGCCGGCAGCAGCTCTCCCACCCCAGCTCTCCCACTCACCTGAGGTTTCAAAGATAATGGGAGAAGAGTAGTCAGGATTTTCCTGCGGGACTTTGTACTCATTCACATCATCCAGGTTCCCGTCATCTCTGACGCTGATACCCCTCAGCACGAGGGTAGCAGGATTCTCGGAGGACGAGCCGCTGAAAGCCCGTGGCAAGCCTCTTACATCTTCCATCACGTAGGAGCAGCCCAGGGCAATATCCACGCTGCGAAACTGAGGCGCTGGTGTGGGAGCTTTCGCTGGCCCTTTAGGGAGGGAAATGATTGCTGAATACATGAACCCCACTGCAAAGGAGTGTACGCGTTTCTTGGGGATGGAGGGTAAATAACGGTGAGGCTGGAGGCTGGCTGCCGCTTTGGGGTTGCTCTCCCAGCCCTGTGCCACCCTGCCCCGGCAGCAGCAGCAGCCTTGAGGCAGACCCTAGTTTTCCCGACCTTGACTCGGAAAGGGGTGGGATAGGGGTGCGATGGGAGGGGCTGCTCACCCGCCTGCAGGGCCCGCAGGGCCCCGCACAGCACCAGGGCCCCGCACAGCACCAGGGCCCCGGCCATCCTGCCCCGCACCGCAGCCGCCCCCCGGCCGCCCCCAAGCCCTGGAATCCGCACGGGTGCCGGGCCCGGGCCCGGGCGCCGCCAGCAGCAGCAGGAGCGGCAGCGGCAGCAGGAGGAGGAGGCCGTTTGTTTCATTTTCACTCTCGCAAAGCACAAGGGAAAAAAAAAAAACCCAACCCTTAAACCCGTTAACTCTTGCTTTACCGAACGCAGGAGGCAGCAGGGAAGCGGGGCGCGATCAGCTGGGATTGAGGAGCATCCCCAAAACCGCGGCTGGGCTGCTTTTGCAGTGTCCCTCTTTAAATCAATATTGTATCAGCCTTTCCCACCGCGCTTCTTCGTGCAAGGTCACCTCCAGCCCTGCCGAGCAGCCTCTGAAAGCAGCCATATCTTTGCAGCTTGCTTTTTTAGACGACTTTAGCTTTGTGAAAGACTTGGATGTTGAAGCAGGTTTGTTTATTTTTCTTTTCTTTTCCTCCTGCAAAACCTTCTTCAGCTGCATAGAAGCTGGTTTGCTCTGCAGCAGCATGATCTACCCCTCCAAGCCCGGCAGCATGTGGTGCCACTGCCAGCCCTGACTTTGTGGGAAAAACATCACGGGAAGAAAATTAAGCCATGAGAGAGGAGTTCTGAGTATTTTAACTACTGCTTTTCCCCGTCTTTCAGACACACACAGAGAAAATGGCTGCTTCTCTGCTGTTCAGTTCCTCTCTTCACAGTGGTGAAGCCCTGCAGTAACACAACTTATCCTTGCTGTGGCCTGCTATAATTATGTATGCACACCTGCAGAAAACCATGATAACCCCCAGCCCTAGCTCTTCCAGTACAACTTAAAGGCACCTAGCCCAAGAAGCACCTTGCACTGGCCAGATACAGCTTCTTGATACAGACTTACTCCTTGCATCCCAATCCTATCCTCATTCACCACTTCAATCCTACTTGGAAAAGCCTCACAAGGAATATCAATTCTTCTTGTTGAAGTTAGGCTTATGAGCCCTGAACTGTCAGATGTGGCCAGCTGCTCTGACTAGCTCTCCCACTGCCTCACCAGGGTAACATCACACACCTACCAGCACACCCTGTGAGTCCCTGCATACCCCTTCAATCTGAGATGCACTCATCTCTGCTCCCCTGGCCCTATGTGTTATTACCTGGCATTATCTGTGCTCTCAGAGGGCACCCACATATTCCCATCAGCCAGTGAAAAAGAGCACAAGCATCTGTGCAACTCCTTCACCTTAGGCAAATGCAACAAAGCTCTCTACTCAGGCAAGGCTCTTTTCTCTGGTTTGTTTTTATACCTGCTCCAGTGGAGCCAAAACTGCATTTCAGCAGATTTACCCATTAGCTGTTTATGCAGAGGAGCTGGGGGAGGTCTGCAGCCTGTGCTGTGGCTGTGAAATGAGTTGCGGGTTACTGCCTGCAGAGAGGCTCCAACATGGCAGTTGTGATAGACTTTGTTTTGCAGAGCAGTAAGCCGCTCTTGACTGTTCTCTGTATCAAATCCCTCCAGGTGCGTGCTAAAGCTGAGACTCTCTTCCATGCTGCAGAGCTGCAATCCATTGCATGCTGGATCAGCCTGGCTAAAAGGAACAGCTCTGGTAAATAGTTGTGCAATTTACCAAGCTAGCTAGTAAATATAACTTTACTGTGCAGCTATCAGGTTCAAGAGAGCTATTCAGTGATGCTGCAACTGCTGGGAGAGGGCTATGTATCTGTTTTCCTATGCAGGGAGATGAAAACCAGTTAAATAACTATGTGATGACAGATAAGGAGGTATCGGTAGGCAGAGGCCTAGACAACAAGGGGAAAGAATATACTAATTGTGATGAGAGGAGCAGCAGCAGACAATACTGGTAGCCAAAGGGCTACCTATCCCAGCTAAGGGAAGCAGGTGAGACCGGGGGGTGCACAATGCCTGTGTACTGCAGTGAATCTCAGGTGATACTGTGGAATCAAAGAAGTGGTGGTCAGAGGAGACCTCTGGAGGTCTCTGATCCAACCTCTGGCTCAATCAGGTCACCATGATTTCATCCGACCAAGTCTGGAAACCCTCCAAGGGTGGAAATACTGCCACCTTTCTGGGTATCTGTTCCAGTGCTGCATTACCTTTCCGGTAAAAAAGTCATTCCTGAAGTTCAGCCTGAGCCTACCAAACTTCAACTTGTTGTCATTGCTCCTTGTTATATCAGCTGCTATTAATGAGAAGACTTTGGCTCCATTGTCTTTGTAACTACCTTCTGGATATTGGTAGGGAAAAAATACGAGCAACTAATAAGGAGTGTAAACTAGCTATCATGCAAGTAATAGAAATATGGTAG
Organism: Phalacrocorax aristotelis; assembly: GCF_949628215.1. NCBI lineage: Eukaryota > Metazoa > Chordata > Aves > Suliformes > Phalacrocoracidae > Phalacrocorax > Phalacrocorax aristotelis. The sequence goes on along the minus strand of NC_134276.1, from coordinate 132,327,878 downwards.
AATAACAGTCATCCCTGGTATTAAAATATTCTGCTGTTCAGGACTGATAGCAAGATAAATATAGTGCATTAGCATCACATGAATGGTTTAACAGGTTGTTTAGATAAAACTCAGAAAGTTAAAAGAGGCTTTTCTCTGGTGCAGCTCAGAGTCAGCTGTGAACTGCTCAAGTTCATAAACTAATATGGGCGAAAGCTAATATTAAAAGAGACAAATCACATGCTGCCATGGGAAAACTGACTTCAGAGTTATGGACCAGAGAACAATCTCTTATGATCATAACAGGCCTTAGGCCTATAATTCTTGATATGACACATGACAAATTCCTTCACAAAACCATCACTGGACCTACAAAGAGTCGTTAGTTGTAAATAGCAATTAAGTCACAGAGCAGGTGATCATCAAAAATAAGTTTGGAGCATGTGATCATAATTTCCTTACATATAAATTAAGTGGGAAGCTAAATAAGAATAGGCCTGTGCTGTATATGCAGGTTTTGTTTAAAAAGAGATTAAAACCCAAGGAATTAAGAAGACTCTTTAATGTGGCCTGTAGTGGTAAGGAAACTGGATGTGAAAGATGCCCAGAATTTCTGAGAGTGGCTGTGGAACTTGCACCCTAAGTAAAGAAGCAAAAACCACTCTGTAACTACCTGGATGAATAGCCACAAGGTGAAGAGTAAGGAGAGAGAATGGCAAAGAAAAGCCTTCTTCAAATGTTTGTAGGCATAATGTAACGCCAATCTGGAAAATGGATTTTTAAAAGAAGAGAAAGTTTTTCAATCAGTAAATAACTGAACCAGGAAGGAGAAAGTGGCTATGCAAAAAGGATGGGGTCAAAAATAAAGATAATTGTTAACATTAGATACATATAAAATAAATATAAATAATGAATACAAATAATAGTCTTCAACCAGGAAAATTATAGTGAAGAATGGAGCAGAGGAAAAGGAGCATAATGAGTATGAGTGTACAGGAACTACCACATCTGATTTGAAAGCAAAGCAAACATTAATGTGATGAAACTAAGAAAACAAGATAAGACTTGGATTTTGCAGGATTTTTTTAAACCAGAATAATTTTTATTCTTAAGAAAGCAACAAGGAGTTACAGAGTTTTGCAAAATAACAAACACGTCTCAGCTGAATTTCACCTTATCTGTGCTCATACAGTTTTGGGAGTTAGAGACCTGGCAAGTAATTTCTCCATCCAGCCTGGACTTATGGTGCATGTCCCGTATGGTACGGTATGGTACCCTCTCACCCCTTAAGAATTACCATCTGCTCCATGTTACTGTATAACACTGATGGGGAACTTCCAGCTTCTTCCTCAAGAAGAAGCCTTTATCTAGAAAGTCTGTTGTTGGCAGCAAATGATGAGCATACAGGAACATCAAAATTTGTGACTCTCTGGTTTTACCATGGCCTCTCAGCTTCAACAATCCGCTGGCTGAATACTCTAACCCAGAAAAGAGGTTGTGCCACAGAGTGAGGCCCACTGTTTAAATCATGATTCAAAACAGAGTCTGCATTTCACTGAGTTCACCAGGCTCATCTAAATATCTTACTTTGTCAGTAGAAATCAAATAAACTAAACTAAAGTCTCCATTCCCCTTATGTCTCTGCTCTCCTAAACATTGCTTCTACTCTCCTAGCATCTGAACCGTTTCCTCCTAAAACATTTGCAGCTGTATCACCTCTTCCACATCCCATTTCCTTTCATTGGTGTGCCCTTTTACTGTTCTTCACTTGCCTCTCCCCATGACACCTACAATCAGGCATTCTCTATCCAAACCCATCACCATTCCTGTTTCCTATCTTTCTGCTCTCTTGTTCCAAGCTCTTTTGCCCTGCTCTGACCTCTCTGATTTCCACGACGCCATCATTCCTGCTCCTGTTCTTCCAACAAGAGGGAACACTGCAAAACACATCAGCCTGGAGTGTGTGGAGTATTGCTCTTGCCCTACACAAGACATGTGGGCAGCACAAATGGGATCAAAGCCATGAAAGTCTGGAGTGTGTAATCTGGACCGAGAGCAACCTCAGTTGCTGGACTTGGGTCCCCTTTTCCAGTTCAGACCCCAGCACAGCAAAACACCTGTTTTGAAAAACACCGAATGCCCAGTTTCTCCTAATCAAATCCCTCAAGCTGAAATTTAGGAAGAGTTTTAACTATCCATTGATCAAGTTACGAGCTTAAACTAAGAGCCTAAGGACTGGCTGAACCCAAACTGAAGCCTCTCGCCTTTTAACTAAGATGGTGTTGTTCTCACCAGGATGAATAAGGCAGGCAAATTTGGTTCTTTGAAGCTCTGCAAAGCTTCTGCTGACTCTGCTAGTGAGCAGGATCATCAACATTGAGCTAGCTTGGCATACATCCTGTGATTAATTAAACTGCATCTGACACCAGCCCACAGCTCTCCACAAGTGTTAAATGCAAGATAAAGTAAGAAGTGGTTACCAGATGGCATTTGCCAGGTGGTTACACACCAGCGTAAGAGTGATTTCCAGTTCCCTGTACAGCTTTCCAAATTTGCAGTTTACAGAAGTATACATATATATTGATAGGAGCGAATTTGTCTGTTTCTCTGTCTATGAATTAACAGCCTGTGTCTCTCCAGCATACCCTATAGCGGTACCAGAAGGAAAGTGATCCAGGCTCCTAGATGTATGTACACCCTGGCTGATCCCAAGAGGCAGAAGCTGCAACATTCTGATCTTGGACCTGCACCCTGAACCACCACATTTGCAAAGATTGCATCCTCCCTGTAGTCTGATTCTGGCACCTGCACAGGGAAGAAGCAGGATCAGTGGTAGTAAGGCTGGAACTGAAGTCATGCGATCTCCAGGAGCAGGGAGATAAAAGAATAAAATCCTTTGGCATCAACAGGAGGCCAGAAGCGGAAAAGCAGTGGTGCCAGTGACACTGGCACTAAACGTAAAATGAGCCAAATTCATACCTAACACAAGCCACAATTTCAGGGCAGCTACACCAGTTTACAGCAGCTAAGTGGCTAATCAGGTGAGAGATGGTTCAGAGGTTGAACTAACTTTTTCATGGTCTCTTATACCAGCCTTGAACACTGACTTAACTCTGAGACCCTATCATTTAAGGTTTTTTTTTTTTCCCCTTGCCAAATTGTCCATAATTTTAAGTGGCTCCATTTTTACGTACCCAGCATAGGTACTGGCACCCAATTTTTAGACATGCATTTGCAGCTACTGTGGTCTGCAGCTATGGTTGGATGTTCGGCATCTTTCAAAATCAGGTACATGATATGCGAAGGATGAGGCCCTGATGTAGAGGCCAGTCTAGGAAGTCTGGCTGTATATTCTCACCTCAGTCAACTTCCCTGGGTAAAACAGAGTGATAATATTGGGCGACCTATGTTATGTGGGATGTTCTGAGGACAGGTGAGTTTTTGTAAGCAACTTTAAAGGATGGCCAGTTTGGTTTTGCGCAGGGGCTTAAGCCACAGGATGAAGGATCAGAGCACCCAGCTTTAACTGCTTCTGGCCCACCTTAGGTTCCCTGTGTTCAGTCTCTTCTGCATAAAACTGGGATGCTACTTGTCATGTTTTCCACAGGATACATGCACAGACAAGTTTATTCTCATGTGTAAAGCATTATGAGACTTCCCAGAAAGGAACCCTGGGGACAGAAAACAGAATAGCATTAAAAAATAAATAAATCTGTAACTGCTGCTACTCCTGCCCCTGGGACCAGTCCACTTCCCCCACAGCTCAGACAATATGCTCCTGAGGATATGTGTCTGGAGAAGAAAAACATCCTCGTATGGCTATAAATCTCACAGGGACCACTTAAGTTGCAAACGTAGAACAAGGATGAGCTGCACTCAGCATGTTTTCCATCACCATGCAATTCATGCCTTTGATTACCAAGAGCTCAGCTCAGGTTCATCAGTGACCTTTACCAGTAGGAGAGGGCTCCTTCTTGCATAGGCTGCCTCACCCCAGATCTGCATCAAGACCAGGGTTGGCAAGCACGGTGTGTGTCCATCCACCAGGGCCAGTTTTCATCTGGCCAGCCCAGGCGAGGAGAGCAGTGGCCCAGGCCAGCAGATGGCCCAGCTCCCAGCCAGGTCCTCCTGCCTGAGGCAGTGAGACGAAAGCCAGACCTCATGTCCTGAGATCGCTAAAAGAAAAGGGGTGTGAGCTGGCGCCACTGTGGCTGTGGCTGTGCAGCGGAAGTAAGCTGTTGAATCCGTTGACGGCCATTTCAGAGGAATCCTACCCACCACCACAGCCATGGCATTTCTAATGAGCGCCTCTGCAATGGGTATAAATAATGTCATAAGACAGACGCTTTTGGTGACATGCATGGTTTCTTTCATCTGTTGCCCCCGCAAGCACGTTCTGTGTTTAAATTAGTGTACTTATTAAAAAATCAGCTAAACCCTAATCACTCTTCTGCTCTGGAAAAAAAGAAGATGATTCTTATACTCTAGCCCATTTAACTGAAGCAAACATTATTCGTACTGTTACTGAATCGGTTGGTGAATGCCTTTTCTTTTACAGAAAAAAATAAATTATTTCTTTGACAAATTGCTTACAGTTGCTTACTATCACAATTTGCAATTTAAAATTGCAAAACTGAGTAGGTAAGGCATTCTAAGAATGTCCTAAAATATTTTTGATGGCTTTAATGGATGTGTACATAAACCAGAAAAAGTTATTAACCAAAAAATATAAAAAGTCAGTTGAACCCCTAAAACGTTTTGCTATTTAATTATTTCTAACAAAGAGCAAGTTTGTTTGCTTTGGTTTGGTTTGAATGTTCCCATAAGCTCAGCCTTAGGCTTGCACTCAAATGCTAACTAGGCACGCTTGCCTGAATCAGGGACCTGAATGATGGTCTATGACTGTGCAGTGCATTCCTGAGTCCTAATTAATTCACTTGATTTTGGGGGCTCCTTTTCTTTTGCCCACATCTCAGGACAGGTTAGCAGTCCCTAGGTCTGCCAGGCAGGAGGGCATTTGACTGTGCTCCCAGAACTTGGCTTTCCAGCCAAAACTAAGGTGTTTCAGACCTAGTCGAGCTAGGTATGTTAACTGCTCTTGCTTCTCTGAGGGACATAGTACAGGAGCAGCAGCCTACCTTCAAGGTTGCGAAGATGCTGTTTCAAACTAGATCCTTATTACTTTCTCCAGGATGCTGTATTAAGCAAGGAACAGAAACTTAAACAGAAAGCAAATGATGTCATGAGCAGTAGATGAAGTTTTACAATTAAATTAATGCAGAGGAAAAAAAAAAGATGCAGGATGTCCCAAATGCAGCTGGGGAGAAGCCAGTTTTGCCTGTCCAAAGGGGAGCTGGAAGCAACAATCTTTACACCCAAATTTCCAAATCTTCTTTTCAAGGGCCCTGAAAGGAGTGTGCCAGAGGGGAAGCAGGTTGTTCAGACTCTGTGCTTGAAAGTAGAAACCAAAGTCTTTTGAGTCTGCTCACGAAACTCGCACATGCCTGTCAGCAGCACGGGGTCCGTCTTGTGCTCCACTTGGTAGAAGGGACAGTTCTTCAGGTGCTCTGACATGCATGTGACATCGTTGCGCTGCCATTTGTTAACTCTGGAGAACAGGCTGCTGAACTGCCAGATCTAGTACAGGGACAGGGAGAGAAATTGGGGAGAGAACACAAGAGTGTCAGTAAAAATAGAAGAGGATTTTAAAAATCTATGTACGCTATAGCGGGTGTGCATTACTTGTACTGGACAGGCTAGTGAACATCTGATTGTGCAGGGCTGGCATGACAAGTAAAAATGGGGTCTGTATTGTTATGTACCTTGTACTTGCTGGTTTTGCTGCTTTAGTCATCACCTGCCATTTTTAACAGGAAAGTGTCCTTCTACAGCTTTTGTACCAATCCAGTGCGGGACTCAAGGAAATCCAGAACACCTGACCACCGCACCTTTAGAGAAAACTCCATTGCATGTCTGGTGTGATCCAAGATGTTTGTAACTGCATCCAAGATGTTTATAAAGCAGGGTGACTACAGCATGCTTGTGTGATACGTATCTCAAAGGAACCTGAGTTCATAAAGACCTTCCAAAGCATCTATCGGCAACATCAAAGTAATGAACATTACAACACTGTTGTTATTTACCACACCCCAGAACAAGCCTGGGAAATCTAAGCTTAAAGTTATTCCTAGAGGAGATACAAGCTTGTACAAAATAGAAATGTGCAGTTAAAATTTTCTGATCCTGTTTGCAGTGATGCCATGTACCATTCAGTCATAGACTGGCGTGTAGTGATAAGACTGTGGTTAAGTCACCTTAATATTTTCTGTACACCATTAAATCAAATTAATTTTTAAAGTCCTAGTAGATTTCTGCCTAAAAATGTTTCTTCCTGTGGAAGAAGGACAGTGTGTGGGTGTGCTATGCTTAAGATTATCTGACCCTGTCCTAGTCCTAAGTAATCATAGCTATTATACACAGTAGTCAAGAAATTCAGGCTAATTACAAATGGAATGTTTTCAAGCAGAGTCAGTGCATTGGAAACAAGACTCCGGTGCAGTCAATACAGCGAGCTACCATGAAAAGGGTTAGGCAGTCCTTAAATTCAATGCTGTTGGCTTGAAATTGCTCTACAATAATGGAAGTTAATTGCTATACAATTGCTGAGCCAGAAATTCTTCCTTTTACTGAAGGAAACCACATCCTCCAGTAAATTATTTCAGTGGCTAATTCCTGTTTTGGATCAGGCTAATTCAACTTGCAGCCACAAAACTTTGTTACACAGAGTTTGAATTCACTATGCTTCACGTTTTCTCTTAATAAAGAATACTTTCTCTTAACAAAAAGTCATAACCTGCTAAGCTTCCATTTGATAAGAATCAATAGGTGGAGATCTTCAGGGGTGTGCCTGAAAGCCAGGTCCTTAGATAATTTCTGGGAGTCTTCCCTGGATCTCTAAATTATTTTTTCCTAGATCTTGTCTGCCTGGTCAAGCTGGAGTCTCTCATGTTATTCTTTCAAGCAGTTTTATGTTAGAGAAGCTGCAAGGCTATCAACTAGAAAAAAACCTGTAATAACTATTGTTCAACTAGGACTTAGACTGAGCTATGTTTACATATTTCTTTCAGGCTACATAAACAGCCAATAGGGTGGTAATTTTCCAGCCCAAACAGTGGGAGACCAGCTTTGCGGAAGAAGGGCTCTTATCCCCATGCTGCTCCCTCAGGTGCTCACGAACCAGCGAGTCAGACACTCATGGCAATCCTCTGAACTACTAATCAGGAAAGCCCTTGGGGGTTGATGCAAACACCTGAGCTCCTTTCACAGCCACGTCTCCTTATTCTTTTCCTTTCTGGTGTTCTAAAGCATGTTTTAATTTTGACATACCCTCGCTCAGCTTGTAAAGAACAAAAAAAAAGGTATGAACTTCAAGTTCTTAAAAAATCCCTGTGTAACCTTTAAATATCAGGAATTCTCAGTTCCCAGTGCCTAAAAACAGTGCACACGCAAACAGATTACCCAAGACAAGCCTGGGTGAGGACTTTCAGCTAGTCAGATGATGCCTATTTACACCTTCCTACCTTTGCTCATTTTACTCATTTTATAGCCCTGACCCCTGACAATTGTGGTGCAAATTACAACCTCATGAACCTTCCCCACATCTGCATGCTTATATGCAGCATCCCCTGTTATGCTTGTGTTTTATTTGGAGAGAATCCATGGCTGTCTTTTTCCCAGTGTCACAGTCACTTGCCTTTTTGCGAGCTTTCCATGAAGTACTGCCATGGGAATATCTTTTTTTCTCCCAGACCAGCAGGACCATTCCCCTCTCTTGAAGAAGAGTGGCACAGATGTCTCTCATCAGCACTGACACTTGCGATAGCTGAGATAAACTGAAACTGTCCAGGAATCCTGCAATATACTTGAGCACTTCTACTGGGAGGCTGCTCAGTGAGTCCTTATTTCTCCCTTGATTAGCCACTGTGGAATTGCACTTCCCTGATTCAGCAAGGAGGGTGTCCACCTCTGGCTTAATAGCAAATGTCTTGAGAGGCTTGCTGTATATAACCTTGGCCTTAAGTCCATCAGGGCGGAAATGATTTTGAACAAAGGTACATCCCAAGTAGGCCAGTGGGCAGCGATGCTGGAACCATCCGTCCAGACATGACTGGATATCAGCATGCACATTCTTGAAGTGGGATGGGAACTCATCTCTCCTGAAGAAATGACTGCAAGTGAATGTGAAAGCTGAACTGCTTTTGTTGTGTCTTCTGGTTACACATTCAGTATAGAGCTCCACGTGGAGTTCTGGTGGGCTTTCTTCATCTAGAATATCTGCTAGAACAGCATTGGAGGAGAAGGGCTCCAGAGGAAAGCTGTATGTCTGTGTTGCAAAATCCACAAAGAGTCCATCAATACCCCTTGCTTCAGAGATCTCATGGCCTTTCAGCTCTTTTTCCAGTGCACACAGCAGTGTGGCTTTAACTATATTTGCCTTAGGTAGTTCTTCTAGGCTTATTCCCAGTTCTGAGGTATCCACTGACTTGTCTGAAGTTGGCATCTTGTGGCCCAGTGCATCTCCTAATCGTGCTCTTTTGCCACAATAACTAACTGGCACTTTGAAGGTGTAGACAGTCTTCACCTCCTGAGCTTCCAGGTTCCCATAGACAAAGTCTTTTTCTTTGGGAGTGCAAGCAGCTAGCTGGCCAAAGCGGATGAGCATTCCCCCATGATGTACCAGATACATGTTGTAATCACCTACACCAACTTCCTTCTTCAGCCTCTCCAGGACCCCTTCTTGCCAGGGAGCCAGTCCTGTCATTTCTGTATTCCGTGTTATTTGTTCAGGCTTTTGGTCCTTTGCCTCTTCTGCACCATTAGGTACTTCCTTTGCCTTCTCTGTGGAGCTGGCAGCATGAGGCGCTGATGCTGTTTTCTTGGAAGCCTCCTCTGTCTTTTGTTCTCTGCTGGCTGCTGAGCTTGCTACCTTGCAAGCCAGGAGCTCTTTGCTGAAAATGTTCTCCCAGGTTTTGTAACTCCCCAGATCCATTCCCTCTTTGTCCTTTGCCAAATCTTCACGCTCATGTTGGCTGAGCTCGGACAATTGGTCATTGCCCTCTTGGGAATCACAGGCTGCTCCTCCTACAGCACCTTCTTCCCCACCTATGGCTTCATCCATTAGCTCTTCCACTTCATCCTTTTTCCTCCACTCTGGAAACAAGGTGGCTATTTTCAAAGTCCTGAAAAGTATCTTCTGGTCTCTGAGTGCCAAGGCTGTGTCCAGACACTCTTCATTCAAGGTCTCCTTCATAATATTCTTGTGGAGGGTTGTGTCTGAATCCACATTTGGCCAGCGATTCCACTCCATCGAGCAGCAGACAACACTGGCTGGACAGACCTGGAGGTGCTTTGCCAGCTTAAAGCGGGCCATCGAAAAAGGGCAGCCATAGGCTGAATTGAGGCAGGAGACCTGCTCTAAGGGACAGAGCAATTGGTGTTCCTCCTCTTTGCACATGTGGAAGGTGGCCCCGCAGTGAAAGCGGCAGCTGATCACCATGCAGGAGATGGAGGGCTCAACTGGTGCGCGGCAGTGCCGGTTGAAACATCTCTCACAGTGCCTGTGCTGCCCAGGGGGAGCTTTCTGAGCCCGGTGCTGCGTGTAGCAAAGACAAGAAGACAAAAGTTATTGACTGAAGGAGCAAGGATGGCCACAGACCCTCCGCGCCCGTGCTTGGTTTCTACACGTTAGGTGCTCAACATGCACTTCTAGTGGGAATAAGGCTGTGGGCAAATGACTACCAGCTCCATACAGTCATGTATCAGTACCGATCCCTGTGGTACAGTGTGGCCTGATAGCAGCACAGATATAGATAAGATCCTTGCTTGTTAGCCCAGCAGAGGCAGCCAGAGTTTGGGAGCAAGCTGTTTTCTGTCTCGATATTCACACTGTGTCTATCTCTACCAAGCTGCTGAAATCAAGACTACCAGAGGAACACTGAGGGCACTTCCCACTTCCTCAATGCTGTTTGAGTAGGAAAGATGATGTTTCTTTTTCCTCTCTAGGAAAATTAGCTGGTCATTTGGCCTACGTGTCTTGTCATCTCCCCCATAAAGACATGAATGTTGCACAAATGAACATCCCTTTGCTTTACACCAGCAAGGTTGAGAGTGAGAATTATCTTCATGATCCCAGTTCCCAGTGTGGAAACCAGCCTGGGTAAAGGAAAATTTGCCTGGCCTACTTTACTCTGCCTTCCCGATTTACCCTTACACTCCTAGATGATGCCTGCATGTTGTGGAACAGATACTGTGGGGGACTTTCCTTCAGGCAGGTTATTTGCTACATCTACTTTCAGGTGTCAAAACCTGGAATAAGGGGATGCCTTGGTCTGCATTTTGGAGAGAATCTCCAGAGTGCAGTGGAGACTTGTTGCAAGGCTATACCCACCCTAGTTAAATAAGTTTTCTTTTACTTTTTTTTACAAACTGCCTTTCACCTTTCTTCCCCTTGCTGTCACCAGTGAATGCTGAGTAGATAGGAAGGAGGAGAAGAGGGCAGGTATGGTTTATCTCGTGCTCCGCTCAGCACCACGGTGTGCAGTTAGGGCAGAAGGGGAAAGACAAAGGTCTAACCTCATCAGAGCTTTTCCTTTCCTGTGGTAGTGCAGGGGAAAAGTCAGCCTGAGCATGCCTTTTACAGGGTATATCTTAGAGAAAGAATCAATTTTTCTCCCTTTGGGATTTGTTTTAGAGCATGATCCTACAAAAACCAGCTACCACTGCTCTACTTTTTCAGCTCACCCAACGTACTTGTGACAACTCAGTGTGAAACACTACCTGGAACTGAATAGGTGATCCTGAGCTTATAATATTTTAGATACATTTTATAAGGGTGTTAGTGACATCAGAAGAGGCCAGAAAATAGAGAAGGACGTCCCAGGCAACAAGTAATAAACAATACCATTCTCTGTTTCATAAATTCAGCTGCCACCAGGCAGCAGCATGAATTTATCATTTTGCAACTGACAGACTGGATTAAAAGAACAAGTTGAAGTTGCCAAACCAAATGTTTCGGAATTTTCAACCAGCTTTATTATATAAACAGGTTAATTTTTTTCTTAAGGAAGAGTGCATTTCTGTTCTCACACTTCCATATTAATGCGGTTTCAAAATATATATAATTTTTTCCTCTCCTTCCCTTAAAAACCTTTGATATAAAAATGACATACAATTTTCCTGAGGTCTAACAACAAAAAGCAGAAGAACAAGAACATGATGTATGAAGATCCTTCTGTACCACTACCAGATTACTAGCTTTGTGTCACAATGGACCATTGGCTTTGGTTTCATGATTGTTTTTTGTTCTTTCCCAGTAAGTCAATTAAATCCGTTTAATGTAAAAGTAATGCATTTATGAGGCCTGCTTCCAAAAGTCCTCAGTTCCCCTTGCTCATAATATTTCTACCCTTGAATAATTCCTGAAAATAGCTGTTAATCCTTCCTGAAATGGGAAAACAGAAGCCCAGAGTCCGACAGCAAGTAAATGGAGATGGTGATTAGCATGAGGCATGCCTTCTATTGTAAAAAACCTAAGAACATAAGAAATTACATTCTGGGTCAGACCAGTGGTCCACCCAGCCCAGCGGTCTTCTTCAGTAATGTCTGTAAGAGATGCTGTTTGGGGGAACATGTAGGATTTCCTGTGGTCCTTTCCCCTCACACACAGTTGTTGGATTAGAGAACTAGAGGCTGCTCAGTCACTGCTTGAAGCTCCTTCCCTGGATACCTTCAACTGGTATCAGTAACTTGGCCCAAAGAAGAGCTGCTGCAAGTAGAAAAGTCCCAGCTTCTGACTTTCTGCTCCTTCGTTTAGGGGCTGCATTCCAGTTTGGTTCAGTTTACTGAGAATCTTTGTGGAAGGGAAAAAGCTAAAGATAAGAAGGAACTGGAGTTCTCTTTCCAAACAGGACCCAGGGCACTTTTTTTTTGTGAAAATGAGAAAAAGATTTTTGACAAGTCTTTCCACCACATTTCCTATGCAGTAGGAACTACCATAGATCCAGCAGACTCTCATTTGGCTCTGGGGTAAAAATAGACGTTGCTGGTAAAATAATTTAGACTTCAGTTTTTTTCTAAGGTTAAAAAAAATACAGTAGTGTCATGTACCTAGATCTGAGTGCTTTTGCAACCCCAGGCTTAAGTGACCTAGCCTTGAGGAGAGCTGTGCCCTAGAGGAAGAAGGTTTAGGCTCAAGGGGAAGAGTTGCTACATGAAGCTGTTTCCCCTCTCCTTCCTGACGGTACTGTCTTAACTTCTCATCTTTTGCACTTTCACACCCCTACAACGGAAGTTCATGAACAATGCTGGAGAAGGAAAGATGTCTGGGAAAGGCAATGCCTGTGGGTTCCTGCAGCCACTAAAGACCACACACTCATGTTTGAATTTGATGTGCATTAATTGCTCGACACATCTTTGTTCCATCCTTTGCAATTTCCAATGCTGACCAATACCTGTTTAGACCTCCTAATGAATCAACCCCATTCCGCCTCGCTCCTGCAGAGTAAAGGATTACATCCTTGGTGGTCCCTTTACCCAGGGACAAACTTACACTCTGAGGTATAAGGCTCAGGTACCTTCACCTTTGTTTGCGTGGAAAGAGCTGGAGACAACAATGCAGAAAAATATTATTTCGTGACTACCCATTATAACATTCCCTGCCTTGTCTCGGGAAGCATTGGCTTCTGCACAGGGGTGACACCAGGGTGCTGGCCAGGGTGGCCCCAGCCTCATCCAGCCCTTAAATACATATGGTTTAGGGTGGCATCTCTCCTGCTGTTTAGTTACATCTACTTTTACGTGGCCCAGAGAAGCAGGAGATACAGATGGATTTATTCCACATTGGCAGCATCCTTGCTGCTCTCATTCTTGTAACATTTTGCTGCAAATATAATCTCTAAAAATAGTCCCAGCTATGACTTGCATAAGGTCAGAGGAAGGCTGGGTACATTACACTGCAATAAAAACATGAACGCGTGAACAATACTTTCCACTGCAAAAGTAACTCTTGGAGAGAAATAACTGATAAATAAAAATACATCAGAAGAACAGACCTTATGGTTCTCCAAACACAGAAAGGGCTGATTGCAAAGTTTCTGGAGAGGAGCTTGCTTTCATACTGCCGTGTGAAATGAACCCCATCAAAATCATGTGTAGAAAAAGAAAATACATGCTTTGATTATGAAAAGTGACCATATCAGATCATTCAGATCCAGAATGAGTCTTCATCATTATTCAGGTATTTTCAGTTGAGTTTACCTCATCTCTAACTTGTATATGCTGTTCTTTACAGACAAATTATTTCTGTGCCTCTCTTCTCATTGTCAAGTCTGTGAAGCTAGAGGACAGGAAGAAGAGAATGAGATTTTTTCTGATATTTACTAGGGTTTGAATGCTTCTTCTATTCTGACATGCTGGTAATCAGGAGCTCTGTATTTTAACTGATGATCTAGTTAGCTCTGTGGTTTAGTTGATGGTATGATTGTCAGTCCACAAACTGCAACTTTCAAAACCCTGAGCAGAAAGTTACAAATTCTTGACTCAGTAACTTTGATACACGACATCCAGAGGCAGGTGACACACAGATATGTCAGGTGATAAAACATTTCTCTAAATCTGTACACTTCCTGTTTCCCTGCAACTTGCAAAATTTCCTATGAGCTGGGTTAGAAAAAAAATCAAAAATGCTTACTTGAATCATGTTCAAGCTACTGTGGAAAGAAAGGATGCAAATTACAGTCTGTCCAGTTTGGTAAATCTTTATTTTTAGACCATCATGACAGCAAATCAAGTAAGGTTTAAAAATACACAGCTGCTATTTTAACTGCAGATATGTCTGTGTCTGGAGCAGATCTGTTCAGTGACAATAATTTACAGTTTATAAACCAATTACAAATTATTTTCAGTAAACATATATTTAACTCAGTTGAAGTCAATGAGCCAAAACAATACAACTATTTTCTTATTTGGTATTAGCTATATGTGACTGATCATATGACAAACTAAGGTTATACATCATATCTGAGCTCTTCAACAGAATCAAGGGTTGCCTCCCATTTCAAAGAACCATCAAAAAGGGCCACCAGAACCCCCAGATAATTACCTTAAAGAGTGCCTCTGAGATGAGATTGCAAACACAAAACACTCTTTCTACGATTTACAACATGATAAGGAGCTCTTAAAAAAATCTCAGGAAAGTTTGCATGCAAATGCTGGAGCCAAGAATGTTGAAGTTGTATATAATATTACAACAGAAAAATATTTTCAAGGAATGTGAATGGTTTTGGTGATGTGTATAGGGCAGATAGGAGATATTCTCTATTTCTTTTAATCCTTGTTACCTAATATATGATGTTTATCTCATTTTTGTCATAATACTTAAATCCTGAGGTGAATACAGAATTATTAATTTCCTTACAGGGTTTTTCAATATATTCACTATTTTAGTATCTGAGGGGGTTCACAACCAATAATGAATTTATCTTTGCAGTACTAGAGGTGCACTTGAGGTTAAAAGATACTATTACTTCTATTTGGCAGATGTAGAATTAAAGTATAGAAAGATGAAAATAAATAGAATTAAATATAATATTTTATGTAAACAAACAAACAAATAAAAAACACGCCAAGAATGGAGATGTTAGGTTCTAATGTTTTGCTTGCATGGCTCCTGCACAAACACCCTGGCAGAGCCAGCTGTACATTTTCCAGGAGACCATGTAAGTCTCCTTAAACTAGAGATTTTCTTCTCTTTTCATGCAGCGCTCTTCCTCAATCACTACATACGTAACAAAGTCAGCAAGAAATCAGGCTTGGGTCTCCTTTTGCTGTATTTAATATAGATAGATATATTTGTTTCTTGGAGCTGAGGAAGAAAACACTATGCCATTGGAAACTGTACTGTACTGCATTGTACATGAATCTTGGGAGCCTAACGTCCTGTCCTTCACTACAAAAAAGCAAACCCCAAAATGCTACCACCTGGTATCACAGTGGCCCCTAACTAAGTCAAGCCCCACATCTCCACACCCACAGCAGGGACAGCTACAGCTGGAGTGACCGCCTTGGTGTTAGGCATAGCTGGTCACTCTCCTTCGTGGCACACCTGCTCTGCAATTGCTGTTCAGACTGATCTTGGATATACGTGTTGCCAGCCAAGCTTTAAATGAGCCAGGCAGTTAATATGGTACAGCCCAGGGTAGGTGGAAAGGGAGAATGAAAGGTATAGATGAAATCTTCATCAATAGCACTAATAAATTTCTAGCAAGCATGGGCAAGACACAGTTTATTTGAGGCTCAGATCTTTAACAAATCCACAGGGGTTTTATAGGGATACTTAGATTCCAGGACAATCCTTCTGGTGAACCTCAAATCCCCAAGTATAAGACATGCAGATTTTCTGTGAGACAACTGACCTGTTAGATAAGCCCAAAGATGGAAGGTGGAGGCTGTGACAGTTAGGGAGCTACTCCCTGTGTTTTCTAGCTGGGGATCAGCTGTTTGAACCTGTGGTGTTTTATGGCAATAACCACTGGTTCAGAGTTAGTGAACAGGTTGGAATTCCTTTATACTGAAAAAAAAAAAATGCTTTAAAATGACGGGGACGGAGTAGGTCCACAGTACAGTGCATCAGTCAGGCACATTCCTTGCTTTCCTTTCAGAACACATATGCTGCTCAGCTTCCCACAGCAGCACATCAGCTTCTCTTGAGCTCCTAAACCTGGCATGCAGGACCGTGGAGCTCAAGAGAAGCTGTTGCACCATTAGGCCTCCCCCTTGCCTGGTCAATCTGTGCTGCATGCACACAGAAAAGAGGCACTGAAACTTGCTAGTGCACTTTCTGCCCAGCTGGTGCTGTTATGGGCAGAGTAGGGGTCAGTTCAGAGCAGTGAGGCACGGGCAACACCGGGCACTGCTGGTAGAACCCCATACTGCACTACTCCCTGTGAGACCCAGATCAGCAATATTTCTTGCTCCTCCCTACCTGGCACAACGTAGCCATAGCTCACCTGACACAAACCCACCCCAAAATTCCAGGTGCTGAAGTGGTCCCCTGGGCTGGCAGTATGGTGCAGGGCTGCCCAGCAGCAGGGTCTTGTGCTGGGCATGGTGGGGAGTTGGGTGGGAGACAGGCAGAAGGAGGAGGCTGTGGCATGGAGCTGCTCTGCTGTTCCTCATGCATGAGAGGGGTGCCTGTGCTGTCCTTGGTAGGGACACAGTCAGGCTCACTTTGCACTGGTAACTGGGAAATGGGCTTGGGTTTGGTTTGAGTTCAGCAAGTGCTTTAAAATAACAGATTCTAGTTTAGCTGCAGTTTGAAGAAAAAAAAGAATTGTCCAAACTGTGAGGTTTTTTTCCTTTGGGTTCAGGTTCTATTTTATGCCCCGGTAACAACCTCATTAACATACTTTTCTGAAGACTTCTTGAGATAATCAAGTGAAGTGTTTTAAGCAAAATAAAAGAAACATAGCCCAAGGCAGATGCCCCACGTAGAGAATTTCAGAGCTACTGGTCAAGGTCTAAGTCATAAAAACATTCCTGAATAAAAATTACTAAGCAGCCACAACTCTAAATGGTACAGTAGTACTTATAACATGTAACACTTGTGTTTCTTACTTCATCATCTTATCATTCAGTCTGGCCTACAAACATAGAGTTTGCAGTCTGAATCTGCAAAACTCACCAGATTTTAAGTCTTAACATTTTTGCCAGAAGATTGCTTTTGCCTCTCCTCTGACCCTTACTGTATCTCCTTGTCTTATTTCTCTCAGAGTTTGTTGACAATTACAGAAATTGAATTTCTGATTTATCATCTGTCCTGCTACTGAAGCTCCCATCTTAAAATCAGCTTCTTAGTTTTTTAAAACCCCAGATACAGTGCTGCAAAACTGTGGCTAATCCACTGCATATATTATGTAGGTTTTTTTTTTTTCAGAGTAGCATGTCACTGAAGTGTTCACAGTTACCAGCTGCCTCTGTTTTAGGGTATCATTTAAGACACCTTGTGTCTGATTATTCTACTTCATCTTAATTACTAAGGCTGTTTTGAAGACATCTTGATTTTCATAGCTCGATACAGTAACCACTGCATTGCATAAGGTTTGACCAATAAAGACTCCGACTCTATTTACAAAGCCTTACCTTAATCATAGAGTCCCTGCGTGTGTACCAAACACTTGCTCTCCTGGTTGTGCTCAGCTGGGTTGAAGTGAGGTGGGTAAGGGAGAGCTGCAAGCAAAGAAAGAGGAGAGAATGGGAGGACACCGAGCAAGCCCAGGCAGAAACATCAAGTAGTTTTGGGATGATAAAAATAAAACCCGTGCATGTGACTGTGTGGCTCAGTTTACAGAGCAGTCTCTTCCACTGTATTTGTTAACACTGTCACTTCTGGAGTGATACTTCAGAGAGGATGTGAGAGGCAGAACTACTAATACTCTGTGCCCACTGCATGAGAGGAAAGCTGAAAACCCTTCCCAGAGCCCTCTGTTAGCTCGTTGTCGCTCTCTGATGCAGGTTTGCCCTTTACAACTTAACTCCTCTTGGTGCCCACACCAGTTTGTGGTTTCTGCTGTTGGAATTGTTGCCGTGCCCCTGGCTCCCATCGTCACCAACTCTAGCAGCTGGTGCAGACAGCGATGGCAGCTTTCCAATCTGTCTGAGCAGGGGTGGGCAGAAAGCGAGCAGGAATGGCCCAGAGCTAAGCAGCTGGGCAGATCTCCCTGCCTGCCTCGCAGGGACGCCTCAGGAGACTCCCCAGCTCCAGCCCCTCCACTGCACAGCGAAAGGGTCCCACCAGCCACTGGGAGGATGCCTCAAGTGTTCGGCTCCCAGTGTCACCCTTCCTCAGCCAGACCTGAGGAAGCAAAGGAGAGCAGTTAAGTTTTACTGTCAGCGGGGACCCATTAAAAGAATTGCATGGTGAGTTTTATGAGTTTCAGGGTGAGCATTTCATACTCATGGTGAGTACAGATACATGGGTCCTACTACATGTCAGTGAAGTTCGGGGTGCAGGTGCTGCTTCTCCCTGGTGGGTGCTCACTCCATCTGGCTGCAAAGACACCTCTTGTGATCCTGCTGCCCTATGCGACCACTTTTCACCACCTCAGAAACACAGAACAACATCTTTTGGCTGTAGCGGTGGTGGCTCTAAGATCATAAGTCACGATGAACTTGCTGTTTTGCCTTGTCTTTCTCTTTCCCTGCCTGTGAGTCCCCAGTGACTCTCATCGTTTGAAACAGTGCAGACAACTGTGTTTTCATTTTTAGGGCTGAACAAAATGTCAGTAGGTGACAACCAGGGCTTGCTGGTGCCAATTGTAATTTAGTAGTACTAAATATGGTTAGTAGTCTGGCTCCATGGCCTTTTTTAGAAAGGGCTGTATTATCGTGATACCATTTTCTGTCATCCCATTGCACTGGGGAAAACAGGGGCCAGTGGTAATATGGCTACACCCGAATTTCACCCAGTCACAACATGACTGCTGATCTGTTTACCCTGTCCACTTCCACCGCTCACCCCCCTCTCCCCCCCCCCCCCCCCCCCCCCGTTCAGGTAATTCTTCAGCCTTCAATGTTGTCATTGTCTTTTTAGACTGTGTTTAAAAACATGCTGTTTGCGTGCCTCATTTTCATATGGAGTAAAAAATTATCAAAATTCTGTCTTACTGGTTTAGGAGTAAACTCTCTCCAGCTAAATTAACCCAGATTACTAAAATACTTAGGGCTTCCAAAGTAGCTGTTGTCAGAAATGAAGCTACATTCTGTCTTAATTTTACCAGCACCAGAAGTCAGCCTGCTTTTAGATCTCCAAGTTTCCAGACAGTCTGAACTTTGGTGGTGCTTTTTACTGCTTCCATGTGTTGTTCAGCAATCATGTAGACCCAAACAGCCTGCCCTGGGCAGCCTTGTGTAACAAAAGCCCCCTGAGTTTTGCAAATCCTTGCCTCCAGGTGGTGGCTGTACTACAAAAAGGGATCACCTGTGGTGGCCTTTTAGGGCAGGGTATCACAAGACATACAGGATGAACATAAGTTCACCATCCCTGAAGACATGTACATGGTGGAGAGGAGGGAGCAGAAGACCAAAGGCACCAGGAAACAGGAATTAATCCTTGTACCTGCAGCACAACATTGTATTAGCTCAGCTGCACCTGAAACTAGACTCAGCAAAAGAGAATTTACAGATCTCTGCTGCCACCCTTACCTGTGCTAATTTGATTCAAGATATCTCAGGAACGCCAACTAATACTGTAATCAGACCTCCTGCTGCAGTATAGATGTGCTTACTGGTAGGGCGTGAGGAATGTCAAATCTCTGAAAGAATTGTTATTTATTTTTTGATGCAAATGCTTTGGGAGAAAGCTGTTGCCTGTCTGCTTTAATCTGTCATCTCAATTCTGTGAGCAGAAATACTGTGCTAGATAGAAGCCCTATGAAATATACCTATTTATAGGTATATGATATCATATATGTATACATATGATATGTATACAAATATACATGTCTCTTGACACAGGAAAATTGGGCCAGACATGGTAGCCTGAGAGAGGCGAGGCTGCTGCAGCTCCACGTCTTCAGCCCCAACCAGTAGCCAGGCTGAGCTTGTATTCCCAGTAAGCACATACACACAAACACAGATATATACCACACATATACATATATACACAACAGGCCCCACAGAGCAAACTCCACACGAACACAGGCAGTGCCAGCGGCCTCATCCCACCCCTCTCCCTGGCTATGGAGGTGTGCTGCTGAGCATATATACATATATATATACACACACACATATGTATGTGTGTACAGTATGGCTCCCTTCAGCAGCTGGGCTCAGGCAGCCTGCCCAGTAGCTGCTCCTCGGTCCCAGTCTCTCCAGCCCCTGTGTTGCCCCAGTAGCCAGCTTCCCCCATCGTGCTCTGGCCCCCCAGGGACCTACTGCCTCTTCGGCAGCCACTGGGACTCCCCCAGCCCCCCAACTCCTCCCTTGCAAAACCCTCCCGGCCCTCAGGCCCTCTCGCCGGCTGCATCCTCGGTGCCCCTCACACACTCGTCCATGCCCACGGGCGCACAGGCCCCAAGTTCCAGCCCAGCCGCTGGCTGCCAGACTCCCCACCACACCCCCTGCATGTGGCAATGAGAGTCCCTCACCCAGGGCAAAGTGTGAACGGAGTTTAATGAGAAGACGGGACGGGCTGTGCTGATCAGGCACATGGCACAGCCAGACAAACCGTAACAAACTATTTACACGCCACCGGCCCTTCTTATTGCCATATTCTTCTGCTTTCCCGCACTTGTTCTTCCACAAATCACCTAGATCCCTCCTTTTCCTGCCTTTGGTTCCTTCCCTAAACGTCCCCTAAATGAGCCTTGTGCGATCCCCAAATGCTCCTCCCCTGCATCCCCTCGTGTGTCCCACACCCCTGAACACAGCGACCCCCCAAACCCTAAAGGTGCGCTGGGGCTGAGGCTCCCCTGGACAGACCTGGGAGGGGCCCCAATAGGGTGTCCCTTCCTCTGAGTCCTTAATTTGGGTTCCCACCCACCATCGTGCCCCTGTGCTCCTCAAGGCGTGTAGAGATGGGCCTTTGGTGGGCTGGTGGCTCCTGATGTGGGCCTGGGAGCAGCCCGGCAGGGTGCTGTTTGGCCTCCCCCTGCTGCCATCATCTCCTTTGTCGGCATGCAGACGAGCTTTTGTCATGCAGCCTAATGTACATATCTACCTCAACATATATGGTGGCTGACTAGCAGCGATTGTGTCTTTTCATGCTAACTATACGGCCAGTGACCACCGCTGCATCTACCGCTGCTGCTCCGGTGTGTTTGGTCTCACTGCCATACGACTGCCCGTGAAACTGCGAAATGGCTTCGCTCTTCACCCGTGCCCCTCAGCGTGTGCAGAAGACAGAAGCGCTTCATTGCAGTGACGTGGTTTACAGTGACACCGAGGCCACCGCCCCTAGCTGACCTGCGTCGCATTAATTAAAGCGGAAATATCAGCTCGTTAGGTTACCGCGGGGAAAAGCCCCTGTGGGGGTGGGGTGGTTTCCTTGTGCCTTTTGCCGCTGCCTGTCACGAAGCTCCCTTGGGGCAGCGTTGACAGGCGGCAGGTTACGGTCCCCGCTGCTACTCCGCCATTGGCAGCTGCCGCACCACCGCCGCCGCGCTCCGCATGCCAGCGCCCACCCGCCACCGCCTCCCTCTCCGCGACTGCAACCCACCCGCCTGCCTGCCCCTCAAGCCGCCGCCGCCGCCGCCCCTCAGGCGGGGAGGCGGTGCCTCCCCCCCCACCCCTCGACCCTCTCGGCGGCGGTACCGCCCGCTGCACTACAACTCCCGGCATGCACCGCGGCTGCCCCGGCCGGGAGCCGTGCGCCCCGTTCTGCGGCTGCGCGGGGCGCGCGCTGCCTGCCGGGAGCCGTAGTCCTCCCTAGAGCGGCGGCCCGCCGGTATCGCCGGCCTGAGGAGGGCGCCGCTATCGCTGCTGATTCTGCGCGAGGGGCGGTTACTGCTGCCGCCACCGGCTGGGCCCGCCGAAACGGCTCTTCCTCCCAGAGGGCGCCGCGGTGAGGCCGGAATCGACGCGGCTTGGTGGGCGCGTGCGCAGTGCCGTGGCCAGCCAACGCTGGGCAGGCAGGGAGGGAGGGAGCGGCGCTCGCGCGCCTTGGGCCCGAGAGGAGACAGCGCCGGGCCGGGCCGGGCGGCTCCGGCAGCAGGTACGGAGCGAGGGAGGGAGCGCCGCCGTCCGCCCCGCCGGGAGCGGGGGGAGCCCTGGGTCTCGGGTCCGCGCCGAGCCGAGCCGGCGGAGGGTGGGGGGGATAACGGCAGCCGGGCGGCTAGTGGGGCCGGGCCGGGTCAGGCGCGGGAAGAGGGTAGGGTCCCCGCGGTGTGTGTGTGTGGTGCCTCGTCCCGGGCTGCGGGAGGCCTGGGCTGGGGGTGCCGCTGGCTGCGGGAGCCCCCGGCCTATACGCGTGCAACAGGCGGGGGCCGCGCGGGCGGGGCGGGGCCGGGCCAGCGCGGCGGGAGCGGCGCGCGTGGGCCAGGGCTGGTCGCCTCCCGCCCGCCTGGGTAGAGCTGTCGGGCTGCGCCCGGCGGCGGGAGGAGGGGTGGGGCTTTCGGGAAACGGGAAGGCGCCGGGCCGGGCCGGTGCTGCCACGGCAACCCCGGTGGGGCCGGTGGCGGGGCGGCGGGGCCTGCGGTGGCGGACTCCGCGCCGCTGAAGCGCCGTGATCTGGGTCTAGGAACCGGCGGGGTGGCTGCGGGGAGTCGGGCAAGCCCGTGCCGCAAGGGCGGGACCGGCCGTGTCGTTCTCCGGCGGGATGGGGCGTGAGGAGCGGCGGCGCCGAGTCTCCCGGGGAGGGGAAGGGAAACTTTCTCCTGGGTCTTCCAAGCCTGTTCGGTTTGTTTTTTCTTCCTGGTGATCTTAGTTGATCTTACAAAAGCTACACCTTCTCCCTCCCTGTAGAGCTCGTAGCCTCGCGTTATCCTAGCTACATTACCTGTACGTGAATGAAGGGTTTGTGCTCTCTCTGTGGCTGTAGTTGCCGTTTCCAGTTGTCATGCCTCCGGAGACCTTATAACCAGTAGCAACTCGTCCCATTCATAATCTTTAAATTTGTATCACTCGTGCAGGAATACATGTAATCATGATTTCAATATTTGCCTCTTGAGGGCGTTTCATGAAAACTGAAACTCTAGGCTGAAAAGATAGGTCATGAGCTGTGAAAGACTGGGCTGCTGTTTCTGCAGAATTCCCAAATGGTGCTGGATGGCTGTGTTTAATAGTCTCTTTATCCATTATTCAAGCTGCCGTTTCTCTGGATTTTTTTGTTTGCTGCTGTATTTTCTGCTCTGACCACTTGATGTTAACAAAAGACTTAATGAAGTTGGGATATGTCTATGGGCTATCCAGAAATAGGATTGCAACTTTATTTCTAGAAACTAGGTTTTTTAAGAGCTATTTTTTGTATACCTTTGGCAATTAATAGTTTGAGTAGAACAGTTAATAGAACACTGTAAATTAGTAGTTTGAAACTAACCTTTGGTGTATCTGTCCTTGTTTTTATTGTAACTTCATTATGTTGATCTCCCTGTAACTTTACCACATGCACTGACATGAGAACTAGCTCGTTCAAAACAAGTTTGTTTCTGCTTGAACTGTGGTTGCACCTTTTAATTACCCTTTAGACATACCCATAGGCACAGGGAAAATGAGTAGCTTGAGGCATGGTAACATCAGATGACATGTGAGGTAGAGGTTTTTCTCAGAACGGGTTCCTTTGTCATAATCTTTCAGACAGATGCAGTGGTGCTTCACTTCCAAGAAACGTGGCTGTTTTGGGGGCTTGGGATCCCCTGCCGCCGCAAAATTCTAAACAGAGTCTCTGTTGCATCCCATCTCTTATTCTAACACTGTACCTGCATGTTTACCTTTTGCTGTCAGTATGCCATCCCTTTTTTTTTTTTTTTGTGTTACATTCTCTGTGTTGATGTCTAGGGAGCTGGCTTGCTTACGTGGACCTGTATATTCAGCTGAGTGCTGGATCCTGGAAAAGTCGCAGTTTAGCCTATTTAGAAAGGGAAAGGCAGCAAAGCCCATGTCAGCAGCACTGACCAAAGACACTATGAGAAGTAAAAGTGCTACAGTCAGACATTGTAGCAGTTTGTGAAAGGGTCTTTATAGGGACTTAAGTGTAAATGTTTATTTAACCAGATTGTTTGACAGGCTTATTTCAACTTCAGTGTTTCAATACAGTGCACCTTCCCTCCCCCTCTTCTGTTGAATAAACTGAAGTGAACAGAATGTATGTTTTGCTTTAGACTGTCCTGTATCAGACAGGTTTGCTTTGATATCTTTCTATTTGTCTCTCCACAAGATTGTGGAATTTTTCTTCTCTACTGTTTTACAAGTCCTGGAAGGGAGCAAATGGGGGGCTTAATGTATATCCTTAAGAACACAAAATGAGACTGTACCTTTAAGAAGTTGCTATGTTGGAAGACAACTTTGGCAAGAGGTGAGAGGTTAATGGACATAAAACAGTGCCCTCCAGAAAAAATGGAAATCAAGTCTATGTGAAAAAAGCATAAAATATAGCAGATAAAAAAGAAGAAAAAAAAGTTATGTGGATTAGGGTTACGGGGTTTAATGTAAATTGGAAGCATAAGGGGAAACAGAAGAGCATCAGCAAATAGCTAAATTTAATGGGTTTGTTTAAATACTTCTGAAGGCCAAAGGGAATACGAGTGTGAGGGAGCCTATTAGGCTATGAACAAGTTAAGAGAAATAAAAGATGTTAAAGGAGTTACTCACTTGATGAAATGTTGTGAGTGGCTGAAATACCTAAACAGGAGCTTCTGGAATGATGTAATGGACAAACAGCAAGCTAGAAAGACCAGACCACCTCTTTTTTTCAGAGAACAAGAGTGGAAGCTGAACTACTATGAAAATTATCTGGCTTCTAATTAAGGGGCTAAAGCCTAAAAGAAGTAATTGTTTAAGTAATATAATAATATGAATGAAAAAAATGCTAATGTAAATTGCAGAGATAAGGGGCAGTGATATGATAGCAAGTCAGGTTTTTTCTGCTCTGAAAAAAAAATCGACCCTTAGTCTACTACAGTTTTGAAGTCTCAAGCAAGTAACGGATTAAACTGCTTTATGTTATTTCTAAGAATGAATGTGGGATTTTCAAGGTACAGAATGCCAGCAATAGGATGCAAGGCCCATAGAAATACCAGTACTTTTAAATTATTTTGAAGACGGTAGAGGAACTCTAGAAAAACAGCACAGGTAAGTTTAAGCGAAACACTCAGTGAAAACCCTGCTAAATATAAAATCTGTAGAACAGTAGGACTGGAAATTATATTATGCTACCTTATGAATGTCTTGAACTACATTAAATGTTTTGCAGGCTTAATAATTCATTCTGAGGATAAAGAGTAGAGGTAGTCTAAGGCAGGTGACAGACAGTAAATTTCTTTTTACCAGAATTGTTTTAAAAAGCATGTTAGGAGGAGGATGGTATGAAAAAGTAGTAGGAGGTAATGGTAGATTGGACATTGCATTGTCACTTCTGTTGATCCATTCATGTAAGACAGGAGCAAATGGAGTTCAGTGACATAGAAGAAATTTTAAACTGGGATGAAGTGAATACTTCTTGAAACATAATTAATGCTTAGTGTCATAAGGAGGCAGAAGCTAAAAGCATTAGAATTGAAAGAACTACTACTGTGTTCCTGGATGTATATAGAGAGTAATAGACTCTGAGTTTTAAGAGTGTGCCATAAGACTTAAGATTTAGCTAGTCACCAGCTGCTGAAAGCTTCCTTATGATCTAGAGTAATTATTTTCTTTTTCTATTTTTATTTGGTAGTTCAGTCTGCTTGCCAGGCTCAGCAGGAGGGTTCATATGTTCTGTTTGAAACTAACCAGTTTGACACACACAGATCTTTGTTTTGTTTGATTTTATGTTACAATCTGGGCATAAAATTGAGATTATGTATGTGAGATGCTGATTTTAGAAATAAATATCCTGTGCTTAACATCCTGAATATATTTATCTCCAAACAAGGCATTGTAAGTCTACCAAATCTAGTGCTGAGGCTATACTTTAAAGCAAATTAACATGTTGATATATGAAAATGTCATTTTGGACAACAAGCCACCTTTTGGTGGCACACAGACCACAACTTAACTTTAAGTAAAGTCAGATGATAATGTTGTGATTAGTATTAGATTGTTGTCATGTGGGTTTTTTTTGGCTGAAGCAGGATGAGATTGCCTCTTAAAAGATGCAGAACTCCTTCATATAGCTTCCATGTAATCACCTCTTTAACTGCCTATGTGTTCTTGGTTTACCTTTTTTTGTATTGAGAAATTATCAGAAAGGAAAAGAGGTGTCTCTGTGAACGTGCCGTGTGTTGGATTTGAGAGCTTTTGGTACCAGGATAACGGGGTGTAAACGGGACGAGGGAGGCAGAGTGTTATCCAGCTTTAAATTCCCTGTGGGTTTTGGCTTGATGCAGCTGATACCTCAGTATTATGTGACTCTCTTGGTTGCTGATGTCCAAAGCTAGTATGAAATCAGAATTTTGACTTGCTGTTTATTTTGTGCTCTTGCACACACATTTTCCATAATGCTGAGTCACAGCAACCAATAAATATGTGGAAGGCAAATTTGTCCTCAGGGGAAACATGAAGTAGGTTTGGTTTCAGTGCCTTCTGATATTTACGACCCCAAACAAAAGTTGCTTGAAACTACAAAGTCAACTTAATTAGTTTATTTTTAACCTAATTTGTTTTAAAGTGTCTGGGATTTCTGACTTCCATGATATGAAATTCTGCAAGGTGCACTCTTGTTCTCTTGTAAAAAATGTTTAGGGCACGTTAGGATGATACCACCCCCCCCACCCCCCCTGACAGATGATGACTGTCAAATGATAGAGATGACTGTTGTTTATCAAACAGTCTGGTTTTTAGATATGAGCTTACAGAAAATATGTTGTGGGTCAGCTTGTTCTGTAAGCACAGGGAGGATGTGCTGTAATCTTAGCCAAAATAAAAATAAATCTCTGCTTTAAAAGAAAAACATTACATTTTATTTTGGCACACAGGAATAATCACTTCTATTATTTTGTGTAGATGGGCATGTTAATTTGAGGTTATTTTTTTTAATATTAGTACAATCCTGTGTTGGTGAAAAGTTTAATTCCCCATCACTAGCTGCTTTGTTTTATGACTTGTGGGAACTTTCTGGTTTCAGGTTGATTGTGGACTGTGGGGTTATAGAAATCAGGGTGAGGTTTTTTTTCATTTAAACAGATATATTGTACTGCAATGACCTTGAATGCAATAAAGGAATTTTGTGTTTGCAACTCAGCTCAGAAAGGCTTAGTTAACAAATTTGAAGATGTTTTCCTTTTAAGTTGACATGGCTTTGAGAGTCAGGTTTTTTTGCCTTCTTGCTGAAGCTTTCTAGAACTTTGAAAGCTGTATCTGCTGCCTCGTTAAGTCAAAATGGACCTTTAAAAACAATGGAATGCAAAACACCCTGGAAATACCTTCATGATAATAAGTGTATAGTCCACTGCTCGATATACTGTGTATAATCTTTTATTGATATATATATATTCAGCCACCCCCTGTAATAAACCTTTTAAATGTATTACTTCTTAATCTCTTCAGTGGTGTTTCTTAAGGATTATACTTTTTTTAACTTTCAAAAATTCACTTAAGTGCCCAGTTGTGTGGCTGTCAGTGCACTTAACTACTAATACACGTTGATGTGTCCGATCAGTTTCTGAGACAGCATCAAGTGTCAAATAATTCTGTTAGTGGTTTTTTTTTTTGCTGCAACAAGAAATTTGCTTCCTTGCTTTTTGTTTTGTTTTTTTTTTTTTCTTTGTGTTTTTTAGTGTAAAAAAGGATGATGAGGGGCCTGGCAAGCTGGTGGTGGCCTGATTTTAGGCATGTTCCTTAAAAAACCCTACTTTTTGTAAGCACAGATGATCTTAGTGTTATCTGGGGGTATACTCAATTGACCCTTCAAGATTAGTCATTTTGCAGAAATAACTTTGATGTGGTGGCTGTTTATTTTTATTTTAACCATCTTTTCAGCCCTCTTTTTATTTTCTGGAAGATGATGTTTCAACAATGTGACCTCTTTACAAACTTGACATCAGGTGTCCTCAATATTGTCCAGACAATGCAGTCTGTTTTCTCCTTTTTCTTGTTTGCTTTTGAGAACCATCAATATTGAGGTTTTAAATTTGTCTATAATATTCTGTATTGTGCAAAATTCTATGTCTTTTCAGGCCTTGCATTAATTGTCTTAAGTTTTAAGATTGTTCTTATTTTTAAGCAAGTACCAGTCCAACGTGCCAAGTGACCTAGAACTAGAACATGCCAAATTTGCTATAGATTAGGTGGATTAGTACCTGGTTTGCTATTTCATAGGTTTATAAAGGTGCTAGAACAGAAAAAACTGTGAATTAAGGCCTACTAATGGGCATGGAAAAAAGTTAATAGGACTAGGAAGCCTGCAAAATCAGATTTGAAAGAGATGGAGATGGGCAGCAATTCCATGAAGTCCTTTTCTTCCGGTTTTTGGCAGAAAGTTCGTAAAAGTCTGAACCCTGCTTTGAGGATGTATATTCTATCCATGTTTAACTATGACTCCTATGTTACATTTGAGGCTCCTTTAATCTTCTGGCCTTTTGGGTAGCAGAATGTGGCGATTCTGTTTCTTTTCTATCGTTCTTGTGTGATGGTTGCACTAGGAGTGTGGGTGTCTGCTATTCTGCATAAACGGAAGTCTCTCATACCTGCTAGTGAATAGCACTCATGCCTGCTGCTGCACCTTTCCCAAGCCACAGAAAATGGAAGTCACTTGATCATTTTGTTTCCTTGTTAGTGCTAGGTTTTGATATATCATCAGCAAAACTTATTTTGCAGGTCTTTACAAATACTGTAACTGTTAATTTTGTAGTGCCTGTGAGACATGTTTCCCAATCCCATTTTACAGCTAGAGAAAGTTAAGCAAAGATTTTAGAAATTGGCTGTGTTGTGCTTGAACAATTAGCTTTTTGTAGCTGAGATGGTTAAATGTCCATTCCTTTAAATGTCCTGAGCTTTACAAGAATCTGAAGACATTGGAAAGTAGAAAGTAACACTCCTGTCCCTCAGGTGATATGGGTGTTTCTGCTGATAGGTGTTCCCATAGACCCCTATAATCCAGTATGCTTTGTCAAATAATTTTGCAAAAGAAGCAGATTCAGCCTCATGAAAATGTTGATCTGATTGAGCCTGTTTTTCAAGCAACAGGAGGTGGCAGTGAAGAGAGAAGTCAGTCTGCTGATTTTCCATATTTTCTTTTTTCCCCTTACAGAACACTGTCAACAGTGTAGAGACTCGGTGGATGTGTTTTCATCTCTCTAGGATGATAGCAGATGTAGGGTGTTGCCCTAGAAGTTTTTTCCAGGGAAATAGCATTAATCCCAAGTGATACTTTTATCATTCTATGCCGTATATTAGTCATGGTTTTATTAATACATTTAATTGTCTGTCACCTCCAAGAAAGCTGATAGTTTATTTCCACAAGATTTAAATAATTCTGTTAGCATCCTGAACCTGTTGCCTTAGAATTGCCAAAAAGCAAATTAGAATGACTTTTCAAAAATCTGTACTTCATGGGGGGAAAAACCCCACATTTGTAGCCAAAATGTTGGATTTGTAGGGAGTGTGTTGATGACAGTAATGGATAACCAAGTGCTGCTTTCAGGGTAGTTTTTAAAATTGGATGGGTTTCCTAGTCTCTCACTAAGAGTGTCAGAAGATGATGCATACTGTAATCAGAGCTCAGTGAATTGTTCAAACATCCATCCAGGCTGTGCTGTAGGTATTTAGCGTGTTGTCAAGAAGCATGATTGTGAGAAAACTTTAATTCTCTAGGAGGTCTAGAGTACTGTGGCAGAGCCAACAAACAAACAGTCTCCTTGGAAGTAAAGGTTTTGTAGAGTAGCTGAACCATTTCTTACCTTGAATAATTCCAGCTTCTCTCACTGTTTGGAGTTCTGTCTTGACAGAACAGTACTGTTTCCAACATGGGTTGTCCCTTCCAGGTTGACAGCACCTCTCATATCTTTTCACTGTCTGTCTGGCAGTGATCTAAAGGGGAAACAGCAGTATGATGGTACAGTAGACCTCACAAGTATGCCTCCAGTGAGTCTTTTCCTTCTGACATCTGGCTCTGTTAGGAAAAGTAGATTGGTAGTGTGTCAGATCATGGATCTTCAAGATAACTTTTTTTATCACTTAGACCATTTTTCTTCAACCTTCTTGTGGGTCTTCAAGTTCTTCCACTATATTACATTACCATTGGAAGGTAGAATTTCTTGTACAGGTCTATACTTCTGAAATATTATTTTTTTAATTCCCACCCCTAATTCCAAAGAAGGAAAGTTTGTCTCTAACAGTCTTTAATATCAGTGGTGTATTTGGTAATCTTCGGTCATCTGGGTTATATATACCCTTATGCAGGTCTTGATTTGTAAGGCCTTTATTTTTACATCTGCATACCTCTGATGTGTAGAATATCCAAGAGTATTAGTCACACGGCATTCCTTCTGGCAAAGCTCTTAAGTCTAGTGACAGTGATATCTGATTTAAGAAGGCAGGGAGTTAATTTTTGTTCCTATCTAGATGATTGCTTGGGACAAGGTAGGTCATTGCAGTAAGTGACTCTGCGTTTCCTAGTGCCTCTGAATTTGTTTGACTTGATGAACAAGTAAAAATGCATACTTTTCCCTTCTCCTTAGAAATGTGTGCTTAGAACACAGCCACATTTGGTAGTGTATTTGTCTTGATCAGCAAAATTTGGGGATCATAATTTCCTTAGGGAAATGCAGACATTCAGGAATAGATGGTGTTTTTAATTTTAGAAAAAATAATTTTTTCATGGCAGCCAAACTGAGGAGGGGAAAGTGTCATATGGGGTTTGAGTGGTGCTGCACAAAAAACCCACCCCAAAAATACACCATGAAAACTCCTCACCAGGTTGCCAGAGGTTTTTATCTGTAGACAGGAGTATCAAAAAAATATGGAAAATACTATGCTATCTTTAGGAAAGAAAGGCTGGGTAGAACATTTCCATGACAACGACCACAGATTTTCACCACTAGTAGCATTAATTTTGATAGCGCAGAAAAGATCCAGAGTTTGCTATTTTCTGTGAAGAAATTACCATGGGTGAATTTAAACTAACCACTGAAAGATTTTTATTTAAGCCACAAAAAAGCTGCTTCCAAAAAGCTGAAGATGAGTGAGGCAATTCAAAGTTGTTTTTCCTCTGTGATTAAGTCTGGGGGAAAGGCTACATCCTGAAAAATGGAAGAGGAGTTTTATAGCAAACAGTCCTTCGATGACTGTAACAACTAACATAGGATTGTTATATTTTTGGTCCTAAAAGAAAAATAATTTGTGTGCTCACACTGAATAGGTCTGAAGATGCTAGAAGTAGAGGTGGGCTAGGTAAAATCTCGGATATGGTAATTGAATTTTTCACTAGTAGTCAGGGAACCAGTAAAAGAATGATGAAGAAAAAAATTTATTTGAGGAGATATTGAGGATATTACAAAAGCTTCTTTTAGAAAATAAATTTGGAAGTAAGAGTTATACAGGTTAGATAGACAGGTATATTGAAGGGTTATGTGGCTATGTGTTGGGGTTTTGTTTATTTACTAACTGTGAGGGACTACTATGAAATAAATTATTGAACTCATTACTAGGTGAATTGATTACTTCTCAGTGGTGAAAGGAGCTTAATTCTTTCACCTTTAATAGAAGAAACTGTCTTCCCAGTCAGTTGGTGGTACGAATTTGTAGGAAGGCTTTACTCCCAGGTAAGACACCATACACTTTTTGAAACCATTTTAAGTGTACAGATTACTCAAAATAGAAGAAGGGGTTAAGTCAAAGTGAGCAGTCTTGAAAGTCAGAAATAAGCATAGCCAAAAGTTGCAGCTAAAGCTTGTAAAGGGTGTAATAAATAGAAGATAATTCTTGTAAAGCCATTAGGTAGAGGTGATGATGTAAAGTACAATAGGAGAGGGCTAATAGAGCTCTGAGAGGAAAATGAAAATTATTACCTTAAAGTCAGAAGCAAAATTCGTCGAAAGGAATTAATACACAAGTTGGGAGATAAGGGGAAACTTGGTAAAGTAGTACAATAAAGAAGAATACACTGAGGAAACTTGATGGTGATGAAGTTGAGTGATGTCATTGACATTTAGAAGCACTGGAAGGGCTACATAGAAGTAGTGAGGTGAAATTTAGTATTAAGAAATGAAGATGTTCCCTGTCAAGGATTTCTTTACATTAAGAATTTTAGGGATTGAAAGTGAGGGTGTGAAATGACCACAGGAGCTATCAAAGTCCTGAAATCTCCAAAAAAGGCAAATATAATCCTGTGAGCTTGAGAAGATGTGTTTCAGGCAAAAGTGGAGGGTTATTAATAATGTCACGGAAGGCCTGAGATCTTATCTGGGCTGTTGTGTATGCCCACATTTGTTCGTGTTCAAGGGCAGATTGACTAGAGTGGCTGCAAAGCCGTTTTCCTGTTAAGCGTGTCGTTTTAGGTCATGGTTGTTCATCTGGTGTTTGAGTTCATTTTGCTAACTCTATATCAAATGTTTTTTTCAGAATGTTCTAGAAACAAAAGAAATTTTGTACTCTGAGTATTTCTTAGCCTGAACATCTTTTTGCACTTAAAATCCAGGGCTTACCCAAATAGCTGTATGTTTAATGTACAGGTAGTAGTCACTTAAACTAAAAATAGGAAGAAAATGTTATTGCCAAGCATATTTCAGGAAGCATGAACACTTTAAGCTCAGACACCTAAGCACGGGGACAAAAGGCATCTCTAAGCTGTTAAGAATGATGTAGGGAACTTCTGGCATTCTGAGTTTTATATTTTTGTAGGACCTTTATTTAAAAAAAAGCCATTTCAGGAAGAGCCTTTTCAGCAGAATCAGGCTGGTGAATTACTTGCCTATATGCTCAGGTTTTTATGTTGCATTTGGTGCAGTCTGTGACTGACTGATCTTGAAAGTAGTTTTGTGTCCCTTAACAGGTTTTTAAATCTCAGTTGGCAGAGTACAGTAATGCTTCAAATGACGCTTGAAATGTCTTCTGTGGAAGTCAGTTCTGATCATGAGAACGCTTATAAATGGTTGTCAGGTAGCAGCTCTAATAAGAAGCACATTTGGGTATCCTCTTTTTTTTTTCCAGTCTCTTAAAACTCTTTACCCTAACCTCCTTTCAGTTAGCACAGACTTGATTGTGTTTGATGTTTTTTAAATAGGAAACCTAAGCTGTTGAGAGTCTGTATACGCTCATGTTGTTGCTCCATTTTAAATTAAAAAGTGTGCAGGAGATAACTTACCACCTGGTGATTCTATGAGTACAGAATTTGAAGTACATAGCGTTTTAATATTAACATTGTTAATATTAACATTAGGGCATTTGAAAGATGCCTTTAAAAGCCCTGTAGAGTAACTTTATATAGTGTAATTTCCTAAATTTTTTATTAGAGTTGGATATCTACAGCATATTGGAGATTCTGCATTTGCATGAGGATGCATGGAAATATGAGATGTTTAGAATTTGGTTCCCTACCTTTTTTGGTTTTAAGGGGGGGAGTGTAAGGAGAGAAGTAACAGCAGGATGGAGCAGTAAGAGTGCTCCTGATCCCATTGGACTAAGGGAGGCATGGTCTTTCCACACAGTTTTATGGCTCTTGTTTTATGCAAAGTAACTCCAAAGTGCAGCGCTGTAAATGAGAAAATCATCATGAGTAGACATAAATGGTGATCCACTGAGTTACATAAGACAGACAAGACAGTACTTGGAAATCATAGACTGAAAAAAGTGCCTTTGCATAAACAGTGGCAGGATGAGAGGCTGGGGGTGGGAAGGAGGGGAAGAATAGTCCTGCTTTCTTTGCAGGAGCAAGCATTTTCAGTGGTTAAACCATCCTCACTTAAAATTTGTCTCTCCATTTCATTTTTCTTGTAGGCCTTGTCTGAATAAAAGGAACATGGAATTGTGTCAAATTAACTTAAAATATGTATTTGGAGTGCAAAAAAAAGCACCTGTACTGGGTTGCAAAGTGAATTAAGCTAAAAAGCAACTAAGACCCCTTCACTTTTGAGTGAAGACAGGGGAATGTAATTAGTTTGGCTAATTCTCTATGTGGAGAAATGTTAAGATTTATTAGTGTAGCTTTCTTTTTAGCCCAGGCTCTATCCTCAGCCTTGTAGATCCAAGTTCTTTCTTAATAAGATATTTAACTTATTCATGCCTTGCAGTCTCAGTGAGTAAAATAAAAGTTTGTTGGTCTGATTTGAAGAACTGGCATACCAAAGTGACAATTTTGTGAAATTTTGCTTTACACTTTCTAAGTTATTGAAAGTTAGGTGATGGGATGTAGAGGGGCAGTGGCTGATAGTGCATGACTACAGAGGTTGAGAGATGGAGACAAAATACAAAATGTTGTGTTGTTGGAGAGTAATTGTTTTCTGACTTATTTTTTTAATGACATTTTAAAGTAATCATGACGACCTCAGGAAAAGAGAATTTCCGGCTGAAGAGCTACAAGAACAAATCTCTAAACCCTGATGAGATGCGTCGCAGGCGGGAGGAAGAGGGTCTTCAACTACGGAAGCAAAAGAGAGAGGAACAGGTACTGTACTACAGTTGTGATATCTGTAACCAGGCCTTCAACAGTCTTGTCTTGCGCTGTCCCTAGCTCTTTGCTTCTCCGAAGTCCCTTCTTAGTTGCTCCTGCCCTGCCAGATTCATACACAGTCTGAAATCAGTGTCACCTGCAGACTTTATTGCCTCTTCTGCAGGCTCTACAAAACTTAGAGTGAGTGTTCCTCATTCACTCAACTCTAAGATTGGCCAGAGGAGCTTGGTAATAAAGGTGGTTTGTACAAAGCTGTACAAACCTTGCACTGAACATGATTGAGGAATTCCTCTTTTGTTATTTGTTTTATTTATTTATGGTGGTGTGGTTTTTTTCCTGCCTGAGCTGTGGTGACTTCAATCTCTGTTCAAAGAGTGGCAAGCTGGGGCGAAATGCAAGGAAACATTGCAGCTAGGAGGAGGAGAAGGTCTGACAAAGTCCTTATAAGTTGCAGTAATGATTTTCTTGAGGGCAGAAATAATTTGTTGACCTGATTCTTCTTGGTTTTCTGTCATTAAGTTTCAGTTAATTTATGAATTTACAAACGGTCATGCTATGTTTATGTCCATAAGGCTGGTACCTTGAGTAGTGGATTTATTATGTGTTGTAAGCAAAATGACCAAAAAGAGTGCTTGGAAATGAAGCTTCTCTACCTGCTCATGTCTTTCTAGCTCTTACTACTTTATTCACATTGCAAAGTTGCAGGTGGTCTGCAGGTTTAATCAGGAAACAGCAGCAGTGACAAAGTATGATAAAAACCATCTTCTGATAAAAAGAAGTAGCACTGAATTGTTCTTCCTTTTGTTCGTACTTGTGATCATTGGAAGCTTTAAGGGATTGTTTCAGTTTCAAAAAAGTTACAATGAAGCCTTTTTTGTCAGTGTTGAGGTTTGTGGAGTTAGAATGAAGATAGTAATATGCTTGTGTTTGGAATAGTAGGTCAAGTCTGTAACCTGTTCTATCTATACCAGATGCTTTCAAAGAAGGTCAGTGGAGCCTTCTGAGCTGGAATTGCAATACTTGTTGATTTTGTTCAGTAACTGTAGGCAGCATTTGCAGACTACTGGTAGCACAGAATGTTGTTGGTCTTCGTAAAGCCATTACTAAATTAGTAAAATGTTGAGTAATTGTCTGTCTTACCTTTGCCTCTACCTCTGTTGGACCTGATTACCACAGGTTGGCTAAATAAAGTCTGTGGCAGTGTTTCCTTCTCTTAAGGAAAATTGTTAGTCCTAAGAGGGGAACAGAAGTGGAGCTGCAAGCAGGATCTGCAGCTCTGCAATTTCAGACCTTGTGCAGGTTCTCATCTTTTACGTATTTGCATGCAAATAGGTCATTGAAGTTTAAATTCCCTACTTTTTTTTTAACCAAACAGCTCCACAAAAACAACTTCAGGCCTCTGAAATGAAAATTTTTACGTTGGCAAGTTATGTGAAAATTAAGATTTTATTTGAGCACATTTGAGCTTAAGTGGGCACATCATACAGTAGCTTAGAAGGAATAGTGTTCCACAAGGATGACTATCACTGACCTAGGGTTGTTACAAACTTAGCAGTTTTGCATATTGTTTCCTCCCCATTTTCTCTGGAGGGAAGAGTAACAGCAGGTCTGTGTCAGGACTGTCTTGCCTGTCTGCAGTGGTGCAAATCTGACACAGCTTGATGCTGGTGTTTTGTTTCCTGAACTCAGCAGGCCAGTCAGCACCCCCAAACCCATCTTGTCATTGCTAATGTTTCTTCTAAAGAGACAGCTGGATCAAGGGGAGAAGCTGTAGCCTCTAGCTCTCCTCATGACATCTCAAAGTGGGTACCTTCTCTAAGTGGTAGCAACCAAATTCTGTTTATCCTGGCATAATTTCTTTAGACCAATCCCATGTGATCATCATCTAAAGCCCTTTCTGCCTCAGTAACTCAATTACCTCAGCCTCTGCAGGTGTTCTACAAAGAGCTGTTACACACAGTAGTTTTTTAGGTCTTTGAGCCCCAGCATCCTCTGCCGCTCAGCTGTAAGAAAGCAATTGTCTGGAAGCCAGTGATAGTTCATAGATGGAGGCGGATGGTGAAGAGAAGGGAATATCAGTGAGGATTTTCCAGAAATTTGGGGGACCAGTATTCTAGCACCTTGCTGGTTTAACTTACTCCATGACTAAACTTCCTCCATTTACTGTCTGGAGGAGTCCTGTAGCCAGTATACTAGCTTCTTTTAGGTTTTATGTAATTTTTATTGCAGCCTAACATGACACACTGTGTATATATTTGCTATATGATATATATTAAATACTTTTTCTCTCTTTAGTTGTTTAAACGCCGAAATGTTGCAACAGCTGAGGAAGAAGCAGAGGAGGAAGTGATGTCAGATGGTGGCTTCCATGAGGCTCAGATGAACAATATGGAGATGACTTCTGTAAGTGATGAGAAAGGAATACAGTGTTTGTTGAAACTAAGCTGGCCTGTTGTGCAGTGGCTTGAGGGGAATGGAATTCCAGAAAAACGTTGAAAATGGCATTCAAAGAGCTATGGACAGCTCTTAAACACCTGTTTCAGTGAACTGCCCTGAAGCAGATTACATGAGACAAAAATGCCATGGATAGAGTGAGTGGTTGCTCAGTAGATATGCTTTCAAGAAAATTAAATAAAATGTCATTGCTCCAAGCAGGCTGATTACTTCCTGCTTTTGATGTTCACCATTATGGGTGATTTTTATCAACCGTTGCCTGAGGTTGTTGGGTTTTTTTAATCTGAAATTCATAACGCTTGAAACATGAAAATACAAACTAGGCAATGTGTTACTGCAATTTTCAAAGTAAAAAGGGGCTCAGTGGAAGTCTTTGTTAGTAGACTTTTAAGTGGTACCAATTTTAGCTAGTGTGTTGGAAACACAGCTAGACCTAGCTTATCTATATGTCTGTGTCCTTAAACTCCTTTCCAAGCTGGAATTTCACCCTACAGAAAAAACTTTTAGTGGAAATTAGACTGTTCTGCTTTCTCCCTGTTTCTTCACCATAGTCTTCTCCTTGGAAAGAAAAATGGTAAGGTGTTAGGGCTGTAACAGAGAGATTTAAGGAAAGTGCCATCCTCACATAAAAGTCTGACCACTGATCTTCATGCTTGTGTCTGCATTCAGATTATGCAAATGATGTTTTCATACAAATCAGGCTGGGTTTGGTTTCTGTTGATGGTTATACCAGCCTTGAAAATTACTGAGAAACTGAGAAATCCCTGTAAACAATGCAGTAGATCACTAATAGAGTATATCGTTCAGGATAGTCTTTAAACGTCAACAAGCCCTAAATACCATTTCATTGTTTGTCTGGAAGCTATTGTGAAATTAATAGATAATAAAAAGTTAGGAAAGGAGCCTGTCTAATTGAGATAGATACTACCGTTATACAGTTTACTATTTTAAATATAATTTATTTCAGGGTCTTAATAGTTGGAGCTATTGGAGCTGATAGCCTTTACAGAAAAAGCTTAAGTATTTTCAGCACTGTCATCTGTCTCCCTGTCTTAAGGGTTTGGCTCAGATCTAAGGGTTTAGATCAAAAGAAGTGGAAGAAAGAAAATCTGACTTTCCTTATGCTTCTTTACATGGGTGTACATGTGTGATGAATGGAATGTCAGATTTTACCTGGCATAAGAAAGGTTGCTGATTTAATTTAGCCCTATTGTGGAAACTGTCAGTATTATGGAAAATTTAACTCTCTGATTATAATGACAAGCATTAGATTTGTCAACTCCTCTAAAAATGACAGGTCCTGTACATTTTGGTGTAAGAGTGTGACTCAAAATGTACATGTTGCAGAAATCTAAACAATAGCGTAATCAAAGTGGTGTTCTTGCATAATAGTAATTGCTGTTCCAATTTAAACTACCTTTTGTTGAAGCTGACAATTTTACATTTATTTTAGAGGAGGGGAGATAGAAGAAAGGGGAGAGAATACTGGTGAGAGGTTCTGAAGAGTAATTTTCTTGCCATAGCTTAAGTAAAATTTGAATTTTGGTTTCTAGAGAAGAGTACGCTAAAGAATGATGCTGCTTATGTAGATTTACATATATGATGACTCATTTGTTGTCCATACTGGTCCTATCTAGGTTTTTACTCAATAAGAGATAAAATTTGTACCAGTTTAGCAAATGTTGTATCCTTTTTACCACTAATTCCAGATTTTCTTTTCCCTCTTGCTTTCTATTGCTCTTGTTCTGTCTCCCCTACCTGAATCCTAGAGTGCAGTCATCACCTCTGATATGATTGAGATGATTTTCTCCAATAGTCCAGAACAACAGCTTTCAGCCACCCAGAAATTCCGAAAGCTTCTTTCTAAAGGTAAGGGCTGAAATTACTTGGAGAAAAATTTAGAAGCATCACTGGCATGTGTTTTTACTTTGACAGCAATAAAGATTGAATTTCATACAGAAATTTCTGAGTGAAGCTCTGTTTTGGAAAATGTCAGCGCTAGGTGTATATAATAGTCACTTCAGTTAAAACTACTAAATGATGCAGTTGTGATCTCTGCTCTGTAATATAATTGTTGTAGACAGTGTCTCTATGGCTCAGATATGCTTCTTTACAGAAGCTGAGCTTTGCTTGTGCCTGAGTGACTGCAGAACCACTGCTGTGAAGTTGGGCTGCCTAAATTACTGAGTGCCTTAGTGATTTGAATATTACCTGAAAGTTAACTTTTGGTGACTTATATGAATCCATTGCTGCTTAGTGTAGATAAAGCAGTATTGCAGAAAAAGAATACATTTTCAGAAAAGAGGAGTTGGTATGTCATTGGATATTATTTTGATGCTGTAACTTGAAAATTTCCCTACAAAGAAATTAATGTATCTAACTTCGCTTTTTGTTTTAAATAGAACCAAATCCCCCAATAGATGAAGTCATAAGCACACCAGGAGTGGTGGCCAGGTTTGTGGAGTTCCTCAAACGAAAAGAAAACTGCACATTACAGGTATGCAAATATAAATATATATTTATCTTCCTATATTATGAAGGCATTTGGTGATGCAAATTAGGTAGAAAATAATCAGTGATTTGCTTAATTGGCTGTACTTCCTCTCTTTCTCTTCACTAAGATAAAAAAGCTATTTTATCTTCAGGGTTTCTAGCAAGACTTCTGATGGGAACAGGAGACAGACACACACATACACTCATGTCTGAGTTGTGTAATGGCTAGTATGGGATATTTACACTTTCTCTTGTAACAAAACCAGAATGAAATATGGACCTCACCAGATGAAAAGCTATTAAACTAAACTTCAGTGGGTTTTTTGTACTAATTGAAGACAGTTTTAAATCTTTAGAATTATGACTTAGATTTTTGATTAAACTAAGAAAAGCTAGAATTAGAATTACAATCCATAATGATAAAAATAGAAACCTTGAAACTTACTTGCTTTAGTTTGAAAAACTAAATTGTGTCTGTTACAATGGTGGTTAATTTGTCTTGGACTTGCTTCTTGGAGCTTTGTCTCATTTCCAGCTGTCCTTTTTTATGGTCAGAGTTCTTCTGTGCGAG
Organism: Phalacrocorax aristotelis; assembly: GCF_949628215.1. Taxonomy (NCBI): domain Eukaryota; kingdom Metazoa; phylum Chordata; class Aves; order Suliformes; family Phalacrocoracidae; genus Phalacrocorax; species Phalacrocorax aristotelis. The sequence continues at coordinate 132,288,087 of NC_134276.1, read as the reverse complement.
TAGAAGGTGAAAGAAAACAAATCCTCTAGTAAAAGAAAAAAAATGTTAACAGGTTATCATTAAATAAAATATACAGGTTAGAATCAATGTTCTTTCAAAATGCATAAGGCAACAAGTTTGTTAATGCCATTTGAAATCCAAATTTTGGTGAGTGGAGATCTGAAAAAATTTAATACCTTTTTTCCTTACCCATTAGAGAAAAGGTATTGTTTATAGGAATTACTTTTCTAGTTGATATACACAGAATTCGAAAGGTCAGTTAGCTACTTTTGAGGAATCTGGGGGCAATACCTAAGAGTATATATCAGATTTGAGCCAGTTTATAGGCTTGCAACTCCAGTGGAAAGTTTATAAGCAATCTGATTTAAAAAAAAAATTAATGCCTTTTATTACTTGTAGGGCCTCTAACATGGAAGCCTAAGACAGGCAGATAAAGGGAAACAAGTTCCTAATATTTGAAGGGCATATTTTAATAGGAAGGGAAGGTAAGGGTAGAGGGTACCTCATCAAATGCAGATACAGCTCTAGTTTAAAAAGCAATCATAGACCGAGTCAAATTCTCATGGCCTTACTGGTATAACATGTATTGATTTATACATGAAAGGGGCAAAAATCAGTCAAAGTTGAAAATTCCAAGCTTGTCCTAAAGAGTTAGTTACAAAGCACTGACGATATAAACCCAAGTACATAGCTCTTGATATTGCATTACAACTGGTTAATTTTCCTTCATCTTGCCAAATCAGTCTGGGTGCTTGGCAGTTCAGGTTCTGCAGGCAGAACTTTTTGGTGTGATCAGTTAGGAAGTTCCTCTTGACCTCACTTTAATATTTCGTTTTACTTTGTCAGTGTTCCCAAAATTGTTCCTTGGCACAAGTGTAGCTTTTGGGCTTCCCATTCTAGGCGTTCCTGACAGTAAAATTACAGGAGAGCAAGTATTATTTTATGTTGGCTTTGAACTCTAGCTTGAAAGTTTTCCTTCTAGTTCATTAATGATGAGTCTTGCAGTTTTGACGTTGTGTGTTTCTGCTTCATTGCAGCCCATACTCTTTGTGTATTACAACAATATACTTTGGAATTGTTTATTCTGATCACATCTTACTGGAAGAGAATTTCTCCTTTAGTTGGTCAGGAGGGCAGGATTAATTGTACTTTTACAAATGAAGTCTTTAATAATTAATAACACTTAAAATTAAAAGCCTTACAAGCCTAGGCTTAATTGTTGAGTTCTTATTTCAGGCCCATTTCAGGATTCTGTGCGTCTCCTTAGCAGGAGTTGCTTTTATGATTAAATCCTAAATCAAAGTTCTTGCTGCGTGGGTTAATTAGTAATATCTCATGCTTTCCCTACGCCAATTCTTTCTGCCTTTAAAAGACATTTAGTCTTCATTTTTGGTGTGGCACAGAAGACTTTTAGTAAACTTTCTTTTCTATTTTGTTTTCTAGTTTGAAGCTGCGTGGGTGCTGACAAATATTGCCTCGGGAAATTCTCTTCAGACTCGAATAGTGATCCAAGCAGGAGCCGTCCCCATCTTCATAGAGCTGCTTAGTTCAGAGTTTGAAGATGTACAGGAACAGGTAAAGATTAAGAATGCTGTTGGGTTCTTTGTGTGTCTGTGTGGTGGTTTGTGGGGTTGGTTTTTTGTTTGGTTGGTTTTGGGTTTTTGTTTGTTTTGTTTGTGTTGGTTTGGGGTGTGTGTGTGTTGTGCTGTTCTGAAAGCCTTTAGAGGAAATGCAGTGTTTGGCAGTTTTGCACAACAGTTCCTTTCTACCTAGTATGTGTCAAGATATCTAAGCCAGCACTGTATTTTTCTTTTTCTGGAAATATATTTAACCACAGCCAATGGGGTAATATATTTTGATCTCTAATGGGTTATTATTTTTGTGTGTATTGAGGAATTCAAGAAGCCTTGTTTAAAAATTGCTTTAGAGATGGAAAGTTCATGCTTGTTTCTCCTGAAGATAAAGCATGAATGGAGATTATAGTTCCTACATTCTCTGTTTCTTACAGAGTAGATTAATATTCTTTAAGGCCTAAAGGGATCAATGTAAAGCACAGACCAAACATTTGACTCAGTAATTTCCACGTGAGATCCAGACTTGTGTTTGTCTGAAATACATCCTTATTCATATATTCTTGCTTTGAAGATTTAGGGTGATGAAATATTAATCATGTTAACAAATAGTTTCAGTTAATCCTAACTTGAAAGTATGTACCTTTACTATTCAAATTTGGCTAGCTTTGGGTCCAGGTATTTGCTTTTGTTTCATTGTTTACTCAATTAGTAAGCTGTCTGTTTTTTTCCTGTAGCTACTTACAGACCATAGCGTAAGTTTTTCTTGAGCAAATGAAATTAAGCTCTGAATTCTCATTATGAGGGTATTTCTGCAGTGGTTGGTTTGGGTTTTTTTGCAATTCTTTTCTGAACATTTCTTTGTTTCAATATCTTTTTGTGGTGGTGGAATTGACAGCGCTGGATATTCCAGTAGCACTTTTCCAGCAATGCTTTTTGCAGAGATAGTACCTCATATTCATTTCTACTTTGCAGACTCTTTGCCACAGAAGCTGGCTACAAGCTTAGGTTAAGCTGATTATCCAGTATGATTCATCGTTCTTTTCAGAACCACTGACTTACCAGGGTTCAGTTCTCCATCCTGGAAGTGTGACCTCTACTCTCTGTTCCTAGATGTCTGACCTTGCATTTGGCTGTACTGAGATGCATGGTCAGAAGAGTCCTGACTCATAAGCATTGGATTGCTTTGTGTAACTTGTCTTTCTTATAGCTAGTTCAGAATGTACCACCTGTACTTAAAGGTGCCTCACATTTTCCACAAGACGGATAGATTCCCCCCGCCGCCCCAGTTGCTTACAGCTTTCTAGTTCTTCTACTCTGTAACTTTCCATTTTCAATGGTCTGTCTCACGCTGAATTATTTTGGAAAACATTTTTTTAAGAGAAATTGAATTCAGGTGCTTGAGAAAGTTATATTAAAGGAAATAAGGGTGGGTTTTTTGTCTTTTTATTTTTTAGCTTTCTTTCAGGAGATGAGTCTTTGTCGTCATAGAAAGTAGAAAAGTGATGGGGAGCTTGCCAAAAAGGTGGATAAATGCTGTGTTCTGCCCATGTGAAAATCCATCCAGACGTAGCTGTTTGATGCTTTTTAGAGTTTGATTTTTTTGGAGTTGAAGTTGGTGGCATTACTTGCCAAATTCAACCATCACTTATATGGTGCTGTTCCTGCAGTATGATTGCTTCTTTGAGTGTAGTAAGGGCTACTCCATTTTTTTCCTCCTAATGATCTTCCGCACAACAACTAATTTGGGGTTTTTTATTATGTTATCATCCCTACTGATGTTCAGAGAGCAGGTGGGAAGAGTGAACCTGTTAGAATGAGTTATGCAGCCTTCAACCTTAAGATATGTGAATTAACAGAGACACTTAGGGGCCACAGTTAAGTAGTTTATCTGCCTCTTTCCCCCTCTGCCTCCTAATAAACTACTGACGTGTTAAAGTTCAGATTGCAGGCAGGCGGAGTGGATTATAATGACCAGAAAATAATTTTCTGTGCAATTCAGGTGCTGAATCTGTGATCTCTGTTACCCGTAAGTCTTTGAATACCAGTTACAAATTGCTCTGTAGTAAGCTGTGCTAAAGAAGGAAAATGTGCCACTGCGAAGTGTTACCTATGCCTTTTTGTGATGGGTTTCTGTGCCGCAGGTCTAGAGGTTGCAGCCCTGCTTGCAGTTGACTTTGGTTTAAAGGCAGGCCAACATGAGAGAAATGATATTTTTTCTGACAGCTTTTAAAAAATCCAAACACTTCACCATAATATCTACTAAAACAAAAAAATAAAGGCATTAAGCACTTAAATGTTAGCTATTGTACTTCTGCCTAACAGGATAGCATTAGTACACAGTTGCATAGTATTTTTCCAGATGACTCTTGTCTCATTTACTATATGTACAGATTGTTGCCCTGGTAACAAATCAGTGGGTAGTAAAGGAGGCTTTTTTGTCACACCATGTCTATTAAAGTTGGAACACACTGTAGTGAACGAAGGAGAAAAGGGAAGGTATTCTTACGATTAAGGCAATTGCAGCTTTCTGAGATAAATGTACCTGCTGCTTAGTGTTTGATGCTGGGCAGTTTGCTTATATCAGCTTTCAGTAAGTAGATACTATAGTTCTGTGTTTTTTGAATGCTTAATGTGAAATATTTGTATTTCATTTTGTAGTTGAGGACAGCTTAGCACTTTTGCATTAGGTCTGTGTCTTGAGCAGAACTGGGTTTTTCAGGCTGCGTTTTTGAAACTGGAAGATATTTGACCATAATTTTCTCCCCTGTGAAATGATGATTCTTATCTTTTCTCACAGTAGTACTGTGAAGATTATTATTTGCAAGCAACTCTTGCTACCTTTGCAACAAATTACAAAAATACAGGAAAATACAGAAAATATAAGTACGTGTTCAGGGCACATAGGCTGAAAGCTAGTCCTACAGCCATATATAGTAAAGGATGAAGAGAAAAAGGAAAACATTGTTAGTAAGCCATTCATTGTGCTAAATAGGATAGCAATTCTGTAGAATGAAATATAAGTAATAATTTTTAATATGTATCACAGCATAAACTAAAGAACAACTAATATTCACATGGAGAGGACAAGGGGGAATGGACACAAGTTGCTCTCGGAGATTCCGATTGGACACAAGGGAAATTTCTCACAGTGAGAACAGTCAACCATTGGAATAGTCTCCCCAGGGAAGTGGTTGATTCTGCCACATTGGATGCTTTTAAGATTCGGCTGGACAGGGTGCTGGGCCATCTTGTCTAGACTGTGCTCTTCCTAGAAAGGTTGGACTTGATGATCCCTGAGGTCCCTTCCAACCTGTGATTTGGTGATTATTTTAATTCGGCTTACTGGTTAACCATTATCCACTAGTTTTTTTTGTCTTACAGTAAGCCTTACAGATTTACACCACTGAACTTATTTTTTTATTTCAAACTTCCCTTAGAAGTGGCTTGGGAACAGATACCAGTTTACCCTATCTGATCATGATTTTTCCAGTGGTTATTTTTAATATTTATAAGCCAATTTTAACTAATGTATTATACTTTCTTTTGCATATGCTAGCTGCTGAGCCTGGTGTGCTTCTAAAGCAGTGGTTTTATAGAAGTCAGCATGAGGGAATCATTATAGCTATGTTTGTTAAGCAAGATATATTTTAATTAAATTATATCTTGTGTCTTTTTGTGAGATCTGTTTTGCATTAAGCTACGCAGGCTGGCGTTTAATTACCCTACCATCCTTTAACACTTTCATTGTTTACGTTGCGTATCAGTCTTACTCAGATATTCCCTGTGATCAGTGGTCAAACCATTCGACATCCATTTTCCCACCAAAGAAATGGAGTTTCCCCGCAGCCTGTACTGGTGCATGGGGTTGTTCCTCCCCAGGTGCAGGACCCTACACTTGCTTTTGTTGAATTTCATTAGGTTCCCCCTCAGCCCAGCTCTCCAGCCTGTCCAGGTCTCGTTGGATGGCAGCACAGCCTGAAATATGTCAGCCTGAAATAATTTATAGCAAAGGACTCCATCAAAGCTCTTTGGACATGCTTAGGGTTGATCTAGCTGCAGCAATGTCTTAGCCGCAGTTGTCTCCTTCATGCCTTTGCTGAGGTATTTAAAACCCAGATGTCAACTTGGGTTCCTTCATGAACATTGAATTTCCTTCAAAAACCACGTAAGGCATTATGCTCCCTGAGATCGTCTCACAGTGACAGATGTGTGTCATTGAGCTCTGCTGGACAGACAGTGGCAGGAGCATCCACAGCTGCCCTGTTCTCCTTTGGGAATGTTTGTGTGTTCAGCTAAAGCAATCCATTTGTTTTTTCCCCTCAGTATTTTGCCAGTTCTAATTGTATTGCTGTTCCTTTTGATAACCATCAGTTGTTTGATAGAGGTGACCTCCGAGTCTGGTGTCCAAGTTCTGTTTGGTTTTTACGTCAGCAGTCCTACTAACTAGGTCTTAATAATCAAAATCAGGAAAAACAGTTGAGGCATGAGTGTGAGCTATTTTCTCTGTTTGGGTGGATGAGATGTGAGAAATAAGGAACTATGAGCACCCTGGCCACTAAAAGGTGTTTGCTGTGTTGGGTCATAGCAGAAGTCCTCTCCTAGGAATCTGGCCTTCTTGTATCCTTCCTTGTGTCTGCTTATCCATTCACACTTGTATGCAAGCTAGTCTTCACCATCTTCATCCCAGTGTTAGATCAATTTCCCAAGTCAGTGGCCAAAAGCAGAGAAAGTCTTGAATCTCACTTCATAATATTTCTTCTTTACCAAGAGGCACAGATGCTACACACTGCTGGTGATTGGTTTAAATATCCAAAGGCCTAATGAAATAATGGCTGAGAGCCTTCAGAATCCCGGGAAGGTTGTCAGAAAGCACATTGATTATTCACAGAGAAGGCACCATATGGCTCAACAGTACTCTACAAAACTTGCACTGTTACTGATACTGAAGTTGTCCAGCACTGCAGGAAGAAACACTGGAGTTTAATAATGAGTAAGATAAACTAGAGACCTGCAACAATCAATACTCCACTATTAGCAATAAATGGAAATTTATGTAGGTGTATAAAAAATAGATGCTGTCAATTGACAAGGCAGCATTTGTGTTTTCAGTTTACACGCAACTTTGCTACCTAAGATGTTGGTTAAGAAGTCAGGCTACAAATCTTAAAATTACAGGTTCTTCTAATCTTCAGGTCTGGATGTAGGTATTGGAAAGTAATGAAATGGAATTTTTTTAAGAGTCAATTTTTTTAAATTTAATAAACTCTGAAATTTAATGAAATTAAATATCCTTTTACCTCTGCAACTATCCAGAAAAGAAGATAAAAACATTTGAGATGTGTAGAATGAAGCCAAAATGTTATGGCAAGCAAGCCATTTGCATCTTGAGGAGTGCACAAAAGAAGTAATGGAAATCACTGAAAATCACTCAGGCAAACAGACCCTGAAGACACTAGTAATTGTTCACATGTCATCTGTGGGTACTATGATAGGGCTTTGTATTTATATCAGTGTCCAACGAGAAGAGTTTAAATGAGCTTGACTTATGTTCCTCACTTATCTGAAGAGCTGAAGTAATTCCTTAAGGAAAGACATCTTCCTTGTTGAATGAAACCTTGCATATTTTTCTAAAGATATTTCAATTTCTTTGCATCTTGTGTGCTATCAGTCATTAGCATTACAAGGATTTCTTGCAGCGTCTTCTCTTACCAAGTCCTGTGATATCAGACTACTCAGCCAGACTTCTCTTGCCATTAAAAAAAAATCAAGAGTGGGAAAGCAATAGAGATGCTATTTGACTTCTCTGGTCAGTCTTTTTGATGTGAGATTTGCTGTTGCAAAACTAGTCTGTCATTCAGGGTCAGAATGGATTCTTGGATTAAGTGATTATCACTGTTGTCCACCCTAAAAATAGGTACTGCTATAATGGCAGAAACAAAGTCCAGAGACAAGTGAAATACGGCTTCCAGGGTGTTTTAACATGTGTAAGGGTGTCCAGGCAAGCAGATCGTATCTTCATACAAAGTTACCCACATGTTCAATAAAAGGAAATTATTGCAAATTCTAACTTTTTTCACCCCTAAACATTTTTAGAAGATCCACAAGTTTATTTAGAAGCAGCTGAAATCTTTGATTCATTCCTCGGGCTTCTCATTGCTGCAGAAATACAAGCACTGCAGTGAGGAACAAGCATAGCTTCTTACAGTTTTAATACAAAAGACATTTTGCAGAAGGTGGCATATGTTCTGTCTCTTAAGCTAAATTTTTTCAGTAGCTGCCTTCTCTGTCTTGAGTCCATGAGGCTGCCAGACCCAAGGTTATACTTCTGTTGTGACAAAAGTTTTTCTGAAATAGTTGTAGAATAATGAGAATTGGAATGAGAAATTAAGTTTTCATGGTGAAGATAAGTTTTGGGAGGACATTGTGTAGTAATGGCTGTTCTGTTTCACAGGAAAGGTCAGTATAGCCTGGTGCCCTGTCTCTGACTATGGCAGACAGCAGAAGCCTGGAAAACAGTAGGAGAACAAAACAAACTAATCCTTCTCCAGAATAGTGTCCTAGTCTCTTAACAACTTGCAGTTTAGGGACTTCCAGTTGATCTATCTATGGTGTTATTAGTAATACTGGTACAAAGGAGGAGTCTGTCTATTTTGTATCTAGTAAACTGACAACTGTATCTACATTTTGTATATACATCTGGTTTTAGCTGTATTAATTTTGCAGGATTTGCTAGGGGGTTTGGGCCTGTAGAGTGCTTGGAGTCTGTTTTTTAAAGTAGCATCTTTTTGCCACTGTTTAAAAACATGTTACAGTAGAAATCTAATGCAACAAATCAATTGACATCATACCCATAAAGAATAAATAAGTTTATTTCAGATTATCTGAGAACTTCCTTTAGGTAACAAATTTGGCTTATCCTGCCAATTTTTTTTGAGGAGTAATTTATTTCAGGTAGAGATACAGGGAGAAAAACATGTTTATTTTGTGTGGGGAGCTTATGTACATTCAGTTGGAGAAATAGTTCTGCACTGTTAACACATTTTACTGCAAATAAATACATGGCCTTCAACTGAAGATAAATTTGCGGAGGACATTCAGCAGCTGTCCATAATAGATAGGATTGCTTTTGTCCTCTATGTGCAGTATTGGAAGTATTTCCAGTGGTTGTGCAGATGTATGGGTCTTACCAAATAAGCAGATACATGTATGTATTTGATATGACACTTAGCCCTCTGCTAACTTGAAATAAATAACAAATGGAGTTTCATACACTTTGTGTGACAAAATATTGTCTGTAAATTTAATGGAGTTCATCAAATGGCTTTTATACTCCATACAGACTACTTTTACTTTTTTTTCAGTTAACTCTCGTATTAGTGGACAGTGATATCTAAACCACCACTTGACCTTAATGTATAAATCAAAAAACAATTAAATATTTTATTTTCGTCATATTACAGACGATGGATTTCATGTTCTTTAATGATCTTCTTACATTTTAGATATTTTCTTCTCAAAATGAAGGCTTCCATTAGTACTGATGTCCAAGGGAGAAAATAGCTGTCCTTGCGTTTTGCCGTGCTTACATCTTAATAGGCAACACTGGTTCTGTCTTGTATAGTTTTGTCTTAAAGAATATGTGCCAGTGCTCATCTGAACTCTGAATATTGGTTTATCTTGCATATAGATTTTTTTTATCTTAGTTGGTGTCAGCATTCTTAATATGACCGTGCAAATAATGCGTGCTTTTATGGCTTCTTAGGAGATACTAATGTGGGCTGTTCCACACAAACATTTTTGGGTAGGTGCAAACTTGCTTGACCTGTGCAATGAACATTTGGGCTTGAGCCAGCTCTGAACCAGAAGGAGTGCAGAATTAGTATCTTACTAAGCTTGAGGAGATAAGCTCATCTCTTATACTGTGGACAGAACAAGGTTATGTCTGCCTGCAAAGCTGGCTGTTTTGGTATTCCTCTAAGGTATGTGTAAATATTCCTGAATCATATAGTGAGCTTGGGTGTATATATGTAGTGCTCAACCAGAATGCATTCCCCTTCTGTACATTGTCCAGGATCTAACAGTGAGAACAGAGTATCTCCCACTCTAATACATACACTTAATTGGTTGAATTGTGAAAACAAAAGTAATTGCTATTCTGTTTTTCATTGCAGGCAGTATGGGCTCTTGGCAACATTGCCGGAGACAGCACTATGTGCAGAGACTATGTATTGGACTGTAATATCCTGCCCCCTTTATTGCAGTAAGTCTGGTTTAATATGTTTTCCAGAATTTTGCTTGAGTGTCTCATAAGACTGAAGTTTCTTTTTTGCCTTGGAGAATAATAATGATTTTTAATTATTGTGAACTAATCAGACTTCTAATAGGGGCTCCTGAACTACTTTTGTAATGGAGCTAAAATGGAAACATGTTTTAGGAGCAGCTAAACTGGAACTATTTTATTCTACAGAGTGGGTGGATGCCTGGGCTTATTATAGAGTCATAGAATAATTTAAGTTGAAAGGCACTTCTGGAGGTCATCCAGTCAAAGCCTTTCTTTACAGCAGGTGAGATGAGATTAGATTGCTCAGCTACTTAACCAGTCAAATTTGTAACATCAAAGGTAGATTCTGTAACCACCTGGGGCAACCTATTGCAGTATTTGACCATGGTATGGTGAAAAACAGTGTTCTGATACTTAATGAGAATTTTCTGTATTTTACCTTGTGACAGTTCCCTCTTGTCTTGTCACTATACACCTTTTGAAAAGGATCTGGCTTCCTCTTTTCTTTATATACCTGTTAAACTGTTGGAGGCAGCAGTTATATCTCCCCTTACACAGTCTCCTTCTAAGGCTGGAGAAATCCAGGCCTCTAACCCTCCTGTTATCATAATCATCTTGATGGTCCTCTGCTGAAGGACAATAATATTGCTGAAACAGTGACACCATCTTGTGTTGTCATGTCCAAATTAGGATTACTCAGTCTCTGTCCTTTTCAAACTCTGTTTGCAGCAGTGGAGTTTTTCTAGTGCTCTCGTAAAGACATTGGTACAGGTGGGATGGCTATGAGAAAACTTGAATTGTTATAGTTGTGGAAAAACTGGGTTTTGCCTTACTGCATTCTTCCTAGGCCAAAGAACCCTACGGCTAGTTATTTCTAAGTTGTCACAAAACATGCCTTGTTTAGAGACTTCACACTGTGTTTGACTCAATCAATTCCACAGACATCTTTGTCAGTGCTAGGATTGATCTCACATAAAGGGACTCACAGTGTAGCAGTGACTGATGCAGCTTTGGTCAGTGTGATAGCCCTAATGTGAGAGGGCAGTTTTGGTATGTAGATCTCATAAAGGTGTCAGAGTTCACCACATCACTGGGCTTCCTGTGTCTTATGGAGCAGAAGTTGAACCCTGCAGCTGGTGTGGGGATGCCACCCCAAAACAACTGCAGGAAGAGACTGGTTTGGGGTGCTCTGTAGAGTCGTGTTCTAACAAGAACCCAGTGGGCAAGGCTGTCATGCTGGGACTGGAGCCAGTGTACACAGAAAGTCTGTAAACAGTGCTTGCTGTGAGATACATGACTGTCATGAGTGTTTGGGAAACCCTAAACCAGACTATATGCATTTTCTGAGAATAAGTTTTGTTCTCTTTCACTAGTCAACATACAAAAGTGTAAAAGTGGGGCTGACAGACCAAGACCGACATAAAAATGCAGTTCAGAGAAGAGAGTGCTCTCCAAAACTATCTACACACCGTTTTACTTAGTGCAATTTTGTCACAGTTCTGTGCGTTTTGACTGTTAATCTGCCACATCCATATCTAAGCAATTAAATGAATACAATTTTAGTGTAATGGTTATTGTTCTTGTTGGGATACTAGGATTGATGTATCTACCATGTGTGTTAGTATCCAGCCATCAAGGATGATTTTCCTCAGGATGTGTTTTTATAGGAAAAAAATCTAGCATATTTTGCCCTGGTGTATGTTAAAATGTAGCCCTGAGTTTATTTTAGTGACTCATGCAATTGACCCTACAGGGTTGCCTGGCTCTGATTTTTAAAAAGCAAAGGTTGGAATTTTTTTGTTTGTTTGTTTTAGATTGCTTTCAAAACAGAACCGTCTCACTATGACCCGAAATGCTGTGTGGGCTCTATCCAACCTCTGCAGAGGGAAAAATCCTCCTCCAGATTTTGCCAAGGTAAGAGGTGTTTGAAAGGAAATGGGTTGTGAGGTGGTGGTAGACAAGTAAGCGCGAACATGGTGAACTTTAAACTAAATAGCAGAAATATTTCAGAATTCCTCTGAAACAATGTGTAGATTTCTTACAGATTAAGTTTTTGAATATATTTAGTCCTTTGGGCACACACTCACAGCCATTGTTTTAATATAGCTGCCTCCTAGCTTTTTGCTACTGTTCCTGTACTGGAGATGACCATCCCACGGCAGAACAAAACTCTGTACCTCTTGGCTGCTGTAGTGCAAAGTATGGGACATCTTAGCAGACAAGTATGAGTTTAAGTTGCCAGACATCGTACTGTAGTGGCTGCAGAATTCTTATAGTGCTTTTCTGCTGGCATGCTCCTCTGTGCTTCTGTATGCTGCAGCCCTGCTGTACACAGCTACAGCCCTGCACAGAAGTGCTGCCTAGGTCTGAAATTTTCTGAGTATTGAACGTTGAGATGCCAATGCCTAATCCTATAATGTCACATACAAAATTAGCTGACATGTTAATAGATCTTCTGGCTCTTTTATTTGCACAATGTATGTATCTCCTCTTAATGTCTTACAGGTTTCACCTTGTCTTAGTGTGCTTTCTTGGCTGCTCTTTGTCAATGATACTGACGTATTAGCTGATGCCTGCTGGGCTTTGTCCTATTTGTCTGATGGCCCCAATGATAAAATCCAGGCTGTGATTGATGCAGGAGTCTGCAGAAGACTTGTGGAATTGCTGATGTAAGAAATTTATTCTGAGCAAATGTACTATACACTCTTTTCCCTAAAATTAAGGTTCCAGCAATAGGAAGTTTAATTAGATAATGTCTTGAAATGTAGTAATTTCCAAAAAGCAAGGTTTGAGTTTTAATTTTACCTCTCTGTGTTCAGTCTTCTCTATTCATCATGAGTAACAGAAACAAGGCAACTCTTCTTGTACTAGTTTTGCTATTTCTTAAGAGGTGTTTTTTCCTTCAGCTAACCTGCATTTTTGTAAAATCCATAATATATACTGGAAATTTCCCTGCACCATTGAAGTCCATCTTATAATTACCTACCAATGTGGGAGTTGGGGTCAGGGAGGCTGGCCTTGTTTAGAATCATTTCTTCAGGTCTAAGGGAAGGACATGGAGCATTCAGTTACCTAAGAACAAGAAATAATGGTTTTCAGTGATGTAAATAAAGACTATTAAGGCTTTTAAGAGTAACACAAATATGATGCTGGGTTAATGAATAGAATGTCTTACTTGAGGTACCATTTATAAAGAAGTGTTTTCATTTGAGAAGAAGATTCCTTACTTCACCCTTCCTATCCCAATCCTGATTTAAAAATTGATGGGGGATGCATATGACAGAAGATGATCAAACTGACATATGCGTTAAACACACAGCTTCTGTCTGTGTTCCTCTGTCTCATTCTCTGCCTTTGTGCGTGCTACATTGTGTTTCATAGTTAAAGCTGATTACTTTTACCCTCCCAAGGATGCCTATACTCCAAAGTACTTGTATTCTTTTAATCTAATTTTTTTTTAATGCTGCCAAATGATACCTAAATGCCTCAGTATTTAGAAACCCTAGACAGACTTACCATTAGTTTAAAATGAATGTCTTGATTCAGGTAGTGAGAGTTAAGTCAGGTTTAGCAGGGAAGTTTTCCCCTGGCTGATGGATGTTCCTTCCTTGAGGATGTAAATATGGAGGTGCTTTAGGATGGTTAACACTTAGATATTTCCTTGGTAATTTTAGGCACAACGACTACAAAGTTGTATCTCCTGCCTTACGAGCTGTTGGGAACATTGTCACAGGAGATGATATCCAGACCCAGGTATGGATTAACTTTCTCTTGTGTTGTACTGCAGTGCATCTTTTTGTTAGTTTTGGTAACCTATTCACAAGCACCTCCTCTTGTTCGTTTTGAAGTTTGAAAGTGAAGGACTGATGACACTAGCTGCCTCAAAACATGCTGGTTTTCATAGTTTGTTAGTGCTGAACTGCTGGTGGTTCATACATAGTTGTGTCTGGGATTTGTATATTGCTGTGCAATGTCCTTTGAGGATTTTTTTTTTGTGGTTTGTTTAAAGGCTGAATTTCATGGAGAATGGTGTGCCATGGTAGGGCCATTGAAGGCCTGTCATATCTGATGCTGTTGGTAGTCTACGACGAATATACCAAAAATGAGTGTCTGGTCAGATTTTGGATGGTATATAGCTATGTCTGGGCAGATATTTGGAGAAGCATCAGTAGGAGGCAGTGACTCCCACCACTGTATTGGAATTAAACTGCGGGTCAGGAAACCAGATGCTTCAGAGGCACTAAGTTGACATCCTGCTGCTTGGTAGGTTTTGCAAGAGACAGCAGCTCCCACCAATTTCTGAAGTCTGTGCCTTGCATATGTGTGTTACCTGTGATCCACTGTCTGGTGGCAATCTCTTTTTACATGTAGAGCAGAAGCTCCAGTTACGGGCTTCTGCTGCTGTGCCTTATGTTGAAGTTTCTTCCGACTTTGCATTCTGACACCCTTCTGTGAGACTCAGTTGGTAATATGAAGAAGAGTACAGAGTAGACTACTGTTCATGAAACTCTACAGGCTCTTGGCCTCCATCTCTAGCGTGCAAATTAAAAAGCATGCCTGTGTGTTGCTGAGCTGTCTGACCAATGCACAACCAATTGGATTGAAGTGACAGGCTCAGAGGCTTGCTGTGGTGTGTTGTTGACTCTGCTAAAACTGATGGCAGAAATGGCATCAACGAGTGGTGGTAGCTGCAAACGGGAAGGTGTGCGCAGTGGGGGCAGTGAAACGGACATCCAGGAAGTAGTGGTAGCAGTTAGAGCTGTGAGATGATATGAAGAGTTTGAAGAAAGATGCTTTCAGTGAGGTGTAGATGCATAGAGTTTATGATTCCCCGTTGCAAAGTGTTAAATTACTCCTTCAATGTAAATTATACCAAAGCTAAAATCTAAGTTCCTAATCTTGAGGCTACTTTCAATGCTTGCTTTTTGTTTTGTATGAATATATTGGAATTATGTAGTTCTGTGTCAATGAGATCAGAGATAAAGATAGATTAGCAGAGGCAGGACACTGAATATCTTATCACTAGTGCTAAAGAAGTTTAACATGATTTTTTGATTGTTGCAGTATTTTCTGTAGCTGAATTGCATATGCATTCTTGTATTTTTTAATGGCATTTGTTTTGCAGATCAGTCATAAGAATGAGGTGCATTTTGTGATTTCATAGTTTCATTAAAAATAAAACCACAAGGAATCACTAAATTGCATGTAATGCAGGTTATTAAATATGGCATAAATCTTAGATTTTAATTTAATAAAATGTTTAAACTCTTTCGTTGCACAAAATTTTTTGAGGGGTGTACCATAAACTTTCCTAAAAATCTAGAGAACTGTTTAAGTAGGATAGCTTGATAGCCCTGCCTGTAGCTTGTGCAGTATGCTAAAGAGGGGGTACAGAATGCATATAAAAATTCTCCATCAGAAGGAAGAGCCCAGCTTTGACTGTTGATAAATTTCTGAATATGAGCAACATACAAGACAGTTGCCTGAAAACTTCTCTGTACAACCTCAGAGCACAAACCTGCTTTTTACTTTAATCTCATTTCTGACTATTAACAATTGCCAGTGGTTGGAGATGGCTAAAAACATAGATACTGTGCATGAAGAAAAAATGTTTCTTGTCCCAGCAGATACCTGATACAGTCCTGAACAATAATCTCTGCTTTTTTAAATCTTAATTTGGGGTAGAAAGGTTGGGGGGAATATAAGCAAGGGAATTCAGTCCACAGATTCCAAGATCAGAAGTCATCACCGTGATTCAGCTTGGTTCTCTCATTCTTTTGACCCCCACAAATAGACTGAAGAATTTCTTCTAAAATTCTGTTACGCACTGTCTGCCTAAGCTGCCTGCTTTTACCGTACAAGGCAAAACCACCATGCTTCTTGGTAGGCTCTTTCAGTTTTTGACTGACTTGTAAGAAGTTAGAATGTAATAAAAAAAAATAATTCATTTCTCAGTCATTAGATCTTGTTATGCCCTTTTAGAGGGTCAAAAAGCCCTTTACTGTCACACATGACATAATCAACTATTTTGTCTTGTAGCATCCCTGTTGTGGGTCATTTCCTCTTGTACTTTGGGCACTTAAAATTTTTATTTTGGAAATGCAAGTTTCCCTGCAACTTTTCTGCTCTGTAATTGCAAATTTTCACTATTTTTTTTTAAATAAGAATTGCCCATTCATAATGTCGCTCAACACAACACTGGCAACATTCTGCCCTGCTGTGCCAGCTGATGCAGAAAACAGAAGTAGTTGGAGCTTTGAAGTACACAAAAATACAGAAAACAAGACAACAGGAAAATACTGTCATCTTATTTTTGGTTTGGTCATAATGGGCTTAGTATCTTCTTGTGTTCGGGTCACACTGAAATCATTATGAAGGCATGATCTCCTACCTGAATTACTCAGTTGTTTTGCTCATTAGCTTTCCTGCAAGCATTTACTCATTTATTTCTCAGTTCTTCATGGTTTTTTGTTTTGTTTGTTTGTTTTTTGAACTGTTTGGAATCATCAGATGGGATGTGCTTTTTAGATTTTGAAGGCATTGTATTCCTTGTTCCTGTGATTCTTTATCTTCCTCTAAGGTGTCGTTTGTTTTGTTTGTTGCTTTTTTTCTTGTTTTTCTTCCCTTTTTTTTCTTTATATTCAGGTAATTCTGAATTGTTCAGCCCTGCAGAGTTTACTGCACTTGCTAAGCAGCCCAAAAGAATCTATCAAAAAGGAAGCATGCTGGACAATATCTAATATAACAGCTGGAAACAGAGCCCAAATCCAGGTAACCTTTTCAGCTATGATATTTGTCTTGCAGACTAGAAGAAACATGTCAGGCAGTACACTTTTTTGTGTATAAAGTGCATATCTGTATGTATACACAGTCACAGATATATAACGACATATAAGCAGAAGTAAATTATAGCCTCTGTGCATAATTAGAATATTTCAATTGCCCAGTCACCTCTCAAATTATTTAATCTTATAATCACCTACAGATTTTAAGGTGGGGAGGTGGTTATGGTAAAGGAGGACAAAATGAGGCTAAGCTCAAGAAAGCATTGTCTTAAATAATTTGCTTCATGTCTTCAACAATCATTAAGACACAGAAATTCTCAAGTACGAAAAGAGTAAGCCACAAACTTTAAGAATCAAATAACTTTACATGTTTCTTGATTTCACCACCGGATATGGACGCCTACATTGTAAAATACTTCCTTTATTCCTGTTTATATTTTCTTATAATTCCTGATACAGGCAGTTGTGCTTAGCCAAATCTAAAATTACTATTTATTAAACTGAACAATAATGGGGGATATCTAACACGTTGCATTGGGATATGTCCTTTCTGATTATACCAAATTTTGTAATCCCTTCATGTTAAGTGATAGCACACAGAAGCAAATGAAAGTCTCACTCCCTTGTGTCAGTCTTTACAATTAGGCCTCCAAAAGATCACATCTTTTTGCTGAGTCTGGACTTAGTGTCAGCCATCAGGAAGAATTCCCAGGACTTGTCTCCAAATGGTATAAATGAGGGATTGACCATTGCTTCCCCAGAGAAAATATTTTCTTTGACTACATAAAGAAGGAACTGCTAAATATATTTTGTTTTCCCTGGGTATGGAGTTTTTTTAGAACAGCTGCACTAGGGGAGTTTTTTTGCTCGGCTTTCAAGGACGATGCCTTATTCCTTCTCCTTTTCCAGAGGTGATGGGAAAACGTATTGTAGTGGAACCAGGCTTTTTTTGATAAATGTACAAGGTTCCTATAAAAGCAGTTGAATGAAAAGTCTCCTCATGTAAACCAAATTTAATTCTTCTGAAGTTACATTTCTCAATGCTCTTCTCCCTTACTGGATACAGAAAGTATTTTCAGAGATTGCAGAGGATGTGTGGAAATCTGGTTGCACATACCTATTTCTCTGAGGAATAGAAATAAATAGCAGAAATATTAGACATTAGAATTATTTGTCTCAGTCATTAGTAACCAGGTAGAAACAATGCATGTTCACACAGGAAGTAAACCAAGTCCCATCATACATTGGCAAAAGTGGCCAAGGAGTACTTCTTTCCTCCATATGCTTTTCCTTGGAAGGCAGTCTGGCACCTGCTAGTCTTATATCTGATGGCTCTGGATTATTCATTCTGTAGGATCAGAATTGGCATAAAGTGGTTAACCCTTTTCACCCAAGGGATGGAATCACTTCTCTTTTTGCAGGAAAGTTGCAAGAGATAGTAAAAAGGCTGCATGTTTTTCTTGAGGAAAAGCTGTATTATATCCTTTGCAGGTGGTACTTGCAATCTTTTGGTTATACATTCTCTCTTACAAAGAACATTCAGGTGCTGAAGGGTCAGTGTAAAGCCTTAATACCTTGAATGAGGTCTTCATCTCAGAAAGCATAGGAAATAAAGTTAATATTTTTGAGGAAGGTAACTCAGTCTCTGCTGAGTTCCTGGAATTAAGAGTGAATGCTTATCTAACTTCAGAGATGCTTGTGTTAGGAAACGAGTAGGCAAGAAAATAAAACTTACAAAAGTGGAAAGCTGTGTAGGTCCTTCTTGTCTGAGGTAAAGATTTGACTAAGATGGAAGTGGAACTGTGAGCAAAGAAACCTCCTACAGTTGTATTTGCTCTGGCTTTCTCAGTCAAGGTTTTACTTGTACCACTGAAGATCATGGTTTTTTGTCAGATATAGAGTATGATATGGTTACTTAATCTAACCTTGGTAGAGCTCCAATAATTTTGTTTCTGCCTTTATTGTGGCTTGTGTGTTTATCTGTGGATTAGCTGAATTTCTAAGAAAAAGTGCTGTGTAAAATCAGCAGCTGTACTGTTTTTTCCTGCATTAGCAATGGTAATTGCTGTGCAATTAGCAGTGCAGAGAATGTAGTTACTACTGCTCATACTAAGGTAAAAAATGTTTTTGCCTTTGCTTTTCTCGTAGTGAAGAATCTTCTGGCTGCTTTATCCATGCTGCTACCACCTTAGAGTCAGGGCGGAGCAGTATTTTCTCTCTAGAAGGCCATTACTGCATTTTCTAGGAAGTCTAAGAGTATTTTCTGGGGAAAAATCCAGCCCAATAAATTTTCTTAACTTTGTATTTTTTCCCGAGTCTAGCAGAGTGTTGCTTCAGGATGCACAATCATATAGGAATGAGCTTGAGAAAATTGGATATCTGTACAAGTCATTCCATAAAGAAATAAGTATTGGAAATGGCAATAGAAAGTGAAGTTAGTTATTAGAGCATTTTTTAAAAACTTCATGATTTCTATTTACATAGTCTTATTCTGCTGAAGGTACAGTTGTGAAGAATCCTAGAGGTAACTTAAATTCTAGTACGTCAAAGGTATTTCAATAGTGTATTTGCTTCTGTGACTTCTGTAGATGTATTCACTGTACCACGTCATCCTGTTCAAGTGAAGGAGTAAGTGCCTGTCCTTGTTTGCACAGTAATCTTACTCCTGGTATTCATTACTCAGACCTGTAAAAGGAAGGCTTTAGGTGGAGAGTCTTAACTACACCCTTGGTAATCCTCTCTTAAACTGTTGTCACATCTTTATTTGAAAACAAGTAAGGATAAAATAATATCTCCTTTGTTAAAACAAAATTTGCCTTATCTAGCTAAACAAAATCATTAGATACATCTATGCATGCATGTGTTCAGTAGTTTTAAAAGGTTTTGGAGTGGCTTATCACCAATTTAGATCCCCCCCTTTCTACTGAGAACAGATTAGAATTGCTTTATGACTTGGATAGTTGAGGTAGCGAGGCAGGAAGAGGGAAATTAATGCTATGAGCCATTAGTATTGCACCTTTATGTCTAGCAGGTGATTCTTTAGAAGTACAAAAATGCCCTTAACTGCATGGAAAAAATAGTTGTTGTGGTTGTGTGGGTACAAGCTTGCTTTCTCAGGACTCTTGCGTCAGGAAGAAAACATGGTGTCAACCAAATCACCAAAATACATGTAGATTTAAATGAATCCAGCTTAAAGCAGCTGCCTTAGGATGTGTCACAGACAAAGTTGGAAGGAAGTTGATGACTCAAGTCCAGGAGGAAAAAATGTGCGGAGCAGCTTCTCAAAAGTGAAAGCTGTAGTTCATATAAGAATCCCTCAGGCCCCATTCAGAGTAATTGAGCTGCCTTCAAACTCTGAGCGCACACACGCTATATAGTGAAACACTGACTGCCCTAAGCGCATGCCCAATTTAATCTATACTGGCAGTTATGATTAAAAAAAAAAAGCATTTATGATTCTGAGCAGGAGATAACTACCCTGCTAACTGACACATTGCAAGCCATGTCCATCATGAGGCTTAGATTTTTGGAACTGCAGAAGGAGGCCTGTTAGAGGAAAGCTGTGAAGTAAAGGACATTGGAGAACATTTACAGCATACTTGATGAGAGATATCAAGGCCACTGTTTCTTGGAAGTAAAACTGGTAATTGCAATGATTATCTCATGTTGAAGGGAAAACCGCATTACAGATACGTAACAAATTCCAGAAAAATTTGAATTCTTTAGTTTCTAGTCTCAACCTAGAGAAAGTCATGTGAGATATAAGGTGTGATGAAACCTTGTTTCAGCTCCAGAGCTGATACATCTGCTTTTCTCAGAAAACTCCCTCTCTGAGGTATTACTTCAGACAAACTCTACTTAATGTCAAAATCATTGCAAACATTTGAGCTGAAAAACACTTGAAAATAATTTCCAAAATTGGAAAATGACATTTGGTAAAGTGTTTCTTGAAGATGGTCATATGCTAAAATGGAGAGTCTGTTTTTAGTAGTGAGGAGAAAGGAAAATTCCTATCTGAAGAATATCTGATTTAATTAAGTTCATGGATGAACTTATTTGTGAGTTGAAGTATTTTTTTCTGTCTAAATTAATTTCACATTTCAATTAAAACATTACTTGTTGAGAATTGATATTCCTGACAGAAGGAATTCTAAAATATAGATGCAGCTCTAAACTAAATAATTTATTTTCCTTTCTCCCCTGTCCCTCCAAATTGCTTGATAGTTCCTAGTAGAGGTCATAGACTGTAGCCAGATCTATTCCAGTCTCTGTGATACTAATTGGATATTGAAGATGCACAAACTTAGCCAGAAATCGGGCAAGAATAATTTCAATACATGGTAATTTTTTCTTGAAAGTTAAATGTCTGCCTGGCGTAGTAAACCACATTATTGCGAGTATTGCAAGCTGATCTAACAAGTGGGTTGTTGCTGCGTAGCAGTTGGGACGTTAGAATACTATGGAAACTTCACGTAGTGCTCAAGTCATAATCTAGCCATCCCTTCTGCACACCAAGAAGGAAATTAAATATTTTGGTAAATCTCATAGGTATTTTACCTAACCAATATTAACAGACAGAGCTATATTTAGTGTTGTTTAAGATTGCATTGGGTTACACTCCTTCCATCCACCCACTCTAAAGTATAGAAATTTAAACTTAGAGGGAAGGACTTATCTATTCATTTCCACTTTCATACTGCCTACAATGCTGTTTGGTAGCACGCTCCAAAGGCTTTCACTGCCATTTCTAAAAGATAAGACAGCAGCCTATCACCATCAGAATTGCACTCAAACACAGTCAAGTAAACCCTTTCTAGTGTTAAGGCAGTATTATAGTCAGCATGCATGAAATGTGTGAAAGTAAGCACTGAACTTTCTTTTGTAGCCACTATTAAAGCACAGGAGGTTTGGGGTTTTTTTGCCACCAAAGGTGGAAGTGAAAGCCTTTCAGAGTGTGTTATTGGCAGTGCCTAGGCAACGGAAAAGTGTCGTGGAATACCGCAGTCTTTCCCCTCTTTATTTCTGTGCTTTTAAGGTTTGGGTTGGATGTGTATATCCTGATGCAGTCATGATTGTCACTAAGTATAGTTTTTGTTTGTTAATTTCCTAGTTTGTATACAGCTTTGCTGTACTTCAGTGGATAGCTTCCCCAGTCAGGGAGAAGGGGAACTACATCTTCCTGGGAGTCAGAAGGAGAACTGCACAACTGAAGCTAAATCCTGACTGTCGGCCCTTCTGAAGGGTATGAAAGGCTACCACATACCTCAGAAAATGTTCTGTGTTTAACTTCGCAACCTGTTGAAAAGCTATGAAAGGCAATACATCAGACACAATCTTCCATATCTGACAGTGAAGACATCATAAGAGTTCTCTCCTGTTGACAGGTTAAGAAACTTATAAATTCTTTTCTAATATACCTTAACTTCTCACAAGAACATCTGGAAATCTGAGTATGGCTAGGCATGGTAGCAACAGGATTTGTGCCGTATGTTTTCTTCCTTTAGGGTTTCCTGTCCTTACTGAAATGTGACATGGACAAGTGTAGCAAATGATACATTGCCTGTCGGTTTTAAAAACTCTGGAATGAAATATATTTTTAGAAATTGGGGTAAAGATACAAGCTAAGAATTGTCAGAGGCACTTCTCCAAAAAAGACCACAGTAACACCAGGGACGTGGAAAAGGAATGAGATGATTCACACAGTATTGTGGTTTACACAGGCAAACTGTGTATCAACTTACTTGAGTATAAAGTATGTTTGGTTTACGCCATAGTTTGCACAAGTGGTCTAAAATCTTCACATGCTTGTGGTGGCAGGACTTCAAAAAGTGTCTCAACTAGGAGCAAAATATGGCATTGCCGACATGGTCATATTTGTTTGAGAACCAGCAAAAGTCAGAGATCAATAATTTTCAGGTTTAAGGTTGTGTTTAAGTACAAAATCTGTTTTCAGGCTTCTACATGTGGTGAATCCCATACATCATACCACACTGAGAGCAGCAGACCAATAATACTTTTAATCCCTTTATTCTGCCTGAAAAACTCAGCAGTGTATATTGCTGTCTTTTTTTTTTTTTGTATGACAGACCCTAAAAGCTGGAGACACCCCAACAAAGTGCTGTTCATTGTAGTACAGGTTTTTCCTGACATCAGCAGCAACCTTGTGTAAACTGGCTAGAAGTTTGCTCTATATAGGCTTAGGTGTCTTTGTCAACAACATACAAGTCCAATAGAACTGAAGATCTGAAGCGCTTCCTTGGTGACTCTTGGATGGCAGTCGTTTTGTACTCATGCCATCATGTTAAGTAGCTTTAGCTTACAAATATTTTCTATGCTGCTTAAAAAGCAGTTGTAAATTGAATCAATAAACAAGGTAACTGGAACACAAGTAACTGAGAAGCCTCTACAAACTGAAGTTTGCAGCAAGGAGGAGGAGATCATAGCAGTAGGGCTATATTCACAGCTGCCAGCTAGGGTGGTGACTGTAATCTTGATGAGTTAAAGGTGATGAGACAGCTTGCAGGAGGGGGAAAACAGTCATGCTTTAAGACTTGGTTGCTTTATGTAATGAATCTTATGTAGACACATGATGCCAGCACTTGCATACTAAATGTACGTGTGTATTTTTGCATACTGTGATTTATTTGTGGGAAGTCAAAGGAGAAGAAGCAAATTCACTTGGTGTTGACCAGCTCAAAACACTAATTTAATATAGTACCGGTGAAGACCTGCTCCCTAATGACTACAATTATTCAGATTCAACATTCAGGCAGATGTAATAAAACTCTGAAAATACACTTTTATCTCGCTTCACTCTTTAAAAATGAAATACTATAAAGTGACGAAGCTTGATTAAAATAAATAAGAAGGCTAGAATGTTCCTGAGAGACCGGCAACTCTCTTGGATGGCCATTGCACCTGGATACCATTTTAAAACAAACAAACAAAACCCCAAACAAACAAAAAACCTCAAATCAAAGAACACCAAATCCAAAACAATAAACTGCAATAAAGTTGACACTTCAAAAATAAGGGCCAGATTTGCTAAAGGACTGAGCATTACAATTCAGTTCAATTTCAAATTAAATTTAAAGATTCAGATTTCAATTAAAATTATATTTCAGTTTTCTGAAAGACTTGCAGTTACAAGTCAAGATAGAGTTCAGTTCCAACAGCTGCAGACAGATGCAGTTGGGCAAAAATTTCAGTATTAGTTTAATGTATTAAAGGATGGGCTCTGGATTACCTATTATGTAGAAAAGAGATTTCTAATGTATTTTGGAAATACCACGCTCAGTGCCTAGTAGTAGCAGCCTAAAACCAATGTGAATATCATCAGGAAGGGGATTAAAAAAAAAAAGTAAAAAAGGGAATCCTTATTCTTGTTCTAGTATAAATCTTCAGCGTTGCCCTGTATGCAGATCCCTTTTCAGAGGGTATGGTAGCAGTGGGTGGTAAACAGGAACCATAAAATGTCAGCTGGATTCCATATGAGGAACAACTTTGTAGACTATGAGACAAGTGAGAGGAGATGTGGCAGAATACTGTAGAAACATGAGTGGCATCTGAGAAGGTGAATGAGGAGTATTGTTCTTTGCTTTTGAGCAAGATCCTTGAAGGAAGAGGCATCAGAAATTACTAGGTGCTGCATTTAGGACAAATGAGAACACACCTTCTCATACGGGTGTGTCGTGTTTTAGCCTCAGTCAGCAACCAAGCACCACACAGTCGCTTGCTCACTCCCCCCTGGTGGGATGGGGGAGAGAATTGGAAGAGTAAAAGTGAAGTAACTCATGGTTTGAGATAAAGACAGTTTAATAGGTAAAGCAAAAACTGCATGCAGAAGCAAAGCAAAACAAGGAATTAATTCACTACTTCCCATGGGCAGGCAGGTGCTCAGCCATCTCCAGGAAAGCAGGGCTCCATCACGCTTAACGGTTACTTGGGAAGCCAACCGCCATTACTCCCAATATCCCCCCTTCCTCCTTCTTCCCCAGCTTTATATACTGAGCATGATGTCATATGGTATGGAATATCCCATTGGTCAGTTGGGGTCAGCTGTCCTGGCTGTGCCCCCTCCCAGCTCCTTGTGCACCTGGCAGAGCACGGGGAGCTGAAAAAGTCCTTGACCAGTGTAACTGCTACTTAGCAACAACTAAAACATCTCCACATTATCACCACTGTTTCCAGCAAAACTCCAAAACAAAGCCCCTTACTAGCTACTATGAAGAAATTTAACTCTATCCCAGCTGAAACCAGGACAGAGTGTAGTCAGACTGGAACTCATTGCTGCAACTGTGAATACTTAAAAAGGAGAAATAGAAAAATAAACATGACTAGAGTTTACGCTTTCTTGTGCATCTGATGTTGATTGCTGTTGGAAGCAGGACGTTGGTATGAGTTGTTCTTACATGCAAGCACAAGAGTAATTTGGATTGGAAAAATCTGTATAAAATGATACAGGTTTTGGAATGTTTAAGTTTTGGTTACGTTGTTGGCCTGCTGTTATCGTGCTTGAATAATTCTGGTCACCTTTAGAGGACATAGATAAATGCAAGTGTTACAATATATCAGCAGCTCAGAAGGAATGTTTAAATATCCTTTATGGTAGGTATGAGGCAGTTGCCTGCTATTTTTGTGAATGGCCAAGGCACTTTGTTTTTCAAGGACTAGTGGAACGTTTGAACAGGTGAAGAAGAGCGAGATCTGCAGTAGTTTGTACATTGAGTTTACAACTCAATTTTAAAATTTCTTTTTTTCACATGTTTTTAAAGTTCTTGTTGAACTGAAACCCCTTAACTGTGTGCATTTTGTTTGAATGCTGTGCTTATCTTGAGCATTTTTATATACGCTATATTACTTTAGTCTTCAACCTACTTCTACATGTCAGGCACGCAGAGTGTAGTAGTGCTAAAAAAGTAATTTGAGTTAACACTTTCTAAATTCTCAGAAGTTTTAGGTAACTCATCCTGCCACAGTCCTTTAAGGTTTTGCTCTGCCTGAGGTTTCCTCTTCTTCAAGAAAAAAAATATTGTATTTTAGTAGTCTAATATTTTATCACTTAGAAGGAATTTAATTGAAAGGGAAACGTGGTCTGTTTCCACAATAACTGTTGTTCCCATATAAAATGTCATAGAGCTAAGAATCCTTAGGAATTCTAATTTGCTTTCAAGACTAACTGCTGTGGGCAAGGCTGCAAGACATGTAATAGATTCTGCTAGCACTTTCTCTGTAATAATGTTTTATTGTTTCCACCCTTGTTGAGTTTAACTGGACTTTGGAAATCTAGTGAAGATATTAAGGCTAAAGCAAACTATTTTCTGACCTAGTTAATGTATTTTTTGAAAAGAAAATCTAAGTTCTGAGAGTTTCGACTGTCAACAGATGCTAGTTGAAAAACTTTGCTGTACTACAGAGGGACAGTTAAGTACCTTTAACTGGGACTTATGCTAGGGTGAGATGGTGACAACACTTGCATTGCATGTCAAGCAATAGGAAACACAAAAACATAGAGACTGATAATCTGCTTCTCTCTTGAGCCAGTCTATTTCAGTGAAGTGCCTTATGAGAGGCTGCAATTCATTGTGGTGTTTTAACCTGATCTGTTTGGGTAAAGATAGCCAACTTCAGTGTAGAGCAGAAAGTAAGCAAGGTGGCCATAGCCTTTTATACAATAGAATAAGAAATAGAAATAAATAGAAATAGACACAAGTAGCATTTGAAATAAGAGCACTCACCCAAGAGATGCAAGGTCTGGATTCAGTTCCTTCTGAAAAGGTTCAAATGCACATTTCTCCACTCTGAGAAGAGTAATTTTACCCACCAGTCTTTGCATTGAAGCAAAGAGTTCAAAATTGATTGAGCCAGAAGGAAAACAATAACAATCTTTTGTGATTCTCCCACTTGCTGCCCTCCCGTTGCTAGTTCTCTTTGTTCTGGAATTCTCCTACTATTTTACAAGTTTATATTGAAACATTTTAAGGTAACTTTTTTTTTTATTATTAAGAAGGCTCAAAGTATATTACTGCCTGTCAGCTAAGATGTGGTGACTTAGTTGCATGCTCTGGTTTTAGTACCAACTGAAGAAGTTGGTTTTAAGACAACACTTTCTAAGGAAAAGAATCTCATGTAAAAGTTTTCTTTTGGGGAGAGGACGCAAGAAGCGATAATGAGATTTTTGACTTGTTCTTTGCTAGAATAGTAAAATACTAAGGCCATCAGGTTTCCTAGCCTAGATCTATATCGAGCTTTTTTGCTACGGAATACTTAACATCCCTTAACACGCACTGTTCTTGTAAGGGCTTCCACCTTGACAACACCCTTGTGTAGCACCACCTGGACTCACACAAAATGTAAGTGTAGACTGCCAAGTCCATTTTCTGCTCTCCAGCTGCTCAGGACTGAAGTGAACTAGTGAAAACATGCATGCCCTCACTCTCTAGATCCAGAAGCGCCATGCACATTCACAGATCTTTTGAATATCAGTGTGGGTTCTCTGCCAGTCTGCTGTCTATGCCTGGATTGTGAACTCTTACTGTACTTGTCTTCTATTCATGGGCTACTCCAATTTGATTCTGGCTAGCAAGCAGGTGCATGCATTTGTCTCAAGCATCCTCACAACTGCAGATCCCTCAATTATCAGCACAGGCCGCCTGGCCGTGCCTGGATCCTGGCCTCCTACTTGCCACCTAGTGCAGCTTCAAGTTTGCCAGCAAATTATGCATACTGTGCTCTTCCACTCCCACCATCACATTAGGGGAAAATGTAAATCCCCCACCCCATGGAGCTGGTGCCCAGGCACGTGGGTCCTGTGACGTGCAGTCCCACTCCAGCTGGGATGCAGAGACCCTCACCCCAGTCCCCTGAGTAGCTGGCATCCAGGCACACGGTCCTTATGGACCGTGAAGCTCCCCAGTGGCTTGTGCTGGGACCCTCACCTGCTCCCGCTGCAGGGGCTCCTTCGCCCAAGGTCTGACACCAGTTGCTGGCCCTGAATTCACCCTTTCTGGTCACCCCAGAAACATGTTCCCTAGTCCATGGCCCCTCCAGCTACTGATGCTGATACCCCAACCCACTGCAGTTGCTGGCCCCACAGACACGAGGGTTTCTCCTGAGGTCTTGTTTTAGTTCCTGGCCCAAATTCACTTACGCTGGTCTCAGTTGCTAGCACCTAATCTTTACAGCACTGATGTGGGCTAGAGAGGGAGATTATGTGGTAAGACAGTTAAGAAAAGATTTGTTATAAAGTTTTGCATAGTCTTATTTGTCCCTGTCTTATCAGTTACAAAGTCTAGGCCGGCTCTCTGCAAAGCCATGCCTGTAGTTTCTTAATAGCCTATTAATTAGTGACTGGACACTTTCTCTCTTTGTGATTGTCTCTCTCATCCCTTGTCTATCAGGTTTGTGTCACTGTGTTTTATTTATTACTTTCCTGTTATTTATATCTCCCTTTGAGCTGAAAAGGTCCTTGATCTGATAACCTTAATGAGGCAGATGCTCTCACGTTCCACGTACCCTTACAGTATGTTGCTTTTGTATATTTTTAAAGTGCTTTTCACCAGTAAGAAATATGTTGGGGGAAAAACACATCCTGTCTTTTTAAGATACTTTCTTTTGTCTTTTTAAATAGCTGACACCTGTTTATGACCTATGACTCGCAGCATTCACGTTCAAAAATTTCAGTTAAGGGCTTTTTGCCAATATTCTTCGCAAAGTACAAATCTAATATAACATGGCATGGTGGAAGCGTAAGTGGTTTTTCTTGAGGGCTAGAACTGCAGATTCTGTGGTAAAGGAGACAGTGCTTGTGGGACTTGTGATACAACTGATACGTGGTGCGGATTTAGAAAGATGCAGTGTGGATGCCCAGGCAAACAGGAAGGGTAAAATAAATACCACACATTTGTGTTTTGGTTGGTTTTTTTTTTTTCCATTGGGTCACCATCCACACTGCATACTGACTGTAGCTTTTTGCTGTATGAAATCTGTTAGCTTTCTTCTGCGGAGCTCCTTCAGAACAATCTTTTTGGCTTTTTTGTTTTTTAATTTGCCTTTACCATATCTGTGATGACTTGTATTTGTAAATGGTAGTTTAAAAACGTAATCCTAAGTTCTTGCTTCTTCAAATGATCCTTATGAAAGTGTTTTAGATCCTTGTCATATGTAACTGAACTGGTTTCATTTGTGTCATATTGCAAAAGGCTCTTTTCAGAGGAAGTTACTAAAACTCTCAGCTGCTGACTAAATACTCACTTGACTTACATCAGTTTGGTGAGCTAAGCAGTTACCCATACTACTGAACTATTCATTGCTTTGTCTTTTTACCAGGAAAGAATATATTGTACTTGCTTGTTTTGAGAAGCTCCTACAATACAATCTCTCTTTGCTCTGTTGTCTCACCCAGTGGAAATGTTTTATGACACACAGGCTTATGAAGTTTTTTTTCTCTCTTTAGGGGATCTTAATGACTTAGTGGTTTACTGACTTAATAGCTGAGTGGTTCACTAACTGGAAAAATAAGGGAATTATGGCATTCTTTTGCTGTAAAGGTTATGATTAAGTAACACATTAGATATGGCAGTGACTTTCATCTGACTGTAAAGCTGAAAACTGATTTTTGCCCCTTGATAAGTTAATGTTTCATTGTTTAACGTGTTGTGCTGAGCATAGACATTAACTAGCTCAGGACAAGGAATTTATTTTGAATTTTTATCATAACCCTGATATGTTATTTCTGTTTGCAGACAGTCATAGATGCCCATATCTTTCCAGCTCTTATAAATATTTTGCAAACGGCTGAGTTTCGGACAAGGAAGGAAGCTGCTTGGGCAATCACAAATGCAACATCTGGAGGCTCTGCTGAACAGATCAAGTATGAAATAGTTCAAATCTTTCAATGCAATTGAGTGAACTAGTGTTTGTGCAAGAGATCAAACTAATAACCTAGAAACTGGAAAACCTTTCTGTATGCTTCTAGTGTTTGTATCCAGAGAGACCGTGTCTTTGTATTGAGTTATGAATGAGCCATTCATTCATTTAGGGAGAAATCACATAAGTGTTCCAGCTGTAATACTTACTTCATTAATTGAACCGTTGCTCTTATGTGAAAAAACTAAATGCAACTTTCAAACTAATTTCCTAGTGATCGTTGTACAGTGTAACCAAGTGCATTAGCAGTCTGGAGAGGAATAGCTGAGTCCCTCAGACAAGGGCACCGTGTGCATTGTTTTTCCTGTTTGACTTATACTGGTACATTATGCTTAGGTGCTGTTTTGTATAAAATAAAATAATAAATTTATAAATAAATTAATATGGTTTATATTAATAGAAAGCGTTTATAAATAATAGAATTATAAATTTACATTTCAAAATTATTATTTTCTTTCTCTCTCTCTCTCTCTCTCTCTCTCTCTCTCTCTCTCTCTCTATCTATCTATCTATCTAATTTCTCCAGTTCTCCAATTGATTTTAATTTTATTTGATTGTTTTGGTTCTTCAGACCTTCATGCTAAGTGCTTAAATGGCTACACCAGTTGTAATTTTGCAGACAATTTACTGAGTTCTGTGTTGTGTTTTTCAGGTATTTAGTAGAACTTGGATGCATTAAACCACTCTGCGACCTCCTTACAGTAATGGACTCAAAGATTGTGCAAGTAGCGCTGAATGGCCTGGAGAACATCCTGAGGCTTGGAGAGCAGGAATCCAAACGCAGTGGAACTGGCATTAATCCGTACTGCGCTCTTATTGAGGAAGCATATGGTATGAGCAGAACATCTGTGGAAGTCAGGGCTTAAAGCAATGGTCATGAACCCATTAGAGTTTCAGTAGACCAAATTCTACTAATTGCCTTATCACTATTATCTGAAAATTAACTGTTCTTTGACAAGTCTCCATTTACCAATGCTCTCCATCTTTTACATTATCTCTGTATGGAGATTGTAGACAGTGTGTGCAGATCTCCTTTTCTTGATTTCTTCTGATGCTGAGGGAGCCTTCTGGGTGCCATTCAGCCTCAGTATCTTCCCTCTACAGTGGATAAAAGTTCAGGTGCACTGCTCTGTCACTCAGGTTTCAAACCTTTCCTTTCCCTCTCTGCTGCCCTGTAGAATTATGGCAGCAGCACCAACTTCCTTGTTTGCCTTTGCTGTGCTGAGGTTCTGGCATGTACCAGCATCATTTCATCCCTGTTCTGAGCTACTGCTGCTCTTAAGGTTAGTTTCCGTGTTGATTGGCAAGTACTTATTACCAAAAAGAAAAATGGGTTATTGAGTGCAGTACAGAAGAGGATCACTGAACGTGGTTTCTTGAACCATGGTTCCCTTCATGGTTACCTTGACTTCCAGGGAAGAGTTATACCAGAATAGGATTATTTTTTTTCTTCCCTGGTTCTAGGTTTTAACTTCCCTTTTCATGTCAGTGTTGCAGAAATGTCTATAGAGTATCAGAGAATTGTTTACTCTAGTCTTCATACATAGTAGAAGGAGCAGGCAAGAAAGCCACTACAGTTCCCAGTGTTAGAGATTTACTAGAGTGGCTAAGACTTGTATTTCATTACAGCACCATCCTGAAGCATCAAAGCTAGTTTAGCTTGCTGTATTACTTTCATTTGTTTCTGACTACCAAGGCCTGAGTTTGCCCACATGCTTGTCTGCCCAAAAACTGGTTGCATTAACTGCATTGTATATACACGATACACATCAGATGATGGAGGCGCCATCCTTGGAAGTTCTCAAGAGTTGGCTAAACACAGCTGGCTTGATCTGGTGTTGGTGGTGTGGTAGGGCTGGGCTGGGCTGCAGGTTGGAACAGATGATTACCAGAAGTCTCTTCCAGCTTGCAGTTATGTGATTCTGTAGTCATGGTCCTTGGAAACAAAGCACTGTGAACACACTTTCAGAAAACATGGTCTTAAAAGTCTCTTTAGAAAAAGTCTTTGGGGCCTTGTTCTTTACACATTAGAGCTTGTTGAATTCATTGTTTTAGTGAGAGAGTAGAGGCAGACAGAGAGTATGAAACATATCACACAGTTACAGGAAACTATGTAGGTCAACCTGTTTTTCCTTGGGTGTGGAGAGTACAAGCTGGGTAAGGGCCTCCACAGAGGGACCTGTTCTTTCTGAAGGTGGGAGAGAATTGTCATGCAACTTGGTGTTCACAACAGACTGAAAATGATCATGCATTCACCAAGCTGTAACTTTTACATACTTCTTTTTCTCTGCAGGCCTGGACAAGATTGAATTCCTGCAGAGCCATGAGAATCAAGAGATTTATCAGAAGGCCTTTGATCTGATTGAGCACTACTTTGGAACAGAGGATGAAGACAGCAGCATTGCCCCACAGGTGGATCTCAACCAGCAACAGTACATCTTCCAGCAGTGCGAGGCTCCCATGGAAGGCTTCCAGCTCTGAGGTGCCCCTGTGCTGTGTGCTCCTCTACCCAAAAAATCCTGTTATCGAGCCACAAGCCACCCGTGGAGTGATTCTCTCAATGTTTTCCATAACCCTGTTTGCGCTCATTCGCTAGCCTTGTGCACATGCTCTTACATACGTCTGGAAAACTTTCGGCTCTTCATGGCAGGATGCCCCCTCCTTGGCAAGGGGTCACCAGAATCACCCTTCTCCTCTAGATTCTGAACCTCTCCACTGTCATCTTCGTGGAGTTGAGGCACCTTTCTATACTTTGAGATATTCCCTGCTCCTATTACAGGAAAATAATCCCTCCTCCACTAGTCCTCACACTCCTGGCATCCAAGATAAGGCTGCCTTTCTTATGTATTTGCTGCAGTGTGTGCCTGCAGTCCAGGGAGACTTTCAGACTTTCTGAGAACATAGCTGAATTCATTCCCCATATTATTCCCTGGATGCCTCTTTGGATGGCTGTGAGATGTGTTAAATCTGTACATGCAATGTATCTACTTTGCTGTATGTGCCAGCTGGGGGTATTGGCATATAGAACATGTTACAAATAATGGAATAAGTTCTCTGTCCCCTGCAACAACAGGCTGCAATGGACATGTTTTCTGGTTCTTAAGAATACTGAACACATCTGGCCCCATCCCTTCTCAACACTGAGCTCCCAAGCTGGATTGCAGACCACTGTGGAGATTTGTATACCTTCCCAGTCTTTCCATCCACAAAAAAAAAGAGCCTGTGAATAGGTCACTCTTACCACCTCCCCAGAAACGACTTTCCAAACCAGCTTCTAAAATGGAGAAACTACCCCCACTTCTGCTTGCCAGCACAGTATGATCCAGCTGGGCCTTCCTTAAAAAATCAAGCCCTTCCTGACTTCATGCTCCCGAGTCCGGTCCTTGGTATGATAGTTAGAGCTGAACAATTCCTGTCTGCCTCTACGTTTTTACACAGTGTGACTTGAATAGATTTATCTTCTGAAAAATAACCTTCTGAATACAGAAATCTTAATTTGTAAAACTTAGCACAAGGAGTGTTAGATCTCCTTTTCATTTTCACAAGACAAGAGCTTCCTGTCCAGCTCACCTGACAAAATAGAGTCCTCCTGGTCAAGCCCCTTATTTAACAACTAAAATGACACTACATTCAAAGGATAGTAATATTACACCCGGATCCACCTGGCCCTTTCATTTCATTTTTATCTTTTGCTGTTCATGGGACTTCAGGTGAATTAGCATGGAACGCATGGTTCCTACAGGTGACATCTGTGAGGCATTGCTGACTGCATGACAGCTGTCATCCACAGCTGTAGACTGCCCTTCTGCTAGCAGCATGTTCTTGGCTCCGCAACCTGCTTGGATCACAGACGCCTGATGCAAAGGCCAGCCACTCCTCTCTGAGTTCAGCTGACATTGACACCAAATGCTTCACACAACTGCGGAGATGCCACGTGATTGGAAATGGCAGTTCCATTTCTGTAAATGCAATGGATTTCCAGGCCGTCCGGTGCCCCCACATCGTATGTTCTTTCAAGCCATTTTGGACGCTCGGAACACACATTTGTCCAGTGTAAACATTTCAAAATCACCACTGACAACTGCAGTGTCAAGTACCTGTGGTAAATGTTAGTGGCAGAACTGTCTGCAAGATCCTCCTTATGACTCCTCTCAGTGACAAGCCACTGCAGAAGCAAAACCAACCCACTGGATACAGAATAATAAATTAAAAAAATAACCATAAATCACTTGTCAAACTGCTGAAAGAAGCTAGGCAAAGGCCTGAACATCAGCTCTGTGCAACCGTTATTTAAATACAGTCTTCAGTTCTGTCTGTGCTTTCAGGATGGAGACTCTGACCTGTGTGGCCACTGCAGAAGCCACCTGCTGCCTCCCTAGCTAAGCCAGTTGGCCTCCACCTTCCCTCTCCCAGTTATTTTCTCTAGTGCTGCTTTGTGCTGAAGGAACATTTAGTTTACTGCACTTGATCTGTAAATGGACTTCTATTCTTTGTAATTTTAGGGGGTTAAATTTGGTGGTTAATTTAAAAAAAGCAAAAAACCCCTCAATGTTGCCTTTACATCACATATAAATAACTGTGTTTCTCTTTTCTTGAAGGGTGATAGAAGCACTGATTAGTAGCAAAATCTTGTTTTAGCTTTTGGATTTTTTTGTGCTGGATTTTTTTACGTGTAAATTTCCAATAACATGTCATTTCTATAAGATTTGTTTAAAATCATGTACCTCTTATTGGATGGTATAAAAATGCTACATATTTTGTAAACAAATCTGCGCAAAGTGTGTGTGCATATATTCTGTATATTCATATATGTATATTCTGTGTATATATACACTATTGTGTATATATACATATATACACACACACGTATATATACACACACACACACGTATGTGTGTATATATATACACACCTATCTATATATCTATATATCTATATATATATAAGTGTTTTCTCTTCCAGGCTAGTGAAAACAATGTGGTGCATTGGCGTTTCCCTCCCCTGCCCCCCAAGAAAATAATGACAATTGCCTCTAAATGAGTGAATTAAAAAAGAGTCCATTTAAGCTGAATGGTGTGCCTTCCTGTGTAAGGAGCCTGGCCAGTGTTTGTTACTTTTGCTGTGGATACGTGAATTCAGAGCAGATAAGTATACATCTTTAAACTTCGTATGTTTGTTTGAAGTGACAGGCCTGGTTGACACAGGTAATATTGTTGTCATATATACTTAGGCTGTGTAAGGCATTTGACTGGTACTGCATCATATTTTGACTGAAAACCTAACCAATACAAAAATCAACATGGCACACATTAAATGGATTAAAATGTGGCTAACTCATAGGTCTCAATTTAATTTTAAATGGTGCTTAACTGAGTGCATTTCCATCAGGATCTTCCAGCAACCAGTTCTTGGCCTTGCTTTACTTAGCCTTATTAATAGGTTGAAAAGAAACAAAATCTACTTCTAACAGAGGCTGTAAATTATATGAGTATGGAAGAGAGACCAAACTTGTGAATTATGATAGGAACAGCTCACTGATACAGACTGATGAGAATTACTTGGTAAGCCAAGGGCAAGTAAACTATTTGCATTTTAATAGAGCCAAACGTGTAGTGTAACATTACCCACCTAATAAATAACATTCAGGCCATAGGTGAAGGACTCTGTTTTGGAGGAAAAGTGCCGCTGAAAGAGTATGAGGCTTTATTGTACGTTATTGCTTGAACACTACTTCCTAACACAATTCTGTGTGGCTAGTGTGCTGCTCGCAGGTACAAAAAGAATCTTGAGTAGAAATGGGAGATTTATACTAACTTTATATTTGGCATTGGTGAAACTTTTACAGGAGCACTCTCGGTGTTGCTGTTGGCATTTTAAAAAGGATACTAAAAATTGGGAGCAATGATGACTGAAAAGGTTGTAAGTTCCATTCAGATAGGAAACGAGGCACTTTTTTAGACTGGCATGAGAGTAACAAGGGTTATGTCACCTGCTAGAAACATTGAAACCAGTGTTGCCTGCTTTCCTGAAGGACGTGCTGCTGCTCAGACAGGAACTATCTCCGAGAATGTCTCTAGCTTCCACTTTTGTGAAGGTCACACTGTGTTTTGAGTGATCTGTTCTTGTTCTTTGTGCAAGTAGGAAGCAGTGTGGTCTCTTGTGCAGAGGATAGGCCAGGGAGCTGTTGGGGTTCTTGGGTTCTTCTCTTAGCTCTGCTATGCAGCGTGCTGTGCCAGTAAAGTATTTTCTTCTTACCTTATCCTGAAAATTGAAATGAATGCATTTGTTACTGTCTGCTTGTGAGATGCAGTCTAAGCACCTTCCAAAAGCCCTGTGAGCTGGTAAGGTGAAAAGATCAATGAGAACTAGCAATCTCAGAGTTCTTCTTGCAGCATCAGTAATAAGTTGAAACTACTAGGCTAAGGTTTTAACAATGTCTAAACTGGGCATTAGAGAAATGTTCTTGAACCTGCATTTCTGTAACTATCAGCACTGAGACTGTTAAGAACCAAATCCCACCACCCAGTCCTAAATGTGACAGTGCTCCTGGTGATGCACCTCTCTTCTTCCCCGAGGATTTCCAGAACAGCTATTTTCTCTCTGTGCCAGCTTTAAGTAATGACCCATATCTGTCTATGTGATTTCTTTGCTTCTGGGATTGGCACAACACATCATTAGTACTTTCCCGTGCCAATCTTAGGCAGTAGACATGAAGATCTTTCTTCAGATGCCTGAGTCTTAGTAGGAAGATAAACAGGATCTCTTAATGTACTGCGATGGCCACGTCCATGGGACTCTTGCATGCTTTTCTGAGGCAGCGTTCGAGTTGTCAGATTGATGATTGCACTGGGAGCAATGTTGCCTCTGGAACAGGTACAGCAATATGGCATGTGTTAAAGGATTGATAATTTGACTTTTTTGAGTAAACATGAATGGTGTTGTAGACCAAGCCAAAGAGGAGAAAGAAAATTAAAACCTGATTTAAGGACTTAGTATGTTCTTCTCCATCAGGCACTGTTAAAAAGGTGTGGGCTAAAGCTACAAGCTAATTGGGTGATAATAGGTGTATTAAGTTCTCCAGTTGGCTAGACTGGCTGCTTAGGCCAGAAACGTGCTGTTTTTTTTAACTATTGGCAGTGTTTAGAAGTGCTTTCTTGGAAGCCATCACACTAGGAAAGAGGTGGTTTCTTTCATTGCCTGCCTGAGAAAGATTTATATCATTTTTCTAGTATTCAGCTACTTAAGAGTGTTTACGAGCAAGCTGGAGACAGCACAAAGCCCAGTGGCTCAGGCTGTTGTCTGAGACTCTGGAACGGATATGGAAGCTGAAAAAGAACACAAATGTGCACAGTAATGCACAGGTTTTATGGTAGATCCTGAAACGGTAGAGGTACCAGAGTGATAGAAGGAAGAACTTCTACATGGAGCTTCTGTCAAACCACTGGACCAGTGTTCAATTTTTGAGTAAACTCAAATTATGGAAGGTTAAGTAAAATGAAAAACTGATGACCATTGCCGCTCTGGAGTGTTGCTTTCTAATTGTTATTTTACATACTTTTATTTGAAATGCTTTACCAGCTAGATGAGCCCAAGTAGTTTTATTTCCAAACCTAGATGAGGTATCTGCCAGTTCTGTTCATAGAGTGCACTCGGTGCTTACTGAAAGGGGGATATTTTTGAGAGATACATGGTTTTTAAGCTCTGCCATCAAAAAGCATAAATCACAAGTTTCTCTTCATGGTAACCTGAAATACTGTCTGAAGCGCATGTTCTCCTTTTTGGTCTCATTTAATACATAAATGCACACAGGCACTCAATCTGGGAAGATTTTTTTGGTTTCCACCTGCGTGCTTACTCGTGTGGCAAAGAACCGGAGCTGTCATGAAAGGTCTGTTGACATACCTGCAGTGGAATTAAGCATGACTTCCGTTCAGTGCTTAAATCTGTGGAAGCCTGCTCTGTTTGATTGACAGCATACTTGTGATAATTGCCTTTCAACGAATGTGATAACAGGTCATGGCATCATCTGAAGTTCATAGCTTCTCTGGTGGAATGACTGCACAGCTTGTTTAATTGGATACACCTCGTCATTACAAGTGGTCCCCAGAAATGCAGTTTGTAAAAAGGTGGACCACAGCAGTTATTTTCTAGCTCTAGAGGAAAGGACAAAGTACTAGAGAAGACTGCACTAGATATCTTATTGCTCCTCTTTTCCAGGTATAAAGACAAGATTTACCCTGTATTTTTTGGTAGGGCTTTTAATTTTTTCCAGCAGTAGCGCTAGTTTTTAGTAGTACAAGAAAGATAATCAGGAAAAGGTTTAAAAAAAAAAGTCTGCCTCCCATTATCAGGAAGTTCACAAACTAAATCTGTCAAACGCATCTGCCTCTTCTGTTTGTGGTGTCCCCGGTGGCCACTTAGCAGGCAGTCCTGGGAAGCAACAGTTTCAGATGGTCCTGACGGTCCCAGTCTACATTTCCTTCCAAATGAACTGAAAGGAGGAGGGAAAATACTAGTTTGGTTTCCAGTTGCGGCAGGCTGTTCAGCATGAACAGTATGTGGCTCTTCTGGGATGAATGCTAGAAATAGAACTTTTGGGAGTTGCTCTTTGCAGGTATTACTGGGTCTGCTGCTTCTAAAACTTGAGACAGATGATCTTTAAGTGAGCCAGGATCAGGAAAGCACAGATGCCAGCTTAAAGGGGGGAAAAATGCAAATCCCAATGAGGTTTGGAAAAAAGAGCTCAGCAGCAGAGAACAGGAATGCCTGACTGACTTTCTCATACTCACGTACCTCTAAACAGTAAATCTGATAGTATAGGTTGAAGCTGTTGCTCAGTACTCCTCAAAATACTCATCTCTATGCCCTTGGCTTGGACATTCTCTCATCTCACTACCAGCTCTGGTGTAAAAACCATTAGGTTGTCATTTGCAACACTGGCTTTCTGGAATGCCACTTCACTATCACTCCCCCTTCTGTTTTTATCAAAAGGCAGCAGTTCTTCACAAAAAGTAATCCTTCACTTACTTAAATGCAGCGAGAATATATTGGACCTCAAACAGGTAAGCAAACTTTCCAATAACTTAAGATTATTTTGATGATGTTAATGCAGGTCACACAATTATTCCTGACGCAAGGACTCCCCCAATAACTGTTCTCTCTTACACAAAGAGGAGTATATGGAATATTCTAGGCAGCCTGTAATAATACAGAATACATATAGCATAGCACCATTCTTCCTGAAGGGACATGAAATAGTTGTAGCGGATTACTGCCCAGCAAAGGTATTTTGTTTGTACAAGTGGAAACCAAATGGGCTGTCCTTTTGTGTTCCAGTTATCTTCTTGGAAGTGGTAAGAGCAAGCATAAGGCTCCATAAAGGAGACTGGTACCACAAATGCAGGTACAGCTCCTGCAGTCTTACAAACGATGGTCTTGTGCATAGCACATGTGGGAAACAACTCTTCTGTCCATAGTTTGCTCACTTGTCCTGTTTCACTAACTGTGAAGACGACAGTTTGGAGGAAAGGAGAGGTTGTTAGGAAAAGAAAACAGGTTTTTAATGATTACAGGATAATGTATTCATTCTTCCTTGAACATAAGAGTACAGAACACACATACAGGACAGATGTGATTACATTCTCCTTCCAGTGCTGGAAAGGACATCAGCTCTTCTTCCCCAGTCCTTGGTCTCTCTGTCTCCTCCTCTAAGGTTTAGCAGATGTACTCTGAGTAGCTTCCTCTCTCCATTGAGCTTTCTTCTCCAAGTTCATGCTTGTAAGAGATTCATGCCTTTTTACAGCCTACAGCATGACGACAAAGCAAGAGCAGAAAGTATTACCTAATGTACCACAGAGATTAAACCTGAATCAATAATTTACAAAATAGCTGGCCTATCCTTACCCAAGGCATGGTTTAATTTCCATGTAACAAAAATGTTCAATTTATTCCCAGAGAATAAAATCTACAGATGTTTTATTTTAACCTTCTCTCTTCCTGGCATTAAAGCCTTTGGACTATCTTGGCTTAAACTCATTACTTCTCTGGGAATAAATGTAACCTTTTTGTTAAGGTACTAGCAGCTGTATTCTGTGCTTCTGGTCAGTATTTAATAATAATATCTGGTTTTCAAAAGTCAGTACTGGAAACAAATCGAAGTTAAACTTAATAGATTCCCGCGGTTGTGAAGACAAGG
Source organism: Phalacrocorax aristotelis (assembly GCF_949628215.1). Taxonomy (NCBI): domain Eukaryota; kingdom Metazoa; phylum Chordata; class Aves; order Suliformes; family Phalacrocoracidae; genus Phalacrocorax; species Phalacrocorax aristotelis. Next base: position 132,248,325 of record NC_134276.1, on the reverse strand, counting down.
GTCCCAAAGCAGCTGTCCTCTCTTTCTGGTGTTTGCATTCATAAGAGGAAAATGCTCTGGGAATTGTCAGTGATTGATCTCTTCTGCTAAAGCCAGGGAAAAACCTTTCCACTGTTTTGTCTGAGTGCTGCATCCTTTTCATTTTGATAGGGGAATGCTGACAAGTAGAAACATCACTTGACCCATCAGTAGTTCACTATGCTGGGGTTGAGACTGTTACTAGTTTTAAGGTTTCTCTACAGCACTACTGTCTGTAGAAAGAAGATCTGAACATTGTCATCGGACAAACTGCTCAGAGAAAGGCAGCATGCAAACAAGGTTCTACCCATGTCAGAGCTTTAAGCTCAAGGTTTTCTGCTTCTAGTCATCCTTAAAAGAATGGAGTGGACTGTGTTTCTGTTACCACCATGCTTTTTATCAAAAGCAACATGACAGTAAGCTGCACAGATGATATTCATATTCCTTGACTTTGAGACTAATGCTGCTGAGAGGCTTTAGCTTGGATTCACAAAGAACGTTCCTTGCTTCTTTACAGAAATACCACAAAGTTAATAGTTCACCAACTGTGTTAAAAAACAAGTAAAATTGAGGTAAGACTAGTCTTTGATGCATTTGGAATCTGAAACTCTACACTTCCTCACTCTGTATGATGCAAATGAAGTCAGACCTAGTGCTGCCATATGCTGGTCTCCTTTGATACCATGTCAAATTCTGTGCAAATGAAGGATAGTCAGCATCTACAGGATGTGGGAGCTCTTCTATGAAGTAGTTTTTCAATTCAACAAACAATAGTAATTTGAGGAAAGTTGTTCCATCCACACTAAAGGAAGACTATTTTCTAATGCAATTAAAGGGCACAATTATTACTGACCATCTATCTCCCCACTGTTTAAAAAGACTTTGATAATTCTCATCTGTTTTTGAAGAAACAATCACTTGTTCTTGCCATTATATTGATTCTATGAGTGTTGCAGCATGTGGAGGCGCTTGTAGTAGGTCCATACAGTGAACTGAAGGGACCACATTGGCCCAGGAAGCATTTACCTGCCTACCCGATGCTCACAACAGAAGGTGCTCATTCCTTTCAAACTTTTGCAGCCCTTCAGCAAAATTAGAGTTAAAACAGCAGAAACTAAAATTAATTATTGCACTGAGAAAAAGAGACTATTTTTTGTCCTTTTAAAGGAAGCATATACAGTCTAACAGTGCCACCACCCTTTTCTGACTTGGAAATTTATCAATGACAGTCACTTCCAGGGAACTAGGAGGACCCAAATTTTTGCTCAGTGATAAAATGAAAAAAAAACCCAAACCAACCCCACCAAAACAACCAAACCAAACCAAACCAGTACTAACAATCTATAGGAGGAACTGAGGAGTTAGAAGATTGATTTGCACTTACCAGCCAAAAACCTGTGCTTACCTGCTTCCCTCTAATCACCATGTCTATGCATCCCAATATTGTCAACACAATCATTACATAGCTGAACTTCACACGCAGTGTGGTCTTTGCTGCTCTGATTGTTTCAATCCTCAAGAATAATAAAAGAACAGACTCTATCAGAGACCCAGATAAACCATTTGGCTAATTGTTTGATTTCTCCAGGCATGCAATCTATGTCATCTGGTATGATGCTAACAGTACTCGGCTCTTTTCACAAAAAGGTTTTACAAGAATGGGAAAGGCTGATCCAGAGCTACCTTGGGATGTACTTGGTCACAAAGGAGTTCCTCCCAAAGTTGGAAACAAACCCAACATTTTTAACTCTTGGTTAATTGTTAAGGGAGAATGCTGTCTTTCTAGACCACTTGCCTGGAATGTAGAGGAGGAAGGCTGCAGTACGTAAATATGTACATTCGCTATGGGAAGAACAGGAGAAGCAGAGGGATGCCTTTACTGATAATCCTCTACTACAGGATTTGATAGTGCTGTAGCTTACACACTGGCTCCTGAATGTAATAGTCCCCAGAAGATCTGAATAGGACTTGGTAAAAGTCCAGTGGTTACCACTACTTTAAGACTATTTACTCTAGCAGGAGGGAAATCTATTTTCCTAAGAAACTAAGGAGGTATTGATGCGTTGTAAGCTTTCCAATATCAGCTTTGGACAGAGAACTCCTTTAAATCTTTTTTTTTTCAGTTTAATTTTTTATTTTAGGAGGCTTATCTAGCCACACCAGTAACTATACGACTCCTTTGGGAAACCTGTTACTTAACATAGTTATCTTTTAAAAACCAGAAATCTTCCACAAGAGCATCACTGTATCCTTCCAGCTGTACATGCGATCAGTTAAAACAAAAAGCCATTTATTTTAAGTTGGGGTTAAACTCTGAAGTGATATCTCAGAGCAAATTTAAAGTTTGTATTAGAGATACTGATGCAAGAGGGGCCAATGAAACGCTTTTAGATGTGCTTTCCACAATAACCAAAGACCTATACCCTATATATTTAACTCTCTGCAGAATTCAGAGCAGTTGAGTCCCTTCTCAAGGAGATGTAATAGTCTCACCGATTGAATTTGGCACATTATAAAATTACAGATGACTAGAAAAGCATCAACATCATGTGATGAAAGAAGAAATGCATCAAACTAATTATACCCCAAAACTAACATGGATGGTGGATTTAATGGAACTGGGAAATTATCACTGCATGCAAACATGAGTGACTATGGAATCTTTTTAACCACATTTTGACCCTTATACTTGGAGGAAAAAAAGATACTGAAGGATCCACAATAGTTCAATGTGGTAAATTGCATAGGACCGGAGAACTGAAGAGAGTTTTGTTCTTGATTTTGAAGAGGAGTGCAAGAGTGATTTGATCACTGTTTCAGAGCATTGATCTGAGCATAGGATTTCTGAGCAGAGGGAACATGTTCACCTACCATGAAACTAATAGTTAAATTTTGCTTCCAGGTTATTTGTTTTTGCTAATGATCTGCGATGAACAACTTGGGCGCAGGCTGTAATTAAGCTGAAATGCACAGGAGCAGGATTTAAAAGACTTTATTAGTTAATTTTTGAAGTACCTTGGACGTGTTAGAATTATGCAAGAGGAACGCAATTTGCATTTTAAATCAATTCAGTGGCTACGATGAACATTTGTTTAATAAGTAAGTTACTTCTGATCACCACATCTTGTAAGATTACTGAGTTACATCACAGGCCCTTACAACCCACTCTTAATTCAGCTTAGAACAGGAAAGCAAGCTTTTGTGCTTTCATAGATCTAAATAGTCTTCTCAGCTTTGGCTGAACTATTTGCCTAAATAAAAACAAGATTTCCTTACGCAACTTGCAAAAATGGTCAGCATTTATCAGAAGTTGGTTTCAATAAACCATTAAAAATGGCTTCAATCCCTCTGCTAACTCTGTTTTCTTAAAAACACTCATAACAAGTGTTTGGTATGCAAAAATACACGAACTGACAATTTACTAAGTTTTCATAATTTACACCTTTACGTATTTCAAATGTGATTTTAAGAAAAATTATTCCATACAAAATCGAAGAACTAATTTTTAACTATATATCCATTGTGATACATAACAAATAGACTATCTTTAGAGGGCAGCTACATAGTTTGCTTGCCCAAGTAGTACAAGATTTCCTGTATCTTTTAAATATATGTATTTATTTAAATTTAAAAGCATTACAAGCATATTTGAAAAGATACCAAACTACTACCAGGAATGTTTTTTAAACTAATAATTGCCTTTTGTTTGCCTTTAGATAGGCAAACTAGAATGTCCAGTTTTATTTTCTGCTCTTCACAAAGGGCGAAGCATTAACATTTGGAGTCCAGCAGGAACAGGGAAATTTTGCCTATATATATTTTTTGTTAGCGAGCCTTTCCACTCTTTGTTAGTTTAAATTCCATGAGTAGAGAAAGTTGGCCCATGCCCTCCAGATATTTCTTAATAAATACTTTAAATGAGTTTCTGATTTATAGCTATATCAGTGTTTCACACAATGTAAGACTGACATATAAAGAAAGAACACGAGAAAAAGACTCACACTAATATTTGCAAAAAGCTTTTGATTCGGAGAAAGAGTCAAAATTAACTGATTCTTGATGGTTTTCTAATGAAACAACTGATAGATGCTGGTTATCCCTTCAAAAAAAATCAAAAGGAATACATTATCTCAGCAATACAGAATTGCTCAGGTCAACTTGTCTACAAACACCACCAAACACAGCAGCGTAAGATTTTTTAGCTGTGAAAACCCATTCCATTTAAGAAAAGTTACTCTAGAGTTACATTCAAGTAACTTATTCCTGCATAGACAATGTCTCTTTTACAGCTTCCAAACTGGCACTTACGAGACAGTCTCTGGTATATCCTCTGCTTTTTTGAAATGGCCTGCCCACAACAAAAATCTTTTCTCCCAGTGTGTAGGCTTGTGTCCAGGCACCCTCAAATGAGACCGACCTAGAAAAAAAAAAAACAAACCAAAACCCCCAAACAAAACCCCAAACAAGCAAGCACACAAACAAACAAAACCAATTCCGCCCCCCCCCCCCCCCCCCCAAAAGAAAACCCAACCCAAAACAACAAACAATCCAACCAAACTGTCAAAGAATACAAATTGCACATCTGTAATGAAACCAGTTAGGGCGAGCAATGCAGAATTGCTTGAAGTATGTAGAAGTATCATCGCTAGAGCTGGTTAGGGAACAAAAGGTATATTGCAGTCAGATTAACAAACCTGTAAATATGGATTAAACTGAGGCCATGTAAGGAAAGCCGAATCTTGCCCAAGACCTCTATATTTGTAGCTCTGAATTTGCGGAACCTTCTCCAGCATTTAAGCTTCCTGAGATATTAAGCTTGCTGTGATATTATAATTTTCCTATTACATTTAAACTAGTTTAAAAAAGTAAAATAAATCAAATGGAACTGCTACAGAAAAGCCCATATGCCACACCATTGCATGACAGAATGTTAACTTTTCCAGGGAGTGTAAGATTTGATCTTCTCTGGGGGTATAATCAAATAGATGATCACAGGCAAAGATTAGACCCTTAATTTTCAGCTCAGTCCTTCAAACTCCTTATAAAAAAGCATTCAGAATGCCATATGGGAAGGTTTCCATTCATAACATACCATTATGATCTAGTAAATAAACTGCAAAGATAAACAGCTTTCCCACCTCCCATCTCCCTTTTAAAGGAAAAAAGCAAAACAAAAACCACCAACCCAACAATGGGAAGTATCCTGTATGGCTCTGCTGCCTCGTGGATTCATGAATTATCTAGAAAGTAGGGTGGATAGACAGTTCGCTGACAACACTACATTATTCAGAAACAATGAAGAAGAGGGCTAAGCGCAAAGAGCCGCAGGGCTTCAGAATCCTGAGTCTATGAGATGGCCAGTGAAACCCCATGTATACAAACAGGAAGCAATTCCAGTTCACATGAAGAAGACAGACTCTAACCTAACCATTCCTGCTGAGGTGTAAGTCCTTGAGGTTTCACAGAGTTTTTGGCAAAGTGTTCAGTAATAGTCGGAAACAGCATTGCTAGCAACGAATAGGAACACAGACCAGCTCAAAAGCGTTATGCCTTTGTGTAAAACCACGACTCCAGCATTTTTGAAAAGCATGTGAAATACTGATCCCTCATCTCTGAAACAGCTGAAATAGAACGGGTACAGAGAAAACTGGTAAGGACAACCACAGGTATGGAATGGCCACCATGTAAGAAACAATATCATAGCCTGAGACCTTTAGTTTCGAAAAGCAGCAACTGAAGCTCTCTTCAGCACAACAGAGGGCACCAGAATCATAGGTGACGTTCATCGGGAGTGTGGATTCTAATGAATCTAATGTTTTGGAAGTGGTATTGAATAAAGGAACATCAAATTGCAAATAGCACGCACCAGGTTCAAAAACAAATACAAGACTGTACTTGATTTCTCACAGCATGTTTCAGGTAGAGAATTCCTTCACAGAGGATGCAGATGCTAAAAATACATGCAGCTTCAAGAGACTGCAAATTTATGAAAATCCAGTGAGGACCATTAAACACAAAGATGCCACCTCTGGGTCAGCAGTCTAGGGAGAAACACTATGTTTGTTCTGTTTCTACACTCTTCCTTATATCCTTGGTATTGGTCATCATTCCTATCAGTCTTCACAAAAATGTAAGGGACCTCCTTTACCAACCACTACAGGAACAAGGATACCATTAAGGAGACCTTTGGTCCTACCCAGGACAGCTGTGTTATGTTTTTAACACAGAAGCGTGCAAAATGCTTCACATCTGTATGCTCCTTTTATCCAGGATCAGTAGGCCGTGAAGGGAACCTGATGATACAGGGAGCCTGATGAGGGCATCATAACTGTCCCATACACAGTGAAAAAACGTTTCATGGCCTGAGCTGTACCTGAACACCTCCACCCTTAAACATGAAATAAGCCAACGACGCAGACTGACTCTCTCCTGCAGGGCACCTTCAATTTCATGAGCATCTGGAGCTGGCTGTACTACAAAAAACTGCAGAAGTATTTTAGCTTGTATGATGTTCCTAAACGTTGATAGTTTACATTGGTGTTGAACAGTCAGTTCTAGAGCACCACTGAAGAGCCTCAATGTAGGACTGCACGTCAGATAAGATGCTAGTGACCTGCTACAAAGTGAAAGCTGTACTAATTGTCACAAGAAGAAATATCAACCCCTGGCTTTGTTAAAAAACGAGATTTTATTGCTAAATTTAATGCTTAGAATTCCCCGTCACAAAACAGGGATATTAGCATCTCTGTCAACTAAATTCCTGTGCAGAAGATTACAGCCTGGATATCTAAATATTTTGTGGCATGAAACACAGCATGATCATTATCAGAAACTCTTACTTCTTGGCTGAAGTTGACTTTCTTCCTGGGGTTTAATGCAAAGCCTTCTGCTTGTCTTCAGTTCCGTTCCTTTAGTCATCCTCAGAACTGAGGGAATATTTCTTCCCAGCAGTTTAACTGCCTCATCTGGAAGAGAAAACAGATGAAGCAAAGGGCCCAAACCTAATTCAGCATAGCAGAAAGTGAGAATACTAGCTTTTAAATAGATTTTTTTAAAAACAAGAGAATTGGAAATTTCTAGCTTTTAAATGGAATTTATTTTTTAAAGCACAAGAGAAAAAAAGAAAGAAAAACAATAGGTACAAATCTAATACTATGCAAGGAACATGGGATTTAGATTGTAGCAAGGTCTACCAAAGAAATTAAAGCTTGACTCTATAAGCTGTGACTGGAGCTTGCCCATTAACCTTATGCAGAAAAATAGGAACACACCACTACCTACAGCCTACAGCAATTTTTAACACACAACGCACATCACAATTTCAAGGAATTTATCTATTCGTATGCTTCAGATATACTTCAGACACTGCTTTTTCAAGGAAAGCACACCAGCATCCTACCAATCTTGTCACATCCTAAAAGTAAGTCACAAAAAAATTAAGTCACAGACTTGACAGAGTCAAGAAAAGAGCAGAATCTTGCAGTACTGAGATACCTATCTTGTAGGGTATTAGAAAAGGCCAGGGCACCTCGTATATACTTATATAAGTATATATACTTATATATATACTTACATATGTATATACTCGTATATATACTTTTATATATGTACATACTCTCAAGAATGAGCTTCTAATTAATACAATGAAAAAATTCGGGGGGTGGGAAACCTTTGAAAGGCAAAACAGCACTTTTAAAAACAGAAATTGAGGTTTTTTCTTTATGCTGGCTGAACGGGTCTCTCCCATGAGAAACAGTCGCCCTTTATTTTCTAAGCATAATACATTCCAGCTCCAAAGAAAACCCCGAATTTACATTTATTTAGAGGCGACAGCTTCCCCCCCGCCCCCAACCCCAACAGGCACAAATCCATTCCTTTGGGTTTTTTTCTCAAGTCCGCGTGGAGGCCGCCAAGCTCCAAACGCCGCGGCCCATCAGGTACGGACCGTAACGCTTCACCTCAGCCCCGCTCCGCACCCCCCGCACCTCCCGGGAGGCCGCCCCGGGGCTGGCCGCACCGCTTCCCCCGCCGCTGCCTCACAGGGGAGGGGGCGAACCGCCACCAGCGGCCCCGGCAGAGGTTGGTCAGCGGCCCCGCGCCCCGGCCCAGGGCAGTCACTCACCGGCGCGGGCCCACATGGCGCAGCCTCCGCCCTGCCCGGCGCGGGCCCCTCAATGTCACCGCTGGGCCGGCGCCCCGCCCCGCCCCGCCCCGCCCCGCCCCGAGGTTGGAGGGGCGCGGCGGAACCGCGCCGGGGCCGGGACCGCCGCGCTGCCTCCCGGGACGGCCTCTGGGAGGGGGCCGCCGGAGCCCTCCCCAGAGGACGCCCCAGAGCCGCCGGTGGGAGGCCCGGGGTGGGGGATGGGGAATGGGGAATGACGGACGGACACCCCACCGCCAGGCGCCGCCCGCGGCCGCGCGCCTCCCCGCCCCGCCCCGCGCGTCATCCCGCCTCCCCGCTGGATTGGCCGCCGCCGCCGCCCTCTGCCTTTCCAGTATGGCGGCGCCCAGCGGAGCGGCCAGCTGCGAGGACTTCGCCGAGTTCCAGGTAACTGGCGTGGGGTGGCGAGGAGAGGGGGGAAGCCCGAAAGTGGTGGTGATGGGGGCCCGCTCCCACCGCCTCCCCGCGCCGCCGCCCGGCGCGCTCCCGTCGTCTCGTAGCAACGCCGCGCGGCCCCGAGGGAGCGCGTGCCCTGGGGCGGGGGGGGGGGGGGCGGCGAGGTCACCTCTCCCCGCAACGGTCGGGATGCGGCGGCGGCGGGGTCTGGCCTTCCTTTCGCCCCCCGCGGCGGGAACGCGGCGCCCTCCGGCGGGGAGCCGGGCGGGGTGGGATCCCCCTGCCGGGGTCCCTTCCCAGGGCGGGGAGCCCGCGGCGTGGGAGCCTCCGTGGGCGGAGGGAGCTCCGTGGGAGTCTTCACGTTGTTTAACGAAGCGAGGAATACCCCGCGTATCCCCCGCGGCGTGAGCAGAGTCCAGCTTGGCTGAGATCGTGCTGCCTGGCGCTTCTTAAACACCTTGTCCTCCCAAAAAAAGGTGGCTTTTATCGGCGGTTTTTGCTTTTGCTGCAGGTCGCGCCCGGTTTCCCGCCTGGAAGCGTTAACGGACGGGGCCGGGGCTTCGGGCAGCGGCTCTCCCGGGGGGTGTCTTGAGGGGGGGCTGCGGGGGCTGGTCGCAGCTCAGCTCTGACCTGTTCCGTTCCCGGCGTTTGCTGCTAAGGAGGCTGCTTGGTTTGCAGCAAGCCAACCTGTGGAAATGGTTCATTTGGTGGAGTTTTTCTTTTTTTTTTTTTTTTTTGCTGCTTGTAACCAATATACTTAATTTTCTATTAAAATATTTACAGGGTTTTTTTCGGTACACTTTTCTCAGAGACATAAGCAAAGGTTTTTATTTTATTTTACTTTTAACACAGGAGTTGCTGAGGGTGATGAGGACGATCGATGACAGGATTGTCCACGAATTAAACACTACGATTCCAACAGCTTCCTTTGTGGGGAAAATTGATGCCGGCCAGACATGTAAAGAGCTGTACCAGTCTGTGAGTGTGCACTCCTTCGACTTTCAGCTCACTTCCTGATGTTTTATTACGTGCAGTGGCCAGTAGATCATCCTCAGTTCCTAAGGAACTGTGCCTTGGTATATATACCTTACGCATATGTAACTGGCATGTTCCACGCAGCAAAGGCCGCGCGCATGTAACGCTACTTCAGTTTCAAACCACCCGGGGAACTTACTTGTTCTGCAGTACTGACCTGTCAGGGTGTACATTCGGATTCAGAGGATGGCATTAGCCCTGTCCGCTTCTTTTAAAAGTGGGTGCTAGCGTGCTTTTGCACTACTTTGCAGGACTCCTGCTCGTGTGTATCTTTGGCTTTTGATCAAGTTGGTAGCTGCTGCTCAAAGCAGAGTTGCTTCCAACATGTGGATTATGGAGTCAAAGGGATCTCTATAGGCACAGCAAAGCCTTGACCTTGGAAAGTCTCTCTTAAACTTGTAATTTGGAGGCTTTTGATCTCTGCTGAACTAGTTGTTGTGACTTTCTTTCTCTCCCCACGTAGTTGATGGATGCTCACACCAGCAGAGAGAGAATCATCAAAAACTGCATTGCTCAGTCTTCCAGTGTAGTGAAAACTCTCAGAGAAGAGAGGGAAAAGGCCCAGGATGACATAGCATTATTAAAGCAACTCAGAAAAGAGCAGACAAAGGTGAGTGGTGGAGTTTTCAGACATCGCTTAGGGAGGGAGAAGAGCGTATCTTTCCCAAATGGAAAGACCAGTGTGATGGAGAGAACCTGAAGTGGATCCTGGCTCAGGCAGTCTTTTTGAATGTTCTCCTTGGCTGGGTTTGTGAGAACCATTTTCCTTTAGCCCACAAGAGAGAGCTGCTTTTATCCTACAAGTGGAGCATTTTCTGGGATCCCATTGCACAAATGCTGTAGAAAAATGTGTGCTTCCCCACGGTGGACTCTAACCTTCACTGGCTAGCACCACTTAGGGTACAACGTACTTGTGGCTTGCTTGGTCCTTTCAAAATGCCTTGAAGGTTTATTTTGCCTTCGAGATCTTGTAAAACTAGTATATCTGCAATCAGCAAGTATGGCTGCCAAGATGCAAACACCAGAAGATAATGAACTATGGCTTTTGTGTGTGTCTCTCACACCACAGAGTTATGCAGCCTTAAAGCTGTCCCTTTTCATCATCACACTGAGAAGAATCTTTCTTACTTGGTGTGTTGATTGGAGCTCCTGTCCTCTACAAGGAGCTGCCAGGCAACCCTGAATTCCACTTAACCAACTTTTTTGTTGTTTAATATTTCTTGGATTAATTTTTTGGATACCTTGTGATGGTGTGAGAGTGACTTCTGGGTTTGCATAAGGAATTTTAACGAACAAACACCCTCTCAACCTTCTGGCCTCTGGATGGAAAGTGTACTTCACCAGAGGTGAACAGAGGTGATCTAGACCGAGCATTGGAAGTGGGGAAGGGAACCCCACTGAAGTTTTTGCCCCCGTTCCAGGGCCTCCTTTGTAGGGAAATGATACTGCATGTGTAGCTCTAGGAGTGGAGATTAGCAGGGATGTGAACTGTTCCATTGATTCCTCTTCTCGACCTGCTCTGTGTGGCTTGTGTTCACTTTGCATTATTTTCCACATCACAAGCTTGCAGCAGATAGCAAATAAGACTGCTTGCTTATTGCCTTTTTTGCATACACTGGCTAGGCATGTCTGTTGTGTTCATCAGTTTAATGAGCCTTCCTCTGTTGAGGACTGTCTTAACCAGTGCTTTTGAGTTCCCAGTGTAACAGCGAGTTCTTCTCGTAACAGCCAGACATCCCACCATCATATATATATACAGTGTCCTGTATAGGATCCTGCGTCATGGGTAGAGCTTTCCCTGCTGCAGTCCCATAAGGCTTGAAGGGATCGGTCCTGAATTTTGCTTTTGCAGTGCTAAACTTCCTCAAAATCCACTTGCCCCTGTACTTCCAAGAGGAGCAGCCTGTTGTAGCACCTGTTCAAAGGGCAGTTGAATGCTGATGCAGTTGTAGTTAAAAGGCCTCCTGAGGAAATGATTTGAACCCAAGCATCTGATTTTTCCTAGGCACTGAGCGAACTGTTTGTTCGTGTGCTCTTCAGGGAAGTGCTCTGTCATGAGCTCAGATTTAAAGAACCAGGTGTCAGGCAAGTGGTTTCGTTCTTAAAGCCTCACTTACAGAACCACTAAGAAGCATCCATATTAATTTGGAAAACCTGAATGGTTGCTTAGTGTTTTCTACAAATTTTGTTTGCAGAGCCAACTCTTCAAATTGTTTACTTACTGAGCCCAAAGCGTATCACTCACTAGGAGGATCACAATGATAATGTTTAATAATTGGAAGTGATTTCAAATGTTAATACCAATCCATTATTTGGGAACAGCCCAGAAATCTTTTGATGAGATGACCTCAAATTTGCACTTGTACTTTATGAGGTGTCACCCCCTGCCTCATTTTTTTTGTTCTCTGTGAGAGTTGTGTTTTTTTCGAGAACTCAGATAAGATATCTTGAGAGAACACATTCTACATTCAGGATTATGCATTTCAAATATATATTCAGTTGGTTGCAGTACAGGTCTGTTTTCTCTTGTTATTTGTGTTTCTTCCATCCTGGTAATGGTACAAATTGGATGACTTTATCCAAAATTATTACTTCTGGGTCATTGAGTAAGAAAACTTGGAGTAGTGTCAGCCAGTTCTTTTAGTCCACTTATATTAAAACATCATTTGATTATTGTATTAATTTGTTACCATCTTGGTTTACTTGAATGAAGTGTTGTAAAATATCCAACTAAATAAATTCTGGAAATCCAAAACATAAAGCAAAATGAATATTAGCATTATCAATCAAATTAGTAAGGCTTATTAATGTCAGAGTACATTTTAAAAACAACAACAACAACAAAACTCCCTGCATAGCTGTGTTGATTAACACAGTATTGCTGTTGAGGTCTGCAACTCTAAGGAAAAGTCGAAAATAGTAGTTTTGCTTAGGCTTGGTGTCAAGGGCAATTAATGTGACAGTCCAAATGATTGTAAACCTATTCACATCCTCCAGCAGGAAAAATGTTTCTTTGAACTGCTAAAGATCATCTGAGCTGTTATTTTATAGAGACTGATCCTGGTCATCTAGTCACCCTGTTGATGCTAGATCGTTACTTCAAACAGTTTGGGCTCCTATTGAGTAGGTAAAAGTTTATCCAACAACTGTATTAGCTGAGTGTGTCTGGACATCTTACTTGGAAGGTTTTTGATGGGATTGCTTGCTTAGCTTGCACTTGTTCACCAGCTCTCCAGTTGGAACCATGTATTTAAAATGGATAAACTCTGATCCTTAGTCTGTTGTGTTAAAGACTCCAACAAAAATGCATCTGCCATTTTTGCCTACATTTAGGATGGTTCTTATATCTCCTACTGTTGCTTCAGGGCCTTGTGGCAGAGTCAAATTACCACAGGCCACCTGAATGCAACTGTCACATGTGCCTCTAGGGAGATTCTAATAGGTTAAAACCAAAGAGATTCTTAGATTTCTCATGGTTTGAGTGAGGGTTCAAGAACTGCGTATTGTGGTACTTCTTGCTAGAGCTTTTGCATCTGTGTAAATGTGATCTGTCCTACTGTGATCACATAACATATTAACTGGTTCAGATAGCATGAACATACATGATCTGCTCTTGTAGACCCTTTTTTTGGTCAGTGCACAGACTAGATGGCAAAGGAAGCGGAGGGGATTCCTTTATGATATTAATTCTAAATCCAGAATCTAAGATCTGTGTGTTCAGTCCTATCTTTGCTGCCAGCTCCCTGTATGACTCAAATAATGTATGTGTGGAAGAATGACAAGTAAGGCTACAGAGCTAACCCCGGCACTGGCATTCCCCTCCCGAATGCTTGAATTAGGCATAGTTATTTTTGTCTGTGATGTGCTTAACATTAATCAGTTAATTGCTAACAAATCTTGATGGGCAATATTTATCAATAGAGCATTAGTAATTAGGAGCCACTTCTGCCAGTCTTGCACTGCAAGTCTGCTGTGACTGTACCCTGCAGACTTCAGTCTGCCCCGAGTATTGGAAGGAACAGACTTCTAGGATGATTTCACATCGTGCCCTTCAGTTTGCACCATCAGAGGGGATGCGCACCTGGTACGGGGGTTGTGATCTAGAAAGTTGCAGTGGTAGTAAATATCAAAGGCTGCAGGGAGGCCTGATTGACAATAACCTCTTTATCTGTTACTTTCTGCAGTTGAAATTGATGCAGTCGGAGCTGAATGTTGAAGAAGTGGTAAACGACAGAAGCTGGAAGGTACTCAGTCATTTAAAATGATGTTCTGTCCCAACAGACAATCCTGGCCTGGAGGTGTGGGACTGGTGCCTTATGAGGCAGGTTAACCAGAAATAGGTGAGGGGAGGGCAGTGCTGGGGGAAATGTTTCAGGTCATTTCAGATCAGTCATTTTCCCAGCTCTGGGTGCAGAGATCAAAGTTTTTCAGTTGCACTGCAAAGAAAAGAAAGGTGTCTGATTTAGTGGGGAGAAAGGGCTTGTGGAGGACTCCCTGAGTAGTTCCCTTTCTCCACCTTGCCCAGTGGCTAAGGACTTTGTAGACTTTTCTGTGGTGGCTTGTCTGAAAACCTTTGCTGGGCCTCTAACGGTGTTGGAGGGCTGAGTCTTTCAAATTTGGCTGTGTTTGGTACTGATCTCGCTTCTGAGCAAGCAGAGGCTGGGGAGGATGGGGCCGTAGAAGCCGAACCTTTTGCTGATGGAGCTTCTGCAGGCCTGGACTGATGCTCCATGCTGCAAAGGGCAGGCCTGCCGTTGCTCTCCTGCGTCAACAGAGGGGGCAGATCACCCTCCGGATTGATGGCCCAGACACTTGTTATAAAGTGATCTTAACACTGAGCTTGAATTCTGAGGTGGCTGTATTCTGTCACTGCAGCATTTCACGTCTAGCATCCTCTTCTCATTTGCTGTCGTTTTTCAGAGCTTTCAACACTGTATGGAGAACCTCTTACCCTCTCTAAATGCAAAAAGGATTTTTTTTGCAAATAGCCAGTTCTAGCTGCAGCTCCCTTTTTAATCTCTGCTTCAGGATTTTAGTCCTCTAGATTGCACCAGCATAAATGCAATACAGCTTTTGTATTCTTGGAGGTCTAGTCTCCACAGTACAGCTCAGTGCAGGCTGATTAGATGGGCATCTCCATGTTTTTCCAGGTATGCTTTGCTGTCAGTACTGGCTGAAAAAGCCGATCATGCCCCTTGAGCTGAAGTAATTTAAAGCTGGCTCAGATATGACTAAGCAAGGCCACAGCCTTAACAACATGCTGCAGCCTACCAGTGGCAAACGTTTTATGGCAAGGCTTCTGTCAGTTTAATTTAAAAGGGGTGGGGGGAAGACCCACCCCACACTACCTCCATTCTGAAGCCCAGAGCTAGCACTGAAATTAACCCTGATGCACTTCAGGGCATGGTTTAGGAGACTTGGTAGTTAGTGTTGGGTTGACGGTTGGACGTGAGGATCCTAGAGGTCTTTTCCAACCTTAATGATTCTGTGATTTCCTGTATCTGCATTAAGCTTCTGCTAGTGATAGAAATGTCCAATTTTTCCAGAAGATGGAGCACATTTCTTTTATAAATAGTGAGGTTTCTTAGCCTGCTAGTGTTTAAAGTAGGGCTTGAAGATAAAAGTATTTCTGGGTTTTATCTGCAGCTCTGCTGCTGCTTCCATCTCAATATAGGCGTAAATGTCTCATTTAGCTGCCCGTAAAAATATTTCACTGAAGGAATTTGATAGACCCAGTCATAGCTGTGGACGGAATGCAATTTGTTACATGGAAGTGGTTCTCGTTTGGCAGGTGAGAGCCTCCACTCTCTGCTACTGTTGCAGACTTTCAGTTGGAAAGTACGCTTGTGTGTTTACATTAACCCTAACCAACTGAAAGCTGATTGGGAAAAATCTGATTAGGAGACAGAAAGTTATTTTCAAACACTTACTCTGGGTAGCTATAGCAATAGTGGCATACAGAAAGAGGCTGCTTTATAGAAACGCATGCGGTGGAACTTTGTTTGGCTGATACCAAACAAGGAATTGACTTCTAAAACGAGACACTTGCATTAGTCTCTGTACAGCACCTCCAGTTTACCTGGAGTTTATCGTTGGGAGTGCTTTGTGTTAAAATGTAAAAGACAGCAAACTCAAACTTCTGCGTCATAACATGGATGTTAAGGCTTCTCAGGCACTGTTGTTCTTGTCTGAAAAATGAGTCGAGGACTTCACAGGTAGACCAATGGAGTTAGTTGGCCCGAGCAACGCACTGAGATCTGTGGGTCAACGATCCTAAAAGCAGGAGGTGGTATTAGTAAGACTGCAGGATTCATCTTCCTCCCATAGGCTGCAGAGTTACTGTTAAAGGCTGTTTCAAAAGTTTCCGTGATAGCAAGTTGGAAGATGCTATTTTTCTGATGTGTTGCTTGATGCGAGAGACCCTTACAGTATTTTAGAGTGCATTTCCCGTACCCTTTAAGACAAATACGTCCTTAAAATGTTTTTGACAGGCAGTGGACAAAAATGGTGCAGTTTGCTTAGTGTTAAAATGTTTCTGAACGGGAACCATTTGGGGCTCTTAACGGTTTCCTTCTATCACTTACCTGATCTCAGACATTTACATACTCTTAACTCTTCCAGAGGTGCCCATTGCCTGTGGTATTGTAGTGGGGCAGCAGGTTGTCTGTGTGTGAAAGAATCTGTCCCACAACTTTTGTTTTCTGCAGTATGGAGCAGCTTCTAATACGTGTCTGTTTCTTAAAGTAAATTATATCTGAAAATAAGTTGAAAATGTCTCAAAAATTGTTAAGAATCAATGCTAAAACTAATGCATGCTGCAAACTTCACTTTTGCTGAAGTTGCCGTAGGTTCTGACTCTGAATAAGGAGACCAGCTGTAGAAGTGGATGATTCTAGGAAGATACAGTTTAAAAGAATGTATTTATATAAATATGACGCATACCTTCCCTAAAATTTCAAGACCACTCACTCTGCATGTGAAGCCAATGGGAGAGTTCACAAAACTCGACATCCCGAAGATCACAAGCAGTTGGATCTGAAAAGTCTCTGGACAGCTTGGCAAAACGTGCTCTCGCAGGAGTGCTGGTGGGGGAACTAATAACCGCCAGTGCCTCAGCTTGGTGCTAGGTGGTGCTCGTGTCACTGTTCAGGACATGCGCTGGGCAAAGTTTGGAGCCAAAATGATAAATAACTAAATCGCTTGCAAAGAGCCCCTGTAACTTTGGTGTGAGCCTGTGTGCTGTGCTTTTGATTCAGACTGCCTTACTTTAAATAGTCACGTTTATTGGCCCTCCTTAGGGTAAGCAGGCTGCTTGACAAGGCCTGCAGTTCAAGCTAAATGAACACGATCTTCAGTCTCTAGTTCTCTGTGCTAAATTTTACCCGGTGAAGGTGCCAGAGGTGAACGAGGCAAGAGGCATGTGCCCTTTGCAGTAGGAGGGCTGGCAGCGTCAGCACCTGCAGTCAGATAACTAACCGTGTGAGCGTGGCTTCCAAGAGCCCTTGCACGTCTTCTTACCCGTCACAAATGCATTTGCTCAGGGAAGAGAAGAATACAGCATCCAAATTTGAATGCCAGATTGAACTTAACAGAACACAGCTGGTCAGGAGCCTTCCACTGGTAATTTCCCTCTTCCTTTAATAAAAAGGGGAAAAAAAAAAGGCAGGCATCGTCATCTTTGAGGATAACAGACTGCCAGGATTATAAACCTGCCTTACCTGAGGGAGAACACTTTTAGTGCTGTGTAGTCCTTCAGGATCAGGCAGCAAACTTTGGATTCACTAAAGCCAGGAGAGAAGGTGAATGGAGACAGATGCCTTGGTAAGTACCATTTATTGGTACAGCAGGGCTGGGCAGCTTGAGGTGGGTGCTACGTGAAGAGATAGTTGTCTGAACTAGCTCTGACATTCTTGTCCTCTCCCGGATGAGGGCTGATTCGCTTTTGCTCTTCTGTTTTGGTGTCTCAGGTATTTAACGAGCGTTGCCGAATTCACTACAAGCCTCCGAAGAGTCAATAATGTGGGGTATTTTCCATCAAGGTGGTCCATAACCATGAGAGCCAAACTGGAAAGAGACCTTGGGTGAGCTGTATTGGGACCCTCCAGAACCAATAGAACCCAGCCTTGTTTTGTTTTGGACCTACTTAGCTGAAATCTCAAGGTTGAAATGATTCTCCTGTAATTGAGAGAAAACCACTCGTCTTTTGTACAAAATATGTGAACAAATGAGTTTTATAGTATTAAAATAATTTTCAAATGGAATGCGAAACTGGCATCTTTCTTGAACTTCTACAGCTTCAGCAGTCCTGGGGGGAAAGAACAGCTCTGAGCAGGGAGGACAGGGCTCCCCCTGAACTGGCGCTTGCCAAACTATGAAGGAACGTGCTGTGTTTGTGCAAATAATCTGCTAAAGTCTGAAAGGAAATAAAGACTGCAGAGTGATCAGCAAGCGTAGGTTGAGCATCCCTGAAAGTAAGAAGCTACCAGCATTGTTCGGAACTACTCAACACTAGCAGCACTGGTTCAGAGTTGCACATGGATACAGGTTTGCCATTGTTCCCGCAGTGCTGACAGGCAGCATCTGTGGCATACTGTCCTTTGGTCTCTGTTACCAAGTGATGGATTTTTCCTTTAAATGGGGAACGTGGTGACGATGAAAACCACTTTGGGTTGGAGATGAAGATATATCTCATTTGGGACTGAGACAGTTAACTACCCAGTGACCCTATCTTGTCCCTCTTTCTGAACCTTTAAAACTAATCCTATAGGTGTATTGCATTTGAACCGGGAAATAGCTGTGCGCACCTGATCCTGTTGAGTCTGGCCTTAGTGTTGTATTTAGAAAGCTTTAAATGCAACGCCCCTGCAGTAACACAGCATTTAAAGCAGATAAGTATGAGGAAATATTGCTGCAATTCTACCTTTATTTTTTGGTAACTCTAAGTGGCTGACAAGGTCTGCTTTGTTGCCAGCTGTTTTTATTACTTAGTAATACGTCTTTGAGAATCATTGAACTTGAACAGAGCCTTAAAAATACAGGCCCCATCTTGCAAACACTTTCAGTTACAGCAATGAAATTACTATACAGTCTCACATCCTTAAAAGCTGTGCATGTATGGGAGGTGGGAAGTAAATGGAGGAATGTACCTGTGTTGCTGAAAGCTGTCAAAAATCTGTGCAGCATCATCTGTTTTATAGTTGTTTGTTCAGTAGAGACTCAAACTACTTGGTGGCCTTTATTTTTAGGCAGCAGAGACGTTTAGCCTCACTTTTCTGTGAGAATGAGGCAGAAATATATTTTAAGTCTTTGAGGGTGTAAATCCTAATGTTCAAACTTCATTTTCCCCCTTTTTTTCCCCGAGGTACTGCAACTGCTCTAAGCAGAACTTTACTCCAGTTGGAATGCTTGTCTCACTCTTGAAGTATCCTCATTGTTTTCCTGCAACTCTGAAAGCAGAAAACGTGTTTGTTCTTCAACTGTTAGATTCTTATAATTGTTTGTCCTCAACGGGGCAATCAAGTACTGCTCAGTACTGTGGGCTGAATCGCCAGTAACGTAATTTCCACAGGAGATGGTCCGCTAATGAGATGTTGAGAACGGTTAGTTTTGATTTCAAAGTTGGTGCTCTAATGCTGACCTCTAATATAGGTGTCTAAAATATTTGTTCTCTCCAGGGCTTGGATCTACAGCGGCGGGGACAAATTCTCCTTTTAAGCCAGTTGTAGGCTAGAAACTTCTGCCAGCATGTAGAGAGTTGGCACCAATACTCTTGAAATGTAAGCTTGTCTTGTATTTCTGTAGAAACTAATGAGAATTAATCACTGTCCCCTTCTATTCATCCAGATGTTTGCTCAGCTGTTGCAGGAAAACTTCACTTAAGCCGATGCTGTGAAAAATGATCTGTGAAATGGATGTGATACAAAAGCAGATTTTTTTTGTTTTGTTTTTGTGGTAGCCCAGCTTAGCATTTGGTATGTGGAAACTGTGTATATATATAAAAAAAACAACCAACCAAACAAAAAACCCCAAGAAAACCAACCCAACACCAACATAGCACTATTTTTTTCATTTGACTATAAGGCCAAACAAGTAGATCTATACCAACCTGTAATGGAAAACTGATACCATAAGAGGACTTCTGAGTCCCAAACATCCCTTCTTCAGGTGTTTTCAGCTTGTATACAGAGGGTTGCACCAAGAAGTTGAATTACTCTATTCAGTTTGCTCTGGGGACAGAGGGATATCTCTTACAGAACATGGCAAATCACATGCATCAGAGGCTGCTTGAATCTCGCCGTTGAATTTAGTGGACCATGAAGGTGGGTAACTGGAATTGCATGCCACGCTTTGGGGCACGTGGAAGGAGAAAAAGGCTTTGCTGTTTTTTGAGTACTTAAGGTCTGCCTGTGAAGTGGGATGTTTTGTGGCGGTATGCAAATGGCGTTGGTATGAGCTGTGGGCCATACTAAGCAAAGGCAGGTAAAATCTCTGTGTCTAGTGACCCCTGTCCATTCCAGGATCATGCCTGGTCTGCGACTGAATCCTGCTTCAACTTCACCATCAAGGTAGTCACAGAGTTACCGGGCTGCTTGATGTCATATGTGAATCAAATAATGGATCCCACAAATACCAGGATTTCATCCTTTTCCTGGTCCCAACTTTTTTTCTGCAGGTAAAGGCACTCAAGCAAAAAGCGTGACTGATGCCCCTGCCCAGAGTCTAGATCTCCTGCAGGTAGCTTCCCCTCCAGTGGGGCTTTCCCATTGCTTGGAGATGGTGAATATAGGTGGGCAGATCCCGGCTCCTTGGAAAGTCCTCTCAAGCGTGTGCTTCTTATTTCCTTCTGTGAAATAGAAGGAGGTGGTTTTTTTCGGATGCTCGTCGCCGTTGCCTAGTGCAGCCTGTAGGCACTCAAGACTGACGAAACAGGTAACTTCTTTACAGAAGTTTTAAGGATAGAGTTTGGTTGTCGTGAAGCAGACTGAGGGGAAGAGGCTCTTTAGTGGTACCATAGGCTCAGCATACGCAGGGATATGCTCGCTTTGTGCTGCTGAAGTTCAGGCTTCTGTTAATCCTAGTTGATGTACAGTGTCAGAAATCTTTTGAAATCAGGGTGGGTAGCAGTAGGGGAAACCTTTGCAGACCAGCACATTAAAAGTCAAGGCTGTTGTTACTGTCACGATGACGAGTAGGTCTTCAATTGGTAGATGGAGGGCTGCTTTCATTTGGCAGCTCTTAAAATTTGGTGCAGACCATCTGTCGTTTCATCCCGTCACAATTACATGTCTTGTCACTGCAAAACCAGAAGCCCGACCTGCTGACTTAACTTTCACAATCATTTCTGCAGAGGTGGCTTAATTTCTGGTTTAAAAATAACTCACAAATACATAACCCTGGGGTTTGGGGTTTTTGTTTATTTGCTTTGTTTTGTTACTGTACTGGTGTTTTTACTGACTGTAGCTTCTGCTTCTTAAAACTGCTTATACAGGACCAGAAAGTAGCAGCCTACAAGCTGTAAGGATTTGTTTCTTCATTATTGGAGTAGTACCTAGTGCAAGATGTTACTCAGCTTTAAAACTATAAAGAATGCTAGTGCTGTTCCCCCAGCACAGATTCTCCAAGTTAACAGTTACGTGAAGAGAAATTGCCATCTGTACAAACGGTGACTGTAGGCCGGAATGGTATGCAATATCAAACGTGTCTCCAGTGCTAAAATGGAGACACTCCCTAGCTTGTTGATGTTGCGCAAGAGATGCAGTGGGGACGGCTGTTCTTTTCAAGGCAGTGTTCTAAATGCTGATCCATTACATTCAAAGCTTAACAGAGAGAGGTGTAGATGAGGGTTGCCTAGGATAGTCCATTGCCACTGATCATCTTTGATAGCAGGTCTGTGAAACGTCAGCATTCCAAAGTGATTTAATGAACTATGTGGGCAGGATGAGTACTGCATCCCAATGGCAGAAGTACCACTGGCTTTTGGGAAGGCCATTAGCACTCCCGTGGAAAGAAAACAGGCTGATTTGCCTGTGTAAACTTTAGTGTCAGCTTGCTTCCTTGCTTCGGCTTGGCTTTGCTTCCCTTCTGCACAACTCTGTGCATTCTGGGGCGAGGGGGCAAGTTCTTACGCTCTGAAGACAAAAATGAGCAAAGCCAGAAATAGGGGGCCCAATGAATGATTTCCACACAACATTAATGTCTTTAGTTTCACACCTAGAGGTTTCCCAAGATTGTAAATTGACCTTCCAAGTCTTTGTGCTTAGCATATTTCTTACTAATCGGAATCAAGGGTTCTCCAGAGGTGTAGTGTTGCCTTGGGGATCTTATCAACATCCCTTCCCAAGGGAGTTAGTGAGATCTGCATCCTGGTGAGTGGAAAAGTTTATAAAACGTCCTGGTTTAGCACTGGTGCTGCATGATTGTTGGACGCATTCTGTGGCTTCTGGCCCCAGTAAGGGAAGCTGGCTCTTCCAGTTATTAGCTCATCTGCTGGGCTGTGTGAATAAGATGCATGGTGGCAACACAGTGGAAGATGATCAGCATTTGCGTGAATCAGCAGGGTCTTGTGCAAAAGAAGGAATTTTAGCTCATCAGCTTGAATTGTCATTAACTCCATAAATTGGGCTGTGAGGAACCCTTCATCTGGAGTGGTGAATTTGGAGAAAAAGGCAGACTTCCAGCTTTAGCTCCTCCAGTCCCCTTTATTCCTAAGAACTAGGAACGTTTTTCTCTTTGTTCAGAAAGATGTTGTCTCAGGACAACGTGTTTCTCCTCAAATGCCTTTCATCTACTCCTATAACATTGCTGCTCAAGGTCGGGAAATTCTGTAACATCCTTAGGGGTAACATGCTCTTACCGTGACCTAGAGACTGTTGAGTTTAGGGCCATTAACAGCCCCAGTTTCTCAGTCTCGGGTCCTTTTTTCCAAGAACAGGCCTTGAAGTTAGATATGAAGTACTGGTTTACAGTCTGTTGCATCACTTATCTGTGAAGACTCAGTAGGCTGATTAGGAAACTGGCAAGTCTGTGCTATAGAGTCACTATTGCTGCGGCCTTGAACAAGCTTGTTTCTAGCAGATTCCTGCATAAATGCCGATTCATAGAATCGTAGAATGGGTTGGGTTGGAAGGGACCTTTAGAGGTCATCTAGTCCAACCCCCCCCTGCAGTGAGCAGGGACACCTTCAACTAGCTCAGATTGCTCAGAGCCCTGTTTAGCCTGACCGTGAATGTTTCCAGGGATGGGGCCTCCACAACCTCTCTGGGCAACCTGTTCCAGTGTTTCACCGCCCTCATAGTAAAAGTTTTTTTCCTTATATCCAGTCTAAACCTACCCACCTTTAGCTTCAAACCGTTACCCCTTGTCCTGTCACAAGAGGCCTTGCTAAAGAGACTGTCCCCATCCTTCCTCTAGTCCCCCATTAAGTACTGAAAGGCTGCAGTAAGGTCTCCCTGCCGCCTTCTCTTCTCCAGGCTGAACGACCCCAACTCTCTCAGCCTGTCCTCATAAGAGAACATTGCCTGCGTGCAGCACATATTCTCATTTCACCCCCTCCCGTGTACCCACCCTTAGGGACTAAAAATTGTCTGGTCTGTTGCTAACTTCTCTGGTCCTAGCTCTAGAACAACATTCTTCCCATTTGCTGGAGAAGGGGGGTGGCAGGAATACCAAAGGGAAGTAGTTTTTCTGTGATCTTGAAGCGTTAGCTCTCCCTTACCAGGTAGGCCTGCTAACAGTTGCTAGCCTTTCCTCAGTAGGTTGCATGTGTTTTGAACTTTGTACATTCGTATATAGTAACGAATGTGACTGTGTCATGTGTCTGTGACTGTAACTACCAAATGAATGCTTCTGACTATATAGTCTGTATGTTACATATTTCAGCGGTGTATGAAGTATAAGTATCCTGAAATGAGAGCAGCTATTGTCCACACACGACTGCTGCAGTGAGAGAGATTGTGCTTTGTCTTCCAGGAAATTGGCACTAGAGTTTTGATAAAAATGTAAATGGTACTGCATATTCGGTTGCTATCATGATTGCCTGAATGCAGCTATAGGTTTGGTAGGAAATAAGCAGAAATAGCTTATTTAGAGTACTTACCTGAACCTAGGATTTAATTTTTTCCCCTTCTGGTTCTGGTGTTTTCCATGGCACCTTTTTAGCCAGGCAGAGGGAAGTAAAGTCACCGAAAGTAAAATGCAGTCTGCTTCTGTTTACCGCTTGGAAGGATATTGAGTCAATACAGGTTGAATGGGATTGCACCCGGGAAATTAATGCGTGCTTTTCTTTTTATCTTGAATGGTGTTGGGAAACAGTGGGTGTGACTTTAGTTGCCTCTGTGCACAGACTAGTCATCTGCACATGAGTGGAGAGGCGAGAGGTTCTAGTTTCAGGCCAAACCAACTGTCTTAAGATGTGGGTGGCTGGAGGGTGTTGTTTGCTTTTCTTATTGATGTGGAGCTATATACAGTTAAGATAACCTAACAGATAAGTTAAAGCAGATAAGTGCTTTTCACATTTACTCTTAACACTATTGGTGCTTTACATTGCTTTTCCCTTTTCCCCCCATTTATCTTTCTCCAGCTCAGTAAAGGTAGGTTCTGTATGTTACAAGTCATGTGATTCCATGACACATGTATATGTGTGTATATATATGCGATGCCTGGTGACGCTGCTCAGACTGCGCTGAAGTTCCTTCTTCAGAACCACACATCATTTTAGAGAAGTTAGTTGCCACTATGGTGCCTGGGGGCTTAACTAAGGCCCAGACTGCTACTCCAGAAGTCCAGGGTATTGCTGATCAGGTGAGTTGCAATCTATTGAAAGCCAAAGTCTCTGTGTGCAAAGGTCTGAGCCCTGAAGCCTGTGCAAAGGCTGGGAAACCAGGTGGTGGTACTGAACCAGTGTTTCAACTGAAGAAGCTAGTGCTGAAAATGGGAATCCTCTTGATTGCCAGTAAGTATTTTCTCAGCATTCTGCACAGGCAGCGTACCGGTAAGATCAAGACAAACCTCCTTTTCTCTGCCTCATCCTTGTCCACAGCCAGGCATAGTACTGGCTACCTTCAGTTAACGTTTGCGTGTGGTTCAAAGGCAAGCTCTACTGTGCCAGAGCTGAGGTTGCTTGTTTGAAATTAAAGGTGGTATATCTGAAGGGAGAAGACTGTACCTGGTAGAATTAATTCCTCACTGAAGGACTTGGGTAGGACAAACCATGTGGTGGTATCCACTGAAAAAAAGAGAGATACAGGACAAGGCTATGGATAAATGGCATGTTCTCTGCTGGCGTCTAGTGTTTTCTGGAGTCGCAGGTGTGATGCAGGGGCTGCTGGTGAGCCAGTGGGGCAAGGTGGGCTTGGCGCGAGGCAGGCAGGATGAGCCCAGTTGCCGTGGTGGTTGGCTGCAGGCAGCGGGCCTGTCCTAGAAGCAGCTGTATGAATGCCACCTCTGCAGATCCTCTAATGCCCTGCAGTGCCGAACTCTTAAAAGAGAGTATGAAGTGCACCCTGAGGAGCAGGACAGAAACACCACAGCATGGGAAAGGTCCTTCACCCTCCCAGTCCTGAAAGATGAACTCTTCCCCCTTTGGCAACTGCACAAAGCATAACTTACTTCCTCCTTGAGGAAACAAAACCAGGAAGTAGTGGGGCTGGACATGTTGGCCAATACTGCTGCAGACTCCTGTGTGTGCGGGGCTCCCACCTCCCTCCTTTGCTGTGCCACAGAGGACAGAGTTTGCGTCGGCACCATTCCACATCTCCCGCAACCTTGCAGGCTAAGACCATGCAGTGATGAAATCAGACTAAGGTGACCTGGGCTGTGCATGTGGAGGGGCAGGCTACCAGGAGAGCTCTGTAAATAGGCTGTGTAGGCTGGTGTCAAGAGTCCAGTACTCTGACCAGGTTCTTTTAGATTCTCCACGTGTGGAGGGTATAATATTTAATACCAGCTTTACCTACTTGAAGATATGTGATGTTGCATGAGGTTTCTGATTTAGCAGAGTGATACAAATGTACTGGTGACACAATACAGAGGTAAGTTACTCTCAGCAAAATACAGCAATCCAACACACAGTTCAATCACAATACCGGTGTGATCTCCACTACTGGTCTCTGTAATATGCTCACGTCACGACACTGGGCATCCTGAGTCGCCAGGAGGGATTGAAGCTAGCTGAAGCCCACTATTCTCTTCAAAATTCTTTTGCTCGTTGTTTAGTTTTTACACTCTGTGTTGGGCAGAGCCACGCGTTCACTTCCCCCATGCTGGCGTGGCTAACTCAGGGAGGCGTTCACATTCTTCATGTTTAGTATTCTTCCATTCTCAGTAACTTCTGGAAAACAAAAACAATTTACTCTTTGCTCTTTGTTTTCTGCAAGGTGAAATGTTTGCCTTGTGCTGAGCACAGGAGAGAGAGCTCTCCCTGGTCCTTTTCCTTGGAAAAAGAACACACTCCGCTGTAGAGGCTTTGGTATAGTTCGCTAAGGGAAAAATTCTCGTGGATACAAACCTTACACTGGGGCAATCCTGCCCTGCTTCCAGCAGCGTAACGGTGTCGCCCTTTAATGATGCAATTCTGTGGGATTTTACACTCTGCTAAGCAGAGAAGCAAGTCATCTGGTTTGAGTGAAGTTGTGAAGAGCATCTGCGGACTTTGGGATGGCCATGGTCTATCTGCTCTTGGGATTACATGATTACTTCCCTACACCTGTGCCTGGTGTCTAGTCTAATCCTTAGTGAGCTGGGGAATGTTATATATTCGGTCTCCTTGTTTTACGGCTGTTGCCTAAAACGGAGGAATGTTTTGGGTTTAAGGAGCTGTTAGATAAGAGCTTAGGAATGATATCTTTCTCCATCTGAGGATTAAGGAGCTGTCCACCTGCCTGATTTTACTGAAGGCTTTGTCTGTAAATAACAAATGGGGAATGCTGTGGCAGATGGTAAAATGGGAGAGAACGGGCTTTGTTTTGTTCTGAATAATATCTACCAAAAGATGCTGCTTAGGAGCATGCTAGGAGCCCCCAGACAGCTGAAAGGGTTTGGAAATTGAAGTTTCCCTGGTTTGCTAGAATTAGCAGCTCCTGAGTTGAAAGTATAGCTGCTGGTTCCCTGGGATAGAACCAGCAGGTGGGTGGTGAGGAGCGCTGATGTGCTGCTGGCCCCTCTCGGGGGCTGCCTGAGCAGGCTGCCGAGTGACACTGCGCTCCCCTGCCCCACTTTGGGAATGCCTCTGCCCTGCGTGGCCATCGGCATGGGTGCCACGTGCAGAGGAGGGGCTGTTACCCAGCGTGCAAAATACTGTTTGTGCTTCCTAGGTAACAGAAGTCAGTTTTCAGGTGACAGTCGGTGCAGCTGCCGTTCTCGAGGGAGTTTGTATCATCAGGTGCAAAGGACTGTAGTAAAACACCATTACCCTGGTACATAGATCATGATGCCTCAGACACCTGGCCGGCCTTTCACTGCTGCTCACAGCTGCCTCCCCTGCTACCCCACTCCTCTTTCAGCCTAGTAATTATACAAATCTTTGACCTCTGACAGTACCACTGCGATTGCTGGTGAACTTAAAACTTGCCCTACGCTTTGTGTGTTTCCGGAGAAACTGTTGCCCCCCTTTTTTTTTTTTTTTTTTTTTTGCTTAATATGTATGTAAAAAGGCTGTAGATGTCTGAACGGTGCGTATTTGAAATCTACAGGGCTTAAACTGGGTACTGTGCATAAACACATCTGTCTGAGGTGTGAGCATAAATGCTGTCAGCACAGAGCATTGTTTCTTCTGGAACGACAATATCTGCAGCTGCTACATAGTAAAGGACTAATGATGTTTATGCAGGTCTGGGATTGATTTCTGGCTAACAGTCCAAAGGTTGTACTTCCAGTTTGGGAGATGGACAAACGTAGTTTAGTCCTGGACCACTGTAACTATTACAGCTGTTTGTATTTTGCCCACTCCTAGATGTTTAAGGACATATCTGATGTAAATCACAGCTTGATCTGCAGGGCTTCCACAAGCACTAGAATAACTTTCAGGAACTACTTGATCAGGTGGTTGTCTTGGTACTCTCAGATAACCCTGTTTATTGCAAGCCCTTAAAGAAGAACGTTAAACAGATGGAGTGCACGTCTGAGGCTGTGAAACACAGCAGGGGTCCGCAGCCTCCCAGGCTGACTGGCGTGGGCGCAGGTGTTCCTGGCGAGGGGGGCTGACTTGCACCGCTGTGTAACGGTGCAGTTGACACAGGGTGTACCCTGCTAGGGAGCATGGCTTGGTACCTAGCTACGTTGACAAAGAACTTAAAGGGCAGCAGGTAGCAGTTTCCCTGTACCGAGCGGGAGGCAGTTAGCTGGACAGCTTTTGGGGCAGGGGGAAATCAGCTAGGAAGTCTAATTCTGACAGGATTTTGAAGAATGCTGGAGGAGGCAATGCTAGGAAAGAGGGCTGGAGGTCCTGGTGTAAACAGAATTATTTTGGGGGTTCTGGGTTCATTTCATTGAGGGCGATTGTTTGAAAGGATGAAAACTGGAGTGGTAGTTGTGCAAGAAAAGCCTAAGTATGAACCTGCCAACCATTTTTCCCTTTCTTTTTCCAGGTGAAGCTGGAATTGGAAAATAAGGTGAACAGGACATATGAGATCTTTAAAGCCATAATATTTAAGACGCAGGTGGTTGCTGGGATAAACTACTTTATTAAGGTTTGTATGCATTATAGGAGGGGATGCTTTGCCATTAAACAGTATAGGTGACTTGCATAGTGGCTTATAGCAAGACAGAGAAGCAAATGTAGTAGAAAACCATCTGACGTGACTGACAGAGTTAGGGGCTATCTCCAGAGGCTTCTAAAATTCCTCTGTTTGGCACTACAGGAATAAAAAAACTTATAAAACATGCACTGTGCTTCTTCAGATGTGAATGATAAGTTTCTTGGGATCATCTCACTTCAAGACTATAGACTGCCTTATCAGCTCAAATTATTTAAACTAGTCATAACCCTGCTCTCTCCTGTTTCCTTTCAAGGCAAAGCAGCTTTCCTATTGCCTCTGTGTCCTCCAACTGTGTTTGTTATGATGAATTTGAAGTCAGCCTGAGGATCTGATGGAGAGTTAGAGTGAATTTAGTTTAATTTAAAAAAAAAAAAGTAATGGAAGCACCTCATACACCAGCTGACTAGTTTTGCATGCAAGCGTGCGTGTTGATGTTTTGGTCCCGTGTCACGTGCTGCAAAGGTACAGCTCGCCTGCTAGTTCTATATTTTCAAAAAACCCTTTCTTTTGTGGAGGAAGGATTAGTAATGCTTAACTCGGAGCCCTCTGATAGCACCGTTCATCCTCTACTAGAAAATCTTACCCGTGGATTGAGCAGCTTTCTGTGAAGTAACGCATAAGAAATTGCTGAGCGTATTTTGCAAGTGAAGGCCGGAAAGCATTGCTTAACGGCAGGCTGGCTTTCTGGAAGTAGAGCAAACATTGCATGTGGCTGCTCTATCTTAACACCGTGTGTGTGCAGACGTATGCCTGGTAGGATACGCTCCCTTGACAAGGGTCAGAATCTTTTTATTAAAGAAATGGGCAGGTAGGGTTTGGGGGATAGTTATTCTGCAGAGGGACATTATGAGCATTTGCTCCACGCTTCTCGTATTTAGTTAATCCCAGGGAGGACAGGTGCTGCCAAACCACCTTCTTTCCCAGGATCTTCCTTAAAATACACTCTTAACAGTTATTTCTGCTCTGTGGGCGCCAGGTACTGACAGGCTACCTATTTCCTCAATTAAAGCATCATTTTTTGAATTATTATTCACGATACATGAATATTCCTGATTATTCATTGGTACACAGGTGATTCTTGTACAATGTATGAGTTTCTAATATTGCCCAACTGCTCCCTTAGCAAATGTTGATATCAGATTGACAGAAGGCAGGTGTTTTTATGGAGAAAACGTAAGAATCATTCATTTACTTGCAGCATCTTTTTACAAAGCAAACATTTCAACTCTCCAACTTCAAGATTGTTTTGTTATATTCTATATGCTGCGCAAAATCCTAATTTTCTTTTAATCCATCGTAACACCAGCCCACCATTTAGAAGTGCTCTCTTCATAAAAACCGCAGCATGCAGATTTGGACTTCCAAACATATTTCAAGTTTTGACATTTCAATATGAAAAAAAAAGTTTACCCGTGTCACAGGATCTCCTCTTATTATCAGAGATAAAATGGAAGCCTCAGAAAATCATGACTCTTGATGACCTACATAAGTTTTGATGGCATCCTTTCTCCTCTTGTGCCTTCTGGTGCTTCCACACCCAAGCAGTCCTACTCATTTTCCGTTTATGTGAGTCTGAAGGTTTATATTACGGTGTAGACAGCTTCTGCCACCAGTAACTATCCAGACTTGAGTTAAGAGCTGTTGTAGTAAAAATGGCAATAGACCTAAAATTAAGGTCCTGAGCAAAGAGATTCATCCAAGTATGTAAAGAGCATCCTTTTGTTTGAACCTGCTTTGAACCCAGGATCCTCACTTTCCCGCTGTTTTGGTTTCCAGGTCCAAGTTGCCGATGCCGACTATGTCCACCTAAGGGTGTTTCAGAGCCTTCCTTATAAGCATGAAAGTCCCAGGCTTGATGGTTATCAAACCGGCAAAACCAAAGACGATCCTCTGGTCTACTTCTAGACACAATGAGGAATGGTGCCTCACTTCTGCCAAGTCGCATGTGGGTTCTGCCTGTGTCATCAGGAAATGCATGAAAATAAAATAAGTTTTGAAAGCTATTTGTTAATCTACTGTGTGTCATCTCTAGGTCTGCTGCATGGCTAAAGCTCATGTAGGTCTGAAATACTATTCAAGGCTGTTTCTCCCACCTGAGGTACTATAGGTGCAAGACAGAGCACACCCTTTTCAGCTCCTCTTTCCAAAAGAGTCAGGCATCCTCTGAAGACAAAACGTGGGCCTCCTGAGCATGCTTCAGGCATAACAGGCTACGTACTTCAGCATGTGGCTTCTTGGGTTTGCTTTAAGCGCGTTAGATACAGGGTCTTGCCCACTCCTCAGAAAGTCAGACAGCTGGTTTCCGGCACAGGGCAATGGAGAAGCCAAGCTGTGTGTCCCGTCCCCCCCTGCTTTAAGTGCAGCTTCACCGTATGGGACCAGGGTGGGGAGGCAGGAATGAGCTCCTTGAAGGAGCGGGAGGATGGGCCATAATAAGCCAGAGGTACGTCCTGCCTTTATTTCATATTGAGGGGTGCGTGTGTGTGTGGGGGGCACTCTTTGGGCTGATAAAAGCAAAAGCAGGGTTTTGCAGAGTTTATACTCCCCCACCCCAATAATCAGGAAACAGAACAGATTCCTTCTAAGCAATGCTGGTTACACGCTCACGCAGAGCACACCTGCAACAAAAAAGCCCAGTAACGTGTGTAAGTTTGCCATCCCCTCTGCTCTCAAAGCTGCTTGCTGTTTCTTGGGTCTGTGGCCAAGGACATGCAGCAGCGTCAGGCAGAAGCGGGCCGTTTCCTCTCAGTTCAGAGTGCAGCAACCCCTGCCCCACTCTCAAATTAATGAAACAAGGCATTGTCTAAATCCAGTTTGAGTTAGTTTTTCCCCTAACCTGGTCCAGCTCTGCTGAAGGAAGTCTTCCTTTCTCCAGCCTTTCCCGCTCCTCTTTGGGACCTGGAATTCCTGAAGGCAAGTCCTGCCACTAATGGCCGAGACAGAGGCAGCATTGAGTGCCTCAGCTATTTCTGTGTCCTCTGTCAGCAGGTCCCCTGCTCCACTGAGCACAGAGGGCCCACGCTTTCCTAAGCGTTCCTTTTGCTGCTGACATACCTGCAGAAGCTCTTCTTGTCCCTCACCAGATTAATGTAAAGTATTTCTAATTAAAATACAAACTAAACATAAGGTTATCTGGATAATGAAGAACACTCATGGAATAAAACTCTGAGCAACATAACCAATATTGAAAACCAGTAAAGAGAACAGTGAAACACCAGTCAAACACGCCACCTCCACTCAAGAGAAATATTTATTGTTAACAATGCAGAAACGCTTGTCCGGCTGAAGTTCCTTTCCAGGACTTTTCCCTAGGACTGAGAAAATAAGCAAGTTGTTCTTTTCTCTTTTTTTTGTTTATTTTTTTTTGTTTGGTTTTGTTTTTTCTGTTGATTTTTTTTTAAACTCATACACCCTCTACTGGACGTTATAGCCTACTGCTGCAAAAGGATAAACATGGGAATGTTTCAAAAGACCATCACTCCCCTCTTTCTCTTGCTTTCAGAATCGCTTCAGCTCAAGTCTCTCCTCAGGTCGTTGCCAATAAAATACATAGTACAATTTAAATCTACAGATATACTCACAGCTGCAAAACAGCACAGCAAAGATTCAGGTTTTCCTCTTGG
Organism: Phalacrocorax aristotelis; assembly: GCF_949628215.1. NCBI lineage: Eukaryota > Metazoa > Chordata > Aves > Suliformes > Phalacrocoracidae > Phalacrocorax > Phalacrocorax aristotelis. The sequence continues at coordinate 132,216,340 of NC_134276.1, read as the reverse complement.
TCCTTCCTGCAAATACATGAGTGCCACTCTCCTTTCAGTTTCCAGGCCAGGGCAGTCCACAAACAGGACTCAGCCACAGTGTTCTGGTCAAGTTGCACTGAAGCCAGCGCAGCTACTTGGGTTTGCATTAGCGTAGGTGAAAGCAGAGCCACGTGACTCTAAAATTTAGATATTGCACAGGAAGGGAGTGGCATAAAAGCAACTGTTTTTTTCCAGCATTAAGGTTAACAAAAGACACTTCCTTTTCTCCGTTGTTGGCACAGGAATCAACATTTTGCAGCCTACAGAAAATGCACATAAGAAGCCTTTAGGAAATGCACAACATAAGCTTGCTAGAAATAAGCCAGTTCATCGTGCTTAGTCTTGCTGCTCTGGTAACTGTGGAGACTCAGCGGCTTATTCTCATGAGGAAGACTTCTGAACACCCGCAGGTGAATGAACTCATCATTGCCAACATGGACCTGCAAAGCATGAAAACCAGTGAGTTCCACAGAGTAACAGCAGCCTTCAGCAGGAGGGATGGTGTAGACTGGTGTGTTTGGAGGACGGAGAAGCAGAGAGGTGGTAAGAAAAACCATCACCTCAGGTGTGTGGTCTTGTTTTAAACCAGACCGTGAGTCCTGACTTTGTGGAAATACCACCTCGTCCTACCATGCTTGTTAATCCTCCCTGTGCCTGAGATAGGGAATAGACGGGTACGGAATCGGAGTTGCATAGAAGCGACTACACGCAAAACGCTCTAATCTTATCTGGCACAAGCAGCACTTCCGTGCTTTGATCACAGTTGCTTGGTTTTGTGTGTGGCATCGCTACAGGCAGAGTCAGTGCAGGTTTGATGCTGCACTGCATCATTACGCAGCTGGACTTCACCTAATGCAATGTTAGTGCTCAGCATCACAGATGTGTGGTTATCCCCAAAACCAAGTTTCACAAAATAACTGAAAAGTAGAAGTAATGAAAATGGGGAAGTACCCTTATCTCCATTTAAGACAGTCACAGAGATGAGCTGGGAGGTGGGGGTGGATTTTTTTTTTAAATGCCCAGGTTTTTTTTTTCTTAGGTTGTAATCATAAGCATCCCTCTGTGGGTAAGTAAAGAAAAAAAACACCCTTCCAAATATTATATATTAATTAAAAAGAAAAAAAAAAATCCCATTGCCCAGTGTCCTCTACCTTGATGAAGTAGTTTGTTCCAGCAACCACCTGAGTTTTAAACTCCACTGCAGTGAAGACATCAAATGTTTTCCCTTCTTTTTCTTCTAGCTGAGGTTTCACCTTAAGCAAACAATAGGTTATTTAAGACTGATGCAAGATTCAAGTACTTAGGACTTCAGGCCCACACTATGAGCGTGCCTCTGTACCTGCCAGGTCACTGCTGCTCAATTCCCAGACACAGAGTTCCTGCTTTTCCAAGTTTTTAAAAGATTAAAATGAATAATGTTTTGTGTTAAAGCAAGACCAGAAATCTAGACAGGCAGCAAAGCCAAGTCAGAGGTGTGATTCAGTTGTCACAGACTGACACCAAGTCTGGAGCCTCCAACAGAGAACTGCGTGGGTTCTAGAATAAATCTAGAAGATTTATTCTGACAAATGATTTGCCCTGTTGATGTCTCAGCTTCCCTTCCTGTCCTGTGTATCTAAGACAGAACTAAAAAGCCCTTTGAGATATCATCCCAGTTTCCAGCGTGCAAAACCAGTGCTCAAGGAGTCAGAATAACTTGCCCAATACCCCGTGGGGAGGCATGAGCTCAGATGAGTTGCAGCTCTTCTTTCCCATGCTTTGGCTCTCTAGAACGTCATGGCTATACGGTAAAAAGCAGGCTTTGTTCACAAGAGTAATATGAATTAGCCTTGGGAGTCCTTGCTGCAAGCGCAGCTCTACCCAGGCCTTACCTCCTGCTGGCCTTACCCTGTCCTGTCCCGTGCTCCTTTAGCATTCCTAGGCACTGTACAAGGTGGTTCTTAGGTCTCAAAATCACCCCCGCTCAGCTCATTATGTCACCCTCCCTCCACTCCCAGTGCAACAGTACCAGCAATGAGTAGATTTTCTCTTCCCAGCTATATGGTGTACTTCCCCTTCTTCCTAAATTCAAGGGGAATAAATATATTTGCTCTCCTGCCTGAGTTCCACCTGCTTCCTTGGGGGGAAAACAAGTGCCAGTTTGCCCTTGCTCAGGTGTTCTAGAGTGAAGCAGGAACAGAAACAATTCCTGCAACAGGGCATGTTCTCCCACCTGTCCAGCACTGAGAAGGTACAGGACCAAACTCTGGCGCCTTTCCAAGACAGCTCATCAGTGACCGTCTTGTCCCTGGGAGCCCTGACCATACTGCACATCATCTTTCAGAGGCAACACCTCTACAATTCCTCGGGCTATGAACAGTACGTCTGAAGATAATGATGTTTGGATGCTTTTCTACGCGTATTTTCTCCCATATGGAAATCAAAGCGCAGCCAACAACTTTGCATTCCAGGATGCAAGGAAGGGCACAGCCCCAGAAAGCACAGTGATTCAGTCCTCCCTCCTCCCCTTCCCCCGAGTCAAGAGGATGGAGCAAGTGGTGTCAGTTTTCATCACTAGAGCTACTATTACAGATTTTAAGAAGCAGGGGAGAGGGTGGACACAAGCATCCCACTGACCCCATCCTGTCACGTGCTCCTTTAGCAAACCTGTGCCAGGTTGGTTTCTTAGGTCTCAAAATCACCCCGGCTCAGCATATTTTGTATTACTAGCAGAAAGCTGAACACTCAGCTCTGTGACTGCTGACAGCTCAGGTTCGCATGCAGCTACAAGCTTGTCAGGGTGTTATCACGGCAGTGACTCACCAGAGCATGTGGCAACTGGGTATCCTGATTCAGTATGGGGAGGGAGACCCCAGAGAGAGAAATACTCTCTGAACGACCTGCTATCAGCCCACCCTGCTAGTTCATGATCGTGGTCTAGTTCTGGGGGTCCTGGTGGGTGGTGCACTAAACAAAAGCCAGCACCGTGCCCTGGTGGTAACGAAGGTAACAGCATCCTGGGCTGCATCAGCAGGAGCCTGGCCAGAAGACAGAGGCAAGCGATTATGGCCCTTTACTTGGCACTTGTTAGAGCACCGTAGGAACATTGTGTCCAGTTTTGGGCCCCCAGTACCAGAAAGATGTCAGTAAACTGTTGGGAGCTCAGCAGAGGGCCACCATGAGGTCAGATGGCTGGAGCACTTGTGCTGTGAGGAGAGGAGAGGAAGAAAATGAACTTGCTCAGCTGGCAGAAGAGAAGATTTTGAGGAAAGCTTTCCGGTACTTACAAGAAGCCAGGCCCTTTACTGAGGGGCGGAAGAATGAGACCCAATGGTCATGAACTGAAATTGGCAGTTCAGACTGGATATCAGGAAAAACATTTCCCCTGACGACACTCCCGCAGTACAGCGGGCTGCCCAGAGAAATTGTGGTGTTTCCATCCTCAGCGGTTTTCAAGACCTGACTGGACGAAGCCCCGAGCAGCGAGGGGCTGCTGACCCCGTGCTCACAGGAGGTGCAGTCTCTTCACACCAAAACAACCTGTGATTCAATCACAGGGTTGAAAATTGTCATGCTCTTTACTGTTCTGCATGGCCTGTTTGCTTACTCCCAGAGCAGTTACTAAAAAACAGATGGTTCAAAATCACCCTGACTAACCTCTGCACAGTTGCCCGTGAGGAGCCAAGGGTTGAACAGGCCTATATGGAAATCCTTGCCATGGAGAGGCAGTTCCTCTGGGACTCTTAAGCCAGGTACACTGTCGGAGTGAAGCTGTCCCGTTCTGTCTCACACTGTACCTGCTCTCTGCGAGCAGCAGTACTTGCTAGGGCCCACGAATCTAAGCGATGTTTGGCCATCGACGGGATTCTTGCGAAACAATACAATGGAGGCAAGAACTGGAAAAGCAGGAACAGGAAATGCATTTATGGCAAGCAAACTGGCAGGCTCTAACAAATCTCCACAAAAATTTGACTTTCAGCAAACTAATTTCAGAAGTCTACCTTGATTTAAGAAAACTAATGTTTCCTTCACAATCTGTAGCCCAGATATGGACATGACTGTGTGAGCAAATTTCAGTTTGGGGTTTTACCATGCATATTTCATTAAATAAAGTAATTTAAGCTGGCAGTCAGAAGAAGCTGGACAAATTTTGAAATACTTAGGTGATTTAAATGAAAATGCCAGATTTTTGGTTAATTCCATTCCTGTCTGAATCCAAATGGGTTTTAGTTTTATTCTTCATCTTATATTTGGACTACCAAACCACTGCAGCCTGCCACAGAATGGAAATTCAGGATTTTAAACAAATCCAGTTTTCAGTTCATGTGCAACATTAATGGCATACTCATCTTTAACGCGACATATAAGCCTTTTTAGGTCAAAACAATAATTGTGACTCCCTCAGCAAATCTCAATAGCGTACTCATTACTGCAGACTCAGGTTAGTGCTCAGGAGATGCACTTTTTTTTTTTAAATGCAAAATCATCAGATTCTACAAGCTAAACTTTAATTTCAATGACTGTTGTGCCTTTGGGTGCCCTGTGTGCGTTTAGAAACTGCTGCAGCCTGGGGCACAAATCCGGATAATGACAAAGAGCATAAGAAGCTGGAGCTTGTCCCTCCTCTTTCTTCACTGGTTTGACACACCCTAGCTGATAAAGCCAGAAAGCAAGAGGAACTTGAGTCTCCATGACTGAAACAAGACCGCATGCTTTGAAAGGACTTAGTTGTACACGGGTATTTTTACAACAAAAGCATATGCTCCATTAACATGGGAAGTAATTTCAGAATCACAGAATGGTAGGGGTTGGAAGGGACCCCTGGAGATCATCTTGTCCAACCCCTCTGCTTGAGCAGGCACACCTAGAGCAGGGGGCACAGGAACATATCCAGGCAGGTTTTGAATATTTCCACATAAGCAGACACCACAACCTCCCCAGGCAGCCCGTTCCACTGCTCTGTCACCCTCACAGTAAAGAAATTTTTCCTCATGTTAAGGCGGAACTTCCTGTGTTCCAACTTGTGCCCATTGCCCCTTCTCTTGTCACTCGGCACAATATAAATTACTTGAAGTAGCATCAGGATTTCGAGCTGGCAGTGGTTAGAGTTGCAGAAGCAGCAGAGAAGTTTTCTTACTTATTCCTTCAACAAACAGAAACAGAAGCAGCTACGAGATTCAGACTTTGTAAGAACCTCTTGAGACTTTGCAAGAACCTCTTGAGCTCCTTCCACAGGCTCAAGAAAACTGACCTTTTAGAGCAGGGATGGTAGGTAGCACACCACACACAGAGCTGTGGCTCTCCCTGAGTACTCGACGTTGTGTTCCTCTCTAAATCCCTCTAAAACGCCCTCTTAAAACACCGAACCTGCTCTGCCTGTAAGTCAATAAAACGTCACAAGGCCAAGAAGACACAGGGAGGGCTGCAGAGGGCCAGCGACCGCTCACTACGCCCCCAGAGTTTGTCAGCCCTCCTGCTTTTAGACTGAGGGCAGAGGAAAGGGCGTCTCGGCGCTCAGCTGTGCGGAACAACGGCGAAACGCTTCCGGGCCCCCAGCCCCGAGCCTGCGGGTCCCCGCACAGGCCGGCCCACAGGGAGGGCCGGGGGCCGCCAGCACCACCAGCAGGCCCAGAGCACCGCCGGGCCCAGCGGGAGAAGCGTCGGGTACCGGGAAGACCCGCCGGACCGCCCCGCCCCGGGCGCGGTAGCGCCCGCCGCCAGGCCCCTCCCGGGCTCAGGGAGTCCCTCCCGGGGCTCGCCCCGGCGCAGCGCGGCGCCCTCACCTCGTCCGCGATCTTCTGCGTCTCCTCGGTGGCGGGGCGGGCCTCCGAGGTACCCCCGCACAACATGGTGGCACCCGTTGCTCTCCGTTCTACTCCGTTGCCCTGCCCTCCCCTCCCCACCGCTCCCGTCCCCTCCCGTCCCCTCCCCTCACGCAGGGCCGGGCCTGCCGGCGGGGCGGGGCGGGGGCGGTGCTGGGCCCGGGCCCGGGCCCAGCCCAGGGCCTCAAATCTGCGTTTGGGTTTTACGAGCTGCGAGGCGGGGGTGCTCAGCTCCCGGCGCAGAGGCAGCAACCGGCCCAGGGACGGGTCTCGGACGGGGAAATTTTAGTACAGGACAGTGGGACCAGCTGTCTCCGGGCGTGGCAGAAACCTGCCTGTCCCGTAGTCTGCTCGCCGCCTAAAAAGCTAAAAGCAAGGGTTGCAATAAAAGCTGCCTGCAGGATGACCCACAGAAGATCTGCAGCCTGTCCTCGGCAGGTGCCGCCTCTGTGAGAGGCCTGCATGAGGACAGGGCTGTCCTGAGTGGCAGCTTTTTTCTTTTCCAGAGCGTCATGTTTTCCAGCAGCCATCACATACACGACATGTTCACTTGAGCAGTGTGGAAGGTTTCCGTCCCCATCACCATTCCCATCACTCGGTCACTGTGTTCATTGTTCCCTCCCCCAGGCTGATTTTGTTCTTCCTCAGCCAGCAAACCAAAGGCTGTGGTGAATCATCCAGCCTTTGAGAAAAGCCCCTGGTGAGGCTCAAGTTTGAATGTTCAGGTCTTTAGCTAAATTTCCCCCCCAGTTTAAACATCCAGATTCCTTGGAAAAACAACAACAAAAACCCACCTTCGTCCCCGTGCTTTCCAGCATCCCTTGGTAAATTTGGTAAATATAATCCTAAATTTAACAGCACTTGGTATTGCATACTGAATAGACTTCCTCCACTGGTAGGGAGGATGTGGTGAGAAGCATGAAACAGAATGGGGAAGAAGGATTTCTTTCCCCTGGTATCATCTCTGTCCTCTGTGGGGAGCAAATAAATGCAAATAAATGCTCTGCTGGGTTTGTGAGCAGAGCGGGGGTGAAGGATCAGGCTCGTCACTGGTACAGTTCCCTGCCCATCAGCCAAGTTTGCCAAGGGAAATCCCACCACACAGTTCATATGCTCTTTGCTTCTGTCCCCACTGCTGTTGCTTCTCCACCAGATGGTTCAGGAAACATCCCATTGGCAAAAAGTGTCCAGTAGGTTTTTGAGGGGTGTGGGGCAGCCATTCATGTGGGCAGCCTCTGGTGGGACATGCTGGTGCGGATTCTCAGGCTTGAGCTTTCAACAGAAGGATGTTACCCAACTTCCCTTCATCAGTATCGTCTTGTGTGACACACAGACAGGCTTTCGGACAGGTGCCTGAGCAAACTGTCTCTTCTCCTGGACTTGGCAGGATGAGAATATATACCCTCCTCTGTGCATGGGATAAAAGGTTTGGTTGCAAATCACCTTCATAAAAGGGGTCCTTTTTTGCTGAACTTCCTTGTTTCTAGTGTGCGTGTGTCACTAGAATAGGCTGCAACAGCAGCTCTCACACAGCGTGTGGAGCTCGAGGCTTAGAGCTCAGGGTATGTGTGCAGTGAGGGTGGATGGGGGTTCCCCAGCAAGTCGAGCACTGTTGGTCTGTTGCTACAAAATTGTGGCAGCTGTTGGAGCCTCATTGTGTGCCAGGGTACAAATTCCTTTCAAGCAGATGTAAAGAACGAAAAACACCTAAAGAATGAAAACCACCCAAAGAATGAAAAACACCCAAATGTCAACATTATGTACTGTGTGCATAGCCAGTGAACATTGTTCTCCAAACAAGGCAGCCAGTGGTGACTTTCTGTTTCTCATGTTGCCTGTATTTGTGCAGTGCCTTTGGTTTGTATCCTGTGTCATTTTAATGTCATTCATTAAGCACTTCTATGCTTTCAATGCTGTCAGCTTCTATTCAGGGACTACTGTACTGGTTTTGGCCCGTAGGAATGACTTACTAGCACTAAAATTATTTGGCTACTGAAATTTTTAGAAGTGCGGGCCATACCGAAGTACTTTTTTAAAGTCTCTTCTGCCACCTAGTGCCCATCTCCGTTTGTGCATTTAGACTCAGGAGACCACGGGTCTCAATTTTGTACCCTAAATTAAGCCTAGACGCCACCGTCAGCAGGCTGGGGAAGGCACTTATTTTTTCGGAAGCCGTGAGCGGGGGTGCAATGTGGTTTCCAAAACTATGGCCACAGGGATTTGTGTTTTCAAACTTTTTTTCCCTTTTAACCAGCTGTGCAATAGCTTTAATCTAATATTGTGATTTGGAGGCCTTATGGTTAAAGTTGGATTGGTTCTTATATGGTGTAATTAAAATTTGAGCCCACTCTGAGGTGAATGTAACAGATCAACAAAAGGGTTAAAATAAATTGTCTTAGTAGCATGCTCCTTGGTGTCTGGACTTCCACTGTGCTCTTCTAAGCCAAAACTCCTCTTCCTTGTCAGCAACAAGTGGAGGTGGCAAAACAAAGTTTTTATGCAGTAATGTCACCTGTAAATTTTATTTGCCTGCCCTGGCAAAAGAACAAACAAGCAAAAACAGTAAAAAGAGAATTGTGCTATTTTCCCCAGTGCATTCACATGGCCCTTTCGTCTCTGCTCGCACTAAGCTGCAGGCCTGTCTGCCTTTCCACAGTGGCCTAGACTACCTTCTTATCCGATGAGGGAGGGTACCAACGTCTTCACGTCAGACACTTGTTCCTGCACACGGGATCTGGGAAGAGGGAAATAAGTTCTGCAACCTAACCCTACCCCCTCCTGTCTGGCTGTCGAGGGGTGCTTTTTCTCTTATCAGGCTGCAATAAATGTCTCTTCTGACAACTCTCTTACTTCCAACCTTGCCAGCGTGAATAGAGAAGAACCAGGCGTACCTTGCAAAACCAGGAGCACTTATGTCTGCTTCTGGGGGAGTGGGACAAGTGTCAAGAGTAATGAAGTTGTGCTATGCTCTTTGCCGAAGTCCTTACTGTTTCTCTTAAGGTGCACTGTGCCCTTCCTGTGTTAGGTGCTGTCTCTTCAAGATGGGCCTGGAGGGAGATAACCTAGTAGGTGGCCTGTAGGAGCCAAAACATAGCTAATTTATCCCTTTGTCTGGGTGCATGTCTCAGAGCCCAGACCTGTGTGTTTTCCTCATCCAGTCAGCTACCAGCACACACACTTCCGATATTCACCCACTCCTGCAATCATATTAACACATTTAGGGGCTATTTCTCCATCCCTAACTCCTCCATTTCACCTTGTTTCACTTGCTTTGTATCAGGCCCACCACTATTGTCACGACTAGCGCAATGCTCTGTGTAGGTGTGAGGCAGATTAATATGGCAAAGCACAACACTGACTATGGTGTGAAAGGGTTAGCCATGTATGCCATGTGGGATATTACAGCAGCAACACTTCGTTAAGCATACAACTACTAGCGACATAATCAATCATGGATACATCTCTTTGTGCTCTCGCAACGTTCTCCGGGGGGATTTACAAGCTGTTCTGCCCCTCCACCAAAGCAGGCAGGCTGGAGGTAAAGCTACCTCAGCTGGAAGAAACCAGTAGGAACCTAGTAGCTTGGTCTAGTGCAATGGAGTCTATGAAGAGTATTGTCCAGTATTTCCTGCTGGGCAGAAAGGAGAGATTGGGACATTACTAAATATAAATAGCAGGGCGCTCTGTCTCATTAAATACTTTACATGTTCACACCCTTGGCTGTACATAGCATGCAGGATGTTGGGGGCTTTTTTATTTTCCCCACAACCATGCTTTACCCAAGTGAAACCGTGTACCTTGCTTTGGTAGAGCTGAGAGTCCTGATGCACATGGTTACAAATCACATATACTGGATAAAGGGGGAGTATTATACATAGTGGGAAAGAGGAATATTATACATAGATGTAAAAGCAGAGTATAGTGGAATTGCCTAGTGCCTCCCACAGTCAGCTGAGTTGCAGTCTGGCAGGAAAAGCTTACGGAGGCAAGGCAGCATGCAGACTTCTGCTTAAGCCCCACCAGAGGCAATCTTCACTTGTCCTTCTGAGATGTCCTGGTTTTGATAAAGCAAACACAAATTCAGTCCAAGGCTCCCCAGACACAGTCCTTCCTCTGGAGGCACATCTGTTACCCTGCTGGCGCTAAGAGTAAGGTGTGGTGGGACTGTGTCACAGGAGTGCATCTTTGTTGTCTTTCCCATTCAGAAGCAAGAGGTAAGCAAGTTCCTCTTGGGGGCTGGTGTGCTTTTCACGATCTTCTTTTGTTAGGAATGTACTGTGTTCTCTGTGACAGAGCCACCTCCAGTGCCTATAAAATTTCGGGAGTTAGCTGATGGCAGGGAAGGCTCTGCCTCAGGGCTTGGTACCTCTTCTTTGGTGTCTCCCACCACCGACTCTTGTGAGCTGGTCTCTGGGCTGGAAGCTGCCTGAAAGCCAGGCTCAGCACTGAGGGACTCGCTGTTCTGCAGGGGAAGCAGGGCCCGGTGCCGCATCAGGCTGTCATCACTGTTCTGGGCCTCCAGGGAGTTCCTGCGCTTGGCATTCCTGTTAGCCATGGCGTTCTTCTGAGGCTCCTCAAAGCTCAGCGACAGGGTGACTGTGCCGCTCCCAAAGCTGACTTTTTGCTTGCACCCACGCTGCTGCTGGCGCTGCCGCTCGGCAGAGGCAGGTAGGGGAAAAGGGTCTTCATGGTTGCTCTTGCTGCTGATGGAGGAGGAAGGCGTGGAGCCGGTGGAGCCCCCCAGGCTGTTGGAGCGCTTGCGCGACACATTGCTCCGTCTCAGCGTGGCCCTGGCAGCCACCTTGAAAGCATGGGCAGCTGTACTACAGCGCACCTCCTCGATTGTGTTGCGGGAGGGCTTGAAGAGGATGATGTAGACTTTGTTGAAGAAGATGCAGGCCAGGAGCCCAAAGCTCGCAGCCAGTATTGCAATCACCTCCACGGCAGAGACAAACTTGCCATATGTGCTAGCGTAAGCGGGGATGAAGGAGATCCAGACGATGAAGAAGATCAGCATGCTGAAGGTGATGAACTTGGCCTCGTTAAAGTTCTCAGGTAGCTTTCGAGACTTGAAGGCAAAGAAGAAGCAGATGGCTGCCAGGAGGCAGGTGTAGCCAATGAGGAAGCCGAGGGCCATCAGGGAGCCTTCGTGGCAGGTGATGAAAATAATCTCATCCTCCAGTTCATGGTTTCGGTAACTGGATGGAGGGGCTGTGTAGAGCCAAATCACACAGATGACAATCTGCACAAATGTGCACAAGAAGACCAAGAGGAACTGGAGGTTGAGGCCCCACCACTTTCGGTGGAGACTCGTGGGGATCTTTGCCTCAAAGACGAGCAGGACACGGTTCGTTTTCACCAGGATGCAAGAGATGCATAGGACAAAGCTGATGCCAAAAGCTGGCTGCCGCAGACGGCAAGTCCAGTTCTGAGGCTCACCAATGAAGAACAATGAGCTGGAGAAGCAGCAAAGCAAGGAGAAGAGGAGGAGGTAGGACAGTTCCCGGTTTGTGGCCTTGACGATGGGTGTGTTGCGAAATTTGGTGAAAACTCCCAGGACAAAAGAAGTCAGGAAAATTCCCAGCACAGCAAAGAGAGTGAGAGCAATCCCAAAGGGTTCTGTCCAGGACAGAAACTCGATCTGCTTGGGAATGCACGATGTGTGGTTCTCATTGGACCAGTAATCCTCAGGGCACTTGTCACAGGCACTTGCATCTGAAAAAGAAGTGACAGGGGGAGGGAGAGGCTGAAATGTGGAATGACATACATGGCAGCTACGCAACAGCCTTCACCTTAAATACATGGGGTATTCCCTTCAGGTGCCTGCAGATTACCAGAATCATATGTTGGTGTCTAAGAGTGTTTTACACTAAAACAACCAACCTCCCACGGGATATATAGCAAAACACAAAGCGTGCTTATTTCCAGCTTAAAAATACTCCTGCCCCTGCACTCATGTTTTTGGAATCCATTTCCTGGCAAAACTTTGCAAACTTTGAATGCTGTCAGCTGTTATGTAGGCTCTGTCCCTCTCTCTTTCTTGTTCCTTCATTTTTATCATCTACTGTCTGTCTTCGTACCTCTCACTTTTATCGTAATTTGAAACATCCTGTCTGTCTCTGTAACACAGACAATTAGAAACATGCTAGCCTCCTTAAGTGCTTAGAAAGCCTATTTCATATTCCACAGAGGTGAGTCTTAGAAGTGTTTAAATTGCTCTTCCCTGAAGGCAGGCAATGTCCTTGACTCCCAGCACACTCTCATTTCATGTTGGAACATCAGGGGAAGATGTGTCTTAAGGATATCCCTTTCCCCACACCCAGCCAAGCATCCCACTGATACCTGCAAAGGGAAAATTGATGCCTCCATCTCTTCCCTCTACATAAAACTAGTTGTACCTATTGGAATGGCAACATATGTCTCCAATAGCTGCCATGATCAAAAGGCAAGGACCTGCTGCTTCTGCTCTTCTTCAACCCAAATGGGTCTTGTGTTTCAGTGGGGAGGGTCATGATTCCCTTGATGGCAGTGGAAGGGGGTTGAGAGCAGTGAGTTGCCAGTCATAAACTACCTCAGCTTTTGGAATCCCAGTGGGATAGCAATGGGCTGCAGTGAGTTCTGGGAACAAACACTCAGAAAACCCCTTTAGCAGCAACCTCCCTCTGAGCTTTGCACCTGAGCAGGGGCAGAGTCTCAGATCATAGCTCCCAGAGCACAGGCTGATGCCAAAGAGAAAGGCAGGAATGTCCAGCTAACAAGGGCAGAGGATTTCAAGCTCTCTCATTCTGCGGGAGTGGTTAGAGGGAGTGTCTGTTCCTTCCTGATATGGGAGGGAGGGAGGGAGGAGCCTGATATGATAACTGCTCTCCTAATGACTGGTTGCCTCACCTAAGCTGTTCATGTGAAAAACTTGCACTAGATGCAAAAGCTTGGTCAGAAGCTCCCATCACCACATGTCATGTCATTGACATCCATTCAGCTTCTGCCTTTTACCTGGAAGCCTATTGCAAACTGCAGGCAAGGCAGAATGAACTTCACGTAGCAGGGAATTCAACCACCCTTACAAGAGACGGAGTAGCTATTTAGGACTGCATCCTAACGAAGTGCCTTCACGGTTATCTTGAGCTGACTTAGAGAATGTGTTGCCACTGAAGGGAGTAAACCAGATCTCCCTCCTTCCCCAAGGCTGATTATTCCTGCCCCCTCCTTTGTGTTAGCACTATAGGTCATGCAGGTTCTCATTGTAGCTGGACACTCAACCTTGCAAGAGCCTGATCCAACTCGCTTCCTGGTTGCACGGGTACAGGCACTGCTCCCAGACACAGGGTGGGAGCAAACAGCTGGGAGAGGACATGACAGATTGTCTCCTTTAGTAGCATTGCTGTCTCAGCTGGGTAAGACTGGTTGTAAAACCGCGCTCTGCACCTATAAAACTGGCAAGCACAGTAAATAAAGACCATTACTGTCAGCTAGAATTGCAGCAGGAAACTAAACTGTGGAGTAAGAAGGCAGTTGCTCCCTCAGCCCCACAAATTTCACCAGCACACCAGTGCCAGCTCCCAAAATCCTGTGAAAAAACACCAAAAGACCCATATGACCAGAATGGCTTCTGTTTAATTCAACAGCGCTGCTCCCAAGCATCCTGTAGTACTATATGTTCATGCTAAAAATATCATCATTCCTGTCTGATAGGATGCAAATTAGAATCTCCCAAAGGAGTACACTTGTTCAGTCTTGCAAGCAGCTTACTGATGTTTTCATCTCAGGCAAGGTCTGCAGCATGCGCTGGGACCAGTGCTGCCAGAGGGGGTGTGAGGAGATCCTGTGCGCTCTGCAGTGTTCTGGATACTGCTGTTCTGAAAGTGTTTACTTGCCTTCATTATCCTGGGGATGCCCAACACTGAGGAAGCACTAACGGTGTTGGAAATCCAGAATTTTTCAACCAACTCTAAAACTGAGGTTATCTTTCCCCTCCACTGCAGAACCTGGGCCGCTTTATCCAAGCTCCCACTGAAACCAACAAAAAAGATGTCAGTGGGTGTTTGACAGGACCCAGAGATTCTGGTCTCTTGCAGTGCCAGTCATCAACAGAAGCTGTGGTTGGTGACCCCATAAAGGGAAATATTCCTCTCTGCTTGTGAAGTCAGGGATGGAATGGACTTTATTTCTTTGTAAAGCATGAAGTAAACCCTGACAACAGGAGGAAAAGCAGACAGGTAACTACAGAATTTAGGATTAGGGAAGGGAGTGTCTTCTTCCTCCAGGCTTTTAGAGGAACAAAAGCTATTGCTACAGTGCAAGGGAGTTTGCATGTGGCTGCCTGAGAGGCTTCTTATATGCAAGTCCTTTTTCAAGCTCTCTGGCTTAATTTTCCTAACTCAGAGCAGAAGGGACAAGCAGACTTAGCGGAAGTCAAGACCTGAGAACCACAGTACTCAACTTCTGTAAGCTTTTCAGAAGTCCCTCCGGACTTTCTGTGAAGCCTCATGGCAGAGCAGCCTCCAGCTCAGCACTGCAGGGAAGTGACTTCAGCATGGCTGCAGATGGTGCCCAGAGGGCTTGCATGGTCCTCTGCAAACCCCAAAGCAGCTCTGTGGGTATTACCTGTTTCATCACTGTACTCTCCGTCGGGGCAGTCCACGCACTCGAAGCAACAGGTGGGCTCTCCCTCAATAATGCCCTTCCTGGTGCCCGGGAGGCAGTCCCTGCTGCAGTTGGAGAAAGGCACCTGCAAGAAAAGAGCCCAAGGAGGGTTCATGGTGACAGCGCCCCATGTACAGCCCTCCTACAGCAGGACCTTGGGCTTAGTCCCCAAGGGTTTTGTTCCTTGATTAGCATGCTGGTTGGAGAGCCTCAGAGGCTCACTTATTCTTTCCACAGAACAGACACATCTTGTACAATCATTCTTTCCAACCTACTACAGTGATATTTGTTTGAAGGATCACTTCAGGGGATGGTAGAGAGGATCAGCAGATCTCTGCAATCTTTACTGTGTGTCGGCACTGTGAACTTGTATGTGACCCATGATACATGTACCAGAAAAGAATCATTAGATGGTTGAAAGAAAAGACAATCAATCTCCACTGGCAGGAATTTGAGTCAGTCTTGGAGATGATGGGCTATGACTGCTGATCCTCAATCCCATATGTTGCATATTGACTGCTAATGATTTATGGGAATTATAAGAGTTCCTTGAAGCCCACTTCCTCCTGTCCTTCTGAAGAGCCTCTCCAACCCAGAAACATAAAAAGTAAATTAACTAAACAAGAGGAGTGTTCATATGAAGGAGAGGAAGGTCCTCTTTTTAGAACACTGAGCATCTGAAGATGCAAATCAGCAGCTATATGAAGATCCAAAAAAGGACACCTCCACATGAAGTACACCTTAGGTCCTCCATGTCTAAATCCATGGAAGGGACCTGTAAAGCCCACAGATCATTCCTGATGTTCCTGAACTTCCATCAGAAAAGTTACTTAGGCTTCCAGACTTCTGCTGCTGCAAATGACAAGCTATGGCACCTGCTGGCTGTGCATTTATGCTGGATGTGAGCCCACCTGGGCATGGTCATATACCAGCAGCAAGTGGTTGCACAAGCATGCTCACCACATGCTTAATGCACACTGATAACAGGGCGTTCAGCACAATAAGTGGTATATGGGCCATTTTTACACAGAAGCACAGCCTCAGGTCGAGCTCACCTTTTCCCAGCTAAATTAAGGACAGAGAGCTGACACAGAACATGGCTTTCTCAGCTCAGAGGAGTTAAGCCTACGCTTTCCACTGCCACCAAAGTGCCGTGATCTGTACATACCTAAGGGCTGCTCTAATTGGAAGCCTCCATTCACCTTTTTGGAGGTTTGCTGCTATGTGGAAAGGAATGAACCTCCATCCCCTTCTTCCCCGTCCCTCACTGTAGGATCTAAATCCTGTCTGAACCCTTCCCTGTTGCCTAGTCTGAGTGCTGCTGATCTCCAGGAAACTCCTGTGTGAGGAGCTGTGTTAGGCAGCGAGTCCGGGGTGTGGTTTGGCAATTGCCTGTGCGCAGGCATTGATCTCAGTCACGGACTATGCAAGCCCTCTGTAGTGGCAACTCCTGTGTGGAGATGCCCATTTTGTAATTCTGGGATTCACCTGCAGCTCAGAGCAGTTGCGGTTGCCTACCACTCTGAAGGATAGCTGCAGCACAGTTTGGGAACCCTGTTTCTAAGCTGTTAATCAGGACTGTATAATTCATTGGACAGACACATATCCAGGGCAAATCCCTGCAGCTCCCCACTTGAGGCGCTCTTTGCTGTTAATACCTATTGCTGTTCATAACAGCGTGCTGTTAATACCTATTTCTTGGGACAGTCTTTCCGCAGGTTGTGCACCCACTGAGAGGACTTCATCAGTCTAGACCAACTCTCCCTAGGCTGTCCCTGAGGATTTTGAACAGGGCTGAATCAAGGGCTCAGCTGAAGTCATGCACTGCTTCCCCATTATCTACTAAACTGATTGAGCTTCCAAGGAAGAAAATTAAACTGGTTTGGCATTATTTCACCTTGACAAATCCACATTGTCTTTTCTTATCAGTTTATTATCCTCTAAGTGTTTATAAACTGTTTAATATTTTTTTATCAAGTCTTTTAGGTTACTGAAGCTCAGCTCAATTGTGTGTAATTCCCTTGGCTCTCCTATATCTGCTTTTAAAAACAGGTATTATGATTACCCTCCTCTAGCCCTTTGAGACATCACCAATCCTCCACATTTCTCAAAGATGAATTGCTAGTACTTTTGAGATTGCTTTGGCTGCCTTCTTAAGTATTCTGTGGGGAATTTCATCAAGTTCTGCCAAAATGAATCTATCTGTCTTACCTACTCTTTAACTTGTTCTTTTGCAAGTCTGGCCAATGCTGAAGTTCCTGTGTTAAAATTAATTAAATTTAATCTTTTTTGAGGGTGACAGGGTGATAGAAGACTTCAATGAGTGAAGTACTGGCTACTCTTTTTGAGCAGCGCCTTTTATCTGGAAGAAATTCAAACTCTATAAACTGGAAAAAAAGCTGCAAAAGACAGACGTTACACACCCCTCCACTGGCACACAATTTACATGCCCTGGCATGACACTTTGCAACATCCAGTTACATTTTTAACAGTTTAGGACAGAGAATGAAGATAAATATTGCACTGTTGGAGGATTTTAGACCAAGAGAACATAATTACTCAGTTTAAGATAAAATAAAAACCCTGCCTGTTGGAAGAGGTGTCAGTGGTGTTTGGAATGAACAGAAGAAGGTGTTAGAATACCAGGGGTTTTTAATTCGCCTTGTAGTTGGGCTCAGAGTTTCCAGCTGGGCTTAGAAAAGCCTGAGCTCAGTATTTCTGCTGCAGCATGCTCTGCCTGGCCCATGCCTCCTTCAGAGAGCTCTGGATCTAAACCATAAGCGAAACTGGGGTATCTGGAGTAAAGATAAGGCTTA
Source organism: Phalacrocorax aristotelis (assembly GCF_949628215.1). Taxonomy (NCBI): domain Eukaryota; kingdom Metazoa; phylum Chordata; class Aves; order Suliformes; family Phalacrocoracidae; genus Phalacrocorax; species Phalacrocorax aristotelis. Next base: position 132,199,059 of record NC_134276.1, on the reverse strand, counting down.
ACTGATGGTATAAGTGTATTAGGCAAGTGTAGCTACTGCAGAAGCAGTTACCTGGTCTGTTGGCCAATGTGAATAATCACTTGGAAGTGAATTGTCTTGTTCATTAATCAGGTGCTCATTTAACATGTCTAAACATTGCAGCACAGCCTGCAGCAGCGACATTTCCAAGCTAACACTTCCTGTATCACCTCCCAGGCCACAAGCCAGACACCCGCTCAGTACCCCCTCTGGGAGCCAGGTTTTCTGTCTAGGCTGGAGGGGGATGCTGCCAGCTATGACAGCAGCTCACCTGGCTCTTGTCCAGAGATCCCTGTCCCGTGTTCCCATCATGTGGGGGAGACATAGCCCTGGCTGCTAGTGATGATACAGTTATGCAGAGAAGATCTAACATATGCAAGAAAATGGAGCAGGACTTAGGCCTGACTAAAGTCAATGGCTACATCACATACTTCTGAGACTGCACAAGAACCTTCTGGTAGATTAAAAAAAGGTAGCAGGCACTGGCATCTCCCACTATTTTAGCACCATGTCCAGGGTAACCTGGTAAGTGACAGGGGTTGTTCTGTTTGGTTTGCAAGGCAAGGGTGTGTGGAAGGCTCTGGGACTTGGAGCGTAAAACCAGCAGAAATAGCTGCGAATTTAACTAGGAGCAGAAGAGATCCTTCTTGATAGAGATACTGGGAGCAGAAGAGGTGGCTATTTTCAGCAGTGAAACTACTGAGCTCAGAAAGCTTGACTTAGTCAACAACCAGATTTGGGTAATGAATTTCTAATCCTGTGGAAACAGCATTGCAAAATTCCAAGCTATCTACTTGGGCCAGAAAAAAAGGCATTATTTAAACCATTAATACCCAGGCTTATCAAATGTATAGGAGGGGAGAAGCAGCTGCCTTGTTATTTCCAGAATTCTGTAGCATGGGTGTAAAAGACTACAGCAGACACCATGTATACATCTTTTAGTGAGACATGAAGCCATAATACAGGATTGTGCAGGGTTAGTTCAAATTTCAGCTTGCAGAAACTTGGGTAACATTACTGGGAGAATTTAAGCTCTTACCTCCTTAGAGAATCCACTCCACAGGATCTTGTTTTCATTGATAAAGAGTCTCTCCCCTTTCTTGGCATAAACATTGTAGTGTCCAACCTCCTCAAAGACAACTGAGCCATCCTCCGGAGAGAGATGCCAATTGATTATTGAGTAATTCCCTACCAGGTCCCCAAACTCATCAAAATCCACTTGCTCCCCCATGTTATTGGTGAAGTTTAAGTGGCGCAGATGCTTGAGAACCTAGAGAGAGAGAGAGAGAGACTGTGAATGTCTGCGTGTCGCAACCCTAATGGAGCACACATCTGTTACAGGGACAAAACTGGAAATAATCACTTTACTACAGTCCTTAATCTCCTAAAAATCACTTAACTGCAGTAGTAGCAGGCTTTCTGTCATAGACATCACATGCACACACACAAAGCCTGGACAAACCTTGTAGACAGCACAAGGTAACATGGCCCTCAGGGTGGATGGCAGTCATCTGTAACACACTGCTTATCAGCTACTACCCCATCAGCCTTTTAGCATTCCTCTTTGGTCCCTTCCAGCCACGTCTGCAAGCCCACAGCTCTTCTTCAGGGGTACAGAAGTGGCAGCAGCCACTGAAGTGTTTCAGTCACCCATGCATCACTCTCACCTTGCTCTTGCAAGCACTCTGCAAAAATGCTCTCACTTGGTATTGCTCATCTCTGAATGATCAATCATTCAGAAACAGGAATCTTGAAAAACAATTCAAACTTGGCTTTTGATTGAAAAACCCCAAGGCCAATGCACTTCAGTAAAAAACAGCAAATCAAGCTTGTTCACCATATGGCAGGCCTGTAGAATTCATACCGCTTTTTTTTTTTGCTTCCTGTCTCCTGGCTGCATAGTTTCAAGTAATCACATTCTGTCTGTCCTCACGCGTTGAGCCCTGTCATTTTCACCTCATGCCTTAAACTGTCATATGCTGTGGACAAGAGCAGTTAATACCAGAGACAACTGCAGTTGAAAAATTCACAGTTTAGATGGCCTGACAGGTAGACCAAAGAAACTGCAGCATGAAATAAAGATGATACTGGCAACACCACATTATATTTTTCTTCAAAAGTTAGTTGCTGGTTTGTGCACTTATCAAGTTTTTTTTTCTCCTCATTTAATGGATGTTCTTAGTTAGTCTCTCTGTATAGCTCATCTACAGAAAACTGAGGTGACTCTGAGGGCACCTGGCTGTCAGCTGTCCCTAGACCACTGCAGCATCATTGCTGCTGTGGTTCTAGCACCTGTGATAGCTTGTAAGCCCAGTCCTCTCTCTTTCACCTGCGAGTGCCCAAACATGCAATCCTGGATGGCAAAATGTAAGAAAAACCAAAATGAAATCAGTTTGTCTGGACAGGCAGAGCCCTCCTCACCCCACAGACATAAAACAGACAATATACTTTTGAATCCTTTTCACCTGGAAACACAGGGACAGGGCAACAGAATCACTTCATTAATTCCTGTCAGTTTTGCTAAATTGTCTCATTTTTCTGTTTCCCTTTGGGATCCTCCTATCTCAAGTTAAAAATCCCCAGAGCTACAGAGACATCCTCCTCTCACTGCCTATATCAATGCCAGCCTGAGAGAGTCTGGAAAAATCATAGTAGCACTACGCAGGACATGGCTGGCAATACCTTTTCAGCTTTGTGTGATGTTGATGGAAGTACATAAAAAATACTGCCACAGTATTCAGCCTTTGAGTAATGGGTGAGATGGCAGAGGTGGGAGTTTTTTCTATCTTTCTCACCTCTGCTGGCTCTCCTCTGTAGAACAGGTTCCCCATAAGGTGTGCAGGTGAAACGATCTCACTGAAAACCCAGAACCTGTCCCTGGAAGACCTCACCCACTGATGGACATGGCAAAAGAAGGTGCTGTGCTCTGGCACTTTGCTGTGGAGAGCCAGGGCATTGCCTGCTGTAGGGAAGAAAAGAGGAGACTGCTCTCCTCTCCTCCCCCTCATCTCTGAGGGCAACCCAGGAAGATGCTACTTGCCCAGCTTCATCAGGGAACAGCGAGAACAGAGCAGAAGCAGCTCTAAGGTCAGCACAGGTGACAGGGTCTGCAGATCCACAGTGATGTCTGTACTGCATCAACTCAATTTGGCCTCATCTGCTGTGGGATTGCAATCTTGGACATGTTAGCAGGAACCTTGTCCATCAGCAGTGTAGGTCCCAAGAGGGAACCCATGTTCCTCTGCAGGCTCTAGCACCTACCACAGGGTGACACCTGCAGCTTTGACATCCAGATCAGATTCGTGTCATTATGTTGAGATGAATGCCTTGTTTGTCCTCACTCTAACTCAATATCGCACTCTCATGCAGCACTGCAGCACTCTGCTGAATGACACTAGGATATCCTGACTGGGTGTCACTGCTGGGTTGACTTTTATCTGTATAGGCAGGAGGTGCAGACCTTGCACTTCTTGATTAGTTACTACCTGCATTAGGAGACAATCTTGCAAGAGCCATACTGAAGATTCTTCAGTTCAAGTTCTGCCTCTCCTGGCCTGCAGCAGCAGCAGGAGGCTGGCTGGTCTTACGGTCAGCGAGATGAACGGTGGAGAAACTTCTGGATTCCCTGGATGCAATTTTTTAAAATTTAATTTCATAACATTCATCTCAATTAGTCTATTCCTTTGCCTTATTTTCTGACTTTAGGCTTCTTAGGAAGTAATACATACCCCTGGCTACTGGTTGTAGGGTTAGTTTAGCAGCATGTTTCCCTTGGTCTCACGCATGCACTACACCTGAGGATTCAGTTAATAAACCATTTCATCTATGAGCTGATATCTCTATCTGGCAGGTAAATATTCATATAAAAGCACTGATCTGCACCTAATATTGTCTTTCCCCAGGCACAGAATAGAAGCTTCAGCTATGCAGCCATAGCTGGGGAGCAGGAGAGCCCAGATGTATCAGTTCATAGAATCATAGAATCATAGAATCATAGCATGTCCTGAGTTGGAAGGGACCCACAAGGATCATCAAATCCAATTCCTGTCCCTGCACAGGACAACCCCAAATTTACACCATATCTGAGGGCGTTGTCCAACTGCTTCTTGAATATCGTCAGGCTTGGTGCTGTGACTACCTCCCTGGGGAGCCTGTTCCTGTGCTCCACCACCCTCTGCGTGAAGAACCTTTTCCTAATATCCAACCTAAACCTCCCCTGACACATCTTCCTGCCATTCCCTCAGGACCTATTGTTAGTCACCAGAGAGAAGAGATCAGCACATGCCCCTCCTCCTCCCCTTGTGAGGAAGCTGTGGACCGCAATGAGGTCTCCCCTCAGTCTCCTCTTCTCCAGGCTGAACAAACCAAGTGACTTTAGCTGCTCCTAGTACGGTTTCTCCTCTAAGCCCTTCACCAACTTCATCGCCCTCCTCTGGACACTCTCCAGTAGTTTTATATCCGTAATGTACTGTGGTGCCCAAAACGGCACACAGTTCTTGAGGTGAGGCCGCACCAGCACAGAGTAGTGCAGGACAATCACCTCCTCCGACTGGCTGCAATACAGTCCTTGAATATACAGTTCATACAGGAAAGACACATTCCTTATTTAAAATCCCAAATGGAGGGGCAGCAGGGGTAACAAACCCCGTTTTCTCTTTCCAGAAAATATCAAAGTTTGCCTTCAAGTCTAAATTTCTGAGGGGCAGCTTGTGAAATGGTAACTGAATGACTGCTAGGATGTGTTCCTGTTTTAGATGGTAAGAAAATCACAGGATGTTATCTGTATATCATACAAGTTCTGCTCTCTACAGGATGAAAATACGGTTTAAAGAGCCAAGAAATATAGAAGCACTAAACTTTAGAAGAGGAAGTTGTAGACTCTGAATAACTGCATCAGTCTTTTATAGGCACCAGTCTATCAATGATTAGCTAAAGGCTTTACAGTTAAAAATGTGTCACTGTGTTTTGTAACTAAAGATAGAAACATAAATACCCAGGACCCAAGCCACAAAGACTTAAAAGACCCTGCTTCAGCGAGGGCAAGAGCATGTGTCAGGGGTGCGTGGTTGACCTCGCGGCTTGAATACACTGTCGGCAGCTGGTGGAAGCCTGTGGGGAGAGAATTTTGCAAGCTGCTGTCTTCAGATACTTCTTTCTGTAATTCCTCCTTCTTTGTTCTCCTCTGTCACAGGCTCCACGTTGAATTGCAATGCCTTTTAATTAAAATACCTATTATCAGAAAGGGCTTGGAAGCTGCGCTCTATTTTACCCTCCCATTATTCCTGGTAAGGCCATTCCCAGCCACATAGCATCCTATGCTTTATCCAGCTTAGATGTTCTGGGTCATGTGGTTTCCACTCTTATGGAAGGATCATAAAACCATAACATAAATACAGTTGTATTAGGTCAGAACAGCAGCCCATCTCCCCAGGACCTGTTTCTGACTGTGGCCAACAGCAAATGCCTACACAAGAGTAGAAGGGGATGAGATACTTCCCCAGAATACTCTCACACATTTTGCAGCTCAGTGGCTTCCTGGGCCAAAGGTCTTTGTATTTGATAACCCACAGTGGATATTTCTTCCATGATGTTGCACATTTGTGTTCTGCACCTGTGCAGACTTTTCACATCCACAGTCTCCTACAGCAAGGAGATCTATACTTTATGAGAAAAGCACCTCTTCTAGCCTCTCGGAACAGAGCAGCTGCTAATCTCTTTTGATGCCCTTTGTGCTTATGTTGGAAGAGGCAAAGAACTGTCATTTACTAGTCACCTTTTCCATGCCCCGCAGGATTTTACAAACCTGTGTCAGATCTCTGTTCAGCTACCTCTTTCCCAGGCCGATGAGCCCTATCTGACTTTGCTGCTTCTTGTACAGAAGCTGTTCCATTGACCTGTCTCCAAACCTTCCCAGTCTGCTTCATCCATTCTGACACCGGCACACGACATTGAAGTGAGATGCACCAGGGGTTAATAAAGTGGCCTGAGGGCACTCTGTTTTCCTCTCTGTCCCTTTTCCAGGGTGACTGTTCCTAACAGTGTATTTGCTTCTTTGACTGCTACTCAGAGCCACCCAAGGACCTGTTCAAGCTTGAAGATCTCATTTGTGATTAGTCAGAACTGACCATTTATTTATATCCTCTGATGACCATCTTTCAACCAACTGTTTATCCATGCAAGAACTGAGACTGGTGACAGACTACTGGAAGACTTTTAGAAGCCTGAGCATACCCTATGAAGAGGATCTCTCTTATCTGACACATGCTGATGTCTTCAAAGAACTTCAGGAGGTTTGTGAGGTAGAGCTTCTCTTTACAAAAGCCATGATGTCTCCTCCTTACTATATTCTATTTTTCCTTTTTTTTTTTTTAAACTACAGTTTCCAATAATGGGCTTAGTCGGGCTTTGCTAGTTCCTTGGACCTCCTCCAGAAACCTTTTAAAGAATTGATGTCACATCTGTCAACTTTCTAGGCCTCAGGGCCCAAGACTGTTTTAAGCAAAGCATTGGCCACCATAACCAGCACTTCAGCTACCTCATCTGTGAGCTCTGGCAGAGCTCCTGGGTGAGCATCATTCACTCGCACCAAAGTATTAAGGATTGTTTTGCTCTTGTGTCCCATAGCTTCTTCTACAGTCACTTCAACATCAGACAGATCCTCTACCAGTCCCCTATAAATAAATAAACCCAGAAACCTTCTCAAGTTTGTCCATAAAGAACACACTTTTCTGCCATGGCCTTACCTTGTCTTTGGCAGTGATAATCTGTGGCTCAACAGACACACCCACTGCTGAAAAGTTTCAGAATTTATGAGCTTTTACCCACTTGCAGCCTGTTCCCTGTTCAGGTTTTTGGCCTGCCTTATTTTATTTTTACATTTGACCTGCCAGAGCTTATGATCCTTTCAATTCTACTCACTGGACATAAGTCAGCTATTTGAAGGATGCTGTCTCGCTTTTAATAAACACCACTCAATGTTTGTTTTGCCTTGCCAACTTCCTTTGCCTTCCTTCACCTTTTCTTGATCTAGAATAGATGCTTACTTTGTGTCAATAGTATTAGGGCCGGTGGTAGGTGAAAAACCCCACCTACATTGTAAAAGCCGTCAGGCTGCAGGTAATTCTGTGTGTGCATGAATGTCCAAAACTGAACTTTTGTAGTCTGGAGCACAGGCTTGCTACTTGCTAGCTGCAAGCAGTATGTACTGGTTGTGCATTTTGATAGCAGCTGGGCTAAACAAAAGCGGGAAAAGTGAACAAGATAAAAAGCAGGTTAGAAGCTCTAGTCTTGTTAGTTCTTAAATAAATGTCAGTATCCAGATCTACTATGGGTTGTTGTTTACTCTGTCTCAACAGTGACAGGTCCTTAACTAGAATCCATGTACCAGCCAGTGTTTAATATCCTTGACTTCCTTCTGCAGTGTCTTTCTAACACGTTTCCTCACTAGGTCTAATGGTCCTGCACACGAACCTGGTCACATTAGAGGCGTCTGTCCCCATAAAAGACAAATGATTCCCCCTCCTAACATGCAGTTGCAAGGAATCCTGTCTTGACAGTTAAAATATATTTTCCCACACTGAGTTTTAATTTCTGTGTACCTAGCTATATCCAGGCCTGTAAAACAGTTCTGGACTGATGGGTACCAAATGTTTTTCTCTTTGCTTTGGTAGGGTGCCCATCCTGAGAGCAGCAAACAATTCCACTTCACTGCTCAATGTGAAGATGAAAAGCTGGTGACTACTGAAGATGGCAAGTCCTCCCTTTCATTCTGAATTTGTGAGAGCTCGTTCTCCCCTCTTGTTTCAGATTCATAATCAAGCACCCAGAGAAGATACTTTCATAATGCTGTAATAGGCGTAAGGACTTGAGAGCTCAGCTATCACATTAGCCCAGTGGTCATGGCGTACAGGATTTGGCTCTGTCAGTGTTCAAGTATCAGGAGGACATACGCCCATGCCAGCTGTGAAAGAGCCACTTGTAAAATACTTTAAATGTTCCCTGAAGCAATAGGGTTTTTTTTCTTCCTTTTGTTTCCATCTATCTATGTGTCAATCTTTATTTACATGCTAGCAAAGCTCTTAATTTTTACTGTCTATATCAATGTTTAATTCCTCCTGCATTCTCTACTTTGGATTATCTTGTTCTGCCTGTTTTTTTTATAAGGGCCAACTCTTACGCTCCCCTAAAGGCAGTGCTGTCATCACAGTATTGACCAATTCTGACACAAAGGACCTAGCAGGCAGGAAGGTGCTGGCCCTAGCCCCTTGACTCAGTAATACCTGCTTCCAGAAACCTGAGGCAGGAGAACATGAATTGCACCCAGATGGGTGGACATCCCATCTCTGGTGAAATGCTGGTGAAATGCTAGATCCACCAGGGACTTCAAAAACAGGGTGAAAGAAAGAGTTCAGTTCAAGACTCAGAAATAGCTGTACAAAGGCTGAGAATAACTCAAGAGTTTTCAAAGTTCTTTTGCTTTGATAGGCACTGAATGACAGCCTCGTAAAGCTAGATAGGTCAATGGACAGCATGACTGAAGGCTAAATGTGTGTGACAAATACAGTGTGCCATATGTAGAAGTAATAATTTAAGCTATTCATAGTGTTTATTGGAAACTAAATTAAGTAACCACTCAAGACAGAGACTCATTCATTATTGTAGGCAGCTCAGTAAAAACACTCTGTGCATTATGCAGTTGAAAGAGTAAACAAAATATTAGGATATGAAAGTAAGAAAGAAAATGACACTGAAAACATGGTGTCAATACGTACATTGATAGCACAGTTTCCCCTGGAAAATGCAGTTAGTTCTAGTCACTTGATCAGAAAAGAAGAATAAAATTAAAGGAAGATTAGAGAGGTCCAAAGGTAGTGATAATAGCTCTTAAACAGCCAGTCTGTCTTCCATTTGCAGAAATATGGAAGTGCAGGATTATTTAACTGTTTATGACATATGTAGTGATTTGGGGGAAAGAGGTGACATATTCTCACAGAAACAGAGACCCCTGCAATTCAGGTCTCCAGAGAAGTACAGGACATCAAGCTGCCATGACAGTATGTGCTGATTGGTATATTTTAACTGATAATTTGTTTGGTTTGGTTCTGCTTCCATCATGGATATGAGGCAGCTGAGAGATTGATCTCTCCCCCTCTTCCACTGACCAGTGCCCTCTGCTTGAGGAGGGGCAGCAGTGGTGCTGTCGTGGGCACCCAGGCATACATTATGTTTTTCCTTTGTGAGAGAGAATCAGGCCCTTTAACAGGAATTTGCAGAAACTGGGAGAGGGAGAAACTCAGACTGTGTTGGAAACACCTCACTTGCTGTTCAGTGGAAGATGCTTGGTGCTTCCTTTGTCTCATGCTCTGCTGTAAGCGCTCAGTCTGCCTGGAAAACGATGAAGCCTAGAGTTTCCTACGACAAGGACTGGTTGGACTGCCTGTAACTGGGCTTGACGGGTTAGCTTATGTGGTTTTCTAGCCAGCAACCAAAGGACACTGCTTTGCTGATTCAAAACTGCAGCAGCTTTGATGCTTTCTTGAGTGAAAGGTGACAGAAGTGACAAATTAATAGCTGCTACAACAGTAGGAGCAAGTCACTTAAACAAAAAATGTCAAAGGCACACATTTCAAAATGGGACTTGATATAAAATGGAACTAACCCGATTTAGTGTCAGATTTACTAGTCCTGTGTTTACCAGGATGTCCAGAGGAACGCAAAAACACAAGCCTAGTGGATTTTGCAACAGAGGCTGCACAAGTCAGGCCAAACTGAGCTACTTTAGAAAATCCCATTAGGTATTTACTGGTATTTGTGGATGTCTGAATGCCATTACAAAACTGGGTCTAAAATGCTTCAGAAAGATCTGTCTGCTGAGTCACAAAGGTTCCCAAAGGAATCAAGAAATGATCTTATGGTATTTTGGCATCGCATGGCTGGTTTCCCAACTGATTTAACTATTGGTTAGGAGGTCACGGGATACAGTATGGATGGGACCAGGATATTTTGTTTCCTGAAGGTTCTCCAAAACTCCTGCTGGCCATGTGCACACCTGATGTTCTAAGTGCACTTGTCTATTGAATGCAAGTCCTGAGCTAATACTCCTTAATGCAAAGCTGATAGCTAACAAATACATCACTTATGTGTGCTATGGTAAAGGATAATGATTCTTCTAAGTGTGACATGACTGGGAAATGTAGCAAGCAAGTTTTCATGTGCTTGGCCTTGACTGGAGCCACATGATACATGAGGAAATAGAGTGGGAACATCCTCTGCATACATCTCAACTATAGGATTTTCTGAAACCAAAGATTTACATAGGAAAACATCAAGTGAAATCCAGTCAACTGAAATTCAGTGCAAATATGTTTTTGGAAGTCAAACTTAAAAATGTGACCTTCAAGTCACAGTTCCATTTTTAATTGTGATTACTTTTTTTTTATGGGAGAAAGGGGAAACTATTTTGAGTCTGTAAAAATTCTTGTTTGGACAGTGCTGTTTCAATTAACACCAGTTAGTGAGTCTGACTAACTCCAGGGATGAAGAGAGATGACAAAAGGGTTTTTTCCTCTAACATTTTCTCCTTTCTCCGTTTTAAAATAAGATCCAACTGTATGATGGTACCCCAATGCATTTGTATGGCCCAAAGTATGATACTGTACTATTAGCTCCCTAGACTCCAAAAGAATCCTTCTTACAAGTAACTTCCAGAGTTAAGGCATCTGGAGTGGCCTCAGTCCCAGTCCAGTGCCATCCCAAACAGACTTAATCTGATCTACTGACTGCAGTAGATTTCTTCTGGAGAAAAATGGCTGGAATGACAGCATGTCTCCCTTCCTTACAAACACCGTGTACGTTAATGCAGTTCCTAGTAATCAGGACAAAAATCATGGTAGCAAAATGAAAAACAATGTCTGTGGAGAATCCCTAGACGTGGAATATAATGCTATAGAAAATCAGGCAGGCTTCTGACTAGTCTCTGCCCCAGTGATGTACAAACATATGTCAGTGATGTCAGAGGTCTCTGTACCCAACAGAATGGAGAAAATCCATGTTAAGCTAGAGGAAAGGACTGAATAACAGTACCTCATCTGCATATCTGATAAACCTATTATCAGTTCAGAATTTTTGGCTGTGTTCATTAAAATAAAAGCTCATTAATTAAGGGGTAATGGTATGTTGCTATCCTCATCATACAAATAAAGCTCAAACGGAAGTATTTATTATGGTGTGCTCTAAAAGCACTAAACCAACACAGACCATTCAAACAAGGCTGTGAAACACAAGTATTATATTAACGGAAAGTAGAACATAAAAAAACCTGGAGAACAAAAAGGAAAAAAAACACCAGGCAACATACTAAGATATTTCTTGAACATATTAAAATGGAAAGGTGTCATGTATGCCAGACCCTCATGACATAAGGTTGTAAGGGACAGCTAAAAAGGATGGAAAGCTAAAGAGACAGCTAACGAGGAGCAGGAAAGCTAAATGAATGATATGTTATCACCCTTGCTATCAGAAAAAAACCCTGGACATTCTTATCCCAGGGGCACTTGTTTTGGAGCCATAATGTTGCATTAACAGAGGTAGAAGGTCCTTAAAAAGAAATTAGAGAACAGCCTGAGCAATTTAAATTGGATCTAAAAGGCTGACAGAACCTGACAGTTCATCACAGCACTCCACAAGCAATAAAAAGAGCACTAATACAATAGGTTTATGATATACGCATAAAAATGCCAGTGGCTTTGAATGACAAAGTCAATATGCTATATAATATTTCACAGCAGTCCCAATCCATGTTTTGGCACGCATGTAAGTGTAACGCACTCCCAACAGTGTGCCTTAAGTTTCCTTACATGTCAGTCTGTTCAGGGCATGAATCAGAGCTAACCCCTCTTAAAGTCTTATATTTCTGCTCAGTGGGCCACTCCAGAGTCAGCCTCTGATGGGCAAAGAAATGACAATATCATAAAAGGCAGAGGGATGTCCTCTGTAATGAATGGCTGGTTAGCCTCACATCAATCCCAGGAAAAACTGGGTTGAGGATAAATTAATGCAAAATTATAAGACAGAAACACAACTGCTGCCAGCTAATAAGGCTTTGAGGAATACAGATCTTGTTAAATCCAGGTTTCGTTGACAAACATACCCCTTTAGAAGTGAAATAGCTGATGTAAAGCATCCATTCATGGGTCAAAAATTGCCCAACAGATTTGTAAAAACAGGTATCAACAGAGACAGTTATTAGTTCATGGGGAATTCCTCCAGCCTCAGCAAACAACTCACTGTTACCCAATATGTTCATCAATACTCTGGCAGCAAATACAACAGTGCTGCTGGGAAAATTTGCAGAAAATGCATGGATTAACATAATGGTAAATAATAATAAAGACAAAGCACTCCCCCAGATAGTGCTCTCACATCTGTGTTTAATACAGTGACATTCTGCCTTATGCATCAAGGCACAACAAATTCCAGCCACAGACGCAGAACAGGTACCACATCCTGCAAAGTATTACTGGCAACTTAATGTGACCTTTCCATTGCATGCTGTGGCAAGGGCAGCTAATGTAACTTGTACACAAATAAATGGGGAGGTAATAAGAGTATGTAAATGTGGGATTTTTTTTCACTGTCTGGCTGTGCCGAGACTTAGAGCAATACCGAATATATGCCAAAAAGAAGGATGAGTAAATAGACAAGACACAGAAATAAAGCAGAAAACAAATCTTCTGACTAAAACCCACTCTGTTTAAATTATCAAGATAAGACCGAGGAATAATTTGATCAATGTGCATAAATACCATATTGAGAAAAATTACAAGTACTTCGTCTGAACTTTTAAATGTAATAGAGCAAGATCAAGTAAGGACCAATGAAACTAAAGGTCATTTTAATCCCGACTACAAATAAGACACGATCTGTGACAAGAGATGTAACCTACCATGGATTATAATAATAAAGAAAAGGTCTGCTAGTCAGCATGTCTTTGGGGAAAATAAATCCTGCTAAACACAAGTTTGACTGGCAACCAAAGCCCATCAGAAGTTAAATACCTAGGCATTACATTCCTTAGATGGATCAAAATTACTTTCCTGAACATGACGTACATTTACATAGTTTATTATACAAAGGCTTTCAAACTGCATGATCCTGTGGCAAGTGACTCCATTCGAACATTTTTTAGGTTCCTGTTAAGATTTTGAGGAGAAAGATGGTCTGTGGACAGACAGAGGCAACGGTACAGGTACAGTGAGAGCTAATTGTCAGTGCTGTTAGATGGGATTTTGTACTGTACTCTGTATGCTGCTGTCTTTACCTAGAGCCATGATATGAAAGAACCATCATGGCCACCTAGTTTAGGCTTGATGCCATAGTTGCTTTGTTTTTCACTTGTAACAAATATAAGATTAAAAAATCCATTGGATACAATGGCCCAGAGTGCTGTGCACACTAACAGTGTAGAATCTATTGGCAGAAGTCCTGACTGAGCAAACAATGCTTTAATGCTCTTGGGATGTCATTGTACTGCACAATAATTGTTATGATGTAGTATCTAAAAGCCTAAGATAGGGCTCTTTTTATTAATTTAAACTTAAATTTAATACTAAATAATATATAAGGAATTGTCCAATCATTAAAGTAAATAATAGAGCAATAATATGGTTATCCTGTAAGCTCAGTGTTTTCAAGTAGCATAATTCAAATATAATGTCTAACATAATCAAAACCTGATTGAAATGTCTTTTCGGGGAAGTGTTTAATGCTGCCTCTACCCAGATGTGCAGAGAGCGAGTCTGTATATGTGTGTGTCTGCATCCATTTGCTGGTGCTTTCTTGTAACAGCCCTTTATGGATCAATCTCTTCAAAGTCCCAACAGAATCACAGAATCACAGAATGGTAGGGGTTGGAAGGGACCTCTGGAGATCATCTTGTCCAACCCCCCTGCTTGAGCAGGTACACCTAGAGCAGGGGGCACAGGAACCCATCGAGACAGGTTTTGAATGTCTCCAGGGAAGGAGACTCCACAGCCTCCCTGGGCAGCCTGTTCCACTGCTCTGTCACCCTCACAGGAAAGAAGTTTTTGCTCATATTGAGCAAAATATGAGCAAAGTTGGAACACAGTTGGAACACAACTTCCTGTGTTCCAACTTATGCCCATTGCCCCTTGTCCTGTCATTGGGCCCTATTGAAAAGAGCCTAGTCCCATCATCCTGACACCCACCCTTGAGATATTTATAGGTATTGATGAAATCCCCCCATAGTCTTCTCCAGGCTAAATAAACCCAAGCCTCTCAGCCTTTTCTCATAGGGGAGATGCTCCAGTCCCCTGATCATCTTAGTAGCTCTCTGCTGAACTTGCTCAAGCAGTTCCACGTCCTTCTTAAACTCGGGGGCCCAAAACTGGACACAGTACTCCAAATATGGTCTCACTAGGGCAGAGTAGAGGGGGAGGATAACCTCTCTTGATCTGCTGGCCACACTCCTTTTAATGAAACCCAGGATATTGTTGGCCTTCTTGACCACAAGGGCACAGTGCTGGCTCAGGGTCAGCTTGCTGTCCACCAGCACTCCCAGGTCCTTCTCAGCAGAGCTGCTTTCCAGTAGTTCAGTCCCCAACCTGTCCTGGTGCATGGGGTTGTTCCTCCCCAGGTGCAGGACCTTGTACTTGTTCTTGTTGAATTTCATGAGGTTCCCCCTCGGCCCAGCTCTCCAGCCTGTCCAGGTCTTGTTGCATGGCAGCACAGCCTTCTAGTGTCTGAAATTGCATCCTGCACAGAACACTGCTGATATTGAAGAACCATGCCTGTCTCTAGACCAGGAGGAAGTCACCGCTTTCCACTGTAAGTTCTTTCTTTTTTAGAACTATAGGATTAATTATTTCAATGCTTGACTAAAGCACCTCTCCCTGTTAGAATGACAACTAATAGTGCATACTTGGTGTCATTTCTTTTAACAGCAATGGTCATTCATCAAACCTGAGTTCTATGGTTATTTATAATCTATTCAAGAACTACTATCCATTAAAAAAAAACAACAACCAAACAAAAAAGTAATCCTAAAGTTTCTGGTATTCACACTGAATTGACTGAATTCACACAACCATTTCTGACATTTAGAAAGGGCATCTGTTGCAAGCAGTTACAGGTCCCATCAATGGTCAGCTAAAGTCCCAGTGGATTCACTGCAACTGTGGTTGGGCACACATTCCACTTGTCTACTAGCTTAAAACTGTTTTTTCCATTTCCTTTATCAATATAAGTCTCAGCCAACAAAGAAATCGCTTTGATTTCTAGAGTTCCTATACATCCTTCATGCAATTCCTCTCAGAGACAGAGGTAAAAGTCCTTTCTGAGCAAAGTATTGCTTCTGCTCCTGTGGGGAGATCACTCTTCTAATTCTACAAGGCAAAAGGTTCCTTTATATGCCATAAGAGGTAATTTGTTCTTCCTCCAAACTTCACCCACTCTGTGGAACACCAGTCCTTCATAGTGCATGAAAGTTCACTTTGGGGATAAAACTATGGGGCTGGTTAGTAAAGCATCTATGAAGATGGCTAACCACTCAGAAAGACAAGAAATAACGTACTGTGCTATGATTATCATGCCTTTGAAGTTAGCTTCAACCCTACCTTGGGATAAATAGAAATCAGTCAAGTCAGAGGAATGATTACAACATGAAACTGAATTTTTGATAAATGCACTGATTCCTCACCTCACTTTCTGAGTGCCTTTAGGGGTTTCTCAAGGTGCCCTTTGTCACCAGCTCCATTTGTGAGTAGCATGAGGAAAGGTCAGTCCTAGAAGTAACTTCACATACTTTTGTGTAACAAAGACATGCTGTGTCTTAGCAAAAGATACTGATGTCTTGGTAATTCAAGGGATAATTATTATCGGAAGTTGCTACAGAGACATTATAGGAGCATCTCATGGAGCCTTCCCTAAAATTCCCAGGTTCAACATAGGCTGAAAAACCAACTTCTTTCCCCCAAGTGACAAAGGTACAAATGAGCTTCATAAATATTAGAAAATGCTTCTTTTCAAATACAGCTTTTGTTGTAATGCAGCATATAAGTGGCTATATTAAAAAATGACTTTTATGAAAAATTCAACATGTTTGGGGGTGAGCAGGAATACTGCATTTTTTGTCATCAGGCAGTGTGTACTACCCCAGTTCAGAAGAATTTCAGCCATTCTCTGCCAAGTAATTAATAACCACAACTCCTTACTTCACAACATAGAGGTTGTGCATTTGCTTCATGCGATTCATTCACTCTTCTTTTAGCAACCCTGTCAGGGCAATAGTTTCCCTGTATATTTTCTACTGGTGATGTTACAGGCCTGACCCCTGCTTTAGAAAGGTCCAGTTAAGTCTTTCTCCTTTTAGTTGCAGAGACATCTAAATAATACTCCATTTACTGACTGCTTAGTTAAGAACTCACAAGTGATGTTCTCAGGTCATGGCAAGTTGTTATCTCCAAACTGATGAATAAGCAGTCATCTGTTATTGCCCTTCTGGGAAAATAGCTGTGTTTGCTCTATTGACCCACACATTTCTGTGTGTGTCTCAAACTGTCTGCCTCTCAATTCGATCTCCAGCAAGAAAAGGCACACTTGCTTTCTGTTCATAACAAATATATCTCCAGTGCATTTGTAATGGAGACTAGGTGAGGTTTTGCAATTGCCTGATATTCAGCACCTTCCTCTGTCTTCATTGCAGTTCTCCTGAATTACTGATTTGCACGCCAGCCTCAGTTAATACCTGTTCTAATACTGTTTCATTCTTTATACCACAAAGCAGCTGTTTTCCATACACCATTTTAATTATTCACACCGCCCTATATAGTTCAATGGACATAAAATTGATTCGATAAGCCCTTAGGCTCAGAGGTCTGGAGAGACATATGTCAGCTAAGGCATCATTCACTTCTTTAAAGCCTTGCAGAATCAATTTCCAGCCACCCAGACATAGCTAAATGTAAGGTTGGAGAAGGCACCAATCCATTTTTACCTCTTCATAATGCATATCAACAGCACAGAGGAAGGAACTATTGGCTGGGAGGTGCACAGGTGTAATAAAAGACTTCAGGTGTTGCTAGGTGAAGCCAATTTGCATTTACTTTTATTTTGTGGAACAGCATATGGCAGCTTTTCCCTAAGCCTGAGGTCAATCAGATTTCTTGGCATAGAATAATTTACATGAGTGTATCTTTAACCTGCTAATCTTTAGGACAGCACATTTTTCAGCCTGTGCAGCATGCTTTGCCTTGAGGCCTAGAAGAGCTATCTCACTTTTCACTCATGAACCTGCCAAAGTTCATGGCCTCTAGTGTAACCACAACCTGAAAACTGTCTGGCAGTCCACCAAAGGATGCTCTGCTCCATGACCCTGTGACTACAAACCTTTGCTTTCTCAAATCCACGGGAGCCCAACCTCCCCATTTAACCATGGTGCTTTTACTGTGAGACAGAAAGAGAAACCCATCAGCTGCCAAATGAACGGGCCAGAACACGGAGTGATCTATGTCTGAGGAAAAGACAGGGTTTTCCTCTTCTCACACAGAAAGAATATGAACTAATAAATATTTGCTCTGAAGGACAGATTAGGATCCCGTACTCGTTTTCCTCTTATTTTTTGTAGGACCATCCACTGTTTGAAATAAGAGAGACACCAGAGAGGCTCCTGTAAATGCCCCAAGGGGTTCTAAATCTTTGCTCAGAGGGGAACCGAAAAAAGAACAGATGGACTTGCTGTTAGAAGTGACCATAGGAGTAGCCATGTGAGCACAGACCAAGAAAATGAAGGAACTTGAGGGGCCTGGGAAATCTTATCAAGGAAGATATTAAGAAAAAAAGGGCTTCAAAAGTGGACTGTTTGAGCTCTTGTGGAGAAACAGGCCAAAGATGCAGGCAATTTTGACAAAGAGGCAGCATCAGTACAGGAGTCCTGAGCCCATATCCCACCTCTTGCCATACCTTCCCACTGCTATCCTGTAGCTTATAGGAGAGCCTGTATTTGGGGGAGTGGGACAGGCCAGTCCATCAACCCGAGCAACACACAGAATTAGCCCTACTGAATATAGTTTCCTAAAAAAATGACAGCCCATCAGTGAAAGAGAATGGGCATCTGATAATCAGAGGTGACAGAGTCCTTTAGGAAGATTCTTTCTGTTGTACTGTTTGCAGTCATGAACTTTAATCCTTACTGCTTTGTGTAAAATGTTGCGTTTTCCAAATGTGACAGGAATTGCTTAGACATTTTGTTCTGGATTGCCCTGCACCTTCTTGTTACCTAAACAAAACACTGCAAAAAGAAGTAATTAATCTGATCTTGATCAATATTGTCCATGACACGACAATGGCACGCGCAGAGAATATTATCTGCTCTTTGCAGGCATCGTGCAAAGGTGTGCACTTGGCTTATCTTCTGCGTTGCAGCAAGGTAGCTTCTTAAAATATGGCAGCTGCCAGCATATATATACATTTCTCAGAAAAAGGGCAGCACAAACATCCTATTAAAGTCTGTAATTTTCTGTAGAGAAGGGCAAGTTTTCCCATTTTCGGACACAGGACTATGAACCCTGCAGGCAGCTCTGTGTGTGGAGTGAGTGGCACAGCTCCTGCCTGGAAGCTGCCCTGCCTGCTCGCCAGCTCTGCTTGTGCCCACACCTCCACATGTGCTGTGGCAGCCTGCGAGCTTGGGCTGACCCATCCTGCCTCTAGTGGAGGTGCCCACTGCCAGCTTCAGAGGCGTTGGTAAAACAAAAGGAAGCAAGACCGGGTTTATGGACAGGGTCTGTCACAGACCACCAACTCAGGTGGAAAAAATGAGTAAGCAGTTTCTTAAACAAGTAGCTGTAAATAAGTAGAGGAGAAAGTTGTTAGTATTTGATATTTCAGCTTGGGAGACAGAAAAATCCAATTTCCCCATGCTGAAACACACTTAGATCTGTCTTAAACAGTAGCTGTTAAATTCTTAATAGGAAAGTTGCACCCAGTTTAACCAACTCACAGTAATTCTGTGCTAGGCTTCCTGCTGTCCAGTTCAAATGAACTGATCACTGAGGTAAAAATGCTGTTTTTACGTAAGGACACACACAATGCACCCTCCACAAATTATATAAACCAGTTCACCCCAAAATTTATATCCTGAGTACATAAAATTAACAATTAGCAGGCAACAAATAAATAATATGTGTTAATGGGATAATGCCATTGAAAGGAAACAAAATTAAATGGTCCATAATTAAATTGTGGAACACACCATTTATCCTTCCCGCCACCAACCCCACTGGCAAGGGCTGCTCTGGACAGAAGCTCAGGCTAATGGAGCTATGAGTACACTGCATTTGCCTTATCTCTCCCACACACCACCTGATCATTGACTGCAGACACTATTAGTGGCTGCTGCCTCCAGTCTCAGGCGTGGAGGCTTCCTAGTACTGTCCTTGCTCTCTCAGGTCACTTCCTATCAAGAAACCCTTGAGCCGATTGTGAGAAGAGGGAGCAGGCCCTGACCACCAGCAGAAGTACTGCTGCAAATGAGACTGATTTTAGTAGAAAGATTTTCTTCTGTCTGGTTGTCAGAAAACCACTTTCTGGAGATGCTGGAAGATGCACGTTTATGAGGTGAACTCATTACCCCTGGGGCTGAGGAAAGCTTCTCAAGGGTAATGAGCTGCAATGCCTGATATGAAGTAGGTGTGCACACAAACTTGGCATTTGCCTGCTATTCATGTGTTTGATTTTGAAATGAAGTTAAAAAATGCACACATATCAAATATGCTTGACAGCCAACACCACGTAACGGTGGTCATTTCAAATATAGCCTATTTCTTTGTAGCATGGATATTCCTACCCAGTCCTGTTATCCCTCACATGCTCTTTCTTGACACTGATTCCTTCCTTTAAGGCAAGTATGCATACCCAAAAGCCTAGATAAGCAGCATGCTTTACATTTTGATACAGCCATCTTTTAGCACCAGACAAGCAACACAGAAATGAGAGGACATTCTTCCCAATTGTAGAATCCTCAAAAAACACCACATTATTTTACTTAGCTGTGGTATGAACATCCTGCTTTACTTTCCAAGTTGACAAGGCATAAGGGAATGAATTAAAAATGTATTTATTCTGGATCATTTTTACTGACACAGTGAAAGCTAAATCTGTCTGTGACTTGCCCACCTCTGCCAGTATGCTCCTGAAAACCAGAATAGCTTTGAAAGACAGAAACCTCAGAGAGAGCCAGCAATGACAGGATTCCGCTAAACCAGGGTCAAACCCTGCACTCATCAACTCTGAGTAAAGTGGTTTTGGTAAACCCAAATCAGGCACCTAGAGCAGTGCAGGTTTCCCACAAATGCCAAGACAAAGCCTTTTTCTTTGATCTGACTGATGTTTTTCAGTTGACTGAGACTAGACAGGAGCCAAACTGCAGTTCCCGCATGCAAATGCTGACCCAACATTTGCAAAGTTTGTGGCATGAATAGCCTTTATTTTGGTCAGACTATCCCAAATAAAGGAAATTACACATGCAAACAGGGATGTGATCCTCCTTAGATTCACCCACGTCGTTCTGATTTCAGGCATGTTTGAGCCCAAGTTTTCTGTGATGACCAGAACGGGGCAAACGGAATTTGACATATATTTGGCATATCTTCATCTGATAGCCTTACAAGCTAATTCTGTTATTTAAAAATGCAGTAGATATTAAAAACACATACTGAATGTCATATTGGATAGCACAATCAAACAGATGGTAAGGTATAGAGTATTCATAAAGGATCAGAAGACAAATGCCAGAATACCATCCATACGCTGGTGGGCAGGATGCATCAAGTGAATGGGTAAATGTGACTAAGTTGTTAGGATTGTTTTATTGGTTCACAAATATCACCAAAAAATCAAAGCAGTTATCTATTATTTGCCCAACATCCACATGTTATTTTCCTCCATTACTCAACCTGCTTTACTTTGATCCTATATAAGCTTAAAACTGTGGAAAAAAAATAGAGCCTGTATGGAAAATTGCTGTGGGATTGCAAAAGACACAGAGCTTGCCAAAGAAAATGAACTCTAAAAACTGTTTTCCTTGTTCATGTGCTCTCTCCAGGCCCTCTTGTTTATGTAAGGGCTCAATATATGATCAAGTTACCTTGCGTCAGCCAGGCTGTGATAATTGTCTATGTGTGCACTTTTGGCCCATAGCAAATGCAAGAAAATTTAACTTAGTTTAAGCCCCTTTCACTGCAGGCAAACCTAACACAACTTACCTTACATTCCCTGTGGGGTGGGAGCATGCACCTAACTTGAATGCAGTGATATGCTACACCCCAGGAGTTTTACACTGTGTCTGAGACCCAGGATTATGAAAGGCCCCCTAAAAACTCTAGGACAGCTTGCCTTTTTTCTGCAAGTATATTGCACAGGCACAAAAATGAAGAACTTACCTGCCATGCCTCAACTTTCTTAATGTCTGCACAAGATCCATTAGTGAAGAGTCCTTTCCCAGGGGTACAGGTATATATATCCTGCAAGGCATGGGCAATGGAATATACTGCCAAATACACATTATAGGATATCCGCAAGTGAGTGTAGTCCATATATGGTGTCTCCACACTGGTGATGTTCTCATCCCCTGTGCATGGAGGTCGGAAGGCAGCTGTTCCATTTCCA
Source organism: Phalacrocorax aristotelis (assembly GCF_949628215.1). Classification (NCBI taxonomy): domain Eukaryota; kingdom Metazoa; phylum Chordata; class Aves; order Suliformes; family Phalacrocoracidae; genus Phalacrocorax; species Phalacrocorax aristotelis. The sequence continues at coordinate 132,177,363 of NC_134276.1, read as the reverse complement.
GCTCCCAGCCCCTCTTCATGGCCCTTGTGAAAGGAAGTTGAAGCTGGAGAATTTTTGGACCCATCAGGGAGATAGCAGTTAAACGTCTCCTCCCAAAACTCCTTGGCAAAGCCGTTGTTGGTGGATTTCTTGGGATGCACCTTCTGCAGGAACTCACGAAAGCCTGGGATCTGTCCTGCCTTCAGTGCAAACCCAATGGTGCTGCCGATGACACGGAAGAACTCTGGCATGGCTATCAGGGAAGAGCTGGCCCAGGCCTCACTCGCCAGCCAGATCTTGCCGGTGATGTTTCGCCTGACGATTTCTTTGATGAGGGGCTCCAGGTCCGGGCCACTGGAGAAAACAACGATCACCCTTGCTGTGGAGTTCTGGATGACTTCCACCACCTGCTGGATCTCCTCTTCATCTGAGTATTGGGAGATGAGCTCACTAAAATCAATGCAGATGTCTCTCTCCTCTGCCTCCTCCCGAAACTTTTCAATCCCTGGCCGGCCATAGTCATCGTCGGCTGCAATTGTTCCCACCCAGTTCCAGCGAAAGTACTCAATGATGTCTGCCATTGCTGTGGCCTGATGCTCATCATTGGGGATTGTGCGAAGGAAGGACTTGAACTGGTTCTTATTGCTCAAGAGACGACTAGATGAGGCATAGCTGACCTGTGAGAGACCAGTGAACAAGCAAAACACCATGAAGTGAACTGCCTGGGAATGAATTGCCTACATTTACTTAGCACCACTGCCAACCTGTGTAGCCTTGGAGGGGATGAAGAGAGAGTTAAGCACCACAATGGCAGCCACGTTCTTGTAGCCTGTGGTTGTACATGAACCAATCTGAGAGCCTGTATGTTCTTGTAGCTGTGACTGTCTTACAGAGGCACACATACAAGAGCAGCTGCTCGGACCCAAGAGACTGGAGCAAGCTTGTGTCCACCTGTAAGGTCAAGGATGTGAAGGAGAGAGACACTGACACTAGCTCGGAGGAATGGCAAAGAGGTGAGCCACCAGTGGCCTACATGCACCTTGCTGTGTTTCCTGCCAAATCCAGAAATAAAAAGAATGCATCTTTCAGATAAACAAGGGCAATACACATAATTCAGACAAAATGCAGGCTTCCTCTGTCCTGAACCAGACATGAGCAGCAGGATGGTGTTGCCATCCTGGACCTACTCTGAAAAGCACTGTCTGTCTCTCCTTGCCTCTCATTTCTGTCCCCATCCTTAAACAGGCTCCATCAGGCACCATGGGTATGTTGTATACAATCCCTTCCCGTTGAAGTAAGAAGCATGTGATGTATATCAGTCGCCTTGACCCTGTGGAGTGTTAAGGTAATGCTGGTCAATACTACCTTAGCAGTATTTCCTGATTGCTGGCCAGAATCAGCAAAGCAGCCAGTAGGCATTCCACGCTCCGTGAGCTACCGTGTTTTACAGTTAAAATGGGATTTTATTCCCTTTTCTAAAGCTATCAAGAAATACTTGTTTTTTCTAATCGGAACAGGTGCCATATGCTCTTAAGATATAATTTGGATTTTCTACAGGTAGGAAGAAAACCGTAAAACCCAGAAAAGAATAATTTAAAGATCTGGAGAACTTTTAAAACTCACTTATCTTTGCATTTTGGGATTAGTATCTGAACTCTTTAGGACTGACTCTCACTTTAAAAAAGTTTTCTATAAACAGCTCATTTTGTACAAAGTGGAAATTTACAGAAAACCTTAACTCCTCCTTAAACTCTGGCATTTAACGTTTCTGCAAGAAGAAAGAAAAAGAGGTGTCCTAGTGCAGTTTCAAGGGCCACAGGAGCAAATCCTCCTTTCACAGAGTTATATTCTCCCCCGGACATGCTCCTGCCCAGTACTGCTCTCATCCCCTAAAACCTAGTGCCAGGGGAACAGGCAAGGTACCCCACTTCCACATGGGCAGCAAGGGTACACTGAGGTGAAATATTGACAAAGAAACCTGGAGTCATTACATTTTCAATTTCTATGTCAACAAAATGAGAAATAAGCCTTACCTTAATCGTAAAATATACCTCCAGCTTGTGCTGAAATGCAGGGTCTATTAAGCATGGATTTGCTTATGGCCTTGCTATAAATGGCAGCAATAATGCATATTCTAATACTGCCCAACAACTCCCAGTTTAAAAGCCTGCTTTCAGTTGTCATACTCTCATACTTCAAGGCTGAGACTTCCTTCCAGAACTGAATGTCCTGACATCTACCCATTTCAGCAACCTCTAGATAAGACTACTGCCTCGTAGCACAAATGCCATTCGCTGTTCAAAGGGGAAGTCTGAGAACTGCAAACATCTCTTATGTTCAGTCCAACCCACCAACCCTTCTCAGCTGCCCTTGTTCACCTGGTAATGCGATGCATAAATTAACAGTATGCCTTAAAATGCCATCACAGTGTTTATTACACGTCACCTTCCAAAACTACTCTGAGCAATACCTAGATAGCATATATTGGTCTTAGCTTAAATCATTTTTGCCCTGCTCAGAGACCAAATGTCCATTTTTTCAGACTCCCGTGAGAGAGTCAGACTGATAACATTAAATAGACAAGATATATTACTGTGCACCAGGCAGACAAGAATCCTTCCTTCTTCATTTATGATGCACATGGGAATTGGAGCCCTGGCTGAAATAAAGATATATCCTTACCGGACAGATGGAGTGCAGTGTGACACAATCTTGTTACAAGGACTCCTGTGAGCTCTGGCACGTGTATTCATTTTAGAAGAGATATTGGAAATGTTAGGCTAATCAAGGCAACACATAAATGGATAAGGCCAAGCACTTTTTCCAAAGTTGTCTTCAATGTGGAAATCTAAAATCAAGAGCAACAACCATCTACAAGAAGGGCTAGAAGGAGGATCCAGGGAACTACAGACCTGTCAGCTTGACCTTGGTACCAGGGAAGATTATAGAGCGAGACACCTTGAATGCTCCCACCAGGCATGTGCAGGACAACCAGGGGATCAGGCCCAGCCAGCATGGGTGCGTGAAAGGCAGGTCCTGCCTGACCAACCTGATCTATGACCAGGTGACCCACCTAGTGGATGAGGGAAAGGCTGTGGATGTTATCTACCTGGATTTAATACAGCCTTTGACACCATCTCCCACAGCATCCTCCTAGAGAAGCTGGAGACTCCTGGCTTGAACAGGTGGAGCCTTCGCTGAGTAAAAAAACTGGCTGGATGGCAAAGCTAAGAGAATTGTGGTGAATGAAGCGAAATCCAGTTGGTGGCCAGTCATGAGCAGGGTTCCCCAGGGCTCAGTTTTGGGGCCAGTCTTGTTCACTATCTTTATCAATGATCTGGATGAGGGGACTGAGTGCACCCTCAGTAAGTGTGCAGATGACACCAAGCTGGTTGGAAGTGTCAATCTGCTTGAGGGTAGCCATGTAACGCTACAGGCTTGGGGAAGAGTGTCTGGAGAGCTGCTCAGTGGAAAAGGACCTTGGGGTGTTGGTTGACAGCTGGCTGAATACAAGCCAGCAGTGTGCCCAGGTGGCCAAAAGGGCCAATATCATCCTGGCTTGTATCAGGAATAGTGTGGCCAGCAGGACTAAGGAAGCGATCATCCCCTTGTACTCAGCACTGGTGAGGCCACACCTTGAATATGGTGTTCAGTTTTGGGCCCCTCAGTACAAGAAGGACATTGAGGTGCTGGAGCACATCCAGAGAAGGGCAACAAAGCTAGTGAAGAGTCTGGGGAACAAGTCTCATGAAGAGCAGCTGAGGGATCTGGGCTTGTTTAGTCTGGAGAAGAGGAGGCTGAGGGGAGACATATGCTCTCTGCAACTACCTGAAAGAAGGTGGTAGCGAGATGGGTGTTTGTCCCTCCTCCCAAGTAACTAGCAATAGGACGAGAAGAAATGGCCTCAAGCTGCATCAGGGGAGGTTTAGATTGGATATTAGGAAAAATGTCTTTACTGCAAGAGTGGTCAGGTGTTGGAACAGGCTGCCCAGGCAGCAGTTGGAGTCACCATCCCTGGAGGTGTTCAAAAAATGTGGAGACGTGGCACTTTGGCACATGGTTTAGGAGGCATGGTGGTGTTGGGTTGATGGTTGGACTTGATGATATTAGAGGTCTTTTCCAACTTTAATGATTCTATGATTCTATGAAACCACTCTAGAAGACTAGTCATCCTAGACTAAGTTGCTGTTGGCTGAATGTTGTTGCTGGCTGCTTGGTAACCTTTGTTTTTGGGGATTGCAAATTGCTAGCAAGACATATTTCTACTGTAAGAAAACCACCACATTTTTATTTTTTTCACTTCTTGAGGTTGTCTTGGAAATGACAAAGATTAAACACGCCCGGGAGGCTGAATTCCCCTTGAGGCCTTCTGGTATGCACTTAGGATACATTGGCAGAGATTGGGATGGAGAAGCTGGCACAGCCACTGCACATACCCGTACTGGCCCAAATACATTTCTGGCAAATGTGAGCCTGAAGACTTGTATCCCTGGCTAAAAAAAACACTTGGCTTGATTTGACATAATAAGTTTGGAGAGAAGTAGACTGCTTTCTTTCATGTAAACTGTTGTCCCACTTTAAAAGCCAGTGCTTCTTATCATTGTGTTGCCCCTCAGACCTCCAACGATGTATTTGTACAGCTGGGGCCACTGGATTTGTAAACCTTCCTTTGTTTGAAACAGAGATGGAGCATGTAAGGCAGCAGTGCAGTTTCCTGTCCTGGTTCTAAAATGTACTTAAAGATCCCCTCCAAACAGCAATACCCCCAGCTGTACCTAAACAAGAGAAGTGAAAGCAAACCTGAGGTATGTAGAAGAGTCCCAGCAGATTGGCCACGGCGGTAGAGATGCCAGAGCCGGTTGCCCCGACGACTGCAATGGTGGAAGGGATATGTTCTGAGCAGTTGCAGAATTCATCCAGGTTCAAGGAGTCTATCTTGTTCTGTGCCACAAAACTCAGTGTAGCTTCGAGGGCTTTAGAGACTGTATTGCAAGTGTCAAATATCCTGTATCCTAGGGTCATGTTGGGAAGGAGAGTTGGGCTACTGTTTATTTCTTCTATGGCAAAGATCATAGCCTGGAGCCAGCGGAAGCCTCGGAAATTATACCTGGGGGAGAAAAAATGAAAATGAAATAGAGTGAGAAGGAGGAAAACAGAGGAGAGGAGACCAGGACTGCGACAAAGTCAGAGTGAAGAATTCTAGATACAAAAGGCAAAAGCAACTTATGTGATTTCTTGCATCCTACTAAATTAGAAAAGTTTTGCTTTTGTGTTCTGTGGTTACAGAAGAAATGTGCGTATGCCATGAGGTTTTGTTCTGGTTTTCAGCTCTTCAGTTTGGGAGCTGTCTTCAGAGGTTGTGAGGATGAGGTGAACTTTTCTAAGTCCTCTAAAGTCTGGGAAAGTTGAAAGAGAGCATGCTTGGGGTATTGGCTCTGGCCTGTCCCTTCTGTTCGCTACCCTAAACCTGGATCTCGTGATTCCTGAGCAAATCCTCTGACACAAAGATACACCTACCAGGTTACCTCCCAGGCTCCTCTGACATGTTTCTGAATGCAGATGGCAGTGTCTGCAAAGCCTGTGCTTAGCGCGATGCTGTCAGGGACTTGGGCTCAGGGATGCTCAATGTGTCAGCTCCTTGTGGCTTTAGGGAGGCAGAGTGAGCTGAGACACTGCACTGGTTTGCCCCTGGATGCAAAGGTGCCTGGTAGTTCTGCTCAGGGAAATTTGGCCTCACAGCGCACACTTCACAATGTGAGAGAGGGCACAGTCAACCTGTTTATACCAGGGAACAGAGACACGCTATAAATGTAAATCCTAGCTTCCTAACTTGTTAATTAGATACTTCAGTGTTTCCATTAAAGGAATAACTTTCTCTTTATTATAATGCTCTCATACATTTGCTTTAGAGATGAGCTCAGAAGATGCCATCAGAGCTGGCCTGTGAAATCAAAACTGTTTTTCAAAGCCTCCTCTGTTCTCTAAAATCAAGCAGCTGGGTTTTGTGGCTATCTCTTCACTGTGCATGGAGCTAACCCAGAGCTGGGGAGTGGTGGCAAGAGTGTGCTGCAGGACCTGGGAGTCCCTGTTTAGAGCATCACATGAGCTGGCAGCGAAAGAAGCTGATGCAGGGCAAGTGACTTATTGAAAAAAAGCTTCTTTGTGGAAAGCAGCAGGAAGAAAGTTGTACTGATATATGCTATTCTCAAATTTTGCCTCCTGTGTTTTCTCTTGTAAAGCTGCGAAAGCAACTGGTTGTGTGCCTGTGAAGCTGCCATGGTTAAGGTTTCTAAAGATAAGCTTCATGAAATCATGAACTTCCAATTTATGAGATATATGACCTGAACATTTTTTACTTGCTGGATTAAATTATTTGCTTCCAAAGTTGATGTTAGATATGTCAAATTTCTTTAAAGCTGAATGAACATACCACATTCCTTCCATTCTAGCAGTTTTATCTGATTTATCTGGGATCACAAGTCCTAAAGATATCACATCTAAGGTTTATCTTTAAGTCTTAAAAATTTCATTTATTCAGCTTCATTCCACCTGCTCCAGACATCTTTGGCCAACTTCCAAATGAGGTTCTGCTCTGAGGCTGTACCTCGAAGACCAGACAATATGGTTTCCGTACAAGTCTCTTCAGGTCAAAAAGTTTGAGGCTAATAAAAATCCTTGGTTATAATTTATGATCAAAGGGACAGGTAGCTGTTTTAAGATCACCCTTAAGAAAATGGACACCCTTTAGAACAGGTGAGTGTGTGTTACAGTTAGAAGTAATTTGGTCATTTAGAATATTTTTTGCTCTAGTTCCAAACCATTAAGGAGTGAGATGAAATGGGAGAGCTCTGAAATGAAAGGACAAGTCTCAGAGTAAAATAGGCAGTGAATGGTGTGTGCAGAAAAAAGATGTGCTGGGCACAACATGCCACCTCACATGGTCAGTAATGCTCACTGGGATGAGTGACAGCAAGGAGGGGTTTTGTGACACTTCTTTTTAAAAAACTAAATGTGTTTACAGATATTTTTAATTAAAATGGAAATAGGATTTGAAGCAAGGAACTATATTCAGGCTTCTCATGTAAAAGAGAAAAATCTGAAGGCATTTTCTATGTTAAAAGGGAAGACTGCTGAGAAGCTGGGAATTTCAAAGGTACCACTATACCACTGTGAAAAGCTTCACACATTCAAGTATGTGTAAAAGTAAGTTTAAGGCTGATCATATTAAATTATGCAGGTGGAGTATGACACGGAATTATTTTGCCTACTTGACAGCAATTTGGCTTAATTATTTTTAAATGCAGCATGCTGGTATCTTCAAAAGCAGTGAGAACTGGACTGTCTTCCCCTTGACTTCGGAGAACATTTGCGATTTCATTCAGTAGATGCAGACTCAAGCCCATGATGCACAATTGCTTTTATTTTCCTTTCTGACATATGCTCCTGATGAATGTTTATTTGCAGGATAAGGCCTGTACTTCAGGTACTTGAGTTTGTATTGGAAAGGAGGGCAGGGATTGTTTTCTGGGAGCTAGACTCCAAAATGTCGTTGATAATTTACCTCAAACTAGCCTGGGCAGGAGACCTGCAGTTCTCTTCAGTTGCACCTCTCCTAATAGGAGCATCAGCAGATGAGGAGAAGAGAATCACATGGGACGGAGGCAAACACACCTTGCTCTGTCTTCTCTAATACCTGATAAAGCTTCAGACAAGATCTCATTTTGTTAACTGATACTGTGTTGTATCAGTATTGTAACACAGATATAGTCAGATGAAGGCAGTGCCATAAACTGGTCTAAATGAAGCAAAATTTCATGATTCCTTCTGTCCTGGTGAAGAAAAATTTTGTGGATAAATTCTCTCCCATTGTACTGTAAGACCCCAGCAAGGGGCTGCAGATAGGTTCCTCTTGGCTTGGTGTGTACATGAGTGATGGGTAAGAGCAGTCTTTGAACCTGGCAGCAGGTTACACCGATGCAGCTGACCTCCTGTGCTATGCTGCTGCTGTGACTAATATGACTAGTGACTGTAATGTTCTGTCAACCATGCAGAAATTTGACTGGTAATTTCCATGAAGAAACTGCAAAGGATTTGCTAACAGAAGCAAACTTTTCATTAGTTTTCCAGAAGTTTTAAATAGCCACCGATATTTTCTTGGTAGAAAATAAGCAGCCTCCAAAGCTTATTTTCTGCCATATTACTTCACAGGTACATTAGTGGTCTTGTATTTTAACATTTCTGAGATGTGGTGCTATGAAAAGTGGTCATTAAGCTCTAAATGAGAGTTTAATGTAAATAATTCAGTGCCCGAGGGTGTAGAGAGGAATTTTTATTTACACTCAGTTCTTTAAATATTCCTCCTCTGATGCCTGTTCTCCCACCTGTCAGAGTACACAGCCCACTGATCTTCCTGTTCCTAGGCAGGAGCACAAATGGGGAAAGAGAAATTAAAAACAATTCCTCCACAAATCCTCATTTTAATTGTCACATTTGCAACGGACAGATTATCTTTGCAGCCGCCAGTTTGCTAGAGAGCAAACTTGCAAGATCTCACTGATTCCCTCAGGTTTCTTTCTAGTTGGTATAAATGTGTCTGTCAAGGGGTGCTCAGGATGGCTTAAATGTCTCAGTCAATGTTACAAAGCAAGGGTATGTAAGTTAAGGGACATAAGCTCACTGCATAGTTTTAGCTCCCCATAGTTCCATCCGCTGTTTTGCATGTTTGTTTCTCTGGTTTTGTTTGAACCGTGCTTACTGTCTGGATCCAGTAGGGAAATTAGTCCTGACCCCTGTTGGCCTCCATAAAGGAATAATTCACAGCTGCCTGTGAATTCATGACCTTCATTTATCAAAACTTGCAAGGCACTAAACTAAAGCAATATAATATGAAGGAAAAGGAGGAGAAAGTAATGTGAAAGCTGCAAATACAGCTTTCATTTACCCCCCCACATCCAACAGGTACTTTTATTCAAGAATGGTGGCAAAGCCTGCATATGGCTCTTGGCTCACACCAGAGTACTCCTCTTTCTCTAGTGGCTGTATGCACATACTAATTTCTCTGTCCTCTGGAGATTTCCAGTACATTAATTACATGTTATTGCTGCTACTACCACTGCTATTACTAAGCTATGCAAAGGGGAGGCCTTCAGTCATTTGTTGGATTCCTGTAGTCAGTAGGTAAAATGAGTTGCTTACTACCCTCAGAAGTTAGGGCTAAGGGTAAGGGGAATTATGCAGACCAAATAAAATAAAATTAAAAAAAGTTAAAATTCAGAAGATGGGTGGAAAAGAAAGAGGAAAAGAAAATAATTTGGGAGGAAGTTCTAAATATCATGTTATGCATTCAGTTCTGCAGCGGGATTAGCAAATGCATCCCCAAGGGGCAGAATTAAAATTCCCTGTTCTCTCAGACAGACACACAGACTCAGTGAGCTAAAGTATCCCAGAGCCATGCTCTACGAAGTCCTGCACTATGACATGGGGACGATGTCTCACCACGGTTTCACAGCCTGACAGCTTTGTGTCACAGTGTGGGACCTTGGGTAGATTGCTGATCAGAATGCAGGGAATATGCATTAAAAATGATGACCTAGTGACACCATATTGGCAACACTGTATCTCAGCTCAGTAAAGATATGTCCTCACTGCAAACAGTTCATTACAGTAAGAGGAATCCATGGGTACCACCTATCTGTGCAATAATGCTAGCAATAATACTAACGATGCCACCACCATCGCTATTGCTAATCTACCTGAAATCAAGAAAGGTCAGAGAAATCAGGCTATGAATAGGCCTGTGTGGATGCTGACAGGGAATGGGGGTCAGGGACTGCTTGTGTTGTGCTCAGCCTCTGCCTCCACTGCACACATCAGATATGCATCAGCAAATGTTGTAAGGAAAGTTGCTGCAACAGCACCTGAGGCATACTAAGATAGAAGGTGCATTTATATCAAATGTGGGAACCTTGATTGCTTAGACAATAAGCCATGTAAGTATTTCCAAAACACAGGAAACAAAATGGCTCTCATTTTCCATACTCCTATCTGACATGTGGTGTGGCAAAATCACGCCTAAGTTTTCACTTTGGACTCTACAACTCAGTGCTTAATGCATGAAGATGAATTTTCAGTAGAATCAGCACAAAAAAAACCCAGAGAACAGATTGTTACTTTTCTCTTTTCCTTTTGCTGCTGAGTGATGTATATAGTTTTCCAAATAATCATGTGCAAGGTATGCACAGTAGGTTCAGGCCAGTACGCATGCTGAGCTGCTGCCGTGCCACAAGAGTATGAAGAGCATGAAAACTAAAAAAGTGGAGAGAAAACTGTCCCACCCATTTTGAGAAGCCCTGTTTGGGAGCATAGGCATTGAACACAGCTCAATGTGTGGGAAGATGTCATAGAATCATAGAACTATAGAATCATCAAGGTTGGAAAAGACCCTTAAGATCATCGAGTCCAACCGCTAACCTATCACTGCCGAGTCCACCACTAAACCATATCCTCAAGCACCACATCTACCCTTCTTTTAAATACCTCCAGGGATGGAGACTCCACCACCTCCCTGGGCAGCCTCTTCCAATGCCTGACAACCCTTTCAGTGAAGAAGTTTTTCCTAATATCCAACCTAAATGTCCAAACAGCAGAGACCAGGTTGAACAGTCCTCAAAAGGAAGGGAAGCCACATTATCTTAAATTGTTTGATACAGAACTCCAGAAGAAACAGGGGCAAACCACCCACAGGGTTTCAGTGGGACCCTTAGGTCTCAAAGCAAGGAGCTTTGACTTGTTGCTGTTGCCACCAAATGCAGGACTATGAGGAAAGAGAGGGAGGATGCCCACATACTCCTAGACTGACCTGGGTCTAATTTTCTTACGTGGTAAGAGACACATTTTCCTACCTAATAAAGAGATTAAAAGCTGTACACAGCCATCTAAAAAAGATATAAAACTGATTTGCCTCAGCTTTAAAAAGACACAGCAGCACTGAAGAAGGCTCAGAGAAAGGCAAAAAGGGCAGTCAAAGGTGTGGAACTGATTTAGCACCTTTGGTTTAACCAGGTACAGCCATGCTTATGGTCTTCTAGTAGATTTCCCACCCTATAAAAGTTTTTGACACTACAATACTGGGGAGATTTTACTTTGGAAAAAAACTAGACCCTATCTTTTTTTTCCCTTCTTCCAAGAAAATATGAGTTCACTCATTCCAGACTAGCCACCTGCCCAGAACTGAGGAAACGCAAATGTGATATGAAAGACTCTAGCTCATGACTTGAAGAATGTATTGGGCTCTTAGAATCAGCATGCACAACCCTGCCCCAAGCTACGACCTAATCACAGAGCCCAAAGCCGACAAGGCCCACTATGGCTGTGTTATGAGATCTCTGTACAAGTCCAGTCAGAGGAATTTTCTGACTTAAATTCTACTTAAAATAGAAAAATAGTTTCAGGAAAAGTATCTGCTCTCAATTTAACATGTACCAGTAATAAGGAAAACACCATAGCACATGAACTGTCCCATGGATTAATTATATTCATTAAGAAAATCTAATGACCAGTCTCAAAAAGTCTTCCCAACCCAATCTTTTTGAATTAAACCTTTCCTGGAAATGGACATTTTCTGGTAAAGACATGTGCAGTGAAGGAGCTTCCAGTCACCTCTGGTCCAATCATCCTCTTGTTTCTATTGTAGTTGCTACTACCTCTGCAGCTAGATCTGTGCCTTTCGTTGAATATGTTTTCTCCACATGCATTATGCTATCAACTCACAGTTTATCCAGCTCCTTAAGGGAGTGCAGCAAAGCGGCACAAACACCTCTTCAGTCAAGTCCTTTCTTTTTCACCTGCAACTTCTTGATGCAGGGATAAGAGGAACAGAGATTTTATCCAGGCAAATTTCAGGCGGAGGATGCCTTTTAGCACATCAAATGCTACCCAGAAGGATCTCACGTAGTGTCCTTAAAACAACTGGTCTGGCTTTTCAGGATTTGCCTGTTGTTGGCAGTGCTACCTCATTAACAAATCTTTTGGCAACCACATGCTTGTAGTACTTGAAGGGGAACATTCTCCTGTGATCTGTTTTAATAATGTGACCATGTCAAGGGAGTCACTGAGGCTGACACAGTGCTGACAGAAATGAAAGCTATGTTCAGCTGCAAATATCTGCACTGTCCTGCCTGGCACCTAGGGCAGGTGACGAAGACCACAGAGCTGAAAACATCCATCACTTTTCAGTGTTCCACTTTTAAAATGCTGCATCTGGGAGAGAAAAAAATGCTGAAAATCTGGCAGAGCTTCTTGCTCCATGAGGTGGACATTTACATACATTTAGTTCATGACTTTCTTATGCACGCACAGAAGAAGCCAAAAGAAATCCTGCTTAATTACACTTCTTTCTGTGTGCTCGCTATAAGACCATCTGGGGATGATCTCGTAACCTAGATGGATGTGTCCTGCTCAGTGTCTCAGCAGGAAGCCACACCTGGAATCTGTAAGCATAGCAGGAATGCTGTCAGCCATTTTTCATTACCATCTGCAACAAAACTGTACTAGATCCTCAGTCTAGGATCAGAGGTCCAAATAATTCCAGATATACAGTTTTTCACATATGATTACAGAAGAGCTCCTGTAACACTGAAGTGTTTTCCCATGCATGGTCATGACAAAATTCCACATCAATTTCTTATATTTTGTTTATATGACATTTCACTTGCAATCAGTTTCTGCACACTTTATATGTATTATGTGCAAGGTTGTAAGGTTAAAAATTCCTCACATTTCATCATAAAAATGGCTACACTTTACTAATAAGATACTTTGTTTTCACATGGCTTTCTCCCTACGGGGTTACATGCCAAAGACTTAAGACAAAACCTATATGCACTGCTTACACAGAAGAAAATGACTATTGGGTGAGGAAAGCCTAGGTAGGGAGTTCATGTCTGGGACTTTGTAAAGGTTCTGAAGAGACATCTGTGTGTTTGGTGGGATTTTTCAAAAGCAGTGACCTATCTCACTTTCACCTATTCACTTGTTCAGGCAATTAAACTTTTTGTAAAGTCTTAGAAGATGAGAGGCAGGACTGGAAAAAAAACCCCAAATTTTATTTCTAAGCCGTTTTGCTATGCATAACTGTAATTAAATGAACTTAGGGGCACTATGGATTATTTTCCATCCTTCTGCTAGGAAAGCTAATTTTCAGATACTATTCAAATATCCACTGTGAATGGCCAGATAGATTAATGTTTTGGCAGCTTTGGGAAATAAAAGGATTGTCCTCTTTCACTGTCTAAATATTATTTATGTTACTGGTTAACATATGCACTTCCGGTCTTTACACGCCTGTTTTAGTCTATTATTTACACCATACTTTCCCATTGCCGCTACAAGCATCAGATTACAGACTGTATTTACGCAGCGTACGGCATATCACTTGTAGCCAAAAAAGGGCAAGACTCTCCCACCAAATCATTTTTTTTTCTTTTCGTGGCTTACCTTATACACTCCACTGATTCTGGTCTTGATTTTAGATCCTGGTCTTTAGCAGCCACTCCAAAGTGAATGGGGAACAATCCTCCGAGAATAATGTCTCCCTTCTTCTGTGCCCGTTGGTTTGGCCCATAGGCAGCTGTGTTCCAGGTAAATAGCAAAAGAATCAAGCAGCAACTATATAAAGTCATTGTTCCTCTTTTCTCCAGGGGGTTAGGGGATGCAAAATTGGAAAAGGTGATGTAAGAAAGCAGATGTCGTAATGTCAAAGCTTTTCCTTTCCTTGCTACAGCAAAGAGAGGATTTGGGACACATGTCTGCAGGGAGGTAAGCAACAGGGCAGCAGCCACAGTGCTGGTGTTTCTCCCTCTGTCTTCTCCATTGCAAAACAATTCAGGAGTCCTTCTTTCTTCATAACCAAAGCATTATGGAGAGCCCATCTCTGAGAACTGCAAAAGAAAGACATGACAAGTGATCCCAGCTACACACCAGGACCCCACACTAGCATGGTGGTTCTGCATTGTCCCATCAACTTCTTAGTATGCCCCTGTGGTCACCCCCACTTAACAACCTGTGCAGGGCACATACCAACTTTTGACGCAGTAGTCAGAGAACCCAGTGCCACACCTCCTCAAACAAGTGCCATGGATTCTCTTGGATGACTAATTCCCTATCACACGTGTGAGGCAGGTGTCTTCCCACCATCTTCCTATGGTTCTGCATGGCTCTGGTCACAGAGGACCCTCTAAAACTTGTGATCAGACCTCCATGAACAGAGCACACTGAGGGACTTGGATGGGCAAGTGGGGAATAAGGAAGCATCAAATGGAGTACAAACCAAACCTTCCTCTTAAGAAAAGAACTATGGTAATCTTTTGGTGTCAGTCTATTCCCTCCTTTGCCTTGATCATTCTTAACTCACTGGTTTGACCTTATTCTTGCTAAAAATGAAGCAAGGCCACAAGAAAGGCTTCTTTCACGTTCAAAGTGAGGATGACTTCCAGGGAAGCATTTGAAATCATGGTACTTCTTGAATCATGAAGGCTTGAAAGGTTCGGTGACCATTGCAAGCTTAGCTGTCAAGCTTTGAAGCCTGCATCCTGGGGCTGAGAAATATTGCAGCTTCTCTTTGGTCAATACATTTTCTCTGCAGCACATCTACAGGCCTTCCAAATGAAGAACTAACTCAATTATGGCATATGAAAATGGCTATGAGGAAGGAGGTAGCACAAAAAAATCATATCAAACAGCTCTTCAGCCTATCTGGAATAGGTCTAAAAGCTAGTAGTAAAAATCTGAAGTTAGGCAAATTCAGAATAGAAGCTAGGCATACGTTGCTAATCCTGAACACAGTTATTTTCTGAAGTAAGTCATCAAGAGCTTTCAAGTGATGAGAACCATTTTATGAGGATTACTTATTATGCACTAAATGTACTTAGACAGATTTGACCTCCGCCTAGGTCAAAAAATGAGCGATTGCAGGGAAACACTGTGATCATGGGGGTTCTTCTAGTAGCCAGCCCTAATGATTATGCATGCTGTGTGACCAGCAATCACTTGGAAATATTTCACACTTTTTTGTTAAAATGAAGGTCCAGATGCAGCAGGCAATGGGAGGAGAGAGACAAAGCTCACATCATTCTTGTGCCTCTGCAGCCAACACACTTAGACAGCTGGGCATACTCTAAACTGTTCTTTGGTCCCAACTTGAACAAGCACACTTTTATTGGCAAGGGCAGTCAAATCTTTGCTTAGAGAACAAAATATGTCTAGGCAAACAATTTTGTACCAGGAAATGTGGAGTCACACTGAAAGATTTTGTAGGAACATACTGGTTTTCATATGAAAAAATAGGTATTTCATGTTCACAGCATCCAAATGACTCAATCGAAAGTCAGAAACTCCCATTTTGACAAATTTGACTGCTAGATTGCTACTGCTAAGTAGGGATTTCAACGCTATGCTCAAAATCTGAAACATGGACATGAAACATCCAGCTACTGCTGGCACTGGCAGTCGGAAAACACTTTGGGACATTCCTCTGGCAAGCAACTGGAGTTATGTCACACTGCTCTAGCCAGGTTGCAATATTGTCTATCGCTTGTGAGTGTGTTCTCTTAACATCTGACTGGTACCTTTTACTGACAAACCTCTGGTATTGGCATGTGGCCCTTTGACAGCAGGATGACAGAACTTTAACCAGAGCCAGGACTAGGAGGTGACAGAGCAGTGCAACAAGTGAGCATGTGGAAAACTGTCCTTGAGGTTTTGGGTTTGAATTTCCCCTGGCAGATGGACGGTGGCTGTTGCTTCTTTGGTACCCAATAGAAAAAGGAAGGAAACACTTTGCCATGTTTCAGGTAGGGAAAGGTCATATTCCTCCCACCACTTATGTATTCAAAAAAGATATGAAAAAGCATATCAGACATTTTCTAGGCTGATGTTCTCTCTCTCCTCCTGGCTGAGGCTAAGCCTGCCAGGTCCTATGGATGAACTATTGAAAGGCAAGCAATCATTGCAGTCAGCTGCAGATTCTTTCCACTCCATCCTGGTTCATAAAGCCCTCCAGCTATCTGATGCCCCGAGGAAATATCTACAATCATCTACAGAATGGGTTTCTGGTCTTGTGGCAGGAAGAAAGACATGTGGTCTGCCTGCAGCAGAAGAGGGCTTTACACCATGACCCACTGCCTTGACACATAGCTAGCCTTCCTGTGCATACAGCCAGACAGCTGGTAAATGTGCAGCAAGCTCAGTGCTTCAGAAGCACATCAAGTTTATTGCAGATGGGGAGGTCAAGTATAGCATGCATCTGCTCGCAGCCCACTCCCTGCCCACGTGAGAGGAGCCCTTAGGAAAGTTTCCACCTACATGGATAACTGTGGCCAGAGCATCCTTGCTGCTACTCTGCCTGCCCTTTTTTCCAAGCACTGCTCAGATCAGGCAGCAAAGAGATATGTAGTCAAACTGTTCTGCTATTGTCAGTCTGTTCCTTGCTGCCATCTTTCCAAGGGCAACATCCCAACACTGGGTGAATTAATAGAATAGGGTCCCTGAGAAAAAAAGAGTGGTCTGGTCCCCAGCTGAACCACTTCATCTGTTTAGCAGTCTGCTCTTTGACCACATCCAAGAGTGGGTAGGGCCCTCATGATTTGCTCTGGAGCCTGCAAATGATCTGTGAGAGACTGAGGCTGACAAGTGAGGTCCACCACATGAGGTCTGCTCCAGCCAGTCCCAGTGTGAGTGACACATCCGAGCAGAACAGGGTGCCTTTGGTGCAGCTGACTGCACTTCCCTCCTTGCCTGCTTCATTTATCTATCTGGGTAGATGTATCTCCCACTTACCCTCGATTTCTGTCTGGCATAGGCACCAAAAGCTATGCTGGGAGCTTCTGTTCTTAGAAGCAACTATGAGTTGAACAAAATTTTTTTATACTCATTTTGATTAGCTTCTGTGCATGTTCCAGAATGAGCAGTCACAAGAAAACCAATAACAACAGGCCAAATTTGGGCCCTCTTCTAGACAGTTCAATAGGGACCCTTACTCTGTAAGAAATAGCAGCCAAAAAAATAAGTAAAATGCTCTCCTGGGTTGCAAACTGAGATGAGAAACAGGGAAGTAATGCAGCAGTATTATTAAAGTCAATTTAAATATGCCTGCAGATAGTGTTGGCTCAGATACCCCTGTCCCAGTGTAGCATATAGCTCAGAAAGCCAGCAAAGAAGTTGTGCGTCCAGGAGAGATTTCAGGGTTAGAAAGGTTGGCACTGTTTAATTTAGGAAATGATATGAAAGAAAGGGAAGAGAATAAAAAATCTGAAGTTATAAAGAGTACATAGAGCCTGATGTGACAGGAAAGAGGTAATGGCTGACACCTGTGGGCAAAGGGAAAGAAGAGCAACCTGGAGCTTCGGCCA
Source organism: Phalacrocorax aristotelis (assembly GCF_949628215.1). Classification (NCBI taxonomy): domain Eukaryota; kingdom Metazoa; phylum Chordata; class Aves; order Suliformes; family Phalacrocoracidae; genus Phalacrocorax; species Phalacrocorax aristotelis. The sequence goes on along the minus strand of NC_134276.1, from coordinate 132,159,979 downwards.
GAGGCCACTTTCTGTGGGGAGCCCGTCTGCATCTGCTAGAGAGCGAGGGGGTACAGGGGAGCTGGCATCACTGGCATAGCAGTTGTGCTAGGGCAGAACATTCTCGTTTACATACCACCAGGTCTGAGGATAGTGTGAATAAAATGCTGCTAATCACATCTGGTAAGACATGGACAAAACATGCTGGGCCCAGACCAAGAGTGCGCCTGGGGTCACTCCTGGGCTGGGGAGTCACCACAACCAGCAATGTAGCCTTCCAGGAGAACAGGGAAGAGTCCTAGGATAAGGGAAACAAGAGGAAGAGGGGTATGAATTTTCATTTCTTCAGTAGTGGAAAAAAAAAAGATGGAAAGAAAGCTGGTACAGTGTACTGAGATGAGGGCCAGCACAGGTGGGGCCTTGCAGACTGAGTACTTAGAGGCAAGACATTTGAAGAAGGGAGCAGTAATTTCTGAAGAGTGGCTGCAAAGAGGTAAGATCGTCTGACTACTGCTATTTAGCCTAGGGAATACTCCCTGCCTCTTCCCCTGCTGGCAAAGAGACATGGGGGACTGCGTGATCCTTCAGGGCAGAGGTGGAGGTGGCCAGCAGTCCAACCCCCAAGCGGCCAGGGTGGCCAATGGGGTCCCCTGTGCCTGGGCAGGGAGCTGTGCATAGGACTTAGCTGAGGCGGGACAGGATCAGTGACTTCCCCATCTGCTGTGGGAAGAGGGTGAGCTCGAGACCAGAGCCTACTGACTTATTACTCTATTTTTCTGCTTTTCCTTTAATAAGGCTTTCTTTTACCTTCTGGGTTCTTGGTTTATGAAACCCCTTTCATCATGAACAGATAGACAATGTAATTTAGTTTGCTGGGATGCTATGGAGGGGTTTAGCTAATGCTACTGAATATTTAGGAATGACTCTCTGCCACCAGACAGTATGTAGCTGAAGTATTAAGTGTAGAAAGAGTAAATTCACATTCTTATTTCTTTTTTTTCTCACAGTAGGCAAAGTTGAAATATCTAAACTAGTAAATAGGGTTCATTTTAGAACAGCATTTACAGCACTCGGTACTCCAAGATGTCATTCAAGAGCAGGACAAGGGATTAGACAATGAAAACCAAGTTATTCATTCACGGTATAGGGTAATACTTGGTAACCCCCTGAATAATTTGGAACTAGCTATTCTCAGGGACAGGGCACAGAATTAAACTAGTATCAGAGGTGCTGCCTATGAACATGATGGGCTGTGTATATATAAAACACATCCCTGAGGCATCAAATTGAGGGATAAACACCCAAAGAAGCACTGGTACAAAATGATATCCAGAAAAAGCAAAACTAAGTGTATGTCCAACTGCTTGTCAATCTTGGTGTCAAAATTTACAACGATCGATACTTTACCAACTATAGCTGGGAAACCAAGTATCTCAAACTCATATAATAGGAGACACAGGTCTCCCAATTGCTTTCAAGTGCTCTCCACACCTGAGGTTGAAAACATTTGAGGATACTGATTTCCTGATGAACAGTAATTAGCTTACTGCTAGTACCCCAAGCCAATATCCTCTAGTCTCATCTTTTGTTGTGGCAAATCTTCCTTCAGTTCTTTTTTCTTTAATTGGATTAAGATTATGAGCCTCTTCCTTATTAAAGGAAAGCATTATGAAGCCAAAGATTGAATTACTTGCTAACGCATGCCTGAAGACATAAAACTTAGCAAAATATCGGTGGAAATTGTACCACTAATAGAACAAATTACTGTGGTCCTGCAGATTTCAGCTAATAAATTAAAAAGATTAAATTAACAAGAACTGAATTAAGAAGGAAGCTTGGAATCCATTGCTATTTTTTTTCCTTTGTAAATATTTTTACATTTAAAATGTTATTTAGTATTAGTGCATAAATTCTTTGATTATAAGCTCTTCAATGCAGAACACCTATTCCCTGTAAATATAGTCAGCAAATACAATTCCATAAGGATTCTTTTGCAAGAAAAATATATTTAAAAAGTATTATCATTTCAATGTTTTTGACACGGCCCTATTTTTAATCCCCCCCTTTTTTAAAAATATTATTTAATTTTTCTTTCCGCTCTGTTTTGTAGCTATCAGACATTTTGATTTTAATTATCTTGGAAGTGAGAACCAAAGTAGCAGCTATCTCATCTAAACTTCAGCGGAGAAACTTAAAGTTCCAGGAAGAGGGGGAGATATCATGCCACTATTGTCATGGCAGAAACAGTACCTGAGGGGGGACAGATGGTACCTAGGGTACAGTCATGGGTATTTGAAGGGCTTGCAACAATCAGTACCATTTTGCTAGTCAAATGTTGTCAGACTATATCATGCAGAAAAGCCAGAAATGTTCCATAAATCTTTGAGTGAAAAGAATCTGAACTGCACACTCAAGGCATATATTACTTATGAAGCACTTCTTAATCAAATAGTAACTAACCGCAACTTCATACAGCAGCTGTTCATATAATAGCTGGGTTGGAAAGGGTCTCAAGGGACCCTTGGGCTAAGGCCCAAGAACGGCTCAGCAATAGTAATGCTGTTCCTGGCATATTTTCTTTAAAACCAAAGCTGCGATGCTGGGTGGTTTGGAAGAGCCAAGCTGCTCATCCACCTCTTGGAACCTGTTGGGCACGAAGCAAAGGCTTGTGGGAACTCTAGATGCATTTCAGCAAAGCGCTGCCCCACCGGGAGGCTTCCACAGAGCTTCTTGCTTTTGACAGATCACTGTTTTCTGATTAAATTCTGCTTTGTCAGAAAATGCTCGAGCACTCCCTCTTTTCAGCTTTTGCTTGTTGAAGTTTTAAGGTCTCTATACCTTTCTAGAAGGTCCAGCATAGTTCGGTCTGGAGCTGTGCATCTGATAAAATAATTACTGGCTGGAGAGCTATACCTTGTATAATGCAGGTGCCAGAATAATTTTTAGGTTTTTTGTGGCTTTTAACTCTGGGATTCATTAAGCCTCACTTTAACAGATAGCTGTAATTTGCTAAAGTGACAGAAACTCCTCAGCAGATATCCTGCTGCACCTTGAAATTATCTTATTAATGCAAGGCATATATGGTTAGCTTATGGTAAGGTTGAAGCCATGGGCAACACACTGGCCCTCAACAGATAAGGAAGAGGTTCAGGTAGAAGAGAAATCAGGGAGAATATATGTGGTCAACTTTGTGTGCAATCTCATTGTTCAAAACAGCTAAAGGAGGGCACTTCTGTGAAGTGGTCAACGGACACAGGACACAAGTCTTCATAGTTCGGAGACCAGACAAGACTTCTAGTGCTGAGGTACCATGACAATACGTGAAAAAGTAAATTGTTCACATATGTCACCAGAGCAGGCCTTAGCTCAGCCTTCTTGCACCTCTGTGGTCAAAATGAGGGATGAGTGCATCAAAGCAGCAATCAAAAACAGACTGCTGGCATGCTCAGGTGGAGGAGCTGTGTTTGAACTTTGTCTGTGGAATTAAACTGTTCTGTCTTTAAAGAAGGCAAACGTTAATTGAAAATTACTATAAAGCACTTACTGCCAATGCCGAAATAGACAATTCTTACACACCACATTCCCCCAAATAGAGAGATTTTTGTCTGGACAAATAGCATGATAGGGAAATGGAACCTCAGCCTTGGAAAAGTTTGAAGAGTTCAGAGACAAGAGGAGCACAGAGCAAAATTCAGATCTAGAATAATGACCCCGTTTTAAAAACACTACCCAAACACTTGGTTTTGAATTAAATACAAAACGTGAATGCTAGAGGTTTTACTGAGAATGAGACTTTACAAAATCATCAAGACCATCAGCACAGGATCTCCAGGATATTATTTCCATGACCTGCTATTCGCTTAATGGGGTGTTATCTGTTATAGATGAAATTTTGCTGGCAGGAATCAGGATGCTAATATCCTATTACACTACAGAAAATACATGTTAAAAAAAAGATACATTACAGTCACACTTGGCATTGGAAAAGCTAGGAGGACGCCAAAAATACTGCATTCGAATCAGCCATGGTACTGAAGAAGCTGCTGAAGTTCATAAATAACAAGACCTGGCCAGTTTAAATGAAGAAAGCCATATTCTTAGCACTGGGAGGAATATCCTGCAGAAGTAAAAGTAGGCCTAAGAACATGTTTAAGTTGGCCATGAAAACCTAAGCACTCGTTCTAGAGTAACAGTCTCAATTCTCCAAGAGAAACTAAACATAAAAAAAAATATAGTAAACCAGGCAATTGTATCACATTTAATTCTGCTACAGCTGATATGGCCAACATTGTTAAGTTCATCAGTGAGTTACCATTTAAGTTTCTAGAATTTACAACCCTATAACATTATTTTCATGTAGCAGTCATATCATTAGTTTTTCTTTACTCCTATGATCATGTTCTGGTGTCCAAATAATAAAGAACCTACTGCAAAAGAGTGTGGAGTTACACCCTGATCCATGTTTAGCGCTACGAAATACCTGAGTGGCAGAAATATGCCTAGGGTATCACTGCTGATAACTCTGCTCAACACAGCAACTTGAGAACAAGGAAGCCTAAACGGTTTGAGGCTGATGTCCAAGCCTCTGGTGAGCTGCAGATATGGAAAAAGGAGCCAGGACTAACCAGAACACTTTGTTTCAAGGAATCTCAGATTTGATGGCAGCAACAGCAGTCAAAAGAGCATCAGCTCCTGGCTCTTGCACAACGCGGTAAAACTCCAAACCTGCCCACAGGCAGCATTTACCATGTGTGGATTTAATGTGGGATTATGACGCCTCTGATCTCTCTCCCACTTCAGCACTGGCTCATAAAGTGCACGTGATCACATACCAAGCAATGTAGCTGGGATTGCATGACTTTATAGCAACCACCTTCCCATCAGGACTGTACCTGACTTTGGGATTCACATAACACTTTTCAAGCAACTTGCATCAGTATAATGTTCAAAATCCCTGATCAGTTTGATTTGGGTCCTGCGAACTGATATCCCTTTGTGGAGATAATTCTGTTTGCTGATGATGAGAAGCAAAAAACAGAAATAGAAGTGGTAATAGAAAATACCTTAGAGACTCATTGAATGCACTCAGCAAACACCATTAGCAGACACAGGGACGTGTCAGCAGACACAGGGCTGTAAGTGGTTTCTGAGTAGCGAGTGCTTGGTGGAAATCTGTATGGAGGGTGACTTATGTCTTTGGAGCCATTTCTACACAGGCGTGGCTGTAAACTAGCCTGAGAAGCAGCTCTAGGGGCCTTATAGGCATGACTGTGTTTATTCCTCTGAAGGGTAAGAGTTTTCTGCAATAAAAGCTAAAGCTCATTCCTGCAAGACTTATCACAAAGCTCTGAAACAAATACCAGACGGGAATAAGACAATTCCTCAACTTCTCAGCTTTCCACTCCTGTGCCTTCTTCAGTACACGTACAGCAAAAGTGCATATGTGTATACATAAAAGGGAGTACTGAAATGCATGAGGTTATCAAGGCATCCTACCAAGCAAAGCATTCTGCTGCACCCCCAGCACTCACTGCAAAATGACTAGACAAGAAACAACATGTGACAAATTCATTAGATTGCTTAATGAACTGCTAAGAAATGCTAAGGAGCTACAGCACCTGCACAGGAGCCATGGCAGAACAGCAGGGCTTGGAGCGATTTCCAAGTCCCAGGGAGTTCCAGAGGCACAGCAGTCCATCTGCAGCCTTTTAGGAAGTCACCATAAACCAACCAGTTATTAACTACCCTCATGTATGTTGGGAGCTGCATCAGACGCTTGAGCAATCTCAGATTTAGAGAATATAGGTACCAAGGAATCCATCTGGTCTACATTTTAAAGCTGTCCTGTTTTGCCTCTCTACGCTGACCTTCTCTTGCTGTGTCATGGTTTACTAACTTGGTTGTTTCCTACCCCTCCTGTTAAAAGCCTACCATCTTATAAGTTGTTTAAAATGGGTGAAAAGGTGCCTTAGATATAATACCAGCCTAAGGCTCCTTGATAGTTTCAATGATTTTTGTCTTCATGTCCAGGGGAGATTATGACCCTTAAGAGTTGCAATAAAATAGGAGGTGATTTATATGGAATTCGTTTCCCTAACTTTCCTTATTTCTAAGGAAAGTCCCACCAACCATGTTAATGAGCATGCATTCCAGTGACAGCCATTTTACCCCAGCCTATATTTCTGGGAAGTGTCTAGACACTCCTGGACAGATGGAGAAAGAAAGCCTGTGGGATGCTCTGCAGAATGAAGACACTACATCCTTGTAGGATGGTGCATATGGCACTAGGATGTTGTTTGCAAAATTTGTTTAGTTCAGACTTTTGCCTGCAAGTGAAACAGCCAGGCATTCAACCTGTGTGCCTTTCAGGGTACCTTACATTCCTGCATATTATATATACATTCTTGCATATCAAACAAGCCTTTCCAATGCAGAAGTTTTGACAGCAAGTGTCACCCAACTTAATTGCTCTTAATTCCTAATTTGCAGGATTAATAGTTTTTCTGGGGCTGGCCTTACAAGATACAGAGTGTTAATGGCTGCTGTGTTCACAGGCCACAGAAATAAAGTCCACCGCTGCTCTGCAGAACAACCCTAGGTAACTAGGAAGTTTCTCCATCCTTCCCAGCTCCTAGTCAGTCTTCTTCCTCTCCTACAAGAGACATCTCTGGGGTTGACAAGAGGGCTCAGTCCTCCTAGAACAGTCCTTCTTCCTTGCTAGGCATGCCCATAAAACAATATGGTTATGTTATGCTCTTTGCATCAGGGCATTTTTTTAAGATGCACTTGTCTACAAGCAAATGGAAAGGGGCTTCAGCTCAATTTTAGCATACCGATAAATGCCAATGCAAGAACATAATTTATGAAACTGTGGTGCTCTAGTCTGTCTAGGAAAGAATAAGAAGGAACTATGCTTGTTATCAACTCCTGGATGCTCTATACCCTACATTTGTCTTTAATTTTTGTCTCTCCTCTGTTTAGAAAATAACAGGTAGAAAGACTGGTCACCAGGATCAGGCCATTTTAAACTGTTTTCTTTCTGTGCTACATCCTGAGGCAGGAAAGAATGGGGGAGTGGGGGGGAGATGCCAAAGTAATGTCATTTGTAAGTAGTTAAAATCATACAATTTAGTGCAGTGTTATTCAAAAGAGATGTCACACTTTCTGACTGGCCAGTATAAGATTTGCTGGCTAGCAAGCCCAAAGGTCAGGGAACATGAAGTAACAGAATAAGAACACTAGAATAAGGAAAAGTATAATTATCTTTCTGTATTCCTCTGAGTTAATCAACCAGCTTTTGATCATTCCTTTACAAAATAGCAGGAGCAAATAAGCTCAGATCATTTAAATAAACATGAGAAGAAGAATCTGGGTTGTATCAGCAAAATTCTTTCCAAAACCTTCTGTGATGCATTGGTAATAGGTGCAAGCCACTAGAAAAGTCAATCTGTCTGTGAAGTAAAGCTTTTAAATAAACTAGGATAACAGATTTCTGGTAACAACTTGGTATGGTTTTGTTGAAAGTGATATTCTCCTAGAGCTGGCATGGGGAAGGATCCTTGACAGGATACCTGCTTCTTTCTTATGCCTGGCTGGGCAGCCTTATGCCAATCACTTTTTCTTTATCTGGGATTTGGCTTTCCAACTTGTAATAGTGGCTAGAAACAATTTCAGAAATGTATTGATATTATGCTTCATCCATGTCAATAGATGTCAAACTGAATATCAGCTGAATCAAGGCTGATTCAGGCTTTTCTGTAGTAAAAAAGTAAAATAAAATACAGATTTGACAGCTGAACTTTTCCAATTCAACTTTGTCAAATTGCTTACAAGGGAAAATCATATTTTGCTTAGAAATTTCCTTTAATTTTATTTGATTTTTAAAACCCCTGCATCTGAAGCAAAACACTTTATTTGATCCCATTTTTTCCCTGCAGAATCCTCAGTGAACCAAACAATAAGGACAACTGTAATTCTGAGCCAATTTCAACACAAATCCAATTCAGAAAAAACACTTAAGTAAGTGCTCAACTTCAGTGAGACTTGACTTTAACGAAATTTAGTAGATTCTAAAAGCTTAGCATGTACTTTAGCAGTTTGCTGAATCAGAGACTGAAGTAGCCCCTGTCTGGCTGTTCCATTCTCATTTATACTATTATTAAAAACAAATAAACACTTTCTTTGTGTTGGACGGTTTATTTTTACATTAAGTCCAGCACGATTTATTAATAAATCCTTATGGATTTTTGTGGTCTTTTTTTCTACCCTTTCTCTTACATTGCTAGTTCTCTGCTGTCCTAGGCTGTCTTTTTTTCCCCCTATTTTCCCATTGCTTATTTTCTCTGCTTTATGATTTTCTGAATGGAGTAATTATTGTATCTTTTCCAGCCTTCTTCTTTCTCCTCCTTTCATTCTAATACCAAAACACTCTTTCTTATTTTTGTATTTCTTTTGCTTGTATACTATGTGTAACTTCTTCCTGTTAGAGAAGGCAGGGGTGAATAGGCTCCCCAGAAAAGGAAAATAGGTTCAATGTAAAGGGAGTCTCAGTAAGCTTATTAGAAATGTTGGACTCTAGAAAGGACAGCTGTTCTACTGAACCCATAACATCACTAAACATAGATGAGTGGAAGGCAGAGAAGAAAATCAAGAGTAGAAATGCAGGCGGTAACTAGCACAGACAGGCACATGTCCCACTCTAGCATTATGGGGAAAGAAAGCAGGTTTTGCTGATTCTTCCTTGCAGAACTGGCTTGTGCCAGCATGTCTTACGCGGAAGAGAGCAGCAGGTGCAATATAATACTGTATGCTGCTATACACTGACCCCTGAATAGGAACAGTGACCCTTATCTGCCTCTGCAATGTACAGGAAGATTAATGCGATATGCAAGGACTTGTTTATCAGTTATGATTATTTATATTATTCACCTAAGAAATGCTGGCTGGGCTTGTGGGGCTGCATTTCCCTGCTAAAGATATCAGTAAGATGATACCACAGACCCATGACACACAGCCAGTACTGGCAAGTAGCAATATCAAAGCAGCAATGTGCAAGCACCCAGCGTAGCTCTCCTATTGCTCCACCTGCCCTATTCAGGGATGCACCATGTAATTTACAAGTTTGTAGGAAGCAAACTTTCCATGATTATTTGTAAAAGATAGGGAGGACAAATGTAGAATTTTTTTCAATAATCCCACTTAGATTCTTTACAGGATCCATTTTGAACCCTACAGACGTGTGTTTTCTGTCCTGTAATGTATGAGGATGGTGGAAATTGCCATCCAGATTCAAATCAGCAGTCCATTTGGTATAAGAACCTGCCTCTAGCCAGTGATACCTATGTCAAAAATGTTGTTAGACAATTATAGCATTAGTGTCTTACAAGGAACATTTCTAACTCCACTAGTTAGCAGTTGGTTAATGTCCTAAGCAAATAGTTTTGTGAAAAACAGCCCTCATTTCCTAAAAGTTGGCCCTAGAATAAAAGAACAACTTAATCTTTTTTCAAGATCATTTCTTTCCACATCTGAGACACATGCATTCCTGTGAACAAAATATATATCCCTGAGTGATATTCCCCTATTGGAAATTCCCTGTCACTCTCCCCAGTTGATACAACCACCTAAGATACCCCAAACTCACCTGTGACTTTGTTGCACCACTATTGGAGGTCATCAGGAGCTCCAGAGGGTCATCAAAATAGATCTTGAGCATTCGTCTTAGCTGTTTCCTGCAAATTCTGGCAGTTTAGCTCAAACTGCTGTGAAGATGAGATTAACCAAATTGGTTAGATTTGGCACTGAAGCGAATCAGGAGCATGGTTCTTGCTGGGGAGAATGCCCAGGTGAAGAGCATGCTGATATAAGAATAACACCTCAGACTGCTGCAACTAGATCCAGAAGATGATGTCCAATAATGCTCAAGTGCGGGCTTCTTTTGACTACATTTGTTTCAACAGATCTATTATCACTTTTTTAAATGAGAAGAAGCCTAGGAATTGTATTTCTCACTTCCAGATTTATCTGGTGAGTTCAGTATTGTATCTGATTCTACTACCATATTCTGCAAGGAGTTTCATACAATTTAGCTCGTATCTAACGTATTGCTCGGTGTGAGTAAAGGCAGCAGAACTGAGGTGAAGGTAGGGACAAGGAAAGCTATTCAGCTTCTAAAATAATCTGTATTTAGAGCAAAGGACTTCATCCATTCATTTCATTGTACAAAATTAAAAGTGCACATGTTGATTTTATTTCAGGACACAAAAACTTATGTGCTTAAAACAGTATATGACAGAAAATTAACATCCTTTCTGGCAGAGCTCCTCTCTGAAATAAAGCAGGAGATCCCACGCTTGTCTTTGATGAGCCTAGTTGCTAGGCTTAGTATTCTTTTTCTTTCTACATAGAGCCTTTTTTCTCCCCTTGTTTAAGACACTTGCGACATATTTTTTCCCAGTTCATAATTTCAGAACCATCAGCGAGAGCTGCCAGAGCTTCAGGGCACGACAGATGACCACTTCCTCTGCATCATTTCTATATCCAGCACAGAGTTCCCAGCAGCTTGGGAATAGAGGCAAATACGGGTGTTGTGTCATGGAAAGAGTTGAAGAGCACCCTGCCTTATTGCAAAAGCTGGCATGGTACGAATTACTTGAAGGCCCTCAGCTGGAAAGGGAGCCTGGCTGCTGGAGTACCGGTTGTCCCACAGCAGAGTGGGATCACCCAGGAGCACTACAGACCTGGGGGCAGGCTGCAGCAGGCAGGGAGCTCTTGACCAGTGAGCAAAAAACTAAAATCAGAAACAATGGAAGATACATGAAGGCTTTCATGGTCTTCACAGCCCTTTTTGCCATGCTGGACAGAAATCAGAAGAGACTGCAGCCACCCACTTCCTCCATGCATCCCTAAGACACACAGCTGCATTATTTGACCACAACATTGCAACCCCTCGTTAACACAGTGCTTTTAAAAATAATTTTTTTTTAAATTTACTTTCCCCCCACTCCTTTCTGAAGGTGATCTTTCTGGAACATAAAAACACATGGGGTCACACTCTGGTGAGCCCCAGCCACCTTGCCTGCCTGCCAACTCTGCAGCTATATGCACTTCATCTCCGGGACGACGGTGTGACTTTTGGAGGCTCCATGCCTCATTTAGCCCTGGTAATGGCCTAATTGGGTTGGAAAAATGCAGGAGCAGGAGCGTGATAAAAAACAGCTCTGCTGTGCTTATTTAAGCAAGTGGAAAAAGAAAAGAAAAGTATAGAAAAGAAAAAAACCCACCACATTTTCTATCTTGACTAGATATTTACGTGTGTATCTGTTTATAACAGGGCATTATGCTGTCTGGTTGCGCTGCTGTCAGGATTAATGTCACAAATGAGCAAATGTCAGGAGATGGCTAGACTTGGATGCATGTTTCACCTCCAGTAACGTCTTCCACAGGACTCAGCCCCCTGTCAACAGGGCTTTACTCCTTCCTCACATGGTTCTGAGTAGGGTCAGAGTTAATGGGTGTTTTTGTTAGCTATGTGGGAGGGGAAACAAGAAAATGTGAGTGACAAGAGTCACTATTCCAGGCACAGGAATGGAAGGAGCCTTTCCCCAGCTTGTGACATCAACCAAATGTTCGTTCAACATTTCTTAGCCATACTTTCCCCTCTCCTGGGAGGAATTTTGCACCCTATGAAAAGAAAACCATCCTGCTTTCTCTTGAGCCACTCCTGTAACTTTTCCTGGCAGCCTATAAAGCCCCCAAAGAAGGAAATGCTACCTCTGCACCTGAGAAATCTCAGAAAAAATAAACTGGAGAGAGGCAAGAGAGACCATTTTTAAGTTTCAAAAGGTGAGAAACCTCTTCATTTAGGGATCTGTTCTCCATCAACAACATGACTGCGAGACCAGGGGATGAACCAGATTCCCCTTCACCAAAAGATAAACACAAAGTGTACTTCAGAGTGGAAAGGAAAGCCTTCCCTTCTGATGGTTCTTTTTCATGGGCTTTCATCATCCCCAAAAAGACCCTAGGTATATAACTGATTTACTTTTCTCCTGGGGAGCCCTATAATGTCTCAGAGTGGAGCCTTCTTAAGCAGGAGCCATGACTGCTCATACAGTATTGAAGTAACAAAAGTGAGCATGAAAGCTATACTTGCCACTGTGTAAGGACAGCCTATATCCATTTTACCTCTCTGCCCTAGGGACCGGTACAAAATATACTGTCCTGTGCTTTGTTCTGTCTAGTATTACAACTTCCAAGAATTCCAAGTTTACAACTTCCAGGGAGCCCTGCTGTAAATCAGAACACATCTTCATTGGTCACATTTTAAAAATTTGATTGATTTTTGGTGCTTTTATTTACAGCACAGCCCTATAAATATTTCCACTAGCACAACAGAACAGGTGGCAAACAGCATGGAGCAAGAATGAGCAGCCAGTGGGAAGGAAAAAAACCCAGGGATTTTCAGGCAACCCCTCATGCTTCCTTTGGGAATCTCACTGGAATTGTTCCTAGTGAGCTTTTCCTCACATTTCCTGCCTGCTTCTTTTTACAATTTCCTTCCTAACTTGAAATAAACTGTGTCACGGGCAATATGCTCTTGTGATGAGTATATGCTGTACCTGTCAAGTGGCCAGTAACAAAAGGATGGTTACGTTTTCTGGAGCTTAAGTGGTAACATATAAGTTTCCCTGTGGAAGCTCGAACAGCTCAGCCACAGTCTTATTTCTGATGGACTAGAAGTTTTATGTGCTCGCCTTGAACTGGCAATTGCCAAAGTACCAATACTGGTGATGTGGTTACAATTACAATATGCAAGCAGAATGTGGCATTGATCAGTGAGACAAGACTGGTTCCAAAATGCAGGCTTGGAGCTTTAAACTGGAAAAACTTTGAAAGTTAAGAACAATTGTCACTCCAATTGACTGGTAGTGTAAAATCAAATGGGAAATGTAAAATAAAGTGTTAAGCCTATCTAATCATAGGCAAAAAATGCACTTCTAAGCACAAAAATATTTATACTAAACAGAAACTGTCTGGGATAGAAGATGGCAGTAAAACATACTAAAAATCACCTATTCACAGCATAAAAGAAAGGGAAAAGTAAACATTAATAACAATTTCTAAGATACAATATGCAGGGAACTTATGAGGGAAATTAATAGTTAACAGAGGTAGAAAGGCAAAAAAGATATTTTTATAAATGTTAGTAAAAGCTTGATACTGGCCACGAGCCCATTGCTAGATGCGGGTGATAAAACTGTAAATGACAATCAAAAAGAGGCGGAAATACCCAATAAACATTTTGCCCTTCGCACATTGTTTTGTCCTTGGAATGAGGCTGGAGAATGTATCATCCCATATTACGTCAGCACAACAAAATTCACTGTAGGTAATAAAAGGAGATGTGAGACGAGATCTGCTAAAATTAAATGTTTTCAAATCAACAGGCCTGGAGTCTTACATAAACTCAATGAGGAGTTCTCCGAACCACTGGTGTTGATACTGAACAACTCATGGAAACTGGGAAAATTCCAAAGGGTCAGAGAACTGCAACTGTATCTAGGTATTAAATAACTACTAAAGAAGGAAGGCTCAGGAAATTATAGGCACCGTACCCCAATATCAGTTTGCACAAAGTAATGAAATCAGTAAAGTCAGCATTCTTTCTAATGATCAACAGGCAAAAAATGCAATTAATGTGAACCATCTCGTCAAAAAAACCCACTGTTCTTTTTATGATATGCTGACCTGATAAAGGCAACTGTACGGAGTACAATGTGGACTTCTCCAAGGGATATGACCATATAAATTTAAAAACTGCAATTAATAGAGATATGCAAAACTAGTTTATGGAGAGATCTCAAAGATTTTGTTAAAAGGATGATATCAATGAGTGGAGTAATTTCTAAAGACATGACTCAGAGATCAATCTCATTCTGAACCTATTCAATATTTTTGAAACTGCAGATAGTATAATGAAATTGTGTTTGTTAAAAACTGTGAAGAACACAAAAGCTAGCAGTGGAGAAGACAGTTTTTAATGTATGAACGATCTCTAATGTTGGAATATACAAAACTGCAACTCTCCCGTGGACCAGTGGTTTTCTGTATTGTATTCAACATGCTCATCTTTCTGGTAGCTCTGCATTGAGATGAACTCTATAAGCAAATCTCATGTTTCAAGGCTTGTGTTGATAGCCTGCAGGAGGGAGAGGACTGTTCTTTTTTCTGATGCCCAATTTACCCGCACACTCTAGGATGCTTGAAGGAAGACAAAGCTTCACTGATTGGCAGCAGCTAGACTGGGATGCTGGCAAAGTTGCACCAGTGTCCTGTTAGGACACGAAGGCTCTTTTTTTTTCTTTCTGAAGTGCGTGTGTTGGTCTATCTTGTTCACACGCTGAGGGTCAAATTTAAAGTCAGATATGGAATTAGGAAGGAATTTTCCATCCCACAAACACTGGCGAGAATCCCAAGTGCAGCTAGCTCACTGTTTTCTCTTCTTAGCTCCCTAGACTTGCACAGGGAGATGCAAATAACAAACTTAAACCCAGAGATCTGATAGATTTACAAGATCTTTAAAAAATAAGAAATATTTCTTCAGGGGATGCAATCACTGCATGACTTGAAGAGGCTTGTTTCTTCTGAGTAAATGTGGGGCAAAAGACATGCATAGTATTTTGGTAAAGGAAAAGCATATGTGATGTTGCATGTCTCATGGCAGTTCTACTGCAAGCTCCGTGGGGCATAACACAAGCTTCATGCTTCATTTTTGAAAGCCAACATGTATAGAGTGTGCTACACATGTGTCACTGTCACAAAATAAGAACAATGTGACACTGAATTCTGCTGCAGATTTTTGCAGAACAAAAAAATTCCACGACTTTGTTGAGGAATTAACTCACTTCTCAGCAGAGCTGTCATGTTTCAGCTCTTTAGGCTGTCCTTTTAGAGCATCTAAAAAAATTACCAGAAAAACAGCTAAAAACATTGCCACTGGTTATAACTGGTGTAACTATTTCTGGTGTTGGCATATCAACTTATTGACAAGGGAAGTGTTTCCTATAGCGTCAGCACAGTAAAAGTTGAAGTCTAGGTCATATGTATACTTGTCTCAAACATAAACAAAAAACCCTGATAAGTTCCAGATCCAGAGTCCTTTTCCTGTGGGTGCTACTGTAGTGAAGCAGAACAAGCCTGGCTTGATGTTCAGATAGCAGGCTAAACCTGCAGTGTTAGCAATGGTGTGATACTTTGTTTTGATTTACAAACTGAATAGAGCAAAGACAAAGCCTCAAAAGGAGATTAAATACAGATGAGCAAGAGGTCATTTCACTGATAGCTCACTTCTATGAGAGCCTCCCACATTTACAACAGGTAATGCAAATGCTGCACCTGAAAACTCGTTCTCAAACCCTCCTGAGGTTTCTCACTAAAGCAGTAGCCTATTTTCTTCTCTTTTTGACTGTACAGATTCAATACTCAAAATGCACACTTGCTAAGCCCAAGTCAACCAGATCTGTAGCCAGCTAAAGGAGCTAATACGATACAAAGTGAAAGGGAATACTCTTAAAATTAATCTATCAGTGGAACAAATGGTCATATTGTCTCCCTTCCCACTACTGAAAAGACAGACTTAAGGGGTACCGCAGAAATGCACTTAAGCAAACCTGGGTTTTTGTAAATAGAAAACTCTATGAAAATCCCAGACAGGCAGTGAAAAAGTACCACCACAACGGTCAGGGCAACAAACATCTAGAAAGTGACTGGGAGCAGCAAATTTTAATCAAGTTGTTCAACCTGGGGTTTTTTTTGTTTCACTCAATTATGTCTGATAACATTGTTAAACAGCCTTGCTAAAGCAGTCACCTTTTCAAATTATAAAATATCAAGGCAGACTGCTCCTAAAATTTCAGAAGAGAGCATATTCGTCTCTCTTGCTATTTGCAAAGTTGAAGGAGACAATTTCAAACAAAACAAAGCACCCCCCCCATTAGTCCTTCTGCAAGGAATCAAGGAGAGCACAAAACTAACATTAGCATTTGTAACCTCTTTCTGAGATCAACCCATTAGCAACAAAAACATTTCTAAGAAAACAGTAGTAGGAAGCACTCCAGTAAACAAATAAAACTAGGTTGGTAAGATTTCGAGTGCTCACCTTATTTCTTGCCAGCTTCATTTCTTGCTGTCATTTACGTCTTGTGCGAAGTTCAATGCAGCAACAGAAATCTCTGCTTCCCTAGCCAGTAAATAGATTACAATTAGCTTTGACCTTTTCTGTGGAGGATAGAGGATGTTGAGACTGAATCATTGTTCCTCAGTAAAATAAAAGAACCAAATATTATTATATATAAAATTATGATAACGATACTGTATATTCCTCTCATAACTTCTCTCCAAGGATCCAAGACTTCCTAACAAACATTAAATTAAGACTTGCCACCACACTCTTGGAAGACAAATGGCTCTTCACTACAATTTGCAAGTGGGAGAATATAATGAACAGCTAATGCTTATACACATAATTTAAAAAAATGCTTTCATTATTTTATTTGTAAATGTTTATTTCATTTCCCAAAAGTGAAATTGGGAAAAGAGTATTATTTCATGCCAGTCTCTCTCAATCCCTTCAGCTCTTTGAAGCCTTAAAACATTGAGCCTGTAAATTCAATTTCTGTGTCTGGAGGCTCAGCACTAATAGCTCTGTCTGGAACACCAGTATCAAGGGAGAGAAAGTGTCTTCAGAGTTTAGAGGAAGCCAGCAAAGGTCTTTCGGGAGAGGCAGAAAAGATTTCTATTACTTATTTGAGAGAGAGATTAGTAAGAGGGGAGTATTATAAGAGCATGTTATTTTGATTATCAGCATCCTGGTAAGAGTACCAAAATTTATGTGCAGATACAAAGAAAAAAAAAAAAGGATCCACACCTCTACATAACTTGCTGGGATTCTCTCTCCAGCAGAAATAATCTCTGGTCATTTCAGAACAAGATACACTGAGTCGAGATAATTAACCTCCCACCTCAGGTCTCACCTTCATCTCCAACAGTTATAAGTTGTTTAAGCACTGAGGCAAAAGGACCTCATATTTCTAGCAATACATGTCATCGTTAGCAATGAATATTCTTACTGTTATGACTATTCATCATCACTTTTTTAAAAAATAATTTTTGCAAGCCTGCTATGCTCTTGTGCGGGTAAATTTTCTCTGCTGCTTAATTTTTCCACCAATTGACATACATATCCAGGGTGTTTTTAAAAACTCATACTGATTTTCTATCTATCCCGACTGAAGGATAGAGTTCGGTAAGTGTCCCCAAACATATTACTGTGCACATGTTAAGACTATCAGGAAGAGACAATGTTCAAACTGTACTTAGGAGACAAAAAATAAGGAATGCTCTGCTGAAATCCAGAAACCTGAGTTCAACTGTTCTTCCTATTTCAAAGATGAGCTATTTTTAATTCCGTTGGCCTTACCACATGTGTTTGTCATCATATCTTCTATCATAAAATATGAATCACATACCATCTGTGTTCTTATTTATATATTTGTATGATTAATATTTCTGAATTTATAGTTTATAAATGTATATTTATATTCAGGTATTTCATGTATTTATGTATTTAGAATCACGTAAAACCAGCACCATGTCTTTGTCTGTCTGGCAATCTGCAGTTCTGGCTTTGGCCTCGCTAGTAAAACTATCACCTATGCTGTGTCTTCTGGGATCAAGACATGTTGAATGCAGTTTGCATCATGTCAGCTCAGTAAAAATAAGCAAAGTAGTCTTTACCTGCAACTTTAAAACAACACAGTGTTTAGGGAAAAAATTCATGACTCATATTTGCAAGGACATGGGTTCCAAACCAGTATGGTTGAACAGGTCCATCACCTTAAGAAGTTCAGGCCTTGAGACAGGCATTTCTTTAAGCACCATTTATTGTGCATTTGTCACATATTGAAATGGATCAATCATTGTAATTAGTACGGCTCTCCCTGAGCCAAAATGTCTCCTACATAGACCTATTTCTAATACACCTCCAGCAAAACACAATTATGAATAGACAGCTAAAATAATAGAATAATACAATCATTAAGATTGGAAAAGACCTCTAGGATCATCAAGTCCAACCATCAACCCAACACCACCATGCCTCCTAAACCATGCCCTGAAGTGCCATGTCTACACAATTGGTAACAATAGGAAATGAAGAAATTAACAACTGAAACTAAGAATTGGAGATTCAGTGAGAGAGAACGTAGTGGACTAGAGTTTAATCAAAGAAATACTAATACTTTATTACACACCACAGTCACTTGCCATCTCAGTGGACATTCAGACTTGGGTCCTTAGGCTTGGGAACTGAAGCCAGTAAGAGCTAGGTGATTAGGCACATTAGAAAGGCCCAGTAGGCTCCTAATCAAGTGTTTAAGTATTGTTTAAGTTTAAAAATCTGACTCTTGAGAACCTAAGTCTTGCTGAAATTCGGCTTACATCTGTCCAAGAGGTATTTCTTTACCATGTAGGTGTGATTCAGAGTTTCACAGGCACACATCAGCCACCACTATAATGAAGCTATGTCAAAAAAATCTTCCTCATGTAGTGAATGCTGTCAGAACTTAAGATATATTTTCCATTCCACATCAGAAGAACTACAAGACCTTTCCCAGTTTTAAGCAAGAAATGTCAGAAATGTTGCTCAGGGCTGCCTGTGCCATTGGTGAGGTGGGTGCTTCGACACAATTTCTGGGGTCCAGCCAGGTCTGCTTGGTCCCGATCTGGCTGAAAGGCTAGAACTTGGCCATCCTATGTACCAGGTGATACACCTACACATTAGGTTACGGTCATTTAGTTATGAAATGGGTCTTCCTCTTTTTGACCCAAAATTGTACTGTATATTTGAAAAACAACCTTTCCCAGTACAACTTTTATGTGCTTCCATGATTTTATTTAAATAAATCACTTTCTCTGCAAATCCCACCCTCCTTTCTCCTTCAGAGCACAATCACCCAAAACATCCCCAGTCTCTGTCTTCTCTATTCACACAGAACCACAGGAACCTGCCGTTTTGTTTGTGAACACACCCTCACAAGCTGGCAGACTGCTTCAGACCCCTGGCTTAGGCCTCAGAAGCAGGTCTTTTAATTTAGGCTGAAGAACACCTTTCTCACCTGCAGAGCTCAAACATGCACTGCCACTGGTCAGACTACGCAGCAGGAGGACTGAATCAAACTAACCCAAGTGGGAAAGGTGTGACAATAGGAAATTTAGGGGCAGTGTGAGAAAAATGCACAGTATCAGAAGCCAGGAGGTGGATTGAAAGAGGATACAGCATGAATTTCATGTGAGAGGAGGAGTGTCCCAGTCCCTTTTCTTACCATCTTACTCCATGGTAATCTATGTGGCTCCCCATTTTTCTGTTTTCTGCAAATCTTTTGCCAGGACTTTAATATACTCAGTAGGAAATCTATACTTCAGGATTGAGAATCTGACAGGCAGTTAGACTGAGAGTCAGATAGATGAGTTAGAATAAGAAAAATTAAATGTTGCTTTTCTCATTGAAGAGCATAAATTCACCAATGACTTGAAAAGCCTGACCTGAAGTCACTTTTGAAAACAGGATTCAAACCCTGTTATGGGATTAACTTTTGCTGTGCCAATTAGCATAATCTCTAAATTGTGAGATAAACTCATATTAATGCGTTCATTTGATTATTATATGTACAAATATTTTAAGTGCACTTTTTTTTTCTTCTTAATATCAGGTAACTACAACACTCATAGTACCTGAAATTCTCAAAAGGCAGGTAGGGACAAAGTTTGAACCAAAGTCTATTCTAATTTGTGAGTGCAGAATAGTTCTTCAGACAAATAACTTTTAACAAAGTTTCTTTCTCTTGGTATCATCTGACCTTAAAAGGATCCAATAGTTGTATACGCGTTTTCTAATTTCTAAAGTAATAATAATTTAAGACTCCGGAGTAGTGAAGAACTGCAAAGGA
The DNA here is from genome assembly GCF_949628215.1 of Phalacrocorax aristotelis. Taxonomy (NCBI): domain Eukaryota; kingdom Metazoa; phylum Chordata; class Aves; order Suliformes; family Phalacrocoracidae; genus Phalacrocorax; species Phalacrocorax aristotelis. Next base: position 132,139,994 of record NC_134276.1, on the reverse strand, counting down.
AATTAATTCCTGACACAAATTTCTGAACAAATATTAAAATATATGTAAAGTTAATTAAAATTTCAGAACCTGCTGTCAATTTTACCTATATTCAATTGGTAATTATCTGATTACTTATGCATGATCAAATCATCCTGTAACCAGGGAGCAGGAGCTTCTCCTCAAATCACAGCCGAACCTGCATGATTATTTTGCTATTTTGTTTAAATGAGCTGAAATAACTTCAGCCATGACAGCACATTAACTAGAACTGAACTGAAGAATTAACTAGCTCAGCTCCACAACAGGAGCTCAAATTTGTACTGCTCTATTCACCCATTCTTTAATTTTTCATCTCGGTATAGAACGAATGAGAATGACCTTTTGATTTTTCAACTAGCTGAGATTTGCATTATCATGCAATCTTTATTTACACAGTCATGCAGTATTCCTAGAATAATATTGTGTCAGGCAGCTGTTATTGTAATTTTATATATATCAATGTAGAGTCTTGGAGCATGCAGAATATTTCTGAAGAAATGGTCCGAGAAGATCATGTATGTAGGACAGTTCATTTAACAATCAGCAGAGGAACCTCAAGATCTTTCTGTACCTTCAGGCATTTAGGAAAAATAGAGGTATAGTGAGTAAGAGTTGGGATAAGGTTTGCCATTTGATATAGTTATGGATTTTGTGCAGAGTGAGGAAATATATATATTTTTATGTGTAATTATTGCTCTAAACCATTTAAGTTGCACTGTAAACGTGTTATCGTGTTTACATGGTTATAATACAGTAATGCATGTACTGTGTTAAAAAGATGTCAGGACTGCAGTGAGCTTTACAAACTAAATAAGCGGTGGAAGAGGGATTTATGTTTTGCTTCTTTAAGATTTACACAATCATGGTGATAAGGATTTTATTACTTTACTAATAAAAAAATAAAGATAGCAGAAAGCAATGAATCTAGGCATCTCTTACAACCCATAGTTTAAGCATTTAACTGAGAAGGGACCATGTGCTGCTATGAACAATTACACGTAAGTAAATGTTGCTGTACAAGATTCTCCAAGCTCTTCTTGGCATAAGACCAGAGAAGGTGAAACAAAAACAGCTTTATGCCATCTTTGCAGTTGCCCAAATCCAGTAACAAACAGGGAGGCCAGCCCCAGCCCCACGTACCACTGGGTAGCTACAGGACCGCTCTATGTATCACCCACTTGCCTGTGGCTCTAACAGGGGTTTTGATAACTGAGGACCATTGGGAAAAAGTGAACTTTAATATCCACAGGTATTTTCCCCAGCTACAGTAAACGTTAAGGGAGTTAGCTGGTACCAAGGAAATAGGTCTCTGGATTTTAGAAGCATCTGAATTTAAAAACCATACTGCATGACCTTTTTGGATGAAACTTGACATAAAATTAACATGAGAACACTTAAAATTTAAATTGAAGAAAGTATATAGGCAAAACAAGAGAGATTCTGTAGGTCACTGTGTTCATGTTCAATTTCTGTCAGTCCACATTATCAAAAGGAAAAGATTAGGGCCATTAATTATCTAACCCCACTGCCAGCTGTATTAGTGAAACTGTGTTCCCTTAATTAAGACATATATATCTCATAATCCTGTTCCCCACGAGGATGTGGACTCTTGGTCACCTAAAAATACTTCATTTAGGAGGAAATATGCATTGTTAGGTACACACCAGCAGTGCTGCATTACATGCTTAGCTAAGAATTATGACTTCTTTTTCCTTCCTAGTTATTGTCCTGTAATGTTCCCTGAATAATTTTTGTAGTTGCTTTGCTTCTGAAGAAGGTTGCATAATATTAGTGTAAGCATCATAGAGGTATGTTAGCTGGCAACTGCAGGCTGAAGTCAGAGACAAATTAGCAAAAGCCAAAAAGAAATTTAAGAGCAGAAATCCCAGTGGGAAACAAAATAATTTAGGCTTTTAAATGTTTTATATGCTCATCAAAAATTCCCCCTTTTCATCCTTGGGCCTGGAAATCAGATAATTTTCAAACTTGAATGCAAGTTGCCATCTAAAACATATTTAGGTCAATAACATGAGGTATAATATGAATGTAAGTACCCAACAATAGAAACCTGAACCTGAAAATGGTAGTTCTGTATTTTTTCTACTTTGATAATCATTGATACAAAACGGGAACTCATTATGCTGTAATTAGACATTTTTAAAAGCTCTTTTAGATCTTTGGATGAAAGACAGTATCTGGATGCCAAGCTGTTTTTACTGTTTTTACTGTCTGGAATTGTATGTTCAAATCCTGGCCCAATCAAGCCAACCTTTCTTATTTCTGAGACAGCTACTTCAATGTGCCATGATTTACCACAAGCAGAGCTTTCAAACAAGGCCATATATATGTAGGGCTATTAAAAGTGCCTATAAAACCAAAATCTTAATACTCCACGTGTTGCATGCAAGTATATTCTTTATAATTTACAATATCTTATTGTTTTTAATGGCTATCCCTCCAAACTTACCTGCCAGTTCGCAAATCGCTAACAGCAACAAAAAGTCACCAGAACAAACTGCGCCCTCAGTGTCACCTATACTCTTCTGTATCCTCCGGTTTGTTGGCACAACCGTCAACAATTCTCAGTTACAAGTCAGTAATTCTCTATGCAATGCACACGGAGAGAGACGATACAAATCGTAGTGTCAGCTTTGCTGGTTTTGCAATGTTAATAGAAACCATAATGCCCAAGATTTGTTTTAGTCTTTAGCAACTGCAGCTATCACCTTGATAAATATGGCGACAGACATGTTGAATAAGAAAATGGGACTACTACAAATCACCTCCTGGAATAAGAATTCACTTTAAAAACTGCAAACTCTAACAATATCATGGCATTGCTTACAGGAAAGATAGTTTGGCAAAACTATAAAACTTTCAGGAAAAAGCAGTCATTTCAGAATAAATTATTTCAAGTATTTTGATATAGTGGCATTAAAATAATCTGTTCCTCTAATAATAATCTTTGTCAATAGGCTCTTCTCACAGGAGGACAGTATGTCATCACCCAAACTATGGCTGTGTATATGCTGTCTTGGGATCTCTGGTGTTGTTTGCCAGGCACTGTCACCAGCCTAAAAGCTCTTAGAAAATACCATCAAATGCAGCTATCACCGGTAATAGTCCCCACCTAGAATCATGGAAATTACTATGCCTCAGTGTCACTAACAGGCAGTAAGTCTATTTCTACAAATAATATGTTGATGTACAAAGCAAGGAATAGTTTATTAGGGGAGAAAGGAACCAAGAATTATATATGAAAAGCATGCCATCCTCCTACAAATAACAAATAGGAAGCACTCAGCCTCGCAGTCCCTTGTTTCACCTTGTTGACCCTGTTGACTCCAACAGCCACACAAAGGATGATGTTCTTTCCACACTTCACTTAGGCAGGTCTGTAAGAGCGTGGACAGTGCCAGTGCTGTGCCTACTTCAACTCCCACCCATCTACTGCCTCCGTCAGGTCCCCACATCTGCTCCAGACCCTCTCACTACTGCTGGTTTCAGTGCTACCGCTGCAGCATCTCTCATCACAGTCTGCTGCCAACTACCTTGTCCGGTGCTGGTGATACAATGTCAGACACGTCCTACTTCAGCTACAGAAATTCTAGTTTGACAAGTACTGAAAAATGGCTAGATCCAGGCCCCCACCTGAGTACCTTCAGCTCTATCACTGCACACAAGAAGTCCAACAACAAGGGGAACCACCGCACTTCTCTCTGCATTGTTCACCTGTGACACTGACCAGTACATATGGATATTTCTGGTTGTAGTGAACTCCTTCCCATTAAGAGTGCCTTGTGTCCAATTTTTGTTGCTCTTCCTTCATAAAACACTTCATTGCCCCAACTGAAAACTGAAATAAACTCTATGAAAGCAATGAAAATAACTACAGCAAAACAACTCCCAAAAATTTATTCTGCTCCATTCTGGCTATTTCCAATACATGGTGACAGATCCTGCCTATGTGAGATTCCAGCCACAGAGTTACTGATGCATCCATGGTTAGAGCACAAACTCAGGAAGAATGTGCCTATGACTTTGGTGATCGGGGACCACATGGTTTCATTTGAACCTCAGTTTTCAGTTAAAACTAAACACTTCTAGTTTTCATGGCTCTGAACCAAAACTTCAATGCTTAAGTAGAGTGAAACGAATACAGTAAATGTTGCAGACACTCCAGAGGAGGAAGGGGTTGCAGTTATTGACACTGAGGAACTAAAGCTCAGGTCCTTGAAGGTTCTTGAGATATTCATCACCCACTTTAGGCACAGAGATTTTTCCACCCTCAAAAGTGTCATCCAGCTGCTGCCTAAGCCTGGAGGGTTGAGATCGCATCCCTGCAAGCCAGCATGCTGACACTCTGCTTCCTGCACCACTTCATAGACACTGCTCAAAGCTCTCAACTGAAAGCTCTCAGGCAGCATGTTCAAAGTATGTGCTCTAATTGAGGAGGAGGGAGGGTAAAGGCTTCTCCTTAGGATTAAGAAGAGCTTTGTGTTTGACTGCTGCTTTCAAAGGCTTAGGTATGCAAACACCAGTGAAAATGAACATGAGACATCAGAGAGCATTAACTGTGCAAACACCCCTTCCCAAGAAATGGAAGCAGCAGTAGTTTTACCTTAGCTAGCTGCTACAGTTACTCAACCTAAGACTCTCCTGGGAAGTAAAAGAAGCATAATCTGCTATCAGTATGTTTGTTAAAGACAGAAGTCTAAATCATGTCAAGAATTCATGCTTATACATCCATATATAGAGTCACACACCACTGTTGATGTATTGTATCCTCATTACAATGCATTAGACAAGGGTATCATATGGAGTAATATATTTAAAGGGGATTGTGGTGCAACAGGTGGAACCTATTTCTGTTGTTTAGAAACCAAACTTTTATACTTAGTTTGTTATTTGCTAACTGGATTCAATCTCTAATACAAAAACCAGTAGAATGACAATTGCATCCCTAAGGTAAAATAAGAACCGTAGGCAGGTTCCCTGAAATAATAAATACAGGCAGCAGAAGATTTAGGATTACAGCTCCGTTTATAAATCTGTGCATTCTCCCTAGTCTGAAGGCCACTGAATGGAGGAAACTCACCAGCAAGGTTTTACATTTTATCATCTATGCAAGAATATGACAGTCTTGCAAAATATATGGCTATGCAGAAGACATAAAATATCCGTGGGACTTAAATGTGGTGTAGATTAGTTTTCCTTTGAGTAGACTGTTGTCTTTCTAGTACAAAGCCTCCTGGAAGGGACTACCTCCACAATTCAAAATACTTCCAAAACACTTGTGTAGAAAGAATGGCATCTGAACAGCTGCAACACTGCATGGTGTGGACTGTACTATTTTGTGTAGATGAGGTACAGCTTTGTTAAATTCCTCCTCAGAGGCTAAATGTAAAACATGTTCAAAAAAGTAAACAAAGAGAAAGATCTGAAAACAGGATTGCTGTTGCAATCTGGCTTGGAGAGCTGGCTTGCTCAGGGTTAGTCAGAGTTCCTAATGGGTACCAATTACGATATGTTCAAAATATTTAAAAACAGATACAGATAGGTAATCTTGAAAGCAGCCACCATAGCAGACTGAGTGTGGACCCATTCAGTCATGGCTTCCCACAACAGAGTTTCAAGTAGTGCCAGAGAACTGAGTAGAAACGTGCACTGTGTGTGCCAAAGACAGCAATGAGGTGAAAGGTGGACGGAGGGGAGAATCAGGAAGCAAACCCTGCCACAAGCAGCAACTATCGAGGTGCTAGTGTAGACTTTTAAATCTGCCTATGCTGTGCCTTGCTAGAATATCAGAAATAATTGCACTGATCTGGCAGACCTGATGTTGGACCTACAAAAGATCCTTGCCCTTCTGGGGCACTGGGGCTGGGAGCCAGGAAGCAGAGCACCTGAAATGGCACTCACTGTGTATTTCAAAAGTACCTGAACCATTCTGGGAAGAGGAAAGGGTGCCAACAACACTGTCTGCAAGCTCTAGATCAGCTCAGGCTTCTCAAAGAAGAATTTAAGTAGAGGACTGGATGAACAACCCATCCACTACCTCAGTCCCTAATCTGTGACTTCACTGAGGAACCCCGTCACCACCAGACCTCAGCTTCCCTTTCTGCCTTGCATCTGCAGAGAATTTTGTGCAATGAACCGTGTGAACACAGCCATGAGGGGATGGTCCTGAAGAGCTCCTGAGTTTGCTGAACACTTTGACACTAACAGCCAGTATGAGAGACACAGATCTGTTACACACTCACTGAAACAGTCAGTATGCTCCCATCCTCATCCCCTCCTGATGTTTCCAATTGGTACTAGAGGAGCCAGGAGTAATGGGGCTGGAGGAAATCTCCCCATAATATTACATTTCTCTCACAGCTCGTCTTCAATGGTGCTAAACAGTTCTCAAAGAAACTCTCAAATGCTTAATTAATGGTCCCAGGCAATTGGTGAGCCAGAGGGTGGAAAAACAGGAGTGGGGAATTAATGTCCCCATTTCAAGAAGATTAAGGTTACAAGGTAAAAAGAAACCACAGAGAACAGACAGCAGAAAATACAGGTTAGATGGTACTTCTTGGAGAAAAGGACTACATCTGTTAAGTTCCGCCTTGAGGAGATAATGACAGGAAATAGTTGTTCTCTCTGCCTGAGAACAACTTCAGCACTTTATGGCAGGGACCAGCTCTCTTTTACGTTTGCAGTAGACCACTATTTCAGTTTATGAGATGTCCTCCTAAGTGGAGACAAGTGATGGTAACAGGAACAGGTCAGCAGCCTTACTGATTGCAAAACCCAGCAGACAGCTCTGAGCAGTCTTGCTGACTGAAGGCAGAAAGCAGGCAGAGCTTCTTACAGCAGAGATGATTTACAGTGACATTTTAATGTTAGACTTTGCTTTGGGTTGCTCCTAAATCTTGTTTCTCATAAGATGTATGTAAAGGAACCCAAAGTCCCTGTTTTCCCGGTGTTTGAATTCCAGATACTAAGTGTCCAAGTATAGCAGCGGCACAATAGGTGAACAGAAGCATCAGATGTTGAAGTCTTTCAAGATAAAGCAAGCTTTCTGTAAATGAATAGGCCTATATGTTGATTATTCATGATGAACACCTGAAAAAAATCTTGAAATCAGCCATCCTAAGTTCTATGAATTCTTGTGTATTTGGTTTGCTCAGAGAGGTTGGTGCATCTGTTATCTATCTTTTGAAGCTCAAATATTGCTATTTTCAAATAGTAAGTATAATTAGCAAACTTTACTAAACTGATTCCATAATTTAAGACAGTGCTGTAGAGAATTTATTGTTACTCAGTAGAGGTCACTTAATGTGTTCCTAACTTATTAAGCTGAAATAACTGTTTTTAGATGCTGAATACTGGTAAAAATCTCAAAAATAGTGTATTTGTGTAAACTATTACACAAATCAAGTGTATCAAGGAATTGCTGTAGACAGTAGCATGGACACCGAGTTAATTTTTTTTAAATAGATGCCAACAGTTTAGCTAGAATGAACAGAGTATTTGGATATCTCACAACCAAAATAATAGGTAAGTTAACAGACCAATTTTTATCATTTATTTCAGGACCATGAGTGTACCTTTCTGCCTGACTCATGGATATGTGTTTGGAGAGGTCTGAATTCCATTTCATGACTGTCCACAGGCTGCATCATAAATTCAAGACTACACACTCCCCTCTCTCCACTGATCTCCCACAGATGCCAAAAGGAAGCTTGTACAGAGATCAAAGGAAGAATTTGGGCTCTGTGTAGTAAAATAAAACTTTCAGTTGTTATTTTTTACATCACATTCAGAACTGCTTACTGGAAAATGTTCCCTTTGCTAGGATTATTGCCACCCTTGCTCCTGTCTCTTTTTCCTTCCCCATCCTTCTTTTTTTCCTCTGTCTTCTTTTTCTTCTCTTTGTATGTGTCATCACAAATTCCCATTCCCTTTGCAATGTGTTGGAATGGCCACTGTTAGCATACAAAGTGCCACCATTAACCATGAGTACTTGCACTCTGACAAATCCCGAGGAGCAATGGTTCAAATCTATCTCCAGACTTAGGACAGAGCACAATGGCCCTCACTTTCTGCACAACAGAATATTGCATATCTATATCTGCAATGTCACAGCTGTGTTTAAACCCCCACCCACCACACACGTGTTTTTCAAGGGGCAAAAATGAGACTCCAGGCACTTACTAACAGCCATACCCGTATCAGACACTCACCCAGGTGTTCAGCGTCTTGTCCACCAAAGTATTCAGTGCCGAGTAGTCTCTGTCCCACTGCCAGGCACTGTAGGCAGAGACAGGTTAATATGCCAGCCCCAAGGGCCCCAATCTAACTATTAATAAACCGAAATTATCAAGTTCAGTATCATGAAGTTTTCCCTCCAACTCCAAAATGGATTTAGATCAGTAAAGCTAGTTTCAGGCACAGGCAATCTATTTATAAGGTCCACCTGAAGACTGCAGAAGAGAGAAGCAGTTGTCTGACCTTATGCACCACAATAGTCAGTTGAACCCCCTGAAAATGGCAGCAAAAAGCATCAGAAACTTGTGAAGCCCTCTGCTCTGTCTGTTCCCATATGGTAACCATACCTTACAAAAATACAGAGCTTCTTGCATGGAAATTCCAGTGTGCTTTAGAAAAGCCTGTTTCTAAACAAGACCTTTCTAACAAGACCTTGTGAGGCATAGTTCTTATCCCCACTTTTGAAACAGGGTAACTGAAAGAAAATGTTTTGCCTGAGGTCAGTGTCCAAGCCCAGAACAGGTTCTGGAATTGTCTTTACAATTAAGTCACTAGATCATGTTGCATTCAGCAGTGTTTCATGTACACATGAAGAGATTATAATCTCTCATAATTTGTGAGCAGAGCAGTTCAGCTATCCTAACTTTCTCAGCTGAAGAAAAAACATGGTCATACAGAATTAGCCCTGATACATCAGAAGAGAAGATTTTGGTACTAAAGCTACAACTCTGTCAATGCCCCCCTCAGTCTACCTGAGTGTCAATAATGTTCTTACAATCATTGGCACAAATTAGTGCAGGTAAAGCATTCCTCACTCTTACAGTTAATAAGTGACTGAGAAAGCCTATCAACTTATGCAGAAGAGGTTGTTTGCAACCAACAGTACTTGCAACAGTTTGCAACCAACATGCAGATGAAATAGGAGCTGACTGAAAAGCTACTGTCTCATTTGGCATTTTTGCTTATATTTTGAAAGATCATTCTAACAAGCTCATCAAATATCAAGTACTGAGGTCTGAGAATGGCACAAAGGGTGTTAGACTGATAGACCTGGGATCTGAATTCTTTCAATGAGCCATAAAGTTTAGCACAGGAGGTAACTGTACAACCTTCTCTGTCAATATCACTCTATTGCTACTTTGAGAATGATGTCAAAATTCTGCATGCCACCCACTCCATCGCTAGTCTCTTTGAGAGGTTGCAGGTAGGATAATTTGATGTCAAATACTGTGGTGAGATTTGACACATACTTGGGCACAGAATTGGGATCACCCTAATAATTTTAGAGATGACACCAAACATCAGCCATGTCATGTTCTAGAATAAAAGAAATTACTTTTGGATGCTCTGTCTGCCTGCTCATCACCAACCTGCCATAATCAATCTGCTTTAAAACTATCTACTTTTCATCAACTTCAATTAAAATAATTAAATGTAAGCTAGTTACTGAAACAGTGTTTTATCTGAATGGCATACCACCGTGCACTAAACCTCAGCAAAAATATTCCTAATAATCACCCTACAATTTTTTTTTCCACTCTTACAACCAGAAGAGATGTATGGAGCCAGACTTCACAACACTGGGATCAATGAGCAGACCCCAGGGAAGGCACAGGGGACAGAACTGCAGCCTGTCCCTGGGGCTGGCACTTGTATTTCTCATTGAAAGGAAAGCTTAGTCCTGCAGCTTGGTGAGGCAAGAAGGGTAGGACAGAAAGAGAAAAGAGTCCACAGTTGCCCAGCCCCAGCCTAAATCAAGAACATGAGTTAAGGGGTCTAATTTCTACAATTAGCATAAGCACTACCAGGGATGTTACGTTGCCTGGGAAATAGCCTTAGCAACGCCTCACTAATACTCCCCTGACCTTGCCCCTCCCAGCACATCCTGTTTGCATTTACACCAGCTGGTGAAACTCGAGTAGGACGCAAAAAACTCCCGACTTTGATAGAGATGCTATCTGCAAGGGGAAATCAGGAAAAGCCTGCAAAGCTGCTTCCCCCCCCACCCGCCCCGCCCCACATGACCACGGCCCCGGGCATGGCTGGGACATGTAGGACTACTGGCCCATTACCTCCCCGACCCGACTCCTCGGAGTCCAGCCTGGGGTGTCCAGCGGGGTTAATTGTAGTTTGCACCAGACTGCGCAGGAGGGCACGCAGAGGTGGGTTGGGGGAGCAGAGCCTGACAGAGACAGGAGGGCTGTGCATAATAGACCACCCGCGTCAAGTAGGAAAAACATCAGTAAAAAGGGAAACACAATTAAACATATCAAAGAAATTCTAAGGGTTCTATTATGTATCCACAGAAGTCAAAATCAAGATTTTAAGGACAGATTCATTAGTTCAAAATCCCTCTTCAGATATACGGTGATATTTGTTTTGAGTAGTGTTAGGAGCTCATAAAACTTCTAGTTGTGTTATAAATAGGATCGCACAATACTGCTATTAGCCATTTTCTATCAGGACCGCTTGAGGTGATTTTTTTCCCAGCGCGTCGGGTCTCAGTAAAACAACCTGTTGCTCTTTAAAGTTTTGTTACGAATTACTGTTCTTTCCTTCAATATTATTTCTAGATAATTTCGGCGAGAGAAAACACCTCAGAGCTCTACGAACTTCCCATTTTCCCTCATCCTGCATAGATTAGAAGCCACCTGCCCAAGATTTGGGGAGGGGAGGCGAAGGGGTCCCTCCGTGGAATTACGTCTGCATCCGGCATGGCCGGCCGGGCTCAGCCTGAAGTGCCCCTCGCTCTCCATCACCTTCGGCTTGGCGCCCCCCCCCCCCCCCGCCTAGCCGGGGGCTCTCCTCCTCTGGGTTTCTGCGCCCCCAAAGTCCGCTGCGCTGCGGCCTCTCTGCCCTCCCGCTTCGCCGGCCGTGCAAACCCCGCAGGCTGCGCCCCGTCCCTTCCCCGTGCGCCCCCAGCCCCCAGCGCGGGCGGGCTGGCCCCGGCGGGAGCACTGCCCGCCCCGGCCCCGCTCCCGCTCCCGCTCCCGGGCGCGCACCCACCTGCCCCGCGGGCTCGCGCCCCGCTCACCTCGTCCCGCCGCCGGGGCTGCTCCTGCCGCCACCAGCTCCTGCCCTTAGTCCAGCACTGGGCAGGGCGGCGGCAGCATCCCCCGCCGGCCCCCCAGCTGCCGCGGCGGCACTTGCAGCCTCACGGGAACCGGCGGCGAGAGGAGGAGGGGGTGGGGGGGAGAGAGAGAGAAACCCCTGGCCAGGGCCCCGTCCCAGCCCTCCCCGCCGCCTCCGGCACCCGGGCCCGCTCCCAGGGGCCGCGCAAGGCGGGGCGGGCGGCGGCGGCGGCGACGACCGCGGGGACCCGCCCGGGCGCGCCCCGCTCCGCTCCGCGCCGCCCCCGCAGGTACCGGCCCGGGCCCTCTGCTGCCGGGCACGGACTCCCCGGGCAGGGCGTCACCCATAGCGCCCGGGAGGTGCGGGGAAAAAATCGGATGCCTCTTCGTGAACCTGTGTGCAGCCGCCGGGCCAGGCTGCGGTGCGCGGCACGGGGGTACGGCCGCGCTGCGAGCGCTGCTGCCTGGCGCTTGCGGTTCCCCTGGGCAGCGGCACTCGGCAGGTTGGCACCCGAGGTCTTAACCCTGCAGCGGGACACTGCTGTCGGGGGAAAACCAAAAAACAACAACAAAAAAGCATTGCTCTGCTCAGTTTTCTTTTCAAGGCTGGGGTCTTCTTCCAGTGTGCAGCGAAAAATTGTGGCCGCCTGTTTTACGCTGTCCCCTGGTACCCGAACCCCGTGCACTAAAGATACCAGACCTGTATCTGCTGAAGCAGGAAACCCTCAGCTCCCTCTGTACAGTTAAACCATTTTGTGGTTGTGCGGATACACACAGCTCCGGGTTTGCTACACTCACCGGTTTATTTGGATCTTAAGAATTGAAATGCAGAGAACTAAATGTTTTCATCATTAATTGCTAGCGCGTACATTATTATGCCGCTTTTCACAACAGAAGACCTGTCAGCATTGGTTGAGAGCAACACTGTCTTTTGGGATCATTACACAGTTTATATCGGAAATCTTTTAACCTCATAAAATGCTTTTTTAAGGAAAAGTAGCATGTAGCCCTGTACCCAGATTCTGGTGCCATTCTGCAGCCCAGCACTAGTGGTCTGGACCTGTCCTCAGAGTCCAGTTTTCATTTTCCCAAATACTAACAGCAAAAATACTGTTAGAGTTGCAGCATACTGGTGAAAGTGGCACTTAGAATATATTAAAAGTGTATTGTATTTTTCACCCTGAAGACATGAGAGAGACCTTTACTTCTGAAGGAGATCCGTCAGGCCTAACTTCAGGAAATGACTAGTCCGTGTGCTAGCAGAATTACTGACCAATTTAAAGTCACCGAGGTCCTCAAATAGTGTTTCATGTATTAGGATGAAGTTCATTTTGAGAAATAATTATATTTATTTGCCCACTTCTACTGCAGGATACTAACTTTTTAAGAAATAGATCGTCATCCTTATGATAGTTTTTACAGAATAATTGCATAATCATACTGAAATGACTGCAAATACTTTCCAGATTAAAACAAAACAAAACAAAACCAAAACAAAACCAAAACACAAAACCAAAAACCCAAACTACTCAGTGCAAAGGTGAATGGATAGCTTCCTTAATTCTTAATTGCGCTTAATGGGAGATGGTTCCAGATAAAAGAACCAGAAATTCAGAGAATCCTCCATTAAGGTTAAACTAAATGCACATTTAGGGACCCAAGCAAACCTAACACTTCCCTGCAGCAGTCAGAAGTGTTCATGTTTCAAATCCCAAACCAAAATAAACTCTTGTTTGAAGAAACAGTAGAGATTTCTTTGTACACCAAGTATTTGGAGTCAGGTTTTTCAGGACTACGCTGTAGCATGGCAACAAAATGAAAAACTTTTAAAAGGCTATTCTCTGGTTGTCAAGAAATTGGAGAAGAGGAAGTCAGTTATTTTAAGTAATCACCTAGCTATAGTTACGAGGCAGAGACAGAAAAGATGGAAGAAAACAAAACCTTTAAAATGGGAAATGATCCGGGTCAGATGTCAGATTGTGGTACCTTTCCAAACTTCTTGCACAAAATCTGCAAGTCAGATGTTGCTGTATTCATTGCAGCTCTACCCCCCTTAGCCAACAGTGGAATTTATGCCGTAGGTTTGGTGTGGTCCAGTATTTGAGGCATGGTCATATCAAATAGGAAACAATGTAACAGAACATTTTTTTTTTGGTTTCTCTTAGTATTGTAGTTCCCCGTTACATGTCGTTTCATCACTTAGTGATTGGATTGCTTCTTTCATCATGATAGTAGCAGGAGAGCAAAAATCCTTTCCATGGATAAAAATGGGAGAAAGTTGCATCCCTTCAGGGCCCTTGTACATAACCCTGAGCAATGCGGCAGACATTCTTCCTCTCTCTCAGCTCTGGAGTTCAAGCAGACCATACCAGAATGCACTTTGTCAGGGCACCCTCAAATCCCAATGTCTGGAGAGCTCAGCCAGGATATAGGAGGCTCAGCTCCTCCTGTGTCTATGCAGATTTGAACCCATGTCTCACTTAGCAAGTAGCCACAGAGCATTACAGAGGAAGAATTAGCCATGCTGTCCTTTTGAAACCCGTGCTATCCTTCATTTTGTTTCACATGGCCTCATTTTATTTTGAATTAGGTGGGAAGAAAGAGTGAGTTCCTTACACCAGGGAAACACTAACGTTCTGAGTCCTGTGCTAATGACAGTTGATTGCGTTTTTCACTCTGTCACCCTCTTTGCAGATGAAGCTACCATTTTTAGTAGAGACTTTGGGTCCAACCCAGCTTCAGTAGTGACTTGATTTGGGAGCTAGTCCTTATATCCCAGCTCCCCTCTGCCTTTGCCGTATGCAACATATGCTTAAAATACAGCATAAAAATAACAGGTAAAAGCATATGCAACATATGCTTAAAATATGGCATAAAAATAACAAGTAAAAGCCAAATATATTACTTTTATCATTTAATTCCCTATTTATTTTAATACTGGACAGCATTAATAGCTCAGTGATCCAGTGCCTGTGAAAGAAGCAAACCAACAAATACTGAGGATCTCTTCTACTTCAGAGGCACACGTGAGAGCAAAAAGGAAAGGAATACACAGAACTGCAGAGAACATGCAGCTGTTTGTTCCTTTAAAACTACAAGTCAAAATCACCTTTGATTATTTCCTGGAAATACAACAAGCAGTTAAACAAGGAGAAGCCAGGAAGGGCAGAGCTGGAACAGCAGACCTAAGGGTAAAGAAGTGCTGAAGCGCAAGAGACTCCTCTAGTTTCCAGGGTAGTGTAGTCACCCCTACTGCGCTGAGGCCTTCAGGGTTTGAGCTCAAAGGATCAAAGGCAGTATTGCCAAGCAAAGGTGTTGCAACAGGTCCCTTGTGATGGAGAGACACCTACGGTGTCAGTGGGGAGATTCTTCAGGGAGCAGCAAGGGGTGTCTCACAGAACAAGGAGAGAGTTCAGAAGGACAGAAGGACCCTCAGAACCAGCTACTTTCCTCTTGCAAGGGTTTTGTTTGATTGCAGGGTTGGTAGGTTTCCAACTGTATATCATCAGATGCCCAGGCATCTTAGTAACTCAGAGACAAAAGCAGGTTGGGAGAGAGGTGAGCAACTGCTGGGAAGGACTCCTGGAGAAGGCCATTGTTTGGAGTGGCATCTGTAGTCAGCTGGACCTACTGAGGTTTTATACATGTAACGCATCTTATTATGCACAATGCATGCAAACAGGGTCTCATGGACTGTTCTTAAAGGCACAGTTGGACAAGTTATGTTAGGCTGTGGATTCTTTTGATGATGCTTCTGATGATTCCTAGTCAGGAATAACAGCTCTGTTGGATGGCATTGCGCACCCACCTTATACTGGCTGTGTGGATGACTTTCTCCACTCCAAGTTAATTTCCTAGTGAGTAGCCAGAGTAGGGAAAGTGCAGATGCTTTGAGGTGATGGAGTCTCACAAAGGCATGGGGAATGGTGAGGTCATCTGTTGATGTGAACAGGGCAGGTGTCAGTTATAAGGCAGAGTACTGAAGGTTCCTCCTTGTATGGAGGCATTTTCTTCACCCACTCCCGGTCCCCTCTAGGTATGAAGGACAAAACAACGCCACAGAAGCATTTTCCTGCAGAAACTCTGCAGAGGGACAACTTTGTCCATCATCTGGACAAAGATGTAGGTGACCTCCCAAAGAGAACTCTTCCAGCTCTGAAGTGCAGCAGTCAGGCAGCTCTCCAAAAGGGCTTGGAAAGCTGCCTGATTCACTTGGCCCTAGTCAGGAGGATGGATTGGTGCTAGGACAGGCTTGCTGCTCCTGCAAGTTAGCCTCTTCCAGCCTATCTGTGTCCCTTGTCCAGGGTGTGCATGTGGTTGGGGTCAGGAAGAAGGTGTAAAGTTTAGATGGCAAGATGCAAAGTGAGATGGGATAACTGGAAAGTCTTCTGTTAATTCTGACAAAGCTTTCTGAGGATGGAGCTGGTGCTTGCCAGAGGTACGCTTAATACAAGGGGTGTGGATGCAAGTGGCTTGGGCCAGTTGCCTGGGAAGCTGAAGCCCAGATTTGCACCAGGTTACTGACGGCTGACTCTTGTTTCCAAGGCCTGATGTGCTGAAGAGAATTATACTGATAAAGCCTAAATCAGGCTCTCCGTTTTTTTTGTACTGTTACATAAGTTCAGGGAAGTGACCAGGAGAATGACTATGTCTGCCTCAACTTCTTAAACTACTTTTATTGCTAATAAAAGAAATTAGACTGGTAGTTTGAAGACTGACAACCCAGAAGGCTGAGAACTTCTTTTCATTGGACAAGCTGAGCACCACAGGAAGGCATATCCCTGGCTCCATCTACCCCAGAATGTTCCTCATCTTTGGCTTGTATAGGAGAAAAGGCTTTATTCAAGCCTTCCTCTCTGCTGAGACTGAATGATGAGTACTCAGAAGAAACATATGTAAGCTGAGTTTTGACTGGTATTCAGAGAAAATTTGAGCTGTTAGGCTGTGAACGAAATGCTAGAGAGGGGCTGGGGCTATTACAGGGGCGTGAAGCTGACATACTTTGGCCGTGTAGATGTGGCTCTATCACTGTCTAGTGGCTGTCCCATGGAACACAAGTCCCTTTGCTGCAGCTAGACTTTATGGATACACCACGTGCTCAAATAATGAGTTCTACATTTTTCAAGCCAAAAATTCTTCTCCTGCTGGGGACCATGAAGTCTGTGTATCTGCAACACATGGATCCCTTACAGAGGAGCAGATTTGCTCTTGGAGGGCAGTTGATGTTGTTTTGGTCAGTGCAGGAATGAAGAAAGGAATCAGCTTTCAGTGACTAAATGCTGAAAGGACTAGACTGGTATTACACTACCCAAAATGAAATCTACTGGTCCAGCTAGGAGTGAAACATAAACCAGGCAAAACCTGAATTAAAGGCTGCTAGAGAGAGACAGCACCCAGTGTGCATTGGATATAACCAGCAGCCCTGTGGACTGAGGACAATCCAACAACAACCCCAGCCCAGCTCCACAAATGTTATTGAACAAGTCTCATGAAGGTGTGTCCTATGTGAATTAGCCTTAAACAAAGAGGACTAAAAATCTCAAGCCTGTTCCTTCTTCCTCCCTGCTGTCTTGGATTAAAAAGTTGAAAAGTCATGATTAAATTGGCTGAACTTGTTATTTAATATGTTTTATTTAGTTTGTATCTATGATTTTTTTAAATATTTATCATATTGCTAAAGAATGGTGACTGTTTTCATAGAAACTGGAGATGGAAGAGACCCGGTAAGTTCACATCCAGTCCATCCCCCCTGCTGCCGTTGCAGAATTGTTCTGCATGTACATTTTCCAGGACCACCTCCAAACTAATTTTGAAATATTCTACTTTCTTGGTGAGGGTCTGTGTTCCTTGTGTACAGGTCTGGAAATAGCTGGTCATGTCCATTCTCACCTTTTCTTTACTCCTTTCCCTCTTAATCTTCTTTGTCCTCGTATTCCTTTTTCAGGCATAGGCACTAATTTGGTTATCCTTTAGAGTTTCTTTTCCCTCCTTAGCTTTTTTAAAAGGATCTGTGCAGCTGGGCAGGGCTACTCTGGCAGATACAAGCAGCCTAAGCAATATCACTTGAGCAGTTATTTGTTGAGCAACCCTGGAATATCCTGCCCTGGGGAGTATGAAAAACCAAAACAAAAGCTCCAAGGTATTTGCTGAGTATCAAAGCAGAAGCACACAGAGAACATTGCCCTTCTATTAATCACAGCCAAGCACACTCTTCTTAAAATCCTATTTTGCTATAACTTTTCAGCAATGAATTTTCAGTTTAAAATGTTATTTATAGCTATTGTAGCTCCTTTGCGTAGTATTTAGTCCTTGCATTTGTTTGATCTATAGGTCACATTTGGCCTACTTGAGGCAGCTTAGTGAGCTGGCTATTTTCCCTCATGACAGAGTCATCTTGTGCTTCAGGAGCTAGCCATGGATAAAACAACAGTTCGTGTCCACATTTTATGATTGCAAAGAAAACTTTCCAGATGTGAGCCAGTCAAAATGGATGTAGTGATATCTGCACCAGAAGGCTGCCAGCTTCAAACAATAATTCTGAGAGATTGGATTTGCTTTCCACATATCAGCTCCAGAGCCTGTTAACAACTATTAAAAAAGCTGTGGTGAACAGTATCTCTCTTTGCTCACAGATGAAAAGAGACAATTAGTGTGAAAAAACAGGCCACTGAGGATGCAGCTTTTCAGTGTTAGCACAATAACTGAACTGAAGGCAAAATTTACTAGGGTCTGGCTGTCTGCTTTTTCTAGTCAGGCTCCTCCTATATTCTCTGATCTTCTTTCCTCAGTCAGGTTCATTGTTGTGTTCCTCCCCGCTCCCCCCTTCTGATATCAGTTATCTTAGTTCTCTCACTGTCTTCCCATATTTTCACACCTTTATTTCTTCTCTGTATTTCTGAAGTTTGGTTCAGAAGTTTGGTTCAGGAGAGCTACAGAAAAACCTTGTGCACACTGCCCTGTCATTTTCCCTCAGACTGAAGCACAGAAGCAGCGCATCTGCCTGAGGCAGTAGTGATTATTAAGTCTGCAGGTCCATAAATGTTACTCTCTTTGTGTTAGTCTGCAGTTAGTGTAAGCGAAGTGTTGGGATGAAGGACCATCAAATCTGACCAAAAAGGAGGCTTCCAAATGTCCCTTCAGCACTGACAACCTAAGCAAAAGTTTTACCATAGGATTAAAAAGAAACACAGAACTACATTGAAATCGGAAGACTTTGAAGTTACAACTGGATAGCTTAAGAATATTTCCTCACATTACACACACACACCCACACACACCCATTTAGAAGTGCTTTTGGATGACCTGTATGTATGTATTCAAAAATTTCAAGGTCAAAACTGAACCTTAAGTGTTCATTTACTCTTGGGAAGCCTCTTGATCTTCCCTCATGTTTCCCACAGCCCCTTAGCTCCTGTCCTTTCTGATCTCCTGCTGCAATTCTATTAAGAGATCATGTCACAGAAGTGCTGCATTTTAGCCAGATTTCTTGTCATATGCACATATGCTTGCTTTTCCGGGTTCTTCTCTCAGCTCCTTTCTCTTGTCATATCTATTCCACTTCTGAGTTGCACATATGATCTGTCCCAAAGTTGTAGCACATCTAGAGAATTTACACTTCGAATGATAAGCAGCCTTCTAGGAACAGAGTGATCTTAATTAGCTCACACACTAAAAATAATTTTAAAATGTGATTTATTTAAAGAGTCAATTCTGTTTCATGCAGTTGCAGGCATGAGCAGATATTGACAGATTTACTGGGTGTGGTGTGGGTTTTGTGTTTGGTTTTGGTCAGTTCAGGTATTATCTGTCTGGACAAACATTAAGTGAGAGATGAATCTTAGATTCAGCTGCTGTCACGGTTAATTATTCATGATGATGAAGGTTAATAGCTACTTTTCCCTACAGCCTTTGTAAGTGAAAGCTTTTACTGTAGTAAAGGCTAAATGCTAATGCACTCTTCCATTTAAATCACAGCGATCTGCCTTTCTACAAATTACTTGCTGTCTCCTGTTGTTCTTTAATAACAATAGATGAAGAATTGCCAGTGCCAAGCAGTGATCTGCAATGCAGATCCTTTAGGATACTTACTATTATAACACTTAACAGAAAGTGAGTGAAAATATAAGGCCCCATCAAAAGATCTGAACAGCCCCCTGGAGGTGTCTGTCTCTGCAGAGTACAAAGGCAGCATGGGGCAATTTTGCTCTTAACCAAGATATTTCAGTCAGGTCCTTAAAATTTGGATGAAAAAAAAATCTTAAAAACAGGATGAGTGTAGTTTCTTTTTAGAATCTTTTTAGATTCACACAAAATGCCATCAGTCTTACCTCAGCACTTCTACTCATTCTTGGGCCCCTCAGTACAAGAAGGACATTGAGTTGCTGCGTCCAGAGAAGGGCAACAAAGCTGGTGAAGGGTCTGGAGAACAAGAAGCAGCTGAGGGAACTGGGGTTGTTTAGTCTGGAGAAGAGGAGGCTGAAGGGAGACCTTATTGCTCTCTACAACTACCTGAAAGGAGGTTGTAGTGAGGTCTCTCCTCCCAGGTAACTAGTGATAGAGGAAATGGCCTCAAGTTGCATCAGGGGAGGTTTAGATTGGATATTAGGAAAAATGTCTTTACTGCAAGAGTGGTCTGGCATTGGAACAGGCTGCTCAGAGAGGTGGTGGAGTCACCATCCCTGGAGGTGTTCAAAAAATGTGTGGATGTGGCACTTTGGCACATGGTGTAGGAGGCATGGTGGTGTTGGGTTGACGGTTGGACTTGATGATCTTAGAGGTCTTTTCCAACCTTAATGATTCTATGATTCATAACAATCTAATCTCTTCAGCTGCTGTTGGGTTATTTGTGATGAGAAATCCACACATATTGACACTTGTGCATGTATTCACTATGGCTTAGTCCTCAACATCTATGAAAGCAGTTGGACATCTCAATGGACGTGTAGATGAGCACCAGGTTCACCTGAACAATGCTGCACAGAAAAGTGTTGATTTATAAACTGGAGATCTTCTGCCTCTGATTTGCACTGCTGTGGCAACAGATAGAATGGCGTATCAAGTGCAAGTGTTCTCACTTTAAGACAGATGGTCTTAAAACTGAAGATGAGCAAGAAAAAGGATGTTAGAATTATTAAAGATTTGGAAAAAATAACTCAGTGAAAATTTGAAAGACACAGATGTGTTTAGTTTATGAAAAGGAAGGTGAAGGTGTGAGTTTATCACAGCCATCAAGTATCAATGTGGCAGGCAGGGCGAAGCGGTAATAGGAGCTCTTCAGTTTCAAAGCCAAAGATAGTTTTACGGCAGTAAAGCAAAAAGTAGATAACTGTTTCGTGTTCCAAGCTAGACAAAAAGAGATGAGTAAGCCCATAGCTCCTCAGAAATGGACAAACAACCATTTGCTTGTGTTTACACCCAGACACCTAGCAGGGCAAGAGGCATTTATTTGAATTTGAATTTAAGCAAATTCAAACTTGAAATCAAGTAGATTTTGTAATATTGCTGACAAATAGCTGTCATCAATTACCAACAATTTCTGGTACAATCTACTGCAATGGAAATCTTTTCCATTCAAAACTGTCTTTTTTAATAGTCAGGACATTAATTCCAAATCCAACAGTCTCTGTTACAGAAGAGGTCAGACTACATGTTCACAATGCTTTCTCCTGTCTTTATAACATCCCAGCCTCTGAATTTATGCCTTTATTACAGTATTGTTTGATCACCAGTCTTAATGAAGCTCTCATTAACCACCTCTGCTTTCCTGTGAAATGGTCACACATACTGTACAGCCATTACTGAATAAATCTAGTCATTAAAGAAAGGAAATTAATCTCCTCTTGTCTTCTGTGTCACAACTGCTAATGGGATGATATATCTACAATGTACATCAGAAAGTACATTCTTGTTTCCTTTTAAAAACATAAAAAGTAATTCTAAATGTTGCTATTGTATTACACCTACTTTTTGTCTTATACTTTTTTCACACTTATGCCTTAGAACATACTTCTTGTGCAGAGTGAGTCTTCAGGCTTTAATAGACAATGAGAATTTTCTGGGTGGCTTTTAAATGCTCAGTTATCAGTCAATATTGACATCATGTTTGTAGGGCAAGGGAAGACGAGATGTTATGTTTAGCTGTATATCCTACTACGTTCTTTTTCTATATCAGTCTTAATAGTTTCTATGACAAAATGTTTCAATTAAGGAAGTATTTTGCTTCTTGGAAAGTTCTTTGCTCTGAAGACACTTCGTTAAGTAATGCCTCTCCTATGCAAATAGGAATCAGCTTACTTGAATTAATATCCATATTCAGTATTGCAGAAATTAGTTTCAGATAGTTACAAGAATGAGTAACTTTGCAAACAAACAGGGAGTGATTTATTACGTAGGCCTTTAGTACTGAGTATTTGAAAATAATTTCTCCACCCTACCAGCTGTGACTTGGTCTAATTGTCTATAACAAATCTTGGTACGATCTTGTTTACCTCATTATCTGGCAGTGAATGGCCAGTTTAACTAACCAGATAATTCCATGGCTACATCCACTCTTCTGCCTGGTAGCTGATTCAACAAGTAGGTCACTACTGAAATAAAACAAATGGACCTGTTACCATGACACTGATAGTTCTAGATTTTTAGCAGAAAGGAAGGGCCTAACAAGATACACAGGTGAATATTGTATAGCACCTGTCTGTGTCTGAAGTTATGGCTCGAAGAAAATCCTCCTAGCAGTGCCACAAGGTTAAGAAATTCCTACTTGCCTCCCTTGGCCCCAAACAATCATTTGCCCCTCTTTGTTGTGTGTGGTTGACTGTGGAGATGGGCAGGAAATTGGGGAATCGATCTGATTAAAGAATCAAAATTAAAAATACATGTTTTTCATTTCGTCCTGTTCCCTGTACAGCCCCACAATCATTGGTATCATCACAACTAAGGAGGCTAGATGGGAACGGAAAGGGGACCTGCCTGAAGCAGGAGAAATAGCTATAAAAAGTGGCCCAAAAGAATGCCTTCATTCCTTGAAGGTTCCTGAAACTATTCTGAGAAATAACTCAGAAAACATTAATTAGTCTGAGGATGATTCTTCCAAACGGCTAGCCCTTGCTTAGGGGTTCTCAAAATGCTTTTGTAAACTGAAGTCACTCCTCAGGTTGAAAGGCCCCTACTCTTGGTATAATCAAGTTTCAGTCAGACATTAATTCAAGTTTTTGCCTTTCAATGCTCACCTCAGATTCCTAGGAATTTGCGGAAGGATTGATATAAGTACAATTAGAATCTAGTTACTCAACTCATTGCACATTTTCAACTCTGAAACTACAGGAAGCACTTTAAACATAACTTATTTGTTATAACAAAGGTTCAACAATCAGTATCATCACTTCACAGTTTTCTAATCTAGGATGACAGAATGACAGTACTCAGAGATGATACCTCACATAGTATTCCAGAGTCTTAATATTAGTTTTCTACCTTTTTCTTTATGTTTATAATTCCAGAGTCCTCCACCAGTAGTCGTCATACTTACTGCTTTCACCATTTGCCTTCTCTTTTAGTCATTACACTTGCTTTGTATTGTTTGCTTTTCTATGTAGCACTTGCCACCCCCAGAAAGTATTGTAGCTATTAATTTTTTAACTTTCCCAGAATCCAATTTATTTTGCTTGGAGTTTGAAATAAAATAATCATCCATCATCTTGTAAGGCAGAAGGCAACATTTGCCACTGTAGCTTGGTGTTAGTAACATTTTTCAAACTTATTTTTCTGCTGCCGGTTTGTTTTGAGTCATGGCAAAAGTGTTGTTGTTTTGCAGTGATTGGACTTTTATAATTTTTTTTTGGTGGTTGCTAATGTTGTTTATTTTGTTCTTTGTTTTTTAGAAGTACTTGTGTAGTAAAAGAGGACTTAGACTGATTACAACTGGTTGCAATTCAGTTACCAGCTGTTTGCCTTTCTGCTTCTTGGTAAATTCAGTAGACTTGGAGATGCCATGGGAAGACTAAAACCCTGACATGTCCATATCTGGAACACTGTCCTCAGCTCTGGTCCTTCCCACTGAAAACAGGATATACTAGAACCAGAAGAGTCACAAGTTAAAGGAGTAAGAATAATCAGTGGATAGGAATGGCTTATGTACAGGGAGACACTACGTAGGCTGTTCAGTCTGGAGATGAGTCAGCTAAGGTTTGTTATGACAGAGGTCTGCAAAATCATGAATGATCTGGAAAAGGCAAAAAAAGGAATTTGCCATTTCTCATAATACAGAAAGTGGACTGGGAGGCAAGTGAAGTGGTATTGAGAAGTGTTGAACAAACAAAAGGATGGATTATATTTTCCACATAGATTGTGGAGTTCAGTGACAAGGGCCAAAAGTATGAATGGGTTCAAAATGGGATTTGACAGTCTCCTGAAACAAAGTTCCACCAGGACTGTTCTGGCTTGTGGGGAGGACTTGAACTGGTGGATTTCTAGAACCTGGGAGAGAACTGAACCACATTTGGGCCATTGTTATACTCCTTCCCTCAGCATTTGGCACTGGCCTACAGAGGGGCTATGCTACCTTCTTAAGTGGACCTTTACTACAGCTGAGGATGGCTGTTCTTATGTGCCTTATGTAAGGTTGGGACTAGGGAGGGAGAAAGAGATGGAGAGGAGTGTTGAATGCATTGAGATATGAGATCAAGTTGTGAGTGAGGAAGTGCTGGGGTATGTGATTGTGAGTTGATTGCTAGACAGGAAAGGCAGATATGAGGAGAGCAGGCAAAAAAATCTGCTGTTTCCTCTCCTTGTCCTGTACTTTCAAGTGACTCAATTCACAGTTTTCAGTGTGAGGCTGCTGCTTGGTCTCCTATCTTTCTCATGTTTTCATTCTCTTTGTGACCAGTCTCCTTTTTTTTTTTTTAGATCTTTCAACACGATCACCATACAGATGCACATATAAGGTGTTTGTGGCCATCTCTGTTCCTACCCCTGCCCTTTCATAGCCCCACAACATTCCCTAAATCAAATATTAGAGGCAAGATATCAGTTCAAAAATATCTGCCCAGAAGTAAACCTTCCACATTCCATACCATCTCCTTTGTCACCCTATGAAAATTTAATTTCTTCTGCAGGCTGCTGCTGTTCTCTTCTAGACATCATATTTCTTATTCCAGGCCAGCTACTTTAATTTTGCTAATGGCTTCCCCTTATTGTGTACCCAATGTATAAACAAAGGTCTTTTTGCAGAAAACAAAGTCAAGTTATCATCTTTGATCAGATTGTTTGGATCAGGTTCAGCTGACAACTACAGAGTTGTTTTTCCACCCCTATGCATTTTCAACATGCTGCAAATCCCTTATGCTTGAGGGATTTCTTGTTTGTTTGCTTGGGTTTCTTCAGAGGTTAACTTCTCCAAAGAACAGTGTGGAAAAGAGAGGAATGCAGCAAATTTCCCAGATCTCAAGGAGCAAACAATGTGTGTTGCTGGCAGAATATGATTGCTAAGAAACATCTTGGATGCCATCAAGCTAAAAGCATAAGGGCTGTGAAGTCAAAGAGTGCATCTACAGGAAAAAGGTGAAGCTGAAGCTGTCAGGCCTTTGAGCATATGGTGCACAGGTGAAATAGATCTTCAAGATCAAAGGTTAAAAGTTATTTTTTAACTCATGTAAACAGTTCTTTTGTGCTTCCACAGTGCCTTTTGTCTAGGGATGCTAAAGTGTTTTTGTAGCTTGGGGGACCATTAGCTTATCTAACAATCAGGGACACTAATGTGCAGAGAGTTGAGGTGCAAAGTAAAGTCACACGATCAGAAAGTAAGGGCTGGCAACAGTAGAGACTGTTCCTTTCTCTGTGGACTTTGTTCTTACAGCATCAAGGATTTACTTTTTAAAAGGGCCAAATACTTTGTTAGTAGAGTAATTATTAACTGACTAACCCTTCCTATAGCCAAAAAGACCACCAAAATGTGACTTTGTAATGAAATACCTGTGATTTACCAAAGGGGAGACTGATGCCTACCCAGGCAAGGAAGTATTATTATTCCCATTTTAGAGGTGAGATAGTCAACACTCAGTCTTGTATTCTAATGAATGAACGACATTTGCAACAAGTTTTATGCATGTATACCTCTACTCTGTCCCCCTTTGTAAGAGGGCACATATGGAAGCACACGCAGTTAGTCAATGCAGCAACGCTGTTTAAATCTTAGCCTTACTGCAGGCTGTGATTGACTCCCAGAGGCCGAAGTATCAGATCTCCACCTGGGACCCTGTACATCGCAGTACTGATGCAGTCAGTATAAAAGAAGTTATTTACTGGATACAGAGCTTGACAACAGCAATGCCAGGCATGTTTTGTCCAATCTATTAAACATCCATGCTCAAAGTTAAAATTCAATTTATGCTTCAATTTTATGCTCTTCACTTGCCCTCATTAGCCAGGAGTGAACCTAGAAATAGCACAGTCTGTACAGATAGATCAGGTTGTTCTTGCAGTATTTCAGCCCCTGGAACTGAAATATGAAGTGGTTGATTCTTTGATCTAGAAAGTCTGAATAACACCTAGAGTACCAAAGTGATCTACAGGAAAGGGCATGATGGAATGTATTCATTTTGCCAATGTCTGTGATTTTAAATGAACCACACTAAACACAAGCAGATGTTTGGAAAATAGGCAAAGTTGTTGGCAAAGGCCCTAATAAGAACCACTTTAGAAGACTGTCTGATTTGCAATATCTGGATAGGCATCAGTGATGTGAAAAAAATACAGAAATTTTACAGAGGAGTCTCACGCAGTCTTTTGTTTCTGTGAAGGTCTGATTTTGAAGTGGAAGAAAGACCCTAAGCTTGTAAAACACAGTGAATGGAAATTCTGTGGGAAATAATCTGTGAGGAAAAAAATGATAGGGAGATTTAAAATATTGTTACGCTGGTTTTGAAACCCACTTTTTCCATTTGAGCTTCTGAATATTTTAAATCTTTTAAAACATAAATATTGGAAACAAAAAGTTTTTCCAGTTGAAAAAGAAGGCTTCAGTTTGAAAACATTAAATTCAGATATCATAACCACATAATTTTTTTTGCAGATGTCTACTGAGTCAATTTATACAAAGCTGCTCTTTCTCCCTAGCAGGGCTGGTTTCAAAGAATTAGCTTTTCCTAATGGACAATGTTACTTCAGAAAATCCATTACAGGTTTTAAGAAGGACTGTGTTTAAAAGCAATGCAAAATTCCTCACATGGGGGCTTGGGAGCACATGCTGCTTGTCAGTAACAAACATATCATCACCTGGTGGTAACTAGCTTTTTATCAAGAGCTCTCAAAAGGTACAGGTCAGCAAGACCAGCACAGGAAAAAGGTGCTGATGTAGGCATCCTGAGTAGGAGGCCTGACAATGTAAGATGAGGAGATGATAACATGAAGGGTTTTTTTTGACAGGGTCTGGAATTACTGGAGGTATCAATTAGCTGCACAGATATGCACGCAGGGAAGCATGTTCCCAGTGGCTGCAAATGAGACAAGAAATTATTTACAAGGCAACCTGTCTATTTCTATATTGTCCCCAGCATGGTAAAGTTCAAAAGTTCCTGATCAGGTTAGTAAACTGGTCCCTACTGCCTACTGACAGTTTCCTGGCACTTCCCACTAGCCATACCTGCGCCGTACTGCTGATGCAATGCATTTCCTTAGGTGTCTCAGAAGTGAGCAACTACAGAAGGATTACTATGGAAACTCTATTAACACTGCTGTGTACTGACTGCACACATACAATGGTCTAGGATCCAGGAGCCACGGAAATGGCAACGTCTGGCTTAAGAGATGCAGTTATTAATAAAGGATTAAGTATACTTGTTTGGATGGATGACAAGCAGGGATATTTGCTCTAGATAGTACACAAGCATGTTCTGACAATAATATAGGATACTTAATCCAATAAACCAATACTTTCTTTAATCCACATTTGCCAAAGTGCTGCTTTCAAGCCTTTGACTTGACTTGTTTCCTCCGTTGTGCTCTTTTTCCCTTGCAGATCAAAGTCTGCCCAGGTTCTAAACCTGCTTGTTATTCATTTGCCATTCAGAAACATCTACATCCTTTTTTAACCTGGTTCAAGCAAAGCCCAGAATGTGGGTTTCCTGTTGGAAAAGTGGTCTGCAGTGACTGATACCAGTTGTTGATCAGTTGGCACAACAAGGAAGAATGTCCTTGTGGATCAGACAGTGGAGTGAGTCTCAGGAGATCAGGTTCTGTACCTTGCTCTTTCAAAGCCTTCCTGTATGGCTTTAGCAAAATTGCTTAACTCCGTGCTTTAGTTCTCCTATAGCTAGTACAGCATGACAGTACTTGTCTACTTCCCTTGGGAGTTGCTTGCATATTATAGTGATGCTGACAAATCAAGCACCCAAATGACTAGATAGGTCCCATGCCATTTTCTGTATCTGCCCTGACATAAAACTCAGTGCTACAAAGACACCAGGACCTTCACAGATGCCTTCCCTTAAAGTTAATTTCCTAAGTGTTTCCTCTTCTTTGGAGTTGTTTAGCTCCGTTGTTTCAGTTTCAGGCTTTCCCTGTTGCTGAAAGGTTTAATTTCTGCCAGATTATGAATCAGATTGCAGCTAAAGACAACAACCATTTAAATTTTTTCCTATCTACTTTCAAATGCAGGAAATAAGCTCCTTGAAATTTTAAGCTAGTCAGACATCCTTCTAATTTCCTTCAAACTATTTGTCTGTAGGCATTGTTAAACAATTGCCATGGTCCATCTCAGATATTTCAGGAGTGAGCTGTTCTTATATAGCATGAATATGACACATACAGAATTAGGCATTCATGTGGCTCCCTCACTGAAAGTAACTTAATCTCTCAGGTGTGTTTTCTTACAGCTGAGACACCATTGCAGGGTCATTCTTGGGATGTGTTTCCATAGCAGAATCCCCTGGAAAAGCAGTAGGAGATAACTCTGGGCCAGATCTCAGTTCTCTCATGTTGGGGTTAGGCTACAGGAGAGGAGTTGTTAAGGGTCCACCACACCAGTGACTTGGTTTTTACTCTTGCCAGGGATATTGTAGAGGACCCTGTAATTCTTTTTTTCTAGGATTTAAAGGTGGCAGATTCCTCCTTTGGTCTGTGGATCAAGAAATTTTATTTAGTTTAGAAAAAATTCCCCCCCCCCAATGCATCATAATACTTTTTGCCTTATCATACATTGCACAAAGGTGTTTAATTATACAGTAGGCTGGACGACTAACAGGGAAACCAGATTTCTCTTTCATTGAAAGTAAGTTCTACCTAGCACTCTGCTGCAGAAGTTTCTGAACAGAATGGAACTTCAGGCAAACATCTTTACTCTTTCCCGTGCAAAGGAGCATGAAATTTCCACATCTCCAAATATGCAAATTCACACAGGTAAGTTCTCCTCCTGATGCTGGTCTATGTGTACTTCTCAGAAAGATAAGGGATGAGGCTGTGACGTTTCTACTAGTTCTCAGCATTGTTCATGCAGGATTGGTTCCAGGGACTGTTATATTTTCTGGTACAAAGTTTCAGAATTTTACCTCTTCTTACAGATCTTAAGATCAGTTAAGAGAGGCTTTATCACTCAGCTGCTTACTCACATCAGCCGCTTCCAGCTCTCAGAATGAGGAATAGAGTAAGCTTGTTCCTCTTTAGTAATAGACATTTTGTTAATCATTGGGAGAATACCACTGGACAAACATGTCAGAACAATCTGCATTCTCTACTGTGTGTAAAATCTAACTTGCTTTTCCCTGACACTACATTTCTACCAGCTATACTGGACTACTGGATTAAAATAAAAGCAATGGATCTTCTTACTGAATGCTGAGTATGCATTCAGTAGCAGTATTGTTGTAATATACTAAGGAATGGGTTTTTTCCCTGATTTTCTCTCACTGAGCTACTGTGAAGGTCCTAACGCACCAAAATCTAGATTTACATAACTAATGCTTAGAAATTTTTTCATCAGGAGCTACAGAGGATCTCAGGGTTTTTCCCTCTCAGAATCTTTGTGGAGAAATGACGTAAGCCTGTGGTGATCTGCTGTCTTCTTCATCATTTCGCATAAACACTGTTTTGGTTGTATTTACATCACCTGGAAGAGCTAGGAAGGCAAAGACCCATTTCAGTTGCCTGCCATCCAATATACTGTATTTGTTGACATACTTATTAGATGTTATTTAAGGAGTGCACTTGAATCAGGAAATTTACTTTTCTGAATGTTTTTCCTGCATATGTTTTTGAAGCTTCTTGTGCAATTTGGCTTTCAGGCAACATTTTCTTCTCATAATAGCAGGGCTAAGTCCATGGAGGGTCAAATGACTTTTGTTTCTGAGCCAGAGAGACCTAAGGGCTGGCAAGATCAGCACAGAGACTATTCTTTTACTTCAAATTGTTCAGACACGTACAGTGAAAGGTAGAAAAGAGATGCTCCTGCTACAATCAAGGTATCAGCTGCAACAGCTCAAGTGATATTGATGGCTTTCTTCCAGAATATTTTGTATTCTTGGAACATGCAGCGATGCTGCCAGGACTGGAAGGGTGGGGCATTCCCTATTCTTTTTTTTTCCCCCTGCACATGTAAGAGGGAGAAAGGGAAGCAAAAGGAGTGGCATTTTCAAGTACTTTTCAAATATTGCCAAGGCAAAAACTTCAGTTAGTATTGCTTGTAGAGCCAGAGTAGGAATGTACACAAAGTATCTCAGAGAAGATCAGTAACAGGTAAGTAACATTTTTATATGAAGCCAATAAATAATTATGATAATGTATCCAAGACTTTAAGTCCCACTTGCTCTCCAGTTTACCTTCTAAAATGCGCAGGGAAAGCAAAAGTTGGCTACTAAAAATCCATAATTACAGGAATACTTGCTTCATTCTGTCAGAGCCTTACGTCTCCTTTGCTTGCTGCCTTGGATAGTGCCATAAGGACATGATAACACTATCTTTCCTTAAGATGTCGGGGTCACCAGGGAATGTGGCAAAGGAGTGCTTCACAAAATGTCACTTTGACACCCCTACCCAGCTTCACACTTTTATCAGTACTACTCCACATTGCACAGTGGAAGTCATTATGCATGTATAATAAAAGTGATGCTGGAGCCTTCCCCTATGGGTGCCTAGTCAACCTACCTAAATGCTTGGAAATTGTCATAGAGGCACATAGGAGAATGGATTTTCATGTTTCAGATGGCTGATACTCTACTGTATGGACTGCTAGTGCAAACTGAAAGGACTTAGTACTACACTTCCTGTTTTTTCACAGTTCTACCACATGAAGACTCTTCAGAGGGCCTTTTCTTCTTGCTCTTAGCAGTATTACTTAATTACATTCTTTTAATATTGTTATTTATTTTTGAAATTGTACTTATTCACACCAATTAAAAATTCAGGAAATACAGCTGACGAAGAAGAGTATACACAATGGAGTTGTACTGTACTATGTAGCTTAAAAAACACTGTACATATATTGATATGTGTCTAATGACACATGTTAAATAGTGGAATCTATCTAACCAAAACTGTCAGTTTCCCAGTGTTTTTCTTTACATCAGTTGAAATCAGCCCATAAAGAAAATTCAGTGCAGAGAAGCCTTTAGGTACTAAAAAGAAAATTTTAAGAGTTTTTTCATTCCTCTTAAAAATGCTAAAAACATTTTGCAAAAATTGTCTTTAGAAGTTGGGCTGGCTGGGCAAATAATTAAAACTCAAAAGGATTATTTTAATATTTCATATGTTCTCATACTGATCCTTATTTTGTTTGGATTTTATAGTACTGACACTGTTGAAAATAATTGCTTTGACCAAATTTTTTCCTGTTTTTACAAACACTTTTTTTCATAATTTCCCTTTTAAGAGTAAATGTATACTTTAAATTATTAACATTTTCCCAGAGAGGAAAACTGCTTTCTGTCAACTGCAGTTCTCACCTGCAGGGTTTAAAAGTTTCATGAAAAAAGAACTTCTCCCCTTAGAGAGTCTCTGTCCCTATCTCTGATGTGTTATCATCCAGATTGTCAGCTGTCTGTATGAATTCCATTCTCCCTGTTGCATTCAGTTGTCTGAAAACCTTTTCACTTTCAAACACACCTTATAATTAATTCCCCCTCTTTTATAAACCTCAATTGTGTTGTAACATGGCTTCTTTTTTTCCCAGACTGCCTTACAGATCTGTTCATGTGAATAATTTTCCTTTTTTTCTTTGTCTTCTGAGTACCTTCTAGTTTCACATGAAAAGTTCCCAAAACATGAGCAGAACAAATTGCAAAGAATTTGTTGAGAGTGGGCTAGACTTGTGGGATTGGTCATGAGCCAGGCCTGAGAAGAGGAGAAAAAACCACAAGAAAACCACAATGCAACATTAAAAAGTGGCAGAGTGAATGCATGTATTCTCAATACCGCATCTCCAAAAGTGCTAGCTGCCACTGGGGAAAAGACAAATCTATCCCACCAGTACAGAGAAAGGCCTGGCAAGATGGTCTCTATCCATGTAACTCGTGATAGGAGAGCACCCTGGCAGCAAACAAGGCTGATGGTATCCAGGGCTGCACAGACAGCAGCGTGACCAGGTGAGGGGAGCAACGCTACCCCTTTTTACTCAGCACTCTTAAACCACGTCTAAATAGCGTGTCCAATTCTGGGCTCCCCAGCGCAAGAAAGATGTGAATAAATTGGGGCAAGTTCGGTGGGAGACCCCCAGGTGGTGATGGGCCTGGAGCACTTGCACTGTGAGGCTGTGGGGGGCTCGCTTTGTTTGGCCCAGAGAAGTGATACCGAATTGCATCTTTCCAACACCTATGAGGAGGCTGTTGAGAAGTTGGAGCCAAGCTGTCCACAGCAGTGCGTGGTGGGAGGATGAGAGATGACAGCCAGAAACTGAAAGAAGAGCACTTCAGGCTGGGTGTAAGGAAAAACTTTTTCTCTGTGAGGACAGTCAAGCAGTAGACCAAGTCTCCCCCCGAGCGAAGCTGTGCAGTTTCCATCCTTGGAGGTTTTCAAGACCTGACTGTAGGAAGCCCCGAGCACCTCAGTCCTGCCTCAGAGCCGACCCCTTTTGGAGCGGGGGGGGCACCGAGGACCTCCCGACGTCGCTTGGTCGTGAGGCGAGGGGAGCCGCCAGGGGGCAGGCGAGGCGCGCGCATGGCACCGCCGCCCAACGGCTGCCGGGGCGGAGCGGGGCGGCCGCCGGGGCGCGAGCGGCGAGGGCGGAAGAACATTGATGTGGCATCGAAAAGGTAGCGGGGTGTCAGTGCAGCCGGTGAGCACCGGCGTCCTTTCCCTGAGCAAAGGCCGTAGGTCGTAGCTCGGGTCACCTCTAGGCGCTCCCTGCTTCAGGGAGGCTTGATGGGCGGGAGGAAGCTTTTCGGGGAAGCAAAGGAGAAGAAAGAGGAAATAAAGAGCCAAGTCCGGTGGCCTGACTAGGGACCGTCATTGTAAGACATGACTACGTTTTTCCTGCGGGTGTTCGTGTTGGGTTTTAGAGGGGCTAGTCACAGTCAGCCTCCCGAAACTCCCCTGCAGATGAATGTCCAGGATGTGATAACCCTGAATCCGGTTTTCTGCTCAGTTTTTGCCAATGAGAAGAAGCGAAGGAGTTGTAAAAACTGTCATGAGAAGATAAGTGTGTGCTATGGTTCCTAACTCTGGTTTCTGGGAATCAAAGAGCTGCTCTGCATTACTTTAGGGGAAGCTGGATTTCGATGTATCAGTGTGTTATGCTGATAGAGCATTTAGGTATTTTGCTGGATAAAGCCTACTCTGCTCCTGTACTGCAGTTGTTTTTATACAGTTTCTGCTCTGGGTGTGTGCATAATATTGAAGGACTTAGCCACTGACCCAATTTAAAAAAGCCTTCCTAGTGCTTACAGTCTAACTGAATTTCTATAAAGGCATAGGTCTGCAATCTAGTTTTCACTCCTGAGCACTTCTAACCCACTCCTCTATGATTTAAAAGATGTTACGCAATACCTTTGCCTTTAAGTATATTGATTAGCTTTAAATGTGGTTGACTTAAAGCAGAAGAAGGAATTGGTTGTTACTGAGATGTTCATTATTTAAAATCATCTTTTCCAATATATCTGGACAAAGATGACTAGCCATATGATCTGTAGTTATCCATCACAGCATAATTCTGCCAGTTTCAGCAAATCCAATCTCACCAAACGCTATCTGAGACACTCTCCACACAGTAGTTAGAGAGTGGATCTTGTATCCCAGACATAGAAAGAAAATATCTGAAGAAGGAAGATCTCAGAGGTTCAGAGTCCTTCTCTCCTGGATGTCTGATCTGATAGGAAAAGCTTGATTTCTACTTCATTCACATGCTTTGTTGCCATAGGCAACTTGAGTAGTGGAAGCTGTGACCACTGATAATTCTGTCAAGAAGCTATCTAGTGATGAGGGAATATGCTACTGAGCATCTTTTCTTTCCTTGGGTTTGTCTTGGCTTTTCTTCCCACATCGAGTCTCTTGCTAGGTGTCATAATTTTTCTTCCTCTAATATATTTTTTTTTTAAATTGGTCCCTTTTTTTTCCACAGTACAAACCCTTATTATATGCTGGCTCTTTCAGATATGTTCCAGAAACCTGCTTGCTCTGCCTTTTTTAACTCAACTTCCTTGTCTCCTTTCCATGCAGCAGCATGTGCTGGGAGCTGACAAGCTGGAAAGCAGCTTTGCAGAAAAAGATCTGGGGGTCCTGGTGGACACCAAGCTGAACACTAGCTAGCAACATGTCCTTGTGGCAAAGAGGCTAATGGTATCCTGGGCTGCATTAGGAGTGTTGCTAGCAGGTTATGGGATGTGGTTCTTCCTCTCTACTCAGCACTGGTGAGGCCACACCTGTAGTACTGTCTCCAGTTCTGGGCTCCCCAGTACAAGAGTCACTCAGCAGGAAGGTTCTCTCACATCTTCCTTATCTAACTGGTCATTCTAAGTGTTGGAATGCCAGACAGA
Organism: Phalacrocorax aristotelis; assembly: GCF_949628215.1. NCBI lineage: Eukaryota > Metazoa > Chordata > Aves > Suliformes > Phalacrocoracidae > Phalacrocorax > Phalacrocorax aristotelis. Next base: position 132,105,697 of record NC_134276.1, on the reverse strand, counting down.
AGCATCAGGTCCTTTATCCATCCATTTTTTTAATCGTCTGCATAGGTTGAACTCCATAAACTTCACATTGTAAACTTGCATTCTAGAGCCTTAGTCACTTTTTATCGCTTCTTTTCTATTTCTGATATTTTAACATCTTTTTTGAAATATGACTTATGGATCTGGATACAGTAATGCATCTAATAGTGCAAGGTAAAGAAGTAATCTCTCCTCTGCTTCTCTGTCATAGTCCCATTCCCATACCCGCAGTGACTGCATTAGCCCTCTCAGCTGTGAAACAGACTGCAGTTCTGGCAAACTGAAAGCTGTATGGTGCGTCCTAAGACCCGTGAGAAAAGTCTCTCTCAGACTGTGGATTCTGTAATACTTGTAGGACAGAGGGAGGGAAAAGATGAGAAAGGGTGTAAGAAGAAGTTATTAAGGTGGTAGAGAGGTTCTGAGTTTTGAACATTCTGAAAACGGAGAAGTTTCTCTTGCTAACAGCAATAGAATTAGGCTAAGGAAAGCTTTAGGATATTATTCCGAAACAAACTAGTTATGCTTTTGATTTAACTTCTGTGTTTCAGAAGAGGGTGGGCAATATACATAGTTCACAGCTGTCCATGCATGTATGTAACTGCAATTTGAGCTGTTCTCACATCATCTTTCCATTTTTTTCCTATTTCTATGCCCTTCTGAAATAATAAGCGCTGCTTATTAGGAATGGGTGGCTAGGCATAATTTTAATGAGTTTGTGTATGCAGGTCTCAGCATCAAGCCCACACCACACAAGTGCAGGAAAACTTGATCTTGCATATCTGCCGTAAAATTCACAAGTATGTAAGGGGGCATGGCAAGTCAAGAACTGTGAGAATATTCGGGATTTCAGGACTTCTGTGCAGAAGCTGTCCTCGCTATTGGCAATGGCAGACAGCTGCCAGAACCTATTACTTTGTGGCATATGTGACGCAGGGGGTTGTGCCTAGGCTCTCTACTTGATGCATGTGCATTTCCTGTTGCAATCCAGCCTGGCGTGTCACTCTTCCTTACACTTCCTCAGCCCTCCTTCATTTCTTCTCCCCACTTTCTTTTCTTTCACCAGCTTTCCTGCCTAATTTTATTTTTTCTCTTGAGAACCTTCTGGTAGCCAGCCTGAGATCAGAAAACATCTTCTATAGACCCTTCCCTGCCCCACTATTATGGCCCTTCCAGTGCTGAAGATGGGAAAGTGAAGAGAGACCAGTTATTAATTTTGACAGCCCAGCATTTCATCCAGTGTAGATAAGTATTTAATACCCATTTTTTTTTTCTTTTTTCCTTCTGAGTTTGGAAAGGAGGGAGAAAGATAATTTGAAACCGAAACTTAGAGGTAGTACACACAAGAACTAGATTTCTTTAATAGAATTGCAATATTTCTGTTGTCAAATGTAACCTCCAGTAGCAAATAATTCACCTGAAGAGGAAAAAGCCCACTAAGGGACGTTTGCCATGAGATGGTTTGTTAATGGCAATCCCCTCAGAAGTGACCATGGAATATTCTGGAAATGCAACACTTCACTGTCGCCTTGTCTGTTAACCACAGGAAAGTATTGCTTGTTGCAGTAGTGCTGGCTGACATTAAGAAATCTGCAATAAAACTAACTGACTTTCCTCTTCACTAATGTCCTGGATGATGGGAGCAAGTGTACCCTTAGCAAGTTTAAAGATGATAAAAAACTGGGAAGGGTGGCACACCAGAGGGTTGTGCTGCCATCCAGAGGGATCTCAAGAGGCTGGAGAAATGGGTAGAGAGGAACCTCAGCACAGGGAAATTCAAAGTCCTGCACCTTGGGAGGAATAATCCCGTGCACCAGTAGAGGCTGGGGCAAACCATCAGAAAAACAGCTTTGCAGAAAGGGACGTGAATGGCCTGGTGGACAACTTGAAGATGAGGCAGCAGTGCGCCCTCGTGGCAAAGGCAGCCAACAATATCTGGGCTGCATCAGGGAAAGCATTGCCAGCAGGCTGAGAGGTGATCCGTCCCCTCTACTTAGCACTGGTGAGGCTCCACCTGGAGTCCTGTGTCCAGTTCTGGGCTCCCCAGTACAAGAGAGATATCAACATACTGGAGAGAGTCCAGTGAAGCACCACAAAGATGATTATGGGACCGGAGCATCCCGCATTCTGAGGAAAGGCTGAGTGAGCTGGCACTGTTCAGCCTGGAGAATAGAAGCCTCAGGGAGATCTCATCAATGTGAATAAATGCCTGGGGAGGATGCAAGAAAGACCGAGTCGGGCTCTTTTCAGTGTAGCACAATGACAGGCCCAGAGGCAATGGGCACAAACTGACACCCAGGAGGTTCCCTCTGAACATAAGGAAACTTTATTTTACTGTGAAGGGTGACTGAGCCCTGGAGCAGGTTGCCCAGAGAGATCATGGAGTTTTCCTCCTTGGAGGTATTCACAGGCTGTCTGGACATGGACCTGGGCACCTTGCTCCAGGTGACCCTGCTTGAGCAGGGGTGTTGAACTAGCCAATCTCCCTAGGTCCATTCCAACCTCAACTATTTTGTGATTCAGTGCTGGTTAATCAGTGAACCTGAAACAATCTGTCACAACAATCTTTCAAGTCTGATGACAGGATTTTACCTTAGGGCATTGGATACTAGGTTAACACACCGTTTCCATTTCTTTGTTAGCATTTTCTGAAATTTGTAATGTTACGTCTAAAAATAAAGGAATGGTGTTTTTAAGTTAAGCTGTTATATGCCATGGTATGTAGCGGATATATGCTCATTTGTTTGCTTGCTATGTTTATAGAGTCACTAAATGACTGAAAGCATGCTGTCAAAGAAAAAACTACAAAGTGGGTGAGAAGATAGCCTGGAAATCTGAATGTATTCATATGGAGAACAAAAGTGCTGGCACATCAGCTATGCTTTTCGTGTGCCTTGCTACTGTGCTCATTACATTTGCTAGCGCAGAGGATTAATGCATTTGCACAGACAGATACAAACTAAGATTTTTCCCTGGAGCCCATCTGCTTTTTGTCACCTTACCTGTCTTTAATTGCAGGAGGGAATTAGAGTTGATTTTAAGAGCAAGAAAAGAAAAAGTAGAGAACTTGATGAGGTAATAGAAGGAGGTTGGCAGCCTAAAGTAGAGGGATGGCAAGGCAGGAAAACAAAGAATTCACTGATTAGGAACGAATTAAGGATGGAAGGGAGCTGTGGAAAGATAAATCTAACCCACCATGTGACTACTTCTACTAGCTACAGCTGCTGATAGTGATAGTAGACAGTGGATTGGGGTGAAAAGCCCCCTCAGAGGTACTAAGACTTGTTGCAAAAACTGATTAATTTCCAAGGGCTAGGAATTTATTTTTTTTTGTGCTAAGTGAATGTGCTAGAGAAGAACTCTGGAGTCCTAGCATAGGATTTCCAGATACCTTACCCATTGTGGACAAACTAGTTGTTATTTTTTTCCTAGGGACAAACATGAAAAGTAGTAATGTTTTTTTTTCCCCAGTGCATAAAGCTGACCAGATAAACAGCACATAGGGATTTAGGGACTAGTAAGAGAGTTCTGAGACTGAGAGTTCAAGAGTGTGTGTGTACATGTGTGAATCTAGTCATGTGGAAGACAAAAGACCCACAAGGCTTGTTGTTTGGGTAGGAGCAAAGTAGGGTTTAGCTATTGTTCTGATGACCTCAATGTGGGTATTTGAGGTGGATGACTTGAGTAGAAAGGGAAAATGTTGAAAAAATTAACTGAATTACAGCATATGTTTAAGAAAAGCAAGAGACCACATAAATCTAGCTAATGTCTACCTGATTGAGTATACCTGATAGTTTAACCCGTGCTTTATTTAAGGAACCAAATGTTAATCAAGATTTAGAGAAGATTGTGACCCACCTGTGATGTATTTGACAACCTGCAGCATAGAATCAGAAGGCCAAATTTTCAGACTGGAATTTTGTATGTACACTTTGAGGTGTATAGGTCAATAAACCAAGGAGGTATGCATACCCAGAGTTGTGCACATAAATCCAGCTCCATGAATGAACACATGAAACCTTCAGTTGTGCCATTCTTGGTCACTGCAGCAATATTGTTTTTATTAATTTGCTTCCAAGAAATAATTCTGGGAGTGTTTCCTCCCTAAGAACACCAAATGTTGGTATTCCCCAATATACTGCTTTAATGGCAAGAGAATAAAACACCAACACAGAAAAAGACATGTATTTTAATAAGTCATTAAATAAGTTTGCTAGCAAATATAAACTTTTACATTAAAAATAAAACCTTTAACTTTTAATAACATTTGAATGATATTAATCTGACTGAAAATATTTGGAATGTTAGTGTAATAGCTTAATAAACTGACTCCAAAATGGTTTAGCTAACTCAAAAGGACACACACATTCTCTCATGTACTTGAAAATGGAGTAAAAATGGAGGTGGAATCTAGTGACTCACAACATAATTTAACAGAAAAGAATATTTGTACCCAGCAGTAATCATAGAGAATTTATGTCCCCAGACTGCAACTCTGAGCTGAAATTTGTCTTGAGATTGTGATGCTAATGTCCCTGCTCTTGCTAAAAATGTCAGACCTACAAACACAATCAAGACCTCAGAAGAACTTTGTCTTAATTCTGCTGCATTCTTCCTCCTGAAAGATGTCAATGCTGTTGAAGAATATAAAGTGCAGAGATTGTTCAATATTGAAGAACTGGCACATTTTGAGTGAAAAGGAGAAAATTTTCTGAAAGGTAAAACTAATTCTACAGCTGAGCATACCATAGCATATGGATTGCTCTATCTTCAAGGTTTGAAGCAAAATTAAGAAAGGGAGAACGCAGTCAACCAAACTGGAATGTGACCTACTTATATAATATTTTTTCATCATCTGCTTAGCTTAATTCTGTATATTTAGATTTATACACACAAGTGATACATCATGCTTTCATTTTCTATCCCTGCATCCACCTGAACAACTAGTATAGCATCCAGTCAGAATACAGAGGAACAAAATGGGAGGTAATAATTGTCTAGTCATATTAAGCTCAGATGGTAGTAAAAAAACACGTTAAGCCAACCAGAAATTATGTTTAAAGCAAGTCTTTCCTCCAGGTGATTTCTAGTTTCAGATACCTGATAGGGATTGCACAGCTTTTCTCAGAAGGTGGGCAAGTGCCCTGAAGTTCCTCTTTCTGCTGTGGAGCTTTACAAGTAAGTTACTGGTACAAAGCCACACTGGCTCTGCTGAAAGCATTTGTGGCTCACGATTAATAGCCTGTCTCTGGTCGCGTTTCCAGGGATGGTTATGATTCACAGATTGTGGACTAACTCTTTCAATTTCTGAGACATTCCCTTCTATAACCCTTGTAGCTCTGCTTTCTTCATTGACTCAGGATTTTACAATGTCACAGTGCGTACTGCAAGATACAGCAAAAAGACAGCCATGTAGACAGGCAAAGTATCACATTTACTACCATTCTGGAGCAAAAATAAAAGCAGAGAACACTGGACAGTGGATTTCAGCCATCAGACAAAAATGTTGCATGTTGTTCTGCAGGATATCTGGGGAGGATTCTTGTGCTGGCAGAGCATCTAAGAGTATGGGACCTCAGGCCTTGCTATGTGCAGAGGTGGTTCCCAGTCAGCAGTCTGGCTGATGGCCTCAGTTTCAAGCTGGAAAGCTTCTAGACTGCTAGACTGACACCTAAAATAGATTAATATGTGATTTACAGGAACATGAGAAATAAAAGTTGAAAAAGAGTTGATAGTAAATGTCCAGTTATCTTAGGATTCAGAAAAAGAATGAGGTGGGGCTCAAGACCCTTGGCTGTCTAAGGAAACAGGACTGACTGTGAGGAATGCGTTTCCCTGTTGCTACAAGGAATGATAGATTCTGATGTCAGCATCAGGATCCTTTCAGTGCAGAATACACCTTGGACCGCTGAGACCTAGTCTTGGAACAAACTAGAGAAATGCAATGCAAAGATTGAATTCTGTTCCTAATACAAGATGATTCTTCTAGTCCAGTGTTGTGCCCTGTGGTGGAACAATGCCTTGATCCTTCAGCTCTGTGTTGACGGAGATACTTGCACCTGACATCTCATCCCACCCCCAGCTCCACCTTTCTTATAAATGGTGATGGACAAGGAGGACTTATAGAGTTCAATGATTTTAGGAGCTAAATCTACCAAAAAAACCCCACTCAAACCCAGAAAAAAAGGATGAAACTGCAGGAAAAAGAGGTAAGCTGGTGCCATGGCAGTCTCACAGAGCACAAAGAAGAGGGAGAAGTGGATCCTAGGACAAGACAGAGGATAAATGTTTTGACTTGCTGCTGGATGGACGAAGTTTTTGCAGGAACTAAATTGTCCAAGGAAGTTTAGCTTAAGTCCAGCGTGAAACCTAACTTTCTGACAGTGGCCTGAATGTAGGTAAAGGGATGATTACAAAGAGCAAAGCCTGTGACTTGAGGGATGGTATAGCTTAATTGGAAGTAATAACTTACTCTGGTTGGTAGATGAGATATTTCTGTTCTTCTTCAATATCACCAAACCCAGAAGAAATGTGATCAGTACAATCACAGCTATAAGTGGGCCAAAGAAATTTATCTTCGCTTGCTCCATTTCTTCCCTCTGTATCTCTAAATAAGAAAACAGAGGAGATACACACAGCAAATATTTAATTTGGTGACAATTAGCTTAAATAATCTATCCCAAAGTTATGTGAATTAGAAGTTTAGGGAAAGGCCCTCAGCATCCTTTGCTTTTACGCTGCTTTAATAGAGTCAGTAAGTCACTATCCACATTGCTTTATTTCTATTTCCAATAACTAGCAAAACTCCCAGGTCTTAATGGCCACTTCAGCAACAGCAGGGCAAAGTACTCTTTCTGAAGTTTGGGTAACATGTGAGAGATCAGCAACTTAATTAATACAAGAGCCTACGAGGCAGCTATTGTGCTAATGCTACTCTGTGCTACTGTGCAAGTTTGAAGAGCCTGAGATATGTTACTACTTGGTGTCTGTTGGAAATGATGTTCAAAGCCTAATGAAATGCTGTAAGGGATATGAAAATAGTAGGGAATGCAAAGGAGTTTCCCCTTATTTCTGGTTATTGTGCTTTTGAGATTCTGGGTGCTAGGGTTAGCAACTGATAGAGCGTCAGTTACCGCCAAACAAAATTTTTGTTTATGTGGAGTTCTTAGCTTCTTACCCACCATCGCTGCTTATCAGGTGGCTACTTTCATAAAGCCAGGGAGGAAAGAGGAGGATGCAGCACTATAGCTAATATAGCCATGTTAACATTCATGAGCAACGTGTAGAGCTGTGCAAACCTCAGAAGACTTCTGTATTGCATTTTAGTATCATTTAAAAATCCCAGAATGTAAGGACATCAGAGGCAGTTTGCCGTATCTAACATTGATGACTTAACCCTTTAGCTAAATTTATATGAAGAAAACTGCACTGTGGAACTTTTTTCAGAATGAGTGGCAAGCTTCTTTTACATCTGCAGTAGTAAGGTGCATGCCTGTACTACCCTAGTAGGCTTTCCTGCAATGCTACCATTCCCTCTTGGCTCCCTGTTCTGTCAGTTGAAGCACAGCTCTCCATCTTCAATGTTGTCTAATGGAGACATGGGCAAGCCAAACAAACTTGTGACCAAAATGGGAATTGTCTTTATTTTGATGTGCTTGTGCCATAGCTTATGAATAAAAGTATATCAAAGGTTTTCCTGTCCCAGGAGGTAAATAAAGTACAGCTTCAGTTTAAAGAAAGGATCAGTCATGTGGAACCCTGACATAATCCAGCAGTAAAGTCTTTAAAGTCTAATTGGAACTCAGGTCCCCAGCTGTTTCTTGCAAGAGGTATCTAAAAAAAGACGCAATCTCAGAAGAAAAAAATCCCCAAATAGTCATTTTGGAATGCATACTTCATTCTGCCAAATGATATGAAAACCACCAGGAGTGCCTCTAAGACTAGTCAAAGTTTCATGGCCTTTACACTTAAACTCAGCACAGTCTATTTGGCAGTTTGTGAGCCAAATCTGGTCCAAGGGACTATTCTTTCTAGCCTTCTACATTTCTGTGAGGAGTCATTAAGAATAGCAGCTCAGCACTTAGACGTCAGAAAAAAAAATTTTACTGTCAGGGTGGTCACACACTGGAACAGTTTGCTGAGAGGTTGTGGGAGATATTTAGAAGTCAACTGGATAAGGTCTTGCACTACCTATTGACCCTGCTTTGAGCAGAGCAGTTGAACTATATGATCTCCAGATGCCTGTTCCAACCTCAACAGTTCTCTGATTCTGTGAAGTGGCAAGCTCTTTTAACAGCTGTCACCTCCAGATACTGGTTGCTGCCTAATCCAGGCATCCAGGTTGCTTTGTTGCTACTGCAGCAGCATCTAGGGAGGGGATGAACAGGGCTGTGTTCTGGATTGTGTAGCAGTAACCTTCCTTCTCTGTGCCCTCTCCTGGCTCTAATAAGACTTCCCATATGAAAGGAGTGGGAATTTGGTGGCCGTGGCTGTTGGTGAACAGGATGGAGAACATACAGCCCTTGTAACCAACCCCTACTGCTACTTCAGTTTTATTCCCTGCCTTGACTATGCTGCTATCTGTGATCAGCTCTACTGCAACGTGCTTTGCTCCTACCCATGCAAAAATTGGAATGGGCAAATGGAGACTCACCTATGGCTAGCGGCACTGAGACAAGGCTCCCCAGCTGCTCTCCAAGGTGAAGCAAGCAGCTAATATTAGTGAGAGTGTTCATAGTAACTGGGATATTCAGCTTGCTAGTAACATTGTACAGCTTTGTTACAGCATCCTGTGAAACATTCATTTGAGACATAAGCCTGGATGTTGTGTTTTCCTGTGAAATTAGCCAAGTCATCTGCTTGGGCTCTGGATAACCTCCGCTGGAAGAACAGGAAAGATTCAAGTATTCGTTGGGCTTTAGTTCCCCAGTGTGCAGCCTTGCTATCTCAGGTTGACTATAGTTGGCTGAAATAGACCAAAGAGAAAGCATTATGAGTCAGACATACCACATCTCATGACAGTTCCTGCCAATTATTTAAGATTTTGAGGCAGAAGCAAGTCTAAACAATTTTCTTAGGAAAACAATGGGAGTCCCAAGAAGGGTTTGTTGTGGTTTTGGTGTACATATAGACCTGCTGCTCCTTGTCCTCAAGGTATTTCAAAAGCATAAGTTTGATCAGCTAGACAATGGACCTCTGTCTCTCCCACCTCCTTTCGATCCATTGACACCTCAAAATAATCAAACCTGGCCTGCTTGCAGGTCAGTGCTTAAGCACAAAATGGGAATGGGACACAGTGCTGCCTACTCTTGACCTCTTGATTAGGTAAGGGGAACACCACAAACTTATAACTGTGAAATGTAGAGAAAGACATAATCTGAGGGACTTCAGATGGGGTAGGTTGGAGGTCCAGTGCTGTCATAAGTAGAAATATCCTTGGTGTCTATCAGTATTATGAGTAAACATTTTGCAGTAATTCACTCAACTTTATGGTAGGCCTCCCTTAGCTCGGCTTTTTATGTGGAAGTGACTACAGTACAAGTTTTTTACTTTGTGTCATTGGATACTCATCTCAGTCAATGAAAACCAGACCTGTTGCTTTAAGAAGTCAAGTTTCCCCGTCAAGAAATAGTTAGTGAAACAGGATTGGAAAGAGTTATTTAAACATAAAATATGAATGATAAATGCAAGCTTTTAACAAATACTCTCTGTTAAATAATCTCCCAAATATTCTCAACCAGGATTTGTTTGGTTGAAAGATTATAGTAGAAATAGTAGACTATAATGGAAAAGGAGAAGGGGAGTATGTAGTCATAATACTGACTGCACACTGGCATACATCAAGGTAAAAAACAAACAAAAAAACCCCAAGAAACAGACTGAAGACTTCACCGAAAATGCTTCATTATTTTAGTGCCAATAAGAGTAAAGACAATATGGAGAAGTATTGGAGAAGGGGGAAAGGATTCTTAGAAAAATACGAGCCTAAGAGGGTCTAGCTCTTTTGCACACACACTCAATGTGTTGGATCCAGGCTCTAATCCTTGGCCTAGTGAATTCTTAATATGGATGGATGAAGAAATATGATGTTGCTTTTATTTGCTCTATCCCAACACACAGAGAGTAGGATTTGCTTAGTCACTTAAATCCCCAAGAGAGTCCCTGGCTGTGAATTCAAAATGGAAAAAAGCCCCACCTTTTTTATACCCCAAAATTTAGTTAAGTTGTGCCTCAGAAGAGCTCAAGCTTCCACTTTGTCCTCAAGATATGACTTGCTTAGCTGACTGCTCACTCCAGCTTTTGGTCTGCAGTATTTATTCTCTCCTCGGCATTTTATAGGGAGGGCAGAAATGAAATCTATGGCTGTGAAACTTGCCACATCTTCCAAGTGATTTAAGAGTTTCAATCTTACTGACAGTAAACAAGTGGAAATAGTGGAATATACCCTGATCAAAGCACTTCTGTTTTATGGCTTCTGGAACCTCAATTTACTGAAAAGTGATGTTGGTTGCATGCAGAATGTGGGCTACGTATATGTGAGCTTTGGACTGTCAACAGGAAAACATGGTTCAGGAAGTCTTTTGTATTTAAAGATAACATTACTTCCAAAAAGGCTTTGGGCTTAGATTTAAATACCTCAAGAGACAGTAATCCATCAAGCCCTTAATATTTTTCTCATTGGCTTAATCACTCTATCTGGTTTTGTTCTATATTCTAAACTGACAATGTGCCTTACTTCTCACTTGCTTCCAGCCACTGATTGTTTTTATATCTTCACTGAATTAATTAGCCATTTTTAAAAATATCTAGAATTCTATGTGTATTTCAGGTTCCCACAATCTGAAAACAAGACTCTTCTGAGTCTTCTGTATTATAAAGTAATCAGACTGATGTTTTAATGGCTCTAGTTGGACTGTATTTTTTTCCAGCCTTTGGATAACTCTAGTAGAGCTTTTCTTCATGCTTTTAACTTTTTCAACATCCCCTTTAGAATGAGGACTCAAACTGTTAAGTCTCTATTCTGACATCAGTTTCATTCACAAGAGTTTGAACAGCACATATTTTGAAATAGCTTCCCTAGTCTCACCTACTTCCCTTATTGATCCATCCAAAGGAAGCACTAGAGATGTTATAGCAGCAGAATTTCCAGTTAAACTGTTTGGCCCCATGGTCCCTACCTTGCTGTTTTAAGAGCCAAAGCTTTCTGTTGTGAAGCCCTCTGTTCTTTCTGGAGAAGGATCTGTGTTCATCATTCTCATATAAATCATCCTGTCTGTACACAATACATATAATACAAGTATATCTATTTATATATTGTCCTATTGTAATACATATAAATAACACATATAAACTGTATTAGAAGGTACTTCAGTATTTCTGAATGGGCTTAGTCACCAAGTGATCTAGATAGCTTTGTGTAAATGCCCTATCATTCTTGTACAGCACTCAATCTTTCCTATGTACATTTTAAGTGTGACACACCATACTACAAAAAACCCTCTATGTATGATATGAAATTCTAATTAAGAAACAGTAGGTAAGCACAGGTACATGTCAGCATTTGTATTTTTCTTCTGATTATATTATGATTTTTTAAAAAATATGATTTTATACTGTTCCTTCCTTTGGGAGCTTATGGAACAGAGAGCCATTTGGAACACAGCAGCACATAGTTTAAAACAGTCTTCCTAAGTTAAACCTTAAAAGATCTAGGAGAGTTTTATTGCCTAAGTATGAGACTTCAATAGCATGTTGCTCAGATGTTGGCTAAGCTGATAACTGATTTAACTGCTTAAAACAACTGAACAGTTGATGCTAAACATCTCCTAAATTGGAGGCCTTGATACTGAGTGCACATTATGAGTATCTGAGTTCTAAAACTTTTCTGAAGATACTTATCAAGTAGATTCTGGGAGTATCAAGATTAACAATCTAGGTTTTCTTTCTGTGGATCCAGGGAACACTTGCTGGTAGCACAAAGCTAAATAGGCTCAGACATCCTGGTACTTCATTTTTGGCTGCTGTTACACATGGCCTGTTCTCTTTTGAAGCAGTATGCTGAAGCCTGAAAACACCAGTGGAAGTTAGAAGCTGTTATTATTAATGACTAGCATTATCATAATGGCAGAGAGAACACAGGCATATGGACAAAGCATTACTAACAGAACAGTTTAAAATAGAAAAAACATTAGGAAAATATACTGGGAATTAATAAAAATATTAGAAAATATTAGGAAAAGATTGTTTCCTCACTTTCCTTTCCCTGTTAAAAGATTTGCTGCCTTTTCCTCTGATAACCTGCAAGAAACCAGATTGAATATCATCAACACATGTGTTTTTTCCTTCAGAGGTATTTTCAGTCTTTCTTTAGCTGAACATATGAATTTCTAATCTTTGACATGTGACTTGCTCTTTTCTTTATTTTCCTTGTGATTTATATGATCATAAAGTAGCTGGGTGTTTGCAGAAATCTTGTTATGTTTCAATTGTAATTTACCACCAATGATGATAACTACTGCTAGTTTTAATAGAAGGTAGTGCATCAGATGCAAATAAAGAAGTATATTTTCCAGAGTCCTAAAAGCCATAAAACTTGCAGGAGACAAGAGGAAGAAGGCAAAACGGTTTTCACTATAAAGTATGACAGGGTGGGAATAGGAATGATGCAATATTGAGCAAATTATTGCCTTATTTTCTTCTACTTCTGATTGCTTCCATATGAGCACTTTCCATTCAGAGCTGAGGATTTTCTATGGAGAATGCTTTTATCCATCTTTAGAAATTGTGCTCCAGTGCAGGTACATCTTCAGTGGCTTGGGGACAGCACCACACATTTCTGGACTAAAGAAAGTGGCAGAAAACCCCCCAGAACTCTCCGACCAGATGACAGTTAGAGGAGATTACTTACCAATGATGTGCAGTAAGCACTCAGATGTGTGTATGACCTTTGATGATCCTTTATCTTTCTGCTGTATAATACATGTATAATGTCCCTCGTCCACAATTCCTGCATTTAACAATTGCAAGGTCCATTTGTCTATATCCATCTTGGTGCGATTTATGTATTTAGGACTAAGGTTATCGTGTTTTTCTTGGCCATGGTATACTTCATGCACCACTTCCACAGAGTCTTTTTGCCAAAAAACTCTTAAATCCTTTATTTCAATTTCCTGAGAGTTTGGAAAATAGCAGGATAGGTATGCAGTGTGATTGAGAAATGACTTCACTTGATGCACACTGGCAGCAATACCTTAAACAAAGAGAGAGAAGAAATTAAGGTTTCCATCAGCTACAAAAGAATACCAAGTATTTGCACTCACAGAGGCAATACTTAACAACAATAGCAATAAGAACATCAGCCTTTAGACACAAATTCTCCCACTAGGTATGCCAGGACACATAGTTCTTCAAACTGACTCACTTAGTCTTGTGGAGTTCAGTCATAAAACTGTTTCTTATTTTTCTTCCTATATTTTACTTTCCAAGGAAGGCCTACGACACAGAGGTTGCAGGTGTCTGTATTTTAGAAGACTTATCTGCAGGGAAAAGGTCCAAACCATTCTTGTAGGTAGTATCCTGAGTTTAACAAGTCTTCCACAAAGGAGATAGTTGCACAATTTCTTTTAAAAAAGTTGAGTTCATTCTCCTAATAAAATAACACGGCATTGCAGTTTTGAAGAAAATGTGCAGTGCATGCTGTGTGGTAAATGTTGGTGACCAGACAGTCAGAAATAGGTGAACACTTTCAGTCTCACTGAAGAATTAATCTAAAATTTAATGACAAATTAAATGTCAGATTTAACTGTTCTGTAATTAATCTAGAGTTTAATGACAGATTAAATGTCAGGTTTAACTGTTCTGTTGCTGATCTGTGTCAATAAACACAGTTATGCCTTCATGCAAAGAAAGCATGAACTGTATTACACAAGGGATGATTTTTCTCCTGCTTTCATCAGTGCATGTATCCATTATTATGGGTGGCAATGGGCCGGGAGGACTGTCTTTTATTGGAATGAGAAATGCAGTCCTCTGTCCCAGAAGGTACAAACACCTCTGCTGTGTTCAAAAGGAGGAGGAGATTTACAGTCTCTCCTGGCGCAAAGATTTGACTGCTCTTCCAGAGCACCAGACTGCAAAATGATCTTTGCAGCTGCCTAAAACTCCAGTTGTCCCATATCAAACTGTCAGTTTTCAATTTAATACTGCTCTTCTCTGTAATATACAGAGGTGATATACACACATTTTAAAGATAGATTTAAATCGAAAATTTAAGAGCAACATAAAATACGTGTAATGTAAAGATATAAAGTTGAAGAGAGAAAGTACTTACTACATATTTTATAGAGTCCCTACACACAATTTAAATACATGTCACATAGGCTATATGACCTTGATTGCTCAACAGAAATTATTAATTACTGCTCAGGAATGAGATTCTTAGTGGATGAGAAAGTATCACACAGCAGGACACAAATAATCAAAACAGTTTTTACAATTAAAAAATGAGCCGTTTACCTGGGAGAAGTATCATAGCATAAAGGAAGAATATGCAGACCTCCATGACGCTGTGAGAAGGAAGAGTGAAAGAAATATGTTAGAGGTTGAAAATGCTCCAGTAACTTCTCCAGTGCCTTCTCCAGTACTCCCAAAGAAGTGGTAAAACAAGAAGTAGTTTGAGTGCAAGAGAGATGATTGAGAAAGTTAATCTCACCTTTTCACATGGACTGGTGCAAGGACTTCTGTGTGCTTCACAGCCTTTAGCAACAAGAAGCAAGCGATGACAGATGTCTGGTTTACAGAGAAGGTGATGTGGCACAAGAGTACTGCAGACAGGGTATGCCATGGGAAGAACACAGAGCCCCCGGGGTGCACAGGACAGGATGAGTACCCAAAAAGTCTAGTGCGGAGGAAAGAGGAATGGGGAGCATGCTTGGCCCAGCACTGTGGGGAAGAAGATGGGGGAATTGAAAGTAGAGGGGGAGGAGAGGGTGACACAGAAGGAGGAGGTGGGGGAGATGGCATGATGTCGTCAGCTACCAGAAGTGTGTGATGAAGTGTGTGACCTTCAGTTTTGTAACAGGAACCTATCCTTCAAAACAGTAAAAGATAACTGAGAGAAATCCTATATGGTTTAAAGAGTTGAGGCTAAACAGCACATAATTTATGTTCAAGAAAAACTGGTATCTGTTCAGAAAAAAAGAGAAGAAACTGTATGACTCATCTCATAAGCAAAACACTTCTATGGCTGCTTGGGTTCATGTGGTACAAGGGTTTATAATCCTGGTGAACACCCAAATGTAATTCCCATGACATTCCCATTTCCCACTGGTGAGAGAATAACACCTGCATCTGACTGGCCTGAGGTTGCTGTTTTGCATTTTAGCAGCACCTTTGTGTTTTTCCTGTGCCTTTTCCATATATTTTGAGAAGCCTCCACACCACCCCTGCCAAGGTCCTTCACTCTCCTCTTTTAAACAGCTCCAAATTTTATTGGAGCAGATGTAAAAGCTCTTCAGAGCTCTTCAGCTCTCATACTATTTTTAAACCAGTAAGATTGCTGTCTGCTGTCCTGACTACTAGTACAGCTTTCTGATGGTTTCCCATTTTTTGTCATGTTTTATTTTAAGCTGGTACACTTGGGGCTTTGCCTTTACTCCAGGTCTTTGGGAGCAAAAGTCTCTTCTGTTTAATACAGAATTCCCCTCAGTCCACTGATGTGTTTTTTGTGTGTGTATTGTAACACACAGAACTGTGATAGATGTTTTTTCCAGATCAGATTCATCCTGCCTTTTCTTAGGAAAGGGAAGAAAGAAGTCCAAATGTCTTAGAGGATATAGATAATTTTCTTTGTGATCCACCTGCTGTAGCAGAAGAGGAGGGAGGGCTTGTGGAGACTCCATAGTTGTAGAGGTCATTCGCTTTCTGCTTCTCCCACCCTACTACATGGTGAACAAGGGGTTTTCCTCCTAGGCTGGGCCCCACTGAATTAAACCACACAACTGATTGCCTAAATAAAATTGCCCATGCCAAGCCACCAAAAACTACAGAAACCCCTTCTCAGCAGTCATATATCCCTCCTGTGAATAAGAATTTTTTCTTCCAGTCAAGTAAAAAAACCAAAAGATAGCCTTATTTTTTTGATCCAGTGCGGGTTTGTAAGAGGAGAAATTAAAACAATTTAGCAACTGGAAACATAAGTGAAATAGAGAGATTGTACTGCAATAGCTAGGCATGTTTTGCATTGACTGCCTCAGCAGCAAAGACCAAAACCGGAACTGAAAGTAAGAGTGAGAGAGAGAAATAAAACCGAGGCAAAAATACCAGATAACACTGCTTGCCTTTCTTTATGGGTTGGATTTGGATCTGTGAGGACAGAAGTCTCAAAGATCCTACATGGTTTCCTGGCTGCAGTCTTCCAGGAGAAGGCATGTTGCTGGGGATGGCTGCATGAAGAAGCATCCTGTGACTCTGCAGAGGGGTGTACACCCACATTCCCTACTGGGGGAGGTAATTGAGTATGGCAAGCTGCTTCTCTTCCGTGAGATGCTTTATAGAGAGTTGCTGAATCATTAATTGGGCCACTAAAACTTCAGTGCTGCAAGCAGCTTCTCTTCCCCTTTTTTACAAGATGCGTTTAACCAGCAAATGCAAATCCTTGGAGCCCATGTCCAGAAGTCTGAGGGGAGGAAGGAGAATTGCACAGTCTCTGTGTTGGCTATTTACACCATTTCTTTGGCATATTCAATACAAATTCTGTGCTCAGTTCTTTTTTTTATCTGCAGGCCATTGAAATTCTGGTTATGTCCCAGAATTGTTTAGCAGTCAAAGGGGAACAGGTAAGAGAGGAAAGATAGACTTTGCTTCAGTGTACAGCCCACTGCTGGCAAATCGTGCAGACCAAACTGCCCTCTTCGTGGCCATGGCCCAGTTCATGAGCACTCTGCCCCACTTCAGAGCATTGTGGGTCTGTGTGTGTTTGTGCAGTTTTTCTGTTCACATGCTGGCAGCATCCAGCTGTGGAAATGGCACTTTTTCATTATGACAGTGATAACTGATGAGATGGGAGTGGTTTGAAGACCCAGGGCTTAAAAATTATCTCTGACATCCAGAATTATGGGAGGTCAGTCCATGGGGAGGTAACTGTTTTCCCTTGCTAAATAAGGCTAGGACTATGTGACGTGTCTTTCTCGCCTTTTGGGGCTTTGTCATCCATTTCTGGAGATGTCCCCATGACTCACAATTACAAATCATGTGTGGATGACAGAGATGAAAAATGGAGAAGTATATTAATTGAAAGGATGTCAGTATCCAGTCAGTAGTCACACTCAACCCTTTATTTACTATGTCTGCAGTCCAATCACTGAAAGGAGAAGAAACCATATGAGTATATGCACTTTACTGGCCCTATTCATGCCTGCTTTGGTTTGGCCCAAACCAGTCTGAGAAGAGTCATGAGGCAGTTCCCCCTTGGCTGAATACAGGGGGATTCCTTCCCTGAAGAACTCTAAGATCGGTATTCAGGAAAAAAGAGGCAACATCACTTCCTTTACTTTTGAGGGCAATTGCCAGGAAGCCCTGTGCAACTTATTTTGAGATTGGCTTGTGCTTTCTGTCTCTCATTCCTCCCAATCCAGCATGTGAATCCAGCATGTGAAAACCCAATACGCACAGTGAAGTGTGAAGGTCTTGGAGTAAACAAGAGCTTTCTATCTGGTATGCTTGCCTGGGTTTTCATTTGCTCTCTTTTTTCCTGTTTTCATTTTTGGATGTAGTCATCACCTTTTGAAAGACACTGTCAAATCTGTGCTCTTTGTCTCCTAAGTTCCTTCACTGCCCTTCAGTTCCTTTCAAAATGTTCCTTTCTTACACATTCTTACATGTAATTAGTTTATTTTCTTACATCGGGTACATATCTTCTATGGGAAGACTCTCCTCCCCCATGTTTCACAATGAACTCAAAACAAAACTGGCCACTGAACTAATAACCTACTCTTTTGACTTTTCTGGTGTAGGGAATTTTGCTAAAATTTCCACCCTGTGCAACACTGAATAGCTCCCTGAGCAGTGCTGTCAGCCTCCTGGAGACAGGACATCTGTGACTAAGACTTTCCACTCCTGACCTGAAAGCTATCCTAGAGAGTTTTAAATGAAATTCTGCTAAAAATACATTTACCAGCCTTTTCCCATGTTGTAAACACAGGTTGATTTGAACAAGTGTTATCAAAGGAAATCACAACTTAAGAAAATTCCCTTAACGTGGCAAGGTCAGAGAATTCTAGGATGCCCTCCACCCAAATACTAAGCCATACAACCACACAAATATGCAACAAGGGACACATTTTAAAAACATACCACTACCCGGGCCACTTGTATTTTCTATGTGCTTCTCCAGTTAGGAAGGGGAACTGATTTAATCAATTGCTAAACTTTTTCTATTGCTCATTTTTTTAGAACAATATTTTACTCCAAGTTACATTTAAAAATTCTGGGCTTGTTGTTTAATTACGTTGTTATTACATGAAGAAACCCCCTCTGTCTCCTTCATTTTTGATTTCTGAATGCATTTTGTATTCCTTCCCACCATCCCCTCTTTCAGTAACGTCTTTTTATTATATCTAAGATCTTCAGGAGAACTAGGACTGTCATTCTGGGATCGCTTTGCTCTAAAATTCAGAAAATCCTCTTTTAATAACAATTATACATCACCAATTATTTAAATAATACCTTTGGTCCAAAGATCATGGAGCATTCCACTGCCTCTGCAAGCAGGATTCTTCATCCACAGCTAAAAGGCAGGTATCTCTGAAAGAGAGCACAGCGACTGCCTAACGATGCACAGTCCCGCAGCACAGATGACAGGACAGGAACATGTACTCCACGCAAGTGAAACTGTGGGGGAAATTCAGAGGGGAAGAATGTCATTAACCAGAATGAGACATTTGTGGGGATTAGCTGTGGTGTTTATTCTGAGTTCCACCTAAAGGACAGGTCACGTTGACATATTTTCCACACTCTAAACTACACCTGGCCATGGAATTGGCAAGCTGGTTGAACCACATCTGCATCACAGGTACCACATCAGGTGATGCCTGTCCTCCTTCCCCAGCCCTCATGCTTGCCTCAAGGTTAGTCAAGCAAACTTGTCAGCTGGGAAGTAGCGATTGCCAGATTCACTTCTCAGCAGATCACTCTAACCTGTTTGACTTTGCAATGAAACAGAGAAGCAGTGTACCCCTGTTCCCACACAGGTGGCAATTTAGAGATGCCAGCTGATTAACAGATCAGTCATTTGCTGGAGTTTCCTCAAGGGTCATTGTACAAAAGAGGGAATTCAAATGACCACTCCCAGGTTGTCCCTCTTCTGAGCCTCCTACTTCTGCACAGGACACTGCCTGGAAATGGCAGCATGGCTACACAATGCAGTACAGGCTTAACCTCAAATAGCAGTTTACAGGGCACGTCTGATGGCAAGATATGTACTGTCCACAAAAGGGTGAATCTGTAGTTGATTCCAAATCTATACCCAAACACACCTAACAAGGATTAGCAGCCATGCTATATATGTTTAGTCCACATTCTTTATTTTCAATAAGTGTCTTTCAAAACCAGCTGGGCATGTGACACAAACCTCATACTGCTTCTTAAAGAGGAGGGTCACTTATCAGGGGCTACTTTTTCTTGTGAAAAATTGATCTCAATTATTAAATTAAGATATGATACTCAGAAGTGCAGTTAAATGAGCCAAGCCCTCCTGCTCTCAGTTCTAGTGCAGAAATCACTCTGGGGACACATACTGATTTTCTCAGTGTTTCTCATGGCACATTAACTGATTTACAAAGCTAAAGGAAGAGGTTTTGCCTTTTGGTTTTGGCTCCTCTCTTCAACCACCAGAATTACAGCAGTTTAGAAGAAGGGACCTGATTCTTCTACCTACTGGTGTAAATTAAGACCACCATCCTTATAACATGCATAATCAGAAAATGCCCTGCAGATCCACTTTGGTTCTTTTACCCAGTTCCTGAGTATAAATGTCCTGCTCCAGGAATTCAGGAAATAATTGTGCTGATGCCACTATAGAATGGGTCCCGGCTCATTCTGCTATAGATTGGTCAACTTGCTCCAGGGAATAAGGGATGTGTGTGAAGCTGGTACAATTAGCAGCTGTGGAGTCACTTTACTAATAGCAATTGCATTTTTAAAAATGTATGCTCCTAGTTGTTTATAGGAGCATTGTAAAGGCGTGGCTCAGTAACTGCTCAGATCATTATCAGACAAATAAAAAAAGCAAAACCATTCAATTGAAAGCATTATTACAATACTAGGGAGTACCTTATTTTTCTCTCCAGGCTTCCTGTCTCAGAGGCAGCAAAATACTCCAGTCTTGATCTTGACAACAGAAATGTTCATTCTTTCCTCTGTCCTCAGTGCCTGTCCTCCACCATATACAGAAAGCTCAGATCACAGAAAATAACCTCTTTCCTATCACAAATCCTTATGTGCTTCTTACAGCAAGCACTCTCTGTCCAAAATAAACTTCCTCATTTTAAGTTGAAATTCCCCTTCTTTCAAAGCAAATTTAACTCTCTCACAAGTCAGTGTTATTCACAGTGTCCCTGAACTGCTGTGTACCCTGGTCTTCAAGAAAACCTTTGCTTGGATTTTGCCTGAAGGAAATAACCCTCTTTGAATAGGCTTAGTTTTCATGGCTGGCAAATTCCATTTACTTTTGTCTGCTTAAATAGGTCTTATATTAATAGAATGGGAAATAGATTCATGGGCAAGGGCTGAATTTTCTCCAATGAGACTAGACAAAACTGTCTGTCCTTCCCCAATACTCTGCTGCTGAAAGTCACCAAGTTAATTTAAGATCTGATGACACAATAAAAATACAGCTGAATGGATTGTTATATAAGAATGGTGATATCAGGACTGATTCCATAACATTTATGGGAAATTAGAGAAATGTAAGTCTATACCTTTACCACAGCTGCCACGCTTGTCGTGTTCTAATTGATTTTTCTATATGACTGAGTAAAGAAGTTGTGCTTATGTGTTTGACTATTTGCATGTATAATTCTTTGATAAACTGATAACTTCGTTTTCCTGTACTGTCAATTTGTTTACATGGAATCTGATTTCTCCTGTAACCTCATTTTGATTCCACCAGCTTAGTAAAACCTGCAACTTTATCATCCATTAAGATTTGTTTTAAGTTGGCTTACGAGCATGCAGTGAGCCTCATAAAAGCCCAGCTTAATGACTGCAGTTGTGCTTGCCAGCCATAGATCAAACACTATTCACACCTGAGTTGTCTTTGTCTGAACCACACTCTGTACAAGGCATTCAAAAAGGAGCTGTCTGTGGAGAAAAATCCATTCTGCATCTATTAACTATTAAACATTACTAGAAATTAATTCCAAATTGGTTTCTCTACACATGTCTGTCTTTGCCCAGGACAAACTACTCCACAGCTCTGATTAAAAATGGAGAAGTAAGCTGCTATGAGTGAAAAAGGGGAAGTTTTTTCTCCAGTCTGTAGTAATCAGAAAGCTACAATTTGCTTTTAACTCAAGTTTCCTGTGAAAGCAGCCAAAAGAATAATTTCTTCAACTAGATTGATTAAAAACTAATTGGATCTAATTAAGTGTTTTCGAAACATGTTCAGCAAAATCTAAAACCTAGGAGCTTTTACAGGCTTCAGTTTTTTTACTTGCCTGCAACTTAGTCTTGTTGTTAACAATAAAAACAGGAGAGATGCATAGACTTTTCAGAGATGATAGAGTATCTTCCCCCCACTCTAAGATGTTACCAAAAGTATTGATGGATAAGACCTAAACATTGTACTGGAAGTAATCAAATTGGAAATGCTGAATATTCTTTGTTTTTCTGCCTACAGTGTCTCACATTTATACTGAATGTCACACAATTTTATTGAGTTCAGTTTTCATCTAAGTCAAATCACCAGTCAGCCGGGCTGGTTGCCATTGGATGAGGAGGTAGTGCCTTTTGTATGAGCCTGAGTAACTTTTGACGTGGTGGGATTTGGTTCCTTGCTCATGGTGAAAGTTTTGCTGTGCATTTATATGTTAGATTTGCCTATACTATTACTGATAATAACAGATATTTGATGCTGATATCTTAGTTTGCAAGGTATTGCCTGTGATTCTCTCTTATAAACTTGTTGAGCGGCATCTGAAATAGGAAACCAATGTGGCTAAATCAGAAGAGAATCTAAAAGGTTTGGAGCAAGACAGAGACAGTGTGTAGGCAAGGAAAGAGAAACTAGATCAGGCTTTAATTGAAACACGTAAAAATTACATAAGAAGACCACAAAGAGGCAGGGATTTTGTAGAATAGAATTAGGAGTTAGCAGCAGATAAGAAGGTTTTTAAGATGAGGTTAGTGAGACCATCCTCTAAGAGTTCTAGGGGGAAAAAAAATACTTGATAGTAAATCATGAACCAAAGGTAAGCAATTATTCAGAAAGACCATCTGAACTTGAAAGCCCAGGTTTAAAAGTGAATTTTCAGCAACTATTCAGCCACTTTTATGTCTGTTGCTGAAAGAAAAACCTTGAAATTGGAGAAACAATATGAAAATACAAAGTAAGGATTGAAAATAGATCTCCAAGGTAGCATACATAAAAAGAGCAAACACATTCTTTGTTGAAATAGGTCACAGTAAACATTGTATATATTTCTAATAGAGCACAAACCTAAAAGCTGACAAGTATCTGGAAGGATGCTTCCTTGCAGCCTAGATTCCACCTCTGTAGAGGCTTCCCCTGGAGACATGTAACAGCAAGGACAGGATGCTATAGACTGCACAGAGCCTTGCTGAAATTCACACCTGTGCAGCAGGGGTGCATTTGCCAACGTGGAGCTGCTTGTGATGCTGCAAGACACTTACATTATGACAAGATGATGTGCAAGAGATTAACTGAAGCATAGGTGGACATATGCCTGCCACCCACAACACAGGTGCGAATGCTGTGAGCAGCTCAGACTGCATCCCCAGAGGGCCAAAGTGCGGATGGCTGAAATCTTTATTATCATACACATAGGTACTACTTACCAGCTTAGTGTTATAAGCAGATTTTACTTATGGTAGGCAGATGTTTTGTAGATACTTGCCAGAGTGGGAAAAGTATCAGATAAAACGGTCAAAGGTAAGCAAATCTGGCGTACTGAATCATGTGAGGCTGTTGAGAGGTTTTCTCAGGAAGCTAGTCTTGGGTTTTACTGGGAGGGAGGTAAAGGACATGTGGAAGGCAGGGATCTTAGTGCCCTAGGAAATTATGTGGCCTGCAAGTAAGTGCTGCCTTCCTTGGGAACCCCAGAAAGCTTCCAGGGGAACTGTGTGATCCATTGCCTAAGGCTGAAGTAGCCACCAGGGAGGCAGGTGAGAAATCGCGAGCAGCCCAAATCCAGGGTGATGGCAACTGTGGCAAAGAGAACAACCCAGTTTATGGTGAAAGAAACCCCTCTGCCCTGTGCAGTATCTCAGTTTTCTGTTAAAGGCTTAAAGACATTCTTCATTAGCCACAGAATATTAAATGTTGATGTAGAAATGATGCTTGACTGATTTAAAAGTAAGATGAACTCCTGACAAAGGTATGTTACAGTAAAAAACAGGGAATTACCCAAGGTATTGTTAGGAGGTATCTGGAGACTCTGCAGTATGATTACGAAATATTTTCAGCACAGTCCCTTTAGAGTCTCTGGGTACCACTAAGACCAAAACCTCTGCTAAGCGGCCTGAGGGTACAAAGTACAAAAAGATTGAGAAACTAAACTCTATTGCTTATACTGCCTCAGTCACAGCTCATTCAGACAAATGAAAAGAACCCAGGCATAGAGTATTCCCCAAATGGCTCATATGGGACAAATTTTAAAATCTAGGAAAGGTGGTAATACATACTTTGCCATAAAAGGATAAGACAAGTTTTGTAGACAGAGAAATATCTTTTATTAGATCCAAATACTGATAGAGAAAACAGGAAGAGCTTGAAAATGCTTGAAAAAGGCCTGGCAGCCTGCTTTCTTTTTCCTGTTATTTGAGTTGCTCCAATGGAAAACATAATCTCTCTACAGATCTTGCTTCACTTAGACTATCCTGGCTACAGCAAGACTGCTATTGTAATGAAAGCTTTCCATGCCCACATCCAGAAAACAAGAGATGCTAAACAACAGAGTTTGCACAGCTCGTGGGGAGAATACAGTGCCTCAGAACAGAAATTTTGACAATTAGCATACTGAGGAGGGAGCCACCTTATGGGAAAAAACAGCACAAATACGTCTTCAGTCTGACCACTCTCTAGGATGTGGCTTTCTTATTCTGTGCTAATAGGTACCTGCTTTCCCTCAGGATTCACTGTCTAGAAGCTCCTTCTGCTAATAGGCACCTTCATCACCTCCTTTTAAAAAGAAGGATACATCACTCTATCAGAAGAGCGCAGGCAAATCCCGTTTCTCTTCTTTAGGATCCAAGCCACTCACTCAGGACACAGGAGGCCCAGGTTCATGGTCCTCATGAGAAGATTCTGACTGACTTTTTCACACTGCAGGACTTCTCTATGTACCAAGCTAAAGGCAGTCCTCGAGTAGGGCCGAATCACTTCTGAACCGGTTCCACTTTGCACAGAAGAATTACAAAGTCTCTGGGTCAGAGAAGGAGAAGGAGCAGAATGCCCTCCATTTTCTAGTGCTTCATTGGACACATGGGAGCTCTAGATTCATATTGCTTCTCCCAGGACTGTATTAAGTGTATCGCATTAATATTATTATGCCAAATTCTGTGGTGGCTTGGGGCTGAGAAGACCAAGGATGACCCCTGCTGTGAGAGTGCTCTCATCTACAGCTAAAGCAATATTCCCTCTTCCTACTTCACAGGTTCAGGAGAAGTTGAGAATTGCCATCTACCAGGGAATAGCTGTCTACAGTGCTATTCCATAATGTGAGAGGTGGAAGCATACAGACATCCCACAGGCAAGACTGGGAATTGGCCTGCACTCTCTCTACCTCTGCATGAGGGCTCTAACCAGTAATCAGCTGTAAAAATAGCCCAATCTAATAGGCAGAGAGAGACATCAGCCGAACCATATTTCAAAAGGAATAAGAGCGTGTAATCCAATTCTGTGCAGAGACTGACTCAATAAATATGTTCTGAGACAAACAACTATGTCAAGTCCATCAAACAAGACAAAGAGAGGAAAGGCTTTCACCTGGGTCTTGGCTGGGACTGGGTCTTGCTAGGGCCTGAATTAGTAAACCCTCTCAAAGCATCTCAAGTTTTGTCACCTGGAAACCTGAAACCCTGAAGGCCTATAGAATTTAGCTTAAGTAATGGCTGAGAAGGGCTTTCATGTTTGTCATTCTGTGTTTGGATGCCTTAAATCCAGCTCAGGAGCCATCTTAAGTACTGAGAAACTTTGGAGGATTTGGCCCTAACTGGACAGATTTTCTCCCTCCTCTGCCAGGGGCAGTTCCTGCATTGCTTTTGGTTAGGTCTTCGGTCGCTGGGGATTACCAATGCCTACTGAAAACACATCCTACACCTTCTTGTCTCATAGTATGGCAAGAACTTCTGGTGATTAAAGGAAATCTTATAGAAGGCACTTACTGCAGTTTCTAGGAGCAATGGCCAGTGGGGCCTGGCAAAATGCTGTAGCCCTCAGAAAAGACTGAGATTTAAAATTCTGCTGGTCCCAGGGCCCATTTCGGAAAGTCCTAACAGTTGCCCAAGAATGAGACCTGCATTAGAGCTCTCAGGCACACCCTGTTTTAGTTTTGATTCAGAGAAAGAAGCAGTTGCTATTATGGGGCAGGGGAAACTACATTTAAACTTCAGCCTTTAACACTATTTAATTGGCTGTGTCCTACAGAATGTTCCAGTTAAACTGGGAGCAAGGTTTATTTACTATACAATGCCTGAGTTCGTGAGATGAAGATTAAAGTATCCAGTGCATTTGGAGAGGATTTCTTTCTCATGGCTTCTGGTTTAGCAACTTGTTTAAACAAAATGTGAGTCTTTGATGTGGAAGTGGTGGTAACATACAAGGGAATTAAATATACCAAATTTAAATTCAGGTAATGAGCTTACAAACACTTAACCCTGTATACATGCTGATGTACTGAAGTGCTCCTGCCCATGCATCCTATAGACGCACTCACTCTTTCTATATTGTGCTAACTGAAAGAATTATGACATTTGAGACTGGAGCAGAGAGCATGTCCTTTTAAACTCAAGTCCTCCCAGAGCATAAGAGATTCTGGCATCCTCCTAATAAAAAATAAAAACTGGCTGAAAATGGAAGAATATGATTGTAGTCTGTTCTGCAGTGCAAGTCCACTGTGTAGAAAAGTTATCAAAAGAGAACTGATGTGAAACAGAAGACTTTGCTCTTAAATTATTTGCTTTTTATATGTAACAAAACAAACTAATTGCTGAAAAATAGAAATAATTATATAAAAGGTTAAGCTGACAAGTTACAATCACTTTTGTCTGTTTTTTTTAATAAGTATTGAGAATAACTAGTTGATCTTTGAAGCCATCGTTTGCAGGCAGCAGCAAAAATGTGAAATAAATAAGCCCCTTTGAACAAGGCTTGGGTGTTTAAACCTCTCTTTCCGTAATCTCCTATGCCATACCCTGCTAATGCTGTTTTTCTTTGCTTAACTAAATTTCTTACTAATGGAACTACAGACAATCCCCCAGGGGCAACCTTCCTCTAGCTAGGGTGAACAAAATTACTTTATTTCCCTGACCCTTAGCTGCTAATAGGACCAAGAATTATTGAAGAATTGTGGAGAGAGTACAACATATCAACAGGTGCACTGGGAGTATCAAAGAAGTCAGAGAAAATATTGGTGAATTAGGTCACCAATGAAACTAAGCAGCCAGAGGAAATGAGAGAAACTGGCATGATCATCAACTCATCTCTTGTCCTATATGGGATTTGATAAAAGAGCTGTGTGATAATGTCTTCCTTATCTGGAAAGCTTCATATTTTGAGACCCTTTTATCATTGCTTTAAAAGAGGATGCCAATATGCAAACTTCCAGCACAAGAGTTCAATTTTCAGGGTTTGACATGGGCTAAATTGAAGATAATCCCCAGAAGTCAAAAGGGACGGCAAAATGGGAGGAAACAGCGTATTTCAGAGATGTGAGATGTGACATCCCTGAATGCATTGGGGAGTTACAGAGAAATAAGGATCCCATCCACAAAGGTAAGCAGCATGCGTAGTTTCCTCTTGGACCAACAGGATGCAGACTACTGCTGTCCCGAGCCTCATCCAAAGCAGGCGACAGCTCAAGACTCTGCAAACAAGCCTATAAATTGCTTGCCTACTGGTGAGTAATTTTTGTAGCCTTTACAAACTGTGATTAAGTGTGTGCATGGTAGCTTGTACACATCCATATGTAGAAATTGCTGTCTTAAATCATCTTGCATTGTGAGGGTTGGAAATTCTGTTTGTAGGGTGTTAGTTTGCCAAAACGGGAAGCAGAGGGTTTTATGCCATTTTGAGCAAAACGAGAGAAATTAAGTTGAATAATGGAAAATTGCATAAGTTGCTCAATAAACAGCAATTTTGATAAGTCTAGCAGCTGCCTCAAAGAGACTGAAAGAAGGTTATGTTTTTTATATTACCGTTATTATGCATTTTTATGGCTCAGATGATAGGTAATTTCTCAATCTGAAACCCACTTGTTTTCATCCGAAGTGCAGTTGTTGACTTCATACAATATCTTAAAAATATATTAATTCACTTTATTCCAGTTGTAATGTTAATTTTGAGCATTATCTTGCTTGATTTTAGTTAGCTTGGTTGGAAATACTGTTTTATTAGGATATGAAAGAATTCTAAGCTTGTTTGTTTATTAATAGGTAATAATCCTTGTAAAATGCTCTCAGACATAGAAATGCAGTAAGGTTATAAAACATACAGTCACTCTGCTGGTAAATATTTGTCTCTACCTCTTGATGTGTACCCACGTTCTTCACAGTACATTATACACTTCCGTGTAAGACATTTGCTTACCTTATCTTTTAAGACCATTACATTAGATGCTTATATTTATCTGTGTGTGAGTGCGTACTATATTAACAGTGTATGAACCATGAAAAAAATTTAGTTATTTCTAATTGTATATAACTTCAGGAGGTTTGATGGACTGTTTGTGTAGTTACGGTCTCCTAAAAATCTATTTGGTCCACACTGCAGTTCCCGGTGTATTTTGTCATCCCTCATCATTAGGCTCCACTACTGTAACTCCTAGAACTCAAAGTACTTCACCCTGAAATTGCATTACATATACGAGCCAATGGATCTTGAAATATTCTTCAAGGTTATTTAATGTACTTCTGTTATCTCGTTACAATTCTGGCAAACTCAGGCGAAAAGCTGTGGACCTTATTAGCAATGCTCTGAAATATTTAGTCCACCAGAATGTACCAAAAAAGGATTATATAATCCACAAACATATTTTTTAATACATTCTAGATTTACATTTATATTGCAAAGGCAAGCTCTTCAAAGCTCAGAAACGCCTGCATACATTATAGGGCTCCACCTGCCTTGCCCAGTGCATTCATTTATGTGTGCCTGAAGGAGAAATGTACCAAAACTAGTATTGTTCAAGACTGGTATGGTCATAAAATCATAGAATCATAGAATGGTTTAGGTTGGAAGTGACCTTTAGAGGTCATCTAGTCCAACCCCCCTGCAGTGAGCAGGGGTGTCTTTAACTAGATCAGGTCGCTCAGAGCCCCATCCAACCTGACATTGAATGTCCCTAGGGATGGGGCCTCTACAGCCTCTCTGGGCAACCCGTTCCAGCGCTTTACCAGCCTCATTGTAAAAACTTTTTTCCTTAAATTCAGTCTAAATCTACCCTCCTTTAGTTTAAAACCATTACCCCTTGTCCTTTCACAAAAGGCCTTGCTAAAGAGACTGTCATCCTTCCTATAGTCCCCCATTAATTACTGAAAGGCTACAATAAGGTCTCCCTGCTGCCTTCTCTTCTCCAGGCTGAACAACCCAAACTCTCTCAGCCTGTCCTCATAGGAGAGGTGCTCCAGCCCTTGGGTCATTTTTGTGACCCTTCTCTGGACCTTCTCCGAAAGTTCCATGTCCTTGTGTTGAGGGCTCCAGAGCTGGACGCAGCACTCCAGGTGGGGTCTCACCAGAGCGGAGCAGAGGGGCAGAATCACCTCCCTCGACCTGCTGGCCATGCTTCCTTTGATGCACCCCAGGATACGGTTGGCCTTCTGGGCTGCAAGCAGACATTGTTGGCGCATGTCCAGCTTTTCATCCACTAGTACCCCCAAGTCCTTCTCTGCTGGGCTGCTCTTAATCCCTTCATCCCCCAGCCTGTATTGATATTGGTGGTTGCCCCAAACCAGGTGCAGGACCTTGCACTTCGCCTTGTTGAACCTCATGAGGTTCTCACAGGCCCACCTCTCCAGCTTGTCCAGGTCTCTCTGGATGATATCCTGTCCTTCAGGTGTGTCAACTGCACCACTCCGCTTGGTGTCATCTGCAAACTTGCTGAGGGTGGACACGATCCTGTTGTCATTGATGAAGATGTTAAACAGTACTGGTCCCAGTATGGACCCCTGAGGGACACCACTCATCACTGGTCTCCATCTGGACATTGAGCCACTGACCACTAGCCTCTGGGTGCAACCATCCAACCAATTTCTCATCCACCAAACAGTCCACCTATCAAATCTGTATCTCCCCAATTTAGAGAGAAAACCTTAAAACATCTTTAACTGAGACAGATATATCTGCCTATGTGTAGTACCATTCAAACACCTCCTTCAATGGAATATTTCTGTTACGTACTATTTTTATCCTACAAAAAGTAATTAGCTGCATTACAGTACTTCAGTACTATGGCATACTAACATTTGAAATAAGACATGTTTTGAAAGACTTTGTTTTTATGAAGCATTGGGTTTCAGTCTGGTGAGGAAAAGACCTGAAGAAATGGAACACCCTTAATAAAAACACATTTTAATTTCACTGACTTTATCAATGACATTGACCTGCACAGATGTTGATGGCATGTATGTAAATACCTCTGTTTACAATGTGGTTAAGAAGGATAGAGAGGAAAAACAGAGTTTCAGAGGTAGGACTATACAGGGAAGATACAACTACCTTAGTTTAGGCCTGTAGATCATAGAACCACGATATGGTCCAGTCGGCCAGATATGCTGACTGGACCCATCCCATAGGGAAGTCTGCTGCCTCCCTGGGGCAAGGATAAGAGACATTACCAGGAAGCTCCCTAGGCTGGTAAAAGCATCTGATTATTATCCACTAGTGGTTGTTCAGGTCAGCAGTGACAAGGTAGCTGAGAGAAGTGCAAAGACAATTAAAAGGGACTTTAGAGACTGGGGCGATTGCTTGAAGGATCAGGAGCACAGGCAGTGTTTTCCTCCATCCGATCGGTAGCTGGGAGACATACAGAAAGGAATAGGAAGTCCCACCTCATTAACACGTGGCTCAGAGGCTGGTGCCAGTGATAGAATTTTGGGTTTTTTGATCGTAGGGCAGTTTACATGGCCCCAGGCCTGCTGGAGACAGATGGGGTTCACCTGTCACAAAGGGGGAAAAGGATTCTGGCTCAGGAGTTAGCAGGCCTCGTTGAGAGAGCTTTAAACTAGATATGAAGGGGGGAGGGGATAAAACCAGGCTTGCTAGGAATGAGCCTAGGGGTGGCATGCCTGTGTTGGAGAAGAGATCAATAGATCAACTGAGTGCATTTACACCAATGCACACAGCATGGGCAATAAACAGGAGGAGCTGGAAGCCACTGTGCGCCAGGGAAACTATGATGTGGGCGCCATCATGGAAACATGGTGGGATGCCTCACACAACTGGCGCACTGCAGTGGATGGCTACAAGCTCTTTAGAAGAGACAGGCAAGGAAGGAGAGGTGGAAGGGTAGCCTTGTATGTCAGAGAGTGTTTTTACTGTCTAGAACTCAACGATGGTAATGAAAAGGTTGAGTGCTTATGGGTAAGGGTCAGGGGGAAGGCCAGTAAGGCAGATATCCTGGTGGGAGTCTGTTATAGACCACCCAACCAAGATGAGGAGACAGAAGTAGTACTCTACAAGCGGTTGGCTGAAGTCTCACAATCTCTAGCCCTTGTTCTCATGGGAGATTTCAACTTACGAGATATCTGCTGGAAATACAACACAGCAGAGAGAAAGCAGTCTCGGAGGTTCCTGGAGTGTGTGGGAGATAACTTCCTGACACAGCCGGTAAGCGAGCCAACCAGGGGAGGTGCCCCGCTGGACCTGCTGTTTACAAACAGAGAAGGCCTGGTGGGTGACGTGGTGGTCAGAGGCTGTCTTGGGCTCAGAGACCATGACATGATAAGGTTTTCGATTCTTGGAGAAGTAAGGAAGGGGGTCAGCAAAACCGCTACCCTGAACTTTAGAAGGGCAGACTTTGGATTGTTAAGGAGTCTGGTTAACAGAGTCCCTTGGGAAGCAGTCCTGAAGGGCAAAGGAGTCCAGGAAGGCTGGATGTTATTAAAGAAGGAAGCCTCAAAGGCGCAGGAGCAGGCCGTCCCCATGTGCCGTTAAGTTGAGCAGGTGGGGGAGAAGACCAGATTGGCTGAATAGTGAGCTTTGGCTGGAACTCAAGAAAAAAAGGAGAGCTTACTGCCTTTGGAAGAAGGGGCAGGTGACTCAGAAGGACTACAAGGATGTTGTGAGGTTATGCAGGGAAAAGATTAGGAAGGCGAAGGCCCAGCTGGAACTTAAACTGGCCGCTGCCGTTAAAGATAACAAAAACTGGTTTTATAAATATATCAGTGACAAAAGGAGGGCCAGGGAGAATCTCCCTCCTTTGTTAGATGCGGAAGGTAACTTTGCCACGAAAGATGAGGAGAAGGCTGAGGTACTTAATGCTTTCTTTGCCTAAGTCTTTAATAATCACACTGGTTATCCTTGCGGTTGTCAGGCCCCTGTGCTGGGAGATGGAGATACTATGTGGAATGAGGTCCCAGTTGTTGAAGAGGTGGCAGTCACTGACCTGCTCCTTCACCTGGATGTTCACAAGTCCATGGGGCCAGATGGGATCCACCCGAGGATACTGAGGGAGCTGGCAGAGGAGCTCACCAAGCCACTCTCCATCCTTTATCAGCAGTCCTGGTCAACCGGGGAGGACCTAGGTAACTGGAAACTAGCAAATGTGACGCCCCTCTACAAGAAGGGTTGGAAGGAGGATCTGGGGAACTACAGGCCTGTCAGCCTGACCTCAGCACCAGGAAAGGTCATGGAGCAGATCATCTTGAATGCCATTACGCAGCACATGCGGGACACCCAGGGGATCGGGCTCAGCCAGCGTGGGTTTATGAAAGGGAGGTCCTGCCTCACTAACCTGGTCTCCTTCTATGATAGGGTGACCCGCTTAGTGGATAGGGTGACCCGCTTAGTGGATGAGGGGAAGGCTGTGGACATTGTCTACTTGGACTTTAGTAAGGCCTTTGACACTGTCTCCCACAGCATTCTCCTGGAGAAGCTGGCTGCTCACGGCTTGGACAAGTGCACTCTGCACTGGGTTAAAAACTGGCTGGAAGGCCGAGCCCAGAGAGTGGTGGTGAATGGAGTCAAATCCAGCTGGCGGCCAGTTGCGAGTGGTGTTCCCAAGGGCTCAGTGTTGGGGCTGGTCCTGTCCAGTGTCTTCATTGATGATCTGGATGAGGGGATTGAGTGCACCCTTAGTAAGTTTGCAGATGACACCAAGCTGGGTGGAAGTGTCGATCTACTGGAGGGCAGGAAGGCCCTACAGAGGGACCTGGACAGGCTGGAACATTGGGCCAGAGCCAATGGTATGAGATTCAACAAGACTAAGTGCCAGGTCCTGCACTTGGGTCACAACAACCCCATGCAATGCTACAGGCTTGGGCAGGAGAGGCAGGAGAGCTGTCTGGAGGAAAAGGACCTTGGGGTGTTGGTTGACAGCTGCCTGAACATGAGCCGGCAGTGTGCCCAGGTGGCCAAGAAGGCCAATGGCATCCTGGCTTGTATCAGGAATAGTGTGGCCAGCAAGACCAGGGAGGTGATAGTGCCCCTGTACTTGGCACTGGTGAGGCCATGCCTCAAATACTGTGTTCAGTTTTGGGCCCCTCACTACAAGAAGGACATCGAGGTGCTGGAGCGTGTCCAGAGAAGGGCAACATAGTTGGTGAAGGGTCTAGAGCACAAGTCTTATGAGGAGCGGCTGAGGGAATTGGGGTTGTTTAGCCTGGAGAAGAGGAGGCTGAGGGGAGACCTTATCGCTCTCTACAACTACCTGAAAGGAGGTTGTAGCGAGGCAGGGGTTGGTCTCTTCTCCCTAGTAACAAGTGATAGGATGAGAGGAAATGGCCTCAAGCTGTGCCAGGGGAAGTTTAAGTTGGATATTAGGAATAACGTCTTTACTGAAAGGGTTGTCAAACATTGGAACAGGCTGCCCAGGGTGGTGGTTGTGTCTCCATCCCTGGAGGTATTTAAAAGAAGGGTAGATGTGGTGCTTGAGGATATGGTTTAGTGGTGGGCTTGGCAGTGATAGGTTAGCGGTTTGACTCGATGATCTTAAGGGTCTTTTCCAACCTTAACAATTCTAAGATTCTATGAATAATTTAGGCTGGAAGGGACCTCTGGGGATCATCTAGTGGAACCTACCTGCTCGGAGTAGGTCTAATTAGATCAGGTTGCTCAAGGCCATGTCCAGCTGTGTCTTGCTCACTTCCTGGGAAGGAGGCCCTCTAAGCTCTCTGGGCAACCTCTTCCAGTATCTGAACACTCTCAAGGCAAAAGCAGCCCAAACCAAACCAAAACAAAAAAACTGATGTATAATTGGAATTTCTCATGTTCTAACTTGTGTGTTTTCATTCTTGTATTATAGCTTTGTACCTGCAAGAAGCGATAAATCAGAATTGAAGGTTCCTAAATGCCTATTGACCAGTGTGCCAACTAATACTGTCTAGGAAAATACAACTAAGGTAGCAGGGTGGAAGGAGAGAGTAAGAGGAATATGAAAAGGGGAAACCTTTTATCTTAGAAGGGTTAAAAAACTAGTAATTACATTGATGAGTTACACCTGAGCAGGTTTCCACATGGGAAGAGTTTAAACCTGCATTGTTACAGGGATATTAAAAAATAGAAGATTTGCAGTTACCAATTAAACATCAATAGAGTTTCCTTTTTTGTTCAGAGACCTTCAGACTCTCTGGCCAGAAGGGACCTCCCTACCTACCTAGGCTGACCCTCCCTGTGCAGAGGCTGGATAATGTTTTTTCAGAACTAGATCAAAGAATGTCTTTTAAAAAGAGATCTAATCCTATCTTCTGCATTCAAAGGGATGGTGACCTAACCACTTTTTCAAAAAAGTTGGTAAAATGTCAATTACATAACTTAAAAGCCTTACCAGCATAAGGTAAATATTTTGGACTTCACTACAAGAAATAAAGATTAAATTTGCTGAATTGGAAGCTGGTGGTTACCAAGAGACCAGTGTTCATGGCCTGATTGTGTTTAGTGTAGCAAACCACAGGAGAGTCCCAAACACAGACAGCTTCAAAAGCTTGAATTTATCAAATCTCAAAAAAGTTTTAAGCAGAATCCATTGTGGAAATATATCCAGGCAGAACAATGTAAATGGAAGATGGTAACTCTTGAGGAGGGTTTATTTGCTGTCCAAAAGTCACTATGAAAGAAAAGAACGTTGGCCATACCGTTTTCAGTTGCTAAGGGAAAGCCTCAATTAGAAATAAATAAATAACTTATAACAAATGGAAAAATTGGAAAGAGGTCATAAGAATGACAAATGATGAATGAAGAGCCACAAATCCTGGAAAACTGATATGGGAAGATAAGACTGCCAAAGGAGGTCTCTGGCTAGAAGGTCAAAGGACAATATCAAGTTATTTCAAAGCAGTAGTATTATAAAAAACCCCAGAAATGTTTGGCCATAGCTAGATGCAGCTGATAAAGCTCCTTCTAATGGTGCAGAAAAGTCAGAATAATAATTTCTTTACTATGTTTGGAAGAAAGCAGTGCGATATATGTATGTCAAATTAGACTGATGAACTAATTTCTGATCCCTAATTATTGACATGTTAAGTAACAGCTGCTAACATTGTTAAATCTTCAGGCCCAAATTATTTGCTCCTAAGAGTCATAAAATAAGAGTCTGAATTGATTTCTGCACCTCTGATAATTTTTAACAAATCTTGGAATGATGGAAAAACACCAGAAAAACAATTCTCTGTTATAATATATTGTCAATATTCAAAGAGAATGAGAATGATACTCCTAATTATAAGTTAGTTAGCCTGATTCAGTCATGGTAAAATAAGGGAAAAGTGGTTAAGGGATTATCTGAAAAAGACCTGAAGGGTAAGATTATAATTAATGTCAGCGTATTTTTAGGGAAATTAGTCAGCTCAAACAGTTGTGCTGGGAAGACAGCAAGTTACACTGATAAAGACAACAATGTTGATATAGTATATATGGATGTTTATAAGGCAGTTGATTTAGTACCTCATTACACTGATCAAAGAGTTTGCACAGTGCAATGAGAAGAGAGCCCACATTAACTGGATTAATAACTGGCTAAATGACAGCTCCCAGCATCTATTTGCAAAGCAGAAGCTGTCACTGAGCATTTCATTACTCAGAAGTGAGAGCATCAGCTGGCAGTGGGCTTCTCAGGTGGTGTATGGTGCCGGTTCCTTCAAATCTGCTTTTGGGCAGCTGCACTGTGATTAAGAACGTGCTGGTAGGTGGGTTTGTGCTCAACAGGATTGTGTTGTGCTACAGCTCCATGCATGATGTGAGCAATTTTGAAGAGCCTGAAGACTCTCACCGTGATAACTTTAGCTCAAAACCATAGGTAAAATGGACCACAGCTTCCCCCAGGTGCTTTTGAAAGGAAACACCCACTTCCTTAGCGAAAGAGTGGAAGACTTTGGCTGATAGTCTGTGCTCACAGGCAAGTAGCTCAGGGGAACCTGGTGCAAATCAGGACAGAGGGTCTGATAACCATAAGCTGGCTTTTCTTGGGTGGGAAAGCCATCTTGAATAAATCCTGGCTGTGGCAAAAATGCCCTGACTACATGTGTCTAGCAAGACATTTTCAAAGTGTTGTCACTTAATTAAGTCAGAACTTTTCTTTTTCAACACATTGTTCAGGTTTGAGACGCTTTGGAGATAAGATTGTAACAAAACAGGAATTCCCCCCACTTTCCTGATGAAAAAGGCTGAGACTGTTTTTGCTTAAACTTAACAGTAGAAAATTCAGCAACTGAATAAACCAGGCATGGGAAATTTTTGTCAGAAGACAATTATGGGTAATTGCAAACAAGGGATTAGAATTTAAACCCTTATGCAGCCTAACCAACATAAGCATTACTGATTCAATGAAACTATATTGTAGATGATATATCTTCTGATTAATGTCAACTTTTCAACCTTTTTCCTTTTTTTCCAAAACAGGGCTCAGTGTAGGCACATATTTCTCTGCTTCCCACAACCTCTGTCCTGGAACACTGAGCAAAGGCCAACTAAAGGGAATTTTTGAAGGATTTTTCAAAATGAATCTTGGGTGCTTTCTTCTTAGGTGCATTTCTCTTTTAGTAATGATAAAGAAGTCCCACAGTGGAACATTTATTCTGTCCTGTGGGGAATGTGTCATGATTTGTTTCCTGCCTGAAGACTGATGAAGCTGCTAGCATATGAAATGCTAGTTGTTGGCCATGCTGACAAAAAAAGCATTTGTAGTTTTTAAGAACTGTCATTAATCATACCTCTTGTCAGGGAGTGAAGAGTGCAGCAGTGCCAGCACATTTCTAAGAAAAGAAGGAGCTGACGAAAAGGGAAGTGGGACTAAAGGATTGTCTGTGGCTGGCTGTGTGGCTATTTGGTGCCGTGTCCTGGAGGCAGAGTGGACTGGTGAGATAGGTAATGGAGGTGAGAATCTGAGCTGCTAATTCGGAGGGTAACTTTCACAATGCACATGCCTTTGGGAGAGGTGTGGAAGGTGAAGTAGGTTGCTTCCCCTAACTTTTCATTCCTTTGCTTCCAAGGGTCCATGCCAAGACTATTATGTACCTGTGTACCATGAAATTATTTTTAAAGTGTGTCAAATTAGTTTCCTAATACATTTCATTTGTTAAACAATGTCTGTGAGGGATATGAAATGTAGCTGATGTCAGAGAACATCTAAGATTTATGTGCTGTCAGCACTTCATGTAGATGAAGTTTAGTGCTATAAGCTGTACTTAAAAGCCTTCTATCTAATGTAAACAGTACGTTTCTTCTACCTCCTGGTAATTAGGTAAATATACATTAAAAAACCATGAAGTAGCATAAGCAGAACTATACCAGGCACAGATCTACACCACATTACAGATATTTGCATTATTTATTATGGGATATCCATGAGCAAGCTCTGTATCTCTGCCTTTGAGAAAAATTCAGCCAAAACTAAATTTCAAAGTCTTCCTAAAAAGAAATAATAAAACCTGAATGTGAATGCTGGTACTTTAACAGTAGCCGTTGAGCAAAAATGAATGGCTATAAATTAGTCCAACCAATTTTAAAAGAGATGCTACAAGATTTTAATCACTGAAGAATGAATTTCTGAGACATCCTTGCACACTGAAATGTAGGTGCAACCCAGGTTGAGTCAAATATAGCACAAAGGAGGCAGAAGATGTGGGCATGGGATGTCATAAACTCATAAAAATGTTGCTGATAAATTAAGAAGCTGATAAACCTAATGATAGGAGAATGATGGGTTGGAGAAGGTGTCAGTTTAGCCACAGGCTTTCTGCCAGAATTGCTTCTCTATGCAAAAGCAGGCAGAGTCGGAGTAAGTGTTAAGTAGAAACCAGGCCTGGAAATAGCCAGAGAAGTCTTTGTGTCTGCACAGAAATGTCACTGCCACAGAGCACACTATGAAAGAGTTTCATGAGGCAACATCTATCAAACACATCAGAAGAACAAGTCTTTAGTATTGTAAAAAATCTGCAAGTTATTCTTTTGTCTCTGAGAGGCATCTCTTTCCTGCGAGTACAACTTTGTGTGATGCAACTGGCTGCCTCAGATCTGGATAAGGTTTGTTAAGGAAGTTGATTTTCTGTAGTTGCATATACCTAGTTTAGGCCAAATACATGTGTTCCTCCTGGGATTTTGTCTGGGTATATTGCTGCACCCTTATTCCACCATTTTGCTTTTTCTTCAAATTGATGCTGCCCAGTTACTCAGGCGTGGAATTTCTCCCGCAGCATGGCATTTTACTCTTTGACATTTCAAACTTGTTCTGTGTGTAAATAATTTTACTTCAGATATTACAGTTTCTGCTTTCACTTTCCCTGATGATGTTCTGTCTGTTTTATACGTTACAGTATGAACCATTTGTGCCTGTTTCTATCAGGTATTCTCAGAAATTGCACATTCTTCCTCTATCCTGCTCAGGAGAAGCTTATTCCAAGTCATTCCGTCTTTAACCCTATTATTTTCCTGCCTTGTGTGAATATTTTTGTGAACTAGTTGGACTCACCACTACAGCTGCTGGGATTTTGCTTGGCATTTGAATATTTTCTATTACACCTGCCAGCTGCTGACTTGCTGACATTGTTTGGCATGTTTATTTCCTTTGCAATTTCATTTTCTCTAGTCTTTACTGTAACAGTTTAAAATGGGTTGCTTGGTATCACATAATCTGTGCCTTTTAAAGGCCTTTGGGATTTTGATTTGTGGTCTTTCAGATATTCCCTTCTTTAACGAATCACAAATTTTCTGATTAATGAATAGTCCTGATTTAAAAACAACAACAAAAAAACCCCAATCGAAACCACAACAAACAGCAAAACTCTGAAGAGGGTGGGTGGGGAAAAAAATCCTGCTTCCTCATTTTTTTTCTGAACTCTTACTGAGAAAATGGGTATCATTTCTTCCTGTGGAAACAATGTTCTTCCTACCTTTGCATTAGCATTTCAAGAAAATATTCCCCTTTATCTCCCTACACAAAATGCAACCAATACTCCCCAAAACAGTGCCATTCTTTCAGTTGTCATCTGTTTTACTAGCCCTAATGATTTGCATGTACAATAGAAAGTGCTGGTTGAATCTGAACTTTTTCAAGGTTTCATCAGCATCTCTCATAATTTTTAAAGCTGCCAGACCATTTACACAATGCCACCCCAGAGACTTTGGAACTTTGTTTTTATTTTGATTTTTTCTGTACTGAGGTTAGTAATTTTCATCCAACATCTTAGAATCATAGAATCATTTAGGTTGGAAAAGACCCTTAAGCACTGCCAAGTCCACTACTAAACCATGTCCCTAAGCACTACATCTACATGTCTTTTGAACACCTCCTGGGATGGAGACTCAACCACTTCCCTATGAAGCCTGTTCCAATGCCTGACAACCCTTTCGGTGAAGAAATTTTTCCTAGTATCCAATCTAAACCTTCCCTGATGCAACTTGAGGCCATTTTCTGTCATCCTATTGCTTGTTACTTGGGAGAAGGGACCAACACCGACCTCGCTACAACCTCCTTTCAGGTAGTTGTAGAGAGCAATAATGTCTCCCCTCGGCCTCCTCTTCTCCAGGATAAACAACCCCAGTTCCCTCAGCTGCTCCTCATAAGATTGTTCTCCAGACCCTTCACCAGCTTTGTTGCCCTTCTCTGGATGTACTCCAGCACCTCAATGTCCTTCTTGTACTGTGGGGCCCAAAACGGAACACCATATTCAAGGTGTGGCCTCACCAGTGCTGAGTACAGGGGCACGATTGCTTCCTTAGTCCTGCTGGCCTCGCTATTCCTGATACAAGTCAGGATGCTGATGGCTTCTTGGCCACCTGGGCACACTGCTGGCTCGTGTTCAGCTGGCCGTCAACCAACACACCCAGGTCCTTTTCCACTGGGCAGCTTTCCAGCCACTCTTCCCCAAGCCTGTAGCATTGCATGGGACTGTTGTGACCCAGTGCAGCTCTTTTTTCCATATTTATTGGGACTTGTGCTTTCCACTTTAAGGACTCCATTGCATTCCTGTCCTATTAAATGCAAATTTTAGGTAGTGAAAAGAAAAACATAAACAGTAAGCACAGCATTCATGCTGCTATCTTTCAGCCTGACTTTAGTCTCTGCCTCTATCTATGAAGGAGCATGTGAAAATCTAGTGAGGGTACAAAACAATAACCTGCCAGCGGTTATTTAACTATTGGATGGAACATAAACTTCTGTCACAGCATTTATAGGGAGGCTGGATAGGCTCTCTGAGGCATGAAGAGACTAGCTGTAGAATTCTGAAGACGTTCAGGTAAGATCAGCAGATTTTTATTCATACTTGAGAGAGAAGGGATGAAGCTGGCTTCATTCCTCCTGAGGGGAGATGGCTCAGTGTTCTTACTTGTCAGAGTGCATGCATGTGTGTGTTTGTGTGTTTCTGGAAGGGAAAAGAAAGAAAATGTATAATGATGGTGAAGGTATTTAATAATAGATACAGTAGAGCGGAAGTTCCCAGTCTAATCTCTGTGGGCATTTCCATCAACAGTGGCAACACTGGTCACTGGCAGCAGTAGCAACACCTTTTTTCCTCACCTGTTGTCACATGCTTAGATTTCCCCAGAGAAGCTCTGTTTCGGTATCCAGAATTTCAAACTTGCTGGAACTGGAGGATTTTTAAGTGTATCTAGTTTGTCCAAGTGGCTGCAAGTCTCCCACATACTTGTAGCTGGGCATGTGTATGTCTGGAAGTCACAATGGTTTCAAACACACACCTCACACAGTTGCTGGATACCTGTCAAGTAGAGCTAATGCCATGAGGATGCACTGGACTCAGTTACTATCTGTCTGCTATTCAGTCTGACCAGCATTTCCAGGAAATGCTGGATTCATCGTGTATGTATGACGTTGATCCACACCTTAATAAATGCAGTATGATCCAAAAGCTCAGGCCTACTACTCACACACACCTACAAACATCTGGGAAATTGCAGACCAGCAGTAGGAGGCCACTCAGCCTCACACAGCACAGCTGGAATACAGGCAAGGGTCTGCTGGGATTTCTGGCTAGAAAGCCTCATATAGTGGGAGTGGGGAGGGTATTAGAAGGTGCATAAACCATATCCTAGATGCTAACTGGAGGCACTTTAGAGACACCGTGTAGGGCCTTTGCTGGATAAATTTCCATTGCAGCTTCTGCAGGGAAGGCCTGCAGTGCTAGCCTAATGTTTGGGTATGTGTAATTACAGACCCAAGCACAAACTCAGTTCAGAGACTGTGGGAAGGAAGAATGGTGGCCACCTGAGGGCTGGGTGGCTTTACACAACTTAGAGGGAATGATGGGGGAGAGGGAGAAAGTATTAGATAAGTGAAGGGGGGATTATTGAAAAGTGCAATAGGCAGACTGACAAATCAAGAGGAGGCCTTGTGTTTGGGTGATGAATATAATCTTTCATGGAAAGCAGTTCCACTGGCTTGACTTTCCACCTACACAGAGGTGGATGGGAAATCTCTGTCTTACTGTTGCCAGTCCTGATAGACACCCTGATGGCTTCACAAGGTAGCAAGGATGAGTACAATGCTTGGGACACAGCAATGCAGCTTTCCCTGCTGCATGTCAGTTTGCAGTTAGCTAGGTAAATGCAGGCTAAACAACAGTATGCCAGGAATTTATTGGCTGAGCATAGTATCCATGCAACAAAGTCATGCATTTGCCCACTGCAGCTGATAATGGTGCCCGTGATCTGGCTTTTTTGATTCATTTGGAACAAGGGAGTATTGGTACGTGAACCTCATATAGTCCACGGTGTACCATGCGAAATGACAGCTACTGTGTCTGGTCAATTTGCCTTGATGCCTTCAACTCAGGCTTGAGCTAGCCTAGGAGATCCCATGTATAAAGGTAATATAGCTATAGTGTGGGAGAGCTTCTGTTTGTTTAGAGCCGTTCTTCTCTCTGGACCTGTGGCTGGGCTAATGAAGGGAGCTGCTAATGGGAGAGCTGGCCGTTATTTTTACATCAAGTGGTATATTCTACTTTAACAGCAGAATTCTTCACTGACTGTCCATGGACTGAGTCTAATTCAGTAGCATGAGCTAAATGAGTACATTTTACCTGAAGATTAGGCTTCCAGAGGACTGGCTTACCAGCTTGTTGTAGTTCTAAGGCAGTTTAGACTTGAATGGCCATCTTTCTTTAATGTTTTTTTCTCTTTCTAAAAACAAATGTATTTTAATGTTTTTTTTAGCATGGAATGAAGATAATGTAGAACTATCAACAATGCAATGATAAAATGTCAAATGGCAATATATGCAGGGGCCCTTCAGTTTTCTACATATTTATGACTGACTTTCTTTTAATAGAAAACATATTTTTTCTTTCAATGTACAGATATAGAATAAAATCACTTGAAAGCAAAGAGTGAAATTGGATCTCATTAAAACATGGAGTTAGTGAAATGGTGACAGATGGGCCCTGCTGGGAAGGAGAAGATCATTGAATGAGACTGGGATAAGTTAGTGAGTTTGCAATTATAAAGCATGTGGCTTTGTAATTTCTAACCCCCAGTTCTGCAAAGTAATCAGTGCAGTTGGGCCCATATTCCTGCAGGGAAGCTCACTGAGACAGGCATGAAGATCTGTGTAGAGGAAGAGACACATGCAGATATTCCAAAACATAGCTGTAAGGAAGTGAATCTCTTTTCTAGCCAAATTTTAATCTTCCCTCTCCGGAATGGAAGAACACTTCACTATGAAATATGAAGCTGATTTTCATGCTCCCCTGTAGTGGTTACCAGACCTCGGCTGGAATTTTAAGAAAAACATGAGCCTTTCAAACACTGATTGATATGCCACTGTTAAGTGTTGTCCATCTCAGTATGCCTGTGGCAATGGGTGACAGGTTTTTCAATTATGTTTCTAAGAGGACTCTGACTTGTTTTTTATGATGTTGAAAATCTTTATCTTGACTCATTTCTGTAACAAACTTTTGGCAACTGGAAGCTATAATTTATTTACTTAGAAATTTCTCAACTCCGTTATTGTAAAGATGTCTTAGCAATTCTATTTTTAGGATTGCATAAATGGGGCATAAATCCTGTTTATCTTTTGAAGCAGATTGTGCTTGGATGTAAAACATCAAATGTGTGAGATTTGTGTCCATTTGAATGATCAGCTTGGTTTTTATTTCCAGGGACAACCTCAGACATCAAGTCCCATCATATGCAAACCCAGACCACCATGCAGATGATATATTTAACTTCTTACACAAATCTTTCCATATGTTTAACAAGCTCAAATAATTTCAGGATGGCCCTCCCAGTGCACAGTACAGGCAACTATTTGGTTTCAAGGTCCTGAAGCCATGCAGCTCTTGGCCCTTTTTCCTGAGCATCTTTGGAAAACTTAT
The DNA here is from genome assembly GCF_949628215.1 of Phalacrocorax aristotelis. Classification (NCBI taxonomy): domain Eukaryota; kingdom Metazoa; phylum Chordata; class Aves; order Suliformes; family Phalacrocoracidae; genus Phalacrocorax; species Phalacrocorax aristotelis. The sequence goes on along the minus strand of NC_134276.1, from coordinate 132,062,248 downwards.
TTTCACTTCCTCAGCCAAAGAATGGCAGTGCTGCTGCTGATCCCAAAGCACACTTGTAGATCTCACATTTTCTTTTACAGTCTGATATTTATGCCCATTTTGCGTCTCTCTACAGAAGTTGCCATGAGTAAGTTCAGTTTTCATAGCTGCAAATTTACTGGTATAGTCTAATATGCTTTCATGGTTCCCAGATTCCTTTTTGATGTGCAAGTCCTTTCATGCCTTAGGGAAGCACAGAAAAAATCATGGAAGTACTTGAAATAAGGTGTTGGAGGTGCTGGAGGCTAATATTATTGGCCAACTGGGCGTAGGAGGAGCTGGTGTCTTAGTGATGAATCAGCAATGCTAGGAGAGGGGGGAGGCATGTCAGGAAAGATTGGGAGGATACAAAGCTTGAAGTGACACAGCAAAGGCAATCACATACAAAATGTTGCCTTTCCAGAAGCGCTTTGAATGGACCTGGAAGGTGCAAGACTGCCTTTGTGAGACCCAGAGACAAGGAAGCAAGACAATGCCTAGGTAGAACAGTTTGGCTGAGAAGATGGATGGGAAAGTCCATATCGGTGATATGTTATAGAGAAAAACTCAACAAGGTGTGATTCAGAACTTGGCTGTGAGGACATAGGGAGAATTCAGAGCAGAAGACCATGCATGGGTTATGGGTCTGAATTAGGAGATTGTGTTCTCCACCTTGATCAAGAACGGAAATAGGAGAATGAGATCAGGGCAGTATTAATCATCCTGCTACAGCCACAATGAGGATGAGCAGGGCTAGTCTTCCTCACAAAGACCTAAGGGTAAGGGTTGTTTGGAACAAAATGGGATCTGAATTGGAGATGTTGATTCGTGAGTTGTCCACATAGAAATAATAGCAAAATGTATGTTTACACACATTCAGCAGCACAGTATATAGAGAGTAGAGAAATGGGCCAAAGACCAAAGTCTTGCGGCAAAGCTTGACTGTGGGTAAAGTCTCTTCCGAATAAGGAATGATTGAAAGGCTAGAATGAGAAACATGAAAACAGAGCCACAGGAACCACTAGAGGCTAGATTTCACACAGAATGTATTCATGGGACCCCAGTCACCATTGGGTCCAAGAGAATGTGAATGCTGTTTCGAGCTATGACTGACTTTCAATGGAACCCGGCGGCCAGAAGAAAGACTGGACAGTGTTTGGGAGAAAACTGAAGAAGAGGCTTTGCAAATAAGAATTGCAGACCATGTGCCCAGATTGTGATGTTAGAAGTGATCACTGCAATCATTTCAAAAAGAAAGAAATAATAGGTTGATACGGATCTGTACTTCCACAGGGCTTACTTTGTCTACCTTTGAAAAATGTAAACTACCCCAATAACTTTCCAGAAATGTTGGCTTATGGAAATACAGTGACTTTAGTGCTGATGATCAAGCACTTTTGCACCTCAAGCTCCCAGTTACATTAGTAATCGATCAAAGACAAGGCAGTAAGTACAGGAAATTCCTGGTCTTTTGAAAACCTTTAGGTTTCAGCACAAGACACTTCTGACAATGTTCTGGACATCTCTGAGAAAACACTAATAGATACAGAATCTATATAGTGTAGCACAGGCTCACAAAAACAAGTAATGTAATATATTTAATGTTGTTCAGCCACAGAGCAACAGCACTTCAGTGTGGAAAATCACTGGCAGACTTACAGGGATATACATATTACCCAGTATGACAGAACCAAAGGATGAAAAATTACTCCTAGACTTTGTTAAAGAGTAGGGAAATCAAAATATGCACAAAATTGTAGAAATACAGAACTTTATCATGGTTTTTAGACACATATGCTTTAGAATTTGGAAGGGTCATCATAAACTACAAAACCTCAGATATGTCACTTCTTTGCAATGAGCTAAACACAAAGAAACATTTTATAAAGAAATTGGAAGTTTCTGCTCAGTCTTGTAAAGCAAAATAAAAACTAGCAGTTAGCAGAGAAGAGTGAAGCAAAGGGCAAAAAGACTGAAGAACAAAAGTCTTCACAGGCTGATCTTTTTTTTTTTTTCCAGACTGTGTATGAAAGCAATTTAACAAGTGAAGACTTGAACATATTTGAAGGTATTTTACTTTACCAGATCAAAACTAAAAGACAGCTGAAATGGCCAACAGACCAGTTGAAGCCTGTTGATCCTGTAGTAACAACATAAAATGTTAGGTTTGGTTGCTATACTGGTTGGAGTGCATTGTAGGATCATTGATAATGCAGCTCTTTTTGTGTATGCCCTCTCTTTGGTATCTCTGTCCCACACTGGCTCTTTGGTTTTTATCACCCCATGGCAGAGTTTCTCACTTCATTCTGTTTTTTATTAGTGCAAGGCTAGTGAGCATGGTCCAGCTGTCTGCTGCATGGCACTGTTGTGGGTCTTCTTTCTAAAAAACAGAGAAGAGGAAGCAAAAATATGTTTCTGAAAGAGTTTGACTAGGTGGACAGACAGAAGACGCCATTATCTCTGATACGTTATACAAAAAGATCCAGCAAGGCGCAATTCATAGCTTGGATGTGAGGACATAGGGAGTGATCAGAGCGGATGAGTTATTCTTATGTAGAAGATGATGGTCTCCTTCACCTTGATCAGTTAACTTCAGGTAACCTGACTGACCCTAAGTGTTTATTAATCTGGATTTTTTTAAGTCACTCACACCTGTGCCACTACATTGACCATCAGAGGGTTTTTTATTAGCTCAGCTGCTTTTCCTCCCTAGAATCCTCCCAAATTAACCTCTCCTGAGGGCTTAATTTCCATAGTACACCACACTCAGACCAGAAGCTGAGCACTAACCTTCATTAACTCATCATGGCCAGCTGGACTTAGGATATTTTTTCACAAGCCAGCATAATTCCCCAAAGAAATAGCAAAGTATAAGACTGATAACAGGCTTAAATGCCTGGTATTACTGTTATCAAACCTGCTTTGTTCAGATACTGGCAGCTGCTGTGACTGGGATCAGGGGCAACCCACTCATGGGTATTGGCAGCAGTGGAAGCCACTCTTGGCCCTGTGCCTGCTCTGTCTGCCTGCAGGACACATGTCTCAACATTTCCTCTCCTGCTTTCTTTGTGTATTTACACCTGTAGACTGGATTCATCACCCGTTTGGAGCTCAGCTGGGGGGGTTCCCCGCAGGGAGCTGCTGCCTGCCACTGTTATTCAGTTCTCATCTTACCGGTCCTACCAGAGTCTGAGTATGCTGCCTTCCACATTGGAAGTCCTCTCCAGCACAGCTAACTTCTCTTCAGCAGGATAAACTGACCTGTCCTCTCCCCTGCCTTTATGTTTCCTCGGCTGGGATTCAGCCTCCTCTGCCAGGTTCACTAAACATGCTCTGCTATCCATAATCTGGGAGTACTCAAGGCTCCAGTGATCTTCTTAAATCTTTAAAAAGTGAAAAACATCCTACACTGAACAGAGCTGGAGATGCCACTCTTCTCCCAAACTTATGGACCTGCTTTTGTTCTTTTAACTTCTCTGAATCTGGTTACTGCATCTACCTTGCCCAGGCCTTTACCTGACCTTTCCTTTTGCTTTTGCATGAAACCCTTGACACCCTGGGAGCGCTGGCTCGTGCATGTGTGCAGGCAGCAATGCATGACTGAGCAGGGTAAAATGGCCACGTTTAATATTTGTAAAGGGTAATTCAGATATGTTTTTTGCCTGTCGTGTCATCTATGCCCCTTCTCATAGCCTGTCTAACTTCAATAGTGAATGTTAACTCCCACAGGTTTAAAGCAGCTCGGGGAGCTGGGTGGCTCAGTTGAAGCCACTAGACCTGGCGGTATTTCTTGCAGATTCTCAGCCCTCAGTTGTCACCGGACAGCTGCCCCAGGCAGTGTGCTCTGCTATCCCGGCCGACCCGAGATAAACCGAAACAACAACCACCCCGGGGGACGCAGGGGCTGACGCCTCCGCAGGGTACCGGTACGTGCTGCCTACGCTCACATCACAGCATGCCGGGCTCCCCCGGGACGCCGCTGCCGCGCCACGGGCAGGGTCCGCTCTTCCATGGGGAAGATGTTGAGAGCTCCCCAGGACAATTACGCGGCTGCGCGATGTTTTACAAAAGAAAAAAAAAAAAAAAAAAAAAAGAACCACCTCGGGGTTTTGCTGCCCGACCTGCCGCCCTCACCGACCCGCCCCAGAGCGCGGCCGAGAGCTACGCCGGCGCTGCCGCAGCGGTGCGGCGGGACGCCGCTTCCCGCAGAGGGCAACGCTGCGTCGTCGGGGAGGCTACTGGACTGGACTGGACTGGACTGGACTGCCGTGCCCTAACCTGCCCTGCCCGCCCCGGCCGGGCCGGGCCGGGCCGGGCTAGGCTCCCTCCCTCCGGGAACGGCGCAACAGCCCCGCCCCTGGCCCCGCCCCTCCACGCCGAAGGGGCGGGGCGCTCTTGGTAGCCGCTTCCCGGAGCCCTCGCTCTACCCAGCGCGCCTGCGCCGCCCGCCGCCGCGCAGGCGCCGTGGGGGCTGGGAGAGGGTCCGGAGTGGGACCGCGGTGGCCGTTCACGGCGCCGTTTGCCGTTCGCAGCGGGGCGGCGCGGCGGGGATGAGCCTCTGCCCGGCCCGGCCAAGGGGACGCGGGCGGAGGGACGCCGCGCGCCAGGTCGGGCCCCTAGCAGTCCGCCGCCGTCGTCGCTCGCCGCTACCGGCGGCGTCCCGCAGCCGAGCGGCCGCGGAGCTGAGGGAGCGCCGCTGACCGGAGCTGCCCGCTCGGGCCCTGCCGGCCCCGCGGCGTGGGAGGGGGGCGCTCAGGTAGCGGGGCCGCCGCGCCCCGCCCCGAGCCCCTGGGGGGGCGGGGGCCGTTGGGGCGGCCCGGCCCCCCCTCCCCTCCCGTCCCGTCCCTTCCCCCGCGCGGTGGTTCGGCGGGCGAGGGGGGGGACGCGGCCCGGCGCCCGCGGGGGAGGATGGTGGAGCCGCCCCCAGCCCCCGCGCCGGGCCGGGAGGCGGCCGAGGCGAGCCGGGCCCGCCCCGCCGGGGCCGCCCTCCGCAGGGGCTGAGGGGGATGAGCCGTGCCCGGCGGGGTGGTCGCTAGCGGAAGGATGACCACTCCCGCCCTGCTGCCGCTCTCCGGGCGGAGGCTGCCCCCCCTCAACCTGGGCGCCTCCGCCTTCCCGCACCACAGGGCTACCTTGAGACTCTCCGAAAAATTTATCCTGCTCCTTATTCTTAGTGCCTTCATCACCCTGTGCTTCGGGGCGTTCTTCTTCCTCCCCGACTCCTCGAAGCACAAGCGCTTTGACCTGGGCTTGGAGGATGTGCTTATTCCTCATGTGGACACCAGCAAAGGGGGCAAGAACCTCGGCGGCTTCCTCATTCACGGGCAGGGGCACGACGAGCACCGGCACAGGTAGGTGCCTTCGCCGCCGATAAGGGAGCAGTGAGTGGGTCTCCGGGGGAGCAGGACCCGGGTGGAAGGGAGACACATTAAAAAACCAGGTCCTCCCCATACTGCTGTTACTTCTGTCGCCGACATCCTCATGTCATCCCAACGCATGTCAACTTCTGAGCGCTAGCCTTGTGTCCTCCAGCTGCCATAGGTAGCTGTGGCTCCATGTTTTCTTTTCCAGTGTAAATTTAGCCTTCTGACTAGCAAGGGCTGGGAGGGTAAATATGAGCTCTCCTCCAGTGACTGATGTATTTTTCTCGCCCTAGCCAATTCCCTCTGTCAGTCATGGAAAAAGGAGGTTAAGTAATGGCATTTCTGGAGACAGTATAAGTGACTGAAAAACTGTTGTATCTTTCCTGTAGCTTTTATGTGCTTACTCCAAAACAGCTGCTTGTTGCTGAATAGTGTAGCAAGAACTTTGGTCTGACAAAGAATTCGTGCTGTGACCCGGGGGCTGTTAGCCTATGATGTGCAGGACACAAAACTAGGGTAGATAGCATAATTGCCTTTTCTGGCCCTTAAAATCACTTGTCATAATGTTATTCCAGACAATTGGAGGTGCCAGTGCAGTTTCCTTAATTGTGGTTGCCAGTGTAAAGAAATCGGAGATAAAATAGTAGTAAAGAGTAACATGGGTAAATGTCATGCTGTTGATAGCTTTTTGGGGCCACCTAAAGCTTTGTGTAGTACAAGCCTCTAAACGTTCAAGGCTGGGTCATGTGAAGTTAAGCCTTCAAAACTGTGATTCAGAAACTTAAATGAGGGTTTTACAGTATATTTGCTTACTAACGTACCTTAATTGCTTAAATCCTACCCTGGTGCCTGCATCATAGTGAAGCTGACTGATCTCTCTTCACTGTCAAAGATCTGTAAAATGTGATGATGACTGGTGATAAAATATATGCTCTTCAGTACTCAAATTAGTAATACAGTGAAATTTAAAGAAAGGTTACTTATACTGATAGTGTTCCTTTGAGAACAGTTTAAAATATATCCTATTGACATGACACAAGAGTTACTTAAAGGCTGCTTGTGCTAGATTAAAAGGAGAGCGTATAATTGCCTCTTTTTATTCATCTGTTATGGGTTATAAGGACTACCTGAATACTATGGTATTTTTCCTTAAGGCATCTTTGCTGTTGGATGTCTTGGGGCACTTATCATGAGCTCTTTCTCCCTAACTGAAAGGGCATGGATGCTTAATATTTGTCTGATGTTAATTGCTGGTGCTGTTAAATGTTGCACAAAATGTAGGTTTAGACACTTTCTAATATGCCTTTGAAGTTCTCATCTTTCACTGTCATTTTTGTGTGATCTTATTTCTTAGCTTCCCCGCTCACTCTGGTACATGCAGTCAAAATCAGATTCCGAAATAGAAGACAGATGAAACAAAAAGAGGTGTTCAGCAGAAATTTTCAAAACTCCAGCTGTGACTGTTATACCTTGTGTAGCCCAGTAGATGGACCACAGAAAAAGGCATTTGTTGATACTGGTGGTTCTGGAGTGATGCTCTTTGTTAACCTACTTATGTGGGTCCTTTTCAGGTTTCCTCTTTAAGTGTAATTACTGAGGGTGCAGCTTTGCTAATAATATGAAGTGCATTACTACTCTCATCTGTCATGTGTAGATAAGCAGTAACTTATATGTGTCAGAGCTAAAAGCATTTTGCTTGTTTGGGATCTGTTCTTAACTGATCACAGGATAACCACTTCTTTTAACTCTCCTATGGTTCCTCCATAAGCTATGAATGTGTGTACCTCCTCCTGCCCGCTCCCCCCATCCCCCTGAATTGTCCCTGTCATGTATGGTTTTTTTATGGCCACCTTTTGAGTTATTTGAGCAAGAATAGATACTATTCCTGTTTTAGCCCTGTGAACCATTGGATTACTCCAAGCATATCTTAACTACTAAAAAAGCCTGCCTGCTTAACCTGCTTGTAAGACACTTGTGTGAAAGTGCAGTATGCATTGTGAAGCAAGGTTATGTGCTTTTTGTGGAGCAACTTTTTTAGCTTATCACCACATAGTCTTATCAACAGGCTATTTGCTAGCCTGGTGCTGATGTGGTGACTGTTTTCCATAAAGGAGAAACACCTGCTGCCGTTTTCAGTGCTGAGTTCCTGCTTCTGGATTGCAGAGAAGTAGAGGGTCTTCAACAGTGAATTCTAGATTACTTGTTATCTCATTTTGGTATGAAAAACTTTGTTCGGCTTACTATCAAAGAGCAAAGTCAAGTGTCAGCTACTCTATAGGTAGTGTTTTTTGAAAGGCACTGCGGAGCCATGGTGCAAAAGATAAAGAGAAAATAACCTGGTAATACAAGGGAGGATGCAGTCTAACATGGGAAGTGTGATGATGGATTGACAAGCTGTCTTTCCAAGAATTGTGGGACTGCAGAAGAAAATTGGATGAAAGGTTATTCATATGAAGTATACACTTGATCATGAAATGACAGGTGTGTTGATTTAGTGGCTAAAGGAAAGCTTCTTCTGGAAATGCTGATATTGACTTCTATCGAACAGTAAAAACTGTGTATCATGCTTATGCTGCTCCCTTGGTATATAACCTATAATATTTTAATGCTTATCTTCCTCTACCCCTTAAATTTTGAGCTTTGTAGGCTATTGGAAGATATTAATATGTCTGTCGTCTAGGAAAATATAGCAATGATGTAGGTAGAGGGTTGCTGTGCAGTTATGCATTAGTTTTGGGTGTACAGACAATGGTTCTCACTGGACCTTCTCTGTATTCCTCATTGCTTTCCCACCTCTTCCCCGGGCCCCCTTGACGTTCTTGTGTTTTCATTATTATTGTTACAGTGGTTACCTCTTGGTGACATTGACTTTACATCTTCCAATAACCTGTTTTGTCTTTTTTTTTTAACTGTGCCTATCCTTCTTCCCTTTGCACCTTCCAGGCAGAAAAAGAGGGCAGGGGGAACTCCCTTCCTGAATGTCTGTTAAAGAATTACAATGTCCTTGCCTATCATCCAAAGAAAAACAACTTCATTGTAAGAAGATGGTTAAAATCTGGAATAAAGCTGCAATTTATATTTTGGGAAATGGATGGGCTGTAGTGGAAGTTAGTAGTAATTTGAAGCTGTTCATTTCATGGGTAAGCTCTTTATGTGTGCTTGCAGGATAAGACATGGGGAATGGGTTAGTAATGTTGGAAAGGTGTACCACAAAATTTTTCCTCTGGGAGGAGGGAGAGTGGAAAAGGCTAGTCCAGGACTTGTCAAGATATGTGCATACACATGCTTTTTAAAAATCAATTTCATTTCCCAAAAATTAAGTTCTCTCCATTTCAGATAGGATACTGCAGAGATTATGGAACAAGAGCAGCAGTTTTGAAGACACATCTTGCCAAACAAATTTGTGTGTCACTTAAAATCCGTTACAGTTTTAGATAACTGTCACTTCTCCCAAACTTCTGTGTCTCCCCAGCCACACAAAACACTTAAGGTGTTTCCTACTACCCAGTTACTTTCCAGCTATCTCAGGTATTCTATTCTTCAGTGCCACGTCTGAAAGGTAGCTTTGGAACCAATACAAAAAATTCCTATGGTTTCTTGGCATCTAATGCAGATGCCCTGTAATCTCCCTGATATTACAAATTTTTAAAAAAATAAGATTATCTGTAATATGTATATTGAGCAGACTTGTTTCTTTAATGACATGTCAAGCAGCTGCTCTTTATATTACTTGAGAAGTTAACATAATTTCTGTGGTAAAGATATACTAATCTTAGAGGCAAGGAATAATGTAATTTTATGAGCTCAAAGCTGCTAAGCTACTTTGTAACAGCACTCAGAATACTGTTGTGCCAACAATTCTGTCCTTCAGAATTTGCAGAGCTGCATCTTCAGCTGCTAAATTCCTGTGTATTGCTTCAAGTCATAATTCCTGCCTGTGCTAAAAAACCCCAAACAACCCTTATGTCATCTGACTGATAGCAGGTGCTGCTAATACAACTGACCAGCTCAGCTGCATTGGTCTTCGTGTGTAAGTAGGTATAGATCAATGTAAACCATGCCTTTGACTTTGTTTCTGTGAAGCTAAAGAATATTGACTTCTGTGTTATGCAAAGACATAAGCACAGTAGTCTGGTATGACCAGTTGTGGGTTAGCAGCTGTGTGGCTGTAGTCTAAAAGTGCTCTTTCTTCTGTTGCTCAATATGTGATTGTCTCTGTGGTGGTAGCAGCTGCTGTCCCTACTCTCAGGTGAAAGTAACAAAAATGATTCTGAAGAGCTTTCAGTCTTAATTTCTTCTTTTAAATCCTGCATTTTTTTAAAGCAACATGAAAGGCTTAATATGCTTCTTTTTCTTCTTCAGTGTATATGACTTAATTAACCACAGTAGAAGTGGACAGAGGAGATAATTTAACTTCTATTACTCAGTGGGATCAGTGTCTCCTGTCATCCTCTACCATGCCATCAAGTATAAAAGTGCAAAAAACCTCTTTGCTCTCCTTCCTCACCTTTACTTGAGGCACAGTTCATTACTGCAATTAAGAGTATTTGCTACTGTGATTCAGAGAACTTTTTTTTTCCCCTGAAAAATCAGGAGCCACTGTAGTGCCTAGGCCCCAACTCCTACTCTGTCCAATGTTTTGTTGTATAAAATTGAGCCTGTCTTCAGAGCAGACTCCCCAGTCTCTGTGGAATGTGGACTCTGAGTTTAAGCTGATGTGCTTGATCTAGAAGCAAGGGGTTTTTAGGGCATAACATGCAGGAGATGTGGGTCCTCATGGTGATACCTGTGGAGCTGAAGAGGGCAGGAATGGTGTATTCCAAGTCAGGGCTCAGAAACACCTCTTATGGCTAGGGCAAAGAAACTGTAACTGTCAGGTGTCAGTCTTCAACTATTAAAGCTATTGTCAGAGCACTGCCCATCTTTATCTGGAGTTTTTAGTAGCCATGTATTGTCTACTCTGGACTCTATTTTAGAAATGGTGTTGGTACTTGGAGATTTATAGAAATTTGATTTATCTTGCTTTCCTCTGGAGTTCCCCACATTATACCCTTAAACTCAATTTTAATTTTTCCTGAACCTGCTCGTATTATCTCTAAGGTACTGCTGAAATTAGTGCATTATGTTGTAGGTTGAGAAATGCTTTCATCTTCAAATAATAAAATGGAAGTTCTAGACCATCTGTGTAGATGTCCTCCCTCCTCCCTGCATCTGCTGAACAGCCTACATCATATGGTAGAGTGCTGCTTTCTTCGAGTTATCTTGCTGTACTCCAGTTTGTCAAGGTATTTGCTGTATTATGAAAGAGAGGACTCGAGAGCTGGTGTTCTCCAGTTCTTATTCCTTCCGGTTTAAAAAAAACCAACTTGTTGGTTTTCTGCATGATCTAGGCTTTGTCTGCATGCTAGAAGACAATCAGGTGTGGGAAAACTGCAGAAAGTCTGCTGGCTGGATTTAGGCCAGCTAGTGGGTGAGAGGCAGTAGCACTTTGGTTTGTTGGGAGTTTTGTAGACTAAAATCTCAAAAGAATTTTAGCATAAATGTGGGTTGCTTGATGATGGTAGCAGTGTAGGCAATAGTAAGCAGCATGGCTAGTTGTGGGCACATTGCATGATGAGAGTTCTCCCATCTTCTGATCCTCTCAATTTCCTATAGTAAATGCAAACATCTTGATCCTACTCAGCTAGTTCTGAGTTACGGGGTTTTGCTTCCTTACAACCAATGTATGTAAAACTAATTACAAGTTTGGTGACATCATGTGTTGTATGCGGGCAGGTTTTCATAACAATTGAACTGAGACTGAATGTGGGCAAGAGGAAAAATTTTGTAATGCCTTTCTTCTCTTCTTATGTCCTTCCCTAAGAAGCCCATAAAGTCCAAAACATGGTCAGTGCTTTTATTCCACCATCCCGCACTTTCATTACTGCTGCTGTCAATGTTGCAAAAAGTCTTGTCTGATGGGTAGGCAGCTGTTCTTCACAGTAGTTATTCATGCTAACAGAGTGGGAACTTGAGGGCACGTGTTTGTGGGATTTCTTCTCCCTTCATCTCCAGTTGCAGGCTCAAGTGACTGCTATCATCTGTCTTAATTTGTTAACTAATTATAATTTTATTACTAACATTCAGAATTCTGTTGCAAGTTAACTGTGAGGAGAGAAGTGTTCAACAGCACAACAGGGTGGTAAGGCCAAGAAGGGGGAAAAATAAGTACCTTTCCCCTGCTGCCCCAAATCTTGAACTAAAAAGTCTGAGGGCTCTGAATGTCCTGTATGATTGTAACTCTTCTGAAGTACCTGCATTTACAGTGTAGTTATTCACCTCTTGATCAATATGACTTCTGTTTGTCTTCAAATTCAACAAATAGATTTTACTTTATTATCTTACTGTAGTGAGAGGGAATACACTTATTTGTGGTGGTGGGGAATATTGGGAAAAGCTTGAGAACTGCTAAGTTATTGTAATACATTTTTTTCTCATAAAATTTGTCGGCTTTTGATTCCTTTTGTCTTTATATTGTTGTCTGATCTAGTGTCCTGTACAGAGCAAATTATATAGCTTAATCCATTCACTCAGATGAAGAAATGGAGGTTCTCTATCATTTGGATTATGTAATATTTGAAGATATCAAAAAATAAGAGAGAATTTTCCCTGCTAACTTCCATTCTTGTTTTTTGAGTACCCAACCAAGTATACTGATATTTCTAAAATAAAAAAAAATTGAGTACATATAGGTTATTTATTAACCTTTTTTTAAGCTAGAGATTGCTTTTTACAGCTATCTTTAGCCTTGTCTCCTAAGCAAACAAAGTTTATGTGGCTATGCTATATCTTCACCTGTAGCACTCGCTGACCCTGTTCTGTTCTCTGTTCCCTCTTTTTCCATTGTAATATCTATCGGCAGCAAAGGGTGACCTGTCAAAAATAGTATGTTTCTGTATCTTGTGCATATCTCGGTGCTGGGTGAGAGGCATTAATTAAGGACAGTGCTGAAGGAAGAATCACAGCTATGAGCCCAAGAGTGATCTGTGATGCTTGGTTGTCTGCTAGTCAAGTATAACTCTGAACCAGGCCCAGTATGTGTCCTCTGTTCCTCACTGATTTCTGGAGAAAGGTGGTTGGAAATTAATGCTGTGGCAGGAAAGAGCGGCGTGTTATGGGATGCCAATAGCAATGGGGTGCGTTACTGAGGTCGTAGGAGGCATTGGGACAGGAAGCTAAAGGCTATTGATGTATGAAATACGGGGCTATGCCAGTTCCGCTAAATCCTGTAAGGATTTATTTGCCCAAACATTGAATCATATATAGGATTCTGTCTTGCTGCCTTCATTTTTTTTTAAATACACTTACGATGCAAACCCATGAACTGGATTACCTTGCATATGGTATTCAACATTAGTTTCATTAATGTTTTACATGCTTTCTTACTTGTTAGTCACCTCTTAAACCACCAGAGGATTTTGTAAATGCTTCCCCAACTCCTTGCCATAGTGCTGCCATTGACGTTTGCGATGGACATAATGTAGTCTGATCAGTATGGCATGAGCAAAATTACAGCTTTAAGGGAGTGCATACGATGAAAGTCTTTTCTTCTTGTATAAAGATTTAAGAGCTCTTGAATGAGATTACTTTGTGTCTATTAACACCAGCATGCAGAAACATTGGTTTTCACATTTAATGTGTGCTGGTAGCAACTTGGAAGACTTTTGCAAGATGACATTCATCTCAGCTGAGGTTTAGCACTGTTTGTAGGTCAGCAAGGCATTTGAAGTTTACACAGGCAGGCTGCATAAGTAGCTTCCCCCTCTCAATAATTTATCATTTTTCTCTGGGACCTGCTGACACATTTTAACTGCTGAAGTGTACAGTCAGGCTGCTTATGAGCAGGTGACCATCAGTGGTAAATCAAACTAATCTGTTTTACTTTTTATTTGATCAAAGTGAATGCACTCACAAAGGGTAAGAAAAACATCTCATCTGTGGGAGTGGCATATCCCTTAAATCCTTCAGTGGGAAGGGGAAGATCACATCTGCCATGTTCTTGCTCTGAATATCCTGCTGGATAAGTAAACTTGTGCTGAATATACTGGGTTGTTTTCATGGTTTAAGCTTGGCTAGTAAGAATAGCTTACAGCATGTGCTGGTTCCTCAGAAAAATATGATTTTTCTGGATATGTTGCTATCTTTACAAATGTATTGCATTTTGACTGTTCTTTACTATTTTCCCTGTGCAAGTTAGGGGATCTGCTTTTGCTCCAGAATGCTTGCATCCTTTCTGTAGTATATTTAAAAAAATCATAATCTAGAGCTGACTTTCTGGACCACAAACTTTATGCTTGTTTTCATTACTTTTGTGAAATAAAATTTGCTCTATGCTTTATAAAGAAAACTAGAAAAAACATCCACCACTCTCTCTGGGCTTATTTCAAACGGCAGAAGGTAGTGAGAAAGATACTTCTTAGAGGGGAGTTTTTTTCCTGGATAAGATAAAATATTACCCTTCCTCCCCCTTCCCCCCTGATCCCCCTTAAAGAAAGAGAAAACTCAGTCCTGAAAAAGTGATAGTGTGAAATAGTTTGACTAAGAACCATGTGGCCTTTTGAATCACTTGTTAATCAGGTTTATCTTGGAAACACTGAAGACTCTTTAATTCTAAACTTAATAATTGCAGATGATGCAAGCATGTGTCTGTGTTCCCAGTGCTATAATAACACATCCTTAGTTTCCTAAAGGCATCTGTTCTGCTGTCGTTGTCTTCTATTTGAGTAGAAAGTGTTCTCCAAACTATTAAGTAACACATGTATTGAATTCTGAATTGCAACGCACAGTCTTGTGGAGAAGAAAATACTGCACAGGGGTAAGTGGGCTCTTCTGCATCATGGAGTTCTGATGTTAGAGTATTCAAGGAATTCAAATTTTTACTATTGTGAATAATCTCACCTTCTGGAGACAGTGGAATCCATGGCAATCAAATTATTAATGGGTCTGTGAAACAGCCATTTTCCAGTAAATAGGAAAAATCAGATGAATGAGAAATAGTGCTAAGAATCAAAGTTCTAATGTCAGTTTTATCACTATTTCTTGCACATCATTCTAACTGGTTGTTGTTACTCTGAACTGTTAAAAATACTGATTTAGGTACTGAATAACAGTCAAGGTGGATCTACTGGCACACTTGTTAAGCTGGTCCAGATCAGTGCAGTGAAAAGTTCATTGAATATGAATATTATGACTAGTTCTATGTGAAATGAATTACTAATTCACATCTCAGATGATGGAAGGGAACTTAACTACACTGCAATAGCTGTCACCATGATAACTGAGAAATTTTTTTTAGTTTTGTATCACATCTGGGAACTTTCTCATATAGAGGGACTGCTACTTATGGAAGGATACCCAGGTATCTGTATATGTAGTATCTATAAACCTGCTCAGTGAAGTGGATAATCAGTTGTTACTGCTGTCATTTGAACACTCGCTAATGAGGTGGCTGATATTCTACTGAAAGTTGTTATATATAGTTTCTGTTATGAACTTGGTTCAGCTTTTTCTTGTAATGATACTGGTGAACATTCAAACATTGGGAATCGTTCAAAGTTGTATTGCTAACTAAAGGAAGCTCTCTTATAAAACAACACCAAAACCCACTAAAAAACCCTACACAAAGCCAACCAACCCAAAAAAACCCCACCAAAACCCACAATGCATCACTGCATCATTCTTGATATTACTTGATGTGAAAAACAAAAACAACAACAAAAAGCAGTGATGGAAGAGAACGTGGAATCTTGCCGGCTGGCTTTTACCCTGTGCTGTGTTGGCATTGCAGCATTTGATGGCTGCTTGCTGGCCAGAGTAGGTGATGGGAACAGGTTATTGACTCAAAGTCAGATGCCTAAAGTTGACTTTGTTCTTGTGTGTGAAGCAACAGTTTTTGAGATTGTGTTACTTTCACTGTGTGTGAACCCCAGGTCCTTGGTTTGCTCTGTTTCTTTATACATCTGTAGTGTTTTGATATGTTTATTTTGGTTTCTGTAAATCACTTGAACACTAATTTTATTCAGATTGATATATTGCAGTTATGTGTAGTCGTTTGCTTGACACCCCCTCTCCCCTCTTTAGACATAACTTTCTCAGAATAGCATCTGGCCGTGTCACTACAGTGGGACTAGATCATCCAGTCTACTGCTATTACAAAGAAAAATGAAGTTTGACATATTTGTGTCAATTTGGCAGGATGCCTGAATCATTATGCTCAATGAAATATGTGACGTTTCAAGTGGTAATGTAACCTGCAGGAACACTTTCAGGAGAAACTTAAGGCACTGCAAAGAAAATAACACCCTTACTTGGTCTGGGAGGTTCAGATGCTGACACAGGTCACCTGATCAATCCCCAGCACAAGATTGCAACTTAGTCCATTAAGGTATGTAATTTTATTCAAAATGTTTCATAGTGTAGAATTTGCTGGTGGTGATCCTGGGAAAATTTAAGGTGCCTGTTGAGTTTAAAAGGAAAAAACCCAAGGGAGTATCTGTGGAGCTTCTTTTATACAGTAACAAGTAAACCAACAACCAGCCCAAACTCCAAAGTGGTGTGTATAATTTTTGAATAAGTCATAATTATTTGCTGTTCTTTGGTTCCCTAGCAAGTTTGTTTTGAACCATCATGGGTTCATAGTATGGAATTTTTAGCAGGCTATGTAATATTGTCTAGTGTTCTATTAACTAGAAAATATGTGGGAGCATAAAAAAATAAAATATTTAACTTTGCTTAACCAATTCATTTTTCTATCTGAATTCTGTTAATAAGAAAAAAAATCTGGAACCTGTGCAGACTGTAAGTAGAGTTCTTCCAAGCTCCCTTGAAAAATTGCCTTAAATTGCATCAGCCATAACCTTGCCTCACCAGCTTTCAGGTGTGTTCAGTAATGCTTAAAATAGAATGCCTTTTGGGATTTAGAAAGCCTTATATTTACATCAAACAGTTCAAAAACATTTGTGGCAGATGGTTTTTGGTTTTATATTTTACTTTCAGTTTCTGCTCTACCTCTGCTTCTTGTAGAGTCAGTCACTTATTTTTAGCAATTTGACCCTACTATTTTCAGTTCAGTGCTCAACAGTTGAAATAAACCAGGGCTGTGAAGCTGGCAAGTGCTATCCAATGGTTGGGTAGTCTGAGACATCTAAACCAGTGTCACCATCTTCTCTACTATGTGAACATGGGAGTTCTGGGAGGGGAGAGAAGGGAAGGAGGGGAGGAGTTGGATGGAAGTATAACGCATAGGCTCTTTTAATGCAATGCTGTTTTTCAGATCACTATCTGAAAGGTTGGGTCTTTGCCCCACAAAGGCTAGGTGTGGTCCCAAAATACATTGTGGTGACGGGGGTATATATAGTAATGTAAATTATATATAATACTGCCTCATCTTCTTTTAACCCATTAAGGATGACTGAAGTTCAACCCCTGAGAAGCAAGAGTAGATCAAAGACTCCATAAACCTTAAGAAATCCTCAAGCAGGGAAGCTACATTAGGCTTTGATAGCCATCTTAAATACCGTGTTTTGTGTTCTTTCTTTTTTCTGCCACCTCTTCTTTCTGGAATCCAAAGTAATGACTGAAGGTGACATAATGTTTATAGGGGAGGGAGTTAAGCCTCCATTTCCTAGTTTGAGTGCTTGATTTTGCAGCATCTTTACTTTAGGGTTGGAAAGAACTTCCAACTAATATTAAAACTTCCATGCATGACAGTGGCTGCAAGGATGTGACCTTTTGCCACAGCATTAATCTTCAGAAATAGAGTCTTTGTAAAATTGCCATGGGTATGTGTTCAGCATCTTCGAGCAGGAGATACACAGCAGTTATTTGCTGGCTTGTGCAGAGAGCCTAGCCAGTTAGGTTATTTACAGAGGATTAATGTGCTTACCAGTTCGATGAGTCCCTGCTGGCCTGGAAGGTGTAAGGTAGGAAAATATCAGCCTCCTTTAATTCTTGGAGTGTGCTGATTCTTAATCTTGCTGAGTCAACATATTCCACTCCACTTTTTTCTCATATTTTGTGCCCTTTTGAATCAATTTTTTTTCTCTTGAATTAAGTTAGCATCTCAGCAATTTTACTCTTAACTTTTGTGGCTTCCAGCTGTGAGAGTATCCTCTCATAATGTAACATTTTGATTTTGGTGGAGCTGAGCCCAAGCTCACACTGGAGTTTGGGTCATAAATCGTTGAATCTCTTGGGTTGGTGATCTTGGGACTGCGTGCTTGTTTATTCCGGACCAGGGTGTTCGAAACTTTGGGGTCTGAACTTCACAAAATAAACATGACTTTCTTGTCTATAGTAGTGAAGGAAGATGTGGGTTGTTTTCTAGTTTGAGTTTCCATTAGTCGAATCAGCAATGTTATCCTGTTTGAATTATCTCTTTCTTAATTATGTACTATTACGGATAATGTATTTATTAGGGAAATGGCTGCTTTTTCATGAAAGAGGTAAGGAAGAAGCAGGGGGTTGGATTGATGACCTCTGCAGGTCCCTTTCCACCTCAGCCTCTCTGTAATTCTGTGATGAGGACTGTATTATCCTCTGACATGCAAAAACCTGCTTTCTGTATTCATAAATGTACTGAGTATTGTGATCGTTGCATTATGGTTTTTTTTTTGGGTGGGGAGTTACTGATCCAGTGTTGCTTTTCTGGCCTTTTTCAAAAGGGGAAGAAACACAACATCCAATTATCTGTCTCCTGAATCAGAATTGTGTAGGTTATAAGCAGGGTGGATTATTTTAATGTGGAAACTTACTAAAAGCACCTGGAAGGCTAAATAATTTGTCACACAGTTGTCTTTCATCCTCTGATTTATTGACAAGATTAAAGAACTTGGAGTAACGAGATACAGCTTTGCTCTGTGGAACAGTGCAGATTAGACCGTATGTCATGATTTCCAGGTATTTTGTTGCTCTATCTTTTGTTACTGTTTTGGCTGATTTACCAAGTATAAAGCTTTGCTGTTCTTTCCTTCTAACCAGTCCTAGCAGTGCTGTATGGGAGAAGAACTTTTATAGAGTATTTTTATGTTAATTAATCCAATATTACTACTAAAATTATACCATGCTGCAGTCTGTCCTCTTATATGAAATCCTTTTGAATCGCAGTATAAGTACTATATATATATGTTTTTTCCCTTGAAGTAAATAAGGACTGTGTTTAACAACAGAACATTGCCTGCAGCTGCTGGGTTTTTCTCATGACATGTCATGAAATACCTTATGAAAGCTTTTGATATTCTGAGACTGAGTGAAAATTGTTTTTTTTTTCCTGTTGTTGCCCCATAATTCTTCCAGTTTTGGTGAAGCAGGACTATGTTTTGAACTGCTGCTACATAGAGGGAAGGGAGTGTGATGACTGGTGTGAATCCTGCCAATCCTGAGGTGCAAGAAGCTGATCTCTGTCTTTCAGACGAATGCTGCTGCCATGCCACAGGAAGGCTAGTTGACTAGCACTGATGCTGTATTAGCCAGGAGGGTTGTGCATAACTGTTTCTTGGTGACGAGAGGAGCAAGTGAAGAGAAATTGCTGTAGACCTGTGTTTGACTAAGCTGCACACCCCTAGTCAAATTGTTCACCTGTAATGAAGAGCTAGTTCCAGTCTCATACGGTAGATCCCAGGGTTTTCCCCCCTCTTCCTGTTCAAGCTCTTTGCCATACAACATTTTAGTGCATGTCTTATGGCACCATGCATGTTGACTACTATTCTTATTTTAAATGCATTGATATACGGGTATCAATTTACCATATAGCTATATGGTAACAATTATAGGTGGAGGAGGAACAGAAATCTGAGCAGTATGTGTGAACTTCCAATAGGGTATTGAAAGCACTGTTGCATCTGGGATGTGCAAAGCAACTCTAGGTGAGTGAGCAAAATAGCATTATGGAAATGTGGTAGCTTCTGTTGACAGAATATCTGTGTGAGGGCAGTCGCTTCCTTAGAGCTCTGTAGGACCTGCTAGAGGGTTTTCCATGCAGAGAAGTCTAGTACCATCTGCTTACCTGAAAGTTTGCTATCTCTGAGCAGATATGCTATATTCTACTTTTACTTTGCAGTAGCCTTTCTCTCATTATGTGTATTTTTGCTGTCAACTTATTTTATATTTAGACAATTGAAAATTTCTAGACTAAGACCATACTGATGTCATGGCTATTGCTTTAAATTAGTAACTTTCTCCAGCTGTTTTTCTTCAGTTGGTGAGAGTCTTGGGGTTTACCACTAGAGATCAGGCTGCTGAGAAGACTCATGGCGTAAAAGGAAGGAGCTACCATACTTACTGTGGTACCCCTTTTGAACACAGGCATCAGGAAGAACATGTTGCTTTAGTTAATATAATTCTCATTTCTCCAGTATAGGGGGTGGGAAAAGGGAAAGACGTACCCAACTAGGAACTCCTGGAGGGGGAAGTTGAGCCAGGGCTAGCAGAGGACCTTGGGTGGTGGTGAGGAACAGCAGTTAATTCCTTTCTTTGGAAGCTGGAGATGGGAACTGCACATGGAGCAAAATAAAAGGGGGTGGGATGACTGTGAAATAGTGCCTTTTGCTTTCCTCCCATTTTCCCTAAGTCGAAGATGATAAATGTTGTCTGAAGCATAAGAAGAGGTAGGCATTGGCTGAGTGAGATATCGAAGACTAATCAGAGTGGCCTTGGGTGGAGGGGACATTTGAAGCAAGCTGGTGCTCAGAAAGGCATAAATAAAATTTAGGATGGTAGGGAGTGATTCTTACCTGATAGAGGAAGCAATGTCATTGGGATGAACTACAGGATGGGAAACCATATGGCTGAGTAAGGGGAGAGAGGTGATGGTGGGGAAGGGAATGACTGGGGTTAATGGCCGTGTGTGCAGAAAACAGGATTTTTATAGCCTGGGTTTTAATTTAAGGTCCCTGAACGTGCAGGTCTGTAACACTCGAAGCTCATGTCCTCTTCTGCTCTGTTCCCAGCCACTTAATCTTGCCTATATCCTTGCCCCAACAGCAGTGTTTGGGCAGTCAGCCAGTTAGGAGACCTGATTTGGCCTGAAATGATTGGTGATTTTTCAGCTGGCTCAGCTCACCACTGGCTGACTGGCTTGTTGCCTGGTCTCCTGAGAACCAGCATAAGTAGTAAGGGAGCTTATTTCTGTAGGGCAACTGAAGCCCTGAAACTTTGAATGATTTGCACAGAGGTGGTGACTAACACAAGGAATATAGAGTTAAAATATAATTTATTACATAAAACAATATTCCAACTATTATTAGTACTATTAATGCTGCAGTCATACACAACCAATCTTTAACCTAATAAATCAGCAGCATGCTTGGACATACAAGCATCACATACATTCACATGCTAGTTGACTTGCTTCTACAGAACCACTAATTTTCTAGCCATCAGCGACTTGCTGTGGCAACACCAGGAAAGGTGTGTTCCTGTGTACTCTCTGCTGGTGATCAGAAGAGGGGACTCATGCTAATGGTGAGCAACTCTTACTCATCCATGGATATTTTCTTCCCAGTCCACACAAGTGGACTTCTCTACCTCAGGCATACAGTGAAGGTGGTGTCATTTTGTCTCTGATTGGAAGTCAGGTCTGCAGATGGGTCCCCTCTGAGTTTGTCAGAAGAACTTCCCAAAGCTTAACCTGCCATGGCTTGTGCTTGCATTGGTGATCTCTGCTGTAGTGTTGTTTGGGTTGTCCAGTCAGTTAATTTTTCTCACCATGATTTTGTTCAGTTGTCCTCAGTTTCCAGCAGATCCTTGCCTTATTACTGTTGGCTTTGACGGTTTACTTCCAGTTAGTTTCATTTCCTGTTACACCAGTCACCTTAAAGCTACAATTTATGCATTTGTCTCTGGCAGGCTCTATTAAGGGAAGGCTGTGTTGACTCATCCACAGAGGGAAGATTGCTCCTGCCTCTTTACTCATATTAGCTTTGGCTGTCACCTGACCCCACTATCAGCTAATTCAGGGAGCTAATCCCATGCAAAAAAAACCTCAGAACAAACAAGCATCCAGGAGAGCACTACCAAGCCCTCAGATAGTCCACAGTCTTGAGACCCTCCATCAGTTCCCCAGCAACTGACAAGTGCCAGAGCTGGTGCAAGGTTGAGTGGGACCTTGAACTTGACAGTAGCTAGGTATTAATCATTTTAAATATAATGTGAAACTGTAGCTGGAGTCTCTTTTTTATCTGTTGCAAGCTGATATGTGTGAAACCCTGTCAAGGTATCTTTCTCTTCCTCTGATGTTGACCTACATATTAACTGCTAGCAGGAGGCTGTCATCCTCTGTTACTCAAATGGTAGAGTCTCTTATGGATGTAAAGCTCCAACCTTACCATTTTGAATCACTGGGATGTTAAAATGATTGTCATAATTTTTAGTGATTGCTGCTTCTTAGTTTCCTTAAAAAACGCTCCCCTATCCCAAACACAGTTCTATACAGCAAATATCTTTTGGCAACTTGTTTTTCCTTTCCGGTGTATTGAGCTCTGTTCTTAAGGTTACTTACTTGACACTGTCAAAAGTTAGCCAAACATTACCGCTTGCAGTTGGTGTGTGTAACTTTTTGATTGTTATTTGAAACTAAATAAAACTGATTCTTTACAAAATGAAATCAAGTTAACTATATGGAAGTGGGTTAATAGAGGTGTTTGCTTGTTAGTTGTGTTGCTTGAAAAGTTCTCTTTGTTTAATGGTTTGCTTGGGTTTTTTTTCCAAAGTAAGAGTAGACCAGGAGTTATTTTCTTTCTATTATTGTTCTTCCTGGACTCACATGTTTAGTAGTGGTTTCTGGTGGATTTTTTTTCAATTATGTCCCCTCTTTTTCTTTCATTTTAGAACAAACTTATAATGTCCATGTGGAATGTCACAGAAGTGTCATCTGTCCTACCACGTGTGGAGAATGAGGCTGTCCTCGTAAATTAAGTATTTAGTATGTTCATACTTAGCACTTCCCATTGCAAGGAATTAATGCAGCTTTCTCTGTGACATTATTACGTAGTGATTTCAGCAAGCCTTTGAGCAAGTGTTTTCAAGCTATATCTTGTAAAGGTAAACAGGTAAAATCCTGTTTTGGGTTTTTTTTTTTTCAATATTCTCATATATTGCTATTCCTGTATCTCAGTTGAAATGTTAGGAAACTCTTCATAGCTTCTTAGTCAAACTGATATCACAGGTTCTGTTATTGGGCTGAACTACCTGAACAAGAGCATGCTATAATCAATAAATATGCTGAGAAATTCCTTTTCTTTACCATGTGAGTAAGCAGAAGGAAAAGGAATTTCTCAGCTGGCTGAGGCTCCTGCCTGAACCTTGTTTAATTTCTGGAGGCTATTTGGGTCCTCTCAGTCACTCCTGAAGGTTTTTCTGCATGCCTCCAGGAACCTTTTTCCTCCTCTGGGAGTATCATGTGTGAAAGAGGGAATTTGTAATTCTGGGGGCAATGATGAGAAGAGAAGGGAGAGCAAGTATGCTGTATAATGCACATATGATTGGAGGTCCTTTGTTGTTGCTTCATTATTGGTTCTGTTCCCATCTCCTCCCAAAATTTCTGTGCAGATCTAAGGTTATGAACCCAGCATCCCACCTTGGCACAACTGTCAGGCAGTGTAGCTAGTACAGAGGGTGAAGGAGTAGCAAGTCAGTACTGTAAGTGCAAGCTTCTGTAGAGCATATACTGAAACAGTTGCTGATGTTGTTGTACAAAAAGGGACTCATGATTAATTTTCTTTAGGTAAATTATGTTGGAATTACATTTAACCAAAAAAACCCCAACCAACCAAACAAAAAAACCCCAACAACAAAAAAATGCCAAAACTTTTCACTCCAGAGGATGTTAAAATGTGTAGGAATTGCTAGTTCTGCACTTGCCCATGCAATGTTAATATGGCTCTTCATGTGTTCAGAAGAGTGAGAATTAGGGTATTAGTGGAAACCTGTAATATTCTTCTTTTTCAGTAGTTTGAATCTATCTTTTGAATCAAAATTATCTATCTAAGTCTGGCTAGTTTTAGGATTCTGTTTAATATTGGGCAGCTTAAGCAGGACTGGTTTCCTGGGGAAAAAGTTGGCATCAAAGCAGGTTTGTTTTTATCATTGTGAAAAATAAGTGTATATATTTAATTTTGTATGGAATAAAGGAAAATAAACCACTTTTGTAAAGATTGTAGCATGATGACCTCTGAAAAAGATGAGCTTTGAGTGGTATGGAAAATAGAGTAATGCTTCTGACTCTGCAGCAACTTTTGTGATATATGCCAAATCATAGAATATGTAACTTATTTTCCTTCCTGGCTTGTGTCGCTGGGTTTGTCTCTTTGGGGTTTTTCCTCCCCACCATTGAAAACTTAGTTTCTGGCAGCAGTAGTAGACTGGACTTAATATTATAAGAGCTTGATGCTGTGTAATGGGAGTGCTCTGGTTCCATTTATGTCTGCTTGAGCATGTACTTCAGTATCTGATCTGTGCCATCAACATCAGTGGTACTGCTTTGTCCTATAGGCAAATGTGCTTATTTGTAAAGATGACTTCTTTAATAAGAAGCAGAGATGACACACTGCTCTTGCCTGAGAACCCCGTTCTGTGTAATTGCTTTCTCAGTATCATAGGACTAGCTGTGTATTACTCTCCCTTAATCAAACTGTCTGTTATCAATAAATAGCGCATGCAAGGTGTTTGCCCCACCGTCTTAGACTTGACTGCAGTGAGTGCAGTGTAAATACTCTGATACATTGCTAGATACATATCTAAACTTGTACAACAGTCGTGTTTCTAGCTACCGAGAGTGGTTTAGAGTAGAAAATTCTGTGGTTTGACATTATTAATTGTAGTAGGCTTCTGCAGTTTTGAATTAAAATTATCCTTCTATTTTCTGGAGCTGTTAGAATCTTGCATCAGAATAAACTCTGTGTCCTGATGTTTGTTCTTACCATCTTGCTCATTTCTAACTTTTTATCCTACTCAATTATCTTGTTCAATACTGATGTCTGTTTCTTATTCTGGTAGTCTATGTAGATTTCACTCCTGTAAAGTTCTTCCAACTTTACTGCTTTAAAAAAAAAAATCTCTCATCAGAGTGCTAATTGGAAAGGAAGAGCTGGTGCTCCAGTCAGTATGGTGCTGGGAGACAGGAAGCTATTTAAAAATCCTTTTACACAGAGCAGGCAGCAGCATTCTTCTCATTCAAATTTCTTGGTTAAACATGAAGGCATCCTAAATTTCATAAACCTTTAGTAAGATGTAAGCTCTTCAGTGTCCTTTTTTAGAATTAAGCTTGATTCCTAAAAAATGAGAACTTTTCCTCTATATTAATACTATAAATGCTTTGACCATCAGATTTAAGACCTTGTTCTGCAGAGGCTTAATATTCTGCACAGAAGTAATTAGCTACAGCTGTTAAATGAAGTTTCTTTAATCAACAAAAATTCTGAAATAATGCCTACTTTTGATTATATGTTGGTGCCTTGAGGCAAATCTAATTGTATCCTCTTTTACATCGTATAAGCAGGAAGGATCTAAATGAGATGTTTGATAGAGCTGTAGTGATTGAAGACACTACATTGTTGAACTTTATGCATCTACTGCATTTCATAACAAAGTGTTTTTGTACCTGAATTAAGATGCTAAAAACTGAATGAGTTTGCTTATATGTAGTTGAAAACTTGTGTAGTGTTGTGTAATTTATATTTTTTATTTCCTCTTCACTAATGAAAGTTGCATTCATTGCTGTTGTAGTCTTAAAAAGTATCATTTCTTCCTGAAATATTTGATTTGATTCTTCTGTTTCATCTGATATTGTAACTACAAAACTAAGAAATGTCATGTAAGCTTATGCAGTCTTTAGTGACCCTTCTTGGTGTTAACAAATGCCTGGATACCAATATGAACACAACTGTTGGAGTGTTTGTGGAAAACATCTGCCTTTCTTCACTAGTCGAACTTAGGCTGACTGTACCAGCTGTGACAGGCTCCAAGAAAGCCATTGACTTGGGCTTGGCACCCTCCTCCTTTTTTGAGTTGATGCTTGGGATTACATGGCAGCTGTAGACAGAGGTGAGGAACAAATGTCTTTGCTAATGGTCACAGCACTTGACAGAACCTCAAGATAAACTTTCCCAATTCTGTTCATGTTAAGATTCATAACATAGAAAGCAAATAATTCCCAAAGGATCACCACTTGCCTGCGTGGTTTGCTTGGGTTTTTAGTTCAAAAGTTTATACATGTCCTACATTTGATAGTGGAATCTGTACTGTTTTGTTCTTAACTGGGAGGTATGTTTTGTACTTCTTGTTTTCTTTCACAATGATAATAGAGATGTCTTCTATGTTAATGCTCTTTATTAATAAACTATTTAATTGGGTGTATTACTTCATGATGATTTATGAAGATTGTGGCTACGTTCCAAAATCTTAGATATCTAGCAATATTAAGGAATTTTTTGGCTTTCAGTTTTGCTTTCAGTCGTGCATAAGGGATGTGCTTCAACTCTTTACTCCCGTCTGCAAGTACTGTGTGCCCATTCAATCTGTGTTTTTGAAATTCTCTCTAAATATATTCCCTAAGGGTTTTCCTTGTCCTCATTCCAGAGCTGCTTCCAAAGGCCCTGCTTAAATTACAAGTCAAAGGAAAACAATTGGGTAGAGACAGATACAGGTGGAACAAGCAGCAGTTGCCTTTAAGGATCAGCATGGAAATCCATGAATTTAATATATCAGATATCTAGAAGTGGCCATGTTTTCTTTCTGTTGTACCTAGAAAAATACATATAATGAATTAGTTATTGCAGAGAACAAAATACAGAAAGGCAGTGTAAAGATGTAAGTAGTTAAGTGGACTGTTTCCCTAACAGAATTGCAGGATGAGCAGAACAAGATCAAGCTCTGAGGGTTTCTAACTGTATGGGTTAAGAAAGACTGCATTTAAAATACTAAGCAGAAAAATTTAGGTGTAGTCAAGTTCTAGGAAATAGGAAGAATGCCGAGACACTGGCAATCTGGGCAGTGGAGAAGTTTCCACTGCTGAACAAAAGATGTGGGAGGAAGATTAAAAGTTAAGATACAGTTCATTTGGCTTGAAGGTGATACCCAGCTATCCACAAAGAAATGTCAGAGACTGAGGTTTTGGTTTAGGCAAGAGGGTGGATCTGAAATGAGATCTGTGAGCTTCCATCATAGAGATAAGTGCTTTTGAGAACCGTGATGAAGGTGGCTGAAGGCCCAGATTCTTGGTTTAAGATTTGGCTGCAAGAGAGATCAATTAGGGACAACTTTTATTGCACAGAAGTGGAAGGAGGTTTTGTTTGGAGGAGGTCTATGTGGAATGTAAGAAGGGGTATTTAGGATTGAAGGAGAGTGCCTGTGTCAATGAGTCAATTCTCTCCTATCCCTAGTATTGTCCAAAGAAGTTGAATGATGAAAGTGAGGAGGATTGGTGTTCAGAGTGGCGGCTGTGCCTTTGTAGAAGGCCAAGGAAGCAAGCTAGCAGAGCCTAAGTTGGTACAAATTATAGTAAAGGAAAGCAGGAGATAGGAACGAGGAAGAGGTCAAGGGGAAGTGTGATGGCAGGAGGGAAAACTTCTGAAACTGGATGGAGAGAGGGGTAAGAGGACTTGAATAAGGACTCTGTCTAATGTTCCTTTTGTTTGAGGAGAGGTACACATGTCATATGCAAGCCTAAGCACTTGCTAGAAATAAATTCTACTGTCACCTTTGTATAAAAGAAACCACTCAAGGAATCTGCACTTTGGGTTAACTTTCTGGGCAGAGAGGGGGCAGTATATATCTCTCCAGTGCTCTTGTGTGTCATGAATGTATATTCTCCATATACTAGAACATGATGAGGTTGTAATATGCGCGGATGTTATAAAATCCTGTATGCTGCAAGATTGGAGGGAAAAGCAACATCCATAGTTAGTGTGAAATGCTTTCTAGGTGCTGACTCTCAAATATTTTTTTTAAAATTAGTTCCTGTTTGCTTCACTGTGTCTCTGAAAGTAGCCTCTGGTTGAAGATTAAACTTGACAAAAGGTAAAAGTTCAGAATTTCCACACAGCGGTTTGTTTCTGGATGTCAGACTTACACAAATATTTATGGTCTTTAACAGTTCTTGTCTATCTGCTGAGAATCAAAATGATAAAACTGGTTGGCCTTTTTCTATAGTGACTTAGTGCTCTGCCTTTTAGTGTGAGAGAACGGCTGCTGGTGGCCAGTTTTCTTGTCTTGACTCAATTCTAATTTTTATTTCCTTTTCTGATCTTGAATCTTATGAGGAAGTTTGAAAGCATTTTTGGTTTTTTGCAGTTCAGTTTCTAAAGAGCCTGTTGTGCCACAGCAGATAGGAGAGACTTATGTTAAAAGTCATTGTCTTGGCACGTGAAGCTTTAGTAGCTGTCAAGTTCAGAAGGCTCATTACTGCATGCATAATTAAAGCACATTAAGCTTTGGTTAGTGATTCGATTATCAAGTGTTATAATTTGTGGTCCTTTCTGAGTGACATTTAGACAGCTCATGGATGCTTTGAGTGTGCAATGTTCCTGCATAAGCAGCTGCAACAGTTAATTACAGTGATTGTTTAAAAAACTTGCACCTGTTTCTAGTTTCAGATTCTAATTATTAGGTCTATTTATGGTTCTTGCTGGCAAAAATAGTCTAATCACTGATTATTTTAATAATATTGCTTGTTTTAAAGTAGCTACTGCTGTAGATTCATGAGTTGAACCTCTGTCTTGAGACTTTAGGATAAGCTGTTGGGGTGACTAGAAGGAAGCAGCAGCTTTCTATTAAGTAAATTTTTTGAAGATTTACTCAAAACACACTGTATTTTAAGAGTGTGCTTATGTTGCCTAGAAGCAGGGGGTGGGTAGTTGGATAGGGAAACTGTGACACGTTTTGGTATATGTGTTTATGGTGGGATTCTTTCCAATCTTGTATTTTTAGATTGATCCTTTCTGAGGTCTCTTCTTTAACTCTTGAGTATTTGAATGTACTGCTAGCTATGTGCATTAAACTCTGTTAACTCTTTAGTATGCTGGATGGGGAGCTTGTTGGTTTTTGTATATGACTTGGCAAGGGGGTGCCAGCTGCTCACACGTTTCCAATCTTCTCATTCTCTTGACTTTATTCTGTGTTTTCAGTTCTTACTGCTTAAGAACTCAGAAGAAACATGTGGTATTGGTATCTAGGGGTGTGGCTTTTCTTCTTCCACTAGGGTCATATACTTGAATATATTTGGTAAAATGTATCTTCAGCTGGAAGGTAGAATATTACATTCCTTGTAGCCCATGCTGTCCAGAATTGGTAATTGCATAGAGAATATTTGTCTGCAGAAGAACTCTTACATTGTCTCCTGTAAACTCCCTCAAATACCTGTCGACCTTTCTCTTCATCTTACTGTTTTCTTTGTTTGTCTCAAAATGTCACTTCCTGGAAGACATGGAGCTGATCATAGAGTTAGTGCTAGAATTTTTCGTCTGAATCTCTGTATTTTCTTCACTTAGGTATTCTGCTGAGTGACTGAAGGAAAGTAGACTGTCATTCAAACTTCCTTAATGACTCTAATTGGATTATAGTGCTGTAGAAATCAACAGCTTTTGTATGTTTATATAGTGGTTCCTGCAGTGTAAACAGACGTGAGTTCAAAACTGGTTTTCCAATTTATGGCTGTTTCATGCAGTTTGACTCTAGAAGTAGATTAAGTTGGTAGAGTGATGGAGCTTTTATTACTACTGTTGTATGCAGCACCTGGGACTTGAAAATTTAAAGGAAAAGTAAAGGCAAAAATCTTCATGGCACTTGAACTGAATGGTGCAAAATCGTGAAGGTGCACAAAGCACATCACCAGTGACTCATTTTAGTGAGTCACACTCACTATAACTACTCAGACATCATTAATCTTTTTCACACAGGAGGATGGTATTTGGGGTCATGCATGTTAACCATAGGTTTTACCAAAAATACTTCTATTTATGAATAAAGCATACTCATTGTAAAGCATCCTTTTCAAATTAGGTTAATGTGGATATACCTTGAACATCTTTTTATTAAGGTCTGAGATACATGGTTACCATCTTTTTCTAGAGATTCAGGTTTTTCAGCAATGGTTGATCCTTTGCAAAAAGAATTTCAATATCTGTTAACAAAATGTTAGTAAATCTAGTTAGAAGGTAAAGGCTGTTACTTGCATCCAGAAACTGAGTTTTGAAAATGAGAAATGTAACTCCAAAATACATTATCCCCACACTAAAGTATTTTGATTCTTAAATGTTCAATAACACTTTCTATTTCTTGTTCTCTGTAAGCCATCTCTTTGGCTCCTCTACAGCATGCTGTCCCTTGGTGAGAACATGACTGT
This sequence comes from Phalacrocorax aristotelis, assembly GCF_949628215.1. Lineage (NCBI taxonomy): Eukaryota > Metazoa > Chordata > Aves > Suliformes > Phalacrocoracidae > Phalacrocorax > Phalacrocorax aristotelis. The sequence continues at coordinate 132,032,494 of NC_134276.1, read as the reverse complement.
GGGGAATGATGTCTCATTCTGGCGACCTCGTTCTCGTTCTCTCTAGCTGCATCTTACACAGAGCTCTCTGCTAGAACTATGGTTTCACTGCTTTCAGTTGATAGAAATTTTCAGCTGGTTTTTTTACTGAATTGAGTTTATTGCTGCTGCAATAGAATGTGAGTAACTTTTACATCAATAGAAGAAAGTTATTTTCCCCCATAAATGGGTCATAGTAGAAATAAAAGTTATCCTAAATGGATTTACTTATTGCCACTTGGAAAGTTCTACAGTTGAGGGAGAGAAGGACTTCTGCTGTTCAACAGTGTTAATGAACTCGGATTTGGTTGTCAAAGTGAGGAGCTCAGTCTCTTTTTTTTTTTTTAACTGTTTGGGAGAAATATGGATGTGATGTGGGTTGTATTGAGAAAAGCAGCTGAAGAACTTCAGTTTGAACACCTTTCAGTCAGTGTATCTGTTAAAATATTGCATTGTATTTCTGGTATTGAAATATCAAAAGGTAATAATGCCACTCTGATTTTTTTTTTTTAAAATGCAAACCGAATAGCACTTAAGAAAAACTTAAGGGCTAATAAACACTCCTTGTGTAACAATGCATTTTGGGAGCATTTATGTTATAGTACCATGGTTTTCCCCCTGCATGTTATCCACATTGGCCTGTAAACTGGGAAGTTATTTTCTGGATGGCATGAAGTGATGTCAGACTTTCTCAAATTGAGAATAAAATATGTGCCTAAAAAATGTCTCTATTTGAGTGTTTGAGCACAATCTAAAGACTGGAGCAGAAAAGTGTGTAAATTTTACCTTAAATATACTGAATGTTTATGAGATAGCAGTCAGGGCTAGTGCACTGGGAGTTTGAACAGTGAATTTCTGGAACTAAAAGCTTGATTTATGGCACTTGGACTTAAAATCAGCTCTCCTTAGACAGAGGACTGTTACAGTCAAAACTTGCACAAAATTGACCAGTCTGGTGGGATTGCCCTGATACATATACATATGATACATCTGTATCAACTCTATGCAGGTTATTCATTACTAGCTTAATTCTTTGCCCTTTTTTTGTAAAGGTAAAGCAGTGCCCTATAATAGACAGACATGGCATGAGCTTGATCTGTGAGATTAATAAAAACAGTTCTGTTACACTTGCAAAGCACAGTAATATCTGTCCATATTGCCAAATATTCCATCACAGCACCCCAGCAAGTTACTTAAAATTTGCTTGAATGTCTGGAAATGTTATTGGTTTATCACAGACTTTGCCAAATATTCTTAATAACCCTTGTAGGAAAAATACCTCAATTTAAAAATGGAGATACATTCCTATTTTTGTTGTCAGTGTTTGGTTAACAGTTGTCAATCTTGTGTTTATTTTTTCTGTAAACTTTGGATTGGCTTTTAATTGTGGTTGAACTAGATGATTGCTGTAGGTCCCTTCCAACTGAACTCTTCTATTCTGATTCTCACATATGGAGTGGTTGCTCCTTTTCATAGGTACGTTTTCAGTATACTGGGAAAAAAGGTTATACGAGTCAAGTGGCTCAGTTACTCTTAAAGGCAGGCCAGGAGGCCAAGCTTGATATTTCTTACATGGCTTGCTTCTTGCCTTTTTTTCCTTTCCATTATCTGCTGTCTTCTTAATACTCTTTGAGGAAAAAGTATTTTTGCCTGGGGGAGGAAACAGAGGGAGTGTGTATGGTGGTTTGTTTGTTTTTTCTTTTTTTTGTGTGTGGTGGGTTTTTTTGTAATTAGTGTTTGTTTTAAATCTCTACAACTATTTTTGATTCCATTAGTCATTGAGCAACTCTATTTTAAAGAAGCTTGAAAAGGTGGTATTATATTGAGTCTGGTGTGTATTTTTCTGATGCCTTGAAATATTTTAGGACTAGAATGGGCCATTTTTGTCTGCCGTTAAAATAACCTCTTGTTGAACCCAGGCTTTAAAACAACATTCTTCATTTTGTGTGTGAATCTTGAAACTTTTACTGATCATTAAAGATCATGATGGAAGATTGTGTTTAGAACCAAGATATGTTGGTTTTGTTGACAGTGAGTTCAAAATCATGCTTTACTAAAAGCTCTTGTGTTCCTAAATGGCTTTATAATTAACTGCATTTAACTTATGAGGTTTATGGACAGTGTTCAAGATAAAACATGCTGTGGTGGGGTTTGCAGCTCTTGCAACTCACACCTCTTAATAAAAAGAGTGGCTGCAATTTTTTCTTTTTTTGGTAGTGGTTACTGCAGATCTTGACAAGTTATGTACTACGTATTTATAGTGCAAAAGAAGAGCCCTTCTGATTATTTTTTAAAACAATGATTGCTACATGTGCCTCTGACACATCCTGTAGCTGAAGTTGGGATGTAGGACTTTTCCTCTCTAAATTCTTGAGTAGACAAGCAAAGGTGCTGAGATATAATCGAGAAAACCCCTATGAAACATATTTCTACAGTAGTGTTGCTATGGTGTGTGTTGGTCCTTTTTGGGGGTTCATGGCAAAAATAGCGTAGGATTGTACACTAACAATTCAGTAAACTGTGGCTTCTTTTGAAGGTGCAGTTTGTTTATAAGCAATGTGTTTTTAGTAACAAGTTGCTGACTAGCATTTGTGTCTCTAGAGAAGAAGAGGAACGTCTGAGAAATAAGATCCGAGCAGATCATGAAAAGGCTCTGGAAGAGGCTAAGGAGAAATTGAAGAAATCGCGTGATGAGATTAAAGCTGAGATTCAGACAGAAAAGAACAAAGTAGTGCAAGAGTTGAAAAAGAAAGACAACAAGCCACTGCCCCCTGTTCCTTTACCAAATCTTATAGGGATAAACAGTGGAGAACCAGCAGACCCGGATATCCGAGAGAAGAGGAACAAAATTAAAGAGGTAAAGATGATTATGATGTGGTCTTACCTGTTCTTGTATCTGATAGTTATTTATATGGCATTTATTTGCTGGTTTTTTATATTAAAAAGAAAAAAACAGGACTACAACACATTTTAATAAACAGTAAGCTAAAAGTGCACATCAAGTGTTAATGGACATCAGCATTATTAAATGTTTTTTCCTGGTGTTGGGGTGTTAATATTTTACTGGATAACAGCTTGAAAATGATTTTAAGGATTTCTTCAACTTGTATGGGTTCAAAGTGAATTTGTCATTAACACATGGAACAGCAATGAGCAAGTCCTTAAAGCAAAGCTTGACTTTGTCAGTTTCCAGTCAAAGCATGGGATATTTTAGTGTGTCACAAGATATTTTTAAATGTTTAAAAAGTGGATTGAAAAGATAAGGGAATAAAAAGACATGCTGCTAAAATTTACGTATTACCAAATTGTCACATGCTTTTCAAAGTAAGTGTTAAATGGGTCTAAAAAACTAAGAGTTCATTTACCTGTAAAACACCCAAACTAAGATGTTGGCTTAGGCTTTTGATTCTGTGGCAGCTTATGCTATGGCAGTTGCTGTTCCTGGTCTTATCCTTTCCACTCCTGGTTGGCTGTGAGATTCATTGCCTTCTCTTGTCCTGGAAATAAGTTTCCTATTATCAAGTAAGCAGGAATGGTTCAGGCCAGAGGTAGACAAGCACAGGCTCTGTAATTAAAGAACATCCAGCACCACAGCACTTAGCTATATCAGCAAAATGTTCTTTTAAATTGTAATCTGCATTTAGTTAGCTCATAAAACCAAGCAAAAATAAGTCAGTCATACACCTGTCCTCATAATAGGAGGAGTTACAGCTGGAATATGTACCATGATGTGGGTAGATCACCCAAGTTGGAATTTTGAGTATTAATGATAACTAGATGAAATCCACTCTTATCAAATAATGAACAACTTCTTATAATACATGAATGATGGACTATGGAGCTGTATTACTATTTGAATCTCTCAAGTAGTAAATCCTTCTCCAGAAGGTGTGCCTATTCTGTTAAACTACTGCAGAAACACTTTTGACTGAGAAGTTGTGTGTGGAATACTGGACCCCCTCGATCCTGCTTTGTTAGGGCTGTTCCCCAAAGGACAGCACTGAATTGTGGATTGCAAAAGGATCTACTCCTTTTGAAAACCGTGTCCTCAAACATTTTCAGTGAGAATACACAGAGAATCTTTTCAAAATGCCTTCTGAAAAGTGGAGGTGAATGGTATGACCATGTAGTTGTTGACACTTCTTACTTTTAACTGCAGTTTACTGTATTTGAATACCTTTGAGTCTGCCACTGGTGGATTTAATGGGTAGAATAAAACTGAGCTGACGAAGTAATGTGAAAGCACAGCTTACAATTAAGAGCTAGCTGGAAGAAATAATCAACTAAAGTTCCTATAGATCAAGCCTGGAATTGGAGGGAGAGCTGAAAATTAGTATTTGTGTTTCTGAGGTTTTGTCAGAATGTAGACTATGGGAGGAGATGAGAAGCTATAGGTTAATACAAAGTGGCAGTTTTCTTAGTGACATGGATATGTAGTAAAATTGGGGCAATTCTTACTGATCTAAACCTGAAGGTATAGAAATTTGTAAGGAATCCAGTGTAGTTTAACTGATAGCTCTGGTGATCCTTAGCTGCAGTTGCCACAAATCCTGTGCTGCAAAAGGCTTACTCCTTTTTTTTTTTTTTTTGGATGATCAGCTTACATGTGAATCACACTGACAAGCTGTTTTTTTATTGCATAACTTGTTAATGGCTTCTGTTGTGGTTTCTGAAGTGTAGTTTTTCACAGCCAGACCAAAGATTTTATGGGACTATGTATTAAGTGGGTAAGTACTTCAGTTAGGATAATCATACCTTTGCACTGAACAGTCTTCAGCAGTGTGACTGCTGTACTTGAACAGTCCAGGATCATATCAGCATGACTGAACCTCCTGTCATGTGAATTACCTTCATTGAGTCAGTCTTGTTAGCACTGTAGCTATCAGATGATCTCCAGAATTTTTAAATTCTTTGATGTAGGGTGGCAGATCATCACTTCTACAGCCTGAAGGGCTAGAATACAGGAGCAGAAGGTCTGCTAGTGAGAATGGACAAATGATAATGCTGAAGAACCCATTGTTGGTGCATTTTTGACTGAGACAAAACACATCAAAAGTGTCAGATGAATAATATTTTGCCTGAAACCTGTTTTGACAGCATCAGATATATCACAGAAGGCTGCAGTGATTCCAGAGATGCAAACTGTGTTTTGAAATATGCTATGATCATCACCGAGGTCTTCTCTCACTGTTGGTTTTTTTTGTAATCAGTGTAGACTATTACTAATAGTCTTTGTAGATGAGGCAGATATGTAGCAAAAAAAAAAGATAACAAATTCTATGAATCAATATCTCTAACATAGGTCTACACCTAGCTTATGTAGTGTTTCTCACATTCAAGACATTATGGTTGCCTGGATTGAGAAAACAAAAAAGCCCAGGGAAGCTGCTAGCTCTTTGGAGGCTAGCTGTCTGGCTTCAGAATGCCATGTGGTCCTAAGAAGGCATTTGGCTTGTGCCTTGGTTTACTTTGAAGTGTCCTGATGCATATTTGAGGAACTTTACTCTCTCAAAACAGCTTTAGACTGCTTAAATTCACAAAATTAATTTATACAGCATATTTTGCTTAGTATCAAATGGTGAAAAACTCTGTAGAATTGGGCTACATGCTGTAGCAGGTACATTGCTCTTTAAAATTGGGAGGAAGACTGGAAAAACAGGAATCTTGCTTCTATCATTTTTACAGAAAAATTATTACCACCTTTTCTTTCCAAAGAGCAACTTGGTGAAGTCTTTTTTAACAGATCTTCACACAGAGAGTGGTTTTGTAGTACTCAAATATTTAAAAAACATATTTTGATTTTTTGAAAAGTACTTATTACTTTTATAAGTTGTATAATGGTCTTAAGAGAGCTTTGTAAAGCATTAGTAAGCTTTATAGAATAGGAATGTTCAAGAAGCCTCCCTCTCTGTGCTCAGTAAGGTCATGGAATAAACCAGGAGCAGAATCTGGATCTCTTGGTTTTGTTTTAGTCTTTGGTTCTGATATTTATATTTAGTGTTACATTGTATTCTCAATTGTAACTAATTCACAGAATTCTACAATTTGTCTATATGCTGTTCTAACAAGCTATTAAATCACTTATTTCAATAAGGACTATTTATGAGTTGGCTGATTATTTTGGATGCACAGCAAGAACTTCGAAGTAAAGGTTTTCCACCTGCTTACTGTACATGCTTTGTAGTACTTCTCTAGTATATTAGCTTGTTTTTCTGGCTTTTAAAAAAAGCTATGGTTTTTATTGAACTAGTATTTTAAGAATAAACACATCTGAAAATTATTCTTGCTGCTACACTTTAGCTTTGTATTAATATTTTAGTGGTTTTTTTTGTTGTTGTTACTAAGTAAAGATGAGAAAATGCTTTTATAAGATGGTAGATGTAATTTGTATAATTTTCAAAAAAAGATTAAGATGTTTCTTTCCATTGTGGTTAATGCAAAGAAATTAAGAACAAAACTCATCTTTTTGGAAGTCACTGTCTTCCTTTCCAAGTTAAATTAGATATAAATTGCATGAGCACTAGGAATTTTTGGCACTTAATATCCATTATTATGGCCTTTAAATGGTGTTCAGAATATTCATTTTTTCTGCAGTTAAATTGTAATTATTACAGATAGTGCTTTTTTTTTAATGAGTTATGTTTCCTTGAAGAGTTACATTTTACCCAGTCGAATAAGGACAACTTTTATTCTTTTCGCCATACTTAGGGTTCAGGTTTTCTTTCATTTAAGCCTAAGGTTTTGCAGTACTGCCTTACCTCCAGCATTCATTTCAGATACTCATTAGAGTATTTCACCCAATAATAGTACTAATCCCATGCAGGATAATCATATACACACATACCCCTAGTTCTAAACATTTTATTGCTTATTTTGAGGTCTTGGAGTGTTGAAGTCAAGAGGTCTTAGAGTGTTAAAATTATAGATGTATAAGTTCTACATACAAGTCAGTATGTATTGTATTACATACTTTATAGTTTCTGCATTCATACTGACTCCAAAGCTCTGGGGGTGATTGTCAGGGAGCTGGGGGTCTGGGTGGTGCTTAAGGTGAACGGGTGTGAGGAGGGCGGCTCTGACGATGCATGTCAGCAGTTGGTTGTGGACTTTGGCAATAAAGCTTTGGGTTCTACCACCATGGGATCCTGTTTGCAGGGTCTGCCTGGGAGAGATGGGATCCACCTCACTAAGGCAGGACAAAGGCGTCTTTGCTAGCAGGGTGGTTGACCTCGTAAGAAGGGCTTTGAACTAGGAACGATGAGGGAGGGAGAGACTAACTGGCAGCCCTGTGAGGGATTGACTGACAGAGTGGATGAACAAAAGGCCTGTGGTCATGGGACAGAAAGATCACAAAATCAGCAAAACAGGGCTTAAGTAGGATCACCTCTAGCGTTTGCATATAAGCAAGGAAGTGCCTATGAGGCACCATTATGGAGAAATCCCTAAAACCCTTTCTGGGAAATCAGCATGCAAGGGTACCTCTCTGAAGTGCATGTACAATAATGCGTGGGGCACGGGGACTAAACGTGATGAGTCAATCTGTGTGCAGGGCTGTGATCTTGTTGAGATATCATGGAGGTGTGGTGGGATGACTTGCATGACGGGAGTGTTGCACTGGAGGGATACAGACTCTTTAAGAAGACTCTGCCAGGAAAATGAGGGGGTGAAGCTGCCTTTTATGTGAGAGAGCAGCTGGAGTGCCTGGGGATGGATGATGAACCACTGAGAGCTTCTGCGTGAGGATTAAAGAGCAGACTGGTACAGGTGACACTGCTATAGGCTGCCTGACCAGGAATAACAAGTGGGTGAGGCACTCTACAGATAGGTTGGAGCAGTGTCATGTTTGCAGGCCGTGGTCTTCATGGGGGACTTCAACCAATTCAGTATTTGCTGGAGGCACAACACAGCAGGGCACAAGCAATGCAAGAGTTTCCTGGAGTGCACTGATGACAACTCCAAATGATAGTGGAGCCAATGAGGAGAGGTGCCCTGCTAAACCTCATACTCACAAAGGAGGAGGGGTTTGGGGATGTGAATTTCAAAGGTAACCTTCACTATAGGAACCATGAAATAGTAGAGTTTAGAATCCTGAAAGGAGAGAGAAGGGCAAAAAGCAATCTCACAACCCTCAAGCTTTAAGAAAGTGGACTTTGACCTCTTCAAAGATCTGCTTGTTAGAGCCCCTTGGTATAAGGCCCTGGAGGGAAGAGGGGCCTAAGAAAGCTGGTTAATATTGAAGGATCACTTCCACTAAGCTCAAAAGCTGTCCATCCCAGTGAGCAGGAAGTCAGGCAAAAATGCCAGGAGCTCTTTCAAAAGCAGACACAGAAAGGAAGCATACAGAAGGTGGAAACAGGGACAGTTAACTTGGGAGGAATACTGTCTGAGCTTGCAGAGCTAGAGTTAGAAAAACCAAAGCCTTACTGCAAGTGAATCTGGCAAGGGATGTCAAAAGCAATATGAAGGGCTTCTGTAAGTACACAGGTGACAAAAGGAAGATTAAAGAATATGTGGACCTCCTGCTGAATGAGGCAAGGGACCTGGTGACATAGGACATGGAAGAAGCTGAGGTTCTTTTTTTGCCTCAGTCTGGACTGATAATACTGGCCTTCAGAAATCCCAGGCCCTGGTGACCATTGAGAAAGTATGGAGCAAGAAGGACATATCCTTAGTGGAAGAGAATCATAGAATCGTAAGGAAGGCTCTGCAGGGGTACCTGGACAGGCTGGATCAATGAGCTGAGGTCAACTGTATGAGGTTTAACAAGGCCAAGTGCCAGGTCCTGCACTTGGGTCACAACAACTTAATGCAACGCTACAGGCTTGGGGAAGAGTGTCTGGAAAGCTGCCCAGCAGAAAAGGACCTTGGGGTGTTGGTTGACATCTGGCTGAATACAAGCCATCAATGTGCCCAGGTGGCCAAAAGGGCCAATGGCATCCTGGCTTGTATCAGGAATAGTGTGGCCAGCAGGAGTAGGGAAGCGATTGTGCCCCTGTACTTGGCACTGAGTGTTCAGTTTTGGTCGCCTCAGTACAAGAAGGACATTGAGGTGCTGGAGTGTGTCCAGAGAAGGGCAATGAAGCTGGTGAAGGGTCTGGAGAACAATCTTATGAGGAGCAGCTGAGGGAACTGGGGCTGTTTAGCCTGGAGAAGAGGAGGCTGAGGGGAGACCTTATTGCTCTCTACAACTACCTGAAAGGAGACACAATATACCCTCATCAAGTTTGCTGATGACAAAACTGGGAGGAGTGGCTGATATGCCAGAGCATTGTGCTGCCACCCAGAGGGACCTCAACAGGCTGGGGAAATGGACTGACAGGAACCTCATGTAGTTCAACAAGGGGAAGTGCAAAGTCCTTCACCTGGGGAGGAGCAACCCCATGCACCAGTATGTGCTGGAGGCCAACAATCTGGAAAAGAGCTTTGCAGAAAAGGACTTGGGAGTCCTGGTGGGCATCAAGTTGAACATGAGCCAGCAATGTGCCCTTGCAGCAAAGGTGGCTAATTATATCTTGGGCTGCAATAGACAATGTATTGCCAGCAGGTTGAAGGAGGTGATCCCTCCCCACTGCTCAGCACTGGTGAGGCCACACCTGGAGTGCTGTATCCATTTCTAGGCTCCCCAGTATGAGAGACACGGAGAGAGTCCAGTGAAGGACCACAAAGGTGGTTAAGGAACTGGAGCATCTCTCACCTGAGGAAAGGTTGAGAGCTGGGACTGTGTCCTGGATAAGAGAAGGCTCAGGGAGATCTTACCAATGTATGTAAATACCTGAAGGGAGGGTGCAAAGAGGATGGAGACAGGCTCTTTTCAGTGGTGCCCGTGATGGGGAAATAAGCAAAGGGCACAAACTGAAACATAGGAGGCTCCATCTGAACATTGGAAACCCTTGTTTACTGTGAGGGTGACCAAGCCCTGGAGCAGGTTGCCCAGAGAGGTGGTGGAGTCTCCCTCCTCGGAGATATTTGTAAGATGACTGGGCGTCATGGACCTGGGCAGCCTGCTTCAGATTACCTTGCTTGAGGAGGGAGGTTGGACTAGATGACCTTCAGAGGTCCATTACAAATGCAGCCATTTTGTGATAGGATGATGTTTGGCTAAGCCTGTCAGCTGGAAGAAAGCTTCTCAGAATGGTACACAAATGCAGTTAATTAAACTTGAGTGAAATAGTTTTTATGTTCTAGGTTTCAAAGTTAGACTGGAAAATCTGAGTTCTCTGGAGCTTTTGTCCTATTGCTTGTTCTGTATTTGTTGTGATACATGGTCATATAATTAGGCAGTGCTGATTGTACACAGACCTTTTTTAATTCAGCTCAAAGGAGGAGTGATGTCCACTCAAATCACAGAATCACAGGTTGGAAGGGACCTCAGGGATCATCTAGTCCAACCTTCCTAGGAAGAGCACAGTCTAAACAAGATGGCCCAGCACCCTGTCCAGACGACTCTTAAAGGTGTCCAACGTGGCCAAGTCAACCACTTCCCTGGGGAGATTATTCCAATGGCTGACTGTCCTCACTGTGAAAAATTTTCCTCTCGTGTCCAATCGGAATCTCCCCAAGAGCAATTTGTGTCCATTCCCCCTTTCCTCTCCATGTGACTCCGTGTAAAAAGGGAGTCTCCATCTTCTTTGTAGCTACCCAGTTAAGTACTGGTACACGGTGATGACATCCCCTCTGTGCCTCCTTTTCTCAAGGCTGAACAAACCCAGTTCTCCCAGCCTGTCCTTGTATGGCAGGCTTCCTAGTCCTTTGATCATCTTGGTGGCCCTTCTCTGGACCCCTTCCAGCCTGTCCACAGCCTTTTTGTATAGCGGGGACCAGAACTGTACACAGTACTCCAGGTGTGGCCTGACAAGCGCTGAGTAGAGCGGGATAATGACTTCTGTATCTCTGCTGCTGATGCCTTTTTTGATGCAACCCAGCATCCTGTTGGCCTTCTTGGCTGCAGCAGCACTCTGTTTGCTCACGTTGAGCTTCCTATCCAATAAGCTAGAGTTGTGAAGTGACTGAAGCTGCTAGCTGTATCATGCTTTCTTCTTGTGCAGCTTGAAAGCTGTTATGTTTAATGACATGGGATAGCAAGGAGATGTCTTGTTGCTTTGATAAGTTTTCAACACAGCAAAATTTTAGTTCTGTTCCTGCTTATCTTGCCTTTCTAATTAAAAAAAAAAAAATAGTGGAGAAAGACACTTAAGCAAAGCTTGTTGTGAAATGGGCATCCAGGGAGCATAGGGGCCACAGTTGAAGGTCACTTGCTACATCTGACACCTGCAGAATGAGTTGCTCTTACATTTGGATGCTGTGCACAAGTGAGGAGCAAGGTTCCAGCTGGGAAGCTGGGGATGGTCTGACTTGAATTCTTTTGCCAGTGAACTTATTGTGGCCTTCAGCAAAACTTTCATTGTATCCTCTCTTAAAATGCAACTTCTAATGTGTTGCCTCTTAGAAGGGAAGGTAGGAAGATAATTTATTTAATATTAGTGGAGGCAATTTTGGAAATATTTTAGAAATGTGCCAAGAGAAGTGATTAAAGTGTATTTTCATCATGGTCTCTGATTCTCAAGAGGCTTCTAATAATGTTGAGAAGTAGCAGGTTATTTTATAAGCAGTAAAACTAATGGTTTCCTATGGATTTTTGACCTAAATCCCTTTATACCACCTTCTGCTCCTCATTCACATGTTGCTGTGAATGCCCTCTTATCTTCCTGTTTGACTGCATGGGTTGCAATGTGTTCTGTGCCTGGTTTAGAGCTACCTGCATGCTAAATGCTGCCCCAGTGAATGAATAAAGGGTTGGAAACTGCCTTCCTCTCAGTTGGGGTACTAATTTGTGTCTGTCTACCTTACCTAGCCACAGATATTTTTTTTCTTTGCCCTGCCACCCCCACAAGTAGAGGTCTCAAGTATCTGGTTCCTGCAGCTCTCTAAAATCAGCTTTGAAATTAGAGAGTGGATTCAAAGACTACCAGAAATGTATGTGGCGAATGACAGATGTACAGTCAGCAAGATTGCACAATCCTTATTCTCTTAAGAAATCAGGTTAAAAATAGTGAGTAAGTGTCCTTTTACCTGAGTTCTATTTTGTGTGCTTATTGAGAAGACACTGTGCGGAAGAAATAATCATGTAGAGGTCTTTCTGCTGCATAACTCCTCTTGTCATAGTTGCTATTCACACACCTTCCACTGTTAATCTGATTTTTTTTTTTAATTGCAGTGTGTCTGATCTAGCCAAATAGGCTGCCTTCTGTAACTGGGGGACTCTTTTCAGCATCCAAAACCAGTTTAGAACAATTTTGTTGTTGCTGACACTTTACTCTTTGTTTTCTTGGTCAAACTTGCTTCGACTTCTGGTTGGTTAGGACATCAGTTTTTAGTAATACATGCTTATTGTGTTGAGTTTTGCACTGTGTTTTGTAGCTCACTGCTCCTGACTTTGTGCTTCATTCTTATTGGGAACAATAAATATTATGACCAATCTCTTTCAGTATTTAAGATAACACTCCCCAGCAGTGTGTGTTTGTCTAAAATATAATTGTGTATACATAAAAATGTGTTTGTATCTATATACGTGTATACACATAAAATATGTATACACATACATCATTTATTAAGTGGTTTTGTTTGCATGCTATTTGGATTTTCTGTTCTGGATTCTCAAATGTAATTCAGCATGTTGAGAACAGCTAAGCTGGCTTTAAATTAGTTTTACTGCACCTTTTTAATGCGTATCTCATTTTTACTGAATGAGTGAAATCTGTGTAAAGGAAGGATGGACTCTTTTTGCTCAAGCCTGTTAGTAAATTAATTTTCAATTTATATATTATAATAAAAATTGTGCAATTAACACTTTGGCCAGTACAGGCAAGTTAGGAATGGCCCTGCACAAAGTTGTGTCCCAGCATGTTGGGATGATTGTATAAAGAGCTTATTTTACATCTGTAAATCTTTAATTTATGCCTGGGAGAAGCTTTGTAGCTTTGTGTATTAATTTTGCTCGGACAGAATGGTGAAAATAAAGCTCCTGGTGTGGGTGGTGCAGTATTTCAGCTGCGCATCCTGAATAGGTTGCTTTGGTTGGTAACTTAAAATGATACTAATGAGGAATGCAAGTTTGTGTGTTTGAAGATATTTTAAAAAATGAATCATTATATTCAAGTTGTAGCAGTTAGAGTTCTCCACTGCTCTTGCATTATTGGAAGCATGTTAAAAATTCCAGAAGGTCTTCACTATTAAAAATAGCTTTTTTCCAGCCCATTGTGAAAAGAACCTGTCTTTCAACAATGAACTAGCACATTTGCAGTATTTAAATTCATAAACGCAAAATAAAATTAAAAAAACAAGGAAATATTTCACTTCCCTGATATAATCAGCCAAACAAAAATGAACAAAACACAGGTAAATTACTTATCTTCAGAACTGGATAATTTAAAAGGCTCCATGATATCTGATTGACATTGCTGCTGTTTTTAAAATTTCGTATCTTGTGCCATTTATTCCTGTACTATGGAAATGTTGGTGGCAAAAATCATGAATTATGGCTACATGGAAGAGAGCTCTATATTAAATGATACAAGATCTGTGATACAAGATCTATTATACAAGTGACAATGCGTGTTTTTGCAGCTATGGAGACTTTGGAAAGCAAGAGCATCCTCTTAAATATAGTAAAATTCTACTAATTGTTAGTCATCTTTGCATTTTTGATTTATGTATGGTGTCCCTTCTGTGTTTCCCAGAGCAACTCCATAGAATATATGCCAGTGTGTTTAACACAGTTTTCTTGATGTTACATCTCAGAATTATTGATATTAACGTTGTGGATACACAATGTGAGCTACTTGTAGTTGGTTAGTAACCTTCTATGTTGTGTTCCATTCAGACATGGACCATCTGCATACAATACTGAAATACGTGAAACTTGCAACAGTTTACTTTGACTTATTTTGCTCTGAGATTTGAGTTCTTGATTTGCATTGCTGGCATCTATTCCTATTTTCTGCTTTGTTATCAGGGACTGGAAGGTGGCTAGCAAGACATCAGTTTTTGAAAGGGATTCAGGGGGAGATCGAAGAACAGCAGACCCCTATGCCTGATGAATGAACTCTGCAGATTAACAGAAACCAGAACAGGGAATAGAATTGTTGAGCACACAGACACCTAAGATCTCCCAGTGTATTTTTAATGATGTCATGATGCACAAAGCTATAGAAGATCCCTGAAAGATTCAACAAGCATGTGAACAAGGGAGATATGATCATATACACCATTTTGCAAAAAGTGTTTGGCAAGGTTTATCACTAACAGCTGTTGAACTAAGTAGCCATGGGATGGAGGATTGTATCTCTGCCTGGAGAAATTGGTTAGAGGGCAGGAGATGGAGAGTACAAATAAATGCTGCTGGAGGCCATAGAGGATGTGTGATGGGAATCTAAACTATAGAAGTAAATTATTTAGCATTGGAAAATGGATGAATAATAGTATGACCAACCTTGCTGCCAACATGGAGCACTGGAGGAGAAAACTGAGGCCAGACTGAAGATTTGGGGAAAAGTCTTATGGGACTGAGTGATTATCTCCCCTTTTGTTTCTCATCTAAATGTAAGATCATGCATATTGGGGCTGGAGGGGGAGAAATTCCAACTTCATGCTTAATATGAAAAGTTGTGAGGTGACTTACTACCACTTGAGAATGAGAGTGTGTGTCATAGTTCCTTAGAAATGTCACTATAGCGCTCAACAGCAGTCAAAAAGCAAATATTCAGTATTGGAGAACAAAACAGGCGAGGTTCTTATGGAAGTGTATGGAGCTAAGCTGCTTCTGCATCTTGCAGGCTTCATGTAGGTCTGCTGTCTCGGCTTCAGGATGCAGTAAAACCAGCAGAAGTGCAAGGGTAAGCTGATGAATATTAGACTGATGCCTAAAATGGCAAGACTGGAAGAAGGCAAAAGTGGAAGAAAGGAACTGCTTTCTACTGGCTGATGTGTGGTCATGGTTGTTTACGGAGATGACCTGGGAGGTTCTAGTTTACTGAACACTGCAGGACCAGTCAAACCCATGACTACCAGTTTCTCTTGAAACCATGAGGGGACACAAGGTCAAAAACACTGATTCACCACCTTGGGGAAAAAAGCATTTGGCTTTCTTTTAAAAACTCAAGCAGTTGGTTCACTGCTGTAAGCTCTCCAAGTTTAGGCCCTTTGCATCTACTGTTCCAGTTCTCACCAGTCTGGAGTATTTTCACCATAGTTCCATTGGGCATCTTAGATTTCAAGTATTTCGTGCCACCAAAAAGTACAAGCTTCCCATTTTGCATACATTTGACAAACAGTTTTGTTTTAGTAATGGGTTTGTTACCAGATACATCAGTAAAAGAAAACACAATTTTCTCTGTGTGCTAGGAACATGTGCTAGGAATGTAGGCTTGCCAATGTGACACCCATCTACAAGAAGGGCTGGAAGGAGGATCTGGGGAACTACAGACCTGTCAGCCTGACCCTGGTACCAGGGAAGGTTATGGAGCGGTTCATCTTGAATGATCCCACCAGGCACATGCAGGACAACCAGGGGATCAGGCCCAGCCAGCATGGGTGCGTGAAAGGCAGGTCCTGCCTGACCAACCTCATCTCCTTTTATGGCCAGGTGACCCACCTAGTGGATGAGGGAAAGGCTGTGGATGTTATCTACCTGGATTTAATACAGCCTTTGACACCATCTCCCACAGCATTCTCCTAGAGAAGCTGGAGACTCCTGGCTTGAACAGGTGGAGTCTTTGCTGAGTAAAAAATCTGGCTAGACGGCCAAGGCCAGAGAGTTGTGGTGAACAGAGTAAAATCCAGTTGATGGCTGGTCATAGAGCAGGGTTCCCCAGGACTCGGTTTTGGGGCCAGTCTTGTTTAATATCTTTATCAATGATCTAGATGAGGGGACTGAGTGCACCCTCAGCAAGTTTTGCAGATGACACCAAGTTGGGCTGGAGTGTCAATCTGCTTAAGGGTAGGAAGGCTCTGCAGAGGGACCTGGGCAGGCTGGATCAATGGGCTGAGGTCAACTGTATGAGGTTTAACAAGGCCAAGTGTCAGGTCCTGCACTTGGGTCACAACAACTCAATGCAACGCTACAGGCTTGGGGAAGAGTGTCTGGAAAGCTGCCCAGCAGAAAAGGACCTTGGGGTGTTGGTTGACATCTGGCTGAATACAAGCCATCAATGTGCCCAGGTGGCCAAAAGGGCCAATGGCATCCTGGCTTGTATCAGGAATAGTGTGGCCAGCAGGAGTAGGGAAGCGATTGTGCCCCTGTACTTGGCACTGAGTGTTCAGTTTTGGTCGCCTCAGTACAAGAAGGACATTGAGGTGCTGGAGTGTGTCCAGAGAAGGGCAATGAAGCTGGTGAAGGGTCTGGAGAACAATCTTATGAGGAGCAGCTGAGGGAACTGGGGCTGTTTAGCCTGGAGAAGAGGAGGCTGAGGGGAGACCTTATTGCTCTCTACAGCTACCTGAAAGGAGGTTGTAGTGAGGTGGGTGTTTGTCCTTCCTCCCAAGTTACTAGTGATAGAACGAGAGGAAACGGCTTCAAGCTGCATCAGGGGAGGTTTAGGTTGGATACTAGGCAAAATGTCTTTACTGCAAGAGTGGTCTGGCATTGGAACAGGCTGCTCAGAGAGGTGGTGGAGTCACCATCCCTGGAGGTGTTTAAAAAATGTGTGGATGTGGTAGTTTGGGACATGGTTTAGGAGGCATGGTGGTGTTGGGTTGACCACTGGACCTGATGATCTGAGAGGTCTTTTCCAACCTTAATGTTGCTATGATTCTCTTCAAAACAGGCTTTTTTCATTGGCAGTGAATAAGATAATCTGTACGAGTTTTCTATGTTTCTTCAAAAATCTGAGTGTCTGTAGAAGGAAAATATAACTTTTTAATTTAACTTACAAGAAGTATTATCTGCAGACCATTGGCAAATGGTTATTAATTCTTAATCTGGCAATTGATCAGTAAACTCGTTTAGCAAGTCTTTGGTTAATTTTAAAAAGGAATTTGAAGGTGTTTTATATAACTCTCTTAAAATCATACTGTTAACCAATGCAGGTTCCTTTGAAAGCAAACCCTATTTGCTGTTTTTTATGCACATTCCTGATGAATAGCAAGAAGAGGATAGGTTTCTCATTTCTAGGCAAAACCAGTAAATACTGCCATTTGCCAGTGAATAATTTCTTTTGCTTATTTCTCAGGGCTTTTATTTTGTTTGCTAGGTGTCTGCCCTTTTTTGAGGAGTGGAAAGGGGAGTTTGAAACAATCTGGGTTGAATTATTGTTTTTAACATGCTGCTGTAGTCTCTTAAAGTCTCTTTTTCAATCACTGTAACCTCCTTTTACTGTTACAATTATTATTTTGTCCAAAGGCGACATTACCACTCTGTCTCTATAAAAGCCTGATTTCCCAGTGACTATAGAAGATCAGATCCTATGAACACATTCTAAAGTCAGTAAAAGCATCTAGATAACAGTGTGCCTACAAAAACAGCTGCATTTGAGACATGCCCTGCTTCTTGCCATTCTGGCTTTCTTGCAGCAGAGTCCAAATTAATCTTTTACGTAGAATTACCAAGCTGTATATGCAACAGCATCTTGCTGGCTGTTGTACATGGTGCATCCCCTAATAAGCATTTAAGAGTGGTATTCAATGGACCTATCCCCTATGAATGATTTTGCCTTCAAAAGCAAGATCAGTCTTCTGGCATTAATAGTGTAAGTAAAAAGTCCATTACTAAAACCATTTGTTCTCTCATGGACAGATTGTAGGACCTTCATGTGATATGCCATGAAGCTCCAAGCACTTTGGCAAACTGCGATCAGATATGGAAACCTCAGCTATGGAAGTCTACCCCTCACCTTTTTCACAATTATTAATCCATGCCTGGACCAGCTTGTTACTTTCACTCTACTTGAGCTTGATGCCTCTGTCATGGGTTCTTTAAGGGTTAGGTTTTTTTGGTGTTTTGTTGGTTTGTCATCGTCATTCCCCCCCCCCCCCCCCCGAGTTTTTAACCTTATTTCTATTATAATTAATCCTTATGTGCCCGTCAGTGTCTGAAACTTCCCTTTCCTCTTAAAGGCAAGGTTGGTTTTTTTTTTTTTTCCAGTAAAAGCTTATGTGTACTTGCAGCTATTATTCAGCTTTTCCAACTTTCACTATACAAATGCTATCTGGCATAACCATAGAGATCGTCTTGTTTTTCCAATCAGGAGTTCACATTGCTTGTACTTCCTGAGCAAAAGTTAAGTCCTTTGTTAAATTTCTAGCTGGCAGAGGCATCTATCTTCTCTTGTCTCTCAAAAGCTTCTGCGTGCACAACCGCTCCCAATAGTATAGGTGTTGTATCTATAGTTTATCATGCTCCCAGTTCTGGCAGTAACAAATCTCCATGTTGTTATAAGATCTCTTGGCGTATTATCCTTACAAAACTTACTATTTTATACAAGAGCTGTGAGGTTTCGCGCTTGCTTGTAACGTGCAGTTATCTGCTAACATGATATCATGAAGTCTGATCACTTTGTGGTAGAGGAGAGTAATGAGCTGTGTGCCAGAGTAATGTTCACTGTTCATCTGGAAAAAATTGGTTGACTAGTTAGTGTAATCAAGTCAAAAGTTTCTTGGTGAGTTTATAACACCATATTCTTTGTACGCTGTTTAGGGGAGGCAGAGGAGACAGCATAGACAGATGTTTGTGTTTATCAAAGTAGCTTAGTCTCCTCAAAATACGATTTCCTATCTCAGAACCTTAGATGATGCAGTCAGCTGTGTCTTAGTCTCTTGTGTTCATCAGAGTTTCTGGTCTCAGTAGTGTATTCTTAAGCTACTTCTGCTTTAATTCATGGATGTGGTGAAATCAATTCCTTTACAGTTCCTACCTTAATGACATTCTATCTTAGGTTAAATTTTATCTTACAGTCTTATGGATATATAAACATCTTACATTGTGATGTATTCTGTTTTAGCCCTTTGTGATTTCCATAATTTTCTTGGATTTCCTCAGAACAAAGTAGTCTGTAACTAAAATCTGTATCTTCCCCCTGAGAAGCATAGCAAATTGGGACAGTGAAATATTCCACGATTAACATTCTACTGTGAAGGAAACAAGTTATTGTTCTTCTTTTGGACTTAGCTAGTTTTGATCTATACTGGTATTTGCCTATATTTTGAGATTTTTACAAAGCTAAAATGTCAGTAGTCATGAAATGTCAGTAGTCTCCTTCATGAAATATTTAATTCATATATCCATATATGTGTAGATGTGGCTCTTGGGGACATGGTTTAGTGGTGGACTTGACAGTGTTAACGGTTGGACTTGATGATCTTACAGGTCATTTCCAACCTAAATGATTCTGTGATTCTATATATTTGAATTCAGAGGTCTCAGAAGCCCAGTTTCCCTTATGTGGAAGCAGGTTGGTTATATCTGCCATGTCACCTTATTGTTTAGGTGTCCATTTATTATCAAACACACAATGCTCATGGGTCAGTAATTCTTTAGTTTCATCCTCTGGTGCCTTTAAAACTATAGGTCTGTGTTTTCCCAGGTAGAGTTTTTAGGATTTGAAGGTAGGCTGGCAAGCTGTGAGTTAGAGCAGGACACTTCATGGAGGACTTGACTGACAGTCATTCTGACTGGAGAAAGCCTTAAGTCCACCCTGACTCGACAAAGCCTTAAGTAGTCCAGTCTGATCCCATGACTTGGAGCAGGAGGTTGAACTAGGGACACCCTGAGGTCCCTTCCTGCTTGAATGGTGCTGTGATTCTTGATTCTGTGGTCTTAAGTTAATGAACATTTTTACATTAAAATTTGTAGGTTGGTTCTGGATAACACAGTAAGAGGTCTTAGAGGAACTTCCACACTGCTTGTTATCAGGCTTTTGCTGCGTTTGTCATGCTGCAGTTTTCTTACCTGTCAAGTGAGGATTACTTTACCTGAGTCATCTTGATGTTCTAATAGCTATTAATTGGTCAATATGATAAGTGCTTTGTAAACACTAAGGAATTTGTGAATGCTAATGAAATGGCTTTTTCTCCTCTTCAAGTATATTTGCATCCTCCTTTTTTTTTTTACATTACAGGTTCATGACACTAAAAGAAACTATACAGTATTATTGCCTAATCAGGTCTCAGAATCTTTTAGTGTAACTACCAAAAGCAACGTGTGAGCTGATTTTGAATGACAAGTCATGGGAATGGGACCTCTGTCATCCTGAGAGGGACGTCTGTGCCTAGGTTGATGTCAGTTTAACATAAGGGTGCTTCCCAGCTTCTGGGAATGCTCCTGTGTATATACACCTTTGCTGTGATTCAGATTTACTCACTGGCCATGAGTTAACTGAGCCATGGGAAAGTTGGAGGGAGTTTAATTTCAAAGGAATTACGGCTGTGTAGGTTGAACAGGGATCTCTTGATGGTTGTAAGGAGACAGGGACATTGTATTGCATGTCTTGGCAGGCAGTTTAGATGCAGTTTGAAAGACTTGGGATTACCAGGTGCTGGCTTCCACTAAATCCTGAACTCAGTAAGAGAAGAGAGCAGCTTCTATGTGAGGTAGTGCTGGTAAGACAACGGGCTGCACCTCACTTTTTAGCCAGCATCTGCTTGTTCCCTCCTGTTTTCTATGTGTACAGTGACTCTGATGAAAATAAAATTCAGTCTTGTAAATCATACTGGAAACTTTACTTGTGCTGATATAGTCAGTTTCTTAAAGAGTTAGTGTCGGTCTGTTAGTTACATTAGCATAGTTTCTCCTCTTAGAAAGTATTTCTCAAACTTGTGGAAGTCATGATTTAAGTCCTATACATTTTCTTGACGTTTTTGTTTATATTAACAATATTTTAATACCCTTTTTAAGATGCAATAGGAAATAAAATGTGTAACATTGTGATTACAACCGCATGGCTCTTCTTTTAGAACAGGTTTTTAGAATCAGATTTCTTTGTTACTTGCTTTGGTCTGTTTAACCAATAATATTTGATATTAAAGTGCGTTTCCTTTGCAATTTGGTTGCTGTTGAATTTCTGTTGTATGCAAACAAACAAGGAATTAAAAAAGTTCTAGCAAATCCATAAAAACAGTGCTTAGTGGCTGATGTGCACAACTAATACTTATGGGTCAGCAAGACCTTTTGTTTTTAACGTAGTTCGCTACAGTATTTGAGAATGTTTTGTGGAGCAAATATTAATAATTCTATACTGCTTTGTCTATTATACTTTCTAAAGAGCAAAGCTTTTGGTATTTCTTTTGGTAGAGGCTGTAAGACTATATCTTTGTCGAGTAGGTGTTGCTAATAAATTTATTATGGCTTTTGCAAAATTGTTTAGTTATACTTGGATGCACCAGTGTAAATAAATTCCTTTATGCTTCATATATTGGTAGGTTTTTTTCCTTTTGGTTAGTGTCTTAGTCGCTAGCCAGTATTTTTCACCAATTCCTTATGCTTAAATGCATTCTGTATGCTTAAATTCTTAAATGTCTTTGCATATATTTAAGGAAAAGAAAGAAAGAACAAGAAAACATCCTTATGCAGAGTATTAGGCTCTATAGTTCAAGTCAAATAGACTTGAAGTTGTTTACAAATTTATCCATGCTGTATAATCTGATTTCTGTAAAAGAAAGAGTGGCAAGTAAGCTAGGGTGACTGTGAAAGATGAAGTCTCAAATAAGGAATAAAATACTGTATTCATACAAATTAGTTTTATAATGTAATTAAATCCTGTTTTTTCTGTCTCTTAGATGATGAAGCATGCCTGGGACAATTACAGGCAATATGGATGGGGACATAATGAGCTCAAACCAATTGCCCGGAAAGGACATTCCACCAACATATTTGGTAGGCTATATTTTCTTGTTTGGTTGTTTGTGGTTGTTTTTGGTTTGTTGGTTTTTTTTAAAAATATTTGTCTATACTGTCATCTTTGTAAGTCCACCCAAATTTCCTAGCAAATTCTGTTTTAACAGAAACCTTTTGAATTGTGGATGACAGAAATGTATTGACTATTTCAGCGGTACTTCAATGAATTACTTTACTAAACTATCTTTTTGGGAGTAATTTGTTGTTGTTGTTGCAAAAGCTAAGCTGTGTCTATGTGCACTGTGACTTTGTGTATGCACATATATATATAAAAAAGTTACAAGTTACAATGCATTGATGATATTTTGGGATGCAAGGAATATAAATTTGTTTTTTAAAAACCAACCTCATCTTGTCTAGATCTTTGTGTTTAATTCCATGAGAATGTGATGCAAGACAGAATGCATGTGCAAGATGCCAAAAAACTGCTAGTACCAAGATGAAATTTAAAGTAGCTTCTAAAAAAAATCTGGGTAAGGCAAAAGTGACATTGTTACTTGATGTGTGATTTGTGGATCCTGAACTTGTAGACTGGAATGAAAGAAAAACACAATGTTCAAAATACGGAAGTTTGAGAGTAGGGTCAAGTTTTGAAGAAATTCAAGGGATGGAGTGAGAATATTTGAGCAATGGAGTGTGAACGAGTGTTACAAATGATGCTTAGAATAGTATGAAACATAAGGAAGGTAAAGGTCAAGAAATTGAATAGCCTCGTGTTGCGTACATGTGATCAGAGTAGATGGCTTTTTTTCTTTGAAATACCAGTGATCTGCAGCAGTACTGCTTTTTTTTTTTGTGTACATGCACTGGGATGGAATAAGTACAATAGTGATCGGAAAGTGACAAGCATTTTACTGATACTCGAACCAGGAAAGAATCCCGTTTTGTCCTTGGTTCTGTAGGACTGATGGTTCAAAACACCTGCTTGTAACTGTTGAGGACAAAGCCCTACGGGTTCTCTAAGTTCATCCTGTGGTATAGCAAAATGCATAACCTTTGATGTTAGTGATTAAGTTTGAGCCTGCATTGGTCCAGGATGCATAGCACCTAAGATGATTGAGCCATGAAGTTTGTGCATTTATTTTGAAACGCACACAGGAGAGCTGCTCTAAGACTGGGTATAGTTTTTTTTAATTCTGTTCAGGGTTTCATAGGGTGCTTGTGAGCTCTCTGGTGTCTGAGGAAGGTACAAATTTATGGTAACTCCTTTTTACATCATGAATGAGTGTGAATATACTGTGTATATCTTAAGTATGTTAGTATTGGTTAAAACAGTTTGCTTGAAATAAAAGATTTTATTGGCTTTTATTGTAAGACAATTGGCTAATGACTTTGTGTGAGGTTCATTCTCAGTGTAATTGGTATTTGTTTATTTATCTTGCTTTAAACCTTGTGGATGATAGAAATACAGATTAGGATTGTGTGTCTGGTTTTCTGTTTAGTGCCTGAACCCAGAATAAATTATTTAGACTTAAATAAAAATCTGGTTAGATTTTGTTCTTATTTGTAGGGAAAAAGTAAACTCCCAGAGGAAACTAATTCCAAAAGAAGAGTCAAAGGACTTGTTTCAAAAGTATTGTGCTGCTTAAAGAGACTTCTAATTTTTTTTGCTCTGTCTTTTCTATCTATTCTTATCATACCAAATAAAAAAGAGATTTTTTTAAAATATCCAAACAGTTTTAAATCAAATTTATTTGTATGATGAACTTCAACCTTAAATAAGTGCTGGACATGGAGAAGAGAGAACTTTAGGCACACTGCTCTTTTCCTGTGCTCCCAGTAATGGAAGGAGAGCCTCAGAGTTAAATTTTCTGCAATGCTTAAAAACCAAACCAAACAAAAAAATTTCCCACAAATAAACCCCCTTCCCCCAAACCTGTAGTGCTTAGAAGCCTATTTAAATCCATAGGAGAATAATTTCAGCTTCTGTACAAGTTCTGTCTGTAATAAGGACTGTGCACCTTTATTGCAAGCAGACCCCTTGGAGCCTGATGTTGATGGCTTTTGATCATACCCTGGAACCTGGTTTCTTACACTTCAGTATGGTGTGAAGCCGGATACTTGTTTCACTTCTTTACAGTCATAGAATCATAGAATTGTTTAGGTTGGAAAAGACCCTTAAGATCATCGAGTCCAACTGTTAACCCAGCACTGCCAACGCCACCACTAAACCATGTCCCTAAGCACTACATCTACATGTCTTCTAAATACCTCCAGGGATGGTGACTCAACCACTTCCCTGGGCAGCCTGTTCCAATGCCTGACAACCCTTTTGGTGATGAAATTTTTCCTAGTATCCAATCTAAACCTCCTCTGGTGCAACTTGAGGCCATTTGATTCTTTATATTCCTTTATAAAAAGAATGACTGGGTCAGGTGGAGTTGTCTGGGGTGGGGTGGAGGGAAGATAGGCAAGTTAGCATGCCCAGGAGAAGAAAGCATCTGGACTGGGTGAGGAGTTTGAAGAGTGAAATGGAAGAGTTTAAGACTCAGCCACCATGGAGCATAGTGCAAGGAGAAGAGAGTGTGAGGCTTGAAGGGAAGACCAGAGCAGCAGGCTTCTGCTGTGACAGACAGAAGGATGTTTCTTAGGTTCCTGGAGAGTGTTGTGTAGTATTGTGTCCATTGGCACTGCTTTCATTTTTACCATAAAAACATCTTCCGAACATTCCTGTGATTTACTTGTATGTTATCTCTAATTCATGACTTTCCTTTATTTTTTTTCCAGCTGATTGAAGCTGGGTCTGACAGTAAGAATCTTTGTGAAAATGTTCACCTGTATGATTGTGTAGTCTTTGCTGTTCAATTTACATGCAGTTCTGTTGCTTAATTTGCCAACTACAACTTTAGACCAGCCTTGGTTTGTAACCCAGACTCTCAATGAAGTGCTGTTTTTTCTTTATATGGCAGGAAAATGTTTCTCTAATGTTTGTTTTTAATGTGACTGACACAATATTTTGAATTACAGTTTTACTTTACTCTTTTATTTTCTTTCCATTCCTCCTCTGCTTACTTCTAACATGTCTCTTAATGAGTCTGGAGGACTTGTACTGTTTTTCTCCCTGGAATGCTTATTTGGAGTTTTGGCATTGCTGAGTGAAAGAAATTGTAGGCTTCCTCCACATTCTAGTTTCTGATCCTCTTATTCCAGCTCACTCCAACAGCCAATTCCCGAAGTGTGTGTTTGTTTAAAATCCAGATGCTATTTTGTGCTGTTTCAGTTTTAGCCCTATCACATTGTTATTGCTCTGTTCAAGGCTATTTCATATGAAGAACTTTTCTGAAATATCTAGTCTTCAGTATATACCAAGTCTAAAATAGAGTAATCTATTGTTGATTTGGTGGGTGGTTGATGGGAAAGCGGAAGTGGGGGGGAACTGCTCCTTGTACTGAGGACTGTCTAGGCTGTATTGTTATTACTAGTACTTTACGAATCTCTATTGCCCGTAATGACACCGTTCCCAGCGCTATTTGCCTTTATATAGAAGCATTACATAGTTCTTTTTGAAATTTGATGCTATTTTTAATAAACCTGCTCAGCAAAGCATGTTTTTGTTATTCATCTCAAAGATGATTTGACCCAAACTATTTTCTGTCACTACTGTAGTCTCTTGTACTTCCATTTCAATTTATAGCACATCTGTGAGATTCGGCAAGGAGATGGTATCACTAGTTGAAACTGCAACCCTTTGCATGAATCTTTGGGAAATCAGGTTTACTGATAACTCTCTAGTGAGGTAAACGTGATTTAATTTAGAAGGCAAATAAGCCATTAATCTTCCCTGTTGAACTCCCCTTTTCCGCCGAAGCAGTGTATGTCTATACCTATGCCAAGGGTTCCCAGCATCGCGAGGTCTAGCAGGGTTCAGGCAGGGGTCAGAGAAGGGGAGAGGAGGCAGCCTGCTCTGCTCTCTTAAGTCTTAGTTTTAAGTCATTAAAAAAACAAGGGAAGGTGATAAAGTTTTAAAGCAAGATGGTCTGTGCCTCCTGAAGCATGCCAGCAAGAACATTTGTGGGCTGCCCCGATTATTAGTTTGACTTTTATAACACAACCTGCTGGGGTTGCATTAGTTGACCTGCAACTAGGAACTCTTGCCAGTCTTTTAGAGATGTCTAACCTGGTGACTGTAAAATGTAAAGCAGAACCTGCTGAAAGTGTTGCCTGTCAAACTGTGTAGTCAGTCAGCAGTTAAAATCTTGAATAATACCTCTTCAGCATGTGGGTCACAGTGTCAGTAGTATGGTGCTGGTTTAAGAAAGTATGACTGGGAATTGGTGGGCTTTTAAAGACGTTTACATTTAGGAGACATATGAAATGAACCATTATAGGTTCTGTGTTGGTGAAACAGGGTGATAACTTGCTCTTATTTTGGTGAAAGTAGCCTGTTTTTGAAAGGGCTGATAATCTCAAGATTTGTTATTTATTCCTACTCTATAAAATAACGTGTAAAAGGCAAGGAGAAAGTATAGCAGAGAGGTGTAATTTCTCTTTCCAGTTTAAATTATCACTTGCGGCTCTGCTGGTGGTTGTAGCAGCCAAGTTTAAGAAAAGTTAACTTTTTTGTTGGGCTGCTTAATTGCTGGAATAATCTGATGAGAGCTGCAGGGCATTATTGCAGAGGTGGGGTTTTATGAGATCTGGGTCAAGTTCTCATTAGAACACAAAGGGTTGAAGAGAAAAGGCTGGTGGAAAATGATGCCTGTGAGATAATGAGCAAGCATGACAAACACTGAGGTTATTTAAGAAGATTTTCTGGGTTTAGCAAAAAACAGAGTAGTTCATGGTATTGTCCAATTCTCTTGCTGTAATGAAATCTGATTGGATTTGCTTTTGAGGGTCAGAGTAACCATCTGAAATGTGATGTTTAAGGATGATTTGTCCCTGCATTTGTTTGGTGACCCCTAGGTGAGTATCTTGGCATGGAAACACCATTAAAATTACTAAGTGCAGATATATTTCACAGTTTTAAGCTATGTGTATTTGGCATCTTTAATTTCAATATGTTATGAACTAATTACTGTACCACAAGCTTTGAGGATGCTTTATTGTGAGTTAAATAGAGCAGTTTGTAATAGTGGGTTTGTATCAGTCTTCAATCTTTTTCTCTAAAACAATGTTTATTTGAGAACCTGAATGACTTCAAGAATTAAAAAAAAAAAAAAAAAAAAAAACCACAAATGAAAAAGACCACAATCGTGGGCTACTCAGAACATCGTTCTCAGCAAAACTAGAAATCATGGGTGGTCATCTTACCTAACGCTTTTTGAAATTAGAGTTCTGAAATTTGTGGTGTGGTTTTGTTTTTTGTAATGTTAACTATCTAAGGTGAAGATATACAGTTTGTAGGGTAATAAGTACGTGACAAAGTAATGATACAAACTATTGCTAAATTGTAAACTTCCCATATTACTAGCAGTGCATTTCTAAACCTGGCATTTGGATGTATTCTGTCTGAGGTAAGTTGCATTATGTGAAGATGATCTGATAATGTATACATACATAAACAGATATGAGTCTAGATATGTTTTCAAGGGTGTGTGAGGTGATCTTTCCTAAGGCATAATGATGTGGAGTTTTTATGTTCTAGGTGCTTGCATAGAGACATGCCCATACTCCTGCACAGATTTAATGAAACTGTTAGTTTGTATTTTGTGACACTAGAACTGTCTCACGCATCTATAGTACTTTCATGCCTCTCCTGTTCTCTTATCTCACATGCCATGCAAATGGTCAATTTAATGTGATGTCTGCAGGCTCTGTCTTGAGATGTATTCTGGGAGGAAGGGAAAATTGTCAATGAAATCACATTGTGCTTGCGTTTATTACCTAGTAGAGCCTCAAGGCTGCAATGCAGTGCTGTATCTCTTCCCTAACACATGACCAAATACAGTTGTTGTCGTCTTTATCAGGGATTTTTGTCTGGCACGTTCAGTGTCATATACCATAATGTGTTGCTATTTCATATGTATGGAAAATGAAACTTTGAGATTAATGAGGGTTAATAAGCATGATATATCTAAGGGAACAACTTGAGGATTCAGCTGTGGCAATTAGTGAGCTGAATAATTTTTTAACTTGCCAGTGGACTGCTTGGTTTCTGCCACCTTGTTGAGTGTGTCCTGTTGCCTGGCTTGTTATGCAGGTGATACGCAGTATTACTGATAAACCTCCGTGACCTGTGAGAAGGTTGCTGAGCCGGCTGCCCACTGCCGCAGCATGGGAGGCTCTTGCTGCAGATCTGTGTTGCTAAGCAATGGAGATATTGCACTGCATTTCTTTGCCGTGCCAGAGAGCAGGAGCAGCGATGCTCCCAAGCCCCATGGAGAAAATGCATTTGTCAGACTGCAAGGGCATGATGCTGTTGGGAGAAAGAACCAAGTCAGGCAAAAGAATCTGTTTTTCTAATACCTTTGGGAAGTACAGTATAGCTTGGAAGAGTAATGCGATTTCTTAGTCCAGTTTGTGGTCCAGAAAACAAAAGGGGGAATATTTCTTGTAAGCACTACAAGAAAATGCTTTAACAGATGTTTTTTAAAATTACCCTGGGAAATATTCATTGGTTTATTAGACATTTTTGTCATCTGTCATCTAACAGTTATTGGGCTGCCTGAGCTGCTCTAACACTATCATCTGCTGTCATCTGATTAGTTGTCACTTACTTTTGAAGTTCACATAATTGAGTGTCAAGGGTGTCAGGTTTTGTGGGGCTTTTCTTTTTCCGTTTTCTTTTTTTAGCTGCCAAATAAACAGTGAATTTATCAGCCCTGTGGAGACAAACACTTATCCTGGGAAGAAACTTGATATACTCTAAAGTAAAGACTGAGGGATGACCTTTTGAAAATACGGCTAAAAAATTCTGTTGTCTTCTCATTATAAAATCATAATGAGCAGGGAGACAGGAGAAACAACTGCTCAGCATCCTTTTTCTGTGCATGTTTTCAGCCTCTGAATCCATGTGGAGGATAAATGAAAACAAAAAAGTAATATAAGGTATATATGTAAACAAATATGTTCTTGACTTGTTGGATGAAAAGAAAAACCCAAACCATGGTGGGCAGTAATTTTATCATAACTGTGCGTACACAAGTAATTATCCATCGTTGCCTTTTTCTGTGGCAAATGAAAGGGGCAAGAAAATCCATTCATGCTAACTAGTAAAGAGGGGTAACTTCATGGTGCAAATTTCAGCCCAATCTCTGTATTTCAGGGTCTATTCAATTTTAAAATAAATGCAACTGGCTTTAGGACAGGCCTATGCAGGTGTGTCCTCTGCAAAATCAGTAATGGGTGACTACGCTGAGACAATGTTGACTGTTACGTGTACATTGAATATGTGTGTTTTCAGCCAGTAATACAAATTTTGGAAAGATAAAATTTTAAGAAAACGTAATTCTCAAGAGTTGCTGGCCGAATCTGGAATTAGAACAGTGTTCTGATCATGCAAGAAAAATTCCTTGAGGTTGGATGAAAGATCAAACATGGTCATTACTCATCCTCCAAAAATTGCTCATGTCAGGTACCTGGGGAAGAAACATAAGAGCAGGAAAAGCCTATAAGTGCGCGTTTCTGAGTACTTTCCAGGGTTACAAAGGTTTGTGCAATGTTAATGCTTCTGTGGTCGGAGGCAGAAGGTGTTATTTAGTCAGTTGGAGTTTATTTTTCTGTGATTTTTGTCCAATCTGCTTTTGAGTCTGTACAGACTTGAGAGCACCCACCATAATCCATTACTATATTCCATAGTTTGATTCAGTTCTGTAGAAAACTTTAAGTTTTGCAGTCTTACTGTCCTAGGGTGACTAGTTTTGGCATTTGAAAAAAAACAACCCATTATCCATCTCTTCCTTGCCATTCATGAGTTTGTAGAACTGCATATGCCCTCAGTTGTGTGCCTGTATGACATGGAGAGTCTTGGTCTGTTAAGTCATTTCTCATACATACCATTGAATACCCTGTATTGTTATCTGCTTTCTTTGTGTCTTCTTGTTCCTTATTTTTTTTTGTTAAGGAATACTAAAACTTTATAGGGTGGCAGTTCTGCAGTAGCATTCCTTTTCGAAATCCTCATCCACTGTGTACAGTATTCCTGATTTATTTATAAATATGATTTACAAATATTTCCAAATTATTTTAAAAATAAGCATGTGCCCAAGCATTCACCTCTCTAGGATCCTGCTGGTGGTTTCCTCTCCCAGTGATAACTGGTTGTTTATACTGACCCTGTTTCCTATCTTTTAACAATTATTCATCTGCATGAGAACAATTTTCTCTTATCCTGTGGCAGGTTGGTTTTCTCAGGAGTATTTGTTAAGGGATGTTTGTACATACCTTCTGTATATATTCTCTGTCCATTGTGTAAGTTGACTTATTAAAGACTAACATTGATGCTAAGTTTAACACTTGTCCTTACAAAATCTCTGACTTTTCCTCAGTTCATCTAATTTAAAGCTGTCCTCTGATGCTGCTAATTGGGCAAATAGTGTTTTGTAAATGCTATTTTGCTTCACTGCAATAGACATGGTGTTTGTTCAGAATATGGTGGTTCTCTAAAACTTGCAAATGTGTGCAGGCAGGAAGCAATCTGGCTGTGCGTTCCCTCTTAACTGTTTTACAGTACTGGTGCCATAGATAAAGACAACTGTGGTTAGCTAAGAATATTTTTGAATGTTACTGCTATTTCATCAAACTGTCACAAGTATGCCTGTGCATATCAGGAAGATGCACCTTGAGCAGCTGTTGTCTTCTGTTCTTCTATTTAATAATACAGTATTCCCACTGAATTCTTACCCCATTTGTATTAGCTCAGGTAAAACAAATTTAGGTCAGTTGTTCTCAGTGGCTTTTTTATATGTTTCTGAACTGATGATGCTAAATCCTATGGCATTATTCAGAAGACTGAAAAATCTGCCTTTTAAAAAAACGAGATGTACAGATGCAAAGTGGAATTAGATAAACACCTGATTTCTGTAACCTGTTTTACAGAATAGTGAGGTAAACATCTACATCAAATGTCAATGAAGAAATTAAGTCATATTACAGTTCAGGGCCCAGGCTCAAATTGAGACATTTTTATTGTCTCTGATAGCATCCTCTCCTGTTTTTCTCCTACAAACCAGATGGTTTACTCTGAGGAAAAAAAATATATTTGTTTTCCGTTGGGAAACTTTGGACTTACGTTTGTTTTGATTTGGGAGTCATTTAGACTGTAGGAATGCTATTCCTGAATTTAAACTTGTTTCGTTTCATTTAGAATTAAGAACAGAGGGTATAATAATGCAATCAAATTAAGGCTATGCAGTCTATTTTAGACTGTGTTAAAACATTAAGTAAATGGGCATGACAACTAAATAAGGGTTGGCATACTGAGCTCTAAAACTAAATATTGTAAGGAGAACAACGTGGACATGTGTACAAAGTGGGAGGCAGATGCAAGTATGCTTTGCTGTCATCTGAAGTCAGCCGATGTACAAGGCAGCCGTAGTTCAGAAGCAGTTTAGTCACGTGAATGGACCACTGCTTGTGCCTAATACACTTTCTCTTGTTCACTCAAGATTTGCACTATTCTGATTTAAGTTTTTGTCGTGGTTTAGCCCCAGTCAGCAACCAAGCACCATGCAGCCGCTTGCTCACTCCCTCCTGGTGTATTTTTGCTGTTTCCAGAAAAAATCCAAAACATAGTCCCATACTAGCTACTACAAAGAAATTTAACTCTATCCCAGCTGAAACCAGGACAGTTTTCTGGCTACCAAACTGAAATAAGCTCCTCTTCAGCTGTCTTAAAGAAAATTTAGAATGTGGTTTGGACCAAAGTGTATGAAAGTGCCCAAGCTTTTTGATCATCTAATGGTGGAAAGGTTAATGTGCCATGATGGCTTAGAGGTGTGTTTTTTGTGATGCTTTTCCTACCGTCTAGCTGACAAAGTAGTTTAGAATCATAGAATCAATAAGGTTGGAAAAGACCTCTCAGATCATCAGGTCCAGTGGTCAACCCAACACCACCATGCCTCCTAAACCATGTCCCAAACTACCACATCCACACATTTTTTAAACACCTCCAGGGATGGTGACTCCACCACCTCTCTGAGCAGCCTGTTCCAATGCCAGACCACTCTTGCAGAAAAGACATTTTGCCTAGTATCCAACCTAAACCTCCCCTGATGCAGCTTGAAGCCGTTTCCTCTCGTTCTATCACTAGTAACTTGGGAGGAGGGACAAACACCCACCTCGCTACAACCTCCTTTCAGGTAGCTGTAGAGAGCAATAAGGTCTCCCCTCAGCCTCCTCTTCTCCAGGCTAAACAGCCCCAGTTCCCTCAGCTGCTCCTCATAAGATTGTTCTCCAGACCCTTCACCAGCTTCATTGCCCTTCTCTGGACACACTCCAGCACCTCAATGTCCTTCTTGTACTGAGGCGACCAAAACTGAACACCATATTCAAGGTGTGGCCTCACCAGTGCCAAGTACAGGGGCACAATCGCTTCCCTACTCCTGCTGGCCACACTATTCCTGATACAAGCCAGGATGCCATTGGCCCTTTTGGCCACCTGGGCACATTGATGGCTTGTATTCAGCCAGATGTCAACCAACACCCCAAGGTCCTTTTCTGCTGGGCAGCTTTCCAGACACTCTTCCCCAAGCCTGTAGCGTTGCATTGAGTTGTTGTGACCCAAGTGCAGGACCTGACACTTGGCCTTGTTAAACCTCATACAGTTGACCTCAGCCCATTGATCCAGCCTGCCCAGGTCCCTCTGCAGAGCCTTCCTACCCTTAAGCAGATTGACACTCCAGCCCAACTTGGTGTCATCTGCAAAACTTGCTGAGGGTGCACTCAGTCCCCTCATCTAGATCATTGATAAAGATATTAAACAAGACTGGCCCCAAAACCGAGTCCTGGGGAACCCTGCTCTATGACCAGCCATCAACTGGATTTTACTCTGTTCACCACAACTCTCTGGCCTTGGCCGTCTAGCCAGATTTTTTACTCAGCAAAGACTCCACCTGTTCAAGCCAGGAGTCTCCAGCTTCTCTAGGAGAATGCTGTGGGAGATGGTGTCAAAGGCTGTATTAAATCCAGGTAGATAACATCCACAGCCTTTCCCTCATCCACTAGGTGGGTCACCTGGCCATAAAAGGAGATGAGGTTGGTCAGGCAGGACCTGCCTTTCACGCACCCATGCTGGCTGGGCCTGATCCCCTGGTTGTCCTGCATGTGCCTGGTGGGATCATTCAAGATGAACCGCTCCATAACCTTCCCTGGTACCAGGGTCAGGCTGACAGGTCTGTAGTTCCCCAGATCCTCCTTCCAGCCCTTCTTGTAGATGGGTGTCACATTGGCAAGCCTCAAGTTGTCTGAGTCCTCCCCTGTTAACCAGGACTGCTGATAAATGATGGAGAGTGGCTTCGCGAGCTCCTCTGTCAGCTCCCTCAGTACTTTCAGTGGAGTCATCTGTCCCCATAGACTTGTGAGTGTCCAGGTGGCTCAGCAGGTCGTAAACTTCTTCCTCCTGGATTATTGGTGGTTTATTCTGTGATCCATCCCTGCCTTCTGGCTCAGGGGGCTGAATACCCTGGGAATAACTGGTCTTACTGTTAAAGACTGAGGCAAAGAAGATGTTAAGTACCTCAGCCTTTTCCTTATCCTCAATGGCAGTGTTCCCCTCCATGCCTGATAGAGGATGGAGGTACTCTTTGGTTCTCTTCTTGTTGTTAATGTATTTGTAAAAACCTTTTTTTGTTATCCCTTACAGTTGTGGCCAGTTTGATTTCTAGCTGGGCTTTTCCCTTTCTCATTTTTCTCTTTGCAGGACCTAACAACATCCCTGTATTCTTCTTGACTTGCCTGCCCCTTCTTCCAAAAGTGGTAAACTCTCCTTTTTCTCCTGAGTGCCAGCAAAAGCTCCCTATTCAGCCAGGCTGGTCATCTTCCGCACCAGTTCTTAGGGCACATGGGGACAGCCTGCTCCTGTGCCATTAATGCTTCCTTGTTGAAGAATGCCCAGCCTTCCTGGGATCCCTTTGCGCTTCAGGACTTCCTCCCAAGGGACTCCCTCAACCAGTGCCCTGATCAGGCCAAAGTCTGCTTTCCAGAAGACCACGGTAGTGGTTCTGCTGACCTCTCTTCTTACTTCACCAAGTGTTGAGAACTCAATCATATCATGGTCGCTAAGCCGAAGATGGCCTCTGACCGACCACCACATGTCCCACCAGTCCTTGTCTGTTTGTGAAGAGCATGTCAAGTGAGGCACCTGCCCTGGTAGGCTCACTTATCAGCTGCGTCAGGAGGTTATCTTCCACACACTCAGAAAACTCATAGGCTGTTTTCTCTCTGTTGTGTTGTATTTCCAGCAGAGATCTGGTAAATTGAAGTCCCCCATGAAACAAGGGCAACAGCTTGTAGAATGCTTCATCTCCTTCACTCTGGCTTGGTGGTCTATAACAGACTCCCAGCAGGATATCTGCCTTCTTGGCCTTCCGTCTCATCCTTACCCATAAGCACTCAACCTTATCATCAAAGTCGCTAAGCGCTATACAATTGAAACAGTCCCTAACATAGAGAGCCACGCCACCACCTCTCCTTCCTTGCCTGTCCCTTCTGAAGAGCTTACAGCCACCCATTGCAGCACTCCAGTTGTAAGAGTCATCCCACCATGTTTCTGTGACTAAGTCATAGCTATCCCGCTGCACAATGGCTTCCAGCTCCTCCTGTTTGATGCCCATGCTGCATACATTGGTGTAGATGCACTTGAGCTGGGCTATTGGTTTCACCCCCAACCCTGGCATGCCACCCCTAGGCTCCTCTCTAGTAGGCCTGGCTATACCCCCTTTCCCCTTTGAAACTAGTTTTAAGCCCTCTTGATGAGTCCTGCCAAATCATGAGCAAGAATCCTCTTCCCTCTTTGAGATAGGTGAACTCTATCTGCTGCCAGCAGACCTGGTGCCATGTAAACCTCCCATGATCAAAACGTAAAATTTCTCTGATGACATCAGATCTGTTTATCAGGTGTTTATCAGGTGTGTTTTCCTATTCCTTTCAGTAATTTTCCCTGACACTGATGGGATTGAGGAAAACACTACCTGCGCTTCCCATTCTTCAACCCCAGTGCTCTGAAGTCCCTTTTGATTGCTCTTGGACTTCTCTCTGCAACCTCATCACTGCCCACCTGCATAACAAACAGCAGGTAGTAATCACAGAGCCATACCAGACCAGGGAGTTTCCTAGTAACGTCTCTAACCTGGGCCCCAGGGAGACAGCAGACTTCCCTGTGGGATGGGTCCGATCGTCATATTGGGCCCTCTGTTCCCCTCAGAAGGGAATTGCCTACAAGAATTACCCTCCTTTTCTTCTTAACAGAGGCAGTCACAATGTGTGGGTCTGACCAGCTCTGCTTAGGCAACTCCCTGGATGGACCTTCACCTACCCTTATTTTCCTGGCCCTTAAGTTCCAGAGTCCCATATCTGTTGTGTAAGGGCAACTGGGAAGTTGAGGGAGGCTGGTAGGGGAGTTCGCCTGCCCTCCTGAGCAGGGACCTGTTTCCGTGCCCCCCCTGTCTCTTAAGTCCCCTCCTGCTTGGTGGCAAGAGGGTAGGGGATTCTCTGCTTCTTGTAACTTCCATCTGCTGCCTTGGCCCTAGGGATGGTAGGGTGTGCCTCTACCAACCTATCTTCCTCTCACACTCCCTGATACTCCTTAACCTTTCTACTTCCTCCCTCAGCTCTGCCACCAGGCTGAGCAGATGATTCACCTGGTCACACCGAAAACAGCTGTCACCTCTGCTTGCAATTAGCTTACAATTTCTTAGAGATAATTGTATCTTTACTGACTTGGAAGTGTAGTACTTAGCTTGCTTCATGCATAAGATTTCTGCACTCAGATCACAGAACTATACTTGAGTCCCCATAAGATCTTGCTCTCTTATTTACTGTCAAATATTAATCTTGCTTTGCTTGCTAGTGGGTTTAACTGACTGCTGCCTTATTTAGGTTCTGCATACTTCTGAACCATCATTCAGAAGTACTCTTCACTTCAATCTTCCACTTTCTGATTTCCCAAAATGGAGGTGCTCTAGATCCGTGTTTTTGTTAGTTTTGATTGACTGCTTCATGGGTGTAGCTGATTGCCATCACCATTCACTTCTGACATGTTATTATTGCCTTCCTTCTGATACACTTCTGTCCTCCTTTTTACCTAATGTAATGTCGTCTCCTTGCCCTTGTTCCTTTCCTACTCTGAAGCTCAGCCTAATCTTTCTCTCCTGATATTGCGGCCTTTTGGTTATCGTTAGGTCTTAACCTTCCACTAACTCAGATCATAGTTCCAGCATTAATCTTAATTATGGTCTGCACACAGTGCACTCCTCCTTCCTCCTATCTACAGTAATTCAGTTTTGTGTTTGTGCTTACAAACAAAATGGGGGGTGGGGGGTGAAGGATGAGATAAAAGAAACACAGAAAAATGAAACAGTCTGGTATTAATACGCTATGTCCTTTTCATATTTAGTTTTGAGTATATTCAGACTTTGTACTAGAGGGACTACATTCAATTCTTGTTTGTATGAATTTTGAATTAAGCTGAAGGGCTGTGTAGGATTTAGTTGGAGAGCAAAGTGAAGCAATCAAGAGCAGAGAAGGTTTAGTGTAGTATGAATTCTTAGACAAAGTTTCTAAATTTGGGTCTTAAGGACATAGCTATTTAAGCAGCAGTTTGATTAATAACAGCTACCTGCAGATCCACTTTTAGATTCAAAGAACAAAGACTTAGCATACACTAAAATGCTTCATTCCCATTACTTCCTCATTTATAAAATTAAGGAAAGCATTACAATTGATTATTTAGTGTTATTTATATGCTAAAATACTTTACTGTCTGGTACAAAAGATTAGGAACTCTTTTTCATGTTGCCTATTATCAGCAATTTAACAGAACTAAGCAGTCAACATGTTTAGGTTTTTGTTCTGCTTTCTTAATTAGTTTAAAATGTTAAAGGCAATTGGTTTCTTCATGGATACTTAAAGGCTTATTCATTGCATTTTATGGCTGAGCTGAAATCATACATTGCAGTTTTGTTTTAAACGTATTGTTTCATTGACTAATTCTGAGGCACTTGTTTTCACAGTGGAATTAAACTCTGTTGTTCAAAAGTTTAATTCATTTTCTTAAACGTTATCTTGTTCCTTGTGAGTCATTAAGATATTTTACAAGTGGTATGCTTCAGCAGTGGCAGCTTTATTGCCAGAGCCTCATTAGAGATACAGAAAACTGGGTTGGTAATTGTTTGCTTTTAATTTTCATGTAATATATTTTTCTACAATGTCTGTAATTGTCTATCACTTTAAGAAATCCCGTTGCTGCAGAATTATTTGAATCTTTTTGAGTAGAAGTTGCTATATTTTTCCTAGATCGGTACAGTCATGTCCAGTCTGCATTTTTCAGCCATTCTGAAGCTGGCCAGGCAAGAATATCAATAACAAGAATATGTATATATATTTTTTTTTAAGACTGGAATAACTCTGTATTTAATGTCAAGCTGAGTTTATCAAGGAAGCATTTTCACTGTGGTGTTAGGGATTAAAACACCTGCCTATGTGAAAAATAACTGATCTTTTAGGTTCCAAGTGTGCCTGGGTATACTTCCCTTTTTGTTTCTGCGATCACTGCGATGGAATAGGGATGTTCTGCTCTATGCTTGGGCACACCCCAAGTGCCGGGTTGCTCTGGCAGTAGTGCTGGACAGCTCTGAAGTTCAGGTCAGAGGAAATTTAACTTAGGAATTAAGTTAAATTATCTCTTGAGACTTTGGTCCTCATAGATTCCTTTTGCAAATTGATCTTCCCCCTACCCCCAAATTAAATGCACCAGTAATCAAAGGCATTCTGCACCAGTGGGAGTAGGTTCTGCTTCCAGTAATTAGTGTCTGTCCAGGGCTCTGAAAAAAAAAACCAGAACTGGATATAAGTGACTGAGACAAATACTATTTCTGGCACGAGGTCTGTTTGTATCTTACGGTTCTGTCCATCAGTATGGTTATCCCATTGGCTATGGTGTTTTGAAAGTGAAAGCCATTTGCTTACATCCAGATCTCTAGTCTGTATGCATAACTAAGTATAGATTCCGTATTTGTAATGCTTATGAAGAAAAGTTGGCTTTCTGGAGTATAAAATAACTTATTTCCACATTTGACACAGAGATACTTGCTATTTGTATGATATAGAGGCAGTTGTCTTCAGTAACAACCCAAATGCTTTTACTGTATCCAGCTGCTTGGTTTTCCTCAAGCAATCTTGCCAATTCCCTTAGCTTTCTTCAAAACATAGCTGGTGGTGGTATCTGCAGGCTGTCCCTGTAAACAAGAGTAAGAGTCTGTATTAGATTCCTGTGTGATTTTGTCACTGGTTTAGGAAATTTTAAAACCCTACCTTGATTGTAAATGAACCAATGAGCATCCCACTTTTGGATCTTTCATATATCTTCTGCTTAATAATATTTCCTTTTCAGTCACTGCATAAGGTAGAAGAGTAAGGATGGTTACATGCACCTACGAGGCCTATTGTGAATGACTTTTCTTGGAGGCAGAGTGGCCTTATGGTAATTTTTCCACTTAGGCTGGTTTCCTTGACTTTGTAGCAGCCTTGCTGTGACCTAGCATGCGTTTTGGTAATGAGAGAGCCATTTGAATCGGCTGTATTTCCTTCAGGTTTGTTATTCCTCCGACTAGTCTCTGGATAGATGCCAAGTGTGTTGTAAGACACTGACACACTTGTAACACAAGAGTGTTAGAGCACAGGCAAAGAGGGTGAAAGGGAAAGAAGGATAATTCTTTCCCCAGCAAGGCAGAGCAAAAGCAAGAAAACCTGTGGGTTAAGATAAATGTAGCTTAACAAGTGCAGGAAAGGGATGAGAGGGGGGAAGTAATGCAAAGACAATCACTCGCCACCTACCACAAGCAGACTGAAGCCTAGCTGGTCCCTGAGGAATGGCTACCTGCCAGTCTAACCCCCTGCACTCAGCTTTTATCACGGAGCATGATGCTATATGGTATGGAGTATTCTTATGGTCCAGTTGGGGTCAGCTGTCATGCTTGTGTCCTCTCCCAACCTCTTGCCCACCCCCAGCTTATTCACTATGGAGGGGTGTTGTGGTTTAGCCCCAGTCAGCAACTAAGCACCACATTCACTTATTCACTCCCAGTGGGGTGGGGGAGAGAATCGGAAGAGCAAAAGAAAGAAAACTAATGGGTTGAGATAAGAACAGTTTAATAATTAAAATAAAACAGTAATAGTGGTAGTAATAATTATAATAACAATAATAATATAATGAAAAGGAAAATTATGAGACGGGGCAAAACTGGAAGGGGGCAGCAGCCAGGAATAAAAAACCAACCAAACAATTGATGCAGCTGCTCTCTAACTGCAGCCAACTCCCTGAGTTGCGCTTGCTGCTTGCCCTGGTCAACTGCCCCCATTTAATATACTAAGCATGACATTGTATGGTGTGGAATATCCCTTTGGCCAGTTTGGATCAGCTGTCTTGGCTGTGCCCCCTCCCCTCCCAGCTTCTTGTGCCCCTAGCAGAGCATGGGAAGCTGGAGAAGTCCTTGACTAGTATAAGCACTACTTCGTGACACTTAATATCTACTTAACAACAACTAAAACATCAGTGTGCCATCAACATTATCCTCATACCAAATCCAAAACACACTATACCAGCTACAGTGAAGAAAATTAACTCTATCCCAGCCAAAAGCAGGGCAAGGGGGTGAAAAAAAGAGAAAGTCTTGATGCTGTGCAAGCACTGCTCAGCAGTAGCCAAAACTCTGGTGTGTTATCAATGCTGTTTTAGTCACAAATCCAAAACACAGCACCATACAGGCTGCTGTAAAGGAAGGCCCAGTACACCTGCTCAGCCCTCAACTTGGGTTAATGAAAACCCCCATGGAAGTGTTTTTCAGAAGAAGTAATGAGATTTGTGTGTGGTATATATCTGTTGAAGAAAGGAGTAGGTATGGGTGATGTGTCAAAGTTTCTGTGAAGCACCTATTTGATGATTACTTTTCGACTCAGAGTGTGAGACTTCTGTTTGCTGGTGTAGTTTTAATTTGTCATCTTGTTCCTTATTTCTTTAATGTGTCTGTGTCTCAAATTTTCAGAGTCTTCTCTGATCATAATTGATCTATGCTAGTTCACATATTTTCTCTAGTACCTCACTGCTCATAGTCTCTTCTGCTTCCACATAATAAATACACTAAGCAATCCTATAGCTGGTATCAGACTTTCTAAATTGCTATACTTACCATTATGATATAATGAAAATGAGCTATTTATTTTCTTCATATTCCTTTTGTCACAGAACACATGACAGCAGTCTGCCTCCCTGTACTTTGATAGTCTCTGTGAGACTTTAAAATGGTATAAATAAACCAGTTGTTCATCTAGTGCTTCAGCATACAGAAAGAATTTTAGATAGGAAGGCAATTTTTCTTTTAATGGCCCTACTGTTTACCCTCAGTCATATGATTTGCTAGATACTTCAGACTGTACATTTATGTGCTATCAAGTAAAGGAATTATTTGTCTAATCTCAGGAAACTGAAGTCTACCTAAATATAAATCTGACTTACTATTTTGTAGTCCTTTGGAATAATACTCTTGCTTAGTGAGAGTATACATGATTGTTAAGATTTCAGCTATTCCACTGCTGAATTCCTTCCATTAGCTCATGATGGATGTTCTGTTGTATTTAGAAGAATAAGCATTGCATTCATTTGGCAAACTTCATTAAATTTGGAGCTCAATCAACTAGAACTATAATTATATAGAGAAGAAACTTCCTAATCTGACACTTGTAAAACTGAGCCCTTTTGGAATCAGTTATCTTATGCAACATGACCAACTGAGCCTTTGTATTGAACAGAGACAGACCCTGGGAGGAGTGCCTTCAGCTAGGAGAATTGTTATTTTCTATTATAATTTAATTGTGTTATAGCTTTTTTCACCACAATGAGACATCTGTTCTTTCTGTATCTAGAGCAGTAGTAGATCAGACTGGCTGGAGTGGTAGTAAGCAGTATATATTCCTCTAAATTATGTCATTGTTTAGGGTTACTTTATTAGTTTTCAAATTGCACCTTCTGTAGGTCAAGTCCATGAAGACTATCCTCTTGTCCTTTAAGACAAAATTTATGGATCCTAGCATGGCTATGAAAGGAAAAAAAACATATTCTATTATGAATGAATGTGACTTCAGACTGAATAGTTTGTATCAGCATCAGGAGGGGGAAGTATAGCTGCCTATACATTGTAGTCTGTTTTCCCTATAGCACCACATGTGACTCTAACACAGGCCAGTGATGTCTGAACACTTGCTGTATCTTCCTGCTTTAGATTTCAGTTGCTGCCTTGGTGGTAGTGCAGTGCATTTTAAGATGGAGGAAGACAGCTATGACAACATCATCGCCTGCTCTGGTTAGGTTGTGAACCTCAGCAGACATAGAAGAATTCAGCAGAAGCTGTTATTTAGGAACAAATTAAGAATGACATCTTCTCCACATAGTCCTCCAAGAAAGAAGCTGAGAGCAACTAATTAATTTTACTCTCTAACTCAGCCTAACGTAGCCCACAAATGGTTTAAATTGTACCTACTTTGCAACATGGGGCAGCCAAAGTATTATGTTAAGTCTGTTGTCCTCTGTGTTGTTTTATGTTCAGCTCTGCTCTGAGTTCTTGTAGGCAAAAGATTCTGAGTATCAGCTCTGCATTTTGGACTCTTCCCTCTCAATGCCCTGGAGGAGGGAATTAGCTTGCTTTGTGCTACCTGATTGACGCTAAAGTAAAGACGACTGGATAGACAATTGCAGACTGTTGCAAAATATTGACTTGTCATCTCTTGACCTTTTGGAAATGTCTTCAGCCAAAAAGCTTTAAAAAACAGAAGATTGTTCTTCTGAGTCTTTGTCAGTGAAGAAGTGCTGGTGTACAGTTAGGATTAGTTACCATATGTTTAAGCAGAAAAAGGAAAAATAAACCAAATTTGGTTGAAATAGCCTACTTATTCATAAGAAACAAGAAAAAACAAATAATTTATTATGGTTGGGGATATCAATGCCATAGTAAGACTCACGTGGAGTCTAGAAGCTATAACCATACTGATCTGCATCTCAGAAACACACACCTGTCTGCTCAGGGAAGAGGCATGTGTGAGCCGAACGGGCTTTGCTCAGTAAAGTTTTGTTGGATGTTTGTGGGTCTAGGAAAGATAGACATAAAAGATGAGAGAAAGGGGAAAAAAGGTGAGCAGGAGGGAGAGCTTGAACAAACTATCGGAGTGTGGCCCAGATAAAAGCTCAGAGTATGAACCTATGCATTTAGTTGACTCTTAGGGGCAAAAAAATGCTGAGCAAGTCTGTTTTGCTCTATCAGACTGCATTTATTTCTGTGGCTGCAAACAATGTGGAGGATCTTGTGTGAAACAGGTTGTCAGCCAATCCCCATTGGGGACTACTGGTTTAGGTGAGATTCCTGTATATGGAGTTATGGGCTCACTTTTAACACTGTGAAGATGAAAGCAAATTTCTTGTCTATATTTGGTGAAGTTGTATTGTTCGGCCACTATGGGGGTGCATTAGGAAGCCTATGGCTTTTGTTTTTGTTCAATTATTTTTGATCACTTGATGTTTTTGTTCAATTCTGGAGAGAGCTCTGAGGAGTTCTAGCCTTTTTACTCTCAGTCTCTGTCTGGATGCATCTACTGGATTTGTGAGATGGGAAAAATAATCATGGGCTTTTGCATTTCCATAGCCCTTCTTTCATGGTTCTGTGCAGGGAACTCCATGCAAAAGATTGTTAAAGTTTGTATTTTTGAAGGTATTTTCTAGAAGGCTGGAAAGCAGATATTCTTGTGCCAAACGTAGTGCTGTCCCCCCTTGTGGGCATTTGAATGTACTTCTGAGATCTTGAGACTTGTGGTTAATTGTACAGTGATCTGAAATTTTTTCTGGGATGGGGGGGAAAAATAACACTTTGATCCATCCCCATGCAATGTATTCTCCTCACCCTATGCCAATTATAGAATATGAGAGCTTACTGATGAGGTTATCACTATGTTTAAGGTAGAAGGCTTTTATTTTTCAAACTGTGATGAGAGGAGCATTCAGGATTTCCTAAGGCTATGTATCCCTACTCATTCAAACACCTTGTATATTTGAAAATGTTGTCAATATGGTTTAAATGAAGGAACAGGGTGCCATAGCAGTGTAACACATTCTACCTTTACGTCAAAAATATCTTGTCAGCTAATACTGAAGTTAGTCCTTGTGTCACGGTCTGATTTGCATATTTTTGAAGTGATAAATTAGATAACTGTCACATTATGCTTATGAAAAGGTACAAGTTAAGTGCATGCTGTAGCTGTGCTCAAAGCAACCTCCACTTCAACACAAGCAATGGAATTTGTCAGTTGGCTGGAGGTGTTAAACCTTATAGTACTTATGCACCACAGTGAATTAATTTCCTGAGAGAGTATGCCTGGTGGCCAATTTGTCAAAGAATGTCTTTTTAATTAAATCTTGTGAAAGGTAGTGTCCCCTGATCTGTACTTGAACATTCTTAACAAATATCACTGACTTAAGGCTTTCCATATCTTGTTTAAATTAAAACAGATGCACAGCTATTTTTGAAGAAATTAGTTGGTGATTACTTTGTCACAGTGTGTTGTGTTTAATATTTATTTGGGGAAAGAAATATCTGAAAATGGAATTAAGCTTGCATGTGAGTATCAGTCATTTAGGTGTGTAAAAGAAGTACAATGAGGGTAATGGCTTCATTCAGTTATTGTTATTCTTGAGGGGGAAAAAAAAT
Source organism: Phalacrocorax aristotelis (assembly GCF_949628215.1). Lineage (NCBI taxonomy): Eukaryota > Metazoa > Chordata > Aves > Suliformes > Phalacrocoracidae > Phalacrocorax > Phalacrocorax aristotelis. The sequence continues at coordinate 131,988,748 of NC_134276.1, read as the reverse complement.
TATCTAAACATTTAAAAAACAGAAATGAATTAATAGAATCTACCAATCAGGAACACTGCACTGCTGAAATTCTATTATGGATGAAAAGCACATTAAAAAAATTGGCTTAACTTCTTAGGACACTACTGTCATTTAATTGCTGATCATATAGTAATTGTACGGTTTAGTAGAATACTGGTATGAACAGTGAAATTAGGCTACTTCCTTAGCTTGTAGGAAGTTTTATACACACCGTGAAAATAAATAACCCCATGGTAATTCATGCTTTCCTCTAGAAACTAAGACCTGTGCCCACTAAGGGCAACTGCTTAGGTTGCAATGGCCTAAGGAAGTCAAGGCTAACATGGTCAGTGGCTCACCATCCCTTCATCCTGTCTCCCGTGTACAAACTGATGGTTCTCTCATCAATCAACTCTAAATGGCTTCTGTTTAAAGTGAATGGCGTTTTAGGGTAAAGCACCACTGATTTTTATTTGGCTTCAAACACTCCACTTTAAATGGTTACAGTTTGAGAATCCATCAGCACCTCATAATGTGGGTCCCTGCAGGCAGTGACATGAACATCTTGGGGCTGCGGCTTTATGAGTCAAATGAAGCTAAGCCAGGACATCCCTGCTCATCAGTCCATGCTTTCAGTGACTAGGTGGCTTTCATAATTGCAAAACTTGGAACATTTCAGCAGTTAATGTTGGGAAGAGCAAAGCATTACTGCAAAAACAGATTGCTTTATCTTGCATATGCTATTTTTAACTCTTCTGTCCTAGAATTCCTAATAGCTTTTTGAAGCTGAATGTCTTTCTGTCCTTTTTTTGTGTCAAAGTGCAGTTGCTCATGTTCAGGTTAGGAAACCAGATGAGAAGGATTTTGTTTTCTATCTTTAGCCTTCTTTTCTCCCCAGAAGCCAAACTGTGCCAGAGGACTGATGCTTTGAAAGAGAAGTGTGATCATCTTGTATAGCTGCTAATTCCTTGCTCATTTTGATTATTCTTTGTGCTGTCATCTTTTGTAGAAACTTTGCTTTGCTATTGCTTGGGTTATTTTCTCATGCTTGTGATGTTTAAGAGAAGTAATGAAATAATGACTTGTAATAGAAATCCTTCCTTTTGTGTGTAGGAAACTCACAAATGGGTGCTACCATAGTAGATGCGTTGGATACTCTTTATATCATGGGGCTTCACGATGAATTCAGAGAAGGACAAGAGTGGATTGACAAAAATCTTGATTTCAGTGTGGTGAGTAGAGCTTGCCCTGATATTTCTCTGGTCCTTTTCACAGTGTTCCTCTTGGCGGGGAAATGGAAGAGGTCTTTCAGCTGGAACTTAGAAAAACCTTATGATTCAAAGTATCTATCAGAAGTCCAGGCATAAGCTTTAGTGAAGTTCTCTATGTTTGTAAATTTATTTTGAAAAAACCCACCCCAACCTTTTCACACTTTAATTATAAGTAAAGATACATCTATATATGGTATTTTCAAAGCACAAATTATAACTGGGTAATGAAGAAAGGGAAAGTGATCAGTGAGAACCAACAGTGTCTCAGAGATGAAGGCAGAAAGATGAGGCTTTACTAGTCGATAGTATTTGGAAATAACTGAGCTGTGAAGCACAATTTCCCCCCATGGTTTCATGGTGTATAAATTATTGTACAATCTCTTCTTCTTCTTCCGTGTCCATGTTTTAACGTGAAGAATGCCTCTTGATTCATCTATCACAAGAATTTCCCATTTGGGAATTCTTTGTGTATACAGAGTTTGGAAGCATTATGTGGAAGAAATGGCTCTATTTTATCCTTATAGATTAGTGTTCTTATTACTAATTTTGGGACTGTCACAGACTGTGATGGAATTTGTATTTCAGTCCTTGGACTTGCCCTATGATTCCAAAAATAATTTTTCATTCAGTAATGCACAAAATGAAGTATAGGTATGCAGTCAGAAGTGGGCAGATGCTTAGTGTCGGTTTTCTATTATATCCTACACTTTAGTAATTATATGTTTGGTTTTCTCCTTTTGTTTTATATATTGACTATCTGGCAAGCATTACCAAAGTTCTACTCTGCTTTTTTCAGTTAGTGGTAGATAATTGTTCGGTCTAAAACTGAAGGCCTTGAGTATATCAGAGACAGTATAGACGTGGTACCATTATGAGGGTATACTAAATTATTTCCACAGCTTTTGTCTGACCTGATGCAGTCTCAATATCAATTTGCAGAATTAATCTAGGATTTGGGTGGAAGAAATTTACATGACCTACTGGGGTTCAATTACAGCTTCCAGTGTATCAAAAAACATTTCTGAAGGTTAATGAGTTGTCTTATATATACACCAGACTTGAGTAATTTCCTTATATGGTTTGAAGTTTATAAATAAACATATATATTTGTTCCTCTTGGATTCTTTTACTGGGAATTAGGAATAATTGGTTTCACTCTACACTGTAGCATTGTTTGTGTTATTCATTACATTAATATGTATTAAGTGGAATCATATGCTGCATTGTTGATATCTTTCTCTTATGACCTGCATGTGGATAAAAATGGCTTTTATTAAAACCCTGTATTTGGGAATATTTCAAACTTTTGACTTTTAATCATCAGTGCTATTTGAGGAAATCTTTAAAGTATTCATATAATCTTTCTGAAATAAGTAATATGTGCAAAATGCATTTATTTTCGATACAAGCAAAATGGATGATTCAACCGCAGGTGCCGTAGAAATAGTGTGAAAGGAAAGACATACCTATACATATAATAATTTCAACTGTGTGATAATTGGTGGGTCAACTTGTACAGTGTACATTGCAGTGACTTTTCTGGATAAAAGGAAAAAAGTCTCCCTTCTCTCAAAATCTTTTAATAAAACTACATTTCTTTGTTAATGGGTAGAATGAAGAGAAGTTTATGGGGGAGACAGATGGGGGGGTATGCAGGCAAAGGAGTGAATGGGGCACAGAGGGAAGCAGAAAGATGTTAAAACTATCTGGTTCAGCTTAATTTTTCAGTGGGTTAAATGAATCAAAAAATACTGATGAATTTAGCCCAAGGACATTAATGTGGAGGAAGGCAGTAAAATGGTTTATTTTGAGTTTCTCAGTGGTCTTGCAGTACTTCTTGTCATAATATTAAATACATAAAAGCTATTCCTAGACAGAGACTGTGTTAAAAGAGAGCTCTGAATTTTAGATTGCACATAGGTAATTCAGGTTAAGAAAGCACATTACAGGAGTTCTCTAATTATTATTCTACTTTATCCTGTAAACCCAGAAGATTTGGTGTTTTTCTTAAAAGTAAGAGAAAAGATGCTGAATTATGGAAATGTACAGTCCTTGCCTTCTTTCCCACTATCCTCAAACAACTCTGCACTTTGTGGTGATAATATGATTAAAGAGCAGGAGAAAAATGAGTTTGATTTTTTAAAAAAAATCAGTTGAAGCCGTAACTAGAAAGAATGCTTGGTGTTGTGAAGATATGCACAGAAATTTCAGAATGGACCTAGATACTGTAACAGTACAAACCCTTGCATGCAGGTTGGTTTAGGGTATATAGTTGCCCCGCCTTCATTTTTTTTTTCTTCTTTGATTAGGGAGTTGGTTAATTATTAACTCTTTCTTCTTGTTCTAGAATTCCGAAGTGTCTGTTTTTGAGGTCAATATTCGCTTCATTGGCGGGCTTTTAGCAGCATACTACCTTTCAGGACAAGAGGTAAGACAACTGGAAGGTGTCTGTGAAATTTAATCTATTCTAGCAAGCATTGCATATGAAGAATTTCCTAGGATCTTGCTTTCTTAGTAGTTCGCAAACTAATTTTACAGCAGTAAGTTGTCTAAAGTAACCAAATTCGTAAAGTATGGAATCTTTAAAGCTTGTTTCTGTGCAGGTCTCAGCCAATTTAGGACCCTTTGCTAGAGCTCCCTTGTTTCTAAAAAGATTTTTATGGCATCATTCTCTCCAATGCTTTAAATGCTCCAGGAATCCAGTGTTTTAAATGCTTCATGACTTGTGGTAGAAGAATATTCCTGTGAGATGTTCATATGTATTATTTTTATTTTCCAAAAGAAGAACTCTAAAAAATGCATTCAGACTGCATTTCTGTCAAAATAGTGTGGCAGATAGGACTGCTTCTGGTACCTGAGAGACTACTTCATTGGCCAAGTTGGATGGTTTCTCGGCAATTTGTCAGTGTTGGTAAGACAAGCAAGGGAACTTGAGGCTTTTCAGTAATTGAGCCCAAGAGAGAGACACCTGCCTCTAAGAACTCCTTGGAGTTGGAACCAGGTTTTTTTGTGATGTGATTTCCAATCTGGTCTTCTCTTCTGTTCCTAAGAAAGGAAGGTATTCGTCAGCTCAGGATTGGGGCACGCTTAATTTCTTTTTTTTGCTGCATTCAGACATGTGAGATGACACTTCTTAGCCACTGCTAAGACAGGCAAGCCTGATTCCAAGTGTTTGGATGTTTTGCCTGATCAGGTTGTGAACATGCACATGGGCTTATGCCTCTAGGGGAGTCTCTGTCTACTGGTAGGTATCCTTTGTTCATCAAGCTATTATTTACCTGCTCATATTCCCTTCCCACACCCTGATATTACAGTTCCTGTCTCCCTTCCTCCAAGCCTCTACTTCAGCAAGACTGTTGCTAGATACTGCTTTAGGAGGATTTTATACTAATTTCCATACTTTTGCATGTCATGTTTGAGGTATTGAAAAATAGGTCCAATACAATGAAGAGGCTGCTTGGTATTAGTGCTGGTTTTCCCCTTTTAATTTGTACGAATTCTGCTGTAGGTCCGCAACAAGAGTTACTGCTGTTTGGTGACAGTTATAAAAGCTGTTCTTAGTTCATTTTGACTCCTATCACTTAGTGCTGTTAAAGATGCTATAGTGACAACCATAAAAGAAGTCTCAGCATCAGCTGTGGAAGTGCAGTCATTTTTAAGTGTCCACATTTGGAGAATTTGATAGTCAGCATGGTTTATCTATGGTTTTGCCTGTTGTATAGAGAGGGTAATTGTACTTGGTAGGATTTTATCTGATTGAGTCATAATGGTAGATACTGAGCATAGTTTTTTTAAGTATAGTTGGCTCTTATTTTAGGTAAAATTGTTCTATTCAGTGCTCTTATTAGAAACATGCTAGTTTTTAAAAATCTAGCATGTCTAGTGGCATGATTCTGTGGTCTCCATGCTACATTTTAGCTGTCGTGTTACTGGTATAACTCAGAAGCATCAACTGTGATCAGGGTTTTAATGATACTGTTACAGTTGATAGTAAAACTGTAAACCTTTCATATCAAGATTGTGGGTATTTCTGTCCCTTCTTTCAGTAAGAGTTCCCTCTTAGTCACTGCAGTGGATGGGGAAATAATGAAATATATCTCCCTTACAACAACAACAAAAAAAGCTGCTGTTTTTAGCAACTGACAGCTTGGCTTAAAATGCTGTAGGCTTGTCCTGTCCAGTGTTGAGTCACAGGCCTTTCTTTGTTAAACATGGCACTTACGAATATTATAACAGCTCAACCTTTTACATGTGGCAATTTCTGCTGGACTTCCTTGAGTGATGGGCATGTAAAGCTAAAGTTTGAGGAGGATGCGTTGTCATGGCTCTCTGGCCCTCCTCTGCACCACTCTAATAGGTCCATGCCTTTCTTCCACTGGGGCCCCCAGGGCTGGAAACATTACTGGGATCTCTAGTACAAGTGGGGTATACTGGATTTTTTTTTTAATTATACTGTCAAACAAAAGAAAGAAAAAGAGACTTGATAAAAAGCAGAAAGTAAAAAAAGCATGAGATCTCCTGTGGGTGCTATGTCTGGGCAGGCTGTCTTATATTTTGTTGTATGACAGAGGTTTCTTCCCAGTTTCCGCTGAGCAACCAATAAAAAGTGTTTACTTCACTCGTTATTATTGCTAACTAAGCTGTATATTAATAGGCATAATCTCTAAGTATCTAAATCTCTAAATAGGAAGTGCAAAATTCATTGTGCCCATGTTCAATTGGGGGCTACTAATTAAATATTTTTGGAGGTACAGGGTTTAGGAGAGTTGCTTAGTAGAAAGTGGCTGGAAGCCATACTGTGAGAATAGGCACTCCTTTTTTCCACCCCAGGTTATGATAGAATGGATAAAATCTTTACATTTTGCATTTTTGATCAAAAAGAAAACAAGATCTTGTAGTTAAGGTGTATGAACTACAAGTTTTCCACCTTCTGAGTTCCCAGGCACCACTGTGCTTCCTCTTTTCAATCTGTCAAATGGAGTTCAGAAGCCAAATTAACCTACTGGTGGTAAAATATATAATGATCTTATCTAAATTGAGCCAGACTCTTTCTCAGTAACCCTTGCAACAGTCCTTTAACTCCTGTAGAAACTAGACATGGTCTTCATGATGTCTGGGGGGTGACTGTGTTATAGTTGATAATAGAAATAAGTAGAAATGAAATGTTCCACATGCCTGCTTTGGAGTAATTGTTGAATATGGCAGCTTAGGATGAAAATCAGCCTTACAGGAATTAAAAAAATAAACCACAACAACAAAAAAAAAACAACCCCTAAAGAAAGCAAAATTTTTTTTTCTGGTGGCTGCATTAAGAGATTTGTTTTCTCTTATGCATCATCCTGGCACAAATATAATTTTTATCTTTAGTTAAGAATCCATGTTTTTTATAGTTTTCAGTGATGGCTATCAAGGCATTTAGTGCTCTGAGAGGCTGTGGCCCTCACTTACAAATTAGAGTCCTTAAAGCTTCTGAATATTCAGCACATTTTCTGAAGTTAGATGAACCAGAAAAAGGAATGCTGAAGCTAGCGGTGGTCTCTGAAAACTCAGAATTAACTCTCTTGAATAGCATCTTATAGGAAGTCTATAATAAAGCGAAATACTGAGTCCATGGCTTCTCGGTTTGTCCCCACAAAAGTTCACCTGCAGCTGTTTGCAGCAGGATTTGGGGCTGTTTCTGGCTCCTGAGTACATTCTGTTTTTTAAAGAAGGTCAAGTGACTGAGAATTAGGATTAGTAAGTGATGCTTTGACTAGAGCTTGTTTGCTACCAGTCCATAAAGAGATTTGCAAGGTATGCAGGAGTAACCCGATCTTGCCTTTAGAGTAACTAAGTTATCTTATCTGTGTTGAAGAGCATTTGTCTGTTGAGAGAGTGCACAAGGTACCTGTTGACTGTTTGCTTTTTTTTGTGGAGTGGAGCTTCACAAATCATTAAAACTCATGGTGTGACTGGCAGTGGCAAATAAAACATTTTTGCTAGCAATAATGTGTGGAATGATAGAAGCCCGGAGATGGATAGAGGGTCGAGGGTCGGTTGTTGCACATAGTACATGGCTGTGCTTGAGAAATGGTGTCAAGTAAGGACAACAAAGTGAATATTATTCTGACGGCTGTTGTGTGATAGTGGCAGGAGGACACTTACACCATTTGTACAAAGTATTCTTGTCTGCTGCTGATTTATTAATACAATAAAAATGATAGCTTATTTTATTTTTGTTGAACAACAATATTTATGGTATTTGCAATATAAAAAAAAAGACTAATGATTTACTGTGTTTACCTTTGCAAGCCTTAGGTATAAAGCAGCTCCTTTACATGATTGTCTTTCTTACCTTTATAAACACCATCAAAATGACACATTTTTCTGGGTGAGATAATAATATAATTCGCATGGATGAATCCAGCCTGAAATCTGTCATTTAAAATCGAGAGCGAGGGCTGTTAAGTACTTGATACTCTATTAACAGATAATCAAACTAATCCCTTCCAGGAAACTGACAGGTAGCATTTCTTCTGTTCAGGAAGACTCCTTAGTAAAATTATGTTATATATGCCAGTGGAAATCCCCAATAACTGACCTAAATATATAAAGTATAGGTCTTAGTAAGCAAGACAATATATTTTGTGAACTCTTCACAGAAGTCTTGACTGTGCCTATGGACGGGTTTATCTAAATTAAGTTTTCAGAGGTTTAAAATCTCTGAAGAGATAACAGCATTGTGTACGCCTATTCCGTAAAGGTGAGATTTCAGTTTGTTGCCAGGAGATGAGCTGCTTATTCATAAGTGGTTGTGACAGCTCACCGGTCCCTAACAGGACACAGCCTGAAAAAAAATATTTTTTTTCTTGAGATTTAAAGCATCATCACATATTGGGGCATTGCCACTGCTTGCTGCAGTGCAGATTGTAATCCTTGTGCAGTTTCTGTTTACCAGGCTTGTACTAAATGTTTTCTTGACTGGCAAATGACATTTAGCCCAATTTATTGCTGCATCTTAGTACCACATGGCACCTGAAGAAGAAGAAAGGATGGGAAGACTGACTTAATTGCAATTTTGTACCCTCTAAGTCTGATTGGAAATAGGTTTGCCTGTTGGTATAATATGCTTTAAACTGGTGGAAATAAAGGACAAGCTGTTTTAACAGTAGAAAATACAATAACTATGCAGTAAAAGCCACTCTTAAAACTCACTCTTTGGTCATGTTCCTGGAGAGGGCTGTGCAAGCTAAGAAAGAATAGATCATTTGTAACTGCTCACATGCCATGTATCTCCTGACGACTATTAGTTTTGTGCTGATGGGCACCAGTGACAGCAAGCACAGTATCTTGCTTGTTATTTTTCCAGACATTCATTTATTGGCATTACTCTTGACAGAGTAATACACTAATTTCTACCCACTGCATTTTCCTGTCGTCTTTCCTCCTACATTAGTGTCTGCACTGAGGGTTTTCATGCTTGATCTATTCCAGAGAGGAAGTATGGCATTCTTTTTTGTAAACTGAAAACACAGTTCTTCCAGTAGGATTTTTTTCACTTTAAAATAAAACAAAAAAATTCAACTCCAGACATGGTAGCACTTTAAAACCAGACATCTTTGGCTGGTTTTGCCTTTTGGAACTTGTTTTCATTCAGTACTATTATGTTTCCCTCTTAAAAAGGAGTTTGAATGTTAAAATCTGTTTAGACAAGAACAGGTATTGTGAGAGACAAATGCCATGAATGCTGCAAAAAACTGCTAAGCGAAACCAGTGAAAACTAGCAAAAACACTAGCAAAATCATGTTGCCTCTAATGATGTTTTCACTTATCACATGATAAAGATAGTGAACTCTTCTAGTCTAGGGATCAAGAAGATGCTAAGCTGTCTGCAGTATTACTGGATTACCATTTTTTAATTGGAAAATGAGCTGACAAATCTTTAAAGAAATGAACAAGAAGCTCTCTAGCCTGTTAGCATTCATTTTTTAATGCAAAATATAAAATTGCGCATAAGTGCCTAAACCAGGAGAACACAACTATGTCCATGTTCAGGAAAGGTCATTTAAGATGACGTAGGTATCTGTGAACCAGTAGGTCTGATTTCAGTCCCCCTCCCCATCCCAGAAATTCAGATAATTCTATGAGATGATGATATATACTGATATGTATATATACTGATGATAAGAGATCATCAGTACAGTAGTGATTTGGCAATAAAAAATAAGAATTTACAGCTGACTGTATATTTGCTCATTTTGAAATGGCAAGTAAATAGAAAACTCCAGAGAAAATTAATTAATTCGTTGTCAGGGCCTGTAAGTCCACTTTAATGCTGCCAAAGGTGTAGAGGTATGCTTTAAGTTCTAAGAAAAAAACAACAACCCATGTTGGCCAGACCAACATGGGAACAGAACAAGGGAATATGTTTTGAGTAGCTGTGGCTTCAAGAGATGTGGAACTCACAAAAGGCAAGCGGCTCAGTTTGAACTTTTGAAATGAAATCCTGTGGCAAAAGACCTATGAGCATTTGGATTTATAAATAGGAGTTTTGAATATGGGGAGGAATTTATTTCTGTTTAAGTCATTAATAAAGGGTCACTGTTGGTATGCTGTAAACATCTTGGTTTTAAGAGTTGGTGGTCTTAAAAGGATGTGTAAAAAGGGGCAGAAGTGTAATAAAACCACGAAAAGATAGAGGACTGATAATTATGCATCCTGGAGACATTAATAGTATGTTGTACATGATTCAGTCCAGATATGCCTCTGGAAGAAATGTTTCACTTTAATATTACTTAATGACAGAAACACAAAGGTGGCTTGGTAACTATGTTTTATACAGCAGATCAAATTGTTGCTTTGTTGGGCTTTTTTGATTTTTGTTTGTATGGTATGAAGAATAAAATTTTTGTCATATTTCTGGTCCTAGGATCTAGAAATTATGCTGCAGGAGTTGAGAGTGTTTATCTTACCATTTTTCAAAATAAATGTCTGGTTTTCTTAAGTGCCTTGCAGAATTTATGCAACTGTGAAGATTTGCTGCTTACTAATTCATTACTCATAGCTTATGTTTGCCAACTAATTTTGTGTCAGAACTGTAGGTAAGCTAAATATGTCTGTAAATCTGTGAAAACAAGCTAGTTCATACATTCAAAAAAACCACACAAAACACTCTTTATTCACTTTCTTCAGGTACAATGTAATGAAATGTGTTGCACCTGACACTATGTATTTAAAAAAAATATTTTTTTTCTAGAATGTGGTTTTTGCATTGTAATCTGTTACATCATACCAATGAGAAGAGAGAGGCTGTGTGTTTAATGAGTGCACATAGTGTGAAACAATACGTAATTTCATCTCTGTTTAACTTTTTTGTAAAAGCAAATACAGAAGGGGGACTGAGTCATTTCTGGCAAAGTCTAAAGGGGAAATCAAGATTAATTTAAAATGGAAAGCCTGGCAGCACATTCAAGAGACAGGAATAACCGTGAAAGTAGAAATTGATACAATGTAAGCACAGAGCTGAAGCATAAAAAAAGATGACATGGAAGAGAAAAATATATGGGAAATTAAGGAGATACTTGACATAAGTGGAGAGCGCATTAGGAGCATATGTTACCAAAAAAAGCCAGTGTTGAGAGATTAATAATCAGAGAAGGTAGATAATTTTTATTGCATGAAAAGGATTCTCATAAGACTTGTAAGTATAGCACAAACAGCTTAATTATTTGACTTCAGAACAATTTCTTAGCATTCCTAATACACATTTTTCTTAAAAACCACAGAGAGACCGTATTGTCAGTTGGGTTGGGACCTTCAGGAACATAATGCAGCATGTTACTCAACTCAGTAGAACCGGTAGCAGCAAAATACTTACCAGAATCACTGAATAATTAAAAAAAAAAAAGAAAAAAAACCAACCCACAGAAAAAACAAACCACCAAGATTCATTTTTACCATTTACTTTGCCTGGGTGTGTTTGGCTACAAAGGCATGTTGAGAGGCGATATATTATGGTCAATTCTAGGTCTGAAGAATATATTCAGGAGATAAGAAAGCATTCTTCCCCGGCAGATTCCCCAAGATGTTCCTCATGCTCTTGTTCCTCTACAACTACACTCTTGGCACTCCCTCTGTGGTCCCTGGTTATGTCTTGTCTGCTTTCGCCCTCCATTGATTCCCTGTCCTTCCTTCTGATGCCTTTTGTTTCATCCCTTCAGCTCCTATTCATGTTCTCTTCTTTTAACAGCTTCTCCCTGGCACTTCACCTTATAAGAGGGTGGTGGTCTAGAAGCCTTATCTTTTACCAGTTTTGCTTCCCTCCTGGCAAAGCTCTGTACTGATCTTCTGTCTCTTGATGGCTCTTTTGTTTGGTTTCCTGATGGTTGTTCACATTTTCTCCTTCTATTTCTCTGTCGCCTTTTTTCCAGGCTTTCTAAGCCAATCTACCTTCTTGCTGCCAGCGACTAGTGCTTTTAAGCTAGATGCCAGACATTGTCTGAGCTCTCACATCTGATTCCCTGTGCTACAGTAGCCCTCAGCAAGAAGAAATCACCTGAAAGGAGAGTCTTTTAAAAACCCACTTACAACTTCGAAGCATGCTTAGGCATGAGTGACTGTGTTTGGTAGGTTGTGCAAATTCAAGATTGTTGCTTCTAGTCCTGAGACAATTTATTTACAAAGCTAACTAATTGGGCAGGTTAATACTGTTTGTGTAGGGAAACCTACAGTGAAGGAGTCAGAGATAGGAAAGAAGGAAAGATAAAGCACAAAAATGGCCTGGGTTGAAAGCAACTTTCTAATAATAATAATAATAGAAGAGAAAACTAACTCCAAACTGCCATGTTTTTTGGCTCAGTTAGGCAGAACAAGGAACAGTGTATATTATCTTCCTGGAATGATCAGATCAAGGAGGCATTTACATGCCAGATTTTGATTGCATTTATTCTGAATTTTAAGTGATCTGTGATGTTGGCTGACTGGTGTAAAGTGCCTCAGATTTTAAGGCCATTTAAAAATGGAGAACGTGTAACTTTTCTACTCAGATATGCATGAAACCCATGCCAAAGAAGCTGATACAGCTATTAAAGTGAATGGAAATTATGCAGTTTAATTCAGGTATTATTAGCCAGTGCCAGTAAGCTTAAATGTGATTAGCTGGATGTCCAGTGCATGCCAGATTTTTACGTTTAGATCTTCTAGAGCAAAAACTTCAAATATTTCTAGTAAGCTAATATATGCACAAACTTTCTCATTTTTCAAAAATATCAATAGTGTGAAACCAATGAATATTTCATTAGATCCTAAGATGCCTCAGTCAACAGTAACTAGATTCATCACGTCTGTTGTCCAGGAAAGCAGCTTTGGAAAACTTTACTAAAAGATAAAGATAGTATCACTTAAGAATTCTGTCAGCAAATCTTTACCTGCGGGTGGTAGAAAACCACCATAGTATTTATTATCTTGTATCAAGGAAGCAGCATTTGAACATGTAATTGTTATTTGTAAAAGGGAAAGTTGTAGTCAGGCAGATATCTGTCTTATCTGCATTTAATGGATGCAGCTTAAGTATTTTTCTGTTTATTTTTCTGCTGATTTGTAGACTGGAAATTGTGGTTGAACAATATGATCAGACAGGCATTTTAATGCTTTTCAGTACAACTCTAACTTAGGAACTACCACTAAGATAGTTTTCCTAGGTTGTCCAGACCATCCATATTTGTTGATAGGATGAGGTAGCTTCTTGTTGTCTTTTTTCCAGTCTTTTACCTGTCCCTGTGTTCAGTATTCTAAAGAAAATGTCCTTTTATTTTTATCTCAGAACAGTCTAAAGCTTCTAGGAAAAAGGAGATCTGGAAACTTGGGTGTATGAATGGACCTCTACAACCCTGTGGGCTTTACTGAGCTTTTTGTTTCAGAAGTAGAGTGCAGAGCGCAGTTGCAGCTTTTTCCTTGAAGTCAGGATGATTCTGATACATTGCATTAGAAATGTTTTATAAGCTGAATCTCTGAATCTCCAGACAGAGATACTAAGGATAGCTAGGTGTGTGAAGTCATGATTTGTACATCAGAGGCAACTGTTACATTACCTAATTTTATGCATTATCTGAAACTGGGTGGCCTTTCTTGCCTTCCTGCCATTCTTTCAAATTGTTAACAAAAGCGTGTATTTCAGGGAGGTATCCAGTGTGATTTTTCTTTCATGAAAATATTTGTAGAAGTCTCATGTGTGGTGTTACTGGCTAAAGACAATGTCAGCCTAGTCTGCATGTTTTGAAAGCTAAGGGAGTTTTCGAAAAATCTCTTTACAAAGGCATTTTTCTTTTAGTGAAAAAACAACAACAACAACAACAACAAAAACCAAACAAACAAACAAAAAAAAAACCAACCAAAACTGGTTTTACTTCATAAGCCTTAAAGGGAAGAGAGGCCTGGATCAGAATGGGTGCGGGAGGAGGCAGTCATAATTGTTCATAAATGTTCATAAATATTGACTTTCTGAGTTTGCTGAATTGGTAATAGTTTTTTTGTTTAGGGTTGTTTTCTTTTTGAAAGAAGGAACATTTCATGAAGCATTTATTGGCTCATGAAATGAATAAATCAGCAAGTTATGTAATATTTATGGATGAAGTACTATCTGCTTTATCCTGTCTTTCTTGAGAGACCAGAATTCTCACTGCACAGGAGGACTCTGCAGCAACAGTTGCATGCACAGATGTAACTGGTCCTGGACTTCTGGCAGGGTGAATTTGTCAGTGTTTTAAAATTCTGAAGGCTGTTAGAATTAAGGAGTTAAGCCCAGTTTCTTTCTCTCTGCCTGTGTAAATCTTCTGCATGTAATAGCTGCGTGCCTTACAGAAGTGTAGTAGCTTAAAAGGGTAAGGTTTAAATGACTATCATTGGGCACCAAAACTAATGCACAAGATGAATGGCATCACCCTTAGATCACTCCTACCTTCAAAAAGGGGAAGAAGGAGGACCTAAGGAACTATAGGCCAGTGGTCAGCCTTACCTCTATCCCTGGAAAAGTGATGGAGCAACTGATCTTGGAAAACTATTCGCTGGTCCATGAGTGACAAGGTGATTGGGAGTAGCCATCGTGGATTGGCAAAGGGGAAGTCATGGTCAACCAACCCTGAAAATCTATGATGAAGTGACTGGCTTGGGAAATGGAGAGGACAGTGGATATTATCCACCTGGATTTCAGTAAGGCTTTCAGCACTGTCTCCCACAAAGAAGCTCACAAAGAAGCTGGTGAACTATGGACTGGGTGAGCAGATAGTGAGGTGGATTAAAAACTGGCTGAACGGCTGGGCCCGGAGGGTGGTGATCAGTGATGCAAAATGTAGTTGGAGGCCAATAACTAGTGGTGTACCCCACTTATAGATACTGGGTCCAATCCTGTTCAATGTCTTCATTAATGATCTGGGTGATGAGGCAGAGCGTGCATCTTCAGTAAGTTTGCTGATGACACAGAACTGGGAGGAGTGGTTGATACACTAAAGCATTGTCCTGCCACCCAGAGGGACCTCATCAGGCTGGAGAAATGGGCTGACAGGAACCTCGTTGCAGTTCAGTGAGGGCAAGTGCAACCTCCTGCACCTGGGAAAGAACAATTACCTGTGCCAACGCATGCTGGAGACCAACAATCTGGAAAGCAGCTTTGCAGAAAAGTGGTGGATGCTAAGTTGAGTGTGAACCAGCAACATGCCCTTGCTGCAGAGAAAGTGAATGGTGTCCCAGGCTGCATTAGGAGGAGCGTTGCCAGCAGGGTCAAAGGAGGTGATCCTTCTCTTTTATTCAGCACTGGTGCGGCCACACATGGAGTGATGTGTTCAGTTCTGGGCTCCCCAGCACGAGACACGTATGGACATATGCAGAGAGCCCAGTGAAGGACCACAAAGATGGTTAAGGGACTGGACCACCTGTCACCTGAGGAAAGGCTGAAAGAGCTGGGACTGTTCAGCCTGGAGAAGGGAAGGCTCAGGGGGCATCTCATCAAAGTGTACAAATATCTGAAGGGAGGAGGTAAAGAAAGAAGAGCCAGTTGACACTATAGTCATTTTAAGTTGACACCATAGTAGATGTTCAAGTTGATTCCTGTTTTTTAACTCTGATCTTAGACTGCTGGAGATGGGTTTAGATTTTTCATTTCCTTATTAGTTTTTATTTTCTGTCTAAGAAATAGTAATATAAACTCAGCGAGCATCCCTTTGCAGGATAAGTCTTCTCTTGTTTAAAGACTTTCAGTCTTTTAGAAATGCTAAGTGTTGTTCATTAAGTACTTCGGTAATCATTACAGCTCACCAAAGGCAGCAGAAGTACCTTAGCTATGGCATTGCATTTTACAGTATCTGCAAATATTCCTTCCTTGAATATCTGCTATGACTCAAGAGACCTACAATGCTGAAGAGATGCTGTGTATTTACATGTGCTGTAATTTACATTATTTCACTACTATAGGTGGTGTAGTTTGTAGCTGCCTTGCAAAATCTCACCTGAACATGGATTTACATTCTCGAGGACCAATTCTGCTTGTGACATACCTCTTCAATCATCACTCTAACGTTTATAAAATATAGCTGAAGTGCTCTCCCACTCTCAATTTATACTATGATAGCTGAAATGTTAGCAGAATCTTATTGCATCCTCCTCATCTCACAGATGCTTTTGTAATTAAATGCATGGAATTTATTAGAAGCAAATATGTAAAGAGGGAGTGATATATCCATTTCTTGGTAGCAGGATGGCCTGCACTTTCAGTGGGGAATGCCCTAGGAACACTGTAAAACCAAGGAGTTCCCAATCTTGAAGTGGGAAAGTGTGTTGGGACTTACAGCTATTCATCTGGTACGCAGACATCATCCTATGCAGTAAGGCTTATGTATAAATAGGCTACAAAACAGCAGTGCTTATTAAGCTAGTTATCCCTTTGTGTGACAATGGTGCTTATCTTGATTTTTTCAGCAGTAAATCACACCATGAGCCTCTATCTCTGCTCATGCAGAAAGTCTTATCTGACAAGTTGAGCTTTAAATGGGTGGTTAGCCACAAAAGGGTGAGGAAGAGTTCACTACTGCAGACTGAACACTGAAGGTAAAAAGATAACTATTTTAGACTGGGCCAAGAAATACCAAACGTTTTCCTCAAGGGTCTGCGTATAGTATTGCTGTCAGATGCTGTTTTTTAATATGCATTCATTAACTAGACAGGTCTGCTTCATCGTCTTTGTGCTTAATGTTCAAAGAAAACATGTTCAGGATTTGGTAGTAATAGTAGCACTGATGGAGAGAGAACTACATTTTTGGGAACTTGTGCAGTATATCTACTTTGTCTGATATTTTTTTGAGGATCAAGTTATCAAACCTTCAGAACCAGCCCCATTGCATGACCATGGATACTCACTAGTTAGTAACTATCAGATTAAGCAAAAGTCTGGCATTTATTACTGTTTAAAGAGAATGATTCTGTGCACATAAATGAAAGATTATTTGTATAAAACATATATAATCCCCCTCAGAGTTAGGAACAGAGGCCATTTGAGGCTGTTTGCCATTCATAGTGCTGGAAGGGAACACCTTACAACAGTATTAGCATAATATAGTTGTCTAAGAGTTTCAGCAGTGCATCTCAGTTCAGTCTCTGGGTACATCAATAAGGCTTTTGAAGAATTGTCTTAATCGTTAAGGCCTTTTCTGCTGACTGTTTTGGCCTTACTTGGATTAATAGGCTCAGGAACAAGCTTTCATATTGTGGGGTGGGTGGCTGGTTTGATATGTTAAGCATCAATTTAATGGATGAAAATGATTCAGGCTCACAGCTGGTCTGCTGTACACACTAGTTTGTAGATACTGATTGATGTTTTAATCTTAATGAGGGATCCACTTATCTGATTTGGGGTTTAGGTTCTGCTTCTTTTTTTTGCTAATTTTCACTCTCTCCCCTTCTAGCTGTAAACAACTTGATTTGTTTCTGATGGGGGGGGGGGGAAGTCCTTCCATTGCTTTACAGCATTTGCAGAAAGAAGCATTAGCCTACCAAAGGCCACGTAAATTGATGGATTTAATGTATTAGATTTTACTGTGTAAAACAGAAATACTTCTCCAAGTCTATGGTGGCTTCTGAAACTTTTCTGAAAAATTGTCTGTATCTTGAGAATGGACAGGACAGCTACTCTGGGATTAATACATGTTTACCTAGAACAGTATTTTTGCATCTTAAAAATAGGATGTTACAGGGTCCTATACTTGGAGCCTGTGCTAGGAAAGAAACTTGGAGATGGATGGCCTCCATGATTTAAGCACTAATTACAAAGGTGCTGTATGGGCCTAAAGAGTTAGGTACAAGGTCCTAAGAGAGACAAAACACTTTCCTCTTACATGTATGGAAAGTGCACAAGCCATTTGAATAATTGGCAGTGTGGCTGGAAGAGCGGTAAGAAAGCTGTGTAGTTCTCAGTTTTTCTTCCATTCCCTGGCAGAGTTGAATTGTGTCAGTTTTTGTAGTTGCAGATGTCGTGCAGTGCATTTTTGAAAGCTGTAGTGCTGATTATGCAGCAGCCAGTCATGTTTCACTATTAGTTACTCTTATTATCAACTTTTCCCTAAAAACTGGCTTACTTTCTCTTGCTCTATTTTCTATTCTCCACGTCCACAGAAGAATTATTTCCTTTTCATTGTATTAGCCTTTTATGTACTGAAAAGTCATTATCTTGTCCTCTCTTGAACATCTTTTCTCTGGACTAAATAACCCAAATTCTTTTACTGTTTCCTAATGAGCTCTATTTTCAAAGCACCCATTCATTTTTTTTGTTTGTTTCTCTGTTCTTCTTGACTGTGTGTTTCTTGAAATGCATTGCCTGTCAACAGGGAACTGCCAAGGCTGAAATAGAATCTATCAGTTCAACCTGTTTAAAAAAAAAACAAAAAACACCAAAACAAAAAAGCCACAACAACTTACTATAAGTAACCATATTGTCTGATGCCAGCACATTATTTAAAAGCTAGAGCCTGGGGCATTTAATGTTACTCTTACAGTAAGTCTGAAACTTACTAAAAGAAGTCACTTTAATGAGCTCAGCAGAGCACTCTTATCACATCTACAGTCTCCCATAAACAGCATCTCATCCAGCACCACTTGTTATATTTTTCTTTTCCCTACATCTCTCCAAATACCCTCTTCTGGTCACTTTGATAAAAAACCTATGCAGCTGTGTCTCAGTTCTTACTCCAGTCTGCATAGGTAAACACTGTATCATGCACCAGGTGGTTTTGTTATCCAGAAGCAGCAGTGAGATAGGACTGAGATGCCAGTAATAGAAAGTAAAGCAGTAATAGAAAGTAAAGGCATTAGCTGATTTTTTTTTTTAAAGTGTTTCCTTGGATTCAGTCTTGCATGAGAGGGATATAGATGTAGAGTTTTACTTTCTGATGCTAAATCAGTGGTATGTAGAGTCCTCAGGCTAACAGAGGTGACGGGAGGGTGTCTCTAATCACCGCAAGTTTTCGCAGGCGCAGCTAACATTGACAGTTGGACTAGACAATTGTGATCCTTTCCAACTGAAATAGTCTACCCTATTCTAACATGGTTGTCTAACTAGCAGTTACTGCTGCCACCGTGATGCTCTGCTTTGATCCCATGCTAAAACGGGTGGCACAATGACTGTGTTGCTTTAACTGCCCTTGTCTAGATTCATGCACATTTAGATCAGCTCAACGCTTCATATACTCTTACTAAAAACTGCTTCCAATACTATAGTTGGTTCCCCAAATCATCATAGTACATTTCAAATTGATTAAAATCTGGATAGTGGCATGTAAATAATTAGCCACTAGGAGTATTTTAGTGAGGATGTTTCTAGGGATGTTCTCCCATTGATTATTCTTAGCTTAGCATTTCAATATCTTTTAGTAATGAATAAGACGGCGATGCGTAGCACTTTCAGAGGGTGCACAATCCAAGAGCTAAACCAATTCACGCCACAAATGTCTTTCTGAACTATGTACCATTTAACTGGAAGTCCTCATTCTGTTTTGGATTAGGTGTTGAAGCTTATCTGCACTGTAGAGGAACTCCCTTTACTCCCTATAGGTAGTTTTATCTGGTCTTGACCCATCTGCTACTTAAAAATCTAAAAGTTCAGCATGAATTTTTGACGTGTATTTATCGATGCAAATCAGGTAGTTTATATGTAACTGGGCCAAGACAGAGCTTTTAGTTCTCTTCAGGGTTTCTTTTTCCCCAATTACCATAGACTCAACCTGTATTATACCTCTTATTTATAAAATGCCTTCCTCTTTTGACTTGGTTCTTTATTCAAGGTCAAATGTTACCTGAATTTTACTGCTAAATTTCTGCATACACTCTCAAAGACTGTCACTTGTCAGTATCTTTGCCAAAAATCGTTCAAGCCGTATTGCCTCTGTTACTTCACAATTTTATCAAATCATATTCTGAGGTATCCTCTTTTTCAATTTAGACATATCCCATCTTACAATTCATTTTGAGTCCTCCTGTAAAAGTTCTTTTTCCTGGCTCATTGCTTTCAGATCCACCTCCATCTCTCCATCCTCCACTGCATCAAATACAATTAGATGTCATCTTTAATGTTCTTTTCTGTTTTATTTCATGTCTCACTAGTCATCTCTTCCAATATTAAGATATTGATCTTTTCCCACCTTCATATCAAAATGAGGATGTTCTTGATTGCTTGTTTTTCAGCATGCATCTCCAGCAAGCATCTCTTCAGTTTTCCTCCTGTAGACTTTACAAAAGGGAGAAATCCTTTTTACTTCCAGCAGAGCTGTCTTGTAGTCCTTCTTAAGGCTCTTATTTCTCTCGATTACAGAGTATTTGTCAGGTAGTCAATGATAACGTTTCTCTAGTATGCCCATGTTGCATAACGTATTTTGGGGCATGGTAGTAGCTCTTCATCTTAAGTGCTAGTGCAGTGCTTCAAACTGATGAATAATGTTATCTCCAAATTAAGAGGATACTTTTGCACAAATGTACTGAGTACTGACAATGAGTTAATTAAAAATGTATTCTAGCAACTAGCTAGTAAAAACAGTTTTACGTCTTGGAGATCTACCACATATGCCTTCTTGGAAAAGATGCTCCCTATAGGCTTAGAAGGAACTTTCTCCTGGTTGCTCATTTAAGTAATAAACGTCAGGCTCTGAATAAGGCTATTACAGATTTATGTTCCAAAAGTAAGTAGGAACAGCAGTAGAAATGCAAGAGATTTTGTCCTGTCAGTAATGTCTATGAGTAATCAGACTTGAGAGGGAAGATTAAGCCTAAAATTATTTTTCCTTATGCATTATCAATGAGGAAAAGCTACAGGAACTGCATGTATATATGGTTTTGCATAGATAATGTTCATAAAAGAATAGGAATTCTGTCTGCACTATTTATATATATTGTTAAAAAGAGATTGGAAATTTATAGAAGTTAAAATACTTGTATAGGTGCCAGGGGAGTTGTCTCTTGATTTAAACTTCAAAATATAAAGTATGGTTTAAAGACTGCTTCAGAAAGTAGTTGAAATTCCTAATATTCGTGGAGGGAGGTGGGAGGAGAATTTATATTCCTCTTTGACAGGAGCCTAAGCACTATTGCTGGAGAGCGTGGAAGGAGAGAAATGAAAATTACAAGTTTTCTTTTCATGTTCAAATCTTAGTGAAACTTATAAAGTGAACAAGTGAAAAATAAATGGTAAGTTAACGTGTTTTTTTTACAATGTACAGCTTTTCTAATACAAAGAGGTGGGTGGGGCAAGGAAATTTCAGTCTTTATAGTTCTTGGCAATAAATCAGACTTTGTAACTATTTGCAATTGATCCTACTATCTTAGGTTTTCAAGATCAAAGCAGTCCAACTGGCAGGAAAACTTCTTCCAGCCTTCAACACACCTACTGGTATACCATGGGCAATGGTGAATCTGAAAAGGTAATGAATTTTCTTTTGTGGGGAAGCGTGTTCCTCCTGCTCCTTCCAATTTAAAATTAGTAATGTCATGTGTTAGTTTTTCTTAGTACTGGAACTGTAGAAGGTGCAGATAAATGGGCATTACTGACACTTGAGAATAATTTTAATAGAGTTCAGAGCATTCTACCTCATTAACTGCAAGAAACAGTGACCATGACTTTTTTTCTTCTGATTCTGCAATAAGAATTCAACATGCTGTTGGAACATGCCCAGTGTATTTTGCCATGTGTTTCCCTTAAAGCTTAATTGTTGGTTCTTTAATCATTGAAGAAAATTGTTTGTTGGCTATGGTTGAAATTTACTGGGTTTTGTGTGTTGTGTGAGCTGTGTGTAACCTTCAGCAGAGTCACGATGTTTGAGGAGATGCTGGGACTCTGAAGATACTAATTTTACGGTTCAGCTTAGGTATAAAGGCTAGTGTACTGAAATCCACTATGGTCTGTAGAGACGGAGAGGCTCCTTTCAATTGCTGTTCAGGCCAGACAATGAACTTAAATAGCCTGCATTGCCTGGTGGAAGAGAATTGCCTTGCCTTATTTATTTTGTATTGCTTGTTCAATGCTGGTATTTCGCTCAGATTTCGAGTGTTTTTGATGCAAGGCATTTTAAAAAATTTTATTAAGTTTTTAAACAGTAGCTGAATTAGGTTGCACGTCTGGATCATGTGTACACCTAAGCAATTTGGGATAGTAAATAGCAGAGAATTTTTGAGATGTTTTAAATTGTTTTCCACTTAGGAGAGATGCTTGTTGTGCTTTGTTAGACTGAAGAGGTTTAAGACTACTTCGAGAGCGTTAGCCTTATGTGCCTTTTTGTGATAGGAAACAATCCTGACTTTGGTGTTCCTTCTTGGGTGAAGACCATGGAGCTGTGGTTCACCCTTCTGTTGGCGCAGGGCCTCACCGCCTGTGCCTGGTTTTGTGCGCTTTGCCTATGCTGCACTTTCCCCATTTATTTGACCTCTGTGCAATTAGTATTGTTGCATTAAATTTCCCCACACACTTTCTACATGGCTTTATGGTTTCCTCAGTCTTGTGTTCTTTCTGCAGTTTCATATGGCTTGAAGTTCCTCTCTGCATAAGTTGGGTTTTTTAATTTTATTTTTGCTTTGTTTAGCCCAAGCCTGCACTGTGATTCCAGTATGTTTGAATGGTCCAGATAGTCGTAATCCTCAGGAAGCACAGGTGTCTGGTTCACTGGCTTGAGCAACCTAGATGGCAAGGTTTAAGAAGCTGCAAGCAATAGAGACATGGATACTTATCAGTAAAACATGGAGGCCTATCGCGTAGGTCAGGTATCAGAGCACAGTCAGGAAGGCAGGACCGGACAGGGGAAAGGATTGGAGCGCCAGAAATTTCCTGCATGCCGCTGTTTATGCATTTACTGTGTCACCCTCTTGGTAGTGTACAGAACCCACTGCAGAAAATACAGTGGCTGCCATGGCAGGGGGCAGTGACAGCAGCAGGCATATATGAGAACACTTGTCATGAGGCTGAGATTGCAGTGAAAGACAAGACCTGAAAGAAATATTTGGAAAACTAATGACTTGTGTTTTATTAGCTTTTTTTATTCATAATGAAGCACTTAATTTTATCTTTTTATGATAGGTGTACAAAAAATCCCCCCAAGACAAGCTATGATTTTCTCTCTACACTTTCTAAACAGTGGTTACTGTGTTTTAAAAGGTGGTTTTCTGCCTCGGGTCAGAGCTACAAATAGTGCTCCATAACCAACATTTTTCCTTTACATTTCCTCTTTTTAATTTATAATTTTAAAAATAAGTAAGAAGACGTTCCTAACTGATTGTACTCCTACTGATTACTTCTACTTCTTCTCATAAAAGATTTCAGTTATCTCCAGGAAAACATAGTTAACTTAAGAAATTAAAAGACCCATTCCTGGAAGATGGTGAAAACTCCCGAGTTAGATTAAAGTAGAGGTAACTTAGGAGTTAGGACTTAGCAATACGGTATCTCTTAGGGTGCAAAAGTCATGTGGTCTGTGATACTTTCTGTTGATTCTTTGTGAGCCTGAGGAACTCATACTATTCTGCCTACAGCAAACATACTGTTTTCCTGTGTAGGCGCAGATAGGGCCCACTCCCATCCTGCTCGAGAGCCTAATATTGACCTGACGCACATCCCACACAAGTATAGGGAACACCACAGATGTTTGGCAGAACAAGGAAGTGAACGCTGCCACCTTCGGAAGTATACTCATCTCGTCTGATAAATGCTTTTGATTCTTGTTCTTAGGAACATGCAGTGAATAAACAACAACCAAGATTGGGCCCATGTTAGGACATGATATTTCTGTGACATGAAGATATTGTATCTTTTAGTCACAGGACTTTTTGTTGATGAGGTTATGGTACCTTTTTATCAAAAACACCCAACCAATGAACCGACCAACCAATCAAACCACAACTCCTATAATCTTGAGTATAGGTTAATATTTTTCTGTTACTTGTTTAATTTACTGTGGTGGTTGTTACTAGTACTGTGCTCAGTAATTCTGAATTTTTTGTTCTTTTCCCCCTTTTTAATGCATATTTGATGGAATTCAGTGGTGTGGGACGAAACTGGGGCTGGGCTTCTGCTGGCAGCAGCATCCTCGCTGAGTTTGGTACTCTGCACATGGAATTTGTCCACCTCAGCTATTTGACAGGGGACCCTGTATACTACAACAAGGTGGGTCTCAAAGTCAGTTTTTTAAAAGTGTCTTTTACAGTGCTTCATCATAAATTGCATTAAAGGGGAAGTACTTTCTGTATTACATTCTATTTGCATTCTTGGTAGCAGGTAAATTTTTTCATACTTGTATTTCTGTTACCAAATAGGTGACTTTTCCAAATAGAAATTTATGACAACAAAAGCTTTCTTATTTGTTTCAGCATACATTTAAAAATTATAATTTTTAAACATATTTATGTGAGCAGTCCTTTAAAAGCAAAATGTACTAACCTGCAGGAAGCCCTCAAGAAAGCTTCTGCATTCAGGTTAAGAAAACTTACTGCTAACAAAAAAAAAATTAAATGTGCAGAGAGCAGATGAACGTTGCTAGTGGTGATCCTGATTCTTGATTTAATTTAGGTCATGCACATTCGGAAGTTACTTCAAAAAATGGATCGTCCTAATGGACTTTATCCAAATTATTTGAATCCAAGAACGGGCCGGTGGGGTCAGCGTAAGTATTCTTATTTTATTCATTCCTTCTTAAAGATCTGCTTCTTATTTTGTTGCTGAGTTGGGTATCAGAAAATTTTTTCTGTAGGGCATGAACAGCATTGCTTGAAAACATGCAATGCAGAGGGATTATTTAGACTTGAGATCTGCTGAAACCAATTTTTGCCTATCACTCTCTCTGAAGTCAGGTAGCTCGATTTTTGTGGTACTTTCTGAAAGCAGCTTTGTACCAAATCTTATGCTTATCCTTAGTTTTACCAGTCAATAAAATCTGCTGTAATGAAGAATGAGGCTGAAAATAACGTCCTCATTTTGATTTTGTTCCTGGTTTTGTTTTGCAAACCATCTGGTAAGTGGATTACTGTAAGCTAACGTAGAAGTAATGCATGTTTGTGATGGTTAAATTTGAGCTACTTTACCAGGTGTTAGGGACTGACATTTACAAACATCATTCTTCTACCTAGTGGCATGTGAAATGGCATGATGAATTGTGCTGTTATCAATGTGTCCCCCATTTAAGAAAAAAAACAACAGTGTTGGAACGAAAAGAAAAAAAATCTTGTTGCAACAATGTAAATAGAGAGATAAAACACAAAAGATGGAGACACAAGTATGATTCTTTTTCTTGAAGTGGTTCTTCCAAGAAAAGTTGAGTGGTTTAGTGCTTTCATAGTGGGAGTAATAAAAGAGAATTCTTTTTCTTCAAGGTTTCTGTTCCTATTTTTTTATGAATGCAAGTTTATTTAGGAAAAACAAGCAAGATGGTCTATTTCTGTCCTGTTTGACATCATTGACAGGTTTTGGGGATTTCAGCGGTTGGCTGTAAATATCCAGGAGAACATGTTCTGGCTTGCAAACTGAGAATTTGCTTCTGGCTTTGAGTCTGGTATATGAGGAAAATGAATGCAGCTGTCACTGCAGTGACTGTGAAGAGAGTTGTCTAATCTGATCGTTAAGGCCAAAATTCTCTCCAAAGTGTCTGATATCTTTGAGTGAATAGTGACACATTCTGAGACTGACACATGGATTGATAGATAAATTCTTCAGATAAATTTAGGTTTAACAATGCATTCAGAAAAAAGAAAGTGAGCAAATACAAATATTCACCAATTATTTGTTCAAAAGACAGTTTTACATTGTTCTGAAATATTTTCTATTGCTTTTTTCTATTCTTAACCAATTGTTCCTGCTACTTTTATCAAAAGTAGTCTAATGTGCCAAATCACCAGGATTGTTTAGAGGCTTTTTGTCAGCTGTAATAATAATGCTCAGAATTAGCAGCTCTTGGGAAGAAATTAAACCTGGTCACTGAGAATAAACATACAGTGAAAATTTTAACTTTTCAGGAGTTTGAGCTCAAACGTACCATTTAAATGAATTTTGAAAGATAATACTTTTGGGACTAAAGTTTAGGACTACAGGCTGAGACTTAAGTTCATCGGATAAAAAGAGATACAACTTTATAAAGCCTTCAATTTTCTGTGCTGATCATTAACCACAGACTTATTTCCCCAGATTTGGTGGTGTATGGGTTTTGGGGGTTTTTTTAATTTGGTTTTGGGTTTTGGTTTTCGATGTTTGGGGGGGGGGGGGGGGTTTGGTTGGTTGGGTTTTGGTTTTGTTTTGGCTTTTTTAGGGGGGTTGTTTTTCAGGGTTTGTTTTTGGTTTTTGTTGGGGTTTTTCTGAGCAAATAAGCTTCCAAGGGCAGATACAGATGTTCTCATAGTGTTTCTAAGATATCTCCAATGCAACAAGCATTTCTAAACCTATCTTGAAAAGTTTTGTGGGGACAAGAAAGCAAGTATCCCTAATTCTGTTTTTCCTGCCACAAATGATGAGAAACTCTCTTTGCTGTATCCCTGATAGATCACTCCTCAGTGATTATATTTGTAGAAATTTAAGAAGCTACAGTAAAAGCTACACATGTACTGAAACACTGGACATATGAGCTGGACCAGCTGAGGCTTACACAGGAATTTTTCTTCTGATTATTCTGAAGAGGTTGCATCCTGCATCACAGCAGAAGTCAGTTAAATAAGGGCAGCGCCTTCACGCACTGCATCTCAGGTCACTAGAGGACTCGCGTCAGAGTCCGCAATACTGTTACAGACTTGAGTCACATTGTTAGTATTAAGGGCAGGTGAGGCTTTTATGTCCTCCTCAGAAGGTAATTTCAAAGAGCATTGTGTTTGGCTTGTTATGTACCTTAGTACTGGGAAGACTGAGACAATGGGAAGAGTACCAAAGCATAACTTTTCTTCTTTCAGCTTCTGGGAAAGCTGCCCTTTTCGTCTTTGCTGTGACCTTTAGTTTGATGCATCTTATCTTGTACAAAGTACTTTCTCCAGATAGTTTCTGAGAATTATTTCAGAACTCTCTATTTGCATAGATACATGTAACTCTTGACTCTGACCTTTCTGGGTTCTTTTTTTTTTTTTCTTCCTTTTAACATTTTTTTCCCCTCCTCAGACTTTTTTGGCTTAACTCTAGTTAGGTTTTCTGTTAATCTGTACAGTGTTCCAACTAGGTCATGAGGGGTGTGAAATAAGTAAAATAAATCTACAGAAATACATACATATACACTGTTGAAGAAATACGGGATTTAGCAGCATTATAGCATCATTCTAGTAGTGGGTTTATTTTCTCTTTCTATACCTGGCGTCCTAGGAGTGACTATATTCTAGTGGTGGGTACCTTTATTCAAAGTAATAAAAATACCAGTGATGTGCACATAGCAGTCAGACTAATTAATTTTATTACTACCAGATGATTATCCAGAGAGTATTAAAATATGTAATGGAAGAATCCATTCAGGTCAATTTTTCTTGGTAGTTATGTTTCGTCTTTACCTTATAATTTTTTTTTTTTTAAGAAAAAGATTTTATATGAATAAAAGAAAAAAGATATACTTCTGTGTTGTTTGTTTAGTTTTGTTCTAACAGGCTGATAGGTAAACTTGAATACTTAAAGACCATTCCTATTGCAAGATAGATTTGTGGAAGAAGAGAGAAGTCTCAAACATTTTCTGTGGCTTTGGTGTGCTCCCATAGGACTGTAAGCTGGATGTATCTCTACTTGCAACAAGAATTTTGTGGAAAATTCTTGGTACCTTCTACCTTGACACTTGATGTGGTATTTTTATACGTTAGAGGTATCAGGAGCCTAGGCACATCCTCTTGTTGTGTTTTTAACAAAAATAAAAACAAACAAACAAAAGATACAAAAAAACCCCAAAACCTCCAAGGATTGCATCTACTTTATTTGACTTGCAATCCCAAGTATTAAATATTAGTGTGAGCAACTGATGTGCCTTTAAAATACCCCATTTAGAAATTTTTCCTTCCTTCTTCCTCTTTGCTCCAGAGAGGTGTGCAGTGATTTATGCTGCCATATAAGTCACTTTTTTGCACATGTAAGGTCTCATAACATACCACCTTTATTTTTTTGAATCTCAAATTTTGCATAATCTAAATGTCATGTTGTCCATCAGAACCCTGTATGAACTGGATATAATTCGCAAACATTAAGATTATATCTCAGCTGCTGGTGTTAGGAAATTAGAGTAATAAAATTCAGTGCTAGGCCTTATGGAAGGGGAAGGTGATATTTCTTTACAGAGTCATTAAGCCAGCTGACTTTCACCTACTCACTTTTCTCATAAGTTTAGTTCACTTGTACTCATAGTTATTAAGATGTGTCCAAGTTTTCTGGACTCAGAGAAAAAGGGATACTGCTATGCTGTCCTCTTTATATGTCTAGGATTCTTGAATGATAATGATGAGCTAGTTTTTGGACAGATCTTTCAGGCCTTTCAGGGATCAGCAATTATTATGGGGTTTTTCTATGCCTCAGAATATTCCTGTCTTTAGCCTCCATGGATCTTAGGCCACGTTGCTGTGGCTTGTCTGTTTTTCCTCATTTAAATGTATGCTTAAAATATATGTATGTGATCTGTTCTCTCCTTGAGTTAGGGGAAGGGGAATGGTGTATGTAATATGCTGCAACCTTATCGCCATCCTTCTGATGTTAGGATGCAGGGTCTAATGAGTCATTCCTGTTGTGGTTTGATTTATCAGAGTGCAGCCCTTTTGATCTTGATATAAACAGCATGGCATGCTATTTCACTGCTAGGGAACAATGTTCTGGGGACATGGCCCGGGATGTACAGACTGTTTTTTTCACTCCTTGTTCTGCTGCTTCTGCTGGTGCTTACAAAGACATGCATTTTCATTCAAACCCATTACCAGTTGTTTCTGTTACAAATGCCTAAAAAGGTATAATCAGTGAAGTAACGTATCAGTCAATTAGTAATGATGGTTTTTTTATAAAGAAGGATGTGACCGTGGCTCCCAGGTTCTTAACAAATTGGAGAGATGAGTAGAGTCATATAGTGTGCCATTAATCTATAGCCATGTCTTTAGTGTTTACATTTTTATGAATATGAATTTGCCTCCTAAACAGATATAATTACTAGAATTTTGATTAAAAGCAAGAGATTTCAGAATTATAGAAATTAATTTGTACTGAAGAAAAATTATTTTTAAAAAAATGAAAATATGTTGAGAAAATTTAATTCTAGTTTGCATTTGCAAACAGGTTAGATGAGAATACCAACTAGAACAGCAATAACAAAGAAAATGGCAATCTGCATGTTATTCCCAAGTCAGGACATACCACTTGTTTGCACGTTTCTTCCTTTCTACTTTAAAATATCAAGAACGAATTATTGCATTTCATCTGGTTCCAACATCTCCTACAAGTAATGATGTTATTGAAGGGGAACTTAAATCACTCTGGTTTCACATCTCACTTCCTGCAGTTGGACTACCTATGGAGTTACCTGGCTTGGTTATGTAAGAAAGTTGCTTTCAGATTAACTGAAATTGGTTTTTAGACTATATATGGCTTCCATATGCAAGAAAATAACCAGAGATCTCTCTTCTATGTTAACCTTCTGTGTTTATTGCACCTTGGTGATATGTGAGCACAATAATAAGTTACTGTAGAGTAAGCTGGTATGTGAATTTATGGTGCACGAGCTGAGCGTTCCTATTAGGAATGTAATAGCAGATACTGAAATTACCATTGCTAAATGCTGGTGTGATGAACATTGAGACTGCAGTCTATTCTACCGTGCTTTGTTCACGTCTCCTTGCTGAAAACAAGCCCTGTTAGTATGATTTGCAAGTGGACTAAGTTGAAAGCCTGGTGAGGGGTACTCTGTCAGCACATTTACAGGGACTTGCCAACAATGTGATATTGGTCTGTGTATATGTGTTTAATGCACTAAATTCAAATGCTGTTTTTCATGCACAAAGTGATTACGATCCTCTAAAGATAAATAAGAGGCTTCATACAGGTATTTAGCCTGCCTTGTTACACTCACTGCCTTTAGCACCTTTAGGTGATGTTCTCACTTTCTTGCAGTTCCCTGCATCTATTACTAGAGAGTAAGTAGAGGCACAACCAAGGTGGCTGAATGGGAGAAATGTATATGATCTGCTTCCCAGTTGTTTGTGCTGTAGACTAGCCTTGAAATAAACCAAAGCAAATGCTTTCGTGGATGTGCATATTTCACTTTCTTCAGGTAGTCTTTCATTTTCAACAGCAAATGCTTAAATTAAACCAAACCAAGCACTTTCAATTTTAAAATACTATTTAGAGAAGGCTTCTATGGATTTAATTTAATTGGATTAGATTTACACTTCTGTTAAAATGGTGCCATTTTCACATGTAGGAGAAGCAATAAAAACAATTTTAAATTACTGTCATTAAATCAGTGCAAACATTGGGTGAATATTCCTAAATTTTTATGCCTGCGTGTGCAGCTGGTTTTAGTCTAATGCTCTTGGGCTGAGCTAGGTAATTAACTGAACTGCTTCATTTAAACTCTTGCAGGTAATAGACAAGCCATGAGTAATACACCCTATCTATTTTCATTTGCGATATGACATTGTTTCAAATACATAGCACCATCTGTCTATATTTATTTGTCAGTATGTAAAGGAAAATTGAAAATAAATTTGATCTAAATGTTTGTAAAGCACTTTGTTAAAGATGTTAAGAGCATCGCTGCATCTAGCAGACTCCAAGACCTGGGGATTCCTCCTTCCCAGCTATTGAAGCCCAGCCAAGTACAGGTCTCTCCATCCCAGTACAGTGTATGTGGCTGTTCCTGTTCCCATTTGCAGGTTTGGCCAGTAGTGAGGCTGAGGACATATCCTAGAGAGGTGTGCATGTACTCGAAGAGGACGCTAATGTGGCTACCCACACAGGCACTGCCACTGACGGCACTGCCCTTGTAGCACCCACACATAGTGTTGCCACAACTCAAATAAAACATAAAACAGGTAGCCAGGTCTTGCTCTTCCTCTTCCTGTTCGCTGTCAAATAGATGCATGTACTTGCACACTCTTCACAAGCACCCTCACACTCACAGATCCTTCAAATGTTAGCAAAGGCTCTCAGTCTACCTAATACCTGTGCTTGAAACCTGGACCCCTTATGTAGCCATTGGCTCAGAGCTAGGTCTTTTCAGATGCAAGTCTCCTACACACCAGCTCCTCCAGCTTGAAATTTGCTGATGGATTCCACATATGCACATGCACTTGGGATTAAATTCACTGGGAAGAACAAACATATGCGGGTGTTTCCAGTTGAAGACACACAGAACTAGGGCCCTGTGATGCACTGTCTTTTCTCCAGCCACTGCCACCTGGACCTGCCAGCCCCTGTGACCTGCAGCCCCTTTCTCTAGTTGCTGGCACGCTGACCTTGCAACATGCATCCCAGTACCTCCAGTCACTGGCGCCCAGACCTCTCTTGCACGCTAGTCTCTCCAGGTGCTGCCACCTAGACCTACAGGCTCTGTGACCCATGGCCTCTTCTCCAGCTGCTGATGTTTATACCTTTTATGGATTACATGCAAAAACTATAAGGTTTAATAATAAGATAAGGCAGTTGGTGCTGGTAGGGTGCAGGGCTCAGGCAGACAAGTGTGTTGATTGGCAGCCTGTTTACGTGCAACCAGGTCCTTTTAACTTGCCTCCTCTCACATTTTTCCCTTGCTTGTTCCTTCCCAAGCCATCCTGATCCTTCCTTTTACCTCCCTGTGTCCCTAAGTAGCCCACAGTAAGCTTTATCTAAAGCCACAGGACCTTTCTGCTGTCCCATATATACATTTTGCACAGTCCTACAAGTCCCCTCAAATACCTCATAATGCTGGTGACAATCTTGTTTCCCCCCTTCTTATCAGTGATAAAGCTCAGGTTGGCTCGCTGGGGCTGTGGCTGAGTAATTCCTTTAACGGCCTATCAGTCAGTAGCTGAAGAGTTTTGGTCTGTGTTATTGTCTGTTACCACCCGCTCCTTAATGTCTGTGTATTTAATTTACCAGTTGCCTTGTCATTTGTTATTTCTTTTATACTGAATGGTCCTTACCCACATAACTAGATGAAGAAGGTGCTCTCACACTCAGTGTATCCCCATGCATCAGAATGCTAATACTGAGAATAATCAGCGTATCAGCTGAAGGATACTGTCCTGGGAGTGTGAGCTCTATCTAATATATAGGAAAAGTGTCTCTCTTGAATGCAAACTTTTAAAGGAGCTGCAGAAATTGATAAATAAATCACTATTTGAATGCTTGTTATCAGGACTTTCACTGTTAAAATTAAGGAAGAAACCAATTCTCTTAGTCTTTATATCCACCTCTAAGATTAAAACCCCTGCAGACTGCAAAGGGAGGTGAATAATACTGAAGAATGAAACAGTGTTTTGAAAGATCGCAAATAAATATTTCCGATTAAAATATATAATCGTAGCATAAATTTGACAGGTTGATAGTCTAGTTATGGGTAGTGAGAAAGATGCTAGTGTTGGAAAATTCCTGTTTTTGCCAGCTGAAGCTGCTAGCGTTCTCCTTTAAATATGAAAGTACTTTGCATTTTCTTGCCCCCACCCTTACGTTGTATGTTTATTTACTAGGTGCCTTGTTTAGCAGAAGTAGTCTCTTAAATTTAAGGTTGGACTAGATGATCCCTGAGGTCCCTTACAACCTGTGATTCTGTAAATTACGTCTGTTAATACCCCCACATGCTATAGGCAACACTAAGAAACCGGCAATGTCAGGAGTTGTGAGAAATCAAATTGTGAAATATAATGTGAAGTCCTGGCAAAACATCCGTTACCTAAAAGGCAGTGGAGGGAATTGTGTTAGGTAGACCTGTATTTTCCAAAAAGTATTTTACAAAACTTTTCAGATAACTACCTTAAATTTGGGCTTGTGGGTAATAGTTTCTAATAATTTAATTCTTCAGGGATTTTCTTCTCCTTTGGGTTAAGGAAAAGATTTTCTCTCAAATAGAAATGTTGCAGGATTAAAATAATTAATTTTACTTGTTGTAAAAATAGTTGTAGTAGTTGTTGCCAACCTGGCTTAATCTTTGCACGTTTATTCAATTTAGCAAGTAGATTTCTTTTTTGATTTGTGGTTGGAATGACAGTTATGGAACTGGAGATACATGATCTGTGTGATGATTAGTTTGGGGATTGATGCAGGCATTTATTGTGGTGGGGTTTTTTTATTTCGAATCTGCTTTCAGTTGAGTATGTTACGAACGAATGAAAATACGTGATTTCTAGACTTCCAGCAGTAGGCATCCATGTATCAGTTGCAGATGAGGAGGTGGGGGTGGTTCTTTGCTCTTTCATTTTCTTTGCTGTCTTGGCAGATGTCCTTAATTTTTCTCTCCAAAATATTCTGTCTTGTTCTGTATTTAGGAACATGCATGTGTTTTGAATATAAAATAATCTATGTAATCTCGGATGGGGAATTCCCCTTGCCCTTCTGCTTTACAACCACGTACAAATGTAATTAACTCTGTTCCAAGAAAAGCCTGCATTCAAATTTCATTATTCATTAGGATCCAAGAGCAAGTTAATCTTTAAAACTTTGTTTTAATGAAATACAGCAGAGCTGTGCGTTACAGGGAATATGCTTTTGTAAGTCTGCAAGGTTAAGACGTTTTGCTGGTCTGTTGAGCAAGATGCTGAAAAAGCTAAACAAATAAAAGCTTTGTTTAGTGTGTTAAAGATTCTAGTGCTATTGGAAGGTTAAATATGTATATGAATAATGCATTTGAAAGGGAGTGTCTATAAATAATTCCTAAAGATAGGATTTGGATATGGTGTAACTGGGTTTTGAAAGTGCTTGCATACATTGCTGTGGAAAGAGATTAATATTTTATTTTGCTCTACCACCAAATTGTACTTTTAGAGCATGCATCAGTATCTAGAATTTGAAATCTGTCCTGCAACAGCTTTAACATTTATTTTCCTGACTGTAAATTCAGTAAATTAATCTCTATTAACAGAGTCCAGCATGTCTTGAGGTACTGCCTGATATTCTTGAGAATTTAAATTGTTGGCTTTGAAGACAGAGAACTTAAACTGATTAGAAACTAAAAGGGTATCCTTTGACACATGATCTGTGAGGTTTTTAAAGTTTGAGCACCTGTGGAATCTCATTATTTCTTTAACAGTTGCTTTTTGTACTACGGTCTCTATATATCTAAACGGTATTTTTGAACTGTTCTTGACTTATCAATTTACTATCAAAGTCCGACTGCAAACTTGTTACAGCCTTATTAGTTATTTGGTTTTAGTTTATTCCTTCTATATCACTTATCTGTTGGCTTTGCACTAAGCTGTCTATATCGATGTTCTTTAGACCACTAGTAGATTTCTGATGACCTATAATAGTCCATTTCTTTCATTCTGTCTTCAGTATGTAAGACTTCATATTCTAATTTATGTGTGGAAATGTACCTTCTGGTGGTCACGTGATAAACACTTCCAGTTTTGAGGGAAGAGGGTCTATAGTTTTGTTCAGTGGACATTGAATGTATTTTCCTGGGAGGTTCATTCAATCATGAAGTTCCACTGGGAGCTGGACTGTCCTGTAGCAGGAAGGTGAAATTGGATCTCATTGGATCTCTCTCATTTTGGAGACCTATGTGAAGACATAGCAAGTCTTTGACTGCAGATCACACTGGAGCACTTTTTGGCCTATGTGGTCAAAAATAACAGAGGGATAGTGATGAATGCAGCCCAAATGTAGGGTGTGGTAGCTCAGTCTCAGCTATAAAGCACGGGCTGAGTAAGTCTTACAATCAGCACAATTTCCTAGCAGCTACAAGAGTGACCAAAGCTTCAGCTAGCTTTATGTGCAATTTCAGGCATCTGTCATAAGAAGAAAAATACGAGCCACATAAACATAAGTCTAGGAGAAAGAAACATGCAGAGTAGCCTGGATTTGTATTGCATGTGGTGTATCCATAAGTACATCAAAAACAGGGGGTGTCTTTTGTTGCTCTTTGAGTCTCTTTTTGACTGTCAGCATTCATGTTATATATGTGTGTGTGTGTATATATATGTATGTGAACTACAGTATTCTTGACAGAGCCTCAAGGGAGAGGATGAAATTGTTGACAGTGGTTTTGCTACCTAATTTTGCATAGATGAATGTTGGCTAGATTTAATCTAATAAAGGTTTTCTCTCTCCCATTTTTCTTTTTTTTTTTTAATCTGTAGAGGAGAGACCTGAGGTCTTATAGGAAGACGGAGGTGAATAAACTAAAGGTTTTAATGGCATTAAGAGCTTGTCAATCTCCCTGTGTAGAAGCATTTACTCAAAAGGGACTCTCTGACTTGCGGGCACATACCTACAGCAGAACTGGTTGTGGCAGAAGGTGTTACCACCGCTTAGCTGTTGTTTTCACAGCTACCTTGTCAGGTTAAAAAAAAATATCAGAGGTAAATATGTACCTGCCTTCCCATCAATCCACTGCAAATTCCAGCAGCTTAGTTAAAGCTGCCAGCACAGGTGGGATTTACAGTGACTCCAAACTTGGCAGAGAGGCAGGTGTGCTTCATTCAGGTGACCCCATGAGTGTAATAATCTGGAAAAGAAAACGTCAGGTGATAAAAGGCAACTTTACTTTTCAGTAAAAGCTCCAAGGTAAAGGTCTGATGTGTTTTTAATTTTCACACTTGGACTTGATGTATTTAGTTGATTGGTCTTTAATTCGTGTCTTCTGAGAGGTGACCTAAATCTTTACAGAATTATAAATAACAGATGTAATGTTTTGAAGTTCCAGGGAAGTTTGAATACAGAAAGGAAAATACTCGGGCCAGCTGTGAATTCCTGAGTGTGAAAGGAGAGCCTGTTGTAAGATATCACGTTAGGATACTCCTTTGACGTTACAGAATCATGAACTACATTCAGTTTGAAGATGTGTTTTGGTTCTAGCAACATGAATTACCTAAATATATGTATTAATTGGACTAGTTGTCCTTGCTGGTCTGTTTCAAATTATTTCTGTTGTCTTTGCACACACTTGAATTGTGCAAGTTTGAGAATTTTAATCTTTAGTTTGATAATCACTACAGTTCTAATGTTGAAGAAACTTAGCTAACATTGTATTAGGCCAAGATGTTCTTCATATATGTTAAAACTAAAGGACATTAAACTATCTTTAATTAGAAGAACAGACATGCAGTATCCTTGGAGAAGGAGTGAGAAACCGATAAAAGGAAAAGCTCCCGCCTCAGATGAAGTCAGTATCTTTAGCCAAGGTCATCCTGGGACAATTAGACCTTACGGAGAAAAACTAATCAGGATGCTTTTATGTATGTTGCCAACTTCATAA
Source organism: Phalacrocorax aristotelis (assembly GCF_949628215.1). NCBI lineage: Eukaryota > Metazoa > Chordata > Aves > Suliformes > Phalacrocoracidae > Phalacrocorax > Phalacrocorax aristotelis. The sequence goes on along the minus strand of NC_134276.1, from coordinate 131,952,615 downwards.
GGACTAAGTGTCCTTTGGGTAAACTATCCTCATTATAATACTAAAAATGATGTCAATATGCCAGAAAACCCCCCACTTAAATAAGCGCCTTACTCACTGAGCACGTGTAGTAAATTTAAAAGGAGCTGTACCTTTAAGATGAAGTAAGAAAGACACTAACCTATGACTAGCTGGGGGGCATGATGAATATTATGTGTTGCTAGCGCATTTAACTGTACCTACTGCGATTTTGACCACCAAGCACCCAGGCTTGTGCAACCCTGAAATAAATAAGCATTGTCTCTCCTGAGTGTGTGATTATGGGCTCCTTGCACACTGGGCAACAAATCTGCTTTTCAGACAACACTAGGAAGTCATTTTGCTAAACTTTACTATACAAGAAACTCTTAGCACTTACCATTAAGATTGCTTAATACTTTCCATTAAGTGACTGTGTTTTCAGTTTCTTGTAGCTGCTGAACTTCAACTCTTCCAACTGGAATACTCTGTCTGCCTCAAGCTGTTTTGTTGATTTGGGTTTTGTTTTTTTTTAAACAGCTTTGACAAAATGCTTCAGCCATTTCTAATTGAAGTTAGAGGTGGAATGTGATTCTACCTAGATTAAATTCTGGGTCTTTTTCTAAATGTACAGTTAAGAAACTCAAGAACCATCTTGTTTTGGATATGAAATACTGTGGGAATTACTTGTTTCAGGACTGCTTGAGTTGAAAACTATATTTTTCCAAGCCTCTGAAAAATATTCACATCTACTTTGTCCATATGGAGTACTTAAGAGTTCAGCTGCTACATTCCCTAGAGTTGTGTGTGCTGAGCAGGTGTGATCACACATCCCCAGTTTGGGAGGAGCTAAGCTAGGTTTTTCATGTTGCTTGAATCTGTTGTGGCACCAGACAGTAGAACAGGAAGCAATGTCTGTTCAGCTATCTCCTACCTTATAAATGCTTGGCTTTGCTACCTTAAATGTTCTTTTATTGTAGTTCTGTTATGTGGCAACCTGCATGTTTTCAGAAAAATTCTCATGCTGGTAACGTGTTCCTTAGTGATAAATGATTCATAGCTGAGTAAAAATTGCACCTCCACCTCCTTTTATCAGGGCTGCTTCTGCTGCAGTTAATTTACAAGTGTTTGCACTTTTAAGCCATCCACTATGGCTTATGGCATCCTTAGGTTGAATTTCCACTATGAATTGCAGCAGCTGCAATTTCTAGGGCCTCAGCTTTCTGGATTAAAGGATTAGAAAGGGAACTTGCACCTATTTAGAGCAGCTGAGGGCCACTAAGCCCAACTACATGAAGTAAAGATTGAACTGAAATTTCATCAGAGCTGCTCTGAAGACAAACAGAAAAGAAATTCTTTAAAAGTTTCCTACACAGAGAAAGACAACTCCTGCAGTGTAAGGCTAGTTGGTACCCAGAATGACTAATGGTGATGGGATGTGTAGATTTCTCAATGAAAGTTAGCATTAGCTTAATCACTTCACTGCTTCCCAATCACTTATCTTTTCCACTCTTGAACTCCTTTGGTGACATATTACAATAGCACTTTATCAAAGATACGGTGTTTGTGATCCTTACGGAAAATCAGCCTCCGCTTCTACTACTTTGTTCTTTTGTTGCAAAGTAGTATAGCACTGTAGGCAGGTTTAAGTTTAGTTTTCCTTTTCTTTAGAGTCATAAGTAACAACTCCAGTTCTAAGACTTGAGTTTCTGTTTCATATTGCAAGATTTCTAATTCTTTGCTTGGTTGTTCTTTAGCTGTTTGTTCTTTAAATCAGTGTTATAGTTGCAAATTTGTGAATTAAAAATACTGTCAGCATAGTTGATTCTCGTCTCCTGCGTGTGCTTATATACTGGTAGAATGCTATCTCACCACACCACTTTTCAGCATGGCAGGCTGTGCATGCTAAACATACTTCTGCTCAGCATTTTATTTCATCTTTTTCATTCTGTGTGCGGTAGGTGATGTGTAAGCTTTATAGACGCAAAGCAAGGATGGGAGGATGTGCCCTGGGGTCAGGAAGGGGCAGTGGCTGACTACCCATCTGCTCATGGGTAACACCAAGGCTCACCCTCAGGTGTTGTGACTGCAGCATCAGTTCTGGCATGATGTGCTGCTTTTAAAACAATGCCTGGCTTCTTTCTTTATTCCTGCTCCTTGCCAAGAAATGACAATTGAACAATTAAGGCACAAAGCAGATAAGGTTTAGCAAATCATGAACTGTTCTTAATTTGCCTCATCAAGTTGCTGTTAACTACTTAAATCCATCTGCTTAAAAATAATTTACACATCTTAAGTTTGCTCTGGAGAGCAGGTAGACCTTCATTAGAGCAGGTTTTGTTATTAATGTTATCTTTAGGGGGCTTTCAGCTGTTGTGGAAAATACTTTATTTCTCACTGAACCAAACTTTCCCTGTAAACAAAAGGAAGTAGCACATGTTTGCAACTTGCAGTCTGCTGCCATAAACATATTCTTGGGAACCACTGCCGTTCATTTAGAAACTGGCTTGCTGTGGAGGAGGTTATTTACAGCGTTAGGTAGGTCTGGCTACAAGAAAGGAGAATGAGCTATGTGAATGCCTAGTATCCCTATTATCTACTACTATCCCAAAAAATTAGTCCTGGAGAGGAAGAACAACCAGATCTGTCACGCAGTGCCTCAGCTGTATTTGAGGAGGGGGAACCCTGCTGGCCTATGCCCTGAGGAGAGAGCTGAGGAAAAACAAGTTTATTTGTCTCCCCAGATTTGTAAAGAAACAATTTCACTTACAGAGAACAAATCACCAGAGCGCCACGGTCTCTCCCTCCTATTTCAAGCTGAGTTTCATTGTCACTTCAGTTAGATAGCATGTACGCTTCTTTCTGACCTGCTGTGTGTTTCTGTGGTTTGCTGTGAAACTATTGTCCTGGTTCTTGTCAGAGGGGACTCTTTCAGCAGTGAGCTAATGGGTTGCTGATACGACTAAGATCATTTGGAGTACAACTAGCTTTAGAAATATTAGTTAATGACGGTGTAAGAATTTAAAAAAGGTCTTCTACTCAGTCTGTGGGAAAGAGGTGGATATGATTTTTTGGAATATTAGCTGAGACACAATATTTGACTAAATATAGATCTTTATCAACAAATTAAAAACTCAGTAAAATATTGTTAGGAAATCAATTGGATTTTTTTCAATTGCATGCCATTTATTAAGAAGAAAAATTCTAATATCTAACAGGATGTTAATACTTTGAAGTATCTGAGTGAAAATGTTGCTATGAACTGTAAACATTGTCTTTCTAGTAAGACTTTATTTGGCCCTTTCTGGCAAGGAGGAAGCCTACAAACAGGCTGACTGCACAGGTTTGCACACAACATGCTTTCAGGTGTGTGACAAACCAGAAAAAATACAGGGCTTTTTATAATTGCTTTTGGCTGCAATAGTTGAAGGTATTCTTTGCAACTGCAACTACTCTGCCTTTTACTTTAAAATAAGACTTCCCAAGGAGTCCTTGACTGGAATGCTTTTATATTTGCCCAGTCATCTGGGCCTACATTTTTAAAAATGGGGAATGAAGAAAATATCTTAATGTGTCTTGTTCGGAAGGAATGGCTGTTCTAAAAATGTATACATATCATTGAACAGAATATGTGGCTTCTGCCGTATTTAATATGCCCTCATACTTCTGTTCTTTTTGCTATATTTGTCTTTATCTGGAAAGAATTTTAGTTCAGGATTTCACTGTGAAACACTTCTTCACAGTGAAACTTCTAAATGACAGAGTTACTTAAATAATCCTTGATCAAGTATGTGAAAATTAAATACATTTTTAAATTTGAAAAATACTCAAAAACATTTTAAACACAATACTTATCTTCACAGCTGTCTACTGAGTAGTACCCAGTGCCAAGACGCTGTTGTAAACTCAGTTATTCAAATCACGAGTTGTTCCTTTTTAGTACTCTGGATTGACATGCAAGGTTAGGGCTGATTGAAAAACTTCAAAATATTTTACGTGCAAAACATCTTTATGAGCAAAACAATTTGAGTTGAGCTGAATTAAATCTCTGAATCCATCTGAGCTGTAGCTTAAATAGCAGCAGAGAGTGCTACTCATCGTGGACCTTCCGATGATAAGCTTGGGTAGGGAGCTTTTTTTAAAGGAGAGACTTACATGTGATGACCCAAATCTAAAGTTTTCACCACCTATATATTTGCTAAGGAATCTTAAAAATATTTCTTGAGCATTTCTACTCTAGGTACAAGCAAGTTGTCAAGGCATTGTAATCGGTCACAAAAAGTGTTTTAATTTTCAGTCATTTCTAGTTACGGTCCTTATACAAAATGCAGCAAATTCTGCTTTAGTGACGCCTTCTGGCACTAGCAGAAGACCTGAAGATGATCTTACCAGGGTGCAGTTAATGCAGCTGTAGAAGTTGGAAAACTTGCTGTGCTTAAACCTCAGTTCAGCTACTGCAGTGGCCTCCTTTAAACTTCCACCCTCTTTCTGCTATTTTTTGCAGACGGGGAGGGGTCAGGGAAATAGAGACAGATGTATCTCAACGCATTCAAGCTCCCTTGAAATACTGCTTCCCTTCTGTGTGAAAGATATGTCTATGATGTCTTATCATGTGTGACCACCAGAAATACTTCATCTGTCCCTTTCCTGCTGCTCAATGTCTGGCTGCTGTCCTCCTGACAGGTCTACCCTCTGGTCTAACTGAAAGGCATCAGCTGGGGAGTGGAGGAGCCTGCTGTTCAATGAGAGAAGAGCCTTGAAACCTCCTAGTAGTTAGGCTTTAGGGTGAGGGATGCGAAACAGGAATAAAGACGACACTGCTGCTGGGAGCTCCAAGGCCCTCAGAAGTCCTTAGGCTTACCATGTTTGCTTCTCTCTTGCTGAGTGGGACGAGGATCTGTATCTGAGAGGCTTTTGCAGCTCTGTTCTCTGAACGCATGAAGAAGGTGCAAAAAAGGCTCTCAGGGGATGACTCTGAGTCCTGTGTGTCCCAATGCTACTGGTTCCTGCCTTCCCTCTGCTTTCATCTAGGATGAGACGGAATGTGGAGGAGGAGAAGAGCTGTTGACAGGAGAGAAAGACACTTCTCAAATGACTGCCTGAAGAAGTAGATGTGAAGTGGGGTGTGTTTCTGATAACTGACTTTGGAAACTCACCTGGAATGTAGATTCCTCTGTTTAGAAAATAAACCTTTGCTACTCATCTTCCTGCTTTTTCCTGCCCCTAACCCACCTGGAGCTGCTACAAGATGAACTCTGCTGAGGGTTCAGCAACCCTGTCCTAGTTGGGGACTGAGTGCATCTGTGAAAGAAATCTGGCAGAGGAGCAGCGCTGACTCAACTGGGGAGTCAGAGCTCAACTGGGGAGGAGGTAGCAGCTTAACAAAGTAGTTTTAAACCGTATCTCTTGCGAAGACAGTCCCTGAGTTGTGCTGACATGAGTCGTAACTTTGAAGTCCTGGGATGGTTTGCTTATTTTTTGTGAAAACCGCAGACCATTAGTTCTTATGTCTGCTTGAGAACGTAATTGTACATTGAAGGAGTAATTTCTAGCCCTTGCATTTGTGGAAGACAGTGACTCGTGACCTGAATGCCCTCCTACTGCTCAGAGCTAGAAGGCTTATGAAAACTCATTGTTTGTAGTTATATCACTGAGTAGCTGGGTGTGAAAAGGCTGTCTAGGAGATACTGAGATACAAGAGATGGGCATGAAGTAATTTGCTCCAAATTCTCAACATGAAACCAAATGGGAAAGCCACAGTCTCTTTACTTGCTCCTTCCTTTGTTTAGAAATTCTTTGGTAAGTAGCAGAGGGGTCAAGAGGCAGCTAGAAAAGTTAGGATAGAAGCATCTGCCAGCTCTAACCTCCTACTCGCATCTTTAGAGACAAGCAGACATGCTGGGACAGGACAGTGCTTGGAGGAAGAAGCAACAGAAGGAGACCTCCAACCTCTCTTTTATACCTTTATTCCAGACAGACTGGATAATACCACTTTTTTGAGGTACTTTGGAAAAGGAAGTACCATATATTTTCTTTTTTCCACCCAGTAAAAGGGAACTTACATGACTATAACAGCCATGCTTAGGGCAGTGAATTTCTGGCATTGTGACAAGTTGGTTTTAAACATTTCCTTCAGCAGGCTAAGACTGTTCTGGTGCCAGCGTTTTGGGGGCTGTAACGCTGGGAAAGAAAAGGTTATGTGCTGTTCTGGTTGGAGTCACTTATTAAATCTCATAGAGTGTACTGCTTTTTGAATGAAGGGTCTTCTGAGGGAGTGCTTACCATGCATGGTTGGAGCAGGAGCTCTGAGACTGAGTCAGACCATCAGTAGGCTTTTACGTGGGGATGTATGATAGTTCACCCAAAGAGAAATGTAGATAGGTTCTTATGTGGTCTGTCAGCACAGAAAGCACTGACTTCGCATCTGAAATGCAACTTCTGCAAGAAAAAATGTTACAAAAGAGAAATCTGCGTGTTGGGGGGTCCAGTTTATGTGGTGGTGGATTCTAATAGTCAGGCAGCCTTACCCTATAGCACGTGACATGGCTCTGCATGGCTGCTCAGGTACCATGGAACAGAGCAGGGCTTTATTTGTACACTGCAGAGGCAATTTGCCTCCCTTTTGACTGGAATAGTTTAAATAAGAACATTTACTTTGAGAAATTCATTGATCTGTTAAGTAACTACCTTGTTGAAAATTAAAATCTCCTGGAAATTTTGGATTCTCTGTAGTTCATGGCAGTTCATAGCCAGCCATGTGACCTGGTTGCATCCTGGATACAGAGATCTCATGTTTTTTTATATATACTTCTTTACATATATTTTAAAAAAAACAAAAAACAAACAAACAAAAAAACACTCCCAAGACCTAGCAGCAAAACAGTTAGGTTCTGTGGAATGAAGTTAAAAACAGAGGTTAAATTACATTTTTGATATGAGGGATAGCCTGTGCAAAAGGACAAGCAGCAAAAACATACAGTTCCATGTTTATGAAGTAAGTTTGGAGGGGATAGGGAATACAGTGCAGCCTTGTCCTGCTAAAGGCTTAAAATATTGATAATTCTACAACAGTAGACCTTAAAAACCTAGGTTTGTATTTTGTATAAATTTAAGGTGCTATTATATAACAACTTCAATTTTTTTTTTTCCTCTTTCCCTCCTACAGATCACACATCCGTGGGCGGGCTGGGAGACAGTTTTTATGAATATTTATTGAAAGCCTGGCTTATGTCAGACAAGATGGACACGGAGGCAAGGAAAATGTACGACGATGCAATTGAGGTGATTATAATTCATCGCGTTTTCCCATACAGTGAAACTTAAAAACCATCTTTAATACTTATTAAAAAAAACAAACCACAAGACTGGTTTTGATTATGTAAGTTTTAAGAAATCAAGTGATGAATAATACTAGCTTTCACTCTGAGTACTTTAAAAAGTATTATTGTGGAACACATCTGATGCAGATTATTGTGCTAAAAATAATCAGCTTGTCCAAAATGGTATCATGTAAAAGCCCAAGCTGTAAGAAAGAGATCTAACAACCCTAAGATGTGTGCAGAGCGACCAAGTGTTCCGAATCATTCTAGGAGACCAAGTCCTGAATTGTTTTAGTCTTTGAATTATTTTCTAAAACATTTGGATGTTACATTCCATATTTATCTTGTAAAATGTAGTTCATACCTATTCCTTGCTCTGTGGTTCTTTTATGATATGGTCTTGCTCCCTCTCACAGATCAAGTAGTGCTTGCCCAAGCAGGGCATTATGACAGGATGGTTCAGTGGGATTTGAGATGGGGGCCTTTTTGTGGTGGCTCTGAGCTTTATGCTGCCCAGCTCGTATTTTCTTAGTTTCCCCATACACAGGCATCTTCGTTCATCAGGCTCACTTGTGCCCATATATGCCAGTATGACTATGCTACTCTTAAGACACATAGAGAATAACTAAGCTAGTTTTATTCGAGTTAGCTGTGGTACCAACAGCAGCAGTGACTGTGTAGTCTTGTCCAAGTGCAGATACGTGCTTGGTGCCTAATTTGTTCCATGCTCTGTGCATGCTGTGTTTCTTTCAACACAAGCTTTTAAAGCTTAGTTTTAGTGCAGTCAGCCTCCTAAAGGAAAACACCTGGTTTTGGTATTCTCAAAATTCACATTTTAAAAGATATATAGTGAAAGTTCAAGTCCAAAATTGCTTTGAAGCTGTAACATGTCTCATTCCTGACCTGAATTTGATTAATTTGGCTTTCATCTACTTGAACTTTTTCCTTCCCTACATTGTTTTAAAGGGTTATCTGCATCATGTAGCTGGTTACTAACAAAGACACAGTAAGCGTTCTCTCCTGAAGGGGAGATGCGTTCTTTTCTTTAGTCTCACAATATAAAACAGATTTTGAATTATTTCTTAAGCTTTTTTCCTAAGTACTTTCCAGTGTCTTCAGTATGGAAACAAGAGTGTAATGGTTCTTCTAATATGTCATTGCCTGGTTTCTTCTCAGTATTCCCCTCTTTACCCAGCCAAGAGCTGTGTTTGCACTCTTAACCTTTGCCTCACACTGTCATCCACTTTCCAGTTGCTTTTACCCTGAAGTTGGTTGTAGTCTTTTTGATTTACTGCTTTCCTGCTACTGTGATTTACATTCCCAATTCCTCAGTGTGTGGCCTTATCTCTATTAATATACAATTGTTCAGTCAAAACCCATTTTGTCACCTGTTCTGAATGATTTTACAGGACTGACCTTTCCTTTATCACTGTCTATAGCTCCATCAAATTTTGTCATCTGCAAATTTTTTTAGCATTTATTTCTTGCAGATCATTGGTAGAAATGCTGCTTAGCACTGAATAAAAGTATCTTTGCAGAATCTTGAAGGGCTGAGGATTTTTCACTGGTTTTTGTTTTACTTTGAACTGTTCTAGAAAGCCAACTTTTAATCCACTTCATATGTACTGCCTTGAGTTTGTTTAGAACTAATATTTTGTACAATACCCAGGAAATTCCGGAAATTCCTAATGTTCTTAATACCAGCACGCATTTGTCAATCAAACATTTATTTTTGCAACCACATCATTCTTTTTATATGGTTGTTCTATTAACCTTTTAAAATACTGTTAAAGCATCAGCTGTTTCCCAGTCCTTTTGAACTTCCTTAGCTTTCCATGGTTTACTAATGTCAACATCAGTAGTTCAAAACATTAGTTGAGTACTTTTAATAGACTAAAATACAGTTTAGTAGGTCCTGTGGGTTTAACATCCATTGTGGTTACTGTTGAAATATTTTATCTTGATTCCTGAACTGTGAGCACTTCAAAATTAGAGGAAGTAAACCATGCTTTTCATCCTCTTCACTGTAAGCCCAGTCTCACGAACATTTTTTTATGGGCAAATCTCTGTCTCTTGATGGAGACACAGCAAAGTAAATTTGGGACCAGATGAAAACACACTGTAGATAGGAGGGAGAAAGAGCTGAGCTGCTCCAGCTTCATGTGTGATATGACCTGCGGTGCAAGCATCAGGTGGTTTCCTCTTTGGCTTTCTCTCAGCTAAACCCACCCATGTACATTTGAATCTGCATGAACCATACTGATTTATGCATTGTGAAACATCCTTTTGGTTCACGGTTGGTGTTTATCCCAGGTCCTGCTTCACATTGAAAGACATGGGCAAAGAGTCAGTAAGTAGGATTTGTTTTACTTAATTGCAATTTGAATTTTTATTTCAAATCTTAAAATATTTTTAAGATCCCATGCCCTTACCGTTCTTTTGTTGTTGCGCATAACATAGGTCTTCCTCCATAGCTGACACTTCTTACTCTTTGTTTTTCAAAACTTGGAGCAAAAGCTCTTTGTGTTGTTTATGCAAGCAGAAGGGGAAGGGTGTAAAATACATTCTTCCCACTCATAGCACAGAGTTGGAAATGTTCTCAGCACCCACCAGTCTAAAAGAAGGTCTCTGCCCAACCACACTTCACTCCCTTAGCTTGTTACAAGGGGGAGAGTGGAAGATAGACAACCATACCCTCACCCTCAGGTCTTGCAGTAGGCGGTGATATCCCATTACTTGGAGGTATTAAGAGGAAGAAAGATGACAGCATCTCTTTTTCAGATGTTATGATTTCCAATCCATGGATATGAAGCCTTACCCAGGTCACAACATACTCAGTGACAAGAGTATGAACAAGTTCTGTATCCATGACCTCTCCATGCTACATAACATTAGTGAAGTCTTCCACTGTAAAGGACACTTCATTTCTATGTCCTGGTATGTAGATTCACAGCTAAGATAAAAGCTGAAATTGTGAGAGTTGTTGAGAGTTTTTTTGTGATGATAAATATTGAGGACAGGCCTCTCAACTCTGCTTTCAACGTCATCATGTGGACCTCCCAGATAGTCTGGTTTAAAGTGTCTTTTCTCCTTCTCACATCAGCTGGAGGACAGGGAAGCTTCCTTCTGATCTGTTGCCTTGAGTAGTCTAATGTCTTCCGCTCACAAATTTGGTCCTCACTCTTTCTTACTGCACAGTGTTAGGTAGCTAAAAGGATTCAGCACTGTGTTTGAGTATTACAACAGAGCAAGTACTGCTGCAAGGCAGCTCAGAAAATGCTGGGGTTTTGTAGTCATGAAAATCACAGAAAACATGAACATCAGATAGAAACATTCTGTTTTCACATCATGGTCTATTGTTTTGGGCATTTCACAGAAAAAGGAAGCTTCTTCTAGTAGTTAATCTCTTAGTTGATGTGAACTAAGTCTTTTCTTTGGCAGCTTAAGTATACATGTCCACTCTAGTGCGTGTATACTACTCAACGGTCCAGCTGGACGTGGCTCTGTGGGCCCAGGCATCCAGCCCAGGATACAAATGTCACATCTGTCCCAACCTGCTCAAGCTTTTGTTGTCCACTAGGCAGTGCTCCCAGTGATGCCCAGCTGTTCCTTGTTAATTATTGTCCTTCTTATACAGTTAGCAAGCAGTGGGTGGTTGTATAAATGAAGTATTTTGAGAGGGTTGCATTTATTTTCTGTTTGGGGATGCTTCCTTTGTGACTCTTAAGATGTAACTTACTAATTAAGTAGCTGACAATTTGATTTTCAGATTTCAGAAACTACCCCTTATACAAGACAGTGACATTCAAGTTCAGAAGATGTGTTATCTGTTCAGAAGAAGGGAATGTTGCACCTAGATGATGTTCTGCAGTCAAACCCTGAAAGCAAGTCTAGAGTGAAGGAGTAGCTCATGGAGCAGTGTGTAAATTTTGCCTTTTCTGGCTCTCCTGGTGTCAGCCACAGCGATTTTGTCCCCCTGGAAATGCTTCTGCAACCATTTACTCTTCAACAGTTACAAAATCATAAAAAGATACAATTCAAAAGGGAATGTCATACAACATTTGGAAAAAAAAATGTTTCCTCCAGGAAACAAATAATCCAAACCCTTTTAGGCCTTCTTGCACTTCATAGTAAAAGTGGCTTTTCTTTCAAAAGGACTCCTCAACTTTTATGTACCATATGGTGAAAAAAAATCCTATAATCATCATAATGTCAGTTTTGCCACAGTCTAGGATAATTGAATCAACAGAGCTAATGCTACAGTTCTTAGTATCATCTTCAGTAGCAGAATTTTTGGCAGACCCAATCTTTCCTATAACAATACTTTCAGAACAAATGAGGCTTGTACAGGTGACCACATCAGGCTCCCAGCAGCAGAAGCCATGGTATCATGCCAGTCCTTGGTGCCAATTTGCATGATTATTAGACAACCACTCTGGCAGCTGTCAGAGACTTGTGAGTTTCTGCTCTGTCAATTATTTCTGTGTTCTTGCTGGATCCTGCCATAAGCACAAACTTCAGATCTGTCAGTGGTATTAGTGAAGAAATTAACCCAACAGGAATGCAGACCAGCACTTCTCTTTTATTACCTTCAGAATACCCAGGCTCAACAGAGGACAGTGGAGAAATTTCACCATCCAAATGATGTCTCAGTCCACAGTGCAAGTAAGGAGCAGGGCCCTACTGATGATATTGCAATCTTCTCCCAGTAATCCACTGCACTGGCTTTTAGCTAGTACATTCACCTTGGCCGTATGGGGACTACCACACCTCCACTGGCTACATGGCTGAGGAGTAGATTCACATCACTGTAACCATTCAGAAAAGCTGCTGTAAGCACTGCAGCATCTCAAGTCAAGAACATGTCCAGAAAACGATACAGAAACTCATACATATTCAGAAACATGACTATTTCAGATTACTGTTTATATTATCATCTTCCCCAGATAAGGCTCCTAATCCTAAAAATTCTGCCTTTTCTAACGGCAATTTCAATTATTTTGTTTTTAGCAAAGTTTTTTGTTGAAGAAAACTTTGGAAGTCTGTCAGATGTTATTTCAGTACCTGGATGGAGGACTTCTGTGTTATCAAATATCGCTGGATTCAATACAGCTGCTGTAACAGTCCTGTATCACTTAAGCGTCAGCTTAAAAAAAAAAAAAGTTGAAATACCTACTATAATCACAGAAGAGCTTGAAGCTTTTCATTTGTCCATTTTATTGGGAACAAAAGACAGTCTCACATCATTTTTTTAGTTACAGGGAAAAGCTATTTCACTGTCCAGTTTTAAACCTGAATTACATGTTGCAAGCAATTAATCTGTGTAGTTATTGCTTGAATCTGTATTGTAGCAAACTGCATAGTTTGCACTGCATAGAGAGCAAGGAGACAACTGTGTGCAGCAGGCACAACCTTCACATCTTTAACTGTTTTAGTTATATGCAAGATCCTCTGCCTGTGTGTTCTCAGTACATCTAGTTTTAGTGCAAAATACAGTTGTGGACATTTGGAGTGTAATTTGTTGTAGGTACCAGGAAAGTAATGGAGGACGGTAGGAATTCACTTCTGTAATAGATCTTGTGGGTGGTGAGGAGAGTAGTAAATGCTTTTTTAATGGCACTTTAATCCTTCAGCTCTAATCGGCCTTGGAGTACTCTGACGAGTCATGGGTCATGCACTTAGAAGGAAGTTGTAAACCGATCAGATGGTTATGTGTGGAAGTACAAAGATTTCTGGAAAGAAGATAGGAGTAATGTCTCCATGGCAAAGATGATAATTGTCTTTATTATTATAGGACTCAAACTGTAATGAGATTCTAGTTAAAGAAAAACTGCAATAGATTGGTAGGGATTGTGAACCTCTCTGAAAGAGGCTTAAGTAAATGTGTTGCTCCATGTAGTTTACAACCTTTGGAAAGTTAGGTCAGCTATTCTCATTCTTACTACCAGAAGAATACCATTTATAAGTCACAAGCGACAACAAATGTGCAAAGAAAAAGCAGCAGTTGCCTCACCTGTAAAAATAATAATGTTTTTTTGTGAACAGCTGCTCTAACCCACACCCATCCTTTGACCACATGCAATCAGAAAGCTGCTATGGAGGATCAGCTAGAAGGTGGCTGGAGCATTCCTGTCACTTCCTATTAAAGACTGACTGAGAGTACCAGTGCTGCCTTTACATTTGTGGCTGACCAAAAATTTCTAATGTGGATATATTTTCTGAGTATGTATAGACTGTACAGCAGAATAAATAGGTACTTCTTAGAGATAACAGGTAGACAAATATTGTTTAGCCATAAAATATGTGTTGAATTCTCATCTAAAAGTGCAGTGTTACCTATGTCATGATTTTCCTATGTTTGATCTCATTAGCATCGTTTGGCAGTTAGGATTTTTTTTGTGCGCATTGAAATTATGTTCTTATAGCTGTTTGTTCCTGTCGTGCTCAGAAGTGAATTTGAAAGATGATTCTTTTTGTTTTGAAAACAGTACTTTATTCTTTGAAGGAGAGTTGGCATGTAAAACTTGCATGTGAAATAGTGTTTGAAAGTCCTCTTAATCTTCTTGTAGGCCATAGAAAAACATCTCATCAGAAAGTCCAATGGAGGACTGACCTTCATTGGGGAGTGGAAGAACGGGCACCTTGAGAGAAAGATGGGCCATTTGACCTGCTTTGCAGGGGGAATGTTTGCCCTTGGCGCAGATGGTTCCAGAGATGATAAAGCTGGACATTATTTGCAACTTGGAGCTGAAATTGCACATACGTGTCATGAGTCATATGACAGAACAAGTAAGATATTTTGCTAATCTAGTTATTTCCGTAGTTGAAATACAGAAATTGTTGTAATTACTTTTAAGATTTGTTATGGACCTATGCCTTGTCTAACATGCACTGTTTTTATACCAGTATAATTTTTTTAACATCTGTGTATTTACTTCAGATCTACATCATGGTGAGTAAAAGTAAAACCAGACTTTGTGGTCCCTTCCTGCACATTTATCTCTGTTTTTGCATCAGTCAGCTAAGATAGCTTATATGGATGCAGAGAAGAGGAAGAAATGTGTGTGAACTCTTGTCCTCCCAGATATGTAAGGCAGTTTTAATTTCATATATACTGTTCTACAGTTATGTAGAGTGAAAAATTTGTAAATACACCTTTTACTCGTTTTAGCAGTAGTACATTCTGGGTAAGTACAATTAAACTAGAGAGGATGAAGATTAATATGCAGACTGAGATGGCCAAAGACCTGACTAGTGAGGAGGCATTATCAGACTTCGTTGTTGGGCTGGAAGTTTCTCAAGTTTAGTCTTTTGGACCAGGTTTAATTTACATCTTTAATAGTGACCTTGATGCATAAAGTTGAAGTGTGCTGATTACACTTAGAGTGGCTGTAAAGTCATAAGGCACAATTAAAACAGAAGAGTCTCAGAATACTGAACAGGAAGATCTTGAGGACTGGACTGTCAGAAATAAGAAGTTCACTGGAAAGAAGACAGAAGCTCTTTCTCTAAACTAGGAACTGAAAAATGCCAGTGCAGTCCTAGTCTGTATCAGGTGAAGAATTTTCAGCAGGGATTAGAGAATATTAACACTGCCTTAGAAGGCATGTATAATTTATCATCCAGAATACGCTGTACAAATCTGAATTTCAAGCAGAACAAATAAAGAGAAGGACCAACAGAATGATTAGAGCAACAGAGCTTTTATCTTACAGTGGGAGAATAAGAGAGGTCGGCCTGCTCAGACTACAAGAATAATGCTAAAGAAGGGAATAAATTTGTTGTCTTCTCAAGGGGTAAACACTGAAAAGAGATAGAGTTATTTTAAGATATAAACAACACAGCTGTACCCAGAAGAAGATTTGTAAGCTCACCATGAATAAATGCAGGTTGGAAATTGGAAATAGCTTTGTGTAGCCATCAGAGAAGTGAGCTTCTGAAATAACTTCCTAGAAAAAAAGTAACGGTAACTAAAACTCAAGCAGTTTTAAGATGAGAGTTCATGCATTTATTCCCAGGATTACATAGTATCATTGTATAATTGCCTGTCATTTTAAAGAATTCAATCACATGAGTGATACCTCTACCTGGGTAGCATCAGCATGAAAAAAAAAGGAGAAGGAAAAATATTAGGATGCTTAAGGAAAAAGGTAGGACATAGTAGCCTTTGTTGCATTATGAAAAACTGCATTTAAATGTTTAATACACGCTTAAAAATAAGCAGTGCTAAATTTATAGTTGTTTGTGCAGTCCTAATTTTATTCCTTTAGATGTTGATCTTGTACCCTAAATAAGTCAAAAGATAGGGGGGATAAAAGTTTTGGTTACATATTTAATGACTGTATAAGAACACACGCATGCAAGAAACAGACTGGAAGTTGTACAGACAGCTATAAATTTGCAATGCCCTAGTTTTGTTCAGTCATGCAGTCTCAAGAATGTGGATTTTGGTTGGTTGGTTTTGGGTGCAGGGGTATGTTTTTCTTTGTGTTGTGGTGGTAGTGTTTTGGGGGTTTTTTTTGCCTGGAGTGATTTTTCAGAGAAAACAAAGAACTTCTATGTGCAAAATGTCAACTTCATTATGCTTTAACAGCAGGATTTGAGACATAATTGTACACTTTAATAACAGAAATAGCTGGTTACAGAAAAACTCACTTTCAGAGGGCAGTCAGTCATCCTGGTTCAGCTGATAGGTTTACGTTTCAGTCGGCAAAGGGGAGAACCTGATCTCTTTCTCCTATAGCCGTGGGAGAACTCTTGACCCATTTGGTGTCCACAAAGGAGACTCCAAAGTGCTGAGGCTTTGTGTTGAGGATAGAGAGCTCTTCAGATAAACCAACCAGAGCTGTCCTTTCATGCGTCTTTCCAGGGTTGCTCATAATAAGCTGCAGTATATGCCTGGGTGTATAATATTTTGGTATAAAAATGCTACTTTAAGAAGTAACCTAAATTTCCATAAGGGATGAGCATGAGGAAAAAAAATGCTGTTTCAAGGTCCAGTGTCAGCAAGATCTAAACAGAATTTCACAGAATAAAGCACTTCTGGAAAAGGGCATTATATTGCCAACTCTTAACAACCCGTTGCATATACTGCAGGTATGAAACCCTGTTTAAAAAAAAAAAAGAATTTGATATTTCAGAAAGCTTCAGGCAAATTAAATTCCGATTTTGCTTCTATCTTTACAGTAATGTCATCTAAATCATGGAATACCATCTCCTAAAATTCTGGTTTGAAATCATGCTTTCCATGTCTTGCATAAATAAATACACATTGTGACATGGCAGATGATTTAGGGTCCAGGACTTCTGGGTTTTCCGATAAAGTCCATTAGAGTAACTTTGATCTGGACAGATTTTACCGGGGTGATAATAAGTAAAATACTCTTGTCTTGCAGTGACAGTCCACGTGACTATTTAGCATTGAGGTGATTATCTGCCATGACACATGTGGCTGGAGATTCTTAATGTATTAGGATTTTTTTAAGGCAATAATAGTATCCTCTCTGGTCACTTTCCCCTCTCATCAATTACTCTGTTTCTTCAAACTCGATCACCCTCTATAAGGTGGAACATTTGTGGTGACTTCAGTCGTCTTTTACAAAACAAGCCTTCACATAGTTTGTCAAGCTAATATAGCCCTTTGACTAGTTCTTGTCTGTTTGCCTCTCTTCTTTATTTACTTGTCTTTGGGACTGAAGTTATTACAATTGATGTTAAAAGTCACTTGTTGAATTATAATTGCCCAGACTCTCATTGTTTCTAAAACCATCTCTTTGGTCCCTTGGATGCATTTGCTTCTATTGATGGCTTCTAACACCCTTGAGGTCTTAGACAGTCCATTATGAACTCTTCTCTGCCTTCTGGTCTACCCCTTGATGTCAAGTGTTCCGTCACCATCCAGTTTGTGCTCTCAGTAGCAGATCTTAATGGTGTTTAGGAGCTGTTGCCCTAGCAGACAATAATACTCTCCCAGCTGACAGGTGGAGGAGCAGATTGTATTGCAGGAGTCCTACATAAGCCTAGTTGGGTTTCAGTGCTCCCAAACATATCTAACCAGTTGCCCAACTCAAATACTCCTTTTAGGTGCCCCAGACACATGATGAAAAGATGTGTGTTTTGCCACAAATTGTTTGGGGAAGATTGAGGACCACCCTGCCAGGTACAAAAGCATCCTGCTTTTTCACCTCTTCACTGGTGAAGAAATATACTGTGCTGCCCATCCTTTCCATTTTGGCAACAGCAATCACTTTGCCATGTAACCAGCAAAAGTTGCCACATGGTTGCAGATCTGCACATGTTGCAGACTGGATTATTTGTCTTAGCCTTGGCATCATTGGAATAAGAGCTTTCCACTGATACTTTGGGTGTTCCTTAGTCCCCTGGATTATGTATCAGTGATCCCTTTCAAGTTTTTTGGATGCTCACACTGCATCACTGGGGTTGTTGAAGATTTTAGGACATTTCTTAACTTGATTGGAAATGTGGCACACGTTAAAGCACACCATCACCTTTTGGACAGGTTGTTGCTGGCCTGACACTATGCCACATCTCCCAACATATAAATAAGGCCAACCTCAGATCTGTGAAGCTACCTTTGAGAGGCCAGAGCCTATTGCACCTACATGTCTTGCTGGGTCAAGCAAGGATATTCTATCTCGGCCCACACAACTCAGTTTCTTTGTCATTATAGAACATCATTATCGTTGGTAGTTGCTGCTGCTTTAGTGAGGACTAATCTATACCAAGATGAATAGTTTTTTTCATGGAGAAAGGGTGAGACCCCATTTTGGACTTACGAAGACTGCATGTGTTCATACATAAGCTCAGTTCAGAATAGTGATGGAGGAGATGATCCCAGCTCTACAGAGAGGAGAACTTCTGTCTCTTGAATTCAAGGATACCTTATTCTACATCTCAGTCAAAACAGATAACAGGAGGTATGTCTCATAGAAATAGAACCATTCCAGTTCAAAAGTCAGTTGCTTGACTTCTGTACAGATCTCAGGTTTTTCATACGGTACCTGGCCATTGTAGTAACCAAACTTGGGTAGAAGTATCTGCTTTTGTTACCCAAGTGACTGAGTATCACAGAATCACAGAATGGTAGGGGTTGGAAGGGACCTCTGGAGATCATCTTGTCCAACTCTCCTGCTTGAGCAGGCACACCTAGAGCAGGGGGCACAGGACTGCGTCCAGCTGGGTTTTGAATGTCTCCAGGGAAGGAGACTCCACAACTTCTCTGGGCAGCCTGTTCCACTGCTCTGTCACCCTGTAATTAAAAGTGGATTAATCATTCCCTTCAGGTAAGCTTGGGGCTTTTTAGCTTTGGACAGTTAAACTGAGTCAACACACTGCTGTTTTTTGGGAGCAAGTCTTCCAGACCTAACCCCTGAGAAAATTTTGCTATCCTACACACGCTGTTTTCTCATATGAGGCCCAAGTCCCGTTATTCAAATGTAAGGTTGCCATCTACATGTGATGGCCTTCTCTTATAAGACTTATTACAGGTATTGCCTTAATCCTTCTAGATGTTGCTACATCCTTTGTGTTCCCTTTACTGCCATCACTTAAGGTACCCATTTCATCTGTCATGATGCTGTCTGCTCCCCGGTGCTGATTAGTACAGAGAAGTTGGAAAGTCCTTGTGACCTTTCCTGCTGTATTTCCATGGGCATTATGTCCCAGTGACAACTGGTATCACTGCCATGTAATTAATGCGAAGTTTATGCAAGGGCACAGTCTCTCTGATAATCTGATTCACCTGTCAATGTTCTCCAGGAATATCTGAGAGGAGACCTCAGGCTTCTGAGTTGTAGGCTGGAGAAGTGACTGGAGATATCCTGGGAAGCTCAGACCCTTGCCCTGGCTCTGTGAAAATCCCTGTAGATTCTGCTTAAGCTGAGGATCAGTCTATAGCACTCCCTGTAGGATGCCTTTCTAATTCACCAGCTGGAGGAAGCTGATGGTCTTTCGAAGATGAAGGCAGGGAGTGGAAGTGTCATTCTGATCTGCCTCTGAGCAAGGGACTTCTGCTTCCAGGATCCATTGAAGTTGGCATGAGACACCCTCAAGGGTCTTCCTTTCTTTGGGAAATTGTGAATGCATGTGACACTCCTTGGAAACACCAAGGATTTGAAAAGGATTATTGACGGTCAAATATAGTATAGTTACTGTAACCAGAACAGTCTTGTGATGTATAATCTTCACATGCCTCTGCTTCCTACCTACTCTGCTTTTTTCTGTGCCATAACCTATTGATAGATTATTGCTGCAGTCACCCTAAATCTCCTGTCCTACAACTGGAGATTTCAAGATTTTTCTATAGTTCAGTGTGCTCTTGATTTGGTGAGAAGATTGAGAGAACCAAAGATAGAAGGCATGCTCTGATCTGTCTGCCCATGTACTGGCACAGTACAAGGAATTATAATGCTATCAGTGAGCACTGGTAAGGTTAAAAGAACACAGCTTCATGTGCTTATGGTGCAAGGTTTCTCAACACTTAAGCTGCACATCTTGAGGTATTCCAGTTACTGGGGATTAGTTCTTTGTTTTAGATGCGTAACATGTACCACTGAGAAACATGGCAAAGACATAAAATAACTGGTAATGCACAATCCATAAACAGTTAAAAAAAATCTCCAATGAAACTGAAAGAATAGAAGGACAACTAACAAATCAACCTGAATAATTAGCTTTCACGGGTGTTGTAGAGGTTAGATTAATAAGCAAAATTATCTATATAGATGGCAGCACGTGCTGATTTAGAGCATACAGTGTTTTTAGTAAAATACACCATTCCCTATACATACAAATTTTTCCAGCCATTAGCTGCTGGTGTGTAAGTATTGACTGACTCCAGGCAGATTATTTTAAGATGAAGTTTTTTGCACATCTTTAAAGTTTCTTGGCAAGAACTGTCCTCAGAATCTGGGTACAGCTTTAGCTGTTTTTATATGTGTGATAATTCCAGTGCAGTTCCAATGCAGAATAAGCCAGATGACTAAGATTTCAGCTGAGACGCTGTAAGGGTATGAGTAGATGCTGTCGCTGTCCCAAGATTCTCAGTAAGCAGCTAAACAGGCAATGATGAAGAAACAATAACTGCTTGTTTGTGAGAAGTATAAAATAATGATGTATGTTGATGGAATGGTTTACAGTCTCAAACAAAAGTATCCTGGAGGTCTCTTCCTCAAATTTTATGTGAGTTAGAGCCTAGAAATTATTATTGTAAGTATGAATCCTTTCTAACTTTCAGGAAATTTATTGCTAGATTGACTGTAGTCTTTAAGGAACACACAAAAAATTAAACACTGTGTTCAAAATTATTTCTAAAATCAGGTATATGAATACTTATCTAGAAGTCTGAGGATTTGCCCTTATTTCCAGCAGTGCTAAATACAGATCTTATTGAAGTCAACTTTAAATCAGGTAAAACCTCTTTTAAAATGGTACTGGTTTAGCTTTGTAATTTTGCACTATGATGTGAAATTGTCTGTCATCTGCTCTCCCTGTCTAGACTATAGCCTATCAGCCCCATTAATACTAAAATACCTGGATTAAAGCGTGCCATTATAGCATTGTAAAACAGCCGTAGATGGTTCTTTGCTTACAAGAATGCTCCCCTGAAAGGTACTATGTTCATAGTAGCTTCTTTACTTTAGTCAGCTCTTAGTAGAAGTGCTGTGATTAATTCTACATCCATGGTTTCAGATGAAAATTCAGTGATATGGTCACAATACGCAGGGGTCACCCATCCTTGAGTGGTATAATTTCTTGGAGTGCCCAATAATGTTAGAAGTAGATACGAGTAAATAATTAAAGATTTAATACACTAGCAGGCTACAAAGCAAGAGAAGGTGTCCGAGTTTCTGTAGGTGATGCATCACCAGAACTGCCTGAAATCCAGCTGCTTTGGTGGATGAGAGTAATACAACTGACATGGTTTACCTGATTTCCAAAAGGCTTTTTCAAAAGTTCTCTAAGGCCCTTTAAGGATATTAAGCAGCTACTGCATAAGCAGCAGGTACCTGCATGGAGGGAAGAAATGGTTGTAGTATAAAAAATATGGTGGAGGTAAATAGTCAGGTCTTGCAATGGACAAATGTTGGTTAACCAGTGGTACTCTGATATATTTGATATATATTTATACACACATGTATATAGATGTATGAATGTATAGTATATTTACATGTTATATTTTAATATGTGTATATAAGTTTATATAAAAATGATATACATATATTAACATATATAAATTATCAGGAAGAGGGCAGGAACAATAAGGTAACTGCTGATAATTAAAAAAAAGATATTCAGAATAGCAAGGATGAAAGAAGGCTGAAAAATTACACAAGAACGTTATAAGGTTGAGTATTTTCATAACAAATTACTAAATTAAATTGAGTGTAGTTAAATGTAAAATAAGGCACGTATGAAAAAATTATTCCTAAGCCCACATATAATTGATGAGCTCTTAACTGACCATTACAACTTAGGAAATTGGTCTTGAGATTATGAAAATGTCAGCTCAGAAGCAGTCAAGAAAAATAAAGTAAGAAAGAGCAAAATAGAAAATGTCATTATGTCACTGTATTAATCTTGTCCAACGCTTTTAGTGCTGCATTCAGGCTGGTGCTCTCATTTCACAAAGGATATAGTAGAATTGGAAGAGTCAAAGAAAAAGGCTAGAAGGAAGACTAAAGGCACGCAACAGTTTCCATTCAAGGAACAACTGAATTGAATAGTATTCGTCAGCGTGGAAAAGGGACATTGTAGGTAGGATACAACAGGTTTGCAAAATCACCAGGGGACTGGAGAGAGTGGATAGGAATCAGTTCTTGACTCTCTTCTCCAAGACAAGACCTAGAGATTATTGAAAGAGTCTAGTAGGAACCAAGCTGAAAATGGAGAAGAACAAAGAAAGTGGTTCTACACCAAAGAGGCATTAGAGATGTGGAACTCCTTAGCAGAGGTTGTTTTGGATGCTTAAGGCTTACACGGGTTTAAGGAAACACCAGATAAGCACTTGGGAAACAAACCTGTTAAGAATTACTGACCACATAAAAAACTAGGTCTAGTTTGGGAAAAGCCTTGATCTCAGAAAAATTGGAGACTGGTAGAGAAGCTGCAAAAAGGTATCTCATATACTTGGCCTGTTCTTCCTCTTCCCCATCCTTGTCTGATTTTGGCCGTTGTTGGAGACGTGATACTGGGACAGACAGAACTTCCGTCTGGTCCAGTATGGCCATTCTTACCTTCTTAATTTTGGGTAGGTAGAACTCTGTGTCCAATCTCAATCACTTTGCAGTAAAATTTGTAAATTTTTTTAACTGAAACTGGTAAAATGGCCCAATTTCAAAGAAGTATCATAAACATTTCTTGATGGAGTTTTCCTTACCACATGTGTGGCTGAAGCAGTGTGTTCTGCTTTTTTCTGTTGGCATCCAGAGGTGTACTGCCTTGAAACAAAAAGATTAAGGAACCTTTTTTTGAGATTTTCTGCTGGGACACACACTGGGAGGGGCTTGTATTTTTCATTGTAGTGTTCTAAGGTTCCCCTTTCAGACTCATGAGACCATGGTTAACTTGAGCCTCTAGCCCACAGGAAATATGTGATTCATTGCTTTGATAATTTTTAAAGCTGGAGTGCAGCTTCAAAGTTCAGCGCCTTAAAAATCCTCTGCCAAAGCAAAGGGTGGGGTGCAGCTGTAGATAAGAGCGCATTATTTATGTCAAATTTGAGGAATAATGTGTAGCTGTATAAAAAAAAAATGTAATTGCATCTTCCTATTCTAGACAGTTTTTCTACAGGTACCACCTTCTTATATGAATAGTCTTCCAGATGCTGGCACAGGGCCATTACAGCTTCCTTTAAGGGCTGAAATAGAGGATCCCTCAATTCAGAGATTTATTTTCAGGTGTGGCTAAGTTTTCATTGCCTGGTTGTAAACCGTTTACTTCAGGATCACGTTATGAAGCACATCAGTTACGGTGGCCTGACAGCACTTCCGTAAACCAGGAGAGTTTGGATAAGGATGCAGGTTATTTGAGATGGTGGTACCTGGTTTTGTTCTAAGAACTTTTCTTACCATGCTGGGTGGGATCAAAGGACATCAAAACCTCTGACCCTTTCTCTCTTTTTTTTTTTTTTCTTTCCTTTTGCTTGTAAACGACTGATGTCGGTCACTTCAATTTTATCCTATGATTGAATGTGTTAATGTGTTTATTTTCTTAGTGTTTCATTAGTTTTCAAGAGGATTACTGTACTCCTGTCAAGATAGGTAGTTTCCTCACAGGAACTGGATAAATTATTCATAAGAAAAATTATAGGCCTCAACAATAGGAAATATTTATGAGACTGCTTAAAGAAAGCTAGTTTCTGCTTTTCTCGCATGCTTAGGATATAGCAGTCTCCTAGCCACCCTTCATGCAAAGATTGGTAAGGAATAATTTTTTTCTTTGTTTCTTTTGTGGTTGGTTTTTTTTTTTCCTTTCCTCTGCAGCATTAAAGCTGGGTCCAGAAGCCTTCAAATTTGATGGTGGCATAGAGGCGGTAGCAGTACGGCAGAACGAGAAGTACTACATCCTAAGACCAGAGGTGATTGAGACCTACTGGTATATGTGGAGATTCACCCACGATCCCAAGTACAGGCAGTGGGGCTGGGAGGCAACGCAGGTAAATGTATTATTATCTGTCAGCAAATAAATTCTATGTATTTTCCTTTTGTAGCCACATTAATTTCGTGGTACTGAAACACTTCAAATAGTGATTGATTTTCACGACTTCCTGTAAACCAGGGTACGTATGGGGGTGCATGCAGTTATTCCTGTTTTGCAACTGCTGAATCAGATGCACAGATGAGAAACATGTTCAGCGTTATACAGCTGATAGGTTTTAGGCACGAAAATAGAATCCACTGGTCATGACTCCTACTTATCAGTAGTCCACAGCCCTCAAGAAAGGTAATTTATCCTGGAAATTAAAGCGTATTATAAATAACTTTGTTAAGCATGTGTTAGCACTCAGTTTAGAGTAAAAGAGAAAGCTATTCTTATGGTTCCTTCTTGGTCAGCTATTAAAACACAAGTGGTAGGACAACACTTTCTCAGATGGCTTGTAGACTAGATAGCATGTACACATGCATATGTGGTTTGGTATCATGGCTCTTTCTTTTCCTAGTTGCTTGATTGAAAGGAAGAAAAATTGCCAGTCTGTTCAGATTTACTCAGTCGTAACAAAAAATTGCATTACCAGAAGCAGACCAGAAAGGGAAGTGAAGAAGTACAGGCACATAAGGCAGAACTTAAAAATTGTTGCTAAGGTATTTTAGAGATTATTGTGGTTTTGTATAGCTGCTTTCCTGGGTTTAAATCTAGTTGTTTTATGTCTTAACCAAATTCCCAAGTGTGAAAATGCTCTGAGTCTTTCTCATTGGAAATCCTTGTAACTGGTCTACAGGAGCCCAAATTCATTGTAAGACTCTCAATGCAGATCTGTGCTCGTGGCCTTCCTTCATTCATCCTTTGTACACAGATGGATAACTCCTTTGTCTAATAGTCATAGATTATGGGCTACATGAATAATTAGGCTTCATTACAATGTAATATTCTAATTGTAAAAATTATCTGTAATCCCCGAAAAACTTCTCCTTTTAAATGCTTCCTAGGGTTGAACTTGTGAGCCTTTCCTGGTCAACTGTTTCTCACTGCTTTCATCTGCTGGTCTGTACTGGGGCCATGCAAAACTCATTTGCTGGCCAAGCAGTTTCTGGTCATCTTCAAGTTCCAAGTGACCATTGGACTACTGCAGCTCCTCCGCTTCCCTGCTACAGCTCCAGCAGTCCTCAGAAATGCAGCTCAAAGCCAGCTTTGGAGATGAGAATAAACATTAAAGATAACAAGACACTAATGAAATACTTTTAATAAAGCCAAAGGAGATGAGGGAAGGGCAAAGGAAGGGATGAACCAACAGCCTGGAGAAACTTTATTCTGCAGGTGAAAGCCAGTTTTGCTCCAGAGGCAAGAGACCCAGAAAATGTGCTTGGAGCAAGAGATCTGTTGAGAAGTGTGGATCTGTTCATCAGGTGGAAAGTAGTTAAGACAGGTTCAGAATATTTAGCTGAACTCATACCTGTCCTTCCCTTAGTGCAGCTACAATCATGTAGAAGAGTCCAAGGACTCTAAGATTGTGTCATAGTCTTGGCTAGGTTTTGCCTTGTACATTGTTTTGTTATAACCAATATTATGTTATTCTGCGTAACAGAGGTTCCGCATTTGTCACATTTGTATTCTAGAATGCATTGCTGCTCTGTCCCAAAGCATCAAAGATTGAGTTACATCGTCCCTCCTGCCCAAACTATGCATGTTTCTAAAATGACAAAGAAACAGGCTTAGTAACCTACTCCTTGCCAGTGTGTGTACTACAAATGCTTGCTGATCTCATGCCAGCTCCTGTCAGAAGCTATGGCTGGATGATCCAAGCTGAGATTGGGTCCTTTGTACTAGGTTAAAGAATTTACAAATGTAAATTTTTTCAGGCCAGGATCTGTCTGTTAAGCACACTGCATAGCCTGTCTTTGAATTGCATTTTGCTCAGTTTTCTCCACTTGCCTTCATACCTTGGTCCCCATTAATGCTTTCAAACCAAACCCTCCCTTCCTCCTCCCCTGCCTCCAATTTTCTCTGTGTGCAGGGTAGGATTTTATTTTACCCTTCTGTCAACCTGCATTGAAGTTGTGTAAATCAAGCAGCCCATGTGCTTAACTGCCTCTGTCCTTGCAGAGCACCTTTTTTTGCTTGCTTTCTCAATAAAGAGTTTCTTTATCCAACATAGCTGTAAAATATTTAATTCCTAAATGGTTTTGCATAGCCCTCCCTCCCACAATTACAGATTTTCTCTCCCCCACCATCATACTAACACTGAAGCTTGGGAAGCTTTTTGTTCCCTGGGGTTTCCTGTTCCTTGCATATAGATAATAAGTTCTTGTCTTTACTCCTCACGCCTACTCACTACTTTCCCTTCTTCCCTACCACACACAGCTCTGGTTTTGTGTATTCCTCCATTTATAGAGAATAACCTGGTATGACACACAGAGCAGTTGGCTTGCTGCTCTTCACAACACTGTCTGTATTTGCTTTCCTTTTGCCTTTCAACTGCTGAAGCATACTTTGGAATCGATATTAGACTTCTCGTGGTGAATGATAGTTTCTTCATCAGAAGTCTGGTAGTTCTTTTAAATTTTTGGAGAAATTGAGTTTTGTTTCTGAGTTCTAAATGTCCTTATTTTTATACATTGAACCTGATGTAACCTGATGTTCAATGGCTGAGTACTTGGTGATGGTCCCCGTTGTTTGCTTCTTTGAATGGATTGATACGTCCCTATCTGAATGGATTTGGGTTAGTTCACCGATACGTTAAAGGTCTGCTTCTGTCATTTTAAGAACTCTTCAGAGATGATCCAGGATACATTGCAGAAACACCTGGCTTTTAAGAATACTGTATTACTACTACTTAAGTTTCATTAGCACTCCCAGCCCAAATCTCTCTCTGCCTTTTATCAATGGGAATTTACATAAGGGCCTGGATTGTGTGTGTATGCAAATCTTTGTACTGTACTTTCTTTATCTATTTCACCACTGGCAGCTTCTTTTTGGCTTTATTATCTAGATTTTTGGACAAAACTTGGGCATTTTAGTGCAGGTGTTATGCTTTGACCAAGGCCTGTTTTGTCACATCTCTCCAAATCCGGTGTCTGTGGGGAAGTTGAATCTTATATTCCCTCAGCGATCATAAATCCCTGTGACAGAGTCTCTATCTCTTTCCTAATAAAAAAAGGCAAATTTTCCCTAACACTATACTTAGCACTAGAGACAACATCCATCTCAATTTTATCGGGCCAGCCAAATTGGATGATGATATGCTGCAGGGCTGGCTGAAGTATTACAGAAATATGCATGCAAGATATTCAGGGTTAATACAAAAAATTACTAAAATCCTTTTTAGGCTAATTATTTGAAAGCAATAAGAGCCACGACTTCACAATAAGCATATAAAGCCAATTACTAATCTTAAGCTGTGTGAATGAAGGGTTCAGCTATTTGCTGGGGACTTCTGTATCTGACTAAGTAGGATTGCACCACAGAGGCTGCAGAGTTCGTTCAGAGTTTCCTCTTACAGTGAAAATAATATACAAGACCTCAAGTTTGGGGTAACTTCAGGCAAACTGAAGATGGCAGTAAGATGGAGTGGAAAGACCTATAGCTCTCTACTTAGGGAAGCAAAGTAGACAGAAAAGAGCCAGGCACAGGTTGGAGGTAAAAAACATGGGTTCACAGTTCGTTGGTTGGAAGCTGTGAGTACCATAGAGAGGTGCTCTGGGGAGGTAAGCTGGTGAAGAAACTGGCACAGTTTTTATGAGAATGTTGTTGGCATAGTCAAGAAGAGTCACACGTGCAACCACAAAAACAGCCTCAGAGGAACTGAGGGAGCTGGGGTCTGATGTAGAGGCACCTCCAATTTTAGTTCCAAAGAACTTAGATCAACTCTGACCTCCCCATATGTCACAGGCTTGGAATGTGACTTTGCATCATTTCTGAGCCAAGACACATGTATTCGATATTCTTCTGTTCTACTCTTGATTTGAATAAAGGGAACTGGAAAATCCACTTATTTGGGTAGCTTGTTCCATTAATTAATTACTTGTGCTTTCCCATTTAAATTTGTCTAGTTTCAGCTGTCAATCACTGGATTTTCCGATGATTTTCTATACAATATTAAAATGTCTTTCATTCCCCCATGTTTTCCTTCCAAAGTGTTTTCATAGATTGTAATAAGCTTACTACTGAGTCTACTTAAGATGCGAAACAAATTGTATTGTCTCCCACTGTAAAGCATCATCTCCAAATGTCTGCACCCACATCAGTTCATCATCCTTTTTTAAAAATGAATTTTAGAACTGCATATTCCAGTTTTGGCTTTATGCACAGCCCTGTGCAAAAGTAAAATTTATATCCCTGCTACTGTTTACTATTCCTGCGTGTGCACCTGCTACAACATCATAGCAGGAGCTCATACTGGATTGTCTCATGTGGCCACTGAATTCTTCTAAGTGCCTCTACTTTCCAGGCTAATCTAGTTCTGCAGTTACACAGCCTTTATGTCTAGATTTAGGATTATGTGCCTGGTTATATGAAACTCATTTAGTTTGGGCCCCGGTTACTGCCAGGTTACACCGACTGCTATTATTTACCTATGTCATTTTTGCCAGCAGCAGTGTTGCAGTGATCGATAAAATCTCAGACTGTTCCTTGTGGATTTCTGTCAGAAGCAGCTCTATTTGTTGATAATTTTACATTGCCAGTTTGTTCTTAGAGCACTGTCAGTCAGTTTTAAATTAAGATAGTGATATTGATATGGTATAGTGCTGCTTTGTCTTATAAAGTCTCACAGTATCATGTCAATTGCCTTAGAAACTTTTAAGTTTATAACATCTCTGCAGTTACCTTTATTTGCCAATCTGTAGACCTCAAAGAATGAAATCCAGCTTGTGAGCAAGATAGTTTTCTATAAAACTATGCTGATTGGTGTCAGTTATCCTCTTCTATATTTTATGACATGTGTTTCTGTAATTTTTTGGGACTAACATCAGGTATGCCATCTTAAAATTATTCAGCCTGCCAATACCTCATAATGGTAGCATTACCCCGATTCCCTTCCAGCCATCTAGGACTTTCCTGAATTCTAGGGTGCAATATATTTAGCATCATTTTATCAAGAAAACTGGTGTTCACCTCTTGAGCGAAAGAGGATCCAGGTGGCAAATCAGATGCTTCTACACCAAGTACTTGGAGAACTGTGTGAAAGCTGAACATGGTGAATCTCAAGTGCCTTTTAAGCAGCTTGTCTACGGCACCAAACTTTTCAGACAGTGTCCTGAAGGTCTGTATACCTTTGAATCAAGGACAATTTGTTTATCCATATTTGGATGAATAGCTGTATTTCAGAGGAATTTTTCCTCTACAGTTCATTACTACTTGCAGTGTCTAGATCTCTGATCAGCTAGGATAAATCCTCAGCCTATCCTGAATTCCAGTCTAGCCAGAGTCTGTCTCCCCAGGGAGAAATTTCTGAAGATACAAGACTACTTGTCATTGTAAGGAGGGGAATCAATATAAATCACACATTTTCTTTCTTCAGGCTTCTAGGCCTGCTACCTTCACCGGTGTTGCACGTAAAACTACATGCAAAACTACTCCAAGCATGAGACCTCAGTGCTATCTATTATCTACAATCTCCAGAATGAATGAGTTGTGTCTTTTATGCTGAGTTGGGGTTTTAATTCTCGAGGAGGAAGGAGATAAAGTCCTAACAGTGATACTGTGTGTTCCTTTTTTCAGTTTTGCCACAATCACTAGCAGGTTTCTCCTGTCTGAGCTGTGGCACAGTGTTTACCAGAATCGTTGACCAGAGGAATACCTGCAAGATCAAACTCTGCAAGCTAGAAATTCTGGCAGGGTTGTAACCGTTGGAGATTTTCCCCTCTTCTTGCCACGCTCCAGAACAGAGGCAAGGTTGTGTTCTGCAGTATTATGAAAAACGGGATAGTGGTAAGATGAGGCACTTCATTTCCTGCCTAGAGAACAAAAGTGCTTTTGCTCTTGTTTATTCATGTAACGCCTGCCTAGTGGCTATAAGACTTGTGGAGAGGAACGTGTAAATAGTTCCATAAACAGTGTATGCATTCTTTCTCAAGAAGTCGGCCAAGCAATTAATTGGTTTCTCTTCCTTTTTTTTTTTCTTGGCTGGCACATGATAGTTAGCATCACTTGTGGTGTGCAAGAGTGTGCAAAGAGATTGTCATGCATGTGACACCAGATGTGTTACATACATCTTTCTCTCCAGACTGTAGAGAAAACCTGCTCAACCCAAATACCAACATGTTAATAGTCTCAGTGTAGTCCTAGCCCGCACCAATAACCAGCTCTGAAAAGAACTCATCCAGACACATTCTCCTTTTAGGCTCAAATCCCACCAAAAAAGGGAGCATTTCCATCTGAACTTGGAGACAGCTCCACTTGACATAAGGAATTACAGCGAGAATTAGATTTTCCCAAGAAAGACTGTACCTTTCTTGGCATAAGCTCAGGCTCTAGAGCCACAGCAATTCCAGTAATATCCTTTTGCCAGTCTCTCCTCTTGCTTCTTTAAAAATATTGGTCTTCAGAAATTTGAAAGAACTTTGTACAGTTTGGATTATTCTTTGGTCCATGAACAATGTCACATTTCCACAGGGTAAGAGTGTATACTAGGCAGATGTCGGCTGTAGTAACTGATGTGCTGTGACGTACTGTCCTAGGTACCTTGCTCATTTGCCTTTTCACTTTTCCTCCTGATTTCAGTGATGGCATCTGCCAGGATTCTTCATGCATGTGTCCAATGGAAAATTCTCCTTTGTTTCCTGGTATTTTCTAGTATGCAAAGGCTATAGTAAGGACCTTGAAGAGTTAATTTTGATTGAATTTGTTTTCTCTGTGTAAAAAGGGACATCATTCAAAACTTATTTGCTCCCCTGCCTTGACTCCCCGTAGCTTCTGTTGAGCATAACTAGCAGAAATCAGAATTACCGAAAATCTGGGCCTAAAGCACCGTGTGGAGAGAAACTTCATACAGACTAACGGGCTGAATCATAGATCACTGAACTACAGGTAGCTACATTCAGTAGTTGGTAATGACAGACATCCCAAGCCAAACATTTTCCTTCATCACTGTGCCTTTTCTGTCCCTGCATGAATCTATTAAAAGAGTTGGTGTCTGCTGAGGAAGCACTTCCAGAGCAGCGGGGGAAGCACAAATAACCTGTGAATCATTTCAGAGTCATTTCTTTGGGACAGTTTTAATGGCTGATATCCTTGTGTGCTGTAAGGTCGTGCATGTGAGTGGAATAATGAAAACGTAGGCAAGAGGTGCTCTGAGCTACTAATGCATTCTTTCCAGTCTCCTCCTCTTCCATTGTGCTTTTTGCAGTACTGTGTTGGAGCTAACTAGCTGGGTGATTTGTGAATCACGGATCCATTGGCCCCTTTCTGCATGGAATGTTTATGGATTTAAACTTCATGCTTTAAAGATAAAGAGCTCTTCTGCAGTCCAGCACACAAGCTGACTTGAGTTTCAGCTGTATAAAGGGGAAACAGAGAAGAGCACATGTAGGAGATGGAAATGTGGGGAGAAAGCAGCAGCTAGGAGAGTTTATAAGATGAAATCAACAGTCCCTAAAGATGAGTACAGTATTTTACTCCTACTTGCAGTAAGTCCCGATGACTAGCTGCTAGTTAAAGAGTTCCTGTAGCTCTTCAAACTCTTCCAGCTGCAAAATCCAGGGACATTTGGCATCTTCCTATGCACCTCATAGCACATATTGTGTTGATTGACTGATGGATGTTCTATTCAGTGTTACCTATGAGAAGCCATACCAGCTCAGAGAAGTCTGCTGAGTCCGTGTCCTGTCATCAATATCAGTCAACAGCAGATACCCAGGAAAGAAAGTTTTGTTCCTCAGAATACTTTCTTAGCATCTAGCAGTTTGCCAAACGTGGTGTTATTAGTGGCACTGGAGGGGTTTTACTTCTGGATGTGTCCAGTTCCTTTTTATTTTTCTTCTTTTGGTCAGCATGAACTGTTAACATCCACAGTATCCTCTGACAAGGAGATTCACAACAGAACAATGCATCATGGAAAGAGCTACCTCCTTTGTTGATCAATCCCGATCCTTTAATGTTTCCAAATTTTGCTCTACAATTAAATTCTCCTTTTCTTTTGCCTTCCCCTTTGCAGGCAATTGACAAATATTGCCGAGTCAGTGGCGGCTTTTCTGGTGTCAAGGATGTCTATTCCTCATCTCCTACATATGATGATGTACAGCAGAGCTTTTTCCTTGCTGAAACTTTGAAGTAAGTTCTCTTCACTCTTGCATTTTCCTGTAAAAGTTAGTATCTAAATTCTAGAAGAATGTGGTGGCTCAAACAACCTCTTGTCTTGTCAGAGTCATTTATGGTTTGGGCTTTCTCTTTCTCCCAGCTTTAGGGTCCCAGATCAGCTAATTTTACCAGCAGAAAATACAAGCGGAATTTTCCATACACAAAGCTTATGCTGAGAGAGCTTTAGTTTTTAAGACTTCTATTTGATTTCTGGCATCACAGCAGAGGAGAGTTTATCTCCTTTGAAGAGATTCCCTTTGCAAAAGATGTTTTTTTAGATACACTGACTTGGCATGTCCAATACAAGTATGTGCTGTGCTCTGTTATTGTAAAACCTGTTTGCCTTCTGTCTGTCACTGGAAGGGAGTAAATGCATGGAACAGAAGTCCTTCATGCCCTTGGATGACTTTTCTGTGTTTATCCCACAACATATTTTTCTAGAATGCTTTTTGGTGTAAGCAAGAATATCAGGCACATTTTATAATCTCTTACATACTTAAATATTTTAAATTCAGTCAAATCAGTCGCACACCTGTGGTCCACCCTGCAGAAGCTAATGCAATCTGTTGCATATTTGGTTCAGGGTAAAATGTTCAGTCGTTGGTCTTCCACCCTGTTTATTTTTAGTTTATAACAAAAAATGCTATATTAGAATATGCCATAACCTCTAACTTATGGAGATGATACATACAATAAGAAAAACTAGTATAAAGATAGGACTACATTATGGGGATTTTATTAAGTGACCTGTTTTTAAAACTGAGCTATCGTGTTATGGCAACTCATCTCCATCATCACGGGCACAAACCAGCTCTCAAGGGCATTCCTTTCACATGGTTGTGATCGCTCTGGGGTTTTGCCTGTGAAGCAGTATCTTCTAATGTGTGACAATTTTCTTGATACTCAAGTTACATCAGCAAATTTGGATATATAGTTCTGGCACCGAAATCTACCAAGATTTCTGTCTTGGTTACCTACCTGAATTCTTGTGAATTGTCTGCTTTTGGGAGAAAAGTGTCCAAGTTGGCTATGTCCCCTACCCCTTTTTTTTGCTCCTGCATAACAGTTTGGAGAACGTCTTACTTGGTTAAATCCATAGACAAAGGCCACTGCAGGCACTGTGAATGAGGCCAGAGCTGCTATTAGGGGATGTAGTTGTCATCTCTGCTTACACTTTCTGCCAATGTGTGATGGAAGGGATGATACATATGTAGTTGCACAAACCTGTCAGCAGCAAAGACTCATTAAGGTGCTCTTTTTGTCGTTACAACCCAGTGATATGACAAAAAAACAGTTGTAATCATTTGGCAGCCTACTATGGCATTCAGGCTTTGCAGAATAAACAGGGTGTCTGTATAGTAGCAGAGTTTACAGTATCAGCAATATCAGATTTTCAGGTTTTAGCTGTAGCTGATGTATATGAAGATTGCTTTTGTCTATTGGGAGCTCAAAATGCAGTGGGGAGAAAGCAGGCCCTGAAAGTGGCAGTACTACTGCCTGCTTCAGGCACCACAACGTGTTTCACTAGCAAAGAAGGGGTCTCTGAGTTCATCACATGTGAGGGGAGAGTCTGGCTATCCTGTCCTCCTGCTGGCTCCTTACCAAATTCCTCTGCATAGTCACGATACTTTGTTTCCCCATGTTATCATTATAAAAAACAAGTCAGCCGCTGCTACCTCCTCTGTTGTCTTCATTAATTTTATTTTACTTACTCCTTCAAGTTAATTTTCTGGAGACTAAAAGCTATACTCCCAAAGAGAGAGGCAGCAGTTTCAAACAGGTCCAGTCAGAGAAGCAATACCTCCCCAGGAGCTGATTTTATATGATTGATTTGCCTATAAAAGCCAGATCAGAGAATGAAATCTGTTCCTGCGGGACTTCTGGGGTGACATGCCTGACCTCTGAAGTATCACCAGAATCCTGTCTGCATCTTAAATAATCACAAGGAGATCTGAAAATTCACTGATGCATCACTCAGTAACTAGACATACTATAGTGCAAATGTTGCAAAAGAAGGCAGTTCTAGGAAGGAACTCAGAAATTTTTATTGGCTTTTGATTTGGATCTATTCCCACTTGTGGGACAAAATATTGTATTGGAGAGCTGGATATTACATGTTTGACATTGATGCAATTGGCACGGCCAAACCAGAAAGTGGTATCACCTTGAGATAAAATAGAGAACATAAGGTCAGGATAGCTCAAATGGCTGTGAAAATAAAGACAGAAGGGTTGGACGCAATGCCATGAGGAAAATGAAGATGTCCCTCAGAAGAGGGACGTAAAACGAGCATTATGGAATGCCTGCTATGATCTTTTCTGCTGTTGTTGACAACCTCTGCATCTTCATTCCTCTCAAATTTAAAATTGATACCTCTCCCAAACATTGTTGCTGCTCTGATACTTTGGCTCATCAAAGATACTCCGCAAATTACAAGAGTTTGGGCAGTTTGAGTGGCAAGAAGGTAGCCGTTGAGTGGGAAGGAGCAAGACATAGAAATAGGTTGCTTAAGTTATTCAAAGGAACAAGTGTGAATCGAATGAGGAAGGTGAATTTCAGTAAGAGGAAACGTTGATGCTGTGGTGAAAAAGTTTAGAAAGCTGCAGAGTGAGGGATAGCAAGGTAGGATTGAGGAGGAGAGGAAAGGCATGACGCTTTAAAGATGAATGAAAAATGTAGAGAAAGAGACTAGACATGTAGGACAAAACTAAAGCTGCATCAGGGGAGGTTTACATTGGATATTAGGAAAAATGTCTTCACTGCAAGAGTGGTCAGGCATTGGAACAGGCTGCCCAGAGAGGTGGTGGAGTCACCATCCCTGGAGGTGTTCAAAAAACGTGTAGACGTGGCGCTTCAGGGCATGGTTTAGGAGGCATGCTGGTGTTGGGTTGGTGGTTAGACTTGATGATCCTAGAGGTCTTTTCCAAACTTAATGATTCATCTCAGCAAGAAATTTTTATCTGTAAACAGTTAATTGGTGAGGAGTGGGAGAAAAAGTAGAGCTTCGCTGGCTGGGTTGTGCTGTGGATACAACTGGCAAATAAAGGCAGTGGGAGAATGATCAGGCAGCGACATAACTAGTAGACACTACCAGCCTCTGTCTGAGCGAGAGCAAAGTAACGGCAGCCTCAGCAGAGCAAAGGCAGAACAACATGTGTGCATGTTCTGGGTGTGACAGAGCCCACTAATAGGAACAACACCCCTTCCTTGTCAAGTGCTGCAAGACCTGTCATTTTCTGGATGGCAGGAAAGCAAGCTGAAGCAGGAGCTGAGAGGTCCTGTACACCCATGATATTACACTTGCACTCATACAGTCAGCTTTTCTGAAACAAGGGAAATGCCTTTTGAATTTTAGCAATTGAGTTTGGAAGCCTTGGCAAAGATCCCTACCACCAGTAGCCCCTACAAAGTGTAGCACAGCCACATTCAACGATAAAGGAACCAAGAAATACTCTTCTTCCGCATATGTCCAGAAACCTTAATTTTGTTACACGCTTCATTTGCTCTGCATTGCTTTATGATGTACAACATTTATGAATCCCCTCTGCACAATATATTGGCCCATTTCCTCCCACCAGAAGCTTAATGAGCTTCTAGCACGGTGATGACAAGTCAGATATCTGGCATGGTTTAGTGGCTTGTCTTGTACTTCCTTCAAATCTTTGATTTGGATTAAAGAGGATTAGTCATTTCCAAGTGGGTTTACTCCATTGAGAAAAATTTTTTGCCAACTTCCTCTCTGCTCCCCTGCTCCCCAAATCCTTGTGCTTGGTGTCTTGATGTTTGTTTCACATTGCAAGCCTTTGAAAGGAGTCTTGAAAAGCAGAAGTTACTTAGAAAGATTCAAATGCTATCTTTATAACAAATTTTCATTGACGGGGTTGATCATGATAAAAATCACTCTTCAGGTTGTTATAATAAGGGGGGTTGTATGGGGGCTGTACAAAGATTGAAAGTAACTGACTTGTTTATAGCTGTAGCTGCTGACTGGTGGGGCCTGAAGCTGCTATGTTGCCCCTGCGTGTTTGTTGCTCTGCTTTAATACCTACCATTTTTCCTCTCTGTCTTGATATCTAGGTATTTGTATCTGCTTTTCTCCAATGATGACCTCCTACCGTTAGACAACTGGGTTTTTAACACAGAAGCTCATCCTCTGCCTGTTTTACATTTAGCCAACACCACACTGTCAGGAAATCCTGCATATCGATAAAAACAGCTCTACGAAAAGGAAGTGAGACTGTTTTCAGATCTGTTTTGTTTACATGGACCACTTGAGACTTTAAGCAGGAGAGGAGACAGACACTTGATAAAACTAGACCTCTGAGTCAAGCAAGTACCGGCGTGAGAAATGAAGCTCTTCAACATATAGATAAGTTTAAAGTTTTGTTTTATACATGACCAAAACACATTAGTGTGGTATTTGCAGGACAGAGACTTCATGTGCTTTGAACCTTAGCAAGACATGGAATCTACTCTTTAATATAAATGCAGCAGCATAAGGAAGAAGAGGCTTTCCTATCCAGGGAGAGGAACTTCCTGCTGTTGCAAGGAACAACACACCAGTCACCTCTTCAGATCGGGTGGGTTCCAAATACCTAGATTTTATTTTTCCTGGTTTTTTGTGTTTGATGATGGCATGAACAAAGCAACAACAAAAAGCAACATCAGTGCACCAGCAGCATCAGGATTTGAATTTTTTTCTGTACCTGTCTGAATTTTCTAAGGAGCATCTGTTTGTCCAGACTGGCAGCCATTCTCAGGACCTCTAAGCTACTAAAACTAAACTCTAAACTATAAAAACTATTGTCTCCTCACTTTCCCTTTTCAAAATAATGTTGAAAGATCTGAGTTGTATGCTTACATCCAAAAAAAATTAGTAAGCACTTGGTTTGTAGTTCACTGTCAGCAACATGGGCTTAGCTCATTTGGCAAGCTACAGTCAGAGTCTGGGGCGTATTGCAGGAGCCTAAGTTTCCCCTCCTGTCACATGGAAAAAAATATTCTCTTATAAGTCCCGGTTCTTTTAGCTAAGTAAACAGAGATGACAACATGAGGAAAGCAGTCTCTCATGATTTATATAACAGGAGACAGTATATGGCACTTAAAAATGCCCCCCTTGAGCTAAGCAGCAGGATTTTGTTGCTTTATATTTTTCCACACAATCGGGATTTTTCCTAAAAGTTAAATTTCATTCTTTGGATACTATTCATGGAACCTTCTGTGCAAGGATGTGTATGACAGAAGCCCAAAACTGCCTTTGATTTAGTTTACAAAACTTTTCTTCTTGTACAGTACAAAGCCAACATGATCTTCTTTGGAAAAAACGTAACATCTCTCATATATGAGTGGAAGAAGAAACTGAAGTGTCTCATCTTCCATATTTTATGAGAAGGGCGATGCTGTTACCTGTGTGGTTTCTTTTCTGAGTACTCCTAAGCTGGGCTGGACAGTATCACTTAAATGAAGTCTGCTTCAGTCTTCACTTATTTGCTAAAAGAAGTTTCGCCTTTTCAAGTATATATCAATCTCTTCTTTTTATACTGTTATTCCAGAACCCTTACAGCTCAAATTATTGTTTTTATTCCACTTTATAGCTCTTGAATCCTTCTGCCATGGTGACTGGCCCCTTTGCTGAAAAAGAGCTGTGAGGTGCTCCTTTCCCTCCTAATTAATGCACAGGTTCCATCTTTAAAAAATCTTGATTGTGTTTTCATACTAAAGTGAACTGAAGACCTCTTCAGTACAGCATCAGATCTAAAGGGAAAGAGTGGTATTTCTCCCCCTCAAAAAATGTTTATATGTGGAGTTCTATATATAAAAGCTTTTCTCTCCATCCTATTATACTTGACTATACAGTATAGTAGAATTTCCCCCATAAAATTTTTCTTCACTAGTCTTTGACACTAAGCTAGACACAGAAATCATCACGTGATTTAAGGAAAAATGCTATCAGATGCTTTTTTCCAGGCAGTTACTTTAGTTTAGGAGGAGGAAGACATAGAGCTTGGAAAAAAACTCCAATCTCAATGTTTTTACCTTAATACCAGTTACTTAGTTGCTGTAGTTTGGAGCAGTATCTTAAAAATTATTTGAGACTGATAAAGTAGTTGATATAGTAAATAATACTGATTCAAGTAACTGTTTATTTTAAATCAGAAGTTGCTTAATAAATTACTTCTTCTTACTGGTCCCACATTGATTTATTTTTCTGATTAGTATTCACTGACTTATGAAGAGCTAGTCATTTTCCATTTTCCAAAGTTCAGATATGTTATGTTTCCAAATTGAGTTTTTGCCATCCCATGAGAACTTTTATTGGTTTAAAACTACAGTCGATTGCCTTGTTGTCCTAAATCTCTCTGTGTACAAATAAGAAAGAGGAAAAGCAGACTCTTGTGTTTAACAACCATGAGGAAAGAAAGGAAAGAAAAAGTGAAAAAAAAAAAGGAAAGGAAAAGTGAAAAATAAAAAGGCACTTTCCACCCCATACACGCATCCCCATACACCTCCTGATAAATGCAGATGTAGAATGGCCGCCAGTCTGTTCAGAGAAAGGTCAAGGACAGAATTCTGGAGTCCCAGAAACAGCAAACTTCTTATCATTGTTTGCTGCTCTTCCACCCACCTGTTGTGGATTAAAGAGCGACCCTTCAAATTAATTCCTCCATGAATCCCAATGGGTTAACTCACTGCCACAGGAATGCTTGAATTGAGGACCTAAGCCATTTCATGTTATGGGATGGTATTTTTCTCAAAGCAGATGTACAGTACTGCTATTTCTTCTTTGTGTAGATAAGCAGCAGGTACCAAATAAGGACACTTGTTTCTCATTTTCCAGTTACCCCAACGGCTGTCAGTTTCTACTCTATCACTCCTTAAAATACAAACTATCCTCTTTCCTCCAGAAGCTACTGATGTGCATAGTCTATCAAAAGATAATGCATTTTGTGGACTAATTGATGTGTTGTTCATGAATCTTTCCATCCTGAGATTTCCTAGACCAAGCTAAGTTTGGAGGTAAAGGGTTCTGAGCGAGGTGGGTGCATAATAACCAAGCGCCACAGATGTTGAAACTTCTGACTGAAGTGATGCGCCCTTGTTCCGAGTCCTTCACAGAGAAGTGGGTTCTGATCTGCAGAATGGCATTATCTGCAAGCCCAAAGTTGAGACTGTTTTCCCTCTAGGTCCATAAGGTACAGTAGAATATTGCCATTTTCATTCTGTTGCTGCTGTCTTACCTACTTTCATGAAGATAGAGTGTAAATTTAAGCACAAAATGACTCTTTAGTCCTAGTTGTTTCCAAGTCTTGCACTGTATTCTCTAACAAAACAATCCTCGTTTTCTTTAGGTAGCTGTCCCATTTTAGCAATTTCTACAATACCCTCCCCTCTTACAGGATGAAATAAAGAACAGAAAATCATGTTCGTATTTGGCACACTGGATTTGGGCAAGAGCCTGGAAATCCCAGAATTGTCTGTTTCCTGTTTGCATGCAGTCAAAACAAGGATGTTCAGTTCTTTTCCTAATCCAAGCCTCAAGCTTGCCTGTTGGTCAGGATCTACTAGCAGTACTTTTTTTTCTAACACTTACAGCCTGACTTTTCAAGGAAGCCAGATTTCTGCAGCTTCCATTGACCACCATGGAGCTGTGTGTGTCCTGCAGTCAAGAAGTCAACTTCTTAGCATTGTCCTCTAAATAAAAACAAAACCCTTGAATGATATTCTGGGTGTTCGTTTTGCTGCACAATAGGGTTCTCAATGCTTAAGAAAAGTATGAAAAATAGTGAGTATGCTGGAGTAAAGGGAAAAGCAGGTAGTTCCCTGTGCCAGTCGCACCTTTGAGGCTCCTTTAGCTCCCTACTCCAAATTTGTGGATCAGTGTCTTCTACCTTCCAATCACTGACGTATTCCCACCCAGTATCTTCCAAGATTTGAATGTTAAGTATCCAGGTTCTGAAAAATGAAAATAGTTACACGCTCCCTGAAATACCATCCTTTAAGGTTAAAGGTCTACCCTGTGCTGACGTATAGCTAAGCAAAGCCCTGTTGGGCTGTCTTTTATGATCCTCTCTCCCATCCCTCAGGAAATGATACTACAAAACTTCATAATGTGACTGTCCCTAGTTTGAATGGAGAAGCAGTTAATAGGAGTAACATCGAAAGGATCAACAATGTAACCTGACATCCAAAGCAAATGGTGAGGCAGTTTACATCTCAGGGATGTAGTAACAGGCTTTTAGCAAATTGAGCCTGTTATGTACATTAATAAGTCTAGTCCATGTTTTTAAGGGGACAAATAAGAAGCAGGCTTCTTGTTACCAGAGAAAAGCAAGCTCTTCATTCACGCTATAGTTCGGAGATCTGTTCACCCTAATGAGACATCCCTCCTTTACTCCTTGAATTTTGAGAAACAGTCTTCTGACTCAAGAGTTGGAGTTGCCATACAAAGAGGAAACCCAAGCCCTTTTGCAAGTTCTGTGCGTACAACTGTAGCAGGGATGATAAGCACTAGCTGCTTCGGCTGTCAGCCCTTTCTAACAAACTGCTCTGTAATTGCCTGGAAAAGTTGGGAACCACCGAAGTCGAAGGAGACAGCCTGACTTGTTACGGTGAATTGCTGCCTTTAATCCTAATCGCTTGGTGGAAGAAGGATTTGCATTCTGCCTTTATTCTTGCTTTGTCTAAAACTGACAGATTATTTTTCCTCCAAAATTAATAAAAGGGCAAAAGTCTATCTTCTGATGTGAAAACCTTCTGCCTCTGACCTGGAATCCTGCATATGTACTTTTTACAGATTAAAAATAATATTGTATATAAAAAAGATTGAATAAAGAATGTCTTTAAGCGAAAAAGGTGCGTTTTGTGTCCTTTGTCTCCAGTAGCAACCTCCTGTAGCATTGGACTGTGAAGCTGATCCTGTTTCATAGGCTTGGTGGTGCTGCAGCTTTTCTTTCCCCTGAAGCTCTACTAGGGACTTTGACAACATAAACATGGATCAAGTCCCCCTGTTGCAAAACTAAACCCCTGTACCCCTTGCTTGCTTTTAACAGGTCACTGTAGTGTTTAATTTTTTCTCAAGATGTAGCTAAATGTGCAACAGTTTGAGGCTGGGTTTGTGTGCTGTTGTGAAAGCCACCAAATCTCACAAAATTTTGAAATTTCTACCCTTTTGTTAGATTTCTGTGAAAGTGGCTAAAAGGTTCAAAGAATCTTAGTGATGAGGGTAAAGGGGGCAGGCAGGCAGACAAGCAGTGCTACTAAATAAACTTAATTTTAAGACCCCAGGTTAAAACCCCACTTTGGGGGGGCTAAAACCCCAACCATTTTCTTGATACTAAATACCCAGTGAATTGGGCAATTAAGTCTGCACATCCATTCCTCTGCCCTCTATGAAAAAGAAGTTTGTAATGGTTAAATGTTGTTCACAGGGAAATTGGTAGGAGGAAATTGCTTCGAGTGAGCCCGTCTTCCTCCTGTACCTTTATATTCACTGGAACTGCTGCTGTGGCTCTCTGTTTTGCAGTACAGCAAGTGAATAACCAGACTTGCTTTCTGATTCACATTAACTGTAGATAATCGTTACTGTCTGACATCATATTGCTCATACATGGTACCTTGTTTTCATGGCATGCCATGACTGCCATCCTGTGCATCCTGTTTCAGTGCTTTAGATCCAGTGCCCAACCTTCCCAGGGTTCTTCTGCCTCAGGATGCGGTGACCTCCTTCAATATTACTTAATCAGAGAAAACTGCTTCCAAAGTGCCATAATTCAGTGCAACACATGACACCAGGCACACACCTGCTGTCCTGGTATGCCATCCATCTTGAGATTCAGTTACACGTTCAGCTGTTGCTCCCTAGCTTCCCACACAAGCGCTGCGTGTTCATGATGCACCCAGCTTCCTACCACAGTGCTACTAGCAAAGCAGTGTGTCTTTTGCATCCATTGATCTTCCTGTGGTGTGCTCAGCCCTTAAGCCACCTCACTGAAATTGACTTCTTGCATCAAATCATGTTTGCTACTGCTATCCACGTCACCATCTCAGCCTCTGAGCCCTAACACACAAAACCTTGCCTCCTGCTCTAGTACTATCAAGCTAGCTGTCCTTGTGTACAACATTTTGGCCAATACTGAAGGCTTTGTTACTGTCCTCGCTGCTCTTCAAAAGGGATCCTGTTTTTTTGCGGTTGCATTGCATTGTCTCTGCCTCTTCAGTAGTGAAGTGTTTCACCCCTCTACCTCTACCTCTTCTGAAACAGGTTTTCTTTGCACGTCCTCTCTCCAAGGATATATTAGCAAATATCCTCTTCTATTTCCCCCTTTGGCACTCTGCCTGCATGTGACCCTGCCCCACTTCCCTTGTAGACTCTGTGATTGTGTGTCCTCCTTCCTGGAGACCATGTGCCTTTCCTGTGCATATTAATTAGCTGTACTTAAAAATCCTGAAATTAATCCTTAATGGGTTATTTTTAGCCTTCATCTTGTAGCTCTGGGAGTTGGCTTCTCGCAGTGCAAAGCCATAGATATTCTGCGGGCTTTGGAAAGGAAACGTTACTCTATTTATGCTGGTTCACGTGTGGGATGTGTGAAGGTTGGTGGTAATGTGCTTTTTTTTTTTTTAATGTGAAGAGCAAGAGTCTTTTTGACAACAATATTTCAGGCTGAGCAAACTCTCATGTGAAAGGGTTTGAGAGGAGCCGTCACTCACATAGCCAAACTACTTGCAGGTAAAAATTCAGGGAAGGAAGAAAAAAGCATTGTGTGTCCCATGGACACACAGTTTCTCTGTTTTCTTTCTTGTATGGTTTCCATTATACAAGTAGTTCTAGGCAACAGCTATGGTGTATGTCTGTTGCTGCATAAA
This sequence comes from Phalacrocorax aristotelis, assembly GCF_949628215.1. Lineage (NCBI taxonomy): Eukaryota > Metazoa > Chordata > Aves > Suliformes > Phalacrocoracidae > Phalacrocorax > Phalacrocorax aristotelis. The sequence goes on along the minus strand of NC_134276.1, from coordinate 131,909,461 downwards.
CCAGAAATGATGAGCTGCTGCATGACTGAGAAAATAGCATCATGTGTTGTATGGGATCACCTAAAAGCCCCATACGATCTGCATTATGATACATCCACAAAAAAGGAAAAATGTCCCTAAGTCATTTCTTCCAGAAGCTGGTGCTGGCTATGTCTGCATACCCATCTCTTCACCAATCCATGCTGAAACCTCAGCAAGGAAGTCAGTGGAGGAAGCCCTAAAGAATATGAGTGGATGTCAGCAGTCTGCTAAATCACCGATGACAGAGGCCTGTGCGTGGGTTCCAGGAGGTGAGGTGCAGGAAGATTTCTCATGTGGACAGACAAACCCATCCATGACTGGTGTGTGGATCCTGCCCAGCATTCCTGTGAATCCCTCTGCAGAGCTGGCTTAACTGGAACCATCTGTGAGGCCACAGAAGGTACTTTGAAGAAAAGATGCAGAATTACTTGGGATACCAAAGACAAAAGTTTTATAGGCTAACCAGACATTGCTTTTTATGAGACCTATCATTCTCCAGGCGAAGGATGTATTGTACATCTCATGTAACTGAACTTCTGTAATGTATGCAGTACTGCATCTTGATTAATTTGTCTTGAAAATATGAACTTGAACACAAGAGCTGCACAGTGGATAAGAAACTGGGTAGAGGAGAAACAATGAAGTATAAAATGGAGGAGGAAACTTTCAGGTGTCTTAGTGAATGTCACTAAATCCTGGTACTAGGACAGATCTTCTGTAACGGCAAGAAGAATTTGTTTGCAGCAGAAGAAAGTTAGGAAGAATTGTCAATAACGAAAATGGAGGATCAGATAATGTTGAGACCTGGAACACCAGAAGGCAAAAGAAATTTAAAAAGTCAAAAGGCAAACTTGTTCCTCCAGGGACTAGGAATAAAACCTTTCATTCTAATCAGGGATGTTGTCAGTCTGAAATCATTAATGTTGAGAAAGACCTGAACGTATAGTCAGCTATAATGACAGAAATCACCAATGCAAGGTGAAAAAAACGCAAGTGAAAATAACAGAATGGCTGTGCTGGGTCAAAACTATGGTCTGTCTAAACTAGCATCTTGGCTCAACACTGACCTAGAGCAGATTCCCACAGAAGAGTAGAAAAATAAGTCTATATTGATACTTTAAAAATGTACTGCAAAATGTTCGGCAGCTCCCTTAGCTGTAGGTGGTATCTTTGTATTTAATAGATCTTGACGTACAGGGAGGGGGGGATGTCCTTAGGAATTAGTGCAGTCACATACTGAATCAATGGCAACCGTTAGAACAAGCTCTGCCAAAGAGCCTCATGGTGTTGGCAAAGTATGCATGCATCAAAAAGGTATTTCTGATGAAACTAAAAAAGTATCAGTGTTGTACAAAGCAGGATGAACACATCTGAGATATGGCGTATGGTTCTGGTCACCCACATTAGGAGGGCTTGCCTCAGTGGAACAGGTGCAAGGCAGGAGTATTTAGGCTTACCAGGGAGTGAAGAGTTTGTGTCAAGAGGGGTGAGAAGAATAGTTTAGCCTGGCAAAATGGAAGGCTGACAGCCCATATTTGTATATGCAGATTTCTGTCATAAGCTCATCTTGTCCTTTATTTGGGTACATATCCCATTATTACTTGAGGTGCTTTATGTCTGAGGGTTATTTCTAAATAATTAATGTTTATATTAAGGGATTTCCCTGACAGTTCTCTGGTATTTTTCTAGAATCATAGAATCGTAGAATCATTAAGGTTGGAAAAGACCTCAAGATCAAGTCCAACCATCAACCCAACACCACCATGCCTCCTAAACCATGTCCCAAAGTGCCACATCTACACATTTTTTAAATACCTCCAGGGATGGTGACTCCACCACCTCTCTGGGCAGCCTGTTCCAATGCCTGACCACTCTTGCAGGAAATAATTTTTTCCTAATATCCAGTCTAAACTTCCCCTGAGCCAGCTTGGGGTCATTTCCCATTATCCTATCACTTGTTAATCTGCAGAAGAGACCAACACCCACCTCCTTTCAAGTAGTTACAGAGAGCAATAAGGTCTCCCTCAGCTTCCTCCAGACTAAACAACCCCAGCTCCCTCAGCCGCTCCTCATCATTGTTCCCCAGACCCTTCACCAGCTTCATTGCTCTTCTCTGGACACGCTCCAGCAACTTGATGTCCCTCTTGTAGTGAGGGGCCCAAAACTGACACAGCATTCGAGGTGCGGCCTCACCAGTGCCGAGTACAGGAGCACGATCCCTTCCCTTCTCCTGCTGGCCATACAATTCCTGATACAATTTGCAAGCGTACTCCTAGATGTAAGTGTACTCTTAGATCTGCACTGATACATAGTTACACATTTTGTACACTTTAGCCAGGCAAATGATTTCAAAAAATCCATACATTATTGCTCTTAGTATGCTCACATTTCAGAACCAGTGTTACTTGGGCAAATACATATATCAAACTAATACTATAGCCTCCTAAAACCTTAGGGCAAGCTCCTGTAAACTCGGACTCTGTATTCCTACTTGTGTCACAGCAAGGCTAGGTTTTCAGGTTCTCATTAGATTGTTTTCAGCTGAAGGGAAATTTCCCCCAGGAAAAGAACCCCCAAAATCTTTGCATACCCGCCAGTCATCAACTTGTTGGATTTACTGCTTTCCTCTGAAGCAGACTTTGATGGATTCAGTGACAGAAGGGGAAAATTTACTGCCACATCCAGGAGACAATGTTACACTGATTTTTTATTAGATTAAATAATACACAAAGACTGCTTTTCCAGGTGTGCAGTCTAAGTAAACCTTTCTATATACTGCGTGTGATTTCCTCCAGTTACTGCTCATGCTATTTCTTACAAAGCAAGACTAAGTCTATGGGGAAAACATGTCAACCCCTTCACAGAGCACACAATGTAGCCCTGGAGATGTTCCCTCTGAACAGGTTATGTTCAGTGCCGGATGCTTGTTAGCTCCATCAGACAGGTGCTCTGCCCGTGTCCATATTTTCCCCCTGCAGCAGAAATTTCTCTGCCAGCTTGAGCTGTCAGGGAAGGGCACTCGTGGCTGGGTGTACTCTGGTGCTGGCACCACCTTGCTCACCTCTCTGCTTGCTGCTGTATTCTGTGTTCGAGGCATATCCTGGCTAGTCAGCTCAAAATTTGAAAGTCATGATGTGGTTTCAATAGTAGTATGAGACTAACTTCCAAGATGGGGACATTTGGAGATTAGGTTCAAATGCCAGACACTCATAGTCTGTCTCCCAAATGCTGAACCTCCTTTGTCCACTGGCATGTGTAACTCTGGATGCAGCTGAGTCACAAGCATGTGCAGAGTCCCCTGTTTCAGGAGCCAGCAAGGCTCAGCCAAGCGCAGGGGACACAGCAGTCTGCCCTGAACAGATTAGGAAATCAGCACAAAGGATGGCAGCAAGTTTGTGATGTAGGACATGAATCGTGACTGTGAGGAGCCTTTTTCCTGAGAGAGGCAAAAATGCCTGGTAGTCTCTGGGGACACTATGGGTTTCAAATGGCTCCTGTTGAGAAAAGACTAGTTTTTAGCTGCTTGACAACCCCAGTTCTTCAAAAACTCTGAGGCAGGCTGCAAGCATTATGAGATTGCTTCTAAATTTTGAGGATCTTTTTCCGTGTCTTCAGGGTTTGTTTGGGGTTTTTTATCTTGAGCCTTTGGGTCACTCATAGTTTAATATTTCCAAGCACTTCCCTTCCCTTTTCTTCCAGAATGATTAAAAACACCCTTAAAAATAAAAGAAAAGGAAAACTTGGCATATCTCCCAATCTGGCAGAGGTTCCAGCACTTTATACCAGCATCATGAAATAATCAAGAGTGGGGACTGCTGCATTAAGCTCACCCTGAGCACTGCTACAAATGCCAAAGTAAGGGCTTGCTTTTTGGAAAGCAAAATTTTTTGAGCTTAAATCTGATACAGACACGGATCTTCATTCCACAGACATACGAGGCAATTTCTCCTGTTAACTGCTCTGGTTCAAGCACAGGCAATTAGCAACATCCTGTTTTTAGTGAGACATCTCACAGTAGCCAAGTACAAAACAGCACTGAATAACGTGACACCCCAAGTAAAACGTTCTGTGATATAAATATGAGTCCCTCAATTACCTTGGGTTCTTGCACTGATCTTTATGCAGGCAGGTTTATTTTTCCACTCCCAAGTGAATAATGAATAGGTTTCATACACTTGGCCTTAACTCCATCACCTGTAGTTCTTCCACCACTCACTGCAGGAGTGCTGGAGGGAGAGGGGAAGGAAGACACTTGGATTTAAACCCTGTACTATAGAGCTGTTGGTATAGAGTGGCCCGCGCACACTTCCAGTGTATTAACCAATTTGTCCTTAGGCAGGAATGGAAAGCTAGACAGCTGGGTTTGGGACCAAACATCTGGAGATGCTATCTGGGCTGTGTTCTGGTCGTTCTGTTGTCGTAGCTAAACATGGCATTGCTCCCATTCGAGCAACCTTTAGAAAATGAACCAGAGACCTTTTCTTGAAATAGATGCATCAAGCCATTCCCCTAAAGTAACACTGAAATTTTGACTTGTAAGAGGGGTTGCAAAGCACTCAAGGATGTTAGCAGGAGAGGAGGCGAGATGAATACTTGCATGAATACTGGATGTGGTATATCAGAGTTAATCCTTTGGCTCTGTTCATCTGACACCCGGTAGTAGGCAGCCTGCACCAGCAACCTTGCACTGTGTTATTTGTGATAAAGTGCAGCTTTGTGAATACAGGAACTCATCAGTCAGAGTATTGGGCTTCACAGATCGAGGGGAAACTATCGCTCAAGATACCATCTTGTGGTAGTAAGAGGCACAGACCAGGAGAGCCAGCAGATTTAAATCGTGTGAAGCAAGCATCAATCCCATTGAATAGCTAGCTGATCATAAACTCCTTCCTTTCCAAGCAAAGGATGCCACCGGGGAGTAAGTGCTAGGCTCGGGTCTCACGCTGCCCGGTGTGTCCTAGCGCAGGAGCTGCAGGGAGGGGACACAAGAAAAAATCACAGGTTTATACTGCACTCACCCCACCCAGTGGTCGGTCCGTGACAATCCTTGTCCAAAACACCTTCCCCTGTGAAAGGGTGACGAGATCAAAATGCAGCCCTGGTCCTTATACTGGGGTGTCACCCGGATCTGCCTGGTGCCACCTTCCAGCTGCCTTTCCACTACAGCAGGAAGCTTTCCCTCTGTACCTCTGCCACCAGCAGCCTGGACCCTGCTGTCCAGCACGCGTTCCAGAGCACAGCACCTCTGCCCGCTCCCTGCTGCTCCCACAGCCTAAGTCCAAGCACAGAGACACTGACCGTACAGCTGGGTGGAGGAGACCCCAGCTGGGGTCTGTGTCCTGCAGTGGGACCTGGGTCAATTTCCAATATACCACGGTGCATGTTACAAGAGCTAACCTGTTGTGACATTTTCTTATTTTCCTTCCCTCGTTTATAGCAGCACCATGAACAGCGTACAAGGTAAATGAGATCATCATAAAGGTAACTACTTTCTCTCTGTAAATATATAACTAGTAAATTTAAGAGGGCTGAGGAAAAGACCCTAGAAGCAAGAAAACTTGAACACTGAAGAACTCCTGCCTCGACCACTTCCCACAGGCACCTCCTACTGTGCTGTGCTCAGCATCGAATGGTTTTCATGTCTTGATTATTCCTTGTGGCTGGCCAGAAAGGCCACATTTCTCTAGCAATACCTATGTGCCAGAGGTTATTTCAAGAGCCTCATAGACAAGATACACTAGTTGCAAGATGGACCAAAAGAAGCCTGCCATGAGAGTGACTGTCTTGAACATAGCGGTGGGTATGCACTGTTCCTTGTCATCAGCATTTAGAATTAAAGTACGTAGAAAGCCCAAGTACGTGTAAAAATCCAGTGTGCTTTTGATCTAGATTAATTACAAAGCTTACATACCTCAAGTTGCACATGGGATTAGCAGAAAAAATGTGTATCTAGCTCCTGATGAAATCACCGAACTGACAAATTTGAAATGCAAGTATATTTGAAAAAGAAAATAGCATGTAATGAGAAACTGGAGATGGACCATTGATGTAATTTTTTTTTACGTAAAAATATGAAGGGATGAGGTATATACCTTCATTGGGAGGAACTTCAGAGTTCTCAGAAACTTTTTATTCTAGTAGAGAAAACATAACAAGAAATCAAAAGCCAGAGACTAAACCTTGACAAATCCAGACTGAAAAATAAGGTGTACATTGTTAACAGTGAAAAGGCTTAATCACCAAGGAAAGTAATACATTCTTCTCCCCTTGACACCTATGGATGAGGTCTGGATACGGGTGAGACACTGGGTTTGGAGTGTAACAGTTGCTGAACAAGCTAGGCAAACTCTCCTGTGTAATAACACCTTAAAACTCCTTAATCATGTTGTCTTTTACAAAACCTGGGAAATACCTATGAAGACTCACAGAGGCAGATGTATTATAGCTGTTCTGTATTAGATGGTAAAGGGTCTTTTGGACTGAAAGAAATTGATGAAGAAATGCCTCTCTGCACCTTTTTTGGAAGCTCTGTGTGAAGCTGCAGCATGCTGTGCTTGAAGCCGATGCAGTTACAGAGTGAGGCTGTGCACAGCTATTCCGGACATCTAAGGCTATCGAGCACTGCTTGCACAGTTCCATGGATACAGCTTTCTTACCAGCGTGCCACCTCCAGGTACCAGCAGCAATGACAACTAGTTTGCACCAAGCTGCGCCAACAGGAAGCAGTGGGAACAGTCCACCTGGAAAAGAGGTCAGCTCTTCTAGTTAGCACCAGCAGATACACAAATTAATGACTAAATGGGCCGCTGAACAATTTTTGTGGAAGCTTTGCTAGCCTGTGCACTGCTGGACTGTCCCAGTGTTCTTCAAGCAGAAGTGTTAAAAAGTCTTTGGCAGTAAAAACAAGACCAAACAAATCCCTCAAAATGCAAAAGAAAGTGATCTGAAATGTTTGTAATATCTGCAAAATCTTCAAAAATACAATTAAATTACTAATATCAAATGCAAAAATTGCTTTGCCTTCATGCATTTTCTTTTAACTGTTTAGGTGGGCTTTCCACATCTTAATGCAGCAACAAAAGCAGTCTTTCTTTGCCTCAGTGGTCTTCTACAATGCATATTAAGAATTTTGATGGAAAATACTATATAGTGTAAGTGCTGTTGCAGGGCAGTGCTTAACTTTCAGCCCTCATTCTCTACTGACCTCTTTCCCACCGATTCCTGTGACTCCGCAGCTGTGAGAGAAGTACATCCATTGATGCCAGGTGTACTGGCAGAAACCAGGTTTGTAGACATACTTTTGGTGCCAAAAAAGTTCTCTGCATTTTTTTAATATGGGAGATGAACCTGACAAGAAAAGCCTAACCCCACAACTCCCCATTTCAAACCAGTCTGTTAACTGAGCACCTCTCTGTTGGGAACTTCTGGCTATTTGACAACAGACCCCCTACCTGCTTGATCATCAACACTCAAAAAATTGAGTGGCACCTGTTATAGGATCAAGCTGGAGTTTTAATATATCTTCTTTATTTTTGGTTACTGTTCTTTTCGCTTTTGTAGATTGGTCCTCAACTACTTATTATTCAGTGCTTGCTGCTAGCACTGGAGATGCACGTTTTATTTAACAAATGTGAGAAGTTTAGTTATGTGAGTGAGGAACTTCTAGAAATGTCAAACATTGGTATGAGAAAGAAATCTATGGCACGGCCACACATGAATTCTAGTTATCCAGTGATTTTTGAACTTAGATGGAGACGCAGATGGAGAGCTTTAAAGAGAGAGAAAAGCATCACATGGGTCATGACAAGAACTGGTGAAATTAGGATGTCTTTTTAAATGCATCCTACTGTAGTCCAACTTTCCAAATTAGCTTTACAGCAGCTATAATCTATTATATCTAGATGTATAAGTGACTGATTTTTCAGGTTAAGAGACCATTGGCACTCTGGTTTCCTGCATAGCAGGGGCTATACATGTCTCACATTGTGATTATGCACCAAGCCTATTAATTGAGCCATTTAAAAAAAACTGTTTTGAGCCTATCAATTGAGCTTTTTTTAAAAAAAAAAAAAAAAAAAGCTGTTTTGATTTAAAGAACACAATTGAGAAAGTTAACATTTATTTTGTGATTTTTATCAGTTAGTCTGTATTTATTCATTTAACATCATAGGGTAAAATGACAACTTGTAAATCAAACTTCATCCAATAATAAATCAAACTTATTTGATTCTGCAGTTATTTGAAATCTGCAGTGCACTCACATGCTTGTCCGACAATTCGGATTCTTCAGAAAAACATGCTCATTGGCATATACTATCCAACTGTCCTCCATTGACTGTATCCTGTATTAATGATATCAATGTCAGGCTTGTATTTCCAGTATTGACATGATAGCCACCTTTGCTTCTGTTCCTCTGGAGCTTCTTCAGTGTTCCTAAATTTATTAAAAATGTACATTAATAGCTTAGATTTCCAGGTCCATTTTAGCAAGCAAAAATCTGTTCCTCTCTGGCAACAAAATATTTAACAACAAAAGGTGGCCTTTCAACTTAGCTTTTGTACCTGCTGGAACCAGAAGTAATTAATTTGTCTGTAGCATGTAGGCATATCTTTGCTACTTCCCCCTTTTCTGCATGCCTGAAGGGTAAATAAACACCTTTTCAGCAAAGCAGACTTAACATTTTTTTCTTTTCCAGTGTCTATAATTAAAATTCTTCCTACTGGTCCTGTTGACAGTGGAATTTCATTGTTAACCAATATTTTGCTTTACTGATTGCCAACAAACTAAGTTAGAAGAATGTTACTGGTCAGTTAACTTAAAAAATAGTAAGGCTCTTACTGATTGAGCTCATTTTGTAGCCACTTTGTTAATTTGCCAAGCATAAGAGTAAAGAAGATACTGCAAAGTAGACTAAAGTGTAAACTTGCAGCAGATCAACTGCTTCACAGTAAGCGTGCCTGTTCTTCTTCTTGGTATCCCTTGAAATATCTTAATTGGCTTGTGTTTGCTATCGGGTAACAACACACACAGCATGTTTAGGTATCCATCTCTTCGGGCTTTCAGGACTTTATATTGCAGACACTCTGTTATTTTGGGCAGTACCTGAAGCGAGAGACAACACAGATGCAAACCTGAGGGTGCTGGGGGAGGACGGTTGCCTGGGTCCACCTCTCCTCCTCACCTTCTGCCACCCCTCCCTGCGCCCTGGCACCAAGAAACCCAAACAAAGAATTAGAGGTGTGAAAATCCCCACCGCACCACAAAAATATAACTAAAAATAAATAACGGAGACGTTATTTTTCTCCTCCTTTCCTGCTATCGGGCATGTCTTACACCAGCAGACGCTCTGTGGGGCAGGGTACAGCTCCACGGGGCAGGGGGCTGCGAGAAGCTCAGCACGGGGGGCCCTTTCTGCGATGTTTCGCCGCGTTTGGGGTTCCGCTCTCACCCCGAGGCCGTTATTCACAACGGACACGAGGCCCTGACCGGGGCGCTGCGCTGCGGGGCCGGGCGTGGGGGCGGCTGCTGGCGGCACCGGGCCCCTCACCTGGCAGACCCCCTACCTGGCAGACCCCGGCAGGATCGGGCCAGGCGGCGGCAGAAAGCGCTTTCTGCCTCACCCCCCTTCCCTCCCTCCCTCCCTCCGCCGGGCGGCGGCAGCAGCGCTGAGGGGAGAAGGGGAGCTCCTGAGGGGAGCGGCGGGAAGGGTGGCCCAGGCTTTTCCCCGCTCGGGTGCTGGGACGAAGGGTCCCCCTCCCTGCCCTCCATCCCCTGGCGAACACGGGGACTGCGTCCGCCATAGAGGGGATGCTCAGCGCAAAGTTAGCAGGCGGTGAGATGAGGGACGGGGTAGAACCATAGAACCACAGAACGGGTTGGGTTGGAAGGGACCTTTAGAGGTCATCTATGTCCCCCTGCAGTGAGCAGGGACATCTTCAACTAGATCAGGTCGCTCAGAGCCCCGTCCAACCTGACCTTGAATGTTTCCAGGGATGGCGCCTCCACAACCTCTCTGGGCAACCTGTTCCAGTGTTTCACCACCCTCATAGTAAAAATATTTTCCCTTATATCCAGTCTAAATCTACCTTCCTTTAGTTTAAAAGCATTACCCCTTGTCCTGTCACAAGAGGCCTTGCTAAAGAGGCTGCCCCATCCTTCCTTTAGTCCTCCTTTAGGCACTGAAAGGCTGCAATAAGGTCTTCCCGCAGCCTTCTCTTCTCCAGGCTGAACAACCCAACTCTCTCAGCCTGTCCTCATAAGACGGGGTAGTGTTCATGCTAAAAGGTGGCTCCCTGGGCTAGCCTGTAGGGCCAGGAGCATTGTCCCTACGCAGTGATGTGCAGCTTCGTTCAGGGTCCATTAGCAGGTGGTGTCCAGATGGAAGGAGAGAAGGAGCTGTGCGTGGCTGTTTTCAAGGAGATCTCAGGAAGGGATCTCCCCACCGACATCTCCAAATGTGAGAAACACACCAAATTAGTTCAGTATCTCCCTAACATACAGCCAGTAAAGTCACTTCTGTGTTGAGTTTACAGCAAAGTGTTCAGGTCATCATTAGTCATCAGGGATTCAGGAATTAAGGATGGGAACAATCCTCAATCTGTGGGTGAAGACGGGGTGTTGCCCTCTGAGTCCAACCTCAAACTAGGGATTAGTAAAGTCTCACAGTCTCTAAATCCCTTTCCTTATCTCACTTTCCTGCTGAGCATTCATGTTGACTTCCCTCATGTTGATGATGAGGCCAAGAGTGGAAATGGAGATGACAGTCCTCTGGCAGATGGTCCTGAGAATGTGAAGCAATATGAGGCATTACCAGAGGCATTTAAAGATAATGCTTTCCAGAGACGTAGCAAAGCAGAGGCGTATGAGAGGCAGCACATATCAGAAATGCACCAGAGGGACCTCCTTGGGGATTGGCAGGATGACAGCATTCATCTACAAAAGGCCCCTGAGAGCCTCCACAGCATCCTTCTCCATCCAGAAGATGCTATAGGAGATGATCACTCTGGATACAGTGAGTGTGAGGAAATCAACAGTCAGATAGCAGATCTTCAGCAGCATGAGGCATCCCATACAGAGAAACCCCACAAATGTCCCAAATGTAACAAGGCCTTCAGGTGGTGCTCTGATTTAGTTAAACACCAGAGAATCCACACAGGTGAGAAGCCCTTCATGTGCAGTGAGGGTGGGGAAAACTTCAGGGTGAGCTCCCACCTTATCTCCCACAGAAGAATGCACACAGGAGAAAGGCCCTACCCTTGTCTTAAATGCAGGAAAATCTTCAGCCAAAACTCTCACCTTAGAAATCATCAGAAAGCCCACACTGGTGAGAGGCCCTTTGAATGCATGCTGTGTGGAAAAGGCTTCAGTCATTTCTCAACACTCGCCCAGCACCAGCGAACCCACACAGGTGAGAAGCCCTATATGTGTTCCCAGTGTGGGAAATGCTTCAAACAGAGCGCTCACACCAATAGACACCAGCGAGTCCACACCAGAGAAAACCCTTTATGTGTAATGAGTGTGGGAAGTGCTTCCAAAACAAGATATACCTCAAGCAGCACTGTAAACTTCACCTGAAATAGACAGCAGGACAGCATTTCCCTTGGGTCTATGGGCATTGGTGCCTTGCCTTTAAAAAAAAAATTATAAATGTGTGATTGAAAGAAGGAAAAACCCACCAAGGGGAGGAGAGGATCTCTGTCACAGTACAAGTAGGTTGCTGATGAGGTGGGAGTAGGGTGGCAGGGTAGGGCAGAAGTGGAAATAAGCTTCTTGTCAGCAGGAATGGCTTGTCCTGAGGATTGAAGGAAGAGATACAGTAACAAGAAATAGGGAGGTAGTTCAGCAAAAGAGGAATTTGGTTCTTAGAAATCTGATTGTTGGGAGATGGCCCTTGGAGAGATGAAAAAATCCCACTGTCTTGCTGAGAAGGCAACAATGACAAAGCAGGCTCCGGCAACAGAAGCCTGCATTTGGGAAATGAGTCACTTATTGAACTGCAGAAGAAAAGTTGTCCTGTATTCTCTCTGGCAGCATCTGTAGGTATTTTAGGAAGTCTATTAAACCTGGGCAAAGATGTCCCAGTTTTCTGTTATGTGTTGTAATGTTCCAGCTCTTTGATGTGTTAAGTGCCTTCCCTTATTAAATAGCAGCTCTGCTTCTGTTGTTCTCCCTCTTCCTTTCCTGCTCTATTTCCATGTGCCTGGATCATCCTTTCTACTACTTGAGTGACAGAGCAGCCATGGCTGCGGCCATCATTGGTCTACAGGACATTAGGATGAAATCTCACTAGCCTAGAAAAATAATGGGTGTTACTGTTTGTTAAATACCTTTTTGCTTTTCTGAGAAGTATTTGATAGCCGCTTTCAGCAGTATTTTGTCTTATGCATCCTGAGAGCCTTATTCAACCCTGGAGGCAACTAAGATAACCATGTATATGTAACTATATGGAGCTGATTAGTAGCTTTACTAGCAGCACTCAGAGGGCTGTGAATTTTACATAATTGGGAGTCTTTTGGATGGTTATGACCGGCACAGAGCCTTCTGCATAGACACAAAGTGCAAGTGGGCAACTGGGAAAGGAGCATGAATAGTGGTGACTGGAGGGAAACAGAAGGCAAATGGAGGAGCCCAGAGTGGAATGGAGGTGGAAATAGAACTGGAGGGAACTGGAGGGGAACAGGGTATGTACAGAGGGGAATGGAGAGGAACCATCTGGTGAGAAAAAAGCCAACAATGCAGGAGACTGGAGGGGAAAAGAACATGAATGTTGAGGCTCAAGGAGAAGAAGGCATGAACAGAGGGGCTGTATCTAAACAGATTTTCATCAGAGAGATCTAGACAGAATGAGAACATGAAGACCCAGGCCCACTCCCTTTCCTGTGCATGATGTCTCTAACCACAGGAGAAGAGGCCTCAGCTGTGCTTGGCCAGTTTTGCAGATCCTCATACCTAACCTTCCACAGAAGTTCACAAGCTGCAAACTCCTTGGTTCTCCACAGCCAGACAAATGGCATGCCTGGGCTTCTGAGGTCTCAGCTGTCGCCTGCCCTCTAGACATCTGGCTTTTGCTCTCTCCATTGACCTGCCTGCAGCCCCAGAGCCCAGGGTAACTAGGGTAATAAAGTTTTTTGGGATGGATCACACTGAGACGCTCTGCTCCCTGGCTGCTGCCTCCCTCCTCACCTCTGTTCAAAGGGTGGGGAGATCCTGGACATCTGCATTCCTGAAGCCCCAGGAGGGCAGTAGGGTAAAGGGGTTAGAGCAGGAACACAAGACTCTGGAGGTTTGAGTTCTGTCCTTCATGGGCAAATCATTCTCACCAACAACTACTCTGCAGTTCAGACACCTGTTGGGTAGAGAACATACTTGGTTTTAGCAGTGTTTTAGAAAGAAATTTTAGGGCATATGAATGAAATTAAGTGGCCTAAAAGGGGTCCGTAAGTAGACACTGAGACATTTGAAATGGGCACAGCAGCAAGGCAGAGGCATACTGACTGTTTCTCACACCTGTGTGCCTTGGGTAGTTGGTGGCAGCTGCCTAACTGCTGCAGTTGGTAATGAGTGGCTGACCGATGTGGGATTGATTTGACCTCATTTTGGTCAATTTTGCAGCCTGGGTTTAAGCAAAACTGGAAAATCAAACAGACAATTGGGCTAATTGCCAAGCTAAGCAGCAGGGGTTGATCCTTCCAGCAAATGCCTGTGAGCAGGAGACCATCTTAAACCACATTTTATTGGCTCCTTTTCTGGATAGGGCGACCACCCAGCTTATAAAATATTTTGTTTAAAAATGTTGTTGGCCAAATTATGTCCAGACCACAGCAACTGCTAAATTATTCTCCATTTTTCTGTGATGCACGCAAGATTTGTGCCTGGGGTGGTTCCATGCCACCACATTGCAGGTCCTTTGCTCACTGTCAGCAGCATGCTTCAGAATGCTCTACAGTTAATAGGAAAATGGGAAACTTTGGCTCCTACTTCAGTGAGCAGCTGTGACAGAGAAAGGTGCTTCAGTCACAGGTTTCTTGCCCCAGTGTTGGACCAAAGACAAGAAAACAGCATGTGCCCAGGCTGCCCTTTTGTGTGGTTCTGCAGCTTATGCTGAAACACTGGAGCAACCTGTTACAATGCTTAACCACTCTTTCAGTAAAGAAATTTTTCCTAATATCCAAACTAAACCTCCCCTGGCACAACTTGAGGCCATTTCCTCTCATAACTTGGAGAAGAGACCAACACCCACCTCACTACAACCTCCTTTCAGATAGTTGTAGAGAGCAGTAAGGTTGCATGGGGCTGTTGTGACCCAAGTGCAGGACCCAGCACTTGGCCTTGTTAAACCTCATACAATTGGCCTTGGCCCATCGATCCAGCCTGTCCAGATCGCTCTGCAGACCCTTCCTACCCTTGAGCAGATTGACATTCCCAACCAATTTGGTGTCATCTGCAAACTTACTGAGGGTGCGCTCAGTCCCCTCATCCAGATCATTGATAAAGATATTAAACAAGGCTGGCCCCAGTACTGAGCCCTGGGGAAAACACAACTTGTGACCAGACACCAATTGGATTTAACTCCATTCACCACAACTCTCTAGACTCAGGCATCCAGGCAGTTTTTTACCCAGTGAAGAGTATGCCCATCCAAGCCGTGAGCAGCCAGTTTCTCCAGGAGAATGCTGTGGTAAACTGTGTCAAAGGCTTTACTAAAGTCCAGGTAGATAACATCCACAGCCTTTCCCTCATACATTAAGGAGGTCACCTTGTCATAGAAGGCGATCATGTTGGTCAGACAGGACCTGCCTTTCATAAACCCATGCTGAGTGGGCCTGATCACCTGGTTGTCCTGCACATGCTGGGTGATGGCACTCAGGATGATCTGCTCCACAACCTTCCCCAGCACTGAGGTCAGGCTGACTGGCCTGTAGTTCCCCAGATACTCCTTCTGGCCCTTCTTGTAGATGGGTGTCACATTTCCTGACCTCCAGTCTACTGGGACCTCCCCAGTTAGCCAGGACTGCTGATAAAGGATTGAAAGTGGCTCAGTGAGCACTTCCACCAACTCCCTCAGTACACCTGGGTGGATCCTGTCCAGCCCCATAGACCTGTGTGTGTCTAAGTGGTGTAGCAGAACACTAACCATTTCCCCTTCGATCATGGGGGCTTCATTCTGCTCCCCATCCCTGTCTTCCAGCTGAGGGGGCTGGGTACCCAGAGAACAACTGGTCTTAATATAAAAGACTAAGGCAAAGCAGGCATTAAGGACCTCAGCCTTTTCCTCATCCTTTCTCACTATGTTTACCCCTGCATCCTATAAAGGATGGAGATTGTCCTTAGCCTTCCTTTTGCTGATAATATATTCATAGAAACATTTTTTATTGTCTTTTATGGAAGGAGTCAGATTAAGTTCTAACTGGGCTTTGGCCCTTCTAATTTTCTCCCTGTATAACCTCACGTCATCTTACTTGTTACTAAAGAAAATGTTAATATTTGCACTGGGACTATCTAATATTTAGGACACTGAATAACTAAACTCAACACAGACTTCAAGGTGCCAGCATCTCCGGAAATGTGATTTATTCACATTAGGACTAAGTCAGGAAAAATGTTTCTTTTCACACCACCCTGAACGTAACAGAGAAATTCCCGTCTTTTAGAGCTGTTTTCAGCAAGTGAGCTGTATGTTTAAGAATCACACCTATTTGTTCAGACAAGTTCTACATTTTTGGCCCAAATGTCAAGTTACACATTCTGCAGGAACTCATATGGTCATAAGAAGAGCACAGGGACAGCACATGTGAATCTATCAGCTAAAGTTAGCCTTTGTTCCCAGCTGAAACCTGGAAGTAGCAAGATTTTTTTCCCAGCACTTTATTTTCCTCAGTGTTCACAAATATCTTGACTCTGCAGTGGAAACCCTTCAGTGAACAAGGCTGTCTTGCAATATTTTTCTGCTTTTCAGCTTGTTGAAGCTGTTGTTCGGCTGGGCAGCCATCAGGTTTATTGCAAAATTGGTAACTAGGAAAAAGAATGGATGAGGAAGTCTTCACCTGACCAAATCTCCCCCTTCTCTCCCTCTGCAAGCCATCCTAACTAAAACCATGTTGCATTTAAGTTGTGCTTTTGGCCTTGCAATGCTTACAGTGCCCAAATTTGCTCTCAAGTTCAACTGTCCAGTGAATGGCATACGAGACTGGACAATGCTCTTGAAAAAGTGACCCAGATTTGTAACAGCTTTTGCAAACAGGTGGCTTCTACCTGCCGTGTGTTTGGTAAGGCTGGCAAGAGCTGAGTGAGCTGAGTAGTATTTGTAAAGTGTAATCATAGTTCTAGGATGAATTGTGCTTTACAAAAGCCTTAAAGGCAGCGTGGAGTGAAAAGAAGGGCTGATGTGTTCACACAACAGACTGTGTGGAGTCTTCCTAAAATAATTCCTTTCTGCTGCAAAAGCTGTAGAAGTGGTTGTGGACTACACAGTAAAGTTACCCTGATCAGCCTGTACTCAACAAACAAATGAACATTTATTTATTCTGAGTCGTGGCAGGGAGGGTGTAGGGGGGAATCATGGGGCTGTTACACAGAGTCTTCATTTAAATGCTTTGTAGTTATCTGCTGCTGCTATTCACCCAGCTCTCCTCTGACTCAAGGCCCTACTTGTTTAGCCAGGTCTCAGCTCCTCTTAAGACTTAGGCAGCCTTGCTTTTCAAGAACTCCCTTCTCTGTGGGACCATGGAGGCAATCCACTGACCAGTGCACTGCTTGGCCTCTTCCCATGTGTAGCGGGGCATGTAGCCAAAATCCTTCTGTGCTTTTCTATAAGAGAAGGTGAATGGGGTGTTCAATAGAGTGACCAGGTGACGGTTGGTGGAGGGGATATATCTGACAAAGGGCCTGAGCAAGAAGCTTATGATCTCCAGCATCAGCGAGAAGTAATACAACATTTTCAGAGGCATGGGGAGCCGGGGCTCGATTCCAAACCCCAGGTCCCTGGTCAGCTCATAATTTAGATCTGCATAGCTCATATGAGGAGTATCATCTGAGATGTAGTAGAACTGCCCCCTGATATGCTTGGCTTTCTCTGGGACCTGAAGGGCTTTTGCTGCCTGCACATGTGCCCAGGCGATATTCCCCACATAGACGGGGTTCACCAAAGCCTCCTTCCGGGAGATGCGCAGGTAGACATTTTTGTTCAACAGACACTTATCCAGATGACTTTGAAGAAATGGGCATCCTTCTCCAAAAATGTACATGGATCTCAGGGCACAAGTCGTCAGCGTGCCACCATCCTTTAACACCTGGCCATTTGCTTTCAGCACAGAATCCTCTGCCAGTCTCTTACTCTGGGCGTAAGGAGATTTTGATACACCCTCATAAACTGTATCTTCATCACCATTGAAAATTGGGTCACCTTTGCAGTTTGGGCCTGCCGCTTCTATGGTACTGGTGTATATGAAGTGCTGGACGTTACAGTGGACACACGCTTCCAGCAGTAGCTGAGTACCTTCAAAAGAGAAACTTGCAAGTTAGTCTAGAGCTCTCCAGGCAGGGAAAAAAGTGAGCTTTTTAGATCAGAAACAGCATCTCTGGCCTGAGCTTGGCCAGATCTCCCCTCTTCGCAGCTGGAAGAATACTGTCCCGAACTGGGCAGCATGTTCAATGAAACTGAACCTGCTCTGAATCAGTATTTAAGTGGTACCAGTGCACCTGCTGGACTTAAACAAGGATGAACACTTGGTCTTAATTACATGTTGTGGCGTTTTTTATGCCAAGAGTCAAATTTTTCTCTTGCTTAGGCTAGCATGGATGCTGACCACAGATTCAGGGGCTTGTGCCTGTTGGGTTGACTTGGCTTAAGGCAGAGACCCTGCAGAAGCTGCCCCTCTCATTAGGAACCATCCATCCTGTATGCTGAAGCCCCTTGTTTCCATACTTGAGGATGCTCTTGGGTGGTTTGATAAGCAGGGACAGAATTAACGTGGGACCTGAAGGCTTGCTCCAAAATCAGCTTCACCCAGTGGGAGTCTATCCACCACTCGAAGTGGCTTTGGAGGAGGGCTCAAAGAGAAAGATCTTACGTCAGAACAATGCATGATACTATGTAGTCAAAGATCATAGACTAAAGTGCAGTGAGCAAAGTGATGATTGTGTAGGTATGCCTCCTTTTTTGGGGCATATTCTGGATTTTACTTGCAATAATACAGAATTTCTTACTCTCAAAATCATATTCTAATGCTTTCATGAAGGAGAGCAGAGGTAAACTGGCAAGTTCAAGGTCTTCCAAGCATCCAAGAGGGTTAGGCTAGGAAAGCACATTCAGGGAGAGAATAAATATTTTAATAAACTGGGTTGTTTTAATTACAAGTGGAATCTTTTGGGTTTTTTTTCTTCTGAGCTTTGAGGTAAAAATTGCCTTATTTGTTGCACATGGTGTAATGAGAGAGATTATGTGTGAAAGGGACAGTGATTTTGGAACAGAAGATACAGCTCAAAGACATTTGAAAATGTCTTCGGCAAAGGAACATTTAACCAAACTGACTGATATATCAGAAGGGTGTGGCCTAAAATCTAGGGGCTAAAATCAAACACTAGTAGTGAGGCACATAAATGATTTATCGGGCCTGCACACTCTGTTAACAACTAAAGGCAGCACAGTGCAGAACAGGCTACCATTGCTAAAGAGAATATAATGAATAAAAGAGGTTCAGAGGACCAAGGAATATTGGCAGCAAAATATGGACCCATTAATGAGTGACGAATGGGAAGAATTATTGAACTGAATATTGTTAGGGCATCAAAATTCCTTTTTCAAGCTTGAACAAGAAACAGAAAGAAGTTGAAACAAATGGAAAATAGTTCTGGATGAGGCTTTAAGAAACACTAAAGTGCAAAGAAAAAAGGTTACACGGTCAGAAATAAATTTACATGAAAAGTGAGTTCATGCAAATCACTGTTTGGGTGACACACAAGCCAGGGTCATCTGGAAAATTAATTAATTAATTAACTAATTAGATTATTTTTAAAACTAATAGCTTAATTCTTGCCATCAATGTTGCTTAGAAAGTGAGGGAAAGTAATAAAGTGCAGAAGGGCTAGAGAAAATCAAATGAGAAAGTAAGTTTTAAAAAAAGCAAACATGAAATTATCCTGGCAGTTGGTATCTGTTCAAGATCGATTTCACCCAAAAATCTGTTTTATTTGCAAATCAGAGTTGTATGTAAAAAGTCAAAAGGTTCTTACAGTAATGGGTATTTGAGCATCTTTCACATAGCATGTAATGAAGTAAATCTTCTGTGGAGCAGGTCTCCAAGTTTTGCTTGCACACAAAGCCCTTCTGTTTGAGGATCTGATTCACAGAATGCACTTCTGTTTGGATTATATTTAATTATTTTCTTAATTCTCTTCCTCCTACAAATTTGCTTCCCTTCCCTTCCTAAAAGGATGTTTTTGCTCTGAGGCACTGTGTGGCATGTGAGACAGAGGAAAGCCCTGCACCATGGCAAGTTTAACTTGTTTGCTTCTGTTCTGGTTTGTGAACATCCACATCTGATTCTTTGTTTTCTAGGCGAAACAAAACTTTCATCCCACATGTCTATGAAGTACATAGCAGTGTCTTGGCAGGTCAGGAAACCAGAAGAGCATCAGAATGGAAATGGAGGGATATAGGGAAGAGGACAGCAGTATTTACTGACTGACCTTAGGGTCAGTTTGCTCTAGGAGCAGGACTGGTGTGTGCTTTCATTCTACCAGATGTTGACAGCTAACGTCACTGGCCCTAAGGGCTTTTTTCACCCATGGGCAGACTCCGTTGGAGGTTGAGGGTCTGAAAGATTTATGAAAACCTAGATACTTTGTGCCTAAGTCTAAACCTGCCGAAAGGAACGACGGGACTTAAATAAACTCTAGCTCTGACTCCACCTCAGAGCTAGAGAGTTTTCTGCTTTTTGGGAATGCTTTTTAATATTTGTTTGGTTTTGGTTTTGTTTTTTTTTTATCCCCCCATGGGTTTAGACAACTCATTCTGCTGTGAAAAACAGATTGTAGCAGGACTACATTCATAGATAGCGAGTTTTACAAATCCTCTCTCTGGACTACCACCCATGTATATTTCTTTTTCATACTACCTGATGCACAGGTGTACAGGAGCTTGCTGTTCTGCTCTTCCCTCCTGGCAGGAATGTAAGAATCTGCCCACAGGGCTCTAATTTGTGGTCACTGTCAATTTGTGGCTTTGACTGAGCAGAAATGAAAGGGTCTGGAAGCTGAATGTGCAGGCATTGAGGCAGGCTAAAACAACCAAAATGCCATCCCACTATTTTTAAGATGCACGCAAGGGACAACTCAGCTACAATGAATGCTCTCTTGCTCTGGACACTGGTGAGTAGACAATATTTGTAAAAGTGGTGCCTGTAGAAACATGTTCCTGATTTTTCTGTGAGGAAGCCCTGTATCATTGGCAGAGGGGAACAAAGGATCAGGAAAACTATTCATGTAAATAAGAACATCTTCCCCAAACCCTCACCAAGGAGCTGAAGCAACACAGCCAGGGAGGTCAGTGTGCACGCAGGTTAGGCAGTACCAGTACTCTGAAAGGCATAGAGAATTTTGAGATCAGAGGGAGGGGGATGAAGTTGTTCTTTTAGGAAATATATTTAAGTTTCCCAGCAGCTGTTGCCACACAGGTCATTTCCAAATAAAAACCTTCACCCTTCATCTGATCTTTTCATGAGAAACAGGGGTTCCATAGTAGAAAATGGAGATCCCATCCCTAAACGAGAGGTCACTGAAACTCCTCCCTCCCATAGCCTTGTGTTTATTAGAGGAATTTTAATTATAAGCTCAAGGTGGGAAAGCATCTGCTCCTCTCTCTGAACTGCATTTATGCACACACAGACATAATGGCAAATGGGAGGAAAAGAAGTGGAGGAAGAAAAAGAACAGGAAACAGAGAGCCACAGGGTTTGGGACATTAGCAGTGCAATTTTGCTGTAATTGCAGATAAAGCCTCTAGTGTTTATAAAAATCAAAAAACATACACAGGCAGCGATGCTACATGGGGAGGGAGAGTAAGATCTGGTTTTCTCAAATGTGCATTGGGATTTCAGAGGTGAATTGCTTCCAGAAAGGTCCACTGAGCACGGGATTATGGCTGTCCCCACTGAAGGCAGAGCCTGTGCAGATCTCAGTATGGGCATATGTGAGTGCTGACAGGAGTGAATGATCCTGCAGTGCCCTGCCGTGGAAGACAGGTGCGTGCTGGGTGTGGAGAGGGCCAGAGCTGCATAGGGCTGCACATATGCATGCTTTGCACTCACCAGTGTGGCTGTGCAAGATGCAGAACAACCCAGTTAATCTGGTTTAAAAAGAACACGTCAGGTGCTCCTTTTCCTGAGCCGAAGATGATCAGGACATAGTAGACACGGGTTTGAGAAAGGTGCTTCATCTGCTCACCTGTTACATTGACTTCCCAGAGCAGCTGCTTCTCTACAAGGCCCAACGTGTCAATAATAGAAGCCGTGTGGATGATGAGAGACACACCCTGACAGGCACGGTGCAGGAACGTCACATCTCGGATGTCCCCTTCCAGGATTTTCACCTCAGTCTTACCCTGGAACTCTGCAAGGGCAGCAGAAAACAAAGCAAATGACTTTACAGGCATCCTAAGGAGAGCACTGAAAGGAGCAGTGAATGGCTGTGTGGAAGCTGATGCTGTGCCCGGGAGGTGCTGACCGCTCAGGCACAGGAGTGATATTTTAAGGCTGGCAAAACAGAAGGTGTTTTCCAATGGCTATATTGTCAAGTGCTAATGACAGCGCTACAGGAGTCTATGCTGTATTACCTACTGTATTTTTTGAGCCAATATTCAACATGGTTATTTCTTTCTTTTTTTTTTTGTAAAGAGAAATTTTTCCCACAGCAAGCAAGGGCCTGAAGCTTCCTTCAGGTGTGAATATTTTAAAGTTCACAGGGGGAGTAGCTTTAGCTATGCATGTTCTGGTGACTGGCTATTTATAAAAGTGTTAACCCAAGTATACTGAACAGCCAGGCACTGCATGCTCTGTCTTCAAGGTGATGAATGACCTCTCTCTACCCACAGCATGTGTGCTCAGAGCTGTGTTCACACCTATTTTCTGCCCCTTGACCTTGCCCATATGGCAGCTCTTCTAACACATTACTTAAAGTTCTGACACATCTTTTTTATGTACCTCAGCCAGGACTTACTGTGCCTCTTCTAACTCCAGCTCTGACTCCATTTCAGCATCTGTGCTGTGGGGTAATTTTTAGCATGCACATCTTTCTGGTCCAAAGCTGAACTCTCAAGGCTGCTCTCCTGAGCTACCTCAACCCTGACTTGTTTTAATTCCTTCTTTTTAAGCCTTCTCCCTCCCCAGCAGCTAATCTGTGTGACCCTGGTGCAGTCCTAGGTCTCAGAGCCACCCTTTCCCTAAGTTTTGCTGGGCAGAAGCATCCTCATACGGCCCAGAACTACACTAACAAAATTGAGCCAGTACAGGATGATCACCTGGAGGAAATTTACACTCTGAGGCAACGCTACTCTTCTGGGAAACCTGCTGGCCTGTCTGCAGCTATGCCATGGGAGAGGAAAGGACTTTCTCAGCATGACTTACAGATTTTTAGGACGTGGTGTCATTATAGCAAGTCCTCCTGCGAGACTCAGCTGTGGCTGCACTAGAGGGCTCCCCCGGCACAGCTACCGGGAAGGGACCCTGCAGAACAGGCAGATGCTCTGTCTTCTTCCAGCGTAATCAAATGCCCATTTTAGATAAGAGAAGACCCTGATTAATTTATACAGCTTATAGCCGCAGCCATGACTGAAATCTCATGTATCCTGGTGCTTTTTTCACCAGCTCCAAAGCAGGCAGTATCTCATCCTATGTCTTTAATGGAAAAACACTAGTCTTTAATGGATAAACACTAAGAGAGACTGCTGCTGGGATCTGGAACTGAGTGGGAGTATCTTTTAAAATGGTTTTATCTCATTAACTCTGTAGCATGCTAAAATGAAAGCCTGTATTAATTTAACAATTATTCTGATGCAACAGGCTTGAGGGCCTTTTTATTTTTCATCAGTCAGTTCCTCTGACTGTGAAATTTGTGAAACATTTACAAAACTGTTACTAAATCTAGAGTTACTGCCCTCACAGCATAGTCACTGCCACATGCTCTCTTATGCTCTTTTACTTTACAGAGTGCATTCATTTCCTAGGGCTCTGTTTCCAGAAGGTTTACACTGACCTCTACTTGTATGGTTGCACAAGTGTCAAACTATGGGGCTAGGCTTTTTGTTAAGCACCTGGCAGTTAGATTTGCTCTATGAAACATTGGTCTTTGTACAGCCTTTAGGCTGACGTTCTCCATGAATAAGGCTTTGTGGATTTGCAACAATCCAAAGGACTGAAATACATGGTTTTCAGAATGTAAATTCTGACATGCAGCCCCTTCAGAGTGACCACTGTGTCTGGCAGGGGTTAGGAAAATAGAACTTTTTACACATGCAAATCAAAGCTCTCAGGAAAAATACAAAAGAAACCTGTCCTTTTTAAAGCTGATCACAGGGATAGTTGGTATCAGTCACTAGAAAGCTGCTGCCTAGCTGCTTTGTGCCCTGTTGGGCTTGCAATTTAAGTTGTGTGTGTGATACAAGGCAGGAAAGCTGCTCCTCCATTCCACTTTAGCCAGCAGAAGTTGCCGTGGTAAGTACAACATGAGCCTTTTTCACTTTACCAGCATCAGCTAGATGTCAGGATTCAGCAGATCGATCTTGTTTTGTGCTTGGAATTGAAGAGAGGAAAGATGAAATGATTGACAGACAGCGGTTTCAGTCTGAGATGGACAGCAGAGAGAAACTTGATTTCCATCTGCACAAACCATTGCCCAGGCATCATAAAAGCATGTGTCCCCAGTGGTAGGGGGAGGAAAAGAATAAATTCATCTCAGCACTCCATTTTTGCATCCAGTGATTATGAGAAAGTACCTACCCCCTGGGAAATCTGCTTCTACTTCACCAGTGGTTTCTGTGTCCTCTGAGCTGTAAGCAATGCTCCCTGCTTGCTCTGGGGTAGTTTTTGCTTGGAAATGCAACGATTACTCAATAAAATTCAGTGTTCTGTTGTGAGGAGTGTCTGACTTAGCAGTCTAGTCAGACTATTTTCCCTGAACTGTCGTCTTCTTTTCTATGTGTTGTTTAAAGTTCAAGCAAACAGCAATGTCTGTGGGACTTAGCTTGAATTTATTAGTGTTCTTTTAAAGAGGTCCTAACAGCTGTGGGGTAGATGGTGCGGAAAAGCACTCCTCAAGAGATCTCCACTTTCCTGGTTAACGGGGTGGTTCATAAAAATGGTCTACTTTTGAGTATTCATGGGAGAAAATAAAAAATTACATCTTATTTTCATTTATTGTCTTCTTTGACCCAGGGAAGCTGAAATGTTTATAATGTTCCCATTTCAGCTACTGGTGTGTTCTGTTGCTACTCTGCCATTTTTTTTGAATGCAATAATAAAGGCAAATGAATGTCTGCAATGTTGAGCAAAAAGCCAGGAGGAAGTTTCCCAGAGCAGGAATTTCCCCCCTGCAAAAGTCAAAAAAACCCCTTTCCTTCTCCCTCCACTTTCCTTCTCTTTTGGAGCAGTACTGGGTTAGCAGTTGAAAAACACTCAGTGCTCAGGCATCACACAAGCTATAAATGTCTGTCTCTGAAAAATGACATGAAATGAGGGTTCAAGGGGAGAGAGGGAAGATGTACAGAAGGATGAGACAAGGGGGAGTCAGTGGTTTGAAATAGTGAGAAATCCTCTTGAGGACAACCTGTGAGTTTCCAACTTTTCCAGAAGTGCCAGTCCAATAGTAAACAAACAAACAAAAAAAGTTGCATAAGTGGAAGCAGAGGAAAGGCAGAGAGATAAATTTGAAGTGGGGATGGGAGGTAGGAAACCCAAGGCACCAAACTACCATGTTCAACATGACGTACATTCTCAACCACACAGTGTAACTGGGGAGAGTCCAGCTCACAGCACTTGACATTGATTGGATCATCCTGGACTCCCTAGGGCTGTGGAAGACCGCAGATGCCACTGTTTACGCAGACTGAGTGCAATGGTCAAGGTCTCAGCAGGAAAGTTGTTTGGCAAAGGAGGAGTGTCCCTGAGTGTCTCCTGGCACGAGAGCTGTAACTTGCACATACTCCTCCATCTTAACTACCCACAGCCCTGACTCTGCAAGTAAAGCTACTGCAAGTAAAAGGTGCTCAAGAGCTTAGTGAGGAAGAAAACCACTCAGCTCTGCCCCTGGCCATTCAAGAAATCCAAACAACATATGCTAGCAAGTGGAAGTCCCTGCAGTAAAAACAGTGAAGACTCTGGCCTCACAGTTTTTGAAGCAGCAATAGGAGTCACTGTGCTAGAGAAGGGCTTGAAAGGGAATGGCAGGACAATATTTCAAGTAGTGTCAAGCACAAGCGCTGGCAGGACACTTGAAGACAGGTAGCTCTAGAGGCTGATACAGACAGAGGGACTGCTAGCCAAAGTGCAGGGCCTTAAGGCAGTTCAAACACATCTGAAATGCCAGCCTGTTGTTCCTACTACCTGCTTGTGGGGGTAAAAAGCTCTGATAACTGATTTTTCCCTTCCCCCTGTGCTGGTCGGACAGGCAGCAGGAATATTGCAAGAATAGTATGGGAAGTACCTGGGCAGTGTTCAGTGGAGGAAGGAGGGAGGATAAGGAAAGAGGTCCTAGAGCTTTTCTATTAACAAAAAGGGAACCGCAAAACCTGTGCTGCAGCCCAGCCAAAACTGTGCTCACATAAACAGTCGTTTTCACTCCCCAGGAAGCTCCATTATCCCCACAAAGCTCTTCTGGCCCTAAGCAGCACTGATGCTTCTGCAGCTGCCCTGCTGCATCAGCGCTAAACCACACACACTGCTGCTGCTGCAAGCGCTTCAGCCTACTGCAGCTGCAGGTTCTGTCACTGTGGGAACTGCCTGGAAATTGGAGCAGGAAGGGCTGCTGGAAGGCAGAGCAGGAAGGCTTAAGGGCATCACGCAAATCCTCAGTGAAACGCTAATGAGATTTAATAAGAAGGAACTCTGACTTGTATAAAACCATCCTAAAGGCTTGTGCAATTTGCACCATGTTTATGGTGCACTGTTACTATTCTTTGCTGACACTTAAGCACTTTATAGCAAGATAGTGACTCTTTAGCAAACTCTATGGAGATATTGCATAAGGGCTCCCATGTAGTTGTTGTATAGAGGAATAATAGTCTTGAGGTTAAGATGTGATGGAGGAAAGCATTGTCAAGTAAATGTGATGTAGGGACTTAAGAACGTGATTGAATTTAGGTTCCTATCTGCCTTTTTATAGATATGCTCAGGATACAAGGAAATGGGACATTTAAAATTTAATACTCCGAGCTGCTTTCCCCACCACAGACCATTTCTGACACTGGGCATATCACTCACTTATGCTGTCTCCAGTCCATTAAAGAAGCCAGAGTCCTGTCTTGCCCTTTGCAAATTCGTCCTGCCTCTTATGTACATAGCACCAAAGAGCTCTGCTCTCCAGGCAACTGTGATAATTTTAATAATCATAAAAAGAAATTTTTAAGGTACCTCCTCACAACTCTCAGCGAGAAGATCACTATTAACCAAACTAATCACAGGTTGAAGAAAACCATTAGCATTTGCACCCGCAACGTTGCCACTGCCTTCTAGTCTAGCACATCAGAGCCCAGGACAGTACGCTCTGGGTTACACTGCCCCCCACTCCCCCAGTACAGCAGTGCTTGTGTTTTCCTTCCCCCCAAGCAGAATTGTGAGATTTTTGCACTAATTGTGCTATGTGGGTTTTGATGTAAAAGAATATAGGTCTCTCTTCCAATCTAGAGAAGCCTCAGGGTCTGGCAAAGAAAACCCTTGCTTTTATGTTTCACATCTGATTTCCATGCTGGAGGGAGAGGAGAGGATAAAGCAAGACTTCTTTGAAATAAAACCTCTATCTGGAAATCTGGTTTGGATGAGAAGTAAAGATTTCCAAGCTAGCCACATGAGACAACAGCATATATACCCGCAACACATAGTCCTCCTGAGATGGTACTTACTGCCAAATCTCCCGAGTGCTTCTTTGCTAAAGGCTTTGTCCAGCAGTCGGATCTCAGCCAGCGCCTCTTCTTCTTCCAACAGCAAGCGGACAATCCTCTGACCAAGAAATCCTCCTGCTCCTGTCACCAGACAACTTACCCCAGCCAGGGACATTGCTCTGAGTTGTTCCTCTGTGGCAAACTGGCTGTCTCTTGAGTTTAGACTGGCTGGTTCCCCTCCTGCTTGAGGAAATTAACACACAATATCAACCTCTGGAGTCTTTACAAATCAAAGGGTGTTACCAGAAGGAGAGACTACTGGAAAACAAACTCTAACCAATTTTAAAAGCATGTCTTACTCCTGCTAGCTATTCCTATTCAGAAGTAGCCTACACATTTTTCCACGCAAAGAAAAAACTATTTACAAACTACTACAAACCAAAAAAATTAACAAATCTGAAAATGCTCAGAATCAACTTTAATGCCAAACAAACCCCACAAAAGTCTGCCTTAATCCTTGGTTCCACCTCTCTAGCATTCAAAAGGCTGTGGGGGAGATTCTCCTGTATTTATAGACCTCAGTCATTTTGCTTCCCCTCCCTCTCAAGTGCCTCCTTTGCTGCAAATGAATGTGGTGCTTCCACCTCCCCCCACCCCCCTCCTGCCTCAAAGAGGAAGGCTCTCGATATGATGAGGTCTAAGCCTAGATGCAGTCCTGCATGCCTAAATACTCAGAAGGTAAACCCTCATGCCGGTAATTCTCTGTAGCTGGGCTTGCTTGTATAACATAGTATTAACATGAAGGCAGACAGCATTAAAATTAAATGTAAGTAGCAGGACTAGCTGTTTATAATGGTTTGAGAAGTGGGCCCTGCTGCTGTAGACTTTTTTGGCTACTGCACTCCCACACACAGCATAGGTTTCTCACTCTCTCTGTGCAAGATCAAAAACTAACCTCTGGGATTTTGTATTTGCTCAGTATACTCAAGGCATTTGAAGTGATTAAATGGTCTAATGTACTATTAAAGTTAAATTAAAGCTGTGGGAGAAAAAGATTCACCTCTGAAATGTCTGGTGTGGGAGGACCTAGCTAAAAGAAGGCTGTGGCTGGCTGTTTGTGCTTTTGCAGTGAACTGTGTCATTACTTTTTACATCTCCAAAATACAGAGAAAATGCCCAGGTGTTTCTCCCTAGGGTTTCACTCCAGTTCTAGCAAAACTCTTTTCTAAAGTGTGAGACCAGGACAGGGCTTAGGCATGAGCCTGAAGCTCCTAATATCTGCACTGCCTTCCCAGGTGTCACGATCCACTGTTGGTCTGACCAATTTGGCAGAGGTTAAACCCCCTTGCTTTCCAACCAACCTCAGGTAGCTCAGGGTGGTTGGGGGCGGCTGGGCTTAACTTCTGATTAACTCCAATGTTTTATCGTGACTTCGTTCCTTTTACATTCTCAGAAACAGAATTAAGACTCAAAACGGAGTCAAGTGACAAGTCACTTTATTTGGCCAATAAGTAGGCAAGGGAAAAGGACAGAAAGAGAGAAAAGAGTGAGAAAGGGAGAGAGATAGAGTTGTGATAGCTACCACCATGGATCTGTGGCATCCCGTCAGTCCGATGTATCTTTGAATCTGGTGGGAGAATGTTCTTCGTTCTTTGTTCTTCTTTCTTCTTTCTTCTTTCTTCCCTTCCCGCTGGTCTCCGCTGGTTTCACCTTTTATAGCGTTGTTCTCAGAACTGTTTTGCATACCCACGCCTCCCATTTGGTGATGGGGATGCACGCCCAGTACCGTCACTAGAAGGTCTAGAGGGTCTGAATCGCCCATATGTGGTCAGTTGACCCTGGGCCGGGCATATGCGCAGAGCACTAGGGCTATGTCCTCTGAGGCAACAGGATGCATATGTGTTCCTGTCCGGTCAAACTATCCTGGCTGCTGTGATGATGAGATTTTGGTGGTTAAACTGTTCTGCTCAGTTGCCATGGTGGTTAAACTGTCCTAGTTGCCCTGGTGGCTAAATCTGTCCTGCCAGCAATGTTGGCCCTTATACCAGGTCTGTGTACTGTCAGGACACGCTGGCTGGAGCTGTATTTTCTCTCTCTCTCTCACACAGGGATAGGCAGAAATCCCTACTGAAACAAGACAATAAATACTTAAGTGCCTTAAGTGAGAGGGAAGTTACAAAGAAGCCCAGCAACGCAACTAACTAGGCTGAAATCACTGGAAAGGGAATCACTGATTTCAGGTACAGCTGGAATGGATCTCTAAAAATGCTTTATTTGCATTCGTGCAACTAACTCCTAAACTCCCTTTTTTGTTTTGTCATGAATTTTGTTCAGTCATTAAAGAGAGCCCTGGAGAAAAGCTAGAGAAGCAGTACCCCCATACTGTTACTTTTTTAGAGCAAAACTGGGCCTGCAAGTGAAGAGGAAAGCAAAACCATTTCTGTTGGAGGAGAAAGGTTACTAGCTGACACAGATGACAAAGTTTTGGCAACTGTTTCGATCACAGCGTCCTTGAAAATCCTTCCCTTACCCCTACAAAGCTTTAAAAAAATTGTTATCAGTGCTTCTTTCCTTGGCTTCTCTCAAGCAGGACCTTGATGATGTATGTCCTTATCAGAAGCTGCTGCAAATTAATTTTGTGCAGTGCATGCATTTTGCAAGGAAAATAACTGACCAAAGCCTGCCGCTGCAACCAGTGTTCTCTGAAACAGTTTTTACTTTTTACCTTTTTACCAGTTTTTGCCTTTTTACAGTTAGAAGGAAAATAACATGCCTTAAAGAGGCATTATAAAAACAGACAACACAACATATCCTCTCAGGTAGAAAACACTCTCCTACACCAAGCTTGCCTGTTAGAATGACCAAGTTTAGCAGGGGTAGTGCTTTACATGAGAGTATGAGTGCTGCATAGGGGACTGTAGGGAGGTTTATTGCTGCTGTGCTTTTGTCGTCTTAGGTACCACTGGGCCAAATGTTTGGCTTAGTTTGAGGGAATTTTATGCATCACTACATAGCAACCTTCATTTGAACTGCTGCTTGTGGATGTCAGGGATCAGTCAGCAGCAGTTTGCTCAGTTCAAGTGCAGACCTGCTGGTGCTTCCGGCAATCTCACCTGGAAACAACATTTTCACCTTCTGTTTCTTCTTGACATTGCTGTGGGGGGATGCTGGATGGCACGACAGCTCCTCTGTACTGCAGACAAGACTGGCTCTGGTGTTCCCTGAAGGACACAGAGGCAGATGCCCCAGAGCAGTGTCAATGAGCAACAAGGCCAGAGCCCACTGGTGGTGACTCTGACCACCATAGAATCGTTAAGGTTGGAAAAGACCCTTAAGATCATCGAGTCAAACCGCTAACCTATCACTGCCAAGTCCACCACTAAACCATATCCTCAAGCACCACATCTACCCTTCTTTTAAATACCTCCAGGGATGGAGACACAACCACCACCCTGGGCAGCCTGTTCCAATGTTTGACAACCCTTTCAGTAAAGACGTTATTCCTAATATCCAACCTAAACTTCCCCTGGCGCAGCTTGAGGCCATTTCCTCTCATCCTATCACTTGTTACTAGGGAGAAGAGACCAACACCTGCCTCGCTACAACCTCCTTTCAGGTAGTTGTAGAGAGCGATAAGGTCTTCCCTCAGCCTCATCTTCTCCAGGCTAAACCACCCCAATTCCCTCAGCCGCTCCTCATAAGACTTGTGCTCTAGACCCTTCACCAACTACGTTGCCCTTCTCTGGACACGCTCCAGCACCTCGATGTCCTTCTTGTAGTGAGGGGCCCAAAACTGAACACAGTATTTGAGGCATGGCCTCACCAGTGCCAAGTACAGGGGCACTATCACCTCCCTGGTCTTGCTGGCCACACTATTCCTGATACAAGCCAGGATGCCATTGGCCTTCTTGGCCACCTGAGCACACTGCTGGCTCATGTTCAGGTGGCTGTCAACCAACACCCCAAGGTCCTTTTCCTCCAGACAGCTCTCCTGCCACTCCTGCCCAAGCCTGTAGCATTGCATGGGGTTGTTGTGACCCAAGTGCAGGACCTGGCACTTAGTCTTGTTGAATCTCATACCATTGGCTCTGGCCCAATGTTCCAGCCTGTCCAGGTCCCTCTGTAGGGCCTTCCTGCCCTCCAGTAGATCGACACTTCCACCCAGCTTGGTGTCATCTGCAAACTTACTGAGGGTGCACTCAATCCCCTCATCCAGATCATCAATGAAGATACTGGACAGGACCAGCCCCAACACTGAGCCCTTGGGAACACCACTCGAAACTGGCTGCCAGCTGGATTTGACTCCATTCACCACCACTCTCTGGGCTCGGCCTTCCAGCCAGTTTTTCACCCAGTGCAGAGTGCACTTGTCCAAGCCGTGAGCAGCCAGCTTCTCCAGGAGAATGCTGTGGGAGACAGTGTCAAAGGCCTCACTAAAGTCCAAGCAGGCAACGTCCACAGCCTTCCCCTCATCCACTAAGCGGGTCACCTTATCATAGAAGGAGACCAGGTTAGTGAGGCAGAACCTCCCTTTCATAAACCCATGCTGGCTGAGCCCGATCCCCTGGGTGTCCCGCATGTGCTGCGTAATGGCATTCAAGATGATCTGCTCCATGACCTTTCCTGGTGCTGAGGTCAGGCTGACAGGCCTGTAGTTCCCCAGATCCTCCTTCCAACCCTTCTTGTAGAGGGGCGTCACATTCGCTAGTTTCCAGTTATCTAGGATCTCCCCAGCTGACCAGGACTGCTGATAAAGGATGGAGAGTGGCTTGGCGAGCTCCTCTGCCAGCTCCCTCAGTATCCTCAGGTCAATCCTGTCCAGCCCCATAGACTTGTGAACATCCAGGTGAAGGAGCAGGTCAGTGACTGCCACCTCTTCAACAACTGGGACTTCATTCTGCATACTATCTCCATTTCCCAGTACAGGAGCCCGACAACCCCGAGGATGACCAGTCTGACTATTAAAGACTGAGGCAAAGAAAGCAGGAACAACTTGAAGAAATTCAGAGCTATTGCACGGGTCTGGGATTTGCAGACTAAAACCTAATTTAGCAGCATCTAAAAAGTTTACCAACTCTGCATTCTGTGTCAAGGCATAGTCCATTTTTAACTATGTTGTCATCTTCTCTTTGACTTTATTGTAAAATGAGGCCTTCATGTTCTGATATTTTGCTGTAGAATGGGCTGCATGTCTAAGAGTATCATTTTAGAAAATCAGAGCTTGTAAATTTTGGCTTGTGCTGGAGAATTGCTATACATGGACTAAGTGGATAGCTTAGTATATGTGCAATCCACTATGCCCCATCACAGCCGTGTCCCTAATCTGCTGGTCCAGAAACAGTGTTGATCCTCCAGCTTTATTGATGCTTTACTGTAACAAAGATACTTTGTGGCAATGACTGGCTGGTGTTAGGAAAACACAATTTCTTAGCCTTGTCACAAAGAGAAAAAGGGATTGGGGCATGCAGTGGAGATGAGAAGACAGTATGAGAAATAGTGAAGGGAAGATTCCCAGCACCATTGAGAACAAACTGTATCACGGTACTGGAATGAATAAATCAAATAACATTGCAGAGCATGGAAGTTTTAGGTAGGATAAAATACAGTTTTACAGAGGGTGATCCTGTTTAATTGTGCAATCAGGCAAAAAGAAGCTAACCGGGAGTAAGAAGAGAAGAGAACCTTTTGCCCATAAAGGATGTCTGATTTAGAAAAGAGGTTTCCTGAGTCTGACCTGTTGCCCAGAATGATGAGAACTGAAGCAGGAAAAAGCAAAGGCACACTCATTATTTAACTGGACCTTTTGCTGTCTAAACATAGAATAATTATGACCATAAAGCCACAAAAAATCCATGTGCTTCTCATATGAAAAATTAATGTGTTTCTTACCACCGTATGCCTGTAAGCTCAAAATGCTTAGATGCTGGCAGTTCTGGGTAAAAGGGTGTACTTTGAGATGTAGATTTACTCTAGGAAAGCTGCTCCCCTTCAGGGTAGGAGGCACTGTTCCCTCCTGGAAACGTTTTCCTCTCTTCTGGTTAAGTATTGACAAGAGGCAACAAGATTTAACTAATTAACTTCTGGACAGCTGTGCTGAATCAAATTCTGAATAAACATGACTTCTTACAGCAGGGAACAGTTTTAAGACACTTTAACCAAGGTATGAAGATAACCACCTTAAGAGGTCTCAATGTTTCTGTGTATTCAAACCTGACAAAGAAAATATCTCCTACTTCAGTAGTACCAAAATTCTTTTGGTGGAAGGGATAAAGCAATTGCAAAATTTATTATGTGATCTTCAAGGCCAGAAAGACTTACTTCTAATATTCATTGCTATATTAGACAGCACACGAGTTGGGCAATTAAGTAGAAACAAACATGTAGTCTCATTTTCCCTTTAGTTTTAGGTAGAACTGTGTTTCCTCAACTGAAATTGATGAGTGAAGTATATATTTAAAGGCCATAGAAATTTGCACCATATGCCAAAGGAAAATGTTTATATTTGCATCCATTTTGTAGGTAAACTACCCTTGTAAATAGACTGATTGCCTGTCCCTGCTACATCCTCCAGGGATGCTGGGAAGCAGCAGGGTTTGATTAGTCCTTAACCCACGTGGTTACAATCTCTTCGGGCATAATTTTTTTGGAAGATTTGACCTTGCTTGAATTTGCATCAGAGATATTCACAACAATCAAATACAGAAAGCAGGACAAAGTGTAGAAAGGGGGCACAAGGCTTTGGTACACATTCACACAGGCTTAATCCAGATCACAGAAAACTTCCAAAGTCTTGGAAAAGTTGTAGGATAGGCTCAGGACCCTCAGCCTGGTCGAACCCTGTGAGCTCTTCTTCTAAGCTCGCTCACCAAATAGCTTTCTTTTTCCCTCAGAAAATGCTTTCTGCATCCTCTTTCACAGAGATATAGGTGCAGTTTAGGTTGAAAGGAGCCTCTGGAGGTCCCTGATCCAACCTCTGCTGAAAGCAGCATCAGATTAGACGAGGTTGCTCAGGACCTTGCCCAGGCTCCATATCTAAGGTTGGAGATTTCACAAACCCTCTGCTGTATCTGACCACCTTCAGGGTGAATTTTTTTCCCACTAATTTCTAACTGGACTTTTCCTTACTCCAATTTGTGTCCATTGCCTTTCACCCTTTTAGTGCACACATCTGAGAAGTTGGGCTGCATCTTCTCTGTTCCCTCCAACTGAGTAGTAGAAGATAGTGATATGATCCCTCCTCCCCTTATCTTTAGCCTTCTCAGGACTGAGCACACCCAGTTGTCTCAGTCTCTTCATGTACATCCTTGAAGTCCATCAAAGTGTGCAACGTGGTATCATTCCTCAGCCTTATCTGCTGGGCTGTCAGTCTGCTGGCAAGGTTTATTATTGCTGGAACAGAGAGGAAGGCCTCCATGTGAAGGCCTCTGGAAGATCACTGCAGACACTGTTATCTCTGCGACAAATTCAGGTCTAAACAGAGTGAGCTAACAGGGCTAACTTCTCTTTTCTGCCTCCTTAAGGCCAATTTAAAGTAGGGTTTATGCAGAAGGTCACTTCTTGAGAGTGTGGCTCCTCCAACACATGCCAGGGAAGTGGGCAGCAGGACAGCTGTCAGTTGCAAAGCAGGCTGTGAGATGGCTCTTTGCCCCAGAAGTTGTACTCTGCTGCAGGCAGTGGCTTGCCCTTGAAACTTCAGCTGAAGAGCAGCTTTATCATTTGGCCCCAGGATGCACATGCCCAATTCTGTAGTGGGATGTATCATCCCTGTGGCATGATACTCGTGCAAACCTGACCAGCAAAATCTTCCCTTCCCCTTACTCCCACAGGCATGCAGAACTACCCAAGTGTACAGGCATTGCCTCAGTTTTGGAATACATGCAGATCTGAAAAGGGAGAAGGGGCTAGGAGGATATTCTATATCATTGTATAGTTTGAAAAATCAGATAGAAAAAGTGTATGGCTGTAAAGGGCCAACAGCAAGAGACAGGATAGGAGAACACAATATTTCAGCTCCCTGATGCTGCTCATTCCAAATGCCTGCAGTCCTGGACCCTTACTGACCTTCATTTCACTTGCAAATTCTCCACGCCTCTTCAGATCTGGCTCCAGATGTACTCCACTAGACATCCAGATCACAGGAGTTGCAAATCAGTGGCCTCTGCAAACATTTCTGGTTTAAGATGTTTATGCTATCTTATACAACAAATCTATAGAACAGCTGGATCAAAGGCTGCAGTTTGTCTAGGTAACTTTAGTAGGGTTCACAGGTCCTTCAGCTCCACCTGCCCTCCTATTGTCCATCCCCTAACTTCAGTGTCATGGGAAAAACAGGGAAGGAGATCACAAAATAAACCATTGTACTTGTTTTCATGATGTGGCATTACCTTTCCTTCAAAACAGATTTTGATTTCATGGTACTCAACAATGGAATAAATAAGGCTACCACAAGTAAGCTCAGCAGTGCAGACAATTTCCACCACAATTGTTTCAGCTCCTGCAGATGTCTCCGAGTTCCTTAAGATGGCTTTCTTTATCTCTCTAGCTCCTTGAAACATTTCCTTCACAAGTGTAACAACAACATGCTTTCCAGCATCTTGTTTTGTTGGCTTTAAATGAAAGCAGAGACTCTGGAGCCTGAAATGAGAGGCTTTTGTGTCTCACCAGAGCAGCCTTGAGCACTACTTCTGCTCCAAGGAGCATGGAATGCTGTGATGAGCAAATCAGCCATGCCATGGATGGAGCATTGGCAGAGTCTGACTGCAAGTGAAAAGTATCTGAGTGCAATGCAAGTGAGAAACTGATGATTTTTCAGTACCTGAATTTCTCCAAACAAATTTCTTTCAGTGGATAGGAGTGTAGAATAAGGAGCAAAGGCCTTGATGGTTATCAGGGAGAGAGAGGACGTAATTTTCATGGAAACAGAGTTTAAATGCAGTTGTCCCAGCCCCTCAGCATCTACTTTCCCATTTCACACCATCAGCTCCAGAAGACAGCAGCTAAATTCAGGCATCTGCTCACTCTCACACCCTACATGCCCATGTCTAGGTCTCCTAGATCATCCAGAAACAAATGTAAAAGAATCTAAATGCTTAGGGGGAAGTCACTAAGGTGTATCAGAGGAAGCATGCTGGAAATCCTGCTCCTCTCCAGAGTTTAGCCACATATCTCAGGTCTGCCAGCTTTCTGACCCTTCAGCCACTTCCATTTGCATAAGCTGGAAACCTCTCTTCTAGCATGTTTAGGACCTAATGAACCTCATTTGGTTCTTCTAAGACACACGCAAAAGGAGATGTTGCTGCTTCCCCCCCCTTTCCCTTGTACACCGGGAGCCAGTGGGCAATGTGCTCAGCAGGAATTGGGGGAGCACACATGCCTTCTCCTGTGCAGAAAAAGCAGCACCTCTTCTCTGCCAGGAGAGAGCCTTGACCGAAGAAGCTCGTAGGCAGTTTCACGGGAGGACAGCTGACACTTTCTTGTTGAAACTTGGCCACACAGCACTCCAAACCAGGGTTAGGCAACCATGTGGCCCCTTGTGCCAGCAACGCCTGTGACATTTTCCTCCAAGTAATTAATGGGTGAAGTA
Source organism: Phalacrocorax aristotelis (assembly GCF_949628215.1). Lineage (NCBI taxonomy): Eukaryota > Metazoa > Chordata > Aves > Suliformes > Phalacrocoracidae > Phalacrocorax > Phalacrocorax aristotelis. Next base: position 131,872,771 of record NC_134276.1, on the reverse strand, counting down.
ATGACCTCATGCCACACAGCCGAGGGTATGCTTCCTCATGGGGAGGCAAGACCCATGTCCCAAGAAAAATCTCGGACAGGGAAGGAGGCATGAGCACACATTTCTGTTACCTTGAGAGCAAAGCTTTATGCTGCTCTATGCTGGCAGCAGGTGCACCGCTGCCTCTGCACCATCTTCTGAGAGCAAAGGCCACATGCTGCTCAGGTGGTGCCAGCAGCTCCTGTCCACTCTGTCAGCCTCCGCTGGCCATGCACATCCGTTATTTATGCTCTGCCACAACCTTGTGCTGTGCTCTGAGAATGCATAGGTGCTGACCACTGCTTGGACAAGTTTGCCATGCAAATTAATTATGTAGTGAAGGAAAAGGCTCTCTCAGAGGGAGCACAGGGTGATGTTTTGGTTACTAGTGATTTCATCGCTCTGCATTTAGAAGCAGTGGGCAAGAACTGCCCCCACTTCCAAAGGGTAGCTGGGGTGCCTGTTAGCTGATGCGTCTTGTTTCTGTATCTGCTATGAATACATCCAGGAAAGCCCAAGCTATGGAAGATATCAGCCACAACACTTAATGCCGCAGAGCATGAAAGGTGTGTAGCTTGAGTTGCAGTCAGCCTTGGCAGGACAACCAAGGGGAAGAAGCAAGAGACATAGCTTTCTGTGTCTGGCTGCCCAATGTAACAGAGCCTGGGAGTAAGGCCCAACACAGGGAACATCACAGAAGAGCCAGTTTAAAGTAGATATATTTAAGCAAATAACAATTACCCAAATTGTTAAAGAACTCATTGCTCTCAATAAAAGCAGAGAATGGCCTTTGCTAACACAGAGCCTTTCTTAATCTCCTCAGAATTTTCCTGAAGACCTTATCAAATACTTATTGCACATGCAACATTTGCACCTCCTTTTTCTCTCCTCAGTCTGGTTGGGACCTCAGCGTGAGCTGCCTCTGGTGGGCATTGCAGGAGGCTTCACAGCTTTGAGAACTGAACGAGGTGTCGGCCAATCTCTGAGACACTGGCACAGCCTGAAATAAATACAGAAATTAAACATGTTGGTGAGAGAGAAAGGTCTGTGGATGAAACTTGGAAGGCCCCCTCTCTGGATCACGGTCTAGTCTTGTATGAGCCATGTGGGGATAGGTTGGCATCTCAGCAGCTCACTCGCAGGAGCCCTACTCCTCAATGACATTCTTAGCCTTGAGGTTAGGCACTGGGCTTCATGCACAAGAAGAGTTAGAAACATGAAAAAAAAGGATCCTTATAACAAGCTGAGCAGGGAGCCATGTGATCCAGCCAGAAGTGAAAGGTAGATAGAAAAGACAGCAGGGATTGCTGTGTCATGTGACTGGAGGTGTGGAGATTTCCCTTGCCATTTCATTTGGTCAAATTTGGGTGGAATGTCACAGCCCTGCCGAAAAGGTCACAACCTGCTACTCTTGCCAAGTTCAGTGTCCTTTTGCATGTAAAGAAGTGTGAGAGTCACCTGGAAAAAAAAACTTGTAGGAATCTTTACTAATTGAAAAAGTAACCCCAAACCCCAGCCTGCTAAGAAATGCCCAACAGGCTTTCAGTTTCAGTCTCCCAGTCAGCATTGCTTTCCACTTGAGTTCATGGTTGCTAGAGCATTAAAATCGTTAAAACATGATTTGAAGTGGGATAAGACCCTTTGCTGGCGTCTAAATAAATACTTCCGCACTGGATCTGCATGTCATACTTGTTCATGCGTGAAACTAGAGTTTGCACTGGGTTGTGCAAATTTGCTATTCAGTGAGGGGGAGTCAAACATGGCAACTACAGGTAGGAGCAGAAGTGAGAAACACAGAATGAGGAACAACAGTAAAAGCTTGGAGAGACACAGAGGCATGTGGGAGGCAGAGATTTGAACCTGCACCACCAGACTGTGTTCTCTAATACATGGAGAAAAATTCTGCAACCATTTTTTCCAAACTTTCCATGCAGCAAAAAAAATTGTTTGCATTTTATGCTAGTAAACATTAAATTAAATACTGAAAAACATACGCTGCAATTCCCAGCAAAACAGAAATTCCAAGTTTTGCTCAGCTCTACTTAGGAGTTTTGCAACTCTAATTGAGTCAGAAAGCTGCTTTAACTTATTTGCAAGCTTCATTGCTATGGCACCTGAAAAGTCAAGTGGTTTCACAGGAAGCAAAGAATCACCTTAAATATAGCAACTGGAGCCAGCACAGCTTACATGGATTCCCTTTTTGTGACATATCCATCAGACTTCCGATTTTAGATGGCTTGCATGCAGAAAACTCTGTATCACCAATTACAAACAACCTGCAAAATGCTTACCAGCTAAGGCCATCGCCAAACGAAACTCATCCTGCAAAATTCTCAAAACATCTTGAAGACCTTCTTCACCCTGCTCCAACAAAGAAAGTAGTCAGGGTAGAAGGAGCACTGGCACAGAGCAATGCTGCAGGATGCTTGCACTGTGAGAGCTGGGACAGTCCCTTAAGGCCATGCCAGTTCCAGTCTCTCATACTGATGAATGACTAAAATGATATGATGGATGTGCTCAGTTCATCACAGATTAATTTAGATGCTTTTCCTTTTGTGATACATCTGAACAGGGAAAGAAAACAAAGCTGTTTTTCACTTCTGACATTTTCTAGCTGGTTTTTTTCTTAGCTTTCAGTTAACCTCCACCAATGGGTTTGTTTTAAAATGTCAGGCCTTACAACACTGACAGTATTTTATGAAGTAACGAGAGTTTTATATATGGTACAGCTTTAAAAGCTTTAGTTTACTCAAATACCAGACTGAATCTTTAAAAATAGTACACTGTTTGCTTTCCTCCAAGCAAGTGACACCAAGAAGCTCAAAATCCAATAAAATGTACATATGATTTTGATCTTACTGTAAAATATTGGAGGATTGTTTTTCTTTTTTCTCTTAAATTCTATTTTTAGTTCTTGCAATAAAGAATGCTTTGGGTGCAGACAATGTCAGTGCTTGTTCATGCCCTTCCTCTCTTGTATGCTAGGGTAATGGCACTGACATACATCTTTAGGAATACTCTATGGAATATAATACCAAAGCACAGTTGAACTCAAAAAATCCCATCTCTTGTCTGTTTGCATTGTGGAAAAAATGCATGCAGGCAGCTCACAGCAACACCCTTTTCATGTTAGACCCTTCTTCTCTGTTTACTGGCAACAGAAACAGTGCTGCCAACTCTTCCAGGGTTCTCAGAAGATTTAGGTGATTTCCTGCTTAACGCCTAACTACTGGAATCCATAGCAATCACACCACTGGACAGGAATCTCATTTAAAAGATAGGAAATGTTTCTAGGATATAAAAATAAATAGTTTTTCTTCTAGAGAAAAGCTTGAAAGCTCCAATCCAGAGGCTAAAAAGCAAAACTTCAGACAAGCAAACAACTGGGATAATTACTTTTTAATTTTAATTATGTTACATTAACCTTCTGCATCAGAGGCCTAATTCATTACTCTGGATCATAGAAATATGCTAGCAGTTAAGAAGCAGCAAAGCCAGAACTGAGGTAGTAGTGGCACGCTCAGGCGCCTACGGGACATGATTGTTCTCAGTCTTGTCCAAAATGCTTCAGACATCAGTGGAGTGGAGTTCTATATGCATTTCTGAAAAATTCATTAGATTGCTATGAAAATTCTGTATCAAAACCATATATTGTTTCCAAGTAAGCTGGCAGCAAATAAAATTGCCAGACTCACCTTTGTGGCAAATAAGCCTGCCTCCAATTTTCAAAAGCACTGATGGTCCTGACTCCTACAGTATTTTAGCACCAAACCACAATACCAAAAAATCAGGTCCCACAAAAAAGTGTTACCAGCTTCAAAATCATATTTAAAATCATAAAATTCAGTAGTATTTTTAAAATCACATAAAATGTCTGGTTTTGATTTAATTTGGGGTGCTTCCACTTAAAATTCAGCAAAAGAAAAAAATGGGTAGGATTCTTCACTGGTGAAAACCGTCTCTCTGACTTTTAAATAACAACAACAGAGTGTTGGGAATATGAGAAGTAGACATAGAATGCACAGCTCTTTACTCACCTTGTAAGCCAGTCCCCATAAAGCTGGTCTTCCAATAAAGACACATTTTGCTCCCAGTGCCAGTGCTTTTAACACGTCACTTCCTTTTCGTATTCCACCATCTAAATAAACTTCGACTTTGCCTTGCACTGCCTCTACAACCTCAACCAGAGCATCAACCTGCAAAGAAGCATCCATTCTCACCTTGAGCTCAGCTTTTGATTCCAAGAGACAGAGGAGACATTCCAAAGAGATAAGCAGGTATGCAGTACTGTAATAACATACCTTCTCAAAATGTGGCAATGCATCACAAAAGCATCAGGGGAGGTTTAGACTGGATATTAGGAAGAATTTATTTACTGAGAGAGTGGTCAGACATTGGAACAGGCTGCTCAGAGAGGTGGTAGAGTCACCATACCTGGAGGTATTTAAAAGACACGTAGACGTGGCACTTCAGCGCACAGTTTAGGAGACATGGCAGTGTTGGGTTGACAGTTGGACTTGATAAGCCTAGAGGTCTTTTCCAACCTTAATGTTTCTATTGTTCTATGAAAATAGCTCGGCACCAAAAGCTGTAGAATAGAGTGCAGGTCCCTGTTCTGTTTGCCAGATAGTTAATTCCATTTTCCTGTGTTTTGCTAATACAATATTCTTTGCTAGCACTTCTGATAAGTAAAAAGTAACATATTCACTTGCTTTCTGAAAGATTTTAAAAATAAATTTCAATGGAAATAGCTGTCATTAATATCTTACTTTTATGTGAGATAATGATGAATGATACAAATGTTTGTAAAAAGGGCTGATGTCAAACTTCTCCCTGCTACTGTCCAAATTGCCTAAACTTACATTTCGACCTAATCCTGGTGAACACCTGTCAAAAGCCTCCTCAAACCTCATAAAGCAACTATGCAGCATTTAATTTGCTATGTAGTACAGTCAACATAAGATTTCATAGAATCACAGAATCACAGAATGTCTTGAGTTGGAAGGGACCCACAAGGATCATCAAGTCCAACTCCTGTCCCTGCACAGGACAACCCCCAGATTCACCCATGTGTCTGAGGGTGTCCAAGTGCTTCTTGAATACAGTCAGGCTTGGCGCCGTGACTATGTTCTTGAGGAGCCTGTTCCAGTGCTCCATCACCCTCTGGTAGAAGAATCTTTTCCTAATATCCAACCTAAACCTCCCCTGACACATCTTCCTGCCATTCCCTTAGGCCTTATCATTGGTCATCAGAGAGGAGAGATCAGCGCCTGCCCTTCCTCCTCCCCTTGTGAGGAAGCTGTAGACCATGATGAGGTCTGCCCTCAGTCTCCTCTTCTCTAGGCTGAACAAACCAAGTGACTTTAGCTGCTCCTAGTACAGTTTCTCCTCTAAACTCTTCACCAACTTCATGGCCCTCCTCTGGACAGTCTCTAGTAGCTTTATATCCTTAACGTACTGTGGTGCCCAAAACTGCACACAGTACCTGAGGTGAGGCTGCACCAGCGCAGAGCAGAGTGGGACAATCCCCTCCCTCAACCAGCTTCGGTGCAGTGCTTGATGCACCCCAGGACACGGCTAGCCCTCTCGGCTGCCAGGGCACACTGTTGGCTCATGTTCAGCTCGCTGTTGACCAGGACCCCTAGGTCCCTCTCCGCAGAGCTGCTCTCCAGCCTCTCATTCCCCAGTTTCCTCCAGGCTAAGTCTTCTGATTCTCTAAGGTCTTTTCTGTAGAGCACAGTGCAGTGCCAGGGCAGTATCACACAGAGATGCTGGCTCTGATCCCAAAGGCAGTATAATCAGTATCAGGACACTGCACTAGACCTAATTAACTCTGTTTCGCAGGAAACCCAAAGGTCTCTTTTCTGCAGTCTCCTATACTCTTTTGCCTTTTCGTCTTTTTTAAGTAGAGCAGCTACTAAGTAGATTTTTCCAATTAGTCATAATTTTTTTCAGAATTTCAGATGGAAAACTTTCAGGCTGAAATTTTCCAGGAGCTCACCAAGAGCAAGGACCATAGCTTCTGCTGCCAGGTTTGGTATCAGAGGAGTATCAGGGCTGAACTGGGTATCAACTGGTTTGTCTGTGTATGTAAAGAAACTTCTAAGGCAGAAGAGCAGTTTAATAGGGATGGCATTTCCATTATTATGTCTTTAGCATTTAGATTTCTTTTTAATCATTATTGTCAGCCTTGACACAGAATAGAATTCCCTGGTGCCTGTTTTTATTTTACAGAGGAAAACAGAGAAAAGAAAGTCTGTAAGATACTATGCAAGACAGAACTGTAAAAGCAGAACAATTGGAAAAATTGACAGAAGCCAAATTAAAACAGTGAAACACATATGCGCCTAAACAACACGCAATTTCTTTGTACAGATTAAAAAGTGGGGGAATTTTTCTCCAGATAAGTTATCCTTTTTCTGGCTCATAAATTCCCATTTAGACTTGAGTCTGTAAATACGCAAGCAGACCTCTCGCTAAATCCAGCTGCATTGTTTGCGCATGTTTTGGCAGATGTGAACAATGAGAATACATCATGCTCTCATTTGTACATTTTTGGTTCCACACTTCGTTTTATTTTTGCTGCAGTGCGCAAAGAGTACGTGTGCACTGCACCAGCTAATGGAGACATAGGCAGAAACCTTTTACCAACTTAGGCCAGTAGTTTATCTGCAGTTATGTGCATTCAGTGCTGCTTACAGAACCCTCCCAAGAAAGTGAGAAAACACTTCAGTGGGTAGCCCATGCCAAGGCATGCATCATATCAGTTTAAAGCTAAAGTACCTCTGCACACATCCACAGTCATGCAATGAACACACAAGTCCACCAGAAGCCTATATACAAAGACGAGCATAGAGATACCAGGGTTAGCGCAAATGTGCATACAACAAACACAAACGGACAACCGTTTTCTCACTTACAGTGGCAGGTCCTCCATCCAGTTGCCTTCCACCATGATTAGACACAACAATTCCCTGAACTCCATGTCTCACTGCCAGCTCTGCATCTTCTTTTGTCAAGATGCCTTTGATGATGATGGGCAGGTGGGTCAGGCTCCGCAGCCAGTAGATATCATTCCAGGTGACCGAAGGATCCATGCTGTTGGGTGGCAGTCCATACTCAGAATGGTCATCTCCCTACAGCCATAGGACAGAAGGAAACCTCATCTGAGCTGTAACAATAGAGAGGCCAATTGATGTCTTTCCCTGCCCTAGAAAAGATTAATTACACTTGCTAAGAGACATGTTCATCAGCTCTGGAAAGCTCTTTGGAGGAGAACAATTACAGTGGGGATGGAGATCAGTGTCTCTATGGCAGCTGGACTGGGGTTTTGAAGCCAGAACCCAGGCTGGCAGGAGGTCAAGCCAGGATGCTGCAGAACCAGAAGGGGAGAAGATACGCCCTGCGTATAGCAGATGCCAAAGCAGCAGTTACCCGGTGGTTTTTGTCTCATGTGGTACATGCCAGTGCAGTGAATGAAAGGATGGGCTAATTTTACAAACCTCAAAGGCTCCTTCCAAGTTCTTCAGTTTCATGTGGGGTGGAAGGCAGAAACCATTGCGGATATCGTCACGTCTTTTGCCCGTGTAGGGCAGATCTGCGGTGAGGACGAGGGCCTGGAAACCCAAGGCCTCCGCCCGTTGGACCAGCTTCTGGGAAACTGCCCTGTTGCGGTGAATGTAGAGCTGGAACCACTGGAGGCCGCCGGGGGCGGCCGCAGAGATCTCCTCCAGAGTGCAGGTGGAGTATGTGCTGGCAATGTAACAGGTGTTCATCTCTTTGGCCGCTTCAGGAGGTATTGGAAAATAATCAGAATCGAGGTCATTTGAACAGTCCTGTCAGTCATGAGGTACAGAAATTTTTTATATACAGTTTACAGAGAGGACCGAACTCCTGTTTTACTTATATCCTACCAAACATGGCACTCTACCAATTGGCAAATATGCCCCCACGGTTAAAAATGGCTATATTTACCATGCACTGCTGTAGGATCTTGGTTAAGAAAGCAAGAAAGGGAAAGGCAATTTACTAGGTGATGCTTTCATTTTGCAACTATTTTTTAAAAAAGCATGAACTTTATGGCTCTGTCCTCGCAGGAATGCACTGGCAAATGCACTTGGTGTACGCAGAAATACACACAGGAAAAAAGATATTTCCAGGGGTCAGGTCTCCAAACCCACTACAGGATTCGGGAAGAGAGGTTATGCTTTTCTCCAGGGGAGACACTGTTCTTATCAGTAACAAAATTTACAGGCTGAGTCCTATCCACTACCTTTATGTCCTATCTAGAGTCCACAGCACTGAGGACCTGTGTGGTCCTTGGTGTACACCAGGAATGTGTCCACAGTTCCACAGTCTCTGTCTTAATTTTGTAGCAGCCTCCATAGGCCGGTAGCTGGAGAAGTAGAGCAATGTCTATATGGCTTCCCACACACTTTGTGTCTCCAGATTCAAGTGGGTCATCCACAAAAAGGGGTGTCAGGAAGTGGGAAAGGATTTTGCCCTCCAAGCCTGAAGATTTTGCTCAGTTGCACTTCAAGTCATCCTAACAGCTTCTTAAGGCTTTTCCATAAATCCCTTTTTGCTACACAGCAACAAAGCAGAAGAGTACCTCTGGCTGTGCTTTTCTCTCCATCAGGCCATGCTAGCTGGTGGAAGCCAGTAGGGGCGATTCCTACAGGAAAGCTGATTTCAGACTCTAGGACCTTAGTCCTAATGTCCATTGTAGATACGTCCCGCAGCATACGGGGCCGGAAACGAATTCTGTAAGGCAATAAAACCCCTTCAGGATGGTAGCTGTCCAGTGGCTTTTCTGAAGTTTCAGGGAAATCAGGTTTTCATTTACCTATTGCAATGCAGGAATCTGAACCAATAAAGAAAATACCATATAACAAAAGCTCTTTGTCCTTTCTGTTCACTTTTAGAGGTCAATTCAGCCAGTAGTTCAGCCACCTGCACTTTTCATTAATTCTGTACTTCTGCTCACTGGCCACAGTATACCATTTCTGCATTTCCCACTTTAGCTCACCAGCTCTCATTCTCCCACTGCCCATCCCACAGATTCCTTCTACTTGCAGCCCAGTGCCAGGTCTCTGCCTTCCACTCCACCATTCACTGTACATTGTGCCTGCCCTCACTGTCTGCAGCATGTTCCCCAAATCCCATACTACTTACACATAGGCTTCCTACTGTTCATCAAATGCTCCCCATTGCATCTCATTCTATTATAGCCACTCATCCCCTTTCATGTCATGTCATACCATACCATTTGCCTGGACCCTCAGCATCCCTTATGCCTCATACGATCTATGTCATATTCAGACTAGCATCAGAGCATACAGTGTATGTCATTTAGGTAAGTGCCTTTTGCTTGGGGACCACCTTGAAAGGGCAAGGTGTAAGGAATCTTGACTTGTGAAGTCCAAACACTTGCACAAACCTTAGTTTAAAGCCTTCCAGTACAACACCCCTCATTTCCACCTCACGTTACCTTTTATATGCCAGGACATTTTCATCTCGGGTGCTACAGTCATCTGCTCCAGCTGCAAAAAAATCCCAAGCAATCTTGGGTAAATACTTTTTAGCATAAGCTTCGAAGTCTGAAAGACACACCATAGCCATTGCTGAGACAGGATCTGGGAACCTTGAAGAAAATAACAACATGGAGCAGAAATTAGATCCCTGAACTGTCATTCTCTCCTCCAGGGACAATAATGTCACTTAATGCAAACCTTGGACCCATCTGTCTGATAGAAGAGCTGCTGAGAGGTTGTCTCAGACTATCTTGCCATTCATCCTCTCCCCTAGTATAAGGAAAACTTGCAGATACAGCCATAAAAGTAGGAAGAAGCTTGCATCTCTGTGCCTCTCTTTATTCTGTCTTAATGAACAGAAACCCAAAGAGGACATTTTCGGTCCTCTGCTATTTTAAGACACAGCAGTCATGTAATTCTGTCATAAATTCCATCTTAAAACTAGCTGGGTTATTTGTTCCACTAATTCTCCTCAAAGTTTGGCCCAAAACATCATTTGCTGGATTGCCCCTTAGGATGGCTCCCTGACTGAACAATTAGTTATGGAGTGCAGTGATTAAATGCAAGCTCATAAAATCTGGAAGCAAGTAAATACGGAGGCTACATCTAACCTGCTCCAGCATGAACACATTGTAAAACTATGTCCAAACTCTGAGTGCAAGTCACTGTCAAGGCCAGGGCTGTGGAAAAACAATTTTCTACAGCTCTTCATTTCTCTTTTGTAACAAATATCTTCTGGGTGTTTGCATTACATACTGCAGCACTGATACATGCTAAAAAAGGAACATACAAAATTTGGACAAACTATGAGAAAATACTGGCAAAAACCAAATCCCACAACATGAAAAATGGTTCGAAGAACTACCCTCCATCTTTCAGGGAACGGAAGTGGCGTTGTGTGACCCAGATGTCTAATCAAACCAACATAAATGCTGCCTAGCAAATGCCTGCACTTACATGTTTTTCAACCAGCCAGGACTAAAAGCTATGCAAATTAATGTTTTTAGCAAACCATGCCCGTGTGTGAGGAAACATGTACAAAACACAGACAAAACCAATTTGCTATATCGTTTGTTGCAATTACTTCCACAGCTCTGATTAAAATAGGCATTTTGCAAGGCATATAAAAACATGAAGTTTTAAAACAGCTGTGGTTTGGGTCTAATTTTTCCAAAAATGTGCAGGAAGAAGTAAATATCATAATTTTCAGGATTAGCCTCCCACTGCAGATTAGCAGGGGCTGCAAGCTTCACCAAAACCAGTCCCATGTGTCCAATGTTGTACGATTCTGGCACAGATAAGCACATAGGTTACATACACAGATGCACACTGTCAAGCAGCAGACATGGCTATGTCTCACTGACTGACATGCCTGTGCAGACACTTGAAAATTAGTACTTATAATTCTCTGTTAGCAAAGAGATAAAGATGAGGGGCTGATTGGAAGATGAAGAAGTGTGTCTGATTTCTTCAGTATTTTTTTGCGTCCTCTGACAGGCATTAGGTAGCAGGTGGTAAAAGTATCCCAAGCCCTCTCTGTATGCCTTCAAGACATCAAGCGCTGCTGATAGCACAACTCATCTTGTCATATGTCATACATCGTGATATATCGTAACCCACATATCACAACTTCTGCTTTTGCAACCATTAGAAAGGTTAAAGCTGGCAAGCACAAAAAGATAAACCAAGTCCTCTCATGGCAGAATAACGGAGAATTTTAACCCAGGCCCAGTCCTCACTGTCTCCAAATTCAGACATCATTCAGACTTACTTTGGGTTTCAGGAAGAGCTGCAGGATGTGAGATACTCTCCTTCAAGTTTGCCCACAAAGAGGATGTAGAAGAGGTGTTTTCAGTGAGCAGCTGCTGTTTTTTCTGGAGTCAATAAGCAACCACCAGAGATTAAAGCTCAATCCTGCAGTAAACTTTGTACTGTTTGTATAACACTAACTTTGCTTTGCTATCAGATGATTAAAAGCTCCTTTCAAAAACATACATCACCTTGTCAGCAACACCATTGCTTGGGACACAGCACTGGAGCTGTGCTTTTCAGCAGTGGCTGAAGGGAAGCAAAAGTATTTCAGCGGTTTTGACTGAATTCCTAAACTGTTGGTAACTTGCTGCTGAATGTGCTACAAACCCCACCAAAATGGTGATCCACAGAGAGTATGAGTTGTTACAGCCCACAGCTACAGAGCCTTGAATCTTTACCACCATGTGTGGAAGAGACACTTTTCACTTCCTGCAGTATATGAACAAGTCAATTACCCTTTGCTTTCTGCCATTTTTAAAGGGCTATGAGTGCTGTTGTGATCTGGTTGCTCTCCCACTGGGCTTGCAGACAACCTTCCTTTGGCTCCCCACCCAGCCATCTCCCATGAGGACCATGGGTCCTCTCCCTTTCCTGCGCTTGGAGCTGGTGAGACTTCCCTGTGCTTCCTCCATCTCCCCTGCTAAGCATTACAAACTGGGACTGAGGTGCCACCAGATTTACGATGTTGACTTAAATTTGCAAGATATGAAAAGTAAACACTGTACAGTTTTATTTGTCTTTTGATTTTTTAAGACTTTAGGGTTCATGTTTTCAATTTTTCCATGCAAGCATGAGCACTTGAAACTTCGATCTTTTAGTAACTGAAAATTGAGATATTTTTCTCATAAACATGTGATACCAGGTGCAAAGGGTGAGGCAGAAACTTGTGAAAACATTTCCAAAGTTCTACCAGTATTGTTGCCCTCCCAGCCCAAGCAGCCCAGCTGGGGCAGTGAGTGAGCCAAAGAACTGGGAAAGAGCTGGAAGCTGAACAGATCTGCAGCCTCAGGACCTGGTGTCCAAGTGACTGGTCTGATCCAGGACTGCAGATCTGATGTTCCTGACAGCAGAAATCTAGGTCACCAACACCATCTGTGCAGCAGTAGTCAACACCTATTCTTTTCTTAGATGTATTCACATGACCCTGCCCAAACTCTACCAAGCATGATAGTCTATACTATCACCTTTTGAAGCTTTTTTAAATTCAGCCTTCAGAGCTCATTATCTGCCAACAGCACTGTGAAGCTAGCTTCTGGCATCTGGCTACAGCTACACGTGTCATGAACGAGACAAGGTGTGCACACTTAGCGTGCCCGTGAGCGCCTCGGTTCACTTTCCTGCCCAGGACAACCCGTGGAGCAGAAAGCCTTCAGGTCACTTCTGCAGAGAAGAGCAAAGTGCCATCCCTATCTGCACACAACGAAGTGCATCCCTGGGAAGCGAAGGAAAAGCCTGACCTCATTCTCCCTCCACTAGATGTCAGCTTTGGGTCATATATATCAATCTGTGCTGGCAATAACAACCGAAAAAAAAAAAATCTGTTCCTGATGGCCTGCCAGGCACTACGGCCTTAAAACTGATATGATCACATCACAAGAGTGCCTGATAATATGTTTGGAAATCTTAATTCCCTGTGTTTTATTCTTAACATTTTCTGGTGCACAGCATAGCAATAAATGCAGCGACATCTGGTCTGGCCTGATCTTCATTTCAGCTTACAAGTTATCTGCAGGGTCCTCTGTCATATTTCTCATTATGCTGATCTCAGTATGCGCCTATTTTGGGGAGGCACATCGCAGCCAACTCATCTAATGATAAAGTTTATGGTTTCATGGTTATCATAATTTTACATTAATTAAAAATAGTCTGTGACTACTGTATTTTGGATCAGGAGAGGGGGAAAAATCTCTGCTTTTGTGCTGTGGCTTTGCATCTAGATATTTTGTCTTCCTCCAGCAATGGACTCAGTTCAAAGAAGCAGTGACTTCTTGTCCTGTAAGTAGTATTTTCTCTGATAGTAGTTAGGCTTCTGATTTAGCTATGAAGCTCTAAAGTTCTAAGGAAATAAAAAGTTGCCACAGAGGTAATACCTTTTATTAGAGCCCTTGCTATATACTTGAAAAAAATGGACAAGTTTTAAATTTCTGGAGCTCTTCTATTGGAGTACAATAAAAGACTTGAAAAGACTCTCTAAAAACGTTGCAGGAAACCTTTCTGCCTTCTTTTGAGATGTGAAGAAAATACTCACCCATCTCGTCCTTGCAGGTAGAATGTCAAGCAGTAAACAGCCAAAGCTTCATTTTTGCACAAATCTGCACAGCTGGGGTTTTGCAGTTGCTTACTTTTCAATACTAACACAGTCAAAGGCTCATGAGTCCAAACACAAAGATCCTGTGTAAATCTGTGCTCCAGTTCCTATTACAGTCACGATGCTCATTACTCCAGTTGGTTATATTTGTTTGCTTTTCACAGATGGCAAATTGCCATGGGTCAAGCTGATATCTATCTCACTGATGCATCCACTAGTGGTGGGTTCAGTCTGGGACTTTACAACACTTCGGTGAAGAATCTGGTGAACTCTAAGCAATGTAAATAACTCAGATCACGTAACAGTTTGTATACTGTCACCACTGGTTTTCCTTATCAAATGTCTTTCTTGGGCATGTGCCCCATGTTTGGAAGGAAAACTCTTTCCTTGCGGGTAAATCATGCAAGAAAGTTTTCCCAAAATTAAGTATTCAAATAGCCTTCTCTCTATTATAGGTGGAGATGGCAACAAATCTTATATTTAACATTGCATAACATTTTCAATTATAAGATCCAGTTTTCAGTTGCTTCTAATTTTGTCATATTTTAATCATTCTAGGCTGAAATTTTCCATCCTTCATCTCTATGTTGGGTTGATTTTTTGGGGGAACATTTCACTGAAAGCCAGTCAGCAACTTCCAAGAATGAGGTTACTGAAAAATACGGTGGTTGACCCATGCTGAAAATGTCTTGCATTGGTTTCACTGCAGTTCAGTGCTTCATGCAGGAGCTTGAAATTAGCAGGGGATGATCTCTGGGGGCATCAGCCTATACTTGCTGGCCATATGAAAAACCAGCCACATCTGACCTAGCTGTAAATCACTGCTCTGTGCTTGCACATGCTCACCAGAGCTGTCGAAATCCAGATGTTATCTTTACTGAAAATTTGCCTAGTGCATATCATGCTTCTGCCCACGGCCACAGGAACTCAGAAAGCCCCAAATATAAGAGGGTAGAGAGCTGGCTGCCCCCCAGTCTCCTAACCCCCATGCCACCTGTGCTTGGATTCAGCCTTAAACATCACTGGTAGGTAGAAGAAAGAGAAAAATAATGGCTCAAAAGATGAGCTGCAGGATAGCACCTAGGGACAGGCAGGGCAGGATGTGCAGAGGCAACAAGGTCAGAGACAGAGAAGATGGGAGTAAAACAGGACAGGGACTTGCTGGGATGAGGGTACTTCATGGGGATAGAACAGTCAAGAGAAGGGAACAAAACTGGGGAAGAGGCAGAAGGGGACAGCCTGTGACACACTGGGCAGAAAGAGTTCTAGGAGACTACCAAATATTTGGCTGTTCTTTCTGTAACCACCTCTGCCTCCAAAACCCAGAAGACAGCTTGATTTATTCTCAGCATTACTTTGCAGAACAGCAAATAGCTTCAGAGCCCTTTGGGAAAATATGTCTCATCTACTTTCAGCATTAGAGTCTCAAAAAGGAAAAGAGTTTCCCACTAGCAGATGACTCCTCTAGCTCATGCAGCAGGACTCTGTACGGTGTGCCTCAAAGTCCAATCACATGAAGTCTCACATCTCCTGTGCACTATCACATGTGGTAAAATGTAATTTCTGAGCCTTTCTTTCTGGCTTACCTAATGTGCCAATGTCATCTAGCTACAAGTCTTCCCATAAGGTAGCTGCATTCCACTTCAACATCTGCATCAGCACTAGAGAAAGGGTCAGGTCTAACTAGCGTGCATCAGAGAGCACCAAGCAAAGATCTGCTTAACCATTGACAACAGGGCATAGTGAAATCACAGGATGCAAAAGCAGATTGGATCTGGAAAGAAACACTGAGGCTGGTGATCCACAGCCAGATAATTGCTGCTTCCAGTCTGTAAGCATTCAGAGCTGTTTTTGATGTTATCACCACTCTGGTCCTGACCTCTGTGCCTGCACCCTTGGCTCTAAAATAGCAACAAAGTAATTTCTATGTAAAGCACCCATTCAGGACTATTCTTTTTTGGCTGGGCTCTGCAAGAGCTAGTGGACTTGGGTTGCCTGAAATAAGGCAATCCAAATTCATCAACATGTTGGGAAAACCGTGCCTCATGGGGTCCTATCTCAGTTGCCTCATACTGCCACTATGGCCCTGTACGTGGAATCTCTTCTTTTTCCTCGAGAGAGCTCAGGTCAGAAAAACAATGATCCTCTTCCCTTGCGAGGTGCAGGGATCCCTTCTGTCCTCTCAGAAGGGGGGAGAATCAAGCACAGTGTACTTTCCAAATCACAGGCTGGATTTCCCACTTCATGCCAACCCAAGCCACAGCAGGACCTTTCAGCTAGCAATTCCTTTGGTGTGTAGGAGTCTACCTCTCTCGCACACCACATCTGTTTTAACCTCCCTGGACATGGCAGCTCATAGGTGGAGCACAATGTATTCTGCTGTCCATCAGTCCGAATATTCCTACATCTCTAGATTCTCTCAGTAACCTGAATTTTTGTAGTACCCTTTCTTTCACCTCATCCTTACCCTTTTTCTTTATTCTTCCTTTTCTCCCTAACCAAAAAAAAAACCCAACAAAAAAAACACGAACAGGAGAAACTAGGAGCATGCTTCTGAGTCCTGCTGTAGAAGTCTGTGCCCTTGCATGTCTTTAAGTGAGGGAGGTCTGTAGTGCTTTGTGGCACCAGAGAGAGATGATGCAGTCTTTTCACCAGGTTACCCCTCTTCATGAAGATACTGGAGCCACAGACTCTGACAGGCCTCTTCACCAGCAATGCTGGAATCAAGCCCATAGGGTGGGAGGAAAGATCACATCAGGGTCTGACAGAGAAGACTCACTGTTGTGTGAGAAGTCATGGGCTGCAGGTAGCAGGGAGGGGAGTGCACAAGCAGGGTCATGGACTGAGCATACAACCATAAAAAAGAGATTTCAGAGACCAGTTCCAGGGTCATTTAATTATGGCTGGGAAATGCTGAAGGAGGGAGGACAATGACTGTCTGTTCTCAGTATGAAAACATACAGCACTGCTCATCTCAGAAACATATCTAAGACTACCATCAAGCAAATAGCTGCTCAAAAAGAAGTGTGCATAATAAGGGTAAGGGTGTGAAATGAGCAAGAGTCAAGGAAGAAGGGCTGCAGATGCTGTGCTTCCCAGAACACGCTTTGGTTCTCACTAGCTGCTGCCAAAGCTGCCTCCAAAGACACTGAGCTCATGCAAGGTAGAGCAGCACAGGAGCTCAGGCAGGACTCAGGTTTGAGTATCCCCTTTGACTTCCATGGGCAGCTGTCCCTCTTAAAGCCAGGGAGACAGAGGCACCTAGATATGACATTAATCATGATATGCCCTTATGTAGGGTTGGCTTAGATTATTTTGTCCATAACCTTATCTGGCCTAATAGGCTAGCTAGGCTTGTGTAGACATCCAGCCTTTCTCTTCCTTCTTGTTTTTTAAAATACCATGGTACTGGCAATGAAAGAAGTTGCTCACTCAAATTCACAGACACAATAAAAACAGAAACAAGAGGTACCCAGGACCTGCCTGAGATGAAAAGAACTCTGGGCTTGATGTCTCTTCCATTTTATAAGCCGGGCAAAGTCCTGGCAACTTTCATCTGCAGTGGGAGTGATGCTGCTATCTGACCACTATTTGAGAATCAGTGAGGACTAAGTTTTTATCTACCATTGCAAAACAATCACAGAACAATAGAAAAGTAGAACTGAGAGGAGGCCAGAGAGGCCATCTAGTCCATTCCTCTTCCTGAGATCAGAATCAGCTACACCTGTGCCCATCTCCATTCATGGAGAGTCCACATCCTCCAAATAAGACCAGTTTCATTGATTTACTACCCTCAAAAAAAGAAAAATTTACAGATGTTTCACCTGGATCACACTTCCCGTAATTTAAGCCTTTATTCACCCATAGTGGGCATGGAAAAAGATTCACTCCTGTTCTCTTTATGTCTATCTTTAAAACATTTAAAGATCATTGCTGGTCCACCACCTCCATTATCTCTTTTCTAAATCAAGCTGTGCAAATTCCTTCAGCCTTTCCTTATGAGCCATAGTTTCTAGACTTGTGGTCAACCCCAATTCTCTTCTCTGACTCTCCAGCTGTTCCACATTCTCCCTTAATTAAAGCACCAGAAACTGGACATAATCCTTTAACAGAGTCCTCTCCTGCCCCTATCTGGAACAGAGCAGAAAGAATACGCCAATACTGCTGTTTATTCAGCTGTGATGATAGAAGAGTATTTTTGTGTTCATTTCTCTGCAGTGTGTTCCTTGCTCATTTCTTCAGATGTGCCATTCCATCCTGAGATAAAGAAAGGAGCAAAACCCTTTTGTTCACCTCTTCCAGACAAAGAGGTAGTCTCATCTTTTTCCAACTAGGACAACAGGTCAGGCTAAGGATAACAGAAGTCTCAAACCCCAGAGATCAACCACCAAGCAAAGAACTCTCATTTTTTGCTAAAAATGTTGCAAGAAAATAGATGTCATAAAAAGACTCCGTTGTGGTTTAGCCCCAACCTGCAACTTCAGCCCCACACAGCCACCTGCTCACCCCCTCACCAGCAGGAGTGATAATAACAATAATAACAACAAAAATAATAATGCAATGAGAAAGAAAATAACTAGAAAGAGGTGAAACCCAGGGCAGGGAAGAGGGAATGAACAACCAAAACCAACAGCACATGACACAACCACCTCCCTGCATGCCAACTGCCCTGGTAAATGTACTGGTCATGGTGTCACGTGGTATGGAATACCCCATTGGCCAGTTGGGGTCAGCTGACTTGGCTGTGGTCCCGCCCCTCCCAGCCTCCTGCCCACGTGGCAGAGCATGGGAAGCTGGAAAGGTCCCTGACTACTACTGGTGCTGCTTAGCAACACTGAGCTGCTACTTAACAACTAAAGCATCAATGTGCCACCAGCACTTTACCAGCTACAGTGAAAAGAATTAACTCCATCCCAGCCAAAACCAGCACAGACTCCATCCCAAAACCACAACATAGACACCCTAATACAGCCAGGATGTCTCCCTGGAGAAAGAAAGACAGAGAAAACCTGTATGATATACGATACGAAAGAGGCCTTTGAACACCAGTGTCAAGAAGAGTCTGTTATCCTGAAAGATCCGCCTCAGTCTTGAGATTTCGTGATGATGGAAGGGCAGAAAATAAAGGAGATTTTCACAACTCTCAGTCTGAATAAGAATGTGCACTCAAAACCATAACTGAGGGGCTCCTTTTAGATTTGAGATGAATTAGCATTTAATCTGAGCCTAGGACTCTGGAATACCAGAACTGATGCCTTCAGGAAAGTAAAACCATACTAGTGCCTTGGAAGTTGGCTTGTTTATTATTGTTAATATCTAGACCCCCAGTACAGTTTGAGTCCTCTCATGAAAGCAGAGGATGTGTTCTTGTGAGCCCACAGAGTGGGATCACAACACTGCCGTGGTCCCAACGATCCCAAGGTTCACCCACTTTGGAGGTAGTCCTGTGGCTGACACTAAGTCTAAGAGTCTAATTAGGAGTCTAAGTCTAACTAAGACAGCAGGGAAGCAGCTGAGTTGGGGCAGCATGAGCCTGTTTGCACATTGATCTGCGACAACCTTTCACTGAGAGGTTTCTCTGTGTTGTAGCAGCACTTTTCAGCTTGGGACACACTGCAGCCTCCATATTCCTCCCTGCAGTGCTACTCTTTAGCTCATGCACAGCTGATGATTGATAGCTAAAGGCAGATGTCTGTCCTAATAAAACTGCACCCTAGCTTTTCCAGACTATTTCTCCAGTTTGTCAAAATCATCTAAAGTAATTGCAACCCCTCCCAGTTCAACATAATATGGAAATATAATAGATTCTCTATTCTGTCATCCATTTGATTAATTAAAATGTTAGCAGTAGAGACCTCAAGCTAACAGTGGACTATCAAGAACTACTCTCTGAATATACTTTTCCACCAATATTGCACTCACCTGTTAAAAATTGTACAAAGCTAATGTTTCCCTAGCTTGCATCTGAGAAGCTCATACAAGACAATGTTCAAAGCCTGACTAAAGTTAAGATACGTTTTTCTGCTGTTCTTCCCTATCCACAAGTCATCTCAGAAGCATATTATATTGGTTTGCTATGATTTGTTCTTGATAAATCCACACTGGTTGGCACTCACCTTGTAGTTAACTTCTGGAGGCTCAATGATTGCTTCCCCTGCCCCCTCATTATTAGAAAAAAAAAAAGTAAGAGGCAACACATTTATCTCTGTATTCCATGATTCCTCAAAGATAAGAGCTAATAGTTCTGGCATTACTTCAGACAATCCTTCCAGTATCCTAGCAGGAATTTCATCAAGTCCAGCTGATTTGAAAACATCCAATGTATCTAATTCTCTACTGTGATATTTCTTGGTCTTGCAGCAAATTGAAAACATTCTCAGGCATTCTTAGCAAAAGGAAGGCCCTAGAAAGTCATTTTGAAATGAAAATATTCCCTTACTGGCTGAAAAAACCAAGTAGTTGGGGAGAGCCGACAGGAGTGGAAAAGCCCCAGGCTCAGCAGGAGTACCCTTATGAGGGAAAAAAATGGTAAAGTTCTGAATCCTGAAGGAAAGCACAATCCAGAAGGTGCAAGTAATCCAGCAGGGAAAGGGAAACAAACATACTGGGGTTTATACAAGGTGCTAATAAAGAACCAAAATAGTGGTACACTCACTTCTACACAACATTTGAAATCTAAAAGATAAGATGAGGAACCAGAATTTCTGATCCAAAATGCAGGCATTGATACACCAGACATATTGGAAAACTGGGGAGAAGGCAGCAGTCAATGGGACAGTAAACCCAGAATATAAAGTCTATAGTAAAGACAAACCGTGCCAGAGGCAGAGCTGTGCACTGCCTTATTGACAGCTTAGCATCAAATAGAATTTACAAGCACACCAACTCAATGAGAAACATAAAGTCTGTACAGGTTGAAATTCCAGGCCTAAGTAGGAAGAATATTGTTATAACAGATAATGTTACTGACCCAGGGTAGCAAAATGCTTTGAATTCAATAAACTGAAAGAGATCAGAGAGGCAGTATGGGCAGGAAAAACAGTAGTAATGGGAGACTTCAACTGTCCTCCTGTAGATCAAAAAATGTCATGCCGGGACATGAAACAGAGATGACATTTTGGGCCTCTGTCAGCAATTATTCCATGGAGCAGCTGGTTTGAGAGCCCACAGGAGCAAATGCAGTCCTTGGCTTTGTGGCTGTAGCCCTTCCAGTGGAAGCCCCACTCTGTGACAGTCACCACAGAGGACTCAACTTCACCAGCTCTACAGGAGCACCACAGGCCAAATATGCCACTGCCATTGTCCTCAGCTTCAAGACAAGCTATGCAGAAACAAGGAGGCTTGTTAAAAAGAAGCTAGAAAGGTCAGCAAAGAGAAATCCTAACAGGCAGCATTGAAACTTCTGAAGAACACCAGACTGGAAGCACAACACCGCTGCGTATGACCTATTGAGAAAGGCCAGAGAATGGATTAAAGGAGGCCAGCATGCATAAACAACCAAGCAAGTTTATTAGCACTAAGAAGGCATTTCTCAAAAAGATGCCTATTGTATCCAAACCAGTAAAATGAAATGAATAGTGTAGTCCAGCAGATTAAAAGCAAAATCCTAATTAGGAAAGCTAAAAAACAGTTTGAGGAGAACTAGCTAAAGGAATCAAAACTAGTACTAAGTCCTTCATCAAAAATGTAAGGGGCAAAAAATATGCTATGGACTCTCTGTGGCCAGCTAGTGATAAGGCAAAACTCAGAGATAATGAAGCCATTCTGCACTGCTGTTCATTGGGGTAAGTTTTCATAACAGGGAAAAAGGCAGAGGATATATCTGAAATAAAAATAATCGGGGATGAGATTGTGTTTCAAACAGACACAGTGAAAACTAACAAATTGCTGGAGCCAGATGGTACCTAGCAGAAATCAAGGATGGAAACGTTAAATTACTAATTACAGTGTGCAACCTCACACTTGAAACCTCCTCAGGACCTGATGACTGGAAGGTAGCATATACAAAGCCAATCTTTAAAACAGGTCCTGGTAAGGCGTCCAGGGAATCAGAGGTCTCATGCTTTATACTGTTTTTTATACCTGGAAAGGGGAGCAGTACAGCTCCAGGAGACCAGGGTGTGTATGTGTGAGAGGCGAAGTTCTGCTCTTGACAAATCATTAGCACTCAGTAGAGAATCCATTGATATGTGAAGAAATAGGATATCTTCAGAAGAGTCAAAATTACTTGTGTAAAGAGAAGTCCTGTCTGAGAGGCTTCCTTGATCATCTCTGAAAGGATGAGCAGCAGACAGGTGAAGATGGCCCTGTAGATAGAATATGCCTTAAAAAGTCCCTTGCTGAAGGCTGCTGATTACACTAATCAGACAAAAATATAAGAAGGAAATGTCCTGAAAAAGAATTAACTGAAATAAAGGAAATAGAGGGTAGAGATAAACAGTCATTTTTAGAACAGATGGATGTCCCAGAGGAGTTGCATAAGCGTCTGTGTCGGGTCTTATGTTCAACATACTCAGAAATGACCTGAAGAAGAGCATGAGCTGTCAGGTGACATTAGCTGATAGTACAAAGATATCCAAGTTAATGAGGATTAAGGAAGACTGTGAAGGATGATAGAGGGATTTAAAATGACTGAGTAATGAAATAAATTGGCAGGTAAAATTCAATGCAGATAAATACAAAACAACACACACGAGGCAAAGTTGCCTTTCCTCATACGAATTGATGTCCGCATGCTGACCGTTGCCACTAAGGAATGAAACATGAGCGTATAATGCCATGAGGACATTAGCTCAGTGCTCAGGAGCAAGTAAAAAGCAAATCAGATGTTAGAGGCTGGTAGGAAAACAACAGACAACAAAACAGAGAATAACATCATGCCCATGCATAAGCCCATGGTTGGCCCCAAACCTGAATCTGTGTGCAATTCTGTTGTTACCATCTTAAAAAAAGATATAATGGAACTGGAAAACATTCAAAGAATGGCCACAAGGATGATCAAAATCATGGGATGACCTCTGTAGGAGGAATGACTCAGTAGACTGAAACTTTTCTGCCTGGAAAAGAAAAGGCGTATGAGAGGCTTCTGCAAAAGTCTGAAAGAAATGGTGATGCATTATGATAGACTGTCTCTTCCAACTCAAGAACTAGGGACAAGAAAATGAAGCTAGCAGAAACCAGGTTAAAAAAAACGGCAAAGGAAAGTGAGTTTTCATACAAGTAATAAAATTGTGGAATACTTTGCCTAAGGATGATATGGATACAGAAAATCATACATGGGTTCAAGGAGAGACTAGACAAATGGTTGGAAGTGCACTTATATCAAAGGATACTAGAGAAAGAGCATCAAGATCAGGAAGTCTCTGGAGCTAAATTTGTTTGGCAGTTAGGAGAGTGTCATTAATTCCTCATCTGTTATTACCCTTCTAAAGGCATCTGCTATGGTCATTGTTGCAGAGAGAAGATACCAGGCTACAAGGGTCCTCGATCAAATCCAGGAGAGCAGTTTTCATGCACCTCTTTCTACATAGCTTTTAGTGACTAGTCTAGGGTATGTGCTATAGCAACAAACAGCACAAGGGGCATCTTCTACCTTAACTATGCATTATCAAAGGCTCCCTTACATTCAGCCTTTTCACTGTGCATTCATTGTCTAAGTATGCAGTAGAAGGTACTGAGCTGTCTTCTCTCTAAATAGACTTTCAAACTCCTCTATTCTGCATTTTTAAATAAAGGGAAAGATAAATATTCTTCTTAAACATGAGCTGCACATCTAGTTCCTTAAATAATGACAAATACTGTAGCAGTTTTTAGCACACGTCTAGGCACAACCACATTTCTTTGTTAAGCCTGCACTAGGATAATTTCTGCTCTTCTTCTGCATTTCTCATTCAATTTCATCTGATCATGCCAAGGTGTCACCAATATGGTTCCAGACCTAGACCCCCTTCTACTTCACCATCCAACTCCTTCTTGACCCAAATCTTCCTCTCTTCTTCATTTTTATGCATAATGTTTATGAAAAAAAAATTGGCTGTCAAATATGTATACTTTCATACTACCTCACAATGTTATATTATCAGCCCTGAAAGAACAGAAGGAATTCCTTGGGTTTAGTTTGTTTGGTTGAATTGATTTGCTCCATTAAAACAGAGCACGAATTGCTCCATTTGGCTGACTCTCCTACTAGGTTATTAAAGAACTCTTTAGAATGTAGTATCTACTACAATAAGAAATTTGAATGACTGCAGCATTTCCAGTGTGGTTTTGATTTTTTACATGCACCATTTATTTCTCATCATTTTATTTTAGGGCAAATGAAAGCTTGGGAAAAAAATAAGCAATCAGTCTTCCTTAATTAAGGGATATCATTCCCTCTGGTGAATTTGTGGAGAGCAGGAACAGAATAAATTTATTTTCATTTCCTCACTGGGAATATTAAATGCAATGCAGTTAATTTGTCTGTGAATTAAATTTCCAGCTTTTTTTTAGCTCTTCAGTGCTGCTCTTATCTTTTATTGTACTGTAGCAGAGGAAGATGCTGTAATATGGTAGCTGAGGTATAGTGAAGGAAAAAATCTTTGTATTCTGGTTTCTTTTCCTGGTATTGGATTTCTTTAACAAAGACAGACACACACAGAAAATAATAAATGTAGTTGCTCTAGGAATCAATTTCTTATCAGTCTTCTCAGCCTATTGAAAAAAATAATTCTCCCTTAGACAGCCAAACTTAAGATGAGTTTGTCTGACAGGAATTCTTATATTTCTAAGGTAATGTTCTTCCTCAATTTACACATATTTCAGCATGACATTTCTGCTGTCTGTGGCTGTAGCTTTAAAACCAGCCTCTCTGAAAGCATTTCCATGCAGGTCTGGAGCCTTGGCAAGGTTTTTGTGAGGGGGCTGTTCGGGGCAGGTGTCGGTGGCTGTGAAAGGGATCCTCAGGCTGGTCTGAAGGACACCAGAGCTTCTTTGCTGTGCCTGCATTCCCCCCAGCACCTCCAGCCCCGTTCCCTCCAGAAGCAATGGCAGTACTATCCCTGATGAAAAGGATTATTTCTTTAGAGCAAAAAACTTAAAGAATAAAGAGGTTTTAATCTATCTGCTTGCAGGTTAGAACCCACTGACAGGCCCATACATTCATCTCCTCTGCCTTCCTCTTCTCCGAGGGCTTTTTAACTGGTCAATGTCTTTTCCAGCTGTGTCACTTTTGAAGCCCGAAATTTGGCTGTTGCCCTGTTAGTTTGGAGGTTGGTTGGAAACGTTGCTTACTTGTTGGCTACTGCATTGCTCTCCTGCTTACTTTTCCTCCAGCAAGGCCAATTCTTTCCCCAGTGAAAGCATTATAATCTCAAGTATAGTAAATCATCTCACTAATAATGTCACCATAAAATGATTATATCTCATTATTCTTAATTAATGTGCAGTGTTTCCACATTTTTCCCCAAGCTCCATGCTGGAGAGAAGAGGATATACAGCCTTTCTCAGAGAGTAATTAAGGATGCACTCCAAGAAAGACCCTAGGGTAAATTTTAGTTAAAACCAAGATCCATTTTTGTCCCTACTGTCCCATACTTGGGCTGTATTTTACATGTGGCAGAGTGGACATTTAACATGTTTATGCCAAGTTTAGCAACTCCTTGACTGTTACTGAACAAAAAAAGTAAGACTAAACACATTTGTTACATTTACATGTGAATCAATTGTATAAAAAATTTCTTGCCCAATTTACTGTAAGACCTTACTAAAAACTATATTGATAGGGAACTTGGTATTTCTGTAAGCAGCCCTTCTATGATCTCTTCCACTTTTACACTTATATCTGCCTGCTAAACAGCTAATCAGATAGACTATGCCAATAAATGTTTTTATTATATTTTGCGTTTGCAGTTCTACTTGAGCTACAGTTTTCCTTTACAAGCTTTCTTAAAGGGCTGAGGAAAGCAAGGAGTTTTGTGGCTAGGAAAAGCCTGCAAAGCATAGGTTGTGATTTCCACACTCTCCTCAGGCACCAGCAGGCTAGGTGACCTTGAGCAATTCACTTCTCAGCATGTTCTTTCACTTGGGACTTCTATTTTTATCAAGGGACAATGTCCTGCAGGATATGCTATTTATGTAATCCAAAGAATGGTGTAGGACACTTGACAGAATGCTGTTACCATATATTGACAAGTAGTTGCCTGCTATTTTAATTCTCATTTTCTTTTTCTCTCCTTATCGCTAGAAATATTTACACATATCCTCCTGGCTGGCCTGTCCTAGACCCAGCACACCCTCAATTCTAGCCAGCCTACAAGGTGGAAACTGATGCAGTACTGGTGGATGGTCTGCTGGTAAAGCAGAGAGAGCACAGATCTATCCTCGTCCTCTGCGCTCTTGTGCACTGTTCCAGTGTCTCACAAGATACCAGATGAGGGTGATCCAGGGCCTCTCATAAGATGTGGGTAATGTGGGTAAAGTGGGCTGTTGTTTCCTGGAAAGATGCATTCAACAAGCAGTGGTGGGAAGCTGCAGCTCCACAATTAGCCTCTCTACCTCTGGAGTCCATCAGACGTTTTCTCTGCTCTACCTGCTCTTCTCAAAGTGTACACATTCAAGGTCTCAGTCCTTCTGGCTGTACCCTCTGCAGTCTCAGTCCACCATCCCACAAATAATCCTGAGAACTACAGGGCAGAGTCATGTCAACAAGACATCATCCTCAGCTGAAACAGCTCCTAAAGCCTTGTGAAAAATTGGGAAGAAAATGCCTTTTTGTATTTTAGAGGAAATGAAGAACAAATGAAGGGTAAGGCCAGTCAGCAGTGCCCTGCTTTGGAGGAACTATTTGAAATGAAGTCTGAATGCGTCTTATGCGGCTTAACACCTGGTAGAGTGGAAAACCTGGGTGACAGCTTTGGATCTAGGTCTGAACAACATTTGCATGTATTGCATATATTTGATCTTGTTAGGCTCTATGGCTTAGACTAGAGGATGAACCAAAAAAAAAGAAAAAAAAGAAAAAAAATTGAGCCTGTGTCTATTCTCTGATATGTTCAGCACAATTAAAGTAGCTGTCTTATCCTTTGATAAAAAACATATATGTATTTGAAGTCCTTTTCTCCACCTATCCTTCCTCAAAGAGGCAGGGTTGGGGTTTATCATTTCCTGCTACAAGCAGGCCTATGACACAGGAAGAGGGGCTCAAAAATCCTGTTCAGAAAATAAAATAAAAATGCTTTAAGCAATCTACCCTCCACTCATTACAAGGAATCCACATGCTCTGAGATACAAAGCCAGCCTCTTCCCTTTTCTGATTCACACAGAGGAGGTACACAGCAACACAGCATTTAAATATAGTGAACACAGAAGTAAAAGGCATGAGAGCAACAGTGGACAGCTAAAGCCCCAAATCTCTTTTGTGAAAACACACATGAACAACATCAAGGTTACAGCAGAGCAGTTGATACTGGCTAATACAGCACAAGCCTACTCTCAGAGTCTGTTACTCCCTTAGGCTTAGATCCCTTCCATTTCCACAGCTTGACAGTATGAAGACAACTGATGCTGGAAGAATATGGGCTCAGTATGTCAGCCCAGCAAAAGGAGATGAATAAGTATCATACAGATGGTGTGTGCTCAGAGGAGGGGACAGGATGGAGACACTTTCCTTATAGCTGGCCCAGAATTTAATCATCTGTGCACCTGGCTTCAGACAAAGTCAGAACAGAGATGTGGTTTTAGTTAGGGATGTAAGCTGCATCACAAAGGCAGAATGTCTATTAGTTAATGGCTAGTATCAGTTTTCATGCCTTTTAAGGCCATAAATATTTTAAATATCAAGGCCTTTTTCTTTCATGTGTATATCTATTTCTCTTAAGTGCATTCCACTGCTGTCTGTCCCCTTCTCCTCTGCTCAGCTCTGCAAATATTAGACATGATTTTGTCCAAGCCCTTGTCCAAGCCACGGAAGGTGTTCCTGGCTCACCACAGATCATTTCAGATTAATCCATAATTATTTCATAACTCCTATTACCTTTGAAAGAGGACTTCACATTAGAAGACTGGACACTCAGTCTCACAAAGATGTTGGAAAATATGACTCACAACAGGGATCAAACACTGCTCTAGGAGATATGGATTAATTCAAGAAAGGTAGTGTGAAGCTGTAGCAGAGTTAATACTCCACCTGCCCAGGTGGCTGGGACTGATACAGAAGCACAAAAGCAGGCCTGTCTGACATGGTCAGAACAGCTTCTGAGAGCCTCCAAAATGCAGGGTGGAATCTGATATCTGTGTCCGTTTGATATGGAGAGTTACTGTTTGATTTGCCAGATGTGCTCTCCCCCACTTCACTCACCCATCATCTCATTTCCTCTCCATCAGCGATTGTGGTATTTGGAGTGTGTTTCTACATATAAGGGATTTCTTATTTGGTTCTGTGCAGGTTTTATCAGTAAGGCACGCTGTTACTTTGCCCCTATGATGGGCAATACATAGTTCTCTCCTCTGCCTTCCTCAACTTTGTTCTTTTTCCACTCCCCAGTCAGCTGGCATGACAAGGATAAATGGACTTGCCTCCTTTTCTATGTATTTTTTCCACTTCAGAGAAAACGCTTGCTCTTTGCATTCATTAGACATCGATATTAGTTAGTGATGTCTTTTCCCGCTGTCACACACAATAGACATCTCCAAGTGAGGAGGCTGACAGCACAGGTGAATCGTACAGTGATGGAGAGAAACACTGTCTGTGAATCTACCCCTTGAGAGAACTGTCCACCTTGTGTACCACAGGGTCAACGAGCTCTGGGGATATGTCCAAATCTCCTGAGAAACACTCATGTAATTTAATTGGAATAGAAAATTCTAGCTCCTCCAGCTTAAGTTTTTGTTTTAATAATGCCAGATTTTAGTTAAACTAGCAGACTTTGTGGCTGCAGAAGTAACAATAGGACCTAAAGAGTACCTAAATCCTGGCTCGAGGATGTTGGCATCAGTCAGATGGTGTAGGGACTGGACAATTTTAGGGACAGCATAGAGGTAGCTCCAGTATTTTTATTCTACATGTGTCATACAAAGATGAATAACCCTGTTTTAACCTCTGGCATCATCTGGTGGCAACAGAACATGACAGAAACTCAAGGGTTTGCACCATATGAAGCTTATCTGTCTTTAACATGGTTTTTTTGAGTGCATACTTTATAAGTTCTGTCATTTTCTGTGAATAAAAGCCTCCCTGCGGAATTGGTCATATATTCACATTCATCTGTGTATGTGATGTGGGTTGTCTGTGTCTCTGATGGTTAAGTGGTCAGATTCTCCGTTTAGGCATTTCAGCATTGAGACTCTTCTGCATTATGATCACCTGCAGCATGAAAAAATCTCTACTTTTAGCAAGGTTAATGAATAGGTAACTCTGTAATCACTTCTCTGCTGCTGAGGCTTATGTTTCCAAAACTAGATTAACTCCATAACTTCCAGAGTCATATGTTTAGAGGTGCTTAGCTAAACTGGCTTCTTTAGATACACTAATTGTTGCTTTCACGTTGTCCTTTAAGAACAATCTGTTAGACCTCAAGCAGCTGGGGTCCAGATTGGAAAGAAGATGCCTACAGCAACTGAATATGTCATTTAACATCGTAAGCTTCACAGAAGGTGTTAAAGGGAGCTGGCATGCAAGCTATGCAAGGGACATAGGGATTCAATCACATGCTGTGCAATTTCAGACAACCCAATTGGAAAGAAAGAATGAAGTGAAATTTGTGCTATTATGTAGGAATGGTCCAAAACACTTTGAAGTCCATGGAAAGATTTTCACTGACTTCCAGAGCTGTGGATCAGGTCCTGGCCTGGATAGTCTTATACAGAATGACAGGGAACTTTCATCTCCAGGAATTCCTTTCAAGGGACATTGCATTAAATGGCCTTTACTAGCTGTCAGGGTCAGTGTATCTTTAGATAATGAAATGGAAAATGTTTGGATCTTCATGGCAACTTCAGCTGTTGTCCACTAAGCAATTCAAATCTAGACACCTACACTGAGATGTATACATCTATATTTAACATCTATATAACGGAGGTCAGACACGCGGAGAGGACAAGCTCTTAGTACTTGCCGTTGAAGTTCATAACAACTGTGGGTGATAATCAGATCTGAAAAATTGGTCTCTTGCTGAGGCCTAAATACAGATTAATCAGAGTGATACATCCAAGAAGAGACTCTGTATTTAACAATGGATACCCATGGTGGCTTTTTTGCAACACACCTTTGTTCTTATGCAAATGTCTGCAATCAAAGACCAACTATTCCACAAACATCCTCAGGGTCTATATACTGAAGGGCATCATAGCTGCAGTGAAACAAGCCAGCTCTTTGGAATTGGAATAAATGGGATTTCCCAATGTATGAACATTCCTCATATAGAGTTTACTTAATAATTTGTGTGTGTGTGTGAGTGTGTGTGTGTGTGTCAGCCTTACCACTGCTGTCATCATTTCTGTTTCTTTCCACTGGCTTCTTCCAATTTGTCAATAACTGCCTAGTAATAAGGCAGCTATAACCAAACACAACAGGCAGATGCTCAGCTGGTGTTAATTGGCACAGCTCCACGGACTTCAAAGTCCCTGAAACTTTCAGGTGTGGTTGCACTAGGCATGTAGAGAGGGGGTTTATTATCATGTTCTCTGATGTGGTACCTTTGTGTATGCAGCCCAAACTGCATCGCTGACATATTGCAAACTCATGTCTAATTTACTGTCCACTCTCAAACTTAGGTCTCTTTCAGCCTGCCTATTTCCACAGCTCCCTTGGTGAATAATGTGTTTTAGATCATTTTCCCCATATGTATTAGTTTATAATTTTTCCCAAGAAGTATTTCACTTTGTCACCCAGTGACCTAGTTTCTGATTCTTTCACTTCTTCTCCAGTTTTGCTCTATTCACACTACTCTGAGGTACCCTCCTGCCTGCAGACACGATGAAGTTGAAGCTTACCCTCTTTTCCATTTTGAAAAAGCTAGAAAACATCAAAATTATTACTCAGTGTGCAACATGTTCTGCAAACTTCTGGAGAACTATCGACTGTAAACTGGTTTTCAGGCAGTTTTCACCTTGCCTATTATTGACAAAACATTTTAAGTTGTGCTGCTAAAACCAAAGGCCCAAGTCTAGAGCTACAACATGATTGACACAACCCTAAAAATAAGACAGGGCAAAGCAGCTTAGCACTGTCATACCTTAGCAGCAAAGCATTCTCAGCAATTTTCAATCTGGCTGCCAGGCCAGTGCCTCCTAAAAGCTAAAACTACTTGAAAGCTGCCATGATTCATCTCACTGACCTCAGGCAGGTGGAAGCCAGACACAGTGGGGACAGGAAGAAAGCGAAGGTGACATGTCTGCATTGGAGATCTGGAGAAGGGATAAAATAGAAGGTGGTGCAGCTGGCTTGCTGCAGTGCAGAACAGGAAGGGGGGTGCTCAGGGGGCCACATAAGGCACATTTGAAGCTAGCTCTGTGCCAAAGATCATGTGTCGGACCTTTTCCACCTACTGCTCTCCCTCTTCCCATTCATCTCACTTATTACTAAAACCTATTTTGAAAACTTTTGTCTGACAAGGTCTACCTACTTGCTCTTCAGGCTTCTGTGACATGGATTCTGCTGCCTACTTACTCTTTAGCAGGTGTGATCAGACACACAGGATCAGGGCTCAAAGAGGGTTTAGGCAGTGAAATGATGCACACACTGGGGAGCATGGGGATGTAGCTGCAGCAGAAAGCAAGAGCAGAAGCACATAAAGTTTGCCAGGAGCTTTTCAGTCATAAGGAGGCGCACCCCAAACTGCAAAGCATGGTCACTGCTACTCTCTCAGTCTGAATCCATATACCAGTCTGGTGCATCTAGACCATAAAACCACAGAGGTTGTGGTGCTGCACCGCAAATGACTGGCAAACAGGGCTCATGAGTAAATATTTTTAAACAAAATAGAAATTAAGCACATTGGACACTTTCGTTATTCTCAATAACATTATAATTGCTTTCCTCAGGTTTTCAGTATTGTCTCTGTTGTTATGAATCATGCATAAAAACTACATTTGCAAATGGAATGGAAACTTGCCTGCCAATAAAGCACAGGCTACATCTACTCTACTATCTACCCTAAATATTAAACAACACCCAGGTCCACATAGTAAAACTGGTGCTCTATCATCTCCCTGTTAAATCATTGCAACTGCCTCTTGGTACAACCTCGGTGTAGAAACCTCTAGTGGAAGGGAAGATGAAGGGACATTCTGTTCAAAGAAGGGACAACACAGTGTATGGGAAGGTTGTAATCTTCCTGGGTCAGGGTAAGCATGGTGAGGGAACGATGTGGAAGGCAGAGACAAGACAGTGGTTCCTAAGTACAGCAGTAAGGGCAGAAGGGTTGGCAAAGTGTGAGGGAGCCAACTGGGAAGGTCAAGCTGAAGAGACTGAGACAGGGCAGAACTCTGGGGTATTTTTATACTGCATAAGGGGCCAGATAGCAAGTTATGGCCAAACTGTACTTGGAAGTTCAGTGCTCCTTGCTCTTGCTTTTATACCCACCCATTGAGGTAGGTAGGAAAGGCAGCATTCACATTAAAAATTTAAAAAAAGGAAAAAGAAGTCTTATCATATAATTAAAGAGTTATGGAACATAAGCAAAAGGCTGTGGATGAGTAATCTCAGCTGTAGTATTCTGTGTTCCGTGCCTGGTTCCCTGACAGCAGACTTCTGCTATTTGTAATAGAAGAAGATTTCCCTCTTCTTCTGCCTTTTATGGGTGCCTCCATGTTCATTTGCACTCTTTCTCTTCTCTCCTTACCTGTCCTATCTCTTTTTCTTATACAGCACTCTGTGAATCTCCTTCCCCCCCAATTTTCTTTTGCCTCCTTCTTTTCCTGATCACTTGTTTCTGTTTCTCTGTCCAAGCCCATGATTCCCATTCAGGCTATTCATATCCTGCATCCTCTTCTGACCCATCCCAGTGTCCCACCTTACAACAGCTCCCTTTCTTCCCCACCATACTTTGTTTTCTCAGGAGTTCCTACTCCCTCTCTAGGACACTCTTATTTTGAAGCTGCCTGAGCACTGCAGTCTTTCACAAGAGTCTGCCTTTGCACTTAGAGTTAGCACTGTAAGCCCACCAACAAAAGCTACAGTCTTCCATACCTGGCTGCTCCTTGAGCTATGTCCATCCATCTCTTCTCTCTGCATTTCCTCACCCTTATCTTTTGTTTCCTGCAGTCATCTTCAGTAACAGGTACTCTGATAGCATCCACTTTCTTTTGCTTTTCTTCTCTATTCAGTCCTTGTTGCCTTTCATCATGTAGTCAGTTTGGTGCTGTTAAAGAACTGCTGAGCTCTTTATCTCTTTCACACACCTATTAACCAAGCTGCATGAGGAACTGTTAAGAATCAACATAAATATGAAGTCGAGTCTCCTCCATGTCTAGGATGAGACTGTAAGAAAGGGTAGACAGAAAGATCCAAATGGCCTCATTCAATACATACACATCCTCACAAACCACATAGCACTGCTAAAACCCAATTCCTAACATGAAACCTGTAGCACAAAGAGCAAAAGCTACACGTATCTCAAGGAAAGAACTGGTGATATAAAAATATGATATCAGGGAAACTTTGATGGAAACATTTTTTGCAGATCTGGCTTCAAATTAAAAAAAAAATCATGTTATTGGCACACTGGCAGAGATCTAAATTCCAGAATGTCCTACAACCTGATGTCTGTCAGGCTTTGAGAACAGCTCGTGCTCAGCCTGAGCGTAGGCCGCATACAGATTGCCTCCTGACTTCATAACCACAATGTCTGAATCCTTGTAAGATGAACTTCAGGGCCTCTGCCCCAGATATGCTCCATTTGCCTAACTGCAGCACCAGAAGGTGAACAGGAAACTGCACCAAATGCCAGAAGCTCAGCAGGTAGCCATGGGATGCAAGGCCCTTCAAACACCAGCACTGCCTGGGGTCCCTCCATTCCCCACATCAGAAATCATGTCAGAACTGGTCAAACAGACGTCCAGCAAGCAAGTAATTTTAACAGATATTTCCATAGCCCTAGCCTCAGGAATGTTAGCAATATAGGATCTGGGGAGTACACACATTTCTTCTATGCAGGCTTTGGGCCCGAGTACGAATGTCAGCAACATTTTTGGCTGAATCTGGAAAATTCTGCCACGTGTGGCTCTGTTGTGGATGGATGGGTGAGTTACCTATGGTGGCAGGAATCTACCCTTTAAATAAATAAATACAATTCACCTGTACAGACTGCCACTTCTGTATCTCAACTGCAATGCTAGTTGCATCACCCTACAACTGTTCATTGCTGTTCTGCACATGGACACAAAAATATTCTGTGAAAATAAATGCAAAATATCACTGGATAAACAGCTTGTAGCTCAACGTAACTTACATCTCTGTGTTCCCAGATCTCGGTGTGCCAGATATCCTGCAACTGCAATACCATAGGCAAAAGACAATTGTTTTAATTGATTCTTATTGGCAGAATCCCCATCTGCAGATTGAAATTCCTGCATAAATGGTAAAACAGATCTCTTGGCAAAGGACATAGAGATTGATTTAGCAACTGGGAGCTAAGAAAGAGGGGAAGAAACTTCCTCTTGAGAGAAGAAAACTGGGAAACAAATCTAAAACTACGTTAGAAAACTGTTCTCCACAGGTACCAAAACAAAAATCAGTCAGATGTCCCACCTGCCTCCTTCCTCTCCCCTGTTAGGGACTGAGAGGCAGGTATACTCACAGCAATTACACTTAAGTAAACAAAACAAATTGGAGAGGTCATGAGTGTGTTACCCAAGTGTAAAGAACAGGCCTCTTGCATCAGCATTTAGTGGGCCAGCATGTGAGGATGATGGATGGAGAGTCTGGGGGAAGGGAGATAAGGAAGTGTCCTCGCTGTTGAAGCCCCTATTGAGTTTGATTGGAATATGTGAGCAGGAGACTTGCAAGGAATATGGAGCTGATAATCAAAAACATGACAGGGAAACAGATGTTGCCTGCTTTGGAGACTCTCCTTGCACATTCAACACAATGGAAAGGGCTCAGATAATAAAACAGAGAGGATCCCAGCAAGAAATATAGCGTGCTGACACTTTTATGACCTGAGATGCTTACAAAATACAGAAATGGCGTTTTGTTTGCTTTCCATGCGCAGCTTGATATCACATGCTCAGCTCTCTCTCCTGCCACTCGGAGTCAGGAAGGACGATATATTTTCCTTTCCAGATAAACCTAGTGATTCTAGTCAGGTGCAGAAAGCAAATAAATTACATGAGAAGACTTTTTGTATCTATTAATCAAGAGGCTTGTCATTTTCCAGGCCTTGATCCACATGAAAGAAAGTGAGGAGGGGGAGGGGGACCTAGGAGTAAGGGAGGGTGTGGAAGGGAGCAGAAGGAAGGTTCTTGCTGGAGCTGCTTGAGAGGTTTCTTATAGCACGAAGGACCACGGCTTAGACAAACACACTGAAAAACAACTCCCTACCCCCTCCTTTTGGAGCTTTCCTATGCAAGTCAAGGGGATGCAGCCCAAAAGGAGGAATGCATAAACCAGAAATATTCCATTATGCTTTTGGGGCAGTTATTCTCACATTTCCTCCTTCTTTCAAAAGTTGAGAGAAAAATATCCTGCTGCTGAAAAAACATTCAACACCTTGTCTTCAAGGATATCCCAACAGGCTAAGTCACATACTTGGAGGTTCCTTTCCAGCACATAGGTAGGTATTTGTAGGGTATAGCAAGGGACTCATGAAGCGACAGGGTTGGCTACTTGCACAGGTAAAGGAAGAGATAATTCTTAGTGTGGACTGCAATAATTCTAATATCAAGAAAAGATATGAGGGACTCAGTAGTCTGCATGAGAAACTGGCTCTATTTCACTCTCTGCAACTGACTTCACATGCAGCATTAAAACAAGACTCAGAATAATCTTATTAAGGCTGTCATATTTACTTTCTTCCTTGGATTGCTGTGAATATAAATCAATGAATATTTATGGCATTTTTGAGATCTTCCAAGAAAACAAACTAGGAAAGCATAAAATTACTGTATGGAAGGACTGAATTATTACTGCAGCCCAAACATGAATCAGAATAATATCCCACATGGAGAACTGTCAGGAAAGTTCTTGAACCAGGAACCTGGTTCGTGGCCAAAGAGTAAATCTGGTTCTCTCTGAATCAACTGCCTGAGAAAATCTGTCTGCACCCTGCTAGATAGGCATGTAGCAGCGATATGGGCAACGCAGTCTTATGTCTGAGGCTTCTTACAAAGGCTAACCTTGGCTTAGGGAAGCTGGTGTCTCTAAGTTCCCTGTACCACCTGTGACAAGAGAATGGCTTCTCCCAGAGGCACCTTGGAGGACTGGATCTTAGGCTCTTCTGCACTGCTTCCTGGAGCTGCCTATACAACCATGTTTGTCTCATCTTTCTAATTTCAGTGCAGAAATAGGCAATGAAACAGTTAATGCCAACAGCTAAAGTATTATTGTGATTGGAGCATGATTCTAGTTCTGGTGTCCACACCCATGAGAGGATGGTAGAAATTGGAAGGTGTTCAGAAAATAATTTAATGACTAATATGAGGTCAGGAAAATTTCTGTACAGTGAGGAATGAAGAAAGATAAACCTACCAGCTTATCCAATAGACAATTGAGAACTATTTCAGTCTTACCTACAAATACCTATGTGGGGAAGAGATATCTGATAAGGAAGAGCTCTGTAGTTTAGCAAGAAAAAACTATGAGAGTTACAAATTTGGATTAGAAAGCATTTCTAATTAAATAGTGAAATCACCTACTGAGAGACATGAGGGATTTTCCATTACAAAAATGCTTTACAGCAAGACTGAAAAGATTTACAAAGGATATGCTATAACTCAATCACAGGCTACTAAAGTAGCTGAAAAAAATTCTAAGCCCTTTTGTTTGATGACTTCGATCTTAAATCCTTTAAAGGCCTACAGTTTTTTGCAGTCCTTCCAGTAACTTCTCAGCTTATTGGCAGTCTCTGTTAGGTATTATTATCAACATATTGAAGATTGACCAAAGATGATTCTGTAATTTTTACTCCTACTCTAGCATCTGTTGTCAGACAGTCAACAGGAACACTGAGAACACTAGCTAATGAACATTCTTCTGACATATCCCTGTTGAAAGCGAGTCCATAAGACAGCCATCAAGTCTTTCATAATTAACGGCAATGAGGTAAAGTTTCTTAACAGGGTGCCTTGACTCCTCAGACAGGGGATTCATCTGTACGATTTACATTGTGACTTGCTACATTTATAAGTTCTGTGGGTCCCAATAGTTATAACAGAATATCAACCACAAAACTTTCTCCTCATCTGGATTTCTTGTAGATATTTTGTCTGTTTACTTTCAATTAAGAAGTGGTGCACTCACTGTCATTCTATTTCCTGTTCTGAAGGAATCTAGCTACTTGGTTAATAAACCTCTCCTTTAACATTTTCTTCTCCCTTAGGAAGGTTTTCCTGAAGTAGTCACTTTAATATAATGGCAAAGTATTTACAACATATCATCCCAGTTCCCTTCTGTTTGGAGTTCATATAATTTTATCAAGAAGGGAACAGAGGAGTGGCTAATTGCTGCGTTGATCTGGGTGTTAGTACCTTTCACAAAGAACCGAGAGGGCAGTGTTTGAAGACAGCCAGCAGCCAGGCATCCCTCAGAGCTGCTTCACTCCCCAAGCCAGCGCTGTGCGAATTTAGCCTCAGCAATGGCATTCTGGCTTGCAGAGTACAACCAGGCTATGTGACCTGCAGATGCAGCCAAACTGGACAACAGTGACCCACCTTTCCCCCAGCATGTTGGATATCGAGATCTTTGCAGGATGCAGCATTCTGATTCTTCATCAAGCTAATTACTGGTATGTCTAGAAGTACCAAGTGTCGTTCAAGATGACAAGTAATATAACCACTCTGTGGGACTCGGTAAGGTTCTCAGCCTACATCTTTCCAGTAATCCCAGCTCCTCACTCAACTTTGCCTGCATTTTCTGTGTGGCTCACTAACTAACTAACTAACTAACTAACTAACTAACTAACATGCTGTGATGGGAAGATGCATGATTTGCAGTGTAAAAAAAATCACTTTGTAAAAAGGTGTGAGAATTTAGAGATGAGATCTGTGACATTACAATGTGAATTTGTCGGTACAGTGAGCATCAGCTTTCAGGGCTGACCACACAAGTTTGTTCATTTTGCATGTACTGCATGGTCCCAACAAATGAGGATAGCTTTTTTTCCTGTCATCCTCTTCACTTGCAGGTTTTACCAGAATGTTCTCTGAAAGACAAACAAATTATCCAAAACGTTTCTCTCTACACCAGTCCTGATAATCACCCTTTCCATATGCTCAAAGGTTTCATTTAAAGTCTTCAAGTACTGGAAAATCAACCACGTACCTAAATAAGTCTCTTCAGTAGTTACTCACTCCACAGCCATGCACGTGCTTCATACCCAGTCTCAATTTGACCAGATTTAGCTTTCAAACACTGGGCCTCTTATGCCAAGGCTGTAATCTGTCACATAATGTATAGCTCTATTGATTTTTAAAAGCTAAATTATATTGTTGTGTCTTGAATCTTAAACTAATCTCTCAGAAGATTTAGCACCTCCACTGTATATATGGAGGTTGATGCTTATTAAAAAGGATGAAGGCTAACAGGATTTTTTGTAGAAGACTCATTTTTCTAGAGGAAGTCTTCATAAATTTGAAACGTGGTTAGGCTAATGCTGCTCTGGCTGTCAGAGGTGTCTATTCCAAAGAGGACTAGCAGTCAATATTGTTGCTGATTCTGAAATTTTCTTGGCTAACATATGTGGACCCAGCACTAAGGAATCTTAAACTTTCTTTTTCTTCTTCTTCTTTTTTTTTTTTTCCCTCAGGGGAGCGCAATCAGGCTGTTGCAGCAGTGAATAAACTCATCAATTCACATTAGCCATAAACCAATGAAGTCCAGAAAAGCAGCAGATACCCATACAAAGGATGCAACTTACGCATCCTCCACATCTGATGTGCATTCCCAGATCAATATTTTTCTCCTCTCAAGGGAACTAGCCATATCTATACCCAGGTCCTCTGCTGGACGGCCACCGGGGCTGGGGAGAATTGTATTTGAGACTTGATAATGATCATGGAGCATGATCTAACCGTGTTTCAAAAATGTTTATTTCCTGTTTGTTTCTGGGTTATGAAAACAAGTTCTATCCGATGTTTAGGATACTTTTACAAAGACACTCCAACCTTTTAGAATCACATTGCATCTTGATAGAAAGATGTCAACTGACATACCGTCCACCACAGAACTGTAGAAAGTTATGTTTCAAAAGGAACGCCAAGTGTTCCCATCACTTTTCATATGAAATTCAGTGACATGGTCTACTTCACAGCAAGAAAACATCATCCTGGTTAATTTATACAAGTGGAAGTTTTGTGATGCAATCCTTAAAAGTATGTTCATGGGGATTTCC
This sequence comes from Phalacrocorax aristotelis, assembly GCF_949628215.1. Lineage (NCBI taxonomy): Eukaryota > Metazoa > Chordata > Aves > Suliformes > Phalacrocoracidae > Phalacrocorax > Phalacrocorax aristotelis. The sequence goes on along the minus strand of NC_134276.1, from coordinate 131,833,577 downwards.
AGCAAAAGACAGATGAAAGTAAAAAGAAATCCAGTGATTGGAAACTGAAGTAAAAGCATTTCAGGGTATAAATGAGATACACATTCTTGTCCATTAAAATAGTTGTTCAAACCACTTACCCAAACAACTCTTCATCAGTTGAGACTTTCAAATAAAAAAATCAAATGTACTTCTAAAAGCTAATTTAGAGATAAAGCAGAAGATAGCACTCTATTGATGGAAACACCAAGTGCAACTGCTTGGCCTACCTTACGGAAAAGCCTAGACTGCAGTATCATAGTGGTTCCTCTGGGCTTTAAGATCTCTGGAAACATCATCAGTGCCTTGTGTTTACAGGGGTCTAGTCTTTGGTTTACCTCTTCTGTTTTTAATAGGCTGATTTTCAGCTTTCAGCCACATGCAGCTTCTTTATGTCTAAGTGTCTCTGTTTCTGTGTTGAGCAGTCTCCTTCCTTCTGTGTACAGGGTGTCATCAATGGAAAATTTTGCTCTTTTTTAAAAATACTGATCCAGACAGAGAGCAAAATATGGTTCTATTTAGCCCACTGAGATGATGACATTTTCTTCTCACATAGCTTTCTCAGTAAGTGATGTTTCAACATCCTCCTTTGACAGAAGAGGGAAAACAAACTTTCAGAGAACCTGCCTCTCATCAGCTGGCAGATGCCCAGTGAAAACTGGGTTGGAAAGCTCACTGTGGCTTCCTTGAACTACAAAAGGACTGGCGGATGTGGGAGTGCTGAGTGACTGAGGGTGTGTGTTGTATGTTCAGAAAACATACAACATGATTGTGAATATGGGGGTCGGGGTGGTGCCTTTATTAATGTCTGAATGGGTTAGACATAAAAAAACCCCAAACCTAAGGGTCACCATTTGGGAGCTAGAACCTGCCGTACCAGTGAAATCAAAGTGTGGGCACTGTAAATGGCAATCAAGAAGCACTTCTTCCCAGCAAGACCTACAATTTTTAGATTAGCGTGGACTCTTGAGCTTTGCTGGCAAGGTCAAGAGAGGCCCTATATCCCAATAGTTCAGCATCTTATTCCCTGTGTTGTGCTGCCTTACATCTATTGTCAATGTTCAAGACTATGTAAAAGACGTGGAAAATGTGATCACTCGTATTTGACAGCATTTGATGTGTTTGTCTTTACATCCCAGCTGCAAAATAGCAATGGATTGTTCCCCATAATCAAAGTAGCTTTCATAAAAATAAAACCATTCTCCTTTCTCCCCATCCACCTCCACCCTAGTAATTTCTCTACCTAAAGATTCAAATAGTAAACATCTGAGAGAAATAGCTTTCCTGACTGGGTGAGAAATGTGACATCCAAGTTTTGTTCTGTTTCTGTCAAAGTCTACAGCTTACCTAAACAGTTTGCAATTACCCCAACTAACACCTCTGGGAAGCTGGAGCTAAGGTTGCATATGTTGCCTGTAATTTAGGAACTTGATAAAAATATAGATAATGTTGCTTAAATAAAATGAATCTGAATTGTAAGAAATGGGAGGTAAGATTACAGATAAAAATATGCTGGGAAGGACAGAAATGCAGAACTAGGAGGGAATGCAGCATTCTCTGGAGTATGCCTTTGAATATTGTGTATCTATGCAGGAGATCACAGCACCTGCTAAATTTAATACATATTAAATCTTGTCATATCTTATATATCTGGGCAAATGTAGCATACCTTCATATTTTGCTGGCAGCTTACAACTCCCAGATTTCAGTTTATGTTACAGAAAATATGTAGTCAATTCCCAGTGAAAAGCTGATTTAAAGGGCACCAGTGGGGATTGTAAGAAGATTAAATTGTTTTAATATTTTCAGTACATGGAAGGGGAAATTTAAATGGGAAGCTGGGAATCTTTGTTCCTTATGTGAAACATAGAGGTCAAGATTTTGCCATAGATACAAGAGTTGGAAGATAGTTTCCAGTTGCATAATGTCCATATGTCCTGGGTGGGTGCTTAAGAGGTCCTTAAAACACATATGATGCACATTGATGGCTCATCTCATCTACGTACAGAGGATTGCAAACCGATGGGTTTTTTCATTACTATTAGTGGAAAATGTGCAATGAGACGAGAGCAGACTAAAGGTTGTTCAGATCTTGAACCTTCTGGGGTTTTAGATTTTTAAGTTACCTTGATAAATGTCCCATTAAACCTACTTATTTTAAACTCTAGTCTTTCACCATAATTTTTCACTCTTCAGATATGAATAATATTTTTTATTTTATTTTAATAATTTAGATTGTTGGAGCAATGGCTTTTTTTGCAGAAGAAATGTCACCTCTTTCTAGAATAAAATTAGTCTTGTGCAAAAGGCCAGCACAAGACCTGATTTTAATTCCAGGGTGGGACATGAAATCTGTGTTGGCCACTGTGGTCATATTCTGCCCTTACAATCACACTGTTTTCCTAGTACCACTGCACCACACTGCCCATCACGGCCAATTTGTCCATCATAAGAAGTTCATGCAAGCCTTGCTTCTAGCTTAACCCCTCACAAAGCTCTAGCCATATATAGCAGACTATATCCACACTACTCATGAGTTACTACAGTTTTTGTATGAGAGAAAAAGAGGAAAAGAGAGGAAGAAAAGATGGAGGGTTTCATCACCACTCTACTTACTCCCAAGATAAAACAAATCACATTTTATACTATTTTATTCCTTATTTTTAGCATACTGTGTACCCTCTCGAAGCACCATTTCCTCTATTTCTGATAGGAACTGATCAGGCAAATAATAAAAAAAAACACTCATAGCTTACTGTTTGCACAGAGGGAGAGCATCTGTGGCATGAGTTCAGCTACAGCTGAGTCTTCTGAACCTCTGGATTGATGGCATTGTCATGGAGGAAAATTGGATATACACAGCTCCCAATCACCCCCTCAGTGTTTATCACTGCTTGAGTATATTGCTCCACACCCACTGAGAATTCAGCATATGCTGTATCCAAGAAGGAAAGCTACACAAAATTTTAAATATGTCATAGCTGCCTGGGATGGGCTTCTTGAGGCTCATAAAAATCATCAAGCAAAGTTCTTATAGCATCCATAGGTTTTCTTCAGCTTAGCTAATAAACTTTTACCAAACTAGTCATAGCCACCAGTCATTGATGAGATCATCAGAGAAAAAAAATGCAAAATGGAGCTACAAAAGTTATTGGTATAAATAACTAACATGTTTTTCCAGAAAAAAAATATAGTTTGGAGTTAATCAAAACTACTCACAAATTCATACTGAATTTAGCAAGTCTACAGAGATGCTTTGGGGAAGAGAGGGAATAAAATGACTGACATTTTTCTTTATAAACATTTTGGTTTTTCTCCATAGTATTTTTTTTGAAATTTGCCTACAGATAATATTTTTAAGAATTAAAAAGCAATTCACAAAATTTAAAACCATTATCTGCTCTGATAATAAAGGGAAAAAAGGCATCTTAAAACGATTTTTTATTTTGCTGGGAGAAAAAATTCACTTTGCAGTAGCAAAAACCATTTGTTTCACTATTATCAACTCAGAACTCAAGCTGAAAACCCACCTATTGATAAAGCACTGATAGGACACCTTCAACAACCAGCATTCAATAATCATAAAAACGGTTGACATTGAACATGCATGGACTTGGCTCAATTTGGTCAGCAGTTTCCCTGGCCCCTAACCCTCTGTTTCTGCAATTGAGAGGTAATGGTTAATTACACGGGAGCTTGACCTTCAGTGCACATCACAGCTCAAACTGGCGGCCCTTCAGCAGGCAGGGAAGGGAGAAAGATAACCAACCAAGAAAGACTGCCCCTTTTACTGATTTTACTCTCTAGGTCCCTAGAAGAACCTGAAAACCTAGAATCAGTGGAGAAAAACAATGGTCTTGGCAGTTCTGGAATTTTCCAGCCCATGTTGCTTTTGAGTCATGACAAGCCAAAAAAGTAAAAGAAAAAGAAAAAAAGAAAGAAAATTTTTAAAAATTCTGTTTAAAAGAAAGCTTTGGTTTCTATATGAATCCAAAAATGCCTCATCCAATCTGTCTCAAATTTTCCAGAAAACTTGTGCTCTGACATGAGATCATATATATGAAATGTAAGACAGACTGGTTTGTAGTTTTGGCAAAGCTGGGAGAGAAGACAAATTGGATTGTATTTTTGAAAGGAGAATTAGGGTCTCATCTTTGAATTATCACCTATTTAGGCAAGTCCTGCCACTCGTCACACTTTAATCATTAGAAATTCTTTAAAAAGCAGTAAATACATTACTGGGAACTACTTTGTACTGGCAAAGAGATCATAAAGTGTTTAGGAGGAGGATGAGGCACAAGGAAAACAGGGATGTGTGGGGAGACCACAGAGAATAAAGAGGAATGAGTTACAAAAACTTGTGAAGATTCTGTGTGCAAGTAAGAGCAGACAGGGAGCTCATGGGACTGTGTGGTGTAGTAGGATTTTAAGGACCATAGGGGACTGTAAAGTACAGAAGAAAAAGAACAAAGAGATGCTGAGAGACTGGGGAGGTGAAGATCCTCCTGAAGAAGGAGAAAGAAAAAGTAATTTTCTGAGAGAGGACGGAGTAATTGGAGTTGTCTCAGATCAGAGAGAAGGGAAAGCCAGTTTATGTCATTGCTGGAATAATATATATATAAAAAAGCGGATGGGCTCATTACTTTGAGTGGGCTTGGGAACATCCATCTTCCCAGCATTTGTACTGCAGGAGAGCTCCAGAACACCACCACCCACCTTACTGTCAGCTCCTTCCGCACTGCAGGAGAATCACCAGCCCTCCTCCAGAATGCACCCATGCATGCATTGTTAAAGATTAAAGTCACACAAAAAATTTAATTAGTAAACCATGTTCTCAAAATGCCTTAGAAGTGGCTTACACTGCTTGAAACATGCATAAGGTTACCTGGCCTATACAAAATCGGGTAAGATCATCCAGTTTTGCTTTCAGCATATGGAAGGTCACCACCTTAAAGAAATGAAACACTTCTAAATAAAATACATAATGATAAACTACAGCACCCAGTAATAATCTGCAACAAAATAATTCTGAGCTAGAAACTCCCCCAACTCCGGTCTTAAACTCCTTGGAATGCCTTGAGATGATGGCTTTTATTATTTTTTGTCACGATTTCATTTTTCCTTTGCAAGGAAGAAAATCTCTGTTACTCTTGGAAAGACACAGGAGGGAACCTGAGGTGTCATGCAGCTCACTGCCAGAAACACATATGAAGGCAGCCTATTTGGCAGGAGCAAAACGACTGGCCCTGCCTGTCAGCCGCATGTGTTTCTCGGTCTTTATTCTCCCTAGAATTACCACATGTCACAAAGTACATTACAAAGCATTAACAGGAATTGCAGGCTTCCCACACAAACAAAAACACAAGAAAACAATTTTACAATTAAGTATCCATAACAAATTATGGACCCTGAGGATGGGACATTGCTCCTGAGTTAACACAATTCATTAAGACTTTTCACTTCTGCACTTTTTTTTAGGGGTAAAGAGAAGAAGGGAGGAGGTTTAGTTTATTTTTTCCCTAATCATTCTGCCTTTTGAGGGGAGAGCCAGGACTATGGGCATTTAGGTGATGTCATATGCTAGACAGCAGCCATATGGGCAACACGAAATGGAAGTTTTCTACCCAGCTTCTGGCAAACCTGTGGCAGATGCCACGTGACTGGGACCAGAGAGAAGAGCTCCACTGAGATGCAACAGGCACGATCCCCATCCTTTAAAATGTGCAAAGGGGCCACTGGCACAACCCATGTGATTGATCTGTGGGCAGACATTTTATCCCAGGAACTCTCTTTTAGCCCTCGTTTCCTCCAAGGGCTGGCATCCAGGGAAAGACTATGTTGGCTGAAAGGAAACAGAACACAGGACTGTAATGAACCTCTTGAGTCACCAAAGCAGGCAATCACATCATGTAATCCCTTTAAAATATTTACCAGCCCTGTCTTAAAGATTGTTCAGCTTCCAGTTTCCATTATTTCTACTGATGCTTTTACTCACTTTCCCAATTCACAGCACACATTTGCTCAGAGCCATTTGTTCTCATGCCAGGATGGTCACTCAGCTTATATTGGTCTTCTGTACCCCAGACACTTGGCCCTGAATTATGCATAGAGAACATGAGTATCTTCTTCCCAGTCTTCTCACTGCCAAGTTAAAAAAGACCATTTGTTTTGGTCTCCACACATAAGACAGGCTTCCTATTCACAGCCACTCCAGCAGGCATCCTCTGCAATTTTACTTCCAGTTGAGCCTTCTCAGTGTGTTCTCACTGAACTCTTATGTCACTATGTTAAAAGTCAACCTCTGTTAGAAATGCATCAATACACTGTAGGATGACATTTGTTTTCTCCATGGTCACCTCACAGTGGCAACTCACAGCCAACCTGCAATCAAGTAAGCAACTCCAAAACAACTTGTTCTGAGCAAACTTGCCATCCCCTTTCTATGCACCAATATTCACAGCCATCTGCTTTTTCCTGTGTGAATCATGACCTTTTCTATAGTGATGATTTCCCCAGCCCTGTGCCATCAGCAAAAGCTGCCAGTGCTTTCCCACATTTTGTACATTACTGAAAACTTTAGAGGAGATCTGTCCCATCTCCATAGGCACCTCCCACACAAATCACTAAGTTTTGGGTACATTATGGAATGATGTTGTCCAGCCAGAGAACCCAGTCCCCAAGAGTGAATGAGAACTTGAACTACAGGGCCTATAATGCAACACACAAGCTTATTTTAATAATGAAATATGGCTCAAAAAACCAAAAGAAAACATAATTCAGGAATGTTGAAATGTTGTGTTTTAGGTGAAGACATCAAAAAATATTACCCTTCTGGGTAAAGCCTTTCAGAACTTCCACTCTGCAAGAAGGTGGATGCTCCACTTTTGGTATGCTAATAGAATCATAGAATCATTAAGGTTGGAAAAGACCTCTAAGATCATCAAGTCCAACTGTCAACCCAATGTCACCATGCCTCCTAAACCATGTCCTAATGTTAAGGCTTATTTTTAGAAAAATATGCTACCTAAAGACTTATTTCCAATCATTACTAAAATTCAAAATGAAGGTCACTTTCGGATCAGCCACATGAGACTCAGAGAGACTCAACTGTAAGACAAATATTAATGTATTTATGCACCAAATTATGCAGGTGACAATTTTCATAGTTATCATTTCATAAGCAGAAACAATGGGGAAACGTAGGCTAGATTGTAAGGTTGCCAATTGAGCAAAACACTCTCTATCAATAAAATGGATTTTGTAACAAGGAGCAATATATGTTGGGATTATGACCCTATTCTCTGTCATAGTAGTTGAACTTTTATCCTGCTGGAGCAAATAGAGAAAAGAGCAAATGTCTGTACCTGTAGCACCCCTCTTTCTTGTTCTAGTATGTAAAACTCATGGAATTAAGTTGGTTGTTCTCACATCTGCCCGTGTTCTCATTGTGGTGTTCCCCACTATTGTTAGTCTGTTTACCTCACTCTGGGTGAGAATAAGCCATGATTTCATCCTGAATTTAAAACAATACTACAAAAACAATTACATGAAACTATAGACATGGGAGAAAAATTCCATAAATATGTTTTCTGACTTTAAAAAATGTCAGGGTTTTTAATCAAACCTTTCCAAATTGACTTTGCAGAATAACCATGCTATGCAAAATACATCAAATTCACTTCTGCAAAAGAAAAGCAAAATGTCTTTCAAATGCGCAGGTTGGCTTCTTTTATTTTAATTTCCCATATTTTGCTTTTTCTTTAGGAGACTATGTCAAAGTGAAAATGCTGTATAAATTATTGATATGATCTATGACGCAGAACAATATGTATAACATGCCTTTAAAGTTATGTAATGCTGAGAACAGAAATGCAATTAAAGTATAGAGGAGAGGAAGTTCTGCACTCCGCAGAGCGTGCTGTCTCATCTTTTAAACGATGCAACATGATGGAAACCAATAAATGTTTCTGCAGAGGTGACTGGTTTCTCATATGATGTATTGATATGGGAGGAGTTGATCTCAAAGATGCATTTTTTCAAAATCAATTTTTCAAATTCATTTGGGGAGAACAATGACATTTTCATTTTCTTTGTAAGGAAAGTATGTGCTAGCTTCCCCATATGTTCTTGGAAGAATGCAGGCAAAAGAGGGCATTTGGAAGTTATTTTGTAGTTTATACCAAATTATTTCGCGTGTTTCAAAAATAAAAAGCCATGTTTATATGCATGGATATATTTTAGAGAGAGACAGATAGCTTCTCAGAAATGGAAACCCAAGATGACAGTGGCATCAGAGACTTTCTCAGGATGTCAGCTGCACTAGAGAGGTCTCATGTTTTCCACTGACAGAGCAGGGGTAATTAATTTCATAATTTCAGTTTCACAAGAGATTATTTTTATTTATTTGCTTTTCCTATAGTGACTTAAATATTTATCCCTCACTAGTTCCCATCTGCCACATTCTGCTTTATGCAACTGTTTGTTTGTGACTGATAAATACCAGAAATGTGCCAAGTATTCATCTGTGTAAAATGCCCATAGAATATCAGGTATCGGAATCATTAGCCCTTTTCAAAACATATCAAATATAAATTCAGTGTCATGTCCCAAAAGTTCCTCGCCACATAGCTACCCACTCTCTTTGCCCTCTAGTGTTCCAAACAGAGGGAAGATTGATCAGAAGAGCTGACACCACACAGCCACATAACCAGTACTGCACAGCAGTACCAGCAGCATTAATGACATTCCTATCAAGAAATGTTAGCTTGCATCTATGAAGAGTTGTTGCTTTGGTAACTCATGCCGCTATGCCTTTCTAGTATAGTGCCCTAGATAACGTCTTAATGCCCTGCCATAATTGTGCACCAGGAAAGGATGGATGGTAAGAGGGGTGCTGTGTGAAACAGTAGCCTGACAACTAGGGACAAGAGAGGCATCAAGTAACCCATATAAATAAGTACACTTCAAATCTTAATTTCTGGGGACATGTTGATTTTTTACTGAAAGGATCCAAGTTCCCTGGGAAAATGCCCAAATCAAATAAAATTCAACACTTTCCACCCTGCTGTAGCATATAAACAAAAAAAGAGGGCAAAATCAGAGAAAAGACATCCAACTACAGTAATTTGGAAGTGGTTTATACTTATTATTATCTCATTTGCTTGATTTTCTTTTGGGGGCTTGTTCTGTTTGGGGAATATCAATTTTGCCTATTCCTGTATTATAAGAGCAGGGTGTGTATGAAGGGAACTGCAGATCAAAGCCTGAGGACACAAAGAAAAGATGGCACAGAAATGAAGAGGAGGAAAGAAACAGGGTAAGGAACATGGCTGAAAAGTTGAGAAGGCTGCTGGTTATTAATGCCCTCTGAGGGTCACAGCCTGAAGGCATCACCAAAGGTGATGTAGAGAGCACTGGGGATCACAGTTGAACTTGGCTGTCTTTCCTCCTGCTCCTTTTATCTTCCCAGACATGATAGCAGCAGATGAATATGTTGCATCAGGCTTCAAGTGCTATTCCAGACCATTCCCACACACTGGCTTTACATGGCAAAATATAACAGAAATTTTATTTTTCTAAGTCTCCATGTATATAATGCACAAATACACTTTCCAGAGAAAGGGCTTCATAGAACATCCTCTTCTGTATTAAGTAAGGAGGAGCCCAAATCCTGGGCTGATTTGGAAGACAGTGAAGAAAGATATTTAAGATCTTGTACATTCAGGCCAATTTAACAGGAGGGACATTACTGTTGATCACAAATTCAGTGGTGAGAGATCTGCTCCTCATACATTTTAAAATGCGATCTTTCTGTTAAGACACTCAGATCTGGCAATCCTATCTCCTCAAACCCAACCATGTGCCTTCATTGAATCTGTTCACCATGCTCAAGCATCACCAATGGCTACACTTGTATTTCTCCCTCACAGAATTATATGGACAGACTGATACTTTTGTAACAACTTTAGAAATGTGAAAATATCTAAAAGAGAAATTTGATGGGAGAAAGCTAAATTTAGCATTTTAGCATGTCAGACAAGCCTCATGAGACCCTCTTTTAAAAGGATATAAATGCACCAAAATGGACAATTCATTGCAGCACATTAATTGTGATGAAAACATTCTCACTGTAGTTATTTGTTATTATACCTTGATTTTGAACAGGATCTTATGAACTCTGACCTATGTATTTTCCTCTCCAGTAAAGGCTATGCCACACTTAGAAGTGGGATCAGGTTAGATTCTTAGGGGTATAATTAGTTATTTAAGGAGCAAATATAGAAGACAAAGGTGGTGTTCTGACCGAAGCAGGCTTCAGGGACCCAAGGATTAGCAAGTGAGGACTGAGCCATGTAGATACCCGATTGCACCCTCTTACCAGGCAAAGGGGTGCCAGAATTCTGTGGTCTTCCAGGAGTCTGGATACAGTGCCAACAAACTGTAGGCACAGAAAGACAAGCCACATGCTACAGATCTGAGCTTACCTTGCCATGCTGCAGAGGTTTTGAGTAACCATGGAGCAGCAGATGCATCTGGTGACTTGGAGTGTGAAGTCAGGGCTACTGCTGTCTTTGCCCTGCCTCATTAAGTCTGAGCTGGGAATGAAAAGGGTGCGCATAATATTTTTAACATTTCCTTCTTAAAAGTCTAGAACTGGGAAAAGAAAACAAGCACACACATTTTTGAACAAGTGACAAAGCTGACAAATTCTATCCCCAAAGTACTTAAGCTCAGAAATGGCACTCTGAAATCTGGGGTTTAGGTTTTGAGAAGAATACATAACAAATTAGATAAGATTATTTTGAGGCATCTTCTATTTTCAGTAAAAACGTTTTGGTTTGTTTTTTTGACAACGTAAAGTTTCAATGGACATTTTTTAGCTAGCTCTATTTGCGATCAGATACATGTCGTAGCTCTAAGACCAGCCATGTGGGCTCCTTTTGCTCTAGTAAAATATAAGCTATTCTTTGACTTCACAGATATTAAAGGAATCCAACTTCTTACATTAGACTTTTGTTTTTCTCTTTCTGCTCTTCAGGACAAGTGAAGAGTTCTAAAAAATAAGCTGAATTAGGGGCATGCACGCTAAATAGACACAACACATGCATGCCATGGTTCCAGAATTGTAGGTCATTATATTTGGTAATACCTCTCAGAAAACTTCAAAACAAGAGGCAGGCAGAAATAATTTTTATCGAACACTCCACTTTCTACATTGCCCTCCTCCCACTAAAAGAATTATGGATATCTGCATTAGTACTGCTTTGGTCTTCATTTTGTTTTTTTAAGATGCCCGTGTCCTGCTGTTTAGTTCTCACTGGGATCACAGATTTCCTCAGAGCAACCAATAGCGATGTGATAATATTGGACTAATCAGGACTCCTGACACTTGGGCAAAGATCAAAAAAGTAATAGGCTATTTTCTTGCAAGTACTCTGAGAAGTGTTAAAATTTGGAGCCAGAGGGAGAGCATATAGGTTAACGAGTGGGCTGCTAGTTCTGCCAGCCTGCCAGATCTACTTTTGTTAGAGTTGTAATAGGGACAGGCCAAACAGACCAGGGGCCACTTGTGCTAGGTCCAGACACAGAGATAAAAAAGCAGACTCTGCCCCACAGACCTTATGCTACAAATGCCACTGACATCCCTGAAATCAGATTAACAGGGGTGCCTCTATCCACAGAAGAGAGTTTTTTTCCTAAAAATGATCTAGCCTACTTGAGTTCAGTAAGCTGCTTGAACACAGTATTATGGCAGTCACTGGAGTAGTCCCTTTCATCTTAATGGACTACTCACATGCTCCACACATTTAAGGATGCTCCAAATTGGAGTCTAGAACATCACATTTCTGTGCTCCCATTTGATCTTTGCTCCAGAACTGTGTTCCTGCACAGTGAAGTCACTTCTTCATAACTGGGTTGTCTCTGACTAATACATATAAAATGTTAAATAAAACATCATAACAGGCATTTAGCAGGCTGTGAAAAGAGACTGGCGGTAGGCATGGGTCCACACACGGTATATCACGTGCCAGTGCCTGCTCTACAGAAAGAACATTCATGGAAACCAAAGGCAAGATGGAAAATGTGTTTAAAATGTAACTTCACTACAAAATTAAAACAAAACTCTTATCCTGTCTTGCATTAGGGGAGAATGAAACAAGAATAGGACCTCATTCCTTTGTTACAGCAGCCCTTCCTAGACTGTACTTAAAATTCTCCTTCAGGTTATTTTCAAACTCTGAGTTCATTTAGAGCTGGTTCCCAGATGACCTCCCTCTCCCAGCCATGCAGGCTGGAGTTCTCTGTCTACAGGGCAGGTACAGCACCAGCAGATGTACCATGAGTTTCTCCACCTATTCACAGAGCACATCCATGGAAAAAGGACTTTGTTTACAGAACACACAATTGCGCTCTGGATCTCACTGCTCCAGGAAACTGGTATGGCTCAAAACATAACATCAGTAAAAAAGGACCAGATATTTATGTGGCTCTCAAGAACATCCACAGTTGTCACAGGCAACAGCAAACATTTGGTACTTGAGGGCTAATGCCATTTCCTAACTCCTGGAGAACAGAGTGGCACTGGGCAACAGGGTCAAATTAGCCTCTTCCCTTTTCTTACCTACTGCACCACAGGATCCTCAAGTCTTCCTCTGAAGACTTTGTTCTAGATCACATGGGATCTGGACACTGGGCTGGATGAGCAACAGTCCAATAAGGCCATCAGTTCCCTTTTATCTACATCACAGAAGAAGGACAAGGGGAGTTCAGTGGCTTGATGTTTTTCCTTCTTCACCCCTTTCCACAGAGATTTGATGACAGCTGTCATGAACTTCAGTGCCTCTCATCCACAAAGCTCAAAGTACTCTTTGTAGAGGTTATGTCCTGATATCACCAGCCCAGAAAAGGATGCCAAAAGAGCTGCAGTGACTTTTGCTAAGTGTCGCATAGCAACTGAGCATAAGAATCAAGAAGAAAACCCCAATATGCTTCTAGACCTTCATAACTTTGCAGCCATGCTGGTATTTTTTAGTTGAGTTGCACATGTCATGACTGCCCACTGTAGGCTGGCATCCAGCCTGCTGTTTTCTTCTAATCAGACTCTGGCTTCTCACATTGGGATTGTGGTGGGCTCTGCTTTGAAATGAGATGCCTGAAAATGGTTGACACCTGTAGTTCTCTGGCTCTCGGGAAAATTTGTTAACCTTCAAGAAAAGTCTTGGAGAGGAGGGACTTTCAAGTTTTACAAGATGGTGAAGTTCTCTTTGGTTCTTTTAAAAAGCATTAGCAAAGGTCAGATTAACAAGTCAACACTGAAACTAGATATGACCAAGACTCCCAAAATTGATGCAGAAAAGAAAAGAGGTGGGTGGGGACTGGGTGTGGGGGAGAAAGGCTCACAACACAACATTGGCTCTGATCCTTTCCCCCTTGTTGGGCCTGGGGCACACTTGATAAGGTGAAGGGAAATTGTAAAATTAGACCTGGCAACCTACACAGAGAGGCCCAGTGCAAGGCCCTTGGCCTGAGGCAAGCTGAGAAAGTTGAGGAATTGTGGGGGAAAGGGGACTTGGCAGGCTAACTTCCTGTGGCTGCATCCAGGGCTAATTAGTTTTCAGTGTTCTGTGTGTGTTTGAATGGAAACGAGCCAGCACTGAGAGGCACGGGGTGAGGAAATCAAAAACACATGCACCAAGAAGGAGAAGGGGGGGGGAAGGAAAAAAAAACTGTCCTTTTTAGCTACATTTTCTTTTTCAGGGGGGGATCTCATCATTTTGTTCCATGAGCACTAAATCACCCCAGCTCCCCTGTCTATCACATCTCACATCTGCTTCAGAACTCATTAAACATCAAAAGGCCTGCCCTATCAGTTCTGCTTAGTTAGAAGTCTGAGTTACTAGAGTCCTAACCAGGGAAGATTTTGTATGTTTTTAATAATAGCTTAAGGAACTTCTTAGCACCCCATAAATTACTTAATGCAACAAACTCTTCCTGTGGACCAGCAAATGTTTTACAGAGGAGCTGAATGCTGCCTTAACATGCTTGTGGTCAGTCCAGAGTTACATAGCAACCTGCTTAAATGAACCTTTAATCCATGTTTCAATTCAGGAATTGTTTTCTCATGTATCCTCTCCTGCCACTAGCCCACTCTCATTTTTACTGCCGCTCTAATTTTATATAACTACATTATAACTTGTGTTTCCGTAGCATTTTGATCCGCAAGAATGCCAGGGCAATTATTAAAACAGCAATCATAATGCTGCAGCACCAATGAAATCTGCCTGCTCCTGACATACTTTAAATACACATGTACAGTGCCCTCCACTACTGCATATGCCAGACAAACAGTTCATGAAAATAATTTATATACAGGAAACACAATGAACACAGTAAAGGCTCCAGTGGGCATTTGTTATTAAGAGTACCACCAGAGCTCTTTAAAATGAACTGAGCCTAGACCGAGTGTGATTTCTGAGTGCTTGTTATTCAGACAAAAGCAAATCCATTTTCATCAGAACAACACTCACAAACTTTTGTCTTTAGTGAAGAATTTTTTTCTGCCTAATTTGAAGTTTCTGTCTGCAGCTGTTTTATCACTAGAGCACTTCCATCTTTATAGAGTCAGAAAACATGGGTTTTGCACTTTTCCTCATGCTCAGGAATGACTAAATCACTTTTGCTCACACTTTTTAAGAAATCTGACCAGTGGTCAGTCTTGAAAATGTGAGTCTCATGGGTGAAAATTTCAGATGGTGATGGACAAATCAAAGAGAGGCTTTGAACTTAAAAAAATCCTGCAGCCCCAGCTTTAGCAATCATCCCCACTAGACTGATACCAACAAGCTTTGTCATTGAGTTGCAACTGATTCCTTCTCCCATCTGAGGTTGCGAGCACATCTACACTTCAGACAGGCTGAGGTTTAGCCTCCACTGGCTATCTAACAGTCACCTTGGTGCAGATGAAACAACCTTGGACATCAGAGGTCTATTAGACTAGGAATCAAGGGAAAATTAAGTCAATGGCAGGTTATTAACCCTTTTCTAGTATTGCTATTGCTTGCCAATGATCTGTGGATACTGCTTACCAAGGGGGATTTCCCAAAACTGCATGTCTGGTTCCTTGCAATTTAGTGGAGGACAGTCCTGCAGAACAGCAAGGACTCCTACTACTGCAGTGGGTGCAGGACAGCCTCTAAGGGAGCACACGCTTCTTATGATCAGTTCTCCTTCTCCCAGTGCTGTCTGACCAGATCAGATTTATGGGAAAAGCATGAAGTTTATTCTGATGTGATGCACCATTAGAGAAGAAATTACTCAGTTCAGGAGCAAGTATGAGGAAATTAAGTCCAATAGAGGATACCTAGTCATTTAGCTCCATTTCAGGATCTGTGTGGCGCTCCCTTCAGTGAGACTGCTGATAGGACAATTTCACAGCTGTCAGAGCTGCCAGCTAAATTCTTAGGTGATCCATGGCCTCTGTTCATTGGTCCTCTAAAGAGGGACTTTTATCTGGGAAAAGCTTCCCATAAGAAAACCCCAAGTCACTAGAGGTCCTGTTCAGTGTATCTGTGCCTCTGGGGACTGTCTGTAACCCTTCCCCTTGACAAGTAATGTAATTAAGACATCAGTTTATAAGAGTACATCAATGAAATGCAATGAGCTGCAGTATTAGTCTCTCTTGTACTATGTGCTTAAGGAATGAAGCACCAAGCTAGTCAACAAACCAAACCCCCTTTACAATGCAAGGCCGATACCCTCTATGAAGTATGATGTTGGGGATTAAATTTAGCCCTTGAGAGTTCACATATGTTTAAGCGCAGAGATGTTCAATGACATATGACTCCAAAACTATTTACTACACAAATACTTAAATGATAGAGGGGAATCAAGCTTATTACTAGCTCTAAACAGAGACTAAGCACATCAGGAAATGATGACAACTTGAAGGTAATGATGTTTAGACTGAAAAATGCCTCAGCCACAGCTCACTGTGTTTGGGAACCCACGTCAGGCCATAAATATTTCAGAATCACTGGAAGACTATGAATAAAACTAAAATGAAAAGTACCTAGAAGGTATCATTGCATGGGTAAGTCTTTCAAACAGGTGGGCCACATGCTCTGGATCTTAAGACAACTACGTTCAGCTCTTAGCTGATGTTCTCTGATAAGGCATTCAACAGCTGTAGTTTTCTTCCTGCAACTGTTATTTTCCTCTGTATTCAAGATTTGTATCCTGCACCAGTTTAAATTAAGCACCCCTATGGAGGAAATGACAGGTTCTGAGTGAAAGAAGCTCTAGGGAGTGTGTGCACTTTCCCACTCTTTGATTTCCCCTTCATGTGGAGCTCATGCTGCCTTGGGATGATATTTACTCTTAACTTAGAGTCAAAGAACATATTTGCTTTCTGTTTTTCATTAAATATAGAGGGTTTCACAAAAGAGGCCATTTTTCATCAAAAATTGTTTTCAAATGAAAAATATCTACCAGCTCTACTCCTGACTCCAAACAATTCCTGGCCTAGGAGCACATTGCTGTGACTTTACAGTTCATAGAGTGTGACTCAAGAAATGAGAAAAATGTTTTCAAGTTACCATGAATATTCTACCAAAAAAAACCCCTGGAGTATTTATATCACAGCTAACAGTCCAGCTGGTAGCCTGCATGCCATCTGAGACAGCCACAGCATTCACTAACATCAATCTTAGCCTTTTTTTGATGATGGGCTCTACATTTGCTTTCACTCAGCCTCCTGCTTCCTCCCTCATTTTCTATCACTTTACAATAATTGTCAGTAGCATCATATAAGCTGAAGTGGTTTTGTCCTTCTTCTCCTTTCCTAGTCTTCCTTCACTTAAAAGTGTCCTAGAATAAGGACAACTGCCTAGGCTGAAGGAGGTAATTGAACAGAAGGTACTTGAGAGATGGCAGAGTCATATACTGAAGGTGCTTGATGCGTTGTGGCTGATGTACCAAACAGGACATGAGGGCTTGCTCTATGTAAATGCATTAAGGGGTGAAATATGTCTTACTTGGGTTCTAAAAACTTTCATAAGACTTTTTTCATATGTGCTCAAATTCTTTGCGGCTTCTTCAAAGCAAAATCTAGCCTCTGTTCAAGCAGGCAATTTTTCTTTTTTTTTTTTTTTCTTTCTTTTCACCAGAGACTTCCTGTGTATCTTTCTTCTAAAATGACATAAATCCCTCCCTCATCAGACCAGTGCATAGTGCATATTTGGAGGCAGCTTATATAAACAAACTAAAACTGAGTTTAGTAGCACAGATTAGGTCAACTGATCTGAGCCCTACATAGTGGTGTAGTTTTGCACCTATGGAAGCCAACAGCAAAAATTCCCCTTTAGCTTCAGACTAAAGCATTGCCAATCATAGAGTTCAGAAACCATGACTTAAATGCAAGAAAACTGTTAGACTCACTTAAAAGTCATTAAATATACTTAAAATAATAAATTATAATATTTTTAATGTCTTTCTATATTTTCAGCCTTCACATTTGGCCCTCTTAAGATACAAATATGCTACTTTTATGGACAAAGGATGAGATACACAATCCCTTCTGCAAAACAAATCAAAGTATTATCTATCACAAGACACATTGGTATACAGTATGAATTAGCAGCATGAAGTGAGGTGAAAAGGCACAATGGAAGTTCAATCTGGTTTTAGAAAAACCAATGCTCCCATTTTCCAAGGTCTGAGACAGAACATAAGGTAACAAAAATAAAAAGACATCTGCACTCAGAAGACCTGATAATGCATTCCATGTTGGCAGGACACTGTGAGCTAGCTACTACATGCCAGTAACACAGCCAAAGAAGGCATCATTGCCCAGGAAGAGAGGCGAGCTGAAGTCATTAGGGATATGCTAACAATACAACCACCATTATAACAACCACAATACAACCACAGTTATAACTGTGCATCATGATTTCTCTAGAGAGCTATGCAGAAAATAAACCTGCTGCCTCGTCCGATGGAGTATATCCAAGGAATGCAGAAGCAATGCTGTTTGACATCTCTAGAATGAGTCCTCCCAGTAAGCAAGACACTGGATATAGAAAGCAGGTGCAATTTTTTTAGCATCTCTGCAACATCTGTCCATCTAAATAGCTAAGCATTGGTAGTACATACATCATCATGATACATAAAAGTCCCAGAGTTATTATCCCAACAACATAAAGCCACAGTTCAGCAGCTGAGGGAATTTTGAATTTCACTTCTTCTCCTCATTTTCCATTTTCCTCTTCGCCTTCGTTTGTTGTTATTGTTGTTGTTTTTGTTGTTGTTTCAAGCTTCAGTGAAGACAGGAGTTCCTACCTTTTATTCACAGAATGCCAAGGTCCCATCTCTACTGGAAAGCAAGCCAGTCACTGGGAAAATTTCATCTCCTGCTCTCATGGCATTGTTTTCAAGTCTGACAGTTTCATAACACTTCCTGTAAAATAATATAGAAACTATACACCATATCATTTGATCCCTGAAAACATACAATTTCACCTTTGTATATCGCTTAATTTATTTCTTCACCTATGGATTATTGGTCTTGCAAACCCTTTGGCAGCACATACTGTCACTCAACTTGAAAGAATGACAGTTTTAGCAAAGAGCTGAAAGGCAAGGAAGATCCTTGTCTGCATGTACTCTGAGGTTCAGTTTTCTCTGGACTAAAGCTATTATAAATAAATTTCCTGCAAATCAGCAGCACTTGGTTTTGGACAGACCAAGGTCTTCTACAGCATTATGCTTTCTTAATAGTGGTTCTTAGTCTCAGATATGGTCACTTCAGCTTTGCATACTACAGAGTGTTTGACTGCTGAATTCTGTTCTTGAGTATTAGTGGTTCTTTGACCGAGTTATTTAAATCTCTGCCTTTCCTCCCACAGAATAAGCACACTGTGTTTCCATTTTCACATCTAGAAAATTACACCAATAATGCAAGAAATTACAAAATAACATTAAAAGTTACCCATTATTTGAAATCATCTGTATTCCTGGGCAGCCATCCTCCCAAGGGCTAGACTTTCTGAGATCTAGTTCAATAATTTATGCTCCCTGAATGGTTTGCCCTTCTTCCTTCCTTTCCCTTTGAAAAACAGATTTTAAAGAATCTCGGTTAAGCTTTGACTCATTCTTCTTCCTTTGCTGCTCTTCTCCTCTCTCTTTGAGTCTCAGGTAACTCTTGCTTTGACGCTCTCTATCCCAACATTTTCATTTATGGATCAGTTGTGTTTCAAACCTTGCATCTCAGAACAGCCCCTCGTTACATGTGCTGCCTGCTTCTTGTTCTCTCAAATTTTTTTTCATAAAGGAATGCTAGCTCTTTGTGCTGTGATTACAATGGGTCTGCAAGAGAAGGCTCTGGGGAAAGGCAAACTCTGTGAGGATGTCTTCATGGTGGCTTCTTAGGAAGGCTATGGGAAGGACACAGCTCTCCCAGGAAGGAAAATGGTTCCTCTCCCAGAGCACATGAATCCTCAGGGATATAGTGAAGGCAAGGCCATCTGTGGAAAAGCTCTGCATTTCTTTGTTCCTACACATTTAACACTAGCAGGAGGGTGTAAAAGTGAAGACACTTATGGGATGAACTAGCTTTTTGTCAGCTTCACTATGTCAATTCAGAAAGGGATTATATGAATCCACACAGCCACCCTTCCTCTTCCACTGAGGATCCCAGTTTTTAAGTGCTTGTTCTCTCATCTGCTAGAATCAAAACTGCAATGCCCCAATTCTACTTTACTGTGGTTTTATTCCTATAAATTCCCATGGAAGCCAAATGGAGCCAATTTGAATAAAAAGTAAGTAAACAATGAACATGGGATTGAGGGTTTGGTCCTACATATCCTAATCTTCTTTTATCCTATTTTTTCTTAACTTTTTCTTTTCTTTCTTTCACTTCTTCACTACACTAGTGAATTCAGCAATCTGCTCCATGTTCTCTGTCAGCAGAACCTCCTGGGTCCTGGTGCCAAACTACTCTCTGCCTCTCTCATCCTGTCCAGCCCTCTCAGATGGCAAAGCAGATACCAGACAGTGTCTTCACTGACTAGACTCCTTCCCTTCTGAACAATCAAGTTATTTTTCCCATTCAGTTTAGGAAACTATTTTGTCCTTCTTTGACTAAAGGGAATTTCTGACAGTTATCAGCGTACATAAAGCTTTCGCTCCTCCCTAAATTTGGCATTTTGTGGCATTTGCTGGTTTGAGAACATTTTATTCTTATTCTCTTCTGCCTGGGTGGTTAGCAGCAAATGCAGTTACATTTGTTTGTTCCCTTTTCATGTGTCCTTATGTAAAAAAATGAATCAGTACACTTTTCATTGCTGAGTTGTAGCCAGCTAAAATTGCCTCTTTACCTTCTTCTGTTCTGTATAGCTTTTATGCCTCGTGTTGTCCTTCCAGTTTTAAGTATTGCTTTATTAAATTTCATTTGTTTACTGCATTGTAACACACATCCATTAGCACAGCCTTATCCTCAGAACTACCTATCTGATTCACAGGCTCCTGGTACATTAGTACATTCAGATGTTCCTATTTTTAATGTTTAAAATAACTCCACCTTTCAGCCTTTGTTTATCTTCTGATGTTAGGAGAACCCACCAGACTATTTGTGTTAAGCAAAAACTTGTGCTTCTTATCAGGTTCAGGCATACACTGGAGGAGCAAACTCATCCATCATGAATCATTTATACCTGTACATGTCACCAACTCATGACCATTCATGGTGCTTTGGTAACATGTATACATAATGCCAAAATGAAATCATCTCTTACATGTTGTTTCCACACATATGAAGTCCCTACATGTGAAAAAAGAAATGCAACTATTAGTTACAATTGTAATTTTGCAAAATTGAACAGAGGAATTAACACTAGCCTGACAACCAGGCCCAAATCTTCTCTTTGAATCATCGCTGACAGGAATATTTTGCTGAAATCCCCAAAGTCAAAGCTCAGCTATACAAATAAATACTGTAGCAGATCCTGACAGGAAGACGTTCAGCCCAATCTTTTCCAGATGGCAGTGATGGATGGCTGCGTGCTTCTATTTATTTGGTTTCCCAGGCAATGGTGTCCTGCTTTCACTGGTCATCACTTGAAGTGCTTTGGCTTACAGACCAGCACAACAGTCCTGTACACTGCCAGACAGGTATTCTGGTGGGTTTATTCATTCCTTGGATGTTATGACTGAAAAAAAAAGAAGCTAAATTTTACCACTTTGCTGGGATTAGCTTTTCTAAAAACTGCATGTCTTATATTTGTGACAAACTCTTGGGAGAGGACTTAGGGAGCTCCCAGGTAAAAGCAGAGAATGATCATATGTAACTTGCTGACTGCTGAGATACGCCAGTTCTGAAAACAATACAGTGACCTAAAGAGGAGAGAGGGGGGGGGGAAACACATCCAAATCCCAAACCACATTGACTGAAAATGTGGCTGTCACTATTGTTCTGTTCTGTAAAACACATGGTACTTTACATAGGGCTATAAAACAAACATCCATAGATCAGGGACTTACGTTATAGAATAATGTGTGGGGAAGAGTGGAGCTGGGATACAAAGGCTTCTGAATCCAGACCATTCATTTTGCCTGGCCATGCTTGAATAGCAAACCAAAGTTATTAGCAACAAACACATGTTTGGTGGCCTAGGTAAAATGATCCATTGCCTCCAGATGATGTTCATTTTGCAGGCATCCATACCAGGGAATAAAATGAGAACTGCTTGCTGCAAGGGTATGAGTTGCATGGTGCTAGTACATTGTAAGCAATCTGGGGAAGAGGCTGTATTTTCATAGAATCATAGCATTGTTTAGGTGGGAAAAGACCTTTACGATCAACAAGTCCAACTGTAAACCTCACACTGCCAACTCCACCACAAAATCACGTCCCTAAGTGCCGTCTTAGTGTACTTTGAATGGGGAAACAGGATAAGAACAAAATAGTCACCAAAAAAAACTGTGTATTAGAACCTTTCGAGTAAAAACCTACATTTTGACCAAAGAGGAAAAAAAGCATTCACTGAAAGATTTTCTCCCAGTTCCTTAACCATATGTTCATATAACATCAAGCATAACAGGGCCGTTTTGACGATTGTGGCTTTTGACGTTACTGCTAATATAGCAATGGATAAACTCAAGTTCTTGATACAAGAACTTCCTGGTGAAACCAGGTGACAGCTGAAATGTGGAGACACCCAGGATTGAATGCATAATGGGAAGAGACAGAAAGAAATGCATGCCCTTCCCAAGGTCTTAAGTCACAAACTTACTTACAGAGTCATTTTTAGGAAGGCAATACAGCCAGTAAAGTGCAATTATGATAAAGCCTCCTAAATGAAAGCACACACATCAACATCAGTAAGTGGACAGATTAGGGGCAGGTTTCTTAAAAAAAAAGCTTTATCTGGAATCCAAAGACAGCAGGAAGTGAATGAAATTGGTTGAGACTGGGGGGATGTGGTCACGCTTCTCTCTGTAGACAAACAGATGGGCAGCAGAATTCGGCATGTGGCTGGTTTGGACAGCCAGGACTCAGGGAAGCCATAGAAAGGGAATTAAAAGAGTGTGAGAAAATGAAGGCAGACTGAGGATTTCTGCAGAGGTTGAGTTGCAACACCAGTGTGCTCAGGCACAAGTCTTGCAAAAATCAGTCACCACCTACTAGATTAGAGACTAAGGTTACCTGCCAGGCTGAACTATATTATTCAACAAGCAGAAAAATGAAGTTAAAAAACACTAATAGCCATTGCAATGACAGATAATCTGAAGTCAGAAATAAACTAGCGTGCCTGTTTTTTATGCTGCCTACATTAATTAGGCTCTCCTGTGGATGCAGACTATGATTCTACCTTTAATTACATGACCATGTGACATTTTTTCTTTAAAAGTTTCACCTTCAAGATGAAGACTTAGAACCACTAAAATATGGCACACTAGTGGCATGCGTGTGTCTCACTAACAGGGTAAGAGATTTTTTCACACAACACAGCTCTAAGTTATGTTATCAAATACCTGACAGCAATATTAGGTTGTCAACATCTTTAATCCTACATATAGAGATGAAGCCCTCTCAGTGTTATTCACAGGTAAATGAATAAAAAGGGAATTCATGATTCTTAGTTTTCACCCAGAGCCTGGAAAGGAATTAAGAGTTTTCCTTTTCCTTCCGATATGGCCTTTTTAATGCATCCTACTACGTGTGTCTGTCCTGCTTCTTTCTCACCTTTGGGCACATAGTCCTGCTCTCCTCATCCAGCTGTTCACAGCTGCCTGCCTCAGAAAAATTACCTTGGCAGAGCAAAATCTAGTCTCAGCCTTTCAGCTAGCCACTCCTGATTCCCTCTTACCCTCCTGCCACCATGTGCCAAGATACAGTCTCTTGCTCAGGTACACCCAGTCCCTGCCAGAGCTCCAGCCTGCCAGCAATGGCTGAGCTGTCTAAGGAGACACCATAGCTAAGGAAAGTGAGGATTTTAAATGGGTCATGGCAGTAATTTATTTTATACATACTCTTGGCAATAAATTCATTGCTTGCACACAATATGCTGCTGAGTTCCAGATCATTATTTTCCTAGCCACTCAACACCAACGCAACAGCTGCAGTTGGCCCGAAGAAACTGAGGAGTGAGGTGAAGACACAAGCAGCAGCAGCAGCAAGATCCCGGTTATTGCCAAACGTGACATTTTCATACAAGAACAAAACTGAAATAAGCATAGGCAAGCATCTTTGTTTATGATGAGAGTGTTAAAGATGATCCCGGTTACTTTAATTCACTCTTCCTGTAGAGTCTGAATAGAAAACTATCTCAGCTTTCAGGACTGTGCTCGAAGCCCACCACAAAGGAGAATAAGCAATCCCACACACCAAAAAAGCAGGTGAACAGGTAGGCACACAGATTTGATGGCTAAAGGAGAAAACTGGGAGGTTATCTTGACTTCCAGTGCAATATAAGGCACAGAACTCCTGTATAAATCCCAAATACCTCTTGCTCAGCTGGAGGACATCTCACAGACAAACAGCCAGCCATAAAGTAAATTTACTCAGGCACTTCAAGTAAAGAGGAATACACTGCATTTGCTGAGGAGATCTTCCAGCAACTCTTTGGCCTCACCATAAGTGTCTGAACTTGATTTTCAGTGTGAATTTGTCTATCTTGCAATGTTTGATCAAAATCTCCTGTCTGTATAGTTACCTACAGACCATTGCTAAGCTTTCTTCTAACTTCCACTGGAGTTGCTCTCTCATTATGAAGACTCCCTTTGTGGTCACATTGTAATTGTTTCTAAACCCTCATCATTTTTTCATCACCTTTTTGAAGTGTAGACAGCAGAAGCGGGCACACATCTAGTGCCAGATACATATCAGCAGCACTGTTTGCAGAGGAAATATGATCTCTTTATTCAGTATTGCCTGTTTATACACCCAATGATTACTCAGCCATCACTCACTGGGCTCACTCAGCCATAGCACTGCACCAAAAGTTCATATACCTTTTGGTCATATTCACCACAAGCTAGACTTTCCAAGTTACTGCTTCCCAGCTGATAGACTTCACCACACCAGGGCTATCTACTTTCTTTATCCTACTAGTGTATTGCATTACATTAACTCCAAACAGGTGAAAAGAGGACTTTATTCCAGCAGGGTAGGAGTACGCTGTGTCAGCCTCATGCAGAACTTCACAATTAGAGCACTTTTTGACAACTTACCCTAAAGCATGGCACTAACTGTGGGATTTAACAGACCTAGCCAGTTCCTTTTCAGACCATATGTTTAAGTTGCGTTCCCTGCTATCTAAGGAACATCTTTTGTGTGACAGCTCAGCAAGAATTCTGCAGGCTGCGCCATTTACATCCTGAGAGAGAGGGAAATTGGACATGAACCAAAAAGGCAGAAACCTAACAGGTAAGGAGGATTCTAGGAGAGATCCCAGTATGGATTATTTGTAGATACAGAATCCTACTTGAGTGCTCAGTTACATGCAGAGAAAAATAAATTGATCACTTTCCACTCAGTCATGCTATTCATTGACTATAGGTTATGTTTGTCACAGAAATTACGTTGATTCACCTGACTTCTGGCCAACTACAGATGCAACACTTTCACCTCCTAAGGATTTCCACTTCTATTGACATTCCAGCTGGGGACGGTGGAATTTCACTCAAAGACCTCACCACAAAGGGCATGCTCTGCAAAACAGAAGCAAAAGCATGAAGAAACTGCCCTCCAAATACCCTGTTTAACCTTAGTGTAAGCTGATGCAATTCATCTGAAGACAATGTATACTAGCTGATGTTAAGGCCAGCATTGGGTTTGACTGTCCAGTCTCAGCATATCTGAACAGGCATGTAGGCACTGGCTGAAAGTGTATTGGGATTCTATGATTGATGTTCTAGTATTTCTGCCAATATGCTGTAGAAAAACAATTTTATTTCATTCAGCTAGAGACATTTTAAGGGGAGAATATACAGACAAAAAGCCAAATCCCTAGAGATTGCAATCAGCAGTTCCAGGAATGGAGAATCAAGATCTCTTTATTTCAGAATTTATTGGACCGGAGAGGAGGGTCCCAAATTTGCACAAGTTTTGTGCAAAGGAACATAAACTTGGGGAACTCTATGCTACTGACACTCTCAGCAGGGGCTGAAGACTATTTCTGGCTGAAGTCCACACTGATTTACAATGCTCAGCATCCTATCAAGACAGCAACATATGTTATTCCTATAATCTTGCATTCTTTCCTCCCACTCATTTGTGCAGTATTGACTGCAACACCATATAGTCCAGTGCTAGGAGAGATGGTAATCACTAAGAGCTGTAATTAAATTGACCTAACATTGCAAAGGACTCTGCTGCAGACACATTTTCCTGACCAGAACCACAGATTTGAGTTTTACCCATGTAAAGCCCAATTACTTGAACTTCTCTCAAAATGCCATGCTGCTGGTTGTGTGAAAACTATGCTGCATATACTTAGAGCCTTTTTAACTAGAAAACTAACAACACTTTTGACCAACCATTGAAGCCATTTTAGCTATGAGACAAGAGAATTGCACTGTGTTCACTACTGCTATTCTAAAAATAAGTTAGGAGATTTTTTTCTGACTTTGAAAGAAGGAAATGACAATTCAAGCTTTCTCCCTTTTGATTTCTCCTGTTTATAGGATTCCACTTCAAATAAACAACCAGACATTTGGTGGGCCAGAATGGGAGTCAAAGTGACTTCCTTTGACTCCAAGTGACTGGTTCTGCAGATTAGCACTTGTCTGGTGCAGGTGAAACCAAGGTTCAAGTCCCTGCTCCAATTAATACTTAATCACAGAAAGTGGCATTTGCCACATGAACTACTGGATTCCCAGGAAAGAGTCAACAGCTCTCTGGCCTGTGTTCTCACTGGGAATGCATGAGATAAGGACTGCAAGTATGGGGTGGGGACTGTAGCATGGGGACTTTAAGCAGTTTCCCACAACATAGTTGAATCACTTCACCAACAGGCCTCCTGGAGAAGGTGAAGATACATCTCTCTTGTTTGCAGAACAAGTGTATTTTGGAGACATGTTCTCTGCTGAGCTTTTCTTTTAACCCAATGTCATACTGCCCCAAAATGAAAGCACAGCATCTGTTATCTATCAAGAGAGAAAGAAGAGAAGAGAAGAGAAGAGAAGAGAAGAGAAGAGAAGAGAAGAGAAGAGAAGAGAAGAGAAGAGAAGAGAAGAGAAGAGAAGAGAAGAGAATCATGCTCTTGACTCCCTTTCACACAAAATGAGACCAATAGACTAAGAGAAAACTTGATGAACACACACAACCAATGTTCTCTCGAAATGGGTTGAATATTGCAGGTAAAGCTCCTCTGTGAGCTCCTGCAAGGGAAGGTGCAGCCTCACATTGGCTCTAGACAATGATCATTTTAGATAGAAAAATCAATTTCCAGATAGAAAATGTTTTTTTCACATGGGTTAGTTCAAGCAGAATTCAAGCACATAGGAAAGACACTTACAGAGCATTTCATATAGAGAAAAAATTAATGTAAACAATGACCCAAGTTCCTACAGTTTTTTTCAGTTTAATAGCTGTCAGGGCCCTGACTGCACTAATAGGCTTCAGCTGCTCTGAGCAGCCTTACCTCTGGACCTCTCCCACACACCCTGCCCATTGGCCCAGGTGTACCCTGCAAGTTCAATCCTGGGCTAACTTCAGCCCTTGCTTGAACTTTATTGTAGGACTACTGGTCTCCAGATCACCCACCACAGCCTTGCCTGTGCCTGATCTTGAACCCCATTGATTTGGACATTGACCATAGACCTGTCTTGTCACTATAGACGTTCCCCATGATCACTGGACTCTGTCTGACCCTGTTACCCTACCAGACCTAACCTTGACTTGTGGATTAGCTTCCTGGCTTGACCTTGTACTTGCTTCGTCATCATAAGCTTGCCTGATGATCTGGATTCTTGGTTGAACCTGGCCCTGGTCTGCTCTGCTCACCTCCATTAGGGTATGGTGGAACTAGACCTTCCCTAATAAAGCCACTGCCCTGCCAGAAATGTTATTGTCCTCAGCTCCCAAGTTCCCATCCCTCAGGCAGCAGCTGGCCCTCACTACTCCCTGGCAATACTCAGCTACTAAGAAGAGAAATCTTTAAAGATGTGCTTCCCAAATCTTAGGTAAATTAATCTGACTGTCCATACATATACTGTTGAAAGACTCTTCATTGTAACAACACATATTTACTACATCTCCCACCTTGGCCTTCATCTTTCAATCAGGAACTCACAGTCTAGACAATAGGAAATGCCAGCATATCTGTTTTTCAGGACAATCTTTCTTTGCGGTTATAAACACTGTAATACTTATATATTATTACTGGAGTCTAGTACCTCCCACCAATATGAACAGAGCATCCCTATAATATGGCTTCTTATTATTACAGATGGTCTACCAAATCAGGAAGATGTATCTTGAATTCACTTCATACTTTTGAAGGCCTTCTTCAAAGCTTTAATAATCAAAAATAAAATAAAACCTTTCAGACTACCCTAAATATAAGGCAACTTGTGGGATGGGGGAAGAAAGAGTTTCAGAAAATACACTCTAAACTCCCACTCCACATTAGTGTCTCATTCTATATTGAATGGTTATAGACTCCCCTCCCTGACAGGGAAGGGCAGGCACAAGCCCTGCTTACAGACAGCTTCCCAAGAAGGCATGCTTCCCAGCACCTCACAAGGAGGCAGAAGCAGTTCAAAGTAGCAGGCTTGCTGTGCTGGAAGATTGGACAATCCTGACCTGCTTTATAATCTGAATATAGGGAAACACTATATTTTTTGTCTTCTGTGCAAAATATTGACTAGCTTCCATTCAAAGTTGCCCTGTGTTTTGGTAAATGCCTTACTTACAATTAGATGAAAGGTAGGACTAGGGAACTCATATCAAATTTGCCCCATTTTCCTGTCTTACCTCTGTTCCAGACAATGCTGCCTAGTCCTTGCTGCCTGAGATGGCACTGTTTTGGGAAGCAGCAGCCTAGAACTAGCAGAAAGTCTGGTGAATGTTTTCCATACATATAAGTAGCCCAGAATAGACTCCAAACAAAGCTGTAACATTTTGAGTCCATAAGGAAAAATATTCTGTAATTCTGCAGTCTTTCAAAGGCAAAAGGGTCTGGTCTACAGGGAGCGGATGTGCTAAAACTCACCATGCCCTGTATGATACTGGACATGCAGAAAAATCTATACCTTCATTTTGTGTAGACATTGTGTTGATCAAAGCAATATTTCTTCAAATACTGAAATTACCGGAACTGTGATGGCCCCTGCCACCCCCTGACTGCAGAGAAGAATGCACTCAAAAGCCAACTGTAAAAACCAAATCATGTAAACATGAACAACCTGAACAACTATTTGGTACAGAAAAACTCTTTCAGCTAGTATGTCATGACAGTAGCTTCTGAATTTGATTATTTCTTTAGAACGGTGACTGTGATAAAAATAAATCTTCCCTCTTAAGTGGGGACACTAGACAGGTAAAGGTACACAAGGAGACCACGAGACAGCAAAAAGGCCACTGGTTATTGTGAAGCTTTCTGAAATATGATAATGAAGAAAACCTTTCCGGACATAAATAAAAGAGAAGGACAAGGTAAGTTTGTCTATTGTCTCTCAGACACAGGGAGACTAGATAAGAACAGGAATCCGTGAGGTATCCATGATTGCTGAATAAATGCATAAATTAAAGTTCTCTCAATATGTACCAGAGTCTGCCCTGAGTGTATCAACATGCCCTGCAACCTCTTCCCTCACCATCCAAGGGGCTGGTCCACCTGGATCACAACCAGCTTTAGAATGGCACAGATGTGTAACTGCGATCAGATGCCATGGAAAGAGTTGTAAGGCGCCTTGTCAGAGGCCTCCCACCTTTGCTCAGGAACTGAATTGAGGCTTAGGGCTTCACCTTTGGTCCCTGCCTGTGCCTGGCCTCATACCACATTAATCCAGTGCCTGACTCACTGACTTGACCTCCTAGCTTGACCTTGCACCTGCCCTGTCACTATAGACTTGTGTGGCGATCTCTGGATTCTTGGCTGAGCCCTGTTAGCTTCACTGGACCTGCCCTGCTCAACTTGTTTGCGTGCTCTGGGGCTGTACTGCTTTGTCAGGGAGGTCCCAGCCCCTGCCTGCCTTGCTGTCACCCTCAGGGCAAACCACTCTTGCTGAGACAGTATACAAAAAAAGTCTCAATACTTTGAAACATCTAGTTGGTGAGATACAAATATTGTTTCCTACAGATAAGCATTATGATGAGAGTAAATTGTAATTAAAGAAAATGTCTGTCTTTGAGTTTACAGAAAACTACATGCAAAAGAGTGCAGTTACTGCTCCATGCCGAAAGCAGCTCATGTCATGAACACTCCTGATGGCTGAAGCACTGATCATCGTGCAGGCAGCAGGCTTACTTTGACAGAAAGTGCCAGCCTGTGGCCCACAACTTCCTTCTGAGGAATTCCCTAAACAGAGTAATTGTGCTACTTGTACAAGATCAGCATCAAATTATTTTGCAGAACAGTGGAGCAGGCACAAAAGGATAAGTACATGAATGCATATATACATATATATATATATGCATATACATATGAATGCAAACTATCCCCAGCCAAAATCACACAGTCCTGTTGTGAAAATGTTAACATCCAAGACTAGATATAGTTCTGGCACACCATGAAGGGCACTGCTGTCATATAGCTGCAAATAACAACAAATGCAAATGATATGCTACACAGCTATAAATCACAGTTTATATGGTAAAGCAATCCCAGGAGGTTGTTACAGCTCACATGCGCATTGTCACATCTGCACTGCTACTGGCTAAAGCACCGTATCTGAGACATGCAAGTGTCTGGGATTCCAGCAAATATAAAATTACACTGAGATGACTCTGCCCATTAACACTTAGGCCATACAATAATGGTATAATAATAAACAACTCCCAATTAAGTACTGTAGTACAAAATGGAAATTCTTATGCTTCCCTTAAAAAGTAAGTTACAGCACAAATGAGGCTGTGCTTTGATTTACTCATACCAGTGGAAATGAGTAATTCCAGTGACTTCAGCAGAGCTCCAGAGGATTGACACACCAGCACAGGTGACATCAGAAACTGGTTAATTGTCCTTTCTATTGCTCTGCCTGCTAAGTCTCAATGCAATATACAAAATTATCAAATTGTGGCAGAAAAGACTGTTGGGTGTTTTTGCTGCGTGGAGTGGATAAACTACAACATTTCCTGAGGAAGCAAGTTTTGTAACATGTGGGCTGTCAAAGGGGAAGATGGAAGATTTTGATGTTAGTTTTCTTATAATTTCCTTTCTATTCTGTTTCTTCTCACAATGTTGTTTGAACAGGTTAGCCAGTTTCAACTATAGCTGACAAAAGTGACAGTGTTTCAGAGATATTAACTCCAGATAGTCAATACGACAATCACTAGCTGTTGAGGAGAGCCCTTACTAGTGCTTCGCTGCTGATGGGGAGGCGGCAAGGTAAGTTTAGCTCTTCACTCACCCCAGAGAATCCATTCATGAAGCCACTCTTGAAGCCAATTAGAGGAAGAGCTTCAGTTCTTTGGTGCTGTTATTAGACACCAAAGTTAAACTGCTACAAGATACCAACCACATTCCCGTAATTCCAGAATTCATAGTTATTTGTCTTCTCTTGATTTACTGCTATTCAGACTATACTTTTCTGTAATCATTGACCCACGATAGGCTTTATCAGGGGATTAGCCAATTCAGATAATAGGTCTGCAAACTGGACCTGAGAAAATAACAGCCTCTATCCAGGGAATGCATTTCCAAAATTTGCACTAGACTGTAAACTCTTAGATCCCATGAAATGCAGCATAATGCTTTCCAGGGGGAGAAGACTTTTTCTACCAACAGGGAACATTTCCTGGCTTTCTTGACAGCTGAGTGGATTGTAGTGATAGTTTCATGTTAATGAGAGAGAAGAAAAAAATGGGAATATGGTTACCAGATTGTTGGAGAACGGTTTGAACAGCCTATTCATCTCACAGCTTCTGAGGTGCAGTTCCAGGTGTCCATCTTGCCTTAATCTAGACACAGGTATCCTTTGCCTAGGTTGTCTACAGATCTCACCTCTTCTGAAGGCCCTTCTAGGAGAGTCTATGGATTGACTGTACTGGGTCCTTGGTGTTGTTGAAGGGCCCAAAGAATACATGGAAAGAGTTAATCAGACAGCAAATACTAAGTACATCCACACTCCAGGCAAGTGTATACTTGAATGTATTTCAAAGTGCAATAAACGCCTAAGATTTTTCCTTGGCTGTAACAATGGAATGAGCCCACAGCCAGGTATTTCTGAGGTGACTTCCATAAAGAGGGTGGACAAACACTGGAATTAAGCTTTCAGTCTCAAAGCTGTTCTTAAAATGTAGAGTAGAAGCTCACACACAAAGTTAAGAGACACAGGAACCAGGAACTTGCAACAGCAACGACCAGCTTGTGAAGGTAGGAACACTGTGGGGCTTGGATTAGGAGTATGACATAGGAAACTCCCATGAAGCTGGGAACTCTGAGGCATATGTGGAGATAGAGTTTGAACCTTTTTTCTGCCAATTAGTGGTACGTTTTTTTTATTTATGGTTGTTTATGTGTTAGGGACCTTGGACTCTACTTCAGAATACTACATACTGACAATCAGCTGCAGTTACCTCATGCTTCCAAAGATTTGTATGTAATGGCAAGAAAGCAGAATGCTGTAATCTGACTATATGGAGTACCGTGACAGGGCTACTGATTCTGAAAACTTCATCCTTAGATTCCAGCCACAAACAGAGCTAGATGGAGACACTTTCTGACAGGTGGCTGTGGATACTTTATACTAACTCCAACAATTAATTTGGATTCTGGATCACTCAGCTCTGGCTGAGCTACCATACTCTGTGACTTACGCTAATAATATGTTGATGTTGTGTCAGAAACTAGTTTATCCCTGCTGTAGACAAAATGCAAATAATGTTAAGATCTTGTGGAATGAGTTTGCTGGTTCAATGGCAGGCAGAAAAGTGGTACAATGGGAGCTGAGGGAAGCTTGAAGAAATCCCATATCTGAATAAATTTACCAGTACAAGCTTCATTAACAGAAGCTAGACTGAAAAAAACAAAAAATCCAACAGCAGAAGAAACCCTCATAGTTTTGAGAATATTTAAATCTGCACAACTTTATTTAGAGGTTAAGTCCATGAAGTAAATGAAAAAAGATATGCAGCCACTCATACTGTGTGCATGCTTGACTATAGCATTCCTCTTTTTGCCTGCAAGAACAATAGCCAGTTTTCACACTTCTTCTTGCTCAGGAATATTCTGAATACATTTCACTTCTTTGTTCAAAGTCTGACTTCACAGCACCTCTTCTGCCCTATTGCCAAAATCTGGGGATAATATGATAAGTGCTTTCTTGAATGAAAGGTGAGCAGAAAGATTGGGCTTGGACGGGTTATGTGAGCTACTGACTGAGTTATAGTTATCCAGAAATTGATCAGACCAATCCTCAGCCTGTTTCTGAGTATAAAATAATGCAACAACCCACCTTGAAGATGATGATTGCCACAGTGAAATCAAAATCTGATTGAACATGGCCCAGATTTCTAGATACCTGCAGCTAAGAAATTGAGTTATCAGTATCTACATTTTGGGGGCTATTCATGAAGAGAAAGGAATCCAGAAGAACTGAGCATGCCTACTTACATGATAATTTGAAACCAGATACCATTAGACAAAGGAGTACATTCTGTTGTGGAGAAGATGAGTTTTTCAAGGCAGAAATTCCACTGCAGATTTCCTCTGTCCTGACAGGCTCTGCCTGGCTGTTCTTTGTCCTGATGCTGATGTTTTCTAGGTGCTGAAAACAGGGAGATGAGGCTATTTGCATATGAGGTCAAAAGATGTAGAGCTGAGACTTACTCATCCTGTTCATAGATTCATCTGTGCTTTTTCAGTTTTGTTCAGGTGCACCAAACACATATGGCAGAGAGAGCAAAAATTAAGGGGATGCAAGAATAGTCACAGACCTCTTCAGTTTAAGGGCACCAGGCAGAGGACTCTTGACTTTTCAGGAGTCACTTCAGTATAAACTTCTTTCACCTTGCTTTTGTGAATAGTACAGCACCTGCTTTACAGGTACTTCATGAACATATGGTCACCTTCACCAGTATCCCATGTAAAATACATGAGTATAAAAGCATGGGCCATGACTGGGCTGGCTCCAAAACCATGCCTTATTTGTGTGGACTTTGTTTCAAATCAGGAGTATTCTGAGGCCTGGGACTGATTTTGTTTTGTGTCTTGTTCAACACAGAGCACACTGAGACTGCTTAACACATAATAAAATAAATAATAACCCTAAATGAAGAGGAAGCCTTGAACTACGGAAAGAATAAAAGCCTTTTCAAAGGTGTCCTGACAATGTTTTACAGGTTTCAAGCAGCAGTTCGATGGCTCATGATCAAGGTCTGCTCTTTCAGACTCAGCATCTCTCACCCCAAGACTCTGAAGTGCACCTGAGCTGAAGAAAACAGTTTGTTTGTTTGTTTGCTGCTAGTACTTGTGGTCACCACAGCAGCATCCCCTCTCCAAGGACAAGAGCCCTTTGTCTTGCAGCACATTCTGCCGCAATAAGCACGGGGGTGAGACCGCACCTCACCTTTTATCCCAATTTCACACATTGGCTTCACAGCATTAATAAATTGGTTTCGTTTGCCACACATTTGGCAGGAGAATTTTCTAATAACATTTTTATCCCCTTTGAGAACATGAATCACTCACATGCTGAGTATAAAATTACTTCCCTCCCTCTCCTTATTAAAGGCACCGCACGTTAGCAGAGGTCAGGCATTCAGCCTTGCCAGTGGCAAAGTCAAAAACAAGGGCATGGCTGGGAGGCACGGTTGTAAAGCTCACTGCTTTTCTTTCTTACGGACGGGGGATAACCTATTTAGCACTCAGAATATATGGTTTTCTCCAGCTGTCAATCCTACCTGGTTGGGGTACAGATTGAGAAAACGTGTGAGATTTCCCGCGCCACTCACACAGCCATTCCAAACGAGAAATAAATAAAACCTGCGCAGCAGATGTCGGCTGCTGCCGCCGCCTCCATACACACAGCCACCCGCCCGCCCTCCACACCGCCGGGGCTGGGCCGGGCCGGGCCGGGCCCGGCCGGCGGGTTCCGGCCACCAGGCGGCGGCCCGGGTAAAAGGGGAGCCGCCCGGCTGCGGGCCCGGGCCGGCGTGGCCGCTGGAGCGGCGCCAGGAGCTTCCTCCCCACCTCGGGAAATGGGCCCTTCCCCGCAACGGGCACGTCGGGCGGTACTCGGGATTCGCCTGAAAGGTGGGGGGCGGTGACAGGCCGGAAACCGTGGTATTCACAAATTTATAAATCCATCTGGGTTTGATTTCTGGCTTAAAGGGGGGGGGGGGGGGGGGGGAAGACCACTTTTTCTGATTTTCAAAGCAATATGGTTTTTAAAGGGATATCTTTGAAAACACACTTTAGACAACAAGCACGTCATGCTACCAGAGCTCAACAAGTATGAGGACCGTTGCGTTCTGAGCACCATTTTGTTCCAAATCCACACCTCGGTCAAAACACACCCCTTGAAAATTCAGAAGATCTGTCCTCAGATTACCTTTTTCTCCCAGGTTCCTTGCAGACGCTCCCTGCGATGGATGAAGATGGAGGAAAGACAAGTCAGAGAGATGGTGAGAATAGCGTGGACAGGGAGCTGTGAACTAATCTGTGCTGCCAGGTGGGATCACCAGCAGAGGAGGCAACAGATCAAGCATGCATATAACCAGCCTGAATCCCGGGCACAGATTTCTGATGTATCGCAGAAACCTGAGGGGTGCACAAGGGAATCCCACTCACACCACAATGGTTTTCTTCTCAAGATCTTACAGGTTACATGCTGTGCTACTTAATGCAGTCAAGATTTAACTGCTGAGCAGCAGACCTTCAAGAACACAAGGAGCTTTGCTGGCAAAGGTGTAGCCCTGTAAGGAATTTACACATCTTCAGGTTTGGCAGCAGCTTTGCTGGCATTTTGGCATATCCTTGAGCGATCT
Organism: Phalacrocorax aristotelis; assembly: GCF_949628215.1. NCBI lineage: Eukaryota > Metazoa > Chordata > Aves > Suliformes > Phalacrocoracidae > Phalacrocorax > Phalacrocorax aristotelis. The sequence goes on along the minus strand of NC_134276.1, from coordinate 131,797,909 downwards.
AGATGTTGGTTCTTGGTGGTGGTTTTTTTTGTTTTTAATGAGACCTTTGTATTTAATTTCTGAATTGTTCATAAGAATTTTCACACAGGAGCATTACACAGGTATAGCTTGAAGCTGTTATTTCAGTGATGATGTCATGCATCCCCTGTATTATGCAAAAACAACACTGTGACACCAAATGTCAACGTATTTTTCACCATTTTGTCCTAATATGCTACTTGTTGCATGGAACTTGTCAACAGTTATTTTAATGACCTTGAATCAATTGGGTGGGTGAGATTTCATATCCAGCACAGTATGCAAACTGCTCTCTATCAACATATTCATATTTAAATACAGAAACGAAAGGCCAAATTTAATGAATACCACCAATAGGCAGTTGTTCGGTGAGGCCCAGGTTTAGTGGGCTCCTATGCTTCTCAAATTCAACCCTTTGAGGCAAGTTGTGCTTTTTCTAGCTTCTGAGTCATCAGCAAGAAGAGCCAAGTGACCAGCTCACAACAAAAATACAATCATCTGAGGCATCTACCCTCTTCTTCTGCCGGCTTGGAAATAGCAGCCAGCAGGAGAGCCTGTGCTGCAGCTGTCTGGGTTAGGTTTGATTGGTCAGATAAATCACATTGTATTGTTTCCATTCCTTTGGCTGAGGGAATGTGTAAGCACTTCAAAACTGAATGCTTATGCATGAGAACTTAAAACTAGTTTACTTAAATGCACACATATGTACTTCTGACATTGACTTTTTACAGATTTTCTTGTCAATAAAAGTAAATTGCTTGACTGTTCACAGAAAGTTAACATAAACATAGTGAAAGTGAATTAATATTTTAAAATTGTATTTTAGCATGTGACCGTGTTCAGTGACAACTTTGTCCAAAGAAATGATAAAGTCTTTACGGCTGTGACTCCACACCAACCACTGCGCTGAAGTAATTTCTCTGACCGAGAGCACCAAACTTTAAGGAATAGCAGAACAAACACCGAATGCCTATTTCAGAGCAGAGGACGTGCTGATTTATGGCAAGCTGTGGGTAATGGAATTGTCTCAGCTCATCAGAGGATGCAGACACTGTCCAGTTACTTCCCAACTGTGCAAACGCTTTTGTTTCGGGGCTGACAACTCTATACCTTTTCACCACTTCTCAGGTCCTTCTTCAGGTTGTTGGAGAAAGCCTTTCAGCATACAGCAAAAAATCATGCCTCACTATCTTTCTCAATTCTCACACATCCTCGGGAAGCAATCGCAGCTGTTCCACAGAAGGGGTCCCAGCACCTCCTGCCTACCCACCCCCTCAGCACCATGAAGACATTAAAGGAACAGGGAAAAAGAATCAAAAACGTGAGTGTTTAGGAGAGTGGTTGGAACAAAAGGAGTGAAAGATAGGGGAGTATAAGTGGTGTCGGAGTTTTCAGGACAATTATTGATAAGACATATATGGGAGTACTGATGAATTAACTTGGGGCAGAATACTTGATGTGTTTCTAGTTTCTCTGTCTTTGCTATGAGCCCCAGTTGCATGAAGTCTGCATGGTAACTCCTCCTCCAGCAGACTGAGCCCGAGGGCACCACCAGCTCCCTGACTGCCCAGTCCTTCCATATGGCCTGCTGCTAAGTGAGCAGCTCCAGCACAGTGTCACTCTTTGCACTGCTAGCATCAAACACTGCTCAATCCCCCATGCGTTAACCATGACAGGCAGCTTTTCTGGATGCATCAGTATTGCTACGACATTGGCTGCTAAAAGGACTGCTAGAGGTAGGCAGGGGCTACCTCTAGTTAGTGACATTTAAGATCAATTATTTTTGCCTGGAGACTCTCACAGACCTGACTGACGGATGGGGTCTAATTCATGTAGCTATTGTAAGGCTACCTCAGTCATGATCTATCCTTGATCAACATGGCTGCTTCAGTCTCTGCTTCCCTTCATGTGTGAAGCAGCTGCCCTTGTTTTCTGAGGATGTGGGGTGGAACTGACACAATTAAAGGTCATCCTCCATCTGGGAAGAGAAAGTTCTGGTCTACAGTGAAGCTTGGGGGCTGGTTTCCATTTTGTCAGAGTTATGTAATTTCTAAATAAAAAATAATTCTGCTGTTCACTACAAGATCTTGTTGCTTAATGCTCTCTAGAAATGGCTGCCAGATTCCTCTGTGAATGTAGCGTGTATACAGTGTTTTAAAACCTACATAGATTGGAAGTTCTTTAACTTGTAAATGCAAAGCATTATTTTATAGAAGGGAATCTGTTCTTCCAACTGAAAAACATTAGTGGCTGATTTTCAGAGGTGCTGAATTCCCATTGAAGCCAACAGCAGCTGTGTTTGGTTTTGTGCTGTCCCTCTGAAAATTAAGTCTACAGTACTAACAGTACATGTTAATAACAGCATGTTAGGTGCAGGTGAGAGACATGGAAATAAAGTAGGGACACACAGGAAACACACAGAAGGAAAACTAGACAAAAGGGAAAGCAGTCACGCCTTTAAAGAAAGCATCAAAAACAACCATTTGACACTTCAGATTTCATAATTCCCAATTCATAATCCAACTGAACTATGTTACAAGATCTGAACACAAAAGCTTTAGGTTTTCCACTTTAAATATGTATTCTCAAAAGCCAGTGACAAAAACTACATTTCTGCCCAGAATTAGGTGAATACACTCTTGCTTAGTTCAGACAATAAAATTTAATTAACTGGTTTTTCCCCTATCCTGGTATATGTCAAAATGCACTGATGTTCAACAAAATGACCAGATTGCAATATTACCTCTTCATTCTCTGTACTCGTATTTCAATCTTCAACCCAGATTCATCTCTTGAGCATTGATTTTTTTCCTTTACTCAGAAAAGTGTCTTTTAACTCCTACTAATTTCTTTCTGATTGTGCTGAACGAGCATAGCTTAAAGTAGGGGGGATCCATGTACATAAACAAAGGCTGTGTTTCCCTGTGGCCTCTGTACCAGAACTGGAAGAGTGGCAGAACTAATGAGTTGGAAATCCCCAGGACACAAAGGAGTTTCCATGGCACTGCTCACCTGGGCCATCCTGCTTGCTTGAAGAATCTGGCACAAGGGCACGGACGATGTGGTGGAGAAGGTACAGGCTATGGCTGGAGTGTATTACACCCTGGGAAAGTACTGACTCTCCACCTTTCCACTGAGGTGGGCCCTAGACCCTCCTATGGGGACGTTTTTTGGTTGTTCTCTTCAGCTTGAGCCTTTCTGTTAAGTTCCCAGAGATGTACCTGTTATGTGGTCAATAGCTGGATTTTCATCACCTGATGCATCCTATCACATGGCATCATGTCACTTACATGTATCTTTGGGAGTGAGGACTACCTGGTGGCTAGTGCCACCATGAGAACAAGCCACAAAGCCTATAACCTGCTCTCCGTACACATGCCTTGAGGGCCTTCAGAAGAGGATGGCAAGAAATGGACTGCATGCTGGACTAACCATGTGTCATGAAATATTTATCTTGCAAGCCATAGTTTGGTTCTTGAACGGTGTTAAAGGGAGGAAGCTAATAGTCTTCCAGAATCCATCAGCTGAAGTGCAAAGCTAGCAAAAAGAAATATGTTACTGCACTGAGCTCTGCTTGTCCAGAGTAGGACCTACAGATACAACAAGTATGTGCAAGCCAGAAAGAAACCAGCTATTGTCTGGTTCCATTTCAATGTCAACTAATCTGCTTAACTAATGTGTGTTAATATAAACTAATGTGCTCTGGCATCATTGAAAGACAAACTTGATCCCATCAGGGATACTTTTAATTAGCTTCCAGTGTATAATGATACTTTAGTTTCATTCTGTACATACACAGCATCCCGTATCTGTGGATATCCAGCATCAGTTAAGGTATCTAAACTTATAAACCTACAAAATTCTCAATATGTATTTATGTGGAGAATCAGTTAGGTGCATCGCATTGTATACCTGTCATAATACCTGATATTATTCTGTTTGACTGCAGAAAATCACAAGAAGTTTTGGGAAAGATATAAAACCAACAGGAGATCTGTCAAAGACCCCAGAGGTCTGCTATTGTAAAAAAAATGCTTTAATCTGCCTCTGATCTCATTACTGAAATTCATTTTTCCTAGGCCTAAGCCATGGATCAATGACAATAAGACCATAAACCTACACTACATGGGTAGGTTGTCTATGTGGTCAGCATCCTTCGTTGGTGAGGATTCACTGATTGAAGGCAAAATAACAAAGTCTGTTTCTCCTTCTGCAGCAATGGAGATAACTAAGCTAAGTGAGTTTACTGAGGTTTGCAAGGAAAAGTTAAGGTCTAGCTACAGGTAACAATGCACGTAAGCTTTTGTTATATCCATTGTCCCTGGCTGTCACTTTTTTTGGAGTGTGTCTGCACTTACAGGATGCTCCCAAGAGTTTCTATCAATCCAAAAAGTACCAACCAGCATGCCTATCTTGAAACAGAAAAGAACTAACGGAATCTAAAGTCTACAAAACTGCCACAAATGTAGGATTAAAATCCCCTGCTTCTTCCCATGAGAAAAACCTTTCATCTTACTTTCCTGCCCACCCCAGTGGGCACACAGACATGCTACCTTCTTAGAAATTTCACATACATAGATTACAGCACAGCATGTAAAAATTGATTTTCTTTCACAGACCCTTTAGAAGCAGTCCCAGATTTCCAGAAATCTGTGGATCACAAGTTGAAAACCACTGACATAAGGACACTACACCTCATGGGGAAAGATGGGAAAGGCAATGGATTAAAGATAGAGAAAAGAAAGTTACAGTGGGCCAATCATGTAACAGACTGGTAACCATCAAGCTTGCTTTTAAATCAAGGTTTGCTTTGTTTCTATATATGTGCTCTTATTCCAACAGGAATTAGCTTGGGCCATCCCAGTTGTGTAAGTCAGCAGTCAGGTAAGATTTGATGGTCCAGTTACTCCCTTTTCAGGTGTGGAAACTCATTAGAGTGATGATAACTGTGCCCAGTATTTGCATGTTTGTAACATATTTTGCCCCATTACACCTAAAGCTCATCAAGGCTAGACGATAAAATGCTTAGGGGCTGGTTTGGCCTTCATATACTTAGAACTGTAAGTTGATGTGCACCTATAAGCACCCTGAAGGTGCTCTATATGCACCGTCACGAAAAGAGCTCCACTTTTGCAGCCCTTTAACATGAGACATTCTCAGCAGCTAACAGACATAGCCAGGAAAGCATTTTGCTTGCAGTACCACCCCATCATTGGCATCCACAGTACACATATTGAACCACTCATTCTCTTTACTCCTATTTACTGGAAAGGCCACATTAGGAAAATAGGTTATGCTTAAAGGAGCTTTACTAGGAGAACAAAAGCATGTGGCTCCCCACAAACAGATTACCAAGACAGTAAACATCCAGCAGTGTACAGGGAAATCTCCACAGTCTTTAGACAGCTGTACAGCTGTCATTAATGAAAAGAAGAGGAAATCTTTTCAAAGTGAAAATATGCCTAGATCTGCCCCTGTACGTTAGAGGCGCAGATCTAAGCATCAGTTTTTAATGAGGTAGAGCCTGAAAAGAATTCCATATATGTTAGGTGATGTAAGAAGCATTCTGTCACAGAGCAGAAAGTGTTGCAACCATGCCTCACTGCATGAGTCGAATTACTAGAAAAACAGCCAGAATCCAAATGTGGAAGATATCTTATCATTTAAGACTCTTAAAACAAAACATGCACTGTTGCACGTAATCTTGTATTGGGAATCAAGAAGTGGACTAATTTATCTGATGCTTGGGTTCTCATTCATATGCATTTGTATTTGCAGAGATGGAATATTCATAAAGACTGAATCTGAAAGGGCACTCTCATATTGCAACTTCTTAGCATCCCTAATGTAAATTTCACTAAGCAAGAGATCAGCGTGATTCACTTATCCACACTGCAAGTATGATGTTTTTAAAGTAAGTAAAGAACCTATGATCTGATCTATCTGACACTGCTTTGCTACAAACATTCCATATATCCTGCACCCCAGCCTGCTGCATCCTTTGGAAATTGCCACCTTGGTTTACTGAACTCAAAGTGAGATAATTCATCTTAAAAAAACAATGGAAAGTGTGGGGACAAGAAAAACAATTTGTGGTGTTTAAACATGGACATTTTGCTTCTCCATTCTGACAAAGGATGAAGGATCCAGTATCTTACACTGCCAGTGAGGGCTCATTAAAAAGGGCTGCCCTGTGAGGCTAAAAGTATAGGTCACTGTTCTGCTTGCAACAGGTATAAGTCTCCAGCATGGTCTTAAATCCAAAGGGACCCTCTGAAGGGACTATACTAGGAATCAAAAGTATTGAAGCCATGACCCCTGGCTCGAACGGAGGCTGCTCAGAGTGTTGTAGCATCCCTGCAAATAGCTGACAGTAGATCTGCCTCACTGTCACCTACAGAAAGGACTCAAATCTCTGCTAAAGCATAATATTAAAGTAGGGCAATCAAAGACCTAGTTAGCAGTGACTGCATCAGGGAATGGAAGGTGGAAATGGGGCTGAGCACAGTGCATGGATACATTTCTCTTTCACACAGACTCTGTACACTGACCCCCAGTAGCCATCCAGAGTTCACCTTCAGTATCTGACCCAGACCTCCAGTCTTAAGCCAGGCCTCAGAGGGAAGGCTGAACACGAAGCTCTGTGTTGTTGCTACATTTCTGATAGATGTGCTGAGTATGTCGCTGAAAGCCTGACAGTCGTGTTCCCTAGGGGCACCCAGGCTTCCAGCATCAGCGAGGTGAAAGGCAGCTGCCATCCGCCCCAGCACCAGCTGGAGAAGCCACAGCAATGTGTAAAGAGTGTCAGCAGTGAAAGCCTCAGGGACGAAGAGGGAAAGAAACGACATCACTGTAATGGAACCCTTCCCTGCCTGTCTGTCTGTCTGTCTGTCAGCACGGACTTCTGAGTCAATAAATACCAGTCAGAACACACAATTCCTGCTGACCTGCAGTCCCCCCTTCATCTCTGGAGAAAATAAACATGGGCTGTGGGTGCTGAGCCGCTCTGCCTTCTTCAGAGCCTCCATTGTATTTGTGTTTGCAGCATTTCAGCCAGCAACACTGGGCAATGTTCACCCAGTACTCCCAGGAACTTGGAGGAACTCCCTGGTTATTATGAGATTACCCCTTCACTGCAAAATAAACGGTTCCTTACAGATACCCTCTCAGGGGTGTTCCCTCACAGATGTCCAGGAGTCAGGAGGGGTCAGGACAGGAGGGATTTGACATTGTGTATAAATCCTCTCAGTGCAAGCTGCAGCCCCAGAACAATGCCATTCACTGTCCAAAGCATCCATGGGAACAGCAGCTGCGTCTGGGAAGCCTAAAGGAGGCTCTCTGACTCACACCTCAGCTGCAGCAGCACCTTACACATCTGCAGGCAGCTCAAAATCAGATGTGGAAGGGAGCTCCTGATCATTTGTGTCTGAACAGAAACACCAGTTGCCATATCCCAGTTTTCCCTGTTCCTAGGAGAAAGTGTTTTGGTTTGGGATTCTCTTGCTATCTTATTCCACATCTTAACAGAGCCGTTTGTCCTTGCTATTGGTCAATGTTCACAGTATACTTGTCAGACTACTGATTTAATAACAAAAGGCCCAGCATCCCTCATGCTTGCTATTTGCTTGGCAGAGTCGGGGAATGAAAGGACAGAAATGTCTTTGTTTCTCAATTTGCTAGCAGCAATAGCAGACTGCCATTTCATATTTGATGTGGCCATTAAAGGGGGTGAGGCATACTTCACCCATGGGCTTCACAGGTACTTGGTGGCAATGGAGTGATTCAAATGGTTTCTGGATTGTGTTCCACTTTCTCCAAATTGGACCCTGGCAGTGATAGATCCCTCCATCCTTATTCTCCAGGACCATGATGCTGCTTGCTGCTAGCCTTATCCCATTCCCAACTGCCAGTTCCAGATTGTCTGTACCCTGTTCTTTGAGACAGTAAGGACACTAAGGCAGTGACTGTTTTACACAATGCCTGGAAAACACCTGATACACCAAGACACTCCATTGGCAATTTTTTCTCCTTCTTCCCCCCACCCCCTCCAAACACTCAGTTAAAAGAGAAAAAGATTTAAAGATATTTCAAGCTGGCAGGGAAGGTGCAGGGTTATTTGTTTGCTTCTTTGAATTTTAAAAAAAATATCATTACTGCTAATTTTTGACAACAGAGAACAGAGGGGATTTTCTTCAGAAAAAAAAAAAAAAGAGTATACAAATATTCTAGCAGGTTTCAGGTCACTTGTCTCCTGAGCTGTTTCGGGTCATTCTGAAAGCCAAAGCTGCTTTACAAGTTGCAGAACTGGCTCTCTGTGTTTTCACCTAGAGCACTTCTGTTTACAAGGCAGTCCTGCAAGCCTGAGAAACCATCCAAACATCACACCACAATCCTGAGGCTGAGCTAGTATGAAGGCAAGAGATGCTTCACCAAATGTTGGACAGAAGAGTGGCCCAACAGGACACAAGGGTGGAGAATTGATGTCACAGGTGACACACACAAGAGTGTGTGGCCTAAGGTGTTCAACAGAAACTTCTCAGAGGAAATGGAGAGCAACAATCATGAGTGGCATGAGCTGGTCCAGGGGGCAGAGTCTACTCTGCTGCACAGTCAGAGCCCCTGCTTCCCATGGGTCTGCAGCCCATGCAGAACTCACTTACTGTCAATCACTCTCTAGAAATCATAGCTTGTATTTTAAAAAGCTTCTGACAATTGCAGTTATGGAAATAACTGTGAGAACCTGAACCAGAGGTAAACCACTGCAGCAATGTAGAGCTACCTCAGAGCTAGAAACAACAGTTCTTGCATCACCTTCTCAAAGCATTTCAATCACAGCCTCATTAACTCATTTATTCTGCAGCAATGGAATCTGACACTTTCTCATAATGTGTAAATACAGTATTTTACCAATATCTGTAGTGAGGTACACAACATCAGTTTCTGGCCAGCTTGCAAGCCAAATACACACAAAGCCAGGCAATAGGCTCTTCACGGCAAGGAAGGCAGTCCTGGCACATGGCAGGAGCAAGGCTGAGGACCGTGATCTGATAAGCTGCTGAAGCCATCTTTAAGTTAACTCCTTCCCTGGTGCATACTGGAAAAAAGTCCTGGACTATGCTTCTTTAGAGAATACTACACTAAACAAGGCCCTGACAATGGAGTTAGATTGCCTGGAGACATTGTAAGGTCAAGAAAAGATAAAAGCTTTTTTAAAAGAATGGTTGAAAATATTCATTGCCATACTGTTGTGATGACTATTTTCAGCAGATACGGGCCACAGGTGCATATGTTTGTGTGAAGAAAGGAAGACAAGAATGAAATGATTTTTTTATACCGTTACTGTTTGGTCCCATCTCATTACAGCATACACAGAATCTGTGTATCTTTGCAAAGGATGCATTCTTTCGAATCCTATGGCTTGGAGCCAGAGCTAAGGTAAATAGTTAATTAATTTAAGCCATTAATGAGATACAGTATCTAACTCACTTCACAGTACTGGTCCTGGCCCTGGCCTATATGCCATACCAGGTCTATGTACTGTATAAATAATACTATATTAAGAAACAATGTTGCAAAGTCAAGTATTTGGATGTTAAGGATCATCGGCAATAAGCCTGACCTTATTTCAGCCCTACCTATGAGCTACCTTACCGTCTTTAATTACATAACTACATAACAATTTTCCACTGCTTCTCTGTTGCAGATCCTGTATACTTGAGGTCAGCTTTTCTACTCATTGTTCAATAGGTGGTTCATGTCTTATTTACTGTATATCATCCAAACTCTGCTCTGAAGCCTGAATCATTAATTTTCTAGGGTTTGGGGTTTTTTTTCTGTTAGATTTAAATTTTTAATTTCCTAAGTGTGGAAATTCCTGTTCTGTTTCCGGACAAGCACCTGAGGTCCATGCCTCTCGCCTGTCATGTTTCCAGTCCTACCTGTAAGCCTCATACTCTTTCTCAGAACATCAAGTTATTGAGCCCAGCAGCTCTTTGTCCCAATGCCTTCATTGCCAGTACTTCAGTCCCAGCTCCCTACATTCTGCGGTCTTGTCAGAAAGGTTCCTCCTCCTCTCCCATGCTCTGTCACACAAACACTGAAACCACAGCAGAGGCAGCAACACCGTTTGCCTCCTGTGCCCTCAGACAGCACGACCACAACAGGTACCCCATTGCTCCAGTGGGACAGAAGGTTGCTGCCCACCCCTGGGTTTGAGAACAGGCAGAAATCCTTCAGGGAACATGCATTTCTAATGTCTTTGGGCGAAACAAGACTTTATGAGGCTCATAACTTGAGTAAATGTGGGAAAATTTTCATGGAAATAGGCAAGTATACATTCCTGACATCAAAAGGATCTCCACCCCAACTTCTGATCAAAAGATAAGTCTTTCATCCAAATTAGGTAGGGATTATTAATTCTTACTGGTATCCCTTTCAGGGTATTTTTTACACATACATGAGAATAAGGTCTCCCTAATTTTTTTAATGAATACTCAACTAATTATTTTTCCTCCCTTTTCAAACGAAGGGGAAAAAATAGATGCAATGTACAGAAATTAATCCATGACATGGGAAATGTCACCCTAGTTACTTCAAATGTAGCAAAGTTCATACACAACTGAAAACAAGCCATTATAATGATGTGGCATATGTTTTCTAACTACTTAATCATAAATATTTTCTTATATGTTGGCTAAAACAATCAGTTTCCAGGACTATTTCTGTTAAATGGAAAACAAAACTGTTTTGCTCTCATATTGATTAAAAGGTGGCCTAAGATCTTGCAAATATTTAGTCAAAAACTTGTTAACAGTCCTTCCTATGTTGTATCGTTAATGTTTGGCTCAGTCTGAGCAAATTCTTCAGCTGAACTCCCACAGCCATCATAATGCAGGGTTTTACCTTCCTGTCACAATATACATGACACAGATAAAACCAGAGTAGTACAGCAGGGTGCCCAATACAAATTAACCAGGGGATCATTAAAGACTCCAAGCTATCAGCTCGGGGACTCACCTTCCTCTCCTTCTCCTGCCAGCAGCCCACCCACTTTCCCAAGCCCCACAGCTGCTCTCCTTCAACGCCTTGCTCCCACCACCATGGCACACCTTGGACTCTACTGGGGTGGGCAGCTGGCCAGGGCCCATGCTATACAGGTCACAGTGGAAAATAGGCTGGAGAACAATAGGAAACCATCATTTTTCATACAAAAGAAAGGAGTGACCAGAAGTGAACGAGCAAAATGCTTATGCTCGACTCCTGTGACACTATGGTCAGGGTTAGCTCCGGCTCAGTTTTTTATCAGTTTTAGCATCAGAGTTGAGGACTGATTAGAAAATTAAATTGCCTTCTCCCCAGAAAGGCCGGAGGAGAAGGTGATTTTTCTGGCCTGGGTGAGGTGCTTTGAAAGGGGATCCCAAGGCACATTGATAGGGAAGCTGGCAGTTCTGCTGCTTTGGTGGTACCTGTTTTGCAGACAAACAAATGACTTCAGTTTCCAATGCTGTAAATCTAGAACGCCTCATCACCACCAAATTAATAAAAACATCTCTAAAAAGTTAATAAAAACATGTAAAAAGTGCTAAGTAGACAGCAGTCTGGCGCTTGAAGTCTAAGATCGGATGGTAGAGAGGGATCAGGGGGTCTCTTTCTCACCTAGGTAATGATTATACGAGCCCCATAAGGACATAGTTAAATCAAGTATTAAGAAGACTGCACTTAAGAGGGGAAAATATGTCAATCACACTTTGCCTTTGACAAAAGGAAATTCCTTGAAACTGAGAATGGGGAGAGAGCGGGAGGGAGAGTGTCTCGTCATGTGGGTGGCCAGGAAACTGGAGGCCAGAAAAGTACGAAAGAGAGAAAGAGTAAGAGACAGGGGGGAAAAAAAACCCACCAGACTGAATTCTAATCCAAATGCTGTGAGGCGTTCACACCAGGCCTTGTGAGAATATTAACAAGGTTACAGGAGAGGGGCCTTTAGCCTCGGGAATTATTAGTGAATATGGAATTATATTTGCGCAAACACAACCAGATGCAAGCAGCTAAATGCTCTGCAGATGTGAAAGGAGACGGAGTGTGTTCCAAATGGGCAGCAGCTTCATGTGTTTTAACCCTCCATCGTGGTGCCTGGTTGCCTGTCTGAGAGGGCTGCTTTTCTGAAACAGCAATGGGATGGGAGAGACATGGTCTTCTTTTCTTTCAGAAATTCGAACATGGGTACTACACTTTAAGGATTATTCTTCCCCAGAGCCACTAGCATCTCCCAGCTGACTATCACGCTGAAGAATACATCCTGACTACATCCTTTCATCTCTCCATGCCTTAGATTAATTTCCTGCAAGTTTTCATGTTTTCTTCCATTTTGCCACGTCTTTTTCCAAAATCTTCCTCTGTCCTCCTTCCCTGTTTTTCCTCAATTGTTTGCTCACTCTTGTTGCATTGTGTAACTCCATTGTGGCCTGAGCAGTGAGCCTGTATGTACAACATCACAGGCTGTTTCCATTAGAATGAGAAATTGATTACAAGAGCCAGGTATTTCTTTGAAGTAATCCTGTTTTACTACAAACAAAGTCCTGCTTCTTGAAATACAGTAACATTGAACAACAATCCATTGCTTTGCTCATGATCCCAGATCTGTTTGCAGTCAGGGCTCTCCTCAAAGAGCTCGTTCCCTTGGCTTTCTTTCAAGGCCATTGTGTATTCACTTCATTTCTTGTACCATGATTTTTGGGTTTGCTCCCTGCCTGTTTCCTCCCACTTTCCACTGTTTCATTCACTCTTATCGATCCTCTGACCCCGCATTCAGTGTTTACTTTGGGCAGTAGCCTCCATTGTTTATTACTAAATGCAGGGTGTTCCCTGTTTTAGCCAGTGTGGAAGGCAGCGAGCACACCTATCACCTGGAGTGGGATTTGTGGATGATTCAAAACCAAAAAGCTGCCTCTCAGCTCCCAAACTCACATTATTAGGTACATAATACCAGTAACTCAGTGTCTTACTTGAGAATGCAGCTTCATGGTTTTAGATGAATCGCTACGTCCACAGTAATTACAGTTCCTACTCTGAAGAGGCGAGAGCATATCCTGAATCTTTGAAGATCAACTTTATCAATTTAAGTACAAAGCCACTGAAATGGCTCTAGGCATAATTATAAAGGTTCTTAATGTCACTCTGGCAGGGTTAAGACTTCTGCAAGACTTCTGCTCATGAGGAAATTTTCTGCTATGAAGAATAATGGCAGCAAATGACTGTTCTTACTATAGAATTGTAAATATAAAAGTGTGGAGATCTGGAGGCTTATGTACGTGAGATTTTAACAGATCACAGTTTTATTTGGGTGAGTATGATTATTGTTATTTTAGTGACCTGAATGGTTTGAATTCCTATTAAGTAAGATCTTGCCTGTTTATTTCCTTGAATCACAATACTTGTTTTTGAAAATAATCGCAACGTTCCTACAGTATGGCTCATACAAAATTATTGATGATGTATGCCATCAAATTTCATCATCTTTTAAAATATTTTCTATCACTGAATGCATATTTTAGAGACAGTTAAAGCTTCTAGACTTGGCAGAATTTTCAAAATCAGGCATGCTTTACTGATTATTCTTTACTCTCTATGAAAAACACAGTGTACTCTCCTTAACACTACCATATGTATGGTTTGCTTACAAATTTTCAGGTAATTTCAAATATGTATTTGAATATATTAATTTTCTTAGAGATTAAAAATCAGGCATTTCTTAAAAATGGACCACCCGTTATTACACCTCTCTCTGTCTCCTATCTGGGTAAAAAGAATACAGACTCCAGCAACCCAAGAGTATATGAGGCAGAAGGCTGCCCAGTGAAAAGGGAGGGTGGAAAAATATCACATCTCCATAGATGAACTGCTTATTATTCTGTGACAAAAATTCTTTCCTATTAAAACTGTCAGATAAGTATTTTGTTCTCTTAGTATTTAAGGGGGAGTCAAGGCATCAATGGGTGAAAGCAGCAAAAAGGACTTCAACCTCCCCTACAAAACTGGCCAAAATCTCTGCTAGCTTCCACATAAGTGCAACTCATTGTAACCTTGCACGAAGACTTTAGAGATTCACTTGCTTCTTGTAATTAAGCTGGTTTTGTTTGGGTATTGTTCCTGGTGCATGTAATCTTGTTTTCCCCTCTAGCAGGGCCCGGAGGCTGCTTGGTGGACTACTGCCTCCTGCCTCCCCTCAACATGGCTGCCACTCCCCAGTGCTCTGGACAGGCCAAGAGTGGTGGCAGGCCTCAGCTGGTGGCCACGTTGAGAAGGCTTTTCCCCATTGTTCCCAACAGGGTCTGTGTTTTATGATGCCTCACAGTATAGGCAGCCACCATCTCCCCCGAGGGCAACGGCAGTTTCTGTTTCATGGAGAACAATGGATGATGGTGGCCAGTCCAAAAGGGAACAATTCTGCATGAACAACAACAAAACAACTTTTAGTTACAAAAAATAACAGCAAGTATGGCCATTCATACGAAGCATCTGGGAGGAAAGCACCTATTGTGCCAGATCCTCTTTACAGACAAGCTGAGAGGGAGGTGGGAGGCAGCGTGCTCATTTTCTGCACTGAAGGGGAAGCCAGGACCGCGCTCCCTGGAGGAGTGATGGAGAGGAAAGCAGACGTGTAGATGGCTGGCTCCAGGCTTATAGGTAATGTGGGCAAAATTGCATTTTGGTCCCCAAAGCAGAAGCGACAGGGTCACTTCTACCATGAGATGGAAGAAAGGTGAGGAGCTGAGACAGAGGGCTCAGAGAAAACCTATGAAGAGCTGATCAGTCGCTGCCACCATCACCAAGAGGCCAGAAGAGCTGGAGACATAGACCAATGCTGCTTGGCAGTGCCACCTTCCTACCCAGCCAGAGCTGGTGCCCATGAAATCCCCTTGCTCCCTCAGCAGAGGCGGTCGGCCTGGCTCTCAGTCTGTGGCACAAGAAGAGCAAGTGGCAGAGCAGAGAGGTTTTGCACTCACCCCCAACCAACCTGATGCTCTAGGCAGCCAGTCACTCTGCCTGAATTAAGTGCCAGTATGTCATACAAGGGGAGGGGAACTGTGTGAGCCCAGGGAATTTCATATATTCACAGGATAAAGCCAGGCTAAGGGAATACAAGCAAGGGCGTCGTGTATGAAGAATAATTAATGGTGGGAGGTGACAAATCAGCAGGAGTTTGGAGTGCAGAAAGCAAAGGGTACTAGAGTCTATTTCAGCAACTTTTCATCGCTCTGGTGAAACAAAGCAGCTGCAAACCCAGCCAAGGTATCCCAAAAACCATAGGTGTTCTGTGTTCCCCAGATGGGAGCACAATAGTCAAAGTGTAGCCACAAATGTGTGTATAAATGGTAAAATCAAAAAATTAACATTGAAAATCCTTATCTGGGGGTGTTATTTAAGATTACATAAACACATGTGAGTGATTTTTTAGAGAAAATTCTACCAAATCTGCATTTTATGTACTTCATTCTTTCTGGTATCTAGAAATACACTTGGCTGTGTCATATCTACATTTTCATAAAGTGTTTATTTTGGTACTTTGTAACATTCTTATTTTTTAAATTAACATAAAATAATCAGTGAAGTGTATATTGAACTGTACATTAAATGATTACCAGTTCAAGAGGTGTTAAGTCCCAGATGTCATTTTAGCAATTCATATTTTTATTAACCACATAGAGGAAAATATGAAAGCACTGCTAGTAAAGTTTGCAGATGAGACACAGCTTGGCAGAATGATAAACAGTATTGAGAAAGAACCAGTTATACACAGCTGGGTTGTTTTGTAGGAAGGGGAACTCATTCAAGCAATGTGTCTGAACACACATAAATGGGGGAGGTCACACACCTGGAAACAAAAAACCTACGTCACTCTTAGAAGTTGGGGGACTGTGGAAATCACTGACACTGACATTGGTGGACATAGATGAGATAGAAAGAATGTAAGCTCTCAGTGCAGTGCAGCAGCTAGCACTATTCTCAGATATATAAATGTTATTTATTGTTCTATCAAGCCGTACATCATCTGCAAACATGCTTAGCAACACTCCTTTTTTTTTTTAGCAGACAGTTGAGTAGAAGCAGACAAATGATACTGAGAATAGCAATAGTATTGTGGCACATTTTGGTGCTTAGCCTGAACAGAAGAGCTTGAAAAACTGAAAAGATTAGGGAGCCACAATTGTAATTTAAAATTTATAAAGCTTATTTTATGACAGTTTTGACAAAAATCAGTCCATGCCATTTCTTTTTAAAAAAAAAAAAAAATCATTCTTTGATTATAAGGGAAGGTTTCTGACAGTAAAACATGTTTTAGCTTCAAAGGCAATGAGGTTATACAGCCTAAAGTTCGAAAGTGAAATTAGACTAATTTAGATTGGAAATAGGGCATGTTTTTTAGGAACTGGAACAATTTATAAAAATAGATCATAGGTTTTACATCAATGACTTTTCGAAAGTCTCTGGTGCCTAATGACCCCTAAGTTAAATGTGAATTAGGCATGCAGATCTCTCTGTACCCTACTCTCACGTCCTTAGGATTCGCATTCCAACATGTAGGATGAGGGATTAACTTTGTTACTCCTTGTAAAGTCTCTTCTGAGAACCTTGGACAGTCATGTAAGTCACAGGCAAATGTTCTCACTGTAATATACCCTCTAGAGAAAGTGAGAGAGATGTCGTGCTAACTGCCATTGTGAAAAGGCAGCTGTGAGGTTCTCTTACTAAAGTGAACAACCAGAGTTACAAAGCAGAGGTTCAGACTGTGTGAATTCCTACCTATTCCTAAATTTTCTGAATCTTTTTGCTTATGAGATTTTTCCTAACAGAAGATTTCTTAACTTTGCCAGGCTTGTTTAAAACTTTCAAGCTTTCTTCATTTTTTCTCTTAATTCTAGTAATAATATTTGTAGTCTTAATAGTCTTTACTATGTTCGCAGGTATGGAAATATCACCATCAGTCGGGTATACCTGAAGGAGGTTTGGCAGATGGGGGAAATGATTCAGAGAGAGAAGACCATTCTCACAAATAATGTTGCCCAAAGTCAAACTCTAGTCCATGGTCTGTTTTACTTGAAGACGTGCTTCCACTTCAGAAAGGAAGAATCACTGTTGCATACCACCAAAAGCCTCCTCAGTGCCCAAGATTATTCTGACTAAAGAACCAACACAGACAATGATTTTATCAAACTGTTTCCTAGATTTGTACCGGTTTTGCATACAACATAACAGATCTTTGGGTAAAATGGGGTGAGGGAGTACATGAATCTAGTGGGTGGTATTTGCAGTGAGGCATATTAGTTTATTGAAGTTTCAAAAGGAGGGCATTTATGTAGGAGATAGGAAGGTCTCAGGGCAGCATCTAAACCAATAAATTTTCTTCTTTCCATGGCTACATTCTTGTAAGAATACCAGAAAGTATGAGAAAGTACTGTATATCTGGCCCCCAGTGCTTCTTACATCTTTTCTCTCCTTTTCCAGTCTTGTGTTCTTTAAAAGCAGACAGATATGGATGATACGTCAGCACTGATTTTTTCCTTTATGAAGTCCATTGACACAGCCATTTTTTTTCTGCCTGTGGATTTCATTTAACTTATAGAGGGTAAGTACGTCCATTCGCCATTTCTACTGACAGACCCTAAGAACACTAGCTGGACAGCAATATTGGCATATAAAACTGAATTTCAGATATAAAAGACAGGAGTTATTAAAAGCATTGCTTATGTTACACCCAAAAATATGTTAAGCATTTTAAGATATATAGTAAAATAGCTGTCTGCTGGGAACAATGATCGAAGGTCTCCTCAGACACCCAGGCAGGATTAACCACCGGAAATAATAGCAGAATTGGGTTTTCTATTTACTGTAGTAAAGCAACCTTGTCTATAAACTCCTTATTGCAGGCAAACCAAAGGTGTGTGTCTGGGGAGGGCAAGCTTTTCCCCTTGATGTTCCAGGACATGGAAATACAATCCTTTTTCAGACACAGATGTTTGCAATAGAAAACTTTCACTCCACTCTCTTCTGTTTTTAATCTGCTCATGACAGGAAACACAGATTCAAAATGAATGTAAAGAACACAGTCACCATAACTGATGATAATACAAAAGAACATGTAGGAAAGATTTCTTTTTCCCAACATACTACAGGGAGAAAAGGTTTACAGATTTCAGAAGATTCTAGGTGTTTTTATTTCTCAGTGGCTACCAATACAGTGTTCTTCTGTGAACTTCACAGGATATAGCTCTCTGCAATGCTATGATACTATCAACAGTTTCAGCATACAAAAGATAATACAACACTTCTTCATGCTCTCTGCCAGATCTTCAGTGCTGTCAAATGACTACCCTGTCAAAGCTTCACTGAACAGACAGATGTATAGAAATGGTCAAAGATTCTTCCATAGCATGTGTAAAATGTAAAATGAAACAGGTAAGAGTGATTGATTCACCCTTTCCAGCCAGTCTTGCTGCTAACCTCTGGGCTCTCAAGAATTTCAGTGATGTGCTTTTAAACTAGGCCAAACTACACGTCTCAAGTGAAGTTCTTTATGTATGACAACGTGAAGGGGTTGAGTGGACTCTTTCCCATGCTTTTTGGTTGCCTGTTCCAACTTCTCCTCATACTTCAGATCCTGCCCTACCTGGTCTCCCCTCTCTGCCTTCTCTAGTTTGTCTAAATCCCCTTTCCTTGCTCCTTCATTCAGGTATTACCTTGCTAATGACATCCTTCACTTAAAAAACAATGGATGTCAAATATTTACATGGCGATTTCTGCAAATTCATTTATCATGCTGTGTGTCACGCGCTCTTTGATCTGTGTCCATTTTGTCTGTTTGGATTTTGAGCTATTTGGAGCTGGGGCTGTCACCTGGTGTGTGCTTGGGCAATGCATAGCACAACGGGATCCTATTTTAGACAGTACCTGAGGAATACTGTCGCAAACAATAAAAACAATTGTAATTATAATTACCCCTCCCCCAAGCTACATTAAAGAACACGATCAAACACTCAGAAATTAAGAAATCAACTCTTTGATGGGATTTTAATTCATTTCCCTTTCTTCTTCTGTATAAATATTATGATACCGCCTCTAGCTATATGATAAAATAGTATTTTTTCTGCAAGGGTCTTGCTTCATTGATTATTGTTCATTTTTTAAAATATTTTTTATTCAAAATGGTGTCCTAAAACTTCCTTACCATAGGATTTTCTGTGATAATCCCTCAATTGAGTAGAAAATTACTAATTTCCTTCTACATTTTTCTTTGTTACTTTTATCAGAGAATGTGAGTGATTCAAGAGTATTAGTGAAATTATTTTGACAATGCTGACTTGAATAGCTGTTATTCTTACTATGTTGTAAAGATGGGAGCTAAAGCACAAATAGATCAAGCATAAAAGAGAAATCTTACATGTTAGATTAATAGACATAGATTCTAATATTTTAGGCTGTTGCATGTTTTTAGCATATGGTATATTAGAAGCACAGTAGCAAAAACATTAGCTTCTGCTAGGAGTGCACAGAATTTCTGCAATTTTTCTGGTGAGGAACACAACATATTTTAGTACACATGATTTTTGAGAGTAGCAAGGAATAAAGCCAGGCTTTCAATATTTATTCAGCTTCTTTAACCATCCTTCCTTTTTACAATCTGCTGCCAACAACCAAACAACTTCTAATTTCTATTTTAAATAAGTTGAGGAAGCTGTGCATAAAAACTCTCTACACATCCCTAACTAGTTCCCAGGATCCCATTCACATTGTAGAGCAACCAAGGCTGGGTCCTGTGTAAAGCACCGCCTCTTCAAGGCTTCATGAAAATAAAAGTTTTGTGAGCCTTATCTCAGCTGCAGAGGTCTTTCTACCTAGAAAAGAGAATCACAGACTTTCTATTCTGCTCCTACCACTATCCTGTATTTTCACTAATCACTTACTTGAGCATATGCCTAAGTCTTCCCTTAAATCATTTTACGGCTATTGCCTGTGGTTTTTTCCTTGATTTTTCAGTGTCTCTTTTAAGGAGGGAAACCCAAAGTGGACTTAGTATTTACTGACTGGTACCCCAGCACTAAAAAATCACTTAGTTGACCATTTCAGCAACAGGACTGCACTAGCAGATAGAGTTGCTTGTCCAGCACAAACTCTAGATCTTTTGCAGAATCACCATGTCCCAGGAGACACACGCATCTGAAAGATATGGTCTGGTACTCTTGTTTCCAGGTCAACAGTCAGTTTGGCGGTATTAAAAAGAGAGAATTGCACTAGTGATATTTTGACTGAGTTCTCGTTCATGTTCACCCGTTGCTGGTATTTTCCCAATTTGGGCTCAGTGGCAGATTCTGCACGTCTAAACAATCTTGAATAGATTCACAATGTGCATTGGGATAATATGGGTAGGGGAAAAGTGTCTAGGAATCATACATGAAAAAGGTCAGAAGAGTTTTGGCAGCAGCAGAAGATTTCAGAGGACAACAAATATGAGCAGTGAATCCTTCTCCCCTAACTCAGCCATCTCTCAGGGTATAAGCAGTCTCATCTTCTCAGGGATTCTCAAGCCAACCTCTTCCTCTTCTCACCTGCCTTGCACATTCACACCACTCTCCCTCTTTGCCTGCACCAAGAATATCCCTTGTAGCTTCTTCTGCCCCTGCTAGTTTTGTCATAGTAGTGGGCTCTTCTTGCGTTAGAGCTATTGTAAATGGAGTATTGAATTTTTTCTTTTTGTTCAGCTTGAGTTTGGGTTCAACAATGACTTCAAAGTAATAACTCAAACTCAGTTCTGTTTAAAGAAAAAAAAAACCAACTTGGATTAAAGTTTTTACTTTGGTTTCAAATTGATTTTAAAACATGCTTTGTTTTAATACACTCCTATTATCAGAATGGTCTGAGTGATTGCCATGTTTTTAGTGTTATTTACAAGTCTGTCAATATTTGTGGCAAGGGCACATTTCAACATAAATTATTCAGTATCTATTTGCAGATTACCAGTAACAGTATTGAGTAGGGCAAAGCATGGGTCACCACAGAACTCTACTAGAAGTCTCCCAGTTCAAATTTAACAAGGAGGGCTGTCAGCTAATCAGCCCTTAGTCATTTAGTGTGTGCTTCTCTGGTATATTTAATTAGAATGCCCTGTGGTCAAAGGTATTACAAAAGTCTAAAAACCATCATCTTTTACTGTTCCATTATTAACTCAAATTCTAATAACCTTGAAAAGTAACACTAATACTTTTTAAGGAGTATTAACTGTATCTTCATTCTTTAGTCTTTTATTACTGAATCCCACATAGCTTTTTTCTTCATCATTTTGCCTCAGATCAATGTCTGGCTTACTGATTGATAATAACATTATAATATTTATATTCAATAGATGCTGAAAGCTTTCTCCTTGGTAATTACATACTGGAAAAGAGTTTGGTTTTAAATTCTTTACAGATGAAAAATTGTCTTAACATTTCCTTATCATATTATCTCAATTTTCTTTACAGCTTTTTGAAGCTAAGTTTATATTCCACTTGCCTCTTCAACTATGCGCTCTTTACCATGTTAGTTTAAGACAGCTTTACCTGCTCCAATTAGTCTCCAATGGAGAACAGTTCTAGTTGTGAGACAGAGGCTAAGGCTTCTGCGCACCATCAGGATTGTCACCTGAGGCTCCACTCAAAGCATGTCTCTAGTCTCACATTAGTGGAGCAGCCACAGACTCTCGTTTAACATTTTTTGGCCTTAGGACGGGAAATATCTAAAAAAATATTACCCAGACTTTTCCATTTTTCAGCTTCTTCCCTTATGTCTCCTACAACTCAACCAACTTCACATGATTTTCACCTAGTTATGTTCTCAAAAATAACTGATACATTTTTACTGAAACATAACACTGAATTAAAATGTCAGCCAAAGATGAACATTGCACACAGAAATTTTCAGCTCAAATTATAAACAAGAAAGTGATGATGCAAGTGTTGAAAAAATGATATGTACAATTTCTGGTTCAAGTTAAAGTTCTTATTGGCTATGCAAAGTAGATATTTTACAATCTGTATTATAGTAGAGTCTGTGGAACTAAATGAAGATTAGGCTCCCATGTACTAAGCAGTCTACGTACACAGTTTAAAAATCAAAAAAATTGTGATTAAACATTGCCTCAAAGTGAAAAAAAAACCCAAGCAGTTATGCGTCTTTAGGTATTAACATTACTTCAGGATTTTAGAGTTAGGAACATTCTACAGTAATATCCTCAGTGATAGGGTTTGGACTAATCTAGCTCAGTACTGAGTTGGCTACTGAAAATAATCACCTGTACTATGTGCAGTGCCACTGATAGCAGACCTACAAGCACACCTTCTTTCGTGGTTGCTGGTTTGTTTCTCCAAATCCTCCAACAGCAAATTCCCAGAGTCACTGCGCCAGATATTTCCAGCCCTGCAGATGAGCTGCAGTTCACATCACCTAAACATTGGTAACAAGCATTTTGTGGCTTCTCAGCCCAGGAATTGAACTGGGGAGAAATTAACGGGAGAAACCTGGCACCCTTCTCAAAAAAACTGGCACAAAGAGCTGACGTATGTCTTCAGAAGCATGTTAAACCTCGCTTACAACTTCGCTGTTACTCATTTGCTTTGATTCTGTTATCTGGTGCACTGGACGCCACATGGGCACGAAGATCCCATCTGGGAACACACCACGTCAGAGGTAAAAGATAAGAAGAGCTGCTTCAGTCTTGGCATTCGGGACAAAGCAGGGCAGGTTCGGGCAGAGAGAAGCTTTTTAAGGTTTTCTGTGGAAACTGACTTTAGTTAGTCTGATGCGTGGAGAAGTGAGCCCGGCAGATGTGGGTATCTTCAAGTAGGGGGCCAAGCTGCGGATCTCTCAGCAGAAAGGCTGCCACGGGCAGGGTCGGGCTGCCTAAGGAGAAAAGGGGCCAGGGAGACCTCGGAGATTATACAGGAGCTTGGGGAACGCAAGGGCGTTACAAGGGCAACCTCCGCATGAGGCAGGACCCGTGAAACAAGAGCGGCGATGCGACGGCGTTTGCCCAGCGGGGAACACAGCGCTAACGGCCCGTCGCCGCGGTTCCCCTCTGCGGTGCTCCCGCCCACCCGCCGGTCGGCCGCGTGACCGGCACTGGGCATGCGCATTCCCGCCGGCGGGGAGCCTGCTGCTGAGCGCAGGCGCTGATTCTTCCGGCGTTGTTTCCCTTCCCCCCCCTCCACCATCCCTTCCCGCCTTTGCCATGGCGACACCGAGTGGGCTGATCCGGGCCCTGCAACGCGGGACTTTTGGCCAGGTAACCGGCCTGGGACACTTCCCGCCTGGACATGGGGTCTCCTCCCGGTCTCTCCGGTTGGGCCGGCCCAACCGTCAACCCGCCCCCACCGTGCGGCGGGCTGGCTCCGCGCATGCGTAGTATGGCGACTGCGGCGGGGAGCGCGGGGCGGGGCCGGGGAGGGGGCCGTGAGGCTCTGGCGCCCCTCACGCTGCCCCTGTCACAGTCCCGTCATTCCCGCTCGCCTGCTGGTTGTCTCTGGCGCTTCTCGGGTGTAGGGGCATTTACTCCGCTTTCACAAGGGGTGTAGGGGCAGGAGAGGGAGGGAGGCCTGAGCCGGCAGGGGAGGTGTGGGGGTGCAGCGGCTGCTTCCGCCGCGCCTTGTCGGTGTCCGGGTGGTCGTTCAAGCGCTGAGGTGCCACTGGGCATCATTCAGGCTTGGTCTTTACTTCTTCTCTAGAGCATTATCTTCCTATTTTAAATGTACCTGCAGGCTAGAAAATTCTGTCTTTTCCATTAAGGAAATAAACCGTGGAAGTGTCTGAACACTACTTGGAGAATGTACGTCAGCCCCCCGCCTTGCTAATTCCACAGCGTCGGTGGGGTGTAGTAGTGGTTAAATTTGCTTAATGCATTTGGGGTTTTCATTGTAACCACAAAGAACATGAACTTGCCTTCCCCCCACCCCCATTCTTTTACAAAATTGAAATGAAGGAGTAATTGTTTGCATTGATCGTGTTTGGGAAGATATCCTAAGCAATCAGCCAAGTCAGGTAGGAATATATTCAGCAAGCATGTGATTATAGGCAACCTCCTTGGTAAAGTTTTCTGTCTATAAATGATTTGCCTTACCAATCTAAATTTGTATGTAGCTTGTTGTCTTGTTTTTAAAATGAGTTAAAGAATTACTTATTAAAACAATCTGATGACAATAATACTAATGCGTCATTTCAGTGAATGTTTGCTTCCCTTAGCTGGACAATTGGCTTTTTCAATAAAGTCATGCTCACATTCGTATATCATACAAATCTTGAATGGTATGCTGTTTCTGTAATGGAACATTTTATCCAGAATGGGTGTCAGGGTAGATGTGTCTCATGTTGCTTGTGAGGAGAAATAGGATAAGTAGAAGATCAAAGATGGCTTTCAGTTTCTTGGTGTTGTGTGTACTATCTATGACCTTGCAGCAACTGAATTCTATCTGTAACCTTCAACCACAGAGGAGTTATTCTGAGAATTTCAAGCTAAAACATACACTAACACACAAAAAGTCAGAGTATGTAGTGGTGGGTCTGGGTAAACTACAAGTTGTAGGAATGTTTGAGTTACTTCACAACTAGGATTTTTTAAGGTTAAACTTAAGAAATGAAGGCATATTTCAGTTCCTTATCAAGACAACTAATAGCATGCAAGTGACCTTGATTCTCCCCTTTCTACTGAGGAGGTAGGGTGAGAGGGAAAGAAGGACAACCTGCTATCCTGTATGAAACTTTCATAACCAGTATTTTACTTAGTAACTGTGTGCTTCATAGTAGATGTTACTATGAGGCAGAGGTAAGGCTTCTACTTACATCCTTTTGTTTCAGAATTCATTCATGTATGACTACTTTAAATTTTAGCCGTGTAGAAGACCTGAAGAGTCTTGACATGGCATACTCAATAAACTTGTTCGGTGTTTCCATTCCTTTAGGTGCTTTGGTTTTATTTCACATATCTGTACCTAAATCTTTCTAGGTTTTTAACACTTCAAATTTGAACAGTTATGCTCTCCCTGTAATATGTTTGCCAAAGCAAACAACAGGCAGGTCTTGCAAAGATGCCTCAAACTACTCTTTGTTTTTAGAACAAGAACTGCAGATTTCCTTGAAAAATATTGAAAGGGTTTGTATATGCTTATCTTTCCAGCCACTCACGGTGGCTCTTTGGGATCTGTTCAGTATTCTACCAGGTACCCTCCACTGCCTTCATTCCCCTAGCAAAGGATTCTGGTTTATCTTGCGTAATAGAGAAGTCTGCTCTGAGTGAACTTGGCTCCATTGTATATTAATATTCGCTCTGACACGAACTTCTTCACCACCTCTTGAGTTGCTTGTCAGGTCAATATTACTCATCAGGTGCTTTGTCACCTGGTTACTGTTACCTTATGTCCTTTAGATGTGATAGGTCTGAGAATGTACTTCCTTCCTATTATTATTTAAATTTTTGAATTTAACAAACAAGAGGCCCAAAGTTAGTGTTGGTTATGTAACCTCATACTGCCTGCCTCCAAGTAACAGTAGTAATTTAAGTTGTTTCTCTGATTTTAAGTTTGCGAGTCCAATATGCTGTGGGCTTTTGTCATTTTCTCACTTCAAGTACCCTTTTACGTCTACCTGGAAAGAATTGCGCTGGAATTAAAGCGGTACTTAAGTGCTTCTTCAAAAGAATTTATGCTGTTACTGTTGCCAGACTGGACTTCAGAGTAATTTAACTATTATGGCAGACAGCTTGCAACAGATCATGTATTTGCTGTGTGCTAAGGAGTGATATTCAAATTTCAAGCTGGAAATGTGTTTGTCTTCAAATTTGAGCAGTATATATATCTATTGGCACCCTTATAGATTTGGTGTTTTAGCATTTAATAATGCAGTCATAGTTATTAGAAGATGTCATTTCTGTGGTTTCAGCTTTGTTTCACTGTAGTGCACAGTTCATCGTTATGCTGGATTTATCATGGTGTGGAAAAGTTCCTCTATACTTCTTGTTGTACATACTTCTAGTACACAACTAGAATATGTAGGCATAATATATGTGGTTAAGAAGAAAGTAACGTTTTGTTGGACAGGTTGGTTATATTTTGGGTATTTTTACTTTTAAGAGCTTATTTTCAAATTCCTTGATTTACTGTTCTTCAGTGGTCTCTAAGACAGGGTTATAGAAAGTCATTTCATCAAGTCTGTTTCATTGATAAGACGCACTTAAAAATAGCAACTAACAGGTACTCAAGGGAATTACTGATAAAATTCTGAGAAATCCAGCTATGGCATAACCTGTCAGTAGGAAAATCTAATCTAAGGTAAGTCAGTGAGCTGTTGGTGTGTGACCTCATAAAATATGAATTAGGTTTAATGCTGTCAGCAAAGCTCTACAAGTTGTTGCTATCAATATAAGTGTTCAGTTAAATCTTACTAGATTGGGCCTCACACTGTGTCAGTCACTGAATTTCCTGGGTTATCTTCATCGAAATCTTCAAGTCATAATCTCTTTGTAGTCTCACTGTTGCAAAGCCAAACCATTTAAGATCAGAAGTGGCCAGTGGTTGAATCCCAGCCTGTGTAGGCTTTCTTTTCTCCCATTCAGACCTTCATTCCTAAGCATAGCAGCTGCTGATAAAAAAAACTCTAAGTAAGTGCATGAAGTAAAGATAGGGACTATTTGTGCTTAGGTGACTAGGAAAGAAAATCTTAGCAGTACTACCAATGCCAGTGACACTGTTGGGCATTTCTGTATTAGTGTGAATTCAAGCTCTTTGACAGGGTATCTCATTTTTCTCCTTTGTATCCCATAATGGACTTCTAATTTGTTCAGAGAGGAGCCTAGTTAGCATTACACGTACCCCCTTCAGACTCTCTGATCTACGTAGCTCCTGCTACATAGTATGAGACATGCCAGAAGGTAGTTTACTACCTTCACTGTTACCCCAGTGAAGCAGAAGAATGACGAGGTCTGGCTTTTGATTGTAGAGTCTCATACATCACTAGATGGCTTTCCAGGCTCCCAGCTAGAGGCCTAGTTTTAGTTGTTATTTGCCTTCAAGAAGTCAGGAGTCTTTGGTGCCATTTTTCTTTCCTAGCAGCAAAGTAGTTATCACTACTACAGTTATTGTGAGAATACTCTAATACCTATATTGCTTTTCTTCCTGAGAGTACATTTTAAAGAAAAAATGAACCTCTCATTTTGCTGCCTTTTCTCCTACCCTAGTCTTCCATCTTCGATAGGTAAGCCTTCCCTGGCCTTCACACGTGTTCTGTTACAATGGCTGTATTGTTGTTGCTAAGCTGTACGTTTTGATGTCCTACAACCTTCATCTCTTGTCATCTTTCACAGGAGTGATGTGGGTTCACTTTTAGCTTTATGTGATACAGAACTGTATCTTCTAGCCACAACGGCTCATATTTTGTAACACAAAGTACTTTCCTCTCTGATGCTAGAATTTGGTCATCATTTTCTGGCACTCAAAAGTTGGATTTGCTGTAATAGAAGTCAGGACAGTGACTCTAGCAGGCACTGTTTGGGTGATACAAAGAGAAGATTGGTTTGAGTTCCACAGTCCCAAGGATGATGCTTCTACCTCTCGGTGAGTGCTGCACAGGAAACATCTCTGATGAATGTTTAATCAAGACCACTGCAAGTACCAGACCTTCAAATCCAAGGAATCTTAGCCAACATATTGGTAGTCTTATCAGCCCATTTAGGAACGCTCCTGTTTCTTTACCCGAGTTAATACCTGAAAAAATGCCAAGGATAGATCCCTGTAGGTAGTTTCTCTAGCTTTCTTTACAGTTTGTGACCGAAGATGCATTTACTGCATCTTCCTCTACTGTGACAGCCTAATGGGTCTCAAGGCCAAAGTTAGACTAATCTGCCATGTTTTGCTCTTAATAAATCCATGTTTGCTGTTGTTTTCCTCTAGTTATCTTCTAGGGGATTGCAAAAGGGTTTTTTGTTCCCTGAGAATTGATGCTAAGCAGACTACCTCCTGGACTGCTCCGCTTTTCCTGTATTTTTGGAAGCAGGAATGACATTTGTCCTTTTTTGGTCTTGTGATACTTTGCTAGGCCTCTGTGAACCTCAGTGATTCTGGCCAGTATTTTCAGTATTTTAAGAAGAGATCTTCTGACTGCTTGGCTCTGATGAAATTTTATTCTTTTTTTGAGGAAGTATTGTTCTTTCTGTATTCAGGCCACCTGATCACTCCATTGTTACTGTGCTAGTCATGTTAATGACTGGTCATGTTTCATATTTTTTAATGAAGATGGCCATGAAAAAGGCAGTTAGATAAAAATTGAAGGGTTCTTTCAGAGGATACCATTAAAATGTTTTTTCCCAGATTGCAAATTTAATCTTGAAAATTTTCAGCTATGGTTACCATATGGGTTCCAGAGAAAGGAAGTAACTGAAATTACCAGGCCCTAATCCTTAAGGATTTCAAAGATTGTAGTTAAAACTACAGTGGGAGAGAGAGCTCAGTTTTTAGTATCATTCAGATGTGTTTTGGATGAAATGCAAACAATTGAAAAGCATCCATGTTCCCATCTTGAATTTGTTGCTGTCGCACAGGGGTCACTTTAACCGTTAATGAAATGAGTCCCCAGATGCATGTAACAAGCTGCACACATACACAGGTTACTGCAGCAGGTCAACTTCAGAACGTCTGTCCAGACAGTTGTGTACTGAGATTGATGGATGAGCAGACAGTTTTTTAAGTGCCTGCCTTGGATTTATGATTGTCACAGTCCCCAGTGTAGCATCTCTTTCTTCTAGAGAGCATGAAGGTTGGAGGTTACAAAGTGATTTTGACTGAGAAAAAAAAAGCTGGAAATGCAGATACCTGTTAGACAGCAAAGACACGTGCTGTTTCCTGGTGTCCAGTATGGGGTTGTTGAGTATGTTGTAATCTACAGGACCTTTAGGAAAGATCGAAGTGACTTGAGAAATGCTTTCCAAATACAGGTAGACTCTATGTGGATTCATGTGTAGAAATTGATACCTTTTTTTTATTATTATTATTATTTCCCATTTTCCTATTTTCCTGAATTTTAACTTCTTTTGACTGTTGTTGTTGGGCACAGATGCTAAAAGTTACTTAGTTACCCAACTCCTCCTGAAATCAACTGGATTTAGCAATGTGTTCCAGCCTTTGGATTAAACCTCTAGTGTCTCCTGTCCAGGATGGAATGGAAGTCTTCCCTAATCAGTAATTTGTTTTTATTTTAATCACTAAATAACTTATGTTTAATTCTCTGGGAAAACTGGCTTATCTTTCAGATAAAGCATTGGAAGGGTTCTCTATGCCAGAACGAAACCATTGGCTTGTGCACCATTTTCAGAGCTGAAGTTAGTATGCAGTAAGAATATACATTTCTTGGGTCTTCACTGGATTTGAAAGAACTCAGATGTCCACAGAGATTTATTAGACCTTCCTGTCGTAGAGAGACTTATCCTAATCTGCCTTGCTTAATGCCTTGTCTCTAGTGGATTTTGGCCACTGTTGTAGCTGCACAGGAGAGAGCCCCCATTGTAGACAGAAATGAAGGATCTTTGAGGCGTGAATGGGTCCTATTCATTTCCGTAATGGAGTTCTAACAATAAAGTCTGGCAAACATAGATTGTTTTAGCAGGAAACGGCCCTTTATGCTGGCGTCTTGGCAGGGCTTGGGTAGAGTCCCACCATTCTTTCCCCCTTCTGGCCCTTGCTTTCAGTGTCATGGCTGAGCCTGTTTTTTCTCTTGAGAGACTTCTGTTTTTATTAACTTGTTTTTGTACAGTGAGTTTAATGAAAGATGCTACCCTGGCAGCCCTGGATGTTGAAGTTTTGTGTAAATTTCTCCGGTGCATACGTTGGACAAACATGTTGTGAATTGTACAGTCTGTAGTGGATCACCACTGTCTGTAGACCGCAGACTAGGGGTCTTGTTTTAATGCTGTTTCATTGGCAGATAGAATTTCCATTTACTAATACAGCAAGTGCTATTCTAGACATTCAACAATTACTTTTTCCATGACACAAGTTGTGGTTTATGCTGGGATTGTGGGGTTAGATGAACAAACATTTTGTGGAGTTAACTCAAATTACAGTAGGATCAGAAGTTGAAGTGAAGAAAACCCCTAAACATTAAGTCAGTTAAGTCACCTTAGATCATATATTTTTGAGCTCTGCTGAGCTCAAAAGTAAGTAGTGGATTGAAATTATTTTCCTTTTGGTTATTTGAGCCCTTGACTGTAACAATACCATTCTTGGAGTCTCCAACTCAGACAAATCACATAGCAGATTTTATATTTTTCTGCTGTATCAGGCAAATCTATGCATCCACTGGAGAGGATTAAATACATTTTTGCCCCCAGAGGTGTCCACCTTGAAAGTGCACTGAAGTTCTCACTGCAAGGGAAAGGAAATAGACATATATTTGTATATATGTATACACACACACAAGTATACAAAGAAGTATATATACTTACTTTTTCATTTCCCTTATTCTTGTGCTGAAATGTGATGATTGCTACCAGAAATGAAATGTCTGCTTTTACTTTTAACTTTGAGTTCTTTGAATTATGCTGGGGCTTGCTTCTACTTCTTGGAACTGGCAGAAGTAATGGAAAGGTGTTTACCCGACTGCTTTAGTGATGTCTGGATGATACCTGAATGAAGAATTAGTGTTGTGTGGAGGGAGCACTAATAGGGCTTTCCTCAGTTTTCATGGTGTTGCACATAGGTCATGTTATGAACTACTACCAGGATGCTGATGTTATCTTCATAACCAGGCAGATAAAACCCTGCTATGCTTCATTTGTATTTAGATGGCACTTTCATAACTTTTAGGAATTTTTTTTCTTTTTTGGTTAGATTACCTTGTTTACAGATAAGGGGTTTGGAGCCTTACAGTACACATTAGAAGGTGAATTAAGTGCTTCTTGATGATATTTCAAAGTGGGGTAGGCCCATCTATAGTTCACCTACTTAGGTGCATGTCAATATTTACATTCCTGTGCAGAAAGATCCCAGGGTTGGATAGTGCTAGATTTCCATTTTTGAGGCTCAGAGCTCCTGTATAACTCTTCTAATTCCCAGAAATATTCAGAAGCTAAAGTGAGATGAAATTGTATACATACTCCCACTCTGACAGATGGAGTATATGTGGGGTGGAATCCCATCAGTGTCATTTCTGGTCACATACACTCAGCAACAATCAAATGCTATACCTTGGGCTTCATAGTGTCCTCCTCACAAATCTGGATGCTGAACTGTTAATCTCATTTGGAAGGCTGTTGGCCAGCATTCAAAAAAACTGAATTGCTAGCATCTTCACAACTTCCTAAGCTCACCATCATCTTTTTTCCTTTTGCCAGGTGCATAGTTCTGACTTTGGAATCTGACATGTTAGCTGTGCCTTGGAAAAGATACAGCAACATTTCCATGTTAATAAAAGACTCCAGGCTTCCTGATGATCTCACCAAAGATCCACATTGCAGATATTTCTGTCACTTGCTTTCCCACTTGTAGGTACTCTAATATTCCTGTCCTTTGGCAGCAAGATTGCTAAATGGCCTGTTTTGAGCTTATTCAACAGCAGGAACAGTTCTTTTCAGGTATTCTGCCTTAATGCTAGGTCTCATAAGCATTCACTTTTCTGCTAACCGGCATTGCTTTTTACGTTCACAGCAAAGAAATATGGGGAGGTACAAACTTTTGAAGACAGTACCACGGTATGCTATCCTTCCTAAATATAATCTTTTTATAGCCACATCAAAGTTTCTTTCAAAGGTGGTCTTTGACTTCTACTTGAATTGGGTTATCCATTTGCAAATATTTTTCTTGAAATCACATACTTGCCAAGATGTGGAAAGACTTTACTTAATAGGCATCCATAGGGTGCTTTCCGTTTGCATGGAAGAACAAAACAGTTTCAAACATTTCAAAGCCTCTTTGTTGCTTATGTAAAGGGAATGAGGGGTCCAGCCCTCTGAATTCCTGACTGAATCTCATTTTGCATCTCTGCTGGCAACAAATTAGGCCATGTAATTGCTGCCACCAAGAATGAGTACACATTCTGCTCTTCATACCCTTCCATTGTTTTTTGGGTTTTGGGGGTTTTTTTGGTTGGTTGGGTTGGGTTTGGGGGGCGGGGGGGAGGAAATAGCCACATTTGAGATCTTTGCAGAGTTAAAGCAGTGTCAGCACTTTGCATGTTCATCAAGCATTAAGCCAGGTCAAAACAGCCAAAGGTGCTGTCACTCCCATCAGAGGAACATTTTTACAGTTGGCCATGCAAAACTGATTGTAAGAGTCTAGTAGAATACTTGCCAGTACTCAAAGAAAAATGGAGTATTGCATGTCTGAGATACCTGCAGTACAAACAGTTGGCTTCTTTTCACTGATGTACTCTTAAAAGATACATGTGAATTGAGAGTTTGTAATTTGCCTGATTTCCTGTGGGCCAGTTTGAATAATTCAGGTTAACTTAGCAAGGGAGAGCTCATCTTTAAAACAAAGCAGTGAGTGTCACAACTGAGCTAAAGAACTTTTCATTTGACATTTCTGGGTTCACGGTTTATAATAAGCGGGCCGACGACTACAGTTTGCTGTGACTTGGGTGGCATGTGCTGTGGCTGTTCTAGTCTCACAGGTAATGTTCTATAAATTTCTACGTGCTTTAGGTCTCAAACATGATAACGCTTAATTGTACTGCTACAAATCCTGACCTGTATTGCTTTTGTTTTTCCATTCCTTAGATGTTAGTGACCAAGGAGCAGACTTTTTTAAGCAGCGTTTTATTGTGCTAGTGACTGAAGATGCTGGTGCATGTTAAATATCAATCCTGCAAGAACTTCCTCTCATGTAAGCAAAGAATTTGCTCTGTGTACAGAAAACTTCATCAGTTGTAAATTCAGTCTGCTTGTTCAATGGAAATACAGACACTACACTCCTCCTGTCTTCAACTCAACCTCAGATTAAATTCCTTAGGAAGAGAATATAGCTTTTACTGACCATTTATCTTTTGGGGTCAGTGCATGTATCTAAACCAGGGCATCCAGATGAGCTTCTGTGCTCCTGGACACAGGAACGTGCCTTGGCTACATCCTCTTGGAGGGCAAGACCTGAGCACAAATGAACCTCTCTGTCTTAGTCCCCCTCGTCCATTCCTCATCCACTGTTTGTCATTTCTGTGGAAACAGCCCAGTCTGGTGATTTCAGGACCAACCTGCACTGATAAAAACAGTTTGAATGTAGTACATGAGTATTGTCTTCTTCAGAAAAAGCTTTTTAAATTCTGTAGAAGTCCCTGATACAAACATGGTTATTATGTCTGAAATATTTAAATTGATAGAATTCTCTTCAGCATAGACAAGGAGGTCCAGCTGTAGCATTTTTCTTTGTGCATTTGTGCACCATTAGCAAATTTACTGAGATTTCCACTTCCTAAGGCCTCTCAACAGCCATCAGGTGGTTTTAAAACTTTCCTTTTCACCTGAGATGGATTTCAGGCAGTGACCACAAGGTGAAAGTTTTTGAACAGCTGTGTTAATTTTGGCCCCATGTGAAATGAAGCCAACTTTCCTTGCTACAGGAAATTGCCAAATAAAATAATGGAGAGGAAATGAACTACTCTTTGAGCTTCTAGGACAATATTCTGAAGAAACATAGTCATTCCAAACAAAAAATATTTTTTAAAAAACATCCCTCTAGCTGTAAGTCAATAGTCTTTGTTTATATCCCATAGGGCAATCTTGGTAGCAAGCAGACTTCTCACTTGAACAAAATATATAAATAATACAGTAAACTCTCTTTCAGCTAGAGGTCAGAGAAGGAGCAAGAGTGATCAGATGTTTTTAAGAGATTTGGATACTACTGTGATCAAAAACATGAAACTTCTTTCATTTCTCTGGGAGACGTTAGTTATGGGGGCGTTCTTGAGCTGTTTGTTTTGTTTTGCTTTAAGATTGTGATGTTTTCAGTACTTAAAATGTTTTCATCTGTTAACTTAAAAGCAGATCAACATTTCATTTATCAAATAACTTATATTTATAGTTTAGAAATACAATATGCTTTTCTTTACATTTTGACAGTAACACCTGTATCATGTAGCAAAATGAGTGGTAATTCTTCACTTGTTGCTATCAGTTTTATTCTACTGAATAAGTGTACACTTCTGAATGTAGGTATATACCAGTTTGCAAGTATTAAATGATAACCTGTATTTCACATCTCTTGACTACACAGGATGTTTTTTCGAAGCATGTCAGTGTTCAGCTGCTACCTGTGAAAAGGCCTCAATTCTTAAATTTTGTTAAATGCAGGTAGAAAGACTTGGATCTTGAAATGCCATGAGGTCTAGCCTATCTAATTTCCCTTTCATCTTCTTTGGTCACTGCACTTTGACCTTAATCATGCCTATATAAGATCATAGGCTGAGAGGACCAGAAGCGATCCAAACAGAGGTAATCTGGTGTTTCCTCTGCCCCAAAATAAAAATTAGCTGCCCCTACTTCTTTATCAACACATCTCATATTTTTTTTAATAAAGAACCTCTCTAAGCACTCTGGTTTTGTTTTCTTTTTCTTACTGTTGGAAAGTTTTCTTTACATCTGGTCTGAATCTTTCGTACTGCAGCTTAAGCTCGTTGTTTCTTACCCTATTAACCATGGTCCCAAAAGTCTTAAGTAGAAGACTACATATTTAAGGCACGTTTAAGACCTTGTCCCTCCACAGTCTTCCTTCCGCTGGACTAAACCTCAGTTCTTTCAGGCTTTCCTCCATAGCCTTACTTCTGAGGTCTCTCATTGGACTTGATTATACTTCTATGGCCTCTTTCTACCACTGTTTTGAAACTCAGGACCTAAAACATGTTCCAGTGCTCCAGCTTGAGGCCATCCTCATCTTTAGTAGGACGAGTAAATTGGTTTGTGTCTTCTGGATTTTAATCCTATTCATACATTCCTGGGCAACTTTTGCTGTATTTTATAGAAGTGATGGGTTTGCAGCAGCATGATATTGATTCATACTCACCTTCTAGAATGTTACAAACCCTAGATCCCATTTTTCAGTTGTTGCCTGGACAGCTATTCTCTTTCCTGTGTTTGTGCAGTTTAATAGTCCTTTCTGTATGTACTTCTGCCTGTTAAACAGCATCCTATTTTTTCACACTTTCTTCTTCATTTTGTCAGTATCATTTTGAGCCCTTATCATCCTTCCAGCTTTGTGTCATCTGCAGATTTAATGAATACTCTTTATTTCATCATCCAGATTACTAATGAAGATATTAAGATATTAAATAGTACTGGACCCAAGGGAAGACCCTATAAAACTGTATTTGGTATATCTTTCTGCAACCACTGTAAGCCATCAATAAGTGCTGTTTTGGTTTTTGGGGTTTTTTTTTCTGTCCAGTTCCACCTGTGGCATATATTGTGTTCTAGGTGCTGTTTCCCTAGCTTGTGGGAAACTGAGATAATATTGAAACTTAATGACAATTGTGATATAACATTTAGTACTTTTTCACCATTCTAGCATCTCTTGTGCTATAGAAGGTTATTAGAGTGATCTGACATCACTAGTTTTTGAGAAATACTGTTGTCTACTGTTTATTACTATAATTTCTTATAAGTTCTTTATTTGTTCCTGTATTTTTCCAAGAACTGAAGTTAAGCTGACTGCTACAGAGTAACTCCACTTTGGTGCATTCCTGGGAGGGAGCATGAGGTTCTCTGCTCACTCCCTGTGCCAGTGTGCTTTCTGCCAGCCCACGGGGGTGCAGCTGGATCGGGAGGAAGGCAGACCCAGTGGGTTCTTCGAAGAACTGTTTCCAGAAGGCAACTGTGCCCTCAGATTTTAATTGTTTGGTTGTTGCTGGTTCAGCCACATTGTTCAATGAATAGTAAACTAGTTTTTCTGTGGATTTGTGTCTCAGGGGTATTCTCCACAGCATAATAAGCCTGTGTCTCTGCTCCTTCTCCTTTTCCCTTGTGCTACCTTCTCCAAGCAATGCCTACAGTACTGTAACTATCAAATTTTCAGCTTTGAGCATTGTTTGCATCATCTAATGGATTTGAAGCAGCACATACTGAACTGGCCTGACCTTCACACCTTACCCGGCTGGCCAGAATGTTCCTGCTGATGGTTCGGCCCGCTCTGCTCCCGCTGCAGCCTCCTGTCAGTGAGGCACTAATTTGGTTTATCTCTTAGCACCTTACTTGTGTGGTAATTGTAGGAACATAGTGTTATTAAGTCCTTTACCCTTTCACTGAGTCTGGGTGAAATGGGCTGATAAGGCCTGCAGTTAATGCCTGTGGTTGGGTAGAAGCAGCTACTGAAGAAGATTTATGCCTTAGCTTAAAAAAAGGGAAGTAAATGGTTTGAGAATAGTTAATGCAGGGTTAAGGCTGTATAGGCTGCTGCCTGTCTTGGACCATTTGAAACCATTGACTGCAGTCAATGTCAGACTGTGTGTGTCTTTGAAAACCAGGAGGTGCAGAAGTAGCGCATGTTTCAGCATGTGTTGGACTTGCTCTGTAACTGCACCTCTTTGGGGTATGTCTCAGCTTTGAACAAATGTCATAGCATGCTGTCCTTCCATTTGATGTGGAAAACTGCAGGGAGCACAGCACAAAAGAAAAATAAGACTATCAGGCTGTGTACTTGCTAAGGAAGACATCATGACTTAGAATAAGCTATGGCAACTGCTGTTGGCTGCATGCAGACCCAGTGCTCGGTTCCTTCAACGACTGTGCACAAACCCTTTCCACTCTAAAATGGTATGAGCACCTCTTGTCCTAGGACCTCTGCAAGACTTGAGCAAGCTGTTCGGTTTTGTAGACTGTTCTGTAGACTTGGTCCCCTAGCCCAAGTTTGTGTAACCTGTTTCACTGGGCGTGGGAGGGAAGGGTCTGTGGCTGCCTCGGGTCCAGAGGCACCTTCTGTTGCGTGGCAGTGTGAACAGCGGCAACCTGCTGTAGATAATCTTTGTGTCTGTCAGTACAGCTGTCGCTAGCACGTTGAGTGGCACGTGGAGCTCATAAAGGCAAATGAGAGAATACATTTGTGGGACGCAGTGTACAACATTAAAAGATCCATTTGCTTAGTCATCTTTAACAAGGCAGCATGAGAGGGCAGCCTAACCCAAACACAGTTATACTGTATTCTTTTGCTAGCCCTAGAGGGCAGAGTTAAATTTATAGGGTGGGGTTAGTATGTGCCGTAAATGTTCCTCCTTTAAATGTGTTTCTCATTTTAAATATAAATAAGAAAATCTTACTTAAGTTTAAATATAAATGCATTTGACATTCAAGAAAGGGGTACCAGGCAGTGCTGTTTAAATTGTAATTTAGTTCAGTTTCTGAGCAAGAAGTTAATCCTTTCTCAGAAGCTATTTATCTGAAAACTTGCTCTGGTCTAAATATATCTCTTTCTAATTTAATATTAGCTCTTTAATCCCTAATTTTAAGCATTAAGCGTGATAAAATAGCAGTTGTGCCAGATGAATTTGATGTATTGAATTACCAGATCAAGATAAACATGTTTTAAAGGTTTCTACAGCAAGTTTGTGGAGAAGTAATTGCTTAAAAAGCAATAAATGAAGCAAAGTCTGTAGTACATAGGCTGCTTCTAAGTTTCCCTTTTCCTTCAATTTTTTTTTTCATCTCTAATAACATTAACACTTAAATTGTCCTAATTAGGCTTTAAAATTTATGCTTTAGCTAGTAAAATCTGACCTGTCTTGTTTCCCTTCATTTTGCTGTTTAATAGCTTTCTGAAGACAGGTTTTGCTAAGCCAAGATTAACAGACGAGCATATCATTTTAGCAACGAGAGCTTTGAAGTTGCAGAGTATTAATGAGGGAAGTAAAAAAAATCATAGACAGATGCAAAAGATTCAGTAGTAGGGGACTTTTGTCAGCCAAAGAATTTCTTTTGTTTCTGAGGTTGAGGCAAGTTTTGGGGTTTTTTTTGTTGCCTTTTTGATCCCTTTTGGGAGGATCATGATGTTTGAAATTTCAAATTTTCCAATTTCTATGTTTTACTCATGTCTGTGTTTGCTTATTGCTGCTCTTTCTTCCCTTTGACTTTCACATTTTCTTTTCCTCTGGTGAATTTGAACTTGCTTCAGTTTGGGACAACTATGGGTAAATGAACTGCCACGGATAAAACTGTAACAAGAAGAGCAAAGTCTGTGAATGATCCTTCGCTGTTTCCTGAGTCGTTGCAGTCTCATTAATCAGCGCTGGTGCTGTGGAGGCTGTGTGGTGTGTTATGTCGCCAGCACAGCAGCTTCTCCATCCCTTTCCCCCACCCCCTGCGTGCCTACACAGTGGGGAAAACTAGAGAGGGAAGCCATCAATCTTTCCTGTCGTAGATGTCAGCAGTGATTCTCCTGTCAGCTTCCTGCTCTCTCTGTTGTGCCCACCACCTGTGTTTAGAATTAGCTCTGATGCTGCAGATCGCACTCGGATCTTCACCTGTTCTGCCCCAACTAAATAGCTGTTAAAATAAAACAGGGCAGCTAAATGCTATAGCATGTGAATAGTAACCACCACTGTGGGTTGTGGGGTGATTTCTGTTGCAGCTGCTATTGTACTGCTGCTGCTATTGTAATACTGTCATAATTTTCTGTAACCGTGGGTTTTTTAGGTCTGAAATCTCTTGCTTGTGTTTCAGCCCAAAGGTGAACTTGTGAGCAAGTCTTTATGTAATGTAAAGAAGAAAATATTTATTAGATACATTATAGATAGAGGCATAAGCCTATCTCCCATCAGTTAGCTTGCTCAGATAGCTTTATGAACAAAGTCTAAAGAAATTAATTAGTCTGAGGCCTTATCATTACCTTCGGTTACTCAAAGAATACAATTAGCAAAAGGCTCTTCAGGAGTTTATTTTTATACCTCTATATCTGGGTAGTGGGGGTCTTGAAAATGTGTCCATCTCCCCCATCACTGGGTAGATTGAGAAGCTGTGATGTACTGCCTCTGGACTTCTAGGGAAGGATTAATGTCATCATCTTGTGGTCTGTTCTGTTAAATAATACGTCTAACACAGACTCTAACCAGCCCAACTTTTATGTATACTTTTATGTAATTGTATAAATGTTTTCCTGTGCAGTCCTGAGGACTGTCTGCCTGTTGGCAGCTTTCTCCTACCTCCTTGACTGAATGCTAGCTTTTTCTGTTTTTAAAGCCCACAAAGAGATGAAAGTGTTTCTAAGGCGCAACATTTCCTTATAATTGTAGCTTGTCTGCTGTCATTTCAAGTGTATGATGGCAATATTTATGTGGACTTAGAAAGAAGAGAGGCTCTGAGAACTTAAGTTCTGTGAATGCTTTCACTTGATTGTGTAACTCCTTTGTTAAGTGGAGGAACTGTATTATGACTGATTTTACCACATATTTGAGAAAGAGTTTTCTGTTGACCGTGCCAGGCAAATACATGTATTCAACAGGTAAATATGTATATTCAACCCTCACAGAATTCATAAAGCCAAACATGAACAGTATAGGCAGGATACTAAGAATTGGCTAGTGACATGGGATGTTTTGATCTGCGTGGATCTTTCCTGAGAATCTGTGGATTCTCAGCACTTTCAGAGGCTTGAATTGGTTTCTTCTTTTGAATTAACACAATCTGAGGCTTCCCAAATCGCTAGTTACCTCTCCAAATAGCTGTATTTTGTACCCATGGTTTGTGTTTCAGTACGATGAGAGAGAGTTTCATGCTTGAGTTTGCCTGGCATTTATCATGATCAGTTTAGAAACAACAAGAAGTATTCCTGGTGAAGTCTTAAAAAATCTTTAAAAAAAAAAAGTAAAATGAAAAAGTGTATCTTCCTATAATTTTAAAGGAGGCAGAGGTGGCTTCTTAAACTTATAAACAAAGGGAGACTTACCATTTTAAATGTTGCAGACGTGGTGCTGTAACTTTATGGCCAATGATACAATCAAATGCTTTCAGCAATGGGGTTGTCATTTGCTTTCAACTTGATTTTTAGTTTGGAAAAGCAATTCTAGATTATGGTTAGCTGTACAATTCCATGCTTGTTTTTAAAGGACTCTTCAACTATTACTTTCCAGACTTTCTAATGTTTCATTTTTAAGAAAGACATGTTTTCACAGATTTTTCTACAGTAACTATTAATATTTTATTTTCAGTTTTTAAGCTTGTAAATGTTTTGCCTGGGTAGATTCTTAGCTTTTTAAAAGAAGTCTTGTAGCTGTTGTGTCATTTAGATATCAATTTTAATATATATATCTCATAATAATATGTATTCAAATTGTACAGATATCTAAATTAGAGGATATTAACAAAGTAAATTTGAGTCAGCTGAAAGTCATGGAATGAAATAGAGAAACTTAATTGTGAAACTTTTTCTACAGCTGCAGATGGTTTAAGAAGCATATGGCATCCTGCTTTGGAGGTTGCAAAAAAGCTTTTATACACGATTGGAAATGCAATATGTACAGCTACCAGCATCCGAAGAACTGCATAGCTGCTTTTAGGGCTTAGTGCTGCTGGGCTGCAGAAGAGCTTGGAAGCTTCTCTTTGTGTTCTTTAACAGACAAGTGTCCTGTGTCTGCTTTCTGAGGTGAACATTTTAACCCCTAAAATTGATTGTCCTCCTTCTCCAGGTTTCCTATAAATAGTGAAAGGTATTGTTTTCCTATACAGAATGGCTGACCATGCATAGTATGTGAAAATAGTTTGGCCCACTAAGGGCCAAAAAACAAACTGAAACTCAGTCTAAGGTGCCTGTATTTTTTTTATTTCCCCCTTCTTTGAAGAATTTTTGCTTTGGTAGATTGTTGTGAATATACATTTTAGGCAGTTTGTATGTTTATTTTCAAGATTCAGTAGTCTTCAAGTCAGTTTGCCCATACCATTAATAACATGAGAAAGTTGTGTGTTATACATACCTTTCCCTATATAACTGAACAGCATCCAGTTGGCTTTACTTACATGCTTTCATAAAATTCTTTTGATTAGACAAGCATGCTGTTAACACCTTCTTTCCTTTAAAAATAAATCTGTTTGTGGTGGTCTTTAGGAGACATGCAGATAGGATTTCCTTCACTCTATAGCAACTTTGGTGTGTTCTCCAGTTCTGGCACATTTGTCTCATGAGCAGGGAATGAGTGTGGTTTTTACTGCTGAATTGAGGCCTTGATAATTGTAGCTCCCCTTACTACAGGTGTGGCATGGGAGAAAAGCTCTGCTTGAGTCCAAGAGAGCAGCATTGGATTTTGGAAGCTATCATCTTTTCCAGTATACTCTTTTACATTGAAAATGGATGTGGCCATATTGCAGCGTGTCAGGACCAGACTTTAGCCATCCTGCTGTGGGACAAGAATGTAATGCTTATGCCTGATTATTTGAGAGCAGTTGGATGTTGACAGTTTTTCAGTATAAGGAGCAGCAATTGTTCATCTCGTCATGAAAAAGGAGGTTAGGTGAGAGAACACCTGAATCTTAATGAGTTTGGGACCAAGTTTCATTTAGAAACGCTGCTGAGAAATGTAACGTGGTGTTTGGAATTGCCATGCAGAAGTCTTATTGAGAGAAAACAAATAATAGATGGTAAAACATCTGTCAGATACCACACTTTTAACAGGAGTGAAGATTAACACACAGCACTACTGGTGTAGGTGCACATACCACACAGAGTTAAACATACGAACAGCGGGCTCACACTGTGCTTACTACAGATGTCTGAATGAGTGAGTGCCTGTGGGCTGGAGCTGCATGTCTTGTGGCTTTCACTCTGCTCCATTGGGAAGTCTTCACTCC
Source organism: Phalacrocorax aristotelis (assembly GCF_949628215.1). Taxonomy (NCBI): domain Eukaryota; kingdom Metazoa; phylum Chordata; class Aves; order Suliformes; family Phalacrocoracidae; genus Phalacrocorax; species Phalacrocorax aristotelis. The sequence goes on along the minus strand of NC_134276.1, from coordinate 131,756,076 downwards.
TTTTGTTTTTATCCTTTTCCAACTCCAGTACTTTCGAGCACACAGCTCCCATCCCCTGACCTAACAGCTCCATTGAAGTGCATTCCAGTCCCATGATTTCATGGTACCAGGCAGAACTCCCCTGCCATGCTGCTATGCTGCCCGCTGCTTCTCACAGAGTGAACAAACAGGGAACATAAACTCTCTCCAAAGGAGTGATGTTCTCTGTATATTTTTAGTGCTGGAAATCCAAGATTCATTTAAGGGTGTTTTGTGTGGGCTTTTTTTAATATAGACTTCTGCTAACACAATGGAATTGTTCATACCACCCTTATTTGCTGTAACATCTCATGCTTTATGTTGTTAAATGGGATCAAAGGAGTTAAAGATGAAAGATTGCTAGTCAACTGGTCCCTCAGCTGGGAGCCTGTGTGGGTTTCTTCTTTGTAATGTATTTGCTAGGTCCCAGGTCCAGCCTAGCTCAATTTTCATTATTGGATTTGCTTGTTTTTGCAAATTCCATACTTAAGTAATTGCTGAGCTTAGGCTCAGTATAATACGACTACTGTTTGTTTCTTATGTTTAACCTGATATTTATTGCCCATATTCTGAGCAATCCTTTTAGAAGTAGTTTTTCACTGTTTGGATGCACAAGTACCATTAAAGATGCCATGCTTGCTTTCACTGGTATACTCTTTACTGGATAGACAGGAAACTTTGTTATCTCTTTATATGAAACTCTGTCCATTTTACATTGTACTTGGGTGTTCTCTTTCCAACATGTAGTGTGTCACCAGATGCTCACTTAAGTAAAGTTACAATAAACTTGTCTTTAATTAGCTCATTGTTACGCTTCGCATATTTGGAGTTAGTACAGAATTTGAATGTATAGCGTATGTTGAAACAGTGATATCTTGTATTTTCTTGGTGAAAAATGTTCTCAAACTACCTCCTTAAACATCTCTATTGCATTTGTACCATCTATTTGAGAGTATAATTATCAAATTAGGGGACGTAGTCTTGCCAGTACATCAGATATGTTTGTAGTGACTTAATCTACAGTGATCTGGGAAGGGGAAAAGGCAGGTAATCCACATGTCATGGGAAGCATATGAAGCAGGGACTGCAGCTGCAAGGGAATGGAGTCTGTGTGACTTGGGGACCATCAAGATTTATAGGAAGAACTGTTCTCCACAGGCTCAGGGTGCCAGCTCCTTTTGGGTCAAAGTGTGGGTATGTGAGCTGATCTGTGCTGATTGCACAGAGATTCCCACTTTCTGGTGTAACAGACAGTAACCCCAGGGGGTAGAGCTGTTCCTGCACTGAAGTAGCACTACGTTCAGGGTCACAGGGAAAAGAAGCAATAAGATCAGGAGATGTTTCAGGTGATGCTGTCTTTGTCTATACTGCAGTTGAAAGATGTGCAAGTTTCTGCACCATGCTTTGACATGGTCATCCTAACATGCTTTCCATTTGATGCACATCCATAGTGGATTTCTAGAATATTATAAAGTTTCTTAGCTATTCTAACAGTGCAGGTAGGAAACATATCATATCAAAAGCCACTGAAGTCAAGGCAGTAGTAGCTTCCTTACCATATGGCATACTCTGTACCTCCTTGCTGTCTTGATAGACCGTGCAAGAGCTCTTCTGGGAAGCAGCAAGTAAGGAAGCACAAGTGGAGGAAGGAAAGAATACAGGAACACAGGAGGGGTGAAACTGTCTGATAAGAAATATGGGAGAGTAAGGCTGTAAGAAGGTATAGCCTGTATAGAAAAACGTGGTTAAACAAGGGTATAAATGGGCAGTGGAAAGCAGGAAGCACTGTGGGGAGAAATAATTGTGGGAAGGAGCATCAGGATTTGAACCCAGTGGGGGGAGACAGGGAGATGAGAAGAGGTAATGTGCTCTGACAAACAACCAGCTGTTCTGGGATCCCTGTAGGGGCAGAACACCGTCTTAGTGATCATCTGTTTATAGCCTTGTTTTCTTCTTGAGCTCTTATTCTCTTGGTGAAGAGCAGGGAACATGGGAAGCAAAGGACGAATGTTATGCCTGCTAAGTACCTGTTGCATTGCCTAGCAACTGCTCTGTGCCCTTAATAACAGGCACAGCTCTGAAACCTAGTGAATCCTGAGTTTCTACAAGACTTTATTTATGTATGTTGGGATTCTGTATGCTCACTTCTATAAGTGACCACCTGGCCCTTCTCGGTGTTAACAAAAAGTTGGCCGCAGTCCTTGGGCCAGGTAGTAGCTTAGTGGGAGATGGGGGGGCTTCTGCAAGTGGTGATGAATGCTTTGATGTAGTTTCCTAGGAAAACAAGGGATCAAATGGCAAACAAGGAATTGAGTAGCATAATTCCATATTTGTGTAATGGACAAAAGAGGCATGGGTAGTCAAGAACTGGAAGTTAGAATTGCTGTTGGAGGAAACGATATGCTTTTCATTGCAGTGACTACCTTGCAGCTCCTGTGCTGGAGGTTCTCCCAGAGCACGTAGAAACTGACTCAATAATATAACTAGAAGTCAAACAGATATTTGGGATGGGGTGAGGGGGCTTACCTGGACTTAGATATGTTGGTATTTATGTGAGCAGAAGAAATTAACATGGCTGCTAGCCCAAACCTGCTCTTATATGTCAGTGCAAACACTTAAACATCAGATAAGAGAGTTGTCTTGACCTGAAAAACAGGCTTACTTTGAAAGCAGAGAGAATTCTTCAGCAAACTTTGAAGGAAATTCTGAACTGTATATCATGTTTTAAAAATTATTTTAAAAAGTGCCCCATTCTGCTTGGAAACACTTTCTCATTAGTTTTTCTTGGAGTCTGAGACAAAATTAATTAAGTCAATTTGAAGTCCTTTGTTTTAATAGTTAAAAATAATGGTACTTGGCCTTGACTTTTGCTGCCATTTTGCATGGTTTCAAGTTGTATGACTTTTTTTTTCTTCCCCATATATTTGTAAGAAAGTCACAGAAATTAAGATGGACTACATCAGTAAATAAATCCTCTCTACTTTGTTATAGATGTTGCTTACAAAATTTAGCAGGAAAAAAATCATGCAGCCAGAGACATAATGAATTTTATGTTCCTGGCGCACAACAGAGTCTGAGGGTTTGTGTTGTGCAGCTTTGTGACTGGGACTCCCTGTTGAGGTTGGTGGGACCCTCATTTATAAGTTGAGCAGTCTTGCATGCTCTCACAGCTTGGCACATAACAAGCATTTAACATAAAACACTGGTGCTTTACTTTCTGAATGTGGTGGAATTCTTTGGAAAGGTTGGGGAGGTAATTGATCATACACTGACAGCTTGGGGCTCTGAGAAAATGGTCAGATGGAGGGCTGGGATGCAGGATAACAAACTTTCCAAGACGGTAACTGTCACTTAGCCAAGCTATACATGTTTTAAGCTTTTTAATCTTTGCTTGAGACCTCAACTTCTTAATCAGTTTTTGCTGCTTCTCTGTGAACTCTTTTCAGATGTTGACATTTTACTGGTACTGATGCATCCACAGTATTCCAGGTGTGATCTTGAGTTATAGTGGTATTTCTTTGCAAAGCCCTTTTAGAAACTCTACTGCTGCCAAGATACGTAGTTTCAGGACTTTGATCATCTCCTTCATTATTCTTTGACCTTTGGATCAAGGACTAGGTTTCTTTCGGGAACCGCTCAAAATATTCTTTGCAGCTAGAAAAATAAGGCTTCGATGTTTATGGGAGTTCAGATTGCCATCTACTTGGATATTGCATATGTTTACAACAAAAATGTTTGAATTTATCTGTGCTGTGATCCTCAGTTTCTGTGTCAGAGTGGATGATGCACTGAAGAGAAACATACAGTTTTGGTGCAAAAAAGGTTGAAAGAATCTACCGCTTGGTTTCTGAGATCTAGTTTTCACTGATCTTGTTTACAGCTATGTTTGTTTGCATATGCAGTCCGATGGCTTAAAATGATGCTAGTTGTCAGTCTCTGCTTTAAGGTAGAGTATTTTGACTGAGTTGCTACAATTATTTTTAGTCAGTCCTGAGGCAATTTATACATTAAGACACTGATAGGAGGAGAGAAGAGACAGGCATAAATGAGTCTTTATTAATTACTTTAAAATATAAAAGAATCTGTCAAAAATGCATGTACTAATTTTACCAATGCTGTTTAACAGAATATGGTCATGGATCGGATTTTCTCTGGTATTCAGCCAACTGGGGTGCCTCATCTGGGTAACTACCTTGGAGCCATTCAGAACTGGGTGAATCTGCAGGAAGAGTGCAGCTCAGTGCTGTATAGCATTATGGACATGCACTCTCTCACCATGCCCAAGGACCCAGCTGTTCTGCGCCAGAACATACTGGACACCACTGCTGCCATCCTTGCCTGTGGTATTGACCCAAAGAAGTGTTTCTTCTTCCGACAGTCACTGGTTAGTGCTCCTATTATGTTAGATTTGCTTCTCATTAAGTGGCTTTCCAGATATGTTAATGGATGAGCATAGCATTACTAAACTCCTTTATCATCTTTGTGTCAACAGTCCTTGAAAATGTTAGCAATGTTGGATTTCAGACTTATCCCTTGCTGCTGTTTTGAAGTGGCTGAAATAATGACTGAGAAGTTCATTTAGGGATAAGTACATTTTAAATTTCCCAAGCAGAGCTAGGAGCTTGTGCGAGTTATGAGTAATATACCAAAAAGAAGTGTTAGGAGATTATTCATTCAGCTCGATAAGTCTCACTGTAGTCACAAATTGTTAGCTCATAAATGTATAAACATAGTCTGTGCAACCATAAAGGCAAATAAAACATGTTTCTGTGGTTTTGTATCAGCACTTACCACTTGATCTGCCAGCTGCACAATATCTCCAACAGGTGATTGACATGGTAAGTTTTGTGTCCATTCCATTGTAATCACCAGGGAGTTCTGTCTTCTCTGAGATTATTTTTCCCCATCTTTTCATATTCACCTTTTTCCACCTGATCTGATAATTCATATGTGAAGTATTTGCTGCTTCTCCTGACTACCCCAAGAGGTACGGGGCTTACTTTCCCACTTGGCATATGTCAGCCTCGTCTATTGCATGCTGCATTTTCCTGGAACACAGCTTAGTTTCTTCCCTGATTAACTTGCTGTAACTGACTCTGAACAGGCAAATTTCTGTAATTTCCCACAGAGGCAGATGTGTCATAGCTTCTGCTTTCGTGAAGACATCTTTAAATGGATGTGCGACTTGCAACAGAACTGTGAAGGTGATGTGCACAGGGTCTGACTTTTATCAGTGAGAGATGAAATCATGCTATTATAGTCCTCCTTTGAACGTGGTTCTGTACAGGCAGAGTTTCCTGTGGTTGTCAAACTGCAAAGGACAATCATAGCTCCATATTCCTGGTGGATATTGAAATGATGAAGACAGATACACCTCCTGCTTCACTTTTCCTCTGTACTAAAAAACCAGTCCAAATAGATTAGCTCAGAATTCTAGTGGAGTTATGTTTAAATTAATTTATCCTTTGTTCAAATCTGCTTATCATTTTAAATAAGTTATCAGCTTGGGTTTTAATTTGGCTCTACTCTGACTTAATTCACATTGAGGCTGACATTAACGAATAATCTCAAGGTGAGTTACAAGCCAGTGATGCAGTAAAACCCAGTCTGGAGTTTTGGGGTTTTTTGTTTTCAAGCAACTGAACAATTCACTTAGTTACAACACAGGATCAGTGACTAGATACTATGAGAGGACTCTTCAGCCCAAAACAGAGATAATTTGGAGGTTATGGTTAGAGAGCAATAAAGTAAAGGTTTATAAAACTGCAAGTGAAATAGAGAAAATAAATAGAGAACAACTGTTTTATCCACTAAAGAACATGAACTAACAGGTATTGAAATAAGTTAACACCTGGTAGATTCAGCACAAGCAAAACAGTGCTGCATTTCATGAAGTCCACAATTAGGCTACAGGACTCCTTGGCACAGGATACAGCGCATGCTGAAATGTGTATGAATTCAGAAAAGGACTCAACAAATTAATCTGAAAAAATCTGTTGAGGACTGTTATATACCTGAGGTGTCACCTCTGCAGGAAGTGCTGCAGCCATGGTTGGAAGGGTATCTATGCTTTTCTGTACTTAGGCTCTTCTCTGTTGGTTGCTGTCAGAGGTGGATGTTTGATCTGTTTCAGTGTTGCAAATCTGATGTTCTTACGGGTCTAAAAGCTAAACTACTGCTGTTCCACGTCTTGCTAAAGCCAACACGCAGACTTCCCTTGAAGCCAGCAGATTATCAGTGAGAATCTTACATTGCAGTCAGCCACAGAAAGCATGTTGTATCTTTCAGAATATAATAATGCAGAGATTGAGTCTTTGAGTCCCCAGAGAGAAAGTATCAGACTCAAGAAATGAAGAACTGTAAGTGATTCTTACAGTGATGTTATGGTGTTTAGGCTGGCCTCTGTTAAACAGACTACCTTTTAGCTTAATTTTTCTGCATGTCCTTATCTGTCCAGGTCTAGTGGTTTTTCTTCTTATTCAATCTAAACCATTAAGTATTTGCTTTCTGTGGGCATTGTCCAATGTCTAGAACCATATTCTTACTAGTACTTATCACACGTGTACGAATACCATTTTCAGTAAGTGGCTGATTCCAGTGGGCTTTTGTAAGCTCACTGCAAGCAGAAGGAGGACTATTACAGTTTGTGAATCTAGACTGGTTCAGTAACTATTCAGGCTGAAGTGGTTTGTTGACTTCCCCAAAATAAGTCTATTCAAGCTGTATGTAGTGGTCAGATATACCCAGAAATGCACTATGGTCTATTACAATTGCATTGGCAGGACCAGATTTTCTCTGGAAGCAATTAAAAGGAGTATCTGCAAGTAGCTCTTGATGTGAGGAAAGGAGACAGGAACCTTGCTAATGTGGTTATTGTTTTAGTATGATAATGAAATAGTACGATACGGAATGTCATAATATCGAGATGATTATTCCTAAAAACAAAGGTGTAGGAAGGATTGCAGCTATTGCTAGTCAAGGAATTTTGTTGCTTGATTTTGGATTGCTAATTGCTCAGTTTTCAAAAAAGGAGCTGGCCTCTCCTTTTTAGCCACTGTAGCAGTCTCCAAGGGAGGTCTAAAAAGTCACAATTTTGTTTACAAACATTTGGCTGAGGTGTAAAGCAAAGTGACCAGAACTGATTGTATACTTAAATACGTTGTTACTTCCAAAGGTCATCAGGAAAGCAATGAAAATCCAGCTGCAAGTAGAGAACTGGTTGAGGTATTTGGTTATGGGCAAAGTAGCTTTCTCTTTTCAATACCAGATCAAACTGATAAATGAGAGAGTTCTCAGTAGATTAACATGCTACAATTATTGCTGTTTCAGTGCTATCTTGAAAATTACTAGATCTATAGATCACAGAAGTGCTACTGCAGTGACTTCTGATTAACACGTCTGTTCATTTTTTTTTAAACAAGCATTGTGCAATGAAATTATTATGAAATAAGAGCTTTTGGTTTTAATCACCAAAACCAGCTACAACTAATGACTGGTAGCACCCTGATTCTGTAGCAGCATATAGCAGAATGAAATTCTTGCACTGCAAAAGTTTGCTAGTAATAGTAATTTCCCATTAAGGGAATTGCTCATGCAGTCAGTACTGTATATGCTCCTGTGGTCCTCTTATTTCCGCTGGGTTTACTTGAGCAAGAATGGTCTAGAATTGCTGGAGGTAGTGGGGGATGTGGTTGGTTGTTTATTTGTTTGGCATACTCCTTCTGTTCTTTCTTTCTGCTGCTGCTTGTATTGCTTCTCTGCAATATGTTTGTCATGTGAAAAAAAAATATTGATTACTTTGTTTCTTGAAAGGCATGTGTATTTGGTAAGGGTTTCACTGTCAGTAGGCTTTTATTTACAGCAGGGTTTATGCAGATCATCTCTCTAATCCAGAACTATCTGAAATATCTGCCTCCAGAGTTTTCCCATGTTTTATCATTCTTTCCAATGCAAGCAAGAGACAAAAGGCTGAACAATATTAATCACAGATTGACTGCTGGGAAAAAGTGTGGTAAGAACAGCTACTTCTCATATTTACACTAGATTTACACATGTTTGTACTAGTCCCAGAACTGATTTCAGTGATGTCCTTGCCTTGCAAGTAAAATGAAATGAAAGCGAGATTAATTTTGCATAGACTGATTTTTGTTGTATTGCTCAGAGAGTATATGGCCTCTGTTCTTATGTATCAGGTATAAAGCTAAGTTACCTATAAAAGGAAGGTGCTAGTTTGATGAAAATTAGGTTTGTATGCTTCAGAATCTACTATTTGTAAATTATAGCATTTTTTATATGTATAAACAGAAAGTTAATGGCTGGCTGTATATTTGGTCTCCGTACACCAAATATCTCCCACACTTATATTACCATATACAAACTTGAACTCCAGCTTAGGGAAGTAGTGGCTACAAAGAGCACGTGATGATAACTTGAAAATACGTAGAAGCAAGGATGATGATGAATATTTAGGGTAGTGTTTGGAACTGCATTGTCTGTGAAGGATTATAAACAAGGACATTTAATTAGAGTATCTAGGCAAACACAGTTGTGGAATATGTTGGACACCAGAATGGCCTCCCAGTGAGAGAAGCTCTTTCATTACAGCTTGATTAATTACATTTTCTTAAGTAGGACAAGTCATAGAAGAGTGACAATTTCTGTACGAATAAAAATTAAAATAAATGCGTATTTCAAAAATATGCATTTTTATTTGGAGCACAGCTGCAAGATATATGAAACGGTCTTTGCTCTTAGAGAAAATAATGTCAAGATACGCTTTGAGTGGCTTCCTATGCCTATCAAGCATAAAAAAGAAGTAACAGAATAATGACTTATACAGCGTATCCTGAGAATACTAGAAGAAAGAGCAGATATATTCCTTAAATTGTACCGTAACTGATATAAGCTGTAACAGTCATCTTTTATAAAACTTAAAATGTTTTAGTGAAAACAAAAAAGACTCCAAGTTGGGGGAGCAGGGGGGTGGGGAATAAGGAAGACAGTAAGCAGTCTGCACACATGGTAAGCTTATATGGTATAAACCATTTTCTCTGATTCCTGGTGGGTACAATACACGTTTCAGTTCTTACCCATAACCATCTTGTATCTTATCTGCTTCACAGTCAAAACAATTTTAGAAACTGCTGTTGCTTGTATGTGGTCTCAGGCTATTCTTCCTGTCCACCTACCTATTGGAGTAGACACATGCTCAATGTCCCAAGCGAAACTAAAATTACATCAGAGATGATTCAGCAGGCAGTGGTTGATATGCTGCACTAACACTTCTCTGAGGAGTCCTGTGAGTTTCTGGACAGCGTAACATTCAGTTTCTGGGCAGAAAATTGCAGTTTTCAGCCTTCTGGATGGGGGTGATTTATTTTTTTAGCATAATCAGCTGCAGTATTCTTGCAGTGTGCAAGCAAATTGAAGCAGTAACTCTGGGAGGTGGGAATTTGCCAATTTGTCTTAGCCTTAACTCCAAAAGCCAAAACACAACAATTTAAATGGGCACACTAACTGTTTCACTGCTATTATTTTCCAGAAATATCCAGCTGCTTTGTTTTGTGGGCAGAGTTTGAATAGATTCATGCTATTTCTTGTCCAGTTTTCAGAGGGGCTTAAAAGCTTCCATTGCATCATAGCTTATAAATTCATTTAAGTACATTAATTTAGCGTGGTCCATTGAAAACTTCCTGTCATAAGAGAGGAAGTATGTGACTATTAAATTTAGAAAATTATTCTGCTTCTCTCATCCCTGTTTTCTCACCCATAGGACTGGGCTAGACATAACTAGAGCTCAATGGGAAGAAAAGTCATGGTTCAGTAGGATTTAGTTTTCTTCCTTTCTTTCTTCCTTAATTTACCTGGTTTATTTCATACTATTATTTAGCTGTTACGTGTTCCTCTCTCCACCAGTCTTCTGGATACACCAAGCTAATTAATCAAACAGTGTTGTGGGTTAAACTAGGAGAATGTTTCTGAAAATAAGTTCATTCCATAATGAACAAAGGGAGCGAAAATGGTGCCTGGGCCAAATTACTGTGCTCTGTCTGGGATTATAACCAGTATAATCTGATTCCAGTAGGGGTATTCTTGGTCAAGCTCTTTGGAGAGGAGAGGCAGATCTTAGTTCTGTAAGTTTTAGCCAAATAGAAACAAGAATAAGTTATTAAATAGTTCAAATGTAATAGTGAAAGCTGTAAATAATGATAGATTTACCAATGATAGCTAGATAACCACCCCCCAATTCAATATATTGCTTAACATGTTCTTTAAATCAGATATTGCTTTTGTAACCGTGAACATATTCCACCTACACTTGAATTATTTCTTTGAACAGGAACTTGAGATTCCATGTCAAATTTTCTGTCATAAAAGTATCTCACTGGGTGTTCAGTTGCTGTGTGCACTTGATTCAAGAGCAGTCCAATCTGTCTTGTTTATGGCTCCATTATTCTCTCTAACTGTATAATACAGAGATGCGTTACCAAGTATCTTGAACATACTGTTTGCAACCTTAGGCATAAAATCTTACCTCTTATTCAAGAAAAATAAATGTGATCAGCACTTTCTTCCAAAAGGCCACTTAAGTTTTTTTGAAAGCACTAACTGGTACTTCTAGGAGAGACAAAAATCCTAAACAAAATGTTTCATTTCTTTTGAAATGTAGTACACTTCCCCCTCTCTGTTCAGATTTCTTTTAGTACACAGCTATCCAAATTACCTCCCCAGACCTCTTTGTTTGCCCTTTACACTGTCAAAATAAAATCTTTGAAACTTATTGCCCATTTGAAATGTAGCCCTTAAGGAGGTTACACTGCTGAGGGGAAGCTGTTTCCAGCTAACAGATATGCAGCAAACTTGCAGTCCTTTACAGGGAAGGACTGTAGGGTGCAACTTGAGGAAATCCATCTTGAAAATTAAACACTGCATCTCTTTTTGCAGGACACCACTTAAGCTGCTGACACACAACTTTGTATAATAAAGCTCAGAAAGCTGAATTCCGGCATTGCTGATTTGCCTGCTTTCAGATCTGCTCACAGTATCCATGCTTTTCCCTCTGTTATTGTTCCTGAATCTTGTTGCTTGCTGTCCTCCCCAGCTGTATGTCTCAGCATGAGAAGTCATCTAGAATTACTTGGACTAAAAGTAGCTATTGGTTTTCCATGTATATATCATCAACTGTGGCTGTGGCCAGGGAATAGCAGCAATAACATGGTAGGGAATAGCTAGGATCAAGGACAAAGTAATAGATCTGCAGGGAGAAGCCCTGAGGTTGTACTTCAGCATAGAAAGCCCCAGAGATGATCCAAGTGTACAGTGTGATCTGAGTTTAATAATGTCAAATGGTCGCACAAGTGAACAATTAAGAAGGTATTTGTCTGTAAAGAGGGAGGAGCAGGGTGAAGGAACAGATGTTTGTGCCTTCTAGATAACTGCTCGTTACCATTTGGAAGTGGTCACCTGTTAAGTAAGTGTGCTTAAAATAAAGTAAAAGGAATCTGACTATGCAGACTCAGGCTTGTCGGGCCACAAGGAAGGAACGTAAGTAGTTTGTTCTGGAAATAACTCTTTGATTAGTGATTAGTAAGCCAGGTTGTGGGGGATGCTTAATGCAATGGAAACTGAAGGAGGAAATGTGTCAGTGGTAATAGCAGAGAGATGACCATCTTGACCCTTTGAGAAATGTTGATGGTTTTTACAGACTTTTAACAGATTAGGAAAAAAAACTGTGTTAAAGTGGGAGAGAGCACAGAGCAGGGAAAAAGAGAGAAACTTGATGTATATACTGAGGAAAGCAAAGGGTATGATTTGGGCTGTCTAAAAAGAGGTGTTCGCTATATGGATCTGGTTAAGCTTTTTTCGTGAAAACTGCTAAGTGGGAAATAGTTGGCTTTGTAATGAAAACAATAAATAGAGGACTTAGAAGACTGTTAGTCCTCCAAATATTTTCAGCCAAGCTGCAAGAAATGTTTCCTGAGAAAATACTGTTTATATTGAAAACAGGCTATTATATTCTTTCAGGACACAAAAGTAGCTGGAGTTGACATGAAGGATTTAATGGATTAGATAGCTGTTTTTCACAGTTACCAATGATTGTGACATCCTTGGAAGTTGGTTTGACAACAGTTCAGGAGCTGTCACTGGTTGTGAGTTTTGTTTGTTGGAGATGTAATTTTGTTTTTCTGCATTTTGTAGTATTTTTATACTGGAGTATATGGGGAGAGAGCGCTGCTGAGAAACTGGTGTCTTCACTGGAGAAGAGCTAAGCTTATTATCTATTCTCTTTCGGGAGGGTAGGGCGTTTGTGAAGTACATTATAGCTCCAGAGAGTACTTGAGTTGACAGATTTTAAAATACAAACCAAATTAAGTTCTTTTCTCATTCCAGTATACACAGAATAGCCTTAGCTGATTGGAACTCTATATACTTTTATTTCCTAAAGTCGTAATTAGATTTTGCGTGAACTCCTTTAAAAAAAAATAATAAAACAAGAAAAGAGCAAGCAGAAGACCTCTCTGACAGTCGTACTCTTTTTAATGAAAATTTTGTGAAAGTGATACATCTTTGAGAAAAGTCTTCCTTGTGATGGTGTGATAAATACTACCTAACAGAATAGGAAGCAACTGAAAATCATTCAACAGGCTGATAGAAAGATGAGATGTCTTTTTTCTGTTTCATTTCATTTTTTGAATTTACTGGAGGGATTGCCTCTCTTCATAATACTATGGGGAGAAAATGTGTTACTGGGATTGTCCTACTGACCCACTGATCAAGATGATGATAGTGATCAGGAGATGTTAAGTGAGATGAGATAAACTGCAAGTTTAGTACAGGGAGCAATGGTATTACACTTCAATCCACATATAGCCTTTATCAGGATAAGATATACAGATAAAATTTTTGGATGCAATAAATTACACTTCCTAGTTTTACAATCTGTTAGACATTATGCCATTCTACATTTGCTTTTGGGTGGTGCACAGGACCTAGTCCAGGATGTTTTAGCGGAGGGCTCTCAGTAGTAACAGCCTCATTGTAGCAGTGTTTAGCATTGTAGCTGGAGGAGCAGATCAAATAAAGTGTGTGAATGTTGCATTTCAAGAAAGGGAGCTAGGGGAAAATTAAGACCAATTGTCAGAAATGAATAAACAAAAAATAAGAAAGCTACAACTGTTCTGGAGGTGATGTTTTAAAAAAAACCCAAATGTATTTAAAAGAAAAAAGACAGAAAAAAAACAAACAAAACCACAACAGTTAAATGTGTGGTGCCACTTATGAAAAAAACAGTGGTCCAGCAAATCCCTTCCCATGGTTCCGTAAGCTAGGTTGCAATCGCAGGAAAAGATTAGATTTTCAGAAGGGAAAACTTGCCCAAATTAGGAAAACAAGAAAGCAGACAAAATTGACAAGCCACCTTTTTTTAAACAAAAAAATTATGGGGGCTAAAAAAGAATTTGAGGAGCACCCTGCAGAGGATTCTTAAGCTGATAGCTACGTAGTCTTGCATCAAAAACAGGAGATCATTTAGGGGATCAGTGGGCACAAAGTATAGGAGACACTAGGCATTGATAAGGCCCCAAGAGCAAGGCTCAGTTCTTTGTAGTAGACTTTGCTGCTGAAGGTACTGGGGAGGTTGCCACTATATGCATTTTGTAGCAGCAGATCAGAAGAGCTAAGTCAGTCTATTGTAAATTTACAGAAACTGTTAGTTAAAGATAGGCAGTTTAGACACCAGATGGCATTCAGCTGGGAGTCTGAAAAAAAACTCAGATGTGAAATGGCAGAACTGGTGGCCAGGGTGTGCAGTCTGCCACCATAAATGGTCACCGTGCCAGAGGAATATTAGATTGTTGTCATGTTGGCAGTACACAAGCAGAGCTCTAAATGGGACCCCAGAAACTACAAACTAACAGCTTTGACTTTCGTCTTACCGGGGATGGTAGAGTCTTCAACAAAGAATAGGATGTTGAGTGCATGAGTAAGCAGTCGCTATGGTTCCTCTAAAGGGAAATCCTGTTTCACTAAACTGCTGCACTCTTTGAGGGTGTTAGTAATCATGTGGATAAACAGCATCCCAGGAACTTAATGGATTTGAATTTTTTTAAAAGCCATTGGCAAGGTTCTATATCAATTCTTATTTTAAAAAAATAAATGTATTGGAGGAAATGTTCATATAAGTCTTGCAGCTGGCTAGAGTTGAAAGCAAAATAGGGTATACTGATCACTTTTTTGTTGTTGTTTTTTGAATGGCACAGTCAGTAGTCATGTCCCTCAGGGATTCATGCTGGGAGCAATTTGGTCAACATCATCATTCATGATGTGAAGAAGGTCATGAACAGAAGTTTGTGGGCAATGTTAAGTAGTTCTGGATAATCAAATGCTATGCCAAGGAAAGGAACTCCAAAAGGACTTGTAGAACAGCATGGGTAGGCAAATTAGTGGTAGAAGAGCTTTAAATGTAAAGCAAAGCATCTAGGTAAAAGTAATCTAAACCTTCTTTACATAGTATTGAGCTGAGTCACAATGCAGGGAAAAAGGTCTTGGAGTCATCATTGGCAGTTGTCTAAAATTGTTGGCTCGGCAATGAGTTGGTCACGAGCGGTGTTGGTCACGAGTGGTGTTCCCCAGGGCTCAGTGTTGGGGCTGGTCCTGTTCGATATCTTCATTGATGATCTGGATGAGGGGATTGAGTGCACCCTCAGTAAGTTTGCAGATGACACCAAGCTGGGTGGAAGTGTTGATCTGCTGGAGGGCAGGAAGGCCCTACAGAGGGACCTGGATAGGCTGGATCATTAGGCCAGAGCCAATGGTATGAGATTCAACAAGACTAAGTGCCAGGTCCTGCACTTGGGTCACAACAACCCCATGCAACGCTACAGGCTTGGGCAGGAGTGGCAGGAGAGCTGCCTGGAGGAAAAGGACCTTGGGGTGTTGGTTGACAGCTGCCTGAGCATGAGCTGGCAGTGTGCCCAGGTGGCCAAGAAGGCCAACAGCATCCTGGCTTGTATCAGGAATAGTGTGGCCGTGTCGTGGTTTAGCGGCAGCTCAGCCCCACACAGTCGCTCACTCACTCCTCCACCAGTAGATGGGGGAGAGAATCAGAAGGGTAACGCTCGTGGGTTGGGATAAGAACAGTTTAATAATTAAAATTAAAAGAAACAACAGTAGAAATGCAATGTAAAGGAGAACAACGAGAGGCGCAAAGCCCCGGGGGAAGGGGGAAGGGAGGGGAGAGGGGGAACGAACCACCGAAACAAACCGCACGCGCCGCAGCTGCTCACCACCCGCTGACCCGACGCCGCGCCGCCTCCGCACTGCCCTGCCCCCCCCTCAATATATTGGTCATGGTGTCACATGGTATGGAATGAACCTGCCATTGGCCAGTCGGGGTCAGCCGCCCCCACCATGGCCCTGCCCCTCCCAGCCCCCCCTGCCACGTGGCAGAGCCGGGAAGCTGGAAAGATAGCCAACCCCCACAGTGAGGAGAATTAACCCCTTCTCAGCCAAAACCAGCACATTCTCCACCCCTTATTGCATACCGTTTACACCATGCCCAGGTCCCATATGATGCAATACAACCGTACCAACCACCACCCCTCCCCTTCCCATCCTTTAACATAATACACAGGCATCATTCCCTTAGTTCATGGACCTTCCCTGTAAAATGTCCATTAAAATGTCCATTGAGTTCACCCAGTCCATGACTCTGGGCTCCATCTGTTGTATCAGTCTTTCCGGGTGGGAGAGATGGTGTGTGGCGTTGGGTTGCTGCATACCGAGTCAGTCATCGTTCCATCACTGCTGCACGGCTTGTTTCATAGTTGATCTTCCATGGGTTGGGAGGCTCGTACTCTGATATCATTGATACAACACAGAGGTGACACACAGTATTATATAGCAGTTCACATTGTGCCATTCAGTTCATTGACTGTTTTCGCCCAAAATCAAATCCCCCTGAGGCACACATCGGATTTCTCCATCCTCCCGCATCACCCACCAAGTGCACCCAGGTCCTCGAGCAAAAGCAATCCCACAAATGGGTTTGCCTTTGCCGGAGGCAGGAAGAACCCAGACTGTTTTGCCCAGCATACTTTTTGTGTGCACTACAGGGACTCTATCCCCTTCCACAGTATGTAGGATTTCTGACTGGGCAGGGCCAGCTCGGTTGGCAGATCCCCTCGTGTTGACGAACCATGTGGCTTTTGCTAAATGTGTATCCCAGTGCTTGAATGTTCCACCCCCCATTGCTCTCAGTGTAGTTTTTAACAGTCCATTGTACCGTTCAATTTTCCCAGAGGCTGCTGCGTGATAGGGGATGTGATACACCCACTCAATGCCATGCTCTTTGGCCCAGGTGTCTATGAGGCTATTTCGGAAATGAGTCCCATTGTCTGACTCAATCCTCTCTGGGGTGCCATGTCGCCACAGGGCTTGTTTCTCAAGACCCAGGATAGTGTTCCGGGCAGTGGCGTGGGGGACAGGATGTGTTTCCAGCCAGCCAGTCGTTGTTTCTACCATTGTAAGCACATGGTGCTTCCCTTGGTGGGTCTGTGGGAGTGTGATATAGTCAATTTGCCAGGCCTCCCCATATTTATATTTCAGCCATTGTCCCCCATACCACAGAGGCTTTACCCGCTTTGCTTGCTTGATTGCAGCGCATGTGTCACATTCGTGGATAACCTGTGCAATAATATCCATGGTCAAGTCCACCCCTCGATCACAAGCCCACCTGTATGTTGCATCTCTCCCTTGATGGCCTGAGGTGTCATGGGCCCACCGAGCTAGAAATAGTTCACCCTTATGCTGCCAGTCCAGATCCACCTCAGCCACTTCAATCTTGGCAGCCTGATCTACCTGCTGGTTGTTTCGATGTTCTTCAGTGGCCCGACTCTTGGGGACGTGAGCATCCACATGCCGTACCTTTACAACCAGTTTCTCTAACCGGGCAGCAATATCTTGCCACAACGTGGCAGCTCAGATGGGTTTGCCTCTGCGCTTGGCTTCCATTTTTGGAAGCAAATTTTGCATTTTGCAGCAATTTGCTTCCATTGCTGCAGCCAGCCCCACAAGGCATTTGCCACCATCCAGGAGTCAGTATAGAGACAGAGCACTGGCCACTTTTCCCGTTCAGCGATGTCTAAGGCCAGCTGGATGGCCTTTACCTCTGCAAACTGGCTCGATTCACCTTCTCCTTCAGCAGTTTCTGCTACTTGTCGTGTAGGACTCCATACAGCAGCCTTCCATCTCCGGTGCTTTCCCACAAGGTGACAGGACCCATCAGTGAACAGGGCATATTGCTTCTCATCTTCTGGCAGTTCGTTATACAGTGGGGCTTCTTCAGCACGTGTCACCTCCTCCTCTGGTGATAATCCAAAATCTTTGCCTTCTGGCCAGTCCATAATCACTTCCAAGATTCCTGGGCGACTGGGGTTTCCTACTCGAGCCCGCTGGGTGATCAGTGCAACCCATTTACTCCACGTAGCATCAGTTGC
The DNA here is from genome assembly GCF_949628215.1 of Phalacrocorax aristotelis. NCBI lineage: Eukaryota > Metazoa > Chordata > Aves > Suliformes > Phalacrocoracidae > Phalacrocorax > Phalacrocorax aristotelis. Next base: position 131,738,563 of record NC_134276.1, on the reverse strand, counting down.
ATGGTGTGTAGCGGGGATGTTTCCTTTGAACATCCAGCCCAGCACTGGCAGTCGGGGTGCCAGAAGCAACTGTGCTTCAGTACCAACCACTTCTGAAGCAGCTCAGACCCCTTCATATGCTGCCAATATCTCTTTTTCAGTTGGAGTATAGCAGGCTTCGGACCCTCTGTATCCCTGACTCCAAAACCCTAGGGGTTGACCCCGGGTCTCCCCATGTGCTTTCTGCCAGAGGCTCCAGGTAGGGCCATTCTCCCTGGCTGCAGTGTAGAGCACATTTTTTACATCTTGTCCTGCCCGGACTGGCCCAAGAGCTACTGCATGAACTATTTCTTGTTTAATCTGTTCAAAGGCTTGTCGTTGCTCAGGGCCCCATTTGAAATCATTCTTTTTCCGGGTCACTTGATAGAGAGGGCTTACGATCAGACTGTAATTTGGAATATGCATTCTCCAAAAACCCACAACGCCCAGGAAAGCTTGTGTTTCCTTTTTGCTAGTTGGTGGAGACATTGCTGCTATTTTGTTCATCACATCCATTGGAATCTGACGACGACCATCTTGCCATTTGATTCCTAAGAACTGGATTTCTCGTGCAGGTCCCTTCACCTTACTTTGTTTTATGGCAAAACCAGCTTTCAGAAGGATTTGGACTATTTTCTCTCCTTTCTCAAAAACTTCTTCCGCTGTGTTGCCCCACACAATGATGTCATCAATGTATTGAAGGTGTTCTGGAGCTTCTCCCTGTTCCAGTACAGTCTGAATCAGTCCATGGCAAATGGTAGGACTGTGTTTCCACCCCAGGGCAGTCGATTCCAGGTGTACTGGACGCCCCTCCATGTGAAAGCAAATTGTGGCCTGCACTCTGCTGCCAGAGGGATTGAGAAGAATGCATTAGCAATATCAATTGTGGCATACCACTTGGCCGCCTTGGACTCCAGTTCGTATTGAAGTTCTAGCATGTCTGGCACAGCAGCACTCAATGGTGGAGTGACTTCATTCAGGCCACGATAGTCTACTGTTAGTCTCCACTCTCCATTAGACTTCCGGACTGGCCATATGGGACTGTTAAAGGGTGAGTGGTTCTTACTGATGACTCCTTGGCTCCTCAGTTGGTGAATGAGTTTATGGATGGGGATCAGAGAGTCTCTGTTGGTGCGATATTGCTGCCGGTGCACTGTTGTGGTGGCGATTGGCACCTGTTGTTCTTCGACCTTCAGCAACCCCACCACAGAAGGGTCCTTTGAGAGACCGAGCAAGGTAGACAGCTGTTCAGTTTCCTCCGTCTCCAAGGCAGCTACACCAAAAGCCCACTTGTAACCTTTTCGGTCCTTGAAATACCCTCTCCTGAGTTAGTCTATGCCAAGGATGCACGGAGCCTCTGGGCCAGTCACAATGGGGTGCTTCTGCCACTCATTGCCAGTTAGGCTCACTTCGGCCTCCAATACAGTTAGCTCTTGGGATCCCCCTGTCACTCCAGCAATGCTGATGGGTTCTGCCCCTATATAGTTTGATGGCATTAAGGTGCACTGTGCGCTGGTGTCCACTAAAGCTTTATACTCCTGTGGGTCGGACGTGCCAGGCCATCGGATCCACACAGTCCAGTAAGCCCGGTTATCCCTTTCCTCCACCCGGCTGGAGGCAGGGCCCCTCTAGTCCTGATCATGGCAGTCACAACTCACTTCCTGTAAATGTGAATCAGGAGTCCCTCTATTACACTTAGAAATAAAATCTGCGCTTCTACTCCTCTGTCTGGGGACTTGCTCGCTGGAAACTGGAGCAGCAGCTTTCCTGGAAGAGCCTCCCTGAGTGACTGTTCTTCCTTGCAGTTCACGTACTCGTGCCTGTAGGGTCGAAGTAGGCTTGCCATCCCACCTCATCATGTCCTCTCCGTGGTCACGCAGGTAGAACCATAGGGTGGCCCGTGGTGTGTATCCCCTTCTTTGAGCCAAAGGACGCTTATTCCTAACAGCTGAGACACTGCTCTGTCGAGGTGGGGAGTAGGACAGATCTTCTTTGAGTTGCTGGACCTTTTGGGATAGTTTCTCCACAGCAGAGACAAGCGAGGAAGAGATATTTGTGTCGTAATCCCGGAGTCTATCTATCACCTCTGCCACCGTTGGTGTCTCATCATCTTTCCAGGACATCACTGCCAATGAGTTTGCATGCGAAGATGGTGCGCTCCGTACAAACTTCCGCCACATGGGTCGTGTGCACTCGGCTTCATCTGGATCTTTGGATGACCGTTGATCGTCCAGGTCACCATAAATCACTCAAACACAGCTAATTCCCTTAGATACTGGATGCCTTTCTCCATAGCTGTCCATTTTCCTGGGCGATATGTAACATCTTCTTTAAAGGGATACCTTTCCTTCACTCCAGACAGGAGTCGCCTCCAGAGGCTGAGGGCTTGTGTTTTTTTTCCAATTTCTTTGTCAACGCCCCCTTCCCCAGAAAGGGATCCCAGTTGTTTGGCTTCTTTTCCCTCTAGTTCCAGGTTACTGGCCCCATTATCCCAGCATCGGAGCAGCCAGGGGGCAATATGCTCACCTGAACGACGGCTATAATCTATTCGCATATCTCGCAACTCGCTTAAGGACAGGGATCGGGTGGTCTCTATTTCATTTATTACTTCTCCCTCCTCTCCCCGCGATGGCCCTGGTTCTTCATCATCCCGTTCTAAACGAGTTGATGTCCGCTTCCAATATTTCGTCTTGTGTATGGGGGCAACTGATACTGGTACGGGTTTATTTTCTGAGCTAGCTCCGGTACTTGTTGTGGGGGTTTGAGTGGCTGCAGCGCCTGTTGTCAGGGCTGGATTGTCTACAGTGCCAGTCACTTTGCATTTCAATCCAGAGACATTCTCTTCCCCCTGGGGGCACTGAATACTGTTGAGCAGGGCTCGGTATGCATGGGCCAGACCCCAGCATGCTGCAGTTATCTGTGTCTCTCTGGAGTTCCCAGCGTAACAACATACTTTCTCCAAATATTCTACTAGTTTTTTAGGATTCTGCACTTGTTCGGGGGTGAAACTCCGAAACACTGGGGGTGCCCACTGCCCAAGGTATTTGCCCATGCTATCCCACATGCCCTGCCACTCGTAACTATCAAGCCTCGGGGCAGATTTCTGGGTGATATTCTTAAGTTGCTTAGTCAAAACCAAAACAACATGCCCAAAAACTTAACAATAAGTGCACCTTAACCACCCAAGGATGTTCAAGATACAAAAACGTTGTTGTAACAAAGGCACAGACATCATAGAACAAAGTTGCAAAGGTACTATTCTGTATTTCCTCCATATAAAATCTCTCAGAGGAGGAGGTATAATTGCTAATTGCCTCAACAAGGTGGTATCCGAAGTACAGTAACGGTTTCAGCAAAAACCCCAAATACCAGATAAAGCTGAAAACGAGTGTTTGTATAACAAATCTTGTAGGCAAAACGTTACTAATCACAGCAGAACACAGCAGACTCAACAAACCAACACCGATTTTTAACACCAACTGCAAAAAGGACAACATGGTGCTGTGACCAGCAGCTGTTGTTATCTCCAACCCTTGAGCCCCATGTTGGGCGCCAAAAAGACTGTCGTGGTTTAGCGGCAGCTCAGCCCCACACAGTCGCTCACTCACTCCCCCACCGGTAGATGGGGGAGAGAATCAGAAGGGTAACGCTCGTGGGTTGGGATAAGAACAGTTTAATAATTAAAATTAAAAGAAACAACAGTAGAAATGCAATGTAAAGGAGAACAACGAGAGGCGCAAAGCCCTGGGGGAGGGGGGAAGGGAGGGGAGAGGGGGAACGAACCACCGAAACAAACTGCATGCGCTGCAGCTGCTCGCCGCCCGCCGACCCGACGCCACACCGCCTCCGCGCTGCCACTGCCCCCCCTCAATATACTGCTCATGGTGTCACATGGTACGGAATGAACCTGCCATTGGCCAGTCGGGGTCAGCCGCCCCCACCATGGCCCTGCCCCTCCCAGCCCCACCCTGCCACGTGGCAGAGCCGGGAAGCTGGAAAGATAGCCAACCCCCACAGTGAGGAGAATTAACCCCTTCTCAGCCAAAACCAGTACAGGCCAGCAGGACCAGGGAGGTGATAGTGCCCCTGTAATTGGCACTGGTGAGGCCGCACCTCGAGTACTGTGTTCAGTTTTGGGCCCCTCACTACAAAAAGGACATCGAGGTGCTGGAGCGTGTCCAGAGAAGGGCAACATAGTTGGTGAAGGGTCTAGAGCACAAGTCTTATGAGGAGCGGCTGAGGGAATTGGGGTTGTTTAGCCTGGAGAAGAGGAGGCTGAGGGGAGACCTTATCGCTCTCTACAACTACCTGAAAGGAGGTTGTAGCGAGGCAGGGGTCAGACTCTTCTCCCTAGTAACAAGTGATAGGACTAGAGGAAATGGCCTCAAGCTGCGCCAGGGGAAGTTTAAGTTGGATATTAGGAAAAACGTCTTTACTGAAAGGGTTGTCAAGCATTGGAACATGCCCAGGGAGGTGGTGGAGTCTCCATCCCTGGAGGTATTTAAAAGAAGGGTAGATGTGGTGCTTGAGGATATGGTTTAGTGGTGGGCTTGGCAGTGATAGGTTAGCGGTTGGACTCGATGATCTTAAGGGTCTTTTCCAACCTTAACGATTCTATGATTCTGTGATTCTATGAATTTTCAAAAAAGCCAGCAATATGTCATCATTTCCATATCACCAAGAAGGGTATGGAGAACAAGGAAGAGGTGGTGTTTTTGTCACAAAACTTTAGTGTGCCCATATTTTGAATGCTGGGTAAAGCTCTAGTGTCTGCATCTCAAGAGGAAGTATTGAATTAAAGATTATACAAAGAAGAGGAATTAATGCTACAGTGGAGAGAGTAGCTACCTTAAAAGGAAAAATTTAGGAGTCTGGGGTGCTTCAGCTCGAAGAGGAGAAGGCTGAGGCGTAGATGAAATCAAAGTTGACAAAACTGAATCTGGAATTGTTCCCCAAATTGCACAATACAAGAAACAGGTAGCATTCAAAACTAGTCAACAAAGAGTTTAGTGCATAAATGAAAGTAATTCTTCACACATCAGGTATGAACCTCTGGAGCTTGTTGCTGCGTGTGGTCATGAAGCGGGCAGTATCAGCAGGTTCAGAAAGGGATTAGACACATTCATGGGGAAGATGGATACTAACAGGACTGGGCCATGGATAATACCTTCTGATATTCCCTATTACAACAATTATGGATGCTGGAGAATTATAAGGGGAAGGTACTGTAGGAAGCAATAGGCTCACGTGCTTGCCCTAAATTCCATTTCTTGTTGCTACTTCTAGAAACAGAGTGCTAGGCTACAGCTACCTCTGTTGTGATCCAGTACAGTATTATTTCTTACATTCTTACATTTTGGTTGTTTAATGAAGATGTTTGCTCAGAATTTTAAATGGACTTGGGGCAAGAGGCTGACTGAGTTTGCCTGAGAGAGTGGCTTCTCCTAATCGTGATTCATTGGTATTGCTCTGTGCCAGAAAGGAAGAGTAGACTGGGCTTTTATTTTACTGGTGTCATATACATCTTCACTTCTTCCAGTTTCTTTGTATCCAAAGTTACCCAATCAAAGTGATGGAGTACTGTAGCTTAATAAGTAACCACATTTGAGCTGATGCACGGTAACAGACCAAATGCATCAATTACCTGCCCCTCTTGCCAAGTAAAACACAGTAGCTTAAACCATGATTTAGTCTGACAAATGATTTGTGGTTTAAGCCTAGTATGTCCTGATTCACAGACAAACATACAGTCAGTTATTACAGTTTGGGTGATGAATGTTAACTCATTAGGCTCCTCTACTGAAATTTTTTCCAACTGAAATCTCTCCCCTTCTGTGAACTTTTTTATATTTTCTCCCCCTTTTATCAGGCTTTTTCTTCACAGTATTCAGCACTCTAGCCTTACTTAGGAAAGGACTGTGTGTGTTTGAGGATTAGAAGTGACTTAAACTTGCTAGGACCCAGAACTGCAGATTCAACTCAACAAATGCTGTTTAGATCACTTTGTGTTTTGGTAACTGATGTAATGTCAAAGCCGCTAATGCAATGAAACACACGTGCAGTCTTGGCTGTGGAAGCAATGTCTGACAGAGCTGGATCAATGACTGCATAGCTTTTAAAGGGAGACCTTGTCAACACAAGTGCAACAGAGCACCATCTCCTCTCTATCCGTGACTAGAAGAAAGGAATGAGAAACCACTTTGAACCAGATGGTGATTCCTTCTAAATGAAGCAGGGATCTTGAGTGTAGTATTTTCTGTAAAGTTCAGTTTACTCTTTGTATCTTGCAGAAGGTGCATTTGGTACATCTTGCTGCGTTTTGTCTTGTGTACAGAAGATTGCAGGTCAAATAAGCATGAGGAAATTAAAAGGAAAAAAAACTGTGGGAAAGGCAGAAAGATGGGAAAGAGAATCAACCTGCAGTATTTCATATCTGTAACTGCTGAGCTGTTGTCCTGAGGTCAGATACCTCTATACAATATTGACAGTCAAAATAGTCTAATGTCTATTAGCTAGGGAATGGCTACATTTAAAATGTGACAACAAAGGAATTGCCATTAACAATGCTAGTAATTCTTACTTGTTAACAAACATTTTTTACTGCCTTACATCTGGGTTGTTGTATCATATTGCAAGCACAAAGCTTTGAACATTTTTGAGATGGTTAGCACACTCTGAAGCTTCCCAACCTGCAAATATTGCAAAGAGTGAATCAAACATGTAAGCAAAGGAGCAGAACATAGATCACCTTTTTCTTTTGATTAGAATTGTATATATAGCTAATTAGCAACAGACAAAATGACAGGAAAGAAATTAAAGAACAGCATATGCATCAGCAATGCTTGCCTCTTCTACTAATCCTAAAATGAATATTTGAAATGCAAAAGCTGAAGAGTGTATATAAAGAAGCTAAACATGGATTCATCCAACAGAGGTTGTTGCACAGCACATTTCATGTCTCTGCCTGTAGAAAGTCTTCCTCTTAGGAGGAGGGGGCCAATCGCTCTGTCTGATGTCTTTCTGAAACTATTAAAATTTCACTATCAACGCACTCTCTCCAGAATGTTAAATGAAGAGTTTGTTTTATGACCTTAAATGGGATCTTCTTTCCTCTCTCATCTTTTTAAACCACCCTTGTAGTGAAGGGCACATGGAGGCCTGATCCTTCTCTTTCACCTGCGGATCACTATTAGTTTTGATAGGATTGCATAACTGAGGGACAAATTAAGTCACAATTCAAGCTGTACTGTAGTTTGACTTCTACTGTTATCCCTGTTTTGCAGACAGGCCAGGGTCATTAAGGCCTGTTGGTGCATCCAAAGCCCTGACAAGCCTCACCTGGACCTTCCACCCATGCACCTTCTGCCCAGTGGCCCAGGAGCTCTACTTAAGCTCAGGCCCAGGCCCCTAGTCTTCACCTGAGCTATGTCACAGTGTACTTGTGCTCAATCCTGTCCTTGCTGCCCTGATTTTCTCACTGGTCTTCCTGGATTGTCTTCAGATGTGACTGATTACCTTGCTATGTCTGGTGATCACCAGACTGTCACTGTCACCACCCCTGCCCTGATGAAATACTGCAGAACATTGTCCTGGTCAGGGAGGTAACTGTTCCTGCCTGGTCTTGCTGTACTTGTTCTGTGGCTATTAGCTCAGACTTCTATGAAGGACCTGCAGTTATTACACTGCTGGATGTGCTACAGTGTGATGTAGCTCAGGCAAGGACTATGAGCAGTCTGGCCTGACCTGAAATGGGCCTCCTGGGGCCATGGGCAGAGAGTAGGGATGGAGGATTCAGGTGAGGCTGGTGAGGACAATTAAGGGAAATTAGTGCATTCAGGGCCCTGATGCAGAAGAAATGAAGCTTGGGAAACTTAGCGGCACTGAAATGGGAAAGGCAAAGAGGTTTTGTAACTATTAATGTATTATGTGGGGAAGCTGTGGCACAATGGACAGCAGTTCGTTAGTTTATGTGTGCATTGAACTCTGTTATTGCTAAAGCATTTTCTTTCTTGTTTATAATATGAGTGGATAGGATCAAGAGCCTTGTTATGCTGCTTGAGTTTAGTGCATTCAATCCACGCAGTGTCCAAAACTTTCCATTAGCTTGTCACTTGACCTTATTGAAAAATTATCAGACAAAAATAAATAGTTTTCTGATCTGCGATACTATTTATCTGAACTGATATTGAGGAAAATATGCTTATAAATGCAGAAGATTAAAATAGATTCTGCCTTTGTACTTCCAGGTTCCTGAGCATGCAGAACTTGCCTGGATTCTTGGGTGCTTGACTAACGTGCCACGTCTGCTACGCTTGCCCCAGTGGAAGGTATAGACATTTTCATAAATCGAAAGGAAATGTATGGGAATTCAGTAGAACTGCTGTGCTTGAAATACTTGTTATCTGTGAACTACCAACTGTACCTTGGCTGTCCTTGCTTTAGGCTTAAGTAATTCGCTAGTCCTATGGTGGAAGGAGGAAAACGTCTCTTTCCAGGTCTGTTGTTTTCAGTGAATGTTTTTCTGCTGGAAGTTACAGGATAGTATTTTTGCCAGAAACTTGTAAAAACCGTACTAAATAGGAGGGCTATTTAGTGTTGTTAAACTGATTTTGCTAGAATGCTTGGAGTTATTTCAATGCTTATTTAATAATGCAAAACAACTACAAGATATTGCAGTGGAAACCTTGAGCCTTGCTGATTAAGGAGCTCCATAAAAAGCTTTTATTTTTCCACTGTGAAGAGTGGCTGTTCTGTAGATTTTATGGAAGAGGAGTGTAGACACTGTAAGTATTAAAAATGTGCTGAGTGATAAAGCTAATGCAGGGTAAATGCCTGCTTTTACAGGTTTCAAGCGTTCATTTTCTTAATCTTGGTACTGCATCAACATTTCTGCATCAGCTGAATTCTTGCATTTAATTTCCTTGTATTGTATTATGGCGTTTAGTAAGCAGAAAAACCAAAAAGCAGGAGAGAGAAGTATCAAAAAAAGGAAAAAAAAATAAATCTTAAGAGCAGTTTGGCTTGTAGAGTTCAGAGCAGTCTTAAATACCTCCAGATGTTTTCTTTTTTCCTGTTTTTCTTCTTAATTAAATAAAAACAGTAAAACTTAAATACAGCAACCAGTGTTAATGCATGGTATAGATTAAAGCCAACCTTTTCAAACCTGAGGTTCTAAAGTTAAGCTCTTAAATCCAACTTTGACTGGATTGACTTTCCAGATCTGCAGATAGGTGTTACAGGTGCTAGGCTTTGCAAATTAGGTCCCCTGAACCCTAGGCACTTAAGAGATGTAGACAGAAGACAGGATTTGTATGAGAGGGTGAGAAAAACTTAGACAACTGAAAAGTCTTAATAATATAATCACGATCGCAAGGATTTTGTTACTTAACTGTTGTTAAAAGCAAAAAATAGATATGCCGTCACTAGAACAGAACAAGTATCTGTAGCCTGACTATCTTGGTTTAAATGATCCTTATCACAGAGCAGTAAAGGACTTTAGGGCAGTGGTTGGATTGTTGGGAGCAGCATGAACTAATAGAGAACCCTGGATTCTGCCTCTGTAGTTCTCAGTTCTCCTCACAGCAGTCACTGACTCTCCAGGTGACTGTGTATGATCACTATGTCTTGACCTCTTTTCTGTGAATTATAAAGTGTTTCCAAAATTTACTGCTGAAAATTCTATTTAAAAAGTAGGGGTTATCAATAATAAGTGTAATAACCCAGCTTGATTGTTTTGTATTTGTAACCATTTTCATTAGTAAGATCACAAACAGAAAGAAAACACAAGCCTGTTTTCTCCTTCCTACAATATCAGAATAATATAGGGAAATTCATAAATATACGACATAAAATGGGATGTGTGAATTCACAAGGAGTGGATTTTACATGGCACACTTTCCTCTAGAGTTACACAATAAGTTACTCAAATTGGTTGGAATTCTAATTAATTACAATCGCAGACTTTGATACTGTTACCCAAAAAGGTGATTTCTCTCTGTTTTTCTTTTGCAAACAGATGAAGCGTGCCTGCCAGAATAATGAAGGAACTGTTGGTTTGTTGACTTATCCTGTGCTTCAGGCAGCAGATATTTTGCTGTACAAGTAAGAGGCAGAATGTGAGCCTATGGGCAATGTCTGTTCAGCTGCATTAGAATGGATGTTCATCAGGTCAACATGCTAACTTATTAAGTGGGGGAGCTGGGTGTGGTTAGATCAGAAGATTGGAAATGGATGACAGCTTTTTTACCTCTCAAGTGGCTGGTTGAAATCTAGCCTCGTTTGAAAGCAACAGGCAGGGCTGTAAATAGAAAAAGCTGATCACTTCAGAACAGTTCTTAGGGAATCTTAACACATATAATGTTTAATTTTATGTATTACATGGTCACACACATAGATATACATATATTTTAAGTAGTTATGCTTTATTTCATGCAGTGTACTGTAGAGATACTTAAGCTGGCTGTATATACTGTACCCATATTAGTGTGGGATTCTGTGTAGGCCTGTTGATACTGATGAAAAAGTGAGTAATTTACTGCACCTTGTGGTACCTGGGCTAGTTCCATTTCCTCTGTGGTCTACGATGTGCTGCAGTGGAAATACACTCTAATGAGGGACTAGAGACTCTGCATGCCAAAGTTAGTAGCCTAGCTGATAGAACTTGTAGTGCATTGCCATGACTGGTTGTATTTCAAAATACGTTTTAAACTGTCTCAATAAGTATCAGAGATAACACACTATGTATTGATTATTTTTATGTTCTGAGAGCATGTGCTTTGTGGAATTGTTCTGAAGTGAAGCTGTGAATGTTTATTGGGACAGAGAAGTAATACAGAACTATGAGGGCAGGGACTTAGGAGGATAGAGTAACCAAGACTGGCAAGTTGTTAACACAGAAAAATCTATCTAGAGAAATTTAATCCTAAGTGATCAGTAGCAAGGGAAAACAGTAATGTTAGAAGATATTAGATGATATTTCTAATTCTCTTGAATTTTAACTAAAAATAATGGGAAGCAAAAGTCAGAATGAATTTGAACATTAAAATAATCTTCTAAGCAGTGAGTCCCGTTTGATTGTCAAGCAGTGTTTAAGGCTGAAAATTAGACAACTTTATCAGAAATCACCTTGGTTTGGTTGAGCTCAACCATGTATGTCTTTTCCATTTATAATAAGATCATGTGATTAATCATTCCTTAGTGAGCCTTGGAAGTGGTTTGTTGTCTACAATGTGTATTAACTGCAGGCTGTCCAGACAGAGCACAAAACAAGGAAGTGAAAGGGAAACAATATCTCTTTGAAGAAATTTGACATTGTATCTTTTAATAAGAAATGTTTTAATGTAAAAACATAATATTGGGAACAAGAAGCAGGGAGAAATGGGATCACAGAAAGGAAACGGCAGTCGTGAAGAAGAATTAAGAGCTGGAGGAGGGAGAGAAACAGTACTAATTCAGATAAACGAAGGATCAAAGAGACAGGAAAATGGACAGAAGGTAAATATATGACAGAAAGGAATAAAAATAGCACCAGGACAGAAATATAAAGAAACCAGCAAGGAAAAAGGCAAAGAATCATGCAGAAGCATTTATAAAGACAATATGTTTTCTGTTTAGTGGCAAGCTTTGTGAATATGGAACCATTTTGGCATATGGAAACATTTCTTTTGACCGGCTTTTAAAGTATATTGATTATGGTAACTGATTTTCTTTCTGTTAGTTCTAGGCCACTGTGGTATCCTATTGGCTACTGTAACTGTTTTTAGGTTGCCTTGCTAACTGGTGGGGAATAAAGGTGGACAGATTGATTCCTGGATGTCAGCCCAGTAATTCAGAATCGGAAGGAAGGAGTACCGTGTTGAACTGAAATTTTCTGGGAACTTAAAAGATGCATAGTGAACTTTCTTATGCTGGAACATATCCAGGATTCAGAGCTGAATACCCCGTAAGCCTTAGAAAAAAAAACTGCTGGTGGAGGGGAGAGTAATCAGAAGCTGGCAAGACTTCAAGTCTGCCTCATCTAAAAGAATCATACATTTTTAGCAAGTATGATTAACTGTGGGAAAGAATCACCAGGGGAAGTAATGGATTCTTTACCTCCTCATGTCCTCTTGTGCAGACTGTGTTTTCCTCCAGAACTGCAGTCAAGCTATTGAGTTCAATACAGAAGATCAAATGATCCTTTGATCCTAACAGTTCTAATCTATGAATGATAACACTTGTGGCAGTAGAGGCACAGGCTCACCCGCATGATATTTATATAATGATGACCTATGAGGAAGAACAAATCTCTTCTTTCCTTCCCTTGATAAATCCACAGTACTAACTTCTCCACAACAGTGATGGTTTCCTGAGACTTGACAAGGCAAGGTGCTTGTGCTTTATGCCTTGCAGATCTTTTCTTACTTTGTTCGTACACTATAACACGTGCTCTTTGATCTCTAAAGAGACAGCAGGAGATTCTACAAACACCTTTCTTAGTGCTGAGTTAAATGATTTGCTTTTATTGGTATCTTCACTGTGTATGTTTTCACAAAGGGCTATTTTTGCCCTTGGAGATGTGCTTCAGTTCAGCACAAAAAGCAGACTCATCCTGGGATACAGTCAGTTTGGGGTCTTGCTCCCACAGCAGCTATATCTAACTGGGACTGAGTGTTTGGCTCAACCTGGCCCTCAATCATGGCAGAAGCTGTGACAGTTTTCAGTAACATTTCAGCAGAACCGGAGAGCTTTGCTGAGTTTCCTGTATCTGTCTTCTATTAAAAGGTCGACACATGTTCCCGTTGGAGAAGATCAAGTCCTGCACCTGGAACTAGCCCAAGATATAGCACAACATTTCAACAAGAAATATGGAGAATTCTTTCCTGTGCCCAAAGCCATTTTAAGTGAGCTGGTCTTGGTTTGGTTGGTTGGTTGTTGTTTTTTTTCTTCCCCCTTAACTGCACTTCAAGGTTGAAGATGGATTTAAATATTGTGGAAATAGTTTCAGGGACCAAGAAAAGGGAACAAACTGATGCTAAGGGAGTGGAAAATTAAAAACTGACAAAAAGAGACTAGAGGCTGTGAAATTGAACTCCCAAGATAGACATAAGGCTTTACAAATCCCCGGTAGAGGAATGTATGCGACGTCTGGTATTCTAGTCCTAGGGGCCAGATGCACTCTGCTACAGCCAGTAAGCCTTCCTCTTCAAGTATTGAACCTTTTAGGAGTAGAGTCTCTGCTCCATGTTGCTAGTTCAGGAGACGTGTAAGGAACAAAAAGAGAGACCTCTAGCAAGCAGAATTCTTCAGTGTCCAAGTGGTAGATATTTACATTAAGCATGCTAAACAGCTTGTAGGTTTATTGCTACAATGCTCAAAAATCTTTTAAATATGTTTAATATATACTTGCATATTTCAGTAAGAGTCTCTTACAGACCTTAGACTTTCTATTTTTGATCTTCAGCTCAGGGAGACTTATAAGGGAAATCTTCTCAGCCATTTTTGAGCTATAAGGTCATAGGCCGGGGGGTGAGGAGGAATCAGATGGCGCAAATGGCATGTTTGTTAAGAAACGTGAAGAATTGGGCAAGGAAGAAGTATTGCATCTTTGTTGTAAGTAATGTAGAGGAATGCACAGCAGAGACCTTCGCCCTAAAAGGGCAAGGAGCTCTCACCTTAGAAAAGACAGGCAGTAATAAACCTTTCTCAGTTTTCAAGCCTCAGTGACAAAACGGTGTTAGATCCAGAGTGGAGCTTAGAGAATACTAGGTATTGCAAGCTCTGCAGTTTCTAATGAACAATTAAATTCTAAGCACTGTTATGAGGAGCTGAGTGTAGCCTATGATGCAGGAAAGACTGTTTCCTAGGAAGTAAAAAGCTCAATTTGAAGAGGAAAGAAAAAAAACCCAACATTTAAACGTTCCTCATGAAAAGCATACCTTCATAAGTGCACAAGTATATACAAACCAGTGAAATTTCCTAGATTCTTGGAGGAGTTAGGGACCTATTCAGACTCACTAGCTGTAAGCAGTTAGATTACCTGGACTCCTTCAAATGTGCAGAAAAGAGATGGACCAAGGTGATTCAGAACAAGCACTTTCTGGGGCAGTCTGAATTTTACCCTGGAAGAACACTTACCCTTTCACTGAGTAAATAGGCCATTTATGACGAGTATGTGGGTAATTTAGTTGGCTGTATTAGGTGCCTAAATACAATTTGGTGTGAGTATTTTTTAGATCAGTGGTACTTTGTACTCCATGAATGATATTTCTTGGTGAAAGACTGAAACTGTTTGGGTTTATGCTGTTAAAGAAGGTACTTTGCAATATTCCCCTAACGCTACTATTCTATTTCATTTGCACGCATATATCTGAGTATTTTGTACGATACCCACACCTCTCTTATCTGAACAGTGCTTTCCCTCTAACGGAGCTGGTTAGTGTTCAGTTAGGGAACTTTTAATAACTGTTTTTATTGATATTTGGGAGAATTACTAAGAGATTTTGGGTGGAAAATTTTCCTAAAGTAAGGAGATTAACTGTTCTGGGATACTTTTTTACCAGTGGATTTAACCTGTTTGTCCACTGTTCTAAAACCTTTCAGTAATGTACAGTCATGCTCTCTAGGTAACTTGTCCCCCAGTGCCAGGAATACAAGGGAGGAGAGAGTTTTTGGGGAAGATCAGCATATAGCTAGAGAAAACATTAGGAAGTCTCCTAGCAGAAGTTTCTGCTTAGTGAGGAGGGGACAAATGGACAAGATTTTAATTTAGTTCATGAGAGGAGAAAAGTGGTTTAGAAAGACAGGGAGGGCATAAGGACTAAATAGGAGCATACGTGATTGTGGTCACAACTCATTTTTAAGCAAGAATAAACAGAACTTTGTCATGCTGCTACAAAGTGTTCTTAGCAATTTTCATAAGCAACTGTTGTCTGTGTGCATTCATAATTATTCCTTTTTTATTTTTTAAGGTACAACAAAGAAAATAAAATCCCTAAGAGATCCAACAGTGAAGATGTCCAAGTCAGACCCACAGAAGTTAGCTACTGTTAACATAGCGGACAGCCCTGACGAAATAGTGCTGAAATTCCGCAAAGCTGTGACTGACTTTACCTCTGAGGTGACCTACGACCCAGCCAGTCGCCCTGGTGTCTCCAATCTGGTGTCTATTCACGCTGCAGTAACAGGGCTTAGCATCAAAGAAGTGCTGCACCAGTCAGCTGGTCTTGACACTGCTCACTACAAAATTGTAGTAGCAGAGTCAGTTATTCAAAAATTTGCACCTATCAGGAATGAAATCAAGAAACTCCAGGAAGACACATCCTATTTGATAAAGGTTTTAGAGGATGGAGCAGAGAAAGCCAAAGAACTGGCTGCCCCCATCTATCAAGAAGTAAGACGACTGGTGGGATTTCAGTAGAAACTGCCAAGTTGCAAGGACTTTTGTTTCCTGGACAGACATGTTGTTATTTGTATCTTCTTAACAATTTTGGTTTAAAACAAACACTTTTTTTCCTTGAAAATCCAAGTAGAACATTGAAGGTGTTTGTAATAAAAAATGTGCATGAAGCCAGGTTTTTCCAGTGGGACCATCATTGAGCTTGTCTGGATAGTCAAAGAGGGTGGGCACGAAGTAATCCCACAAAAGCAGAATATAAGGTTGCCCAGATGGGGTTTGGGGTTTTTCCATTGATTGCTGCAAGAAGCTGAGGTATAGGTGAGGTGATCAGAAAGATTCGTAAATTTCTCAAGACCATCCTTAGCTGTGCATGTGATCTTGTTACAGATGGACAACTCATCCCATTGGAGGTTACTCAGCTTTGAGATGTGCTTGAATGTGTTCCTGGATAACCAGAATAAAAGCACAGACTTACAAATCAAAATGCTCAGGGTGATGAAGAGAGAACTTACTATCTCCCCATTGCGTCTTCAAACTCAGCGTAATGTTGTATCTGCACCTAGTTTGTGTGAAGTGAGTCAGAGAGTCTTATGGATATGGATATCCATACTCTAAAACTCACTGTGACTAATGTGCCTCTATGATAGTCACTCCAAAGAATCCAGAGAGCTGACTTGAATTTCACTTCTGCCACCTGTGCCATCCTGCCAGTCAGGTCTAAGGTACTTCAGTGAGAAATGACATGGCCTTCAGCTACTCCTATTCTATCTGCTGTTTGGCTTAGCAGGGAGGTCCAGGATTTTCAGTTCAGCATCAAGTCTAGGATTCCTTTAGAAAAGGTGCAGAGGAAAAGATGTAATCCTGTGTGAAAGAACTCTTAGATTAAGAAATCAGAGAACTTCAAGTAAAATTTACAGAATTACTTGTTTAGAAATTTGTGCTGATGTCAGAGACAGAATGGGATTAAATAGGTCTTTATGAAATCTCAATACCGAGCCTCAAGAAAACTCAGTGATGGGAAGGATGGTGTCAGCCTCTGATGATCTTAGGCCTCACAAGACCCACAGACTGGGACCCATGGACTACGGTGTTTGTTGGGGAATGTATGGCAAAGGCGCAATGCTAAAAGGAGACCCTCTTCTGAAGCAGGGGTCGTAGAACATGTTAAAAGGGCTTTCAAGCCCTACAGGTCCTGTGCCACCATATTTGGGTGTATCATTGCACTTACTGGTGCTGTCTTTGAAATCGCTATACTGTAATGTAAATTGAGTTTGTCCTGTGCTGTGGCAGCTTGTGACTATTATAGGTCTATGGCATTTGTTATGAAGGACTGCAGTCTTACATGACTGAGTTAGTAAAACTGGGGGGGGTGTCTATCACAGAATCTTAGGCTGGAAGGGACCTCAGGGATCATCTAGTCCAACCTTTCTGGGAAGAGCACAGTCTAAACAAGATGGCCCAGCACCCTGTCAAGACAACTCTTAAAGGTGTCCAACGTGGCCAAGTCAACCGCTTCGCTGGGGAGATTATTCCAATGGTTGACTGTCCTCAATGTGAAAAATTTCCCTCTCATGTCCAATAGGAATCTCCCCAAGAGCAATTTGTGTCGATTCCCCCTTGTTCTCTCCATGTGACTCCATGTAAAAAGGGACTCTCCATCTTCTTTGTAACTACCCCTTAAGTACTGGTACATGGTGATGAGATCCCCTCTAAGCATCCTGTTCTCAAGGCTGAACAAACCCAGCTCTCCCAGACTATCCTCGTATGGCAGGCTTCCCAGTCCTCTGATCATCTTGGTGGCCCTTCTCTGGACCCCTTCCAGCCTGTCCACAGCCTTTTTGTATAGAGGGGACCAGAACTGTACCCAGTACTCCAGGTCTGGCCTGGCAAGCACTGAGTAGAGTGGGATAATGACTTCTTTATCTCTGCTGCTGATGCCCTTTTTGATGCAACCCAGCATCCTGTTGGCCTTCGTGGCCACAGCAGCACACTGTTTGCTCATGTTGAGCTTCCTGTCCACCAGGACCCCCAGGTCCCTTTCCACAGAGCTGCTCTCCAGCCAGGTGCATCCCAGTCTGTGCTGCACTCCCAGATTATGTTTTCCCAGGTGCATGACCTTACACTTGTCCTTGTTGAACTTCATAAGGTTCTTGTTGGCCCACTCTTCCAGCCTATCCAGATCTTCCTGCAGAGTGGCTCTCCCTTCTGGAGTGTCTACTTCCCCACTCAACTTGGTGTCATGAGCAGTGTCTATGTAATGCAGTTGTTTGTTTGTTTAAAAACCAAAAAAGCTATTTAGTTTTAAATTTAGCTAATTGTCATAGTGAGGTGATTCAGACGGAGTTACTTAATTTTGCAAAACAAGAACGGGTGGACTAAGTGTCTGCAGATCTGTACTGAGACCTGTATTCATTTGTTAGGGATCTGAAGAAGAGAACTGCCATGCAAGGACTTGATGATGACAGAGTTTCTAAAGTTAGTCAAGACTAGAGGAGCAGAGTAGATGGAGACAGAATGATGGGAAACCAAACTCAGGGTAGACAAGTCCAAGGTAATGTCCTCCGGAAATAATAAGTGTATTCAAAAATAGTCTTTGGTTTCAAATTAGCTGTAGCGGATTAGGAGAGGGCACAGTTACAACTGCGCATACCTAGGTAGTTTCACAAAACTTCTGTCCATGTTTAATGGCTGCGTTAGTCTGCATGGGAGCTAAGACAGAAAATTAAGGCACACAGTTACCACTGCTTACTGACTTGGCATAAAGTGTTTGCTGTGACACTTTTTAACATGGGTTGATTTCTGCAGGGGTCCCATAATAGGTTCCTTACGAGAAGCTAGCACAGTGCTCATGGAGATACTGAAAATCTTTAACACTAATGTATCTAGTTTCTACCTGTTCCTCCTTTTCACTAGCAAAGATAGGAGCACGTATTCAAAAGATGAATCATAGTTTCAAGGTGTCATTACACTTCTGATACTCATATCACCTAACATGTAGGGCTGGCATTCAACACACCTCATTTGCAGTAAAAAGGAAATAAGTGTATTCATGTCTTCAATACAATTTATTAAAAAAAAAAAAAGGGGGGGGGTGACATCAACAGGCAATTCTGGCTCGTTACCTAAGCTGTCCTGAGCGCTCTTTCCAAAACCGTTAGATTGTTTTTTCAGAAAATCACATAGGTGAAGCAGGAAAAAAAGCTTCAAAGGAGACCTTTCTTTGGGGTGGGGGTTAATACATTACATATTTAGCAGTGTTTCAATCAAATTTAGTATTTTCTCTCTTAATTCAAGAATATGGGCATTTCCCTTCCCTTTCCCCTATTAGTAAACAAATCTTACTTGCCTGACTTATTTCCTTCACATAAGGAAATATGCCTGCTTTTTCTCCTTCAGGAAAGCTAAACTTGTGTAAAATGAATATGTTCACCTACTGATTGTTGACTTAGCCTTTTATTTTAGTAGCTCCTGTGGAGGAATTCTCAAAATAAAAGCTGCATCTGCCCAGTGAAATATTCCCAATTCCACTAACAACCATGATCATTAGGGGCCCCTGAGGGGAGACAACTGTAATGTAGATGTTTGCAGGTACCTGCTGCCTATTTCAGTTTTCTTAGAGTGTGGCTTTTCTGGGAAGTTAACCATCTTGGCATTCAGGTTAAGAATCTAGCTGGACCTAGCCTGTCTGCCTCTTTGCATTCCTTCAGCTGTTTACTTGGCATCTGGGAAGAGTTTGGCAGGAGGAAGCTGAGCTTGAAGCAACATGTGCTCGCTACTATCAGTAAAAGTTGTTTGATACCAAGCTACTCTGATCTCTTTGGTCTTCTTCTGCCTCCCTGTTTCCTCTTTAGAATATTTTTGTAACACCCATGGTGTTCTGTGGCAGTGTTTACTTTAGCAAAATAGTGCAGATGAGTTAGAGCAGCTTTTTAGAGAACACTTGTTGGAGAAGGTTTGATGTTGGAGAAGGTATTTCAGAAAGATTTGTTTCACGCTAACTCTAGTCCAGTGTGCTGGGGATTTATTGTTTGTTTACATCTGGAGTGCAGTAGGTGCACTCCTGAAATGCATTTTCATGTTTGGTTTCATCCAGTTCATGTTCCGTGAGACTTCTCTGTGATGCCTGCTGAAGTGCAGTTAGTGGGGACAGTGGGGAGTTTCTGCAGAAGCGCACTCCTGATCCCAACTGCAATGCTAGCGTAGACATGCCTTGTGGTGCTGTGGAGGTCATTGTAAAGTGTCTTCCAGGACTGGGTGCAAAAGAGATCAAATTGCATCTTTCCCAGTTGAAGAAAGAAGAGTTGAAAAGTACCCCCTGCTGTGTTGCTCTTTGTTTCAGCTTCCTCTTCTTCAGCGAGCCTTCTCCTTGAATATATGCAGTAATTTGTGTCTTAGTCTCGAAATGTTCTCCTTTCCCATTCCTGTATGTTTAGTTGTATGGGAGGTACATATGTAGTGGTTGGGATCTGCAGGTATAGCGTATGTACCTAGCATCTCCAGGTAGCTGAAAAGATTCGCTTACCTTTAGAGATTAACATCAACTCCGCAATTAATAACTTGCTAAGATCTAACTAAAATATTTGTACACTTGAGACATTTGCCTTTGCAGTCAATGCTTCCTAGGGAGTCATCACTTACCAGAAGATGCTGATAGTTGGTTTCAGTTCTGTGCTCCTAATTTAGAGCACAGAATTTACTGGGAATTTTAGATCAGGGACAACGTTTTCTTCCACAGAGACTCCAGGTAATGATTGGCCTCATAAATTAACTCTGGTGCTGCTCCAGCATCTGCATACATCCCTGCCTCAAATAATTGGAGTGTATGTATATTGTACATTATAGTGGCATTTGTTTTTAACTCTTAAAGATGTGGCTGAAGTGTACGTAGTTTTAAGACACGATCTGAGTTGTCAGATTCTCCAGAAGGCATTTTGCTTAGTTATGATTCAGTGTGTGTTTATCTACAAACAATTCAAGGAAAACTCCTTAGCAGGGTTATGGTTGCCTCCACTCAAGGTCAGGGAGTTCATATCAGTGAGCCAAAAGTTTAAGGACAGTGAAATGGGATCCTTGGGGACTGACCTGCATGTAAATGTTCTGGGACTGTAGGTTATCAGAGCAAGTGTTTTCTTATCCTTGGTTAGGGCCATCATGATCTTGACAACAGTACAGCAGTAAATACTCCTGATGAAAGCCTTTAGTAGGCTTATGTAGGAACTCTGTATCTGATTTGTTGAGGACTATACTATAACACAAAACTCTAACTTTTCTGGTCTCTACAGTTTGCCAGATGATTGTGTCAGCAGAAATCTGTTTGGAAACCATTAGCCAAAGCCAAATCTAATCCTCCACTCCAAAGCCTTTGGATGTTTTCCCAAAATGGGGACTTCCCAGAGCAGCTTGGTTTTGCTAAGCTACAATACCAAATTTCGGTAGTTGCTATAGGATCAGGAAGAGCCAGAGGTCCATTCTGAATGATTTGTTCATATTTGTCATTACTGCTCTTACGCATGTTCTACTTATATGGCTCAAGGATCGTGACAAAACTCAGAGGGGGTCTGTGTGTGGTTCTGGCAATGGCAACAATATGGACCCAGGTGGGTTTGAGTCTTGAATCTAATAAGCATGCTTTTTCAGTGATCCAGCTTGGTTAGATTTATGTTCAGAACAAAAGATGGATCTTTCGCCTGTACTGATACCTCTGCATTTGAGTTCCTCGATGCTGCCTACCTGTTTGTGACTGACTGCTTCACAGAGAGAAATAGTCTAACATGCTAGCATACAGAGTCTAGTGGAAAAGGCTTTCTGTTCAGGAAAGATGTTACTTGTTCTTGCCAGGAAAGCAAAAACCCTCTTCCTGCTATACTGGACTATCCAATTTCCTTTAAATCATTCGATCTGTTCCTTCTTTCTGGGTAAACTTGGCAATAATAGCTGCAAGAAGAATGTCACTTTATTGTGTAGTCAAAAGTCTTGGAAGGACCCAGGTGTCTCCTCTCATCATTTCAGAAGTCCCTTACACCATGGGACTTTACTAGTTGCACAAGCCAGTTTCAGGGAAAATGCTTTAGCAAAACTGATCTTATGTGACATTTGTTGATCTAATCAAAGTTTTGTGGTTTAGTTTGGTCTTTTTAACTCACTAGGTTGTGAGAGAAGACTTTTGTTAAAATCTGAATTTCAAAACAAGCGTAGTCCTTTGGTGATCAGATGACAACTGAAATAATGGAAAATTCTTTTTATCGTCGCAAAAGATTCTGTGCTGATTCCCACTCTTTTCTGTTGGTTTTGTTGGTTGTGCTAATGGTCATATTGTGGAAGGTTTGACAGAAGAGTATTTATTTTGGTTTGTGCCAATGAAAAATCATTCTACCTGCAGCAGTCCCACATTATTGTGCAAGTGACGGATTCATTCATCATTTTGCTTTTAGGCAGCAGCTTTGGTTTCACAGTTATTTTATTTAAAAGCAAATGCCAGCCTCCTGCACTGAGGGATGAGCACGTGTGCCCAGTTACAATAAACAGTTTAACATCTGGGAAGATATTCTGCTACTATGGTAAATTGATGTCACAGAACACCATGACTGAAGATGAGATTATCCACTGCATGAGTGGTCTCATGCTGCCTGTGAACGTGAAACTAAGCACTGAGCTTAATGTCTGTTGTGCTGTCATGTTCGCAGCACTCCAACGTGGCTGTGAGAGAGGAACAGCAAATCTGTGCCACACCAGAAGGCTCAGTCAGTTCCAGATGTGCTATGTTTAGTGTATCTGCAAGGTGAAATGTCAGGACAAGAGTTCCAGCACCAAAATCCTTAAAAGTTACTAAATATTTGATAGTAACAGCATGCTTGTAAAAGCCTGAGTACAATGGCATGGTCATAGCCTCATTCATATGGCTGACATGAGAAGTCACGCAGCTGTATGGGATGGTGCAGTAAAGTTAGCAATCTGCTTCCTCGATACAATCAATGTAAAGACAGTATGAGTCTAATTCGAAAGGTTAATGGATTAACCTTTACAGGTGGGAAGCAACAGCTTATGGCAGAACAAGGTGGTACCAGCTGTCTCTTGCTGCCCTAAACCATTCTGAAACAAGATGCTCACAGTTCAGATGGGGACTTCTAGAAAGCACAGGCAAGATCCTGCATGCACAGTGCCACTTGTCCCGCATGCTGCTGTATCTATGACTCTCCAGTCAATCTCATTTCTGAGGCATGTCTTCATTGTTGGTGTGACTTTATTGTCATTCATCAACGTGAAATGATAGTCATGTGCTGATAAAATTAGTGAAACTTTGGTTAGAAACATGGAATATATGTTCTCTGTTATCTTTGGTGAAAACTTCTTTCCTGAACCCCCAGGATTTACAGAAACATATTGTTAAGCTAAATACAGAATAAACTGCAGCAATCACAATATTGTGGAGTTCGGGATCCTGCTGAGCATGCTGAAGGTCAGTACTAAGACAAGGGTTCTAGATTTTAGAAGAGCAAACTTCAGTTCACTCAGGGGTCAGTTGGGAGGGATTCCATGGGATGTTTCCGTGGAAGATGAAGGAGCTAGTGAGTGCTGGGAGTTCTTCAAGAACTCTCTCTTGGAAGCACAAAACCAGTGTATCCCCTATAAAGGAAAGGGAAGTAAGTGGAGCAAGAAGCCCCCTTAGCTCAACCATGACCTCCTGGTCTACTCAAATCCAAAAGGGAAGCATACCAGAGATGGAGAAGTGGAGGATTATCTGTTGAGAGCTACAAGGACAATGCCAGAGTCTGCAGAGATGCAGTTAGAAAAGCAAAGGCCCAGCTTGAATTGAAACTGGCTGTAGATATCAAAAATCACAAGGAAGTGTTCTTCCGGTATGTCAACCACAAGCAGAAACAGAAGGAAAACATAGGCCCACTGTTAAACAGAATAGGAGAGTCAATCACCAACAATGCTGAAAAGGCAGAGGTCCTGAACACTTTCTTCACCTCTGCCTTTACCAACACTGTTGGGTCCTAGGCTTTAGGAACGAAATTCCCAGTTGATCCAAACATAGACCCACCATCAGTGAAGGAAGAGTTAATACATTAATTATTACAGGAGCATGACCCCTACAAATTGATGGGCCTTGACACCATCCGCCCGAGGGTGTTGAGAGAGCTGGCTGACATCATTGCAAGGCCACTCTCCATAATCTTTAAGAAGTCATGGAGAATGGGGGATGTCCCAGAGGACTGGAGGAAGGCAACTGTTACCCCTATCTACAAGGAAGGGCTTGAGGGAGGATCTGGGTAACTATAGGCCCATCATCCTTACTTCAATCCCTGGGAAAGTTATGGAATGAATCCTCCTGAGGGCCATCACAAGTCAAATGAAGCACATGATTGTGAAGCCAATACGGCTTCACTAAGGGCAGATTGTGCTTGACAAATCTGGTGGCCTCCTGCGACAAAGTAACCTGCTTGGTTGACATGGGGCGGGTGGTGGACATTGTCTACCTGAACTTCTCCAAGGCCTTTGATACAGTTCCCCACAGTCTCCTCCTGGAGAAATTGATGTGTTATGGCCTGGACAAGTGGTCTGTGCAGTGGGTGGGGAACTGGCTGACAGGCCGCACCCAAAGGGTGGTGGTAAATAGCTCCTTTTCCAAGTGGCAACCTGTCACAAGTGGAGTCCCCCCGGGATTGATATTGGGCCCAATATTATTCAACATCTTTAGAAGTGATCTGGATAACAGAATCAAGTGTAGCCTGATGAAGTTTGCGGATGACACCAAATGGAGTGGGGAAGCAGACACTCCAGAAGGGAGAGCCACTCTGCAGGAAGATCTGGCTAGGCTGGAAGAGTGGGCCAACAAGGACCTTATGAAGTTCAACAAGGACAAGTGTAAGGTCATACACCTGGGAAAACATAATCTGGGAGTGCAGCACAGACTGGGATGCACCTGGCTGGAGAGCAGCTCTGTGGAAAGGGACCTGGGGGTCCTGGTGGACAGGAAGCTCAACATGAGCAAACAGAGTGCTGCTGTGGCCAAGAAGGCCAACAGGATGCTGGGTTGCATCAAAAAGGGCATCACAAGCAGTGAGGCATCAAGAAGTGCCTCTTGATTGCTCAACCCAAGAAAGATCTTTCTGAGTGGGTTGGGGCTTTTTCTGCCCACACTTACTCCTTCACAGCCTGTCTGGCAGATGTTCCTACAGCAAGAACAGGAAAAAGAGCCATTTTCTGTTCAGGCTCGTGGGCCAAATGTAACTTGTGAGTGGCACACGTTCTTTTTAGGCAACACTCATCAACTTTCTATTACTGACATAAGTGCTTGCAAACCCCCAAAACTGAAGTTGTGTGGATATTTGGGGGGGGGGGGGGTGTGTGTGTGTATTACAGTAGCTGTGGTTCTTCAAGACTTGTTATCCACATGTGCTCTGTGTCCTGCCTTCCATCTGTTCTGATCAGAAAGTTACTCCTGAGATTCTTGATCTTAAATAGAGGTTACAGTTTTTTCTTGCAACAGGAAGCAAGGTGTGCAGAGTGAATGCTGGGCTTCAATGGCTGTGTCTCTTAAAAGAATCCAGCCATACATTCCTTGGGCATATGTGGAATCCATGTGGACAAGGCATCTCAAAGGACCACGGTTTTACTATAGTTTTGATGCACAGAAAGCTCCTCCCCATTATATCAAGAACACTTCTCAAGAAGCACTGGAGTTACTGTCTAGTCGCAGGCTGAATGTACTGGACATGAATGACTAAAGCCATTTCTGTCTGAGAGCTTATGTGTTCGCTAGGCATGCACATTGGCACATCAGGCAGAAGTGCCTTGATGGACCTTGGAAGAACATTGGCTGGGAGAGGATTACTGCTGCTGTTGAGACAACTGATCCAAGCTGTGACACTCCTGGCTTATGTTCAGCAACATGAACCCCCGTAGAAGGAAGCTGTGAAGTGGGTGAATTCAGTATTTGGCCTGTGCGAAGGCTGCAGGTTGTGTAGCATTGGTGTGACCTGTTGGGAAAGTATCATTTTGGTGTTTAATAACCATTGCAGAAATAGCTCAGGATTTTGCTGGGATTCTGAAGATCCTGGATTCAGGTGTGTTGCTGTCTTCTATGTGGGAGCAGGTTGTTCGGGCTTCACTGAGGATGAAATGTGCTTTTGCTGGGTGAGGGGGAGGTGGAGTGTTTCTAATGGGCTTAATTCCTACAGAGAAACAGTGTTGTTAAAACAGACTTCAGAGTTACAATATTCCTGTATAACATCAAAATTCAGGTGGTTAGCATCACTGCTGTTTTAATCCATTTTGCTTACCAGCATCACATGCTGGCAGGCTGCCTTGGAATAGAAACTCCACTTTTTTCCTTCTTTAAGCTGGCGAAGTCCTGACTCAAAGGGCTTCACTCTATTTTCTGCTTGCCTTTGGGGAGATGGATTAGCTGAAGTGTGAATGTCGTCTTTGTGGTTTATGAGGATGTTTCAGTAGATGATGAGTGGGTTGTCAAGGGAGATCTCTGGGTGGCCTGAGAAGATTTAATGGATGCTGGAAAGTAGAGGGGGCAGGTTAGTTCTCGTTAGTTTAAAAAAAAAAAGTGTGATGTATCTTTAGCTGGGGATCAGCAGCTGAGAAATAAAATAAATGGAGAAGATTTCATATCAACTTCGTAGAAAGTTTTTCTACAGCTTCATAGAAAACAACAAAATGTGCATCAGCAAGGCTATTTTGTTCTGTTGTATTTAATCTGATTTGGGTCTTTGTTGTCTGCCTTGCAGTTTTTTGCTCCTTTAATATTATTTCTGCAGGAAGAGTTTTGCTCTTTGGTTAAGCAAAGAAAATCTAAGACTGTGTTTTACCTTCTGTTTCTTTGATGCCCTTGAGCAAGTTGCTTAACTGAGCTTTGCCTCAGTTTCCTTTGCTACAAAATGAGCTGTGGGAGACTTCATTACACAGGTATTGAGAGGCTAAACTAATATTTGTTAAGCGTTTTGAGCCTTCCAGTTGAAGATGCCCTGACTTGGTGCTGAGTTACAGTATTTCTTCCTGAGATGGTCTATTAGCAGTGCTTGTGGCATGAATAAACATAGTGAAATGTGCTGGAGGGCAGACAGTTCAATCCAGGGTAATAAATAATGGATCCAGTGAAAGTGTCAAAGTTGTCTGCTTTGCAGAAACCTGTAGGCTATTGCTTTCTAACTTGATACTTTTTATTCTGCTGCAAAATGCTTGAAAATGTCCCGAAAGAAACTTATGCTATGGTCTCTACTGCAGCTCCTCAATCTTTGTCTCTTCCTTGCATCCTCGAAGTGAGGGCCTTGGGCAAGGATCTGATACCAGTAAAAGGGTAATGCCACGTGGGAAAAAAATTACAAACTTTCCTGAATAGTAAACAGTTTGGGTTTCGTTTTATTTTTTGTGGGGTTTTTTGTTGTTTTTTTTTAAGGACCTGGTCCCTCTGCTCGTTTGGCACTCACCTGGTAGTGGGTGTCTCTCGGGTGGGATGCCCCTGCCTGCTGTTGTTGCAAGCCTCTCCTCGCTCCCCACCCCGAAAATAGCACCCACCGGAGAAAACAGGTTTGATGGGGAAAGCGCCACAGGAGTTAAACAGCGGTGGGGAGCGTTGCTCCAGCCTCGGTGGGTGGGAAGGAGCTTCCCCTCCGCGGGGGCAGCTGGGACCCGCGGGGTTCCCCCCGCGGCCAGAGGGCAGGCGGGGAAGGCAGTGCGCGGCGGCGGGCGCCAGGGGGCGGTCGGGAGGGCAGAGCGATGTATCCGACCCCCCAAAGGCCCCCCCTCCAAGCTCCCCAGCCCCGGGCCGTGGTTGCTTTAGGATGTGCCCCGCCGGGGCGAGAGGGCGAGCTCCACGAGCACAAGGAGATGCAGCTTAGTCTTCCAAATTGCAACCAGTCCTCACGGGGAGAGAGCCCGGCTCAGCCCCTTGTTGTTTGAGGGGTGATGAGCTCCGTGCCCCGACCCTGCGCGGCTCCGCACACGGGCTGGACTGTGTCCCCCCGGGCTCCCCCGTGGCCCGTGGGCGCCCGCCGAGTCCTCCTAAACATCAAAAACAAACGGGAGGTGTCTTGACGCTCCAGCTGCACATCGCCTTCCCGAGCCCCGTGTCCTCTCCCTCCCACTGGGACGATGCTTGCTTACTGCACGGAGCAGAGCCCCAGCACTGAAGGCCATCCCGAGATCTCGGCATCCCGAAGGGCACCTTCCTCGCCCTCCTGTAGATTTCAGAGCAGAAAACAGAACAGACCCTGCCCCACCTTCGGAGTAGTGAAGCCCCGAAGGGAAAACGAGGGTAACTCCGGACCCCCTCGGTCCATCCCTCTCCCGACGATTATTGCCCAGCACTTTCCCTCAAATGAGCCGGAGGCTGGGGAGGATTTCGGTGGCCGAGCGGTGTAAAAGTATACGGGAGGGGACTGTGCAGGTGCAGTCAGATCTGCTCATCGAGAATTATTTGTTAAGCCCTCCTCGCTTCCCTAAACACAAAAAATATGTGACGAGTCGAAGGTTGGCCTGAGTCGTCACCTCCGTAGCGTGGCGAAAGAGGGAGTAAGCGTCCTACATTGCCCGGGAAACCTTTCCCTACTTTGTTTTCAAGAGAGGGCATTAGGATGGACAGGGCAAGATACACCTGATCCTGCTAATTGCAGCGAGGACAGAATGAATGTATCGGCAGATAAAGCCGCCCGCCGCCTTTTGTTGCAGTATGAGGTCCGATGCACGACCTTTTTTTTCCTCTTGGCTTTATTCGTTCCCCGCTGCCTCTGCCGGGGCTAGCTAAATACGCCTTCGAAACACAAGCAGAGACGTGGGGTTTGGAAGCCGCGGCCGATCCTGGCCCTGTGTCCCAACTGCAGGCTCTTATAGCCTTGCATTGCGATGCTAAACCTCGCGTGGCCCTGCGTCTCCTCGCCTCCGTGGGGTCGGAGCGTTGCGAGTGTCCGAGCCCCGGCGTGGCGGGAGGGGTGATGGAGGAGAGGGGCTGGTCCGGTGCCCTTCGCCTCTGCTGTCCTCCTCAGGCCCCGAACTCGCGGGTGGGCAGAACTGGAGGCATCTGCGTCCCCATCCAGGGGCTCTCGGTGGGGGTTAAAGCAAGGCAATGGTTGCCTTCCTCCTATTTCGGCCAAAGCAAGCGTGTTTTGCTGACGCAGGGAATAAACCTGCGCGTTGTACCCCGTCACCTATCATTCCCCGCAGTCTGAGCTCTTTGGGTTAAGCGAGAGGTTAAACACCAGGTTCACGTGAAAATTGCCCGGAGGGAACGTGCGTGGGGCATGGAAGCGGGCAGGCGGGGGAGGCGGCAGCGGCAGGCTGCAGCGCTCTTGCTTTTCAAGCATCTCAGCGGGGAAAATTGCAGCAACTTCTCGACGACGAAAACCAATTTAGGGGAGCAAAGCAAACAGAAAACAATTAGTGAGTTGATACGTTTCGATAAATGAAGCCTTGAGCGCCTGGCACCGTTCCGGGCAGGGTGCAGCGTTAGTCGCCCGAGATAATGCCCCCGATGGTTTTGTTTTTCCCCTGGGCACAGCCCGGCGAGTCTCGCCGATCTCCCCGCGGTTTCCGCGGAGGCTCCGGGTGCTGGAGCCCGCGGTGCTGCGGTGCCGAGGGCGGGAAGCCCGTCACTCCTGCGGCTCGGAGCAGCCGGTGTGTCTCCCCCGCCCCTCCCGGTGCTCACCCCGGGCGGGAGGTCTCCGCTCCCGGCTGCTCCCAGAGTGCCAGGGGTCAGCCCCGCCGAGTAGCTTTTCTACCTCTTCTATTTCAGGCGGCTACATCAGCGGTTCGCGTTGTGTCTCGCAAACTCTTCCCAAGCGTTGTTGTGTCCGAAATACATTTTCTAGACAGGCATTTGCCTCTCAAATACGGATATAATCTTCCTGGGCTTTCTCGTTAATGACTTCCATTGAATCGATGCTGCAAAGCTCTTTATCTTATAGTGCAATACGGAATGTGGCGTTGTACACATATGGTTTAGCTTTTTTCCCCCTAATTCTTGCGAGCTGGGCAGTTTTGAGCCGGGAAACGCATACTTATACATATTTGACTCCTTCCACATTCTAAGGCGCTGCAGTGCTGTGGGATTGATTCGGAGATCTGTTGGGGCAGAGAGATTAAACTAAGTCTCGGGCAAACGCGCTTTAAAGCAGATTCTGAGGAAGCGAGTCTGTCCTTAAGACAGAGCTAAACATGTCCTGGAAAAACGTTATTGCTGTTGCGGAAAAATCGGCTAAGTGCGGGGAGATCAATTGTAATTGCAAACACATCAAGAGTGAGAGTTCAGACCCCGTGTGAAAAAAAAATATATATGTAAAGAAAAAAAGAGAGAAGGAAGGTAGGTGTAAAGCTGCTTATAACACAGAATGCGTGCAAAGCCGGGAGAGCTGTGGGGCGTGGGTGCAGGCAGGAGTCTGGCGTGCGGTGGGGTGTGCGGTGCGGGCGTACCCCGCAGGGTTGAAGGCGGGGGGCAGGCGTGAGACAGCCCGCCCGCCCCGCAGCCCCGATGGAGCCGAGGGCTCCCCGCCTGGAGAGGCGTTTTGGGAACCCCGCAGCCGGCACAAAATCACGCCGCCGTGTGCCCGCAAATCTCTACAGCCCCCCCTCCCTTCCCGGCTCCGGGCGAGCGGGGGGGCTGCGAGGGCTCCCCGCGCCGCTCCCGAAACTCATCCCAGCTCGGAGCCTGCACCCTGGGGCTGTGTTTGTGTGTGTGTGCGTGTGTGTGGGAGCGTCCTGCGTGTGTGTGGATGCGTTAGGCTGCCGTGGCCGTGCCTGGCTTCTCTTTGAAGGCATCTACAAGTGGTGTCTCTGGTCTCCACACCACCCGCGGGCAAGACAGAGGGGGTGAGTATGAGTGATGTGACCCCTCTTTGTGCTGTGTCTGAGCTGCTGGGCCATCTTGTCTGGAGTGTGATTTTTATCTTCAGCTGCTCAGGAGGAGTTTACTGCGCGTTCTCCTTCCTCTGAACTTGACAGGGAAGTGTCGGTGCGGTTTCACTTCGTGCAAGGCTGTGCCTGCAAAAGCGATATCTGCTTCCATCCAAATAAATAAATCCGAGTAAACTCTGCTTTCTGAATCGTGCCACCTCTTCCCAGGCTAAACTCAAGCTCCTTCCTAACTTGCAAAATCTGTCCGTGTCCCTGCCTGCCGATCTGTCCATCTGTCTGTCGTTCTATCTACCTTTGGGGTTGGGCATTCTGGGAGAGGCAAGCTAAGTCCAATCAGTGAGTATTCAAGTCTATGTCCAGTCCTTTACCAGTTTGTTTTGGGTGGGTTTCACCCCCGCCCCAAGAATTCGTTCTTATTTGGGTAATGAGACAAAGAAAGACCCGTCTCCTTCCTGAAGAGCTGAGGCCCCCAAACCAAAACCCAACCATAGCAGTTAAAATTCAGAGGGCTTCTTTGGAAGAAGTGTATATGTATTTATTTTTCTGTACATGAACATAGACCCGTAAAAAGCTCCCGAGACGTGCCAGCGTGTAAACGACGTGTCAACCCCTGTATCCTGTGGAAGATACAATATTAATCTTCCTTTAGGCGCGTTTGAAATAGGTTACTGGTTTATTGTCGGGCTTTCTTGTTTTTTCTCTCCAGAAGTAACCATGATCTGATTTCCGAACTGGTTACGTCCGTCGTCGTCCCCCCGTCCCCCCCGATATTTCCCCCTTTGCTATGATGTAGCCGCCGGCCGCCGTTGCAAACGGGAGGAGAACAATTTCGAAATGGGGGATCACGTTTAGGGGACGGGAAGAGTTAATGCCGCCAACCCAGCTCTGTTTCTGGACGGACTTTTTTTTTTTTGGGGGGGGTGGGGGGGCGGGAATGGCAATACGCTGAAGAAAAGGTGCTCTCCGAAAGGATGAGCCTCTCGGCGTTTAGCCGTGAAACTGTGGAGGAGGGAAGCTCTGCAGTCGCTGCCGAGATCCCGACCCCGAAACGTTTGCAAGCTCTTTACGATGACAATTTGTACCGAGTGCGGGAGGGTCGAGCTCTTGCCGCAGCTCTGCTCGGGTTTACGGCCGCCAACGGCAGGGGACTGGGCTTGTAAAGCCGAGCTCTTGAGAGCCTCCGCTTTGGCAGGGAAACACCCCGGGAGCTGGTGGGACACAGCGATCCATGTGGTGTCGCCGCCGAGGTGACTCCTCTCCAGCGAGGCTCCGGGGCTTGCGCGCGGTGGCCGTCCCTCGGGGCGAGGGGAGCGTTCGCTAAATTGTTTTCCAAGGCCGAGGTTAAAACGAAAAGGCGGCCTTTGGAGCGTCGCTTCCGAGACGCGCCGCGCAAACCTGGAAAGCAAGTCGCCGGGGATCGGTCTGAAAACCTAAAGAGGGGATGGGGAGCCTGGAAATCTTTGCAAAGAGGATTAATCGAATAAAACCGGCTAGACGGCGTCCGCCCGCGACGTGCGTTTAAAAGTCAAAACGGGGGGGGTGGGGGGGGGAAGCCCAGTGCGAAAACCAGGGAAGATGTAGCTACAGTAAAAGCGGCTCGCGTAAAACCCGCAGCGCACGACCCGCACGGCCTGTGTCGGGGCGGGGGTAGGAAGGTGTGACCCAGCCTCGCCGGAGCTGCCCCGGGCCGGCGGGGGAGGCGACGGGCGAGGCCGCCGCCACGAAGAGGAGCTGAGGGTGGCGCAGCTCCTCCGCCAGTGCAACAGTCGTCGGGAGGGGGAAGGATCGCCTCGGGGGCAGACCTGCCACTAAAGGCCCGCAGCACCGGCCCCGGGGGTGAACTGCTTTTGCGCTCCCGGTGACCCAGCTCGGCCTTTTTCGGTGCTGGAGGAGAGACCCGGAGCTGCTCTTGGTTTCCCGAGCAGAGAGCAAAGCGCTGCGATTTCTCCTCCGCAGCTCTCTGGGTGATTCCTTCTCCCTCTCTGCTTTTATACGCTTGTCCATCAACTTAAAAAACTTTCTTCAGAAAGGTGTCTGTTCCCGGGGCTCCAGATACATCTCGATCTGCTTTTTCCCTTTCGCAGGAAACCGCCCCGCCCAGAAGGGTTTCTTCTGCTCTGCCCCAAGGGGAAAGGCACGGTCCCGAAGCCGTTAAGGGGGCAAAAGGGACAAGGGCAGGGTGGCAGAGGGTCAGGGGTGTGAGGTCGAAGCCGCCGCCGCCGCTGGGGGCCCGCCCTTCTCGGCCTCAGCCTTTCGCTGCGGAGGAGCCGAGGGCTTCGGGGACACGGGGGAAAGGGGAATGTCACGGCCTTTCTACTTGGAGACGGACTAAAGAGGTGGTACTTAAGGGCTACCGAGCTCCCGGAGAAGTTACCCCGGCAGGGAGTGGGGCTCGAGGAGAGCGCGGTTTCCCCACCCGCTCTCTTCTCCCTTCCTGTGATCCATCGTCCCGAGGGTCTCGGGGCAGGCGTAGCCCTCCTGATAAACGGAACAAACATTCCTCCTGCCGCTCCCGGGACCTGCCTCTCTCCGTCTTCTGCATCCCCTGTCAGCCCGAGGGCGTCTGCGGGTGAAATCTGCCCCTCGCCGCCGCCCTCTGCTCCTTCCTTCCAAGTTATTGGGTTACACTCGGTTGCTGTGTTATACGGGGCATGTGCTGGGCTGTTAGAAGCCTCTATAAAAGAATAAAGACTTATTGGCAGCCCGAGCCTGAAACTCGTCTCCCTACACGTTATAACACAGTCCGCAGACGCCGTTTAGTAGCGACTGGACTGGGGCTAGTAGAAAGATGAGTCTCGTATTATTTCTATTTGATCGCATGAAGAAAGCCGTGTAAGGTGTTTCCTGTCTACTCGAGATTTTGTACGGCCCTTTAGGCAGGTTATTTCTTTGGAAAACAGCCACGGAGCTCATTGTCTTTATCTGATGCTTGAAAGATTGGGGAGGAGAGGAAGGAGAAAAATCATTGTTAAAAACCACTTTGAAGTTGTGCAACTGTTGCTGCTCCAATTTTTTTCTCCAGTCTCCAGATGCACCAGAAATCGTTACTTTGATCTCACAAAGCAGCAATTTATATTTTTTAATTTTTTTTTTTTTTTAAAGTTGGGTAACTGGGAGCGTAATGGCAAACATGCCGGGAATGAGGTCATCGGGCAGCGCGGGGAGGGCCCGGGGAGGCGGGGAGCGAACGCCGAGAGCGCGGGAACGAGGCGGCGGGGAGGGAAGGGGCTTTTTTCCAAAAGAGCCTGGCTGCGGGAACATCTGCTCAGGGCTAGTACTACATAGCCGCTGGTTCGCAAGGGAGAAAGCCTCTGCCAGTGCACATGGGGCTGGTGGCAGCGTGCGGGGGACCTTCCCTTCCCTGCGCCTGCCCGGGGCTGGCGGAGCAGCGCGATGCCACGGGGAGAGGCGCGCGGACGTCAGGTTGCGAGGAGCCCGGATGCTCTTAAAAGCCCGGCTGGGGGCACGGCGAGGTCCAGGACCTGGCGTGGCAGAGCAGACGGGAGATGCGGGGGAGCCCTCTGCTTTCCCCGGTACACGGCCAACCCTTTTTGAGCGCTCCCTCCAGAAGGTCGCCCCAGACAAAACCCACGAGCCTCGCGTGTCTTGCAACGCTCCCAGCGCGGGGATGCGTGGGGTGGCATTACCAAAGCCAGCCCGACCCGGTGCCTGCGCCTGCCGGGATGGGGACAGCTATGTCTCGTCTGCTCCCTCCTGCCCCAGAGGCGTCTGGACCGGCATCACGGTCCCCACGGTCATGGCCAAGGCCGCCGCCGGGCCCACGGTGATGGCAAAGGCATCCGGACGGGAGCAGCAGGCACCAGCTGCCTCCCCGGGAGAGGCTGGGGGGCTGCTCGGGTCGCCCCCGCCCCCCCCGACCGAGCCACAGCTACCTGCCCAAGGGCTTGGCTCCCGGGACAGACCCACCCGTGCCAGTGGGAGGCCGGGAATTTATTTTGCTAAGGAAAATCAAATGCGAGGGATGGCGGGGAGGGGGCAGACGGATCCGACTGACACGGGCCCGTCACTTTCCCACTGAAAAAAACAAACAGCGCCGTGTCCCCGGCGTGGGTTGTGTTGAACCCGGCGTTGAACGCGGGTGATTTTCTTGCTGAGCAATCGCTACCGCTGCCTGGCTTTTCCACCCCGACGGTACCGACTGGACTCAGGCCACTGTTCCTGCAGCGCCCGCAGAGCGTGAAGTGACTCTCTCGGGACCGTGTCCTGCCGCCGTGGGGATGTTCCCAGAGCTTTCCCGCCGGGTGCCCTCGCCGGAGGGGGCTCGGCCCTGGCTCTGCTTCTGCCGTGCCCGGGGGCGTCCCGCTCGGGGTGCGCGGAGGATGCGCGGGTGGAAACGGACCCACAGCAGCCGCCTGCCAGCAGGATTTTGGTGTAAGGCCGCCTGGACGCATGCGAACCACCGGCACCACGGAGACCTGGCTCCCACCCCACTGCTGCCAAGGGCCGAGGCGGCTGCAGCCGCAGGTCGCTGGCGAAAAGCTCCCGGGCAGCGCAGGGCAGACATCTCCCCGCAGGCTGGGTCCCCGCGTGGGCTGGCGTGTCACCGCCCGGCCGGCCCCGGGAGCGAAGGGCCCGGCGCAGGGAAACCCGCGGGCCGGACACGGCGGGGCAGGGGTGCGGGGAGAGCAGCATACGCCGGCGGGAAGGCGAGGAGCCCGCAGGAGACGGGAGGGGACCTGGCGGCTGGCGGCCGGGCACACGGCCGCCTCCCACCGCAGCCTCGGGGCGGGAGCTGCGGGCGGGGAAATCTGGGGCCTCCAGGGGAGAACGCAGACCGGTACCTCTAGAAGTGGTCCTCCCCTGGGATATGGGACCATACTGACCCGCGGGTGAGGTGGGGGGATGTGCCGCGACCATTCAAACCCCGTAGTTTTAAAAGGGGAGAAATAGCGGGGGGGAGAGGAACCGAGAGAAACGAGACGCTGACACTGAGGAGTCAAAGGGAGACATCAACAATTGGTGCCTATAGACCACATCAAAGGTCTGCAAAGCAACAATAAAATGCCTTGAAATACTTCTTAATGCAATGTTTGCATTGGGCAAGTCCACAAATGACGCCGAGTTTGCCATCACAGGGGAAAGAAAGCAGCAGATGAGGAGGTTTAGCCAACATTCCTCTGGAACCCGCCTTTAGAGGGAAAAGAGAGGAAGGGAGAGGGAGAGATTTTTATAATCCTGAAAGGCAAGAGGGGAAACCACATCAACGCAGAGCGAGCAAATGCGGCGGGGCAGGATTATCAAGGCACGGGGAGATCTTAACAAATGGCCCGGCCTGCAACGACGCAGATACAGTCGGGATTGGCACGGGGACATTTTGGGCTCTGAGGCTATTGCTCGGCCCTGCTGTTTTAGTAAAAGAGGCCACGCTTGACCCCTTGCGCGTACCCCCCTCCCAGTCCCGTCGTCCCCTGCCCGGGGTGGGGGATCTGGGGCCACCCACAGCCTGAGGCCCGTCCCGGTGCCTGGAGAGCTTTCCCGCGGCGGGACGTCCCGGTGCGGGACGCCTCTCGCACTGATGGAGAAGGAGGGAAACGGGACCAAATGTGTCTGCTGGCGAGGGGAAAGCCTCCGGGTTCCGGTCAGTCTCTGCCAAACAAGCAGTCACACTCAGACGAGCGCTTAATTGCTATTGTGTTTTTGTTTTCCAAAGGCAGAACCCCTATCCCCCGAGCGCGGCTGCAGTGTGGCACAGGCTGGCTTTGTCTGGTTGCTGTGCGGCCGCTTTCGTCATGCTGGTCCCGCCTGACTCGAGCCCGAAGTCAGGAGTACCTATTTAGCCGCCTGCCACCCACGCACGAAAAAAGCACTGGGTGCAGGCGGCTGAGCACTGTTCACTCGGGCAGCGGGCCCGAGCCCCGCATAGGGTCTCCCCCCACCCGGCTGCCCACCTCCGAGGAGAATGAAGCCCTTCTCCGCGCCCCGATCTGTGCTGAGCTGCCAGATCCCGCTCTAAATTTGCTTCGCAGTCCCCTTCTCCCGCGGGCGAGCTGCCGTCCCCTCCGCGTCTGGCTCTCCCACTTGCCCGCCCCGAGCTCCACCGCAGCCGGTCGGCTGTGCCAGGCGAGAGCCAGCTCCTGCTGCCAGCCCTGGTTTTCCCAAAGCCAGAGGCTTCTGTCGCGGCTCAGCCACCCGCGCTGGTTTCACGCGAGGGCTGCCTGCCCTCGCCCCCGCCGGCCGGGGGGCTCCGCTCTCCCCTGCTGCGAGGGTGGCCCTGCGGTTTGGTCCCTGCTGTCGGGAGCTGGCTGCTGCACACGCACACGCACACACACGCGCACCCCACCCGCAAAACATGGTTCTCCGAGAGCCTAAAAGGCGGCCCTGCGGGACAGGGCGGGACAGGGCGCGGGGGGGGGGCTCCCGCGGCGGGCTGGGCAGGCCGTCCAGCGCCCCGCAGCTCTGGCGTCCCGCTCCCGCCAGCCTCCCGCCGGCCCCGGTCTGGCTTCGCCGGGGCAGCTTTGCTACCGAGCCCGGTGCCCGGCCTTTCGGCCCCAGCCCAGAAAACCCTGGTGAGTGGGTTCTCCGCTCCCCGGGGGTGGGCTGCAGGCACGGCCTTCGGACTCCTCCTCCGGGGATGCCCCATGCCGCTCGCTTGACCCTGGGCGACTTCGTGCCTCCTGGGACGGGGGCGCGCCGGGGGCGAGCACGGGGACAGGGAGAGGCCTTGCGGCGGGAGCGGGGGGGAAAGCATCGCACACGCTGCCGGGGTCGCGGCTGCGTGGCCACGTCTCCTCCGGGGAACGGAAAGATAAATTCGCTCCTTAGTATCCATATTGTGATAGAAAGTGACCCCGACAGGAAAGCAGCCAGCACCGAGGCGGGGAGGGGGGGGGGGGGGCGGGATCTTTGCAGGTTTCCGCGCCTTTGCTGGGAATTACCGGGATGGGCTGTGGGGGGCCGAGAAGGCTGCGCCGAGGGAGGGATAAAGGTTCGGCTGGATCAGGGTGTGCCCCAGGGCGGCATCGCCCGTCGCCCTTCCAAGGCTCCTATCTTCTAGCCGGGACCCAGCCCCGCACGGGAAACCGGGGACAGCCCAAAATTTCGTCCTGAGAGTTCCCCGTAGCTTTTTGGTTTCTAGAAACTAATAAAAACAGTATTAGTAACGAATAAAAGCTCGCTTAATAATAATTCCGGGCGAGGAGCAAGAGTGGGCGAGGTTTGGGATGCAGAAAGGGACCCCTGACGGCTCATGGCTATTTTGTGGGGACCGGAGCCGGGTTTCTGGCGTGCCTGCTTTACACAGCTGTCGCGTTTCGCGTGGGGCGAAATAAACGGTGTTTGAAGTTCCCGGGGTTGTGCGCGTACGTGGAGGTCGGGGACCGTTCTCCTGCTTTCGCGGTGGTGCCGAGCGCTGCTAGCACGGCGGGACAGACGCCTGTTTTCGATAGCAGGATGAACACATCCCGCAGCCACTGCTTTTTTGAATGGTCCCATTAAAGTCTGCTGGGTTTTAGGATCGGCCCTAAACGGGATTGTTTACAGTATAACACATCATGTATGAGGTAGGGGAGCGCACAGACCTCTCTTGGTTCAAAGAGCTGTGCCTGGAAGAGAAAAAAAAAATTTCCCCTATATTTATTTTTTTGACTGAACAGACATTGAAATGTTGTGCGCAGCTCGGCTTTCTTCCCTGGAAAAGCGGACTTTGGATGCCGGCTTGGTAACAAGGGGCCGGTTGTCCGCCTCCAGCGCCCACACGAGAACCATTGTGTGCGAGACCCGCGGCGTTTTCTGGGGGACGCCGCTTTTTCGGTGTGTTCGAGGTGTGGGGACACGGGGGGGGACAAGGGGCCGCCAGGTGGGTCCGGCCTGGGCCGGGGGGAGGTGGAACCAGTCTTGGGCCGCTCCCGCTCCTCCTCCCAGCCCGGCAGCTCCAGCTGGGGCGGCTGCAAGATACCGCGGGCCCAGTCTGCGGGTGAAGCCCCAGATCTCCCCGCTCATCGCACTCAGTCCTGCGGGTTTGGGAGCCGAGGGTTGCATTGGGGCTGGGAAAAAAATCAAACCAAAAACCCCTTCAAAACTTCAAAATCCTCAACCTACCCCAAACTGTAATAGCGGCAATAATCTGCGAAGAAGTACCTCTTTAACGCGCTGCCGTGTAAATGCTCTTTGCTACCGGCGTGAAATTGATTTCTTTTTCTTTCCTGGCGTAAAAGTACAGCCGGGCGCCCGGCTGGGAAC
This sequence comes from Phalacrocorax aristotelis, assembly GCF_949628215.1. Taxonomy (NCBI): domain Eukaryota; kingdom Metazoa; phylum Chordata; class Aves; order Suliformes; family Phalacrocoracidae; genus Phalacrocorax; species Phalacrocorax aristotelis. Next base: position 131,700,108 of record NC_134276.1, on the reverse strand, counting down.
AGTCACCTTTTGGACTAAAATCTCCCAGCCGGTACGCGCGTGGGCTACCCCACGCCTGGCCCCGGCCCGGCTTTCCCGGTGTTGCTCGCATCCCCCCGCGGCGAGGCAAGGCATCCGCGTCCCGGTCCGGGCTCGGAGCAATAGCGGTGCTGAGCCCAGGCACGGCAGGGCCGAGCCGCTCGGTCCTTCGTCCTCCCGGAGGAGATGCGTGTCGCCTGGCGGGCAACGTCCCCTTATTTCTTGGGGGGGGGGGGGGGGGGGGGGGCTGGGGGGCGACGACCCAATCCAGACCTAAGAACCGCTTCCAGATCTCTCAGTTGCGGCCAACACCACCCCCGAGTCCAGCTGCCCATGGGGGCAGGAAAAAGGAGGCCCCCAAGGAAACCTCAGCGACCCACTGCAGACGGGGCCGGGGGAGCGCGCAGGGGAGCGGCGGAGCCCAGCCCCCCCTTCCCTTCCTTCCCCTCGGCATTGGCCCCCCCTGTGAGGGACCCCGGCTCGCTTTGCCATTTCTGCTCGGGGGGGCGTGTGGGGTGTGTTTGTTCAGGTATGGCTGTCAGGAAGGTAACGCGGCGGGTGGCGAGCTGTGGGCAGGCTGGCGGGCTGGTTAGACACCTCTTTTCCTCCGCGTCCCTCTCCTGGTCGGAGGAGCCGAGGGTCTCGCCAGCCTCTGCCCTCCGTGGAGCTGCCTCTCGCCACCCGAGAGCTGCAGCCACGCGGATCCACCTGTCAGCCAAGACCTCAGTGCAAGGCAGGGAGAAAATCTGGAGAGGAAAAATAAATACATTAAAAAAAGCGGGCGGCAGGAGCAGCCGGGAGTGGGTCCCGGAGCGCTCGTGGGTGTGAAGCGGGGTGTCCCGCGGGGGCGCGCCCCCAGGCTGTGCCCAGGGATGGCGGCGCCCATGGAGCGAGGAGCAGACTGAGTGTTTATCTGCGGGTTTTATGCTAGCAGCAATAGCTGAAAGCTTTGGAAAGTCCGCGACCCCGCCGACAGCCAGGCGAGGTGGGTTTGTAGGCGGCAAATGAAGAAAGAGATCATGGAGACCCCCGCTTATCGTTCCGGGTTGTTCTGAAGTTTGGCGTGGTAAATACAAAATGCATGGCTTTTAACCCTAACTTGTTCCAAGTTAGCAGCTGAGAAGGCAGAAGGGTGGCAAGCCGGGACTTTGGTCTTTGTTTGCGAGGGGAACCTGCTTTCTTTGAATTATTCATCATAATTGCCTATTTCCAAACAGCTCCACGGGGAGGCTCCGAAATGCAGTCAGGTCTGATTAGTGCATGCGAAGAAGAGACGCCCGTATCTGGAGGAAGTTCAGGGACAATTTAAGTTCCCGATTCGCCTCCCCCCTCCCTACCCCCCCGCCCCGGGAACACTGGGACCGGGATGGGGCTGGGGACACACACACAGGCCCGGGGACACGGGGCAGTTTGTTGCCTTAAGCCCAGGAAATCCGCCGATGCGTTTCTGCTCTGCCTGGTTTCCTTCTGCCGCCCCGAAAACAGGAGAGGCAGAAATAATGTATGCGCCTTGGTCTGCGGTGCCGAAACAAGCGGGGGAGAAGTCCTGGTAAAATGGAGGGAAAGTAGTGGCTGTTTTTTATAGTCCAAGTATATAATCGGATTTTTTTTTTTCTCTCCTGATAGAAAGCAGATAAATTTATGAAGGGAGAGCTAAGAGAATAATTACAGGGTGAAGGTAGTTAAATTTTATTTCGAGTCCCAAAGGCAAAACCTGACATTTTATTGCAAACATCTGGAAGGCTTAAGAGACTGGCATGGTGTTTGTTTAAACACTAATAGAGATTTTTATTCTGTAAAACACAAACAAAGCCCATTTAAAAACACTTGAGACTGTAAATATTTTGCGGTGGTTCAATTCTCAAAGCCTGAGAAAACTGGGGGAAGTGGGGGGGGGGGGTAACGAATCGACGGCATAATAGGGGTATAATTATGAATTCGTTAATAACACGCCACAATACCGTTTGTGCAGACCATAAAAATAAATTGCAGGCCTATTTTTTTCCGCAGTCACAATAACTGACCCCGCGCAGCCCAGGAACATCACCTCGCTCGAATTTCCAAGCAGCGACTTGTGTACGCTTTAAACTTGCCTCTTAGGAGAGCGCCAGCCTCGAAATCCTCCGGTCCGTTTTAAAAGACAATCGATGTTGCATTAAAGTCCAGTAAATCACTCGCTCACATTATCAGACAGCCTTCAGCCCGCACCCGCCGACTAGTTTAAACATTGTTTTCAATTACTAACCTTAAAGAAAAAAATAAAAGAAAAGAAAATTAAAAAATCCCCGGGCTAGATCTGGCTAAAGGACCTTCGGTGAGGCTTTCCTTGCTGTGGAGCAGGGGTTTGAAACGGCTGGGCTCAGCCCCTGCGAGCAGCACATCTGGACAGCACTCCCACCCCGCAGCCGGCTCCCCTTATTTCTCTCTTTTCCAAATATTGCCATATATAAACAAATATTTTCAGGCTTGCTCTGCGACAACTGGAAAGCAGGAGTGAATGATTTCTTTATAAACCCCGGGGCCTGGCCCTGCGACCCTTGCTCCTGCCACTTTATTCCAGGGAGCAGTTTCCTGGATTTAATGGGAGTTACCCCTGCGAGTAAGGGTCTGGAATAAAGACCAGGCAGAGGGACGCATTCATCTCTGGCGGCCGGGGGTCAGAGTCGGATCTCAGCGGCTGAATCCCGATTAAGCCCGGGCCGACTCCAGATTTACGCCTCTCGCCGCGGAGAGCGGGGACCCTGTCCCTAACACCGCCCCGGCTGAGAGAAGCACCGGGCACCGGCTGCCGGCGGCGCAGCGCCGATGCCTTTTGCTCAGCCAGGTTTTGGTGCAAAGTCTGAATCGAAATCCCATCCCCCGGCTTGCGGAGCGCCGGCTTCTCTGGGCGAGCCCTCAGCGCAGGGGGCAGAGATCCCTGCGAGGGGGTCAGCGTTGCTCCCCCCGCCCCCCAAATCCCTATCCCCTTTCCCCCCCGGCACATCGTCGTGTGCCTGGGGCCGCAAGGTCGCTGAGGGGGCTGCCCTTTCTCTCCGTTCGCACAGAGAAGCAGCAACGCCTTTGTGTTTATCGCTTTTGCACCGCCCGGCGCGGACGGGCAGAGGGGAGGGCGAGCCGTGCTACATCTCCGCATCGGCGGAGCGGCGGGGAGGAGGGAGAGGGGCGGCCGGCGGCAGCGGCTGTGGGTCCCCGCGACCCCGGCCACGGCTCCCGGGAGCGCGGGGAGCTGCCCTCCCCTCCCTGGCAAAAGGGGTCTGCTCCCTGGGGTCTGTCAAATTAGGGGCCGTATTGGCGTGGAAACTCCGCTGTGTTTCTGTTGTGTCCCCCGCTGCCAGGCCCGGGCGCGGAGTGGGCTGACCCGGCTTGCAGACCTCGGGGGGCAGGGCGGGGAGCCTCCAGGTACGAGACCCAAACGGGGTCGGGGCTACTTTAAACTGTCGACCCGTAAAATCACACTTAACGCTGTGAAAAACGTATTTCTGCGCTTTTGTATCAGCCCCCCAAATTTCGTTTCAATCGCCCTGCCTTTCCAACACCGTTTCCTCTCGCTGAAACGCTATAAATAATCCTCTGTTTTCTTGGGCTCTCTTTCTAAAATCTCCCTCCAGCTTCTTTAAAAGCCTTCGTCGGTGTCTGCCTCCCAGACGAGGGTTTCCGAGGCTTTTGGAAATAGGGAAACGGATTATTTTTTTTTTTTGGGGGGGGACGACACATTCCTTCGCCGGCGGAAGGACACACAGCCGGGGGACCCGCTGGGAAACGCATGTGCTCCCCCTCCCCGGGTCCCCGCTCCTCGGTCAGTCCCGCTCCCTCCAAGTCCCCGCCTCTCTCGCTCCTTTCTTCCCGCTGCTCCCCGTGGGGCCGGGGAGCGGGACAGCACCGGAGGGGGGTCCCCCTCCCCCACGACACCCCGTGTGGCAGCGCCCCTGTGGCCGGCGCTGAACCCTTGGCGAGTGACCTGTCAAAGGCTGTGTACGAGAGGGGAGGGGAAAGGAGCGGAGGGGAGGGTGTGTGTGGGGGTGTAGGGCGGGTGATGGGGAAGCACGAAACCTGCTCCTCGGCCTAGATAACAGGGCTTAGGCTTCTCGGGATTTCCCGAAGAAACGGCTGCTTTCTCGCTTTTCATCCGAAATCCCTTTTCGTGCGTGTGAAGCCCCGCGGGCTCTTGTCACGCTGGCGAGAGGCAGTGTTTTAGGCCGGGGAGAGGGGGCTGAAGGGCTTCGCCGTCCCACGCAGACGTTGGCGTCGGGCGCGGGGGTGTCACTGTAGTAGCTAAAGTAAGTGTGTGTGTCGCCCCCACCCCGCCTGCCCCCTTCACTTTTGTCCATCCTCATCGAAAAACCTCGCCTAAGAAAACTTTCCCTCTCCCCCGGCGCTGCTGGAAGCAGCTCTGCGCCTTCGGGGAGCCTCGGAGAAACATCAGCCAAAAATAATCCCTTCCTGAAAGCTGGTGTGCATCCTCGCCGCTTTTCCACCATGGCTCGATCCATATTAATCCCCTCCCTTACTTGATAATTATTTATTGTTTATTTTGAACCTCTATTCGATCCTCGGGATCGAATTAACCCCCGGCGGCTTTCCCCGCTGTATTTTCCCTAGACCGTGGGGAAAAAAATGAAAACACACGGTGCCTCGTTCACCTTCTCAAATGCAGCCCTTGTTTCTTTTCAATGCGAGCCCCCCCGCGCCACGCGCGACCGCGGAGCGTGGGAACAGCTGCGGACCCGCCCCAGCGTGGGGGTTTCAGGGCAGAGTGAACAGGCGAGCAGAAATAAAATGCTCGATATCATCCAGGCAACCGGCCGAGATCTCTACCTAGCGCGTTTGTTCTCACTGTAGCTAAAGGGGCAAAAAGAAGCTGGGAAAAAAAATTTAAAAATATATAAATGTATATACAAATAGAAAATCCCTCTTCCCAAAGAGAAGGAGCTCCCCTGCCCGGGGGTGTCTGCTTCTATTTGTCCCGCTGCCGGCGCCAGCCCGCGCAGCCCACTCAGCCCACGCAGCTCCACGGACACGCATCGTTTTGAAGTGAAACTTCCACACTTCCCTCTCCACTCCCCGCCCCCCCCCGAAGACGTTGCTGCTGCCGGGCCAAACACCGAATCCTCCGGCAAACACAAGTCATACATGGCATGAATGACGTTCTCAAAACACCCCCTCATCCGGCACCCCCGGGTGGTAAAGGCCCTCTCGGGTACTTTGCGTGGGGATTAGCCAGCAGGAGCCCTGGGAAACGTGGGTGCGGCGGAGAGAAGTGCGGGAGTTGTTACCTCGCTGCATTTAGAGCTATGGGTTTCCTACTGGTTCCCCGTTCTTCAAACAGTTAATTCTCCCGGCCGGTGCTCCAGCACTCAGATGGCCAAAATTCCTCGCCCTGAAGCCCGAGTCTCCCTCCCCTCCCCATTGGGTCGCAGCTTTTGGGTCTCTCCCGATCTCTCCCTCCTATTGGCCGAGGACAGGTTTGGGTTGGGTTTTTTTTCCTTATTTTTTTTTTTTCTTGACAGGCGCACGCAGCCTGCCTAACTCTTGGAGAAAAAAAAAAATCCCAGAAGTTTGGATCAATCAGAGAGAGACAGAAGGAAAGGGGAGAAGGGAGGAAAAAAAAAAAAAAAAAAAGATGAAACCCAGCCTGCAACCCCTCTGAGCAAGTGCTGGGGACCTGGGCTGAGCACACCCTCCCGGCTCTGCCTACGGAGTATCCGCAGCCTCATGTAGTGCCTTCAGGAGACTGAGGGCTGGTTCTTCTGGGGGTGCAGCTGGGGAGGGGTGGGGGGAGAAAGAGGCGACAGGCTCTGCCTCTGCTCCCCGAGCTCTGCGCTCCCAAGCCACTGGTTGCTCATCCGCCCAAGGGTCTGGGCTGGGGGATAAGATGAGTGAGAGGCGAAGATCGGCGGTGGCCCTCAGCTCCCGAGCGCACGCTTTCTCGGTAGAAGCCTTGATTGGGACAAATAAAAAGAGGAAACTGCGAGACTGGGAGGACAAGGGGCTGGATTTGTCCATGGAAAGCCTCAGCCCCAACGGCCAGCTAGGGGACAATGAAGACCCGACTCAGTGCCTGGACCTCAACCCCGGTTAGTGCGACCAGTTTCTCTTCGGGACCCCCCCCCACCCTCGCCCCCCGCCCCGCTCCCTCCCGGCCCCGCTCGCCGCCCAGCCCTGCCGGGAACTGCCCGCCGGGGAGCGGCGCCGGGCAGGGCGGGCAGCGCGTCCCGAAAACACCCGGGACCGCAGGCAGATGAAAAGCTGGGGGGAGGGAAGAAATTTTGCCGGCGTTCTTTGGATTTTCATTTTATTTTTTTCCGTTTACGGGGACTTTTCTCCTAATCACTGCGGCAGTTAGTTCCCCCCCCCCAACTCCATGATCTCCCTGGAGGGAACGGCGTGTGTCCCCCCCATCCCCGCTTCCTTCTACTCCCTCTCATCTCCCTCTCCGTGCCTGCCGGTCGCGATAGTCCTTCCCGGGTGTCTCGGGGCACGCGTTTCGCCTTGCCCCGCAGCTTCCCGACCACCGCGGAAGTGCCGCGTGAGTCGGGGGCAAGGGAGCAAGGGAGCTGGGCACGACACTCGCATCCTCGCGGGAGGAATCACCGCTGTCCTCTTCTGTGCACCTTTCCGAGACACCGGCCGCCACCCCGAGTCTCCCCACGGAGAAGTGCCGCCCTAGCCGGAGGTTTCGGTGGAGGAGGCGGAGGAGGAGGAGGAGGAGGCGGGCGCCCCGGAGCAGCGTTGTGCCGAGGCAAGGAGCGACGGCTTCTTGGAGCGGCGGGGACCGGCTGCACACGCACCCACGCCCCGCGGAGAGCTCCCACCCGAGCCCTCCAGGGGCCGGGGGGGGTGGGGGCTAGGGAGGCTCAGCCCGGCAGTGAGGGGCTGGGGGTCCGATCCTTCCCCCGGCCCCGTTCCACGCTCAGGACAGGGGGCGCAAGCCCCGGTGGTGGCGGCGCGGGGGGGACGGCGGAGGAAGGTCTTCCCTCTTCGCCGGGACCCTGCTCCCGGCAGGGAAAAGGCCCTCAGCCGGGACCGGGACGGGCGGGTGAGGGGGCCTCCGAGGAGCCCGGCCCCCGCTACCGAGCCTGGCGCCTCCCAGGAACCGGGGCGTTCGGGGCCGCGCGGTGCCCCGGCCCCTTGGACGGCTGCACGGGAATTTGGCGAGAGAGAGCACGAGACTTCCCTCGTGGTGTTTTTAATTTTAAACTTTATTTATTTATTTATATTTAAAAGGGTGCCGGTAGCTTGGAGTGATCATTTGGCTCCAGCGAAGCCCTCGGTCTGCTCTTGTGTCCGTCCCCCCCGCCCCCGGCCGTTTCGCTTCGGCCTAAAACGAAGGTCCCGCAAAAGCAGCCGCGGATTCGCGGCGACCCCAGGGGTGAAAGCGCGCTGCCCCCCGCGCCCACGCTGCCCCCGCGCCTTTCTCGCTGCCCCCCCACCCGCTCCGCAGCACCTTGAAATGGGACGGAGGGAGCGGCCCTGCTCTCACAGTCATATTGTTCCGAGAAAAGGAATATTAGGTAATCTCGGTTTACTTTTTCTTTTAAGATTCGGGTGGGGGAAAAGGTCGGGCGATTTCTGTGCGCGACCCCGTGAGAGAAAGGGCAGAAGTTTCCTCCACTCGCGCCAAGTCCACTCCGCTGCAGTTAGAGAAGAAAACACCTTTTTTGTTTTGTTTTGGTTTGGTTTTTTGTGAAGTTCCCCACGCTATCAATAAGCATCAGCAGCACAAAACAAAAAAGACAAAAAATAAACAACAAAAAAAAAAGAAAAAGAGAAAGAAGTAGAGATCGAGGTGTAAAAAACATCTAATATATCTATAAAAAAATCTGTTAAGTGTTTTTGAAGGGAGTGAAAGACCGGGAACTCAGGAGACCTCGCCCCGCTCCGCTCTCAAGGAACCGCATTTCAATCTGCTGGTAGCAGCAGCAGCCCTTGCCGGTGCGGATCCTAAGGAGAAGTAGGTAAACACTGCTGCCTGGGACCTCCCTCTCAGCAGAGCGATGAGCGTAGAGGCGAGGCGACAGTAGCCATCAAAATATCAACAACTAAAAAATAAAGTAGCTCCCGGTTTCCGAGTCTTCCCCGTTCAAAATAATACGCGAACGAAAGAACAAAACTGGTCTTTCCAGTAACAGAGTGGATATGTGCATCAGGCTTCTTTTAAAAAACCCTTTCTCATTAGTTTCAGCCACGGTAGGATATTTTTTTTGACGGTCTAGAAGTTTAATTTGCCCATTTCTCCATGAATTCAAAATTCAAACTGGAAAATCTTCCCCTGCGCCAGCCTGGAGAGCGGGAGAGAACGGCCGCTAGTGCCTGAAACCTCAGAAAGCAAACGTGATGTTTTTCATAAAGCAAAGGAAATCAAGAACATTTTGAGAAATCATTTTTAGGAGCCTGATAGACTTTAAATAAAGTCCGCGACTGTAATTTGCACAGTCACTTCATTAAATCTAAACCCTCCGCGGTGCACCTTTGCTGCTGGGTGAAAATTGATTAGCGGCTATATAATGGCCACCAAATTCCAGCTTTACAAGACCCAATTAAGAACAAACTTTACACCTAAAGTATTTTAAACTTGCCAAATCTCCAGCGATATACACCCCCCCAAAAAAAAAAAAAAAAAAAAGGCAAAAAAGAAAAAAGGCCTTTTTATAGCGTCCCAAAGGTTCCAAACTCCAAGTCGCTGCCCCCGAGCAGCAGAGGAAATAACTCGGGGCTGGAGATGGCATTGGTACGGGTGTGCTTACAGAGGGGCCCCAAATATTACAGGATGCGCTGGGAAATGATGTCTTGATTTTGCGTGTGATAACGTCAGTCGGCCTAGCCCGATTTATTGAGCTCTTCGCATAACCCCCCCCTCGATTCCAGCTCAGGAGGGTCTGAAAGGCTCAAAGCCGCTCGCCGTGGGGAAACGAACCCGCCGAGGGAAGAGCGAGGCTTCGCTCTCCTGTTTGCAGCTCTTTTCCGTCTAGGCGGGTACCGCGTTTCTCTCCCACGCGTTGGCCACGTCTCGCGGGGATTTTCCTCTCCGTCCCCACGGAGAGTGGCTACCCCGGGGGTGTGTGTGGGGTGTTTGAGGGGCTCCGCTCCCGCCGTGGGGACTTCGCCGCCCTCGGTGCGGCTCCGAGCTGGACGCGTACGAAACGCAGCCTTCGCGGGTGGCGTGGGAGACAGAGCTCCTCGATTCCCCGTTTTGGCGAAATCCCTCGACCCTTTACGTGCGGTTTTCCAGGCAGTGCCCGAACCCTTCGGTGACAATATTGGCGATCCCGAGTGTCCTCGAGTGCCCGAGAGACCCTCTCGGCCGCCGCGTCTTCCTGGGAGACGCGAGGTGGCAGGCTGGGAGGTGCCGGGTCGGGGGGTGGCGTGGGGAAAGGTGAGGAAAAGCCAGCGGATAAATCTCCCAGGTTCGTGAAAAAATATCTCCCGAGCATCCGAGTTATTTCCATCTCGGCAATGAATCTTGTCGCTAGAGTTAATGTGCTGTTTTACGAGACTCACTTAAAAGGGGGATAAAGCTGGGTTTTAATCACGTGCGGGTTTTAATCACGAAGCTGTGAAAAGGAATTCGGGATTACAGCGGCTCTCCCACTCTGTCGTCCCCCCCCGTGTGTGTGTCCCCTCCGCCCACTCGGGGCGCGCCGCGCGTGGGGCCGCGGCCGGGCCGGCGGGCCGGGAAGAAGGGCTCACCGCCGGGCCTCGGCGGGGCGGAGGGGAGCCGAGGGGAGCGGGGCGGCCCGCAGCCTTCCCCGCTCCCGTCCCGCCGCCGGCCCGGGCCGCCCCGCATCCTCCGCCGGCCCCTCGGCTTTCGCCGCCGCTGCGGAGAGGAGGAGGAGGGCGGCAGGGCGCAGGCGGCCCCTCCGTCCCCTTGGCAGGTTTGGTTTCAGAGGGCAGCAAAACAATGGGCTCGGATGTCTTGTGGGTATTTATAGATTAAACCTGAGCAGCGGAAAGGTCACGGGGGGCCCAGGCGTTGCCTCCCTTGATGTATATATTATTTACCATCGTTCACAGCGGTGGCTTTCGCCGGCCCTTCCCTCTGCTACCCCAGGGGTGCAGGGACAGACCGAGGCAGAGCGGAGCACGCTCTTTTGCTTGTCGAAAGTTTAAGATGTTTTTTTTCTTTTTCTTTTTCTTGCGGGGGACGTCTCCCCGTGGACGGGTCCCCCCCCTCCCCGAAACACGGCTGCTCCCTTAAGCGGTCGGGGTCGCTGCATGGAGAGACGCTCCACAGGCAGGTCAGGGGCAGAGCAGAATGGTGCGGCTAAACTTTTATAATTTCTCGGCTTTGGGACGGTCCTGCTCCTCGCAGAGAAACACGCTTGCGAGTTTTGTAAATGAATTTCTCCAGTGCGGTCTTCATATCACACAGCCCCTCGGTATTTTTGATTGTATATATTAAAAATGCACACATCGGTTAAGAAAAAAAACCCAGCAAAAACATTTTCAAGAGTTTTATTTTTTATCAATTGTGAAGACATTGCATTACAAATTGTTTTTCTTTCTGTTTGGTTTTCTAAAGCTACATTAACAAACAATGGCGAAGCTTTGCAACAAGAGAAAACAACATGGCATGCATTTTAGAGACCCACAACGTGATTATTACAGCTGCTTATCCATAAGATTAAGATCCGGTAGCTTGACAAAGCCTTCTGTGGCTGGCAAGAGTAAAACCTCCATCTCTTTTACCATGGAGTGTTGTTCTCCTGCCTATCCTGGGAGGCTGCACGGATATCCATCCTAATCCCATTCTGCTGCTGGGTACCTGCTCTCCCTTGGCCCCGGGCAAACCCTCTCCACCGGCGGGTGTGCAAGAGCCACACAACCCGCCAATCGTCTGGAGAGGTGAACAAATTTTAAGAGTGGGAGAAATGTGATTGATAATACGTGATTTTTTTTTTTATACCACTGCTTCTGAATGTTCATATTGATGAAGTCCCATTTTCTGAGCAGTGGCTGTTCAACCCGTGAGTAGGGAGCAACTTAATTTGGTTGCAGATGTAGTTTCTCCAGCTTTTGTTTGAGTGCTCGGTGGATGGGACTAGGATTTCAAGAGCTGGCAGAGAACTTTTTCTCGTCTCTTTCCTGAGGTAGGGTGAATTGGTGCACACTGTCATTTGCATGGTCCTTGACACTTGCTGATGAGCAACGCGCCCTAACAACGAGGTGTAAGACTGAGACCGTCAGGTTTGCCTTTGGCAGAATTGCTTAGGGATGGGATTCATTGATGCGATGTCTTTCTAACAAATGTGTGTGACTGGGATCGCATGAATTCATTCCACCTGTTGGATCAACAGTTTGCCTCCTAAAGAGGAGATACTGAGCTCAGATACTGAGCTCAGATCCATTGCTCCCTTGTGTGTATGATGGAAGGAAACGTGAAAACCTGACCCTCATAATGCCTCTGCTCCCCCTGTACTCTGGCCACAGAGTTAACGCTCTCGCCCTTCCCAGAGGAGAGAGTTGCAGGAGGCAGATGGAGCTGTCCAGATGAGAGCCCCCGTGGGGGCTCGGGAAGGGGTTGCCTTGGTCAAGTTCGTACGACTCTGACCTTGGAGCCGGGGGAGACAGAGAGCGAGAAGGATTTGTCTCTGCGGTAATATGTGTCTCACTGAATTGGTCAACTCCTGTTCCTGAGTTTGTGAAACTCTTCCTGCAGAGAGGTGAAGTGCTCACCCTGTATTAAGAGGGCAGGTAATAGAATAATAGAGACAAATCTTACAGAACAGCAGAGTATTAGAAAAAAAGGCAGCATGTCAAACAATGTCTTCCTTTCTTTTATATGTATTTTAAAACTGCAACATTTTTTACGCAGGTTTATTCCATTTGCTGGGAAGGGGAAAGCTGCTATTTCAAAAGACATTTCTTGTCTTTGACAAGAACTTTGGGAGAATCCAAAAAGCTTCTGTTACAAGCAAAAGTCAAGTAATTCCTTACAAACCATCAATCACTTCTCCCTCCTCCCACTTGGGACTGAGCACTTATATCAAGTATCAGCTCAGCTAGTCTCTCCTCGGGCAGAAGTGTCCTGCTTTATCTATATCTGTCTTTAAGGAAAACTGATGCTTTTTTCAGATGGAAAAATTGAAAGATGTCTTCCAAGAGCACTACATTCAGGAAACAGCATTTGCATTGTTTTACAACACAGTCGGTGCCATTTAAGTCACCTCTATTCGCCCAGATCGCTGTTCCTATATTAATCAGTTGGATTCCTGTATGAATCTTTGCTTGCACTCTTATGTCTTCAGAGGTCAAAGCGCGGTGTTTTTTTTTTAACTTTTCTTTTTTCCTGCCTTCTGATCTACATTAACAAGCTTACTCCAGTTTAAAAAATGCACTAAAATCAGCCTGAGAGCACTTGGAAAATTCCTGAATATATTGAGACCGGCTCATATGGCATTTACATCAGTTCCAAGTAAAATCTATTCAAGTGCAATTTAAATCACCCCAAGCACCCATATTGAGATCTGTAGTTTACACCGGTGATGTAAAATCAAGCTCAATGAAAGAAGCTTAAGTTTTCTAACACTGACAACAGAGTTTCCCAGAGAGGCTGAGTTTGCTAATGCCTGTTGATGGAATTACAGGATTATGATGCTAGCCCTTTGCTCTCTGACATCCTCCTGAACAATACAATTACTTTGCAGTAATGGGATGGGAAGTTATGTTTAAATCCTGGCAGCGAAAGCGGAGCGGGTATACATGCAAATGGTCAGTAGCTGTCAGCCTGGGAGCTGTGTGGCTCCATTAGGAAGAGCAGCAGTGGGCACCTGGGTGTACAGGGAAATGCAGGCAATGGGGGGCTTCCCACTGCTCCAGTGCCTAACCGTGCCCAGAGCAGCTCTGCATAGCAGGACATCGAAATATATGGCTTTTTTTGGCTTATTATTCAAACTAGAGTTTCCACAGGTAGAGACTACTGTGCAACAATGCTGAGACATTTTTATTTTCAGAGAAAAAAAAATGGCATTGCTTATTTCCAAAACTGGTTAAAATAAGTTACGATTCCAGCCTTTCTGCCTGTGAAGCATCTGCTGTCTCAAAATAAAATGCCATTGCGTTTCTAGTGGTAAAAGCTGTAGTGTGCTTTGGTGGGAAAGGCTAGGGAAAGATAATGTGGTGTTATGGTAAAATGAAGTTGAAATATCTTTGAAAGCAGATTAAGAAATTTTAAAACTTGGAGAGGAAATGTAGTGCCAATTCAAGTTCTGGCAACAACATTCTTGCCGGGGGCACCTTCTAATTGCATATTCTGCAAGATCAGAAAACAATGAATCAGTAAATCAATCCAAGAAATGACAATAGCACTTGTTACAATAATATTTACATTAATATTTCGGTATGCCATTTGCTCAGTTCAGCTATTGATCTGACAGTATTGTGAAGATGGTGAAAGGATTGTCTGAGTCAAACCCCTGTGACAGCGGGTTGTCCAATGTTTGCTGTATATTCACAAATGCAAGCTTACTGCTGCTAGAGGGAAGGCTGCACCTAGCAAATGTCTTAGGCCAGCACATACTGATTTGCAGCAACAGAGGAATTCAGAGGAGGATTTTTCATGTGAGTACTGAGCAGAAAAAAAGGGAAGGTGGTGAGGAAGCATTTGGGTTTGGTTGAATAAAAACTGTATTTTTTTCTTTATTGAGAAACAAGAAAACTTAGGTTTTGGCCAACCTTTAAATATTTATTTTTGTATCATCAAACTATCTCATATTCTTAAGCAACCATTTAAAAAATGTATCCCCAAACCTTCTTGTTTAAATTAATTTAAAAATATTTTAAAAGTAAATTATGAAATAAATTTGCAATTAAAAAATAAGGCATTTTGATTTAGCTAATAATGAAATTGAACATTTGGACATTCAAATCTGCTTTCCAATTTTTCTTCTTGTAACAAAGTTATTTGTCAAATTCTGCAGGATTTCATAAATAAGTTTTTGTTTCTCCAAATCTGTATTTTCTTGGTCAATCCACTATATATATATATGTATATGTTCAGCTAAACTCTTGCACAGTAGAATTCAGCCCCTGTCATGGTGGATGGTTTGAGAGCACTGCATCTGCACCTGCTCTTTCTTCTTAAGGCTTTTGCTTTTTGGGAAGGAAATCTTCCAGTATTGTGAAATGGACATTTTCAGCAATGTCCACACGTGTAGATCTTGGAAAGGAGCTTGGGAAGAAATTACTGCCAACCGCCTTTAAAAGAACCAATTTACAGTTTCTAAAGAGTACTTAACCAACTGGTTAAGACCTGACACAAATCATATTAATAATCAGGATATTTATATTAAAGCAGCCACAGCAAAAATTGTTTGAAAATCAGTGGGCCAGGGCACACAGAATAATTATGAATGACTTACAGTTCTTCAAATTCACTCAGGGACTGGATGCACTCTCAGCTAGCATTAACATTTTCCCCATGACCAATTAATTAACAAAACCAAGCCTCTACTTCTAGGAGCTTCAAGAAACAGAGAACTCCCTGGTCAGAAATCTACCCCAAAACTAAGGGAAAAACTGAAGACACCAAAGCATCTTTGCTTTTAATGAGTGTGAAGAACTGTGCATCATAGACTTCTTAAGAAGCTGCAGCAGTTAATAGCAGTATCCCTAAATAAGATACCAAAAGTGCTGACTGACTGTGTGGATGCTTACGTACAGAAAATAATTTAGAAATGTATGGTGCATGCGATGAGTAGGTTCAGGAGTCTTTAAAGACAGGTTCTAGTTGTTTTATCCTTGAAATGCCTGAGATTAGTTCTGTAAGTTTGAGTTTGCTGAAGAAGGAACCTTGGGAATAGATGGAGAGGTTCACAGATAGATTTTTTTTCACCTACTCGCCACACTGGATTGTCCTCAGTCCTGCTCAGAGCATCCTATTAAGAGGTCAGTTATTAAATGTTCGTAGGTGTTATTGTCATCACTTCTACAAGCATCACTTAGTTTGATGAAGAAATGATCCCAGGGTTACCCTGTCATCCCTCTGCATGTAGATGCACTTAGCACAGGAAAAATGCAAATGTATTTTTATTGTGCTTTAAGCAGTCTTTCTTCTCAGGGTGAGAAAATAGTAGAAGATCACCTGTTGAGCATCCCCTTGTACGCCCTCAGGCCTTGATGGAAACACTCCTGCTGGCATTTTTAAAAGCAGACTTCAGCCTTGAGGTTGTACTGGGCTCTGCTGCTGCCTGAACTTGTAATAAAATACCATGCAATAATTGGGGTTGGCAGTCCTAAATTTTTAGCTGATATATCCTCTTGCAAAGATGTGTATCGCCCTGAGTTTGTTCTTTTATTTATCAGGTATCTGCAAAAGTAGAAAACAAAGACATTGGGAGCGTCCTATGACATTGCAAAATACAGTAATGCGAAGGCTGTGTGAAAGCATGCTTGCGATGCAGCTGCTAAAGGAGGGCCTCATTCTGTGTGATGCCAAGCATCTGCAGTTCAAAGGACTTTATGGTGCTTATTTTCAAAGGCGCAGCTTTTGTGACCTTATTTTCAGTGGCGTTAAGAACGTGTATTTGCCATGGAGATCTTGACCTCTCGCTTGATTACTGCTCTGAGATGCCCTAAGCAGACAGTGACAGCCAGAAAGTAGCCTCCCCCTCAGCACAACTGTCAGGATTGGAATAATTTTGACTTATGTACGGGGATTTCTTTTTTGTCTGCTGGAATACTGTGTCAGTCTGTATGAGTAAAATAATGATGACAGTGAGGTTAATGCCTGGGTGATCACTTCTGTGCTATGGAAGGATCATGTTTTCCTCTGCACTTCAGTTTTCCTGTGAATGCTTGATAGTGTGAAAAATGTCAGGTTGGATCAGATACAGGTTTCTGGATTATGCTTGTCTTTGCCATTTCTAAGCGCTCCTGCCTTTTTGTTGTGTAATACAATAAAACAGTGCTCAATACATGGCAACAAGGCTTTTATTTTTAAACTGAGAAGTTGTTTTTTCCTTTGGAAAACTTGATCTTTTTATGCCAGGAGGTTGTAGGAAGCTGGGAAAATATAGAATACAGCACATGGCTGTGGGTGCCTAATGGTTTTTATTTTGCTCCAGAATTTAAAAGATAAGTAGAAGATTTATTATTGTAGGATTTGGGGATTTCCTGTGCCAGGCTTCTTGGAGAAAATAAAAAACCAGTCTTCATTTACCATCAAACAGCCCTAGCAAAGTCTCCATCTGCCTAACGGCAAGCCAGTCACGTTACTCACTTCAATGCTTGGGAGTGTTACCCACATAAGACTGTAACATCGCAGTTCTGTTATGCAGGTCCTTGCAACGCTGACAGAGGGGCAGAAAGCCTATGCTGCCCTGTTAGAGTCTGCTTGGATTATTCTGTACATAGTAATTCTGTTTACTCCATGACTCAGGAAATTGTGCCTGGGCTGGGGAAAGGGAGGGTGGTTGTGGAAGTGCCTAGCGGTATGCTGTTACAGAAATGCATAATAACTAATAGCTTTTGTGAAAATATAGTTATATACTGCAGCTTCAGGAAAAAACCCCCACCTCTTTCTGCTTCTTGGAATGAAAGATTCAGTTGTGAAGTGGCTGTTTATTAAGAGTGTCTCAAGACTGATTGCTCGAGTTACATTAAGGTGCTGAGCATCATTTATCCAGTGTAATTCAGGAATAACTGATTCAGAAGAAATGGAGACAGGTTTGACTGAGTACATACGGGGCACACAAGTGAGTAATCCCGTATGGTTACAGCCTTTAACAGAAAAGCAGTTCAGCCCCAAGAGGGGATGGAAAATGTCGGGGGCATTTGTTGCCTCTGTCCTTTTGCCGTGTCAGATGCCCTGCCCCGGGTTGTGCTCTCAGACACCCGCTGGACTGGGATGCCCCTGGGCTTCTGTAGGTGCTGACTTGCCCTTGGGCTGAGAAATGGTAAAGGAACAACAAATCAAGAACAGGAGTGCTGTTGCTCAGCCTGGATGAGGACTGGGTGCCTATATTGCTCTGAGGGGCTCACCTGGCACGGACAAGGGACTTAATGCACCAGTGAATGGACTGGGTCACCGTTGTGTTAGCTTCATTTTAATGTTGAGTCATGTGTGGACACTATCCACCTGGGGATGAAATGATGGTGAAATCAGGAAGAGATGAGTCAGTAGGGGCAAAGGAGTAGAAAACTAGCCAGAAAGGGGGATCACCATTGGGAAAGGACGAGGACAATGAGGCAGGAAAGGGAGCGGTTCAGGGCTTCATTTCCTACCCCACCGGCTGGCCCGTGGCATAAGGAGGAATTAGAAACTATTTTCAGACTTTCTCCCTGCATCTGGGTGCCCTCCTGCTTGTCTGTCCCCCCTGCCCCACCCAGTAATGAATGGCATAGTTCCTGTAAATGAAATATACTGTTCAAAATAGTTTATTAAGGCAACTTAGTACATTATACCAGACAAATGTGATCATTGGATGTAGCTTAGATATGTAAGAGGTCTGGGGGGAAAAAGGGAAAACATCTCAAATAAGCAGAATCAGGAATTTCAGGAAAAATTACAAGGACTCTTCTAGAAGAAATATTTTCTTTTACAGTGAACTCCATAGGATTTTTTAGAATAATTTTAAAGATCCTTTTTGGTATTTTTGCTACCTTTGTTCAGGCCTTCAGCCTTTTTATAACCTGTAGATGTTACGCATGGAGTTGTTTTAAGTCTCTTTTATTATGCAGTTCCATTTTATTTAAAAATCAGATTTTTTAGTGCTTTCTACTATTAATATTTAAATTGTATACAGAAGTTTTTTATGTGCCTGAGAGAACATGTTAGTCATTATTGCAATAAGTGTAGTTATTTATTATATAGGTATACCTAGAGGCATTTTCTAATTGCTAATTAAATTACGCATAGCACATTTCTTATTGTGAAGGAAGCAGTTAAACTCAAGTTAGGATAATCAACTGCTACAGATAATTCAGTCTTCCCCCTGTACTCGAAATTTCTACTTGTTATTTTATTTGTGTGATTTTCCTGGGAGTGGGGGTGGAGGGAAGAGGGACGCAGCTTTTCTGCAGAGCAGCAAAATTTTTTTGAAATGTCAGTCTGGCTAGGGCCACGTAATTTAAATGAAGAAGTATGAATAGCAGTAATGGTTTGTAATTACAATTATTTGTAGTTGAATGAGAATATTTATTTGTGAACTAACCCTTAATAATTTTATTTATGAATATTCAGACAATTGCTGAGTATTCATGAATATGCTTCGCAGTCCTGAATTAAAATATAAATAATTACATCTCTGATAGTTGCTTTTACTGTAGCGTTTACACTGTTCGCTGTGCAGATAAATGGGAGTAAAAAGCTTAATATTATTATTATTATGGTAATCTAACAAGCTGTATACTAGTTATTTTGTCTTTCTTTCCTAAAATATAAGTGTGTTTCTTTTTAAGTCTTTTTCCCTATTTCTGTTTCCTTTTTTTTTTTCTCTAGATTCACAGTTGCAGTATTTTTGACTGGTCTGAGTCATGACTTTTCTCCTGTAAATCAGGATGTTTATCTAGCTTTATTTCTGAAGCAGGGATTGATTAATTGTTAGCACTTGGGCTGTTGCAAATACTTAGACTGTTGTCTCTTTGGGACAGCCTGATGATCTCCGTTGCTGTACAGTACAGAGGAGCGTCAATCCACATCCAAGGCTTTGGGACATTACAGTTGTGCAAAGAATAATATTTTGAAGGTGTTGCTGGTTTAGTCACCTTCCTTTAATAAGACAACATTCACACCAACCGTTTACACTGCGTTTGGCTACATTTTTTCCCCATGTACATATTAAGATGTGATCTTCATTTCATATGCCAGACTTTGCTTCTCTGAGCACAGCAGGTCAAATGCTCTTAACTATTCCCTGGTATCTCTGTCATTAGGGAAGAAGGGGCTTCAACCAGGATTTGTCATTATTTTACTTGTGCTCCGAGTTTGACATCGTTTAATTACAGATTCAAAGGGACACTGGACAGTATTTGAGTAGGAACTCAAATCTCAGTGCAGTGGAAACCCCAAATGAAGAATGAAGAAATAATGGAAGTAAAGTTTTGTGAAGTAGAACAGAGGTCTTGTGTGATTTCAGGGCACAATGAATGACAGGTGAAATATCCATTTTATAAAGGAGTGTTTTGTGAAAAAAATTCTGAAAGTCCTGAGATATGTTTCCTTTTCCTCTGTCTAAGATGTTGGGAGAAAAACCCTTTCTTCTTGCATATCTTAAAAATAAGCAAGGGAACAGAAACCAGTAATTTCTCATCTGCAGGTACAGAGAGCAATCTGAAGCTGAAGGCTTAGTTTGCAGAGTTTACGGAGGAATTAAAAATAACAGGATTCCCAATTAAAATTGTTGGCTTGGAATGTGTCATGATTTAGTAAGGAAAGCACAGGAATCAGTCAGTGATTGAGTCCCTACACAAGGGATTTGCAAACTTGGAGATCTAACAGTTTCATTTTCTTCAACTAAATTTTGGCTACCCTCGCACAAATATAAATGTTAATTTTTATGAGGAGATGACTTTCAAAAGTTATTTTAAAATATTTGTTTCTTTGTTTCTCTTCAGAAAAATCTGTAGATAGCTATCTGGGGCCAGATTCAGCAAGCAGCTGAGAACTCTAGCCCATCCTGTTACTGTATTTAAACAAAAGCTTAACAGTGACGATGACTTATACCAAATATCTAATATTTCCATTTTGAGTGAATGTAGTTCTCCCTCTCCTTTTTTGCTTTTATTCCAGGGTTTCTTTTGCTTAAGAACTGGGGATCTTTTTTTTGCAGGGAAGAAATTCCTGCTGGTCCTACCAGTTCAGGAGAAGGTGACAGTCTAATACTGAACAGCAAAGAGTTTGGGTTCAAACCCCATTTTGCTTGCTATATATACTTTCTCCACATTGTGTGCATGTACCAGCCTCTCCATATAGATAGTTTTATAATATGTACATGTATATATTATACTAATAATATTTTGGATATAATTTTTTTAAAAAATAAGGCTCTAGTCTAATCTTTTTCTAGGGCCACTGAACCCCTGTCTTTAAATATTTAATATATTTTAAGTGCTTTAGGAATGCCAATCTTTTCTGTTCCTATTTAGCACTTACAGTTTCTTGTGGCAACAAGTATTAGATACTAATGTTACATCTGACGGCTAGAAATAAGAGAATCGTGCTCTGCAAGAGGTTTCAGGCATTTGGTAATGAAAGATACTTTCATTTTACAATGGAATTTAAACACCTGTTTTTGTATAGGGTAGCAAAAAAATACCTTGGTTTTTGATGGGAGAAGCATTGTTTTATGCATGATTTATCCATTTAAGTTTGCGGCAAGTACCTAATGTTCATGAGTTGAAGGTAGAACTGTCTGCTGTCTTTGGTGAGAACCGCTCGACAAGAGCGTTCCTATTTATCCAGCAGATATATTCATGGCAGCAAGGGTTTCCCTCCAGGCAAAAGTGGAGGTGAAATCCTCTTTTAGAAGGGCAATTCAAAAAATTCCCCATGTTAAACAGAAGTGCAAAAAACTCTTTTAATGAAAGACAGATTGCAAGCATTTTCCTAAGATTATCACTCCACTAAACTGAAGCAGAGCAGCTGAAATTCCTGCATCATTTACATCCCGTGAGCAAGTCAAAGGCAAAAGCTGGAGGGAAAATATTTGATAGCATGGGAGTAAACAGCTGTGAGGAAGAGAAAGCTGCACTTTTAGTTGCTGAATCTCAGCAAAAGAAAATAATAGTTTAGTACAAGCCAAACTCAGCAAACCCGGGGATGTGCCATGCCATAAATCCTTAAAGTGACACTCTCAACTTGGATTAAAAAAAAAAAGATCATTTCTGAAAGTCCTCCAGTTTCTGCTTCCCTTAAATAGCCTGGCTGGCATTTAGAAGTGTATAAAACTTTAATTTTTGTTCCTGAGATCTTTCCCTCTTTATGTTTGCAAAGGTGGTTTCTGTTAGCCAGTTTCCTCCTTGCTATCTGAGGCCCCAATCCTGCCAAAATGTATTCATGTCCTTTATTGCGGCGAGTCTCCCATCAAAATCCCTCCCAGCAGGAAAGGTGAGCTCACATTTATGTGTTTGTAGGAGCAGCGCCTAATTGTAGGGGAAATGGAAACTGCACAGAGTTCTGTCTGTGGCACAAAGTAAACAATAGAGAATATGGAGTAAAGGATATTTCTTTAATACTTCAATTATAGAAACGCTAGATGTGATGTGTAACTCTAGTAAGGGACAGACCCTTCAGAGAGGAATGTAATTTTTCATGTTATAAATATATAGTTTTAAGCAGAAATAGCTATCAAAATAGCATGTATCTAAATTATTGTCGTTGTGAGGTGGGGAATCAGGTTCTTTATTTTCATTCTATATTTTCCTTTCAATGTAAAACTGTAGAGTGCTTTTGTTGCTTGCCATTAAACTCCGGTGGGATTATCCGGTGGATAATCTTGTTTTGCATATTTAGCAGTTCTGATGATGGAACTTAAGATAAGTCCATTCAGAAATTGCAGTATTTATCAAGTCACCTTTTATGGTGGCAACACAAGACAGAATGTTAAACAAAATGAAATAATGACCCCTTATTTGTCCTTATTCAGAAAAATAGTCTCACTGCAGTCGCTGGGAGCTGGAAAATACATCGGATGCAATTCAGACTTTTACTTGAACCTAAAAGTTTAAACTGCATTTGAAATCGAAAAAAAAGAAGTGTGCTTAAATCATTTACATGCTTTCAAAGATGCTATCAAGATTTAACGTATGAGAATGGCATGCATGACTATAATTGAAGCATCTAGTCTAGCCATAACATGCTACTTTTAACTTCTGCTGGAGCTGGTTGAGACAAAGACTGCAAACCTGCTGTCATTTTACAGAGCTAGGTAAAGTCACTGCATAAACCTCTATCAAACCCAACATGAAGAATGGGAGTGATAGCGGACCGAGCTGTTAGGTGAGAAATTATCTTTTTTTCTGGGTATCAACCTGAAATAGAAGTTGGTGAAAGGTGTTCTTCTATTGCTCGCTTTTTGGACTTTAGTTGCAGGAAAGTTATGAAGAATAGAGGCGACCTTTATTTCTTGTTCGCTCTCACACACTGGTGCAGCTCTTTTACTGAGAGTCATTTGCAGAGCACAGGCAAGATGTTAGTATTTGGATCCTGTAAAATAAAATATGAATGACCGCATAGCAGCACTTCAGGAAGATTTTATAGGCATTTTCCACTCCAAAGGCCTAGTTTTGCTCTTGTTCTGGGCCCTGAACTCTTGATGCCTTTTAAAGGGTATTTCAGTGAAAGAAGCAAGCTTCTTGCAAGCAGCTGGACAAATGGTTTGTGTTATGTCCCGAAGTCCCCATCACAGAAATTTTAGTTCCTCCTGCCCCTTTCCCAATGGATGTATCCTGTTGTTTACCAACATCTTTAGCTCCACACACTTTTCCCTGAATATCCCATAGCATCCCAATTTCCATTCCAACTCCTCTACTATAGCCAGGCAGAAGGTAATATTTTCTCTGTCTGGCTCCTATCTCAGGATATTCTGCCTGGGTGAGCACACAGAGCAAGTAGCCAAGAGATCCTCTTAGTTGAGGGTGCTAATTTGTTTAGCCACTGATTTTCACAGAGTTTGTAGAAATTTAATTCTTTTGAGACCTCTACCCTCTGTCAAAGTTGGTTGAAGCTGACCAGTGAGTCAGTTTGGATCAGTGAGTCCAGAATATTAAGGGGAAAGGGAAAACTGATCAGCTGATGGCCTCCTGTAAGCCTAATTTCTTAAGAAATATAACTGAAATGTTTGATATATAGACAGACAGTCTATCCCCTTACATTTTATATCCCAGTGTTTGAGGGAGATGGTTTAGGCTAGAGTTATTTTATGTGTTTATGAAAGGATGATGAAAAAATAATGTTCCACACTTTCACACAGTTTTGGTCATTTGTATAGCTTCATTCTTCAACTCTCAGATCTGAGTGCCACTTTAGGAAATAAAAGCAACTGCATAATGCTTATGCACATGCTGCTAAAAGACATTGATTCTCCATGCCTTTTTGTTCCTGACATAGGTCTCTTAAGCACAACGCTTCCTCTCCTTTCCCACAGTAGTTGATAAGGAGAGAGATAGCTAACAAAATACAGTATATCACAATTAGCAAACAAATCAGCACCTGAAGCTATCAACAGAGCGTCAAAACTCAAAACTATTGGTTTAGAGACTTTGCAAATTCACACGGATGTCCATAAGGCCGTTTGCAGACTTGCTTGGCAGCTTGGTTTAAAGGATATTGTGCTTCCTGATGGTGAGGGGCAGAGGGTGTGGACAGCAGAGAGCTGAGCTTGATGCCAAGTCCTGCTACTTACTTGCTGCTTGATCTTAAACCAGACTTAGGCCGTATTGGTTTTGATCCTGTTCATTTTGTTTCAGCTGGTATTTGAGTGTTCAATTAATGATAAATCAAACTCTGTGTGTGTGAGACCCGTTATCTGATATCTAAAGTACACTCAAATATGGTGAAATAGAGATTACCATTTGAAAGCGAAGCTTCAGTCTTAACTCTTGTTTTGAGAAGTCCAGTGTATTAAACTGCAGTATTAGAACACTTTAGGGTTTTATGAATGTAATTTTACCCGCTTGATTTTTCTGGAAGGAAATTTGAGTTGTTACAAATTCAACTGATATACTGTAACGTTACCTTAATGCTGACTCTGACAAACTGTTCAGGAACATTTTCCTGGAGGTCGCTGTGCCTTCGCCACTGCCCCTTCCCTTGGGCTGTTTTAGAAGCCCTGACAATTCAGAAGGAAACATTTCCCCTTATTTGGTAAATGTTAACATTTTCCTAATGATAATTAATACAGAATTAACCATTCATAATTTTTTAGTGGTTTGATATAGTTACATCCTCTGAGTGAAAATCTCCCTGGCAAGAAAACAGAGATTAAGAATGTAAGACTAATTTAACCCCGTATTAAGGGTTTAGTATAGTTTGTTGGCTCTTGTGTGGAACACTAGATATGAATTTCACCAGAATATTTATAGATACAACATTCTTCCTTTGTATCAACATCTGCTCGCCACCTCTGTTTCCCTAGCTGAGCTTCAGGGTCTGTACCAATGTCAGCGGAAGCTTTAAAATCTGCCATTAAAATAGCAACAACAGCAGAGATCTGCTATTAAAATAATAGCAACAACATCCCTCTGTGGGATGCTAGGGAACACACGATTATGGACAGGCCTGATCCAGCATTCCTTTCCTGCCCTGGGAGCTTTCTTGGGGGGAAAAAAATGAGAAAAAAAGAATGCATGGGCTGACTCTGTTTCTGTATAGATAGATGGAAATGTGGAACTACTTTCTCCCATTGTCCTTCTAGCTGAACACTGGGGAGAGAGTGGAACAATGCGTGGAAATGCCATGGAGGGAATGTAGAGAGATGCTCAGCAGATGAATTCAATATAAACAGAGCTAAATCCACTGATAATGTTAATTTGTATGTTTTTCAAATTACTCTCCATGTAATTGTGACAGAGCCAGCCTCTGCACATATTACAGTTAATGGTAGCGGGATTACAGTTAATGGGAGCAGTCCTTCTACCTGATAGCAGCAGGACTGAACTTACGGGTCATGTGTGAAACACCCTGAAAACACAAGTAGAGTTGTGAGCAAGAAAACAATATGTGAAAATGAAAGTAATAAATAAATACTAAGTGTTCGGCAAATTTTTATTTTATTGTAAGGGAAAACCTTTGTGTCAACGTCATCTGGTTTGGTCCATGAGTTGTTCTTTTTTCAAAGGGTCTAGGTGGCCAATGGTACAGAAAAAGTTGAGCAACGTTGCTGGGTAGCATCTCAGCACATGCACACGCCTAATGAATCACATCACATTCAGCAGCACAACTTCTTAGAACATTTTTGTGCATTTGACTAGCAGAACTTCAGAGACAGCGTAATTCCTGACATGAAAATAATATTGTGGTGGCTAGTATGGAAGAAAAAAGATGATCACACTGATCAGTAATATACCTTGAGAGGCTTTACTTTTCACATTTTGATGATGCTTTGATAAAAAAATAGTGTAAGACTTCAAGGAGACAATCTGAAATGTAGCATAATGTGCTTTTTCAAGCAGAAAGAAACTAAGAGCTTTAAAAATTGCCTTTTCCAAGAAGAATTTAGGACTGAAGAACTAAGCTAACCATAACAAAACAGTAAAAAGGACAAATGCTCAAGACCGAAAGTGCCTTTGGATGATTTCTTATCCTAAAAAGTGTGTGAGTGACCATTTGCAATGGATGTTAACGGTATAAAATCAGTGGGGTGTTTTAGCTGCTTGGGGTGGGATAGGGCAAAGGACATCTTCTCTGATGCAACAAAGCCTGTGAATTACCATCCTTCAAAAAAGAAACTTACTGTAATCAATTTACATATAGAAGTAGAAGGAGGTTTGCCAATTTTGAGCTATTTGGTGAATAACTAGGCAGGAAAACAATTCTGGACTGTTCAATCACTGTGAAGTGTGACACTCACTTGAGGAAGCATACGAAATAAGTCTGGAGGACCAAGACTGTTATTAAATATCAGCTTATGCCAATGAAGTGACTGCTCAGAAAATATTAGTGATAACTGATAACTGGCCATTTCAGAACAGCAACAGAGTTCAATCTCTAAAATGTTCAAGATCCTGTTCAGCTATCACATGATACAAATAGAGACTTGCAGTTTCATCGTGTAGGAAGAATATGCACAGAATTAATTAACAAAGAGCAACACAAAACAGCAGTGTATTAAACAATCAATTAATGTTTTAACAATGGTGAAGAGTAGCAGGAATACCATCTTTGTATGCAACTTTATTTCCTCTTACATTGTGTAGGATTTTTTTTACCTTGCTTGCCTTAAGCATTCAGAGAGTACTGTTGGTTAAGTGGAACATCAGATGAAGGTGTGAACTGCTAGCGTCTCGTCTGTCAGAGGTAAAAAGCTGCTGCATTTCATTTTCATCTAAACTGTGTGAGTCTGTCAGCAAGACTATGTGGAAATGAACAGAGGACCA
Organism: Phalacrocorax aristotelis; assembly: GCF_949628215.1. Classification (NCBI taxonomy): domain Eukaryota; kingdom Metazoa; phylum Chordata; class Aves; order Suliformes; family Phalacrocoracidae; genus Phalacrocorax; species Phalacrocorax aristotelis. Next base: position 131,674,059 of record NC_134276.1, on the reverse strand, counting down.
AAGCAGAAGGGGAAAATAAAAGATCTCCGTAAGATAAGGGAACTCATTTTATTATTTTTAATGACAGGCATATGGAAGAGACACGTATACCACAGTAGTAACAAGAAACAGTCTACCATTTAATAACTGTAGAAGATAGCATTTATTTTTATGGCAGGTCAAGAGCCCAATCCGCAAAACAGATGAAACTTTGCTTTCATGAGCTCAGCAGGCCAGACCCATACCATGCAAGCCACGACTGCAGTTGGACTGGTCTTTGAAGTTAGCTGTATCTGTCTTTGCAGTACCAGGCACATGAAGCCCAAGAATGTTAGGGGAAAAAGTCTTTAAAAAATTGCTGTAGAGAAAAGGGGAAGTAGCATAAAGGAAAACAAAGACAAAATCCACATTATTGCAGCTATAAATCAGTTCCAGTGACCTGAGTGAATTTTCCCTTGTTGATACTGTGTGAGGCTGACCCAGAAAGACAGACATACGAATACAGTAGCCAATTGGGCAGAACGGCAGTGAGAGAGGCGTTATCTGTGTAATCTGAGATAAATTCCTTTTATTTTAGTTCAATAGAAGTTAAGAATTGCACAGTGCAAGCCATACAGATGAGGTCAGACTGGGCTGCATCTTTTCTGTGTGCCTATGTCTGCCTGTCAGTAATGTACCAGAGCTTGAGACATGGGTTCGAGGCTTTAATTTGATCTTGCAGATCTAGTGCCTTTTACTTCCTTGGTCCATTAAGGCACTGTAGGATCTCTTCCTACTCACTCTGGGGTTTTGCAGAGAAGCAAATTGGGATGAAAAGCCCAGAAGAAGGTTCCTGGCCAGACATACCTTTTCTGTCAAGGATGCACCTGCCTGGCTGGGAAGAAGTATCCATCATTAAGACAGATAGTTTGTTTGGGTATATCAGCACTGCTCCTTCTTGCTTTTTTCCTGGCTTCTTTAAGTTACTCTCTGTTCAGCTCATTTTTTACTATCTCTTCCCCAACTGTCCAGCTTCCCGCTTTGTTTCAGGATCCTCTTTCTTTGCTTTTCCCTAGAAAACTCACCATGCTCATACTTGTAGATCATTTTACCTACAGCAACATTACTGCTGATAATTCTCTCCAGATGTTATCTGGGACATTATCATCAGGCCAGGCACTTCCTAAGCTATTTACCTTCTATTAAAGAAAAAATCAAAATCAAAAGCAAAGACAATTTTCTATTTAGACAATGAAAAAAACCCAGACCAAAACACAGCTAGAACATGCAGAAATTGCAAAATAAGATATTCAAGATTCACAAGAAAATGAACATGATACAATTCACATAACAGAAGAATTGCCCGTGTTAAAAAATGTAAAGAAATTTAAATGTGAATACTATATGCACAATATGTAAACATTTCTTTTTATTAATAAAAAATACCATGGCTAGGGCATATTGGCTGGTGAATTTCTGCCTTTTGTGTAAGTAAAGAACAGAAGCTAGATTTGCAAACACTTTTTCCTCTTCTGACTAATTTCTAGAAATATGACCTTATGTGGTTCTCCATCTGTTACCAAGGCGTCCCAGAATTAGCAGGCTGCGTCTTTAAGGAGTGAAGGAGAGGGCTGGTTCAAGGAGGAGGCTTGGTATCTTCCACATTTGATCATTTCACACTTAGGGTCTCACAACAAGAGGGATATCTTCTCTTCCTTCTGCACCAAGTTCAAATGCAAGGAGCAGGAAGTAGGCAGCCCAGCAAGTAAGAGGGGATTTTGCTGCCTGCTACAAGGGCTAGGGCTCTGGTCAGGTCCACTCAGAATATCTGGGTCCCTGGTGCAACCCAGGATGACAGAAAAGGAGCTTGCGTCTCAAGAAGTTCTCCAGCGGGAAAAGTCCCTGCCACAGAATATACATTGAATTGCTACTGAGACATACACAGGTAGAACTATCTTTTATTAAAGCTGTTTTTGAGAAAATAATCACAGAATCACAGAATGGTAGGGGTTGGAAGGGACCTCTGGAGATCATCTTGTCCAACCCCCCTGCTTGAGCAGGCACACCTGGAGCAGGGTACCCAGGACTGCATCCAGGCGGGTTTTGAATGTCTCCAGGGAAGGACGCTCCACAACCTCCCTGGGCAGCCTGTTCCACTGCTCTGTCACCCTCACAGGAAAGAAGTTTTTCTCATGTTTAGGTGGAACTTCCTGTGTTCCAAAATGCTTGGAAGACGAGTAGCTTATGTGTTCTTTCTCTTATTCCCTATACTGACGTGTCTATATCTACATTAAAATGACATGTATTTTAGAAATTACTCCATTTTTCCTTGCGTTTGTCTATGTCAGTTGTGCAAAAAGGCAAAAAGGTCAGATGAGAGCTCTTGTACAATTATTGCTGATTGCTGTTGCTGATAGAAGAGAGGAATTCTTACTTTATTATTACAAATCTTTTAATAAGATTCGATATCCTCCTCAGAAAAAGTTAATCTAAATGGGTGACAGCTGTCATAATGCAAACAGAACTATACATTAGATTGAGTGAAGAGTTCTTTATTTTTAACCAAGATGGTAAATTGGGAAAGGTGAAAGGAAGAGAGTTTTTTCCTATTTATCTTTGTATATCAAGGTAGGCCAAGCAAAGAGGTGGCTTTAATTATTTTTTTGTCCTTAATCTCTTTCTTATGCAGCACTCATCTCAGAAATTTCCTCACACCATTTTCATTCTGTATCAGTCTACAAATATGGCTTTGCCCACAAGTATAAAACATCCTTCAGCTGAGTTCCTTATTTCAGCTGAGCTCTCTAATAATGTGCCACTCTTTCAGCCTGTAAGGTTTCCTATTGTGGGAGGCCTTGATAGTATGAAGTTGTTTGGTTTTGGCTCTGTCTACTGCCGGATGAAATTCATGACAACAGCTCTTCAAGGCTTTAAAGTGCTGTCTGGTACACATACAAGTGAGTAGTGAAACAGGAAAAGCATGTGAGGGAGTATATTCACATTTTTTTAGCCCATCTCAGAAATCTGTGTTCTTAATCTGTTTCTTAAAGCTCCTGTTTTTAAAAATAAATTTTATATTTTGGACAAATTAATACACTGTGACATATTAAAAAGACCTGAGATATACAGGTATCTCACTGAATCTTTAATCCACAATAGTTTGGTATCTGCACTTTTTTTTGGGAAATGCAGAAACTCAACACTTTCCTTTTATCTTAACTAACAACTTTATGTATAGAAGCTGAGCTGTATCTGCATGTTCGGAACACCACTGCTTATGAGGCATCCTGTGCTGAAGGTTTCAGAGAGAGTTATTGCAGGTCCTGTCTCTGATCTGTCCCCCAGTTGCTGTATTTTGAGAATTCTGCTTGATTCCTGGTGGCCAAAATGAACAGCCATCAGCTGTCAGCAGTGCCTCATCAACTGTCTTCACCTTGAACACATTCAATCCACTAACAGATGATCTATAGGATCTTTATAGAATATAAGTGCAAGTCCTCAATGTATCTTCAAAATCTTACTTTTAGTACCATGACTATAAGTTCCTGTTATTTAATCAAATATATTTCTACATCCAGAGGCAAGAAGTCCAACCTACATAATTTTCAGTCTTTTTGCTGGGTTTTAAATTTTTAGTTTATGTGTTTCTTCTGGAAGAGAAACTACCTCTTATTTGCATGATCTTGATAAATAGGTTTAATGACACCATATTTGGTCATAAACCCATCTGTTCCTGCTGCCTTATTTGCACTCAGACTTTCAATGATAGCCCTTACTTCCTTCTTCTAAATGGGTTATCCAAGAATTCTGTATTTCTCTTGTGGTTCAGTGGGAAAAAATTCCTTAAAGCAATTTAAAAGTTGTTGGCTTTTGGAGAGCTGACCTGCAATCAATAAAACCTTTTGGTCTCAAAACACCCAACATCTCTTCTCAACATGTTACCAGATGTCCCTTGCTGTCCCTTTTGAAGAAACTGCCATATTGTCTGCTTTTTTAAAAGCCTGTCCACCATCTTTCCCTTATATAATATTTTGGTTTATGAATTTTTAGGCTGGTTCTGTTTAACAGATTTGCATGAAATAGAATTCCTCCAATCCCTGTGGATTTATGCATTTTTTTAACAATACCTTTTAGTACCTTTCTGCTTATTTCAGACTGAAAGGGATCCACCAGGCCTTTTTCTTCACTGGTTCTTGATTATTTAAGATGGAAACCTTTACTGGTAACTTTACCATCTATCCTTACCTTACAAGCATCCCACAGAATTTTCTTATCTCAATGAGCTTACTTTTTTCTTTTAGATAACTCTGAAAAAGCTATAGATATTTCTTTTGCCCCAATTTGTAAGCAAAGTTCCATCCAGTTGCCATCAATATAATTTGTTTTAAATTTCAGTCTTTTAAAATTGAGCACGGGGAGTAAGGATACTGACTGATTACATCCACAGAGATTGAAGGAATAGAATTTAACAAGCTACTAGTGACAGGGAATACATCAGTGCCTGAATATGCATCACACGGCTGACAACAGTAAAAGCATCCCCTGAGTTACGAGCTTACTGTTTTTCGAACATTATCAGCATCTAAGAAGGTGACTAGTTTTAAGTTACCTTCTTATCTGCAAATCCTGATCACCTTGGTCTGTCAAGGGCTGGATTCATTAACTGACTACAGTTCTCTCTCCTGTCCTAAATTTTGTTAAAAATTGTTAAAAGGGAAAGTGAAATGAAAGAGGCTTGTCCCTGCATGGAACAGTACAGAGTAAACACTCTTTTAAGTTACCCTTTTAGAGGTCTTTGATCAGAATATATCTGCCATCTTCAAACACCAGGCTTTTAGGATGAAAAGGAGGTATTTGACTAATAAAACTGCCACCCCTTTTCCTTTTGATGGCCTGAAGAGCAGTATGGTGTTTGTTCTCATATTGCATCTCAAGCAGCTTTCATTGTTGGTCTGCAAAGAAGCTTCTTGTAATCATACAGTCATGTTATTATATTTTTTTTTATTGCTTGTAAAACTTGTTGACCTACACTGGTGAACCATTTAACATTTAAAGGCATCATTTGAATTGGTTCATCTGTCCTACTGGCTTTCCAACTGTTGCTTTTCTAGTATTTAAACTTAAAGACTGTTATTCTGCTCCTTTTAGCTAATACTTTTATAAACAATTCAATGTTGCCCGTTGCAATAGCAAGTATCCTCTTTTACTGATAGAGGAGATGACAAATCTTCAGATAACTTTTCAGGCTTCTTACTACACTTGCCTTCCTTCCTTCCTTCCTGTGTTTCATACTCTATATCGCTGCCCTAACATTAATTGAGTTAACTTTAGCTTTTCTGAATTCCTCCTGTCTTAAATACCTTATTGCTACCCTTCTGTGTCTCCAAGCACTGCTGTGTCCTGTGCCCTTTGGAGCACAATGGCAAATTCAGGTGACTGGAAATTAGTCATTAACAGAAGGTACTGACCACTAAAGTCGAAGGTGCTTGCAAAGTGGAGAGAGATGCTGAGAGAGAAGGAAAGGGAGGGCATCATTGTTTTAAAAGCTCTGGCGTCCTGGCCAGCGGGGTCGATTGCTAGCTGCCTGACAGCCTACACAGAAATCAGCACTTCGCCTGCCAATCTGTGGCAGATCATTCAAATCAAGTGAAGGACAGGGTTTAAAAGGCTGCCTGAACCCGAGTGGCAGCGTGCCCAGTTTGAGATGGTGTCTCTGCATGTTGTGCACCCACTGCCAAGAGGAGGGTGTCCGCTAGGAGTTTTATGGAGGGGTTTTACATATGGAGGGGGCCTCACCATCCGGGGTAACTTGGCAGCGCAGTAGACATTGGGTGTCCCCAAAGCTTTCGCTGTCTTTGAAAGTCAAGGCAAGGAAGGCACCCTGCCTCGCTAGAGAGATTTCTGCTGCCCAGACGGGGGAAGTGCTGCTTGTTATTAAGTCTCTTGAAACTGTGAGCAGTTGTGAATGCATGTTTGAAAGCAGGATATGCTCTACAGTGATATCCAGGGCTCATAAGGAATTTTAAAGGAGTTTAAAGAGGAACTCAAACCGGATCAGGAGAGCTCGAAGATGGTAATTTAACAGGGGAACTCTATATAGTTTGAGGGTGTTTCTTTCCTGTGTATTGATTTTTCTGTGATTCTGAACTAAAAAATGCATTAGGATATTAAAACCAGAGCTTCTGGAGTATGGTTTGGATGAAAACATGAAGTGGGAGAATGTGGCAAATTTGCCCACGCAAAGCCCAGTGTAAGCTGCTTCTTAAAAAGTCACATCAAAGCCATAAACACTGCAAGATGTAAAGCCTGACAAATGTGCAAGCAGAAAAATACCTCTCCCTGTTCTTTCCGTCTAAGCCTACAGAGGAGAGTATAGGATAAGCTAGAACAGTAAATTCTCCCAGATGCAAAGGAAAATGGCAAAGCAACCTAATTCAGGACCTAATGTAAACATTAAATTACTCTTGCAGGCTTTGGTGCAAATTTACTGTCATATTGATGTACTCGAGAGCTGTCTTTAGCACAGAAGCTGGTGCAGATATGTCATCCCGATAATACCTCTCCTGTCAACAGAGATCCTCTGGATTCATGTCATGGGTGGGGGAAGGTGAAGGGCATTATGGAATTTGGTCCACCTGCATCAGAAAAAAAGGAACTTGCTTTATCCGTCAGGTTTTTTTCAGCTTTATTTCTGATTTTTTGAAGCTCAGAGGAGCTGAACTGATCACTCCTGTGATGTCTGCATCCTTTTTGTAGTGAAACTCAAAAAGAACTTTTGGCTTTCTAGCTTTAGTAACATTCTTTCACAAGAGTGGCTTTTTATTTTTAATACAAGTAAACACAAATACATTGTGTACTTTAACACTGCAGCTCAAACCTTTCCACTAGCAGCAGAGGTATGCTGCAGACCACAAACAGCATAGACTGGATAACCTACTGATGGCTTCTAGTGGCCTTTGTAGGATTTTCTTCATATTATGCTCATTAGCTATAGTATTTTACAGTTTTCTACCAACAAATTGCATTAGCAGCTTATGTGTTTCTTTTACAATGCAAAGCAATATTCACTGTTTCTGCATTTGCTATCATATGGTATAAGGGAAAACACACATGTTGAACTTCTATTTAATTTTTTTCTTTTAATATTAACAGGGTCAAAGCCTCAGACAGAAAGTGGGCTGAGAAGCCTCTTGAAGTCATCATTGTTATCTAAAGCCAATGGCTTCTTCATTGTTCAATGCTTTAATACAAAAGCATCTAAGTTTAATGAGCACAAGAACTAAAAGAGTTTTTTCTTCTTAATGAAATAATCTGAGGTGCTTGCAGCTTTACTGTGTTCTTGTGTGGAGTAAGGGATGATTTTTGGCCCTAACAACATTCTTGGTTACTTTGATGAAAATCCACTGAGACCTACCTACTTTCATGATATGTAACAGCAGTTTAGATATACGGAGCTTAAGGACCAAAGAGACCATTAGATTGTCTCATTACCTTTCCATCTATCACAGATTGCAGCATCTTACTCAGTCACCTTTTCATTTGGCTAAAGTGTATCTTCTAGAAAAGCACGTAGGCTTTATCTGAAAGGTTCAGGAGCTGGAGAATTCAGCACTGCTTGCAGCAGGAAATATCACCCCACTGCTGAGAACATGTGCCTTCTTTCCCTCAGAAAAGGGCTTCACCTTCCTGCATTGGTTCTTGTCATTCCTTCCTCCAGGAAATTAAGGAATTCTCTTATATTTTGTGTTTTGTACTGTAAGCATATTCCCGCATTGTAATAAACTCACCCTGTCTTCCTTTGGTATATGAAGCAGGCAGAGCTCCTTACATCTTTCTCTGTAACACGTTTTTCTCCAGACCAGAAGTGATTTTGCTGCTTCTTTTCTCTAGCGAACTTTTAAACATTCTATAGAAAATATGTGCACGGGACTGTATACAGTATTCCAGTAGTAGTCCACTACTTCAAAAAACTTTAAAAATCTAGGTTAAAACTACCTCAGATCCCACTTAATACTCCCCAGTTTAAACACAGTTACTTCTTTTTCCCAGAGCAGTGAACTGGGAGTTCATATGATGTTGCTTGTCACTGTGACCCACCACCCCTTTTCAGACACACCACTGTTCAAAACACAATCCTCAGTTTGTACGTTTGGCTCCCTTTCTTTGTTCCTAAATACACAACTTTGCATTTGCCTGCTTTATCATGCCCTGTTTAACAATATTTTTGTTCCATAGAATTATATAATATAGCTTTATTTATATCTTTATTCTTCGGTTATTTTATGAATGGGATCCCTTCCCAGCTTTCATGTACTTCTTGCCCAGAAGGAATACCAGGCTCATCAGCGAAGCTCCTCTGCTCATCCCATTCATTTCATACTGACACTATTCTAGTCTTCCAGCGTTCCCCTGCATTTCCAAGATATGTTCAAGACCATCACAGCAGGCCAGAGATGTCTTCAGCCAAGTCTCTTAGAATTGTTGTGCACAAGTGGTCTCGGCCTGCCAAGTTGAATATACTTGCTCCTAGGGGACTGATCTGAATTTATCTAGCATCCTCCTCTGTTACTAATAAATATAAATGTTCTTCATCATTCTTACATGGTGCTGTCCTACTTCTGAGCCCTAGGCATGAGTAATTGTTATTTTGCATTTATATTAATGTATCTGAGTGCATTGATCTTACTAATTCAGCATTCTTAGTTTTATAGGCAACAAGCTAGCATTTATTGCTGTTTTCTGGTGAAGAATGTTACGCCTGTGAATTCCCTGATACATTTAACACTTACTAATGCAGACTTCCTTGCTGTTTTTGGATAATTTACCCTTGATTCATTCAGATCATTTAAAGCTCTAGCCAAAACTGCCTCCTTTGCCCATTGCTTCCCTTATGCTATGGGTTCCATACTTGTTCCCTCTGCAAATCCAAGCTGTATTGGGACATTTAATTGAGTTGCTTCTAAATACAAATGCCCGACACTTTTAACCAACTTTCAGGTCAGGCTTGAGAACACAATTTGACCCTTAAACTGTTAGCCACAAAAAGTGTTAATCTTTTGCCTCCTCCCTCAAGCGAACTATTTTTATGAAAGTGATTATCTGGATGGAAGCTCTCACACCTGCTAACAGGAAGCCTTGGTGCGTGCTAATAGTTTACTGTAATACTAGAATTGCAGCTGCTTCGGGACTGGGGGCTTTTGGTCCTGCTGCCATTCAGGCGGACACAGGGCTTTCATTCTTTGATCCTGTGACCTGGGGCTGGTGGCTACCATGTTACCCCTGTTGTATGGCAGAGTGCTGCCTCCACCTTCACACACTGGAGGAGATCCTGATGTTTGCTCAGTTCGCAGAACAAAACATAATTTCCATAGGTTTGAATTCTTCCTGAGCCTGCTCTTCCCACCTGCAATTTGGAGTCAGAGTACCACTACAATGGCATATATTTAAACACTTATGGGAGGGAACCAGTTTTCTTCAGGTCAGCGTTAGAAGAAAATGGCAGGGGAAAGGCAGAATATTCACTTACAACTGACAACCACCTGGGGGATGTACGTTAATTTCTGCTCAGTCCCTCCCCTCCCCACAACTGATGAACAGAAATTATTTCTGACATTCAGGCCTTCAGAGGCTGAGAGACTGAAAAATTGCAACTACTCAGTGTAGAGAGGAAAGATAATTACCAACAAATGAATAGGACACTGAAGGTAAATTTTTAGTTCTAGTAATATAAAAACAGGGAGACAGATTTAAGAACAAAATTCCTGGTGCATGTAGCAGAGATCACAACTGAACTGGGGGCTTCAGATATGTCTGCAGTAAAAAATACAAAACATGCATAAAACATGGAATATAGACTTTTTCCACATGAAATGTTTCAAAATGTTGGCAAGTGACTGTGTAAAATATCATATCATATAAATACTTAAATAGGTATCAACATGGTCTCTATTGTAATTCTAGAGAACTGTTCTGAAACATGCTGTGTTTGCTTTTTGAGGTAATTTTCTTTTCTTTTCAAAACTGGACTAAAAATTTTTCAGTTGTTTGCAGAGACAAGGTGAGGGTCCATGAGCAGTTTATGCATCCTGAAACAGAAATCTCCCTCCTTTTCTGCAGGCCTGTAGGTTGGAACAAGAAGTGGACATTTTGCAGAGGGATTTTTCCATTCCGCTCAGATTTGGTACAGATTACCACCAGCTTATGTTCATTTAAGGTTTCTCTAGGCTTGCCCCATGAGCATGCTGCTTTGGTGAGCAGGCTCCTTTACCCTGCCATGGGAAGGAGTTTGGGAAGATGCAGCAGCAGCAGGGGTAAATACTGCTGTTAATCCTTTTTCCTAGGAGAAGGCAAGAACAGGGGAAAACGGGGGTAGTACCAGAGCTTGCATTCTTTGGTTTGAACTGTCACCAACTGCAACTGTTAATGTTACAAGGTACTAAATGCTACAATCATAAACTGCCAGTGCATATGAATATACATACATTTGCATTGGCACAGAACACTGAAATACAGGGAAACAAGTGGATTTTCTGAGACTTTCATTTGCTTCTTTAAAAAGCAAACACTTCCCAAGCCTCTTCCATGAAAAACATATCCCCAATTGTCTTTAGAAACAGGCGTATGTTCTGCTCAAATTCACTCATTTCACTTAAGAAAACAGCATACCCTAAAACTGATCCAAAATGTAAGTTTTTTCACAACTCGCACCACCACTACCTCATAAATCATGAAGGGCAGCATAACCTCACATCCCTTAGCCATTGGAGGTGCTTACAGTATAAGATGCTGAAAATCCTTAGATTACCAAGAAAAATATAAGGGTTCTTGAGTCTGCCAGAGTGAGTAACAGTGGGCAATTAATGAGGCAGAGGACAGCAAGGAAAGGATTGAAAGTTTGCACAAGTGAACATAGATCTGCCAGCTCCAAAGTGTCCAGAACTTGAATATTATCCCAATTCTTTCTGTACACACTGTTGGTATATAGACAACTTGGTATGCAGGGATTATGTTCACAACATGGTGGTAAGAGATGGTGAAAATAAAACAAAAACTATTAAAAGGTGAATCAGGGAAAAAAGACAGATATCCAAATGTCAGGAGTGTGGGACAGCAGGAGCAAAAAGCTAGACATGGGTTTACAGTGATGCATGGCTGGACTGGTCTGACACCTTCCCTGCAGAAAACACGGAGGCACAGTGTGTGCCCAAGTGGACTATAGGTATGTGGGAGGGAGCGCAGAAGTGGGAGCCTAGTTTATATAGAGTTTGTCGACCACATCTGGACCATCAGCACTTTTAATGATTCTGTATGAAAATCCCTCTCTGCTGTTGTTTTTCCAATGATCCCTGTGACTTGGGCAGTGAGCGGGTTGCAGATGAAATGAGCTGTTTTCGGCAGCTTAGCACTTGCAGTCTTCTTGTTGGACCTGTCTTCCTACTGCCTCTGTCCTATGCATTTAGCTCATGTGACCAAGGGCCTTCTGATCTGCTGAAATAAGTGGGAAGTATATATAGTCACCACCACAGATGACAGGGTTCAAGGACTCTTTTAAATAGTCATGGTTAAAGCAGAGTATTTAGTCTGTTGTAGTTTCTCTTCATTGACACGGTTGCTAGGTATTCAAATAGTTACTCCTGAAACCTTTTGAACATTAACGGTAATCCTGAAAGTACGTTAACTAAGGACTTTGCTATAGAGGGATATGCTGGAAAGTTAATATGAATTAGTTTTTAATGTATTAGCTAATTTACATGGAAATCCTGGGTAGCTATTTTCTAGAGATGAAGTAAGTAAAATCAGATCGACGTAACCTTAATTCTCAGTAGCGATCTCCACTTAAGTGGCTTAATGCATTTTAGCAAATCCACTTTAAATTACCAACTCCATTGGTTTAGTACAGTTTTCCTGAATGTCTCTATGTAGATAGTCCCTTGTAGAAGAATTCCTGTAAAGTGGCATGAATATTTTTTTCCAGCTTTCTTGAGACCAATTTAAAAAATAAGGAGCTGTCTTAAAGTGAAATAATCTGCTCTTCACCTAGCTTGGAGAGTTCCCTGTAAGATTTAGTGTTGGCTTTCTTAGTAACATTGCTTAATGAATTCTTTCTAATAGTACCTTTCTAAAGCTCAAGAAGGAGTTTTTCAAATACAGAATACATCCAAGCAAGCCTCTGGAGATAAAAGAGGGGCTAATATAAGCAAGAAGGAAACCTATTCAGACTGCGTGAAGCTGGAGGGGGGAGGCTAAATGAAACATTCTGCAGAAAACCTGTCTTTTTGAAGTGCAGTTTGCTGTCCTGATAAAGGAGGAGAGGCATGAAAATCACTGTAATTAATATGTACAGAAGTTTTCGTGATGAAAAAAAAAGTCATCACGGAAAGGAAAGTGGTATGAAAAATAACGTCATCATAAAAATAATGGAAAACAGGGGGTTGGGAAGATTGAAGAGTAAAACTACTCCTGCATCAGGGAAGCATCAGGAAGGCATAATTCAGGTCACATTGACTACGTTAGGAGTCAATTACAGAGCAAAACCAAACCTGGACTGGAAAGGTTTTCTGAACTAACTATACCAGTGGTTGCTGATGGCTCTAAATTGGAAGTCAGTTTTAGCTAATATGTTGCTAATTTTTTCCTCTTCTGTTAAAATGTTTTTCATTTTCTGGTGCACTGAAAATATCTCTGAATAGGACCTTACAAATATATGAACTTTTACCACAGTCATGCAGGCGGCGGTACGAAGAATGCTGGAGAAAATTGCTTTTGGCTTGAGGGACTCGGAAGACAATGAGAAGCTGCTTAAAAAAAAGCAAACCTAGTTTGAATTTTGTTGTGGAGCAGACCACAGGACTTGGTTATGGGAATCATCCCACACAGACACCCGGCCAGCGTCTCTCACTATTGGTTTGCATTGTGCAGTGGAAGATGAACTGATATTTTCTGTGGCATTGGTGGGGAACAAGAAGTGTAACCGAACGAACTATCACATACTGCTCTGCAAGAGGAGGACAGCTTCACTGCTTCAGCTTTCCAAGACAAAGTAAAAGGCTGGAATTCTTCTGTTCTCTAGAAGAACAAAAATTCAAGGGAAAGCCTGCCTGCCACACTAGAGCTAGGGGAAACAGTGTGATGCTGGAAAAGAAAAAGGAAACTAACAGTTTATAGCCAGGCTGCACAGCATATTACCCATACAGATTTTCAAAACAGAATGTTTTTTTTTTGTCACTGTTCACAGAATAACTATTATTGGCTTTTAATAAGGAGCAAAAGCTCTTTGGAATAACTACTGTACAGAAACTAAAATGTGCAGAGGCGTAAATCCAGACTTCAGCACCTGGCCCAAGCAGTTGGGCCCAGCCGTGGGCAGGGAAGTGGGGTGGGGGAGTGGAGGGAAGGAAACCCTGGGAACTGCTTTGAACCTTCTCCACAGAGTCCCCACGGTCTCTTTTGTACCAAACAGCAGCTGAGCAGGCCCTGCTGGCAGCAGTGTCTCTGTTTATCCTCCTTGCCACCTTTGTCTGCTTTTCTGCAGGGCCCCATGCAGACTGGGGTCATGCATGTCTCCGTTTTGGATCCTTTGAACTGAGCAAGTGCAGTGATGATACTGGGTGGGGATTTTTGCCATGAGTCATGAAACGTGATATTTACGATTCACCAAGTCCTTTTGCAATAAGATTTTCTTTTTTTTTTTCTGAAAACATCTCGTGGCATTGTTTGTTTCAGCTGCTTTTCTGCTTTGGTGCAATATTTCCATTTGGTAACATACCTCAAACAGCATTTTGTCAGCCTGGCTAAGAGTTGCTTTCTTTGTCTTCTGTATGGTCGAGGACTTCATCCAATACTTTGTGTCTTTTGCTGGTTTTCATCTAGATGTTCTCCAGTATTTTATGGAAGGTGAACTCCCCACCTTGCACACACCAGCCATCATACATAGTCCTGAAGCTTCTCTTTGGAGGCTGAAAACTGAAAAATGAGGGAAAAAAACCCCTCCTTAGAAACAACTTCCTCAATCAAGAAATCAAGACTCACATTTTTCAAAACTGCCTGTGGGTTTTTTTTGAGGACAAACCTGAATTTTTGTGTGTGCTGATTTGGTTTGCATGGTGTTTTATAGATTTCTCAGTGTTTGCCCTAAAAACCTGTTTTAATTGAATACAATCACAAAAACCATACAGGGAGAACACTGGTCAGGCATTAAAACCTAATTTATGTCTGAACTGCCTTTGTGTGCAGTTGGATGAATAGCGATTACAAATAATTGTGGGGCCAGCACACTGTGCAGTGCTGAGAATGCAGACCACAGGGTTCACCTCTGAAATTCTCCCACTTCCCATTTTTTGGTAAGAAAAAAGAAAAGAAAAGAAAAAAGAAAAGAAAAGAAAAGAAAAAAGAAAAGAGAAAAGAGAAGAAAAGAGAAGAAAAGAGAAGAAAAGAGAAGAAAAGAGAAGAAAAGAGAAGAAAAGAGAAGAAAAGAAAAGAAAAAGAAAAGAAAAGAAAAGAAAAGGAAAAGAAAAGAAAAGAAAAGAAAAGAAAAGAAAAGAAAAGAAAAGAAAAGAAAAGAAAAGAGAAAAGGAAAAGAAAAGAGAAAAGGAAAAGAAAAGAAAAGAAAAGAGAAAAGGAAAAGAAAAGAGAAAAGGAAAAGAAAATAAAAGAAAAGAAAAGAGAAAAGAAAAGAAAAGAAAAAAGAAAAGAGAAAAGAGAAAAGATGAAGCTGTTGCTATGAATCGAACTGCTTTGTTGCATATCTAAACTATGCCTTGCTTCTGCCCTGGAGTCTGTAAGTGCAGCTTCTAATGACATTGCTCCAGCTGCAGGAATCTGCTCGGTGAAAGAGGAGGAGGAGGATGGCTGCTGGCCATTTTTGTTTTCTAACGTGCATGAGTTGAAGAAAGAAGAATCCCTCATGGGATTTGATTTAGATGGTTTTGGCAGCTGTAAATTACTCGCAGCATGCTGTGGAGTTTGTGCTATGAGATATTTTCAGTTCCGTTGAAATCTTATGCTAAAAAAAAAACCTCACTAAACTCGAACAAAAATAAGGCAGCAGGACAGGAGATCGCTGCAGACAACTTTCAGCTGGCTTGTGCCTGCCTGCTCTGCTGGAGGAGTTTTAAGGAGCTGGATTAACCACTTAAGGAATCCTGAAGAAATGACAGTGAATAGCACTGAAATGTTGGTTTTCACTGTTCATGGCAAAGAAAGTGCTTTTCTTTAGACTTTGCGTTACATTAGGGTACACTTACAGAGCATACTGTCTGTCTGTCTTAAGATTATGCTGCAGTACAGGATTTTAGAGGAATTGGAGAGTAATAAGTTAGTACTTTCTAAAGCATTGTTTACTTCTGTGGTTATGTCCTGAAGGTCATTTAAGAGTGATTCTTAGTCAGAGGGCAGAGTTGCTGCTTATAAATTGTGCCTCCACAAATAAGCAAACAAATAAACAAATACCTGTGCTAAAATTAAAAATCTCTTGTAATCTTAGAAGCACTGTGTGAAAATACCTCTACTTTGTGGAGGGCTGCTCTTAGAGTAATTTCTGCTTAAAAAAAAAAATATGTATTTTTACAGCTTCATATTTCTTCTGCTGCAGTAGAGCCAAAGTAGCAAGAGAAGTGAGATTGTTCTCCATCAGGAAAGGTGTTGCTGCAATTGCAAGAATAAAGTCTATTTCATTGGAGAGGAACATCTTGGAAGGAGCTCAGTCTGCGTCTCAAATCCCAGGCCAGATTGCAAGGTTAGACCACCCCAAAACCAAGAGAAACAATAACAAATAAACAAACAAAAAAACCCTCCCCAAACTTGCTTTGCTTGTAAATTGAGAAATGGAATGGATTTAACCTGGGAATAGTTGAACAGTGGGGAATGCAGGTGTCCTTGCTGATGCTTTAGCTTTTCAGAGCAGTCGTGCTCTTTCAGGACATTTTACACTGTAACAGGCACGTGGCCATGCAGCCTTCCTGCACCAAACAGATCCTGCAGCAGAGCAGGACACCTGCAAAATCGAGTGTTACTGTGGAAAGGGAGCAAGAGCTTTCCTTCCATCAGCCGGAACATTCCAGCATGTCTACTTTATTTTTCTGTTTCCTGTATCACTGTGCATGGTATACAGTAAAATATTTTAGTGGAACTATGCAAAACATTTCAGAAAAATATAGGGACATGATAATGAAATTTTTACAAATGTCAGTACAAAAAGGGTTGTAATCATCAAAATGGAGCAGGGAATTAGTCATAGTTTCAATTATGAAACAATAATAATATCTCTTTGAAACACTTTTACTTTTCCAAAATTGCATTTTCTGAAGATATACTATTTCGTCAGAATTCTTTGACCAGCTTCAGTTGTAGTTTCATTTTACCATCACTTTCTCGACTGGACTAGAACAACAAAGACTCAAGAAAAATGCTAGTATCTTGTATTACTAAATTAGTGCTCTAAATTGAACTTCCAACTTCCTTGCTGCCTTCCTTCTCTCAGTGGATCTTTTGCTGCAGGTACAAATGCACACACCCACCCACACATACCCACACACCCATCCCTGTGGCTGGGCACTGGGCAGCCAGCCAGCTTCTGGTCTTGCTTGATGACATGAGCTTTGTGTCATGGTCCATCTGCTTCCATCTCCACCTTCTGACATGTGCAGCAGCCTCGTAAGGCACTGTGGTTATAGGCTTCTCCTCAAGAGACTGATATTAGAGGACCATGGGACCCAGCCAAGCCTTCTGCTGGTAGTCCCACAACCTCCTTTGACCAAGCGGTATTGGTGGATGAGAAAACAGGAGAGAAACAATGTGGACTTCAGGAAATTCTGTCATTACTGGTAATTTTGTGTAAGGCACTGTGACCTGCCCTCTCCCTACTACCAGAGGAATTTTGAAGGCTGTGCAAAATGTTTTCTCCTGTTCCTCTGCTGGATTAACAGCTGCAAAAGCTGGGGCAGCTGAGCATCCCTGGGTTCCTGTGAGTGCTTTCTGGTGTTGGAGGCTTCTGTTGGTGGAGAAGAGAGAGGTCATACCTCAGTTTGGAGCCAAATGATATGACAGTGGTTTCGTGCTGTCATTTGTTCTCTTACACACTGTCCTTGCATGTTTTCCAAATAAATCAATCCATAATGGCTTCTACCTGAGCTTTACAGGATGGTAGGGGAAGTCTTGGCTTTGGCTGTCTGAGTAGGTCCATGCCAAGGTCCTCTGCAAGAGCTTGCTAATTTGAGATGGAGACGTAGAAAAGTTTTCTCCAGTATATTTCACTGGAGAGCTGATTCTTCTTCAGTTTGCTGCCTGAGCTATACCTGTGCAGAAAGAGAGAACCATGGAAAATAACTAAAAACCTCTAGTATCACTGTAAATGAGGAAAAATGCTATCGAAGTTGGTAGATGTAACTTGTGGTTGAGAAGAGAACTGGAATTACTTTGTACTGAGTTAAATGCAGACAAAGAAATACAGTGGTAGCTTAAGATTCAATATTAGCAGAGTTTCATACAAAAATTATAGGATATACAGAAACTATATCTAGGGAGCGCTGGGAGCGCACCATTTAGCAGTGTCAGAGTAATTTCTGAATTTCAGCTTGACTTGCATTTCCTGTCCTGAGGCTTCTCTTTATGTTTTTATTTCATGTTTTAATGTCTAACATCCATTTAATGTCTTTGTGTTTATTTTGCTTTATTATTTGCTCTATGCTTTTTTAAAGCTGTTCTGTCATAGCTCTTTACTGTAATTTCTTCTAATCTCTTCTCGCAGTGATCTCTTTAGCTTTCTCCCATTCTCCTTTTCCTGTGCTTTCTCCCCTTTCTCACTGCTGTGCAACCTGCAGTGTTTCTACACATTTCCTCTGAAAACATGTGAACTCAGGGCAGTCTTAAGAATTTTTGCGGGGTGGAATATGAGCCAACAGATCTTTTAGGGAATCCTACAATAAAAGCCTTAATTTTAGTAAATAAAAAGTATTGCAGCCTTCCCTGTGGCAGGGAAGGTGGCTCCTGAGTGTTTGCAATAGGTTCCAAGCCACGTAGGAAATTCTTGAGAATGTTTTCAGTGGTTCAATTTGTTGGCTAGCAAGCCTGCAGTCACTGAATTATTTCATGTTTGTGCGGCCAGATTTTGTCTTTTTGCTTTATTTCTTTCCTTTTTCTTTATTTCATTACCTCTTTGGCTTTTTGTTTTTATTTTTCTTTTCCCCTCCCTTAAATTGTTTTTCTCCCCATAGCACCACCACATCATCTCTTTCCATCCACTATGTCCTTCCAGGTCCTTTTCATCTTGCTTCTACATTTTTTCTCCTTGTATTCTTCTTGCTCTTATTGTCCCCATCACACTTTGCTTGCTCCATTTAAAACTACTGAGAGCAGAGAGCCCAATGCCTCTAAGGAACAGGATTTTATGATATTGAAAATTAAAATTTGAAGTGTTCTGCTTAGGAGGTCTGAAGGTTACCTTTCCTGAGACAGTAACTGAATTGGACCTAAAATTCACCTGTGTTTCTCCAGTAATGGTCCCTGCTGGATGTTCTGACTTTAGGAGCAGAGCAAGAGAACTGCCTGATGTGACTGTTTTCTTTGCTGAGCACTCAGGTAGCACACAGCCTTAGAGAGCATTGGTGGCTGCCACTTGCCATAGCCTATCGCAAGGAAATGGTGGAAGAGTGTGAAGGGATACAGGACAGGAGAAGGGCTCTGCTGCCCAGGCTCTTCTTGTCCAAGGTGGCTTTCAGATCTCTTTTGCCTTGGAGCCTGGCCTCTTCCTTCCACACCTGGGAGAGCCCAGTGCAGGGTGGGATGTCCTTTCTCAGCGGAATGTGTGGGTGCGAAAGCTATTGAACTGGTGTTAGTGTTAACAAGGTGAAAATGTTTTAAGACTATGTGGTGGATCTCTCTACTATAAAGCTGATAGTGGTGCTGCAAGCAATAACTTGAGGTGGTTTGTCCAAGTCCTCAGGCACCACCAATAAGCCTGACTCAGTCTTCTGTGCAAAGGTTTCATGTTTGTACAGGAAGGCAGTCTGGCCAATGGTGAATGTAAATGGATTTACTGCTACTTTGAAGTAGCAACTGTGAATTAATCATAGTACCTATGAGGGAATGGCTCAGGTCTGAGCAATTTTGGTAAGTGTGATTCAGCTTGGACTTCCCCAGGATGCTTCTAGCACAGCCAAACATAGGCACAGCAAAATAGTCCTGGCAGGGGTTTGAGGGCACTGCAAGTAAGTAGGTGTGTGTCCCTGCTCCTGGGCATGTGTAACCCTTGTGTAAGCCCCCTCAAACCAACCTTGGTCTAAAATAAGTGAGAATTTGCTCAAGTTCATTGAAGAAGCTGGAATAGTTTCCTGTGAAATTTTTTGCATAGAGTTGCTTTAAACTATATGCAGAAATTAAAGCATTTATTGGGATCTGCACTAAAACATGTCTGTGCTACCACAGAGGTTTTTGCTTTCTGGTGGTTTGTACTATCAAGGAAACCATGCTGCCTTATGAAGTTTGAAAGTTCTGTTCATTCTTAGGCAGACTGTGCTGCCTGTATGACTGATTTGTTTTTTACTCAAGAGCTGTACATTTCTGGCAGATTCTTTTGAGTGCTTTGTAAACCTTTGAAATGAAAAGCTGTGGAGTATTGGAGTGCATAAATAAATGAGAGGAAATCACATGCAGTAAATCACCAGGAACGCATAGACAGTCTAAGGACTGTGAAAGAAATAAAGTGTGGAATAGCAATGATACTGTAAAAGAGATATAATAAAATCAGAAAGCAGTGGGTCAGGTGCTAAGCAGCCTGAAGGCTGCTTTGCTCCACTCTGGCAGCTCAATATAGCAGTTGAACAAACATTTAATAGCTGGAGGTACACATACTTTAGTTTCTCTGAAGCCGAGTGCTGTGCCACTCTTGCTGTGAGGGTAAAATAGTAGCACACAGTCCTTGCAATGGCAGTCTGCAGGACTTATTCAGTGGGTCAGTGTGTGGGGATGGGACAGAAGCAGTATTCACTGCATGTAGGTTTTCATGTTCAGAGTTCCTGCTTAGCTCCCTGCCAGTTCCCGAGCATCTCTGCCCAGTTCTCTATACAGCAAGAGTGGGGGAACCACAAAGGGGTGCCGAAAACTGTGGAGCATCTCCTGACTTAACTGGGGCAACGAGGCAGTTATTCTTATCTTTTAAATACATTGCCTCCTGCAAGCAAATATTGGTTTTCATGCATTAGTGGAATGTCACAAGAAATTAGGCATTACAGGCAAAAAACGCAGGGGAAATGTTTGGTCTCAGCTCTGTCCCCTGGTGCCTGTGCATTACAGCGTGGCCCCAGCACCACTGTACTTAATTTGTTAATTAATGAGACAAAGTGACATATTTTTTGCAGCTGATCTCCTTCACTTACAATTGCTGGTGTGCATGTGTGTTTATGGAAATTATGCTTAACCTCGACTGAAGGAGTTTAATTACAGGGGCATCGTTATGCCAGAGCATTTTCCCCATGACATGACATCGATTGGTTCAGTGGGTGACGATGGTGAGCTCAGCTATACTGTAACTGTTCCCAGGGCTTTCAAATGGGTCTGGTGGGGGCAAGTTTGAAGGAAGGGTTGGAGGGAGAAGAATGACCTGGCTGTGTAAATGTTTTATCCTGTATGTGAAAGGTGCCACAGGAGAAGTCACAGAGGTGCTTGCTGAGATCTGTGGTGCCTCCACAGCAGGCAAGAGCTGCTGGCACTAAGAGCCTTCCAATGTCTTATGTGGGTATGGAGAGAGGACAGAAAAGGCTGAGCAGGTCCTTGAAAGGAAAAGATTTTTCATTTGTGTGATGTAGAAGAAAAAGGTAAGAGAATGGAGGGATGTGATACAGCAGAGGGGTCAGGTGGCAAGATGGGAAGTTCATCCTTGCAATGGTGTTTTACACAAATGTAACTGTGGCAAGACTACGATAGGTCCCAGAAAAATGTTTTTGCAGTAGACAACATGCTGGTACTGACAAATCTTATCAATACTGGTGCTGACAGATCTTACAGATTTATCATAAAAAGGCAGAGGTTTTGCTCATGCTGCATCAGTTTCACATGCAGAGACAGGCTACTGGCTGTACATGGTTTTTAAGAAACCAAGTAAAAAAGAAAGGACTACTCAGAGCCTTGTAGAGAAATGTGTTATGCAGGAAACACAGAGGAAGCTCCAGCTCTCCTTATGGCCCTGGGTCTCACAACTCTAGGTATGGGTAATCTTTGATAATGGCTCATCACATATCTCACAGACAGGGTAGGCACCTGGCAGAGTTGGAAGTAAAGCAAGGTGTCTGTCCTAGCAAATTTCAGTCTCATTCTTTTTTCATGCAGTCTTCCAGAACGAACATTTCAGAGAAGACATTTCCCTTTGTTTAATTATCTTCTTGTCTAATAGCTACTAGTACTGTGTATCCCCTCTTCAAGTTGACCTACACATGGCTTTTCTTGATGCTTCTATCCCTGTTACATGAAAAGCAACTGATTCCTTAGCTCAGATATAGACCTGAGACTTTTAATTTTTTTACATCTAGAGGCTTCCCTTGAACCCTTGACTGGCAGTCTTAATAGGACTTTATGATGAAGGACTTAGGGGATGGAATCCATTGTGGAAATGCTCAAATCAGCACATCCAATGGGGGAGTAAGTCAGGCCAAGCAGTGTGGTGAGAAATGTTCTGTAGCTGTCTCCCAAGATGTGAAACAGAAGAGCAGTCACGTCAAGTGTATGTATACAAATGCATGCAGTCTAGGAAACAAACAGGAGGAACTGGAGCACCTTGCCCACTCAGAAGGGTATGACATCATAGGAGTAACTGAAACATGGTGGGACAGCTCAAATGACTGGGGGATCGCAATGGACAGTTATAGGCTCTTTTTTAAAGACAGGCAGGGTAGAAGAGGTGGAGGAGTTGCATTAAGGAAAACCTCAAATGTATCGAAGTCAACTATGGTGATTGCGACTGCTCTATCGGATGCCTCTGGGTTAAAGTCAAAGGGGTTGTCTCCAAGCAGGACTTTACAGTGGGCATCTGCTACTGACCTCCTAACCATGATGACAGTGCTGATGAAGAGACACTTGGGGTACTACAGCAAGCTTCTGGCCAACAGAACCTGGTCCTTATGGGTGACTTCAACCCAGACATCTGCTGGAAGAACAATACATCAGCTCCCATGTCATCCACCAAGTTCCTGGAATGCGTAGAGGACTGCTTCCTCATACAAATGTTAGAAGCACCAACCAGGAATGAGGCATTGCTGGACTTGCTCTTCACAAACCCGGAAAACCTGCATTGTAATATCTCGGATAGTGATAGCCTCGGCTGCAGTGATCACAATATTGTGGAGTTCGGGATCCTGCTGAGCATGCTGAAGGTCAGTACTAAGACAAGGGTTCTAGATTTTAGAAGAGCAAACTTCAGTTCACTCAGGGGTCAGTTGGGAGGGATTCCATGGGATGTTTCCGTGGAAGATGAAGGAGCTAGTGAGTGCTGGGAGTTCTTCAAGAACTCTCTCTTGGAAGCACAAAACCAGTGTATCCCCTATAAAGGAAAGGGAAGTAAGTGGAGCAAGAAGCCCCCTTAGCTCAACCTGGTCTACTCAAATCCAAAAGGGAAGCATACCAGAGATGGAGAAGTGGAGGATTATCTGTTGAGAGCTACAAGGACAATGCCAGAGTCTGCAGAGATGCAGTTAGAAAAGCAAAGGCCCAGCTTGAATTGAAACTGGCTGTAGATATCAAAAATCACAAGGAAGTGTTCTTCCGGTATGTCAACCACAAGCAGAAACAGAAGGAAAACATAGGCCCACTGTTAAACAGAATAGGAGAGTCAATCACCAACAATGCTGAAAAGGCAGAGGTCCTGAACACTTTCTTCACCTCTGCCTTTACCAACACTGTTGGGTCCTAGGCTTTAGGAACGAAATTCCCAGTTGATCCAAACATAGACCCACCATCAGTGAAGGAAGAGTTAATACATTAATTATTACAGGAGCATGACCCCTACAAATTGATGGGCCTTGACACCATCCGCCCGAGGGTGTTGAGAGAGCTGGCTGACATCATTGCAAGGCCACTCTCCATAATCTTTAAGAAGTCATGGAGAATGGGGGATGTCCCAGAGGACTGGAGGAAGGCAACTGTTACCCCTATCTACAAGGAAGGGCTTGAGGGAGGATCTGGGTAACTATAGGCCCATCATCCTTACTTCAATCCCTGGGAAAGTTATGGAATGAATCCTCCTGAGGGCCATCACAAGTCAAATGAAGCACATGGTTGTGAAGCCAATATGGCTTCACTAAGGGCAGATTGTGCTTGACAAATCTGGTGGCCTCCTGCGACAAAGTAACCTGCTTGGTTGACATGGGGCGGGTGGTGGACATTGTCTACCTGAACTTCTCCAAGGCCTTTGATACAGTTCCCCACAGTCTCCTCCTGGAGAAATTGATGTGTTATGGCCTGGACAAGTGGTCTGTGCAGTGGGTGGGGAACTGGCTGACAGGCCGCACCCAAAGGGTGGTGGTAAATAGCTCCTTTTCCAAGTGGCAACCTGTCACAAGTGGAGTCCCCCCGGGATTGATATTGGGCCCAATATTATTCAACATCTTTAGAAGTGATCTGGATAACAGAATCAAGTGTAGCCTGATGAAGTTTGCGGATGACACCAAATGGAGTGGGGAAGCAGACACTCCAGAAGGGAGAGCCACTCTGCAGGAAGATCTGGCTAGGCTGGAAGAGTGGGCCAACAAGGACCTTATGAAGTTCAACAAGGACAAGTATAAGGTCATACACCTGGGAAAACATAATCTGGGAGTGCAGCACAGACTGGGATGCACCTGGCTGGAGAGCAGCTCTGTGGAAAGGGACCTGGGGGTCCTGGTGGACAGGAAGCTCAACATGAGCAAACAGAGTGCTGCTGTGGCCAAGAAGGCCAACAGGATGCTGGGTTGCATCAAAAAGGGCATCACAAGCAGTGAGGCATCAAGAAGTGCCTCTTGATTGCTCAACCCAAGAAAGATCTTTCTGAGTGGGTTGGGGCTTTTTCTGCCCACACTTACTCCTTCACAGCCTGTCTGGCAGATGTTCCTACAGCAAGAACAGGAAAAAGAGCCATTTTCTGTTCAGGCTCGTGGGCCAAATGTAACTTGTGAGTGGCACACGTTCTTTTTAGGCAACACTCATCAACTTTCTATTACTGACATAAGTGCTTGCAAACCCCCAAAACTGAAGTTGTGTGGATATTTGGGGGGGGTGTGTGTGTGTGTGTGTATTACAGTAGCTGTGGTTCTTCAAGACTTGTTATCCACATGTGCTCTGTGTCCTGCCTTCCATCTGTTCTGATCAGAAAGTTACTCCTGAGATTCTTGATCTTAAATAGAGGTTACAGTTTTTTCTTGCAACAGGAAGCAAGGTGTGCAGAGTGAATGCTGGGCTTCAATGGCTGTGTCTCTTAAAAGAATCCAGCCATACATTCCTTGGGCATATGTGGAATCCATGTGGACAAGGCATCTCAAAGGACCACGGTTTTACTATAGTTTTGATGCACAGAAAGCTCCTCCCCATTATATCAAGAACACTTCTCAAGAAGCACTGGAGTTACTGTCTAGTCGCAGGCTGAATGTACTGGACATGAATGACTAAAGCCATTTCTGTCTGAGAGCTTATGTGTTCGCTAAGCATGCACATTGGCACATCAGGCAGAAGTGCCTTGATGGACCTTGGAAGAACATTGGCTGGGAGAGGATTACTGCTGCTGTTGAGACAACTGATCCAAGCTGTGACACTCCTGGCTTATGTTCAGCAACAGAATGCTGTTGTGGCCAAGAAGGCCAACAAGATGCTAGGTTGCATCAAAAAGGGCATCAGCAGCAGAGATAAAGAAGTCATCATCCCACTCTACTTAGCACTTGTCAGGCCAGACCTGGAGTACTGTGTACAGTTCTGGTCCCCTCTATACAAAAAAGGCTGTGGTCAGGCTGGAAGGGGTCCAGAGAAGGGCCACCAAGATGATCAAAGGACTGGGAAGCCTGCCATGTGAGGATAGGCTGGGAGAAGTGGGTTTGTTCAGCCTTGAGAACAGGATGCTTAGAGGGGATCTCATCACCATGTACCAGTACTTAAGGGGTAGTTACAAAGAAGATGGAGAGTCCCTTTTTACACAGAGTCACATGGAGAGGAAAGGGGGAATGGACACAAATTGCTCTTGGGGAGATTCCGATTGGACACGAGAAGAAAATTTTTCACATTGAGGACAGTCAGCCATTGGAATAGTCTCCCCAGGGAAGTGGTTGACTTGGCCACATTGGACACTTTCAAGAGTCGTCTGGACAGGGTGCTGGACCATCTTGTTTAGACTGTGCTCTTCCCAGAAAGGTTGGACTAGATGATCCCTGAAGTCCCTCCCAACCTGTGATTCTGTGATTCTGTGATGGTTGCTCAGTTTGATGTTAAATGCCAGAGTGGGGTAGAAACTAAAAATTTGATGGCCAGTATTTTGGACTAGTAGATTAATGCTTTGGTCATTGCAAAAGGTAGCATTGGTCTGTTCATGTAAAGACTAGGAACATACGTCTTACCTATTACTTGCTTTCCTGCGTATTTTGCCCTAAAAGTTAGCTAAAAGTGGGCATAAGAATAAATGTTTTAGCTTTAAGCGCTGCTGCTCTTTCCATTCTCCTGAGTTTGATTAAAATGTACATTTATGTGAAAAAAACATGGCGATGTTCCTACAGTAATTTTTAGCATGTTTTTGTGTCATAAATCCATTAATGTTGTACTAGGTATTTTATTTGCAAATGTGCAGTTTTTGTTTAAGGCTAAGGGGGTGGCAAACAGAGCATTTGGACCTGAAGATGATGCTGTCTGTTATGCAGAGAGAACTGAATACCGTTTGGGTAGGCTCTTAAGATCTCGGCTTTGGTTTGGTTGATTTCTTTCCAGAAAACTAATCTCAGTTTTGAAGATGTAGCATTAGCCCCCAGAGGTCTTTAGGAAATAGCTAGTGGTTTACAGAGTCTTTCAGCACCAGATCAGAATCTGGATCCAGCCCAGCTCAGGGTATATAACAGTTATGACCAACTTCATGCACAGTGCTTCCTCTTTAAGATGAGTTTGTTGAGTCTCAGTTCCCCCTCCTACTGCACAAGCTGTCTGCTCAGTCTTGTCCTCTGCAGCAGGGATGCTGTCTTTCTGTGCACTTCTTGTGGGTTTAGCATAATGATTGCCTGAGTCCAGGTAGACCCTCATAAAAGAGCTCCTACCAGGGCCAAAATTGCTCCATAGCAGTTGTGATGCTTAGAGAAAGCTATTTGCACCAGCCATTTTACAGCATTTGAATCTCTGGCCTGGTAAATGATGAATGTTTTGTGAGGTAGGCTTGGTAAACTACATCAGGGAAAGCTTTGGAGGGTGAATTACAAGGGTGAATTTTGAACATATTTTTCTCCCAGTCAGATGGTGTTTTCCCATGGTACTTCATGGGTCAGATTGGGACACTTATTGGGTGTCAGGGTGGACGTGTGCTGTTGCTGAGGAGGAGGCTTGTGGTGGACCTCCAGACAAAGCTTTGTGTGAACTTGCTGAAGTCTTTTGAGAAAGACTTTGAAATTTGAGTTGCGTGAGTTTCATAAAGGAGGGGGAATCTCACAAAAACCCCCAACTAAACAGTGCCTTTACTGAATGGTAGGTGCAGCTGTCTTGTAGTGCTCTCTGGTACACATTCTCCTTTTCTTTCTCAGTGTATAGCTGACAACACTTATTGCTGTATAATGCATTTAGTGCAAGGTAGCAAGGGAAAAGCGTAATGCCACATTCAGAGGTGGAGCACAACCAGGAGGTTGCAGGACGGGTATCCTGATGCATATGCACCATGCTATGTGCAGGAGAGAACCATGGTCTTTCCTGGAATGAGGGAATGCTCTTTGTCACAGCCCTTCCAGAAGGAGGGGATGGCTGTGGCTCAAGCTTCAAGGGGAGGGACAGCAGCTGCCTCCTGTTTGTGCCATGGATTGGGGAGTGCTCTGCCACTGTCCTTCCAGGGAGAGCTGCATGGCCACTTGCTGCTTGAAACACAAGGGACCTGAGCGGTACGAGTTTTGGGGGTGTGAGGGTGGATAAGTGTGGTAGAGGTGGGATGGATGGAGGGGTTGATGGGTGGGATGGAGATGGGTGGGACAGCATAGATTGCCCTAGCAATATCCTGTACAGGACACTTGGTTTGTGCTCCAAGGCCTTCTCTGCACAGGAGGTTCTTACTGAACTTTTTGATTACCAATCAGTGTAAGGTATCCTTTATCACAAGAAAAAAAACAAAATCAGCATCATGCTTGCTATCTAAGTAACCAGAAGTATCCATGACCTATAGGTCCATGTGGAGATGCCTTGCTGGATTTAGAAACACCAGAGTTATCACACAAAGCATGTCTCATGGATGTGACCTTCTCCATTCCTCCCACTCAGTAAACAGTGGAATTGGTTGTTCTCCAACTGCATTTTCCCTGCAAGAAAGGCACATTTTTAATAGTAAGAGACATAAAAGGAAGTTAGCAGTCTTTCTCTAAAATACAGGCTTGCCCCAGTTGTAGAGAAAGTAAGAGAGAGGCAGGGGATGTAATAGATGTAATGCTGGATTTGCTTTTCTGCCTTCTGGGGGAAACTTGCTCCTATTTTCCAGTGAAGCCGCCAAAGTGCATTCGTTTACCTTTCTGTAAATATCCTGACTTGTTTTAGCACTAAAAAGATACCTGTGGCTGCAAAACTGGCATTTTGCAAAGACATCTTGAGATTCAGCCATGGAAATAGCCATTTAATTTCAGCCAGCCACTTTTATTTTATTTTATTTTATTTTTTCCCTCTATGCCTCAGCAGAACTCTTCTGCAACTGTACTGTGTTGTTAGTGAGGAGTATTGTGAGACATGCTGTCTGCTCAGAGCTAGAAAAAGGAGGAGTCTGTAGATGGGTGAAAGGTTTTTTTAGTACTGGTTTCTTTACACCTAAAAGCTGTAAGATTTAAACAAAGAACAGACTCATCAGCCAGGATTCTGGGTGCCTCATGCAACAAAAAGTATCCTATTGAACCAGGCCTACATTTCTGTATTATGTTCATATTTTCCTCCGAACATGAAATGGAAGTGGGCAAGCAAGCTTCTGAGATGGGTTAAAAGGTCCCTGCTTACCTGGAGCACACAGGAGGAAATCATCTCATCTGCTCGAGCAGATCAGACCTGCAGCCAGCCATAGAAAGCAAGACTATCTAACAAGAGCTATGGAGAGGGAGGGAAAGAATTGTATAGCACTGAGCACGTTATCCTGGCTCACTGTCGTTCCTCTGCTGGCGTGTTTTGTGAGAAGGTGTAAGGCACAGGGTTGTAATGCTTCCTGGACTGCCGTCTCTTTACAGCATTCAGTGTCAAGGAGCCAATTCCAATAGACTGTCCTAATTCCCAGCCTCTTCCTACTCCTTTCTTACTCTATGCATTTGTTTAACTTCTGTTTTATCCTTGTTTTCTTCCCTTCCATCCCTCTCTTTCCCTACTTTCCACAATGCATCCCACTGAAGAGCAGCCCAGCTGTTTCTCAGACCCTGCTGGGCTCCAGGACAGGAGGGGTGGGTCACAGATTCACTTTGAAGCATCACTGTGGGGCTTCACAACTGTACTAGGAGAGGAAATTGATGCTTCCTCCTGTAGCCACATGGTCAAGATCAGCAGCATTAGACACAGGCTTGGGCTGCTTTTCACATCAAATTTTACCACACAAGAAGGTGACAGAAGTATGATTGCAGGGAAGGTGAAGACATGGGGAGAAAAGTACATTGTTTTGAGATGAACCTGTATTTTTCTTCTCTTTCCCCCCACAAAAACTGGTGGATCTCGTACTAGTTTAGTGCTTTTCTCTGACCACCACATGTTGTAGGATGGGAAGGGCTGAAAGGAACTTGTGAGCCACAGATGGCAGCATTTCAGCAATAAGGAGGGCATGGGAGGATGCACAAAAGCATGAGAGGTAATAAAGTAAGCAATGAAATAATATGTTGAGAGGCCCAATAAGGGATGTGCTAATTGGCTGCTTGTGCACTTATACCCCACTCATAATGAAACCCCAGTGACAGTTAAAACTCTGCTTTACCTCTTTACTCTTCTTGAGCTGGCCAGTAAGAGAAATCTACATCAGTGCCTGGGAAGGATGTGAGTGATCATCCGTATATCAGAAAGTCACATGCTTTTTCATTAATTCCTTTATTGTGGAATATGCTGAATGGTAACAAGCACTGGTAGGACTGGCAGATACTTGGGTCCTTGGTGTGTTGGTGTCCATGGGTGTCCTTCCATGTCTAGGATCTAGTGTGAATGATTTTGACTTTACATTCTGTGTATTTACTGCAGGAGCACACTATCAGTTTTCCCTGTGCCACTGTTATTTGTGATGGAAATCCCTAAGTGCAGGAAGAGTGTCTCAGTGTGCAAGGTCTAATGCTGGACAGCAGAGTGAGGTTGTACAGGGCTTTTTGGGAGGCACAAGGAGACTGAAAAAATCAATGCATTATCTGTATATAGTTTTATTAATGAAATGGTTAATAATATTATCACTACATTTACCCTTCGATTTCATAGTTAACAGCACAGTGAGAGAGGTGGAACAAATCACATGTTTCAGAGCTGATATTCTAAGATGCCCAGAACCCTGAGAAGTTGCTGTTATATTACAGCTATCAGGGATTTTTGCACACTTGAGATCTGGAAGCTTGGTTATTTTAAACTCATATCCTGAAGGCTAAAGTAGAAGTTAATGGTGATGTAAATTCTTTTGGTTTTCTACTTCAAAAATATACAGAGTATTTACATTCTTACCTGTAGTTGAGATTGAAAAATCTGAGAATTTTGCAGATTTCTTTCCCACATGAAAATTTTCATTCTCATTTTCTAACCAGAAGTTCTAAAGTAATTCAGTAGAATGCATCACATTTCTTCTCATCTGCAGTAGGATACAGCAAGCCATTCTTCCTACTGTCAAAAACCCAAACTTTTTTAGACAGAAGGTGGTTGGAAAAAAGCCTCAAAAAACTCAAAATATGCATATAATTTTCCAACTGTAGTACATGCTTTTAAAGGTTTTAAAAGAATGGGTTATGAAATAGTTTAGCTCTGTATGGTTGAAAATGTGTGGGTATTCATACACACAGAAAATTACTAAGCCCTGTTTTTGACATCCATAAAAGATGCTATCTGAGGTCACCACTGATGCATTGACATGGCTGGTGGGGGAGCCAGGCAAACCCAAGACCTTTGCAACTTCTATGCTTCCAGGCTGCGTACTTCCCAGCATATTTTGCTGTAAGGTATAGTTTGCTGAGAACACCACAGTGGGACATCCCATTGTTTCCAGTGCACTGAACTGAAAGCCAGGCAGGCACAAGCATTCTGAATTAAAGTATTTTTTGTAAAATACCAAACACAAGCTATCAGAAGTTTTTGCCCACTCTCTCCTTGAACATATCTTTTAGGTTAGATGTAGATGAGAGAAACAAAGGAAAACAGACTGGAAATTTCTAACATCCAGAAATGCTGAATTTTGCAAGTATCAGCTTTAGTGTTAAGCAGTGGGGTGTTTTTAAGTTAACAGATATCTGGATATTCGGATGTGAGTCTTCATTTCCTTTTATCAGTTTTATTCTGGCATGACTTCTAGCCAGAAAGTGGAAAGATGAGCCTCACAGCAGGTAAGGGCATATAGGCACGCATACAGATATGACTGAGAAATAGAGGTGTATATCCGTATGCACGTTTTGTGCAACATCTGTGAAGTGTTCAAGTCAAAAGCCCTTCATGCCCTGTTATTCAGAAGGGACTAAATGTATGCTTTAAGAGTAAGTGCAAGTGCTTGGTTGTATTTCTGTGTGTGTGACTCTGAAGGCCAGGTTAAGAGCACATACTTCTTACAGCGAAGTGGAAAAGGTTATGCACCTCTTCAGTGGATGTATAGATGAAGTGTTTGTGAGCTTTGTAAAGATGAATGGAGTTCATGGAGTTATTACTGTTAGCTTGTGATGACCAGATGTTGGAATATGTGTGCACATGCATGCTGGCGCATCTGTTGTTTGGATAATAGATTATGCACATGTGGGACAACTGTGCAGTGTGGGTGTTATTACGCTCAGGACCATAGCTTCAGCAAGGCGTAAATCAGGGTGGCGCGGTAGAAAGCAACAAAGTAGTCCAGCAGTGTGTGCTTCCTGGAATCAGTACATGTGACTGCATGTAGGGATTTTGACATGTGGGATTGAGGCTGGCAGAATGTGTCAGAATGTGACTTCAGGAGCTTGAGCTCAAGACAGTTAGTAAAAGAAAAGAGAAAAAGTCAAGCCACAAATACATATCCAAGGAGCATGGATGCTAAGGGAAAAGGAAAGAATACATGCATTGAGACTGATCCTGCAGGCTAAGCCACCCGTTTTGTGCTGCTCTTTCTCCGTGAAAGTACATGGAAGCTGTGGGATTTTATAATACCGATCTTTTGCATAATGCAGTTGCTAGCAATATCAGCATTAACAAGT
Organism: Phalacrocorax aristotelis; assembly: GCF_949628215.1. Taxonomy (NCBI): domain Eukaryota; kingdom Metazoa; phylum Chordata; class Aves; order Suliformes; family Phalacrocoracidae; genus Phalacrocorax; species Phalacrocorax aristotelis. Next base: position 131,642,566 of record NC_134276.1, on the reverse strand, counting down.
TATGCAGACTGTCAGGAGCAGACCTGCAGGATGAAATGGTTGGTGTTCAAGATCTGATGTTCAGACTGTGCAGACTGTCTGACTTTTGAGTAGGGTTAATTTAATTTAATTGCTGCGGTGGAGCTGGGGACGGTCTGGAGTCTCTCAGCCATGACCTCATTCCTTGTTGCAGCTTATACCTGCTGTTGTGACACCTCTGAGCATGGGTCTGAAGCATCTGCTCCTTTGTCCCCCATCCCTTCCTCATCCTGCCTGTTGGCTGGGTTGAGGAGGAATGTAACTCAGTATCTCCTTCTGTTATACGTGAAATGGGAGTCTTTAACTGCTGGGCTTCCTCATGCCCTGGTTACTAAATGCAGCCACAGCCTGGCTCTCATTGAAGCATTGTCTTTGTATGCACTGCCCAGAACTGCACCAGGTTATTTTGTCTGGTCAAATGACATAGCATGGAAGTCCACTCATCTGTCCTTTCTTACCCCTAGGTCTCTTTCAGCATCCCCTTCCCTGTCTTCTGTTAGCTACAGCTGCTGTTGATGTGCTGCCTACACCAATCTCATCTGGGCAGTGGTTTAATTATTAAGATGTTCTTAAACATCAGTGCCTGGCACCACTCCCTGGGTGTGGAGAGAAACATCAGCTTTTGCAAATCTGAAAACTTTTACAGTTACTTTCCGTAAATAACCTCATCCTAAGCATGGTTCACCTTTGCAAGTTGCTTGATTATTTTAAAATTGTTAAGATAATTGTTTCAAACTGATATTAGATACATTCTTGGTTGTAGTTGCAGGGGAGATTCCATTTATGGCTTGGCATTTAAGTCTAATATTTCAGGTTTCAAATTATATATTTTTAATATGACACTGTTTCTTTTCATAGCACAGGCTGGATTGAAGTTCCTAATGCATCCTTTCCAAGTCCACGCACCATGTTCTTATAATGCAACGTGGTCTCTCGTGGTTCTGTTCCCCGTGAACTCACACCAACTCCATCCTCTGTTTTGTCACTTAGAAAAGTAATTTTTTATGTTCCTGGCTTGGTCTTGAAACACTAAAAGTTAAAAAAACAGCACCGGGCTCAGGTGCTTCTGGATAATCTCTGTCCTCTGGAAAATCTTCTCTCTCAACCCTGCGTGCATGGCTGCATAGTCAGAGGCAGAAAAATTGACTGGTTTGGATGCAAGTTAATTGTATGTGAAGCAAATAAAAGGAAGAATAAGTTCACCACTTGTGAAAAATGCCCCAGGCTCATTGTTTAGTAAAAACATCTGGTCACTCTGCAGAGGTGATCAAAACAGCAAACAGAACATTAGGTTGCAAGAAACTTCTGGATAGAAAGTACTATTGAAAATACTACAATTTCTGCTATATGAGCCAGTGGCAGATCACTGATTTAAAGCCGAATATATTTTTAAGAATTCAACCCCATACATATACTTACGTGTCTTTGTGTGTCTGTGCACATGCACGCATTTATGTAATACAAATAGAATAGATTTAAAGAGCGAGCAATTTAAATATTTAGAGTCAAGGAGAAGCTTTGTTATGAATAATATCTGAAAGGATTTGGATTACAGTCAAAACATTTAGATAGAGGGCAATCAAAATTGCACTAGGGCAGATTGTCTTCCAAAGTCAGGTTCAGAAAGGGATGGGAGGGGTCTGAGGGACAGGTTGGCTATTGTAGCATGTGGATGAAAAAAATGTAATTTAATGATTTGTTGAACTGTTACAAACCCAAACATCAGTTCAGCAAGGGTAGCCTGATAATTACTGTTTTCCCAAAAGAAAATTGTAGATTATGAACAAAATGAGCAATTCAAATTTGAATCTTCAGTTTAATGGAGCTTCATTTTTCTTGTAAAAACATTCCCATGGAAATTTCCTAATTATTTCCTTTTGAAATAGTTTCATTTAGAAATGAAATACAAGCAATACATAGAGTGGTATTTATCTCAGTATTTGTCTCATTATAACACTGCAGCAAATGAAAACTCATACTAAAAAGGCAATCCATTTTAAAGTGAAAAAGGACTCTTTCTCTTCTTGTGTGCACAGTTATGTGGTGGAACTCACCGCCATGTGACAGCAGTGCCAAGAGCCCAGTAGGACTCTGGAAAATGTTGGACTTTTCTTGTTACTGAGATGCCAGCTGGCTCCCTGATACTGCTGTCACGATAACCACCATGGTATAGGGAAACATATGTAATGTCTCTTTCCCTGTGGTTTGTAGGCCACCAAATATCAGCTTGCAAATATTTAAAATGTTAATCTTCACTTGTTTGAGCTGTGTTCCCACCTACAAAAAGACAGCAATATCTTCTGGGCTTTGCAGTAATTTCAAATTTCTCGGTGATTTCATATTGGTCTCAGGCAGAATGGATACCTCTGCAGCATCAGTCTTGTGTCATGTTTTCCTTTTTTACGAATGATTTTTTTTCCTGGCTGGCAGAGAGCAGTCCAAGCCACAGAATCCAGAAACAGACTGTCCCAGAGCTTGTGCCCGCTCCCATCAGGGAAGGGCCTGCCACAGAGCTGGGATCTAGTTTCAAACTCCTGCACAATTTGTGGTTATTTAGAGCCAACATTTTGGTTTAGGCTGGTCTCTAAATATTTGTTGTATGGTTTTATTTATAAGAATAATGACTCTATGTTTACGGGCTACAGCATATAATGCATCAAATGCCTGGTCTCTTATTTTTTTTAGCTTTCCCCAACTTTCAAGTGCATTTCCACTCTTTAATTTTACACAAACTCTTGGACATTGGCCAGACAAATTCTCTGTAGTCTCCACAGTTCAGGATCTTGGCCAGATTAAAGTTGTCATCAATTTCACCTCCCTCTTCTTCTAATAACGTCCCACTTTCTCCCTAGTACGTCTCATGGTTTTAAAGGTTGCAGTTCTCTGTGTTCTTTTGCACTTTCTTGAATATTATAGTCTTTTATCTCCTGAGTTAAGTGAATATTATTTTTCTGCATGCTCTTTTTATAGCCCTTTACCATTTTAAGTATGGGCTTGCTGAATATTTGCTACTGAGCAGTCTTTTTGTGAGGCTGTGCTGGTGATTCCTCGTCCTTAGGCAATGCTGTCTTGACAGCTGCAGAGAATCTCCTCAGGGAATTTTAGGAATCTCTTGGTTTCTTCTATATTGAAATTGCAAACTGCATTTACCTCAAACCTAGTCTGAGATACTGAACACCCAAGATACTTTTTGCTTTCTGGAAGACAATAATACAACATCAAACACTGAGTCCAAGTTTTGCTACTTCAGTGGGGTTTGTTCTGCTGAAATATGATTGCCAGAAGCCTCTGCTGGGGAAAGGTTATGCTTATAAAACACTTTTAAGCAAACAAGTTACCTCAATCCAGAGATGGAAGAGTTTATAGAACAGGGTTTTGGTTGACATCCATTTGATAGGATATTTTCAGTTGTGATGGGTACTCTAAAGCACAGACTGATGCGTTGCAGGCAGTTTTCCTGAGAGAATATGGTGTGATTGGGTATGAAGTCTACAAAGAAATCTTATGCTGTGACACTACTCAGAACACCCTTGGTCACCTAGCTTACACTTCTGTAATGAGAATTTGTATTTGCCAAGGATGACTTCAGAGTCCGGCAGCCAGCATCTCCATTTTTAGCTGATGCAGCTCGAAACTTGAGCTGGTCTCTTGAATGTCTGGTCCTAAACTCTATGTTGGCAAAATGTGTAAGTTTTCTTTTCCTCCGCATTCTTAAAAAATACAATAGATTGTGAGATAAAAAATCACTTTAGAGTTTAACTCTGTCTGATATTCTTTCTTCTGGCTGGAGCAAGAGTTAACTTTTGAGAGCAAACCCCCAGGGCTAAGTATACTAGTAAACTCCAGCTGCTTTGTACTTCTTTGCCAATACTGAAAAGCCATAAATCCGATTTAACTTGCTGGTTAAATCAGGTTTACAGCTGGTTTGCATTGCTGGAGTGGAGCAGAGCAGCTGGAGAATACCAGTGAATCAGGGTGATTTTTTGCTGGGTCTTGTGTCCCTTTTTTGAGTCTTACATGGAATAAGCCAAGGCAGAGGCAGTCAGTTCTTGGCAGTGCACTCTCAGTTGATGCAAGACTTGCGTTTAGAGCCAAAGCCACTGACTTTTTTTGTCTTTGTGTTTGCTTTTATATTCTCCTACTAGTTGTGTTTGCCATGGGGATATAGATATGTAACAATTCCATGTCATACTCGCCTTATACTCAGTCTTTGTTTTGGTAATGGCAGCCATCAGCTTGAGTGTATTTTACAAGCTTTGCTGGCTCAAGCCATCTCACAAAAACACCTTATAAAACTGTAATTCAGGGGGATGAAGAAGTCTTTGAGGTTAAAGTGCCAGAGGAATTCTTCACTTCAGGATCAGCTTATCTCTCATTGATTTCACTTGTGACTTTATCAGGTGTCTTTCTTTGCCTATGCTACATTTTCTCATCTATACATCTTCTAGTTTTGTCTTTTTGAGTCTTGCTGATATTAATGCTATTTTGTCCTGCTGTGGTTTCATAAAAGGGTCTTAGGCTGGAAATTAATTACTTGAATGCTTCTTTTGGCTTTCTGAGGTTGCAACTTAGCATGAGTATAGATGAAGATCTCGGTTTGGACGAGCTTGTACTGCCTCCAGATCAGTAAATCCTGATATTGGTTGCAACTTGTAGTCACTAATATAATCGTAATAAATATTATTGGGGGATAGACTAGAGGATCTATAAAAGGTCCCTTCTAACCCAAAGCATTTCATGACTCTATTACCAGTAATAAACTTGTTACAAATTCTAGCTGTGTGTAGTTGATAATGGGCCTAATGTTGGAAGAAGGCACGATTAATGTAGTAGGGTATGTGAATGAATGGAAAACGGTTCAGGGGGAGAAGACACTATATAAGAACACATGCAGAACTATCTTTGTGTTATTTGTTGTGTGCACCATGTGCATATGGTTACAGTCACCCAGGAAGTGTTTAGAAACTTTTGCCTACAGCAAGAGCAATTGCCAGATCAGCTGTGTAAAACGCAACCATACTAATCTGAATGGCTCTGTTGAACTCCAGCCTGCTTCTCCGCTGCTGCTCCTCCTGTCTTTGCCACAGCCAGACTTCTTGTGTAATTTTGAAGTTACTGAGGTCTTTGTTTTAGCTTCTGCCGGAGTATTAGTTATCATCAGGGGAAAACAGTTGTGTACCTGAAGTAGTTGCACCAGCAGCCACCACACCATGACCAAAAAAAAAGTGATGTCCCCCAAATTTACTCTGCCCATGAATGTCCAGGATTTTGTATCTTCTTTGTAGTCTGCAGATCCTGATTGCCAGCAAATCAACTGTAGGGGAAAGGGAAGGACCACCTGTTGCACTAACTGTTCACAAACATTGCAAACAAAAATAAACAGTTAAGAAAAAAAAACCTTAACAGCTTGTAACAGCTGCCACATTCCACCCAAGAGAAATCTTTATGCTACTGGAATCTGACAGGACCTACATCAGATATCTACATGTATGCAGATGAAAAATAAAAAAATAAAAAAAAAAAAAAGAAAGAGAATAAGTCTTTTGGAGTCCTCTGGGCAGGTGGTGTTTTATGTATATAAGGTTTTTGACATTGTTTTCACTCCTGTAGTTTACATTATTTGATACCTTGGAGCAAAACATTTGTTGAGTGCATGAGCTGTGTGATATGGCCAAAGACTAAACTGAGCTCTTTTTGTTTTATTGGTTAAATAAAGGGAACAGCATCACCGCTGTGCCCCAGCTGCAGAGAAAATTCTGATGAAGATCAATGTATGAAGTTGCTTAGAAAATTAATGTCTTTTAATGTCTCACATACCAGTTTGCCACTCGTACCACTGATGAAAGAGCAGGGAATATACATGATGAATACTAGGCAGCTGAGTTGTAGAAACAATTCAGGCAGTAGCAGCTCGCTGTTTTGTGTAAGAGGGCTCTGATCCCAGGACACATAGTGTTGGTGCAGGAAACTGGTTGGGGTTATTTTCCATCATCTTGGGGCACTCAGTGGGGATGCTGACCTCATAGTCACCATGCTTGTGAGAATGGTGTTTTCCTTCCTATCTGCCAACAAGAAGCCTGGGAATTTGTGGATCAAAAGAAATTATGAACTAAGGATTTCCAGGGTGATCTGGAGATAGTAGAAATGGGAAAGGGATTAAGAAAGAAAAAAATCTGAACTAGTTCAGTGTTCCTCTGTAATCTCAGCAATAGTCACAGTGTCCCTGGGAGCTCTGAAGCTGACCCTGTGGTCTTGTTGGCAGGCTCAAAGGTTGCTAAAAGTGCTGAGAAATTTCCTCTCCTCTAGGTCCAACACTTTTGAGCTCCAGTAGCTGGATACATGGTCAGTGTGATAAAAAGGGATGATAGGGAGCCATACAACAGGGTAGTAGAAAGGGAACAGGCTTTTTGCACAATGGCAATGAGAGAGAGCTATGCTTCAGGCCTCAGAGAGTTTTCTTGCACATTGAACCCATGGGTCTTGTCTATGAACTTTTTAGTAGTGTCACATCAGATAGTTTCAAGCTCTTTGAAATACAGTGCTTGCAAGAGTCGGTCTGTTTTTGACAGATCACGCCAAATCCCATGGTCAAAACCACTTGGTTAGCCTGTTAGTCCAGCAAGCTGCTTGTAACAAGGGACAGTATTTTAGGAACTTTTCTCTGTATTGTCTCTGGGGAGAATGTATTAGTCTGGAGGAGTTAAGCATTGGTACTCCCCTGTGGTCACCAGGCCTTTCTCCTCACAGACCAAAATGGCTGTGTTTTCTGGCCACACATCACTCCACAGAACAGCAGAAATAATTGGTGGAAAGACAAGAAAAAAGAACATAAAGAATGAGCAAGAGTGGAAAGTTTTAGAAGAGATTTGCAAGAAGAGGGAAACAAAAAAGGCAGAGTGATACGAACCGTGCAGTCAGCAGGAGATTTGGAGTTGTTTGCCTCAATAGCCATGATGCAGCAGGAAGGGCCCTTCCTGAAACAGACAGATGAGGGGAAGGACCTTGTAGACAAAAGTAGGTAAGGTCGGAAAGTGCAAATTCATGGGTGCCTGTAAATGCAATGTAGAACATTTTGACCTGACACTGTCTCAACTGAAAGTCCAGTGGAATACTGTGGGTTTAGAAACCTCAATTGCATCTCCTCCCACTTTTGCTAGTTGACAGCAATGGATGAGCTTGGTTTTGAAGTATCCTTTCTCAAGGACTGTACTCTACCCTAGCAAGAAAAAACTATGAAACTGTTTTAATTGCTGCTTGCCTAACATATGCCAAAAGTGGCATGGATTGCAACCTAACATGACGCCAGAGAACCAGTATTCCTATGGTAGTAGTCGGAGAAGGTCTCCTAACTCTGAAAGGAAGTCACTGCATGGCGGGGAGGGGAGAGGGAGTGTCTGCATTTCCCTGTGGCTGGGTCTTGAATTCATCATGTGGGCTTTTGTACAAGGCACCTCTTTAAGGAAAGGCAAATAATCTTATAAAATCTTAAACTTCGGAGATAGAAAGAATGATAGCAAACTTATCTTCTCCAGAAATCTTTCTGATTGTCCTTCAGTCAGACACAATATGTAGTACCAGCCACAGTCAGCACCTCGGGATGTTCACAGGTGTGCTCTATTTTGTTGGAGCTTCAGGAGCTATTCCCTGATTCCCCCCAACATAAAGTAAAAGTAATGTCTCTGAGTTTAGTGAAGTTGCACTCCACTGAAGCTGGCACCAAGTTCCCAGTTTGAATGCCAGAAGAAAACTCAGATCTTCTTCCTGTCTTGTTTCACTGTGAGCAAGTATGAGCAGCCGAGTGGCTTGAGCTCTTCTAGCTACCAGCCACCATGATTAATTACTACTAAGACTGGTTCACCCTGCACCTCTCTGTATGTTGCTCACTTACAGATGTTGACACCTGTCTCTTGATTAATTTGGAATCCTAACACATGCAGAGAACTCTAATTAAGAGTCACAGAGTCTTATAGAGCTGGACGTCATTAGGGATTATTTTCATACGTCAGATGCACTTTGCTTCCTCTGAATTCTGTTGGTCTGGAATTAACTCAGTGTCTCCAACTGGATGACACCATTTAGGAGGTCTTAGCTCAGGAAAGACTGAAGAAAACACAAAACCCATCTCAGTGCGTACTGAGTCTGAACCAAGAGCAGCAACACTAGCAACTCTCCCTCTCCCATTTCCAAAACTGGAGGAAGGAGAGATACTTGCTATTCTGTGCACTAATTTGGGGGTAAGTATAGATCATACTTCAGGGAGAAATAATAGCCCTTAGAAGAAAAACAGTTCTTTTCTTCTTTGTGTGGAACTGCATGGTTGGGTAGATACTGGCTTATCAGTAATTAGTGAATTCCTTTTGCAATTTTTGATTTGTGCCAGCATGGCAAATTATAGACAAGGTTGTGGCTCTCCTTCCACTTCCACCATTGTGAAAAAAAACCAACCCCTTCAAAAGTTTGTAAAGTCAATGGAGTGACAAAAGCATAAAATCAGTGAGAAGGTGCTTAGGCCTCTGATATTTAATTTTTTGCAGCATGCAATTCCAGTCAATTCCCAGGGATGCCCAAGGCTTCAGCCACATGCCCAGTTTGAAAGACTGTCCAGGAAGTGCTGGAATGATGCGAGAACGGCATCTAGCCAAGTGCCATCTGTTGGCCATTTACCATACTGCTTCAGAGCATGGATAGCGTTTCAGAGTGCCTGAACAAAGGATAGATGATGTGGCCTAAACCAGTCTCTTTAGATTTAAACCTGTAGTTTAGTACCTCATTCTGGGAGGTGGGCTCCATAATGGAAGCTTTTCCCTAGGCCCAGTCTCTTCGGGCTCCCAGTGTAGTTTACCTTTACTTTCTTAGGACTTCAGAGAAGATGTAAGACTTTTAGTTATTGGTTCAGCACATAAGTAGATATACAAAACAGTCTTACTGTGATTTGTGAATCATACCGTTGCTTTTTGTTGAAGGATAAAGGGATTAACCGTTACTAGGAAAACAAATGTCCTAAGTATAGTGACACCTACTCAGGCTTTCCCACTTCAGCACTTTGAGATGGAATAATTTGAGCTAGAGGAAGCAGTATCACTTTGCTCCTGCATCACTGGGCTCCTGAAGCAGGGAGCAAATGTCTCAGCCTTCTGTACTCTCTGATTCTCTGTTTTGTGGTCACAGAACCTCAGCAGGTTATCTCATATTATCTTGCATCAGCTAGTGTCTAAGGCATCAGTTTGGGGTGTAGCACCGGTCTCCATCTAACAATCCTCTGTTGGTAGGTTTGTGCTACTCCTTTAGAGGGATGAACCTGTTATTGCTTCAGCCCAACTTGGAAGTCAGGGGGAGACATAAAGGACTCCATATCAAAACTGATTGGGAGTGATACATACCAAACCTTTCTAATATCCTACAGAATTTCTACACTGTACTGGCAGATTGTCTAAATAGTTGGGAAAGTTTACTGAAAATGTCCTGCAAGCAAAATACCACTATCCAATGACATATCATCTAGGGTTCTCACAGAAGAGAAATGCTTCCTGATAGCACCTGGGGTTGGAAGTTTCTCATATACTATCAGCCAAACAGTTTATGTCCATGCTACTGCAGCAGTATGAATTTTCCAGAAATGTTTCCATGTGGCAGGAGGTGGGGTGGTGGTTTCTGCAGGTGACATCTTCACCCCCAGCCTCTTCTTAATTATAGCTCTCTGCACTGATGTGCAAGCTACTCCAGAAGACACCGTCTCTCAGAAACACTGTAAATCTGAGACTCAGCCTGCATGACCTCAGGGCTGTTAAAGAGCATCTGGCATTTGCTTGGCATGGGAGGAATTTTAGCTGGGGTGATTTAATAACATTTTTAACACAGATTGTTACTTTTTGTCTCCTTAAGTTTCCCCTGCAGACAGAAATATCTCTTTCTTTCTTAAAGTGCAAAGAAGATATAAATAGCTGTTTTATTCCTTCATAGGGATGCTTGTACGTATGTGATCAATGAGGACACTCTAACGTATTGTTTCTGCACCTTCTTTGACATCCACAGAGCTCTTCTTGAAACATTTGACTGAGTGCTTCACATCACTTTATTCCTCTGTCAACCATTTATATAATACTAGTGCTGATTTGTTAAAAATCGGGTACAAAACACAAACACATTGCTTCACAGAATGTATTGTGAATAATTTTGATGTAAGCATGTGCACCCTGTTGCAAAATAACACTGCTAGTTGCAAAATTCCATCTTTGCCGTACTGTATGAGAACTAGGACCATACATACACCATACCTACCTAATACATGCATGAGATATTTGTGCAAAGAAATGGCTATCTGACTCAACGTGCCAACCTGGACTTTTAAACTAGTCCAACCTCACTTTTTTGTTTGCTTTCTTATTTTTTGAGCAAGCTTTCTTCTTCTTCGTCTTCCCCATAAAGAGAGGTGGTTGTCTCATGTGCCCTTTTCTGCAGTTTGCTTCAATTGCCTTCCTTGGTAACATATTCCATATGTTTACTATCTCCCCTTTTTATCCTTCAGTAGCCTAGGGCATTTTTGTCACCAAAAGCTGCATGGTTATTTTTGCAGGAAATATCATTGTTCCAAAGAAGATATTATAGGAGCAAATAAAACACATTTCCAAAATGGTGCTGCCAAATAGCAAAATAGAAAAATGCTCATTATTTTTGATGACAAGGATATTAAAAGGAAAAAAAAAGTGTTGTTTAAAAATAACCAACTCTTCCATAGTAGTGCGGGAGGATATTAAATTAAACGGAATGCAATTTTCCAGCAAGCCCATCTAATCTTGGATTGAAACTATGGGTTGAATTATTTTTTTTTCATTTCTATTTTTTTTAATTTATATTTTGTACTCAATTCCCAGCATTGTTTGTTACTATTTATATTTTATGTTGAGGATCCTTTTTTCAGCTGTTTCTAAAACTTTACAAAAATGCCAGATGTCATGTTGGAAACCCAAAGCCCCAAATCAGGCCATAAATCACAACAAACCATAAATATGTATGTGTTTATATATACATAAAAGGCCATTGTAGTGTTCTTTAGTACTTCCCTTGTTGGCTTTCCTCTTCCCTCCCTTTACCACTCACAGCAGGTAGAATTGAAGTGTCTTACCCGGCATGTTTACTTTGCAGACTCAGAGCAGAGCACTGGGTCAGACACAGAGGTGCTGGCAGAAAGGACATCCTGCTCATTTGGCTCCCATTCTGACCTTGCATCTGGTGGCTCAGGCCCTCAGCCTCCTCCACCTTCATCCATGGAAGAGATCCAGGTAGAGCTGCAGTGTGCTGACCTCTGGAAAAGATTTCATGACATTGGGACAGAGATGATCATCACAAAAGCAGGCAGGTAAGATATCTCTGGCTTTCTGTCTAGTTAAAAAAAAAGTTTAAAACAAAACAAATTTTTTTTTTTTAAGAAATAAACCCTTTTTTTCTTCTTGATAAGCCAAATGAATAAATATGCAGGAAAAATTAAATGACTGACTCTTTCACAGCTGTATGTCCTACTAGCTTTCTTAAGACAGGTAAAGTTGTTTCATATTACTGCTTGAATCAGTGGCTCCAAAGGAGAACTGGCAGCTGCAGGAAACTGTTGAGGATAGTCTTTCCTTTGAGCAAATAAATCAGGAAACAATCGTCGTACTGTTGGCTGTACTGAATTTAAGATGAATTATGAATTTGGGGGTGAGCCATTTGTATTTCCTTTCAAGTTCCCACAGCACTTAAAGAGGCAGTTGATTTAATCTCAAATATAGTTAAATTGAAACTCACCTTTGCACCAAATGAATGTCCTCCTGCAATTCTAAATAGATAAAATGTTAATGACTTCCTGTATAAAAAATGTGCGGACTTATGTTTCTGCTATTGCAACTGATATCACATCAGCTGGTTAGGTTAGGAAGAGGCTGAGGTTAGAAAGAGCCACTAATAAGCCAGGTTTTTTAAAAAAGAAAAACTCACCCTGCCATGCTGTTAGCCAAGGGTACGATCTTCATTGCTGTCTACTATTAAAAAACAGCTAGAAGTCTGTTTGCCAAAACACAGCTTGAATTAAAGTTCCTGAATAAATGAGCAAATTTCTAGATCCCTCAAACCCGGATTTTTAGCCATGTTTGCGTTAACATAACGTTCCTTACTTCTGCCTAATGGTGTTCCAAGTCTGACCAACGCTGCGAAGCAGACGGTCAGCACCGCGGACAGCGCCCGTAACGCGAACAGGCCTCGTGACCGTCCCAGGAGCTGTTCTGCCCCTTCCGCAGGCACGCAGCAGGGAATTTCCCCCAAGTTTTGGGGGAAAAAACCACGGTGTTCCATTGTTTATAGTTTTGTTTCATGTCTATGTTCTCTGTATTTGCCAGAAAGCTAGGCTTGTTGTTTATAGTCTTGTGAAGTGAGCACTATAGCTCCGTAGCCCCCGGAAGTCCAGATAATTTGAGGAAAGTTTAATCGGACAAACAACCCGTATAATTAGTGAAGAAGACTGTCAGAACCAGAGTAGCACCCGGTTTTAGATATACGATCTTCTTGACACAGGAGCCATCTTGCATCAATACAGAGTGGGCTGCTGTTTTTGCCTTTCTGCCTCAAATGGAAGAGGCAAAGTAACAGGAGTTATAACACCTGCTATTATGCAACACCTTTTCTCTGGAGATGTCAAAGCATACACAGAGAAAATTATTACTATCCTCTTTTCACAGGGGGTGAAACTGAGACCTAAAGAGATTAAGTGATCTGTCCAGCATCATTAAATATGACACTGGCAGAACCAAGTTTCTTGCTTCTGACTTTGTTGTCCTGGTGGTGGGCCACGCTCTCTCAGAAAATTAAAATAATTTATTATTACCTTATGGATTAACTATAATTAATTCTCTTATGATACATAGAGTAGATAGACGTAACAGCGGCATAAATATCTCAAAGCCCACAAACACCAGTGTACACTAAAATGCCCAGAGCTTAGTAGTATGAAGATGATCTCAGCACCTCACACATTTATGAACTGAGTAGCTGACCTTTCTGGGATCTTAAGAAGCCATACCTGACTACATTTTTTTTTAAAAGTAGCCAAAAAAGTTGCAAAATCAACGCCACTGAAATTTTGCAAATAGTTCAACACAACTTCTCACAAAAGCCTTGACAGCATTGGCAGGGATCTTGGGGAAGGAAGAGATCATGGAAAAAAACTCTGTGAAATATTTTGGGGAGATATAACACAATGAAATTAAATACTTTGGATCCGTTAAAAAAATGGAAAATGTCTATTTGATCAGACTGATGCACATATACAAAAAAGTTCCTGTAGTTCCTTAAAATTTTTTAGGAAATTATAATATTGAACACTGCTGTTTTTTTTTTTACAATCCCAACTTTTTGTTGATATTTGTCATTTGCTGTCCTTGAGCTATATATTTTTATTTGTTGATTGGAACTATGTATTTTTACACTTTTGATATAGAACTATTGTTCTGACATTTATTAATTGAAATGTTTCATGTCAGCAAGGGTTCGTGGAACTTGCCATTCATGTTGCCTTTCTGACAAATATGGCTTCCCACATCACATATCATCATAACAAACAATAGATACATATCCCTAAGTACACAGTAATAACAGGAAGCTGATTAAAAATTATTGTGAGAAGTACATAGCTCCTTCCATGTGGGTACTTGGTGCAGCTGAACTACAATTCCAGTGAAACATCATGCCAGGAAAAATAAGCCCCATTTAATGAAGAAACATCCCAAAAAACCCTGCTCAGCTTCACTTCCCCCACCTGAATTTTCTCTTTGCTTCAACTTGGCCCCAAATAATAATTTAAAAAAAATGTTTTAATTTTCTTAGATTTTGTCTCAAAGATTTTGGTTTTCATGTTTTGGAGGAGAGGTCTCTATGATCTGGGGAAAACCTTGGTCTGTAGGTGTTTAACAGCATATGTTAAGAAAGGTGGCCACCCTAAATTTATTTTAAGGAGTCCAAAACAGTATGTATTTTGATAATTTTTAGTAGGGAATAGATGTAGGGAAACCTGTAAGGGCTGTAAAGAATATTTCCTTTTCCAAGACTTTTTTCTGTAACACCGTTAATTCCATTCTCAAGTGCCTTTGCAAGCTCCAGTCTTGATAATTTTTCCACTTACAAAAGACCATGTATCACAATACAGACTCATACCTTAATGTGCAAATCATATATTCTTTACAATCCTGAATAATATTCTTTCTCCCTGAAAGGAGATGCTTATCATTACTTGAGTCCTGATGGCCAACTGGCTCATCACTGGCTGCCCTCACAAAATCTATATAGCTACTAAATATATGTATTTTTTCAGCTTGATGATGTTCTTCTCCAGAAGTAATGTTAACAATATTGGAGGGATTTTTTTTTTTCTGCTGACTACATTTGTAGGTTAACCATTGCAAAGCATAATGAGGAGATGGTCAACTTCCTTAGGCAGTACATCTGTTTATTGGGGATGGTCCTTATAGATATGAGAAAATTCACAAATTAAACATTTAACCTCTAAGGTTAAACATTTTTCTTTCACAGAGGATATGTCTGAGATGGGTGAGAGCTGAGTCTAGCAGTCCTGTTTCTCCATATGGGATGCACGATATATATGTATCCCTTAGATTATATTGTATGATTTCTGTCAAAAATAGCAGAACTGGTGTTATTTCCCGAAGGTCTCCTGCTATTTACTGAAATTGTGAGAGACACGCAGTGTAATTTGCAACTTCTTCCTTCTGCAGGGAAGATTTTGCTCTTGTTGTTTTCTCTTTGGAAACCCTGCTTGAGTCCTGTAAGACCTTCTTGTTTTGAAAGCCCTTATAATTACAGACTCAGTTGCCTATAACTACAGCTGCTCCTTAATTTTATATGACTCGTAATGCACTGCTTGGTTCCTGCCTGACCCCACAATATCTTTCTGCTCTTACTGTGTAATGCCAGTTTCTAGCCTACGTTCTCATTTCAAACATATTTCTGGAGCTATAACCTGCCTATGTCACGCTTACTACACTTTTTAACTTTCAGACTCCCATTCCACTCATTTAATTCTGCTTTGTTTTTCCTTTTCTTGACGCTGTGTTACGGATACCTTTTTTGTCTGTTTCCATAAACCTACTTCAGTCCTCTTAGAACTTTTCCTATCTTCCTTTCCATCAGAACATTGTTATTCAGAATTTAATAAGACGATTATAACAAGACTCCTTTCTTCTTTGAGCAAAACATGCAAAGGGATTTCTGTCAGCTGCAGAGCATTCAAATCTCCAGTCACCTTTATTGCCTTTTTGTTTGAAAAGCAGCCCTAGATTCTGTACAAAAATAAAATAAATTCAGCTTAAGCGCCAGGTCATACTGATTTAAGCAACTAGTCCTAAAAACATCTTTAACTCTTTTTCTTTACTCTCCTTCACCAATGGTGATCACACCCGTACCCTGGCAACATCAGCAGAGGAATTTGAATCCCTCCCCACACCCCTATGATCCCTAAAGTCCATGGTCATCTGAGCTGCAGGGGTAACTGTTAGTTAACTGCTGCAGAGAAGTGCTGCCTAAATGGGAAAGCAAATGTGCACTTATTGCTGGGGGGGATACACTATAAAGAATGCTTGGAGTCCTGCTCTGTAAGGGAAGTGCTGCCCACTGTTTATGGAGGTGGTTATATGAGTGTGACCACACACGCAAACTCAGCCAGGAGGTATTCCTTTGGGGACCCAGGTTCTACCTGTCACAGAGCCAGGATCTCATCTTAAGAATGAGGTAAATGATCTGATCTGTCATATCATAGTTATCATATCTGTACTGCAGGATGACCGAAACCTAAGTGCTGAGGCCAGGCTCAGTAATAAGAGTGGAAAAAGCCAGAAGAGAGTGGAACAGGTGACCTTGTCCTCTCCTAACTCCTCTGTTCCTCCTGATAGGTTAAATAGTATTTTGTCTGGAGTTTCTTTGTCTCCCTGAAACCATGAGTCTGAGTTTTTTGAAAAGTGTACTTGGGGTAGTTTACATTACCAAATGGGTTTTTTAATTTCCAGTGGAAGGAAGGAAGGAAGGGCCCACAGTGCTCTTCAGTTAGAGACAGCAGCAGGGATTTTGTTGTGAAGCTCCACTGATGCTGAAGGGGCCCATGGAGCAGACTTCTCAGAGTGAGGGCTGGCAGGCTACAGCTACCAAACTGCCGCCCAGAGGTCCCGGCCCAGTGGGCCAGATAAACTTTCTCCAGCTTCCAGAAAAGTGTCCCCTTTGGGAGCTACTGAGATCCGCTGAGATCCCTCTCCCTCATAAACAATAAATCCTTTTCCTACCAAACCCTGCCCTCAGCCTTTCCTTTCAACACAAACATCTCCTTTACATGATCCCATGCTGCAGAGGGAAAAAGAAAGGCATTCGTCCCTTGCCTTGCCTTGCCTTGCCTCACTTTCACTTCTCACGGTTTTATTTTTATAAAGGAATATACATTTGACACTGGTCTTAAATGCGAGGAAGTATGAGGTATAAAATAGCAATGACAACTTCAGGGTTCCCTGTAAACTCATGCATATTGTAAACACTGTGTGCACTTAATATCCAAACCTAAATCAGATTATTTTGCAGAGTTTCTCTATCAGGTTTTTTTATGACTGGGAATTGACTACTCTGTCTGTTACTGTCAACAGACAAAATGCCTTTTGCTACAATTGAAGAGCACATCCCTTCATTTTAGGGTTTACATTTAACAGATGTCACCCTTAAGCAAATTAAACCTTATTTAAGTTAAGCTGCTGTTTACACAGTGTATAAATCATTACACTGAACAGTCATGAAAACTGCACAGTAAATTGTGCCAGTCCTTTTAAAGTCTCATCTGATTTCTGCTTGCTAAGCTGTCTGTACGGGAGTGTTTCCAATGTTTGAAGAGCTTCAAGGAATTGCATTTGTATTTTTTGAGACAACCTGCCAGGTGCTTTCTAATTTCTAATCCCCTAATGGGGAATTGCCCTCTCTAAAACTAAACTGTGAAACAGAGAATGAATTCATGTTGGAAGGGATCTTTGGAGGTCATCTCGGCCATGCCTGCACTCAGAGTAGGCCAACTTTGAAGGCAGATCCAACTTGACACAAGCTTCACATATGCTGGCTCAAGGGGCAGGAATAAGAGTTGGCACCTTGAGGCTCCTAAGGATTAGAAACTGAAGCTTTATGCTACTGTAAAAAAAAATCCAGTTGGGGGATATACCTGTGATCCTCCTTTGAGCAGTTTTCACAAAGGAATATTGAGCTATATTTCTGTGTTAAATGAAAATTTTAGACAACAACAAAAAATAATGCTGGCTGCCACAATCCAGCTAGTTCTTTCTATTGCTGAAAGTTCCCAAACACGGTTCTTAGTCTCAGTACACTACTGTGCTAGCAAATACTATTTTAATCAAGTTTTAGAGTGCTTTATATATCATTAATTTTCTTCACATTCAGAGTTTCATAAACCTCATTCTCCTTATGGAATAAGACAGGAATTGAGTAGACGGAGGCACATGGTGGTTACAAAAATGCTTTTAAAAACACTTCCAAGTAGTCCTAAAATATTGGCAATAACTTACTTCATATCACATCATATTTCCCCTAAAAGGGTTTTGTGTTCATGTCTAAGTTTAGGAAGACTGGAAGACTGTTTTCCTGCTGAATGGTAAAGCTAATATATAAATAACTTGATCATCCCAAACTGCTGCTGATATAAAACCTCCTCCTAAAATGTATCAGATGTCATCACGTGTTCTCTATGAAAACAGAAGGCCTTCGTGTCTGTAGCTATAAAGCTAGCTGATATCTTTCTAGATGAAAGGTTCTTGACTGTTTATTAATACAGTCATATTCAAATGGCCTGAATTCCTTCCAAACCTTTGAGCCTTCCATTTTCTATAGGGCTGGTACCTCTGGGGGGCCAAGAGCTAGACAAGAGGAAACATGGAGTACAGGGATTTAACTAGGATTACACCTGAGTATCTCCCTAAGTTGCCACTGTTGCTTCTGCCTTTTCAATTTTCCCCTTTCCACGAAGCAGTGCTGCTGGAGACCTGCTGTGACAGTTCCAGGCCACATCCTTGTGGCAAAGAAGCCTGAGTTACTTTTACACCCACAGAAAAAGAAGTACGGTAATATTAAAAGTACACTCAAATCTTAGAGAAAGCAGTGGGATCAAGCCAAGCTCTCTCTGATCGTTTTAGAGATTACCCTCTAAGCCTATTGAATGGTCTGCGGTAATCTTTTACAAGGTTGTTTCATAAGGAAACAACCCCACAGGCTATACTGCAGCTTTACACAGGACTGCAGATTTAGAGAGAACTTCTTGGGACACACAGCGTTCAATTTTCCCAAAACAGTGCACAAAGAGACTCAGATTCAATCCTGGGTTTCCCATCAACACTCCGAAACATGGGTTTCTTACACTAAACCTCTTAAGCTGTTCCCAAGCCACCTCTCTCCAATTAAGGAGAGATGGACTGTAAAATGCCACATCCTGTACCCATTTGGCTTGGCAGATTTAATGAGCCATTGTGGTAGAAACGAGGTAATGCCCTCAAGTCACTGAAGTCTAATCCATTATTCCCGCCCCCCGCCCAGTCATTCAGCTAGCAAACTCAGACCACAAGTTGCACAAATCTGCTCTCTCCTTGAAGGGTTTCTGCAGACAATTTTTCAGGCAGTTTTATGTCTCTCATAACTCAGGTTAGCTGTGCTCTGCCACCCCCCACAGTAAATGCCCTTTTCCAAGGCAGATGCAATTACTAATAGAAGGGCAGAAATTTCCTTCTCAGTGGCCTGAAATGGAAGAGCTGTGGATATGGTGAAGGCTGAGCACCAACCTCCTCCTTCCCACCCTCTTCTGCAAGTGGCCTGGAAAGGAAAGAATAAAATAGCTTCTCATTGTTGCAGCCGTTCAGTACAAAGATCTAGACATGTATTTGGAAATACTGACATAAGCTTTCCTGTTTTCTTCCACCTCCAGGCTGTGTCACTGGTAACAACTCTGAGAAACAGAAATGTTGGGAGATTTAAATCTTCTCTGACATTTCACTGCTCCCCACTAAATAGACAGGAAAGTGTTGTTATGGTTTCTAGGGACAGCCCCTAGAAAAAATGGACAAACATTTCTTGTACACTTTTCCACGATTTTGGCATTGTGATTATAAATTCCCCTTTAATATCCTCCTTCCATCCAAACTACCTTCATTCCATAAGGATATATCTACTTATCAGAGGAGCAGAATGTAATTTCATATGAGCATCCAGTACTTTCAGAGTTTCTCCTACCAAAGTTCTGTATCTTCTGGGCAGAATTCATGGAACTGAGTAACACCACCCTGCAGGATCTCAGCTCAAGGTTTTCTTGGATAAGGGCTGAGAAGCTGCTCAAGTAGAACACAGGTTTGAGCTAACAGTCAGTGAAACAGTGCAGGACTTCTTTCGGTGCTCTGTTCTGCTGCGCATTTGCTTTTGCACTTCACCCAGTTCTGTTCCTCAGATTTCATGAAGATGTTAAAATACTGCATTAGTTGCAAATATTATATGGCATAAACAATTCACTCAGCATGCTGTTTGAGGGAAGTGTAGAATGGCAATTGGACTATTGGCAAACAGAAAATTTTTAAGGAGAAATTATACTATAGACACACTAACACTGACATGCTTTGAGGTTAAAATTGTTCTGAGCTCTCCTCTTCTGAAATAATTGCCTAGCTACAAGCACCTTCAGAAGAGTGAGTAGTACACAGCAGAGGTAAACTTGTGCTCAGACAAGAAAAGAAAGGCTGGGAACTGATTCTTGCTGGTGTGAAGTTTCATAACTTGCCTATCAGGAGAAAATGTTTAAGAAAGATCTGGATCATATGTTGTAGAAAATACAATACTTATTTAAAAGGTTCCTCAAAATACTACCAGGACTTCAAGGAAACCATGACGATAATGCCAGTGTTTCTGTTAAATGTGAAATATATGCCTAATAAGCAGATTAAGGGACATTTTTTCTTAAATAACTATAAACAGGAGTGAGAGAATCTTTCAGGATGATGGATTTGCTTTAAATATTACTCCAGTGCCATCAAACTCTGTACTGAAGTGTGGTATTATAAAAAAAGACAACTAAAGTGATCCTGTGTTTAATGGAATATGAGAGAATAATTACAGATGTATGGCTGATGGGAAATACAGCAAGAAAAAGGTACACTGCCCATTCTAGAAATGCCTAGAGAGAACAATTTGTGTGGAGCACAGCAGAACTGTCTGTCAGGAGCTGCGAACAGACAGAGTGCTTGACTGGGAGTGTTTTATTGTTACCCACAGGTTGTCATCCTGCTACCTCTTTTCTTAAGTGGGAGAAATTTGAAGATTCAAACCAGTGCCAGCACAGTCTTTGCTACCCGCATCAAGCCCAGAGGAGTCATACCAAGAACTGGGCTGTGCAAACTAGTGTGCTCCTGGTGTCAGAGAGAGGTCTAAGGAGCCCCTTCAGCTTCTTTATTCACCTTTTTCTCCCTTATTTCTACTCTTCTTTTCCTAGGAGAATGTTTCCGGCCATGAGAGTGAAAATTACAGGCTTGGATCCTCACCAGCAGTATTATATTGCCATGGACATTGTACCTGTGGATAACAAGAGATACAGGTAACCTTTTTTAGGCTTACCTCCTACCACAGAGGTAGGAACCTTGTCATAACTTACTGTCAGTGACAGCCTAGGAAAGACACATGTCATTATACACCATTGCAAAGGTATGATGGAGGAGACCGTGTTGATTTACACCAACACAGCTGATTTGACCAGAATTTTGAGACACAAACCCAAAGGTTTAATATACTCTCTTGCACTTTTGGATTGAAATCTTGCTCTTTTCAAATAGCAGTTTTTAGTTGGGGAGATCCCTAGCATGCATTTCACAATTGACATGATTAGCAATGACTGTCTAAGGGAACTGATAACTGGAGTTATCAACAGGGAGTCTGGAGCCTCTAAAACTACTTCAGCAACAAAGGAATGGGCAAGTAGTGGTTGAACTAAGATGGGCACTTCAGGTCTGGCCTGAACTGAATTGGGTGATTTTTGTTTTTAAAGTGTTCACAGCAGCCATAGGGAATATGAGCCCTGACTTACAGTTTGGAGACGTTGAGAAACCCTCTGGTGGCTCTCCACCACTGAGGTGAAAGACAGGGAAAAGAGATTTCTCTGCTGTTAATGGGCTCCTGATCCTAAAATATATTCTGGAAAGGTCATGGTCCTCTGCATTCCAGAAAACTAGCTAGACAGAGGTGATTTATCTATATTCATTAAAAGACCCCTGAGAGCAAGATTTTCCCCAAATAGTCTTGACCACACCACATTTCAAGGATTCAAGAATTGATTCTCTGCTTCCAAAGCTAAATATTACATTTTTGCTCTCAGATTGTACAGAGTGTTTCTCAGGAAAATGCTTTTCCTGGGAAGCACCAAGGTAGTGGTTGATACTCAGCTAGAGGTTTTGCCCCTTTCTAAATGTGCTTCTGACAGCATTAATGTCAAAAATAAATATATTGTCTTACACTTTTTTCTGTCCTTGTTAGCTTGAGCAGCCACATAGAGCAAGCTAGCATTGAAAAGAACAGATTTTGTTTTTTAATTTCTTTTGAAAATACATGAAATGAGTCACTGTTTGTAGGTAAGGTCTGAAATAGCTTAGCAGAGCTGAGTAGAGACCGAATGAGGGGCAACACAGGGCAGAACTCAGAGGTGTTAGCAGGACTGTGTGTGAAATGCCTTTGGCTGAACGAGCCACAGGACAGAAAGAAAATAGTGTCTAGGCAAAGCTGTGGTAGAGAAATTTATGGCATATATAGGATAGCTATGTCAGGAACACAAAAAGATCATGAAAGACCAGGATCACAAAAATTTTTTTTTCCTCTAATACCAACATGTGTAATACTACATGTAATTTCCTATTTCACAACGTTTCAAACCAGAAATTTTTTTTAATCAATTGTTCTAGTGTTGTCCATTGGATTTTACCCTTTCTGGAGGGAGACACATGTGTTTTGCATGGTCTGGCATGGCAGCCAGTGAAGATTTCCAGAAATTACAGGGAATTTATGAATATTTTCAGAGAAGCCTTTGTTTACCCATATTTTCTAGCCTTTTACTCTGGCTCAGACAGGGTTAAGGAGTTGAGAAGGCACATGTGGCAGAGTTTTACAGGGCAAATAACTGCAAAGGTGGTTTTAATAAGGAATCAAGTCAGAACAAGTGGCTCAGGGGTAGCCTGGCTTTCATTTAGAAGGTAGAAGGTTGCAATAAAGCACATTCTCCCCTGATGGCAAATGAGACCTTGGGGTGCATGCGGTAGGGTGGCAGGGGAAGGGGAGCCCTAGAAATGTTCCTTGAGTAAGCAAGTGAGTAACAAGTTCCCTTAGCCATAAACCCTTCCTCTTTCAGGTATGTGTATCACAGCTCCAAGTGGATGGTGGCTGGCAATGCTGACTCCCCAGTGCCCCCGAGGGTTTACATCCATCCTGACTCACTGGCTTCTGGAGACACCTGGATGAGGCAGGTGGTCAGTTTTGACAAGCTCAAGCTGACCAACAATGAGCTTGATGATCAAGGCCATGTAAGTTAGAAGCTAATCCTGGTTTTTACTACCCTAGCCTTGCTCCTCTCAGATTTGAAAGGGTGATGCTGCTCCGATGCTCCTGTGTCCTGCTGGGCATGCATGCTTGTAATGAGTCCCCAGAGTTACACAGCTTTTTCCCTTCTTCAGTGCTTTTCATCAAAATGTTGCCTGACCCTATAAAGTAACAAAGCCCCCTTTTCTCTCAAATGGGAGTTCCACTTTGACATGGCACCTGCATATAGCACAAATTCTAACCTCATATATGTAAGAGAAGACTAATTTTCTTCATATTAGCCCTTACTCCATCCCTGCTTCCTTCTACCTGTGGATATAGTGTAGATGTTTTGAAAAAAAAATCCTTTTCCTTTTGTTTTTTCTTCAGATAATCTTACATTCAATGCATAAGTACCAGCCCCGTGTTCATGTCATCCGCAAGGACTTCAGCAGTGATCTTTCTCCTACAAAGCCGGTTCCTTCAGGAGATGGGGTGAAAACCTTCAACTTCCCTGAGACTGTCTTCACCACAGTAACAGCCTACCAAAATCAACAGGTAAAGCTGCATGCCTTTAGGCTCCTTTTATGGTGGGTGTTCATAAAAATACCAGTGTGCTCTTTGTGTTTGAGACATTAACTTCTCTAGGAAACATAGCTCAAGAAAAGTGTACCCTTGACAGGCTTACTGGGTTTTTTTTTCTGCACAAAAAGAAAATGCTTGTTTTGGGGTAGTGTGTAGACATGAGGTATCTAGCCAGAAAACCATCTTGAAGATAAGGTGCCTGCAGATTTTATTGTAAAGTAAGCAGGTGAGATCAACCATAAAGAGATGTATTGCGTTCACTTTTCCTTGCTGCCTTGTAGTACAAACTACAGTGTCCTGTCCCCACGGTAATTTTAAAGGCAGTATAACTGGTTCAGATCTGTTATCTCACAGAGAAAACACATAGAGTTTTTTTCACTGCTAAAGTGAAGGAAAAGGTTTTATAAAAGAGGAATCTCATCAGTCTGCTAACAAAATAAGCCTTTGAACGTAAGTGACAGCAGTCCATGTATTGCATATGAACTAAAATTCTCATGTAATTCATGAGAATTCATGTTTGATTCAGAACTTGCACAGTTCCCAGTGGACAGAGTTACCATTGACTCCAGATATCATAAGGAAGAGATGTTGCTACAGTGGGATCCTACCTGCAGAGGCCTTAACTACTGAGCTTTGTTACTGATCTACCCCTTTTCCTTGAACTAGACTTCATGGCACTCAAATGTAATCTCAGTCCACACTTGTGTTTGATTACAGAACTCTCTGTCTGTTTTCCCAAAATATTTGGGATCTTTTAGAGGAAATTGCTAGGAAAATGTAAGCATTTGAGACACCAGCAAAGAAAGGAGTTTTGGAAAGGGCTCACTGTGGATTACACATTTACTCCCCCTTCTCCTTCAGTGGCCAGTGAAAGATGGTGTCCTAGTCTTTGAGGAAGAGATGGCCTGCTTCATCTCTTCTGCAGGCATGCTCATTGCACACATTGAGAGCTCCTTACATCCACCCATTCTCTTTGTAGTCTCCTTGTGTATTCCTCATCTGCCAGCCACCTCTGCCTCAGGGATTCCCACCAGCCTTCACATCACCTCTGTCATGATTTGGGCTCAGTGTGCTCCTATTTTTTTTGTGTACACATACCCTCTATTTTATTCTCAGGTGAGAGATGCTGTGCACATCCCAATTCCCTTTCCTGCCATTCTCCTCCTTGCTGGGGTGGGTGTTGTGATGGCATTAAAAAAGCTGTATAAGCTAATTTTTTACCAGTATATGAAGCAGAATCTCAGTTGGTGAAGCTTTTTGCTGTGTTAATAACATGTCTGCTTACAGAACACAAGGTACTGTTATAAACTAGAATGAGGGTACAAACTAGCTTGGAAGAAAAAATAATCTGTTATCAAGCCTGTTAGGAAAATAGGCTACACATTTTTTCTAGCATAAATTGCAGGGGAATTGAACTGGAAATGGTACGGTAAATATTTCTCCATGACAGCATCTGTGTTTCTGAAGAATGACTTAATGAACTTAGTGGATGTCATTATATTTAGTATTCTTGGACTGAGGGACCCTCAATGTGTGCAATGCTAAATCAGCTTAGTGCATACTGTCACATTCAGCCCATAAATTATTACAGAGTCTTTATTTTGCAACATATAAGAGAGAGCACATGTGCTGACAGTGTTCCCATGACTGATTCTGGATACCCACTCCTAACTTTTTCTCAGTCTGGTCCCCTTGAATTGACTTAAATCGGCGTCCAGAATGGGTCAACTATTCCAGCAGAAAAAAATATTGCAATACAGTGGTAGATTTGCTATTACTGCAGCATTTAAAATTTCTTGCTCCACTACTCCTGGCCCAAATGCATATACTCCACAAACTTTAACTGTAGACCAGACATGGAAAGGGGATAGAAAAAGGAGAAGAAATGTCAGGAAAATGCCTGTCTTTGTTCCCTAATTACACAGGTAAAGGAGGTGCTAAGGAAAGGATCTCTGTCAGGCACTGGTGCTGTAAGACACCTCATTGTAAAGAAGCACTGAAATGTCTTCCTGTCTCTCTGAATTCCAAACATTTGGGAGTTTTGTCAAAAAAATTTTGGGGAGGACATTTTTATAATACCGGTAAAGGAGATTCTGGTGGGTTAGAGAAACCTTTTCATTAAAAATAAATTTAAATCCTCTGAATCTGCCTGCATGCCCTCCAGTGGCTGTAAAACTTTGCCACACTGGGAGAAGCATCTCTGGAAACAATTGTAAAATGTTAGCAAATCCACCACAGGGATTCCCTCTGCTGTAATTCCATCCTCCACAGAACATATCTGTCTCTGTACACACAAGTCCCAGGACAGCTGCAAAGTCAGGCTAGCGGAAATTAAGTTCACAAATTAAGCTTCTGCAAAAATAGGAGCTGCATTCCAGATCTGAGGTTAATATCCAGAGTAAGGGCTTGGTTCTGACAGAAGCAAAACACCTGCAAATCCGCTTCAGATCAGTCTGTATTAAACTAGTCCCTTTTGAGCAGTTTCAGCAAAAACACCTCAAATTTGATAGGGTCTGGAGATCTTGCTCCCTTTTTCACTCCAGAGACAGGGTCTATGGGACAAAGTGAGGCTGGCAGAGGGAACCTCTCATGCTGTACCAGGTTGGGGAATAGCTGACAGGGAGTATGATAACATGGGCTGCAAGGTCAAAATCTCAATATTATTTTCCATATTTACCAACATGGAATTAATGTCTAAAAATAAAGCAGGAAGGAAGATTCCCCAAAAGCACTCAGTCCAGCTCTTTGTTTAGGAGCAGGGGGGAAGTGATTTCCAGCGCAGAAAACCCTTGAACAGGCCACCCAGATGCCAGCCAGAACAGCAGCACCTTGTGCACGTGACCGGGTGGCCAGCTGCCATCTTTGTAGGCTGTAGCCTGTGCTTTGCTTGGCCTTTTTTCCTTAGCATTTTTTGAAGGTCCATGAGTGCATCCAGCTGCTGGATATCTGGAGTGTTGAGGCTGAGATAACCCAGATACCAGCCAAACATGAGCAGTATGCCTGCTTCCCAAACCACACAGCTGCTGATGAGCTATAGTTCCTAGGGTTTTGCACCTGGGTCGAAGACATGCTTCTCCTTCAGGAACAGTCAACAGTCTCTTGGCCGCAAAGCTGTGCCAGGCTTCCCGATGCTGCCGGGTTTCTGCCTCTGGCACTGTTCATTTGCTAAGGAGACAGTCTCTTCATGGATAATGGAGGGGTGACTTTAATACGTCTGGGCAAAGAAGTATGAAAGATCAACATAGAGGTGATTTGGGCAAGAGTGGTAATCATCAGTAATTTTTATTTGTTGAAAGAAGAATATTTTGAAGAGATCAGCTAATTCTTTTTTTTCCTCCTTTATAGATCACCAGATTAAAAATTGACAGAAACCCCTTCGCTAAAGGTTTCAGAGATTCTGGGAGAAACAGGTAACAGGAGCTTGTTTGTGTTTCCTCACTGATCTATCTCCTTCCCCTAATGAGCTGCACAGGGCATGCGTCTAAGGCTGAGGAAGGCGTTTTGCAATCCTAATTAGTTTTTACAGAAGCTTGCTGTAGACTAGTTCTTAGAGGAAATTGAAGGACTGTTTTACTTTTGTCTAAACAAATCCAATGTATAATGATTACTTCCTTAGAAAATCCTTTCCAGGTTAGCCAGCTAGACTGACTCTGTTTCTTTTCAGAAGTTTCTTCCAGTGCTGCTCTTACCTCTGCCTGGACCCTGCAGTGCCAAAACCCTGAAACAGGGTTTTAGATATTCTTAGGCAACATATCTGTAAAGACAGCTTATCACTTTCCTGCTTGACAACATTTTTTTTTCCTGTGACTGTATTTTTGCTGTCATATGTTTAATTTTTCTGTTCACTGCTACCTCAGTACTCTTTCCATTACCACTACTTTCAAGGCTGTTTTCTTCTGTATATATGTTTTGCTCTTGTTTTTATTTCTTGCTGAATAATTAATTTATATATGCTCATTTCTATTATTTTCATGTTCTGAGCTTTACTATTTGCTGTTGAGAAACACAGTTAAAATGTGTTTTAAGAATATACTTAAGATACTATTTTAAGAATAGTATCTCTGATAAGTTATCATCTCTGATAAGTTATTAGTAAACTGTTCATATATTACTGGTATGGTGCCATGATATCCAAAGAATTAAGTAAAATAAATTAACTTGTAAAGATACAATGGAGTTTCTTAATTTTTAATTTTTTTCTTCAAAATGAAGAACAGAGATAGAAAATGGGGACTGCAGATTGTAAAACAGACAAATAGGTCACATGTTAAACTCTGCAAAATAATGAAAGTTGTAGGGAAAAGGATCTAGACACTTTTGCTTTGTTATACAGAGAAATAGTATGGAAGTCTGAAAGGCAATTTTTTCTTCTATTTTTCACAGGAGATTCCAAACTTGGAGGCAAATGCTTGCTTCACATTTTAAAAGAAAAAATAGTTTCTGATAGGTTTGCAGGATAAAAGAGCAAAAATGTTCTGGTTTCAAACCATTTCAGTTTTTCTCCAGCGATGTCAAATGGCTTCACTTTGTGTTGTCTAATTTTGTGAGGATTTTTAGGAAAAAAAATTAAGTAGAACACCTTAAACACAATTTAGAATACATTACATTTTAATAACACAATAGTAAAACAGCAACTTGAATCCAAAAGCTTTTGTATTAGAAGATGCTACCGTGTTATCAAAAAAGAAAAAGTCTAAACAAAAAGTGTTAAATTTTTCAAATTGTTGTTCATGAATCTAGCAGAGTGTGCAGCAGATCTTAGTATTTAAAATCTAGATGACATGCGTTTCCTTTAAATCAGTGTAAGAAAGGCTTTCAACATTAAATTAATTATAGAAATAGACATATATGACTGTGTTACAGGAGCCCTAGGGTTGTAAAGCAAGGCTCTGAATGTGCAGACCAAAATGAGAGTCATGTGCATAGCCCTCATTTGCTGTCCCCATGGGCACTGTAATTCAGTTTTTACTTGCAATCTCTTCTTGTGTGTGTTCACCAGGACTGCTAACTGATTCATGGTTTGGTATGGGAAGCATTCAGTGGATGGGCAACTGCCCGGTGTTTCCCATCACCCGTTTAAGTGCTACACTCTCCATGATCACAAAGACAGCATCTCGCTAACCCAGCGACCTCCTAGCTCAGCTCCTCTGTTCTCACCTTATTGTAGCTATGGAAAAAGGTGTTACCACCGCTATTTAATTCCTGCCATAAGCGTTAGTTCTGATACTTGAGGCGTATGTGGCTTTTGCTCTGCTCTCCTCTCCTGTGTGTGGGAGGTAGTATGTGCCCTGGGTACAAGGTCTTCTCTGTGTGCAGAGATACAGCTGCACTGGAGGCTGGGCTTAGAAGGGGGATTGATGCAGTTCCAGGTACATGGTGGGCTATATTAACGTGGAAGGCATTAATAAGGTCCTAGTCCAGTGAATTTGGACAGTTTCCTGAAAAGGTTGGGAATTACTGATCTTTGTAGCTCATTGATTTAAGAAAGGGCAGGAAATTGCTACACGGCTGCAGCTGTGGGGAGGGCTCTGTAAGGCTCTCTGCTGATGTAAAGAGGAATTAAAATCTTTAAGGTATTACACATCAAAGAGCACAGCCTGAGGCTTTAGGAAGAAAAAATAGGCAAAGGTATTTGCAAGCATATATAGCAGTCAGACGCCTGCCTCACAAGCAGTGGTCTGGCTAAGGTTGCATAGCTGTTGTCAGCTAGTGGAGGACACTCGAAGACTCAGCTGTTCCCTTTAAAGAGGACATGTACATAGATGTACACACAGGAGGGAGAAAAGCATTAAGGTCTGAGCTGTGTGTGGAGAGGACTCTTCAAATGGGACTTTTTTAAACTGTTCTGGCTGGCTTCTCTTCCTCTCATTTCTTTCTAATCTCACCAGCATCAGTGGTCAACTTGAGTGATGGTCATGATGCTCTGTAGCTTCCCACTTCCTCACAACAACTTCAGTCGACTACTGTGTGTCAGGTTGTAGCTGTAGAATGTCCCACTCAAAATGTAGGCCTCCTTTGAAAAAGAAACAGGGTAATTTGAAAAAGGGGCCATTTGTGAAGCACGCAAGTGTGGTATATGTCCAAGAGGTTTTCTGTATAAAAGAAAAAAATTTCAGGCAACAGCAGGGACCACAGAATGTCTAAGGCTGCTCCAGGGTGTCATATCCCAGTGACATCAGGATACTGAATCAGAGTCATGGTTAGTTTGCCAGCAAATGATGGGGAAGGGGAACCCACAAAAAAAACCTACTGGAAAAAACAGCATAGTGGGAGAAGAGGAACTCTTAGGCCAATTCTTCCCTAGGATGTTTCCTTTCTGCTTTTTATTGAGGCTTTTCCATGAAATGGAGAGGGGTGTTTTTCCTTTACTTATTTCTTAGAATCATAGAACGGTTTAGGTTGGAAGGGACCTTTAGAGGTCATGTAGTCCAATCCTCCTGCAGCGATCTTCACTGGATCAGGTTGCTCAGAGCCCTGTCCAGCCTGACCTTGAATGTTTATAGGGATGGGGCATCTACCAACTCTCTGGGCAACCTGTTCCAGTGTTTCACCACCCTCATAATAAAAAATTTCTTCCTTATATCCAGTCTAAATCTATGCCCCTTTAGTTTAAAAGCATTACCCCTTGTCCTGTCCCAATAGGCCTTGCTAAAGAGACTGTCCCCATCCTTTCTCTAGTCCCCCTTTAAATACTGAAAGGCTGCAATAAGGTCTCCCCAGAGCCTTCTCTTCTCCAGGGTGAACAACCCCAACTCTCTCAGCTTTTCCTCATAGGCGAGGTGTCCCAGCCCTTGGATCATTTTTGTGGCCCCCCTCTGGATCCGCTCCAACAGTTCTGGGTCCTTCTTGTGTTGTGTTCTTTTCCACAGGGCTACTCTCAACCCCTTCATCCCCCAGCCTGTATTGATATCGGGTGTTGCCCCAACCAAGTGCAGGACCTTGCACTTGGCCTTGTTGAACCTCATGAGGTTCTCATGGCCCACCTCTCCAGCTTGTCTGGGCCTCTTTGGATGACATCTTGTCCTTCTGGCATGTCAACTGTACTGCTCAGCTTGGTGTCATCTGCGAACTTGCTGAGGATGCACTTGATCCCATTGTCTAAGTCATTGATGAAGATATTAAACAGTACTGGTCCCAGTACAGACCCTTGAGGGACACCATTTGTCACTGGTCTCCATCTGGACATTAAGCCATTGACCACTACACTCTGGATGTGACTGTCCAACCATTTCCTTATTCACTGAACAGTCCACCCATCAAATCCATATCTCTCCAGTTTAGAGAGAAGGATGCTGTGGGGGACCATGTCAAAGGATTTACAGAAGTCCACATAGATGATATCTGTAGCCCTTCCCTTGTCTACTGATGTAGTCACCCCATCATAGAAGGCCACTAGGTTGGTCAGGCAGGACTTGCCCTTGGTGAAGCCACGCTGGCTGCCTCGAATCACCCACCTGTCCTCCATATGCATTAGCACAGCTTCTAGGAGGATCTGTTCCATGATCTTCCCAGGCACAGAAGTGAAGCTGACAGGACAGTAGTTCCCCAGGTCCTCCTTTCTACCTTTTTTAAAGAAGGACACTATGTTTCCCTTTTTCCAGTCCCCAGGGACTTCACCTGACTGCCATGACTTTTCAAATACCATGGAGAGTGGCTTGGCAACTACATCAGACAATTCCCTCAGGACTCTGGGATGCATCTCATCAGGTCCCATAGACTTGTGCATATCCAGGTTCCTCAGGCAGTAATGAACCTCATGTTCCCTTACAGTGGGGGGGCTTTATCCCCAGGCCTCCATTTCATATTCTGATATTGTTTCACTGTTGCCTGCTGCAGAAATGATGGGATTTACTGTTGTTTTTAAAACTAGTTTCCCTTTTAAATCTTTCACTTCTAACAGCTCACAGCCTACCCATCTGGTTCCTTATGACTGTGGTCTCTCTTCATCAGTACGAGAGACTGCTATAAACCTGCTCCTTTCGGACACCCCAAAACAATGTAACTGCCTGTATCCATCTGGAGGAATGGCCTTTTCACAGATGCCTTCTTGGACCTCTTTCAGTTGTTTGCACAGTTGTCTCCCTTCACAGCTGACTGCCTCAGTGCTCGCACCAGGAGAAGGAGCAGTGAGGTATTTCAGAGGAAGGGTGCAAACAGCTCAGCAGCTGGATGTTGTTTTGCAGTCTTTGAGCACTCAAACCATGTTAACTGGTGGCGTTCAGCAATCGAGCCATTAGCCTTGATGGATTAGGGATTTAGCCTGTGTTAGAAGGCTGAGTCTTCGTTCCCTCTAAATGAGTTTTGGTCCCTCTTTGCCTTATCTGCAAAAGCACGTGAAGCATCTGTAAAAGTGAAACAAGAGAACTGATCCTGGTGGTGAAAGGACACCTACGTAATGTACATACGAGGCAGGTATTACTTGGTTGCTTTCCTGAATCTCGAGAGACTGAGAACCAGAGTTGTTGACATATGGAGCTCAGTTAGCCAAATGTTTGGGTAGTGAGGGTGCAGGTTTAGTGCCACAGAGCCTATTTTTGGAGACTGAGTAAAGTTCATTTGACAGTGGGATGCTTGCGGGGAGCTCCTTATCCAGGAGGAAGCCAGAAGGGACAACAATCAGGAAACCCAGCAGGGTGAGAGAAGAAAAAAAAGTAAGCTGAAGGCAAGCAACAGCACTTTCCTTTCAGATGTGGGCAGCTGAGGTGGATAAAAGTTGTTTGTGTTGGAAATGCTCTTTGAGCTTTTGTCTGGGGTAGGACAGCCAGGAGGGTGCTTGGAGCCAATAGTTTGGCTTCCCCAGTGAACAATGAAATGATGACCTGAATCCTGCATGCAGCGGGAATGGCAAGGTCAGCCATATGGGATGGATTATGGAGGTGCACAGATAGCTCGTACATCTTTTTTCATTTTTCAGACAATGGAACTGCTTCAGTTATTGCCTATTATTAAAACTTTATAGCACTAAAAATAAAAAAATGAATGAAAAAGAGAGCGAATTTTGGATACCTTTTAAAGGACTGACCTTATTAAAATAAAGCTGGCAGAGAGTCCTCCTCTGATACTATTTTTTTTTTTACTTCCCTCATAAAGATGGTGTGAGAGGGGAGGGTTTATGGCCTGATAGACAGTTTGAAGTTAGTTTTTCAGTGCAGTTCTTTGGAAGAGAAAGTGGATGCCACATGGATAATGTTCAGCACACTTGGTGCCCAAAAAAAGTTGCTGAGATTTCATAAATGCTGAAAACAACTTTTTTTTTTTTTTTTTTTGTCAACATTTATTGCTATCACAAACTGTCTCTTCATTGGCCATGTGGGGTTTGTTTTCTCCACTAGGGGCTGGAACACACAACAGTGGCACTCCAGTATTTCGTGCTGACTAGGAGAGCATAACCTTTCTGTACTGTGGTGGAGGTCTGTGATGTGGCTCTGGATATCTTGATACCACATTAATGTCATAAACTGCTATGGGAAACAGGGTTGTTAGAGTTGACAGCAGTGGAGTTTCTTGATTCCCACACCCTCACCCCATCATTTTTTTACAAAAATAAGAATACATCACAGGATAAAAGGATAGGGGTAGAGTTGTAAAATCAGTCATGCAAAGGTGGTGTGCCTCCTGACCCAAGCTGTTTTTGCATGACTGCATGTTGTTTTTCTGCAGTACTCCATACATGGGGTGGTAGGTGCCTAGCAGGTTAGCACAAGAGGCTCTCATGGATCTTGTCTGATGCATGGAAGAATCCGAAGGTTCAGTAAGGATGTATTCTGCTTAGATACTATTTCAGAAACACCCACAACATTGGTTCTGCACAAAGATTAAAAAACAAACAAACAAACAAACCCCAAAAAAAGCCCCAGGAAAAAAAAGGTCATCTAGTATACAGGGACCTAAATTTGTATATAGTAGAACTGTACATAACTTTAAGCTCTGTCACCCACATACATAGTGAGGGTGTTTTATAATATATGTTCAACATGTGTACACTTCTGGGGGAGTAAAGGACTCTTATTTGGGGCAGGAAGAGGAAAGAGGCGAATGAGGTGACTTTAAGCCAACTGTGGAGCTTGGCATCTGTTCTTCAGGTACCTGTGGCTGCAGTGCTGCCCAGAGCATTACACGGCAATCTGTGAATCCAGTGAAGCCACAACATTGCTGCCAGCAGTTGCAGTGTGGAAAGGGGAGGGTGACAGGAGCCATGTCCACAGCAAAGGAGCTGTTCTAGACCTGCTTCCCTGGAGCAGGAGGTGGTGGGTCCCTGGTGGCATCCCTCCTTTCCCTGGCACCTAGGGCAGGGTACACTCAGTGCTGCCATTTACCCCCTGTGGCCTCACAGGCACAGCGGAGTCCAACCCCAAAAGCAGTATATTATTCCTTATTTACTCTTTTATTTCTTCTTTTTATTATCTCCTGATTACTTTCTTTTTTCCTTTTCTTTTAGAAGTACAAATTATATGGTACTTGTGAGAACTGTATTGATACAGGGAAAAATGGTAGACAGAGACCTAGAAACTTTGAACCGTGAGTCAAGCTGAGCTGAGAATGATGCAGGCTCCAGGCAGAGGTGGGGGTAATAGCTTTAATTTGCCTTTGCTGTTTCCCTGAGCCACCTTTTGTCAGGGGTTGGATTTTACTGGAAGGGAGTCATGAGAGCAGAGCTAAAAGTCAGACGCTGGTGCAGAATGGGAATATGTGCACAGGGATCTAATGACTGAGCCAGAATGTGTGAACACTGGTTTTAGTAAGCTGGCCTCCCTACTTCCCTGCACGACCCTTGTGGCAGACGCAGAGCAGCTGGATTAGCACAGCTGGAACTTTCAGTCTGCATTTCTGGATGTATTACTTTGTTTTTAATCATCAAGGCAGGTCCTTTCAACAGTAGGTCTTGTTGCATTGCAATTTGCTCAGGGCATTTTATGTCCCCTGGATATATGTTAGCAGAAAGTCCTTCCTCAGTGTTTGGGTGGGGATTGCTTATGAGGCTGCAAAAAGGTACTGTTCTCTTCCCAGCTGCGTGTGTTGAGAAGCAGATGGAGTCTGAACATGTGTAGCTTTCTCACACAGGGAGTGGAGGAAATCCTGGGGGTGGTATTGGTAGCCGAAGAGCTGCTTTTGCACACAGAACCCAGCTTAGCAGATGGGTTCACATTCTGCACTGCCTCGTTGTCTCTGAGCTCCATGAGCTGGCAGAGGCCACTGTATTAACCAAATAGTTTTGTTGTAATGTGCTCGGTGCTAGTGTGATACTGCTATGCAGAGATGTCTTCTGTTTCTACTTCTAACAGCTTAGCAGCTAATAAACACCATGCAACAACCTCTCTTCTAAACCTCCTCTTAAAATACAGAGTTTGATTTGCCAACTCCAATGTATTTAA
The DNA here is from genome assembly GCF_949628215.1 of Phalacrocorax aristotelis. Taxonomy (NCBI): domain Eukaryota; kingdom Metazoa; phylum Chordata; class Aves; order Suliformes; family Phalacrocoracidae; genus Phalacrocorax; species Phalacrocorax aristotelis. Next base: position 131,607,983 of record NC_134276.1, on the reverse strand, counting down.
AGCATCTGAGCTTCCGGGGAGACTTTGGAAAGTTAACTGAGTGAGTGGAGGCACGTGCAGAAAGAAGTTTTCAGAAGCAAAAGGCAGCTCCAGTATCAGCTCAACATTTGATGAGAGGCTCTGGGGATGTTAGAGCCTTTTGCATTGAAAGGGGATATGTTCTCGCATTTGGTGAAGCATCTCTAGTCATGTTTGGTCAGTGTGAGGGCTATAACCTACAGCTGGAAAAGAGGCAGGGGAAGGCAAGGAATGGGGAAGAGAGCAATGTGCAGCTTCCACAGAGGAAAGCCTTTGCTGGGAGAAACTCCAGGGGGTTATCTCATAAAGAACTTGGGGGTCTTTCCCTGATAATGTACCTAAGTCCTCAATGAGCCTGTGGAGTTAGAGACTTTCAGCAGAGCTAGCATTCTGTGGTGAAAATAAGGACAAATCTGAGACCCCAGTCCTTCAAGAAGAAAAGTTCTCACTTGATTTTTGGCTTTCTCTCTTCAGGACTGTCTTTGTGGTGAGTTAGGGGCCCAAAGCAGAGATGCCACTGACCTTTTATAAAACACCTCTTACGCATTTCTAGTTGAAGACCAAAACAAAGGATATTCTGTGTTGGGCAGCTTCCCATAGAACTTTAAGGCACTGTCCAGGACTAGGAGGTGGCAGGGAAAGACAATTCACAAAATCTCTCTGATTCTGAAGGCTGAATCCCAGACCTCCCTTGTTTGCATCATAGCTTGCATCCACGAAGTGTGGAAGCCCAATCTACAACAAAGCACGCCTTGAGAGGCTGATGGTCATGTATCCCCTACAAAGCAGATAAAAAGTTTCTGAACCTTGTTTAAAAAATAAAAAGAAAAAAGCACTGGAAGACTGTTAGGAGCTTGTGAAATCCTGGGCTGGGGAAATTTCATTTTACTTTAGCAGCTAGCACCTGTGCGGAAAGTCTCACTTGAGGAATTCACAGATGCCAAGGTGACCTTTCAGTGGCCGCTGGCAGCCTGTCAAGCAAGGTCAGAGCCCTCTTTCCCCAGCACCAATACCCTTGCCAGCTGACTGACATTCTTCTTCTCTCCTTGTTTTATTTTCATTGCACAGGACGGGGCTGGAGGCCATTATGGAGACCTATGCCTTCTGGAGGCCCCCCGTACGCACTCTCACCTTCGAAGACTTCACTACTATGCAGAAGCAGCAAGGTGAGCATACAAAGGGCATGCAAAGAACAGTAGAAAGAGCAGAAGAGGGTGTAAGAGCAGCAATGCACTCTGCTGTGTGTCCGGTGGCTGGGGTGGGAGTTCACGCACCTCATTGAACTCCTGACTGCTGTGAGAGGACACTGAGCAGAGATGATAGATGGAAATGGTGAGCACGCTGTGTCTTATGAGGTGCAGTGCAGCCACTTCATCTCCCTGGGGTCCCCAGTGTACCTAAGAGCTAGAAGGAGTAGGAAGGAGTACAGGGCTGGGAGAACCAGCCCAAGTACACGTCATGAGTTAAGTGTGAAGAGAGCACAGAGAGACTGAGGAACTACTCCAGCATGTCAGACACATTGTTCTCCATTTACAGTTAGAGCTTGCCATTTGTTTGGAAACAGAAGGGAAAGGGGCATATGTCCTCTGGAAGCTTTAGGACACCAGAAATGTGCCTCCCTCCAGGATCATGCTGTCTTGGTTTCAAAACCTGGTGGCCCTGCTGGAGAGAGCTTCTGTTAGTATGAGACTGGGAAGAATTATTGGGTAGGCCAAGTGTTTTCTGCCTGTTCATGCTGTGCCTTTTCATAGCTTCTGCCCTTTGCATCTCTCATTTGTTAAGTAGGGCTTTCACCTCCAGTTTCAGGCTATGTTACTCTTTTTTTTTTTTTTTTTTCCACTGATAGGACTTCCCCATTCACTTCACTGCAACTATTTCTAGTTAAAAACATGGTGATCACCGGGAAGAGGGGTATCAGGGCAACCTGGTACTTTTTTTAAATGCAGGAAAAGAAACAATCTGAAGCCATGTTCAGATGTGATACCTGTGAGGTTTAACAATCAAAACCAAATGCATGCACTGTGTAGCAGATTCTTCAGCTTCTTGCACTGAGCTTGACATTACCCCAAAACTTCCCTCTAGACCTTGAATCCATTGGGGGATGGTGTAGTCTCCTCCAGAGGGAAGGCAGCAGCAGCGGCTGCTGTGGCTGCCCATCACAGGACAGGAGAATTTTTGTACAAGCTCAGGGACATGTGTCGAGGGGCACTTGCAGCGAGGCGTGCAGTCAGAGATGGGTTAAACCAGGGATTCAGAAACGTTTCCACCACCCACCTAAATAGAAACATAACAGCCTCTCCTCCAGGTCACGGTTGCTGAAGCAGCCTCCCTCCTCTGTCTCATCCCCTAGTCGGCTCGCACACCTCCCCTCCCCTCTCCTCCCATCCCCTCCCATTGGTTATCAGATAACATCCTAGTGGCAAGTCCAGCTATTGCTTACGTGGTAAGGTAATATTAGGAAAGGAAAATATTTAATGTATTTTTAGCTTGTTTTAATATAGTTTGGCAGCTGAAAAAACAGGAAGCAAGCCAGTACCCTGTGACCAGCTGGCTCTGTGCAGACCACCACCACCACACCACAGACCACTAGGTTTAGGGCAGCCCTTAACTAAAGTTGTGTCCACAGGTTGGTCTCGATACAAAGCAGCACTCTCGAGCTCTGCATTTAGCAATGCAAAACAACCTCGAGATAATAAATCAGAAATACTCCCTCCATCGTAGTGCTCACCTCTCCAGTGGTTTCAGTAACAAGCTGAACCCCGGTCTCAGTGATAGGTTCAAAGCCAAGGTGCAAACACACTACCTTTTAATTTCTGGCTACTGGGATGCCCTCAAGGGCCAGCACAAATATGCTAGTCTGGAGGCCTTGGAATTTCTGGCAGAAAGAGCAGGAAATGCTGAGGTGGCTTTAAGCCACATGTGATGCTTCCCTCCAAACATAATATGACCAGAATATACAGTGCCCATACCTCTTCATCTCCTTGCTTTCAAGCACATGAATTGTGTGACAGGTGAGTAAAACATCTGACTTCAGCATAAGCTATTGCACCTCAGATCCTCTGAGCCTTACCCACTCTTTTTATTAAGAGACTTGCCTAGGACTCTACTCCTCCCTCCCACATGAAGCTTCAGTTGTCTGAGCTGCACACTGTTATCTCATGCCCCTGCATATTTATGAATTAGAAGTTTTTAGGGTATTATTTTAATAAGCAGACACTTTAATTCTAGCTCATGGTGTTATTGCCAAAGCTGGGTGAATATGTGGCATTTCTGAATATCTGAATAAAATAAATTGCAAGTCTCCATTTTATCCCTTGAATTGTTAGTTGGGAAACTGCACCAGGGCTAGAGGAGAGTTTTGGGACTAGATGTGTCTGCTGCAGCATAGGAGGAGTGCATACTTACTGCAGAGAGTCAAGACGAGAGCAGCAAAAGTGGACACATGCCTAGGAAGAAACATCATCGACAAGGAGCGAGTTACGGTTGTTCAGCCTGGTGAGGAGGGACAGAGTACATAATAGTACTGAAATCAGATGCTGTCTATGGTGGGTAGGAAAAAAGCAATAGGCTTCAGTTATATTAAGTCTAGTGAAGTGCTAGAACAGATCCCCTGTAGGATATGTGGAATTCAGCCTTGATTTTCTAGACATGAGTTCCCCTTACTGTGGTAGAAAAACTGATGCTTTCTGGGGCAGAAGCTTGGGACTTCAGCAGTATAAATATGCTGCCCTTGCTGTTTTCCAACTAGATTTTTCTGTGCTACAAATTGCTATGGATTCTTATCTTCTCTTTCGTCACTTGGTAATTTTTTTCATGAAATAAAAGCATTATCGGCCTTTTCAAAAACACTTTTGTTAAAAAAATCCAACTGAATTATTTGGTTAAGTTAGAGATTTGACTGATAAAAATAACTGTATAGGTGTGATGGATTTTTGGAGAGCATTTAGCTGATTGCCACGTGTGCCAGCTTGGAAAAATTAGAATTAACATGTATTAAGAAACGAGTAGCCATCTGATCTCAAAGCTGATGTGATAAACGTAAAAACACCATCCAGTAAGGACAGTCCTAGTGTTGCTCTGCTGGGACTGGTTCCAGTATTAACTTGTCCAGAACCAGATGAAACAGCGTAGTTGCTAAAAGGTACAAATCTCATAAGGACTGCAAAGTGGTCAGTAATGATGGGGACAAAGATATGAAGAACAATAGAGAGTTCTTCTTAACCTGCATGCAGGAAAACAAAGTGTGGTTTTTAGTTCAGCCATATACGTTATCATGTGTCTAGGACAAAATGTAGGATACACATACCTGCCCACGGAGTGTGTTGGAAATTGTTGGCACTGAAAAGAACTTGGAGGTCTCAGTGGATAAGCCACTGCACATGCAAGGGACAGTCTATGTAATAATGTGATAAAAAGGGACATGCAAACCCTGATGTAGAGAAAAAAACAGTGGTAAGCAGTGGGGAGATAATTTCCTAGCTGCAAACTGACATTACAATATAGTCTTCTACTGTATGTATTTTTAAAGGGTGGAAAGAGTTTGAAGAGAACACAGGGGAAAAAAATAGAATGATCTGTTGGCTGGAGAAGATGCCTGAGAATGAGGTCTCAGTTTGCATAATTAATCAAAAAGAAGATCAAGTACTGTATCTTTATGGCCTATACTATCTTGCAGCAAGAAGAATATGTGGTAGCTTTGTGTCACCCATCCTTGACAGACTCTTGTGACTGCGATTGCCCTGTTTTTATGACAGAACTGTGTGGAGCATGTCTTCATTATGGTGGCTTTGATTTTTCTACTCAAACTGAATGTACATCCCTTTTTGTGGGATGTTATGAGATAAGGAGAAGTTCCTCCTCATCCACCTTCTTCATACAATTAATTTTTTCACAGGTTTTTATGTCCCTCTTCTGTGCTTCTCACAGTAAATAGCACCAGTCATTTCTTTTCAAGTGGGAAGTTTTCCAGGCCCTTAATCGTTTCTTTAAAAACAAGTCTGCACAGAGTATTCCAGATGCATCCACATGATACAATTATCTAAAGGTATTATAATTTTTTCCACACTATCCTTTCTCCATTGAACATGTATCCTAGTGCTTTGCTCATTTGTTTGGCCAAAGCTGTATGTTGGACAAGGGCCACAGTGACACACCGAATCAATACTCGGCGTGCTGGATGCAACTGTTTTGTACAGGGATTAAATAACTTTCTAATCTACACAATGATAGGTTTCAGCTGCCACACAAGCTGGAGAGCCTGATACCACGACCAGTCACATAGATGACTAATGCGGCTGATTCTAGCGGTCCCTGAGCTTTATTTGCTTGTGTTGCCATTGAAGTAAAGCACACCAGTAACTGTCTGCAGGTCTGTGAACTGAGTGGTCACCATGTTGTCCTACCAAGGAGAAGAACATGCCATTTCTGCCAGTGAAACCCTCTGACCAGAGTACCTCTCTTTTGGAGCATGCAATCCAAAAGTCATCGCAGCTTTACAAGGGAAAAGACCATGTTTGACAAAATCACAGAGGATCTGCAGCCAATTTGAAAAAAGAAAAGTCCCCTTGAACAAAAACTTCACAAAAAGTGTTCAGAAAATGGCAGTCTGGGAGAGGCAGACCTTCTGGAGAATGATGTCACCCACTTTGCAGTCTGCTTATTACTAGAGAAAAAGGAGGCTTGGGATCATTGAATGCACATGGCAATGAGATGTGAGAAAAGCCAAGAATCTATTAAAGTCTTTAATTGGAATATATTTTCAAAATTTAGATTGAACCTCATCCAGATACTCATTATTAAAAATATGTGGCTCAGTTTCTTGATTTTAACAGGGAATATTAAAAAAAAAAAAAAGAAGAAAGAAGAAGGAGGTGGGGGGGGGAAGAAAATAAGAGTTCCAGTAACTCTGGCTTGTGTCACTTTCCAAGAGTAAAAAGAGCCACTGCTGGCTCCTTTGTGATACACAGTTTCCTACAGGATATTGAGATAAGCAGATTACTATCAGTGACTATAAGTTTTGCCAGGACATAGAGACTAGAAAGGCATTGTGACAATGTTAGAATAGTGATCAGTATCTGATCCTTTGTAGGAAAACTGATGACTTCTGCAAGAAGTAAAATTGAAGGTACCATGGCAGCTGGTAAAAAGAACTGCCTCCTAAGCAGAATTTCAGGACCAGTATGAAAGTCACATGCTGTGGTATATTGGCAGGTTTACAGCACGTAAATTTTTACTTCACCATTATATTACTGTTTTGATATGTGCACACAAAGTCCTCAAGAGTCAAATATCTTAGCTTTGACTGGTGAGTTCTCAAGGCAGCTTTCCTTTCAAATGGGGTTTCTTCAATTTATTAAGTGCCTTTGCTGAGGGGTCTACCCATTGATTTTGGTAGATTCAACCCATTCTCCATCAACTTGAGCATCTCCATTGATCTTGCACTGGAGACCTGAGGTAGAGATGCCACCTGTTAGGGAGTCTGTAAAATCTTCATTAATGGTTGTTGAAATTAGCATCAAAAGCATCACATTTTTCTAAAACAGTATCAGAGGCAAAAAGGACTGTGATCCTCACTGGTAAGACATCTGTTGCTATCTCTGGTATCAGCAGGTATCTCTGGTAGCAGCAGATATGCTGCTATCTCTAGAGCAGCATGCGTGTGCAAACTGGCGATTGAGTACAGCTCCTACTGTCTTCCTCTCAGAGGGAACATCATAATACTGCAGTCTTGTGTCAGAAAGGATATGCACAACATGTCTCTCTCCTCTGTGTGGATGAGGTTAAATCTGCTCGTTTACTGCTGGAAAGGAACAATGTTTTCTTGTAGTAGTGATGAGTCCAGACAGACCCAAGGCCACATGATGTATCAGCAGATGGGAGACAGATACCCTGAGCTGAGGTGTTGCTGCTTTTCCAGCTTCCCTGTCTGTAAACGTTACCCTTTTTGGGCAGGCATCACCTCTGTCTTGCCATAGTTTTCTGTGCTTCTTGTTGCTCTTTTCTTCTTTGGTGTACTCTTCTCCATGTTGGGTGTGGTGCTCAGAGGGCTGCTGTGATTGCACCCATCTGAAAACAATATCATGAATGCAGAAATGTGTATTGGTGTCAAGTGGAGGGAAGACTGAGCCCTCCTTCATCTGAAGGCATGAGGCGCGCCTTTAGGCAGAAAGAAACAAATAACTGTTAAGATGCTTTTGGCTTTATCTGAGATCCCAGATCCCCAGAATAACGTCTCCCAAGAGCCGACCTGCTGATGTCAAAGGAAGCTGAACAACCTATGAATACATCTTCTTGGCCACATGCCTCCCGACAGCAGCCATTGGTTCTCTCAGCCATGCCACCAGGATAATCTGGATGCTGCTTCTCTTTTGAAATCAGTTGTGAATGGTCTAGGCTATTGGCAGAGGTCAGATATCTGGGTTTGGTCTCAATTATCTTCTTGATTCTTTTGACCTTGAAGAGGAGATTGGAAACAGAGCAGTAGTTGCCAGAATTATTGGGATCAAGAGCTGGTTTCTGCTGCATACTTCAAATGGCTAGTAGATTGCCTCATCTAAACGAAGCAACAGGGAACAAAGTTTGTTCCAGCTTCTTCTTGGTTGAGCTGCAGACAGTTTTTCTTTAGGGAAGGGGTGTTTCTGCTGCTTCAAATTCTCACCTCTCACAGTGAAAAGCTAAAATACCCTCCCAAATGTGACACGAGGGGCTGAGAGTCAAAGTCAGTGCCACTCCCTGATGACCTGAAAGGAGCCTGGAGCAATCTGTTACTCCAGGGAGGTGTTTACCCCAAAATCTAATCACTGAAGCCTAAATCTCTGTTATCTCATGGGTGGTGATCAAATTTCACATGAACAAATGGAGGGGGGCAATTACACTTCAAAGATGTGCACTGTTTCCTCTGAGTGGCACATTATTTTGTTACGAGCAGAAAGTGGCGTGTGCTTTGAACTTGTCGCAGTACTGAGACATTTTTCCTCAGTTCAGAAATTTTGAACCACAGTGTCTCTGGGACTTTATAGTTGTTTATTGTATTTTTTAGTTGTTTAATATGCTAGAGCTTCCAGGGCCTGTGTTGTCCCAAAGCAGACTCCATCAAGGATGGCAGGAGAGGTTTGTGATTTTCTTACCACCAAAGAAATCACCACGATTTCAGTTAATCTCAGATGCAAAGTTGCAGCAGTTTCTGTTGTGACTTTCTGAAGGATTTGTGTCGCAGGGAGTCCTCTTCTGCATCCTGTATTCTCCTGGGGTAGCTTTTGTTACATCACCCTCTTGTCAATGTCTGTGCCCAGCTGATGGTTGTAAATGTGAGGGACAGTACATAATTATCACTGGTGAACAATTTTCTCCACTAAAGTGGGTTGCTCATCACCCTCCAAGCCCGAGTTGATTTTTTTTCTTCTGTACTTGAGGAATGGAAACAAGAGACATTTCTGTAGGAGCTGATGTACAGCCACAGAGGTTTTGTGTATGCCACGTTACAACTGTCTGCACACAAGACAAAGTCACGTCCAATGGGTGTTCTCCTGAGACACCGTGGAGTTGGCCCAAGAATACCATGTGTTTGTATGAGGAGCAAAAGTCTGGAGGGGACTGGGAAGGGGATGTTGTCTCTTACTTTTGGGAAAGCTCTCTTGGTACTCTGGATATAGATGGGAATTGTAATTAGACATCCTGAATTGTACTTTTTGTCCACATTAGGAAAAAAAAGCATTAGATCTTGAAAATATTTTACCTTGGAAGATGATTGAGGCAAGTTTTATCTCTAACTTTCTGACCGCTTGGATTGTATTGCAGAAATCTGTAAGAGCTAAAGGGAAGTAAAGTGTTATTCCGAGTCATTCTAGCTTTATCATTAATTTCAGCGATTCTTGCAATTCGAGGCAAATGTAAAAAAAATCCTTCTTTATAATTTACTAACCTTAAATAAAATTTCCTTTCATTTCTTTCTTTTGTACCATACAGTACATACTTTCCCCCTTAAATCTATTGCTGTAACCTTCTTTTTTGCACCCTATGAGCTGTATCTCAAAGAACTACAAAGCACTCTTTATGTTTCCCCTACCAACCCAACAACTTGGCCTGCAGTAGATTTCAGGTTTCACTTGGGCCTTTTAAAGATTTTACCAGCAGATTTATAATTTGATAATTGGCCAAGGGCTCTAGAGAGAAAACAGGCAGCTACATTCCGTGCAGACAGAAATGGCTCTCATTTCCATGAAAAAGGGAAGTTTTCATTCCTATAAATGAGGAAAGAATGAAGAAAGAGTCCAGCATGTCACAGACCAGGTGTCCCTGCTCTTGCCTGGTGAGAGGATGAGGAAGAGGCATCAACGCTGTTTAGTCTTCCAAGGTGGTGAAGGAGGATCTCAGAGGGGTAGTGGTGGTGTAAGAAGGGTGTCATGAAGAATCTTTCAGTCCTTCTGAAGGTTGTAGGTTTGAGTTTTGGAAAACTAGGAATGGGAAGAGAGACCTTGGGCTGTCAGCTATACTTGCAAGACAAAGTTTGTCATGATATGTGACAGCAGGAGTGAAACCTGATTTTGTGACATTTAGATGCCTGGAGTTGCAAGTAGGCGTTGAGCAGGATTGGGGCAAGTGCTGCTTGAAGCGGGAATGAATCCAAATTTGTGTTAGGTCTGGCTCTAAAAGGACATGAGATCAGATGATTAAGGTGGCACCTTCTAGCCTCATAATCTATGAGTCAAATCACCTGGCAATCTGCACAAACCCTCCCTCATAACCGTCTCAGATTTCCACCTTTGTGCAAGTACTGCATTTTTGTTCTGCAACTAAAAGTAGCGTAACTTGGAAGACAGGAAGTAAGTTTCATAAGCCATACGTAGGGTGCATGCATGTGTGAATGCACAGGAAAGCAAAGGGATTTTACCTTTTTGTTCAAATGTGTTTTCCTGCATGAATACCATCACTTTTATTTACTCTTGCGTCCAAGGTTGGAACATTGCAAAAAACTGGGAAGGGTTGGTCTCTCCCTGCTTTCAAAAATCCCTGTACATATGTGTACATGTCCGTAGAGCCCTCACAAAAATCAGACATTTCAGGAGTGACTTAGAATACGTCTGCATGGACAGGCCCTTCTGTCTGTGCTCCATGCTGGCCAGACACATGCCAGGTCCCAGCCAGCTCCATTTGGAAAGCTGGAGAGCTGCATTAGCATGGCTCTGTGCCCAAGTGAATATAAACTGCCTCTCAGGAGGGCTTATTAGCTCAAGCAAAGCGCCAGGAGGAGAGCTGCGAGCCAGATAAATGACTAGTGGCCACAGCCCCTCTTTCCTGCACCCTCAGGTGCTTGGCCACATACCTGCCACATGGCAGAGATGCTGACGTGTTGGGCATGTGTCAGAAGAGGGTCTGTGGCTCCTCCAGGAGACAGATCAGCAAGGTGTGTACTGATTGCTCCCAAGTACCTGGCCTTTGGGCTAGGTCCTGCTCACACCTGAAGGTGGGAGAAGATGGCTGGGCTGAGGCTGTGGGCCAGACACTGTCCTTCTGGGCCAAGTACAGCCTCTGAGCCATAGGCTGGCCATGCTGAACCTGCAGCCCATAACTGTGGCCATGATAAGCTAAACTAGCTTTTTGGTAGAAGTGGGCTGAGCTGTTTAAGAAGCTTTTGCACTCAAAGAATAATAACTTTGTGCTGACTGGCACAACAAAATGTAAAATCACGTTGCAGTTCCCATCCTTGTTAGAAAGTCAAGGCACAAGCTCTGAGATGGTGAATACCAGGTGATCACTGTCTGAGCCCAACCACGCCAATAGCTGGAGGCTGCTGATGTGGTCAGATAATGTCAGCAATCAAGTTGCCCAGACTACTCTAAAGCTCTTGCCTGTAGCTGTCTGATGAGACTCTACCATTGCACGGGCATGGCCCTCATGTTCAGATATTCTGTGCTAACTGCAGCTTCAGCTTGCACTTGCTCTCCTCCTCTGCACTAAGCAAGGACTTCAAGGACTGAGAGGTTTGTACAGAGGCACTGCAGGTGATGGTAGCAACCAATGCCTGAAAACATTAGCAAGGAAAGTACGCTGCAGTTGAGTCCAAAGTGTGATTTATATGCACCTTTCAGATAAAGGAGGTTGGGATAAGTTGTGGGTCAACTGACTAGTGTGGTGTCATTTGAAAGAGAGATCCCAGAAATTTTTCCATGCACAATTGCTTCAGGCTCCCTTGGCACTGATACTCTCCCCCCCTATTCCCTGTTGCCAGAAAGCTCCCTTGGCTAACACTGGCTGCTGGCAGATGTGTTTTCCATCTACACTGCAGTGTTAGAAGTTCTCTACGTGACCTGCTATGTGTGAAGGAGGTCCCCTTTGCCTTTCAGACACCCTGGCATGCTGAATGCTTCAAGAATACTCCAGCCCCTCGTTTTAAGGCACATCATACCCACGGACTGGTTATGTCTGGACTTGCAGTTTACACTGAAATTGTCCTTAACACAAGCTTAATCTAGGTAAAAGCAAAAGCAAGGGTCTATCAGGAACATGTAGAGAGACAGCATCATTACCAAGGCTTAGAATGACACAGGTGACAGGAAGGAAAGGTCTGTCATAAGCTACTTGAGATGAAATTTTAATGGCAGTTCTTATTTGTATCCAGATGAGAAGCTGTAGTTTAAGCCCTGGATATAATGGCAGAACCATATGAGGATGGACATTTTCATCTGCCATGCAGGCCAGGGTTCAGATGCAAAGGAGTGGAGTTTGAAGTTACGAACCTTGCATTTTATACAAATGTGACTTGCTAACTGCACATACCTGGTAGTGATATATGCAGGGCCAGAAATGATCTTCAGAAGACGGGACACAATAGTAATTAATCACTCTGGAATTGTGTTAAGTGTAGAGGTGAGAGATACAGTGACATTAATGGTAAATGCTGTTGGTGTTGGCAATTATTCCCAGGGCAATAGTGTGAAATAGTGTAGAGTGAATAGTGTAGAGAAAAGGAACAGAGAAGCATTATTAAGGGATTCATTTTGTTCTTCCTCAAATGTGGTTTCACTTGACTTAAACCAGACCTAAACATAGCCTTGTGTATCAGTTTAACTAGATTGGTTTGTATCCATGCCTTCCATTAAAATGACATACACATCTGTGTATCTGAGACTGTAGTATGGTGTGGATATACTTGCTGGGCTTGCTGCCATCTCTAGGGGTATTTGGCTGACTTTGTAACATCTACAGTCCAAGTTATAACTTTGCAAAAGTCCAGGTTGCATTTGGCACATGCTTAGTGCTGCCAGCAAAGATGGATCAGAAATATCATTCAGAGCAGAGTAGAGCTGTCTGCCTTCTGAAGAGGGTGAGCTGAGATGGGCCTTGCTTTGTCTTGTTTCCCATTCCACTTAAAGGTGTAAAGATTGTTCTGCAAATCATCAGGAACTTCAGGATTCTGCTTATGCTTTTTTGCAGCAGAACTGTAGTGTGCCCTGTGCTGATGGTTGACATTTGCAGCAAAGATTCTTAAAAGACACTTGTCAGGCCTCGCATTTGCTCCTGTTAATAGATCTCTCACCTCCTCATTGTTTTAAAGTTATGCAGAAAAAGAAAAAAAATCTTTTTTACTTGGTTTCCTAATTACTGTGTTGTCACTTCAGGGTTTTTTTTGCTGGCCTGCAGATAGGGATAATTCAGAGCAGAATCACTTTAGTCCCTCTTTTGGGGTAACCTGAAATGTACAATTCAGTGTTTTGGTTTTGGAACCTCTAAGAATACCTTGTAATTGCTAATCAGAGTTCTGTACTTACTCTCTGTGGAGGCAAAGCCTTGGCTATGGGTATGACTCGATTGTAACTCCTTAGCAGATGTTTAAAGCCTAATGCTTGAGGTAACCGGTGTGTGTGCTCTTCTCCTGCATAGCTTTTAAAGGTTAACTATGGGGTAAAGGAAGACTGAAATGAAGACATTGTAGTTAATAATTTATTCTACATATTTTATTTCAAACAGATCATTAAATACTCATACATCTATACATATGTATTTTTACTTATTCTCCAGACACTGTCAGCAAGTGAGTCACCATCTGAAGTCTGTTCACGAAATATGTGGTGTAAAGAATCAAGTGCAGAATTACTATGGGTTAAACACATCTCACTTTGTGCTGTACTTGTTTTGTGATTTTGTGACCTCCGTATTTTGAGCTTTGATTGCTAAGTGATGATATGTGAACTCAGCTGCTGGCCTGGCGTCTCTGTCAGAGCTTATCCTCTTTAGTGCAGGATTAACAGGAAAATGTGTGTCTGTAGTTGTGTACCTCAATTCAAACACACCTTTATCAGCAGTTCCAACCAAAATAGACTTTGTAATGAAACGACTTGTGTAGAGGAAGACGTTCCCTTCTGCCGATCCTGCTGCAGTATTAACAACCTGTAACAGAGTGACAGAGAGAAACGCTGGAGGAGGCACCATCTTAAATTACCAAAACAAAATTAGCCAGACATTGTGACTGACTATAAATGAACCAGAGAAGAGTACCTTTTAAAATAAATACTAAATTAGAAACTCACACAAAAAGTCTTTGAAATCTGGAGCAAAAATGCACTAGCAAGGTTGAGCATTTCAGTGTTGTCAAGAGGGGAATATAGAGAGTCCATAATGCCATTTGAAACTTCAAACTTTCTCATTAATTCTAATGGAGATTTGACTCAATGCTTCTCTTTACGCTTCCAAATGAATGTTAAAAGGAGTCACTGCCTTAGCAATAAGCATTCATCCCCAAGGTTGATAATGGGAATGACTGGTTTGACTTAGCAACACACAAACATGCATTTTCTTGATGTTGCCTGGGTCAGCTGCAGCCATTCCAGGTTGTGCTTACCCATGGCTGTTTTTCTTCTTTTTCTGGCTCTTGTTTCAAAAGTTTTTTAAATTAAATATCCCAAGTATTATCAATGTCTTAAAGTTATATTTTCACTTCAATGCCCCATTCTGTTTCATCCTGGATGTATTAGAAAAAGTCAGGAATCATAGAATAGTTTGGGTTGGAAGGGACCTTTAAAGGTCACCTAGTCCAACCCCCCTGCAATGAGCAGGGACATCTTCAACTAGATCAGGCTGCTCAGAGCCCCGTCCAACCTGACCTTGAATGTTTCTAGGGATGGGGCATTGACCACCTCTCTGGGCAACCTGTTCCAGTGTTTCACCAGCCTCATCATAAGAATTTTTTTCCTTATATGCAGCCTAAATCTACAGCCCTTTAGTTTAAAACCATTACCCCTTGTCCTGTTGCAACAGGCCCTACTAAAAAGTTTGTCCCCATCTTTCTTATAAGCCCCCTTGAAGTACTGAAAGACCACAATAAGGTCTTCCCCCAAGGCTTTTCTTCTCCAGGCTGAACAACCTCAACTCTTTCAGCTTTTCTTCACAGGAGAGGTGTTCCAGCCCTCTGATTATTTTTGTGGCCCCACTCTGGACAGGCTCCAACAGGTCCATGTCTTTCCTGTACTGAGATATAATTTCATTTACATTCCTACCATCATATACTGACACAGAACCTGACTTTCTAATGCATCTCTTAACCATTAGCATCACCTATTCACTTTTCATCAAGCAGCACTGCATTCAGTTCCTCCCCCATTTTGCAGCAGACCTAGTCTGGTCACCACATCCTGTTTTTTTCCTTTTTTATTTTTTTCCCACAAGGTGACCCAAGAAAGCTGTCCCTTACTTGTGATCCTCAATGTCCAATCTCTGACGTGGTTAAATTGCAGCTGCCCACTCTAATGCTCTCTTTTCCAGTCCCTTTGCCTCTCACCTTTCATCTTCTACCCTGTCCAAAATGCTGCCCCACCAGTTTTCTTCCTAGTTCCTCTGGTTCTACTTATCCCCTAATCAAATTTCTTCACCAGCACTTCTTTGCTCCTTTTGCAAGAGTCTTCAGTGTTAGTTGCCCTAATGCAGAAATGTGATCTAATGCCAAGGGAATCATTCAAATGAAAAAAAAGTTTCATACCAGAAAACTGCATTCCCTTAAGCACAAAACTGATTTTCCTGCTTGACCAAGGAAGCTTCCTCTAACTCAGAATCTTGCCTATAAATAATCTCTTCTCAAGCTCAAAATTGTGCCATCAACTTCTTCGTATCACTTACTTTCAGTTTGTTACTGTTCTTGGCAGTATTACGCAGTATTGTTTTCCCAGGTCAGAACACATGAGCATCCCTGCTGTGCAAAATAATCAATTCTATCATTCGTAGCATAAATAATGTATAATACATTGATACTACTGACATGCATATATAAAAATATTTTGTTAACACCAGTGATACAACATATGGAATCCCTTTTAAAGTTAAAGCACATGATTGAAAATCCTGACACATCCCCTTTCTCTGCTTGGTGGAACAGACTATAACTTGAACTGTGTCCCTTCATTTTAGTGTTACTTCTGGCTTAAATCACTACTGCTGCACCTTGTGCCATCTGAAAAAAATCTTGAACAGTGCAGAAGTCCAACATCCTTTCAGCCACTTCCCACGGCAAGCCCCCCAAGCAGATAATAAAGCATGTTTGTAGCAGGGCCATGCAGTCTGCTAACTGGTGGTCTTCCTGCAGACCAGGAGAGGGAGACGAGACTTTTTTTTTTTTTAAAAGAAGGACTAGATAAACATGCCTGGAAATGGCAGATCTCTTGACTGATGGAGCGATGGTTCCTTGCAGATTTTCCCACTGCCTTCGATTGCTCTGTGGCATGTTGGCTCCCCTCTCCTATTTTAAGAGGGAAGAAAATCTCCCTTGAAAAACAAAATCATAACAAAAAAGCAGCAGGGAAGACCAAGGGATGCTATTAATAAAGTGAGGGCTCTTGCCAAGAAAGGCTGGGTTTTCCAGCGGCCATTTTACCACCCTTGTTTCTTTATTGAACTAAGCTGTTTTTTAATGAGACTGTCTCATTTTGCAGATGTGGTCCTGGGCTCTGAACATCCTCCCATGTGTTTTGTTTTGCAGGAGGCAGCACAGGCACCTCCCCAACCACCTCCAGCACGGGGACCCCATCGCCCTCTGCTTCCTCTCATCTTCTCTCTCCATCCTGCTCCCCTCCAGCCTTTCATCTGGCCCCCAACACTTTCAATGTTGGCTGCCGGGAGAGTCAGCTTTGCAACCTCAACCTGTCTGATTATCCCCCATGTGCCAGAAGCAACATGGCTGCCTTGCAGAGCTACCCAGGGCTGAGCGATGGCGGCTACAACCGGCTGCAGAGTGGCACTGCTTCCGCCTCGCAGCCCTCTGAAACCTTCATGCCTCAGAGGACTCCATCCTTGATCTCAGGAATGCCGACTCCTTCCTCCCTGCCCAGCAACAGCAAGATGGAGGCGTACAGCGGCCAGCTGGGGTCCTTCCCCAGCTCCCAGTTTCAGTATGTCATGCAAGCAGGCAACCCTGCCTCCACCTCCTCCTCTTCACATATGTTTGGTGGTGGCCACATGCAGCAGAGCTCCTACAACGCCTTCTCCCTGCACAATCCCTACAACCTCTATGGATACAATTTCCCTGCTTCCCCCAGGCTGGCAGCGAGCCCAGAGAAACTCACCACCTCCCAAAGCACTTTACTCTGCTCTTCCCCATCCAGTGGGGCCTTCGGAGAGAGGCAATACCTTTCCACAGGGATGGATCATGGCATGCACATGATCAGCCCTCCCTCTGGCAACCAGCAGATGGCCAACGCCTGTGACAACAGACAGTATGGGGGGGTTCAGGGCTCCTCCTCACAGATGTCTGTGCACATGGTCTAACAAGCCATGCCTCTCCTTGGTATTGAAGGCAGTTGGACCTTCATCATTTCCAGGGGTAAACCCATCCCAGTGCCTTTTTGCCTTCAAACTTATAGTGGAACTGATATTGTAATGATAAATAAGAACACAAGCCATTTAGGTATGTGCCACAGAACCTTGTGGAAAGCCTTGACTGACAGCTATCACAGCTTGTTGTAGCCCAGGGACTCCAGACCTGGCACGGAGCGTCTGCTTTTTCTGGACATTGCAGAGAGAAGGACATGATTTTATTGAGAAGCTAGAGAGAAGCAGCTGAATATACCATTTATGCATTAACTGTCAGCTTGTGTGAGCTCTCGGCATGGAGGGAGCCGCGCCCCTGTGCTGTCTCCTCTGGGTGTCAAAGAAAGGCAGTCTCCCAAGGCTTTGTCCTGTGAAGCTGCACTACCAATAGCTTCAAAGACCTCCCCCTTCCTAGACCGCTCCTCACTCCTGGAGTGACTCAGCCCATTTCTGTAGGCAACGGTGGCCCGTGGCTGCTTCTCCCACTGTAGCACAGGAATGGTGCTGCTGGCCTGGTGATTCTCCTCCCAAAGAGGTTTCTGTATTTTCACCATGGCTCTGCCTGACGAGCGGTTTCTTTGCAAGGGTCAAGCTTACCAGGACCCAGTCTGCAGATGGAGATGGGAGAGAGAGAAGAGAGAGAAAAGTTTTAGCCTACAAGTGAGCCTCAGACATGGACTGACCTTTGGAAAGATGCATGGGGAGAGGAGGCTCAGCTCCTGTTGACATGACCCAAAGTGAAGCACCTGAACCGAAAGGGCAACAGCCTTTCTGGGGAACCTGTATCCTGTAGCACCAAACCCAATGGAAGGAAACTGTCAGACTGAGCTCACAGGGAAGAGCAATAAGAAAAAAGAGCTCTGCTCTACAGAAGTGCAGCCGGCCTCCCTCACTTTGCATGCAAGAGTTGCCATAGAAAACCGTTAGCATTTCAGTAACAGTGAGGTCGATTATTCGCCAACCTCCTGCCTGCCACACGCTCTCTGTTTAACCAAATAGATCATTGCCTTTTGACATCTTTCTTTTCTGTTTTTTTTCCTTCTCTTTTTTTTTTCTTCAGATTCTTTAAAAATAAGAAAACAATTGTAGCTTGGTGCAAGCTATGCATTTAAGTTGTGTGAAAATGCAAATACCAAGTAACAGAATACAGATATTATTAAGATTTGTTGTGAGGTGTTGTAGATAAATGTATTTATATGCCTAGTGGGGTATTCAATATTATGAATATAAAAGAGGGCAATAAAAATGGTATGTAAAAATATGTATGAAGAAAAAGTGTATAAAGATTTGCCCTATGCACGGAACTCTGTTTCTAAGTGCCAAGCACAGAATGCGCTAAATAAATCTTTGCAATTGTTGCCTCTGTGTTTCCCTCTGTCTGTGAGGCTTCTTCAGTGGCATTTTAGAGTGAAACATTTTCAAAATGCCACCATACATGTTTGTACAACAGAGGAAATGAAGACACAGTGCTAAATTGTGAAGTTCAGGCCATATTACAATTAAAATAAAAATTCTGTCTTCTCAAGAAATTTTAAAAATTGAGTGCTTGGCCTGACTTCACAGGAAGTGTGTCTTACAGACAGCTAGAGTTGTTATTTTAATTGTTAAAGTCTAATAAAAAGCTCTTCAGAATATTTTTTCACAGTCAATATAGCAAATAATACAAATAACAGTATAATCTGTTTCTCATTTTTAAATGTCATTTTGGGATATGTGTCAGTTTTTCATTTGCACTACATTTCTAATATGAGCTTAAGACATTAACGTTGAAAGCAGTAGGGAAGCTGAAGCCTCCCTGAACCTGGCTGTAAGTTACGGCTTCAGAATTTACAGCTTTCCTTGTGTCAATAAACTTTTCTTTTTTTTTCCTGAATTGAAAAAGCATCAGGTAGGGAGAAAGACCTTGAAAGATAAATTCTGCAAGCATTTCTTAATTTTTATTTTTACAGGGGAAGATAAATATACCAATACCATTCCCAGTTCGGTGCCTAGTCTGTCTGACTGTATTCTGGCTTTTATTATGTCTGGCCATGGATGCTGCTGAAAAGGGTTAGAGGGACTATGGATGGGAGAGAATCTGTCCTTCCCCTTGTCTTCTGTTTATCCTTAATAATTAATTCTCGGTTTAATCTTGAAACAGGGAGTTTTATAGCCTTTCTAAAGCCCTATCATAATCTTTCAGAAATACTCTTCAATCTGTGCTTCGAAGTTTGCCATGGTTTTGGGTTTAATTCCATCCTATGGCAACAATTTCTACAGGTTAACAGTATGTTGTGTGAACCCCTATTTCCTTCTGCTGGCTATTTGCATTAGATTGCTCTTTCTCCTTTATGCCATTTAATTCTTTGTGAGTGAGTCTGTATTTCATCTAAGAAGAGAATGTGATTCAACAAAATCAAAATAATTCTCAGTATCAAAATATATGTTTCTAATCTTGATTAAAACAAAAAATGAACTCACAGAAAATTATCACTGGAAAGTCACTGAAGAAAGCAAAAGACAGGTGTAGGGCACTACCTTCAATATTAGTGTGAAGAACTGGAATCCCAGTTCCATGCATTTTAGCAGGAATCTCTGGGGGAGAGCTTTGAAATTGTCACCCAGACTCTTCGGCAATATGATCCTGCAAGGTATGGAGCATCCTGCCCCTAATCCAACCGAGCTCTTTGGCATACTGAGATAATGTGACTCCATCCAGTTGCCTTCAGTATGAAACTTATTGACCTTAGGGTGAGAATTTATTGACCACATTCATTCACCATATTTATAAGCATATTTATTTAGCTCTTATGTGGCGCCTATATAAAATGAGAGAGCTTAGTTAGCTAGATAGTTATTCCTTCATCTTAGCATATGTCTAAGACTTTAATTTATTCAGGATCAGAATATTCAGCATCAAGACTGAAAAAGAATAGGAAAAAAAACTGAGAGGCTTCCCTGTCCCAAGATGTAAAGTTGTAAGTACACAAATATGACTTGGTGTGAAAGTTACACTGGCAGTCTATGAGGATTAAAACCAAGCTAACAGTGAAATGGGAAAAAAATAGTGAACTTTCTCCTTTGTTGTCACTGTGCAAAGCAAAAGTAGAGCAGTGTTAGGAGGGCAGTATCAGGCTAAAGCATTTTAAAATTATTTACTTAGTGTTTGGTTAGGTCCACAGGTGAAATCCTCTCAGGATAACACTCCCCTGAGCAGACAACCTGCTTAAGCCTTGACACCCTCCCAGAAACATGAGGTAAGCATTGAATTTGAAGTGGACCCAGGTATGACAGAGGTGCCTCATGTACAGCCTGCCACCCCCATAGGGACATAAGGCTCTGAGCCATTTGCTACTTTCTACTGAAGCTTCCCAGAGAAAAGGTGATAGCAATGGGCAATGGGAGGGATGCACCGGGGCCAGTCTGGGAGATCCGCTTGGGACCAGCTCATCTGGTGGGCGGCCCGGGTTGCATTACACACAGCAGCCGCCTCTGGAAGACTCCCTTTCCTTGGGTGACTGCCCTAACCACAGGGGTTTGTGAGCCCTCCTGGCATGGTCACGCTCTCATCCAGGAGCCCTTTGATTGCTCATTTGCAAAGCATGTGTGTGCGTGGGGTAGATGCAGCTATTGTGTGGTTCTTCTCCCCTTCCTTCCTTCCTTCCTTCTCTACTTCACCATGAAGATTTGAACCCCTTGGCTGACTTTAAGCAGCTTTGATAGTGTGGTCACAGTTGCAAGAAGTTCTCACATGTTTCTTTAGAAGAGACAGGGGAGGAGGACAGGGTCCCTATTCATTTTCCCAGTGCAGGGAAGGCCACTGTGTGACATCTCCTCATTCAAAGAAGCCACACAAGGATCAAGTATCCTGCATGCACGCTCCTCCCACCCTAAGTTTCATCTGGCATACGCATGTTGTTAGACACCAGAGGACGTACAAAGAGCTGCAGAAACCAGGGTGTCTTTAGTCCACCACTCCTGGGCTGACACATTTGCTCTGAGCTCATGCAGGCTTCTGGCTTCCAGTCCAGGAGAAGAGAAGGCTCTGCATCTTCCAGTTAGATGCTGCAAATTTGGAAGATGAAACATCATGTACCTCTTAGAAGAAGTACCCTCTTTTAAAGCCTGATCCAAATGCCAGGAATGGTAGTGGAAATCTCAGTGATAGGAGATCCCTCATCTTGCAGCACCGGCAGCTTGGCAACGACAAACCTGGCAACTTGTTACACAAATGAAAAGGATGGGGCAAAAATAATCAGAGCGGGTTTGTCAGCTTTGCAAAGTTCCTTAACACACTGACAGGACATAAATATTATTGTGACAACAGTCACTGCAGCTTAGCAAAACCAGGACATTGCACTCCAGTGCAACATGGTGTTCTCGGAGGGAATGTAAGTACTATGTGCTAAAGCAAAACGCTCAGGGCACAAACATAAATACAAATTACGTAAACAGCCTGTGACACTATGTTAAATATACTACAGCAAAAATTATGATCTGCTAGTGTAGCTGATTTATTGCATACTGGGTGAAGCTTTACTGATGTAGGTGAGGGCTGACAGATAGCCATTTGCCATATATATATTTAAAAAACCCCAGTGTTCAGATTTTTTTTTCCCCAACACAACCAGGCGCGTTGGCCCACAGCACACATCACATGTTAGATAGCACTAGCAGATGAGTTTTGCTGGATGTTGCTTATTGGGCATTGTTCTAAGCGAAACAACAACATGAAAGTGCACCGTAGGACTGGGCAGAGGAACACCTGAGCATGCCAATTACACGCTACAGATGTACTAGAAATAAAGCTCTAAAAGCAGAACTTTGTAAGGAGGGTGCTGGTGTGGCAAAGGGGTAATTTGCTATAAATAAGCCAGTTCCCATCCAAGGAACATCAGACTCCTTCAGCACTGTTCCTTCCTTAGAGAACCAGCCTGCAGAACCAGGTGTTTTGGCCAGGCCTGTAACCCGGCATTCTGAGTCCACCGATGGGACCATTTCAGAGAGCTTGTCTGCTGGGAGGGGTTTGTGTAGCCTGCTGCTGACCCACAAAACTTCTGCTGGAAAAGTGGCTCGCTCAGTTTTTTGACTGCTCTGTCTAATTTGCCTGTAATTGCTACCTAGGAAACTCTACAGAATACGGCTAAAATCCCTGGAACTGTCTTCAAGGGTTGTTCTTCCATGTCAGTAGCTGTTGCTGGTCACCCCAGAAGAGTAACATGACCTCAAACGGCAGGAGCAGTGTACGCCACTTTAAATATTAGCTCCTTTCTACAATAAAAATCTCCAATAATTCTAGCTTGCCTGAATGAAGGACTAGACTGGAAAAGAGCAGGTCACATGGCTGCACTCTGTCATATTGTGACAGCCCGCTGATGAGCACGGCTTCTGTGCTGGAGAGTGGCTGGCATCAGCTGATTCAGGTAGGAGCAATAAACCTCCACAGTAGGGTTAATAGTGCAATAATCTATCTCTGGAGCACTGAGCTTGTCTAATTTTCTGACTCAGTGTGGAACTCATTGCATGCTGTGGGAGAGAAGGATTAGGAGCCTGTATAATTTTACACTGGTTGAAGTTCCTACAGATGCTGTTCTTATTCCAGTAATGTTCTAAATTTGTTGAGCATTTTGGAAGCTCTGACATTCAGCTGGGTAATGTCTCTCTCTGCTGAGGATGACTTCTGCAGGCTCCCCTCAGATGCTTTCACAAGCAGTCCTATCCTCTGCTAGGCCATGGCTCCCCTTGAGCATCCAGCACCTTACACACCTCAGGGCACTATTTTCCAGCTGACTGGATGCAGCAGTACTGCAGAGACGCAGGGATGGCCCAAGTGAGAGCATCAGCCCTTCTTTTAGGATGATGGGGAGGGTGGTGCTGGTTCAGCCAAAAATACAGGCTGCCTGTAGTCATTCTCAGTGAAGGAGCCTTTGCCTGGGAAGGGCTTTTCCCTCTAGACTACACAGATGACAGGCCTGGGGACATGCTAAAGCACCCACCACCTTCCCAGTGTTTCCTTTGTAAGAATCAGGGGTGCCTAAGGGGTGGCAGGAGGGGTGACACAGCCTCGAGTTTCTCTCCTACCTGAGCTGGTTTATAACATTTCCCTTAATGTGCAGTAGGGTAATTGCATATTAATATGATTGCATTTTAAGCTGGTGTAATTGACCCAAGAACAGGCGCAAACAAAAACTGCAGTCAGTTTGATATATTAAATAAATAATGTGGTCTAGTGATTGGAGAGTTGACGTAATTACCTGCATCTGCCTCTCCCAGTAAAGCTGGAACAAGTTGCAGTACAATTAACCCAGCATAAACTTAAGTACAGCCTGCCAACCATCCAAACCAGGGCCAGCACTGTACTCCATGGTTTATATTACGTTGCTATGCAAAGGTCTGTATACAGAAATATTAAGATTAGTTAGAAGTATGAATGCAGATGTGTGTGTAAAACCACCAGAGGAACACGAGAGCAATGATTCAAAGAATGGCCTGTGCTGATAGCCAGGGACATGATCAACAGCAGCAAAACTGGCAAACAGCGAGGAATGCGTTGTGTTCACCAAAATCACACCACAGATGACTCAACAGCAGAAAACCTGCAATCCAGTAGCAGGAGGATGGCAACATGACTACGGCACACTGTGTGTACCATTTCTCTCCCCGTAGCCCCAACAACAAGCCAAGCTTTAACAGCAAGCTACCCAAAATGAGGATGGAGAAGACAATGTGCAGCAGTCACCCAAGGTTTATGATGGGTAACTAACCAAGATTCTAAGGGGAAAGCTCAGTACCTGTGGCTCCTGAAATTGATAAAAGACCCATCTAAAACCAATTCATTGCCACCGGTGAAAAGAAAGCCAGGAGACGAAGTGAAGGTTTGATGGTGATCTCCCCTTGCATGCACTGATTCTGCCCAGGATACTTGGAGACATATGTTTGGAGCTTGTGAGTCCCATATGTGCATTGGCAGTCTCATGTTTTTTAGAAAACTACATAAAATTACTTCCACTTCTATATAGCCTTGCACTCAGTTTTGTTACATCAGTTCCTACAGCTGTAGTATTACCCATAAAATACTCCAACTCCTAACTGTGAACATTACAGAGGCAGGAGCAGTCTCAAGTTTTACAGAAAACCAGAGGAAACCAACAAAAATCTGGTGAACTGAGGGAAAAAAAAGTAAAAAGAATAAAAGAGTATATAAAAAGAGGTTAAGTTAGCTTGAAGAAACCTACATAAAAAAAGAAAAATAAAGTGCACACTTCCAAAATAAGAAAGAACTGGCCATGAACACATAGCAAAAGGGACAACATGAAGTCTGTAAAGGTGTTTTGTGAATAGCTCAGATACTTTTGGATAATTAAAAGTAAACTGCCCTCTTTCTTGGATGGAGAATTTGAACTTGTCCACAGGTGCTTGTGATGCTCTAGCCTCTGACCACAAAGATAAATATCATATCAACAAAAAAATCAGCCTTTGAAAGGAAGCATATTCATCCCTTAAACATAAAATGTGCTGTATTAAATTTGCTGTTTACACTGTATACGCTATTGTATACACTGTTTATAGCAACTAAATATACCAGGCAACTAATCACTAAACATTCACAATTAAAAGCACAAAAAATTGGTTACGTTGTCTGTACACTAACAAAAGTGGTTTTATGCTATGCTATGTCCTTTTCTTCTTTCCAGAGTGATGCAAACACCATGAAGTGTTAGGAGTTATTATCTCAGCCATATGTCCATGTAACAGGGTCATTTTCAAATGGCAAGCATTTTTCTTCCATCATTGCCATGGTCTGGGAAGGAAACAATCTGATTCAAAGAACTTCTAGACTTAAAAACCTGTTTAATAGTGATTCCTGATTTTTCAAATATGCTTTCTGTTGAAAAATGAAGATCCTGGCTCCTGTCTTAAGTCATGCACAAATCCAAAATGGGGAACTAAATATTTCTGGGGTCTGTGTTTTCCGCCACACAGGATGGGGTGGGGAGGTTCTGCAATGGCATAGGAGAAATGTAAGGCTGGAAACATCTGTCTAATGTGACCATAGTTCAGGCTGTCAACTAAGGCTTATACATAGTAAAAAGCGAGAGGGGGAGAGAGGGGGAGAAAAGCTTAGCTGTCGTATGGCATTAGTTTTTTGCCTTCTCCTTTCTAATATCCAGGTCATACTCACATTGTGAGCATGTGAGCATGCCATGATATTTGATGTGATGAGATCTGCCAATGTCCATCTCTTTCAGGTCTAAGCTGGTAGACTAGTCAGTGATCATTGTATTAGCATCAACGAACAGTGCCTATGAAATGGGGCCATAGCTATATAACAATCAATGTGACCTGTGTTCAGGGCAGTTTGACACCACTTGACACTGAGTTTGGGCAGTGATTTACTTTTCATCACATATAACATGTTGTGAAGAGAAAATATAGCAGGAAAAGGGGAATTCAAGGGGAATATCAAGAAAAGTAGCTTGACAAGCTGTATTTAGCTGTGGAACAGTCACAGCGCTAAAGCTAGGGAAAGACCTGCAGGAGCAGTCCTGGGTGGGCTCTGGACTATGTGCCCATTACTAATGCTCTTTTCTGTTTTGAAGTCCAATAGTTCTATAGCAGAAGGAGCAATATACAACATCCATGAGTTGCCCCTAGAAGGCAAGCAGGGAGTTCACCATTTCAACTGAGCTTGAATCCAAACCTAAAAAATTCTCTAGGTTCATCCATCCGTAATATCTATGGTTTTTTTCTCCCTTCAGCTGTTGCCACAATTGTGCCACTGGGGGGTTCTTTAATTCAGTTCTCCACTACTTTTATCGATGTTTCCCAGAATGCTAACAGCTACAATATAATGAGATTATTTATGATTTCTAAATATCATTTTCTAATGTATCTCCCAGGCCAGAAAAGTGACAGCCCAGCAAATCTCACTGAACCAGAGCTGCCTGTAACAATCCCAATGTGTCCAGCCATCCATTTCCATTTCCTGGCCCCACTGGCTTCTCACTGCACTTTTTCAGATTTCCTTCTGGATCTTTTTTTGTTTTTTTCCACAGCAATAACAGAAAGAAAAATGTTATTGGTTGCTGGTGTTCAACCCCTGAAGAGGTGTTGCAGCAGGAGTCTCTCTCTTCTAGGACTATTTTGGTGGTGTACAGAGGAAAAAATATAAGTTCTGTCAATGCTGTCCCCAGATACGGACACAGTGTCCCTTGACCCAGCAGCCCCTAAAAGAAAGTCTGCGGTGACATGGATGGACACACTCCCACAGCCTTCTGGTCTGGGCTCAACAGCTGGCATTTCTTCTCTTCCTGCATTTTTCTCACCCACTTTGGGCCTTGCCCTTTCAGACAGGTACGTACTTTAAGGGGAACACATTTCTAGTGCTGCAAATGCAAACAGAATCTCCCTCAGTGTGAGAATGAGTTGACTGCTTTTCAGCAAAGTTGTTGGGCATTTATTTCTAAGTAAAGACTTTCATATAGCAACAAAAATAATTTCAGGATTTCCTATTTTAAGTTGATTAATTTTTAAGACAACTTTTGCTGCTTTATATAGCCAAAAAAATGCCTACAACCTCCTCTTTGTGATAGTACTTGAAAATCTGTCCTCTGCTTTCTATGGCCAAGGCACCTAGAGACTTTAAATAATCCCTGCATCTCCCTTGCTGGTCAAGGCATTATAGCCCCATTTTACATACCAGTAAACTGAACAAAAGACTTGCCCTTGACCATGCATGCCCTACACCACTCTCTGCTCCATTTATTGCAAAACTGTAATCACTGGTAGAAGCGATGACAAAGTCCCCATCTTTGCCAGTTTGGTTCTGCACTAAAGGTAATGTCGCTCCATTTATACTTTCAGCATTTAAGTCAGATGGGAAGAAGACCATGCTGTGTGATGACAGACACCACCAAGTACAGGTAGTCTGAGCTATATTTCTCACATCACCGTTGCAACATCGCCCAGACATGCAGGCTTAGTGGGACCAAGCTTAGTATTTTATCACCGACCCATGGCAAGGCAGCGGTGAAAGAGTTTTCAGCTGAGGCTGCAAAGGCTGTGGGTTGCACAAGCAGCAGAACTTGACCATTGTGTGCTGCTGCAGAGCAGTCCTGCTGCTGGGCAGTGGAAATCTCCAGGGCACAATTGCTGGCTCCTTACCAGCACGCAGAGATGAAAAGTGCGCCCCTGGAAACACAGTACTTGTGCCGACAGTGCTCTTCGGTTTGGTTTTACTCTCCCTCTGTGCACGGGTAAACACAGCCATGTGCCAGCAGCCTTGTGTAGGTGCACAGAGAAAAAGAGACAGTTGTCCAAACAATATGGTATGGAGGGCTGGGGAAAAGGCATGTTGAAAATGTAAAGGACATTTACATTAAAGGAAGGTGTGAGAGCTGTAGGAAGAGCCAAATTACAAAAAAAGTGAGTACTTCAAGCAGCCAAATTAAACAAGACACAATGGGGGCCAACTTTGCCTCCGAGGCATTTCACGAGCACACACCCCAGAGTTCAGGGGGTGCTGGGGGGAGAACTATGTGTCCCTCCAGGTCTTATTTAACTTGGCCATGTGTAAAGAACTTTAACTCTTTTGTGACTTGCCTGTTTCTAGAGCACTCACATCTTTTGCTTTATTTCTGGGTGCTTTTTGTTGGGTGAGTTTTAAATCCTTTTGAAGACAAATAATTTCTTTCTATTTAGAAAAATAATCAGTGGAGGCAAAGCGTAAAGTCATTTCGGTCACAGTATCTTGGAGGAAAATAGATACAGTATTTTGGAAAGAATTTGAAATGAAAACACAAAGCCTGATGGGATTTAAATGTAGAAAACCAAAAATTCAGTCTCGCCCCCTCTTTTCCCTCCCCCTATTCATGAGGTCACCATTTCTCATCTCACAGACTATGGCATCTTGCCGGGATCCTAAGGCAGCCACCAGAAAAAGTGTTCTTTCTCCTGCAAGCACAAAGTAGGATCAAACTAGCCCAGAGAAAATAATGAGTGGTTTCTCGAAGCTACAAAGAGAGAAACTTTGTAGAACCAGCAAGAAAGAGACCTCCAGAAAATGCAGGCAACTTTTCCTGTCACCTCTAAAAGCTGATGCATAAGCACTTGAGAAAAAGGAGACCAGATGCAAGTGTGTGAAACAGTGAACGTGCACTGAAATTCAGCATTGTTGCTTAGAAACTTCTTGCTTGTAAAGGAATCACACATGCATGCATGTGCGTGTGTATACGAAGGATGAGAAGCAGGAAAGTGTCCCTGCACGCACATGTGGCAGACCTCAGTTCAACAATTTTAACTTTAATCCTGCTTGCAAGCACTTCGCTGCAGCAGGCTGGCTCTCTGAAGAGGGAGGGCTGACATTGTTGACATCTCAGCTCTACTCCTACTTCTGCGGCAAGCATCTTTTCTCACAGCAGTATTTCTACTGCCTTTGCTCAGACCTCAGGAGGTGGACCTTTTTTCAGCCCTGGCCTGGTGTGAGCAGCACCTAAGCTTTGCATCCCATGTAGTTCTTAGCCCACCTGGAGAGAAAGTGGTCACTCAATCTCTGACACTGCATTGACCTTGTTTAGCTACAGATTAAGTCACCTTTCTTTAACAAACTGTGACCCATTTTGGGGAAAATTGATAACACAAGGGGAGTAGGGATTGTGAATATTCTTCTCCTGTTGCAGGTTTCTCTACAGAAAGACCCTGCAAAGTCAAAGGACCTCCTGGCCACATCAGTGGCTCCTACTTGCTCTGTCACAACTTCTGGGACAACAGTGACAAAGTGAATGCTCTAACTCTTACCAGATGTGCTGCAGCACAATTATTTTCAGTGTACATTTCTGAGTTATTTTGTTGCTACTGAAGTCTGGTGTGGACTTGAGTTGAAGATCCAGTTTAGAAATGCATCCTCATGACAATTTTCCCAATGCAGGAAAGAAGTAGAACTTACTACAAAAAGAAGTTTCTGCCCCTCAGAGAGAAATATTTGTTTGTTGAATTTTGGCTCTGGATCTGAATTGTCTCCAAGGAAAACTGATGGCATTAAGAGCATGGAGTCAGTTTGGCTAGATGGGATAGTCCTCTGAAATAGGGGAAAATCTTAAATATGTGCTCAGCATCAAGCACATTCCTAATATTTTGTCCTTATTAATACGGATGTCCACATGCCAAAGCCTGCAGCCAAAGTCTTCAGCTTAGTAAAAGCACACCTGCTGCCCTGGGCACGAGTCAGCTACCAGTGAGTAGCACAGCTGCTGTCTGTACACCTACAAAGCTCCATCAAAAAATCACCATTCAGTGATTTACCATCATACTGACTTTGTTGCTTAGGACAAGATGAACTCAGGTTGTGCCTGACAAGACTTCCAGCCTACCATGGTGTTAATCACATCATACAGTATAATAGTAGGGGATTCTTCTCTTAATTTTCCTTTCCAGTCTGAAAGCCTCCACCAGCCATGTTCTTCTCCGCTCCTTAAGAGCAAACAGGTGTTTATTTCTGTGCAATGTCATGCAGCACCTTGGCTTGAAGCTGTCCCATACATGTCCTGGACTACACACTGGGATTTTTACCTAGACCTGCAGTTGTCGCCAGTGTCTCTGAAAGCCAAATCTTCTGGCCTTTTTCCTTTTCCCAGCCTCTGCTGCTACTTTTGTCCTGGATCAGATGGAGGTCCTCAGTCCTGTAGTGATAGAATTTTCCTAACACCACTTGCGGGAATGTAGGGATGTGCACAGAGTGTCTGGCTCTGACACTGACAGATCTCACGCTGCTCCCAGAGAGATGCCCAAATGTTACAAAGATGAACCATATGGGCAGCCCCAGCACTTGAGGCCATTAATAGGAATTTTTAAGCAACTGTGATTGATGGGGCAGCTCTTACAAGTCTGAGATCAATGAAAATGCAACTTGATCTTTTGAACTCAACTCCTTAATTTTTTTGTTCCTTTTTCTGCAGAGAATCCCATAAAACTATTTCTGTGCAGACAAAAGCTGTCTGGGACACTTCATGTGAATTTGTCATGCATTTTCCTTTTGCTCCCCCCTCTGCCCCATTTGCAGTTTCACATGCAGTTTGGTTTTGAGTCTTTCTCTATGATTTGTACAGGCACTTCAAAAATCAGCTTTTTCTATACTTGTGATTGGACATTGCCTTGAAGCTATTCTTTGAGGCTCATTATTTTTCATTTATTTTCAAATTAATGATTTAGCCCTCATTATAACTTGAACACCAGGGGAAAAATAGTGGGGAAAAAAGAAAAGCAAAAGTAATTGAGGACAAAGGAAAAGCTGAACAACCTTCAGGAGAAAGCAGGGAGCCCAAGAAAAGAACAAGAGAGATGATGCAACATACAACCATGTCGAATGAGGCTTGAATTATCTGATATTGATATTTTTCCCTCATAATCCGCAGGCAGAAATCAGCAGTGTCCAGAATGACTCCAGCTGGTGGCTCATGGCTTAGACAGGTGTACTCTTCACTGGGTTAAAAACTGGCAGGATGGCCGAGCCCAGAGAGTTGTGGTGAACAGAGTGAAATCCAGCTGTTGACCGGTCACAAGCGGGGTTCCCCAGGGCTTAGTGTTGGGGCCAGTCTTGTTTAATATCTTTATCAATGATCTGGATGAGGAGACTGAGTGCACCCTCAGTAAGTTTGCAGATGACACCAAATTGGGCGGGAGTGTCGATCTGCTTGAGGGTAGGAAGGCTCTGCAGAGGGGCCTGGACAGGCTGGATTGATGGACCAAGGTCAGTCATATGAGGTTTAACAAGGCCAAGTGCTGGGTCCTGCACTTGGGTCACAACAACCCCATGCAACACTGCAGGCTTGGGGAAGAGTGGCTGGAAAGCTGCCCAGTGGAGAAGGACCTGGGTGTGTTGGTAGACAGCCGGCTGAACATGAGCCAGAAGTGTGCCGAGGTGGCCAAGAAGGCCAAAAGCATCCTGGCTTGAATCAGGAATAATGTGACCAGCAGGAGTAGGGAAGTGAATGTCCCCCTGTACTGGGCACTGGTGAGGCCGCACCTTGAATAGTAAATTCAGTTTTGGGACCCCTCAGAACAAGGAGGACATTGAGTTGCTGGAGCATGTCCAGGGAAGAGCAACAAAGCTGGGGAAGGGTTTGGAGAACAGGTCTTATGAGGAGAGGTTGAGGGAACCGGGGTTGTTTAGTCTGGAGAAAAGGAGGCTCTACAACTACCTGAAAGGAGGTTGTAGCAAGGTGGGTGTTGGACTCTTCTCCCAAGTAACAAGCAATAGGACGAGAGGAAATGGCCTCAAGCTGCATCAGGGGAGGTTTAGATTGGATATTAGGAAAAATGTCTTTACTGCAAGAGTGGTCAGGCCTTGGAACAGGCTGCCCAGGGAGGTGGTGGAAGTCACCATCCCTGGAGGTGTTCAAAAAACCTGTAGATGTGGCACTTCAGAGCATGGTTTAGGAGGCATGGTGGTGTTGGGTTGATGGTTGGACTTGATGATCTTAGAGGTCTTTTCCAACCTTAACGATTCTATGATTCTATCTTCCAACATTCTCTGTCAGTCTCTTGACCAACAGAGCAGTCACTCTCAGTAACTTTGAATTGAGCCAGTCTTCAGCCAAGATGGCAATAGCCTCCCACCAGCTGAATGCTCCTGGAAGTGAAAGTCTCTAAGAGGCTGTCAGACTACTTACAGCTACAGGAGAATGAGCCTAGAAAGGCAGAGGAAAAGGTCAGCTTCTTAGAAAGCCAGGCAGGGAATTAGGCAGGGCCTGGGAAGCAGGAACGGGTAGTGAGAGTGGGATGGGGAGTTGTAGTTAGCTTGGGTATACACAAGATAGCCCAAGATGCAGGAGGGAAGAGAGGGCTAAAAGCAATATGGATAGCATGAGTGATCTTGAGGGGGCAGAGAGAAATGCAAGACACAAGAAGAGAGGTCTGAGTGAGGATGTGAACAGCAAAGGGCTGTAGAGGAGAGGAGGGGAGCATGGCAGTAAGGAAAACTGTGAGAAAGGCAAGGGAAGAGCCTTTGAGAGGTTGGGAAGGATGCGATGGTAGAGGGGGAAAAACAGACAGACAAACAGCAACTCCTCCCTTGCCAGGGAGGGGAGGAGCAGGAAATGGAGCCCATGTTTTGTGTGGGATTGATGGCTGTATTTTGAACTTGAAACAACCACATATGAGCCAAGAGTTGGGAAAATGTCCCTTTGGGCACTAAAATGAAGAAAGAGGTGAAAGCAACGAAAGCCACGTGTTTAGTTACACGATGCTTAAAACAATGTCAGTGCAAAGGGGATTTGGAGAAAGTTGCAGGGGTGGTTCTGACCTTTGGATTAGTAGTGCCTGGGATGGGATATCTCCCTTTCCCTTAACCAGATGTGGGCTCAAACAACTCAGTGCATGGCTTGGGGTAGATAAGTTTTAGCAGAGTTTTGGGACAGGCTGTGCTAACTGGGTTTCCAGGAAGGGTGAGGATCTGTTCCCAGAAATCCCAGTTTGAATGCATTTTCTAGAGCACACCAAGCCTTAATGGAGTAACACGCTACTAAGAGTGGGGAGGACTTTTTTGCTACCCCTTCCTCTTGACTGCTCGGCATAAAATTGGGCACACTTACCAGCTGATTATTACAAATGACAACAATGAGAGCACTGGTGTTGGAGAATACAATGCAGTCCCTTGGAGTTATATAGCACTTCTGAAACATAACGAATTCCCTATCTTGCCTCTCTTTGGAGGTGGTGGTGTAAGGCCCAGCTACAAGAGAAACAGAGAGGTGGAATGAGCTGGTTGAGAATGGTGTGGGTCTAGGAGCTGGGGTTATTCAGTTTGTCTTAGTTGCAGGCTTAGCCCACCCTGGCTCATGCTGCTTCCCTGCTTTTGGCCATGATTGTGAAGGAGTAAGTCTGTGTTCAGAGCACACAGCCAGCTCATAAAAAGAGCTGCTGAGGGCACGGATGGGATTGGGAGCACTCAGCTCTTCATCACCTATCAAAAGCACAAAGAAAACTGAAGGTGTTTGCAGGACCTAGCAACACAACTCAGCTCCAGACAGCTGGTCACCAAAGTAATCTGGGAATTTACAGTATGTAATAAAGTTTCCAGCATAGCCAGGCTTTCGTTACAGCTCTGTGTCTCTTTTGCTAGGGAAAGAGTCAAACCTTTCCTCTGAACAACACCTGGGACTCTCCCTTACATTATCAGGTTTCCAAAACTAGTCCCTCTGGGACATGTTCCTTGACAGGCAGAAGGATATGTGGCTACAGCTGCAGGGTAGGAACGATGGGTCCAGCACACTCCTCTGGAGCTGCCACTGACTTCTGGGAGAAAGGTAATCAACTGCTAAGTAATGGAAAGCGTTTGTGCACTCTCCTAACTTCAAGCACTTCAATAGCTTTGAACAGTGAGCAGAGATCCAGTTGCTGTTGTATGCAGCCTGGAGACTTTAATCTTCAAACAAACCCTTCAGTGATGTCACACAGATTGTTCACAATGTGGGTGACTTCCAGGGCCTCACCAGGATCTTCTGGAGAATACACATCTCTGGTTCGTGGTTCATATGTGACCATGTGGTATCCCCAGAGATGCACTCACTCTAGATGGGTTCTTCCATTAAAAGCCTTAACATTTGCAAAATGCACACTCCCTCATTAAAAAAATTACAGTCATTTAGCTGATGGTGATGACTCAGATGTGCCTTAAGCTCCAGAGTGTGCCAGTGACAATGTTACTAACCTGAGCGGTTTGGACTTCACAGTCTTTTCTTTGTAACTAATACATGCGATTAATATTTTCCTTAAAAATGGTTAGCGGAACAGTAAGACATACAAGGTTGGCAGCATTGAAAATTGGAGCTGTATCCCCAAAGAGCAGATGCAGGTTGACAACAGACAGGACCAGCTTCTCAGACCCACATAGGTCTCTGGCCACACTGCTTGGCCTCACACCCAACTTGGAGTGAGAGCTTTGAGAAGTGAATGGCAAGCTCAGTCACCACAACTTTCTCAGTAATTGCTGGCTGCAATTACTGAGGCTGCCAAAAGCCACAAGAAGGCAGCCAGATAGCATCACAGCATGCTGGCAAGGCTTGTCTCTTATGAGCATCTACTGACTGGAAGCCCTTTCATTGCCATCCTCCTGCTTTTCTAGGTCAACTGCAGCGCAGGGTTGAGCTTTAACAGGAGATGCAAAACAACCATCCATTGGCCTAACCCACCTCCCCTTGCAGACAGTTTGCCCCAGTTGGGTGCTCCTTGAACCAGTTGAGTGTTTGCTTCATTAAAACAGCAGCCTGGTCTTACAGAGCCTCTGTGGCTGGTCACATTTAGCTTTTCCCTACCATGAGCATTAGGGAAGGACTGAATGGTTTCAGGGAAGTTCCTTTCAGCCTTGGTCTCTCTGAACCTGTTTTTTTTCTCTCTTTCCTATTTTCTGTTCTGTTTTTAAAACTTCCTTTAAAATGACACTGACTCTCCTACTTATAGTCACTCCTCTGGAGCTCAGTCAGCTTGTTGATCCCTGCTGCAAGTGACAACAATTCTCACTGTCTTTTATATATCAGCTTAACAGCCTGATAGCAACTGGGCAGGACTGGATATTCCTGGCACTCTGTGCGTATACCGTGCAAGGCTTGTAGTATGGATTTAGCTATACTTTGCTTTTTCTTGCTCTTGAACTGTTACCTTCTGATTGCTTGAAAATGACTCATGAGGTTCATATGGTCCAAATTAAGTCTACAGCTGAACATTTGTGGTGCTGTAGATTACTTAAAGGATTTTAGGCAGAATCTTAATATTTCATTCTATGCCTGCAAACTGCTGAGATTTTTGAGGAGGAAGCAAAATGCAAATTTTGCAGACTACAGAAAAGTTTAATGAGCTGAAGATCTCAACCCTGCTTCCATGCTCATTTAATACCTTTTGTAGCACACTATGGTTAATGCAGCTATAAAGCAATGTTTTTATGGAATCTTTCAGTCTCTCAAGGGCATTTCTCCATTTTTGTGCACTTGTTCAGCAATAGAAATGTTCTTCATACAGTGGAGCATCTTCACCAGGTGTTTCTTTAAAAAACATGATAAGCATCTTGGGACATTTCTGTTATCTTGGACTGTAGATGTTATGTGTATACAAATATCCATTTTGAGCTCTGGCCGGCAGGGTAATCTCTACTGTCAGCAGCTCTTTTCCAAGCCATCCTAAGAACTTCTCTCCAGTTCCCATCCTTGTTCCCACCCTCCCCACATCTCCAGCACTGGCCCTCCACTCCTGGTCCACCAGTTCTTCTCCTCATTACCAGAGCAATGCTTGAGCTTTTTTTCAGGGCACAATTGCTGAAGAATAGGCACATACTGCTCCTGGTGTGCAAACAGTTACTGCACTCAACAACACTTTCAAAGCTGCTGCTAAGCTTACTGTATATTTGACAGGTATGTAGGTGAGACTTAAAAAGCTGAAAGGACAAAAATCTTGGCTTCTCTATTCTCTATTACCTTAAAAACCTGAACTACCTACTGTTTTGGGGAGCTGTACTGCTGGTCTGGACGTCATTCCTACACCCTAGAATTTGCTGTGGAAAGAAAAAATACCCTTCCCTAGGTCTTGATTCTTTTCCGCTTGATTCCCCAGCATTCCCAAAGGGTGTTCAAAATGCCTTTAGCACTTGGACTGTCCATTTTAAATTTTAGCAAAGGCTGGAGTGTTTGCCAGTGGTTTTGCTTTCCCAGCATGAGCCAAACATGCCTGCCAGATTTCTCAAGAGGGGATGTAAGATTTTCCAATTTCTAAATAGGCCAATGAAGCATAAAAATATTGAAACATAAAATGAATGTGTTCTATGAAAGGATTCTCTGTTGTCAAGGAAGGAGGGCTGACAAACACCTGAGGGCGCCAGCAACTTTTCTCCTCTGTGACCTGAGGCTCTTGGGAAATGACCTTTACCAGCCTGGAGGTGCAGGAATGCACTGGTGCCAAACTTCCCCTCCATGTGTTGTGGGCAACTTAATGGGAAAACCTGTAAATATTGCAGAATGTTGTGAATTGTTAGTAATATTACTAAGTCTTTAGATAGAAGCATGTATGTGCATTTTATTCTCTGTAACTTTCTTTTCACAACAGTTAACTACTGTCTAACAAGGAAAGAAAAGTCAGAGGTTTCATGCTTACAGGAAGTATATAGTGTCGATGGCTTTGCATAGTATTTAGAAGAGTTAGAGTTACATTGCAGTGACGCAGTTCTACAGCACTTGCTAATTCCCTCTTCTCCCCAAATACTTCCTCCTGGCTCCCACTCGTGTTTGTTTGAACATACCCAGTCTGTTATTCTTCTCTCCAAGCACTGTGCAGTTACAGGACAATTGCAGTTTAACATACTAATGCTACATTTAATACTCTGCAGTAGATCTCAGGCTGACAGTGTGTCCAGATGGGGGTCCACTGCCCCATTCACAAGCATCAGACATGGTCATCCAGATTCTCCAAAAGGGAACCCCAGACATTTGCCTCTTGCTGTCTATTTCCATCTTGCTTTCCATCTCAAAATGTTGCTTTCCATGCATGCCTCTATTCCAGCAACTGCAGTAAACTGAGTCTTAAAAATCCCACTTTATTGCCTAGCAATGCAGAGTAGGAAGCGTTCGCAGGAGAGTTTGTGCAATGGTGATCTCCACATCAGAGGCAGGGTCTTTATATTTGTCAGATTTCTGTCCAGAGTTCAGGTTTCACATAGATACTACCCCACCCTTACACACACATGGCAGCTTGTTACTCTGCAGTGCCTGACCAGAAGTAACAGAGCTGTTGTACCATCTTCTGCTCTGATTCTGGTAAAGTGGCAAACCTCCCTTGAACCATCTACCAGCATTGCAAGGGTGACCCTGGAAAACTCCCTGGAAATGTCCTTTCCTCTTTCCACCTTGAGAGCTGGTTTCAATTGCCCTCCTTTCATGGCAAATGGGGGTAGAGGTGGTGACATCAGACCCTTCTTGGCAGCTCCCTTTTCACAGGGAAGCATGCATTCAATTAGAGGATTTTAATTAAAATACTTTTCTGTAGCATCCTGTTTCCAGGCCCTGCTGTAAATTTAACTTGACGTTCTCTCATTTAACAGGTGGGTGAGATTATTCTGAGAGCTGCCAGATGGAAGAAAGCAGAAACAGGGCTGGCTGTTGAGATAGAAGAATGAAGAGAGGAAGAGAGTGAGCAAAAGCAAGAAGTGGGACAGATATCTGCTGCCTATCTGTCAATATTTGCTATGTAACATGCTATCCGTTTCTGTGTTGGTTCTTCATTGCCATATGCGTGCGACTTCTTAAATTTCTTTTGATGGATAAAAGTGGCAAATCCAGGATCAACACAGTTGCATTTGATTTCCTTTCCTTTTGGTTTGGAGCAGTTCAGGAATAACCAACAAACGGCAACTGATGCAAAATTCAAAGCACCCCCATCCTACTCCCCAGAAATAAAAAAGCCACCCTTTAACCTGGAAGCTGGGAAGCAGAGTAACAGCTGTGAGGCTGCAGTGGTAGCATGGGAGTGGGCAGTTCACTAGCAGGCTCTTCTGCTGCTGCAGCTGTGTCAGCACCAGCTTCCAGATGCAACAGGTTAAAGGATATGGGAGAGAAGAGATTGCTTCCAAGAGGTTAAAACTCAGCGGCTAGCAGGAGCAAGGATGAGGAATGTGGCAAGCTGACAGCTGGGAGTCTGTGAGGCAGAAAGGCTGGAGACAAGGGGTGGCTAGGAAAGAAAATAAAAGGGACCAAAGGAAGAGATAAAAGGGGGGAGGACAGTCTGGGAAGGAGGAACCTTAGAGAACAGGGAAGGAAAGATTGCTGAGGGGTTGCTGAGCACAGGGAAAGACTGAGAAAGCCACAGAAGCAACAAGGAGAAGAATGAGGAAGAAGAGGAACAAAGACCCTTATGCTCTCTTTTTCCCTTTGAAAGCAACAAAACATAAGGGAATTAAACATCAAACTTCAGGCTAATATGGAAGGGTGTCTGCACTGATCTCCTTCCACTGTGCTATGTAGGGCCAGAGTACTATGGCCCATCTGCCACATGGCATGTGCTGCCAGAGCATCTCCAGAGCAATGCAGGGTAGAGGCTGCCTGAGCCAGTACAAAGCTGTAGTGCAAGCAAAAAGGATGTCATAAATCCTCAGAAGCATTGCGCGCTGCTGTCATAACTCATAGTGGTAGTGCAACTAGTCTCATTTTGGCATTGGTTGCCTGAACCAGCTTATTTCAAAGGAGATTTGCAGCAGAAGGCTTAGCAGATAAGGTGCTGCTAGGGAAAAATCCTGGTAAGCCCTGTCTTCTTTCTATTTGGTAGAGGTTGGTTTAGGCTCCAACTTCAGTGGTCTGGAGATTTCAAAGCTATTAATTACCTCTTTAGATTTGCTGTTCTAATTCCAGAGGCCCACTGAGTGAATCCATGGACTGAGTGATTTGATTATAGATTGATAAACCTGAAAGCATTCAGGTAAGTGCTGACAGTCCTCATGGTTTCCCCACAAAGAATGGGATTTCAGACAGAGCTGCAGTCAGTTCAGGATCGACACGAGAACTTTTCATGGAGATGTAACCCCACTGAAAAGTCCACCCCTAGAATGGACTAGCAAAATACATAAGCGTATTACACCTACATTTTTAATGAGACTTTGCAGTATCATGGGCATGTACAGCTTTGCTTCCATTTAGCAAACTGAATTATTTAAATATACACCAAAACCAAAACATATGGTTTCAATTCTCCAAACAGGAAAAATCCTATATAAAACAAGTTCCCAGAAAGAAAGAAAGAAAGAAGGAAGCTCAGTGGAAGATTCTTCACCAACAAGCACAACCTAGACATTTGTACAAGCTGTAGCTTAAATCAGAAAGTCTTTGCTTTGGCCAGCAAATGAACTTTTATCAGTCATGTTGTAACCACTGTCTAAAAAGATATTTTAATTTTTTTCCAGTAGGATCTGCTAGCCATATTATTGTACCAATGGTCTTGAATTGCATCAGTGTCCTTTAACTCTTTACCAGTCATGTCTCCTATGAATCTTTCTATAATTTTCCCTGGGACTAATGCCAGGCTAATGTGCCTATGTTTTCTTGTGCAATCCCATTTATCTTCCTGAACACAGGAACAACAATTAGCTTTTTTTCCAGTCATCTGAAACTGTGTCAGTGTTCCAGGACGTGCGAAATATCACCAGGAAAAATTCAAAGCACTCTTCAGCAAGTTTCTTTTAAGCTTTCTGGTAAAATGTACCTGGTCTGTGGATCTTAAAATGTTTAATTTTAGTAATTGTTCAGAACCTTCTCAAGTTACTCTTGAAAGTATTTTCAGAGATTCACTGGGAAGAAAGGCCCACCAGGCTGTCTGCTGAGACCTCCTGTGTATCATTGACTTGTGATATACATGTTGCCCAGCTACTTTTACAGTAAGTTCCAAGACCGAAGTCTGATCACAGCCAAGGGCAAGGCATGGCAGAAGCCCCCGGGAAACCCTGTGCCCAGATCCCTGCAGGAGTGCCGAACGCTGTACTGCAGAAAAAGTGAAACTCCCTCCAAGTTTATGTCAGTGTGACCTTGGGGAAGTCCAATCTACACCTCAAGTAAGTCGGAGACTGTGACCTTGAACAAAGTGGCACAGGGTATCATCCCCAGGCATCTAAAGCAGAAGTGTTTTGGAGAGCAGATCAGCTCCCAAAGAGCTGTCTTTGACTTTAGGTGATTTCTCAGGCCTCAGGAAAATGCAAAGCAAGAACACAAATGTTACGTCTTTCCCCAAAAGCCAGAAAGCACACCAGAACATGTCTGGTCAGCTGAACACCTCCCTTATGATACCTGCACGGAACTAGAGGAAATCCTGTTGAACTATATTTACTTTCAGCTGTTGCTCATTTAGAGAGTTATACAGAACTGAAGGGGTTTGCAGTGTACTGAGGTCAAAGGGACATAAATTTTTTATTGAGAACTTCAATGCATGTGACTTTCTCTGAGCCATTGCTTTCCAAACTGTGGGCTCTCATGCTGGAAACCGAATGGGCATTTGTGAATCTCCACATTTTCCCATGGCTCTGTCCTTTGTTAACCCCCAGAACAAAAGTAAGAATCCTCCAAAACTTCCAAATTTTCCCAGAAGCCCAAGATTTCTGAAAAGAATATGATTCAGGAAGTTCCCTTCACTACTTCAAGAAACTTTGTTCTTTAATTTAAGTAGCTTCTGTCTCACACCTTCCTTTGCTATGGACTGCAAACTTTATACTCCACTGCACATAGTAAACCCATTCCCCTGCTTTATGTTGTCTGAAGAACTGAAATACAATGTGGACTGAACACCCCTGACTTTACAATTTTGCTGTTAAAACTACCTGTATCCAAGCAAGGATTTTTTGGTTTTGTTTTGTTCCTAATATATTTTTAGATCACACAGAATCACACAGAATCTCAGGTTGGAAGGGACTTCAGGGATCATCTAGTCCAACCTTTCTAGGAAGAGCACAGTCTAGGCAAGATGGCCCAGCACCCTGTCCAGATGACTCTTGAAGGTGTCCAATGTGGCCGGGTCAACCACTTCCCTGGGGAGATTATTCCAATGGTGACTATCCTCAGTGTGAAAAATTTCCCTCTGGTGTCCAATCGGAATCTCCCCAAGAGCAATTTGTGTCCATTCCCCCTTGCCCTCTCCATGTGACTCTGTGTAAAAAGGGACTCTCCATCTTCTTTGTAGCTACCCCTTAAGTACTGGTACATAGTGATGAGATCCTCTCTGAGCCTTCTTTTCTCAAGGCTGAACAAACCCAGCTCTCCCAGACTGTCCTCCTATGGCAGACTTCCCAGTCCTTTGATCATCTTGGTGGCCCTTCTCTGGACCCCTTCCAGCCTGTCCACATCCTTTTTGTACAGCGGGGACCAGGACTGTACCCAGTACTCCAGGTCTGGCCTGACAAGCGCTGAGTAGAGTGGGATGATGACTTCTTTATCTCTGCTGCTGATGCCTTTTTTGATGCAACGCAGCATCCTGTTGGCCTTCGTGGCCACAGCAGCACACTGTTTGCTCATGTTGAGCTTCCTGTCCACCAGGACCCCCAGGTCCCTTTCCACAGAGCTGCTCTCCAGCCAGGTGCATCCCAGTCTGTGCTGCACTCCCAGATTATGTTTTCCCAGGTGTATGACCTTACACTTGTCCTTGTTGAACTTCATAAGATTCTTGTTGGCCCACTCTTCCAGCCTAGCCAGATCTTCCTGCAGAGTGGCTCTCCCTTCTGGAGTGTCTACTTCCCCACTCCATTTGGTGTCATCCACAAACTCCATCAGGCTACACTTGATTCTGTTATCCAGATCACTTCTAAAGATGTTGAATAATATTGGGCCCAATATCAATCCCGGGGGGACTCCACTTGTGACAGGTTGCCACTTGGAAAAGGAGCTATTTACCACCACCCTTTGGGTGCGGCCTGTCAGCCAGTTCCCCACCCACTGCACAGACCACTTGTCTAGGCCGTAACACATCAATGTTATAAATAATGTATAAATGTTCTCTTCAAAGCCACACTGGTCACTTTTATTTTAAAAGTTGCTTTATTTTGACTTCTTATGCATGTATTTTTAATTTATAAATTTTATTAACCACCTGCTGCTTCCTCTATTCTTTTTTACCTAACAGCTTGTTATTTAATCACTGTTTTCATATACCCTTTTAACCAGGGTGATTTCCATTCAACTATATTTCTGTCCATACCCAACAAAATTTGCATTTTACACATGCACGTG
The DNA here is from genome assembly GCF_949628215.1 of Phalacrocorax aristotelis. Classification (NCBI taxonomy): domain Eukaryota; kingdom Metazoa; phylum Chordata; class Aves; order Suliformes; family Phalacrocoracidae; genus Phalacrocorax; species Phalacrocorax aristotelis. The sequence goes on along the minus strand of NC_134276.1, from coordinate 131,566,461 downwards.
ATGACCTCTTGTGAGCATTCAACTGGTAGGACTCCCAGGCTTAGCTGAGCTTTTCCAAATTTTCCAGTCAGAAATACTTGCAAGCATTGGGAAATGGCCTTTGGAGTTTTAAATAAAAAATGAAGTCACTGTTTCATGCAATTCTGTTTGCATGTGACAAATGCACTTTTGCCATCAATGGCATAGAGGCTAGCAATGACCCTTAGGTTAGTTATTCAGTCCTTGTCCAGCACCAGAGTTGGTACTGAGCTACCTCATCCCCAATACAGGATACTGTGTATGAAGAAATTACCACCTCTTATTTTTAGAAACTCTTAGAAGTTTTGTCACTAGTAATATGAGAAGCCCAGTAAATAGTCCCCAGGTTCTTCTTGGCCAGATGTCTGTCATTCTCCATCCTCAGTGAAACTAGTTCGACCTTTAGTCCACATGGATTCGAATTTTGTGATTCTGAAACAACAGTTCAGTACATTAAAGCCTCTCTGATGTCTGCAGACAGAGTCTTCTTGCTGCTGTCCCTGCTGGACAAGTTGTAACTGTGAATTTTAATGCCCGTGTCATGAGACTTACTCCATCCTAGTTGTAAGGACTGCTAGTTCTTTGGCTCTAAGATTGATGTCACCCAGTTTGGTTATTATCTCATGTGCAGGTGGAACAGAGAAACATTCTTTTCATTCATACACATGGAGACATCTTAGAACTTGGACCCCACCAACTGGTTTGAGAAAAGTGCCTCAATGTCTTTACTTTTACATGTCACTACCGAGTGTACAGTTATCTTAGATCAATCACAGCCATCATGGTCTGGCATCATGCTCACCCATCTCCTTTGGAAACAGATCTCTGTCTGTGGTAAAAGCCCAAGGGCACAAAGGAAGACTTCCTGTCATTTTAGATGTACAAATGCATGTTTAAATAATTTTGTGAAGTTTACATGAACACAGGTTTTAGTTCTGATGCTATTACTGTAGCAACATGGCCTACAGGATTAGTTACCCGGAAGGCTGCCAGTTTTTAAACATTTGGACTCTGTTTCATGCCACCGACCACTGCTCAGACCTCTACATCTCCCATAGCTTTGTTTTTTTCTGAGAAAAAAAAAAGGAATAAAGTGATTTAGGAAGAGTTAATGCCCCTGAACAGATGCACCAGCAAGAGATGTGACAAAATGTCAAATGGAATGTGCCTGAGGGCTTGGAATTTGGCCATGGAAGCAGCAGATGAGTCCCCAGGATGGCATGTCCCTCAGAGGCCCGGCATGCTTTGGTGACAGCTGTGATTTTTATGACCCTGCTTCGATGACAGTTTGGGAGGGGTCAGCTCTGCTCTTTTCTGACAGGAATTTGGTTTGTCATCAGATTCTAAAATCCCTCTGATTTATGGCATCAGCCACTGCTGGTGTTTTACTGAGATGCATGCCCTCTCCCCACTCCCTGCAGACTGTGAGGTTAAGGTGCAAACACTAATTTTCAAATTAAACTATTTGAGAGGAAAAGGAAAGTGGTAGGTCATGAGGTGATAGGAAACACAAAGAAGAGATAGCTCCAAAAATCTCTCATTAAGAGCACTTCATCTGAAAACAGGCAGCTTTTCCACCACCATCTGAACACCAACTCTTCTACTAACCTCCATGGTCCGTAATCTGACAGACTTACAGATGTTGCAGGGAAATAAAAGGTAACAGAGGCCTACCCCTTGGTATCATAACCCTTCATGTTTGCCAGTGACAATGCAACATGCCTGAAAGTTGATCTGCTTGGAACAAAAGTTTTAAGAGTAGGTGTCTAATGCCTCCAGCCACACAGGGTAAGGGCCATGTCAGCATAGCCCTCCTCAGCTTCTCAGCTCCCATTTGGTATGACCATGGCATGCATTTCTGTGGTCACTTAGCACCCAACAGGGGACACATGTAGCACTTGCATACAGTCATTTAGGGCACAGGTAGTTCCTGTTTCCTTCCTGGGTTTTCTGACCAGTGAAACATTTTTATTTTGCAGGCCTGGTAAGGCACAGTAGCACAAAGAGTTCTCCTGCAAGCCAGGATCCCAGCTCCCACCAACACTGGCATTTAATTCACATCCTAAGAGAATATGTAATAGAACAAGTAGGTCCATTCTGATGCCTCTTCCAGGTGCTACCACAGCTTAAAACAGGGGAAAAACAAGGTTGTTGCTTTCAAATATCACTTTCTCACCCTTTACTTACCTTACAGGTACAGCTCTGTTACCAACCAGAAGTGTTAACTGTCTCCTCTTGGGAAGTCCAGTTCTGTTCAGGCTTCATAGCATCTGGAAAATCCCAGGGCATGGGATATTCTCTGTGGAAATGAACAAAGAAAGCTGATGGCAATCATTCAAATGTTTGAGACAAGAAGAAAGGACTGGTTCTGAAGCAGCCTCTCTGCAACAGTGAGAAACACTGGCCTGAGGCTAATGCAGTTGTGATCACAACATTATTAAAAAGTCCTAAAATGGGTACAAGAAGCCATGGGTACATCCCCATGTAAAGGGATGAGTGTCTGCTCCAATAACCTCATGAACTCTGCTGTAAATGTGGCTGTCCAAGCCTGGGACAGAGGCTGAAGACTTCAGGGACTGCTTTTTGGGGAGATGACAACAAAACATCCAAAATCACTGCATATCCTGTGGCTGAGCTGTGCGTGCTCTGTGGGATCAAGAGGGGCTGAGTGGTGGGAATTCTTAGCATGGCACTGACACTCTTCTAGCAGCATATATGTATTTCCTGCCTGGGTGCACCACCATTCTTGCCTGGCATCCTCTTACCCTTGGGCTTCAAGCATTTGCTTCCCTCTTTCCCCCTTACATTCTGCCACATGACATTTTAGCAATCTGAGTAGACGTTTCTTCCATTCCCGCTTACTCAGGGTCTTTGCATGCTTATAAATGTACAGTCTTACTAATTATCCAGTGGTCAGTTGGATTTTCCAGGCAAAAGGTATAAAGGTGTAATTTTTTCCTGTAAATGTCTAATGAATTGGGTAAAAATTAAAAAAAAACCCACAAAATTACACTTAATCATTTTTTATCAAACATGAATTGAAGGAGTCCCAGACTCATATTTCTCATTGAAAGTTATCTGACCACAGAGTTTTACAGGATAAATACACTCCTTTCCACACAACTGATTAAAGGGATTTTACATCAGCTTTCCCACAAAACTTGCTTGAGATGTTTGGTGAGTTTCTCTTTGCCCAGGCAGGGGAGAAGATGCAAATATTCCCAAAAGTAAGAGAAGCAATTCGTATCAGTCAAGTGTTTTTTCACGAAAATGAAAAAGCCTGGGAGAATCATGATAGAGCAAAAGCAAGAGGAAGCTCAGCTCAGATCCTTGCCTACAAACGATGCAGGGGACACAGAGCATCCCAGGAGGTCCATCACACCTCCTGGGTACTTGGAAAAACAGCTGAACTGGCCCTGGCTGTGGAAACATTCCAGTTCTTTTTTTATTTTTTTTCATAAATAAGCTACAGATTTGGCCTGTTGAAAAATTTATTCTCAGGAAGAAATGTCAGGCAGAGGTCAATCAGGATGTCTCAGTACTTCTGGTCTGGTGAAAAACCATAACAGTTTCATCATCCATCCATCAGAATCAAAAACATTTTGAAATATCGGAGTTTTCTGGTGAATGGGTACTACAGGTTCCAACGACATTTATGTAGAGTCAGGTTTTTTTCTCCATTTGCTATCACAGGTCTCTAGTAGTCATGTTATAGCGCTTCTCACAATTAGCTCTGTGTGAGAGAGCTATATGAATGGCAATAGAATTCTCTCCCTGAGGGACTGTTTGCTTCCTTTATGGCTATTTCGGTTTATGTTCCAGTTGTCATCCTAATATGCAACTGCCTAATCAGATAGCAAATGCTCCCTAAAGACCTCAGGATGCTGCATGCAGTTTGGGGACAGCACTGAAACAGGAAAGGCCAGTGCCATATGAAATAGAGTAATACATTTTTTATTAATGGTCTAAATATTTTCCCCCTGATTTCCCAGCAGCTGAGTTCAGTAGGCAAAATCCTCCTGTTACCTTAGAGGGATAGCAATGTGAGAACGCAGGCTTTGGGCAACATGAACATCCAAAGAGTTGCAGCATAAATAAAAGACCAACTGATTACAACTGCTAACACATTCAGAAAGTGTGAAATACTGGTCTGAGGGCCCCAAAGACTCCCCAGCTCCACAGCCTTTTGAATAAGCAACGAGAATTTCAGTACCATCCATCTGCCTCTAGACTCTGCAACACTTCACAGATTTTTTTTTTCCCCTAAGAAATGTTTTCCAGATTTCCTCTCCTTCTGCTTCTTGCCAGTGATACAAATACCACAAGAACAGTCTATCTCAAAAGTGTTCTGGCAAACAATCCAGGTGCTGGCTGAGAGTCTAATGTGCATTGGCTACATTAGGCTTTTATAAAGTGTCAGCTAGCCTTTGATAGCTACCATGTGGTGATAACGATTATTCAGTCCAAGCCCTAAATGAGATGGAGAAAGCGCATGTGTAAAGTGGGAATCCGTCTCTGCAACCATGCTCTCATTCCTATACTTGTTTGGGGTGTATTCGGAGGCCTGGGCTATTACCACTGAAAGAAGTCCTACTCTTCTGAGCCTCATATCTATGGGTCATCATCACTATGTCTGCCTCTTTTTTCTTCCACCTTAGTGATGCAGGGGATGTGGAGAGCCTAGTGTGACTTGCGTATCTCTCTAAAGCAGCGAATGGCCCCACAGTCTGCTGGAGAAAATTGATTGTGTCAGAGTAAATGAGCCACTACTGGGCTGATCAGCCTCACCGAAGTCAAGGTTTGCACTCAATTGCTGATATTTTGGGGTAGCATGTCAGGTATAATTTATACTGGGAACTCAGAAGTGTCTGACTGGACTTTGGAGAGAGCCTAACCACTCTGTTCTGCATGTCAAATTAACTACCCAGTAGTGAGCTCCCCTGGCTAAATGATCACCCGTTGGCCAGCTGCCACACCACAAAGCTCCCCATACAACCGTCTCAAAAATGGAAACTTGTTATTCTGGAGCTGCCCTGTGAATACCCGTTCTGTCAGGGCTGGAGGGAAATATTTGGGGCAGGCAGTCTGAGAAAACAGAGAGGTGTTGGGTGTCAGAATTGATTTAAATGGTCTGCAGCTTTCCACAGGAGCCCTGGAGCTCAGCAGCCAGATGATGGGAGGTAGCCAGGGTGGGGGGCTCAGGGGCAGAAGAAAATGCACTAGAGATAAGCCCCAGATGCCTGAGTGTGTCATTTGGATGAAAGAACAGAGCATTGTCTGTTCCCACTTGATGTGTGAGGCCTTCCCAATCTTCACAAGCACTCACAGGTAGCCACTGTCTTCTGCTGCTGGTAAATCAATGAAGGTTGCTTCCCAGGGGTCCTGGCAAGCTGAACTGCCAGGCGACCTGGTACAGATGAGAGTGACAGATTCAGCCTCAGCAAAATGACCTTCACTCAAGTCAGCTATGGAGTTAACAGTGCAGTGCACAGAGCAGGCAGTGACTGCTCATGAAGCCTTTGAAGGTGCTGAGCACTTCTGGGTGCTTCTCCCCACAAAAGGTTCCTGTGTCCCTAAAGCTTCTGCATTATCCAGACCAGGAGACCTACTAGAGCACATCACATCTCCCTTGTTCCAAAAGAAACCAGGCTGTTTAGGGGTTGATGAATACCAGCTGTCATCAGACATAGTCAGAATGTGTCCATGAGTCAGGAGATGGAAAGTGGTAAATTAGGAACCCTTGATAAAGGTGTGACCATGACCTAGAATCACAGGATCCTGCCAAACTGAAGGAGGTCTCTAGCCCAAGACCCTGGTCAAAGCAGAGTTGGCTGTGACAACGTATCAGATTGCTCAGTGCTTGCTCCAGCTGTGTTGTGCAGCCCCTCTGGGCAACCCGTCTGGAATGAGCTCAGCAATGAGCTCATGGAATAAGCGTCAGCAATATGAGAGGTTTTCAATGCTTCTATGCTATCAGAATGCCAAGAAGAGGGACAACATCAGGGGACAGAGAACGCATTACTGTTAGTCAAATATTTGCCCTATAACCCTTCCATTAGCCACAGGCAACACCAACCAGATCACATCGACTTACATAACACCAGTCTACAGCAGATTTTTTTCAGACTACTGGCTGCCTTCACCTAGACTTCATGAAGCAAGTTCACTCATGTAAGCACAGGGTAAGGCTTAGCTGCTGATGCACTCTTAAGCAAAAAAACCTTGTTCTTGCAACTTGCACTCTCAAATTCCATGGGTTGAGCTGGGGTACACCATCCACTTCTATGTTTCCTTATCTCAGGGTGCTACAAAAAGACCATTCAAAGAGTTAGTCTTCTGGAGTGAAATGTCTTTCCTGGTGTAAGATTAGCACCAAGGAATATCACTCTTCTTCTATGCTCCGGAAGCCACATGCTTCACTAACCCTACAAGTAAAAGTGCCTAAACACTACACTACACCAGGATGCTACCGTACTGGGACCAACACAACAACAGCAAAAGCTATCCAGGTTCACCAGAAATCTGGAGAGAATGGTGTGTGTGTAAAACCAAGTGGCAACACATTATATCATCGCAAGCCAAAGTCTACAGGAATAAAACTGAACATGAGGACCTTTTCTGTCCCTTGTGGTGTCTGTCTGACACACTGTGCAGTCAGAGAGTACAGATCCTCTTGGAAATAGATACAAATACCTGCCATTTTTTTCAGGTGGATATATTCTACATCACTATTATCTTAGTCATAAGATGATATTAGTTCTTCCCATTTTCAAATTAATTTTCTACTCCAATTTCCAATATCTGTAGAAAGTCACCTCCAATCTATGACACCTAAACAGATTTGGGGCAAGCAACAAGCACTCTAGATAAATATGTTAGTGATAAGTATCTTCCACCCCTCTTCAAAAACTATTTTGAAACTGTGTCCACATTTGGTAAAGTTACCTACATTAAATTGTTTCCTCCCAGCCTTGCATTGAGCCATTTTCTTCCTCGTCTTACACTAGTTTTCTATTTCTTTTCAACAACCTGTTGCCTGAAGTTCTGACCATTTTCAGAAGGCTTTCTGGCTTATTCCACCTTACAGGAAAAAAAAGCCCTGACCATATTTTCTTCCTCTTTTCGATATCCAATAACATTACATACAAGAAATTGTTCTAAAATCCATTTTATATCAAGATAGTGTAAATCCAGTTATACATTGTGCTACATATCACTATTATATGTTTGCATTTACATTGTTCTTTTTTTAATAATAATAAAGATAAGTTTATCATAATTTGTTTTTACTTTTTTACTTTCCAAATACAAAGACGCTCAACTTTGATAATAACTTTGCTGGCACAGCCTATCGTGTGACAGTCTGATCTGTCACCCCATAAACAGCTGTTTTAGGTTTTTTTGTTACATATCTCTGTTAGTCCTGCTGGTGACCTGGGTTCATCTTTTTCAGACACATCACTGCAGGGTCTGTGAGCCTACCTTAACAGTGCCATAGCTTATCATATTGTCAGCTTTAGAGAAGCCCATCATTGCAGGCTTGACATGATATCTCTGATAAATAGTTTTCTTACTGATCTCTTGATGCCTTATGAACTTGCATATGGTATACAGGTGTGTATCAGCACTAACAGCTTTTTAATCTGGTCTGATTTTTATGCTTGGGCTGGCAGGCTACTCAGAAAAGATGCCCACATATGTTTTGCTATCATCCTGGACTTCTAGGGAATGTGAATGGTCAACAGGCTTGATAAGGCCACAGTATTAAGCAGACATTGCACTGCTATGTAGCATGCAATAGATTTAAATCACATCAGAAGTTCAGCAGTCTCACAATTTTATTGTGTTGTTCTTTCTGCAATTAGAAGTCTAATGCTACTTTCATAGTAATTTCCAAAGTGTTAGGACAATTATGTATGTTTTTAGCCACTGTTTATATGACAAGATTGCTTTCCAGAAAAAGCATTGTTATTTGCTTTAAACTCAAAGGTGTAGCTGACTATTTGATGAGGTGTTGGGTGCATAGTGTCTGTTCTGGAAAAACAAGAATTCTGATTTCAGAGAAAGCCTGAAGAACTTAGTCAACAACATCAACCTCTGAAGCTATGCCACAAAAAGGCTGAAGGGAACAGCTGTGAAAGGCAAGAAGGTAGTAGGGTTTAGTATGGAATGACAAACAGAAGTTGTGTGGATCACATTCAATTTTTGGAAGTTTTGGATAATACTTGGGTATTATCCAAACTGGGTATTGCTGACATCCTCAGCAATATGGTTAAAAAAGAAGAAGCAAGAATCCTGCTTGTTTGCAAAAGGGGACTTCAGAAAAGAGTATCTTGAGGACTCACAAAATGGAGCTTGGGCATTGCATGTTAAAACAGTTTAGTTTATTGTTACTTCTGGAGGGACACGACAATTGTCATACCTGACCAAATGGGAATAAAATGTTACCCTAGTGTCCTTTCTGTAGCCATGTTTGTGGAATGGAGTAACAGGAAAAGCTCATTCTTAGTTCCTTCCAACAGAAGGTAAGGGGTTCATGCTATTGCTTTTAAAAACATTGTTTAATGGACAAGGGATAATGGTTTTAAACTAAAGGAGGGTTGATTTAGACTGGATATAAGGAAAAAAATTTTTACAATAAGGATGGTGAAACACTGGAACAGGTTGCCCAGAAAGGTTTTGGAGGCCCCATCCCTAGAAACATTCAAGGTCAGGTAGGACAGGGCTCTGAGCAACCTGATCTAGTTGAAGATGTCCCTGCTCACTGCAGGGGGGTTGGACTAGATGACCTTTAAAGGTCCCTTCCAACCCAGACCATTCTATGATTCTATTTTCCATTGTAACTTCACTATTGCCCTCCACCACACCCAGTTCTGAATCTCATTTAACTATTGACACAGTCCTCAGATGTTTTTGTGGCCACTATGGATTCATTATGAACTATGTAAAAAAAAAATAAAATCCTTAGGTTAGCCTTCTAATCCGATGCTGCTGCTCAAATTCAGGGATGCCCTTTGCTTTTGTCAGCATTTCCCCTCCTCTATTTCTCCTTTCTACCCTGAACAGATTTGGGCTCTTCACTCATATGGAAGTCTGTCATGCTTACAACCATTTTTGTCATCTGACACAAACCCTTTCCCAAAAGTTAGCCAGAATAGTTCTTCACCTGGTCAGTGCCATCTTGTGTGGCCACAGCGCAGGCTAGCAGCATGCAACTCAAAGCATCCTACCAGGTTTGGATCTGTTATTCTGCCAGCTGTACCATTACCAGCAAATTCTCATCTCATTCATTTGACAGAATGAAATGCAAACATTGGAAGGTGTTTCAAAAATGGCTTGTGAATTTCCTTTTGCCCACCTGAGCCACGTGCTGGTATGGGGTACGATCTATGCCCAAATGTCATAAAATTCAAACATGGTAAGCTTGTGTATAGATGAGCGGTTTAGCCTATGTGTTTGCAAATTTGTTACTGACTTGCACTAAGGGCCTGGCTGTGTCTCTCTCTGCAAAATTAAATTATAGAAATGGAAAAGAGTAAATCTCTACCCTCCCCCAGCAACTCTGTGCTTATAGAACAGCAAGTGTAAGTTTCAAGGGCAGGCCAAGGTCACTTTCAAAACATGGCCCTTCGTGTCAGGTTGTCAGAAAAAGATCATCTTTTCCTTCCTAAAAGCCCATAATAACACAGGCTCCCACCAGAAACTGAATTACCTTGCCTTTGCCAGCAAGAAGCCATTCTGTTTCATAAATCTGATGCCTACTTTGCATTAGTACTACAACAGAAATCTAACACCATGTCTAAGGGTTTTTAACTACTCTGCAATAGGTGAGGAGACAGAGATTCACAGTTAAGAAAATAATTGCTCCTAAGTCTTTTCATATAGTCTATCCGCCTGCTCCTTTTTGGCCTTTTAGTGCCTATCACCAGGATGAGTAAGGTGGCTGGTGGTTGACGCGTTAATTCTCATGTCCCTGCTTCACAGCTTTCTAGACAGCGTTGTATACCAAATAGGTCTGGCAGAGATCCTTTCCATGCTGACATTCTTTGAGGCACAAGCAAAGTCTTTCCAGCCTAATCGATATCCTTGTTCAACTCATGCTACCCTTTCCTTTCCCCAGAATTTCCAGACTTTTTCCCTAAAACCATGAGGTGCATCCACAGGCCACAGTCCTCTTAAAGAAATAACAAAGTAGAAATTGCCTTGTGGTCTTATCACTGCCTGTGTTCACTCAAGGGAGGCTTTCTCACAGATGCCTTCCCAACCAACTTGGACAGAGCTCTGGTCAGCCTACCATGAGGAAGGAGGCTCAGAGTGGGCAAGTTCAACAGCTTATTTCAGGGATATGAGATTTCTGTGTGACCTTCTACAACACATGTTATTTCCCAGCTTAGCAGTTTCCCCAGAGGTGTAATTCTAAAACAGCCCCACTATAGCTGCTCTGAAAGGACTTCGCAGCCTCACCATGCACATTCCTGTTGGGATTTACAGTGGCCCTACCTCAAACTGTTTCTTATGAGGAACAAGGCACCCATTGCCTCCTCTGTGATTCCCCTGAATGCATTCCCCCAGGTGCAGGTCTTCTAACCTGGTCATATTTCTCAGTATCCTCCCTCTTTGACTGTCCTTTCACAGCTGCTTCTTTTATTTTTTTTTGAGAATGAGGTCTCCCATTTTGTGAACAACATCTGCACTTTTTATCGCTGTATGTGCACTGTGTATTTGGATATATTCACATGTCTGTTCAACAGTAACCCAGTTTTCTTTACATCCATTAGATGGTCCCATCCTCATTTACTATGTCATAAATTTTGTGTGATCAGCTAACTTAATTAGAAATACTTTTATACTTGCTTTCAGATTATCAGTAAAAGTACTCAACAGCGCTAGACCAAATGCAGACCTCTGTGGTGTCATATTAGAAACACACACTGCTTTACTGGAGATTTCCCATTGCAAATACAGTTTTGAGTCACTTAGCTGGTTTCTAATTTGTTTAATATGTGCAATAGTGTCTTGGCACACTCCTAGTTTTTAATCAGAATGCAAAATATTTTAAAATCACATTCTGAAGAAACTGAACCCTACATTAACAGGATTAGCTGTGTCAGCCACGAACGCAGTCCTTTCAATGAACAATGGGAAGTTACTTCCATAGAATCTCTTTTCCATGAAACCTCATCAACTAACATGGTTGAATTTCTGTACTTTAACTGTTTATTGATTGTGTCCCACTGTTATTTTTTCCCAGCATCAATATCACCCTAACTGACCTCTAACTTCCCCTCTTATGCCATTTATCACTTTAAAATGTCAGCAGACTAGCTTCCTAATATTTTACTGGAATCCTTCCAGTTCTTCAGAACTTAAGAAATCAAATCCAGCATCTCAGAAAGCTCCCTGATACACTTAAAAACCCTTGACCTCAAGTTAGGCAAATCTTCTGACTTCAAGACTTTCATAGTTACTCAGCTACCGCTGGACTGTGCCACATCTACTGGTACACTACTCTAATGCAATAGGTCTTTTTTTGGGCTACTTTCCAAATTTTGTTCTCCAGGAATTGCATGGGCTTCTGTCTCCTTTTCAGAGGAAGATATTGGTTTTATTTTTTGGAGCTCTCCACATCTTGGTGCCTGGTATGATGGTTATGACCATTTTGTCTGAGATTCTTCTCATGATGGTCCTTTTCGTGCAAAATCTCAGCTACAAGGTCAAACATTCTCCAATTATCTGTTCCCCACTTTCTGAGAGGCACATCTTTAGCAGCACATCAGAGTGTGAACTATGTTTCATTTTTCCTAACCAAAAGTAATTTTATTTAATTTCTGTGTTTTATTATTATTTACATTTTGCTTACAATCATCTGACAACATGTGGACATTTGGCATTAGCAACACGAATACTGAGTAAGTTAATCTGTATTGGATTTCTTAGATTCATTAAAACAATCTAGCTAACTGAAATTTTACTGGTTTTGTGTATAATCCAAGATGTAAATTGTTCTACAGGTGCTAATGTACATGTGTGTGCATCTATTTAAACTGTATCTGACATCAGTATACGTTGCCTGCGTAATCAAAATGGCCAACATAATTTTCTCATTGTCCTTCATATTTTCCTTTTTTTTCAGTGCTAAGACACTATTCATAAGCCTAGGAGACCAATTCTGTATGCCAACAAATCTTAAAAAAAAAAATTACGTTCCTTCAATTTGAATCCACTTTTTTACTAGCCTGGTTAGGAAAAGCAGGCACGGGTAGGTATATTTTTTTTGTTAACTCTCTTATCACCAAATATGTCACCAAGTATGTAAGCATCTATCCAGGCTGTCTTTATCTTCAGTAATCCTCAGGGAACTTCTTGCTAATTTTGGTTAAGATCACTTTTCTGACTGGAAGATCAGAAGATGTAAGTCATTCTTGTTACTGCTGCAGTTCCCATGCCAGTGCCTCTGCATTGGGAGGCACTCCAGATGGCTCCTGTGAGACCTAGCCTCTTCCCCAACAAGGAGATGTAGAGAAAGCAGGACATACCCTTTTGAAAAGTCTGGGTCTCATGGTGTAGCAGGCACCTGCACTCAAGTGAGTCAATATGAAATCTGTATTTTTAACACTTCCTATTTCAAAGCCTGGCATTTAGGAGTTGCTGAAAGTATTCATTAGAATTGCCTTTTCTTAAAAGCAAGCATGTAAAATTACCAAAGAGATGACGCATCTGAGGAATACTTTGAGAGGGTCAGGCAGTAAGTGTAGGGCCTTTTTTAACTGTGAAGGTGATGCTGAATAGCCACAACACTACCCTGTGTGCTTCAGTCCCTCTTGTGCCTCTCTCTGCCTCTTCCTTTCTTTTTGCAGTTGTCAGTGCTGTGCATGTAACAGGACTCCGCTGAAGCCATGCAGGACTTTCCATTCTCCCCAGCAGTGTTATGCACATGGTCTGCTAGCTCAGCTAATCCCTGTATTTCTCGAGAATGGAGGTCACCTCCTGGGAGAGGACTGAAGGGAGATTCCTCCTCCTCTGTGGAGATGCCAAATACAGCAACGAATGGAGCCAGTTGGTGTGAGTTCATGAACAAACTGTGACACATAAAAAAGGATCTCTCTAGTGGGTGTTCTTTTCTGACATTTCCAAGTCTATAAAATACAAAGTGACTATGAAAATGCAAACTCCAGACCTATTTCATCCTGTGGCTGCTACAGGGTGGTAACAAGTTGAGAAGAAGGGAGTTTTCCCTGCGATTGTTTCTGATTTTAACACTGATCATCTTCACTGTTTGTTTTTACATGATGCGGTACAAAGGGGGAAGGACTGGACTCTCCTTAGTCTAGGAATATGCAGCTGACTTATTGTCTTTCTGTGATAGCACGCTCCATGATCCCCTCCTGCACTGATAGTGTTTTGAGAATATATCCAGGGTAGATTTCCAGCATTCTTCATTGACGTCCTTTGGGCATCAGTACAATGTCAAGTCAGTCTTAAATAAACGGAGATACAACCAGCCAAGGCTTTGAGATGAAAGACAAAGGCTTGAATGAGATCTGTGGCATGGCCCTCTGGGGTGCTCTGAATAAACCACCAGAGAAAGTGGGAATGGCACTGAATTGGCTTCAACTTCCTTGGATGTCATGATCTCATGACCTTGAATAGTCAGAAAGAGGGGGAAGACAGCTGGGTTTTTACGTCAGGGTCATGAACAGCATGGATAGGACTCTGTCTCTGGGCCAGCTGAGGGCAGCATCCAGAGTTCACACTGATTTTGATACACTGAACCTCACCACTTCTGGTGGTGAAACAAGTCTCCTGGAAGGTCTCCTAAACATAGGCCTGCTGCCTCACAGCCATCCTTAGGGACACCTTAATGGGACAATCGATCTGACACACTTCTCAGTTACATGTAGTTAACTTCACGGTAACTAGGATTGTTCCCTCAAGGACAGAGAACAGAGACTGGGCTAAAGTATTCTTAGCCTGGGATGCGAGCATTTTCCTCTGGAAGGGGCAATCAGGTATTGTGCATAATCCTATGTCTGGTTTTGTTGAAAGTCTGGATCTCCATAGTTCAGCGACACAATCCTCCTGCCCCTTGACAGTCTAAAGAAAAATGAAAACCATGTAAGTGAAAAGTCTCTTAAATCCTAAAACCCCCCAAAATCACGATTTGCTCTTTCACTGTTATTTAACAAGCTCTCTGCAAATGATGTCTGTGCTTGTTATCCTCATAGTGGTACTGGCAGCGCTGACTACTCTTGCCCTTTCTCTCCTGCAGCACCGGCTGGGGTGCTAACCTTGGCAGAAGCCATTGTGAAAATCTTATCCTAAATCTGCCTTATCACTTTCAAAAAAAGAGAAGGCCTTAGCTATGGTGTCCTGGCTGAAGGTCAACCCAGGTAACTGCATACTGGATTCTTGTAGTTCCATGTAATGTCAGCTAGAGCCAAGATTCTTTGGTGCTGCCTCAAGACTTAATGCCATGCACTCTGATGCTCAGCTCATAACAAACTATATGCTCCGTCATCACCTGAGCACCCACTCCATAATGGTCTCTGCCTTCTTTCAGCATCACCCCAAGATATGTGATATTTCTATGCCTGAATAGATTTAATCCAGAGCTGTAAAGTAAATATTTTCCAAGCTTTATGTCCTGTGTTGTGTGCTGATGTAATTAAAGACCTTACCAGAATGCAACTAGCAGGCATAGACTCGCTAAAGCAATCATGACTCTGAATTTTCTAATATTTTGAAATAGAAATCTTAACTTCCATGCTGTATATTTTTATTTTTCAGTGTTAGAAACATCTTTTATAAGCTTCCTATTCTGTGCTGTGGTTCCTCTGATCTATCATTTCTCATGCCCTTGAGGAGATGGGGAGGTTTCAAGCTTTTACTGACACATGCTCCTGACACAAGTCATGGCAAATAGTCCTCCCTGGATGGCAGGTCACTGGTGCTTGCACTACATCAGAAAACTATAGTGCATGCTCCTGTATAACAGCAAGGAAAAAGCATTTAAAACCTTGAAGGTAGGACTTATTTATCAGACAGTAAAGTTGTCAAAATTTGTATGTTTTGTTCCACAGAAAGTTCTGATATCAACATTTATTTTGGATGCACATCTGCACGAAAAGTAGAAACAGTAATGTTTTCACTGAAAGCAAATTTGTCCTTTCTCAGGAACAGTTTAGCTTCAGCTTGGTTTGATATAACTGTGCGTCCCTTGGAACTGCTGCGGTGCCTCATGAGGGTGATACATCATGGTTCTCAGTCAACGAAGTTCCCAGCCAGTGTCCTGTGATGTTTTGTGGCCATCTGACTCTAGAGCACATTGCAAAAATTTAATGAGAGAGATGATTATGATGCATTATGGGAGTATGATGTCTATAAATTAAAATGTCCACAAGGAACATAGTAACTCTTGTGAACATAAATTAAAACTGAACGGCCCCGTCATGAAATGTTTTAATTCAGTTTGACAAACCAAAGTATTTCAATTTAGGCTGAGCTAATTCAAAACAAAGCATTTTATTTTTCCCAATAGGGAGCAAAAAACTCCAGCAAAATGCCATGGGGAGATTCAGAGCTCTTAAAGACTGCATTTCCATTCAGAAAAAGATATTCATGGGAAATATCTGACCCCCTATAATACATACTCCATTTTCACATATTTATATAAATATATAGATAAATATATTATCACAAATAAAGAAATATAAGCCAGGTCTGTTAAATATAGCTTAATGTGCTTAATATACAGTTGGTGATATTTAAATTACAGTTTGATGTATAATACCCAAGTAGCAAGTTGGACAGAGGAAGTCATAGAGCATTTAGTTCTACTCCCTATATGGATGAATCTATATGTTGCAAGCTCAGCTCACTGGAAGCTATTTTTCTTGGTTTCTTGGGAAGATAGGAAGAGAGAGGTCAGAGGAAAAGACGATGGATTTAATCTCACCTTGATGTGTTCACAGCACTGACAGGCCCTCTATTGCTTCATTATTACCCTGTAATACTCCTAGCAATTGGGAAACATCTCATTACTTCTGCAGTTTTCTGGCTTCCCATTTTACAAGAGGAAATTTGTTACCCTGAGACAGAGCTCTGCTATTGCATTGTGGCAGAAATCTAGTGTTTATGTATTGCTGGCAAAGGCCTACATACACCTTCTGCATTACCACTGTTTACTGGGAAAGGTTTCACTTAATGGGAGCTGCAAATTCTTTCATTTTGGGCACCCAGAAAAAACTATTTCCCAGTTTTTTTCAAAAGGATTTCTGTTTCCTGGAGACCAAAATTCTGTTTATGCTCCAAAGCAAGAGTCCTACCCCCAGGAATCTGTGCTATCAGAGGTAAAAAGGTGCAAACAGCATCAAATCCAAACATCTCACAGTTTTTAATGAGATTTCACCATGGCAAAAGTATGAAATTACACTCTTGTTATTCTTATTTCAGGAACCATGAGTCATTGTAAACTATTTCAGACACAAAATAACGGCAAAGCAGCTTTAGGAATTGATGGTAACTGTTCTTACAGCGACACAGCTTGCCACTTGCAGCTGCAGTGGGGTTACTGTAAGAAATGCAGCATTAACCTGGCCTGTGATGTAAAAGAGCCCACAGCCACGTCAGCTCTGCCAGCTGGATCCTACTTCCAGCAACAGCAAGGAGTCCTGTAGGAGGGGCTATTTCTGGGACACAGCTAAGCCATAGGGGTTGCGAGCAGTGAGAGTTTTACAAGACTCTGTAAACGCAAAGAGGGGGCACACAGGAAGAGCCATGTCCAACCTTCCCCTAGGCTTTCTGACCCCACCTGACTATGATGGCGTATTTCTAAGCCATAGCAGCTTGTGACTGTGAGCCGTTTCTTGATAAGCAAACTAGACTGCCCATTTTCCATTCTTCATTTTCCTCATTCAGCTGCAGGGTCTGACTTGCTGCTCTGCCTCAGCCGTCTGCCTAGAGTTATCCACCCCCATGACCTTTCCAGAGTCTCTGCTTTCCAGGATGTGTGCCCAGCCTCCCTGGGCTAGAGAGAGCTTTTCTTTCTGTGTTGTGAGATGAAAGCCCTGATTTTACGTTCCTGGGCATTTAGGCTTATTCAAGCCTATTTTTGCTTAAAGAGCCCTGTTCTACCAGGTGACCAAGACTGCCTCAATAGTCTGAATGAGTGCCCACTCCTCCCCATCCTTTACCACACCACCAACTTTGTCTTCCCCACAAACTGCATCAGCCATGAGTTTGTACTTCTCACAGCATCCTGAAGTGACACACTTGTCCCTGTTTGCCAAGATTGCATGGCTGGTGCTTCCACTCAAAAGAACCACTGTAGAATATGTGCTGAAAATAAAAAAGATAACAGCTGACAAAAGAAGATGGAAAATATTGTCTCTGGAAGAGGAATAGCAAACACATTGTATTGTAAAACACAGGACAAAAACACTCAAGGAGATACGGGTATAGCTTCAGTACTCAGTCCAGGGTACTATCAACTTTTATGTACATAGGGGCAATGAGGTCTTGTGAACCTTCTAGAGAGACACCAGCATCCAGGGAGAGACAAGTCTGTGCACTGCAGGTTGCCTTTTCTCAGTGTCCTGAGCCCTTGCTACATGACAGCATCACCATCTGTAGCTGCAATTTTGAGCTACAAATAGCATGAAACATTTTTTCCTTCCTCCGTGCCCACTATGCCATTCACGCCACCAATGTCCTGCTGCAGATCCATCCAGTCCTTATCCCATTTACCCTCCTCCTTCCCTATATTTGTGCCAGACTTATTTTGAGTCCATTTATGTGAGCCATTAATCATAGCGTGGTTAGTCATTTAAAAATAAAAAGAATTACTGGTCTGTGGACGTGACAAGTCATTTCCAGCTACTGAACAACTTGGCCAGGGATTTTTTTTCTCTTTGGTTTAAAATATTCTAGATACACCAGGGACGATTTTTATCTGCGTGTTTGTATAAAGAGAATATCTGAATGTGTCAGAGGGGGCACGATGGGAAACAGCCAACTCCTGAGCAGTTGCTAAAAGATGACGCTTTGTAAACCATGTTGATAACCCTCTGTGGGAGGAATAGCAAAAACTTAATTAGTACTGAAATATATTAGGATAAGACTTATTTTCAGAGTTCTGAAAGGAGCCTGCAGGGACTTCTTGTCCTTAACCTTTTGTGCAGAAGTACAATGCCTTGACTCCATGGGAAGGTGAAACACTTGACAAGGAATAAGGTGATCCATAGTTTCCTGTGACTTATCTCTCTTCAGTCCACAGAAAAGTCTTGCTGATGCCTAGGAAAGACAAAAGTCAGGCTTGTAATTTCTGGGATCTAAACTAAAATGAAGCAGTAAATAGACTTGTCGTCTGGGAAAGGACCTCAGCTATGAAGTATCCCAAATCAGTTCGCTGACAACTCCCTGAGTGATCTTGTGAAAGTTATTCAACCTTTTTGTACTTCACATCTGTGCTGGCAAATGGCAATAGCAGCAGCAGCTGGGACACAAATAGCTTTTCCACTTGGTCAATATTTTTTGGTTTTGACATATGTTGTGCTTTTTTGCATTAAGACATGCCAAAAGCTTTTAAATTCCCTAC
The DNA here is from genome assembly GCF_949628215.1 of Phalacrocorax aristotelis. Lineage (NCBI taxonomy): Eukaryota > Metazoa > Chordata > Aves > Suliformes > Phalacrocoracidae > Phalacrocorax > Phalacrocorax aristotelis. The sequence goes on along the minus strand of NC_134276.1, from coordinate 131,547,848 downwards.
AAAAGGACAGAGGTGGTAGATGAAATGGCTCGTAACAGCATGCTAGGATCATTTGCCCTGTATGTGAGAGGCTCAAGACTAAGTCAGAAGTCTAACTGATATATCTGAGCCCAACTCTTCTTTAAATGTTAATACCTTTGCTGCCAGGCCCTTGGCTATTCTAGGCCAGGCTAGACTCACTCTAGCGTAGAAGAGACCCTTTTTCTTTCAGATAAATATCTTTCATTAAAAACAGCTCTGCCCTGCAAAGATTTGTAGTTTCCTGAGAAGAAGGTGTTCTATTAAAATATTTTTCCCCATTCCAGATAACATTCTGCATCTTTCACTTTGGACCAGTCTCATCTGGTAGGTGGGCTTTTCAATGATGCTTCATTGGAAATTAAAATGGAAAACATATTGTATACTCTTTATTGTCAGCAGCATTTAGCTATCTCACTTATCTGAGGAGGCCACTCCTCAGTCTTGTGGCAGGTCCCTTGGTTTTACTGCAGAACACAAGATAAATAATGAATTAGTAATAACAAAACTGAATGAGGAAAGCCAGTCGCTGAGAGCCATATGGGAGCATTGTTGTGGATGCCTCTTCCACTGTGTGAAAAGTCAGAAATGTTATAGCTAAACAGGAAAACATGGTGAGCAAATCTTTGTACAGCATCACAGAAGGAAACCTAACAATATCCCAAATGTTCTTTTTCCAGTTATTTAAATAAATCATCTTTCCAAGGAGAACTGACACTTTGCAACCTCACAGTCATATTTGTAGCAGTTGGTAATAATTTGCAAGAATGCTCTAAGCTGGAGAAGAAGTAATTGATCTGGAAGGCCACAACAGATCAGTGATGACTGATTTAAATTGCAACAGGGTAAGCAGAGATTAAATAGCGGGGAACTTTATAAAAAAGCCAGCCGAGCAAGAGAAAAGGCTTTGAGGAGGTGTGAAGGGTTCAGAGAGCTTGTGGTCAAGGCTTGTAATCTCTCCTGACATAGGGCTTCTCCAGCAACCCAAGACAGCAGTACAGGGGATGCTTGCAGCCCTGACGGAAGGACATGTCCAGGCTGCTTTCAGTGATGCCCTAGCTCTACCTCCTTGTACAAGGGGATGCGGTGTGGGAACACAGTGGAAAAACAGCTTGTGACAACCAAGCATTTGAGAATCTGCCTTTGGGTTACATAGGGGAATCCTTCTGAGCCACTGGTGTTTGTGTGGTCCAGATGATTGTTAGCTGTAGGAAGAGCTGAGCAAATGCCCTCAGTGCAGCCAGCCAGTGTCAATGCTGTACGGACAAGACTAGCAACAGCTTTTCTGTTACCTTCAGGAGGCTCTATTCCATCTCCACCCTGTACAGAGCCACACAAATGGTTGTTCTGGGCCAGGATTCCCAACTCTTCAGCAAAACCACTTCAGTAAATTAGACAAAAAAACTACCCTGCATGACACCTCTCTGTGAGTGCCCCGTTCCCTGGAGCTTGGGTAGCTCCAAACACTTCTCATCATAACAAACAGCTCCTTTGTTTCCACTACAGGTTGGAAAATAAATGAAGGGAAAACCAGCCATGCCCAGGGAAAGGAAGCCCACAAGAAGTTTTTGAATGTAAGTGAAATATAAATGTCAGTGTGCCATACTGTGACAAGAAACACTGCTCTGAGCCACATACATCTGCCTCCCTTTCTGTCTTTTAAGATCCCACCTAGGCCAGATGACAGCATTGTGTTCGAATAACTGCCACACACTGTCAGACACTTACTGTCCAAGGAAGGGTGCTGAAGAACACATCGACTCCAATGAGCAAGAGAGTTTTCTTGTGTGACAGGAGTAATTTATTGAAGCCTATTTCTAAGATGGGGAGTAGGCTGAAGACAAATTTGACCTTAGCTGCTAAAAGCATCCAGCTTTATTAGAAATTGCTACAGCCTGTAAAATAATTCCTTCTGGGGAATTTTCTTCCCTGTGCTTTCATGCCCTCCTGCTATACACGCTGGAGGGAGTAGGAAGTTATCAGGGGATCAGGGCATCTTGAAACAGCCATAAGAAAATGTCTGCATCTCTCCTGCTTTCTCTCCTTAAAGTATTGTATGAATGCTGCCTCCTAGAGATTCTCAGCCTTTCCCAAGTTTCATGGCTATCTCCATTTGAGGAAGTAAACTGCTGCTGCAGCTGCTACCTCCTGCTTCATTTTCACATCCACTTCCTGCTCAGCGATGGGATGTACAGGAGTGAATGTAAGCACTCATCATCATAGCCATAAAACCTCTTTAAGAGATACAAGAGTGCCATACTTCAGCCACACCATTTCTCATCCTGCAAACAATCCTGCCAAACCAAAGGGCCAGGTTGTTTTGGGAAGAATGAAGGGCTGCAGCTGGTCATTTGAGAGCAGTGGCTAAGGTGGCATTTCTGTTTGCCTAGCTGGTCCCTCTGAAAACCACTGCCAGGGACAAGGCACTCTGGGATTCCCTGCTACATAGCAATGGGAAGAGGGCAGGCTAGAAGAGATGTATCCATCCACTTAGCTGGAAAGTTCCCTGCACCCCGCAAAAGGGTGATACACAGATTCACGTATGGGGAGGCATTCATGTGCCATCCAAGACTGGTGGCAGAGACAAACTGCTGTGGACTTCCTCTGTTATCAGCCAACTATTAATCATGTTTGAAGACATAGTCCAACCTTGTGCAGAGCAGATAGGACAGCAGTTGCCACTTGGACTTCTGAGAACCCACTCTGTTGTGGCAAGCACAAGCCATGATTAGTGCTAACCGTACCATGAAGTGGTTGCAAGCTGAATTAAAACATGTCATATGCATAGCCACTAATGTGATTGTTTTGGGTTTTGGGGAAGAGAGTGAAGAAAAGATCAAATACAGCAGAAGGGAATCCCTGAGAGACAGAAAGACACAAGCATTTGTATCTCCCAGCTGGAAAGTTGAGTTGTTGAAAGGAGACTGTGGTTTTAAGGAAGCTCACTGGATAAAATCTGACAGGTTGATAAAAATAGTTTGTATTTTTGTTCCATCTCCAACAGCACCCATGTTATTCCCAGCATGGTCATGATTTAGGTCTCAGACTCCATCTGCCTGCTCAGGGGAGATCATTTCATTGTGTCAGCTGTCTCAGAGTCACAGATGTGTAGAGCACTCCTAACCTGCGAAAGAAATCTTTCATGGCAGTAGTCAAATTCAGCAATATTCCTTCACCTGCATTTATCTGAGTGACAGCCTCTGCCCTGCCTTACACAGCAAATGCCTTTAGAGACCAATCCAATGCCCAGTGGCGTCACCTGGGGTTAACCTCAAAGGCAGTTGGATCAAATTGTTATGGTAGGATTCAGCATGTCTAATTTCAGGTGTCTGCAAGGAAGCAGTTTATGGCTCAGCGGGTTGCCCTGGGTCCTCTTTACAGTCACAAAGAGAAATAAACACTTTTAGGACCTGATCTGTTTCATTCATTTTAGATGTCTACATTACAAGGAAATAACTAGCACTCTCTAAAGGGAGGCTATGCATCCAGACATGTAACTCAGAGGAAGATGCCCACATCTGGTCAGCTGCATCCCACCCTTTGTGCTTAAAGTGAGAAAGTCTGTCATACTCACTCACATCCAGAATGTGTACCTTCCAAAGCCCTCTGCCAAAACCAGCAAGCCTCTTCACATAATAAGACTATACGGAGTATTATGTGGTTCTTGGTTACTCCTTGAAAACTGAAGAAATCATAAACTGTAAGTGCAAGGAACTCTTCAGTGCAACATCGGTCTTATCACTCGAGAGCATCTTTGGAATGTGAAAAACCAGCTTCCATTCACAGCTTCTGGCTGATGGTTTCAGACTCTTAATTCACCCACTAATTAAAAAACTTCGTAAAAACTCCGTGAAATAACAATGGCTACAGTAAGGGAAAAGAAAAAAAACCCAGAATTTGCTAAGAAATGTGTCTCAAATTGTCTTTACTAAAGCATAGGCAAATGTTTTGCCAAAGCAAGATAGAATAAACCTACAGCTAGTATTTAAAACACCCAAAGTGACTAAACAGTACTTGACCCAGCAAGATTGCAGCTTGAGGTTACTAACAGCTGTTTGCCTATAAACTGGTTAGATGCAAATATGAAAATAAATAGCTTATTTTCATTGCAAGGAACAAACTTTATTTTATGTGAATCAGTTGAATTTCTTGAAATTCTTCCATTTCTTACAGCGTGAAGTGATACTTGTAACAATACATAGTATTTGTAACACAGTAAGTAGTTTTGCTGTGAATTTGCCTAGAAGGTTATGTGACAGGAAAAACAAGGAGATTATATCTGTGCTGAATTTGACAGGCAGGGACTTTTCCATCTTCCATGATCCAATTATTTCACTTGCATTTGATCAGAATGAAAAAGTCACAGAAGACACAGAATTGACTAAAAATCATGTCATCCAAGATTTTTGTGGAATGGCTCTAGTTCCTTATAAATCTGAGCATCACTTCAGTGTTTAACAACTGGGGATTTTGATGCTAACATGTAATCGTTGGTTCATTCTGGCTTGTGGCACCAGATAGTTGTGGTCCACTCTGGTCTAACTAATGGTGCCTTCTCTACATCCTGATTTTTTGCTGTTGTAGTTCTTTTACTACTGGTTGCTAAACATGTGGAATCCTCTATATTTTAAGCCCTGAACAGAATCATAGAATCATGGAATATCTTGAGTTGGAAGGGACCCATAAGGATCATTAAGTCCAACTCAGATACAGATAACTTATTTATATACATAGACCATTTATTTATATAGTGGGCCTGATCCTGTACCATTTCTCATCGGGAGGTGATGCAGTCTCTTTGCAATGGAAAGGACCTGTAAATGACACAGTTGCCTAAGTCAGTTCCCTAGACAGTGCACACTACTCTTCCACATGCACATGGTTCCTTATAGAGGAAAGATAAGCAGTCCATGTATGCTGCGCACCACCTGTTGATCTGCTCATATGGGAAGGAGAATTGCAGATGACAGTAGACTAGAGTTGAGTGTAAATTTTTTTGAGGTGGGGTATGTGGTGTGACACTGCACAGGATGGAGCCTTGTAATCAGGAGAGCAGCACTAGGCTCTACAAGACCCCACCAACCTCAGCCTTGAGAGATACTTGTGCTCTGCTCCTGCTCTGCTCCAACTCCCTGACACAGGGCTGTCATGGACCATGCTGTCTCCACCGGGTTTGCTGTGGTGCACAGAGTTCCAGGGCCGCCACGCCCTCCTTCAGCCCCAGACGTGGGGAATGATGTGCACCACTGAGTCAGCTGCTTGCTCTGGCCTTTCGCTTAAGGCCTGCAAAATTAAAGGTCTCTCTACTGTGTTGACAGCTGGATCCATTTTAGTTATGACTACCCTCTGGCATCACATTGCTTTTCTGATTATTCTGACTAGATGACGCTACACAAAACTCAGCTGAAGCTTTCAGGCTACAAAGAGCTTTGTGAAACCAGAGTGTCTCTGCCACACAGCCCTGGGTAATTACCATCATTCATTCTCAAAAGCCAGCTTCAGACAGCACCATCTATGGTTGATACACCCTTTCCAAACATCAGGATTTATTCTTGGGAGAATACAATACCCTCGGTCTGTATTAAAGAATTCATTGTTAGAGCCCAAAGGCCTCCATAAATATGTCCCAATCTTCAGCTTTCCATTTTAAAGGAAATAATGACAATTACATAGATAAAACTAGGAAAAATTGCCTCACACTTCATCTGCTTATGATTAACAAGCTGTACCCTGCGATGAAACTGGAGAAAGGGCATCATTGATCCTGACTGTTTAGGGAGCTCCTGGAAAGGACATCTGTCTTGAAACCCCTGCATAACACTCGGCATTGCACTCCATTGTTCCAAGTGCTCCTCTATGCAGGGATGAGTGGCTCAGCCACCCCTTCCCCACCAGCATGGAACCCTGTGGAGCTTCATGCTGAAGCTCTTTCCCCATCTTGCACCTCTGCAGAAAGCCACTGTGGGAGGTCCTGGTGTGCTACAAACATGCCTGCTGTCTGCAGCAAGATCTACCCAGCATTTATTTCCTACACTGCCTCTGGCATTATTCAGCTAGATCCCTGCCTGGTGGAGACAAGCGTGTGGACCTGAGGGAGAAGGCTGAAAATCAATTGCAGTAAATTTTGCTGGTGAGTGGAGCACCACAGGAAAAAAAGGGGAAACACACCAAAGACGTAGGGGGCCGACAGAGCAGCATGTTTTACTGAGAGAAAACTAAGCCAGTTTCAGGGTTTCAGGTCTCAGTTTTAAGAAACTTTGTAATACCATTGAAAAGGACATACAGTGAGAACCAGAGTCTTCTATCCTGTTTCTGCAGTGCTGTCTGCATCTGAGGTCAAGTGGGCAAAAGCAGCTTACACTCTCGGCAGAAAGGCATGAATTTTGCAGGAGAGAGGAATGGCCCCAGATGAAGTGACCTTCAGAGTGAAACTCCTTTTTTTAGCCTGTTTTGATGAAAAGAAGAGAAAAAAGGAAAGGAAGAAAGAAAGGAAGAAAGGAAGAAAGAAAGGAAGAAAGAAAGGAAGAAAGAAAGGAAGAAAGGAAGAAAGGAAGAAAGGAAGGAAGAAAGAAAGAAAGGAAGAAAGAAAGAAAGGAAGAAAGGAAGAGAGGAAGGAAGGAAGGGAGGAAGGAAGGAAGGAAGGAAGGAAGGAAGGAAGGAAGGAAGGAAGGAAGGAAGGAAGGAAGGAAGGAAGGAAGGAAGGAAGGAAGGAAGAAAGGAAGAAAGGAAGAAAGAAAGGAAGAAATAAAGGAAGAAAGGAAGGAAGAAAGGAAGGAAGAAAGGAAGAAAGGAAGGGAGGAAGGAAGGAAGGAAGGAAGGAAGGAAGGAAGGAAGGAAGGAAGGAAGGAAGGAAGGAAGGAAGGAAGGAAGGAAGAAAGGAAGAAAGAAAGGAAGAAAGAAAGGAAGAAAGAAAGGAAGGAAGAAAGGAAGAAAGGAAGGAAGAAAGGAAGAAAGGAAGGAAGAAAGGAAGAAAGAAAGAAAGAAAGAAAGAAAGAAAGAAAGAAAGAAAGAAAGAAAGAAAGAAAGAAAGAAAGAAAGAAAGAAAGAAAGAAAGAAAGAAAGAAAGAAAGGAAGAAAGAAAGGAAGAAAGAAAGAAAGAAAGAAAGGAAGGAAGAAAGAAAGAAAGAAAGAAAGAAAGAAAGGAAGGAAGAAAGAAAGAAAGAAAGAAAGGAAGGAAGAAAGAAAGGAAGAAAGGAAGAAAGGAAGAAAGGAAGAAAGAAAGAAAGGAAGAAAGAAAGAAAGAAAGAAAGAAAGAAAGAAAGAAAGAAAGAAAGAAAGAAAGAAAGAAAGAAAGAAAGAAAGAAAGAAAGAAAGAAAGAAAGAAAGAAAGAAAGAAAGAAAGAAAGAAAGAAAGAAAGAAAGAAAGAAAGAAAGAAAGAAAGAAAGAAAGAAAGAAAAAGAAAGAAAGAAAGAAAGGAAGGAAGAAAGAAAGGAAGGAAGAAAGAAAGAAAGAAAGAAAGAAAGAAAGGAAGGAAGAAAGAAAGGAAGGAAGAAAGAAAGAAAGAAAGAAAGACAGAAAGGAAGGAAGGAAGGAAGAAAGAAAGAAAGACAGAAAGGAAGGAAGGAAGGAAGGAAGAAAGAAAGGAAGGAAGGAAGAAAGAAAGGAATGAAGAAAGAAAGAAAGAAAGAAAGAAAGAAAGAAAGAAAGAAAGAAAGAAAGAAAGAAAGAAAGAAAGAAAGAAAGAAAGAAAGAAAGAAAGAAAGAAAGAAAGAAAGAAAGAAAGAAAGAAAGAAAGAAAGAAAGAAAGAAAAAGTTTAAAAGGAAGCCAGGAAGGAGGGAGCAAAAACTGGACATTAACGATGTAGGAGAGCTGGAGAGAAAAAGGTGAAAAGAAAGATTAATAAATTATAATAAAAATATAAAGAAAAAAGCCTGTGAGCATGATTACAGAAACTATAGACAAACTTATTGGTTTGTGCAGAGTTCTACATAAACAGGTAAGTCTGATTAAAAGCCTAGAGAGTCAGATAACTCCCTCCAGAAGGAAGAAGAAACTGGAAGAATGTTTCCTTGCTCATGGGCAGCGTTATGCCCATTCTTCTTTTACTCAAATATTACAGAAACTTACATTATGATTGCTACTTCTACTCATTTGTGCTCCTTTGCATTGTAAACCAGGAGAATGATTTCACCATACAGACAAGGGGAGAACTTCGGGCCACCCTGAAATTTTGCCATCTCTAGTGAAGAAGGTTTACATAGTGACAGAAGCTTTACAGCACAACACAGGCAGAGAAACAAGACACTCCATCTTGGGGAGATGACACATACCAAATTCTAGACTTGTTATTGATGTCCTATCAGATACAGCCACACCAGATTATCCTGGCAGGAATGGTAACACGCAGCACAGAAGGTGCAAACAGTCATTTTAACTCACCGCAGGAATACACGTACTCACAAACTACATATTTTGAGCGTGTTATCATGTGGAAGGGACACCTATCAGCTGAAGAGAGGCATAAAGCATTTGTAGCCTTCTCAACACATGCCTGTCCCAGGGATTTTTATATACAAACAAGCTACTTCTTGAAAACAAAGGACTGAAGCTTAGACAAGTATTTATTGGGCATACACATATTTTAAACACTGGTTTTGCTGCTGAAGCACCAGACCCAGGAAAAGAGAAGGAATAAATGTTGAGAACTTTTGAACTGAAGTCCTTGAAAAGCAAAGCCGCATGAAACTACAGTGGCTCTGAGTAAATGCCTTGTCTGAATGCTAATTCTTGCTACTGAAAAAGTACATCTAACATCAACAACAGCAAGAAGGAAAAATGTGAATGCTTTAAACAAATAAACAAAAAGCCTCCAAAACCACCCCAAACCCTATGCGGTGCTGGAATACAATTACTTGTATATATATTCCTAAGGAACATTTTTTATCAGTCACTGGCTGGATTACATTTTCTCAAATAAATAAATTGTATGTGTGTGACTTTCTATCACTTCATGAAAACAAAGTTACGTAAAAGCCAGTTATTTGCAGCATAACCTTTCTGAAGAAACCTCAGCTGATGTCAGGTAATTATTTGTCACCCGAATCTAATACTTTCCACCCTGTGCCAAGTCATTTTCATGGGATCTGCAGGGTGTGATGTGGATCAGAAATACCTTAGCCATCCGTCACTGCTGAAAATCACTGGAGCTGGATCCATCTGCCTGTGTTTACCCAGCAACCAGAGTCGCGTTGCTAATGCGAAGGTCGCCCCATGTGAACCCATCAATCAGTGAGCTGACGTTTTCAGCCCCGTACCAATATCAGAAATAAGTTCAAGGTTTTTAACCCTTCATTGTTTTCAAATGGCCAGATACATCCAGCCTTCATGAAGTGATTTTCAAAGTCACATCCAAAGTGATTTTCAGTATGCAATTTAAATGCCATACCTATGAGATACCTCTGTGACCTGCCCGTCCAAAACTGTAATTTTCCTGCTGAATGCATCACAATACAGATAGTGTAGCTAAGCGAGCTGTAACTGCTGGATTTGAATTTCAAGGAAAGTCCTACAATATATGCTTTAAACTGATTACCAGTTATACTAAGAATACAGTTTAAACACTTCAACTCAAAACACAATGTTACATTTAATAACAAGTAGCTTTTGATATTCTATAAGGTTTAAATGGTTCCTGTATTTTTTTTCCTAATTTGATTTTTTGGGGATTGTTTTGGTAATGTGCTATGTGCCTTTTTGCTTTATACAGACTCATGCCTTCATGCTCTTTTTGTGATTAAAGATAGCCAGACTAATTAATTTAAAAAATTATTTCTATTCCTAAATTGTCTGCAGACAGACTGGGATTTCCACTAATTTATTTCTTGTCTGAAATTTTTCGATGGGTTCTTTCTCCAAGCATACCTCAGCCCACAGATACTTCATAATGGACCTGCAATGACTGATCCAACTATCTCATGTTCCCAGTACCGGGCCTGGGAGAGTTTTGTGTCTGTGTGGGTTGAAGCCCTGAATAGAGAAGAAAAGATCTGGAAAAAGGTATGTTCTACAAAGAGTCACAATTGCAAGATCTGAAGTAGCTTATCTTGGAACTTGTGGAAAATAAACGTATCTAAAAAAGACAAGATCTTCATGTACCACTGAAGTGTATTCACCTCTAGGTGATAGTTCATAACAGTAGGTTAAACTTCCCGAGCAGCTGAGGTCAGAGAGTGAAAAATATCAGCTGAAACTCAGGGAGTTAATTTTGACTGGGGGCAATCTACCTGCCCTAGGTAGACCCTGGCCTGGATGCTGACTTTATAAAATTTTAACCCTATGAAAATGTCCTGAAGCATTCAGTTCAATAGTTGAAATGACCCAGACTACAGCCTGAGCTAATAAAAGTTGGTCTTCTAAGAAGTTCAACCCTGTTCTGTTCCCAGTCGCTTTGTGGGGAGACAGTTAACTATTAAATAATCCATAGAATTTAACTATGTGTCATAGATTACTTCACTATTTTTTTATTTATTTGGCTGCTTTTGGTTTTTAATAAAACTGTTTAAAAATATACTCTTAAACAAGATTTATAATAGAAAATGGAGGGATCAAACGGAAGTCACCTTTTTTTGGAAAAAATAACACTGTTTTTAGGTGATACAATTTTGCAAAACTGTGAAAAAATTAAGTGTTTTAGGGCATGCTTTTGCAGTGTCTGTCACTTATGTTTGAGACCATCAGCTTACAACAATTCTCGCCTGTATCATTCCTCCAAAGCATTGCAATAGGGAATAATTTTGGCTTCTTGGGTGTTTTGTTGCTTACACAAAAATCCAGTGACAAGTCATCAGAATGCATGTGATGAGATGGTGGTCTCGGCAGCTTTCTGCAGCGGTAGAGATGACAGTGTGAGGTGATAATACAAGTCAGTGATTAATGGGATATAAGAACCCAGATAGATTAGACTGGATTAGGCATGCATATGCTTCATTTAAATTAAAACCATCACCAAAAAAAAAAAAAAATCCTGTATTTTGTTGCCTTGCCAGAGAGACTGAGCTATTCCAAGTTGCTCTCTGGCTTTCCAGTGGCAGGGAGCTTTCACTCAAAAAATTCCGAGGTAGCCTGGCAAATCACGGTCTCTAGACCTGAACCTTTTCTGTCTGTTATTTGTTTTATACCTGCTGCTGCAGCAGCAAAGCTAGATAAAGGAAACAGCAGCATGTTCCAGGGTGACCCTGGCCCTGGCCTTACTGCGTGTTACACTGGTGTAGACAAGTGTGGGTTTTAAAATCAACCAACTCATGTAAGCAGTCACTCCTGATCCAGTAATATTGTGGTTTATATTCTATTGTCTCAAGGTAGTAAAGAACTGTCACTTTATTCTTTGTTCAAAAATTTGAACAAACAGTTGAGAACAATCCATGCTACAGCATCAGCAGTAGCCCAGTGTAGTACTATTAGAACAAACCAAGATTCAAGCTGTGACACAGATGTACTCACTGTGCCTCATTTTTCCACAGATAAAACTGGACTGCAATGTTTAACAGAGTTTGAAGTTTGTAGGAACCTGTGGTAAGGATTGTAGGAATCCATGGCTATACGCTACCATGCACTGGGACATCAAGTGATTGCCTCCTTATAGACTTCTGCAACGTTTTTCCTTCTATGTAGGACCACTATGAAAATCCTCTTAAGCTAGGATTTCCTGTTCTCCTGCTAACTCATACATCAACCTCAACAAAGCTGGGTCCATGCAAGCAGGTTTAAGCTGCCTCTTCTTTCATGAAACAAAATGCAGTAGTAGTTGGGTATCTTCCTATTATTTCTGTGGACATTTTAATTTGAAATACTATGAGCTTTTATTAAAAAAAATATCCTGTGTATTTTCTTTTTTTGTACCAAAACATGCTCTCCCCTTTCCTCGTGGTGCTTAAATACTGAGTGACTTTAATGGAATTGCTGAGATAAGGAATATGGAAGATTAGTCTGTTGCCTCAGATGTAGCTCCTCACATGAGTGAGAGAAGTGTGCTTTGGCCTTTAGATATTTTTCTCCTTGCCTGCTTCAAGGTCTTGGTAAGTCACTGCCAGGTCAGAGCCCTTCATACCCAACACACTGTAATCTGACATTGTTTAATCCCAGGAAAATACTGAGGGACCTGCTCAGAGAAACCTGGCTCAGCTAGAGAAAGGAGCACATCAATAAGCACCTTGACTGGATAGCTGTACCGTGGCTAATAAAAAGGAGTTAATGGGTGTGGACCAGGATGACAGCCACCAGTTCAGTGCAGAGATCCCACTGGCAGGGCTTTGTGTGAAGCAGAAACCAACAACAAACAAGCAGGTAGTGCCATGCACCTGCGTGGACCAAAGCATTGATATGCTGTCTACATTTCAGCAAAGGTCTCCTCCTAGTTTTTTTACCACAACCAGAAAGATAAACAAAAAATTTGTGAAAGCATTACTGCTGAGCTTCACCTCACACACCTGTGTGGTGTTCACAGGCATATGCAGACCTGTCCATAGTGCAGTTCAGACTTGAGCGCATCAAATAAAGGTTGAGAAATTAACTCCACCTCCTTCTGCTCCAGCATCTGAATTTTAACCTGCAGTGCTTTGCTGCCTCTGAGCACCCCTTTCCTGGACAGCTGTGACAAGCATTGTGGGAGCAGTGAGGAGTCCCCCAGAGGGGGACTACACCGGTATGCCTCAGGTCAGTATGGAGGTACCTCAGCACAGCTGCAAAACAGCAGAGGAGGCAGCTCCCACCATCTCCCTGATACCATGATGCCCTTTGCAGCATGGAGGGAAGAGGGCAGTAAAGGGAAGAGAGAGCAGAAGGAGTGTTTAGGAGTGAATTAGTTAAAAAGTTACTCTCCAGGTGAACCTGTCAATCTTCTGCAGAGGATTAGGCCTGCTGGGGTGAGGAAGCCCAGGCGCGCGCGCACACACACACACACTTTCACATAGTATCACTAAGGCCTTGCGGTTAATTATAGCTCTGAAATCTGACAGAGAAAAATTAGAGGGGAGAAGGACAGCTGAGGGATCCTAGGGTGTAGGGTCTGATTTCCAATGTAATCTGCAGCCCACCAAAGATCTTCACTTTGGAAAAATAAAGTTCAGCCATTTCTAGTCCCTGCCTGCTGGTTTTCCATTGCCTCATGTGTGCTGTGAGCCTCTGAGCTCCTAGCAGGGTCCCCATAGCAGCAGCCTGGCCCATGCTAAGCAAGGGTGGCTTGTGCTAATGAAAAATATACATCAGTCGGGATTGCTCAGACCTCCTTCTTTTCTCTCTACCCTGCTTTTATTTCTAGCTTGTTGCAGGAGAGGAGTCAGGAAGACCAGTGCTAGTTTCTTTCTTCGTAGGTCTGCCTGCAAATCTCTCCTAAACCTGGAATTAAAATGAGGTTGGCAAGTTTCACCCTTTTCCAATCACACATCATTTGGCTCTTCTGGCGTCCAGAGCCAGAGCCTCTGGAAACAATCCTGTTGATCCCATGTTTTGAGGATAAGGATAGTACAAGGTCTGTGTATTGCCTCTGCCTGCCTTTGGAACACAGGAGACTTCAGGGGGTCTTGCTGCCCATCCTGAGCCTGCTTACCTGCTTACAAGTAATGATCTCATATTAAAAAAAAAAGGACATCCCATAAGGTGGTTCCAAAATGAGCTGGAAGGATGAGTCCAAAAATTACATAAAGCTGGAATCACTGTGTTGAAGGTTGGTGCCCCTGGTCTGGGTTACAGTGGTTCAAGAGTCATTTTAATGTACACAGGCAAATAATAACTCCTCAGAGGTCTAAAGTACAGTCAGGAGTTGGGACCAGGCCTCTACTACAGGGTCAACACCGTTGTTGGATGCAATGGTAACTTTTAATGCATCTTGGAAGGACAAAGAAGCTCCAATGAACTGGAAAATGTTAGTGATGTGCCAGTGCTTGAAGAGTAAATGTGGTGGGGAGTTACAGGCTGCTTAGCTTGACAACAACCTGAGGCAAAAATCATGTACTGGCTGATCAGAAGATGGAAAATCCTACACAACTTTAATAACTTCTTTAAGCTAGAAATTTCTTATAGCAATTCCTTCTTTAGTATTACCATTGTTTACTAGTATTTTCCAAGGAAGATTAATTTAAAACATCCATACTGGCTTAATATCTTGCTATACTACCAGACATGAATTAAATACAATTTGTCTTCAACATAAGTTCATCTTCAACATAAGAATAAAGTGCAAACCTTATGCAAACCCAGACTCCAGACTCTGCCAGAGTTCATTAGAAGTTAAGTACAATGCAAAATATCACATTCCTTTTGAAATCTATGACAAATTATTTTTAAATAGTATAATTATGGTTAACCAAATTCTCATTTCCCCATTTGCAGCCATTCATCGAGAATACACTACCACTTCCTAGACTTCTTTTGGGTAACAGATGCAGTCAGACCTGTTTGGACAAGCAGACAGACATCTTTAGGACAGAGGTGAAGCAGCTGAACATATTATCAAACCCATTTCCTTCAACCAAACTTTCAGTAGAGCTCAGCTGGCATAACATTAACTGGAGCTAACCTGCTGCAATGTAAACTAGGCAGGTTAGTTAAAATTACCTTTACCAGTGACTTGAGCCATAGCAGTCTGACTTCACCCTCACATAACGATTATTGCCATAGCCTGGTTTGCTAGGTCTCCGGAGTAGACAGTAAGCAGCAGTGTGGGGGCAAAGTTAGATCAAATTGCTCAATGCCTTGTCCAGCTGTGTTTTGAAAACCTCCAAGGGTGGAGTTCTTAGGAAAGCCTAAGATGATATTTTTTCCTAGATGGCTAGGCCCATCACAAAATACCCATTCCCCTTTGGAGAGAACAATTCCCCTTTGCTGGGCTCCTAAGAATAAAACCGTCTGTATCGATGTACTGATTTACAGCCTCTTCTGTATCCTGCTGGCTTTGCATAACAATCTCTCTCCTGTTGACCCATGCATGGGGACATGCCCCAGGGGACACAGATACAGTAACCTAACATCACCACCCACATGGGCTTTGCAGGTCCCACCTGATGCACACATTGACTCTGGGTCAAAAGTTTTTGTTGCAGCTGATAATAGCAAGACAAGAAGCCTTGTTCCAGTTTTGATTGCATAGCTAGGTGATGGTGGATGGCACACGTCACCTATCCATACAGCTCCAACTTTAATGCAGTCACCATGATAGCTAACCATTTAGGTGGTTTCACCTCTCAAGAATGCTTTGGAATTGCCAGATGGAGGCTCTAGTGAAAGGCAAAACACCAAGAGCCTGATTCTCCACTAACCTACCCCTTCATATAATTAAAGAGAAAAATTGCTGAAGGTGTAAAGAAAGCCAAAACAAAGCAGGGAATCTGGTGCTGTAGGGCTGCTATTAGGACCACTGAGCCACCCACAGGGAGCCAGAATTCCCAGAAAAGCAAGTCTGTGATGTGTCATGAGAAAAATCAGGGCTGCACACGTCTTTGTTGCTACATTGCATTGAGACATTGCTTTGGAGGCCTGAGTTAGCAGGCAATGCTGAGACTAGGCCCAGAGCGCTGACAGACCTTGTAGCCACAAAGCTGCTTAAGAACTTGCTGTTTTCTCCATCAGGGCAGAAATTGCTCCCTGTTTAACTGTTTACACCACATCCTAGAGAGAACCTAGTCTGAAAAATTACCGAGTATTATAACACCGTACTTACTCATCCCACAGCTCAGCTGCTCTCATTTCTGCTTGTCTTTGTTTCCTTCCCTTCCCCTCAACCCCTTCATTCTCCTGGCTTACCCACCACCCATTCATTTTCTCTTCTTGGTATTTTTTTCGCCTATGCCTCCTTTTTACTCTCTTTCTCCAAACCACTTCTCCTCCCCTCCCCCTGCCCTGCATTTTCTGGCAGAGTTTTGGACTCTGAGTTCAGTTTTATTCTTCCCTGGAGAAATGACTTAATGCCTTGGCTCTAATGAGCAGTTTGCTAACTGTGAGCCCTTGCTGCTTAGTCTGTGTGGAGATGTGCATGCCAGTAATTGGGAGCCCCATTTTTCTTCTGCTTTGCTTTTCTTCTCTCCCCACCCTCTTCTTTTCCCCAGTCTCATTTAGCCATATGATGGCTGAAGAAAGCAAAGCGTCAGACAACTTGGTAAGACTTTTTGTATTAGATCACTGTCGTTCAGGCACTCAAGAGAACAAGCTCAACAGCTCAGGGAGCACGGACTGCAACAGGAATGAGCCTTATGAGTATATATAAGGTTTCCCCTGTGGGGCTATTTTCCTTTTTTTGTGGTTTGGTTTGGTTTTTTTTTTTTTGCAAGCAGATTAAGCTGCATAAGCTTGCATACGCTCTGCACTGCGGACACTGCTCTGGGTTGCCATCTGCAGAGGCATGTGTCAGCTGAGCCCTGCTTTCCCAGAGCTTTGGTTGGCTGAAACCAGTCCATTCACCAACAACTTTCCAATGTTCCCAGCTCTGACCAATTCCCCTCTACCTCATAAACGCAGGATTTCTCTAAGTTTTAGAGGCCCTTGGGTGCCCTAACTTGATCTGTTCCGTTCAACCACTTCCTGTAAATAGACATTTATGGTAATTTTAGTGGCCACCAGGGCCCCTTCTCTATTCAAAGTGAACCTTTGCTCCCAAATGTCTAGACTTTGACCTCCTCTCTCCCCAGCTTTCATGCTCAAAACTCCACCGTACTTCCCACTCCAGGGTTTGCCTCTGAAGTGCCTGGTCCAGCCCCTCTGATTCTTTCTTGCAGTCTTCATGGCTGCTGAACACCCTACGTGTGAGATGTGAAAAGACATGAGCAAAGTGGTAGTCAGCAGGACTTCCTTGTACAAAGTAGTCACAAAGCACCCCACCAGCAAGAAGCCAAGCTTCAGTGTATTGCAGCTCCCCCTAAAACAGAGGCTGAGAATACAGAAGTGATCTTGGCTGCAGCTGGCAGAAGGTGACAGACTTTTAAAGTAATTTTAGCACTTGAAAAAGCTCAAGCACATGAAATTTCATGATGAAGGAGCTACTGATGTTTCTAAAGCTGTTTTTCACATGTCACCAAACCAGGGAATTAGCCACATCCCAGCAGTATCTGCTTGTCTCTTGGATGGCCTTTTCAAAGTCACCTGGTGGCTGCTGTCCTGAAGAGCATCCTCCTGCCCACTTTCTTGGGATCCACCAGGGCCTAATGCTAGGTGAAACTGCATGTGCACCACCCAGAAGATTTGCCACTGTGGCAGCGCCAGTGCCAGAAGCTATCCACAAAATCTAGCTAGCCTTTGTCCATTGCTGTGCCATGCCATGGTTGCATCCAAGTCCCCAATTCATTGGCTAGTCTGGGAGCCACATGCAAGACCTTTATTCTGATTGCATTTCCAAGGGCAGTACATCACAGCAGTCAGCATTTCTTTAGTGCACAGCCTGGATTCTCTGACTTGAAAATGCAGTTTTTCCTTGTGTCATTCAATACCACACCCTCCTTTCAAAGCCATAAGTTGATAACAAGACTTAAAGCCCATCATTAATAGAATGCATAACTAAAAGCATTATAATCAACCTGTTAGCTAAGCTGATTAACAGTGGTCAGTTAAAGCTACAAAGTGCCTTGCACTCATACTTCGCTCTGCAGGTTTAACCAGGATGTCAGTGATGCTGATCTCAAGACACAGTCAGCTCTTGTTCTAGTGATTCCACATCTGAGGGCTACTGCACTTCAGACTGCTGCTGCTGTTCCTGGTGCTCTGTATCTCTCTCTCTTTGGAACTGGATAAGGTGACTACTGTCCTCCCACAGACTCAGCCCATCACAGGTAATGACCTCATATCATCATGGATTAATGCATCATTTTCAAGAAGTGGAGGTGGTTTCCAATACCATAAATTCCATCTTATTTTTTTTCCCCCTTATTTGATTTTTTTGCTTTGGCAGGTCTCTAGTGTCTCTAACATCAGCTCCTAATTGTTTGGGCCATTCTTGGCTTTAGTATTCTACTCAGCAAAACATCAGAGGGTGACAAGCCATGCTGACAATCTGCAATTTAACAGAACTAAATATGGATCAGAGCCTGACTAAGCTTTCTTCTTTAGTTATTTTTACACCATTTCCCACCCATATGTTGTATAGGGAATAATAGTAATTAGTAGTTCATGTCCAAACCCCAAATTAACTTTCAACTGCTTCAACTCATGGCCACAGATAGGCACTAATTTATCAGACCTCACTGCACCAGTAATGCTATGTAAAAGAAAATTAGATTTGACAGTTGCTTAAACTGCAGTAGCATACACTAAACATGTCTTATGTTGATTAGAACAGTAGTGCACATAGTGCTTTTGCAGATAACACAAACAAATCTGTGCTTGCTATTCCTCGTGGAGCAATTATTCTCCATGGGGGAATGGTGTCCCTGATCTTTTATGCTTTTTATGGCATGGATTTTTTTCCTTTAGTACATTAGGACTCAACAACCTCATACCCTTAAACAGAATTCCACCTTGTAATGAGATCTTACCCTCAAACTGATGCAGAGGGCTGTCCTAGCCATTCACAACTAGAAGTTTAAAGAGCTAGAGCCCCCAGCTCTAGCTCCAGCATTCAGAGCCCATGTTTCCTCTGAAAGCTGCCATGTTTTTGTTTTTACTTTGTTTAAATGAAATATCATGGATGCTATCTAGTTCTGAACTTTGTTCCACTGTTCTTCAATTTAACGTTCTAAAATATCCCTGAAACCACGGAATCTTTCCCAGATTTGTCTTTAATCTTCGAATTGTATTCTTGTACCTAAAAAACAAATGTCCGTATTGTACAACATGAGAGGTTACTGGGTCCCTTTTGGCAATGTTAGGAAGATTTTATGGTCAGTTCAGCTAGCGATGGCCTCCTGTAAATAAAGAAGTGAAATTTTACACCTGTGGACTGGGGCCAAAGCCGCCTTCTCTATTTGAACATGCTGACGCTCTGTTTTTGTTGGTGTGTGTGACATATAAGCCACTGGTCTCCAACTGTGACCACACTGGTATAGGAAAGCCATACTGATACCCTCCTCAGAGGCATGTGTGGACAACTTGCTTTAGCATTTACTGTTATAGTCTCCTGGGACTCCAGCCTCTTTCATTAACTCCTTCAGATTTGTCAGCTGTTGAAAGTTTGCATTCTGTGTCTTCTGGAAATGTCTCAGTGGTCACTTCCTACGTTCTTTTCTGAGCTTCATGAGCACATCACCCTTGACTACTTTCTCCAAGCCATCTTCCATTGCAGGCATTTGTTGATCTGTCCCTCTCTGCATACCTGTGATCTACAGTTGCTACTTCAACTAAATGAGCTAGTTGCAAACTTTCCTATGTGTTACGCTGGTCCAAGGAATATCTCCATGGATTCCTTGTCTCTTGGGGCAGGAATACTGGTGTTTCCTTGAATACCCTGAGATCTGTCGTCACGTCTTACTGCTTTAATACCTCTCCCCACTCTTTTTTACACTACAAAGAATATATATTTGTATTTTTTTTCTGTTTTACTCCAGCAATATGAGCTCTTTCTTAAGATGCCTGAGGACCCGGTCATGCTTGTCTGCTGTTTCTCCCCAGGTCAAGATGATATGCAGGACCTATTACCCTCCCTACCATTCAAAATTCACCACACTGTCTTAGTGAAACACCTGGAATACTAAACACAGCCCAAATCACAGCCTGCAGAAATTGTGTCTCCCAAAAAGTGTGTTGAATGTGCACAAACATGTGCTTTGTATTTTGAGATGCTTTTGCCAGAATCCTGCTGGAGCATCTAGCACAGAAAATATTTGGCATCAGCTACCTCCGCTGATATTTTTCTCCTTTCAGGTAATAGAAAACTTGCCTTTTTACATTTCCAGTTCTTTTGAGGATCCCAAGTTCATCAGATGTGCTAAAAAATTCACTTCTGTCACCCCCAATATGATTCTCAGCATGACTAGCCTATCCAAGAAATTCTCTAAGCCTCCATTTTAAAGCAAAAGGAGTTTTCCCAGTGCAGTGAATCATATAACAGTTGTATACTTTCAGCCCTATTCCTTACTGTGCTGACAGCTTCCCTATCATCTTGAAGATCTTCTCAAACTCTTTCTCAGTGTCTTGCTCTCTCCCTCCTCCAATAAGGGCACCTTTCTGGGAAGACTGAAGGATTGGTCCATCTTTAATCCAGTAAAGGCTGCTCTTCCTCTTTGTACTTTTCAAGAAATCAGATTTGTAACATAAAAATCTAGCTCGTATATATACTTTTCAGTGGAGGTAAAATCACTACATTTTATCTGTCACCCATGTGTAGATAATCTTTTACAGTTAGTGTCCATTACAAAAGTATGTCTCATTTATTGGTTGGTGAGTCCGTTCATCTTGAGTTACAGGAAGAACAGCCACTGATCATATGAAAAAGCCATCTGTGTAGTGGTACCATTATCTTCTCATCCGTACTGTGGATGCTTTGTTGGAATGTGCGATGCTTAGCAAAATGGTTGGAGCTGTTCCTTTTCCATTTTTTCCTCTTCCATCAGAAAACTACTATCACAGTGTGCACTTTGACATGTTGTTTTTGCTTGACTCTGGCTCAACACTTCAACCTTTCTGCTTCTGCTCATTTTTTTCCCCAATGTAGCTGAAATCTCTGCCGTGTTACATAACCTTCCTCCCATCCTCCCCTCCAGCATCACACCACTGTCCAGCATCGTGTTCTGCATACAGTTCTACAGTCTGAACAACCAAGCTGAGCACAGTCCTTATTGAGGTCTTGATGATCTGCACTCTACTGTACGGTTTTCTTTCTCTGGCTAAGTATGTTACAGAAAACATCCAGGCAAAGTATGACAACAAAAGTAGTCAACAAAGCCCTCTTTTATGCATAAACAACTTTGATGTATATTAAATTGCTTGTTAAATACTTCTTTGGCTGTTTTTCATCCTGAAAACTACTTGCTTTGCTGGCTCACTTTTGGTAGCCTATGCTTGTTCACTTAACAGGGGTATTTTCAGTCTCAGAATGTCTGACTGAGCTTTTTATAACTAGGAAGGATAGCATAGCAATTTCAAGGCAGAAACAAAAATGCTTCTAGAAAACACTTTGGAACTAATTTCATGACATGTTGATCTTCCCTGGACTTGGTAACTTATCTCTGGGGAGCTCCAGGCTGATCTGTGCATAGCCCTTTGTTCAGTGTTCAATGTACTTCCCTATTTCCTCTAATTTTTTGTAACTGAAATCTATTACAGTCTTAATTATATTAGCCACTGTTAAGCATATCAAACCATGGAACTTGTTTTTTTTTCTTAATAATTTGGAAAATTTAATTTAGCTTTTAACATGACAACATCAGCTACAGGGTTACTAACTGTGATTCAGTAATTTAGATACAAGCTGCCACATAGCTATTGCTCATTTAGACTAGCCTTGAAGAATAATGAGAAACTTACTTCTTTCACATAGTAGATTATTTGTAATCTGCTTGAACTTCATAGCGTATAATCACGGACCTCAACCGTATCATGCTGGATCTGCTTCATGACTACACCAAGGGCTGAAAGTTGGTATAAAAACAAAAGCCAGGCACAATAAATTTTTTTTTTAGAGCAGAATTTCATTATTTTTGACATGGTGAGCATTTACTTGACTGTCTGGAAATTATTATTGCATACAAAACCCCTAATCATAACCTAAATTGAACTGAGCTCCTATCTTAAGATTTTCTAATAGGATTTGTCACTGCTCTGTTTATGTCTAATTGATTTTCAGTCATTACCAGCTAGCAAAGGTAAGGCTAAAGCCTTCTGGTCTCATTTGTTCTCAGCCATCATTCGTATTGCAATGTCACAGACTTTCATGGTCTTTCACAGGGGAATACTCATGTCTGAGCAGACCCAAGTAAAACTTTATGATGCCTAAAACATCTCAGAGTGACTTTTGTGTCAAACAGAAAGGCTGACTCCCCTCTAATTCCTGTAAACTCAGGCATTAAATTCCAACTTTTGAGCAGCACTAAAGACAACTGAATTACATTTGATTGCCCCTCCCAGACTACCCAATGTACTGTAGGACGACTGAGGAATTCCTGCCTCGCATCCTGGTGGCTCACAGCATTCTCCAGTGAGTTATATACTTGTCTGTAGTCCAGTCTACAGCTTCCTGTCCAACCTATTGTCAGATTTCTTTGTCAGCCACATTTCATTTTGAGGCAATGTGAAGATGGCTGCACACCCTTTTCAGATGTTTTTTTTTTTAACAAACCGTTACTCCCTACTTCCCCAGTGTTCCTGGAGCGTCTGAGGAGGATTACAGTCTCAAAGTTGGTGCAGACTTATAGCGACTGCAAGTAGCAACATGACAGACAGAACAGAACTATAGAGCAATTTCTACAATAATGTTGTTGTAACATATGTATAAGTCTCTGAGATTTTAATTCAGTAGACCAAAGCATACCTATATTCAGTGGGATTCACACTGGGTGTTTTTTATTCTTGTATTTTTTTGGAGGAAAGAGAAGCATACCTTCCCTAGTGTGCTGGAGAGATTAACATGGAAACCAGCCTTAAACTTGGAAATGGCATAGCAACATGTCTGTTAATGAGGATTATGAGTTTTTCTAATTTTTAGGGAAATTACAAGATTATTCCTGTTTGAAAATCTACTTGTGCTCAAACACTATTAATAATGTATTAATAAAACATTCCAAGCTGGAGCTATGAACTCCTAGGTCTGTGCACCTCTGCTCAGCTACATTGAAACACCAGGTACATTTGAAAAGCAGTGCCACAGCTGAGGCATAAATTACTTCTCCAAAGCCATAACTCTACTCCTTAATTTTATTACAATATAGCAAAGGAAGAAGGATAACAAGCCATCCCTTACACATTATGGGTTTTCCTAAGTTTCAAGAACCAATGTAGGAATTAAAAAAAATCGAGAAAAAAGTCTGGGTCATCCACCAGACCAGGTTGACTAGGCTCACAGTTTATAATTTGAACTGTGGGCTTGTATTCCCACATGACTCTCTGTTTCCCCCACTCCTGCTCACAGCCTGTGTCCTGCTCCTGGAACCATCTCTATTATGCCTGCACAGCAGGGATGAGCCCATGGGCACACCAAGGGCTACCTCTAGACTAACTGCAATGCTGAACAACTGTTTGGTCCCTTCTGCACCCTGTAACTGCAGACACAAGCAAGGAAGCTGGCAGCAGGCAAAAGGGGGGAGAGGGGAAGGAAAAGGGGAAACCCCTGTCCCAGTCAATCTACAACACAGGAGCTACGGGGCCAGGAGCATGCCCAAAAACATTGGGTCTTCAGGAGAAAAAGCTGCCAATGTCTGAAAAACCTCCTGTTCAGGAAGCACAGACTTACTAATTTAGAGACTAGCATGTTGGTCAAACCTAGAAGGATTTTCACAGGGACAGGGAAAAGCACATGCCATATATAAAGGCACCAGCCCTATGCCAAATTTCAAGACTTTACTTTAAAGCTTGGTCTTTCTTAATGAAATCTCTCTCCCTCTAATCTCATGTTTGGGAAGTGTTGTTCCAGTTTAGCTGAAACAGTTGATCCATCCTCCCAAAGTCATAATTAGGTAGACATTTGGCATGGAAATCTTCCATCTGTACTGTTTATATTTGGCAAAGCATTTCATGGGGAAGTGCTTTAAAACAGTATAGCTTTGGAAAGTGTATAACATTGTTAATGGTGAGATGTGTCATGCCATGAGCCATGAAAATTATTCAAGGATCTTCACAGGCCTTCACGGAATAATTTGCAAAGCAGAGGGGGAATGATCCTGAAAGCATAAACTTACTTGCTCAGGACTATAAAGAGAACTAATGAAAGAGCTTTGAATAGAATTGCTGGGAATGGTTTCCCAAGTTTTTTTTTTCCAATGTGTACCAACTTCTAAGACTAAAGATCCCCCATCTTGCCTCCTTCCTTAGCCTCTAAGACACATTGACAGCTGCACATCTTTAGTGTGGTTGTTGCTGATTCCTGGCATCTTGTGTTTGCATATCTAGAAGAAAGCGATTTCTGCCCAGTGTAGGAATTTGGCACTGTAGCAGGGTGTCCTCAGCCCTACCTACATCCATCAAATTGCCAGTTCTCTTTTTAGGACCCTGTACAAATCCTCCCCCTACATAAACCCTTGCTTTGCTATGCCTGCAGCTACAGGGCAGCCATAGTACAATCCCTTAATTTCACTGTAAAGACTCATGGTGCGACTCATACAGTAACATGTCCCTCCCTAAACCATGAACTGCTTCAGGGGAAGTGGAGATGGCAGCAGAGAAGACTAATGTATTATGCAAAGAGAGGAAAGAGGAGGCAAGCTGTCCTTCACCAGCAAGTGTAGAAAAGCAGCTAACCACAGAGTGCTTTCCTCTAGCAGGGCTAAAAGTCCAATAGACTTATCACCACAAGAGTAGCTCTGGCAGGAACTAAAAAGGGGAGTTGTAAGAGTTGCTAACACTGCCCTGGTGAGCACAGGAGGCTAACCACAAGGGATGACCAGTTGTATGGTTCTGAAACCATTTGTCTTAGTTTATTCACCTTGGTCTTTAACAGAAAATAAAGGTCACCAAAAGAAGTCCAAGATTATACAATCAGCAACTTCTGCTGTGCAAGCTGAAAGTGTCCTGGGAGGTTATCTCATGCAGCTGGCTAGTGTGGTGCTCAGGGCTGAGGTCTGGGACAGATGAGGGTCGCCTTGTGGAGGAATGCTGGAAAGAACACACGCTTACTATTTCTTTTCTTCCACTATTTCTGGCTCTTCCTAGGTTATAAAATCACATCATTTAAAGAAAGAATAATCTCAAAGCACCAAAAAATGGATCCAAACTGACTTTCCAGTCACAAACAGGTCAACACAAGCCAACTGGCATGACCACTGTGCAGCTCCCTGTAGCTCTAATTAGCTACTTCTCTTTTCCAATTTGCTCAAGTGATCTAATTGGTCCCTCTGCAAAAGGCGGTTCAGGGAATGCCTTTCCCCATGTAGTTATTTATAAAATGTCATCCCAAGCTAAAGAACCTCAATCTGCACTGAGTTCAGCAAGGGTGATTTTGTCTTGCCTTGACCTTCTATCCCCATCTATGCCCATTGGATGTCAGAAGTTTGTTTATACTACTTGTGCCTTTTCTCTCTGAAGCTGAAACTCTTCTAAATGTGTCAGGAGTATGGGAAAACACAAAAGGAATTTCTCTGGCCTGCAAAAAGTGCTAAGCTTAACACAATGGTATCTAATAACAGCAGTGCCAGTGTGACTGGCAGCTGGCCAGTGTCCATACTGACTTCAGTGCTAAACACAGCAACACATGCTGAGGCCTCTTTCTTTGGCTAAGTCTAAAGACTTTTGCCTCACACCCAGCCCACATTGCGCTTGGCGTGAATGAGTGGCGAGACACTGTGAGGTCCGGACATAATGGGATCTCCGTCTGCAAGTCTCTCTTTCTCCAGAGTGACCCCCTCGCCCTCCACTATTCTTCTTTTCTGCAGATTTAATTTTCTGTAAAGTTCACACTTTCCATCCCAACAGCCAGGATATACAAACATGAGCTCACCAAACTAGAAAGGAGATCTTCTGTTATTGTTGTCATTGCAGAGGAAAGCTTCTCAGCTGGGGAGGTGTCAGACCAGGGGGCACAGGCATTACCCTCTGTGCACCACCCCCCTCTGACAACACTGTCTCAGAGCTGGACAGACTGCCTGAGCACAGCGAATGGGAGCAAGTGAAGGGAGCAGTCAGAAAATGAGGATGATCTGATCCAGTTTCAGAAAAGCTAGGAATTTCTTTTCAGCAGCTCCTTACTTTGGACAGACCAACACTACCCCCCTGTCCAATGGTCAGGGTCCACCACCCTGCAATGCCCTTTACATTCTCCCAGTTAAAACATTTCCTGCTCCTGGAGGACAGGAGGAAAAGTCTTCCTCTCCCATCCTCTGGATGCTCTCCAGTCAATGAAACACTGCACACTACATGGAGTGCGGCAACAGTGGAAAAATACCACCAGTGTTTGGAAAGGAGCTAAATGCTCCTTCACTTTTGCCAGGGCCAATGGAGAAAAGATGGGCTGGAGCTGCAAAACTTGTGACCAGACCTTTCAGATGCACCAGTGAACAAGAGATGTCCCTACACACACAAAAAAGGACATTTTTGTTGTTTGTCCTCTTGAGACTGCTACATAAGCAGACATAACAGTGCTCTCCCCAGGACGGCTGGGGATGGTTTAACAAAGTAAGTGACTGGTTTGAGGCAGTGAGACTTCAAGGAACCGCAGCTTTGAATCCCAGCAGAACCCATTAAGCAGTTTATCCTTGGACAGATAAAATGCCTATCGTGTAGTTACTGCGCTCAGATCTTTTCGATGAGACCTCAGAGACTGAGCTCATTGCTGGGCTTAGTGGAAAGTAAAGACCTCATGATGCTAGTGGTAAGAGCAGAAGTTTTCCTCGGTGACTCTGGTTAAGTTTTTTTCCAGACTCCCTTCTGTGCAGTTGTGTGCTATCCTGCACAGAGGTTTTTTTTATGGCAGCCCAGACTACAGAATAGTTACGTGCGTACGCTGTGCTCTCTGTGACAGTCCTCTGAGAGGAACCCACTCCAGAAACATATGATGTATTTATAATCAGATCAAACAGAGAAGGTGTTGTTTTAAGATTCAGAAAGCTCAACAGAGAAAAGGTTTTCTGACCAAAAAAAAAAAATCCTTTCATTTCAGATCAAAGGAGCAGAGCAGGAGGAAGTTTTCCTGCTGAAACATATATTTTTGTCAAAAAAAGTCTCTGCCTAGAAACAATCTCCATTTGTGGATATATTTTTAATGTGCAACTTCCCAGATAAATTCAGTGTGGCCATTTTTACTGACTGTCTTTGTTTGTTTCCTGTTGTTATGCAATTTTCAGGTATTAGATAATTAGTTTTCCTTTTTCTTTCCTAATTTCCCCCTTCCCTCCCCATCCTTTCTCCACCAGAAAGAATTTTTAACAATTCAGAAGCCTGAGAAAGTGGAAGATAAGCATTTTGACATATTTATTTCTTTTCTTGGAAGACAAAAAGGAAGAAAAACTGTATATATTGCTTTTTGCTTTTGCCTTTGATAAAACCAAAATCATAAGAAGGATTACTCCAGTGCTTTCTTGCATTTTTCATGTGTGTGTATTTCTCATTTTCCTGTATATTTCTCCTTTTTTCAGAGGGAAAGGGAAGAGAAAAGAAGCAAAGAACAAAACCTAAAATGTGTTTCTCTTTAGGAATCAAATTTAAATGAAAACTTCAATGTGTAGTGAAATAAAGTAACTAATTTTACTTTGATTAGAAATTTTCTCCAGAAGAAGTTGTACGAGAACTTCGAATATTTTTTAAAAGAGCTTTTCACTATATAAAGTAGCTTTCTGAGCTAATGTTTCAGAGAAGTACAGCTGGCAACAGGCAGTCTCCAGGACATATTTCACCCATACATCTACAGTAGGAATATATTTTATCAGAGCAATTACCAGACATATAAATCTAACACGGGACCTACTATAAGTCACAGCATAGACATTAATTTATGCCAATCAATAACAAGTAACTGTTCAAAGCACAACAGGAATTTACCTCAAATAGGAGAGACAGTGTGAGGAAGGAGTGATTTTATTCAAGGAGAGACGACAGATTTGCCATCATCAGATTTTCTGAGTGCAAACAAGATGGCAAGATTGCAGCTCCTTACATTTAAGGGACTGTAATAAAGGCTGAAACATTCTCTATAGGAAGGAGATGAAATATTATCAGTGGGTCTTAATAAGGTTGCTCTGAAAAAGAACAGATGGTTTTATACAACTGGACTTGCAGCAAAGCTCAGCAAAAGCTGAAAAAAATAATTTTGGCTAGAATTTGTGTAACTTTCCAAATTAATTCACTGTGGCCATGCTTATACTGCTTCTTCATTCATTTCCCATGAACATCAGAGCGATCAAATTTTACCCACACAAATTCCTGCAGAAGGCACATTTTCAGCTTGCTTCCTCACATACTCAGCAATGAGGTATTTTAAAGTTGCCCCCAGAGTTCACAGTCTGATATGAAACTGGTCTTGGCTTAACAAAAGCAGGCAAAGGCTTCCAAAGCCTCTTACTAGAGCTGTGGTGTTGCAGATTTTCAGCTTATAGGATCTTATGTTACCTTCTGAAATAAGGATCCACAACAATGTCTACACTGTGTGACTGTGATCACAGAAAATTAAAAGAAACCCAGCACTCGTGCTGAATTTCACATGAAGCAATGTTTGCGAGGGAATGATGCTTTAGGTACGGTCTGGCTCACCGAGAAAGGGGTTTGGGGTTGGTTTTTTTGTTTGTTTGTTTTGTTTTGTTTTGTTTTAATAATATTGTTTAGCAAGCTAATCTGAATCCTCTGCTGGTTTTGCCAAGCTGCAGCAGCTTGTTCAAGCCCTCCTATTCATGAGGGCATGCTAATTAGCACAGCACACAGGGAATTATATTATAGACCTTGAAACCAAGCGTAGATAATTAACAATATTTCAGCTGTGAAATAATCCATAAGAATACAATTCCTTAGAGACAGAAGAAAGAAAAAAAGAACAGATTAATTCTGAATGAGGTGTGCCTTGCAAAGAGAGTGCAGTTGGTGAGGAAATCACCAAAAGATGGAGCAAGAAGCAGGGATAAGTCACTGGCTAAGATCTTGTTTGTAACTTTATGAACAATACCTCATTTGCATGACTTGACCTGGCCAGTCCTCAGGGTGAATAACCTTTCTTTATATATATAGCAGGGGCTAGGAAATTTTCCTAACATTTGAGACAGAGACAGCAGCCATCTTTTTTCATTCCAGAAGAAATGCAGATCAAAGCTCTTCCGGCAGTTTTGCTGATTTGGCAGAGGGAGGGAGGGACAGCAGTGGATGCTAACACTTCCATCGTGAGACTTTCACTTGTACCATCAACCATGTGTAAGGATGAGGCACCAGTGAGTAACATGCTGCCAACACTCCCAGACCCTGAGACAAAAGACTGACAAAGTGTTCCCTGGTATTTCCTCATCCTGTGTGGATTAAGAAATGGAGAATGAAACCTTAATTCCTCTGAGAAGGTACTACCACGGCCCCCCAGAATGAGCCACCAGTGTCACTCCAAGAGTGACACAGACTTTCTGATGTGATGAAAGCCACGTGATGAATGAAGGATCACTGAATTATCTGGCTGAAATGCTTAGCCTGGCCCCAAGGGTGCTTTGCAAACAGAACTGGCACATCAGCACTGGGGTGCTGTCCTGCACTGAACTTCTCTTGCTCTTGCCCTCTCTCTCCCTCCTTCCCTTTAGGCGGATGGTGGTGGTTAGGCAAATGTCTCCCACCACCATCTCGAGGATAAAAGACAGCCAGATTGTTCTTCCACCCACTCTCTGGAGACATGTAGCCTAGCCTCTGCAATGTCATAACATGCCAGAACAACGTCACATGAAATATTTGAGTGCAGTGCAATCTCACATGCTGTGGCTGAGCTGGACTTTCCAAAAGTCATACTGGTTTGACACCGGGACTGGGTTCACAGCCCTGAAGTATGGGGCCCTGATGCAGATCGCTGCTGCTCCTGCAACTGAACAGCATCATGTCCCCACCGCATTGCAGGGCAGAAGACATTTGCCTCTATTACTTCCCATCATTTTCCTCTTCCACAGTGCAGAGCACCAGGTGTCCTATAAGAGTTAACCCCAGCACAATAAATCCGTGCTTTCACTTCAGCCACCCTCCTACATGGATCCCCACCTCTGATTTCTGTTGCAACCGAAGATGCTAAACGCTTCATTAGTGAGAAAGTCATTCAGTTGTGTACGTGTAGTCTCAGAAGAAACCCCCACATTCAGACATCCTTTCTAAATTAAAAATACCCCAGTTCTGCCAAAATCTTTGTTTTCCTACAGAATGGCTACATTTTCATGTCTGGTGAAAGTTGCCAGAGGGTAAAGAAGGGTGAAAATCAAAGCACTTTGATACACCCAGTTATACCCTAAGCAGCAAGAGCAAAAGCCCCCTCACATCACCTTTGCTCAGGCCTGGTGTGTCTGCAAGTCTCAAAAGGCTTTTTTAGCTCCCATCAGCATGTGGCTCAGCAATGGAGAATGATGGAGCACCCTTGTGCCCTTGCTTATGTTGTGTACCTTCAGGATGGGACTACACACCTCGATGTATTTCACACAGACCTGTGAGAGCATATGCATCAACTGCAGCTTCCAGCCACTGTGAGTTTAGGGCGGATTTCAAACCATAATCTGGGGGTGAAAAGGCATACATTCCAGTAAACATTCCAGATCTCACAAGCTGAGTTCACTGGGAAAAAATCTTGGATCAAGTCAGCATTAAAGGGATCACTTTAAAAAAGAAGGAAAATACAGGCTTAGTATCAGGAAATATTTGCTAGCAGGGAGCTTTGTTCAAATGTGCAGCTTTCTCCCAAAGGAAGAGATGGGGCTTCCATCACTGCAGTCAGTTAATACTAGACCTGACAAAGCCCTGAAGAGTAATTCGCTTGTACTGGCCAGAGGGATAAGAAGTCTTTTTTTCACTTCTAAATTTCAGTTATTCCTCTTTAACCTTCTTTTTCTGTATGCTCACTCTCCTCAGCTGGGTATTGCAGGAATGGATTTCAGCTAAACGAACACTGAGGAGTGGAAGAGGCGTAGAGCTCAGTCTGAATTTCTATGTGGGCCTGAGTCCAGGAAGAAAATGGCTTCCCAAGGCTGGATAATTAATTTCTAATTTAATTATCTGCTTAATAGCAAATGTTTAAATGCAACAGGTATCTGTGCATACTGCAGCCTTCTATTTTGAGGCACTATCTGTGTTAAAACTTCAGCTCTAATGCTGTTAGCAGATGGATGTGTGTTATTGCAGTATAGGGAACTGGAAATTCTCCATATACCAAGCTATAAATATTTCTTTGACATTTATTATCCTCACTTGAGTTCAGGTGCTAAAATACTTGGACTGAAGTCATGTTTGTAGCAGAAAAAGTCTATCTTGGATCCTACCTTGTTGCTGGCTAAATTATTAAGAACAGACAAAGACAGCAGGGAAAGGGAGTCCCTCACTTAGTAGAGGTCATGCAACCTTTGAATCGAATTAGCTGAAGTTTCGACTCATTTAATGATACTAGTTCTCAAACACTCCTGCTCAGACAATATGATAGATCACTTCATCAGGGCTTTTCTTATTCTCTGTCTCTCTCTCTCGCCCTCCACTCCCCCCTGCTTTTCTTGTCCTTCTTACTGTGTGTGTGCAGTAGGATTGCATTTGCGGTCATGAATCTGAATCCCAGTTTTGCCAGCTGTATTGGATTGTAAACTCTAAGTCATATGAATCTCAATTTTGATTGCCCTAAGGGAAGTGTAGGATTATGTAAACCAGGAGATAATAGCCCTTATAAAATCCCTGCAATAAAATAAAATCAAGGTGTATGTGTCGTGGTGGATTAACAGACTTGCCTTTTCCTTTTTATTTTCCCTATTTCAGGCTCCTGGTTGCAGTTGGCTGGAAATACGTACCACAGGGGGAAGGGGAGCATACTGTTGTTTGTGAATCATACAGAAATGTGTGATAATCTTTAAGATGGTAAGTCAGTTCCCTGTGGTGAAGATTAAATTGAAGAAAAGTGGTGAATTGTCTGTGTGATAGTACTCAGCAACTGCTTATGTAGCAAAGAGCAGCTATTTGAAATGGCATAGGAATGCAGGGCAACCAAATTGAGTGGCCTGTATTGGCATTTGTCCAGGACAAAATAATGACCATCTCTGCCCTTCAAAAACTATGGAGGAACTTCTAATAACTAAACCTCAAATTTACTTCTAGCAACCAAAAGTCTCACCCAACAGTACACCTTGAATAGCACAAGATTCCTCAGCTGCTCACTCTGGCAGAAGTGTATTGTCAGCTCAGAAAGTAAATTACTGGGTGTCCAGCCATTCCCAACAGATCCTCCTTGCTCCCTGCTGCCTATGGTGCATGCATGGATGGCTGGGACCTTTCTGCTGAGAGGATTCTATCTTATGGAAGAACAGGGAAACATCCCTGCAGAACAGACATTTTTCACCAGAAAACTCCATGTTGGAGGATATGGCTTGAGTTTTGTTTGATAAAACCAGGATGCCCTATTTCCTTTAAGGCAACTGGTGGTTAAGCTCTGCAGCACTGCAATCCACAGACAATCAGAGCTTGGGGACCTAGGCCACCAGTCTTTACCACAAGCTAGATTATCCCTGTTAACTGTATCTCCCATGGTACCCCACTATCAAGAGGAGGAGGTCCTATCTACAGGAGGACCATGATGCATTACATAAGGTCGTCTGTGGATGGGCTTTTCAGCTCTACTTTGACCAGACAGGTCAAATATTAGCAATAGGGAGGGTATACCAAGCAGCCTAAAGATCTGGAGCTGTGGTCCCCACAATCTTGTGCCTGATCTACAAGTGCCCCTGCATCCTCGGGTCTAGGCTGCAGCGCTGGCATCCTGCTCTGAGGACACTCTGCAGGTGCAAGTCTCCCAGTCTGGGCCACAGGCTGCCAAGCCCAGCAGTGAGGAGGTGCAGCTCCATGGCTTACCTCAAGTGCAGGTCAGTGTTAATCCAAAAGTAAATGAAACATTTTGTTTCACTGAAAAAGGAAAAATTTCATAACTTTTTGTCCCACTGAAAATTTCAGCATCTCAACCTCTGTGTTTTTTTTTCCCCTCCCCCTTTTGGGGCTGAAAACCAGATGTCAACATTCACAGCAGCAGTTCTGCCTGTCTATTCTCCGGGTTACTTTCAAGATACTTCTGCCAAATACTGAGTCATCCGGACACTGCTTCGCTGACAGCATGGTTCAGTCAGTGGCGTACAGGCTGCATCTGGCCTATCACAGACGAGACAAAGAATGGGGCCACTGGAACCACAAAGAAAATCTGGAGAACTAAATAACCCTTCCTCCTACCACTTTCCAACACAGAAAGCCCAACTGTTGGTGCTGGCACTACGCAATTTGGCCCTCCACAGTGGCATGGTTATGCTGCAGGAGTGGGATGGGAGCATGTTGGGATAGGAGGACTACAGCCAGGGTAAAGGGTCCCTAAAAGGCAGGTTCAGATGCCAGTGTTTTTAAGGTCAGACCATGTTTATAAAATCTGGTTTAAGGTACAAAACTGATTCAGAGGTGAGTTGACAATATTTCTAATATGAGAAGGTTGTTGAATCTAGCAAACAAAGGCAAAATAAGATCAAGATTAAAAAATTCAAATAAGAAATGCCATGTCTGCTTAAAGCCCTGATAGTAACTTACTTTTGGAAGAAAACTACCATAGGATGCGGTAAATTTTCCATCACTTGGGTCTTAAAATTGAGGTTAAGCAACTTTTTTTTTATAAGATGTGCTTTGGTTCAGCTACAAGTTCTTGAAGTTAAGGCAGGATTTACTTGGTGACATTATTTGGCATGTGCTATGTGGGAGGACAGGCCAGACCATATGATCATTAAAGTCCTTCCTGGCTTTACAATCTATGAAATTACTAGCCTGAGAACTGAGGCCTTGAGCTTGACCACATTGCTAGTGGGTAAATAACTCCTCAAGGTGTGGACAGACCCCCTACAAGCGGTAAACATCTTGCTGTACAGGGTTCAGATTAAGTGAGGGCATCTACCCATAAGGAACACACATTGCATTTTCTGCTCATAGCACCTTTACTGGTGTTAAGGGGGTAAGGCGCTTCTGTAGGATAAAACAGCATCCTCACACACTCACAGATTATTTATGGCTGCTGACATGTCTGACATGCCTGCATTAATGCTGAGCTGTGTTCTCCCACCTCCAGGACTAGTTAGATGACTTCTATTGCCAGACTCCTGCTGGCCATCTTAGCTTCATATATAAAGGCTGAAAGCTGTCTTGTGAGAGAAATTGCTTGGAAATGGGGACACTCTTGGGAAGGGATGGAAAGAGACTTAATGTTTGGATCACAGGCCAAGGTAGCCCCTTCCTACTAAAACTATACCGTGAAACTTCAGAGAAGTATCCATCATCAGCTGTTCAATCTTCTCATTCCTTTCTAGTTCCCATATCCTGGTCTGAACTCTTGGCAATCTTCCTGACAGACTTCTCCTCCTGTAAGAATCTCTTATTCTCTCAACTTCAGCTTGAGTCTTTCTGGTATGTGCTCCCATCTACCTTGGTCCTGAACTAGTCATCTCCAAACTCCCCTACAACATGCCCGCTCCTAGCTCAATCCCCATGTCAGGGCAGCACATGGTGTGCAGGAGGGAGAGCACCTCATCTAGAGGAGCATTGAGAAAACAGACGAGCTTGTTCCAAACACAGGTCCCAAACTGCCTCTGTGGTCAGGAAGTTGCCTTGAATTTACAAGTAGTTACAGCTCATTTCTCAAAACAGACCACATTTGAAGGTACCTCAATCTTGGTCCAATATTGGTCCTAGAACTTCACTAGCATCTGCTGCTGACCTAGCAGTAAAGTGTTCTATTTCTTTTGACAATCACCCAAATTTTAGAAAGGCTAAAAGGTTAAACAATCCTAAAGCAGAAGGAGTTTAAGTCTAGGGTTAAATGAATAGTTGGAGATTGACGCAAAATGATTTTACTGATTCAACACATTTCTTTTGAACTCTCTCAATGTCCTCATTATTCCCACAGTTGTCTCCAGCACCATGTGGCCAACTTCTAACTACATCTACTGTCTCAACAGGAACTTCTTGCAGTTCACAGAAGGGTCAGCTGAAGGGAGGAAGTGGGCAATGATTTGGTCAACAAAGGCTCCAGTTTATTAACTGCTACAGGTGGCCAGAAGGATAGCAGACAGCAAAGCAGAGAGCAATTTAACATGCAAGTAACCAAGCCATGTTCACTTGATTTACATAAAGATTGCACTGTCAAGACAAGAGCATAGCCTGGAGTCTACTGTGGTTATACATCATGTACAGGGACTGGTAAAAAGGTAGAGAGAAATAAAACAAAGGAGACAAAGAATTGTAAGCTCTGCTATTTCTGACCTCTGTAAATATGACCTCTCTTTTTTGTTTTGAGCCAACTGTATTAAAGACATGGGAACTCTCATAGAGAGCATCCTTTAGAAAGCTGTGAAGTCTGTTTTCAGTCAATAATACTGTCGAACTGTATCGGGGCTGTTTCTTTCTGAACATATTGAGCTGACTCAGTAAAGTGCAGGGCTTTAAAAATCCCTTCTACAGGGAGACCTGCAGCTACACAGCCTATCTACAGCTACAGGGAAATACTGGGGGAAAGTATCTGAGAACCATGTGCACAATCCAAACGATTCAGCACTGACCTTCTAGCGTAGTGTTTATTAGCTCTTAACTATTAGCATTTGCTCACTGTGCTTCATTGGGTGAGACTGACATAATCCAACAGTATGGTGTGGCATCTGGATGATGTTATCACACACACTCTTGCATGCACAATCACATTCGTGTGCATATGCATGTACGCACACACACACACATACATAGAGATACATGAGCACAGTGCAAAATGGGTAACTGGAGGCTTTTCTTTTCCTAACATAGTAGGTGGCAATCTAGACAGGATAAATGTAATCAAAGTCTTTGTTTCCTCTTTTGTTGGAAAAGGCAATTTACTTCCAGTGCTGTTAAGGGGTTTTGAAGATCCACAGAAAGATTCAGGAGTACACACAAAATATAGAAGGAAATGTTTTTGTGGAACTGGACTGTAACAACAATACCGTGTGTTTTCTGAGCAGGCTTCACAGGCAGCAACCCATAACTTTTCACACTGAGATGGAAGAAGCACATTTATGCTCATCTTTATTCAATAGTGATTACTGCTGGACATGACCATATGTCTCTAGATACAGCCCTTTGTCCCTTAGGATAGGCCAGCATAAACTGAGATTATAATCTACTATATTGTCTCTCTTTCCATTTCCCTCACCTTGGGAAATAAAGGCCACATGGGAATATCATAGCCAGAGCTGGAAAGGACACCTACATTAAATGTTGCTCTGCTCTTCCTATTACATGTTTCTTCTCTCTGTTTTAATGAACTCTGCCAAACCTGAGCCACTGCTGGAGTTGGAATAAGATTTCTGCCCCACTGCAGAGGCTGTTCAGGTTCATTAGTTCTTTTTTGAAATATCAGCAAAGAAAAAAAAAACAAACACTTCAGCTATGTTCCAGGAAATTGATTAGGCAGAAAAATACAGTTTCATCCTTAGTATACATTTATGGCAGGGCTTTCATCAAGAAGTTGGTGCCTCAAAGTTTAGTATCAGCAGTGGTGGGAGCTCAGGCGGAGGGGTAGATACAGGCCTTGGAGGAGCATTGTGGGGAGAGGCTGAAAGAGGAGACCAGAAATAGAAGGAGAGGCTGGGACTGAAGGAAGCAGCTGGTGACTGTCTGGAAACTGAGATGAGGACGTGGAGATGAGCTGAAGTGTAGGGGGAGATGGGAACAGGACAAGGGCAGGCTTGAGGGTCACGGACAAGCTGGGAGAGGAAAAGAAAATAAGAGTCTGCAATCATTTGATCCAGCACTTCCATGCCAGGAAAGCAGTCTTCTCTGTGGAGACACAGAACATTGCATGTTGCACGCAGAGTCCTGGGTCCTGCCTCCGGACTGTTTCTGCACAGAGCTGGATGTGCACCTCGGCACCACCATCCTGGAGATGGGCAACACAGCCTGGGGCAGGAGATGGTGACAGTGGTACCTCAGGGCAGGGGGACACTGAGCACTCCGAGAAAGGGGACACTGCCAACTTTCTCAAGTGAAGTCCAGTCCAGATTTCTGGGTCACTTCTGTTAGCAAATTGCTGCAGATCTCCTAGGCAAAGCATTTGCCTTCTCATCCTCTAGCCCACATACAGAAATGACACCTTCCTACTACAGCCAGCTGTGCTGCTCCCTCAAGGGGTGGGAGGCAGGGAGGACTCTGGAGATGTGGGCCTTCCTGAGGAGAAGCCACCACTACCGACTCCAGTGTGCATCGATACTGCCAAACTATTTCCAGTGATGTGAAAATCCTGAGAAATCTAAATGTTTCAGTCAAACACTTTGAAAAGGAGGAATTTGATTTTTCATGTGGATTTACATCTTTCACAGAATCACAGAATCACAGGTTGGAAGGGACTTCAGGGATCATCTAGTCCAACCTTTCTAGGAAGAGCACAGTCTAAACAAGATGGCCCAGCACCCTGTCCAGATGACTCTTGAAGGTGTCCAATGTGGCCGGGTCAACCACTTCCCTGGGGAGATTATTCCAATGGTTGACTGTCCTCAATGTGAAAAATTTTCCTCTGGTGTCCAATCGGAATCTCCCCAAGAGCAATTTGTGTCCATTCCCCCTTGTCCTCTCCATGTGACTCCGTGTAAAAAGGGACTCTCCATCTTCTTTGTAGCTACCCCTTAAGTACTGGTACATTGTCATGAGATCCTCTCTGAGCCTCCTTTTCTCAAGGCTGAACAAACCCAATTCTCTCAGCCTATCCTCACATGGCAGGCTGCCCAGTCCTCTGATCATCTTGGTGGCCCTTCTCTGGACCCCTTCCAGCCTGTCCACATCCTTTTTGTACAGCGGGGACCAGGACTGTACCCAGTACTCCAGGTCTGGCCTGACAAGCACTGAGTAGAGTGGGATAATGACTTCTTTCTCTCTGCTGGCAATGCCGTTTTTGATGCAACGCAGCATCCTGTTGGCCTTCTTGGCCGCAGCCAGCAACTCTCATAGAGAGTTGTTTCAGTTTGAATCAAAATTATTAATATGTCACATGAAAGACAAAAAAACAGAATGAAGCTACTTTGTTGGACCCCTGTGACTATTTTACATTTTTGGGACCTGCCTTTGAGTGAAGGAATCAGCCATCCTGATGGTCCATGTGGGAGTAGTTATTGCTTCTTACAAAGGAACTCCCTTGTTTTCAGGACGGTGTTTTAAAAACTGAGGAAATTTACACAAAAACTGCATTAAAAGATTGTTAGGGTTGTAAAATCGAATACTAAAAAGTTAGGAGGGACCAAAATAAAGATAGCCATGAAATTTAAGTTCAATCCTCTTGCTCGTGTACACTATAATGTTTAATTATAAACACAACCATTTTTTTCCAGGATCCCCATCTCATGCAATATGCAGATGGACGGTACTTTGGTGATGAAAGGTGGTTGCATAATGAAAAAAGCTGTTGTCTACTAGACCTTGCACAACTGCTGAAGAAGACAGAACCTGCAAAATAAGTATGACACTGGGGGAAAAAAGAAAGAGGATGAGAGAGGGAAAGAGGATCATGCTATGGCTTAGACAATGAAAGCTGTCCTGAGAGAACTGAGGTCCAGGCTTGCTTTTTCGTCAGAGCTCCTGAGCAATGCCTGTCAAACCACTCCAACTGGGGTTTTTTGGGGATGGTCAATAATTGTACATTCCTCCCTCCTCCCTGCGCCAATCTGCAGAGCTGAGTGCTGAGTCAATGGGAGTTGTGCTTTGAAGATGGGGGTGTGCCATGAAAGGAGTCACATTTATTTTACATTGGACTCCGCAGCTTGGTACTCACATGTTTATGGAGCATGTTGCATAAAAATCCTCTCCATGGTCTAATAGCTCTGCTTTTGTACACATGGCTGAAAAGTCATTGGTAAGACAGGGCTGGGGACCACACACCAAACGATGAGGATTAAACTAAAACACTGAAAAATTTGTCAGTAACTGAACACCATGCTCTGAGAAGGGGACAGCTTTGGAAAGAAGATGATGTGATCTCATAATAAAAGACTGCGGTATAGGCATATTATACTGGTCATCTTAATTGGGGTATTTCCTAACTTTTGGTCCTGGACTCTGCAATTTTAACATTTTTATAATCAAATTAGCTTACAGGGGTAAATCAGTGTAAATCATTTCTAAAGCATGTTAAGAATGTCCACGTGTTTAGCTGAATCAGTGACAAATCATATGCCTTCATATATGGAGAGACCTTTGGATTAAATTCCTTATGGCCATGCCTTTTGGTGAGCTGCAGAATAGTCACACAAGGGTTTATAATAGTTTCAATTTGTTGTTGTTTTAAACCAGTTTACTCTAAGCTGATGCAAATTTCTCACAAACATGTCTCCTGGGAGACTTTGTGGGAGATTTCCAAAGGCACGAATAGCAGTTCAAGCATTTAACTCTGTGTGAACCAGCAACACACAAGTTTCACAAATAGGATGACCTTCTCTTTCTTCCTCTGCTCACAGCAGACCCATCTGCAATTGCTCAGGTGTTCCTGGACTACTTCAGATCTACTTGTTTCATCACATTATCTTCGGGAGGAAAGAATTTGGGGGGCCATTTATTAACAACAAATTGCCTTTACAGTAGAAAAGTGTCACCGGAGACTCATTCCTCAAACATGAAGGAATTCTTGCCATCATGAACCTATTTTAGCTGTCTCTTCTCTAATTGCTGCTCTGTATATCTTTCTTTTCCTTTCTTTTATTTCCCTAATGTTCTCTTTGTTTTTAATTGGCGACACCAGCCTAGCCATCTGGAAAGAAAAATAGGAGGGAGAGTTTACCATCTGGAAAGAGAAACAGGAGGAAGAGTTTACAGAGAAACAAACTTTGGTCGCTTCTCCCATGCAGAATTCAGAAAGTCACCATGATAAAAAAAAGCGTGCCATCAGTATCCCTGATCAGCAGTTAATGTTTCTCATTTGGTGCCTTTCACTCTAGGACCTGACAGCTCTTCAGGTCAATACCTTCAGGTCACAGATGGGCGTCCGAGACACAGTGCAACCAGATAGTGGCAGAGGCAGAAATAAAGCCCAGGTCACCTGGCTTCCAGATCCCTGCTCCCAGCAATGTAGCAGGCAGCAGTGAGCCCCTCAGTTCATGGTTTTGGAAACTAATATCCTACTCTTTCCAGAATTATTTACCTCCCAGTTTGGGCATGTGTACAGTGCATGCCCAAGTGTGCACATGTGCAAGTGTGTGCACGCGCGCACACACACACACGCTCTCACTCTTCTTTGTCAGGGTTTAATGAGACTGAAAGAGTTTCCTTACTATATTTTGTCATTCACTGGTGCTAGGATTACCAGATATTGCCTGTGAGATGGTGCTTCCTATATCACAGTTTCAAGCCCCATGTTCCTTATTGACCAGGACACTGCTGCTCCTGTGTTTTCCCACCTCCACCCAGGTGGGAATTTGTTATGTACCATGAACGTCCATGAAACCTTTTCTGCTCACCTCTCATCACTCTCTGAGGCTGAGACTACCCAGCAGGGGCAGCGCCTGTACCCTGATGCCTGCCAGTCCTGCTGGCACGCTGGCAGCTGGTGGGACTCTTGCCCTGATGGGTTCAGGAGGAGGCTGCTCCATACTCATTTCCATTTAGCCTCAGGCATAAGTGGAAGTGAACCTGCATCCCCCATTTCCCCCCCTCCCCACACCACGATGTCCAGGCTGACCATGGGAAGTGCATGGGGCAGAGCACTCTGGAGGAAAACGAGTTGTGTCCACACTTGTTAAGGTAAAAGCCACCAAATCCAGGTAGGACTCAGGGGTTGGCACATGAATGCGATGGTTTTTAGTGAGGTGAGCTTGAGGGTTTGTTCTGGCAGTATACAAGTCCCATGTGGCACCTTTTCAGGTACCTTTACAGTGCAATGTTTTGCAAGGAGGGAGGGTATATCCATAGAAATATTCACAGGCAATCCTCTCCAAGGAGTAAAAACAGAATTTGCAATTGCTGAATTATGGCGCTTTTCAAAGGCAACAATATTCTCTGCAGCTAGGAAAAAGACTCAGTTGTGCTGTGGACAGTGTACTTGGTATCCAGACATAAGGATGAAATTTGCTAATGACAGGGAAATGGCTCTCCTGAGTCCACAGTCCCCCTTTCCTATTACACCACGGGGGATGATTTAGTTTCAATGCATGACAGGTCCCACAAAGGGAATTATGCTATTAACTTCTGAACCAAAATTAATATAATCGTATAAATAAAATGCACTGTTTCCTGTCTGCACAGTGCGTAAAGCTGGAAATTAAAAAAAGCCTCATGCATCTTCTTTTTTACTTTTAACAGACCCTGCAACCTAGCTGCTTTCTTCTTCCACCTTCTCTCTTTATAGCCTTCTCTGCACACAGAGGTCACACAGATTCAACACATTAGTTTAGAAACATATAGCTAAATGTG
The DNA here is from genome assembly GCF_949628215.1 of Phalacrocorax aristotelis. Lineage (NCBI taxonomy): Eukaryota > Metazoa > Chordata > Aves > Suliformes > Phalacrocoracidae > Phalacrocorax > Phalacrocorax aristotelis. The sequence goes on along the minus strand of NC_134276.1, from coordinate 131,506,704 downwards.
TGGAGCCCTTGCATAATGTTAGTGTAATTAGTGAGGAATCAAGGCAAATTAAAGAAATAAAAGTTATGTTTCAACCTTTTCAGTTGCTTCCCAACTTAGTTAAGCTGATGCAATTTTTGAGTGTAGAGGTAGTCCATGTACCAGCATTTCACTTGTACTTCTAGTCCAGAAGAGCAGAGCAGTCTTTTTCACTGTCCCAAGCAAACGTGTCTGCAGAGATAGAGAGGGAGACTTTCTAGAGTCCCTGTTCCTATTACAAAGCAACTTAAAAACTCAAAATCAAACAATCACTCAGAAAAAAAGTTTCATCTCTCCAAATTGGCCTGTTGAGAAAGATGTCTGTTCAAAATATGTACTTCTCACATTGAATTAAAATACACCCCAATTATTTTTCTCTCTCACATAATATACCTTTTTAGAAAAGTCTATGCTGATTGCATGCATCCTGGCTGTACAATGCATTCAAAATATTTAAATTTTCTCTTTAAAGCTTTTCTGACGTATCCTGAAACAAAGCATGGACTCATATACTAGTTCCATTCTTCAAGATGTGCAATCTACACATGGTGCATTTCTTAAATCTCTGTCCTACACGCATAGCCTCTGAGGAAAATCCCTGCAGCGGGTTATGTGCCCTTCACTGCTAGGAGCTGCCAAAACTGATAATCTGATAGATAAACGGTTGCTGCACCCCCATGGTCCCAGGTCCTGCCAGTAGTGAGGCTGAGCATGTGTTTCCAGCAGGCACACTTGCATGCAGTACATGCACACCTATACGCAGATCAGCACAGATGGAAAACACAACAATATGGCAAACAAAAAGTGGCATGAACAGACCCATCCTGTTCTCCTTTCTGGCTGATCCCAAAAGCCAGTCAGTGGGGGGAAAAAATGGATGGTATGGATCTCTCCAATTGCTGGTTTTAGAGAAATACTCTTAGTCACAATATCATTGCTAGCATCTGGACCCCAGGTTTTCCCAGTTGCTGGTACCTGTGCCTATGAACCCATAAGGTCCATATTCTCCTGCAGTTGTTATCAGATCACCTCACTCACACAAATACTGTCCTGCCACCCCCCTCCCCTATACATAGCTCCAGTAACTGGACTTAGATGCTCAGTCAACCCAGTAGCTATCTCCTGTGTCCCCTGGTGTCCCAGGTGTCTCATGTACAGATACACACACATATGAACAAATGTCTCTGGTAGGTGGGCTGGACTCATGACCTCACCCATAGCCAACTTCTAGACCCCATTGTCTTTCCAGTAGCTAGCTTGGACCTCCTGGTCCTTCCAGTAGCCAGCTCCCAGCCTTCCGGTCTCTCCAGTATCTGGCCCAGACTTACGGCTGTTCTAACATACTCTGGAGTCACTTGTCCGACCTGACCACTAGTCCAGCTCCCTGTTCACAGTACCCACACAGTATGCACATGCTGTGGTCTGTCCAGATACTGGCACCACAGATGCACAGGCTGCTGGGACCCATGTCCCCTAGTCCTGCTGCTGGCGCTTAGATGCCTATGCATACACACTCGCATGCAGGCTTGACAGTCCCCTCACCCATAAAAACAGACAGAAATAGAGTTTAGTAGGAAGACAGGGCACACTGCACTCATCAGGCATGTGGCGTGACTGGACAAGTGTACTGACCAGAAGTTTATTTACATGCAAAGGGCCCCTTTCCCTTACTTCTCCTCCTATTTTCCCACACTTATTCCTCCCCAAACCACTTTGATCCCTTCCTTTCCCCGCCTCTAGTCCTTCCCCCGATAATCCCAAAATGCTCTTCCCAGCATCCCATAATGAGTGCCATGCTACTGTAGGCCATAACCTCCTGAATCTAAACGGTGTTCCAGACAGTCTTTCACGACGACTCATCTTGATGGGTTTCAGCACTGGACAATGAGACTGATCATTCTCCTGTGACAGCCCTGGCAGGAACCAGACTGGGGTGCTCCTTTCTCTGATCCAGCTGTTGGAGTTTCCCTGCAGTCCATTCCTCTGTGCACCTTTGTGTTTGTGGAGATAAGCTTCTAATCATGTAACCCAGGTGCCACTATCACCTGAACTCTGCAAGGAACATGCTCGGGAAAGGTGAAGTTCCCACAAGAGGAGAAAACCTGTAAGACAGTTTTCAAATGACCTGCTTTGTTTAGGTTTGTAAGAATGGAAGAGACTGAGCCGTAGAGGAGGCCTGAAGGGGTTACAGCTTCCCATCCCCTGCTCAGCTGTAGCATCTGCTGTGTCACACACTTCCACATCAAGTGGCAAAGTCTTTCATGACATAAAGCACAATTTTATTGGGGCTGTGACTGCCCATACTAACACTTATTCGAATACATATGTGAATACACTTTTGGAGAGGAGAAACAAAAGACCACATCAAAGATTGAGCAACTTCTCCTCTGTAGCCTAGACAGAGTCAATGCAAAGAATATCTGTCCATTTTTTTTCATTATGGCTTATAAAACTTAGACTGAATTGAGAACCTCGAGTTTCATTTTGCCGGACAATGCGTGTGCAGAGGCATGCATGTGACTGGGTGTGGGTGTGCTCAAGTTTGAACTTTCAAGCATGTGCTTCACTTGGGGTAAGCTGTGCATCTGCAATCTGTACAGCACTTCAGCTTGGCTATGCAGGCTCATGTAGAACATACTGTTATGTCTGTTACCTTACTGCAGCTACTACCTCTGTCCCATTTATCAATCTCTTCCTCTCTCTACCCTCTACTTTTTATTGTTTCTTTTACCTAACCTGGTTTATGTCACTTCCTCTATCTTTCCCACCATCTTCACACTTCTCCTTTGCCTGCCTATTACTCTCTTATTTCCTTCATCGCATCCCTTTAAGGTCTTCCTTGATTTCTTTTGGTTTTCCTTCTTTCTCTTATTCATTTTCTCACCTCTGGACTCCCTTCTTTCTCCACCTCCCATCTACCTCCACTCCTTTCCTTTTCTGAACTCTGATTTTAATCCTGCAGGCACTGCTTTACTCACTGCTTTTGAGCATGAAAGGCCTCTGGATCTATCAGTTAGATCCAATCTGCCTAATGACCTATCTCAGACTGGTGTAAAAACTCTAACAGCAGCAGTTTGCAGGACTTGTAAGAGCAGAATTGTCTGCCACAACCTGACTTAAAATAAGCCTTTTCTCTTATTTTGGGAAATCCAGTCTCACAATTAGCCTCTCTGAGGTGCCAAACCTCCCAATATATAAATCCACACAGAGTCATTTTAGCACCAGCACTGAAAAATAACTTTGGAATAGAATCGTAGAATCATTTAGGCTGGAAGAGGTCTTTAAGATCATTGAGTCCAACCATTAAGCTAACACTGCCAAGTCCACCACTAAACCATGTCCCTAAGTGGACTTCTACATCCACATCTACACATCTTTTAAATACCTCCAGGGATGATGACTCCACCACCTCCCTGGGCAGCCTGTTCCAAGGCCTGACCACTCTTGCAGTAAAGACATTTTTCCTAATATCCAATCTAAACCTCCCCTGATGCAGCTTGAGGCCATTTCCTCTCGTCCTATTGCTTGTTACTTGGGAGAAGAGCCCAACACCCACCTCACTACAACCTCCTTTCAGGTAGTTGTAGAGCACAATAAGGTCTCCCCTCAGCCTCCTCCTCTCCAAGCTAAACAACCCCAGCTCCCACAGCTGCTCCTCTTAAGACTTCTTTTCTAAACCTTTCATCATCTTCTCTGCCCTGCTTTGGACACGCTCCAGCAACTCAATGCCTTTCTTGTAGTGAGAGGCCCAAAACTGAATACAGCATTCAAGGTGCGGCCTCACCAGTCCCAAGTACAGGGGCACAATCACTTCCCTACTCCTGCTGGCCACACTATTCCTGATACAAGCCAGGATGCTGTTGGCCTTCTTTGCCACCTGAGCACACTGCTGGCTCATGTTCAGGTGGCTGTCAACCAACACACCCAGGTCCTTTTCCTCCAGGCAGCTCTCCTGCCACTCCTGCCCAAGCCTGTAGTGTTGCATGGGGTTGTGACTCAAGTGCAGGACCCGGCACTTGGCCTTGTTAAACCTCACACAATTGAGCCTGTCCAGATCCCTCTGCAGAGCCTTCCTGCCCTCAAGCAGATGAACTTTCCCACCCAACTTGGTGCCATCTTCAACAGAGGCTAGATGACACTGTATTTCTTCTCTGATTGTATTTGTTTGGACTTGCATTTTGACCCAAACTTCAAAACTTGGCCTGGCTGGGAAATGCAACACTTGTGAGTACCAGAATCAGCCATCATACTCTATGTATAGGTATGGAGTATCATGCACATGTACATAGCATGCATGACAAACATGCATTACAGATAGGGTTGTCAATCTGGATTTACATAAAACAAAGGCCTCCAGGAAAGTTCACGTCCAGTCAAACTATTTCCTCTCTCCGGGGGGATGCTATATGATCTTAAATATGGAAGCAAAGCCAGGGATGAACTCTATAATATGAAGGAAAGCACAGACCATTTCTCACTGCTGTTCCTGCTATCATCATTGACCGTGTGCTCATAGTATCTGTCTTGGCTGGATCTTTGGGCTGTCCACCTAAGATATTACATGGCTCAAGTACTGCACAGGGGCCTTAACATGTTACAACTGGATGTATCATTTTTAAACCAACCTCCTGCATCCAGATAAAACCTTTAAACAATTTAAATGCTCCTGGGAAGCCCTCCTCAAAACAATCAGCTAATGCAGGTAACTGAACATGTGATCCTCTGGAAATCTGCCAAATCCAAATCCATTAACCTTTTGAAGGGTACATGTAGAATTATAAAGGCCTAAAGGCATCACAGTGCACTGAAAAGTCCTCCTTGTCACAAGAAATACACACTAATGGAGATCTCATGGACCTATTTCCACTTTCAGAAGCCATTGCTTAAATCAGAATAGGAAAGCAGTACATCCAGACAAGTGTATCCAAAGTTTCAGTCTCTTTGAGGCCACTGATATTCACATTTTGCAGTGTTTTCTTTAAATTTACTGCAATTAGTGCACAAATAGAGACACTGCTTTACTTTGCAAGTGGTGTCTTGAGTGCCCAGTACCCCTCTGGCTGCTGTGCAGGACTGAGAGATTTTGACTTTCACATGCATTTTTTTGATGGCATTCACAACAAATACAAAGAAAACCTCTTAAAAAACCTCTTAACAAATCTTTTCATGGGATTTTTTTTAAAATGGGATTACTTCTGATTTACAGCAGAATGTGCAGGGAATCAGGACACTGTGCCTAATTAAAGCAAAAATGGAGGCTGTTGCACAGAACTTGCTCTGCTTTTGTCTGGCTCAGCTGCCAGTCTGAACGCCCTGGGTGCAACTTCCAAAGTCATTAGCAGCAAATACACTTGGACCAGCAGAGGAGATAATTTTCCTTCCTGGATCAAGGAATAGTCATGAGACACTGCTGATAAGGTATAATAAGTCATTTCAGCGTCACTGACAGGTTTCTGCTTATCACCAGCTCAAATATCTGTCATGGAAGTATACCAATCCAGGCACAAACTCCCTCTAACTCACCCTATACAGTGAGAACATCACCATCACCACATGGTGCTTTACTGGTTTTTAGACAAAGGGAGAATTATTCATCTTGGCAAATCTTCACTGTCTCTGTCTTTATCCATGTGAGGAGTGGAAGAAAGAGCCTAAAGAGCTCACTGGTAGACTTCTGCACAAAGTAAATCTGAGTGAAACTGTAACCTCCTTCTGTCCTGGGGTTTTTTCCCCCCAGTGCATCTTCTGTGCAACTTCCATTGGCAAGTATTTAAATCTAAAAAGCAAGCCACAGATGGAGAGACTCACTACCCAGTTTTTCCAACTCTACCTGCAGTCTTCACCACCAAAATCCCCTGAAAGCAAAAAAAGCTAAATTAGGTTTTTCCTCACCTAGTCTGGCTATGTTACTCAGCAGTTACTGAGAATAGCCAGGCTGCTTTAAGCTAAACTACACCAAATTAGGAGCTGTTTTAAGAATCTAGTTTGGCTTATTTTCCGTTATATTAACACTTCAAAATACTCCATCTGCTTACAAGATGGGTGTGAGCAAAGAAGAGAAACACAGCTGGCTCAGAGTGGGAAGAATGTAAGTTTAAACAGCCTCACCCCTTCCCAAATGTCTTTTTGGCGGTACTTTGTGACTTTCTGGATATTTTCAGTTCTCGCTTTCTTTTACAAAAGCTCATCATACCCAATTTAATTTTTATAATAAAAAAATGAACTGAGAATTGCTGCCAGCCCACTTACTGCTGCTGAAAATGCACTGGTATCCAAGATGAAAAGGAAGAGAAAGAAAGGTCCTGTAAGAAGCGCTAAGAAGGGGAAACTTATCCATTATATTTAAGTGTGAGGATGCTAAAAGTTGCAAAGAAAAGATGTTTTCCTCTGTCTCCTGCTTTAGTAGTTCCTCCTGATCCTTTTTCTTACAACTATTTATTCATTGAGAAATGTTTTATTACTTAAAACCTTGAACTTTTTCCTTTGTAAAGCATGTAAAGAGCCAAATTCAGGGATATATTCCAGAAGCGATTGCAATAGTTTGCACAAATTCTTGCCACGTGATCTTCAATTACATGCCCCAGAAAGCATATCCTTCCACGGCTCATTGATAATATCTTCCTTGACCTGAGACACATGGGTGCCACACTCAGCCAGGTACAGCACTGGTAACTTGTAGCCAGATTACAGCTCATTTGCTGCCATGAAACTTAGACTGTTCTTGTTGGTGTCCAGGAACCAGATAAGAAAACGATGTGGTACCACTCCAAACTCCAGCTATTGAAACAAATCCTAAGCATGCACATAAACAAGAGCAGCTCACAGCAGATTTTGTAGAGATTTAGAGTATGACGTGTGCTCTCTGGGATCCCATCAGCTCAGCTTTCACTGACTATCCCCAAGGGCTCTTGACCTTGGCTCATTTTTGACTAGGGGTAGAAACCTAAGATGCAGCACCTCCCAAAGGCCACCAATTAATGGCTCAGTAAACTGTGCAGTTCTGCAACTCTCCATCTTCTTTTCAAGTGAGTAATGATATCACTGACAATCATGATGTTCAAATAAACACATTTAATGTAAGGTATCATTTTGTTGGACTAAAGGAGGTAGTTTACCTTTCCAGGAATGCTGGCTGCTGACCTCTATGGGTATCTCCCACTCAGATGTGGTCAAGTCCTACCTCTGAGTTTTTCTTGGCAATTGTGAAAAGGGGAGGGTCCTGCTTTCCTGTTTTCCAGTACAAGCTGAGGCTGTGTAGAGCAGAACAAGATGGATGCTGGTGCACTGCAGTGCACCCTTCCTTCACCTTGCTTCTCTCTCCACTGGCTGACTCTTTCCATCCTGCATGCAACAAAAGCAGTGCAGGATTCAATTATATGTTGCAGCCTGGACTTCCATGCCTTGGTAGACAGTTCCACCTCTTCTTTCCAGTTCTGCCTCCTTCCTTCTATATGCATACGTTAGAAGAAGATGTTAGTTCAGGCTTCTTTCAAGGTTTGGTCAACCAAGGAGACTATAAAACAAGTAGGAAACATTTTTCATATAACCTTGGATGAAACAAACCTTCCTCAGAGAGGAATTTCACCAGGCTCACTTGCAGTTTAAAACAAAGACCACCTCCTTAGCTAGGGCCAGGTCCAGGCCACAGGCATCCCCCTTTTGAAGGTGCAATGAACAAAAAGGGTCTGGCATGCACCTGAAAACTGGTACTTTCTTTCAGGCTTGGATTTCAGGAAATAACTAGGGAGAGCACTTCTTGGCCTTAGTAATTCCTTATACTCATTACAGGGTTTCATGTTTGGGTGAAGGCTACGAAGCTACGAAGGATTATGGACAACTTGAAACGCTGAAGTCAGAAGTGCCTCAGGCACCAATTTTCCCATCCAACTAATCCATCATTCCTGCTGTGATTTCAGGGAAGTGGTATAGTAACCTGCCTCCTTAGAAGAAAGGATGGCCCGGTGCTGTCTTTTATATTCTGCTGAATTATAACACTTTCCTTTCTCATCTGGCCTTTCATCACCGACTTAAGTGTTTTTCTTTCTGCGTATACAGCCATGCAGGTTTCTCATTCATTATCTACACAGGGATGGCCACACTGAGCCCATCTGCAATCCTTCCTCCCTGCTCCCATAGGACCTCCTGAGGAGCAAAGTTTTTCTAATTTGGAACAGACTCTCATTTGAGCCATTCCTTACCAGCACCTCACCACCAACTGCATCTGAACTTAGCACAGAAAGGGATTTAATGCGAAAGTGCTGCCTTGTCCTTCATTTCCAGCCATCCACAGCAGCAGACATCACACTATCTTCAAACAGTGTAGTCAAGTGTAAGACACAGTGTCAGAGACAGTGCAGTGAAGCATGAGAGCTCAGTTCTTCTGATCCTTCACTTTGCATGTGTTCAAAACAAAGCATTAAAATCTAGGTATCAGTGCAATTTTGATATATTTAGTATGTACTTTATGCTGTGTGGTGTTTAGTTGCCTAGTGCTCACTTTTTTACCTTGATTAAAAGGCACATATTTTTGTCTTTATAACAGAACAACTAGAGTATCTCACATTCTGAGGCCACATTAAAGACTTTATCAGAGGTGTCTGGTAAGATTTTAAAGGTGATTCATTAAAGATTTGATATGAATATGTCCTTTTTCTGTCAAGCAATTATTGAATCTCTGCTCAAGCAGGGTCATATTGTGTAGTCTTAAGAGGAAAGCAAATGCATGGGGGTGCAAAATTTTTTTTGTTCACAATGTAAAAACCAAATTTTCTTGTGAGGCAAAAGCATTGTCATGTACTTGGTGTTGCAGGTATGTCGGATTTTCTGAGTCATGGAAGGTGTTGGCAAGATGCCCTGCAGTGAGATGGCTTCCTTTCTTCATTAAATCTACAGTTTTGCTGCTGATGCTTTGAGGCTCCTTTAAATTCAGAGGACTGCCTGCCCCAGCTACCCTCTGAAAGTGCTCAGTAAGGATTTCTGAGCAGTGCGAGATGTAGCGAAGTAACTGAGTCACAATCATGAAAAACTCCACAGCAGAAAGCAGCTCCAAGAACTTCCCTCTCAGTTTGTGCCCCTCTGCACTCTGTTTCCCACTTGGAGGATGCTGCACCCAGTCCATCATTTAAAGCATGCATAGAAACGTATCAGGAGGATAAAAATGTGGTGGCATGGGAACACAGATGTATATGTGATACTCCAATAGTTGTTCAGAGTTGTGCATCTATTCCCTGACTTATTTAATCAACCTTATCAATGAATAGGCCTAATGAGGTCACCATTCCTAAGTTTTGTTTTTTATTTGAGGAACAGGCATCCATACAAGAGCTTGGATTTAGTTTGGAAGTATCTCTCTGCTCTTCTCAGTTTCAGTCTCTTAAGAGTAGAAATCTGGCATGGGTTCATTTCACCTAACTCAGATAACACAGTTCCCTCCACGTGGGCTGGTTACCAGCAACTCCCTTTAGAGCCTATGCCAAGAAATAGGCGCCTCTGTGATGCAGATCATGACCTATTTTGGAGGAGATGAATGACACAAACAGAAGAACCTTTTTTCTTCCTTGGACTACAAAAGGAGTCCAGACAAGAAACCTGTATTCTTCACGTCCCAGCTTAGGGGAAGACAGATCCCACCCCTGCACCTGAAGTTGAAGTCCTGACTTTCGCTGCCCCAAAACCCCAAAAGATTCGTGAACTCCCTCATAGGCTGGAGGCTGCCATGGAGGCCAGAGGAATACCCTTAAGCCTGGTACTTTCTGAAAGCAAGTATTTAAACAATGCATGCAGACAGCATGGTAACTATATACAGTGAAGAATTTTGCAGTAACAGGAACAGAGTGTGGCCCTTTTGATTCAGCATCTTCACATACTGGATAATCTCTCCTAATACTGGCACTCAGTTCTTTTGATTGAATACAAAGATATTTTCTTCTCCTGGATAGCCTTCCCCTTTGCAGCCGTTGATACATAACACTGCAATAACCTCTTCTGCTCGCTTCTCACTGTCTCATTCCCAGATGCTTATATCATGGGTTGAACCTGTTTTCTTAAAGGCCATTTTATGTGCTCCCATTTATTTGCATTCCTTAAGTTGCATTGTAGAAGAAATTAGTGTGTTTTGCACTCTTTTGGGTACTCTTTTCACTCCTGTCTTCAGTGAAAACTCTTGAACATTTTGCTTGTTCAACAGCTTTGCTGATTACTTTGGGAGTTTATAGATTTAACTCCCATACTCTCAGTAAAGACTCACATATCTTGTCTAGAGCTGCGTGTCTGTGGCATATTCTTTAATGCTTTCCTGCACCTGTTAGATTCTCATGAGAAAAATGAATTTTTCATGTGATGCATTCTTCTGGTGGACACAATAGGTTTCAGTTTGTGCAATGATCCTATCAATTTCTGTGCAGCTGTGAGTAAGATCTACATGTAACTGAAGATATATAGGACATTTGCATCATCAACAGTAAAAATAAGAATTATTTTTCAAATAAGAATATTTCCAAGCAAAAATTTCTTGGCACTGTTCAGTGCCTCTGTTCCTCTTCCAAACATATATAACAAAAAAATCCTATTGAAAATGGTACCAGGATTCCACAAAACTCAAACCTCAGTTCGGGATATAGTTTCATGCTGTCTGGGCTCATTAGCTGTACTGCGTATGTTGTTCTCGTCAAAAACTGGGCAGGTGCATTTCACGGGAAAACAAAGGTCCCTTGTATCTGCACTCTAAATGATTTTATTTTTCAGATGGCTTTAAGGAACAAAAGTGAGACCCTGCTGTTAAAATGCATAATCCAGATCTTTGGCCAAGACCACTGGCATTTCTGTGCTCTGACAGGTAAATGTGCAGCCACCAGGCTGACAGGAGGCTGCAGAGGTTCTTCTCAGAGTCATGATTGTTGGACTGGATGCAAAGGGTGAGGAGAGCTGGGGGCCAGGATGCGTATCTATCGCATCACAGTGTACTTTCTGCGTCACTGCTTGCTCCCAAAGCAGTGAGTGCAGCTCTGTGGGTTGGGTTTGGAGTCAGAACCCCACAGGATGGAGGTTTCTGTTCATCCACAGTACAGAAACATCTGCCAAGGTTTCTCCTGCTGCTCTACAAATGAGATTCTGTCCCAGCTGACAGACATCCTCCTTTCCCTTCTCCCAGGAGACGGTCTCAAAGAAAGCCCGGCCATTCAGCTCATGCAGCAGCACAAGAGCATTTTGCCAGCTGTTTTGCTTTGCCAGCTGAGCTGTTCAGGCTGTTTCTAGGAACAGGTGCCTTTCACCAGCCCTATCTGCTGTTTCCAGCCAGAGCTTACCTCAGCAGGACGATGAGCAGAGAGCTACAAACCTGCTAAGGCTCCTTCTTCTACCCTGAGGAACAGGACTGGGTGCACTCCTGACATCCTCCAGGTGTAAACCACATGGTCCCAGCCCACACATTTCATCTGCAGTGGCCCCAGTCTCATCTTGATGAAGAAATACTGCTATTCTCAAAAGAGAGGGGACTCCTTCTGTGGAGCTGGTCCGACAGTAATCAGCTAGTAGATGGAGATTTTCAAAATTGTTTTACAGACATGCTAACTGTGCTAATCATGCAGTTTTGCCCCTGCCTTGCCTATTCAGGGATGTGAATACCCTCCTCTTTGCTCCTTTCTGTCACCTCCTGCCTCCCTGGTCCCTTAAATTTATGCAAAGACCGTTTTAAAATGTGTCAGAGGACCATGAAACGATTTTCCTCATGCAGCAGATTTCAGGATCTTTAGCAATGACATCACAGGCCATCTGGAAAGGCCAGCAGCAGCCACATATCATCCCGGAACACACACATACCCAACACCTCCTTCCTATATGGAAAAATGCAATCAAGTCCTCCTGGCTCAATGGAGTTGTAAATGTCCTTTAAATCTGTCACTTTAATGTCCTCCTTGGAAGAGGCAGAATGAGGAGGTAGTTTTTTTCCTTATGGCTCCTTATATTATAAACCAGAGGAATTCAAAGTACTCCATGGATTTGTTACAGGAGTTCTTTGAGAATGCTGTACTGTCTTCTGGCAGGAGCAGCAGCAATAAAGTTTTGAATTGCGTTTCCTTCTGATATTCAGAAGAATCAGAAGTCAACCTGGCTGTGAGCAGCTGAGGCAAGACAAATATTTCATGGCAGCAGATTACCAGAGTCAGGCATTCTCTGTAGGGAAGGCTTCATTCTTTCAGGGTACATTTAGGAAAGGTGGAAAAATCAGGTTTCCCTTCCCAGGGAAAAACATCGTGCTTGGAGGACAGGACTACAGTGCCTGCTGGCTGTGGAATATTAGCAAATCTGTAAAAATATTAATGCGCAACTTGTAGAGTGGTTAGCAATTCTCACACGCACACAATACATCTCCAAAATTATGTCAGCAAAAGCAGGGGCAGTCAGACACTATATTGCTGTAATCCCAGTGCACCAGTATTTTAAGCACCTTTCCTGACCATTGGAGCTACAATGGTTTATTATGCTGAGATAAATAGAAAACTGCACATAATAAGGAGACCAGCACAACAGGACAAACAACAAACAGAACAAACAGAACAAGCAGCAAGCACAACATGGAAATCATCAAACAAGAAAAGGTGCTGTAATGGGAAAACCTGGTATTTTTAAGTTGAAAAATTTGGACAAGCTTTTCTTTTCAGTTCAATTAATATTTCCATATATAAGGAAGTTACACTACATTCCTTTTTGTATTTTTCGCACTTTAATCCTTTTTTTTCCATTTGATATTTATTTTTCAATTCAGTTTTTCCTTTCTTTTTTCCTTTAATTATCTTTTCACTCTACAGTTCGTTTTAGCACAGTGGCATGCTTGACTGGCCAACCTGGCAGGCATGTAACATTCCAGTACTACATTTATTAAAGCAATGGATGAACTGGTTTCCCTGCTCACAATTTTTTTTTTTTAATTTTTTAAGATGCACTAAAAGAAATAACCAGCTTTTGCATTTTGATTTTTGTAAATTTGCCTTTTCTAAATCTTTTTGCCTTCTGATTTCTCAGTCCTGGTACTCTCGGTTTGATCTGTACTCAGAATCATGGCTGTCTTTGCCAAGTCTGCAGTAACCATTATATGATTTTTCTTCTTGTTTCTCGCTCAAATTTTGTTCTCTTCTTCATCCTGCAATTGAGTTTCATCCTTTTACTTACAAGCCTGACAGAAGGCTTGGACCTAAAGGACCCTGAACACAATCTCTGTGCTTGAAAGACATGCCACAGTAAGTGCTTGGAAGATCTGATCCCAAATATACGCGTGGTGTTTTCTGTATATGAAAAAGTCTTTGGTTTGCTTCTGATTACTGTACTCATTTTTCCTAAAATAGTTTTGAATCTCAGTCTCTGTAACCTCCCTTCGGCATCCTTTAGAATTCTCTTACTTAGTTTTTTTCCCTGATTATTGCAATTTTCTCCTTTTTTTGTGGTCAGTCACTGTTTCACTTTTGTGTGGGCAGGAAGAGAGGTTTTGTGCTGACAATGTTGATCAATCAGTACGGCCACATGTTGGGATATATTTAGTGGGAAAAAAAAGTTTTGAAACACTTCTTACGTGGAAAAAGAACAAATGAAAGCATTGCAACCAGAATTAATACTTAGGTAACCATTCTTAAAAGCAAATAATTATGCAGTGTAAAGGACAGATGAAATTAAAATAATTTTGAAATTTTCCTTAGCACTTATAAAACTCCTTTGGTTCAGGCTGTTTTAAAATGGTTCTGGTAATGCAGACTGGAAAGTGAAGGAATGTATACAGACCATGTAATTCTCTGTGAAAGGAGAGAACAGTGAGGCTGATATTTCCATAGCCTGATTTCTTAAGAAACTTTCTTTAGAAAGAATTGGAAATGAGTTTTCAGGACTCAGCCAACATACAAATGATAAGCAAACACAACAAAGATCCCAGAATGCAAAAACTATATAGGACATAACATCCCCATGAATGCTAGACAGAAAGGGCAAGTAAGTGAGACTTCTAAAATGAAAAATCTGAATTATTTTGAACTGAGAGTTCTGACTACAGTCTGTAAAGTGACCATTAGCTAAAAGCATTCAGTTTGCCGAGAAGCTTGGCTTTATGTAGCCCTTAAGGTCACAGAAATTTAGAAAAGCCACCTAGTGTGGACAAGGGTCAGAGTGTACCAGCCAGATCTTACACTTTTGATTGCAACAGCTGCATGTTTTCCAGATGTTCTGCTTGCAGCCAGCCGGCTGGCATGGCAAATCCTTGTCACCTGCTGGCCATTCTCCACAGTGCTGTGCCGCTAGGCTACTCTGCTGGACCAGTGGTCCAAAGGTAGCCAATGGTCTTGGTGCCTGGGCTTCTGCCAGCCAGCTCCTCCCTTCAGGGAGGCAGTGCTTCAGGTTTGGCTATTGCAGGCAGGTTACCAAAACTGTGAATCTCTTCACTTTGCATGTACTGCTGGGACTTCTGGCACAGTTGAACTAGACTGCTCCATCAAGGGAAATGGTTTGGAGGCAGCCACAGAACTACAACTCCTCCAGATAGATTTTTTGCACGAGAAAGATGTATGGTCTTTTGCTTGTAATACTTCTCACCTTGTTAACCAGAAAGTTGTAACTGACTAAGTGTTGCACTATCAAATGTGGAGCACCTGGAGAACAGCAACATCCTTTCAGTCTTATATACAACATCTGAGAAGGGGTCAGGAAACTCCCAGTGGAGCAGGTGCACCCTTTTCCTATTTTTTCCATTTCATTGTTCAGGATTCAGAGAAACCTCTTTTCCCCTACAATTAGGAATTTAACACAAATGCTAGCAAATAAGAACTAAGTAGGGAGGCTTTTGTATGTGTGTTTTTGAATCATTCTTTCACTAACCTGGAACCTTAGAGCTTTTGATAAACCCTTTGATCTCTACCACTGAAGCTAATGGAGTTTTGTCTGAGTGACTGTCCTCCACAGATGAAGCGGTGGTGGTGACACATTGATCCACAATAGCTACTGGGACACTGTGAAAATGCCCCAGAGCGTTTTCCAACATTTCCTGAAGGAGTGAGTCTACTTATCTTTCTTAGAAGAGACTGAATATAAGCACCTTGTAAACAATGTTTACCTCCAATCAATTCAAGAAAGACTGTAATGGTGCAATGACCTGGCTACATGGCCTGCTCACCTGAAGTTCACATGCAAAAGTCACATGCGCAGCAAATGTTACCTTAAGCAACAAGATTATTCTCTATTCAACAAAGCAGATGAGAGAAGGAGAGACTGGGTCCTGAAAAAGACCCAGGGTGCTTCTAGTATTTCCCAGTGGAATGAGGAAGGAGCAATACTAAACTTTGTAAGGGTGGGCTTCAGAGTTATGGGAGAACTTGGCCTAATGCAGGCTGAGGGAAAATAAAAGCTTTCACTGGCATTTTCAAAAGTGCCTCAGTCTTAGCACCTTACATTCCATTTTCAAGAGTACTTTCAGCCTGGATTTCTGAGGTTTTGAGGTGCCTGTGGGCACAGAAAGGCATTTCTTGAGAATTTCAACAACAGCCTGTCACATTAAGCACCTAAATTCCCCTGAAATCAAGAGGCATAAGGTACCTAATATTTTAAAAAGCTGGTAGATACCTGTTAGCATCTGGAAATCTGATCTAAGTCACCAGGACTCCCTGATCTCCGATATGTTCAGTCACTTAGATGCCTAATCCCCACTGATGTAGATATTGGCAGATTTACTTTTGTAAGTGGTACCTAATCCATTAGGGATTATGTACAGCACACTTCCCTAGGTGCTAGAGGAAGCATAAGCCCCAGGAATAGGATGAGTGGGTAGGGGAAAGCATAAACTAAACTGTGCAAAATAAAATGCTTTTGTTATGAGGACTTGAAAACTTATTAAAACATATCTGCCATGACATAGCACAAATCATAACATGGAGTTGGAAATAAATTGGAAATAAAAAGAAGGAAAACTGATAGGAGGACAGATACCCAGAGACACTGAGCCAAACTAAAAAATATGCTGGATGCATTAGAAACAAGAGGACTCTAAGTATAGCAGGGAAAGACGGTGGTGTAAGAGCAATTTCCAGGAAGCAGAAGAGCAGCAAAGAACTTTAATGAGTTCTCTGCATGCTTTTATCATGGAAAACAATAGGGAACTTCTTATTGCAAGGGTCCTTTTATGGGAAACAAAAGTAACCATAAGAAGTGTAATCTGCAAGGTCAAAGTTTCAGAGCAATCTGAAAATCTCAAGTGGAGTAAATCACTGCGAGACAATGGCTCTGTGAAAGGTTTTAGAAGGGAAGAACATATAAAATTGCACAGCTACTGATAAGGATGTGGAGTTTATGCAGGAGTATAGCAACCGCTTCTGAAGACTAGAAAGTTTCTTGCATGTTACTTTGTTCAGCTTTTGAAAGGGGCCAAGGGTAAGCCAGGGAACTGGAGATCTCTTACTTACCTCTCTGCTAAAGAAAGACTCTTCCCAGGAGCAGGTAGACTAGACTGTACCACAACACACATGGAACACTCCTTTGTTTATTTTCCTTAGAGAAGGTGGGTTTCAACAAGCAGTACATTTCTTCTGCAGCATTCCCCGAGATGAGAATATATCAGCATGACCTTTTCACCACTGTTTTTTACTGCAGTAGTTCAGTGAAAGTCGTCCTTACATATGCCAGGATATACCACAATTTTTTTGCATCATAGATAAGAACAAACCATAATGTGATTTTGACAACAAAAATATCTGCAAAAATTTGGCTACTGTAACTGAGACGTCTTTACAACATTGTATATGTTCAAATCATAGATTGCACAAGACAATTCCCAACTGTCTTTTCATCTGTTTTTCTTCTTCAGCATTATGCACAGCTTACTGTTTGCAGCAAGATAACTTAGTTCACCAGATCTGTTTCTAACTTGAGAGGGCCACAGTGGTTGCACATCAGAAACTTGAAGTGGAGCAGATCTGATGCATTCAGGATATTGCAGAACCACATTGGACAATCGTGTTGAAATAGGCCATAATTTTTAAATAACCACAAAGCTACCCCACAACCTTAGCAGCATCCTTAACTTACGAAGGCCCTACAGACCCTCCATGCTTCCTTTAGCAATGCTGCAGGCACCAATTCATATTCACAAGCACTGAGTGTACGAACAATCTATCAAAGTTTGTTAAGAGTCAAATAAATAAGCAAAGATTAAGCCTCCATACTATCATTTCTTGACTGGATGTTTAATATCTAATTAATGACGTTTAATCACACAACCTAAATTGTCACTTTGGAAACGGTGGTTTAAAACATCAAAACAGTTATCAGTGATCTATTGAGGAGGCAATTCTGAGATTCTTTTTTTTATTCCAAAGCCTAAAATTAATCATGAAAGTATATAAAGGAAATAAATATCTAACACAGTCTTTTCAAATGTTAAAAAAATATTCACTTATTAATATCAATGTACTGTAAAGTAAGTGTGGCTAATAATAGGGAGAATGCAGAGGGAAGAGGGTGCCTGGGAGCCTCATGTGAGAACGCTGTTGCAGGTGGTATTGCATGTCCAAAATATAACCATCTGAAATTTGTTAAACAATTTTTTTGTTGACAAATGAAATTACAACAAAAAATATTTTGGTGCAACTCACAGGATTTTACTTCACATATATACAAACACACGCTCATACTAAAACTTTTGTCTGTGAGGTTCTTGAGAATAAATATTAAGGGAGAGACAGAAGTGGTCTTTATATTCTGCAACTACTGCTTTCTGTCATTGTCCTTCTCTTCTTCATGGTTCATCATTTTTGTCACTCTAGATCTCTTTTGGTCCCTAAGCCTGAACAAGCACAGACACTTCCCTGCAAGTCTTGTATTTTTCATACATATCCTCTGCAAATGTTTCATCCTGTTTGCACTATGGCAAGTGATACCTGTAGGTAGAGAAGAGAAATATGGGGTACAGCCGTCTTCTGTTCCAGCCATATACTAGTCACCAGGTTGACACAGCTGCTTCGCACAGACCTTTCTCTTCTGAGATCAGAAGGCCCCTGCAAGAGTTGTTCCCTGGTCCTGGACATAAGTGGCCTGGCAATTTTTTCTGCACTAGCGCAGAATCTCAAAATCTATGATAACAGTGAGATGCTCGAGTGAATAAAATGAAGCATTCCTGCAAAAAGGAATGTAAGTGGTTTTATTCCGGCTTTGGGGATATCTCTGAACATCCTGAACAGTAGAGCTGACCTCTATTTTCTAGTGTCTGCACACAGAAAAAGATGAATGAGAGAAAAAAAGACATTCTTTAAAAAATCAACTCCTCTGCAACTTAATAGGACTCTGATCACCCATGTAAAATGAGTCATGTTTTATTACACTCCTCTCTAACCCTGACCTCCTCCACTCAGACACACCTCATGGAAAGAGAGGTGGAAGCACAATTTCAAGGGAAAGAAGCAGGTAATAATATTAAATGGCCACGGGGGGACTGCAGCAATGGATTGAGCAGATTGGATTTGCCCAGTGCACCAAAATGCCCATTCAGCCCTCACCTCTTTACATGCTGCCTTCCCAGTCCCTCTGTGCTATATTTCATGGTCAAATTCAGGTGATGACATGGACAATTTAGTGTCTGAGTTCTTTCTAACCCAGGACATGGTGTTGTAATTACACGCTCCAGTGCAGGCCTGCATTCCGAGATAACAACCAACCTTGTAAAAGAAGGGGAAAAAAAAATCCTTTAATAGAGTGCAGCTCCCTTCTGCCTAGACTGAGAAAGCAAAATGGCAAAAGAAATTTCACAGCATCACTGCGTACCTGGAAGGGCCAATCAGAGTGAGCCCAAGTAACACTAGAAATTATTCTCCAAGAGCTAATGACTACTAAAAGCATAGTTTTTTCCTTCATCCTAAGAGTTTTGCTATAGGCTTAATGCAAATGCAATTTTCATAAGCAGCTCTTTCCCAAATACATTACCTCTGACAATACCACTTCAGTCTCTGCTCTTGCTCAAAACACTCCCCATTGAGCATCAGAGGCTCATTCCATAATGCAGTTTTCAAGCAAGCAAATTATCTCCCAGCACACACTCAATGAATCTACACCCAAATCATCTGCATTTCCATGCTTCGGCCTCAAGACAGTGGTAAAGGACTGTGGGCTAGGACTGAAAAGTACTGTGGGTTGCAAATCACAGGAAAAAATACCCATGTATCAGAAGGCAGAAGCAACAGGAGAACAGAAGATCACACAAAGCTTCTCTTAAAGTTATAGTTAAGGGAGACCCAATAGGAGCAAGATGGCATTTGTAGGTTGCAATATCATTACATAGCTGCTTGAAAAATGTGTCAGTTTTTTGCCAGGATCAGCTTTAACCTTCATTAAAAAGTTAAGAGTTGTTGCCAGATCTGTTTGTTGAAAAACTTATGGTTACCCCTGCCTCAGCCACAGGGTCAGTCTCTTTTTGGGTCCTTCAGCTCTCAGTCCTTTGTCCAAGCACGAAATATCAAAATACTTCCATTTCTAGACTGGATCCTCAAAGTTTAGTGTTCTGTCATTGCCTTTTAATAGCCCTTAGGTATTTGTGTTCTTTAATTTGAGCCCCTTCCTGCTTTTATTTTTTCCTTATAGTCTATTTATGCATATGAATGCATTCACAGCAAACGTTCCGAAAATCAAGACAAGAGGCAGTATTCACATATTGTCACAAAGAAGACCCCCCCTTTTCACTTACATTTTTTCAAGCTCTGTCATGAACAGATGTTATTTTATCTCCAGGCCAACTGGAACAACAGCTCTAAGAGGTATGAACCGTACCATTCATCTCAGCACAGTGTTAATTCAGGGTTGATCTATACATAGGCTGGAACTAAAACAAGACCAGCCCTAAAAATCATACCTGTAGTTCAAGTGTGTACATTAATATTTTGGAGGCTCATCCACATACTAACATGATTTGGTTAAATCACTGCCAGACAGGGGATAGAAAAACTCCTATATTGGCTCCAGTGTCTTCTATGCAAATCTGGCAGAGGCAGTCCCTGTGCTTAAGAGGAAAAGGCCACTCTGAATGTAAAAGCACAGCATAGTCACACCAAGATTCACTGGTAAGTTCAGATTTAAACCCAAGTTGCTATTTTGGTTCCAGTTTGGGTGCACATAAGCCCTCCAATGCCTGGAGATAACAGCTTAAATGTCACTACAATTAACCTTTTCATTCCTGATCACAGGTTTCCATAACTTATTATACGGACAGGCACAGGGGACACAATGCCTTGTGTTTCTCCTTATGTTCCTCAGAAAAGAACCAAACTTAACAGAGCCTCGGGCCCTCCTGGGACAAAACTTGGGCCCTCCTGGGACAAAAAGCTGGATAGTCCGGATATGCTGCATTCAGAGTAATTACAAGACAGTGGATAGATAGACACACAGGTGAACAGCTCAGCTACTGTCTCAAGCTGGGGGGGCTGCTCTGGTGCTCAAAAGGATGCACCTACCTGTATCCACCTCTCCTTCTCCCTGGGCAGTGCCCAGAGAGATACAGACAAAGACCTTGGACTTCCCCTATGGTCTCTCTATAAACCCTTCTCCTCTACAGAAAATTACGGGAGAGGAAAGATGCAAAGAATCTGGGGTGCAGGGAGGACCAAGGTAGTTGTAGGCAGAAACTGGAGGATGAAAAAGAGCAGAGTGAATATTCACCAGTGGACCTGAAAGAAGGTGACAGGGCAGCTGGAGGGCACGACAAAGAGTCAGAGACCAGACAAGCAGGAAAGGATCACTAGGAGTTTGGGAATACATGACCCATAGGGAGATCAGAAGACTAGGTGGGGGGAGGAAAAGAAAATCAGTTTCTAGGTGAAGATAGAGGAGAGAGGGAATGGAGATGAAGCAGGGAAAGAACTAAACTGGTGATGACAAAATGCTGGCACCAGTAGAGATTTGGCCTTGCACTGGTGGGGATTAATTACAATGGCATTTTTTAATCACAGGCTTATTCCTTTTGTAATACAACAATGCACAGTTTCATCATATGCAGGTTCTGAGAATAAATGTAAGTAATACTCCTCATCCACATTACTACAAACATGGCTTTAGCGCTCTATGCAACACCTGCTTTGTGTTTTATGGGCATTGAGCCTCAAAAGCAGGCTTGATACACAGCGGGATGTTATTTAAAGGCTGGGAGAGTAAAACTGCTAGTGATGTATACAAAATTGTTTACAATATTTATTATGAGATCTAGCATGTTGTGTAAATGCACCCAAGCTCTGTGCACAAGCAATCACTGATATATTTACATTGTGGCTCTGGAGCCTCAGTGCAAAAATGTACAATAAAGCAGTAGACTGAGGCTTTCAGGCATGAGGGAACAATCAAGTACTGTGTGATGAAACAAAATTGGAAGCCATTACATCTTCTGGATTCTGAAAGTAGATTTTTTAGAATATTATAGTGTTAAATGCTATTTTGAAAGGCATTGTAAAAACTTGCTTTCAAATGAAAAAGGATAAAAAGAGGATCCTTCCCTTTTGAAATGACAAACATTCCTAGGCACTACACTTCAGTACAGAAGTTTCCAATGACAGCAAAAATATTGTATTGGCAAGCTCTCAAGTGGCAGGCTGCATTGCACAAGAGAAACTGCTATCTGATGGTGATTTCACAGGAGGAAAAGCATCTTTTATGCCAAGCCATTATCTTAAGCCTATGGTAACAAACCTGAAATGATTGAATATAAAATGCATGCAAAACAGCAGGGATAAAGTTAAAGAATTAAGTTGGCTGATGACCTTACAATTAATCTAGGAGATGATTTAGATGATTGTGACTGGTTTTCCATTCATTTCGATGAGCTCATTGATATAAGGTCTATAATATAGCTACACACATGCACAGAGTAAAGGAAAGAGAGAGTACTGTAGCTATATCCATATATCTACCAGATGCTGAAATAAAAAATACACTAATGAAGTTGTCTAACTTCAAGGGCCAGCTGAAGGTTAAGATATGTGTACAGAGCAAGACTGAAGTTAATGTCTGAATTGATATTGATGTATCAAAAGTTTTAAGCTCTACTACAAATGCTTATGATTGTTACAAAAGTCAAGTTTGAAAAATCAGTTCAATACTGACTTGTGTCATCACATGTTACTGTGTATAAAGAAGCATTCTGGATGAACAAGAATTGAAAAAAGGAGATGATAGTGAGAACTTCAACAAAGTTCTGTTGCTTCACATGGGTTGACTCTTCATCTAGGGTGAAGAGGATGGGTAGCATCTTCACCTAGGATCACCTAAGTGAAGATGCTCCTAGAATAAGAGAGCACTCAACAAGTCAGATCATTGTTTTGTAACAGCAAGCAATACCTTTGCTAAAGGGAGGAAATAAGTCTGTTTCTGATCTCCACAATTGTTCAGTTACCACCATTTTTTCACTGCAAGCATCAAAATGGTTGAGGAAGGAGATTAGGGATGCTATTCCAAGAATGAGAAAAAACAAGCATTATCAAGCTGTCCTCGTCTTCCCTCTTCCATAGCTTCTTTCTGCTTCTTCTCAGGCCTTCTGTCTTTTGCTAGTGCAGCTGTCTAAATAGGCTGGGGGAAAGGAAAGAGAAAAAAGTTCCTGCATTTCTTCTTTCTCTATATCACAAAACTTTCTCATCTTGAATCACAACCGCAGCACTCTCCTTTTTTTTCTGGCCTAGTCTCCCATGGACTTCTCCCCACTAAAAAAAAAAAAAAAGATCACTAAAGATAAGTTTCAGATCCATAGTTTTGGCCACTAACCAGTGACATGCTGCCTAAGTTTTATGAAGAGGCCCTCCCACTCCTGCCAAATGTTCTCCATTTCAGCTGGGGATATGTGATGTACAGGCTAATCCCAAATCATGAGCCTCACTCCATCAAGGAACTCATTTTTAATCCCTCATGACTCTCACAGACACTGCAAATCTCCCACCACCAGCATCTATTTCTAGTCTGTAAGAATACTCAGCACCAGCATTCCTCTAACACACCCATGCTCAGAGACTAACATAGCCAGTGCAACTGCTTAAGGGTCTGTTTGTTCAACTTCCAGGATTAAAAAAAAAATACAAGAAGCCTGTTACAAGAAGTAATTACACAGCCTTGTTTTGCTATAAAACTGTGGCCACCCAGAGACAAGAGGCCCCACTCCCCTTGTTCCTTGGTATGTTCCCACATTTCCCCAATGCCTGCAAGTCCCTCAAATGTGAGATGCTCTCTTCAGTGCACTCAGACTTTCTCTCCCTGACTTTGTAATTTTCTAGCTAATCTAAAAATAAATGGTCTTGGCCTCTCTTCCTAGATTCATCAACATTTATTGCCCCATAGGTAGGTCACACAAAGCAGTAAGATCATCAGGAAGCAGAAGAGTGGGGCTGCCATACAAGGGAGGATAAGTGGGGAGCCAAGGGTGATCCCAGCTCAAGCAGGGACCTGGAGAGGATCTGGAGAGGGAGGGCAGTGCTGGGGGGCCAGTAACCATTTCTGTTGACAGACCCAGTCAAGGCAAGGTGATGGATCATGTCCAGGGTCTATCTGGTCTGCTCAGTGAGGAACAGATGGAGAAGGGCGTCAGAGATGGGACTGGGTGTGAGACTATAACACAGGTTCCTGAGCTGAAACAGAGCCCAAAGCCCATGAGCAGCATGGGTGCGTGGAGTGACCTTGCTGCTCCGGGCCATCAAGGTCTATTAGTGCATTAAGGTCCCTGACAGATATATCTTGAATACTTAGGGTAAAGTGAATAACTTTTAAAACGGAGTCTCTGGAGGAACTCCCCAGAAGTGAACTCCAGTCCTCAGGCTGCAGTTTTTGTACCTCCCACACAAAGCATCAATGAATTATTGGAGACCCAGCACACCACTTCAGTAGTAATAACAATGATGATGTATAGTCTCATGTATGGTGGACTGAAAGAGGCAGTCATGCTTCAGGACTTCTCAGCGGAGAGTGGTGGAAGCCAACAATACTGCCAGTGGAGGGGAGGGGTGATCCTGTGAAATGCGGGGACATCACAAAGATGAACAAAGAAAACTTTTCTGTACAATATTTGCGTGGTTTTTTTTTTTAATCTTACTGTATCTCTGAGCTGAACTATTCCTTTCCCTGCAAGCAGAGCTGTCAATTTACTTCAATTTTCTGAGGCTTTAATGCACCTCGTGCTTTGCAGGTATGTTAAATTGTGGTGTCTTTTGCATCTCAAGCTTGGTATTCTACATAGCTCTTAATTTTAAGATGTAACTGCTGTAAAACGTCTGGACTGTAAAGAACCAGTCTTTCTCTCACCAAATAAGGAATTGCCCTATATTAAGAGGAATGTTATTCCTTTCATTTTCTCTCTCATTGACTTCTCTAAGAAATTTCCTTGACCCCTTTCCTGCCTCTCTTCTTCTCTGCAGTGTTACAAGGCAAGAGACTCTTACACCTCTGCTCTTCTAACCCTGACTTACCCCTACCCCTGCCATGAATAAACCTTTCTGAGGACTCACACCTCCCTTCATCTGCAATCCCACTGATGTGGGATCCCTATTCACCCTCAGTCTGAAAGAGGACACAGGTCTTTCATCTGAACATCACACCAAATAGGCTGCAGGCCAAGGCACTACCCCACACAGGGCAGGCAGGTAACATTGCATGCTGACATCACTTTTTTGAACAGAAATCCAAGGAAACATTTATTTGCTTCATTCCTCTCCCTGCTTATTTTGCTCTGACACATACCTTTGCTGTATCTTTTTTTTTATTTATTTCATACAGTTTTCATCAGTCCAACTTTTTCTTTTTTTGCATAACCTGATGAAATTATTTTCCCCATGAAAGACTGTGTTCTTAAGAGACATCTACTGTACCTTTTGTCATCCCCTTAAGGAACTTATTGACATGGTTTACTTTTTTCTTTTTTTTTTCTTTCTATTTCTTTCTCTATTTTCTCATTGTAATTTGCATATTTGTTTTACAACATTGCTTTGTGAGTTGCTTTGCTTCTTCAATGGTAAATTCATATTCTTCTTAGATTCCCTTATTTCCACTTAGCTGCCTTGATTATGGCACGTGTGTTCCTCATGAAAAAACAGACTGTCAGTACTTTTTTAAGGTTGATTCTAGCTGGTTCATGTGGGTCAGGAAAGGAGAAAATAAAGGTGAAGAACCAGATCTGTAATGGAAGAAGATACGATGTTTGAAAAAGTGTTTTCCCACTATCGTCACTGTTGTGTACCCAACCACTTTCCTGTGACATCCTGCTAACACTTTTCATGTCCAAATTTCTCACTTTGAAAACATGGCAAGCTTGCTAGGGGCGGACAGAAAGGTGGAGGTGGAGGTGTGGTGGGGAGGATCAGCCTCTTCCATTAGTTTCTGCCACGGGCCACGCAAGATGAAAGACCCTGAGATTTAGGACATGGTGGGTGTATCTGCAGGGAGAACTGAAATTCAAGCAGAAGATGCTTCCAGAGGCAGCAAGGCACAGGCCTGCATATTGAAAACAGAAAACAGGCGTCAGATTATGTTGATTCCTAGCTGTCCCTCTCTCACCCATGTATTCTTTCCATCTGAGCTCCACTCACATTAGGATGGGCCAGTGTAATCTGTCTTCCATATGTTGTAAAGGCAAACTGTCTCTTCAATGGCAGAAGCATATCAATTGTTCCCTGCCAGACCCCTCCCCATGCCTCATGATGAATGGCCCCAGCATGCAGCCTGCTCCAGGAGATACGCGCTTTGCTCACTGGCGATTGCAGCCTTTCCCCAAACCTTTCAGCAAGGTTTAACAAGTTCATATTTCTTAACCAGACCCTGCTCACAGAACTCTGTCAGAAGCAGATAAATCAGGCTGGAGAATTACAAAGAGGCATTATCTTGTCACTTGGGCTACATTTCTGATAGGTACTTGGGAACCTGACTTCCACTCCAACTGCAATCAATAGCAGAGAGGTAGTAAGTTCTTTGGGACTCTGGGCCTTAGTGGCCAAAGTAGATTTGCTGTATATTAGGATTTTGCCATTGCATTTTTATGCTGCCTGTCGACTTAATAGCAATTCAGTGGTTGTGGAATGGTCCCATGCTTTAGTGGGCAAGATGCTATTTTTAATTATCGATACTTTTTGTGAAATCACTATGTGCTTTTATCACTATATTTTCAATCAAGGAGATTATTCAGTTTCCTGATTAAAAATCCGGTTTTAAAGCTGAGCGATTTGAGTTACCACAGTCTGGGTCCTACAAGAAGTTCAACAAAAGTCTGAAATCCTGTACCAATATGTAACCTCTTGCATAAAGAGATTTTACATATTAAAAAGCATACCTTTTTTGCCATTGCTTCTGGAGCTGTAAACATCTGTTACCACAATAGCAGGAAAATGTTAAGTATCTCTAGTTGAAACTGCTGAGTAGTTGCAACAGCCATGACAGAGTGGAATCAGACCACACTGTGACATTGTCTGGGTGTTTATAACATAATCTCACCCAAAGATGGTGTGATTGACTCTAATCCATGGTGAAGACAATGTTTGTGTAAGAGTGAACACAAGGGCACAGTGTGACATGGAGGGGGACAGAAGGGTCAAGTGCTTCTCTTCACAGGAGCATCATGACCTTACCTCTTATTCCTCAGCATCCTTCCCCTTCTCTACCTGGCTTACTTACTTTCTCTTGCTGTTCTACCCACTTCACTGAAACCTTTGTTTCTTTTTATGTTCTGCCATTCTTACTCACCACATGTGAGAATTTTGCACCTGCTACTGTCCTAAGGAAAGTGCTGTCCCCGCCCATCAGAGCCCTTCTCCTGGGACCAGAACCTTCAATTGAACCAGGTGAAGCCGTTGCATCAGCAGACTCCCAGAAAGTCATCGTCCCTGGCTTCCTCCTCCAACAAAAGTACACTCAGGACGGTAGGTGCTAGTGCAGGTCTGAGCAGTAAGCACCCAAGTGTCACTCACAAAGGAATGGGAACAGAAATAAGACAGGAACAGCAACCTCACAGCAACATGACCAGGAACAGAAGCAAGACTTGCTCCCCTGCCTGAGGTCCTGTGGGTAACAGTGGCAGGAACGAGGAGAGGACGTGCTATCATCATCTGCATGACACTGCGAAAAAGGCAGTGTGGTGCTCCTGGGCATGGCTTACTGAGGAGCCCACAGCCTGAAAGCAAATATTTATAGGATGGCTTCTCCTCTGACAGCTTCAAGCCACATGAGTAGCAGGGGCACTTGGTCCGTCAGGCTGCAGTAATTCTACTACAAAGCCAAGGCCCTGAAATATGTACAGTGTTGATGTAGTGGCCTCAGCACAAGCTTTTTTGATCTGTTTGTTTGCTCCTCCTGTGCCACGCTACTTGCTAATGTAGATGTAAAGATTTATAGAGTAAATACTGCACTGGTGTGCATGGAGTGTGAATGACAGTGTGCCTGTACATGAGCATCAAAAGACAGGGCAGAGCAGGAGTTAAACACTGCTGATTGCAGAGCAAGTGAAGAGACTGAGATGTGCCATGAGACCAGGAAAGACTACAGATAACACAGAGGAGTTGGGAGGCACTGGGTGGAGAACTGACTATAAAGACGCCATCACAGATGTGGAGCAACAGTGGTGTGATACAGCTCTACCTTGCCCTGAGCCTTCATTATCCACAGGGATACAAACAAAAATGACAAAAATCACTTAGTGATGTTTGAATCTCTCTTCTCCTTTTTTTCACTAACATACAACAGATAAGGCCACGTACCAGAATGCAAGCTTTTAACATCCCCTAATTCACAGGGCCCTGCCAATGCCAGAATTACCAAATAGATATGTTGGATTCAGAAATAAATTTAACATGTAGCACCAACTAGTTCAGCCACTAGTTGTACACACAGGGTAAGAAGCCAGGGTAATGGCTTAGCAGCCCAGCTGCCTCCTTTCCCTCTTGAAGCGGGGCGTGCATAAGGCAGAAGAAGCTGAGTGCTCTGTGCACAGCTCCTGTCACTGTGACATGAAGATGTAGCTGCCAGCAGGAGTGTCTGAAGGTCTCTGTTCTCAGCATTTATGTGGCCAGGTGCAAATCTTCTAAAGGAAGGCAGCAGGGGGCAAAAGGAGCAGGGCTGTTGTTGCTGCAGGCCATTAACACCCCCTGGAGCTGTGCACATACTGTAGGTCATGCAACATGGGTCCGGCCAGGCTGCACAGTCCTCCCTCTCCTCCCAGCTCCAGTCCTTCCCATGGTTCATGCACGCGGTGTGTTACACACGCAATAAATTTGACATGCCCAACTACCCTTTCCTTAGGGAACAAGGGGTGCTGACTACACCCATAAGATTATTAGTTTAAAACTGAAGGAGTGGAGGGGGTAAGGTCAGGGGTTGGTTGGTTTTCTTATTTTTAAGCATGAATGCTGAACCTGTGGGATTCACTGTATCACTGAGGTCAACAGTTTGTTGCTGTTCAGAAAGGGATTAGGGATTTATATGGATAAGGAGAGCATATACAGTTTTATTAGACAGACTTGGAAAAAATGCTTTGAGATGAGATCTAAGTCCTTCTCATGTTTCAGGGCATAAGCCAAACATTAAGTGATAGAGGCTGGAAAGAAAAATGATGTATTTAGTAATCGTCTACTCCATCATTCCTTTCTGCCTCCTCTGATACAGCAGGCACCAAAAAGAGACTGTAGACTTCAGATCACTGGTCCTTCCCAGCTGTTCCTAAGGGCTGTTCCTAAGGCAAGGACAAAAGCACGGGTCTAGAACTTTCCAACACAGCAGTGCATGTGCATCTACCCACCCAAACAGGAGCAAACAAGTATTCATCCCTACCCAGGCACGAATGAAGGTCTCTTAAAAATAGGCACAGCATTTCCCTGTTTTTTACAGCAGGATGTTGTTCAGTTTGTGGCACGTTAATTACTATTTACGGGGCTGCTATAAAAATTAGTTACCTTTTTATAACAAAAGGCCCACAGCCAATATTTTATAGACAACACACAAAGAGGTTTGGAATTGATGATTTACAGATCAGGAAATAACACTTAATCAGCTTCCCTACCTTGCCAAGCGGGGCTGTGCAGTTTTACGCCACCTTGCTGTTTTCAACTCATTATTTATTGATGTTGATTGCTTGACATTCACGACAGGATACGCTTTTTCCGAGAGGTGCACTCTGGGATTTACCCCATCATGGCAGTGAGGTGTGGGTTATATTATTTTGCCCGCAAGTCAGCTGTATCGTATGTCCCAGCACATAGAGTGGTCTCTAGCATTTATGTCACACAACATAAAACCCGCTTTCAGGGAGGGCGACTGCTTTCCCTGCACCACACACGGAGAGACCCCAAGAATGCAAAGCAAATACCTCATTTACACCATCCCCATGGCGTGAAATGCACATTGCTGTCCTGCCAAAACACCACTTCTGCTTACCGCCACTTATTTCTGTAATGTCTTTCATCGGAAGATCTTAAAGCTCTTTACCCCCATGAATCAATTAACTGCACACTGTCACTCCGATGTGGAAAGACAGGGGATAGCTGTAGGTAATTTATAGATAAGTAAATGGAGGCACTTCTTATGATTGTATTCCATATAAAGTGCTACAAATCACAGTCAGTTGATTAATGTCTGCAAACTACTTGGAGTGGTTTGCGCTTAGGGCATCACTGCTGAAACACTGCTAATGTGGTTTGGGCCATTATGGAATGGGGAATAGTCTGATGTGCTGCCACCTGCAGCAAGAGCAGGTGAGGACCTGCTCAGCATCATGCCTGACGGCTCTGCAGAGCTGACAATAACGCAGTGCAGGAGGACACATTACCACTGTTCTGCCCTAACTACTCCACATCTCTCCCTTGCTTGAGAAGATATGGAAGAAGAAAAAATAAATAAAAGCCTACATTCTCCAACCTTGCAGACTCCACCTGCACTGAACATGGAGTTACAGCATGATCAACCATACTTAGAGCTCAGCACTCCTAACACAGGCAGTTTTATTTACCTTGGGAGCTTCCAAACCACAGCTGTCGACATCTTCTGGGAAATAGTCATTGTAAAGGGATGTCTGTAGTCCAAGTTAACCCAAAATAATAATAAAAAACTGTTTCTACTAGCTCTACACTCTCATGCAGGCTCATATTAAGTTTTGCAGCCACATACTGTCCTCTCGGAAGGGTGTGATTGTTCTTGAAGCAGGCACAGCTTTATACTCAACTCTGTCATACATGCTTCCAAACCAAAGTATGGGACCACTACTCGTTCCTTTACCTGGAATTAATTTTTAAAGTAATACTACTTTATGGCCAGTCAAAAGATAGAGAGTCCAGGGGTAGCTCATTGATGTATTTTGCTAACTGTGTTTTTGAAAAGAGTGTTGTTCGTCAAATTTTACTTCAGTGGCTTTTCTTTTTACTAACTAGATAAAAGGATTATTTTGTATTTGTCCTTTATTTCTATTTTTATTTAAAATGATTTATAAAACTATTTCTTATTTGTTCACAAGTATTGTTCTAAGACAAACAAATCGACACACATTTTTATGGAACAGTATGAAACACTTTTCAGCAGTTTATATGTTACAGCTGGTTGAACTGGAAGAAAAGCATCTGTAAACATGCCAGCAAACCCCCCTCCTATGACCCAGTCCCACAGCCTGTCCAACCTTTCTAATAATTTTCCATCATCTAGTAGTATGCCAATTTTTCTTTCCTTTAAATGCTTAACCCAGGGCATGAAGACGCCCAGGCATTTATTACAGCTTTTGTTTGAAAGCATTTAGCACCTATTTAAACTCTGCTTCACGTGCTTGCACAAAGTAATTACTCACAGTTCATCTCATCATGAAAAGGAGACAAAACAGACATGGAAAATGAAATATACTGTAACCTACAATTGGTAACTTTCTGGGAAAAATAAATCCATGAATGTGCCTAAGCAGGAAACTGATAAGAGAAAAACTTTAGGAGCTGTAAGTCATGAAGAGAAAACGTATGGCCCACTCAGTTCAGATTTTTTACAGCTTCACAGACACCCTGATTTTCAGTAAATGTAGTCTATTTCATTAGGAAAGATTTTCAGCGACATTGAGTTGGGAGCACAAGTCCAAAAACCTGTTGAGCCTGCATAACTGGACAAGAAATGAAAGATAATAAGCATGTTAAATCAGCAACTAACATATCTACAGGAAGCATTTAGTGGAGAAAAGGAAGTGTTCTGCAAGTCTTTATGAAGAGTGATAAACCGTTGTGTTACACACAGGATTGCGCAGCTTCTGGTGCCTCCGCTTCAAAAGACTGCTGGAAAACCTAAGAGCATCTACCTGGTGTCTGTACTGATACAATGAATCTGTCTGAACTCACTAATGTTACAAAACTTGAGAAAGGAGATGCAACAGTAATTCCCAGGTAAAACATTCCAATCTCTTGGCGTATTTTTATTCCAATATCTCTTACTGTAAAAGCCATAATCAATGTGGCTTATCAAAAATAAAATTAAGAGCTGACTCAGTTCACAATCTCAGAGAGCTACTGAGCATTCAGATATCTAATCGCACCTTGTGGTTATCACAACACCTTGAAGTTCAACCCTATGTGTTGCTCATTAGCATACATATCTAAAGACAGGAAGACAGAGAGAGTACCAGCATTGTTCATGGTAATTTGTAATGACTATCTTTACTACCAAAATATGTGCCCATTTTCAATTTGGATTTCATAGAATCATAGAATAGTAGAATAGTTTGGGTTGGAATGGACCTCCAAAGATCATCTAGGCCAACCCCCCTGCAGTGAGCAGGGACATCTTCAACTAGATCAGGTTACTCAGAGCCCCGTCCAACCTGACCTTGAACGTTTCTGGGATGGGGCATCTACCACCTCTCTGGGCAACCTGTTCCAGTGTTTCAACACACTCATTGTAAAAAATTTCTTCCTTATATCTAGCCTAAATCTACCCTTCTTTAGTTTAAAACCATTATCCTTTGTCCGTTCACAACAGGCCCTGCTAAAAAGTTTGTCCCCATCTTTCTTATAAACCCCCTTTAAGTACTGAAAGGCAACAATAAGGTCTTCCTGGAGCCTTCTCTTCTCCAGGCTGAACAGTCCCAACTCTCTCAGCCTTTCTTCACAGGAGAGATGTTCCAGCCCTCTGATCATTTTTGTGGCCCTCCTCTGGTCCTGCTCCAACAGGTTCCTGTGCTGGGGGCTCCAGAGCTGGATACGGCACTCCAGGTGGGGTCTCACCAGAGCAGAGGAGAGGGGCAGAATCACCTCCCTGAACCTACTGGCCATGGTTCTTTTGATACAGTCCAGGATATGGTTGGCTTTCTGGGTGGTGAGCGCACATTGCCAGCTCGTATCCAGCTTTTCATCCACCAGTACCCGCAACTCCTTGGCAGGGCTGCTCTCAACCACTTCATCCCCCAGCCTGTATTGATACCAGGAGTTGCCCCAAAACAGGTGCAGGCGTCTGGCTTTAGCTCACTGTCATCTGTATTAATTATGCCTTCCTATGTTGGACCAAAACCCCTAGAGCGTTTAGTGTTTGCTTTCATGGAAGTATTTCCACACTGTACTACTCAACTCTGAATAGTCTATTCAAGGCAAAAAAGCAATTGGGTCTCAAAGTTTTTCCACGTTTTATATAACTGAAGGTTCTATAGCACCCAAACAATTGTTATGGTTCTTCTCTGCTGTCTTTTCAGTTTTGAAAATATTTTAAAATAGAGAACCTAGAATTGAATGAATTATCCCCATCCCATTTTCCCCAGTGGTCTATACAGAGATCATGCTGAATGCCTGTTCACTAAGACTTTTAAATCTATTCAGTGTGCCAGAATACAATCTCTCTTTCAAAAGTATCTCTTATTCTTCTACCTATGGGACTGAATTTGGCTGTATGTTAATTTAAAAAGAATGGCCCCAGTTTGCCATGTAACTAGACTTCCCAGTGATTTATTTTCATTCTCATTATTTCCAGTCTGTGCCATTTTGCCCAGGATCACTAGCCCTCAACAAGCTTCAATAGACTACTTTCTATGTCCTTTGTACTTGAACTGTGTCTGGCTAGGATGGAGTTAACTTTCTTTGTGGAAGCTTGTTCAGTGCTGTGTTTTGAATTTGTGGTTAAAGTAGTGTTAATAACACACTAATATTTTGGCTATTACTGAGCAGTGCTCACACAGTGTCAAGGCTTTCTCTGTATGTCACTCTGCACACACACACACACTCAGTTGCCAGTGAGTAGGCTGGGGGTGATCAAGAGGTCGGGAAGAGACACAGCCAGGACAGCTGACCCGAACTGGCAGGAGGGACACTACATACTATATAATACATAGCAATAGATATACAGCAATAAGAACAGAGGTAGGTGAAAAAGCTAGGGTGTAGCTATTGCCTTCTGAGGAGGCTGTTGCTTGGAGTCAGGCTGGACATTGGTCTGCTTGTGGAAAGCGGTGAGTGACTGCCTTTGCATAGCTTGATTTGTTTCCTCTTCCTTTCACTCATTAAACTGTTTTGCTGGAGAAGAAAAGAAAGAAGAAAACTCTTGAGTTTTCTCATTTTTGCTCTTTGTATTACCTCCCCCGCCCCACTGGCATGGGGGGAATCAGCAAGTGGCTGTGAGGGTGCTTGTGGGGGTCAAACTACAACAATATTGGATGAATTACATTTTGTGATTAAAAAAATAATACACATGTTTTTAAATGCTATTGATACACAGTTGCTGGCTGTGTGAAATCTTAAACACATGTCCCAAACTGAGGTCTCCATAACAATGTACTGATAAGCTCTGTTGTGTCACCCCTGTTAATTGCTTCGACTGGACCACTCAAGAGTTTATTGTATAACTGATCTATACAGTTAAAAGCCTCCCTGTTAAACTCTACCTCTCTCCCTGACAGGGAGGATTTAATCACTCAAGGGCTTCAAACAGCGTATATTTGATTGCAATTACAGAGACATGGTGGGATAGCTCGGATGACTGGAATGCTGTCATGGATGGCTACATACTTTTCAGGAAAGACAAGCCAGCAAGGTGAGGTGGGGGAGTTACTCTTTATGTGAAGGAGCAACTGGAATGTATCAAGCTCTGCCTAGGGGTGGAGGAAGAATGGGTTGAGAGCTTACGGGTAAGAATGAAGGGGCAGGCAAATAGGGGTGACACAGTTGTAGGCATTTGCTACAGGACACCTGATGAGGAAGAGGAAGTCAACAAGGCTTTCTGCAGACAGCTAGAAGTAGCCTCACAATCACAGGCCCTGGTTCTCATGGGGGACTTCAGCCACCCTGATATTTGCTGGAAAAGCAACATGGTGAGGTGTGCAAAGTCCAGGAAGTTCCTGCAGAGCATTGAGGATACTTTTTGACACAGGTGGTGGAAAAGCCAATGAGGCGAGATGTGCTGGTGGACCTTATACTAATGAACAAAGAAGGTCTAGCTGAGGATGTGAGGGCTGGCGGTAGCCTTGGCTGCAGTGACCATGAGATGGTGGAGTTCAGGATCCTGTGTGGTAGAAGCAGGGCAACAAGTAGGATTACAACCCCGGACTTCAGGAGAGCTAACTTTGGACTCTTCAAAGAAGGTTGTCAGAAGTAGTCACCATGGATTCACCAAGGGGAGATCAGGCTTGGCCAGCCTGATAGCCTTCTATGATGGTGTGACAGGCTGGGTAGATGAAGAGAGAGCAGTGGACATTTTTTACCTTGACTTCAGCAAGGCCTGTCTCCCCTAACATCCTCATATGTAAGCTTAGGAAGTGTGGGTTAGATGAGTGGACAAGGGAGGTGGGTAGACAAGGGGCTGAATGGCAGAGCTCAGAGGGTCATGATCAAGGGGGCAGAGTCTGGTTGGAGGCCTGTAACTAGTGGTGCTCCCCAAGGGTCTGTGCTGGGTCCAGTCCTGTTCAACACATTCATCAACCATCTGGACAAAGGGACAGAGTGTACCCTCAGCAAGTTTGCTGATGATACCAAGCTGGGAGGACTGGCTGATATGCCAGAAGGCTGTGCTGCCATTCAGTGAGACCTGGACAGGCTGGAGGGCTGGGCCGAGGGGGAACCTCATGAAATTCAACAAGAGCAAGCGCAAGGTCCTGCACCTGGGGAGGAACAACCCCATGCACCAGTACAGGTTGGGGACTGACTTGCTAGAAAGCAGCTCTGCTGAGAAGGACCTTGGAGTGCTGATGGACAGCAAGTTGACACTGAGACAACACTGTGCCCTTGTGGCCAAGAAGGCCAACAGTATCCTGGGGTGCATTAAAAAGAGTGTGCCCTGCAGGTTGAGGGAAGTTATCCTCCCTCTCTACTCTGCCCTAGCGAAGCCACATCTGGAGTACTGCATACAGTTCTGGACACACACACCCCACACACACCCCCCGTTCAAGAAGGACAGGGAACTACCGGAAAGAGTCCAGGGGAGAGCTACAGAGATGATCAGGGGACTGGAGCATCTCTCTTACAAGGAAAGGCTGAGACACCTGGGCCTGTTTAGCCTGGAGAAGAGAAGACTGAGGGGGGATCTCATCAATGCTTATAAATATCTAAAGTGTCATGTCAAGAGGATGTGGCCAGACTCTTTTCAGTGGTGCCCAATGACAGGACAAGGGGCAATGGGCACAAGTCGGAACACAGGAAGTTCAACCTAAACATGAGAAACAACTTCTTTCCTGTGAGGGTGACAGAGCAGTGGAACAGGCTGCCCAAAGAGGCTGTGGAGTCTCCACCCTTGGAGACATTCAAAACACACCTGGACATGATCCCGTGCCCCCTGCTCTAGGTGTCTGTGCTCAAGCAGGGGGGCTGGACAAGATGATCTCCAGAGGTCCCTTCCGACCCCTACCATTCTGTGATTCTGTGATACTGTGATTCTGCGATATCTGGGAGAAGATGTCTGATATTAATTAATCCAGCAAATGAAACAAAATCCAGCGACTGTAACTTGAATTTAAACTGGGAGGAACATGCAATATTTAACCTTTGGAATGAGCATAGGATGCAGAAGACTCCTGAAGTCCTGAAGCTCCTGAAGTCCTTATGTTATTACTACATTTCTTTCAAAGTACATGACACAATTCAGTGGTGATCCATGGAGCAGAGCACCTAAACAATTCAAACTGCTTAGGGAATGCCTTGGATTGTCCCCTCACCTGAGTATGGGGTAAACTGGTGGTAGCTGCCTACTCCAGGTGGCCAGAATGATCCCTCCATTACATAGTGGGCACCCTGAAAGGCATGATGAAGACTTCTATCTCACTGAGGCACTGATGCAGGAGAACCCAATGGTCCTTGGGAAAGAAGTCACCTAGGAAAAACCTGCCCTATACCATTTCCTCTTGCGGTAGAAGTCTGTTCCCAGACTGCACCTTTCCAGGGGCTCTTTAAACTCAAGGAACAGGCAATGAGAAGGGAAGGGATGCATAACCTAGACACCTGAACTGTAGAAAACTGTAGGAAATGTCATACATACAGGGCCTGCCCAGTCCAGCTTTGCATGATTCCCTGCTACTTGAATAATGTCTGTGACTTCTTTGTTTAAAAAAGAATTGGCACCTCTAGCCTATTTGAGCCTTAAGTTATTAGCTCAGTGCAGAAATCACTGCTGACATTCTCTGGCCAGTGGCATGCAGTGTTATGTGCCGAGCTTGCACTCTGTGTTTAAAGTTGATGAATCAACTGAAGGAAGTCTAAAAGAAGAAGCATGTCTGGCTTGATTCTGCTGCAGTGATGAGATGACACTAGTAATTCCTCCAAGGCTTCAAAGATTGTAGGGAGAAAGTAGCATTGATGAAGGTGACTTAGGTGGATATGGGTGAAAGCAAGGGGATATATTGAAGCAAGTGAAAGATATTTTCCATCCTGCCATGAAAGTGTGCCGAGTAGTGACCTGATCTTCTATGTAAAGAGTAATAACTCCACTGCTGTGGGCTTGTTAACTGGCAAAACACTGGAAATCACCTGACAATCTGCCCCTCAGAGTACTGCAATGAGGACTCTTGCCCCATCCAAAGTCTGTCTTTCTTCTTAAGGATCCCAGAAGAAGCATGCCTCAGGTCCTCCCCAGCACTTGCTATGGTGGCAAGAATAACCCTTCCTTGAGACTTAGGTCTGTTTGCTCCCAGCCAGTGAGTGGGGTCCCTCTTCAGTCGCCCTTGCACATGTGCACTTCATTGTACGAAAGCTATGTAACAGTGCTGGCTTGATTTATGAGGGCTGCATTTCTTCCAGTGATCCCTGCTGGTACAGGACTCACTACTTCCCTTTTATGTGTCTGTGTCAGAGGGCAACTGGCAACCAGCTGTTGGAAACTGATTTAAAAAAAAAAACAACAAAAACCTTTATTATCATTGTGATATTATTTCAAGTCCCAGTACCTGCCTATAGTCTCTCTAAGGAGGGCAATGGAGACTGTGGCTGCAGGTTAACTTTATCACTGGTGTGAAGAACTTAAAATTAAATCATCAGATTTCCCACTTGGACAAGTCACTGGAGTTACTGAACCCAAACACAATCCCTGGGAATCCCACTGCAAAGCAACAGTGATTCAGTCCAAGGATGTGTTTTTCCAGTAGGGTTTATACTCAGAGACCATACAATATACACATTTCACCCTCCTAGATGGCTGTTAATAATGGGATATTAAAAGCTCAGGTACAATAATTATAGTAATAGCATCTTGTTGAAAGCAAATCTCCCCTCATACATCTTATCCAGTCGACCTATTGTGCTGCTGTACATTGTGCAGATGCAGCACTGGTGGAAAGAGGTGGGTGGTGCTCAGCACCAGGGATGGCTCCAGAGAAGTCTGCCTTCTTCCATTACCAGGCAACACAAGGCTTCCAACACTCCTTAGGTGGGCCTATAGCCTCTGCCCTCTTCATGTGTGCCCACCCTGGTGCCTCTCCAGGACTGTCCCTGGTTCAAAGAGTCTTGGTTTCCAGCTGTGCCAGAACTACTGGGGTGGGTGGCCACAGAAGTTCAGGATGCATGGACAGACACACCAGCAAATGGTCCAAGCATTACAGAAATGCATTGGAGAGAAGTGGTCAAACCATCAGTCTGAATGTTCTGGCCTCAAATGAACTTTGCAGAAATGTGTATCTGGAAATCCACACATGGTGTTTACAGAACACCCTTCAGTCTACTTTATGAAGTAAAAAGCCTTTGTGACTGCAGTATTCATCCTCTTGAGCGTGTCAGTCCCTTCCTAAGACCTGCTGAACTTAAAGGCCATTTGCAACCAAATTTGAGGGAGAGTTGAATGGCTCTGAGGTAACTTAAGTTAAGTAAGTTAAGCTGAATAAGGAGAAAGGGCCACATTAGTGTTTTCAGCATAGGAAGGAGCTGTGGACATTGAGGTCAGGTGGAGGGAATAGGAGAAGGTCTAGGACAGGCCAGGAGGACCACAGGTACTGCCAAGGGAGGGGCAGGGAGTTGGCTTCTTGCAGCAGCAGAATAAGAGAAGAGCTGCAGGGATGCAGGGAACAAACTGATAAGAAACCAGGCTTCGTGAGTTCAGTGGCTTATGGATCCTACCATAATGCTGCAAAATCAGTTTGCCAAAAAAATCCACCCCACCGATCTTCTTTACCTCTCAGTGAAATACACCCGGGGCATTTTTGAGGAGTGCTGTGTCACTGTAGCACAAGCGAGAAAGAACAAACAGGACAACTGAAGCAACAGGTGATTGAATTAGAGATGGGCAGCAGGAATTACTCCAGTTCCCATTGGATGCAGCCCCCAGGGCTAACGCTTTGCATGCAGGCAGAGCCAGGGGCTCTTGCAACCACCTTTAGACCCCAGCTAAAAGAAATCATGCAGGAGCTGAACGAAGTCCCCATATCTTCTTTCCCTATGGAAGGAAGGCACCCAATGCCAAACAGCAAACCTCCTTTTTTCTTCCTAGTGCCCTGTGCCACCCAAGCTGTTCCTGTCCCCCCACTCCTCAGCTCCTCCTGCCTGCACTCATGCCAGGTGACAGCCTGTCTCAGGAAGGTATTTATTTTTGCATTATTGGTTAGCTTTGTTTTACCTCCTAAGTAAACCTTCCAGTATTTATAGCCTTGCCTCTGCACTTGTAGTATATATTAGCCTTTTATGCCTTCTCTGTCACCTGTTGAAATGAGAACTCAGGGTCTTCGGGCCTCTGCGGCCCTTCCCTTACATTAACTTAAATCACACCAGATGTGGGCCCTTACTGCAGGGGAAGACTAATTGATTTCGCCAGTCACAATATGCCTATTGTTTTTTAACACAAATAAACACTGTGGTGTGTGGGGTTTGGGGGTTTTTTTGTTGGGTTTTTTTTTCTTTGCCACAAGAGCCAAAGGTTATTCAATTAAAGGACTCCAGAAAGTGTGACTAATAATCCACGGGCAGGGTATTTCTACAGTAAAAAGGCACAGGGAAAAAAAAAAAAAGGAAAAAAAAAATAATCCCCACGCTACCCTGAGAACAGCGGCCTCACCGGGGCCGGCCATAACTGTGATGGATGGCTGGTGTGTGTAAGACGTTATTATTTGTTATGTGAGTGGGGGGAGATGGCAGGCGCATTGGGCAGTACACCTGCTGGGCTCCGAGAAGCAAGAACAGCTGTGTGCATTGATTTAGACGCTTGCTACTTGGGGCTCCAGGAACGAATCAAGCGACAGCTCATAAAAAAAGAGGGTTTTATGATTTTTTCCCCCTTCTTTCTGCAAACAAACGGCCACATCATATGTTTTCCTAACGCTGCCATAACTCAAAATTAAATCCCAGCCCAAGGTGTCAGGCTGGTACCATGTCAGAATTGTAACGGCTTATTTTAAAGGTCTTTATGGATGTACCAGGGAAACACTGGGGGTTTCTGCACAAAGGTGCCATTTCGTTTCGCTGGAACTCAGGCACTTAAGGGCAATTAGCTCCACTGTTAAAAAATGAGCTGAGAGTGTTTTAACTGGTGATTTTATGCTAATAACAACTACTAATTCATTTTGTTTAAAGAGAAAGTGCAGGCTGCCAAAGCTGCTCCAAGCAGCATACTCTATGGCCCCAAAGCTTCGCCTTGTCCCTGGGTCCTTCCCTCGCCAGAAGGTGGGCTGCACATTGAACTGTATGTCACAGGGTCAGCAAACCTCTTCCAGAGCAAAGAAGACCAAAGTCTGAGCACAAATGCTGCAATAGGGACAACTAGGACCTCTTTCTCCACCCTGCATGCCTGCACACCTCCATGTTGGCTCCGGGCGCTACAGTGCTGCAGATACTGCTGGATCCCATCACTCAGCACCAGGGAAAAGCCACCGTCCCTCCAGAACATTGTGCAAGGCTGCGGACTAGGCTTTATTAGCCCATGCTTACTGGCTCTCGAGCACTAGGGTGTCTGGGACAGCACAGCAGTTATGCCTTCAGGGACACACCTGCAGTCCTATGAGCAGCTGGGGGTCAGATGAGGTGCCGCCAGCAAGACCTCAGCAAGTCACTTGGCTGCTGCCTCTGGAGGAGCCAGCTCCAAATGCTGCTCTTTTGGCTGTGCTGGCACTGCTTGTAAGCAAGGATAAAACATCGCTGTAAATGGTGCATCTGTACTGAGCAGGTACAGCTCTGACATGCAAAGGAAAAAGATCTGCATGAGCTCTCTTTGTACAGATGCTCGCCAGGACAAAAACACACTTTAAACAGTGCCCTAACATCTGTTCCTCCAGGTGGGTGCAGAAGATGACATGAGAGAGGAGCAGCTCCTGTTCATTGCTCTTCAGATGCTCTTTCTCCCTCTTTAACTCTGTTACTGAAGCAAAAGATCTCAGCCCTAAAATCATGGATTTTACTTAGCGCTTATGATGAAGAACCAGCCTTTGATAACTTGTGCAAAAGCATATACAACAAATAGGCACAAAAACTTAAACAAGGAGTGCCTTATAGGAAGACTAGACCACATGGCCGGGCTATCCAAGAAAATGCAATTGGTTTTGCTTATCTTAAAGAAGGAAGGAGATAATCAGCTTTCAGAGTTGGAGGAAAGTTGATCTATTCCCACTAACTGCCAAACAATAAGGTGCAAAGCCATAAAAATGATAAAAATGAAATTAATCTGAACATTGTAATATTATCCAGTCTGTTAGACTTTCAGCCTTGTCTTTCAATTATAAGAATGACAACAGTGAAAAAGAACTGTTCACAAACATAAAATTGCACTATGGGGCTATTTATGAAGCTTCTTCTCTGACCTGCCTTACAGCTTTGACATGGCAGTCAGCAAATAGAAAATTTGAAATAGAATAGGAATAGAATAGAAAATACTCTAACAAATAGAAAATATATCACTTTCAGAATTACATTCTGAAAACAAAACAAAAAACAATAGATCCCTCCTGTATATAGACACGAATGTGTATGCTGAAGCTGCAACTGAGCAGCAAAAAGCCTCATAAACCTTTGCATGCAGCAGGTGAACCTTTGCTGCTCCTCCTTGTTCAGACATGACAAATTCTTAGGTGTTTTGGGTGCACTGTCTGCACTGCTTGGACATACCCTCACTCCCCAGGCAGAAAGCAATGCTGTTTATTTTTATTGTCTCTGAGGATCTTTCTGTAGTGCTCAGTACTCCCCATCTGAGCTCTCTGCCACCCCTACTCTAGCCATTCCTCGAAACAAATGGGCCAGCTAGTACACCTGAACTTGGGTCTGCAGAGGTGGTGGCTGGTTTCTGGTGCAGCTACTTCTCCCTACTGCCAGAGACTGCTCAGGTAACATCTGTTGGAGCAAAACTGGAAGACAGTCTCTGCTTTCTCTCTCTGTGCTCCAGTTGATGAAGCCCAGCAGGGTTATACAAAGAACCAAAGGGCTTCTTCACTCAAATGAAGAGTGGACAAAAGTGGCAAACTGTTATTTGACCAAATAAAGTGAACTGAGATGTTAGAGTATTCTGAAAAACCAGTATCCGGAGCTGAACTTCTGCAGCCAGCAGGCATCCTTGGGAGTCCTCGCTCTGCCTTCTCTATATCTTCTCCATCCAGCTGCAAGCAGGCAGCTCTCAGACTCCCCTCACCTGTTGCTGGGGGACATAAAATATTGAGCCATTCACAGTAACACCAAAGAAAAGCCAGGGAGAAATCTCAGTTTTCTGTGTTAAAGATTGGATTAAATAAAGCCTGGAACCACAGACTGGATTGAGAAAATTCTTGCAAGTATAATGAATGCCCTTTGGGACCATGGCTGAGGTCCTTCCAACCCAGTAGCTGTCTCTGGCAGTGGCTACAGGATATGCAGTTTGGGAGTAACACGCAAACCTAGCCACTATCTGTGGTCCTCAGGATCCACAATCATTGAATTAAGAATGCTAGAGAGTACATCCCTTACTAGCCCTTTTATTCCATTTTATGGGCCTGCTATCCACAAATTTGCCTAAATCCTGATTTCTGTCTGTCTCTACAATGTCCTGTGGCAACAGATGCCAGAAGTTTACATCTGTCAGGTAAACAATGTACCTTCTTTTATCTGTTTTAAAGCTATCTGCTACTAGTTTCATCATGTGCCTTTGCAGTTTTTAGAGTAACTGTTCTCAATTCACCTTACCTACCACTTACATGACTTTGTTGGGTGCTGAGCAAGAGAAAATAACACAGTGGCTTTCATGAAAATAGAAAAATATGCCAGATACAGATCTCAAACACCAGTCAATGGTTGAGGGGAGCAGGGAGTAGTGTCATTTCGATAACAAATACAACCCAACATAACGAACCCATTAGATTAGACTGTAGGTAAAACCTTGGAGGAACATTGAGCCATAAGAGAAGGTGATACATTTCTAAACCTTGGGGGGTCAGAAATCTCTATTTTTCCTTCATAGAAACAGAACAATAGTCAGAGTACCCTGGCACAATGCATCACTCACTCTGCTGTAAAATGATAAAAAACTAAACATTGTGGAGCAAAACCTCAGCTTTTTCAAATTGTCATAACTTCACTGTCTTTGATAATATAATGACACTTTCCAATATGTTTTTTTAATAAAAAGAAAAAAGAAAAAATAATTAAGGCACAAAGCCTCCCATGGTCCTGTGAATCTCAGTGTTTTCTCACAGACTCAGGAGTTTTATTTCTAACTTCCCTAAAAACAGGTGCTAGAATAATGACGTAACTTCAGCCTCTTTAAGAATGGATAGACTTTTTTTGTAACTGTATAAAGAAATGCTAGGAAACCTGTATTTTTCCTGAAAAGTTTCACCACACAGAGAGTACCTGTGAAGTGCCCTTATTTCTTCTGATGTTCTTATGCTTTTTCCCATCTTCCTATCCAGCTTAACAACAGGCACATGTATCTCTCCCTAGTTTTTTTTTTTTCTGACTGCAGGACTGATGGAAGCCAGAATGTCACTCTTAGGGGCATTGTCGACATTATTTTTAAATTGCGTTAAGTGAACATCCTTATGTGGCTCTGGTAATCCACTAGGACAGAATACCACTTCTCAATATTTATGCATTAAATCTCTACATATGCATTGCATCTTAGGCATC
The DNA here is from genome assembly GCF_949628215.1 of Phalacrocorax aristotelis. Lineage (NCBI taxonomy): Eukaryota > Metazoa > Chordata > Aves > Suliformes > Phalacrocoracidae > Phalacrocorax > Phalacrocorax aristotelis. The sequence goes on along the minus strand of NC_134276.1, from coordinate 131,463,241 downwards.
TCTTTGCTTTCTTAGATATTTCTGACTTTTCAGGCTATAATAATGCCTGGCGAGGGAAGGGAATTGCAGCAACAATGGGAAAAAATTGAGGCAACTCAAGCAACTAAAAAAAAAGTGAAAGTATGTGAAGCATTTTTTTCCACTACCAAGATGAAGTAAAGCACAAAAGCTAATAAACTGCTCTCTTAGATAAACTGTCTCTAAGTCCTGAGCTTTCCTGTTACTCAAGAAATAAAACTGTCATTTCCCATATGAATTTGGGAAATTCATGAGGTATGTTATTCCATATAATTAACGTTGGTAATTGGTATGGTTTTTATGCTATTGATTTTAGGTTCCAAGAATCAACCTAAGCAGCCAGATACCTGACACCATCTTGTTGCATAAACAGGGAAAAAGTCCCTTAATATTTTAAGTCATTATAAAGCTGATCCTATATTAATTTAAAGATGCTGAGAATGTGTCTCACAGTGATTGAAATAGGGAAGAAACTCCTAAGTCTACTGTCTTTTTAGGGGCATCAAGCACTTATCTTAATCTGCTAAGAGCAACAACAATATCCCAAAGCACCTCTAAACTGTGGAACTCATTTATAAACACGCCAGTACTTTTCTAGAAAGTGATCCAATAGATTTTAATATTTGTTTATATTAAAACTGATCGGTATTTTTTTGTCCAAACTATTCTATGTTTTATTCTTGCATCAAAGACAGTATAGAAGCATAAATAAAATGTTAGCATTTTAAGAAACTGAAATATGATCACTTTTAAGCATGTGCAAAACAAGTAACTTCAAGGAAAGCATAAGAATTATGTAAGATATGCACTATAATGCACATAAAACAGCCACAACCTAAATTTTATTCTAAGCACAAATAAAATTACAATATACATGTTAGGCAAAACAGTTACTACCTGTATCTCCTGAAGGACATGCTTCTCTATTGTTAGAGAAGGTCTAGGAGGTATGTTATGAAACACAATAACCCTATAGGGTGGAGGGTGAAAAGTCCCCAGTCTGATTGGAGTAAAATTAGAAGATGAGATGGTATGAGGTAAAACTTGACTGAGACTGAAGTTAATATTTTAATTTTAGCAAATAGCTCTGTAAAATCTTCAATGGTCCCACTTGTTTTAGGACGAGACACATTCAAGTAATAGGAACAAAATTCTTTATAATTTCTTTAATTGTCTGCTGTGAAAACAATGACATAATTCATTAATATGATTTGCCCAGAAAAAATTTATCTCTAAATTCAGAGAGGACATGTCCAGAAACCCTACTGCATTGGTCCTTCACATCAAGAGAAGCATGTTATCTTCCCAGCTTCTGATATCTTCTTCAGACACTCTTCCTCTAATACCTCAAGGTTTCTTGTAAATTCCCTATTTACATGGTGACCCTAGCCTGTCTCTTTTTAGGATGCAAAATCTGACAGAATCATAGCACACAGGAGAATTTATTTGCTTGAAAAATACGTACTGGTTACCTCCTTCCCCTTCCAGGGTTTTGCATAGGGGCAGGCTGCCAACGTTTGACAGGTTCCAGATGGATATACAGAACGGCAGTGAGGGTCAGTGGTGCCTTGTTCTGTGGTTAGACTTCAACACAAGAGGATAGGAAACAATGGGGGAAAAGTAGAATATTTCAGGCAAAGTGTCCTACTTTCGGAAAGGGCCACGGAGTTTTTGTACATTTACAAGCACTTTCTCACATTACGAGCTGACGGGTTTCTACTGAAGCCCTTGTCAGTCAATCTCTCTCTGTATTTCTCCCTGGTGTTCTGTTAAAGCCAAATAAAACCTATTTGCCTCTGCTTTTCTCCCTTGTTGATGTATGTAAAGTTATCAGCTTCTTGCAGGTGTCTGCTTCTTGCATTTGTAAAGACAGTTTAACAAAAAATCAACCAAACCTGAAGCCACAGAAAAGCTTTCACAAGAGGGGTCAAAAGGGTTTCCTCTTCTACTAAAGGTCTGCTACATTATTAGCAGTGCCGTGCTAGAGATATTTACCTGTTGGTTGCTTTTCAATTGATTCAACATGTGGTTACAGGGAGGTTGAAGTCTTTAGATTAAACCCACTTCAAGTTAAAATCTTGGGATAATTCTGGGGGGAAAAAAAGACTGCTTGTCCTGCTTTGGCTCCATTGTGACTTTTCTTGCTGTTTTAAGTTTATCCTCTATTAAAAGAAAACAAGCAAACAACAAATAGAGAAAAACAATCACAAATAATTAGGGTTTTGACATCTAAGAAAGCCAATGTTGGATGAGGTCATCTCATCACAGCCCATAAAGCTATCTCTTCCTCCCTTTGTAATACACATGTTCCAGTCCAAGTTCCTCCTTAGCCTTTTTGTGGCTAAAGTGAACTAAACATCCCAGGCAAAATATGTGTCTGATTTATTGGTTGTCTGGGAGAATTAATGCTACAAATGCAATAATGTCTAATTTCAATTTAAAAGGAAAAACAAACCCCAAAAGCATAGACCTCCCCCTGAAAGAATTAAGGAACTGATTCATGGTTTATAAAGCCAGAGGGGAGCAGCCTGCGCGTTGATCCTGACCTCCAGGATAGCATAGGCCAGACCATTTCTTCCCTGAATTACTTCCTTTTGGAAGTAAGGCACATCTTTAAGTGAAACAGTCAATCTTAATTTTCAAATTGCCAGTGATAGAGAACCTTGCATAGCCACCAGATCTGTTCTATTGATTATTAGCTGCCCTTCTCTGGTAAAAACATGTGCCCCTTATTTTTGGTCTGAAGTTATGATATTTGTATTTACAAATACCTTTCTCCAGTAGATAAAGGCAATGCCTTTCTCTAGTAGATAAAAGACCAAAATAATCAAAACAATGTTCTCAGTGCAGGTAGATACAGACAGTCATTTTTATAACATCCTTTAAGAGCCTGAGCTCTTTTAGAGTCTTTTACTCCAGTATAAGTCTTCCAGCCTTTCAATTATCCTCTTGATTCTCCTATGAGACTTTTCCTGCTATTCATTATGCACCTTGGATTGTGGATGCTTGTGAATATAGATGTTATGGCCACATTGTCACCAAATACCATACCTGTATTCGTTTTTCTGCTTTCTAATTCACCTCTGTAACCCTTTCTCGAGGTCCTCAGGGAGCTCCTATTTGACGGCGTACTGACTGTGGCCCCAGCACCCTCCAGAGTACATGTACAGTGTATTCTGTCAATATGTCCTGTTTTCTTTTCTCCAAATGAATGCCTTTACTTCCTAATGTGTTGCTTGCATCTGTTTCACCAGGCAATCTGGTCTGCATCACTGTTTTATCTTCTTCCCTTTTCTATTTTTATTTTTTTTTTCACTCCATAATCTTTGTGTCATATCCAGTCTTTGTCAGTGGTAACGGCATATTTTTCCTGGTCATTGATGATAATATGAAATAGTTGAAAACTGAAAACTGACCCATGCAGGGCTCCACATAAAACACACCTATTTAACAAAGATTCCAGATTTATAGTATTGCTTTCCAATTCATCAATTCATTTTTAAAACATTTAGCATATACTGCATTAACTTTTTATTATGCCAGTTTCTGAATGAAAACACGTAGTGACACCAAGTTAGATTCCGTACTGAAGACCATTTTATTGACATACTAATCTTTATGCACTATATATAGAACTTGATCTCCCCTACATCTCAGGCTACTTGGGCAAGATCTATTTTACATAAATCTACTTTGAACACACTAATTTTTGACTACAGAAGCTCTGTCTCAGCCTCTGCTATTTTGCCTACCAGTTTTAGACAGGCACCTGACTATTTCAGTCACCCTAGTTTCCTTTTATAAGCAATGTTGTTGGAAAGCTTTTACACAGATATGTACATATTTTGCATTTTAAAGACTGTCAGAGTTTACAGCCCTCTTCTCAAAGTCCATAATTCTCCCTTTCATCTCTAAGGCTCTTTATTGTGGACCTTTGGCCAAGGAGGGCTTTTTGCATAATTTCCATCTTCCATGCAGAGCACAAATCTTCAGCAATCTGGAACATCTGTATTGGCGTGTAAGTACCAGCATGTTTGGTTAGTACAGTGACCAGAGAGACAAACATTCCTCTGTTCGTATCTCCAAAGTGCATTTCACATGTATGAATGAATGGGGAGCTAAAATAGTGAAAGCAGGTCTGAGAAAATAACTGAATGAGTAGAAATATGGGCAGACAGCAACACACACAGTGTCCAACTGCATCTTTAGCCATCAACCTTTTTTCAGATGTGCAAGAACATGGTAGGGAGATAGGACTGACAGCTTTGTGAGGCAAATTAAGATATTAATTTTTGATTAAGCTGTATAACTTGCGTGTATTCTACCATCGATACATGATATACAGACCCTGTTTGAGCTGCAGACATTGCTTTTGTGCCATGCCTCTCACCTCTAACATATAAGTTTTGTCCTTAGGATACCAAAGAACAAATATCCACTGCAGCCAGAAGTTTTAAAAGAATTGGCTAAGGATTTTTCTGAGCCACTGACAAAGCTTTTAAATAAATCTTAGATTCCTGAGGATGTTCCACAGAACTGGAGAAAAAAGCCAATCTTGTGCCAGTAATTATAAATGATCAACAGGAAGACTCAGGAAACTATAATCCCCTAGAAACTTGGCTTAGCAGCCCGGGGTCTGGAGCAGGTGGAGAGGAAAGATTGGAAGAGATACTCGTAGAGAGAGATAAGAAGATGTACGTTTCCCAGTGGCACATCTAACATCTCCCTGTAGTACTTTCTCTTCTCTTCTCTTTGACTGAAAAGTGGAAAATATCCTTAGCTAATCATTTCTGGAAGAAATGGGAGACTCAGAGTTCAACATATGGAGAAACCCTTTGGTTCCAACAGTCTACTTTTCATGTGCATGTCTGAAGCTGCCAGACACATGCTTCCTTCACATCTGAAGTATTTCTTCTGACCACTGGTCTTCCTTGTCTTTTTCTTCCCGCGAGACCGGGCTGTGGAGGGAATACTTTATTACAGAGAGTGGGTGTTTTGTTTGCCTCACACTTTTTATTTACTCCAATCTGTTACGCATAATAAAGTCTCTTGCCCAACTTGCCCTGGATAGTATTTACCAAATATCAAATATCATAGTTAATTTGATGTGGGACTTTAATCTTAAACCACCTGCTTTGACCCTGTTTTGGCTAAACTGTAAGAGGCATTAGTCTCGGTGCAGAAGTGGATATTTTTGGAAGCCACAAGAAAAATGTGAATTTTTAAGTTATGGAATGTATGGCTTCTCTGAATTGTTTTTTATGCTCTTGTTCTAAAAAGATGCTATTTTTGTGCCTTCATAACCAAAGAACATCTGAACTTTGCCAGCTGAAACTTCCCAGGTGTTTACTTCATGCTGTTCTCATGTTGCAAATAAACAAGTTAAAATTATGGAAGCATAATCCATTTAACACACTCCTGTGTACATTCATATTCCAAAACCTCTTTAAGATTAAAAGAGGAGACTCTGGACTCCTAGGGCTATTATGCACTTCCATGTTATCAATGATAAGTTGTTCCAGCATTCAGACCTTGCACAGAGGGGATGAAAATATGGGGAAGTATGTTATGAAATCAGCATAGTTCAGGAGTTTTTAGCTGCTGCTGCCATTTGGTTGAGGCTGGCCCCACTGCTGTTCTAAGCAGACTGTGACACTTCTTGGCATGGAGTTTCAGACTGGTGAATGGAAAGCTGATAGCTAACAGGTCTCACGGACTTAATCATGAATCATGTACTTGGTTTTGTTCAGTAATTTCTCTCTAGCTTGACTGAATAGTGGGGAAATTTAAGCAGTAGTAGTTCAAATTGAAAAGGATTTTGATTCTCCTTGTGTTTGCATGACAGTCTTCAATAAATATTTTAACTGCATCAGGATAATGGTGCATTAAGCTTCACTCCAATGATCCATCTGTTTTGCTTTTTCATCTCTGGCAGCAGTCAATATACAGGCTTATATAGGCAAAACTTGCCAAATATATAAGCAACAACCTGCAGGAAATTTTTTCCTATCTTTGATTAGGAAATGACCTTACATTTTAAAATAACAAGGTACACACCCATTATCAGCTTTAATTTATTTGGATAATATTTTTGGCACATTGTTTTACCTATGTAGCTTGGCATCATGATTGTTCTACACTAAGCAGTGCCCATGACAGAACTACCTGCAACTGCAACCGGCATTTTTTGTGTGCATAAAATGGATTTACAGCTATAAGGATATCTGCTGATTTCTTCTGTTGTGCACATCTTTCCTCCAGTGTTGAATGCTTCTCATTCACTGATAATTCAATGGCCGTGGATGTAAGGCGTATTCAAAGCCCATTTTCAGAGGCTTCATTTTCCAACCCTTTCTTAGCAGAACTCCTGCCCACCTGAGGGAAGATCTGGGTTTCCATCCACAGTATCTTCACACTGGTTGTTTCCTGGGAGGAGCAGCTGGATGTGATGCAGCAGATGCATGTAAGCTTCCTATGTGTCAGGAGGTGCCTTTTTCCATGATGCTGTAGGGAGGCTGAGGCTGCAGCTCCCGCTGGGGATGGGCTCCCCCTGAGGCAGGCTGGAACAGCCACCCCTTCACAGGCAAAGCCTTTTGTCCCAGCAGAAGTTGAATGTGCTGAAAATCTGCCAGGAATTACCCATGTGAAGATTACAGATATTTGAGAAAAGAGATGTGAAAATGGCAGGAGTGTAAAAATCTGGCATCTCTCTTCGTGATTTGCAAAGCAACACCCAGAGTCCAGCTGATAACACAAAGAAGATCCTTAGCTTTGGCTTGCCAGAAACAGAGGCAGGAACCAGCAGCCTGAATTATGTGAAGTCCAGCAGGTGCTGGCACTGGTAAAAAGAAGGGAAATTTCAAATAAATAAGGTGAAGTGGGCAGGCTTCCTTAGAGCACATGTACAAAATTTCATTATTGTTAAATGAGGGAGCCAAGCACAGCTTTTCATTTTCAGCTCCCTGCAAGATTGATTTGACTTGTGTTTAGTGAGGGACTTCAGTCTTTTGTAGCCACCTGGAGCAGGGGACAGGCAAAGGCCAAGGTATTTCTCTGTCCAGGTGGCCCTCATAAATATCTCGGTGGAATTTATTTTCTTTCATTTACTTTGGCATTGCTTGGGCACTGCTTGATTAAGGGGTGGTGTGTAGGAACTGACATGCCCAGAGATAGACAGCCACATCTGCTAACCATTTGGATTAATTATTACACCTGTACCATAAAACACATGTTAATAAAGGGCTGGTGAACAGGTTCAGGTTGCAGTTTTAAAAAGGCCCAAAGAAAGCGGAATGCTAGCCATATACAAGAATGAGCCAAACCTTTTGCTGATAAGATGCTGCAGGCTTCAACCATATACAAGGAAGAGGCAATGTCAGATACACACAAAAAATAAATCTCACACAGAAGGAAAGTGCGTATCGTGGCAAACTATGCCTTTGTAGTCTATTGGCTAGAAGGTGAACGACAGTACACGTTCTTTCTTTCCTTCTTTCTTTGCTGTTAGATGTAAAAGGAAAAAAATCATTAATCACTCTGCAGGATACAGCACTTAAATGGGTAAAGTTGCTGAAGGGGTCTGGTTAGCATCAGCCGATTTTTCATTTCCTTTCAGTGGGGACAGTGTGGTGCTCTGGAATCCCTGGAGTCCAGGAGCATGAATGCAGGTATTGAATTTTCAGGAGGAGACAATTAAGACCAAGCATGTGAGATACAATCATATTTAGATTAATTCAGGTACCTCAGCTGAAGACCTAAACCCTCTGCCTTCCTCTTTCTTTGGAAGGCATATTTGGGAGGGCTTTACTGGGCTGGCATTACTCGTTAATCATACAAGCCTTGTGTCAGTTGTGGTGGAACACAATGGAGCTCTGTATTTATTATTTCTTCCACTGAAGAGGTTTACCATATTCTTTCTGCCTGTGGAAAATCATTTTGCTGAACAAACTCTTCAAACAGCCTTTGCCAGGTTTTCACAGCCCTTTATTCTGAGATTCCCTGCAGTTGAAACGAATTGAATGTGTGCCCTGAGCCTGGTGCCAATTCTTCATTATATGTTAGATCTCCTGACCAAAACCGTTTTCCGTCGTAATCTGCAGATGGGCCAAAAAGGAAAAGAGAGCATAGGATCGTTGAGAGAACACCTCAGTCCTCCTCACTTTGGGCTTCATCTGTGGTTGATGCTGGTCTTTATTTGTTATCTTTGGGGGATCCTTTGGCATATTATTACACATTACTGCAAATATCACCAAGGAAGGGGCACATCATGCTGCTCTGATGCCCAGCACCACCGGGAAATAATGCGTGGTTAAGGAAATGCTTCCAAAAGGAGGAAGCCAGCGCATGCACCTGTCTCTCAAACCTGCTCAAACAGTTCTTCATGTACAAAACCAACAGTTCAATACATTTGGTCCTGACCTTTGCTCTGAGAAGCCATGTCATCCAGATGAAAGCTGAGGTCTGTGCTGTACCCTGCAGAAGCCATGGATTCAGCTGGAGAGCAGCTGCATGCTTGGCAGGTTGATCATGGGTTATGAATACCACTGCCAGGTTTGAGGCTTTCATATCATCACAACCCCAGCTCCAGTCTCGGCTAAAATGCCTGCAGCCAGGGACAGTTTATAAGACTTAGTAAGCCTAGCTACGGGATGGACAAGCAGTCTGGCCTGCCATAAAGTGAAGGATGCCCTTTCAAGGAGATTTTTCATGAATGAGGACAAAAAGATGAAGTCAAATATCTGCCTCACCTGCCCAAAGAAATATTTATATGGAAATATGACAACCTGCAGGGGATGGGAATATGGCAACATGAAATATACTGTGATATAATTTTAAGAGGTAGCCCATGGTAAGTCTGATAAGGCTATTTATATGTGTGTTATCGTCCGAAGGTTACTTTCCCCTACAGCCCCAATTTAAGGCCATTTGTTCTTCACCTGTGCATGTTGGTCACTCTGATCTGTTCGCAATACAAAAATGCAAAGACTTCCCAGAAATGAGGTTATGGCTAAAGACATATATATGGCTAACGTCAACCCCCTACAGAGGATAACACTGGTTTTCTTACATTACCTTTTTTCATTGCTATGATGTCTCTCAATTGATATCAGTACATGCAGAAGTTTTAGCAGATGAAAAAAAAAAGGATGTTTCTATATATTTCTATCATAGTCTAGAAAAGAATGGCTTGTGGCAGAGTGACACTAAAGTAAAGGTACCCTTCTAATAGATTAAAAGCTTCTGGGTTTGATTTTGGTTACTTCAAGTCTGTGGAGTTTTGTTGTTGTTGTTTTGGGTTTTTTTTTTTTTAAATACCTCTTGCATATAATGCAGGTTGAAGTTTCCTGAAGAAGACTTTAACTCAGGGTAACACGTGTATGACAGAGTAACTCTGTTTATAGGCCCAAAGACAGGCATATATTTAAACATTTGGGAGGACTGGAGTTAAAATTAGCATTTAGTTTTCAAACCACACTTTTGCAGTCTTCTTTGTATTACCTCTATATTATTCAGGAACATTTTTCTGGCTACTCTGATCTTTAGAGTTCTGTCCAGGTAACAGATGCCAGCTTTTAGCCGTTGTAGCAGTTGAATCGCAGCACACAGAGACTACAGGTACATCAATGATATCCATTCTTCTGTACTGGAATAATCCTTGGAATGTATTAATTGCCAGTTATTGTTTAGATTTACTATCCAGCTCCACCTTCTGGTAAACTTGTACGAAATCTAACTTGTTAAGTTTCTTTCTACTTGCAAACACTGAAAGCATATTATTTGCTTTGTAACTACGCTCCTGATCATCGCTTAAGGATGAATTTACTGACCTTTATTAACCCTGCCAATCACTGAATTTGTACCCCATCATCTGTTTCAGGGGTACATGGAATAAAAGCAGCATTTTCAGAATAAGCAATAAGGGAGATCATCTGCATTCTCAAGTCACTGAAATTTCTGATTCATGACATCTCTTAATGAATAGGGTCTGGGCTCCAAATGTATGTGATGGCTTCCTCAGACCCATACTGCCACAGTCCTTTTAACCTTAGTTGTTCCTGGAAAAGAATGTGCAAATGTATCCACTGAGGTATTTATTCATTCCTGCACAGTTTCTCAAACAACACAAGCATAAATACACTTATACTCAAAACTGAGCATTGGGTTTACTTAAAAATTGCTCATTTATCTCTTGGCTTTTTTCCCCTCTTTTGAAGTACTTTATGCAATCAGACTGTTAGCTGTCAAGTACAGGGAACATCCAATACTACTGATTTATGAAGCACCTAGGAGTGCTGCATTCCTATCTTGGACAGAGCATGGGGACACTATGAATTTCAAAACTAGCTATTTAATTAATCAGTTTAACCAGGCTCTTATCTACTTCTTTGGTTTTTTTTTTATGCATACACCTTCCCTATGAACTTGCAGTTTTCTTTTGCATCCTCACCTTTTGTATACATGTGCTTCTGATGTATATGGCTACATCTCTACTAATAAACTAAACAGAGTTGCAACACCTGCTCAAGAACTAGTCAACAATCACCTGTAATGTTCTCTTCTAGTACACTCCTTGACACAGTTTCCCTAAGCCAACTGGACTCCCATAGGCAAAGCCAAAACACAGCCTAAGGAATAGTACAGGCCAGCTGAGTATTTTCCATAGGCATTTTGGGCAACGGTAGGTATGTCACTCTCCTTCACTGCTCATTTTATTTTTTTAGGGTTGACATAGTCTATAGCTCCCATTTTCTATTCCTGAGAACGTCAAAGACTGACAAACTGGTCCACCATGGGGCTGCGCAGGACATGCTTCAGGACATGCAATCCTGGTATACATCTTGTGCAAACCATGACTAAAAAGACAGTTTCTTTTCCACTTACTCCCCATAAGAAGATCACCTTTGTGTCTGGCTGCTGATTACAATGTGCTAAGAATGGGCTTTTCATTACGCCAGTGTGCAGATAGCACATGTTTCAATATGAACAAGGCTGAGCACAGTATATGTTTTATTTTCTCTTGAACCAAATATTTAGCTTCTTTCCATCTTTCTACTCAAGCAGCATTCAGCTGCACTATAGCTAATGGGAATTTGCCTGAGTTAGAACTTATTAGCATTTGTCCTCTTGCTGAAGGAAAACATCTTTTTTTTTTTCTTGCTTATGTTATCATAGGGCATAAAATGCCTGTTTTTAAACCAAAGTCCCATAGGTCTCAGGACAAAAGGAAAACATAGTTCTGCCCCTCAAAGTGATCATAAGACAAAAGACAATGGGGAGCTACAGACAGATGAACAAGCACACAGACACAGAGAGACAATGCTGGTCAGTGCGATGAGCTGCAACCTAACCATTGTCACCGTCGGCATCACTGGAAGAAAAACAATTGGAAGGAGAACTGAGCCAAGAGAAGCATTTGATTTGCAGAGGAATTTGCATCTCAGCACTTGGTGGCAGTCCAACCAGAACAAACACCGGAATTGGTGCAACGTTGGGTGAGATGGGGCATGGATGCCCCGCCGGAGATCCTCCCCTGGCAGGCTGGCCTCGCGCAGGACTTGCACAACCTTCCAGTTGCAGCAAACCAGTACATGCCAGCAACCACGAAAACACTTCCGTCACAGTTTTTCCAGCCAGCCAAGCCTGAAAGAGGCTCGTGGAGCAGCTTTTGTCTATGATTACAGAGAACTCCTCCAGGAATGAGGGGTAGAAAAGGAGAAAACGTGGTCATTATATCTGAAAATGTAACGCATGGGCACTATGGTATGGCACCATAGGCTGGTCAAAGATCCAATATTGTCCAAATAATGAGAGATGATAGGTAGTATAAGATTTGACTGCAGACAGCTAGAAAGGAAAGACTAGCTCCTTGCACTTAATGCAGGAGGTGCAGAAGAAGCAGAGGAAGGTTGCAAATGAAAGGTGACATGATCACAGTGGCAGGCTATGAACAGAAAATGCAAACTGACAGAACTTGGGTGAGAAATTAGCTGTGTACATGGAAGCTCATATACCTGTCACACTGTGCAAAGTGTGTATATGGTCTGGATGGGATTAATGAGCCACAGACTCTGCTCATGGATACTCTGAGTGACCAGCAGAATGGCAATGTTGTCCCCAAGAACTAAGAAAGTGAGCTTTTGTCAACCTGAATTTAAAATATTAATTAGCTGTACATGAAGAAGTGCAGCTAACAGAAGTGAGATTTTAACTTGGAAGAGAAAGAGATTCTTCTCTAGCAGTGACGTGAATTGCCTACGTGGAGTGCTCTGTGTAGAGACAGTTGATGGATTTGTGCCTGTGCCTGACCAGCAGTTTGTGGGCCTTTACACTGAAAAAGGTGTCAGAAAGGATCAAGTTCATAAAGAAACTTGAGTCTGACTGGGCTTTGGCCAGAGGATAGAAAAGTTACCTCTGAATTCAGTCATCTGCAGGATATCTTTGCCCTAGGGTGTTAAAAATTACACAAAAGAATGGTTGGCCACCACCACCACCAGACTGAAATGGCTAGGACACTTCCTCTTCTGTAAAAGCTCCTCTTTCCCTTGGGTGGAAGGACCTAAAAATGCCCTGAAAGATGGTGAAAAGGAGACAGCTTGGCTACAGTTCCTCCTTACCGTTGTGTGTTGTTTGCAGTCTCTCCCTCTGAGAGACTCTCCCTCTGAGAGGACTCTGTTCTCTTTTTAAAAATTTCAGTCCTGGCAAGCACTACTAAGAAGATTCGCACCCCAATCTAGACAGGCAGGGATGTGTCAGTGGTACAGGTGCCATCAGAGAGTCAGGGTTGTCTCTCTTCTGGTTGCTGGCAGATGTTCACCTGAGAAATCCAGGAGGAGACCAGAGTTTTCTTTCTAAGTCCCTAATCCTGTTCTTTTCTCACCAAATCAAATGTCCTCTGCAAAGGTTTTCCCTATTGGTCTCATTTTAACCCATATGACTTCGGAGGTCAGTAGGAAAGCTGTTTTGCTAACCCACAATTTTATTCTCACTGGTAATCCAGTGCCTCACTTGGGTTTTGGTCTATAATGACAATAGTTACCAGTCTAAAAAGTACTTAATCTTGCTTTTTCTTGCCAGTTGAGTTCAAATGTCCTAAATGCTATGTAGCGACCCATTATGTTTCATAATTTTTAACTCATTTCTTCAAGCTTAAATGGAAGTTTCCACACCTCTAATGGGTAACGGGATACAAAAATTATAACTGTGATTAAAAAAACACAACTTGTAGTCTGTCACAGTATTTTAAATTTATTTGTGTTTAGATACTCAAGTTCAAAATTGTTCATGCTAGACCTCTTAGTGGTTAGGGAAAACAGTGGGGAGTTACTAGTCTGGAGCCAGAGGGTGTCTGATTTTCATTGGAAGCTGGAATATCCAAAGCAGGAGCTGGAGGAGCCAAAAGTCCTTCAGAATAATTTTTCTGTTTTGCAAAATAAACAAAGGAGGATTCAGATTAAAGAAATGCTGGGACAGATTCCCATAGGAACACACAGCACATTTTGGCGGAGTCCTGGGGCTCTTTTCTGCTTTGATTTATATCAGCAGCATAAACGCTCTTTATCGTTTACCAGCTGCTAAGTACCAGCAGAACCTACAGGAATAATATGATTCAGTAACCTACAATACAGCTATTTCTTGGTTACCTTGTTTCCCCATCTGTGTGCTCTCATTTAACTGTCCCTGTGCACATGACCTGGCTGATTTCGTCAGCAGAAATAATAAGATCCAGTACAACGTCCTGCCTCTTGCCACTCTTCTCTCCATCTTCAACAAATGGATTTTATAACAGCCAAGTTATGGTCCCTATAGAGCAGATAGTTACACCAATGCCTTACACCACTGAATGCATGTGTGTGTGTTGTACAAGAACATATGTCAACAACAGTATGACATAGTTGTACTGGAATAACTGTATCCACAGTTAGGGACTGCTCTGCCAATTTAATTGTGCTGAAATAATTCAATCAGCGCCAACTGCACATTCAAACATGTTCTTAGAAATCCTAGCCATAAGCAGGGAGTTGCCTATTTCCTTAACCCCTGATACAGCTTCAGCGGAAGGTCTCACCTCCAGTCCCACATCTACCTTGACACCCATCATAAATGGCCAGCTTAGATCAGCAGGGCAGCTAGTGGGAATTGCTGGTTTTCAGGATATTTTTCTGGATACAGAGTGGACCTGTGTCAGCACAAAGTCCCACTCCTGCTCACCTGATTCTCCCTCCTCTGGCCTCTCCACCTGTATGCTATAACCATGGCAAGCAACTAGGAACTGGGAGCCGAACGGACTTTGTTCATCTTGCACAACAGCAAGACTCTGTTCTGCACTGAAGCCTCTGGGCGATCTCTTAACAGCATGTGATCGTACTGTCTCTTCCACTTATTTAAGTGCCTTGTGGCACACAGGGAAGGTACGCTGTACAATGCAACAGTGTGTACTCCTGTGTGCGTCTTCTGACGAAAAAATACATAACGGAACACTTTTTAAAAAATATCTGGTTTTTCCACTTATGTGTTACTTCAGCTACTTTTAATTATTTTTCAGATTTAGAATATACCATTCTTGGCTGTTTAAAACAATACTTGAAGTAGGATATCTGTTTAAATTCTTTCTGCCAGATACTTTAAGCTAAACAATGCACTGGTGTCAATAAGTCACTTCCCACAAATGAAAACTATTTTCAGGGTCATAGATATCTAATACCAGGATGGACTCAAGGTCTTCTATACTCAGCTCATCATTTTACCCTGCACAACCAGAGAATTCCAGAAAATGGTCCTGAACAGAATCTCAAGAAATCATCTCCTTTCCTCTGCCTCCCACCATAGCAGCTTCACCTACGGCATCCCTAGCAGCCTTTTTCCTCTCTGCACAGACACAGCAGTGAAAGGGAAGACTGCCTTCAATTCTTCTGGAGCCAAGAGAGTTGGAGGTAGGCAACACCAGAAGGTGTAAATGTCAGTGAATGGAGAAAGTGTTTACTCAAAAGCAAAATTTCCCATGCAGAACAGAAGAACAGAGATCTAGGCAAGTTCATGTTATGGCCAAGTCAGTTTGCCTATCTGCTACTGAAAGGCATTCATCTCTTGGGTCCTAGTTCCCTTTCCCGGCTGCACCAGTCCCAACACTTTGTCACCTGCTCCTGTCCTGATGCTTGCCTGAACCCACTGGAGGCCGATTCGTACAACTAGCCCAGCAGTAAGGTCAGTATTATGGTGTTTAAACTGCCTACAGCACTGTAGGATCAAACTAACACCAGAGAGATGTAAAAGAAACAGCAGGAGCACAGGAGTGGGAAAACGTTTATGGCATGGAGAAGGAAGCAGGCCCCACAAACACCTTCCCCAACTGCTGTGTCCTAGGCTTAGCTGCAACCTGGAATAGTACCATCAACCTGCTGTTGATGCTTTAGGTGGACACAAGCTGCCACTGCTGCAAAACCAGCAAGACCATTGCCAGCTGTTAAACGCTTCCTCCATCCTGCGCCCCACCTTGTGCTACCCGATGTATCTGTGCACCCACACTTGGAGCAAGGCAAAGAAACCAGAGCTGTCCAGGTATGAGGAAAAGGACAAGGCAGGACCTGTGTGTGGGGCTGGCTCACTGCCTGCTTGTAAAGCAAGTGTTGATACCATGTCCCAGGCTGGGACATGGGCTCGCTTGAATGACATCTGCAGCAGAGCCACATACATCTGTCATGCTTCCCAGTGTGACCATCATTCCGTTAGATAGCTTTCTTTCCAATGAACAGGACTTGTGCCTGATTTGCCCCACCATTAATATGCCTCTTTAAGCATCTTTAATATTTGATTTTAATGAGAAGTCACAGGAAAATGCTTTGTTAGCCAGCACCAGGGAAAACATCCATCTATTTTATCTTCACTATGGCACTGACCACTCTCATCACCTGTGGCTGATGTCCTAGCTAACCCCCCCAGATGTGCTGGCTAAGCAGCACTTCATGATTTTTTTTCAAATTAATTTAAAATGAGGCCAGGAAGGGAGGGGAAAGAGTTAGAAGCTGATATGCTAAAGTCATCATTGCCTGCCATGCTTGGGGATTTCATGGGAGGGATTTCTGGAGACAAACAGATCAGGGACTGGGAGCTCAGTGGTACTTTGTCTCTGTTACTTCCAAGTTAGGGGTATGGCGTTGGGAGTGTTGGCAAGAAATAACGCTAACCTCCCATTGCTCACCTGCCTCAGAGGTCTTGCGCTGCAATGACACTAGCTGTAGATGCACTGTTTTCTCACCATGTAGCATTGCTTCTCTCCACGATAAGGTACTATGACATCCTACAGTCACAGTAGAATACCATTTGTCCAAAATGTTACCTCTCACAACAGCAATTGCTGTTGTTATTATCATCTTCAGACTAATTTTGCAACTCTGACAAGACCAGAGCTATTTCCTACAGCAGCTCCAGCTCACACTATCTGCTCTAGCACTATCTCCTGCTTGTGCTCCAGGGAACTGCATCATCAGGGAAAGTTTCACAGCTCATACATCTTCAGTAACATCTTGGTACATGCAGTGGCTTTTCATCTATTGCCATATCATCTGTACTGCACAGAGCCCTGGAGGAACTTCAAGCAGGAGGATGCATGGGAAGACTGAGCAGCTGCAAACCTTTGCTGGTGGCAAACTGAACTACCCGGCTATTTCTGTTCACAGCCTGCAATACAAAAGAGCTCGGTGCACACAAAAAGCGTGGTACAGGAATGCTGTGTTCACAGAAAAACACGTTTTCCTCTGTCTTTGTGAAGGCGCCGTGGCCAGGAGGATGAAATGCTACTGCTGAGTGAAGACCGCCTGTCTGAGCCACAGTCTGACCAAGTGCTCTGCTTGGACTTGGATTTTCCTTGAACCACAACCCTGCATGAATCCCAAATTATCCAGAGAAAGAAAAGGCCCAAATGAGGTGTTTGTGGTGAGACAGTCTCCGCTTAAATAAATGCAAAGCGACAAGGAGTTTTCTGCGGGACTGGCAGAGAGAAGCCTTGTGGGGCAAGGATGGGGAGGTTGGGGTGACCTGGGAGGGAGGCTGAACAGGATGACCAGGGAAGCAGGAGGGACAGCTGAAAACAGCCAGTGTTGCTGTCAGTGTCTCGGAGATAGGGAGATGAGCCATGACCTGAAGCTGGAGCAGAGCTAACCGTTACACCTCCCGGCCCCTGCTCAGACCTGAGGGAGCGTGTCCTTGGTGCTACCACATGGGATAATTCAGTGTCCCCACCTCGACCTGCAGGCAGCAGTTCTGCCAGCGGAATGAAAACAAAACCTTTCCGACTAAGTACATAGAAATCATACTCTCAGCTGGAAATGGCTTTCTGCAGTCCTGGGGCCTCTCTCAAAAGCCAAGTCAGCATTTTATATTGGTCTAGGTACCAGAACTATGGCCAAATTGCACTGTCGCTTGTTGAAGAGGTCTAGCAGAACTATTTATCACTGGGCAATTAATTTCATTGAAGTGGAATTGTTTCACAAGTCTGACTATTTCACGGAGGTTTTGCTTCAGAGGTAAAGGTGGAGGAGATAGTCTAACATTATCAAAAGGACAGGGTTCCTCTGAACAAAATCTTGGGCTGTGACCTTGAAATTACTTTCTGTAATTTTCTTTCTGGTGTACGGATATATGTATTTAATATTTGTAAAAGAGGGTGCCAAAATGAAATGTTTTGAGCTATCTGAAATGAACATTTTCCAGAATATTATTTCACAAGGAGCATCTATATTTCAGAGGCAGAGGAGTGGATCCTCACGTATTAAATTCCTACATTAAAAAATTGTAAAAAATATTCCATTTTCCACATCCTTCAAAGCTATTATCAGTCTGAGCTAAAAATCTTTATTTTCTCATTCTTCTTCATGAACATAGTACTGTAGCAAATATGTAATCCTCCTGAGGAATTCACTTAGTGGAAGCAGTAATTCAGGAGTGCCACATCTTTTCTAGGGAACGTGTCTGAATCTCCCCAAACATTTGACCTCCCTCTGATAGCTGCATGAATGCTAATGACTCTAATGCCTCTCACACTCTGAGCCTAATGACAGCAACTCCTGTTGCCAATTAGATGAGATTAGGGGAGAGCTGTCTTGTGCATACTGTACATGACAGCCTATTCCTAGAGCCATATATTGCCTCTAAATTGGCTACTGCTGAATTCAGGATGGAAATGGAAAGCTATTTGTGGGAGGCTTGTCCTGAGTCCCCAGCAGGGTGTGAGAATTCATACTTAGTGCTGATGGTAGGGTTATGCTGCATTGCTGATGGATGTAAAAGAGGGCTGCCAAGAAGAGACTCCAGAACCATTTCCTAAATAGCAGCGATAAAAATTACTGTTAGAGCCTAAATCTGCACTGTTTTCCTGTATTCCAGGCAACTCTGAGCTGCCTAGGGGAGCAAGGACATAATTCTCCCTCAGAGTGTCATTATGTGAGGTTTTTGTACACTAAGCTTTTTATACCCACCTCACAAGAAGGAAGACTGAAAGGGAAAACTTGGCAGGAGAGTGAGAAAGAAGAAAGTGGAGAAAGAAGAAAAACAGCCGAGTGGGCTCAACAGGACCAGAGACTGTGCGAGAATACTGTCACATCAGACGTCATATCGCTGCATGGTCAGAGGTGTCTTATGATCCCATGAAAAAACTTGAACCAGAGTAATCAAAACAGATTTCCATGCATTTCTTTGGCTTTCTGGAGTTGTGGTGGAGACTAGTTTTAAAATGCAAATTTTGGAATAAAATATCCTCTTTTGATTTGTCTTAGCTATTTTAAAAATTACACTAAATTCGAGCTGATCAAAAATTCCTATTGGAAATTTGTATTGCACAAAAATAACCCTTTCTTAGAAGAGGAACTTTCTTTAAAAACATGATTTTAAAACAGTTTTCTGATCTCTGTCAAGCAAAATATTTCAAAATCCTGGAATGTGTGTTACAATAGACTGGATTATATTTAGAGCTTTGTTGATATTTACTTTGTTCAGTTTTTCAATATTTATTTCTTTTCAAATTGTTTACAGTACTAGAAAAGTTACAGAAAAAAACCTACAGCTCAGTTGCTCTTTTTCAAATCTGATGAAGTTGCATGTTAGCGGTTTCAGTTTCATTTTTTTTCCTTCATAAACTAGCTTTCCTTAGTTGACACTGTCTTAAAAAGCCATATGAAGCAAAATTAAAAACTAAAAAGTTAAATAATAGCATTGACATTCTCAATGGTATTTGCTTTCAGCGATCTGAAAAAAAAAAAGCCTCGAGTAAAATTAAAATTGTGTTCGGGAAAAATAGAAAAAGGTGTATAAATACTAAGAACTGAAAAACCTTCTACCTTTATTCACCCAAAGGGGAAACAATTTTGTATTTGGGGCTTTTGTGTGAAATAGTTCTGATGTTTTTCTAATAGCTTTAATCCACACATATGTTTGTGCAGTGAAAAGAATGAAAAGGGTAAATTCAAAGCTACTCTGTTTTAATCCAGTCTGAGTGGAAATTGTCCTTCCTTATGCCTACAGCAGATACACTTTTTTATTGTACAAACAGAAAACATATCTCCCCCTACACATACACTTCTTTAAATGGGGAGGATTTTTAAAAAGAAGAATGTCCATAAGAATGTTAGGAGTATATAAGAATCAATTTTCCTTCAGTTTTATTTTCACATATGCTGAGTGGCAAAGCCATGCAACAGACAGGTCATATAAAATAAGAATATATATCTGCTAGCACATTCTCATTTGTATTTTTCTATTTACACAGTCTCTTGCAGAGTTTTGAGTTTGGCAATCGGATCCAGTTTTAACTTTCACCCTCCAGAAACTATATTTGTCTACAGTCTGTGCCTCTTGTTAGTCACAAGGAAGAATTGCTTTTCAGGCAATTTTTAGATCCCCTCTGCCCTCTTGTTGCAATTCAGTTCTATCCTATCAGGAGGTTTTGACTGACATCCCCAGGACTGCACTCCTCTACCAGGGAGAAATGTCAAGATCTGGTATACCCTCCCCTTTATCTTCAGCTAGAGAAAAAAATAAAATTATTTTTAAGAAAGACAGCAAGATGTATTTGTCTGTTATGGCTTCTTAATTTTGGGTTACCCCATCACATTAAAATCAAGAATGCATTGATTACTATCTCAAGATTATAAAGGGGCTGATAAAATAAATAATCCCTTCATTCCTTACCTCTGTCACCTTTACTACGTTTCACATTGAACCATTCTGAAACATGAAACCTTACTGAGAACATTTTTTAATTTTCCTGATGCTGTTTTCCATGTATCCACATTCCACTCTTTTTCATTACCTTTTTGCTTTTCCCCTCTATTAGGCTGAAAGTGTTGTGCAGCACCTTCACTCAGAGACAACTTTTGCCATCTATAACCATGGGTCTCTAGACACTTCTTTATTAAGTTTTATTGGTGTGTTGGTTTAAGGAATAATATTAGCCATTTCATCTTACAATCTGTGTAGACTAGTAATTTATGCCATAACCACTGTTAGAATCTCCATCTTACTAATTAATTTAGCAACCTGTTTCTATTTTATCCCAGAACTCCCAGGGATATTTCTCATAGTCTATAATGTTCAGGTTTGTTTCCTGTGGTATACTGAGCCGGGTCTAAGGAATAAGCATGACCTGCCATTGAAACATCTCTAGTTTATCTCCTGTGTTGTGATTTATGGGGAACTGTGACATGAAGATTGCAGAAATCAGTGTTTCTTTTGGAAGGTTCCTTTGCCTCCCCACCCCACGGCTGTGAGATCCCCAGGAAAGTCACACAGCAGATCAGATGCTGGTTCATCTGCAGCCAGTAACAGAATATTTTGGGCAAGTGTATATCCCACCAGGTCAGCTGCTAATATTTCGCTCTTGATTTTCAGCGAGACAGGCAGGCATGAGATACTCTGACTAAGACCCAACTTGCACATTCCCACTAAAGCTTAATTTGGCTGCATTGCAACATCTGTGTTGTGCTGAGTCCAGTATCTCTCTCTCCTTCCAGGGCCAAACTTATCTATCATCACAGGCAGCAGTTTGGAAGATGGCAACTGCTGCTGCTGGTCCCAACTTACTGACAAAAAGAAAAGAAAAGAAGGATTAATTTGTATTTTTAAAGGTGCCCGATAGCTAAGGCTTCCCTTGTAGGCAAAATCAGGCTGGAGTTACTGCCTGGACACTCTTCCCACACAAGAGGTGCACACCCTTGAAATTTAATAAAAAGAGCAAACAACATCCCATATTTTTTGTCCCAAGCACTGACTGAAAGGTGACATTACACAATAAGAGTAAATCTCCTGCTCTGCTTATACCAGCTGAGTACCCAGAGACATTTCTGCCATAGCTCCCAAACCAAAATAGCAATTGGTGAAATACAACCTGCGTGCTGTTGTCAAAAACAAGTGCGAGTATTGTAGTTAATGCTTGGCAGCAAGACAGGGAGCCGAAGTTCACCAGAGGGGCCCTGCTGGGGATTCCTGGAGGCACTGTATAAATCTCCGTTCCTCTCCCCGCCACCGGCAGAGGTTCACGACACGCTGTGTATGGGAGCACCTCGAGAGGCATGCCCCAGGCTGCCGGCAGCAAACACACGTCACAGCCTGAAATAAATATGAACACATGCGCCCTACATGTGCATGCACACATGGAGGAGAGAGGGGCAGTTCTTCGTTTGATGCAAACAGATAAGCTTGATCTGATAATAGTTAACCGATCATTGAGACTTTCATTCATTTGACTCCTACTAGATTTTTATATCTGACAATCATGGCCTGACCCTTTCAGCTCTCACTGGTCTGGCACATGCTGTGAATCTTGCCCCCAGTAATTCAGTTTCTGACTCAACAGGTCAAAGTCAATCCACAGCACATCTTTTAGGGAACCACGCAGTCCTATTTTAAAGGTTCAGAGTGATGCCGGATTTACCTTATCTATTGCTTATCTGTCCCAAAGCTCAAGTACCTACACTATTAAAAAATTTATATAAGGTTTGAATTGTTCAGCTGTCGGATCTCGTTATACCTTTGTCTGCTAGACCAAAGAGCCCTGTAATATCAGATATCTTCTCCTCGCATAAGTAATTATAGAACATGATTAAATCGTTTCTTAAGCTCTTTTACAAGTGAAACAAATAGATCCCTTCTAATCTCTCATAGTAAGCATGTTTTCCAGGCCACAAACCAACCTGGCAGGAGTCAACAGAGTCAAATGAAGTCAGTGGAGCTACACGAATCCTCGCTTGCTTAGGATCTGATCCCCAAAATGCTAACATGAATATTTACAAACTAGAAAGTGTCTAGGTATGTAAGTAGGCACATTCTAGTTTCATACCTTTTATTGAGCTCACAGAAAGTATTTGCTATGTTGACCGCAAGTGCTCCCATTAAATATAGCATATTCATACACCAGCTCAAACACACAGACTACCTGTAAATACAAAACTAAGCAAAATTCAGAGTATTTATCCAAGAGAAAATTCTGATGTCTCACCTTCTTATTTTATCCAAGCTCAGTAGTGGAAATGTTAACATTTCTCAGAGAAAGAAAATTAAGTTTTTACCAAAAATGGCAGAACATTGTGTTTTCATATTCTCCAGTGCAGACATATCACATCAACATTGCCCAAATTAAAACACTTCCATGTGCATCAATGTTGCTGTGAATCTACATTGCCTCATTGCGGTAAATTGCCTCGGAGGGACTGCAGGTTTGTACCCTAACGTCCTCGGTACTCTGCAAAGGGCCATGCTCCCTGATGAGATCGCACTCCCTCTCTCTGGCTGGCTCATGTGTTCTGGAGCCAGGCAGAAACTGAGCACCAAGAAACCTGTATAGCACTGCAGGAAACGGGGACTTTCAAGGAGCTTAGCTCTGGGAAAAGGTTAACAGGCTAAGTTATAACACCAGCATTTGGCTTAATGCTCTACCGAGCTGCTCGAAAACTTTTTAGGTAAGGGGAGCATAGCAGAATTGTATGATCCAAGTGGAATGAAGACTGAAGTATTTCATACTCACAGCATGCTCGTCAAAAACTACTGCTGACTGCTTTTCATGCAAATATATGTACACAGACATTTCACAAGCGTCTACATGCATATTGCACATACAAACAGAACTGCCATATGGACTCCAACATAAATATAAATCACAAGCAAACACACCTCCTGAACACACGCAGTCTCCATACCTAAAACTTAGATGGCTAGTCTAAACAGAAGTCTTGTCTAAAGTGCCTTCTCCTTCGGAGGAGATGAATCTTAGGCCAGGATAAGTTGCTTGCTTTGAAAGTTTCTCTCTACTTACTAGGAAGTGCATAAGTGGCTGATCTAGACTAGAAGCTGAACTTTAATATGGCTAGAATGTACATTATACACACCCACATGTGGTAAAAGCACATAAACATTTAGTTATCCTACAGATCCACACACGCAAAAAGCATGAGTATATGGTACAGCTAATACAAGCACATGCCCAGATGTCTACCCTGCAAACAGAAACAGAAACCCTTTCTACCAGCTCCCAGAATTTAATGCAGGTCCTGCTATTTTCTTCATGCCTTTTCTTAATCCTCAGCTCTTGCAACGAAACGATCACTGTGGAATCTACTTTTACAGTGCTCTTCTGTCATCAAAGCTGTAAAGATCAAATTAAAACCATGAATCTGACAAGCTAAGAAAAAAAAGAGAAAGTGGACAAAAGAAACCAAAATCTATCATTTTGCCCAATCTTATGACTTACTCAGTCTTGCTCTGCTCCATAATTTTTAACACTGTTGGCAACACTGCAACTAGCCCATGCACATTAAAAACACATTCACAAAGAAAACCTAAAAACATAAATACATGTAGATATTACTGGCATGAACTTAGCATATGTGTGCATATCTTACCACCACTGTGCAAATGTGAATGTACAAATGATACGGATGAGGGTACATTCTGCAAAACGTATATATGTGTAACACCTGCAAATACTCAACATGCATCCTACACAATACAGTCACACCACCACAATTATGCACGCACAAACATTGCAAACCCACATACCTGAAATTTTGGAAGCACAAAATAGTCTGACTTTCTGAAGAGAAGTAATGAAAATATTTTCATTTGTAATTGATACTTTGAAAGTAAATGAAAAATTTTGTTTTGTTTCAAATTAAAATGTTGATTTTTGGTCAGAAAAATAAATGAAATACTTTTATGTCAAAACAGCAATTTAAAATGACAGATTTCCTTCGGTTTCAATTTAAATTGTTGTTTCATATTGAAAAAAAAGAAAAAATATTTAACACAGAGGAAAACAAAAATGAGCGTTGTGTTTCAATGGGCCAACCCAAGACAAAAATACTGTTTGGAGAAAATGAAAACCAACCGGAGAAATTGTAATGAAAAATTTT
The DNA here is from genome assembly GCF_949628215.1 of Phalacrocorax aristotelis. Taxonomy (NCBI): domain Eukaryota; kingdom Metazoa; phylum Chordata; class Aves; order Suliformes; family Phalacrocoracidae; genus Phalacrocorax; species Phalacrocorax aristotelis. The sequence goes on along the minus strand of NC_134276.1, from coordinate 131,438,831 downwards.
CATTCAAGTTTTCTCTTGGGAACCCTTACTTTCTAGACAGTGGTAATGCACATGTACAAATCCCTTCTTATTCCACGTACACACATGATTTGTAAGAGTATTTCATAAGGGTGCACTCCAAGCACTTTACACACACACACTCATGGGCACTTTGTGTATGTGCTTTCGGCATGTGTGCAAGCATCAAACATGCATTGGCCTGCAGCAGACACACACATATGGTCTCTGTTAAGAAACCCAAGAAATAAAGCCAATTTTAGATCAAGTGAGCTGTGGTCCCCTGGCTCAGGTTCTACTGCAGGTGATTCTATAAACAAAGTTTAGTGCCAATGTGAAAGAACAAATACGCTATAAATAGTTCATGACTTCCAAAACCCCCGTCTCATTCCAGTCCTTGTTCTAAACCAAACCAGCAGATGGGCTGAGAGCACTTCAAACCCACTCCTTGAAATAAAATGCTGGAAATAAAGGAGAACAGCATGAAGGCAGTAAAACAAAATAGGAAAAGGAGGCGGGGGGCAGGGGGGAGAAAGGCTTTAATTTATTGGGGAGAGCACTGGGAATGTAAAAAAAAAGCAGGAGTGGAAGGAAGAAAGGGGACATCACCCTGCCTGATTGCAATTGTCATTAACTTGCAGCAAGGGTATTAAATTGCAGCATGGATGCAAGTGCACGCAGCCCACCTCCAAACAAAACCTCCTCAGCATCTGATTCTTCTCTGCACTGAGTGATTTAATGCCCTGGCCCATGCGGTTTATTTACTGCCTCTTGCTCCATTTAATTGAACCCAGGGGCCTTCACACCCGTACGGGTCAGTGACGAAGCATTTGTTACCTGTGCCAGGCAGCACACCAGAGGCAGGGGAGAGGGAGAGAATCAGCCATTCAAGCACAAAAAGCAACAGTTGGAGTCTGCTGGGGGGGACGTGGTTCACGGTGGATTCTGATTAGTTTTACAAAGCAGGAGGTTACTCTGACATCTGGAGGGAGTTTGCGAGCAACTGAGACAACACGGGGCTGATCCATAAGACTTTGCATGTAATGGGCATTTACACACAGACAGAGGTGTTAGAAGAACTTGAGAATATCCCCAAATTCTCCAGTCCTGATTCAGTGCCCTAAACGCAGTTAGGGAGGCAATTGGTTTAACTATAACCTTTATAGCTGCTGAATGTCAAATAATGACAAATACTGTCCATTTAAGACTAAGAATATGAGTATTAAGCTATTTACCTACACAAGAAGTCAGTGACTGCAGCAACTAAACAAGGTGAGACAGCATTACTATTAAGATTAAAATTAATTCATTAAAATGAAGATCTACTGAGATTAAATAAAACCAGAGTTGTATGAAATTCAGTATTTCCATGTGCTGAAGTATAATTAGCTGACTGAAAGATCAGCCTTCAGTGCTGCTGGAAAAGTCTCCACAGAAGTGAAGCAGCAATGACAGAGTGAGAGTGGATCTCCAGGAGAGGTCACTATCATATGACAACATATAAGAATTTAGGGTGCAAACACAGGAGACAGTGCCATGGAGAGATAGCAAGGCAGGCTCCAGAGATGGTCGTTCTGCATTAGCACGTGCGTACTAACATGGTGCTCCATGCAGGCCTATCCACTGTGCTGAGAAACCGTGTTATGTCAGCGAAAGCACACGGCTGCAGGACTAGCTCAGTGCACCGTGCCATGCAGACACAGCTTCAGGAAACTCTGTTTTCAGGAAGTGTGCTATGAAAAGAACCGTAGGGCTGGGAGCACATAACTCAGGAATAGAAACAAGTTGGAACTGTTGAAGAGCTGTAGACAGTAAAAGAAAACAGTTCAAACAGAGGGAAAAAAAAAAAAAAAAAAAAAGAAACACATAGTATAGTCCTGAGCACTGCACTAAAGCAGAAGTTTTTTTTTTCACAGGAATCCATACAAACTACATTGCTACTGTTAACCTCTACAGAGACTTCTAGCACCTACGTGCACTGCTAGACATTACAAGAGTAACTGTCAGAGACTACGCAAAAAGGCGTTTCAGCAGGCATGGCACACTCAAAAATCACAAGACTCTGTTTTCCTTTCAGAAAGGTTGTAGTAATTATCCATTAAAAAGAAGACCTCATCTCCAACACACAGCCAATTGAACAGGGACGCTGTTAAAATCGCTAGAATTCATTCAGAGTTGCAGAAATTACTCATTACACTATGTAGACAAATGCCCTGGAAAGGCACTGGTGAGAATTTTTGGTGCTCAGAGCTTCAGCATAAGCAAAGCCAGGAACAGTGAAAAGAATAATAGAAAAAAAAAAAAGAAGGACAAGAAAAGCCAAAAGTTGCCTTGACCCATGTCCCAGGGGTGTGATATCTGAACAAGAAGTGGCCCAGATCAAACTTCTCTCAGGAGAAATATCATCCTGGGAAAAAAGTCACAGGTGTCAAACAGATAAAACTTTGTTTGTAATTGTAAGAGTAGATAGTCTTTTTCCTCTGGAAGCACAGATAAACCTGTTCCCCTCAAACCCACAGTCAAAAGACATAAGAGCAGAAGGAAAAAGGTCATTGCACTCATCAGCAAGAAGCGAGAGGAATTTAGCCTGGCAGGTTGGCTGGATGGAAACACACTGTCTAAACACCAACACCACCACAACAACTGAGGGTAAGATGGTGCCCTTCGGTTTCAAGAATGACTTACATTTACACCTTCATCAAAGCACTCAGAAACTATACACAAAATTCCACACATTTTGAAGGTGTGAAAAAACAACCCTTCTTAGCCACAAGAAACCTTTTGCCTTTTCCCAGGCAATATTAGAGGGAGCTGCCTTAAAAAAATCCACATTATGCCATATGTCAGGCAATATAGGTATTATGGGAATATTATATAATGTTAAATATGTAAACAGATTATCCTTCTGTTTTATTTTATTCTAAATAAATGTGTCAAACAAAAGATGGGACAATAAATAATTCTGTAGTGGGACCACTTATATAAAAATTTGAACTCTAATTCCAGATGAAAATACCAAACGTTATGTGGTCATGACTGAATAAAACCTGAACACTGCAGTGTCTTGGCATGATACCACACAAGGTCAAAACACATACCAGAAGTGTAGGCAATCCCAGTCAAATGCTTTGAGAGGATGAAGAATGACATTGGAGTCGCTTAATAAGGGCAGAAAACCAATGCACTCATCTGCCACTGGTCTCAAGCTTGCCTGGGATGGTAAGGACTCAGTGCTTCTCAGGAATGTCCCAATCAGAAAATCAGTATAGTCTTTGCTTTCAGGCTGGAAGCAAGACAAGAGTGAAAACAGAAAAACCCTGAGCCACATCTCCTAACTGTCAAAGCTTTAAACCAAGTACATGTAGAGTAGTTTAATGGTTCTATTACTAAACATTTGGAAAGTCTCCAAAGGAATACAATCTGTAAAATCAAAGAGGTACCTAGGAAAAGTTGACAACATACCAGCACAAACTTCTTTAGTTCATCAGGGTAAGTTGTCAGCTTTAGACTGCAGTAGTACAAAGGTGCTATATTTGAAGAAAGTGAATCACAGGGAATAAAGACAGCTAGTAGGTGAGATATGCTCAGTGAGATCTTTTAATAACCATTCTAAAAGGAGAGACAACTGGAATATCTTTCATCACCATAGGTAGAGTTAGGAGAATATGGGTTACATATACAATGCTATTTAGACATCTAACCAGCTTGAGAAATCTTGCCCTGTACTCCTCTGAAAAATAAGGAATATAGTTATATAGTGTCTTCCCTATAAGGCTTTTCATTAAAGAATGAGGGTACACACTAACAATTATCACTGAAAAAAATGTAAAATTGCATGGCTTTTAGTTTTTGCAGAGGTGAGATGATGATGTTTAATAATGAATGAACTAGGGGATTCATTTGTATCACATGCTTGATTAGTAGGGTTGAGTGTTATTTGCAGGGTACCCAAACATAGCTGGTTTTAGCAAGATCTCCACTAAAGGGCCTTCTGAACTCTATCAGCTGGAAGAAGAGCTGAGTATGAAACATCAGGCTTCAATTGTTTCAGAGAGAAAATCTGAGAGAAGGATCAGTGATTAAAGAGAGTTGCCAGGAAATATTTGATAAGCAACAGACCTAAGGAACTGTTACGTGTCCATTTTCAAAATCCCTTTCTTTCCTGCTGTGCAAAAACAAGAGCATTATTTGGCTATGTGTGAACGACAGAATCTGAAACATCTGGGTGGGGGGCTAGACAAAAGGTAGGACAAAGAAGGAAGCATTAGGCATTCCTATTTCTTCACTGAAAAGGATATTTTTCTGTGATATGTGCTCTGTAAGTACCGGGTATGCTGCAGTATAGGGAAAGAAAAGGGCTTGATTCTACCTGTCCCTGTTGAGGACAGAGACAGCTTTAGCAGAGCAAGCGGCCTTGAAATCATTCTGCATGTGTAGGAACAAACATAGTTCTGCCAACAGACCAAAGGGTGTCATAGAGAAATCTGTCTCATTTGGATTCACAGATCTACAGCAAAGACAAGAGAGATGAAAGAATGGGAGAAAGCAGATTCCAGAGAATGCCCATTAAAGCTGTTCTCACTTTGGCTGAAATGGGAAATATACATGCAGTGGAAGTCCACAGCCCACATACCAGTCAGAGCTCCTTGGACCATGGGGCTCCATAAGCATCCAGCCTGCCCTGGAGCTGGCAGCCCCAGAGGGACAGTGTGCACTCATTTGGGCTTCTGCGGGATGCATGAGGGTTTGAATGTGTTCACATGGTAAACAGAACAGTCAAGGCTGCCATGATAATAATATGATTTTTTAGGTGCTTTGGTTTCCTTTTTTCAGACGTTATTGGGCTGAATTCAGTTTATTGTGGTAAAAATTAGGTGATTTGCTTCCTCCTCCTTCATGCCACCGAACATCCTCCTGTGAGAAATGATGAGACTTGCCACTGCCCTTTCCACCTTGTTGCATCCATTTGGTGTTCCTGTTAATCAGCTTTAAGCAGCCAAGCAAGTATTGAGAAGCAGAGGAAAGGAAATGGACTATAAGTGGTGGGATTTAGCCCTTGAAGATTCCTGCAGAGAGAAAACTCACAGGAGAGAGCCTCCCCTTGTAGCTCCTCTTGCGCCACCTTTGCTGTGGCTCTATTCCATCAGGACTCTGCATGTCACTGATTCGCCTCTAACACAAGGCCTGAAGCACAGCAGGAGTGCTCCATTTACACAGGGCTTTGGGGGCAGCAGGAGTGCCAGTCCAACACAGGTGGCTTGTAACACTTCTAGTGTCACACCTTAGTGCCCACTGTTCAGGGGCCTTTCCAGTTAGGGGTAATGGGTCAATTATTTGTCCTACACCCAGAAGGACACAGCAGAAGAGATGACAGTAGACCCTCATGTCCCATGCCTTGCCTGTTGGGTTTGACATAGAGAGCTGCTAAGCAAAGGCAGTACTTAAAATAGTTGGGCAAAAAAGGGTGAAAGGAGAAGTAAGCTCTATTCTGAGTATACAAGATTGTTTTCTATTTGATTTTGTCAGCTTTCACCTTGTTGAAGTGCTCCATTCATCAGCTCAAAGAAAAGCACTTTAGTTAACAATTCAACATATCTTTTCTGTTAAGAATTTGTAATTAGCATCTCATGTCTTTTCAGCTAAGAATTTTAGCAATCATGAAAAACAAGACTTGTATGCACGATACACTTAAGGTTTTTAAAAAAAAATCAATAAACACCAAGACTTCTCTGACTAGGCATCTTCAGCTGAACACTGTACTAGTTTATAAACATTGTAGACTGAAACTACATAATATAGGAAGGATGGAAGAGGTCACATTTTTTTCTGTGTTTCATTTCTGGTGTGTTACAATGATGTTTTCTGTATTTTAAGAAGCCCATGGACAGATTCAGGTGCAGCAACCACAAAAGCATATGACCATGAGAGCAAGATGAGGAAATACAGAGTACCTGCTTTCTCAGCTTTTGTGAACCAAAAGCATCCTGAGCAAATGGCATGGCCATTAAAGAAACCAAAACCACACAGGACACATCTCTTGTAGTTGCTTGTATAGTAAAGGAATGGAAGAACCAGCCTTTGAGTCCTGCATTCTTGCTTCCCCATGTCTTTCCCTATGACATTAGGCAAGGGGATTCAGCTGGGAAGAAGCCTATAGGATTGCATGCTCATCAGTAAGTATAGAAATCAATTTGCACTGGCTTTGGAGGGGTTTGGGAAGTAAACACTGATGGGCCAGGCCCATACATAGCATATGCCATCAGGAGGTGACACACTGCCAGTATGACAGATTTGTAGCAAAGATGCTTCAGTTGATCAGCCAAGACAGAATTTCACTATAGCGCTGAAAGCCACATCAATTATTTTCCTCACATCATATCTCAGATCAGGTGAGTACTAGGCTGTGATGAACATTTGCAAGAAATGTTTAAAAATGGGAACCTTCTCTCTTCCTTGCTCTACAACATGGATGCTACTTTCTTCAAAAATTCATCCTATGCAAGGAGTTAGGTCTGAAAAGTTATGGTCTAAAATGTAGAAGAAACTGGAAAGACAATCAAGAATGCAATTCTTGGGCAAACTTAACTACGTACCTGCCACTTTGGTCCTTGCAATATTTCACAGGCATTAACACCGGAAAGACTGCTACCATTGAATCTGTTGTAATGCAAAACACATCTTCACTCAAAGATTTGTGTCCTTATTGATGTATTATCTTCTATTGAAATGAGTGAATGACTCCCATTTCCATGACCCGGAGAAGGCCTTCATGTTGGAATTGCCCAGCAACCTGGGACTGAGTGGGTAAATAACTTTAAAATACACAGACATTCTCAATTTGAAATCTCCAGCCCCTTATGAAATTAGCTTTTCCCTTGATAACTGTTTCACGATTAATTATACTCATGGTTGAGAAGTTGTATTTTTTTTCCAATTTGCATTTTTCTAACTTCAGTTTCCAGGTGCCAATTCTAATTATCATCAGCTAGATTAAAGGGTCTCAGAATGACATACATCATCTCCTTTTTGGAGACATCTACTGATCATGATTAATTTACCCATTAATGTTCTCTTTCATTGGCTATGCAAAATAAGATCTTTTAGTCTCTCAGTTTAAGGCATGTTTTCCAGATTTCTTTCTTTTTATTTTTCAAACCTTCTTCAATATTCCAACTTTATTCTCTGAGTCAATACTGAAATCAAACACAGCTCTTGAGGAGTAATCTTAGCAGTATCCTTCAGAGAGTCCTTGTCACCACCTTAGAACAAAATAATCTGGACTGCTTCTGTTTTCTTCGCAGGCCCACAGGCTTCTGGTCTGCAGTCCCCTCAAATGTTCAAAGTCTCTGTATTAATTTTCAAATCCAGAATTTAGTCACTCAGACAATTCAGGCTGTGATGTTTCTTAAAATGTTTTCAGCTACTACATTACAAGTAAACACTCAACCTAAACTTGGTTTAACATTAAGTGTTGGCCAGTAATTTTACAAAAGAAGGATACAAAGGATCTACAATTAATCATTAAAGTGAATGGAGTCACTAACATGAAGATCACACAAACTTACATTGAACACTTACATTCATACATTTGAATTAATATATTTCTGAACAAATGTTCCCATTTAGAAATTATTCATTCTGCTGTAAAGATCTGTGGGAGTACAACTTAGAATAAATTTTTTTGTCAAAAGTGTGAATAAGCCATTTTGCAAATAAGAAGCATCTATAGAGATGGTTGAATAGAGTCACATGTGTGCAGTACAAATTCACAGAAACAGGCATACCCAAATGTGAGTTTTAATGTAATGACACGTTGCATAGTCTCCGCTACTGTCAAACGATATTTGCACTGACATAAAGAAACTCAAAAACATAAAATACTGTGAAACAAGTAAACTTTTCAGAATAAAGAGGGAATCATAAAGCACTGAGCAGGAAAAATCTTTTCACTTCAGAATGCCTCATCTCTTTTTGCCTTGGGAATAAAAAATCCCTTTACAGTCAGACTCGCAGCAGCTCTCTCCAGACAGGCTACAGGGTGTTTATTTGTAACATTCATGTCTGCATGAAGCAGTCTGTTCAGTCAAAGATTAAAGAAAAAAAAAGGAGCATATATAATCCTTTTTTTGCATGCACCAAAATCTGCAATTGTTCCCTAAAGTGATGGGTTTCTGTAATAAAGACATTCAAGAGAAACCTTTATAGGCAAATCTAACTGATTTCTTTTTCAGCCTTAATTAGACTAATCCAGGAAAGAAGTGTTTTCAGAGCCATCCTGATCATTAAAGAACAATCATTTGAAAGCAGTATAACCTGAGACACACTCTTTCTTTCCACTATTTCTGACTTATGGTCTTATTTAGTTCAAAAGGAACCACTGTGATCAGCCAGGAAAGTACATATGCACGCACAGGCAGAGCAGAATAATTCTTTACAAAAGAATAATTTCTATTAAACCTGGAGATTAAATATAGATGTCATGTCAGCCTGCAAACGAACTTTTGGTGAATCATTAAATGGTACCAATTTGCTGAAGTCAGAAGTCAGTGAAAAGAGTGAAGTCATGAGAGAATTGTGCTCCAGTGATTAGATCACTGATTATCTCATTTTAATGTCCATGAACCAAAGCTATCATGTTGTCCCAGCATTCGTGCAGGACTCTTTATGGAGTATTCAATAGTCAGCGCCAAGGATGCCACTGGCTTTGAGATCTGTTCTTTGTGAAGTTTTACCTGTCACTCATCATTTCCTACATATTTTTTTCCAAACAGTGATAGAAACATAAGGATAAGAGGAATTTAAATGCCCTAAAATTGGGCTGTTGAACAAGCCAGGAAAAAAGGGATAACAGTTCCCCTAGATATGCTTCCATCTCAAAATACCATGTGTACAGAGAATAAACGTGCTGATGATGTGGTAAGCCATTTGGCCCAAAAGAGGAAATTACATTCAAGTACAAAATATTGAATCACTTGGATATCGTTTTCATACTGAAAAAGAAGTTATTTTTGCCACAATTGGCTCTAAAGAAAACAGCTTTTTAAAGGCCTGTCCTTGCTGGGTCTTGTAAACTGCTGTAGCAGATTTCCGTCTGAGAGTGAGGAGGGCACTTTGGCATGGGAAGGAGGAGAAAGCAGGCACCAGTACGGGGCTACCAATCACAAGGATGGACTTCATCCAACTCCATTATGTCAGCTCAGGAGTCCTGTTGTTAAGGATTAGTTTTGCTTTGTCTGACCTCCTGAGTTCCTAATATCACATCTGACAAAAATCACAAGACATTACTAGGTCTCTCAACTCTAACTGGTATTGATCCATATGAAAGTTTCTGGTACGTGTCAGTTAAGACAGAGGCCCATGCAGAAACCCGTTGTGAACAGGAGATGTTACCACTTATAGTGAAATACGTACCCATTTCAGGAACTGCATGGGTCAGGATTTCTTGCAGTTTTTGGAAAACCACTTACTACACTGTCTTTCAACCTACAGTTATGCTACGGGAAGAGGTATTATATGTCACCATCTATGACAATAAGCTATCTGTTGCAACACCTCCAAAGAAAGGGAGAGTGCAGGGTTTTATTTCTTTTCAATGACCCACTACATCACCTTTAGCAAGTTTACTTCCTTCTCTCAAAATAACATTCACAGATTTTGCATTAAGTATGACATTTTATTATGGGGAAAATATTCAAGCTTGTAATGTTGTCACATGATAGTACAGAAGTTACTTCAAGCAAAACTTCAGGACAATACTAAGCCTCTTAGAGGCTTTCCCACATATGCATGCTACCTGTATGCAAAAAAAATATATTAAGGCTAGGGGAGTTGATAAGTCATTTGTTTGATTTATAGACTAAAGGAGAAATGTCCAGAATTGCACATTGGCCACTGTTATGTTATTAAATATTTTTTCTGGGCCATTCTGAGCTAATCTGCTGTCACACTGCCAGGAAAACAACAGTGCTATGCTGCCGGATTGCTCGGGGTTAGGATAACCGATGACATCAGATGGATTTGTAGCAGACTTGAGTTTGAAATTCTGTGGTGCATAAGAGTGATTCTTACAGAATTACCAGTCCTCTCACATCAATGCAAAAGGCACAAACTAAATAAACTCTTAGGTCAGTGGGTTGACAAGAAGGTAGCCTAAAAAATGGCAGGGAGGGTTGGCACAGTAGCAGGAGGATGTCCTTTTGGCACCCAGTACCACCACTCACATACTTGACTGTATAGTACTTCTTTTGTGGCGGATTCCAGTGGGTCTTGTTATCTTCACCACCACAGGAGAACAATGTTGTTAACTGGCCAGTACCAAAGACCGTGTGTATCCATGAACTCCTGCCTTCCCAAGAAGCCACTTTTATCATGATGTGCTCACAGAACCACCAGCAGTTAGTCTTCTGTTCTGTCATGTAGCAAGTCTTGGCAGAAAGTGTTCCGATGAATTACAAACTTAAAATTGCACACGCTTTGAAACAGCTAATGACTTAAAATTGTAAGTGGTTGCTCAGATGCTGGGAGAATACTGGCTATTGCTGAAAAAAATAATTTTCTGTGCTGGTTATGCTGCACAGAATAAGAGAGAAAATTCTACGAGGACAATGGAGGAAGCTGAAACTACTTATCAGAAACTCAGATAAGAACGAAGTTGTCAATCCTTGTCCAAAACTTGAGGCAAGCTCTTGGTATTACTACCACAGTGCTTCATCGATCTTTTCTACCCAGGCTCTACCCTGCTTTCTCCTTTTCAACAGCATTCAACTGCCTGACCTGGGTGACTATGAAATCTCTTGTCCACCTTCCACCATCTACAAGAAGTGAGGCCCAAGTTGCATTGATATGTACCTCCTTAACAACATAATCCTGATCCAGTCCCTAAGCCCCCTTTATTTTGTGCACTGAATGAAGCTGGTAACCTGCAAAATAGTAGAATAACAATGAAGTTAACACAGTAAACATCATAACACGTTTCCAAAAATGTTGAGCTAAGCTTGGGCGGGCAACTTTAATCCTGGGATTTCTTAACTTCTGAATACGTAGCTTCTTAGGTTTTTTATTATTTTTAATATTTTTATGAAATTGGGCATAAAGAGGCATAACAAGTATGAACTTCTGCAAAAGAGGCTGCTTCTCCTCTCAGCATTAACTAGCAGCAGAAGGGAAGAGAAGATGTATTCCCTGCCTGCTACTCCAACAGTGGCCAGCATGCTCAGTGGATAACCCACTAGAGTTACACATCTTCTGAACCTCTGCCTTTCTTACCCCAGCCTGAATGCAGCCTGCACCTAGCCACCTGTCTGAAAACCCACTTGCTCCCCAGTAATAAAACTGTGTCTACTGCACCTCCTGCATCCATTTGCAGGGCTATTTTTCTGACTGTCCTATTCAAGTATAAGTATTTCACTGCACTTACAAGAGAGGCAAACATAGGCTCAGCCTGCCTACCACACGTGTGTAAATATCGGCTAGTGCTTGCACTCAGAGCACAAGGCTGTGGCCTGTAAGCATCCATCACATCCTGACTCACTCCCGGGGCTATAAAATGTGACTTGAAAAAATAGCAGTTCTGTGCTTTTTGAAGGATGGGTTTTAGTTTAGAGAGACAGACAGAGCCCTGGGGGTGCATTCTGGGCATTTCCTGCTGGACTATGCAGCTGTAAAGATCAGTCACATTATAAGCCTAACCAACTTGACAGAATCCCTTTAACTAAATCTGCAAATGAAGGCAACCCCTGATGGGAAGGAAGGGCCACTGTGGCTTAATTAACTGTTAATGAAGAGCCTGGGCCTTTCCAATACTAGTACAGGACAATTTAAAGTAACACAACCAGTTGGGGATCACTCTTGGAAAAACAGAAAGCTTGCAGCCCCCTTCACAGAAATGATGCTTCTCTGCCTTTTATTATTTCTCGTTTGCCCAGCAAGTCTCCAAAATATGAGATGTAAGGCACAATTTCAGCCAACCATTGCTAATTGCCCTCGTATCCTACCATGGCATCCCACTGTCCCCACGTCAATGTACTAGCCATGCTTACGGAGTATTCTGACCAAGAAATTATCATCTCCTGTAAAATACATTAAGTGCAGAAGTCACTTAAAGTTTATCCTCTGAATCTCTTTTAACATTGCCTGGAGTGATGGCCTCAATTAATTCAGCTAGATAATTCCTGGGTACCAAGCAATGGTGAGATGTTGTCAGGTCCTCAGTTGCAAACCTTCTCCCTGGCAGTCTCAGGTAGTGACTTGCTGAGAGAGAGAGTGATCAGTTTCTCTGCCTTTCCACAAGAGTCAAGTAATTTGTGATCACCAGCATTCACTGATATACTGTGGCAAATGAGATGAGGAAGGAGAAAAAAAAATTGGGGGTGATATTAGCTTTCGCGTTATTGACAAAGGTTCGCTACAGGGATCCAGAAAATGAACATGCCCATGCATGTTCAGCCATCAGCAATAATTTTCCCATGAGCTAGCTCTTCATTAATATTCTCCAAATTTTGCACAGTGTCACAAAGATCATGGGAGTACAATTGGAAAAGTCCATTGTTTTAATAGTCCATTGGGACCAAAGAAGGCACACTTCTTTTGCTATATTCAGCAATTCTGTACTTCTTTTAAATGCAGCACTGTTTCAAATGACTCAAGAACTGGCTCTCACCATCTCTTGTAGACAAAGTTCCACAGCTAATAAATGTCAGTGAAATGACTTTTTTTGTCAGCGGCCCACCTATGTTTTGGTTTCTTCATATTTATCTCATTACTCAAACTGTAATACTTTACCCTCTTTGGTGTTTCATGCTGGAAGTACATGTGGATGGCTCACGTAGATTTATAGACTCTAGAAGGGAACTCTGTGATGATTAGTTTGACTTCTATATAACATACTAAAAACATTTTTGTCAAGCGATTGCTTCATCTCAGCCATTAATTTGTGGCAGAATAAAGCATACCTTTTAAAAAGACAATGAGTCTCCATTAAGAGACTTCAAGCAGCAGAGAATTTATGATGTCCCTGGGTAAAGTGCTACAATGGTTCGTTATTCTCATGGTTAAAATTTTAGTGACCTGAACTCTGAGCCACCAACTCTTGCTATAGCATTAAAGAATTCTCTATTTTCAACTCTGCTTGACTAATACCTTAGTTTTCACTTACCTTATACTAACTGTGAGAGTTTAAAGCTGTCTGACTATTGTATTGCAGTCTTGACAGAAACAGAGGTCTCAAGATTATTCAGAATTACCCAACGTTGCCCATTATGACTGACAGAGATCCCCCTCTCCCCTTATCTTAAGGGACCTCAATCTTTGTGCCCCGTCTTTCCAGCCTCCTGTCTTTCCAGCAAAAAAAGCCAAAAAGAGGAAAAATGAATTTTGAATGAGTGATTATTACCACTCTTTCTGTTCTACTTTTGTGGTTCTTTTCATCCAGAATATGCTAATTATCTGTACTAAGGAGAACACTTATACGCAGAGTTCATTTTCATGGAGGGTAGGAGCTGGAAGGCATGGCACTGAGGAATATATGCACCAGTACAGAAAGGAGGACAGTGCAGCAGTTTTCTTCAGAAGACTATTGTTATTAAGTGAACTTGTTATTATAGAAACTTACATATGCCTGTTTCACACTAATGCCTACTCTGAATAAACAGCATCTTGGTTTTTAAGGATTCCTCCTAAAAGCCTTTCCACATGCAGAACAGAAGGGAATTCATCCTAAGCCCCTAAAAAGTATTGACAATAATAATAAGAATAAGAATAATCTTTCATTGTGGTTTACACATTTGGCATTGTTGGGCATACATTTCTGTACCAGTATAAACTGTTTTGGTTAGAGGCTTGACTTTATTTTTACCTTTGAATTATAGCCTCAGTTGTGGATACAGTCATATTTTCTGCTTATCCTGGTAGAGATTATCTTCCTCCAGTAAAGGACTAAGATACACCAGTAGAAACAGGTGTGGACTCACTTACCGTAGGTGTTGCCCTCAGCAGCACCACCCACAGTCTGTGCTCTCCTGGGTCACACCATGCATTAATGGCCATGCAACTGCACAGCTGCTTCCTCCATTCACCCTGCCCAGCTATTAGCACCCTTTCTGGAGCCTAATAGCATGGATACAAGTGAGGGACTTGATAAAACTTTAACTAAAGCAACAGAACAACTGTGTCTAAGTAAAGGGGTTGCATAATAAGTAAGTTCACTGTTCACAAAGGATCTTTTGGATACAAGCAGAAATTGGGTACCCCAGCATGAAAAAATACAATGATTTCATACTATGATGTTATGTTCATTAGATAACTCCTAGTGAAGCAATGTTCCCCTTGCAGGCTCCTCTGCCCTGCTGATCTCTCTGTCCTTGCTCAGAGATCTTACAGGTAGTTTTTTCCCTTGGCTTGTCCTCCTTGGCTCCATTATTGAGCTGAGGCTCTACACCCAATGCACCTGCCTTGGCCTAGGCATTTGCCAACACATTTTTAGTGCTTTGGTTAAGTAGATTTGTACAGGTCTGGGAAAAACAATGCAATTTTTTATCCCCTATGACCAAACTCTCCGAGAAATTCAGTCCCTCAGGCAGCATAGGTTTTACATCTGACTTTGATAAATCAGATGTGGGCTAATTATTCCCTATAATTTTCATTCATGCAGATATGTCCCTCAGAATTCAAGACTTACAGACTTTAAGTTCAAATCCTGAGCACTGTTCATTTTGGGAACTGGTCAAAGTGTAGAGACTGCTGGTAGCTCACTCCTAGGCTGATTCAAATTCAAAATGGAGATGAAGACATGGGAACATACATGAAAATTCACAGAATTGAGATCAGGAATCAGGCCATTTGTCCAATCTCATACACAGAACTTTGGAAGGTTTCAGAGTATGACCTTGCTACTTTTCTGCAGAGTCCAGTGACTTTGGTTTGACTGAGGCATATCAGCCAAGAAGAGGACTGTTACAGAAAATACTTGTTTAGAAACAAAAGGAGCAAAAGCTTTTCTGATGCCATAGTAGAATGACATCCAAGTAAAACTGAGGTGAGCCAATGAGCACAAGCCACTTCTCCCTCTATATCACAGTAAGAGAGGGAAAATGCTCCACGATAGGTCAACAGGACCATTTTCTGTAGTGCAGCATTTTCAGCATCATGCAGCAGCAGGAGTTGTGCACAGCCCACTACCAATTACTAACTGCAACACCTACCATCTTTCTTGGACATGAGATAAAACCCAAACATGGAGCCATCTCAGTTCTATGGAGTTAAGAACTAGAATGTTAGCACTCCACGATGGCACATCTCGGATATCAGAAATGACATATCAAACCTACAGAAAATCTCATCTGGGCTGAATAAAACATAAAGCCCAGACTCTGCCACAAGGTGATCTCTACTCCATGCTGTTTCAGGATTTCTGCAAGTCTTAAAGAGCTATTTAAGTGAAATAAGGGTAACTTTTCATAAATAAATACTTTACTCACCAAACTTGCCAGAGATGCATCTCCCCAAACCTCAGGAGAAGAACTGTCTGTACTGAATCAGCCACACTGAGAAAGGTCCCTCTCTTCATGCCTTCAACACCTACAAATCTTCCACAGCCTGCCAGGCTGTCCACAGACTGACAGCATTTCTGCAATTAAAATAAACTGGCATAGAGTCAATTTTACAAAAGGAAAGTGCAGGATTTCTTTCCGGCTTATAGGGAAGAAGGCTGGGGGAGAGGTCTGGGGAAAGATAGAGTAGTAGGTACAGAGTTGAAGCAGTGCAGCAGAGGAGAGATAGGGTGTAGTTGCAAAAAGGTCTCCTGTGTTGCCCTCGGTGCCTAGAATTAGTTGAGCTTTGGCCATGTGAGAAAAATACAAGTCTTTCCACCTAACAAGAAAAAGACTTTTTTAGCCTTTTTTTTGGCGTTAAACACCTTGTTAATTTTTCACCAATTAACAGCCGTTTAGCACATGGAGAGTGCGGTGGGCAACTTATGTAGGCGAATAAATTAAGGCTAAGAATGCATGCTAAGATGAAAATCAAAGCTGTCCGTTTTATTGGAAATGCGTCTGCAAATGAGAAGGGAGGAAATTGGTATCTCATTAAAAATGGGAAAGAGAGCAACAGCAAGAGAGGGAGAGAGAGAGGAAACCAAAATCTCGTTAAAATAACTGGAGAGTCTGTCCTAATTATACGTTTCCAATTGCTAACAAGAGGATATTTGTTAGAGGCTCAGAGTGCTTTTCCTCCAACCAAAACAAACAATATTAACGGCATTATACTGTCTCCTTGGTGCAGTAGCAGTGACAGAATCTTTTTCAAAATAAACACTTCAGGGCTGGAGATCAGCAAAGTTAATGCAAGCAGAAAAGGTCAATTGCTTTTTCTCTTAATGACTAGTTGGAGTGTTGTGGCCTGACCTCTACCCTGCTGCACGTAAAGTGGCAGGTGGGGCTTAAAAAGAGGCAGCTCAGCTTAGTAATGAACTAGTCCACAGGGCAGCAGAGGCACTCTTACCATGAACTACAAAGCTAACAGCTCCCTTCAGCCTCACCAGGTGCCTGTGTCTGATGGTGGAAAAGTGTGAGACTCATCACTCGCCTCTGAACTCAAAGATAAGGCATCGTGTCTAGCAAACAGAGAAGTGGACTGAATGCCAGAAACTTGTAATATTTACTCCCTGTTCTTCCACTGGCTGATTCAATGACTTTTCAAATGTAGCCTTGCCTCAGCTTGCTTCTGTATAGATCGAGGATAAAAATACTTTCACCTATTATTTCAAGACCCCAGTAGAAATGAGACAGAAACACAAAGTTCTACTACACTGCAGAAGGAAGCCTAGAACCTACTTTGACTACTGAAGAAACTGTAACTCAGCTTGGCTATAATACTCCAGAATCTGTCTTGTCCCTCATGTTTGGGAAACCCATTGCAGATCACAACAGGTTTCAGAGCTGGAAGGGCCTGACCTCGTAGCATTCAGCTTTATCCCTACCTCCACCATGCCAGTGACACAAGCACCAGCCACCAGTTGGACAGCTTTAACAGGTACTCAATCTAGTGCCAGCTAAATTCTTACCTAGCAAAAACCAGCAGCCTGCTCTGAGCAAAAGTATGAAAGAAAGGCACATTTTACGCAGCCTGGAAAAACGAGGCTAAAACACATTAGAAATGGTGAGCTGGTTGTCATGACATGCCTTTTCACAGGATCCCTCTAACAGATCCTCAGATCCAACCCAAGCTACAGTGTGCCCACAGCACAAGTTCCCTTTCCTCCTTTCCAAACCAAGAATTATCCAACATGTCATACAGGACATATTTCAGCCATAAGGATGGTAGAAGGTACCACCTGAAATAGCACAGAATTCTCAATCTAGAAATAATTCACCTAGCAT
This sequence comes from Phalacrocorax aristotelis, assembly GCF_949628215.1. Classification (NCBI taxonomy): domain Eukaryota; kingdom Metazoa; phylum Chordata; class Aves; order Suliformes; family Phalacrocoracidae; genus Phalacrocorax; species Phalacrocorax aristotelis. The sequence goes on along the minus strand of NC_134276.1, from coordinate 131,421,462 downwards.
GCTATCATCTGCCTCTTGCTGAGGAACTTCGATACTCTCTGGCATGCTATCCTATCCAGAGCTCTTCTCCAGGCTATCCAACCTGCTCTGACAAGCAAAAAATCTAGACAAGGCATCATCCTATAAAGCTGCAAAGTTTGGCTGTGGGATACAGGAGATTGCTGATTGGCAGCAGGACAGTGTACTGGTCTCCAGACAGTATCTTCACCTGCACATGTCAGTCTAATGAAAGCTGGATACAGCTATAACTTCATTGCCATCTCCTCCCTACTCCAGCGCCCTACAAAAATGCACTTAGAGGTAGTAGGTGATGAAGAGAGCTGCAGAGACAGTCTGCCTGTGAGAGTAATCCCAGGCAGATGTAAAGATGGACGATGGAAGAGAATGATTGCTGGGAGAAAACCATATGGATTTCTCAGCAGGAAGGAAGGGGATGTTCACACCCCTGCTCAGTATTTGATCTTCCTCTCCCAAAGAGCTTGTGGTCCTTCACCCAGGATGGACAAGCTGCTTGTGTCCTAAAGGTGTCTTCAAATCTTCAGGCAGCACAGCCCTCCAGCCCAGCTATCCTGAAGGAGCTAAGAGCCAAACCCTCTGAGAGGGCAACAGGTGGCTGTGAGCACCTTCCAGGTGTACCTCACTTTTGTCCAAAAGAATCCAGGTGTCAAGTATCATGTTGTTCTGATGCCAACCTTGCTTTTCATGTGCAAAGACAACATCACCACAGCATCACAATGTATACTCATTCCCTGTCCCATAAGCCAACCAGCAGCAAAGCCAAGTTGTGAATAGATGGACCAGTGGCTCAGTCCTCATGTTCTCTGCTTGGAAAAAGCTGCCAGGCTTCTCATACTGGCTATGCCTGGTGCCACTAACTGTCATGATCCAGCTTGATCCAGCTTGTTCTAGAGGGTACTGCAGCATGTGTCTGCTCCCAAAAGTATACTCTACCTCTGCTTTATAGGAGCTCAAGGCCAAAGTACAAAGGGCATATGAGTCTGTGTGGTCAGGAGACAGCTGCATGATTCAGGGCAGCAGGTCATAAGCAACATTCCTTAAATCATAGGCAGGTACCTTAGGGCCATGCTGACTGACGTCTCTTTGGGAGGACAGGGTACTGGCCTGGTCATGTCTGTCCCAGGTTGCATTAGAATGGATGTAATGAACTGAGCTGTTGTAACTGGTGCCAGTAGCTATGGGCCTCCAAAGTAATCCAAAATAAGTTATATATTCCTTATGATTAACATGATCACAAGAACATCATGGCAGCAGTGTGCAGTGATGTGAATGCCATCCACTACCCCTCCTACTGTGCTGCTGTAAAATCTTTTTTGGGTGAACAGTTCAATTTAGTAGGTCCTGTCCTGCAGCAGTATGGCTGAAGGCCAACTTGCACCACTTGACCAGAAGACATGGCTTATTCTTTTGCATGGAAAAAAAACCCAAAACAACAAGAAAAGGACAATGTAAATGTAGACAAAATCTCCCAAAGTAAATCTAGGTGGCACATTGCATGAAACTCACAAGCATTTGAAACAGTATAGCTACCTCAAGGCAATGCTTCACCAAAATCATTATTGTGCTGCCAAGAAGCACGAAATACTAGCTTGGTGCTATCCTATCTACTGACTTAGCTAGTTTTGGAGTTAGTTTTGAACACGGATTCTCACCTGACTCTTCCAGACTGTGCACTGGGCCATGTAGGGGTAGCCTTGGGTCTTCCTGCCCTGTCTCAAGGGCAAGAAAACATACATGGCAGAGTGTGAGATGTTCAGAAATGTTAGTGGGTGAACAGAACCAGGCTCAAGTGAACATGGCTTTAAGCTAGTAATAATTTCTGGCTTATAAGGAGCAAACTGAATGCAAATATTGACTACTTAGTGACTTGGTTTGATAATGTTACTAAAATCAGTGTACAAAATCAGATTTTACTAAAATGAGCCAAGAACAAGCCAAATACAGTTTAAGATCTCTTCATTATACAACAAAATCCACAAGTACCTTCCCCACTGCTTATTGTTTTTACAGGTTATAGCCAAGCTGCCGTTAAGCTGTATGTAAGTCTAACAGAGAAGGCTGGCTCTAATTTATGTTGCTATGAATCATCCAGTAGACTTCTGCTATTGTATAAATACAATGATATGGGCAGAAAAGGCCTTGAGTTACTTCACTATGTTCAGAGAACCTCTATCCATCTATTGTGAAAACTATGGGGAGGTGAAGGAATGCACTGGTCGAAGTGGATGAGACTGCCCATGCATATACAGCACCAGCCTGAATCAGACAGCCTTCTTTCCAATTTTCTTTCTTTCCTTCCCCACTTTTTTTCTTTTTCACAGGCAATTTCTCCGATAATCCTGCATGCTGGTATTACCAGCAGCACACAAGTGTGTCTAAAACCTTGACGACAGTAATTAATGTATTCCATCAGCACCCATGTCTCACAGCCAGCTGTTTTGTTGTGAAATCTGCCAAGCCCTAGAGGCAGAAAACTGTGCCCCCTCCTTTCACTCCATTCAATGTCTGGTGTAACTTTCACTTAACGATTAGTGGCTTTATTCAATCCATCAGCATAGGGCAGGGGTTACGCTACTCTCAGGGGCATCCAGCAAAACCTGATCTGATAGAAAGCGCTCTGCTGAAGGAGAAGTGCCTATCAGAAGAGTAGCTGCAGGTGGAGAAATGAGAGAGGGAAGAGGGGAGGCCTTTCAGGGAGAGAAATACCACTTCTGTTCTGCTTAGTTATCAGAGTATACAATAGGATGCCTGGGGAAGAAAGATCTTGGCTGTCAGAGCAGGCAGATACGATAGGAGCTATGCTTGATTATTGCAGTGACCACCAGACTGTGCATCTGGGCTTTCTGTCTTATGCTATTCCATGCAGAGTCTGAGAAACCTGTTTTGTACTGCCAAGCCCCTATAACTTCCCTGTACAGGAAGCTCCATTGCTAACAGCACTCAAAATAGGAATGGAGTGTTTTTATGTATCATATATATTTGCTAACCTACAAGTAGAAAAGGAACTTCTGATAATCTATGAAGAAAACCACTTGTTTATCCAAGACTTAGAGGAGCTAGAAATGGAAAACCACTTTAAGAAATCCTCTTTAAAAAACCTTTGTACTGACCAATAAGTTTATAGGTCATTAAGGTTACTGCTTGTTCTTCTATGATTCATATCAAGAATGTGCATACAAATTAATTTTCCAATACTACTGTCTCAGTAAAGGCAAAGGAAACTCAAGTAAAGAGATGGGACTTGAGCTTTGCCCTCAAAACAGGTGGTTTTATAATCTTTCTCAAATCAATAGTTTCAGGAGACATGAATGTTCCATAAGCTCCCTGTTTCCTCTGGACCTGTTCCCCAGCCAAACCTATTTGGAAGCTCTCAATCAGTCTATGTTGGCTGCCTCATAAGTCCTTCAAATCCACCACCTATTCTTTTCCTGAGCTGCGCTGCAGGCTACAGTTATCAAACCTGGTTCCTGCACTCCAGGATTCTTGTTTTCAGTAGCCCTCTCGAGCTTAACTTTTGCCCCTTTGGCCTTTGCACAGTAAGTTTATGTGCTTTTTTTCCACCTTCACAACTCTGCTTTTAATTGTCTCTCATCCATGAATCAGGAAGGCTTCTGTGGTACAAACGCTGATTTACTGGGTGGACGAAGCAGCTGTGCATCCTTCCACTGGGACTGCCTGTTGCTGCATGTACACCTGCAACATCTGAAGCAGTTGTTGCTGCTCAGCCTCTCAGCCCAGGTCAGCACTACACAGCCAAATGTTGCTGACAGAAAATGCTTTCTAACCCTCATGAGGCTAGATGTTTTCTTATGCTGTTGTCTTCTCAGAAATATCCAGAACTGTCCACATTTAGGAGCTTTGCTTCTTATCTCCCAGGCTTTTTTTCCTATTTCCAGGACTCCTCTCTTTCAGCCAGATTTTGGGTTTGCTTATTCTCTTTTACCTAACACATGGCAAAGTTAAATTACTCTTATGAAGTCATGGGGGGAAAAAGGGAAAGCAATAACTTTCTAATTTCTAGAAGAAAACTGAGCTTGACACTTGACTGTAAAACAACCAGTGATGTTACTGTGTGCATGTGTTATTTTTTTCATAGGCTTTCCAAAGTTTCCCAGACCCAAATCCTGAGACCTGGACCTTGTCGACCAAAGAGTGTGCAACGCCATTTGATCCACTATTCTTTTGCAGAAAAAGCAGAAATTGGCCCTTACCAATCATTACTGTAGGTGACAAATACCTTCAGTAGATAGGTGTAGTTTTTAAATATAGGTAAAGACTCCCTCCTGTGGAGCTTATGAACTCTGCAAAACCCTATTAGGTTTTGAAACTTCTCTGCAGGGGAAGTTGTAAGTACTAAACAGCATTTGGGACAGGCATTAGCTTTGGGGACAATCCGTAAAAAGATGTAGGGAATCAGTCTGTGTCAGTGGCATCTGAGTCTAAATTTGTTAGCCTGAAAAAACAGATTCAGCTGCTGCCAATGTCATTAGGCAGCAACAGTGAGGTGGCTGTGCATCACTAAACGATTTTCAGAACAAATAATGATGGCTGCGATGCTGTCTGTTGCCACATGCCTGATCCCATGCTCTTTGCATTTTTGGTGCCATGAGAGATGCAGGGCCAGAGGTATCTGGAGGTATTTGTGGCTCATGGGGGAACTTCTGCCCCACGTTCATGCTTCTGATGACTGCTTGGGCCTTCACAAAGACCTTCTTCCAGTCAACGGGCATGAAGACCAAAGAGGGCACCTGTGAAAGACTGCATGAACGAAAACTGGGGGTCTGGCCGCTCAAGTCAGAGCTCCAGAGACAGCTCAGGTTTTAACACTTAAAGTTTCTCAGGTATCTCCATGTGTGTGCAGACCCTGCTCCGGCTCAACCAGAATGGCTCAGTGCCCACCTCACACTGAAGCCCCACTCCAGCTCCAGAAACCAGGTACTGCTCGACACCTTTCCCCCCACACTGGGGCTGACAGGCATCCCCTCAGGTGGTCTCCATTCCCGCCCCATGGTGGGGGCCCCTGAAAGGAGGCCAGTGAGCTTGGCCAGTGTGTGGAGGCCACTGTGGCTGCTCTCCCACTGGCCCACCCCAGGCTATAGAGAGCCCTGGGGCCAGGGGAGCTGTCACCACTTGACCATCCCCACACAGCCCATGTGGTGGCCCCAGGCCTGGGCCTTGCCTCTGCCCACCAGGGCTGCCCCTGCTCCTCCTGCATCAGCCACACTGCTGCCCCCTGCCCTGCTGCCATGTTGCCCTGGCAGCCTGAGGGCGGTCACAGGGCACAGAGCCAGTGTGGGGACAGCTGGAGGAGAGGGGGACATCGCCTCCTTGCTGCCCCTGCCTGGCTCCTTCCTTCACCAGGGAATGCTGCAGTCCTCAGCTCCCTGGAGCCCGAGCAACCCTCCTCAGGCCACCTGTCCCGCCTTCATCGCCCTCCCTCTGACATTGAAAAGGGACTGTTGCTGCCTCCATGGTGCGAAACCCTGAGGGAGTCCCTGCACAGGGCAGCCTGGAGGGGCTCCCTGTGAATCAGCTCGCATCCCTGCAGGGCAACGGGCAAGGCTGCCAGCGAGCAGAGGCACAAACACAGTGCCTATTGCTGAGCTTTACCATTTACCACTTTACAACTTTACCATTGGTTTCTCTCCTGTCACAGCCTTGGTCAGTATTTGAGAAGAAACATGGGATGGCCACAAAGAGCTGGACAGTGGATGAGGGGAGAAGTTCTTGAAATAGCCACAGCTCAAAGCAAGGCAGGACGTGACGGTGGGAAGCCCCCAGTGGTGCTCAGTGCAGTGGGGATGCATTTGAGGGGAGTTCAACACCAGTAGCAAGTGCATTTCAGCAGCCCAAAGGAGCCAGCTTCTTTTAACTCCTTCCTGATCCAAGGCCAGCCATTTAGGCTTCCCAGAGGCAAAGGAGGCCGTTGTGCATTTTATTTCTCCCAGAAGATTTGCAGTCAGCTCTACCATACTCCTTCCACCCTGCCAAAAATAATGTAAACTAGGTCCTTCTCTTTAGTCTGTAGCCAAGAAAACTTCTTATATTTTGAACAATTCTGGCCCTGATGATCAGGGCTTTTTGAACACACCTCTTTTTGGTTTTCTTTCAATTCTACTGCATTTAATGGCCTGTAGATGGTGTGTTCTCCTGTATTTATGCACAGCCTCACTTCTACAGGTCCAGGGTCAAATTCCAAAGCATGGCTCAAAGGACTGGATTGGGATATCTAAGTTTGAAAGTAAAATGTGCTGGATACACTAACAGCCCTATAGCAATGTTGGTGCCTCTTGTAGAAGGCCTGTCCAGCACTGGGAAAAGAGAAAGATGCTTTTACTGCTTCCTTCAGCTACCTTCTTTATATAGACAGTTATGTGCTGCTGGGGAAGGGAAGTGCACCCAGTAGGTAGAAGACTAAGCTTTAAAACATGATAATTGCTTTAGCTGTAGAGAATTGTTTTAGTATGATTTAGGATTAATTTCACATTTCAAAATAGCTCTATTTTATTTAAAATTTTTTTTTAGTATTCCTTGAGCAAAAAGCATCCAAATACGTCATAGAATGGGAAATTTTTTTTCACTTGCGTAACTGAGAAACTACAACAGGATTGTGGTCAAACTTTCTAAAAAAATTTACCTCCAGAGCTGAGACCATGCACTGAAATGGGAGATTATAATAAAAGTCCAAACATAACCTTAATGATAGGTTTTGCTGGTTTGAAAGCTATAATATAGGGTAACTACTTGTACCAGCCCAGCATATGGGGGACTTCTTTTGTCTCTGACACTTAAAAAGGCTTCCTTTGACCTAGGAAATCATCTTCACATTCCTTAACTGAATCACCAAATGAAAAGGAAAAAAGGAATAAAATTATAAGAAAAAAAGGCTTATCGAACTAGATGGATCTAGTTCAACAAGCTCCCAAAATAGCAAGAGAACTCTGCCAAACCTCTAATGCCACAAGGTTCACTCATTCTCTGACCTGATCTTGTGTTTTTCATTCCACACTGGGTTAGAAAATTTCACTAGCCCCTTCTGGAGCTGCACATCCTGTTATGTATTGTCTGCTCTTTCTCTACTAGGAATACCTATGGTCATAGAATAATAAGAGCAATAAAGAAGACCCAAAGGAGGGAAAGACAAAGAAAAGAATGGTTATGTGGAAAAGTCAGAAAATAGGAGAAGCTGAAGGGATACACAAATTGAGAAGGAAAATACAGGGGAAGGGGAAGAGGGGAGAAAGGTGATGAGAGGAATAGAGGTGGCTCTCAGAAAGAAAAGGAGATTATGGAGAGGTATTTTACTTTTCCATCCATCTCTTAGAAGCAGAGAAAGCCATAGAATTGCACTCCTCATTACATTGTGTACTGGGTGGAATTCTCCCATCTGGTTTGACATACCAGCTGAATCTACAATCCACCCTGTAGCCTCTACAAATACGTCAATCAAAATGACCTGCTGTGAAAGCTGTGAGAAGGCACTCTTTTGTGTTATCCTCACATGCATGTTAGACCCACACAGAATCCCTGCTGTATCTTATTTTCAATCACAGGACGTTGGAAAGCTCCTGCAGATGTTATTTTTGCCATGCAAATAAAGGAATATTGTGATGTGACTAAACCATGAAAGTTGAGGAAAAACCATGAAATAGGGGTCTGGTGTGTGAGCTAGCAGAAGGGGATCTGTCACACATGGGAGGCTCTGACAGAGGACAAGCTCAGCACTCTTTTACATGACTCATTCTGGAGCCATGGAGACAACCAGCTTTGCAAATATTGCTATAGAGCTGATGATGAAATTGCTACAGCCAACCCAGATGTTCCTATAAAGAAGCCCTTCAAGAAACTCCTGAAACATCAGTGATGGCCAAAGAAAACTTCCCCATTATACCACAGAGCAATTTTAAAAAGTTTCACCATCCAGCTGCAGGCCTTTTCTCGGGTTCTGGTCTTTCTTTCTTTTGTATGTCTCAGATGTTATTGGACACAAAAAGTCAGTTTGGTGATTCAATAACAGGTCTAAATCCCTCACCTCACAGGAGGTTTGAGGAATAGCTTCCCTGTATTGCAGTGTTAAGTTTAGATTTAGTTAAATTCTGAGGAAGCTGCCATACATATGCAGTCTGCTTGGTCTGCCATTGACAAGCTGGGCTTTATCCAGATACTCACAGTTAAATATGCCAACCCAAGAGCTCTCTCTTACTTCTGTAAGTAGTACGTGCAATAGGTAAATGATAATTGTTCAGGTTTGCACATCACTATTCAAATGACATACACCTAGACTCCCTGTTGGTACTGCAGATAACATGAATCTTTAAGCTATACAAAAGTAAATTGAGGCCCTGTAAAATGTCAGATTCTTTTCTCACCTTATGGCCAAGCTTCCAAAGGAAAGACAGCCTGAATAAAAGCCATATGTTTTCTTAAGATCATTCCATGCTATTACCTTTTCATCTTCTACCATATGCTTCCTCCACATTTCTATTCCCATTAGATATAGTGGGAGAAAGTCCTTTTTTTTTTTTTAATTTAAGCAAATAATGCAACTAATCCTAACCTCATGCTGTAAATTGACCTCATGTGAGAAATTCTGGCATTTCTGTGAAGAGGACCAAGTCAGTATTTTCACAATCCTGGTACACAGTGGCACAAGGAAATGCTATTTTGTGAGCACGCTGTTGGGAGGGGTGTAGTAGGACATCCATCATCTTGTGGAGCAACGACGATCAGTAGATAGAGTGCCAGGGTGGAGACTAATAATAAAAAATATAACAAATACCTAGTAAAGAGGCATCATTTGTCCCTCTTTCATAGACAGGTAAAGTCAGGAGCATAGTTTTCTTGGAAGTCCTTCATACTGACTCAGAGAAAAGCATAAATGCCCAGTAGCCTTACTCCTATCTCCTAAATCTGAACATCAGATGCTGATACCTCTTCATTAGTATCATACTCCTGGTATATGGTCTTCTGCAAAAACAAGGTGGCATTTAGGGCTCTTCTGTGAAGTAAAGCACATTATTTTAGAATAACCAGAACCTTACCAGAGGATGCCTAAGAAAACTTTGCTACTATTTCCTTCTGACAGGTAGTCACAACTTAAATAAATGTGTCTGGGTAGAAAACTGATACAGCAGTGAACACTTGTGTATGATCCCTGATAGAGTCCTTGGATGCTTCACTGATTAATTCATTTCAGCTTTAACCAAGTTGCTTTATTGGCCCTGCAATTGGATCTTAATCATCCATCTCAAAGGTATGGGGAGACAAATTGAGCCAACCTGATGACTCACTGTCATGCTAAGCAGGTCACACTTGTCCTAAAGGGTTGCGTAAGGGTGGGGGGAGGGAGCTCACCAGGATGAAGCTAAACTGATCTGTGCTGATCTCAATCAAGCCTCTGTCCAGCAGTAAATCAGATCCTGTGACACAAGTAATCAAAATAGAAATCTGATGTGCAAGTGTCTTTGTGAGCTGAAGACTGTTCCTTTCTTTAGACAGCAGACAAGTAAAATGATGCCTCATGTAAACTGAGGTGGAAACAGTTTTAGTAAGGCCTACTGTATCAAGCAGATTTTCTGCTCATAGTGAGAACATTGAAAGTACCACAGGAGTTGGTTTTACTGACAGGTTCTGATGCAAGCAATGCCAGATCTCTCGTGCATGTTCTGAGAAAACCAAGAATCTGTGTTTTAGAAGAAATAAAGAAGAAATGAGAAAAGCTGACTGGCGTTCAGTTTGTGCTTTCTGAATTTACATTGGGTTCTTGAACGTTGGGTAAATAGATTTTCAAAATCTGAATAAACAAGCAGGCTCTTCACCTCTCCTCATAGAGAATGTTTCCCCACAGTATCTTCTCCAGGAGCTTTCCTTGCTACCCTCCTTCACAAAATTCCACTCTCCATTCCCTATCAGATAACCAAGGTGAAGTTTTAAATAGGGGAAGCGTGGGGCCAGCTACATAGCCTCATATGGGAGAACGGCTCTCCCTTTCCTCTTTTCTTGTCATATGATCAGATGTACAACCATCACATGCCAAAAATGCCAGCATCCCACATCATGTGAGGGGCACACATACAGCCACATAATGGGGAATAATATTCAGCCACGTGACCAGCTCAGTCCTTGTCACTTGATGGAAGGAAAGGCTGTGGGGACTTCAGGAAAGAGGATAGCAAAGAAGAAACTAACAAAAAAATTAATCCAGGCTGCAACACACTCCCTCTCCAGCCACCTCCAAAATCACTTTCAAGTGGCACTTCCTCCTACTGATGGGCAGCTGGAAGGCTTTCCTAGCAGAAAATGCCTTGGCCATGTCTTTGTCATCACATGGCTGAACTATAGCAATGTCATAAACTTTGTGAAGAAGCCTTTAGCCCATAAGAAATTCCAGCTACATACAGAGGGGAGCAGGCTATCATTTCATCCATACATATTTGTGAGACGTGATGTCTGGTCACCCTGTGCTCTGGGTGTGTACTCTAAAGAGGTGCAAAACCAGAATCAGGATATAGGAAATTAGGATCAATATCTTCTTTACCATCTCCTGTTCCACATACCTGTCATGCTTTTTGATATAGTCTTCTCTAATATAAACACATAGCAGTATGTTCTTCTAACTTTTTAAAATAAACAAAAATTACAATAAATGCATTTCTCCCTATGAAGCAACTTTTTCCCTTCCAGCAGCATCATCTTCCACTCCTATCTTCACTGTTCTGGATCACTTCCTTCACCCAGGCATTCTCCGAGCCATCTCTGGCACTGTCTATGGCATGCCTCCTTGGATTCCCATCCCTTCTGAGCAAGGAAAGATTATACCTTCATTTACATTTTTTGGGGTAGTTACAGGTCCTATCTGAACAAGGTGCAAGGAGCTGCATAAGTGTAAGTAGGGTGGCTGATGCTAACGAAGTGGAGAGCACCTCAGTAAATCCACTCCTGAAATGCCTCATCTGGAATCAGATCATGTGATGGCCTCGAGCTTAACATAACTACAACATAGGTAAGAAAGTTTATATATTTGACAATTCATCCAAAATGAATCTTACATAGCAGGCTATGAGGCCCAAGAGAGAAGCCTAAGCACATACAGCTTTCAGGTAACAAGTCTTTGCATCAGATAAGACCCTTCTCCTCCCTCCAGCCTCTTGTCTCTGTCATAATTTTATCTGGAAGGGGACTATTTTCTGTTCTTTGTATGACATGTAGCATACAGAGATCTTTGTCCCATCACAGAGGCCTCTGAGGTAATAAGTAAAATGATAATAGTGATACAAATTGAATGAAATCTATTGTGCTGGTCCCGTTACTTTGCATATCTCTGGATAAGCAATGGGAGTTGTTTGGGAGCTGTTGCTTTAGCAAATGGTGATGCAAGGATGATTGTTCCTTTGGGGTCTTGTTATCTATAACTTTTGCCACCTCAGTTCCCCAAAATTTTTTAATTGCATTTCCCTATAAGACAATTGTTTCTTTGAACTCACAGGTGTCTGTTCTGTCAATCAAGTTCCCTGTGAGCTGCCTTCCTCTTCATGTCATAGCATTTCCCTTATGACCAAAAATTGATCAGAGGTTCAAGCTGACAGCTGCAATCCAGCCATTCAGCTGCACTCAGAGCTGTGAGAGACAGGCATCAGCCAAGCAACTCCCCAGACAACATGTGCTTTAGTGGGCAGAATTCAGCGTAACATGAGTTGATGTTTCACAGAACAAACCATGTCCGTTCAACAAACCAACCTCATCAACTTGATGGCGTGCATCAAGGTTTTTGCTTGGTCAAGATATTAAAGAAATAAATAAAGATTCACTATTTTTTGAATTTTTTTTTTTTAAAGGAGAAGTTTTGGTGGTTAAATTTTTGTGTTTTGATTTGGGAACAAAGTGAATATTGAAATACTAGGATCTCCCAGAATATCTGCAATGTAGATAACTCTGGTGTGTCACACAGAGTCCAATTACAGTTCCTTCTGATGGGAACTGGTTGCTAATAACCAACTGAGGAGCTCTGCTGAATTTTTCCTGAAGTGGAAGAACAGGCTTTATGTCTGCTCCTACTACCCATCACAACCTGGCTTTCAAGCTTTTGGGCCAGCCTGAAACACCAGTCTGTGAACAGCAGCATCTGGGCATAGAGGTGCTTCCTATTCTTCCACTTCTGCTAAAAAAGGTGGTGTCTCCAGAAAAGGACCAAGCAGAAATGCCAGATAAAAGCAGTACCTTTGGCCATCTCAGCAGACATTCAGTGTACTTCATCAAATGAAGCCCTTGTGCTTGCTGTACTGCTGGGCTTGCATTCCAGGAGAGACACCTAATCCCCCAGGTGAAGGCTATTGCCAAGATATTTCTGTGGTTGGCCTTTGGCTTTACAACACAGATGCCTTTGCCCTCTACTCACCTGGCAGTATGTGCTTTTTTTGTTCCCTGAAATCTGGCAGAACTCTGTGATACGACTTTGTGTAATATAAGTGCGATTGAATACTAATAAAAAAGGAATTTGGGTTTGTGTGGACATTCCAGTATTTAGCTTTTAGTTTCTGCACAAATGTTTGGACTGAGCTGAGGTAGGGTGCTTCCAATATAAAAAAAAAAAAGAAACATGAAAAATTCTAATTAATTCACTGACAGTAAGAATGGCATCTTGATATTTATAAGCTATCCTGACACGGTGAAGTGTTAATGTTCATGATAATTATCTGTATATAAAATTAACCGAACAGTAACAGTCAGAGTTTATATTGGTGCTCAGTCACTTTTCTGTGTGGCACCTTGTGAATCACATTTCTTTTCCTTAGCTGGTCATTCTTCTCAAACAATTTTACTGTGATTTTTTACAAAGAAAGTGGAAAAACCTTCATTTGAAGAATACTCACACCTCAGCTGACCAAAAATACCAAAACCAAAAAGTTCTGTATGTTATCATTTGATTCCATTATATTTTTTAAAGAATTATCTTTTTTAAAAGTATTCACAAAAATAACTTTTGGGAAAAAAACCTAAAATGGGCTACTTCCAACTCAAAAGCCATTTGCTATTAACATTTTCCAACTTGAGATCAGACTTATGAGAGCTAATGTAGAGTGTATTGAGATATCTTAAAGGACAATATGACAGAACAGCAAAGTAATATTTCTTTCCTACTGGGACACTTAATCACAAACTGCATCCAAAGTATTCTTAGTGAGCTGGGAATAAGACTTCAGGCTTCTGGCCTGAAATCTGCCATTTGAACACTATTAAAATCATGGTTACAAAAATGGAACAATAAATAGTACTGTTCCTGCACCAGGCATCCCCAGATGATACTTTCACTTAGCAAAAAAAGGAGACGTTTAATTATATGAAGACTTTCTCCATTACAAATTTCAGCCCTTGATAGCATCACTGTCTGAAGACAACAGCTGTGCAAGCAGCAGAAAAATTCACTCTCTGCCTCGATGTCTGATCAGAGTGAATTCTTGAAACATTGTCTTTTGTGACTGTGTAAGAGGCTGAGATTCCTGAAGAAACAATTATCTGTCCAGCACTTGACAGCCTGTGCTCCAGAGCATGTGTCTTGTGAACAAAGCAAGGTACATGCAGGTCCTGAGAAAAGGAGATCCCTCTTGTGGGTGTTTCCCACCAACCCATGAAGCTAACCAGCATAGCCCAGGTGAATCTGTTTCACATGGAAATGCCACCAGCACCTGAACAGAGCAAGTGCCTGAAAAAAGAGTGTCAATATTCTGAAGAACCTCATGAATGAAAGAGAGCAGCACATGACTGTAGACTTGACTTAATAGCTTGGGTATTTAAACCTCTGTTTTTTCTGCAGTAAAACTGTTATTATCGGAATTCTCCATCTTGGTTCCAAATATCTGGATTTTATCAAATTCACCTATTTTTGAGAAATTACAAAATAACAAAATCCATTTAGAAGGAGACAAGGAATAAAATCCTTCAGGAAAGTAATGGTTCCCTTTAAAAACCTGGAATGAGGCTCTGATCTGCAGTGCCAGATTGCAACAATGGCAAAGGAAAAAGTCATCAAGGAAAATGCTGACTTCATATCACACCTGATGGTAACAAACCCAGCTGCAATTTCAAGCAGGGGAACGGTACTTCTCCCTCATCACTTTAAAATCTGCTCTGTTTTAAAGTTCCTGCTAAATTTGACAGTTTAAAGGGGCGTTTAATGGAATTGCTCCTTGTACCTTGTGTTATGCTTTAGCTATGGAAGGAAAACTTGCCAGTTTTACTGAAGTCATGCCAGGAGTGTGGCAATGTGCGCTATGCGTGATCATCCATTTGGGACAGAAGCGAGATGGTCACTTGCACAGACCTTTTATAGCCATCTGAAGATCGAATGACCTGCTGTGGTTCTAATCAGGGCTCAGCTCTGTGGGAACAGCCAAAAGGAAAAGGCCAAAGGAGAGAGAGAATTCAAAGCTCACATCATAACAGCAATCAAGCAGGGCCATAGTTACAGGCAAACCACAGAAATGAGCAGGGTAAAAGAATTATCCAACTATCACAGGAACATTAACGCTGGTCACATTCCAAAGCACTCATTACAGCACTCCAGTGTGGCTCCCTGTACAGCTGGTCAAATAATGCTCATCAAATAAATTATTTGACAAATTTTTCAGAGTTTCAAAAACAAATTATCCAAAAAAGTGTGCTTTTTTAATTATTCCCACAGCTGTAGTCTTGTGAGCCTAGAAATATGTTCAAGCTTGCCTCTTTCCCTCAGCTTGCTCACTCTCTACATTTTCTTAATTCGTGCTCCCCAGTTGCACTTTCTGAGCAACCCTGTTAAAATAAGTCTCTGGGTGCACATTGCAGCCTTCCTAAGCAACTCAAAATAGCAATGCAGTGTACCTTGTCCGGTTCTCCTGCGCACCCCTAAGTTTTAATAATAAATCAGCATGTCAGTACACATGACGAAGCCCAAAACCTTGAGAGTTTCTCCCAGACAAGTCAGGCATCCAGTTGTATTTCATCAATGCTCCACTGAAGTTAACGGTACCATGTTGATTCACACTGGGTGAGGATCTGCTCCATCATCACAATGACTCAGGTCAATGCACATTTGAGAAAGTGTCCTGCGTAGCTGCCTGCCTGAGTTTGCTTCTCTGTTGTGTAGTACACTGGAGATTGTAAACACATATGATCCTGCAAATATATAATTCCCCAATAACCTTGGTTGAAAAAAAAAAACCCACAAAGCACTTATTTATTGAATTTAATGGATTTTTTTTTTTTGCCTTTTATTTGTGGAGCCATCAAAATGGCTATTTGTACATATCAGTGTATACTGAGTGCTTCCCCCAGGTAACTATAAAATAACAGGTCAGGAAATTTCTCCTAGTAGTTCTGAGTGACTTTAAATGTCAACTACGTTTGTACAGCCCAGATTATGCAGTCATCCCTGAATGCTAGACCTGGATGACTCAGTTCTCCACAGCTCTTGCTTGAAGGCCCTTCAGGTGAGAAATGTGTAGACCAAAGTAATTAATTTTTTTCACTATGGTTAGAAACAGAGACACAATGGCAGGAAGATAGTTTATTCCCTATTAAAGAACCAATTTAATTTCTTAGCCCTGCTGGACCAACTCCTTCAAGAGCATTAAGTATACATTTAATTAACTAAAAGAATCCAATATAGAAACAATTAAAAACTATGCAGGTACATTTATTAAATTGTCTTATTTTGATTGCAGATTCAAAGCCCTTTTACAAGAGGTCCCAGATACCTGGCAGATCAGCTCCTGCTCTTGCTTCTAATCAAAGCTTCCTTCTCTTGAACAGTGAATTGTTGGTCGATAGAGGGAGGCTTCTGACCATGGGAAGCAGGAGCCTGGCCAGGACCAGGGCCCAGCTGAAGAATTTTGCTGACTGGTGAAACAAAAGTGAATGTTCAGTTTTGCTACTATTAAGATTAAATGCAAAACCCACCTCATGGAAAGGTTTGGCTTTTTTTTTTTTTAAATAATTGGGATTCATTCATTTAGAAAACCAAGCCAAACTTAGCATCTTCTTATATATCAAGGGAAGAGGAGAAAAGTTTTTATCACTTACTCACTA
The DNA here is from genome assembly GCF_949628215.1 of Phalacrocorax aristotelis. NCBI lineage: Eukaryota > Metazoa > Chordata > Aves > Suliformes > Phalacrocoracidae > Phalacrocorax > Phalacrocorax aristotelis. Next base: position 131,405,382 of record NC_134276.1, on the reverse strand, counting down.
CAAGGGATGTACAAGCATCAGGGTTACTAGCAAAATTATATTGCAACATCGTATTTAGATTCCGAAAGACCTTACACTTCACTGCTATGCACTAAAAAACGTGTATTCTGCACACACGCGAATATAAATGTCTCAAAATTTATCATCTCTTTTTGACTACTTTTTGAAAATTTTACATAATGAATCAGCTGTGGCTAAGTGAGGACTATGGAGAGATCTGCACTATTCCTTTAAATCCAGAGCAGGGCAATAATTAACCTAAAGTATCTTTGGAGATAGATCGATTTTTCCTAATCTAATAAAGTTGAGGGGCAGAGGAAGGGTGCCTGTACTGATCCATATCATTCTGGTAGTTCAAGCCCCTCACAAATCCTCTATCAAAATGGGTGTTAAGCCATGTTGCAGTCTCAGTGGGAAATTAAGTTGTGGATTGTTCTTATGATTAGGACAGGAAGAGTGGTGTGTGCTGATGGAGGCTGTGTTGGTGATTTTAGGCATGTGGCCAATATGTATTTGTTAGGATCTGGACACGATGTGCCAGTTCACTCTATAAAAACTCCTGGGCAGTCCAAGTAGTTCAGTAAAGTCAGTGGAAAATTAAGTATAAGGGGAAAAGGGTTCAGAAACAGAAATGAGTAAAAATGAAAATGTGTATTTAAAATGGAATCAAGATCTTAAAATCAGAAGTAAAAAACAGAAGAGTGTTTTGACCTGTCTGATCCTGTATGCATTGCAAGAGTTCTTAAAACACAAGATCTTATACATTTTACCATTCTTTCTCTTTCCTCAGCTGTGTATTTTTTCACCTTTTATGTCTTATTCCTATCCACAGGAGTGGATTCCAACAGCACTTTTATGATCTAAGGATGAGCTTTCAATTCTATCAGAATACTCAGTCTTTAAAATAAGGGAGTGGGAAGGCATGAGAAAAGGGTCTAGGGGTGAGAGATGTTAGAAGGCACCAGACTGGTTTTTTTACCAGGTGCAGAATTACCAACTATTTTGATTTTTATAGGCCAGTCTGGAAACACAAATGGCATGCTTACATCCTACAGGATTGCAATTAGGGACTGTTAGACCTGTAGATCCAAAGGTTGCAGCCCTTTCGGGTGGCTCTCTCATCCTGCTGTTCATGTACACGAATCAGTTAGACGTGAGGTAAGGAGGTCTGGGCTCAGGTGTAGCTGTCACGCAGTCTCAAGTGCCTTCCTGGAAGCTGAGGACAGTGCAGCAGTGTTTCTGGTGGTTCTCAGCTAAGTGGTAAGTCACTGCAGGTACGACAGCCGCTGACACAAATTGATGGGTGAGGAGGGCAGTGAAAAGCTTTCCTTCCCTGAGCCACCTACACAAGTCTTAAGGAAGACTTAGACAACAGAGCTGAAGAGAGACTTATTTGGGGCAATGAAGGAGTCGACAGGAAAAGAAGACAAAAAAAAACATGCCAAAGGTAAACAAAGCAGAGTAGGTGTAAGCACAGATGCTAGAGAGGTTGTTAGGGAAGAAGACCCCATCAAGATCCTAAAAAGGCTGAGAGACAAATGAGGAAGAAATGGAAATAAAGAGAAAGAAACTTACAGAAAGAGCTATAAGAAGGCAGTACTTCACAGAAAATGTGCTGTAAGAGCAGCTGAGTGGGTGAATAAGGGCATTGGGCCAGCACTGAAGAGGATGAAAACAAAAAGAAAGCTACACTCATATCAAAACATCACTTATGCAACCAGTGAAGTCATTCAACATAAGGACTGGGCACCACAGGTGAGGCAGAAAGAGGTGGACAGACAAAAGATTCAGAGAAAGCAATTACAAAAATTGGAAAAGGAGCAAGGAGGACATCCATCAACAACAATCAGCCAGGATCCTCAGTGCAGTAGTTGAGTCAGTCTTGCCATCAGGAGAGGACTTGGTCTCAGTGACAGGGAGCCCCCAAAGTCTAAGGGAGCATTTTAACTATCAAGCAGGGATTTGAGAGGAAGCAAATGGAGGGAAGGGGTAAGAGGCATAAAGTTGGTTGGACTACATCAAGGACAAGGAAAGGGTGTAGGGAGAGTCTGGTATTTGGAGCCTCCATATTTCTTCCTTGAAATGATAAGGCAATTTATTTTGGAGAGGTTTATACTTCATGGAGGGTAAAGGGGCTGTAGATTATCTGTCTCATGCAAGTTACATTTGAGCTATCAGGGTCAGGTGGCACACGAAGGGTTAACTTCAAGTCCCACCAAGCGGCTGTACAGCTGGTGAAATGCATCTGTCAACAGAACTATTACTGTCATCCCCAGATCAGCACAATGTCCTTGACCCTGGAGGTCAACTGAGAGGCATTAGCTGTTACACAGACAGAGCTGTCATGCTCCAGTGGGAACAGAAAGGTTACAAGACCAATTAGATCAGTCCAAGAAGTAAAACTGTCCCTCCTTAACCAATAGTGGTTTAGAGGTGCAGGTTAAGTGCAGTGTGATGGCTTACTGCAGCGCCTTTTCCCTTTGGAAACAAGATTTAAACACTCCAATTCAAACAGGCAAGGAGAGGGACTCCGTTTATCGCCCTTCATAGTCCCCATTTACGAGCATCACAAAACTCTTGTGTCGTTTGCTGGGTGCAAAGCCTGCACTAGACACTGAATGGCTCAAGGCTGGAAGGGTGTGTGAAGCAGATTTTGAGGTGGAGACCCCAGGGGTGGCACAGTAGGACAGAGGTTGTAGGACTACAACAGTAAAGAGCTGCAGGACAGGACTAAGAAGTTTGTGCTTTTAACCATAAGAAGATGAACACAGGCATTAAAAAGTTCTCCTTTTTGAAGTAACTGGTAGCATTCCCATTGACTACAGCAATTTTTTTTATCATTTTGTTTACACTGCTGTCACAGTAACAACTTCTCGGTCATAACAGAGGTAGAGGGCTCTTACCGTCACATTTCTCAGAAGGGATGTGAAGTCTTAAAGCTAAGATTTCATTAGTGAACGATTTCACTAAACCTCCTCTGATGATATATATAGACACATAATCCAGTGTTGTTCAATTGGCAGGCCTGGCAATTACATCCCAGCTTAGCTGAAATATTATCTAAATTGCATTTTTAAATGGGTGATTGACAGTGGAATGGCAGCATTACCCTCAATACAAGAATATGGCAGCACAGAAGGAAGAGGAGAGCACTACAGAGAGACAGACGAAGCAGAGAACGAAGTCAGAAAAGGTGAATGGAGAGGGAAAAACAATCAGGTCCTCCATTTTCTTTGTAGATTGATTGTAAACTGTTAATCTGGCAGCACATTGTTCAGCTTGTAGAAGAGCCTCCCCTCTTGCTCCTCTAACTTACCCGCCCCCAAGTATTTTTTTATCTTTTGGGGCAACCTGCTTTAGCAAGACATTTTTGCATTACTTAAATCGGAGACAACATCCCACAGTGTGTCACGTAGGGAGAGGACTCTACCCTTTTGTTTGTCTCTGCGTTCTGCAAATCCTGCAGCGTTCATGAAGTTAGCCCAGTACTCACAGCAGGTGGAAGCTCCCAGCCCCACAGCAGCTGTGCACAGCCTTGATCTTCAGGTTTTCACACACAGTCCTCAACCTCCCCTGCCCAAGCCTCCTTTCCCTGTTTTTTTTAATGCGGAAAGCAGTAACCCTCTGGCCCAGCTAGCCCCCCGCTATCAGATTCCACCAGAGGAATTCTGGGCACAAAGCTTCACAGGGCAAACAGGTCTCCCGCCCTCTCTAAATATCTCCCCCTCCCTCCCTTCCTCTCTCCCTCCCTCTCTGTCGCTGGGAATCCACCCTTATCCACTGCAGCCGGAACGATATTTTTGAATTGTGTTTATTTGTTGGCACCCTGGTGTGAAAGCGCTTCCCATCAACTGCATATTAATCTTGTCAGCAGTTTGTGAACATTTTCCTCCCTCTCAGCCCTAACTAATTTATGACTTTTGGGTCTCTTGCTCCCTTCCATCCCCACCTCTCACTGTAATGAAAGAGAAATTAATCATCCTCATTTTTGTTAAAGTGACTCCAACCATGTCAAAATGGTAAAAGACTACTTTAGCCCTAGGAAGAGTGAAGTTAGGAAAGTTGTAAATTGACTTTTAGAAAAACATAGGTGGTGATACAGGTGTCTATCCATTACATGTTCACATGATCTTTGAAGATCCCAGGTCATTTTGCCTGTACCTTTTCCATTGATCCATAGCCACTGGTTAGAACCTCTGCTGGGTTTTTCTTATCTTGAAACCCAAAGGGACACTTCAAATACCCAAGACTGTATTATCCATTATCCTGAAACCTTTGAGGCTAGTAGTTATATTCACTGATACTGTTTTCTATTCACTATACTCATCAATACATTAATACTTCTGTTACTTGATTACCTAAACATCCCTGGGCATTTTTTGCAATCCCAGACTCCTGATCCCTATTCTTGGGTACATAGCCCACAGTGATTTTTATTTCAGTGTGGGTTTCAGGAGCTGAATTGAATTTAGTTGCACTGAGCAGCCTTCTTCAGGAAAAGGCACTATTAAGTTCCCTGGCTGATGGGGGCAAGTGCAAATGGTGTGATGTTGTTAATGCATGCGGACATTGACAAGCTGGAATTATAGAGGAGGTAACTGAGAGTGTCCACCACACAGGGGTTGCACATCCCCACCACCACCAATTCCATCAGAGAGGAGGGAGGTCCCCCGACGCCCTTGGCAGGGTGAAAATAGCAGACACTGTTCCTTTCTTTATTATTATTAATTTGATGGTCACTTCTGATGAGCTGCTCCAGACTTTCACTTCCTTGGGCTAGTGAAGATTAACGTGTCCACATCAGTGTGGACCCAGATGGGTCCTGGACCCACTACCAGAACAGTCAACTGTATCTAGGATGGATACTGCCAGCTTGCAATAAGCTCTAGCTGATTAAAAGTGGACCTGCTTGCTTACATAGCACCCCAGGCTATATTTACCATCTTACTTGCCCAGGAACCTGGCTAAATAGCCCAATGAAATGCAGAGCTTTGGACAATACCCTCTAGTGTGTGTCTGGTAAGACCCCGCTATCTGGAAAACTCAGCACACGTAGTCTCAGCCTTCCAGATCTACAACACAGATGGGCATAATTCAGAGAAGCCTCTGAACTATGCCCATCTGTGAGCTAGCTAAATGTCTTCCGTAGCTGTTTGGCATTCATATGATGGTAGTAACTCTCAGCCTCTACCACCTACATCAGGGTGTGACTTTTGCAGGGACCTAGCCACTGAGCCATTACAATTAATACTTTAATTACTTCAGAAGCAGATCACTGTTATGTGCTAGGGAGGGGGCTACACTTGAAAAAAAAATCTGCAGAGGTGGGAGTATGAAGTGAGTACTTGCCTTCTCAAGGAGCATCTTCCTGAGTTCACAGGTCCCCAGGGCCCTGGGATTTGTACCACATGCCTATTAGACTTCAATTTTTTCCCTTTGACTCAAAATAGCCAGGACCAACCTGCATAAAGCATCCCCTCTTCCCTGCGTCCTGTCCCCACTGAAGCTAGAGAAGGTGCCTTGACATATCCAGACTCAGAATCTCCAGACCTTATTTTATCTTTCCTCCATCATGGTGACCAAAATTGCCCAGATTTGTCAGCCTTTTGGGTACATCATATAAATTGTTTACATGATCAGTGTTTCAGGAAAAAGGTCAGCTATAGGATAGAAGGGAAAGAAGGAGCTTTCATCTGGGTGAAGGAAAGTGGACAGCAGTTTGGATTTATAGTGTTGGGCCATTGGACTAAGAATACTTTATGATGCTGGCTGACAGGCCTTTTTGTAAGAATTTGATATTGCGTAGTACTTTATCACTGCTGTATTTGAATTTCTATTTTTTCACAAAGCATTTCACAGTAGGCAAATAGAAATAGACATCATCCCAACTAAGAGGCCAATGCCTTGGCTGAAAAAATAGCCACTTGCTTCTAGGAGACTGGAAGTAAACTCAGATTTTTCTCTTTGTAGGCCAGGTTTTTCTACCACACAGTGGAGCAGTCTGATTCAGGCAAACTCTGCCGCCCTTGGAGTACCAGGAGAAAGATCATGCTAAGCACTAAAAAGTGCAGTAAAGTGAAGACTAGACTGGTTGAAGACTACAAGTGCAAAAGGCAGAAGACATGTGACCCTCTAGACACTTTAAATTCAACTAATTCCGTAACTCAGCCTCTTCCTGCATAGATTTCATTTGCTTCCTGTCCGAATACTAATCTCCTCTCACTGCTAACAGAGCTACATCCTTCCCTTCTGAGCTCTGATATTGTCTCTGCTACCAAATTCACATCAGTTGCAAGTGTGCCACGTTATTATTTATGTCAGCATCATTCTGGCTGGGATTAAGGAGGCTCTGTGTACCCCAGGGCTGCAGCTAGTTCTCTTATTTATGTTAATGAGTCCTGCATAATAGATCTTACTGAAGACAAAAAAAGTGTAAAATTGATGACATAATCATGGGAGAGTCTACAGGAATATTAAGAAGGATTAGGATACTATCAACAAATCAGGTTTTAAGTATTGTTCCGCTGGGCAAGGAGTGTTTTCAATTAATTTGTAATTAAATAAGGGAAGCAATTTAGTGAACTCAGAGATATTCCAGCAAACGGTTTATCTCATCAGTCTGAACCTCACATTCCTCCAGAACAGGATCATTGTTTAGATCTTGGGCATGTTATATGATCTGACCTATAGGAGTAATTTAATAAAACACCAATATTTTCCTTCTATTAACCCTCAGTGTCATGCTACATGGAGAGATCTGCCTCTGCCTCCCTTCACAGTCCCCATTAGATCTGCACCCTCTCTAACGGGTTGGACAGGTGTTATCACTAAGCAGCCTGGGGCTTTCAAACATAGACAAATCAGACACATTCTCCAGCAAATCTGCAGCACAGCATCCGTATGGAGGAATGGAGATGAAGCAAGGGAGGGACAGATAGAGAGGACAGAGAACACCCAGCTTTCACAATGGAAAACATAGTTTCACTTGAAGAGATTTCCAAATAAGATGATAGGATTTCCTCATATTTTCTCAAAATTTACTTTTCAAAATTATTTCTTCAATCAGACCCAGAAGTATAAGGTAGTTTAAGAGAACCTGAGAAGATATGAGCAATTCCAGATGGGGTTCTACGCATTAACATATCCAGGGAAGGCAACCATGGATTTGTTGATTGCTTAAAGGGCTTAGTGTAACAGCTGGGCACATTTTGTGTATGACCAAAAATAAGAGTACAAATGAACACTGATGTCCAGACATCTGGCCTTACAGCTATTGTTCTCATTTTGGTCCCCCCCCATCCCCCCCCCCCGCCAGAGTTATTCCATGGAGCAGATTAAGGCGGGGGGGGGAAGAAAATTCTGACATGAGGGAAAAGGAGCCAAACGAAGAGATTTAGGACATAATTAAGAGGCAGAGTAGGAAAGAAAAACAAGATGAGGTGCAAATGGAGTATAAGGAAATAGAGTAGGAGATGAAACAGGTACAGAACTGAAGAATAAAGATGTTGGGGACGAGGTATTAGAGAAGGGAGTGACTGAAGCAGGAGAAGACAAGACAAGCAGAGGGGTGAAGAGAGTACTATATCATAACTATGTTGTTAAAGACTTACTGCAGCTGCTGATAAAAAAAAGACATAGACATCTTTGGTATATATTCCTTCCTTTTCAAGTCTCCTTTCACTTAGACTTCTATCACCCTCTCTGCCCCTAGCTTGCCCTGGTCATTGTCATATTAATGATAAAACACTGGTCTGGATTTAAAAGTTTAAAAATTTAAAAATTGAAAAATGAAATTATGGACATTTTTATTTTTGCTCATATTGACACAATACATCCTGACAAATTTATTTTAGAAGCTGTAGTGGTACTAAAGTTCAAAAGGAAAATGTGGTCCTGTCAGAGGGAATGGCTTTTGAGTCAGGAGTGTTCCTCTTTCTCGCTTTGTGAAAACTATCAAAGCTTGGCCAAACTGGAAAGGTCTCATTTTGACATGCACAGGTCAAAGCTGTGCAGCTGAAGTCTCCAAGAATTTTGTGCATGCTTTGCATGCATAACAAGTCAAGTAGGTTGCTTCTTATAGACACTGCTCCTAGAGTTAATAGTGGTAGGACAGACTCCCTCAGGATTACGATGATCTGCAACTGGGACTCAGAAAACATGGTGGGGAGGACCTACTGAATGGAAGTGGATGTGGAGGAGAGAGGGAAAGAATAAAAATCAATTGATACAGAGCAGGAAATTGACTGGAACGTAGAAATTGTAAACAGGAGTTCTTTGGCTAATGCTCAGGGCAGGGATCTGAGGAAAATGGAAGGCTACATTCAGAAGGAAAGAGGAGGAGGAATCTGAGGAGGAAAGACTCAGTTTGAGAGGAAGGCTGGAGCCACAGGCTATACTGGAAACCTGATAGAGGAAGAGGTGTGGCAGGAGAGAGATCAGTGCAATGTAGGAGTTGTGTCCAAGGTAAAGGAGTTGGTCTAGCTAAACCCAGAGGCTGGAGATGAAGCAAAGTGTAAGGAAGGCAGAGAAGAGGGTGAACACCAAGGGTGTATGAAGAGTCTGAGGAGCTGGAGTAGTACAGGGCAACAAAGATTGCAAGAAACACAGGCAGGGAGAAATTACTGTAAACTCAGAGAGGCATAAAACCAGATTGATCAAGGAACTAGTCAATGCTGGTGACACAAATCAGAGAAGGGAGTCAGAGACAAACTGAGCCATGAAACCAGAGCAAGTATGGGGAGAAGGGATTGAACTACAACATGTACCTAAGTATGGGGAAAAGATAGAACTGCAGCAAGGATCAGGGAACAGCAACAGGGTACAAGGATCATAGCTTGTTTGGAGCTGGCAGAGGGGATCCCCTTTGATCACAGCCCTCATCAGAATGGAGTCCACATCTCACCGCTCCTTCCCTGCCATGGAGTCTCTCCGAAACCCAATAGTATGTGGTAGTAAGGATTGTATGACCTCACCTCTTTTTAATGCTCATTCACCTACCAAATAGCAAACCTCTGCTGTTACCAGTTATTCCAGTTAGCTCAAGTGACAGGGGCTGCTGAAAGTGATCTTAAGTTATCAGTTGTAGAGTTAAGGATGTCAGTGTGATCCTACATAACCAGTTTATTTTTCCTTCAGTTCACCTTTCCTCTTTGAGGCCTAGGAATATAAACTCAGAAAATATTTTAAGATAATACTATTAAGCTGTTAAGGTCAAAGACTTTAAAGTTGTTTAAAATAAGGTCAGCATTGTGAGGCATGCATCATGTCAAAAGTATGAGGTTTTGCTACTGTAAGAATTTAACTGTTTTTCTTACAATTTCTCCTGTGATGCTCTATTAATTTCTATTTTTTATCTAACAGTAAACTCAATGGCTAGATGAATTTTAGTACCCTGAGACACAGTGTTCAGCATATCTGGAAATGGTTCCAACAAAACTATAAGTGTCTGCGCCCTTCTTCAGCTACACATCCTGCAGAGAAAATGCCTATGACAAGAAACATCTCATACAGCTTCTGAGGGTTCTCTCCTTCTCTAGAAACTCCTCCTTTCCCATTCCAGCAGCTGTGGTTCACCCTGTCCCTCTCAAGCTCCTTGAGGTAGGTCCTGTTAAGCTATACAATGGCCTGGGTACTTTGAAGTTAAATACTGCTTGAAGGATCGGACCATATTTTCCAATTCCTATTTAGTAATTGCTCCTTACCTGAGCATAGCTCAGGCAAGCCCAGCTTCTCTGCCCACACCTGAAACAACTATGTGCTGCTATGTCTAATTTGCCTCAGAAACCTCGAAACAGATTGCTTGTCTTCTGGTGAGACCAGGCAAGACTGGGTTACAGAGCAACACGAAACTTCAGGCACATAAGAATTGCCTTGGTTGCAGTGCTGGGGTTTTGTATTTATAGGCTGCCCAACTCCAGGCGTGGAACACAGCCACTGACTTTGCTTGTTTATCTTTGCTTTGGTTGCATGAAAACCTATAAATGAAATATAAACCTCAAAAAAAGGGACTCTGAGCTTAACCACTGCTGAGCCTATGCCCAACCGTACAACCTCTGGCTTTCCCTCAGATAATTATGGAAGGACCAGAGGTTTGATCCTCAGTCATATATGAATTTTCTCTTCTGCAGAAGGGGAAAAAACAGTTCTTAAGAGGAGCCAAACAAGACCAGAGAATGTGCTGTAGGAAACAATGCATGGAGCCCAAGTTATGGATTAGGCATGGTCTGGCTGGCATCATTTGCTTCCATTATAGATGATAAGGCCAGAAGAAGCTGTTGTGGTCATCTGCTCCAGACTCTTGCATAACGCAAGGCATAAGACTTGCCTAAATTAGCTTATCTTAAAGCTGTAGCATCTGTTACAGGAGGAAAAAACATCCAGTCTTGCCTGGAAAATATCCATATAAGGATGCTCATCATAACGCTTGTTAACTGTCCCCAGCAATTAGCTGCATTCCACATTAAATATGTGGGGCCTTGTTTCCAGTCTGAACCAGTCTGTCTTCATCTTTGTCCACTGCATATCATCATGTGTTTGTCCAGTGTACTGGAGAGGTCCAGTCCTCATTCTGCTGTACCTGCGACATCTGAATGAGAGAATGACTCCACTGAATGGTGTCATCTCAGCAGCGCAGCTCTGTGAAAGAACATGGACTTGAACACCAGTCATGAATGACCCCCCACCTTACCAAGGGTTGCAGAACATCACTGGCAGAGCCCATCTCTTTTAAAGCCCATGGGGACTCCTAGTGGGGAAGACATGATGACTTTCAAAACACTGAAAATTGTTTATAATCGAAGTGGTCACTTATAAATAGCCCTCACTTCTTGTCACGTGGCCAGCTTAATTAAGTAGCACAGAGCGTGTGCGGTCACTCACCTCAGATAGAAAAATCTGTATTGGGCCTTCACCCTAATGTGAATTTCCTGACCTGACAGATGGGGATTGAGTGTCTGTTTATGCCAAGAGGAGTTTGCTAACATTTTTCTTCTAATTACTAATTATACCAGTGAAAGGGGCTTTACAGCCGGAGTCCTGGAAATGTGAAACTCGATCATCAGAGATTTGCAGGAAAGATGGAAGATTGATGGGTGACATCAAACAGCTGACAAGGAGGCCAGGGCAGCCAGACGGACAGCAGCTGCTCCAAGAGGCTTCAGGGGTTGGGGGGCAGCTGCTCAGGGGGGCCAGGGTGTCCATGGGGGAGCAGCATGGAGGAGGCTGAGCCATTTCAACAGTTCACACACACACACACACACACACAGAGTCATTTCAGATATGAATGGGTCTAATCTCCCTAGGCTCGAGGCTGCGCGTGAGAGTGCATCTACCAACAGGTGGTAAGGCAAAGCAGCAGGACTGAAGGCAGCTGCTACTGCAGAAGGGCACCAGCTCCAGCTATGGCAGAGGGCTCCACAGGGTGCTGTGAACACCAGACCAAGGAAAAGGAGATGGAGGATGTAAATCAGCTCCTCTGGGCCTCAGGTTCCCCAGATCCAAGCCTAAACATCAGTGTGTCCATTCCCTGAGGCCCCAGGAAACCTGTCTTCCCACCCAGCTGTGGAGTGAGGCCAGGGTCACCGTGAAGAGATCCCTGAAGGGCAGTTTCCTTCTCTGAGGGAGACAGGAGTCGTACATTCTCATTAAGCTGCATCAATTCCTTTTACAGGTCGAAAGCCAAATAATCCTGGTGGTCTCTGACTCAATGGTGGGGTCAGCACACTGCCTGATTCTCCGAAAGATATTTGGCCCAGGCTGGGCGGTGTTACCCCTACCCTGTTACCATCTGGTGGACTGGAGGCTGGTGCTGCATCACAGCACTTGGACAAGCTCCATCTCCAGTGGTCCTGCCACGGTTGTACTTCACGTGGTCTCCAAACCACCGTTTTCCTTGGCATTCTAGGGAATCACGCGGTTCGGCTGCTAGAGCTTCCCCTACTTCTCCTACAGACTCCCTTGTCTAACCTGCAGATCTTCACCCAATTACAGCCACTCTGCTAGTGTGACTGTCCACACAGAGACTCCCATGCTGACAGGTGGCCGCCTTCTGCTGGAGGAGTTAAACCACCATCTTGAATGATATTCCCTGAGTGAACATTAGAGTCCTGGTGCTGGCACAGCTACTCCTGCTCCCAGGATTATTGCCTGCCCGCCGGTGCCACCCTGAAGAGGATTATCATGCTGTAAGCCCACATCACTACACCAGCAAACAGCAGCCTTCATCCTGCCCAAACCCACTGGTGTAGAAAGTGAGCAGAGTGACCAATGGAAATACATAAATTGGGAGTCTGCTGAGGAGCTGAGAGAAAACAAGCTTTCACTGTCCCAGAGGAGTAGGCATCTAGTCGATTTGTATAACATTAATTAGGATTTTATTCTTGAAAAGGGCCAAGTGCACAGTGTTCGTTTTTTCATTCCATAAATGTGAAAGAAGCATGCAGCTTAATAGTAAGCCATCCTTATGAAAATTGCTTTTTGCTGGATGTGAGAGAGCTCAGAGCAGCAGTAGCATAGGACTGAGCAGATTTGTGATAACAGGAACTTTTTCACCAGTGCAGTGAGCTGAATTTCAAACTGATATGGTAAATAGAGCACATGTATTAATACATAAATAACCTCTACTGCCACCTAGCCAATAATCGAGGTAGCTAACATTACCCCAAGCTCCATCTCAGGTAACAGGACTGCCTTTCACCAGAGTTGGCAGAATATTGTAATAATTATGAGTGTTTTCCAGAGCTCTAGGTTGTGAGTGTAAGTTTGAAACAATTAAATGATCACATAGGAAATATTATAGTTTCATGGTTTGGCTCTCATCCCACCGTTTCTGGTCCAGGTGGGTAGCCTTTGATAGCACAGGGGATAACTCTGCAACATGTACATTCTCTTCCATGAAGAAACCTAGTTACCTATTCTACCTAGGAAAGGCTGCGGTCTCCCAGACAGATGTTTGCACTTCTATGCTTGTATTTTTCTTCCCATAGATACAAAGTACTGAGCATCTGCTAGCTTCACTGTGTGAAGAAAACTGCTATAAAGAATCTAGCCTGAGTTTTGCAGCTCCAGCTTTACAAATGCATACAGAACCACACAGATAATATGGATATTTAAGATTACAACTAGCTTCTTACTGTCTTATTCTATCTTTCTTTCTTCAAATTATGTTTTATACATACTACTGTACAGAATTGTCCTTATGATGTCTGAAAAAAAACCAAAAAACCCAACCCATCCACCACAGGCTTTTTGAAGCACCCACCATCAAATCCTCATAAATATCCCAGAAAACATCTGGGCAAGACATCCCCAGCTTGATTTTTATCAGACTGATAAGCTGTTCTTTTAAATAGTCTAATGCAAATTATTTCCAGGGCTTCCTGTCTAGGTCAGGAGCCTTTCAAAACTCAGTTGTAACATTCTATTTCCTCACCAGCTTGAGGATAACAAATGGATGAAAGTCTACACATAATGTTTCCTCCCTTCAACAATTCTTTACATTCCAAATATATAACTGGAGTTCTAGAGCCCAGTGTGGGAGGATGAGCAAACAAATGGGTTAAGGCAGGTCAAGGTATCTCAGTTTAAAGAGACATTAAATACATAGTGCAGTCCCTAGTGGTAATATTGACATGCCCCACCAGTACCATGCCCCACCAGCAGCATATTTGCATGGACAGTACTGGAATTATTTTCTCCCAGCTTCAAATATCTGCATTTCAGTGCCTTCTCAGCCTTCTCACACTTCCAGCTGCACGGACTGCTTGTTTGTGTGTAGCGGCAGCAATGCAGTGTGCCCCAGGGTTTTCATTTTGAGCTCTGTCCCTCCTGTGTTCTCTCCATGCCTTCACATTCCCTCCGCAGGAAAAATCAGGAACAGGAAGGTAGTCATTCTTTTAGAAAAACCACACTTTTCCTGTCTAGTTCATGGAATAATCGATGATGGCATAAAGGCAGCCTTGAGGAATGCCTCCCAAAGGCCAGGCTGCATCATCAGTAGCCCTTTCTCATGAACACTTAGGCAAAGAATTTGGTTTACGGCACTATGAAGCTTTCCATCATTTTGCCATATTTCTGAAAAGCAAAAAAGATAGCGCTTCCTACAGGAACTCCACCGTGCTTGGCAGCAAAGATCTCCAAATCTCGGATTTGAACAGCATCCTAGTACATGTAGTGGATCAACTGACTAACGTTTCATTAAAATCTATTAGAACCACTGGATGAGAAGTGCTGCCAATTGTATCTACTACACATTGATAACCTACTCATTCTGGGCCAAAAAGAAAGGTAAGCCAGCTCAGTCTGCCCTGTTTTGCCCTAATAGACAGCCCTCCAATTAGATGTGAATATACCTCCAGTAATCCAGGATGTGTGGCTGAAGGTGTATGAGCCAGGTACATAAGCTCAGATCGTTCAAGGTATCTGGGGAGCTAACTGCCTACAGATCTGGGCCTCAGCCTGTTGTTCGAAGCATCTAGAATTACTTGAACTCTGATGGCAAGGTCTGAATGAGGTAAGTGTTGAACTTTAGTAGTCAATTTTTTCCTTGCTTCAGAACTGATCAGCTTTTCCCACAGCTAGCTTACTGCCCCAAAATAACAGCAACATATTTGCACCAGCCTGGAATCCCAAGCACTGAGCTCTAAAAAGGAACATAAAGTGCTGATTGAACCTTTTGTGAAAAAGCTACGTTATGATCTCCGAAATAAAATTCCATCACCTCCGAAATGAAAACTACCCTAGAAGTGATTCATTTTCAGAGTAGCCTTTTAATACACTCAAACTCTCACACTTCTTGGTGGCATAGCTCTGTCTTTCTAGTGTTGTCCAAACATCATTAGACCAGAAGACGGCCTTTCAATTTCAATTTCAGTTCATTAATTTTCTGTCCTGGAAAGCAATAGTTGGTGTTGCAAAATCCAAAAAAAGTTCAAATAAATCTTGCAAATGTCAGACTTTTGTATAACAGGGAACCAGACAAGTTGCACTTCATTGATCCATGCTGGCAGTAACGACACTCAAAGTTTACTGTCGGGAGTTTGCAGTAAAAATAACTAATTCATCAGTGCTTTCTTTAAATTGTTATTGCTTAGTCATCATAGGATTTTGTGGGATGACGAAGAAAAGCAAAGATAATTCAAGGCAAATGGAAGATGATGTGTTCACCAAAAAAAGCTTTCTGTTGGCATTTAACATGTATTTTAAAGAAAGCTAAGAAATCCTGTTTTCTTTCATTTTGCTCCCAGTCTTACTTTGTCATACCTGATGACAGACAGTCACAACGCTTTATGAAGTTTGTGTACTCAGAATATATGTGTGTAGAGAAGAACTAGGGTTTAGACACCACAGCCGGTACGTTGGGGCAAACTGCTGAGCTCATCTGTTTATGTCAAATCTCTCCACATTATTTGCAAATGCTGACTAGTACCACTCTTATAAATCACTAGATACAAAACAAGCATTAAGGATGGCATGATCTGAAAACACTGGCACAGGCAGGCCAATACAGTGGGAGCATGGCCAGATTTTAACTAATATTGACCCTTTTCCATTGATGGCCCTCAGCGTCTTGCAACCCTGCCACAGTAAACGTTTTGCTTTGTCTGAAGTAATGAGATGGAGAGAGGTGGAAAAGGCCTGGTTTTCATTCTGAGTCATGTTAATGTGAATTAAGGAATTTGGCTGATGGGAATTAGTGCTAATACAGTTTGTTAACTAAGAAAAGTGCTAATTTGAAATCCTTTTAAATTTGATCTGTGTAATGATGTAATGTAAACACTTCTTGCTGCATTTTATTTGCTTAAAGGTTAGTGAACTCAAATGAATGGGTGGTCATGGCAGAAGCTGTACTATATTGATGATAAGGTGCTACCAATTGTCCTTTGCAACTTCTACTTATTACACAACACCTGTCAGTAGTAAGTGGAGCTTTTACATTAAAGCAGATGAGAGCATCTGATAGGGATGAAAATATTTTTTACCCTTCCTAAAATTATGTCATTTGCTCTTTAAATCTGCAGTGTCCACCTGAAGAAGCTGAGGAATAATACACTGTTCCAGACAATTCCACAAAGGTAAGCTACCTTTCATAATAACTTCCACCTCTCCCTTATCTCAGTAGAAGGGTGCGAGATGAGGCCCTGGCAGGCAGAGACTGCTCATAGCCTGCTCATCCCCATCACCTGGTTTTCACTGTGCTTTTCCTAATAATAGCTGAGGCTACAGCACTTGCAGGGGGCTAAATCCTGATGTCCTCAGGAATAATTAAACTTTCAAATTATTTAGGTTTCTGTAGGATGGCTGGCCAAATTACAGGTTCTGAACTCAACTCATTAACTACTGCCGTATGTGGCCTTCCCATATTCTTTTATTTCATATGTCATCTGGGAAATGGCGGTGGTGGTGTGTTCAATGAAGTGCAAGGAAGGAGTCACTCCAGCACAGCTGATGAGGAAGAGGACCACATATGCATAAATACTTTTGTTGGAGCACCATGCCAGGAGCTGACTGGGGGTC
This sequence comes from Phalacrocorax aristotelis, assembly GCF_949628215.1. Taxonomy (NCBI): domain Eukaryota; kingdom Metazoa; phylum Chordata; class Aves; order Suliformes; family Phalacrocoracidae; genus Phalacrocorax; species Phalacrocorax aristotelis. Next base: position 131,388,870 of record NC_134276.1, on the reverse strand, counting down.
GGAGCGGGCTTGGCAGGTATCATGATCCCATGGACCAGCTGCATCTAGAAGCAAGGGCTGGCAGGAGAGAGGTGCTGGTCCTTCAGATGTGAGAGATCTCCTCCTCCTCCTGCTGCTGCTGGGAGATGCTGGCTTTGAGGCCTTGTAGTGCCACAGTCTGCTGACCCAGGCAGGGCTATGTGCTGGCCAGAGGGAAGTATTTCAGGGTATTGGGGTCCAGCTCGAATTTTGGAGGTGCAGAATGAGAAAAGCTTGTGAATTAGTAGGAATGGTGCAGGTGGGAAAGCAAGAGGTGTAGGATGCTGCTCTGGTCTGAGGCAAGGCGACTATTAGTTAGCCTTCAGGTTTACAGAAGAATAAATGGTTTAGTGGATGATAGGGTAAGGGATGACAGTGTTTTGGGATACAGTCCTAGAACTGGGAAGTTTAATTGTGGCTGTTCTCTAAAGCAGATTTTAGGCACAAGTATGACCAAGAGAGACAGGTGCCAAAATATGGCAGGAAATAGCCATTATTACTCCATGTACTTCTTTCCAAAACCTACTCATTGAACTAGATACTGGGGAGTATATGTGCTCAGAGAAACAGATTGGAAAGAAAGGAAGGGGAATTAAAGTTGAAGCAACAGTTACAGAATAGCATATATTGTTGCAATTTAGTTATTCTGCAATTAGACATTACCTCCAGAAAATTCAGTTAAAAACCGTCCAAGTATGAGTTCACAGAATTAGGACACCCAGGCCAAAGAAGTATGGTTCTAGCCACTTACTAATTTACCATTTAATGGCAATTTATTACCATTACTCCAATCCTAGTTCAGATTGCATGCATTTTTATAAATAACCTCCTCTCCTTTAAAAAAAAAATAAACAAACCCACCATATCTTTCCACCACTACTTATTAATATTTTCAGTGCAAATTCTGGCATACATCTCAGGCCTGTTTACCCTCCATGGTGTTAACGTTTGGTTTTAATGGATTGGAAACACTTTTATTTTTGCACCAGTAATGGTATAATGTTTCAAATTCCACTTATTTAGGCTTTGCTTTGTTTGGCTGTTGAGACAGGTTGGTGGTTAGTGCTCAGCACTACTGTGTAAGACTCCCTTTCTTGATGGTGGCAGGAGTGAGGAGGGCTGCAGAAGCACATCTACATGGAGAACCCTCTAACCTTAGAGAAACTATTCCTTTTGTGCCAGAAAAAAGCAGACAATGATAGAGGATTTGAAAGTGCAGGAGAATGGGGTGGGGAGTTTGGCTTCCTGCAAGGGTGGGAAATGTTTTCTTTGGATTTATTTCTTCAGGGAAAAGAATAAAGCCCTGTGATCTGTTTTGGAAAGGCGTAGGAATAAAGCCTGAGATATCTGAAATTGGACTTTTTTGCTGACTGGCAGCACTGAACTGCTTCCAAAATTCAGTTACCTAGAGACAGTAGATCTACAATACCAAATGCAGAGGGAGTCTTCCTTTAAAGAGGCTGTTGCACAGCATCCAGCTGGAATTTGGAAGTCACTTTACTGACAGATGATAATGGATTTCATTTTGAGCTTTGCCAGGAATCCTTATACCATTTGCTATAGAGAGGAAAAGGCATTCTCCTCGCACATGCATGCACGTGGGAGAGAGCAGGCTATGAGAGCATCTTTTCCAAAATTAAATGCAGGGCCTTGTAAGTTTGGAGTTTGGTGTGTCCCCCCCCCCAGTAAAACAAAGTTGGTAAAAGACTACATGATCCCTGAGGTCCCTTCCAACCTGTGATTCTGTGTGTGTGTGAAGACTCTTAAATGTAGACTTATTTGTATGTATAAAGGAAGTTTGATCTGTTCTGTGTGTTACACTTGTGATAAACAACATAGGCTACATATATTTCTAACTCAGCTTGACGAGAAATATTAAAGTGAAGAAGAAACAATGACCGGCCAGGCCAACACTAGATGCTAGAGCCAGAGGGAGAAAGGACTATCTACAACTTGCTTTGTTTTTGGCCACATTATTAGACTGATAGGCTTAAATAGGTTAGGTCTATTGATTTGTGCCTATAGTGGCCCAGCATCAGAGGGCAGGCCTTGCCATGTATGTGACAGATGGACTTGGCTGAATTGTACTGTCTTTACAGTTTAGCTATTCCTTCTCTCTCTAACCATCCTTGCATGTTCTCACAGTTCAGCAAGCATCTAGCGACCCTTATGTTATTAGGAAGGCCCATTACAATTTGAGGAGGAGAGCTGATTTTATGGTTTCATTATGGTTAGAACTTGGTCTAATTAAGAAAATATTGATCTTTGGCACTAGAAAAATTATAAGCGCACAATTCCACATCAACAAGGAGAGCGCATTAATATATTTATGCTTAGCTTAACCTTTGTCCCTTTCAGGGCACACACACTTATGATTTACTGATAAAGAAATACACTTTCTAGATCCTAAAGCCAAGACAGATATTTGGTCCGCATCCACGAAGCCAATGCAGTCCATGTGGGAAGCTTTATGCAAATTATATAAACAAATTTAGAGACTGAGAACTAAATTATAAGGAATCGTTTGGTGGCCAGAGCAGCAACTGTGGGCAAAGACCTCCTACATCCAGCCTGGTATGTGAGAGTTCAGGGAGGCTGTGGGAACACATGCCATAGCTGCCAAATCTGTGTAACTGGTGAGACGGTTGTGTTGTGGGGGTTTGCAAACTTCAGGCAAAAGCTGTTCCCAGCCCAGATGCTGCAGTGCTAGAAACTGCAAAGGAAAGCAAAGTGAGTTTTATGTTCTTCGCCTTCTTCCTTTGTGAGGGGAAAAAGGACTGGACAGTGTTCTCTTAAAACAAACAAACAAAAAGTACACTTTTTTTTAAAGACCTTTCTTCTTTTAGAAATACAAGGAATATGAAGGACTGTTTTCCTTAGCAGTGCTGAAGGCTGTGTTAGCTGTTCTAGACAACCTTCTGGAAAGTTTTCTAAAACGGAAACAGCTTTCTGAAGCCATAATTCAGGAAGCCTCCCCATTTAAGAAACATTTAAATCTTATGAAAACAATATAAAGCAATTAAATGTGTTCTTAAGGACTCAAGCAAAGAGGACTCTTTGCTCACTTCTCAACTGAAGGCAAGAAGTTGATGGTTCTTACTGAAAAGATCATTTTTTCCAAATATTTGTCAAGCATTTAAAATAAGTATTAAAAAAAAAAAAAAAAAAAAAAGGGAAGCACTATTAAAATTAATTCCCCTCTCAGTCAATCCAGCTTTAATCATTTAAGATCTAAACCCTTTACTGGTTCTTTAGTCATCTGTAGTCTTTCAGGAAATATCAAGTAGAGAAGACATGACTTTTACAACTAGTAATGCCTTTCCACTCCCCACACTTTACTGGAGAGCAAGTAAGCGCAAATGTTCTTTAAGTCACCCTACAATAAAAGGCAACCAATGTTTCTTCTTCCCGAAGGAGGTAAAGAGTATACCTAATTTTTAAATATTCCTTCTATATTTTTATTAAAAACGTGGACACAGGAACATGTTATTGCATCTAGCTACTCTGCAGTATTAACCACACACACTTTCTTACCCTGCTCTGTAAATTCGGAATACACAGGGTTGTTAACCCTTCTCCCAGGGAAGGGCAAGCTGCCTTTTAATTACACAGACTATTATTAGAATTGGAAGTGTATTGTAAATTCGTGGCTTTGGTTACTCCGCTCTCATTTGTTCATGTATTCACACACTATGTTTTCTAATAAGCCAGAAAATAAAAAGCTGACTTTATGATTTTCTGGTTGCCAGTCTCCCTGAAAACCTAACCATAAATATTCTTGTCACTAATAGTGGACACAGTTTCACTACATGGAAATGTCAGGCTTAGATGCACGCAATCCCTTTTTTTGTGCAGAAGATACCCCAGACCGTGTATTGTCTGTCTGGAGCCTTAATTTGCCTGTTCTTCTCACCTGTGGCTTATCAATATAGTTAAATTACATTCATTTCTGGTAATACAAGTTTTAAGATTGCAGCAACTTCATCTTTTAGTTCTCAGAAGGAAGCTGGAGGTTTTCAGATGGCTCGGAGACAACTGGGTGTTTTGTAGTCCAGGCCATTTGGAGGAAACAAAGGCTGTAGTTTCCCAATATTTTTTATTTGCCTCTTTTGTCTGTTGGAGGATTTAACCGAGAAGGTTTCAAGTGATGTGGTTTACAGCTTGGCCTACAAGCATCTTTGGCAGCATAACCGAATGGACATGGACAAGCATCCAAACAGAAGACATCTTTAGCTGACTTCACTACTGGAGTACCTATTCTAGAACTATACGCTAGGGCCCTTTGTAATAGGGAATAAATACAATTTATTTCTCTCTTTTGTTCGGGAGAGTGGTGGAGGTAATTTTAAATGAACTGCTATAAGCTCCCAGTGATCTGCAGTCCTACTTCAGCTTGACTCACTATTTGCTGCAACATCCAACAACAATAAACAGCAAGTTATCTAGATTCGTTTACCAAGACAGTTAAGCAGCAGAACAAAACAATTTCCTTCAGATAATCGTTATTTATCGAAGCAAACACACAACAGATATAAACAGGCCAGTTCATAGTTCTCACAGCTACTGTTCATGTACTCAGAGCTGTTTGTATGCTGACATCAGTCTTGCTGGTTCTCAACCTTCCGAACAACTCTGAGCATAAAGATCCAGGTGTGGGCATAATTAAGCAGTTGTCATCTCCCATGGACATCATGGTGGTGCATATTTCCAGCCATACCATCAGGACCTGGGTACACAACCTTCTCCCATCGGTCTTCCTGAAAAATCAGAAGGGTGGTTCATAAGGATGTCTGGCACCATTATCTGTGCTTTCTGCCCCATACCTCTGTCCTGTTCTGCATCAACTGCTGATCCTGCCCCGTTCCTCGTTCTCATACCCTGTCAGTGCACCTTAGCAGGCACAGGCTGCGTACCCAAAACTTTAATGAAGAACAAGGGTATAGTGGGAATGTCACACTGCCTGTTTCTGTGAACAATTGAAGTCTGATTTTTTTTTTCTGGGCAACAAAAGAAAACCTCAAAAAGAGAAAAATGGACACCAGCCAAGAAACAGGGTGGGGGAAAATATTTATGGATGTTGGCAAATCTACTGTGCCGCTTTCCCATGTTATAAACTACATCACTGTCTGCAAACCCAGGGAAGATACCCTTCTGCAAACTAAGATGATATGAGGCTTGCCTGTCACCTCCCCTATGAACGTAAATTCCTTCTTCTCTACTAAAACCGTGTAAGTAAAGGTGTTTTATTGAGCACGTACGCTAGGTCAGTATCATCCCAGAATGAAATCCTGACTAAAGCAATAATGTGCTGCACAGCAGGGCTTTAAGGCTCCGACAAAATTAAAATAAAGACTTGGAGGCTCTGAGCAATCCTAGTCGGTATAACGGGGTGGGGGAAGGGCAGCATGTGGTTTGGGATATTTTCACCAAATGTTAAATCACACAGAATATTTCACTCGTCTCCAGTGTGAGATCACGACATGACTCCTCTGTAATGAATTCTTTATCTTGGCAGCTCTCCTGCTTTCTCCCAACTGTGCCTCCCTTTCCTCTTCTGGTCCCAGTGCTGTAACATATGGTAGTATTTGGAGAGTGATTTCGGCCTGGGAGCAGGCCTGGCTGCCCACACCTGTGCGCTCCCCGTCTCGCTGCTCCGCAGGCGGCCGCACTCAGGTCACACTCCAGCACCACGGCATGAGCTCACGCCTTCGCCCTCCTCCCCGGGCACACCGAGAGCTGCCGACGGGATGGTTTCATGCAGCCCTTTGGATGTGACATTGGATTTGGTGTCTATGTGACCACGTGCGGCCCACTGCCGTGCCCCCCCCCAAACGCCCGAAGCACTCCTGTGCGGCCTCCGCGAAGCCTCTCCTTTGGGCAGCGGGTTCCACGTGGCGTCTGCAGCTGCCCACCCGTGTCGCAAAGGATGCGAAGCGGCTGACCGGCAGCAAACAACGCGCCTGCCCACTGGCTGGAAGCCCCATTAGCGCGCTCCGGCAGCGGCTTGGCGAGGCGGCCGCCGTCGGCCCGGGAGGGGCCCGGGCGGGACACGCACACCCAGCCCTACCGAGCACGGCGGCTCCGCTGGTGGGCACAGACGCCCCCTCCCCGGCGGAGGGGCCCGGCCGCTGCCCTCGGGAGGGAAGCACGTATCACACGAGCCGGCCGCCGCCGCCGCCCCGCCGGTTGGGGCGGTCGGATGGCGTCACCCCGCAGGAGCCGGTCGCCACGGCGACGCGTGGAGGCCTTGCCCGCGCCGCCATGGGCCCGAAGCGGCCTAAGACCGGCGGGGTCGCCTCCACGGGTGCTGCGGCCAAGAGCTGGGAGGCCGCGCTGGTGTCCGCCCACCTCGAGGAGGTGAAGGCCGCCGAGGGGCCGGGCCGGGCCAGGGCGGGCAGGGGCCGCCCGGGGAGCAGCGGGGTGGGCGGGCGCCGCTACCTGGGGACGCGGGGCACCGGGCCCGAAGCCGCCCTCGCCGCTCCTCTGTGGGGCTGTGGCACTGTCCTTGCTGGGGCCTTCCGCGGGGTCCCCACGGTCGCCGGTGGATCGTCCCGACGTGGCGCGGAGCTGCTTCCCCCCCTCCCCCCCGGCACCGAGCAGCAGCCCAGCGGGTTACTTGCTTTTCCTCCTCGGCACTTTTCTGGTGCTCTGGGTGCCAAGTTTTGGCTCGGAGTGAACTTTTTATAAACTGCTGAACAACGAGGTTTGATGGAGGTGCTGACACAGCATTAACTGTAGCGTTGAAAATGTGAGGCTGTAATTTTCCTGCTTGAGTGTGTGCAGCTAAAGGCACTTTTTTCCTTCTCCCCTGCCCCCCCCCCCCCCTTTTATAGCGTGTGAGGATCTAAAGGCGTATTTAGGTTTCCAGGTTCTGTGTAAGCAGTGTAATTCTAATAAATCTTGACTTGCAAGAGAGAATTTGGTTTCAAAATAGCATAGTAGTTTAGCAAACAATAATATTTATCTAGCATGTGTTTATCTAGCGCTGCTTCTGCAAGTGAGACAAATGACTTCGACGGCTTCTTTGTTTGGTGGGTTGCTGTTGTGCTCTATTAAAAAACCGAGCGTGTTTGTTGTTGTTGCTGCTGTGTTCTGGGTTTGTTTTGGGGTTTTTGGTTTTTTTTTGTTTGTTCGTTTTGTTTTTTTTTTTTACGTGCTAGCAGTTCTGGTTAAGTATGAGGACTTTTGAATTCAGGAGGAGGCTTTTAAACTGGCTAATCAGTTTTCAAAAAAATGCCACAGATGTCCAAAAATCTCTGAAATACTTACTTGCTTTTACTTTTATTTGGTAGTAACCATATAGTACACATTTAGCCAAACAAAATCGTTTTGAAGTAAGCTGCTCCGCTAAGGCTGTTGTTTCCTATTTTTCCCTAGAACTTCAGTTTTTCAGTAGAGTTCAAAGGTGCTTGAGCTCTTTCTTGCTTGTGAAACTCATCCCTACTCTAGGAGAACCTCCTGTGAAGCATGAGAAGGGGGTGGAGGTTCAATCTCCATCACCTACTCAATTCCCGACCTTTCTCCTGAGCTTACTAGCAAGGTGCCAATTAGTGATTTTATTTTTTTTATAGCGGTGTTTATTGTGGTTGTGGATATTGTCCAGTGAATTCACTGAACAAAGTGCTTTGTTTGCTCTGCTGCTTCTATGTTTAATTTATTACATTTTTTTAAATGCAAACTATTGTATTGAAGTATTTTAAAAAGTAGGAAAAAATGCTCAAAATTTGGGAAATTACAGAATTAATATCATTCAAGACCACACATTGAGGCAGATGGAAGGAAGTGTTGAATACATTAACTGACTGTGGCAAGAATTCTGTAGGAAAAATACGTGATCGCCTAATTAATGATTATTGTAATGCCTATACCCATGGGGACTGCATTAAGATTCCTTGGTTCCTTAATTCTGGTATTGTCCAACCATTTTCTGTTCCAGTTAAGCTAATTCTACTTTCTCTGTCTCACTGTTAGTAGGCAGAGCCTTGGGAACACAGGAAAAACTGTCTCCCTGCTGTGGTCAGCTTGAACTCAGGCTTTTGTGATGCTGGGCAGCCACTGAAATGTCTTATTGCAGGAAAATTTACTCAGCTCTTACAGTCATGGGCAGGAGCATACTTAGTGCAAAACTGTCAAATGCCAGCAAATCTCTTCTGGGCATGTGTGAATCAAGATTCATCAAGTTATGGCCAAATGTGGGTACACATAATGTAAATAAACATGCTCTGTAAAAGCACATCTTTGACACAAGTATGGCTGTGCTGCCAAATTTTAGTTCCTTCCTCTCAAACACGGCGGGAATTGAATGTCTTAATTACTTTATCACATAGGGTTTTTTTATTAAAGGATAAAAATTATTTTTAAAAGTCAAATCTCATTCTGCAAATAGTCTAACCACAATATCCTCCCTGCTCCCCCCACGCAAGATTTAAACTCGAATATACTGAAAGCAGCCTGTAAAAGAGAGTGTTGATCAACTTTGTCACCAGACATACTGCACAAAATTATTTCTTACTCTTCCTCAATATTGTATATGATATACCATATGAATCTGAAGTGATTTGGGAGATGACAGGAACTCCTATCAATGAAAAAAATTTCTCTCCGTGTAGTTATTAGAGAATATGCTTTCCCTTTAGTGGAGTCTAAGGGAATTTACTAGAACTGGTTTTAAATTGAACCAGATAGACTGAGCAATGAAATTTCACATTTTAATGTGTGTTTATGGCTTACAATATTTTATTAGTCTGATCTATGAAAAGGAGTTATTTTACCAGTGGTGGTAAGATTTTATGGACGGGTATGCTAACTAAAATATGATTTAAATGATATTTACTAACCAAATAATTGCTTTTACTAAATGCACTGTGAAAACTGGCAAACAGACAACTTAAAAATACGTACAGAGGAAATATGGATATTGCAGAGCCTCACATTATAGTTCATGTACTTTTTTTCTTTCTAATGTGCTATGCAGGCGAACATGGAGCTGCATGTTGTATTTGCCTTCAGATATTTGTCAAGGTATTTTGGCTGGATTCACTACGGAGCTAAATTACAAAATATAAATTAAGATTCTTAGTTAGTTTTAAACTTTGCATGCTTTAAGTAGTTACAAGGCATTATTTGCTAAGGCAAAGGTAAATTCTGGGCAAATACAGCCCTGAATTGAAATAATAATTTTAATAATTGTAATGTATTTTATCTTTGTTATTAGCTAGTATAACTAAGGATAGCAACTGGAAGCCACATTCTGCTCTGACTTTCCATCAGTATGGTTTCTCTCATTCTACTGGCATTTTATGGCCTGAAAATTGAACTGAAATTAAAGCCTGTAAAACCATTTAAAATGTTCTGAATCGGATGGCTCCACTTTTGATTACTATTCATACTGCTTCCTCTTTGGAGAGGAATTAACTGTCAGTTGAATTTTGATACTCTTTCACCTGTCCAGATCATACAGTAAAAGCTCAGGCTCCTAAAATCAGAATCCATTAGTAATATAGGCATGTGTCAATCAGCAGATAAGGCAAGTGGACTTACAGATTTCTTAGCAGTGATGCCCTACACAGTCACTACATTAGGGCTACAAAATTGCTGATGAGCAACCTTTCCCAGTAATGCCAGCTATATTTACTGGTTTACAAGCTCCCCCATTGTTAAAAGCAAAGAATGCTAGAGGTAATATTGCCCTAATAAATCTCATTATTTCTGAGGCAATACTTAAAAATCTGAGATAAAAGAACTCTTGCTGTTTGCTGCTGTGAAGTGTTTGGAGTTTAAGTTTCCAAATGTTTTTGTCAGCCATTACAGTAAGGTTTGAAATTGTGCTGTAATGAAATGAACCTACTGGTTGTGGCCCTAAGGGGGGGGAAGCCCAAAAAACCACAAAACCCATTTAATACCACAAGAAAAAGTAAAGATGCAAAATGATAGATGCTTAGGTTGCCTGGAAAGGGGGAGGGGTGAGGTGGCTGCTTGGTGCTTTTCCTGGCCAAAGAGATCTGGAAACTGGTACTGCAAAAATAAACAATATACATGACTTTTTCAAATGTATTCTCTAGAACAGCTGCCCTTTTGTGTCTAGGAAATGAAGCAGAGAAAACAAGATAAGCTTAAAAAGGAAACAAAATTTTGTGAGCTAGGTCTGCTTTTTTCTTCAGTGTGAATTGAAGTTAGAGATTTATTTTTTTTTTAACATACCTATGCTATTCCAGGACCACTGTGACAAATAAGGTGTGTAGGCTATGTGTACTGTTTTTTAACGGTTAGAAAAAAATCACGGGGATGTACAGAGGGACACAATGGAGGCTTGAGAACAAGATCAGGAGATGATGAGACACCTGTGTTTTGTGAAAACAAGGATTTTGGAAAACTGCTAGCTGCTTACATGGAGCTTTCAGAGTTAGGTGGATCTTGCTAGAATTGGAGCCTCTTCACCTGAGGGACATACAGGCTTCCCATGTAGATGGTTATTTCTAACACTGGAAGAGACTTTGGTGCATTTCAACCCTTGACATGGTCAAGAGTTATAAAATGGGGAGGGGAGAGGGACAACACACAGTGTCATTTGTGACAAGGATTGTCACTGGATGTTTTCCAGGGTACAGTGGTCTGGCCTCCTCTTAATTGGAGCTTGTTTCAGATTGTTAAAGGAGTATTCAGTTACCAGTGCCACATTTTCAGCTTCAATTTTTCTTTCATTCATGTTTGAACCAACATTGTTGATTCTGTGGGTTATCTACTCCCTGCATTTTTTTACCTTCTGCATTCTCAGTAAGTAGTGCTTGCATTACATTCTCAATGGCAGCCTCCCTAGACTGATTCCGTGCTTTTCCAGTAGTTATTTTTATGGTTTTCCTATCCTGTTCTTTAAGCTAGGAACCTCATTCGAGGTAGCCTTAGGGTCACTAATCTATCCTCTTTCAGATCCTTTCTCAGGTCTCACTTCTACAATAACATTTGAAAGAATTGAACTCAGTAGAGGAGCAGTTGTATATTGAGGGAGAAAATATTTTTAAAGTAACCATATACATTTTACTACTTCTCTCATTTTTATGCTGTGATTTTAGGTGGTGAGCTGTAGAAATAGGGTCTGTTTCTTCTCTGTCCTTTCAGTGCCTTGAACATTATGGATACTGTTACAGTATTGATAATGTAAGAGCAGTATTGCAAAAATAATAGATTTTTAAGGTCAGAAAAGAGCATAGTCAATTAAACACCTTAAACTATGTACTAACGCTGCATGTTTGCTGTCATTGACTTCAGTAGCTGTTCTCAGTGTTGAGCTTTTCTGAAAAATTAACTTTGAGGGCTTCAAAATTGGTCAGTCTGGAAATAGATGACATGCTACTAGTAACTCTCAGAATTCTGGATCATTGTTCCCTGTTAAAGTGCGTGTAGCTCTTTCTGGTATTTATCTAGCTCCAATTCCCAAGTATTGCACCTTTTTTTACAAAAGGAATATTTTTTTCTTCACTTCGCAGCTAGGGAAATAAGGGCTATCTCTAATCTGTTTAAATTTTTACACAAAAGACCTTGCGTAGAGTTGCATATACTTCTGTAGAATTGAGTTAGGTGGGGTTGTAATTTTCACTAGTTATCTTGTAGAGGGTCATTCCATGTGTCTTGTTTTTAATATATTAGCTAGTCTTTTGCTTATGCTATAAATCTTCTCATAGCTGTTCTGTGGAGAAACTTTTGCAGCTTGTTTCTTTGAAACAGAGGACTTGGGGAGGGAGAAGATGTGCCACACTGATGCCAAGGGTGTGTCTTTTGCTGAGGGCATACTTTTTTTCTGAGAATGTTTGTGTTTGGGTAAATTCTAAGTATTTTGAAAAATTCATTTTTCACAAGCAGGACCCTGATGTTTTGCTTTGGTGCTTTGTTACAGGCTGATGTGAAGGTGAGCACCACAGTGGAAATTAAGAAAATTCTCCTTCCATTGCTTTTAGTGCCTTCCCAGAGAATGCACAACTATCGTGAAGGAGGAAGTCTTATTGTTCAAAGTGCCTGGGAAGTATTAGAGAGGGTAGACGATAAGGATTTGGAGAAGGAATCTGAGGATGGAGAAAGCTGGAAATGGGATCAGATAATGAAATTAGGGACTAGCTGGACAAGGAGACTGAGGATGAAAGCAAGGGGAGCAAGTAATGGGTGTGGGAAGCATTAGGAGAAGTGGTAGAACTTAGATGAGGAACAGAGAGTTGCAATGGAACGAGAAGTGAGCTAGGGACAGTTGTGACCAAGGGGTGGAAAGATCAAGAAGAGGCAGGTCTGTGAGGAAGACAGGTTTGACAGACATCCTTGTTGCAGGATGATGATAATCAGTGCTAAGCAGTTGAATTTGTGGGCATCAAGGTATCAGCATGTATTAAGGAGGAACTGAAGAAGGCATAAGGTTTCGGGACTCTCTGGTGGAGATTTCTTTGCATATCTGAAGAACTGCAGGAAATTGTGGGAGCAGGCACTTTATTTCTGCTGCACCATGCTTCCCCTAGCATCTAGGTTAGAAGCTGACATTCCTGAGTCTTGCTCTTCTTGTGCTGTCAGCATCTGTCTATGAGACTTACTGGGCCTGTTCCCCTCTTTTGGTGGTCCTCACTGAAGAGGACAGTGTAGTGGTATCGGTCGCTTCATTAGCTCATGTTGCAGGTGGATGGTTGTTCTAAAGGCTCTGTCTCTGCTGGCAAGCCCTGGGAACACCGGGATACTGCCACGTGAGGGCATTTAAAGCTCAGTTCTAAAAGCCTAGAAAATTATGCATTGGCATGCTAGTACGGACATCTAAATGCTCTCAGTTCAAAGAACGGTAAAGTCTTTGTGTACAGCTCTTGGCAGCCATACAGTGATAACGTTACCCTGAATTCAGATTAACTGCAACTCCTGTGCACGTGATTTGATGATGACATTGGAATACCTAGCTCTTTCATAGTGCTGTGCACTGGTGGCTTTCTTTGCAACTTTAGGCAGGAGGAGGTATCATCCCCCATCCTCCCCCCAACTAGAAAGGGGAAAAAGAAATTCAGTATACTTGGTGCATTCCCCATACAGGCCATTGCTGCCACTGCTTCTTCATTGAGCAGTGCCTGCTGCCCTAGGTCAGCTGGACACTCTCCGCTCATAAATTCCTTCATGTTTGCATGTTCTTAAAGCATCAGTGTTATGCTTGCACTCTCTTGCATTCTGTAATTTTAAAAACTTAAGGTTCATTTTGTGCTGCTGTAAAACATCAAGGAAGTTTATGGTGTGTGGAACTATAGGGGCCCTTTTAGATTAGGAATCTGGTCTTTAGCTACTTGCAGTTTCAGAAGACTACAATTAGTGACCCAGGTGATCTTTCCATCTTTTTGTTTCTCTGAATAGTCTGTGGAAAAAAAAATGGGGCATGTATGTATAATCATGTCATGCCATATTCATGTGATGTTATGCTTTGTAACCTTAAGAGTATGACAAACTCTTTCCCTCCATGCAAGCATTTACTTGTTTGAAACTGACATGGGCTGTTGATTTCTCCCATCCCAAGTCATCAATTAGTCAAACTGCAAACATTTAGGTAGGCTTTTTTTTCAGCTAAGAGAGGGGAACAAGTGAAAAAGAGTACAGTAAAACTGGAAAAAGAAACTTCTCATTTTATCATTTATATCTAACTTTTTTTTGGAATGGTCCTTTCCCTCACTTTACCGACTCAGGTTTTGTTCCTCTTTTCCACAAGGATTTTGTATGTATTATACACACATGAAAATATTTCCATCAAAATCCTAAAGTTACCATCCTCTCCTAAATTTGTCTTTAAAATATTTCCCTGCTATGATACACACTGGACTGGTTTGTGACTCTGCTTCGCCTGGTCCTGATTAGTGTGACAGTGTCTTGGGACCACCTTGATCTTACTGAAGCTCTTTCCATACTTACCTTTATGCAGCTTTATTGATATCCTTGTAGTTTACACATGCAGATGTGCAATGAAAAAAAACAATTTGGTAATTCCTGAAGAGTGTACAGCACAACCATTGTAAGTGCTTATGGTTCAGGGACCACTGATGCTGATAGAGGATACTCTGGAGTGAGATGTAGATGTACTGGAGATAGCCACTTGCTTTGTGAAAGGGATTCTGGCACGTTAAAGCAGAAGAAATAGAAGAGTAACCAGTAAAAGTTGCTTAAATGACACCATTTTGAAGCTCTTGTGGATGTATATTGCTAAATAACGTGTTCCAATCTTCTCTTGTTCTGCATTTCTTTAATGCTGAAATCAGACGGGGTTTTTCCACAAAAATATGTGTATTTTAGTGCAAAAGTTTGAAAACTGCTTGCTTTTTTCATTTGTCAATACTGTAGTGAAATATAACTTGCCATTGATAAATACTTTTTCTTAGTTGAGAATATATATTGAAACTGTGTAAGAACCATGGTATGCTTAAATATACCCTCATAAAACATCATACAAATAATGCTACAATTTTCACAAAATAGTATCTGGGTATTAAGTAATTCTCAGGATGAGGAAGCTGAAATTTGTTTATCTTTTTTCTACAGCAAATAAAAACAATAATGCCTATATCCAATTCTGATAATATTTATATTCAACATTCATTTCTTGTTTGCATGCTGAACTGTCAAATCTGCAAATTACATTTAAAAGTTACTTTATCTTTGTGTGATGCTAATTGAGCGTTTGCCTGTGAGGAGGTTTGTATAGGTTGTTAGTAGGCATTTGTGTTTTCCATAGCATAATGCTGCCACCTGATGGCAGAAAGAATTGGGACAAAGTAGTATGTGCTTTTTCGGGTTGTATACAGTTTATTTCAGTATGGTTAATACAGTGCTGTTGAATATGTCTTAAAGGGAGAAGCCATCTCTACAGGATTACTCCTTGAAATGGCGGCGAAGTGCTTTTGTTTGCTTGTGTTTTAATACCTTGAATATTTTATTTTGGAAAGTAGGATCACTGGAAGCCTAGCATCGCTTTCGTTGTTGGGACCAAAATTGAGGATGAAATCCATACCAAGGCCCTGTCTCTTGCTGTGCAGGTGCCACAGCGGAAGCTCTTCAGTGTGGTTACATGTGAAGACATTTTCAGACAGGTATTCCAAGAATGGAACTTTTAAAAACAAACCAAACAAAACCTAGATCTCATTTCTAGATACTAACTTTTGGTCTGTGGTAACTACAGATTTTTTATTTAATTGAACTACTCTGTGGAAGCTTTAAAAATTACACTAATTCATAGGAGTTAAAAATGGAAAAAGAAAAGCTTACTGTATAAGCTGGTCTGCTTCCTAGAAATAGTGAGATTTTGTCACAGACTTTTCTTTGAGATGCTGATCACAAAAGTTCCCTCCCTAAGGTACAGGGGTACCATAAGATGATTCCTCACTATTTTGGAGTGAGTGTGAGTGTAGTGTTTTCAAAAGGGAGTAACAAGTAAAATAATCTGTGTAAACTTAAAATCTTCTCACAGTGGAATGCTTTATTTCCTTACAGATAAGAGAATCTGGAAATCAAAAGGGAAAAAAGGTTAAGGATGTGCCTATGTACTATGAGGTAGGTTAAAACATGTATTGCAGAGTCAGTGCTCTTTTACACAGTGATAAATACAGCTGTGTAATTGTGTTACGCATACCTGAGTAAATGCAAATCTACTGGATGTAGCTGGTAAAAACATTCAACCATCTAGATACTTAAACTGCTTTCTTTTTGTGATACCAACAGTGTTCTGTTGGGCTGCTAATTAAGTGAGGATCAAGATGTCTCTTTAGGTTGTGTTTTATTATGTTAAGACTAAGTTATGTGGTGATGGTGGTGTCAGAAATTACAGAAAAACTATCAGACTCTGCTCTCCCAAATTCTTCCAGTAATTTAGAGTTATACCTTCATTTATGGGAATGCAGTCCCGTAAATGAAACACCATCTCTGTGTGCTAGTATCCATTATAATCTCAGTTTGATGTTAAATTCTAACCTGGTTCCTCTAGTGGGGTATGTCAGCGGGGTTAGGAATCATGCTTAGTACAAAGAGGACTTCCTTCTCCCTACCTTGTTAATGTTTCACTTACAGCTTGTGAGAGGTTATAAAATCCTGTGATTAATTAGAAGATTGTTTAAAATTTTCTCAGGTAGAGTTTTATGGTCCTACAGACCTGGAGCATAAAGAATTTTGGATCCCTCTAAAAAGATCTTGTTTGCATTTTAGTTCTACAATGACTAATAAACTTTTTATGTGTCTCAGCTTTTGGTGGACTTTATAACAGGTCTTTTTAGTTGCAGTCTGTTTTTCAGTAATGCCAGACTACTATCTGAACAAGTCCCTTTGGAATTATTTACCACTGACATGACTGTGAATTTTATGCAATTAACCCTCTTCGTTTAGGACTAGCCTCCCAGGCAAACTCACCCTTATATTACCTGGGATGTAAAACCCCATCAGTCCCACTGACAGAAGGATTTTGAAGTCTGGCTCTAAGCAGAAGCTTTGTATGATACCTGTATTTAATTACTAAGAGCAATTTTCCTTGTGAAGTGGATACTTATTAAATTCCAGCTGTCAGTGCTGTGTCTCATTAGCTACTTACTTTACTCCTCAAAGACATTTTTTTCCTCCGCTCCTTTAACAGAGAATATAAAATGCCTGTTCTGACCTTTCGCTTGGACTCAGTTTCCGTTCTGGCTGTAGCAAATTAAAAGATTGATCATGTTGCCATAAGCATTAAAATCCTGCCTCTCTGGGCAGAATTTGCTCCTGAGCATTCACTTAAAGTCCATGTGCAGTTTGTGCATTCAAAGCTTTCGCTGCAGTAAGGATAAACATATATGAGGTTAGCACAAAACACAGGGTTGTGAAATGTTCTGAGAGGAGCATTTGTATCTTCAGTGCATGCAGTTCTCTCCTCTCTGGTAGGATTCAACACACTGGCATTTCCACAAGCACGTATTCATTTCTAGGGAGACTGTAAATAAGATTAATAAGAGGTTTAATGGTCTTTGAACATATGACATGTACATGTGTGTGAATTTGGGACTGATGACATGCATAGTAATGTGGTTACTAGTGGTATTAATAGTAACATTGTTACCCATGTCATTGGTCTTGCACATCGTGTCTACTGTGAAATGCAGGGGTTTTAGATAAATTTCAGTGCAGCAGTCTGCAGTGCCTGCTTGAATTCAAGAAACTTCAACTGCTCTTGGTGTATTGCAAACTAATTATACATCATATTAAAATAATTCCTTTTGTCTATTCTAAATTATTTCCCTTCAGGGTCTCTATCATCTTACTGTGTTGTATTTCCCATCACTCTTATTGTACAAAGTGAAGAGGATCAGGGCAGGGTTTGTGAATACGTAGCTAAAAAATTTCCAAATCCAGGAGAATTAGGTGTCTAACAGCTTTTCTGTCTCTTAAGTGACCACGCTCAATTAAATGATGGTAGGCTGAGGGTCTCATAAAGAAGCTGTGAAAATTTTTTCTTTGTATATGGAAGGGAAAATGTTATGATTCCTGTAAAATATCAACAGATTTTACAAGGAATCAGGTTAATTTATCATGTATAGTTTTTCCAAATGACAGGACTAAACTACAGTATTTTTGAAAAAAAAAAAAATGCATTTTATAAGCAAGGTATGTATCTCTCATAATTTATGTACCTGATTGTTTTGTCAACTTTCTATTAAGGTTGGTACTGTCGTGTGTAATTAAGGTGCTTTACCCCTACTTAATATGATAGTGTTTTAGTTTCCAAACTTTGAACTTTGAAAATCTATTCAAGCATAAGTTTCCCATACTAGATGAAGCTGATTTCTTTTTTCTTGAAAATTCTGATGAGATTGAGTTCAGGGGCTGTGTGGATGGAAGGAATTTTTTTTCCTTGTAAGGGTTGTTTTCCAGTTTTGTTGGACTCATTGGGACAGGGTGAGGAAAGTTGCCTTTATGTTACACAGGAAATTTTGAGAAGGATTCTTGTCCCATACTCATAAGCTGGAGCTGTGGAGTAGTACCATAGTTAGAAAAGACTATGAAAGAAGATGGAGCCTCATATAGTCCCCTCATGTGCTCAGGCTGGAAGTAGATGATGTTGCTGAAGGTGGACAGCTAATAAGCCATATGGCCATGAGAGAGAGAGGGACGGAAGGGAGAGAGATGTGGAACAATTTTGTAGTCCTCTCAGTTAAGCTGAGATGCTTGGGATAAAGGGTTGCGGAGAGATGAAAAAAATGCAAGTGGCAGAGACCAGAGTAGTTTTCTTTGGATGTGGATTCCAGAACACTGCCTTCAAAATGTGTCCTTGTACTTGTGAAGTCAGCAAAAATGAAGTCTTTTCACAGCAGTATCCTTCCTCACACTGCTCTGACTCACCCCCTGGACAAGCCATCCCATGCAACCAAAAAGGCTTGACTGCAATTATACATAATCTTTATTCCACTACCTGCAAAAACTTGTATATTCTTCTTTCTCACAGCATGGCTCCTACCTATAGCTATTAAATTGAAAAATATTTGCAAGTCAGGGGCCAAATCTACATCCTGGCCCATTCTCATGCTGGAGTTTTGTGAGACTGGAGCGGAATAAATCAGCTGTAAATAAGTATTTCCCAGCTGTTAATCACTGTGTAGATAGCTAACTGTACTGCTGTCTCCTGCATTTTGAGGATAGGAGGCAGCGCAAACAGAGTGCGCTGCACTCCAGAAATCCTCACTAGCCTTATGATTCCTTGAGGACAGGTATAGGTAAATGCAAGCTAGAAAAGCTTCTAGGCATGGCAGAATTTTATATAGAAATATATAAAATTATATATAATATACAAATCAAATATTTATATATAAAACATATGCATATATATATAGAACACATACATGCATGCGTGCACACTCACGCGTGCGCACGCACACACATATGCATACACATATATATATAAAAAACCTAAGGAGTAAATGAATCTTCGTCTAGGCTCTGCATAGTATGCTGTGAAAGAGTGGAAGCATGCTTTAAGTAGAAAAGATGGGCACAACCCAGGGGAAGAGGCCATTACAGAAGTGGAGTGAAAGTCTCTGATAGCAGCAAATCTCATAACTTGCAGGGGCTGTGGGGAGGGGGTGGTTGGAGAAGTCATTCATATCAGAAAGGGAAAGGTAAATGGACTATCCAGGCTTCGGACCTCAGATGTAGTGGAAGTGTTTGATGTGGTTGAAAGGAAAGTTTCCTGCAAGTGATCTTGTTGGTTGGTTTTTTTAATCCTGCTCCCTTTCTTTAATGATGCATTTTTTCTCCTCTCCATCTTTCCTTCCCCTGAGAGACACAGAGCTCTGAAGATTTTCCTTCTCCCTTCAT
Organism: Phalacrocorax aristotelis; assembly: GCF_949628215.1. NCBI lineage: Eukaryota > Metazoa > Chordata > Aves > Suliformes > Phalacrocoracidae > Phalacrocorax > Phalacrocorax aristotelis. The sequence continues at coordinate 131,369,529 of NC_134276.1, read as the reverse complement.
GTCTAGTTAAACTGCCCCAATGATCTCTGTGGTGTTCTCAGTCTAGGCTGAGAAGTGCTTGATATTTAAATGCCTCGTATTTTAAGCTTACATTGTTATGGTTTACACTGTTCTGGTTTACAAGAGGATTTAAATGGCAGTTACATCATTTCTCTGAGAGCTAACTTTTCTGGTTGGGTGTGAAAACTTTGGACTTGTTTTTCAAGTGTAAATGTGATCTGTTTTCACAAGAGACCACAGTGAATGCTACAAAAAAAAGTATGCGCAGAGTAAGATCACTAAATTGTTTTGATTCTTCTTTTTTGGTGAGAAAGGCTACTGACAAGACAATTGTAAACAATGTATCCAAGAGTTGGCTTTCTTACCAATGCTGCTGTCACCAGTTTGTTTTATGTTCTGTGAAATTAGTAGATAGACGGATCTGATCAGCAAGAGACTATGGTGACCTGTACCACCGGTTACGATATTTTTTTCAACAATAATCTGTGTGTTGAAATTTTTTAAATCAAGATTGGATTTTTTTTCTAAATGACTGAAAACAATTGAGAATGTGATACAACTTAATTTGTTTCTGGGAAGGACATTTCCTGAAAAAAGTTACTTCTAGTTTCAGTGTAAATATATGTTTCAATGTATGGCTTACAACCATATTTACTAAATTAAATAAAATCTTGCAAATAATCTCTTCTCTGTCTAGAAACTTCGAGATTGTGTTCAAATTGGCCCTTATTTTTTCTCTTTATTTTGCAATGTGTAACTAATTCCTTCATGTTTTGTTTTTCAATTCCTTAATTTCTGTGTCTTCTGGAGATCTTGTAGTTGAAGACACTGTGTCTTTTCCCAGATCATTCACTAACTTTTAAATAGAGTAGTCTCAGTGCGTTGAATGCTTCAGACCCAACAAGAAACTCACTTGTTTGATGATGTCTCTTTGTTTGTAATTACATTTTTAAATCTGTCAGTTGATGAGTTTTAATTTTTGTCACTGCTTTGTTAACTATAAATGCTTGTTTCTAAATCAATAGTCAAAGAATACTTAGGGAATTGTGCTTTTCACTATATCTGAGTTCAGATATACATATCTGTATATATATACACTATATATAGTATATATCACTGTAATAGAGTTATTATCTGTTTCGAGTAGAATTACAGTCTTACCAGAGAAAGCTGTTCTCTTTGCGAAAAGACCACTTTCTTCTGTTTTTTTTTTTTTCCCCTGAAAAGAACAAAATTGAATTGATGGTAATAATTTTATCCTCCTTCTATTCAGTTGTTCACTGAATTCTCTGTTAGGACATTAAAGAAATAATACCAGCTCCTCTGTTATTCTGCAATGATCAGGATTACATTGCCAGTGCTTAAAATACATATGTTATTCTAGTTTTTTAAAGCATTGTTGTGATATCAGCTTCCTTTTATTTAGTTTAAAACTGCCTTTGTTCTCCAAGAGTCGCCTAAAGATTCTATTCATCATATCAAGAGCTCCTCACTACCTATTTTTAATACTTCTTTGATTACATTGTCCAGGTCTACTGGTTTTTCGTATGCCTAGCTTTGAAAGCTGCCTTTGTGCAACTTTCCATTGATACAGTTGGAAATAACTGCTTATTAATGAAGTGATGCAACCATATTATCTGTTGGTTTTCCAAATACAGAGCAGAAAAATCACTGATTAGCCCTATTTTTCCTACAACTTTATTGACTCTTCTACTCTTTCCATACAATACCAGACCAATGCCATGTTAATGATATTTTTTAACCCATATCACCAGGCTTATTGCGATATCAACCTAGTTGTGCAGTTTCAACAAACAAACCAGAGAGAACCCCAGATTAAATCCTTCTACTGCTGACCATAATATACACAGTTTTGCCATCAAAATCCAGTTCAGTTGAGTGCTTGCATATAAATCTTAATTCATGCTTTGCACAGTGCATTTTGAGGGCTAAAAGGTTATTGGTTAGAAATAGAATCTTGCATTGGTTTAAAATTATTTATATGGTACATGGCTGTTTTCTTTGGTTTGTTTTTTTTTTCCCCCCTTAAGTTCATGCTGTCAGAATCCTTGGAAAATTGTGTAATGTTCACAGTACTTCTTGCCTTAATAGGCAATATGCTGTAGCAGAGACAGAAGGATCCTTGGGTTTTCTAGGTGTAAATGAAACATTCCTCTCCTGTCACTTCCAACACAAAATACATACCCCAAGATATTAAGAACTTCTGTAGGATAGTAAAACATAGCAATGAACAAGCTGAAAAGGAAAAACTTGAATTAATTTAGCCAGGAAACAAGGGATTAAAAGCAGTCTTTAAGCATTTCTGTGAATTAATACTTTGCTACAAGTGTGTAGAATGTAGACTTATAAAGTGAGGGTTGCTGCTGCTAAGACCATTTGAAGTGCTGTTCATGTCATGATGTAAAGAGAAGGTCCATTTTAGTTTGGAACTGAGCATGTAGTTCCTGGAATAGGTGCTCTGACTGTATTATGGAAGTTTATATATATATAAATATTATGCATATATTTTATATGGTATATCTTTATTATCTGATTATATGTGATTATATTTGAGTATGTATTTTAAAATATATGTGCATAATCATTCAAAGCTACCTTATTCTATTACTCCCTCACCCCAATGGCATGAATTTCATTCAAGAAACCAGTTAAGAATAACTATTCTGTTTCTAAATAACTTATGTCCTTTCTTCAGTAGGTCTGAAATACCTCACACCTTTTTATTACCATATACCTTTCTATTATCATATGCTACTTTTCTTTTAGATTCTCTCATCAATGTCTCTAACAATATCTTCAGTTTAAAAAAACAGGGAGGGCAGCTCTAGGGACAAGGGGTATGCATTTATTTTGTGTTAAGGATGTTATAGTAAATTCCTTGGGCAGAAATATCAAAAGTTTTGGTTTTAGCTTGGTGTAAAAACAAAACTCTCAGTGTCACAGACAGACCGCTTGTGGCAAGGAGTATTTTCACCCAAAAAGGTAGAAGCTGTTGCGAGTCATGTGGCCTCTGGAGGAGAGCAAAGACTGGTTAGTAGCCTGGATACGTGTCACTGAAGAAAAAAGTTTCAGAAATAATGCTAGTCATGAGCACTTTTAAGGAAGCCTTTTGGTTTCTTGTGGAAACATATAGGTAAAGGTGAAATATTTTTGTGGAAGTGTATAGATATTGACAAAATGCCATCAGAAAGGTTGTGATCAAAAACAGGCTTCTCAAAAGTAGAAATAGTTGTACTGAAGTCCAGCCTTCTCAGTCTAAAAACATATGTCAATAGAATTCTATTTTGTAATAAAAGTTAGAAAGGTTTTGTTTTCAGTCTGCTGTAGAACAAAATTAATTTTAAAAGTAGTTGTAACATGGTATGGTTCAGGAGCCAAAAATTTTCTGGTGTCATTGTTTTGATGAGAGAGTTTGATGGTAAAAACAACTTTGGCAGCCACGCTGAACGGTCAGAAGGATAGAAAAATTTTCTTTTTCATTCCAGTACAGAGCAGAACAAATGCAGCAGTCTTAAATGTCATAATAAAATGGAAAAGTTCTCCAGTTAGCCTTTGTCAAGTGCTATTGTGTGGATGTAAGTTAACAGAAGTTTATTGTGGAAGGACTTGGCCCTTACACTGTATGGATATGCAGAGGATTAATGTTCAAGAAACACTTGGCAACTGTTGCTAAATGAAGATGCCTTTTAGGGAGGTACTGGCTCCAGAGGAGGGTAAGGGACTTTAAATCCTGATCTGGGTACTATCTACTCATCTGTTTTCAGCTCTGTTGTATCTGTTACCAAGCTCCTACCAGGTGTATCATAGTACAGAATACAGTATGTTTTGTAAATGATCCCACTGCATGAGGTGGTACATTTACCTGAGATATTTATTGTCTTGTCTTCTGAGGAGAGTTTAACTACTCTGCCTCCTGGGTCCAAATATTTAGGTCAGTTTACTTAAAAGGATGTTAAGGAAAAAATTTATTAGTTTAGGTTTAGCAAGTTTCGCAGCTCCCACTGGTCTTCAGCAATTTGTGAATATAAATATGAATGAACCTTGTGGAAGACTACCAGTGTCTGCATATCAGCTGAGGTTAGATTTACTCCCCTCTTTATCTCACAGGAGACCTCTACAAGCAATTCAGTTTGCTCTGCTGCCAACTGAATAGGGACAATTTACGGCTGTGCCAAACTATTCCAGACACCGTCACAACCTAGGCCACAAATCTTTGGCATTTTTAGATGAACTGCAAACTCGGATTATCCACATTCCTCTTAGATAATGTTAAGGTATTCCAGGATTTCCTACATCTTGAAGATTTTAGTAGAAGTCACTGAGAAGAAGCTACAAGAGCTTCTACCTGTCCTTCATAATGCCTTTCACTGGGAGACTTCTTGGTGCTTGCTGAATTACTTGGACAGACAGTTGCCTTGCTACCACCAATATCCAAGAGAGTAGAATATCATCAGCAAATGCCTTCGTATAACTTGGCCAAATGGAAACAGAAGGAAATGTTCTGACAAAAGAAGCATTCACCTGGGTTCAGCTGCCTTTCCAGAACAGCAAGATCTTGCTTAGTTCTGTGCTCTATATGCCAGTCCAGTACTGATGTCTTAATGACCTAGGTCATCCTAGTGGTATTAGAGGCATGTGTGTGATTGGATAAATAGTTCTAAGCCTTGGATAACAGCAAAGGGATTTTTATTTCAAATATAGGAAACTCACACTACCTAAAACAAATAAAATATTACCCAGAGTAAAGACATACTGCCAGGTCTTTGCATCAGCCTTTGCCATTGTCACTGCATCACCAGTAGCGGCATGTGTAGTCCTTTGAGTTATCAAATTACATGACTTCCATTTGGGATTTATTTATTCCATGAGACTGAACTATTGTTGATGTGAACCGATCAGTCCTACAAATTGTAGTTGTTTCTCAATTTCTAAAGTCTCTCCAGTTCAGTATCACTTTCTAGGGATGCCTCTAAGGACAATATGTCACGTTAAGAAGTACCAGGATTTCTAAATGCTGAAACTGGGGCAAAAACTCTTGAACTCCTGCAGGAAAACAGTCTGTGCCTTCTAATTTTCTGTTTCCTAAAATCTGAGAGGTTGGATTCTATTATTTACATGAGACAATCGAACATGTTCATCTTCTCTTTCCATTTCAGAATAATGACTCTTCATAATCCTAATTCTAGGATTCTAGAAGCAATGCTCTCTGCATGTATTATTATTTTACTACTGTTAGTTGTAATTATTTGGCCTGAGGCCATTCATAAAACTCAAAATTGCTGATGATTTATTTTCTAGGAAGGAAACTTGATACCTTTTGAAATTCATCTATCTATCTAAAACCTGCTTTAGAACACTGGTGAGATCTTGTTTTTCCTTCCTAGATTACAAGGTTTCCTGCATGCATGCAGCTTGGTATAAAATTTCCTGCTTTTTTCTGTGCAGGTTTTGTTGAAACCTCTGTGTAACTAGAGCAAACAGCAGTTATGCCTGTAAGAATGTTGTCCTCAAATTGGTAGAGGGACCCTCTGGAGTAGCCAAAGAGAATGCTGTTTCCTGTTGTTTTGCCTTCAAAAATTTCAGGTGACTATAATTGGTTAATTAAGGACAATAGAGTATAAGACATTTTTTCTCAAGTAGAGCAACTAATCCCAGAATCCTTTGTCACCAAAGGAAAAAAAATGCCCGAAGTCCTCTTGCAAAGCTGGACCAAGGTGGAAACATCCTGCCTAGGAGTTTTGTGGTGCAAGCCCACGAGGCCATTGGGAATTCCTAGCCTACAAGCTCTGAGGCAGCTTAGGAAATTCTGGCAGGAGGTACCTAGATAGATTCTGCCAGCACAAGGGTTGACGAGACAGCTTTCCTTCTCATTTGCTTCTCAAAAAAGAATGATTTATCTTTTTGTTCCACCTCTGATTGGGTTCTCTTCCTAGCCAGATGCAATGTTAGAGAAGCGTGACTAAATCCTTTAGCTTTGTAATACTCATTGTGTGCATCCAGTTGGCTGGAATTGCTGGAGGCAATTTACTTCTCAGAAGCATAAAATATTCTACTCCACAATGGAAAGACTTGCTGGGCAGATTCATACCACTGAAATGTAAACACTTCAAGATTTGATCTTAGCAATATATCTCCTCTTCTGAGCACAGATCAGAGCAGACTGGCCTGTCCTCTGGTTTCTGGTCTGGGTTCTGTAGGAGTTCTTCAGAAATCACTTAAATGCTGTTTCAACTATCTCGCCCCAATGAGAGTGTTAAAAGGAAACAGGTATCTTAAGGGTCACATGAGAAAACCTTTCCTATGCATAAAACTCCTCCTTCCTGAGATAGCAATGCTAACAACTGTTCTTTAGAATCACTGAATATTCATATTGTATTTTGTCTTCCCTTAAAGCAGTTCATTTTGATAGCAATTTGGTGGTCTGGAAGCTGTGGGATCTATGTGTCATAGATGGCGAGAGCTCTTGTATGAGCTCTTTAATAAAGCCAAGGTGAAAAGTCATCCTAATTTTTATGTAATGAATTTTCTTATTTTTACTTAAATTAGGTTATTCACCTGTTTGTATTTCCCTTAAAACATTATTTAAGTACTTGTAACACTAAGACACATACGTTGTACACATGTCTTACAGTTCTCATTCTGCATTACTGAGATTAAACCAGTTAAGGTATGCTCTCAGGTTGCACATTTTCTGTAGAGAAAGTTTTAAAGAACAGACTTTCTTACAATGGATATTTCTGACTAAGTTTCTGCTAACCAGATCAAGCTGTGTTGTGATTTGGCAAAAAACAGACTCACTCTTATGAGTGACAACATATTTTTCTAGTGCACAAGCAGCCATTGCTTCTGCTTTGAGACATGTTCTCACAATAGAAAGGCAGATATTTAGTACATGAACAGCATATGTATTTTCTCAGTATTGCTCAATAGTGAAAGTGTCCTATTATTTTAGGAGATTTGTTTGAAAAGGAGTCATCAAGTATGCTTTAATTTTTTTTTTAAATTATCTGGAATACATGTTGATAGAGTCTCCATTGGTTAACGAAGATTATAGCTTAAGTTTTACAGTCTACCTTGTGGATACATAAGCTCCATATGGAACCCTGTTCAGATACGCAATTGATTTACTGATTTACATGAGTCCTTAAGCTCAGTTTGAATTGTAAGTCATTAATTCACCAATGAAGGATAATGATTAAGCAAGTGATACTTTGACATCATAGTTGAGAATAGGTTCTGAGAGGAAAAATGAAATTAGATGAATGGTCTGATAGTAGAGACTAAATTGCCTTTCAACATGTTGCAGGCGTGATGTGAAAGAAGTTGAGTCGGCTCAGTGCCTTCCTGGTATTCTTTCAAAATGATTGATCATAGTATGCTATAGTCAGTGAAATGACATCAGCAGGTTCAGAAATATATTTAGTAGTATGTGTAAAGAAGTCTTCTTTGGACAAAAGACATTTATCAGTGTGACACGTACAGCTTTTGTTCCCTAGTCTGTCTTGAAAGCTGCGTGTGAGGGGTTCACAATACTGATGGTAGATTGTAATAAGTGAAGATCGCTCTTATTTTCCCTGCTTTTATTAGCTTGCTCAGGAAAATATATTTCAACAGTAAATAATAACTCGGTTGGTACATGTAATCCATGTAGCCTCTTGTCTGATGGCTCTCCTGCTTCAAATTGTCTTGAACTGTGTCAGCTGCTAAGGAATTTGAATTACTGAGGAGTTCTGCGAACCATAATGTTTCTTTTAGGAAATGTTATGTGAGTCTGAGATATATTTGATGCCCCAGATTTCTTACAGTTACAAGAACAGGAGGGAATACAGGGATTTAGAAAGCTCACCCTGGGTATGGGAGAACTACACTATGAAATGGGCTGACCGCTGTTCATAGCAAGTGATGCTACTGCAATCTCAATGGCGCTGGCATCTGCCAGTATCATAGTGTCACCTACAAGCACTCATGCAGTGTTTGAATGGCTTGAAATACATGCCCTTTGCACCAGGCAGCTAAATCTCTGCATGGTTCATACTGCCACCATATGAGATCAAATACTGCATCACTGAAGCCTTTCTGCAGTTCACAAATGTGACCCCTGCTGTGTAAGGAATGCTAAGTTTCCTCTTCCTTTAAAGGAAAAGAGGCCCTACCTAACTGAGTTTGTCCATCCAAGTTTCCATGGTTTCTCACATAAGAAAAAGGTCGTCACTGGTGGGATGAAGTATAGCCAATCTGAAATGAATCCACCTCATAGTATCCCAAAAAATTCCTTCTGTACTCCTACCAAGTCTTTGTCTTCAGCACTTTTTTTTTTTTTTATTGAGGCTCTGTGGATTCTTAACTGTTTATGCCAGGTGCCTACATAATTCACAGGACCACAAATGAAGTACACATGCATAAGTGTAATAAATTTGATTTCTTTTATCTACTGTGCCTGGGTTGATCTATGTTCTGTCTTTAAACTAGCAGTGATGAGGGATTGGTTTTTATTTGCTTAGGCATAAAGCAGATTTTGCATTGCTGTATGAAAAACTGTTTGCTTTCTTTATGTTGCCAAATGTAGTGTGCTCATTATATCTTTGTCTTATTTGTCTGACCTCCCTCCACAGTCATGGAATATACTCCTGTTAAATAGGGTTTGGTTTGTACTTCTTTAACACCTCACGTAAGAAAATTTGTCCTTCCCACCCACTCAGACCTTGGACAAGTCTCTTCGTTTCTGCATTCTTTATCTACAAAATAGGAATAATCATGATGCGGTGCTTTTGCCTGGTAAAATGCTTTGAACTTCTCAGGAAGAATGGGTTGTAAAAAAGTCTAAGCGTTCCTTTATTCTTCCATGAACAGTAAATCAGCAACTGCCATCAAGCTGTGTTACTATATATATGCTTTTCAGGAATCCTTCCAGAATCCCTCCGTTTCCCTTCTATTGTTTTTCAAGAAATGTGCAACTCATCTAGATTAGGCAATTGGGAAGCATCCCTTTCCATAGGCTGTTAACACCACTTCTGAAAAAACAAACAAACCAAAACAAACAACCAACCAAACAAAATCCCAACCTATATGAGAATTTTTCTCTCTAAGGGAAATTACTATGGTATTTCTACCAAAGTCTCTCTTTCAGAGCATGGATTTTCTGTAGCTAGCTCTGGGTGACTGTTGCCGGAATAGCTAGTATTTTCCAGTGTGTCTCCAGTCTGTGGGAGTTTTTAAGTCTGTTCTTATCATAGTCTTAATTTTCTGCTGTGACTCTGAAGTCAATGGGAGTCATTCCAGTAAGCCTTCTATGGTTGGCTTGTTGAGACAGTGACCTGTAAGTAGTCTTACTCTGAATACGAAAGATGTAAAGCAGAACTAATCTTACCCGTAATGTATTTTCTTAGCCATCATGTAATCTTAACCATAATGTGTATGTTAAGGAGATCATCAGGTTTATTAGTGTTGGAGGGGCAGGATTGTTTTGGGAGGGTTTATAAATGCAAATATGCTGGTTGTTTGGTCTCCCTGTTATGTGATTCAGAAAAATAAGAATTTCAAGATATTTCTTTTTGTGTACTTTGCTTTCATTTTTATGAAACGAACATTTGGTGTATAATAGTCTGGATTCCATTTTGGCTTTATTGTATTCAGAGGATCATTTTTAGTGGCTACATTTTCTTACCTAGGTTTTACTTCAGAAGTGAAAATTTCTAAGCTGGGCAAGGAACTATGAAAGCTTAAAGCTAATGGTGGTGTTTGCATTAGACAAGACACAGTTCAGTGAGATGCAGTGTGCACCTTCATTGTCTGAATGTTAGCAAGCAAAATTGACACCATATGTGCCCAACTGTAATTGCTCCAAGAGGGGAAAAGAGAAACATGTCAGAACATTTGAGTAACACCTAATTCAGCCCATGGTTATAAATAAAGCTGATGGTTGCTTAAAAACAAAAGTAGGAAAATATTATGGTTATATTATTCCTCAGCAGCGCTTCCTACATAGGTGAACTTTATTACAGAGACAACACAAGTGAAAAGAAACATATAACAACTTTTTATGGTATTTTTATGTTATTTTATTTTTTTCGCAGTAAATAAAGTGGTTATGAGGCTCCAAGGAAAACGTCCCAGATGTGAGTGAGTTGTATGAAATTTAGTGGAAACAAGCTGTAAAAAACATAGTCATAAAACAGCCTGTCAATGCCACACATCTGGACAATGCAGCTGTATGTTCCCGCTGCTGTCATCACCCTAAGAAAACTCAATAGCCTTATTTCACCCCAATTAGGCTGCATACCAATGGAATCAGAATTACACAGGGAGGGGGTGTATTTTCACCAAGACAGACCCTCTAAAATTCCCTTCAAGAAGTTTTTATCTTTCATTCAAGGCTAGTGCCTCAGACACTAGTCACTTTGTAAACAGTACTCCAAACTGTTCCTCTTGATTTGCTATCTGTTAAATGCATTTTAATTTATTACTTTATAATAAGTAGTCGCTTAATGTTGCTTCTTTGTTTAAAACCTAAAAAAAAATGACATTATACTGTGAGAACTGTGTGTCTGTTGACCTTCACATAAATCACAGAAGTTTTGTCCCTTCTAGTTTTATCTCATACTACAGCAGATATAACTTCATTTGAGGTCTTGGAACCAAATAGCTGTATGTTTTACTGAATGCTGTTTTTCTGAAAGTGAAGCCATTTTGACCAAAGTATTGTACAATGCAAGCTAGCACTTCCTCATTGCAGCATGCAAAATGTGTGTCAAATGCACTATTAAAATTATGTAAGTAATAATTATTTTGTGGGGTGTTTTTTTTGTGTTTTTTTTTTTCTCTGCAGGTGATAGAGGTAGCCAAAGCCATTCTGGATAGTGGTGCAGAAATTCCCATAACACTAACTGGAAAGCTGTTGAAATATCAACTGCTTTGTCTCAAACAGAAGGACCTTCAGAGAAGAGAAGCTGAAAAGAAGGTACTATAGTATGCCTTAGGGAGGATACTTAATTAACTTTATGAAGATGCTTAATTAACTTTATGAAGGCACTTCCATTCTACTGCTGTTTGCATAAATTCAGCGTTCTCCTCATGCTTAACTTCGTAGATCTGTAACTGAAGAGAAATGTGAATAGAAATTTATCTTTTTAAGTCAATTAGATTTTGGAGAAGCAGCTCTCTACTCAAATGCAGGTAAGACGGGGGGGAAAAAAAAGAAAAAATGTTGTGCAAGAACTCTTTGCTAGAGTAGTAACGTCTCAGATGAGTCTTAGAACCAATAGAAAATAGAGCTAGAAACTGGGTTCAGCTGAATGTATCACTACTGAAGTAAAGGTGGGAGAGGTTATTACTTGGGAGGTATGAAGGACAGAGGCAGAGCAGCACTATGATGAAGTTATCATGAATCACCTCTCTGGAGGAAATTAGGAGTTATCTATTCCACCCTCTGGCACTAAGGCAGGAAAAAGTGCACACAAACTATTCCTGGCAGATGTTCTTTGAACCTGTGCTTTCACTTTTCTACAGCAATCAGTATTAGTGCTCAACTATCTCTGCAACATGGCCATTTGGAAAAAGTTCCTAACCTTATCAGCCCTGCTCTAATTTAAACCCATTACTGCTTTGCTTCTCACTGTGTATGGGGACAAGTTGTTATCTTCATTCTGCAGAAATACATTACATATTTAACTAAAAAACCCCACAAATATACATCATGGCTTCTAGGTTTTGATTATGCTTGTTCCTCTCTTCTGAACTCTCTCCAAATAGTTTGTATTTTGAAGTCTGCTTCTCAGAACTGGGTACCTCATTTTCCAGTGTTCCCAAAATTCACTTCCACATATTGTCCAGGATCATGCCTACTAGCTCCAAGATTGCCTCCGTCAGATTACTTATGCTTTCTAGGAGGAATTTCACCAAGCACGCACAGAATCACAATCAGATCAGATCTCTAACTGCTTTCTAATGTCTGTAATTAAAAAAATAGTTCTTGATACATTTCAACAACTTACTGAACAGTTGGTCTTTGCTATAGTCCTTTTCCAGCAAGCATTCATGCAGCTGAAGACCGTTACCAGAAAGTCATAAAATTGCTGCAATAGTTTGCACTGTTAATTGATCAAAAACTATGAAGTAAAATGTGATTATATGGAGACCTAAGCAGTCTATGCATATAAAAGACAGAAGAAGAAAATGGTTTCATAGATGTTGTGTAGTTGAAAAGTCTGTAAATTTCTTTATCAATAATTCTATTTGTGGGAGTAATTGGTGGATGAAGTATAGTGCACAAGCTCAAGAATCCTAAATGCTAGGTTATAAATTAAAGTTGTGTCTTGTTCCCGTACAAGTCAATTACAGAACTGATTAGCAAATGATAGTGTAAGCCACGGAAATATATAAAGAATCTGAGAAGAAAAAATGCATTTTCAAGCTGAAGAGAAATTGAGAGGCTGAAGCTACAGAGCAGATTTTTGTAATGAATGGAGAAAAAAATTCCTTTTCTATTAGGTATCAGTCACTGCTGATAAGTAAACTGTTAAATCAAAAATTTGAAGTTTAAAGATTAGGCACGTCAATATTAAAAGGTAGCCTTTAGCTTTGATTTGGCAAGATTACTTTTGTAAGTATAATTTTATTTCCCTGGAGAATCTGAGGATAGTCGGTATTGAAGGTTGAAGAATCTCTGGAATTTACAGTTTCTCATCTGTTTTAGCCAAGCAGTCTGGACAAAGTTGTCAGCTCCTCTGGATTATATTTATATCAAAGCATGACAGGCAAACATGAGAGCAGCAGTTGAAGGACAAAACCAGAGTCAAGAATCAGGATGGTTGTTGGCTATGAGGATGATCTGCAGTACAGGACGGGCAGAAACTGGCTTTCAATTTAGAATTCCAACTCTGAATTGTCTGCCATAGAATTTTTAATCCTTTCCAAGTATCTTGTACAGCACAGGTTCCATTGCCAGCAACTAGGGGGTTGATACCAGGATTTTACTAGCAGATCAGTTCTCAGAAAGCCAGCATAAATCTCCACTGTTTTTTAGAATAGATATCCATTAATAGAATGGATTGGCAGAAGAAAAACAGCAAGTGAATAAACAAAAAAAAACCATTATGAAATTTCTGTATTTCAGTAGGAGCAGAAGCTTGTCATAAACTGACAGGTGTGTGCATTTAAACTAATATGCAGAAGAGAAGAAGCATCTCTGAATTAGAAAACTGTTTCAGGTAGTAAGATTCTGTAATATGAAGCTTAAAATAATAAAATTACAGAATGTAAAGAAGCTAATGGAAGATTAGAAACTCCACGAAAAGCCACACCTTGTAGGGAAAGAGAAATATGACATTGAGGGGAAAAGGAAAGAGTCCTAGAAATGAGAGGTTTTTACTTCCTGAGGTATTAAGGTCAACTAGTGTTCTTTGTTGGAATCTTGGCAACTTCAGAAATGTCTTTGCTTATTTGAGACTTAATTACATAAAATGATACAGATGCAGTAGGTAAAGCTGATGCAAACTTCATATCCTGATGATTGTATCATCTGTTTTCATGTGTTCATCCGTTTAGAATCAAAGTAGTACTATCAAAATCTTTGTTTTGAAATGTTGAAAGTGGAATAAATTAGAAAGAAAATAATGAAAGCATCCAAATCCCCCATTTCACAGCACAAATAGTTTTAAGAATCTCTGTTTCTAAATTTTACAGAAAAGGAATGCATGAAGAAGGGAAAGCAGGAAAAGATTTTCTGCCTTGGTTTTGATTTTGAACTAAACACAACTTCTACAGCTGGAAAGTCTGCTTTTCCAGCTGAATCTAGGCAAAGCAACTGTGTAGAGTCAACCGCCCTATCTCATTTGCATGGAAGCTTTTCTTGTTGCTTTAATAGCCTTTAAAGTGACATTAGCAGGATGGTAACAGTAAGTGAAGTTAATATGGTTTTATTGTATTTAATTTAGGTTTACAATCCTTAAATATTATTCTTGCATAGTTAGTGCATCATCCTGCTGCTGGGTAGAAATAAGGTGGAGATTTTCTTACTCTTACAACACCTTGCTTTACCTTAATTTATTTTTGATTATTTTAATTTTAGGCTGGCTCTGAGCTTTCTGGATTTATAGTGTGAGGCTTTGGGATACTTAAAAAAACTTTTTTCATTCTTTACTCTTAACAGACCTTAATGTAGGTGTTTTTGTTTGAAAATAATGAGAATGGCTGAGTAATATCCTGTGTGAAATGAGCACAAGACTCTTGGTTCTAGTTTATAGTAGACAGATATTTACATCAAAGAAAAATAGTGCTGGTACCATTTTACACCATACTCAAGAGTGTTAACAGAGATGCTAAATACTTAACAGAAATTGAATTTTTGTCTTATTTCCCTTCAGTCCAGGGAAGGTTTCTGGCTGATGCAAGTGTTGTAGTGGCAGTAACTAAAGCACAGGGGTCCTTTAGTTGTCTTTCTACCAGTTTGCATTTCATTAGTTTTGTAGGTATAATGTCTGCCTACCGCTCTGAGTTCCTTTTTAATGTGAAATCTTAGCACTATGATTTAGTAAGAATATAATAAACTAAATGCTGTGTTTGAGAAGGATAAAGCAGAGTGTTCAAGACAGCTTCACCACATCAACATTATAGTGGCTGAGAGGGAAAGTATTCAAATAAAAAAATTGAACCACTAAAATTTTACAGCAGTCTGCCCTTTGTCTGCACCAAGGCGACAATGAGAACTTAGTTTATTCTTCTTGTCAGGCAGAAGAAGAGCAACAAAAGGAAAAAGATGGAGGACAAGAGAAAGCTAAACCTCCTGGAAAAGAGAACCTCTCTAGTGCCAAGACAACTGAGAAAGAAAGGAAAGGAAAAAAGAAAGAAGTAGGCTTTCTAGCACCAGTCACTGTTAAAAAGGACACCCAACTGAAGCGACGGGGAGAAGTGGAAGAAGACAACAAATGCATCGGTATGTAAAAAACGTAGATTTACTCCTGATAAACTTGCTAGAAATCTTGCAACCTAGCTTTTCACCAAATACTTTGTTTTGTTCCATGTTGAAAAGCTGAGATCTATTTGGCAATATTAAAGCATTGCCACTTTGCATTTGAAGAGGGCACTGTGTTCGGCTCAGTATTAGGACAAATTGCACAGTCCAAGAAATAAAGATGAGGTATATGTAGCATGTCAACATCAAAAATGTTTTAGCATGTGTAAGACTAAAAGGAAGTGCCAAAACCAAAACCTTTCTTACAGGATTTCAGAATAACTAAACGCATTTGTGTCAGTATCCAAAGGCAGCTTTCTCCTTGTAGTATAAAGTATAACAGATCTGCCATTGTCTGGGATGAAGCCAGGTTCTGTACAAAGAGCAATATGATTTCATTTACTGTACAAACATGTGGATAGAACTGAGACCTGAAGAAATCTACTCCAGAAATGAGCTATACGGTGTAAGGAATAATATACTAACTAGTGCTGAGAAAATCTTTATTCTTAATACGTAGCACCCATGGTTACAAATTTCACTGGAACAAAAAAATATTGGAGAATGTGCATAGCTCTCCTCATTAGTTCACAGTTACATTTAATTTGGACCGTAATGTGTTTGAGCGACATCTACATAAACAGGATCTCTCCTGCTGGAGAAGCACTTGGTGATTTTTGGATGCGTTATGTGTACCTGCTACTCCCTGGTTGAACTGCTGCAGGCTTTCCTCACTCTTTCATCAGACCTCTCTCTGCATCTCACTTGAGATCAATGGTACTCTTCAAGCATTTAAAAAGCATTGGTCCAGGTGTTTAGAGCAAATCTTGAATCTAGTGAAGCTGACAAAAATACACAAGAATAGAACAGTAGCTATCTCTGCATAGCTCCTCGTTTTTCAGATAAGCCTTGGCATAGCCATCATTCTTTCAATAATTTTAAGGTTTTTCAGTGCCTGAAATAAGTTTTCAAAGGAACATTCATGCTTGTAAGAATCCAAGCTGAAATAATGCAGAGAACTCATGTTATCTTGTAAATTGGTACAGAATGTACAGTAGAGAGTGGCTTTGGGTGTGTTCCATTAGGACCTGTAGAAACAATTCTACCAGCTCCAACATTTTTTCTCCCTACTGCCTTGAGACGTGAGCAGAAAACATCAGGTACCTGTATAAGATACCCATGCATTGTTGCCTTGTTAGTCACAGCTAATGAGAAGATAAAGTAAGGAAAATACAAGTTACTTCCAAAAACCAACAGCTATGAAAAGTATCCTTCTTTAGTATGCTTTGTAGCTTTATATCATGAACTACTAGTACTGCTGTTAAACTATGATATTATTGACTGGGATTTGTCTCATTAGTCCCAAGGATATTTACAAAATAGCAATAGTTGCAGATTGCCTCCAAGGAGAAGTTGTTGAGGTATTATATGCTTGGTCACTCGTGCTGTATTTGATTTTACAGTCATGACTATGCAGAGGTGGAGCCATTCTGAGAAATTTACCACATTCACTGTGCATCCGCACAGTTAGGCTTAACAAAACCCAAATTTATTCTGATTCATACAAAAAAATTGTATTCAGTGGATTGATTTCCAGTCTGAAGTATACATGGATATACATCTCTGGTCCAGCTAAGGAACTACCTAACAATGGAGAAGGGAATCTGACCTTGCTACTTCATTTAGTTGTGCTGAGGAAGACAGTGAGGAGGAACCTATAGCCCCCTAAGAAGGGACAACACCCCGCAAACCCTTCACCCTTGGCTACAGGAAAAACACAACTATTGTTTTATGGGGAGGTAATTGTTTCTTCATTCTTCTTGACAGTTCCACCTAGAAGACCATATCAAGAGAAAATTAAGTCAACTATTGCCAAAACTTCTGGAGATCGTTCTAAATGCACATTAAGTGTGGTGAAACAACTGTGTCAGTAATTTCTGTCCTTCCTCAAGAACATGGCAATTGAGGTTCTGAAGTACCTCACACTATGCTTTTGTTTTGTGCCTTGGGACAAAGTGGTGCCAGCTCTACTTCTCGGTATCAAGAACATGTACATCTATGAAACTTTTCTACCAGGAGCGTAGTACTTCATGCATTTTCCGTATTTTATGAGAGTGAGCAAAAGACGTGAAGATCCTTAAAGTTGATATAGTGAAAATTTTTTTTCAGCATTCTTGGCCACTCTAATATAGCTGTATCAAGAAAAAAAAAAAGCCAAAAGAGAAAAATGCCCCAATTTTCACTTGAGAGTAGTCTGAGCTATTGCTTATATATGACAATGTCTTGAACTCAAAGGCAATCTTTGTGTTTCTAGTAGCTAACAGTAATTTTATCATTCACCCCTAGTACGTTATCACCTTTCTGAAATTGAATATTTCTGCTTTTGAGTAATCTTGAGATTACTTGCATTGATGGCTTTCATCATTTAAATATGAACTAGTCATTGATTATTAGAGCTGACTAATTATTATTAACTTGTCATGGTTATTAGCATAATCATAAGTATAACTCTTGAATGGCAGGCACTCTTATCAGCATTGGAATTTTGGGATCTCTGTAAGACACTATGCAGACATCTGTATTTTTTGTTAGAAATCATTAATGCTCAGTAATTTTATGTGCTCATGCTTTTTTTTCCTGCAGTAACTGAGGCATCAAAATGTGTAGTTCAGTTTCAATACTAGCACTGATATAATGGACTAGTTTTCTTCTGGTTTTGATTTTGCTTTTGCAATATATATACTGGGCTGTGGTGGCTGCTTCCTCAGTCAGTCTTTCTCCAAATTCATAAGTTCTTTTATATTTACCTAATGTTACAATAAGAGAAGAGACAACAGTGTTGCCAGCCTGCTGCTCCGGGTGGTAGCAGCATTTGCGCAGCCCTGGCTATATACCTGAAGACAGGCAGATGTCAATGCCAGGATACCTTTTTTCCTATCCTTTTTTCTCCCATGGATGAGTGAGTCCCGTGAGCTGAGGAGTGCCCAAAAGACACTTAAGTGTGTTGTGTTAGTAGGCATAAGGAAGAATCTCAATGCTAAATAGGATATAAACCCATATTTTCTTGTTAGTGCAGGATCTGCATTAATTGTATATGTTCCGTAGTCAATGGAGAGATACTAGAACTTCAGCAGGCAGTTTCTGTTCTCTTAGGGTAAATAGCCATGCTGGGTGAATTAAATCATCTGATACCTGTCTGAATACCTATATTTCTGCATGGGCAGTAAAGGGAATCTCTGCAATTAAATTGGACTAGAGTCAAGCTTCTAGGCAGCTTGTTTTTACTTACATAATGTTTTGCATTGGTACTGAAACATTGTTATGCATATATCTACAGAAGTAATAAGCCCAAATGGAGCAGGCACTCAATGAAACTTCTCATCTGTACTTTAGGATTAATTTGGATATGCCCCTTGCCAGCTGAAAGAGCTAGTGTGATCTGGTATTGCCAGCTGATAAGGGTTTGACAGGAGTCCATCTAGCAAGCATGAACCTGTTGGGCAGGCAGCACTCACCAGTGAGTGAGCTCATACCTACAGCTAATCCTTCAAAACTGTTACCGTTAATATCGTCTCTCAGCTAAGACACTGTAACTTATTCTGTGTGGGCTCCCTGGCCAGCTTTCTGCTGAATGAAATAGGATAGCTTAAACTACCATTAGAGCATGTGAGTATGTCCTGACACTAAATTCCTTTAAGAGAAGCAACTACAGAAATGCTGCTACAACTAGCATTCTGGTCATAATCAGGTTCTCCAGTTTTTCTCCTGGTGCTTCTCCAAACAAGTTTTACTTCTGACTTATTCTTCCTGCTGAGTTCTAGGTGGTTTCCTACAGAAAACTTCAGTCTAATGCATGTGATATTTTGAAACTTATGTGTAATTATCCCAATGAGATTATAAAAGAACTGTTTCTCTGACCTTAATTTGCAATATCACTGTATAGTCAAGAAAAAAATGAATTTTGTTTAACTGTTGAATGTCCTTGCTCTAATCTGGTTTTATTGTGTTTTGAACAGATGACGAACCAGATGATGGTGCCCATCATTACTTTATAATTTTGGATTTCCATAACCCTCAGCTGTTGCCTGTGATGTGTGAACTTGGGATTAACATTTCAAGTGTAATTAGAATTTCTTCTGAGAATTATAAACCATTGCAGACATACTTGGAAGCAACTAAACTTCAGGAACAATCTTTACTTTCACCTGAAGGTAATCTGGTCATAAGAACAAAATTTGTGTAGAAAGGGGACTGTTTTTTATCCAAGTAAAGACTATTCCTGCTGTGTTTTTTCTCTCTGTGCCTTGTGTTTGTGCAGGTTACCTGTGAACAGCTGTGTTTGCCAGTGCAAAAATGGTATTACCATTTATTGGTTTGGTCACCAAACCAGATGGTTTGTCAGTGCAAAAACTTGACTCAGCTGGACAGTGGAAAGAGGGACTGACTAAGCAGGCAGTGGTTCCAGCCATAGTTTTCCATAGTAGCCACCAAAGAACAACATTTTATCAAATGCATATTTCTGTCAGTCATTAGCCAGGAAGGTGTTTTGCTAAGCAAACTTGGTTCATTTGGTAATTTCAGGGGAAGTGCACAGCTGGCTACTTTGGGGCTGTGGCTCCGGCCAAATACGCCACAGATTAACACCCTGCAATTGTACTCAGCTGCCCCCAGGCTGTAACACCTCTGTTGACAACAAGCTAAATATGAGTCATTAATGAAAGCTAACCATACTGAGCTGTAGTAACATAGCCAGTAGATCAAGGGAAGTGGTTGTTGCTGGTTACTTTGCTCTCATGTGACCAGAGATCTGAGCTCCTCAGTACAAGAAGGATACTAATAAACTTGAGTGAGTCCAGCAGACAGCCACTCTATAAGGAGCAGCTGAAGCATCTTGGCTTACTTGATCTGGAGAAGAGAAGGCTTATGGGCCACCTCATAGCATCCTTCTAACACCTCTGAGAAGGTTACCAAGATCACAGAGCAAGACTTTTTCTTTTTCCAAGTACCTCAGTGAAGAGCGGTTGTGGTCATGAATGGCCTTTGGAAATCCCAGGCCCCAGAGACAAGGGGAAAATCTGGAGCAAGTAAGATATATCCTTGGTGGAAGAGGATCGGGTCAGGGAATACTTAAGCAAGCTAGAGACATGTAAGTCCATGGGACCTGATGGGATGTACCCATGAATGCTTGAGGGAGCTGGCTGGGATGTGGCTGTGAGGCTACTCTCAATAAGTCTTGAATTATCATGGCAATTGGAAGAGGTGCCTGAGGACTGGAGGAAAGCCTCACCTCGATGCCTGGGAAGCTGATGGAACAGCTAATCTTGGAAGTAATTTCCCAGTACATGAAGGACAAGTGTTTGGTTAGTCAGCATGAATTCACCAAGGGGAAGTCATTCTTAACCAATCTGATAAAGTCTATGATAAAATGACTGGCTTGATAGATAAGGGGAGAGCAACGAACACTGTCTGCCTTGATTTCATCAGGGCCTTTGGAACTGTCTCCTCATAAAGAAACTGATGAAGTATGGGTTGGATAAGCAAACACTGAGATGGACTGAAAACTGGATGAATGGCCTGACCCCAAGGGTAGTGATCAGTGGTATGAAGCCTAGTAACTAGTGGTGTACCCCAGGTAGCAATACTGGGTCCACTCCTGCTCAGCATCTTCATTAATGATCAGGATAGTGGAGCAGAATATACCCTCAGCAAGTACCCTGATGATACAAAACTAGGAGGAGTAGCTGAAACACCAGGTGGTTGCTCTGCTGTTCAGAGGGACCTGGACAGGCTGAATAAATGGGCTGGCAGGAACCTCATAAAATTCAACAAGGGCAAGGGCAAAGTCCTGCACCTGGGGAGGAATAACATCATGCACCTGTTCATGGTGGGGGCTGACCAGCTGGAAAGAGGCTTGGCAGAAAAGAACCTGGGGAAGGCGGTGGTGAACACCAAATTGAACATGAGCCAGCAGTGTGCCTTTGTAGCAAACAAGGTATCCTGGGCTGTGTCAGGTCAAGGGAATTGATCCTTCCTTTCCTACTTAGCACTGGTGAGGCCATACCTGGGAGTCCTGTGTCCAGTTCTGGGCTCCCCAGTACAGGAGATATATGAAGCTACTGGAGAGAGTCCATCAAATGGCCACAAATATGTTTAAGGGACTGGAGCACCTCTCATATAAGGAGAGGCTTAGAGAGCTGGGAATGTTTACCCTGGAAAAGAGAAGGCACACAGGGATCTCATCAAAGTGAGAGAAGTGGAGTTGTACCAGATGCCCTTCAAAGGTCCCTTCCAACATCAACCGTTCTGTGACTCTGTAACTGAAATAAAAGATTCTGGCAAGATATAGGGTGGGCAGGAATTACCCCAAAGACAGTCAAGCATTGTAACAGGTTGCCTGTAGAGGTTGTGCGATCTCTGTCTTTGGAGATTTTTCAAGACTGAGCTAGCTAAAGCCCCGAGCCTTTTGTCTTGAATTTCATGTTGATTATACTTCAAGTAAGAGATTGAGGTCCCTTCCAACCTGAATTATTTTAAATCTAAGTCAAAATCTGGTGATAAAAAAGCATAGGGGAGAAAATTGAGTTGTTAGCCATAATTGTTCATACATGTGTTTTTTGACTAATAGTTATGGTTCTAATTATAACTGTGCATATTGACTTTCTGCAGTGTTCTCTGTGGTGCTGGGAAATCCCTTGAGATGGATTGTGACACTGTTGAGATAGCATGAGCAACCCAGTAAATGAGAGGAATGGTGTCCAGGGTATGTTGAGCAGGGGAGAGCATTATGAGGGTTGTTTATGTTGGAGTGCTGAAGGGCATGAGATGGGATGTTGTGACTCACTGCCATTCTGACCACTGATGAATACAAACCATTTATCTATAGTGTTGTGCAGGCAGAACTATCTCAGCATGCCATTTCTTCCTTTTCATTCATGTTGACAGAATGAGTTGCTCATATTGCCTCGTGGCAAATGCTACAGGTTAGATTGTGTGGGCACTAGGGAATCTGTCCTGAAAGGTGCCAAGGTGAGTTAATACGAATCACATAGATTTAACCTTTTAAGAGTTAGGCAATCACAGACCAACTGATGGACTCAAGGAACTAATGTCATGTTTGAATTTGTTTGATGAGCGATCTTATCTCTGGGAAAAGAATGAGAGGAAAACATAATTTCCAGCTTATATAGTTTTGTTAGAACTTGTAAAATTTGAAGGTAATGTCTTAGTAGAAAGTAGTTGAAAGTGCAGAGAGCAGGAAGTGTGGATTTATTTTATTTGCAACACCTGCTGGGGGTGAGGGGGCAGGGGCAAGTTTCCCCAAATATTTCCAAAGTTATATTATCTTTTCTTTGTCTTGTACATAAGACATCAGTAAACTTAAATAAGTAGTAAGTAAAACTTGTGAGGAAATAAATATACATGGTAGTATCATGTATAAGTATTATAAGTATATATAGTATTATAAGTAGTATTATAGGTAGTAACGCAAGTTTTCCCCATTACTAAGAAAGGATAGGTTGCATAGCAAGAAAACAGCTTGGCTAAACCATGCATTCTTTGTGGACCTCTGATATAAGGATGCAAGGCTTTTGGTACTCCTTGCTGTCATGTGTGTTGTGGGTGATTAATCTGTTTTCATTACAAATACCATTGCAGATAGGTGCTAGTTATAACTAACCATAATTAATGCTGGTAGCATTTGGTGGTGGTAAATAGCTCATTTTCCAAGTGGCAGCCTGTCACTAGTGGAGTCCCCCAGGGATCGATATTGGGACCAATGTTATTCAACATCTTTGAGTGGTCTGGATAGTGGGATCAAGTGTAGCCTGATGAAGTTTGCGGATGACACCAAGTTGAGTGGGGAAGTAGACACTCCAGAAGGGAGAGCTGCTTTGCAGGAAGATCTGGCTAGGCTGGAAGAGTGGGCCAACAAGAACCTTATGAAGTTCAACAAGGAAAAGTGTAAGATCATGCACCTGGGAAAACATAATCCAGGAGTGCAGCACAGACTGGGATCCACCTGGCTGGAGAGCAGCTCTGTGGAAAGGAACCTGGGGGTCCTGGTGGACAGGAAGCTCAACATGAGCAAACAGTGTGCTGCTGTGGCCAAGAAGGCCAACAGGATGCTAGGTTGCATCAAAAAGGGCATCAGCAGCAGACATAAAGAAGTCATCATCCCACTCTACTCAGCGCTTGTCAGGCCAGACCTGGAGTACTGGGTACAGTCCTGGTCCCCGCTATACAAAAGAGATGTGGACAGGCTGGAAGGGGTCCAGAGAAGGGCCACCAAGATGATCAAAGGATTGGGAAGCCTGCCATAGGAGGATAGGCTGAGAGAGCTGGGTTTGTTCAGCCTTGAGAAAAGGAGGCTCAGAGGGGATCTCATCACCATGTATCAGTACTTAAGGCGTAGTTACAAAGAAGATGGAGAGTCCCTTTTTACACAGAGTCACATGGAGAGGACAAGGGGGAATGGACACAAATTGCTCTTGGGGAGATTCTGATTGGACATGAGAGGAAAATTTTTCACATTGAGAACAGTCAACCATTGGAATAATCTTCCCAGGGAAGTGGTTGACTCGGTCACATTGGACACTTTTAAGAGTCATCTGGACAGGGTGCTGGGCCATCTTGCCTAGACTCTGCTCTTCCTAGAAAGGTTGGACTAGATGATCCCTGAGGTCCCTTCCAACCTGTGATTCTATGATTGTGTAGCAGAAAGATTCAACTTCAGATTGTGGAGGGATAGGTAAAATTACCAAGTGCTACTTAAGTAAGGGAGAGAACTTTTCAGATCAGCTGATTCAGATTAATTTAAAATATATTCTGTTTAAGGATCTGCCTGCCATTCTCAGTTATATTTGAGAACCTATAAAGAGCAAGTGAGACAGTGGAAAAAGAGCTGTGAGGAAAAGGGAAAGGAACATAAATAGCCTAGGCGATGTAATATGCTTAATTTCTGTGTCTGGAAAAATACTGGAACAAATAATTTATAACCACTTAAAAGGAAGATGAGGCGATGAATAGCAGCTAGTGATTGCTATTCAAGACCAAATCATGTCAGACAAGTTTAATTTCCTTACAAAACGAAGTACTGGCCTTCTGAGCAGAGGAGTCGTCTGTTGTATATTTGGGTTTTAAGAAGGCTGTTTCACATGGCCCACAGTGAGCAAGGTAGGTCTAGATAAATATATAGTAGGTGCAGTTTCATTCAAAAATCTTGGCCTCTGTAGAGTAAATGTTAAAGGTTTACTATCAAATAGAAGGGTGCATGGAGCAGACTCCAGGGAATTGGTGTTGGGTCTGGTATTATTTGATATTCTCATGGATATTGGAATAAAGGGGTGTGGTTCAAAAGTAAAATGTTCTTGACAGAATAGAGAAGAATAATCTGTAAAAAGGACTATTCTGTTTAATATAGGCAATATAGTATGCTTATATAGGAACAATTAAATGTACAAATAAAACCAAGGAAACATGGCTAGATGGCAGGTTTGAAAAATAAGCTATCATGCTGACTTCAAAAATGAACATAAGTCAGCAATATCACTATGCCACTAAAAATCAAATACCATCTCCAGATTATAAATGAGAATATGTCCTAAAAAATACGTGAAGTAATCTTATCATGCAACTCAATAGTGAGGTAAAAAATGTGTGCCAATCAGAAAAATTCCAAATGATGCGAAAGCTAATTATTAGGGTTCTATAAAATTTTACCTGTGAGAAAAAAAAAATTGCATTGTTATCCTTAAGTTTAAGAACAGAAGGCTAAATGATGTAGCGAAGAAATTATAAACATTTTCGAGTTTGTAAGAAGCTAGAACAGAAAATGGTGAGTTTAAATTGTAGTAGAGAAAATAAAATTTAGCAGGAAGAAACATTCTACAGGTGAGGTTAGTGAAGTACTGAAGTAGACCATGTAGGAGTACTATTGAGTCTTTGAGGCTTTTAAGGTTATATTAAGACAAACATTTGTCAGCAGCAAATACAGGTATAGTCAATTGTGCCTTGGAGTAGGTATTAACTCAAGTATTTTGTAGTTGAATGACTTACAAAATAGATCATGGTTGATCATTTCAATAATATATAGAGGTACTTTTAGAAAGGAAGACAGTAACCTGTAAATGCAATTATGTTACAGGGTTTCTGTTGTTCCTAGCATGAAAGCACATGAATCATGGATTAGGGACCACAGCTTTCATGTCCTTTTCCTTCCCAGGTGTTTGCATCCCCTAATGGCTTTCATTTTGTGATGTTACCAAGTCAAGCACTACTATTACCCTTTCATATGGTTAGTTTTCTGTTCCTCCAATCACTCTACTACTAATTCAGCTTTTCTGCACGCTTATGAGAGAACTCGGACCAATCCTGACAAAATGGAATTAATTTTTCTCCATTTCTGCTGGAAATGTGTGACCTGACACATCCTAGTGGTTCTAGGATTTCTTTTTCCCAATGATTGTTCAAAGTCACTGTGCAATGTGTTAGTATATACTAACTGCTTTTCTTCCATGGTTATATGATGATAACAGATTTTTTTGTTGTTGTTTTTCCAAAATCATGTAGTATGCTGCTGGGTACTGTCTCATTTCTATTACTGGGACTTCAAGGTAATTCAGTTCCTCTGTGGGGTTGTGCCAAATCTCTTCAGTATTGACAGTTTCTCCCAGCTCCTGCACCTTCTTTTGGGGTTACCCATGAACACGTTAATTCATTCTGAGAGGGTTTACATGATGAAAATATACTTGAGGAAGGAAAAGCCTTAGGACTGCAGGTAAAAGAATTAAGAGGGGATGCAGTAGGCAAGGGTAGAGCATCTGATCCTGGCAAGCCATGATGTTTCTATGAAAGGGGAAGCCTAAGTGTCATTCACATTTTAATGTGTTTTTTATTATTAAACTATGGGGTGGAGTTAGTAAAATGTTGTTATTCTATTGTAAAAGAGGAATGTCTAGCTACAATGCTATTAATACAGTGCCATTCACCTTTCATGCAAAAATGCAGAGATTAATCCATTGGCCTGCTCAAGCAGGGGGGTTGGACAAGATGATCTCCAGAGGTCCCTTCCACCCCCTGCCGTTCTGTGATTCTGTGACTGAGCATAGGACTGTTTAAGATCAAGGGGCCATCTAGGCCAGTGATCTATCTCCAGAAGTACTCGCAAACTGATGCCCAAGGGAGGGTGAAAGAAAGGAATGGAAGGAAAAGGAAAAGAGTAGTAGGGAAAGCATGTATGAAACTTCTCAATGCATATATCACCTAGCCACTGTTTATTTTCATGTCAGGGGATTTTCCTGATCCTGATGTGGTTTTGTCTTTTTAGCAAAGCTCAACAGATTTACCTTGTTTGTTTAGATTCTAAAGTACTTGTTCAGTCTTCCCTTGAACTCATGAGAATGTCTTATACCTACAGGATCTTTTGGCAGAGTTCCCAGGTCTCCTGCCCAGTTTCTAGAGTCACTTAACAGGACATATCTTCCAAATCATGATAAAACTATTTTATAAGTTAATTGGCGAACATTTCTGATGGCTGCTATAGGAGGCATATATGACTTAGAAAACCTTAAGGAGATGAGCATTTTTGGAAGAGTCCACAGCCTCACTGATTTGTTTTGTTTTAAACCCATGGGGATACTAGAATTACACAAGTGAGGTATTTGGCCTTCATACATAGGTTTTGGAAGTGCTGACCATCCGTAAGTCCAGATGAAGGCAAGTCAGTGCAAGTTTAGTGTCCTTACATCTCTTAAACTAGGCTACAAAAACTATGGTTGATCTTGGATTCCAGAGTGTGATTGTAAGACTGGAGTTGAGAACCTAGGTTTTTTTCTGTAGCTAGAGCACCTTTGAAAACTGATCATTACTACGCAGTAAAAACAGAAATAATACAACTTCTACGCTTGCTATTCATAGTCATACTATGCCTTAATTTCCTTTCAGTCCAATTTCTACACCGATAAAATTGTGATAATAAGGCTTGCTTACCCTATACTGAAGGAACAGGTTCATCAAGGTAGCGCTGGCAGATTTGGAGAAGTGCAACCTGGGATTTTTATATCTCCTAGTTTTCAAACACTCAACGCTGTTGTTTAGCTTGGGGGGGGGGGGAAGAAGTAAGGGGGTGGTTCTGGTTTTGGCTTTTTTTTCCTTCTAAAAGAGCAACTGTGTTTTACTGAGGCTTTATCTTCCTGGACTTGTCAGATTTTTGCTGAGACTCTGAGGATGGGATTATATTAACATATGGAAAACTAATATATGATTTGTGCTTTCTGTAAGGAGGCATTGTACCATGATTTATCTAATACTTATAAATGTTAGTTGTAGTAGCAGAGAAAAGAAAGAAAGATGAAGCTATCAAAGACTTGGAAACATTTTGGAGATACCTGGAGCCACTTCTGAACAGTGGAAAGCATGGATCAAGTCTCTTCAATGTTGCCAGACTTCATCACCTAGTTAAGGAGAGTGCCTTTCCCCCTGATTGGTCTGACAGAGAAATGCTGGTCAGTAGATTCTGCTTTCACAATGCGTGACATGCTTTGTGGTTTGTTAACATTTAAGACCAATTTAGAAATGACAGGAATTTTAGCTTAGTCTTCTGTGAAACAGAATCAGAGTAGTTAGTGTATTTCCTATGTATCCAACAAGTTTATTCATCACGTATTCACAAGGAGTCCCGTGACTAAAAATACCTGACTTGGAGTTTCTTAATATTGCAGGCCACAGCAGCAGAGTTTTAAAACGGTTTGAGGTATAAAATTTTTTCAGCATCATTACATAGACCCAATTTGGATCTCATTACAGGGTCAGATGTCAGTATGAAATAACAGAAAAATTTTGTCCTCATAACAGCAGGTCTACTCACTGTATCTCAGAACCGTCACATGAGAACAAATTAAAATGAATGCAGGAATGCTTTTTGTTATAAAATGTTGTTTTAGCGTACCCAGTACTGCTTCTTTTTGCCCAACCCAAAACATGGCTCTGGCTCATTACTCATTATAGCCTGCTGAGTCAGGCTTATTACCGGGCACTGGAAGAGAAAGTGAACCATTAGAAATTTTTTCCAACCTAGGTTCTCAAGTCTAGTGAGGTACAAAGTCTACTATTTTTCAATCGACAATGACAGCAGTAAAAAATATAAACTGCTAAAACAAAAGAAAATAACATGCCATGATTTAACCTACTGTTTTTTTAGCCTATATTATTAGGGTTAAAGGATAGGCTACACGCTCCTAACACTTATTTATAGTACATTAAATCCTGTATATAAACAGTCTGGTGAGCTGGGAAGTACCCTTGATCCAGAAGGGATCAGAACAGAGTTTAGCTAAATCCACAGTGGTTTCCAAGGCATGCATTAAAAATGCCTCAGTTGTGGAAACGTGTTGGGTTGCTCTTTATAACATTACTTATCTTTATACTCTTGATCGTGAAATCGTAGGTGGATAGAGTAAGTCTGTTCTAGTGGACTTCGTGGAGTATGAGTCCTAGCTTGCTGCATCCCTGAAGTCCAAGGTATGCAGGAGGAAAACTCGTGTGACAAGTTGTTAGACAATGATAGGAAAGATAGAGTATTATATACAGCAAGTAATTGCCATGTTCAAATAATTATTTCTAAAGGAAAATATTATTAAAATTTTTTCCTTTGTTGAAGACTCACTAGTGGTTAGACTCAGAGAACTTTTGACAAGCATCTGTGTCTGTCCTGAGAAGAGAGAGCAAGTAAATTGAATCACATAACTGTAGTTATACATGTAATAAGGCTATACATATAATGTGGCTAAACTTTGCATATGTCCCATTGAGTAGAGCCAGGTTGTGTTACTTGTAACTGTGTAAAAATTCTTGTTTTGTTTAAAAGATTGTGCATTCAAAACACTCCAATAATTTAACTGGATTTTTAGTGTGTAATATATGAATGGAAGGTTTTTTTAATAGCCCATTTTTCAGAAGAGTATTGAATTGGAAGAACAACGGTGCAAGAATATTATCTCTGAAAATTCTGGTTTTCACAAATTTTCACAAATAGAACTTCTGTCCCAATATCTCCTCTAGTCTTTAAATGTTATGAAAACTGAGACAAGTATTCCATAACTGATCATTGATTTGTGGTGCTTGTTTTAAAGCACCATAAAGAGGTTCTGAGTTGAAGAATGCAGATGCTTAATACTTCTTAAGGGTCAGTTAATATACTTAGTCCTTAATGATAGTTGTGCTTCTTCACCATGATTCATTTTAGGACACTTAAAATCGAGACATCCAGTGTTGATAGCCACCTCTTAAGAGGCAAACTTTTTAATGCAAGAGATTTCCCCTACTTTCCCAAAAGTGAAATAATCACTCATAGAAGCGCTGTTGATGGAAATTGTCTAAAAAATTATAATAATTTCATCTTTTCCACAATGTCTAGGATGTACAGGGGAAGAATACATCCATTAAAGGCACTGAAACTTGAGTGTGGTAAATGGCCTTAGATAGGGTTTTGGTAATTGTTTGAAAGCATTTCACGTTTAAAATAGAAGTTGGTTTTATTCTTTTTATTGCGCCCATGCCTCGGTGAAAAACACAATACACCACGTCAAGAACCTTGACTTTTTCCTTGTCAGGCTTTTGGAGATACAGCACTCTCCCTTTGGGTGTTGGGCTGGTATGCTGACATTCCTTTGCTTGCACAACTATGGAATTCATAGTTCAGTACTTGAGGCTTCCCTTGTTTTAAAAGGGCAACAGAAAGAAAGAAAATAATATGAGATGACATTTATTGGTTGAGTTTTGGCTTGTTTGTGGTTTTTAAAATTCTTTTTATTCTTCTAGGGCAGGAGAATAGTTGACCTTGAAAATAAGCTGCAGGTTGATCACCAGTGGAAACATGAACATATGATATAATACAATTATTTCAAGTTACCTCTCCTGTTCCTTCCTATCCAAAAAAAAACCAACCTTAAATTCTGGTTGTAAGAGACCAGAGCTTGAATAGTTACTGTTAAGACAAGTTAGACTTTATAACAATGAAAGCAGTTGGGCAGTACTCGGTCCATACTGCGGTGTGGCATTGTTCGGGCAAATAAAGATGAGGAGGCCTTGTTTTCTTAGAGTAACTCTATAAAATGTTTTGAATTAGTGGAGAAAAACAATCCCTTGCAAGATTTTTAAACAGTTGTAGATCTGCTAGTTAGAGAGCTAATGACTCACGTGGCTAATTTACATGACACTTTTGTATGCAAACTTCATCCTTTGTGTCTGATTTTCTGTCATAGCTTGCATTTGGCACTGCACTGTTTGAAAGCATTGCTTGTTTAATGTATGACTGCCTGGACTGGAGAAGACAGCATTGTAATTACTTGGAAAACACCAAATTTATTAATGTGCATGCATTATCAGAGAGCAAATCGACACAACCTCCTGTAACTGAGGCAAGGATCCTTTGTGCTTTACCATGCTTCTTGTAGAGAATAACTAGTTATAGGCTAAAATTGCCTGACTTTAATTATGTGCTCAGAAATTCACCTTGGACCATCACTCCGTGTATAATTTTTTTGTGAATGAAATTGGGATTTTTGTCTTCAGCATTTAAAACCTAAAAAATTGGGAAAAAAATAGCAGAGCATTGGGGAAACAAAGGAAAATTTGAAGGATCATACAGGTGCTGGCATAATGTACCACAGGTGTAAAAATTACTTAAATAGCTTCAGCTGACACCTTCTTATGTCTGGAAAATCACTATGCCTGCATGGAGGTACTACATCTTGTTGCAGATCTGTGAACTATCCAAAAAAGATTATTAGTTCTATCCATGATTTGTTTTGGGTTTTTTTTTTTTGTTTATGGTAGACAGAAGCTTAAGTGGGCAGAAGAAAGTGTCTTATAGGACATAAACTAGTGGCAGGGAAAAAATGGGCTTACTCCATTTGTAGCAGTACTACTGAATGCTTATTTAAAGCATTCATAAAACTACTTTCTTACTATCTTGTTCCATTCAGTTAGGTGGGATTTGCCTCCCCTAATATCAGCCATATAAAAGTTTAGCAGCTGGTCTAGGGTAAGTAACCAAAGCTAAATGAAATCAATTTCTCCCATCTAGTTACTCAATCCTCATTTGTTCCATCTTTATTTTTGTTCCTTTAGGTACAATCAGCATCAGAGATTACACCTTCAAAGAAAAAAGGGCAAGGAGAAGAAATTCTGCCAACAGTTATTTTGTCACAGGGTATGTCTAAAGGGTTAAAGCACTGGTCTATAGCTGTTCACTCTGTTGTACCATTCACTCATCTGACTGCACAAATCCTTGAAATTATTTGCACAGTAAGCTGAAGATGTGATTTGATGTTGTGAGAGTAGTTTCTTGGTGACTATATCGTGGAAGTCTCTGGAGACTGCAGTGGTGATAACTAAGTTCTTTAGAAAGTCACTTTTTTCCATCTGTTCCTAGTCACAGTCAGATTTAAGAGCTCTACAGTAATGGCCTTTGTTAGTCTTTTTTAGGAAAAATTGTCTGAAGGTTGAACTGGTTGATAGTATAAATGGGCATTTCTGAAGAAATTGATCTTAATGTTTTATCACTTATTACAACAGAGGAAGAAGCTTCTACTTTGGCTACTTCTGTGGACATGAGGTATTACAATGACTTGCTGAGTCAGATTCCGGAGGAATACTTTTCTGTACCCTTAATGCTGAACTGCATGTTAGAACAGGTGGGAATATTCTCTTTATAATTCCTGTGGCTAATTAGGCTTAGACCTGGTATAATGAATTGATCAAAGATCAATAAATCCATCTGTTTCAGCCTAAAATAACAGATCGTGCATGGAGGTACTGAGCAAGGAGGTTCAATACAAAGGAATCACAACTCAAAACTGACCTCTGGTTTTCTTTCATGCTGTGCACTTACACTGTATATACAGTGTTATTCCAAAATTTTTTTCTCAGGGCTTCAGATCCAGTATAATGAAATGAGGAAAAATAAATATGTAATTTCTTAGCTAAGTCAATAACAAGTTTTCATGTCCTGCAACAATGTAATTGATACTGGACTTTTACTCAGAATAAAGGTCTTAGGGCAAGCCTGACATAGAAGTGGTGTATATCGGTGCTAATGCTAGACAGATTTAACTTTTGTTGATTTCAGGCACAATCTATGAGTTAGCAAAGACCCACAGTATTACTTGGAAATCTTCCTTCTTTTAGAAATAAAATGTCAGCACTTTTTTTTTTTTTACTTTTTGCAATTTAATCTGAAAATAGACTCGGGCAAAAATACTCAGAATATGATTTTGGGTAGGAACTAACACGGAAAATTGCATTTTTACTACTTGTAGAAAAAATTTATGGTTTTCTTTCCTGACAAAATTCATGGATGTGTGTTTAGCTTATAGCAGGATCTGCTTGGTAGTTTTAATGAAGTTAAGCAGCAGTCATACTGTAAACCATGCTAACATATATCATGTTTGCTAGGTTATTGCAAGTGAAGAAGACCTTACACCACCTAGACTGGTGGTGCCAAAGCCCCGGGCAGATGGGCTACATCATACCATTGCAGATCATTTAGCCTCTGTCCTTCCTTCTCTTCCACTTTCTGAGAGTGAAAAAAAGGTTTGTGTTGTCTTTATTAATTTCCTAAAATGACAAATAGATCTGATTATTGGGGTTTAATACATCTTTCTTTTTAACAGAATCTATATGACTACTTTTCTCCAAAATACAGTGAAAAAACAACTGTCACCCCCAAATACCCTCTCTTATTTAACTACCATGATACCCTGGCTCAGCGGTTGCACCTGCTGAAGGTATAGTACTACCTATCATATATAAACAGTTCTAAAGTCCACAGGCAGTGAACACTCAATGTACTAGAAAGGATGGAGTGGTGTTTTTACAGAGCATAACATCATAGCCTAGATTTTTCCTTCTGAGATAGATGCACTAACACATGTGTTTAGTCTGCTTAAGAAGCAATGGGTTACTGCTACTGACAGAGAGCACATCACAAACATAGAGCATTATATTACTTTCAGTGATCTGTGTGCATTATTAATAAAAATGTTTAGCCTTTGGCATAGATGGGAGATATTACAGAACTGTGTTGATTTACTCTAGTCAAACACTGATGAAACTGCAGAAAATTAATTACTAACTTGATAACAGTGATTTAGCATGTAGACTAGATTAAATACTAAGATGTAGAGAAGTATAAGAAAGGGTACAGAGTTTGTTAGTGAACACAAGAAGTGTGCTCAGATTGGCTAAATGGTTGGAGTATAGTGTATACCTAAGATATTGCCAAATTCTAACAAAGGCATAAAGGTTCAGAGATTGCAAGGTTTGGGATTATTTCAAAGTAACAGTTTCCAGACTTTCTGAACCAAAAAAAAACCCTGTGAATTCCTCAATTTTTTCAAAGCCAGAGTGTAGTTTTACCATTAAACTTTGAAAATACTCAGAAGGCAATACAAGTGATAATACAGTTTTAGATTTCACAGCTAAGGTATATCTGCCTGGCTTCATGAATTATAAATTGTCTGTGGAATACTTTGACTATTGATTATTGATTGACCATTGATTAAAACAGTATTCAAAAACAAATTGAGCTTGACACATTGGAGGTACTCAAGAAGAAGGCAGGACTGAGCAATCACCAACAGAGATGCTCTTGGCAGGCATATGCTTGATGTGTATGATATACTTACTGCAGAGGAAATTCAGAATATAGTGCAATGTTTGTGGCGTGGATAGAGGAAAAATGTTTGGAAGATACGGTCCAAGAAAAACATACTGTAAGTGCATAATGCTAAAAAAAGGACAAAGCTGAAAGATACCAATAGGTCTCAAAAGATGAATCCTTGAATGTATAGGGATGCTGCAATCACAGACTAATCAATGAGTTTACAGACTTCATTATTATGAGAAGTAGCACAGACCAGCTGAAAGATACATGGAAGGTACCTGCTGCCTGACTGAATAGATCAGTACATACTTCTGTATTCCAGAATTTTTGAGTCTAGCTAGCACAGGCAAGTATCTTTGAACAAGTGTCTGGTTTTATGCCGTCAGTTATTCTCTTATGTATCTCATTTTTTTTCTGCCTAAGGTATCTGGCACCATGATTCAACAATACACTGTGAGCACATGCTCAAATTTAAGTTTATGTCCAACTGACTTAAGCACATGCTTATGCATTTTGCTATAAAAAGATTTCTTTATTCAAACATAATTTTTAGACATGGTGTGAAAGTTCCCTTTAACTTTGGTACTTTGGCATTTGTTCCAGGTCCAGGAGAACTTAAATCCAGAAAAGATAGAACGTGAAATGATGGATAAACTGCCTCTTACAAAACTTACCCATTTCACCCTTCCTTCAACGGAAAAGAACATTAAACGCCTGGCCAGAGTTCACGAGCTCATGCATTATTGTACCAGTGGTAAACTGATTTTCTTTTTCAGTGATATAACTTCCATTTTTCCTTCTGTTTGATGATCCTATTAAATAGCAGGAATTTGGGGACAAATTTTTTCTCAGCTGCCTAAAACCTTTGCAGAATTTCCCATTTTCACATTCTTGCTTATACCTTAGCCTACTATACAAGTTAGGGCTAACTTTAGACCTCAGTTTCATGGTTAATGGACAAAGCTATATGAGTATTAAATATTGCACGACTAAGAGCTGGAAGTATGTTAGAACTCATTTATTTATATTCACAACCATAAAAACACATACTAAATCTGAGAGAGAAAAAAAAATAGTTTCACAAATTGCTATTTTGATCCTGGGATGTAAAATGCATTTTGGGAGACACTGACATAAGCTGTGTCTTTATTTACCAGTGTCCTTTTGGTGGAGGAGCACATGTATCTTAGGTAGATGATTTTTATTGGACAATAAATGTCTTTCAGAATGTATTCTGTACAAGCTGTTGGTGTTAATGAAATAGCTTCTATAACAGTCCCTTTATCAAACCAAGAAGACATTCACTTCTTCAACCGTAATCACTTCCGTAGGTAACTTTTCTTGGAGTGTGCATACCACCATGAAGTACACTGTGAAACAATCTCAAAGACTGCATAAATACCCTTAGGTAGTTTTGAAAGTTTACTCTAGACTGCTAAAAAATATAAACATCCAAATCCCTTTGGTTACATTTATGCCATCATATAAGGCACAGGATTTGAAGGTACTTTTCCCAGCTATTCAGTCCTGAAATCCCTTGTGTTGGATTAATTTACACTCGCTGCATTGTTTCTAGTTGTTGGTATGTTAATTTCAGACATTAAGCTATTAAGGCATTCCATATTGCTGTAGCATTCCAGCTGATGGGTATCAAATTTGATGGTCTTAACTGGACCTCACAATACTGCCAAACTCTCCCAACTGTTAACAATGTCTTTGCTCTTATCAAGAAGGTGATTGATTTGAACAGGAGATGAGAGATCTCCTTTTTCAAGATGTGTGGTGTGCTTGGGTGTTTAACTACCATAAAGAGAAAATATTTCAAACTGAAGATAATCTTTGTATGATTTGGGCACTGAACTACCTGTCCTAAAATTCAGTCCTTCTCGTGATTATCACTGTTCGTGAATACCAATGCATACAACCATAAATAGGATTCATTATTGCCTTTGCACCTTGTGTACTTTTGTATAAATTATGTGTAAAATTTTGTCTGAAGAGAAAAAAAACATTTGATCCTTTGTTTGACAAGCTACAGGTAATAACAAAGTTTATGGTAATGGAAGCCTTTTCATGAACTAAAAATAACTGGTTGTTAACAGGTTTGATAAAGTCAACTCAGTATTTTAAAATCAACATCATTTATGTAAAGTTAATGAGCCAAGAGGTATTCAGATGTAGGAAACACTTCGTTTAAGATGGATTAGTAGTTAGGCATATCATTTTGCAATTTGAAAGCATTGAGCTTCGAATGCAGTGTAAAATGTATCTTACATAATTTGATTCAATACCATTAAGGAAATTGTTGTTGGCTTTTGCAGAGCTGCCAAGAACAATACACTTACAGAGTCTTCTATTTATCTTCTGCTGAGCCATAAGGACATTTTCAGTTAATGATTGTAATACTTTTCTAGAACAACTGTGTTGGGCTGAAGTAGAAAGAGCCTTCAGAGTGTTTACTTTTGAAAGCCTGAGGTTGACTGGGCTGAGTGACTCTGGTCTCCTGGAGAGCTCTGGATCTATGGTTGGAGTTGATTCTGAAGTGTCTTATATACCTTGGGATAATCCAGCCCAGTTTGCAAGACAGCTGAGACAACTATTCCTTATGGAAAAGAAGTTTAGTGGGAAATCTCCAAGAGGCTCTGGTAAAAACCCCTCTGTTTACATTACTCCTGAAGAATTTAAATATATTTATTTTACTGTATCACTTGCTATTTCAGGGCTGTGATTTTTCTTACCTGTACAAATTACTGAATTTCAAGTATTGTATAGTCTGTACATTGCCTATCTGTGTAGGATTATTAGATAAAGACAAAGCTAGCTACTTTGTATGACAACATTAACAGTTCATTTAAGCAACTCTTTAAAATTATATCTGCAGAAAAGTATTTACTAGAAAACTGTTTTATTGCTTATGATGTCAAATATATTTTAGAGACGTAAAGTACTGAAGACATGCTTAAATACCTTTCTGAATATAGGCTCCCATGAGTTACGGTGGCAGCCGAGTCTTTACAAAGTCAGTAGCAACCACTGAGTGAAATTAAAAGTGATGTATAAGGTTAATTAGATGATTACTAGTGAATGAGTATTAGGAAGTGGAAAGGATATATAACTTACACATGGGGACTCCAGAAGGTGATATAAAATGTTGAAAATTTAAAAAGGTGTGCTATACATTGTAGTTACACATACATCCATACATGTAATTTTTTTTCTTACTTCATTTGCAGCCTGTGCAATTAGTATATTTTAGCAAGTTACTATGTGACATTTGAGCCATTATAACTCTCTCATTCATATTAAAATGGGAACATTTTAGATAGAAGGATCGGATTCATGGCGTTGCCCATGCTTTCCTAATACAGATGCCTAGGCAACCAGCTTAGATGCGATCCTTTCCTTAGAAGGTTGGAGCAGACGAAGTGAATTCTGCTTCTCTGCCTGTCTTCTGAATTTTGGGAACTTTTTGGGTGTTAGTTTATTTTACTTTTATGCTAGTCACAATACTAAATATTGCAGTTATAAACATAGCCTCCAACATTTCATCACTTCTGCAACACTAAAGCAAATACCTGGAAGAGAAAACTTTTGCTTTCAGATTTCTCAGATCTTCTAAAGGCAGTCAGTAAACAGGTCTAATTTCCTATAGAAGGAGAGCCAGATATATGTCTGGAAGCTGAGCTGGTTACGAGCCACTTAGAAATTAACCCTCTCCAAAGTATTTTCTCACAGGAAGAGTATTTTTCTTGTACATGTGAATTTTGATCAAATATTACTGACCTCTGCACTAACTCTGTGCATAAATAATTCTATTAAAAATAAATTATTTCAAAAAATTATGAGAACATAGAAGTTATTCTCCATGTGATCCTATTCATATCAGGTACCCACTGTAACAATGATAGTTTATCAGGAATGACTGGTCAGATCCTTGGCGGAAGTAATATGCTGTCAGTAGCTTGTAGAACTCCTATAAATCCAATTAATTTTAAGTTTAAAATTTTGCATTTTTCAAAAATATATGAAAATGTCAAAATTGATTTTGCCTTCTTTTTTATGTCGTCTGTGCAAAGGAATGCTTGTTATTGATCTCTTGTGTAGTAAGCAGAAAAATGGTTCTTCATGTATGAGTCTTGAGGACACTTCTTAGAGCATTTTTAATCTTTTTGACCATGCAAGGCCAGCATAGGACAAATAAGAGGATGATTTAAGTGGGTCTTACAAAAAGTTCTTTGCTTTTTTCTTTTTTCCTTTTTCGCCCTTTTTTTTCCTTTTCTGTCTTTTGTATTTTTTAAATGAACTATCTGGCACTTCTTGTCCCTGGGTTTTAAAGTGCTCTTTTAGGAAAGAAGTGTGGCAGAGCTGATCGTGTATTTGTTGGACTAATGTCATAAAAGGAATCTTCAACTTGATGGCAGTCTCATCAGGGAGGTTAAGGAAATTGCATCACTCCAACCTTAGAGTTTACGGCTGAAATTTCTGGCATGTTTCTTAAAATTCTGTTTTCAATTTCCAGGACATACAGAAACAAATGGCAAAGATGGAAGAGATGGTCTGACTGATCCTGTTTTGAATAAAGAATTGGATCCTTCTATTTCTGATATGGCAAGTGTAAAGAACAGAATAAACTGTACTCTATAGCATGAGACAGCAGAAGATACTGATCAGTGCAAGGATGTGTTACTGGGGATTCCTTTGCAATGCTGCATGAAAATATTAAATGTGTGATGTTTGGCGAATAGTGCCATAAGCTCTATGAAATCGCTTTCTTTGTGTTCTAAGGTGATGGGTCTTGGTGAAGCTACTAATGACAATTCTATGCTGGTTTCAGTGTTTACCAGAGGTCAAATACTAGCATGAGAGATTGAGAGAAATTGCCAAACTGTGTCACGCTAACAGACTGTGTAGTTTGGCATCTTCAGAAACACCTGCCTGCCATACAGCCTTGGATAAATATAGCAATTTTAAAATTACTTCATAGGACATGTTTAAATATTCATAATTGCTTACAGAACTCAAAAACATATAACCTAATAATAAAAATATTTAGATTATATTTGCTGTAAAAAAGACTAGACCAAAAACCTTTGGGAGTAATTGTGTTTTTTATTAAATAGTGCCATACGGGTCTACACATGTGCAGCATTATGCAATTAACTGTGATGCAACATGGGATGCTGTCTATTAAGTCAACAAGATTATAGTTAATTTAATACAACTGACACTGAAATGTTGATAGTCATTATTTTGTTTTGGTGTATTTTGAGGTGAGTCTGGAAAATTATGGCCTAGGACCAAACTTAGAAGAAATAAAAAAGACACAGAGGCGTTGTTTGACAGACTGGAGTTTTGCTGAGCACTTTCAACCCCATGTTCTTCTTCAGGTATCTTTGAACTGACAATCTTATACGTACAGTCACCCCTCAGAATGCTGTACAGAGACTTAGTAGCAGAGTACATGTTATTCCCTTGCTAGATAATGAATTCATTTTTATCCCTTTTTCATTTTTACCAAAACCCATTGTTCTCTAGCTGCTTTTCAGTTTCTTGTGTGAAATTTGGTTTGTAAAAGGCTTTTGTTTCCTGGTTTGGCCAAACTGCAGCTGCCCTTTTTGGTAGGGAGTCTTTTAGCTAAACGTGTGATGGAGACAAAAAGATCTTGCCCTTAGGGGTGATCCTCACTGGCAGTTACAGGACTCATTAGTGCACTGTATGTGAAAGCATACTTTTCAAGTACCTATGCAGTATATGTTTTATGGGCAAATAATAGAAAATTTTGTTGTAATGGTACTTCACCCTTTCAGTGCTACAAGCTTTATTTATAGAATCTTGCAAGCTAAAGACTAAAATTCATCTTGCAGAAAGGCAGAACAAATGTGAAAGATAAGTTCAAGTGTAGATGAGTTAAGTTGATAGGCATTCTCCGGGGAGGGGTGGATTATTAGCTCCTGTGCTGTCCTAAGCATCCTATGCTGCAATTCTTGTTTGATTCTGACATGCGCTATACGTGGATGAAGGAAAGGCTGCTTGGACTTTTTCAGTACCACTTTAGCATTACAACTGTAAATTCCGGTCATACATTTCAGTACATGGGGAATTCCTTCTTAAGCAACATAAAAAACTAATAATAACTGAACTGTTAATAATAAGTGATTGTAGTCAAAAGATACTGATGGAAAATAACTGCAAGAAAAAAATAACATTTTGTAAGAATATTTCCATATTTCCTTATACATGTCACATCTGAACATAATTTTTACATCAGCTGATATTAAGGTTTGCTGATATTAATGCTTAATGAGAACATTTCTTGAGATGGGATTGTTTCAATTTTACCTCAGTTGCATAGTTCTGTAAAAATAATAGTGTCAAAGAAAGCTTTCTTCTAGCTATAACTGTAAAGTAAGTTATAGTAACAAACTTATGTAAGACAATGTAAACATTGAAAACGATGGGGCAGTACAGAACAGAGTGGAATAATGTAGAACACAGTAAATCTCAGAGATGTGCAGGTCATAGTATAGCAAATTGAATAGCAAGTAAACTTAACTGAGCTAAAAAAGTAAATTTATTTTTTACCTGGTATATCATAGTTCTTTTATTATTTATTAAACATTAAATACGTCATAATTTAAATTGTTTAAGTATTTGTTTAATATTTATATTAATTTGTTTATTATTTAGCTGAACTATTTAATTCATGGTCAGTCTCAGAAGGTGAAGCATAGTGACTGCCTGTTCTCAATATTGAATAGCAGTGGAGTTTTAATTTCCACCTGCCTGAACGCTTCAGATTGCTGGAATCCAAATGCTTTGCATGTATCTTGTAGGAGAGTGAAGTTCTGAAGCACCTTTTGCTAAAAGCTGTGGTGTGTAGCATCTGTGCATATGCTACTGTGCAGGGAGGGTGTACCTTTATTTCTTTCCTTTTCAGGTTCTTCATACTGCATCCCAAGAATATAGATGTATAGATTCCTTTTATCATACCCAAGATAACTCTTTGCTAATGGTTCTTCACAATCCTATGAATCAGTATCGTTTCTGCCAAGAGACTTGGGATATTGCATTGCACTCTAATGTTGGATTCAGGTAACTGATTTTATCTTTCATGTCTCATTCACAGTCATTTTCAATTAAAACATGCATGACTATGCTTGGGGCAAAGCTTTGAAATTAAAAGATACCATGACATAACACATGAGAAATCAAGTCACACAGGTGGAGAACAGTGCTATATCAAAAGAATTCTATTCAGACAAAGCTTTTCTGAGCAAGGAGGACCATGCAGTAACTGTATGTAGCTCCTTATCACAAACTATAAAAATACATATAATGCACACACACACGCAAAGTCATATTAGGGATATCCACATAAAGAAAATTATGTTGAAGGACACCTCAGGTGAGGGGCGTGAACAAGAAAATTCTAAGAATATAATTGCCAGTTTTTTTCAACTATGTACACATAAATTGGGTGAGCATCACTAGGAAAAATTTTCAAGAAAAGCTAGAAACCCTTAGAATACATTAGAACGTGTGGGGGAGTTTTTTTTCCACAGAATACCACGTTCTTAATTCCTTGTCACTATCTCCTTACCAGTTAGAAGTATGCAAGTGGATGATGTGTCCACAATAGAGGTTTTGTCAGTGGACCTATTCATTTTGTAATACATTTTTGCACTGAAAGAGCAATATAGTTTATGTGGATCCAACTGCTATTCCAAATAATGGACTGAGAATAGAATATGTGTCCGTGTACTGATATGTAAAGAAGCTACAATGCCATGGAGAGACAGCTGAGCTAACTTTAATTGAGCTGTCTTTAACCATGTCACTTTGGTGCTCTGTGGATTAATTAGATTTGATTTATCAAAAAGAATTTCAAGCAAATTATCCAGTGGACAACACCTGCCTCTAGAGGCCCCCCAACTTGTCTGCAGGCATCCCTTTCTAAGTGCTGTGCCTCATTTATCAGAATATGGGAATCTTTTAATAGCAACTTTTGTTGGTACCTATGTATTTGAACAGGTTTGAATGCTAATAGGAAAAGTGTGCCTTCCTAAAGACTTATTTTGTGTTGTATTTTGTACCTTTTTGCTCTCAGTCAAGGAACTCTGTGTGAATCTATCTCAGCTTTCCAGGCGCTTGGACTTAAATTATTTTCCATTAAAAATGGGTGTTGTGATTAGCAGTGACTGGGACCAGAGCCAGAAGAGACTTACCAGCAGAAACACAAAAGTTCCCTCTAGAAAATGCTGGCTGTTTTGTGGTTGGGCAAATCCACTAAATGTCTGGTCAATCATTTTTTTTGCATGTGTATAACAGCTGAAATCTTCCCCAAAAGATAGTGAGAGATGGTGTGTTCAAGTAAACCTGGGTCTTGCATTCAGATAGACCCAGGCAGAGGGTGAATGGTGTCAAAGTCTGTTTTACAAGTCTATTGGAGCCCAGAGCTGTTTGCTTTGCCAGCTATTCTTACTCTTCTTTGGGGCACTGGACATTAAGGGCCTGATTTGGGTTGCTTAAACGTAAAACACCTGGTGCCAGCTTAGCTGCCTGGTGTATCTGAAATGTCCGCACAGGGCTGACACCTATGACGCGAGACCCATACTCTTTTGGAACAGACACTGGAGACCAGGTCACATGTCCTAGTACATCTAAGACGTCACTTGGTGTTTACACACACTGAGTAACGCCTCATTCCAATGGCATGTTGGCATGTTGTCTGGAGGAGCAGATAGTGAGGAACCAGACCTCCTCAGGAAGTGTTTATCCTTGAAGCAACAACTCTTCGTCTGTGGGGTCCTAGAACAATTTGGCTGGTCACCTTGAAAGAGCACTGAAATAGTCAATTCAAGGCCAGTTGAAAGATGGGAACAGCTCTTGATACCTGTAAACCAAAAGTTGCTAATTTTACATCCAAAGAAGGAATGAAGCTTGTTCTCTGGTAGATGCATTATAATTTAGTTAAGGATGGAATAGCTATATGCTTCTTCCTTCTTACCCTTCCACATACACTGGAAACTGGAAACAAGGCTTAGATATTAAAGATAGCTTCTGCTTGGGGCAAGCTGTCTTTGTTCAGTGACACTTCACTGGGTTCTGTTTCAAGGCAGGAAGGTGCTCTTACAGAAACTGGCATGAAAGCTAACAAGAAAGTTTGGCTTTGCTCTTGTTTCATAGAAATATTCAATGTCACTGCTATGTAAGCTACTTAGTGTCTTTGAAGAGCTATGGGCTCTCATTTGCTTCTGTTATGTAGCATCTGTACGTGCCTTTTCTCTGCAAAACAATCAGCACAATTTCTGTCCTTATTCAACCTTTTTGCTAAATATATTTAAGATTTCCAGACAAAGTATCCTAAATATTTGCTAGTGTTTGTTTCCGAGCAACGTAACACTTCTGTGGAAGACAGCCTTTAAATACCTGGAGTACTTCAAGCTGTTGCCTGCATTAGCTTCCAGATCCTGCTTGAGTTGCCAGAAACAGGCACAAACCCTACTTACTAATTAAGCAGTAGTATACTGTTTTTCACCTTTGTATGAAATAACTGGCTCCTGATGAGTTTAGTAAATTTATTGATTTTTCTTTTTATTAAAATTATTGTCGTTCTAATTTTTGGGATATGTTTAAGGGTCACACATTCACTACAGGAGAATTACAAATACACAACACATACTGTGCTTGACTGTCTCTCTGTTAGGAGTTCTCTGTCTTCGCTTGTTACTTTTTTATTGTGACATCTTATAGACCACAGACCCACTTTGTAGGTTGTTCCATAGTTGCTCTCTGGAATATACTTTTGTTACCTGCTAATGATTTAATTATAGTGGGTCCTGTTAAAGCAAATTATCATGCAAGGGGAAAATTAAATTTCTTATGTTGCAGCAGCTTTTG
Organism: Phalacrocorax aristotelis; assembly: GCF_949628215.1. NCBI lineage: Eukaryota > Metazoa > Chordata > Aves > Suliformes > Phalacrocoracidae > Phalacrocorax > Phalacrocorax aristotelis. The sequence continues at coordinate 131,325,997 of NC_134276.1, read as the reverse complement.
CTCCTGGAGATCCCAGTTACCCTTCCTTCTTCTCTATGGATATCAGGTCATGTAGTTCATGTAGAACATCCAAAATTTGGGAATTGTGCTGTTCAAAGGGTAGGCAGCAGGAGGCTGCCCATGAAATCCAATGGATACTGCTGACTAGGGGGATCCAAAGGCAGGTACACATGTATCTGCAGTCATACTTGCATGTAAGACATTTCAACTCTGGTTAGGATAAGTGGCCACTCTAACAGGAGGCCAAATGAATTCAGACATTATCAAAACTATTCTTTTGCTCAAAGTTAATGACATTTGTTTACTGTTTCATGGTAAACACATTACACAAGTTACTGGAAAAGAATAATCCTTTCTGAGAAATGATTCTGAGTCAGACATTGGCAGTAGTGACATCAGAATACATATTAATAGAATGTGTATTTTTGACTTTGAATGACTGTTTCGTTGCCCTTAAATATTTTCCACACGAATAATCTCTTTTTTATTTATAACGTATATTCATCTTCAAGTTATTCCAATATTGGCAACTCTAGGTTCCAGCCTAGTTTTGCCTTTTGTTTTCAACACCTTTGTTTTTATAGCTTTGGTTCTATCTGAAGACGAGTCACCTAGTCCCTACTGAGTAAATGGTCCACAGTTTCTCCATGCACATTTCCCAAAGCAGGCTCCGCATACATTGCAGGAGTTCAGAGAGACTTGTATACACTTTATGTACAGCTTAGAGGTACACATCTCCAGCCTGTGTAGATAGCCTACATGTTAGTTCTCTTGGTCATACAATGTAATACTGCAATAAGAGCTTTAAAACTGTCATGAAATCAAGATTTGATTGTCCTGCCTACATGTTCACAACCAAAAATTAATGCATACAGAGCTTTTGGGTACAATTGAATCATCTTGAACTTACAGGTGGAAAGCATTGTGAAGACACAACAACTGAACTTCATGCATTCTTTAAAAGCCCTTTTTAGTTTTGCACACAGGTAGAATTTCACTTTAAAGAATTAAGGTAACACTCCAAGCAAGGGTTGAGTGGCAACTGCATATAAGACTTGCGGGTTTCATCCTGCCTTGGAAGCAGTTGTTCACAATGAACTACTATAGCAGTCATTTCTGACACCTTTGGAAGATGAGACAATGCAACTATCAATACCAGCTGCAAGCTGTGGATCAATTTGTTATTCAGTGTTCACTTCAACTGTTAATTGTGAATATTCAAAAATTATGCCAGGCTACAGTCCACTCTTGAATCTGGATTTGGATGACAATTTCCAAGCACCTTTTTTGTCATACTGATACAGAAGAGCTAAAAATTAGATAGAATAACATTTCCACAGTTGCAGAACAAACGAAGGATATTCTAAAAGACAATATAAATTAAGAGCAGCTAAGCAAATAAGTTATCCTGGTGGTTAAACAGTGAGGAGGAGAGTTAGTCTCAACCTTTCTTAAACTGAATGTCTCTGTTTTCTGACTTTCTGGATTTTCTTTGAAGGCAGGCATTCTTTGGAAGACAAATTTCTCATATCTGTACAGAAAGGAGAACGAAAATCCCAAACATAAATATATCAAGCAAATACCAGCTGGGCAAAAGTACCTGTAAAAACTGAGTGAAACCCCATCAAATGCAAGCCTTCCGTCAAAGGTTATAGAATAATATTTGTAGAAGAAGCTGAGAAGCCAAGTGATCTTGTTTGACCTGAAATCATATTAGTGAAAACTGTATTATGGTAATTAGAGAAATGTTGTGCTTTTCAGGAACTATCTTGAGCTGGTGGCCAACTCAATAGAAGACTGGGTGAAAGAAGAGGAAGTCAAATACCAAGAAGAGAAAATGGGTAAGGAAATAGTCTCTTAAACTGGAAAAAGCCATGGCAGAAGGACCTTTTGAATTGTCTGCATGTGCTGTCAAAAAAATTGGCTTCCCTGAGAAAACCAAAAGTGGGCATCTTTTTGTTTTATCCTAGGAAATTCCTCTTTCATGTTGAGTGTTGAGACCCAAAGTTGTTCAGAGTAGAATTGCATATATTTTTTCGTAGGATAACCATGTTTTGTCATCTGTATAGACTTAAATATGTTTTGATGTGAATTAAATACACATATTTAAATATTCTGCATCATCCCCTGTTCTGAAAACTGAGACCTCTAATGTCAAGTTACATTTACAACACCTGTGTTTGTTTAATGGAATTACTTCAAGGATTACATACAAATATGAATCTCTGGTTAGATGACTGAACATGTGAATATATGAGCAGTAGTTGCAGTTGGCAACGTGGTTCAGGAAAATTCCTTTTTAAAAGGGCAGGATAACAGCTGGAAGTCAGAAGCTGAGGGCTAGAAGCTAAAACTGGAAACTGGAATTGACTAGACAGCAGAGCAAACTTTAATTACAAGCAACATTTTGGATAGCAAAAATTGTAAGCAGTTCATACAGTAACTGTTGAGCAGGTAGCAAAATCTGAAAACCCCTTTTGACAGAAGAGAACTTTTGTCCAAATTGTCTGTGTGTTTAAATGGTATTAACAATCGTTTGTTGATATTTAGCCTTTGCTTTGTTCACCTTCTTTAAGAACGCACTTCGAAACCTTCTAGTACTAGCAATTAGCGTTTACAAAAATAGGAATGTTATTCCTCAGCCCAGTTACATGTCTGATCATAGTTTGGAAACTGAAAGGATGGTTATGACTTCTAAAGCATAATTTGTACCTATCTAGCTGTCACAGGAACTAGATTGAGTCTTGCCCATCTGGTGCCTCATGATAGATATGATTCAGACAGAAGTTTACTTGCTGAAAGGAGATAATCGCCTCTAGCTGGGATGTGCAGATGGGCAACAGTGTATGTAGGTGATTTCAATTTCACTGGCAGTGTTGTAGCCCACACTGCAATTCTTACTTTTTAATACAAAGTAATTGAAGTAGAAGTTTCTGATAGTGTACTTTAATTTGTTTTTTCTAGCAGGTTAATATTAGTTATCCAACCGCAATATAAAACCCTTGATAGGGGTTTATCTATACCCTTTTCATGAGTGATAGATGCTATAAAGCCCTAATAGTAAACAGGGGATATGGTGTTTATTTAGTGAAGGTTTGAGGGTTCAGACAGCATTTATTAACTGTTTTTACTTGAAAGGTTGTAATATCTATGATCCTGGTATTTAGCTTGTTCTGGTGTTTGGTGGGCTGGTTAAAGCACTGGATCTGAATTCTGGAACAGTGGTAGTAGCAAAAATAATAAATACTGCTTATTGTTTATTCAGCATTGCTCATCTGCATAAAAAAAAAATCTTGTTACAGGAGCAAAGCCTTCAATAGCAAGAAGCAGAGTGACTCTTTAAATATGTTGACATATTGTTAAGCATATTTGGTCCCCAGTTATGACTATCAAGTAATACTAGTTATTAGACAAGTTTCTTCTAACCTGAACAGTCTTTCTATTTTCTCTCCAAAAATATTTTAACAATTTCTTTATTCTACTTTTATACTTTTACTATTTACAAATATATATTTTTTATTTACTTGCAATTATTTTATTTTTATTTTTCCATTTAAAAAAACTATTACATTTTCATATATTTATAACCTCATTTATTCCCCTTTCATTTCTCAAAGGTAGCATGTTAGGACCTGAGAGCGTAGCGGAGACTATTCCAGAATCCCAATCCAACAAGGAAAGAAGTCCTTTTATCAGAGAAGGCTCTCTAAAGGTAAGGCAAAAACATGTATGTTTCTGAAATTGACTAAATAACACTGCTTTCCCAGGAAGGTAAGCCTTCATTCTTACGTAGACTTGACTTAGTCCTCTTAGTTTTTCTGCTCTTGGCCATTTTTTGTATACTTTATTTCTTGTCTTCTTTAATTTATTTCTTATTGATTCAGTTATGTTATGTTATTTTCTTAAGGGAAGAATGGAATTAGACTAGACATTCCAAAAGCAATTCATAATTGCAGAACTAGGAAATGAGAGTTATGGATAATATCCTACTTGTCATTGAAGTTTTCTGGTTATAAATTTTGAAAGCATAAGATCCAGGTTCATGGAACTACTTACGTACCCAAGTTCTACTTTCACTATCTACATCTCTTTGAAAGTAAGGAATGTAAATATGGTACCTCAGAGTTCCCTTGTGATGGAAATGGGGAATCCCATTTTATAGATGTAGACCACGGTCGTGCACTACAGATTGAGTCAGCTAGGTTCACACAGTAGGTTTCTGGCTAAGGTAGGAGCTAAGCACACATTTAAGTCTTAGCATTGGCACTGTCCATTAATCTGCACAAATCTAGCTTAATTGATGTTGTACTCACCTGCTTTTGTTTTGACTCCTCACCAATTCCTGGGTACTCAACTTGAGATGACATGGCTCAAGTTAGGCTAATGCTAACTTGTAACTGTGAATGCTTGCCATTTCTTCCACATAAATGCTTGTGCTTTGATATGCTTAGACTATAAAATGCTACAAAGCCCTAAATACTCTGGAAAATCTTGGATGTCTCTTGTCTTCCTGATAAAAGTTGGTAATTCTAACTCTGGGCATTGATACCTCATTCTTCTTTCTGTAGAAGAATAAAATCAGTTTGTCCCACAGTTGCATTTTGGGAATAAAATAATGCCAGTGATGCATTCTGATTTCATGATAAACATGTTGTGGAAAAGTCCACAACAAAATAATCCTTTTATTACTGAATGTGTAAAATACAAATAATTATTTGATATACCTCCTGTGGTCAAGAATGACTGATCCTATGGATTGAATGAGTCAGTAATTTTATGCAAAATATAGTGTGCAATATTGTAAAACTGTCGACACATTTGGAAAACATGTGAGTGAGAGTGGCTTAGAACATTGGTTCCTTTGAGTTTGCTTACTTGTACTCTTTTCAGCATGCACATATGAAATATCTTGTAATACAAAGAGAACTGCAGTCATTTGAATTCCTAACATACTACATAGGCTTGGAAGGAAGAGCAGGACCGATTTCTAGAGGAAGAACAACTTATGGAAGCAAAAAAAGGAAAAAAAGAAAATTCAAGAGGTAAAAAGGAAGGACAGGAGATAATAATACATGAAGAAAGTAAAGGTTCCAACCAGAAACCCTCCAAAGAGAAGTTTAAAGATGAGCCAGCAAAAGCCCCTAAACTTCAGGAGGATCCCAGCATCCCAGAACCACATTCTGAGAAAGTTTATAAGGTAAGGAGTCATATTATTGCACCTTGCACCATTTTAGGAAAGCACTAACTATTTATACAGAGAGTCAAGATTACAGCAAAGATATTATCCGTTGTGAAATTGGAGTTCAGAGAAAATTAAGCCTAACTAGGTCTTGTTCAACTCCATCATTTTAGCAGCAGATCCTTTCCTAAAAGTTTTGGAAAGCAGTTTCTAATGTTTAAGATTATCATACACAAGACTATTTAACTTGGATGGGTTTTGGCACATATGACATGAACACAAAGGTAAGTTGATCGTGGTTTTGTGTCCATAAAAAATACATGTATGGGATTAATTTTGCCTAAAAATGTGGTTTTCATAGGAGAGGGTAGGAAAGGGGAATGTAAAGACCTGTTCCAAATCCCATATTCAGGGGCTGCTAGACCTAGTTGAACTTTTGTCTGTCTACGTTGGAAATCAAGTAAAAGGAGTTCACTGTTTCTTCCATTTCCTGTTACAAAATTCATGTTCTCGGAGGCAGCTATTCTGCCTGTTACATTAATAGAGGGAAATTTCTTAGAGGGAGCTCTTCACTAGTTGTATCCAAACGGTTTTTAGGCAGTTTGCACTGCTTTATATTTGCAGCGTCAAAGCCTTGCATTCAAAACTTGTGTAGGTCAATATATTTTAGTCTAAACTTGCTTGAGTATAGACTTCAGACTCGGAGATATACAACATTTCAGTCTGAACCTGAGTACACTCACCTAACTTATGCCAATTTGTGGCTCTTTGGAAGGCACAGCAATCTAAAAATCAGATTTACAGTGTCTGAATTCCAAAATCTAGAGGGTGGAAAGCTGAATCTTTATATGCCCTTTATCTGATCCCATGGCATTGTACTTTGTATCTTTGCACTTGGCCAGAATTTTTCTTTCCTTCCCATTTCCTTCCTGTCCTCTCGAGGACAGGAGAGGTGCCCAAGGACTGGAGGACAGCAAATGTCATTCCAACCTTCAAAAGGGCAAGAAGGAGGACCTGGGGAACTATAGGCCAGCCAGCCCCACCTCCACCCCTGGAAAGATGATGGAGCAGTTCATCCTGGAGGTCATCTTCAGGCATGTAGAGGAAAAGAAGGTTATCAGAAGTAGTCACCATGGATTCACCAGGGGAAGATCATGCTTGACCAACCTGATAGCCTTCTACGATGGCGTGACTGGCCTGGTCAACAAAGGGAGAGCAGTGGATGTTGTCTGTCTTGACTTCAGTAAGGCATTCGGCACTGTCTCCCATAGCCTCCTCACGGGCAAGCTAAGGAAGTGTGGGTTGGATGAGTGGACAGTGAGGTGGATTGAGAAATGGCTCAACAACAGAACTCAGGGGGTCGTGATCAACAGAGCAGAGTCTGGATGGAGGCCTGTCACTAGTGGTGTTCCCCAGGGGTCTGTGCTGGGTCCAGTCCTGTTCAACATATTCATCAATGACCTGGATGATGGGATAGAGTGTACCCTCAGCAAGTTTGCTGATGATACCAAGCTGGGAGGAGTGTCTGATATGCCAGAAGGCTGTGCTGCCATTCAGGGAAACCTGGACAGGCTGGAGAGCTGGGCCAAGGGGAACCTCATGAAATTCAATAAGAGCAAGTGCAAGGTCCTGCACCTGGGGAGGAACAACCCCATGCACCAGTACAGGCTGGGGGCTGAACTGCTGGAAAGCAACTCTGCTGAGAAGGACCTGGGAGTGCTGGTGGACAGCAAGCTGACCCTGAGCCAGCACTGTGCCCTTGTGGCCAAGAAGGCCAACAGTATCCTAGGATGCATTAAAATGAGTGTGGCCAGCAGATTGAAAGAGGTTATCCTCCCCGTCTACTCTGCCCTGATAAGACCACATTTGGAGTACTGTGTCCAATTTTGGGCCCCCCAGTTTAAGGGTGTGGAACTCCTTGAGCAAGTCCAGTGGAGAGCTACTAAGATGATCAGGGGACTGGAGCATCTCCTGTATGAAGAAAGGCTGAGAGACTTGGGTTTGTTTAGCCTGGAGAAGAAAAGACTGAGGGCGGATTTCATCAATACCTATAAATACCTGAAGAGTGGGTGTCAGGATGATGTGACTAGGCTCTTTTCATTAGTGCCCAATGATAGGACAAGGGGCAATGGGCTCAAGTTGGAACACAGGAAGTTCCACCTGAATATGAGGAAAAACTTCTTTCCTGTGAGGGTGACAGAGCAGTGGAACTGGCTGCCCAGGGAGGTTGTGGAGTCTCCTTCTCTGGAGACATTCAAAACCCACCTGGATGCGTTCCTGTGCCCCTTGCTCTAGGTGTGCCTGCTCAAGCAAGGGGGTTGGACAAGATGATCTCCAGAGGTCCCTTCCGACCCCTACCATTCTGTGATTCTGTGATTATATGTTAAGCCACCAGTCTACTTGCTATTCTTCAGTTTCCATGATGGCTCCATACCAGTGAAGGACCAGATTCTGCTCTCATGTGTAACAAGTTATTCAATTAGTAACTAAGAAATTATTTGGATATGAGAATAACACACTACCTATTTGTTAAAATCATTATTACATTAGTTAAACATCTAAGCAAAAAATGTTGATGGGAACAGTGGACACCTGATGATCTGTCCTTCATTTGCCTCTTTCATGGCTCGCTCTTTCTCATTTATGCATAATCTAAAACTTCTTTTTTCCAGTTTCTTGGCTACAATACAGGGGAGGATCTCATTCAAGTATCAGGAACCACTCGATATCTTTTCCCATCTGATGGAGGACAGATTCAAGTAGAGAAGATAGAGTTTGTAAAAGGTGATTCTTTAATTCTTTATGCATTGCTTTGACTCATTTACTAACTGATGGCATAGTTTCTTGATCCATAAATGCACTTTCACATCTCGGTAGTAGAAGTTCAGTTAAAGACATTGTGAGAGTACCATGTAATTCTGTATTAGCCTCTATCACTACTAGTGTTTATGTTTTCCTGTAGTATGTTAACAATTGATAAATAAAGTACCAGAGGATTAGAAGTTGAGAAAAATCTGTTCATATTTCTCTGTTCCATGGCAACCAATGCATGGTACTCCAAGAATGCATGTTCGAATAATTTGTCCAGTGACGTGCAATATATCTAAGCAATGGGGTTATTCTGCAGCCTCTCAGATCTTAGTGTCAGGAAGTTTTTGAATATTTAGTCTAAATTCATTTAACCTTAATTTTGTCGTCTTGGTCAACCACAAAGCAATTCAGTCCACTTCTGAGCAATTTTGGGTTTTGTGTGCTTTATAGTTGCAGGTGTAGGGGTTTTTTTTGGGTGTGGGGCAGTCCTGAAGCCTGGTGGGAGCAATAATAATATCCCGTTGCTTTGCAGATCTAACTTTGGTAAAGGTGAAAGTGATAAAAGACAACCACAATTTCTTCATTCATATCACAGACCCCAAGAAAAACTTAAAAGAAATTGAAGTGCAAGAAATTAATGAAGAACAGAAAATTAGATCAGGTTAGTGGATTGACATCACTGATATAAAGAATTAATGGTTTGGCATATTTAGTAACTGGATGCAAACCTTATCAACTAAGATAAAATAAATCCCTACTAATGGCAGAGAGTAAATAAAATCAGCGTTCTGTAAACAGAAGTAAAAATACAGTTGGCTGACTTAAACACCATGTAGAGATCTTACAAAGAAGTAGAACCACAGTACAGGTCAACAGGTGCAAACCAGTCTCTTTTCCAAAGCAAGGAAGTCAATGAAAAGAGTCACTATTCCTTAAGAAAATAATTTTCTTATTTAGTAGAGGACTCCTTCAGGTTTTAACATGGCCTGGGAAAGCCTAAGATGATGCAAACTGAATCATGTCCATTGTGACCAGAATAAATGTCTGCCCTTGAAAGGGAAGATTTCCCCCACAGAACTGTACCTCCATTTGTGGGTCAGGTGACCATATCACTAGTGCGTCCTCAAGACTTTTGCTGTAGAAACAGATCTTTCTGCAGTTCAGCAGCTTCTAGTGCTGGTTGACGTGTTACTAACACTCAGAAAGCATTGAATCCAAATCCTTTCTGAACCCAGGTGAAAGTGTTTCCAAGAAGGAATCCAGTCCATAATGATTTGTATATATGTTTGCAAAAAACACTATGGAATTGCCTTCACTGAACAGGAGAGTATTGGAAGAGTATGACTTTTTTAGGTGTGTTAGCTCTTTTTATCTTCATCAGTGTCAGAAAGCATCCTGCCCTTGCTCCTCTCCTTGGCTTCAGCTGCCACCACTGATGTAATTGTAGGTTGTCTAATAGAAAATTTGCATCCCTTCTGCAGATAAGATGTTTCTTCTGTGCCCTTCTGAAATCTGAGGTCTGCCAAATAGTACTTTTAAATCACCAGTGTGCCAGCATCTGAGGCAAGTTGTATTCATTTGGCACAAGTGAGAGGCTTTCCTCCTGTGTAGGCAGGAGTACGTTATAGAAAGGCAGTAAGGAAGAGAAGAATTAATCCACTCTGATACTTGGCAGTAGCTGAACGGTACAATGGTGAGCTTTTAATGCAGTCAAAATGTCAAAACAGCATGCTGCAGGTGGTAGTCACTGATAAACATTGCAATGACAGTAAATAGGAGCAGACAAAGTCTCAGCATCTGTGCCTTGTTGATGAAAGAACTGGGAGATGGCTAGGTGTTGGGCACCTGCCTTAACCTTCTTTTGTAGTCTTCTCTGCTGCTCCTCACAGTTTTAAGAAGCTGTTCCCCATACTGGAAATCCCAAGGGTTTCCTTTTACCGGCAGACTCTTCCTTTAAGGCAGTAGGAGTTGAACTAGAGGCAAGGGAGGACCCAGTGTCACTGTCTCAGAGGTTTTACTGTGCATAGGCCACATGGTTTTCAAGGATCAAGCACTCATCACATGACATCTTGTCCTGCATCCCTAAGTGAGCTTGTCTCCTGATCTGCTTTCACAAATGCCAGGCATATCATTGGATCTAATTTCTCAACTTTTTCTCCTTTCTTTTACTTTCTTCTCAAGATACAGTGCCTGTGACAGTACCTGAGAGGCAGTGACTTTTATTACCGCATAGGCCATGCCTGATAGAAATGAGCAGTTCAGCATTCTTGTCAGCCAAGTAGGGAACAGAAACAAGGATCCTTGACTCCAGGACTAGGTTCTTTTGCAGTTTAAATTCACAAAGACTTTCGCTAGTTGTTGCTATTAAACATGTTTTTACATATCTAGCTAATTAGAATGCAATTTCTACATGAAAAATCACAGCTGTATCACAAAACTGACTATCATTCCACTCATACAGTAGTATATAATAAAATTTTCCCTGTCTTTTATTAATCTATTTTACAGGTTAGTCATCCACATTGAAATGCCACTGTTCACACCAGTCATTGCTTTGCAGGTCAGGTGGTTCTGACATGTGTTGCTATCTTTAAAATTCATTCTAATTTTTTCTAAAGGAGAATTGAAAAATCAAAAGAAAGCTGTGAGCAAGTTTGGATCTTTTTCAGCCACCTTGGAAAATGGAATCCAGCTGTCCCTGAGCTATTATGGACCTACAGGGAAGACAGCAGGTAAAGTAAGCAAATAGAACAGGATATTTGAGAACCATAGGGGGATTTTTTTTTTCTTTTTCTCCATACACCCCTTAACCCAATAATTTGTTGCATGCAATTCTGCCTTTCTCAGCAGCTGTTACTACATGGTGGGGAATTTTCAGCAAGGCTCGAGATGAAATTACATTGTCAAGAATATTCTGTGATTCAGATTTCGAAATGGAGGAAGGTCTCTGTGCTTTTTTACTTACTGTGAAAACAGAGCAGTGTAGGGAGAAACTTACAAGTATTGTTATTAAGTAGCCCAGGAAAATCAGCCAATTAATTTGAGCCAAAGAAAATGTGATTTGCTGAGGAACCTTCTTGGTTTTCCAAGAAATAATATTTTTGTAAACTTATATAGGTGATTATGGAACTTTCATTTTACGTTAGGAGTTGGACTTTAGGTTACAGTTGTACAGACATAATGAGGGATTTCTCTCAGCCTTTCAATAAACACATTCACCAACTGGAAGCAATTGCTTCACAAAACCACAGTGAAAACAGCATGTGCTTTTACCAAGAGCTTTTTGTTTCCATTACATTTGAAAGGCCACTGAAACCATCATACGTATAAAAGTGAACCCCTCCTCTAATCAGAAAACAATCCCAGCATTTTTCAGCTCTTAAAATATGACAACATTTAATTGAATGCATCTTTGTGTGGACTGTGGTAAACCATTCAACTGTAGAATCAGTTTTAATTACTCAAATACATTTTACAAATTAATTACTGAAAAAGGACTTCTAAAACTTGGGCCAAGAGAGCATCTGCAGTGTAATGGACTGTGAAAATTTGTATTTTGTCATAGAAGAGACACATGTGTAATTAAACACCTACATGTCAGCTGTGATGTTCAGGTTTTTTCACATCTACCATAAGCATCCTATTCTACATTAGAATAATCCTTGCCACACTGAGCTTTAGTGTAGCACTGCTGACTGCCGTTCTTTGATTGTTTGCAGTTTTTCTGCAATCACTTGCTCATGCCTAATTCCTCTTTTTGGTGTTTGTATCATAAGTACTCAGAAAAATTCTGACCAGAAATATTCTGGCTTAGACTATTCTCATATGCCACCCATCCCTAATGTAGAACAGTATGCCATGTAATCCACAGTTTCTCTCCACTGATTGATTAAATTGGGTGTAAATTACTCATTTTCCCTGCATTATGGAAATAATTTTTTGGAACCTCTCTAATGCTCATTTTTCTGTTTTTCTCATTTTTCTTATTGTTTTTCTCAAAACAATTGGAAAAAAATCTTATTGTTTCTCTCATTTTTCGTATTGTTTTTCTGATTTTATCTCTTCTGTCTTCCATTTAGGGAAGCTAAGATCACAAAAGGCTTCAGGCTGTTTGCCAGCTTTATGCATCTTTTTAATTTCTTGGTTAAACATTAATATTTGTTTAAGTTTTGAATTATTTGTTTTCTCTAGCATGACCAAAATCTAACTTCAGGCCATCTTACAATCAGACTTAGAAGTAAGCTCCTCATTGCTTTGTGAATCTGGCACTGCCTGAGCACCTGTGGAGCTTTCCTCTCTGGGTATTATAGAACCTTTGCACTTGCTCTTTGTGCCTTGATGAAATCACGAGAGTACACATTGATATTTATATTCTCCTGACAAGATGGATTGCAATCACTAACGATTTTATTGGACAGTTGCCTCAGAATCCTTCATTCCAGCTATTCTACTTCTCAATGGAGCATTAGCTCTGTCAGAGTTTATTAGTCAGCTGTTTCTTCTCACCATCCACCTGGAGATGGGTACTACTACTTGCTTATTCCATGGCCATGCTGTCTAATAAATGTGTATCAGAATGGACCCCATGGAGAATTTTAAACTTTCCTATTTTATATGATTAGCTGAGAATTTCTCTAGCATATTACAAATAAAACAGCTTGGTTCACCTTTCGTCAGACTTCCAATAAGCTGTAAAAAACACACAGCATAAATTTCAGTACATTAAAGCAGAGACACCTAACAAGGCATCAGATTCTCATGCATCAACTAATGAAACGGAGCATTTCAAAAATCTTTGTAGTGATATAAATTTCTGTTTCAGGCTAAAGGTCGTGAATATATTCAGATATCAGTGCATTTGCTTAATGCTGGTGCCAAGACAAAAACTGAGATTGAAGGCTTAAAAACTGAGGTGGAAGGCTTGTTATCCATGGACTCCTAAATAGGACTTTATCACCAGATGGTCTAACAGTTTCTCATAGCCTTAAAGTCCTAAATTTGGGGTCACCTTTGCAGTTGCCAGAAATCCAGAATCATTCATAAGACAAATGAACATACAGGCAGCCTTTCTAGCAGTTTAGAACTTTAGTTTTAAGGTGGTCTCTGCATTTTGTAATCTGCAGAGCTAAAAACATCTATGCCAAAATATTTCTGGAAACAGTGGGCATAGTAGCGTTTAGGCCTACCTTTTATCTTTTTCAGCCAAAAATATACTAGCACTTCATCTGCATTACAGAAAATGCTGTGATCTCACACCAGAATCGTTCTATTAGCACACTTCCAGATGCATTTCTTTCCTTCTTTGAATGCGATCTGGCCTGCAGTTTGTCAATGAGTTATTTAATTTTTCTTTGCCTGATGTGTCAGTTTTCATGTTAAACAATATTGTTCATTGGAAGAAACAGAATTAAAATGTAATTTTACCAAAACAAAGAAGGATTTTGGAGTCTTCCTAAAGACATTCTTGCAATGACTGGCTTGTCATTAAACTTCATACTTTGTAGAAACTACTAAGCAAATCAAGCTTGCTTTATTTATTTTAAAAAGGTTTTCAAAAGATGGTTTCTGAGATCATCATGTTTTGCTCCCTGGTATTCTGAGTTCTTATCTAAATGGGTGTGGTTAAGATGTGGATAATAAGTTGCTCTGTCTAGGGTAACAAGTTCTCCAAAAGAGACAAGAATTAAATAGCTTAAATTGCCTGGATGGGAAACAAGGTGCTATTTCATGAGTTGTAGGTGTGGGACTTAGGCTGCCTTCAAGCAAGAAAAGATGATTTAAAAAAAACTCTTTCAAAAAAGCATTAAGGTTAGAGCTGGCCGGGTTTTTCTGATTAAAGTGAAATGTCAGTTCATTGAAACAAAAATGTTTTACAGAAAATCTTAGTTTGTATTTATTTTATTTTCAAGAAACTGTTTTGGAAGGCAACATGACTACTTCCTGTCATGTTTAACAGGCTGCCCTAATGCTTGGCCTTTAAGAATTGGGAGAGTCTTAGCAAGTCCACATCATCAGAATCTTTCTGAATCATTATAGCAAAATAGAGCAATGTAGTGCAAAACTGCTGGAGTCAGTCCATGCTGGATCAGCCCATGATAAAACATAACAATAGTGATCATTTCCTAGATATTAGACTCAAAATGTCTCCACCTATCTAAGTATTCTGGAGGTAAAAGAACATTTTAAAAATTATATTTTCTATTTTTGAGAGACAAGTGATGACCTGTGGGAAACAATAATTTCAAGATGCCTTTTAGGCTGGCGAGTAGTCAGTCTGTGTAATGATTGTCTAAATAATTTCATATATTCAGTCCCTCTATGTAAAATAATAAACTTCTGCACTGAGGTTTCTAAGGTAAAATCTAGTGTAGAAAATCTTGTTAAAAAAATAAGATGTGGTCATCTAGATTTATGAAAATATTGCTTTCCCCTTTTTTAGATGATGAAACAGATCCTGTTTTAGCAAGAATTCTGAACATCCCTTCTGTTCATACTCCGACCATAATTTCTCCTGCTACATCAGCTTCAGGAAAAAAAGATAAGTCTGTCAAACAAAAATCAGGAAAGTCTCTGCCCTCTACAAAAGCAAGCCGTAGAAAAATAGACCCTCCACCACCTGATGACATGGTAAAGCAAGAAGAAGGAAAGGTGAGAGAATAGATATTACCCAGTGAACACAGAAAGGAAACAAACAAAAATTCAAATACATAAACTTAATTAACAAAACCATATATTCTTCTCAGAGGGCTTTATGCTGTGCCTTAACAAATTCATAACTATGGTGCTTCTAAGGATATGCTTTATTCTTCGAGTTGTTCTCAGGTGTACATATTGGCAGCTGTGAATAAAGCTAGGCTTTACAACTCCATGATGTAAAGCAGTGGTCCACACACTTTTGTCAATTTTGGCTTTATAGTTACACCTTGTTACATTATTAAAATCTCAGTGACTAGAACTGCTTTAGAAACTAATTTTTAGTTTAACCAATTAGGAGAACTTTTCTGTGCTTTTCAAAACCTGTATTGGCAAGTCCAATCAATAAATTAGCAGAGACAGTTTTGCAAAAGCTTGCTCTGCAATTTGGTCTTTTCAGCTGATCACAAGCCAGGGACCAGCAACTTGAGGAAGTTACTTTTGCCTATAACTGAAGTATTTCTATCACAATCCTTTGGAAAGGATGAATGACATTTCAAAAGCAGATTCTGAATTTCTGTTATGGAATACTTTGGCACAGAATAATGTAGGAATTACAGGACCATGTGCATCAGAAATGCACAGCATTTAATCTTGAACGTCTTCCACAAACCTCTATTAGAAGCTGTTTTGGCATAAAAACGTGTCAGTGGGGGAGGCCATATCGGATCAGAAATGGGTCACAGTTCCCCCTCTGTGAAATGACTAACCTAGCTTATTTCAAGTCATTAGCTAACTATTGGCAGAACATTTTAGGTAACCACTGGAGGTTTGTTTGATCCAGTGGTCTCACAGACTAGGAAGGGTATGAGTTACAGGAAAGGTTCTCAAAGAAATATGGGAGGAAATATTAGCGGGACGGTGGAAGAGGGTGCAGGAGTTTGCTATTTGAGATGATTTAACCTCATTTCTTTTTTTATCACTGTTTTCTCCAACCAGCAGAGTCCCAGAAACGGACACCATTAAAATACAAACAAACTCTAAGAGAAGGATAGAAATGAACATGAATAGTATTAAAACCAATTTAGTTATCACCTTCAGTTTAGGAAAAGACAGTCTTCTGAAATAGGCGTAATCAGAAAACAAAGCAATCAGGTCCATAAAAGTCTCCTGTAATGCTAGTGCTCTAAAATATACTGTCTGGGAAAATTCTTTAATTATAGTTATGGTAAAAAGCTATCCCTTTTTAACCTGCTCAAGTTACAAAAGAGTAGCATTTCTAGATAATGTGCTTGTTAATATCTTTCCAGGCTAACTGCAAAAATGTTTAAAGCATATAGTAGTGTTTTCATTTTCCCCCTTTAATCAAGTACGGCTGAAATGATGCAGAAAGAACCGCTAATAGAATGTCCCAGTTCTCACCCTGAGCCAAATTTAAGTCTGATCTACTGCATATAATACTTTCAATCACCAATTATTTTCCATTAGCCCAGTCATTCCTCCCTCTTATGTTCTGCTTATCCCACAGGATGGTGGGTGATATGTAGAGGACACGAGTGGCACCAGGTCTGCCATCTTCTTCTGCACTGTTTTCTCTTTTGTCCTGTTCCTCAGACTTTCTCCATGGAATATTAACACTATCCAACTGTAGTGGCTTCCAATTCCAGAGGCATTTCATGAAACTCAACTTTAGTTCTTGTTACCATTTTCTAGGGCACTTCCCTGAAAAAACTCACCACCTTCTAGTCTAAAGATCTGATTGTGTCTTTTTCAGAAGTATGTCTTGAAAAATTGGTCTTTTGTCTACTCTGGTTACTTTGGCCACTTCTCCCAAAATCACTCTTGCTATATACTCAGGAGCAGTTTATGAGTGTTATTCTCAGCTCACTTGGCAAGGGAGGTTGAATGGAGATCATAATTCTGTTGACAGAGCTGGGATGAACTATTTTAAAAGGTAGAATGGGCAATATGGAAATGAAGGGTTAAATGCAGTGCAGGTTTATTCAGAACAGGAGATAACGTCTATTACAGAACAAATGAGAAGAGAGAGTAACAAGAATAAGACAAGAATGAACACATACTGAGAGCTGCAGGAATAGCCTGGAAGACTCTCTGAATATGAGATAGCTGTGCTGCATCCATGGTACCTAGTGGATGAAGTAATGCTGTGGCTCCTGTTTCAACATGATTTCTGTCCATATCCACAAAAAGCCATGCTGACCTAATTTCAATAAGTTTAGCTAGGTATTTAAAGAGCATGAGTGTGTAAAGTGGTGTAGGGAGTTGCCAAACCACTCAACATAATGTACAACAATTGTGTGGTACAAATGAACCCTACACATAAAAATTCCCCTACCATTAAAATTCTGTCAGGAGGACATCTAAGCTCCTCCTCTTCTTCCAAAAGGCATTTTGCTATTTTGTTTAGAATGTCTTCAGTCTGTTTTTGATGTGTTAATAAAAATTCTGAAAGAGCATCCATATTAGTGTGTACAGCTCCCGGCTGCATGAGTCTGCAAGTATTTTGGAGAACAGGATTAAAATCCAAAGGGAATGTGACAAATTCACATGGATGTGGCCTGGAAAATAGGATGCAATTTAGTAGAATAAATGCGAGGTTCTACAGTTACATATAAATAATCGATATATATGTACAGAATGAGTAACAGTTCTAACAGTAACAGTTCTGCAGAGAAAGGTCTGAGAGCTGCAATGGATCACAAGCTATACATAAGTCAACAATGCCATCTTGCTGTGAGAAGGGCAAAGACCACATTGAGGTGAATAAACAAGAGCATAGTCTGCTACATATGTGAAGTTCTTTTCCGTTCAGGGCTGATAGGGCCTCAGCTGAAGTATTGTGTCCAGTTACAGATGCTGCACTGCAAGAGGAATGTGGGCCACACTGGAGAGTTCTAAGGAAAGCACCAAGAAAGATCAGAGGTCTAGAAAATTTGATTGGTGGGGAAAGATTAAAAAACTCGGTTTGGATTTGTTTGATCTAGATTTGAAAGACAGAACAGCCTTCTGTAAAGAGCTAAAGGGACCCCATAATCTCTTATGCTACCCATATAATCAGAAGAAATAGAAGTAAACTAATTTTTTGCAAGAGAGATTCAGGCTAACCAATAGGAAAATGTCAGTAAGATTAATCAAGGTTAAGCACTGGAATAGATTGCCAGGAAACCTCCAGTCCTGGAAATTTTTGGAATAGGTTATGTTAACGGTTTTCTCTAACGACATAGACATACTTGAACTTTTTCTACCATTAGAAAGGAAGAAGTAGGTGACAACTGAGGGTTACTTCTACCCTGTTCTATGACTTCTACTCCATGACCCTGTGACTACAATCTTAGGGTATTGAGGATAGCCTTAATTACCCAGTAATACTGTGTAAAGTAACCATAAAATGTAAAGCATCCTTTATGCTGAAAAATAGGTGGCAAAACATCTGCCAATTTTTCCCTATATTTCTATTCCTAGAAGTCAAAAATATGTGGTAATATAAGGACAAGTTCTCTCTGTTACCTCTGTCTGCCACCCGAAATTGTTTTCATATTAAGACTACTAGCATAGTGTAATTCATTGTCACATAGGTTTTTTGGGGGATGATATCAAAGGTTCCATTGTTGTATTTTTTACAAATGTTCCAGGGTCTTCAGACATTCCTTAGGTCAACCTCTTATTTTCTAGTCACCAGAAAAGTTTCCACTACAGAGCAGTGCAAAGAGAATTACACATTTTGACTGCCAAATATTCCTTCCTGTCCCCTTCTCAAGTCAGTACTGTATTTGCAGCAGACTGGAAGTACTGCTTTACTTACCTTTTGTGATCTTTTAATGATTATGGATAAAATAACTGATACGCAACTTCAAGAATTATTTCATGCTGTTCTGCTTCACACTATCCGTTTATTGTCATCTCCTCTTACACCATGTGCAAGATAGCCTAATGACTCAGCAAAATTAATAAAGTTAGGAAGAGTTGTTCTTCAGGGTTAATAAAGAGGAATGAAAGAAGATAGCATAATCAGAGAAAATAAGCTAATGTTTCCACTTCAGAATCCATAAACTCTCAAAAATGTTAAAAATAAGTGATAGAAAGCACTTTTTAAAAAATATTTTGTTACAGCTGAAATCTGTAGTCTAATTCTTTATTTTTTTAGAATGTGGAATAAAACTCATTCTGTTTCATTCCGTAGATGGAAATGGAAGAATTAGCTTCCCAAACACAAGTGATGTCAAACGCTCTTGCTTTCCAAAGTTTGAATGTCTCCTCTCCCAATGGACTAGTATTAACTTTCCTGGGTGAAAGTTTCGGAGGTTAGTTTTCTGAGCCACTGCAAAGTAAGGAATTTTAAAAGAAGTTAAAATTACTGAAGAAAATTATTCTGCCTTGATGACTTCAGATGTAATAATATGAATTTTTTAACATCTCAGATGCTAACTCTGTCATAATGTGTATTTAATTGTATTTTCAACATAAATAATGTGTTGTAATTCAAACAAATATAAAATCTAGAATTGCAAGTTGTTGGACATAACAGATTGGGGGCAGGGAAGCAGCAACCCTAAAAGCACTTGGGAGTCATGTTTCATAATCAGTTGAATATGTGTGTATATTGGAATACTAAAGAAAAATGAGCAAATTGAATTCATAAATGCATATATATTGTGAATGTTAGGTGATAACTGTAAGATTGCTTTATTACCTATATCTGCACCTCCTTTGGAATTGCATGTACTGTTCTTAAGACCACAAAACAAGATGTTCATATTTTGAAAGATTCAGGGAAGAGTGACAATAATGATTAAAGCATTGGAAGATGTATCTTATAGTGAGCTTATGTCACCAGAGAACTCTAATTACCAAAGAAAAGGTCAAAGGAGTGACTGGTGTCAGCCTGGAAGTACAAAGGAAACAAAATTTTGGTGAGAGCTTGTGAACACAGTATTCAAAGGTATTACAAATCTCAGGGGCTTGAAACTGAAAAGTAGTACTTTATGCTAGATTTAAGCTATACTAATTTTTTAATGGTAAGAATGATTAACAAAACTAACCCAGGAGGCTCTGCTACTAGATATTTTACAATCAGGATTTGTTGCCTTTCTAAAACATATGATCAGTTTCAAACAGGAATTACTTCACATAAGTCCTTTGGTTTTATGCCATCCAGTACATACAGAGAAAACAGTCATAATAAGCCTTTCTGCCCTTATTGAATTTCCCTTTGAAGACCAATAGGCTATTTAGATACAAGTTTCTGTGTGTGACATCCTTCTGCAATGATTCCATTTCCCAGTGTTTTTGAAAACCAGTATGAGGTTCATCTTGTCGTACTGTAAATTGTAGTAAATCTTGGATTTTTGTAATCATGCCATTAAGTTTTGAAGCAGATGAATGCAAATTTTGCTGTTGACATCCTGTCAATTTCAAAAACAGCTACCTACAGATGTCATTTAGTGCCTATGTACAATAAATGTGTCCAGGCCAAGCTGTATTGGAGCTATTGAGTATGTGAAACTAGATCAGCACAACTGCAGAGGCGCCCATATCCAGGAATAAACCAGATCTATCACATACACCAAGTACATTTTAGCAGTAATTCCAACACATCCCAAGCATGAGTTGTTGCATAAAAACCAGTAGAATAATTTGTCTTCCTGGCAACTGATGAAACAACATACCCGTTAAAAACCAGCCAAGTTGTAAGTCCAGTATATATAAATTAATAAAAACCAAGAAATTTGTATTAAATAGCATTAATAAATGTAGTATGGTACACAAGGGTCCAGCACAAATTTATAACCATGTGGGAGAGGAATGTCTCAATTTTTTTTTTCCCCACTTAGATCTGAATTTCTAGTAAAAGCTTCCCTCATTTTTTCTTCTTGGACATCTCTCTCCTTTTAATATCAAAATCACAGAATCATAGAACAGCCCAGGTTGGAAGGGACTTCAAAAGATCATCTGGCCCAACGTTTTGTGGGACAGGGAGCGTAGATGAGATTATCTAGCCCTCTGTCCAATTGCATCTTGAAAACCTTCAGCAATGGGGTCTCTACCACATCCCTGGGGAGGTTGTTGCAGAGAATGATTGTTCTCACTGAAAAAAGTTTCTTTCTCATATTAAGATGAAACCTTTCCTGGTGCAACTTGTACCCATTGTCCCTCGTTTTCTCCATGTGGCTCCTTGTGAAGGGAGAGCCTCTGTCATCTTTGTAGCTGCCCTTTAATGGAATACTGTGATGAGGTCCCCCCGAGCCGCATCGCTGGAGAACAGACCTAACAAGTAGAGTAGAGTGGGATGATCACATCTCTGTCTCTGCCAGTAATGGCCCTGCAGGTGCAGCCAGCTTGGCACATTTTGCCAGTTTAGGATAAATGTGCTCTGGTCAATCTGGTAGTAAGAGGATGCAGAGGGTTTTCAAACATACATAGTTTGTCAAGGAGCATGAGTTGGAATGCTGAACAGATGAGGTGAACAGAGCAATTATGGACACATACATGTAGTCTCTTGACACAATTACCTTAATTATACCCATTAGCACACTGAACACACTGCCATAATTTGCTCAAAAAAACGTATTTGTTCAAGTAGACAAAATATCTAACTTCAGTTTCTATACAAACTCAAACTTGGTAAAACTCAGTATCTATTTTCACCTTTATGGGCAGCTAGGAAATTCCTCTCACCTAATGTCAGTCTTCCAAAAGTTCATCATCAATAATAAATCCATCTTCATATTTCCCTTGTTTTCATTTGGAAAGACAGACACGTCTGCAGAGTTTCTGAGTAGATGACTGCTTTGAATTGTTCTCTGAAAAACAGAGTCTGTCCCTTACTCTGTGGATTACAGAGGAAGCCAAGGAGGGTTAGTCTTACTCACCTGAAGTTGCATACTTGGTGTAGACACCATGATGCTGGGTATTTAGAACTATTTGAATGAGTACTCTGTAGTATTAAGTAATTCAGAATTTGTTTTCAGATTTGAAAGGTGAAGCCACTACAGCTGAAGCTGAGCAAGAGATATTAAAGAAAAGTGATGCCAAAGCAGATGAAGCCAAGGAAGAGGAGGCTGAGAAAGGTGAGACCAAAGCAAATGAAGCGAAGGAGGAAGAGGCTATGGAAAGTGGAGAGAAGGAACATGAGGTTACAGAAGGTGAAATAAAGCACAAAGACACAAGAGAACAGGCCAAGCAGCCTACTCTGGAAATTCTGGTTAGGCAGTGTTATCCTCAAAAGGTAAAGAACTCTCATCTATATACATCTGTGGCAAGGCAAACAGAACAAGAGATGTCAAGAGTCATCACCAGTCAAGGAACTGTCATAAAGTACATGATGGATGGATCTACCCAGGTACGTTTAGTAGAATTCATTGAAAGCAGCTTGTGTGTGTGATTACCCTTGAACTTGTGCTTGTCAACTGAGATAGAGAAGTGTCCAGTTTGTATATGAAAGAGATAGGTAACCACCGAGTTATGCAGCCGTGTCAGGACTAAAATGCCCTTGGCTTTGTTCAGAATCAGAACTTAAGGCACATAGGGAACTTTAATGATGAAAATTTTTGGCATGTGAAGATTTTGGGCAACTTTGGGATTAGGAAATAGCTGAATGGTTTTGAGTACTACATTTCTGGACTTAAACATCTGAAGTGTAAATTAGTTGGGCTTTGGGTACTTTTGGCAAGACAAAAGCATCCGTATATTTTTTCAGTCATATAGGATCCAGAAAAAACCTGAACTGTTCTTCAGTCCTGCAGACACCTTTAGGTACTCTGAATTTTCATCAAAGACTTCATATTCCTAAGTACCTTCTTTGTGTACACCTATTTAGGTTGCCCAGAATTCTGGTGCCTTTTAGGTGCTATAGGCTAGGTACCATCTTGTAATCAATCTGCTAGCAACTGTCTTTTTAAAGTCTAAGACTCTTTGCGTAGTTTAGCAGAGATGAAAAGAGGAGTCATCTCTTTTGACTCAGAAACTGTTAAAATAATTCCTTGTATCCTCAATGTTTTTTTTCTAAGTAGACCACAACTCCTAGTACAAATTCTTTATGTTCATTTGTTACATTAGATCTTAAACCATTTAGCTGGGATTTCAGAGAAGCATATCCATTTCAGAAGTATGTAAAGAAGCTAGCTGCCCTATGTCTATATATTCTCAACATACTGTCTCCTGACAAATATAGAATTTATGTGCTTAGCATAATTGTACCATAGACTTTGTATAAGCAGCTTATGAATATACCCTTCTTTATATTAACTTAATGTTTGTGGCTCAGCAAGAATGTATTGCATATAAATAAGCATTCAAAAAAGAAGAAATAGTGAATTACCTTACAGTAACTGTAACTCTTGAGTTGTTTCTGTACTTTATCCATTTGTTTTCCACATTGCACTGTCTTCTCCCTAAAGCACCTGTACTGTGTCTGTAAATTAATTCAGGGATACTTGTTCCCTGCTACACAGGGAACATGCATATGAAGACTTGAGTGTAATGGACAATACAACTCAGAAACCAGCTTTATGACTTCTCTCTGTTAGCTGTCTTGATAGCTAAAAAATTAACAGCAATCTTAGACATGTTGAATACCTGAATACAGATCAGTATGGTGGTACAGATGCATTACCACTGCTACAAAAAAAGACACCTTTGACCACTTAAATAGTCAAAGAATAATCTTTACTGTTTACTTTTATAATGCCTATTTGTTACTAGAGTCTCTGTTAATTATATAAGTGAAGTGCAGCAATTTGCAGTTCTTTATTTTTGAGATAGCATTTTTTATTTCTTGTATTTATTCTCGGAGTCTTACTTTTTCCCCCTCCATCATCCACGATATTCTAATGACTATTGCATTTGTGACACATTCTTTTGAGACTTTCTTTTGGTTTTTATTGGGTTTTGAAGTGATTTTAACCTCTAGTATGTCCTTGACTGCTGCAGATTCTGTTTGCTGATGGCACAGTGAGTAGGAGTCCTGATTCTGGCCCTGTCCTACCACCACCTACAATTCCACATAACATGCAACTGTTACCAGAATTCGAGCCTTCACCTGAGACCAGTACTAAGAAAGGTAACATTTCCAGTGTTTTGGCAGATTTAAAGTTAGCAGGGCTGATCAGATTTAATAAAGGGCATATTTCTTTAGTCTGAAAATTCTGCCAGTGTGAAAATGCAATTTTACCTGTACTCAGCTGCTGCACACTGCTAATTTGTTACCTTCATATCAAATAATTTCTCTCCTACTCCAGATTTCTTTTTCTTCTAATATGCTAGGACTCTAAAAGGGTGTGTAAGAACTACGTCGGTAGCAGACTGATTCATCACAAAGTGTTTTAAATGAAATCCTTGTAACTACAGTAGTGTCAAATCCTTACTTATGTGTTACACAGATTTTAGTCTTGGTATTATGAAATGCTTCTCTTGCAGAGGACTTAATATATTTTTCTTTCTCATTGTATATATTTTTGTTTTGTATCATTTTGGTTTGGTTTTTATTTGGATTTTTTTGTTGTTTTTGTTTGGTTTTTATTTTTCTAGGACATATATGCCATAAGCCTTTTAGACTCCTCACTGGACTATGCTGTTGTTTTTTGCATACACTTAGTTCCTTTTCTTGAATATGGGAGACCAGACTTCTCTATCACATTCTTAAATCTTGAATCTTGATTCAAAGCTATCTTTGAATCTTGAAAGATTCTTAAAATTTCTCCATTACCTTTCACAATGGAATCTCCATCCCTTTTCTTCTGATCCACCATAGGATTATGTTTGCCGTTCTTGTCACCATATTTTCACACTGATAACTTGTAGTCATTCTGTATGAATGATACCTCCAGGTCTTTCTTTTCTTCTACTGTTGCAAACTTGTCTGAATCATATATTATTTTTATTCCCTTGTGCATTAAATTTCATTCAAGTGGGCTGTATCAAATTCCTATTACTTCAATCTTCAAGCTCATGGGACAGTTTTGGACGCTTTTTTTATTCTGTAATACATTCAGATTTTCTTCTACATTGATACTCCTTCCCAATGTCATGTCATAATCAGATGTCATTAGCATGCTGTTTACTTTTTATCTGAAATTAATGAGCACATTAAATAAGATTAGTTCAAGGGCACACCTTTGAGTAACATCACTTGTAATTTTCCTCCAGCCTGATAAATAGTTCTTTCAATTCTGTCAAAACCAATACTCGCAAAAACTCTTCACTTTATTGTTTTTGTCTTTTGCCTGAGGAAATACCAAGTCTGATACAGAAATTTTTGTTTCTGCAGGAAAAGGCAGTGACAGAAACAGTGTATCACACCCAATCAAGGATGGGTTTTTTGAAAATACTGTGCAGGGTCTGGTTAATTCTGAGCAACCTAAG
Organism: Phalacrocorax aristotelis; assembly: GCF_949628215.1. Lineage (NCBI taxonomy): Eukaryota > Metazoa > Chordata > Aves > Suliformes > Phalacrocoracidae > Phalacrocorax > Phalacrocorax aristotelis. Next base: position 131,300,994 of record NC_134276.1, on the reverse strand, counting down.
GAGAACCAGGCAGGAACCTGGATAACAACAGCTCCATCAGGCATTCAAGTGGGCACTGAGGGAGCAAAGAGGATGAATCTGAAACCACTGTTAATCTATCAGGCAACTGACCCAGCTAATGGAACGGTATTACTATTTTTGTGTTGCTATAGCACGGCCTACTAAGCTAGGAGACAGGACTGCCATCATATAAGTTGTAGGATTTGTTCTTTGAACATATATCCTATAGGCTGTGATATTACACGGTTACTAACACAAAAGCTTTAGATTTTGAAGAAAATGCAAGTGCTTGGTTTCTGAAGTAAATGAAGTTGCAGTAGCCTAGCTTCATCAGAGTTTTAGTATATAATGCCTTGTTTTACTGTTGTTGCTGTTACAGGTATCACAGAGCTAATATAAATGTGTATTCCTTCATTCTTTCAGGTTATGACTGTACGAGAAGATGAAGTGATAATTGTTGAGAAGCTAGATGGTAGCAGAGTAGTAGATCATACTGATGGTACTAGGATCACAACTTTTTATCAAAACTGTGAAGAACTTTTTGTACCAGAGGATAATGAGGGAACAGGTAAAATCAAAAGGGGAGCGCTTATCTCTGCTATATCTTGTGAAGCAGATAAATACTAAAGAAGGCTCATATCAATAGCCTAGGTAACAAATCCACTAGTGCAGTCTAACCTTAGTTTGTCTGCTTGGTCTTTTTTTCATCAGCGTTTAGAGAAAAATTGCATTGTAGCAAACAAGCAAATTTCCTTCTTTCCATGTATATACTTACATGACCCACCTTCCCCATGAGACCACAGTGCCCAAGTTCTAATATGTTCATTTCCCACTTTTCACCTACCCTGATAAAACAACCAAGCTGATTTGAGTCCTGACTGAATAGGTGTAAAAAGACCAGGGCATCCTCATATTACCCAGAGAGGCCATGGACTAACCAACCTCAGAGGTATTCAAAATGCGATTGAATATGGCCATGGGAAATAGCATACCTCATGCAAGTTGAAACTACATAAGCCTGAAACAAGTGGAGCTAGTGGTCTTCTGTGTTTCTTCTGGCTGGCAGCGTGTTCTGCATGCTTAGTTCAGTTGCTGGGTAAGTTCTGTAGTTAACATCAAGTGTTTTACTGTGTTGGTGTCAGAACTGTTGTGTTCAAACACAATATAAAGTTCTGGTTGTGGAACACTTCCCTGTAAGTTTTTAAAAATCAAAACAATGACCTTGAACTGGTCTGTCTGTTCAATGAGAAGGCAATGGCCAGATTAGCATATCAGTTTGATTTATTTTCCCTGACTTCTGCTGCTGAAAATGACTTTCTTCACATCCTAGAGCTTGTATCACAGGCATAAAAAATTTCAGTGGTCCAACTTGTATGTTACAAATATCAAGATCATTACAGTTAGTACTGTACTTGATAAATTAGAGAGTACTCTCCTGACCACACCAGCCACAGATGGTTACAGACACTTTTTGCTGTTGGATTTTCTTATAGTCACTGCACTGTCCAAAAATTTAAAGGTTGAATATTGTTTACCTAACATAATTTTTTTTTTATAAAGGACATTATGAAGTCTGAGGGTCTTTTACCAAGGAGATAAAGGTCCAGCCTTATGAGAGAAAAAGCAAATTGAATCCTAAGACTTTTCCATGGTTCATGTGCTCCTGTCTAGTTGTTCTGTATTAATTCTTAGATGAACCCTCAGAAGCCATCACAAGGAAGGTGAAATGCATACAAGTAGAGAATCCTGAGTTCGCTACTGTTATAATAAATTGTGAGGATGGTACCTGTTGTACCATCTTTGGAGATGGGACATCTATTATAGCAAAACCACAGGGAACATACCAGGTGAGAATTATTTTTAGTTTGTGACAGTGAAATGTATCTTTGTGTTCCAAGTTCCCTGCCATAAATGTCTCTCACCTTGAGTATTTTAAGTCCCTTCTCTATAGCCTTCACAAATCCTATGATTCCATCTCTTTTTTACTCTGCCATTATTTAGATATTAGAGGTTCCAGTCGACTGGAAGCTGGAAAATGTCCCAGTTTTCAAGAAGGGTAAGATGGAAGACCCTGGTAATTGCAGGCCTGTCAGTCTCTCTTCAGTGCCTGATAAAATGATGGGAAAGGTTATTCTAGGAGTTACTGAAAAACACCTGATAGACAACACAGTCATTGGTCATAGCCAGCAGAGGTTCACAAGGGCAAAATCCTGATTAACTAACTTAATTTCCTTTTACGACAACGTCACCCATGTGGTTGACCAAGGGAAGCCAGTACATGTGGGGGTTTTTTGTTAGTTTTAGCAAAGCTTTCGATACTGTCTCTCACAGTGGCTTTCTGGACAAAATGTCCAGCACACAGCTAGGCAAGTCTGTAATACATTGGGTGAGCAATTGGCCAATGGGTTGGGCTCAAAGACTTATAGTAAATGGGGTTACATCAGGCTGGCAGCCAGTTAGCAGTGGGGTTGCCCAGGGATCAGTTTTAGGGCCAATGTTCTTTAATAGATGCAAGACTTGAACGTACGTTAAGTAAGCTTGACGGTGATACTAAACTAGGAGGAGCTGTGGACTCCCTCAAGAGTAGAGAGGCCTTACAAAGACATAAGGATAGACAGCTGGGCAATCACCAACTGTATGAAATTTAACAAGACCAAGTGCCAGATTCTCCACCTGTGAGGCATTAATCCTGATTATATGTACAAATTGGGGGATGAGAGGCTGGACAGTAGCCCCATGGAAAAGAGACGTTGGGGTTTGGGTGAATGGCAAGTTGAATATGAATCAACAGTGTGCTCTGGCAGCAAAAAGGGCCAACCATGTCCTGGGGTGCATCAAGCACAGCATAGCTAGCTGATCGAGGAAGGTGACTGTCCCCCACTGCAGTGGTGTGGACTCACCTCAAGTACTGTGCAGTTTTGGGCACCTCATTATGAGAAGGCCATCAAACTACTAGAGTGAGTTCAGAGGCAGGCAGCCAAGATGGTGAAAGGTCTCAAGGGCAAGACTTAAGGGGAGCAGCTGAGGTCACTTGATTTGTTCAGCTTGGAGAAGAGAAGGCTGAGGGGTGCCCTCATCGCAGCCTACAACTTTCTCAAGGAGGGCAGCGGAGAGGGAGGTGCTGATCTCCTCTCTCTGGTGACCAGCAATAGGACATGAGGAAGTGGAATGAAGCTACATCAGGGGAAGTTCAGATTGGACATTAGGAGAAGGTTCTTCACTGAGAGGGTGATTGGTCACTGGAACAGACTCCCCAGAGAAGTAGTCACAGCACCAAGCCTGTCAGAGTTCAAGGAGCATCTGGACCATACTCTTAGTCATATAGTTTACTTCTAGGTAGTCCTGCAAGAAGCAGGGAGTTGGACTCGGTGATCTTTATGGGTCCCTTCCAACTTGAGATATTCTAGGATTCTATGATATTTCCTTACAACTATACAGTATGTTTAAATCACAAATATATATTTCCTGAAGTTAAAGAAAATATTATAGAACCTAACATCAGTCTAACTCCTGGACCTCATCTTCTTTCACTTCCTCTAGTCTCTCAAAATTGAATGATTCAGTAATAAAGGTCTGAGAGATATCCTCTTGATTTGCATCTGTTCTTCATTTTCATGGCACCTCTAAACTGAAGATTTCACCTTTCAGGACTGAACCTTTTCTCTTCTTACTGTGATAGGTTTTACCCATCAAAACAGGCTCTCTTTTCATTGATGAAGATTGCTCAGCAGTTTATACCCATGATGTTTACAATTTTATCAGGAAGAAAGAAGAGAAACAAGCAGGGAGATACATTATGAAACACACTTCCAGCACTATTTGTGAGATGACGGATCCCGAAGGAAATCTTTTCAAGGTAAAATACACAGAAGGAAACAAGTTTCTGCATTTTAAGTAATTTTGTCATATAAAAATATCTCAAAGTTAGCTTGTAGCCTTGTAGTACTTATTCTTAAAGTAGCCTAGCTAGCCAGAAGGAGCAGCTCCCCAATCAAGTCTCTGAAATGTTCTTAAGGAAGTGATGGGTTTCCCTTTTTTGGTATTTCCTCTCTTTTAGAGAGATTGAAATAAAATACATGGTCTACAGTTTACCTCACCTGTAAACTGACTTGTCTTATAGCAAAAAATCATCTCTGCAAATGAGGATTAAAAATGAGAAGATATTGACTTTTAAGAAAGCCCATAGAAACACTCTAATCTGCCTGGTAAGGCAAATATCGTAGTAAAAGGAATGATTAAGTATTTACGGTCATGCTGATTGTACTGTGACCCATTCACACCCAAGAGATATTTTTGAACTAGGTTGCTACTTAGTTTTGCGTTCAGGAAACATCATCTGTGATCCACCTACTGTTTTCTAATTAAAGGTTCTAATTACAGATTCTAAATGTGACATCCGTAGACTATACTTTCTATTGTTGCAACTGTAATCATTACCATTTTCCCAGATTCCTGTGAAACAGCACTGAGGTTCCACTGGACGTATGCATTACAATACAGTTTTTAACCTGGTTTCCTAGGTTGCAGAAACAGTGCTTATATAAATCTAAGCTATTGGTCAATCTCTCCGTAACAGATCTTGAACTAATCAATGGGGGGTAAAAATTTCAAAGATATCAAGTTCCTACAAAATCAATGCAATTCAAAGCAGCACAGAAGTTGCTTGGCGTCAGCCCATCCTGCTTTTTCTCGGCTGATACTTAGGGAAAAAAGGAAGGAGGTTGAGGAGGCTGTGGAGTAGTTGAAGGTATTGTGGGAGCAGTGATCACAGGCGATATGGGGGCGTGTAGTTAGAAGGGTGAGATAAATGGTTGGTAGGGATGGCAACCAGGTACAGGTGTAAAGGGTTGGTTCTTCCTGTGTCGTAGTCACACCTGAGACTACAGTGAAATGAGCGTTGACTGCGTGTGTCAGATTCAGTTCATGGACTGCCCTTTGAATCGCTCTGGTTTAAACTGTATCTTCCAAAGGCATCTGTCCTTCAACTGTCTACACTAAGAATTAGAGGCATTATTATACCTTCTGTGCATGTGTCAATGACATGCAAGTTAATAACCACAAGAAGGAAATACTCAAGGAGGAGTCCTCAATACACAAGAAAGAAATTCACTCAGTATTATCATAAGATTATCTGAGACCATATTTTTAAAGTGAAAAAATGCCTGAAAGGGACCCCTCTATACATGTATACCTGTATATATATCTATAGGTATATATAGGTAGATAGGTACAATCTGTGTCTATATCTATCTATATCTCTTTGTGTATCAACATATATATAGATGTGTGTGTATATTTATACATGCATATATACATCAAGTATATATAGGTAGATAGAGAAATATATATAATGCATATATGCATCAATTATATCTCTTCATATGTCAACACGTATATAAGTGTGTGTATATACAGGGGCATGTGTTTATACATACATTCACCTATATACATACACACACCTGTATCTATATACACATTTATATATCTATAGACACATTTATATTTAAATATACACCTATATATGAGTATATATGTATGCACTATGTAATTATTAAGTAATATATTAGCATATAGACACATATATAATTATGTATATATTTGTGTGTATCTGTGTGCGTAGGTGTGTATACAGAAATACATATATACCTCACAGAGGTACATCAGTACCTGTCTAAGTATGCAGTTACCTGGCTTGACCAGCAAGTGAGTATTTTTGTGTGAAGTTGCCTGTTGATGCCTACAGATGTATATGTTGAAGAGGGAGCACAAGCGTGGATGGCCCCATTTGACACCTAACAATCCTTGAGCATTTATTAAATACTAGCATTTATGATAAGGCATGTCATTCTAGAAATGTTTGGTTTGCTTTTTTCAGTCTTTTCAGTTTTCTTCTTCATTTCTTTTTCCTGGGAATTCCAGGTTGCTCAACCTGAAATATGTTTTTTCTGTCTCTTTCACTGGGCTAGGTCATATTACAGTTCAGCAGCAAGTTATTGTTTTAATGTATCATGTAACTCAAGTAATCTTATATAATTTCTGTTATAGGTCATGGCTGATGGCAGCACATCTGTGTGTGTTCCTAGCATTGGCTCTGATGACAAGGAAGACAGAAGTTCAGCATCAGCACTTCTGGAAGTTAACAAACCTATCACTTATGATGAGCATGTCCCCAGGTAAACTGCACCAGATTCATAGGTTTACTCTTTCTTTCTTCACTACACTGTATTTGTACAGGGTTTGTAGGTTTGCCCTTCCTTTGTTCAGTCCTCTGTATTTGCACGTTTGATGTCGTCATCTTGGAGTTCCGTTTACTTGTCATCACAGTACTTTTTCATTTTTGTCATCTAGAGAAGAATGTAATTTGAAATCCATTGGATTTAATCAGTGTGGTGGGTTGACCTTAACCAGCTGCCAAACGCCCACCCACCCACTCTGTCACTCCCCCTCCTCAACAGGACAAGGCGAGAAAATAAGATGCAAAAGCTCATGGGTCAAGATACAGGGAGAGCACTTTCCAGTTACCATCACCCGCAATACAGACTCAGTTTGGGGAAAAGTAATATAATCTCTTGCCAATTAAAATAGAGTTGGATGGTGAGAAACACAAGATGAAATCTAAAACACATTCCCCCATCCCGTCTTCTTCTCAGGCTCAACATCACTGCCTCATTCCTGATCCCTCTACCTCTTCCCACCCCACAGCGCAGGGGATGGGAGGTTGCAATTAGTCCATAACAGCTCCTCTCTGCTGGCCCTTCCTCCTCACACTTTTCCCCTGCGCTATTGTGGGTCCTTCTGATGGGCTGCAGTCCTTTTGGTTAAACCTGCTCCAGCATGGGCTCTCCACGGGCAGCAGTTCTTCAAGAAATACCTGCCTGCACTGGCATGGTCCGGTCCACAGGCTGCCGGGGAATCTCTGCTCTGGCACAGAAGCACCTCTTCCCCCTCCTCCTTCTCTGACCTTGGTGTCTGCAAGGCTGCTTCTTGTACCTTTTCCCTCACTCATCACTGCCTGTGTGGCATTTTGCACTTTCTTACACACACTTCCCTGAGGCACCACCATCTTGGCCGAGGGACTCAGCTGTGTCCTGCAGCAGGTCTGCTGGAGCCAGCTGGGAACATCTATGTCCAGCACAGGGCAGCCCCTGGCCTCTCCTTGCAATGACCACCCTGCAGACCCCCACTGCCAAGACCTTGCCTCCTATGCCTGATACAGTCCTGTGTGTGTGGCTGACTCTGCAGGTTCTTCATCATCTATGCAGATGGTTCTGGAACTGAGCTCCTGCGGAGCAGGGATGTACACAAGTATCTTGCTGAAGCCTGTGGTGATCCTGCTGCTGCTGTCTTGCAGGATCCTGTACAAGAACATCCAGGTAGGAAAACTGTATTTCTTTTCTAACAAAAGAAAACTCTGGGAAGCAAAGAATTAACTGAATGACACTGTGAAGGGATATGTGAACAAAAAACTGTCTTTATCCGCTCTCAGACACGCAAACAAAAGTGATTACCAAATGCATAGATTCTCTGTGTATTTACCATCAAAAATGAATCTGTTACAGTATTCATTAATCATATAGTTCTATTTATCAATGAAGACGATACTCTGGTGTTGACCCTTAGTCTGGCTGTTGGAAGGATAAATATATGTTATTAAGAAACTGGAAAAATATGGCTGAAATAGGGGATGTCAAAAGTACATGGCACCAACCAGCCTGTAGTAACAATACAAGAAGTTACATCTGAAATGATAGGTTATGATTGTAATGTTAGTTGGAGATACTGTGTTTCTATAAAATACACTGTGGTGTAACAGGTAAATCCTAAGAAAATAAATATATCTTTAAAAAGACAGGAATGTATGGTACCCCTGGATACCAGGGGTTATAAGGATAGTTTGCTTCAAGCCATAAAATACAAAGACATTCGTCTCAAAGATTTGTATCATAAGCATGGGGAACAGCTTTCCCACCTACTACTCTTATCAGGTTTTCCACGTTTTTAAATGCTGCTTCTATTCACAATAATGACCGGTTCCCCACTGAATAAACTGAATAAAACAATTTTTCCAAGGGAAAAGGAAAAGAGAAAGGGCACTGAGGGAGACAGAAATATAGGGAAGATGGAGAAAATACATACCCAGTGAAAATCCCAGTCAAGAAAACCTGCTCACAAGTCATTTGTAATAGTAGCACACCTGCTTTTCCAGACTTCATACTCTACCTTTCTCAGTACTGGCTCTATTTGCCTTGACACCAAGGCTTTACAATTTTGTATCATTGTGTCAAAGTACTTCAGTGATCCATTTTGAATGCCGCCTGTGGGGTAGATAATGGTAGAATGGTAGATTAAGTAGGTCTTTGGGTTGGGTTGGAAAAAATATCTTGAAGAACATTAAAATTAATCAGAACAATAAAAAGAAATAATAAATAATCTCTGATCTATCCAGTGATCAGACTGTAAAGTATAAATTAATGTGAAGAATTATGCATGTTCTGAATATGATGTACTTCTGAAATTAGTATGTAGTAAACATGGATCTATTCTTCCTTGTTTGGGATACTCCATAAACTATACAACTGAGCTGTTACCCAAGGGTCAAAGCAAGTAGCATAGACAGTCTGTTGTTAAACATGGTCTGAGTAATCTGAACTTGTCCGACTAATTCTATAATCATATTAGTGACCCAATATTGTCTGTAGCCATGAGCATCTTCACATGGAGTTGTACCACCTAGTAATAAGGGTTTTTTTATACTTAGATAAGTATATTTTTCTGGAGGCTTGAGACACTTGTCCAGCATTTTTTTGATTCGAACTGATTCTTAGTGAAATCTGTCTTTGAACCAGGTGTTTTAAGTATTACTGTCCTCCGCCCGTTGGCTGAAGCCTCCCCCTGGGTAATGAAGAAAGAACCAGAGAGTATTGTTCCTCCAAATCTTCAGTCAAGGACCAGGGACACATTTGCTCCTCTTGAGGTATAATTATCTCAAAATTGTCTTTTGCTGCTTAAGCAATAGATGTTTGTCACAGGGTGGGAAATGGAGCTCTAAACAATGTGACATTGTTAAGTCCAGCTTATTAAGCAAGCAAAGCAAGGGGCAGGCTGTGCCAGGGAAAATGTAGTCACCTTGGGCTGCTTCTACTCTTAGTAAGGTGATGTAGCAATTTTAAGGGGAGTTTGTCTTGCAAGATGAAGTTTTAGAACAGATAAATTGTGCCTGAGAATCTATTGACTTTATTGCCTTGATCAGTGATGCTATAAGGAGAGCAGGTGCTTTTCAGCTGAGACGCATATTGCCAATATCTGCATTTAGTCAGTAATCTAAGTAGCCTCTTGCTCTTTTTGCTTGTTCTTGTCTCTGTTCAGAGGAAGATCACAGGTCCCTCAGTCAGAACACATATTTGGAGGGGTCTCTGCATTGGATCCAAAGAGCAGACGTGTTTGCCAGTACCTGTGCGAAAATGTCCTAATAAACTGCAAATCCGTCAGCTATTCCAGTATGAGCCTCTCGGTGATGAACTAAGAGAAAAGCTGTGGCTTTCCCTTAAGGTAGTAGAATCACATTTCTTCATTCTTCCAGTAGGCAACAGAGAATAGACAAATTGGGTGACATGAATTTGCAGTATATGCCTGAGAAAGAAATTCTGCTACTTTTGAAAAACAACCAGCATTTCATACATAGGCGGGTGCTCTAAGAAAAGTGTATTTCTGAAGCAGCTCAGCTGCTTTTACTCATCACTTGCGGAACCTACTTTTCTGTGCAAATACATGGGTTCCAGTCTAGTACACATCACAGATAGTACACTAAGAAATAGTTTCATTTCTGTCAATATTGATATCTGTTACTTTGGTTTTACTTGGCTTAGGGTTTGTTTTCCTTCACAAAGCCTTAAAAACATAAATCTACAAAGTTGTACAAGAATTTCTAACTCACCATAACTCATGGACTCTGTCCATGTCTAGCAAATAGCTATGTCACCTTTTGATAAAGTGTGTGTCCATCCCTCATGAGTGGCTGGTTCATAACAAGGTGCAAGCTGCATCTCATGTGCAAGTATTCTGAGATGGAATCTGAAAGTTCTGCAACTGATCCTTGTCAGCAGCCTTGTAGTTCTCAGTTTTGGTATAAAAGATTGATTTATTTAATTCGCATTGTGAAGATGCTCGGAGAAGAGATTTTAGAGGTAAAAACTCGGTGTTCCTTACCAATTAAAGAATTACAAAATAAATGTGTTCTATATTTTATTCATTTAACATATTTTGATGATGGCATTGCAGTCTGAATTTGAAAGTTAACAGCATGTGACATTTATGAAGGTAGTAGCGTATTGTAGGCTACTTCAGTTAGATTCCCCACCCCCCTATTACATTTCAAAGACATGTTTGCAGTAGAAAAGTATTGACAGCTGTTCAGCCCTGGCATGTTTGGGACATGCCAGTCCATAAGAATTAAATTTTACCCTTCTACAGTCTGTAAATATATTTAAATGATTCTTTAATTTGCATACTGATCTTTCAAAGGCAATGCTATCAAAAAAGTTCCACACCAAAATCCAAGCCTCTTCATTGATCAGATCTGTTGTTGGCTTTTAGAGAAAGGATGGTGTTTGTTAAGTTGGGAAGGCAGAATTGCAATTACTGACACTGAGAAAACATTTGTAATAATTGCATTAATGTGCAATGGAAATATCCTCATTGCTTATATATTGATATTTAATTAATGGATTTTTCCAGAATGAGTTATGTTAAATCTTTAGCCAAATATTCACTTTGTCAGAACTAAATCAAGATCTAAAGAAAAAGGTATTCTCCCTTTCCCCTCATCTCCTTTAAGATTTAAGAGTTATAAAGGAATGAAAAAGAACTGGAACAGGAAACAGATTGCTTCTGCAAACCTTGTCTATTCATAAAGCTTGGTACTGGATGTAGCTTTCTAGCAGAGTGGTGTCCTTCTGTAAGGACCCTTTTTTTTATCCAACTGGTCTTCTAAAGCATAAAAAAGTGTGGGGAAATGTTCTTTTCCGTAACAGTGTGATTCTGGCAAAGTAAACATCTGTCTAAAAACAGAGCATCGGATTTTTTTCTGAACCTAATTCTTCAATTATGATGTTGTAAATTTCCTTTTCCCTAATAAGAGATCAAACAGGAGGGAGATACAGATCACAATGTTTGTTAGAACACCTTTTATTATTTGTTAAGCTGATCTTAATAATATAATTGATTATTATTAATAGCAGCTATTTACTCAGCACATTCCTTCATGCACTCACGTAGTTTACTCAGACACTTGCATGCTCAATCATACTTGCCCAACTGGTGCAGCAGGTGGGAGGCCAAACCTACCTGCCTACCTAGAAGCAGGGGGTCACACTGAGGCAGCAGGGGCGTCTAGATAGCTTTTGGATGTGGTCCAAGTCACAGTTCATTGTGGATGCTCATGTGTGCTAGTGGCCTGGTAGAGATTCAGCAGACTTAGTGTATCAGTTCTTGGAGATTCAATAGTCTTCAGAGTTGATTAGTCATTGGTAAGCTTTCACCTGCTACCTTCTCCACAAGTACTCCTCTGATCTGTTGGGTTTTTTAAAAACTATTTCTCCATGCAAACCTTTAGATAAGGTTTATCTATATAGTCTCTGTATAACCCATTCACACAGATTCACAGAATGGGCCTTTATGATGTTAAGAAGCAGCATATACATCCATTACTTCTACAAACTCTTTTCTCTATATACGTGCCACTTAAGTCTACCTCTGCAAAGAAAACATCTGCATCTTTCCTGTTCTTTTTCATTGTTCCACCAGGAATATATAGACAATATTTTAAAGCAGGAAAATGAGCTGGAAGAGATGCATGTAAAAGAACCAAGAACAGAAGAGGAAAAGGAGAATGCTGCAAGTCTCCTTGAACTGGTTACGGTGAGAAAAATACAGTTTTTAACTACTTTTTCCAGCAAAACCCTTGTATTGAATTGGAAGCGTCAGCCTCGAAACACAGCATTATCCATTACTAAAATAGCAAATGTTAGGGTAGCACAGTGCCAGCTCTGCTGTAGTTTAATGGTAAAGCAGAGCCACACTCAACAATCACCTGGGCTACTGAATGGCACTACTGCCATTTTGGGGAAGCAGTGCTCAGAACAGTTTAGGAGTTTGGCTCTATGGAATGATACATTCCCAAACAGACTGGACAAAACTACTGAAATGTGTATATCCCCCAACATTAGGATGAGACCATTTCCAGTCTGTTGTCATTGCAGCTGGATGACTTGTATTTCAACCACAACCACCTCCATAGTGAGAGTTTAAACCCTGCTTTTGGGATAATCCAAAACCAATCTGGCAGCATATTGTTATTACTGCTTATTAGAGCATGAGAAGAAAGAGGGGGAATAGGGAATGGGAAAGGTGGGAAAATAGGGAAAGAGGGACTTGGGGTAGAGGTCAGGAAACAGTGAAGTTAGTGGGAGGTGAATGGTAAAAAACATTAGAAAAGTTCAAGCAGCAAAAGTGGGTGGGATGAATTAGGATGAATGAGAGAAACACTTTACATCTTATGTAAAGAGTGATGAGTTTGTTCTATTTCAGTTATTTAAATTGTTTCCTACAGCTTCCTTTCATTTGGTACCTTGTGTGATGTGAATTCACACGCTAGATTTTTAGTAGTTACTGAACACTGTTTTCTTTCTTTAGTCTCATTTAAGAAATAGGTTTTTTGCCATTTAATCAAATAAGAAGCATATTGTGAATTCAAACATAAAGAATTAAAAAACCTGTCATTTGAAAAGTAAGATCTAGACATGTTAATTTGAATATTCAGTACCAGATGATCTATCCACCTTTCAAAAGTGAGTGCATTCTAGGAAACATCATCATAGCCTTAAAGTCTATCTTTTAAACCTTGTCTCAACATGCAAAAACGTTAGGCATGAGATCTTTCCAGTTGTAAATGTTGTTAATTTCCTTTTCCTAGCTTTCTTGATAGATCTATAACTTCACTATTTTTTCCTTACGAGCTTAAAAAACCCACGTAATTCTAGAATTTGTCTCTGGACTTTTTAGCCCAGTTGGCATTTTCATTTGCTCAGCTAAAGCCTTTTTTATATATAACAAGCTTCTGTATATATTCTTGGTCAGTACTTTCAAGTGACATACAAGTTTTAAAAAGAGAATAAAGAAATATCTAGCAAAAAAAACCAGGAAGGAACTCACAACCTTCCTGGAAAGAGGAACACAGAGAAGTGATCTATCAGTAACTCCATCTGCCTCTATCCTCTAGGCAGACTATTATTTGCTTTGGTGAGATCCAGGTGCTGAATCTCACATGCTGCTCAGTTCCAATGGACTTGTCTAGTGAATATTGTTGGTTGTACCAGCTACCATAAGCACATTTCCAAGTACAGATTTCACATTTGACAGCTATCTTTCTGAGCAGTAGAGCTTCACTGTGGACCTCCTGCAACCCAGGAATAGTGTCACACTCCTCCCAAGTTTCCCCTGTTCCCCAGCTCTGTTAGAACCTAGACTGCCTGGTCACAGGAACTCTGGTTGCCAGTTAACTGCTACAGGGACAGCATAAGAATAAAGGAAACAGCTTAGTTTAGAGTCTCTGGCCCCTCAAACACTTCACTGCAAACCAACCACAAGAGAGTTCCTCAGTAATGAAGCCTACAAATTCCTGAACATATTTCCCGTTTGACTTTTTGTTATGACCAGAAGTTTTATATCCAGTTCAAATCCTTTGCAGAAGGATTTGAGTTTGACTATTAACTGTCTTAGTTGATTTAATAAACAGCAACCATATAAAATACGAAGCCATCTGTGAGGTAGGTCATCAAGAAGGAAACAAATACCAGTTTAGACCCTGGAAATTATACTTCATTTCCTTTTTCACCAGCTCATGTTTTCTAACACACTGTAACACCTCCATCCTTGTGCTCACATTGTCAGGTAGCAAAATAACACTTGCTTAGGATAGAAATCCTTTGAACAGGATGCTGTTGGTCTGAGGTCTGTTTCTGACATGGTGACGGTTATTCCTTCTTCATTGCAGTCCTTTCCTGACAGAGAGAAGTCAAGTGAAAATCTCAGTGATAGAGGTAATAAAAACTGAATATCTATCTTAAAATTGTAAAATATCATAGTAAGTTTTTAAGTACTGTAATGTTATTTTTAAAGAAGGAACATAAAGGTGAATTCATCTGCGTGCTATGTGTGATTTTCACATGATTAGAACTTGTTAGCATCAATGATTCAGTACCTCTAAAATACAGTTCCTGTATTTAAGCATGTATATCTGGCATTTTGACTCACATTTTCACATTTTGAGTTTTCTTGGGTATAAGAACTATGACAGTACTTGGTTACTTTTATACAAGTATCAACTTTTCAGACAAGTTTTCAAAGCAACCAGATAAGTCCTGGTTATTTATTACATTTGAAAATCCGGTCTCAGACAATCATGTATTTTGGTTACATTAACCTTGCTTGAGGGAAAGATGGAAAAATGTATTTGTTTTCCCTTGTGGATTTCTGTTGAAGCTTTCATAAGATACTTTTTAACATTTAGTAATGTTTTCAATAAGTACAAAAAAAATTAAGATGTTTTTTTCTTTTAAAATCCATAAGTCTTTTCCATAGAAAAATCCATAGTATTCAATCCATAGTGATGCTACCTTTAAAGTGTTATTTTTCTGCCCTTCCTGCCTTGTAAAGAGTATTTCTGCTTGATAAAAAAAGCATACTGTGCAAAGTAAATGGAAACTGCTGCAACAAATTCATACTACACACTTTCCCGATTTAAAACTGTAATTAAAATGGAGATGTACTTGTAACATACCACTAGTAATGAAGGAGATAGTGTGAAAAAGAAGCTCTTTAAGATAGACAAAAATAGAAAAAGATGGAAAACAAAAGTATATTTTATGGTGAAAAAGCTTACAAAAAAACACAGACCAAACAATTTTTAAGTTTGCAATTACATCGTTCCCAAAACACGAAGAGATGTCATAATCAAATAGGATCATATCTCAAGTATTCAGATCTCCTAAATTTTCCCATGGAAATTTATTTTCAACCAAGGAAATTTCCTTGGACTCACAGTTCAGGTGTGAGGCACGAAACAAGCAACACATTTTATAGAGGACAGGGAAGCTCTTTAGTAAAGCCCCAAGGCTGGTCACCATCTTAAATATGGAAAGATTGTCTTTTCTCCATTCACAGCCACAATTAAGCACAGTTTAAGTAAGCTGAAAGTAATAAAGGTCCCTGAAAGCCCACATTATTTTCTTTGGCTGGAGAAAGAGACCTGAAATGTTGCTTCCCAGTCAGAAAGTGGCTGAACGTCAGCAACTTTTCCTATTCACAGATTTGTATCTTAAAAGAACATCAAGATATTTCAGGAAATAGAGGGTAGGGGTATGAACTTAGTCTGCTTCTGGTTCTTTCTACATTGAATTGAATTAATTTCCTATCTGTTAATGTTCTGAGCTTGATTCTGCCTCTTCCTTCCCAGTAACAATCTGTTAGGTTTTCATCAAGTGACAGAAAGATGCATTAAAAATATATCTTTTTATGGTTTTTATTCATAACACTTAGCAGTGCTTAGCAGGACATGCACATTCAATAATACTTTTTATCTTGCAGCTCACATAACTGAGCTGTATGAACAGGCAGTGGCTTCTCATCACCAGTGTCACACAGAGAAGACAATCGCTACCCAAAGAGAGGACCAACGGCAGAGGTTCAGGTAGGACAGACCAGTAAGAACTGATACAAATGTAAGTAACGCAAAGGATGGAACCAAGCATGCAGGCAAGGCAATGTACTAAACTGACTGTCATTAAGGACCGGTTACCTAGATCTCTAGATATATATTGCCATGTTTTGCTGGCTTTTCCTGTTATTATTTTGTCCCTCTGTGCCTCATCTTTCCTTATCTCAAAGAGACTTCAAAGTTTCTTGGAAAAGGATTTTGAGGGTCTCT
This sequence comes from Phalacrocorax aristotelis, assembly GCF_949628215.1. Lineage (NCBI taxonomy): Eukaryota > Metazoa > Chordata > Aves > Suliformes > Phalacrocoracidae > Phalacrocorax > Phalacrocorax aristotelis. The sequence goes on along the minus strand of NC_134276.1, from coordinate 131,285,012 downwards.
TTGAATAATATAATAAAAATGCAGATATGAGCCAACAATTTTGCTGCAAACCATACAAGTCAGTCAGGAGTCACCTGAGATATTAATATAAAATACTCTCATAAAAAGCATTCTCTTTCCAGGGTTATCTTGTAAATATTTTTGTGCTTATAAAACATTATACCAGTTTTCTCATTTTCACAACTTTTTTCTTCCCTGATCGTTTAGCCCAGAAGGAGTAACACCAGTGTCCAAGTGGCAGAGCAGACTAGAAGAGTACAGGTAATAGTATTAGTAGGACAGGAAGTTAATTATTTTAAAAGCCGACTTAAGTCTGTTTTTGGAAAGACTGTTCCTGATTTCACCAGGTCTTGGGTAATGGTTTGTGGTTTGCTAGCAAATAATCAGGTGTTTTCTGCAACAGATGCTGAATGGATGGTTTCATTCTCTGTCATTTTTTCAAAACTAGGCAATGTTACTGTTAACTTATGCTATTTAAAACAAGGCTGAAGTCAGAAATCATGTGTTCTGGTTTCTGATTTTGCCACCATTGTGGAAAATAATTTATATTAATATTTTCAAATGCTGATGCTTTAGGTCAAGATTTGGGTATTCCACAAATCCCAGCTGATTTTTTAAATAGAACCATAGCACATGGTGGTGCTTCAGAGTGTCTCAAGGCAAAACAGTCCCAGCTCTCTCAGCCTCTCCTCATATGAAGGATCCTCCAAGCACTTAATCATCTTTGTGTCCCTTTGCTGTACTTGCGTCCATGTCTTTTGATGTATCAGGGAACCCAGAACCGGCTACAGTATTCTACATGTGGTTTCACTAGTGCTGAGTAGAAGGGAAGGTTCACCACCGTGCCTCCTTGGACCTGCTGATGACACTCCTCCTCATGCAGCCCAGGATTCTGCTGGTCGTCTTTGCCACAAGGGTGCACTGTTGGTTCACGTTCAATTTGGTGTCCACCATGACTCCTAGGTCCTTCGCTGCAGGGCTGCTTTCCATCGGTGGTCAGGGTGGCTTAAGCACCCCATGAGGACCAGGAATTATGAATGTGAGGCTTCTTCCAGTTGTCTGAAGAAGGCCACATCTACCTCATCTTCCTGATCAGCTGGTGTATAGCAGACACCCACAACAATGTCATCCATGTTGGTCTGCCCACTAATCCTAACCTGTAAGATCTCAGTTGGCTCAGAATCCACCCCAAGGCAAACCTCCATGCTTTCCAGCTGCTCTCTTACATACAGGGCAACTTCCCCTCTTTGCCTTCCTAGCCTGCCCTTCCTAAAGAGCCTGTATCCATCCATCACAGCACTCCAGTCATGTGAGCTGTCCTACCACTTCTCTGTGATCCCAGTGAGGTCACAGCCCTGTGAGTGCACAGACTTCTAACGTCTCCTCTTCGTTACCTGTGCTGCATGCAGCAGTGTACAGGCATTTCAGAGAGGCACCCAGCCATGCTTATACCCCATAATGCCATCACATAGGCATTTCCTTATTTAGATTCATATGCTTGGTGTGACCCCACTTCAGCCCTGTTCTGTTGAAAGTGGTGTCCCTTATGTTCACATCACCCCAGGCCCTTTGCTTGCATGCCACATCCACTGCTTTCTCACTTGATTGTTGAGGCTTCTCTCCCTCCCCACTTCATTGTGGAGTGCACTATAAAGTGCAGGATACACTCATGGTTTACACCTTGGAAATGCAGCTGCATTTCCAAGGATGTTTTTAGGAGGTAAAACATGTGGACGGTAGGTGAACTCATTATCTTTAAGAAGAGCCTTAAGATTAGGGTTATTGTAAAAATCAATACCTTACTAAAGCAAGGCCCATTTTGCCACATTTGAACATTCTACTTTGGGATTTACCTGTATCTCAGCTTCCTGTTTGTGAAGTATTTCTCATGGGAGTCCTAAGGAAGGTGCTATAATCTTCAGATTAGAAGTGGTTTTACAGAAGGAAGTGTGTATGTGTATAAACATAAAAATCTTCGTAACCTTAGAGATGTATTTAAGGCTGACCCTCAACTTTGATTCTAATCCCCTTTACTTCACTTGCTTCCAAGTTTTTAAAAAATTGCCCTTTATCTCCCACTGATGAATGGTGAAGCTGTTTGATGAGTTCAAGAAAAAGATCTATATAGATGCTTTGAAACAGCATACATTGCTTAAAATGTGTATGTCACAACCAGATAGATGAATTTTCAGGAGAATTTCTACTCAGGTGTAAATCAAAAAAGTCACTGGATTTCAATCTGCAAATCAAAAGTCACTGGATTTCAATCTGCAGTTATGGCAAGTCACAAAAGCGTTTGAAAAAAAATACGAGTAATCTCAAAGTCACTATTGAGAGAAAACTATGATTTTTTGAGAAGTAAATTTATTATATTTTATTATTATATAGTATTTTTATGTAAATCATTCTGTGGAGATAAATAATTATATTCCTGCACTATATAATTCTTTAGTACCACTCAAAAAACTTCTTATTTAAGCATTGTGCATTAAAACCAATATAATTTTCAGTTCTAAAGAAAAGGACTTTCTGGATCTGATAGACTGTCAAATTCCTCAGTGTAATCCAAGCATGACTGTTTGAATTTAAATAATTAAAAATATGCATTTAATTTATGTAGAAATAGAAAACCTGATACATGAGCTAGGATTAACATAGAGAAAGTTATCAGTAACATACATTCATTCACGATGGAATTAAAATAATTATATTGACAACTATTTAGGTCATTCACTATTACTTAGATTGAACAGAATAACCTGAAATGGTTATGAACATAATTATTATATATAACCGATATTATGACCAGAAACTTGCTTTTTCTTTCTTATTGTTGTGAAAGGTTAAATAGCAATTGAAAATTAAGTTCTCTTCCATACTACTTTTTAATTACTTTCTGGCTTACATGAGATAAAAAAAACTTTCATAATTTCAGATTTATATTTTAATACAGTATTTTACACTGTTTTGCATACTGTGTAAAGAATGACTTTAAATATATATGTCTGAGTAGGCAGCACCCAAGAACATCATGTGCAATTCTGGCTCTAAAGCCAGTGTCAAAACTCTCAATATGATTAAGAGTGATAATTTCATAGCTGGGATTAGACCATGCAAGCCACTGAAACTATAGTAGTGTAAAACTGGGCTAAATCAAGCTGAAAATATAACCGATCTTTACTGTGGTGGATTTCAACTTCAGAAGTTTGAACAGCTTTTTCTGTATCCACAGAACCATCAAGTTTTTCTGTGATAAAATAAGGAAATTAGTTTAATCTTGTATTAAAAATTTTAGCAATGCATCTGAAATACCAATTTCCAGATTTAAATATTTGTTGCAAGGTTGGAAAGACACTATTGGCAGTCTCAGACATGTTCCACAAGGTTTAGAGAACTGGAGCATGTTTTGAGGAGGAGCTCTTTCTAGCAGCCAACCCAGTCAATATGCATTTTGATCAGCTCCTCCATAAATCAGTATTTGAGGAGGACATTTTCTCTGCATGCCAGACCAATCCATTCTTGATCTATAACTGAGAAAATTGCCTGTTACAAGACTATCACTCAATGTGATTAACCAGAAAGAAAAAGCCAATTACCTTTACCCCTTCCATTCCTCCATGTTTCAGACATAATACTGAAAAGCTGGGTTAACTCAGTTATAATGCTTTTTTCTTTCTTCTCCACATCAACATGTTAAAAATTTCTTAGGAAAGAACTTGATGAAGAAAAGAAATCCTTAATGGCAATAAGAAACAAAGTAATTCCTCCGTATTTTGAATCAGAATTCAGCAAGCAGTTTTTCCTGAAAAAGGTAATGTAGCTGAAAACTGGATGAGTTTGTGTTAGGCCAGGTAGTTTCTGCCACACTCCCACAAAAACAGTTGTGGGTTTACATCTCAGCCTCAACTTATCTCAAGAAATCGTTACAGAGGAAAGTTGTGGCAGAATTAATAATGGAAATTATATGCCCTTGTCAAAGGAAACATATATTGAAGGTGGTGTATATTTATTGAGTACAAACTGTAGATTCCTTACATATAATCTGGAGAGAGTCTGATCCAGAGCAGAAACTGAACCTTGGGTCTTTTCACTTACCCCTCAAAAACCTCTGTCTGCTAACTAGAGGGTTAAAGGTGGCCTTGGGAACTGTCCTGTTTCCTGATAAATGCTGTAAGTGCAGAAAGCATACTCAGAAATGTACTTTGGAATGCGAGGTATACTTATCTAGATTTTTTCTTTTGTTACTGCTTATTTGTTTCCTTTGCACCCCTTTTTCTTTTCTTTTTTTTTTAGGGGGGTGGGGGAGGTGGGGGTGGGGGTGGTGTCTGCTGGGGTTTTTTTCCTAAGTATTTAGTTGGGAGACCTAAGCCCTCTTCTAACTTTTTTCTAGTTTCCTGATGTGGAAGCACTGTCTATGGAACTTCCTCCACTTAAAAAAAAACAAAGCGGGAATTTCCCTCTAGAGATGATGAAAACACCCAGTAGAGGTAATTTGAGCTCTTCTGCCTGGTAACATTTTAGCATCTTCTTCATTGTTTCATCCACTTGTCTTATTTCATATTGCAGTTAAATTTAAGATTACATTATCTGACCCCATGTATTCCCAGTCATTTTGACACATGAACTGCTTTAACCACAATGGCTATATCTATCCTGATACAAGAAACATACCCAGCAGCATTCCCTGACATTGAGATCCACCAATATGGAGTAGTCTCTGTAAATTGTCTCCCAAAACAAAATGGCCTTTCCCCTGGCCAAAACTTGTGTACCTGAGAGTGGTTTTGGGGAGACTGCTAGGTGGTACAACCAATATCATGCCAGATTCTAACAATTTAACAGTATAGATTATCATATTCCAGTATCTGGGAATGGTCCTGTTTAGTGCACTAATATCAATGTGGTCTGTAAGACTTCTAAATTTAGTGTGTTAAAGGAGCCTTTGCAGACGTCACTGAATGTGGAAGCACCATTGGCTTTGGATGCAAGGCTGAAGAATTGTGCTATGAACGAAGGGTGGATGGCTGCAAAACGCTCAAGAAGAACTTAAATGGAATAAACAATAGTTAGGGGTGGACAAGCAAGAACTAAGGAGGCCAAGTTTAGAAAAAGACTAGTATGACTGTAGGAGGAAAAATGGGAGATAGAATTCTGAAACTCAGTGGTAAGAGGGGCATCTTGGAGACAGTGGCAAAAGCCATATGCAATAGGGAACATGCAGGCTAAGGATAGTTTGGAGGATATAGGAGGAAAGCAGTGACTGGACGACAGGAAGCAGTGAAAGAATGGACCATCATCTTAGGTTTGAGCTTTACAGCATTGAGAAGAATACTTCAGTTCTGTTTCAAAAGCAGCCCTGACAAGTTACTGAAATCACATAGTTAGATTGTCACAATACACTGTTGGGTTGAACATTTTGGCAGAGGTTAAACCCCCTTGCTTTCCAACCAACCTCAGATAATTCTGGGAGGTTGGGGACGGTTGGACTTAACTTCTGATTAACTCCAATATGTTATCGTGGCTTGGTTCCTTTTACATTCTCGGAAACAGAATTAAGACTCAAAATGGAGTCCAGTGCCAAGTCACTTTATTTGGCCAGAAATAGGTACAGGAGAGAAAAGCAAAGAAAGAAAGAAAAAAAAAGGTGAAAAAGGGAACAAGAGGGAGAGAGGGAGGGAGAGAGTGGGACTGTTATGATAGCTATCACCATGGATCTGCGGCAGTCCATCTGGTCCAGGGGGGAGTCCAGGTGTCCGATGCATCTTTGAAGCCAATGGAGGGTGGGGTTGTTCCAGAACGTGGCCCCCGTCGTCTCTGCTGGTTTCCCCTTTTATAAGGTCACTATCTTGCATAGCCACTAACAGTCTGCACACCCCTGCCCCCCACTCGGCGGTGGGGCGCATGCCCAGTACTGTCACTAGGGGTTGCCTGAAAGTTCTAGAGGGTCCAAGCCCCCCACCCATATGTTGCCCGTCGGCGTTGGGCCTGGGCCCATGTGCGGAGGACGAGTACTCTGAGATAATGGGGCGCACATTCCTGTCGGGTCGACCTTGGTGATTAAACTGTTCCGCTCAGCTGCCGTAGTGATCAGCCTTTAGTAGTGAAACTTGCCTGCCAACAAGGTTGAGACAAGTTTCTAGTCCCCGACAGAGATTAAAAGTCATACACAGCAAAGAATCATATCAGGAAAGCAGTCCTCCCTGGGGCTTTATCAGACCCCCACTAATTCCCATATTTCCTCATTTTGCAATCACCATATTGCAATCACCAGAAGACCTGTGTTGGGTTGTCCATTAGCCCTTTATGGCGTATTGCTCAGTTAGCCAGAGAACAAGAAATGACTAATCACAAGAAGTGCATTTTTGATCCCTGTCGCCTAGTGGAGCAAAATGTCACAGGCAGAATTTATCTAGCTTCTCCTGGTTACATAGACAGCTTTCAAAGGTTGTCTAAATTAAAGTGCCAAAGACTGTGATTTTTTTTTAAATGTGTTTATGAAAATGATGATGATCATGAAAAACAATTGTCACAGTATTCCATTATTTTCCCTTTAGCATCTGAATGTCTCAATACCATGAGTGATCCCTCACCTTCACCTGGCCTTCTGCTGCAGGCTCATTCCAAACAAAACAAAGGTTCCAGCAGCACAAAAGGTAAAGCTGCCTTCCAGAATGTAGTTTGGAGCAGGTTAATATCTATCTTCTCATAACTTTTGACAAAATATTTACAATAGAAATTTAAATCCATCTATCTCATTCCGTGTTCTGAATACATCTGAATGCAATACTGGCAGAAATGGAGGGAGGTGTAAAAGTAATGGGAGAGATTCCCTCCTTCACCCTAAGAGACTGCTATAACAACATGGGGATGAATGTAGAACTGCAGACAAAGCCAAGAAGTAATTTCTCTACTTAAAAAAAAAAGGACAAGCCAATTTTTCCTGTTCATTAAGGTCTGTATCAGAAGACTCTCGAACAGAGTTTGCTGTGGTTAAATGGTCTTTGCCATTTAAACATCCCTGTTCAGTTTTGCTCTCCTTGCTACGTTTGCTGTCGTCCACTGTGTTTATGCATCTGCTTGTGGTGACAGCCTTGGGTGATCACCACCGGAGAACACCAGTCTGCTTTAATTAGCCCCAACCTTTGGCTCTCACGTAATGCCACACCAGCTGAGCTTTGGCAGCGCATACTTGCAAAATCTATCCTTGCACCCCATGGTTACATCTTCCCTTCTCCCCTTTCTTTCCCTTCCACACATACTGGTACCCTTTCTTAGTAGTGGGGCTCTGCAAGAGCTGTTGCTTAGGGTTTTTTCTTTATATATGCTCTGGGTCATTACAGCTGGCTGAACATGAGCCAGCAGTGTGCTCAGGCGGCCAAGAAGGCCAATGGCATCCTGGCTTGGTATCAGGAATACTGTGGCCAGCAGGAGTAGGGAAGAGAACGTGCCCCTGTACTCGGCACTGGTGAGGCCGCACCTCGGGTACTGTGTTCAGTTTTGGGCCCCTCAGTACAAGGACATTGAGGTGCTGTAGTGAGGAGCGGCTGAGGGAGCTGGGGTTGTTTAGTCTGGAGGAGGCTGAGGGGAGACCTTATCGCTTTCTACAACTACCTGAAAGGGGGTTGTAGCGAGGCAAGGGTCGGTCTCTTCTCCCTAGTAACAAGCGATAGGATGAGAGGAAATGGCCTCAAGCTTTGCCAGGGGAAGTTTAGATTAGATATTAGGAAAAACTTCTCACTGATAGGGTTGTCAAGCATTGGAACAGGCTGCCCAGGGAGGTGGTGGAGTCTCCATCCCTGGAGGTATTTAAAAGAAGTGTAGATATGGTGCTTGAGGATATGGTTTAGTGGTGGACTTGGCAGTGATAGGTTAGCGGTTGGACTCAATGATCTTCAGGGTCTTTTCCAACCTTTATGACTCTATGATCTGCTGTGTAGGTGGGAAGTCCTTCTCTACCACCTGCCTTTCTGTTGTCTGGAAATAAGAGGGGGAATCTAGAGAAGATACTATTCTCAAATAACATTTCTGCCTCCTCACAGTGACTAACTGACCAGACTTAGCATTCCTGCTAGACAGTGCCTGCAGTGCAAACTGAGAAAAAACAATTCCCTTCAGTAAAAAACATTGATCTAGAGGTTGACTCCTGGTGAGAAGACAACCATCATAATTGTCTTGTGTTTTCCCTATGGATATTATCAGAGTTTACAATAAGCTAATTGTGTCTTAGGCTGTCAAGCAAAAGAAGCTGTATTTAGATCCAAGTTGCTCTGGCTATCCCTTTGCTCAGTCTGTCTACATTATACAGTGGAGCACATTTCAAAGATGATAAGGTAGCTAAGATCATCTTAAGCCCAGAATCAGAAGCGTACAGGTCATTGGTATGAATGAATTATTGCATTCAGGACAATAAATCCTGCTCAGAGACAGAGCTTCCTAATTGGTTGTGCTGGCAGGGCTGTACTGCTTTGGCGCCTGGACTGGCATTTGTTGTTACATGGACATACAGATTAGATTTGACCAGCCTTGGTGTTTCTGCAAAACTGATCATTGTGCAGTGCAGGCATGCCTTTGGAACAATAATGACCTCGATTTTTATTTTAGTGCTGTGGGTTTTGTACCTCTTCTGCTTTTAATAATTTTCAGCAGGTGTTTATATGTTCATTACAAGTTTCCACTGAGGTACTTCCAACTAATTAGTTCTAATAATTATAGTACAGCTTTATTTACTACTTAGATTTTAATTACTTGCTACTGTTAGGGAGTTTCTTAATGTTTTTCTTAACCTCTTAAATAAAAATGAGGCCAGTTCTTCTGTCCTTGTGCTAATCAAATGCTTTCATAGAAAATAAAAGTCTTATCTGATTAAGAACTTTGGGATTAGGCTGAATATAATGCTTCATTTTTGTGCTTTTGGAAATCTTTCCTTCCCAGACCTAAACAAGGCTGCAAGGTCACAAGAGATACCCTTTCAACGTAAAGTTCAGAATCTGCTGGTGAATGCTGCAGGACAGCCAAGAAAAGAGACAGTGAAATTACCATCATCCCTTCAGGGGAGAAAACCAAACTCCATACCAAATAAAAAGGTAAAATAACATCTTTTTTGTTGATGCTAATATTCTCTCAGTCATCTCTTTTGCATGAAATATTCATTCTGAAGCAATACCATAAGGTATTTTGAATCTATTTAGTGAAACAATAGCAGTTGCAATTTACACGTAAGTTTACAGGCAATTCTGAAAGACCCTTTCCTCTCAACTGCTCAGACAAACTCATATGCCAAAAGCATAGTTCTGCACCAGACACCCACATGAAAGCTCTGATTTCTAAAAGAGTAGAGCTTTCCCCATTCTTCCTGATACATCTCAATGGCTTAATATATCTGAAAACACAAACCAGTATAAATTTGCAGACAATATTCAAAGTGCCTCTTTGGTTTTTACTCAAATTAGGATGTCTTTTTGTAATCCTTCAGGATGAGTGGACAGAGATCAAATACAGGTTAAATACCTCTGAACCTACCTTGATGGCCACCAGCTTTATCTATTGTCTAATATTTTAATTCTGTTTCCAAAGATAGAAGATCCTGTAGCAGGAAGGGTCAACACATCTTCTCTTGCAACAAGACAGCATCTTAGTGGCTTCCATCTCATTCCACCCAGAGTGATGTTCGGAGTACTGAAGGAAGGCTGTACCTATGCAACAACAGTGATCCTGAAGAATGTTGGTGTGAACTTCTCCAGGTTAGTTTTATTTCTTAGTGCCTTGGTTTTTAACTGTCCAAATACACATTGCTTGCTAATTGTCAACCTTCTGCTCTGATTAACATGAGATAACAAATGGTATTTTTATATTTGGAATAATTTGATAATGACTGACAAGATATAGAAGAGGAGATAATATTAGAAATACTTCAGCGTTATTTGCATATTAGTGTTATTAGGAAGATGGAAACCAGTAAGGAACAGGAGGTCCTATATGCATAGTTCTGGTCCACTGCAGATTATTTACTGGTTCTTACTGAACTTCTCAGGTTCAGGGCCCAAACTCCCTTATGGTAATGAGTATTATATTTGGCTTTGGGAAATCATGCTGAATGCTGCCAATCAAGCTAAATGGTGGGCACAGCTGTATTCAGGCAGCCACATGTCTTTAGCTGTACTGAAAAACAGATTCAGTGTTGACACTGGGAACAAGCACAGGACGAGGATGAAAAAAAGCATTTATTTATGCACACATGTTCCAATGTGGCGAGCATAAGTAAGTCCATTTCTAGGTCTGCAGTGTAGCAGATTGTCTCTTGCACTGCAAGACTAATCACAAGAAATTATCAGATTTACCCAGCCACTGTGTAGAGAATATATAAATAAAGTAAGTAAATGCTTGTGACTGCTCTTTCTTTTGTGCTACGATTCCCCTTTCACATGACTGAACAGATGTTCATTCAGTCATTCCTGCACCAGCACAGTTCCAGCGGTTTTACTTTAGCGATGTTCAGGCAGGTGTGCTTATGACCCCTGCCCTCCCAGGTGCCATTCATGTGACAGAAAAGAGGGCAAAGCAGATTTCTCCTACTTGGTTTGCTCAACAGCACTTCCCTTAGCTGTGCTATATGTACCTTGCTCTTTAGCTTAAAGGAGAGCCTGCAACAACAGTCTCTAAGTCCTTACAGCTTCTGGGCTTCCACCTAAGGTTTGTCACTTCAAACACCTTCATTTGAATGGTTAAAATCCCACCAGATGGTTTCAAGAATTGCAGTACTTCATGGGAAGCTTTCATTTCAGATGGCTCAAAAGCCCAAAAGCTAAAACCAAGCTTTCAAAATTCCTGTGTTCTAAGATAGCTATTCCCACCAAAGTTTTCCAATGCCAGCCTGTCAATCCCACCTATCCTCAATTACCTCCTGCAGCTCATTTATTTAGGAGTTAAATGAAAGCTGCTGTTTAGGCCAATCTCATCCATTTATCCTAATGGACAGTTATATACTGTTCTCTCAGAAACTTAGAGTAAGCCAGGCAGCTTGGACCACTCCTGTTATATGGGCCTTCTTTCTGCTAGACCACAGGCTCCAGGAGAGGGAGGCTAACTGAAAGCATGGAAATACTGTCATGTTGGCCTAGGTCATTAAAAAGGTGGTTCTTCCTCGTGGTGATAAATGGTCTTTGGGTTTTCCTGCAACACTTGCAATAGTTAAAGAAAACAGTAAGGAGGGCATTAAAGATTCTTGGGCTCAAGTGTGCAAGTCTCATGACCCTGATGTGGTGCTGCTTGTGGATGCTGTTTCTTTGGAGCACTCTTCAGATGAGGAAGCACCTGCCAAAATTCCCTTCTGGATGCAGGTGGCCTCTTTAAAAAGAGAGTTGAGAGGGCTGTCACAGTGACATTACATCAGCAGTCACAGCATCCCTTTACTATGCTACCACAGTGCTGGAATGAAATAAACATTTATGTCCGACATTTGTTGTTCTCCCTCCTTGGGTAGCTAATTATCATCAAGGGCGTAGCTCACAGGAGACTTACCCTGCTGGGATCATCATGATCTCTGTGAGTACTCAGCCAGCTAGGTCTTGAACATATTTCTAAAGTGCCAGCTGAGGGACTACTGTACATCTCCTTCCATCAGGATGGATGGCAGAGATAATTTTTTGTTTGTTTGTTTTTCAAATCAGCATAGTTAGATACGGCCTGAAAGAGACATTTTTTTCCTTTAATGCACATCATGGCACATGCCAGTATAAATCAGCAGATCCCATACCAGCATCCTAGAGCTCAAGATTTACACATTACTTTTTTCTTTTTAATTATTTTTTCATGCCAGGGCACTATACATAGCCAGTCAAGGAAAATACCACCATGATTCTGACAAATCTAGCTTTTCTTTTAAGCCTTTTATTAGCTGCTTTAAGAGGAAAGCTAAGTGACTAGCTGCTGAATGACAGCAGAACATGCTGAGGGCAGAGGTAACACCAATGGTGGGCAATTCTGAGCCATGTCTACCTCACTCTGAAGCCAAAACTTTTCCACGACAGTGTCAGTAGTTAACTATGTGCCTTCCAAACTGCCCGTACTGTACCATGTCCCACATGTTGGGACAACCTCACAAAAATCAAGTCCAATTTCTCATAGCAGCCAATATTCCAGAGAAAGCACAGGAATTCTGACAGCATTTATAATTCTGCCAGAGCTTTTCATAAGATGGAGCCATATACTAGGAATGCTACTGCGTTTCCTTTAACAGCTTCTGGTGCAAGTGCATGATGGTAACTGTTCTTCAGGTAGAAATGAAAATCACAGGATAAAGTGCAGAGCCATGCAAAAATAGAGGTCATATCTGCTCTAATGATCTTTAGAGATCTTAACAGTGGAAGTTGTGTGCACAAAAGGACTGTACAGATGTGAAACAATCAGTGAGAAATGAAGAAGTGAAACTACTGCCTTAGTGGGTACCATGAAATTAAAGAAAGAGGATTATTTACACAAAATTTATACCAGTATCATGCCTTCTGCAAAAGAATCATAGCAAAGGACATTAAAAAAAAAATCATTAAGGACTGCTGAGTGTGCAACCCACAGCTGTTTGCCAAAAAGATGTAGTTTGTACTTCAGCTTCCTTCGTGTATGCAGGCTGAGAATGCTGATGCTTCACAGTCTGTTGTAAGGACCAGGCTCTTTGGAGACTTACTTTGGCCCATTAATCTGCTCCTTTGGGTTTTTTTGCTAGAAACCTGAGCCTTGGCTAAAAGCCAAGGAATACTGCTGTAGCCCAAGTTGTACATTGTGACGGGAAGGATGAGCTAAAAAAATTCTGCTGCTGTTTGCACAAGCAGAGGAGGAGCAGCCAGCCTGCTTCCCAGCAGTGCCTTCTGCCTGCCTGAAACAGTTTCTGGCAAACTAATTCTCTTCTCTTTCTGACAGGTTTCGGGTGAAACAACCACCTCCTCATACAGGGCTGAGAGTGACGTACACACCAGGACCTGTAGGTTACACAGATGATCTTTTGGGTTTTGCTAGACTCAGCTGGCCCTCAGGCTGTCTAGGGGTCCTCTTGCACCAGCTGTCTGGGAATAAAGCTGGCAGGGTACCTGATTTGTTTAAAATTATTTGAAAGTGATGCTGCCTTCTGCTGTCCCTCTGCTGCATTCAACCAAGCACCCCATGCACTCTGAGTCTCAGAGCCTGCACCAGAATGCAGAGGGATAAACATGCTAAGTTCAGAGGAAAGCAGCAGTTCAACCACTGAGGTTAAAGGGAGCTTTTCTGAAGCAAACGGGATACTCTACCACTAACTCTGAGTTTTCCTATCGTTTAGGGTATTTGTTGTATGTGCTCTGTCTTATGCCTAGACTTTCTCTCCTGTCCTGATACCTTCAAGAGTTGAAACTAGTAAACTCTTGCTCCAACCATTTCTTCTGCTTGCATCTATTCTCCACCTTAAGTCTTTTAGCTAGTAAAGCACTATAACTGTCCCATTAAGTAGGAAGCTTTCATGCTTCCTGCTTTTGTTCGGTCTTTCTCTTCACCTGCACATCATATCTGAACAAATGACTTGTGCAAGGAGGCAATGCCAGAATGCAAGTTAAACCTTCTAGTCCAGAGCCCCAGACAAAACCCAGCACTTAAAATGGCTGGAATAATTCCCATTCTCTTTTCCTCTCCACACATCCATCCCTTTTGGGTCTCCCTTTTCTTCCTACCTCTATGTTCTTTTCAGACTAGACTAGTTTTGTTGGAAGGGACCTACAACGATCATCTAGTCCAACCAAGCACTTTGGGGCTGACCAAAAGTTAAAGTTAAGGTCATTGTCCAAATGCCTCTTAACACTGACAGGCTTGGGGCATCAACCACCTCTCTTTTTGATTCTCTCCCAACTGTCCCAATTCCTCTTTTCCTTCTGGAACCTAAAAGGAAATTTATGGGGAAGAAAATACAAACACCTGGCAGTTTTCTTTCAAACTGCAATGTGAAGAGACACTGTTTTGTACAGACCTTTCTAGGGAAACAGTGGGTAACTGGCAAGCACAGTCGTGTGCTGGGCACTAAGTCTTCAATTACATTGCAGAACAAGAACCAGCTGCAAGTGGTGCTGGAGAGGATTATGTATGGAACATGCACCTTACCTGTGAGTCACCCTCTGTCTCTCCTAGGTGGCAGCAGGCTTGCAGGTTGAACTGGAGATAGAGATTTTTGCCATGGTAATTGGAGGGGAAGATACTGGTGGCCTTGAAGAAATTTCCCATGATATTGAAATATTAACAGAAACAGAGACTCTTCTCCTGCCTGTGAAAGCAAATATCCTTTTCTATCTTCCTTCCCACACACAGCTTCTAGCATCAACCCTGGGGACCAGCCACCTGTTGGGAGCCTTAAGCACTGTTTCCAGAGCAGGCTGCTGAGGTAGCAAGCTTCACTGTCCTTTTCAGAAACACACAAACAGGTCTTTTCAAAAGCACAACAAACAAACGAAGAATTTAAGATTCTGACCCCAAAAGCAATTTACATCACAGTAACAAGGTTTTGAGAAGTGGGGAAAGGAAGAATGATAAGCCCAGAAAGATGTGGCTTTTAAAGAATAAATGAAAAGAATAGGAACTCTTTCCCACCATCCCCAATAGAAATCCTTTATAACATTTTTGAACCTGTGGTAGCATCAGATGGTACAGCCTTATGAGCAACAAAATCATGTATCATCCTGGGTACTAAACAGACAAATGAGACAGAAGCACAGAAGTGTATGAACGCTGTGTGGGTTCTCAGTGGGCTTTTCAGTTGTTTAATTGAGGACAGAGGTAGAGTAAAAGAAAATAGCAAAATCAAGAACTATTATTTCTCTTTCCCTTGTGCTCCAGAAACTGTAATTATTTTTTAGATAAAATTACAGGCTTATTTTTTTAAAGGCAAATTCAGAAGAAAGGGTGAAGTTCTGGAGTTCTGTTTGACTTTTAATCAAATTTACACTTTAAAACCTGGAAATAGAAGTCTTCTGGAAACCTATAGAAAAAGTAGCAAGGCAAAGGGCATCCAAACACTTTTTTTTTTTTTGATTACCACACCAGAAACTCCACTCCTGGTAAAGGCCACCCTTACCAAAGAAAGAAGAACTTCAGGGTCCTCTGAGACTGACCAGAGTACAGCTAACAGCAACTCCACTGAGGCTTTATATGCTCTGGAAGTGACATTGAAGGTCCCCAAATTTACGTCACATTAACCCAAAAAAGTCTTTCATGCCCATTATTGCAGAGCTGAGCTAGACAGGGCTGGTGACATAGCAGCAAAACCAATTCCTGCTCTGTTATCACTCACCCAGCCCTCAGAAACAGTTGCAGACCAGCCTCTAAAACATATACCCTTCCCCAATATTTTACCTGATCTTTAATCTTAGAACTGAGGGTAGTTGTCCAGATTCAAGTTGTTTCACAGCCTTATTTCCAGAATTCATTCCAGCCTCCACACATATTATTCTAGTTATATAAATGTACAGAAATGGTTAGATCCTTAACATGATATTCCACCTGTGTTAACCAATGACACTTACGAGTGCCACCCACAAGGGTACCCTAAGGGTGGGATGGCAGCAACAGTCCAGGCCGTTCCTACAAGCCCCAAGCCACGGTTCCGGATTACACTACCCCGTAAGCTTTCTAATTAATGTGAGTACTCCATGCAGTGATACCAGCTGTAAATTAAGTCACTGTTGTTTTACCTCCTCTTGTGATCCGCATCATCAACAAACCTCATGCAACTGACAGGAAAGCTGTCATGCACACATCACGCACACATGTCCAACACGCACACCCAGACCTAAGACAAGAAAAGGGAAGCACTGGATGACATTAAGCAAAGGGCTCACTGCAAGAGATTTACAGATCACTGCAACTGCTCAGGTCAGTGGAGGCAGGCACAGAAGAGCCTCCCCAGTCCTCCCCAAACACTTCACTTAACTGTCTCCACATCAAACAAGCCATTGAGCCTCCTGGCAGCAGGAGGCTAGATTTAGTGCAGTTAAGCCCTAATAAATCAGCCTCTCTTTAACACTCTTCACTTTCTAAAACCAAGTCTTACTGCTGACCCTTTGACACTGACAAGAAGTCTAACAAGGGATGGGAGTCTTCCTTACAGGGCAACCTTAACGTAAGTTCAAGTACACACAACCCTCTGCAAACATTGTTTCATACAGCACATTTCTGTAACTTTAGAGAATCAGACTCTATAGAGAGAATGGATAAGTCTTCCCTGCCAACAAGAAAGCCTTATTGGGAATTTCTCCTCAAACCACCAGCCATCACGTTTAACATTAGGCTGGTGTTTCACCTCACCGACATCAACCCTGGTGCTCTACAATAAAATCAATGGTGACAGTCCATAAACAGGAACCCTCTGGATGTTCCTTCTCTCCTCAGCTGAAGAGTCCACATTTGCTTCATATGCGTAACACTGACATAATTTTTTCTTTCAACTTTAACATCTGTAACTCTGCCACGTTATCTAACAAGGCAGTAAAGAAATCCCTGCTGTATTATCTGTTTTCCTCTCCTCTGGAGAAAAAGAGCACCCATATCAGTCAGTTCTCAAACATAGCAGAGACACACACCTCTGACTGCTGCATCTGCTCTACGACTGCCCAGAGTACTTCAAATGTAGCTTTTTTTTTCCTGTTTAAGTATCATCCTACCTTTTCCAGTGTGAAATTTTACCCGCAGAGACAATTATAGTCTAGAAGAACAAAAAATTTAATGCCTTCCAGCTTAGGGGCTTACAACCTGGAGCTCATCAGTGAAGGCAATTTAGACAAACTTCTCTTGCTTTGTGTTGAACTGGAAGATAAGTACTCACACAGTCAGTTCACATTTCAGTGAGACACCCCACTGTCCCAATTCGGTCTACTACAGCCCTGCACTAAGATACGGCTGTTGGATCATCTCTGTCCACTGACTATACACCAGTCTATTTTTTTGGCAGGAAAGTCCTGGAAATTCTGATGTCATCTCCCATTAGAAGCTCCACATTGAGAGGAATTAACTACATGGTATTCTCCTCCTACATGGCTAATCCAGCTAATATCATGGGGATTGCTTCCCTAGTTGCCATTACCATAGCCAAATCTCCCTTCTGTTCTGACAGTGTCTTTTTGTGAATTGATTGATAATTCCTACTGAAGCTGGCCACAGCTACCCCATGCTACCCAAGCAACTATTTCAAATGCCTCTTTGAACATTCCTCCCCACAAAATCTTCTGGACTCAAAACCATGTCCATCTCAAACACGTCAGGAAACTCTGGACTGGTTGGTTTAGTCTCTCAAAACATGAAACACTGACACTCCTAGGTTAAAAGTCCTGTATTTGATTAAATAGTCTTGTTCAGTCATCCAGAATAGAAATAGCTGAATCTTTGCAGAGGCATGTGACAACTTTTTAAGTTTGTGTCACCTTTCCCAGGTGATTATCACCAGAGCCAGTGATTCTCTCCATTGAGACTAGAAACTTCCCTGCAACATTAGGATCTATCACAAATTTGCCACACCTCATAGTAGCCATCAACAAGCAAAAATCACTGATGAAACATCACCTGACTGAACTTAGTCTTCTCTCATGTATATTTTCTTAGTTATTTCTCATTTATATTTAAAACATTTCACAAAGATTCTCTTAGTATACCCAAAATTAAATACTGCATAGGGATACTGAAGGCTTTCACAGGCAGCTTTCTAAGTAGACTGCCCCTCCTGAACTAGTGGTTGTTTTTATTCCACTCAATCTGTGAAATAAAAACAAATGCTTTCTCTAGTTGAAACCCATGTAAGAACCCTTTCTCATGTTGTTCCCTTCCAACAGCAAGAGCAGAGGCTAGTTCTGCTGGAGCCAGTCTGCACCAATCACAGTGCTCACGAAACACTTGCAAAGAATCTGGACAGAATTACTTGGTTTGCTTCAACAACTGTACAAAGGTAGAGTTGGGGTTTGGTTTTTTCCTTTCATGTTAATTTTCTCTCCTCTTTCACTACAGGTCAGAGCCCTGGAAGAATAAGATGAAGATAAGCAATACTGGAATACCTGAATTTTTGTCCAATGTAGTGGAAACATCCCAATGTAGACTTTTTCATTTATTTAATCAGATTAATGTGAATAAATACTTTGTCCCCTATTAATGGGAAAGGTGGTCCAACAGTTGCAGAGCCTTCTGACATGGCTGTCTGAAATGCAAACAGTGGAAAAATTACTGTATTTCAACCCCAATGTTTGATACTCTGCACTTCAGAAGAATGCTGAATGGTTCCCGACAGGTTTATTTTGTTGTTAAAAGGGGTTAGGTTTCTATAACCTGTGCTGAGGCACCTGAAATCTTTTTAAAGTACCAACCATGCAACAGGTTTCACTGAAGTCAACTGTGATTCTTCAAGAAAGAGCTGCTGATCTGCTCTGGTCTTCTAATTCCTAAGTTTATTTGCTTTCAGTCATAGGCTTAGATTTCTGTGTCTTCACCTGCCTTTAATTAGCTGCAGACACCAGAGGGGGATTACGAGTACACAAAGCTACACTTGACAGAGAGGGATTCTGCTTATATCCTCTTGTTCACTATCACACATGATCATCTTCAAATGCTCATGTGCACATCTCTCTCCATAGTGGAAGACTGAGCCACTTAGAGATGACCTTTTTGCCCCCTTTGTTCCTACTGACACAGTAGTGACTAAAATAAACATCCCAGTCTCCCTGTGAGACACCGTATTTGTATATCCAGGTGCAGTTCTGCTTTCTTGTTATGAACTCATTTCCAATAAGGTGCTTTCTTGTCCTTTGCTTTCTGTGCTTCATCCTTTTTCCAGTATATGACATCCTGAGAGATGGGGAATTTTCTGTGATACATGCAGATGACTTAGTCTCTCAACACTTTACAATGACTGAGAATCCCATGACTGGGGATTCAATAATAGCTTTCACCAGTGTGAAATATGGATGCCAGTTCTGGACTCTCCCACCCACACTGTTAGGTGAAACACATATTCTAATTATACACATTTTAAGCTGGCCCTTTACTTGCAAGTGCTTTCCTGCTCAGGTTTGTAAATCCAGGGAATTTCACCTAAGAAAGGGTAGGCTGAGGTACCTAAGGATATCAGAATTCTGGTGTGTCAGTGGATTGTTGGCACAGGACAGGCCTCTTCTACTTAAAGCATATGCTGACCACCCTCTGTAGCCATCTGAGCACTCGTTGGTATTTTCCACTGCCCCACCAGAAATGACTATTTGTCCATTAGCTCTTTGAGTCAGAGTTGACCTATTAATCAAGGCTGAAAGCCAGACCACAAGCTGCTGAAACAGATACCCAGCTGTGGACACTTTAAGCCCTACCCACTGCTTCTTGCAGTGTTGGATTCTTCAACACCAATGATTTTGCTACTGACTGACTGTGCTGATTTCTGCCCTGATGCTTTTTGGTTTTCTGTAGACGGAGGCGACAGCCTGACATCAATCCCCTTGGCAGTGCATTCTGAGCACTGAGACAAGCCCTATTGCTGGTACAGACTGGTCACAAGTGATACAAATCAGAGACACAGAGGAAAAGTTCAATGGGGAACTGTGTCAACACCTATGGACCACCACTTCCCACCACCTCAAAGACCTTTTCTTCCCAGGATTCTTCCCAAATCCCAGTGACAGCAAGCAGAGACAAAGGTGAAGGAATGCAACCTCCTCCAGCTTAGGCCAAAGGAGACACCTGTCATCATGAGAAGGTCATTCTGCATCCCAAGTCACTTGTCTATACCACCATCTACATCCTTGTCATCAGTCCCTGATTTCATGTGCACCTATGGCCCTGGCTTTTCCCCCAGGCCTCCCGGAGATAGTCAAACAGCAGCTCATTACTGAGGTTCCATAATATTTATCTCCCTGGCATTAAGGTAAACAGAGCACATCACACAGAGGCATGAGTCAGCCTTCCCCTTTTGGTACCTGGTATTGGTATCTCTATCCTCAGTCATCAGTGCTGAAGGTGCACTGTGGTGTCACGAGCCACCTCTCCATTTGTAACACTTTTCTTCATTTTTTCCAGTGGGCCAGCCCATTTCAGCAGCAGCTGACAAGGATACAAGCTGGCAACTGAGATTACCAACACAGTTTGTCATCTTACAGTGCTTCCTCTCCCTCTCACTCCAGTAATCCGTCTTCTGAGGGTCTCTTTGGGAGGAGTGATGGAATAGGACAGAGTAAGATGGAATAGGACAGAGTAAGATGGAATAGGACAGAGTAAGATGGAATAGGACAGAGTAAGATGGAATAGGACAGAGTAAGATGGAATAGGACAGAGTAAGATGGAATAGGACAGAGTAAGATGGAATAGGACAGGATAGAGACAGGTTTGAGCGGAGCTGTTTGATCACAAGTTTCATCCACATCTGGACAAATACAAAATTACAGAGGCACCCAGAAACAACTGGAAGAGCTGTATAAAGACTGCTATTTCCATAAAGAGTCCAAGATCCATCTGGAATTGCAGCATGAAGTGCTGCTGTAAATTACCCAGACGTGCTCACTTTAGCCTGCCCCACTGTCCCCACTGTGAAATCACATGCTCTGATACAGGACAAGTACAACATTGCAACAATTCAGTGCAGTTTCTAAGAACGAGCAAGTACAATGCAAACAACTCACACTTCTCACGCCCATTCTGCCAACTCTATGGAATAGCACAATCCTGGACAGCAGCCCCTTCATTTGCTCCCACACATTTTATTCAGTGGAAAGAAAAAATCCCTTGAGAACCGACACACAGGGCAAGGCAATAGAGGCTTTACTAGAGAAATACCAGGACAAAACTCCATGAAAAAAGTTGTCTCATAAAGCATGTATAAATATGCCTTTAATAGAGTGCAGCCATGTTTTTCCCGATCCCACTAAAAAACAAGTGGCTGTAGACCAAGTTCTCACACTTTGTCAGAACTCACGTTCCTTTGCCCAGAGGCTCTGAGCACTGTAACAAACTACCAGCAGGTGTCAAGAGAGATAAAATCTTGCCAGCTGTCTTCCCTGGACAGGGCGCAGTCCCAAGAGCAGTCCATGTGCTGGATTCACTCCCTTCAGTTAAAACACTGCCAGAATGAGCTGACTTCTTCCACAGGAGAAAATCGACTCCATTTCTAACGGGCGTTCTGCTGGAGGAAAAGCATGTGCCTTTGACAGCCACCTCACAAATAGTTCAAATGCATACAATTGCAGCAGACTAGAGAGAGTTCATCTCAAGACAACCATTCTGAGCTGGGGTTATGTGCTGGGTTATACCACATGGGGAGGGGCCAGACTTTGTCCCAGTCATCAGACATCACCACAAATGTTCAGCCACAAGAACAATTCCATGGCCAGCACTGAGGTTACATGACCCCATCCAGGTGTTCTGGGTCCTGGGCAGCAAATTCTAGAGCACTGCAAGAACCATCTTCTCTTTCTTCTTCCTCTTCCTCCTCTTCTCCTCAAAACGGTCAGTAGCATCAGCAAAAAACATCACCTCATCCTTGGCCTCAATCTCCCTCTTCAGGTACTGGAGCCCTGCCATGTTGAATCCCAGCACATCCTGTAAAGACAGCCAGCACCACACTGTTGGGTACATCTCAAGCTTGTTAGGGAGCAAAGGGTCCTGCACTGGCCACACCCTCTACTAAGAAGTCATAAAAGGAAAACAATCCACAGATTTAAGTAAAGCAACATTATTTAAATGTAAACTTCATCTGAGTAGAACAATCAACCCTGTACTCTGCTCCCCACAGTTCTCTCTCAAGAGCAGCTGTAATCTGCTGTATTTTCTGAAAGACAAGTTGCTGGCAGGCACCTGAAGTTGCATCTGGGAAGATGCACAGTCTGCATTATTTGAGAAACTAGTGGCCCACAGAAAAGCCCAAGAGAAATAGAGTTTATTTACCTCCTACATATTTAGAAACCAAAGCCCAAATTCGTATATCAAAAAAACTAGAGTAAATGAGGGAGGGAGCACAGGGTCACCACTGGGTAGTCTCACATCAGGAAAAACAAGGAAAAGGCAACCTGTTTGCACAGGAGGAAGGTGAAATGGGCTCAAACCCAGAACCAACTGGACACCACAGACAACACATGCTCCGAGACTCTGGGCCATCCTGTTATTCCAGATCTTGGAGAAGTGGAGGCTGCAACACTCACCCGGGCCTCACTGACTCTGGAGATGGTGGTTTTCTTCAGACTTTCTATCACTGTCACCAGCATGTGGTTGCTTGTGATCTGCCCAAAATGTATCCTGGGAACAAAGCAGGCAGTGATGTATTGCAGCATTGTTCTTACAAATATAAGACAGCCCCTCTCCTGAGCCTCTGCATGTTCTGGACATAGGATTTTTAAATTAGGCCTCCCCAGATCAGCCTTATACACCAGACATGGGCAGATTTATCTGAAAAAGCTATTCCCTGAAGCTTCTCTTTAACACAGTGGTTCAAGGGGAAGGTCTCTCTTGGGTTCTCTCTGAGGGCACGGGCTCTACAGTGACTGTGCCAGTGAAAGGCATCATTTCAGCCTTGATGCAGGATCTTTCATACCGATGAGACTTTGGGGATTAAGACTAGCAACCCCATCTGGGCATGTCAGTACTCTGCATCTGATCAGTCCATTCCCACACACCACTCACTGTGGGCTGCATTGATTCCTTATCTCCTGCAGAGACCATATCTTTATTCCCAAAGATGCTTCCCAAGAGCCAGAGACATATGAGAAAGCCCAAATTTTCCTCATGCTCTTACGCTACATGCGTTCATGGTAAGCAACACCATTCCTGCAGCTCCAGATGATGGGGTACATTCCTCAGTTCCATGCTGTCCCAAAGCACTGTCTTGCAGCACAGGAGCAAGGAGTACCTCTCTGTTCACGTAACTGGCGCAAAGTGAGTTCATGACATGCACCAGCACGAGGGGCACAGAGGAACCAGCAGGCCTACTACTGACCAGAACCCTCTTTGGGCTTCCTCAGGTCCAGATTCTAGACAGCAATAGCAGCTGAGCTATGACTAGCAGGTCTGTCTGGGCAGATGAAAGACTCACTTGAGCAGGAAGAGCAAAGCTCGGCACAGGAGTTCTACCTCCAAACCCAGCTGAATATATTCATTGAAGAGTCTGAGCAGGTCAGGGACATAGGAGAATGGCAGCACCAGGAGAGACTCTTCCAGCTCACTAAGGGGAAAGCGAAGGGACAGAAGCATTAGTCTCAGTCACCACACTGCGACAGATGACCACGAAACACTTCTGTATAGGAAGGCTCTGGTATAAAAGCTGTGCTAAGCATTCATCACTGCTGGTCTGTGACTGCCCACAAAGCACAGCGTAGCTGCACAGACCAGAGCCCAGGCCAGCTGACATCTTCTGGCACAAGGAGCAGGCACACAATCTTCCCTCCTCAGCATTCCCAAGTTGCTCTTCACATACATGTGCATACACATACACAGGCTTCACCCAACGCTCCCCATGGAAGGAACAATTTCCATTCCCCAATTCCATACATGGTCCAAAAGTGGCTGCCAGGAACAGTAGCTCCAGACTCCCCAGCACTGCCCATATCCAGCACGGGAGACTGTCCCAGGACCCTGCCCAGAAATCCAATACTCAATCACAAACCTGTTCAGCAGTAAGGCTCTTGGGACTCACCTCGACTTGACCTTCTTGAAAACTTCTAGCACATATGCAGAAGGCTGTAACAGAGGAGACACCAGCTCTGCATATCAAGAAACATTCCAACGCAATCATATGCCTTAAGGCCCATTTCACCCAGTTAGAAACACGCAATCACGTCTTGTGAGATGGACAGATCAAGCTGAATATAACAAAGAGGAAACCCCTTCAGCTTCAATCAGCTGCCAGTCTGGGAAGTTATCCCTCCACAAAACATAAACCCAGCCTTCTTGGAATAATCTAAACTGATGAAAAATATTGTGAAAAGTCTAATTTATAGTCAGCCAGCTAAATTATCTCATATTCAGTTCAATGAATGTTGTACAAACTGGATAAAAAATTTGGTGAGACAGCCAAATACATACAAAACCTTATACAATCTCATCTCCTGCTACTCCTGTTTATCTGCTGAAAGTATTTGGCAGATGCAGAGCACAGATGGGAAGTCTCTCCCAAGAAAGAGGATAACAGTCAATGCACAAAGTATTTTTGTTCATGGTCTGACATACTAAATGCCCATTGTGGCCATTTCACCATGTAACAGGACATGTAATAACATGCCATTGTGTTTTTACCCCATGGCCTAGCACTTGGGCATTCTTCCAGGACCTTGGGAATGGGTTCAAATCCATTCTCTGTACAGTGGGATTCAATCAAACATCACCTGGCTCCAAAGAAATTGCTAGCTGCTAATCCATAGGATTTCATTTACCCCTCTTCAGTCTATTCAACTTGCAATGAAATATGCCTATATTCACAGAGGAAGGGAGAGAATGGCTCTGGCTAAATGCTTACCCATGTCACATGGTGAGGGGCACAGTGACAGGGGTTCTCAATTGCCCATTCCAGTGGATGCTCAGGTATTTTGTGTTATATGGCACAGCTCCTCTGGAATATACTATAGCATGGCAAGTGCACCCTCCTGGCAGAGGGAAGATGTGCCCTTAGGCACAGGAAAGGTTTGAACTAGCTTTCCCCTATCTCTGAGAATATCGTAAACCGCTGGCTCATGATAAGGTACATGATAAGATCATGGCTATGCTTAACCCTGAGGGGGTTAAACTTTTGTAACACATATGCAAGATAAAAAAAAGGAAAAAAGTAAAACAAAACCAACCAAACAAGAAAAGCCCAAACTGTGCTAACTTTGCACAAGCAAAACTGCTCAGTTTTCATTTCAGGTTGAACCAAGTAGCCCTCCTCCCCACAGCGACCTAGTCTTTCAGCTCAGCCAGCAAACCAAACAGCCCCACTACAGTTGAGAATGGCTCTGTGGCCTGGGCATTCCACTTACTGTAATATTTCCATAGGCACGGAGGATGGGATTGACAGGAAAGGGAACCTGGAGACACAGAATGGGTTAGAATGAGGCAGAGGGGGGGGTGTGTGTGGGGGGGTGTGTGTGTGTGTGTACAAATGCATATTCCCAGAGAAAACTTTAACCCACAGTAGAAGAGAGCTTTTTTCAAGTGTCTTCCTGCAATTCCCACACCTCTCCACCCTCCCCAGAATGTCACTGAAGGCCTCATTTGCAGCCATATACATCTCATTCTCAGATGTATATGATTAATTCAAACGTGTATGAATTTTCTTCCAGTTCTTAATTGTCACTTTTCCCACTTATATCACAGCCCCTTATTTAGCAAGGAGTGATGAGATGAAGGCAAAGAATAAGCTTTGGGATGAATGTGCAGCAGCATGCTCTTCCAGGGACAAAAGTTATATCCTATACTGTGACTTTAAATGTAAAGATTGTTAGAATGAACACACCACTAACCATGCCCCAGGGCACAGTGCCATCTTGTTCTCCAAAAGATTTCAGCAAATCTTTGCTACGTCCAGCTGTCCTGATTTTATCTGCATGCTGAGCCTTTCCACCCAGATGACAGAGCTGGAAGGAAACACCCACACACTTTGGGACTGGTACATTCCTCAGTCTTTTACCTCTTTTCCCACAGCTTTGCATATGGCCTTGTGCTCCGTTAGTTTTGCCGTCTCTTCTCTATACAGCTCGATAGCTTCCATGATCCGCTCAGCCTGTGCAGCACAAGAACGGCACATCAGTGAGACCAGACAAGCCAAAGCAAAGCTCAAGTCCAACTGGACAAACAGAGGGCGAAGCAGGAGGGCTGACACGGAGCATCACATATCATCTCACTCAGAAAGGTAACCCCTACCCCACACTGCAGCACTACTCTGAGCACATCAGTCCTGTCCTGAAGATGTCAAACACCATCCACGTTCCCCCCACTGCCCCACATGCTCTCCGGTGCAGCTTCAGTTGTTGCCTTGACATTGAATTACACCCCAGGCAAGCAGTGCCCCTTCAAGGCACAAGCCAAGGTCAGGGCATTTTGAGTATTCAGACTGAGGATTTCCTCTGTATTTACAAGAGCACCAGACTGTTGAAATCTGTGGCCATGAAATTACCCACCCCCACACCTTCCTGGTATACCTCCCACCTTAGGCACTGCAATAAATTTCCACCTGCCACAGATGCCCATGGGACAGGGAAGCCCCTGGGAAGGAGGCCTGCTGCCTAGAGAACATCCAGCTACCTTGGGCTCCTTTGGGCTGCAAAACCCAAAGGGCAAGAGCAGCCCTGTCACTCCCACACATGACAGGCAGAGAAATCTGCAGCCTGAATATCTACAGAAACCTCACACCTTGTTCGCTGGAGAGATCTCAGGAGGAGATAATTCCTGGTGGGTGAGTCTCCAGAGTCAGACCCCTCCCTGTTGGCCATGGAGCCGGACAGACTGCTCTTGGAGGCAGGGGCAATTCTGCCCTTATGTGACAGCACAGGTTACTTCTATTCAAACTGATGCTCCAACCCTGTGGCAGCCACCCTCCTCGTGAGATTGATAAGGCACAAAACAATGCTGGGGGACCCACACAATCTTACCGCTTTGATGGTTTCTATAGTCTTCTTTCCTGCCAGCCCCGTCTCTCCTTGCGTCTCTCCAGCCACCTACAAAATACAGAGTTTGCAGCTTTCTCCAGTAGCAGCTGATACACATAGGCGCCCCCTGCATCCTATCACACTCCATGCTAAGAAAATCCATCAGCTCCATTCCCTGAAATGGTCATTTATCTGGGGAAATACAGGATTTCCCAAGGGCACAGCTCTTCCTCAGGAACAGAGGCACCATGCTAACACTGAGCCCTGGGAGGAAGGGTAAACACAGCTCTTGTTCTACCAACAGAGACTGAGTAATCCAATCCACGTCAAAACTATCGACAACACAATCCAAGCATCTGAGCAAGAGGGATCAGGCTTCCCCACTTGTCCTGCACTATGTGGACCTAGAAGCAGCTGTCAGAAGGCAGCCCAGCCTTGGTACAGAGCTGGTGTGGACATGAACTGGGGAGATGAGATAGGAAGGGCAACAGCACAGCAAGGTTTTAGCATCCACAGCTACTGGGTAGCAGTTTGGCCAGCTCCATGCACACTCCTGAAGTTGTCTATAGGAAGTACCAGAGTCATCTGCACCATGGGGCAACCACAGCTTCAGCTGCACCTTACCCCCTGCACCTCCTCAAAGCAACAAAAAAAACAGTCCTCTATGACACTTCTTCTATGCCTTTTACAGTTATTCCAGACTCTGT
This sequence comes from Phalacrocorax aristotelis, assembly GCF_949628215.1. NCBI lineage: Eukaryota > Metazoa > Chordata > Aves > Suliformes > Phalacrocoracidae > Phalacrocorax > Phalacrocorax aristotelis. The sequence goes on along the minus strand of NC_134276.1, from coordinate 131,257,729 downwards.
ACAGTCAGACTGACACACACTCAGATGGTGCAACTCACCACAGGCTGCTCTTCCTTCGCCACGCTCTCTTCATATTCAGCTTCTCGTTGCTACAGTGGATGAGAACACAACATATTAACACAGGTGAGCAGGCAGCAAGCAAGGGTACAAGTCCGTTCCATACTGGTTGAGCAAGGGAGCCTGCAGCTTCATGCAGCCCATTGCAAAACCAGTACAAATCAGCAGAGATCAACAATGCCAGTGCAAAATGCCCAACTGTCCCTGATCCCAACCCCACGGAGAACTCTGGAATCTCCCAGAAAGAAATCAAGGTCTCTGTCTGGATGCAGGAACAGCCCTTAGACAGCCCACAAAGCTGAGACACAGACAACAGCAGTTCAGCACCAGGCCTTCCACCTGGCACATGGCACAGAAGAAACAAGTTTAGAAAAGTCCCAGGGTTGTCTTAGCCTGCAAGAGGGAAGAGCCTCCTGTCTGGCATCTCTCACACAAATAGGGCCCCACCAGTGTGCAATTCACTACTGGTGCATTCATGCCCATCTCAATACTCAAATTTCACCCAAATCACATTTTTCTGGCATCTGTAAAAGGAGCTATCTCCATCTCTCCTTTTGCCACCATCATTCCTAGCACACCAACTACTGGCCATCAAGATGCTGCCTATGGGTCATCTCAGCTCTCTGCAAACAGGCTGCGACAAAAAAAAAAAAAAAAAAATTGCAGGTTTCTCATCCACTCCTGCTTCTGCACATGTTTCTAAATGCTTCCCCCACTGTGGTTTGAGAACCAATTTAAAAAGGGGAGACAGAGCCAGACTCCTCTGAGGGATATAGTGAAAAGACAAGAGTTACAAATTGTTCCAAGGGAATTTCCAACTGGATATGTGAAACAAGTGCATCTGCCAAACCCAAGGGTGGTTCAGCACTGGAACAGGTGCTCAGACAGCCTAGAAAATCTCATTCCTTGGAGATGTTCATGTATCAAGACAAGTCTCTGAGCAGCCTGATACAGCTTTAAGGTTATCACGCAGTGAGCAAAGGGTTGGACTAGAGACCCTTAGTTATCTTCCTGATGAAGACCTTCTGTGAGTCTGATCCCACACAATATGGATCCCACTCAAATGGAGTAGAAGGGGCTTCTTCCAGTATCCCTGAGCTCTGGGGTCTGCTCCTGAGACAGAATGGACCTCTCACAGTTGGAAAAGAAGAAATAAAACCAAACTGCATTTAACAGGAGCAGACTCTCCATCCAGACACTCCATCCAGAGTGATGCTCTCCATCACTCCCCACAGCAGTCACCTGCTGAACTGCCTCCAAAGCACACTTGAGTTGAAAAGAGCACAAGAGAATACGAGAAGGCCAAAGACTGTAGCCAACAGACCTGTAGAAAAACACAGCTATAGAGGAAAGTCTGGGAAGCAAGAGAGGAGCAAAACATAGAGCAAGTTAGCCAGGCTAATGCAGTACAGACAGGCAAGCACAGGCAACATCTCCAGTGCTGTCTCCAGACAGCTCAGGCCACAGCCCCATCATGCAGAAATGCCAGTCAACCCTGGGCACCTCAACACCAGGCTGCAGTTACTAATGAAGAAGCCTGCCAAGCGTGGAGCCAGACTTCTACAGTGAAAAATGAAGAATGTGCCTTCTGAGGAAGAAACAGGTCTGAAAGTTGTCTCTGACAGGAAGGAAGGATGCAGCTCTTACCATCTCCCTCTCCTCTTCCAAAACAAGTGGCTCCCTCGTCCTTTCCCAGAGGCGCAGGGACTTGTCATGGGATGCTGACACCACATAGTCTCCATTGGGACTGAGAGCCAAACACCACACCTCCTGGTGATGCCCCTGCATGGTAGACAGAAGAGGTAAGACACGACCACCACCCAGCTCCCAGCCCCTGAGGGAAGTGCTGCTCATGCAGGGATAATGCTTCCTTCTAACAGCCTCCACAACTTCCTACCTCCAGTGTCTGGATGTGCTCAAATTTATCTGCATCCCACTGCTTAATCTTGCTGTCCTTCCCAGCTGTGAAGAAGAGATGGGACTTTGCCACAAACTGCAGATACATCACACTGGAAGAGAAAAAGGCTCAAATTCACCCACTTGGAGAACACTGCAGACCTCCCCCATCCTATGCTGGACAAAAGGGTTATTGCTGTATCACAACCCCTTGGAGATAAGGTAGCCCACAGCCCAGAGATGCTGTAGGATTTGACTGACCTGTCATCGTGGGCAAAGAGAGAGCGGTGACAATCCCCAAAATCCAAGCCCCAAATCTTCACATTCCTGTCAGCAGAGCCAGTTGCAATTAGAGTCCCATCCTACAGAGCAACAAAGAGGAGGGTGTGGGAAGCTGGCTGGCAGCCCCATGAGGAATTGCTGCTGAACCAGTGACTAAGTAGTGTTGAGTAGTCACATACCTGGCTCCTGAAACATGCACTCCTGATCCCTGCACCTCCTCTCATCAGGGTGGCCCATGCTTGTGGTACTGGCACAGCCCACTGCCAGCATCCTGGCTTTTTTCTGAGCCTCTGCAGGCACTTAAGACCTTAGCTGTATCTGGACATTTTTGGCTTTCAATGAGCTGCATTCCAAGGACAGCCCAGAGCAAGATGCAGCCCAAGTATGAACAGGCATGAAGAGGCTGCTCCACCTCAGCACTTGCTCTCTGCTGCCACTAACGAAGAATTCAGGTTTCTCTCACACAGTAACTGTAGCAGAGAGCAGGCTGTGCTTCTTAAGAAGAGTATAGGGAACCACCGCAGCATTTTGATTTCCACTCACTCACAAAATGCCCTGTTCAGTTCTGTCACAACCACTACTCCACGACCCCTCCCATGACTGTGGGATAAAGAGGGGCTTGCTGTGTCCCATCAAGAAACTGCTAAGTTGAGAGGAAGGAGGTGACAAGAAAGCATTGCCCTAGAGGCCTTACTGCCAGCAGAGGTTCTCACAGTCATCCCGATCACCACGGTCCCACCTAACACACAGCCCTAATGATACTTACAGAGGAGATGTCCATACACAGCACTGGCAGCTTGTGTCCATACAGAGAGAGGAAAAACTAAAGCAGAAAGAAGAAAGGTGTCTCGGTTAGACATGCTCGGTAGAGGTGTGCAAAAATCTCAAGATCCAGGCTAGTTCTGCTCTGCCTCAGGAGCTCTGTCTTTCTAGCACTGCTAACTCTGGTGCTAACCACCACTGCCTATGGAGTTTACTTCTCTTTGCCTGTCAGTGCTGGTCTTTCTTGTGTCATTCTCTAACAGGCACATGCTAACACACAACCCACAAAACCACCACACACTGCTCACAAAGAAGATTCTCCTCCCCCAGGCTTTGCCTCTGCTATGCCCTATTTAATGCCTTACAGTGCCTTGTAGTTCTGGAGTACCACCATGCCTGCAGTGTTGAGAGTGAACCTTGCCACCTGCAGGTTCACAATACTTCCCAGATGAAAAATGAAAGTGTGGGCTAGCCATGGTCTGTCAGATTTGGACACCTGAAGTGGGATGCGTGGTCTCTCCTTGATTCTTACTAGTGTCACGCAATAGACAGACACTTTTCCTGTGTATTACTGGTCTTTCAGGCTACAGTTACATCACTCCCTGCACAGCCTCACTGCCCATTTGGTCATGCACCTTGAGCGTGTCAATGTAGAAAATCTTCACAGTGCAATCCAGTAAGGAGACAGCCAGCAGTTTCTGGCTGGGGCTGTACCGCACACAAAGAACATCTTCATCCAACTGCAAAACGCGCACATGTTTCATGGAGAGCCTGGCAACAGAAAGAGGGAAAAACAACTGTTATCCCAAACAAACAAGTGGGGAAGAGGTATGAATACAACTCCCACATGGCACCCTGGGAAAGCAAGTTAATTCTAACACACAGCATCTCATTCCTCCTTACGACTTGAACAAGACAGGACTGGAAATAAGCAGGGATTGCAGGCTGATAAACTTCACTACTGCATTACTGCTTAATGATCTGGAGGCCCATCCTGTGTTTAGAAGCTAAACTCACACACAAGCAAGGGGTCAGAAAATGGCAAGTACTCTTCCCCAGCTAAGCTCAGGCCTTCACAGCACAGCACTGAGCTCACACTCTTCTCCACGTGTTCCACATACATGTCATGGGCACTTGTGCACAGCAAAGGCCAAAGCATCCATCAATGACAATGGATACTGCAGCTGAATGTAGTCTAGAAAGGTTTATTTTCTCACCTTTTCTGAACGCTGCTCTCATCCTTCACAAGCTCAAACTCCCAGAACTTGACACATTTATCAGCACCTCCTGTTACAAAGCCACGCTGCAGGGGAAAACAAAAATTGTGAAACCAGTTTTGCCATAACCCAGAGAAATTCTTCAGCAAGGAAATGCCAACACAAAAGGAGGCTTTTGAAATCTCCCACATTCCTACAGTATTAATGATTAAGCAGACACCACCAAGAGTACTTGCTCTGGTTGGAGCATTGGCTGAACAACAACAACAATTTCAAAAGTTCTGGCAGGAAGGTCTAAGACAAAGACTCTAAATGTAAATCAAGACATGGGCTGAAACTCTGGGGCTGAAAGAAGTCATCTCAGCTGCAGGTAATGATGTGTTTGTGTTTTGTGGGCAAGTTGACACTCTCACTGTTACTGGATCACACACACACCTTACCAACAGCCCACAAGCACAGCCTTCTAAAGGAAGAGCAGTTCAACATTATCCCTTTTACATTAAGAACAGGGGTAGAGTCTCTCTCAGATGTTTTAATCTGTAGGGTGAATGAATCTCAGGCAGGTTATTACTTGCTATGGTTTAGATTCCACTAAAAACCACTCCAGCTTCTAGCACATTACCATGTAAGAAAAATAAGAAAAGCACACACAACAGAAGAAAGTGGAAACTGATGGAAACCAATATGAACCTGAACTGTGGTAATGGAGAAAAACTGATACAAGGAGTAAGAGACAAACAGATTTCTACAGCCAAGGTGGTTAGGCCAAACAGAGTTAGTTTGTGCGTGTAAAACAGGAACATTAGGGAAAAAAAGTATCATTTCAGTAGTACTGACCCACTTCTACAAGGAAGTATGAGAACTATTAAACAGCAATACTCAGTAAACATTTCTCATCTGTTTTGCTCAGGGGAAAACTACATACTGTATTCACATTGCAAGACAGTGATGAAAAACTGCTCCAGAAACTCACAAGGCTGTCAAAAAGAAGCTACCTATGTCAGACATTTATAAATCAATGGTTCAGATCCCCTAAATCCAAGACTTTTACAGAGCTGAATGATGTATTCTCCAAACTGTCAATGTCCATTCTCAGCAACTTCAAAAATACTGAGGGAGATCCAAGAAGAAACTACGTTTAACACCATAATTCAAACAGGGTAAACAGGCAGGCCTGGTAACTATGAGGATGGTCAATAGAAGTAACAGGTAATTGCAGTTTCCACCAAAGTAAACTGAATAGGAAGAGTTTACAGAAAATTAATTTGATGGGGATTATCCTTTCCCTTAAGATTAAAGCTGTAGTTGATAATAGTAACAGTGTTGCTCAAGCAAGGCATGCCTCTTAGCCTTGTGTTACATTTTCATTACAAAACAAGGATAATACAGCTCAATAGAGCAAGTACTCCATGGATTAAAGACCAGCTAAGAGGCTTCAAAGCTTAATTTTAAATGAGAAATACCTAATAACTTGACACTATGCTACTTACAGATTTTACGGATTACTAGAAAAATAACCAATTAAATATAACTATATAATGTCAGAGCTATTAAAACTCTCTGAAAAACAGTGCCCAAACAGAACCAAAACATTAATCTGTATGTTAGGAAGCAAGGATGCAAGCCCCACGTATATGACTTCTGCAAAGCAGTGTCCAAAAATGGGTTTTGAGGGACACATTGGATTATTACGTGAACGCACATTCTCACTGCAGAGCTATCGCCAAAATAGCTATTTAAGTCCTTGGATGGATTCAAAAGGCACTGGTATAATTCCTATCCCACAGTGCATGCAGATCCTGGGGCCACCAGCAAAAAAAAAAAAAAAAAAAAAAAAAAAGACTACAGTAACTTAAAAAGTACATTTAAGAGCCTGGAAGACACATCCTGCAGGGTCTAGAAGTTCAGCCTAATGACCATCAGATAGATGAGGAGGGTGATTTGGTCACTCAAGAAGAGTACAATATGAAGAAAAAACATCACTATGTTAATGAGATCTTTAATCCAGCAGACAAGCAGCAAATTTAACAAGGAGAATAATCAGCCACTGCAGCCTGTTACGAGGGGCTGAAGCTCTCCACAGCTGGAACACATCCACAAGACATACTGCTGCACACATGGACTCCACCAGGGCTGTCCGAGTGTTCTCAATCATGCAGAAGCCAGATGAGGAGATGAGGATGGTCCCACTTTAGCCCAAAGACTCATTGCCATGTGCCACATAACTAGAGGGTTTATTCATCAAGCTGTGCATGCATCCACAGTTAAAGTTCTTAGACACTACCAGCTGCATCCTCTACCTCCCAGGATGAGGGGTTCCCATGCTCCAATCAGTAGTGCAAACACAGCACTATAGGAAGAAGCTACATGAAAAAAACATGCAATAGATGATGCTTAGAAGTGTGGCTGAGTTACCTGGTCTGGTGAAAGAGCAATGGACCACACTGCCCCGTCATGAGCATTAAGTGTCTCCATCAGACTCCCAGAAGCCAGGTCATAAAGCTGCAGCTTCCCTGTCTGCAGAGAGAGACACATCAGAGAGGACAAATCACCCCCTCCACCTTTGCAACACACAACAGCTCCTAGCAAGAAAGCAACCCTGCCACCCAACTCCTGAACAGCCAGCTTTATTAGGTGGCTGTTACATACAGATGGCCAAACTCCTATTCCTCATCAGGGACTTCCCAAAGCTCTCCCCAGATGTCCAGCTTAAGCCAAAGGAGCTACATAAAGAATCTGGGAACAAAGCAGAACCTAACTGTTGGAGAGGGTTTTACACCCAAAATAGAGTGCTCCAGATCAGGAGACACAACGCATTTTCTGTAAGGCTGCATTTTCAGAACATTTCCAGACCCAGGCAGTCTGGAGTGCAGAAGCGATACTATTTACCTTGCTGCCAACAATGACCTGCCGATCTCCTGGGACGAAGAGCGAGCAGAGTGCGTACTCACAGTCCATTGTCCGGATGCACTGCAAGGTCGATCTGTGGACAAAGACAGAGCCCAAAACCTCTTATCACACACAAAATCTGGCCTGCTAAGTGAGACGTGCTCCAGAGTGGCCTCTGCCCGCAGCTGTCTTTTCAGCTGGGGCTAGAAGATACACCACCACCATCCTACAACCCAAACGCTATCCAGCATTACTGTTAAGAACATTTTCCATAAAAACAGGCAGTTACATAGTTTGCCATAATTACTTATGGCTCTTACGAGCAAAGACAGAGCTCTGATTCTCCAACAGCAATTCTTGTCATTCAGGAGAGGAGGGAGAAGTGTAAGATAGCACACTCAAAGGAAACAGAGCTTGAAATCAGCACCACTCAGGAAACACTGGGACAACACTCTAGATCAAAACAGTAGCCTACTCAGTCTAATACCAGCTCGTTCAGATAAGATGCCAAGAAACCCAGGTGTTCCCTACAGAACAGACAGTAGCAAGTTTAGGGTAACAGTTACTAGCCCTTATTAAAAAAGCAAAAAAAAACCCACAACAAAATATAGTCCATATACTGGACGGCTATGTATGATCTTTGCTTAGAGATTTGTCTTTTATACCTGCCACTAAACCTAGCCTCAGTGCTGCTTTACAACATCAAACTCCATGAGTTAATATGCAGTTTTAGCTCTATGGCTTCTCAGTTTCCCTAACAATGAAAGAAGTAAAATAATTTCCTATTTACTTCCTTTACTTCATTCACTATTTTATTTCTCCATCATCCCCTCTTCCTTATCACTGCCTCTCTGAACACAGCATCCCCGAGTTCTGTGAGACTGACACACATAGGGTAGAGGGGACGTACACAACTGGACTGTCTACCTGTTCCAAATCTTTACAGACTCTGCAGCTGCTGAGAGAATGGCAATGTTGTCAGAGCTGAAAGCCAATGTCCTGACATCACTGCGGTGGCCTCCAATGGTTATCTTGGATGTACGGACAGCCTGCGGGACTTGTTCGGACAGGTTCAGGTTATATGACTCAATGATGTTATTCTGGAGCAGTAGTACAATCTTCAGCTCTCCTTTTGGAGAGAGAATCAAGTCAAATGACCTGTTTGATTAGACAAAATCAGAGCTGTACACAGGGACAATAACACAAAATGTAGGAGGGATCAGTTATCAAGAACAATTGAGAAAGAGGAATATAGACAGAGGCATGCCACAAGCAAGTGCACACAAAGCCAGAGGTGTGCACAAAGGGGACCTCTTGTGGAAGAGGTATGAATGGAGATCATGGCAGGCCTCTCCCCAGCTCCCACTTGAACAGATGTTAAGGGGGAAACTTCTTCCATCTCTCCCTACATTGAGCTGCACAGAGCTCTCCCCAGGTAGCTGCATAACCACAAATCAGCCTCTACAACAGGCTTTCCACTCACTTGATTTTAGAAGAAGCTTTGATGTTAGTGACCCGCTGAATCTCCTCCTGCAGGCTCAGCTCCACACTGGTTTCAGGCTCCTCTTCAGAGTTCTGTCTAGAAACGTCAGACGACAGAGGAGAGACAAATAACCCAGCACAGCCAAAACAAACTAATACAAGGATAGAGAATAACATAAGGAAACCACTTAGCCTGATGTAAACAAACGCCCTCTTGCCCAGCAGTGCTAACTACATTTAAAAACAGGGTGAGACAGCAAAGTTCATGCTGGTATGCAGACTACTAAAGAGACAAACTGTCCTAAAAAAGGCAACCTCATCCACAGCCAAAGCACTTGAACAAGGCACATTAGAAAGATGGATACAAAACAGACAAAAAAAAACGGCGTTTGAGTGCAAAATCAGCTTCTGCTTATGTCCTACCACTGACCAGAAGTCCTCAGCCATTGCCAAAATGCATCTCCAGATTTATGTGCCCTGTACATCAATTTCTACCATGGATCCAGACCTCTCGCTAAGGGCTGTTGTGAGGCACCTGTTAAGTGCCAGGATACCCAGAGACACACTTAACACAAAGTAAGCATTAATAAAGCTTTCACCTGTATCTCTGCCTACTGTAAAACAGGAGACGAAGTATCAGAGTCGCTCTGGCTTCTCAGATGAAATTCTCATTCCTGTATGTCCTACCAAGGACTTTATTTGATGCACCAAGCAGTGTAAATATGAATGTCAGGTAGAAGTGAGCAACTCTGAAAAACCCATTTTATGTCCATTCCTTTGTACACATTAGGTTTATTTGCAGGGGGAAGACTCAGAAAGAAAGGTTACTTCCTCAGTCTCTGGGAGCAGCGTTGCTCAGACAAGCACCAAGAATGCACAGGAACAGCGACCTCAAAATACAACAGCTAGCACAGACAGAATGCCCAGCAGCTTGGAGTTCAACCACTGTGTCATGCTGCTGAAAGGCTTTCCTATCTGTTCTCTGGACACAGACAGCATCCAAATACATCCAAAAGACTACTTACTTGGCTTTTTTCTTTGCTTTCTTCATTTTCTTTTCCAATTTCTTTTGGAGTTCCTCTCCAGAAAGGATAGAGAACACTTCCAGAACAGCGTCTGTTCCCTAGAGACAGAGCAAACAAAGTCAAAGGCACACAAAGCCCTGGCTGGCCCTTACAGAAACTACAGAAGGTGTCTAACAGCCTCCTTTACAGCTTGATAGCAAAGCTCTGCATTACTTACATGGCAGGCCAAAATCTTGCCTGTTCGGTCTGTGGCAAGAGTAACTATTCGGTCTCTCCCTTCCCGCATGATGGATCCAACTTTGCTGCACTTTATGAGGCGCTATAGGGAAAGAAGGAGAAGAACTTAAGTCTGAAAGGTCAAGTGATCTTTTCAAGCAAACTGAGAAATCTACTGGCAAGGGAAGTCAAGAGGGGAAGAGGTGGAAATGAACCTTCAGGGTCCTGATAGAACACCTAGCAAGGATAATCTAGGGACAAAACAAGCATTTGTGTAAGCTACAGGCTTATCTCACTATGTTTTGTTGCATTTTAGCTGAAAATAATCATTGACAGTTTCAGCAGAAGAATAATTTAACTTCATTGGCAAACCACAGCCATTTAAGAGACAGAAATGAATTTTTATGCTACAAAGGCAGCAGAGATCAGTTCTTCTGTTAGAAGAGGCAGAGAAGGTGAGAACAGAGACTCTTAAACAGGTCGTTGAAGGGACAGAAATCCTCCGGAGAGGAAGTTGGAAACGTATTTATAAGGTCAGGTATCTTCTACTATAACTACAAGCAATCTGAAATCTGAGAAGGACCCCAGAGAGTTGCACCAGAAAGACAGATTCAGTAAAGTCTCCACCAGCAGCACAAGTGGGGACGGTTTTCCGCAATTTAATCTCACACCATATTTCATTATGGTTACTCTGACCTCTCGGCTTCTGCTACTGACCTGCAAAGCCGGGCATCAGCACTGAACCCAGCAGCTGCCAGCCAGCTAGTGACTATTTTATTTCCATGTTGCTCAATGAAAGAGCACTGTTAGCACTGCTGAACTTTAAACACTTGCTAGTTCCCCCCAAACATAGGCAAAGAAAAAGCTTTCAGTGGACAATAACATGTGTATGTGTTTTGGCACACATACTTCTGATGATGTTCTGTAGGTAGATGGGGCAGCAACTGCTGCTGAGGAAGATGTTATGAAGCAAGACAAGAATTACCACATTTTCCCTAACAGGCTAAATATGACACTCAGGGTATAAACCCAATGCAGAGGAGCAATGTGTGAGTGACTTTCAAACTCCTGCTGGCTCTGCAAGCAGCACCATGTAAATGGGGTTAGATACACCATCCCACAGACAGCATGGAAAACGGAGCTTACTTCCTCGGGACTCTCATCCAACTCTAGGGTCTCATCCTTGCCAGTATTTTCTTCTGCTCCAGGTGAAGATCCTTTGCTTTTCTTGGATTCTGGCTCATCAGGGTCTTTTACCTGTTCACGGACAAAAAACCCATAAGGAATACCTTAAAACACACAAGCTACAGTGTTACGGTTCCACGTATGCGGCAACAAAGGAGTGGCCTACAGCATGTCTGTAGGCACCAAACACTCCATTGTCCTCCCCTGCTTCTCATCTAACCACAGGACTGCCTTCTCTAGCCATAACCTAGAAGGCAGTAAGTTCTGACACATTCTGGAAATCTTGTTCTGGACGTGCTCGCAGCTTCACTTGAAAGCTCAAAACACAGAAAACAGCAACGTCTATCCCAAGAGCAGCTTCTGGACCCCTCAGACAGCAAAGACATTGCTTCAGCTCTGTTTCCTAGAATGTCACTCAGATTTAATGTGTTCCAGACCCATCTTAGCCAAAGGCAAGCAGCTGGACAAGACTATGAGAGGTTATAGAGGGAATATCTTACCTCCTGGATGTAAGTGATATCCCACACCCTCAGCTCACTGTCAGCACTCCCAGTGATCAGACGCTGCTCTTCAGATACCAAAGCCATCCCCCAAACCTGTCCAGAGGCACAATGTGAAAAATTGGCTTATAGCTCCTTTAACTATCGTAACAAAAACAAAGCATCTTTGATTGATTTATTTAAACAGCAAACAAGAAGAGACTGAATCTAGCTGGGACCTCATCCAGGGACATCCATATTGGAATTGTCACCCACTGCATGTTGATGACAGCTCCTGGAAAGTTTGAAAGTTTCTCATTTGCTCATCTCTAAAGCCTAATGACAAGCAAAATATATCACAGTGCTAGTTTACAACTCCTGAGAGCAGGGAAAGCACCAAGTGAGCCATGACATGTAATCCGAAGTCCCTCCTCCCCACACATCCTCTTTACCTCAGTACGGTGTCCAACCAGAGTTTTGAAGCAGTGCTGGGTGTCCAGATCCCACCATTTCACCAATGTGTCTTTGCCGCTGGAACAAAGGAGAAAGAACTCAAGACATGAGGAGAGACTGCCAGAGCTCATGCACTTAGAAAAGTGGTAGAAATAAAAAAAAAAATAATCTAAAAGATGCCACAACATATCACAGAGCAGCTGCTCAGACATTGAATTCCACAAGCTATACAAGGACAAAGTGTAGCAATACAAAGGTGCTGCAAAAAGGTATCTAGCAAGTCATTGAAAACTGCTTCCTCTTCTGGATTCAGCTGCAAGCCCCAGTGTCACACAGCCTCCTTTCTCACTTATTTAGGGTGAGAACAATAAAAGCAAAGTGCTGATGAATTCTAAAGCTGTTTCTAAAACCCCTCTCCGCATTCGCAACCTGTGCCATGCCTGTGCACTGACCAGGCTACAAGAAAAGTAGCTGCCTTCATTCTGAGCAGTGATTTGGAGCTGCTCCTCCTAAAGGAGAATTACAGCTGTTTCGGTCCTTCTAAGTCCCCATAGGACTAGACCTCCTTGAAAAAATATTTCTGGCTATATTATGCTACCCCGATGCTACAAGAACATCTGAGAAAAGTAATCTGAACATTTATACAGATTCTTTCAGTACACCCTACAACAATTAATATTTTTTTTTATTTGGTAACTTTGTCAGAGCCTATTTTCCTCAATAAGTCTCAACTAAATCAAAATATAAAACTTGTTGTTCCATTACTAAGCTGCCTCAGTACAAAAATATCTGATTACAAGTGATACTTATTGTTAATCCATCTCTTTCGTTTCACAGGATCCAAAGGTACTTGTAAATTGGACATATGAAACTATTGAAAAAAAAATCTGTACACAAAGGACTGCAGTTAGCTGCTTGGGGATAAAACCCAATCTTAAGTAAGAAGAAAAACTTTGCATCTCCAGAAAAATAGTATAACATCTGTACTCTTAACAAAAAAGAGGAATTCTTTATCTCAATTTAGTTACTGAGAGAATTAAGAAGCATTTCCAAAGTTGACCTGCAAAAACTTGAAATTGCATTAAGAAACAGGCATCACCTATCAAGCCAACAAAATACTACTTTTTCCATTCAAAACAACAAAAAAGCACCAAAAAAATGTTATAATTTTGCACTGAACTGACTGATATTTGAGCAAGAGTATCATCTGTCAACTGTTGATTATTAAAGGAATACAGTCAACTAGCAGCTCATGTTGAATAACTAAAAACTAACTCAAAAAAACCCCTATCATCTTTTAATTAATGCCTATAATTACAGCCTGCTAGGAAGCAATTTTTCTGTCACATTGCTGTGTGAATTACACGCACAGAAGGTAAGCCTGCTTAATCCTTCAAGAAACAGCAAAAATGGTTACATACATAACGAACATATCACTATGCCTTGTTACAATAATTCTAAGTTACTACATTTACCAGCAAGTTAAACCTTTTTCCAAACACTGTTTTTCAGGATAGCCATTTCAGTTCTGCTTAACACATTTGGATTCAGACACCAGACTTTTGAGATATGCAGCCGTGACAAAATCATATTCTGAGCTGCTAGTGGGTCCGAGATATCATGAGTCAAACAGCTGTAGCATCTAGGATGTCTGAATTGCAAGTAAAACCACAGCTACTTTCCTGATTGACCACTACACTTAACCTTGCTCACCTGGTGACCAACAGGTTCTTCTCCTTCAAGAAAAGGACTTGAGTTACAGCATCCTTATGTCCTTTCAGCCGGTACAGACCACTCTCATTGATGACATCCCACACAATGACATCTGTATCCTGGAACAGACAGAGTGTCTCCAAGGGACTGGCGTTTGTCTCTGCAAAATATCTACCTCTGCTATGAGATGGAAAAGGTTACCTGAGAGCAAGGTTTCTCACTCTGAATTTGAATGTTAGGGATGATTAATGCAAGTGACGTTCATTCCCCTGAGGTGCACCTCTGCCCTGCCTCACAAGCTTCTTCACCTTTAACAGGTCTTCTAGTTCCCCACTCCTGCCCTGTGGTCCCCGCTGCTCTCCCAGCCCTGGGCTCCCCAACTTCATTGCCATCTTGCAGCCCTAACTCCTCTCCTTGCCATCCTCTGACTATAGGCAGTGGCCACATAACCCACTTAAAATACCAAACGTTTTAGTGCAGGTCAGCCTTCTCCACAGAGCGTGTCTACGAAAGGGCTGTCCTCCAGATGTGCAACCCTCACCTTTGAGCCAGATACCAGCCGTCCACCCAGATGGTCATACTGCAGGGTTGTAACTGCAGCCTTGTGTCCATTGAAAGTGATATTTGCCTCTCCACTTAGGAGGCTGAAGACACGGATTGATCCATCTTCATACCCAACAGCCAAGTGCAACCCATCTGGAGAGGGGCAGAGGCAACTGACCTCCTGCTTGACACCCTTAAGGATAAGAACCTGCAATTTTTAGGAGACAAAACACATATAATGTTGATAAATAGCATGTCAGAGCCAGATACTTAGGCAGCAGAAAGAATATATTCTTCTCTTCTACTGAACTTGCAACTGAGCACTTCTGCCACTTTAGAAGTTCATTTTTCAGCTTCCTACACCGAATACAGTGTCGTTAGCCCCATTTTACAAGGCAGACAGCAGCTAAAAGGGAGGTAATTTCTCATAATCAAACAGGAAACTGGTGCAGAATGAGGCCTGGAACTCAGAGGCCCCTGCATTTTAAGTTCCAGAGAGCAAGGAACATTGTTTGAGAGTAAAGTCCGAAAGCTTCTTCCTGACCCATCCTCTCTTGCTTGGACTGTCTCAGAACAGAGCTGCTTTTCAACAGACTGCACAAGAGCTTGGGAATGATAAAAACATCTCTGAAACAACATGCTAGCAGTCACCAGTCTATGGGCCATAAAGCCAATGCTGAATTCAGTTTGTGGTGGACAGTAGTACTTACAATGATTTCAGAATCTGACAGGAGAAAACATGTGGCAAAGTCCTTAAAGTTACAGCTCACAAACCCACTATGGAATACAACTTTCACATGGGAAGCCCGGTTCCACAGCCAAAACACAAACTCCACAACATCCCTGTTTCATCCCAGAACTTTCACATAGTACTGCTACCGGTCACAAGATAAAAAGGGAACAGCTTACCAGTCACCGTGGCAGCAAATACTCTTCCCCAACTGAGGCACCAACGGCAAATCTCAAAGGATCAACAGCGAGATTCAGCCAGGGCACACCCCACAGCTGCAGACTCGCACCACAAGCAAACCTCAAGGTGCATTTAGACTACAGGAAAGGGGGGAAGCTGTAGAGGTGATGCTTCCCCTAAAAGGCAGCCCACTGACACAGACAGCTTTACTGCAGGTGGTCCAAAAACATGCCCCACTCCCCACCCCCTCCCGCACACACACACCCACACACCCCGCTGCCCCAGGGAGAGCCCCGCTCTCACCTTCTCTCCTTTCCGCGTGTCCCACACGAAGACGTGCTCGCAGGCCGGCACGGCCACGCAGCGGCCCCGCTCGCCTCGCAGCGCCACGAAGGCCGCGTTGCCCCTAGCGCTGGCCACCAGCCCGAAGAGCGCGGCCGGACCGTACCGCAGGTACTGCCGGGTGAGGCCCATGGCGGCACCGAGGGGAACTCCGGGCTGCGGGGGGAAGGAAGGCAACAGGGAACCTCGGTCTGGTCCCGCCCCGCACGTCCGTTACAACCGGCCGCCACACGTGCTGAGCGACCGCCCCCCGACTCGCGCCGAGACCGGAAATGTGTCGGAGCGGGCGGGGTCAGCCCTCGCCGGAAGTGAGGCAGTGAAGCCGGCGGCCGGGCAGCCCGGGGCGGGGCTACTCCAGGAAGCGGAAGCGCTCGGCGGCGGCGACTCCGCTTTTCTGGGTGATGTCGCCAAACCGGCGCCGACCGAGATCCTTTGGCCGGGCGGGGCTGGTGGTGGCAGCGGCGGCGGGGCCTGCCCGTGAGTTGCTGCGCGGCCGCTCTAGGGAAGCGGCTGCTATTTCTGCTCCTGGCGGTTTGGCGCTGACAGGGGCCGGGGGGAGCCGCTGCCCGCCCGCCGGCCTCGCCCCTGCGACGCGGGTCACCCGCAGCCCGGGTGGGTGCGGGCGGTGGGTTGCGGGAGAGGCAGCGCGCAGAGCTTGTGTGCACCCCATTCTTCTGTCTGCCTGTTACCCGCTTACTCCGGCGCTTATTTTTGGCTGTTCATCGGAGAGAAGGCACTGTTGCAGATGAATTCGTGGCTGAAGCCATTCTAGCTGCTCTTACCTTCTTCTTCGTTCCCTTTTTCCCAGCTCTTTAAGGCAAAATTCTTACTTAGGTGCTCTTTTGGCTGTCTTTGTCCTAGTGTCGGCCTTTATGACCCCTCAGTTTGAGTTCAGCTGTTTGGGTTGAGTGGGGTTTTTTTCCTAGTTAATGAATATTATATTTGTATTACTCATACATTCAATATATGTTAGAATTAACATTTCGGAGTTACCGGTTGTGGATGCTATCTTTTCAAAATTATTATTAATTGTGAACCTCTGAAAAAGGTTAAATATGTAACAAACTGAAGTTACTTATGTGTGTGCATTTGTTCTAACTTAATTCACTAGCATGGCTTAGCAGTTACAATAAAAACATAGTAGTCGGGGTGTTAAGTGCTGGCAGTTGAACAGTACGTTTTGGCAAGCGTGAGTCTTAATCTAGTAAGCTATGTCATGTCAGCCTTTTTAAAAAATGAAAAAGGTCAGGTGGTGGAGTTCAGTCTGTGTGTTCATTGGGCCAGCGTTCAAATTTACAACTTTGCTCTCTTTCTTGCAAAACGTATTTGGGTGAAGGGGTTTTGTACCTCAGTGCATGACTGTAAGAACTAAGCAACTGTAAGTCTTATTTGCCGTGCTTTGGAATTCACTGAACTGCAAGGGTTGTACGATTTGGGAGGAGGGAGGATACTTTCATTGGCTTGTTTGTAAGGATTTTTTTGCATTTAGGATTCATGGTTGTTTGGAGGATGGTGTATTTTCTTTTGGGGGTTGTTTTTTTGTTTTGAAAGTATTACCCAGGGCTAGATCAAAATCTCTGAAGGGATAGACTATATGTACCCTGCTACAAATGTGCTTTTTGTTTAGATAAAGAAATAAAAATTTTTTAAAAGACCAAGGTCCTTTCTATACTTGGGAATTTGTGTTCAGCATTTTCAAAATGCAAGACAAGTCAGTTGGACTGATTTAATAGAGGTTTTCATCTTGCACTGTTGGAAAAGGATTGTCTTGCAAGTATTTGCATTGCCTTTTTGAGTACAAATAGCAAAACAGAAAGAGAGTGTGGTTGAGTTGGAAATCTGTTTTTCTGTTTTCTGCTAGCTGTAATTGCATTGCAGTCTGTGAAATGTCTGGCTCGACAGGAATTGCTTTTAGTGAACAGCTGGTGACCTGGTTTGATTTTTCTTCCTCTAAAGCACCTGGAAGACTCCAGTGAGAATTGGAGTGTGACAAGTTAGCAGAGGAAAGGAGTTGTTGTTTCCATCTCATGGATCCCTTGGGTGCTCCTTCCCAATTTGTGGATGTTGACAGTCTGCCAGGCTGGGCTGATGCCTATGAGGCTAAGCAGCTGGACTCTCACCAAAATCCTGTTGAAAAAGCTCAAGCTGGTGTTAGATCACCTTTTCCATACAGGAAAGACATCAATGCGAAAATAGTCTTATGGTGAGTTCCATGTGGCTCTGGTGTGTTTGTCAGCACTTTTCCATTTACTGCAGGATGCCATTGCCTCATATAACAATTGCTGCTATAGAATAAAGCCTTCAAGCCCTTTTTTGTTGAATCAAACGTTACAGGTCTGGAAAGAAAATAATAGTTTTGTTCACTGTAAATCTACAAGTCTGAGATTTGCTCCATTGTAGGTTATAAATTGCATGTTCATTGGTATTCCTTGATGCTGGACTTCATACTGTCATACTCTGTGGTTAATATCTAAACCTAATTGGGCACTTTGATACAATTTTTTTAATTTTTAAAAAATATACTTGCTGTCTACCAGCTTTTTTCTTTCTTTGCTGGCTTTATTCTCTTTTCCTTTTCCAGTTTAGGTCAGTATTTCTTTCATGTGGTTCTTGTGGCTTGCTTTGGGTTTGGTTTGCTGGGGTTTTTTTGGTTGGTTCCTCCCCCCCCTTTTCTCTCTCCATTCTGTGTTCTCTCTCCATGGTTTTCTACCAAAATCTATTGATAAAGTACAGTGTGCTGAGGTGGACTTACTCCACCAGTTTTTCTTTCCTGTAGCTCAGATACTTGAACCTGCTCTCTAGAACTCTTTGTTAATATGAAGAGAAGAGGATTTCTCAGGGATGCAGATTCAGGGATCAGCCTGAACCTCTTTCTGGTTCATACATGCAGGAAATGGGGCTGTTCATGGATTTCCTGAACCTGATTAAGTAAAGAAAAAGTAAAAGGTTAAACATCTCTTATGACTTGGGCTTGGGTACAGTAAATGCGTGCAATTTAAACTGTTACTTGAATATCTCTCTGTGCATGGGAATCTTTATTTCCCTTCCTATGCTTTTTGATCCCAAAATCTATAATGGCTGCTACTGTGACAAAAAGCAGGTCAGAGTTCTGGTACTGCATTGTCTCTTGTGCATCTCTGCTTTGTTTATCTTCTGCATGTCTGATCCTTGAACAGCAGAATGAATGTGATCAAATTATGGGTTCACAGTTTCAGAACAAAAGCAATGAAAACTTGTCTAGCTGCAGTGTCGCTCTAGATCCTCAGTGGTCTGAGGAAGAGCAGTGTGGATGCAAACTGAAAAAAGTACATTGCAAAAAAGGTTGAAGTTTTGAAAGTAACGTACCACAGGGACTGTCCTTTTCTTATCTCCAAGAAAGAATACACGGGTTTTTTTGAACACATTACACTCCATCAGTTTAGCACACTGCTTCGCATGTTCTGCTAGCTAAACTGCCCTATGTACAACTACAACGCTGTCTTTTCTAAGTTACTGTTGAGGCTGGGAAGTTTTAAGGAAATGGCGGGTTGCATGTGATCTTCCTTCATCAGTTCGAGGCAAAGGATGATTCTGCATGGTGAGCATGTCAGGGTACACTTTGCTATGTAGGCCCTAGAGTACTGTTAATGCCTGTCCTTTAACTGGGCATTTCCTTGCTTGTCAGTACTTATTTGAGAATATCCTGCTTAATCTTACATTTAGCCTGCAATAAACTGTTTCCTGTTTCCTCAGGAAAGGAGATGTAGCATTATTGAACTGCACAGCCATAGTAAATACCAGTAATGAGTCTCTCACTGATAAGAATCCAGTATCTGAAAGTATTTTCATGCATGCTGGGCCTGACCTGAGGGATGAACTCCAGAAGCTCAGAGGTAAGTGGCTGGAGACAGCTTTACCTTATTGACATCTACTGTCCTTGCATAGTACAGAGCATCAGGATTTGGGCATAAACTAAAATCAAGGTATAGCTTTTCTCTCCCTCCCCCAACATCTGGTGTTAATGTGAAATAAGTGGAGGAAATGCTTGCCAGTCTAGTGTCTTCTCTTTTTGCTATTCAGGTTACAGATCATTAAAAAAATCTGTGGCAGATATTCAAGTTGCTGAGCCCTTACTTTGTGGTACAATATTTCCTGTTGTTATCTGAAGCCACTTGAAGGGGTTAGCTTATCAGAGCTTTTACTCAAGGGACCAGTCTTGTACATCTTTAGGTTTTGCTCTTATCCTGTTCAGTGTGTGTACACTGTGGAAGACAGAAACTGAAGTTCACCATTACAGAAATTAAGTGGTTTCTAATATACACTTTGATTATCCCCTGTCAGGCTATTAATATACACACGCAGTCTTTCAGGACTGTCATCCTGATGGCTGGATTGCCATCTATTATGGTGATAATAGATGATGAAACACTACATATCTAATTAAACTCTTAGTGACTACTTAAGTTGTTCAGTTCATTTGCCTCCTCTGCACCACAAAAGGTTTTATTAGCAGGTTACGAGACCATCCCTAATGGAAGGCTATTTGGAAATGGATGAGATTTGTTTTACCTAGATTCTTTATTAACAGGGTTTATGGATGATAATTAAATTTACAAATACTCAGCTTTATTTCCAGTCCCTGTTAGATGAAGACTCTCCTTATTTTGTGTGCGAGGAACAAAGAGTTTATAGTTATCTAAGGTTATACAAAAGTCTGATAGAGTTTGCAGCTAAGAATTCATATTTCTAGTAACTATGGTACTGAGCTGAATTTTGAGACCCAACTGATCCCTGACTAGTACTGCTTACTCTCTTGGGTAACAGCTCTATCTCCTTATCATGTAGTAACAAAATGGATAGAAGAGCCGTAATACTTCTAAAACAACTTTCTGTAGCTTAAACTACAGTTGAATAGACATCCTGTTTTTATAAAATCATATTTTGCTGATTCAGCTTGCTTTTTGTGATTAACCTGGAAGTGAAATAGGAGGAAGAGTAACCAGGAGAGGGAAAAATCAGTGTCCATTGAGTGGAAACAACTGTTAAAATGTTGATGTTACAGAATAGTTAGGACCCTGCTGTGTACGCCAGAACTCTTCTAAAATACACTTGGGTTTCTTGTGTGTACTGCGAGGTGGGAGGAGAGGGACAACATTTCAAGTCCTTAAAATTTGAAATCTGTCAGCTGCACAGGGAGTTATTTGTAAAAGCTGGGCTTAGCTTCCTAAATGCCCCTTTACCACGCTCAGTTATATGTTGTTTTGCATCCTCCACCCTGTGATGACACTGATGTCTTCTCTCTGTAATGCATTCTGCAGGTTCATGAGTCCCTATGCATGACAGTTTCCTTTAATCTTGTGACAAGAGCTTTTCAGAAATCAGTTATTCTGTGACACTCTACTGGCGTGTTGCGTGGGGGAGGAAAGAGAGGCTGGGTTACAGTTTGGCTTTTTTGCACCCTTAATGTGTTTGTCACAGCAGCAGAAGTGGAAGGGAGCTTAGTTAAGAAATAAGTTTGATTCTTTTGTCACCTCTGCCTCCTTTTTGTGCTCTTTCACATTGAACTTTGAACTTTTCCCAAAAAATGTCCTCCTATAAAAAGAAGTAAAAATGCATGGTCTTTACTCTGAAGCTGTAAAATAGGTGCAGTGGTGATTTTCAGTTAGTTTTCTCCTGCTTTATTCCTACTGCTTGGTGTATGTATTCATATTTCATGGACTCCAAGAAAAATCATGATCTTAAAGCATGTGATGTGCTGACCTTTCAAAGGCCTGTGCTTTCTTTAAGGCTCAGCTAACTTGTGCGTTCCTGGGAACAGTGTGTCATTTTGATTAACGCAAATACTACAGCCAAGGGTCCGTGCTTGCAAATGAAGTGCTATTGATATATGCTTGCCTATCAACACATACTTGTTGCAGTCTAATAAAGACCTTCTGTAACAGCAATACATAGTAGTCTTCCAACTCCAGTGAGACTTTTTCTCTGCTGCACACTTTATATGGAGTTTTCAGACTTTCCATTTTATGCTTGGAGAGAAGCTGTTCTAATGTTTGAAATCTCATTGGATTAAAAATAAGGTCTGTGGCAAAACTGGGAACACAATCAATATCTTGACCTGTGCAGCTCACTCTACTAGCTCACCTCACCCTGTATCTTAAAATAGGAATAATACTGGCTGCTTGCTTTAGTACTATAAATTTTGTAGTGATCTTCAGGCAGAAGGCATTGGGAAGTACTAAGTGTGATATAAGTGTAGTTAGAGATTAGTGATGCTACATCTGGTTGTCTGAATTTATTAGTTTCCCTACTGAATTCACAACTGTACCTCAGTCAAACTTGCTTCATTCTTTTTCGCAAGGCGGTTTTTCCTACAGGTCTTTGCTTGCCCTTTTCAAGTTGCGTGACTTAGATGGACCATGGAGGAAGAATAGTAACTTGATAATCTGATATATTAAGTGTTTCACTTTTAGTTTCTACTTATTCCGTATTGTGCTTATTTAGTTGCTCTCTTGAGCTGAAGTGTCTTAGAGGACGTGCAGTAATTTGGAAGAATATGCTTAGTTCTAGTATGCTGTTATTATTCCTTCTGATTAATCCAGAAGAAACAAGGTGGAGGTCTATAGAATTTAATGATGTGATTTATCGTATCAGAAAGTTTACAAGATGTTGGCTTAAAGGCAATGTGTTGTTGCCATTAAGAAGACATGCTTCAAGTTTTGAGTAAGAGAGACTGTCAATGTGGGATGTTGCTTGCCGTAAAATATACTTTAATGCATGCTGAGAGCCTGCCTGAGCACTGCGAGGAACAGAGCGGAGTGGGAGAGGTGAATGCTCCTATTCAGTGGGCAGCTTTGTGATTGACTTATGCCAAGCTACTGCAGTGCTGCTGCCAGAAGGGTGGTAGCAGGCGCTTGTTCGCGTCTCATTCCTTTTTCATGAACAACCTTTCACCAACAACCTATAAGATCAGGTTGAAAGCTAATCCAGTGAAAATATTAGTTTTCAGCCAGATCAGAAAGCTGAAGTGCAGCTGTACAAGCAGAAGGAAGAAGGTGGAAAATGCTTGTCTTTGAGGGTAGGGAAAGAGAAAGACTAGAAGTACTTTGTCAGCTGCCTAGAACTGGAGTGGACTAGATTTGGGTGAGGAAGGGGAGAGTTAGACTTTTTCTTCCAGGTGCTGAAGAAAAAACAGACTTCAAACACTGTAGCTGTTCCTGGATTTTCCTTTCAGTTTGTCAATACATTTCTGATAGTGGAAGAGAGAGGTCTATGGATGTCATCAAGGATTCTGACAAACTGACTTCCCTTGTGAAAAATTACAGGAGTTACGTACGAGTGACTTGCATGGGATAGCCAAAGAGCAGTCAAAACCAAAAAGAGGTAAAGATGTAAAGTATGCTAGCATGTAGTAAGTGATCCTGGAGTATATAACTGGAGGGTGTTGTGAACGGAAGAATTAAATGTACTGTTTGAACTTCCTTGCTTTGAGACTAGACACCTAGTCTGTCAAGAAAGCATGATCTCCACGAGAATCATACTTCTGCCTCGTGGATATGAAGAAACTTGCAAAACAAAGAAAGCTACCTTGTTCTGGGAGCATAGATGAAACAAGCGCTTGTTCTGTTTATTTTTAATAGCTTTGCCAACAACTGGTGGGTTTGTTTAAGGAGCCTCGTAGTCCTTTTATCCAAAAAGCAGTCTCCCCAAACCAATTTGTTAAATTCAGAAGGACTTTTTATTGCTGGTTTTATAACATATTTGTGCATCAGTTCTCTACACATTGTTAAATCAGTTCTTCCTTTGGCTCTGTGTGTAGCATAGTAAGCACTGTAATTAAGACAGCATTTCTAGCAATTTCTGGTTTGTCCTTACATGCATAGTTTTAAAATTAAGAGAAATGAGCACAGCTCTCACCTTCTCATAGAATGCTATCCTTAATATTTGATGTCTAAAACACTGACTTCATAGAAGTGGAGCTGTCTGGCTGAGTCTGGAGGAAGTCAAGGGCTTGAATACTTCTAGCTTATCATGACATTGGCATTTATCCTTGTGGTGTGGTTTTTTGGGTTTTTTTTCAGGGTGCAGGACAGGAGAGGCTAAACTCACCAAAGGATTTAATTTGGCTGCACGTTTCATCATTCACACGGTGGGACCCAAATACAAAAGCCGGTATCGCACAGCAGCTGAGAGTTCTCTATACAGCTGTTACCGCAATGTCCTGCAGCTTGCAAAGTAAGTGCACAACAACTTACACGAGGGTTTGCTACCCATGACGCATATCTTCTAGATGCTTGGGTCTGCACAGAGGCCAAATGGCTGTGAATATCTTCTCATGTATACTGGATTTGGTTAAGGATATGAGAACGTTAGTGGCTTCGTGGTATACTTCATGCCTTTTGTTATCTGTGAGGTAGTGTAGATAAAATGTGCAGAGAGATCTGAGCTGGTTCTAAGTCCTGAAACAGGACGGCTAGAGCTGTGCAGCATTCAGTTACTGTGAGGAGAAGCAGCATTGATAATTATATTGGGTTCCGCACTGTGAAAAGCTTTAAATGAGCTTGCTCAAGCAGCAACTTCATGTGTCTCTGCAGCCACATGGACATACCCACAGGCAGATCTGACTGCTGTATCAGTTCATATATTTGCCTTCGTACAACAGCCATCTAAAATTCTGAGTTAGGGTGCAAGGCTATTTCCAAATCCACAGTTGCTGTAGATGGGTTTGTAGTTTTTCCACTTTCATCTGTGGTCTTTTCTACTTCCTCTTAGCTAAGGTTTTTTTTCTTTATATCTTTCTGTGTTCTTTCCTGTATTCTATTACAATAGCCATGACAGGAGAATAATAGGAGCAGTGTCAGAAAATATACTTAATTTCTTAGGGTTGGGAAGCTCAGTTCTTCCAAGTCTGGACTGTGTGTTACAGTGCAATAGTAACTGTTTCATAATCAAGATTACAGCTAAGGCTTCCAGTATGTGTCAGTTTTGTTCTACCTCAGAAGTAACAAGCAAAGTTAGTTCTGGATTGAAACATGTTGAAAACAATTAAATATTTTTAATAAGTCTGCTTACTGAATTCTGAGTGCCTTTCAGTCAATCTATTCTCTAGAATAACTTTTGACACTTGTGAAATTGTCTACCAACTCTGAGCCTGTTCAAACTCCTCTGACTGTTGGCAACACCTCTGCTTTACTCTTCTAAAAATGTGGCTCTCTGCTGGAAACATCTTACTGATCTTAAAGTGTGTATTTACTCCAGGCCAATGATTGTCTGATCATACCTAAGATTGAGTAAGCCCCCTCTGTGTCCAGACCTCTAACAAAACAAGTGATGGGTCAGGTGGAGGAACAGGAAAATCTTTGCAATAAAGAGCCCTTTCTTTCCCCCTCCTTCTCCTCACTGTCAATCCTATACAGGAAGGAAAGTATGTTGGAAAGGATTGTGGGAAGCTTGAGGGAAGAACTTCTTCATTCAGGATATGAGAAATTGCAGGAACAACGTAGCTGAGGTAGGAGAAATCTGAGAACAAACACAAGAGGAAACAGTGTGGAATCATTAATGGTTCCCTCCTTATCTGCTTAACGATGGCACGTATGCATCTTGCCAGGAAAGAATCCTTCTGCACAAACCTGAAAGAGGATTGGTGGAGCACAGATGCAGGAAAAAAGTACTGATGTTTTCCTACTGTACTGACAGACATCTGTTCTCATCTGACTTATTCATTTGTTTTTCTTTTTCTGGATTTCAGGGAGCAGGCAATGTGCTCTGTAGGATTTTGTGTCATTAACTCTCTGAAAAGATGTTACCCCTTGGAGGATGCAACCCACATAGCACTGCGTAAGTTTGTGGGGAAAGTGACATAAACTGGATGGCAGTATTCAGCAGATTGCTTATCTTTCTGACAGATTGTTGATGTGAGGAAACCTTTTTCTTTTCATAGGGGACTGTAGTTTTGTTAGAGACTGTAAAAAGGCAAGGCCTGCCATGGTTGATCAGGAAATGAAGGATAAAAACAACTGATCCTTTCTTTGAGAGGCCAGCAGTTAAGATCTATGGGAATCTGTGCTGGAACTTTTGTAGTCTTCAATATAGTCATTAATAAACTGGAAAGATGAACTGGTAATAGAAAATTGTTCAGAATAGCAAAGATGAGCCCTTACTGTGGACAGCTGTAGAGGGACCTCAAGCAACATTTGCCATTCTAGTGTCATCAGTATATCCAAATGTAAAGTGATGTTCTTCCCCTGCTGACCCACCCTTATATGCTTCTGCCTTCACATGCAAAATGATTGGCTAATCCTGGGGAGCAAAATCTTGAGATTATAATAGTTCCATGAAAACAGCTCACTGGAGTTCAAAACGGCAAGCTAAGGAAGACAAAACAAAATTGAGAATGTTACGCTAAAAATCTGTGTTTTGTCCACCCTTTAAAGCTGTACATTCAAAAAGAATATAGTAGAACCAGAAGCTGAGGAGGTCAGCTAGAATAGGGGTAGGCAAGAAACAACTGAGCTAAAATCTTTTTCAGACTAGGATACACAGAACTTGAAGGGGGTGTGATAGATGTCTACAAACTCATGAGTGGTATGGTAATGGTGAATAGGAATCAGCTGTTCACTATCTCCTAAAATAAGAACCTTCAAAAAATATTAATATGAATCAGGTTCAGAAAAAACATGGGGAAATAGTTCTTCATGCTTACACCGTTTGGTTTACGGAACTTATTACCAAAAAGCATTGTAGATAATAAAAATTTGCAAACTTGTTTGGGTTCAAGAGGAAACTATATTAAAGAAAAAAAGGTTACAGAAAGCAAAACAGGAAAAGTTCCTAGAAAATACTTAGACTAGAAAAGTGCTCAGAAAAGAATTATATACTTGCCTGGTTTGTTCTTTTCCCTTTTCTCTTTTGACTTTTTAATTTCTGTTGGCCTGCTCCTGTCTGCTTTCCACCACCTAGTCCCTGGACCTTCCTACATGGTATTCCTGCACAATAGGAAAAGTTGTTGCAGATGGAAGGAGTGGGTTTTCCTCTTGCTGTGCAAGCTGACTGGAGAAGTCTTTCTTACCCTTTGCTTAGCAGAGGTGCTGACACTGGAGAAATAGATTTGTCTGTTGTTTCCTCTGCTATCTGCCTGTTGAGTGAGACATCTGAGAACATCTGCTCACAGAGGTTCAGAAAACTTTTTGCTGTGGAACTGAACAACTGCATTTGTCCTGTAAAGTAGTGTTGCAGGTCAACCCAATTACACGTGATTTTCTGTACAGGAAGTATTTGAAAATAGCAGGGTTTGTTTTTTTTCTCTGAACTGCTGTTTCTTGAAGAACCCTCACTAATATATTCTCTGTAGAGTAGACTTCTTTCCGTTATTGCTCTTTTCTGTTGTCTCTGTGGGGCTATATGCTGCTTGATAAGATACTGCTAGTTCAACATATTTGTCTGGACACTCTCTCTCTCGACAGTCTGAAAGGAAAGCACTTGAAAATCCTGATGTGTCAAGATTATTGTGGCTCAAGGGCCTCATTTGTACAAGGACATGTCTGACTGAGAGCTTGGTTACAAAACTTTTTTTTTTCTTTTCCCCTTCAGCTGCAAATATTTAGGAACTGGACTGTGTCCCTGGATTATGCTAAAGCTTTGGGGGAGTAAAAACAAAAGTAATAGAGGAAATAAATTCTCTCATGATTTACAAATATAATTTTTATATGCCTCTTCAGCATAGCTGTCCCCAGAGGTTTTGTGTGGCTGATTGTCTTGTACCAGCTTCTGCTTTGTCTTGCTTATCATCCTGCTTTCCATGTAACTGAGGGCACAATGACTTGTTCTAGGAATACTTGGTTTTGGCAGTTTGCACTGGACTTTGTAAAGCAAGGATTTGGCTTGATTTTGCAGGGCCATAGAATCATATGCCACAGACTGAGGAATACCTACTAAGCTAAAATCAGAGACTTTTTCTCTTTTTGTATCCATCTCTAAAGTGAGAAGCAGGAAAGAGTGGAGATGAAACTTCCAGCATGGCCAACAACCCATTTAGTGTGTTAAACTCTCACTTAGTCCACACTTGCATACAGCCTGTGGAGCTATTTTGTATGAGGGGAGAGATGTGTCTCTCTGTTCTGCAGTCTGACCTCCTCACTTCTGTGCATAACTTCCTCTTTCTCTTTTGCTAACTACCTTTAATCGTCTTCCTTGCAGGCACAGTTAGAAGGTTCCTGGAGATTCATGGAGAGACTTTGGAGAAGGTGGTATTTGCAGTCTCTGAGCTTGAAGAGGTATCTCTTTGATGTTCATTCCACCAAAGTTCATGGGCATGTTTGATATTCTCTGCAGCAGTTTTAATTCCTGCATTGTAGAACTGGATTTGGATTTCCCTTTCAAATCACATAGACTTCTAGTCTCCCAGCATCCTTCTGTTTCCTACTAGTATAGCATCTTTTCCAGTACTGTTTATGTTCTTAGGAGACACTATGGACATGTTCAGAATCTTTCCACTTCTGGCTTCCATGTTCCTGAACCATGAAGAGGGACCAATATAGAGGTTATAGCATGCAGTTGTGCTGGATGGTATCTGCCAGCCAGAAGGGAAATTCCTCATACAAGATTTCTTCCTTACACAGTGCTGCTTCCCTTATGCTTTAAAAAGGCCAGTTTATCATGCCCACAGGTGACCTGCAAACATCTTAAACATTGCTTGCGGGCTTGTTGAAATAACAAGTTTGACATTTAATGATTTGTGTTCAGACAAATGTTAGCAGTTTGAATGTTGACTTCTGTTGTATATTGGACTTGCTAATGGCTGTTCCTGGGCAGAACACCCACACTGCGTTCAGGTTCTGTGGCATCTGGATGAGGAAAATAACTAACTTGTTGGGGGTTCTAAAACTGCTAATCAGCTGGAGAGAACACATGAAGTATTGCAATGTTCAGTAGAGATTTTCACTATTTTCCTCCACATGGGGAGGGTCTCTGGTTGTTTCTTTTTCTTTTTTCCCAGTCAGAACACTAAAGGTGATCTGTGTAGTGGTGCACTTTAATATAAGCAGCCGTTGTTGAAGTCTGTCATCCATGCATATTGTAACTTCATTACAAAGCTGAAGCATTTGCAGTCTACCTGAGTTCATGCAGGTTAAAGCACAGTCCTCTCAAGGTTGTTTGCCAGTGGCGGGGGCAGGGGGAAATTAACCTTGATAAAAGTTATCTGCCTTTATTGCAAGGTAGCAGCCCAAAATAAGCCATTGACGAAAGTGGTACTTCGCCTCCAAACCCCTGAGAAGATCCCTGCTACAAGGGCAGGTGTTACTTAACTGAAGAGCAAGGATGCGTGATAGACCTTCACGCATTTTTCTTATTTGTAGGCCACTTACCAGAAGTTGCTGCCTCTGTATTTTCCAAGATCCTTGGAAGAAGAGATACAATCCTTGCCTTACCTCCCTGCAGATATTGGCAATGCAGAAGGGGAGCCTGTAGTACCAGAGCGGCAGATCAGGATTACTGAAAAGCCAGGTGTTCCGGATGGTGAGTTCTTATCTGAACCTTGGAATAAGTATCTGTGTGTGAAAGTCAATGGCAGAACAGAAAAGGCACGTGGCAAGCAGAGATGTCTTCCTGCCGCACCCAAGGCAGGCTGTGATGAAGACAGTTATCAAGCTGCCTTATTTGCTTCATGTGTTCCACAGCAGTAACTTCTGCTTTCTGCCTCATTGTGTAGAGTGGTGTGGTTAGAGGATGTGGTAGAGCTGTTGTTCTGTGTTCTTCCTTTCTTGGGGGGAGATGTGGGGTAGTTTTGCAAATTTTCTCCCAAGGTGATAAGGAATTTTGCAGGTTTTTTCAGAATCTTGTGGAGCCCCTAACTGAAAAAGACCTTTTTTGTTAATGGCTATCTTATATATTAGTAAAATATTGCTTATATATTAGCAAATGTTATCTCAAATGGTAAGATTCTGTTGGTATAGCATGTGCATCCAACTAGTAGATGCTCAATGAAAACTAGCAGAAACTCCCTAAAAGATGGAGGAACTAGATCAGTGTTTGGGAAATGGTTGTCAAAGCTCAATGAAAAGAAGCCTGTTTGTAAAGAGGTTGCTTAGATGTCAGGGATGAGGAGGTGAGATACATGTAGCAAAACAATTTAATATATAAATGGGCATGGCTGGCATGTTCTGCCTTATTTATTAAGCAGTGCTGTGAAAGTTTTACACTTCTTCAGGTGAAGCCTTAAATCATCAGAAGCCGGTAACTTGGAATGGGTTTCAAAGGTTTTCTACTTTTGCATGGCCAGATGGGATAAGGCTGAATATGCATTGAGGATACAGACAACTTAATTTTCCTGTTCGCAGTTTGATACCTGATGTACCTACTCCTGCTGATGAGACTCCAATCTTTTTCTCTTTACTTTTTTTTAATCCCTGTCCAAACTGCTGGTTAGAGTGGTATTTGCAGCTGAGGCTGATCAGTGTGAGGCATTCAACCACTAGCTAATAATCTGAAATTACTGGTGTTGCATATGTAGGAATGAATGGGTATAGTGGAATCCTGCACTTTTGTCCCATTGCTATTACAGCATGTCCCAGTAAAGCTGGGAAACTCAGTTCCCATCCAGGTTGCCCAGGGAGGTAGTGCTAGAAGCCTTATCAATATACCTTGATGGCATCAAGTTCAGTGGAGCATTCTGGTATTGTCATCAGCAAGCGTGTGCTCTTGTAGTTCGTAACACAGTCATGTTGTGAGCAATACTATAAAAATATTCAAATTTGGGTTACCACCAGCTCTACAGTATCTGTTCAAGCAGTGTCAGTGATACAAAAAAGTGTTCTACAGAACAGCTGCTAAACTGAGTAAAGCTGCAGCATCTGTCCTTCTGCATGCTTATTTCTTCCCCCCCTATGACAAGTAGGACAACTGTAAAGCCCATGTCTCTCTCTCCAGACCTTATTTTCTGAGAGAGTTAACTATTATCCCTTTGTTACAAGCTGATGATTAGGACTTGCCCAGTTAGTTTCCAGGTAAGGAAAGTCCATAGTTATGAATCATATGCCATAATCTGTCAGTGGTACTGATGAAATACCAGAGCCATGTCATGGTACATGGTGGTTTTTTGCGTTAGCTTATAGTTTGATGACTGGGTTGGCTCACTGAGTTATATAGCAATTCATCGGTAGCATTGCTGTCTTGTACGCAGCTTGAACATCTTATACTACCTTTGTTTCCACTGCAGATGCTTCAGATGAAGAGGGTCTGGAGGCAGATTTGTCTTTCATTGGTTCCCATGCTTTTGCCCGCATGGAGGGAGATGTTGATAAACAGAGACGCCTTATTCTTCAGGGACAGTTGTCAGAGGCAGCACTGCAAAAACAGCATCAGAGGAAGTGAGAATTTCCTTGTCTGTGTGAATGTTCTGCGTTAGCTGTTCAGAGGACCAACCCTTATGATGATTTTGTTATCTGTAAAGCCTAATCTTCTGGCAAGGAAATACAGCTAAAACCTGGTGTCACCCTGAGTCACTGTGGTAGCATCTTTGGCCTGAAGGGAGAAGGGAAGGGGCATTAGGAGGAAAAGGGAAGTTAGTGATGAATTCACTAGCATACCCAGTGCATCTGACCAGCTCCCTTATCTCTTTGCCACAAGATGTCACTGTTTTGTCACTGCTTTTGTAGTGGAGTCACCGGCTTTCAATACTGCCTACTTGCTCTAAGGCTCTGGGCAAATAGCAAAACGTTTTTCTTCTGTCTTTCAAAAATGTCTCTCTATCTCCCCTGCCTCCACCCCACTAACTCTAATGTGCATGATCGCTTCCTTAGAAGCCAGTTCCATGCTGGTGTCCACTTGAGGCATGATGCTTGGCTTGTTTTGTTAGATGAGGCACTAAGTTGTTCGCTGTTCAAAGGGGGGAGAAACAAAGATTCCATATGTGACACTGGTTGCTGCATCATGCTTTAGAGATTTTTTTTTTCCTCTCCTATTTTTCAAACACTTACACTGAGGTATTTAAATAGAAAAAATACTCTCAGATCTTCTCAGCCCAAACGCAATGCCACTATAGTTCCTAGTTGATGTGTATTCATTGCCCTAGTGGAAATCACTAGGTATGTAACTAAAATACTAAAATCTTTTTTCTTTCTGTCACATCTTGATAGTTGCTCCATAGGTCAGAATACCACAAGTTAGAGAAAGGGCTCAGTCAGAAAGAGCTTGTTTTGTCCTTCCCTTCCCATATACCTCTTCAGGCTTCTAATGCTAATCCAAAGGGATGACTGGATATTTTTAACTTTCTAGTTATAATCGCTGGCTGTGTCAGGCAAGAGCTGAAGACCTCTCTGATATTGCTTCTCTTAAAGCCTTGTACCAGACAGGTAAGTTGAGGATACTGATGACTGATATATATTGTCTTAAAGTAAAAAATACAAAATAAAAATGTAATATTTTCTTTGGACTTGAGTATACAGTATATAGTCATGTTGTTGAGCTGGAAGCCCGGCCAAGGACTAGGCAACATCTCTGCAGTAATGCAGAAATTCTCTCTTGGCTTTGAAAGACTGTGTGACAAACTTCCAAACTGCTTTGCTTTAACAATCTGAGGATACTATACATACTCTGAATTATCTGTGACTTTAGATGTAAATCGGTACTGTCAGATTAAGCCAATGCATAAAGTGCTCTGTATGAGGTAATTCTGACCAAAAGACCTGTCTCCACCCTTTCATTTCAAAGAAATGAATGTTGCTTTCAGGTGATTAATATAGAGAATACGTGGTTACCTAAGCAAGTTTTAATACCGCTGTCCTGAACAAAATGGCTTGCTTTACTTCCCCCAGGTTAGGTATGTGTTGCTCTCCTCTGTATGTGTTGCCTGGTACTACTGGCTGAGTACCATGGCCAGCACATCTTGCAACCTTGAGTTCGGTAGATGGGGAGATTAGGGAGAGATTCAACACCGCAATGGACAGTTCAGTGAAAGAAAATAGCTGTGAGGTCCTTGCAGCCTGGAAAGCAGAGATGGAGAACCTGCACTCTTCAGTTCACTTTTGCACTGTAGGTAGCATCATACTCAGACATAAAAACTTGCCATAGTTCCACTGGCTTATTGCTGTCTTGCACCATGACAGGAACAAGCAGGCAAGTAGTCAGGCTCTTAAAAGCATAGCTGTGTTTCTGCAGAGAAAGTCTGTTCAGCACTTTGGCTGATAACCCTTGGCCTCCTGAACATCCAAATACTTACAATGACCTTTGTGCAACTACCAAGGCCGTGTGATACCTTCTGCTCAGTAGCAGCAATTTTAAATTCTTTTGTTTGCCTTAGACAA
Source organism: Phalacrocorax aristotelis (assembly GCF_949628215.1). Taxonomy (NCBI): domain Eukaryota; kingdom Metazoa; phylum Chordata; class Aves; order Suliformes; family Phalacrocoracidae; genus Phalacrocorax; species Phalacrocorax aristotelis. The sequence continues at coordinate 131,225,002 of NC_134276.1, read as the reverse complement.
GGCCCTTGCAGGCTGCAGGAGGTCCATAAGGCGTACTCTGAAAATCTGTGCATTAGACTTCAGAGCTTGGTTTCTAGGAATAAGTATGCTTTGGTGATAGAACTGCAAGTGAAGGTTTTTGTTTGCATTTTTTAAATAAGCAGCATGTTATTACTTGAGATTTAGGTAAATGTGGAGTACACAGGCAACGTAAAATTGCATTCCTTAAGACTTAAGTTTCTCAGATGCGATGCACCCTTTTTTGGATCAGAATAGCTACTGGTGTAGTAGGAACCGTAACTCTAGGTGTATTTCCTCTGTTGTTAAGATGCAAACCAGGTGCTTTGCAAAAATTCTGAACTGTGACCGGTTCTTTCTGGTTTGAAAGGGACCAACTCCAAAATCTGGCTTGACTGAGAGAAATTGAGACACACATGTTCTTTCTTTTGTAGGTGTAGATAACTGTGGCCGCACAGTGATGGTGGTGGTTGGAAGGAATATCCCTGTAACGTTGATAGACATGGAAAAGGTAAGGCTTTAAAACTAGAGTTGTGTGGGTTGAATATGAATGTTGAGGGTGTAAGAGTCTGATTATAAGGGTAATTCAGTGTTAATACTAGAGACATTATCTGTAGAAGACTTGAGAGTTTAAAGAAAATCTATTTTTATAGGCAGATAAAAATGTATTCCGTTATAAAGCTTTGTGTATGTTGGAGTAGCTTTTTTTCAAGGAGGAACTGGACTATTTTTAGAAAAACAGGTCTAACATGGACTCCTTTTTCTTCTCAAGAAGAAAGAGCCTTGCCCTGCTTCTGTAACTGCCAAAACATGAAGGGTGAAACGTAACAAGTCAAGTTAATTTTTCATGGAAACAGCAAGAATTTATCTCCATCTGTGAGGTCAGCTAGACAAGAGACGTCTAGATTATTACAGTCGGGTTGAAGATTTGGAATGTTCACCTTGCCTTTGTAGCTGAAACATCGCCTGATTTGTCACTGAACTAAAGGAAGCCTATTAAAATGTAATGCAGCTGTGAAAGTGTTCTTTGGGAATATAAATTTAATTTCTTTCTGTCTCAGGCTCTTCTGTATTTCATCCATGTCATGGATCATATTGCAGTGAAGGAATATGTCCTGGTGTACTTCCATACGCTCACAAATGATTACAATCAACTAGACTCTAATTTCTTGAAGAAACTCTATGATGTTGTTGATGCCAAGTGAGTGTCAATAGGAAAAGAACCCTTCTGGTCTTCCTCTGCGCTATGCAAATGTTTATCATTCCCTGTATCAGGTTTCCCATTTATTTGTGAGAGAGTTTTGCTAGGACAAAGACCTAAAATAGCAAAGGCAATAGGAAGGAAGATACGTTTCTTTCCTTCACAGAACTATCTATCAAACCAGGAAGTTCTGTGCTGTGCAGTCTCCATTCTGGAGCTGTTAGAGAGGCATACTCTGTGTTGTCTGTCTGAGTTCAGGGGTGGAGCTTCTGGAGCCTGGCATTGTTAAAAGTATGTGGCTACTTGTGAGGGAAGAGGCTCGGGTAATGATGGTAGTCATAATTTGCCCATAACTTTCACTGTCCACATAAAAGACTGCAGGCTTTGATGTCTTTCCCTGAAAAATAATCATTCTGCCTTTTTCCCTTTACATTTACCTTTCTGTTATCTGCCCTTATATTAGATCTAACTTCATGAAATTACCTCACAGGAACTTAACAGTCAAAACATAAATCATTTTGCTTATGTTGTGTAGATGAGCTTAATCAGAAGTCACTTTTAAAGTTTTTAATTTCTTTAAACCAGGTACAAGAGGAACTTGAAGGCACTGTATTTTGTCCATCCAACATTTCGTTCAAAGGTGAGGTGCATATATATTTTCTCACAAAAGAAGTGTTTTGGGTGTTGGTGGGGTAGCATGTAAGACCATAGTATGAGGAACATGGAGGTATATAGAAGACTTCCAAAATAAGGCAGTATCTTCTGGATCCTCTGTCAGAACTTCAAATTCATCCCCATCTTTGATCTAGCTGTAGTCTTCCAACCTGAGTGATAAGTTGAACCCCAATGCAGTACCACTGTCTGTGCCTTGTTTTGCATTGCTCTTAACAGAGAGATGGAAGCTTTGGATCTCACCTCTTTTGAAGAAACATTTTGTCCTTTTTCCTGCTGTCTGGTTGGCAGGATGACCAACCATGACTAAAAACTCTTAAAATTCTTTTTTGTGTAGCTCATTTCCTGGATATTTCACCTTTTCTCTCACCAGAAGTAGTGTTGCATGAGGCATTGCATGTGTGCTGCACATCACTTAAGAGCTACCCTGGTAAGGGCAGAGGGTGGTATGTTGAGCAGCAATGAGATTAGTCAGGATTATAGAGAGTAGAGTAGCAAAGAAAGATGGGAAGAATGCCTCCGCGACATGGAGTGCAGAAAAATTCTGTTAAGCCTTCAGGAGATGAAAAACTGAACTCTTCAAGCAGTAAGATGTTATCCTTGACCATGATCTGTGTTGGGCAACAGAAGATGGAGCTCACTCCCTTGTGTACTCTATACACACTACTCGTATTGCAGCAGTATGAGTACTTCAGATGAACTAAGTGTCAGCAGCAATCCTTTCTAAGGTTTTTGTTATTAAAACAGTTAGAAATGTGATCCTCCATGTTGACATCAGATTAACCTCTGTGTTTATTCTGCTTTTTGCTGACATCAAATTTGAGAAAATTATATGCCTGCAAAAAAACATCTAAACATCTGTTTGCACATGTTCAGCAAAAATTTATTTGCTAAATTTCTGGAGTCCTTTCTTTTTGTGTGCACAGCTGGGACAGCATGAGACTTAGAGCTTCCTTGTTTTTATGTAGATGAGACTGGGTCTTCCCAACAGCATACCTTCCAGTTTCTGTCAGGATATTAATTATTCCCACAGGGTACAGATCTGAAGTCTGAGTGCTAGAACTAGAGCTTCTAACTCTGCTCCTGAAAATGTAGGAGCTGGCATAGAACATTACTAAGGTCACAAAGGTGAATGGAGAAATTGAAGCTAGGAAGTACTAGTGTTTCAGATTTGCAGCAGCACTCTACCTCCCTCTTCTCTTAACATGCATTTCTAGTTTGTTAAGAAACATTTTTTGTTAGAGCATGAGAACTCATGCTTACCAGTCCATTGCCATGTTCTCTGTCACTTTGGGAACTGCAGTGGGACTCCACAGATCTGTGGGGAATGTAGATAGTTGGTGGGAAGCAGGGAGGTTGAGAGACGTAAGGCTCTCTAACTTGTTGGAAATGGAATTGGTTTGTATCCTATTCTAGCAGCACAGCTGGAGGCAAAAGAGAACGTGTGTCCATGTCTTTCTGCCAAGCCTTTTCTCTAACTGAAAGGCAAGCGGGATTGCTGCTGGCTGTTGCAGAGACCATCAGCTTATGAAACATGATGGGGAATGTGCTAGAGAAAGTCCTGGTGGAGAAGTGGCTGCTAAGAGGGATTTTTTTTCCTGTTTTTCTCTCTCCCCTCCTTTTTTTGGCTATTTCAGGGTTGTCCCTGTGGAAGATTGATAGCCCAGAAGCCTCAAATCTCTTTTTAAAAAAAAAAAAAAAGTTTGGCACATTCATCTTCCTACTTGAAGCATTGACTTCCTTCCCTAGAAATAGTGGAAAATACCTCATGTCTCAAATGCAGGAGAAAGGCTTGTGCATTCATACAGCTTCCCAAATCTATCACCCTTATACATGTATCTTATTCTTAAATCTCTGATATAAATGGTCCATTTTACTGTGGTATCGAATTCTGGCACAGTGGATGTCTGCCTTCTGTTAGAGTTACATTGCTTATTTCTGGGCTAAAAGGGATCAAGAGGCTTTTCATCATGCCTCTTGGAAACTCCTGTGCCCCTAGAAAACAAGCGTAGTTCTGAAAGCCCTTCATAGCGCCAATGATGATTCTTTGGTTTCTAAATGTGAAACTTTTAAATTACGTATATTCTGAGGATAATTGCCTATCTAGAATACATGGTTTTCAGTATGCAGGGAGGAGAGTTCAGCAGTTGTCCTAAGACACAGAGTAACTAAAGCAGGGTGTGTCACTGCACAATCTGTTTCGATTTGTGACCTTGATTCTCTTGTAGTGCTGCTGAAATGTATCTCTCATGATGGATTTGCATCATGGCCAGCAGCAGTTTTTTAGGCTGGCAGCAACTCTTGCAGTATGAACATGTCATTGCCAGGATTTAGATTAAGATATACTTGAAGTGCTATCACAAGTTCCTTCATACTCTTGCATGTAAATGTACTTCTGCTTGTTGTTGCTACAGTTGCCAATATATAAATAAAGGGCTCTCTGAGGCATTTCATGGGAAGCCTCTCAGCTCCCTGCTTCTGAGAGCTCTCCAAACAAAGCTTTATAGACCTTGGTGTGTTCTGAGTGAGGTGTCAGTGGCTGGATCTGAAACCTCACCCAGAGAAATTCTGTTTTCATAAATTTAGTAAGTTGGCTGTGAATCAAGAATGTTTCAAAACTGAAACATACCTGAATGCACAAATTAGATATTCATAATCTGTATATTTACAATGAACAATTTTTGGTTTGTCTTTCTGGGGAGCAGAATGAGGCCCCCACAAACCAAGGGGAAATGGTCATGGACCTGCTACACCACTTAGACACACACAAGTCTATGGGGCCAGACGGGATACACCCAACAGTACTGAGGGAGCTGGCAGAAGTGCTCACCAAGCTACTTTCAATCCTTTATCAGCAGTCCTGGCTAACCAGGATGGTCTGAGTGGACTGGAGGTCAGCAAATGTGACACCCATCTACAAGAAGGGCCAGAAGGAGGATCTGGGGAGCTATAGTCTGACATTTGTGCCAGGGAAGGTTATAGAGCAGGTCATCTTGAGTGCCATCATACAGCATGTACTGGACAACCAGGGGATCAGGCCCAGTCAGCATGGCTTTATGAAAGGCAGGTCCTGTTTGACTGACCTGATCTTCATGACAAAGTGACCCACTAGTGTATGAGGGGAAGGCCGTGGATGTTAGTAAAACCTTTGACACAGTTTACCACAGCATTCTCCTGGAGAAGCTGGCTGCTCATGGCTTGGATGGGCGTACTTTTCACTGGGTAAAAAGCTGGCTGGATGGCTGAGCCCAGAGAGTTGTGGTGAATGGAGTTAAATGCAGTTAGTGGCCAGTCACAAGTCGTATTCCCCAGGGCTCAGTATTCAGGCGAGTCTTGTTTAATATCTTCATCAATGATCTGGATGAGGGGATTGAGTGCACCCTCAGTAAGTTTGCAGATGACACCAAATTAGGCAGGAGTGTTGATCTGCTCGAGGGCAGGAAGGCTCTGCAGAGGGATCTGGACAGGCTCAGTTGTATGAGGTTTAACAAGGCCAAGTGCCGGGTCCTGCACTTGAGTCACAACCACCCCATGCAACACTACAGGCTTGGGGAGGAGTGGCTGGAGAGCTGCCCATCAGAGAAAGACCTGGGCGTGTTGGTAGACAGCCGGCTGAACATGAGCCGGCAGTGTGCCCAAGTGGCCAAGAAGGCCAACAGCATCCTGGGTTGCATCAGCAACAGTGTGGCCAGCAAAAGTAGGGAAGTGATTGTCCCCTTGTACTCAGCACTGGTGAGGCTGTACCCCAAGTACTGTGTGCAGTTCTGGGCCCCTCACTACAAGAAGGACATTGAGGTGCTGGAGTGTGTCCAGAGAAGGGCAATGAAGCTGGTGAAGGGTCTGGAGAACAAGTCTTCTGAGGAGCAGCTGAGGGAACTCGGGTTGTTTAGCCTGGAGAGAGGAGGCTGAGGGGAGGACCTTATCACTCTCTGCAACTACCTGAAAGGAGGTTGTAGTGAGGTGGGTGCTGGTCTCTTCTCCAAATTAACATGTGACAGGATGAGAGGAAATGGCCTCAAGTTGCATGAGGGGAGGTTCAGATTGGATATTAAGAAAAATGTCTTTACTGAAAGAGTGGTTAAAAATTGGAACAGGCTGCCCAGAGAGGTGGTTGATTCACCATCCCTGGACGTATTTAAAAGTCATGTAGATGTGGCACTTAGGACATGGTTTAGTGGTGGACTTGGCAGTGTTAACTGTTGGACTTGGTTATCTTAAAGGTCTTTTCCAACCTAAATGATTCTGTGACTCTAAGTCATAAAAGCAGTTTCTGGAGATCAGATGCCACTATAAAGATAGTTGCAAATCACTTACGGCTTTTTCTACACAAGACCCTTCCAACTGAATAAAATTTCCCAGATTTTAGTAAGTTTCTCATTGGGTTATGACCCAGTTAGAATATTGGTGACACATTTTATCTGTCGTGTGCTGATTTTTGAGGGAAAGACATATGATACTTTAACCCTGTGATTTTTCTAGCTTGGCAGAGTAAGTTTGATAGCCTTTTGTTCATATTCAGAACTGCAATACAAGAAAAATGAAGGAAAACTTCAGCAGATTACTATGTTTTTAACTTCTTTGACTGCTCTGGTATAACTTCTACTGTTAGTACATTAACAGGGATTTGGTTTAAACTGAAGTTCTCTGTCCTCTTACCAATAAGGAGATGGCTGCTCTCCTATTCTGTTTGTATAACCTGTGATTACTGAGAATGGAGATAATAGAATAGTTCTCTAGAAACATTTCTGGCCCTTTCCCTTTTTTCTGTTTTACTGGGTAAGATGCGTCAAACTGCAAAGGCTTTATACTGAGAAGGGGGGGGAAATAAAAATAGCAGGTTTTGTGATGGCTACAATAATATTCCCTCTTAGACTTTTACACATTAAACATTCATAGCAATTATGTTTAAAGATTATCATTCATAATAGACCTTAGAATGCATGCTACTTTGGTATAGGATTGTGAGGGTATTTTTCACTCATTAAACTGTCATCTAGTGTCACTCAGAGGTCTTGTTAGAAAAATATAGTAAATAATGGATGCCAGTAATAGTCTGTCTCCGTGCTTTATGCTAATGCAAATCTCTAATTCTGCCCTTAAAATAATGAACCAATCTTAAATGTTCTGTCCTGTTCTTTACCTCCTTTTCTCTTTTTCATTCTTCCTTTCTCATGAAACTATGCTGTGTTGAAGAGGCAGCATAGTTACTCCAGGACAGTTTTTAGGCATCGACTTTAAATGTTTTCACACAGATCATTTTTATTGACCTAAAGTTTTAGCTTACTTGAAGCTCCCACTTCCCTCAAGGCTTTTCTTGTGGTGTTGCTGCTTTTTCTGTTATCTTACTGCAGTCAAAGCACAACTATCAAACAGAATCTCAGGGTGGTTGAGGTTGGAAGGAACCTCTAGAGATCATCTGGTCCATCCCCCCTGCTCAAGCAGGGTTAGCAAGTGCTGGTTTCCCGGGACCATCTGAGTGGTCCCTAATATGAGCATTTGTGACCTGTAGAACTGTAACCTCTGGTTCTTACAAGTTGGTTGGTTTTTTTTCCCCTTCAGGCTGCCCGGAAAAGACTAGATAATAAATTTACAAAAAATAGTATAGTGCTTAATTTTGGAGAAGATGGGTTGAAAAGTAAAAGTTTGCGCCGTCAGTCTAAACAGGAATATTTGATACCTTGTAGGAGTATCAATGGTCTCTTACTGGCCTTTGCAAAACAAAAATTCCTTATCCTGTTTACATCCAAAAGAGACAGAGGTATACATACTTAAAATAAAATCGTGTAGAGTAAGTTGATAAGTCTTACCACATTTCTTAACAAAGCCTTATTAACTTATCCTACAAAAATAAAACAGAAGGACGAACTCACTCGGTCAACCCCAAGCAGAGAGAAGACTTCACTAGGACACCTGAAAAGGTGAAAGTCTTTCTCTTTCTGTCCCTCAGATTGCCTTTTCTGTGAAAACTTGAAGGCAAAGGGTTGAAAATGCTTCTGTCAGATACAGAGTCAAATCGGTCATATTCTGAGCTGGCTAAACTGGAAGTGAAAACGTGCCACTCTACAGATGGTTTTTTGAAGAGAAGTATTAGAATGGCTGTCACTGTGGTACAGTAGAAAGGGACCTTAAACTGGCAACTGGGGACAAGTGAGTGTGGAGTCAGAAAACATTAGCTTGAAAGCTCCCAAGACAGTGCTTGCTAAGAGTGGTGTGTACTTCCTGACCTTGTTGCGTTATTGCCATGATATTAGTGTTTCAAGTTTAACTCAAGTCTTTTTAACTACGGAGTATTATGTTGAACTTGAAGGTTTTGAAACAGCACCACCTTAATTTGCTTTTGTTGGGGTTTATTTTCAGGTCTCGGCATGGTTTTTCACAACCTTTACAGTCTCAGGGCTAAAGGACAAAATCCACTATGTGGAAAGCCTTCAGCAGTTATTCACAGCCATATCCCCAGAACAGATTGATCTTCCCCCTTTCGTCCTCGAGTACGATGCCAGGGTGAGTGACTTCATGTGGCAAGCATCAGCCTTTGCTCCTAAGTGTAGTTGTTGTCCATGTCCCATTCTGCTCTGCAAGACCTTCAAAGGGCCTGACTTCCACATGTTAAGAATGGGGAGAAGAAAGGGAGGGTTCCTGGAGAGTCTAGTTTTTCTTCTGTGAGTAACACTTTTCTCAAACTTTTTTCTACATCAGCCCAAGTAGAGGGCTTGGCCAAAAAGCAGACTACTTTCCCAATACAGCTGTCTTCTGTGTGCATAGAAGGCAGACTACCTCTCTTCAGCCAAGAGCTGTAACACACTAAGAGCCTGTGGACAGGATAAAATTCATGTTATATACCTGCTATATACCTTACACTGACGGGGAGGGGAAGCTATCTGTGTTTCATCTTCCCTGCCCCAAGTATCAACAAGCATGCAGGAAAGAGGAGGGGGGAGAAAAATATTGGGGAAAAATGGAACTGTAGCAGGGTGTCTTGCCTTTGGTGTTGGTCCCTCTTCTTCCTCCTTTCTCCATCCCAGGTCTCCACCCAAATAGTGGAATAGGATGATTTAGCCAATGCACACCACATTCAAAGAGGATGTGCTGTACTCATGGAAGACAAAGCCATGAGTGCTTCTGTGTCATCATCCATTGCACCAAGATGTATTGGAAAAGAGTTCTGTTCAACTGCTTGTTTTGTTCTTATTGCAGGAAAATGGGCCTTACTATTCTTCTTATCCTCCATCTCCTGACTTGTGATCTGCAGTCCTGTGATGCTGCTGGTTTCCCGTGGATCCAATGACCTGATGCCTGCCAAAACCTGTGCATTTGCCCATGTACAGAATTCAGAGAGAGGGTTTTCCTCCCCCAGCTCTGGTATTTTTTTACTGATGAGATATTTTCAAGCACTCAAGCAATCAGAGAACTTTATGCCACTGTGAACTGTACAACTATTTCAAATATATTTATCCAATGCAAAAGTTGATTTAAAGATCACTAGGTGCATTTTATTTTGGGTTTGCTGTTTTTTTGGTTGTTTGGTGGGGCTTTTTTGAAGCTATTATGTTTATTTCTGAACAGACTTTCTCTTTTCTGGAAAACCCATCAAAAGCCCTCGATCACGTTTTTAACTATTACCATTTTCCAGCTGTGTTTGTAATACACATTTCTGAGTGGTCTGTACGAATATTGCACAGTACCAGCCTGACGCATTGCTCATCATGTGGTCTCTTGTGTTTCACATCTGATTACTTTTCCCTTTCTGTTAGTGCTGATTACTTTGGTCTTGACCCAGCAAAAGTATCTGGAATTGGGAATGCCATGTCTGCAGGCTGAACAAAGCACTACAGCCAAGCCAACATTACTGCAAGACTTAGCACCATAAATGCTAGGTGAGCTAGGAGCCTTGATAAAGTCCCTGTCAGTTATCATTGGATGATGTGACATGTCAGGATGCCACTACCCTCCCAGTAAGAATAAAACTGAAAAGCATTTGCGGTTTCTTTTCTCTAACTGTAGTTGTTCATGTTCTCCTTTGACATGGCCAGATGTGTTTGTATGAGAAATGAATGCCATCTGCCTGAAGTATGTATGGAGAGGAGGGGGAAGCAGTGACTCCAACCCCAACCTCTGGTGGCAGAGATTGTTTCTTAGAGATATCAGTGTCCCTTTTATTTCCTGTTAATTGATGCTGATTTTTTTGACAGACACAATACATGTAAGAGAGCTCAGCCACGGGGTACTTATGGAACTGGCTGTGAAAAGTGTTTCAGCCTGCCAATGGAAAGCTAAAAGATGAGGGAGAAGGCTCCCTTGTAAAACATAGTCAGGGATGGCAGTCCTAAATACAGAAGGACGGAATCCCTTCTAGGAAGAATATCACCACAGTACTGAATATGAAAACGATGATATGATTCTCATGTTTTCATTCTAGCTGCTTTCCTGCCCTGACTTGTATCTGCTACTCTCTCTTTACCAAACTTCAGTTTTCCTTGTCCTAGTGCTTCTCAATAACTACCTGTTCTAAGCATAAGCAGAAGTCATCGTGAGATATCTTAGAAGGTGGTCATTCATACCCATTGACTCATTTGGAAATAGAAATCTCTCTTCTTTTTAAAGGTACTGTAAACTGTTGGGATAAACAGGGAAAAAATCCTGCCTTGGTCTTTGTCATCCAATTGCATGTCACAGTTTGTGTTTGCAGTCTGAGAGTTTGGGCTTTTGTGAGTTAGGAGAGCAGTGAAAGACAAGCCATACTGAGTTTCCTTTCTTTCCTACTTTGGCCTCCCAGCTTAATTTTGTGTTTATCCTCCATATATCCTCAGCACATTGGTATGCCAGTTACAGATGAAGATAACCATTTGGCTGGGATTTAACAGTGATGCTTTATACAACATACAAAAAGCGAGTGGTTTTGCTTTTTAAGTGTCCCCCAAGGTCCTCATGTGATTCCATTATCAGATCCAAGGTGCTGCTGAAAGCTGGAAACTGTAACACAATGGAAAACCACCTTGGTCTTAATAGTTGGGAGCGATGCACCTTATGGTCAGTTCACCTGATCCTTTCAGCACGTTTCTAGTGGTTTTTGAGAGAAGGAAATAGCAGCAGTCTATACAGAGCAGCTCCTACGTGTCCCTACCTCCTCTTTTTACCTAGCTGTTTACAGCTGCCCTTTTTTAGCAACTCTTATAGCCAGCAATGAATTTTCCATGCTTCTCTAACGATTTGTATAGCTTTCCACCCCCAGTAACCATCTGCTGTTTTTCACACCCATGGCATTTTCAGTGGAGCTGTTGCAGAATAGCTGTGTCCACTTAATAGGCAGATCAAAGGTGATTCAGAGCATATCGTGAACACCAAACTCTCAGCTTCACAGTTTTTAGGTGGTTTCTGTCCCTTTAGCTCACAGATGGCTCAGTCATAAAACCTAAACAGTTCTTCTTAGGACTCTGTCTGCACGTTTTTCAAACCCTAGTCCAGTCATTTTAAGAAATTACTTGGCTCAGTGAAGTGCGAAACTGCCTCCAGAGCATTTGCAAAGCAAAAGAGAGATCTTGGCACTGTGCATCTTATTGTGTATATTTTTCCCTTGAAAGACTTTGCTTTAATTTTTTTTTTACCCAAGTCTCGCAAATCTCAGTGGTAAGACAGACTGCATTGTGCTACAAAAATCCTGCATTTTCCAGTGAGCCTGGAGTTGTGGCAATTTACCAATTTATTTTTTTAATGGAGACTTTTAAATGTAACATGCCAGTGGGGGGAGAGAGAGGGGGGAAAAAAAACCCCAAGCAATCATTGAAGTGCTCAGGATATTCATTGCTATTAAGATGTTTAATATGCAAAAAAGTGGAACAAAAAACTTTCAGCTGCATTTGGGGAAGAGGCTAAGAATTGGTCTACTTGGAACAACTCAATTTGTGATCCTCCAGTGCCAAGGCAGGCAAACACCAATACCTAGCTTGTACTCCTAAGGCAACTGGCCCACTGGATTTTCTTCTCTCTCCCATGGGAAATGTTAAGGCCTGCAGAGATTAAAATGCTACAGCCCCATGGCCTCTGCCTCCTTTGAATACCAGGTGCATTTCTGATAAGCATTCAATTACTTGACACTACACTCCCGCTAAAATATTTTAAATGGCAAAACCATTCACAACATGTATAACTGAAAAAATGCCAAGATTCCTAATGCAATTTAGACATAGCTAAGGGGGAGGTGGCTTTGCTTGGAAGGACATTATGTACAAAAACGAGGGAAAGGGGATTGTATCAGGTGCTCCACAGTGGCCTGTCTGCCAGCACAGCATCTGTTTTTAATTGGCTAATCAGATCCTGTTTGAAGCCTTTCTCAGCTGTGCTTCCCTTGAAAACCAGATTCTGTGTCCAGATGAGGCAGGACTGCTTGCAATTACAGTGTAGCTAGTACAATATCAGCAAAACTCAGTGTAGCGTGTGCTCAACACTTTCACCAAAATGTTAAGAGTAGAAGCCTAAGAAAGGAGAAGAAGGAAGGAAGGAGTAGAAGCCTCTAAGGGACAGGTAGGCAGCAGAGCCTCTTCTCTTTCATTCTTCCCATTTACTGGAGAAGTCTTATTCTCCCCTTTTTGGCGGGTGCTGAGAAAAAGGAAAATTGTTAAGTGCCCACCCTTGTGCTGTGGGAGGAGGACCGTGTGAATCATCAAGCAACAGTTCAGTGTCCTCTAACACTGATGCTTCAGAGTGGAACAGGTTTTAGGAGTGAGATGTGGCTTTGTAGCCAGGGAGTCAGCAATGGCATGAGTAGCCTGAGCCAGGTCCTGGAGAGGTGGTCTGGAGGGACTGGACCTGGACTAGAGACCCAAGGCAGTGTACACCCCAAATCTACCTTGTGCCTACGTTAGTCATTGTATGTGATCCATCTCGGCCTGGTGCCTGCAGCTGAATTGCTATCTGCATATATGATTTTCAGATCCCCCATTAAGGAAGCTGTAGGGAAAATGTGATGGGCTGAATCTCAGTCCTTTGTGAAGGTCCTATAACTCTGAGAATGTACATGAGTAGCAAACACTGAGAAGAAGGGCTTAGCATGATGATTTTGCTCTTGCTGGTTGTTTGGGTTTTTTCAGGAAGCAGTGAAAAGCAATTTTTAAGTAGTTGATAAGGAGAACTTTTTAATCATTGACCTTTTAATGAAGCCCTGGGGTGACGTACTCACCACCTCTGCTGGGCTCAACTGTGTGGCCTGTCACAGAGCAGTAGATGTCCTGTGTTCTGCATCTTTTTTTCCTCCATAAAAATCTGTGCCTTGTACCTTCAGGAAAGGTGGTTCCTGGGCATGACTGGGCAATGCTTTGGGTGGGAGGGTCTTCATGGTTACCATCATCCTGAGCTGCTACCTGAGGTGCAGTTCTTACCTGGCACATGGATACACCATCTCCTGAGTAGTTAGTGCAACTGGGCTGTAATCCGGCCTTCTGCTTGAAGAAAGAGGTGGAGGTGAAGTTTCAAATGTGGCTGTAGTGCTAAGTAGAGCTACTTTATCAACAGCATCAGTCACAACTGAGCCTTGTTTGGAGGACTGCTTTGGTTTCTAGCATGACACTGTAACAAACTCACCCCTACCATAAAGCAACCCTGCACGAAACCAGACAGATGTATCAGTAGGTGAGTGTCTTGTGCTGGGGTTAGGTGCCCGTCCTGCAGAACATGCCTGGTGTTGTCCATGCAGATTACCGTGCTTATTTTCTAGAAAGAGCTGATAGCAAACTCTCATTCTCACCAGAATGTTTCCGTGATAAGGAGCTCATCACTTGCATGGTGATCACAGCAGCTGGCTGGTGTTACAACTTGGACACACTTAGGCATTGCTAATAGTTTGGCAGGAAAAAATGTATTTACATCAACTGAACGGGTTTGCTTATTTGTGAGTAAGATGTTACCCTGTCTGCCCGGAATGGGCATTTCAAAGGTGGATTTGCATATCAAAGACTTAACACTAGTGGATATCATCAAAGAACAGGGAAGATGCAACGTGGCCCCTTGGCTGGCTGGCCAAGCCATTTGATTTGTTATCTCTGCTAGTTCTCCGGCTCACCGATCCATTGGCATCCTTTTCATTGGGTCTTGCTGAGCTGGGTTTCTGCCGGAGCAGTGAGCCACCATGTGCCTGCGGGATCGAACACAAGGGAAATGGTGGAAGCACACAAAAGAAAGTGTGCAATTTGGGGCAGGTGGATCCACAGCAAACCAACCTACTCTTCTCAGTGGCAGCCAGGAACAATAACAGGCAAAGTGTAACCAACCTCTGCCCTGAGTTGTATACATCCTGTGTAGATTCAGGGATCCTAGCAGTCTTTGGGCCCCCTTGTCAGCAAGCTGCAAGGACTCGGAGATAAGCCAGCAACAGGAGATCCCAAAAGAGAGTGACTGAACCAAGCCTGGCAAGTGCTCACCTGAGCACAGAAGAGTGGAGAAAGAAACCTCAGACCCTGAGGTCACTTGAATCTGCTGCCATCAGGAAGTAAAGCCTAATCTGACCAGCCTGTCAAACTGTTTGAGTTTATAAGGGTAGAGAAAACTGATAAAAAAACTGCTGGGTATAGCTGAAAATCCCCCTGGAAGTGCTCTGCATTTGCACACCAGGGGCAATACATCTTTTCTGTTGCCAGTGGACTTCAGAGGGCTCTTCTAAAGGTGGCTGGACAGTACAACATTTCAGGAACATGATCCTCTCTGATTGGTTACAAAAATGCATCCAGAAGCTTGTACACAAGCCGGTATGAAACTTGTTAAGATGCTACTGAGCAAAGACCAGCTGGTGGTCAACAGCACAGTCAACGGTAACATTAAACAGGAATTTCTGTAAGTCCAGAGCCATAAGAAAGACAACTAAGCAGAAGAGCTGCTCTGTTATGAGACCAGATAAAAGCATTGTATACCTCTGTTTCAAAAATGCAAGCATATTTTATGGTAATGGTAGGATAGCTTCTTTTGGCAGATCCCAATTAAGAGGTTACGGTAAAGGGAAACGATCCATGTCCTATTGTGGTAGCTTTGTTTGCACGTGAGCCTCTCTTTGAGCTTATCTCTGTTACACAGTATACCAAAGCACTCTCAAGGGACTGATCCAGGAATTTTTTATTTTTTTTTTTTTTAATAAAATTTTAAACCCCAGCAACTGATCATGCCAAAACACAATATGTAAGAAATGTTCTGCAGCGTGGTTGGTGCAGTAGCAGCCATCAGTGGGACCTGCTGCTGTGCCAGCCTCGGACAGCAGAGCCTCGGGGCATGGGATGGGTACTCACTACAACTGAGTTTACAGAGACCAGAGGGAGATGGCAGAGTTTGTGCAGATGGAGTGACCGTGGGCAAAATGCCCTTCTAGACATTTTTCAGGGCCATTGATGCAGTTAGGCACATTCTCTGCTGCATCATATTTAAATGTTTCACTCAATGCGCTGTGTTCATTGTTGTTATCATTAGCAAGCAAAACTACTTAATCATTACAGAAGCAACAGTGCAGAAACATTTCACAGTTAGCAACGAGCCTTCAAAGTGAGTCCTAAAATCAGGCTCTGGGGCTGCCCCCTGCAAAACCCATTGCTCCCTCCTGCCCCATCCTCCAGATGCTTCTGAAGGTTTTGGGGTTTTGGCTTGGGGTTTTTTTGGATGGGGAGGAATAAAGCTATTTAGGAGCTCCCTGGACTCTTCAGCTGTTCTTTGATGTGTCACAAGGTCCACGAATGAAGCACGTACCTGTACCTAGGCACCACAGGAGAGATGGGTGCTGTGCCCATGGCAGTGCTGCACAGCTGGGAGCTCATGCTGCTCCAAGCCCTCCACCTCCAGCTGCCAGCATCCCATGCAGTCTAAACAGCACTGGTGCTTGCTATTTCTGGCAAATCCCAAGAGAGAAGCAGCTGTAGCAGCTCCAGGACAGCGGTAGAGGGACGTGCACATGAGTCCAAAGAGAAATATTCTTTTCTCTTGGCAATATAACAAGCCCTAATAGGAAGCAGCCCACACGAGCTTCTGAAGAATGAACTCACCAGGAGACTCCTCTGCTCTGATCAGCCTCCAACCCTCATCTGCTCAGGAGTAAGAATAAACTGGGACATACGAGTTATTTTCATACGCACAGTTGAGAAACCTCACACAGGGAGGACTAGTGGGGAGGATGGGGCGATGTTGGGGCTGCCTACCCTAGCACCAGGAAATGCAACAAGGAGCCTGTGGAGCCCACAGAAACTCCCCTGGCCCCTTTGGGGCAATGGGGGGGGGGGGGGGGGCAGGGTGCTTTGCTTCCCAGGCCCAAAAGGCTGTATTATTATTTTTCTTTTAACTTAGGCTTGTGTGGGCTGCCATGCACTGACCTGTCATTGTGTCCCAGGACAGACACCCGCCTGCCTGCAGTGTGGGCAGGCACAGCACCAGCAGCACTGCTATGGCACAGCCAGCCAGGTCCTGGGCAGCTTCTTGGAACTGCCCAGAAACCAGCCAGAAAGCACAGGGTTGTCTTCAACCAAAGAACAGATTTTCAGAATGTTATTTGATGGCCCAAACTGCAATACTCATGCAATTCCTTTTTTCTTTTCTTAAATTTTAAATAGTTCACTTTTTCAAACCTTATTTTTTTCCTTCAGCATTTGCTTTCCTGCTGGCAGACACCTTTTTGAAAGGTCACACGCAGCCAACTTCCTCCCATCCTATTCTTGCCACTTTCCAAGCCAAGTAAGGCAGATTTGACATTCTATTCTGGAAAAAAAAAAAGGGGGGGGGGGGATAAATTATCACAAAACCATTTGTTTACCCAAGGACATCAGTTGCCAAATTGCCAGGAGAGGCAGCACAGTGAATGGGGAACCATGGTCCTGAATTTTGTCCCTCATCCCCACCCTTGGCACCAAACTGGCCCAGCATGAGGAGCTGTGGTACCTGCTGGGGACGGGCTTTGGCACAGCCAGGCCTCGGGTTGGGCAGCCCCAGGGCTGAGGCAGAGGGAAGCCAAGCAGCTGCTGCTGCTTTGGCGGGCAGCACTGATAGGGGTGACCGTGAGTCCGGCCGTGCCCGCTGACTGGCCTCATGCCCAGGGCATCTCTGTTTGCACTGCAGTGAGGCACTGAGCTGTGGAGGGTGGTGGGAATGGGCCACACAGACCCCAAGGCGGGCAGGCTTTTTGCAGCGGTCTCCTCAAGCTGTTCAGCCCATGGCATGCAAATGCAATTGCCTCTTTTTCCAAGACCATTTGAGCAGCAATACAGCTGTCCCCCCCCTTCCCCCCCCCGCCGAGTTTTAGCAGCCTATGCATATGCATAATGCAGCTCTGTTAGCATTTTGCAAAAGCTCCTTGGCCAGGTAAAGTCAGCAGTCAAACAGGCAGAAGGTTTTTCAAAGGAAGTTTCATTCTTTCCCAAGATACAAACCATATCAGTGAAGCCAAAGTGTCCTCCGTCGGTAGAAAAAGGGCACATGCTGTGAAGTGAGTCAGCCCTTTGCAGCGTCACTCCCAGGGCAAAGACACGGTGATGACAGATACGGTCTCCAAAAGGTCACAGGCAATTTGTGGCTTTGTGCGAGTTTTATTTGTTGTAGGGCCTTCTGGTCTATAAGAACCCAAGGTAGCCAAGAAGGGGTTTGGGTTGGGTTTGTTTTTTTTTTTAGTTACTGATTTGCTTTTTAATCCTGAATTGGATTCTCTTTGCATGAACTGCTTTCCCTAACATCCACTGTCCCCTCTCTGTTTCCCACAGAAAGACAGCTAGGTAAGGATAATCAGCAATGGAAACCTCCACTGCTAGCTGAAGCAGCAAATGCTCTTTGAATTTTCACATAAAACACTTCTGACCACTCGCCAGACATCTGGAGACAAATGACTGCTAAAAGGAACCAACACAAAACATGTAGGTTTTGAATAGTTTGATTGACTAAAATATTTTTGCCTATTGGTTGCTCTTGGTTTTTGCCCTTGCTTGGGTTGTGTCAAATCCATCTTCTACACCACCAGTCAAAGTCTTCCAGGAAAAAGAGAGCAATCAAAATCTAATTTCCTAAATAAAAAATAAACAAACAACAATAAGAAACCCAAGGCTGCCAAGGTTGCAGGTATTTGTGTCTGCTTATAAAGAAACAAACAACGAAAAACCATCTCCCAAACAAAGCAACTGTCCTCCCTCCTCTCCCTCGCAAGATGGGCTAGAAAGCCAACCCTCCTTTCTGTTTTAATGCTGCTTTTCAAATGAGAAGGAAGTTTTCAAGTTGGAGACAGGATGAAACAGGCTAATTTATGCCAACAATTTGCACTGACGCTTCCATAAAGCTTTAGCCCACCATTTTAAAGAAGTGCAGACCCATAGGACTTATACCCCTACCTGGCAAATCACCAGAGGTAATAAATAAAGGAGAAGCAAACACTCATTTAAAAATCATAAACCCACCAACTGCAGCCAGGGGATGCCTGCTGCAGAGCAAATGACAACATCTCACAAACCCAACAGGATGTTCAGCTGAGTCAGCGAAAAAGTGGCTAAAAGGGAATGAACTGACATTTATTTGGACTTTCAAAGATTTTTTTTTGTAAGTTTATCTGCAAATACTGTGTATGGCTACAGGGTCATGGGGTTTTTTATTTTTCCTTTCTAGCCATTCTGCCTGGCACTGTTTAACCTAAAGGTTATGAAAATAGATATTAAAACCTTCCTTACTAGTGGAAGGCCACAGGGACTTTACCCATTGGCTCCTGACCCATATATTTGAGGAACAGCAAAACCCAGTGCACCCTGCCTCCTGCGGTACAAGGGGCAAAGCACTGGCATGGCTCAAGACGAGGCGATGGGGTAGAAACACGGGTGGGAATATTTGGCTTCCAGGGCAGTGATTAAGAGTAGCAAGCCTAAAGATGGGATTGATTTGGTTTAGGCTGGAAATGAACAGTCTCAAGCATGGCTGGAGGGACACCCACGGCCCTTTCATGACAGCACCACGTGCAGTTTCTCTTCGACACCCCAGCATCTCTCATGCTGCTGCAACTGAACCAGCCTCTTCCAGCCCAGGAGCAGCACCCTGCAGCTCAGTAGATCCCTTTTTAAAATTATTTTTGGCCAATTTCAACTGATGGTCCTAATTGCCCAGGCCAGCAGCTGCTGGGAACGAGCCCCGTTGGAGCCCAGCGCTTTCATGTGAGAAGCAGATGCGCCAGGCTGCATGATGTACCATCGCTCCTGGTTTTTGTGCAGCAGTGCAGTTGCAGCACTGGCCTGAGCAAAAACCTGCCCAGCAGAATCTGCCACAGTAGCAATGCTGGAGGCAACCAGTGGAGCCAGTGCATTCAGAGGTGGCTGACGGCTGCCCAGCTGGTGCCACAGCCTGAGCAGTGCCTGCAGGCACAGCCCAGGATGCTGTTGCTCAGAAGTGTGGTTAGTACAGTTGCTGCCTCCCTGGCGACACAGCTTCTGCAGCATCCCAAAATGCAACATGACTCAAGCTACAGCACAAGTTCAGGGCTCGTTTTGCCTCCTCTTTCTGGGATAAATACCCAGGTCACGCAAGCCTGGGGACATATGCCGGGGCAGCGAGCAGTGCCAGTGGTCAGATGCATGTGCCAAGGGTCTCTCAAAAAAGGCCACCGCCGGGGAGAGGGTCCCATCTTGGCACGCAGCCTCGTCTCACTGCCTCCTCAAGGTCTTCTCAGGATCTTTGCCTGACAAAACATCAACAACCTTGTGCACAGCTGATGTTTAGACTGACCTCACTGCTGTGTCTCCAGTGTGCTGCTGCTTCGCAGGGATCGCTGGCTTTCAGGCATTTTACACAGTGGAGCTCACAGGCAGTGACTGAGCTGCAGGGTTACAGCATGCCCTTCACACTAGCGCTGGCTCCCCTGCAATGCCGAGAGGCAGCTGCCGGGGTCCCGTGTGCTGCTCCAGCCAGGAACACCAGAGGACTGGCATCCGGCGTGAGGCAGAGCAGCCAAGAGGCTCAGCCAGCACTGTGAATTCTATTAGATGCACCATGGCTGCCACCCACAGCTGCCAAACTCTCTGAAAAAACTCCGACTTCTCTTCAGAGACTCCCTTCCCATTGCAAGGGGTCTGCCAAGTGAGCATGTTGTTTGCTCTGCCCACTGTGCTGTACTGTCTAGACATGGGGGCACAAACCCTCCTGTGACCCTGACAGACACCTTTTAGTAGGACCACAAGCTGGGCTGTTCTGCATTCCCAAAGGAGCAAGCACCTCCAGGGACCACATGCACCCCGATACTTCTGATCCGTTACTGGGGTGGACTATGAACAGCTCAGAAACTTCCTAAGCTGGTAACTAGGCCCATGCACACCCAGACATTGCTCCTCCAGGGTGGACACGAACATCTCCACCTGGCCACCCACCAGCCCCAGGCTTCCCAGGGTGGGAGAGGTATGAACACCACCAGAGCAGGGTGCGGGGGGCACTGGGCACACAGAGGACTGGATTCAGGTTTGGGAAATGGCACAGCCAGGCCACTAAAGAGCTGTGTATGGAGCAGGTGCTGCATAAGCCACTGACCCCATTGCAGGACACCACTCCAGCAGTGGACATCCAGCCAGCATTGGGACAGTGGCTCAGTCCATCACCAGGCTGACCCAGGGATACAGCAGCACATGTGGCATTTTGCTGGTGCGCGGCATTTCACTTGCAAGTCAACCACCAGCTCCCCAGAGAGCTGGAGGGTTTGAAGGCATCGTACACCACCTCTACATAGAGACCCTCACCCAGCTCAGCCAGCAGCCTGGGTGCAGGTCCCCTCACCTGCCTGCATCAAACCCTGTGGCTGCAGGCAACCACACTGACTGCGACGGATGGAGACGGAGCACAGCCCTGCGGTGACAGCACTGGCCACTGCCCCATCTACCCACCAGTCCTCAGGTCAGAGCACAAAACCAAGGACAGGAGTGGTTTTGTGGGGTGTAGGAGCACAGGAAAGCAGTGGGATGCATTTCTTATCTCAGGGGCACAGAGGTGGCTTTGCTTCCCATGCCATGTGCAGGCATGAGGGGAGAGGAGGAGGATGGTAACCAAAGCATTTGGCAGAAAGGGGGTAGCCATGCACCCCAGGAAACACCTGGTTTGAGCCTGAGCTGCAGTGCGTGCATAGGAGGATGTGGCTGGCTTCTCTCTCCTTTTCTCTCTCCTTTTCTCTCTTCCCTGTTCAGTACATTATTGGCACCTGGGACGGGGCAAAAGCTTTTGTGCAGGCTGCACCTGGCCCTCCGACTTTGTCCCGTTTTAGCTGCCGTGTCCTCTCATAGAGCTGCTGTTCTGAGTCAGAAGAGGACACTGACAGAATGGTCATTTCCAGTCACAAGCCCTGCTGTGTACCACCACCCAGGCTCAAAAATGGCCACCCCAGCTGACGAAGCAGGTCAGGAGAGGGATGTGCTTCACAGGACACTGACAGCCCTCAAGTGGCTTCCGTGTTACCAGGACACCCCTGTTTCAGAATGTTTTTGCTTTTGGCTCCAGCTCCCCAGGAAACCTGGCCACTACTCCAGGGCAATGGCACAGCCTTGATGGCCATGGTACCTGCTGCACACGCTGCCATTGCACCAACAGAAAAGCCAAGCATGAGACCCTCCAACAAAGAGGGTCGTCTTCTGAGGCTGCTGATGTTCTGGTGGTCCCTTCTTGAGCACAAGCCAGCTTTTGCCTATATCCAGCCCTAGGAGAGCTCTAAGCCTGGCCCTAGGTTCAGAGGTTCCCCTTTCCGTTTTCTCAGGCCATGGCCGACACACAGCTACCTCATCCCAAGCCTACAGGGAGCTACAGGTGGCTCTCCTTATGCAGTCTGCCTGGGATGGCCAGGGAGCACGAGCTCATCTCTTATGACAGCTCCCTTCAGGGCTTGGAGGGGCAGCAATTTATCAGTTGCAATCATAAGCACAACCCCTGTTAGCACTGGTGGGCACTCAGCAAGGCAAGCTTCACCAGGGAGGGTATGCCAGGTAGCTGTCTTCCAGGGGCTGACAGAGAGACTAGAGCCCCCAGCCCACAGCATGCTTCACAAAGCCCATCTTTCCACTGCCTGAAAGCTGTGGCCAGACCTGTCAGAGAGGCCAAGCTAGGCTGAATCTGGCTAGTAGCTGTGTTGCAAGCAAAGTTACTTATCCCCTCACTGAAGAAGCAATGGGCTGAATGCAAGTCAAATGCCGGTGTTTATAAGAACTCCAGCTGCATAACTTCTTGTTCAGGAGGTGAGGAGGAACCTCCAGGCTCCAGAGCTTTATTTCAATCCACCCTGCCTTTTCTCAGGCACTGCTGTCTCCTGTGGTATGGGGAGCTGTCTTCCTTGCTGGAGCTCCATCTCTGCTGGCCCATTCTGCAGAGCAGGAGGAGGGGTCGTGCAGCAGAGGGGCACAGCCCCATAATTGTTGGTCCACGAGCCAGCCAGGAGGCTACTCAGAACTGTGGTTGGGATCACAGTCGGCTGTTTTGGTAGTGGTGCTGGAGCTAGCAAGGGAGATGGGGAGGAGGTAGGGGCTGGCTGCAGCAGCTCTGCCAGAGGCAAGGGACTTGCATAGAACCGGGACATGCCACCGTGCAGGGCACGGTAAGACTCTTGTTCTGCATAGAAACAAGGCTGCCTGTGATGGGCTGTTTTGCTACCCGTAGTCTAAATTGGGTCCTGTGGCCAGCACCAGCTTCACTGCTGAGAAGCCAAGGTAAGGGGAAGCGAAAGCCACAGGGACCGTGACACCTGCTCTGCCTCACTGTTCACTTGCCTCTCAGGAAACCTTGAGTTGCTATATTTGAGCACTGATTATATCCTGGGTCTGTTCTTATCCTTGTTTGTGAAGTTTGACTGAGTTCACACGCTCCTGTGTACACAATGTGCCACCCTCCGGCTGCCAGGGAGCACTCGCAGGTGGCCAGGATCCCCCCACACTGCAGGGACACAGGCTTCTGGGGAGGATGCAAATGCTGTCCTTGAGCTTTCTGCACTGCACATGGAACTGGAGAGGAGCTGCTGAGAGCCCATGCTGGGCACAGGCATGCAATCCAATCCCCCCACCCTATGCTGCACAGCAAGAGGTGCCCAGAGATGGAGGGTTTTGGCCCTTGTCCTGCAGAGGGATTTGCAATAAAAAGGGAGAGCACAGAGCTAAAGTCAGCCCAGATGCAGAGTAGCCCCTGCAAAGGGGCGTGAAGGGAAGGCTAATGCAGGGGGAGGCATGGGGAAGCAAGCAGAAGCTGTACGGGTTGGGCTTTCTGGGAGACGAGGGAGAAGAAAGGAAGGGCACTAAGCCCCAGGCCATCCTGTGTGGCTGGGCTCCTGAATTCCCTGTTGTACCCCATCAGCAGCATCTTCTTGTTCCTGAGGGTCATAACAATGATTTTCCACTCTACAAGACCTGCCAGCCTGGGGACGGCTGTTCCACACCATGACCCCTCTTCTCTTCAATCCCATCTCATGGCAGCTTTTCCTCTCCAATTATTTTTCTACCATTGAAGGGATCTTTAATTCTGCTAGGAGTCAAAGGGCACTCAAACCCACTTAGGCTTTCAAGCCAACCCCTAAGTCCTGTCACTTAGGGGTGAGGTGGAAAAGCTTTTGTTCTCATATTTTTTCTATTATAGTCCTAGAACTGAGTTATCTTTTCTGCCTACTAAACAGGATTTTCCTTGAGACTTTTACTTGTCTCTGCTTTTTGAGGAAGAAGCGAAGGAATCCTTGCAAGCCCATGCTGCAGGGAAGAGTGTTTCCCAGTAAGTGCAGAGGTGAGCCTGAAGGGACACAAACCAGTAAGGTGCCAAAGAAAGGGACTTTACTGTGTGACTATTTCAATTTTTTTCTCCTTCCCTCTCTTTTCAGGTCTCCACCAATAAATCTGGAATTAAAATACTTCCTTCTCTCATGCCAAAAGGCAAATTAATTGGTCCTTGTAAAACTCTCACAGTGAAAGGATCTGCCTGAAATGGAATTAACCATTTGTGACTAAGGGGCTGATATACATGAGCCATAGCTGTGAGTAGATGGATGCACAGTATTCATCGAGGTAGCACAAAGAAAAGCCCTGAGAGGGTTGGAAATGAGCCTTCATCTTGCCGTCATACTTCTAATCACAGGAGAATGTGAGGATGATCTGCAAGCTCAGGAGAAGGTTTTTACAGACACGCTTTGAGTGGAAAGTCTCCAACATCAGTCCTTCCATTAGCTGTAGGCTGGTACTAGCTCAGCAAGCAAAGACCCAGCTTCAGTTACTTACTGCCTGATCAGTGCCCTCCCTGAGCTCAAGGAGTCTGTCTTCAGAACAACTGGTGGGAAGAGGGCTTGGAGAATAAGCGCTCCCTCTATAGAGCCTTCCATTCAGACCAGGATCACAAGGAACACGGCGGTTCAGGTTGCTGAACTCCCCATCTTCTTGTTCCCTAGCTAACCATCCCGCAGCGTCTCTGCCCCTTGAGATTTCTCCATCAGAAGAGGAAGTTCTTTAAAGAGTTCATTACCTCGAGGATGTGCACAACACCCAAACTTCACACATACATATACCCCTTCGAGACCCCACTCGTCTCACGACGCCAGCTTTCATGGGGCCATCCCGGGCCTCCGGCGGGTGCCCCCGGGGGTTGGCAACCCCTTCCCCGCCAAGAACCGGGTGGGGTCCCGGCCCGGGAGCTGCCGCCGCCGCCCCCCGACCCGCGGCGGCCGTCGGCGGAGGCGGCCCGGGCGCTGTCCGCGGTGCTGAGCGCGGCGCTGGGCGGGCGCGGGGCTGGGCGCGGCTTTCTGGGGGACGGCAACACCGGGGGGCACCACCCGGCAAAAGGGAAGTGTCTGCTCCTTGGGTGAAGCCGGGTGACAGTGAGGAGGGAATCCAGAAAAAAACCCAACCAAACTGAAAAAAAAAAAACAACAACCCAACAAACAACACTAGGGTTGGAATGAAATATTGGAAAATTAGTTTACAGCATGACTTTCTCCACTGCGTACCGGCTCAGGGGTATCGTCATCATCCAAGCCTAAAAGTAAAAGATTATTATGACCCAGTCCTCCATGTACTTCACAACATACTCAAGCCATATTCCAAACCAAATTCCCTAGCCACTGAAGGAGAGGGTGCCTTGCCGAACTTTGCAGCAGCCTGAAAAGCAGGGGAAAAGTGTAGAGGTTGAGGAGTTTCAGAAAACTGCTTCTGTAAGGATACATAGTTAATTGCTCTTACAGCTTTCAACAGGCCAGCCTCTTTACAGACATTTACCATTACAGTCCTTCCAGGCCTCTCTCCCACCTGGAATGAATACAAATCATAAAATGAGACACATGGCAGTGGCGGACCATTTATGGCTGTCCCAAGCAGACACGTGCAGCTGCTGAACAGGTGTGTGCTATCTATATAAGGTGGCAGGGAGTAACAGAAAATGACTGAGGAATTCACCCAAAGAACACAGCAGACATGCACAAGTAGACTGAGTCACAGCTCGTTCACTGTGGCAATTAATCCAAGGCAAAACAGAGAAGGGAATGACTTCTCTGAGCCTAAAAATGGGCATTTAAATACCTGCCTCTCTTCCCTTTCTTACCTGTAGAGCCCATGTTTCTCCAAAATGAGAAATTAAAACCAAAAGTTTTCCTTGTTAGTAATATTTATTTAGGGTGAGGTGCACTGGGTTTGGAGAGAGCAGGAACTGTTTTAGAAACCTCAGGGGATAAAGTTTATTGGCTAATCTGGGCAGGATTTAAATCACAGGGCATACATTCCCACTTTTACAGACAGGATCATGGATCTGAACATCAGTGATCAGCAACTTTGTTTTGTTTTCTCTTTGAAAAAGCCTGCATCATCACTGATGTTTAGTACCCACAGCACTAAACACATAAGAAGAAATCTCTTCAATAGTCTTTGAAGACAAAAGGTCAAGAACAAATGGTGTCATGTATATTTCCTAATGGGAACACTGCCCTTACAGCCTTGAGTTACATTCTCCAAAGCACTTTGTCAGCCTAAAATACAGGTAGCATGTACTTGAAGCATTTTCAAAGACTCCTGCCTTACAAAATTTTAGAATAAGGCTTTCTGTGCTCCAAATCCAGTTTATTTCTCAAGTAGGCAGAGAAAGCTGAGTGTGTAAGGCAGTGTCTCTCTCAGGTACCAGCCTCATTGCTCAGTGCAGTGATCTACTATGTCCTGTTTCTTCCATGTGGGGCAGGGAATGCAGTAAGTGAGAAGAAGATGAGAGATTACATCAGAAGAAAAAGATCAAGCAGCCCACCACAGTTTTAAGCTTTGAGGCCAAGGTGACTGTAATTCAAGGAACTACAGTAACACACTCCCCTTCCCAACACATATCATGCCTCACCTTCCCCAGCACCAAAACCTTGCTGTAGGAACAAAAGGCAAAAAAAAAAAAAAAAAAGATTCTCATATATAAAGATGGGTCTAGAAAGCTCTTCTGCAAAGCCATAATTATTTAAAGCTGTCCACCTAGAACTGTTCTAAGGAGCACTTCCCTGTGTTTCTTTAACACCATGTAAAAAGTAGAGAGTATGCACAATCACTTTTTCATTGCCATAAAGGAACACTTTTTCTTTAGCAATGGGACTCAGTCAAGCTATCGAGATTCACAGAATCACAGAATGGTTGAGGCTGGAAGGGACCTCTGGAGGTCATCTGGTCCAAGACCCCTGCTCAAGCAGGGACACCTAGAGCTGGTTGCCCAGGACTATGTCCAGATGGCTTTTTAATATCTCCAATTGTACAAGCCACATTCAAAACTGGAGTCATCAAACTGGGTGGCAAATATGCACCAACACCATTCATATGTGAAAGGCTGGCATCCATCAAGACACTTGTGAAGGTCCTCAGATGTCACTCTTTCATTCAGGAGGGTCAATGTGAAAGATGTTGAAACGAGTTGGGTGTTGGTCTCTTTTCCCAAGTAACAAGTGATAGGATGACAGAAAATGGCCTCAAGTTGCAGCAGGGGAGGTTCAGATTGAACATGAGGAAAAAATTCTTCACCAGAAAGGTTGTCAGCATTGGAACAGGCTGCCCAGGGAAGTAGTGAGTCACCATCCCTGGAGGTATTTAAAAGGCATGTAGACATGGCACTTAGGGACATAGTTTAATGGTGGAGTTGGCAATGTTGGGTTAATGGTTCAGACCCTTCACTGATCTGAAGGGTCTTTTCCAACATAAATGACTCTCTGATTTTCATTCAGTAGTGTCCACCAGGATAGCTGCTAGTGGGTAGGGTGAGGACACCCATAGAAAGACCCTGTCTTTCCATTAAGGCAGAGTGCCTGGTCTCTTGAGGACTCCCATTGTCTTTAAAGGATTGTTAGAGAAAAATTATTTTTGTCTCCATGAAGGTCTGTTCCACATAGGGTGGAATTAAAGAAGAAAGAAGTCGCCTTACATCAGCAGAGGCACCATGCACCTTGTGATGATTCCTGGGACTGGTGAGGCTGGCCTGCTATTGGATGCACCCTAATTGCTGCTACTAAATGGGGCAGAGATAAACGGGAGTGGGCTACTGTGGGTGAACCCCTACAGCCCAACAAAGCTATGCAAAGGTTCTTAGAGCTGACACCAGGTTTCCTGTTCTCAGCCACATGGAGTGTGTGATCTCAAGTTTAGGTGGGTTTACTGGACTTTTCCTGAGCGCTAACTAGGGCTGGATGGGGGTACATGCATTCGCTAGCCAAAACTGGAGAGGGCCGGTCATAGCTACTGAACCCGTTATACTGGTGCCACAAGATGAAGTGGCATATCTTGTATCAACCTCATCAACTAGGTTCCAGATCCTCTCATGTGGCTGTATCAAGTGAGGACTGCTCTGCTGTGCTGTGGGAAGGTCATTGTTCTTGCCTGCAGCCAAAACAACACCCTCAAGAAGCCCATGGCAGAAAAAGAAGGGAAATCTTTCCAATTCTTATCTTTTATGGTAAATACGATGCTTTCCCTTGGACCTCACTTCATATTATGTTAAAAAGCTTATGGGAAACAGTCCCCTATTCACCTCACATGCCAGGACCACTCCCTCACGTGTATAAGGCATTTCTTGCACTAACCTGAAAACCTTGAGTCAGAGTTGAGGAATTATATCATTCTTCCTAGATCCCCTCTTACAATATTGGGATGGAAGCCATATGTTTTCATTCTCCTGGAATTTACCCAGTATTTTGAGATTTAACATTAATATCAGCAGACCAGAATGCTCTCCATCCGACTCCTCTCACAGGTTGCTGTTTTCTAATATTTTCCCCCTATTGCTAATGGGCTCAAGAGTATTTTGTCATCTAAGCAGAAAACTCTCCCTTCCAAACATTCATCAGAAAAAAATTAAGCAGTTCCATCTTTCTGAATCTTTATTAACAGACTTACACATTTTTTTTTTTAGTATATCCTCAACACTAAGTTTTGTTCCAAAACTGAAACATCTTCCTGTTATCTTCACGGAAAATGTATCTAGTTGTTTTTTAGCACACACACCCCTACAGTTTTTTGTACTTCAGAAGTCTAACTTTCATCAGATGTCACCTATTACTGCTTTTCCCCCTGTATCTAATGTTCTGCATATCTGCTTCTACTTGCTGCCTTCATTGTAGTTCAGTACAACAGCTTTTAGCTAAACCTATCATCTCTCTCGAATGTGGAAATATAGCTTTTTGGCTATTTAATACATTCTTCCTAACAAATTTTCCCCATTTCAAAACAATTTTTCCTCTGAAAAGTTTTCTTCCGGGTCTGTTTTACTCAGAATTTCCTTCTGTTGAGATATTAGGCTTTTAGAGACACACCACAACATATCAAACCACTAGCAAGAACACCCTGTTTCACATCCTAAAGGCTATTGCTTGGATAGTCCAAGTCCAGCTTCCAGAACCCTGAACCCCGTCCTGGCTGAACCAGTCTCATCTGTATGGTCACCAGCCACCTCTCAGCACTGACTGGTTTTCTCCTGCTGGGTCCTAAATGTTTTGGAGTAATTTTGCAGTCTTTTTCACATGGAAACAGGGGAGTCCTTGAAGTCCACAGGGCTGACAATGACTTCATCCAACTGTGGACCAAAGATAATTGGAGAAAAATGGTTAAGAGCATGGGTTAAACATGCTCAAAAGATGTGAACTGTTCTTCAGTAAAGCTCTGGTTTCTCAGTCAGACTTTCACCTGAATCCTCTGCTCCTGCCATCGCAGCAGGGCTTCCTGGCACATGCACAGATGTGGGAAAAACAAAAGCCGAGACAAGGAGGTCACTCAGCCTTAGGGGAGAGTGGAAGACCATGCAAAGGCTTCTCTTCCCTGCAAGAGATGTCTCCACCCTTCTCCCTGCAGACCTTTGGCTAGAAAAGTTGCTAACACTTGGCTTGCCATGCAGTGGAGAAAGACACTTGAGTAACCTGCAAGAACAGACCCACACTGTCATCACAAAAACAGTCACAAGAAAGGAAGAAATTGCTCCAGTGGGCTTGGAAGAAAATCCCCGGTATTTTTGTCTGATTTCCAGCCATTCAGGATAAGACTCTACTTGATCCTTTTAGTTGTAGATACCTGGGCCAGTTGCTCCAGGATTTCTTCATAGTTGCTGGAGACACATGGACATTTTTAGAGCCCAGTGATCTCACACTACAGCACAGCTTGTCAGAAGAGAAGACAGGGTTGAGCAAAGGTTTCAAAAATATACTCCCAACAAACAAGACATGCACAGAAACCCTAACATAGTCATGGTTTGTCCTGGTATGCCTGACATGACAAACAGCTTTTCTCTTCCCAGACCCTCGTGCCTCCCATGCCACATTGACCTCAGCCAATGCCTGGTGCAGCAGCCCCTTGTAGAAGCAATGCTGTAAAGACTAACTGGAGGCTGAGTTTGGACCCCAGCTAACCCAAAGCGTCAATGAGCAAAAAAGCACCAGGCAGGTTTTGCAGCCAGGCACCAGCACCACAGGCTGCCTCATCTCACAGTAACCCCCTGGGCACAGGATGCAACACTGCGCGAAATGCTATCAGCAGCTTATTTTAGGTAGCTGTGCATCAGGAACCCTTGGCCAAAATAAACCCCTAGGCTTGCTCCAATGTGTCTTTTTTTTTTTTTTTAGAAAATAATTTATATAGGTGGTCTTTCGTGAAAGAAAAATATTTTTGTGAGCCTGTGCGATATTTCACCATTTTTTAAAGAAAAATTGGTCTTCACAGTGGATCATAAGAAGCAAAACATCAGCTTGAATAACATTCACACCTACAGTTTTCTGTCCTTATCAAGAACAACAGGAACCTCCAGGTGATATCGGGGAGCCAGGCTACAGCTGGCACCTACCCAAAGAAAAATTAAAATGGCAACTACATAATAAAAGATGTTAGTTCTTTTAAAATATTTTCAGTAATAAGAGTCATTTGAGCTTTAAAAACAGTTCTTCAAATGTTTGTTTACAACATTTGTACAATGATTACACCTTATTTTCTCAGTGCTTCAGTTCTCTACTAACTCTATACTGTGAGAATGAAGATTTGGTTAAAGTCTAGGTAATGTGCCAGCAGTCCGGCACGTCTGGATTCTCAAGAATCCATCGCTACGGAAATAAAAAGGAAATTAAACCACTGGAAAAATGAAAAAAGTATGTTAGGTTGCCATGGAGCCCGATTAAATTTGGAGGTAAGATTTAACCCCCGCTAAATTCACATCATTATGCAGTGAATACGGCAGGAGGTTGAAGGGCCCCATGCTGCTGCTCGGCCCTCAGCATTGCCCCAGGTCCTCTCTGAAATGGCCCAAGCACAGAAATCCTCTCCTCAAGATGCAGAGCGGGCACCACCAGCTTCCAGACAGCTCTGGCCACCCAAACCCTAAATATCTTTCTACAGGTTTCTCAGTCCTCTGATGTAATTTTAAAAAGTAGTGTCACTCCAATGGGTATAAAATTTAGCTATCTAGGTCAGACTGTTTCAAACAGTTCCATGAGTCAGTGCTATTACACTGCAGCCTGTTTGTGATATATTACACTGTAATATATATAGCACTGAACAGCCTCCTCTGAGATGGTCCCTCTTACAACTTAAACATTGTTTGTAGTCTATCAAGCATGCCTGAAACAGCCTCAAGAACAGCCATCATAAAGAAACTGGGTTTAAATTGATTTTTTTCTACAGTTTTTCTCTTCTTCAAGTACAGACCAGTATAATGCATTATAGCAGTACTACTACTACTTTTCCATGAAGTCTGTGATCTGGAGGTTTTTTCAGCAGTGGACACAAACTCTGAAAATGAGCTGGTGTTACAGTACTGCAAGTCAGTCAAAGGATCCCTGAGATGAACCCTTTCACTACTTACCTATTCTTTATTAGCAGTAAGTAAAATCAGTAATCAGATAGTAAGCACCTTCAAAGTAAAAGCTGCTGTTCTGGAATTAAAAGCCCTAACTTCTCAAGAAATTTTACAGTTAAAGGTAAGAGCACTTCTGTCAAATATCACATTGCTAGGTAATGAATTCTTATTTATGAAATAATTTTTCAACTAAATCCATGTTTTCAACCAGTACTTTAATTAAAAGAAAAATTCAAGTTCTGGTCAGCTGAAACCCCTGACCGTAGTTGCAGTTATACCCATACGGCCATCTTTTAATTCTAACCAGACAACAAAAATCTGCCTGAGAATCCCGAAGGCCAGAGTTCAAACTGTAACTGCTGAGGAGAGCCATGTATGTAACGCAGAACAAAAAGCACATTTACCACCATGATTTTATACTGCAGTTGGGTATTTCAAGAAGTTACAAATTACATGTACAGGGGATCCTAAACATGGGCATAACACAGCCCCTCTGCAAGTTCTGCTGGCTCACTGCTGCAGTTTTAAATCGGACATGCCTGTAAGATGGTACACACCTCTACTTCAAAACTGCAGCTCCCCAGTTCACCTGTGTGGCATTCTAAACACCCACATCCTTGTATTCCATTTCTGAAATGCCCCAGTACCATCCACTCCACCTTCCCTTCCCAACCCGTCAATATGCAAGGGCTTCCAAAATAGCTACTCCTGGCCCTGCCAGCAAGTCCGTGCATTACCTAAGTGTGCTGCTTCCCTTCCTCAGGGCTCATTTTTTGGTCTGGGGAATGGTAGTAAATAAAAATCCTCCTTCTGTCAGAGAAGTGCTGCAAGGAAGGAGGCTAACCACCAATTTGAAGCATGCACATACTTAGCTGGAATATTACTCCACATTCAAAGTTTCTTCTGCTCCAAAACACACTTTTTTTTTTTTTTTTTTTTTTACGAGCAACATTTCTCTGGAGTAACTCCCTGGATTCATTGCCAGAGGCTGAGCCCCATCTGCACATGTTGCTCCCACCGATCAAACAGGGCTATGGAAGCATACTCCAGCACAGCTGGGCAGCAGAACAGCCATTAATGCAGGAGCCCTAGTCGCTCAGGTCTGCCAGGCATTAGCAAATCCCTCATAGCATTTGGCGAACTCCCACCGGTGTCGCAGGGAATTCAGGTGGTGGGAGTGGTGGCAGGGTCTCTTCCCAAAGATAACTTACTTTCCCCCAGCCTTCAGAAAAGTTACCCAGGAGGAGAAAGTGGAAAGGAGCTCATGAGGCCTAGAGAGCTACATCAGTCCTGGCAATTAGTCAGGACTACACAACATTTGGGGAGACGCACACAAGCAGTAAAATAGACAGGCAGATGATTGTGATGACTAGCAGATGTGAGGGCAAGAACAGAAACATGGAGCTCTTTGCTTCGGTTATGTTGTGAACTCATGTCCCAGGGATACTTGCCACCACAGTGTTTTAAGATGCAGGGGTGCAGAGGAAAGGACTGAGGAGCTGCTGTTAAGCAGTGACAGAATATAAGCTTTCTTTGCTGTCTCTACCCTGTATTTGCAGAAATAAAAAAAGATACTCCCAAAATAACACGCATCCAGTACCTTTGTGGACTTTGTGCTGACGCTGGTTTTAAACCACCTGCCGGTTTCAATGTGCCCACAACAACCTTGTGTACCCTTCAGCCTGCAAGAACAAAGCAAAACTGTGAGCACTTCTGTCATCTCCAGGTGCTACACAACACTTAGTCAGGTAGTAAATAACAAGGATGAGTTACTCTGTCCATTTACATTGTGACTATTTGCCCATAGAATTCAGACAAAATGTTTTTCTAATACCGCCAAATGCAAAATACTACATCTGGAAACCAGGAGCACAGATGTTGTCAGTACCAGATGGGAGAGACTGCCTTGAGAAGCAGCACATGGACTTTAAAAATCACTGCAAGTAACTGACTCAGCATGAGCCCTAGGCATGCCGTAATACCATGTTAAAAACAGCAGGCACAGTCTGTGGACACAAATATCAAGAGGTTGAGAAGCAATCTTAGCACTGTTTTTAATCTGTGGTATGTAGAACACTGGGCTAGCAACTGGTGCTGGGTTGTGAGATGCACAGGAACCACAAAGCTCCAGAGAAAAGGTTTCCAGCTTCTGAATCCAATATATACAACATAAAGCTTCAAGTGCTCATTTTCCACAGTTCATCCAAGAGCTGAAGGGATTAGTGGATAGCACGAGACAGACTGTGACTTTTCAGCCTTGTTGATAAGGACACAGCAATCCACAGGTTGAAGATGAAGTTCAAAGACCGATATGGAAATATGAATTAATTTCTCAATAATGACCACAATCAAATGTTAGAACAGGTTCTCCAAGTACACGATGAATTGCCACTACTGAGCACCTTTAGGGTAAGACCCGGGAGGCACACTGAGACATAGCTTTCAAAATAAGTTATTCAAATAAGTGATAGAGAGGGGGTGGAGAAGGGAATTGTTGCAAGTGGACAGTCCATTCTGGAGCGAGAAGGGCATCCACAAAGGGACCAGCCTGTGCGTGTAATTCGCGTGCCACACATCTGACACGCTCAGATCACTTGCCTTGCTGCACGAGGGCAGTGACAGAATCAGAAGCCTCACACTTCAACCATTCACTTGCAGGGGAGACAATTTTCCCTTTGCTTGAGGTGCAAACAGTATAATCCCTGGGTAGCACAAGTTTCACAATTTTCTGAAGCAGATTTGCTACAAGAAAAGGTAGAATAAAGTTAACATATGTTTCAGGGGTACAGGAGTACATGAACTGCCTGGTCATGCCATTCGCATGCTGAAACACAGACCACAATCAACTACATAACATCAGAAGGGAAATTTTCCAGCTTTGACAGTGAGACCACCTCTGCAGCACCGAAGTGTCACTTGCCTGATGGGAGTGCAGCGAGAGATTATTTCCCCAAAGCCGTTCAGGCCTTGGATGTTTGTTGGGTCTCCTGAAGCATGCAGGCCAGCTACAGGGGTATATCAGTAAAAAGAGGGTTATTGCTACAGATTAGATTAGCCTGGCCAGCTTCCTTGTGCTCTGTCTTGGCCAGATCTCTCCAAGAGTCTGCACTTCTCCATTCTCTGAGCTCTCCTGATCAGTGATGAAAACTCAGCACAGTATTTTGCAGGATCAGCCAGCCTAGGCAATTAGTTCCTGCTGGCTTACTAAACCACCCAGCCAAGAGTCAATGTGATAACACTGGAGCAGGTAGTATAGCTTTCCTTAACATACATGCGAACCACCAGTTTAGGCTCTAGCAGCTGCTTTGCACAGTTCCTGGCAAGATTCTCTTTTTCCAGCATGACGACTCAACTCTTTCCTACTGGGAAAATGACTAAGGTTTGGGAGGTTAACTACTCCCTTCACCAGGCAGTCTTGCCTATAGGATATGGAGCTCATCTTTTTCTCATTGAGATGAAGCAGAAGAGATTACAGCACTGCTACTGCAGCAAAACATGACTGCTATGTCTAACGCTCACACTCAAGGGACATTACACCCTTTGATATATCTCCCTTTTAAGTTGCTGAATGAATAAAAACCCTATTTTATCGCTGAAAATGGCAGCTTCAGGTATTTACGGTATTAACACACTAAACATGTAGTAAGGAATACTCAAAAAAAGCTGGCATGCAAAGAGAATCTGCATTTCTTTCACAGGTTCATCTATTTTGTCTCTGTAAGGGCATGCTGAATACTGATTTCAAAAATATTAAATATTCCATATTCCATCATGGAAGGAGGGAAGGGAAATAGTTGCCATTGTTCTGGCAGATGCGCTTATTTAGAGCGCCATTTGTCTAATGCCTCCCTCTCCCCATCACAAGACTGAGCTCATCTTACACAGCACGGATAAGGCTGGGTTCTAGCAGTAGAACAGACCAGAACACTTACTTGTATTTTCACAAACAGTAAAACAGCAGTAGAGCAAGAACATATTTCTTTAGTTCCTCTCAATTTTACCATTACATAAATTCCTTATGGAACTTGGTGTACGTACCACCACTTGCTTAACCATAGCTATTTTGCTGTTTCGGTATCTGACCCTGCAAAGCTAAGTTTGGTATTCTAGAAGCTTAAGGATGTTACCCAAAATAACTCTGAAGCTTTTATGATGAGGA
This sequence comes from Phalacrocorax aristotelis, assembly GCF_949628215.1. NCBI lineage: Eukaryota > Metazoa > Chordata > Aves > Suliformes > Phalacrocoracidae > Phalacrocorax > Phalacrocorax aristotelis. Next base: position 131,189,723 of record NC_134276.1, on the reverse strand, counting down.
ACTGAGGAGTTGAGGTAAAGAAGTTTCAGGTGACAGGCAGATGGTTTATGTTGCCCAGCTGCATTATCAGTTCTCAAGTTCAGAGGGAAACAATTACATCTTGAAAAGGGACAACACAAGCTTCATGATTACTTCCACGGGAGCACATTGTCTCTGCTACCTCCACAGGAGTTTCCACTACAGGTGTTACAAAGTCTTGAAGACTGGAGTTTCTCCAGCATGACTTAACAGAGAGGTTAGAGCTTGTCTGAGCTCTGGAGCAGATTAGAAACAAGCACACTTTTTACAGTCCATTTATTTTTGCTCCTAGAGCAGGAGGAGCAGCAAGTAGAATGCTGCATGCCCCTAGCTTTTATTTAGCTTTTACCTGCTCAACCCCCATTGACCATTGGTATGTAGAAGCATCAGCTTTTAGGACAGAGTGAAAGCAAAGACTTTCAACCTGTAAATAACTTGAAGAGCAAATGCTGACTTTGTTTCCTACCATCTTGACTCATGAATTGAGGTATGGAAGGGCCCCTGACTTGGAGTAGCATACAAAATGGAGTACATCACAGAACAGACTGGCAGGCTTTAGCTCAGACCAGACACTATCTAGCAGGCCTAGGACTGCTCCTCAACAGGTTTTAAAGTCAAGTTGAAACCAGATTAACAGTGAGAGAGGGCAAAAATGGTTGTCTAGAAACTGTCACTAAAGTGAAAGATGAATCATATCTCACTTGACTAATCTTCAGTAAATTGAAGCAGATGTGTACATTCATGAGGAAAAAGAGAGTACCTTGAATAACATCTAAAACCAAGCATTACTGTGTACCCCATCACTGTTTCTACACACAGAGTGGCCAATAAGGTCCACCAATATTTTGTCATCAGTATTTAGATGCAAGAATTACCTGAGGCAAGCAATGTTTAGCATAAATTTATTTGCACAAGAATTTCAGAATCATTAAGGTCCAAAACCCAGTTTCCAAGAATGACAAGTGAACACCACAGTGCAGAACAGTAGACAAAGTTACTGTGACCAATCTCACATTTGGGCTTATCACGAATCCAAATATTTCTAGTATCTTGTTCTGCCAGCAAAAAAAAACCAACTCATTTCTTCCAAAGACATATAAGACAGATTTTCCAAGAGCTGACTTCTTTTAATAGTAAAAAATAATAGGATAAACATAGGAAAAAAAAGGCCTTTAAATTTCAACATAAAGTGCAATTTTAATCAGAAAGAGACAAGCCCAAACCAGACACTTCAATGAGTGGTCTTCTCTTCCAATACAAGTGAGAAAACAGAGTGCTCCAACAATTCCCCCCCAAGTTTCTACAACTATATCCCAGCATCCCACCTTTAACTAGTTTCAATGAAATTAAAGAACATATGAAATACACTTCACCATATTTTAAAAATGGTTAAGACTTAGATGCAAAGGCTACAAGTATTACTATCCATTTGGCTCTCCCAATGCCCAAATTAGACTGAGCTGCCAGTGACTATGGTCAACTTATTCCTGTGCCTAACGCTTATGGCACCCTGATTGAACAAGCTGAATGAGAGGGATAGTAAACAAGTACCATCAGTATACTGACAGCTTAGAACTGAAGCAATTTGTTCAATTTCTCTAAAAGGCCTTTTTCCCCAAGCCCTCATATAGTGATAACCAGAGGTGACTACCAATATTAGTAGTTATTCTAGTGATCAGAAACCCACAAAGCCTAGGCACAAAACATACCAAATACTTAACCCCAGAACTCAATCCCAGAAGACAGGTCTTTAAGTTTCGGTAAAAACCTTTAGGTATTTGGACTAGACTTAAATACTACCTACTGCTTTGTACACAAGGTTATTAATGTTAAAGTGTGAGGGTCCTTTGAAGATTGTTACTCAAAAGCAAGCAGTAGTCTTCAATCTCCAGCTTAGTGATTGACCAAACTAGCTGAGGACAAACACAGCAACAATTAAATCTTGAGCTGAGGGAGCATGCAGTATGCTTTACCTTTCAACTTTTCAGGACAGCCATGGATCAGCATAGGGATTTTACCAAAGTGACTAAAACCCAGTCTACTACTAGGTCTCCTTTATCAAACAAAAAAAGTCTATCTTACAATGAGGAAGTTATACCAATAACTTGTATGTCAAGGGGGACTAGGCAATAAATATTGACAACAGATGCTTAACCTCAGACTGGCTTAGCCCAGCAGAGTTTAAAAGCTACAGGAAGAAAACAGCTATTTTAAACTGCACAGTCTAGTTTACTAGAAGCCTAGTCCTGATGAATGATGCACTGATACAAGACTTGCAGTCTAGCATTACTGCAGCTTTGTTTTGATCCCACTGCCCAGAGGGAATGTGTTAGAGTAATAGTCTGAAGAACAGTAGTCTTTCTCTAACCTTCACTTGACACACAAGTGAGCAACAGAGGATAGAGCAGGTTTGCAGAGGCATCATTAAATACTGAAAGGAGACTGGATCAAGCAGGCAGCCTAGACTTGGCCTACAGTCATCATTTAACTTTCACCTAGTGCTTGTTCTTACATTACTCCTTGCTACAGAGGCCACCATAAACCTGAACTCAAACCAGCTAGCACACACCAAATTAAGCTACTGCCACGTGCAATATCAGGCTGCTGGGACAACTTGAAACAGGAAGGGGTAGGCTGCACCACAGTGATGAAAAGCTATTGTGTATTCCAGCTTTACCTGCCAAGCCAGGATTATTTTGAAGGCAATAACATGAACAGTGTCCCAGCAATCCCTTAAACAGTAGGTCCAGTGCAGTAGGTAGTGTGCAGCTTCAGTATACAGTTTAACTATTCAAGAGCTTAACATCTAGCAGCCAGGCTACAAAGCATCAATGTTTCTAATACACCAGAGCAACTTAAAAGAAGGACAGGGAACACTGCAGTCCTACAAAGCTTAAACCCAAGTCAGCTGTTCAGAGAGCAGCCATTCAATATAAAGCTTCCTTGGAGGACTCAGCAACAAGCTACATTAGCAAAAGCACAACATTTATGGCAGGAAGATTAAATTCTCCATAGCACTCTCTCAGTGTGAATCCATTAGAGCCTTTTTTCTAGCACTTCCTCTTCCAATAGATGCACCTGGCCTGATGTTCAGCAGCCAAGGCATTCAAAGACTAGTAAAACTTAAGACTGTTTCAAGCTTGTAAGGACTCCTCCTGAGCATCTGACCAATATTTCCACATGAGCCGATGGACAGGAACCGTTTCTAAAGATCAGCCATGAGATCGCACAAGACAGCTACATGAGTATAAGGTATTTGATATGCAAATCAAATATGTCCCTCCAGGCAATGGTTTACTTCTGCAGTGGGTATAACTTAGGTTGTCTTTAAAAAGATCTATTTAAGAGTTGACAGCAATTACAAACTCCTAAGCAAAAGAATTCCTTCTTTCTAGTGACACTATACTAGACCAAGTATTTCCTTGCATGCAGAAGTTATTCATGCCTAGGTTTGCATTCCAGCGGTAAGCTTGCACTAAGTTTAACACATATGACAACACTGGCATCATGTTAGGTTTGACTACTTGGAAGGCTTTTTAAAAGTCTTGGGTGAGAGATGCCTTGTCTGTAAGCTACACCAAGTCCAAGCCACAGTTGATGAAAAAGGCTGGGTTCACTTTTAAGTTTAACTACTTTGGCTGACTATGCTAGAAGCCTTTAATTAAAAAAAAAGCCACAAACAGAAGACACCAAATTATCTGTCTATTTGCTACTGGAGTTCCTTACAAGACTGTTCAAAAACTTAAGTGTATTTGGCTACAGCCTGTTTTCAAGATCATATCCCTCCCTGCCTTCCTAAGCTAAATGAAGAAGTCTGAACAAGAGTAGCCTCACTGCTCCATTGAGGCCAGCTTTATGAAGTAGTTAGGAAAAGTGAGAGAACTTGCAATATAACTAGAAGTTTTTGGTCCTATGAGGAAGAGGCAGTTTTTTACCGCCATTTAAGTGCTGTACTGCTACTGTTTTTCACCTTGAACAGCAACCATACATTGGTGTTTCACCTGCTTTCTGCTTTACCTTCTAAGCTTAAAAAAATTGTTTGATCAGGCACTTTGGTCTCACAAGCTTGCAGAGACAGCCAGAAGTCATAAAAAAGGTTTAGCAAACATTCTTAAACATTGCACCTGTACATATTAAATAGCTCTAAGATTTGCCTTTCTAGTCTACTTCCCTGGTTAGGCAAAGGAAACTCAAGATCATTTGCTATATGTATTTTACTATTGCAATTCAGTAAAAATCATCCAGTTAATATACCAGTTTCTGATACCACTATATACATAACTGGGGAATTTTTAACCTTCCTTATAAAGCACAAGAGTTTCAAAGCAGCAGGTTCAGCACATACCCTTGAGGAAGGTCAGCCCCCTATACCTCCAAGGAAGTACATACTCCTCCAGAGGCTATTCTGAAAACGGGCAGACTTTCAACACATACAGCTTCTGTGGAAAGCTCTGCTTAGGGTTTATGTAACTCTTCAAGTGAGCGTTAAGACCAGCAAACAGGAAGAGTTTTACACTAACCACTCAAAATACCATCTCATACAGTGACCAGGTGACAGTGATAAACCAGTAAGCCCACCCCTTAAGTGGTGACAGAAAGACAAACCTTTGGGACCTGCCTGAAGTTGTACAAGAAATTTATTTCAGGAGGCACTTTAGGAATTTATGTTGTGGGAGGAGTGCACATCATCCTGCAACTTAGTGGTTTGTGGTTTTTTGTTCCCCCACCCCACAAACACCTTGCCGTGGACCCACAAGGAAGAAAGTTGGCCCAAACCTCAGTGTAAGAGCTGCACTGCTTTCCAACTGTGCCAAAAATTGTTTTGAAAGCTGCAGTCAAAGGCTTTATCTTGAGCCTGGACTCAACAGTATTCTTCATCCTAACTATTTAAACTGTGGTTCCAATTCTATTTAAGGCTTCAATGCCTCATTTCAAGGACTTTTCATATTACCAAGTTTTAGATCATGTTTTGGTGCATGTTTACAGATGCTACATTCCAAATTTTTGTACTGAAGAACAATTTAGACAGCTTATGCTTTTACTATTCCATCTTCAACTTCCAAGAAATTAATCTTGAACTTGAGGCAAGACCATACATCCTAGGTACTACAGGAAACAACATTTAGGGCCTCTACAAGACAGACAGTATCCATACAGTAACCAGCCAGAAAGTAGAAGTAGCCCAAGCAAGACACAAGCCTGCTCTTGCACAGTTAGCTCAATAGAAAGTTGGCCAGAACTTGAACTGAGGAAGTATAGAGCAATGAGGTTAGGGAATAGAAAACAGTCTTGTTGCTTTTCCAGGAGTGGCTTCTGCTCAAGATATTTTAGTGTCTTTCTTCTATTAACTAACCCAGTTTACTGAATACTCTTAGATCATACACTAATAGCCATTTCCAGAACTAGTACTGAGTTTTGTAACTACTCCTCTAACATTTGGCTGATGGTTCTCTCCTCCTAATGAGGAGGTAATAAGGCTTCTTGGCATTTGTAGAGATACACTGAAAGGTTCATAGCAGGTCACCTGGTTGCATACTTCTACCGCACACCAGGAAATGGACAGTCCAATGCAGTCATGTTTCCATTAGAAAGCCTCCAACTGACAGTTTTTACTTGTCTATGTATACACTCAGCATCTTGGCCTTCAGCAGCCTCCACTCAGGAACACTCAGTTGAAACGATCAATTGCAAGGCAGCCAAGTGGGGTAGGACTGGCTGTACGGCACAGCATTTGCAAGATAGTAGTTGCTGAAGTTTACATCACTAACATAAGGTGCTGGCTGGTAGTAACAGGTAACATTAGTGGCATTAGGGATGATGTTTTGTTCTGCCAGCACTTTGAGTGCCAGCAGAGATATCAAGTTGAGTGTCTGCCTTCGCTCATGTCCCATGAGACAGACTGTGCTCTCATTCACCACCCTGCGCAGAATCATGAGGTAGTCATATTTGCTCCTCTCTTCTTTGGAGAAGTGGTTCTGGAGGTAGGTTTCTAGTTTGCGCTGCTGATCCAGGATGTCTGGGAAGTCTATGAAGAATCGGGAGCACATGTAGCGTTCTAACGTTTTGATCTCATCCTTATCCATGGGCCTGAAGTCTCGTACTAAGAGGTTACTATACTTCAGAAGCCCACCACCTCGGATCTCTTCAGGATTTTTGGTAGCTATCAGCTTGTTCTGGAGGTGATCAAAAGCTGCTTCAAAGTCTCCATACATGCTCTCCCCGATCACAGTTGGATGAAAGTGCTCCGACATGGGTGTTTCTGAGTAGTCATAGTAAAAGAGCAGGGAGTCCAGTATGATTTGGAAGGAGTCCACACTGAACTCAAACTGTCGCCGTATACAGTCTACAAATTTGAGCTCCACATTCCTGCCATGTTTGTTGGAGAGTGATATCAAGCTCCAGCGGTCACATTCTGTATACACTTTGACTAGCTTCTGGATGTAGGCTTCCTTCAGTGTTACTGGACTAATTTTTAGCTTGCTTACTCCTTCTGGCAGGAAATTCAAGAGGGATCGCAACACCACATCTCGAACTAACTGAAACTCTGCCTCACTTGGAAGAGAAACTTGAAAAATGAGATCCAGGTCTTTGCATCCCAGCCCATTATCCTTGACAAGGACATGACCAGCTGCAGAGCCATTCAGACGGACATCGTGTACCACAATGCCTGCTTCACTCAGCCTATTCCGAACAGTCTGAACAATGTCCTTCAGAGTTATCTTCAGGGTCGGGAAGTTACCTCGTCCATGGATCGGAACCACCTCTGTAAGAACCTCATGCAGTCGGCTGACCTGCTCCCAGTTCAGTACACTGCACGACATGCAGTCTGTGTTACTTCCTTTGCCTGCCATCTTAAGGTTTTTCTTCTCCAAAGAAACTGTAGGGAGGTGGAATATAAAAAAAAATAAGACAAGTCAGCCTTTTACACTTCCTAGATATCTTATACTCTGCTTTTCTACAGATAGAAGAAGCTTGTCTACACAGAGATGCAAATGAGAAAGAAAATTCTAGGTACAAATGATTACAAGCAAGCCTTTCACCTGAAGTGATACTCAGCTTCTCTATTGGTGCAAGCAAAACCTTTAGTTGTCATTTTCCTTTTTTTGGTGAGGCAGCAGTAAGTACTTCAACAAAGTAGTTTGTATCAAAGAAAAGTTAACAGAGATGACACATAAGCTTTGCCTAAAGTTTAAGATCATCTGCAGCACCAGCTGAAGCCAGTGAGAGCCATAACTGCAAAGCACTTCTGAAAGTTCAGCTTTGAACTTGTTTCATTTTACGTAAAGCTCAAACTGCTCTCTCCAACTAACAACAGTTGAAGACACTCAGGTGTTAGTTTCGGCACTTAGACATCCAGTCAACTGAAAGCACTTTAATTATGCCAGAGATGCAAGATTTCTTCCTTTTCATAGAAGTTTTTCCTTTCTTAACCATCCAGCATCTACCACTCACAGGAAAAAGCCCAACTACGCCTGCTCCTGCAAAAAAACTACAGCCCTTCAGCTGCAGAGTCAGGTAACAGCTATTCAATTTGCACTGCAGTCTCTGTAAGCGACTTTTTACCCTTCAGATATGTTGCAGAATTAAACCACTTGTTTGGAAATATTCATACCTGCCCCAGCCTTTCGCTCATTTGTGGAGGGCTTGTAAGAGATTGCATACGTTCAGATGATGTATATCATGTTAGTACCACTCTTTAACACTAAAGACTTGAGAACCTCACTGACCAGACTTGGTCACAGCCTCATCTGAACTTTTGCACTTTAAGGAGGCTTGTCACAGCTGACCACATCATTCTCTTGTGCTTAAGTGGCTTGTGTTTTGAAGCATGTAGATACTTACATATGTTCTACAGACGTGCAACTCCAACTGGTATTAATACACTTTTCTCTTTTTAAGTGTTCCAGGTTTCTATTGTGGCCAGGTGCTTCCTGACAGCTACAGTCTAATTGAGGCCTCACCTTCTTCTGCCCCAAGTACTTGAAGACTACAGCTGCCAAGGTCAGAATAGTCAAACTTAAGGTAGTTAACTCTTACCTACCAGGAATTGTTTAAAGCCCAACCATGTTGTTTCATAGCATGCATCAATGTAGTGCACAGAACACATTTCAAGCAAGATTCAAAAAGCAGCTATTGTCATTTCATGCCTGTCCTCTTCCAGCTATTAATTTCTGAACAGCTCATGTGACCTGTCACATCCTCTACAGAAGAGAGCCAAATCCTAGATAAAATAGACAGTAATGTAAAAATGCTCCTGGGGAATCAATTTCCATCCTTGAACATGAGCTGCTGCATTACAAGCTCTGCTGCTGTGGGTCACATCAGCTCCAGCAACAAAACAAACTGTGACTTGCAAGATGATTAGTCCAGGACAAATCAAGGGATTCTTCAAACTCAATCCTTAAGGCTGCACTGCAGCATAAACCCAGAGGCATCAAGCCTGCCAGCAGTTACCCTCAGGTACTTCAAATGAATTCAAGTACATTTTCCTCTTAAAACCACTGTATTTTCGTTAAACTCTAAGATCACTAAATAACACAAGAGTCTCCCATGACTTCTAGTTTCTGCTGCAAGTGCTTTCAGCTACTACTTCCAAAAGCATTCCCTCTCCTCCTTCCCATTTGTAGTCTTCTCAGCAGCTAAGGCAAAAGGCACAGCCCACGCAGTGACCGGAAAGGGCTGGGAGCAGTGCCTCCCATCCCACCATGCTCCCTTGCTTCTGCTTGGTGATCCTCACCTAGGAGGATAATGCACATTGCTGCCCTTGCAAGGGGAAGATTAAGTACTTCATTTCCAGTTCACTAGAGAGTTCAATTTTCAGGCTGTCAACCTAGAAAGCCTCCCACCCCCAAATCACTCCACGTGTTCGCCTGCTCCACAAGATTTATGTTAGTGGCAACAGGATCTTAGTGACTTTAGCATACTTGGGACACTAACAGTTTGCATGCCCCTTGTTTCCCTGCCAACATTTTCCATCACAAGAAGACCTGATACCTGTTTCACTGGAAAGAAAACAACTCTGAAGCTCAGACAAGCACTACCAAGAGTAGTTTTTAATACCAAAAATAAAGACTGTTGTAGCTTCACTTGGATGCAAACCTCAAATCAGAGGCTGAAGGAGTGAGAACAACATACCTTCACCTTTGTCACAACCTTACTCTGCAGCAGATTTCCCTGTAAGGCATAACCTGACACAACACTTACAAGAATTTAGACGCCCGTGCCTGCAGCCAGCGGCACCCCCGTGACACCGCAGCGTTACAAGTCGCCTTCAAACCCGAGCAGCGCTCCAGGCGGGGCGGTTCCGCTCCCTTCACAAGCCGCTTTCCCTTGAGAGGGCGAGCTGAAGGCGCTTCGCTGCGCCCGAAGGGGCGACTCAGACGGCGCACCGCACACCCGCGCTCACCGGGGCCACGCGGAACCTCCCGTTAAGCCATTTTAACCAATAACCGTCATTTAAACAAGCGTTACCAAGCGGACCCGAGAGCCGCACCCGCCGCTCCTTACCGGTCAGCTCAGCCGCACCGCGTACCCCGAGCGACCGCGCCAGCCTCACGCGCGCAACCGCCCATCCCCTGCGCCCGCCCTTTATCGCCGCGCCGCCGGCCGGCCCCGCCCCCCCCCCCCGCCCTGAAGTAACCGGCGGGCGGGGCACGAGGCGGTGGTACCGCTAACGGCCGCCCCCCGTTGACGGCTGCTGCGGCGGGGCTCCCTAACCCTCCCGTCGCGGGGCAGAGGGGGCAGGTTTGGCCGCTGTTGGGGCCGCCGGGCGCTCGACCCGGGAGTCCCGCGGGGATTGGGGTGGGGAAGCGGACGGGGGTGGCCGGCTGAAGCCCTCACACACACACCCACCTCCGCCTCCAGGGGCTTGCCCAACGGCCGCTCTCCGCACCCCTCCTTCATACATGTACGACTGTACATGGAAGGTAAAGCAATAGCGTCAAACATTTCAAGGGAATACATGGTTTTCCCGAAGGTACCTTGTCTTGGACAGAACGACTGTCAGCGCGTAGCTGATATTGTCAGGCTTCACTAAGAGTTTGCTACGGCACCACATCGGAAACAGCCAAGCCAGGAGTTAATAATAAAAAACAAAACAAAACCATGACAAATATGCGCTTGCAAGGACGTGGTGGCAAAAGTGTTAAAACAGGTTGCTACTGCAAACCACAGCTGATGGGCTGTGGGAGGCACTGAAGACATGGAGGAGGACAGAACTATTAGACAGGAAGCAATGAATAACTTGGAGATCCAGGGTAATAAAAATCGGCTGGTGTATAGTAGTGCACGGCACAAGATCGTGCATTGCAGATATAAAAGCGACAATTTCTGCTGTAAAATCTCAATGTTCCAGCAAAAGAGGAGAGAGAGGACCTGGGGTATTTGTCTTTTGTAGGATAATCGGGACTCAGTAGAAAGGGAAAAAAAGCAAAACTCATCCTAGGACAGGCCAGTTGATACATTTCTAGTAGAGCTAAAAAAGTATTTACAAAGCATCGGGGGATTGGGGGGAAAAAACCCAACACATCTGTTACATTGTTTGGTCATACACAGTCAAGAATGATGAATTAAAACCTGCACACACATGGAGAAGAGCCGACCTTGTAAGAGGAAAAGGAAAAGCTCCTCTTTGCCGAGCAAACACAGACTTGCCTTGTTTCACCAAAAAAGCCAAAGCTGAGCAGGAATACGGTTGGGTTGCTTTATTAATGTATTTATATTTCTCTGATAGTGCACCATTGGGATAAATAACAGGAAACAAAAAGAGCTGTATAAATTAAAAGGATATCACTGACACAAGAATCAGATTCAAGGCAAGTTATCATCTTTTTGTTTGATGAGATACTAATGAATTCAGAGCATTGCAGGAGGGAGGGAGGGGACTAAAACTAACTCGTTTCAAGACGGAGCTAGAAAAGAAAATATGTAATGATTGTCTGTGGTGGTACCAAGTTGGACATGGGTATCCAGATCTCTCTCAGCATTTTTCCCCATGTTTCTAAAACAAGAAAGATGAATATGGAACTCAAAAAGAAGTAGTAGCAGCAATGATGGAGGCATAACCACCAGTAAGGAAATGTCTCCCTTGGAGGTTAAAACAGTGAATGGGCTCCCCTCTTAAGAATATTTCTTCAGCAATATTTCTGCCTCAAATATTTTATGACAGTAACTGATTATTTTGGATAGTATATTTTCTATTGCCCCATGGGTAAACAGCATTTAAATTACCTGTTGAAAAATATTTTCTATTTGTAATATTAATTAGGTACCAATAAAGACCAAGATAAACTGCAGTGCATACCTCTATTACAGATGTTAAAGTATTATTAAAAGGTTCACACTTTACATTATTTGTTTACAAGTTCTTGTTTCACAAAGATGTTCATAAAAACAAAGAGGTATCTCAACTCTATCTTAAAGATTGGATACCTGAGGTGTTTTCTGCCTCCTCTGATTTGCAGAGCATGAGTTTTTGTCAGTGGAAGTGCAGCACTTTCTACAGTGAATTGAAACCTCCTGACCTTACACTAGTTCTTTTTAACCACTTTTCACTGGTCCCACAGAAGGCGTCCATAGGATGGGATTTCATAATGCCATTTCAAGCCCACCACACCAGACTCCTGGGTAGGTTGGAGGCATAATGAGGAATGCATCTTTGAGTAATAAACATTTAGGAGAACAACCCATTTACCCCTGATGAGAGCCACCCTTCTGCTATCCACCCACCTGTGTCTGCGCAGTGGATTACTGTGCCGTGAGGATGGAAAATGTGGAAGCACACAACGCACTGGCAAGACAAGAGATTAAATAAAAACCATGGGTTACTGCTTGGGTGCTGTGGCTGCCGAGGTAGCTCTGACGTGGGCCCAGACCCAGCTGCAGGGTACAGTCTTAAAGTTTAATATTTATTTAGGACTGACTTTCCTGCTGTCAGCTGTAACTCGGAGTCTAAGGAGAAGTAGCAGATGATCCCAACCTTTGCAAGCCATCCTTTCTCCAAGAGCGACAGGGATATAGACGGATTCCTGCTGAGACGCAGTGAGCGGCAGCAGCCACGGTCCCCCTCTGCCCTTGGACAACCACCATCTCACCATTCTGCCGCAGATGCTCCATCCCCTATCTTTGCCCATCTCCCCAGTGCCTCCTCCCAGCTACAGTCCCTCCTCTCCTGTCCTGTGGTGTACTCCCCTCCAGGATACACACCATGGAACCTGTTTCAATGGGTTTTCAAGAGAAGATGGGGAAGGAGAAGGACCAAATGGCTCCTGGGATGACAGCGTGATGGGGGAAAAGGGTCTGGGAGCTGCCAAAACAGAGGCAAGTACGGAGTTTTATGAACACAGTGCAACTTGTTCATTTTAATCCAGTAAATAGGGCAGCAAATTTGGCAGAAGAAATGCACTTTAAAACTTGTAAGTCAGCTCAGTGACCTGGCACTGTGAGATTCTTTTCCTTACATGATGCATTGCTGAACTTAATGTGTCATTATAAATTTTGGTTGCTACAGCTGTTAAAGCCATAAAGCGAAGCAGAGTTATTAATACATGGTAGTAGTAGCTGTCATGCTCCATTCCGTAATTGAGCATCAAATCTGCAGTTGGGAAACTCTTGTTTTGTCTGACATGTGGAGTAACTGCATGTCTGCAGATGCCGAGAGTGTGGAGGCAGGTAGGAACATCCCACCCACGCAGGGTTATGGTGAAATCCTCCTGCAGCGTATCAAGAGTAAGCCCCTTTCTCTGTTGCTGGCTGCCTTTACAAGCCTTTGAGGTTTCCTGCGGGGAGATGCAGCGATCCTTCCTCCCGATACATAGATAAAAGTAGACATGTGAAGTCCAGCATAGAAACGCAGGGTGTACTAATGCAGGGAACAGCAGTCCTTCAGAAATCTCAGGTTAAATTTGCCACTAGAAGCACAGCGACAGCTGGGAAGTTCCTGCTCCAAGGGATGATACATTACTGCATAGGGCTTCCCAGCTCTCACCAAGTTCTGAGCTCAGCAAAAGCCAAGAGACACTCCTGTGTCTAGATATGTGTTTAGATATGAGGAGGACACAGGAGCCCAGAGCTGCTGTGTCTCACGAATGTACTTTTGAAGACATCCCCACCCATTAGCCCTTACACTGCCTTGCTGTGAGCCACCTCTGGCACCTCGGGCTGTGGGCTGCAGATTCTTCTTCTCATGAACTCTCTGCTGTATATGCCCAAAACTGCTTAAAAGCCTGAACAAACAGTCTCTTGAATATGTGACAAAGTATGCAGGACAAAATCTTCCAGTAAGGAAGAGGTGGCTACGCCTCTGTCCAGGCCCTCAGCGCTTTTGATTCCAGAGAAGGAGATTCAGTTTTGCTGATCTGGTTGTGCTGCACGGCTCTGGAGTGGGCTGCCCAGGGAAGCCCAGCATTTTCTTTTCCCTTACGAAGTAGCAGGGTAGACACACGCTGAGATGGAATGCACTCACTGGAGCAAGTGTGCAGCGGCCTGTCATCTGATTTGTTTTTTCCTTGCACCTGAGTGTGCCCCAACTGCTTAATTAGTCACACGGTTTCCTGGAACCCGGGGGAGAACGAACCGTCAAAAATTTCAGTGGTGCAGGAGAAGACGAAGGCTGAAGGGGGGAGGCGGAGGTGGGGGGAGAACAAGGGTTTGCAAATCAGACTGAATCTATTTTGAGAGTCGTAAGCAAACTCAGGACTTATCGCCTCAGGCTGCAGGTGGCAAACACAGCAAAGGGGAGTACAGAGAAACAGCGAGGTTGTTTAGGGAGAGCAGCCTTGGTCATGTGAAGCTCTTATGTGCCGAGCTGCCCGTGGGCTCTGCCCCAGGGATTTCATACTTTCCCCCACTATAGGTTTTCACTTTGAGATCACATCTTTTTCACATTCCCACATCATCCACAGCCCCAGGAGCCAGTGCAGAGGCGTGTAGTGGTCGCACTGCAACAGAACCAACCCCCTGGGAGTCTGCATCTGTGAGCCCTGCTGCTTGACTCTGCTACTGGTTTTAGTTGCAGATGGTACTGTTTGCCCCTGCAAATTCACAGATCTGAAGACTAACCGAGGTGATTAATCACTTCTTAGTACTCATAAAATCCCTGGATAATATAATCCCACTGTAAAACTCACAGCCCCTTCAATAACTTGCACTTGCCTGCAGACTTTCTTCAGATTGCTCAAGAGATGGATAATCCAGTGTTTCCCCATGGTAGTTTGCTGCAGTTGTTATCTGCTTCTGCAATTAAAGCTCCATACACAGTTTGATCTGATTTTAATTTTCACCTGTCCTTCTTTTCAGTATGTGTTTTTTCCCTGCTATATTATAGAGGCTTTTATTGAAAAGTTGTCTGCATTCTTTAATGCTTTCTCAGTAGACCTTTTATTTCTAGCTGGTGGCAATTGCAACTGGAAAGGAGTTTTTGCACAGATAATGCAGTTACATAGCTTAAAATAATCTAAATGAGAGCTGTCAAAGACTCCCCATCAGATACACAGTCACACCTTTTCCTTTGGGTCAGGTTTATGCGATTGAAAACTAATCCATCCAAAGAGGGGTTTGCCTTTGGCTGGAGCAGCTTGCCAGCCAGGCCACCACACAATCACACAGGCACTAAGGCAAGCACGGGAAGTGAGGCAGAGTGACAGCAGACTTTATGCCGTGGTGGACTGGCACTCTCGGAAGCCTTGAGGCCCATCTTGACTACAGAGAGCTGTCTTGGCCTGCTCAGTGGGCTACCAGCACCACATGGAATTTCTGCAGCTCTGGAAGCTGCTGTCCCACTGTCAGTCTCCCAGCAAGGCTGACAACAGGTGCATGCTCCCTCCCTGCTGGCAGTGGTGAGGGAGTCCTCGACAAGTGCGTGGGTAGCATCCTCAGCAGGATCTCTGTGGTGGCCCATCCCTTCTGTGGTGTGACAGCTGCTCCTCAGCGCCCCAGCTCTGACCACCTCTCCTGCAGGAAAGGAATAACAATCTCTCTTTTGTACCAGATTTCTGTCTCGCCCTATCAGGTCTGGGGTGACTGCCGGTCTCACCCTCTCCATGGCCAGCTGGCATCCTGCAAGAATCCAGGAGGCCCCTGAGACAGTTTTTGCAACAGCTTTGCCTACAGCTATCTCGCACAGAGCTGTGCTACAGCAGTCCTCCCAGTGACAGATGATTAGGGCTTTGAGGCTCTCTTACCTCATACAGGGGAGGTAGGGTAAGGTTACACGTCCCACATGAGGAAATAGCTTTACCGTAGCTCTTTCTAATGAAAACTGACATTTTACCTCTGCTCAGAAACTTGCAAAGCCTGGCCTGTGCTGCGTTAAACTTGCAGCTACACAGTAGAGATCCCTTTGGACAAAAAGGCTTGAGGAGGAAGTGAAGCTCTGGGGTCTTTGGAGACAAGAAGGAAAAGCTGAGGCTGGTGATGTGTTGGGTGGTAATGTTTTGTACAGGCGTCCTGCTAAGAGCTAAGGGAGAGTATCCTTACCTATGGGATGAAAAGTGAGTGTTCTGTCTCCTTTTGCCTTAGAACAGACCTGAACCTTATGATGGGCAGAAAAAAAGTGGCGATACCAAGATTTCTGCATTGCTCCATAGTCTTCAGTGGTGTCACATGTAACAAACCTCAGAATCAAGGAAGATTACCAGAAGATATGATGCCTCTTCTCTACATTGCATCAATCTCAGTGCTGCATGCAAGTCATAGCTTAGTTAACAGTAAGAGATCAGAATAAAAATCCAGATTTAATTACAATTCCTGTTTTGCAGTTCAAAATCTACTCGTTGCATGAGAGCTACTATAAAACAGAGGAGTGGGGCAGTTTTCAAGCTGCGCCAGACATTTGACTTTCAGCAGCAAGAGCCTATTCAGATGTTTCAAATGAAGCCAGTAAGGAATTACTTGGTCTGGCTTCCAGTTTAGGTTGCAATGGGTAGTGTAACTGGTTCGTAATGTGCATAACAAAAAAGGTTCAGAGGGATGCAAAACCTGTGACATTAAACAGGTGCTTTGCACTTTGAGTCCTGAATGAGAAGCCTCAGTCTAGAGCTAAGGCTAACTGCTGTCAGCTTTCTTCTGTGTGCCAGCTGCGCTCCCACTTAGGTGGATGTGGCTGTGTAACAGACCTTAGCAGCAAGCTGATGCATTTCCCAGCAGAATTCTGTGTGTTTGATTTGCTGTAGGCAAACTCGACTCAGATGGAGAATCCTGCTCGCAGTGACCATCCTACAAAGCAGCCAGGGACTGCACAGGAAATGAAGGCTCCTCACAGCCCTGCTGTTTGGTTTTCGTCATAGAATCATAGAATGGTTTGGGTTGGAAGGGACCTTTAAAGGACATCTAGTCCAACCCCCCTGCGATGAGCGGGACATCTTCAACTAGATCAGACTGCTCAGAGCCCCATCCAACCTGACTCTGAATGTTCCCAGGGATGGGGCCTCCACTACCTCTCTGGGCAACCTGTTCCAGTGTTTCACCAGCCTCACTGTAAAAAATTTCAGCAGAGTGGTAGAATCACCTCCCTCGACCTGCTGGCCACGCTTCTCTTGATGCAGCCCAGGATACAGTTGACCTTCTGGGCTGCAAGCACACATTATCGGCTCGTGTTCAGCTTTTCGTCCCCCAGTAACCCCAAGTCTTTCTCCACAGGGCTGCACTCAATCCCTTCATTGCCCAGCCTATATTGATATTGGGGGTTGCCCTGACCCAGGTGTAGGACCTTGCACTTGGCCTTGTTGAACCTCATGAAGTTCACACAGGCCCACTTCTCAAGCTTGTCCAGGTCCCTCTGGATGACATCCTGTCCTTCAGGCACGTCAACCGCACCACTCAGCTTGGTGTTGTCTGCAAACTTGCTGAGGGTGTGCTCAATCCCACTGCCTATGTCACTGATGAAGATATTAAACAGTACTGGTCCCAGTATGGACCCTTGAGGGACACCACTCATCACCGGTCTCCATCTGGACATTGAGCCGTTGACCACTACCCTCTGGGTGTGACCATCCAACCAATTCCTTATGCACCAAACAGTCCACCCATCAAATCCATATCTCCCCAGTTTAGAGAGAAGGATGCTGTAGGGGACTGTGTCAAAGGCCTTACAGAGGTCCAGATAGATGATATCTGTAGCTCTTCCCTGGTCCACTGATGTAGTCATTCCATCACAGGAGGCCACTAGGTTGGTCAGGCAGGACTTGCCCTTGGTGAAGCCATGCTGACTCATACTCCTCAGGACTGCAAACTCCACCAATGCATGATCACTGCAGCCCAGGCTGCCTCCAGTCTTGATGTCACCGATTAGCTCACCTGCATTGGTGACCAACAGGTCCAATATCGCATCCCCTCTGGTAGGGCTGTCTATTACCTGGCTTAATAAGTCGTCCTCAATGCATTCCAGGAATCTCCTGGATTGCCTATAGCTCACCTTGCTACTTTTCCAGCAGATGTCAGGGTGGTGGAGGTCCCCCAGCAAGATGAGAGCCTGCGAGCATGATGCCTTCTGTAGCTGGATTAAGAAGACTTCGTCCACGGGCCCCCTTTGATCAGGCAGCCTGTAGTAGACACCAACCACAAGGTTCCCTTTGTTGCCTTAGTCTCTGATTCTCACCCATAAGCTTTCAAGCTGCTCATGGCTATTTTTCAGAGACAGCTCTTCACACTCCATCCATTTCTTAGTGTAGACGGGAATAGCTCTGCCCTTCCTTCCTTGCCCATCCATTCTGAACAGCCTGTAGCCATTGATAGCCACACTCCAGTCATTGGATTCGTCCCACTAAGTTTCAGTAATGGCAGCTACGTCATAGCTTTCTAGCAGCACGGTGGCTTCTAATTCCTCCTGTTTGTTGCCCATACTGTGTGCATTGGTGTAGTGGCACTTCAGCTGGGCTTGTCGGCCATGTCACCTTCTTAGAGGAGCACCCGTTAATTCCTTTCAGGTATTTCACTGGTGTTTCCCTGTTGTCTCCTATTAGCTCAGGAGTCCCTGGCTCATCTCTAAGACTCCAGCTGTGCTCCAGTGCAGCCAGCACCTCTCAGAGCTTTGGGCTGAGGGCCCTTGCTAGCACCCTGTCCCTCTAACCTTTGCGTGTCATCCCCCAGCTTGTCACGGGCAAGCCTGATGTTATCCCTCTCCCCCTTCAAGTCTTGTTTAAAGCTCTGTTTTAACCTCCAAGCCAGTGATTCACAGCCACTAATCTGGATCCTGGTGTGGCTTTCGCAGACTTCCCAGATAACTGCTCCTCTAGGCTTCCTTTCTGCACCTTGCTTGCAATTGGCATCACAGGACTACTCCAAGAAGTAGGACAGCAGAAATGGGAACTGGAAGTTCAGACGTTGGGTTTTCCTGTGGTGCTCACCTCTGATCTATCTGTACCTATTCTAACGCCCACTGGAGGCTGCACTGGAGCAAGCTCCAGACACCCGTCTCGGAAGACCAGCCCACTGACTCCACACAGAAGAAACCGGTTTCTAGAGAACCACTCTGAGAGTGTTGGAGAGTCGATTCTACCTCATCTCCAAAGTAAAAAAAGAAAATTGTCAAACACACAAACAGTAGCAAATGGGGGCCTCAAAACCACAAGATTAATTAAAAAAACAATGGGATTTTAATCACAACATATCGGGAGATTCTTTAATGATATGCATTTGTTTTCTGAGCATTAGGAAGGAGACAGGAGAGGGAGGTGGGAGACCCCTCGATTTTAAAAAGGACGAGGTGAGACAGACACTTGTGGATGTAGGGAGGAGAAAATTGCACTGGCACTCACAAATGTGTGAGGATTATTATGGGAATTATTACTTGAATTCTGGTAAGGGAAAAGGAAAGTACTGCCCCGACATCAGTTCCCAGGTGCCTCATGCCTGTCAAGGATGCCGGCCTGCGACGGTGCCCAGCAGGGTCCTCGAGAGCTGCCATCGCTGTAGACCCTGCGGGGCGGTCCATGGGTGACACCCCCCAAACACACACAGAGCCACAAAAGACACCAGCCCTGTCGCCCTCCCCGGGCGGCTCCCGACTGGCCCCTGCTGGAGTGGCCGGGGCCCGGGCCAGGCCCGCGGGAGGTCGACAAGGCGGCCCCCGCCGTCTCCATGGTAGCCGCGCCAGCGTGAGTCTGGGCGCCATGTTGGGAGCGGCAGCCGCAGTCCGCCATGTTGGGGGCGGCGCCCTGCCTAGCCGCGGGCGAGGCTGTGGACATGGCGGCGGCGGCGGGTTGCCGGGGTGGCGGGATGGTGCCGGTACTGCCGGGGCTCTACGTGGGTGGCGCGGAGTCGTGCTCGTCCCCGGAGTCTCTGGCGGCGGCGGGGGTGGTGGCGGTGCTGACGGTGGACGCGGAGGAGCCGCCGCTGGCGGTGCCGGGGCTGCGGACCATGCACGTGCGAGCGCGGGACGAGGCCGGCGCCGACCTGCTGAGCCGACTAGACGACTGCGCCGCCTTCATCGGCGCGGCGCGGGCGGGCGGCGGCGCCGCCCTCGTCCGCTGGTGAGGGCTGGGGCGGCGGGGGTCCGGCCGTGTATCCCCCGGGCGGCGCTCCTGACGGCCTGTCCTGCGCTTGCCTTGCAGCCAGGCCGGGGTGAGCCGCAGCGTGGCCGTGGTGACCGCCTACCTCATGAAGACGGAGGGGCTCGGCTGGGAGGAGGCCTACGCCGCTGTCAGGGCCGCCAAACCCGACGCTGAGTGGGTCCCCGCTCCCCGCCTTCCCTCCCGCGCTCCCCGCCCGGCGCCTCCCTCACCCCGCTCTCCTCTCGCCCCCGCCTAGGGTGAACCCGGGTTTCCAGGGGCAGCTGAAGCTCTACGAGGCCATGGGCTGCGCCGTGGACAGCAGCAGCGCCCTCTACAAGCGGTACCGGCTGCAGATGCTGACGGAGAGGTACCCCGGTGAGCGGCGGGGCCGGCCTCGCCCCGGAGCGCCGCCCTCGGGCTGGGGCGGGTGCTCGGAGCGGTGTCCCGAGGTCTCCGGCGGGGGGGTGGCCCCGGGTGGGACTGGTCTGTCCTGAAGGGAACACAGAAGGCCCTGTGTGAGGTGCTTGGCTTTGAGTATTGGCCTCAAAGCAGCCCAGCCTCGAGTTGGCTAGGCGAACGCTTGCATTGTACTGAGTCTAGAGAATTGTAACTCTTCAGTGGGGAAAAAAGTGTCTTTGAGGCACTGTTCCATAAGGAACGGTTCTCATTAGCAAAATACAGAAATGGTAAAGATCAGTTTGATATGTTTTCTGATTTTTATGTACCTGGCTAGGCAAACTTAACATCCTTTAAAAAGAAGTCAACAGAATTAAAAAGATAAAAACAACAAATGCAAAACTGAGTTGAAGTCCAGGTATGATGTAAACTTTCATACCTTAATTTGCAAAAGGTTGACTGTAGTAGATATGTCTGCGTATGTGAAATTTTATGATAGAATAATCTGTAGCTCTTTTGCAATATCTCAGTGTTGCATCAGCATGACAGTGCCCTCTCCATTTATGTGTCATTCACCTTAGCAGTTCCTATTCATAAGCTGACTTTCTGTATGTGCGCTAAAAGATTGGCAGAACTTGCCTAACTCTTCCTCTGCCTTTACTTTCTACTTAAATGAAAACATAAAGCAAAATGCAAGTATTTTACCGTTGCTAAGGCCAAAGTCTAGACCGCAGTTCCTTGCATTAAGTGAATCCCAGTCTTAGATGTGGTGGGATGAGGCTTTTTCATTTTCAGCTTATCTAATGGAATTGGTGCGTGGACAAACGAATGTGAAGAAAGTGGCTTCTGCATGCCGTGACTGGGGCAAAGGCGCAGTGCTGTCTTGTCCCACAGAAATGCAGCGTGGCTGCATTGATTTGATTCACAGCTTTGTACTGACCCCTCTGCAGAACTTCAAGACTTGCCCCGAGAATTCTTTGCTGTTGATCCAACCAGTATGTGTCAAACTCCAGACAGAGAGGTTCTCTACAGGTGCAGGAAATGCAGGTATTGAACCTTTTATATTTCTTCATTAAATGTAATTTTGAAACTGACTCAAGAGAAAAATAGCCTGTGTAAACCAATGGGCATGTCATTATTGTCAGGACAAGGATGAGCTCTTCCCCAAGTTTCCATATAGCATACGCCACTAAAAGACAAAAGTATCTTACAATATACAAAACTTTTGTTCCTTGAAGTTGTGCAGCATTGTGCAGCCTAGCCTGCCATGTTCTATAGACAGGCATAATTTTCCCTGGCTCTGTGAAGTTGCTCGCTCTGAAACCATAACTTCTAGTTTGTCTGTGACAATCAGTTTGTCCAGAATAAACTTCTTGTAGATTTTCGGGGTTTACTGCATTCCAGCCACCTTTTATGGGTTGCTTAAAGTGAAATTGAATAATCCTGCTATTCCTAGGTGTAGCTTTCTTCAAGTACATGAGCGTAGATTTAAAGTTTTAGTAGGCAGGGACTGTTTAAAAATATATCTATACAAAAGACAGCATACCGCTGTGGGGCAGTGCCTAAAACTACACAAATCACTAGATTTGTTAAGTGACCCTAAGCAGAATCAGTGCCTGCTGACCTTCTAGACTAAATTTAAAAAATGTAGGATTTGTAATCCCGCTTAATTACTTACCGTCAAGATGTCCACATCCCTGTTTTCTATTGTCTGTAGCTTTCCCCGGTATAAAAAACCCCAACAACTATTTTACTTCTCTTCCCCCCTCTGTTGTGGAGGGCAGGCGCGCGCTGTTCCGTAGCTCCAGCATTTTGTCCCACACGGAAGGAAGCGGACCGACAGCCTTTGCCCACAAGAGGATAACAGGCTCTGCTCCGCTTTGTGGTGACAGCCGTGAAAAGTGTACCTCTTACTTCACTGAGCCCGTGCAGTGGATGGAGCCAGCATTGCTTGGAGTAATGGAAGGACAGGTGAAGGGGAGCACGCGCTTTAGTCTTTGGGTGATGTGTTTTGGTTTTTTTTTTTGTGCAAATGCAGAACAGTTTCTGTTCCCCCATCTGAAGGCCCCCATACGAGGGCCTAGGCCTCCCAGCCTTTCTCACCTGAATTTTGCAGGTTATGGACAGATCATTAAATGTTAAATATCCTTTTGTAGGGAAACGAACTGGTGATCTTGTTGGATGGAGAATACTAGCCAGGGACAGGGTTAATCTGCTGTTTGTTTTTAGTATGAGAAAGTTTCTGTGACTTATAAAACCTGGTGTGGTCTCAGGCTGATGGAGACTTTCTGGAGTTTAAGAAACTGGCAAAATGGTCCCAGAACCACAGCGGCTCTGAGCAGCTGCGTTTCCACCCCCTCCCTTCTGCCAGCACAGCTTTCTGCTACACCCCAGGGCACAGCAGCCATGCCAGTTTAGCTTCTTTTGCCTGTTTTTCAGCCCCTTCTGTGAAACGTTAGGAGGGAAGGAGCTGGCTCAGCACAAGTGCCCACAATTTAATGTATCCTAGAAGTACATTTTAAATAGAACTACATCTGCATGCGCCTTAGAGCAGATCTTGTGTTTTCCTTGCAGCTTCTGTGTCCCAAATGCACGTCGAAGCTGGGCTCCTTCAGCTGGCGGGGTGAGCAGTGTTCCTGCGGCCGCTGGGTGACACCTGCCTTCCAGATTCACAAAAGTCGAGTGGACGAAGCGAGGACACTGCCAGTTGGCAACTTCCAAGCTGCCAAAACCTGAACCCATCCCTTACCTCGATGGATTTCCTGACGTCCGCAGAGAAGTGCTGGCTAGTGTGTGGCTGCCAGGAGTGAGCTTGTGACTTCCACCCCTTTGTAATGCAGAGGAATTATTTGAACATCTGCTCTATTCAAGCTTTCTGTATCTCTTATATATATACACATACATCTAAAAAATAGCAAACACTTCTTTCAAAGAGGTGTTATGCAGTGGTCAAATATGTACAAAAATTCCTGAATATGAGGTTTTTAGTATGTTCTTTCTTCATCTGTTGCTATTTACAGCAGGTCTCATCTCCTTATTTAAAAAGATTGGTAACACATTCCTTTCAGGCTGTGGTCACAGCAGTGCTGCTTATCTTCCGATCCAGAAGTTCAAATCCATTTGTCTGAAACACACAGCTGAGATTTTAGGTGGTGTATTCCACAACACAACGGATGCGGCACAGAAACATTTTAAGGCTTAGCCAAGTGCCATCAAATGCTGCAACTACAATTGTGGCATTAGCACACGCGGCAGCTACTGGCAGTGAAAGGCAAGTTCACACTTGTATTACAATAAAAGGAGTCCTAAAAATCTCTACTCCAAGAATATTTACTATGCTATAACTCTTCCTTTCATGTGATACCTGAGGAGATGATGTAAACTGCACTGGAATGGGAGAACGGAAGTAAAATTGTCCCTGCCCCATTGCTGCTTACAAGTTTAGAGAGATCCCTAAAATGAAGTAAGATTTTAAGGAAGTGCAGTGTGCTGTGCACACCACTGTGGTACAGGTTTGGATTGACAGAAGGAAACAGGACAGAAAGACCTACTTTAAATCCATTTTATTCTCATTGACTTAAACTTTTTTTTTTTTTTAAAACACAATTGCCAGCAACATACATTATGAAATATACAAGAAAGTTCGTGGTGGGGTTCTGCCCATCTTTTCATTCCTCCCATGGCTGCAGAGGGAAGACTTGTAGGACAGAGTGAACATCAGAATCTCAACACTGAAAACAGACACAAAACAAAACAAAAAAAAAGACAAAAATAGATATGAAACCTTGAACTGGTCACACTTCAGGGCCAGATACAGCACAATAAATATTAGAACTGCATTATCTTAGACATCTGTAAAGTTTATAACATCCTCTATTTAAAGAGATAAGAACATCTGGTTTCTAGCATGAAATGCTACATAGTACAGTGGTGAAGGGTACGAACGATGAGGAATCCAGCAAGGGCTTGGATGGTGGCTACTCACTCACACATTCTCATTGGTAAAATAAGCAGCATACACTGAAAGTTTAGTGAGCTGTAAACTTAACCATTCACTACCAGAGTATCAGCTGGAGGAGTAGTTTCTTTTGGGAGAACCACGAATAGTTAACCCCTCTCAGTCAGCTCTCCCTGACAAACAGCAAGTCCTGACTGTAATGGAAGCAGCAGCATTTGGTCCGTGGCGTGAGATGCCTTTGCATCCCTACCGTTCAATGCTGGCAGCTGGTGGAAATACTTTGGTGCAGAATTAACGCTTGCACAGCCACGCCACTAGCACAGTGTCGCCTACAAGGGTTACTGTTTCGTGACCATAACAAAGCCATAGATGTCAGCTGGAAGCCAGCTGGGCACAGAGGGCAGCAGGACAAAGCAGTGCTGGATACCACCTGACACGAGCGAGAGGCAGAGGCTGGAGACGGTACCAGCATTTTTCTCCCTCTCACTCCACAGCAATGGTGCGAGTGCTGGGCTCCTGGAGTTTGACAGGAAGGC
Organism: Phalacrocorax aristotelis; assembly: GCF_949628215.1. NCBI lineage: Eukaryota > Metazoa > Chordata > Aves > Suliformes > Phalacrocoracidae > Phalacrocorax > Phalacrocorax aristotelis. The sequence goes on along the minus strand of NC_134276.1, from coordinate 131,165,328 downwards.
TGCTCTAATGCTCATTCCTCACCTCGTACTAGTTTTGCCCACAAACAAGCCCAAGACAGCAGTTTTCGGCTGCTTGACAATGCTTCCAGAGCACAGCACGGAAGATCAGAGTCACTGGTTTCTCTTGCATCATAATCAATAAGGCAGGAGTAAATATATTTTGTATGTTTTCTCAACCTTCGCCCTGTTCATCCCCTGCCCCCATAAGTGTAGTATCACACATTCTCCCTACATGAGAACTGGGGACCTTCTGTGCTGCTGCCAAACAGGCCACACGAGCACAGGTGAAGGACGAAGGACGAAGGTCAAGCACACGCCTGCCTTAGGGCGACCTGGGCATCGCACTGGGAGGTAACTGTGCCAGCAGACAGAGCACCACCGAGGAAGGACTGTAATTCCTAGACCACGCATGTGTAGCAAGTTACAGTGACGCCACGTGTCCTGCAGTACACGGTAGCAGTCGCAAGTTTCACAAACTAAAGCAGCTGAGTGCTGTGAAATTTTAGGGGGGTGAGTGGGAGGCAAGAAGGTTAAATTCTGCTGGAAGCTGAGCACCTATGGCTTTGATTTTAGCTGATGCCAAGTCCAACAGTCCTAATTGTATTAAGTAGGAAAATAAAATTCTACTTCTCCAGTGTACAAGAGTATATTGGCTGCTTGTATGTGCTCATCTTCTAGTTAGTCCCTTCTTGGAGAGATCCAGAACTACCACATTTCAATACCAAGAGACTCAGCTAAGGGTTGCAGAAGGGACAGAACAGTGAAGAATTTTTGGTTGTATCAATGTTGCATCAGAATATGGTCAAAAATTCTGTTTGAGAATAGGGAGTTCTACATCATAATAGTCACTTAGCAAAGTGCCCTTACTACTGCCAGCTCAGAAGGTACCGCGTGACTGCATTAAGATCTACACCTCCTCTGACGATACAGCTCAACTGGTTACATCCCAAGGTGAAAGATGGGTTACCAAGAGAGCTGGGAGATGCAAGGTGAAATTTTTCCCACCCTAGAAGTGTACAACAGCATTTCCTCACTCAGCCAGGCCCATTCACACATCACTCACCATTTCAGACACACAAAGCAATGCCAAACGCAAACGAAAAGGAATGTTTTGTAAGGACACTCTCTGAGTATGAACAGGGAAAACATAGGGCTATTTATCAACTCAAGTACTGTTGCATCATTCTTGTAAGGTAGGGAAGCAGAGGAGTTGAGATGAGGAATTGAGAGGACAAACTGGAGTGGTCGCAGAAGCCAAGCCTAGTCTTCCAGACTGCGAAATGCGTTCTGCATATCCTCAAACAGCTGAGCATAGTCTGCCTTGATTTTTGTTTCACCATCTTTCACAGGGTCCTGGAAGACAACACAGCAAATGGACTGATCTGTCAGGAAAAGACTCGGGTACTTCAGATGACCCTGCTTTGCCAGGGCTGCAATTTCTCGACCTCAGGATTAGAACTTGCTAACTGCAGGACAGGCATTATAGCTCCATCTCTGCCTCCTGTCTGTCTCACCATCAGCCGCAAGGTTTAAATCTCATTCTCCTTCCATGTTCAGTAAGCAAGGCAGAATGGATACTAGACAGAGAAAATTTTTTTTCCTGCGAGCAGTGGTTATCTTTTTGAAAAGCAACTGATTTGGAGAGGATTCAATAATACTGAGGGTCTTATTTAATGCTGTGTGATCCAAGAGCTGCTGCAGCGATTAATGCCAGCTTCTATCCTGAAACCAAACAGAGCACACATCTTTGTGACTCAGAAATGCTCTGCTGTACTTTTTGGGGTGCATCCCCTATAAGTGCAAGAGTTACTTTGCCTTCACTCAGACATCACTCAGTTCCAATTAAAATCTTACCGGGCAATCGTAACAAGTTCAAAAATATCTCTGTACAGCTTCATTTTCTCAGAATACTTTTCATGAAAGACAAGGGCAAAAAAATGTAACAATCAGCTTTGCTCTGGGGCTGCAAGGCCTTCCCCGCAAGCAGCATTAACTGCTAGGCTGTGAAATCTGTTCAATGTCTTCACTGTTCCCCTCTCAGCACTGCGTTCCTCTGGGTCACTGCGGCACTTGGGAAACACAGAGGACTTGCACATGTGGATGCACTTCTCTACATGGTCTCTCCAAAGTACACAGACCACAGGATGCAGGACATTTAAATTCTTAAGCCTTTTAGACTGTTACCCAGGAAATATATTTTTCCTTTCATAACTATTACTGTATTAGAGGGCTGGCTCCACTTAACATGTGTTCACCCTCTGGATTCTCTTAGCCATGCTGTCCACCAGATGTCTTCTGGTGGCCAGGGTTTGTAAAAAGTGTGTTACTTCCCCTGTTTCTATATAGCCGGTTCTCAAAGAGGCTCATGTCCCCAAGTGTATCATGTTATGTTCTTGATACTTTGAGAATATATACCACAGATCTGCTTACTGAAGAAGCAAACCAGTACCCTGCAGGAACAGGATCCCTTGGCAGGCCAGAACACTGAATTTTAAATGTAATTTTATCTTATGGTACTTCTTGTTGAAAGGCTTGTAAGAGTTGTTACAGAACAAGCATCAACTTCATGGAGAATATTCCCTAGCTACTTTAACATCAGCCAGCATCACAGGCTACTGTCTTACCAGGAACTGCTACACCAGCATGCGCTGGATGAGTTTTAGGAAAGCTGTACTCTAAACAGATGGCTACTGAAGTTACATAGAGCAGAAGCTCTGAGCCACTTGTTTGCTCCTTAGCCCACGTTGAAGTTACTCCTTCTTTCCTCTCCTCCCAGTTACCTGCCTTAGGCCCCGAAGACAAACACAGGGGACATCATGCATTACTGCAGGAGACTAGCATTTCTTTCCTTAACTTCTATTTTAAATAGCTTGATCAACATTTCTATCATTTTTAAGTACACTCCTGGATTTAAACTTTAGGCTGCTTTTATCTGCCAAGAGTCTCCTTAGAATGTGTTATAATTTTTTTTTACAGACTTGCATCTCAAAAACCCCAAAACAGGAAAGATGCTTGTACTATTACCATGAATATATGTAACATAAAAGGAACTACTGAAGGTGGGGTTGCCCATGCTCTGCGGCCAGCATCACCCAGCTAGATTTCTGTACCAACCATTCCTGTGCTCACAAACTAAAACCAGTTCTTAAGCATATTCAAAAAGATTGCAAAAAGTCACTGTTGATAGACCTTTACCTAAGGCAACCGATGACCACCTTTGAGTAACACCCTTTCAGAGGCCCTGGAAGCTCACAAAAAGCAGTGCAACCCAGCGCCTGACAAACATACCTTGAACTTCATGGAGGTAAGTCTATAGAGGATTTCGCTCATGTTCTCTCGGATGATGGACCACGTGATCTTATTGTCACTCTGGGCTGTGGTTTCTACAGCACGGCGTGCCATGTCATAAAACGCAATCATATTGGAAAGCATTCCCACTGTTTTGTAGAAAGGGCAGAACCTGGTGGAACAGAAAAGGATCTGTCAGGCACCTTGGAACAGTTAACAGGACAAGCCTTTGCTCCTGCTTTCACAACAACTCTGAACTCTCACCTGAAAGAAAGAGCGCTAGCCTGCTTTACTCCAGGTATTTTTGATACATACTGCCAAAGGAGAGAGACTGCCTCTAATAGGTCCCACGTTTTTAAACAGGCGAATCATAGACTAAGACAATCAGCCTGAAGTGAGGTTTCTGAAGCAGCACCCAAATGCTGGGCAAAACAGGAGACGACAGGAACCATCGCTGTACGAGCCTCGCATTTCAATCTGCACCAGTACTAATGAGAAAGGGAAGACACCAGAGCAGCCAATGGAATTCCTCCTTCCTGTTTTATCCATCACGGGAGCAGGCCTCTTCCAGGCAGCCTGGGGTGACCTGACAGCTCTGCAAGTTTCTTTGCTCGCAGGAAAGTGTGTGTTTCTATGACAAGAGCACTCCACATACAAAAAGCTTCACTTTTAACTGCCATGCAAGGTACCTCATTATTATTTACAAACTCCATCGTGCTACTTCCTGTGCTTCCCTATCGCACACAAGCACACCTGCCCAATTAACCCCAGTAATGACTTCTTTATCTCTGCTGGTGATGCCCTTTTTGATGCAACCCAGCATCCTGTTGGCCTTCTTGGCCGCAACAGCACACTGTTCGCTCATGTTGAGCTTCCTGTCCACCACGACCTCCAGGTCCCTTTCCACAGAGCTGCTCTCCAGCCAGGTGGATCCCAGCCTGTGCTGCACTCCCAGATTATGTTTTCCCAGGTGCATGACCTTACACTTGCCCTTGCTGAACTTCATAAGGTTCTTGTTGGCCCACTCTTCCAGCCTAGCCAGATCTTCCTGCAGAGTGGCTCTCCCTTCTGGAGTGTCTACTTCCCCACTCCATTTGGTGTCATCCGCAAACTTCATCAGGCTACACTTGATCCCACTATCCAGACCACTTATAAAGATGTTGAATAACATTGGTCCCAATATTGATCCCTGGGGGACTCCACTTGCGACAGGTTGCCACTTGGAAAAAAAGCTATTAACCACCATCCTTTGGGTGCGGCCCATCAGCCAATTCCCCACCCACTGCACAGACCACTTGTCTAGGCCATAACGCATTAATTTCTCCAGGAGGAGGCCATGGGGGACCTTACCAAAGGCCTTGGAGAAGTCCAGGTAAAAAATGTCCACCACCCGCCCCATGTCAAACAGGCAAGTTACTTTGTCGTAGAAGGCCACCAGATTTGTCAAGCACGATCTGCCCTTAGTGAAGCTACCTTGGCTTTTCCCAATCACGTGCTTCATCTGACTTGTGATGGCCCCCAGGATGATTCGTTCCATAAGTTTCCCAGGGACTGAAGTAAGGCTGATGGGCTGATAGTTACCCAGTTCCTCCCTCGAGCCTCTCTCGTAGATAGGGGTAACATTTGCCTTCCTCCAGTCCTCTGGGACCCCACTGTTCTCCACGACTTCTTGAAGATTATGGAGAGTGGCCTTGCGATGATGTCAGCCAGCTCTCTCAATAAGTGTAATAAGCATTACACTAGCGAAAAGATCGAGTAAGGTTTTTTGATGGATCAGACTTTCTCAAGAATTATGCAACAGTAACTGAAAGCAGATTCTTGCAGTCCCCCATGCATTGCTAGAATAAACAGGAAGACTTTGAGTGTTGACTGCGAAAATAAAGTTGTCCTCTCCTCCTCCTAAGGAGGAAGGGAAGACATGCTATTGCAGAAATATGGGCTAACTGAACAATAGATGACAGCCTTAGAAACTCAGAGGGTGTGACTGCATTTGGAAAAGGCCTGCATGCCTTGGGCAAGACAACATGAATACACTCTTTGATGGTCTACCTAAGCACAGTTCTTCCATTCGTTTATGGTGAGTAAAATTCATTTCTGCACCAGTCTGTTTCAAATAAGGTAGCTAACCAAAACCAGACTACACAGGACCAAGAGGGCAGGCTGGCCAGTCAGATCTCACCTGTCGTAAGGAGTATATCCATTCTGTTGCAAGAAGTCATCTTTTATCAGCTTGGCAACCTCCAAGGTAATTTTATCTGTTTCTGCTAGGGAAGCCTAGAAAAGTAAGGCACACTGTTAGTTTAGTACTCAAATCCACAAGGGCATTGTACATCTTGCCCAAGAACCATTATCTTTCGGTGCCTGTCTTCTTCCCACCCTCTTAAGATGACTTCCAGCAGAATTCGTCTCTTGGTTATTTCTCACTCCCTGCTGTTGAACAGCCAATTTAATTGATTTCAAAATTGAGATGGGCCAAACAGATGATAAAAGTTTACTTTAAGTCTATCTGATGATAAACAATCAAAAGGAAGTTTCCTTTAAGATAGCAGAAAAGCCACCAGACACAGAGAATGCACACAGCTCTGCTACAAGGGTTGTTAAAACATCACCTTCCTACATAAAGGGGTAAGTTTATTTTTACCTTTCTCAACCCCTGTGTCCATGGAAGGAAAACTAGATCTCAGCATGCTAGATCAATAAGTAATCTTAAGGATTTGACACTAGCCTCCACTGCTGCCAATGGGCTTTCCCTGTCTGGCATTCAAGAAAAGTAGAGAGTTGATGACAATGCCTGTCATACTCTGCAGGACAGCCACAGCCCTGCTGCACACTGCTGCTGTTGGCACCATAGGTCACTCTACCTTCACTGTCCTTTTGCTAGAGGGGACAGATTGAGTTTTAAGTCCCCCAGCTTGCTTTCTAGACAGGAAGGTTGGACCTTCTTTCATGAGAAGACTGACAGAATTCAGAGCTAAAAAGAAAAAATACGTCTGATTGTTTTTCCACAATTCCCCCTTTCCAAAGGTTTGTCACAGTTATTGTCCAAGCCCAGACAGAAGGAAACTGTTGAAGATAACCTCTCTGAGAACAAGAGCATCAATTCCACTACTTCTATCATGGGACTAACACCTTGCTTATTAATATTAATTAATATTTAATAAATTAATGTGTAATAGTTAATCATTAATAAATCAGTAAATATTTAAATCAGTAACAAGCACTGGCTTATCAATATCCCTTCCACACCAAGGAGCTGATTCTACCCTGCTCTGTAAACTAGTCTTTTAGAACATGGTTTTGTAAATAGAAAACTGCAGAAGACCCTATGATCACACTTCCTTTTCTTTGAAGACAGATGTAGAGAGGAGAGCTCTACTAGGCCAGATCTGGTGAATGGCCCAATCTCAGATGGGCTAGAACATCAGTGAATAGGGAGTGCACCAGACCAAACTGTATTCCTCCAAATAACTGTAGTTCATACATGTTACCACACAGTACCACCACTTGTAAATGCTATTCTGAGCACCATGGGATTAAGTTACTGTCAGGTATGTACTAGGCACCTGTCAGTTATCACTGGGTCCCATTTGAGAGCTCTCAAGGGAAATCTTCCTGTCCAAGTTTAGCTTTCTCTCCAAAACAGTGAAGTGAATGAAGGAAATTAAAGAACGCCTGTAAAATGGAGCCATATGTCATGTCAAAGGTTTCCACAGAGAAACCAAGTAACCACCAGTTTTTAGGAAAAAAGCAGACTTCACTTCTGTGTCTACAGGCCAGCTTGTAAATGCCAACACCTCTGTTCTGCTGCTGGCAACATGGCTTCTAATAAATTGTAACTCTTCAGATGACTTCAAAAGTAAAAGATCAGTCTGCCTAATTTCCCTTACAAAGATTACTTCCAATGGAGTACTATTGTAGGTTGCAACATAGGGCATTTCAGCAGGACTAGAACACTGAAGCAATTGAAATTTCTTAACTCCAGCATTAGATGCCCTGCAATTTAATTTACACAAGAGAAGTAGCGTCAAGCCAAGGTCTATCAAATCTAAAAAAGCATTTGTCATTAGAAGTCAAACAACATGCAAGAAAGCTGGAATAAAGCACAGTTAGAGGCAGGAGAGCTTGACATCTAGTGACCATCTGCCTTTTTTGCACAATGCAGCATCCATCAAGTCTGGTCTAAGACACAGTCAAAAGCCTCCACTAGCTGTCAGGAAAAGGAGGATTGCTCATTGACACCACACTTTCTCACAGCTGATTACTCACCTTCCCCACAAGCTGCACAATCTCCGCAAGGTCCTCTTCCTCCTGTAGGATCTCTTTGGCCTTTGTCCTGAGAGGGACAAACTCTGTAAAATGCTTGTCGTAGTACTCATCCAGGGCACGTGTGTATTTGCTGTAACTTATCAGCCAGTTGACAGAGGGGAAGTGCTTGCGTTGTGCCAGCTTCTTATCCAGGCCCCAGAAAACCTGGCAGAAGCCAGAAAGATCAACCAGTGTTCCAAATCAAAAGCAAACAAAAATAATTGATGGCAATTAAAAAAAAAATACAGAAAGCAAGTTTGAGCAAATGCAACATGGCAAAGGCTATCACAAATCTTCAGATGAAAGCCAGAGAGAGAAAAAGAAAACCTTCCTTATGTTAATATAACTATGGCAGTGACTCATACTTTTCACAAAAAACAATGCATCTTTGAAGCTGAGTTCAGATTTATTCAGCTTGAGACTCCTCATGAGGGAGAAGTTGGCCGTAGCAAAGACAATGTCAATACTGGAGTCTAATTAGGTGGAGCCCTATTAAATATAACTCCTTTCCCCAAACCAGGGCTGGGTAATCAGTTGAAAGGCATTCTTCTCCCAGTCAGCTGCTCCAAGGCTTTTTTCATGGTTTCAATGCACCTATTAAGAGTGGTTCACTTTCCATGTCAGCTGAGAGCAGCCAAATTTGAAATGCAGCTCAAAGGGCAGCAATCAGGAAGCACATGGATATTCCTGAGCAGTCAGTGTTGGAAGGAATTGCTGCCTTCGCTCCCTCTTCCAAAGGGATCTCAAACAAGTCAGTTCAGAGACCATTTCATAAGGTCACCTTTTACGCTGTTGGAACATTTTCCAAAGCACCCTAAAGAGCTGCCTCTGTCAAATCAAAGCTCTCACACCCCAGCCACTGGCACAAATGCACTGAAGCACAATCATTTCAAGTCTAACAAAGTCGACAGGAGAGCTGCAACATTGTGGGACGCACCTGAACAATGCCCAGAGTAGCAGATGTGACGGGATCAGAGAAGTCACCACCTGGGGGAGAGACACTGAGCGGGAAAAGATAAGGAGAAGTTATCAGAATTGCTTTCACAGTTTAAACTGAAGTACCAAATGTATGGCTGCACAGCTTCATGACCACAGAAACCGGAAAAGTCAACACAATTTCAAGTAAGAGATTGCAGGCTTCCACCACAGAAAGTGTTTGATGCATAGCCACACAGGTGTAATATCAAGCATACCATGAAATACAGTTATATCAGTGACTGACAGTATCAAGGTATGATTTCAGTCATTTCAGCCCCAAGTAGTAACTCTGGCTTGGATTGCCAAACCTACCTCAACTGGAACAGATTCAGCCAGTGTGCTGATAGGACACTGTGAAACACAGTGCAGTGATTATTTCACAGAAAACAATATCCCGATTAGAAATTATTTCAGATATCTCCTATACAAAAACCACTTTGACTTCATTTGGGCTTGACATCCTAATATATGCCTTCTCAGAGATAAAAAAAGACAATCTTCCAACCTCAAAAGCACAACGTATTTGTGTACATATGTTGTGGACAGCAGAACTAAGCAGAGCAAAGATCGGACCCTAGGTGTTCTTGCAGATGCCAGAGGCTCTCCTGAAAATGTGCCGGGGGAAATTCACTTTGCTCACAGTATGATATACAAATCAATATAGCCTAGAAGAACGTCTGGGGACCACATGCTTTCCACAGCCCATTGCAGCCTGAGCTTTGCTGCTCCATGTAATTCTACTCTGTATAAGCAAGAGAATCATGATTTGTTATGCCCCCAAGTGCACACACTGCTGCTCTAACTGCCCTTTCTTTCCTGCTCCGAGCATGGTTTGACATACTTTTCAGTGATAGCTCTAATGACATTCTTCCCTGAGCCATTTGCTCCGATTGCTGCAAGTGACTGCAATTCCACACCTCTCAGAACTACCTATCCACACTTATTCTTTCTTCCCCCTCGCACAATTTAGCAGTAGTTCTGGGTGAACAAAGACTAAACGTCTACATACTCAACCACATATTTTTAGTTCTGCAGCTGCACAGAGCAACAATACTTTCTTTTCACCTGAAAAATAGGTACTTTTACATACAAAACACAGAGAAAGAACTGCAGCCAACGCAAAGCAAAGAAACGCAACACTCACGCTCCAACAATGCTGACGCTGCCTTCTCTCTCAGGATTTCCCAGACACTTCACTCTGCCAGCACGCTCATAGAAAGAGGCTAGACGGGCACCAAGGTAGGCTGGATAGCCACTGTCTGCAAACACCAACACACAGAAATTGAGTCAAAGGCTCAGAGTTTAAAGGATGCATTCACAAGACTAACCTGAGAAAAGACTACTCACCAGCTGGCATTTCAGCCAGTCGCCCTGAAATTTCTCTGAGGGCCTCAGCCCATCGGGAAGTAGAGTCTGCCATCATACTGACGTGGTAGCCCATGTCCCGGAAATACTCAGACAGGGTAATTCCTAGAACAAAGACAACAGTGTGCTGCAGGATACAGTTCAGAAAGGAAGTCTACACTTGCATGTTGTCACTAAGATGCAAATAAGCCAAATTATTTAAGTTTACATTTTGATGGAAATAGACACTGAAAGTTATTCTTTCTTCCCACTAGATTGTGTCCTTGCTGTCTTTTTTTTGTTGTTTTTGTTGTTTATTTCTTCTCACCCTCCCCATTTTTGCATATGAACCACTATGGCTCATCTTACATTCCCATGTATTTCTTTGACGAGACACGGCAATGTCACTGATGCTACTCTTTGCCTCACTGAAACCATGAACAAAGCCTCCTCTTACTGTAAAATGTCTCCTTCCCTTTCAAACTGCCACAATACAACAGTAAGAAAAGGTTGGTCATGTTTTATCTTAACTATCTGACAACTTTTTATAAAAAAGAATTTAAAAAAAAACCTCTAAGAGGCCACAAAGGAAAGAAGACTAGCCTGCCTACTCAGCGAGTACTATTCCTGCCCATTAAGTGGCTGTACTTGGCAGCAAAAAGCTATTAATGAACAAAAGCTTACATAATTAATACATGGAATAAAACTACAGGAGAGCTGGTGCAGTAAGTTCACTTTATAAGCAAAATTGACTCAATATTCAGAAATCACAATTACATACAAGCAAGCCAAATTCAATTAAAATACTAGGCCTTCATGCAGGCGAGGCCTGAAAGGGTTGACTTCTGAAACTAAGCAGGTTTCTTGGTACTGAGCATCTCACAAACTGAAAATACTAGAGCACAGTAGCTTGCTCTACACACCCAGCCTTTTCCAGCCTCCTGTAAATCTTACCAGTATAGATAGAGGCTTCTCTGGCAGCCACAGGCATGTTGGAGGTATTTGCTACCAGAGCTGTTCTCTTCATGATGCTTTCTACCTTGCCATCAACTTCCATTGTTAACTAAAATGCAAGAAAAGAAAGGGGGGGAAGTAACAGTAGCAAGTTTTTTTTGTTTATTTTTTGATGTTTTTTTTACTGTATTACTCGCCTTGTATCAGGATACTCTCCTCACAGCTACTCTACCAAGAGCAGAGATAGATTCAAGATTTCAGGATACTGTGCTGGTTTGCCTTCCAGACTGCACACAGCTTAACTCTTTAATGTACATGCCTCATCTCGTCTGCTCCAACTGGCAAATCCCTATTGATCCCATTCAAATGAGCAATGACAAATCCTCTGCATCAGGAAGTACATTATTCTGTCTCAGCTTACTAGGCTGGAAGAGCCAAGAAATTTTAGCCTCTTGCCATAAGGCTTCTAGGAATCAGAGAGCTTTTTATTCCCCCATCTACACCAATCCAAGTTTGTCTTTGACAACTGGACATAAAACCACATACATAACCCTGGGGAAGACTCACAAGCACCCGAACAACAAAATGCATATCCTGACATTTTTGTAGAATTCCACTTATGAATACCCTGGGATTTACCTTTTTCATGTCCACCACAGCTTGACTTTCTCATCTTGTAACGAATCAACACTCAAGCCTTTTACCCCTTATTTCTGACAGTGCAGTTTCAAACTAACAGTTCAGATTATCTGGCTTCTTTCCCATATTTTACAGAAGACTCTGCCACAACCAATTCACTAACATATAACAATAGCTAGAAGGATTGGTAAACCTGTTGCCTTTTTTTTTTTTTTTTTTTTAAAAAAAAACCAGGCATTTTCTACTTCCTTCAGAAGTTATTCCCAGGCCTAACATACCAAACTGATACCTGGTAACTGTTGGTATCACCACTCTGCAGCCTGTAAATACAGATGCTGCATTTGCTATGCATGGTTAAGTTATAAAAGTTAGAGACATTACCAGTGAAAGGTAAGGTACTTCTAACTGTGCTAAATTACACCCTGGCATTCATTTTGGTTTTATTTTAAATAAGTTGGAGGGTACACCCAAAACCTAGTCCAGATGTTTACTGAGGGGCCACTGAGATCATTCTTGAATGAGCCAAAAGGGATTTCTGCTACTACAGCCAGAACTTATAGCAGGGAGGCAAGATGATCATTTCAAGTCACACTATGAATATGGTATTTTATTCAGTTACAATACCAGTACAATAGCAGGTCTTCCCAAGCAGGTTTACTCTCCATGAATTCTCCATACTAACCTCAGGGAAATCTCTCAGTACTTCAGACATTTCATTTCCTCGTTCTCCACAGCCTACATAAATGATGACATCACTGTTGGAGTACTTTGAGAGAGACTGTGAGATCACAGTCTTCCCACAACCAAATGCCCCGGGAATCGCCGTTGTACCCCCTTGTACACACCTGAGTAAAGAAAATGGACTCAGATTTGCAAGAAACTCAAAACCAGCCCTCTCTCATCTTAGATTATGTTTTCCAATAAATCTCCCTCATTAAAAACAGCAAATTCAGTGTTCTGGGTGAGAAGCACAGAGGTACTTCACTAAGCCAAAAGACTGAGGGAATAACCTATCCTTTTCTTTTACTGCCCTTGAAGTACACCAGTTATGCTGGTACAACAGCTAGACTTTCAGGCTTGAAACATAGCCGTTTTCACAGCTGGAAGCACCAGTGGAATGCAAATGCCAAGAAAAGAAAAACTGCTTAGCTGTGCATTATAAGAATAAGCAGCACAATATTTTAGGACCAAAATTACCAAATTCAGTGTCTTGGAAGTTAGCTGCTTAAATGAGCATTTTGGTTTACAATTAAGTGCAACAGTTTTCATAAGTGGTGACCCCAAAATAATTGGGAACTATACCTCCTCAGGACCATGGAAAGAGATCCTACTTATGCATTCAAATGGAGATATCGAGCATGAAAGTTCTAGCCCTTCTGTAGATTTGGCATGATTATGTTAAGTTTATGCTTCTCCATTCTTTTCTAGATTAATGCACTAAAACTACCTTATTAAACTTATCTTCCTTTTTCCACTAGTAGGTTCTCCTGGCAAATACAGAGAGATGAGGAACTCAGCTGAATATTTTTTGAGATTATGGTGTGATACATAGTGAAAGCCTGGGGTCTGATGCCCTTAAAAAAAATACTTAAGGCCTCCTCCCTCTGATCCCCCCCCAAAAGAGATTTCTTACATACTAGAAAATAAAATATATTACTTACGGGAAGAGGGCATCCAGGACCCGTTGGCCAGTTAACAAAGGATGATTGGCTGGTAACTTCTCAGTAACAGGACGGACTTGACGTACAGGCCAGACCTGGACCATAGTGAACTTCTCCTTCACACCTTCAAACTCCAGCTCTAAGACAACATCCTAACAGACAGCACCAGACATCCGAAGTAAGCAAACAGCTGCGCACTGGACCAGCACGCAAATTCTCATCTCAACTACTCTGCACAGCTAGGTCTTTGATACCACCACAGATTTCTCAGAACTTCAACACACTATCATCCCCTCCCGAGGGAAGGCTCTTTCCCGTATTTACAATAGTACTGGGGGAAAAAAGTGCAAGATGAAGCTTCAACTAAAAATATACTTTTGAAAAGCACACTTTACATATTCATAAGATCCTGTAGATCCCCAGAGGTCAGCAAACACGGAAGTGCCATTGGGAAGCTATATACATAGAAAGTAACTGCACAAGATAATCATGTCATCCCTGCAGGCAGGGCAGCGGAAGCGAGCACTAACTCAAACTGTTCCATGAAACACATTTTAGTTGGCGTCGTGCAGAACAGAAAGAGACACCTCATGAAAGAGACATGGCAATTAACACCAACTGCTGTTTGGGAGACTTACTGAAGTGTCATAGTTTCCTGGCGGAGCAATGTATGTAACTGTACCCCTGTTCCGTGGGGGCAGCATGATTTTGTGCTTGATAAGAGAGTTTTCATTCACGACACCATAAATATCTCCACCGGTGATGTGGCTGCCAACCTAAAACAAGAACAGGTCTATTAGTCATAAGTGAGAACTCCAGTTTTAAAAAAGAACCTTGACAAAGAACTGTATAAAATAACTATAGCTATTAAGACTAGCACTGTGATTCCTCCCTTTATAAATGTACAGCACAGTAGCCCATTTACATAACTCATTACGCTAACAGCACATTGCTAGCAACACTATCTGAGTTCAGGCACCTTTCAAGGCACAGACAGCAGCAATTACTGTCTGATGCAAAGCATGTTTCATGTCTTTTATACCTCTCAGTCTAACGTGTTAAGCAGAGGAAGGATAGGATATATTAACCCGCAGGGTTGGAAAAAAGATGATGCCAAGGGCTAAAGCACTGGCGTTTCCCAGCTCTGAGGCTACCTTCACCATTCATGAAATGTGTGCTGCAGTTGAGTTTTTTTGCTCAGGTAACATCTGCTCCTGCTTATGCTTAGTGCAGTTCCACTAAGTTCTTTACAGTTTTGTAAATATATTAACACTTTGCAATTTTCTCATATGCAGCAACAAGACACTAAGTCACATAGAGTAAGTTCTGGTGATTGCCATCCAGTCTCATACATGGCTACCACCTCCTAGCACCCTTTTTCACAAACTTAATACAGCATTAACCATAGCTCCCAGCAGTCACAGCCTTGGCACTCTGCTCTGGCTCCAAGCTCTGTCAGTACAGGAGCAAGAGGGGAAGATAAGCTTGTCAGAACATACCCGCAGATTTTTGGAAGGTGTGAAGTCCCATTTGACATCTCGGCTCAAAGCCGACACATTGACACCTCTAGGGATATAGATACTTTTGGTCAGAGTGCTGATGTCCAACAGAGGCCTCTGGATACCATCAAAAATAGCTCCCATAATGCCAGGCCCTAGTTCCACTGACAGGGGTTTGCCAGTACGGAGTACAGGATCTCCTACAGAGACACCAGCTAAAGATTTGCTGAGGAAAAGTTCATTCAGAGAAAGGGAAAGAAACAGGGCAGAAGGCATCACATTCACATCATCATATCCTTAAGCCACCTTTCTGACTTAAAGGTAATATTTTTATTACTATACTACACATCATCATTTGACAAGCATGCAGACTTTATACTAAACTCAAGCTAAAATTGCTAATGTAACAAAGTTGCTCATACTCCAGAGAGGCAAAGTAGGGGTAAATATTCTGCTTTATGACCATTAGTTTGAGTCAACTATATGGATGAGTTTACTGGAGCACCAGGGAGCAGGGCAACAAAACGTCAGGCATTTCTTAAATCTCCATACCTAGAAACAGGTTTGATCGTTAAAGCCAGACGATGTTATGAAATATATTAATTTCTGCTTCAGAATTTGTTAGAGCGCACAACTGTTTTGAACTTGAGCCTTGCACAGCCTTTTTGACAGCAGTCTAATTTTAAAGGGAGTTTGTCCAAGACCAGCATTATTTCCCTCCTCTCTGATATCAAGTTGTCCAGTCTATGCACTGTCTAATCTCCAAAGATACACAATGGATTTCTCTGCAAAGGGCCAGTAGTTTGGCAAAAGGCCCTGCTAGAATACAAAAGAAAACCCTACTCAAGACTCAAAGAGATTAAATGCAAGTGGACTTCAGAAAGCCCTATAACAGAACCCTCTCCTCAGGAGCCCAATAGCGAACTAGACTCAAATTTGTTACAGGTACTGAGGAAAGGCTACTAGATATTACAATGATGCCATCTAAAATGATTCCATCTAAACAGACAAATTATTAGGTACAGACAGGAGCTAGTCACCAGTTTACCATCCAGCTCCTCAGAACAAAGCTCTGGGAGACAGCACAGGCTTTTTCCTAGCCTCTGCAGATACACAGAGACAACTCCTAGGCTGAAAAGAATATGAGGTTAAAAAAAAAAAAAAAGGGAAAAAAAAAAAGAGGAAGGTCCAGCTTTAAGTTTCCTGACTTCTTTTCTGACATTCTCTCATATATGTGTAATAGAAAATACACTTTAAGGTAACTAGATTTTAGAATACATGCTGCATCCTAGTTGGACCAAGATTCCATAAGCACGCTGCAGAAGCAAAAACGTAATCTATTACATCTGGCAAAATACTCTCCCCAGAAGGTGGCATCCTGCCGACTTTACATTTCCTATTTAAGTGTCATGCAAACATAGTTTTCAAACGCAAAGAAAAAAAAGAAAAACCCCTTTGTAGTTTTGCCATTTATGGTTGACATTTGTCAGACAACTTCCTTAACGAGGAGCTGTAATATTTAAATTAAAATGAACTTCAATTCTCTGATACTCATTATTTTATTTCCCCATAAAAGTCAAAAACGTTCTCCTTGGAACACAGCCAAGTGAGATAAGATTTACCTCAAAGCCATCAGAATTTACAAAAGATGCACAGAACAGATGTTTCTGCCTGCCAGTGTCGGAAGTACCAAGTGCTGGTCCCAGTCAGCTTTGTCTTCTTCACCCTTGTCACCACTGCGTTCTGGTCCGCACAGTCTGGCAGGCCCAGAGGGATCAACGAAAGGATACATGTTTCTTCATAAACCTGGACAGTCGCCAGATCACCTTCCAGTCGGATAATCTCCCCCACCAGTTCGCTGTGGCCTACTCGTACCAGCTCGTACATAGCAGCACCTGCCATGTTGCACGCCGTGACCACTGCAGAAGAGAGACACATGGGGTGAATACTTCTCCTGTAGCTCAGGAAATTTACTCATCAGAAGTTACTAAGGACTGCACAGCATAAGCCTGGTATTCATCCAAAACAGAAGCACGTTTCTTGATTTCACAAACTTGGCTGCCCCAAATTCTGACATTTCTAGTTTCAAATCAGAAAGAAAAAGTTTCCCTATACTTTTCACACTGTTCCTTTATGCTCAGTAAGAGGACACTATCAGAACACAGTGGTTCATGGTAGACAATTTGTGCCGTAATTTCTCTTATCTATCTTGACAGATGATGAATGTTTAGGGTTTTAGAGACACCATGAACTTTGACAGACACGTTACACAGGCACTGCTCCCTTTCAGTTAGCTGGACCACATTTCCATCTGACTAAATTAAAAACATACAAACAAATGGCAAAAGCTCACCTGACACCTGACAGTAACATAAACCTTTGGTTAGGGACCATCATTTTCAAGCCACACAAACCTACCTTTGAAGTGGCAGCATCTGGATGCTAATGTAACAAACTATTTCCATGCAGAGATCAAGCCAAGGAGCCTGCTAAAGGCAACACATACCCTTGTATCTCAAGTGTCAGATGCCTATATAGCTTTTAAGGAGGCACTATTTTGATATTTCGTTTTGTAGAAAAGTGGTGTATATCTTAAGCCCTTTAAATGGACTTTCAACAGAGGAAGACTCTTACAGCACCTTTTGGGCCTGAAACCTACTGTTTTGAGTTCGATTTCTGCAGGTCATACGTGAGGCCTAGCTGCTTTAGGCCAAAATTTTTCATGTCATTAATATTATAATATCAATCTTGCAATCAAGGTTCACATATTTACACAAAAATACATTTTCCACTTCCCAAGAAAGCAAGCTATATTGGTTTAAAATTATTTTTAAGTATCACTTCCGCAGTTAAAGAATTGGCAGTTAAAGAACAGGCATTTATTTAGGTAGACACAAGCCAAGGGAGCTTCTCATCCATCAAATAAGCTGCATGCTATTCTTCTGTTCTCACATTCCCATA
Organism: Phalacrocorax aristotelis; assembly: GCF_949628215.1. Classification (NCBI taxonomy): domain Eukaryota; kingdom Metazoa; phylum Chordata; class Aves; order Suliformes; family Phalacrocoracidae; genus Phalacrocorax; species Phalacrocorax aristotelis. The sequence goes on along the minus strand of NC_134276.1, from coordinate 131,147,699 downwards.
CTTTCCTTCATCTCTTAAAGAGAATGCAGGAGAGAACAGAAGAGACGCTACAGTCTGCATGTATTCAAAAGCTGTAACCATCAGAGCCTGAAGAAAGTATTTAAGCTGACAAAGAAGGAGGAAGAGTCCTCCTTCTCCCAGTGGCATGACCACCACACTGCCACCTTCCCTGACCCTTGCAGCTCCTTGCCGAGCTCCTCCAGCCTGTGGTGCAGTAACACACAACAGCTTGACACTGGCAGGGGACTGAGTATTCCAGAGAGCACATGGTCAAACCACATTTCAGTGAGAATGGACTATGCATCTCACACCCTTTTAGAGAAGCTTAACACACCGGGCCTGCAGATTTCTGACCAAGTGGCTTTATCTCATCCAGAAAGTTTACTACCTTCTGGTTTTATTATTATTATATTATTCATCCGCCTGCTTCTGCTCATTACATCTTTAAATAAGATTAATTAGCAGTAACATCTTGTTAGTGTATTTCTTAATATTTTAGCAGATTAAGTCAGTGATCCTTCTTAAAAAGCCTCCCCGCTAAAAAAGAAAGAGAAAAAGCCCAACCCAGAACTCTGCTATACTCCTCCACTTCACTTCCAAGTGAACAAGATTAACAAAGACACTAGGTGAAACAGAACTTATGATTTCCTTTACAAAATAATACCTACCAGGTCCTGAGACTCCATGGACATAGCCAACAAAAGCCTCTCTGTCCTCATCAAGGATTTTGGGTAGTTTGGAGAAGTCCATTTTGCCTGTTCAACTGTACAGACAGAAAAAAATAAGAGAGTCAGTTCTGAGGAATACACACCTGTAATAAATTCTTCTTCTTCCTCCCCTCTGCTCTCTCCTTGTTTCCAGTTTGAAAGAATTTTGAACTGAAGAATTCTGACTCACATAGCCTGAAGCACTTCAAGCACACTGATTTTAAAGCTATAAAAAGTTATAAAGTAACTTATTTAAACAACCAAAAGAACTAACATCCCCTACTGCAGAAACACAGGGGTGGAATATCACACGTAATATGCCCCCAAAACACCACTGAGTGGAACAGTTACACCCCAAAAATGCCGTAACACTGCTGGACTATTTTCAAGCCCAATAACAGGATATTTAAACAATGGAGAATCTCTTCTGTCTTCCACATCTCATCTAGCCTCCTTCAAAACATGGAGTTTTCCATGATTCTGAGGGAGCAAGGGAATGTTTGGGGGCTACTTTACTGCCACCAGTAAAAGGCAATACTACGAATATTAATTGTGAAAATTCTATTCTGGCTATCTCGAGCCGCTGAATCAGAGTGTTCAGGGGAAGAAACATACATTTTCATAAGCACCAGCAGGCAAACACGCAAGTCCTCTCTATACACCTCACAGCTAGGTATCATGCAGTCTTGCTCTCAGTGAAACCCATGCAGCATTGTAGAAGAATTGTGCAGAATAATGGCCAAAAACCTCAACTTGCACAGTTAAACACTAACATCTCTTGCCAGTAACTGTTTAGAGAATCTAAATAACCGGCACAGGAAAAGCTGTTTTAGAAACAGACCTCCTCGATCCACATTTGCCCTGTAATCGACAGTTGGGCTGTCCTGTTTCTGGTGCTGATAAGAGCATTTAATGGTTTGGCTTTGTCAGGCCTTAACATGGTTTGCGTTACCTTGGAAACTGATCAGCATTAGAGGCAATTCTCTACCCATTTCTAGGGTATTGACACATTTATGATACAAGACTAGTGAAAGGTGTGGTATGGCAATCCAGCATGCGATGCTCTCGGCATACCAAAAGGGCCTATCCAGCAGAAGTCCACGGTTCAGTGACATGAGCCATGTGAGGCATCTGTTGTCACTCAGTCCTTGCAAGAAGCTTAACCTAACCTGGCATCATCTGCAAGGCAGCAAATACAGAGGCATACTCAGGCTTGAAAACCTGCCCCATGTACAAGGAGGAAGACAACTACACTGCCACCCCTCCCACCATCATTAAAGGATGGTTTTCTGCCTGTTCTTCAGTAGCAGTAGGTAGCTGACATCCGCTGTTCTTAAAATCTTACGACTGTTTTCCAGCTTTATAATACTATACTACAAATCCTCTGCTCCTCAGCCTCTTTACCAATCCAAACATTTTAAATCAGTGGCTCTGCTCAGTAAGAAAAGGGTCTCCAATGATTCCGAACTTCTATTCATCCTGAAGGAATAGCTTCTTCCAGGCTCCTTATCCTGCTGGAGTGGATTGTCTAACATGGCTACCATTGATTCATTTCACAACAGCCTCCCCAGCGGCTGATCATGACTCAGTCACCACCAGCCCGGAGTGGAATTGCTAACTGCTCTCAAGCCCAAAGGCTAAGTTGGATATCTGTTAGATCCCCCCACTCTCCACAATGATAGTTTACCCTTTAAGCTGCCTGTTGCTTAGGCCCAGAAGCCAATTTTAATTTCACTTCTTATTTCCCAAAAGTCTCTTCTGACAAATGGCAGAGGAGAGGTCCTCACAAAGCAATCTGCAGTTCCTGAGCAGCTGGTAAGAGCTGATCCTGATCAGACCAATATAACTACCTCATCTTTTTTGCTTTTAAGAATTAAAAACATCGCAAAACTCAAGCACAATTACTGTTCATGCTGAAAAAAAGCAGCTGGTCTTATAAATCCATCCAAAACATTTACTTGAACATACCATGATACAGAACAATCTCTAGAGTCCTACTACCAAAATCTTCTACAGAGGCACAATAAAGAGCAAGCTAACCAAATTCTCATAACTGAATCAGCGATGCTGTTTGGCAATTAGACAGTACATACAGGGTCCCATATAAAAGAGTCAATTAACAAAGGCAAGGAAAAGGAGGAAGAACACTGACCAGTTTCAATTTAAATTAACTTTTCTTCATATCCAAAACGTGCAGGTCAGCTGATCACCACTTGAAGTGACTGTTTCTCTTTTAGGGATGCAAATAACAATCTTAGAACAGTCATTCTGCACTTAAAATGGCATCCTGACACCCAGCACCTGCCTCTCTTGTTCCTGTGGCTGCTTTGCTCCTTCGTTCTTCCCGCAGCCACCTTCCCCACTTACCAGCCAAGCCAACCAGCAGGAAATGGGATTCCCCTGCTAGACCACCTAGCAACACACCAATAAGCCCTGCCTTTGTCCTGATCTTTAGTATCTACACCAATTGCTTTTAAACACATACCTATTAAATATTCCAAGTGTAAAATATGCAGAGAATTCCTCCTTACCTTTCCTTGTTCTGTCTCTTATACACCTCCAAACAAAGTACACCCAGTGTAAAAACCCAGTGCTCACCCAGCCAAGCTGACCTCTCTTTTTAAGGGGCTACACACCTTTTAGCATTGAAGACAAATTAAGCCAATATGCTGTTATTTGTCTCTGCAGAGCTGTCCAGCGCTTGTGTATTGGCATTACAGATGTTCATTTTAGATTGAAAAGTCCTTGAGGGCAGAAATGTTGCCTCACCTACCTACACTGTTAAATGTCTTCATTGTTAGTACTCAGGTAAAATGAAATTCCCTAAAGCACATCAGAATGTGCTAAACATAACATTGTGTGTGTGCAGGCAGTACGTACTTACCCAGAAGCCACGGTAGCTAGCCATTTCAGAAATCTACCAAGGTCCTACAAGCCTTTCGTAGGCCTCTTGCCAATACAGGTTATTAGGCACTACATGCCATCCACCCCTACAAAGCCCACTAGCACACCTATAGAGGGCTTAATTTTAATTTCCTTACAAGCAAAAATGCATCTTGCGTCCTTTACAACTTATAAACAAGAATCTTCCCTGTCTTAAGCAGTTCAACAGTTGATTTTAAATATGCTCTTAACCTCTAACATGGGGATATTCTGCCTAACAGTGCCAGAAATTAAAATTTTACTTGCTGCAGAACCACCTCTGACTGAGAGGTGATTTATTAAAGTAATTTTATAGTCATAATTAAACAAGAAAGGGTCAATGACCTGAGTTTTCCATCTTGATTTCTCCCCAGCACAGCAATTTGGCTACACAGTGTCCCCCAAAATTTAACTATCCCGCTCACAATGCCAGAGAAACCTGTTTTCTATTACAGTTCCTTGGTTTTGCTTCAAACACTTGATCAGTCCCCGAATTTACACAATGAACTGCCTTACCACAAGGATCTCTTCAAAATTAAGACTCCAGTGAGATTTTAAGAAGGAGCCTTCTTACAGCAAGGATGAATATCCATGAGCCTTTTATCATATAAACAGATTCTTACCTTATTTTGCAGAAACAGGGAGTAACAAAAATCCACAGGCCCAATGAAGCAAAGCCAGAATTCAGCAGTTAAGCACCACCACTTACGAAATAATTGTCCTTCTAGTGCCCCTACACAGAGGGATGAGAAAGCCTGCTGCAGAGGGGAAAGAAATTTCTGACACACAGCGGAGGCACAACCACCTGACTTGATGAGTCATCAGTCTCTCTCTCTCCCCCACCAGCACCGACGAATGCCGCAATAGCAAATCAAGCTACCTAGAGCCCAGCTGAACTCCCATCTGTGCCCTCCTCACTGCACAGGATGAAGCACAAGAAATTAAAAGCAGCATTCAGCATTCACATTAAGGACCTCCTACAAAGCCAATAATCCCGATGTCCCAAGTGGTGCACGCTACTACACAAAAACCCTTGAAAGAGAAATGCATGCTTTCTGCTGGAATCCATTTACCTGCCAGTCCTCCAGTGTAATATATCCATGTCAGTGCATGCTCTGTTCTGGAACAGCTTGACAGAACAACTGCTTAACAACATACTGCAGAGGGAGGCACTGAAGACACCGCAATATTGCTTGAGTATGTAGAACGGGTATTTATTCTTGTCAGAACAGTGAGTCTTGAGGGGCTTACTGCTGCTAATGTAAGAGCCCCTTCCCCTAGTTAGCAGAAGCATTGATGCAACCACACAACATCCAACACCTTAGCAAAGCAGGCTGGTGTGCCACCTTGAGTGACAGCTGCTAGAATCCACTATCGAAGATTGACAGGCGATGACTTTGTTCTGTATGTGGTACACAGGACAAGCAGCTATGCAAGCTCTCCCTCAAGAAGATGCATGAGTTGAAGAGTTCCCTGCAGTCTTCGCAACTTCTCAAGACTATCTTCACACGTTCTAGGATTAGCAACATATCAAATTGGCACGAATGCTTAAATACACCAACCAAACTTGTAGTAAATACCACAAGACCAGCAATTCAGAAGCAGGAGCATTAGATTAACAAGACACCAGTGCTAGGATTCATTCTGCTGGGGTTACTTTGAACTAAGGTCATAGATTTTACTGTATCTGAAACAGACTAATGTGTTTTGACTTACTAGGGTAAAAAATGGAGTCAGAATATAAGCCCTTACACTCAATATCCATGAAAACTTAACAGGCATACGCAATAAAACGTAGTGAAATAAAAGTTTTCCAAAGAAAACCCCTCCTCCTCTTAGTAAAAACCTAGATGTTACAGGATAGTAAAGACCACAGCCCACATTGGATGATCAGCTTAGCATCGCATTTGAGTCAAACCTTACAATCAAGACTGCCAATATTTATTGTGTTCACCTGAGCAGACTTTGGTACAGTGCGTAAATCCCAGTGTCCAGCTGTATGAGGATGTGTTGCAAAGGCCTCATAAATCACAGGATAATCACTGCCATAGATTTGCTGTAACTTAGACACTTTATACTTCCCCTTCCAACAGCTGACATTTTTGAGAGGAAGTATTAAAAAAAAAAATACAGTGCCGAAATTACCAGAGAAATGCAGAAGTTCAGCAGCATTCTTGTAACTAGAATGTAGGATAATGTCCCAGAAGTAACAGCATGCCCAGACCTCTAACACAGGTCACTTGGAAGGGAAGCCAAATAGTATTCTCAGGAAATCTGCTCCTTCATACTATGCAGAGTTATAATTTTACTATAATACAGCAGGGAAAATGACTCCAGAGTTCTCAGTCACCAAACAACAGAATCACCGAGGTTGGAAGGCACCTCTGGAGATCACCTAGTTCCAACCCCATGCTGAATGCAAGCGAGAACAGGCTGCTCAGGGCCATGTCCAGCTCGGTTTTGATTATCTCCAAGGATGGAGACCATACAACACTCTGAGCTACCTGTTCAGTGTTCAGTCACCCTTACAGTAAAACATGTTTTCTTATATTTAATGGGAATTCCCTGTATTTCAGTTTGTGACCATTGCTTCTTATTTCAGCAGATACAGCTGAGAAGAGTCTGGCTCCATCTTGTTTGCTCCCTCCCACTACGTGTTCATATACTTCACAATAAGATTCTCTGAGCCTTCTCTTCCTGAGGCTATATAACACCAGCTCCCTCAGCCTCTCCTCATATGCAAGATGCTCCAAAGCTTTAACAGTTTAACAGTCTTTGTGGCCCTGTTCTGGACCCACTCCATTAAGTCCATGTCTTCCTTCTACTGGAGAACCCAGAACCAGAGACAGCACTCCAGATACGGTTTCCCCAGAGCTTAGTTGAGAGGAAAAACGACCTCCCTGACCTGCTGGCAGCATTTTGTAATGCAGCCCAGGATAGGGCTGGCCTTCTCTGCCACAAGGACACCTTGCCAGCTCATGTTCAATGCTGTGTCCACCAGAACCTCTAGCCCATTTCTGCAAAGCGATTTTACAGCCAGCCAGTCCCCAGCCCATAGCAGGGCATGTGGTTATTCCTCCCCAGGTGCAGGATTTGGCGTTTCCCATTGTCAAACTTCGTGAAATTCCTGTCTGCCTATTTTTCCCATCTGTTGAGGTCCTTTTGTACAGCAGCGCAGCCCTCTGCTATATCAAACACCTTCCAACTTCATCTGCACTCTAAAGAAACCAGGCAGGAGTTGCCTCCTGTGCTCAACACAACCACGTGGCTTAGTTTTCTCTTCACATAGACATCAAGAAACTAACTGTACCAACATTCTTGCCATAAGCTTAGAGTTTGAAGTATCATTGTTTCTTAAACTCAACAATACAGACACTCTTCCATTTAATTATTCATCTAATTCCAGTTGCCACAGGGCACGTTAAGGCCACCTCTGCTCTCAATAGGTCAGGAATCTGCTTAAGTGAGGCTCAACTACATACTGCAACCATGCAAGACAATTCATCTTTCACACAACTTGTTTCTCGGGTACTATAAAGCCCCTTCCTCTCACCTGAGGCTTGCTAATCAGCACATGTACAGGTAAATCCAGGTGTATTTAAAAAAAAAAAAAAAAAGGAAATAGAATAACACTGCCACTGTTGGCACAGTACACAATGGCTACAAAGGGAGACTGCAACATGACAATTCATGAAGCCCATCATAAGCTCCTACTGCCTTCTTCCACAAAACAGATGTAGTTTCCTCCAGACGAGCAACATTTTCATTAATCTCATTACCATTACTGCAGAGCTAAAATCCACCTTGCTTTTATTAAATAAAAGTCACTGTACTTTTAGGTGCCCTTGGCATCTTTACTTGAAACAATTTTTGTTGCTCTAACCTTTAAGATGACAAACATCAAAACGAGATGAACGCAAAGCTGTAACCAATGATTGCAGCAAACTTTACTACAGTTCAGTAGAGTAACTTCTGAATAGGTGAAGATTCTTACCTTAACAGACAAAAGGTTTGTAATTTCATAGAACAACTATTGCTAGATTTGTAAGTCAGGCTCAGTTTTACATGCAGAAACACATTAGTAATTTGGGGTCATTAGAACACATTGGCTCCTCTACAAGCCTCACCACCGCCGAAGCCCTTGTCCCTAAATGTAATAGCTAAAATACTGAGCACAAGTTTGGAATAAGCATTGCATCATTACACTTAACTTTCAGAGCAGTCTTTAAAGTTAGGATATTATGGAATCTTCAGTTTATTATGTGAGGAATTTGACAGCTAGTTTGAAGAGCACGTTTGCATGAATGCCTTTAAGAAAGACCTAACACCCCTAGCAGACAGAAGGACCTTTTTACAGCACTTTGGTATAACGAAACACCTGGTTGGAATCACAACACACACATTGCCATTGGATTCCAGTAAAAGGAAATTAAGTTGAGGTCAACTTTTCCTGTAATGGAAAACTTCATCTTTAAGTTAAGCCACATTGGGTGATTTTACATTCAATTACCTGAAGTATTTACAGCTTCTTTAGAATAGCCAGAGCCCCTCAAACATAAAGTTTTAGCATTGTTTAAACTCCATATTGTGGTGGTTGTCTGAATACCTACAAGGTGATGCAAATTTACCTCACTATAACAAAACCCTCAAGATTTCAAGGATCTAGAGGAGCGTGACACAACAGAATCGCCTTTTTAAAGTCCTTACCAATGTTATCTGCATTTAGCCAGAAATACCATTTCAGGCTTTTTCCTGAAGACCTGCTTTTTAAGGTATTACTTTCATTGTGAGAAACAAAATAATGATACAGCGTAATAGTGAAAATAACCAAATGTTTGTCCCACTTAACCAAACTTCTTACAAGATGCAGTTTCTTTGCTAGAATATTAAAAAACAGTCAAGTCATTCTTCAGGCCAGTAAAGGAAGGAAACTCGCACACCTGAAAGCCCATGTCCACTATAATAAACTACTCTGATAAAGGCACAGTTTTCTCTCTATAAAGCTAATACCTTTCCCCATAACCTTTCTATCCCTCATCACACTTGACCATCCCAACCACTACTCTTCAGGCTTAGAGCACAGAACACAGACCAGAGGCACAGACATTCAGACCACCTATCTTTGACGTGGTCTTAAACAACAGCAAACCAATCCAGTAAGCGAGCACAGCTTACATACAGCAGCCTGAAGATGGAACTCTGCGAGGGCAAGCAACAGTATAGATTTTGGCATTTTTTGGGGGATGCCATCTGGCAGGAAGAGTTTGTTGGACAGACCAGTCAGCTGAAATGCACCAACATTTCAACTTGGCCATGAGAATCCTTACAACATGAGCAATCCTCAAGTGATGAAGGAGGACAAAGGTAAGACTTTCACATTACAGATATACCCTCTAGGAACGCTGCTTGACTCTTAAGCATTTGCATCTGCAATGGGTCTATTTTCGCAGACGGTTTAGTTCATTTAACTGTTTAGCAGGACGAGTCTTGGCTCACTGGGGTAGTGATGCTCTTCAGAAGTATTCTTCTCATGATCAAACAGATGTCAGACAGCTAATGCAGAAAGCCCAGTGCTACAAAAACATGGCCATGATGGCAGCTTCCCATCCTAGTTTTAGTACTTCCTGATTACTTCTGATTTGAACATTTTAAGACTCCCACAATGGACTCTCCAAAATTCTGTAAACTATGACAAAATTAAGTAACTGTCAACAGGCACCATGCGTGTATTAGGTCAGTCAGGCAAATTATTTCTGAAGAGTGACACTGAAATGTACTGTTGCGCAAGCTCGGAGGTGTATTCACGCTGATGAACCAAGAAAATAAATGCAGCAGCTAAAACTGGTCTTCATCTGCTATTTGGTTAATTGATAGTAACAAAGTCTGTTAGACTATGACTTTCAGGATTTATCCATATACACCTTACTGGTTTTCAGAGCAAGTTTATCGTTTCAGTAAAGACAGACCTTACATGGCAAACCTTATTATAGCAACATATGGAAGTCTAGAAAGCTAGCAGCAAATGGTCAATCTTTCCAAGAAGTGGGGGTGTTCAACTTTGGCATTTCACAAAAACAGGAGAAATAAATGCATAGATGAAATAAAGTAGCCAAACCAAAAATATTTATGAGTTTTAGAACTTACTGCCATGAGATATGACCAAACCCAAGAATTTAGTATAAGCTTAACTATCCACTTTCAAAGGGGAGGAAGGAGTGAACAAAACAAAAGGAACAAAAAACCCTTTTCAGAACATAAAAGAAGGTACAACACTGACAACCAGAAGATCCAGTCTAAGCTGGTTTTGCACGTTGGACCTTTAGGTGATTATGGGCTTAATCTGTACAGGAAGAAAAAGTTGGAAAATTTAGACTCATTCTGCTTCCTCTGCTGGAGCAGATCCCCGTTTCCCTCTGTCCAGCTGGAAGGCTAAAGTCATCACGTGTTTTAAGACAGTGAGTAAGAGTAAACGAGCATGATATTCCAGTTGACTACATTGTCTGTTTTCCTTGGTATAGTTCCATTCAAAAAAAAAAAAAATCATGTGGATAAAATTGTTCAGCAATACCTCAATATTTCCAAGTCTAAAATCCCCCACTTTTCTTTGTAACCAATGACACAAGTATGGAGGGAAGAAAATCAATTTCCATTTCAGGCAATGTAGGTCTTTTTTTTAAAGATAGAAAGAAAAAGAGCAACTATTACTTGGCCAGCAATAGCATGCAACATTTTTTGATCAAAGCCAGAGTAACCAAAGATATCAACTAGGTTCTCCTGTAATCCTTTTACTCTTTTTAAAAGGCTGGGTATGTCCAGTTAGGAGGACAGCTTTAATTCACAAAGAAGCAACTTAAAAGCATGAGGCAGAAAAGTCAGTAGGAGTTTTCAGGGCTCAAGAACTCAGACAGTATTATGGTATCAAAACCCAAGGGGTGAAGTGTAGCGCCTCTAAATTTATCTCCAGGGGAATCATCTAGTAATCTGCTGGTCTATAGCGGCTTTGGATGACAACATGCAACACCAGTACTCATGCGTGTCTGGAAAATAAATGCACAAAGTCATATTGGGAAAAAATTTAGACAACAGAAACAAACTGAAGCCTGCAGACTTTGTAAATCTGGATTAATGAGGTATAAAACAGTTAATATATTCTCAGACCAAAATAAAAGCTAAATTGTAGCTAATGCTACATAAAACCCAAGCAAGTAGTACTAATCATTCATGGCTGAACCCTAATATTAGCACTATTTGTAGAAAACAGCTCTTGATTTGGAAAATGGAAAGGCTGCATTTACAGGAAACAGAGACCTTATGTTGCTATTGCAACACAAGACTTCAACCCCCATTTGAACAGTCAGCTGATGCCAGCAGTCATTTTCCAGCACTGCCTTAGTTTCTCCTTCCCCACCCTCTCAAGCTGATCCCCATAGTAGTTTATCATTTTTGAATGCCACACTTTGTCCCCTGATTATATAATTAATACTAGGGTTTTTTTCCCCATGCAAGAGAGAAAAATTGTTTTCAAGTAAACTTGACATAATAAACTGGCAAGCACTGCAAAAATAGTCTGCAATATTTTTGGTAATTCAAAGACCTGTAGACACTGATCTCACTTCACACATTCTTAAGTAGAAAATAACACAGTGTGGATACTATTAAATATTTATGCTTGCTGCTCACTGAAAAGGCCTTTAAAAGTACTGTATAGAGAAGGCAAACATTTAGCTGCTGCAGATCTGCAGCAGAGTGCCAAAGTCAGCACAAATACACAGCATACAATATATTGTGGATCTGCCTCAGTCATTCAAACTTCCACTTGCAAATGCCAACCTATGCTCAGGCACATTCGCGCTGAAGTGCTACAAAGGGGTGGGCTAATAAACCACCTTTAGCAGGCTGTCATCAGGTCTTCCTCCTTTTCCACCCCCTAACTGCTTCATCAAGTGGTATTAGCATTTGATCAAATGCACTCTATGTCAAACAGCCAGGGTACTTTGCTGAAGTATTGCATTACAATGAATAAAACTATCACCAAACTGCTTTTATTCCCAGCCAGGGTGCAAATTCTCTGTTGGAAGCAAGAAAAATTTTAGGAAGGAATCACTTTGGGCAACTGCATTGAACAGATAGATCTTGATACATACATGTCATACACTCCACAGTTATCTGCAACGCGTACAATATCATCCAGAATCCAGTCACATAAAATTTCTTTTTTGCTTTTGAGCAAATTCTTAGCGTGACATTTGGAACACCTCACCGACATCAGGATTTTGTCACTGGTTACGGGAACAGGAAACATTTGAGTATTTTCAACTGCAAATCAACAGGTGGGCCCTTTTACCATGGAAGAATTGCACCCAGGAGCCGGTAGCAGCGTTCCTGCTCCAGAACCTTGCTGCTTGCCCAGGGCTACGATCAAGGCAGAGGACGGTTCCGTCCCACCCACCCAAGATGGTGGGGTGACCCGGCGCAGTAACCCAGCCGCTACCACCGCTTCTCTTTATAATAATGGAGCCCAGTGCACCACGGGGACGCCTCGCCGGGAGCGCCCAGCGAGCTTCTGAGCGGGGGCTGCTAGGCTTCCCGGGCCTTTTCTCCCTGGGAGAGGAGGCCGAGGTCGCGCAGAGCCGCCGCCCCCAGGCTTCGCCGCCGGGGAGCGGATCCCTCGCGGCCCTCACCGCGCCGCAGGCAGGCGGGGCGGGAGGCGAAGGTCGGTCGGTCGGTCGCCCAGGGGACAGACGGCCGCCCTTCTCGGGCAGGTAACGGCGAGTGTGTGCATGAGACGATTAATTCCCTCCCTCCCTCCTTCCTTCCCCCCTCCCCCCACTCCGCGACCCGCCGGGCTGAGGGAAGCGGAAGGAGCGGCGCGGTACCGGCGGAATGGCGGGGGCGAGACGCCTCACCTGCGGCCAGCGCCGGTACACCCGGTACGCCCTTCTCCTCCTTCTCCCTCCTCCTCCTCCAGCGGCGGCAATGGATCAGCTGATGCCGGCCCCGCGCGCATGCGCCGTGCACCACGCCGGAAGCGCGGGCTGCGCTAGCCGGGCTCTGCGCACCCAAGTTCCGGGCGGAGCTTTACCCCGCCCTCCCTCTCCCCACCCACCCGGGGAGGCCCGGTCAGCTTCCCGCCGCCCGCGCGAGCCGTGCGGAGGAGCGCGGGAGCGCGGAATTGGCCGCCCCGCGTCACGTGGCGAGGCGCACCGCCTCCTCCCCTCCTACCGCCCCTTCCACTAGTCACGCGTGGGGGAGGGGGGGATGCCGCGCAGCGCCGCTCCGCCCTCTCCCCCCGCTTTCCCCCCTCCTTCCAGGCGCGACGCGTGCGCGGCGGGGGCGGGAAAGAGGAGGAGGAAGGGGGGGGTGAGGGGTCATGCCGGCGAGGCGGCGGGCGGGGGCGCGCGCGGCGTGAGGTGAAGGGTCACAGGGGCGGGGCGGGGCGGCGCGGCAGGCGGACGGACGGACAGATAGACGGGCGGGCGGACGGTGGCCCATGTGGAGCGGGCGCGGGCGCAGGAGGCTGAGCCGCCCGCGCTGCCCGGGCCGAGGAGGGGGAGGCCGCAGCCGCACCGCCGGGCCCTGTACGCAGCCAGTGCGGAGGCCGGTACCGGCCAGGCCGCGGCCGCACCATGAAGGGGTGAGTGCGGGCCCGTCGCGACCCGCGGGGCTCTGGCTGGGCCGAACCGTGACAGGGCGGCGGCGGCCGCTTGGGCCCGCCTCGGCCGCCGCGCCGTTTCGCTCGCTGCCGGGAGGCGCGGGGAGCCGAGCGGGGCGGGCCCGGCCCGGGTGGCGCGGCCCAGGCGCGGCGGGCTGAGGGCGGGAGGGCGGCGGGAGGTGGGGGGGCGAGCGAGAGGTGCCGCCGCCGCTCTAGGGCTGGTGGTCGGTGGGTCTCACCTGTTCTCTGGGAGAGGGGCCGCGGGGGGCTGTTATCCGGGGCAGGAGAACCGGCGGTCCCTTTGCTGCTCGGTGGCGGCCTTTGGGCTGAGCAAGAGCTCCCTGTAGGAACACACACCCCCCCCCAGCCCTAAAATCTGTTCTGCTGCTGGAGCACAAACTCTCTCCGTGCTGGGTCCTGCTCTGCGGGAGCTCTTCCCGCTCCTGGGTGGTTTCGGCTGGCCGTCTCCGGCCGTCTGCAGAAGGACCGGGGAAAGCAGCCGCCCGGGGAATGCTGGCCGGTCTCTCCTCCTTGTCTGGCAGCAGCAAAGAGGCGCTCTCGGGTCTGCGGGAGAAAGCTGCCGGCCTCGGACGGGCGGTTTTGCACGCTATTGTTTGTAATATCCTCTTAGCGCCTTCGGTGGTTTAAGTCTGTTTAAGTGTTTATCTACACGGAGGCTGTACGACACGGATGGATGAAAACGAGCTGTGTTTTGTGTCTGGTTTCTGTAGCACGCTGCTCTGGGCCTGGCTTTGCTTCTCGGCGGCTCTTGAAAAACCTAGACATTTCAGATGTGATTGGCTGAAACACTCGATTTCCTGCTCAGTGGAGGCAGCGAGGTGCGGTGTTTGAACAGGAGACCAGAGTCACCGTTCTGCTCTAGTGTCAGATGACCTGCCTGACCTTGCACAGGTCACTTTGGGACAGGTTTTTCAATGTTGGTTAAATCACCTAATATTTATTAATTTCAACATTACCTGTGCTCCATAAAATGTGATCCTTCTACTCCTCACCTCGGTTTCTTCATAGGCAAAGAGGTGCTTTTCCACAGCTGTTTCTCAAAGGAGTATTAAACCAGTCCCCTTGAAACTGGTGTTATGCAATGCTGGGTATTATTATTCCAGTTTGGCAGCTTAAGGCAGGGTAAATGGAAGCTGAAGCATTTAAGCTTTTACTAAGAAGTGGTAAGGGGTTTAGCTTATTAGCAATTAGGGTGAGGTCACATGACAAAACTACTTGATAACAGATACTTAGCTATTTCTTACAGTGTGTAAGCAGCTTCAAACATTGTGAGGGGCTGGCAGGTATCTGTAGGAAGTGGTTCAGCAATGATTGCAAATAAACTGATGCTCAGCTGACATTAATTAGGTGTGTTTGGGATATTGAGCAATCCTTTATTTAAATCCTGCATGTTGCAGGGCACCCTACCTCTTAGTCACCCTATAATGAGGATGACAGAGCTTGTGAGAACTGCAACAGCACCGATCAGCCAAGATGAAGTGGCAGCTGATGTGATCGTTGTTCAGCAGTGCTCCTGACGAAACTGAGTTTCCTTTTATCTTCCGTCAACTGCTGTTTTCTACAGCTTAGCCCTCCTTTGGCTGTAGGTCAGCTGTGAGCTGAGGGACAGGGTTACTGGGGCCTGCATGTGTGAGGTAGAAAGTGGCCCAGGTGCATCGGGTTGGAGCTGTGGGAGGTCTCCCAGCAGGTCACAGCCAGAGCTGTCCACCATGCTGTGGTGCTCCCCACAGGCCTGAGCCCTGGGCTGCTCAGGAGTTCTTATTTCAGGAAGCTTTTTATTTTTTGTAACTTTTTTCTAAATAAAAAGCTATGAAGAAAAAAAAAACCACAACCCACACCCCTCTTCTGCTTCCAGAGCAGTAAACTTTATTTCTGTTACTTTACTTTCACTTACAGGCAGCCTTATCACTGATTCAACTTCAGAACTGATCCTTTTGGATTCTCTACTTGTGTATTTTTGCTTTTCTGGTACTCCTTTGTCTCTTTGAAGAGCAGCATAGTCCTGTCTTATCAAAACACTGTTAGCACCACACAGCAAGTTCTTGTGCAGAATCAAAAATCTTCACATTGAATCCAGCTGTTCTCTAAAATTTCAGCTTGAGGCAAATAGGCCAATAGAACTCAAATTGAAAAATAACCCAACTGAAGCAGAATGAGAGAAAGGACTAGTGAAGATTTCAGAAGGAATATATTGAATTGCATAGGAGTGCTCTGGAACAAAACCAGACTTAGTCAAGCTAAAAGATCGGACAGGATCCCTAAAAAACAAGTACTGTCAGAAGATAGGTCCAAAAATAGATCTAAAGCTTCAACTCTCAGTATATAGAAACTAATGTGTTGTTTGAAGGGATTCGATCTGTCTTCAGTATTGAATCCAAAACTGTAGATCGGTTCTTTTGAACCAACTGACTCCGTCTGAGAAGTTTTTCTGGGAGTGTATGCATTGCATAGTAACCCACACCACAAAGTGCAGAGATAATTTTGGGAGCACTAAGACCCATAACATCAGCTGTAATTATGAACAGTCTGCTTTGGCAGAGAAAGAATTAAAAAAGAACCTAGCAAGTTCAGTACGTTTTGAGATTTCAGATCTAAAAGAGATAGTGTAAGTGTGCATTGCTTACGGCCCGCTTTCTTAGCTCTCAGAGTTCAAAATAGCACGTAGCAGCCTCTTAATAATGCATAGGGGGTTGTAGTGTCTCTGTCATCAGGGTATTTGAGATTAGGTGACTTCTTTTACAGAGGACCTCTAGTTTCAGAGATAATGGAAGATTTTTCTGTTTTCTGAGCTGCTTAAAATTTTGTGGGTTTTTCTATTTGATGAATTAAATGCTAGCATCTGAACTGGTAATTGCTACTACCTCCCACCTGCTTTTGTGGTACTTGGCTTTATGTTCACTCTATCCTCATCTTCTGAATTATTTTAATAGAGACTTGTTAAGTTTCCCCTTTTTTTTAAAGTGAGTTGAAAAACTGAGGTAATTCACTGTTCTGTCAGTGAACTTCATGATTCTCTAGAGATTCATTTCTTTTTTCATTTATTGTATTCCTAAATGTTGTTATTGTTAGTTCTGGAATTTGAAAATCTATTTTAGAACTGGATTTGCATGAGGAAGAATACCAGTGGGAGGGACTCAGGCTCTACTGTCTGTAGTAATTTGCCTGGTTTTGTAGAGCAGATGTAAATAATACGCCCTGTGCTTTACTGCTTTTGCAGTGTTGATTCTCTTGTTCCTCAGTGTTTTTGTAGTTTCAGTACAGTTGTTGTGCTACTGATTTTAAGGAAAGAAAACAAAATCTTGCATCGATTCCTAAGCACTTGCTGGTCACTGTTTGTTTTACAAGAAGGGTGCTTTCCTGACCTGTTTTAGTTCAGCTGAAGCCTGTGAGAATAAGTCATCTAACATTTCCCTGCTGCCGTTACCTAAAAACCACATTACACAAGGGATGTAGTGCAGGACGCACGTGTGCTCCATTGTGTGCTTGTACCTGCTACGTGACCAGGAGCGTCAGCTCATGTATAGAGCATGCAGTGCATGTTACAAGCAGGGCCGGGTGCTTGTGCTCCCATGTGTATGTGTTATTTTGTTGCATTGACCAAACCCCTCTGCAGTTTTGATGTGAGACGCCTGTGGGATTATCATGTGGCAGCATACATTTAGCCATATGATGAAAAACTGATTGAAACAGGGAGCAGAGTGCTGTGTGTTATACCTCTGTTTTAGAAAGTAACGTGCTCCCCTTTTCTGTAAGAAACCGCTAGGAGACTGCCTCTGAACTTGTAAGTGTTGCAGTTAAGTCTTACGCTTTGTAGTTCCCAAGGGTCCTGACTTGCTGTGGAAGAGCCCTTCGGACTAGATGCTACACGAAGGGTAGCTGCTGCCACAGAGAACTTCATAACTGAGAGGCTTTGCAGGCTAGTGCTATTCTGGCTGCCTTTGTAGAAGAGACATCACAGCCGGGGAATACTGAGCGTAACAGAAAAATAACAATAGTGTATTTGAAGTATGGTGAGTAGTTATGGGTAAGGTCTGTCTCTGCTTGTTTTGCCTGGGTTCACGAAGTAAACTCTTCAAGGTCGTGAAGCTGTGCATGTTTCTCAGAGAACAGGGAGGTTTTTTTCCTCTACTCTTCTTAGTTTTACAGAGTTCGTGCAGGACTGTCGATTTGTTTCCATTTGCAAGGCACAGTGCTAAGCTTAACATGTATGGCAGGAAGTTCCAAGTTTATGAGAAAACTGCTGAATTGTCATATGTGCTGGAGGCAGGACAAAAAAGGTAATTGAGCTTGAAAATCATTGTTTGGTTTTAGGATTTTTCTGAACCTAGCAATGTCAAAGTGTGAGCTACGGTTTCTGCATTTAATTTCATGGATGGTAAATTGCCCATATGCCCTATGCACGCTTACACTATTTGTAATTAATATCTTCTAAATTAAGTTTCTAAAAACTCAATGCAGTTTATTATAGGTACTTCAACCTAACTTATAACTCTTACCACTTTGAGTTTAATACCATAACCAGATTAAGACATTCCATGAAGTAGGAAGGATTGGGAGGATAGGAAGGTAGCCTAGGGATTGTAGTCATTTTACTGAAGGACTTTAGAACCCAATTTTGGCTTTTGAGTGGTGTTTGACTATTCGGCTATTTTTACGTGCACATGTAGCTTGCTAGTGTATAGATTGACTTGCTAGGTTGGGACATTTCTTCTGTGAAAAATTTACTATATTTAGTTAATCACCAAATGCCACAGACTCTGCTGCCATCTCCTGAGGACAAGAGAAATGATGCATCCTCTTTGCCACATTAAACCTCTTCTAAAATGGGGAATAATGGGTGATGGTTGAGCCAGAAAAATACTTTTATCAAGTGGAAATGATTCAGAACTTGAGGAGCCTGCCCATTTGGCAGGCATTAAGAGTGTTCAGACCAATAATCTGAGAAGGCGCTAGATATTTTTACCCAGAGGAGGAGGAAAGGATGGGAGAAGTTGGATTTCTACATTTGTTTGTGAATTGATAAGAGAAGTGTGGTACCTCCTTGCATCCCTCCTGCTCTAAGTGAGGCAGGCAATGTCAGGATTACTTTCTGCTCCCTGCTAAAAGAGGAGAAGGGAAGAAGTGACCTATGTGGGAGTTTTAAGGGGGCAAAAGTTTGTCAAGGAGGGAGATTTGAGGTGAGGAAGCAGGGGGTGGAACAGAGAAGCAGTTTATGTATAGAAGAATTGCTGGTTATTTGGAGACTCTTGGACTTGAAGACCTGAGGGGAGAAGCACAGCACTGAAATGGGGTAACTGTGTATTTGTGTCAAAGTGTATTGAATTCATTCATTATGGGAAGGAAATGAAACAAGGCTCTGTAGAAAATAGAGCCAAAACCATTCCACAACACTGTTGCTAGGTGACTAAGATTAAGATACTTAAGTTTTCCTGGGGGCAGAGTAATTTTTTAAAATGGATTGAAAAATACCATGCTGCACGGAAAGGTCTTGATGCATGAAGTCCTTCCTGAGCTCACTTGGCCTTCCGTCTTCCCTCCTCTTTCTTTTCCAGGCTCCATGTGATTTTTGGCCCTTAGCAGACTAGAATCTCAATCACTGAAAATAATTCCCATTTCTACCCTCTGACCATTGTATTTATCTTCTCTTTGAGAGGATGGGGTCAGACCCAGGACAGCAATTTAAGGCTTGTGAAAGTTTTCTCTACATGGCACTTGGCATTTCTTGTCAGTAAAGATCACAGATTCTGTTGAATATTGCAGTTAAAGGAGATTTGTTTGTTTTTAATAAGTAGCTCTTTAGCAAAAATTTTCATTTGAGAACAATTCATTCTTATCCAAAACTGGGTAAAGCAAAGGGGGGCGGGGGGAAATAGCTTTTTGAGCTTGATAAGTTAGGTGCTTACAATGATTGTTGCCTTAGTATTTGAAGGTAGGCGCCTAAAACTGGTAGCATGTTCTGTTAATTTTTCACAGTATGTTCTTTACATAATGCATGATTTGAACCTGCTGAAAAAACGCCAACCCTGTGTCTGAAATCCAAAGTATAGACAGGAGACCCATAAGGACCTGCCTTTGTTTCTTTGCTAATTTAATGGATGCAAGCATTTGTAAAGAAAGGTGTTTCAGTGACTTAGTTTGTGTGAAGCAGATAAATGCCTTTTTCCTGTTATGTCAATTCTCTAGCTTGTTACCTAATATAAATACAAGAAGTGCCTTTGAGCTATATAGATTTATGTACATAAGGCACTTCATGATCCCAGCATCACTTCTTCTATTTTGAATTTGAAGATAAGTCTCTGCTCTCACCTGAGGATCATCAGGTACTTCATGAACATTAATTAGTGAAGGTTCATGATCTCCTGGGAGACAAGTAAGGGTTCTAATTGATATATCCGGGGACACTGAGGGTATGGAAAGGGGCAGTAACTTGTAAGATGTCTCAGGATATTGGTAATGGAGACACAAAACTAATTTTGAGTTAACCTATTTCAAACTGATTAAGTATTTCTGCTTTACAGTCATGGTTCAAAATCTGAATGTTCTTGTGAGCTTACTGGACTAATAAGGAAAAGTGGTTAGACCAGCAATGGAGAGTTGGGATTTCTGGCAGCTTTTTATCTGCTGTGTGATCACAGGCAAGTTGTTTCCTCTTTCACATGACTTTGATGCACCTGGGATAGGCAGATATAATATCTAAACCTTTACCTCGTGAGGTGCACTGAAGCAGTAGCAAAGTGTTACAGGCTACTGAGTGATGTATGTATGGCTGATTTTCTGTTCTAGAGCAACTACATTTATTTCTGGTATTTTGGAATTTGAAAATCCTGTCAGCTGGGCATGGCGATTCCTGCTTATTGTATCCACTGCAGAATGAGATAACTTTCAATTTCTTGGGAAAGTTTATTTTTATTCAACACTTGTTCAAATGACCTTACTGTCTCCTCCTTGCACAATCAGACATCTGAGATGCTTCATGATTGTACTGCTACTTTAGCTTTAGGTTGGTGGGGGGTTTTTTGAGATCAGAGTTGAGTCTAGATTTGAGGTCTAGTACAACTCTTGAAGAGCAGGTTTCAGCTAGGAAAAATGTGAGGCTATTATAGCATAACTTTGTTTCTTGCATGTGAAGACCAGCCAGCCTTTTGTACAACGGTCAGATTTTCTAGGTTGAAGCAGAGTGAATTATCCAATTATTATGAAGAAACCTTGACTGTAACGGACTGTATTTTTTTTCTTGTTGTGAAGGAGAGAAGAGAGGAGGGTATGAAGTATGTCTTGAGGAATTATGATGCATATCAGTGAAACCTATTCACACTGAGATCCATTTGAATCACAAGTCTTGAGTGATGTCCTCTCTTAATTCAGATTCTAAAAATGCTTAGCTTTCTTCTGTACATCACTGTTCTCTTCTACAATCCAGCACACAGCTGGGAGTAACTTCCAGCAGGGTATCAGGTGCCATGCAAATACATGTTTTCAGTAGTAAGTGGGACTAAAGATCGGGGGGCTCAGAAGCAAATGGGTAAGACTTTTTGTGTGCTAGGCTTATACTTATCCTTCTGATTTTCTGAAAAGTGATGCAGAGTAGATTTACAGCCCACAGATCTTCTAGATAATTGAAAACATACTGGTCTGCCCACAAGAACTAGACTAACTTGTGTGCCTAGCAAGACAGTTCATTTGTTTTTGGGGAGAGAAAAAAAAACCCAACCCCAAAACACTAGAGAGGTTCTTTTGGCTTTGGAGTTGAATCTAAGCAAAGCCACACTCTTCAGGTCTATAGCTGTCATAGCTCTGGTTCGGTTTTATGAGTGGATTATCCTGTCTAGACTCCTGCTTTGACTTGGAAGCCAGGATAGAAGCAATAAAGCTAGTTGGCCGCTTAGCAGGTGACAAACCTTCCCTGAAGTCCTCTAATTTGTTAGGGCTCTTTTCTCCCCTGTGCTCGCTCTCTTGGCTGATGATACCTCAGTAAGTTTTGTGAGTTGCAGATACAGCTTTGCTAAATTTAGCATGCCAGATGCCTTCAATAAGCCTGAGCCCAGCTATCAGTTACACTGAGATATGTTTGTCAGGCACATCCCTCTGGGGAGAGACTTGCACTATTTAAAGTTGAATGAGACTGAGATTCTTACAGCATTAAGAAATTTGGAATTCCCCTGTTTTCTCCCTGATGTTGGTTCTAAACTAGTGTTCAACGCTTGCTATTTCCTGGGACTGAATTTGTGTTTCATCTCAAACTAACTCTAAGTTGGCTTCGTCTTGAGCTATCAAGCTGTATAGCAGTTCTCCTTTGGTACAGGTCAAGAGGCAAAAGGCAGCCTTAGCATAAGCAAACACTAATGTCTCATCTAGCCTGTGCTACTTCCACCAGTATAAATTTAAGACCTTACAGGAGAAAATAGACTGTTCAAATCACAACCCTGTAATCAGTTGCAGATAGAGGAATGCAGCAGCAGTTGGACTGAGTGGGTTGCAACTGGTCCTACAAAAAGTGTAAGGTTTTTCCTAGCAAGTGCTTGAAGGATCTTACGCCACTGGCGTGCAAGAGCAGGAGTGTTAATGCTGATGTTCTGGGCATCTGTCCAGTTTCAGTAACTGCTGCATGTCACCTCACTAACATCCCACTTCCACTGGGATTTCATGGATCACTCTTCACTTCCACTCTTACATCATTGGGCAGTGTCGCTGTGTGCTTGTAATGAACACCAGCCTTACGCACCAGAAGCTGGTTCCCTTCACTAGTGAAGTCTCAGTGCGTTTTTTCCTCAGTAACTGAGACATGGTATGTTGCAGTTGTGAGAAATGCAAACATAGTCCTAGGACATGTCAGGAAAATGCTTCTGGTAGAGACAGGAAAAACTTACTGCCATTATACAAGGCAATAGTAAGTATTTGGGGTGCTGTAAGCAGTTCTGGTTAGCCATGTTTAAGGAAAATTAACCTGAAGGAATGGAAAGAAGACCTAGTATGTCAATAGTAGGAATTAAGAGCTAGTCTTAAAAGAGGAGGCTATGAGCTTGGCTTCAGTTACAGGAAGAAAAGTTTAAAGAGGCCATGGTAGCTCTCTGAAAAAGCCTGTGGGATAGGGTGTATTGGTACCCATCAACTATTGAAGCTAACGAGGAATGAGAGACAGCATATGGGTAGAACTTGAGTACATTTACAGTGGAAATCAGAAGATAAGCCTAACTATGAGAATAATGGTAGCTTGGGAACAGCTTTGCAATGGAAGATGTTTAAGTGTCTTCAGAGGGCTGGTATTCCACCTAGGAAAGGTGGAATGGATTTTTAGAGCACTGTAGTAATAAGAAGCCTGTCGTGATGAGCCAAGAGTCCTTCATTCCTCCATATTAAAAACAGTTGCTTGGGATGGGGTGGCTGACTTGCTCCAGAAGCTTTGACACCTGAGTACAGTTGACTATTGCATGCTCCATGGAGTGCTATTTGAGATGTAGGATGCCAGTAATAAGCGTGTATCTTCCTAGGAATGTTATTGGAATAGTAAAATAAAATCTGTTAAGGAAGGGCTCGTCCATTCTGGGCACTTCAGGCTCTTTACACATCCTTACATTCTCATATGCTGATTTTGAGCTCATGATTTAATTTTTTTTTCTTTGCAACAGCAGAGGATCGGTGTTTCTGGTACAGCCTATACTGAGCTGGAATGCACAGGACAGGCCTAATCAGCTGATAGAGTACACTTATGTTACTGACTTGGCTGAGAGGTAACTTGAAGAAGCAGGTCTACTTGTAAATAGCCATTAAAAAACCAAACAAACAAAAACCACAAAGCTATTTCTGTTACTCCAGTGAAAAAAAGAGTGACCATTTTGTGTTCTTTGTTACAGGTGTTTTGTCTCGGATCTTTTGAGGCTAGGGTAGTTCTAAGTCCTTAGGTTCAAATTGCATGTTGTTCAGTAAATGATAAGGTGTAGCACAAAATCATCTCAATGCTGAATGATCCCAGTGCTCCTCTTGCACAGTACTTCCAGTTTAAACTGGGGTAGGCTGGCACTTCTGCTCGGGAGCTGACTGGTTCTGCCTAGGGCAATGTTTTTTTCTCTTTAAGCTGGCAGAAGACTTCTGTGGTGAACCCAATCAGGGGACTGATGTGGCTTAAAACTAAACTTTTCTTTTTTTGGCTAGGTTACTTTTAATTGGGGTTGGTTCACCACGTTGTTGCACAAATGTTTGTGCCAGAAAGAGGATGGAAATGAGTGGCCCGGGGACAGCAAGACTGCTGCTTTCGGCAGC
This sequence comes from Phalacrocorax aristotelis, assembly GCF_949628215.1. Lineage (NCBI taxonomy): Eukaryota > Metazoa > Chordata > Aves > Suliformes > Phalacrocoracidae > Phalacrocorax > Phalacrocorax aristotelis. The sequence continues at coordinate 131,124,140 of NC_134276.1, read as the reverse complement.
TGTGCCAGCTTTCCTGTGTTTTTACTTGAGGCCCTAGTGGCACTTTTGCCATGCTGTCCTCAGGCAAAGTGATGAGCTCTAATGATGTGGGTCTTCCTTTCCATGTTCTCATTTAGTTCACTTATTAAATGTTTTTATGTGCAATAGATGTGGTGCTGATTTAATCCGCTAGCACTATACATTAAAGTAATTTATGGTTTTAGTACATACTATTTAAACACATATTTAGCATATTGATTTACGCTTCCTGCAGTGTTTCTCAAACTTATTTCATATTATCCTCCAGGATAAATTACTGGTCCTGGTGCAACTCAAGCAATGAGGAAACAGCTAGTGACAGAGCATGGGAGGCAGGCAGGAGGGGATGGCAGGAGGCAGCAATGAATGTGGCAAGTGGTGAGAGAGAGGAGGGGAGCCCAAGGGCTCTAGGAGATCTGTCAGCAGCACCTTGTTCCTCTGGCCTGGTGCCATCCTCAGAGGTGATGTCTTGGCTCAGCAGCTACAAGATTCTGCACTTATTTATTCCCTCTCTGAAACCTTGGTGAAGGTTCATCTTCTGGCCGTGGTCTCCTTTTTTGGCCATCTTGTCCTGGCTGCCCCAGACAATATATCTTTGTCCTGTTGCACTGTCATCATAAATATTCCATAGTGCCTGTCTTATAATGCCTGATTTCTTGTTTCATTAGTAACTAATCAATTTAAAAATAATATCGGAAAACACACTACCTAATAATAGTCTATGTCTCAGATTTTTGCTCAAGTATAGAGGGACTTGCTCTATAACAACTTCTCTGAGCTCATCGTGAGAGTTCGTGCTAGTGTTACTGATAGAAAAAAGTATCACCGAACTATTAAATCTTTTGGACAAGAGATCTAGGCTTTCAAGGGACTGAGTGTGAACGTGAGGTTTTCCTCCTCCTTTACTTACCTCCTATTCTGCAGCTAGTCTGATCTAATTGGGCAGCTGGGACCTGTTCCCCTCGGTTTCCACCCTGGTGCAGCCTGCAGCAAAAGAGGCTGCTGGGTCTTCTCTTCACTCCAGTATCAGATTATTAAGGTCCTCTATGCTGTCAAAACTCTTTCCCAGACACAAATACACCTGGGAAACAGCATGCCAGGGTTCTATTCCTACCCTTTGTGACGAAAGGTAGTAGCACTGCTGGCTGGGATGAGAGGAGGGTGCAGCTTGCCTTCTGTGTGCCTGAAGAAGTCCTGCCATACTGGACTGAACAGCTGTGCTACGCTGGGCATAAAACGAGTATTACAGTTACTGCACCATCTAACAACTTCACTATCATTTGATAGCATGCTTGTTTGCAATAGGATCGGTGTGAGGAGATCATCCTTACTAGCTGAGTTGGAAGATAATTATCAAAGGGGCTTGCACAAGTGGTGATAGATGAAGAAAGGAATCTTAATATTGAGAGCAGAAATAATCTAGAAGATGGGAAAGGCTGTGAAACAAAGGGCTTCTGGTGGGTAGGAGTCATGGAAAAGAGATACTACAGACACTTTCAGTGCAGTATAATGGCTTATAGCTAGAAACCTTAGAAATACTGCGTATTTCTAACAGCATTGCTGTTGCTTGTAGCATGCCTGGGTATCTTGACATGGATGAGATGCAAGAATATGGAGACTCTTGCTGCTTCTGTCACTCTTCAGGTCACTGTTGAAGAACATACTGTCTAGTTCTAGTGAGATGTCTCTCGAGGTTGTTGTACAATTGGGTAATGCTTGGGCAAACTACCAGGGTTCATGGCTTAGCAATTGCCCTTGCAGTGATGGGTGGTGGGGAAAGATTGATTGACATGTTCAGTGTGGTAGGGGGAAGATGAGGAGCTGCATGGAACCATTTGAAAGCACCCACACCGGCATGAGATGCTTGACACCAGAGGGCTTTTTAATCTGTTTGGTAAATGTGTGGTGAAAGGTTCAAATTTGGAGTCTGCAAAGTTTAATATGTAAATGCCATCCGTTAATTCTAAGTAGTTAGAATAATTAATTGGAACATATTAATATGATGGAGAACTAAAAAATCAACAGTCCATTAGTTAATGCTAGATGGTTCTAGTAGGCCCTACTTACAAACTGTTTAGCTTCTGTAGGGCTCACTAGGGAGACTCTCTGATCTGTGTCATTCCAGAGAGTGGGCAGTGGTGATCCTTGATACCTTTGCAGAACTGAAGACTGTATTCTTTGCTGAAAAAGAGAAAGTGGGTGTTAGGGCAAGTTATGTTTCCTGAAGTAAACACTAAAGGCTACATTCCTGTAGCTTTCTTTGGTAGTTTTGCAGGCTGCAGTACAATGCCTAGAAAGCATTGTATATGTATCATCCATCATTGGTAGCAACAGCTAAAACTGATGTGATACCTGGAGTAATAATTGTTTAAGGATTTCTGATGTATAATAAAGGTGAGTTAATAAAGCAGAGACAGATTATACTCTGCATTGTTTGGTACAGTTCTTGAACAAAAGAGTTGTTGGTTATTATCTCTTCTTTATTTCATCACTGTATTATGTAAGTTAATCTGGGCTGCTGTGTCCTAGGCATCAACCTGTCTGAAAAAACAAGCTGTCTAGGCACAAGAGACATTGGGGTAGAAAGCAGCTACTGCACATTACTAGAACAAACTTTGAAGCCTGGCATACAAGGATTTCAGAAAGCTACCTTTTTGGAAACGGAATATGACCTTTTTTAAAAAAAAAAAAAGGCAAACAGTATCTTTAACAATGTTTGGGCAGAAAACAATCTGGTTGTCTGTATGTATTTGGTAAAACAAGGCTGAAATGAACCTAGAATAATGTGTGTGTTTAACTCAACATGCACTGGCTTTGTACCTGCCTATGTAGTCTGGGGACCATTTGGGAAAATGTTTTGGTTGCCTTGCAGTTTTTATTTTTCATTCTTGTAGTCCTTGTAAAACTGTCTACCTGGCTACTCCTGGCTTTAGGAATATGAACACCTAATTTTTATTTTTTTAAATGTATTTATTTGCTTCTGTGTATGTAGTGTTTCTGTTGGGAAGTTCTTAGAAAAGGGAGAAACTTGGTCTGTTTCTTCAGTATAATTCAGTGCAGTACTGGTATTTTAAGGTTGGGATTCTGCTCTCAGTCAGCAGGAAGAATTACTTCAGTGACGATCATAATAGATGTGTTTATCACCTTGACAGTGCATGCTTGCATATTAACAGGCTTAATATGAGTTTGCTGCAGACAGTATTGTTGCTTTTGAGAGACAGGTGTCTAGTAATGACTTAGTCTTTGTTTAAGCATGAGCTTTATATTGATAGGTGTTGAAATTAGGGCTGTCTTTGAGGCATGGGTAAGGACTTCATTTTCTTGGCCTCTGTTCTAGCCACCTGTCCCTCACATCGCCCCCAATATTGATGATCAGTGAGGAAATTAATGGGATAAAGTTAAATCTAATACTCCTACAGAGACTTGTGTCCTTGTGTCTCCCACCCAATAAAGCCACACATATGCTATGGAATGTCTGTGTTAAGCGTGGCCTGAGAAACTTCTAACTGTATAGTACCAACTGAAATTGGGTCTGGGAGTTAAATCAGCCACCAACAGAAGACTTAATTGTATGGGTTGAACATTGCAGTTCAAATATGTATTGAACTGATTATTAGGTGGGACAGTTCTCTAATCATAATAAAATAATGAATTTTTGCTGTCCTTAGAAATTTTGCAGTATGTCAGATGTTAAGCATGTTTTGATTTGTTTCAGTAGCCGGATCGAGCTGGGAGACGTGACGCCACACAACATTAAGCAGCTGAAGAGGCTAAACCAGGTCATTTTCCCTGTCAGCTACAATGACAAGTTCTACAAGGATGTACTGGAGGTTGGCGAACTAGCCAAATTAGGTACAAATGTTCTTGCCAGTAATTGTGGTCTATAGTGGCAGAATTGCTCATCGTTGCTATCCATAATGGTTTGGAATAGCAGATCCTTCTATTTTGTTGTTTTACATAATGAAAAATAACTGTTTGGGAACTTCAAAAAACCACAGTCCCAACCTCAGAGGGTTTGTGTTCTAAATAGATTCCGTTTTACTGGGAATAGGCATGTTTTCTGTTAGAGCAGAAAACTTGAGATGTGTGCTGTCAGCTTACCTCTTGATGTCATCCCTAGTTGGTTTGAACTGTAATAAGCCAACCACTGTGTCAGAGCATCACCGGTAACTTCACTCAGTGTTAGCCACAATCTGTGGTTTTATCTGGATGGGAGAACTGGCAAGAGGGAAGGAAGAAAGATACAGGGTGTAAATGAAGGAGCTGTATGTACAGTTTGAGACTTGTGACTGATAACACTTTGTTTCCCTCCCTGGCAGCCTATTTCAATGATATTGCAGTGGGAGCAGTGTGCTGTAGGGTGGATCACTCTCAAAACCAGAAGAGGCTGTACATCATGACGCTTGGATGCCTGGCACCCTACCGAAGGCTAGGAATAGGTAAGGAGGATCATCTTTTGTATCTGAGTCATCAAAGAAACCAGCTTGCTGTGCAGCCTTCTAAATGCTTTTCCAGAGTTTTAACCAAGATAGTGCACTTTCAAACCACAGATTTCTTTGGAAGGGCCTCTGGGGAAAGAGCATGATTTATGATGTCCTCCTTTCTTCCTGCCTTTCAGAAATGGACTTTCTGTAGAACTCTCTAATTCAGGATTTCAGATTATTTTAATCTTAATCATGTTGTCATACTGTGATGCAAATACTCTGCTTCTACAGATGTGAAAATTGATGCGCACAGAGATATTAAATAATTTGTCAGAGGTATGCAGCCAGTATGCAAATCAGGTATAAGTAGAACACAGCATTCCTTCATTGGTTTATCTCTTCACTCTTCTAAATGAAGGGCCTTTTTCTATTTACTTTGTCTTTATCACTACTGAATATAGCTGCTCAGGGGTAATACCTGCTTTCTGCTATGCAGCAATTAGTTCTTTCCTGTGTTGCAAATCCATAGGCCAGATTAATCAAGACCTTACAATAAACTGTTTGTTTTGACAAACTAGAATGAAAAAAACAAGTTTATATTAAAGCATTTTACTAGGCCTTTACTAGAAACACTTAACCAATGCTCTCACTGCTTGATACATTGCTTTGGTCAGATTTTGAGGTGAGTTTGAGACCTTTAGGCTAGTATTTAAACAAGCTGCTTCATACGTATGCCTCTGGGCTGTTGTGTGGGTTTTTTTTCCCTCCAAAGAAGCAATTAATTAAATTTTGTGAGCAGTCAGAAAGATAGTGAAATAATTATACACCGTGTCTTATTTGGGTTTCCTAGTTCTCAGTAGCTCTGTCATTTTAGCCTACCTACAGTTAACCTGCCTCTCCTCAAGAAGGCCCTTAGCTAAGTACAGACTTAATCGTGCACTTCTGTTGTTCTTAAGTTTCTCTTTACCTTTTGGCAGGAACTAAAATGTTGAATCATGTCTTAAACATCTGTGAAAAAGATGGCACTTTTGACAACATCTATCTGTAAGTAAATGAGTTACACTCATGCATTTTTGGAGAGATGATAGAGGCATATATGGGAGCAAAGGGAGGGAGATTCAAGAGCATTTTTAGTATGTATTTCAGTGAGGTCATGGGACATCTTGTAAGTACCAGCAAGAAAGCTAGGGGTCACATTCTGGGCTTGTTGTGTGATGCTGAGAAAAGAAAAGCTTGCTGAATTTGAAAGCAGGTTAGTTACAAAATTATATTCCTGCAGAATTAATACTGTATGACTAAGAAAAAGATGTGGAAGAATCTTTTTACCATACAGTGTCGTCCTCAGAATGAAAAATACTGCAAGACTTGCATGCAGTTTTGATACATTTGCTGTCTGTCTTTTATGACAGTACTGTGTTGGTCAGAACACCAGACCAGAGGTGTTTGCAGGCCCTCTAGGTGTTCTCATTCAGTAGCAAGGCCCAACTGCTTATTCCCATTCTTGCACTGTGCCAGGTCAGCTGTTTTTGCAGCAACACAGTAAACTAGGTCAATGACCTGACCCAGCTGTGGAAGCTGTTTTAGGTTTTGTTTCTGGGTCGTGTTTTTGGTTTTAGTGTGTTTTGGGGGGCTTGGGGGTTATTTTATTCCTGTAAATCAATTGCTTGTCTACAGTAAGCACTTGGCATGATGCAGACTGAGAATGAGCACTGGGGTAAAGGACAGGGCTGCTTAAAAGAGCACCGCCATCCTAATAGATCCCTGTGGAAATAAAGCCTGAAATCCGTAGAAGCCAAAGTTTTGCTTCCCCTTCACTGCTGGCTGCACACTTCTGTGTCGTCTTGTGCATTGGTGTCTCGGTGAATACAGAGTGAGCTGATGCAGTTTTTGACCAGATTGTTTCTCTGAGCCAGCTTCTTCCTTGTGCATCACTGCTTGCTTATACCAGTGGAAGCACAGTGCACTGGTAGGGAGAGTCCCACAGCAGATACAGCTTGGATGAACTTATGCTGCCACAGAACTGTACCCTGAGCTCTTGCCAGGACTGTTGAAAATGCTTAGTGAGGAGTGTTTCATACACTGGTATCACTATAAATGGAGTGACGTTCTCCTCAAGCTTAGTTCACCTCTGCCAAGGAGATGCAAAGTCTTCCAAGACCTCTACTGTTGTACATTGTGCCATCTCTGTAAGAGGAACAGGTGTTTTAAAGAGGAGTTCGAGTAAAGCTGCTTTTGGCTTGTTTTCCTGCTCTCCTGCCTCAAAGAAGTGGTAATGAAGTCTCTCTCAGCTCTCTGCTGGTTGGCACAGGCTTTCCTTTTTTCTTTCACACTGTGTGCACAGTGAAGGATCTGTGTGCTGTTTTTAATGCAAAAAACAAATTATTCGTGATCTTTCTTTCCAATTTCCAGAGTGGGTTTCTGGGATGACAATAAATAGCCGCCGAAGTTGTACATAACAACGTTCTTTTAGCAGCCCATTGATTTTTATTACTATGTGTGTTGCTTATGCATCTTCTGTCTGAACATATTATGCAGCTTAGCACCCAATTGGGTATCAGTGGCTAAATTTGTCATTATTATGAAGTTTCCTTTTAGCTATTTGGTGTTTATTTGGCTTAACACTAAGATCTTTTGTTTTGTTCTGCTGTTGCTTCCAGAGTTGCTTTGGTTCTATGGTTATGCAGCATGTTGTCATGACAAAGTGATTCATGAGCTTGTGCAGTGTCCACTGAATTTTGGGAGTGTTTTAACGAATGCCTTTTGCTGAACCAAACATCTTTTTTTTTTTTTGATAGAACTTGTGCAAATAAACGTCCTAGTCACTTAGAATGAAGAACTGATGGCTGTTTGTTTTGGAGACCTTGAAACTCTGGAAATATGCTAGCAAGAGCTGTAAAGCTCTGGCGGAGAAAGATAAAAGGGGAAAGGACTTTGTAAGTCCATAGGGCTTCTTTGTGCTGCCATAGCTTTTTGTGAGGAGGTATAGTTAGAAGTGAGCAAGGAATTAAAATCATATCAAACGCTATTGTCAGTTTTGTGTTGCAGCATGTAGGGATTGTCACTCAGACAACTGTTTTGGTCATCTAAGAGGTGTTACTACAGGAGGTTAAAATTGCCTCTACAGCGAAACTTTGTTATATATTTCCACAAAATACCTGCCACTTCCAGATTACAAAAAATTGAAATTACTGAACTAGTAATGCTTCAGAGCCGCTCTGCTATTCGTGTTCCTTAAAGAGCTTTACTGAGGGGAAACACTTGCCACTTCTCAGAATGATTGTCACAGGCCATCCAGGAGCTGTGTGTTAGCTCAGGATTGATTTAGGAAAACCAAGATTTCCAGTTCTGACCTTATACCATTGTTCCTGTCTGTCTAGATAGTTCCTTTTCTTGTCTTGTCTTTTGGCCATTCTGAGTGACGAGGCAGAATACTGTACTGCAGAAAGGTCTGATACCTGTCTTTCTCTCTCCTCCTTTCTGTCACAGGCATGTCCAGATCAGCAATGAGTCTGCAATTGACTTCTACAGGAAGTTTGGCTTTGAGATCATTGAGACGAAGAAAAACTACTACAAGAGGATAGAGCCCGCAGATGCTCATGTGCTGCAGAAAAACCTCAAAGCCCCTTGTCTTGGCCAGAATGCAGATGTGCAAAAGACCGACAACTGAACAAAACCCCAACGAACACTTTCTTGCACTTGCTTGTCGCCAAATAAGGAAAGAGAGGCCTCTTGATTTTTTTCTTTTTTATAACTCCACCCCTTCATCCTCCATTTTTTTTTCTTGACCTCTCTCCAACAAAATGTAATGCTTCTTCCAAGGATTGTCCAATCACGTTCGGGTTTTCTGGGGTTTTTTTTGATCTCTCCTGTCTTTTTTTTTTTTTTGGGGGTGGTGGTGTTTTGGGTTTGTTTGGGTTTTTGGGGGGGGAGGGTGGGTGGGAAAAGGTGTGCAGATCTCTTAAGTTTGGGGTGTGGAGGGCTTGAGCAGGTTATCCTGATTACAAGTTTCCTTCAGATTTATCTCTTTCAGTAAGCAGAATGTAAATCCTATGGGGGGGGGGGGAAAGGAAAAGCAATACCTTGTCCTTTGACTCCTGCATTATTTGGGTTTTTTTTATAACCTACAGGGTACTTTACTCCCCCCAACCTTTGAATGTTATTTCAGTACTTCCCACTCTTAATTCCCCCCACCTCAAAAACGTATGTTTAGTTCTTCCCAATATTTTTGAGTATGGCTTTTTCCTCCATCTTTTGCTGAGAAGGGTGGGCTACTTTACCATACCTTTTCACTCTGCCTGGGCTGATCTTTTTGAACGCTTTTTTTAAATACTCCTCACCCAAGCTGGTGCTACACTTAACTGACTGAGAGGAGGGTTCAGAGTGGTCTTTGTTTCTTGGTTCTGATTTTTTGTTTTCATTTACCCAACTCCCAGCAGACTTCTGCCACAGTAAGAGCTAGATCTGGTGTTGGCAAGAATAACCTTGTAAAAATATGAATCCTGAGGCAAGACCCTTGCTTTAAGAATGGGTGAAATGCTGTAGGGCTCGTTGAGAGTTAGTTTTACCTGTGGTGTTGGGATGGGAGAAGAGACTGACCACCTTACCAGCTTTGATCATATAAGGCAAGCACCTGCCTCCAGACAAATATGCTACAGCTACTTAAATATGTGGTGACAAATCTGAGATGAGGCGAGGGTTGAGGAAACCAGGCAGCAAGGCTGAGAAGGCAAACATGAATCTGATCCTAATTACATAGCTTTGCAGGGGTCTCCTGGATTTGCTTGGGATTGGCTTGGCTTGCTGTGTTTATGTGTTCCTTCGGGAGGAGGCGGTTAAGAACTGCAGAGTTTGCTCCTTTGAAGATTTTTTTTCCCCTTTCCCTGTTCAGTGGTAATAATGCAGTTCTCCTCTCATGAGAGGGTATTCATGGAGCACTGGAGAAGGTGACATATATTAGAGCATTTTATGGGTTTGGAAAATAGGCTGACTGGCTTCTTAGTACTGTAACCTCAAAGCTACAGTAAACTTTACTAAGCTCTGCTTTGCATCTTTTCATGCTTTGTTTCAATGATTATCAGTGCTCCTTACTATGCACTCTTGCCAGCGATCTTATGTATGCCAATACAAATACCAACTTGAGCTTGGACTCTTCTCCAAGCACCTGGGAAAGTGCACTGAGCTGAGACAACACCATCCTGCCCCATTCCCCCAGTAGATATTGAACTGCATTCCTTTCCTGTTTGCTTTTTAAAGTTTAAATCTGCATCTTGAGTTAATCTGCTTTTGAAATCCTCCAACCTATAGTGTGCATTGCAGCATACATCTGGTTAGGAGGTGCTGTCCAGTCGTTCAAGGGTGACTTGGGAGCCAAGCATTTTAAGGCAGGAGTTGTGGTGAGGCAAGGGACAGCACCCCTCGTTGCACATTATGTGGTCTTTGATACCCAAGTGGTGACTGTACGAGCTGCCCCGGAATTATTCCTCGTTTCCCAGAGGTGCGTAGTGTTTGTTGGAGTGCATTTTGACAGACCTGTGCTGGAAAACAGCTACTCTATTTGCTGGGTTTGCACTACTTGAGTCATGGAGATGGGCAGATCTCTAACAACAAAAACCTCTCTGCATGGCCTGAGTAACTATGTTTGCAAGACTTTGTGGCAGACTCTGGCTAGAAAGATGCAAAAGGTTTCCTTGGCCAGAGGCAGCCTAGTTTTGACAAAAGCTTATTTTTAGTACTGCTAGGACCTGCTCGCACTGGTTATGTTGGCAGTTCCAGCATCTTTCTGGAAGGGGATGTATTGAAGCACAATTAGCTTGTAATATGCCAACATAGTTTCCCTGGCCATCTGTAGACCAAACCAACAGAAGTATGTGGAGGGAGAGAGATAGTATTGTATTTGAGGATACTTGTGCAGCACAGCTGTAACTCAGACCATAGCTGCCTCTGGTGCCAAGCAAAGTGCTCTTCATTCTTCTAGAACTAAATGGTAAGTGTTTGGGTTGGTTAGGTGGGTGTGGGGATATGAACTCTTAGGATTTGCTGTTGTTGTAGACTTCCACAAATTGGTGTGTTTCACAGACAGTTTTCCTTCAGGTTTAAAAGTACGAGTCTGACGTCTGAACTTACTTGGATTAATCTTTGTTCCTGTCTCTTTTTGCTTTGGGCTGCCATCATTCTATGAATGTATCCCTAAAAACAATTCTTAAAGCTCCTATTCCACTGCAAACCTGCCTCATTATAATTTCCGATAAAATGTAGGAGGTGGAAGAGTGAGTTAGCCACAAATATAAGACTCCTTTTCGCAGGCTATTAATCCTGGAAAACGGTTGTTGAATCTTGAACACAAGGTTTAATCTGAATCTCATAGAAAGCTGTGTTCCCTGTACATGGATAAGGGCAAGTGAAGGTCAGTAGTTCTGAATGACAGACAGTTGTATTTTAGTAGTATATCAGCTGTGTTGAGTGTGGGAGGAGAGTACTGTATCTTAGTGCTGTTACCCAGAGATGCTGAAATTGTGTGAAGCTTGGCTTCCTGCAGAGAACTTCAGTTACTTAGTTTGTTTCTGCAGCAGGACCTCATTTTAGCTTGGAAATAGCAGCTTATGAACAATGAAATATTTTTAAAAGTTGGGAGTTTCAGTGGTGGTTGGGGGAAACCCACCAGCACTTCCTATTCTGGGTGAATATCTAGCCAGGAAAATGTGTGTGACTAACAGCTTTAGAGTGTAAATTGTGTATATACGAGTTGTTCTGGAATCGCTGCAACTGGTTTTGTCACATATCGGTTGAAGTATGAAGATACCGTCTACAAAGAGACTCCTACTAGAGGAAACCATGGTACAGGGGGAGAAGAATCATCTGGGAGAGGTATCCCTCATTTTTGGGAGGGGGAATGGAGAGAGTTTTATTTTGTGTATACAGAAACTGGCTGAGTTTACATGATGCAGCTAGTGGTTAAACCTGCCAACTAAATATGACATACTGTTACAATTGAAACTTGTGTGATATTTTGTTAATTCTTGATGGTGCCCTGTGTCTAGTAAAAATTTGATCCCCAAAATTGTTTTAGTCTCCCCCACGTTGTAATCCAGGGTCAGCTGCTATGCACAATGTCTGCATTTCGTAAAGCGTTTGCTGACTTGGATGCTTCTTTTGAATCTGCAACTGCTTCCTGATTAATTTGGCTAAGACCACCCCTGGTCTCCTTGAGTTAAGATTTAGTCAAAGGTATGCTGTATATGCAGTTTACAGATGCATTCTCAATGTTACAAGTTAAGTTGCTGGGGGAGCAAATTCTTCACAATAAGATGGTCCATTTTTAATCTATATCATTGCCCTTATTGTACATCAGGAGCATGTTTTTGTTTTTCTCAAGCTCTTTAGAAATACTGTTCAGAATAAACATGCACTATTTGAGTTATGTCATTTATGACTTGTCGTGCATTTTTTTTGCGGTCCAGCTGTTTCCCTCTGGAATCAGATACAGCATATTCCTCAGCTGCTTCATAAACTGTGTAACTGAAGATTTCTAACATGAATTGTGAGTTGGGCTGCTGTGATGAATGCTGTGGGTGTCTGACAGCTAAGGGGAGTGGGGTCTATTTGTTTTCCCTGAAGTTATGAGCCTTTCCTCAGAAGTCTTCTGCCTTGTGAGGTGAAGGGAAGGAGAGGAACTGTCCTGGAATATTTTTGCATTGACTAGTGAGCAGTCTTGAAACAAACAGACCAGGAATCAAGAACTGTCTTTTGGGCTTTATAGGTTAAGTATTTTAAAGTGTTCAAATTAATTGTAAGTCTTGATGACAATCTTTGAAAAAACTGTGGTCTGGACCTGTAAAAGTAACTGGTCTTAAGATGCAGAGAGTACTCTTCCATACTGACTTTTCTCAGAGAAGTATTTAAAACTCATCTCTCCTCTTAACTATTCCAGTCTGTCCTGTTAAAGCCATTTTTTGTCTGTAGTTTCTTTCGGCTCCTCTCCTGCTTTGAAGTACCATTTATGAAGTGATAAAGTCGCACCGCAGTACAGTTTCTGGGGAAAAAAATGTTACCCCAAATATTCTATGGCATATTCTATATCCTGTTCATATAAATATTCTGCTTATTTATCAGCAGATGGAGTCACTGCATTCATTAGGATAGCATGCAAAAGCAAAGCTCAGACTCTGAAACTTGACTGTGGTCTTGAGCTGCTGCTACCAGCTGTCTTCCCTGACCTCTGCTGGAGGGCCTGGAAGGCACAGCTGGAGGTGAACTGCTGTCAGGAATGCAGCCTTCATTTCTCTGGCCTCACCAGCAGCTGCAGAAGCTGGAAAACTTTTGCTGCGGCTGCTTTCCAAACCACTCAGCCTTTATTGATCTCTGTCATGTTTCATTCCTACTCCACCCTTATCCCAGTCACCTCTCTAACAGCCTGTGCAGTTTTGGACAATTCAGTTATTCCTTTACAGAGAAACTAGCAGATACCCCTGATTGTTTGTGTTATCCTTTCCCAAAGCTTTGCTGGTTTTACAGGCAGTTCCATTCCCCTCACTGCATTCAAAACTTGGGAATTTATGGGGTCCTTGTAGTAACTTATGCTGCGCTATTATCTTTTGGTTACAACAGTTTGCCTTTTTTTGTTATTGAGATGATTATTTAAAGACAGTTACAACTGTCTTTAGCCAGGATCTAATAAGTGAGTGGTAAGTTGTCATTCACTTCACCTGAAAAACCAGGACTGCTGTTTGTTTCCCCCCCCGCAGTGTGTACATCAGACCTGTGATGGATATCATTTGCTGTTACAGTGCCTGATCATTCAACATGAGAAGGTTCACCTCTTATTCCTCATTCTTATTACATTGACCTACCTTCCAGCAAATTTTCACCTCATTCTTACTTCCTTTTTTAAAATAATGTTGAGGAGCATAGACCCAAGCACAAATCTTTGATTCCACTGTAGATCTCCCACTAGTGTGAAAACTGATCCTTTATTCCATGCCCTGTCATTTCTGTCTTTCCATCAGCTGTCTATCCCTGTGAGGATACTATCCTCTAATCCTGTAGTAGCTTGGATTATTTAAGACCAGTGCCCAAAACTTACATGAAGTCCTTTTGAGTATCTACCAAACCAATCTGCCAGCTGAGTGTTGTAATCTGTTTCTGGCAATACTATTTTTCTTCCCATAGGAGGTTCTCCAAATCTATTCAACCCATCTAGTCCAGATGCTTTTTATGGGACACGAGATTGTTGCTCACTGTTGCCTTACGTCCTTTTCTCCTCTCACTAAAAAGGCATCAGTGAAACTAGATGATGGAAGGGTTAGCCTATTCCTCTCTTTTTATCCTGCCTTCTTTTTACCTCCCCAGTGCTTTAGTACTGTAAAAGCACTCAGTTTTACTACCACTTTGCCTTCCTCACTGAAGAAGCATGCTACCCTTAAAAGAAGAAGAAAAAAAACCACCTCAGTTTATGTTGTAATAAATTGACAGAACACAGGTATTTCAGATTTCTCTTGTCCTCCAGTTTGGTTGTGTCACATCAGAACTAAAAATAGGAAAATTGAAAAAGTGCATTTACATTTGTACTTTGTGAAGTTGCTATTTACAATAACTGTAGAATTTCTCTGCAAAAACAGCTAGGATGTTAAATTTCTTTATAGCTGGCAGATAGGCCACTTAATGTAAGCTGCAAGATTATTCTGCAAGCAGCAGCAATTAAAAATGAAATGTTTTGGGGTTTGTGGGTTGTTTTGGTTTTTTTTAACATACCTAATTGCCACTATGATTCATTTCAGCAACAGAAAATTTCTTGGACACTGCTTCAGAAACTTGTCCCTGCTCTGTATTATATAATATTTTAGGGAGAGTATATGGACATAAGATGCTTTCTGGGGAAAAAGGCATCTAAGCCTTCCATAAAGCCTAAACATCACAGCTCTGCCTAAAGGTTGTCTCAAAGAGGCTTTGCAGCTCCAATATCACCTATAGGTGAGCAGAGAGAAGAAGTACTTGTAAAATCGGTTTGAAGAGAGTTCCACAAAGTAGCTGTTGCAGAACATATGTGGAAGTAAACTATTGAGGCTAGAAACAAGAAGCTACTTTATTATGAGACTTGGAATTGAATTACAGAGGTGTCAGCAGGAAATGGAAACAGAGGTAGTGGGCAATGACTTTCCTTAAGCTCTGATTTCATTCATGAGGAAGGTGAATGGGGTCTTACTCCCTGGAACTAAATATAAGCACAGTATCTCATAAAGCTTGTATTGAAGCAACTGGTTCTGTTACAGAATCAGTAAGGGCTCTTCATAAACAGGTAGCTGATATTTACAATTTGGAAAATCTTTAGCCAGCTGCTTTTCGTTTAATTTAAAAATCTTAATTCCTTTCCAGAGTTTTGATTGCAGGGGAAGCAGGGCCGTATTTCACTCTATAAATGCCATTATCAATGGGGTTTATCCAGCTAAAAGGGAGATCACCTTCCTTCAGATGATTCTCGGCAGGATGTTCAACCATTATCAAGAGCCGCTTCAGAGTTTTCTTTTTAAACGCCATCTCGTTCATGCCGCTGTTCTGACAGAAAAAATATTTTTCGTCTGAAGAGGAAAAAATAATTATACAGAAGGTGTTCTTTTTTTTATTTACCTGCTAGCGCTAGGGAGCCCTTCCCTCAGGGAGGTTTCTTAAGCCAGCGGTGAGGGAGAGCGGCCGGCCGGCGGGGCGGGCGGTTCCTCACCGGCCAGGCGAGAGCGGTTTAAACCGGCGCTGAGGTAACGGCGGCGCCTTCCCCTTTAAGGCTTTCCGCCCGCCTCTCGTCCCTTAGTGATCCCCTTCTCATTGGTGTGCTGAGGTGCCGGTCTCCTGTAGTTCCTGTTTCGGCCACCTTAACTTGTTGACGCTTGGCACGCCAGTCTCAACCTCTCTGGCCTTCGATTGGGCCCCCCGCCAATGTTTGTGGTGGTGATTGGCCTGCGCCAGCTCTGGCCCCGCCCAGTTGCGGCGAGCAACGCCTTCCCCGTCCCGACCTTCTTCATTGGCTTCGAAGACTCAACCCCTGCGCTCGGATTGGCCGCCCTGGGACGCGCGTGCGAGCAGCAGGGTGGGCTGCGCGGGAGCGGGGTCGGGGTCGGGGGGGGCGGGGACCGGAGTGGAGGCAGTGGCAGGGCGCTGACAGGGGGTGTCAGCCCGGAGGATGGTCCCGGCCGTGGGGCCGCCGCCGCCGAGCCCGCCCAGCCCCGCCGTGAGTCCCGCGCGTCCGCCGCGGGGGTGGGCCCGCTGCCGGGGCTCCGAGCGCCGCCTGCTGAGCGGGAGCAGGGCAGGAGGAGGGGCAGGACGGGGAGCGGCCGTGGCAGCGGTGCCGGGGCTGAGGGGTCGCGATCTGGGGCTGCCGGTGGCGGCGGCGGCGGGCCGCCCCCCCTCCCCTCCCCCGCGGCGACTGTTGCCGTGAGAAGGCGGTTGGCAAAGGGCGCGCGCGCGGGGCTTCGGCCCGGTCGCCGTGGCGACGGGGGGGGGCGCCGAGCCCCCCACCCTCTGCCCCCGGTCCCGGGAGCCGCCCCGGGCCTCCTCGCCCGCCGGTCGGGTCGCTGCGGGGTGGGGGGGCGCCAGTGCCGGTACCGCCGTGGGGGGCGGCCGGCCCCCCTTTGTCTGCCCAGGTGGGCCCGGGCCGGCCTGCCTGGGGGGCCGACTCGGCCACGGCTTGGTTGGGGCGGCGGGGCCGGAGCAGGCCGGGGCGGTGCAGCCCCTGGCGGGGACGCGGCTGGAGAGCGCTAGCGGCCCTCGGTGCTCCGGCTGGCTCCGTGGTCGCGGTGGTGGCCGTGGCGGTGGCCGGGCTTTTCCTCCGGAGAAGTTTTGTCACTACAGTTGGGGGGTTTGGCCCCCTCCCTGCCCCGCGTGGATCAGGTCTCGAAGTGCCGGTGCGTGTCATCAGGGGAAAGCGTGAAGGGGAAGGCACCTGGATTTTAGAAATCGGGGTGTTTTTATCATTTTGAAATCTTTACGATCAGAGACAATCGACCATAAATCGCTGTTTGGAAGGTTAGCTTCAGAGAGAGCAAAACGTGGGCACTGTTTTCTCAACCATACCATCTTTTCAGCATAGTCTGGGATAGATAGGTGTTGTGCACCACCTTTGTGTGTGCTCTTGTTGTGTGACATCTCAACCTGGAAGTTAGTCAGCTTCAGAGTACAATCTAAAAGTCCAGCTTTTTTGTTTAGAATTCAGTCCCTGGAAACTAACTTTTCCTGTTGGGTGTGTTTTCAGCTTGCTCTCCTAAGGAAAGAAGGCTTATGGATATGCTCCAGCTATTCCTTCCCTGCCTAGTATTTTTAGGTCTCTGGCCTGTTTCAGGCAAATTCGCTAGTGAGAGACGTCTTAAAAAGCTAAAGTCTTTGGTTTCATGGAAATCAACATCTGACAAAAGGAGATCGCAATTGTTGCTCAAACTAAGGGCAGGGCGTCTAAAATCCAGCTCCTTGTGACAGACAGCAGAGGTGAACTGAGTCCATCAGCATACACTGAATACAGCCGCAGTGCACAATGCCGTTTGTCATGGGAAGTTTGTAGGGAAAAGGTGGCATTAAGGCAAAGAAGAAGGGAATAGTGATGTGTTGAGTCACTGGCCTTAAGTATATAGAAAATCACCCGTCTTTATTTTTACTTCTCACTTAATAGCTTGGCCTTCTATTATGCTCCACCAAGACATATGATTATTAAATACTTCAAGCAAAGATAACTTAATGGTTGTACAGTTAAGCATTCAGATATCAGGTAATGCAATAGCTTGGTATGGAAGCATGATTTTAGCTTTGCTTTTTTATATACAATGCACTGGGACAATCTTATTTATGTGATTATGTAGCACTTTAACAAACTGCAGAGTATTGTCACTCATGAATTGCGTGCAGTAATTGGACAAATTGGAAGGAAGAAGCTTCCTATGGGGAAGTGATTGTTATTATAAGGATTTAGAAATTTTAATTTTTACCTTCAGATAGTGCTATAATAATAATTCATAGGTACATTTGGTCGTGAAATAGATTTGACAACTGAAAATACGTTTGCCACTGAACAGGAAATAAGCTTAGAAAATGCCCATGTTCTGAGTAGATTTTAAGATGCACATGTTCAAAATAACATATCAGGCACGTGAAGCAGTATGAGAACTTTGAGGTATTTGGGTATTACTTATTCCCTTAGAGACTTACTTATTCCCTTAGGTTGTAGATATATGGGAAGATTTTAAGGAGCACATGGAAAAATGGTGGTGGATCCTGGAGAAACCAGTCAGCCACAAAAACATAATTAGTATGTAAGTGCTTGATAGTGGCTTTGCTGCTTTGATTCCTGGTTTTCCAAGTAGTGTGCTGACCAGGATCTGACCAGGGACAGGCTGACGTGACGGCCGCTCAAGCGGCGCTGTGATGTGCCCCTGTCATGTTCTTGCTGTCTGCATCGTGGACGCTGCATTGTAGCTGAAGTTTAGCCATAGTCTGAAATTCCAAAGAGATCTTATGAACAAGCAGGCAAAACTTCGGTGAACATGTTCTGCTGACACAGCTGGCCAAGCTACCCCAGCTGCTTTTCACCTTGTCTCTTCTTGGGTGAATGTAGAGGATGCTTATGACTTTTCTAAAGGGAGGAATTAAAGAGCTACTTTTATGTGGGTTCTTTTGGTGGTGGTGGTGGGTTTTTTCCCCCCTTATGCTGAAATCATAAGGACATCTCTGGCTTCCAGATATTGAAGCATAACATATTAGGCAACAAAGAGATTTGGAATAGTGCATTCAAGCATGCTTTTAATTTGCAAAGTGCATTGGCATAAAGTGTGTGACATGGTAACCAATCATATCCAGCTTCAGTGTGAATTAATATAGTGTATGGGTTGAAGCTGGATACTGTATGGGGTAGAAGAAAGAAATAAATACATAAGGAAGCCAAGGGCAGGGACATGCTGGATTTGGCAAGAGACATACTGTTTAATTTTTGTACAGTAGCACTTGTATTTTTGTGATAAGTGTTTGGATCCAAGAAGGTAGTCTTAAAAATATCTTTGTAAATGACATGTGACTGGGGGGACCTGTAAGTAGTGTAGCATTTAATGTGAAGGGATTCCCAATGAATCATAATTGTTCACGTCGTAAGAACATGTAAAAATATCATATAGTCTATGCCACTTTGAAGGATAGCGAGTAAGTATCACAGCACAGTGTTTCAGCTGGGACAGTTTTCAATTAAATAACAGTATTGACCATCGCCCCTGATTATCAAAACACCAGTGGAGATGTGTGCCTAGCTCTGTTTACAAACCAGGTTTTTAAATGAAAATGAATATGTAAAACATGTGCGTGCATAGCATCTGACAGCTTTCATGTTCCTAACCATTTCGTAATGGGTCTAGTTATAATTCTCAGACTTCTGAAGAAGTGTTATACTTGTCTCCAGCCTGAAGGACTGCTCACCCTTAGTATTGCCGGTCCCTTTATTACTTAGTTGCTGTGCTAGCATTCTTCATCTCTGTCATGTTTGTGACTCCTTTTTTTCCAAGTTAAGTCCCTCAGGAGCAGGTTTTCCTGTTCTGAAGGGTATATCAATCATAACATGAGGTGTGTGTTCTGGAAAGTCAAGTGAAAACTTCTCAGATTGCATGGTTGAGCTGTAGGTCTTCCTTTGTTATAGATTGCAGTAAAGCATGCAAAGGTCACAACTCTGATTAAGAAAAGTTGTGCAGTGCCTTGTTTATATAATGCTAACCTAACTTGCTGGTTAAAATACAATTCCAGCTTTTATATGTGCATATCATGTTCAAAGTGTACTTTGGTTTGACCTTACAAGTGTTCCACTGTTGTCGTGCTCTGAGTAAGCATGAAAGTGATTCTGCTGTGTGCATAGGATTGGCAAATTGAGTATAAACTAAGTTTGTTTCCTGTATGAAAAGCTATGGCATTAGTCTTTTAAGGTGAATGAGTTACTTTTTGCAACCATGACCTGTGATAGCAATCTTTTACATCAGCCAGGCTTCATGCCATTGTGATTCAGATAAGAAGAAAGTACCAGCCTGTTAAAAATGTTTCATGCTTCCTGTTGACAAGTGCCTTTCTCACCCAGTTACCTGAACTTCTGTCAGGTTAACTGGCTGAGGTGAAGACGGTGAAATGAGATCAATGGCATCTAAAAGCACATCTCAATCATCTAGTACTCTGATAACAAAATGAGTTCTTTGTGGTCCATCTTTAGTGAGGCTGGAATGATCGGAGTATGGATCTATTAACTTTTCTAATGCAGGTTTCTCAGGTCTTGTGATCTAGAAGTCATTGGTGTGGTGGGCAGTGCCATGAGAAGATTATTGAAAACATTGTTAAGACTGCTGACACTATTAAAAGCAGCGTAAAGGTTTTGTGGGAAGAGGAGAGCTTAACTTTAAAAAGTTTTGTTCCTTCTTCAAGTAAATGAAGTTTGAAGTGAAAATAACATTGTCCATTTGGGGTTTCTGCCTGCATCTGTGGTCTGTAATGAGTGGTTGGCTTAAGGGCTGCTTAATTTACGCCAACCTTCAACCTTTGCAGTTGGACTCTGCTTTGCTGTCATGCACCAGTGAAGCTGTTAGCTAGAAACTGAGCACAAATCTTGGATGGGTTGGAAATTGCCTTTTGCTTCATACTACAGCTCCTCTTAGTCATTTACTACAATAATAAAATGAAACTGGCCCAACACCAAGCAACTCCAAATCAGCAACAAGAAAAGGAACCCCGTTTCATTTTTTCATTATTGGAGGATCAATAATATTCAGACATGCTGTTTAAATATTATGTTTCTATCGTTAAAAGGTTTGATTCTTCTACCTAAGTCTCTCGCTTGTTGTAAACTCTGAGACTTCCTGTGTAATTGGATAACTAGTTTTGGCATCATCTTGGGTCATAGTTCCATAAACATTAAGCCAATGCTGCCACCACGAGAAGCACTCTTGTACCAGCATAAGCAGTTTCAGTGTACTTGTTTGTGAGGGGGGTGTCTTTGTGATCCTTTTGCAGAGTAAATTTTAATTGGAAGTAATGTTCTCGTCTGGCTTCCTGTGTGAATGCCAGTGAAGTGGGGAAGAGGCTACGTCTCTCAGCATTATTTTGTAGTAGGTAGGACGGTAGGGAAAGGTAACCATCTTAGAGATTTTCCTATTATTGCTATAAGGGCAATTTTTTAACTAAGGAAAGATAGGTAGCTAGTTTAGCGTATGTTGCAGTGTAACTCATTGACTGTTAGCATTCGCGTGTGATAAAATAATTAATACAAGCAAAAAATTTATTTTGCAGTGCATCATGTTTCACCTGTTCGTTGCCTTTTAGAGCTCTGTGTAGCTTACATCTCAACGTAAGGAGAGTTAGGCTGATAACGGGTTGAATGGCCGGGCCCAGAGGGTGGTGAGCAGTGGCACAAAGTCTAGTTGGAGGCCAGTAACTAACAGTGTACCCCAGGGGTCAATTCTGGGTCCAGTCCTGTTTAACATCTTCATTAGTGGTCTGGATGATGGGATAGAGTGGGCCGTCAGCCAGCTAGACCAAACTGGGAGGAGCAGCTGGTTTGCCAGAGCGTCATGCTGCCATCCAGAAGGACCTTGACATGCTGGAGAAATGGGCTGACAGGGACCTCATGAAGTTCAACAAGGCCAAGGACAAAGCCCTCCACCTGGGGAAGAACACCCCCATGCACTAATATATGTGGGGGCTACCCAGCTGGAAAGCAGCTATGCAGAAAAGGACCTGAAGGTCCTGGTGGACACCAAGTTGAACATGAACCAACAATGTGCCCTTGTGGCAAAGATGGTGAATGGTACCCTCGGCTGCTTTAGACAAAGCATTGCCAGCGGGTCAAGGGAGGTGATCTTTACACTGTATTCGGCACTGGTGAGGCCACACGTGGAGTCCTGTGGCCAGTTCTGTGTTCCCCAGTACAGGAAAGACATGGACATACTGAAGAGAGTCCAACGAAGGGCCACAAAGATGATTAAGGTACTGGAGCATCTTTCATCTTAGGAGAGGCTGAGGGAGCTGGGACTGTTCAGCCTGGAGCAGTGAGGGCTCAGGGGGATCTCAGCAATGTGTATAAACACCTAAAGGGAGAGTGCAAAGAGGACGGAGCTGTGCTCTTTTTGGGGGTGCCCAGTGACAGGATCAGAGGCAATGGGCGCAAACTGCAATGCAGGAGGGTCCATCTGAACATCGGGGAACACTTTCTTGCTGTGAGGTTGACCGAGCACTGGAAGGAGTTTGTGCAGGGAGGCTGTGGACTCTCGATCCTTGCAGATATTCAAAAGCCATCAGGACATAGTCTTGGGCAACTAGCTGTAGGTGGGCCAGCTTGAGCAGGGGGAGGCTGGACCAGATAACCCCCAGAGGTCCTTTCCAACCTCAACTTTTCTGTGATTCTGTAATACCCAACTTATTTCAGAACCTGAGAAACTCTCAGAAGAGTCCATAAAACTGAAAAAGTCAATATTTATAGTGCTGTAGTCACATCTTGCCTATATGACCATTGATCTGCCATCACTGTCTTTAGTTACAACTGCTGCAGTTACCATTTGTATCCAAACTATTAAAAAAAGTGGTAATTTCTGTTTGGTATAGCATTTGCCTGTGTTTAGTCAGCGTGCATGTGCTCTGTACTTCTGAGTTGCAATTTCCTTGCTCTGTGATATTAGCTGTGGGCTGCAGCTCTGCCTTTGAGCCTCTAACCGATGGTGCCCGTAACACTTGCACACCCTTTCCTCTGTCTTGCTCTCCATGGCTCAGGTTCAAAACTTCTGTTGGAGGCAGATGTCGGGTACTTAGCTGGTGTCTGTGTTCATTTAAATGAAAGTGGGGGAGAGTTGAGGGCTTCTCGGGTTTGTTTTTGTTTAAGTCTGTGACCAAAAGTAATGCTCCGTCTCAACAGCTGATGATTTGGATTATTAAGTATTGCCTTTATCTGAAGCAGTGGTGTTCTCGAGGTCATGTTTTAAACTTGCTGTGGTTGGCAAGTTATAGAGAGTCCCACCTGCAAATTTTCTCAAGAGGCTTTACAGTCTGTCTTACTCACTTTGACTGTGGTTTTTCAGTTTTACTCTGGGCGGGGATGGGAAGATCCTGTGCTTCTTAGCTTGGAAAAATTAACTGTTTGAGCTATTCCTTGCTAAGGGACACAATGGAGATCTCCCACTTCCAGTTTCACTTGAAGGTATTTTTGCCAAGTCAGTCTCAGGTGGCAACAGGAAAGTGATTTCAGGCAGTTGTAGAAAAAGAAGATAGAGGTAAGGAATTTTCATTTTATGGAATTATTTTCTAATGAAGTAAAACTTGCAGATATCAGTCTGTTCCTTCCCTTTATCCATTCATTTCAGACCTCTGCAAAGTAACAAGTTGGAAATCTGGTTTTAGTTTCTGCTCCGTTGTCAGTGCTAAATTTCCACAGTAGTCTTATTTGCTTTTTCTAGTGCTTTCAGGATTACTTATTCACCCCTGGATAGCTCATATACAGCTAAATAAGTAGTTCCTAAAGTGGTGGAATTAATGAATTCAGATTTCCTATGGATTTTCTCTGAATAGTTCAATTTTCTGGTGTCTAACATCCATTGATCTTGCTTTTAAATTTCCTCTTTGAAAGTGTTAAGAAAGCATGCCTGTTTTCCTTGGTCGCCTGGGCTCAGATATCTTTAGTTTGGACCTCTCTGTTAAATCTAATTGAAATAGTTTGCGGCTTTATCCCTGCCAGTATGACTCAAAACTGTCAAACATCCAGATCACAAGATGAATCTTTTATTCCTGGAACTGAAGCAATTTCCCAGTGGACCCACTTTATATAGAAAAAACTCTGAAGAGCAAAGGTATGAGGTTGTGAAGGAGAATGAGCCCTCTTATGTCTGCTGAACCCTTTTCTGAGGAGCCTGGAATGAAACACACACTGCAAAAATGTGGGATTTTTGTTTGGGGTTTTTGGGCTTGGGGGCAGAGTCTGTGTGAGTGTGTGTGTGTTTGTTTTTTAAAAGCTCATTACAGCTGGTAATAATGAAAGCACCACTTCTGGAATAATGTGCTGGCCTTTTCTGAAGGACTTGGCAATATGCTGTCTAGACAGGTGCTTTGGAAGCGCTTTCATAGAGTTGCCAGTTTCCACGATTCTGAAGGTTGAAGGGAAGTTTCATTAACTCTTGTAAAGTTAATGTACTTAGAAATCATGTGTTTTAACAGTGGAGCTGGGGAGTAAGTTTGATCAGCTTATAGATTTAAACTGAAATACTCTTTTATTGTACCTTCTGCGTTGGCCATTTTTGCCTTTAGCCCCAGTAAGATTCATAGGGAAACCCTTTACTCTGGATGGTCAGTGTTTGTAACCAAATCTCGGGGTGGATCTCTCCTGGATGTTGTAAAGGAGCTTTGTGGTGAAGACCCATACAATATTGCTTCCTGTACCATAAACCCTTGGCAAGTTCTTAGTTTGTGTCAGATTTCTCAAACCCCAAGCCTATAAAATATTCAAGAACTTAACTGTGCAATCCTTTTTAGTTAATGACTTACATCTGAAAAGGTGAATTAAAAAAATTGACACACAAACTCTCTGGATGCCCTGCACATTTCAGTCCTAGCATATTTTGCACTGCTTGTTAGTTATGATCTTCAGGAGAGAGCAGCAAGTCAGTTTAGCACATGTCTGTGTGTCTTGTGTAGCTATCAGAATCACTTGATATCTCCCCAAGATCTTATGCGGTTTTATAAACAGACTATGTGAGGATCCTTTGTAGCTGCAGAATAAAAAAGAACTCAGGTTAAAACAAAAAAGTGAAAGAGAGAATAGTATTCTGGCTATATCATTGTGGCCAAAATGAATGTTGTTGTTTTGATTCTAAATTGGTTATCAAGCCCTGTGATGAAGTATTGCTCTTTGAATAGAGGTTTTATTTGGAGATCAGGTCACATCAGAAAGCAGAATTAGACTGGCTCTTGCTGAAGCTGTAGCTTCTACATTTGTCCAGTCGGTCTTTGGTGTTTCAAATACAGCTTTCCTATATGGATTACTTCCTCAGTTATAAATAATCATCTTGGTCAGTATTCAGTGCCGTGATGACTTACATGTTACAGCTTTTTCCAGGAAAAAGAAATTATTTGTTCGTTAGGCAATGTGCTGCCACCAAGGTTTGGCTGACCAACAGGTGCTTTTGCACCAGAGTGGGAGCGCGTTCAGCCTCAGCCATTGTGCAGGCAATCTTTGTCATCTAACACAGGTAACCTAACCCCCGTAGAGATGATGACCTGTTATAGGAGGAAGTTGTCTGCAATCCACTTTGTATCCGCTTAGCTTTTACCAGCAGAACAGACTTTTTGACTCCTTTGTCAAGCATAGCATAATCAGATATCTATCTTCTATTTTAAAACAATTTTCTATTTTGAAGTGCGGATCACTGGGCATTGAAAACCAGGGAGATGAGCATTGTCTTGCAACTTGGAGACATTCCTCATACTTTCTTACTTCCTTAATGAAATTGGTACGTGATAACTTGTGAATCTTAACAAAACATGTGAAGAACATGAGGATCATGAGGATTTTCCTCGTCATTGCTTTCTGATTTCCTAAAGAAAAGAGAGATGTTCCCCTTATTTTGACCTAAAGTAACTGAGGACACTCTTTAGGGTGACAGCTCTGGTCTTTGTGATTCTAGCTTCTGCACTGATTGTGTAATTACAGCTCTTTACCTCCCAAATGCCTGCTTCCATATAACAGTTCATGCAGACCACAAGAGATAGTTCTCATAGGCATATTCCTTTACTCACACTGTGTCCCACTTCAGTCTGTTTCTAGTACCAAGATCACCCACACAATGTGTGAGGATCTGGACACAAAATGTCCAGAGATACCTCTCCTTAAATGGTTTTCAGAACATCATCGGCAAGTAAAAGACTTGGTTCAGTAGACATGACCAGTCTCTCTCCCCCTCTCTCTGCCCCTCCTCTAAGGTTTAAAAATAAATGAGGCCATACTAACCTAGGAAGACTTGAGGGGCAACAACAGTAGAGCAAGAAGAATAAACATGAGAGGTGGATCTTTAGGTGATTAATAGGGAAGTTTCTTAAGCAGATCTGGTCAGGATTTCTCAGAATGACCCTACAACTATGCTATCCTGAAACTGCATGTTAGTAAATGGTCACAAGCAATTATGTCTTTAATATTACAAAAATTATAAATTAAAACCAAAATTCATGTAGATATAAGGGAATATCACCTGACTGATAACTCTGCTTCTTCCTCCAATGCTGTTATAAAAAAAAGAGGAAGTTTTCTTTCTAGTGCCCTTGCATGTTCTTGTATAATAGCCTTACTGAAACTCTATAAGTCAGCAGGAGGAAAAATACCAACGTATTTGAGTTTATGTAGTACAAACAAAAGAAGTAAAGACAAAATTCTAAAAGCAATGAAGTTTTTTCCTTCTGTTATTATTTGCAGAGACCTTTTTAAAAAAAAAAAAAAAAGTGGCTTCTGTAACAAGTTTTAGCTTATTGGCATTGGTTTTCTTAACTTTTGTAGAAGCTCTGGGAACAGTGTGGTTGCCCTAGGAAACTGTCAGCTGGTTTGCATCCAGAATGTGTATTCTGTGAAATACACATTCTCTCCTGCTCTTTAATCCCTCGTACATCTTCCCTGGCAAAAGGTGGTGCATGTTGTGACCAGTCTGACGCCAGATGACCAGCCAGCCCATTCGTGCTAGGGAGCTGGTCACAGGTCCGAGCGGTATCCAGGCAGTTAACTGCAGTGTCAGCACTGACCTTACTACTTCTCTGCTCACTCTTAGGTTTTTGTAAATATCTGGGAACTTCGTATCTTTGGGAGGTTTCATTTAGGTCAGTCAGTGGGCCCAGCTGTTGTTGTGAGTGGGTGGATGAAGAGACACAGTACAGTAACAAGAGAACCATGGTTCCTTCAGAAACCAAACTGAAAGATATCAAAGCGATTTTTACGCTTACCAGGAAAACCAGTCCTTTTCAATTTCCTGTACAGTAGTCTTAACAGGTTACTTTTATAGGCAAAAGCAGTTGGTATACGTAGGTAACAATCACAAAGATAAGCTTTCAGATTTCATTTCCTGCAATCATTTTATTAGGTAAATGCAAAATTGAAGTGTTTCAAGAGGGAATAAAGAAAGAGCAGTAAGTCATGTCTTCTTATCTCAAGGGCACCTTGCTTGTGATTAAAAGCTTAGATTAGGTCCCTGGTTGAAGCTAGCCTTGTTTTAAAACATGCATGGAAGATTGGAAAAGAGAGCTCCAGCAGTCACTTGAATGAAGAGGACACTGTCTTGCAGGAAAAAAAAAATAGCATTTTAGTAGTTATAATCTATGCCTTG
Organism: Phalacrocorax aristotelis; assembly: GCF_949628215.1. Taxonomy (NCBI): domain Eukaryota; kingdom Metazoa; phylum Chordata; class Aves; order Suliformes; family Phalacrocoracidae; genus Phalacrocorax; species Phalacrocorax aristotelis. The sequence continues at coordinate 131,097,364 of NC_134276.1, read as the reverse complement.
GAATTTATCTTAGCTGTAAGTCATGGCTAACTACATGAGGTGTACAAAGCTAGTAAGGACTGTGAGATTGTAGCAACGTAACAGTGTAAGCTTAAAGTATTTTAAGAGGAGGAAAGATTTGGACTGCTGGTAATTTTACAGATTATGTGCAGTTGCATATTAAAAAGATTCTTTCTGCCTCATACAGAAGAATAGATAGCTTTACTAATTTGAGTAAGATTGTTTTGTACAACCAAAGATAACAGATTGGAAGATTATTTTCTTTTTGAAATGAATATTAAGTTTGAAAAAACTTCCTAAATAAAGAGTGAAAACTTAATGTCAAATAAAATAACCTAAACTAATGTTTTCTTAAAAAGCTAAATCTGCTGAGTGCATATGTGTTGAAGAAAAGATTGCATAAAATAAGTTGATGAATAATACCTGCAAAGATGGGCGGTAGACAAGAAGACACTTCAAAACAAATTGGTTTTGAGTTTGCTCATCTACTTTTTCAGAGCCGGGGATGACATTGCATTTAAATTAAAATCGGTATTTCAAGTTGGCATTGAGCTATAAACTACATGAGGCTTGAGGGAACCTTGGTAGTAAATATGTCTAAGTGTTGAATTGCTTCTCCTTCATTTGGCTAAAAAATTTGGAATTTGCTACATTCTGTCTGCAGAAGACATTCAGCTGAGTCAAGTGAGTGTATTTAATGAGTGAACTTAAAATACAATTGCCTCTGAGCTTATAAAGCATATACATGTCTTCTGCTTTAGAGAATCAGTGAAAGAATCTCTCTATGAAGAAGTATTACTTGGCATGGAAGAAGTAGAGAGAAACCCATTGTCAAAGCTCTGGTGATACAAGAGCTGTGAGGAAGAAATGGAGACAGTATAAATGTTATTCATCAGCCCACAGAAGTCTCTGCCTCGGCAGTTTTGGGTTTTTTGTTAGTGTTTGTTTGGGTTTTCTGGGTGGGTTTTTTTTGTTTGTTTTAATTCGCAGAGCCCATATCTTCAGCAGCTCTTAAGAATACCACCTCCCTTGTGTTGCCAGCTCTGTTTTGATGTGTATCAAGTAAAACACAAAGGATTTTGTCCTCACAAAATAAGAACAGAAAAAAAACAACTTCAGTACACCATGTTTCTTACAGCACAATCTATCAGTAGAAACCCCGGAGTTGTATGCAAGTGCTGTTTAACAAACTTAACCACCTCTTTTCAGTTAGAAGATCAGAACTTGAAATAAACTAGCTGGTTAAGCAAATAATATATACAGCCTTGATTTTTCTTATTGGTCCCACAAAACTGCTTTAAAACTTTTGGGAAAACATAGGTTGAATGGTAATCTCTGATAAACTTGATTTAAAGTAATTCCACAGTAAAGTGAAGTTAGAATAATATTGATTGCATTCCTGTGCCCTGTCTTCTATATGAAATAGGCTCTGGATCCCAGTTAAACTGAAGCATATCAAATACAAACTTAAAGTTGTTTACATTTGTGAGGCTTAGAGACTCAGCGTGGTAGCATCTGGCTTGAAGTGTGCAGGGAATGACATCACTTGGAAGAAGCTTACTGACATAATTTTTTTTTAAAAAAAGGGGCAGGGGCGGAAGAAAGAAATGGGGAGTCTTTGACATGTTGTAATAAAGACTGTCTATTTTCTCAGGATCAAAAAATGGTTGGAAGCTGTATTAATAAATTTCAGCACAAACTTCCAATAAGGCCTTGCCTATCTTCCCAAATACTATGTACAATGAATCATTTAAGGCATCTGCTCAGGAGAAAGAAATAAGGCAATTTGAAAACTGCATAGGTCATGACTTTGGGAGATAGGGATGCTGCTATGAGGAATAAGAATTTTGCTGAGGGGATGCAGACCCTAGGCAGAAGCAGCTTGAATATAAGGGGTGTGAAGAGCCCACATTGGGAGGGAGAAGTGGGTGCTCCAACTCGGGGCAGAGAGATGGTGGGGTTGTGGCTGTGATCTGGACTGTGTGCAGGGAGAAGCAGGTGGAGTCAGAACAACTGTGTCTATTCTGTGGGAGAGTATTTGTGGGTAGGTGCTGTTTTACACCCTTTACCTTTGCACAGTTGTGCTTTATCTGTAGCCTTGCATGGTGGTTGGTCATCTAAATTCGCATTAATGCTTTATATAGTAAATATACTGTAATACCGAAATACTACTCTGGTTCTGAAGTTGTATAAACTTGCAAGATTAAAAAAGTATGGTTGCTTGGTGAATACATCAGTCTTTCAAAAATGCTAAGTTCACCAAAATGAAGACCTCTCTCATCTTTTTGCTCTGATTTCCAACATACTTGCCATGGTCTAGTAATGCCCAATAACAAATGCATCAACTCTGTCCTTACAGATGGTGCAGAAAAGTCAAAAAACAGGGTACATGACTGCCACATGATGCAATCCAACATCTTCCTTTTTCTAAGCATAATGTTTGTGAGCTTTGCTGTACCAGGACTATATCCACATGTTCTGTGCTCACATCCTGACCTCACTAAACAGAAACAGTACTGTATACACTAAATTAAATTACCCCTTTGCCCCCTTGAATAGCCCTTTTACCAGATACACAAGTATTGTCTTATTGATGGATATATGAGAGCATAGTTATCGGCTAGCCACTCTACTTCTCGTGTCTTTGCTGGTGGCCTTAACGGATACAGATTCTGCTGGGCTGCTTTGGCATAACTGAAAAAAACCCACTGAAACAAGGTGTGCTGACCTCAGTCTCTCAATGTATGTGTGAACACCTCTTCTGGTTGCCAGCAGTGTAAAAGACGGCTGGGCTCTAGCCAGATTTTTTTTTCTTCTTAAATAGTCAGAATAACACACCTTCTAAGCTCTGCCAGCTAACCTCTTCATTGTCACCTGATACAACAAATGCAGCCAGGATAAGTGAGTAAGTACTACTGATGGTCACCAGCTATGCGCAGGAGGGATATAAGTTACAGATTACTTGTTTGGAAAACTGGCTTTCCGAGTTGTGAATTGTCACTAACCTGGGGGACCTGAGATACCAACTGGACTGGTCTTACTATGTATAAACAAAAATGAAATTGTTAGTGAATTAAGCTAAGTGGATTTGCAGGATAAGAAATCTGTTTTTAAGATGAAGTAACATAAGGTAATTTATAAGAGTGAATGAAAGTGCTGAAGTTGCACCACTACTTTCTCCAACAGTAAAAAGGCTGTCAGGCTGTCAGGTTTTTTTCATAATTTATGCAGAGCATGATTGTTGAGAATGGAGAAAGCAAAGCCTGTGGAGAAATATAAACAGAAAGTGATGCATTCCCGTGGATGGGCTAGGGAAGTCTGTGGTGACTGTGTTTCAGGTAGGCTGTATGTAACGCCCAGTGGAGCAGTGTAATGCTGTAAATTGTCCTGGAGAGGCCTGTGTCTGATTTTGTAGTGGTGTGAACACTGTTGGGTAGGTGGAGGAGTTGAATTAGGTTCCCGAAAACTACAGGCACTTTGAGTGGATCTATTTGCAGGATATTGCCTGCTTGCTTGCTTCATGGTTTGCCAATGTTTCCCATGTCTTCATGGGAATAGAGGAAGTACTTAAAGAAAGGGCAGAGTGGTAAAGAGCATCAGGCTTAATGTTTCTCCTCAGTTAATCTTTGCTGAACGAGAGTACTACGTTCAATTAACCTTTTAGCGTATAAAGACTGGAGAACAGCACCCGAGCTCTGTTCTGCTGCAACACAGATCATTTCAGTTAACTTTACACAGACATACACAGAGGTGTGCGCACAGAGCCCTTTCCAAAGTGTATGCTTTGGTGCTTTGGGAGCTCTATAGGTGGCTGGCTTTCTGTTTCGTAAGGATTTTGTTTTGTTTGGTTTTGATGTCGGTGTCGGTAATGGTAGGCTTAGTTTACATTAAGAACTTCTTGATGTTGAAAGTTATATTAAAAACCACCCCCACTTCCTTACAGTACAAACAAACAAACAAAAAAATACCCTAAAGATACGAAGCCTGTTAAAAGAAGCTGGTGAGCTTTCCAGGAGGAGCCAGGGAGAGGTGAAGCCACGAGGAATCTGGGGGCCCATGGGAAGAGTTGCAGTAACAGGTTGGTTGGTGAGAGAACTAGCAGAAGCATGAAACTAAATACAAAGCTCAGCCTTGTCAAAAAACAAAATTTTTTTCCTGTCATCATCTACAGTATATTTCATGTTACTTGCTCTCTAAAATTAATTCCCCAGTAGATACATGTTCGACCATCATTGACTTAATCTCAACTTTTTTTTTTTTTCATAATGTTTTTGTTTGTCTAAATACAGGCTACTGATATGTTCAAGGTGAGGACAAGTTAGGTGCAATTTATTAGGTTGTTACATATAACTTTATTCCATAACTTTATTTTTAACTGAATTTTCTATATCTGAGAACACAGGGTGTCATTTTTGGTCATTTTAAGCTGTGCATTCAATAGCAAGTAAGTTTTGTAATTTGCTACGTTAATGGCACTCTAAATTTGTATTTAATAAAATGTCCTCCATTGTAGCTTGTATTTTGCTTAGCATTCATGCTTTATTTAGAATTTAGAATTATTTAATTGCATATTCAGTTAGGAAGAGCTGATGAAAGAAAATTTAGCTGTACCTCTTCCCATTCAAAAAACAATCAGATACTCTAATTTTCCTTCTTGCTTCCTTAAAGTAGTTGGGATTATAATTATATTTAAAATGATTGAGGAAACAGAAACCAGTTCATCATAGCAGGAGTTTACAAAGCACCCCGGTAGGTAACGTACCTCATTTTTAATGCTGACATGACCAGCTGCTCTACATCAAGGTGATGGACTTGGCGTATGTTGTTGTGTGGCCCTGTCCTTGTGGTCAAAGGCAAAACGATGTAACAAATGTCGTGTGCTAAGGATTTAGAAGGGTGCAGGAGTTTTTAATTCCTTCCACAATTCCCTTCAGGCTCTCTTCTCCGAAACCATGCCAGAGATGACAGAGAATGAGACACCTACCAAGAAGCAACATCGGTGAGTTTCTGTGGGGAAAATTACTATGTTGTAGTTCCGTAGTCTGTGGTCATGTAGCAGTCACAACGTTTGTAGCTAAAAGTTTGGCAATAAGGGTATTGACAAGAAGTTCTGAGGGTTGACCAGGGTTGATCCAAAAATTTGGGAACAATGGCTGCAAAGTTCCCTTTCTGTCTTCCTATATATATGCTGAATTATTTGTCAAAGACATGTCTGCCTAGGCAACGGAGATTCTTTGATTATTATACTGACTACTCCAATGTGTATAAAACTGTGCTGCCGCCTCAGTTAGAGTGCAGCCTGTGTTATTGCAGAGACTCCTGGTAGATACTGGGAGGTCATTATTCTCATTTTGACAGAGAAATTTAGATCTCTTCCTCAGCTCCCAGTGGAATCTGGATCTTACATCTCAAATCTCTGCTGGAACTTAAAATACATCTTGAGGTTGTACAGCAACACTCTGACCAAAATTTGTAATAAAGTGACTTGGAGCTCATTACAACTTTTCCAGGTTTTCGTTCCTTTGCAGTAGGACGTTGACCTAATACCTGATCAGTAGGGGAATCCTGCATTCCCTAGTTAAATACAGCATTCATCTTATGCTAGGTGGCCACACAGGATATGATTTATGATAAGAAAAGCTCAAAGGGAGCATTGGTTTGTCCTACAGAAGTTTTTTTCAGTCTTCATGGATTTTGTGACTCCTCCTTACTCCACTAATAGGTTATTTTGGATTCCGTATTGGTATTGGGAATCAAAGGGCAACTGGGTCTCTCCAGCCCTGATGTTCTTGTGCATATTCAGGGTATATGATAAATTCTGACTGGCAGATGATTGTTTTGGTTATAAGTGGGAGAATCGTAGTTTACTGTAAAATAAGAAACCATTTTCCATGATAGTTTACATGCATTCCTGTTCCGGTGACACAAGTTTTCAATGAACAAAAGATTCACCACTTCTTGGATAGTTGTAGAACAGATGTGCAGACTTCTGTTAACATTTATTTAACCTGAAGATATTTATCTTTAGGCATTATCTCTTAGCAAATATCTCCGGCTCTAACCATCTGCAGTAACATTACTGTCTTGTAATCGTTGTCCAGGTTTCTTTAGATGCACACTACTTTTGGTGAGTTACCAGAAATAAACGTATATCAACTCAAAGCATAAGGCATACATGCCCCATCATAATCACACATGTTGTCCACATGTATCTTGCATTTTCACTTCAGATTCCTTGTTACATCTGGACTGTGTTGTAACAGTGGAAAATGAGAGCAGAAGATGCTACTCTGCTTTTTGCATACTCTAACCAAACATTTAGACCGAGAGTGCACTGCTGGACAGAAATCTTTTGAAAGATCTTTTTTTTCTTTTTTCTTTTTTTTAATTTATTTTTATTTATTTATTTAATTTTATTTTTCCAGAAAACACGTGCTTTGCTTCAGTATGCTTCCTGAAAGTATTTAGCTTACTGCATGTATACAGTACATCTAATTTATATGTAGAGTACACATTTGGGATTTACTGACTAGCAGCAAAGCAATCTGAGGCATTGCACAATGATTCTGACCTGGTTGCCATCAGTCCAGAAATTCCAGGCGCACATCTGAAAACAAAGACAACCCTCACATGCCCAGGTTATACCTAGACAGAATTTTGAGGCAGTAAAGAACAACTGCAGAGGAATGGTAATTCTGGTTTCTCACACAAAGGAAGCGTGTTTATACCAGAAGGCATGATGTTTGAAGGTAACATGTCTGGAAAAATCAATTTGCGTGGTAACAGTTTCTCCTGTTTCATCGATCCGGTGAACAAAAAAGCAACATTTAAAACAAATAATTAACTATGCTGTTGCTTAGAATTTAGTTCTGTTTTTTTAATATTTGGCCTTATTGAACACTGGATAGTGTTCAATAGTTGTTGCTACTGGATAGTTGTTGCTGAACAGAAACATAAAAATTCAGCTTTTCCCTATAAAATATACGTTACAATAATGAAATGCGGTGTTACGCTCTGCCTTGTTATGCTGAAATTTATTGAAGTACGAACACAAATGAATTTTTGTTAGAAACTATTTAATACTGATGTCTAAAACCAGTCTTTGTGAATGTGACTTTACTACTTACTTGTTCACCGAGCAGAATATAATATTTAGTATTTTTGACTGTAATGGAAATAATAAAAGAAACGTTTGTATGCAGATTTTTTTTTCCCTTCTGCTTCACATAACTGTTTCCCCTTTATGTTTCACAGAAAGAAAAACCGGGAGACGCATAATGCAGGTAGGACCATTATGATTTGTTGTTTCATCTGGAAATAAGCACAGATGCTTTGAACTAGTAAAACATATTTTGCATACAGAAGGTCCCTCCATAGGAGTTTATTACAGAAAAAAAACCCACCCTACCGAACACCTTTCTGAGTCCGTACATAGAATATCTGTGCAGAAGGGCTTCTTGATTGGTCTCAGTTCGCTGTTTCCACAGTACAAGGTTACAGTAGCACAGCCAAGTATGAAAGTAGGGGCATGCCCTTGGCTTTCCAGTGCTGGTAAACTAAGAAGTAAACAACTTCAGTTGTGTTTAATTCTAAAGGAAAATAAATGCCCAGGCATTCACACACAAATAATACCCACCTCTCTTAAAATAAAGTGTTAAAAACACTAAGCAAATTGGAGATGGGTATCCGACCTGAGAGCTTTAGAGCTTCCCTGTGCTAGAAATATTCCTGTAGCCTGTCCCTGAGGTTGCCAACACCTGGATGCTGGCATCCCAGAAACTCTGCGTGAATACCGTCTGTGTGTTGCAGGAGTCAAATCCCTCAGGCAGCATGCAGCCTTTTCTTCCTGTCGGTATCTAGCTCCAGTGGCATCTTCTGCAAGTAACAGCAGAAAGATGGACTAGGAAAGGGTCTGACAGGATTTGGCCAAGAAATTGATTCCAGTTCTTTTATTAAACAGCACAACTGTGTGGTCTTCACAAACTCATCTGGAAAAACCTCTGAGTCGTTTCCATGTGCTGTGGAATACAGTGCTTGTTGGGCTGTGCCCAGGGTGTGGCCAGTTTCTTGAGGATTAAGAATTATCAGGAAATAGTCTTATCAAGTTTACTTTTAAGATTGCCGACCTCGTTCTAATTCTCAGTTCCTGTTTTACTTGCCGATAGCTTTCCAAAGTCTTCATCTACTGGGTTGAACTCTGCAAGATGTGGGGACCAGCTCCCTCCAACCCTGTAACTTGCTTAGTCATTAATATCTGGACAAGCTGAGTAAAGCATGGAAAATATTATCAAAACAAAGGAATACACCTCACAACCACTGTGATATCTGTATGTATTAGCAAGATATATAAAAATTAAGTCCCAAGGATCACATGTTTTAATGTTTGTACAGCTGCTCCGATTTATATGGTAAATTTCTTGCAGAAGAGACTTTGTCTTGCTGTGTTTAGTGTATTTCAGCCTGTCTCTGTCAACATTAATAGTCTATCCCGAAATACAAAAAATAATTTAGTAGTTTGAGAAATACAAATTGAAGTGACAGACTACTGAAATAAAAGTGTTTAAATTAAATCAGTATATCCTTTGTAAAGCAGCACAGTAAAATATACTCACTTGCAGATCACTGTGTGTTTCCATGTGCCACCAAAAGCAGCCCAGCTGTGCAAACCACAAGGCGATACTCAGCTCAGTGAATGAACGATAAATTGATTTGAATCTTGAAAAAGGCATGACAGAACATTTTTTCAGGCTCTTCGGGGAAAAGGGCATTTAATGGTTCTAGCTTGCATAGAACACCAAAACATTTCAGTCAAAAAAAATAGCTATATGAGAGTGAACTATATTTGAAAGAAGCTGGCTATGGTGGGTAGAAAACAGAGATTAATACTGTCTGAAAAAAACACGCCCAAAGGCATTTACACTGCTAGACTTGCAGTGTAAACCCTTTGCACCAGTGTTTAGGCCTCATGAAGAGGTCAATGATGTCCCTAGAGGACTATAAATGAAGCGTTTTCTGACTTTCTCCAAAACAGGTAATTCATTGGAAATACTGTTTGTTCAATATTTTCTTTACTCTCAGGTGTAATTAGACCTTGCAGAACAGTTATACCTTTGAACGTAAAAAAGAGTAACTGATAGTCCATATACCTACACCTTCAGCTGTATTCAGTGTTGGCTGCTCCATCAATATAAATCTAAAATTAAGATTGAAAATTGGTAAGACGTAAATTATTTCTCTTTTGGTGCTAAACTTCACATTAGCATTTAAGAGACACGGATTTCCTTCCCAGATCTGAAACTGATGGTTTCCATAATCTTGGTTCACTTGCTTTCTGTATGCCTAAATTTAGTCAGTCTGCCATGTGAAGAGAGTGTCATAAAACTGAGCTAGACAGCATTACCAAAACCTGAGTTTTGAGTTGCAGTAACTCCTCTTTTCCACAAAGAGGTCCAGAACATCCCCACTTTTTAAAGATATTGCTGCTTATGTCACAGTTCTCAATTCCGCTGAGTATTAATTCAGTAATGGAGGTTTCCTTCAGAGGTTTTTTCTCAAGTTACTAAGGGTTCCAATATGTCATGAAATAATGTATTTATGAGCCCTTACATTGGTACTAGTTGTGCTGACTTGCCCAACCAGATGACACAGCACATATTATTTTTGCTTAGTGGAGAGACATCGAAAGAAGAAGATTAATGCTGGGATAAACAGAATTGGAGAACTCATTCCCTGCTCTCCAGCACTTAAGCAGGTGAGTGTCTTTTCAGAGGTTTCCTGTACAAGTTTTCTGTGAAATGCTTGTGTGTTTCCTTGTCTGCAGAAGTATAAATACTTACTTTTTGTCTTAGGGAGAAGGCAAAACTGTCTGAATTAATATGCTCAAAAATCTTACTGGTGATTAGTATTATTAAAAATATTTGTAATAGAATTCCTTTTTGGAAGTGCAGAGCCACATGAACACAACTATGCAGGTTTTGAGCTTTTTATCTGAAGGTGTTGCATATAACTGCTGAAGGAATGAAAGGGTACGAGTCGGACATGTGGTTGTTTTTCTCGTCAATTCATACGTGCAGTATTTTTGAGGAGGTGTAAGCTAGACTAATTTACCCGTACCAATGTGGTCAGCTTGCTGATGTCTGCCTTGCTGATGTCTGATGTCTGCTGTTTGATTCACAGCTTCCCAAAGTTCTCGTTCAGCGTGCCTGAACGTTGGTAATAACAGAAGGTAAAAATCCCATCTCGGCTGCTGCCTGTCCTGTTGCGCTGCGCAGACAGATAGCTGTTCACCCTTTCCTCTGTAGGAGGGTTGCAGGCTAGGCAGAAGGAGGTTGGATCTGGCCGGTGGGGTGCTGGTTACGTTGCACAGCTCCTGTTTTGTCAAGTCGTTTTCTGGCGATGCTGTTTAACGTAGTCTGTATGATGCCCAAGCGGTGAAAGCTATGGGTTAAGCAAGACCCATTTTCAGGTCATTCTACAATCCCTTCTCTGCCTTTTGCTGGTGATCACTTAGTGTCCGAAGAGGTAAATAGAATTGCATGCATGCTAATTTTTGTCATCTTTTGTAGAAAGGGATGAAAGCAATTCAGAAAGTGAAATAGTAATAATAAGTTTAAGACAGTGTCCTTCTGAAAGATGAAAGAAGACAAACGGTTTAAGGTTGATCCACAGAAGCATCTTTTTCAAGACAGGGCCATCTACAGCAGAGGCTGTTCCTACAGAATAGTAGAAGAAGAAATTAGGAAATAAAACAAGGGGTTTCGCAGACAGAATAAGTGTAGTTTCATAAAAGGAAGATGGTGGAGGAGTTACAGCAGACTTTCTCTTTCCATATTTGCCAGTATATTAGTTTCAAAATTATGCATACACCTCCCTGGATAGATAATTGTTTCTTTCCTAATAAAATATTTACAAGGCAGTATCCTGGAAATTTCATGTGATGTATATGTTTACTAGTGAACAAGAATATCAGGCTGCTCAGCAAGGAGTGATGCTTGCTGTTTGTTTCTGTGGCCCTAGTGTCTAGCTTCAGGCATCAGAAAATGTCAGCTCCAACATTGAAAATGTTATTCTGTAAAAACTTATGGCATTTTACGGTCAATATCACTCATGAAACCTGTAGTTCCTCTTCAAAAAACAAAACAAAACAAAAACAAACCCCAACAACCCACACTCCAAAAGCAACAAAACAAAAAACAAAACCCCAAATACCCCCCAACAATATTCAGAGAATCATTTGGGTTAGCACATTTTTAAAATGAGGACTCTTGGAGCAAGTGCAATGTCATCATTAATGGATCTACCAATGATAGACCTTTCTACTAATTTTATATATATGCTTTCTTTTAAAGAGCAAGAACATGATCCTGGATCAGGCCTTTAAATATATAACAGAAATGAAAAGACAGAATGATGAACTTCTGTTAAATGGAGGGAACAATGAACAGGGTGAGTACAAATGTGGCTGGAGGCTCTAGAATTTCTGTTGCTCGCTTCCACTGTGTGTCTGTTGGTACTAACAACAAAGCCAAGATCAACAAACTCATGAATCCCAAGACATTATGCACATACAACAAAAATACAGCTGCTTAGAGTATCTTGAAACAAGAAGGAAAGAGAATGCCCAGGTGCGTGTTCTTGCACATCGCTATGAGATAATGAAGCAATCACATTGTGATGTAAAGTAATTACAGAGCTTATAGGTGATGTGACATCATCTAGTACATTCTGTCCTGATTTATTCTACTGTAGTGACCCTGATGATTTCTGACAAACTTCAGAGTTAGATTTTTTTCATACAAAACCTGGAGTTTCATGCATATTTTTTCCTTTCAAATGCTGTAAAAGTGATAACAGCCTATTTTATAAAAATATAATGCATCATACAAAATCTTCTTGAACAGAAGTGACGGAAGATACAGTGACGGAGGTATGACAGATATCTCAGAGCTAATGTTTGGTTTGTGATTTCTATCTCTCCCCTCAAAAAAGAATTCTAAATAGTTTATTTTTATCTTGTCAATGTAATCGGGTTTGAAAAACCTAGGTGATTTTCCTAGTGGGGTGAGCCATCTCCAAGTGCATTGCCATTTTTGTGGCTTTACCATAAGTGCTTTGTATTTAATTTTGCATATCATTTTTAGATGTAATGAAACTTAATTGTCCTGGAAAGCCATGAGGTTATCAATTAAATAAAAACAGTTTTAGTGTTTGCAGAGGAACAGGGAAAAGAAAAAGATAAATTAATGTGATCATATTTCCTTCTGTAATTAAACAATTTGATTAGTGTTCAGTTTCATCTGAGTTTGTCCTTATGTGTATTCTAATTAAATAATTTGATGTATCCTGCTATTGGTAATAGAATAGCCTGTGAGGTTCATTCACTTTCCTGCTCAGTAGAGAGGCTTAACAGGATACGGGTCTTCAGTTATGTTATGATGTTAACCATTTGAAGAGAGCATACATTATTAACCATTTATTTCAATACTACATAGTATTTACTCTCCAAGTCATGTGGTAGCATTACCCAGTATTTGTGCTTGTGCTGATTTAATGGAGCGCTCTCACTGTTTTGTAGCTGAAGAGATAAAAAAACTCCGGAAACAGTTGGATGAACTGCAAAAGGAAAACGGGAGATACATCGAACTACTGAAAGCAAATGATATTTGCCTGTATGATGACCCTACAATCCACTGGAAGGGAAATCTCAAAAATGCGAAGGTCTCAGTCGTTATTCCTGGTGATCAGGTACAAAAGAACATCATTGTCTATTCAAATGGGAGTCAACCCAATGGAAATAACCAGGGAGCGTCTGTCCAAGGAATAACGTTTAACGTTGGTCATAATTTACAAAAGCAAACAGCCAATGTTGTGCCAGTCCAGAGAACTTGCAACCTAGTGACTCCTGTGACAATTTCTGGTATTTACCCCACAGAAAACAAGCCATGGTCGCAAACTACAGTTTCTTCGCTGGCATCCGCTCAGGCAGCTCCAGCAGGGAATGTTCTTGAGCTTTCCACCCCGGAGAATGAGCGAGGCATGCTCGCTGCTGCTACTGCCAGCTCACAGAGCACATCTCGATCTGGAACAGAACAGGAGCTACAGTGCTCTTCAAGTAACGTACCACAGAATGATCAAAATCTCCCCAAAAGTAAAAATGATGATGACAGCACTAAATTAGCAAAGAAAACACTTACGCAGGGAATCAGCCTTCCTTCCAGTGCCTCCACGGAAGCCTCCCAAGTTCAACAGGTGAATACAACTTGCTCAGATACACACAATTCTAGGAGTGACCTTCAGGAAAGCTGTGTCATTTCAATCACGGACACAGCATGCATGCCATCTGTGATACTGTCTACTGCAGGGAGTTTTCCCTCTCTAAATGTCCTGAAAAGTACAGACTTAGTAAGTACTGCTGGAACGCCTATGACTTCTGCAGCAGAAGGGGTTAAGGCTGTGACGGTAATAAGCACTCTGCCTGCCAGTCCCCTAGAGAACTGCTGGTCATTTTCAGGCTCTTCAGGTGTTGGCACTTCAGACTTGAAAAACATGAGTAGCCTTACACGGATGCCTTCAGCTGGAAACACACAGACCACATGGACAACTTTGCAGCTAGCGGGAAATACTGTTCAGCCACTAAGCCAAACGCCATCTGGTATAATGACTGCACTATTAAACGAGCCAGTTAATGGTGCTGGTACTGTATCTTCTGCTCAGAGCAGGCCTTTGACTGCAAGTATCAGTTTGAATACTTCTCTGCCCGGAGATGGCCAGGCAGCTGAACAGATTGTAGTTACCTTGCCCTCGTGCCCACCCTTACCTATGCAGCCATTAATCAGCCAGCCACAGGTTAAAACTCAGGCTGCAGGAAATATCCTTCCATTAAATTCAGCTATGCAGGTGATTCAGATGGCTCAGCCAGTCGCATCAGCTGTTACAGGAGCACCAGCTAACCAGAATGTCATCATCCTCCAGCCTCCAAACCCCGCTCCGTGCCCTCCAATTGTGAGAGCAGAAGTTCCCAGCCAAAATGTTAGTCAGCAAATTGTAATTATACAAGCTGCTAATCAGAATCCTCTTCCCCTCCTCTCTGCTCAGCCTTCTGCTTCTGTAAGAGTTCCTGTGAATGGGCCAACTGCAATCGCGAATTCTAGCAGCTCTGTACAAAATGCCCCTCTTCCGCAGACTTTTGGAGGGAAACACCTTGTCCATATATTACCAAGACCATCTTCTTTGCCATCTTCTAGCTCTACACAAACGTTTTCAGTTACAATGTCAAATCAACAGCATCCTCAGACGATCTCATTAAACGGGCAGCTTTTTGCGTTGCAGCCTGTGATGTCTTCATCTGGAGCTTCGAATCAAGCCCCTATGCAAATTATTCAACCCACCACCAGCGAAGATCCAAATACCAATGTTGCCCTCAATACATTTGGTGCTTTAGCTAACCTCAATCAAAGCATATCGCAAATGGCTGGACAGAGCTGCTTACACTTGTCTCTCAGCCACCCTACCAATCCCACAACTGTCAATAACCCGATTGCCACAGTTAACTGTGTGTCATTACCAACTTCTGTGGCATCTTCAGTACCTGCGGAGGTTTCAGTATTAACTAGCGTGTCTAATTCAATAAATGCTTCCCCAAAAAAAGCAGCTGCCGCCTTGCCATCCAATGCAAAATCAAAAAGAACTACCAAAAAGCCAAGTACAAAGAAACAGCAAGCAGTCAACAGTAAGGTGTCCTGTCCAGCCGTTCCTTGCAAAGATGCAGGGAAGGTGGACTGTGCTCCTGTGGAAACGGCGGCAAAGCATTCAAACAGTGAGGGACTGCTTGAAAATGCTCCAGCAGAATCGCAAGCTTTAATGACATCGCAGGCGAGCGGTGTGGCAGCATTGAGTGGCGTCAGTGTTTCTGACTGTCATTCCAAAGATACTGTGAGCTCTGAACAGGCGGCAAAAACCTGCTCTGTCCCCAAGCCAAGCTCGGCAGAGGCACCCGCTTCCTTGCCACCGGCATCCATGGCGTCAGAGCATCTGGCACTTGTCCCGATGACTGCCAAAGGTGATGCTCCTCGCCAGCAGGCCCGCGGATCTCAGGACTGTCCACCGACTGGCTCTGCCTTGTCAGAGCCTCCCAAACCCTGTGAGCCCCCCAGCACCTTAACATCCTCTCGTACCGAAACACAGGTAACACATTCTCAGGTTGCTGGGACGTCAGCAGCACAGAGCAGCACAGCGGAACATAGTTCCAAGGCAGGAATGATTTCAGAGTCCTGCAACGTAGTGCAGGATTCCTCAGTAGTAATGCAAGATGCAGACTTGTTAGAAGGACAGGGCCTAACCAAAATGCTGTCTGATCTCACAAAAGAAAGAACAGCTGTGGAAAAAACCTCATCATTTACCATTCAGGGGGAGCATTCTAATTTTCCCATGGAAAACTCTAAATCAGCAGAATCAAGTGTTGATTTGCCTGAGAAGCAGGAACTCTTGCTAATGAATACAGAAGGTGATACTCTCTCCCAGCATCCCTCCTGCATTTCTGATCAGGAAGTAGTCAGTGCTTCCCTTATGACTAGCAGGCAGGCAGACTCCCCCATGTCAACTAGCTCTGGCAGCAGTCGGGGCTTCTCGGTTGCATCTATGTTGCCAGATACCACCAGAGAAGACGTGACTAGCAGCACCTCAACCAGTACATGTAACAGCTGCACATTTTCAGAACAGACTGACATTGTAGCTCTCGCAGCAAGAGCTATTTTTGACCAGGAAAACCTTGAGAAGGGTGGAGGAGGTATACAGGTTAACGTGAGGGATGCCATCTCTAAGTCAACTGAGGTTGCACCTTTGGAGAGAGAGCAACAGCCTTTTAAACCTCAACCACTGAAAGAAAGCAATGCAGGGCCATTGGAAGCAGCACCAAACAAATTCAGTGCTCAAGATACAGTACAGCCAAATGTCGACAGACAGGTTGAAAAGCCAAGCTGCTCTGTTGGAGGTGTGGAAACATCAAACACTTCCTTGCAGATTTCCGCTTCCCAGTCACCCAGCATAACCAGTTTAAGTGTGAATAATCTAATACACCAGAGTCGCATTGTCCATCCCCTTGTGAGTTGCTCGAGTTTAACCCAGTCTTCAGAGCCAGCAAGTGTCCCTGCGACTGTGAGCCTCTCCGTTCCGTCTAGCACATATGTCAATCAGTCTCCAGGACCCGCTATGATGAGTGAATATGCTCAGGAACAACTGAATGCTATTAGGGCAAGCACCATGCAGGCACCCCAGCTGCAGGAATCGCACTTAAAGCAGCAAAATCATGAAGGTCGCAAGGACTCTGCCAAGCGGGCTGTTCAGGATGACCTCCTGCTTTCTACAGCAAAGAGGCAAAAGCAGTGCCAGACAACACCCGTAAGGCTTGAAGGGATGGCGTTGATGACCCGAACACCAGAGAGTATTGCTGATCAAACACAGATGCTAGTCAGTCAGATTCCTCCTAATTCATCCAACTCGGTGGCATCAGTGAACAATCAAGGGCACGCTGATGGCCTTAATAGGTTATTCCCATCAAACGGCAACTTTGTAACACCAGCTTTGAGACAAACTGAAGTTCAGTGTGGTTCTCAGCCACCAATTTCAGAGCAAGGCCAGGCAGGGCAGCACTTGCAGCCAATTCAACATGTTCCCGCTCAAGGCATATCTCACCTTCACAGTAATCATCCATACTTGAAGCAACAGCAGGCTGGTCAGTTAAGAGAACGACACCACTTGTATCAGCTGCAGCACCATGTCACTCACGGGGAAAGTTCGGTCCACTCTCAACCCCACAGTGTCCACCAACAGCGAACAATACAGCAGGAGGTGCAGATGCAAAAGAAACGAAATCTTATTCAGGGAACACAAGCCACACAACTTTCTCTACAGCAGAAACACCACGGAAGTGATCAAACACGGCAAAAAGGTGGTCAGCCTCATCCTCACCACCAGCAAATGCAGCAGCAGATGCAGCAGCACTTTGGAGCTTCCCAGCCTGAAAAGAACTGTGAAAACCCTGCAACAAGCAGGAATCATCATAGCCACCCTCAGAGCCATATAAATCAGGATATTATGCATCAACAGCAGCAAGATGTTAGCAGCCGACAGCAAGGCTCAGCCTCTGAACATGTGTCAGGGCACAATCAGATGCAGAGACTTCTGACCTCAAGGGGCTTAGAGCAGCAAATGGTGTCCCAGGCAAGTATTGTAACCAGGCCATCAGATATGACTTGTACTCCTCACAGGCAGGAAAGAAATAGAGTTTCCAGCTACTCTGCTGAAGCGCTTATTGGGAAGACGCCCTCCAATTCAGAACAGAGATTAGGAATATCTCTTCAAGGCCCTAGGGTTTCTGACCAGCTTGAAATGCGAAGCTATCTTGATGTTTCTAGAAACAAAGGGTTGGTCATTCATAATATGCAGGGCCGCTTATCTGGCGACCATACGCTTGGCTCAGATGTGCAGCGGCTTTCTGATTGTCAGACATTTAAGCCAGCTGGACCCAATCAACAACCGACAGGCAATTTCGATGTACAGGCTTCAAGAAACAGCGAAATTGGTAATTCTGTGTCATCCCTCAGGAGCATGCAGTCGCAAGCTTTTCGAATCGGTCAAAACACTGGGCCACCCCTAGAAAGACAAAAGAGATTGCCCTACCAGCCAGTACAGGGTATTCCAACAGGAAATACCCTGCCATCAAGGGAAAATGAAAACACATGCCACCAAAGTTTTATGCAGAGTTTACTTGCCCCTCACCTTGGAGATCAAGTTAGTGGAAGCCAAAGATCAATCCCAGAACATCAAAGGAACACGCAGTGCGGCGCCGCCTCCACAATTGAGTACAACTGTCCCCCAGCACGGGAGAGCGTCCACATCCGAAGAGATGGTGATGGCCAGAGTAGGGAGAGCTGTGACATGTCTATTGGTGCAATTAACACAAGGAACAGTTCTTTGAATATTCCTTTTTCGAGTTCTTCTTCCTCGGGAGATATTCAGGGTCGCAATACAAGCCCAAACATCTCTGTGCAGAAGTCCAACGCCATGAGGATGACGGACAGTCATGGAACTAAAAGCCACATGAATACACCCGTTTCTAGCAACATGCACGGAGTTGTGAGGCCAACTCACCCTCACCCTGCAGTTTCTCATGGAAATGGCGAGCAAGGGCAACCTTCTGTTCGTCAGCCAAATTCTTCAGTTACTCAGCGGTCAAGGCATCCTCTGCAAGATAATGGAGGTTCTAAAATACGTCAGCCTGAAAGGAATAGATCTGGAAACCAAAGGCACGGAAACGTCTTTGACCCTAGTCTTCCCCACCTTCCTCTGTCCACCAGCGGCAGTATGATCCTTGGGCGCCAGCAGTCAGCAATAGAAAAAAGAGGAAGCATTGTCCGATTTATGTCTGATGGCCCCCAGGTGTCTAACGATAATGCAGCCCCTGACCAACATACTCTCTCTCAGAATTTTGGATTCCCTTTTATTCCTGAGGGCAGTATGAATCCACCAATAAATGCCAACACCTCTTTCATCCCACCGGTCACTCAGCCCAGTGCCACTCGAACACCAGCTCTAATCCCAGTGGATCCCCAGAATACCCTGCCATCCTTCTATCCTCCTTACTCGCCTGCCCATCCTACCCTTTCCAATGACATTTCTATCCCTTACTTTCCCAATCAAATGTTCCCTAACCCAAGCACAGAGAAGCCAAGTAGTGGAAGCTTAAACAATCGGTTTGGATCCATTTTGTCTCCTCCCAGGCCTGTTGGTTTTGCTCAGCCAAGTTTTCCTTTGCTTCCGGATATGCCGCCAATGCACATGACCAACACGTCGCACTTATCCAATTTTAACTTGACATCTTTGTTTCCAGAAATAGCCACAGCTCTTCCTCCAGATGGTTCAGCAATGTCGCCTTTGCTTTCCATTGCAAACACATCTGCTTCAGACTCTTCCAAGCAGTCCTCAAACCGACCTGCCCACAATATAAGCCATATTCTAGGTCACGACTGCAGCTCAGCTGTATGAAAACTGATAGACTGACTTCTAGTCTGATGCGTTGTTTATGTATTTAAGAAGAAGAAAGTGGATCTTACTGGCATCCCTGAAGAGACCATTCATAGCATCACTGTTTATTTGCCTAAATGTATGTATATGGGTACTTTTTGTATTTATATACACGCAGTATTTCCATCCACCTTACTAACTTTAAAGCACCAGTGCCTATAGCAATGCTTACTTACTAGTAAACAGTAAGGATGCAACATTTAGAGCTGTGCAAATATTGGTTGTTGATTTTCCAACAATCAAGTTTGATGTCCGATTGTTCCAGGGTAAGGGCCGCCCTCAGTAATGTGTGGATGTAAAGAAAGGAGTGCGAGCAGCCATGTGGGAGGCAGGAAACAAATGCTACAGGTGTCATTTTGTTTCTGATGCGTTTACCCGAAACTACAGAGGAACTTGAAGTGGCGTGGGTTTCTCTTTTTCTTTTGTAAAATATAACTTCAGGAGCCTCAACACAAGTCAAGTCTGTGTTAGCCCAGCGTTAATTGATAAAGACATTTGTTATGCAGCTTTTGTCTGAAGCTTGTCACGTGCACTTGACTTAAAGCTGACTTTACCTGGCAAAAATGACTATGTGATTCCATGGTCAGCAATTAAAAATACTGGTTTAGAAAATTCAGATTTGTTTAACCCATGACTTTCTGTTTCTAAGAAGACTTTTGTTTGGATCTGTTTTAACAATGGCTTCAGTTACTGCAGAACTTGGTCAATGGTTCAGTGTAGCTTACGCTTCTGGTGTAGTCAGCGGAGACAGTGGTCGTATCGGTTGCCATTTCATTGTTCGTATGCTGCAAGTTACCTCAGGGTGGGTTTTGTACCTTGTTTAGCACCTTCTTAATGTCTTCCCCCCCACCCCTCCTTTTCTTTGGCCCATGCTCAAACACCAGCTTCCTGGTTCCTGTGAGTACCAACCCTTTGTTGTACCAGGCAGCACATGGGAGGAGGGCTGAGCCTGTGGCATCCCGCAAAATAAGCAGCGGATCCCTGTGGGCAGTTTTTACTTAACGTTGCTGACAGGATCAGGCCCGAGTAAATATCAGTACTTTGCACTTGAATGCACCTTTTGTCTAAACCGCTATGATTGCAGCTGAAGGAGGAACACGAATGTGTCCGGACCGAAAGGCTGTGTACCAGGAAGACGTGATTTGAGCACTATGAGGGAGGGGGATGCGTTTGTATGGGCATGAGAGACAGAGTGAATGTGCATGCACTGGCTGAGCCTCCAGTACTTTCACAAATTTCAGTCCCGTCTCTTTTAAAGGGAAGAGAAGAACTAGGTACGTTTTATTTATTTAATGGCTCTGCAGTGTGATTTTTCTTAAAATAAGGCAGAAGTATTTGTCTTTTAATTTTATGTGTTTGGAAATACCATTCTGGTTTTGATTCTTCAAACAACAGAATAACTTCAGGCTTTCTTGCATGCAGCCCTCCCCCTACCAGCCATGGAGTGGCAAAAACTGCTCCAGGGCTTCTTCTCTGGGGAGGGCAAGGTTGAAACACTTGTGTGTTGCTCACCAGTCTTGTTGCTCTTGGGACCTGTCACGGGCTCTTCCCCAATGGCTCTGCTAGTAGGGGAGTGGGGAGGAAAAGGCTCCCTGGGATTTCTTTTTTCTTTGAAACGTAGAAAGGAAGATATTCCTCCACCTTCAAGAATGGGATCCACAAAGAGGGACTTGAAAGGTTTTTTCCATACCTTGGCTGCTCAGGCCACATTTTTGCTAAGTCCTTTTACACTGATCCAGGACAGCAAAGAGGCTTTAGCATAAAAAGGAATTGGGCTGTGCCTGTAGTCTGTCCTGACAATGTCTCCGCTCTTGTAACCTGGGGTCTGATATTTTCCTGCAAAGCAAACTGAAATGGTTCTGATTCAAATTGGGAATCACTTTTTAATTCAGATTAAGCTTATCATAGGACACTAAATCAAAGTGGTGGATCAGTTCTCTGTGTTTCTTAAAAATAATAGATTGAATATTTATTTTGCTCCAAAGCAAAGCAGCTAGTCTGAGTTTGACGGAGAAATGGGCTGGCAAAGTGTAGCTACCGACCGAACACCGGCAACTGACCTGTGCAGAGCAGGAGGGTCAGGAATGATGGTCGGTCCTCAACTCTGACTAAGTACATGGCAGGTCTGGGTGTTATCTGATGAGGCTTTCCATAACACAGTAGATCCCAAAGGGGCTGCCTCAAGTGGTGAAATGAGTTCCATAGTGGCTCTGTGGGTTGTGGATGATAAAGACGGGTACTGAATCAGCAGCTACACTGTGCGTTACAAACTTGTCTAGACCTTTGGGAGGGAAGCAAAACAGCCACTCTTGCTTTCTTTAAATGGCATTGTGTGTACAATGGTGCATTTGGCTTTCAAGACAAAGTAGTGAAACACCAAGTGATACCAAACCGGGAGGTGCTGTTGACTCTCTTGAGGGACAAGATGCCTTGCAGAGGGATCTGGATAGATTGGAGCATTGGGCCATGATTAATGGCATGCCATTTAACAAGTCCGAACGCTGGATTCTGCACCTGGGACAGAGTAACGCTGGGCCCAGGTATAAACTGGGAGAGGAGGGGCTGGAGAGCAGCCCTGCAGAAAGGGACCCAGGGGTGCTGGCTGACAGCAGGCAAAATGTGAGTCAGCAGCGTGCCCCGGCAGGCAAGAGGGCAAACCGCATCCTGGGGAGCGCCAAACGCAGCAGAACCAGGCACTCAGAAGAGGTGATTTTCCTGCTGTATTCAGTGTTGGTGCAGCCTCAGCTTGAGCGCTGCGTGCCATCCTGGGCCCCACCACCTCAGAAGGATGTGAAGGTCCTTGAATGCCTGCAGAGGGGGTAACAAAGCTGGTGGCAGGGCTGGAAGGCACGTCCTGTGAGGAGCAGCTGAGGACTTTGGGCTTGTCTAGTTTGGCAAAAAGGAGGCTGAGGGGCAACCTCGTTGCTCTCTACAGCTTCCTGAGGATGGGGAGAGGGAGGTGCTGAGCTCTTCTCCCGGGTACCCAGTGATAGGATGTGTAGGAATGATTCAAAGCTGCGCCAGGGGATGTTTCAGCTGGACATTAGGAAACATTTTTTTACTGTGAGGGTGGTCAAACACTGGAACTGGCTTTCTAGAGAGGTGGTGGATGCCCCAAACATGTCAGTGTTTAAGAGGCATTTGGACAATGCCCTTAATAACATGCTTTAACTTTTGGTCAGCCCTGAAGTGGTCAGGCAGATGGACTATATGATTGTTGTAGGTCCTTTCCAGCTGAAATTCTATTCTATTCTACTCTACTCTATTCCATCCTGTTCTATACTATTCTAAATATTTATTCCTTCATATTGATTTCACTATTAATTTCACTGGTGTTATATCAACGTTAAATGCTATCCTGAGTATTCACAATAGACTGTCAGCTGTGATTGGTGGCTTGTTTGGTTTTTTTCATGTTGGACATCATTTTCTGAATAAGCAGTAACCGTGTCAGTAACTTTCATGTGCCCTTTTTCAATTTACAAAGACAACCAGAAACAGCGACCTTGTTCACAGGACACCTGTAGTGCAGGCAATCACAACACAGGCACTTTAGTGATACAAAGACTGTTGCGATTTTGCAGGAACTGCACAGTTTTGCAGTGTGTGGCTCAAAAGTAATTACCATGTGACTGACCCTCAGTCACCTCTAGAGGACTGTACCCTGCGGTGTTGTGACAGGGCCCGGTGATTCCTGCGTAATCACCACGTCACTTCATTGTCCTTCTCAGGACTTTTTCTGAAACCTGCCGAGACCAGGATTGAGAAATATTTCATTGCCCTCCTTGAACACGGCAATTTCTGCTGAAGTTCAACCACATACCAGTATGAGTCTTTTTACATGCCCTCAGTGATGCTGTGTGGCATTGGTGTGGGATCGGGGTGACTGCTGTGAAAAGGAGGTTAGGCAGACCTATCTGCAAGAGCTTCATTATAACCGCATTTGTCCAAATTCTGTTATTTTCAGTGCTAACTGGCTTTTAGATCGATTTAATTAAAGAATTGGCTCTACTCTGGAGTCTTTTGGTCTAATTGACTGTGCAAGATGGTTTTTGGATGCTGAATCTGGCCAGGTCCCCTGGATTAAGAGCAACTTGTGGGTTTGCCACAGATTTCGGCTTCTCACACATTTGTGCACATGTGCTGTTAGGAAGAACAGTGGCTGGACTGGATATTTCACATCAAAAGACAGGAAATTAGATGTTAAGTAATTTTTGTTAGCTTTTAATTTTGATGTTGGTTTAGTTTTCCTCTTCCCTGTAAACTAACCACCCCTGCAGGTCTGCATGGACCAGGCCACGGCTCAGCTCTTGCGTTTAACGTTTTGTAGGTCAGTCTGTGCCACTGACAGGTTGGTGTTTCAGCTCTTCCAACTGCTGGCCCTGTCCCAGGGCTTTGGGCTCCGCTCTCAGGAGTGGAAACTATTCTTTTTTCTTCTATTTTTCCTTTCCCCAACCATTGAAGCTGTTATGTTCAGGTATCAGGTTGATAAGACTTTAAGGCAGGCTCACCTTACCTTGATATATGCTTTCGAGGTGGGGAAGGTTGAAAAAGGAGCATCTGTTAATTTTGCAGATCAAACAATCATTGTTACCATAACAATTTGACAAGAAAATACATTTTCTTCTGCAAACAACTATGACACCAACAATTTGTTATCTTGTTCTCCTAAGACTTACCCAGGAATTAACATTTCCTTTGTTTTTCCAAATACATTTGGAAAAGGTTTGTGGTTTGAATTGCAATTCATTAGTTCGAGAATGGCATTTTCTCTTCCATAAAACCTTCATGAAGGTTACTTATGCTAAGTGGGGGTCGTTTTGGTTTTGAAGAAAAGAAAAAAAACCTGAGTGCTGCCTAATTTAGCAAAATCAGCAACAGGAGGGAAAGGTTCAGCACTGCCTCTAGGGTGGGACTGCCACAGCTGACAAGCGTTGTGTATCTGTGGCTTTCAGCTTGGCCTAAATGGCTTCAACAAACAATAGCAATTGGTACCGGGCTGGATTGCAGGTGTGCCAGCATAGTCCTTGTTTAATCCCTTAAACAGCCTAGGAGAATAAGAGCCGAGTCAGACTAAGTTGAAAGCAGGCAATAAAATAGTAATGTAGTAACATTATATACCTTTTCATTGAGAGAAAGGACCTCATTTAAGAGCAGCTAAGGAAAATGAGAACTGATTTGGGCTGGCGGCTGAGCCTTACTGGATTGTGTTTGCTAGCTTCTGCCCCTGCTCCAGTCACTATGCTGCTGCCCGGGTGGAAGAGCACTTCTCGGGGGGGGTGGGGAACAAACCAAACCAAAACGCTGTGCTAGTACAGAGCCTCCTGAATTTTGCACAGATTTCCTACTGCACTTTAAAGCTGCGCTGATGTGGTTGGTGACTGTAGTGCTGTTGAAGGAAGCAAATCGTGGCAGGGCAACTGCAGAGGGCATTTCTGGAAAAAAGGGGTCATTTCATTATTTGTGATCCCCCGTTGTCGCTTCGCCTTTATGCAGAGGTGCTTGCGAGAAGGGAAGCAAATATGAATTTTGCCCTGGCTCAAGGGCTTGGTCACAAACTCCTGCTGTTCTCTGCTTCTGGATGACTAAGCATAGTCAGCTGTGCCAAGAGCTGTGATCTTCTGCTGGTCCCCAAATAAGTTTCATACACATCGCATTAATAATGACCTCACTTTGATGGGAAAGACAGAGTCGCACTGAATCTATTTATACCAAATCAATAAAATTTGTGGTGTTTTCTGACACAGTGATATAAGGAGCTCAATTCTTTATCATCACATGAGCTGTGTTACCTGCTACTGCTCTTCCCTTCTCCCACTGCCACTGATCCAGCATGGGCAGCAGCGGCACGGACAGGAGCGCCAGCGCAGGCACAACTCTCTGTGACTGTGGTTTCCACCTCCTGCTGCCACGGCCATCCCTAGCATGAACCTAAAATCTCTGAGCACCAACCCTTTAATCCCACTAGTTTCACTGGGAGCAAGTTATTGTGTGAACCGGTGAAAGATTTTGGTCATGATGATCCAAAACTGTCTCCTCACTGCGAACAAGCCCTGCTAGTTACACAGAAGCCATTTATTAATTGCTGATAGCAGTTTTTGAGATAATTTTTTTTAAAAAAAAAAAAGGCATTTCTTTCTGCCTCACCAAGAGTGTTTTTACAAGTCAGTTCCAAGTTTGCAATATGCTGCTGTTTTGGCAATCACAAATGTGAAACAACCAAGCTCGCAGTGGGTTGTACCCCTGTTCCTGCCAGGTCACCGCGAGAAGGGAAGCAAATATGAATTTTGCCACAGGAGATTAATCAAAGATGCTGTTGCCCTCCACAATGTAAATTATTTATATTCAGTCCTGAGTTTTCTGCCATGCTTCTGTTTTATACAGCTGTAAATTACTTGGATACAGCCCCAGTGGAAAGTCCCTACTATTTTGTAATGGAAAAAAGGAACTCTGCAGTAGAAATCTATAATGAATGAACAGGAACATCATCTTCCAATTGTAAATAAGATCTTGTTCTGTTTATTTTGACATCTTTTTACAAATGTGTTGCATTCAGGTGTAAATATCCCAAACCATGATCTTGTTCAGCGTTCTGAGATTTCTATTGTTAAATGTAACACTTTGTTTAATAGTTGTAATAATTATTTGTATAGATATGAACATGATAGTATTTTATTAAAAAAAAAAAGAAAAGCACTCTTTGAATACCGCATTCTTTTTGGTACAGCTTCTTTCCCTGTGGAAAGCCACTCTTCAAGATAAGTACAAAACAAACGCTTTGTTTTGAGGTGGGGAATTTACAATTGCTGTTCTCCAGTGATGTATATTCTCTGCATATACCAGAGTTATGCACCACTTTATTGGAATATATAAAACTACATAATCCAGAAGAAACATATATTGATAATGACAGAGCTAAATAGTGCATGGCAGATGCTGTCCCTGCCCCGGTGACATCGATCACTGTTAAGATACAACTTCAGCCTCG
Organism: Phalacrocorax aristotelis; assembly: GCF_949628215.1. Classification (NCBI taxonomy): domain Eukaryota; kingdom Metazoa; phylum Chordata; class Aves; order Suliformes; family Phalacrocoracidae; genus Phalacrocorax; species Phalacrocorax aristotelis. The sequence continues at coordinate 131,071,296 of NC_134276.1, read as the reverse complement.
TAAAATGCTTCTCATCACACAGCGCCGTGTTGGTCGTGAAGTACACTAAGACAGTTCTTTTGGCGCAGTTTGAAGATAAAGGATGTGGTTTGGGCGAGACGGGTACAGAGACGCTGCGAGGTTAGGAAAGGCTCTGTGAGAGGCTGTGTAATGCAGGAGGAGCTGACAATTGCTGTGAAACAATGCCTTTGGGGGCTCCAGGATGCCTTGCTTGTAAACCTCAAAATTCTTGTGGACAATGAAGATGCCTCCATAGAAGATTTTTTTTTTAAAATTAAAATGAGTTTCTATTTTGTTACTTCAGCGACAGCCAGTATCTATAGTTTAACGAGGAGTTGTGTTCAGAGATGGCTGGGGTTCAGCAGAACATTGGGAAAGGCGTGTGCCTGACTAAGAACGGTCTCTGAGCAGTCACAGTAACCTACCCTCAGCCCGCTCCCCCTGCCGTGAGAGGGCAGCTCCAGCCTGAGAGCCAGCAGGCAGGGCTTGTTAACGCTACCGGGCACTGCCCAAGAGCAAGAGCCCCAATGTTGGGGTCAGCATGTTGACAGCACAATGCATAAAGGTGGCATTTGCTGTTGTAGCAACCTGTGCTTTCCTGTCGTAGTAGAGGGGAGGGGAAACAGGACACAAGGCATCCTAATAGCTTCAAGGATGGGCCAATGCCCTTGCCGCTCCCAGCTACAACAGGTGCAGCGCTTACCTGCGGGAGAGGGGGCAGGGCTGCTGGCGCAGTCTCTGTGAGGCCCCAGCAGTGCCCCTGGGGCAGCGAAGTCCCTCTTCTCAGCCCTCTTCCTGGCTGAAAGCCACGGCCGGGGGCCCCGAGGCCTGCGGGGCTCATTCAGATGCTGGGTACAGCCACGCACATGTGTACATGAGGGAAACCACATACAAAAGCACAAGTGAAACTGCCTCAAAGTGTTTTTTCCCCCATCTTAAGGTAGAGCTGCGACATACCCACAGTCAGTGTACCTCAGTCTCAGATACACCCTGTTAGTGTACGGGATAAACCCAATATCTCCCTGGTGCTGCCATCGCTAACTCCCGCCGCCTCCCCTGCCAAAGACCCTTTTGCTCTGTGTAGGTGCCACTGTTTCAGTAGGCACAAAATCTACATTTAGCTGTGGACAAGTTCATGTTTCTCCTACAACTGTGCTTTCACATTTTGAAGCGCAGCATGCTCCTCCTGCCTTGGCTGCGCTTCTGCCATCCCAGAGGTTCTAGTGGTAGTTGCAACACTGTCAACTCACATGATCCTTATAGCTTCCCTGAACTGTGAAGGGTTTGGGGTTTGTTTGTTCTGTTTTTTTAAAATCATCATCATTATTATTGTTACACAAAAGCTATTTCTGTCTCCCCTGAGTTGTACCTGTAGAACAACAACTCTACCTACATTTCCTGAGAAAACAGGGACTATATGGTTGCATCCACCTCCTCTCTCTGGCTTAAGCCAGCACAGCTGTGGGAGAGGGGAGACACCTTCAGGTGACCAGGAGGTGTGGAAAGAGAAGAGCACGGTAGAGGGAGGAGACAGCTCACATCACTGCTACAGGGGAAGGTAGAGCAGGGACTAGCGCAGCAGCAGCTTTGTGGCCGTGCACCACCCAAAATCGCTTGACCCAACCACAGCACTTGCACTGGCTTTTGCCTGGGAAAACGTTAAGAGGCCTAGGCTGGTGTACAAATGGGGGAGGCATTGCAGGAGGTCTAACACAAAAATTACACAGACCTGAGTGTTAGTTCTGCTTTATAACAACAGCAAACAAGCCTGAGTATTTAATGACCAACTACAGAAAGCTCAGGGCAGGTACAGCTTCCACAGCACGCAGGCAGCTACTCTGGCAGCCACCGCTTCCAGCCCAGCCAGCTCCTGCTGCCTTCCAGCTCCTCAGCCCCTGCAGCGAGCCACTTAAACACACCAGAAAAGTGAACTTTTTGCTTCCCTTCCAGGAGTTAAAGCAGCTTGTGCTGAGCATAGGCAGGATGAGCACGTGACGGAGGATGCAGGGACCCCGCTACTGGCCCATGGGCAGCAGAAGGGCCCCCACTGCCTAACACAATTGGCACCAGCTGCAGCGCTTGTCTCCCTGCACACCTCTGACTGTATCTCTCAGTGAGCAAAAAAAGGTGACACAATGACAAAGTGGCACCTGCAACTCAGGGAACGCAGGGCCCTCACCTGCTCAGGGTGCTGTTCTGTCCCTGAGGGCAGTCACCTGGAGCCAGGCAGGGGGACTAAAGGCACAAGCCCCATTTCAGGTGCAGAGGGCTGCCCAGCCGAGCTTGACTGGGACAGCTGGGGACACAGAGCTTCCTGGGTGCCCAGCCAGACACCCCACCAGCCAGAGCTGTCAAGGCACCCCTGCTGCCACCTGGTCAGGCGGGGCCCTGCAGCTGCTAGGTGGGAGAATCAAAGTACAAACAGAAACCAGCAGGCAGGGCAGAACTAAGAGGAAATTTTAAAAAATTGCTGCATCAAGCTGGAGGTACAGAAGCAGCAGGGAGACAATTACAACCCTTCCTCCCATCTCTTAGGCTTGAGGTGCCTTTCTTGTATTTAATTCTCTCATGTTTTTCTGCTGCTGTGCTCCTCTCCACCCTTCTCCAACCTCTCTCTTCCTCACTGCTGCTACCACCTTGACATTCACATACTGTGCTCATCTCTGCTTAGCTCAGCAAGCCCATATGTTGCTCTTCTACCTCCTACATCAAGCCTTCCGACTGACGTTCAACATTCGTTTTTTCTCACATTCCCATTTAGAGAAGACAACCAGCTTACTGGTTAGAAACAAATACAAGCTTGGAACAAGGTCTGAGACTACAGACTATGGAAGGTGCAGGGAGAAGGAATATCTTTTATGAAAATGTGTCCCCAAAACTGGACAAACTTTGGGGCACACAAGCCTTTCTTCAGGCTGGCACAGAAGTGATATTCCTACTACCCCAATGTCTTGTCCTGTGTCCTCAACATCCATGCACCACAAAGCACACCAAGAGCAGAACATAGCTGTACAACAGGAAACGCTGCTCATCTTTCTCCACACCTAAACACGGGGTAAGGGCAGCCCTGCAAGGCAAGGGCCCGTCCTGCACCTCACTAAGCAGGGGGTGTGAAGGCAGCGCAGCAAGCAAAGGAGGTTTCAGGTTAGACTCACAAACAGCAGGATCCCACACTGGATCCTCCAAGTCCTACCCTCCCCACACCCCAGTACCTGCTTGTACGCCAGTTTTGATGGTCTGCCGAGGTCAACAGGTTTTTGAACTAGTGTCCCACTTCTCCCCATCAATCTGGCTCAAGGAGACCAAGGGAGGCAGCATTTACTAATTCTAGCACAAAACTGCACTGGAGTCTCTGGCCAGACTTGCCCGCTTCATATAAAAACATTCAGTGGGCTCTGGAGTGCTTTGCATGGTGTAATTGCAGCTGCATGGAGTGATTGCAGCATGGACACCAGATAAACAGGCAGTTAAAAGATTAAAGGCTGGTGCAGTTCCTTCAGGAGGCAGATGCTCTAACTGTTGAGCCTCAGGCAACAACAGGGCAGCATCTCTACTTCAAGCACCTTTAATCACCCCAGCACAGCCTCCCAACTTAGAAGAGACTTATGCATCTCCCTCCAGCTCCCAGAGGGGCAAGGCAGACCTTGCCTCAAGCAGAGGCTTCTTTTGGTTTAGCACTTCATGGGAGTTGGTGCTCATCCTGCTGGTGCTAGCAGGCTGCATTCAAACCCCATGTGCCCCCAGCACCCAGGGGTTTATCCCACCCACCGCAGCACTGCTGTCCTGCGAGCGCTGCCCCCCACCCTGGAAGTGCACAAGGGGCTCGACCTGAACATTTCCAGGCACTGGCTAGAGCAAGACTGTGCATGCAAGGCCCACGGTGAGGACTTATGCTGGTTTTGACTGGGATAGAGTCCGTTTTTTCTGTAGTAGCTAGTATGGGGCTATGTTTTAGATTTGTGCTGAAAACAGTGTAGATAACACAGGGATGTTTTAGCTACTGCTGAGCTGTGCTTGCACAGAGCCAAGGCCTTTTCTGCTTCTCACCCCACCCCACCAGCGAGCAGGCTGGGGGTGCACCAGACGCTGGGAGGGGACACAGCCAGGACAGGTGACCCCAACTGACCAAAGGGATATTCCATACCATATGACATCATGCTCAGCATATAAAGCTGGGGGAAAAAGAAGGAAGGCAGGAACGTTCAGAGTTACAGCATTTTGTCTTCCCAAGCAGCCATTATGCGTGATGGAACCCTGCTTTCCTGGAGATGGCTGAACACCTGCCTGCCCATGGGAAGTAGTGAATGAATTCCTTGTTTTGCTTTGCTTGCACTTTTGCTTTACCTATTAAACTGTCTTTATCTCAACCCACGAATTTCTTGCTTTTACCCCTCTGGTTTTCTTCCCCCATCCCTCTGGGTTGGGGGGGGCACTGAGCCAGTGGCAGTGCGGTGCCGAGTTGCCAGCTGGGGTTAAACCACGACAGGACACCATCACGAAATTTTTTCTCCTCATTCTCTTGCTACCTCCCCCAGTCTCAGCTCCAAAGCACTGCCCCACTTGCTCCCTAGCTCACCTCAGCAGTAAATGATGTGACTAGCGCACAAACACATCACATCCCAAAAGATCTACTGCTGTCCCTGCAGCCGTGCTCAGACCTCTGCTCCTGCTGCTGGGGACAGAACTAGAGAGGCAGAGAAGAGAGGGAGTGATGGCGCTGGCAGCAGTGCTATCATTGCGTGTTACCACCTGCCCTCCCCATAGAGCTCTGAAAAGAGCACATCCTGCGCACCCCAGATACTATTACAACAAATTTTGGTTTCACTGGTCAGAGAACTGGAAATGCAACACTTGAGCTCCTACCGCAGCCCTTGCATTTGCAGGGAGGGAGACAGGCCAGCACAGAGCACATGTTGCAAAAAAGCTGTCTGGTCAAACATTCATGCACCTCTGGGTACAGAAACCCAGGTGGCTTCACCTGCACAGCATGTTTATAACCATGCTGGGCATGACAGAGCACCACAGCACCGCCGGGACTAACTGACAGGGGCGGCTTAGTCTTACTGCACTCAGCAGTAAGGATTTGTGTTTGGTGGTTTTTTTGCACCTCAGGCTTCCTGGCAGTCTTTCCTTATGGGAAGAAAAAGAAAGCTGCAGGCAAGCTACAGCTAATACTGGATTCTGCCATTTTAGATGGACCAAGAACATATGCCAAGGCTACAGGGTGGCTGAATGGAAAATTTGGAGTATCCTCAGCCTGCTACTCCTCTGATGATGCTACTCAGACAAAAGCAAGTGCCATCTCCTTCCCTGTAGCCCATGCTGACGCTGTTAAGAAAGAGAAGCTAATATTTCACAACAAACCTGAGAAACCTAACCCATCATTGAACATTCACAACTCCATCTGCATGGTAAGTCGGCAAGCCAAGCCCAAAGGACTGTCACAAAACATAGCTCACAGGGACCACCGCCACCTTCTGCAGGTTCTGGCATACCCTGCCTGAAACGTGGCCACATCTCCACAGGAGTCCAGCTCTGCTAGGGAAGATAGGGGCTGGCAGCTTCTGTGTCATTCCTCCTCCAGCCCTCTCTTCACTCTGCCGAAGGGGCTACAGTGACAAACAAGAATGTCTGCAGTTTGGTTAAGAGAACAAGCAGGTCATCTGTACCAGGAAACTGTGAGGCTCCTAAGGATGACAGCAGCTACGTGACACCACTGGGCACCGTTCTGCCCCAAGTGCTCTCTTTGCTGCTGCTGAGAGCTGGAGGAAGAAGAATTCAGATCAACCTGCACAGCAGGCAGCCAAGAACATTCATTTTATTGACCATCTTGACAAACTCAAGCTTAGAAAAAAAAAATTAAAACCAGCTAGTGCAAAACCTTCCTAGGAGATACAGACTTCTCAGAGCAGAAAATTACCACCGTTTTCTGCTTTGGTAAGCACAAGTGAAATGGGGTGTTTGTTACACTGGGTACATGCACACACACCAAAGGAAAAACGCTTGGACAGTGACAAGAATAAGGACAGCAGGCCTCAAATAATACTTTTTAACTCAAAATTAGCAAAACAGGTCAGATTTTAGATGCAAGGCTGAAATAATTCACACATTCTTGTTTTTTAAATAACTGAGAATTGAGGAAGAATGCAGAAGCTGTTTAAAAAGTTATTTCAGTTGGAGGGGAAAGAAGTTTGGTCCAGATCTTTAGCTAAAGAGCTCAACCCCAACTGCCCCAAAACCTCCTCCACACTCCCAGCCCATAAGGGAACCTGCTTTGCCAAGTGTGCCCAAAGCAAGCTTGTGGGTGGAAAGAGTCTGAGGCTGCTGGACAGCCTCCTTGTTCCACCCTGCCCCTTTAGCAAGGCTGTGCAGCAGGAGTCAAGGAGCTGCCAAGGAGCTACCCAGCACACAAGGCTGCGGCTTCACCACACCATCTCTCTTAGGGTTGCTTGAGGACAGCACTTCTGGTGCTGTGGAGACCATCACACCGACTGGCACCTCTGTAGGAGCTGCCAGAGACAAGTGAGGTCACAAGAGCAAGGTTCTGCTTCTGGCAGAGCACTTGTGGGCAGCTCTAGTCCACCATCTCCCTCCAACACTGCAGTCCCTTGGACTTGTTTCTCTTGTTACCGTGGCTCCCCACCAGCTGCAGAAGGAGCCTCTCAAACAAAAAAAGAAACCAGTCCCCTGCTGCCCCCTCAGCTTGGAGTCCTCTGCTCGCTCGGTTGCTGCAGGTCAGGAACCAAACGCTCTCCCCATGCTGCCAAAGGGACTCTGAGGGCAGCAGCCCACAGGATACAGGCACTTGCTGCCGATGCAGGAGGAGCTGCCTTGCACTTCTCACGTCTGCTCACCAGAGAGGAAGCAGAGTATATCAGCAGGGAGAAAGGGAAGCAACGCTTTCAAACATACCTCCTGTTTCCTCCCTCTTCACTGGCTCCAGCACCTGCTGCACCTACTAGCCAGAGAGCTGTGCACTGGCCTCAGCCGCCAGGTCGTGCCAGCTCCAGGGGGTGCAGCAGGAAAGGAGCAAAGGTTGTCTTCCCTCCTGGTCCTGCCTCAGTTACCGCAGCACCCCTTCAGGCTTGCTGTGGGATCTGGCTCCCCTACTCCCATGGGGTTGTCGGCCACAGAAGCAGGCTCATTCCCCACAGATGCTGGTAGCCCAGTGCCTTTGGCTGAGCGGTTTGGGATGTCCCTGCGCCCCCATCCCCTGGGGACTCAGAACACTGGGATCTTGTCCCTGCGCACTGCATCCAGGTCATCATCCAGGGTCAGCAGGACCTGAGGAGGAAAGCACGAGGCAGCTTCAGGTAGCTGGCCCGCCCACAGCTGGGGAGAATGACTAGCTCCCAATGGCATCTCGTCACAGGGGGACTCCACCTGGGCCCCGTCTCCAGCACATACAGGAGTCACAACAGCAACCCATGTAGATGTGCCAAATTAACTTTGTTTCTGTAACGCTCCCAGCAAGTCACTGGCAGCACAGCTGACAGGTAGTTCTGCCTACAACACTGCAAGGACCTGAGCAGGTAATCCTGCCCCGAACAAGATGGAGACACTGCTTGTGAGCTTGTCCCTCATCACAAGCCTCTGAAGAGCCATGCAGGAGGTAACAGGGTATGAATTGCTTGACCACAGCTCAGACATTGCACAGGGCCAGACAGTTTCTGCAAACAGTTTGCACCTTGCAGAGCTAGGGTTAAGGTCTCCCTCTCCACTTCCCCAAAACACTAAGCTGTGACCCCATCGCAGGGGACACCTCCACCTTTGCCACCAAACAGACCATCAGGCCTGAAGAGAGGTACCAAGCAGAGGAGCACAGGAGTCAACTATGGAAGTGAGGGAAAGCCCAGGAGTGAGCTAAGCTCCACACCAGTGGCCCTACTGGTGTCCAAGAGAGCAGGGTCCCTTTCTGGACGTCCTCACAAACCCATGAGAGGGTTGGTCACACCAGCAGAGCCTTCCCCACAACAGCTGTGTGGCCCACAGCCCCAAAGGGAATATTAAGGCTAGGAGGCACAGGGAGCAACAAGCTGAAGGAGGAAGCCTGATCCCACTGATAAGGAGCATCCCACTGTGAAGGATATCTGGAGGCAGAGCCAAGCAGAGGAATTGGGACATTTCTGTGGGGTCCTGGGGCAGCCACAGCTCCATGCATATAAAGAGGGACAAGAAGAAAGAGGAAAAGGTGAGGCCATACAGCAGAGTGAGACCTTCAGCAGGACTCACCAGAAAGGAGAAGAATAAGGCAGCTGCGGAGAGGAAATGCCAGACATCATGGTCATCGAAGAAGCCCAGCAGGATGCACGGCCGGTTCTTTTCCCGGGATTCTGCTGGAGTCTCCTAGGGGAGCAGGCAGGGTGTCAGGACCTGATATCCACTCACACAGGGCCCTGGCCAGCCACGTTGGACCCTCTGGAAATAAGCCCTGTCTTAAATCTCCAAGCAGGAGCCAGGAAAAAGTGCTGCACTGGCTGGACGTGTGGTGAGAGCAAGGCAGGAATGCAGTGTCATACTTTGACCTGGAGATGGATCTGGGGCCACAACCCATGGCTGGGGGGACCCCTCTGGTCTCCACATCTGAAGTCCTGCATAGCACAAGTGCACAGCCTCCACCAGACCACCCTGCAGCAAGCCGCTCGCTTCCATAGAGTTGGACATGGTATCTTGTTAGAAGGCATCCAGTCAGGATTTAAGAGCCTCCCAAGGCCATGGAGAGCCCCCAGAACCCCAGACAGGTTATTCCCCATTGGCTATCTGCTCCAGGGAGAAGTCTTCCATCCAGCACTGGTAGGATTTGTCCAGGTCTGCTTTCAGATCCCTAGCTCCTCCTCTGTCCCCTGGTGAGGACCAGTCATCTCTGGGTCACCTGGGTCATAGTCTCTCCACAGCTGCATGCATACAGTCATTTTTGGCTTAACACAGCTTCCCATGCTCCCTTCCCAGTCTGCTGAAGGAATTAAACCCTTTCAGCTCTCTATAAAGCAGCCCAAGACTCTTCCTCAGAGTATTTTTTCTGTGTAACATGAACAACAGGAAGGAAAGATGACAAGAGATGGAAATGGACAGAAGGACAATGAAAGAGAACTTTACCTCCCAGCTGCTGAGGGTCTGGAAGAAGAAGTAGAGGGCGGCCGCCCACACCACTGCCGTGGCCACAATGCAGAACAGGGGGATAGGCAGGAGCTTCTCAGAGCTGCGGAGCTGCAGACAGGGACATAGCCTCACAACATGCCCCAAGTTCTCCCAGGGACTGGAGCCATGCATAGAGCTGACACACCAGCCTGGACCATCTGCATCCACGAAGGACTGCCCACACCAGGGACGCAGCCTAGCAGCCCCTGAGATGGCTACACAGCATCCCTCCCCAACACCAACACCTTGTCCCACCCTGAGCCCCACAATGCCCCTCCACATCCCTCTGCAGCACCACAGGAACCCGGACTGCAGCCAAAAAGAGGCACCCATCCCTTCCCCTTTGGAGACAGACACCCCAGGGACAGCCATAGCTGTCTCCTTTACCTTCATGATGATGTAGAAAGCCAGGTACAGCAACAGGTTACAGATAAAGATCCCCAGCATGTAGGAGGCGAAGTCTCTGGGCCGATACACCAGCCCAAAGACAGCACTGAGAGAGAAGGAAGAAGTCCCTAAGCTTAGAGCTTAGATCCAACAGCCTCTTTCACTGGGGACAGGGTACACCCCCAAACCGACTACCACCTGCTGCTCGCCCCAGATCACAGGACGCAGCAACACTGCCACAGCCTCCTAATTCCCTGGAGAAAATGCATGGTTTCCCTCTGCTCCCTGCTGAGAAGCAAAGCAGAGCTAACTCGGCCATGGTCAGCTGCTGAGAGCAACCAGAGACCCCAGAGGGCAGGCAAGGGCCCCAGGTTGTTTCCAGCATGTGACCAAATGCACCTCACCCAGTCAGAGTTGGCCCCAGATCTGTACATTTAGCAGAAGGCATGTCCCTGACGAGCAGCTTTAGTGAAAAGCAAGAGCCTGGGGCAATGATTTTAGGTCTTATCCAAGAGCCGATCCTTCCATCCATGTAGTTACTGCTGAGCCAGGCCCTGTGACTAACAAGCACCTGTCAAGTCTCCTGCACCTTGGCTGCAGCAGAGACCGCCCCAGCTATGTGGGAAGCACGTGTACCACACAACACAGCACCACAATACCAGGCCAAACCTACACGAGCTTGCCCAGACGCAAGCCACTAGAGCACCAGCTGAAACGCTTACGGATGCCTCACATAGCTCTGTAGTGCTGCACTGCATCCTAGGGATCTGCCTACCATTTAGTGCTCATCGGATCCAGCTCCTTGCCAAAATGTGTCAGAAAGGCCCCAACACAGGACTATCGCACAGACACTGCTGCATTTCCCCATCACTTCAGACCACCTGTGTGTCCACACTGAATGCTGCTGCCCACGTGCACAAGTATGCAAGACACCCACACTCCACTACTTACAAGGACCAGTTGACCAGGTTTCCAACAATGAGCAGCACCATCCTGTCCTGAAGAGAAGACACTGATGATCATATGAAAGCAGAGGAAATGCAAAAAAAAGCCTTTGCCTCAGAAATTCAGGATATCATTACGTGAGAAATTGGATTCTGGCTCCTGCAAACACACATGCACCTGGCTCTGAAGTTTGCTCTGCAGAAGCTTTTGCCAGATGGAAAATGCTCTAGCCCTCACAAATCTGATATAAGTGTTGCAAGAAAGAGACTAAACATCTAAAAAAAAAAAAAAAGGACAAGCCCAGGACTTAAGGATTAACCTCAGGAGGTTCTGCAAATCCTTTGACTCCTTCCACTGTTCTTCTAGTTAGATTCCTTCCCTCCCCACCATTTTACAGAAAAAAATATTGCAGAGAGAACGGACGTGCTTGGAAGAGGCAGCAGGGGAAGGTTTGGATGGCACCCCACACGTATCCACAAAGCCTTAGCTAGGGAAGCACTGTAGCTACAGCAGGCAGAAGGGTTACATCTGTGGGGCATGTGCATTTATGCTTACAGCTGCTTTCATGATGTAGCTATGTGAGGCTGGCCAGGCTTTCTTTATGCCTGAGTGCACAGAGTTTGCTTGCAAAACTCAGTCTGACACTTACTCAGAGATGGGAGAATAAATTGAAAAGGATGCTCATGGATAAAAACTTCATTTGGCTTCAAGCCATAATTAGCACTCTGTGTCAAGAAGAAAGTTATCAGTGGGACACACAACAGCTACCATTTCTTACTTTTTTGCTGTCTGCCCTGAGGTGCTGTGGAAATAGCAATAGCTGCTGCTTAAGCCACAGAGCCAAAATAGTCACTACCTTCCCCGGAGAGGCTGTGCAGCACAAAAACCTCATACCTATTCCTTTGAACAGATGCCCCCAGGGAGCAAGAGCAAAGACAAATCCTATCATGCTTGTCTCACCTTTGCTCTGATGTTTTATTCACCAAGCCTGAGCTCAGGGGAGGCCTGAGAGTAGGGGGTAAACTGCTCCAGGGAGACCTACACTTACTGGAACATTTGTGGGGTGGGGGAAGAAGGGAAGCAGGGATCACCACTTTTTCACATAGCCACAGCTCCCCCCACACGTTGCCTAGAGAGCGAGCAATTGCTGAGGGAGGGTGCTGAGATGAGAAATCACCTACCATGTACATTGGTCGACTGCACTGCTTGATACAATCCGTGTACAGTACCATCGATGCCCGTCGAAATATCCCCAAGTCTGCCAAAGAAGAGGATAAAAAGCCAGAACAGCCAGAAGAGTGAGATCCAAAATGCCTACAGGGAAAAGATGTGGACACCCACTGGCTGACAACAGAGCGCTCAGCCTGCGGAGGGTTAGGGTGTCCACAGGTTCATTTCTTGCCCTTTGAGAATAGTCTGTGCTGAGCAAAAGGGCAGCCACTACAGGATGTGGATAGCATTTGGCCAGAATGACAGGTTAAAAAAGAAAATAAAACAAAACCCACATATACACACACTGTCCCCCCAAAAAAGGCAAAACAAAGAACTCAAAAAACCCCACCCTTGCCACTGGCACTGCCCAGAAGTCAAACAGGCCCTGTCTGTACATGTAAACAGGCTGGCTTTGCAACCACATCTAGGGAGGAGAGAGGTGTGTGCAGGAAGGGGGAAAAGCACTTTCCATGAAACAAGCTGCCAGAGCAGGGAAACAGCAGAAACTCATCCTGCAGTCTTTAGAGGGTCCCAGAGGGGCAGAGCACACTCCAAACACTCCTGTTCTCAAAATCATTGCAGAAGCTTCACTGGAGAGCCATCAGTGGCAGTGGGGGTGGCCAAACATGCATGAACATGCATGCCCCTCTTCAGCCACAGACGTGGAGCTTGAAAAGGCTCCTGCACCAAGGTCAGAGTTCTCCTGTGCTATATCACCCGCCTTCTGCCAAGGAACAGGACTGGCAGTGCTGCTGACTTCACTTCTCAATAGCTGACCCCAGGTGGCACACGAGCCTGCCTCCCCACACGCATCGATGCATCCCTAGCTGCTATGCTGCTGCTCAACGGAGAAACAAAATGAGAGCTGCTGACAGTTACCTGAGTCGGGGCCATCTGAGGCAGACAGGAGCAGAAGAGGAAGGAGAAATATGTTTGTAAGCAGAGCACAAGAGCCAGGTTCCCCACCAGACCCTCTCCCCCCCTCACCCCATGATGGGGTTTTCTGTAGCTCACCGCTCTGAGCACAGCACTAGGGAGAGCTGTAGCTGAAGGGCAGGCTCCCTCAGACCCCAGTTCTTGGGCTGCCACAGAGCAGACAGGTCATGCTGACTCCCAGGGGTGTGGGAAACAGCAGCACAAGGACTTCAGAGGCCAAGAACAGCATCAGATGGATGAGAGGACAGGATAACCCAGAACACATGCGCAGGCCAGAGGACCATGCTCGCAGATATGCTACGTGGACAACTCACAGAGGTGAGGACAGGAGGCACCTGCACACACTATAGCAAGAGGGTTCAGTCACAGCACTTACCGATCTTGAAGCGGCCCACGTAGTAGATCTGGGTGCTGAGAGCCAGCGAGGCCAAAATATGGATCATTGAGAAAATGACCCAAAACCACATGTCATTTTTTCCAAACACCTGGAAGCAGACATATTAAAAGCAAACTGAGACCTGTTACCAGCAGGCTGATCCTTTTCTATCCTATGTTACCACAGGGTATTAAACAACCTCACCGAATGTGGAAGAGAAACCCCCAAATCTTCCAACTCAAAACTAGATCTAGAAATCCAAACAAAGTCCAGAGAAGCAAGAGGAGCTCAGCACTTCTGGGGAGGAGACCATTCTTTCTGAATGCCCATTCAGACACGGATGACAGCTTGGAAGGACCGCAGCTGGCCCAGGGAGCAGAAATGCAGGCACTCCCAGGCTAGACAAGCTCTCCCCGCTGAGGTGGGCAGCAGCTCTCCAGCCAGGAGCTGGATTTTTAAAAAGGCATTCAAGGAACCAGCTGTTACTCTGACAAACACACCGTAGTAGACCAAAAAGGACAAAGCTGCTCTGCAGGCAGTTGCACCTATTGTAAGCTTTCACTTTATTTCATGACTGGAAGTGACCTACAAATGAAGATTAATGCTATGTTAAAACTTTAATTTTTCAGCTATACATTAAGGAGTCCAGAAACTCTGGTCTGCCATCAGGCTGTGACCACGCACTCACTTCCCCTGAGGCACAGCACTTACCAGAACATTTCCTGTGTGGGGAAACTACAGCTTCAAAGCATCCCACAAGAAAAGAAACAGGATTCCATAATAAACTTGAACCTGGGTGTGCAGATCTACCACAGCTATCAAGAGGTTCTTGGAAAGGCCCAAGTTCGCCAGCTGTTCCTGCTTGCCTTATCCCACAGACAGTCTCCTACACAAAGACCTTCGTACAATCAACTGGTGTTCTGCTTTATGTGTGGTAGTGGGGGGCTGACAGCCCACAGGGATCTAGCTGCTAGGTCAGAGAAAGAATTTAATGAACTCTGCCTGTCTACTGCCAAATGAGAGAGTCCTCCAAAAAATAAAAGAAGCAAAGACAGAACCACAGAATGGTAGGGGCTGGAAGGGACCTCTGGAAATCACCTCGTCCAACCCCCATGCTTGAGCAGGTACACCTAAAGCAGGGGGTGCAGGAACACATTGAGACGGGTTTTGAATGTCTCCAGAGAAGGAGACTCCACAGCCTCTCTGGGCAGCCTGTTCCACTGCTCTGTCACCCTCACAGGAAAGAAGTTTTTCCTCATATTCAGGTGGAACTTCCTGTGTTCCAGCTTGTGCCCATTGCCCCTTGTCCTGTTGCTGGGCACCACTGAAAAGAGTGCAGCCCCATCCTCTTGACACCCACCCTTCAGATATTTACCTCCAAGGTAAAGCCCTGGTTGGGGATTCAGGCAAGCCCAGCTCAATACCTGCAATGTTATGAGCAAATGGGCAAACCCCTGTACCAGCCTGACCTGTCAGTGACTTCTGGTGCACAAGAGCAACCCTCTTGTGATCCCTTCTGCTCCAGTGCCCTTCTACAGGCAGGTACTCCAGAAACTTGCCAAGGAGCCCCCCTCCAAAGATGGCAAGGCCAACTGCAGAAGCTGTACCCAGCAACACAAAGTTTTCTTAACACACCCTGCTGTTCTCCCCAGTCATTTGCCCACATAAGCTCTGTTCCCAGCCACACCATCTCCTTCCCAGAGAAGCAGGTAAGTAAGAGGGAGCTTTACCACTCCAAGGACAGCCAGAGAGATGACCACAGCAAACGAGGCATAGGCAGAGTAGGCGCTGGCATTGATGTCTGGGTGGCGGGTCTGGTAGAGCTTAAGCATGCACAGTCCTGCGATCATGTACATGAAGGAGGTGTCTATGAAGGGAGCACAACAGAAATGGTGAACACAGGTACAGCCTGTAGCCTGAAAAAGCTGCTCCAAGTGCATATAAAGAAGTGCAGCACCAGGGCCAAACCCAAGGCTGGCAGGCACAAGTCCCTGATGATGGACTACATTTGTACCAGACTTTGTGCTTCACCATCCTGCAGCACATCTACTGTGGTCTGGGACAACAAAAACTAAAGGGCCTCAGAAAATAAGTGCCCATAGTGCAGCACAGAAACAGGGAATCACAGAATGGTTGAGGTTAGAAAGGACCTCTGGAGGTTGTCTGGTCCAACACCCCCTGCTCAGGCAGGGTAAGCTATGAGAGAGTTGTCCAGGACTGTGCTCAGTCAGGCTTTGACTATCTCCACAGAGGACTTCGCAACCTCTCTGGGCAACCAATTCAGTCTTTGACCACCCTCAAAGGGGTGGGGGGGAAGAAAAAAAGGGGAAAAAAAAAGAAAAAGGGAGGGGAAAAAAAAAAAAAAAAAAGAGTGTTTTCCTGGGTTCAGATGGTGTTTCTTGTGTTTTAATTTGTGCCCATTGCCTTTTGTTCTGTCACTGGGCACCACTGATGAGAAGAGCCTAGCTCACATCTTCATTCCCTCTTACCAGGTATTTACACACATAGGCAAGATCCTGCCTGAGTCTTCTCTTCCCCAGGAAGGCAAAGGAGCCCATAGGGGAAAGTTTCCACTGAGGTAGCAGACAGAGGCTTCCTAGGCTTGAGCACCCTGCCACTCAGGTCAAACACTGACCTGCCAAAGCAAAGGGAGATCTTGCCAGCAGTTCGCTACCAGAGTCCCAAGGTCTGGAGAGGAAGCTGAAATGTGTTACTCCCCTGCATCCAAAGCCTCACTGCCTCCTGACTGAGCCTTGGAACAGGCAGACTCCAGCAAGGTTTGCAAGGGTAGAGGGATGGGAAATGCCAGCAACTCAGCAGGAGACAAAGCATGGCAAATCCTACCTCCAGCTCAAAAGATGGAAGGAAACTCAGCTTACCAAACTGGAAATTGGAGTAATTAGGGCAGACGTGATAACAGGCACTGAGCACCCCTTCCATCATCAGAGCGATGCCCATAGCATAAAAGAGACCAAAATGCTTTGGGATCCCATAGTCCTGGAAGAGAGCAGAGCTGTATAGTAAGTACCCTCACTGTCCTGATGACAACTGAGCTTCCACACTCCATTGCTTCATCTTTCCTAATCCCTACGCTTGACCTTCACTCACCAGTGCAGCACAGAGTGCAACCATAGGCTCTCCATTTAGCCACACTGCATAGCCAGGTAAATCCACAGGCAGCAAACCCAAGCTAATGACACAGAAACTTCCGGTCTGAAGACCTCAGTGCCTTAGTACTGATACCTTGAGATTAAAAATCTCTGTCCTGTACCTTGTACCATGCTACATCCTGCCCAAAATTGAGGGAGCACTGGGGACCCAGAATAGAGGCATTGCACTTGTGGTCAGTAGGGGGTTAAAAACACCCGAGGAGCAGAGCCCATCAGCCCAGGTGAGAAGGCATCTCCATCACAATCCAGCTGAGATCTCATCTGAAAACCATAAGCAGCAAACCCTTAAAACTGCTAAGGCCTTTACTTGCTGCATAAACAGCTCTGTTTTCATCTCCAGCAGCGCCAATGCCCACAGGGCTGCAGATTTCACCATCCTCTCCCAGAAGATACTGAAGAGACTGCAGCAGCTCTGGCTACGAACAGCTCTGCTTCAGAGCTAGAGGCAGCGAAATTCCTCTGGGTTATCGTAGGCAGCTCTATGCCCTCTTGCTAATAAGAGGGCCAAGACAAATCAAACCTCAGTATATACAAAAGGATGTCAGGACACTCCACAGTGGGCATTGGAGGAAAAGCCAGAGCATGGAAGGCATTCCTTTACTCATCTCCTTGTCTTTGCAAGCCCAGGCTGGGTCACCACAGCAGTATGGACACACTGCAAGTAACACTGGGGTGTGCAAGAACGTAAGTGTCCCACCTAGACCCTTCCTCAGGGGATGAAGAAAGAGGAGGATTCAATCCTCCTGCAAGAAAGGCAAATGGAAACCCACTCTGATTTCCAACTTCTCCCTGTCTTTCTTCTCTCCACTCTGCCCCATGCTTCCTACCAGGGTATAGACATCTTTCATTTCCATGGCCCGACGGTGCAGAATGTCCCTGCGCAACACAATGAGGAGGAAGAGAAGGCCCAGCAGCATGTGGCCCACGTTGCTGAGGATGTTGTTGAAGGCACTGCAGGGAAAAAGAAGGTTTAAGACAAAGGCAGCACAGCAGCAGGAATCTGAACCCTGGGCCATGATAAGCTGAACCCATTTTGCTCCCCGACCACAATCCTCCACCTCAGCAACTACCAAACACCTGCCAGTTTTACACCCTGGATGACAATTTTAGGTTGAGTAGTTCACCTGCCCCAGTGTATTTAACACTTCCCCTGTGAGATTCCCAAATCTGAGCTTCCTTTGCACTCCCACATCAGTTCAGAGAAATGCCACACTGAAAGGACTGATCTGAACTTCTTTGCAAGGGCTGCTGCTCCTTGGATACAAGTGGAAGTGTCCAAACAAGCACGTGAGCACCTCATTGCTGTGCCATAGGTTTACTAGGGGAACCCAGGTGCCCTGTGTTCCTGGCTGCATGTGTCCCGCTGCAACAGAAAGCCACTGCTGAGCAAAACAGAAAGCTCAGAGTCCTAAACTCTCAGTGGTCTTATCAACACAGTTGCTATGAGCCTGGCAAATATAAAATCCTAACCTGGGCACAGCACAAACACTCAGGAGGCACAAGAATAATGCAGTGACTGCAGGGCTCACTCACCTCAGCACCCCAAAGGGATGAGCACACAGAAAGTTGTAGTAGCAGATGTCCTGATTGCCGGTCACGTTTACTACCTGGAGAGAGAGGAGGTGGGAGACAATGTTAGCAAATCCTCCCTGTTCTGGGGGGTTTGCTTCATGCAATGCTGCATCTACACAAGCTGTACTGGGACACAGACTAGCTCTAGCACTGGCACAGGGGGAGTACTGACAACTACAAGTGTAGCCTTTTGGGGCAGATGGCAGGGGAGTAGCGCGAGATGTTGCCACAGGCCATAAACCTGACAGCAGTCTTCAGAGGAAACATATAATGTGCTCTCAAACCCACCACTAATAGATCTGCTTGCAGATATCTGTATAACAGCAGGATAGCAAGGGCAGGGCGAAGGGAGGAGAAATCACTCATATCACAGCAAACCCTACTTGCTTTCAGTTGTCTTTGAAAGATAACAGCAGATTCCTCCTGCCTCTGAAATAAAACAGGCCCCAAATGAGACATCAGGTGAGCAGGAAAACAGCTGCACTCCTGCTCCCCAAGTAAAACCAGCAGAACTGCAAGCTCAGCAAGCCAAGCCAGTAGCAACACTCAACACATGGTGCAGAGGGAGCAGCTGAGGGAGCAGCTAAGGTAAGTTTACCTCAGACAGAGCAGGATTCTGGGTGATCCCAGTTTCACTGCAACTATCATCCTTACACCATGCAATCACAGAGCAAGGTTAAATGCAAGAGTACCCAAGCACAGGGGACTGCCACACAGAGCACAACGCACCGTCTGGTAAGTGATGACGAGCTGGATGACCGGCAGGGCATAAAACACTGCAATAGTGATGATGTTCCTGCAGAGAGGAGACAGTAGCAGCAGTTACACACACCAGAACAATTTGTGCACACCCAGGACAGAGCCCCACAGTGCTTGTGGGGGAACGTGTACACCTTGGTGCCTAATGGCACAGATCCTGCTCTCCCAGCTGGAGCTTTGTACCTCTGGTTATCCTCTCCTGCAGCAAAAGAACAAACGTGCTAATTGTAAACAGGAGGCAAATGCTAAGGGCACAAGAAAAGCCAGGATGGGGTCCACAAGCTCATGTGTTTGAGTGCCAATTTCTCCCCTTCCCCAGTATGTTCCAGTACACCAGTTGTTACCACACTTTAAAGCAATGAATTATGCAAACCAGAATCCATTGCCAGGATCACGTGTGCACTGGTCCACAAATACCCTTATTTAAGGTACATGGGATCTGCAGTTACTGGTTAGAACAGGGTCAGAATGTGTAACAGTATGGCTCAAAGAATGTCCTCAGATCTAAAGTGTGGTTCAGAAGAAGCACATGTGGACAGACTCCACAACCAGAGACTGGGGCCAGAGCTTGGGCCTTACCAGTTTGTCTTCTCCTTACCAGAAATAGATTTTGTATTTTTTGCTGACAATCCTTCGGTCCTTCCTGGACAAGTCTGACAGATAGAGGAACACCTAAAACATTAGCGGGTGGGGAAAGACAGAGAAAACAGAAAAGAACTAATGAGGACTACAGGAGCCAGCAGAATATCTTGACATATTTGGACAATATGCAGCTTGGTGCTATTTGGACCATTGTTTCCACATAGCAAGCTCATTCTGTGGGGAATGAGTTCTGCAAAACCCTCTGACCTCCAGGAATGGTTCTGACCACATAGAGCAGTGCATGGTGACACAAGGAGGCAGCCTGAGAGCTGCTAGCTTAAAGCCCTTCTGTACATCCACTGCAGTCACACTACTTGTACCAGATAACTACCTCGAGTACTGTGTTCAGTTTTGGGCCCCTCACTACAAAAAGGACATCGAGGTGCTGAAGCGTGTCCAGAGAAGGGCAACAAAGTTGGTGAAGGGTCTAGAGAACAAGTCTTACGAGGAGTGGCTGAGGGAGCTGGGGTTGTTTACCGTGGAGGAGGCTGAGGAGAGACCTTATTGCTCTCTACAACTACCTGAAAGGAGGTTGTAGCGAGGCAGGGGTCAGTCTCTTCTCCTAGTAACAAGTAATAGGACAAGAGGAAATGGCCTCAAGCTGTGCCAGGGAAAGTTTAGGTTGGATATTAGGAAAAACTTCTTCACCGAAATGGTTGTCAGGCATTGGAACAGGCTGCCCAGGGAGGTGGTGGAGTCTCCGTCCCTGGAGGTATTTAAAAGAAGGGTGGACGTGGTGCTTGAGGATATGGTTTAGTGGTGGACTTGGCAGTGATACGTTAGTGGTTGGACTCGATGATCTTAAGGGTCTTTTCCAACCTTAACGATTCTATGATTGCACATTATTTTCTCCCTATGCTGTCCCACCTCTTCGGGCTTTGTGGGACACTCTGGGCTTCTTCATCCTTTCTCAAAAGTCCCCAATACATTCTGATTTTCCATATTAAAAACACTTACTTCAGCAGCACACTTAGCACAGCAGGAAAACTTTCTAGACTCTGAAAAAGCACTAAGCAGCACATTCAGCTTTGTTAGATTAAAACGGAAGCAGAAACTTAAAAACCCTGGCAAGTAACTAGTGCTGTACCCCGCCCAGTTTTGTCCATGGCCCAGCATCACAGCCACAGCTGCAACACCAGCCGTACCTTAGTGCGGATGACATTCTTATCGCTTTCAATTTCTGGCATGGTGTCGAAGTCGCTCTCCTCCTCCACAGAGCTGTCCGTGTCAGAACCAGCGGGCAGCCCACGCTCAGGGGAAGACAACTGACGTCCACCACTGGAGCTGGACTCATCTGGAGCAGAGCAGGGAGAAGGAAACAGGCAAGGTAAAGGCTAAATCCCTCTATGCAGAGCAACAAGAAAGCTGCCCGGAGAAAATCTGCAATCTGCTGGGACAAGTTGATATGGCCATCTCAGGGAACAAGTTTTTCTATGATCACAAACCTTCCTAAAGGTCTCAGGTATCAGCTAAGAGCAATTCCCTGCTCTGCAGCATTTTGGTTTTTTCCCCTGCTTTTATTCTATTACTTTTCACCTCTAGCATCTTCTACCCTTTACTAGCCTGGACTCCAAAATCTGCAAGTCTAAGACAAGCCAAAAAGCTCTAGTGAAAGCAGCAGACTGTTCAGGGGTCAAACAGGCTGACCTAGTTAATCTCCAGATTTTATATAAGCTTTATATATACAAGCTTTTCTAAAAATACTGTAGAACAAAACACAAAGAGGAAGAAAGTCAATTTTTCAAAGCAGGCAGAGCATCAGCTTTGCTCCCATTGCATGCACAGTATCAGTCACCTGCAAGTCAGCAGGACCTGCCTGCACTTCCCACAGGCTGGACAAACTCCCAGCCAACCCACTGCCCATACCGGCATGAGCAGAACACAAGCTTCTGCCTCACTTCCCAAGTGCTTTTAAAGCATTTCCTTGGGAACTGGAGAGTGGGAGTAGGGTGATGCTGAAGGCCTCAACCCTATTCCAGGACTTAAACCCTCCTGAATTTTTCCCAAACCTCATAAAATATCAGTTCTGTGTTTCTTTGTCAGGCACACAGAGGTATCACACCTACACAGTCCAACAACTGGGTGGCATCCAGAGTGTCAGGGCTGTCTTTACACCACAGTGAGCAGATGCATCCTGAGCTGGGACCAAAAATTACACAGAGCTGCTCTCCTTTCCCATTTGAGCAGCTGCCTCATGCTGCCCTGGACCTGCACCACCTCCCCCTGCAACCTGGATCCCCAAGCTGTTAAATTCAAGGATTATGCCCAGAAGTCAACAGCACTGAACTATTCAATACTGATCCTTCTACAGAAGGGAGAACTGTTGTAAGGAGTCTAAGAAATACTCTGCCAAAGGCAGGCATTTCCCATCATCTCAGATTAGCAGGACCCTTGGGAGGTTTTTTTTCATCCTCTGCTGCCAGTGCATGGTTCATCTGTTGACAACAAGACATTGTTTCTCCCCTAATGAAACCTCTGGACTGCAAAAAGCTCTGATTCTGTCTTGCCTTGAGGCACACAACACTTCAGCCTTCCAGTGAAAGGCGTGCTTTGGTCTAAAGGCAGGCTTGATGAAATAACAACAGACTTCTAAGAAGCTTGGCTGGAAGGGACCTTTGCCAGTCCCTAATCAACCTCCCACCTGGAGCAGCCGTTGTCACCAATGCTTATCAGGTGACTGTGGCTTTGTCTAGCTGAGACAAACATTTCCAATGACAGAGCTCTCCAGACACTTCTTCCAGAGATTTGCCACCTTTTTGATGTAGACGTTTTGCCCTGAAGTGTAACCTAAACCTCCCAAGCTGCAGGTTTTTTTTCCAAGTAGTTGCAAGCTACTCTGGAAGCAGCTTGCAGCTTTATTCCCTTCTAGCTCTAAAGCACTTTAAAATGCCTTCCCCTACCCCAGTTCTGGAAGATACCGTACCAATAGCACCATAGCTGCTTCCCTCAGGGGTGCTGGCTGCAATGGGGTGTGAAGACGTCACAATCCCAGATCCTGTAAAGGAAACAGACCCAAAAGGGACAGTTAGTTTCATGTCAGCGCTTCGAAACACAGCCCCGAGGTGAATGCAAACAGCTTGAAGAGCTGGAGGGGCTTGGGAAAAGCAGCATTTCTCCAAACAGATGGCAGTCTCCCTCCAGAGCATACTGTGCAAAAGGGAAACCCTTGCTTTGCAATGTGAAGCAAAGCTATTCCCTTCAGCCTCCCCTACGCAGGCTGCCAGTTCAACTCACAAAAGCACAAGCCTCCCTCCAGCACCGAGTAGGGATCACGTTACAGGGCTGCGAGATTTGGCAAATTCCCGAGCAAGTCTCACGACATTCAGAGCACCCCTTCGAATTTCTAATTCTCCTCCTTCCCCTCCTCACACATTGATCTAGTAAAATATCGCTACCTCCAGTTATCCCTGGAAAGGTCATAGATAGCTGCTACATAGTTTTAACGATGCAAGGAGAAAGCAGACGTGCTCCATGCAAAAAAGTGGTCACGATCTTGTGCTGGTAAGAAGAGGGGTGAGCCTTTGAAGGCTGGGAAGTCCCTGCCTCCCACCCATACATACATCTGAAGCAAGGAGGGCTGCACCCCCCAGTCAGGTTGCAGTGGGACTTTCCCCCACCTGGCTTCACATTCTCTCTTTTTGCCTGGTACCTGTTTGATCCTTTTGTGGTTGGGCTCAGCTGCTGAACTGGCAACACATCAGGAAACACAGCCAGCTGAACCCCCTCACAGAGGGGTCAAACACCCATCTCCCCAAAAGGGAGGGAGCAAGAGCAGGAGGAACAGGACCACATCTTCAGGTGGAAGCAAACAGTGAGACGGGTCCATCTGCTTGTAAAGCTTCACCCTCATAACAACATCACATGGCCTGTCAGCAGCAAAGGGACACAGGACATGGGATCGTATTTAAAGCCAAGCAACCTTACTGCAGTCTGGCAATGGCCTGGCTTCCTAAGCTGCACCTCCAGCTTCCCAGCACCTGATTTTTCCCAAACTGACAGGCACAGGCAGACTGCTCTTTCCAGCTAACAATTCTGGGCACCTCTGTAACACCTTCTGTAGGTTTTTACACCATTTCCATTAGCCACATACATAAACAGCCCCAAAACTTTTCCCTGCCTGAGCCCAATTCCTAGGCATGGGAGCACCCACACAGCAATGATATTTGATGTTTTAAGTCCAAATTTCTGCTTTCCTTTGACACATTCACTGTGCCTGTTGGGCTGTGGGGTAAGACTTGGTCTCCATTTCAGCTTCTCTACCCTCCTGCCCCATCCCTCTGACAGGGCAATGAACAGCTTGGAAGAGCATCTGAAAAGGATGCCCAACACGGCACGGACTGAGCACCAGAGGCAAGGCTCTGGCACACCACAGCCCCCCACATGACACTCCTTCAGCCCTGAGCTAGGATTTGTAGGATGTTTTTGTAGGTTGCTGCAGAAGCAGGATCTGCCTTCTACTCTTCACCGGCTGTGCAACCCTCCCTCTCTCATAGCAGTTTTCCCTGTTATTTTAAAGCCATTTGGAAATCCAGATGATTGGGAAGAGGGTGAGAGAAGCACATGCCCATGTTCATGGCACCAAGGCACATGCACACTTCCTTCTCCCATCAGTCCTGTCCCACAGGGATACTCCTTCCCTATTTTAGACCAGGCTTTATGCTTTCAAGTGACTTGTCAACCTTCTCTCCAAAATAACCAAGGGAAGATTTAAATCTGGACAAAGCAGGAAGGCCAGGGAGAAATGGCACTCTGCTCTGTCTCTAACAGATGCTTCAGACGCAGCTCACCCACTAATTTCAGTCCCACTTCCCAGTGTGTGAGTCAGCAAAGTAAACGTACCGTGCTAGGTGTGGTTCCTCCAGCTATTGCCTCCACCAGATAGTGATGATGTGGAACAGGAGGTGTACCACAGGATTTTTTTTTTTTTAAAAAAAAAAAAAGGTAACCACAGAAGCTGGGCATAACATGGGTGACAGGAGCAAAGAGGCACATGGAGTTGCAGCATATTCAAAGACAAGGGGCAGAGACAGATTGCTCAGCACCTCCATCCACACATTCTTGGTGAGGAAGGGGAAAGGGGAGAAGGTGAGACCCAGGGGTACTTTGGAGGAAGAGAAATTCCAATGGGTGGGAAGAGGAGGAAAAAAAATTGAGAGAAAGCTATTGTGCCCTGGGTGATCTGAAGGACAGATGGAACACCTCTCCTGTGAAGAAAAGCTGAGAGAGTTGGGGTTGTTCAGCCTGGAAAAGAGAAGGCTCCAGGGAGACTTTCTTGCAGTATTTCAGTACTTAGAGGGGTTTATCAGAAAGATGGAGAAAAATATTTTAGCAGGGCCTGTTGCAATAGGACAAGGGGTAATGGTTTTAAACTAAAAGAGGGTAGATTTAGGCTAGATATAAGGAAGAAATTTTTTATGATGAGGGTGGTAAAACACTGGATCAGGCTGCCTGGAGAGGTGGTAGATGCCCCATCCCTGAAAACATTCAGGGTCAGGTTGGATGGGGCTCTGAGCAACCTGATCTAGTTGAACATTGCAGGGGGGTGTTGGACTAGATGATGTTTGGAGGTCCCTTCCAACCTAAACTATTATGTGATTCTATGACAGGGAAGATGCTAGTTACCATTTTATAGACATACACACACACCCTCCCTGAAGGGACACCACAGAGAAAGAAACGGCATGAGGGTAGGACTCTATGAAGGAGGTATAGAGTGCAAGGGAGAGGACAGGTCACAGGAGGAGCAGGTGCCTCTGGGAGGAAACCTGTAAACTCTGAAGGAACTGCGCTCTCCCGTCCTTTCACAGGGGTACTGTTCAACAGTCCTCCCTGCCCAGGAACCCAATTCTTTGCCCTCCAGGTCCATGTTAAGCACAGCATCTGTGTCCTGCCACTTCTTTGTGAAGTTCCCAAGCACCAGAATTTAACTTCCACCTCTCACCAGGGCAGCTCAAAAAGCTGCTTCTAAGCTTCCTTCAGCACTTGAACCTTCAGCTGCAGCACCAGCAGCACTCCCTGGGGCTTCTGGTCTCCAGACTGAGACTGTCCCTCCTTTCCTTACACAGTGATCCATTGTCACCACCCTGGAGTTCTTCCAGGGCCTCGGCCAGGTCCCTTCAGCTTCCCCAAACACACAGGCCCTTCCCATTTCTCCAGTGCCCTAAGACCTGCTGTTGTCTCACAGCAGCATCCATCCCAAATGGCTTAGACTATTTTTAAACACATTTTTACAGTCCCCTGCTCATTTGGTTGTGAAAAAAACCTTTCACATACATTCCACACACAGGCATGCCTATGTGCATCTCAGTGGCTGAAGAAGCCACTCCTGCCAAGCCAAATGTCCCCAAGTCCTTGGCAGAAATATTAACCCAAGTAATGCCAGGTCAGAGTGAAGTTCCACTGCTGATCCTTTAAGCACAGCTCAGTTATACTAGTATGCTTACCCAGTGGTATGTAGCAGACCAGAGAAACTGAAAAAGCTGGGGATTAAAGAGGGGAAAACACCAAGAACTTTTCAATGCCATCAAAATATAACATCCTCCCTTTCGCCAGGAGAGAGGTACAAATGACGGTGGCTTTATCCTCAGACCAATGTTTTGAACTACTTTGCAGGCACAAAATATTTAAACAAAATGGAACGGCCAGCTTCCTACACTTCTCCAGAAAGCAGAAACTCCCAGTGCCCTCCATCTACATGACAAAAATTTTTTATAACACAGAAATCAGCAGTATGTTGAAATGTGGGTGCAGCACAAAGTAAACTGAATCCAATACCAAAGTAAATAACACAAACACCACTCCTAACTGTATTAGTCATTCATTCACTTGGTTGTCTACAATTCCCAGTTAAAAACAAATCAGAATTTAAATTAAGTTAAAAAATTAGGGACCCCATGCTTGACCCAGGCAGAGGAAATCTTAAAGCATAAGAGCTGGCAAACTCAAAGCACCTTGTTTAGAAATAAACAGACATGGCAGCAGTAACATTAGCCTGTAGCCAGGTCTAGCCAAGGCTTGCCCTTCTTCCACCCCTCTAAAAGCCAGTTCCTTAGGGCAGGAGCCAGGACCAGGTTCAGGGAAGCCTGCTTCAAACACCCTCTCTTTTGAGGGCAGAGGGGAAGCTCTTATACCTTTCATCAGCATCAGAGACTATGTGGTACATGTACAGGGAAGAAGGCTTGAAGGGACAGAAGGTACTTGACTGACGGTCTCTCCCTTGCCTGGCCTGGGACCTGTGCTGTTCACTTAAAGCTGTCACACAATAGAAGAGACACCTTACCATCCTCAGGACTCAATCTCCCAGCCAAAGCCTTCCTTCGAACCCTGAAAAAGAACGGGCAGCACTCATGAGATAGCCAACAAACCCTATCACCTGCTAGCCATGGCAGGATTATCTAGGACACCAACATGTAAATATGGTGCAAGCTCTAAAACACAGCAAACAAAAATGCAACAAAAAGAAACAAAATACTGTTTGGACTAGGCATGGCTCAGCAATGACTGCTTGCTGTCCACCTCTCAGATTTCCAAAGCAATAGAGGGGCTTTTTTACCCCCTCAATTATCCACCAGGAAGCAGGACAAACAGTTACGTTATTTTCCCATCCTACACTGCACGTTGGGAGAGACTCTCAGACCACCTTCCCAAATCAAACTCCCCTGCTCAGGGGACAAAGCACAGAAGAATCTACTGAAAGGGCAGCAGGAGCTAAAGGCACACATCAGCATGATGCTTAAGAAGCCAGTACCACCTCCTTCAATGCAGGTGCCAAGCTAGGGAGGGTAGGAAAAAAAGAAACAAACCCAAAAACCCCACCAAACACATATGCTCACAACAAAAAAAAAAAAAAACAAAAACAAAACCAGCAAAAAAGATCATGCGTGTGTACACACACACTTAAGTAATTTCATTGAATTATTCCAATGAAATGTCTCATTGATGTGCCTTTAAGTTAAGCCATGCTCCTATCTTGAAATTGTTTTGTTTCAGAGCACTAAAATTTTAAGATCCCCTCTTCCAAAGCAGCTGAAAACTCTGCCACATTCAGTCTGAGGAGCTAGCCGATAAGCGTGGTTCCCACAAAACCAACACACTATTCACTGAAAGATTTATACAACTCTTCTCATGCCAACCTTTGACCAGTAGGGTACAAAAGAATCCCTACACTCAAACCTCCATGGTTTGGACAAAGGATTCGCTTAACTGTTGTCACCGCCTACACAGGCAGCAGTAACATATCCCAACAAACTCCACCATCCCCTGCCTGCTGCCCCACCTGTGCTAGCAATTACCCACCCTACGGGAACAAACCTTACCTCCATTTTAAGCTGCTGTCCCCTTCCTGCCCCTCCAGTACTGCTCTCGCTCAAGAGGACTTCAAGATCACCTCCAGTGAGCAACAGGGGACCCTGGGGCAACTGAGAAGAGTTTTGCTTCCCTCTGGCTCCCAAGAGCAACCTCTCATGGTAGCTGTGCCCAGGTTCACCTCAGATGCAGATATTCCCCTCAACACAAGCCCAGTCATCAAGCTCTGGGACAGGGGAGGCAGGTCAGGAAGGAAACCGGCACTCTTGGGACTCCAAGGCCGTGTTTGGGTCACTGCCACTTATTGCAGTACTTGGTCCAGCACTCTGAGGAGTACCTTGGTTCCCCAATGCTCTGGCACTCCATATTCCAGACTGGCCCCATCACAATTCCCACCTGCCACCCATTACCCTCACATAAGGAAAACCCAGGGGTAGGGGTACTACAAGAGCTAGAGGGCAGAGCCTTAGGTTTTCATCATGGCCATGATCCCCACAGCAGAGGAAGAAATGTTTTCTGGCTGATGGTCAGTATGAGCCCACTGACCAGGCTGACTAGTCATGGACTTGTTCAGCTGCTCTGTTCAGATGCTTGCTGACCCACTTGCCCTGAATTCACTGCAGGGTGAGGCATCTCTGAGGATGAAGAGAAACAGAAAGACTGTTCTTGTAAAACCCCTCAACTCACCTGATGTAGTGCACAAAAGCAACGACTACTGAACCCAGATAGAAGGAGAGGAAACTCAGGAAGCTGAATAACATAGCCTGGACATAAACGGACTCTGAGGAAAGAGAAGGCATCAGTTAGCTCACAGAGCAAGAACAGCCCCTCTCAGAGCCAGCGCTCCAGTCCTGCTCTTCCCCATACCACATGGTGACAATGCCAGCCCCAAACAGTCCTTCAAGACCCATCTGCTTTCTGCAAGAGGAATTGCTAGAACCTGTTGCAAGGTTCTCCCCCCATTTCTTCACCCCCAGTGCTAGCTGGTGTGCCCATGAGATCACCCTGTGCCCACAACACCTCCTGGAGTGGACCAGGGCTGCAATGTTTTTGACTCCTCTGCTGGTGCTTTCTGCACCATCCCAGAGGGCTGCTGGCCAAGCCATACCCTCCTACACAGAACTTCCAAGTCCCCCAAAAAAGCTTCATTGCTCTGCACAAAGACACTGACTTTTAATAGAGGGCACAATCGTCACTTGAAGGTTCTTTGTCCGCTGCAGGTTCCAGGTACGGTTGACATTCCCTGTGAGATGCAAGGTGTACAGCAAATTTAAAAACCATCAAACATTAGTGAACTCTGGCCATTATCTCAGTTCTGTTCACTTGCAAGAACACCTGAGTCTGGCTTTTCACTAAAATGTGTGTCTAGTTTTACTCTAACCTTTCCCAGGCTTGTCAATGTACAGCCTTTTCCATATGTTTCCCCCAACTCCCCTATATCCACAGCCTGTTTTTCAGGCTAGAAATCCCTGCTTGAGTCTTCCATACATTGCTCAAGTCTGGATGCCTGAATCCCACAGGCATCTTGTCTCCTGTTCATCTAGTCGCCAAAGGGCAGTTTCTGTCACTACAAACACTGGAACACCATTTTTGCCTTTGGCCAGAACTCTGGTGGCAAAACACTTCTGTGCAGGATGCCATGCTAGAGTCTTGTTATATTTCAGCAGGGCTTAGCACAACCTGCCAGTAGAGCTCTGCTGACAGCTTTAGGATAAGAGAAAGACACATGGAAGGTCACAATTCTTTTTTAGGGTGGGAATTGGGGAAGCCCAGTATATCTGTTGGTTGCAGTCTTTATTCTCCTACAGGGAGGAAGCCATCCAGCTTTGAGGATAGGAATGTCCCTGGCCTGCGATGGGCTCAGCTTGTCATGGGGACAGCTGCACCCCCACTCATCACATGAGCAGTGGGGGCTTTGCTTTTACCACTGCCCTGGAGGTGGACACAGTGTTTTCTGACTGGGAAAGGTACTAGAACAAGTCTCTTGTAGGATTACTCTCCAAAAAATTACTAGTTTTTCCTGCTCCCCCCAAGTTGTGAGGCTGTCATAGATCCAAGACAACAGTTGGAGAAGGTGCCCTCTGCAGGAACTGCCATCTGGGCCTCCATGCAGGCAGGAGGATAATACAGCAGTAGGGAAAAAAACCAGGAAGCTGTAAGCACTGCTTGGGCATCTCCAGTATCTCCCAAGACACCAGTGACTCCTCAGAAGAGCACATAACCCCAGCAAGCCAGGTGCTGTACTAGCCAGCCACTTCCAAGTGACAGGGTCACCAAGTCCCTGGTCAACCAAGTTCAAGGTTGATCAAGACTTTTAACCTGCCCAACAATATTAAATTGATACTTGACTCTTCCTCAGAGGTACCCAAATAAGACAGAGCTATATGACCATCCTGTGTCATCCCACAGGAAAGTCTTTAAGGACTCATGCTGCTCCACCACCTGGATGCAGCAACCAAATCCACCTCCCAGTGCAACTTACCATGAGTAGAGGAAGGCACAGAACCCCCACAGGCGTAATCCTCTGGCTTGATGACAAACACAATGAAGAACTGCTCACCTGGGAAGTCTTTTCTCTGCATGGGACAACAGGAGACAGAATCCCTGAGAAGTGAAGCAGCTTCTCCCTCCAACGCAAAGCAGAGATGATGATCTCCACAGGGTCAAAGATCAGGTATTAGCTGCTACACAGGCACTCAGCCTTACAGAGGCCTGCCTGTTCTGGACAAAGCTTGGCTTCTGGGGATGCTGTCCTCCTCCTTGCTGACCATAAGCTGACTGAGTTCATCAGCACACAGTACAGCAGTGCCCCAGTACAAGTAAACCAATGCTAATGTATTTATTTATTTATTTTAATTAGTGCAAACCATCTACCTAAGCTTTGCTCATTATGAGGCCCTGCTACCGTCACTCAGTGGTCAAAGAGCCAAGGTTTGAACAGAAGATGCCTGGCTACAGCCACTCCAATCTAGAGCCTCAGCACCTAAGATGTAACACACCTGCCTAAGCAAATATAAACAAGGTTTTGTAGTAAAAGGTAGCATCTCTTCTTCTACTAATATCAGCTGATCTAATAAAAACAAAGGATCACAGCCATACTGGAATTAAAGTAAAACTAGGGATGCACAGGACAAGCCACTGGAAGAAAAAAAAAAAAAAACAAACCACAAACAACAACAAAAGAAAAACACCACAAAACCACAAACCAACATTGGGACAAAAATCAGCATCTCACCTGCACCGTTATGGCTGCCTGCTTTGTCATAGACTGGTAAACACCGTTGAACTCCACATTATGGTCCAGGTCATACACTGGGCACTAAAACAGACATATCTAAGGGTTAAACCAGGGACAAAATCTAAACTAATTTTGCAGGGAGCCACAGAACAGGCAGTGCAGAACAGCACAAAAAGGCCCTGTTTGGTGTGACAAAGGAAAACAACCAGGACTCATTCAGAAGTTAGAAAAGCTGCTCTGAAGATACCGCTGTGGCCTGCACTGATCTCTGCATTCTCACAGGAGGGCTGCAGTTTAATCCCATAAGAGGATTCAGCCAGACTGATCACTCCACAATTCCCACTGGGCAGTGCATACACTCAGCTGTACGCTGGCCATGTCACATGCTTTGCAGTCTGTCTTATATACGAAGTGCTTGCCCTCATTTTACTTTCCCACTCCTCTTAATACTTGATAGGTTGAAAATCACCTGTCACAGACTCCCTTCTTAGCCTTCTACTATTCAAACACAGGGATGTAGGCAGCTGAT
The DNA here is from genome assembly GCF_949628215.1 of Phalacrocorax aristotelis. Classification (NCBI taxonomy): domain Eukaryota; kingdom Metazoa; phylum Chordata; class Aves; order Suliformes; family Phalacrocoracidae; genus Phalacrocorax; species Phalacrocorax aristotelis. Next base: position 131,040,088 of record NC_134276.1, on the reverse strand, counting down.
GTTACCTATTTCTCTCCCCGCCCCAGGTATGAAAGGCAACTGCCAGGACTTCAGAGCCAGTAGCCAAGGCATCTTGCACCTCTGTCACCGTCCTGCTGCTCCCACACTGCAGGTCCCTGCATAATTCAGGGAAGTGGGAAAGAAGGAGAAATATGGGGCTATTTCCCAGCTGTGAGCAAGAGCCAACCTGCATGGCAGGGAACAGCTGTTCTCCCTTTCTCAGGAAAGGGGATGAGTAATTGTGGAGAGAGGAAATCAAATTGGAAAGGAGGAGAGATCTCATGTCTGGAAATCAGAAGCTCCCCATGCTGCCCTGAGCCAGGGGGAGTCAAGGGAACAGCACTGTCCCCTCCCTCAGCCACCAGCATCCCAACCAACACCACTCCACAGAGACAGACCCATATCACAAGGCAGCAGGGTGTTAAACCTCAAGAGGGGAACATAAAAAATGCACTCTGGACAGGCTGGAGAGGAACAGCTTGTTCACTTATTTGAAACAAAAATCTCCGTACGAGCTACTTGAACATCTCTGGGTTTGCCTCTTTCCCACAGGATTTTCATTTCTCTTTCAGGGGCTCCCTTCATCACCATCACACTGGGTGAAGCCCTTCCTAGGGCTTTTCTCTCTCTTGGGGCACAGAACCCCTCACAGCAGGACACAGAGCTCCAGCAGATAGCTCCTTGCCCTTCTGCGCTCAGGCTTACCACAATATCCTGGACAGAGACAACGGAGCATGGGTAGACTGCATCAGACACCACTTTAATAATGACTGAATCGACATCCTGAGGAAACTTGTACAGAAAATACTGAGGAGAAAACAGAGTATTGCAAGTTACTGTCCAGAAATCATACCTGCCATAGCTTCAGAGCCTCGCTAAGGTACCTACACAGACCAAGTTGGCCTTTGGGGTTGGATGTGGAGGGCTTTCACAAAAATTCAGATTTCAAATATTAGGACCCTACACTACAGAACAGCACACTTAATATGTACAGACAACTCCCCCACTTGCACAGCAGGCTGTTAGACACAGATATCTTCAACATGCAAGTCAGCATACCTTCTGCTCCCCTGAAGTTCTTTGCCAGCTAATGAACCTAAAGTGACTTCATTTTATAGCCTACTCCATTTCATGTTGCTATGAGCAATTTCCAGATGTTTCCATGCTGCTGGCTGTACTTCATAGACAGAACTTATCATGGAGTTTATTTCAGATGGGTTGCCTCATAATTGACCTAATACTTTCCACAATTTCTAAGAGTTGATCTCTGTCAGGAGTTTCATAATTAAATGCCTGATATTAGCTGTAGGATTTAGGTGTTTTGGTTTTGTTTGGTGTTGAGGGTGGGGTGGTAATGCAGGTAATGCTCCAACCACAAGTCCTTACAAACTGGCAACTCACCAAGCCAGTTTCTTCAGCAGAGCGCATTTTATTTCTGCCAAGCAAGGACACTGGTGGTCTGAACTCCTTGGTTTCCCAGGTACACTACCTTTGGAAAGCTTTAGGAAAACTTCCTTCAGAAAGTCACCCATAAGGACCCTTCCATAATTTTCTTTTTAAGCCACATTTATATCAGAGTACAGAATTAACATAAGGGTCATTGAGACCTACAGTTCTCTCCTGCACAGACTGTGAGTGGTAGAAAACACATCCAGACAACACTCCTGACCTATATGAGCATATATAATTTTTCCTTCTGCCCTCAAGTGTGAGCTGGGTTCTGGACAACTCCTCCTTCAGTTGTTACGCTTGTCTTTTTCCAGTCTTAGGCTATTCCAACACATCTAGATTTTGAATTGCCTTTTTTTTTTTCTTCCCCCTGCAGACTACTTAATACTTTGATTTACAAAAACCTTAGAATTATACCATTTACAAAGCACTCATCTACTCTCTACATCTGGTCTATAATTAAAAGTCACCAATCTCATATTAATTGTGGCAAATAACAGGCCAAAGTCACAAAGTTAATTCCTGACCAGATTCTAAACACTCCACGTTCAAATTACAAGATCCTAAATAATGAGGGTTTATAAAGAGCCACCACCATTCCCTATGCTCCTATATTATAAAATACTGCATGTATCTGCAAACCAGCTTAAGACATTTGACCTTAAAAAAAGATTAGCTGGGATGCCTGGTAATAGGAAACCTAGAATTAAATGGTGTTAATAACAGTGACAACAACAAAAATGGAGTACCAGACAGCCTGGGTAAATTACATGCTCTCCCAGCTCTACAAGCTCCTGTATCACTATAGTTACTGCCAACAGCATTTTCATTCAAGAGAGGACTTGTAGTATCTGCTGGGCTCTAAACAAGGCTACTTAGCTGGATGTGCTGTACATGTGTGCTCTCTTCTGAACTAATAACCAGACTTATCAGGCATTTCATTTATCACCTCGCAACTTGACTTGCTGCCTGAGCAAGGAATAGCAGTCTGAGTTCTGATGTACCTTTACAGCTTACTTATGTGTTTATTTTTCTCCAGTGAAGACTGCATCTTGGCTAGTTACGCTAGGGCAATTGAATTAGCGCCGGCTGGAACAAGACTTTGGTGCGCACCATCTCACTTCGCATGAAGAGCAGCAGTCCAATGGCCTCTGGACCTCTGTACATTTCTGGAATTTCCTGAACTGCAGATACCATTCCTTTGCTTTGGTCGTGGTTTTTGGTTCACTTAATTGCTTTGCAAAAGGATCCAAATATGCCCCTAGAGGGGCTGAGGCACTGCTACCTCTACTATATCCACGGAAAATTCTACAGTAAGGAAGTTCCCCTGCACCCTAAGAGGGGAACGACCTAGTCACATAAGGCTTTTGCCCTCTCTAACAAAGGATCACATCAACCATTTGGATATGGTAAGACATAAAAGCAATGTCATGCAGGACCCCTCCTTACCTGGGGCTGGGAAGGACTGGCAGTAAAGTTAAAGGCTTTGTTCGTCCTAGAAAAGAAATGCCAGTATGTTGAAGTCTAAAACTGTCAGAGTTGGAATACACACAGAGTACCTTCAGATTAAGGAAAAGAAAAAATAATATCTTTTTTTTTCTGGGAAGAAGAGAAGGGAAGAATAGGCAGATGGACCAAATCCATTACAGACATATGAAGAAATTACTTTTGTAGTCTTGCATTCCAGCTTACTCAAGTTGGAAGTTCTCAAGCCTGGTGACTAGCAGCTCATACGCAATGTTAAATGGTGCCATGGAAGAGACGTCCACAAATATTATCTGGTCAGAGGGTCCTGTCTCAGGTGTTGGCTCAGAGGGACAGAGGGTCCGACTCACTTCTTGGTAATTATAGGTTCTCTGGTAGCTACAACAGCCAGGGGAAGGAGGGAAGGGAAAATTGGATGGAAGAGAGAGAAAGAGCAGTTTAAAAGTTGTTCTGCAGTTGTAAGAATTATATTGTTTTTCCCCTGCTTGCATAACTGAAATACTAATCTGAAAGGCCAAGACCATTTAGTCTTTTATTCAGAGCTCAAACTCCACCTCTGTTTCCTCTTGTGATCTGCACAAGGGACTGGTCATCCCCAGCATCTCATTTCCCTCGAGGCTGCCTGTGCCATCTGCAGATCTAGCATATCTGCCATTTGCTGGAGGCAGAGAGAGCCATGACAGCCCATAGCAGTCACTGCTGTAACCATCCCCTGCATCAGGCTAGGCACTGCAGGATACCTGCTGCCTGGTGCCAGAATTTCAGTCACAGGATGAACCTTCAGAGCTGAGATGGTCAAAGGTATCTGCAAAGTCTCAGTACTTGCAGCCTAACTAGATCTGAGGTTGTGAAAGTGATGCTGCTGTGTAGCTTCAGCAAATAAAACACCCCCAAAACAACCACCACCACCCAGAATAGACTCAGTCTCTAGACTAAGCTGTAACACTTAACAACTCTTACCTTGGGTAAGAAATAGAGGAGAGCCCTTATTCCCCAAATACACTGTAACCCAGACGTTACAGTGCTCTTTTGAGAGCTTGTTCAAACCCTGCTCCAAACTAGACCCCAAGAACTACTTGCACAGGCCACAGGCAACTGTGGAAATGACAATGTTATCTGGTAGATTCACTGTCTGGTGACACAGGCAGATCCCCAGCAGGTAAGCCTCTTGGTACTTTGCGTACGTATTTGTGAAACTAAGAGAAAAGGGCAGGCTGCCAAACGAGGTTACTTACCAAATCCTGGTCTTCCTATGTCACTATGACAGTGAGCAATCAAGCCCTGCAGTCTACACAAGTAGCAAGATCTAGCATCAGAGGGAGGCTGATGCTGAATACAGCTGGCAGACAAATGTGTTACAAGGAAGAGACTCCAGTACTTACAGGCCTCGAAAAATTAGTGGGACCTGCCAAGACAGCACTCCCTTCTGCTGGCGAACTACAAACAGGACAGGGAATTGGAGGTTCTCAGAGCTGCTATTCACATACACCCGCACTGCATCTACCTGTGGGAAGAGAAAGGAGAGTACAGATAGGTGTTAGCCAAAGGCAAAGAACAAGGCAGCTCCAAATCTAGGTGGGAAAAGCCTGTCCCCTTCCTCAGTCTGACCTAGATGCTGGCAATATCCACAGGGAGATCAGCAGTGTTTGTCACTAGACCGGTTATTTCGATCCAGAGGTCATTTACAGCAGTGCCTCCTTGCTGCTGCTCTAATCCAGAAACACAGCCTGGTCCCCAGGTCAGAGGTGACTGTCAGATAAGACACAGTGGACAAATGCAGCAGATGTAAGAAGAAAAGAGTTCAGTAGCTTCCACTTATCCAGTTGGGAGCACCCTGCATAACTTCTGTTATAAACCTAAGCAAACACACACAAAACAGGTGGCCCTTAGTTTACTATTTGCTTTGAGAAGCGAGCAAGCAGCTTGTCTGCACCAAATGGGAACAGCACCTTTTCCATTTGAAAAAAACATCTCTTCATCTCCCTCTCCAGAGCTGCATGCATTGCTCAAGAAAACAGGGTGTGAGAATGTGTAACTCATCAGAAGAGACAGTACATCTCGATTAAAGGCCTTTAAGTGATGAAAGCATATTACGTAGATAAGACATACACATTTTAAGCCCAACATATCTTGAAAAACTAGAATGAACTCTTACTAGATCCGTGAAAAACTCTTAATAGATATCTCAACTTTATACCCTCCAAGAAGAGTAAATATAGAAGGGGTCCCACGTTCTGAAAAACCATACGGACTTAGCAAGGTAGCTGACAGGCAGCTACCTGAGATGGCAAGCTTATGCTTACCCAGAGGACACCAGGTTCAGAAAAAGGGCTTGGCACCTGCAGAAGAAAATTTCCCATTTATTCTTGTTTAGTGATTCTAGGCTCACATGGGAATTTAGTTTACTGGAACAAAACACCTTCTTGAAAGCCATTATCAACTTTCCTGCCATCAACACCATAATACAGGGGCTGCAGCCACCAATTCCTAAAAAAATAAATTCTTCAACAAAAAACATCATAAATAATTTAATTAAAACCGCTTTAAGATAGAAGGGTAAACATTAGAATCTTTTTCCATTGCCTTCTGGTTTCTAAACCTTTGCAATACTCTTTTGGCACACCTTCCAGCTTTTTCTTCTGACCACAAAAACTACATATATGATTTTGTTTCCATGTAAATTTCACAGGAGGGTGCTAAAACCAAGTTAAGAAAAAACACCCTCACAAAGCAAGACTCACAGGTAACACCTGAAGGGTATCTCAACACAGTAGGCCACCACCACCAGATAGCACTGGAAGGTTACTCTGCAGCTTCCTTAGTCTCTGTGGCTGCCCAGCTCAGCTGGGGGAGCCAAGCCAGCGGATGCTTTTATAACCGGGAAATGCTGGGACTGGGCTGAACACACTGCTGCTTGTTTATAGGTGTTTGCTGTAGTTATTGTGACAACGAACTGGAACCCAAACAGAGTGACATTGGAACTTAACAAGAAAATAAATCTAAGAAGCATGAAGACACGATGATCAAGCCAGAGTCCCACAAGCACATGGAGCCATTCTTTATCCATGGGGAAACCAGCTACCACTGCAGAAGGGACACATTCCAGCTGCCTGTCCAGCAGGTTTTTGCCCATGAAACAATTAAAGCAAGCCCACCTCCACAGGTGAAGTGATGTACACTGCCTCTGGTTGGGCACCACCCTGTGAACCCTCCAGGGCTGGCTGCATCAGCACAGTGCAATGGGGAGCTCACATCAGACTCACAGCAAATGGTACTGTTGGGTTATGCATCCTCAACTACTCATAAATGCAAGCCAGGCAGTGGGAAATTCTCTTCTGCATTGTTTTCACAAATACAGAAACTGCATCAGTTGTGCATATGTTGCAGATAGTCAAGTTTGCTTTAATGTACAAGTTGTTTGTATTCATTAGAAGACTACGAAAGTTACATCCCTACTTCTTCTAAATTCTCAATTTACAAAATGTACTGGCTATTTGAAGTATATGGTAATGCCGAGTGGCATTAAAAAGAGAAAAAAGTACTACTGTTACAGTTTGCCCAGGCTTTGGACACAGGAAATAAAATAGGCCTGTAAACTGGGGTGGAAGATTTAGTCTCCTCATGGAGATTAATCAATATTTGGCTCTCTGAAGACCTCACTTGCCATCACTGTCACTTACTGGATTAATTGGAATAAATGTGGCATGCGAGATGAATTCCTACCTACCCAATTTGATAAGCTGTCAGGGTTTTGGCAATCAAGTAGTGCTGGAGTTGAAAGTATTATTTGCTGCCTCCCTTCCAGAGCAAGTCCAGTTCCTTACATGTAACCAAGATGTGTCTTGGTCCTGCTTTAGCTCTGCTCATCCCCACCTCTCTGGGGCTCTCTAGCAAGCCGAGGCAGAACAGATATCTGTGTGGCATAGCTCACTGCTGGACTAGGCAGTCCCTTAAATCCAAAGGGGACAGGCAAGTTGTGAAGCCTGTTTCCCTTGGGAACCTCTATAAGGAATAAATAATGTCTACTTGACATGCCCTGTTCATTCACTTCTTGGCATCTCTGCTCCCTCCCCACAGATGATGTTTTCTAAGGAGCATATAAAGGCTGAAATCCTTTCAAATCTTTTGACAGAGGAATTGGCCATTAGATAAAGGAAGATTCACTTCTATGTCCTCAGATTTGGCTGTTTCCACCATTGCCATCTTATAACCCCTCCTGGACTCTTTCTGAAGACAGCTTGCTTTATGCTGGTGAAATTTATACCACATTGAGTCCCATCTTATGCAGCAGCACGGAAGAACTTACATGGGACCAGCAGGATAGAGAAAAAACACTTGGGCAGAAAAGAGAAGCTATAACTAAGCAAGGAGTCACTGCCAAACAGCCTTCTCCTCATGAAGCATGTGAATTTGTCTGACAGAAAGTAGCTTTTTCTACTTTCCTACAGAAAGTAGCTCTTACTTTCATTGTGCTATGTATTTCTTCATCTCCCATTCTGGAAAGCCCAGAAATGTGTTTATTTTCAGAGTTCCAAAACTGTTGTGGTTGGAAGCAGCTTCTTGAGATCACCTAGTCCAAGCCCCCTGCTCAAGCAGGGTCAGCTAGAGCTGGTTGCTCAGGGCTCAGTCAGGTTCTGGACTCTCCACAGATGGAGATTCTAGAACCATTCAGGCAACCTGTTCCAGTCTTTGACTCCCCTCACAGTAAAAAATAAAATAAAATAAAGTTACCTGTGCTTCAGTTTGTGCCCATTGCCTTTTGTCCTGCCACTGGGCATCACTGAGAAGAACCTGGCTGCCTCTTGTTCATTCCCTCCCACCAGGTATTTATACACATTGATGACACTCCCCCAAGCCTTCTCTGCTCAAGGCTGAACAATCCCAGCTCTCTGAGCCTCTTCTCATATGAAACATGCTCCAGTCCCTTAATCATTTTTATGGCCCTGCACTGGACTCACTCCAGTAAGCTCATACATTTCTTGTATTGGGGAGACCAGAACTGGACGCAGTACTCCAGGTGTGAAAGCTTTGCAGCTTTGTAACTGCCCCAAGCAACTCTGTAGAGCATAACTCTCCCTTCTCTTACAGGACAAAGCCACCTATGTAAACGCTTCCTGGACAAGCCTGACAGTTACACGTCTCATACAGTGACCCATTAGTGCTCCATTCACACACGTTTTTACCCTGACATCCTCCTGCTAGCCTTAATGTTCACTGCTGAATCTAGCCAAAAGATTTAGTGTTTTCATCTCCTGTGAAAGGAAAGCTAATTAAGACCATGGCTGCAGGTGCAATAATGCAGCAGAAAAGTTTTGCAAGCTGGACTCTGTCAAGGCCCTACTCAGCACAGGCCTCCTGCTGCCACCCCACATACCAGTTTGAGCTCCTGCTGCTTCTCACCCAGGGTGGCTGGAATGTCCCCGAGCAAGAGCTACTGCCCTTACTTGCACAGGATTACAAATTGCCTCCTCTTTGCTGCCAACACTGATACTTGCTTCTCTCACCTTAACCTATAGGTCAAAGCACTAAGCATACCTTTTTTTTTTTTAAGATCTCACGGCTCTTTCAGATAAGGTGCTTTACTAGTCTAGGAGCAGTCAAGTTTCCTATAAGGAAGGAGGCGGGGAGGGGAAAGAGAAGGTGGCAGAGAAAAAAAAAAAAAGACACACCTGCCTATGAATCCAAGGCTATTAGATGTTTATTTAACTAACAATAAGCAACGCTAAGATTAACTCATTCTGTTAAGGACTGAGGACTGATCATCTATTTTCAGGCAGCCCTGCTGTTGTGGCAACCACCGCTCCAGATGCCTGCAGGGCTTGCTCAGGTAACCAAAGACTTTTGTGAGTTTTAGCTTCCCCCATATAGTTAATATACAACTACTGAAAGGCCTCTTGATTTTTCAGTGACATGCTATATGCCCACAGCAGTAATCATCTCCATTTTACAGATGCTGAGACTCAAGGGTGCAAAAAGAAGCAGAGGGCTGCAAGCAATATGTTCAGAACCTAACTGGGGACATTGACTGAGACATTTAAAGGCTAAAATCTGCTCCCTCTACAGTTTCTACTGCATGACCCTCAGGAACATCAGGTTAAGAGGGACGATGTTCAAAGCCTGCAGCTCACAGCACACTGCCCTGTCACCCTTCTGCTGCAATACTGAATGTCCAAGAAGCTGCCTCATTTGCAGTACTTAGGAGGTGCACTCCCCTTCCCACCCCCTGCCCAAGTCTCTTCCCTCTGACTCTTTCCAGCAGTTGCACAGCAATGCTTCTGCTCCCCAGATGACAGATCTGTAGTCCCTCTTCTGGGAAGCACTCAAGCATCCTGCTCTCCTCCTCTTTGACGCTCTGCTGATATCTCATCTGGAGACCCTAGCCTGTTTTTCAAATCCTGGCAGTCCTCAAAGCTTCAGTCTTTGCTAACAGACCTCAAAGCAATTTTGTTCATGCAAAGAGATGAATTACTGATCCCAAGGTCATTATAAAATTAGCAGAACTGACCTCCCTAAGATAACACTTCTATCTAGCCTAATCTTTGATCATAATGACCAAAGCTTGTGCAAGATGAATCTTGGAGGACACTAAGCACGTGGCTTACCTGTACCTTTTGTACCCTTATGCCAGAGAAGGGCTGCAGCATTTTCCTGGGGGTATGAAGAGCAACAGCTGCCACAGAGCAAACATTCAGGACTAGGATTTCTGCTCTGCATCTAGACCAGTATCAGAAGGCAAATCCTGCAGCCCACAACCTACTACAAGAAAGGTTTAATCACTGCCCCTGTGGCACCTCTACACCACAAAGGCAAAGGTGCAGGCCATTTACATGTTTGGTGCGTACCATGGTATAAGGCTCAACTCTACAGCTCCTCTCAGAAGAGCACTGCTATGAATCACAGAATCCCAGAAAGGGTGAGGTTGGAAGGGACCTCTGGAGATCATCCAATGCCACTGCCCAGGCAGCGTGATTCCATTACACTTTTCATTCCTCTCACCTTTTTCTCTGCACTCTCCACAGGCAAAAATGCTTCCCAAGCCACACTCAAAAAGGTGTTTCAGAGAGGAACATCAGAAAGTCACAAGCAACATTTACAGAGTAGCTCATTAAGAAGATCCCAGTGTGCTTTAAATTTCACCTTAATATATCAACAATTCCTTGGCAGCAAATACCTCTGCTCTTCCTATGTTTGCACATAGCCCAGATCAAACAGGAGCATGGTACCACCTAACACCACCAAAATCTTTATAATAAAAGCCCATAGGAAAAAAAAAACAAAACAGAGCAATTAAGAGTTGGACAGATGGTGACTGAGGTTCCAGTCCATCTATTTATTTACCCTGCCACCATCACCACAGCTAACACAGGGCCTCTCATGGGCAGATCCTGCACTTTCAGTGGAGGGACCAGATCCCAGCCCCAGGACGCAGCTCCATTCTCCCCCCTCACGAGTCTCAGGGTTACAGCAGCAGCTCAAAACCTTGGTTGATGGGTCTCTGCCTGACATAATAGCTACTCTTCCAAAACATGGCAATAAAGCAGGTGGGATTTGCCCATGGGCTGAAACCCATGCAAGAAGCTCTCAACTAACAGTCCCTCCAGATCCTCCTCACCACTTGCAAATGAGCTTGGGGATATCACAGCAATGAAGTTCAGCAGAATCTAGGTGCAATTATGAGGAAGCTTGGGAAAGTGGAGAAAGGATTAACATTTAACTGCAAGCAGGGCTTCTCTCATTTGCTGTCAATCACTCCCTGATTTTGTGCTACAGAGTGGAAGGAACCTGAATTAGTGTCTTCGAGAAAGACATTTTGCCCAGCAGGGTGAACTGCCTAGCAGAAGCATCACAATGTAGCATCTATGAACTGATGTTTGTGCTTTTTCAGGCCTCCTTCCAATTACCTACCTTAAACTTTTAATCCATGTTTTGCTTCTAGATTCTCTTGTCTTGATATAGACAATGTACACATTTTCATGCAACAGACTTAGTAAATTCACCACTGAGCCAGCGCTACTAGTCCCATCTTTCCCTTTGAAAGTCAGCATTTGGCGTTTGCCTCAAGGGCATCATCTCCAGCAAAATATTTTCAGAAGAGTGGAAAAAAACAGGAGGCAAAGGAAAAAAAAGGTGATTTATTTAGTTCAAACACCATTCTCCCTCCATACCATTCCAAAGATTATTTTGAGAACAAACAGTTCTTAGAGAAGAACCCCTCCCCGCTACAGAACCACTGCTCCCATCATATACAATCCTCCCTCCCAACACAGAAATAAGAACCTACCTACATTGCACTTAGAGACAAGAGGAACTCCAGCTAAAAAGCACGGTTTTTATTTGAAATAATAATAAACCCCCACACTAGAACAAAAGACTATGAGCCTTCTCTGCATCCACTCCCACTCACTTAGCATCGGTGAGATGAGGAAGAAGTTTTGCCTGGGCAGTAAGGAGGTCAACCAGGCTGCTGTCACTACTGCAACACCACCACTGCTGCTGAGGGACTTCACTTTGGAGCAGACCATCTCCAGCACTGCAGAAAAATAGTTGCACCTCTCCCTTCTGCCTCCTTGCACACACACAGATGGAGGCTGTCTATATTGGTACTATAATACAGTGCTAAATTTCATCTCTACCTTCCAAGCCGAAATCCTCACTTCCTGAGGATACCTACTGTTAGATTTGAGGTGGGACAGCCTGGGCTGGATCCTGGGAAACAACCTTGTGTACCAAATGCTCCCTTTGAGAGCCAGGCCTTGCACTAACATTTGTCAGCAATTATCATACTGCTGCCTTTTGCACTGCACGGCTGAGGCAGGGCCAGGACTGCTTTAAAGAGACTTCTGCTCCTCACGTTCCTTCCCATTGCCAAGCCTTTGCCATGTCCATCTCTATTCACCAGCCAAGCTCATGACAGTTTTGTTTCTCAGAAGACTGACCTTGAGCTTTTTTCTGTATTTCAAGGTGGGAAGATCAGTTAGACAACTGAATAAAGAGAGAGGTCTCAGCACTATATAAAAACATGTTAAACTAGGAAGGACAAATATTTGTACTTCAGTTCTATCACCACCCTGAAGATAGGGGGAGGGGAACAAAAAAAAAAAAAGAGGGAAATAATAAAAAGGTGCATCTGAATTCCATTCTCTAGATGGGAAACAGGCAGGAGGAGACAGTCCCAAATTCACACAGCCAAACAGGACCAAGATGGCTGCAAACATTAAGCAAAATAAACCAGGCTTTTGGTGACACAGAAGAGTCCTTGCACTGATTATTAAGTCTGTATTTCCCACATAGACCATGCATCAGCTTGGGGATGTCAATTAGAGGACATGCAGGAGGTTGCAACAACAGTTTCTGCTGCAAGCAAAGGTTTTCAAGAGCATTACTGTGGATTCCTTTCCACAGTCTCACGCTAAGTGAAATGTTCAAATCACAGCAGGACTTCACCATGTTCTCCGACGCACCCACACATGAGCCGCTCCTTGCGAGACCTGTGGGAATTATCAGTCCATGTTGCAACAGCACTTGGTTGTGGGCCTGACAAGGCACCAAGCCAAGCCAGTGGGCAGGGAACACATCCAATACGCAAACACACAGGCTGCTAGTTATAATGAAAGGTCTCAGCACAGGATATGTCTACAAAAGCCACTGAATTGCTGCTGCCTGCTGTTGCACAAGAAAGAGGTGCTTCATTTTTATATAAACCCTGAAATTAAGTGAAGTAGGATTCAGCTGAATGGGATAGAGCAATTGAGGCAGCAAATGAAGCACATACCTGTCAGCACCAAACTTTCCACTGCCAACACAGCAGGGGGAAGCCGAGACCCTGAAGGAAAATAGTTATGAGACAGTGACAGGCGTTACAGAACCTTTTTCCTGCCCTCTTATGAGATATGAGCACCACTCCTGTCTGACAACAAAACAAGTAGAGCTCAGAGGAGCATTCCCTTTCAGCTTTTCTCTGTCTCACTTTGTGCCCTAACGCCAATAAGTCTTAACTGCCAAAAGCAATCTGTCAAATAACCTCGGCCCACAATTTTCTTCCAGTGTTTCTGCCAGGAGTATTAAATATACAAAGAGGCATAAACTAAGTGGCAGGCTCCAGGTATGTCAAGCACAGCCTCAGTCACATTAACGTAATTGTTCCAGGATTAATATTTTTCATTTAAAAGTTCCACTTTGTGCAAATACGCTGTGTGGATTTACAGTCTGCCATAGACATTCCCATGAGTTCACTTGTTTGCAACAGTATCTGTGCAGCATAAATGGAAGTAAGACAAACACAAAGCATGTTAAATATTTATCTTTTTCCTTCTTTTTAGATTTTGTCCTCTAACCAATGTCACTAGGCAGTCTCCAGGACAGCCAGAAAGAAAAACTAGGAATTGCTATGCTGGATGAAGCCGCTACCTGTTTCTGACCATCCTCAGACTTCACAAGGTGCTAAAAATAAACAACTAAATCCTTTTTTGGACAGCCAGTTAAGGAACAAATTCCTCTCTAATAAACAGCATCTTCCTAACCCACAGCATCTGGAACTCTGGGCTAAGACAACCTTTGAAACAAAAGGGTTTATAATCTTTCCAAATTTGCTGCAACCCCAAGCTCACAGCAATAACTATAGGGATTACAGTCACAACACAAATATCTGGTTCTTTATTGGCTCCCAACTTCTTCACCTCAGTGACACCTCAGATGGGGATTGAATTACATATTCTACAAGTTGTCTTTTTTAAAAAAGATCGTTCATTTGTTTTAAACCACACCAAAGTAGCTATTTCTACGCCCAAAGGAAAACATCAACCTGAAGAAAGTAAGGAAGGCTGCCTCTAAAATCCTGTGTTTCTCTTAGTATACACAGCAGGAAATAACGTTTGTTTATGCCAACGCACTAAACTATATTCTTAAACAGAGCAGATGGCACACCCTTGCAATACAGCTTTTACAGACTGCACTTTCATTCCCTAAATATCCCCTGAAATAGCAGATGAGGTCTGTATAGGAAAAGCATACCTTCCTACCCAACAACTTCTACACAAGTTATTTAAGGACATTTCAGCCTCCACTTACAATGCAAATGTTTGTATTATAAATTGCTGCACTCTTCTTGGAAAGAGTTCAAACTGAGGAGAGACATTTTGATGGAGTTACTTTTAGTCAGAAAATTTTTCTTTTTTAATCTAAACATCTTGGGGGTGGGGAAGGGGCAGCAGGGAGAATAACAAAATCTGATCAGCTTTGATTTTAAACGACAGGACAGCCCAACAAGAAGAGAGCGATTTTAAGATTTAGAATTACATCCAAATTCAAAAGAGATGCTTTAGTTCAATGATAACTTATCAGGCTTGACAGCATTAGCTTACACATTAGAAATAAAAATAAAATTCTTGTCAGCACCAAAGTCACCATTTGAAGGTCTGCAGGCTACTCGGCAAGAAACCACAGCAGACTTCTCAGGCTTTTTTCCTAAAGCCTGCAAACTGATAGCCTCCTTCAAGATGTACTCTCTTTTGCCCCTCTAGGTAGGGAAACCCACAACGAACAAAATCCTAGAAAGGCAAAGAACAATTTAAGTTTAAAGGGATCTCAGGTGGACACATCATCCCATCCCCAGCTCAAAGCAAAGCCACCTCCCACACAATTCTCTCATTTAAGATATCCCATTTTTGCCAGAGCCAAAGCTTTCAAGACTAAATTTTCTGCTGCAGAAAACAATGGTCAAGCTCAGGTTTTCAGCAGATCCCCACACTATTCTCTCATAGTTTACTTTTGTTTTCTCCTGTAAGCAAGAGCTTTTCACGTGACTCTGGACAGGGTGAGGAATGGCCAAGAGACCCCACTGAGAAGCAGCAAGAGCATTCCAAGTGCTGTGTACTCTACACTGCCTACGCCGTCACCTCCTAACGTTGGTTGTTTTCTTTAAAAAAAAAAAAGATAAATTATATATACAAAAGTTATTCCAAAGAGATTCTGTTGAACCTTGCTTGGCTTCAGGCATCATATACTATAACTTGCTCCGATTTTTCTAAATTTGACATTATGCCTACATTTTTGCCTCATAAGGAATTTAATATTAGGCTCCAGCAATGGTGTGCTGTGGCCCTTCCAGTGTCCTGTGGTGAACAGACTAGAGCCAGCAACCAAAAAGCAACACCACTCAGGCCCTGGACATCCTGCAATAACAAGAACTCTACTGACCTTAGGAGATCATCTTGTTCAAACATTTGTAGTCTTCCCAATTTATTTGTTTTGTTTACCTGCATGTTTGGGGCTAAAATGGTGGGCTTCCACTCAACATTAAGGAAGGATAAACTTAACCTGTTCCCCCCATTATAATTCAGGTTCACCCATCTCCAAACAGGAGACTAAAATTTCCATGCATGGTGTAGCTGTGGGCTGAAACTTGGGGTGGAGCCAAGGCAAACATTATGGAGAAGACACGTAGGAGAGCAAGGGAATACTTTGAGGAAGTTAAGTTCCAGCCTGAAAAGTCCTATGCATGAAGGCCAAAATCAGCTCAGAAGCAAGAGGTGAAAAAATTGCTCCTAGAGTTGTTTTAACAGACATGGGTACTGCTGCAATGGGACCTACATTTGCATGTGAAACAGCAGAGAACAGTAAACAGATTTGATCACTGTCACTTATTAAACCAGGTTGCCCTGTGTAGTAGATCAAGGAGTTTCTCTGCAGCTACAACAGATGGCTTTGGTCTGAGCAAGTGACTCATCACACAATTCGAGGAACGTATGGGTGAATTCCAGTTCCGGCTCCTTGCCTAGAGCAATGCAAGTGCAACTGCCATCCAAACCTAGGATATAGAGACCTGTTCACTAGGGGACAGAGGAACAAACCCAAATGCATCACGCTCTTTGTGCTTGAAAAGGCACTTGGTCTCTACTAGAGGATCACAAAGTTTAAGGCATCTAATCGAAAGATTTCCATTCTCCTTGCTAGTGTTGGTTCCCCTCTTCCCATAGGCCAGACAACTTTTTCCCACCTGCAATCATGAAAGAAGGAAGGGTAATGATGTTAGCAACCCCCATGGTGGCACACAACCTCTCTCACTCATTCACTGAGGGTAATTTTTTACTCTTCACCCCTCAGATAAACTCCAGATAGGAAGGAAGTCACTCCAGAACTACACATCCTCACATGGTGCAACTCCTCAGAGAAGCTGCAGCTTAATCTACTGCCAATCACATCTTACAGTAAGGCTGGGCCATATGTGAACTGAGACTGGGGCTCTGTTCCTAGTCCTGGCAAGGGAGGAGGAGGAGGAGGAGGAGATCACCCACTCTTTCTCCTAAAATAGGTGCAGCGCACTGCTCAGATTTTGGGCTTATTGCAACCAAGATACACTGCATGGATGCACAAGCACTGTGTCTGAATTGCAGCAGCTTTACCTACAAATGGCAAGTTGGAAACTTGTTCTCCTGAGAAACTTGATTTTCTAAACATAGTCCACGTATCTTCCAAATCATGCTTTCAGCTGACTTGAGCTGTGATTAGGAAGAACTTTTGTCTCCTTCCTCATGATACTCTCCTGCACCACTTAGGACTTAGTACAGGAAATACCCACATGTACAGTATTACTGGCATTTGTGTGTCAGCAAATTAACCATTCGCAACTGCCAGAGCTTACAGTGGTGGAAAGAGCCATTCAGTTTGAATTCCCTCAGTACTCCCACACCCCCCTTTTCTCTCTTTTTTTTTTTTCTTCTCCTTTTTGGAAGCCTTTGTATTATTGCCATCATGGAACTAAGCAGGTCCTCTCACTTGTCACATAAATCCTTCTCCAGTCAATGGTAATTCCAGGAGAAATATATTACAACTCCTGTTCAGTCTTCTGGGCTGGAACACACTGCACAGGCAGCT
The DNA here is from genome assembly GCF_949628215.1 of Phalacrocorax aristotelis. Classification (NCBI taxonomy): domain Eukaryota; kingdom Metazoa; phylum Chordata; class Aves; order Suliformes; family Phalacrocoracidae; genus Phalacrocorax; species Phalacrocorax aristotelis. Next base: position 131,023,282 of record NC_134276.1, on the reverse strand, counting down.
CCAGCAAACCAGTTCTCCTTCCTTCCTCCCACCCAGGTAGGGACATATTCAATATGTGGAATTGGAGATGCTCATTAGTGTGCTCACTTTTTCCCCCCATCCTGGACGTCTCCAGCTGAAACAATCCAAAAATAAGATAATCCTATTTGACCAACTAATTGTTCACCAGACTTCCAATAGCGCACATCTGCCTTTTCTGTTAAAGCATGAGTACACAGTGACAGGCACAACAGCTGGTTGTTTTTGGTTTTTTTTTTACATTCACAGTTAAACATTAAACAAACAGCTGTGCAGAGGGGAAAATTTTAAAGTGAAGCTAGGAGGAAGAAGGAGGAACTAGAAAAGCAGTAAGTCTGCTCCATAACAAACAAAGAGTTTCCACCTTGAGGACGCAGTTTGACATGTCCCTCTGTTCACAGGCCAATGCTAGAAGACCCTTGCAGCAAAGATGGCTGTGCTTCTCCTCAGCACAGCTCTTCTTTTTCACCTCCACCTCAGGAATTAAGGCCTAAATCCTAGTAGTCAAGTACAAAAAAGTCTGCAGCTCTCCTGCCTCAGACACAAGGTGAAGTGTTTCTGAACTGTCCATAGGAGGGGTTTTCCCCCTCCACACACAGAGAGAAGAGACCTGGCAACGTACGCATGTATAAGGGTTTCAGCTAGGTGACTTGGTCAGCATATAAGTACCCTTATTTTCATTTCACACACCCAGGAGTTGCACAGAAGGGAAGTCACTTGCCTGTCTCAAAGTAGCACTGCTCCAGAGCCCCGAGTTGTGCTTTCTTCACCTTGAATACATCTGCTCATGAGCCATCTCATAGCTTTCCCCCTTCCCTTATGCATGCATACCTGTATCCCAAGGAGCAAGGAAGACTATGTGGATGAAGAACATCCTCTGAGATTAGGCAAGCACAATACTTCTCAGAAAGTGATAAGTCTCTAAAGCATCAAGCAGGAGTGTCGACAGTCTTGTTGCCTCCTTTCTCTCATCCATCATTCAAGCATTTCTCAATTTTCAGATGTGCCCTGGCAGCCAAAGCACATGAGCAACCAGAACATTTGCAAAGGACAGATGGGTCACAAGGGAGCCCTCACACCTTGCCCTTGGTTCCAAGTTGTCCCTTGCTTTGTAGGCCTGCCCTCATGAGAGAGATCAGCAGAGAGGGGAAAACAGCAGAACCCACAGCATCAGAAAAACAAATCCCAGACCTGGCTTTGCTTCAGAGGGAAAGCAATTAAACTCACCCACTGCAGCCCTTCCAAACAGAAAATGCTCTTTTTATTCAATTAAATTTCCTGTAACTAAGCTTAATGGCCCACACGGTACCTGCCTCAAGGTATCAGAGGCTTCTGGCTGACCTGCCATCAGCACAGAGATGGGAGGAGACTGAAAAGACCAGGAAGAGCAGAGAGCTCGCAAGAGGCAGGCAACTGAGAAACAGAGGCCGATGCCCCACTCGCTAAGAGTTTGAGGCTAAAGATAGTAGTGAAAGGTAAGGACTAGGACACTGAGTTTTTGCAGGACTTGTGTTCCTTCAGAAGGTCCAACAACTACCCAGAGGACAGCATACCCCTAAGTATCTTCACAACTCTTGCACAAGAAAAACCTGCCCACAAGAGCACGGTCCCAGGGTAAAGTCAAGATTTCCACCACCAAGCTTCTAAACTTTGAGCAGTCCTCACCATCAGGGAGATGCAGGACTACCAGGACAAATCAAACTCTAGCTCTGACTAGGCTGGCAAGAGGAGACCTAGTCATGTTTGTGTCTCGTCAGTTCAGAGCCACAGCTGGGGAGGGGGCTGCACACACCTGCAGTCTGTTGCCTTGATTAGGCCAGACACCTTCCTAAAGGCTTCTGCTGCTTCAGCTCAAGAATAGCATCTGTAGGGCTTCTCAGTGAGGAATCATTAAATGGTTTTCGTTGGAAAGGACCTTTAAAGATCATCTAGTCCAAACTCCCTACCATGGGCAGGGGGCTATCTTCAATAGGACAGGCTGCTCAAAGCCCCATCCAACCTGACTTTGAATACTTCCAATGATGGGGCATCCACAGCTTCTCTGGGCAACCTGTTCCAGTGTTTCACCACCCTCATCATAAAAAAATTTCTCCCTTATGTCCAAGCCAAATCTACCCTCTTTCAGTTTAAAACTGTTGCCCATTGTCCTGTTCACTACAGGCCTTGTTAAAAAGCCTCTCTTCATTTTTCTTACAAGCCCCCTTTATATATTGAAAGGCCACAATAAGGTCTCCCTGGAGCCTTCTCTTCTCTAGGACCTTCTCTATCCTTACAGCCTCTTCTGGGCACCCCTCATCAGAAAGCTTCCAAGCACAGTCTGTCTTTATTTAAGTGGGTTTTTCCTTCCAAATTAGCTTTCATAGCAGTAGCTTGTTGCATGGCCCTCTTTAAGCACATGAATGGCAGTGCTTGGAGACTTCTGCATCAAAAAAATATTAAGCCTCAAACCTGAAGTTTCCCTTCTTAGACATGCTCTTGACCAGCTCAGTACCTCTGCAGAGATTTCGTATTCCAGCATACAGGAACATGGAGATTAGTCCGCTAAAGTTTCCACTTAAATGCAGCAGCAGTCTGGACTGGGTGGCTCTTTGCAGCCATGGGAATGGCCTAGAGTCTGAAAGTAACCATCAAGCAGAAGATGCATTTAGATACCTGGAAACACCACAGAGCAGCTGTGTACTCCCTCCCTGCCACCTCCCACTCCACTATTACTCTAGTTTTTCTCCTGGAGAGAACACTTTTCCCTGGAAGGTGTCCGGCAAAATACATGGCTTCAAAGAGCACATTCAACAGAAGGAAGTGGATTAATTTTAACTGAAGTCAGTCCACCTGCTGTGTCCGCTAACAAGCCACAGACAACATTAGATCTGCAAACAGGCCCTCCTCATAACACCCAATACCTGTAACTCCTGAAAAAGTCTAACTTGCATTACCACCAGCTTCTTCAAGGAGGCTCATGCCCAAAGCATACTTTTGGCCTCCTGTATTCAGCGGTGACACCCAGCAGCTAAGGTGGACTCAGTTGCATCAGAGCCCTGACGCACAACTCCTGCCCCTTAAACACCAGATGCACTTTATTACATAGTAACACACATAGCAGAAGACAGACAAGGCTTTAAAAGTCTGGATCTTTTGGAATTTCAGACTAAAGCAAAGCAAGGGATGATTAACACCACCGCCCCCTGCTTCTTCCCCTCCCCCCTTTATCATGCTCTCTACCAACTACCTTCATATTGAAGCATTAGAAATACAGTGTAGAAAAAAAAAAGAGGATGTTTTCCATTTTCTCTTGTCCTGTGTAACTGAAGACAGGAGGGAAGATTCATTTGCCCCATTTCCCATCTTTTGGTACATGAGAACATCTTACCAGCAATTAACACCCAATCCAAACAACGGAGGCAGAGTTTCCAAGGTACCACTTAGCTATTTGAGATAAACATGACATTAAAAAGAGGGGGAGGGGGGAAACACGCAATAGCTAGGCATACATAAACGACAGGCTTCCTTCCCCATCACGAACAGCCATGGCTCTAGTAGTGCTGCTCTGCAGCCTCCTCACATCACACCACACCTCACCTGTCTCGCCTCCCAGGGGGGAGCACCCTGATCCTACTCAAGCACTCAAGTGTGAAAAATGGTATATAAAAAGGTTCATTGAGTGCACCTTCCCGCACCTCCCCCCTTTTTTTAATTTAAGGTAGTACTGTTGTCCTTATAATTCCATTCTAGACTTTAAACCCGTTTTGCTGCTAGAAGCGCTGGATACCAAGCCCCCCACGCCCTCTAGGACGACGCCGCCCTCTCTCCCCGCAGCCCCGGCGGCGTGCCCCGGCTGTGCTGGGGAAGCCCTCGGGAGGGCGAGGGGGAGCCCGCAGGTGCAGCGCGGCTCCCGGCCCCCGCGGCGGCGGGAGGATGCGGGCAGGACCGCAGGCGAGGAGGGAGAGCCCGGCCCGCTCCCGCACAGCGGCCGAGCAGCAGCGGCGCCCCCGCGTCCCCGGCCACACCGGCGGCGGGAGGGAGGGCGAAGGGGGACACGGTGCATGTCCCCGGCGCTTTGGGGGGATGCTCCTACCTGCCCGGGCTCGCTGCTGGAGGCGAAGGCATAAACCCGCTCCGCGCTGATGTTCACGGCGCCCCGGTAGACGCGGCCGAAGGTGCCGGGTGTGGGGCTGCCCCCGGGGCCGCCCGCCGCCGCCGCTGCCCAGAGCAGGGCGCAGAGCAGAGCCCCGGGGGCCGGGGCCGCCCCCCCGGCCATGAGCTCTGTCGGTCCCTGCCGCTGCCAGCCCCGCCGGGCGGCCTCACGCCCGCTCGGTGCGGCACCCGGACTGCCTCTCCCCGGCAGGGCGGGCGTCGAGGCGCTTTATTTGCAATTTAAATAAATAGCTCGGCGACACGGACGGGAGGCGGGGAGGCAGCCCCGAACACCCCGGCTCCTCGACCGGGGGGGCGCCGGGCAACTTTCCCCGGGGAAGGACCCTCCGGCGGCCGGCGGGGGGTGAAGTGGGAAGGGGGAAGGGGGAAGGGAAAGGAAGGGAGGCCAGCGGGCTGGCCGGCCCCGGGGAGGAGGGTCTCCTCCTGGTGCCCGGCCCCAAATTCTGAGCCGGCCGTGGCAGACGGTTGTCAGGGAGCTTTTCCCTTTGGGGAGCTGTGCCACGAGCTCAGGGGCACACCGGCATTATCAGGCACATGGGGACGGGACCATTGCAGCGGCATCCGCAGGGCTTCAACACACCTGGCCCACGGATCCAGGGCTCTCCTCGCCCACCACTCCACCAGCTTGCTGGAGCGGTGGCTTGCACCTGCAGCACATCTCACATAGGGCCATCCCCGACCTTTATTTTTGGCCACTCCTAACTTTGGGATAAACGCCCTCGTCCTTTAGTTCAGTCCAAGGGTGTGAAAGGCTGCAGCAAAATGTCATCTCGTTAATTCAAGCGTGGCTTGGTGTGTCTTACGTTCTTTGAGTTGTTCATGACACTGCTACAAACAATACTGTGAGACTCTTAACCTTTTCAGCAAGATGAGAGCGATGCCATTGGGCTGTGAAAGGTCTCTCTCACAGCTTACCCCTCCCATGTTCTGCTGAAAACATGTCTGCAAAATGTGTCAGATCCCATCATGGAGGGAGACATTTCTAAGTCAGAGAAGAGACCGTTACTAGAAAGCAACCTGGAAGGTTTTTCAGACTGAGGATGAACTTGTAGGAGCCACAGTTTTATAACTGTGACTGTGACTTTGGCCACAGAGGCTTTCCAAATTATGGGGTTTGGTTGCAAGACAGAGATTTCCTGGGGGTCACTCGTCCCCTTTGGAGGAAAAGTTGCAAAGCTCAGCAAAAGGAGTCAGCGTGCGTAGTGCTTTCATTTTGATCTATGGGCCTTTGTGTGATCTCTGCCACAAGAAAAAAACAAGACAATTGTCAGTGATTTCTGTGTTTGTCTTGAAGCAGGCTGCCATTCAAGTTGCTCTGCCTTTTGTCAGAGCCCCAAGAAGTGGCAACTAAGGCCAAAAGCCCCTGTTTGAGATCTGCTGGAAGATGGACACTCCAACAAGCAGGAGTTTTCAGCCTGAAGCGTCATGCTGTGCAGACCATGAGACCTGTGCAATGTCACCTCTGAGTTCTTTTGACTCTGTCTTGCCTCTTAGTGGGACATGGTGTGACCTGTCCCAGGGGACTTCAAGCAGTGGTGGCACTGGGAGACGTGTAGCTTCCCCTCCCCACCCTGCAGAACCCAGGGCTCCCCAACCCTCCAGCTCCTTTCTCACCCACTGCCCTCTGCAGAGCCACAGGTCCCTCTGGTGGGACTGGCAGCCCTCTAACACAGGCTAATGCTAGACGGAGGAGACTGGGCAGTGCATCTTCTCCTGGAGAGGAGAGGCTTTAGGGAACAGAGGAAGTACAGCAAAGCAAAGCTGCCATGTCAGGGCCATGCCAGGTTGCTCAGAAGAATGTGACAGTTGGCACAAGGCCGGTATTCTGCAAACCAAAGTACCTCTGGCAGCTGCAAATAATTTTGGTTTCTTTTTGTGCAGTACGTATTTCAAATTGGGAGATCAGTGTGGTGTCAGTGCATTGTCCCACCCTAGTCGTGTTGTCTTCATGACAAAGAAGTGGCTCTTCATATAGTCCACATTTTCCAATGCAGAATTATGGATTTTGTAATGTACTTGCTCTGAGTGGATGTATGTTTTGGTGTCTTACCAGAGACCACACATTTTTTCTTCACCTTGAATTTGAGAATTCAAGTTTTCTTTTCAAAGCATAATACTTTGTTCTTGTCATCAATGTCATCTTTCACCTCACTGTTTTGAGGTTCTTCCTGCAATTTGGCAATGTTAAACCTTTGTTCAAATCCTTGCCTCCAAAGCGCGGTAACTGCCCAACTCATCGTTATTTGCAGAAGTTTGAAGTCAAAGGTCAGTTCCACCATTCAAGTCACTAATTAAAGTAACCAATCCTAGCAGACAGATCAGATCTCTTAATTTTATATACCTTCCTACTCACAGGAGAATATCCACTGCTACAGTTTGGGAAATGCTTTTCAATCATATACCCCTCTTGTTAATTCAACCTAAGCCTTATTTGCCTTTGTGAGAGTGGTGTTCAAGGCAATGTCAAAAGCCCTACTGAAGTCAAAATATGTTTTACCTATTCCCTTCTGCACCTAAGTCAATTCTCTCGGCAAATAAATTAAGTTACTTTGACATGATTTGTTCCAGACAAATACACACTGTTTCTCATCACTTCATTGTTATTCAGTTGCTTGTGCACAGATTGCTGAAAGCTTGTTTCATTACCTTTCCAGATAACAAATGGAGGTTGGATGATTTATAACTGTTCACTCAGCCCCTTTGATAAAGACGGGTAGCCCGTTTTCCCTTTTCACTTCCACCTGGATCTTGTTCTTGAACGGCAGCATGTATTTTGGAAGAAAGAACTAGTCCCTGTAGGAGACAGGATGCTGATCCAGACAGACCATGGGTCTGGTATTCTTGTGTGTGCCACAGTACTCTGGCATCAGAGGACAGCGAGGGCCTTCCAGCTCCCTAAGGGACAGAGAGCCAAGTGCCGTAACACGGCCAGCAGAGCAGGGACCTCACTGGCCAGGGCCCCATCACACAGGATCTGAGCAGGGCAGGCCTGGAGATGGCAGCTGGGGTCAACAGGGACAAGTCCATGGTGATGGGATAGGTCTGAGGTCAAGCCAGGAACATAAGTTTGCGAGTCAGGTCCAGTGGCGGCAATCAAGGACGGACACAGCCCCGTGATCACGAGGCAAGTCCGTTGCAATGAAGCAAGCCTGAGGTCTGGCCAGCAAGTTGGTTGACAGGTCCGGGTTGATGGGATACAGGCAAGGCTGTCACACAGCTGTAGCTGTAGCTCAGGCAGGGCCAAGCACAGAAGGCGCAGCTGAAATGGAGCTCCCATGGGAAAGGGGAGGTCAGCTCCTGATGAGGTCTCGCTGCAGCCCTGCCTCTGCAGTCACTAGAGGGAAGGGGGGCAGCCCTCAGCTGTGCTATCTCTAGGTCAGCAGCGGGCCTGGGGCACAAGACCTCCAGGAAGGGGGGTGATGCTCTCAGGGCCCTTTCCTCTAGCTGTGTGGGGGGCACATGTTTCCTAACATGGCCCATTTTTCCAGTAAAGCCCAGGGCTGTGAGTGTCTCAGGGGAAGGAGGAACCATGCTGAACCAGAGGCTCACAAGACTGTGGTTTTGGGATTGGGTTGTGGGTTTTTTGTTGTTGTTTTATTTTTTTATTTTGCCATAGCACAAAAGTAGAAAATCTCACTCCTATTGCAAAAAAAAAAAAAACCACAGTAAGGAAATTACATTTCTCCTGGTAACCAGTGCTGCAAAAACATCCAGGACAGAGGAACGATCTTAATTACAAAGGAATTCCCCAAATCACCCTAGCTTGGAAGGGGAAATAAAAAGAGTATAAATGTATGACAAATCAATTTGTTTGGAAATCTGATGGTTTTAAACCACTGCCATTTGAATATGCAGTCTCCATCTTATGTAAGCTCCACTGCAAGTAAATAGGTGCTGTAGATGCTCAGCTGGCTTCTGCAGAGACATCACAACATTTCCAGACCCTGCTGTAAATGCAGTGTGAAGAACAAGAACTGGAAGGTTCTTTAAAATGCTTTTAAAATGCCTGATAGAACCTGCTCCCCATTTTCTTATAGGTGGCTGACTTGTTTGAGAATAGGCTGTTTGAATGAGAACTGTCTCTGGATTATATTTGCTTGTATTAGGTATTTAACGTTTATATTTGACTGTAATTAATAATAGCAGAGAGATTTAAGAGGTTTCAAAGTAGATGATGTATTGATCTACTTGTGCCTTTATCGCTTTCTTCTCTTTTCAATAAACCTTGTTCTTCAAGACAATATAAAGCTGTGTTAGGAGAAATTTCCAGATGCACCCTTATTTATGCTTTTGGGTTCCAAATTTTCAAATAAACAGAGAATTATGAATACAGATAATTGCGTGTGCTTAGGATCAAGTATTTGTTTTACCACAGGCTGAACTCTGATGTTCAGTTTCAGGTTGCATATGTTATCTATGTTAAGTGCCTAGATGGAAACTGAGGTTCAGGTGCAACCACCAGTATAAAAAAAGACTCACCCACATTTGCAGCATTTCAGCAGAGGCAATTGCTGATAGTATTTCTCCGTCACTATATTTCTCCCCTCATAATTTCAATCTTCTTTTTTTTTCTGTATCACATAAAATGCAATTCCTTCCCTCAGCACATTAACCATTACCATCTGCACCTTCCATGAATCTTTTTACAGTGATGTTGGTAAAGCCGGAATTAGACTGATGAGGACCTTAAGCACCAGGAAATCTTGGTGAAAAGGAATTTTTCTTTTTAAACAAGGAAGGGGTTTTGAATGAAAGGCTGATAAACCCTACGTCTTCACTTTCCACCTCCAACAGAAAAAATATTAAGCTCACACTGTAATACAAAATGTTAAGGCTAACCCTACAGAGTAATTTACATCTTGTCTTCACATATGTGACAAGGAAAGTGGAGGATCTGTGGCGTATTCGTGGGGCAAGTCTATAGGAAATATATTGAGTTCATGTGTAAGATAAATTACTTAAGAACAGCTGGTTGCTGTGTGGAAGCTGGAAATTCCGTGTGGGTAGGGAGGTGCACCCTTCCTCAGTGGCACAGCTAATGAGATCTGTTTGTTAACATAGCAAAAGGTAACTCTTCAATTTGATGTCACCTTAATTTAATAGTTTGTGTAACGTTCTGCTCTTAATCACCCATAATAGGATCTGAAATACATTATCGCATGAGGAAATTTACAAGGCTTCCTCAGAGGGACATTGAGAGATAGATTGGGAGGGTATTTGCAACGAGAAGGGATATTAATAAAATGAGTAAGTGGGAAAATTAAGGTGAGAGCTGGAAGACATGGAAGAGTGACATGGCTAGGAGCAGCTCATGTGGCTTTTTCCCTATGAACCATACAGAGCCCTTTTCGCACAAAGCCGGAGCTGCCAAGGCACTGCCCTAATTGAGGGGGCGTGGGGGTCCTTTGCAACCGTGAGGTGTCGCCCGGGGACGGGCAGGGGCAGAAGCTGCCTCCTCACAGAAAACGCCAGAGGGGAGGGAGCCGCAGGCACTGGCGACACCCACCCGCGCGGAGGGGCCGGCGGCTGGAACACGGAGTGTGGCGCGGCTGAACGAGGGCGAGGGGCGGAGGGAACCGGGATTCGCTTTCAACGCCGCAGCGGGGAGGCTGCAGTTCGGGCGCCCCCCGAGGGGAGCCGCGGCCGGGAACAGCCGTTACCGCCTCCCTCCCTCCCCGTGGGGCGGGGAGAAAACCCCTGCCGTCTCCATAGCAACGGCGGGTAGAGGCGCGCGCGCGGCCCGCCCGAGCCGCCGCTGCTCCCGCCTCTTCCCGCAGCGGGGCCGGGGATGTCGCTGCTGCGCGGGCCGCGGCCTCGCGGAGCCGGCAGGAGGGGCCCCAGGAGGCCGCCGGTGGTTAAGCGGGACTGGGACGTAAGTGCTTCCCCGTCCCGGGTGCCGAGCCGGGGCTCGGGCCTGCTCCGGCCTCGGCGGCTCCTCCCGCTCCTCTTCCTCCGGCTCGCGGGAAGGGCCGGGGGGCCTCGGCGCCCACGGATGTGCCGGCTGTGGGAAGCCTCCACATGTCACCGTCATCCGTGGGGGCTCGCATTTGGAGATACCCGATTTGCGTGTGGGTTTGGGCGGGCAGGGGATACGTGACGAGGAGTTGCGTCGGCGTGGCGTGGGCATGACCCCCTCTCGCTTCCGTGGTCCTGCAGCCTTCCCGGCTGGCAGCTCGCCCTCGAGTCGGAACAGCGCCCCCGGTCTTGGTGGGGGTATTTCTGCTGGTTGCCCACCTCGCCGAGGGTGGGAATGCTTTAATATGCCATCAAAATGCACCATTGTACCGGTTTATGCTAATTATATTGTGTTTCTTTAATGAAACTTGGAAAAAAATCCAGTTCGTCCTCAGTTCGGCCTTTTGATGTGTTCTCTGGTTCCTGTTTGCAGAGTACTGTCCACGATTTGACAGTCCACCGTGCAACTCCTGAGGACATAGTGAGTTTCATATCAATCCCCGTTTCTTCTCTGTAGCAAGGAGATTTAGCTGGCTATCTAGCATCAGTGTTCACTGTACTTATGGGGGTATTTTCTGTCAAAGTTTAATCTCCCTTACCAAGTTTCTGAAGATACTGGCTCTTTAGCATTAGTTTTTTGTTTATGATGTCATGCATCGCCAGCTTTGGCAGTTGGTGTTTTTCAGTTTCCTGTTTCTACTAGGAAGCACTAGCCATAGTTTTTATTTCAATGAACAGCATACCATCATAAAAGCATAAAAATGTAAATATGTAAAAACTCAGTGGAGTAGTTAAGTTAAGCCTCAGCCTCCCCTCTGCCGGAGGGACTGAAACGTATGCTTTGTTTTAGGAATCCAGTTCTCATGATACTAAATTTTTATTTAAACAGTTTAACATCTTTTTTTTATACTGAACGACTTGTTCATTACAAAATATGTGAATTCCACAGGCAGTATGAGTTATTGTTGCTTATAAATTTTGACAGGTTATTCAGAACAGATGGGCACAATAGCAGAGACTTGATTCTATAAGTGATTGGCTTGATAGCTTCCAGATGCTTTAGCTCACACATTTAATTTGTTTAATTTCTACTTAAACTGAAAAAAAGAAATTATATATAAACTTGTTAGAAGAAGAGAGAGAATATCTCTGGTCACTGACGACATTAAATCAGGAAAAACGCATTATGTCTTTTTATGCATGTTATAAGTGGTAGTGTTTGTTTTTTTCCTCCCTTTACAGCTGAGAAAACTCTTACTGAGTCAGTAGCGTAGGGCAGATGGAAAGTGTGAGACTTGCCCCATTCACCTTTGGAGCCCCTTTGGGCTGGTCTTGATGGCATTTTACACTTCTGCACATTTGTGAGGCTGTCATTGGTACTACCATGAAGTTAACATAAATAGTATTCAATGCATGAATGATAAAAATCAAGAAGAGCTTGCTAGCATTACCCTGCAAATTTTGCTTTAGATTGTCCCTTGATTTTGAAATAGTTTTCCTTCATGTTTATGTAGCTGCGTCGCCATGAAATACACAAATCAAAAAACAAAGCACTGGCACATCTGGAACTGCAAGAGAAAGCACTGAAAAGAAAATGGAAGAAGCAAAAACAACTGGCTGCTGATTCCTTGGAGAAAAGGAAATTGACTCTGATGCGTGAGGTGAGAGCTAAATCTGCACTTTCGGCCTGTTGCAGATAATTTGCAGGAGTAGTAGAAAACTGCTCTTGCACATAGTTCGACATTTGCTCCGCTTGTTGGATAATTTGACTTTGTACGCTCTCCCTCCTCTCTGTGCTGCATGCATGCAATGATTGGAATAGGCTGTGTAACATATTAACTGATCTATACAGTTGCACATTTGATCCTTGTTGCCTGGCTATGCCCTCTGTAATTCTTCAGGTCTCTGCATCTGAGCCGGAGCTGTTTGCAGAGTTAAACTGTGTGTTGTGAAAAGAATGTGTTCTTATTGCTATCTTGCTTTCCCCTCTTCCTGTCTAGTGTTTTTCTTTGGTGGAAATGTGAACATTTCTCTTCCTGGGAGGGACATCCTTATCTGCCACTGCTTATTTAAACAGAGAAAATGCAGAGTCATAGGGGCAGAAAGGGTGAGGCAAGAAGTTGGTAAGGAAGAGCTTGTCTGGAAGGAAAATTGACGCAATGGAAGTTGAGGAGCTATGGCTGCTGGCAGCCAAGCTTGTCATCTGGGAATCAAAATGCTTGTTCTCTAGGCATTCTGAAGCACTCTGACTGAAAACATTGTTTCATGTGCTTCTGAATTTTGAACTGTAGCAGCAAACCTAAGCTTAGCTAACGGACAGTAGTTTTTACTGCCTGAAAAGGGATTTCAGTGATAGATGCTATCCTTTTGTTTCATGTGGCAGGTAACTCCTCGGTATATGTTATGAAAACTAATCTCAAAATATGCTCATTAGCTTCCAGACTTCGTTGTCACCTGGGCAAAAATTGTTCTTGTTGGTGAAGAACAATGATGAACAATCTTCACCTAGCAGTTAATGTAAACATAATTTAGTTGTCCTGTAAACATGTGGTGGGTTAATCACCACAGACCTCTTCTCTCTTTCATCTTTTGTAAATTTTTGTAAGTCTTTATCTGAACTCTGAGAACATTCAAGCACAGGTAGAAACAAATGAAAGTATATAGAATTAAAGGTCATCTTCTAGCTTCCTATTTGACACCTGTTTCTCTGCAATCACAGCAGAATTTTTGTTAAGGATATTGTGCTAATGAAGCCTCAAACTTTAATTTTGACCTTTGTTATTTTCACACTTTTCTGCCAAGTGCATTTTAGCGGCGTATTTAAAAAGCTGTGGACTTCTACACGAATTTCCCTAATGTAATAGCAGGCTAGTATCAGTACGACTTCTGTCCAGGAGTAAATTATGTATCAGAAAGGTAGTTTAGACCACCTGCTCTAAGATTTGGCTGGACTATCTATTATGTAACTTTGTTATTTTGCAGGTGTGAAACTCACGGTTAGGAAATAGTCTTCCGTAGTTGTTGCCGTTTCTAATGGCAATGCACAAGTTTCAATTTTTTCCTCAGTGGCTTTCCCATCCATTTTTAAGAGATTACTCTATTCAGCATACCCTGTGTCATCTTCTGAATCCGAGAAAAGATGCTTCCAGATGGGAAGACAAAAGGAGATGATGCCAGGCAAGGTAAAACCCATCTGGCTGTTGCTGTTTGAAGCACTGACATCATCTTGTGTGTAGAGAAAAAATAAGGTGGGGGAGAGTCCCCATTTCACCTAACCCTAGCTTAAATGTTGTTAATGGCTGGGTCCTGTTGTTCGGAGTAACTGGGAAGACTCTTCATTCTGTGTCTCCTAGTAGAGCAGGACCACTGTGGATTGTCTCCCTGTCTCTGTTATATTGGTGATCTTTCTCCCTTATTTAGTACTGTGAGTATAGCTTCTGAAGCCCTTCAAATCCTACTCAACTGCAAAAGACTCAGAGACAAAAACTAGGAAGATGCTGCTACTAGTGTGTTTCCGCTTGACGAGAAAGAGTAAAAGTTAGAAAATGGATGAGTGACATTTTAATCTTTTGGGGATTTGTGTGCCTAAAATCTGAATGAAAAAATAATATTGGATTGTCTCTATATTCTAGATTGTGAATATGTAGGTACTGCACTGATTAATCCTGTAACAATCAATTTTTAAAATAACGTTAATGTATTGCACTGAAGGATAGGTGTTGAGTGGGTTATCATAATGGGAAGGTTTTTAGAATTAGTCCTGTTTAATTATCTGTAGTAACAATCTGAAAGAGGAGGGAAGATGAATTTTAATGACATGCATAGGTGATACCAAACTGGGACAAGGTGCGGCACTCAGTGAATTTGTTGAGGGCACATAAATGGGCCTAGAGGGGTTAGAAGCTGATATCACTTTGTTTTCTGCTGATCACAAGCAAACATGAGCTAATCTACCTTAGGAGCAATGCTCTAAAAATATTTATAACAAGTTCAGCAGGAGGGTGAAGCTTAGGAACCTGCTCATTCAGAAAGTGATCTAGTAGGAAGGGTGAAAACAAATTAATCAGGATAATTTTGGCTGAATAAACACGTTACCTTAGTTTTAATTGCCTTAGGTAAAGCAATCATGTTCTGGAATGGGTAAATATTTTTTTTTTTTTTTTTTTCTGCAAATCTGGCATGATTTAATCTAAAAACCTGCATTGTTTTGACCTCAGATTCCTAAAATGGAAAGACTAGATTTAGTTAGTATGAAGTGTAAAACCTGAATAGTGATTTGGAAAAATGGATATGTGAGGTGATGAGGAATGAATATTCATTGATTTGCTGAATTGGTTACGAGGAGATATATTGCAGTGTAATTCAGGCTCAAAAGACTGGACAGACATGGAAACTAGGTATACGAGGAAGCTTCCTGACATTAAAAAACATAGTAAAATGAGAGGAAAAAAACAGGTGAAATGCTACTGCCTAGAATTTTTTGAATGAGGCTAAATATAAAACAGCAAACTTATCAATGGGCACTGAAAGAAAGTCTGTGGAGGTAACAGTGTATAGAGCTTTGAAACTGCTGCAAACCAGTCCTCCTCATGGTTCAGTGGAGAGCGGAAGTTGTCCCCCGGTTCTCAAGTTTTGTGTAAGAGGGCATACATGAGTCTGTCCTTTTTTTTTTTTTTTTTTTTTTTTGTGGAATCTTCTAAAGTACTTGCAGTCTTTCTGGCTAAATCTGATTAACCATGATGAAGTGGAAGTCACATATATCTGGTCTCCTCTCAGGTGTTTAACTACCTCCTTCCCAGATTGTGGGATGTAATTTTACTAGCTGGCCATTTCCAGCTTTGTAAATGAAACCACAAGTCAGTGAGGAGCTTTGAATTGGATTCTGCCCACAAAGCCATGTCCCCAGTCAGCTCCATTTGGCTCACAGTAGCTGAATGCCTCTTGCTTTGCGCTCAGAAACCTCCCTCCTTAGGAGGCAGCTGTCTTGGTGCCAGTGATGGACTTCAGAGCTGTGCCTTGTGAGAAATGTGTGGAGACTCCCAAAATGTCTTCTGATGCCAGGTGTAGTCAGCTGTGTTTATGTCTGTTGAAACTTTTATGGCGGTAGGTGGCTTAATTTTTAGGCAGGATTTTCAATAGTCAAGGCTGAATGAAAAAAGTCTGCCAGAATTGGTTTGGATCTCATAAAACAGTGCAGTTTTTGGGTGTCTGTCAGATGTAGGTAAGTGTTCTTTGACTTGACAACACTGAGATCAAATTATTTGAGGATGCATACTGATTTTTTTAATTGCCAGACGTATGTCTTCGTTTTGATGAGTAGGTCATAAACACCCAGCTTCTTGTCTGTGTCAGGCTGGGAGCAGAAGGGAGTGAGAGGATTTGCTCTAATAAGAAACAATCAGTGCTGGTGGGGGCCCCAGAAGTAATAACTGCTTAATTTTTCAGAAAAACGAGGTGAATTCTAGTCACTCAGAATGAAGTATGTTATTCTCATCTATCTTAATTAGGATCTAATTGCACAGTAACAACGTGGCAAACATTGTCTTGTTGACTGTTCTCTAACTGTTTAGAAGAAGAATACCAAAAAAACAAAGGAAAAATTGGTCTGCTCAGTATGAAATATTTCCTTATATGCTATACTTTCAGATTCTGTCTGATCAATACCATTTGCAAGATGTATTGGAACAATCTGATCAGGTTATGGCTGTGGCAAAAGACTTACTTCGGGATGCTCCTCGCACACGAACAGGTAGACCATTTCATTTATATGTGGTAGTACATTTAAGATTATCTCCTTGCTTTTCAGAAATACCGCTCTTTACAAAGTATTCTTTTTAACTGTTTTCATCTCATCATCTGGCATAGTATGATTGATCCTGTTCGTGTTGGACGAAACACAGATGAGGGTGACACCTCCCATGGCAGGGGAGAGCGAGCCGAGGCCAATTATTCTACTGTATCGGTCTATTGTGGAGTTTTGGATCACCTACTGTGAAACACCTGACCCTCACTGTTTACCCACAGCCAAGCTACTGGCCTATACAGAGCACCAGTTTGAACCATTGTAGTAGTCCTGGTTTACATTGCTGCATGGGTTGACTACTTGCTCTTGCATATTGGTTGAAGATTTATCAGCAATTCTTGAACAAGGCTTTTCCTTTTCTTATCCTGGTTTGTGGGTCCTTACGGGGCTGAAAGGCAGGATTTGCAAGTGAAATCTTAAGCTTAGATTCTTTTCTCTGTAGGCTGCTGTTCTCTTTTGCTAATAATGACTGTTTCATCTTACATGCTGCTTCTGCACAGGTGTATTTACAGAGGTGGGATGGCCAAAAGCCTGGTACATGGCTGAATGTATTAAGAAAGCTCTATGGTCCGCCTTTGGCAGTTATTTAAAGCAACATCCCTGTGACCCGTTTTGTGCAAAGTACAGGAGCTTGCTTTTTCCTACAAAGTCCTGCAACATTCTACAGACTGAGTCCTGTGTTCTTCCCTATTTTGTCTGATTCCTCTAGGTTTCCCTAATGTAACAATGGCTCCTAATTGTGACCTAGAATCATCTCAAGGACCCATTGTACAAAAATGCAATCCTCCCACTCAGCTTTCCATCCTTAGTGAATCTGTCATGGACTCCCAGGTAATGTATATTCAGTTCCATGCATGTCCCATAGCTTTTTTGTTTGCACAAAATAAGAATATTCAAAGGTAGAGTTTCCAAGCAGACCTAAACCTTTCTTCTATGTATTGATAACATGTTGATAATGTACGTATCCAATGGTGTTAAATGGAGGTGAGTTTGTTTTGTGAGACTCTGGGAATCATGATTTTTTTTATTTCTTAACCTTTGAATATGAGAGATACCAACTTCTTATGTCTCATAGAAGCTGTCTTGTATTAGCATGCTCTCCCTTTTAAATTCTGGAATTATCAGCAAGGAACAAAGTAATTACAGACTAAGAAAACAACTCTTGTGTCATTTAACTAATTGCTACGTATTGAAATATGCCTCTCATTTTCTAATTGTGTCTGCATATATGGGGGCGTAGGCAGTTGGGCTCCGATATATTTCTGAGAGCACACATGTTAATGTATCCCAGTTAACTCCACAGCCTCGATTAGTCCTACAAGTTTAACTCTTAATAATTCACGTTCTTTTACAACTATTTAGATTTGTTTCTATGTTTAAAAACTGTTTACACTTGTTTGAAATTTCATTCAGATTGCCTTTGTGTTCTGTTTTCTTTTCATAACATGAGTTGTACCAGGAATGCTCACTGTGGTTTGAGAACAGGCATATGACGCTCCCAGAAGGCAGCTCATGATGAAGACCAAATGGGCTGAGGGAGTGAAAGTGACGGTGTCACTTACCTTGTGGTTCTCTAATCATGTTTCCTACTATCTTGCACGAATATCTGCAATTTGAGTTTGAGTACTGCTCTGTCATGTGTTTTGATGTGGTATTTGTTTACTGGGTTTTTTTAATATGAAGAGTTAACCGTAGTGCCTTTATAAGCTGTATTGCTGGATGCATGCTGCAGGATAGGCTTAAATTTAACATGCGTGTACTAATAGTTGTCGTCTGAGCTCCTGTGAGATTTTCTTACGTGCCTACGAAAATCATAGTTAAAGGCTATCTGGTGAAGCCTACCCAGAAGCACAGAAACCTGGTAGTTTGAGGAACCCTAATTCCAAATTTGATTGCTTAAGTTTTGCTACGAATGTGGTACATAGGATTGTGTTTTGTTCTGGTTGCATTTAACACACAGAATATAAATGTCATTTTGCAGATCTCATTACAAGATTGTTTAGCTTATAATGTCAAATGCCTGAAATTTTAGAAATGCTAAAATTACGTGGTTTTTTCCATGTTCTGCCTGATAATGTATCTGTATTTGTTTTGGTACAGTCTTTAAAGCTTTTTAATCCTACAGTGTGTGGTCTTCCTTATTTAATACAAGTAATCCAAATAAAATATTGGATATTGAATTAATCACTTGCTGTGTTATTTTCAGAGACAATTGTCAGTATTAGTGTTTCTTAGGTACAAAAGATCCCCCAAAACTCTTCCCACAGAGTGCTGTGTTTTTTCTTCCTTTTTTTTTTTCTTCCTTTTTTATATTTTTGTTTTGGAGGTAAAGACTGAAACAAATGTTCTTATTTTTTTCTTGAAACAATTTCAGAAAATTGATTTCTAACTTCTTCCTAAAGACAAGCTGCAATTGCGCTGAAAGTCCCTTTTGTTTTCTTTGTTGTTTCCTAATAAGGCTCTTAATGAAGTGGAAGATGAAGTATTATCAATCTATCAATCAGAAGATGGACACCATGACTCTCCAAATTTCAAATCCAGCATCAATTCTGACAGGTCAGTACAAATATCCATTCAGGTTTACACCTTCTTAACACTGGAAACTGATTAAACCGTGTTAAAAGTGTGTTGCATGCGTATAGTTAAGTTACTCTTTCTGTTTTCACCCCCCGCCTCCTACTTTCCCGCCCTCAGAATACTAGGGAAACTTCTTGTAACATTTAGACTGGGAATGAATGTGAGCAGGGAACTTACCTGTATTTTAAAAAGGTCTTTCTTGACTGTACAGAAAAACCTAGAATCATGCTGTTGTCCTATTACAATTCACTGTTATGCTTGTTTTGAATGTAGGCTACTTCGGTTATTGAAAGAAGATTCCTTGGTGAATTCTCAGTTGTGGGCTGAAAAGGAAATGAGAAAAACTCCCTTATCACAGCAACCAAATGTGCCTTTGACTCCAACAACTGTTTCTCCATCATTGGATCAGTCAGGTTGGATTTGCCAAATCACAGCCTCTCAAGGGTTGTTAGGCTATTCACAGGATCCTGTCTAGAATCCGTTTTCTGGGTGGGGGTGGGAGACAGAGACGTGTGCTAATTTGGCTCAGATGAATATCCAGACTACAAAACCAGCTCTTCTAATAAAATGACGTTGAAACATATTGCTATTAAGAACATACCCAAAATATTAAATATGTGTATTTTTTGTTTTGTGTTTAAATCAGCCCTCAATGCTACCAGTGTAGTCAAGAGAATCTATTCAAGACTTCAGAATGAAGACGAAGAAGAGACTATAGACTCCACTTACACTGTGAGACAAGTGCTGAACCCGAACTCAAGAAAACAAAAGCAAATTGCAGCAAAAAGTTTAGTACTTTTAAAAATAGCATATCTCCCTTTGACCAAGGTCCTTAGTATCATAAGAAAATGTAGCTTGAAATGGATCTTTGGAAGTCATCACAGGGCTAACTCCAAAGTCTGATTGGAGGGGCCTTGTCCAGCCGAGTCTGGAGCATCTCTAAGGATGGATATTCCATACCCCTTTGTGCAGTGTATTCCTGTGTATTCTGCGTGTTCATTGGTGAAGCAAAGTCTGTAGGAATCTGGGAACCTTAATGCTACCCATTACCTTGCTAGCCGTGGAGTTCTCTCCTGTGCAGGGCTTTTGTTTCTGATCCATGCTGCACAGGCTATTCTATTCTATGCTGCACAGACTTAAGATTCATTTCACTCCTTGTATTCTACTTATATTTTTATGTGGGGACTGATAGCAGATACAAACTGTAACATGAAAGGGTTGTTGTAAAAGAGTTGCTCACTAAATACTTGAAAGCAGCTGATGTTTTTCTCTGGCTGTTCACTGGCAAACTGTTTCCGTGCTTTTAACTGAGGAGCAAAGTATAAAGAGGTATCTAAGATAAAAGCACCAATACTTGAGAGGTACTAACATGGTGGCAGAAAATGTGTTTTTTGATGATCTGAAAATAACTGAAATGACAGGGGACATTCTTTGATGGTCTCTTTCAGCTCAGGGCAAGATAGGGCCTCTCCTTTGATTTACTTCAATAAACAAGGGAATTTCATTGGTGTTGCAAAGCTTTCTATACAAGTTGAAATTCCAATGACGCTTTTTCCTTCCCCCCTCAGTGAAAAGAAAACAAACTGCACAGAACTCTGCAAGACAGAGGAGAGATGATTCTCCAGCTCATTCAATCCCCATTGACCTTCAGAGGGACAATAAATCTAGCCTAAGTGTTCTCAACCGCATGATACATGAAGTGGAGCATGAATTGGAGGAATATGAGCGATGTACAGGTCGTGAGGTTCAAAAAACTGAGAGAAGTGAAGGCCTCACTGGGTTTACCTTGTCACTGGTGAACGCTCTCTGTCGTTTGATGCGCTACCTTAAAGAGGTGAGAAGGCTTTGACTTGCTTCTGTAGAGTGAATGAAAAAAGGTATAAAGTTACTTTACAGATGTGAACTTTGCTCCTTGCTGGCTGCCAATCAGTTTACTTTGATGTCTGATTATCATTGCTTATTATTTGGATTGCACACAATTAGGAGTTAAAACTTTTAGTTTGCTAGAAACAGGTATCCCTAATGAAGAGGCAGGGTTAACTGCAATGAAAGTCTCTCAGTGGCTATTAGCAGCAAATACCAATTGAAATAGTTTTAAATTTCTTATTTAAATATATTCAGAGTTGTAGCAGGGGATTAACTACAGCCTTGTGTACAAGTTAAGTTTTCTTCCTTTGCCTCCCAAAGGCGATGCTATTGTCACTAGAGCAGTGGACCCAAACCCCAGTTGTCTTTGAGGGATTCCTCAGCTCTCTTTTTCTATCCATAGCAGCAACTTCACCTTAAGCAAGACTGACCTGAAGTGCTCACTATAGATAGCAGTGTGCAGCTGGGGATCAATGGAATTCCATAAAGACAAGTGCCTGTAAGCCATGTAGAACTTATTTTTAAAAAAAAGAAAAGAGAAAAAGAATGGGGTTTATTTTACCTCTAAACCAGAGCTACTCAAGATGCAGAAGTTCACAGATTCATCAGACCTATGTGAAATTTTGAACCAGATTATGGCAGTTCCTGCACTCTTAATAGACGCAGCAGAAGATGTTATCTAAGTCCCAGTGCTCCATTTCATAGCAAAGGCAGTAGATTCCTAATGGATGTGGAACTGGCCTATTTTGGTTCCTTTTCAGAGTCTATAATAATTGGTGGCAAACAAACCAACCCACCGTATTCTAATTTTTTTTTTGTCTGGATGTATAACAACTTATTCTTTCTATTACCCTGTATTTATTCTGTATGGAAGAATTTACTTTAAGGCATGTCTCGGAAGCAAACCGTAAATAATCAGTTCAAGAGTGAAAAGCCGCTACCGTCAGAAGATGGACTTTGGCTGAGGAGTCTTATGTTTTAAAAGAAGAATGCTTGTTCTCTGTTAAAGTTGTAATACCAAAGCAAGGTATTAAATTTGGTTCTTATGCGGTTCTGGGGAAGGATCTTCTGGACTTCCAATAGCATGTTTTCCATTTACTAGGAAAACATCAATTTAATAACACCAAATTCATATTATGATTGCAGTTATAACCCTATTTAGATTGTCTTTAATTTGTGTTCCACAGAAATGAGTTATTCTTGACGCTCAGGCTTCCTCAAAAACTACTCCAGATCTTCTTTGTCTCTTTTTTTTTTTTTTCCCCCTTCTTTGTTTGTTGCTGCTTTCTCTTTATGAATGTAACATTAAAGGTATCTTAAGAGCTTTTATCCTATTCAGACAGAAGGCCAAGGAGCCTGAGTGTTTAAGGAGACTACTTATTTTGAAAGATGTATACTGACTCTTACTTGTATTCCCAATTTTTACTGAGCATCTTTATGATGTTGTTTCTACATTAATAGATGTCTTACCATTCCTTCCTTCCAGGAGTTGATTGTTGCTTGCAGAATTGTCTGCAACTTTTTTAGATTTACTACCTAAATCCATGAGCAGAAATACGCAGAAGTTGCTTAAGCTACAAAGTGTGGCTGCTAATATTCAGAGTTGCTTGAGATAGATGGCATGCGTCCATAATCTTCACTGACTTTTCCCCTTTTCATGGAGCTTTAGTTACAGTTAGAATTTGAGAATTCACTGGGAAGAAGCAGAGCTTGTCTGAGTATTTCCTAACACCTGGTCCCTGTGATGCTAGGAATAAATCAAGTGTTTGTGTGCACTAGATGTGTCTTGTCTAGCCAGGAGAGTTAGCAAAGTTTCGATGCCTGAATTACAGCTGGCAGTGCATTTCAAGAAAGTGACTTTGCAGCAGTTATTTTAAAAGCCTCTAAATTCAGATAAACAACCGGTCTTCAAGAGGTTTTGAAGCTTCTAGAAAGATTTGCTCCTCTTCTGGGGATAAAAAAAATATTTTCAAGCTTTTCTGCAGAAATGATCGTAATTCTTCTGCATTTAGCAAGGATGTTGCATAATTCAGTCTCAAAACTATATATAAAAAAGTAGGAAGAGAAACTTGAATTACTGAATCTTTCATGAAAGTTGTATTAATACGAGTGATTAAAAAAGCAACTCCAAGAAGCAGCCAGTGAATACAGAAGAGGCTAGAGAGAAGGGGAAAAAGAAGTTTTTGTAATGTTTGCCAAGCCATACAAAATTCTTAAAGGGAAGTGGATGAACCTGACTCGATTCCTAACTGAATTTCAGTGTCATCTGTCAAATGTTGGAATTATTTTTTTCCCCATTCTACTAAGAATGCTGGTTTTTTGCCAGACTGACAGGGCAAAACGTTGGAGTGTACACATACTTCATTGATCTGTGTCGCTATCTTCTCTGTCTCTGCTTCTGCATATTCTGATGCTGTGTTAAAGGCTATGGGATCAGAGGTACACCTGGCAATAGGCTAGGATGAAGGTAGTACTCCTTTCAGGGTATACCAGGCCCAAATCCTACCCGATGGTAGGAATGGATGTATACAGCTGTTAACCCTGATGCTCTGCTCATGCATAAATATAAGACACACAGCTGCTTGGAACTTTTCTTCCAAGACGAGGTTAACGCTATGTAGGATGAGTAGATACAATAGCTCATCCAGACAATCTGAGGCACCAATAGGCTTCATCACTGCTACCAGGGTTAAAGGTCTTTATTTTGTGCTATCTTTGGTTTCTCAAAAGATAGGACTGTGTACGTTTTTTTCCATTTTCTGTGACAGTCTGGTTCACTTGGATCAATACAGAAAAGCTGTTCTCTCTTAGTGGAAGAGAACCAGAAAATGCATGGCTTGTCTCTGATATGTTTAAAGGAGGTATATCTGCCTGTTTTGTGTCTAGTTGACGGTATTTGTGGTTTATTCTCAAAATTATTTATTTATTCATTTACTTTATGCAGCTGCAGAGCTGTTGTGTCTTAATACCTCTTCCTTGGTGGTTTTTCACTTCTGGTCCCAATGCCGTCAGAAAATAATCTACGGTATGTTACAGGCAGCTCATGCTCTAATTTTGTCTGTGCAGCAGGAAATAGCACCCCTGTTGCTTTTCAGGATCTCTTGTGTTTTGGAGATAAGATGTATTTCTTTTATTCAGGGTTTCCACTGAGTAAATGCAGGCAACGATCTGGGGAAGGGCTCTATCTGCTAATTCTGATGAGTTTTTGTGACTTTGTAGTTTTTGCTCTTTCAGTTATGATGGTCAAAAAAGTGGCAGGCGTGCATTCCATTTACCCATTAGAGGTGGAAGAGATTCTTTTGTGTCTTGTACAGGAAGTCTGGTTACTGCAGTGGTCTGTCTTAAAATAAGATTGATAACATCTTTTGAGGCCAAGAGGTTCTACAGTTAGGTCTTTTGCCTCACACTTAAGCAGATTACTTAGCAAATAAACCCTTTTGTCTTCTTTACAAAAAATTAATAAAGGAAACCCTCTAGAACTCTTTTTCTCTCTGAGGGAAAACATTAAAAAGCAACTACTTTCTCCTTTACTTAGTCAAAATTGTCTTCATTAATGAATTAAGGGAACTAAAGAATAGGCACAAGTAGGACAGGTTACTGACAAGCGTCGGCATACCTGAATTTATTTGGTTACTGCATGAAGATTCAGTGACTTACAAAACAGCACCCATGCAGAGAGAGAATGCTGTAGCTAGAGCCTGTAAAAGTTGTAAAGGCTGAAGAGCAAGGATGTATAGAACTCCCTACAGTGTTCTGGAGTAACAAAGAAGGAACAGTAAGCTCTCTGTCAGTTCTCAAGCCCTGAAAATTGGATTTTGTCATGACAGTAATGAAGCCAATTTAGCAGAAGGGGAAGAGCCGTTACAGTATGATATTATATGGACCCGTTTCCAAATACTAATCTGTATTTGTTATGGTAGGTTTTTAACTTTTTTCCCCTCTTTAGAGTGAAATACAGCTGCGTGAGAAAGAGGTGATGAGGCAGCAGCATGAGGAGATGTTGAATGAACACAGAGAACTGATTGATGCTCTGACTGCAGAAATACTTCTAGTGAGGGAAGAAAATACTGCTATACAGGTACTGAGCTGCCATCCCCCTAAGAATGACTTGCTAGAATACTGAGCTGTGTTGCAAATGTGCTGAGATGCATTGGCATATGTTCAAGATATTTTGACAATAAACAGGAAGAAAATTATAAAATTGACTGAGGAGCCTGAGAATTATAATAGTGGGCATGGTAGGGGGAAGGAATGTTTGGAAAGTCAACATTTTATCTTCCTGTATGTTGTTTAACTTTAAAGCCTGAGAAAGTGCTAGTTCCATTAAACTGAGCTTTACTTCATCAATCTAAATGTTTAAGTATCTGCCTCCATGCTTCTATACTGTTGAAACTACTGGAGCGACAGAGTAGACTAGATGTAATATATTTTCTTTTATTTCAGTTTGCAGTGGAGGTAGATTTGTTCAATGGTTACATTTGGGAATGAAGCAATAAAGCAACCTTGGAGAGAAGTGGGTTAGGAAAAGGAAAACCAAATAATTCATTTGAGTCAGGAGGAAAAATAAATGGGAAGCATGGAGACACTAATATTTAATACCTCACCGGATTCTTACAGATTCACATAGTGGTATTCAGAGGCCAAATTTCTTCTTAGGGCTGCTTGTGGTATATAATATTCTAATTCATGTTCTTAGACTAGAGGTTTCTGTATCTCTCTTTTTTCCTTCCTCCTTTAGAATAAGCTTCAGCAATACATGACGGTAACAGATGAACAGCTGATCTCTCTCACACAAGCATTTAAAGGCCTCCCTTTAGTAGAACCTAGAAGAGAACAAAGTCCAAACCATTTTGGAACTGCAAGCAAAGGTCCAGCAAACAGCCAAGGTGTGTGTATGCATGTATGAAGGATAAAACAGGAGTTATGGTTAGTTTATTCCTGTAGTAAAAAATCTAGTACTTAATTGATTTCTACTTGAATACCTCTTGTGTGAGCGTGTATCTTACCTCTGGAAACTCATGTGCCATAGGTTCTGTTGTGCGTACAAGTGTTTTGCTACAGATTATTTTTTAACAATATTATAGGTTGTATACCATCCTGATCGGCAACTTTCTGTCTGGATCAGGACTTCAAGATTAATCTTTTAGTCAAGTCCTGGGCTTAAGCTTTAAGTGATACATAATGTATTTTTAAAAGAAAAAAAAAAAAACAAACCAGGAGGGGAGTAGCCGTCACCCATTAAGATGGTTTACGAAATCAGGTTTCTTCTCAGGGTCCTAAACAAACAAACACACAAACAAAAACCAACCCACAAATGCAACTTAATCAGGATCTCACCTTTCTGTTGCTGAGGCAGCCTGACAGTATGAGATTGGTTCTTCTCTAAGACACTGGAGGTCGCTGCTGGCCAACAACAGCAGCTGCTGAGGCCTGTTAACTAATCAGGCAGAAGTCTGTTACTTGGTATTTGTGGCTTTGTATCAGAGGTGAGTGACCATTTGAGTGCTATATAACATAGACAAAGGCTAAGTTAAGCAAGTAGCATTGATGGCCAAACTAACCAAACATGATTCACCTTGTACTTTTAATGTTCTTTCACCATGGAGTTTTCTCCCAGCTGCCTTTCCCAGTCGGTTGCTTAAATGCATCAGTTTTGCTCTCAAGGCCAGTAACTCCGTGTGAATTCCAAGATTCCTTAGAGCTATTTGTATTCCTTAGTTAAATGTTGTTTTTGTGGGCATTTTTTTGTGGTCAAAAACATTCTTCCTGGCTGTTTCTATGGGGTTCTCAGGAAGAAGCCACAGACCGGATCCCATTTCTGTGATTTCCCCAGGCTTTGTAAAAGCAAACAGAAAACCCCACCCCAAAGCTTAAAACCCAAACAATCAAAAAAGTGTGCCTCAAAAAAAAAAAACCAAACCAAAAAACCCAAATTCCAAACCTTCCATTCAGCAGTTCTGCGGGACTAGAATTTCCAAATCTTCTTTCCTTATTGGTCTCCCTTCTCAGGAAAAGGCATCTTCCTGAGAGGAAAGCTTCCTAAAGTTACAAAAATATTTCTTCCTCCTTCAGAAGGAGATCCCGTGTATCATTAAGGCATCTGACTGGGTGTGAAACATTTGTGATGGCTGGTTTTATTACAGAAACCATGCATAAGTTACCATAGGACTTCTCTGGAGAGAGGAAGAGTGGCTGAGAGAGAAGAGGGGGGAATATCATAGTGACAAATAGCACGTGAGGAGGATACTTCGGAAATGCAGTTCTGTACAGTGAAGCAGAGCAGGAAGATCCTTCTCATTTCTTCCCAGGGTCATTGAATAATGAGTGGGAGGTTTTAGATTCATTCTCAGAATCTCAGTAGTGTGAACCACAACCAGTATTTTATACGAGCACCCTCCTCTGGCTTTTTGCCTTTGAAGGGTGCTTTTTCTCTCTCCTATTTTGGGATCAGATATATTCTGATTAATTTTACACTTATTTCTCTTTTTGGGAACAAATGTCCTGAACAAAATCGTGAAGGGAGAATTCAAAGTAGCACTGACGAGCAGGGGATATAAGCATATTAAAATTACTGTGGTCTCACAACTAGCTACAACTTTTATTTCACGCTTTTCATTTTGTGCCTCCCTGGTATGTTCAAAATAGATGGCAATATAGACACAAACTAGTTGTAGTTAAATAGAATCATAGAAATACAGAATAACAGCTTATTTTTTTACTGAACAAATGCTTGATTTTAATTAAGCCATAAAAAGATCATCACAGAGCTAGAAAAAGCTTCAAATTGTTTTCTACTCTGCCATTGTTGCCGTTACATTTATAATATAGGTGCATTAGGACAAGGGCATAGGTCTGCTTTTCTCAAGAGAACATTAGCAAATGCAGCTCACTTACAGACATCTGACTTGTGAGGAACTGGTATTTAAGTCTTGCACATGGGCTACAGACAGATG
Source organism: Phalacrocorax aristotelis (assembly GCF_949628215.1). Lineage (NCBI taxonomy): Eukaryota > Metazoa > Chordata > Aves > Suliformes > Phalacrocoracidae > Phalacrocorax > Phalacrocorax aristotelis. The sequence goes on along the minus strand of NC_134276.1, from coordinate 130,995,958 downwards.
TCTTACTAGTATCCTGAAATTGTGAGGCTACATGTAAGAGCTCTTCTTACTCTTAAGGCCAGTAAAGATCTGTATTATACTGGAGTGAGAGAATTCTATACCTGTGGATCAGCAGGAAGTTAGAGTGTGTGGGGAACATACTCTAGTCTGTGTTTTCAGATACTTGAACACAAGAGTTGATATTGAGATTTTTTTCCCTACAATGTTATTGCACTAAAACTAATTCTGCTCCCCTCCCCCCCGCCTTTGTTGTTTTTTGTTTTTTTTTTAAACTTTTATCCCTGCTTTGTCGTCTTCTTTAGAAAAGCCTCATTTGAGCTATGCTGAGCCCAGGACTGATGCAGGCATCAGGGAAAATATACTGAAATTCCCAGAGGAAGAACTTCCTTTCAAGTTTCCCCCAAGGTCAAGTACCTCATGGGGTACAGGATCCAGTAGAAGCTTGCCAGCTCACATCTTCCAGCCAGCTGTGCTGTTGTCACCACCTCGCCAAAAGAGCAGTCAGGAATTGTCTCCCCTCCAGAATGGTGAGATCTCTCTGGCTGTAGTAGACCTGGGAGTCCGCAGCGTGTTACCGTTTCAGTCTTGCACTACCTTTAGAGATGTATTTTCTATGGAAATTTTTTATATGCTTGGACACACTGGTGCTATAGCTGGAATATCCTCCTTCTGCATCCAGATATGCATGTCTTTTCTTTCTATGCCTGTTGCTAGATTTCCTTTAGACTTTCTGTCCCATGCAGTTCTCCATCTACTGTCTGCAGTCCTGTCAGTGGCAATCCAGATTGGCATTTTTATTTTGTACTGGTTTTGATAGCTCTTTGTCTATGATATGCAGCACATCATCTTGGATTTCTGTCTGCTGGTGGTGTAATCCAGCCTCCATCACCTTTAATCATTGGACTGCTGAAGACTGGAAATTCAATGTCTCTGCAGCCCGTGCTGCAGGCAAACCAGGATGTCTGTAGACTGTGAACTTTTGCTTTCAATCATTTTTCCCAGCAAGGTTTTTCTAAAAGCTTTGGGAGCAGGTTTCCACTGGGTTTCATTTAATACACAGGAAGAGGCTGAAGAAGTTTTGGGTGAAATTATGTGGTGCTGGATAACCAGATTAACACAGTCTTGTGTCAGAATCCATAGGCTTTGAGAGTTTTGTGGGCTGGTAGCTCAATTCTGGTTGTTAGGAGGAGGAAAGTTCATCGGGGTGATTAGGGGAGGTATTTATAATTTAAATTTAATGAAGTGAGCAGAAGGGAAGCCCTCTGTGACTCCCAAAATTAGGTGTTTCCTCCTGCAACTGTCATCATAAGCACATGCATCTTACAGAACATGCTAGGCCCCTGTAACCCTCTGTTGCTGAGAGGCAGGTAATTATGTCTATGGATAGCTTGATGGTTGCTGACAGGAAGTATGGCACAGTAGTGGGGTGTCATGCCTTCCCTCCTCTTCTTTTTTTCCCCCTTTCAGCTGTGTGGCTTTGTAAGTCTTTTCCAAGTCAGAAAATTAACCCCAAAGTCCTTTGATTTAAGGAGTTGGCCGGACAATTGAAAGTTTATATCTAGCTCAAGCTTTTGGTGGTCACCTATGCTGCAAGGAGGCACATAATAAATCAGGACGAAGTGAACTAAAGGTAGCTTTCTGCAAAGAACAACATCTGGCTTCAGTCCCGTTGAGAAATGTCAGATGTTGCCTGTCACTTGAAACAAGAATATAAAACTGCATTCCTGGACTTCACTATAGCTTAGTTGTGTGAGAAATGTATTGTTACTCTTTTACAACTGTTAAGGATGCTGAATGGCTCTACAAATGTTAAACTTATCAAACGTTTCTTTATGAAAAAATGTTCATAAAACAGATTTATATGTAAATTTTTTAAATGTCATGCTCTGCTCAAGAGGCAGAAGCTGAAGTTTGGGAAGGAGTGGGCTATTTGGTATATAAAGCATGGAAAATCTGGTTTTGATCACAAAATCCAACTTGAAATTAACATGTTGCAGCTGACAGTGCTGTAACATAGTTGTCGTGTGCGTGGTGTGTTATCGGTTTGCTAATGATGACCACAGAAAATACCTAACTACTTTTGTTGGGTAGAGTGCTTCTTTTTTAGGGTCTGAGTAAGTAGCTACTGTATTATTATTGCAAAAGGCTTGTATAGTTTTGTTTGGTTATTCTAAAAGCTTTGTTACCAACCAAGTATAAATACCAGAACTAAAATTTAAACTTGGAGCTTATGAGGTAAGGCAACAGAATATTGGAAAATGGAGGACTAACTCAGAAGTAGTGTTTGATCTATCAGCTAAGAAATTCAAAACAATTTATTTTTTTCTCTGACTTCTCTCTCAATCTCTAATTAAATCATGTAAATGTAAGACTGTTTGCAATATGAAATACTAAACCTGGTGAGCTCCTGCAGCAGGATCTTGCGCAGAGCGAGTTTGATGAGTAACATAACACCATTCAGGCTAGATGTTACAATTCAAGTTCCTGCTTGATTATTACTAGCCTGATGCAATAAAGTCACTGTTCGTTTCCTTGATGAGGATCACATGTCTCTTTCCTTACTGTTCCTTTATTTCTTGTTTGTAGTGTTTACAGCCATTTCTCAGTCTCCTGAAAACACCGAAAGAGAGCCATGCAAGGAAAGGAGCTCACCTTCCTCCCTGAGAACACAGAGCACAACTGAGGAAAATTGTCTCATTTCTCAAAGGCAACCAATTCCTTCTGCAGACGAAGACTTGGAGACTTCCCATGGGAAAATCAATCTGTCCTGCCCAGGTGACACTAGAAAAAAAAGCACAGCTGAAGAGTTATTTCGAAACGGTGATCTGCTGGGACAGATAGCTGAGCTCACAAGGCAGAACTCTCTAATTAAAGCTCAGCTGAGCAAATTCAGAGACTTCTCTGAAGACACAAGTGACTGCCTACATCAGCCAGACACAATAGGAAATGCAAATTCTAGTCCAGAGTCCTCACAAGGACAGGTGAGAATTTAACAGAAAGGGAAGGCTGGATTCCCCTTTCTGCTCATCTGCTTTCCCGTAGCTTACTGATGGTTAAAACTGTTTCTTTCCTGTTGTCAGTTGTTTCAAGGAAAAGGGTAGCAAAACAAATATTCTTTTCATTCATTTGCTTGGAAACTTGTGATTTTTATCATTCCTTAAGGAGCTCCGCAGTAGTTTCTCATATTGGGCCTATGTTGTACATGAGTGCTGAAAAGTGTGCAGCGCATTTATAAGTTTAGGATAAGGTTATGCTGCAAAAAGAGGTGTGATTGCAACATGGTCATGTATACCTCTTTTAGCTTGGACAATAGTAACAATAAAAGCACTGCACCAACCCACAAGTTCTTGTCAAGCTTGTAAAATACATATCTAAATCCAGGCCATACATCTCTTCTACTGTGATCCAAAAGCCGTGAGATTAAAGTTAGTGCAAGCACATCTCTTGCAAATAGTTAATTACAGTGTATGTACTAGTTGGAACTGTCTTGTCTGTCCTGCTGTGTGGTGAGAATCCCAAAATCTTTGGGAAAGAGAAAACTTGAATGCTTTCACATAGTTCGCTTAGAAAACCTTTAATCTGCAACTAAGCAGCTATTCAGTGGCACCCCAGTGAGTGGAGGTAACATCACAGAAACGCCTAATCCCTGCCCTTGCTATTGTCTTTAGTTTTGTTTAATTGAACAGTAATTCAGGCACTGCAATGGAAGATCTGAAAGATTTTAAACTTCCTCATGTAAATGTAGGCTGAAAGTGTTTGTTGCTTTCCAAATTGTATTACGTTGTGTAATGTTTAGTCATTTAGCTGTATAAGAAGATGCAAACTTTAAGTGTTCTTTTTGTGAAAGCAGTTACTGGAGGGGGAAGGGAAGGCGTTAAAGTGGATGAAAACCTGGTTTAAAGATGAGTTCTAGGATACTTCTGCTACAAATCTGCTTGCTTCCCCACACCATCCTGAATATGTGTCTCTCTGATTAAATATTTTCTTAATTATGGTTAATTGCTGGATGGTTGGGGGGTTTCTTTTTTTTTTAATGATACAGGCAATAGCTGTTTTCATATTTGTAGGAAGACCAGTTTAAAATATTCTTGTGTTTAATCAATTAAGGACTTAGACACAGGACAGTGCAAGGGACAAGTTCAGATTTTTCACAGGAGTTGCTATATAATCGTTTATTTTCAGTTGAAAAATTAAATGCATAGAAGTACTTGAAATATATTGCATGCTGTCCCTGAAGGTGCAAATTTTAAGTTTTTAATTGGAAGTAATTATCCAATTTTCCAAGCAGACTCATTTCATGGCATCAAAGAGCTTGGAGGAAAGGATAGCAGAGCTGAATCGTCAGAGTACGGAAGCACATGATAAACTGTTGCAGCTAATAGAGCAGCAGAAATTAGCTGCTGCCGATACAGTCCCTTCGATGATATCTCCTGTTCTGCCCCCATCCCTAAACTCTACTGGTAAGTACCTGGCTTCAGGAGAAACAAAAACCAGTAAGACAATGTTTTTCCCCTTTTGGGAGGTCTCTGCCTTATCTGATTGGATCAGTGGCTATGGTCAGCAGTACACTTCCTGTAAATGCCTGTATGGTACAGTGACTGTGTTAATAACTGTGTGACTCCTTACTTTAGAGAGCTAAAAATACATCAGCTAAAAAAACTTCTCCTAAAGTTAGTCTTTTAGTAATTAATCTGCTGCAATATCATGTTTCATGCTGAATCTGTTCTTCGTTATGTCCTTGTCCGCAGAACAGTTCTGCTACAGTCACTGATGGGCAGAACTGGGCTTTTCCATCAGTCTCTTCTGCTGGAGAATATCTTCTAAAAAGACTAAGTACGTCAGGTTTCTAGAAATCGTGGCAGAGTGGTTATCCAATTCTCAACCATAGTTTAGTCTTTGGTCTTTGGGGTGCTCTTTCCGTCAAACTACCTTGCAGAGTTATTGCCAGTGCTAATAGAAAGAAATAACTGAAGCTTCCCATTTTCTGAAGAGAGAAATTAGGGAAGGGAATATTCCTGCTGATCCAAGATCCATGGATTATCTGCCATGTGTAACTATGAACAAAAAATACTCTCCAGCAGGCAAGGGCTGCTTTATCTTTTCATGGAGTTACTGCAATTACAGGCAGAACTGCGCGTGAGCATGTGCACATGCTCTATCAAGGACACCTGCCCTTTCCCCCTTCCTAAACCACAGAGGATGTATAAAGGGAAGGACTTGAGGGGGAGAGGAAGGAGGGGGAGGAGAGACTACATGTGTGTGCATATGCATGCAGGTGCATATGCGATGACTCATGCAGTGTACTCATAACACAACGCTTCTGTGGCTGTTGTAACACAAATTCAGCGTGATAAGTGAAAACTTAAAGGAACAAAGTAGAGAAATTGGAAGTCTTTAAGCCTCTGATTGCTAAAACCCAGAAGGTTTATCCATGGGAGAATCATTCTGTATCTGTGCACATTGTCCATAGTTGCTCTGAGTATCTGCTTTCAATATCTGTCACTTTCAGAGAGTGGGTATGGGGTTGATGTTTACCCTGATGTTTTACAGCTGCTCTGTATTCTGCGCAGTTGTGAAGAGTTATGTGATGCCCCTCAATAAATGGGAAAATGAAATGAATGTTGTGAAATGTTGCTGTGCTCTCATCAGAATCAAGCTATTACTTATTTCCTAGAAAATGCAAGGAGGACAATTGAAGTGTCTATTCCCATGGCAGTTGCTATGGACAGCTCCAAAGAAAATAGTGTTTCCCCTGCCAGTATGACCAGTATAAGAAGGTAAAAAGTAAACCCTTTACTATTCCATTTTTTTAGTGTTTTGACTGCCCATGCAGCAGAACTTGAATACAATGGGAAAATTGCCATGTTTTTATTTGGCTTCATGGACTTTCCCTGCCTTCGTTACACTCAACTCTGTGGAGATGGGACAAAGGTCCAGTAGCTTTTTCACAGCTTCCATTGTTTGTGTTTAAAATACCTGCAGTGTGATGTAAGACAGATGACATGGGTTGCTGACGACTATTGATGAGGGGTCCTAACTCAGTATTTGAAACATGATTCTGGTAGTCACTTCCATTTTTCACTTTTGCAATTTCATTTTGAATGTCTGCAGGTCTGTAGGAGACTCTAGCAAACCTTGTTCACCCCTGAGTGCCCATTCAGAAAGTGTGAAATTGACTCCTGTCAGCCAAAGGCCAAAGGTAAGACTGAAGAATCTTTGGCCAGAAAGTTTGAGTGAGGTGTCATATAAGGAAAACGCAAGGCAGATAAAGAAGGGGAGAGAGCTCTGTCCTACCTTAATTCTACAAAGGCTAATAGTAATCTATCTGTGGCAGTTTGCATTCTGGACAATTGGTGAGAGGAGACGTAAATGCTAGTGACGTTAGTTGTTTGCTGCCACAGAGCTGTTATTTACCAGTGAATAATCCTGTAACTACATTTCCTGCTGTGGCATCCTCATATGTGAGGACGTGTGAACCTCTGGCAGTGAGTCCAGAGAATTTCAGGTAATTATTATGACATACTGGTAGAGGCGCATATAAGAGGCAAGTGAGCTCTTACCTAGGCATTGCATAAGTCAGTTGGTGAAGGATAAATAAATCAAAATGCAAAGAAAAATCACTGATCTGTGTTTCTGATTCCTGATGTGCAACGAGAAGAATAGACTACAGTGAGATGCTTTCATGGGGAACTCAAGGCCGTAGTACAGCCCGGTAAACCAGTCATAGATCTGTTTGTATGCTTGACAGCAACCATGAGGAGATAATTAATACTGGCTCTCCTGATGTCCAAAATAACCTGAATTGATGAAGAGAAACAAAGTTAGGGTCCAAGTCTCCCTATCCTGATGGCGAAGTATACATCCCCAGACGGGAAATTTGGAATGCTTAAGGTAGATGTGGCTGAAACTAGGTGTCTAAGTGGTGTGACTACTTCTGTGGTGCCTGTGGCAGACAATCCTACACAAGCCAGCACTAACTAGCAAGTTTGAGAAATTTATAATGTGTGAATTTGAACTGTTTTCTTCGTTTGCAGGTGGAAAAGCCGAAAGAAGAAGGCTGGTTTGCATTGTCAACGCACATTACGTAAAGGAAGCTGCACTCAAGTCCTGTATTTTTAAATTTTTTTTTATGAATTACAATTAGATCACAATAGTCCCCTTCTCTAGATGTGCAGTTTAACTCTGAAGTGCTTTCATGTCAGTGCCATCAGTATAAAAAGGTCCATATGCTTATTGTATTTGTGCCATACAGAGTACTGTAGGAATTCCCAGGAATGAGCTTCTGTCACATGCTGCTGTGACATCACCGTGTTTCACTGAATAAATCTTTCACAAGATTATGAACTGAGGCTGCTGTAGCAATACAAATGAGCATCTGATACCTGTGGCAGATATGCTGAAGGCGTGAGGTTTTAGAGAGTGCACATGAGACTTTCTGGAGCATGTATTTGCACAAGATACAGGAATAAAAAAATTCAAGAAGAACTGACATGAGGGCATGTACCTATGTTGGAAAGCAGCCTGGAGATTGGGAAGCCAGTCTACTCCTGCATCAGAAATAATTTGTTCCTTCTGAGGTTTCCAGTTGCTCCCAAAAGTTGTGTCTTCTGTGTAGTTAACTTATCAGGAACTACATCTGGACTTGAGGATTGCTTTTTAAAAAACTCATGTAATGCTTTTATAGTAAATATAAGCTGACTATTTGAAGGTGAAATCAGAATAACTATTTGCTGTGTACTGAAGTATGCTCTCTTTGATACACTGTACTCGTATCAGTTTTCTATTGTATTAAGCTGTTTTATTATGTCTGTATATAATACTCTACCATGTTTTTATGTTGTTTTTATTTGACTTTTTAAAGTAGCCATCACTTTATTAACAATAAAATCCAGTACTGTGAGGAAATGCTTATATATCTGTTCCTTACATTGTAGTAAACCAAGGCAAAACCTTTTATAATGGAGGTAAAAAATGAAAAAAATCTGCAGGTCTCAAAACTGGATTTTGAGTGAAGTTGGTGTAATTTTTCTTTTTTTAACTGTTAAATTTGTACCTAAAGATATTTATGGGATGGGGCATTAGAAGGGGCCAGCCCATATCCTTTCTGTCAGTTCAAAGGGGGGGTATCTTTCAAACAGATTTAGAAAATCTAAAAAATGTGAGATTCAGAAGAGGACCTGGTCAAATATTCATTGACAGTTCTGCAATTTATTTTTCTAGTGTTAACTTTGGGAAATGAAGAAGGCCCACCGTCCTGTATTTTGTGAAGTAACAGTTAAAATTGCTTGGAAGAAATCCCCCAGTTCATGCAGAGGCAGGAATGCTGAGGTTGGGGTGGACTACATAACCATAGTGCCCACACTGTTGCTTCTGATTTCTCTGAGCTAATGGTTGCTACAGATGCTCCATAAGCATTTAGTCTGAGACTTCCTTTTGGAATACAGGATTGGATTAATCTTCTGAGTCATCATAATCTGGTTTCCTTAACAGGGTAGCTGCTCTATCAAATAACTGCTTGTTCGTAAGGTGAGTCCTCTAGCTGTATTCCAGTCAAAAACACTCAGTGAGGTGAGAAATACTGCTGCATTTCCTTCATGTTGCTAGTGGAATCTGAGTCTCCTGGAGATCAGCAGCACTCAGGTTCAGGAAGACTGTGGGTCCTGCTTCAGACTCAGGACTATTGAGAGACCTGTTGCCCCATAAAACAGCTGTGGCGCAGAGCACCCAGCTTGTGGCCACCTGAAGCAACAGGACCGTGCAGAGCTCCAGCCTGGCTCCCAAAAGGCACATAGCAGAGCTGCGCATTCAAACTATTAACTCTTTTTCTCTCAGCACAGCTAACTAGCTTGGGTACCACCTTGCACTGATGTGGCTAGTCTGGTGCCAGAGCTCACTTTCAACATGGGCTGAACGCTCTGCTCATTTCAGAAGGCAGGAACGTGTTACTGGGTGTCTGCAGTCACTCCCATCAATTCCTCCACACCCTGTGACTGGGGGTAGGCAGCCTTCTGTGGCTCAGGTGGGGGTCACATGGGTTTCATGGCTGAAAACAAGCTGCAGCTCAGATGTAATGGAAGTGCGGTGGAACTCTGTAGGCTAGCATGAAGTTGAAGGCAGTTGCTGAGAAACTGTTACTGCTTGGGTTTTTTTGGTTGTTGTTTCTTCTAGACCAAGCAACAAACTGCAGCTGTTGCCAGCAGTAACACATCTGATTTTTCATATCAGATGAAGGAGAAAGTTTTAAGGTTTCATTTGATCTTTATTTTTCAATTGCATTCAATCACAGAAAGGCTGATATCATCTAGTCCTAGTGCTCTATCAGTGCAGTGTGTTTTATCGCCAATGACTTTCTGATTTTGCATGATAAACATTTTACTGCCTTGCTTCCTTTTTTTTCTGGGCCTTTCATGTTCTTTCTTTTTGTCTTAAATGTCAGCAGAAGGACATTTGGTAAGCAGAACAGTAAAGAGTAGGTATAGAGAAAAGCTGCAGCCTTTGTTTTCTCTTGTCCTCCTCTTCTATCAGGTGTACCACACAGGAATTGGTTTCCTTCTGAAAACGTTTCCCTTGGGCAGCGTGGGAAAGTTTCCTAGACATATTTTGATTACAAAATTCTAAACTAAAAACTTCATTGAGAATAGCAGTTTCATTTTATTTTTGGAAATGGGAAAACTTGGGGTTTTTCTTGGATTTTTGATTGCTTCCTCTTTCATAGCCATTAATTCTTCTGCAGTTACACAAAAAAAAAGGCTTTGTGCAATGTGTTGCCTTGTTTGGGTTTTATTTTGGTTTTGAAATATTAAATAGTTGATAAATAGCTGAGAGATGAAGTCTAGAAACAGATATTACTTTCTGTTCCAGTTTCTAGCGGGAAACTGAAAATTCTGTAGGTCTGACATTTTAAATTTTGTTGTACATTAGGGTTTAGGAGGACATACAAAGGCTACAAGTACTTTTTAAACAGAAAAGTACAAATGTGAGTGTTTCCCTCTGAAGCCGTGAGCTACTCAGAATCGCCAGCTCCACTAAGAAGGCAACCTGGCACCACTGATTTTTGTTGTCTGGGTGGGTGTTAAGATTACAACCCCTAATGATAATGATGTAGCCCTGCAGGTCTGAGGTGACAAGGACTGTTGCTGACATGGAAAGAAGGAGGTCTCTTTTACAGCCTGAAGAACCTCTGTGATTACAACACAGAGAGGGAAAGGCTACTATGACAAAATAAGTTCTAATTTAAGGATGCTTTTAGAGCTAGACTCTGCCAAAAGGCAGAGGAAGGTGCTGAGCTCTATAGGTCCAGAATATTGGAATATTTTACTACTGTGAGATGCTTAATCAGCTTAATGTATTAATAAAAATTTGCTGCTTTATCTTTGCTTTTTTCAATGCTTTCCCAAGGCTGAAATTTCTGTATAGTGCAATAAATTTAAATGCCTGAGGCTAATTAAACCCCATGGTATCCGAGTGCCTTGCTTCTGCCAAAATTTGGGACGTTTTTATCTGTGACTTGTTTCTCAAAGAACGTGAGACAAGGAGTTTTACTTAATAAGGGAAACTTCAGGCACCCAGTTTTAGAGGTGCTCCTCCTGACAGCTGAAGTAGAGTGTCTGGATATTCAGATCACCTGTGACACACACGTTGCTTCACAGTGTCTACAGTATGAGATACAACCATTCCATTGTAATACCTGCATGTGATCATACTGAGGAGCTTCTTTTTCAGAGGTTTATCCACACGTTTTGGCAGGTACAACATATTTTGTGCCTCTGAATGGAAATATTGTAAACTGTCATGGCTAGATGCAGAATTTCATGCAGCAGCACAACTCCTATGTCTCTCTAAACCTAGTCCCTGCACAACCCTTATTGAACCCAATGTTCTACAAACAAGACTTTCTGTTTAAGTGTTCAGGCTTGCACTTTTAGTCTGCCACAAAGATAAAGCTGTGCCTCTAGGGACACAGGCAGAAGGGTAGATAAAGTTTAATAAATGGATCTACTGGATGGAAAAATATTTGTCATATGTCCATGTAACAGTTCACCTGGGTAGGGGTAAGCCTGTGCTGTGCGGCGCTGCACATGCAGCATGGCCGTCAGGCTGTGCTGCACATACCCCTTGGCTTCAGGATAAACTCGGACATGTCGTAACAGAGGAGCCTGCAGGCAGCTCCCACTCAGCGACTGCACCATCTGCACGGCCTTGTCTTTATCTAACAGCATAGCAGGAAGTTCCTACACGAACTTCTCTTACGTAGAAATGATTGGGTTTTTTCTTTCTTCTAAGAAAACCATACAATAGTTTCAATGACCAAGGACGAGCTTCTCTCCATGGAAGGGATCTGTGCAGCATGCAGTGGGAGAAATCCATCCAGGGCCCATCTGATGATGCATTAATATGGGGTCCCAGCATCTGGAGGGACATAAGATTATTCTGTGTTATCAAAACAGCTATTTTATCAAGCCATTTGTTGTCAGGCCTTTCTTGCTGAGATCCAGAAACAGCCCTGCACCATCTCTCTCACCACACACACTCGCTTCCTACCTCTTTGATTTGCTGTGTGCTGCTTCCACCATGACCAGCAGCACTGCTTCAGGGAAGTGCCTCGAAGCCAAAAAATCTCTGCTGTTCTGTGCATGGCACCTCGCTCGCTCCCCTCTGGCCTTGTATTGCATAGTATGTTGCTGTGATACTTTACTACTCTAATTCTTAGGGTAGACCAAGGGGTATCTGGCCAGGCAGTGTGTACAGCTCTATGAATGCCTCTTCTCTTTATGCAAGATGGAAGTGCAGGCGCAAGTGTGGCTGCTCATTCTGCAGGGCCTTTCTGGTCTGCAAAACCCTAAATGCCAAGTGAGATAAATAGAACAGATCAGGATACAGAGACAGGGGAAAAAAACTCAAACCAAAAACCAGCACCTTATAGGAAACAAGGACGTGCAAGTTGGCTGGGGGACATGTGGCTGCTGCAGCCCCAGCTTTGCTGTTTTGGGATTGCAGTTGTGTGCCAGAATAGTCTCTCTGGGAAGAGGCATGGGAATAGCTTTTCATATATTACAGATGTCCCTTTGTGTGATGCATGCTTAGGTTTTTACATAGTGTTTGTTATCTAAAGAACCTGAGACCTTCACAAAAGCATTCTTAGCTGGTATTTTTAGTTGGGGAAACTGAAGCACAGGGCAAACTGGAAAATTCCACGTTTCCTAGTCCCAGCACAACACTGCCTCACCCGTGGCTGGTCTCAGAGATACGGTGCCCCCAGGATGGGGAAAGATGTGCCCCTGAGTGGGTGAAAGACTGAAGAGTCCTGGGTCACCTCTGCTCTTTAGAAGAACAAGTTTTGATCAAGGAAATCCTCACAATATTTATGTTTCTGTTCTTTCAATGAGCATACCCCATTCTGACAGCTGTCTTGTACATGGTCCTGTACCGTGGCAGGATTCACAAGCTGCCTCTTGTCTTCCCTTCTGCAGCCCTTGATTGCAGGGGTACTAATGGGAGCGGGGGCTTTGCATAATGTGGAAGAGGAACTCGGAAGCCTCTGAAGAAAATCTCTTTTCCATGCTAATAATGGACAGATAGAAGTATTAATATATAGTTCTTGCATTTCAGTTCTTAGACATTTAAGTGTGTTGCCTTGGGAGTGTTTCTTCTGAGCCCAGAGAACACAGGTGATTCTCACCCTTCACTTCAAACCTACCAGCTCTCCAAGCAAGAAGTAGAAAGGCACGGGGCAGGCAGGAAAAGGCAGTGCACAGAATGAGTGCCTGGCTCCAGAGTACAGCCAGGGTGCTTCTAACTCTCCGTAGCCTCCATTTGCTGCAGAAAAGGAAGGAAACCTCCAGCTCTGGGTGGCGTGGAACTCAACTGAAGAGCTGCCAGGGCTTGCGTCTGCTCCCCTGCCCCAGGCTGTGGAGCACAGTTACTTCACCTTTAATAACAACTAGTCATGAGCTCCCATCTTCTTCAGAACTGCTGGGTGCAACTGAGACAGCACTGAAGAGGAAAAGGGCAAGTGTCTCTTTTCAGCCCAGCAAGCTTACAAGGTGTAGTTTCAGAAGAAGGTTAAAAAAAGGCAAATAACTCTTGTCTCTGCGAGTGCCTGTCTGTGCCTCTTCTGTACTCCCCTGCACAGCACCTGGGTAAGATCCTGAGGTAGGAATAGGGAGTGAGGTGCTTAGGAAGATCCATCTGGGAGTAGAGATGTGATCCAAAGCAGCTGAAATTCTTGATGGGACACTTCAGTAAAAACCTTAATACTCATCTTTCTTCCTCCATCTTTCCCCCCCTCCCCAGCAGAAGGCTTCAATAGCAACAGAGCAAGGAAGATAAGAGTTTGGGTTGCCCCTGCCCTATGCAGTTCTGCTTTCTGGCCAACAAACTAAACAGGATCAGGTGGAGTGCGTTAGGCACAGGAAAGCAGCTGGGTGAATGGGGGAAGAGGAGCCTGGGGCAAGTCAAGCAAATAAGGAAGCAGGAGATCTATGCTGAAAGTAGGCGCATGCTCCCCTGATAAGGCTTTCCTGCCTGGGAACAAATGTGATAAGCAGGCTGGCATGCTATGCACAACTGCGGCTGGCCTGTACCTGACTGAAACAAAATGCTGCCTCTCATTAGATTGACATCTGCTCCTGCAGGGAGCTAGTTCTCCTGCAAACCTGTTGCAGTTTCCTTCAGGCAGTCAGATTTTATTTTTATACACACACACACAAATAAATACATACACGTATGCACAAAGATATTGCTTTGTCAGGTCTCATACTGACCACAGACCCCATCTAAGCCAGTTCCCTGCTCTCACTGCCCCATGGCGAGGCCAGGTTTTTGTTTCTGGGGCTGCAGGGTAAGTCCTTTTCTGTCACCCTTCCCTCTGTGCACACACAGAGGCTTTGCTCAGCCTGCGGGGCCACAGAGCAGGCAAAAGGGTGCTACAGGTGGGGACTCCATACTGGTGCTGGGAAGCTGTCTCAGTGACCCCACCAGAAGGCACATTCTGTTATTAAGAGCTTGCCCAACAGACGTCCTCTGATGCAGCATCTCTTCTCCCCCCCCACATATGTTCAATCATACAATTTGTAGCTGTTCTGTGAGCAGCAGAACTAATTCAACCTGTTCTTCTCTGGAGTGCGGCCCCATTTTTCTACTTGCCCCCCTGCCACCACCATAATAGCTGTATCCTCATGTAATATCCTCCTGCGTGGTCCTGTTAGCAACGGGAAACAATGGCTCCATTGTCTTCTCTGTATGAGTATTAAGCATCTTATTTATTGATCTTCTTTTGCTTGTAAAAGCTTGCAGTGTTTCAGATCATCATATCACTTCCCTCCCTCAAATACAGCTGAAGGGGAGATAAAAAAGCTTACTGTCCTGACAGTTCATATGAAACTTGCTTCCTTAGAAAATCTGGCTTGAAAAAAAATCTAGTTTCATCTTCCCTTCAAAAAATGTAGACAGGATTCAAGAGAGATTAAAAAGAATATATATAGCAGCAGAGAGCTGAAAGTGGCAGCAGGTGGCTGGAAAGCTGCAGGAGGAGGAGAAAGCAAGAATGTCTGGTCAGAAGCCACAGCAAGGACAAGTCTGCACAAAGCCAGTGTTGCTGGGTGTTTTAGCTGCAGCTGCTTTTGTCTTCAGAGTTGCTGCCAACTGAAAGGGATATTGCTTGACCACCTCGAACTCTATGTTTCCCGTTGCAAATCTGGAGGACAAGAGAGGTCCACCCATCTCTTTGCTGCTTGCTTTCTGTGTTTCATGTGTTACAAGATCTCTCTACCCCATCTGCTTCCAGTTTGCTATTTCAGGGTCAAGCCAAGCACCTGCACGTGGTGTTTGTGCTTCTTCCACTAGTGGTGAGCAACACAGGTTTAGTCTGCCAGGTGCACTGTTTTTCTGTCTTCTTCCTCCACCTCTCCTGCTGGAGTGTAGGTTTGAAATGTACTTCAGAAATGTTCAGAATTCAGAAATGTACTTCAGAGGCCAGCAAGAAAATGAAGAGACTTGGGCTTACATTAAATGAGGTCTCTTGAGTTTCAGTTTAGTTTAGTCTCTTAAGCTCAACACCAGCCTGAAGAGAAAAAGCTACTAGCAAATTTAAAAGGGAGAGTGTATGAGTATAGGCATGAAGGGAGATGTTTGGTAGTAAAGGTTTGGTTTCTCCGAAGAGTGAGTACCCTGAGAAATGCCTTGTAGAAAGTCTGTGAGAGATCCCAGGGCAGAAGTCCTCCCTCTCCATCCCAAGTGATGTCCCCAAGCAGTGGATTGGTGCTATC
This sequence comes from Phalacrocorax aristotelis, assembly GCF_949628215.1. Classification (NCBI taxonomy): domain Eukaryota; kingdom Metazoa; phylum Chordata; class Aves; order Suliformes; family Phalacrocoracidae; genus Phalacrocorax; species Phalacrocorax aristotelis. The sequence goes on along the minus strand of NC_134276.1, from coordinate 130,980,692 downwards.
TTTCTGCAGCAGCTGTCACATTCCCCGATGAGGTCAGCTTGCAGAAATTGTGTCCTGTCAGCCTTGGCCTGGGGCAATGTTCTCATGTGCCCTTCAGGCCCAGCACAGGCAAAGGTCAGCTGGCACCTCCTTTTCCCAAGGCAGACTTGCTCATTGCAGCTTGGTTTTGCCATGTTGGAGAGTGGTCGTGCTCCTTCATCTCGGATGGGAGTGACCTGATAGATGAGAAATAAAAAACAACAGTTGTGTGGCCCCACAAGTTATAGGGCACTGTCCAGTAGCTAGACTGCTGTAGGAGTCAACGGAGGTACAAACTCAACCCAGAAGTTTGGGCTGAGATAGGGACACACAAACCCAACCAGAGGCATTTTATTTATAAATAGGCACACACAAAAACTGTGCCTCAAACACTATATATACAAAACCTGGAGCCAGGGGAGGGTCTTAATTGCAGAGAGCACATTAACGACATCTACATTATACTTTATATCCAACTGTGAGCCCGTTACTGGGTCTAAACTTGCTTCGAACCTCATGCTGAGGGCAGGCTTGGATGAGCACCGGTGTAAGGAGGGAGAGGGTGGCTTCACCCTCCCTAAGCCTGTTCCATCTGAGCCTGCCACCCTTCTGTCCCACCTATCCTCACAACCACACCACACAGCTAGTGAAGGCAGCTGGGCTGGGCACAGCATCCTTCTGGGATGCACCCTAGCACTGTGAGCAGCCCAGGCTCCTGGGATGTGGGAAATGCACAAGCTCTGGCTGGCCTCAAGTGGGGTAAATGTAGGTACTCACGCTCTTGAGAGCCCTTGGGCATCAGGCTGGATGCAGAAAATGAGGACTGGGGAAGACACCAGCCTCTGTGCCTCGGTAAGTAGATAATAATAGATTTCTGGACCAGAAACAGAAAGAACAGTACGGAAATGCTCCTCCCGCCAGTCAAATGCCACAATTTTAAATGCTGTTTAGCTGAATGAGGAAGAGATTCTGCCTAGGTTGGGAGATGGTTTGTAAATCCTTTGTTGGATTTTCCAGCTGAGGTTGATACAAGGAAACAGGAAGAGCTGTTAGCTGGGTGGCTGGGGAATAGACAACACAAAACAGTTTGAGGGAAACAAGTAATTATGCATCAAGTACTCCCAGAAGACCAGCCTGGCGGCCCTGCCACATTCAGAGAAGTCTCTGAAACACAGTAGCTCCCAGGGCTGGCAAACCCAGGGTAAAACCAGACTTGCTGGTCAACTAGAAAGCAGCCAACTATCTATTCCACTTCTCTTTTCTTTGTAAACTCCCTGAATAAGCCATTTTCCACCTTCCTCTGGCTGCTGTTAACCTAGGCTGTGGCACTTTAACAGGTTCTCTTTTCTGTCAACAAGATCTCTAACAATTTCTTTCTGAATAACTTTCAGAGCTTCTTTTTTATCATCAGTCATCTTGGATTTTTTCTGCAAGCTCAGGGATTGCAGGTCTGCTCCTCCCTGTCCTGTTCACTAATGACTTCGGCTTCACGACCTTTTCAGTTCATATTCTTATGGCAGCATATTGAGAAACAGCTCCCTAAACTTAACAGGTAGGGACAGGGAAACATGAGGCATCCCATTCCAGATGTAATAAAAGGTTTATAGCCACACTACTCATAAGAGTCCAAGAAGGAAATTATGCTCTAAATATTTTTCAGTACATGATATAAGAAGTTTTACCAATATTTCTTCACAAGAAAAAAAACCAAAAACCACAAAACAGGAAAGCAGCATAAAACCCTCTCCAGAATGGGCTAATTAGCAAATACAATAGAAATATTAGTCAAGACTCCTTGAAGGAAAGCGGGAAGGAAACCATCAAATCTTTCATGTCTCTGTGTGATGATCCAGTGCTTAATGGTAGGAAACAAGAAGCAAATAAACAGGAAAAAGAGGAAGGAGCTGGCAGGGAAAGTGCCCTCAAGAAAGAACAGATCACCCAGAGCAAGTACTCTGATAGACACCTTTAACAATGGGAGCAGGAAAATGAGTTTGAAGAGGACTCTTTCTTCTTCAAGTAAATCTTGAGTCAAATGAGGGTAAGTAGCCATCCATCAATTCTCGTGAAATGCGGCAAAAGGAAAACATTATTGCTTAGTGTAAGTTTAATGACACATTTCATCGTTTCATTTTTGTAGCTGTGCTCCTTTATTGCCCTTCAGTATTTATAAGTTAACACATGCTTTTTTCATCCTTGCCTTTTGTCCAGTTACAAAGCAAACTCTGAGTAATCTGAGACGGGAGAGGGCCTCCCAATCCAATTCTTGCTGTGCTTTGCAGCCCAATGTGTTGCTTGAAGATATTCACAGGGCGCCAGCATACATGTCCATTGAATTGCCTTCCACAGTTTAGGACTTGGTGGCATAGTGGCTTCCTCCACTGACTGGCAATAGCCAAGAAAGCAATATTATGGGGAGAGTAATCAAAATTGAAGCACGAGTTTGTACTAACACAGCTTTCGTTTCACAGGCCACTGGGTTATCTTTTTTTTTTTTTTCATTTCTGCTTCTCTTTTCTTTCTCTGAGTCTCACGGGGCTCTCGTGACCGTTCTCTCCAGCCCATTTCGCTGTGACTTCCTCTAGTCATCCAGAGGTTGTTACTGCTGCCTGTGGATGGTTCGTGGATATGCTACCCAGCAGTGATCTCTCCTGTGTTCCAACCTCATCAGCCTCAGGGCAGATGATCAGATCAGATCAGATCAGCTGGGGTGGGACCTCAGATTTCCTCTGCCATTGCCAGCCGCGGCTTATTTTACCCTCCCTCTGCAGCGATGGAAGACGCTGCCGTTCTCTAGGTAACTCACCTTTCCTGTGCAAGGGCAACGTTATGATTCTTCTCCCGTTTTCTTCCCACGCCCACGCTTACAGTATCATTTGCTATTCCTTCCACCAGAGTGATTAAAAGAACCAGTCTTTCCTCTCTGCCACAATGTCTAATATCGTTATCGAGTCATCTTGTCTCACAATTACTGCAACTTCTAACCACTTCACTCACTAATAGTTAATCCGAAGGAGGCTGCTAGAACATCCTCCTTTTTTGATCGGCTTCAAGGTTGTAAATGCTTGATTGTGATCTAAAACCTTGATCTCGTATTACAACATAAAAGGCACAGAAATGTTTGAGTGTATCGCACAAAGGAGGCGATGTCTTTGTCAAGCCATTATGCATCAGAGGGATGTTAACATCCATTAGAGGTTTTAAGTATTTACAGATCAGTAAGTTTAGATAACTTGCAATCAACAGTCTTGAAAAAAACCTAACTGGAAATCTCCCTTGCTTGTTTATTTTTAATACAACCTGGGGAACTTAAAATCCAGAAGTCTCAAACGGTGTTCATTTTGCGTTGGTATTCAAAAGGGCCAGCAGGATAGGACAGATAAGAAAGCCATAGTCCTAGGCAAAATAATGGAGAAGCTGGTACCAAGTTCAGCTGTTAAGGGCTAAACGCACACATTGTATGAGTATCACTAGTGCTAGTCAACATGGTTTTACAGTAAAGAGCATTCTTTAAAAAAAAAAGAAATCTGATTTGCTTCCTTGAGGAGCTTACAAACCAGACTGATAAAAGCAACCGTTTAGACACCACCAAAGCCCAGGGAGCTTCATGCAGGACTCCAATGGCATTCCAATTTCAAAGCCTGCCTTCTACAATATTCATAATTCCCAGGCGAAGTGAATCAATACCGTCACCAGCCAATCTCCGTGGGCAGCCACGGGGAAGGCTGGCTGTGTTGCACTATTTCTATTCAAGTGTTGCTGGTGTTGCTCCTCGGCTCTTCAGCCAACCCACTGGTGACCAGAAGAAAAAACTACGGACACCTGAAGGCAACCGGCAGACCAGCAAAGAGTCTGCGAAGACCATTTGCAAAGGCCTGTCAAAGGCCACCTGCAGAGCAGGCTCCGTGAGGCAGTGAAGTTTTGAGCTGGAAGAACTGGAAACACAAAATCTACCCACGGCAGGGTGGCGAAGGGGACTGTTTCGCAGATGACTCGGCTCGGAAAAGGCAGCGTCGGAGAGGCTCCTCAGTGCCTCGGCGAGGAGAACGAGGACAAAGCCGGCTGTCGAGTTCCCTCGGCCCGCCTTCGCCTGTCCCGTCGCGGAGTAGGAGCCCCGGGGGAGGCGGCTGGGGGCTCCCCCGGCCGCCCCGGCACCCGCCGCCCCTCACACCGCAGCCCCGGCCCGCCCGGCAGGACCAGGCGCCGCAGTTTGGACTGAGGCGCCCAACTGCCGCAACCGCCATCGCCCCTAGCAACGGGTCAGCCCGCGCCCAACGGCCGGGGGCGGTGCGAGGGGGCGGTGCGCAGCGGGGCGGGATGCTCAGCCCTACCGAGCGGGTCGGTGGTGGCGGGGGCGGCGGCGGGTGAGCCGCCGGCATGTCGTCTGGGCCGCGCTGCCCGGTGTGCGCCGAGCCCTGGGTCTCGCCGCGGCTGTTGCCCTGCCTGCACTCGTTGTGCGCGCCCTGCCTGCAGCGGCTGGGGCCGCTGGGGGAGGCGGGCAGGGCCGCCGTCCGCAGCGTCCTCTGCCCGGTGTGCGACGCCGAGGTGGCGCTGCCGCCCGGAGGCGTCGGCCAGCTCACCCCCGACTACCTGGCACCGAGCGGCGGCGGGGCGGCGGTGGGCTGCGACCTCTGCCCCGACGGGGCGGCCGCGGGGCGCTGCCTGACCTGCGGGGCCCACCTCTGCCTCTTCTGCTGCCAGGCCCACAGGTGAGGCAGCGGCGAGGCCCTCGGCTGCTGGAGGGGCAGCGGGTGTGTGGGTGGGTGCAGCAGGCAGTGACCCATGCAGAACTAACCCCAAAGTGGTAAACCTGCGCATCCTCTGGTTTGTTAAATCTCTGTCAGGTTTTTATCCTCCCCGGATGATGCTCTGTACTCAGGTGGGGACCGGCAAGCCAGCTAGCAATGGGTCGGTCAGCCCTGTTTGGGTGAGGTCATTAAGTCCAAAATCAGATCACCCTTTGCCCGTGGAGGTGTCCACTTGCGGGTTTGCGTCTGGGTTTAGCATCGCTGGGCAGGGAGGCTGGCAGCTCTCTAACAGGCATTGGGTGCAGGCAGAGTACTAGCAGGACAAGAGCCTCCTGTGTCGCACTGTCCTGCTTTGGGGAAGGCATGTCTCCCAAGGGAAAATGGGAAAGTTAAGCTGCTGGTCTGTCTCTCTCCACCTCCAGAAACATTTATTGTGTGTATGTGCAAAAGCACCCTTAGGTGAAGTGAAAGGAGGTATGTGGAAGTCCTGACACTAGCCTGCCTACTGTGGTTGCTACCTCCTGATGATCAGCCCGCGTGCTTGCCTTTTAACTGTTGTGTTCATTTATCTTGTGTGCATTTTCAGCATTTCTGTGAGGCCGGGAGCCTACAGCAGTAACACTGTTGCTCTGCAGTGTGCCTGATGTTGTGGGGTTTAGTTCTGTTGGAATACAGGAAAACTGAAGATGTGACAGCAGAAGAGAGCTGTGTACCTCAGAGAGGGTCATGTCAGTAAGGCAGGAGGAAGAGGTCACTGCAACAGAGGTAGGAGCTAAATAGGAGGCAGCTGCAGTGGCCTGTGTACAGGGCAGAGGACAGGCAGTACTGTGGAAGAAAAGTGATAGGAACTCTGAATGGCCTTCTGAAGCATGGAGGTGACAGGCAGGGTCAGAAAAACACCCAGTAATGTTGTCCCAAAAATCAGGGTTCTTTCACCCGGTGCGCAAAAGCCAATCAACACACAAAGCCGAGATATTTTTTATTTCCTATTTGCGCAAAGGTGGATGCTAGGTGGTAACTACACAAGGCTAGCACAGCCGATCGAAAATTGCAGTAGGTATTTGTACAGTTAAACATGTCAGTAACTCCTAATATCTACGCCCCCCAGCCAGTCAGTGGTTGGTTTCTTTCTTACTTCAAGGCACAGCTCCTTTTAAATTCATTATGCATGCTGGGAGAGTAAGGGGTTTATTTGAGTAGGGGGCTTTTGCTAGTAGGAGGTGTGGTTTTCATATTATAATGAGATAGTTTGACCTCAGGGCACCAGTTTTGGAAATTTTGCTGATTATGCTGAGCCAGTATGTAAACAATACTGATCCTTAAGGATGTATGTCGGTTGTTTTAAAAAACTTTTGTCCTTCCTTGAGGTCCCTCTAGAGTTAATTATCTCAGTACACTTTATCTTAAAGTAAACAATGTCAACATCACCTTAAACGGTCATCAATTCCTCCCTTTGAGGCTTATATAAGACTTTCCAGTTGTTTTTTCTATCAGTTTCCTATGATTTTCTCAGACGCTGCTTTTCTCACTACTGAGCAACACCTCCAAATGCATTGAATCATTACATAAATGCACATGAAAATCATCAATACTATAACTATTATGGCAGTTAGTTTCTTAATACACAAATTTGGATCTGGGAACCAGGAAGTTAACCATTTCTAAGTTTCTTCAAATCCAAGAGAAGTGTCTTCCGTTTGGATTTCATGTAGCATTCTTATTTGTTTCCAAATTTCTTCTGTTCTGATACACATAAACACAGCAGCTAGTATTTAAGACCATCCATACTCCTCCTTTGGAGGTTAACAGCATATCTAATGCCATCCTATTCTGCAAAGTCATCTCTGCTAGTTGGTTAATTTCTTCTTGCAAGGTAGATAGTCTCATTTCCTATCTTTTCAACAGCTGCAGAAATGTTTATTATGGCTTTCTCTATTTCACTAACTCCTAACCAGGGTAGGAACCACCTTGCAAATTAATGAAGCGCTGTTGGTCTGTCTGTTAAGGGGTTATGGCCCAGCTTGTGTCTCCATAAATAGGTTCATACCCTCCTGAATTGATTGATACACCACTCTTATATTTGGGATTATCGCTCCTAGGATACAAGTTCCTGACCACCTTTTGGGAAGAACTTTCCCAGCCCTTTTTCCGTAATTCCAGTACTGTCCCTGACCTTCAGGAACTGGCCAAGAGGAAACTTTCCCACTTACAACAGGAGCCAGCACATTAATGGTGTGGTTACGCCATGTATGATTTCCTACACAGGTACTTCCTAATTTACAGTCTGATTTGTCAGTACCCTTGGGTGGATTGAACCTTTTGTATACACGCACGATATTTCTCCTGTACATCTGGGAGACCAGTTTCTCATTCTTGTTCTTCTAATTCTTTACTATCACTGAAGGTAGTATTCCTCCACAAATTTGTCCAGCTTATATTAGCAGGTATAGGAATTCCAACTATTGGTATCCCCTTTCTTGAATGCTCCTGGAAATGCATGCAAACCCAGCAATTTGATTTAGTTGCAATTTGAACAGTTTTTTGTAGTAGTTCAAAATGCACATTCCTTTCCCATGGATTTCCTGGTTCCCCAGAAAGTATCCTAGAATTGCTGAATCTTATCCATAAGCAACAGAGGAGTGTCACCCCCACCTTAGATCCTTTTTTATTTCTTATGTTCAAAAAACCAGTATACTTATAAAGGTAAACAAAGAGAAGTAGGCCTATTACCAAGATAAAGCAAAACAAAAATATAAACCCTTGAACACAGTCTATTTTGATAGATGACTGACTGGAATTCCAGTTGCAATTCATTGAGATTTTAAATTTTTTATTTTAAAGATCCTGTTTCCTCAGAAGTCCATTTCTCTTCTTTCTCAGGTGCTTTTTTTCACCTGTGTATAATGAATCCACGAGTCTATGCCTTTCACTTTTATGGCAGTATTAGTAGTGAGTAGGACAAAATCAGGTCCTTTTCTCTTTTCTTTCAGTGGTTCATCTTTCCATGTGCAAATATATACTTCATTGCCAAGGCTGAATTTATGCACAGGTGAATCCAGAGGCAAAGGGGCTTGTAGTTTAAGCTACTTACGTAGGGATGATAAAGTTCATGATAATGACAACAAATAATCAACTAATATTCCTTCTTCCTTTTATGTCCATTTGATCCTCTTTCCCCATTATCAGATCTGCTGGATATGGTTTTCCATATAAAATTTCAAAATGGCTTACACCCTCCCTTGCTCTGGGGGTAATTCTAATTCTCATTAATGCTATTGGTAGGACATCAATCCACTTCATCTGAGTTTCCTGACAAAGTTTCACCAATTATCTTTTTAATGTTTGATTCATCCATTCTTTTTTCCGACTTGACTGAGGTCTCCAGGAAGTATGCAGGTTCCACTGTATCTGCAGGAATTTAGATATCCCCTGGACTATCTTAGTGATAGTGAGGCCCATTATCTGATGATATTCATTCTGGAACCCCAAATCTTGGGATGCTTCCTTTAAGTAGAATCTTAACTACTTCCTTAGACTTATTGGTGCGACACGGGGAAGCTTCAGGCAGCCCAGAGAATGTATCCACTAAAAACCAGGAGGTACTTAAATTGGTTACTCTTTGGTAATTCAGTAAAATCTAATTGCCAGTATTCTTCCAGAGTTTGGCCTCACTTTACTTCCCCTAGTGGAGGCTTTCTTTTGATTTTAGGACTATTCCAACAACAGTACTTACATTGTCGTACAGTTATGTCAGCTTGCTTCTGCATTTCTGGTCCTATTGCGTATCTTTTAATGCTAGCAACCAACGTGCCTGCTCCCATACGAGACCCATTATGTTTTTTCTTTTAATATTTCTCTTACCAGTGGTGTAGTGACTGTCTTTCATTCTTTCATTATCCACCAGCCTTCTGATGATTTAATACATTGTAATTGGTTGGCTAAATGATTGCCCTCTTCAGAGGATCTTGGAAGTTGCCATTGAATGTCTTTCACTGATATCAATGATTCAACTGCCAATTTTTCCTTTGTAACTCTCTTTGCTGCTTCATCAGCTTTCCGACTGCCCTTAATTATTTTGGTCTGTCCCTTTTGATGATCTTTGCAATGTATGACAGAGACTTCTATTGGCTGTAGCACAGCCTGTAATAGTTTCAAAATCTCTCTCCATATCTGATAGGGGTTCCTTGGGAGGAAAATAGTCCACACTCCTTCCAAATTGCTCCATGTGCATGTAACACCCCAAAGGCATATTTAGAGTCTGTACATATATTTACTGTTTTACGTTCAGATAATTGTAAGGCACGGGTTAATGCTATAATTTCAGCCTTTTGGGCAGAGGTATTAGACAGTAGCGCCTGAGTTTCTATTTCCTCCTGTAAAGTCACCACTGCATAATCCAGCTGTCCATTCTCTGTCTACCATAAAGCTGCTTCTATCTGTATATAATTCAAGCTCAGGTTTGGTCAAGAGGTCACCCTTGAGGTCAGGTCGACTGGCATATACTTGTTCCATAATATGTAGGCAATCATGTTCCAACGTTTTCTCATCATTTGCTGGTAACAGGGTGGCTGGATTCAAGGTTGTAGTTTCCTTGAGAACAATGTAATCTTGTTTGATTAGCACCGACTGACATTGGGCCAATCTACTCAGAGAAATCCAATGGTGCCCTTTCTGTTCAAGCACGGTGGTTACTGCATGTGGTACAAATACGGTAACAGGTTGTCCCAAAGTTAATTTCCAAGCCTCTTTTACCAACAGTACTGCTGTGGCTCCTGCCGTTAGACATGCAGGCCATCCTTTGCTCACTTCATCTAACTGTTTGGAGAAATATGCCACTGGTCTTTTCCAATCTCCTAAAGTCTGGGTCAACACTCCCAGTGCCATTTGCTTTCTTTCATGCACATATAGAGTGAAAGGCTTATTCAGGTTGGGTATGCGTAAGGCTGGGGCTTTCATCGATTCCCTTTTTACAGTGTCAAATCCCACATGACACTCTGGAGTCCATTCTAAAATTTCTCAAGGTCCCTTGATTGCCTTATAGAATGGTTTGGCAATCAAGCTGAAATTGGATATCCAGAGTCTACACCATACAGCCATTCTCAAAAATCCTTGCAGCTCCTTTTTAGTTTTAGGTGAGGCTATCCGACAGATAGTTTCGTTCCTTTCTAGTCCAAATTTTCTTGTCCCTTGCAATATTTCGAACCCCAAGTATGTTATGGTAGTCTGTACTAGTTGTGCTTTCTTCTGAGACACTTGATATCCCAATAATCCCAAGAAATCTAATACGTCTGTAGTTGAATTCTTACATTCTTTCTTAGTTTCTGCCCCAAGCAAAATATAATCTACATACTGAAGTAGAATAGTGGAAGGTTTCTTACCTTGCCATTTTCCCAACTCTTCAGCCAGCACATTAGTGAATAATGTTGGACTGTTCTTAAATCATCATGGCAACATTGTCCAGCAAAGTTGTGCTCTTCTTCTGGTAGTTGGGTTTTCCCATTCAAAAATGACTATTTTCTGACTTTTTTTTCCACCGTGATACAGAAAAAGGCATCTTTGAGATCCAATACACTAAAATATGCACAAGTCTCAGGTATCATAGACAGTAGACCAGACCCAGTACGGGTCTGGTACTACCGGATGTATATCAGTTGTGATTTTATTAACCTCTCTCAAATCCTGTACCAAACAGTACTCTTGAGTTTGAGGTTTCTTAACAGGCAAAATTGGAGTACTATATTCAGATTGACAATACTGTAACAACTCGTACTGCAAGAAAGTGTTAATTAGTGTCTCTAGACCCATTTTAGCCTCCATCATCAGGGGATATTGTTTCTTTCTTACCAGTTGGACCCCTGGTTTTAACTCAACTTTTACCAGGATTAGATTTCTTGCTTTTCTGGGCTTGTCAGAGGCCTGTACTGTTGGTATTACTGCATCTAGGATTCCTTCAGGGATGGTTGCTCCACTTCCAACTCATTCATCTGTTTTAATTAACACATATCAGTGCCTTTTATTTCTCTTGTTTTCCTCTGGTTCTTGTAGTCAAATTGATTCATCGGAGAATAGATGTAACTGAGACTTCCACGCCATTTCTTCTGGTACATGTAACTGAATAGTCTTGCCAGAGAAGGTCAGCTGAGCTCTAAGTTTACATAATAAGTCTCCTCCCAGTAGTGGAAGAGGGCATTCTGGCATATACAGAAATTCATGAGTCAGTTGCATATTCCCAGTTGTGCGTTCCATGGGTTTCATAAATGGCCTCAAGTTCTGCTTTTCAGTGGCCCCAATAACCGATACCTGTATTTTACTTAATGGTATCTTACAGCTAGTAACTACTGAGTGGGTTGTCCCACTGTCTATTGAAAAATCTGTGATTTCATTCCCCAGCTTTACTGGAACCAGGGGATGAGCTGGGGAGATCCTAATGCTCTCCCCCAGTCCCCTTCATCGCATATCAGAAGCTTCTAACATGATCAAATTGGGGTTCTGGCTCCCGTTACCTGGCTTCCTAGGGTTACCTTTGCTGGTTCATTTTCTTTGTGGGCATTCATTTTTCCAGTGTCCTTCTCCATTGCAGTAAGCACAATGACTAGGGCCTAATGGAGTCTGGTTTAAAGGGCTGATCCCTTGTCCTTGTCCCCTTCTGGTCCATCCACTCTTTCCCTGTCTCTATTTTGTCCTCTTCCCTGCTTCTATTTGAACCTTCAGTAATTGCTGCAGCCAAAAGTAAGGCCTGCAGTTTTAGTCCTTTACATTTTTCTTTAAGTGTCTATTTTCTCCTTTTCTTCTCTAGTGTTATAAACCTTATAAACTATTTCTATTAGCTGAGATATGGACAATTCCCCTGCACCATCCATCCAGTGTAACTTTTCCCTGATATCCGAGGCTGTGTCCTATAAACAACATATTATACATTTTCCTGTTGCTGTCATCGCCTGGGTCTAGGTCAGTCCATCTACAGGCAGCTTTACATAGTCACTCATAAAAGGCTGACAGATTTCCTTTGGGTCCCTGCCTAACTTCATACAACTTAGATATATTTTTAGGTTTTTAAGGTGCCCATGTTGGGCCCTATATAAAATCAACTGTTGGTATTGTTTTCACAGAATCACGCAGAATCACAGAATGGTAGGGGTTGGAAGGGACCTCTGGAGATCATCTTGTCCGAGCCCCCTGCTTGAGCAGGGACACAGGAATGTTTCCAGGCTGGTTTTGAATGTCTCCAGGGAAGGAGACTCCACAGTCTCTCTGGGCAGCCTGTTCCACTGCTCTGTCACCCTCACAGGAAAGAAGTTTTTCCTCATGTGTAGGTGGAACTTCCGGTGTTCTGGCTTATGCACATTGCCCCTTGTCGTGTCATTGGGCAACACTGAAAAGAGCCCAGTCCCATCCTTGATACCCACCCTTCAGATACTTATAAGTATTGATAAGATCCCCCCTCGGTCTTCTCTTCTCCAGGATGAACAAACCCAGGTCTTTCAGCCTTTCCTCATAAGGGAGATGCTCCAGTCCCCTGGTCATCTTGGTAGCTCCCCACTGGACTTGCTCGAGCAGTTCCCTGTCATTCTTAATCTGGGGGGCTCAGAACTGGACAGAGTACTCCAGATGTGGCCTCACTAGGGTGGAGCAGAGGGGGAGAATAACCTCTCTCGATCTACTGGCCACACTCCTTTTAATGCACCCCAGGATACTGTTGGCCTTCTTGGCCACAAGGGCACAGAGCTGGCTCAGAGTCTCCTTGCTGTCCACCAGCAGTCCCAGGTCCTTCTCAGCAGAGCTGCTTTCCAGCAGGTCAACGCCCAACCTGTCCTGGTGCATGGGGTTGTTCCTCCCCAGGTGCAGGACCCTACACTTGCTGTTGTTGAGTTTCATGTTTTAATATTTTTCTCTCAGCTCCTCTGCTAGGGTCCTAATCAGGATCTGGTTTTGGCATAGAATCATCTATGTTAGCATTTGGATTCCTTCTTTTTCCTTCCTCCTTGGCCCTTTTGAATACCATTCATCTTTCTTGTGTTGTAAAAAAAATGTTCAGCGTAGCCTGTACCTCCCCCCAGTTCAGATTATGAGTTAGCATTGTTGTTTCCAACAACTGATGCATTCCATCTACATTATCTCGATAGGATCCCACTGACAGTTTCCAATTGAGTAAGTCTGACATTGTGAATGGAACATGGGCAACTACAGTTTGTCCCTCTATTACTACAGCCTGTCTCAGAAGAGCTTGTTGTTGGCCCCTCGTCCTTCCTGAGACTGGGTTAAAACTTTTGCTACCTCCTCTGTGATTTACAGGTTTGTCAGAATTAGTATTCTCATTTCTTCCCTGGAGTCTTCCCCTACCTCTCACTAATTCATTTTGATACCTGCTTTGGAAGTAATAGATGTATGTCCTCAGCTTCTTCACCCTCCTTGACACATCTTTTGGCTTTTACGCGCTCTGTGCAACAACCTTCTTTCTTTCCCTTTTTATTAATACTTTCAGCAAGTGCAAACATTCCATCCGTATAATTTGTCAACAATTTTACTTTTTATGAGTATCATGATCATGCCTCAAAATGGAAAACAAATCAACATACACAACTTCATCCCATTTATCTGTTCTTCTACAAAACAACATTAATTGTAAAATAGTGTTATAATTTAATGATCCATTCTTTGGCCATTTTTCTCCATCAACCAATTCATACATTGGCTACCATTGAACACAATAAGCTTTTAATTTATCCTTTTTCAGGGGATCCCCTCCCAACTTTTTCCGGTTTTTCAGGATGCATCCTAAGGGAGTACAGGGGTACTTTGGTTGAGGTAGCTGTCCCCGTGTTATTTCCTAGGAATAACCTTTCAATCCACAGCTTCATATAGCCCTGATTTGCTCAGCTCTGACCCCCTTGTTGGAAAAGTTAAAGGACCTTTTCCTTTATCATTTATCTACATGAATTTCATTCCGACCCCTGGTGTCAGAGAAGTCTGCTGAACTCCTGCTATGGGCCTCCTCCAGTGCATCTTTTGCAGAGCAATTTCCCCAAACAGCTGCTCACCTCAGTAATCCCTGTCCCTCCCTGAGAATATCTCATGTGGGCTTTGAACCCTTGAGTTGCTTGGCGTCCATCAGTAGAGAAAAGCCAGTGGATTCTCTGAGCAAAAGGTTGGTGTGCACTGGAGTCCCTCCCAGTCCCATCTCCCATTCGGAACAGCAGGCAGTCCAGGCAAGTCTTATACTAGCAGTCCTATCTGGGTTGCCAGAAATTGTTGTCCGAAAAATCAGGGTTCTTTCACGCGGTGTGATCACATCTGATCAAATCAGCTCAGCCTATTCCCTCCCTGTTTGCTCCTCCTTTCCTCCTATTTAGCAAATTATTTCCCCAGAAAGAACTGAGGCATATTCCTTGCTGCCCTGCCCCCCTGCAGTTACTGGTGCCTGTGGTAAAATGGTTTAGACTCTCAGTTACCTTTCACCTTGGGGCTGTAATTTTGAGCATACCATTCTGATTGGCTAATGCCTCATACCCCATACAAGCTGCTGAAGGGTGATAAACTGAGATCTCGAATAGCAGCCTGCGGCACTGACAGAAATAACTGCAGAAGGTGTAAAGCAGAAGAAAATTTTTCCTGATGGCCTGCTTCCTACCTGATTTACTGATATAAATTTTTCACCCCACTAGCATCTGATGACTTGCACCTGATTTAGTTGATGGCAGATCAGAACAAGGGCCAAGGAAAACCATTTTGAAATTATTTCCTGGTGTGTAGGGAAGATTTCTAAGGATCTGAGTGCCACTGTTGTGTTCCTTGCAATAAGTGAGAGAGGTCTTAGGTTGAAGTCAGGGAAGTGTGAATTTAAAGGGCATTATGCAAATGATGCTAGAAGGCTTTGAATATGTGCTGGACCCAAGGGAGATTAGTGGGAAGTGAAAGGAGTAGTGTAAGGGCTGTGCCCTGCTCTGTGATGAGGTTGCTTTGTGTTGCCAGAGCAACTCTACAGAGCTTGGTCCTTGGACTATTTCTTTGCTTATAGCTTGGAGCTCCCATTGCAGCTGCCAAAAGTCATTAGCGCAGGAGACAAGGAAGGAGAGAAGGTTTTTACATCCTTCTCAATAACTAGCTCCCAGTGTCCAAAATAGCATAAAATGGAAGTATTCTAGTGCTGCCCTGTGACATGGTGGACGTCTGGGTCCTAACAGGTTCTTTGTGTGCCATTCTTCATCTTGTCTGAGCAGGACCTAACCTGGTGGCCAGAGGAAATGGAGTTTGACTTTTAGAATATTAAATGTTTTACTGAAGACCGTCTTCTGGCAGTGGCCTGAACTAGATTTTACCCTAACGGTTATTAAAGCTCATTTGCCTCAGCAAATTTAAAGATGGTGAAAATCATTGGGCTGATAGCTGAGGAGCCTGGCACCTCCTGTTCCTCTCCAGAAGTGACTGTTGGTGAGCAGTTCTGTTTTGAGACACCTCCTGCCAGCTCTCACTTTGCAGGGCTCACTGCCCTCCTGCTGCCTTTGTCACAGCGGGCTCTGGAGGTGATTGCAGCTATGCCACTTCTGTCAGGCTCCATGAAGGGGCTACTGGTAGTAGGAGCCTGGCAGCCCACTCTCCAGTCTGTGTGTGGCCATGATGGGGCACAAAATTCTTGTGTCTGAAAATAGTGCTGACAGCATGTGGGGAGCCTGAGAGCAGCCTCTAATGAGCTGTTTGCAGATTCTGTCCTCTTTTGTGTGGACCCTTGTCCTCACGAGACCACAAGTCCCTTCGTGCAGAGTGAATTTCAGTGGAGTCAGGAGGGCACGGCGCGCACTGACTTGCAGTCTGTACAGACTGGCATTCACAAGGGGTCTCGGACTTTTACATTTCATATCCAAAGTATGTGAAGTGTCGTGTGGTTGCTCCCTTCTAGGAGACAGAAGAAGACAGCCTCTCATGCTGTGACAGAGCTGGAGAACACCAAGGACTGCAGCCGGGCTGGGAAGCCTCTCTTCTGCCCTTCCCATCCCACAGAAGAGCTAAGGCTGTTCTGCGAGCAGTGTGACCAGCCCGTGTGCCGGGACTGTGTTGTAGACAGGCACCGGCAGCACCCCTATGACTTCACTGGCAATGTAATCCACAGGCATGGGGACGCCCTGCGGGAGCTGCTGAAAAGCACCCAACAACATATGGGTACCCTAGAGGATGTGCTGGGCCAGATTGATGACATGGGCAGTGCCGTCCACAGTCGCGCAGAGGCTGTGGCCACAGAGATCCGTCTGTTTGCTAGTGGGTATGTGAAAGCAATTGAAGAGCATCGGGACAGGCTGCTGAAGCAGCTGGAGGACTTGAAGGTGCAGAAGGAAAACCTGCTGCACTTGCAGAAGGCCCAGCTGCAGCAACTGCTGCTGGACATGAGGACAGGCGTGGAGTTCACAGAGCGCTTGCTGACAAGCGGCTCAGATCTGGAGATCCTCATCACCAAAGGGGTGGTGGCGAGCCGGCTGGCAAAGCTGAACAGCGTTGCTTACAACACTCACCCCAGTGTGGATGACAGGATCCACTTCTCTCCCCAGGAGAGGGCAGGGCAGTGTTGTGGATATGAAGTTTTTGGGGCCATTCTCAACAAAGTGGTTGATCCAGCCAGATGCACCCTGCATGGAGAAGGTAATGGGGTGCTGTACAACAGCTGAACGAGAATGCGCTGCTCCCTGAAGTCACCTCTCCGTTCTCTGTACCCATATGTTGTGCAGCTTAGGGCAGTGTTGGCTCCCTGCTGTCTGGGCACTGACTAGGGGCAGAAGGGTACAGCAGGATAGAGCCCTGCCAGAGGTTAAATTGCTTGCCGAGGTCCTACGGGAGCCCTGCTGGGCAGGGAGACAGAGAGCTATCCCCAGCCAAATGTGACAGCGTACTGGAGCTGCGCTCCACAACATCACTGACCTCAGCACAGGGTGGAGTGTGAGGAGAGCAACCTCTAGGCCAAAGACCACAGCTTACTCAGGGGATGGCGCCTGCAGTGGCAGGATGTGATGCTCGCCTTGTGGCCCCAGCTGTTCTGCAGCATGTGCCCCGACAGATCCCCTCTGTGGCTAAGTTCCCCTTGCAGCTTCTGCTGAGATTGTGGTGGGAATAACTGGCATAGATGGTTTCATGGATGTTTGCATATTAAGGACTTGGAAAAGGGCTGGCAAAGATAACATTCAGCCCAGCCCACAGAGCGCAGCCACCTCTGGACAGTAATGGCCTGTGCAGGGCAGATGAGACAGACCCATGGCTCATTCCATCCTTTCCATGCCAAACACTAAGTGCTGAAGTCTCTGGGGCTCCACACTGCACAGTGTGCTGTTCCTCTTCCCTCCTGTTTGCATGGTGCACCTTGAGGCCTTCTGGGAGGATGCCAGCTGGGCTCAGAGGTGCAGGTGGGAAGATCACCCTGGTCCATACAGACCTCCAGGCTAAGCCTGCCCAACATCTCCCAGTGCCTATGGCTGTCCACTCTCTCTTGGTTCCCAGGGATATCTTTACCTTTCCCTGTGGGTGGAAGGAGCTGTACACCCCCACCTGAGCAGCAGAGCCTTGACTGTTCTCTGATGGGACTGCAACACTGCAAAATAGGTGGGAGGTGACAATCATGGCTCGCATGAATCCTTTCTGCTCCTATTTCTCTGCCTTACAGATTTCCACAGGGCCCGTCAGAACCAGCTGACTGGCTTTACCCTGCTCTGCAATGACACCACAGGGGAGCGGATGGGGCAAGGAGGAGAGGCCGTGCGGGTCACCATCACCCACAAAGACAAGAGGGACTGGTGGGTATTTCACCTGAGAACTCCCCCGTCACTAGGTTTGTCTTTCTGCCTCCCTTACCCCGGCTCCCTCCTTTTTTGAGCAAGTGAGAGGACATGCTTCAGCACGTGAGTCAGAATCTGTAGGGGAAAAGGCACTGCTGTTCTTCCCACCAGTATAGCAGTGCTTCCTGCTGGTTGTATTTGGCTGTGTGGAGCTTGACAGTGTTGGCTCAGATTTGTGTTGACTTTTTGAGTGATTTGGGACTTCTTAAAGGATTCAACTCTCAGTGGGTGTTACACAGCTGTTGCTCCTTCCCACCCCTACCAGTAGACACCCAGAGCTCCTGCTTTTGCTAACACCTAATGAGCATCAACCGTAGCAACCCAGAATGACCATCCCAAGTCAGACAGACAGTCCACCAATCCTGGGAGCCTCTGACAGTGCCTAGTTCATGTTCCAGAGAAAGAATCTGTGTTGGGACTTCATTGTGCTTTCTCATGTAGTTTCAAAGTTGAGCACCTTAACATGTTTGGAGGTTTTCTAGCAAAAGCCGGGAAAGCCACGCGTAAGCTCCTAAGTGTTTCCATAATGAAAATGACCAGACAGAAAAAAATATTTTGTAACTGTTTCCTGGGCACACTCCTTACTATAAAGCAGCCAGGCACAAATGCAGAACTAACCCCAGGGGTCATTTCTTAAGAAAAACATGTATTCTGTTTTATAGTACATACAATGTAGCTGAGCAAGATGCTGGTGTAACTTGTTCCAGGATACACTGTTGGTGGGATGATGACCTGATGAAAAAAGGGACAGGATGCTAAAACTCCTTGGTATGGGGAAGTGTTGACACGGCATACAGAAACAGTGCTGGCTGCACAGACGCTTATCAGTAAAGCATCATTGTTCAAGAATGTTGTCCCAAGGTACCTTCCTTCCATAGGTTCACATACGATGTAGGAAGGTGTGCACATGAGGGTTATGTGGATTTTGCTTGGTGGGATAGAGGTCGCTGTGGCCACATTAACTCAGTTTCTTGTTCTTGTGCATATGCAGTTGCTACATCTGTTGCTGAAAGCTGTCTGACTTTGGGTTGAGGCACAGCAGCTACAGAAGAGCATGAAGTATCACCACGCAGTCCATGACAGGAAATTATGTAGGCAGCTGTAGTGATGTGAAGTGGTAGGGGGTGAGGAATACAGCCTGCAAATCTGGAATATTATAAACTTTCACGTTGTGGGGCACAAGAGACTAATTAGTGGGCTTAGGAAGAACACTTTCCTCTTTGCAGAGCTGCCTGATAATTGTCTGTGTAAAGCTCTTCCATCTTTCTGTGAGGCAAGCAATCAGTCCCTCAGTAACTAGCTGATGCTTTCTCCCTGGCACTCTATCCACCAGGGTTCCTTGTGAAACCCAGTGAGCTTCACTTTGGAAGGGGAGAGTTTACCAGCAGGGACCTAGAACTCCTCAGAGCACTGAAGAGGAGAGTTGGGGTCAATGCATTTGGGATGGTGATTGAAGTGATTCAAACCTGCCCTGTTTATGTCCTGTCTTATTCATGGGCTCTTCTAGAGGTCTCTGAAGCTGTGAATTTACCCCATTTCTGAAGGCTCTTATCTGATGGGATAATCTGACCTGCAAGTGTGTTGTCTGCTGTCTTCTGCTCTTTCAGCGCTCAGGGTTGCTACAAATCCTTGCAGTGCAGCTAGCTTTGTGTGACTTCCTTTGTATGGCTATTGCAGCTCCCGTTAGCAGATGTGTGTGAAAGCTACTCAGTGTTTGAGCATTGCTTGTGCATCCTGTTAAGCTCACTTGTTTGCAGCTGCTGAACAAGGTTGAGGATAAGGAACCAACCACAAATCTAGGCCAAACAGTGATTCACATGTAGAGCAGTTTTCTGCCAGTCACTGATCTCTTGGACTTCTCTCTGTTTGTAGTGCAGTCAAGCCAACAGTGTGTGATAACGGTGATGGGACCTACCATATTTCCTACAGCCCTGAGGAGCCAGGCTTGTATGCTGTCTGCGTCTGTGTGAAAGGGCAGCATGTACAGGTAGCATTTCTTTTTCCTCTTGCACTGCTGCTTTTTCACCTGATTTTCTTTCTTAAGTATTTGCTTTAAATCTTTCTAATGATTACCTCTACCACTTAGCAGTTTCAGACTGGGCTTAGTGATCTGTGACTGACAGGATCACCCAGTTGGTTTTTGAAAACGCAGCCACAACATCTGATAGCATCCACTGCAGCAACCTCTCTGCTTGCTTGTCTTCTGCAGGGCTCTCCATTCACTCTGATGGTGAAAAACAAATTCCGTGAGCATCAAGGCATGTTTCACTGCTGCACGTTCTGCTCAAGCGGAGGGCAGAAAGCTGCTCGCTGTGCCTGTGGGGGGACCATGCCAGGTGAGTGCTCAGCTTATCCCATGCTGCTGGATTCAGGAAGGTTTGTTGCATTGCTCCTCCCTAGTGTAGATAGCTATGACTAGATACTCCAGCCCAGCTCCTGCCTTGCACATGCACCAAGCCTGCAATAACTTGTGTGTATGTATCTTCTGGTAGGATGGGACTGCAGCAGTGAAAAATGCAGCAGGACATGCTAAGGGTCTTTGAAGCACACCCCATAGGCAGAGACCTGAGCCAACTCTGCAGGAGATGGGGCAGGGCAGCTCTGTCATTCAGCCCTTCTCAGTGAGGCTAAGCAGCACTGCGCCTATGCTGTTCCTGTTCCAGTGCTGGCAGGTTGGGAGCTTCTGGGCCGTGTCACACGGTGCCCAGTGATGTCCTATGGAGAAGCCTCACTCCTCATTTAGGATGAGAGTTCAACTCTCTTATTTGTTTAATCCCAACGAGCGCAGCTTCCCTGTCCTTGACCCGCCTGCATCACTGTGTGTTTTGTGTGTTTTAGTATAGAACGAGCATCTTCCTTTTTTCTGTGCTTGATCTGTATCTAGCTCTGGCCATAGCCACCAGTGGCTGGCACAGGGTTCTGCATGCCTGTGTCTTGCATTACTCAACAGGCAAGGGGACAGAGATCTTCAGCTTTCCCCAGCGACTGGAATGGGGAGGTCCCCTTTAGTTGTTCTTTCTATATGGAGCCCTGGCAATTTTGGCCTCGAATAATTTGTGTTCTCATCAGAATGTGCTTCCTCATCTTAGAAAAGTCCTGGGGCTGAAGTACTTTCTGAAAGCCTCTGACATACTGCGATTTTCTGGCCCACTTTTGGTTCAGCTGATGGTGCCTCTTCTCTTGCAGGTGGGTACCAAGGCTGTGGCCATGGACACAAAGGTCACCCTGGCTGCCCCCACTGGTCGTGCTGTGGACAAGTGAAGGAGAGCTCAGAGTGTTTGGGTGGGCCACCCAGTGACACCTTGCAGAGGAGTTTGCTCAGGACAGTGGTGCTCTGAGCAGCCAGGTAAGCCCCGGCAAGCCCAGGGCACTGCTGCTGGCTGCTGTGTGTGCACCAACCACAAGGATCTCCATGATCACTGCATAGCCTTGCTGCCAGAAAACAACATTGTGACGGGTGTGAACTGAGAGAGAGGAATGAGGGACAATAAAATTGTGCCTTATATTCCACCCGGGACTGTGTATGCAAAGTTGTTTTGTGCCTGAACAGGAGCAAACATTGGGCATTTTACTGGTGCCTACACTTTCAAGGACTCGAGGCCTGTGGGGTCAGGCTCTAAGGGGAAACTCAGTCTGAGCAGTTACCTCACAGGAGGGTCAAGATGTGTCTCATTCTGCAGGATTGACAATCACTGCTGTCCTTCTTGAAGAGGACAAAGCTGCTTGTTGGGGCACATTCCAAAAGGTTTGTGTTCATGCCTTGGAAAGGCTTGGCAGCCCAAATATGGATTCTGCCTCTGCATCAAGATATGCGGCTGGATTTTGGCCTTGAATGTGCGCATACAGCACAGTCACACTCCTGGGAGCTGCTGTTGCATTTGCCACTCTTATATTTTCTCCATGTGAGCTGTAGTCTCATTGCACCCTCCTGGCAAAGTAAGAGCAAGATGAGTTAATAATATATCTGAAGGAGATCCAAGGAAAACCCATGGCACTGACAGGAACAGGAATTAGAATGTCATTCACCCAGTCTGTATGTTCTCCATGGAGATGATGTGGGATGTAGCACTGCTGGGGGTGATACAAGAGCCAGGAGAGCACCCAGCTCACCAAGGGAAGATTTGGAAACAGTCTCAGCATGAGTAGGAGCCATAGGTGCAGGTTTGCATGTGTCCTGAACTGGAGCAACTAGGGAAGAGCAGCAGAAGGAGGTGGAGTACAGCAAAACTGGATTTGGCTTGTGCAGTCTTGGCAAGGCTCTGTTTTTAGAAGGAGAGCTTGTCTCATTTTCCACAGGGACGGGGGTATGTATCTTTTGGGCTTGTATGCGCACTGCCAACCTGTAGTTGAGGTAATGGCATCTATGATGAGGAGGAAGAAGCACTTTCCTGGAAGGGCAACTGTTAACCTACCTATTGCTGCCTGCCACTTGCCTGGGTGAAGCAGGCACTCTGGATACCTTCCTGAACAAAACATGTTTGTGTCATTGAGACTGGGAACACTACTGCCCTGGGGGTAACTTTGCTAGTAGGTGTGTGTTGCCAGGGGCTTGTAATACTGCATGGGGAGCTGTGGTGGGGACAAAGGTCTGACTATTGGTCATTTGGGGAGAGGAATGCTGCTCCAGTGTCAACAGTAAGGACTGGTTCTTACTTTCTGGCTGGTGATAGCTGGCTTGTAAATAGTAGAAACCCATGCTGTCTGTTTGCTTGCTCAGACCTCGAAGACTCTCATTTGCTGTTCCTGCCTCTTACAAGGCCAGTTTTGGAACCCCTTCTCCCCAGCAAAGGAGATACATATCCTTATGCAAATGCTCTTTATAGCTTTCCATTAATCATCCAGAAAGGGCTGTCAAATAAATGGGAGAAGGCAGTTTAAGTCTCCAAGTTAGGCAATTTAAGTCTCCAAGATGCTGACTCTGAAATTTCAAAGTGAAAGTTTAATTTGAGTTAACCTTTAACAGAACAAACAGTAACTCATTCTTGTCCTTGTTATGTGCAGAGTCAGTGCTCAGTATAGAGTGTGACGTAAAATGAAATGCCTCATTTTCTGTGTCTTTCTATTTCTTGCCCCCCATCCCCTACTTGTGTGCTGTTTTTTCTTGGAGCTTCCGTGCTGTGTTGCAGAGGGAACACATAAGGACAGCACTACCTGCCAGGCACATAATTTCTGTCTGAAAACATCTGAGTCCTCTCAGACAGAGGAATGTGTTTTCTCTTTGTGTTAGGCATCCCTTACACACCCTGTCGCTGACATTTTCCAAGAAGCTGTTTGTGAGAATTATACCAGTGAACACAGGAGCCTTCAGGGAACCACAGTCAGCTTGGGCTGAGCTCTATATTTGACATGGGAAGAGCAGTTTTCAGACAGCATGGGGTACTAATCCTGCCAGGGTCAGGCCCTTGTATTGATTTTTTTTTCCCTCTGGTAGACTTGAAGGCTCAGTTAATCCCAGGGATTATAAAGTATTGACCAGCTACCACTCTGTGTTTGGGCAAAGCAGGTTGTGTGTGAGGATAGCGTAACCATCTGCAGAAAAGGCATTTAATGACCTTAGTCACTTTGTGGGGGTTAGGTGTGAGTGTCCTCCTATTGTTTGCAAGCAGACTTTGCGCTCGATGTTCACTACTTGGAAGGCTTTGCCAAATGAATATATCCTACTGATCTGCTGGAGTCTCACACCGGTCCCCAACAGCCATTCCCAGGAATGGCTTCCAGTGCTCTGTTGGTGCTCAGTCCTGGGCAGGTGGTTGGTTAGGAGGTGTAGTCTGCTGGGCTACATGATGTTATTTCTGACCAGCTGGTTCTTGAGATAACAAAGGTATTTTCAAGACAGACATACATGCAATGCTGACAGATCGGCACTGGTAAATATGACTGTTTTTCCCTGGACAAAAGCCCTTGCTGATAAAATTGCCGGTTTCCAAAGCTTGGGGGAGGGGGGAAGAAAATAAATGGTGATAAACATGAGCAGGGGCTTTGGGAGGCCAGAAAAGGAGGATCTGCTCCCCAGATAGGGAAAACAGAGTGTAGCTGGAAGGAAAAACACAGCAAGAGCAAGAGACTGTGGAAGACCTGGAAGAGGCCCTGCAGCCTGGAGACTCCATGTAGGATGCCTCTAGGGTCAGGTATGCTAGGGTAGCTCTCCCTTCTCAAAGGAGGCAAACCACGCTGGCAGCATGGCCATGCTTGTAGCTCTGTGCATGAGTGCCTAGTTTGTCCTTAGAAGATCACAGGAGCAGTGCAGAAGCTGGCTCAGCAGGGCTTCTTGGCCTTTCCATGGCAGGAGGTGATCCACAAGGGTGCACTGACCATCTGGGGAGCCATGTCAAGCAGACCCTGGCAGTGGCCCACAGGCAGCATAGAGGGATTTGCCTATTTCCAGCCAAGGGTGGCTCACCACCTCCCTGCTTTAAGAGGTCAGGGCTTGTTCTGAGTGCTGCTGCTTCCAGCTTCCCTTCAAGGGCAGGAGAGACTGAGCACAGGTAGAGCTGAAAAGGCAGTGGCAGGCTCCCCTTCTTCCAGCCTTCAGGGTGGGACCACTAGTGTTCCCATCTCCAGTGCTTCTCAAGCACCTCTTGATACCATTGTTACAGATGTGGGAGCACAAGGTTGGAAAGGTGTCCAGTATTTTTGGCCAAATCCCAGGATAGCTTTCATCCTTTTTTCAGCCTGCTGGCTGTCTTCACCTCTCTTAAGCACTGCATCAAATTCGGCTGCTTGCCACAACTCCATCTTCTCCTGGTTCTCCTCCTTTGCTGGTAGCTCCTTCAGCTTTCTAGTGTCATAGAAATATGGTATGAACTTGCCATAAGTAGGGAAACTCTTCTGACAGAATTATTATTTGTAAAAAAAGAAACAAGTTTTGTTATGAGGGGCAGAGCTACCACAGTCTGGTTTTTGTGCCTATGCCTCTCCTAGACCACTGAACATCTTCTTGGGCCCTGACCCACTTTCAGTCCTTCCTGCCCTCACTGTTCCCTCATGCAGACAAGAGGCAGCACGTGCACTGACCAGCAAAACTGGTAACATTTGTACCTGCTGTTGCCTTCCCCTCAGTGAAGATAGATGATGTCTCTCTTCCCCAGATGCTCACCAGCTTTCACAGACCATGTGGGACCAGATCCTGCTGTCACATTTGGTTGGATTCTGCTAACAAATTCAAAAGTCGTAAGGGCTGGGCAGACTGTGTGATCACAAATCGTTGATTTCTTTGGGAAATATCCTGAATAGCTCTCGGTTGTTTTGCAGTGTAAACATACAGAGAAGAGTAGGCTCCAGCATGAAAGCTGCTTAGAAATTAATGTGGTGTTGCCCTGGTGAATAGGACTTGCCCTGGTCGTGCTGGGGCTGCCTGAGAAACAGACCTGTTTTTCCAATATGGGAGTAACCTGATTATTGACTATGTGGTGAGGTGTGCTGTGGCTACGACCCGGAGTTAACTGGTGCACTGCACCAAAGGTAGCTGTAAATCAGGTGTCAATGAGGACAACAGGCAATTCCTTCATGTGCATTTCCCACTGGCTCACTATGGCCTAGAGCTTCTACTTGGCTTCAGGCTGGAGAGCTGGCCTGAGAGGAACCTCATGAAATTCAAGTAGAGCAAGTGTAGGGTCCTGCACCTGGGGAGGAACAACCCCATGCACCAGGACAGGTTGGGCGTTGACCTGCTGGAAAGCAGCTCTGCTGAGAAGGACCTGGGACTGCTGGTGGACAGCAAGGAGACTCTGAGCCAGCTCTGTGCCCTTGTGGCCAAGAAGGCCAACAGTATCCTGGGGTGCATTAAAAGGAGTGTGGCCAGTAGATCGAGAGAGGTTATTCTCCCCCTCTGCTCCACCCTAGTGAGGCCACATCTGGAGTACTCTGTCCAGTTCTGAGCCCCCCAGATTAAGAATGACAGGGAACTGCTCGAGCAAGTCCAGTGGGGAGCTACCAAGATGACCAGGGGACTGGAGCATCTCCCTTATGAGGAAAGGCTGAAAGACCTGGGTTTGTTCATCCTGGAGAAGAGAAGACCGAGGGGGGATCTTATCAATACTTATAAGTATCTGAAGGGTGGGTATCAAGGATGGGACTGGGCTCTTTTCAGTGTTGCCCAATGACACGACAAGGGGCAATGTGCATAAGCCAGAACACCGGAAGTTCCACCTACACATGAGGAAAAACTTCTTTCCTGTGAGGGTGACAGAGCAGTGGAACAGGCTGCCCAGAGAGACTGTGGAGTCTCCTTCCCTGGAGACATTCAAAACCAGCCTGGACACATTCCTGTGTCCCTGCTCAAGCAGGGGGCTCGGACAAGATGATCTCCAGAGGTCCCTTCCAACCCCTACCATTCTGTGATTCTGTGATTCTAGTAACACTCTGCTAAATTAGAAGTTTATAAGCAGTAGAACACCACAAAATAGAATCATAGAATGGTTTGGGTTGGAAGGGACCTTTAGAGGTCATCTAGTCCAACCCCCCTGCAGTGAGCAGGACATCTTCAACAAGATCAGGTTGCTCACAGCTCCAAAAATACAATCAATCAGAGTTCTTTTTTTTTTATATTAAAAAGGGCTATTCCATGCTAAACAGAAGGGAAGTAAAAACCATGTTAAGTCTGCTTTGTAAGTTTAAACTATTGCAACAACTAAAGAGCAACACTGATTCTCAGGTGAAAGATTTCCACCCTCAGTTTCATTCAGAGACCTCTGGGTGAAGGATATGCTTTCTGTAACTGCCAAGATTGGAGCATTAGAAGTAGGTCCTGTTCATACCGCTGCCAGAGACCTTGCACAGAGAGTTCAGGTAGTTCCTTTACCTGGAGAGAGATTAGCTTCGCAGTCAAGCACTCACACTGAAGTAGCACACGAATGGCTGAGTAAACCCAATGGCTAGTCACTCTTGAAAGGAAAAGGTCCCACCCTGGCTCCTCTGTCCTTGCTGCAGGCGATGCAGTCCTGCCTAGTATCACTAGGTGTGACTGTCCTCTGACCACATGGGGAGGCGATTTAGCACCCTAACCCAGCAGGAAACCATTTGGGTTTTGATTTTACTATGTTTCCTAACAGGTGACTAGGCTTAGTGAAGGTTCAGGTCTGCACTGTCATCAGTGCAAGGTGGTGGGACATGGGAGGAGGTTCAACGCAAGATGTGACATGTAAATTCATCCTGGCATGAGGAGTCTGAAGGTGGTTAGTCCTGGGTGCTAAATGCCTTGGAATAGAGTTTGCTGACTTGGATGCCCATACAAGAGCCACAGTCCCTTCCAGCCCCCTCTCTGCTGTCTAGAAAATTCTGTTATGTGTTGTGCACCACATCTGGCTTGTTCATCCCTTGTAGAGGTGAACAAGCTCTTTTGGAGTCAAACTGTGGTCCAGAAGACAAAGTGCACATTCTGAAATCTCACACATGCACAGTTAGAAGGCTGCTGTGCCCCTCAAGGCATCGTAAGCCCTCTGGAACCCTCTCAGCCTTTTCAGCTGGCTTGGTCATCACTGGCCAGTATTAATTGGCCTTGATTTCAGCCTCTGGTTGTTGCAGAGAAAGTAGTCTGTTTTTTGTTAGGTGCTGGACCGTTCCCAGTTCCTCTGGGCATCCTCAACTCTGCGTGGGAAAGCTGTTCACTCCCACTAACCATCCAAACTTGCTGGAGATGGCTATGGACTGTCAAAAATTCCCCTTTCCCCATCCTCCCTGGAACACAGTCCAGATGCAGATGACAGGAATCACAGGTTTCCCTTCAGGAAACTGAAAACAGTGGTGTAAGCTCCCTTCCCTTTTCTGTTCTTCTGCGATCTCTCTGCCCTTCTCAACCTATTATGCCCAAAAGCTACTCATCCTGCCCCCAGCCTCGAGTTAGACCAAGCACAGAGGGAAAGGCTTGCAGGGTCTGTGCCAGTTTCTTTCCTTTACATGCTCTGATATCTGCTATAATGGCAGATAGGAGAGCAGCAGGAGCTCACCTTGGGGAGAAGTAGTTTAGTCTGGAGGAGTTCAGCAGTAGAAAACAGCAGTCAGAAGAGAGACCACTGCTGAACCTGTGTGGCTCTGATGGCACTGCTGAACCTGGATGAGCACAGCACAGAGGCAGGGGAAGATGCATATTGCAAATGGGGCCAGGCGGGGGACCCACAGTTGGGACCTCTCTGCCCAGTACCAACAGCATGATTGGAGATTTTAGCAAGCAGACCTGAGCTAGTCCTGGGTACAACACAACCCACCAGTGATGAGTGAGCTGTGGATCTACATGGGAGACTGCTGTGCTCTGACCCCAGGATTAGCTGGCTACCAAACCAGGAGGTGTGTTATTTTTTGTTTTAAATCAGACATGTTTCTTTAATGGATGGTGTAGGAGATCTCTCCTGTTGCTCCAGTGACTAACCAGGCCTCCCTACTTTTGACTGGCCTGGAGGGGGAAGCTGAGATGTTCTCTGCTTCCTCATTCCTCAGAGTTCACTGCTTGGGCTCACCACTCCTTAGCTGGGTTCAGTTATTTAAGCAGGACAGCCTGGGTAAATATATCATACGAAGAACAGGGGCTGTGCTGAACGGCGTGGGATGGACCTTTAGGCACTTGGTGTTTGGCTTGTCTTCGTAGGTGCCGTGACCATGGCATCCCAAGGCCAGGTCATTTTCTGGAGGTATGGTATTAACTGCACCTGCTTTGGGAGAGAGGAGGGAGGGAATTAAATTTTCCAGAGGCCTTGGCTGTATCACCCTGCTGCCAGGAACTTTCAAGGCAGCAGTTCTTTGCAGCTCAACTCTATACTGCACTCATCCAGGCTACTTAAATACAAGTACAGCTTCTTTTATACAGACTGTAAGGACATGTAGCTGTCAGCCAGCCATGTGCAGGTGATCAACTGAGGCCAGGATGGAGATGTGTGTCCTAGAAACTGCGTGGCTGGAATATGCTACCTCAGGTTTGAATGCTCTTGTAGGTCGGGGTGTCAATGGCTTGAGGAAGGCTCCATGTTCCTTCTGCTGGCTCTCAGACACCCACTTACAACTCCATCACATCGATGTGCTGTGGGCAGAAAGGCAAAAGCTGTCCTACAGCAAGTTTCCTTGCTGTGTGAGTCAGGAGTAAGAGATGGGAAGACATGCAAACTATTTTCTGCCTCTTGGTTTAATGACCCTGTTTCCTTTGGAGCTATCGACCAAGTCCTGGTGAACTACAGTCAGAAAGAGAAGTATCGTGGGGAAGGCCATAAAAATACCTACCTCGTATTCTTGTCCCCTGATTAGTTGAAAATAACCCCACCAGATGGCTAAATTAGTTAGCAAACTTGCTTCAGCCTCCAATGAACATGGACCAGGCTTGCATCTAAACCTGACTGCTTGAACAGAGCCACAAACAAGCCGTGTCTCTTCATTCCAGGTGCGGGCTTTTCCAGGCTGGATAGAGGCAAAGGCTCCAGTGAGGTGTGTGAGACAACCCTGCTTGCATATATTCTGTCAAAAAGGTTTCAGCTGTTACAAGTATCCGCCCCACCTAAGCTGAACAGCAGCAGGGAGGACAGTCCACATGTGAACAGAAGGGACCTCTCGCGCATGAGCCGTGCTCCAGCTTTCTGACATGGAGCTTCAAGGAAGAACTAAATAGTAATATCTTCACCTGTTCACTGATGCAAGTGAGATCACTAGTAGACACTATATAACACGGTGTAAATATCCACTGAGCATTGTATACCTCATGCATCTGGAATACATGTAATAACCGGCTCTGTTATTCTCAAGAGGCAGCCCAGCTGGCTTTTGTCAGGGAAATGAAATAACTGGTGTGTGTAAAAAATGAACGCCAACCCCTTGCTGCTCTAAGAACCATTCTCCAGCTCTGCCAGCGTCTCTGCCGGGCAGCTGTGCACAGCCAGACAGCAACAGGCTACTGGAAGCAGCAGGCTTCTTCAAGGCCATTGGCCTCTTCAGGCTAATCTTGAAATGCAGAAATAACCCAAAGAGAGGAGGGAATTTTCCAGGAAGCTTCACAGGAGCAGTGGGAGGTTTCTATCGATTTCAGGAAAACTGAAAACAAAACAACTCAAAAATTAAAACTTAAGGGCTGAGTAAAGTTAAGCTCTGCAATCATTAACCACTTACTGGGTTATCCCTGCCATGCTATTTCTTTTCCACAGTAAGCTTTCATATTAGGAGGAAGGCAGGGGATCTTCAATATCTTAATCTTCCAGGTTTTTTGATCCTTGCACCTTGCACCATTCCCAAGGGAAAGCTTACTCTGCACCAAACTAGAGAACAGGAGGATTAAGCCTCTGCTTCCTGTCATGGTGGGGCTGCGAGCCTCTCTGTGTCCCTGTGCTCAGCGGCATTCAGGCTGCCCAGAGCTGCAGGCAAAATCCCGTTTAGCTGCTCAGGAATGGGACTGGGGAAAAGGGGGTGGGATGTGTGGAGTGGCATCCAACAGACTGCCAAAGTGCCACCAGGAAGCAAGGGCAGCATCAGGGCTCTGACTTGTGCAGCCACAGCCATCTGCATCAGCCAGTTTCCATGCCCCTAAAATGCTAAAAGTATGTGGGGTGCTGATGCACAAAAAAATTGCTTTTCAGTTGAACTGCTGGACCAGACTGTTGCGAAACACAGCTCCCGTCAGCATGTGGCTGGGTCACCAGCTTCCTCTTGTTTGTTCACCCTGTGCTCCAGAGTGAGTGACTCAATATGCACTGGGGGCTCGCAGGCAAATATTTTTAAGGCCCTTGTGCTTCTTGGATCTCACAGTTTCTGTGGAGGAAACTCCAAAGGGCCTGATTTCCCCTTGGCCAGGGGTGTTGGAGTGGGCAGTGACATCCATGTACACAAAATTGCCGTCCCCCCGTAACAAAGAAGCGGCTTTTTCTGTCAGCTCCGCTGCTGCCTTGAACCAGGGGTGGGAAGCACCTCTCTGGATGCAAAGGAAGCAAGGCTTTGCAGCTACAGGGGCAGGTGGCGCCAGCGAGGGACAAAAGTGTTGGTGCTGGCCTGTTAGTGTTCGTTTGTGTTTGTCTGTGAGCGAGCTGAGGACGGTTTTGCCTGGCACAGTGCTAGAGTAGAGGTGGTGTTCAGGCCAGGGGGTCCTTTTGAGGACCAGGGACAAGTATGGTGGCACCTGAAGCATTCAGAGACTGCACAGGCAGCCATCCTGGCTGCTTGTCCCCTGCCATACCCCCTCCAGCATTTATCAATGAAATCCTCTCTAACCTGCAGGCAGCATCCCTTGGCTCCCAGCAATTTCTCCCCTGCCCACTCTCGGGAAGGATTTTAATCTAGAGGCGTGAGGGTGAGTCACAGCTGATGTGAGGCAGCGTGGCTGCCACTTGCTCCAGATATATGTGCTGTGGGTCTAAGCCCACAGTTTCCCAGGTGTGAGAGCTGAGGCTGATCATGGCAACTTTGGCTGAGTTTATAGCAACTATCTCACTCTGGGATCAGCTCCATAGAAGTTGGTGGAGCTCCTCAAGGAGGTAGATATTATTCAGCATATGCAAGAGGCTTGGTATCTGCCCTGGAATAGGAAAGCACAGGTTTGTCCCACAGTGAGCCTGGCTGAGACCCTGAGTGACTTGGGATTGAGGCCCATGGGACATGACAAATTTCTGCTGGGAGCTGTCACGCTGCAGGATCTCCATGAGCCAACAAACGAAGTCCCCGTTTCACAGGCCCCCTGGGGAGGCAGTGGTTGGTGGTGGGTCCCTGGCTGCTCAGTGCCCAGGGCTAGAGGATATCTGCTGCTTTCCTGCCCAATGTGGTCAGCTTGGCCATAGTTGTGGCGTACCAGGAGGGGGCAGGCAGAGGACTGCTGCCCACCCTGGTCATGAGTGAAAGCTGGTGAGAATAGAGGGGAAGCCAAATGTGTGACACCTCCCAGCTCTAAGGACGTCTAGGCAGGGAGGGCTGGTACAGATGTGAGTGTATATACGGAGTTGTATGAACCTTTATATGGACTTACAGCACACTCATGATGAAATACACAGTTCTGATCCCTTCACCTGAGCACGCTGGCATGTGCAGGCAGGGCTCCCTCAGACAACTTTCTGCTGACTTTGGGGATGAGGATAGAAGGAAGATGGTGGGATGACAAGCAAACCTTCTGCAACATCTCTCCTCCTCTCTACCCCCTCTTTCAACCCATCTTCCCTTTCTCCCATCCCTGCTGCTCCCTGCAGGAGGGGCTTGTTCACATGGTGCAACTCCCTAGAGCTCTGTATCAGCCCTGTAATCCTGGCATCTGTGGTGACTGAGGCACGATTGTGCAAGTAACTGAAACAGGCACACATTAACAGCAGGAGGTGTGGTGTGGTTTTACAGACACCGGCAGGCTTTTGTGCAGGAGGCTGCCTGATGTGTTGGGAAAGAGCATACCGCAAGCCAGTGAACACAGCTGAAGCAGACAAACTATTTCTGTGTGGGCAGGAGGGCTGTGACATCTTGCAGCCTGGTGCTGCCGGGGGATGAGAGGGGAAGAGGCAGCTTGGAAGTTTCTGCTACAACAGGGCAAAACAGACCCTGGGCTGGCAGCTCTGTATGCAGGTGGCAGTGGCTGTGGCTGGTACCTGTGCCTTCTGCAGCACAGCTCCCTCCGGCACCCTGCCAGGCTTGGGGAAGGGGGAAAGTCCCCTGTGAAGACATCCTGTGGCTCTCTGGTCTTCTCCTCCGGCAGTCTTGAGCAGGGCTGAGCCAGCAAGCCTGTGAGACTGTCAGGCATGAGTGCATGAGCTGCTTAACCTGGGATGTACCTGTGGGTTTTTGTGGGGAGCTGCTTCAGGGCTTCCTCCAGTGGGGAGCTGAGGTTGCTGCCACAACCCCCAGTCCATGTGACAATGTATGACAGCTACACTGGCTGTGGTGGGAACTTGCATTGGGTTGTGCTCAGCAAGGCTCAAGCTGTGCTGCTCCACACCATGCTGCCTGTCACCTCCTCTGCTGGGACTGCTCTGCCTGTGTGCCTTGGCAAGTGGTCTTCTCCTCAGCTTCTCATTCAACAGCCACTTATCCATCTGTGAACAGGGCATCCCCAAACCATCCAGCTCACGGACCTGGCCCTGTTTCCAGCCCCCTCCTGCCCACTGCCTGGCTTGTACCAGGTGTCTCTGGGGTCAGGGGCCTGTCTCAGTGGCCTGCTCACCTCCCTGGGCAACTGGTCCCTCACAAGTGCCAGCAGGGACTGCCCAGCTTGCTTATGCACCAGGGGATGCAGAGAGGCGCATCCTTCACTGGGACCTGCTGCCTCCTTCCAAAGGCAACACCTGGGTCTCCTCCCACCACATGGTCCCCAACTCTGATATCTCTAAGAAAATGGAATTTTTGGAACTGTCTGCTAAAGACATAACAATGAACTATGTGAGCCTGGCAAAACAGAAGTTGAGGGCCAGAGGCAGAAACTGAGAGAGATAGGGAAGAACCTGTTTCATTACTATATCCTTGAGGAGAGCTGAGAGGTGGATTAAAGCAAACATCCCATCTCAGAAGCCACTGAGAACAGGGTGATAAAGTGTGTAGTCAAGGAGAACAACTAATTGGAATACAGATAAGAACTAAAACAAAGTGCCCAGTAGGGGAACTATCCTTGTGATAATACTGAAAATCAGGCCCATAGGCCAGGAACCACCCCCTTTAGTAAGTCCTTTAATCTATGAGCATGTGGGGTAAATTAAAGTGAGCCGTACTGTTACATTGAAGACAGAAAGAAATTAACCAATTATTAGCTGAGGCGTGTGAATATTAGCTGTGATTGACATATTTATCTGTATATTTATACAGTTTCTTGGTGGGGGGTGCTAGCTTTGTGGGTTACCACCTAGCACCAATCTTTGCACAAAAATGAATTAAATACAATACCTCCGTTGGTGTATTTTGGCATTTTGCACACCGGGCGAACGAACCCGCTTTTTGGGATAACATGATGACAAGTGCTCACTTGTGGTAGTTCATCACTACAGTGGTCATATGGTTTCACTGGTCCACCTTGTTCTAGGTCTGCAGCTTATCCACCTCAACCTCCTTCCTGCTGGTGGCTCTACAGATATGCACCATAGGCATAGGGTGTGAAAGGAGGTGGGCTGCGTAGTAATGTTGTCCTTCCTTTTTTCCCCAAATAGCATGACTATGGTCATTATCATCCTGGCTGTGGTGATTGCCCTGATCATCGGGTTTGGTGTCTCAGGTATGTGACTGCTCAGATTTCTTCTGCCCTGTCACTACCTCTGTGTCTCCATCCTGTGCGTGGGCTGAGGTGCGATCTTGTGTGGAAGTGCCACCTATGACCCTTTAATGAAGACTCACTTTATAAAGCTTATGTACCAGACAGAGGAATTAAGACTGCACAGGTGACTTCAGTTCTGGCCTTTCTCAACAAGCTATGACTCCATGGCATTAAATCACAAGGAGCTGTGCTCTCTTTAGAGACTGTGAGCTCTTGTATATTTTAAATAATACAGAGATTTACACACACACAGAGACATGTGCACGGGGTGGGTTAGAAGACATCAGCACTTGGCACTCAGAGCTGAGTGAAGAAATCTGTGTCGGCTCTTAATTTCTGCAAAAACTTGTCAGTGGGCCAGCCTCAGGCCGCAGCAGCGGCTGGGCACATGTGAGCCCCAGCACTGCAGGGCAGCTCTGTTTTGCCTCGGGAAGCAAATGCCTGACCTATGGTTTCACAGCAGAAATTAAGCCCTTTTCTGTTTAGTTTATTTAGTTATCTGGTGTGTAGCGACTGAAATGTTCAACTCCATCTGTTGCTCTGTAGGAAACCAGCTCAGGCAAGGGGTCAATAAGTGTAGCACAGCCTGTGCTGATGGAGGTGTAGCACTGTGTAAGCTGAAGTTTCCTCAGGCTTGGAGCCCTAAACCTACACATACAGGAAGTCCTGCACGTACTGTGCCCCTTCTCCCGGATGGGGGGAGACGATGGTATTTATTGCAAAGTAGGACAGCACTTGCCAGAATGGGGCACAGTCCCTTGCTCCCTCAGAGATGACAAAAATATGTTGCTTTGGTGTTGGCCAAAATGCAGCATTCTTAGGGCACTTAGGAAAGGGCTACATGGGAAAGAGGACCCAGCTCTGGGAATAAGCTAATTCTCAAGCTTGCTGGTTAGGATTTGACTTGAGAAGCAATCTGTGTCCCCAGGAAAGGGAAATGCTGATTTTTTTAAACAAAAGAAAACAGTTTGGATTCCAGCAAGGGTGAAAGAGCAGCCTTTTATTTTTCTGCCAGCATTATGCCTTGCAACCACATTGCTTTTGCATAAAGGGAGGTCCCAACTAAGAAAAGATATAAAAATCATGTTCTTCTGGCAGCTGCAAAGAGAAAAATCCCTATACATATAAGTACGCAAGACAACACCGTGTGACTTCTCAAACAAATAAGAGGAGCTACTTTTTGAAGCAGACTGCCTGCTAAAATGCTCCTGAGCTTTATCTTGGTATATAAGCCATGGGAGCTGACCTCTGCTAGCAGCACTGCTGGCTGCTACTGGCATCCTTGCGATATGCCAGTGCCTATTCAGCCTCAGGGTTGGTGCATGACAGCCACAGGGTGGTCCGGCCTTTCTCTGCCCTTACCACCTTGCCTTTCTCATGCCGCCTTGCTTTCTCCTTGCAGGAAAACACTCCATCAGTGTGACAGCACTGACGTCTCCAGGGAACATTGGCCAGCGCAGCATCCTGGGCTGCACTTTCGAGCCTGACATCCGAATGGGCAGCATAGTGATCCAGTGGGCCAAGGCAGGAGTAGGCAGGCTGGTTCATGAGTTTAAAGGAGGGAAGGACCACCTGCAAGAGCAAGATCCGTCATTTCAGGGCCGCACAGCTTTGTTTGCAGACCAGGTGATTGGCGGCAACGCTTCCCTGGAGCTGAGGGATGTGCAGCTCTCCGATGCCGGCACCTACCAGTGCTCTGTCACCACAGCCAGAGGGAGCGGAGTGGCAGTGCTGCAGTACAGGACAGGAGGTGAGGGGTACGAGGAAGAAAATCCTGCTGCAAAATGCAGGCTAATGTGGTTCAGTTGTGCCTACCCATGGTTATGCTGATGGTAGAGGCTGCATGAGCGGCACCCGCTCCTCCAGCAGCCACTATTGAGCCTTGCACCTCGCAGTAGGTCTGGGGTATTTTTGGCTTTTCCAGAGGTGTTTATGGCCTTGCCCACTCTTTCCACATCCTTACTCCAGGAAAGATTATTATTTTAATGTACTCAGTTGTTTTTCTCTTCTCTTTACCACATGTAGTCTACCAGATACTTAACTGGCTACAAAGACCCCGTAAGAATGGGAGTAGCTAATTGAACTTTTGAAGATTCAGACTTTATACCTGTTAAAGATACAATGATAGCTTTTTCTCTCTAGATTAAGATATATCTCCAGCCAGGAGAAGTGCTGCATAGTAAAAATTATAGCCTATTTAATATATTTTTTCTGTTTTTCTGTCTTTCTAAGGTATTCAGTTTTTTAAAATGGCTATCAAAGCAACAAACCACCTATGTCATAGTTATTTTAAGTATTACATATTTGCTAAATTGTTTACCTTAAAACATGCAAATTTTCACTTGTGGGTGCTTAATTCTTCTGAACCCTCTCGGCTTGTCCGTCATGTTCACCACTAGTGATGGCACAAAGCAATACACTCCTACTGAACTCAGCAGTGTTTCACCCGTTTCTGTCACCTCTGGGTCTTTCTAATGAGCTTGTGGTGAGTTACAGCGACTGTACAATGGGGATGACGTGCGCCTGCACAAGTAGGTGGTCTTAGTGTTTCTCTGGCTGGCTTTTGCTGACACCTCTGAGGTCCCAGCACATCCTTTGAACTTGAGGGTTGGCACATTAGAGTGGGTCCATGGCCTTCCACTTTCCAGTTCCAGAAAGTTTCTAAGGTAGCCGAAAGAATTGTTAGAAAGGAAAAAAAAAAAACCAGAAAAAACAAGACAAACAAGACAAACCTTCGTGGCTCTCCAAACATTGGAGAGTCAGTCCCCCAGGAGAGATCTGGAAACCACCAGGTCTTCACACTCTTCCAGGGAGATGACTTTGGTTGCAGTAACGAGTCACCTCCCAAAGGGTCACCTCATGTTGGAGACTGATGAATGAACCACTTCAGGGTCTCCTGTAGACTGCAGTCTTTGCACGTTCTCCCTCACCACTGCAACCAGTGTAGCTACCCAGCAGTTCAAATTGGAAGAGGAAAAACTGTCAGATATCTCCAAGCCAAGGAAATGCAGTTTTAGGATGGGTGACTGCTTATGTGTTGAGGCCAGATGTACTGGCAGCATGGAGGGGTTCCTCTGTGCTTCAGGCCAGTCATGGCAGGACAGCAGCAACCAGCAGAGATCTTGAAGGAGACAGGCTGATTTTCTGCAGGTTCAATCTCCTCCTTTGGCCCAGCAGAGCCAAAAGATCAGGACGTGTGCACCAGCTTCTGTGCTTGTAACAGATGTCTTGGAGATGCAGACACTTCTCCATGTCACTCACGGGGAGTCTGTCTTGGGACAGAAAGGCAATATGACGCTTGGTGTCACAGGAGCAGCTGGCCAGGGTCGTTACACACAGTCTCCCATTTCTTACTGAAAGCGTGTTTTCTACCCTGTTGCTATGTGAAGCAATTCCCCAGGCAGTGAAAAAAAGCCTGCTGGGCTCACAGGCCCCTTATCTTGCAATGGCAAGAATGGAAGAAGGGCTTGGGACTACAGTAGGTAACAGCAGGGCCAGAGGGCTTTGGCTTACGTCTGAGGCATGCTTAAGTCTCATGGGAACATGGTCTCTTACCACTCCTTGAAACCTTGTGAATCTGCCTGCTTTTGTGTTGCTTGATTTGACATTTAAGGTACCCCACACAGAAAAGTCATTAGACAGAACATGCGAAATGCTGTATTCGGTTTTATTTCCATTGAAATTGGTGAACTCTGCTCTCCTAAAAAAGCTGCTGTTTCTCTTCACCTATGTGCATGTGGGAAATACAGTGAATATACAGAGGTATGTTTTTCTAGGAGAGAGAGACTAATAAAGTTTTATTTGAGTGGCCTTGGCTTTAAAACACAGCTGATTTTGTGATTGGCTTTAAATGTTTTTTTAATCCAGAGATGTTGGTGTAAGTCCTGCAGATCAAGCCACACCTTAGTCTGCCCTCAGCCTCAGCAGGTGCAGATGGAGCTTCCCTTGACTGCAGCCCCATTTAGCATCAGAGTCATGTTACAAAGCCATAGGTGCTGGTCAGGCTCCCTTCTCAGTCAGTGGAGAGGGTGAGTCATCTTCCCCTTCCCCCAAAGCCTGAGAAGAGCAATCATTTTTGACATACCTCTCCCTGCTGAGAACAGCAGGTGCCTCCTTTCAGCCACCCACCTTCAGCAGAGGATGAGCAGAGCAGTGCCGGCTGCAGTCCCTGCCCAGGGAAACTGGGTGTTTGGCAGACATGGGCAGTCTCAGGCCAACCAGCTCCTGGACCCAATCTCCTCTGGGAGCTTGGATGTCCAGGAGCTCTTGGGAAACACTTAGTTTATGAGCCCGGATCCAGCTCGGAACTGTTAAGCAGAATTACTTAAAGACACTAAAGCTGTGCCATGACCTCAGCAGACCCTGTCAAAGGGCACTGCCTTGTCCTAGGAGTCTGTAGATCCCCTGTAGCCATCCCCCTGTAGCCCAACCTATATGGACCTCTGCCTGAGCCTCTGCATTTGGTTAGGCTACATGCGATGCAGAGCAGCAGGCACTCTAGAAATAGATAGGACTGACTGGCAGATGCAGTTGGGTGTTTCACGCCCAGTTCCTAGACATTTACTGTTTTCTGACTCTCTTCCTGTTTTCCCTCCCAAAGCCTTCAGCACCCCCAAGGTCCACGTGGAGAACAGCAGCAGTGGGGACATGTTGCAGTGCAAAGCACCACGCTGGTTCCCTCGACCCGCTGTGCGCTGGACAGCCTATAGCAACACTGGGGAGTACCTACCTCTCGTTGCCAACACCAGCTATGAGCTGAACGCTGAAAACATCACTCTGAAAGTGGTTTCCTTTCTGCACAACTTTACTGCTAATGTCACCTACACCTGCGTGATTGAAAACAACATTGCCAAGGCTACAGGCAACATCGAAGTGACAGGTAGAGTTTAACACCACCCAAAGACCACAGGTGCAGGGGAGAAGAGAGTTTAAACGGTGTGCCTGCGTGTGCTGGGGGGCTTCTGCAGCACATGTGTCAGTCAAGGACGGAACTGAAATCCATGCCTAATCCAAGCACCTCTCTCTGTCCCTGGAATGAAGGAAAGGGTCTGTGTTTGGTCCTGCTATTTCACATGTTTTTCATGGTAACGCTTGCTCCCTTGGCATGGGGACAGAAATGCCAGGGAGCAGAAAGAAGGAAGGACACACTTCAAAAGAATGTATTCCTTTGAACGTTAACCACAACCAAACCAACCAACCAAAACCCCCAACTTTTGACTCTTTCTTTTTCCAGTTCAGCTTAGATCCCTTTTGCGTACCAAACCAGCAGGCCCCTTTAGCTGACTCCAGCCCACCTCCTTTATTTAAAAGGCCATCTTATCCACAGGAAAGCAAACTTTCCAAAAAGCCTGGATATGTTTTCCTGTTCTACATGATAGGTCATAGCTCTTCTACAGCAAGGGCTTCATAGCAGTGGGTTTCCAGCACAAAAGGCAGGGTCTACCTTTATCAATATTCAGACGAATAGGGAGGAATAATTATACACACTTGTTTTGCCTTCCCTCCTGCATTCCCCATTCTGATAGTCTCTCACTATTCTTATGCTACAGATTTCAGCATTACGAGGGGGACCAACTTGCAGCTGGTGAACCTAAATGCAGAGTCAGTGACCTCCCCCCTTCCAGCCTCTCACTGGATTCTTCTGCTTCCCATGTATCTGCTGTTGTTATAAAGCCTTTACAAAACCATCAGAAACACTGCTGGATCTGGAGGTAAGCCTGGAAAGGGAAATCCATAAGCATATATGCATAGACCCTCTTTCTGAGTTTTGGTACCTGTCTCGAGCCTTCCAAAATGGGAGGACATGTCTTTGTCCTGTTCTGATCCTTTCCCCACCCCCAGCTTTAGGTGGGAAGCACGGCTTGTCCCTCCCACAGGCTCCCTGCTGGCTTCTCCCATCACCTTCTGCAACTTCAGAGATTCTTCTCTTACACCGTTAACTGTCATCTCTTACTCGTCCCCTCATTGTCTTTTCCTTCTCTCCTCAACCTTCTCCCTGACCCAAAAGACAGACGTCTTGCTTGCTGCTCTGCACGCCTGCTGAACCTTGGCTACAGTTCAAGGCTGCAAGGCAAGGTGGACTTTCTCCTCTCCCTCCCCATGAGGCCTGCTGCAGTAGAAGCCTTGTTTGCACCCACTTTATTCAGACAACTCCACTGCACAGTGCAGCTCCTTCAGTAAGTGGTACCTAGTAGGGATACCTTGAGGAGGACAAGAGGGAGCTGCCAGCCTGAGCAGTCCCACCTAGACCTGGAATAAGGAGGGCTGTAGATAGTCAAAGCACAGGGCAACTGCCTTCAGTATTCATCAGTTTTGGCTTTGGGTGGTAGGCTCTAGAGGTTAACTGGTGAGGAAGTGGAGAGCTACAGAAAATCAGCTAAAAGGAACACCTCTTGTATTTCCATGCAGAGCAGTTACACAGCTACCCTGATGGTAGAACACGCTTCATGCTTTCCTCCCTCTTGGGCTGAGAGCTTTAAGAGCTCCTCCCCGTTTCAGAGTTTCAGAGCATGTAGTAGCACGAACATGAAGCCAGCTGATTTCCCTCTTGTACTATTATTTCCTACCCATGCCAACAACAGGATACTTTGTTTGGGTTCAGAAAGAGAACGAGGAATGTGATAAGGGGAGTTGCATAAATAAAGGAAAATCTCTGATCACAGGAATGAGATGTATTCTCTTGTCTTAAGTAACCCATTGACCAGAACGCTGATCAGGAGCAGAAGCTGAGAGACAAACAGGAAAAGGGTTTCCTGCAACACATCTGAGAACTGGTCCTTCAAACTCACAGTACCAAAAGCAAGCAAATCTTAATTTCCCCCAAACAGATTGGATTCGTCTGTCTCATGACTTGTGATTCTCTGAATGTACTAATAAAACTGTTATAAGAGAGGCAGTTCATCTATACAAGTCTTCTCAGAAGACTATACTCAAACTCCCCTTCTGAAAAAGATGTTGTGAATGGCAAAACACTGATGGATTAGAAAATAGCCAACAAGCTTGGAATAAGTGTTAGGTCTTCAACCTGGCAAAGGCAAACTGCCGATATGAGGACCAATGATTGCATTTGTAATGTGAAATAAAGGAGGAACAGGCGAGTAGTAAGTGTGGCAGCAGACAGAATAACATACATAAGGAGGAGGAAAAGAGGGAGATGTAAGATACTACTGGAAAGTTCAAATTCAGAAGTAGAAACAGTTATTAAACATAGTTTCAGTTATAGAAACGAATTTGCCTTTTTTGTTTTTAAATAAGTCTGTTATCTGGCACTTCCTATCTATTTCTGT
The DNA here is from genome assembly GCF_949628215.1 of Phalacrocorax aristotelis. NCBI lineage: Eukaryota > Metazoa > Chordata > Aves > Suliformes > Phalacrocoracidae > Phalacrocorax > Phalacrocorax aristotelis. The sequence continues at coordinate 130,939,654 of NC_134276.1, read as the reverse complement.
AACACTGTCTGTTAGCAAGCTATTCATATTACAGGACTACTTTCAGTTGCACTTTTAAATCAGATTTTGATCTCTCAATCTACATCACTTACAGTCAACGTTTTCCTCAGGCTGAGAGGTTTTTTGTTTTGTTTTGTTTTCTTTGGGGAAGGTGGGGTGCAAGTTTCAGCAAAATCATTACCATTTCACAGAAAGTACCTACAGAAAACGAGACTGTCACAGTAAAATTTGTGTAGGCCTTTGCTTTTAAGCTGTTTTGGCAACCTCCTTAAGGACAGAGACTCAGAACTTCGTTGAATGGTGGCATCTGTCAGGTCTTGTGCCACTCATGGTTTGGTCTTAGAAGCGGCCAGCAGGCCTTGAGAGGGAAGATACTTCACATGTGCTCAATGAACCCACCCCCTGAAGTTTAATATAAGGTCAAACTAAGGGTGAAAGGGGAAAGGCGGGGGGAAACACTGAACAAACAAAACCCAAAGGAGAGTAGCTGTTTAAATACGCTGTCTGCACACAGAATAAGGTGGGGAAGTAATTGTGTGTGAAATTTCCTGACCTATAGCACAAGATGAAGGATATGGACGTTATTTTGCCAAAAGCAAGTACAGAACACTTGGCCATCACTGCAAGAAGATGGGAGAGGAATCTCTTCAAATAGTGATCTCCTGTATCCCTGCGTGTTGTATTGGCTAGTCTGCTGTGCCACCATGGATACTGGCACGTGCCATTGCAGTCATCCCCTTTGTAATCGGGATGCACAAGCCTGTAGCATGTTGTGATTTTGTGTCACAGCTCACTGCCTTCCCCTTGTTACCAGCCCCATGTAACGTCCAGGCCACTGTTTAAGCTGCAAAACAATGCAGTCCTGTGATTTAGTTTCCAAACAGCAACTTATTCACTTCCCTTCTCTTCCTGGAAGAAGGAAAGACTTTAAAAAATTTTTTTAATAATTTCAGTTGGGTTAAGAAGACTATCCCTTGTGGCAACTGTACAGTTTCACATGAAGACAGTGAATGATCTCCAAAATGCCTGGCTCTGGCTCCCAAAGAAAGGATCTACGTTCTGCCTCATTCTCCATATAAATAGATACAGTGTTACTTAAAGTGTATTTTAATAGCTTTATTTAGTAGATACTACTACATAAAAGACACACATTGTGTGCCCTAGGCCCAAAGCAACTGCTGTCATGTAGTAGAAGTATTGAACATCTCTCTTCCAAAACGTAGCCCAGTATCATGGTGGCAATGGTCCAGAATGACCATTCAGGAATTCCACAAGTCACAGCAGCTTCTTGACTGCACCCTTCGCCCTGTGCTCACAGGCCCATGCTCCACTGGAAAGGAGATTAAAAAAAGCTCCCCATCCCAGTAGGTGTGTCCATAATTCCCCTCCCGCTGGGAGGCATGTTAAGCAGTGGCTCTGACTCAGCAGTGACTAGATGTCCTCCTAATCCTCTGTCTGTTCAGATAGCTTAAGGCTTCTTGTTCCACTTCCTCCACGTTCAGGCACAGCAGGCTCGGCCAAGGTCCAACTTGTGACACGAACTCCACTTCACCACACCGAAAATTTCTCAGCTGCAGTGGAGCTGAAGGGAAAGGATACAAACTGTAACAACCGGCACAGGATTCCTGCTCTGTTGTAGCACACAGCTGTAGATGTTGCTGGGGGAGGGAAGGCCTTGCAGCAGCTGCTTGGCCTCTGCTAAACCTCAAAGGACAGCATGATTAATGAAACCAGGACGGAAGCAGATGAATGCATTTGGCCAGCATCCCTCCAACTTGGAAGAAACAGACATTTACATTGTGAAATGCTGTGAACTATATGCAGCTCACATAGCTGATGCACTGGGCTTTATATCTTTTCTCCCTATCAGCAACCTGGCCTTAAAGATAGTGCTACTGATAATCAAAAGATAACATCTCCACAGCAGAGCATCCTCTAGGAAGCTTAGCAAATCAAACCCTGCAGCGCCTGGACTCATACTCAAGCGCTAACAACTAGCACAAGCAGCTAAGAAGAATGTCCCCTTAATGCAGCAACTGCACAGTTGTGGCAGCATGAGCTCAGACATCAGCACCCATGAATTCAAAACTCTTTAGTGCTTTAAATTCTGTGGCCATGGTGAGGATTTCCAGGCCTAGTCTTAACTCTGCCTGCTGTCCTGTCTAAAGTCAAAACCCACTTGATTTGAGAGGTCTGCCCAGTAACTCTGGCTGGCCTGAACCCTATCCCATCCAAGGACTGGGAAACTTGCTCTAAAACAGAGAATGCTTTGTGCATAAGAGGCACCCCACAGAAATAAACCTATACCTTAATAACAGGAGACGGGAGGGCAAAAGGGGGATGCTAATAAAACATGTTCTCTCCTGCCACCACTACCACACACACATACAACCCCCACTTCCCCTTACTGACACCTTAGAACAATCACTATCCTGGTTGCTTAGCTGATATATTTTCCTGGAACCATAAATAAAATTTGAACGGAGAAGCTCCAAGTTGTTCACTGCAACTACAAGGACAACTCAATACTATTTTTATGCTTCTTTGTAAAGTAGAAATATTCAGATATAATATTGTTGTATATAGTGACTTCTATAATATCATTTCTTTATTTTTGTAACCATGGTTTTGCTAATACACATCTTAGCTCTGCACTACAGAATTCACAATTCTGTGGAGATCCTCCAAAGATCTTGCTTTGTGGGCAGTGAAAGCAGCTTTCCTTCCCCAGCTGGGTGAGAGGGCTCCACCCCTCCTTCCCACGCTAAATATTACAAAAGCCAACAATGCTTGCTTACCAGGCCGCAGGATCTTGGAGGGCTTCCTGTCTAGGGTGAAATCCAGCAGAATAGGGCGACAGATGAGAGGACTCCTGCACAGGCTTCTCAGGTAGCAAGCAATGAGATCCTCAGGTTCCTCTACACACTGAGGAAGGAAAGGGTGTGTTGCCAGCGAAGGTGCAGAGGGAGGCAGGGAGCCACTGGAACACCCACGGCAAAGGGAAATCCAGTCCAGCTGAGGCCTGAGCCCAGCACACTGCAAGCACTACCAGAATAACCCACTCACCCCCGTGCCAGTAGCTTCCCCATGCTGAATGGACACTCTGCCCCTTCTCTGCACAGAGTTCTGCAGAGCTTCCCACTCGAGAAGGCTCAGGCCCAGCACTGCTGCCACATGCTGGTTCCTGCACAGCACCAACGCTTCACCTGTTCCATCTTCCACCAGCACCCTGTGGAGAGAGCAGGCAGATGCAGAGTGAGGACAGGACAATGCCTGGCTCCCTCACAAATGTCACGCCCTGGATCTCAGTAAAGAGAGAGGGCGGTTTGCTTACATCTGGGAAAACACGACAACTCTAACTACTGTCTTTGCTATTCAGTCCACGGCCCATCCTTGATCTGATTTTCCCTTCCCCTCTGTGTTGTAATTTGTCCCCTCCTACCCACCTCTTTCCACACCCAATCTCTACAGCACTTACCGTGCACTGGCTTGCCTCACTCCTATATGTGACGGACATGGTGGATTGTGTCGGGTGCACCTCCCCTGAAGGAAGAGTAAAGCTACAGCTATGTACGGGTGGGTAAAAGAAAGAGAAGGGGAAGGGCCACTGCTTCTTTTAACCCTCCCCTAATTAAGTATGCAAATGATTAAAGAACTTCATTCTAAACTGCATTTCCAGTGAGCGTTTTGGGAAAAGTTTGTATGGGGAGAAAAAGAACCTGCTGCAAGGTGCTGAACCTCAACAGCAGTGAACACAGGAAAAGCAGAGCATTAACAGAGTAATATTCTCCCCCTGAATGCCCTTGCTTCATCCCCAGTCCTTGCTGCCAGCCTGCCCGATAACAGATACGTACTTCTAACCAGTCGTCATTTTGGTCCCTTTCTAATAAGCAAGCCCTTTCCAGACACTGGCAAAAGAGATTTTGGAATCGTGATAGAACTCTTATAGCCTCTACATGGTAGTAGAGGATGTGTCAGAGTAGCAAGTCTCCTCACAAATTATCTCTGTGGAAGTTTGAATACCTCTTTGAAGATGCTGCTGCAAAGTGAGCAAACCCATTGCAGGGACAGAGTCAGTACACAGGACAAGTGGCAAAAAATCCGTGCCTGGGTCAGGTGTTGCAGGTGAGGTTGCAAGGTGGATAGAAACACTAGTGAGGGGGATGAGGCTTCTCCTGCAGGACTAGAATAAACAGGAAAGTGAGAAGCCTGGAACATATAAACCTTTCTTGGGACATTGTAGAGTGGATAGAAACCCTGGACTCACCTTGAAGGAAAAGGTAGGTGAGAAGCTGGCAGAGATATGATGGTTACACAGCTAGAGGCAATGTAGGTGCAATAAACGTTATGGAATCTGCAATATGAACAACTAGATGTCAGAAAGAGCTTGTAGAAGACAAACTGCTCAGTTTTCTTGGCATGGCTGGTCTGGTCTTCATTGGTAACATGGTAGGAAAATAATTTGTAGCAAGGTATTGGGAGACACAAAGGCATGGGCAAGGGATGAGGAAAGTCCACAAGAGGAAAGATTTAGATGGTTTCAAAGCCAGTAGGGAGAGGTCAGAGCTGGGGCCCAGATCAGGTCTCTAAAGACAGGGTTACCTGGAGATTTTCCGTTCCAAGTTTTGGAAGAGGATCTTGGCTCCAGGTAGCAAACTCCAGAGGTGCTGCAGATAGGTGGCAGCAATGTAGATGTCCACCACAACAGGAGAGCCTGAAGCAACTGAGATGCTGAGCTTCACAGTGTGATCACTGGCTAGCAGACTCTCTGAGGAGATGCAGAACCACACACACCGTGAGCTCACACGCAGGTAGCATAGTCTGTCACTGAGCTGGAGCTGCTAGAGGTGTTTTCCCTCCCATCACAATGAGGCTATCACTGTTCCACCTCACAGATGTTCCAGGTACAGTATTCCCATTCCCATCCCCAACACATGCAGCATATTGTTTCCCAGCCCTCTGATATGCAATGGGATGCAACATCTTGGCATACTTCCACTGTTCTCAGATACAGGAGCACAGTTAGCCAAGCGCACTGTCTCTTTGAAACAGAAAGAAGCAACAATCAATCTGTTGCTACTTGACAGACTGTCATTATCTTACCTTTCTGCTTTTGAAGGCCAAGAGTCACAGATGGCTTCTCATTCTTGGGAGAGGCACACAAGCTCCTCTCCACTATCTCACCAGAGAAGGAAACAAGGGAACCTGTGAAACTGAGAGCAGACCAGGATTTCTATCCTGCCTGAAGACAAATGGAGTGGAAGAAGGCCTGACTCCAAGATTGCCCCACGGGACAGGTGTGCTGTTTCTTGAGCCTGGTTTCAGGGGAACCTGCCCTTGAGCACCTGAGCTACTGGACTAAGGGCAGCTTGCTGCAGTGCACCCCACCCAGGGACAAGAGGCCTGTTTAACTCACTTTCTGCTTCTTCAGGCTCAGCAGTGAAGAAGAAAAAGAGAGAGGCATTACAGTCTTTCTATCTGCTTAATTCCTAGTTGTTCTTCTTGATTAGAGGAAGAAGCCAACCAAAGAAAAATTCAGTTTACCATAAGACACTGGTGAAGATTTCAGTGTGTGTGCATATCACCCCAGATTAAACATGCTTTGAACAGAAAAGCTTCTAATCCCCGTATTTGTTTGAGCAAGTTATGCCAAAACAATCAAAAAACAACAAAAAACCCTCACACATTCAGCTTCATTTTCCCTGCTGCACCTGTTTCCACTTCTGACAGGAATTTAGCAGAGATCTTTGGAACCTAGTCCACACCAGTAGTAATTCAAATTTTTTCTGGACACCATTTTGCAGTTTCATCAGCTGCAATCCCTTTAACTTTGATAAACAGGGTGGGGCAGTCTGGACTACTTGCACATAGGAAGATTTCCAAACCATATTCCTATGGCAGATAATTCATTGCTGTTCAATGTAGTACTGTCTCCAATAAAGATGAATGCAGACCTACTCCCTGAGGCACGGTCACATCTAATTTGGGGCAGACCAACATACCTGCTGCTAAGTACTTCTGGAATGGAGGAAATTCTCTGGTCCATGCCTCTCAGCACCGACCTGGCTGCCAGCTAGAAGTGGGGGAGACATGGACTCAGATGGATTGTAATTTATGGCTATCCCCAGACAGAGAGAGGAAAACTCTGCATGCTTAGAGCTACATCAAGCAACAGACGCTTCCTCCCCAGATTAATTCTGAGGCAGGAAAATGTGAAGCCCAGCAGCAGCCTCTGAAGGAGCTTAGAGCAGAATGGTCTCATCAACAAGACATTCTGTTTCAGTAATTTTCTGAGCTAGTTCTGGAGAGATCTACAAGTAGCCTGTGAAAGTCCAGAGCAATAAGGCGCTGCCTACCTGGTTCTCAGTCAGACAGGAGATCCATGTCTCATGCTGTAAGTGCCAGCTATCTTGGACAGGCAGGCACAGGGGGCAGGATGACCTGCTCAGGAACTTTGCTGGCACAGGTGAAAAACAGAGCTTGTCAAACACTTCCAAGTCCTGAGAGAAGAGCAATAAGGCAAGAAAAAGGACTACTAAAGGAAGGTACATAGGAAAAAAGGGCCACTGAAGAATGATGGTTTAAAGAAAAAAAAAAAAATCCACTGAACTCAGAGCTCTGAGAATTTTAACCAAACATAGAACTGAACCAGTTCCTTGGCAAGACAGATGGGAATTCTAAGCCCTGAAAAAGAGTTTCGTCACCCTGACTCCTCAACTCCCACATGCGGTTCAGTAAAGTCTCCAAAGGGAAACAGCGAGACAACCTCTCTCTTACCGAGCAGTGGGGCACAATGAAGCGATACAGCCCATCCAGGTGCAGAAATGGAAACCATCGTAGAGACTTCCCCATGAACAGCAGTAGTGCCTGGCAGGGGAGGGGGGTGGGGAGGGGAGAAAGAGGGAAAAGGTGATGGAAATGTTAGGAAAAAAGGTAGAAAATGAAAAATACAGCAAGAAGAGAGCAAGCCCAACAGAGGATGTCTTGCTTGAGAAGTAAGGTTAGCCCCATCAGGGATAACCAAGACAAAAATCACTCTTCTGTTGATTAGGATTCTAGATCCTTAATTATCATACAGGCTCCCTGAGAAGCCAGCTCCCAGCCTTATAAAACCACCCCACTAAAGCTGCCTCCTGCCTTACTTCTTGCTGTGTCATGCCCTCTTTTCCATCACAGCTGGTCTCTTCCAGCTCTGGTAGATTCCCACTTTCTCTGGAGTGGCTCCAGAGCCGAGGTCTGCCCAGCCACAGCACTGTGGCTTGGAAACTGCGCTGCAGATCCTGTCCTCCTCCATCTTCTCTGGGTAGTTGGTAATTGCGTAATATAAGGCCCTCTTTCTGGGTAACCAAGAATAGATGAGATACACAGCTGGTTATTATAGTACTGCTCTGGCCATTCTGACAGTCCTCATCTCTGTGAATATCTGGCTTGGGATCCTCCAATTTCAGAATTTTTGCCACTGGGGTTTCCAGCTCAGATGTTAAGCTGCCACCATCCTTCTTCCTCAAAGAGGAGCTGTTTCCACTCCTAAGGCTTTTCTGGATTTGTCCTTCAGCAGCATGGAGAACCCGAACATCCTCAAAGTAGAACTGCACATAGACACTGAAACGACAAATAGCAGCTGTGAAACTCCCTGTCGCTGTCAGGAGGCTGTCTGAAACAAGAGGTTATCTGGCAAAAGCACTTCTGGTGACTGCCCCACACGTATTCAGCAGGAGCAGCAGAAAAGGCTGAAGTAGAGGGCAGCTCCCAGGCTGGGTGTATTCTGAACAAAATGGAGATGGTGGGTTTGTCGCTGATAAAGAACCCCTTTCCTGCAAATAGCAAAGGACAGTTGCTTTGCCACTGAAATACTATGCTGAGAAGCAGCTTTATCATAGTCCAAAATTGCTGTGGAACTGCAGAGTGATGATTTTAATTGGACATGGAATAAAGGGACTTGCCTGGTTTTTTTCTCCCTCACATGCTCCAGATTTGCTAGCTGCTCCCAGGAGGGAAAATCAGTCTGAAGGAATCTCTCCACCACAAGCTGGTAGTTTTCCACCTGCAAGAGTGATCCTGCAAACACATCAGAGAAAGGAGCTGAGCTAATTAAAAGAGAATACAAAACAAGCAAGTTCAATTTCCTCATTTTAAAGTCACAAGGCCAGGCAGTGACAGTTCAGCATCTCCATACCAAGTCTCCTCTTCCCCTCTTCCTTGTTTTGGAGCTGGATGGCAGAACAGCAAAAGCCCAGCACCCTCAAATTTAGTTTAGTGGGACACACCTAGGAGAGCAGTATGGGTAAAGGGGCTACCATCCTTATGGCATATCACACAGGGAAGTGTGCTGCTCTTGTCCTGCAGCTGGAGGGAACTGCTCCTGGAGGAGACTCTCAGCACACCCAGTAGTATCTGCAACAGAAAGGAAGCTGCAAAGAGCATCAAACACTTCCCATCTTTGACGGCTATAAATCAAAGTGTGCGTAGCGGCAGCCTGAATTCAGCCTGTGTTCAACGCATCACAGGTGAGGAAAGCAGTTTCATTCCCTAACAGGGGGAACAGGCATGCATCAGACAGAGTACTGGAAGGCATAGGGAGAACTGGGAACTCTCAGGGCACGGACAGTAAAGGGAACAAGGCACTTACCAGGCGGGGCTGGAAATTTCCTGCTGAGAATGTGCAGTAGGACCAGGTCAGTCTGCGATTCAGGTCCTGGGAGCCCAGGTGCTGTGCCTCCAAGGGAGAAAGCAGCTGTGATGGACTGAAGCCTTCCCAGCTCTTCTGTTCTACCATATGGCAAACTGCAGACAGAGATAGGGCCTGGCACGGGGGGTTCAGGGTCAAATACTAAAAAGAAAGAAGGAATGAACCAGTTGAATTTTTTCCCATCAGACAAAGAGGAAACAGCTCACAGAGCATTTACTCACCTTCTGCAAGGGACACTGGTGTATTTTTCCTAGGATTTCATTATAAATATCTCTTGCTTCCTCTTTACCTGGCCCCACAGCTTGCAGAAGGGGGACAAGGAACTTCTCAGCAGCTCCAGGGTTTTGGCGCTTAGAGCTAAGCAACAGTCGATGGCGCCCAAAGAAACAAGAAAACCTGAAAAAAATTAAGACAGAAGCATTAGAAGTCCTCACTTCTTGATGAGTTTTGCATGTAAGTCAGGGATTATTTCTGCTTGTTATGAGTGAACATGCTGTGTAGGACAAGAGCTACGGGGAGTGCAAAAATAGCATGAAGTGATTAAAAAAAGGAACATTTAAGGGCGATGCAGATTTATGTCAGGTAAGCAGGCAAGGAACAGGAAAGTATAGGGAAGTGGACAGACTGGCAAAATCTCAAAACTCAAATGGACAAAAAAAAAAAACCCAAAAAATAAACCCCAAAATAACCACCCTGTAATAAGCTTCCTCTAAATCACACAAAGGGACCTCCATGCATTTTGGCTAAGTTTGACATGATTACTGATGTTAGGTATACTTGGCTTTCTTTTACATGTTGCAAAGAAAATCACAACACAGTAACAACTACAGACTGCTCTTGTTCCTTGCGTTGCACTCCTTTCAGAAGTTTAGCTCACTGCTTTTGAATGCCTGGAAGAGATCACACTGCCAGTCAAAATGCAACTTAATAACAGCAAGTGAACTCAAAAAGAGATAACAACTAACTCACTGGAACAATTTTCAAGCAGCAGCAGGACTTAGCAACCACATTTTTAAAAAGTGGAAAAGCTAATAAAAACTGGAACTTATAGCTATCATCATTCCCATGGCAAAACTGAAGCTGCTGTATGGAAAGCATAGTAAAAATTATGCAGTGCCAGTAAAGCACAGGAAGACTGAGCATTCTATAAACTACTGCTTGACCGCCTGAGATTAAATATATACATTTTAGTTTTTAAAGTCCAAGGCAGCAGTTACACTGATCAACCATAAGTATTCCAGAACAAACACAAACATTTTCATTACAGAACCTAGAAGTAAACATACAGACTGGCCCACAGCTGTCATGCAAACAGAGTGCAGCCATCAGGGAGAGCAGGAAGCCGTCTGGAAGGCCCAGGGACAAGCATGTGTGGGAAAATCTGTGCCTGGTTGTGGTCTGGTTTTAGCAGTAGTTTCCAGCTCCAGCCCCAGTGCCCACCTTGATTTGTCAAGCAAACCACATTGGCAGGCACACATCCCTACAGTGCTTCCATTTTTCAGGACAAAACTTCCTAGGTAGGACTACATGAGCACGTGCCCTGGAGCACTGCAGCTTCTTGAGAGCAATGGGCTTGCTGCATGTGCACCTGAAAAACATACAGGATTTTCTCATAAGAGCAACTGCAAGGTACAAGCAACGGGAAGTGATGTGAAATCTAGAGTAATGGCTCACTTAGGCCAGTAAGCCAGAAGCAATTGCTACTGCTATTAGTATCCAAGCATAGTAATTTTGTGAACCCTTGGTCTAGAAAACACCCGGGTAGCTTACAAAGCACATTTATATGTAGCCTGACTTCAGAACTGTCCTCACCTCTCCTCAAAAGTCTCCAGGAGGCTCACCAGCCAGAGGTAGAATGGCATACCAAGATTGTAGCGGAAAAGCAGCTGTAAGTAGAGATTTCCTGAAGAGGCTGGTGGCTGGTAGGCGGTGCTGAGCCTTGAAAAACTCTTCAGCACAACAGTGCTCTTCAGGCAAGCACCAAGTACAATGAAAGGGAAGGATACCAGAGGCTTCTGCAGGAGGTGGACATCGATGAGCTGAGACACATAGACATACAACTTAAGAGAGGAGCCGCTAGTGTGCCACCACTCCCCAAAACCATCACCCCACCCTAAATCCTTCTGTCACTCTACTGGATTGTCTGTAAATCCAATGGGCCTGAGAGACCTGACACTGCTCAGGGATGAATCAGATAACCGTTTTGACTCTCATGACTGAGCCTAGACAGTAAGATCTCCAATTTTGTTCCAGATACTTGCTGAAATAATTCCAATGTTCCCATAGTCTTCTGTTCCTCCACACACTCGTAAGCCCACCCCAGGGCCTGAGTCTTTTCCACTGAATGCTTTATGCCTCGTAAGTTCCAACTTACCTCCACACATGCTCCTGGTCGGAGTCCACGTGCAGAGTTCAACAACTGCTGGTAAGCAAGGCACAAGCAGACTTTGTTATCCAGTAAAAAGAGACCAGCTTGGACATTGAGTATTTTGGTGATAGTTCCCTAAATAGAAAGCAAACAGCAAGTTACAGGAGTGTTGAGAGTCCCAGAACATAAGAGACTCATAGGACTAGAGCAATAGGGAAATAAATGAATGATAAAAATAAGACCTTGCAGGCCAGGAGCTGATGCCCTTGAGCACAACTAGGTGAAGGCTAACCCTATGAATCCTTACCACATATGAGATGATCTTGGACTCTTTGGTTAATCCTGACCTCTCCTCTTCCATTCCCAGCTCCAAGGAATCACTGAGCTGCTCAGCAGCCTCAAGGGGAGAAGATTGAGTGGATTCTCCTTGCCAAGCATTGTCCAGTGGCTGCTCTGCACAGTAGGGCAGAAGGCAGGAAGAAACACTGGTGACAAACATCCTTTGTCCAGATTTCTTCAGGCTGGACATACTCAGGCCTGTTACTGTGTACCTGTGACCCAACTGGAGGATATGATGCCATGCCAGCTGGTTGGGCTTCTAAAGCAGAGAAACCAAAAGCAACATCAGCATCTCCTGCACTGGAAAAGTTCTTCTGAACTCCAATAACCCCACCCTAAAAAACCTTTTCCTTCAAGAGGACTGTGTTACACTCTTAGCAAAAGGGTGATATCTATCAGATGTTCAGGGACACTGTAGCTGCATGAGGGAGGAGGGCTGTATTACTGCAGGGTATAGAGCTAGACTTCTAACATACAAGGACTATTGTAGGCTGCATGGGGGACATGGAAAGAGAATCATGAGTGAAAAGAAGAATAAATCAAACCAGGAAGTCAAAGGCAAGCTTCAAAGAATTAATCAGCTAGCACTTACACAGATAGTGACAGCGAATTTGTGAGCAGAATTCCAAGGACTTACCTGTACCAGCACAGGGGCCCAAACAGCTGAGGTGAAGCACTTCAGAAACAGGAAGAAGAATGTCTTGTAGTGAATGCAAAGGAGAGGCCCGAGTCTCGCCAATTCACCTGCCACAGTGAGCTTTGATCTTTTCTTACATGGAATCCTAGAGGGCAATTGAGGAGGCAAAGGAAGTCAGAGATGAAAGAAGAACTCAAAAGTGTCTCAAAAGGCAAATAAACAAATATGCAGCATGCACCTTCTGGAAATAAAGGATCCAACACGGTAATATGGACCATCTCTCAGAGAGGTTTTCAAAACAATATTTGGCTACGAAATTCTTACTTTAACTTTTATATATTAAATCCTTCTAACATTTTAAAAAAAACCTTAATCGTTCAAGACGGCAGGGTTGTGTTGAACAAATTCATGTGTTCCATGACAACATCCAGATTATAAAAAGCTTTACCACAAACAAGGAGCCAATTATAGGTCAAAAAGGGGAAAAAAAGAAAACCAACAAAACAAAATGGTCACAGACAAGTCTTCAGCAGAAAACAGAATTCAGCTTTGTAGATCCATGGAATATGATACTGTGGAAGCTGTACACCTATAAACAAAAGAGGTCTGAAAGCAACAATGGAGTCTTCCTAACAAACTTGGCACAGGGTGAAAGAGCAGCAAAACTGAAAGCAGATGAGAGGAGAGAGAGGTGACATTTCTTTAGTCATTTCAAACTTTCATTTAAAAAAAAAAAAAACAAAATTCATTTCAAACAGACAATTGCCATTTGTCATTTTCATTTCAGCTCCTACTGGACTTGAATATAACCATCCCACTTAGTCTAAACAAGTGCATTCTTGATTCTAAAACATATAAACAATTATGTAACTTTATGATTTTTTTAAAAAAATAAATACCAGGATGTCCACACACAGAAGTACCAGGAACAACATTTAATGACTTTATTGGCAACGTTTTTAACCATGATCTTGCACAACCTGAAATTATCAGCTTGACTAAGATTTGTAATTCCATTGGCTACATTTTCACATACTGTATTATTTCCACTAAAGACAACAGTTACTGTTATCAACTGACATTTAACTGGCATCTTTATCTCAGCAATCTGATAAGAATTTGGCTGGTGGTGTATATTAATTTCACATTAGAATCTAGAATTGTAATCTAATAGCACGCTAGGTGTCTACCTGGAGGTAAGTAGTGACTCGGCTGATGCTGGGTAGGTGACTGGAATGCTGTCAGGTACTTCTTTTGGGAGATTTACTAGCACTGGATCCACCAGGATTTCCACATACCCTGCTGTGCTCTGGTTGGTCTGTGGTATATATGACCAGCTTGGGAAGAGGAACAGAGACTCCAGCCACTCAAGTTCAAAATGCAGAAGCTAAGACAAAAGATGAAGAGATAAAAGCTTGAGATGAGTTACAGTATGTTTTCTCAGCATTACTTACAATGTTCCTTACTAATTTGCCCTTCCATGCCCATCACAAGCTCTTGTTCTACTGCTGGGCTTCATTACTAAATGAAAGCAGTGTTTTCTGCCCTCTCGTATCTTGGATGGAGAAATTCTGTCCTTGCAGATGCAAGTCTGAAACAGATTTGCAGAGCTCTACAGCTACAATTTCAGAGGTTATAGTCACACCCTCCCGACAAGGTGATAATTAATTCACTGCAAGGTTTAGTTATTTTCAGACTATTTTTCTAAAATTCTCACCTGCTTTCTTTTCCCCTACGTTTTCAGTTAGAAGTTCATACCAATGTAACTTTTTCCAAGTCTTTACCTCCTTGGAAAGCACAGCCTTAATGCTCTTTCATCACCACTCTAGGGGTTACCTCTTATCTAGACTCCCCTTGCCTTCAAAGACTTTCAGGAAGCTTTTCATTCAATACCACTGTCATGCAAGCTATTATTTCCTGAAAGTATGTCATCAGTGCATCACTGAACAGCCAGTACAACTCTCTGGAGAGTTACTCCACTAGTTGGAATTCAAATAGAGACTAGTGCTATGACCTCCAGATCTCCCAGGCCACCTCATACTGTTGATAATTTAACTGAACTCTATATTAGGCCATCTCTTTTTTTCCAAGCCAGTATATTCAATATTTGTTCTCCTAGCAATGAAAAATTTGACATGTTCTAGCCTCTCCCCAGGATTTGATCTTGCTTTTCCCTGCCTGTTACACAGATGTGTTATCTCCCTCACTACAGACTTTGGCAGACCATCTGAAGTCCCTGGTGGTCTGCAACACTGCCCCAGAAGTGGGAATAAACACAGAATCCCTGACTGAGGACATACCTCACATGGAATTATCCCAGTGTTGTCTTTTACATATAGACAACCATCTACCAGCTTCTCTTTGTTCTCTTGCCTTCCATCCGTTAAATAGCCAACCAAGATCAGGTAAGTCCTTGGCAAAGCACTGTGCATGGGTAAAGCAGCTTGTCCTTGATGAGCCCATTCTTTAAATTCATTAGTGCTCCAAGTCAGGTGGCTGCAGCATGGCATGCACTGCTGATGCTGTAGGTCAGAGATGGAGATGAAACTGGAAAGAAAAGCAAAGCAAAGCAAGGCTATAGGAAAAAAAACCCTCAGTCTGCAAAGTTTGAGAATTAAAATGATCACTGCAGTGGACAAAGCTTGGCTAAGTCAGAGGAGCCTTAGGTGTTGGCATGGTCTGACGATACCACATGGCAAGAATCAACCCATTCACTGGCATTTATCAAGGATCTCTCGCAGCCCAGTCAGCATGTTCTCCTTCAGCATCCTCTCTGAAAACAGACATCCTTTGCTACTGTGGTCACCTGGGCAGGCAAGCAGAAGACTTGGAGAAAGAGATAATTGAGAGTTGATAAAATGGAGCATGTTTTCAAGTACATGTGAGGGGAGGTGAGAGGGAGAAGTTATTAGTTCAGACATTTTTTTGCTTGAATGGGAGACTCTGTGGGAAAACTCTGACAACTGCTCAACACAGTTTACAGATCAGTAACAAACACAGGTAAATACAGACTAATTCCATCATCTGGTGCTAACAAGTGCTGAACTGTAGCAAAAGCAAGGATGAACAACTTCTAGATGAAGCTCGTGACAGCTTTGGAACAAATTCTCTCCTGTGGATAGCTTACACAATACAAAGCTGAAAGACAGCAAGCCAGTAATCTTAGACTAGGCCTTCACTTATACGAACAGAGCCAAGCTAGCCCTGAATCTTTCCACCTGCCCTCCTGGCTTTGGGGAGAGCGGGGAGGAGATGCAACATCAAATAAACCACGTGTGAAGCTGTCTGCATTTTATCACCTATCCTGCCTCGACTGACCACAGTACTGATTGTGGGAGAACAAGGCAGCATACTTACTAGATTCTAAGCCTTTTCAGTGTTTATATGATCACAGCAGCATTCATCACCATTGTTTACATCCTGGCTCTCTATGCTAGAGAATTAACGAAAGTCCTCTGTCCATGCTAACATCAACACTGGAAGAGCAAATACAGACTGGTCTTCAGCTAGTAATTTTGCTACTTGTTTCCAGTGAGGTTAGCTGACAATTTTAGGTTGTGAAACTGGAGCTCTATTCACAACACCCCCTTGCTCAGCAGCAGGACATAATCAAATTCAGAGAGTAGGAATTTGAAGAGTTTCTCTTGATTAGTCAGGTATCAAAGGTTCAAAGCCAGAAACTGGTCTAGACAAGCGATGGTTCTGAATCAGCTATAAACAGTATTATATAAAAAATTAATTGGAAGAGATAAACTTATGCAGGTACTTATGTTGTGTATTTGGCAGGAACGTGAACAGGTGAAAGATTAGCTGAAAAGGACATAAGCAAACTACTCCATCCTCAGAGACAGAGCAGCACTGGGAATAACACTGGTATCTATGTGTCATGCACTGTTCCCAGATTGTTATCCACAGTGAGACAGATTTTGTCTGTTAATGCTCTTCACTGACGAGACACCAGACAGTTAACATATACCACAATTTTATTATATTCTTCCACTGTGCTTAAACAAGTCACTTTAACCTATATAGTAAG
This sequence comes from Phalacrocorax aristotelis, assembly GCF_949628215.1. NCBI lineage: Eukaryota > Metazoa > Chordata > Aves > Suliformes > Phalacrocoracidae > Phalacrocorax > Phalacrocorax aristotelis. Next base: position 130,923,585 of record NC_134276.1, on the reverse strand, counting down.
CCTAATACATAATGACACAGAAATTGGTAGAGCAAGATACATGTAACTGGGGGAAGGGGAATACAACCTGTTCGGTGTTCCAGTAGTCCACGGCAAGGTCAAAGGCGGTGGGGGTCTCAGACCAGCTGAGAGGGAGCTCCACTGAGTTACTCCCATGCTCCAATTTTATAGCTCGTGCGAAGCCCCTAGTCCCCACATAACTTTGTACCCGGAGTCTTAATCACTGCAGCACACTCTGCTATGACTCCTGGAGCTGAAGAGGGGCTGTTTGGGTAGACAAATGTGGGGCAAGGAGGGAGGAAAGCCTCATGGTTCAGTGAAACTGTTCACACTTCTGTAATTTAAAGGAACCACACAACTAAACCCTCAACCATGAGTTGTTCTGGTGATTAGTGTTTAGTTGCAAGTGGGCAACAGCTTCTTGATTTGGTTTAAATACTTCCCCCAGGGTGTTCTGTTAGAAGCTGTCCAGTCTCTTAACATAAGTTTCAGGCCTAATTTTCTGGCATCCGATAAGCAGTGTAGGGAGTGGCAGAGGCATGTTATCAGAGTCTGCACCACTGGGGCTGTGGGCTAAGCAAGGAGCGACCACCAAATCTTCACCTAGTTCCACCCCTCACCTCAGTCTTATCGTGGTGTTCCCCTCTTCAGCAGGCCCCCGTCGTAAGTCCAGTCCCAGGGTTAGGACCCCACACTATGATCTACAAGGAGGACACAGCGCTGCTCATGTTTTCATCACATGTGCTGACTGCTCTTTGTGAAAAACCAAAAACTACAGCAGTACACTGGGACCTGGTTATCACACGCAGAGAACTAACAGGACCCTCTTCTGGTGCTCCAGAGCTTGACACATAGCTGTGGTTGCAGTATGTCGCTTACAAACAGATCATTGGCCTCATTACCAACTACCTTCAACTCTTGTCTGTGAATTCTCCTGAATATAAACCAAACTCTGGTTTAAACATTTTAATATATAGTCTATAGAAAAAAATATGGCTTAGATGAGATCAGCTTGGCTGGTGTGAAAGACATACCTCTATAAACTTTTAGTATAAAATTAAAGGCCACAAGGCCCTTATCAATTCCAGTTGACCTTTGCCCCAAAACCAGCTGTACTAGGGGGTTTTGTAGACATTCTCTCACTATAAGTTGGAGTGAGAAAGAAGTAGATCCAGATGAGCCAAACCTTCCAATCTGGATCTCTCTTGGCAAGTTGTGTGTTTTTCATGATTGTAAGCACCCAAAAAGCCTTTACCAACTAAACCATGGACCACGCTATCCTAGATTCCTCCTTTGTGAGAGCACACACTTGGAGGCAGACCTCAGCAGGCTAAGAGCCTCAGAGACCACTGCCCAAGAACAGCCTCCTGAGCAGACCAGAGGGATCCAGCTGGGAAGCCACCGTGCAAAAGCCATGCAGTCGAGCAGCTCGCTTTCACAGCAAGATGCCCTACTTTGGTTACACACTCTACCTACCGCAGACTAGCGGATACGGTGCTTAATCATACCGCAAGAGCGATCGGGGGCGCATCGAAGCCAAGAAAACGCATGCGGTTACCCGTCTTCGAGAACATCCCTCCCACACCCAGCATCCGGGGCAGGCGTCGCACATGAACGAGCGGCGATCGCCTGGCGGCGGTGGCGGCGCCTCCGGCTGCTGCTCCTCCTGCTGCTAGTGGTGGTGGTGGTGGTACAGTCGCCGTGCCGAGGTCCCGGGAGGACCCCGCCAGGCCCGTTCCGCCGACCCGTGGGTGCAGCCGATCACTGCACGGTTGAACGGGATGGAGCGGGGGAGGGTGTCCCCGCCGGAACGTGTCACACGTGCGCAGGGGAGGAACGCGGACACCGGGCCCAAAGGAACCCCCTCCCTCCATCCCCTCATCCCTCTCCACCCTTCCCCTCCCCGCCCCGCGATTACCTGTAGCCGAGTGGCAGGTCCCCGCCACCCGCGCTCCGCAGGTACCGCAGCACCGCGTCCAGCGGTGGCGGCTCCGGCCCACCAGGCCCCTCGCGTGCAGGGAGAGCTCGGCGGGCGAAGTCCCGAGCCGCCTGCAGCCAGCGTTGCTCCTGAGGAGAAACAGAGAAACAGGGCTTCAGCGCCGTGTGGCGGGGAGGTCCCGGGGCCGCTCCCCCGCCCCGGGTCACTCACAGCCGCGCTAGCCTCCGCCATGACAGCGCCCGGCCAGGCCGCGCAACTCGCGGCGTTGCCACAGCGACGCGGTAGCGGGGAGCGCGCAGGGCACGCCGGGAGCACCTCCCCCTCGCTCCCCTCCGGCCAATCGCCGCCCCCGCTCGGAGCTTCTCCCCCTCCCTCCCCCCCGCCCCCTCTTGGCGGCGGGCGGCGCGCGGGGGTGGTAGTAGCATCTCGGTCCTGGGGCAAGCGTGCGGGCAAGTGGGCGGCCCGCAGCCGCCCCTGAGGTAAAAAAATGTCATAACGGTGGCCAGAGGTCGTTTCGCTCACGGGGGCAATCCCTCATCTAGAGGGCTGGCGAGAAACGGGAACGCGGGAGGGTTCCGCAGGGCGGGAGTCAAGCGGCAGCGCTGACAGACAAGCTGACAGCGGCTGTGAGGGGAGGGTGGCGAGTGGGGCTCGGTGGCAGGTAGCCACGGAGCCTCGGGAAACACTGAAGGCCTGGCAGGCCACATGAAGACGGCGGGGAGGGAGGGCGGCGTGGGCTTGCCGGTTCTGGCGAAAGCTGGGAAGTGGATGTGCGCTGGTGGGTTTGACACTCATGTAAACGTCAAACGTGCGGCGGGATGTGAGATCGCTCCCCCCTCCCCGAGCTGCGGGAAGAGTCAAACGTGAAGGTTTGTGGGGATTTCTCTGACACTTGAGTGGTTCTAGAGAAATGCTGCTTCTGGTTTTGGAAAGCTGAATCTCCATGAAGACTGAAGGGCGTGCCTCATCCACTCCTATGGCAGTATGTGATAAATCTGAAGCAATCCATTAAAAACATTATCATCTCCATGGAACTCATTCATCAGTGCATGAGAATTTTTCCTTTAGGGGCTAATTTTGTATTGTCCTTGCTCAAGACAAGGAAATGAACTAGACAAAACTTCAGAAATCTTTTCCATCTCTATCCTTGGAGATGGCTGTGGCCTGATAACAGGTTATTCTGCCTTTTCCTTCCCTCCTGGAACCTGCTGCTGGAAAGTCAGAGCTGTTCCAAGCCTGAAGCATGGAAAAGAGCGATATAGGTTTGTGGCCCTTGGCATTTTGCCTTGTGCACGTGCCGTTGCTGGCCTCCGTGCAGCAGATACGTGACTCTGGAGTGGACACAGTCGGTGGAGGTGTTTGGCTTTGTCCGCAAGCAGTGCATGGAGTGAATTGTACATATGTTTTGGGCTTCCATGCATGAAATGGGTGTATTCTCCCAAAACAATGCTTAGTCACTGGATTTCATGCTATTGACTTGTGCAGGGATAATTGCAGAAAATGGGGGGGGAGTGTTCACTGTCACAAACCGATTGCTGGAAAATAAGGTGCTGCCGCTGTTCCCATTCCTGGTCCCTCCTGTTTGTGACACCTGTCTCTTGCGGTAACAAACAGCCAATTCCTGTCACCCTTAGCAGGTGAGGAGTCCAGGCCAGGTAACGAACACACGCAGCTCATTATCTCAGGTGTGGAAATAGTTCTGAAAATAGCACGAATGCAAGGTCTTACCAGGCAACAAATAAAGGGGAGTTCTTTGTTATTTAGCTGCTTGTTCCCTGCAGTTTATGGTTGTGGGTTTTTTTTTTTGTTTGTTTTATTTTAAAACTATCATTAAGAGCGTACGTTAAGGAAGCAGAGCTTGCGCAGACCGTTCCACACGCTGTTTCATTTGCACTAACGATGCTGCTCGTTCCTTGGAGCGGAGAAGAAAATGTGTTTTAAATGTACTTTTAAAAATGTACTTAATGTCTTTTAAAAAGTACAGGATGGGCGTGTATACTCTAAATATGCTAGTTCTGGCTGATAAATACCTTCCTTTAGAATTATTTAGGCGCCGACAAGGCAGGCAGAGACGCAAAGAGTTACTTTCTTACAACTCCGCGGTTAAGTGTCACATGAACCTAACAGTACAAGTACGGCTTGAAAGGTGAAACACCCGTGTGTGAGGACATTTTAAGGTTACTGCGAGCCTTCTTTGACTCTCTTCCCGCGCATTTTCTAGCCCGGCGATGTACCTTGCTTGTTTTCCTTCGGCTCGCCGGTCTCGGTTTTGAAGACAAGCTGCCGCCGGCAGCGGGTTTGGGCCGGCGGGCGGGGCGCGGCGCCAGTCCGACCCCAGTCGCCGCCCTCTTTCCTGCCGCCGCTGGCAGGAAGTTGGAGAGGGAGCAGTTCGGCGCCGGGGCTGCTCCGGCCGGGGCCGGGGGTGGGCGAGGGCTGAGGCGGCTTCCTCTCGGTGCGGGGGACCCTGCCATGGGGACGTAGCGGGCCGCGGAGCCATGCGCGGCCCGGCGCTGCCCGGCAGCTCGCTGGGGACGGTAAGTCACGGCGGCGGACATCGACAGCTCTTACCCCGGCGGGACGGGACCATGCCCCGACGGGGCGCTGCCTCGACCGGCGGTGGCGGCCCCCGTCCCGCAGCGGGCTGTTTGTGAGCTCTTCTTTAACCCGGTTGCGGGGCTGCAGCGCGGTGCCCGCCGCTCTCCCCCGCCGCGGGGCTTTTAGGCCCGGGCTCTCTTCGCCCCCTTCTTGCTCCGCGGGACAGCCCGCTTTCGGCTCCCGCTCTCCGGGGATTCTGGCTTCCCCCTCACGGCAGCCGCATGTCGGGGGGCGGGGGCGGTCAGTCGGTCAGGTCCTGGGGGGTCTGTTTCCTCCGGCAGAGGGGGAAGCTGGTGCCGGACCGAGAGGAGCGGCGACAGGCGGTCGGGACGCCGAGCCGCGCCTGGCTCTGCTGTCACCTGGCCGCCTCCCGTGTAACCGGGCAGCGGCGCTGCGGCGCCGCTGAGGTGAGGTGAGGTGAGGCGAGGCCGGCGTTCCCCCCCCTCCCCCTCCCCCTCCTCCCCCCCCTCCTCCTCCCCCCCCCTCCTCCTCCCCCCCCTCCTCCTCCTCCCCCTCCTCCTCCTCCCCCTCCTCCTCCCCCTCCTCCTCCTCCTCCTCCCCCTCCTCCTCCTCCTCCCCCTCCTCCTCCTCCTCCCCCTCCTCCCCCCTCCTCGTCCGCCGCTGGACCCCGGGTTCGTCGCCACCGTTTCCGGGTTTTATTCCTGAGTCAGTGAAAAGGGCGCCTGGATTTACGGGAATGACGGAGGATTTCCTGGAGCTCGCGGGGCGGCCGTTGAGTCGCCAGGCATGGGGCCGTCCCTGCGCCAGGGGTACGGCGCCGCCCGGGCCGGGCTCGGCTCCTCTCCCGCCGGCGGTGTGCGGGGGCGGGATGGGGCCGGCCCCGCTTTTCCCTGCGGCCGGTCCCGCTGCCCGCGCTCCTACCGCCAGCGGCGGGACGGGCCCGCTGCTGTTATTCACGCAAGGAAAGCTTTATCGCGACTCTGCGGGCATCGAAACGAAGATTAGTGGGTTGTACCTGTGCCCCAAACCGTCGATTTGTTTTTAGCAAGCTTACTTTTGCTGATAAATCTTTTTTAGTCTTCTTGGGTGTCTTGGGTCAAGGTTTTTAAGCTGCTTGTAATTTTGCAGGTGAAAAGGTTGCTTGTGAAAGAAATTTGAGAGTTGTGTGAATAACCCAACTGCTAGAGGTGAATGACCATCCAGTATCGGTAGACGTGTGATAAAGCTGTGACAGTAGGGGTGATGTCACTTAGAATCATGACATGACTATTAGTTCTAGTATAGAATTTACAAGGTCAAACTATTCATCGCCTAAATACCTGAGCATCCTAGTAACAAACACTTGCACTTGGCGGCACTGGACTTGTGACGTTCAGTTAGTTGTTACTTTGCTGTCAAAAAGTTGTGACTGCCCTACTCGAAGTTGCCTTCTTCTAGAAGTTTTATTTTTTCTGCTTGGAAGCTTTTGGAAACAAGTAGTAAGAGTTACAGCTAGCACTGGCAAGACCACACAACTAAAACTGTGGAGTAGGAGCACGCTACACCTTGACTATCTGTGGATCACTTGCCATCCTGGGACCTAGGTAGGGTATATCAACTGTTCGGGTGACTTGCATGTAGATTTCAAAAGAGTTAGCAAACCTGGAGAAGCATATGTCTGACTTAAGTATAGTGGCGCACATATTTTGCTGTAATTCAGATACTGCATGTGACATTATTCATATTATTGGAAATAAAATGCCCCCCCCCCCCCATCTTTGGATTCCCCAAATTCATTATGTTGTCTTTAGTTAAATAATATGCTGGAAGAAGAGTGTCCTTTAGTGGAATTTCTTTTTGAGGATGTGTTTTCCCTTCCTATTCACACATCAGTAAATTCTCAGTAACACCACGCTTGCTCATTACAGATAAAGTTTATCTTTTCCGTAAAATCACATTACTTTCTCCAGTGTTACAATTCTCACTGCGTTGCCTGCCCTGCCATCTTCCATTTACCTTCCATATCATCCTACGTTTGACCTCATGGCCTTTCTTACTCCCTTGATTCTCCCTTCTAGATTTCTGATCCTTTTATGTTTCCTCTGATTCTTCAGAATTTCCTGTAGCTTGTGTCCATGTGTTTTCTCTTTTTGTGTGTCCTTAACCTCATTTCCAGGTCCTCTGTGTTTTCCCCATGCTCTCCTAACTTTCTCAGTGGAAAAAAAAAAGGCAGCTATCTCTGCTGAGGCTGGTGTGTTTTCTGCCTCATTTAAGAAAAAAAAATATTTAATGTTCTTTTCATTTATTAAAGGTAGTTCAGATTTATGAGGGGAAAAAGGCAAAATGGCCACAAGGGTGCTTCTGGCATTAATTCCTTTTTAAGGTAAAGGGAGGTATTGCAATTTTGAAGTCAGAAGCTACACTAGATAAAAATTGAAAACAAAGCCACCAAGTGCTTTGTGAGAAAGAACTGTTGCGCCTACCGTCCTGTTTCCAGTAGCAGCCAGGTCTACCAAGGGTTTCAGAGAAGGGCAAGAGTACAGCAATGAAAAATAAAAATACTTTCCTGGTTCCCAGTGATCTCTGACTGTAGGAATTACTGAGTTGAAATGGTGTCTTCATATTTCGGACCACTGAATGTGTTTTTTCTTCTGCTGATATGGGTGTGATGATCACTTTTGGAACCTGGGCACATTTCTGGCACTCCCAGCACTCTTGCAGGGGGTCCCGCACCTCAGCTGGCTAAAAAAATTGGTTAAAAAAGTACCTCCTTGTATTTGTTTTGAACCGATCTCCTGCTTGTTTTATGTGATGCGTCTTAGGTCTTGCTTTGGAAGAGATGGAGAACAGCCATCCCAGTTTACCTTCTCCATGGCATTCATGACTTTAGAGCTTGCTATAGTATCCTCTGCTCTGTTGTCTCTTTCACAGACTAGTATTTTTAATCATTCCCCTTATGGCAACCATTCCGTACCACTGATCATCCTTTTTACCTTTCCCTGTGCCATATCTGGGTTAATTTATGTTCTCAGCATTGGGGGCCAGAAGTACACTCTGGATTCAAACCGTATGGATTTATACATTGGCATAACGCTTTCTGTTTTGTCCTCAGATCTTTTCCTAATAATTCATAGCATTTGATTGCATGTCTGATTGCTTTGTCCAACCAGGTTCATTCCACTTTTTATCTGCTTATTAATCTAATTTTAATTTCTGTTTTTGATGACTATCCACTTCTACCCAAATGGAACTTGTTGATATCTGGATCTGTGCCAATTTCAATTATGTGGGAATTTTAAGTTCTCACAAGTAATCAGTATAGTCAGTTTGGATGCCTTTCCCTTTTTATTAAGTAATCCATTTTCTGCAGTAGGGGTATTATTTGGGGTAAAACTAATTTTGTTATTTAGCTCCTTCCATTTTCTTTAGTCATCATGGCTTCCTTTTTAGTTGGGGCAGGTGTCTTGTTCTCTTCCATAATCTTGTCCTCATCCCCAGATAACCGAGTGCTTCCTTTGAACCCTTGGTAACACAGATCTTTCTGTTTCAGTCTTGGGAACCTGACAGTAGAAAGCACATCTCAGAGAATGTTGCTACATTCGCCTATTAAAACAAACAGGAGTATATCAGGTCCAAGGAATAGGACTCAGCATGTGACAATTACCCAACTCAAAAAAATTCACATAGTGAGTCACTGACCAGGGGTGTGAGGACGGCTGCAGCACAGCGTGGGCAGAGGCCAAGGGCTCGTGCCCAGCTGAAAATCAGCTTGGGATTGAAGGGTAGGCCCCCGCTGAGCCTTCACGCAGCTCTTGCTCCGACAGCGCTCTGCTGCGAGGCTGTACAGCTGTGCTGTTGAAGTCATCCCTGAACTATGGGGGTGTTGTGTGTCTGTGACTCGGGACTCTGACCTAGCGTTCACCGCTGTGTCGTCTAAGGAAAAATTAAAGAGTTATTTTCTTATCACGGTGATCATCTACTGACTTCTTCACTCTTTTCTTTATCTCTATTAATATGAAATAAAAACTTCTAACTTTACATACTATATATATACATTTTATGATGTGAAGTTCATGATCTTTATAGATAAATAATAGGTTTTGGGTTTGGTTTGGATTTTTTTTCTATAAAGATTTCTAAGACCTTTCTTCATTGCGTGAAAGCTATCACCAGTCTCCTGGTTTTATACAAGGCCTAAAATACAGTATTTCCTTCATCTGATCTTCATAAAATGGAGGATTATTTATAATAATAGCTCTTGTATCCTTCTTTTGACCTTTCCAGGTTTTAGTGAGCCACAAGAAAAGCTTCCTGTAAATGTTGCTTTAATATACATTTCTCAATGTGTAAAGCAGAAGTTCTAGTTTCCTGTGCATCTTTGTATAGCAAACTAAAAAAAAAAAATAATGCAAACCTCGAAGAGCTTTTGATAAATGGCAGAAGCAGTCAAAGAACATAAGGGTAATCATGCACCTTGATTTCTTTGGTAGCTTATCACTCTGAGCAGGACCTCTGTTTTCTTCCAAACTTCCAAGCTGGCTGTTTTTTTTTTTTAATGACTCATCAAAAAGGCTTACAGATGACTGATATGGAGATTACTTGTGCATTGGTGTGTGTCATGTTGAACTCTTAAGCAGAAGGAAGTTTCTGTTAAGAAATATTTGAGAAATTCTAATGACTTGTGGTGCCTTTTATTTGCAGGTAGTTCTTTGGTTTAAAGACGTGATTTGCAAAACATAAGCCTTCTCTGAGAGAAGCTGAATAGGTTGTTGGTGGGGAAACGCTTTATTACATGATGAATATGTTAGGTGTATACAAAAAAAGGAGTTAGCCTCCTAATCTCTGGATTTTAACAGCACAACTGGATTTATAAAATGGTTTTATTCTTAAACTTTCAGATTTATGCTTTTGTATTAAGGAGATTTAAACTCTGGGAATTTTTAATTTGGAAGTATTTTAAACATTAGTCTAGTGATGAGGAATACTATTTGAATTGTTTGGAATACTAATACCTGAGCATCTGCTCCAGCAAGTATTGCATTCCTGTTAGTTTGCGTGAACAGGCGTGGGGTCTCAAGGTTGTTGGGGCAGGAGTCACTTCTCACCTGTCTAATCCCCCGCTTCCCACTCAGTTTGCTTTTTGTGACATGCCTGGGTCCACTCCGGACACCTCTAGGTATCCACTGGCTTTCTATAAGGGGGGAATCTTGCTCCCAACACAACCCTCTCCATCTTCTCTGTTCCATCATACTGTCATACCTGTGTGCCACTGTACCTGCTTCCTCCACCCTTCTCCCTGAGGTCTAGGAGCCTTGCAGGTAGCAGCAGGGCCACAGCTCTGCACAGGGAAGGCAGGGCTCATGATACAGAGCTGTGGCATCCATGCCGAGTAATTTGGTATTTCCTAACCTTGTGGATGTTGGCAGGTGATAATACAGTAGCCCTGGAACACTGCACTTCCCTGCATTGCCCCTCTGTTTCAGATACTGTTCCTTCTTTCTCCTTGGCCTGAGAACAGTGCTCTCAAATGTCCTTTCCTATTTCCACCCCCCACCTCCCAGTCTTTCTTGCATCTGGCTGTGTTCTTCACTTTTATCTTTACTGTTACTTTCTTTTTTTGCCTTACTCTGCAGAGGTATCGCCTCGCTTGCGTGGACTGGTGAGGCAGGAGGAACAGCAAGGATGTGAATTGTCTTGGTGGCCATAATTCAAGAATATTTGAGGTTGAAGATGCTGCAGGGGCTCCTAACTTCTGTCTCAGCTGCCAGGACTTTGCATAGAAGAGCTTTTGGACTTGTGGAGCTTTTTTTTTTTACTGTAGCTGTTGGGCAGTAAGTGTTGGCATGAGACATGCGAAGGAACTAGGGTTGCCTCACATGTGAGGAGAATGTGTGGGGCGCATAGCTGTCACCTAGAGGGGTGGAATGAAGTTAAGGAAGCAGTGTTCTGGTTTTCACCTGCCATATTTTGTTTTTCTGCAGCAGTTTCAGAAGTAAAACCTAGAGTTTCTGCTGACTTTTTTTTTTCCCCTGGGCAGTCCCCAACCACTAAAAATGTGAATCACCGGTGTGCATGATGTGGTTTGTTGGTTTGAGTTATCATTTGGCTTAGGTAGTACATGCTGTCCACTTTTCTATGCAGCATTGGCTAGCGGGTACTCATTCCTTCCCCTGGCAAGTGGAATCAGAGCATGTTGTAAATCTAACCATAGAAAATCATCTTATTTCAGTTGTAGAAGACCTCCTAACTTTGCCTTAGTGACCTGTTACAATGTCTTGTGGCTTCAGTGCTTAGTAAATGGAGCCACAACTGGCTGGTGACCGGTCACTAGTGGTGTTCCTCAGGGCTCAATTCTAGGGCCAGTTCTGGTCAATGTATTTATGAACAATCTGGATGCAAGAGTTGAATGCACCATTAGCAAGTTGGCTGATACCAAACCGGGAGGTGCTGTTGACTCTCTTGAGGGACAAGATGCCTTGCAGAGGGATCTGGATAGATTGGAGCATTGGGCCATGATTAATGGCATGCCATTTAACAAGTCTGAATGCTGGATTCTGCACCTGGGACAGAGTAACGCTGGGCCCAGGTATAAACTGGGAGAGGAGGGGCTGGAGAGCAGCCCTGCAGAAAGGGACCCAGGGGTGCTGGCTGACAGCAGGCAAAATGTGAGTCAGCAGCGTGCCCCGGCAGGCAAGAGGGCAAACCGCATCCTGGGGAGCGCCAAACACAGCAGAACCAGGCACTCAGAAGAGGTGATTTTCCTGCTGTATTCAGTGTTGGTGCAGCCTCAGCCTGAGCGCTGCGTGCCATCCTGGGCCCCACCACCTCAGAAGGATGTGAAGGTCCTTGAATGCCTGCAGAGGGGGTAACAAAGCTGGTGGCAGGGCTGGAAGGCACGTCCCGTGAGGAGCAGCTGAGGACTTTGGGCTTGTCTAGTTTGGCAAAAAGGAGGCTGAGGGGCAACCTCGTTGCTCTCTACAGCTTCCTGAGGATGGGAAGTACAGAGGGAGGTGCTGAGCTCTTCTCCCGGGTACCCAGTGATAGGATGTGTGGGAATGGTTCAAAGCTGTGCCAGGGGAGGTTTCAGCTGGACATCAGGAAACATTTTTTTACTGTGAGGGTGGTCAAACACTGGAACTGGCTTTCTAGAGAGGTGGTGGATGCCCTAAGCCTGCCAGTATTTGAGGCATCTGGACAATGCCCTTAATAATATGCTTTAACTTTTGGTCAACCCTGTAGCGGTCAGGCAGTTGGACTAAGTGATCGTTGTAGGTCCCTTCTAGCTGAAATAGATGAAAGTAGAATAGAATAGACTACTTCCTGAATTTTATGAAGCCCATCATTGGTATAAATCAGTATACTGCTGAACGGCTTAGGGAGCTGCCTAAGATGGTGGTGTGTTGTTTTGGGTTTTTTTTTTTTCCTTCCACCATGTGAATGTTTTTTTTTCTGGAAGGCCGAGTCATTGGTTTGTGAGTCACTTGTGGTCTGTGACTTTGTTCCTTAGATTTTCATCAGTAATAATGTGTTAAGTCTGGTTTGATTATACTTATAGGCATACTTTCACTTAATCTGAAAAACTGAGAACACCTTTCCTGTTTTCTTTTGTTTTTGAAGGTGTATCTAGCCAATCTTGTACGTGTTTTTGGCTTGATCTTTGATGCTTTCCTCTGTTGTTTCTATTGCTGACTTGTCTGGTTTATCGGCTGGCTGTATATATTCCCATGTCAGGGGATTAACTATTGGCTAGAGAATCAGGATTTTTTACTTGTTGCTCTCAGACCATCTGTGTGAATGATCTTTTACCCATTTTCCTGCAAGCAGTCAATTGTAAGACTTACAAAACTTGTTTCAGCAGCTGATTTCTTACTGAGTTGGTGGAGTGCTCGCATTTATCCTGTGGTCAGCTAATTAAGTCTGAAACAATAGCTATTTAAATGAGTGGTTCTTTTTCCTGTTCACCATTTTAGCATCTGGTCTATTGAATATGTCTTTGTATGACAGAGCTTGCTGAAAAATGGGGTTTTTGCTTTGTCGGAGTTGCAAAGTCCTATCCTTTTTGAGGTTTCAAGTTGCTTTCATGTATGTACCTCTTTCCCCCGAGGCTTTAATTTTGAGAGAGAAATAGGACAACATGGGACTGTCAGAGCCATCTCATTTTGTGTATCATTTCTTAAGCTTGCAACCACAAAATTGGTATCAGCATTGTGGTTTACCATTTTTGGTTTACTTTGCTTTTGCTATAACTCTCCTAGCTGAAAAAGCAAAAAGAAACAGAAGTCTGAAGCTGTGCCTGTATAGCTAGGCGTCTTATCACTTCCAAAAAAGCAAGCTAGGAAAACACTACAATGTAGGGAAATTAGTGTAGTAAAACTTGGTGTGAGATTGTATGGATGGGGTGGGGTGGTATTTACTTGCAAAAAAAGGGTTGATTTTCATGCATTCACATGATCTGATGCATAGACTACATTGGCACAAGCACCAACACATGTATGGCCAGGGTCCCTTGTGTGTAATGCAGACAGCAAGGGACACTGACTGTCAAGTCTTTGTGGCACCAGTGGGCTCCTGCATGGCACTACAGACTAGTTTTTGGACATCATACCCTTCAGGAGTCATCAGCTGATATGGGATGGGCCTTTGCTGTAGAAACTTGCTGACTTCAGGCTTTATGAATCTTGGGCCAAGCTGTTTCCTGGTTTTGTTTTTTATTTTTTCTTTTTAACCTTTCTGTTACTGTATTTTTTTTCTTGTCTGAATGCATGTTTGAAATGCATGTCTAGGGTCTGTTTTTCTGTTGGGCCGACAGGCAAAGGAATTGTGTCTGTTACATGCCGCAATCTAGTTACCATCCTCCTGGTGCAGGGTCTTTTTCTGATGAGTCATCTGTGCTGTGATCTTACCAGAGTGTAGACCTTTTGGCCGTGACAAAAAGCACATTTCTCAACTTCACTGCTGGGAATAGCATCCTGAAAACAATGTCCAGGGAATGGTGTCCTTCGTGATTGGTACAGGCTGTTCATTTAACCCTTTGTTCTGCTGTTCCTTCGTGTGTGTGTACACACACACACTCACATTCTCTTACAGTCATGCTGCAGCCATGCCCATCTTAATATTTCTGTTTAAATTCTTGACAACGGCTATCTTTAAAATGAAAAATAACAAGTAAATCTTAAAGGAATTTAAAGAAAAAAGTGCATTTTTTTTGTGGCAGACTATTCAGACTGAATGTTAACAGCTGCAGTTTAAAAGGAAGAATGTACATAAGAGGGGAGGAATTGAAAACCTAACTTTCCCACATTTCTACGGCTGGCTTGCTCAGGAGGGGTTTTGGAAGCTTTTCTGTACTTTGCATGCATTGAGATACTCCTCTGCCTTCTTATTCCAAACTTCCCATCTGGTTTATTTATTCAGTAGAACTGCAAGTACTGGATGCATTCTTCTCTCTGAAACTGTTTCTAGATGGGCAGCCTTATTGCCTGCTTTAACAAAAACATTCCTTTGCTCTTGAGTAACTTTCTTGCAAGCTGCAGCATTTTCAAGGCATTCCATCTATAAATTGCACATCACAAAAAGTATTTGTTTTATATACAACCAGTTTGTCGTAGACACTGTTGTATGGCATATTAAAAACACAGATAATAGGCATGGGTTTGTTGGGAGTTGGTAAAGTATCTCCTTGCACACTTTTGTCAGTGGAGGGTCCTGATATCAGAATTGGTCAAGTCAATTGAACTCACAGTTACAAAAAGATCTAATGGTAAGAGCTGAAGTCAGATGTGCAGCCTGCCAGGGGATATGGTGTTTTCTCACCTTGTTACTCTCCCTCTTTCTTTCCCTCTCTCTCCCACTGTATTTACAGGTTATCCTAATATTTATCTGTGTGTTGACGAAGGAATCCGTAGAAATTGCTCCAGTGCCATATACATTGCAAGTCCATCGGGTAGCTTGGAATGGAAGACACCCCTCTAACCCCTTGAGGAGAGAAAGGAGGCAGGTGCAGTGTCAACTAGGACAATACCTACATCCCACAGAGACCCACTGTTGCATGAGATGCCATGCAGGTGTGTAAAATAAGTACAGTAATAGTGACCTTCACCTTAGAGGCATTTCTCTGTCCTGTACTCTCAAACTGTCTGTGTCCTACAGCCACATCGGTGCTTTTTTTCCTTGGTTCCTATCCCTGCCCAGATAAACTCTTATTCTGTGTCTCTTCTTTTGGGCTGTCAGTGTCCCTCACACTGGTGGGAGGAAGCATACTCAATCCTTATGCCATCAGCTCCAGGGTTTCTCTGAAGAATCAATGACTCCCATCCTCTCTAAGACAATGTGTTGTCATCCTGTCAGAGCTCTGTTAAGTGATTTTCTTGCAGGTACCTACAAGGCAAAAGACTGTGATCGGCCTGACCAGGCACCTGTCTGTCTTCCATGTGCTAATGGCACATTCACAGCTGTTGATAACACCATGTCTAAATGCTTCCAGTGTACACGCTGCCGTACAGGTGAGTTATCTACATGACCTGAGCAAAATGGGTGGTAGTGGCAGGTGGGGGGCTGGAGGGGATGGCAAGGTGAGTAAGGAAGCTTGGAAAAGTAAGCAATCGAATGGGCAGAAGGACAGTGTATGGGAAGGGGTGGCAGGAATAAGGGTTACCAAATTACTACAGTCTGAGACTCAGTTTGCAGGCCTTTTTGGCCATTCTCTGGGAAGATTAGGGGATAACAATACCCGTCATCATAACGGTGCTCTCATCTGAAGGTGAGGGAAGAGGCTGCAATGATCGCTTTCCCTTTCCTCAGAATTCCAACAGATAGTAGAGACCCCCTGTACCCCAAAGCAAGATACTGTATGCGGCTGTCGGAAGAATCAATATCAGAGTGGCCTGCCTGATCTCTTCGAGTGTAGAAACTGCAGCTCATGTGCCAATGGGGTTATTGCCAACTGTGAGTATGGCATGGATATGGCTCCAGTACGGACATACTGAACTAGGGTACACATTAGCAGCCCTCTTCACTTTCTGACACACTGTAGCACCTTGCCCTGAAGTGACTGTAGTTTTGGAACAATATTTGGGTTTTTTCCTGCCCCCTTTCCCAAGAGAGACTGTTATTTTTTTGCCTGCCTTGGCATCAACCCCTATTTCCTATCACAGTTTCTACCTTCCTTTTGTCCTTCAATGGTTTCTCGGTTTTGGCTTTTGTGAGGAGATATTTTCTACTTAATTTTGGTACCTCTGCTTTGGTTGTACTGAAGCAAGGTCTTTAGGCTCTAGAGCAGATTTCCCCCCTCACCTTCCTTTTTTGTCTTTGTGTGGATGTTTCTCCTGATGCTCATTTCATTTCCCTCACCAATTGCTGGCAGCGCTTTGAGTACAATGGCTGAAAATACTGCTGGTCCCAGCGCCAAGCTGAACTGCTTGTCAATTGGTTGCTGAACTACCACAGTGTATTGTGTAGTGTTTTAAATTAAAGAGCTGCTTGGGTAATACCGAACTGTACCCAGGGGCATTGGGTGTGACCTGGGGATGGTGCAGGTGTCTGGGAGAAGTTAGCTGTCCCAAGCTGCCTCATCTCCAACCACGAATCAGAGATCTTAACCAAGTACTGCTTGGCACCCTCCAGTTCGTGCTGTAGTCTAATTCTGTTCATGTCCCTTAAATGTTTTGTACCTTGTGGTCCTAAAGCTATCCCCTCTTCTTTTGGAGAGGGATCAGGA
The DNA here is from genome assembly GCF_949628215.1 of Phalacrocorax aristotelis. Lineage (NCBI taxonomy): Eukaryota > Metazoa > Chordata > Aves > Suliformes > Phalacrocoracidae > Phalacrocorax > Phalacrocorax aristotelis. Next base: position 130,907,395 of record NC_134276.1, on the reverse strand, counting down.
GAAGCAGAATTCACGTCTCTTACCCTGCCAGGTGTGAGGTTTGCTGTCTCACTGGTGAAAGCATTTCCTGTGGTGCTCAGTAATCTTTCTCTGCCACAGTTTCCACTGCTTATGCCTATCCTCAAGGGTCATCATTGTACCCTGCCCTTGAGCAATTCCTTCCCTCTTGGCTGATGTAAAACTGTTTTAGTCCTGTCCCTCACTTGCCACAGAATGCATGCTGCTCATTCCAGTATGGTTTTTTCTCCCCTCACGCAACTTATGTCCTTCCATCACTATTCTTGCCTGCTCCCCTCCACATATGTTTTACTCTCCCATACTGTGACTTGCTTGGAAGCAATAGCTCTTTCATTTCTTACCCCTTCCACTCACAGCATAGCAGATCACAAGAGTGGATACATGTCCCATGGCTTGAATTGATTTCTCCCTGCCCCGAACTGACTTCCTCACCAGTCCCAGCTGCTATGGGACCACTTCTTCCTCATCTTTGCCTGACTAATGTGATTTCCCCTTCCTGTCACATTTGAACTTGAGTGACTTTCCCCACTTTTGCACTGGAACTGTCATTATCCATTAGACCAATTTCAGCTGCACTGTAATTTTAGTCCCTTTCCAAGACTCTACAGAGGTCTCTGACCTACCAGGACAGTGGTACCCTTATTTTATGTTATTTTTATCCTCCCCCAACCCTGTCCTCAGGCATAGACTGAATCTTCTTTTTCTTCAGTAGCAGCGTCCCAGGCTCAAAGAGGGATAGTCTCCCATCCATCTTGGAGTAGATTTTTCTCCTTTTGTTTTCTTCTCTGTCCAGGTTATGGGAATGGTTTCTTCTTTTCTGTACAGGTTCAAAGAACAGAGACACAATCTGCAGGTGTAAGCCTCGGTTCTTCCTGACGCTTAGTAACATCTGCAAGCCTTGCAACAGGTGAGCTTTTTTCTCTCTATGCCCCTCCATTGAGTAGGAGAGACAGCAGACACAAGCCTCACAGGGGGAGGAGATTTTTCTCAAAGCTCTGTCCATCTTGACATAACTTTACAACATTCTGCCTTCTGGGGCAATTGGGTCTTCCCCTCTGCCACCCCACGTCTTCTCTGTGTAGGCATCAGCCCACTAAGAACCCAAAGTCACTAGCCACATTGCATTGCTCTGCTTTGCGGGCTCATCTTGACTTGTCTGTTATGTAGGATTGTTGCAACTGGCTGGTGTTTCATTTTGTGCACGCTCACCTCTCTGATTTGCTCTTTCAGCTGCACTGGAGAAGAATGCTTGCAGTGTCATAGCCCAGTGACTACCTCACCAACTTCGACTGGGCCCAGTGAGTATGGGGAAAACTGAAGGACAGTGGCACCTTTTCAGTGTGGGCTTTTGTTCTGTTAACACCTTTTGTAAAGTGTTATTTTCTCCACTCTCTCAAACTATTATTCTTTTTCTCCCTACCATTTGCACGTCTTCACTTGATGTTCTTCCTCTAGCGCTTACCTCTTTCTTTCTCAGTCATCTGTCCTCTCCCTTTTGTCCAGATGAGAGCCTTGTCCTTGGCATCATCGTTGCAATATTTGGAGTTATCTCTGTCCTCTACGTTGTAAATAAAGTACTGAAGCTGGTCCAAGGAAATGGGATAGCATCGTCTTTCTACACCTGTGGTGAGTACAGCAGCATATGTAGTGATATTAATTGGGGTAGACCTCATTCTCTGTGTGTTTGTGTATGCTTGCACATGTGAGGAAAAAAGCAGGATCCCGTTACTCTGCTTTGCTGCAAGGCCAGAGGAACACAAGAACTCGATAGCTGAGCTTACTGGTGCAGTTCTTACAACTCTGCATCCATGCCCATAGCTGTGACTGGAAGTGCATGTGAGCTCATTGCTGGGACGTGTGCATTTTGCTATAAAACCTTTTTCAGGGTGGGATCGTGAATAGCTGCTTTCCTGTTTTCTCTGGGACAGGAGGAAGTGAAAATAATTTCTGCTTTCTTTTTTCTTTTTTTTTCTTTTAAGTTTCTTTGCCACAGATAACCAAGGAGCCAGTATCTGAGGTGAGCAAGATGCTGGGTATAAGAGCTTTCCTTCTGCTTGCAACTATGTTAGCCTGGGATCCAGAGTAACATTTTTTCCCTGTGGGCTGTTTTCAGGCCTTGTATTTTCAAATGAGCTGAGCAATAGGGCTGTTTAATTCAGAAGTCTTTTCCTGTAGAGGGTGGAGCCATTAACATTTTACTTCTCTTTTAGAGGATGCTTTTCAAACTCCTGGTTTTTTGGCTTTTTGCTCTTTTCTGCCTGGATGCCTTTTTTTTTTTTTTCCCCAGATAGCTGGTCCTTAATGCCTTTTTCTCCCTATATACCTCAAGCTTGGAGGATTTAACTAATTTTACTTCACTTCAGATCTTGACCCCACAAGGCTCTTGGTGCTGCTTCACAGTGTCTAATGTTCTCAGGTCTAATGTTTTTCTGAAATTAAGAGGGCCCGACAATAGTTGAGGTGGGGTTTTCACAGTTGTACAGAGAGGCTGATGGGAAAGGTGGCATGTGGAGCTTCTGGAATGGTGGTGTCAGGTCCCAGCCTTACTTGATTTTGTAAGGAAATATTTTTTCCAGACTACCATTTTTTGATGCCAAAAGAGAGTTAAAATCGTTGGGTTCTGCTGGAAAGAAACGTTTGGTGCCTTCTGCTCAAAGAAGGCAAATAGGAAGAATTAAAACTTCAGTTACTACTCCCTACCTATCTTGGATAAACTCTAGTATGTAAAGCTAGTGAGTGGTTCCTTGCAGGAGACAGGTGTATTGTGCAGCTGTCTGTGATTCTGAACTAAGAAAGTGTGTCTTTCAGGTTGAAGTAAAAAGAAGTGAAATTTCCACCCTTGTTCCCGAGTCTCAGAAGGAAGCAGAATTGTCAGTGAATGCAGCACCTCCACCTGCACCTCTGCTGCAAAGTTCACAGGAGTTACCGGACTGCGTCAGACCTGCGAGAAGGACACAGCTTCCAGACAGTAAGTGAATCTGCCCCATCCTTCCCTCCTTTCCCAGGCAAATGAGAACCTGATTATGCAGATGCGGCCAGGAGGATGTTGGACAGACCCTACTAGGTGTGCATGACCTGCGTGTGTACTTCATGCGTGGCACAGTACAATGCCCAGAGCCTGTGAGCCTGTATATGCTAAACATTTCCACAAGGCCCTTCTGTTGACCCTTTTTCCTTACCGGCAAAATGGACTGTTGTATGTGGTGACACGCTCTCAGTCTTAATGCCTCTGGGACGTTGACCCAGAGGCATTAATTTGGCAGGAATGTGTGGCAGCAAGGCCGTAAGCATGTGTGCTTGGCTCTGCTCATAACCTTACACAACAGCATATGGAAGCATTCCCATTTCTTTTTGAGGGATAAGAGCATGTCTGGGCATCACACAAGTCTGTGTGACTACTTTGTAGAAGACCTGAACAGGAGGGGGCAATGCATGATCCCAAGGCATCATCTGGCACTGGATTATTCACGTTCTCCTTGAGGCTGCAGAATCCTGGTTCTCACACTTTATTTCTTCTCTTTTCACAGATCCTGCTATTCTCTACACTGTGGTGGATCACGTACCGCCATCTCGGTGGAAAGAGTTTGTGAGGCGTCTCGGTTTGAGTGACTATGATCTAGAGCGAATTGAGATGGAGCATCGACGTTTACGAGATGCCCAGTATGAAATGCTTAGACTGTGGAAACTGCAGATGGGTCACGCTGCAACTGTGGAGCACATCAGCTGTGTCCTCAACCAGATGGAGCTGAGTGGCTGCAGCGAAGCTGTTCAAGAGGCTTTGCTAAACCAGAACTCTGTGCAACCTTGCAGCCTCCATAGCCGTCTTTAATCTGTTCCTGCTTTGGTTGCCCTTGCTGTTAAGAGAGGATCATAGGTCCCTCCCTTTCCTGTCTTCCTTTTCCCGTACCTCCCTATCTTACTAATACTGCATAACTGGTTTTGTTGGAGACAGCAGCAGATGATCCTGGGGGAAGGCTGAGGTTTCCTTCTCAACCACTGTGTACTTCAGCATTTCTAAACTGACACAGGCCTCTGTAACAACTCCTTTCACAAAGAGGGAAAGCACCTTATAAAGGAAGTGGTGTGTGGACTCTAACCAAGATGAAAACAGGAGCTCAGAGTGACTTGGTAGATCGTGTACTCTACGGACAAGTTGTTGCTGAAGCAGGTGCTCCACCCATCATGCAGTGGATAAAATTGTAGGGTGACTTGGTTAAGCTGGCTGTCCAGATGGTAAAGTCCTTGCTCACTTTTTGCAGATCTTTTTTTTGTGCGAGATCAGACAGTTGAACTGGCTCACATTGCAGCCTTTTGATAGCTATATCTGACTCAAGGGAGGTGGTGGAAGGACGTGCCTATTTCTGGGAGCAGGAGAGGATTGCCCCCTTTCGGTATCAACTAGTTATCGCTCTGGCAAAAGAGTCATGGAGATTCAGGAGCGGTGGCTCCATGAGAAACGGGAGGATGTTACCATTTCTACGCCCCCATTTCCCTCAGGTGCAAGAGGAATGAGGATTCAGTGGCTCCGTGAGAACCAGAAGGATGTTATCTTTTCCTTTCCACACCCCCATTTCCCTCAGGTTCAAAAGGAATAAGGATTCCAATCCAGTGAGTCAGATGAGAGGGTTGGTGCTTTTTTTTTTCCTCCAAGTTTTTTCTTGTACCTAGGAACCATGTAAGTAGCATTAACAAAACACCTGCCTCTGCATGTTTGTCCAAGCGCAGAGGGGAAAGGAATGCGTGCGTCTGGCTGAGAAGGTACCTGTGTACCCAGTAGCATGAGTGCCTCTGCAAATCTGTGCTTGCACACGGGTCAGTAGGCTTGTGTCTACCTGCTTATGTACCTATGAACGATTTGCTGAATCTGGTTAAACTGCAAATGGGACTGTGTATGTGTACATATATATTGTATGTATATACATATTTTTTAGCAACTGTTGAATAACTTCACACTACTTCCTGGACTGCGTTCTGTGATGGCTACTTGGGTGTGAGAGCCATTTGGTACCATCTTGAGGCTCTCACCATCGCTTTCCCATGGGTGTTCCCACGGGTGAAGAAGTAGCAAAAATCACTTTGCCTGCACCTGTCCACACATTTGTAACGTGGATTTTTTTTCTCTCTCATTTTTTGACCAGAAAGAGAGAAACTTTCTATTGTAAATACACTAATATTCTGAATTAAAATTCATATTTTTACCTCTGCCTCCATTCTGGTTTTGTCCTTATGAAGTTATTTTCTGTAGGTGGGGGCAGACAAAGGGGAATAACTTCCAAGAGTGGGCTGCAAGAGTGGGTGGGTAGATGAAATTTAAAAAGAAAAAACAAAACCAAACATGTTCTATGAACTTCAGTATGTAAAGCTTAGGTGCCCTCAAGCCACAGGAAGCTGTCTGAGGGCAGGAAGTAGGACCGAAATGAAATTCAGTTGTAGGTCTTCTCAGATATTCAAGAGTCAAAGGTGATGCTAGCATATTTAAAGTGAATTTTTAAACAACATACAATGAGTAATTTTGATTTGTTTTGGGCTTTTTAAAGAGGTAAATATCTTTAAATAAAAGAATAATACTAGATTATACTTTAATGCTAACCTTAGAGGCAGGTTTGGTTCCTCAGACAAAAAGTACTGTGTTAAGGCAGTGAGGACCGTTTCCACTCTACTGGTGTGCAAGCTTGAAACTTGGAAGTGAAAAGAGTCCAAGTTCACAGCAGTCAGTGGCAAAGCCAGGAGTTTAAGTCAGTTTTAAGTCCCAGTTTGAGGCTTTGTTTCGCTATGCCTACATACTATCTCCTACTAGCTCCTCGTAATACACTTTATTCTGTAATTTATGTTCAACAAGCGCAGCAGTATGGTAAATACTAGAAGTATGTGTTCTAGATGTGAAACTGCTTAAACTGGGGAAATTCTCAGAAATTTCTCCAGGTATCATACCTGAAGACCTTTTGCCCCCCCCCCCCCCCCCCAATTGAACTGTGTAATCCATCGTTTTAAATCCAGGTATTTTAAAGTTTGCTGTTCAAGGTAAGCCACAAGCGGTGGGCCCCTGCTGGGTCATCAGTGACTTCATGCACCACTTAAAACAGAAATCCGTGACTATGAGGCATTTCAGAGAATGTTGAAGATCTCCTCGAGGTAACGGAGGTGACTTGGGCAGGTAATAACGTGTGAACATGAAAGCAGAGGCTCCTCACGCTGCTGAATCTGAGCCTGGAGAGAGGAGCTGGCAGAAACGGAACTTCAGGCTGTTTACGTAGTTTTAGTTTCAATTTGCCTTTATTAACCATTGAATATCTAGTTTTGAAGCGATGACGCCAGTATATAAAACATAAAATACTATAAAATACGTTGGTAGCCCCCCCCCGCCCGCGGCCGATTCCACCTCGGCAGCTGTCACCGGCTGCTCCCCTGTCACGGCACTGGGTGATGGTCTGAGCGGGGCGGCGCCCGCCTCCCCCGCCGCCTGGTGCGCCTTGGTACGCCCCAAGGGGCCGCGGTGCGCGCCGGGAGCGGGAACTGGGGCCGGGGCGGGCGGCTGTGGCGTGGCGGGGGGCAGCGGGGAAGGCCCGTACACCGGCACTGCCGGTGCTTCCCTCCCTCACCTTACCGCCCGCCATGGCCCTCAATAAGTCCATGCACGCGCGCAACCGGTACAAGGACAAACCGCCCGACTTTGCCTACCTGGCCGCCAAGTACCCCGCCTTCCAGCAGCACGTGCACACCACCCTTGCCGGCAGGGTGAGGTAGGGCCCGCGCGGCGGCCGGTGGAGGCGGGGGGACGGACGGACGTGTCGTGAGGTCTGGCGGGGTAGGCTAGGCCAGGCCAGGCCGCCTCCGGGGGCTGCGCGGTGGTTCCCGCCGCCTCCCGAGTGCCGTGTGCCTGTGTGTCTGTGTCCGCCCCCGGGGTGTGGCGAGCGAGGGGGCGCTGGCACCCATAACCCTCCCTTTTACTTTTCAGCCTAAATTTCAAGGACCCTGAGGCGGTGAGAGCTCTGACGTGTACCCTCCTGAAGGAGGATTTTGGGCTTACGATTGACATCCCCGTGGAAAGGCTTATTCCTACCGTTCCCTTGAGGCTGAACTACATCCACTGGGTGGAGGATCTCATAGGCCACCAGGATGCTGAGAAGCAAGTCCTTAGGCGAGGCATCGACATAGGTACTTGGAAAGGCAAAACGTTCAATTCGGTATTTGTTGTCAGTGAAACTAGCTGATAAAATTCGTTACGTGTCCATAGAGAAACGTGAAGTTTGAGAAACAAAAAAAATCTGTAATGTGCTCACCATGGTATTTCATTCGGCTTCTTGATGGGTAGGGTTTCTCTGCATCAGCGCAAGAACAACTGTAGTAGGCAATAATTTGGCTTTTTTGTGGCCTTGAATTCTCTTGAGTGCAGCTCTGCATGATATACAAAAATTTGCTGCTAGTAATGCAGGCAAAAATGTCATTCTAAAGGAGATAATAAAAAAGGCATTCCTTCCCAATCTTCTAAGTAGCGAATTCTGATATATTAGTAGTCTATTAATTTTGCTTTTGGGTGTCTGCACAAGAGAGTTTGTGAATTGTATAGCAATATTTTCTAGCGTTCCTTTTAATAAAGTTTTTTCTGTGGTGTCAGGTGTGTTTGACAGATGGATGATCTGTCTCTTTTAAACTTTGATTTTCATAAAGGCAGATATTTTCACAAGCTAGATTGTACAAGAGGCTTAATTAGAAGAAAAGGCCAATGCTAGCAAAGCTGCCCTTTGATTGTAGATGGTCAAAGATTTCCTGTATATTGTCGAAAACAAAATATTTTTTAAACTGGACTAAGCATCCAGAGATTGATGATATTGTCCAGTGCATATGCCTAGGAGCATTGCAGCTTGTTCAATTTCAATATCTGGATTATTGGACAATATTTGGATAATATCTTGGTGAAGCAGTAGATTAAAGTAAACGGTTATTCAGTAGAGATGTGAATTTATAAGATGTACACTGCTGCACATAATTCGGTTTTCATTAGAAATAAAAAAGGCAATCTCTGTAGAAACAAAGAATTATATTCACATACAGATAATAAAATTGGCATTTGGATTCCAAATCTTTGGTGATTCGATATGATGATCTTTAAAAAGTACCTGTGATGGTACATTTGAATTTAGTTCACCTCTTTATTTTTGACAATAGAATCTTCCTTTATGATTTCAAAGGCTTGCTCTGAAGATTGTTTTGTGCTGAAGCAAACTCATAATGAAATTGAGAGAAGCTGGAATTTCCTTTCTAACTTGTGTTTTAATGCTTGACATTGAAACTTTAAAGTTACTGACTTCAAAGCTTGGGTTCAGTAGTCTCAGTTACCATGCCAGTTTTTTCACTACTGTTTTCTTGGTGTTTGCTAGCATGATTTTTTTTTCCCAATCGAATTTTTCATCTGAAATTTACTGACTTGCATTTTTAGCTGAATTTGTGATGGATACAAGGTTTATATCATCAGGTGGTACGTGCACAGCTGCTTTCGTTGCGTAATGTTTAAACTTGTTAGCCAGCTTATGTGCGTTTGATATGAGATTACATTTTCAAAAACCATTTTGAAGAACTTCATCATGGTAGGTGTCTAGGTAGAAGAGACAGATCCTTTAAGTCCTCCAAATATTGAAAAATCTTCACTTTGAATTTGCAGTGAGCACTGATGTTCCAACTCTGGGAAAGCAGTAAGTCATCTAAGAGGAACATTACAGGAGTGCTGGAAATAAGTGCATGCTTTTGCATACTGCAGACATTGTTATTTGTGTTTCAGTAAGTCAGTGTAACAGTAGACTCTCCATGTATCTCTGAATTCAAGTTTTGTGGTGGTGAGATATCTTTCCCTTTCTTGTATCCATTCACTTTAATCCTAAATTTGACTATCATTTGGTGATCTGATCACCTAGATATGCCATAATTACGAGAACGAATTATTTTGTGCTAGCATATATTTCTCTTTGTTAGCAAGTTTTTATCCATCTGGCTATCTTTTTTAGATACCTTAACTGAAACCTCTGTTTCTTTGATCGTTTTGGGCATTAGGGAAACACAGTCTGATGGAACAGAAATGGTTTTGTTTGTGTGGTGTTTGTTTGTTTGTGGGTTTTTTTTGTTGTTGCTGTATGCGTTAAAGTAAATTATTTGTGGTAGATAAAAGACAAATGCAGGAGAAAAATATATTTGTGATAGTAAAACCAGAATATATTTGGCTTTCATTATATAAATTAGTCACTGTCATATGGGAAAAAAAAAGCTTAAAAAGTTGATAATTTACCAGAAAATGTATTCCAGATTATTAAATTATTTTATTAGAAGTGCACGTTTGACAATGCTGTATTTCAAATTAAGAAAATAAAGTTCACCTAAGAACTGAGTCGTAGATGATCAGTAATCAATATTTTCTTGAAATTAGTTCTTTGTCTTGTAAAAAGTACATAGTTAACAGCCACACTGCTTACACCACCAGAGACTTGTTTTGCCTTTCTCATGGCTTTTCACTTCTGCAGGGACAGGGGCATCATGCATATACCCATTACTTGGAGCAACGTTGAATGGCTGGTACTTTCTTGCAACCGAAGTGGATGATATGTGCTTCAATTATGCCAAGAAGAATGTGGAACAGAATAACTTGTCTGATCTTATAAAAGGTATGACGTAATAAGATATTTAATAGCATACAAATGTTGTGATGTATTTTTGCTATGTTCAGTGGCATATCAGAATCAGTATACCTGCCAAATACATGCTCAGTTGTTTTTACTGAAGCAGAATGTTTACTAAGGTCTGCGCATGCTAAGAACGGGATGTGTGGATAGAGAACTACTCATCTGTACAAAAATCTAAAAGTCAAACTTCCCCCTGGGTGGTTTTCCTCTCTCCATTTTTTTTTTTTGTCTGTTACTGAAGTTATTTCTTAGAGTTATGTCTTAGAGTTCGTGCTGTTTCTGCTGCTAGGAGACCTGGGGTGTTTTCAGATAATTTGCATGACACTGCTACATATTTGTGTCTTGTACAGACAGTGTCCTTCGTCCTCATTTCTGAATTAGGTCCTAACAGTGCCTGTGTATGCCAGACTTGGTCTGTGGAGGATCTTGGAAAATTTTCTGTGGGAACTCAGTATATGCTAAAAAGCAGGTCTGTTATTCAGCTCTGAAATAAAAACTTAACTTCTGCTGGATTTTGGAAGTATCCTTTTTGCCAAAGTGGTCTGTCTTCCACATCAGTTTTGAGGATCCAGAACTTGACGTGAAGAACAATGACAGTTTTCTGTTACTCCTGTGATCGTTGGGATATTTAGTGGTGTGGTGGTGTTTCATTATACTGGAAAAACCTCTGGCAAAGGAAGATGCCTCATGTGAAACTGTAGTGCCAAATGTGATAAACTGGAGTAAATGACTGACTGCTGGTGGGCAGAGCCATGGGCAAGGGAGTACCACTTGTGGTACCTGTAGCCAGAGGCTACCTGGGAATGATCCACCCTACCACTTTTTAACTCTGGGCCTGAGTTGTTTAGCTAGAGCTGAGTATGCTCCTGTAGCTAGTAGCTTGTGTAGCAAGGCATTTTGGAGTCAGATTAGAAATCCTTCTGTACCTCTGTTTTTTTTAATTAAAAAAAATAATTATTTTTGTTGTGGTCTAAGAGTCTGTCTTGAAATTTTTGCCAAATAGCTTCATTTGGAGATCATGTTGGAATCTAGCCTTTGTTCTTCTAACTTCAATGGAAAAACAAATCAGTGATAGTCAGCAATAATGTGGTGATGATTTACTAATTGCATCATAGCTTCTTTCTTCCCAGAGAAAAATGAAGTAATGTTTTCTGGCTGAACGTGAAATACTGTTTGCAGTAACCTTCTTTCAAAGGGAGTTTCTTCTATATGTGCAGAACAGAAGCTGATAAACCTCGAGATTGACTGTAAATGCTAAAAAAATTACATGGTGTTCTGAGTTGTGCATCTCTCTTACTGGAATGGGAAAATGGCCAGAATTTGTCTGCTGGTATTAAAAAAAAAAAAATTAAAAAAAAAATCAGCACCCTGATGTAATGGTAGGCTAAGAGATTTTCAACAGCTTGGGCTCTGGAAGTTTTCAAACTACTTGCAAGGTAATTTAGGATTGCTCTGTGACATGATTATTACATTGTTTGCTTCCTGTTTGTTCTATTTGCTTTCTCATTTCCAAATAAAATCACATACTGTTAATTAAACAATTTGCTATGTAGGTGGAATGCGGTTCAACAGTGCTGTGTCATTTAACAAGTTCTTTGATGTCATCTTCTAAGTAACTTTACAGTAATTTTAGAAAGTATGTACAATAGACTATGTGTTACTGCTCAGATGAATATAATCTTTTTGCAGGGTTCTGCTCATCTTAGCCCCATCGTCTGCTTTCTCTACTGTAAAAACTAATTCTGTTGTTTTACCTCTTTTTTTCTTTTTTTTTTCTCCTCCATAAAATTGGAAAGGGTATTGCTAACATAAAAGGCAGTGAGATACTCTGATAACTGTGGGCCGGGTATTTCAAAGCATTTATATAAGTAAATGTCTCCTCTGTGTGCAATAGCAGCTGCTATGTTAGACCTCAGTGCCAGAAACATGCACGGTGCAGCTTCTGGAGATGTGATTTCTTGGAAGACTGTAACCATCAGTCCAACTTATATGATGCCTGTCTGAAGAACTTTTGGCTTCGACTGTGATGTGTAATTGTAATTAGTAATTTGTACTTAGTAATCTGTAGTTAGTAATTACTAATTTTATTAGTTTACCATTTTTAATGTTACAAGGGGAGCAGGGGAACAGACATCTACAGAGATAAGAAAGCATTACACTTTAATGTCAGCAATTTTAAATGTGAACAACTTAATATAAAGAGAAATGCTAAGTGTTTAATTTAGAAATTTAAGCTTATGAAACAGGGAACAATGCGTTAATATATTTTTAAAATGAACTATCTGTCTATTCTCATAACATCTAAAATTTGTTTATCCCTTGACTATAAATTTCTGTACTGTGAAATGCTTGTGACTTACAGGACTGCGGCCTTAAAGTTAGTGGGTGTTCTAGGTATTATTCTTGCTATATATAACCTGAACTTTGGCAATTGCCTGCTACCATAACAATTTCGTGTTCTTAGGATGATGATAAACTGTAGTAGTAAATGTTAGGAGGAGAGGCATGCCTTCTGCCTCCATTCTAATTATACCTTCATTCTATGCATTATCTGTGAATTGCAGAACTGGTAAAGTCTGCAAGAAGTCCTGCTTGTAATAAGCTTTATACATGCTTTAACTGGACTTCATCCATATTGAAATTCCTGCTCTTGGGCTGGAGTTCCTGCGGTCCTCCAAAGATGCGTGACAGCACTTGACCACAATTTCCAAGGGAATTACATAGTCTTTGGGGAAAGACAGTGGAGATCTATGTTGAATGTTTGCCTTAATCCTTGTGATGGGTAACAATAAGTTGGTGGACCCTAGTAAGCAGAAGGCTTGTCCAGAAGGGAATTCTAATATTTTTCTTCCGTTGTGATTCTTCTAAATTGTATAAGGCTACAGTTCCTGTGCAGGATGCATAGTATTGCTAACACACAAATTCTGTTTTACTATAAGATTAGATTTAAAGCTGATCTTGGGGTAGTGTAATTTCTGTGAAGATAGATTTATCTTAGTCTTTCTCTTTCTTAGCTTTACACTCTAGAAAGGCCAAACGGTACATTTTCTTGAGTACAATTCTAGAATTCCCTATCTTTAAAAAAATTGTTTAGGCTGGGATTTCTTTTATCTCTGAGGAGACTGTGGGGTGATTAACTGACACTTTTTTTAATTTTTGGAAGGGCTTAAAGTGAATTTGTAGTTGCATCAGGGAACTCAGTATAACTCAAGCAGTTCCTATTGTTTTAAACAGACTCATGTAATTCAACTACTGTGTATAAACATACAAGCTGTTCGTATGCTAATCCTTAACCTAAACCTTTATGTACATGCTGATATTTGTTACCTTTTTTTGTACAAGATATTGTTTAGAAAGTACAGTTTTAATACAGTATATTGTTTCAAGAAAAACTGAAATGCAAATGGCATGCTAGATAAAATACGACGTTTCTAACTGACCAAATTCCTGTTTTCTATTAGTGGTTAAGGTACCACAGAAGACTCTGCTAATGGATGCACTGAAAGAAGAATCTGAGATAATTTACGATTTCTGCATGTGCAACCCCCCCTTTTTTGCCAACCAGTTGGAAGCGAAGGTAAGCTAATGAACTACATGTTGTATGTACTTAAGTGTTCAGTGAGTGGGAGGTTAGCAACAATTTAACCTCTTCCCTTGGGGAAGATTGAGTGGAAAATCCCAAATCATTATGCAATAGCATTTAAGTCTTGGCCCTCCCCACTCCTGGTCTTAAAGGAGTTTTGAAAAACTTAACTGTTACCCTTCCTAAAGGGGAGGATGACCTGTAGAATTTTTTCACAAGTTCTTACTATCTTAAAGAATTAGGTTGGAAGTAGACAGCAGACAAATCTGAAATCAAGTGCCCACTGCATAACAGTGGTACAGAGGAATTAGTTTCTGGCATTGTGCCTGTATTTTTCATTTCCGTAGTGACGTAGGCAATATCATACAGCTCAGAACAGTTCTTGCAATGCCTGCTGAATGCAGTCAGAAACTTGACTCTTTAATACAGGGCAGTAGAAAAAAGACTTAATTGTTGAAATAAAATACTGTAGATTGTAATTGTGTTGATACATGTAAACAGCATGTCTTACCACAAACTTCATATTGGCAGGATACTGATGTGTGACAAGTAACTTACCTAGGTTTGAGATTGTATGGAGTTCACTCAGTTATGCTTATTTTGAATGTATATTTGTTTATTATCCACGGTTGTGATGAGAGAGGAGAGATGAGATGATAACTAGAGGTGGTGACACTTGCTACCCACTAAAGATTGAGGCAGAAAGCAGTGTACAATTTATATTGTATATTTAAGCACATGTATATGTACAATACAAGCAGCCTAAGATTTCATTAAAAGTTAATTTCAAATGTTCTTTTTTCATCCAGGGAGTAAATTCTCGAAATCCACGGCGTCCCCCTCCCAGTTCTGTAAATACAGGGGGGATCACAGAAATCATGGCCGAGGGGGGAGAACTAGAATTTGTCAAAAGAATTATTCATGATAGTCTACAACTTAAAAAGAGGTTACGGTAAGTGATTTGTTCCAGTTAAATAAAAAAACCCACCAACCCACCTTTCATCTTCTTTGGCAGAAATCATGTGAAATTATATTTTAAGTAAGGAATATAGCTGTGGTCCAGTAGTATCTGTTTTATTTGTTTAATGATATATACACGTCAGTAGTTAGTCTCAGTTTATGTAAAATTAGTTGTTCCTGAGCATCAAACAAGTACAATTCATCGTTGGGGGTATTTAAAGGCAGAAAGCAAAAAAAGCCTGTACCAGTGACACTTGCTGCTTGCAGCTAAATTAGCACACATACTGGCTAAATACAGTCAGTGTTGATTATTAAGGGGATCTCAGATGGAAATGTTTATGACACTGACTAGATATCTGTTCATTATCTATAAGTTTCTCTCTTTTCCTGGCCAAATTTTGGTAACTTGCAACTTTGCCTACTAAAGGGCGCTGTTGTACTGAATGCTATCTTGGGTAAACGTAAGCTACAGCAAAAACCATAGCAAGACCTTTTGAGCAAGACAAACAGATGGCACATCTTCAGTTTTTTTGACTATCAGATTTACACTCCCCCAGTGCTGTATGTTATTCCTCTAGCTCTTCTGGAAGATTCCTTCAGGTTTTTTTTTTAATATCCTAAATTCTAAAATACAGCTGCCAAAATTTCGTGTGTGTTACTACTGCAGCTTCATCAGTGCCCTAAGCAAAGGAAATACAACCTGCCATATGGCCTGCCTTTTATACATTCAAGAAGTGTTTTGTTTTTGTTTTGTTTAGACCTTCTAGGCAAAGCATCGCATTAGAATCTCATCTTCATCTATCTAATACCAAATTTTTTCTTTAGAATGTTCGTTTTCTAGTAATGGGCCTGAAAAAATGAAGAATATATTCAGTTTTTTTGAAGAATAAGACAAAGCAAAACTGCATTTGGTTCTAAAATATAGTGATTTTTCAAAACTAAACATAAGCTGAAACAGTTGTCCTAAGTTCAGTCAGTGATACGATGGATGAGGGGAGGGGAAAAAAAAAAAAAAATCTAAGCAGATGTCCTTCTTTCCCTTCTATGTGACCCTAATAAACTCCTCACTAACAGAGAAGGTAAGAAGATGACTTAGCTGAGGATGCAGGTAAGGAAGTGACTGAGCTGTTTTGAAGCTTTCTTTTGAGCATCATGGCTAGCAGGTCAGAGAGGAGGTGATGGGGTATATGTTTATATTTTAAATATTCTTCCACTTGCAAATGCTTATCTTTCTGCTTTGTATGTATTCGTTCTGATTCATAGTGGTTTTACTCCACCAGTGTAGTTTCTACAGGAGCATGTGGTGTATTCTACAAAATACTGTGGTCTGGGAAGCACATGTATACAGTTCAGCAGTTGGTTGGTTCTGTAAGGTGGGGGCAGAGGATGCATCTGTCATGACTTCTGGAAACACAATAGCAACATTGTTTCTGGTTCTACCTGGCACGTGTAGATCCAGGGGAATCTTGCTTTTGGTAAGTTGCTGTTTGAGGGCCTTGAAAGGAGTAGCAAATGTAGTAGGGAACTGACTGATGTTACTCTCAAAGCAAGAAGTCTTTGCCTTGAAAAGGTGATGTGGAATTATGAGGAATGCATCGTTCCTGTATTGCTCCTGTTGGCAACACCACTCCTCTAGGAAGGAGGAGGGTATCTCTTGATCTGATAAATTGATAGTGTAAGGCATAGAACATACCCACATGCTAACTGTGTGTCATATTTAGGAAAAATAAGCTCTGTGTGTTTGGGGGGTAGGAGTGGTCCAGTTTGTGTGTTTGAATAAACTACCACAGAGAATCTGTTACAGAAAGAACAGTTTACTTAAAACACTATTTCCTATTTTGTTAGAGATAAGGTTTGGCAACTGTACCAAAGGGTGTGAGTAATGACCCATTAGTAGATGGAGACTCCTTTGGTCCAGGAGATGATCTCAACTTATTTACCCTCCTCCCTGCTTCAGTTAGGAGCCGCAGCTTCAGTATTTTATAATATTGGGAAAGGTGGGTGGTTTAGTTGTGCTAGAAACTTTGGGGTTTAATTTAAGTATTGCTGCATTAAATTCTGTATATAGTATTATGCAAGAAGTCAAATGAAGTAATCATCCCTTAATACCACTGATTGTTTGTTGTGGTTTTTTTTTTTTAGTTTACAGTATATTTAATTTGTATATGTAAGCAATTTAAAGTGCTTGCCTTCAATTTAGATGCATAGTCTTGAGGAAACTGTCCCTTGATAACTGGGAACTACCAATTTTCATGCTTCAATACGTTATATTTACGAATAACCTTTTTGGATCCAGTCATCAAAAAAGTATGGAAGAGGGAATTGTAGGGCTTGATTAGTAATTTAGTTGAAGAACAGAGATGTAATGTTTGGAGATATTGAAGATGAGGAGCTGGGTGGAAGGATAAGCTCCACCAGAAGTTGGAAAATAAATTTCATTCCTTTTTTCCCCCTGTTGGTTTCTTCATGGAATACGGATTAGGTGATGGAAACCTGGATCACGAGTTACAAATGAGCAGAAGTGGTAGTCAGCAGGGCTGCTTCTGAGGCACAGATCTGTGTTAATAGTTGAATATTCCTTTTTATTCTGATGTGTTCTTGAAAGAAAGTGGAGAAATTGAAGAAAATTATTTTAAGGGGTAACATCTTCCACGTAACGGAAGTCACTCTTTGAAATGGGGTTCTTGGTTGTTTAGGCACTGTTTCAATAATAGACTTAATGTATGTCCTAAGAAGTTGAAAAGATTCCCCTGTCCAGTCTGTCTTTGGGCCTTCAGTTCCAATTCACGTTGTACTATGTCCTAGTCTCTGTTTAAGAGTGTGATTATTTTGTTGTTTTGTTTTTAAATCTATTGTTCTTTCAGGTTTCTGATCCAAGTAGTTCTTTCTGGTAGTTGCCATTTCCAGTTGATCTGCATTTGTAAAACGCTTTGTTAATGTGTTGTTTTCAGGTGGTACAGTTGCATGTTGGGGAAGAAATGCAGTTTAGCACCATTGAAAGAGGAACTTCGCATCCAGGGGGTGAGTTTGTATGTAGTCCCTGTATATCCTGTATATGTTCTATATCGTATGTACTATGTTCTGATGCATGTGGGTAATTATTATTGAATTATTTTACCGAGTTTTTATTTACAAGAAGAAACTGCAGTTTTCTTGTAAAAAGGGAAGCACTCAAAGCAGTTGAGATTTAATTATTGTAGATTCAAAGCTGATAGGTAAGTAGGGCATATCTTCTCCAGTTTTTTGTCTGTATCACGTGTAGAAGCATGTCTTCGTCCATTCTAGAACACACAGGGTTTCTGCTTTAAAATAGCCTTAACAGGGTGCTCTTTTAAAAAAAAAAAAAAGTCTTCTTTCCTCTTAGCTGACATGAAATCTATCAATTTGGTTGATAAAAGAAGTTGTAAAATTAATTAAATGGCAGCATTTTTATTTTTTGTGTTCAATTCTGGCACCAAGTAAAAATCAAACCTTGTGCTACTATTCTCATGCAGGAAGGCTGTGCAAAGGACTTTTTTATGGCTTTCTGGAGGAAGCATAGTCGTCTTGCATTTCCATACAAAGAAAGTGATTGAGAGATCTGTCCTTGTATATAGTGGAGAGGTGAAGGAAAGAGAACGCATGGTGAAATCCGTTCCCAGAAAGATGAACTACAAGCCATAGGGAATCCTTAAACTCAATGCCAAAAGCAGATGCTAAGCTAGGCACCAAATTTCAAGTATCTGACTTTATTCCCTATCCTTGAACTGTTGCACCTCAGTCTTAAAAAGTAAGAGAAATCCTTGCAAACCTTGCATAGAAAAGCTGAGTTTTCCTTCTGTATTTTTCTTGGAGTTACCAATTTAATTTTGTTCAGGATTGTAATCTTTGTTGTAAATAGCTGGGAAGATGTTCATTGTAACCAAGCGCAGGCTGTGTTGTGGTTCAGGTTAGGATTCAGCATCAATGTTCCAAAAAGTCCACTCATTGGTCAAACTGTCTTGCTGTATTTATTGGAAATTTTTATAAAATTAGGAGTCCAAAGGCAGGAAAAGTTCTAGGACAGAGACACCTTTTCCTCTCTCTTCTTGAAGGCATTTCTCAAAAGTAAGAAATTTTTTTTTTTCCTTCTGTGCAGACCTGGGGCTTACGCTCTGGAGCTGATAATCCAGAATGAGGTGGGATGGTCGATATTTATCCTTGCTAGTATTTAGCACATTCTCCATACCATACATAAATGCCCTACAGCATCTATGTGTGGAAAGACTAGTGAACAGAATCACTGGATCTGAGTTTTATATCTAAAGGCAGTGTAAGTTCAGACTTGATTTTTTTGGGACAAAGATAGAAAAGTGTTTCTGGGCACATTTCTGCTGTCTGCAGATAGGTGAGTGGCTTGGCTTCCCAGCCCTTTGTTGCCTTTGTTGTTTTGTGTTCCTTTGCTGTGGCAATGGGTTCAGTGTTCAAATGTGTAACAGGAGCAGCTTCTGAACAAGGAGAAAGGATGTGTGTTCTGCAGAATCTGAATGCAGCTGTGTGCTGTAGGTGTGCTGGATTGCTGCACAAAAAGGGTCACGTTGTGCATTGCTGAACTTGAAGCTCTGAAAGGGCATAGACGTGGCAGGACAGAGATGGGAAATCCTAGGCATGGGGTCCAGGCTTGGCACTGACCAGCATCAAGCGGCCCTGACATCCATGAGCCATGTCAGAATCTCCATTTCTGTCACAAAAAAATAACTCTATGCTAACTTCGTAAGGTTTTTAGATTTGAAAACATGTGCAGTAAACCAATGTTGTTTATTAATATGAAATGAAGTTTTGTATTGCTCCTTCGCATAGGTTCCTAAAGTTACTCATACTGAATTCTGTCAAGGACGCACCATGAGGTGGGCACTGGCATGGAGTTTCTATGATGATGTACAAGTACCTGTAAGTAGCTTAATTTTGGTTTACTTGTGATTATCTGTGCCTCTTGTTTGAGGAGGGGCCTAATGAGCTGTAACTGCTGTGAAACAAACTGTTCTCCTTCAGACTGGAACATGAAATGTGTGGGGCTGTATGGACAGTGGGATTTCCTAACTGGCTGCCAGTCTGTTAGCAGTTGTTCCATGTGATTCAGAAATGACCTGTGTTCAGGGAGGAAAAAAGAAGGCCGTGTAGGAACTTCCTGTGGGTTTCAGTGAAAGTAAGGGTTGCTTGTACTGTACTTCAAATAGCAATTTAGTAGTATTAAAAATATGGTAAGTTTGGGGCTAGATTTGAACTTTAAGCTTCCTACTGAGAACTTGTTTTTAATTCACCGTGTAGATTCTATTACCAAATAGATATGAACATGCCTAGCTCAGACTTGCCTACATTAATGTAAGTGGAGCTTGCTAACATTAACTAATGTGAACCAATTGATTTTTTTGATCCAGATGTAAATCTACTGTAAGATAGGTATAGTCAATAACCAGCCCTACAGAAGATGCAAGTAAACCTTCAGTGAACTTGGATCAAAATGTGGGTAACTTGTGGGCACTTGACCTCTTTTCCTAAGAGCAGCCACGCTTTCTCGGCACACAGAGAGCTAGTAGTTTGAAGGAACCAGCGAAGCTTTTTGCCTAATGTCCGAAGATAAACTCCTTCTGTCCATCAGGCTGGCACAAAGTGCATGATCCTGTTAGCTGTTTTCAGTCTACAACTCTTTGGAGTGAAGTGAAACTTGGGTCATGTCAATGACTGTTTAGTGGCTTACATTATACTCTTAACCCCCTTGTCCTCTGAGTACAAAAGTCATCCCAATAATACTGCATATCTTTGTAATTTTTTTTTCTGTCTTCTAGTCACCTCCATCTAAAAGAAGAAAATTAGAAAAACCCCGAAAACCAATTACATTTATGGTCTTGGCTTCTACAGTCAAAGAGTTAGCCACCAAAGCTACAGCTATGGGCTGGGATGCTGTAGAAGCTATTGCTGTGGTTAGAGCCTGGGTAGAGAAGATTCTTACTGATCTAAAGGTACAGTATTAAGTACTATACATTAAAACAACATCCTATTTGAAAACATAACTGTGAGAGGATAGCATGAAGTTCTGCTGTTTTCTGCAACAGGTTCAGCATAAGCGTGTTCCCTGTGGAAAGGATGAAGTTAGCCTTTTTGTGACTGCCATTGAAAACTCCTGGATTCATCTGAGGAGAAAGAAAAGAGAGAGAATAAGGCAATTAAGAGAACTTCCTCGAGCTTCTGAAGATACTCTGCAAGCAATGGAAGAGGGGAAAAACAGCCAGAAGAGTGTGAGCAACAATTCGGACTGTGAAAACCCCAAGACTGAAGACTCTGAAATGGGGTTTATGGCACCTGACGAGGATGTTCACTTGACCGCAGGTGACGAGATAACAGAAGAATCTGCTGCCAAAGAAGAACCCAGTGAGCACGTGAAGGAGGAGGAGGCAGAAGCAAAGCAGGCAGAAATGTCACTTGGCAAAGGTTCCAGTAATGCAAAGGAGGAACCTTGCCCTTCAGAGGAAGCTAGCAATCTGACAGTTGAAAAAGAACAAAGTCCCAAAGAAACTAGTAGATGTTTTCTCTTCAAGTGTTTAATGAATGTGAAGAAAGAAGGAAATGATGTATTAGTAGAAATGCACTGGGTTGAAGGGCAGAACAGAGACTTGATGAACCAGCTGTGTACATACTTACGGAACCAAATTCTTCGACTGGTTGCTAGTTAGCCCTTTTTCCTACTTTTGGTAAAGTTGGTCCTCAAGTTTTGTAAGCTATTTTTAATGGATTAAAATTTTCAGTTAGCAAAACCTGTTTTTTCCCCTCGAAAAAAAATGACTGAAATGGAGATTAAAGTCCCCTTTAATATTTTAAAAAGCTTCTTCAAAGCTGCAAGGAGTACATGAAGTGTACTTCATTGGACGTGAACTGTTGGGGAAGTAATAGATTTTGTGCTGAAGTTGTAAAACTACACGTGAAAGTGAAACATGTCTATTCTGTGAATGTTTCAAATACCAACAGTGCTTATTCTGCTCTTTTTTCTGGTGCAATAGAATTATATATTGTTACTAAGTAGAAATCTTTACTGAAATATTTTCTTCAATATTTTTTCAGTACTAATGCAGGAAATGGTTAGTCTGCTGTGGGAATTCTTTTTTGCGGCAAGGAGTCTTCAACTAAAGATTTAACTATGCCTCTCTTCCCTTTGATGCATTTAGCCTTTGGTCTACAGAGTGGCAAGATGGATACATCCTCTAAGTGTCAATCATTAAAATAATCGCTTTAGAAAACCGGCGTATTGTACTTTTCTGGTGCTTGGGCTTTGAAACACAGAAGAGCCTCCTGTTAGCATCTGGTTTTGTAAACTTTGTTTTAACAACAAAATAAGCTTTTTTGAGCTCCTTGGTTTAAAGAGGATTTAACTGCGTTGACTGTTCCATTAGACTGTTCCTTACTGTGATCCAATTATAATTGTCTGAAATGACAGCAGTATTCTTAAAGGATTTTTCTTCCATTTAATCTCAAGAGATTGCTTTAATGACAGGAATGAGAGCACATGCTCATCTTTGTGGGCCAGAAATTCCTTATGCAGGACAAAGATGGGTAAAGAAGCTTTAGGCTGTTGTGAAGGAAGACAACTGTAAAGAGGGCTGTTGCTTCCACACCTGACTCACTAGTCCTTTTTACCACCATCTGTTTCCCCAGTGTTTCTGGGCCAGTGACCTGTCCCTGTGAGAAGAGGGGCTGAGGGTCACAGGTCTTGGGTGCCTCAGAGAGGGTGTGCGTATGTGTTTGAGCTTATGAGTGCTGGTAGTGTTTCACAGGAAGTCAGCCTCCCAGGCTGTGATCCATTTCTCTGTAGAGATCTACAGAACATGGAGAAAAAGTTTTTCTGAGTGTAGTGTGTGTACGTGTGTTACCCAAAATAGCAGATGCACTCCTGATGGACAGAAGGAAGTACTGTTTATGTTCGTGCTACTGGAACCACTTTGAATATTCAGCCTTAGTGGTCAAGATTTCTGGAAAGATGAGTGTGTTTTCTTATGTTGAAATTAAAAGCAACTTAGAAAAGCCTTGATTTTCCCCCTCTCTTGTTCACTGTTGCGTATCATGCTTCTGAGTACTTCTGCGGGTGATGGACAAAGACTTGCCTTTTTTGAGCGTTGCAGAAATTTGCACAGAACTGCTTCTGATATTCATGCCAGTGGGGAGAGATGAGACTAGCCCTACTTTTTTAGACTCTGAAGAGGTTATTTTGGCTAGCTGAGCTATGAAAAAAAGCAAGGGTGTTTGTCCTTTTTGCGGTTCCCTGATATCATTTCAGTCCGTCTCTCTGCAAGGTCAAAGCAGCTCCACAAGGTAAGCCTGTGTGCTTGTGGCCTGCTTATTTTGCAAAGCAGGCTGCATTACGTGTCTTCATTCATGACCTTTCTTTCCCCTGTACAACATGAATAACAGGCGCTCCTGAGCGTTCCTTAAAAGCCAGATATTTTTACAAAAACCAGTAGCCTGTGATTTGGATGACTTCCAAACGTTCAAATGCAGTCTTGGCATTATTATTTAAAACAAATGGTTTGACAGAGGTGAGTGTGGCACTCAGAAAGCTAATCCTGTGTCGGGAAAGAACAGCAATTGAAAATTGTGATCGGTAATTGCAGAAGCAGCAATTCCTAAAGAGCTTTCAGTCAGACGGGCATGCAGCCTGGCCGGAGGTCTCGGGTGTGTCGGGCTGTCGCGGGTACCCGCTTTGCTGTGGGAACGTCCTCCCCGCCTGGAGCACCGGGAGGCGCCACCGCCCCTGCCCTTTCCCCGGTATGGAGGCGGCTCGGGGGCGGAGAGGCGCGGAAGAGCCGCCCAGTGCCCGCTCGGGGCGGCGCCGGCCTTTGAATGGCGCGGCGGGAAGATGGCGGCGTCACCCCTAACGGTGCCGCCACAGCCTCGGCAGCGGGACTCCGCAGCGGCGGCTTGGGCGGGCCGGGAAAGGCTACCCCACTCGGCTCCGCCGCTCCCCGCCGGGCTGTGCTGAGCCCCCCGCCTGGCCTCGACCTCTCCCTCCGCAGCAGCGGGAGCCCCGGCACCGGCTCGGCAGGTACCGGCGCAGGAAAGCGCGGCCCTTTCTCCCCTCCACTCCTCTTCCTCTTCCTCGGTCCCGCCACGCAACGCGGGGGGTCGGGGCGCGCAGGGTGAGTGGGAGCGGGGCTGCCGAGGGCACGATGGAGCTGCCGCTGCGGCCCCTGCCTGCTGCTGACCCGGGAGGCAACATGGCGCTGAGGCGCCTCCCGCCGCCGCCGGAGGGCCCAGGGTGGTGCTGGAAGGGGTCGGGTGCAGGACCTTTGCCCCGGGGACACCGGATGCCTTCGGCCGGAGGTACTGGCTCTTGGTCCATCCCTTTCCTCTTTGGGGAAGAGTGGCTGGAAAGCTGCCCAGCGGAGAAGGACCTTGGGGGTGCTGGTTGACAGCCGGCTGAACATGAGCCAGCAGTGTGCCCAGGTGGCCAAGAAGGCCAACAGCATCCTGGTTTCTATGAGCAATAGCATGGCCAGCAAGAGTAGGGAAGTGATCATGACCTTGTACTCAGCACTGGTGAGGCCACACCTCGAATACTGTGTTCAGATTTGGGCCCCTCAGTACAAGAAGGACATTGAGGTGTTGGAGCATGCCCAGAGAAGGGCAACGAAGCTGGTGAAGGGTCTGGAGAACAAGTCTTCTGAGGAGCGGCTGAGGGAACTGGGGTTGCTTCGCCTGGAGAAGAGGAGGCTGAGGGGGAGACCTTACTGCGCTCTCTCCCCAGCTACCTGAAAGGAGGTTGTAGTGAGGTGGGTGTTGGTCTCTTCTCCAGATTAACAGTGATAGGATAAGGGGAAATGGCTTCAAGCTGCATGAGGGGAGGTTTAGATTGGATATTAGGAAAAATGTCTTTACTGCAAGAGTGGTCAGGCATTGGAACAGGCTGCCCAGAGAGGTGGTGGCGTCACCATCCCTGGAGGTGTTCAAAAAATGTGTAGATGTGGCACTTCAGGGCATGGTTTAGGAGGCATGGTGGTGTTGGGTTGGTGGTTAGACTTGATGATCCTAGACGTCTTTTCCAACCTTAATGATTCTGTTATTCCCTTGAGGGCATTGGCTGTAGCTGAGGTACGTGTTTATGTTGAGGGTGGTAGTGTACAAATAGGCATTGAAGGGTCTTCCTGCCCTATTCACTGTTTAGTTGAGAAACGTAAGGAAATTTATATTCTGGGCATGCTTCTGAAGTTGGGCTTGTTTCACTGTATGCCACTGAACAGTGGGTCTTGTTCTTGACTTGGCCTCTAGGTGATACCATAATACAACAATCAGTATAGTCTGTATTCTTTGGTACATGAGGTGAGGTTTGCCTACCTTATTAAACTGATTCAAGAATACAGTAAGCTGATAAAACGTATTGCATCTAGAGGCATGAGTTTAAGTGGTCCTGGTTGGTGCCCTGGCACCTGCAGATGCAGGGGAGTGTAGTAGTTTTTTTTAATATGACATCTTGACTCTTTCATATATATATATTTCATGGCAAGATGTCATATAAAGTGGTCCTGCTGCCAGCTAGGACTACCTGAAGTGATGCTTCTGGGTGCAATACATTTTACCAGCTTATTGTGCTCTCGACTCAAGGGAAAAACAAAGATGTATACAGCATTAAGATGTATATAACCTCTGAAATTGAGATGTTTACATAACATCTTGTAATGTCATCTCTTTTGCAGTTTTTCTGTAACTCTTAACATTTACATCTCTCAGCCTCTTCTCTAGTCATGTTGCATCTTCTCCCTGTATTGATTATGTTCTGCAATATACAATTTTGTCAGTTTCTGCAAATGGAGCTGAGCAAGGCAACATATCTATTTCCCCATTACAGCTCCTCAGTGATGATTCAGTAAGTGGCGCTCCTGTGTCCAACTTCCCCCATGTTCTGGAAGCATTTTCTTTCAGAGAAATCTAATGCCCAATGCTTTTAACCAACAATGTGTATCTTCGTCATTTTTACTGTTTCTTAGAATTTTTCTAGCAGGTAAAAAAGAGGTTAGTGGTGTACTTGTTTACGAAACCCTGAGGCACAAGTTTTCAAACTCATGTCCATTGTTGTTCTACAGGTATTTTTCAAGCAGCAGAATCATGTAATCCTTTATTCATTCCATCTTTTCCATGTAGTTCATTGTTTTTAACATTAGGAAAGAAGCTTGAGATCCCATCATGTAGGTTTTTTTTTCTTTCTATGTTTCCAAATCCTAATTCTGCCATATTAGTTACATTTTAGGATAGACAAATATGGTGTCCTCTAAATTCCCCTTGGGAAGCCTATTCTGCTTTGTGGCATACTGCTGTTCTCTCCTGATGGTGCTCAACTTCGTGTTTAGTATTTGGATGGTACTTTGATTATACACAGTGAAACAAAGCTTTCAGAGCTATGTCACCTTTTTTATATATCTGCATGGGGGAAAATGATCTTGCATCAGTGACAGCGAGGTTGGGGTTAAGCTCAAGAGGGCAGTTGGAATTTTTATTTTATTTTATTTCATTGAGAGTAAAAATACTGGCTGCTTAGGCCCACTAGTATTTGAGATCTAGGCTGCCCTTATGCTGTCAACGATGGTGGGAAATTTCTTTCAGCAGTTTTTGAATGTGCCAGTAGAAGAATGGGTACAGTAGAGTCAATACACACAATTACTTGTTCTTCATCTTGATTTGACAAGATCTTTCACAAAATGCTGTTATGGGAACTATATAGTCATGGGTGATAGGGGAGACATTACTGTGGATCAGAAACCTGTTTTCAGTCTCAGATGAGGAAAGGGACAAAAAGTTTGAGTTTTCTTAATGATTTGGAAAAAGGGAGGATGAGGGGAGGGAGGAGGCAATATCTGTAGCGGGCACAAAATTATTTAGGGTTACGAAGACAAGAAATATGAAGCAAGGAACTTAAGATAGAGGAAGTGGCAATGTGGTGAAGATAGTAATCAGTGTTGATAAGCTGAAGTGGCATGCATTGTGCAGAGTAGCTTGAGCTGCTTGTTTGGTGTACATTGTTTTTTCTTAATTCATCCATAAAGCAAGAAAAAAAGACTGGGCACCTCTGTAATCTGTAAGGATTACTGAAGTCTCTGTAGCAATAATTTAAAAAAGAAATAGTCTGGATAAGGATGAGGTGGTAAATAGGTTGTAATGCTGTTATATTAATTAGTGCTGAAACTCTCTGTTTGAGTGTGTATTTGGTAATGGCACTGTGTCTCAAAAGCAAATATCAGAGTGAGAGTTTAGTGAAGAAATTATTTGGATGTGGAAAACCTTATAGGAGGAAAAATTTGAAAAGATGTCAGGAGTTAAGATGAATGGTGAAACATCTGTAGGAAGACAGTTTCTTGTTACCTTTTCTCATAATACAGGAGCTTGTAGAGAATTTCGACGTTTAGGTATGTAACCTAAGTGACCTCAGATTCAAGGACCTTGATCTTTTTTTTTGTTTTTTAATTTTCTCCTCCCAAAGGGCAGCATCAGCAGGTAAATGTTCCTGAAGATCAAGCAGACAAGTTGCTCCTTGCAAGCTGGGGTCTTCCCAAGGCAGTTCTGAAGAAATACCACAGTCTGGGAGTAGTACGGATGTTTGAATGGCAAGCAGAATGCCTAATGCTTGGACAAGTTCTGGAAGGGAAGAACCTAGTTTATTCAGGTATGCAAACATCTGACAAAATCAGTCCCCCCTAACTTTCCCAGTGCCGTTTACACGTTAGTGCTGAAGGGTGCTGATCTGGCAGATAAGAAGGTCAAGATTCTCTGTTTCTTTGGAAAGACCCAATTAAGATCCGTTGCATCACTGTACCTCAGACCTGGCTTGATAGACTCCTTTCCAGATATGAGAAGAGATTTTTCCCCCCTCATTTTTTCTCCTCATGTTTGTTTAGAAACTGATCATTAGGAGTCAGTTAATGATGACTCACTTTTTTTTTTTTTTTCTTCTAATTACAGACTGTGTCAATCAGGAACTGAATGATAACAGCAATGTTAGATATAAATACTTCTGAAAATTTTATTTACTATCTAATTTTTTCAGTCCCTTTATTGTTTCTCTTTACCTAGTGTATGGAGGGAGGGGTGCAGAAAGAGAAGTAGCACTGGTGGACTAGAAATCTGTAGGAAATGGCAACTTGGGTTTCTGCTCTCCATGAGCAGAAGGTCCCAGAGCAGCACTTGGAGGATGAAGAGGGGTGGGTGATTTTCTTTGGCTTGGATTTGAGTTTTGTTTACTTGGTTCCAGAAGATTTTGGGCCTGATTGCTGGGTAATGGCTGTCCCCCGGTATGTGGCATCTCCTCCACAGTTTTCTGTAGTTGGTAGTTGGCAAACAGCAGTGCTTGTCAGTGAGGAGGGGTTAATATAGTTATGGCCTAAGTCAGTAAGGCAGTAGCTGAGGTCTCCTGTCCAACTGAGACACTATAGTGGGTTTATTTTTTGTTTTGCTGGGGTTTTTTTCCCTTGCTTACCTCTGAGCTGTTGTTGCTTCTGGAGCAGAGAGGAGAAACAAGCCTTGGTGGCAAGACGGAGGAAGCTAGAAGAGAAATACTTTGCAGTCCTTTTGACCCTTTATGGTGTTAACTGCAAACGTGGTTGTGGCTGTGGGAGAGGGGCATCAGCTGAAGAGTCCTGCCCCAAGATCTCCAGTAACTCTTTCCAATGGTAGCTTTATGATATTTGTTCCTTAGATTGCTTTTTTAAAACTTCAAAAGTTATTAAAAAAAAACCCAACTTTTTTTTTTCAGCTCCTACCAGTGCTGGAAAGACTCTTGTTGCAGAATTGCTTATTTTGAAGCGAGTCCTGGAGACTCGTAAGAAAGCTCTTCTCATCCTTCCCTTTGTCTCTGTGGCCAAGGAGAAAAAATGTTATCTGCAGGTAAGTAGCATTCAAGTTTGTAGTTGTTGGGTCATATTTTTTAAATGGAAGGTTTTGAATGGATTTGAGGGGGAAAAAATGCAGAGTTGTTTCAGAAAGGATTTGTATATAATTTAAAATTTCCTCTTGTTCTATGTTGGAGATAAAAAAAAGAAAGTTTTAGCCAAAAAGAAAAACTTGGAGAAAATGTAAGGAGTTGATTAAAACATTTTATTTCAGCTTTGACTTTTATAGCATTTTTACTTGCATTTATTCACACATATTATAATATACAAACTTTAAAGGAATTTTCTAATTAGAGATTTTGTCTGAAAAACTACAAAGGGAAGGCAGAAACGTTATCTGAAAGGAACTTTTTATTTTAGCTTTCCTTGGGGTGTTCCACCAGAATTTTTTGCCTTTGATTTCACTTTGACTTTGCTAAAAATACGTTCTGGCAGAATGTGGTTATGGCTTGGCTTCCTCACCCTAGCTATTTAAAAACAAAATTACAGTGGGAACAGTCTTTTTAAAATAAAAACATTTTTTTCTTGAAAGATTTTCATATAAAATATTGTTTCTATTAACCAATATGTCAAAGTAACAACAATTACTAAAACCAAATAAAAAAAACAGCAGGCATTTTTGTTACAGTTTCTGACATTTAAGGTGTTTTGGGTGTTAGTAAACTGAGATGGTATCTTAACATTTCCTAGCAATTTGCAAGGTTAGGAACAGAGTTCAAAAGCTACTTTGTGGTGATAGATAATGAAGATACGCTTTTGCTTTAATCTTGTAAAGCTGGTGGATTATCGATGCTGTGTTCTACTACTCCTGGCCTAAGGTTTGGCTGTAGCTGCACATACTTGAAATCATATGGTATCCCACCCATCCAGTTCAAACATTTGTACCTTTTGTGAATGCAGCGTGTAATGTGCCAAAGCTTTGGCACTGGAGTAATAAGCCATGGAAGAAAAAAAAGTTGTTGCTTCTTGACTTTCACCTGGGAGATGTGATGTCTTTGTGTTTGGGTTCCCGCATTTTGCTTTTGTCCCTGCTTTCTCAGGAGCAAGGCTTCTTTGTACATAACCCACTGGTATTATAAACTGTTGCACTGCGTGTTCTCTAACCTTCTTAATGGTAAATGTTTTCATACAAAACAGTGGTCCCCATCTCTTACTCAGTTATATACACTTTATCCTGCAATGTGTACTGTGTGGATTCTGCTGTGGAAATAAAAAATGACAGTGGGGAAAAAAACCCAGCAGTAACTGGCTGAGCTATGGC
This sequence comes from Phalacrocorax aristotelis, assembly GCF_949628215.1. Taxonomy (NCBI): domain Eukaryota; kingdom Metazoa; phylum Chordata; class Aves; order Suliformes; family Phalacrocoracidae; genus Phalacrocorax; species Phalacrocorax aristotelis. Next base: position 130,878,025 of record NC_134276.1, on the reverse strand, counting down.
TTTAATCTGATCAGTTGGCATTATAAGCACTAGAAATCGTGGTTGTAGGATGCAGGACTTCATGTGATTCCAGCAGGCATTGGTCAGAATTCAGAATTGTAACTTTGGCATGACATGCTGTATTCTTGAAAAACAGGCCCTGTTTCAGGAGGTGGATGTGAGAGTCGAAGGCTACATGGGAAGTGTGTCTTGTGCCGGATGTTTCTCTGACGTGGATGTTGCTGTCTGCACCATTGAGAAAGCCAACAGTCTAATCAATAGACTAATACAAGAAAACAAAATGGACTCACTGGGTAAAATACTAAGGCTTGACCATTGTGGGGATAAGGTTTATTACATACTCTGACTACATGTGACATTATGAGTATATATGACATTGTATTTGTTCAGTTCTGTATATGACAGACATGACATATAGAAAAACGGAGGAATTTTTCTTCTTTCAGAGCACCTCTGATTTGGATTTAGGCATGTAGTCAGGACTGTTCTACATAGCTCAGCGGCTGGGGAGTGAGTAGGTAGAAGCTGCAGGTTTAGTTTGTCTGATGTGGATGACAATCCATGGACAGCAATTAAGCTGCAATAAGCAGTGACTCCCATAGGTAGAAAATGTTTTCCAATTGATGAAATTGAATTAAAGGTCTGGGATATGCTTGAGTTCAAGAACGTGGGTATGTACATTCGTTTGTTTGGGACAGACTGGGGCATCCATGGTTTATCTTCACTTAGCTCAAGGAAGAGGAAGAATTGTGTTTGGTGCTCATCTGGGTCCAGATAAGTGGAATAAATACATAGAGCTCCTCTGGGTAGCCATGGTGACTAGAGGAGCTGTGACATTCATTCCTCTCTTGTACTTTGCTCAAAAGCCTTCTGTCCTTGTAATGTAGACTTCTAGGTCACCGTGGCCCTGATGGCCACTAGATAATGGTAGTATTCTTTTAGTGTCTGGGAGGAGATACAAAACCTGAAGAAGCCCTATGTTTCTAGTGCATACTGGGAGAGCACTGTGTTTTCCTAGTCCAATCAGAAGTTTGTTCTCTTTGTTTCCCTGCTCAGTATTTTTATTTTTTTGTCAGTTCTGTTTTATACATTAATCCCTCCCATCTCCACTCTGGCCTGTAACATAGCTGGTTGCTATTTTAAGAGTACAAAAATTGGAAAATTAGATGAGTATCAAACTGCTCTGAGACCTCCACCTGTGAAACTGCTGTTCCATGTGCATCTGGTGTCATAATATTCTGCAGCATTGCATACCAGGAGAGTTTTTTTAAAGATGAGAGATGAGAGAGAATAAGGGAAATAAAGCCTTGCAGGTTTTGTCAGTGTGAGATTGTGGGATAACACATTCACACCTAGATCAACAGGGGCTGGATCACCACAAACGCTTTGGGCTTCCAGTGGGCTGGAAGATGAGTGGATGACTGTGGTTGTGCAGCATTTTAAGCTTATTTGAATTGAGGCTTCTGCCATCCAGCCTGATTCTTGAATGTATATCTTCATCCCTTCCCTTGCAAGAGAACTGGTGACTATGCAGTTAGTTATTTCAATATATGGCTACTTAGTTTAGGGTTTTTTTTGTTTGTTTTAAATAGGGTTAGTTTGATCCTAGGCCACCACACCGTACCAGCGTTAAGACTGTACTGGCACTGTACTGCCAGTATAAGGCAGCGAGTTGGGTCGTGGTGTCCATATTTATGTGGATGTGAGTGTCTGGGAAACCCACTCAGTATACTAAAATGTATTGTTTAATGATAACATCTTTCAGAAGCTAGAGATATGCCAAATCCCTTTGGTTGGTACCTCCATTCCATCCCGACGTTTTGTTGTGCTCTCCATGATGAATGTACCTGAGAAGAGTCATATAACAAGCCAACTGATTACAAGATTTGAGTTTGAATATGTGTCCTCAACAGTGATACCTCCTTAAAGCATGATGTTTTTCTTTCACCATTTGAAAACACCTCTGCTGCAACCTCCCGTTTCCCTTGTACCCCAGTATGACCGTATAACTGAAATAAGGGTAAATTTTTTTTTCTTTAGATGCTTATTTTAAATTAATTTTTAAATTAAATTGGAATTTTAAAATGATCTTTAAAGTAATACATTGACAAATTTTCTATTTGGAGATAAATTTTCATAGAAGCTGCAAAATACAGCCACAAGCTGAAAATGCCAGTATAACTGTCACCTAAAGCAATTTTGCCTGAAACTGCAAGATTGTACCTTGTCTTCTAATTAATTCTAAATTTAGATGAGTTTGTAACAAGGTTGTTTTATCTTTTGAAATGAGTTACTGGGAGATGACTGCAGTTCTGGCTGGATTCCATCTCAGGCTTGAGCTGTTCCTTTTGTTGATGTCAACGCCCTGCTGATAGCTCACGTTGCTTTTGGAAATTGTTGAGAGAAGCTCAAATCCTCTGTCTGGCAGAGCTCTGTTTGCTGTATGAAGCAGTTAAAAGCAGTTTTGTGTTGCTAATTATTATATAATGTATGTCAGTTTTGAACATCCAGGTACACATACACAGGAGATGATATTCTTGTTGTTCAGCCTCCAGACACTGATGCTAAAGAAATTTTTAGGAAAGCGGATTAGAGAAGAATCTGTGGCATTCTTGAAGTGTCAGCAGGGAATGGATTTGTAATGTGCTGTTGTGATACTTAACTTCCTTCTTATGTTAATTTAAACTTTAAATTAGAAATTACTAGTTTGTGTTTTTAAAAAATAATCAAATTGTTCCTGCCTGTCATTCAGATCTTTTTAGTTTTAAACAGGATGTGGACTTAAAGCAGTCTAGTTATTCTACAGTAAACATGTGTGATAGCTCTCGGGTACTTTTAATTAGGTTTTTTCAGCAGTCTTCTTGGGACACACGTAATTTGCAGAGAGAAAGAGGAGACCAAGGTTAGCCTGATTTTCAGTAGCAATGCGGTATGATGAAATTCTGTCTGCACTTAAACTCCTGAGCTTGAGGTTGAGTAGAAAATACCATTGCATGCTGGTACCTGTAGTCCTCCTTGGCTGTGATTCCATTTTAAGATGAGGATCGCTTTGTGAAAAATACTGGTTGCCTGATTGCTTCTACTGCATTATCCTAGTGGGTGTGTTCTGAGAACTGCCTGAGTAGACAAGAGAGCACCATGCATGTGTGACAGCTGGGTCTCACCAGCTTGCAGACTGCCAGGGTAACACAGTACCCAGGTTTAGCATGGGTCTCAATATTATAGCCAAGAAACAGTAGGAGGTATAGAACAAGTGGCCCATACAACAAATAGTGCCATTTCCTGTGCTTTGGCCTGTAGGTACTACTAGTGTTTTGTGCGTCACTTGAGGAAGCAAAATGTGCTGCTTCTTGGCACAAAGACTGGAAAGGCAACTATTATGCATTTTAGTTTGGTAGATACCTGATTACACTGTTCTGTCTCAGCTGCTGGAAGAATTCAGGCAGACTGTTGTATGGGGAAGCAGGAAGAAGCTGCTTCTGGTAGCTGAATAAATATCTGTTTGGTGACCAGTGAATTACCATTTTTTACAAGTGAGCACAGAATAGAGGAAGTACAGGAAGACAGAGGAGCTGTATGGGTGGGAGTTTGTGAGAGGCTGACGAGCAGTGCAGCACTCTTTTCTAACTTAAATGGCTTGAAAGAGAAGGGGGGAGAAAACAGACGGAGAGAGAAGGAACATACGTAGGAAGGAGAGAAAAAACTGAGAGGGAAAAATAACATTGAAACAGATAATATAAGGTCACATTTGCCCTTAAGCTCCTGCTATTTTAGCTGCAACAGGAAGATATTACATAGCTGCACCAAAGATGTGAAAAAAGTTCCACAGCAGCAGAAGTAATGAAGCTTGGTGTCCTCTGTGTCCTGCTTTTTCTTCTTTTTTTTTTTTCTTTTTTTTTTTTTTTAAACCTTTCTTCAGCCTCTTCCATGTCCCTGTGATCCTGTCAGCTGGCCAGAAGGGGTACGTACTGCTGTTGGTTGGGATGTGTGCAGGAGTCGTGCTGCATGGCTGAGTTGTAGTGGCTCAGTTTTCTCCTCAGGGGAAGACCCTAATCTGGTCTGTTGTCTCCAGATGCTGATATTCAGAAAGCTTTTTAGACATTAGACATTTTTTTAGACATGTTGCAGGAAACGGTTAAAAGGCTGAGAATTATTAGTGGGCTGAGGCAGAGATAGATAGGTGGTTTCAGAATCATGTTCCTGTAGTGGACACAACTACGAATGAGGTACCTTGGAACCTGGTGACCCACAAAAAGCAGGGCTTCACTTCAGTCTCCACCTTCCAGCGTCAATACCAACAACAAATATGAAGCTTTAACAGCTGTAGGCACGCATGAGCAAGGTCTGCAAGGTTCAATTGTACCAGCAGCAGAGTGGATATCGTAAAAAGAAGAGATGAGTGCTCATAGTGGGTGTCTCTCTGTTAAAAGGCACTGAAGCGCGTGTCTGCCGACCTGAAAGGGAGTCACGAGACGTTTGCTCCCTTCTGGGAACTCAGATCTAAGATCACTGAGAGGTGCTACGCCCTGTCAAGAGCACAGGTTTACTATCCGCTGTTACTCTTCCACGTGGGCACAAATGATGCTATAAGCCAGAGCCTGGGAAGAACCAAGGAAGACTATTAAGCCCTGGGGGAGCAAGTGAAAAATATTGGTGCCCAAGTCATCTTCTCCTCTATTTTACCAGTTGGAGAAAAAGGGGCAGCCAATAACAGATGAATAAAGCAAATCAACTCTTGGCTACGTGGCTGGTGCCGTCATGAGGGTTTTGGCTTTTATGACAATGGGACTTTCCCCAGGAACCACAGCCTGTTAGGGAGGGATGGAATCTACCTGTCTAGAAAGGGTAAGTGAATCTCTGGCAGCAGGCTGGCTCACTTGGTGAGGGGGGCTTTAAACTGAAGGACGACAGGGGGCAGGGTCCAAAGTGGCAATGCTAATGCTGTCACATCCAATGGGGGAATTAGCCAGGCTAACCAGAGCAGTGACGGAGGTGCCTCAGCTGCCCTGGGAGATGACAATCAGAAGAACAACCACCTCAAGGGTGTGCATGGGTGTAGCGGGTCCTCATGCACCCCTCCAGGGGAAACCTGTGAGCTCATTTACCTCTGAAATGCCTGTACACCAACATGACCAGCATGGGGAATAAACAAGAGGATCTAGACATCTGTGTGCAGTCTCAGGGCCACAGTCTGACTGCAGTTTAGGAAACATGGTGGGGTAGCTCGCATGACTGGAATGCTGTCATGGATGGCTATGTACTTTTAGGAAAGACAGGCCAGAAAGTCAAGGTGGGGGAGTTGCTGTTTATGTGAGGGAGCAACTGGAATGTATTGAGCTCTGCCTAGGGGCAGAGGAAGAACGAGTCGAGAGCTTATGGGTAAAAATTAAGGACTGGGGGTAGCCTTGGCTGCAGTGACCATGAGATGGTGGAGTTCAGGATCCTGTGTGGTAGAAGCAGGGCAACAAGTAGGATTACAACCCCAGACTTCAGGAGAGCTAACTTTGGCCTCCTCAAAGACCTGCTTGGAGGAATCCCACGGGTTAGGGCTTTAGAAGGTAGGGGGGCCCAAGAGAACTGGTCAATATTCAAGTACCACTTCCTCCAAGCTCAAGATGGGCACATCCCCATGAGGAAGAAGTCAAGGACAGGAGCCAGGAGATCCGCATGGATGAGCAAAGACCTAGAAAAACTCAAATGGAAGAAGGAGGTTCACAGTATGTGGAAAAGGGACTGGCTACTTGGGAGGAATATAGGAACGTTGCCAGGGTATGCAGAGATGCAACGAGGAAGGTCAAGGCCCACTTGGAACTAAATCTGGCAAGGGATGTCAAGGATAATGAGAAGGGCTTCTTCAAATACATCAGCAGTAAAAGAAAGATTGGGGAAACTGTGGGCCCACTGCTGAACGAGGTGGGTGCCCTGGTGACGCAGGATGTAGAGAAGGCAGGTTTACTGAATGCCGCCTTTGCTTGAGTCTTTACTGCTTTGGCTGGCCCTCAAGCATCCCAACCCCCAGAGGTGAGAGACAGAATCTGGAGAAAGGTAGACTTCCCCTTGGTTAAGGAGGATTGGGTCAGAGACCACTGGGGCAAACTGGATCTTCACAAATCCACAGGCCCCAATGGGTCCCTCAGCACCCCATGAGGTGCTGAGGGAGCTGGTGGATGCTGTTGCTAAGCCACTCTCCATCATCTTTGAAAGGTCATGGAGAAGAGGAGAGGTGAGGTGCCTGAGGACTGGAGGGTAGCCAATGTCACTCCAGTCTTCAAAAAAGGCAGGAAGGAGGACCCAGGAAACTATAGGCCAGTCAGCCTCACCTCCATCCCTGGAAAGGTGATGGAACAGTTCATTCCAGAGGTTCATCTCCAGGCATGTAGAGGAAAAGAAGGTTATCAGAAGTAGCCAACATGGATTCGCCAAAGAGAGATCGGGCCTGGCCAAGCCAATAGCCTTCTGTGATGGTATAACTGGCTGGGCCAATGAAGGGAGAGCAGTGGATGTTGTTTACCTTGACTTCAGCAAGGCTTTTGACCCCATCTCCCATAACATCCTCATAGGTAAGCTTAGGAAGTGTGGATTAGTTGAGTGGACAGCGAGGTGGATTGAGAAGTTGTGCAATGGCAGAGCTCAGAAGGGCCATGATCAAGGGGGCAGAGTCTGTTCGGAGGCCTGTAACTAGTGGTGTCTGTGCTGGGTCCAGTCCTGCTCAACATATTCATCAATGACCTGGACCTCACCATTGATACCAAGCTGGGAGTAGTGGCTGATACTCCAGAAGGCTGTGCCTCCATTCAGCAAGACCTGGACAGACTGGAGAGCTGGGCCGGGGGGAACCTAATGAAATTCAAGAAAAGCAAGTATGCGGTCCTGTACCTGGGGAGGAACAACCCCATGCACCAGGACAGGTTGGGGGTTGACCTGCTGGAAAGCAGCTCTGCTGAGAAGGACCTGGGACTGCTGGTGGACAGCGAGGAGATTCTGAGCCAGCACTGTGACCTTGTGGCCAAGAAGTCCAACAGTATCCTGGGGTGCATTAAAAGGAGTGTGGCCAGTAGATCGAGAGAGGTTATTCTTCCCCTCTGCTCCACCCTAGTGAGGCCACATCTGGAGTACTCTGTCCAGTTCTGGGCCCCCCAGATTAAGAATGACAGGGAACTGCTCGAGCAAGTCCAGTGGGGAGCTACCAAGATGACCAGGGGACTGGAGCATCTCCCTTATGAGGAAAGGCTGAAAGACCTGGGTTTGTTCATCCTGGAGAAGAGAAGACTGAGAGGGAATCTTACCAATACTTGTAACTCTCTAAAGGGTGAGTGCCAAGAAGATGGGGCGAGACTCCTGCCCAACAACAGGACAAGGGGCAGTGGGCACAAATTGGAACATGGGAAGTTCCACGTGAACATGAGGAAAAACTTCTTTCCTGTGAGGGTGACAGAGCAGTGGCACAGGCTGCCCAGAGAGGCTGTGGAGTCTCCTTCCCTAGAGACATTCAAAACCCGCCTGGACGCGTTCCTGTGTCCCTGCTCAAGCAGGGGGCTTGGACAAGATGATCTCCAGAGGTCCCTTCCAACCCCTACCATTCTGTCATTCTGTGATTATTCTTTTCAGTATTTCTACACATCTTACAAATTTGATGGTGGTGGCTAACAGAATAAAAAGTCACCTGCAGGAGGTAGGATGACAACAGAGCAGTCATGTAAGGATTTTTTTCATTAGAAAGTCAAAGGTCAATAGCAATGCTCATTCAGGTTTGGTTAGTGAGCAAAGATATAATAGGAAGCAGTGTGTAATTACATCTGCTCTAGGTTTTTTTCCCAGACATTTCTATATTATTATGGAATAATGTTTTTAACTAAGACAATGATATCAACAAAGCTTTTGACTAGCTCATTTGGGTGCTGGATGTGCCTTTCCAGATATTCTGAAGCCTGTTTCATTCAGTATAGATGCTGCAATACTGTTTTGTGTTGTGGCCAGACTACCACCTCAACCTATATATTTTAATTTTTTTAATGTGTGTGAGGTTGTGGGGGTGTGACATGTTATGATTTTTCTCTCTTAGAAGAATCAGTGACAGAAGGAAGCCATAGCTGTAGCTGTGTGGAAGAACAGCTGGATTTGTGAATATGAATTGCAGTTCATCATGTGGAATATGAAAGGATCAAGGCTATCTGTTCTTAGTTTGGAGTTTTGTCGGATGTAACCTGACTGCTTCTCTTTCTCAGGAGCGGTGGTTGTGGATGAGTTGCACATGCTGGGAGACTCACATCGAGGATATCTGCTGGAACTCCTTCTGACCAAAATTAGATATGTTACAGAGAAGGCTGCAAAACGGTGGGTAGACAGGATGTCTGTCTTTTAATGATAAATTATGGACGACTCTAAATATTTTGTTCTCTGGGTGATTGGAAATGTATGTTAGCTCCAGGGTTTTTATAAAAGTGTTGACCTAGACTATTTTGGTTATTAACGTCTCAACATACCACCTCTCAGGGGCCTGCCATTGCAGTCAAAACCTCTTTTCCTCATGGTTTTCAATTTGTGTGCTACCATGGGACTCATTGTCTCGGGAAAAGAAATAAGGCTGAAGTTTTCATTTACTTTTTTAGCCTATTTAAATTTTTTTATAAACTTGCTTTCTTTTAATGTTTTTTGCTAGCAGACTCTCACAGCTTAATTTTTCAGTGTTTTGTGGAACAGGGTATTTATCCTACTGAAACATTCGGGTATTGTGAAAGAGTGGGCATGCTGTTAACTTGTCAGTGGTGAATTGATTGGAAGACTTAAGAGGATGTGCCAGTATTCTGCTTAGTTAGCATTGCTCAGGGTGATCTGTGGTTTTGCTTGTAACACGCCATAGCCTAGTGGTTGCATGGTTTCTTGCCTTTAGCAGAACTGATTGGACACTGGGGAACAGTTTTAGAGGCTTTTAAGAATTCAGTATCTAGATCCTCAGCACCAAACTGTCCAGCTGCTCCATAGTGCCTGGTCACAAAGGCAAATGGAGGAAACGGTGTATCGGTTGTCTTAATCTTTACTGGTGGTGCTGAGAGAATAGTCAAAATCAACTGTTCCCTTAGCACCAAAAGCCAGATTTTGCCAGTTTTCTCTGCTGGGCTAAGCACAGACTACCTATTTAGTTCTGGGGGAACTGCCATTTCTACATTGGCTCTCCACCACACATTTTAGCCAGTATTTCCCATATTCATTTCCAGGATCCAGCAATGTTCTGGGTCTTATCACCTCTGACTTTTTCTCCTACTGTCCGCGTACGTCCTGGAAGCCAGTACACTTCAGAGCAGTATGAATAGCTTTGCTACTCCTTTTACCTTGTCTTGTCATGTAGTTGCAGCACAAATGCAGGACTGCTCTTTTGCTTTCCTCCCTTGCTTTTAAGAAGAGGGAAGGAGAAAACATTCCTTAGGGAAAAAAGGACAGATGCATCAAGGAATATTCCCGGGTAGAAACATTACTTCTGTCTTCACCATATACGTACTGGGGCCCAGATCCTTAATGCCTCCATTATGGTCAAGTTGACAGAGGTTCCCCATACCGCTTACTGACGTGAAGGAGGTGGCCATTGTTTTTGTTGTGATTGTGATTCCTGGAGTTGAAGGCCGCTTTTTCTCTCAAACATCCTCCCAAGTCTGTGGTGCTTTTTCTTCTTTTCATTTAATGCGAGCCACTTTATCCAAATCCTTTAAACACTACCCAGCCTGACCTATTATCAGAATAAGCAGTGCTTTTAAGAGCTTTTTAAGTGGTATGGGGGGTGTCCCACTGAAGTATAAGGCTGTGTCTTTGCATCAAGAGAATGTTCTCTGATGGCTGTTGCAAACGTGGATGCCCTTGCTTCTCCATGAGGCTTTTGCAGACCCAGCCAAAATTCTGCAGAAGATTTTTACCATCCCCAGTCAAAGAGAGTGTTGTGGAACTGGTAGGTTTTTAATCTTTGAAGGTCAAAAGTTGCCTCAGGGAGGAAAATCTGCAACCTAGATGGGGAAGCTGTACTGGAAAATGCTTGAAGAGCTTGGATAAGAGAGTCTGCCTCTCCGCAGCTTCCTTTTTTCTGTCTTGTCAGTGACAGCCCTTTTTTACTCCTGGGTAGTCTTGTTTCCTCTGTGTTGTCTTTGCTGGGATTACAAGTACCTTCCAAGAAGATTCAGGCTCTTTCTGAGCTCACATTAATTTGTCAGGCCTTTCTCTTTTTTAAAGTCTCAATTTATGGCTCAGTGCAATGCAAATGAGTAGTTTTTAAATGTAGGCTTAGGAGCATAAAAAAGCCCCCTATTTTGTGGACGTAAAAGCTTGAATTAAAATATACATTTGGGTATCTAAATTAATAGTTTGTGTTTTCAAGTCTGTTAAGAGTCCATTACTTCTCTCTACCTTTACTGGAGGCTGCTGTTCAGCACTTTGAGAACTGAAGCTGCTTTTTTCTTTGCTGAACTAAGGACTTTGGTTCCCAACTCTACTAAGACCTTAGTCTAGTATTATTTGTCCTGAAATTGAAACAAATGGAAGTGTTTTAATTAAGACATTTAAACTTAGAAAGATCACAGTGGAGACGTAACCATTTCTTTATTTGCATGTTTTTAATGGCAAGGGAATAGTTGATTATTTGTTTTCAGTTTCTCCAAATATGCAGATTATGGCTGTGGTTACCTGAAGAAGCTTAATGTTTAGGTTCAAAATATTTAAGAAATTGAATTATCTTGTTATCAATGCATGACCTGACATTGTGTTTGCTAAAAGTAGAGTATGGCTAGTTTCTTTTTCAAAAAGTTGAAGAAAATAGCTTTGCACTTCAGACCCTGGAAGGGAGTAGATTGAGTTAGTTTTTCTGAATGCTGTTTTCCAGAACAGTAGCCTGTGTTGTCACTAACTTTCTTTTTCCTTTAACCACTTCCAGAGGAGCGAAGATGACCAGTCCCGGTTTTGGTGGGATACAGATACTAGGCATGAGTGCTACCCTCCCTAACTTGGGACTCCTAGCCTCATGGTTAGATGCAGATCTATACTGTACGGATTTTCGCCCTGTGCCCCTCAAGGAGAGGTTAAAAATTGGCAACAACATTTATGACTCCTCCATGAATTTAGTGCGAGAATTCCAGCCCAAGCTTCAACTGAAGGTAAAAAAACTCTGAGCAGTGGCTTTGGGATAACACCTTTTGTATGGCTGAAGTTAAAAAGACAGCTACTGGTATGTTTTTGTTTGGTTTGGTGTTTTTTTTTTTTAAAGTTTTTTTAATAGATTACATTCCTGACTTCATTGTTTATTTCATAGGTTGTATGCTCAAGCTAAGGACAAATTTTTTTTGTCTTCTACTGATTTAAACAAAACCCAAAACACTCACACTTGTGAAGTTTTTTAAGACAAAGTTGACTTTGCAGCTATCTTGTTTCTGAGCACTTGACAGATATAAAGAGTTTGATTCTCCCCTTACCCACCACCCTATCTTGTGTCCTGGAATCTACTTCACTTTCATAAATGAAGGTAAATATTTCCTGGTCAGGCCAAGGGATTTGCATTCATCGTTGGGAGAATATATTCTCATTAAACTCTGGTATTGAACCTGCTTATGTTAAGCTGCTAAATTATCGCATTTTGTCAATGATTAGAAGGCAGATGCCCATCCTGATTCTTCTGAATCTGTTTCCAGCATTTAGTCCTTTTGTGCACTTGAAAAGGATATGAAAAGTTGAGACTAATGTACTATAATGATTTGGAAGAACCAAATGGGTAGAGATGGGAAATTTGCACTTCCCACCTTGTAGGTTCCTTTTCTATGAAGTCTTTGAAAGGTGGATTCTCTCCCTGATCCTTTCAACTACTAGTGTAGTAGTTGGATAATATGGGTTGAATGCAAGCAATATTTTGGAATGTTTTCCACCCAGTTCTCGTGTGAAAATATCCTGTTGTCAGTAGCATGGTGGCACAGCAAAGTAAAAGGATCCTAGAAACAAAAGGAAATGTTTGTGATAAGAATATCTGGAAGCTTGCTTTTATGTGCTTCTATTGAGAAGGTGATTTTGCATCTTCTTTTCTGGATATTTTTTGAAGTAGGTGCGTTGGCTAGGTACTAAATTAAGTGAGAGAAAGAGCTAAACTAGGCTTATGGCTCAACAGTTTAAGGGAGTGGCTTATTTTATAAGACCAGGTGATCCTCTTGGGCTTGAAACCTATCACTGGATCTTCAGACTTCTCTTCTATGACTCAAACTGGACTAGAAAAGGGAACTTGATGACCTCACCACTTTTGCTGAATTTGGCTGAATCCTTACTGAGCTTTTGACATGCATATGCAGTTCCTGTCATTGCTCCCCTGTTTTCATTTGCATTTCAGTACTTTTTATTTCTCACTGTACACCTACCGTTTCTGTCTTTCACCTTTGGCCTGCTTGCTGGAAGAGAATCTGGCTTAGCCAAGCAAAACAGATCAGTTGCAGAAACTCTCTTAGGATCTTAAAACCAAAAAGGCAAGCTGTAAACAGTAGGGTTTTGCATGCATATCCATATAAGTATCCATAAAAGCCTTCTGCTGTGCTCTGAATGCTTGCAGTCTTTGGTCAGCAGTGCTTGCTGGGTGCACCTTATTGAGGCTGCTCAGACTACTACATCTCACGCTTTTAGTTCAGACATCCTAGCTGATAAGTCATCCTTAGTTGCTGTAGAGGGATGTTTTCCCTTGGGGCTCTTCCTAGTTCTTCCCCACTGCTGTTAGCCACAACATGGAAGTTGTGGTGATTTTCTTGTGCACTGTGTGACCTTCGTTCAGAAACAGGTTTATGAAAGCAAGATGTAAAACTTCAGATTTAGTCATGGGGAGGTCTTAGGCTGTCCTCAACAATGTGGTCATGCTAGAGCTTGGACTTCTAAAGCAAGACAGAAACTAAGATAACAGTTCTTCATCTTCTTTGTTTGCTTCTCTTTCTGACTTGAAGTAGAAAATTCCTACTGTGACACAGAAGGATGACAGCATTTACAAATTTTGTCTCAATCCAGGGAGATGAAGACCATGTTGTGAGCCTGTGTTATGAGACTGTTTGTGATGGCCATTCAGTCCTGATTTTCTGTCCATCCAAGAACTGGTGTGAGAAGCTGGCAGACATAATTGCCAGGGAATTCTACAGTTTGCAACAGGCTAAGAGTAAGAGAAAAGTAGTTAATTGAAGACTGTAGCATGCACAGTGCCTTTAATGAAAATTAATTTTAGTAGAAACTATAAAAATATTTTCCCTCTCAAGGTTCTGCAAAAAACTCAGCCCTTTCCCCAGTTGCTGTGGACAGAGAAGAGATCGATGAAGTCCTGGATCAGCTAAAGCGTTCTGTCTCAGGCCTGGACTCTGTGCTCCAACGTACTTTGCCATGGGGAGTAGCATTTCATCATGCAGGTATTTCTGAACATCTTGGTCTGGAATTCTGTAATGGTCAAGTCATAAAGGTTCTTTTTTGCTGTAGTTACCAGCAATTTACCAGTTGCTTTTTGAAGCCTTCTGTAGTTTATGAGTGAATTAAAGTGCTTCAAGAATCTCACAGTTAGAGGTAATCTTGAAATTCTTTTATTGTGGCTGAACACTTTAATACACTAACTGTTATGATAATCTTCTCTCTATTGTGTTGGATTACGGCAACTTCTTAAATACAACTTAATTTTTTTTGTGAAATGCCTGAAAAATTAGCTGATTTGCAGCCCTAGCATTTTCAAGTTGTTCCCAAAGCTGTCAAAGTATTTCAGGGCAATTTTCCTCAACTTAATTCCAAAATAGATGAGTAAATAGAAGAAGTATAACAATGAAAATAAGATAAAAGGAGCTTGTGCCACGAACGCTGCTGGCTATATCTTTTATTTCTTTCCTAAGTAGGTAATAGTGTATGTCACCTGTTGATCCACTGAGAGAAAGGACTGACTCTGGAAGAGAAAACAGTAGCTATGGCATTGAATATGTAGGGGAAATAATTCCAAATCCTTATAGAGTGAGGATTTCCTTCTGAAGAATAAAATTGGCCTGAAACCCTCAAGGAAATGTAGAAAAATGCATATTATACCTTTAACCTAGAATGGAAATAATGAAGAAAGATTTCAGGGTCAGGAAGGCAAGTGACTAAATCCTGGTTCCCTACTGTGTGTGTTACATCCAGTTTTCTTCTTTTTATTTTATTCCTTTGTTTACTTATTTACTTGCAGTGCATGTAGATCTGTAGTAAATAGCTGTTCATCTTGCCACAATGCATACAAGTGCCTTAGAAAAGCTAGTTTATTATTACTGTCAACTGAAGAATGAAAACATAATGGTGAAATTTTGCTTCACTTATGGTTTGAAAAAAAAAAAAAAAATTAACTGATGTAATGTTGCAACTCTGGTTCCTAACACTGAATGGCGAATGTCCATTAAATTTGTTCTTCCCCTTGCTTGACAGTAATATTATTAGCTCTTAAATGCAGTCTCACCACTACTGGGTTTGCTAAAAGTCATCTCTCCTCAGGTCTTACTTTTGATGAACGGGACATCATTGAAGGAGCCTTTCGCCAGGGCTTTATTAGAGTCCTAGCAGCAACCTCCACGCTGTCATCTGGAGTGAATTTGCCTGCACGCCGAGTAATTATACGAACTCCCATGTTTGGTGGCAAACTGTTGGACATTCTCACTTACAAGCAGATGGCTGGAAGGGCTGGCAGGAAAGGAGTAGACACAGAGGGTAAGCAGAGACTTTATTAACATTCTCTAAGAATGGTGTTAACCTGATTAAATCCAGGGCAGTGCTTTGCAATTAGTGACTAATCATGATGAATTCCTTTGGTATTCAGTGTGATTAAGTTAATCAAGATGAATTTGTTTGGTATTAATGGAGTAAAAATTGTAATTCCCAGGGGATTCTTCTCTGCATGGGACTTACTTTGGTATTTACATGTCAGTTACTTCAGGAACAGGCTATTTTCTCCTTTGAACTCTTGTTAGCTTCTAAGGCTCTATTTGTTTGCCTTAATTGTGTAATCCATGGTCAGTTTTCTAAAGTGTTTACAGTTTCAGTGAGAAAATTTACAGTAAACTCTCATTGGAGAGGCCTAAAGCGTAAGAAATGCATTTGAAGTCTACAACCCTAATTTGACAAACTTCTTCTGTTGTCTGAAGTTCTGATTTGGATTTATTAAACTTCCACTAAACTTAGCCATAACTTTTATGGATCTTGAATGTAGTAATGCAACAGAGAGACAGAGAAATACAAACAGTAGTTCATAGGTAATATGATGTCTTCATACATACAGTGGCACTGATTGATGTTCGACAAAATAATCCTGCCTGTTATTTTAATTTGCAATGAAAATTTATCTTCATGGATGATATTTGGAAAAATTGTATTATACAAGTATAAACACAATAACAAATAAGTTCAACAGAAGCGGGAAGTAGGATTTGCCATACTGGTGGTTTGATTGGTGCTTGCTGGAAGCCTACGTAAGCAGACTGTTCTTACATTTAACTTTCTATTTTTGCCAGAGTAGCATAGCAACAGAGCATTTTACGACCTACATCTCTGTGAGCTATCCCTATGTGTTAAAGAAAAGGGCAGCTGCATGCTGTATTTTGAAGTTTTCCAGACTTTGTCACTTAAGTGTAGCTGTCAGGTGAAAAATTATATTATTCCTTGAAGTTTCATTTTCTTTTTTTTCCCCTTCAAGTTACAATAATTAGTACCCTTTTTTGACATTCTGATGTGACTGTGGTTTTTGCACAGTAAGCAGTTGATTTTATGCTGATGAGCTTCATGAATGTACCATTTTATTCCACTCCACAGAGTCTTTTGGATGAGAACATAAAGCTACATTACCAGCTGCTACTTTTTCACAGAGTAGGGAGACTGGAGGACAGCAACTTCAGCTGAAAAAAAAGCCTTATGTGGATAGGAAATTCAGCTGACAGAAGATAAATGCTGTTGGGTTGATTTCCTCCCTTCCCCCTTCCCCCAACATTGTAGTGTTGGATTGTCTCAGGTTTTGATTTTTTAAAATTTTTTTCTGATTTGATGGAGATTTCAAAGCATCATTTTAGAAAATGAAATTGTATTACTCTTGCATTCATCAAAACTGTCATGTTCCCAAAGCGAAATAGGTAAAGCTGTTCAATATTGCTGAACAAAACCTAGAAATTTAATAGGGCGTTTTTTGCTTTTAGAGGAGTTTTATGCCTAGATAGCTAGAGTCTTCCGGTGTTTGTCTAGTCTGATGCTAACCTAAATTTCCCCTCTCACTTAGTTCCTTTTTTTTCTTTTGGTTGTTCCCCCCCAGTAAGGTTGCAGTTATTGGCTTTAAGTTTTCAGTGGCATCTTGGGAAAAGGTTTCCCCCAAGTCTTGAATGACTGTCAGATAATGTAGAACCAAGTGGATACCCATCTTCTGTTAGATTTATCACACTGAAGAGCCAAAGTTTTCAGAGGGATTCGTAGGTCACATCAGAACCCAAATACAAAAATGAGTGAATATTCTTTCCTGCTAAAATCAAAATAAGCTTTGCTTTCACAAAACAATGCTTACAGGCAGTTTATCTTCTGTACTCTCAGCTCTGGCAAAAGTACATGTTCAACAGATGCCTAAAGTTTCACACATCCTCAGAGCATGTCTTTCATCCTGTAATTCATTTATGTAATCATGTTTAAGCTGTATTCAGTTACGCACCTACACTGCATTTGTAGTATTTATTCTGCTCATTAAATTTAAGTGCAGTTGGGTTTTCATTACCTCTGAATTTGCTAGTTACTCTAGCATTACCACAGCTACAGTTTTATCATAACTTAACATTTCCAGGATCTTACTAAGATACCCACTAGAAAAATTACCTCAGTGTCCAGACTATGTGCACTTAAATCTTAACAGGTTATCATAAACCTATCATGATAGTTACTGTCCAGCTAATCCAAATCTAATGCTCTCTTAGTCAAAGGCAAGGTTGTCCTACCCATAGTTCATTTATCGTGTGTCAACTGGCAAAGCTTCTAACTAGCTAGGTCTCCCAGGGACATAGTTTCTCTGTAATGGCTGTGTTGAAAAAATCTCCTTTATGTGAGCACTGCATTTTTCATGGGTAGTCTGTACTATTATCTCACTAAAGGAATTAGCTCATTATTTTTATTTTTGTTTCATGGCTCTGGGACCTTTTTTGTCTCCCACAGAATTTCAGTTATTAGGGATTAACTGAAAAATGTCTGATAAAAAATTTTAAGTTAAGGCATATTTAGATGTACTTTCAGTGGAAACCATTCAGAATACTTAAGATTTTGTGTGTGTATGTGTGTGTGTGTATGCATATATGAAAGTTCAGAAAATGCAGTTACTTAGATTAACAACTTTGGATTCCTGAACTTTGGTATCTGTGTTATTTCATTTCAGGAGTGGAAGCTGGTTGACTTAACACAAACTGCCAAAGTGCTGTGCATCCTTTAGGTTTTCTTCTTGCTTTTGAGAATCTTTTCAGCAGAAGAGAAATTGATACCACTATATATGAAAGTTCCAGTCAATTCCAGAACAAGAAGCAAGAGTGGTTTAGCAGCAAAGCAGATGCAGAGAGGCTGTGGAAGCTCCTTAGCTGATCTGGCAAGACCCTGACCAGCTTAATGTAACTTTGAAGTTTATCCTGCTCCCAGCTTTTAGTTCTTAAGTATTATGCATCTGTGGAGTTCTTGCATAGAAAGGGATATACACTGTTCAAGGTTGCAAAGGTTTTTCTCCTTTTTATTTTTGTTTTATTCAGCTTTTCCAAAAATATACCCATGGTTTTCCATTCCAACAATATGTATGAACTGTATGTAGGTATGACAGTGCTAAGATGCAAGACTAAGGTCATTAATGGTTTTCTGTTTGTTTGTTTGTTTTCTTTTCTTATAGGTGAGAGCATTTTAGTTTGCAAGCCCTCAGAAAGATCAAAAGGAACTGCTCTACTTCAGGGATCTCTCAAGCCTGTTTGCAGTTGTTTGCTTAGAAGAGAAGGGGAGGGTGTTGCTTCTAGTATGAAAAGAGCAATACTTGAGGTACAGGACATGAGTAGAGGAATTAGAACTGTGCTTGCACTCTTGTAATTGTAGGATCGTTTCTTTTGTGACACCACCAAATGTTCTCTGTGCACTTTCTTCTGTTTCTTATCTTGTCAACTCCAGCAGCTTCAGAAGAAAATTACTTGGGTCTGCCAGCTTGCTTCAGTATTTAGCATTTTGTTTGGTATGTTTCAGTCTCCGCTTGCTGCAGATCAGGATGTGGGCACTGTCAAATAAGTGTTACAAAGCTTTGCTTTTGCATTTAGATATACTCAAACTGCAGGCATAAGTAAGACTAATTCTTCAACTTCATGTGTGACCTGACACTCTTAACTAGGAGATGCTTGTACATTACTGACTCCAGAGGGTTTGTAGACTGAATTAGGCCATAATGACATATGTAGAACCTTGTAGAGTCCCTTATTTCCCCCCCTCAATTTATCGACCTCTTTTGCACAGAAATGATTGAAATTTTGTAAATACATTTTTGGTGAACAAACAGGTGTGGTACCCCATTTGCTCCTTCTAGCCTGCCCTCCTCTGTAGGGCTCCTACAGGAGTAAAAAGGACCTGAAGTGTGTTATTCCACGTAGGCGAGCTTATCTCCTTTTCCAAAGTTGCTTTTCGGCTTGAACTGGGCTCAGACTTTTTAAATGCAGTTCGTTTGCTGAACTATTCCTTCTGTCATTTGTCAAAACTGCTGTGATACTTAGCACTTGGTTGTGGTTCCATAGGTTTTGAATTTTTAGCAGATCAACGGAATTTCTAAATGCATTTTCCTACATAAGAGCTATCTGAAAGATGGAGATTCCTTTCTGGTGGTGTTGCTTTATTAAATGAAAAAAATCCATTGAAACCATGAAATAAAGTTTTAGCTAAACATCTTGCTATCTCAAGGAAGACACATGCATGGAAATGACTCACAAGGAAAAAGCAGTTATGTGAAAAACAAAACTAAAGCAAAATCCAAGGGGGAAAAAATCACAGTCAATGAGGAAAACAATGATGAGGTGTAGCATTCACATTTGTTAAGAGAAAACTTCAGTATGCTGAAGAGCCTTAGAAGAACTCCTACTTCCTGGTTTGCTTTTTTGTCTTCGGAAAATTGCAGGTTGTGTTCTAACCTTTTAAAAGTATTTCACAATGTTGGCTAAGCAAAATGCCTAGGGCTAGTCTCTAATCTGAATTGCTACTATGTGTATGTCCACTATCAAAATAAGATTTTAAAGTTAATTCTTTCCTGTAGCTTAGTCCTCTTACTTCTACCTGAAGTGTCTCAATTTCTTGCCAAGAAAAGGCCTTAAAGGTTGGCAGTTGCTTTGCTTCATGTTCCACACTCGTACTCACTCTTTGAAACTTAGATATCTGATGGATGAGTCTCTTTGATTCTCTGATGAGATATTCCATCCTACTGCTTCTCCGGCAACATGAACAAATACTTTTCTTCAACAGATCATAGTTGGGGGAGTGGCCAACACTCCGGATGATGTGCAGACCTACGCTTCTTGCACCCTTCTTGCAGCCAGCTTGAAAGAAAGCAAGTGGGGAAATGAGAAAGCACAAGACAAAGCACAGTATGGACCCATCGAGGCTTGTGTGGCATGGCTGCTGGAAAACGAATTCATTCAGGTCCTCGACTCCAGCAATGACGTGAAAGGTAACATTGGTGTTCTTTCCAGTGATTACAGTTAGTGGTTTTGAATCAGTGAATCTTTTGCAGCTGGGTAGATGTTCAGTGTAACTTTATAATGAGGATTTCTGTGCATTTTTGTTTTTATTTTGTTTTTATTTTATCATGTGTATCAATCTTTATACCTGCTTTAGCATCTGTTGCATGTATGTGTTCTTCTTGGAAAGCCTTTCTCTGCACATCGCTTCTAAGACTGATGCATCCTAATCTACAAGTTCTCAAAATATATTTAAGCAAGGCATACTTTGACTACAGGATTTGTCCACATTAACTGTAGACTATGATTTTTGTCTTTCTGGAGAACCACCAGTACATTCTAAGAGAGTCTCTTCTTGAACTGCTTGGTGTACATGGTTGCACTTTTCCCTGAATTGGCTATTTTCTTAAAATGGCTAAGGATTGAGACTCCTACAGTAATAGCAAGAATCCCCATTATGGGTTAATTTACAGATGATAAGAGATATTTGGTGTTCCTAAGAAAGAGATATGCAAAATGATAACTCCTAGGCAGGATGGCAGATGGCATTCCAGTGTTTTTGGTTCAAATAGCTATCACAACTGTTAGTCCAAGTAGTTAGAGAGATCCAAGCTTGTGATCTGACCTCTGAAAAAGGCTGGTTTAAACTTAAGCAAGTCTAAACCTTTTATTGTTTCCATTTTCCTGTCTTCAGAATGGAGAAATATGCTATTTCTTCTTGAAAAAGCAGTTGGGAAAAGTTAGCGGAATTGATATCTATAAAATACGTTGCAACTTGAAAATGAGATATAAACTTGCTCTTAAATGTTTCTCTCCGTGTGTGTGTGTTTTTGTTGTTTTGTTTTTCGTTTGGGTTTTGGTTTTTTTTTAACAGCAAAGGTTTATCATCCAACACATCTTGGCTCAGCTACCCTTTCTTCTTCTCTTTCACCAATGGAAGCCATGGAAATCTTTGCTGACCTGCAGCGAGCTATGAAAAGCTTTGTTCTGGAGAATGATCTGCATATTGTCTATTTGGTAGGTTCCTCATTCTGTGTTTTGTATTTTGTACTGCCAAAGCTAAGGAAAGGAGAGAAAGCACAGTGCAGAGTTCTTGAAGGCACCATGAATGTAGGGTTTTTTTTGTGTGCTTTGGTTAGCTCATCCTTCACAAAGAAAAGTTTCTAAACTGAATGTTCTTCAGAACTCATCTGTTCCCATAGTGTCTATTGTGTAGGCAGGTGCTGCATGTCCATCTAACCCCATTTTTATCACTCCTGACTTTGAAAGATTTCAGGGCTTTGTTAAGTTTTGGTGGAGGATAATGGTAATTTTTCTGAGACACTTGGAGCTGATGAAACAAATTGGTTTTGTTGTGTGTTTGGGATCAGCAGGCTGAATCTCAGATTACTTTTGGAGCCTCAGAAAACTTTTGGGTGTTTACCTTCTGTTTTGCCTACAAAAAGCCTCAGAGAACTACGCTGCTTTCTTCCTATGGGTGGGACTTTGTTTGGTCCTGTAACAGAGCAATTTATCTCTGATTTAGTTTACTTGCCTGGTGATACTGCCAGGGCTAAAGGGAGGAGTGTGATAAAACTTTTGAGGGGAAAGTGTCCCAAAGTTTGCCAAGATTTATGTGCACATACACTTAAAAAGCTAAGCAATGCTATTTAAGACATTGGGAGAGGAAGCCATGAACCTGTGAAGGCTACTGAGGAAACAAGATGGAGTTGCAGTGAACATCTTAGGATTCATGACTGCCAGAGGCCCATCATGCAATCATCATCCTAAATTTGACAGTTATCTTTAGCCTCCTTAAGTTTAAAGTGTTTTCTTTTTAACAGTCTGATAAATCTAAGGCAAAATTTGGGCATCGTGCCTGAAAAAAAATGTTCACTCCAAGGAGAATATGCTTGCAGTTACAGGAGCTGTTGAGTTAAGGGACAGGGTGAGGCAAGAGATTGAGGGTGCCTGTCTCTGCTTGCTGTTGTGTTCATTAACCTAGTTATTGGCTGATACTGATAGACTTCTTTTTTGTCTGTTTGGATCTACTACTGTCTCATATGTACCCATATCTCTGTTTTAGAGGACCTTATTATATTTTGTTCTGTTTCTACTAGGCAACGTGGATGGTAGATGACACCAAATAGGGCAGGAGTGTTGATCTGCTTGAGGGTAGGAAGGGTCTACAGAGGAATATGGACAGGCTGGATCGATGGGCCGAGATCAATTGTATAAAGTTTAACAAGGCTAAGTGCCAGGTCCTGCACTTGGGTCACAACAACCCCATGCAACACTACAGGCTTGTGGAAGAGTGGCTGGAAAGCTGCCCAGCGGTGTTGATTGACAGCCAGCTGAACATGAGCCAGCAGTGTGCCCAGGTGGCCAAGAAGGCCAACAGCATCCTGGTTTCTATGAGCAATAGCATGGCCAGCAGGAGTAGGGAAGTGATCATGACCTTGTACTCAGCACTGGTGAGGCCACACCTCGAATACTGTGTTCAGATTTGGGCCCCTCAGTACAAGAAGGACATTGAGGTGCTGGAGCATGCCCAGAGAAGGGCAATGAAGCTGGTGAAGGGTCTGGAGAACAAGTCTTCTGAGGAGCGGCTGAGGGAACTGGGGTTGCTTCGCCTGGAGAAGAGGAGGCTGAGGGGGAGACCTTACTGCGCTCTCTCCCCAGCTACCTGAAAGGAGGTTGTAGTGAGGTGGGTGTTGGTCTCTTCTCCAGATTAACAGTGATAGGATAAGGGGAAATGGCTTCAAGCTGCATGAGGGGAGGTTTAGATTGGATATTAGGAAAAATGTCTTTACTGCAAGAGTGGTCAGGCATTGGAACAGGCTGCCCAGAGAGGTGGTGGAGTCACCATCCCTGGAGGTGTTCAAAAAATGTGTAGATGTGGCACTTCAGGGCATGGTTTAGGAGGCATGGTGGTGTTGGGTTGGTGGTTAGACTTGATGATCCTAGACGTCTTTTCCAAAGTTAATGATTCTATGATTTTGTTTTTTGTCATGCACTACTGAATTTTTTTCCCTGTTTGAATCTCCAAAACAGGAAAAAAACAAACCCAAAAACCCAAACCAGAAAAAAAAAAGGACTAATTTTGTTCGTGTTCTGGGGTGAGATAATGCTTGCAATATAGTTTTTTACCCTGTACATTTTAATTGCAGCAGCTTGTCTAATGTTATTGTAACTCAAATACACTGTTGAACAAAATGTTCTTGAGATTCTCTTCTATTAAGCCACCCTAAAACACTTTCTTGCAAGTCTGTTAATTTTCAAGGCCAATGGCTTGTTTAGTTGTGTGTGTGGGTTTTTTTAGGGGTTTTGGTTTTTTTGTAGAAAATTGTTCTCCATGCGTTCCTTATGGGCTACAGGGAAATTACATGCTATAATGCTTTTTAATTCTCTTAGGTTTGAATCTTTTATTCGTACAAATACGAGCCTGAATTCTAGGACCTTGTATTTTAGGAAAGTTGATTAAAACAAATAAGTATTTTCTAGGCTAGGAAAATATTTTTCTTTAAAGAAAAAAACCAACCAACCAGAAGACAATCCCCCACCTTAATAACTCTTGTTTTTCTCAGCAGATGAAGGGGGTGTGGATGATTTACAACTACGTAGGCACGTGGTATTCTGTGTTATGTTAAATGCTTCCTAACAACTGTTAGTTATTTCAAATTAATTGGTCTTGGAGTATATCGATAGAAATATAAAGACATTTTGTCTCCTCATACTGAAACTGACTCTGTGCTGAGTGAATGATCACAGAATTAGTTTTCTGTCTAAAAGTGTGTGAATGCTGTGATAGCTTTTTTGTTAGTGTTAATAAAAGCTGATATTTCTTGCACTCCAGGTAAATGAAAGCTTCAGCAAGTTCTGGCAAAATATATGTTCCGTCCTGCTTTATCAGCTGCTGTTCCAGTGGTTAGTATAGTTGCTAGTGGTTTTAAGAGGCTGGTAGATATCTGTCAGTTTTGTTTAAAAAAAGAATAAAGTTCTGTTTTGTTAAAGGAGAATAAAGATGCAGCTTAAAAATCTTGGAGTGGCTTGGATTTAGGGAGAAATATGGCAAAGATTCCAAACTGTTTAATCATTGGAGTACCTGTATGAGTCAAATCTCATCAGTACAAATATTAAAAAAACTAGGTTAGAAGAGCTTTTACTTTCTTCAGGGTACATGGTTATGACTCAGTGCCTCAGAGTAGTGTGTAGGATGCTCTAACCACATTCCCTAAGCTGTATTTTTGTTTACTCAGAGCTCTATTCTAGTTGTGTCTCTGAAATAGTTTTTTTGCATTCTCTTATTTTCTTTAGGTCACCCCAGTATATGACCAGTGGACCACAATTGATTGGTACCAGTTTTTCTGCTTATGGGAGAAGCTGCCAGCCTCAATGAAACGTGTGGCTGAGCTGGTGGGGATTGAAGAAAGCTTTCTAGCTCGCTCTGTAAAGGGCAGAATCATAGCTAAGACAGAGAAACAGCACAGACAAATGGCCATCCACAAAAGGTAGCCACAAATGGGTGTGAGTGTGTGAAGACTAGAGGCTATAACATGTGGAGGGGACAGGCTCTGTGTCTGTTTTCTGTGTCTGTCTCTCTGGAACCTGGACCTGACCTACTCTGGATTGAGAACACTGCTGGCACAAGACATTTGTGCTGATTTTTTTGGAAGCCATCTTCCCTGTTTCTTTTGTGTTCTATGCTATAGTGCCATTCTGTCCTATGCTATCACAGTGCATTTTGCCATGTACACTTACGTGTCCTGGATTATGATTTTATTTCCATGCATACTTTTTCTACAGGTTTTTCACCAGTCTTGCCCTTGCGGATTTAATCAGTGAGGTTCCCTTAAAGGATATGACCAAGAAATATGGCTGTAGTCGTGGCCAGCTTCAGTCCTTACAGCAGGCTGCTGCCACCTATGCAGGTGAGTTGTCTGGGCTAAAAACTCCCAGGAGTCTTAGGCTAGCGTGTTTTCTTTCCTTCCTGATGTGGGGATGAGATAGCCACAGTGTGGTACTAACAACAAACAGTCTTGTAAAACCACTTCCAGCTTTATAGCTTAATCTGTGGTTGCCCTTGCTTTGAGACGGAACCACAGAGTGTGCTGTGGGAAAGGGGCCAGCTGAGTGGCATCGAGCAGTGCTGTAGCATGCTGAGGTCTGTGGAAATCATCTGTGTACTGTGCAGGAATAGAGTTTGTTCAATACTAAGTATGGAAATTAAGTACAAGTCTGTTCTGAAGCTTTGCTCTATCAGAACAGAGTACCTTTCAGAGTGGGTCAAGTTTGGGGTCTCTAAGACTTAGCATGGCTTTCTCCTGATTGCTGAATTAATTGGCCAGAAAGTGTAACCAGATATTTATACCAGATAACCAGAGGTCAGATAGCTGTCACCTTTAACTTCCTTAAGAGGGCTGTGTAGGAGTAGAAGTAACAGCCCACCATGTGACTGAGGTATTTTTTTTCTATTGCCTGAGTCCTCCATTACTGCATAAGTGGATCTTCAATTTTTAAGACAGTTTTAGCTCAACTTGCAAAAACCTATGTGTGGGTTGCAGCATGAGTCAAAGCCCCAAAATGAAAAGGTCATGCCAACTGATGCAGAGTAGTTTAAATTAATTCTGGTAGTATAAATAACTTTTTGTTGTAGCAGTTTCATAATTCTCTGTTCCCAGTGTTAATAATTTTCAGCAATCAGGTAGATTAGTGCAGGAACAGAAGTAATTTGGGAAGTAAAATGAACTGTTGACATGACATATAGTTAAGAGATATGATAAAAGTTGTATTCTATAATCACTATAATAATAGTGAGGGATGCCATGTCTTTCAGTTATTTTCATATTCTGTAGATGCAATGTGTGAGTAATAAACTATCTTTTCCGTGCTCTTTTCCTCCTCCCCTGTGCTGGGGACTGCAGTTGTAACCTTTATCACAGGCACTGCTACCTCCCATGGTACTCTCAGTAACTCAAGTTCTACAGGCCAAGTTCTGACCTTATGGACATCAGTGTCGCCTTTCCTCAAAGACCTGTGGCTTCCCTTAGTGCCTCTCATCACTGTTTTTTCAGTCGTCTTTTCTTCAGTGTGTTTGGTTCATAGGAATCCTGTTACAGGATATGCATGTGCTTCACACTTCCAAAATTAGCATCTTCAGAAAAGCAGTTGTTGTTCAGAATTTCTACCTCACTTGATAAACTAGTTAATTCTAGATTAAGCTGGGTTCTGTGAGACCAGCTCCTAATCATAATATCCATGAGTTAGTTTCTGTAAGTAAGGGGAAGGTGAGAAATGTAAAGTGAATGCCTATTCAAATGAGGGGGGAAAAATGGATCCAGCTTTGTAGAACTGGAGCTGCAGTTGAGACATTGATGTAACTTCTGTGTTACAGGAATGGTAACGATTTTCTGTAATCGACTGGGTTGGCACAACATGGAGCTGTTGCTCTCTCAGTTTCAGAGCCGCCTCACTTTTGGGGTTCATAGGGAGCTTTGTGACCTGGTACGAGTGTCTCTGCTGAATGCACAGCGTGCTAGGATGCTTTACAATGCTGGCTTTGTCACTGTGGCTGATCTTGCTAAAGCCAGTCCTGATGATGTGGCAACTGCTCTGAAGAATTCAGTACCATTCAAAAGGTGAGAAATCAGTTAGTCCAGAAGTCAAGAAAAGGAATTTGTTTGTAAGGTGAAGGATTACAGGACGAAACCTGTAATTAAATATGGCAGCCTTTTGGGACTTGGTGCAAATGTTAATTAAAAATAACTTGTAGGTTGCTGTGACTGATCACAGTCATTCAGTGATTATTTTGAAATTAATAGAAGTATCTTTTATTTGCAGCATAAGTTTGAGACACCTACATTTTCTTCTTGTTCCTCTTTTCAGTGCACTGTTTAGTCCTGAGTGAATTGTTAATGCTTTGTGCAGACCTTTTGCTGCCCCTAAAAGGCAGCTCCACCATATGATCAAATGAGTTGATGACTTATTACTGTATATCATTTGAGATTCTCTTGTGATTTTCATGTTAGTGAAATGACAAGCTTCCTAATCACATACCTATTGGACTGTGCCATGATACCTGTCTGGTTCGTGCTCCTGAAGTTTCCTTTCTTTGGAAAGCAGTGCATGGAGGAAGATTGATTCAGACCTGAGTCTTGCCCTAGGAGGGAGTTGGGACTCATCTGGGGTACATGTTTGGACACAGAAACCTGGGAGTGCTTCTGGGGTATGCAGCAGCCAGTAATATCTTTCATCGACATCAATTCACATACAGAAAACTGAAACAGTTATTTCCTATTAAATGCATTGTATTTTGGATATAGTGCTTCTGTGAAGCTAGGAAGCTGTGAAGCTAATTGAAATGGGAGCAGACCAGAATAGTGCCAGCTCCTTATGTCATTTTTTATTTTCTGCATGAATATTTACATCTGTCTGTTACCTTTCCCATAGTGTTCGTAGGGCTGTGGATGAAGATGAAGAATCAGCAGAGGAGCGTCGGACTGTGCGTAGCATCTGGATGACTGGGATGAAAGGCTTAACTGAAGGAGAAGCAGCTTCCCTCATTGTGGAGGAAGCCAGGGGACTTCTCCAGCAGGACTTGGCACTGATGGGAGTGCAGTGGAACCCAGGGTCTTTTCTTGAGTCTGAAACATCCTCTGTGATCAGCAGTGAGTCAGAACTGGAAGACAGATTACATAGATCTAATGGAGAGCAGTCTTCTGAGTCTTCTAGGGTGTTAAACAAAAAAGAGTGCAGAGTTCAACACCGTAATTGTTTTGGTTCTCAGACTGGAAACTTACCAAATATTAAAAAGGGATATAAAAGGCAGTTAAGCAGTAGTACAGAAAACTCCAGCTTTGAGTGTGAAGTCCCAGGCAGGAGATGGGCTCGAGCAGAGGAAGGCAATGATGATATTGTGTGCAGTGCTAGAAAACAGCCAAAGATGTGCAGAGATAATGAAAATGTAGGAGGAGCTTCTCTGGTCAAAACCAAGATGGATTCCAGGAGAGCAGTTCCAGAGCTCCCTACTGAACAAGGAAAACCACCAACATTGAGAACAAAGTCTTCAGCCTCTAGATTGGTAAAAAGTACAGACATGCATTTAAAGCGGACTAGGAACAAAAATACTGCTTCAAAACTGCAGAGGTCACTTCTTGAAGATTCAAATATGCTTAGCATAGACATACAAAAGCCACCTGCATTTCACCCCATCATCTCTAAAGATATATCTTTTTCAGACCAAAATAATGTGGAATTTATGAAAACAGGGCCTGTAACTCATAAAGTCTCAAATTCTGTACAGATAGGGGAAATTAATCTTGGGAAGAAAGATAAAGTGGAAGGGTTATTTACAGAGTCTACCACCACTAATGAAGGTATGCCTAAGGGGAGAGCATGTTTTCAGGCACCCATTACATTGCAGGGTACTGCACGCATCAGTGTGGAGACACATAATATTGTAGAAAGTCTAGTAAGACCTGCTAGTGCTAGGACACAGGGAAATGAAAGTACTGATGATAAGCAGAATAAAATGAATAAAATGCAAACAGATGCTAGCTGTGCTGAGGTGATGATTGGTAAGAAGGTGGCTTTAGATGCAGATCACTGTAATGTAACTGCTAGCTGCTCTGGAAGTGGACATGTCCATAGTGGCAGCAGGATATGGAAACCTGTGCATTTTTGTCCTGGTGAGGATAAATCCTGCCATATTCAAATTCAGAATGGTGGCAAAAATGGGAGTGAAAAGCCCAATGGAATATTGTTAAAAGCTGGAGCACTACAGAAAGCCAACAGTCATCCTCAGGATTTTCTGAAAGACTCTCTAGTAAAATCTAGAGGTGCTTGCAGTGCAGATGATGTTCATAATGGTCCATCCCCTGGTGTGTTTTCTGAATCTAGAGACTTTCAGGACAGCTTCCAGTTGGATACTCAAACTGAGATGATAATAAAACAGGAGGGAGCTGCTGGAATCACAGGACAGCAGGGAATACAGGTTTCAGAGCTGGCAGCAGTACCACCACATGAAATCTCCAAGAAACTAAGCACTTCACAAACTGAGAATTCTACTGATGAGAGGCTGGCTGCAACAGTTAGGAAACTGGGCTTAGCAAGTCTTATCACAACAAATAACATTACAAAAGACACAGCTCATCACTGCAGTAATAAAGTTTTGGAGTCTGGAGGCCTTAATTTACAGCCAGTAGTGAAGGAAATAGAATCTGCACCTTGCCTTAAAGAAAGCGACTTCTCCGTGACCGACTCCCAGCTACATAGTTTTCTACAAGATTACCAGACCCAAAATTCAGTGAAAGGGGAGAGTGTGTCTAAAGAGCTTGATAAAGTAACCTCCCCTTTTGGCAGGGAGCACATTGTACAAGTAGAATGCCACCCTGACCCCGAAACAAGCCTGAATATGAGTGATAGCTTGCTGTTTGATGATAGCTTCAGTAATGTCAGTGACCTTTCAGCTGTTCACATCACAGAAGCTGACAGAAAGGACCCTGTGGAGAAGCAAGAGGCTTTGCTTCCTCCAGATGGTCTTTTGCAGAACCTAAGACCTGTTCAGAATAAATTTGTCAGTGGCAACCAGAAAGAGTGTGAGGATCCTGCGCAGCCAAATGATGTGTCTCTAGCATGCTCTGATCTAATAGCCGAAGTTTTAGATCATGCAAATTCTCCGTCTTTTCTGGAAGATCTTCCTTCCACATTTCATGGTCAGCCAGGATTAGGACACCCAGTGATTTGTTACAGTGACTCCAGACCAAAGGATTTAGTAGGAGAACAAGGTGAAAAGCTCCAGAAAAGCCAGCAAGCTTTAGACAAGAAAACCCATCCAGTGGTGTGGACTGAACACTCGTTTGAACTAAGCCCAGGATTGCAGGATGTATTAGACAAATGGCCTAGTCCCTCAGTCATTGAACCAGTTTCAGTAAGCTTCTTTTTGAAAGGAGAGTTAGTTGCTCCTATTGTTAATCAAGATCCAGATCCAGTTTTTGAATCTGCTTGTTGTCAGTCAGAGCCTTTGCCCACTTGTCAGGATTTAAAAAGCTCTTTCAAGGTTAAAGAAAACAAAACGGAAAACTTGGGTCTTCAGAAAACAGACTGCATAATACTTCCACTCAAGGGAAGCAACAGAACATCCTCTCCTCCACCAGATAGTAATAATGAGTTTATTCCTCCAACACACCCCAAAGAGCTTTTTCCAGAGAGTTCTGCTTCTCTCACTGTGAAATCTGCAAGGAAGACACGAGTCGCCTGCTTGAATGATGGGCAGCTGATTCAGCCACAGCAGAACAGTGAGGGCAATGCAGAGCAGCAGGTAAAAGCACTCCAGGTCAACCTTGAGAGTGTAGACCCAATTGAGACTGATGAGATACAAGATGATTCCACTATAGACCAAGGCTTTTCACTGCAGCTATCTCAGGATGTTCCTTTAAGTGCTGAAATTTTCACTATTATTGATGTAGCAAGCGACAAAGCACTTTTCCAGACTTTTGTGGCAGAATGGAATGAGAAAAGCAGATTCTCCATCTCAGTGGCATGCGAAAGAACAAAATGTCTCTTGTCTCCCAAATCAACGATTGGTGGCAAATTAAAAAAAGGTCAGTTCCATGTTCCAGCGCATTGTTTTGTGAGCAGCAGGATGGCATCTTCAGCTTAAAGCAGGAGTGGAAAAGGAAAGGGTTTGCAAAAAAGGAGGAAAATTACTGATACTGATTGAATATTGTCAGTCTCAGTAAAGCAAAGGAGCTGAGTAGTAGTAGAAGATGGAGAATTGGTGTCAAGCATTTCACTGGTAGGTCTTTGGTGATAGTAATGAAGTGTTAGCAGCTTGTTTGTATGTGAGAGCATCTAAATAGTCTTAATGTTTCATTGTGTATCTAATTTTGAAATGGATCTGTGTTGTGCAGTCCCTTTATCGTGCATGTCTTTCCATGTCATAAACAAGTTTTAGCATATTTTAAAATGAATACTATATTTAACAGTAAATTGCACAGACTGTTCAGGGTCACCACTGAGCACTGTTACTTGTGGGACTACCTCTGAACTGTTGAATATTTTTGAGTTTGCAAACAGTAAACTTGGTTCAGTATATGCATGTGTGAAGTTCAGATTAGTCTTTGGGTTGTTGCAATATTGCTTCATTTTGTTCCACAGAAATATTCATGTGCTGTAGTTTGCTGCTGCTGCTGCATAAACATACCTTTCCTTTAAAATAACAAGATTAAGCAGAGTTAGATTCTTTGCTGTCATATTGCCATTACAACAACAACAAAATTTCTTACTATCAAAATACTTTTTTTGACAGACAAATGTGAAATGTTTTTCAAAGGGAAAGGAGGGGGTACATTTCTGTCTCAACTCTTGAAGAGGTTGCTAGGAAAGGCCACAGTTTTGCAGGGATGCTGTATGGGTGGTTGTTTCTGTTAAGAGAAAACTTTGCTATTCTAAACATGCTGTGGTTTTTCTTTTTTTCCAAAAGAAACATTTTTCTCCTTACAGATAAAAATGGAGGTATATCTTCACTTTTAAGAAATTTAGGCTCAACTGTATGTATTAATATTTTCAGGATGCAAACTCTTCTGTATTTGTGGATTCCATTTTATAACTGTAACTTAAAAATTATTCCTTTAGTAAGTTCTCCTCAGTGGATGCAAGTTAAAGATGATGGATTTCCTGTCCAAGGCTCCGAAGACATCTTGGTAGTTGGACTGGCAGTATGTTGGGGTGGAAAAGATGCCTACTATATCTCTTTGCAGCAGATGCAAGACCAGACTGGTAAGCGAGTGGACAGGCTGTGCTGTGTTACATGACACTGCATTTCACGAAAGTACCTTCAGCAGATAGGTTTTTGGAAGTGTTTTGAGTGTCCCAAATCCAGCTCAGTTGTGTGACAGAGTGATTTAGCCATATTATTCAGCAGTCTTAAGTGTTGAACACCCTTGAACATGTTGATCTGGATACATCTATGCTGCTATATAATAAGGGCAGGTAGTGGGCTCCAAGCTCTGGACTGCTTAGCATGCATATTGCTAAAATGTTAGCTTACTCCCATGTTCTCTTCAGCTTATTTGCTTTTATCTTTCAACTTCTTCCAGTTGCTCTCCAGAAAAATCTGACACTTGAATGCTGAACATAACCCAGTCTGTGCTATGTGGGCTTAAGGCTAGGGTTTGCTTCCTGGCTGTCCTTTGTTTAGTAGTACAGACACAGCATATTGCTTTTGGGAGCCTTGTCTGGTTTGACAAAATATATAATATTTGTATAGATTTATCGTTATTTGTTCACAGTCCAACTGTAGTTTTAGTGCTTTAGTTGACTGCATGCAAGACTTTTCTCTTGCCTTTCTTATCACACATTGGGTAGAAATATGACTTTTGCTTGTATTTCCTGTCTTAGAAATCAATGCGAGTTTGGCACCACCACCTTTGGACAAAAACCTATCTGTAACAGAGAGACTGTATCATCTGCAGCTGTACCTGCAGAAGAAGCCCAAGCAGGAGCGCTCACTTGTCATGTATAACTTCATTCAGCACTACAAGACTCTGGTGATGGCTTGTGGCATCTCCTTGGAAGGAAGTTTTGAGGACCCAAAGGTTTGCAGGATTAAGAAATTTAGCTTGGGTAAAACTACTAGTTTAAACACACCAGTGGAAAGGCAGGAGTACCTTCTGGTGCTTTCTTTCTGTTATTTAGATTTTAATACACACACCTATCGGGGGTTTAGTGAAACTTTCTTCCAGTGAGAAATGTAGAACAGTATTTAGAGGAGGCTTCTTTTGCTATGTGTGTTCATGGTGCCTGCAAGAGAAACAGCACGTTCAGTGATAGGGTAACATGCTGATCTTTCACACCTGACTGCTTGGGTGCGGAGGATGAGTTTATATTTCTCCCCTGTCCCAGTGGACAGGGCTGAACTCTTGTTGCTATAAGAAGCCTGGGACTAAAATATCCGAAGTGCTTCTGGTCAGATTATTGATTCGGAGAGAAGAAGGCTTTGTAAGCAAAAGATTTACCTGCTATGTGGATGGGCCACCTTGCTACTGCTATGTTCTAAAAACAAAACAAAGTTTACATGTAATTTTGAAAGGTTCAGGTACAATTTGTAACTCAAACGAAACACTAGAAAGAGGTAAAAGCGCCTTCTGGTCCTTGTTAGGAAAAGCTCTAGATGCATAGAAATTTCTGGTGTTGATTTTTAAAGCTTGCATTGCACCTGGGCTGAATAGCATCATGGCCATATTAAAGCCTGCAAGTAAGTAGCTGAGCTGTTCAACACAAGGACAAACTTAGTTTTTCATACCAATAACATAGTTTTAGGATAAAATTGAAGAGCAATAAAAGTAGACCCTTTCCCTGCACTGTTCCATGTATTAAATGGAGTCACACTCATATTTTTTCGTTTTAGTGATGCAATAAATATGTACATGCATACACCCACATTCTCACCCCCACACACCTGTGCATATACATGTAGTTTTTACCTTTTGCTTGCAAGGTAGGGTCAATGCAGAAACCTGTGTTTCATCCTATTTTGACACAAGAAATTGAAATATAGCTATAAGCAAAACTGCTTTGAAGACGGTGGGAGGTATGATGCTTACCAAGAATAACATTTGCCTTGCAGAATTCTTGGTACTAGTGCTGATGTGCAAAAAATAGGAGAGCTCAGCTTGACTAATACTCTAGATCAATAGCAAGTTCTGATTTTTACAAAGTCAGTTTTCAGATTAAGCATGTTTTGATCCTGATTTTCAACTTCAATCCCCTTTGTGCTAGGTTTTAATAAATGAAAAAGCCTGAGGGCAGCACTTTGAGATGTATTTAGTTGATAGAGGGTAAGGTTTTCAAATGTGCAGAGTTAGCTTTTGAGTGAGAATGAAACTTTTCAGTGACTTATGCCTTCTTGAAGGTTCAATCTGAAATCATGTAATTTTCCCCCAAATTATTCCAGTCTGCCTGCCAAATCAAGAAAAATAATCTGCATTATAATCTTGCATTATTAACTCCAGTTAAATATTTACATTGTATTATGACTAAAATGGAAAAAAGGTCTCATGGAGGTTTCCCTTTTTTAAGGTTGCATGTTGGCTGCTTGATTCTGGCTCTAAGGAACGTACACTTCACAACATGGTGACTAACTTTCTCCCTAGTGAGCTACCTCTACTGGAAGGGGTAGGCGCTGGTCAAGGGGTGCAGAGCCTGGGGCTTAGTGCCAGTGGAGATCATTCTGGGCGGTACAGAGCAGCAATAGAGTCTGTGCTCATCTTCAATGTCATGAACCAACTCCATAATGAATTACAGAAGGAAAATCTGACAGGTAAGGATAGTTCCTCCACTTGGGGGCAAAGATGGAGAGTAAAGGTAGCTGTGTTACCATAGGCTGAATTATCGGTGGAGAAGAGAGGAGATTTGGAAATTCTTATCTAAGTGTATTCTGTGGCAAAATGCTGATTTGTTAAAAGAGGGAGCTTCCCTTGGAGTACCTCTGTTTTGTCAAAAAAAAAAAAGCCTTAAATTTAAATGAAAATATAATTTTTATATGCCAGATATCCACCAGTTCCATTGGTTAAGGCAATAGGGAGCCTGTTTTAAGTCTCTGAATCAGGCAGACCTTTAGCTCCCAGGTGAGTACCCTGGCCTTTCTGAGGGGGCTTGTGGGTCTATCTATGGTTTCTCATGAACATTTTCAAAAGTTTTTGTATTTCCTTGTCAGAAGCAATCCTCAAATGTTTTCTGAAGGAGTTTTCTTGCTCTTTGGCCTGCCCATGTAGCATTGTTTGCCACATATGTGTTGTGCCCATGAAACTTTTTGTGATCCCATAGTGAATGATTTGCACAAATATTTGCTGAGTGCTTGTCTCTTTAAAAACAAGCAAACAAAAAAAACAAAACCCCAAAGCATATACCTATTGGTGAGCTTTGTGATTGTTTCCCCTAAATTTTACCCAATGCTTAAGATTAAGGTCCAGCCTCACTGAAGTCTATTATTGCAAGTTTGTTTATGATTGTGAGAACTAAACCTTAGAACTTTTTTCAAAGATGTGAGTGGTGGAATGGAAGCATATGAAGTTAGAAAGCTTTACCTTAAGCATCTCTGTGGTTTATAAAATGTTAATGTACAAAGACGTGTCTTTTTTAGGAAAAAAAAATTGGCAGAAGTTGTTATTCTCTTAAATACTTTTCTGATAAAAAGTTCTGGAATAATTCTTATTATAAAATATTTCTTACTATGCAATATTCCAGGAACAAAAATATTTAAACTATATCTATGTTAAAAGATTTCAGTGTGTCAGGACATTCAGGGTTTTAAAAACTGAGGATTCCCCAGGGGTTTTTTTTATTAATCTGTTGATCTGCACTTGATCTATTTTTGATGTTATCAAATATTTTCTTGTTTTTTTTTCTTACTACAGAAGTATTTGCTAAAGTGGAGATGCCCACCCATTATTGCTTGGCTCTGCTGGAGCTGAATGGCATTGGTTTTAGCACAGCAGCATATGAAACCCAGAAACAGGTCATGCAAGCTAAACTGAGCAACATTGAGACCAAGGCATATCAGCTGGCAGGCCACAGCTTCTCCTTGACCAGCCCTGATGACATTGCAGAGGTATGTGAGGGTTACAGTGGGACGGGGAGAACGTTCTCAGATGTTAGCCTCGAGAGACTTTTGCTTAGACTTAAGGAAAAGCTGTCCTGGGCAGACTGCATATGAAGAAAACACAAATTGAACCCTTCTCAGAGTTGATTTGTCTTTACGCTCATTATGAGCTTGCTGCCCACTAGGTGCTGTGTGTGTCATGCTTGTTACTGATCATTCTGATTTCTGCTAACTGCTGCAGAAATAAGGAAGGTAGAAGTAGAAATAAGGAAGGTAGAAGTGGAAATAAGCATGTTGGAAATAAAAATCAAGTGGAAATAAGCATGTTGTTTGTATAGGACCTTGGCTTCTCATGGTGCACAAGGCGGTCTGCCAGTACAATGGCTTTTGGAATATTTTGGATGAACAGTGTGGGACTAGAGAAGGGTTTTGCAATATGTGCAATATTCTGCAGATGAGGTGTGATGTGGTATCATGGAGTCTGTGTCTCAAAAACAGTTGTACTGAACAAGTTGCATTGTTGCCCTTGTCCCTGTACAGGCATGAAGGAAGAGGAAAGCCTGCTTTAAAAGTTTTGAATCAGCTACTGTCTGTTTTTAAGAGCCTGATAGAATGGATTTTGTTTTTTAAAGCCTAAGAAAGAGGTTTCTATGTAAATTAGCAATACTTCTATTCCTGAAGAACTTTACTATATATTTTTAATGTATGTTACATGGAATCATAGGAATAGATTATAATTGCTGTGCATGCTTTTTTCCCACTTTTGTTTCCTCTCTATATACTAGTTTCTTGTTGAGGGGCTATACTTTATATGGAAGTCGTCAAAATTTGCAAGCCATCTGCAGCCATCACTAGGAGAAGTTCCACATAAATATTCCTCCTCTTTTGCAAATGCAGAAGTTTTGCTCAGTAACAGTGGTCTGAGTTAGAACTCCTGAAATAATACGCTGCCATGGAAAAGGGGAAGGAAAGGTTTTGTTGTTTGTTTGTGGGGTTTTGTGTTTTTGTTTTTTGTTTTTTGTTTTTTTTTAAATGCTCTTCTCTGAACTACAGAAGCTTGTTTCTCCTGTGGAAATTTTGTTAGGAATCATTTAAGTATCTTGTATGGGCTAGTAGAGCCTTACCTTTCTAATTTTGTGTCAGTAAAACTTTTGCACTAGATAAACGTGTGTGAGAAAAGCTTCTGTTCCCTTCTGCCAACTTTGAAATGAAACAGAATAGCTGTTCGATAGTGTGTTATGCTACATAAAAACATAGAATGAAAAATGAAGAGCTGTGTTGTATCTGTCAACAAGTAAGCATACATGTACTTTTCCAGATCTTGGCAATTCTTTCAAAAAACCTAATATTCTGGCTAATCTATAAAAGGTATTTGTGACCACCTCCTGTGTCATTCATGTTGCTCTGAAGCCTGCTCCCTCATAACGTTTCTTTTTTTCACAAATGTTGTCCTCACTTTTAGTCATTTTAACATCGCGTTTTATTACAGTTGACTGTCAGCAGTAACCTCACTTACTGGATGGAGTTAATTACCTTTTCTAAAAACATACCTCTGAACTTAAACTTGTAGTGTTTAGAAAATGAGATTTTTTGATTGCATTTTGTAGTTAATTAAAATGAGAAGGGATGACTTTGATAACAGAGATCTTTAATCAGCTTTTTAATTACCTGAAGCATTTGTACTATCCTTCGGTTGGAAAAAGCTGTTTAAGTGCTCAGTCGCTTTTTGTTTTCTTCTGGGAGTAGCATGCAGAAACTCATTTGAAATGCTGGCTTTTTTCAGGTTTTGTTCCTGGAGCTGAAGTTGCCACGAAATGGAGATGTGAAAGTTCAAGGGAACAAGAAAACTCTGGGTTACACCAGAAGATCAATTGCTAAAGGGGACAGGGTTAGGTTGAGCAAGCAGTTTAGTACAACCAAGGTACAGTAAAGTCTGGTTCTAGTCTGAAAGCGACTTCACACATCTGCTGCTTGGATACATTGTAGTTAGGTGTGCTGACTTAAATGAAAGTAGATTTTAACTGCCTTTTGCTCCTCCAGTTACCACAGGAAATTCATACTGGATACTGTCTTCTCTGTTAGCAGAGTTGTTAGCTCCTCCTACTCTCCTAAAGCCTGAGTGTAGTGAGGACATGACTATAAATAGCAGGCTTCAATAAGAATAAATTGGGCAGATTTTGATTTCCCAAGCCACGTATAAGGCCAAAATAGCACAATAATTTTGTAAAGCCAATAGTAGAATAATTTTTCAATATCAGCTTGAAAGATACTTAAATACCATGGTGATTAAATACAATATTTTCTCTGTCTGGTACTACCATATCTGTATTTTGTGCTTCAGAGAATTTGTCTTCAGAATGGCTGATATATCAAAAGCTTGTATATATGTGAAGGCTATTGACATGCTTGCTGGTTGATAAATATTGGGGAGCTGCATTAATACCAACTGCTGCAGGCTGATGGTTGCTCTTGCCAGACAAGTGATATTAGCAGATATAGATGTTCCCTGTTTTCAGGACTCATTAATCTGTGTTATTTTACTAGTTTCCCCTTGTTCAGTGTAGTCAGTGTTTGGAAGACAAGTATTGATTTCCGAAACTCAAGCGGCAGTGAAGAATTGAGTGCGGTGGTGGTGGCAGAACAGGGAGCAAGAAGTAAAGTGAGGATTTCCTCCTTTTGTAATGTGGAAGGATGAGGCTGCAGCCACCTGCTGCATACAAAAAAATATAATTTTGAGAAACATTTGCATACCACTGTCTTTTGAAATTCGTGTTAGTCCCTTCATATTTCTGATTTAAGTGAAAGGATCTGTTTGCTAGCAGTCAGTTTTGTCTTTCAAGGA
Source organism: Phalacrocorax aristotelis (assembly GCF_949628215.1). NCBI lineage: Eukaryota > Metazoa > Chordata > Aves > Suliformes > Phalacrocoracidae > Phalacrocorax > Phalacrocorax aristotelis. The sequence continues at coordinate 130,839,909 of NC_134276.1, read as the reverse complement.
GCATGGTCAAGGGTGTCATTTTATGTGTTCCTAGTGTTCGGATAGAAGAGAGCAGGGAGAAAAATATGCAAGATGATGGGGGAGGAGCATTCATGCTGGGCAAGAGGAGATAACATAGGGGACCTCTGGCAAGTGATGCTTTATTTGATCATTTCAGGTGATTTATTGGTTGGTGCAGACTAAGTGTGGTGGTGAGGATGCAAAAGACCAAAGAGAAGTGATTGCATTCTTTTGCGTAATAAAACTGCAGCTGCGTCTCATGGTGCTTTGATTGCCCAGGTGTAGGTGGTATAAGTGGAGGGGATATCTGTTTAATTTTAAGGCAGTGACACTGGAAGCTCACTGTGGGTGGAGGAGTCACTTTTTTTTCCGCAGAATTGCAAAAACTTTATTTATAAAGGTTTTAAGGCAGTTAACTACAGTTGTGCCCCTTTCACCCCACAAGGATGTTTTGGAGAAATTAAAGACACTTCACCCATTGCCAGGGCTGATACTGGAATGGAGGAGGATCAACAATGCCATTACTAAAGTGGTGTTTCCACTACAGAGGGAAAAGCGATTGAATTCTGCACTGGGAATGGAAAGGATATATCCAGTGTCACAGACTCACACAGCTACAGGTAAAGAAATGTGTGCAAAATCCTCAGTTCTTTTTTTTTTCTTTTTTTCCTTCTTTGTGGGGCTTTGTGTCTGCAGCTTTTCTATGGGGAAAAGATAAGAAATCAAGCCTGTGCTCTACTTCAACCAAATGAAAATACTGAAATACCTATTTCACATGAATCTGCCCTAAAAGTCTAGATGTATTAAGATAGCCTTTGTGTTCACAGAGGAGTATTATTAATTTCTTGCACATATTAGCACTAAATCTCTGATCCCAAAACAAGCTCTGGATTTGGGAGTTTCTTATTAGTGGTACAGAATGTCTCAAGCCCATTCAACCCAAATTAATTTTCCTTTTCTTCAGTTTTCTCGGTTCACATGTCCTGTCCCACCCTCCGGCCCCTTCTTTTTTGGAGATGCAGATGTGTGTTCAGCTGTGTTAAATTAGAGAGGCTCCTTTTGGACCCTTACTTAGTTCTGCCTTCTCTTCCTTCTCAGGTCGAATAACTTTCACAGACCCAAATATCCAGAATGTGCCAAGAGATTTTGAGATTGAAATGCCAACTGTGGTTGAAGAAAGCCCACCCTCCCGAGCCTGTGGAAATGTTAATTCTCATGCTGTTTTTGGGGGCAGGTAGGAGGATCTTGGCAAAGCTTCCGCCTACTCTTCTGCTCTTAATGTGGTTGAGTTGTCAAATGTCTCTTTTCTGACTTCACCTGTGGCTGCTGTCATGTCAGCGGGACTTGTTACTCAGTGTTTCTCTTAGAGTTTCAGGGGAACAGATACCTAAAAATCAGTGACACATGAAAGACCTGATAATACTAACAGCAGGTGGCTCCATGTAGCTTTTTGAAATTCTTTATGGAACCCTACAGTGAGATTAGCATTGTGCTCCCAACTGTTGGATGAGTGTGAAAAGTAACTAAACTGAAGTTACGATCTGGTTTGATTTTGAGAGCTGCTCTTAAAGAGGATAGGATATTGTGGAAGAAGTAGAAGAAAGTTCATCTGTTTTATGCGGTGCAGCTCCCTGTGTAAGGGAACATCAGTGAACATATTTTTAATTTTTTGTTAATAAATTCATTTGTGATAATGATCCTGCAAAAGCTACCAGGTAGCAGAAAAATATTTCAAAATCTGGTTTCTGTTAATCAAATGCCCTATTTTGGCAGCATTAGGTGTCAATGCCTAAACAGTTGCATGGAAGTCTACTGAAATATTGAGGTGGCTCTTTTAACAGCTAGCTTGTAAGCTTTGGTGGTTTTCTGTCCTTTCAGTTTCTCTTTCCATTCAGGTTCTTGTCCCACACGCGTCACCTGAGTGACTTTTATCAACTTTTTTTCCCATAGCAAGATATGAGAACTTTCAGAAGTTTTTTGTCCCTTCCATCTGTCATTTCCTACCATCATGTGTCTAACACCCTTGTGCCTTGAGTAGATGATGGGAAGAGAGTCCAGGAGTAGAAGGATCCTGTCCACCTCTCTTCAGGGGAAGAACCAGGCCTAGGTATGGAGGCAGAAATGTCATTCTGAGAAATAACTCTGGCAGCGCTCAGGCTTGCAGCAACTTTGCAGGACAGTTGGAGAGCGGGCTGGGTTCTTAAGAGTCTTCCTGGCAGAGAAGCAGCCCACCAAAGGAATGGAGTGTGTGCTGAACTTTGAGAGAGATCAGCTTCTCAGGCTGACTTCTGAGACTGTGTTTCTTAGTTAAGCAGCCACTGTGTTAGGAAGATGAGCAATCCTAAAGGCACAGAGATGACTGCTGGCACAAAAGAAGCTGTCATGCATTCTAAGTCTGATAGACCTTAAAAACTGTTGTCCAAACTGTCTTCTATCTTAGGTATTACTATTACTACTCCTTCCTCTTTTTGTAACAAGCTTCTGACCAAAGGATTATAGCTAAACTAGGTCATGGTATAAAGCCCTTAGTCATTCAACTAAATTGGGAACCTCTGCTGGACAATGTGATTCTCTACCGTTCCCATATGTTGTCCCTCGCCTTTACTTCTTTGGAAAATTTATTGCTGTCATTTTTGTGCTATCTTTCATCTCCTTGATCCCTACCATCCCTGAAATGACGAGTTATAAGAAGAAGAGGGAGTGCACAAGGGAAGAGAGCATGATGTCTTTTCTGTGCTTTGCTTTGCTGAAACTAGCCTTGATCTCAGAGATACCTTTTCATTCTGATAAAGAAATTACACAGATCCCTGACCCAGACATCGAGGGCTTGTACTTTTGACTGCACTTCCAGCGAAGAATCCAATGGGCTGTCTGGTAGACTGGTGCTGATGGGTGTAGGAGATGTGAAGGGTGTCACAGCTGTGCACTGTTCAGTGGGTGCACTGGTGTGACAAGTGACTTGGTGGAATAGGAGAGCAGAGCAAGCCCTCGGAGGTTGCAGAGCACCTGGTGCCACTGTAGACTTCTGGCCTCCTGGAAAAAGAAAATCTGGTTGCTTTGAAGCAATTTTTTGCTCAGTCTATAGTGAGGAAATCTGCAGCTTCTGCAACTTCTCCGCTTTTACAGGCTTACTTGTGTGTGTACACGCAGACAAAAAGGCTGATGTTGTGGAGGAAATCTTTTCTGTCTCTACTAGGTATGGGCTGGTGTATGCATTCTGCATACGAGAGAAGACTTGGCATTCAGGGTGGGATGTTGACTGAATTTTTAGGATTCCTATAGGACTCATTTGCTATCTTTCTGGAATGCACCCATCACAGATCTGGGGCCTTTCATCTTACCTGTTTTGGAGTGGATTTATCCAATTTCTGGACCAAACCCTGGATTTACTACGAAGATTTGTCCCTAAATCTGTTCAGAGTCAGTAAATGCCTTCAGGTGTACATACGGCCTCTGTCAAATTCCCCCATTGTCAAATTTAGGTATGGATTGTCCAGAAGAGTGGAAGAGTTGCTACTATCTTACTTGTTTTCACTGATGCCATCTTTGTGGCAAAAATTATTTGCATCTTTAAATGATTTAGAAATCAGTGAAGAACAGTCATTCTTTGTCTCCACAGATGCAGAAAGCGTTCCAGTATTTTGCCTAATAACCTAAAGGTTCAGGCTGAAGACAGATCCGAAGAAAGAGGAATACCATTTTCTGTTAGTATGAGGCATGCCTTTGTTCCCTTCTCAGGTAATGCCCAGATCCTGCTCTGTGCCAACTAATTGTTAAGAATATGGTTAACAAAAAATCCTACATCTAATGAAGAGTTAATTGATGACAGTATATATCTGACTGAGCAGCCTACTTGGAGAACTAATGCAGTAGTTAGCATGCCCACAAAATTATTCACAAGACTCTAAAGGATAGTGTTTCAACTGGGGAAAGCATTCAAATTCAAGTGTTCACACCTTCATTTCCTCTTTAAGAACACAGGTTTTTTAGAGAGCTATACTTAGGCAGCTCTTAATAAAGAAATTGCACTCTATCTAGTGTTATTTCTATCCAAATGTCAGTTCTCACGCTGCCTGCCCTGGCTCAGTACAAGTCTGCTGGTCTGATCTCTGTGCCAATCGTTCCTATCAGGTGCTAGACTTTTACACAGACACCGGGACAGTTACTTGTCTATGTGTTTTCGATAGATTCTAGAGGTAGGAGCTGAATGGAAAGCAAGCAGGCCTGAGCACTGGGGAAACAGGCAAGAATTTGTCTGATTTAATTTCTACTGTTTATTGGCACAACCTTTGGCAGTGGCAGAACCAATCCCTAAAGATATTAGCAAGAAAACAGAGACTGAGATTGCATAGATAATTGGAAAACAGTGGAAAACTTGCAGAGCAGAAGGTGCAAGGACAACTTCAGTCCTTGCTGGAATGTTGGTTGGAATGTTGTTGCAGTAATTTAAGAAATAATGATTTCTGCTACCTTGTTGACTTCAGGTGGCTTAATCTTGGCTGCTGATTACTCTCAGCTTGAACTCAGAGTCCTTGCTCATTTGTCTTGTGACCGTCGACTCGTTCAAGCCTTGAACAGGGGTACTGATGTCTTTAAGAACATTGCAGCAGAATGGAAAATGATTGATCCTGAAGCTGTTGGAGATAAGACCAGGCAACAAGCTAAACAGGTAATTTTTAGGAAAAAAAAATCAGCAGCAGCCTTCTGTGCAGGAAAGTTCAGTGTTCAAAACATCAAGGAGTCCCAATAGCGTGGTTTTCTGTTTGGGTTCGGCTGTGATCGTTCAGTAGTCACTTTGTATGTCCTCCCGCTCTCAGTACATTTCCTCTGGAGCTGTCTGGGTTTTGGGGGATGAGTGTGGAGAAAAGCAGCATGAATGGCTTGGACTCAAAGGTAGTTTTATCTCTTGAATGCTTGCCCTTGTTCCCATACACTTGTCTTCCAGTGAATCACATTTTGTTCTGGCTCTGCTTTCTGTGTATGACTTACCATATGGCTGCGGTTCTTCACATTGTCCTCTGGCAGATTTGCTATGGAATCATCTATGGAATAGGAGCAAAATCTTTAGGCGAGCAGATGGGGATTGAAGAAAATGAAGCTGCCAATTACATTGAATCCTTCACATCAAGATACGCAGGTTTGGATATGGCTGTTTGGGAGCCGTGTGGTGGTGGTGGTGGTGGTTGTTTTTAATCCCTCTCTCCATGTCTTTTCCAATCCTACATTTGTCTCAGCCCTCAAAGACTCCTATCTCTTTTGAAAAAGCTTTTAATTTTGAAACGTCCAGTGCATGAACACAGCAGTTTGATACTCCATAATGTTTTACTCTACGCTCTGGTTTTATTCATCTTTAGGACCTTGTTTTTTGCTTATTACATTAATTATTTTGTTGTTTTTTTAATGAATCAATAAGCCCTGGGGATTTACTTTAAAGCTCCTAACTTTCTGAATGAGAAACACTATTTTCCTTATTAAAACACACAGCTTTAAAGGATATGCAAGACAACTTTAGACCACACTTCTTACAATTTTTAAATATAACCATTTCTTTCTTCTGTTCTTGTCTTCTGTTTTTATTGCATTTTAAACTGTTTTGCACGTAACCCTTACATTTTTACCCAGCTGCTCAGAGCAGCTCTGCCGTATTCTGTAAAAAGGCATTGTTGCATTTCTAAGCAGCATGTTAATTTTTAGGAAAGCTGTAGAAAGAGTAGAGCTGCACGCAGAAAATGAATGGAGGGCAAATGGGGTGAGAGAGAGCTGGCTCTAATCGTAAACCTTTGAAATGAGCTGGAAAATTTTGTTGTGAAGATTCAGGGTTTGTTTCTTTAGGAGACAGATGCTGAGAAATGGTGTCCTATTAAGAGTCTGTTTAGTCTCTAGTAATTTCTGGTTAGTATCTCCTTCGTGACCGTTAGAAATTACTTCTTGCTTCTTTCTTCTTGGTACATGTGCATACATACAAACTCCGCAATGTATACCTTATATTGTAACTTCACTTCTTATGAGTTTTCACTTAGAGGTAGTGCCAGGCTGGCATGTTAAATTGCATACCTAATGAATTGACTAATGCTGTTAATCTTGATCCTGAATAGCTCCTTTTATGTTTTACATTTTGTAAACCTTGGAAAAACACTGAAGTTAACTTTTCCCACTTTAGTGCAGTTGTTACCTAACTTGTGGTGAAGGGGACTCTTCCCTGTCTCACCTTTCTTTGACCTAAGTTTTTTTAACACCTTTGGTGGATTCACTTCTTCCCCTGCAAAGTGCAGGTGGGTGAGTTTCTTTCATCCTAGAATCTGAAGTGACACGGTCTGAAGTCAGGCAGCCTGAGGCATCAAGGGCTCTGACTTCTGCTTTCTACTTACTCCCTTCCTACTACTTGTCTTTCCAGTGTTGGTCCAGGTCCTGACCTCTCCATTTTCAATAATACACATATGATCCTATGTGCCTGGGCACTGTGCAGAATGGACTTCCTACCTCCTTGTGCACAGCCAGATATCCTGATACTATGCGCTCTCTTCCACTTCAAAAGTCTTAATAGGTTTCCCAGCAGAGCTGCAAATAGGCTGAGTGATCGTGTGCCCTTGTACACTGACAGGGTCTAGGAAATTTAAAGAATTACCTTTGTGCTGCTTGGGTGTCCCAGACCACTTTCTGTGACCCCAGTGAGAAGTCAACATGGGACTTTAGCTGTATTAGGGAAAACTTTCTCTTTCCTTTCACAGGGGTTCAGAAATTCTGGAGGGAGACAGTGAAGAACTGCAGGAGAGATGGGTTTGTGCAGACCATCCTGGGAAGACGGAGATACCTGCCAGCAATCAAAGATCCAAACCCCTACAGTAAAGCTCAGGTACATTAATTGCAGTTTCTGAGCCATCTTGGTCATGACCTTGCACTTCTCACTTAAGTTAGTTGCTCCCTCAGTTGTTCTCTGGATAACAGAGCTTTTGTCATGGTCTGCTTGATGTAAGTCTTCTGTGACTGGGTGTACAGCTGTTATCACTGTGCTGACGTCACTCCAGAACTCCCACGTTGGAACTGGAGTGAGTAATTTATTGAAATAAATGGTCATGATTTTAAAAAGCCTCCACACAGTGATGTGCTTTAACTCTTCAGACCAAGTTGCTCGCACTCAGCAGTCTTTGTATATTATACACTGTCAGTACTTGAACAAGAAAGGGCATTTAAGTCCTGTATTTTGGGGTATTTGCTCTTATTTCCCCTCAAAGTAAAATTGCTTAAACTTGTTAGATAAATATTTACTTAATATATGCCTTTTTACTGGCATTATTTTTTTTTTCAAGGTCTATGACAGATGTGTCAGAAATTACTACTTCAGTAGGAGAGAATTGATTCCCTGGGAAGATGTTGGTGCATTTCTGTGGGGAGGAAGCATTTTACTTCTCAGTAGGAAGCTGGATTGGGTCATGTGGAATTCAAGACTGGAGTGGAGGAGGGAGGAGGTGGGGGAGTTTGCACTCGAAGTAGTTGAAAGGAAAACAAGGAGACTTTCAAAAAACTTTTTTTTTTAGATTATTTGCCTAATCTGAAGGATTCTTCAGCATGAAGCTTTGTAGGTGCACCTTCTGTACAACTTTAAAATAATATTAAAGATCAGTTAATGAATTATCTTCACTTTCATTTCAGCTTCCTTATAACCTTTTGCACACATTTCAGCTCTAATCAAAGAGACAAGAACCTTTGAATACAATTTGTCTGAGGAGGAGATTAGTAGAGAGGTTGCTTATGTTGGGGAAAAAAAATGACATTGTGTCATAGTGTGGTCCCATGTGGATTTGCATAGCTGCAATGCTCTGGCAGCAGACCAGATTATTATTCCGTAAAGTCCAGCCTCTTGCCTTTTGGTTATCTATTCCTGATGGTTTTGAAGATAGGCAGAAGTGTCTCATGATACTTGGATTAACTGTGAGATTCTTCTGCTCCTTATGAAACTGATACCATGTGTATATGCTTCTCCCTCTTGTGGCTTGTGCCTCTTGCAGGCTATTCCTCTTGATATTAATTAATTTTAAATTTGTGGAAATCCTGCTCTTCTCAGTCACCTGGAGAAATTTCATGTCTGAAGCTGGTCTACAGTGTCTCCTTCTTTCAGGCAGATAAACTCTTTAGCTGGAGGTTTTACTATGTCTGTATTTGGCCATGTGTTTATTATTTCTAATGAAGTATGTGTGACATGCTGGATTTAATTTATTTTTTGGGTGGGTTTTGAGAACAGCTATCTCTGTTTAGGCAGAGCGACAGGCTGTGAATACAACTGTTCAGGGATCTGCTGCAGACATTGTCAAAACAGCCACAGTGAACATTCAGAGACGCCTGGAAGCTTTCCCCTCTGTGATCAAGTCCCACGGGCATCTGGAGAGCTCCCTCCAGAGAGGTAAGACTGGTATGCTCACCTCTTACTTGCACACTAGAGAAAACTTCTGCTGTTACTAATTTAAAAAAAAAAAATGCCTGTTAAAAAAAAACAACAAAGTTAGTGCCTTTGGGCTAGGGATGGGGGACATTTTCTTTCCTGACAGCAGTTAAGTCTGTGTTTAATGGGCAAAAGTAGTCATAAGGAAGGAGAGAGAATGTCTGCTCAATGAACAAAAAAAGCAAATGCTGTCATTAGATCAGAAACCCCAATTGCCTCAAAGCAGATCTTGCAAAGGTTGCAGTGGGAGTTCATGTGATATGGTCTATGATGCCACCACAGAATCGTTCAGAAGTAGGAAGGAGAAACGGAGCAGATACTCTGGCTCCGAAGGCAGTGAAAAGAGAGAGTGGAACAACTTCTAGTTTAAAAATACATTTTTTGATTAGAACTAAGTCTGGAATTTGTTGACTGGAATTTGATGTACAGAGGCCCCACAAGACTATTATATGAAGCACTTAGCAGCGTAAATTTCTTCTGGCTGCAGAGAGCAAAGCTGTGCTGGGGTATTCATTCCCAGAGGAGTGCTATTTTTTAGCATCATGTAGACAGTGTTTTGTTCATCAGTCGTATATTTTTAGAAAGACAACTTAAGTGGAGTGCTGTATTTCTTTGATAGTTCTTATGCTTCAACCTGAAACATGAAGCTGCCTTAATATGAAGAGTCTGATTTGTAGAACTGAGAAGGAAAGCTAAATAATTAATTGCCAAACCTCTAAAAATATGTCAGGGAGTCTTATTTTAGAGAGACGAGGTTCAGAGGTCTGCTCTGAGTAGAAGGCATGTGCTTGGGAGAACTTCCCACCCCTTTCCAGGAGCAGCAGCTGCTGACCTTTGGCCAACATAATTGTAGGAAGGCGAGTAGATGCGTTTGTGACGGTGTTTCCTCTTCTGATACTGGCTGTTTCAAGAACTGCAAGAAGTTCTCTTTCAGAAAGTTATAAATGCCTGTGCCATCAGAGAAGCATCCTGCATCATGTGGCTTCTTCAGCATTGCTGTTCCAGTGTGAGGCTTGTGTGAGGAACTGGTGACGCTGTGAAACCCTTCCTGTAGTTGTGAACTGGGGTCCTCCTGCTAGCTAACCTGAGAAATAAATAACTTTTAGGTCTGTGTGTGTGAGCTTGTGTTTGGTTTTTTGTTTTGTTTTTTTTTTTTTTTTTTTTTTTAAAAAAAAGCTTTTACCATGGAACTGTTTGTTCTGTTTTATTTTTGTCAGACAAGGCCTAGCAGGATCCCTTTTTGTCAGCCGCTTACTTGTTTATTCAAAAACTGCTCTTTTTTTTCCATCCCTTTTTTTAATCAGGACTAGTAGCTACCGTTTCAGAAAACTGCATTTGGGAGGAGGCTTACTGCCTTTTTAGACTAGCCAATAAAATGATTTTGGAAGAGAGAATGTTGTAAACCAACTTCTGATTAAACTTGACATGGTTTTATTTAAAATTTACTTTTAAAACAGATGGTTCAGGAGATGCAACTGTCTCTTGTTTCTGTTCTGATTCATATCTTCATAACGTAAGGCTGAAATGTTTATATCTAAAATGCTTTTCATTAACATTTTTCCCTCAGTAGCTGTACAAATATTGGTAGAATAGTAATGTTTTGTGGTTTTATCTGTAGGCATGGGCTTTTTAATTTTAAAGTTCCTCATGTTCTTTTTCTCAGTGTTAGGAATGTGTGAGGGCTTTTTAATTACAGGAAATGTGCCTTTGCGTAATGGTATCTAATGAACTGTGCTCTTCACCTCTGTAGGGAGGCTAGAGAGGAAGAGAAGCAGAGGGATGTTACATCCCATCAGCGGAGGTTTCTTTATCCTCCAACTCCATGATGAGCTCCTTTACGAAGTTGCGGAGGACGATGTCATCCAGGTAGAGCTGTACAGTTGCGTTTTCAGCTGTCTACTGCATTGTGATGTTTCAAACAAGCCTTCCTTTCTAGGGGCTCAGCTTTTCTTCCCTGCATCCTCTCTCGCCGTGTGCTAAAAGGTCTGTGAAAACAATGTTATATTGGATGAAAAATGATGTTTATATTCTCGATCCCTTTCTTTTCAGACTCAAGCCACCCCCATGGCTGAAGTTCTTTGCTGTTTATAACAGCAGTTTGCAGAACTTCTCTGCAAGACTTGATGAGTGAAAGTAGCTTAATATTGTTGACAGGTATAGGGGGAAGATTTTCCTCATTTGGAGGTGGTTTTGCCTCCTTGTTTACACTCGTGTCTTCCGGTGTTACAGCTGTGGTTTGTGCTCTGAGTAGGGAAAGGAGGATTCTGTGCTTTGGTACTTGTTTCCTCATTCCCTACCTGCCTGCCTGTCTAGTAGGGGCGTTGTGGTGCTGTTTAGCAGCACGGTAGGTAGAAGAAACGTGCTGCGTGGACTTAAGGTACCTGTCATGTGCATATGTGTCTCTGTGTGTGCTTTTCCACTGCGCAGGTGCTCCCGTGTGTCTGGGCTTTGCGCTGTCTGTGCGACAGCTTTCAGTATCAAGCGTTCTAGCTGTATGTTGGCAGTGCGGTGTTTTGCCAAATCCTGAGCTCAAACGCAGGAAGGCTCCCAGGGCATGCTTCCTGGGGATGTCTTTCTCCCACTTCTGTTCTGTGCATACACATCTTCGATGACAAAAGGACACTTGCTGCTGGCAAGCAGTAACTCCTAGTCTGAGAGAGCTTTCACCAGTACTGACAGTATTGGGGAGGGAGGGGTTTTTTCCATCTTGCTGGCACTAAAGCCATGTATTTCTTGGCTGCAACAGCAATTTTTATTCAGACAAGTTAGTTTGGTCACATGCTTGATGCTGGCTTTATCTTATTTTCAGCTGCTGAAGTGCAGAAAAGACGACTAAAAATACCTTTCCGTATATTGAGGAATCTGTGTTCCAGTCAGAGAATCCTTACAAATGATTTGTAGGAGAAACAATGCTAGTGATCATCCTGTTTGCGTTTGCAGTCTATCAGTGAGCTAGCTTGCCTCTTTTAAAAGACCACTTTGTGCTAAACGTGTGAAATGCCTGGGGCTTTAAGGCTTTCCTGGTCTGTGCAGAACGTCAAAGTGAAGGTAGGGAGCTTTCAGAGCTTATCACAACAGCAAGACTGTGATAATATTGCCAAAGATGGTAGAAGGAGGCTTGACCTTTTCTCTGAAGAGCAATGAGGAGTCAGGCAGGAACATAAAGGTATGGACTAGATTAGGAATCAAAGGCTAGAGGCTTTTAAACTGCTTGCTTGTTCCCAGTGTCATTGCATTTATGTTTTTAAGATAGCCAGTATTCCTCCAAGTGAGTTTTAGCTGACCATTGAGAACCCCAGAAATGGTGCGGTTTGCTTAAGGTACAGGAAATTCAGAGCCCAAAGTCCCCAGGTCAGGGTGTCTCATCCCATCAGCTCCCCCAGGAGCCTCACGCAGGTTTTTTGTGTCTCCCCTGTAGCTGCTGTCCCTTGTTCTAGGTGCAGCGGCCCTCAACTGATGTTCCTCACTGGTGGTGTGTGCTGGGACTCTGAGTGTTCTCGGAGAACCTGCCTCTGCACGGCCCATGTTTCTTTTGAAATACTGGGCCCCAAGCTTGATCAAGGCTGCAGTGGTTTGAACAGAGTGGAAAATCGATCTGTGCCACACAAGCAACATTTTCTCTGTTCCACAACTGCCTTTGCTTTCCTTCTCACAACAGTGTGCTTTGCTTAAGCCCTGTCCAGTTTTTAATCTCTGATAACCCCTTTTTTTTTTTTCTCCTGTCCAGGCAGTTATTTTTCATCCTATTTTTGAACAGTAGATTATTTCTATCCTAGTTCCCCATCCTGCTTCTTTCTACTCTGTACTTGCCTGTGCTGAATTACATCCTATTTCAAAGCGTTTTTCTAGGTTATCAGGATCATTTTGGAATGTGGTATGTGAGGGCGTAGAATTTTGGAAGGCAAATCCCCACCTAGTTCTTGATGCTGTTGTAAACTCTTGTGCCCTGATCTCTTCAAATTCCCTCCTCCATTCCCCAGTGAAAACCGTGGAGGAATTTCCACTGTGGGTACCTGGGAGGGAATTAAGAAAAGGCATGGAAGGGTCAGAAAGCTTGAATAGTTCCTATGCTTGACATACTATGTCAGGCCTCTATCTGAGATGGGGGACTGCAATAATTTCAAAACCTCTTTTCATTCTGCTGTGGGATGGGTGTGGATTGAAAGATTCGTTTGAATAAGCAATCAGGATGGGCTGGACTCCGTGTGGGTCTTGGGGTAGGAAAGACAGTCCTTTTATCCAGGGCAAGTATTTACAGTCAGGAAAAAAAAAATCCAGTCTCTTACAATCCAAAAAGTCACTGGCAAAAATATCTTCTGGTCCCCTAACTGTGTACATAAATGAGTGTTTTCGTAGCAATACCTTTGGAGGGCAGCAGATGTTGGAGCTGCCTCAACAAAATAGTGAGGGGGGAACTTGGGCGGTATTTCTAGCACCTGTATTGAATGCGATCTGCTTTCCCAGAGGTCTGTAGTCTGTGTTTCACAGAGTGCCTCTCACGCCAACACAACGAGGAGGAACACGGTTCTTTGCCTCTGGTGTATTTGGTTCGTGTCTCGCTTTCAGTACATGGAAGTTTTCAGAACAGACTCCACAAAACAGAATTATGCAGCTGGGTGAAAGAAGAAACTCTGGAGGACTCCCAAGTGTTTAATGGAGACTTAAACTTGCCTCTTTTCTAAGTAGTCTTAAACGGTGTGGAACCAGTCGCAAATCTGTGCTGCATAAAATGTTACTGGCTTTATACAGTTTCTCCATTCATAAACACTGATCAGGATTAAAATGTTTGGTCGTGTTCCCATCAGCGGTAAGTTGGCGCAAATAAACGCGGGGGAGGACTCCAGGAGTCCGGCCACCCTGGCTATGGGCCGACAAGCAGAGTGCTGAAGTTATGGGTACATCTGATGTCTTGTGTTTTCTTGTAGGTCGCTCAGATTGTCAAGCACGAGATGGAAAACGCCATCAAACTCTCGGTAAAACTGAATGTTAAAGTGAAAATCGGACCTAGCTGGGGAGAGCTGCGGGACCTGGAGCTCTGACGTGAAATGCGGCTTTCTCGCCGCGTTGGTGAGCTGGAAGGCGCTGTGGACGGGGCAGGGCGAGGGCCAGCGTACTCGCGGCCAGCGACAGGCCTGCGTGCAGTGCGCTCCTCCCATATTGGGTTGTGGGCAGATGTCGTTGCAAACTGCCTTCTGAAACGCGTGGTGGAAGCGGGACCCAGTTCACCAAGCCAAACCCTTCAGAGGTCAAACAGCGCGGTGAAGCATGTTTACAGAACTATGAAGTTATTAATTGCTAAAAGCACAGTATTTAAATGAATTCTGTTAAAATATGCTTGATCTCATAATTTAAAGCAAAACCTCAAAGCCTAATGAATTTATTACATATGAAATGAGCTGGATTATTATTAAAACAAGGCACAAAGATAATTTGGCAGTTCTTGTGTGTAATTGTCTATAGGACAATAAAAAAGCCATCGTGTTTGCACTTAACATTGAATGTTACAGTCCTCTGCTAGGATTGTTCTGTACTGAATTCTGTTGATGATACCCAGGTGCCAAAATGGCTTTACAGCTGGATGGATTTCTCACTGCACAGCTGTGCAGGGTTCACAGTGGGTGGAACCGATGCTTGGCTGGCCTCTGACTTTTAGGAAAGCATTTTGGGGACCGGCTGTCATAATTCATCCTACCTTGGAAACTGGCCTTGAGGGGGAGACCATTTGGACTCTTATAGTTAACACAAAATCACCAGCAAAAACATTCAGTTTTAAAGAAAATTCAAAGAAATAAAGAAAATTGGTTTATTGGTTAGACACTTAACAACAATTCCTATTTTTGTGAAGAAAAAAAATCTCAGTCTGGCCAGCTGAAGCGACAGCCTTGCTGGGGTTTGAGGTCTGGTACGTTAGAGAGGCGTTGCTGAATGGTGGTAGGTGTCCTGCGGCTCTTCATTCAGAGACCCGGCTCCTAGGAAAGCCTCATACCCTGCCTGTTGGTAGCCTCACTAAAAACTGCTCGGATTTCTGCTGTGCTTTGCCGCAGCGTCTTTGACTCCTTCTCTGTGATCAGGCAGGAAGTTTTTTCTGGGAGTTTGGGCTTGTCAGGCTGAGCTGGTGCTGTGACTGACTCAGGGCAGCTGCCAGGATCATAAGCTTCAAAACTGGGGGCAAGGAAGGAGCTCTCAGGGAATTAATCTGCCACTGTTTGGTGTTACTCTCCTCGCTAATACCTTCTGGACTGGCTAAACCTCACCTCATGTGGTTTTGTTTCCCTTCCAGGTGGTTGCAGTGGTCATACAGGTTCAGCTGTTTTTGTTAACTTTGTAAAATGCCTGACCTTGGATTCTGTTATTTACATCGTGTGGCTGCACGAGAGAGAGGACAGGTGCCTCCTGTCATCTTCTTTCTGCGTCTAATTATTTTATCATGTCTTTTCTTCTGCAGTTCCTCCCTAATGTAAACATCTCCATCTTTCCGTTCTTGCCCCCTTTGGGAAATTTTCAAACCCCCAATTATTCTTTCATTTCTGAGCTTCTGCCAGATCGTTTTTAAGAAGTGCACTTTTGAAGTTGCCTTTATAGCCTGACCTGGGAAGATGCATACTCGGCTTTCAGCAGCCTGGCAGAATGTTTGAGCTTGTTAATATGAAATGCAGCGCTTTTGGCCTGGCCGTTACCCTGACATCAGAAGTACCTGGCACTGAGGTTTCCAGAACGTGGTGAGTTTTAGAAGATGTTAACGGGGCCTGTGCATGAAAGGCCATGTCCTGGACTCTGATCCACCACCTGCCCGTTGTGCAGCGAAAGGGGCATGTGGTATCGAGGCAAAGCCCTGGCTGATGGTGCCTTGACTGCCCTTCCCAGCACCGACTTGGCCTTCTTTCCTGTTTTGGGTTTCACTTTACGTTGAGACTTTTTGTTTCCTTCCTGCCCGCTCTGTGGTTTTCTTCCACATCTGTCATTTGATGGCTGAGGTCTTTATCCACAGCGTTTGGCTGATGATAGACAGTCGTTTCTTTTCTTAGCTTATTAAAGCTTTTGGTATTAACAGAGCTGAGCCTCGGCACCCTGGTGTCTGACCATTTGTGTGCTCTGCCTGTTAAGATGCTGGGTTGGACTCATTATCAATTCACAGGGCCTAATGATTTCCTGTCCCTTGGTGTCATGCGGTGACACACCTGTGCTGTATTTCAGGCCTCACCGGAGCTGCTGTAATTTGAGTTGCCTGTTCTTTGGCACATTACAATGTTTTCCTCCTGCGTACCGTCTTTAGAATTTTAAGAGGATGGATCGTGCGTGTATTTCCCAACAAGCCTTCCGCACAGGGGTGATGCTAGTCAATAAAGTGATTGACACAGAACTAAACTTATTTTGCTAAACAAACTCAATGAGTTAATTTCAATTAAGCAGTAATTTGGAGCAAATGAGAAGATAAAAGGTGGCCGCTGCTCTGTGGGCGAGGCGGCTGCGGTGTTTGAGCCACGATATTAGAACCGGCTCTGAGCTGTTGCCTCATTGCAGCTATTTACATTCCTTAATTCTGACTAGGCTTTAACTATTAGTGAGACTCAGCAGGGGAAGCAGAAGGGGACTTAGGTGAGGGAAGCAGAGGCACTGCTTAGAACGGCGCGGAAGAGGGTCCAAAGTCAGTAGAAGGAGGTTGGCTGCTCGCATTACTTATGTATTTTTGCCTGGGGGCCCCCTCCCTCTGCGCTGCCCTCGCCCGCTGCTGCACCAGCAGGGGGTCTCTGGCTGCCAGAGGAATTGGGTTGGGACCCACTCCTGACAAATAGCTGCGGTCACCAGGAACACAGTGTTCTCACACATGAGCCTGTGTGACCCAGCTCCTTGCAGGTAAGGAGAGCCCCTCCCCTTTGGCGGCCGAGCAGCCTTGTTCCCTTCGGTTCAGACCTCCTTTCTTGTCAAAATGACTCAAATTTCCATTCAGCCTGCTACTGGTACGGGACAGGGCTTCCCCAGACTCGGCAGCAGGAACTCCTGCCGTTGATGTTCAATACGGCTACTCAGTCCTTTTCCTCATGTGCAGAGCACAAGCTTGTTCTGCCTTGTCTTTCTGCTGCAGCTTTCCTTCTCTCCCTGCCTACTGAAAGTGCTCTGTGCGCTTTCCTGTAGCTGGGCAGTGGTGGGAGGGGGCCAGGTGACAACTGATGACACACACCTCATCTGATCTGGTTTGGGCCTTGTGCCTTCTCCCATGCCACTTGTATTGCTTTAAGGACAGAGTTGAGATTTTCCTGCTATTATTTTCATATAAACCTGTAGCTGAAAAGAGGGAGCTGGATGCTCAGTAGCATTGGCTGATGTTTGAGCCTCTCCTGGCAGAGCAACTCAATCATGTTGTTGGTAAGTGCTCTTAAATGAGCTTGCTTCTGCCCTCCTTGAGAGTTCAGCTTGTAGGTGACTGCTTGTACCCTGAAGTGGGAGTGATGTGAAGGATGCTCTCAGCCAGCTGACAAGTCCAGGTAGCGGGGCCACGGTTCCTGGGGGGCTGGCAGCAGGAGTACGAGCGCAATGCAAGCTCCCTGTAGTAAAGCAGAGGAACATTAGCTGAGGTCGAGGTTCTGTCCTCGAGTGAGCTGCCAGCGGCGGGGAGGCGGCCATCCCCCACCCTGGCAACAACCATGGCTGTGTTTTTCCGTACTCCTGAGGGAGCGAGCAGCGTGAACTCCATCCAAAGGCTTTATATAAGCTACGTGCCTTAGAACTACTATAAAGAATCTAGGAGCAGAGGTTGGGGGGGAAAAAAAAAAGAGATCAACACCAAATAATATCAATTCTTTCCTTTATTTTCGTTCCCTTTTTTTTGATCTTTTTTTTTTTTTTTTTTTTTGGTTGGTACTGGGGGGTCCAAACAGCCTCGGTTAAAGATGACATCATTTTCCTTAGGCTAGCTGTGGAAACAGGCCATGGTTAGCGCAGGATCGTGTGGGTCGTCCATCCCCTCCCCCCCCCAGATTAGCCTTCATTCTGAGAGGCAGGTAATGACTCGTTAACAAACACCACACGTAGTCTGGCCACACTTCTGAATATTGGTTGCTATTTAAAAAAGTACAACGTTTGATTCTGTTGATTTAATCACAAAACAAAACACAGGAATGGAAACACTCATTTACATGACTATTGCTTATACACCTAAGATGATGAGTTGACTACAAATGGCCACACGTAGGCCGTTAATGAGAGAGAGTGTGTTCTTAGACCATACCAAGGCAAAACAACCATTCAAGGCTGAACTAACGATGCTGTGCTTGAATTCACCTTTAGGTCATGGAAAAGGACCTTGGGGGGGCTTTAAGGGGCATGATTAAATCTGGCTTTTTACCTCTGTTACAATACACAGTTTATAAATGGCGGGGGGGGTGTGGGGGGGGTGTGTGTGTGTGTGTGGTGTGTGTGGGTGTCCTGAGGCTGAACACAGCTTTTACATAAGCTGCAATGTTTTCTTCTCTTCTTAAATTGCACACTAAAAAAACACATAACATTTTTGCATGCACGTCTTCAATACACTGCACACACGGTGGTGTGCAAGGGCTCCTGCAAAAGGCTACATAAACTCAGAGAATTTCTGTATGCTGTGACAGTTTTATATAATGTGTAGTAAACACTAGTGAAGTTCTGTTAAATATTTCTGTAAGCAGCTGTATTCTGGTAATGTAGAGGATGGCTAATTAATGTAAATAGCTGAACTGTAGAACTGTAAAAAAAAAATTTAGAAAACAGGTAATTATACAACCCAAAACCTGATTCTCATTTTCCTTTATCTTGTCTTTTAATTCAAGAGTTGAAGCTTAAGTTAAGACTCTAGGAATGGCTTTTCTTCTTTTTTTTTTTTTTTTTTTAAATAAAATAGCTCGTACTTCATTGAAGACATGCCAACTTTGAAACTATAGAAATAATGTAATTTCATTTATTTGCTCTGCAAACTCTGTCTATCTACAGCTCCAGGCATAAGCTTAAACGCACCTGGTCAAGCCCGGGGGGGTGGGGGTGTTGCTGCTGGAAGTGCTGTGTGTCTGGTTTTGGACATGGTGCGATGGAGAGGTCTCCTCTATCTCTTGAGATAGAGTTGTTCTCCTGTAAAGAAGAAGGTGGGGGACCGGGCATCTAAGGGAACAAGAAGCATTTTTGAATTGAACAAATATTTCCAGCCAATCTGGTCTATTGTAACCAAGGACTGTGAGGGTGAGGATGCCTCTAAGTTCTGGCTTTTGCTTGAGGCGGTGCTGTCTTAGGGGGAAAGGTGAAAGCACGTGATTTCAGCATCCAGCGACAGCTGCTGTCCTCAGTTTTCTCACAGCCAGCCAGGTCAGGTGCTGTGCTCGTTGCTCGGAATGCAGCATCTCTGTTCCTTTCGCTAACCACCTGTGGTAGCGGTCAGGTCAGGCCTTTCAGAAAAATCCCACACTCCCCCTCATTTCACAATAAATCAACCAGGCAAAAGTTCTTCCTCCCACATCGACGTTTTTAAGTGAAGGTTTGTTTTGGTTTTTTTTTCTCCACATACATGGTAGATCTCGATAGAAAGCATTTAACAGTGTGCACTAACAAACTTATACAACATATACATTACATCATATATATATTTTTATATATAGAATGTTCTATATACAAACATATACAACTTTTTAGATCTCTACAGACTACAAGAAAATTGATAATTATTGTCACAAGTGGTGAACTTAACACAACAGAAAGAGTAATTTGTAACTGCCTGGAAATATGTAAAATACCTAAGAGTGGAAAGGAAGGTACAGCTGTGACCTGGTGGGGAGTACTAGAGAAAAGTTGCTTACACGTTTAAGTATGAAAAATTGTATGTTTGAGGGATGCTAGATGCTCGTTTTTCTCTTGCATAAAAATGCAACTGGAATCTACTGGCAGGCTTGGGGTTCTTCCCCCTACCCCGGTGTTAAGCTAGAGACCGCTGGCAAAGTCAGCCAGGCATTGTGTAAAAGACTTGTTGAAGCCCCTTTTCTCTCTGGGCGTGCTGGCGTGATTAGCAAATAAAAGTTGCTCTTAAATTTTTACATTTGATCCTCAAACAAGCAAGCGGCCCGCTCCAGCTCCAGCCTGAGCACACTTTCACTGAGAGCACGGTAATGGGGATCTTTGCAGTATCAGTGACCTGCGGGAGGTACAGCAGAAAACTCAGGTGGAACTGGGTAGCTTCCTTGCCATTGGAGTGACCCAACCGTGGCCTGAGCACCACGTGCTACCGCTCACCCAGGCTGTGTTCTTAAAAGGCTGACTGCGTTTTACCAGTTTATAGTGGAAACTGGCCTCGCGGGTGTGCAGGCGCCACACGGGAACAGGTGATGGCCCTCCCATCTGCGCCGAGGCAAGCGTAGAGCTGGGTACAGAACAAACGCTGGTGGGGCGGCCCTGGCTTGGTGTCAGTGAAGATGGCTTAGCTTCACTGTGAAAGCAGAGAAGGCAGGAAGAATACGGGCTAGAAAGCTGGTTGGAGCGTTTGAATGATCTGCTGCCCCAAAGGATGTTGTTGCCCAGAGACTAGTGGTTTTGGATTGGAGGCCAGAGCACAGGCAGCGTGAATATACATTTAAACAGAAGGCAGAACTGCTGTAATGTTGGTCTCATTTATTTCTCAATCTAGATGCCTGGGTACAGCGATGCTTTCCCTCACACACACACGGGCTGCTGGGAGGAATTGCCCAACCCAGTTCATACTGGCATCAGAGTGGTGAGTTTGCTGTTTACACACCCAGAGAGGCAGACAGACACTCTGGTCACAGACAACGCCGAGCCCTTAACTCTCCGCAGAACACTAGGCAGTGCTTGGGCTTTGACCTTTTGCCCAGTAACATTCTACAGTTCTCACCATTACAGCGCGGTTTCTCCTGTGACAGAGAGGAACTTTGGGTCTCCTTCTGCAATTGAGTGACACTTGTCAGGGTGTCATTTTGATTTTGCCCACAGAGACATGTAAAAGAATGTAAAGCACAAAATTCCTGTTGTGCTACAAGGCTAATTTGAAGCTTAATGCCTCAGATCTGTTCCAACCCTTTAACTTGTGCAGCTGGGATGACAGCGCAATTTCCTGGACTCCATTTTATTATAAGAAAATGAAGGATATGGGAAAGGCATCGCTAGGAGAGATCATCAGAACACTGGGGTGAGATAAACGCCAGTGAAGTTAAGATCTAGTCAGGAGGGTGACGCTGCCTGTCTGCATCAGTGTCCGTCAGGACACCTTGAAGGGACAGAGGATGTCACTCTTCTCATATAGAAAAGTTTTAAATGCTGTTCTTCCTCACTTTCCTTTTCTAATCTGAAATTACGTCCAGGCACATGAAAAGAAGCCTTTGGTGCCCTGTTTCCAAGACAATCTTGGAAAAATTTCTAACTTAACAGTTGACCTGTGTGGTGTGGAGGCTCCTGCAGGCTACTGAGACTGCAGCACACCCATGGACTAGGGCTCTATTCGATAAGACAGGTAACAGGTTCTACTTACTGTTCTCTTCTGTAGCTGCAGGTTGGAGAGTTTTCTGCAGTGTTCACTGTAGAAACCAAACAAGCCGCTCTGAAGCAGAAGCAAATTACTTTTAGCAGCATGAGAGCAGAAAAATCAATTGCGACGCACCCGGGGTGCCATTTTATATATGTGCCGATTCAGCATTGTATGTTGACCCTTGTTTTTTGTGCTCCTCTCCTGGCCCATCGTTTAGTCTTGCTGCTGTGCTCTCTCTCCCCCAGCTTTAGGGGGCTACTGTGCAGTTTCCTTAGCATAATTTCAACTGACTGCTTGAGAAAAATCGTGGCTCTGCAAGCTGCTAAGCAGCTTCTGTGAGCAGAACTTGACAGGACTCCCCAACTCGTAGCCCTGGGCTTTCCCATCTTGCCTTTCCTAACTTGAAGAAGCGCTTTCCTAAGCTGGTTTTCTATTTCTGCTACTGAGAAATAAGGCAACAGAGTGCTAGAGACACCACAGGGATGAAAAATGTCACAGCCCCCTTCAAGGACAACTGAGATTAATCTAGAGCACGCTTGTAAAAGTGCAGAGAAGGATGACATGGCGTGTGCTCTGAATTGGAAATAAGCCATCTATGCTCATGTTTTCATGACATTTCAGATAGGGCCTGTCTAGCTACTTGAAAAATCTGTAAGTTTGGGGCATTTTGGGATTTTGAAGTTAGTTATTCTTCTGGTAGGAATGTAACAGCAAGGTTGTTTGAGGGAAATAAATGGCAGATAAGAAAATGCAGCTCAACTAATTTTTATGTTGAGAACAGTAGCAAACATGCTTGAAATGTACTGGCTTTTTGTAATGTCACTTTTAAAAAATAAAGATTTTTACCATTTAAGGTTGGTTTTTTTTTTGCTCAGAATAGAAATAAATCCCATTTTTCTTCGGTCACAACATGCTTTCTTTTTCTCTTTTTTTCTTAAGATGTCAATTAGTCATGCAAAGTTTTATAAGTGCATTAACATTCGAGTTTGTACAGAATATTTTTAACCAGACGCACTCCCCACAGTTCGTACCTACAGCTTCTGAAAAACTACATGCCACAGTGATGGTTGAGTTCCTTTTGGAAAAAAAACTTGGCTACCGCATGAGCCAGCCAGTGGAGTAAGACCCACATGGTTCTAGCTTCCGTCTCACGGTCTGTAAAATTTCTCCTTGACTCCCACTGTGATGACTCCAATAACAGTAACAGGAAAACATCTTCTAGGAGAAAAAACTCTCTCTGGCCAGTGACTGGTGGATTGGGGAATGAATGTTGCTTCCCTGAACCGTGCTCTTAACAAAGCCACAAGCAGCGGCTCCGGAAGTCTAAAACTGGTACCACTTTTTGTCCTTGTATTTCAGCATCACCTACAGAAATGGGAAACAAACAAACGGGTATAAACCACAGCTCTGCAGGTGAGGTATCGCACATGACTTAGGCCCATTAACTGTCACAAACTTCGTAAGTAAAAAAGGAGGAGCGATGCAGTGTCATCAGGTCTTGAGTCCACAGAGACCTTCTATTTAAGTTCATAATTGTTATATTAAAAAAAAAAAAGTTACCCACTATTGCTGTTCACGAAAAGATTTTTTCTGAGGAGCTTTAACTACTTTTCTTCTGCAAAAAGTACAGAGGTATGGGAATAACCAGGAACTTGCTTTTTTACTCTTATAGAAAGAAGCTTATCTATGGAGCAGAGTAGATACACCCTGAGTATATAAACCTTTTGCATTTCAGGGCACATTATTTCTGCATATTTTTGCCTCACACTTACTTACAAAAACCAGTAAAAATGTAACATTCTTGTCCAGAGATGTGGTGCATGTTAAATGAAAAACATGCATTTTTGGGGAAGCATTCTTTAATGTTGTTTTCTCTCCAAGGAAAATCACTTTAGTTGATTCCTAGCTTTAACAGCGTGGGGTGGAAGAGCTCGAAGCACAGAAGACATCTATTCCAGGCAAGCCCTGTTCTATATAACTATACCCCAGTGTTGTACTAGAAACGTTCTCTTCTTCCCAGTAAGATCTGTAAAGGTTCCTATATACACATCCACCTACCTGTTTCCTGCCCTACTGCATAGTGCAGCACATCTAAGTAAGTTGCTTAAAAAAAATCACAATAAATTAGCAAGAAAGGGAGAGATGAGAAGGGCCGTGTCCTAAATTCAGCGGCTAACAACGGGTGCTCCTTTATGAAAGCATGAAAGGAAGGGGTGTGCAACCCAAGTTTACTTTCAGCATTCTCCTTGTTTGGGGGCAGGAAAAAATGGTGTGTCGGTTACCACGAGTACACCTGAAACTACGTGATGGGGTGATTGGGGAGCACCGCATTTGACTTTCCCAAAGGGAAGCAAGGGCTCAGCTGCAGGGTTGGCAGGTCCTTGCTGTGGGTGGGTGGTGCCAGGGCCCCTACCTCATGTGCATGCTTGGAAAACGCCTCTGCGCTGGCCATCATGCTCGCGGTCTTCTCATCCAGCTCTCCCAGTTTCTGTCCTCTCTCATCAAGGGCAATACGTGCACGAGTCAAGTCCCCAATGACTCCTCCTGCGGCTCCTCTCACCCCTTCGATTCCACCCGATCCAGGGATGTGCTGCGCAAGGCTGCGAGAGGCTTTTCCTGCTGTGGCCTCACCAACTGCAAAGGAGAAATGGACAAATGGACAGGAATGAGTTCCCAGCTGTGGCTCTGTCAGTGCTTCTCATCCTCAAGCTGCAGCCTCCCCGCAGTGATCCCATTTGATATGCAGGTGGCATGTGTGGAAGAGTCTGCTCTGTGTGACAGAGCAGTCACGGGCCCCACCACTCAGCTGCTCACAAGAAGCTGCCAAAGGTGAGGGAATCATGGGAAGGCAACTGAGGACCCTCCCCTCTCATGGGATGGCATCTTTATTTTTTCATCAATGATCTAAATCTTGCGTACCACTCCATTCCTAGACGGCAAGGGCAGGGGATCCCTACGAATTAATTTCTGAAAAAAAACCCGCCCAATAAATTACTTACAAAGCTCCTCTCTGTCAAAGGCTTGCCCACTTCCTCCAAAAAGTCCTTTGAGAAAGCCTCTGTTTTGGGCTTCTGGTGTTTCCACAGGAGTAAACAAATCCCCAAGCATGTCCTAGCAAAGTCAGACAAAGTCCATATGAAAAATTAGTGAGGTAAAAGCAGTTCTATGTGTTTTCTTTATTTGCATTAACAAGCGACATGCACTGGCTCTAATCAACTTGTCTGAAAAGAGGCTGTTGGGTGAACAGTAGTCAGTACTTAACATTTGTGTTTCATGACGAGCAAATACTTGGCCTAACTAGAGTCACTCATGCTTTCAAAGGGACTTGGTTTGTCACTGCCCAGTCTTATGTTCATTACCACAGAGAAAAGAAATTATAAGCAGTACAGAGTGAAAATGCCAATGATAAGAGACCACATTTTGCTTAGAAAAAGCAGAGGCGACACTCTAATTGAGTAAAAATTTGTTGTGAATTACATGTTTTGCTTTAGTGATTATCCAGGCAAGCAGGGCACAGTCACTCTGTTTTCTCTTTACAGCGTACCTGAGTTCAGTGCTTTCTGGCTGTTCAGAGAGTTTGGCTGGTCATTCTTTGTTTTGTTTTTGTGGGATTTTGGTTTGGTTGGTTTTTGGTTGGTTGGCTGGTTATTTTTTTTTGATTTTTTTTTTTAGCAAAATCCCATCACCTCCCATACTACCTCCCCCTGCCCTGTTACCGAGCATGTTGGCGGTGCCATCAGTAGTGCTAAATAATCACAGCTGCTAAGGGCACCGTCATGGTGCCAGATCTTGGAGCAGTCAACCCAAACAAATGTCAGGCTCAGATTTATTTGCAGCAGTACTAGGGTAAGTGGGCTCTCCGGAATAAAACTGATAAAGAAAGCATGCAGGCCCATTAGTGTTTGAAACCAGCGAGGCTGTGTGCACCGAGAACAGCTGCTGCCCTGTTGCTCAGCTCTGTGTTTGCTCATCCAAGCCTCAACAGGCAGATACAGCTGTTGTGCTGCCCAGCGCCCTCGGCTCCTGGGAGGCTGGGTGCTAGGACAGGGCTGTGACTCACACCTCCTGCTCCTCTGCACAGTCACCTGCTCTGGGGAAAAAAATTACTGCAGCCCTTTCAGCCTAAGTGGAGGCTCTGATGCAGCCTGGCTTTGTTTTCCTAAGCAGCAGGTGATACTGGGTCATCTGCTTTTTGTACACATAGAATGACTGTGCCAGCCTTTTACTGTCTTCTTTGCATAAAAGCCAAGATATAAGCAGCCCCAGTCCGGCAGTACAGAGAAGCAAGGGCTGTATTTCCTCTTGGTTGGCTGTTGTATGATGCCAATAAGGTTAATTTTATTTAAAAAAACCAAAAAAATCTAGCTTGTAACAGCCTCTCACTATAGGTCCGTATTCTAAGGTATATTGATAAAATTTCATCATTTCAAAATTGGTTCCCTGTAAAATAATCTCTTCTCCAAAGTGCAAAAGCTTGCGTGCAGTGCTCGCCCCTCACAGTGCTTTTTCAGACTTGAGACAGACACTGCTGTGATGGGAGTTGAGCAGCTCAGCGCATGTTATTCCCTGGGGCATAACGATTCCCGGCAGGACCATTTCTTTCATATTTCTAGCCTAGTTCACTGCTAATTATATAACCTAGAACTTATCCCTCCTCTTTTATTCCCTTTTATTACTCATGTTTCTCCCTGTAACCTCTCACAATTTGTCCTCTTCAGTAAATGACATTTTAATTTGCATTTTCATTGTAAAAAAACCCCAACCCAACCCAAATCTAACATTGTAAAGAGCTTTTGCTCAAAATAATTTTAATTTTAATTAAACCATTTCTATGTAGCTACTGTATTTTAATGTACAATGGGAGATTCTTTCCTTATGTGGAAGAAGGGGAGTACCAATTACAGGAGCAAAACCAATGGTAAATAATTAAAAAATATATTAAAACAGAGCGTAGTTTTTGATACAAACCACACTGTTTTGTCTCATGCTCCTGCCTATCTACTGAAAGCTGCAGGTATTAAGGTATTTTTAGACTTAAAATAAAAAACAATAAAAATAGGGAAAAGAATTAATATTTTCACTGAGGCAGTTGGACACACGCTGGCACCAACTGCTGTAGCGGCTATCCATTTTAGCTTCCCCTTCTTTCCCTTCAGTCATTTTTAACAGTTGGTCTTTCCTACGGTAGCCTTTGAGCGAAGCAGGCTGTGCAGGGTCCCGTCTGGGCACAAACCTGCCTCTGTACGGAGCCAGCAGAGATGGCAATTACGTGCGGGCAGGCTGTAGGCTCGGGCCAGCCATTAGGGCACAGGAGCAAGGTGACAGCATCATGAAAAAGTCCAAACAGTGACAGAGCTGCTGACCTCTCTGCTACTTTGGCAGCATTCAGCCAGGGCAAGTGGAGAGGAACACATCCGTCCCGCTCCTGCAGCACAGCCCTCGCTTCAGCTACTGAAAATCTAGCAGTGAACACATGGCAATTTACATCTGGTGAGTCAGGCCACAGGCCCTAAGTACAAAGGCACCGAAGTAAGAGTTTAAGCCCTACCTGCAGATTGTCACACATCTCCTGGCTGTACGTCAGGCGCTGGATCTCTGTGGGAGAGCTGAGATACAAAGCTTGCCCTTCATTAGTGAAACAAAAGGTCCGCGCTATCCTCATGTCTGTGACAGGCAAATAGTTGATGTCCAGCAGTGGGCGAAGGCTGGGCAAGCTGAAGAGAAGCAGATACCCAGGTTAGTCACCAGCTGCCACACACGGTACACCTGCTCTGTGTGGCTGCATTTTAAACCAACACTTAAGTTTATGCTTTTCATAACTGGAATAGTTAAAGTGCAGCTCTAAGCTCAAAAATTCTGCCACAAGCATGTTACCTTCCCGTCATACTTTGTTTCCCTGCATGGGGAAGTTTCAGCTGCCTTGCCGCAACGACCCTTGGGCTTCTGCATCTGTCTGGATTTGGGATGTGCACGTGACATGGTACGGCTTGTGCCACGTGGCTGGGCAGTTTGCAGAGTAAGGCCCGCCCCCACTTATCCCATGGGCAGCTGTGGGAAATGGCATGGCAGGACCCTACTCGCACCCTACAGACAAAGGCTCCAGCATCAGCTTTGCTGTCCTCCAGTTTCTCCCAGTTCATTGTTTTGGACAGCACTTTCCAAAATGTAAATAGCCTGGCTGGGAAAGTGGGTGTGGCAAGGCGAGGGCACGACTACAGGGCTGCTGCACAGTCAGGTCAATGGTGGAGACGACAGGGAAGGGAAACCAGGTGCTCCGAGTGGAAAATCTTCTGAAATGGCAAGAGTGGGACTTTCTGCTTCACACTGGACAAACAGTACCCTTTCTATGCCTGACGTTTCCTATACTCGTCTATACCTGACTTACCATAACCAAGCAAAACTAGCAGGCTCTTCTTTTACGACAGTTAAAAATCAAGAGCCACCAATTGTCATGGGTGGGGATTACTATGAAATAAAGGAGTTTGCTTTGCTGTGCAGCTGCCTTAACTCCCCACATGGAGACAGGCCAAGGCACAGGTATAGCAGTGGGCAATGCAGGCCATTAAACGCACCCACCAGGGCATTAATGCAGAGCATCAGACTCTCTGGAGCAACACAAGCGGAACATGACGATGGCACTGTGCCACCTCTTTGCTTAGTTTTGCCACAAGATTAGTGAGATAAGTACCTCAGTGTCATGATGTGCCCATTGGCACAAAAGCACGCCAGACAGACGCTGTTACAGAGGGTGACCACATCTGCTCGCAATAGAAAGGACGTTTCGGTGATGTTGTGGACATAAAGACATGTTTGGGAAGGCAACGAGAAGACTTTGGCTTGTTTTTCTGAACAAATGACTGCAAATTGATGATCACCCATATCCTGGGAGGAAGAAGGGGAATGCATGACAAGTTTCCTTTTTCTTGCTTTTTCACTGTCGTCAGCACTGTGTGGGTCCCTCCATACTTCATACGGTGGGTGTGTCAGCGTCCCCACGCAGTCCAAGCACGCGAAGGTCAGCACGGCTCCTTTCAGTGTCAGAACTGTGCCTGCAAAATGTAATTTCCTCTCACTGGCACTGGCACCACAATGAAACTTGTTGTCAGTACTGTGAATGCGTGCAGCAGAGCTGATGTTCAGCTTTTGTGAACAGAGCGAACAGGTTAATCTAGCTAAGGTGACAAGTATTCCTTGCTCACTTCTTCCTGACTGCACAAGAAAGTGAACAAACAGGCTGCCAGTACTGAAAAGGTCTCAGGCAGCCTAAATCAAATAATCTACACAATACATGCTATTGAATTCCAGAAAGACAGGCTGTTGTTTAACTCTACATTATACTAGTAGGGTATTCATTCCCCAGCAGTAAAATTGCTCTCCTCAGTCTGGTAACCTTCCGGCATTGTTTTTTTAAACAAACCGGGGGTGGGAAACCTCTAGTTCTGTGCATCTTCTGACTTTTGTCACTACTTGACTTTAAACATACTAAGAGCACACTGCCTCTCCTCAGACCTGACCTCTCTCAGCCCTCTGTTCTCTCTGCTACACCTTCTGTCACTCACTCGGCCAAGGATCTTTCCTGGTACATCAACCTGCCAACATTTTTGTTTCCTTTCCTGAACTCCCTTCTGCTTCACTGCAGCTTTCTGATAGTAAGACAGCCAAACTGTTCACAACATCCCAGATAGTATTGCTTTAGAGTAATTTCACAGTACGAAGGAACTCTGCTGATTTCCCTTTCCTTACAGGAAATGTTACTTTGCCCATGACACAAGGTAATCTTCGTCAATAACACAACCAAAGCAACTCAATTCATGAAGCTGCGGGTCTCTCACAAGCATCTTCATTTACCTGTGTGCCCTCTATGTAGCGAGTGACCATTGCTTGACACATGTATTGAGAAATTTCTGCCCAAAAAGGCCATACAAAATCATGCAGTTATTGCCCATGTTGTACCAAGACAAATAATAAACAGGAAAAGAGCTGCACTCTTACCACTTGGTGACACCATGACTGGCTCTGACTGCCGCAAATCATCACTGGCAGGCAGATTAAGGGAGAGGATCAAGACCATACCGAGGCCTGTTCCAACCCAGAGACAGGGAGAGACAGCAGAGTCATTCTTTCGGGCAAAGGACTCCATGAAGTACAAAGCCGTAATTGCCTCCTTTGAGTCCCTGTCGATACTGGACACGCTGGAGCTTCGGGAACGGCTGAAGGAGTTTTCCCTATTTTCTGCATAAATAAATACAAGCAAACAAGCATAAGCTGGCAATCCTAGAACAGGCACAAGCCTGCAGCAAATACAAACTCCCTGTAGAGTATAGAGAACACAGGGTTTTCGTAACCTGAGCAAATGTTCTGGTACCACCATGATACCAGCTTGCTGCCAGTGTATAAATAAGTGTGGAAAATGCTGTCAGACCTCATCAGTTAGATCTGCATTAGAAATAGCTGCTTATTATGGAGATTAGCATAGACTAATTAGAATTTACAACAGTCTTAGCTCAAAGGACTTGTTCTAAATAGCACGAAATAATTTTAGATCCATATGTTACCAATGCATTTAAAACTAACCCATGTATCTCATGGCTGCAGCACACAAAAGAAGACGCCATTACCAACTTCAGAACACGTGTCCTTTGCTCTGCTCTTGTTCCCCTCGCTGGGACGTTCTAGCACTGGGTTCACAGCCATCGTTTATTGTCAAACTATTAATAACTGCCCTCTAGGGCAAAGACACCCATTGCCAAACTGATCCCAGCATCCAAAACGTCTCAGGGTACAAATCAGCTCTGGCTTCCCAGGGAGCGAAGTAAGACACCTGCTCTGCGCCCCTGGCAACCACCGCATAGTGAGCCGGCACTGTTCATATTTCCGCCTAAACTTTAGCAGGCAACAGTGAGAGCCAGCTGGAGACAGAGCTGTATTGTCCTCACTGCAAATGCACAGGTACAGGGACACCCTTGAGCTTTTCAGAGAGAAGTACCAATGAACAGGGCCTGACTGCTGGAGGGCTAAGGATCTCTGCTTTGCTTTGCCTAGTGCCAGGCAGGAAGCACAAAGCTGTGCAAGGGAGCTCCTGGCATTAGCAGGAACTGTCGGTGGCAACACACCGGAGGCTACAAAGCACACTGAGGCTAAAAAGTTAGTGAAGAGTAAAGGAGCCAGAGGGAAGAAGAGAGTAGGGCTGGCTGCTAGCACAGTCTTTGCAAAACCGTTTGTGCCAGTGCTGCTGTCTACCACTCTGGAGTCAAAGATGGGGCTAGATCATTGGAAACCTCTCATGCTCTTCTGCAACAGCAACAACTAGAGGACCAGGACATTCTGGAGATGGAGAAATAGTTGAAGCTATGGTATGAAATTTTTCTTCTTACAGTTCTCAAGAAAAAGCTGTCTCTTCAGAGCCAGTAGAAATGTCGAAAAAGAGGAATACTTCCTGCCATGGTTGAAGAATAAAATTAGAAAAGGGCTTTCTCACATACTGCAACTTAAAATTGGCCTAAGCCTCATGGTTGCTGCTCTCCACCAGAAGAAGCAGTTTTGCTGGTGAATCTCTTCCCCAGACAACATATTGCAGCATTGTATTCCCCTACCCAGACTCAGCGCAAACTGCTGAAATTGTCCTCTTGAGGGAAAGACTGGAGAGAACCATGACCAAGTGCTGCTGGAACCACGGCAAGCATTACTACATATGCTACCTGAAAAGCTGGCACAAAGCGATGGGGGCAGATTCTCCTGCTGCTCTTTCACACTTGCCCCAGCTTCTGTCCTTTGAGGGCATCCGTAACTTGTCCAACAAGAGCTTCACAGGATAGCCATCCCTGGCACTTCAGTCCCACTCTTGTGGCAGAGAAACTTACATCTACATCACTTCCAAGCACTGCCTTTTCCTCACCCTGTTTCACCTTCTTCATGCAGGCACTGTTGCAGCTCTCTAGTTCTGGCTCAGTACTGCTAAATGTATCTGCATAAAACTGGGATTGTTTATTCATGTGCAAACAGAGCTTCTAATACCTTGAGAATTAGTGCCTCCCATAACCCCAAGCACTTTGTAGTTTTGCAGTGGACTGGTTGGCCCAGCTCCTTCCTAAGCACAGTGACAGCTGCTGGGTAAAGAAGGGGAAGACAGCAATTTCAAGACAGACATCATCAGGGCTCCACATATGTATATATAATTCCCCCCTCCAAAGGGTACCTAATATTTAAAAAATATTTTTAAAAATGTTATTGTGTAATTAATTTTCTCTTTAACAGGTGTATCAGTATCAAAGCCACATAAAATTCAAATATGGTGGTGCTCAAACTAAGAAAGATGTTGAAAGGACAAATGCAGTTAGTGTAGGCGACATACACGGAACTTAAAATATATGATGTGCCATTTGCATGTGTCATCAAGCTTTCTCCCTCCCTAAATTAACAAGAAATGTTCCTCACTCCTGTGCAGTACAGTTAACTAATACATCTTTGCAGAACTGACACTAACAGATATAATCTTAGGGACACTTTTGGGAACATACTGTGCCATTTTCTATTAAACACACTGCTCAAACTGAAATTCTAAAGACCAGCATGACACATGTCAAAATTTGATGTCATTAAACAGACCTGAACAGCAAACCGAAACCTATGAAAGGCTGCAATCACCATGGGACTTTATTGACTAGCTCTAAGGAAGGTAGAAATCTCTCCTTTTCCTAGATTTTGGGATAAAATTTAGTTTAGACCTATTCCCTGGAACTCCTTTTTCGAAGAGATTATACCCCAAATTCTCTATTTAGAAATAACTCTGTTGTACCCTAGAGAAACATAAAAGCACTCTATCTGGGAAATTTTAAAAACTTGTCATATCCTTTCCCAGCATGATTGCTGTTTTAAAATGATGTCCCATCTTCTAAAAGTTGTCCTGTATGAACACTGCCAATCTGTATTAATCCTTAACCCAACTGCCATATTCGGGGTTTTCTCTTGTATTTTCCTTTTCTTACTGCATTATGAATGTAGCAAGAATGTCAGCTACCACATCTTTCTGCATGAGTCTGAACCAGGAGCACTTGCATGTACTCCCTGTAACCTAGGTCAAAGTTTATTTGGACTTGCTGCTTCAGTAAGAGGACAGAACGTTCATATGTGAAAGGCAGATACTCTTCTGCTCCTCAGTTCTCTTTCCCTCTTCTCCTCCTCTGCAGAACATCCTGCTATATAACACTTTCTCATAAAAGTGCTCCTGCCTCTAAATTGCGTCCTGCTTTGAGGGAGTCCAGTATTCCCTTTTCCCTGAGGGGCACATATCCAACACCCAGGATCTCTCTGCTCCCACCCAGCTGTCTCTCTGAGGCAACCATGCACTTTTTCCTCCCCTTCCTCTTGCAGACATTAATTTTTTGGCTTTCCTTTTTTCCAGATAGGTCTCCAGGCTGTTCCTGCAGCTAGTAGCAGAGGAGCTGAGAGCACCATGAGAGGGGTCCAGTGTCCTCTGAGAGGTAATGACTGACTCATTTGGGAGATGCTGCTATTACTTTAGACTATAAGCAGCTCTGAACAAAAGCATTATTATCTGCAGTCAGTGCATTTCAAAGAGCTGCATTCCATGGGTTAAGGCCACACAACATAAACATCACTACTCCCCTAAAAGCAGTCCTGCTTTCTTCAAAATGTTTTCATTTAGCTCTGTCCTATGCATGTTTTGGGTTAGTGAGATGCAGATGGACACTCAGGAACCACCTTCCTCCACAACACTGGACCGATTGTTAAATTCCAGCTATGAGCAGCAGCATACAAACAGAAGGCTCCTGATTTAAAAGTAACTGCAAAACCTCTAACTTGCTACCCACCTCACTGACAGAAACACACAGGACACTTCAACTCACATGCTAGGATAAAAACGAAGCCAGTGTTTTTGAGTCTTACCTTTGTTCATCCATGTGTGAGCAGTATAGTGACGCTCGTCGTGTGAGAATGTACTGATTCCATGTAATTGCTGAAGCATTGCCCGTCTGGAAATGTAACCTACTGCCACAAAATTGCATGCATTGCAAAAGGACAAGAACAATTGAGCCAACCGTCATCATGACATTTATATGAAAGCAGCCCTGAGCAGTTATTGTCCTAGCTCTTTTCTTGCACAACAAAGCTGTCCCGGTGCAGTGCACTGGTGTCTAGGAGAAGATTTAATTTGGAGTTTGGGGGTTTTCTGAGAATGAAAAAAGGTCATTTGAGTAAAAGGTTCCATGTATTTCAACTTTCACCTTTACAAGGCACTTGCAGAGATTATTTTTTTTTAAAAAACTTCCTTTTGTTCAGTGAAAATAGAACTGGAATTTCCTTACTATCCCATGGAATTGAAGAAAAAAGGAGGGTGGATACTAATGAAAATATTTATGCCACTGACTTGTACATCTTCAGGGAAATGTTCTGACTGCTCTAGTCTCAGCTGCAGCAAAGGCTTTGTAAGGGGAACACATCCTCACATCTCTACCAAGAAACTGCCATTGTGATTAGTCTCAAATAATGGATTTAGCACTAACACAGAAGCATAAAGTCATTTTCTTCTTGAAGTTAGGAATCATTAAAGTATAAGTATCACTTGTTATGAGGAATGAAAGAATACTACCAGTGGCAAAGATAAACATTTTCACTGCAAGTGTTTACATTCATTACTGGAGAGTTTTGCAACTGACTGTTAGTGTCTTGGATGCTACTTATAGTCCTTTCCTGGTTTTAACATATCAAGTAATTGATCTGCTCATGAAACATACAAAAATCGACCATTTTTGATACGGAAATTGCTATATTCTGGAAACAAAGTTAAATGGTTTCTATTCTCCTCAGTTGGAGATTTCTGAAAGTTTTAATCCCAAATAAGCAGACCTAACAGAAGCTAGTGAAACTATTAAAACATTTGCCAGTTTAAGGATCATCATCTTAAAATTTTAAGAGAAATCTGTCACTTTAAAATTATATAGTCAGGAAAGCATGCAAAGCTTGAATGCCAGTGTAAACATACAGTAAAGGAATTATACTTCAAACATGAATTTGCACACAGTAACATCATAGAGACACAGAGACCAGACCATATTACTGGCGGCAATGCTTCAGCAACACAGAGGAGGAAGGGGCAGGAAGTAACGCTGCAGGGTTTTCACACATTTAAGAACACTGCATGATTACTTGGCTAAAAACACCTTCAAACACGTTGTAATAGCACCACTCTAAAGCTGCATTCCACATAAAGCAGTTCACTAGAAAGCAGCAGAAGTTGTCTTAAGCACAAACAATGCGATAATAATCTGGAATTCTACTGTGAATGATTTCCTACCAGATCAGCTCAAACAAGTTTCCCTAAAACTATGTTGAAAAGCCCTTGAATATACCGCTTGCAGAGCACTCAAACCAGGGTGGCTATGTCGCGCTTACACGGAGCTCACGCCTGTGGGATGCTTGACCTTCCCTGGAAAAAGTTCTGAACTGTATTGTCCTGAGTTGCTACAGTTATAGCAGCGTGACCTGAATGGCTTCAGACTTATACAAGACTGATGTAAATGATGGCAAATAAAGGCCTGAAAGAGAAAATAGATTCAAGTCCCCAGACTTGGATCTTTATTTTGATATTTGCAGAATATGGAAAAGTTCAGGCTTAGGTTTTCGTTCAGCATGTTTTAAAAACAGAGAGGAACTATTAGAGCAGAACTATTCTTCATATTGAAAGCGAAGTAGAAATAAGCATTTTTATGGAAAGATAAAAATGCAAGAGGTCTTTACAGTAAGAAATCTATCAAACTCCCATATTGTTTTATGAAACACTTCCCTTTACTTACACAAGTAAACTGTTTTCACCTTCAGATTGCTAAGAGCTCAATTTGGATTTAGGTTATAAATTTGGACATATGTTCTTGAATCAAAGATATCACAATTCTCTAATTCCCAACCTAAAATAGCCATTCTGCTGAAGCATTTTTCATAACATTGATGGTTTGGGAAAGAATGGTATGTGTGTAACTTTCATATGTGGAAGTACCCAAGAATAAGGAGGAGACAAAAGGCATTATAGAAGAAAAACCTTGGGTTCATTCAATGACAAAGTCAAAATAGTTAATGTTATAATGAAGCAAGTGAAAGCATTTTAAAGGACACTTTTTGTAGCCTCTCATAGAGCCTCTGCTTGTGTAACTGAAGTGTAGTTAGAAAAGCTTTGCGTTAAAAAACCCCTTTGGAACAGCTATTGTCACATAACTTGAACAATCTCAGAATACTCCTATACTCTCCCCTAGTTCTCTACTCGCAACAGCCCACCACCTATTCCATTCTGCCACAGAAGTACCAGGAACCACCCAATGGTGTGTTCTGCTTCCAAAAATTTTCCAAAGATTATATCAGATGTAGAAACTGTAGAAATTGTTTACGTTGATCTGAAGTGATTTCTAGTGAGAAGAAAAATGCTGTAGTTGAGCATGCAGTGCAAAACACACCCTCCAAATTCAACAAGCCTGGAGAACAGTGTGATATTAGCTTAACTTGGAATCAAATAATCATTTAAATTAGAACTGACTAGACATTCAGTGAATGCAAGAAGAATTGAATTTTCATTTAGCTGGTTGTTTTAAAAACAAGGAAAATTTCCAGCTTCTTGTTAGAAAACAAGTGGATCCTAACATCCTACTAGAACCTGACAGAAAATGTCCTCCAAGGAAAAACTGAACATGAACTCCGTCTAGCCCAATAGAGTTGGAATTTAGACACCAGCAGCTCACGTGCATCCATGCAAGGCTCTTCTCCATTTCTTCCCAGGCCTTTCCTGGTCATAAGACATGCTCTTTCACAAGGCACCTCAGTCTTTAGACAACCTCCCCCCACTGCTTTTTCCAGGGACATAGGGCATTCCAAGTTCTGTTGTGACCAGGGTTAGGTAGACACACGCTTTAACTCCACTTAAACCTCTGACAGAAATGAGTGGTTAGATCCAATAAAGATTATGATTCAGTCTAAATGACAACAGCTCCATGGCTTTTTGCAGTCTGGTGACTGTAGCACTCAACAGAAAGCTGGAGGTTGTAAGCCGGTGACATGAATCAGTCTAAAAGGTCTGACTCCATCCATCCATGCCTTCTGCATTTGTGGCCACAAGGTATTATGACGAACATGACTCCTCTGGAAGCTGAGCCCCTGATGGCTACAATGCTTAGCTGAGAGGCTGAGCCTAAGGCTTCTGGCCCTTCTAGTCTGGTTTTTTATTTACTGTGGACCTAATATAAAACAGGAATGTGTTCTGGGGAACTTGAACACCATTGCTACGGTCTAGAAACTGGGCTCCCTCTTGCCATAACCATCTACTTTTTATGCATGTCCTCTACCAGACCTCCTGGGCAAGTGGCATGCCCCATCTATTTGGTTAGGACATCCCCTCTCAGAAGCACCCTCTCTCAGACTGCATCCTAAAGGGATGGATTGAGGCTGAATTGTCTCCTTTACTCTCAGGACCAAGTTGCCATTATTTTTGATGTGTCTGTATCACAGATAGACTGCACTTTACCCCTTGCTTACCTTTAAAATCTCTCTACATCTCCTTTCTAAAAGGAAGTAGGAAAAGAAAAGTTTTTTGTTATATTTTATCTGCAGTAGAAAACAAGCACACACACTCTTGTCTCCACCATAACTGAAAAAGAACTTAGCACTATGGCCGAGTCACTTCTGGAAACAATTATATTCCCCATGAATAATCTATGGATCTTATAGTTCAATGTTCAAACTGGATACTTTGAAACAGATGTGAAAACCTTAGAGAAGATTATGGCATATCCTTCCTTGGAACACTTGCTTTTTTGGTGCCAAATGTTTTAGTACAGCCATTCAAAATTTGCTGTTCAGAAATCTTTGAGCTTGCAGTGCCCATTAGACCAGAAGTGCTGTGATTTTGCTCAATACAGGAAAAAATAATTCCAGCTTCCTAATAACTTGTTTTTTATTTGAATAAAGCTTTCTGCAGTAAGGAACAGACTTTCTACATATAGAACAGGTCCTGTATGCAACATGCTTACCTGCTTCTCTGCACAGAAAAGAAATATGACAAACTGAGTGGTTAGTGGAGACTGTAGCTTACCATAGTGTCCTAAGTTATTTCCTATTATACTATTCTTACTGTTACTAATTACAATGATGTAAAGTAACTTAAAATTCTAACAAAATTGAAACAATTTACAAGCAGAACCCACACCAGAATCCCCTCACTGAGAAATAAAAAAATTTCAAGCCAAGGTCTTTTCCATCTGCTCTGAAAGCCTAGATGTGAAAAGCCATGGCACTTCAGGGCTTTGTGAAGTGTGGTCCCATGACTGCTGTAACAGGTCCAGCGGATCAGGTAAGTGTCAGTTGGCTGGCTGCCTGGGCAAGGAAGTTTACCAGAAATCATCCACTCTGCAATATGGAGAGGCATGGCAAAGGGAATGTGTTGGAGAGCATAAGCTGTTCTGAAAACCTACCAGAGATGCAATAACCTCCTCAGAGAATCCATTTCTGTGGTTAACTACCCTTGTGATCAAAATGAATCCCCTACTGTCTCCCTGAAGTCCTGCCTCTGCCTTAGTAATTTATGTCCATTACATCCTGTCCTTTTCTCAGCAGACATGGACAGCAGATTATTCCCTTCCTGTCTGCAGTACCCTGCCATGCATTTGAATAATTTTGTGCTTTTTCTTCAATATTCTTCTAGATCAAGCAACCAGACTGTTTTTCTCTTTCCTTGGAGGCCTAGGAACCACTACCTTTTAAAACTGCAGTGATTGTCTTCTAGGCCATCATCAATTAGTTCACAACCACATGTGGGCTTCAGACCCAGTGGACCCAAGAAAAAAGGAGCCAATGACAAAAACAGAAATCTCCCTCTTCTCCCTCCACCTCACCACATGGGAGAAAACCTAATGGTCGCATTCACTCACCTAGTCCAAAAAAATCCAATGTGCTATGCCTACAGCACTGCTGCAGACAGCATAACAGTATAGCCATAACTGACAAGGGAAAAACTGATATAAATGTTATAGAAGTTACATAGGAAAAACTGCAATGCACAGCCCTACATCAGCTGAGCCTGATTCCTCAGGCTGTGGACTTTTTATAAGATAACCACTCCATATCATATTTCAAAGACCATGATTACAGCATACTGGACTTAAGAGAGCAAAAGCCAGCCCTTTCCCATAGATTTACACACATATTTACAGGCTAATACTGATTAAGGTACAGATCGATCCCAAGGCTTCGGAAACCTTGTTATAGAAACAAGAGACCAAAGTAACAGGCTGACATATGTACACAGAAAATTCCTGTAAATTTTGCTGAATCTAAAAGCCAAACCAAAAGCCTCAAAATAACTCAACACTCCGGAACCCCAAAACCTAAACCAAAATCCAGCAGGAAAAAAATCCAGAAGCCTCTGCCAGGCTGTCTACAAAGCTTCACATGGTGATCCTCACAAATACTAAAGTAATAAAAGAAGTTTAAGGTATATAGTATATACCAAACACCACCCATCTCCAAAACCAATTGGACAAAAACATGCAAGAGACAAAGCAACTTATTCCCCAAACAGTTTTAGTCTTTCTATATGCAGATGCAAAAGAAAAACCTCAAGTATAAAAGTATACTGGGTCTATTAAAATGGAAATTGTATTGCACTTGCCATAGAATTTGTGATAAGGTTATTAAAGATAATGACTAAGTGTTCTTGAGTGGTTCGTTTTGCCAGCTCACAGTGACATTTCAATTCAAGTGCTCTATATAAAATTTTAACTACATAAAATCAAAAGAGTTAATCCAAAAGCTGAGATAAATGCTGAAACTGAATTATTTTAAAGAAAAGCTAAAGCACTTGCAAAGACTTTGCTCTTAGCATTCCTAGAAAATGACAATGCACAGCAAACCTTGTTAGGATTCCTTGTTCAGAGGCAAGTTTGTAGCACTGAGATCTAAATGGCCTTTCTAGTCAAGAGTGATTAAGCTGGACTACTAAAAAACTACACAGTGGGGAAAAAAAAGAAAATAATAAAAAAAAAGAAAGACAGTTTTCTATCACTGCTGGTGGGAGAAAATAAATTCCCAAACACAACATTTCAAAGGAAAAACTCCACTCTGCCTTTACTTTATTCCCAAGACGTATGATATAACCACATATGGACATACATATACAGAATGCTCCAATTTCTGTGTGAATGCAGGCAAGGAGGAAAAAACTGGCAGCGTCTGCCAGCACAAGCTCTTGATGGCAACTAGCAAGTCATGGCAGAAATAACCTTTTGGAGAATGCAAAGTGGTTTTAAAAAAAGCAGAACGCTTGGAAAAAAAGCAATAACCAAGAAGTATCAAACCTGAAAGACTTCTCAGAGTTAGTCATAATTTATTAAAGCAGAGAGGACTGCGTGCCAGCATATGTGGTTGTGCACACATCCATATACCCACCAGCTATACAAGTATAACCACACCGCGTTCCCTCCCACAACAATTTTATTTTTATTCTTTAACATCACTACTTTCTTTAATTCAGTGTTTTCTTTAATCTAAAATTACAATTAAAAACTTGATTGAAATACAGATTTTGGTTTCCTATGCAGAAAAAGAGCAGATGTTTCGGGCCTATTCATCTACACTGAAATTCTTGATCAGGCTGGGGTCCCTGCTGTTCTGATGGAAAGGGGGCTTTAATGGGTTTAACAACTCTGCAGTATTAGCTCTTAGACTGAGATGGACTGCTTTGGATCTGTGTAAAAATTTTCCTGAGTAAGAATAATTTGCATTCATGTATATTTTTTCTTGCTGTTGATATTTAAAAGCATAATGTTAACTTGATAATAAATAAAAAGTGTAGTTATACCCTGTGCAAGAAAGCTTTATCAAAGAAATGTAATCAGTAACTCCTAAAATCTCAAAAAATTCTGGTCAAAATGGACTAGAAGAAGTTTGGAATTTAGAAGTTCAACAATGGAATTTCCTATATTTGTGGGTTTGTTTATAATGCAAAAAAATTCTTATATTATTGCAAGAAGAAACAGCTTACTCAAAAGTATGTGAAAACAAGATTGTTTAGTATCAACAATATGCTATTAAGACCTTGTAAAATTCTAATTTCTTGCTAAAAATAGATTTAGAATATTGAGCAACTACAGAATTTATTAGTAGAGCTGTGAGAATACCGCATTTATGAAACCAAAAGATTCTACAGGACAGTATGTAATATTGTAAATAGCACAAATGGTATTTGAGAAGTGTTGTATTAAATGTCTGGCTAATTATTGACAAAAATATAACCGTAACAAGCTGTTTGATCTAGATACTAGTGGGTTTTGGGGGAAAAAAATACCAGGTTTTGGAACTGAAATAGCAGTAATATTCAGCTTGGAATAAAATCTACTTGAGTTTAAAAAGCTTTAGAGCTTTTCAAGTTTTTCCATATTAGGTGAGGATACTAGGAAAGACATAGGCTAAGCAGTAAGAGTACCAATGCAAGCACAGAGACCATTCCTCTGCTAGCTATTTGGCTTTTGGATCATTCTTCTGTGAATGTGGAAGAAATATCAGCACTTTATGAAACTGAACAGTTTGCAATATTTTGACCAGCAGAAAACAAGATACCCCTCCTCCCTCCATTTTATTCCTATGATTCATCATTGCAAAGACATTCTTCAAAAAATGTTTTTCTATATCAGGAATCCTTCTGCACATATAAAGAGGTAAAAGTCAGCAAAATCTTGACAATCAGCTAACAGGAATGAATTCAGAAGAATTTATTGTGTGAAAGTTGCTTGAAAATACACTTGATGAAAATGCTGAAAATACAGTTCCTTTGTACCAAAAGATCAGGTTTAAATAAGTGGATTTTGAAAGCCAATGTGAGAGGGGAAGACCGATTTATTATTCTAATAGTTATCTTATGATGAGTCACCAAAATGTATTATCTTTTTAATCAAATCAATTAGAAGAGGTTGTAAAGAGCAGGAACTGGAAGCATTATTAAAAAAATCTCCATGTGTTATCAGTGCCTCAGAGACAGGCTTAAGAAAATATAAGAACCATCAACCCACACACAAAGGCTTTTTTTTTTAAATGTTTATAAAGTGCTTAACACTACTGAGATAGCATTTCTAATCAAAATTCTACTCAGGTAGAATAATAAAATCCTACCAAATACTAACCTGAAATACTACCTCTCTAGCGAGGATATAAAATACATCTCTTGATTTACCACACAAGAATGTATTTTAAAAAATAGTTTCTTGTGAATATATCTACTGTTTATTGCAGTATATACTCCTAAGTAGCCAATAAATTCTTAGCACAGAGAGGGTTTTTAAATTTTATTTTGCAACAGCCTAACCAGAAGGTTTTGATCAAAGCCAGTTCCACATTTTGGAGAGAATGCTTATTCTCAGTATATTCTTTCTCAAACCTTTCAATTTCTCATCTTCCTTCTCCCTCACCCACCTCCTCACCCCAAGCCTAAGAATCTTTCAAGGATCGCACCACCTTCCACCATATTATTTAGTATAAAGCCTTCAGAAATAAATCAAACCACTTGCCAAAACAGTATGTCTGGAAATTCAAGATTCATGAAGAATGGAGGAATATCAATCATTCTAGACAGATCAGTCAGTAGAGCTAGAAGTCAAAAGACTAATACCACAAGTGTCTAAAAAAAGTTTAGACAAGTTGGGTAGATGGCTTTGTTTTAATGAGATAATATGAACAATCTGAAAATTATCTTAGTCTGTAGACCTGCTGAAAGGTGAGTTGTACAGAAACCCACACACACTAGGACAAACCCAAACTGTGCTCCATCATATTACATGTTAATACAGATTACTCTAAAGACTGTCTGGCTCTTTCTTGCAGCAGTCATTTCACTGGCCTTACTGAGAGTTGTAATACTATATAAAATCAATGATACTTTTAAATAGGGATTTTTTAATGTTACTTACTTTAATGTACCCCACGTCCCTGAAAGGAAGTTAGATGACTATCTCTAGAAAGCGATACACTTCAATATTATAATATAATATAAAAACAATTATAATATTATAATTAGCTATGAACAATAGGAACTGAATCTTTCAGTACAAGGATATGCAGAAAGCATCATCATGCCAAATATCACTGTATTACTAAGTGTTTTGTACACAACAGCCAGTGGGACATTAGGGGGTAGTAGGTGCTGCCTGCCAGTGACCCTACTTACTCTGGGAGCATGGGAGGGAAAAAGAAAACAAGCAGCATAAAAGAATTAGGTAGGACCGTGGCCTGGTTACATACATGTAGTGCTAATATTGCCGCAGTATCTGCATACAAGAATTCCAAGAGAGTTTGGCACTACATAGGATGAAGAAAACCACACAGCAATAGAAACTACTGTGGCAGTGATATATTTTCTGCCACGAGTTATTATATGATAACAGTACTTACCATATTTGTGCGGCACATAGAAGTAGGTGAAAGGGTTACGTTACTATCATCATCAATAACTAATCTGGAGCAAAAAATGGTGATTATGCAAATGAAAACTGCTCATATGTGCAGGAATTTATAAGTATCTTGGAGCTCTGTAAATCTGCTTTAGTACAATGTCCACAAAGGAGCCATTAATTAATGCAAGTTAAAACTGAAATTTATAGTAGGTTTATTATTTAAACAGGATTACTTCTTATAGCTGATCGCTGAAGATTACACTTTGTCATATGTTATAGGAAGCCTACAATGTGATTTAACAGTTTTGCTGCTCAGCCTGTGACTTAACCTTTGAAGAGCCCACAATACTGTAACATTCTCCTAAAGGAGACTTGGTTGGATAGTCACTGAAGAAACAGCAGTGTCAGTTGAAATGTCACTACTTCCAAGCTTTTGACCCTGCTCCTCTGCAGAAGGTTAATACTTCTCTAGTAAAGTCAGAAAAATAGATCATGTGGGCACTTATCGTTTGCTTTAGTGCAAAGAAAGTTGGATAATGTAACCCCATATAAAAAGCTGTTGACGCTAACTGTTTCTGTACTTAAGCAGAAAGGGACAACTCAAAGGATCCCTCTTCCACCAGTTCTGGTGTTATAGCCTCTGGTAATGGGAGGTGACTTCTACTGGAGACCTAATGGTGCAGCTGGAAGATGGTAACACCTTCAGTGAGCACAGTCATTCTGCAGAAAGCCTTTGAACGTATTTTGCTCTGTGTCGCATGGATGAATATAAGTAAATGCTGTTCTTAAATCAAATGGAAGGAGCTGCTAGAGGACACTGCAACAGACTTCAGGGTATCAGCACCATTCCAGTTGAGAACATAATCCTGGAACCCTCTGTGCCAAACTAGGATGTTTCCTTATAGGGCCTCACACACGTAGACGCTATTTTTCTGTTGTGTGATCCCCACAGTAGTCAGAAAAAAGGCCAAAAAAGATTTTGCTATTTTATGTTACCATAAAGAAAAAAAAAATCAAAGATTCCAGCAATTTTCCACTAGTAGCAAAGGCATTTGCATGAAATTTGCATTTTAAAATACAAAATTAGACACTCTTGAGGGATATATTTCCCCTTGCTCTGTCTCCATTAATGATCAGCAAAATTAGGGAGTACTGGTTCCAGCTGTAAAGAACTTCTGTGGTGCAGACATCTTTGTAGGTGGGCAGGTTAGGATACAAATGCTCCTTGCAAGACAGAGGGCTAGGGTCATCATGTTGTCAATTGCCTATCACTTATAGCATCATGGGGTGTCCAGGCCATGCTACAGCCCAGACAATAGCCATGGGAGATTCTTATTTCCTAGACACTTAAAAAATTATTCTGCAACTTGATTAAAATCAAAACATGGATTTTTAAAAAAGTGTTAATTGTTAAAATTAATTATTTTAGTATTAAAATATTAAACCCTATCATTTCTGCTGTTTAAATATTATTAAATTTTACCTATTACTAAAATGGAATACAATGAACACTACAGTCCTACACCATTTATTTTATTCCTATACTTTTTCTGAAGCTGTTCTGCACGAACAATACATTGTTCTATTGCAGGAATGCAGGGGAGCTGGAAGCCTGGGAGACAAGGGTCAAGGACACCAATAGCAGAGTGGGAACACTATCAAGATTGAAGAAAAAACATGCCAGCTGAGTGCTTCTGCTTAAACAATCTGCAGTGAAATAGCTGGCACTGCTAAAATTAAAATGGGCTTATTCTATGTTTTAAGCCGTGAGTGGTCCACTTTGTTTCTCTCAGTTTCATCGAGGCTCTGCACTCAGGTAGTTCACGATTTGAAGACTTTTTTCAAGCATTAAAGCAAGAAACTTATTGTAAATACAAAAATTGATTAGATTATGGGCTATAATTTTACT
Source organism: Phalacrocorax aristotelis (assembly GCF_949628215.1). NCBI lineage: Eukaryota > Metazoa > Chordata > Aves > Suliformes > Phalacrocoracidae > Phalacrocorax > Phalacrocorax aristotelis. Next base: position 130,795,633 of record NC_134276.1, on the reverse strand, counting down.
GTAAATGGTAGCCAGGGGTTGTAGAATTTTGTAAAGTCTTCAGTACCAATAAATAAATATGTGCAAAGCCTGAACTCACATTCTAAAAATATCTTACTCATTTTCAGACTTCATAAGGAGAGACAATGAGGGTTTAAAATGTTAGCTGTCACATAACTATACATAAGCTGCTATGAACAATTGCTTTTCTGGAACAAAGCACCCAGTCCATACAGGCGAGGGGATGGCTTTAAGAGTTCAGCAATCCCTAGGCAGCACAGAGCTCAGGAGCAGGCTTGTTAGTAACAACACTAACACACAGGGGTTGTTCTAATTCTAAACAGTCAGATGAAGACGGCAGTTCAGGGCAATGACTAGGACAAGGATCATGCTAAACTTATTTGTTTTCACACCCAGTGAGAAATTCATGAATACCTAGCAATATATTAGTTGCCACCCACCTTCTGTGGTGACTGGGAGAGAAATCTCCATGCAGGCTGCAGACTGCGCTTTTCTGAAGGGGGGCCTCCCAGGCCCTCGGCGGTTTGCTTTTGAGACGTCTGCACTGGAAAGTCGTTTTCCTGAACTGCAGCTCTGGGACGTTGGACTTGTACAGTGACCATTCACATGATCTGGAAAGTGAATGCAAAAAGGTCTAGGTAAAGTGCCAGCTCCTGAAATGCAGAATGGAGGAGAGATGTACTTTCTGATATTTAAGAATGGGTTAAATAAAATCTTCTGAGAATAACTACTTATTTGCTTTATCAACCCAGCATGTACATGTAAGATTACCTCACCATATCTTTAAGGCATACTTTGAAAAAAACCAAGGGCCATAGAACTGGTACATGTTCTCAACAGCTGCAGATCCCACAGCATTCTGTTGACCTATGTGAACAGGCAATTTATCAAAATACTGCTGGGAATACTGTCATCCCTGATGTTGTGTCTCCTAACAGATGCCAAATAAATTTGAAAATTATCTTTCCTTTTAGCCCTTATAAAGAACTGCAAGTGTAATTTACTACAGGGTAGGATTTAGAGCTAGACCCCTTCCCTACCTGGCTTGAAACTGCATGGAACAGGCATCTAACTGCCACTATTTGGGATAATTATAAAACAAGCCATTATATTGCTAAGGATTTTATTCTTTATATACCACACAGGTTTATTTTACAGCTAAGGAAACAGACTGCCGCACAACTGCTTTGTCTGCTACAGATCTAAAGATATGAGGCTAAGTCCTTGGACCCCTACTAGAGGCCATGGCCAATATGCACAGCACATGCTGCTGTCTGATGCGGTGAAAAATAAAACGTGTCTGCTTTAAACTCTGCACACATTCATCTGTTCTTTGTTACTGGCAACAGATCTTTAAACCCCAACAACCTACTGATCAAGGCTTAGATCAGAGTTCAGAGTGGGTTGGACTGGACTATAAAACATTCATGCTATATTTTTCCTCCTCTCATGCTTCTTACGGCAACGTGAGAAGAATTACTGAACACAATTTTCTGCTTAACATACGAAAGGATACACACAGAAGTATAACTGAATTATTTTTGGTCAGCAGGTAATTCATACTTACTAATTTAAGTAAACAGGAGGTAATATGCCTAACAAAAATTCAGACTTATGCAAGCACACTGAATATTTCTATTCAAAAATATGGAAGCTCAATACTATAGGTAAGGAAAAGCTTGGGGTTTCTGCCTTCATTTTAAATGTCAGGTTATTTATATCTGAGAATTAGATTAGTCTTTAAGATTCTGTATGTCAGTATCATATTCAGTTAAATCCCTTTGATATACCAAGATAAATTTATTTCTTGGTTACTATGCCATGATAGCTCCACTGTACATGATGAAAAGCTATTTCTATATTCAGATGATAAAACAGATTTTTATACTGAATACAGCATATGTAGTGTGCTATTATATGTAGTCTTCCAATGCGTAAGTCATGTCCTTTCCACGTGAAAGCAGTTCAGTCTTAATGAATAAAATAGGAAATAATTGTTCAGAATTATAGTTTAGAAAGCAATTTAGTATCTGTACTGCATAATGAGACAGCTCTGTAGGAGACACAACTTTCATGATTCTTACCATGTTTCTTAATACATGGCTATTAACTGAGCTAACAGCAGATATAAAACTGATGTGGATGATTCATTCAACTTATAGTTAGGGAATTTTCCAAAATATGCTGGAACTATTAATATATTTCAGTAGAAAGTCCTTTGAGATTGGGGCTTTGTTCAAGGGCACAGGCTGACTGTTCAACCTCAGCAACAGACACATCCCCATCCAGCTGCTTCCTTTCTTCAAAATTCAGTTTGTGTGGAGGAGTTTCAGCATGATATCATACAATTATCTCCAGGGGGATCCTAGGAAGTGGTGAGGAACATAACAGAGTAAAAAAGAATCATATTCTATAGAAACATCAACAACACTTGAGAGTCCCATTCCCTGAAGACTGTACAGAATGGGCACAATTAATCTAAACCCCTATTCACTATGCCAAATTTTAAGAGAAATGCGGCTGTTTCTCTTAGTATGCTTGCTTCTCTCAGTTACCTTCAAAGACCCAAGTTAAACAAAAAACAATCAGTAGGATCTGGGCATCCAAATCCCGTCAGTTGTTTTGACAATGCCTTTTCAAACAAGCAAAGCCATTTCTTGTGTAGAAAAAAAAATCAGGCCTCATCCTAGAAGCTGCCAGGATACTCCTTCAAGTACTGAAGTTGGTGACATGTTAATGAGTGCTACAGCAATGACCAGAAGAGGGATTTTAGTGATCAGCTACATACTTTTCTATATTTTAACACTGTTCTGTTCTTCTGATTAGAGATGATTATTTTTTTAAATGTATGCAACAAAGAGCAATGCAGCTCTTCAAACCTTAGTAAAAACAAAAAGACACTGTACAGAGAGTAATATAATGATGGGAAGTATGACTGCAACATTTTTGCTGAGAAGCTGATAAGAATCAAAATCTATGAGAAAATCCTATGTGTGTATTTTAAAATTAATTCTTCATGTTTTTATGGTATAAGCTCAGTGATACAAAATGTTTCTAAAGAAAGGTTATGTACTTTCTAAGAAAGGGTTCCTTACTGCATTGTCTGAAAAATATGAAGTGTGCAAGAAACCTGATAAGAAAAAAAAATACTAGTTTCCTACAATGTACTTACTAAGGAAAACTGTGAGAATGCTCATGCTATCATCACCCTTTGCCAAATGACTGCAATGATTTCCCAGCTCTCTGAGACCTGAGTCGCCTGATCCCCCTTTGCTATAACAGATGCCTTCCAATCACCCCAAAGAACAGATAGAGGCAGCTTGTAAAAACCTACTCTTTCCAGCTCTTTTCGATTTGGAAGGAAATAATTTTAACTTTTTTCCTTGCTGGGTTACTGCTTTTGTCATGTGGTCACTGGGGATTTTCTCCTATCAGAAATATGAGTTGACACTGAGCACCACTTGATATTGGGGACATTAACATTGCTACTTAAGCAGCAGCATGTGAAATGCTCTGTGCTGTCGATGCAATAGTTCAACAGCTAACTCACTCTTCTTCTGGAGAAGGCAAAGGACAGTTACTTGGCAGTACAGCACGGCACAAAAAGCCCCCTTCTTGTTTCTACCCTTTTCTACCACTGCATTTGCTGTTGCCTCCTAACCCTTTCCCATGGGTGCTGCTGCCCGTGAGGTCAAGGGAATTTGCATTATACTCTGTAGTGCTCCTAGATTCCAGCAGCAAGTACCAGAGTTACTAACATACTAATGTCAGGCATCCTGGCTTAGCAGAGCTTAGCCTTGAAGCAGTCTCCAGACTGTGCAACAGCCATCCCGCTCTGCCAGGGCAGCAGCCTTTTCTCCTGTTTGTGGACAGTGAACTAAATAGTCAGGGCTCAGTCTGTAGCTATTCTGTTCATTAATTTAAAAATGTAAGGCTCATCCAAGCCATTGGAAGTAATCATAGCACATTACCCCATACTACAATATGTTAGTCCATTTTATACTGACTTAACACCACTGATTTAATAAAACAGATAGTAATAAATTTTATCTAAGATGTATTAAAATATATAAAAGAGAAGTTCATGACATAAATTCTCTATTGCGTGCTGCTCCTACAGTGCAGGTCCTGGTTGTTTGCCTTTGTCTGGCCTCATGGCATTACCCATATGGATTAAAAATGTTTTAGCTATCCCTGTTACTGAACAGTAGCACCATCCAGTGCAGCGTGTACTCCAAAAACTGCTTAAAAAAAGAAACAGAACTGTGCTGGATGGAAGGCCAGTGTGTCACAAAAAATACCCGTGAGATGATGAGATTAAGATGAACTGAAGAAGTAACATTAGTTACTGTGAACTTGTTGAAACTACTGAGATGCCTTCTGAGATACAATGTGCAACATAACAGCAGCAAGCCTGCTGGAAAGCCTCAAATGTAATCTAATTTCTTCACGGAGTATTATACAGACAGGAAACATATTATATATACACAGGCTGATTTTAGTTTACACATAGTAATGTGTATGGTACACAACCTGCCTTGTCATACAACTGCTTTAAGCTACTTGGTGACCTCTGCAAAAAGCAAGAGGAACCAAGAATTTACCAGTGAAAAAGCTGAACCCTTGTTAAAACAAAATGTATTAAAAATGTCAGTAAGAAGGGAGAAACATGTATTTGCAGCTGCTGTCTTGGAAGTTGTGTTACACTAGACATAACAAAAAAAAACCAACCATTTTTTTCAGTTCTAACAAAGGGATAAATTATCACAGAAAAACTAGCTAAAACCCAGTTCTTACTAATGATCTCAGAGAGGCTGAGAACAAAGTTGTTTAACTAATTAGAAGCATTATAACATCATTCTGATTTATAAGGAAATAATCAATAAAAGAGCAGGGAAGAGGACCAGAGAGAGATGCTTTAATATGGAGCAGAAAGAACCTGAAAAATTAATCCCAGAGGATCTCCTCAACAAATGTTGAGAAATAAAAACTCTGCTGTTGAAGGGGGGAAAAGTTTATCTGTTTCCACTAGGGGCTTTTTGTGTATTATCAATAAATTAGATTTGGGGTAATAATTATGGGTGTGACTAACCTCTTTCTTTACAGAGCAAAGAGGTACACATTTAAATCAAGTAAAAATGAGATCTCATAACTGTACAAATGGCCTGAAGAAGAGCCTCAGGTTTCCATGTAAATGAACCAAATTTGTGTCAAAGTAGTGTGATCAGTGAGAATATAGACTGACACCTTAAACTTTAACAAATTACTCTTAAAAGCAAATCCCTTACAAAGCCAGCAGCACAATTTTCTCTTGGTGCAGTTCTGTCAGCCAGGCAGGAGAGGAAGTGTGAGCCCTAGCAGAAGAGGTTAGTACAGATGTACTGCCAGCAAAAATGTATATTTACCATCATGTCTTCGTCAGTTTGAAGAGGAAGGATGAATTGCCCTATTGACATACGGCTAGTACATTTATGTCCATGCTAGGAGTATAATGTGCTATTGTTTTACTATACTGACTGTGCAGTATAGTGGTATTCTTATTATGGTAATGAACTCCTATCACGCACTTGATCAAGGATATAATTTTTTTGAAAGCAGGGTGAAGAGATATATTTTTCAGAGAAATCAAATACTGTAAAGTGGTTGAAAAGACTCTGTTGTCACTGACAGAGCCCCTTTTAAAACTAGTATTTTTTGCCTGCAATTATGAACAATGAAATCAAAATACAAAATAAACACCATCCAAAAAAAGAACAGCAAAAGTATATTACTGTATGTCATAACATCACCTCTTCGTTATCATATCCGGAAAAGCAAACCTGGCAGTGCAAATCTAAAAATAAATCTAGCTTTGTTCCTGAGAACAGTGGGACAACTTTGGATTACTTTGATCTAACTCTCCTCCTCTGATTCCCCTGCTGAATTTCTAGTGATCATATGACACCACACTACTGGAATGACTGTCTTAAAAAGTGCACAGCACGCAGTGTGCCTCAACAGAATAATGTAATATAAATTGTTGCTATGCTTTGTACAATAAACAGGAAAACGCTGACAGAAAACTTGATTTCATTCTGAAACATAAGCATGAAACATGACATATCCTGAGCTGCAAAGGACTACACTGAAACATCCAAGTAGAGTGGATGAACCATAAGACCACCTAGGATACCAGCAACTAGTCCTGAGCACCCCTTATTAGTAGGATTGCACCTGCATTTTCAAGATGGAATAATCTAGGTTTAATTCTCTGTTTTTGAAAATGAAAACTTCTTCAAAGAGGTTGGATTGGAGACATTTTTTCAACCTGAACATGGCAAAAATAAAGCATGACACACATGAGCTGGAGACTTTCTAAACAAAACACCTTTCCATCTGAAATGAAGGAACAAAATTTACGATAATTACAACAAAAGTGATTTTAGTCAATTTTAACCATATTCTTCCAGAGATTCTTCCCGATTTTTCCTAAAATAATTGTTTTTAACTAGAGATAAGAACGTCTGAAGCAATTGAGCTAGCATCAATCCATAAATGCTAACATATAATTTGCCTGCAAATTCTCAACAGAAAAAGACACAGACATGGTCAAATAAGGTATTCCAAATATAATAAATTTAACACGTAATTTTTATGCAGTAATCGATTATTTTAAAAATCTCTTTTCCAAACTTGTTAGGATTATGTCTTGTAGATTTTTGACAGGTTTCATACCAGGTTATTACAATAAACAAACTAGTATCAATCGGTCATTCTTATTTTAATGTTGCAAACCCAGATTTTACAGTTGATAGCTTCTAATTTAGAGTTCTTATATATCCCTCTGTTAGCAATTTGTTGTCAAAATAATTACACATGGAAGGATACATGGAGCCAAGAGAAGTTTGCTCCCTTTTGGGAGCTAAGATCCAAGACATCACTGAGAGGTGCTACGCCCTGTCAAGAGCACAGGTTACTATCTGCTGTTACTCTTCCATGTGGGCACAAATGATGCTATAAGCCAGAGCCTGGGAAGAACCAAGGAAGACTATTAAGCCCTGGGGGAGCAAGTGAAAAATATTGGTGCCCAAGTCATCTTCTCTATTTTATCAGTTGGAGAAAAATGGACAGCTAATAACAGACTAATAATGCAAATCAACTCTTGGCTACGTGGCTGGTGCCGTCGTGAGGGTTTTGGCTTTTATGACAATGGGACATTCCCCAGGAACCACAGCCTGTTAGGGAGGGGTGGAATCCACCTGTCTAGAAAGGGCAAGTGAATCTCTGGCAGCAGGCTGGCTCACTTGGTGAGGGGGGCTTTAAACTGAAAGACTTGTCATGGTTTTAGCTGGGATAAAGTTAATTTTCTTCACTGTAGCTGGCATAGTGCTGTGTTTTGGGCTTAGTATGAAAATAATGTTGATAACACACCGATGTTTTAGTTGTTCCTAGGTAGTGCTTGTACTAGTCAAGGACTTTTTTAGCTTCCCATACTCTGCAGGGTGCACAGGAAGCCAGGAGGGGAGGGGGCACAGCTAAGAGAGTGGCTTCAAACTGGCCAAAGGGATATTCCATGTCATGTAACACCCTACCCAGTATGTTAACTAGGAGGAGCTGGCCAGGAGAGACAGGAAGCAATTGCAGCTCGGGGACCAGCAGCATGGTGAGTGGTTGTATCGTTTGTGTATTGGCTTTTTTCCCTTTTCCCCTTTTCCTTTTTATTATATTATCATTATTATTTTAATTACTAAACTATTCTTATCTCAACCCACAAGTTTTTTTCTTTTGCTTTTGCTCTTCCGATTCACTCCCCTGTACCACAGAGGTGGGGGGAGTGGTGTTCAGTTGCTGACTGGGGCTGAACCACGACAGGGGGCAGGGTCCAACGTGTCAACATTAATGCTATCACATCCAATGGGGGAATAAGCCAGGCCAACCAGAGCAGCAACAAAGGTGCCTTAACTGCCTCACAACAATTAGAAGACCAGCCCCCTCAAAGGTGTGCATGCCTATAGTGGGTGCTTGTACACCCCTCCAGGGAAACCTGCAAGCTCGATCACCTCTCTGAAATGCCTGTACACCAACACATGCAGCATGGGGAATAAACAGGAGGAACAAGACATGTGTGTGGTCACAGAGCCACAATCTGATTGCTGTTTCAGAGACATGGTGGGATAGCTCACATGACTGGAATGCTGCCATGGATGGCTACAAGCTTTTCTGAAAACACAGGCCAGCAAAGCGAGATGGGGGATTTGCTCTTTATGTGAGGGAACAACTGGAACGTATCAAGCTCTGCCTAGGGGCCGAGGAAAAACAAGTGGGTAAAAACGAAGGGGCAGGCAAATATGGGTGACACTGTTGTGGGCATTTGCTACAGGCCACCTGATGAGGAAGAGGAAGTTGACAAGGCTTTCTGCAGGCAGCTGGAAGTAGCCTCACAATCACAGGCCCTGGTTCTCATGGGGGACTTCAGCCACCCTGATATTTGCTGGAAAAGCAACATGGCGAGGTGTGCAAAGTCCAGGAAGTTCCTGCAGAGCACTGAGGATACTTTTTGACACAGGTGGTGGAAGAGCCAATGAGGCGAGATGTGCTGGTGGACCTTATACTATCGAACAAAGAAGGTCTAGCTGAGGATGTGAGGGCTGGCAGTAGCCTTGGCTGCAGTGACCATGAGATGGTGGAGTTCAGGATCCTGTGTGGTAGAAGCAGGGCAACAAGTAGGATTACAACCCCAGACTTCAGGAGAGCTAACTTTGGCCTCCTCAAAGACCTGCTTGGAGGAATCCCACGGGTTAGGGCTTTAGAAGGTAGGGGGGCCCAAGAGAACTGGTCAATATTCAAGTACCACTTCCTCCAAGCTCAAGATGGGCACATCCCCATGAGGAAGAAGTCAAGGACAGGAGCCAGGAGATCCGCATGGATGAGCAAAGACCTAGAAAAACTCAAATGGAAGAAGGAGGTTCACAGTATGTGGAAAAGGGACTGGCTACTTGGGAGGAATATAGGAACGTTGCCAGGGTATGCAGAGATGCAACGAGGAAGGTCAAGGCCCACTTGGAACTAAATCTGGCAAGGGATGTCAAGGATAATGAGAAGCGCTTCTTCAAATACATCAGCAGTAAAAGAAAGATTGGGGAAACTGTGGGCCCACTGCTGAATGAGGTGGGTGCCCTGGTGACGCAGGATGTAGAGAAGGCAGGTTTACTGAATGCTGCCTTTGCTTGAGTCTTTACTGCTTTGGCTGGCCCTCAAGCATCCCAGCCCCCAGAGGTGAGAGACAGAATCTGGAGAAAGGTAGACTTCCCCTTGGTTAAGGAGGATTGGGTCAGAGATCACTGGGGCAAACTGGATCTTCACAAATCCACGGGCCCCAATGGGTCCCTCAGCACCTCATGGGTGCTGAGGGAGCTGGTGGATGCTGTTGTTAAGCCACTCTCCATCATCTTTGAAAGGTCATGGAGAAGAGGAGAGGTGAGGTGCCTGAGGACTGGAGGGTAGCCAATGTCACTCCAATCTTCAAAAAAGACAGGAAGGAGGACCCAGGAAACTATAGGCCAGTCAGCCTCACCTCCATCCCTGGAAAGGTGATGGAACAGTTCATTCCGGAGGTTCATCTCCAGGCATGTAGAGGAAAAGAAGGTTATCAGAAGTAGCCAACATGGATTCGCCAAAGAGAGATCGGGCCTGGCCAAGCCAATAGCCTTCTGTGATGGTGTGACTGGCTGGGCCAATGAAGGGAGAGCAGTGGATGTTGTTTACCTTGACTTCAGCAAGGCTTTTGACCCCATCTCCCATAACATCCTCATAGGTAAGCTTAGGAAGAAAGTGGACAAGTGAGGTGGATTGAGAACTGGCTGAACAACAGAGCTCAGAAGGGCCATGATCAATGGCACAGTTTGGTTGGAGGCCTGGTAATCTTATGTGTAGCCCTAGATTTTGACTGCTGGAAAGTATTACAACCGATGAGTGTACAGAGACCACAGAATGGAATTATACTACATATGTGTTTGCATTGCTTGAAAGGAGTGGAAAAATTACTTACCTTTGAGAGTCCTCAGTAAGAAACTCTTCCTGAAGTAGAGAACTTAGGAACAGTGAATATCTATTACATTGTGAGCCTAATAGTTGCATATAATTTTCTTATTATCAGCTCTTAAACATATCAATTATAAACTGCATATTTATAGTTTAATTTTGACAATTTTAAGCACTTACCTTTCCTTTAAACTACTTGCTTGTTAAATCTCCCATATAGATCAGGTGAGTTTGTGGTTGGTTTTGTGGTTCTTTGTTCTTTTTTTAATTTATTTTTAATCTGGAAGCATTAGAAGTCAGAACACAGCCCTTTTTTGCATTTGAACTATAACCACACAGCACATGCCTATTACGCTGTAATAGTTCCCAGCTGACCTGCTCATCAGCTCTTGTTGCTTTTTTTCATTCTGTTTTTTCGGACTGGCAGAGTGCTAATACATCCATTAACATAGGTTCTCTTTTTAAAATGTTTGACCATAAACCTTCTCTTATTTAATTAAGGAAGAAACCGGTGCTGTCATACACCTGACCTTCAGCAGATGTAGGAGACTTTTGTCTTGTAGGGTCCTAGCTATAGAATATCAAAATCCAAACCTGAAAATGTGAAATTGCAGAGACACAAAATGTTTAAAACCATTTCTGTAAAAGTATAAGCCTTTAGTCCAACCAATGTTTTTCATCTTAACAGCGGTCAAACTTGCAGCAAAAAAGGCAAACCACAGCCTCCACTGAGTCAGTGAGAGCACAGCCAGCAGCTTGAGGGATGTAATCCTTCCCCACTATTTGGTACTTGTCAGACTGCACCCCAAGCCTGTGCTCAGTTTTTGGCTCTCCCCTACAAGATATTGACATACAGGTATGAGTTCAGCAGGGGTCCCACCAAGCTGGTAAGGGAGTCGGCACACATGATGTTAGAGGAGAGGCTGAGAACTGTGGGCGGGGGGGGGGTAGGGTTGAGCCTTAAAAAGAGAAGACTCAGGGGAGACCTCATCATTGTCTGCAACTACCTGATCTGACTATACAGAGGTGGTAGACCCAGACACTTCTCAGAGGTGCAGAGTAATGAACACGGAAAATTCTGGTTAGATATTAGGAAAAACATTTTTCCTGTGTGGATGATAAAATACCATAAGAGGTTGCCCTGAGAGGTTATGGACCCCTGTCCTTGTAGGTATTCAAGACTCAGCTGGACACTGCCCTGACCTACCTGGTCTAACTAGACCTGCTTTGAGCAGGGTGATGGCCTAGCAACCTCTAGAGGTCCCTTCCAACATTAATTATACTATGATTCTAGCTCCAAGCAGAGTTCAGATGATTCCTCAATTCAGATGGTATTTCCAGACTCAAAAGTGAACAGAAATTACCCTTCTGGAAGGAGACACACAATGGACAGTCTATAAAATCCTTTGCAAGTAAGAATACGTATGATTTTCAATGTGTATTGCCAAGTAATTAAAAAAAAGCATTGTTAAAGTTGGACGTCTGAATTGTCTTTTCTAAAAATGTCAGACCAAGGAGGAAAGCAACTCATAGTTTCAAATTTCCTGAAATGTTCTTTGGCATTGTAAACAGAATTACAGATCCAGAGCCAGAAAAACTAGCACAGAACACTCCACTTAAAATCCACCTGTTTGTCCAATGCAGCAGCAACTTCAAAATTTTGCCAGTACCTAATATCTGCTATAAACAATATCTGGGCACTGTTTCATAGGCTTGGGAGCATCTAGGAAGTGACACTTGCTTTGCAATGAATTACAAAAGCACTGAATGGTGGATGTTTTCATATTATAATACACATAAACCTTTAAGGAAAGAAAAATCAAAGATTCCACAAACCTCATACAAAATGCAATACAGAATTATAACCAAAGCTCCTTTGTCTGACCCCTACAATCATGTTTTATGAAGCCAGCTTTCAGAATTGAAGTTTTTTGGCCTCTGCATCAGAAGACATTTCTCAAATCCTTGAAAAAATGGAGCTTATTTGGTACTTTGCCTAGTTTTTCATGGGTGTATAAAATGGGAGACATTAACTCTGACCTGGTAAACAATTCATTCACAGCTTATAAATATTTCCAGAGAGCATAGGAAATTATATTAAACTTCTGAAGAACACAGCTTAGCAAGAGGAAACAAAAGATGTCTGTATCTATTTGCATTTTCTTCTGTTCTTAGACTAATAAAGTCTAGGTGATAGCATCAATTCATACAGTGAAACCATCTGTTCATAGGAATTAAATAGAAATTAGCAGTTACCGAGTATCTCTATCTTTAGTTAGGACTTCTGTCTGTCTCCCTGCGATCACCTGGAAACTTTGAAAGCTTTTAATGAAATAAGCAGAAATACTTCCTAAAAGAAAAATACAAACTGATGTTTAAAGTGGCTAGTGAAGTAAAGTTAGAAAACTCTCATATAAAAGTAGTTGCATATGTCTGGATATATCCCAGATTCTCCACTTGATTAAATTAGATTAGAATTACCCCCATAGTTAATTTCGCTGCAACAGTGCATGAAAATGTAGATGATCTTTTCAGAAAACTTTGGGAAACAGTATTAAGTGAAAAAATAAAGATATTCTCAGAGCTGCCTCCAAAGGGCAATGGGGAAACTGGTCAGTATATGCAGTGTTACATTTTCCTTCTGGCCAACTCAAATAAACCTTGGGTTACTATGATCTGCAGTAGCCAAAACTATCAAAAAGTTTCAGTGTGTCCCCACATATGGCATATTCTCACACTTCTGTGTGGAGATATAGCATCCGCAGGTGACAAGTTCTTCAGCAAGGATGGATAATAATCACTACATCAAAATAAAAAGATGCTGAGGTCAACTACATTATCAGTCATACAAGGGTCAGAACGGAGTCCCAAAGCACCTTTAAGTCATGAAAATCCAGAGAATGTTTAACTAGAACACCCTCAGTCATCAGATCACACATTATTCCCTTAAATGCAGGCAAACTACTCCCCAAGCAATTCTCAGTACTGGCAACACCTCCACCTGGAATAGATTTAACTTCTATATAACCTTTGCTATTACAATTCAAAGCAAAGTGAGAGCAAGGACATTACATGAGCCAGATCCTAAGAAGGGAGCAGAACTGTAAGCTGCCAAATGCTAATGCATTTCCCAATTAGCTGCAGTTGGTGCTGAGAGTAGGCAATGGATCAGCACTCTGAAAACCTACGAGCCAGAGCCAATGGGATAGATGTACAATATCTTATCATTTGAAAGCGGTGACCTGAATATCTTCAAAAGAAGTATTGTTATCCCCTGAAGTATTGTTATCCCCTGAATATTCAGACTATGGGTACAATCTCAGGCAACAGCTGAACAGTGGCTAGATAATCTCTCAGAGCTGTGCCAGGGTATCCAGGACATTTTGGAGCAGAAGTAAATGAAATGCAGACATTATTCTTCACCTTCCCTCGGAACTCTCATTTAAATTTAGCTCTTTACTTTGAAAAAGAAAGGCTTTTTCCAGCCTGTTGTAAACTAAGCCATTAAAATTCAGCACAGTTTTAATGGCTAGAATAATTAATGGCTAGAATCTTCTGCCCTTCTAAGACAGTCATGAAGGAGAACTGAAACAAGTTGTTTTGTTTTGTTTCAGGGTTGTTTGGTTTTTTTTAAACCTTCCTCTGCAGTTCATTAGCGATGAGTATCTACCAGCTTATACATTGAATGCTGCTTCCACATGCTTTATGCTTAGCAATCCACCAGGCTTCTTGGTAATATGAGCACAGAGTACCCAACACCTGTGGCAGTAACAACAAAAAGAATGCTCAAGTGACAATTTGGTAATACCTTTTGGTGTGTTTGGAGCTTTTGAAATTAATAGAGTTCCACTAGTTTCTGCAAGATGTTGAAACAGACCTTCTTAGACTTATTTTTAGTTTATACTTAACTTTTTCTACATTATTAAAGAACAATGAGTACAAGTAAATAGAGGAATGGTAGAAACATGACTGTTCTGAAATCAAGATCACAGTCAGAATTATTCATTCCATTAATCTTCAAACTTCCCTACGTAAGTCATATATTTAAGATGGATCATCATGCCTCCTTCGCTTCTAGGATGAATTTGTTTAACTTCTACAGCTTTCCTTTTGTACACAGTTGTCCTGCTCCTCAGTCCTTGCGTGTTTGTGGGCAGGTTTTTTGTTGTTGTTATTAACCATAAATCTGCTTTCAATTTGTCAATATATTCTAGGCAACACTTAGAGTATTGGCCAGCTCCCAGCATGATTACAGGAAAGCTGACAGAAAGGCAGGTTTTCTTCTCTGATATACAACTTTTTTATATTATAGAGTAAAGCCCTCACCAGTTCCAGTTACATTGATTTTGTTCTTGCTTTTCTAAAAACCAGTCTTTTACGCAAATTTATCTATTTTCTTGTGTTATCATTCAAGATCTAAATCTGTTTCATGCTGCATGTCCTTCAAGATTACATATTTTTAATAATATTAGTAAAAACTAGTCTGATCTGTAGAATATGGTTTAGCCTTAAGTCCTATCCTATGGCTATTTTGATACTCTAAGTTTTCACCTTCCCTCTTGATAGTTGCCCATTTATTTAGTGATAGTTATTAATTTTACAGGTCTATAGCTGCCTACATCACTCCTTTTACCTTTTTGGAGTATTATAAGTATTACAATTTTCCACTCCAGGTTATTTTTTGGTGTATTCCTAGTTTCTCAAACATCACTGGTAATGATGGAGCAAGTTATTTCAACTAAATCACTCTGTACGCTGAAATCTGCACAGTCTGGACTGAATTTCCAAGTGATTTTTCAACATTTATTTACTTAATCTTTATCAGGAGCTATTAGCAGCTTTCCAAGTTCCTCAGGCATTTTTAATGTGGAAGATATAGTTATTCCTCTGACTTTCGCTTTGGGGAGCAGTGCTACGTTGGTTAATACATGCACATGATTCCTAGTGACAGAAATTAAATTCAGCTGCATTATGCAAGGATGTGATCTAACTTTAATTTCTATCTCTAAGAAGACACTTGAAGTAATGAGGCATGGCTACATGGCTTTTCCAGTCATCTTACACGAGAAACTTCCCATGAGAGCAAAACTAGAAAGAACTCCTTGAGACCAAGAATATTTAAAGGCTGTTATAAAAATCTTTTGTGTGGACCACACATTCCAACCCTAATGCCAGCTGCAGTTCCCTTTATGAGGATATTTGAGAGGGTATGATTTGCCTCAAACATTTTTAGGTCCCGCAAGATGTTGAATTTTCATTTTAGGTTTTTTGAGGTAAAATTTCTGCTCTCACTACGTATTTCCACTGAAATATTAAAGAAGAATTGAGAAAAAGGTTACAGCAAATTGTGTACTTAACAGTAGGTTGAAGTAAGTCTCAAGGAGAGGTCCGAGACACAAATGACTGGTTTCTGATCTGGCTTCTCAGAATTTCAAAGACACCATAAAATGTAGCTCTTCAGCCATCTTATCACTGTTGTGGCACGGAATTTGTACATCAAATGAAGAAAATATACTAGCGCATGCATTGGGTGTTATAGGCAGATACAAACACCACTGACAACCAGTTACAATGGCTCATTTGTGTAAAAAGTTCTGGAGCCTTTTCATGACAAAATATTACACACACAGTGTGTAATGACTGGCAAAATGTGTGTACATGAAATAAATGAATATTAAACAACCAAAATGCTGAGAGGAGAGCTGCCAACAGAACTGTATGGGTTAATAGGTGGTTTTTAGAAAGCCTTTTCAGACAAAGCCTCCAAGGTTATTGTGTTATCTCATGAATCAGTTGGTAAAATGTTTTGCCAATGAATGTAAGGAAGTTTAAAGCTGTTGGCTTTCGCCTACCGTACCAAGATCAGTCTTAAGATCTGTTGGCAGACTTAACTTTCTTGATCCTTTAACTGAAACAACAGAAAAAGGAGAAAGGCAGTTGTTAATAAGTAAGAAAGAAAAAGGAGCGAGGGAAAACAACATGCCATCTTCTGGTTAATACCATGTTGCAAATTCGTAGCACTTTTTAAAATCAGCATATAAAGGCGGAATTGTGGTTTAAATATGTTCGTGTACACCATTCAGCAAAATAAATGTAACTGAACAAAGCAGCACTGGAAAAAACATTACTCCAGCTCTCAAGAAGTGAATGGTGCTTTACACAGCTTTGGCTGTGTACTGCAATATCTTACCTTGTTATGACAGGAATGATAAAAAAAACCCAAATGAGATTAAGGCAAATATTGCAAATGCTGGTTATGCAGCATATCACAAATATTTAAACACCTGGAAACCAATTTAATAAGAGGGTGCAATGAAATTATGAGTTCTGATGACATCATACCTCAAGATACCATAAGAAACAGAGAGGGCATATTGTACAGGTAATGAAGACAGAACACACTATTGTAGTATTACAGAAAAGAAGACAGTTGCACAGAAACGAAATGCAGCAGATTCAGGATATAATGTGGTGTTATCTAGACATCAAAATATTGCACTCAGTTTACTGAAGATTTATCTGTTGTGGTCTGATTATGCAACAGAACCGTGATTTTGCTCTGTTAAAAAATATTTTCATTTCTTTACACATGAGCACATTTTAAACAATGAACACCAGAGAACTGAAATGAAGCATGTCTTGTAGCAGTCAAAACGGCATTGAATTTATTAAAAGAATGCCTTAAGAAATCTTTTATTAATATTCAGAAGACTTAATTTCTACTATGGTTCTTTTGTTTTGCATTCATTCATTATTTTTTCCACATTGTTTTTGGCTTTTACCCCTTACCTATCCTGTCTGTTGCTAGAAGTGAACAATGAGGTATTAGTCATCTGAAGTCCCATATGTTAAATGTCACAGTGACAGGAACACTGGGACATTCAAACATAAGGAACAAGTCCTTTTAATTTCTATTTAATACGTTTTTAGGTCAGAAGGATGCCCAGAACAGCCACTTAAAATTGCAAGCCACAGAATCCCGAAAAAGAAATTCTGTTGCATTCTTTTGCAGTGTAATAAATTACAAAGCCTGGAATGTGGCAGAATAAAATATCAGCTGGCACCTACGTTAGATTTTTTTCTTTCTTTCCTCAGGGAAGAGTAGGGGAACCCTTCAGGCTCTTGAGCAACATTTTGGTATCGGCAGAACCAGCATAGTCCTCCCAGTAACCTGTTTCTAGCTGTCACTTTAACTGAATACTCTGGGGCAAGGCAAAGAGATGTCTTGAGCTCAGCCCAACACCAAAATATACATCACTAACAGTACTACATGAAAATTCTCTAATTTGGACACCAAGTGTTACGCTCCTATGTCCATTTTAGGCACTCACACAAAGGGCAGCTTGATTTGCAGAACAGCCTTTTAAAAACATTCCATTCATCTGAGCAGCTGTCATATACTCTTTCAGACTGTGAATGGAGTATATTGCTCCAGAAAATCAGTGCTTTGCTATAGAGAAAGAGAAAGAAGCATCACTTGTGATATAATCTCCTTTAAAGGAAGGGACAACATCTGGCCCAACCAGCCCTCTGAAAAAGGATTACCAATGCCTAAGGAAGACTGTAGGACACACTACTAACAGACTAGGATCTAGATTGGGATATTTTAGAGCTATAAAACCTAGCTGCATTTAACACCAAGGAGCTTCTTTAGTTCCATCATCATGGAGGCTTTGAGCTTTGCAGATTGGTGGTTTATCCTCTTCTATTTCTATGTTACAGGTGTTTCTGTATAACAGGAATTACATGTCTTGTGTTATGTGCCACAGCTGTTCCCAATTCGTGGTGTATGTGTCTGAACTGCAAGACTGCGCAGGCTCATACAGCACATGCAAAGTATGCACTTTTAGAGTGCTTCAGAGGAATTAGAACAGGCTTGATTTGAGAGCTGCTACAGCTGTGCACAGACAAAATATGTATACCATACTGAAAGCTGCAATCTAACATGGTTTCAGGATGCTGAAGGGACTGAGGATCAGAAGGAAGAGGAGTATACAGTCGATTAGTTAGTTTATGGGTACAGTGATAGAGTAGAGGACACGGTGAGTAAGGGGCTAAAGGACAAAGGAGACACACAACATGAGGAAGTGCAGTTGAGGAAGCCAGGACTTTCTCCTACCACCATCTCCCACCACCAGATTTGGAAGATTTTGGTGTAGGACATTGTGCTAGGACACAGTGTGGACCACTGTCAATAGACTGCATCTTTGATGGTAAAAACAAAAGAAGGAGCTGGTTGCTTTCATGCTTTACTGTGATTAAAGCTCTCCATATTACTTTTTTTTTTGGTAAAACTTTTTACTGTTAAACTGATCAGAATGTGGATATTATTGTGTAACCTATTTTTAGTACCTAAATAATGTATATTTTACTATCTCTACATTTATTATAAAGGATGACTACGCATGCAAACCTATCTTGCTGAAAAAAAGCTTTTGAAAACCAGTTTAATTTAAGAATTGAGTATAAAGGTTCAAGAGGCTCGCAGAGTCGTTTGTTACCATTATTTGTTTGCATTCATGCTGGAGGCAGCCAGCAGAAACTGTGATGCCACAGTGCAAGGCAAGACAGCCCCTACCCAAAAGAGCTTAATGTGCAAACAGTCAAGTTATCCAACTGTGGGATGAGAAAGAGGCACAGACAGCATTAACAGGTATGGGCTGGCAGCTATCTAAGCTGAGTACACAGGTCTCCTGATCTGACAATGTCCTGTCTCACAGCCATACCGTTCCTATAAGTCTTTCAATCAAAACACCAAGGCGCAACCAACAAACAAATGTATGCTTGCAGCTATGACATTTGGTGGTGTGTTTCCCTCAGCTATTACATTACTACAACACTGTAGTCAGAGAATCTAATATTATTTAAAATGAAGGTGACTTCATACAGCTCTTTTTCTATTAGGGAGCTTCTGCCTGCGTAACACTTTGGAATATCCATCCCAGTTGCCCACTGCTAAAACATGGATTTAAGAGCCTAATATTTGGCCACCACAAGGTACACACTAAGGTCCTGGAGGTTTGGCTAATGAGGCTCACAGCCAATGTAAAGACTGCCCTTTTCCTTTGGTGGCCTCAGGCAGAGCACCCAAGGCAGCACTTTTCTATGAGAGCTGATTTTAAGCTGAACCTAACTCTCACTCTGCCCTGAGCTACAGCTCCTGCCCTATTGCTGCCACTCCTGTGCCTGGCTGTAGCCCTGCTGATCTGGACCTGGACTCACAGGCCGACATCCTCCCCTGTGTCTGGACCTGCCTGGCAACCACCAGGCTGCACTTTGTCCTGCTCCCTTGCTTAGCTCCTGTCTCCCTGGTCCATAGCAGCTGCCTGCCCCTGTTGGTGAGCCTTGAACACTGAGCCATACACTATGGGCTGCATGGGGGCTACCCCTACTGCTCCCCTGAGCCAAACACCACAGCCCAAACCCAGGTCCCCATTTTCTCCCCCCACCAGCTCATACTGCTCCCCGTTCCTTGGTAACCCCTAACATACACATCCCTTCTCAAGATTGTAACTCAACTAATGAGAAACCCCATCACATATTGGAAAAAGTGATAAAATGCACGTTGCATTCCCAGTGTGGGAGCTAACCTCTCTTTAATGATTAATTTCCCTTCTGACCAGAAAACATTCTTTTTAATTTAAGTAGAAATGGTTATGCTGGCAGTGTTGTCAATAATCAAGTTTCAAAATAAATTATATTCTATGTTTTTCACACGCACAAAACGTTTCCAAGCATTCACTTCCTTGCTTGTTTTCCATGAGAATGTAATTTTCAGACTGAGTCAAATCTCTTCAGCTACTTTGCAGTTAGCCACGAGTTAAAAGAAGAGCAACTCTTAGAAATGTGTCTTCTTGAAACAAAGCTATTTAAAAACATTTCATGTAGGGAAGTGGGAGCTTTGTATGGCATGGGCCTAATACCAGCAGATTTAACCAGATTAGTGGAATCAATCAGTATAGCAGCACTTGGAAATCACAGTATATATAAAAACTCGTAATCTTGCCATTAGGGACCTGTTCTGAAGCTCATGGGAATCAATTGTGGAAACTTTTACATAGCCTTCTCTAAGCTCTATAGTCTTAAAAAGCATTTTGGATGCAAGCCCCCAGTATGAAGGTGGTTTCTTAAGAAAAAATACAAACACACTTTCCTTTTCAAACACACATTTGAGAAATCACTCTCATACACAGGCCGATGAAATTTGTTCCTTCTGGTCTTTGAAAGAAGTCTAAACTGTCCATTGCATCTTACACAAAGTTAAATGACCTTCAATATGAAGCTGCATATAAATGGCTAAAGCAGTAAGGGATGAATATATCATACAACTATGTATATTATATTCCTAGGAGCCCCCAGATAAATTTTCTGAATGAGATGATAAAAATAAAGGTAAACTTTACTGGAATGGGTGCTGTTCTAAAATACTTTATATAGTAACTAACTAGCATTGGGTATAGCACCATTTATGTTATGTGTGCTTGCAAGGCCTCAAAGGTTTTTATTTTGTTTTAGAGCTACAGAGCTCTCAGGTGCTATTGTAGAGTGAATGAGTACAAAGCCCTAACTTTTGACCTCCAAATCACAAACAACAATCAAAATGCAGTTTGACTTTCTCCACTGAAAGAACATGGCATGCATGAGTAAGAATAAGGTATTCTGATGGTCCTGAAAAACCCTAATCTCCACTGTTCTTCATATGATCTGAGGGTTTTTTTAAGCCAATCAAATACCATTATATGGCAAGCCATGCTGCATCACTAGTCTCATGAAACATGCTTTATATATGTGTTTCATTGGATTTGTACTGAATTAGAAACCAGCCCTGCACATAAAACAAGGAGTATTATTCAGCACTGACCCTTTTACTCAGTGCTCCAACGCTCATAACAGTGATAGAACAAAAATGCCTAATTCTGATTTGGGGCGGGAGTGAAGAGAAACAATAAAGCTGAATTACCAAGTTCACCTAGGTAGGCTCCACGGAAGCTCAGTCAGAGGTTAAAACATTGACAAGCAATAGGATGTTGCAGGCAAAATAAATTTTTCAGGGAAACTGAGAGGGTTCAGGCAGGCTAAGCAATGTTCAGGATTAGACTAAGAGATGAGGAGGCAGGAGATTTTTCAAGCTCTCCAAGAAGCCTTTATCAACACTGTTCTTATGGGCCTGGTTGGAACTGAGATCTGACTAAGCTACTAATGGTGGTCAGATGTAAAACTGTTTACATCTACACTGGCAGTTAGTGTGCTGGAGGGATTCTTCCTAGGCATTATCTTGGAGTCTCAAAGTATGCACATGAACACACATCAGTGTTATTCCTCAAATCATTCCCCTTCTGACAGAACTGAGGATGAAGTTGCTCACCAGTATGCCATAATGTGTGTAGCGTTCGTCATGTAGACTAGTGTCCTCCAGCAGTTTGCACTTTGTGTACACATTGAGCATACTCAGGACCAGTAACTGGCATGAACTTTGCCCGGTGAAGAACTGATGTTGATGTGGTCTGGCGATCGTAATGAATTGCAACAAATCAAACTCCATTCCTTCTGTCTTTGCAACCTCATCAGCTGATACTGTAGTCATACACAGTAGGACCTTTGTTGGGGAGCAACTTGAATCTCCTGACTCAGCAGCCAAGTGTTCTTTCTGTTTCTGCTAAATTTCTGGAGGATGAAGTCTTGGCCTACCTTCAGCAAAGGAACGTGGTCACTGGTTTTACAGACACAGATATCATGGGACTCTACAGAGCACAGCACGCTTCCATTACAGAGCTTGAGAGCTATGAAATTTAGAGAGATCAAAGGCAAGACTGGAAGTAGAAGGATCCTGCCTGCCGAGTCTGTAACTATGCGCATCAATCAGTTGTGTTCTGCAAGAAAAAAATGTTCGCCAGTACAAAGGCTGATGTAGCTATGAGGCTGTGCTGATAAGCACAAGGTAGCTCCACTCCCAAGTTCTTGGGGGTTGCAATTTTGAGGTCAGTTACTCCAGATGATTAGACTGCATTTTGGCCAGTTTTAGAGCAGATATGCCAAAGCAAAATTATTTTAATTTTGCATCAATTAAAAGAAAATAATACCAGTCACAGTAAAAATAACTCCTATTTTAAAAAGCAGTTAATTCTAATAACAGTTACTGCCTACAAAATTGTACCTGGTTTCACATTTTAGAGATTCAAATATAGCTTGGGAAACAACATGGAAGGGCTAAAATAGGAAACATTCATAAATATGCCATGTTTTCCCTGCTGAATGATCTCCAAAACACAAAAGCAGAATAAATTTTGGAGCAAATTATCTTAAATTTATCTAAAATAGATATTTTTGGTAAAGAGCTGAATGAAAAATTGAAGCTAACTGCAGAAAAAGTAAGGTGCTATAGGAGTCATTCATCATTATACAATTAAGCATACACATATATGTTTACTAAGTCGGCTATCTCGTAGTTTTCAGCATAAAGAAAAAGACTTTGTAGCTTGTTTGTGGAGAGAAGATTGAAAAGATGAATCCCAGTGAGCTATACAATAAATAGTCTAATTATACTGAGTTATGTTATATTTTTAAAGCCCATATCATGAGTTTCTGAGGCCGAGCTCAAGAGTTTGAGCTCCTAGTATTATACCAATAATATTATAGCCTACTTCACTTTGATATTCTCATGTCAACAGAATTTGGGTTGCAAATAGTACACAGAAATACGTATTTCAAAACAACTATTTTATTTTAGTTCTTGATGTATCAGGGAAAGACTTCTATTAGCTTCAGCTCTTTGTAAATTACTAATTACTGGCCTCCATTCAAAATTAATGTGTTCTGTTATAATAAAGTAAAATATGTGAAATAATAATGGAGGATTTGAATAGCATATTTGTGGGAATTTGTTACTAGGGGGGAAAAAAGGTATCTATCAATACTTACCAAACTACAAGGAAAAGAAGTGCGATACGCATACCACAAGCAAAACGAATATATTACAGCTACACCTCCTTATTTCCTGTCACACTTAAAAGTCAGCTACTAGAAAACAGCTCTAAGTAATGATCTTTAAGACAGTGAACTCACATTAAAAGAGACCAATGCAGACTAGGCACTTGCAGAAAAAGTCTCTAGGAATGAGATGAACTCCACCTTCTGAAGGACTATGGGTAAAATGGGAAACATTTATAAATTTTTAAATGGCCAAGATTTCACTGCTGGGTCAAAGTGGTTGATAAGCGAGTATTTTCATTTGAGGTTTTGCTTCCATTGTAAATTACGTAACAGGCACTGGGGGATTCTACTCGTTAACATTTACCATCTCCATACCACTGTTTTTCAATTATTTTCTCTATGTGCATGTATGCATATGCATTATATATATATAAAATAAGGACTCCCTACTGGAGGAAAGAAGTCAGAAAGCCTTTTAAGAGAACACAGAAACAAGCCCCTACTAGGAGGATTTTGGAATATACCTGCACGATATTGTGAAATCAAGTATTTTCATACTCTCCACCTCAAAGGTGCAGCACGTACATTTAATTTTTCTTTAAGTAAACAGACTTAGGATTTTATTGTGCTATGTAATATAAGCACTTCTCCAGCCTCTTTGGAACTGTAACTATGTACTTCACTTCTTAGGGATTAATGAAACACAGTGATGCACGACATGAATGGCTTATACAGACTGCAGGAAGAGAAGCCAATCACCTTTACCTGAAGTGGGAGACTTGCAACGCTCTAGCTCCAGGGAAACTGGACTGTCACTGAGTTCAGTCAGGCCTGAAAAAATGGAGTTAAAAAGTTAAGTTACAATCTAACAGGGCATGCTTCAACTTTCTTGGTTGATATTTTGCACTTTAAAGTCAATTTGGAGAGAGGAATGGTGTCAAATGTGAGGAAAATATCTATTTCAAATAACTGCAGTTATCAGGCTGTCACTGCAGAAATTCAGGTCTGGTTTAAAAATCACACCTCTAGTTAACTCATATTTGTTTTCTTGAGTGCCTCAGGGTAGACAAAGATTGACTTTACCTAACAAGAGAAAACAAGTAAGTATAGTTTAAAATTTATACGTCTGTGACATGAATCAAACTCATTCATCCCTGTCAAACTGATGTGGAAACAACTCTATACTTTCAACTGCTGCAGAACGCAGGGAGGAAACCTTAAAACAGGGAGAGAAGAGAAAAAAAGAAGACAAAATAAAAGACACTACTGGTGAAAGAAGAAAGTGAATACAAAAATATCAACACTACTATGCAATATTAGGAACTTTTATATGAATTCACACAAGATAGGTCATTTTAAAGGACACAGAGGCAATGATAATGCTGTCTGAATATAACACAGAATTTTTGGACAAGATACTTTATATGTTGTTTATACATATTTGTAAGGAACTGATTTGTAGCAGTCTACCGTGGAAGACAGCAACAAGTAAAGTAATTTTAGTTTCTACTGCTTAAGCTTGGGCTTGTTTCTGTGATCAAACCAAGACCCATCTTTGGCACAGGTTGCATGTACAGGTTTAAACAAGCCTTTTGGCATGCTAGGGAGAGAAAGTCTGAGCTCATGCTATCCATTACCATGGGCTAACCGTTGAGTAGGTGAACTGGGCATGGCCATACCTATTCAAATGTACCCCATGGTGCCTTATGGCCTATATCAAGTGGTTCACACTTGTTACAAGAGCTCTGACTCTCCATGCCATAGGCTACTCAGGACTGGCAGACAGCCCAGTACCAGACATCCATCTGCTAGCAATGTGGACTCACAGCACTCTGGTCATAAAGCCTGCTCAACATTAGCCTACATTCAGATGCGCATTACTGTTGTAGTAACACTGTGTTTATACAGACTCTGCATATGTTAGATCCTGAAAGTCAAACATCCTATAACGATCCTTCAATACACTTTAATCTGGCACCATGCCTCCTGCAACATGACACGTTTTAATTTTTATGGCTTTTGGACCCTTAGGCTCAGAGACCTCATCTCTAAAATTCAAATAGACCCTTGCTTTAGAAAAATTCTGCTACCACTTAGTCACCAGTGCTGTTCTCTTTGTATAAAAACAGTGGGATCTTAATGTAGGTACTGATATTTTTATTACAATGTAATTTTGAAGCACTCTGAGAAATGGGGAGAAACAAGCAGAATAAAAAGCTCCTACTGCTGACAAAGCCGCATGACTGCTAGAACAAATTTAAGAACACTTTGGAAAAACAGCAATATTGATTTGGTCTGCTAAGTCAGTAGAAATGACATATTTGCTCCTGACTTTTAAACAATAAAAGATCACAATCCAGATACTAATATTGAAAACCAAAGGGTTCTTGAGAAACTTACTTGAATCTTTCTTTGATTCAACTTAGAATCTGCGAGAGAATTTTGTATTCCGATCCATTGTGAGTCCTGTTGCTTTTGACATTACAATAGAATTCAGGAACTGCAACCATTTCGGGAGCCTCTCTATATATAGCTTTGTTACAGCAAATCTTAATTCTGCTGACTCTGGGGTTTCTGTATGTACCTAGAGATTTGGGACATATTGCTGCAGAACTGTCTGCAAGGTACAGTGGGAGTAAGTTTAGCACTTTTGCATAGCATCAGAGACCTTGGATGAATAAAATGAAATATTAAACTGTTTCTTCTGCAAATGCAGTGTTGGAGATATTAAATTTTAACATTATGGTTATGATGCTGTGATTAATGAAATTCTTCTAAATGTTCTGTAGTTACTATAGGTGATAGTTACAATGTCAAATGCCAGGTCAGATTTTGCTTCTAAATAGAGTTTCTTTTTTCCTTTGTGAGTCCACAGAAACAGTATTACAGCTCAATATAAATTATGGTGCCATTGACTTAAGTAGAAAATGGACCAAACCACACCAGTGTCCTGAAAACCCAAGAGCAACCACCCTGAGAATACCACAAGCTCTTTATGTTTGTCAACAGTTTTCCAACTTAGAACAGTAAAGATACATGTCATGTTATGATATTTAAAATTGGTGAATATGTGGACTTCTCTAGAAATCTAGACTTGTTGTCAAGCCACTAACACCTCTAACAGTGAGCATCAACAGATGCTTTAAAAAAGAAAAGTGCAGTAAGTCCCCATGTCAAGTGTAAGTGGTACTCTGTGCCCGGCACAAGGGCATGGTCTTAATCTCAGACACTTAGATTTGCTTAAGCACCGCCCCTTGCAGATCTTCTCCTGCCATAAATCTTTATTCGTTAGAAATATAATGAGTCCTTCTCATTATCCATCCATATATCCAAAGTCTCTTTTAATCATACTAAGCCTTAAATCCCAAAGATGTTATATGGCAACGAGTCGCACCATCATCATTCACTGAAAAGAATATACATAAAAAATGACAAATTTTTATGTGTTACCTTTGATTCCATGAAATGTCGACTTTTGTTTCCCTTTGAGGTAAGGAAGGGAGCTCTCAACATTTTCTTTGCACTACTGCCATTTCCTTTTTAAGGAAACCAAGCTAAATCTTTTCAGTAATTTATCATGTGTAAGGACCTCCATGCAACTCAGCTTCCCTTGAATGTTTGAGAGACTATAACAGCTACCGAAGTTAGATTACAAAAATCCTTTCCATTTTGAGGTTCTGTAGGCCCAATCTGTGTCCCTAGATATTTTAGCTCTTTTTAGCAGAAAAAACCCCACCCTGGCAAATTATGAGTCCACATAGAGCAAGAAGAACATAGCAGCAAAACTAAAGGCAAATAACTGAGATTAGCAATGTAAACAACCACCTCTGAGAAGATGTGCCCTTTGACATTATAAAGAAATTGGCTTTGATTTGAACGAATTATAAACATGTGAAAATAGTACAAGATGTAGATACCTCACATAAGGCATTAAAGCACTCTCTAAAGTGTATCCCATGGATACTTTTCAAAATTTACTGAGATTCCCATTTCCTCTTTATTAAAGGATCAAAAAATATACTGTCTAGTATGGAGTAACAACTTTTATGAACTCATAATTTAACTTAATTATTTTTAAATTTTAATTTTCTATCTCTATGATTAAATGATTCAGACTGATCATTTACTTAAAAGCACACAAATCCATCGCATCTTTGCTTATAAAACAATGCATTATAAAAATTATTGTAAATATTCACATGCTAATAAGTAAACCCAGTGTGATTTCAATCCATCATCTTCACACTGAATTACTGTACTGTGTTTTATGTTTAAATATGATGCATTCTTTGGAAATGACAGTTAGTTCATAATATAGCTGTTGACTTAAAACTCAACCTATATTAGCTTTTACTGTGTTGTCAGGTGTGATTTAAAGCATCAATTACTGATGTGTAATGACTCATAACACAGTTTTCTGTGTCCTCCTGTCAGACCAAGGTTACTTTTGCTCACACCCTCTCAAGGGACTGGCCTGAAGGAGGAACAAGTAGTTCTCACTGAAAAGTCTTCATTCTGAAAATTATTTTCCAACTATCAACATCCTTTGAACTTGCTGACTTTCTGGATGCTTGATAAAGACTATATTTTCTTGTTTTACCAACAGATGGTATGAATATCTAGTAGGAGATGCACATTGCTTTTGCAGGTTGGGATTTTTATATTCTGCTGCAAACACTATCTCTCTAGATGCAGTAATGTACTTGTTTTAATATCTGAATATATGCTAGCTGCCACTAGGTAATAACATGCATAACTTGATTTCAACTGAAGAACAAAAAAAAAAAAAACAAAAAAGAAAAATAAAAACAACACAGTTCTGTGCTACTGCAGAGAGAGTTTATTTTATTTGGCTTGGCACATATTCTTGCTACAAAGGAAGGTGGCTTCCAGCAGATGTTACAGCAAATGGAACAGGTCATCAACACCAGAAAGCTACCTCCAGCTCTGCATTTACCCTCATCTGAGCCTCTTTTTTTCCTCAAATTATTTCCCCGATAGGAAAATTATGTTTCAGACTCTTCCATTATGCATACCTATAACTGATTACATTTCTCCTTCTCATTTCTTCTGTTCATGCTTCTCCCTTTCCACTTTCACCTCCCAAACCAGAGAATGTGCTGCCTTAATGCTCTAAGTCCACTCCAGATGCTTTTGAGTCTAGCTTACACATATATACATTGCTCTTATCAAGCTCTCTACAGATTTATTGGCTAAAATTCAAAACAATTATTCCATCACTGTGCTTTGCATATTGGATGCCAGTGACAGTGTTGATTATTGTCTTTCCTTTGGAAAAACTCTCTTCTCCGAAGAATATCCATCCCAAAGAATGCTTTTTGCGGTTTGATTTTTTTTCTTCCCCCCTTTCCCTCTTCAGTTGCAAGGCATCCCAGACTAAAACATCAACACTTCTTTTATCTGTCCCAGTATTTGAGGAGATTCTTTCCTATAAACAGGGCAATAAATACCTTCTTTTGCCCTAATGATTCATAAATACACATCTCTAACTTGGATTCCTTCCATCCAAGTTAGAGTAGTAATCCTGCCTTTCTAAAATTTACTCACAAGTGTCCAGACACAAACTTAACATTGCCAAGATGAACTCTCTCTTTTTTTGTGTGATTAAGTCTTCTCTTTGCTACTTCAGCACAGCTAACAGCACCACTGTCTTCTCTGACACTCTAATCCATAATATTGGTTTTATCCTTGGAGCATCATACTTTCAACTCTCAGATTCAGGCTGGATACTAGACTGTTTCTTCCTGCAAATCACCTCCAAAATGAACGACAAAAGTATAAGTACCCTGCTCATTGAAAATCTCTTATTTGGCTTCAATGCCTGCAAGATTTATTCTCTCAGTCTGATCATCATGAAATTATCTTCCTGTTTCATTACTTAATTGAATCAACTCCTGACATGTCTTCCCATTGACTTCCATTTTAATTTATATAACCCTAAAAACTTTAGACCTAATGCTTATGTTATCATGACTGCTTCTGCTTTTGCCTTAATAATACCAGCTTCAACTGCCTACTTTCCAAAACCAAATTATTTTTCTTTTCCCATCATCATTCCTTATGAGAAGAAATAAACTTGTAAGCAAAATCCTAAATCCATTCTCAGTACCCCTCTTAAAACTCATATCTCAGATAAGACATGTAACAAAGCATAACTTGAGAATGACTTAGCAAGATATTTTAGTGTCTATGACACATTCCTGCCCTGTTCTTTATCTTATTGCCTGGCGTATCTTTCAGATCATACAGTACATACTCCTGTGTAAGTATCAAATAGCAAAAGCAACATCCAAGAAATTTCTGAGGAAAGAAATGAAGCTGTTAACAATCTTGCACAAGAGTCAGACTCATACTCTTCATTTATGATGTATGCAGAAAGATTTTGTGGACTTCTCTGATTTTAGGGTTGAAGATGGAAACAAGATAATACTTTCAGTATAATATACATTATACTACTACATAAGTAATAATAATTTCAGGTATGAAAAACTATGGTCTGTGTTTGTCATTTTGAATGAAAATGGTGGTCATTTTTGGTCTTAGAATTTATTAATTTTTTAGCAGGAGAAAACCCCCAAACCTTTGACTGCTGTCTATCCCTGGGGTTCTGTAACAGACCTGAAATAAGCAAGACCAGACTATTAAACTTTAAGATATTATACACCAAACCTTTTTATGGACTGCTGGATTTGTATCTGGACTAGTCTTTTAACTAAACAGGCCACCTTTTTTAAAGTATTATGAAATAAAATCATAGATATCAGTTGTTGAGTAATCAGTCTAGAGAGATGGAATGTAATTTCTGGTGCGAGTGTACGAATGTATTTCAGTAGCTACAGAACTCTGAATTTATGTGAGATAATAAAACAATTGCCACCCCTTTATCTTGCCTATACCGAGTATTTAATGTAAAATTGCCTATCCAGTTGTTCTGTGAAGACTACTTTAAAAAGATGAATAGGAGGCATCCTGGAGACCTAATTACATATAAGCACTGCAGTTAATTAAGATACATACAGCTCATCTGTTGAACAGTCATTTTTGCAAAATTAATTATAGCTTTGTTCATCGCATTCTGCAGTGATGAATACTAATATTTAAATTGCATATCGCTATAATTCAAAATCTAAAGATATTAAAAACATTAATTTTCATAGCTGTCTTTGATGCATGTATTTTTATACCCACTTTACATTCCCCATTAAAGATCAGAGGCATGGGATGGTTCCCCAAAGCCAAATATTTAAGTACCAAAGCAAGATCAAAACTTCAAATTTCACAGCACCCAATCCAACCGGTACTCTTTTAAGCCACATTGCTCTTCTGAAAATAGGGAAGAATTAATTAATAACTACAACCAGACAGTGCCATTGTGAAACAAGAAATGCTTCATATATAAGTAGATGCACACTGAAATGAATATAAAACCAAAGAAAAATAACTGTCATCAAGAATGTAGCATTGCCAAAAAATAATTTCTCAGGCAAATCTGCCCCATACTGAGTCACTGAGGTTTTCCCATTGACTCTTCCAGAAAAGAAAAACAGATCTGAAACATCTGTGCGATAAAGGTAATTATCAAAATTAAGCAGGGTTGACATCACAAAATGTAATAAGTTTGCATGCATGCTGAATGTGTTTAAAAAAAACACATTACAAAGCACAAACATACAGGTTTAAGTCAGGCATAGTCCAGTCATGATCAAGCTATGTGCCTAACCTTTATAAAACTTACTCTGATAAGAAGTACGGATCCGTTTCGTTAAATCTGGATAAAAGTTAGACAGGCCACGCATGCAAAAGTTGTCTTTGGAACATGCCAGTACACCAGCATCAGCAGCAGGCAGAGGAAAGAGAGAAAAAACAGTCTAAAGTGAAAGGAAGTGATATCATAACCAGCATCTAGAACAGCCAAGGTGAAGAAATTTCTGCAGATACTTACCTTCCCATTGGGAGATATAACAAGAAAAATAATCAAGAAAGTAAAGGATGTGGGATGGATGGTGAGAAAGCAGCCGAGGCTTTTTTTAGATGCATAGTTTCTATGAGCAATCTAAGAGTATGTATTCCTTCTTATCAGTCACTTATACCCAGTAGGCTCCATACTAGCTACGCTACATAGCTGGAACATTGCCTTAAAGGACTGGTAAAGACTGTCACCAACAGAGAAAATCTACACAGAACAGTGCTGATAATAGCTATTTCTACATCAGCTACCTTGCACCTTTTGTACAGGGCTCTGCAACATATTGTTTATGGCTAGCTGCTCAAATTACTTTGGGAGCTGCTGTGAGGCTGGCTGAACCAGATAGAGAAGTTGGATGTAGCTTAAAGCTGCTTGTCTCTTGTCTCCTCAGCTGTGCCAAATTTACATCTTTAACACTTGGCACAGATGAGAACTAAGCTTGCCATGATTAAATGCCTAGAAAGTGAGATAAATGGTCTTTCAGGAACAGCAGTAGGCCTGAAGACTTACATTTTATCCTCTAAATATTACTTTCTGTTTGCAGTACAAACATCTTCCCAATTAAAAAAACTTCCCCTTGACTCTATAGAGAAATAGGATTTGATGATTTAGTGCAGGGTCTGCTGATGAAAATGCAGACATGCTATAATCTGCTGCTTTTATAATTTTATGGTTAGATTTAGAACTTAGTATTTTCAAACAGATTTTTAAATCTAATTCTAAAACTCCACAGCTATGTAAAACACATTTCATAATTGTGTCTGACTCTACTATATTACTATGGAATATGTAGAGCAAAAAGACTTCAAACATAGAATATCTTCTGACTCGTTTTTCCTCATACAAGTAAATTTTTTAGATAACCAAAAACATACGGTAAAATTTATCTGCTTTGATAGACTAATATTTGTAACACACAATGCATAATAATAGCTATGACTTACAAATGTGATCCTCTCAGCATCAAATTTTAAAATGGGGTACAGGTGGATTTAGTAAGTTTATATCAAAAGCTTCAACTCACTAACAAAGTGGCTAGTTTGAGCTAGTTGTGCTACCTACATAACATGTCTCTCACGTGTTACATTTCTCCAAACACAACTGCCTATTGAAATACCAATGAATAGCACCTGGGAGAAGATACAATTAAGTTTAAATTGAAGTCTTACCTATGGGTATGAACTTATTGAAAGCAGAAAGAAAATTGCATATGGCCTATGCTTCAAGTGGTGGCCAAAGAAACAATTTATTGCTCTGTTCATCACCATTTTTCAGAGACTCAGCTGAGGGAGTTACTTGCTGACCTCCATCCCAAAAGAATAAACTTTGTAAAACATTTTGTTTCTGAGAAAGTGTCAGTACCTAAAACATGTCAGGTTTCTTTTGTTAAGTTTTAGAAACTCCACTGGCCAGCAAATAGTCATGCATTTCAAAAGCACTATAAAAAGCCACAGGCAAAAAAACCAAAGAGCATGTCAGGCTCGTAACCACAATAATTTATTTCCTACCTGCAGCAAACTGCTTGCTTTTGCGAGGTGAACGGGGTTGACGCTGGTATGGATCACTTGATCCATATAGGTCAAGGGTTCCCATGCTCAGCAGTACTGTCTTCTGCATAAAGTCCACAACAGCCAAACCATTGCAGTTTCCGAATGCCACTCTGAGGAAAGAAATGTTTCTCAAAGGTATTGGTAATATGTAATCAAGGGGGGCAAAAAAATTTTTTATTCATTATTATGAATTCTGCATGAATATTTTCTTCAGAAACTACTCAAAGCTTACTTTTTCTAACTCTTTTAGATTTGTAATCCTGAATCCTTAAAATTGTGTCCTGAAGCACAGTAATTGGCATTCCAGAAAGCAGGCTGCCCACTTTAATTAACTTTCTATGCCAAATGCATTGCAACAATGTCTAAATATAATTCTAGTAATACTGATGCAAATTAAGACTACAAATCTGGACATAGGTCTTAAAAAGTGGTTACACATAAATATGAAAAATACAAATATAAGTTAAAATATGAATACAAATAAATATACAAATATTTAAAATGTTAAATATAAATTATAAATGAAATATATTAAGCTGTATTGTGGACATGCCAGAATCTGAAAGATATTTATAAATTTTCTTTCCAAGTCTGTCAGCTTGGCTACATAATAGATACCTGCTAAATCATTTTCTATCCCTCTGAAATGCTTCCATGATTGACATTTTGATGGTGCTTTGAAACATGGGCAAGATCTCTCAACTAGTGTGAGATTGCCTAAGAACCTGACTGCAGTCTTGCTATAAGGAAAAACAGATGGAACAATTTATTTATTTTGTCCCTAGAAGCTCCCTGATTCTGCTCTGTTGCTACTACAGATTCCCTTCTGACATGTATTTCAGAAAGAGGGAAGAAGTTGTATTGGACCAGCAGCACTTTCTCTTCTCCCATAAAAATGCTTTCTGTTCATGCTTTTCCCCCAACTTGGGAGGGATGGAGGTTGGGGTGGGGTGGGGGGTGGATTAGAAAATATGTCTATCTAAGAAGAAGGAAGAAAACAAAAAGACACTGAACATCTATATGTAAAACCTGGGAGAAAATCTGAAGTTAACCATAGAATATAGAAACCCATAGATCTCAGCAGATAAAATCTCACTAAAGCATTAAATGTATTTAAAATTTAATAGCAAAATAAATTCACAGGATCCATATGCCAAACCCTTGCACTGCATTTTTGGAGATTTCATTTAAGCAGAAATACTATATACTGAAGATTATTCTACTGAGGTTTCTCCTTTTCTATCAGACTGCAACTTTAACTTCCAGATTGAAAGGATTACAGGTAGAGCCACAAAGAAACTCAAAATCCCATACCATGCTCAATCATATTAGGTATCATTTGTGATCAAGTTCTGTTATTTTATGTAAAAAGTGAGTAAGGTGGTCAGTTCAAAGCCCTGCAAGATATTTAAGCGCTCGTTTCACAGTAAAAGCGAGCTGTGCTCTCACCTCCACCTGGCTCTTCTTAATATAGCTCCAAAATATTTTAAAGGAGATATATGAATTTGTGTGTGGAAAAACAATAGGGAAAGAGCGGAGTAATGAGATGGAGGAAGGGGAAGCAGGGTAGATAGAACATTTTCCTCCGTTGTACTTTTCCTTCTGCTTCCATTACAAAAAGGAGGTTACATACAGCAAATGGGAAAGGTAAAGAGTGAAAATGAGGTGAGTTTTTCTTATTTGTCAAACTGGCAAATTAAGGCACCATCTACAGCAGTGGCTCAAATTCTACCAGTTGTTACTACACCATGTTTTCTACCCTTGACTTAACACTGACTTTAGTACAGCATTTATGGAAAAACTATGAACATTGTCTTTTTTTCCCCATTGACTCTTCACTGATCATTAACCGCTTAAGCAACTACTAATATACGCCAGTAAAGTGTGTACAAATACACTTTAGTTGTCAATACTTTGTGCTTATGTGGAAAAATCATAAGGTGCACTGATGAATAAACTCATTGTTTTATTAATGTAGAGTAATATCTGTTTCAGAATTTACAATAGCCTGTTTTGCTTAATAGAAGAACAAAATAATTTTTAGACAGTTTCCCTGGGACAAAAAAAGGAACTTGATCTGCCACATTTGCCCGAAGACCATTCTGTGTGAAGTTTAATATGTCTTCATGCTTCTTGATACAAAATTAGTATAAAATTATTTTGTTATTTGGGTTTTTAATTCTCGTATTTTGCTCTAAAGCATATGTTAGTAGGCATTGTCACAGAAAGGATACTAAAGTAAAAAAGATTATTAGTGTGAAGTGTGACAGCATTTCCTGTGTTCATGAGTCCCTGCGTTCTAGGTGGAGAATTAAAACTAAAGGAATTAAAATGACGAGTGTCAATATCACCTGTTAATACTTTAGGCAACAAAAATTATAGCCATCTGCATTTTGAAAATTATTAACCTTAGATTTATGAATTTTGGGAAACATGAGTCACAAGAAGAGCTAGTGATCATTCACTTTATGGTCAGCAAATCCACAAAATGGATCATCACCTCCTGGTCTGTATTTTTCTAAACTCCTCTAAGTTCACACATGAGCATGGATATAATACTTCTTATACCTAAAAAATTTACTTTACCAAGAAAAATCAGAAATTGCTCATTAATATTATAATACTTCTGAGGAATTATAAAAGAATCTAGAAGACATTACTATTAACAAGGCTTAAGATAAATTGCTAACATCCAAGTCTTTATAAAATCAAATACAATGTAAGCACAATTAATTTCTCAATTTTGATTGATGAATAGATTAGTTGCTAGGAGATGTTCTATTCTGTGGGTATCTTTTCATTAAAATGTCATAAAATCCTCATCACACATTTCTTGACAATTAATGCGTAGATTGGCTGAAAATTTTTATCACAAGCTGGTAATACATTTTCAGAGACTGCTTTCAGTCCAACAGAACATACTTTAAAACAAATTTCTTATTTGTATTTTACCTTGTAGATCTTCAGTTGTAACTGAAGCATTTTGTAAATTTTCTTTTCTACTTTCGTAGCACAAAGAAGGTTTTTGGTGATTCAACAGTAATAAAACAGGTTTTAATACTTCTGATTTGTAGCTCGGTACCATTAAAAGTAAACAAAATACATTAAATAAAATTTTGCAATGTCTGAAGTCTGTTATCTTTGCTGGGGGTAAAGTTTTTTTATATCTTGCTTTACTCCTGTTTTTTATATCTTCTCAAGCTTTAAGCTGAAATGGCACAGTTTTTCCACATTTTGAGGCTAGATAACAGGAGAAAACAAAAGTATTAAAAATTCTGATGAAAGATAGGGTTGTACCTTGTCATGTCCAAGGAAAAAGTTGAGAGAGACAGGAGAGAGGGTGAGAGAAGAGACTCTGCAGAAGCAATTTAAAGAAACAGGCCTTTCTCGGGTAACTTTTGTAGGAAAGTTAAATTTAGGTTATTGGGCTATTTTATTGATACATACATTTATTTCTGAAACACTCATGTACTTAGTATATGGTGTTTTAAAGGAGGCTGTCCTGTTAAGCTATCACTGCACCTAGCAAAGAAAACAATTTAAAGCATTTGATTGAATCAGGTAAGTTTGAATCAATCAGGAAACCACTGTGAGTACTGCAACCTGTCAGAGTATTTTACAAGTGAGAGAATTCCTGAGGTTATTCCTGAAGTCTGATGTTGCCTTGAGATCTGCGACCTGCAAGACAGCCAATTAGGCAAAACCCAAAAATTTGCACAAGTGACAAATGTATCTAGGTATGGTAAAACAAACGAAACTTCTAGACTCATGAATAGGAAACTGTCTGGAAATTCAGGCCAAAGGCTTGACAAAACAGTCCACAAACAACAATATATTTGCACGAACATAAAGGCTCTGCATAAGATTTCCGAAGCCTCTGAAGAGAGTCAAGTGACTTACTGAAAATCAGTAGGAGTCACACACCTAACACCCATTACAGCCCATAGTTTTTATTGGAGTAACACCTTCTATAGGGAAAACCATTTTAATGCATCTAGCCGACTCTCAGTGAGAGAAAACATTAAAAATTGGCAAATAAATTGAACCTGAGAAAAAAATACACACAGATACGCTTACTTGCATTTCCCTACAGAATTTAGCATTTAGCATTAGCCTTATTCCATTTTCAATTTCAGGTCACTGGTTCTTTTGCAAACAGAGATTAGCACAGAAATAAAAACTGCTCTTCTCAGAAGACAATTCCCAGCTAAGATACAATATCATGATATTTAACATTTAGCACTTAATCACATCACTATTTTCTATGAAATATGTTTCACCTTGGTGATCCTTTCAAAATAACTTTAAAAATTACAGATTTGAAAGGTAATTAGATTTTATTTGAAAGGATGGACAGAATAATGGGAAAAGATTCAGTCTTTTAAATAGGAATAGTAAAAATACGGGCAAGATTGGCAGTTCAACATCTCATATTATAATCGTTATGCAAGTCAAAATAATTTTTCCCCATGAATCTGGGTTATAGCACCTCTTGATTATATTTACTCTGACTTTAATTGTCTGCAGGAAACTTCAAAGTATAAATGGAAAATACATTATTTAGTGCAATAAACAATAAATCAATGCAACCTTAATTTTGAGTTACTTACAGTCCATAAGCAGAGTTTACAGCAAGACTGGTAATCTGTTGTGGAGGCTCACCATCCACCCACACCAACTGAATAACAAGGTCTGCTTGGTATCCAGGAGGCATTCGCACAGGTCGAGTCTTAACGCTAAGAAGAGGAGGTATCAAATAAGAACAAATAAACAAACAGACTGGGCCATGAATAACAACTGCTTCTCTTGAGAAAATACTAGTGAAGCACAATCCCTTAATGAGTCCAGAGCAGCACCAGCACTTGCAGCATACTGTGTGTATACCCATACATTGACACTAGGCATTCCAGCCAAACAGGGATATTTTGGAGGAATTCCAGGCTTTGACTTTCATTTCTCCTGTAGAAATAGATCTGAAAACTTCGTCATTCCCTACAAGAGAAACTCTGGAGAAGATGTAGGTGGGTGTCAATAAAAATAATTTTTGCTTAATCGTTTTGCTTTGATTTTCTTTTTTCAGAATATTTTCTTATGCTAGATAATGCATACTTAAAAACCATTATGAATATTTAACTTGAATGGAAAACCTAAAATACCTTCTCTGAAACTCTGAAGCAGGACATTTCTGTATTTTTGGAACCTTCTTGCTCTGAAGTAAAGCATGACAGAAAAATGGAAAGAGGCAAGAGAAGATGAGAAGATGTACCTTTCTGTAGTGGTCCTCACCATTGCGTATTTAAAACTTATGGACCTGACAATTTTATTTGTCCATCTAGGGCAAACAAGTCCTGTTTTCTTCTTAGGACTATAATCACCTACTGAATGCTTCCTACATAAAATCTGATATAATTATTAACACCTCTTCATATTCTGTTATGGCAAGTTCAGTGACTTGTGAAGCAGGTAGTGAAGGTGGAGTGTAAGAACTGAACACTTCCATGTGACTATTTTATGTGTGTTCTTGACTGGTAGAACTTAACTGGATGAAACACTGAAAGAAGATATTATGCAATATTAGCAATACTGTGAGGTATTCATGCTATTCATTAGCACAGTCACACTCTAGGTAGTAATTTATACTTAATGCCCCCTAGCCGGGCATTTTTACTGTAGCTGTATATGGTGAGACTGCTTATATTGCACCCGTCTGCACACAGTCATAATAGGGCAGTTTATCACATAAAATCCTCTGTCTCTGTGAAAAATAGTACCCAAAGACAGACTAAGAATCAGGAGAGGAAGGAGAGCAGCTAGTTAACACAGACATAGACAACACATTCTGAAGAACTGCTATTTTTGGCACATAATATTTCTTTCTGCTGTAAGTGCTTCTCTATACAAATTTGTCTACCATAAATAACTTAGAGCAGTGTTATCCTATGTACTGGATCTTATAGAAAAGATCTTTCATGATTCTAAAGATGCAGACTATCTCCTGAACGTGACTATGATGTGAGTCAGCAAGCTTTCCAAGCATCCCTGGCCCAAACACCTGAAAAGATTATTGATGAGATTGCAAAAAAATCCAACTAATTTCTATTCAGAAGCTATTAAATAAGCACTTGTCTCAAAAGAGGATATTCAAACTTATCATTCTATAACCAGGGCTATCAGGTTTTTTGTAGCTATGCTGACCACATCTGTTGGGATGGAGGCCTTGGTGGTAAATAGGGCTACCGGCAATCTTGGAAAATTGAAATTAGATGCAGAAAACTGAAGTAAAATGAAGTAAAACATAACCATAGAATGACAACAGGCAAAAGTTCTGAACGAGGTAACTCCAGTAGCACAACTGACAATACACAAAGCAAATAGTGCTCTAATTCTGACGGAAGTTATGAAGAACCAGAGGACTGCATGATACATCTCAAGTTTTTATGGCTTGGTATAGAGAATGAGAAAAGCCTGGACATGGATGTAGGTTGTTGATCCAAACTGGAGGGGAATCCCATTGTGACAATGTGTAAATAGTGCAGATGAGCAGCACTTTAACTGCCTGGTAAGAGACAAGAAAGTAACCACCTTCATTTTCTTGCATAAGGAGCCTTGTTATCTATGGTGGGTGACAGACAGCAACAGATACAGCAACATACTACAAGTCTAGCATGCCAAAAAATGATGGGAGCCAGAAAGTGGTGCTGGCAGCAGTGAGGTAAGACTTTCTGAAGTGCGGCTTGACCAAGCCACAGTAAGCACATGGTGTAACAGAGTTGCACAAGACACCTTGTTAGAACTCATACGCAGTTATATCAAGCCTGAAGAGAGGAAGCAGCAGAAAACAGGAGCTGGTGCGAGTGAGGCACCAGCTGGTGCAGCTGGTGAAAGAGCTGAACAGTTCATTAAAAGATGTGTGATGTCTTTCACAATCCTCTGCAACTTTCTCAGGTCCTGCAGCCTCCTCAAACTCCATAGCCCTATGAGAGTATACCTATTATACCTGAGGATATGGGATCACATATCTGGGTATCATGTGTCTCAATACCAGAGCAGAATATATGCAGCATTTCAAGATGAGGAATGAGATCTTTACTTGGATCTTCAAGACATAACCATCTCCTCTCCCCTTCATGACCCTGACCTGCTCCTACCTTTTTGCTCTGTCTGACTGCAGAATTATGTAAGTTGTGTAGCAATGTTTTAATAGCGGTGGGGTGGGGGGCTGCAGGGGTGGCCTCTGTGAGGAGAGGCCAGGGGCTGCCCTGTGCTGGACACAGCCCCATTATAGCTGGTTCCAGCTGGCTCTGCCACAGACCCATGACAGGACACAGCTGAGCCCCCCAGCCAAGCTGGTGGCACCTCTGGGAAGACATATTTTAAGAA
Organism: Phalacrocorax aristotelis; assembly: GCF_949628215.1. Lineage (NCBI taxonomy): Eukaryota > Metazoa > Chordata > Aves > Suliformes > Phalacrocoracidae > Phalacrocorax > Phalacrocorax aristotelis. Next base: position 130,755,766 of record NC_134276.1, on the reverse strand, counting down.
AGGGAAGAATATCCTGCCTGGGAGTAATGAGTGAGAAAAAAAATATGTGTGAAACAGCCCTGCAAGCACCAAGGTGAGAGAAGGAGGCGAGCTGGTGCTCCAGGTGTGGGAGCAGAGATTTCCCTGCAGCCTGTGGAGAGGACCACAGTGGAGAGGACCATGGTGGAGCAGATATCCATACTGCAGCCCACAGAGGACCCTATAGTGGAGCAGGTGGATATTTCTTGAAGGAACTGCAGTGTGTAGAGAGCCCATGCTGGAGCAGGTTTATCCTGAAGGACTGTGCCCCATGGGAGGGACCCCACACCAGAGCAGGGAAAAGCGTGAGGAGGAAGGATCAGCAGAGAGAAGCTGTGGACTGACCAGAACCTCCACTCCCCATCTACCCTGTGCTGCTTGGGATGAAAGAGGTGGAGAAGTTGGGAATGAAGGAGAGAAGGTGGGGAGGGGGGGAGGATGGGCACACACAGGTGCTTTAATTTTTGTTTTTGTTTCTTATCATCCAACTCTATTTTAACTGGAATAAACTAAATTACTTTTCCCAAGTTGAGTCTGTTTTGCCTGTGACAGTAATTGGTAAGTGATCTCCCTGTCTTTATCTAAATCCACCAGCTTTTCCACTTTATTTTCTTCCCCTTGTCCTGTTGAGGAGAGGGAGTGACAGAGAGCCTGGGTGGGCACCTGGCAGCTGGTCAAGATCAACCCTCCCACAGTTGTCAATAGCTTTGTAGTGTTGTTTTCTATTAACAGAAAACCTCTGCTCAAAGTTATGCACTTTCTTACCTGTTCTGCTGGCACTAAAGCTTCGCCCTTTCCTTTTGTTGATAAGATACATATCCATGAGCATTTCTGAAATGACACTATCCATAAGGTCAATGAAGCCCTGGATTATCCAGGAGTATTTGTGTTGAGAACAAAGGGCTGAACATCTGTGAACCCACGCTGCTAAGGGAGAGGGGTCTTTTGAGACTGGGGAAAACTGAAACTACAAACAAGAGTTGTATAGAATGAAGAGGTATTCTTTTCAAACAAACATCACAGCAAGCAGAAGCTGAATATTTTGTACATTTGTCCTCCAGAATATCTTTTGTGATGGGGTCCTTCCACTTCTTACGTTTGTGGATAAGCCTTTAAGAGACATACTAGTGGTGGTGTTTCCATCTTGCATCCCATTTTCAGTTTTCAGTTCCTGCCCTTAAAAATGTTATAAAAAATATAAAACAGGTAAATGAGATCCAAGAAGCGAGACTTAAGTCTAATGCCCTTTCAGCTGGGCAGACATACTTTCCATCCATATTTTCTAATGGATAAGTGATGATGTGGGAGAACACAAGAGTCAAGCACACTGCTATGGTAAGTTCCAAGATATATCTCTCGAGGCGATGTGTTTATCCTTTTGTTCTTCTAAACAAACTACATGAGATTGACAATGGCTGCAGAATTAATTCTCATCTTCTAAAACATGTTTTTATTATGATATTACTTTTCCATAGTGTTTTAACCACATGGTGAAAAAAATTAGAGAACTTGAAGTGCCTTCTAAATTAACTTTCAGATCGTTGTTACCTGAGCAAAAAAAGCAAACACCTTTCTCTCTCTATTTTTTCACTGCAATTTTGAGGATCTTCTTTGGTAAGATGGATGTTATTTCACAGGGATTTTCTCTAAGCAGAGAATAAGTTGTAGTTGGTGAAAGACCAAAAGACTGGAGTAAAACAGTTTCAGATTTCACGATTCAGTTTGTCTTTCCCATGTTCCAGTGACAGCTTCCTCTTTAAGGATGTTTGAGCCATTTTCCTGGTCTCACTAACCATCTTGCTTGAACAGTAATGTTGATACTTAGTTCTTCACCTTGTTTTGGATTGCTTTTTTTGAAGTGTTTATACTATAAAGCCTAAACAGATTGCAGGAGTATGCACAGAAGGATTGTAGATATTTCAGTGATTTCCTTGACATGCTATTGTTATGCTACACTGAATTTGGTTGTTGCTAAGTTTTGGTTTTTAGTTTTCTTCATGATATAATCACAGACAGTTCTTTATAATTTTGGAGCTACTTGGAGATACTTCTTGACTGACCTAATTTTGGGATGATACTAAAGGTCAGGGAACAGAGGCTTACATTCTGGGTACAGCTTTTTGATGACAGTATTTACATAAAAAATATTTATCTAGATAATCTCAAATATGTCAGTTTCTTATCTTATTATAGCTGCATATTTGATTATAAAATCTTCTGAAATAAGCAAGAACAATATTTATTCCACACTGCTGCTTGCCTCCCTTGGTAACATTTACTTTTGATTTCAGAAAAATGCCAAGCTTTCATTACTTCAGGCCCTTTAATCATTTGCTTTCTAGTACCTATTCACAGACACAAACATGTTCAGTCATTCTGACTTTTGACTAGCAAAAATTGCGTAGTGTGGAGTGCCACCCATTTGCTGTAAAAAGATTTAGAAGCAGATATGAAATGGAGCCAAGATTAAAAGCTAGTCTGTATATAATATTTTATGTGGATTATCAACATAGATCAAGTTGTGCACTCACCCTCGTGTATAGGTGGCTGCAGCTTTACATTATCACTGTATCATAGATTCTGTACTGCTGCCCACCTGAATGACTTGCATATAAAATCAACAGCATCATCCAGGTCTCTATGGGTTTTCTGTGTTGCAGCACTACGTTCATTTTATCATCTTAATTCTGCTTATAATAGAAGTTTTTTGACAGAAAAGGAATGTGGACCCAGTTAGGGTTTGGGGGAAAAGTGTGGATACTCATATGCCTTTCCCTATTGAAAAGGATGAGTGTACACAGTATACTTTTATATAAATTTAAGAGGGAGTATGCCAGCAGTTCTTTGTGGTATAATTACTTCAACTTTGAAAAATAATTTCTCTGTCAAAATAAGTTTATGTTTACTTTGTGTAAAATGGGACAAAACCCAGTTGGCCAGCATAATGTGGAATTATATGGAGTTAAGCAAACTCCTAAAAACTAACCAGCAGAACCTCCACTAGTTCATTACAGCTTTTCTGCCTCCAAGACCAACAATTCCTCTCCTCCCCAGACCAAATCAAATAAGAATCGCTTCAGGGAAAATCTTAGCCACTGAAATAATAAATTCATTCTTGCTGGTTTCAACGGCATAAATAGATTTTACATTGGGATTTTTTTAGTAACGTATATCTGCCTCTGCTATTGATTTTCATGGTTTATGTTAATGACTAACTGAGGTCTGAGGTTCAGCTGCCTGACTGAATGAGTAAGACAAATGAACAGGATGCCAAAAAATACTGTTAATTTTGCAAGAACAATAGAATATTATTGTTTTTAAACACTAATGCTATTTTCAGGAGCTCAACAGCACAAAGAATCTGCAAAGTCAGGCAAAATTAATTTAAACTGCTTTTGATATAATTGAGACATTTAAAATATTTATTAATAATTAGACTGAAATAATGAATTCACTAAAATGAGAGGAATTGTTATCAGCAATGCACTATCATTGCTGGGAAATTACAGTTTATGGAGTTTTGTATGGAATTCTGTTTTGAACTATTAAAACCTGTGATTTATCTGCCTTATTAGTAAGAACATATTAATCTACTCCAAATGGTGGCAATGTGTACTCTAGCAGACAACAATTTGCTTCTTTCTAAAGATTAAACATATGTACATTTCCACACAGTGCAACTGTTTCATAATTGTATATTTTATAGCTTGTTTCATGAGTTTGAACACAGTTTCTATCCCTTACACACCATAAAATGCATATACTTCTTTCACAAAGAAAGATTTTAGTGTTATACTAATTACTCAGGGAGGGAAAGCTTTGCACATGTCTGCTTTATGGAAGTCTCTTTGCGAACTCAAAAAAAAAGGTTCCTTAGAAGTTCCTTAATTTATTCTGTGGCACTTGTGTTGCACTAAAAACTGTGGGTATGAGATTTACTCCTAGATCATACTGGAAAATTCCAGTCAAATCTTTCCTGTAACAGTTTATCTTCTCCATATTTACTTATATCCTTTTAAAATCTCTTGTTAATTATTTTGCCTTAATTCTTTTGTTTGTTCCATATTCTGGTTTCTTCTCATTTTGTGTTGCATACATGAAGATGATTAAAAATATTAACCTCTTTTTCTTGATAGTTAACTGATTGTTAATACAACAGATAGGAATGCTTTTTAGGAAGCTAAATCTTTGAACAATGGCACAGACTTACCTAAGACATGGGATACTATCCTTCATTGTTCCTTCACATGCTACAGTGTTGGTACTGCCTGAAAGGCTCTTTAAAGAAGGAGGCTGGGAGGAGGCATCTGGAAATGGAGGAATTATTTCTGGTTCAGGAGTAATGATATCTTCTACTTCATACTGAAGTCGTACCTCTAATGACTTAAATAAATAAAAAGTCAAGTTACAATTTAATAAAGAAAGCTGCTGAATGTTCTGTCACTTTCAAATAAATATCAGTAAGCCTTTTTTAAAGAATAACCCCCCGCATCTATCATTATCATTTTCAGGCAAAGAATACTGTCATTTGTTATTTATACATCTTAACAGCAACATCATATAAGAACCATCTACCCTATGCTGATGGTGAAATACATAGTTATATTCTTCCAGCGCTGACTTTGATTCAAGCCTTTTACTTTAAGTGAAAGGCAAGAATACAACTTTCCAGCATTTATTATGAAAATAAAAGTTAATTTCACCCCCAAATAAATAATATTTTGGCATAAGAAGGCATCATTCAGGATAAATGTAATTAAATTTTTCTGCCTACTGTCTGATATCATTTTCCTAAGCAAATTCATTAAAAGAATGATCATCCACTCTGCTTCCTTATTGCTAGTACAACAGAGTCTCTACAAGACAGGTTTTAGCTAGTATGCAGATGCCTGACAGTGTGGGTAGTACTGATTGAACGAACTTCATTTGGCCATAGGTGGGGGTCAGGAAATCAAAGATAACAGCACAGAGTTCCATATTCCTTAGACTGAACATGAGTTTGGAGGATTCTAGAAAGCAAAGTTCAAACCAGTTACCTGGTTGCCCTATCTAGATAGGGAAAAGGAGACCAACCAGGCCCAAACATTCTTCAAATTCTTTTTACTCATTCAGGAAACCTTAACTGAAGGATTCCAAAACACCAAAGAAACTGGACAGGGAGCTCAAATCTGTGTAAATAATCATCTCAAAGAATCACAGTAAATACTGGGCAATTCTTTCTACCTCATGAATTGTTCCACGAGATCCTTGTTTTGAAAAGAATAAAAAAACCAAGGCACAGCCCTCAAAGAGGTCTGGGGATTACTAGCTGAATAGTAATTTCAGTGCTGGTACCTTGAAGAGATCAGAAGCAATTGCAGATCTGGACACTGCAAACTCTGTCTTAGTGATCTCTTACTGAGACATCTGTACCAGAATCAAGGTGACAGTATTAAGAAAATACCTAAGTTTTATGCAAATTGGGAGATAAAGATCAGCACTAAATACTCTCCTATTTCTCAGCTATTGTGTAAAAATACCTACGTTTTCAGAAAGAAGTGATTCTGCTCAATCAGAAGAGAAAGGGTACTTTCTCAAAATTTCACTTTTGTTTTCTCCTTGCAAAATCCATGGATACTTTTTGCCTGAATCATCTAAGAAACCTAAGGACAACATTTGCCTTCGAAGACTAATGAGTGAAATATTGAGTTCAGGGAAACCTTATCTCCTGGAAGTAATTGCTGCTGCCTGAAACAATTCATAATGCTGTTTAATCTTCATGCAGGACCAGAGTAACTGTCGGAGAGTGTTCTTCTGCTTGCCAGGTCAGAAGTGAAACATTCTTCTTTGGATGTTTTTCTTTGAGTCTTCCTTTTTCTACCAAAATTCATTTTGTTAAGTTCTAGCTATTGTCTATTTGCAGAGAGAAGGAAAAATTTAGGCTAATAACATGACTGAATTTTTTATACATTTCGGTCCCTGCTTTGACTGGACCTTGGAAGGGGTATAGACCTGTTGTACCAATTTCTTTTGACATGCAGTAAAGATCTTTCTGGAGAATCCCATCACTAGGTTCATCAATTCTCCTTTCTATGTTCAAACTAGTGTAAACTTTTTTCTATGGTTCTTCTCAAGAGCTTTGAAAAGGAACTTCACTGAGGAAAGACTGATCACTGAGAAAGTGATCATGTTTAATAGATACCTAGATATCCTTTTGAGACAGGATGGAGTAGATTCAGATGAGAAAGCAACAACAACAATAGCAAACGCTTTTTACATAATTGCATGGCAATGACTTCAAGGTTGGATACGAAGCCTTATTTGTCTCATGCACACTGCTTGCCTCCAGAATCTGATACAGAATGATGCATATAATATTTCTACTGAGGAAATCCCAGGCACAGCCTATGCCTTTAAGGCATATTCAGCAGCACACTTCCCTGCTACATAGAGAAACCTTTGAGTAGCCTCTATCCTTCCCATTTACCACAGCAATAACATTACAAGACTGACATCAGGCAGTCAAACCAACACGGGGTACTTACAAAGCTGGGATTTGTAGACTGAACTCAAGGTGGGTTCAGGCTGGCTGCTAAAGAAGGGAAGACACTAAGTGCTAGAACTTGGGCTCACCTCAGGCTCAGGCAGGAAAGAAATCCTGAGACTGACCAGCTCAGTCTCAGTATAGACAAAGCTAGACAGCCCAAAGTCAGGTATCTATTCCAACACAGACTCCTATATTTTTTATTACATCATCATTCCCCCCCACCCCAATTAAAAGTGAAGACTTGAATGCTTGCAGCAAAAATGTGGAAATCAAGACATGAGGCCCATCTCAGGGATGCACAAAACCCAGGGCAACTCAGTGACTATGCCACCAAGATCAGATAATTTGCAATTCAGCCACAAAAGACAAGAAAATAATGGAATTAAATTACAGGTAATAAAAGATAAGGTGCATTTGCTATGCAACAATCGCAAGTAAGAATTCAGTAAGAATACTGAAATGTAGTAATGTTAGCAGCATTACATATGAGCTGGTCAGTAACATGAAGTTACTGTTCATTAGTTTTAAAACTTTCCTGAAAAGACACTTTCAGCTAGCTTAATAATTGCCTCTGGGGGAAAAAGTGAGAGGAAAACAACAGAACAGCTATAGGTAATGAATTTCCTTACCAGATGCCACATGGCTACAGGCCAAAAATGACACGTTTTTGCCAGGCTAGAACTACAGACTTTTGTAAAGTACATTAAAATAGTGTGAAAAGGAAAAGAACTGTAATCAGGGAAGGTGGAAAATGAAAGGGAAATTTTGGGTCAGCCCCTGGACTTGGTTGAGAGCTGGCAGATGCAAAGAAGTACTTTCTGGCAAGAGAGTGTCCGGAGCTGCAAACTGTTCTCCAGCACCAGAGAACAGCAAGCCTGAAGGAGAGGCAATCATAGTTAGTTTAGCTCTGCCTTAAGACTAGTTTCCTGTTAAACTTCTTAGACTTAAGAAAGAAGACTTTACATTATAAATGCTCTTCAGCCACACTGTTAGCAGTGGTTGTGGCTCCTGTGCAAAATGCAAGGTTTAAACCAGTCACATTTGCTGTACAACAATAAGTACAAGGTGACTGCAGTGCAGTTAAAAGAACATGAACTGTATGATTCTACCTGAATAAAGTGACTGCTTAAGATATGAAGACAGAAAAAATGAGTATTTGAGCAGGATAGAGCAACAGAAAGCTTAGGGAAATATCAGGTGCTTAGCCATAAATAATCTGGCATTTAATATAGTGTCTCTTTTTAGGGAAATAAAGTCAGCATGAGCCAGAAAAAAAACCCCAGCTCTTTATTTTGTTAAAGCCGCTGATAATTTTCAGTCTCCTTGTGATACAAACACTATGAACATAAAGAGATTAAATACCTGAATTATAAAGAGGATTATTGTGTACACGTACTATATACATTATCTGATAAAAATTTACAGCAGACAGTTATTTTTAAAGCAGACAAGTACAACAGAGATTTCTGTATCATAATGTCTTAAAAGCAAACCATGTCTGAAATCTGTGCTCTATGTTACTATTAAAGCAAAAAAGTAGAGAGTCATCTCCCAAAAATTCAGATTTTTGTTGCTAACTTAAGTAGGATCAAGATTCCACTCAAAAGGTTTGAAGTGGAATGTCCCTAAACCTATATTTATACGGCTTGATATTAATTTTATTCAAGCATATGAGCCCAAACACGGCAAGGCAATTTGATTTAGAAATTATGTTCTTTTATAAGAAAGTAAAATTCTGAAGGACTTACTGCAATTTCAGTATTTACTTCATGTTTGCTGAACCTGTAGACAACCACATATGCAGAAACTCCTGCCACACAGAAAATTCGGCTTTGGGGACACCAGTATATCATCTGAACAGCAAAAGGATCTTCTTCCACAATCTCAGCTGTTGCTTTTCCTTCTCCCAGTTTCTGTTTTTCAAAGACCTTTGATGTTTTTAATTTGTACAACATCTGTAGAGTAACTGGAATATATTAAAACGTATGAAAAATACTGAGTAGCACAAAGCAAGTCAGTTACAAAATTCCTTGGTTCCCATTTTCTTTTCAGTTGTGGCATAACAAAAATCTTATGAAGGCCTAAGAGGAGAAGATGATGGGTATTATGCAATACAGATATTATTCTGGCACACAGTACTGGTAGAATATATATTTAATATTTCCAAACTGGATATTTGTCTGTGAAATACTTAGCACTTTCTGGGACAGGATGTCAAAGTGTGTGTTAACCATTATGTCCATCATTAGGCTTATACTCAATGTTATACAGAGGCTCTGATAATTCTGCTATTTTCCTAATGAGATGTGAAACTAAGATATCATTTGTCTGAGGTTATTGTCTTGTTAGAATGTAAAGACTGTCTGGCACTTAAAGAGAAAACATTAGGAAAGTATTCGGGTGGCCTGGGCAACACAAAAACTTTCTGAACAAACAGGAGTTCTAAAATGCTTTTAATTTCTTGACTAGTAAGTATAGCTGCATTTATACCTGTATATAAAACCTTAATATCCAGAAGCCTTTGTCAAGACTAGAACTCCATTGCAGTGAATTCTGGAGGTAAAGGAGGGATTATAATCAACCTCATTTTGTTTTATTGACATTCCTCCACGGTTTTTACTACTTTTACATCAATTTATCGGTGGCATTAATTAATGCACTGCGTTAAAAAAAACTGCAGAAGGTCAGAAAATGTCTGTCAGGCCCAGCAACTATAATGGTGTGTATATACATAAAGGCAAGGCTGTTACATATGTTAGTGTAATAGTGGTAGATCAGTCTAGATAGCTCATGTAACAAGAGCAACAAAACGATGGAAGAATGGTGTTTTATTTATGTAACCGGATGATGAACACAGCAAAATTACATTTTCATTTTGCAGTGCAGATATATTCCAGGAGTTTTAGCATATAACAGTTTTTATATTTTTAAAAGTTTTAGCCTATAAAACACTAACAATTTTTCACAAATTACAGCTAGTGCTTCTGTAATGAATACATAATTCTTCCTGCCTTCTGTGGTGGTGGAAGAGGCCTCAGGATGCCCTTAGTCTCAGCAGCAAATCTAGAGTGGCACTTCAAATCAGGCATCATGGGTCCATGCGTACTAGGATTGGAAGAATTACAGAATCCCAGGGCACAACTACAAGGTGAGATTCTCTATGCTTCTGTGAATTACTAGGTACCATCTGCACAAGGGCAAGTAAGAAAAGGCAATGGATTTTGAGCAAAGATGCATTTGGAAAATGGCTTCAGTGGCTTAGCAATTCCCTGACTGCCATAAATCTGTGCTTTCAGATACAAAATTACACAATTAAAACATGTCTAAAAGCAAAGTATTTTGCACCTTCAAATACCAGTAGGATACGTTTGCTATGAAATCTCAAATGAAATTTGAAAACTATTTAAAAAGTTAAGACCTTGTAAATAATAAAACTTTGTAATAATTAATAATTTGTAAATAACGAGTACCAAATACGGTACCAGTTACACAGTAAATGCCTTGAAAAGTAGAATTAAGACCAGGACATCAGAGATGCACTGAAAGGACCATTACTGTTGAAGGGATTGAGAATATTCATGATCATTTAAGCTTTCACCTCTAAGAAGAATTCCTATTGCAGCATGTACATACTGATTAGTGGGTTATGTTTATATTCCCTACAAAAAGTTTTTTCCTTTCCCCACTCCTGTCAAAATGATAGAAGAAATGGCTAGCACAATTTATGCCTGTGCAGTGTATACACTAAATGCTTTGGGGTCTTTCAACAGTCTGTATTGTTTCACCCTAATTTTAACGCCAGTGTTTGCACATTCTTGTCAAGAGCGTATGTAATGAAATATGAACAAGACAAGGTCTAATGCCTCTCACTACTTCTCTAAAGAAAAGTAATTAACATATTTTTGCTCACATTATCATATTTTTGCTCACATTATCTGTGTCTTTACAGATAAACTCCTGTTGACCTCGTTAGAACTTTTTTCTTTTTGGTGTTCACCATAACTTGAAAATGCTGGAAGATGTAAACTCTTAAGCAGCATGTATCTGTTTTCCCTCCATTTCCAAATAAACAAATTATAAAATATAAAACCAACTCCTGGTCATGTTCAGTTGACATGCCTATGTAACGTTCCTTTGTGAAATGAGGCTTTGGAAATCCTCATTTTCCCCTTGTCCATCCAGATGAGTACAAATATTTAGTTAAAAAAAAAAGTAGGCAAAAAGAGAACTACAAAGTCATCAGGTTTAGCTGGCATTAAAATCTTGTAAACATTCCATACATTTGGCTGGAAATGGTAGGTGGATTAATCACTACAATTCTGTGGCACAATGTGGAAGTAGCTATTAGTTTAACTATCTCATACTCCATATTCTTGGTGACCATTACAGACTGGTTATTAGGGTGAAATTAAATCTCTCTATGCCTAACATTTCATACAGAAGTTTCTTTCATGCTGTCTTTTCTTTAAGAAACTGATACCTCATAAAAGAGGTATTCTACCCAGACATCCCTGTACCACGGAAGAGAATACAAGGCAACTCTACTGCAACCTTTGCAAAGCACATTACTTGATCAAAAATATTTTAGCTTTCAACCAAAACATATTTATATTTTTAGTAAATGTATTTTACTAGTAAGTACCATATATATGTTCTGTAAGGGAAAATACTGGCTTTTGGTATGTGCAGTTATACCTAGAATGTACGGAACAAGTGTTTTCTAAAGCTTTTTCCTGCTAGGATGAATGGAAGTGCTTTCCAATCATTTCCTGGAAGTTGAGACTGGACAAGAAAAGATTTAGGTCTTCTCCACCCTTGCCAGATTAGGCATGTATTAAGATGTATTATTGTAGTTTTATATTTTATTTTTACTTAGCTGTAAAAAAGACTATATTGTACTCAGCATAGAAGAGACATGACAGCAGGAACTGAATATTAGACCTAACTGAGCCCACATTTATACACACAACAAGATTATGCTCTAGGGTTTTTTTACCAATGCTTCAACCTTCACAGGTTTTGGTATGCTGGATCTAGAGTTTTTATTCCTCTTATAGACTCTCACTCTTTTCTCCCTAATATATCTCATTAGCAGTGTTTTTTTCCCTAATTTAATAAACAATTGCTTAATTTCACCTCATTACTCCTAATTATATAATCCCAGCTATTACTACTCATGGTGTTAAATATAATGTTTTTTTAATATATGTGCATGTGTGATTTATCAGCATTATATAAAAGTGAACTTTAGAAACTTACTGGCAGAAGCATCCCAAAACTTTACTGATCCATCTGCATGGCTTAAAAAAAAAATTATATGTGTTAAAACAAGATACAATTCTAAAATAACTTTTACTTTCAGTGAATGATAAATATAAGAAGAAAAACTCCTGTGGTAACTCTCCATACCTTACTGAGAATACATAAGGATATAAATACTAACTATAAGAAAATATTTTGTTATTAGTTTGATTAGGTTAATAAAATTCTTTTTTCCATGCATTTCCTGCAGAGAACTAAGGTCCCAATGGATTTTAAGACCTCAACAGCAAAAGCATAATTCCCATACTAATGACAAATTTAAGTTACAGCACTTTTGGCTTTGCAGTGGGCCAGCATCAAGCCTATACATGGCACTCTAAAAATGCCACGTATAACAAATTTTGAAAAGACAGAGGCTTCGTTTTGCTTAATACCTCACAGCTGTGTTGTTTTTATCAACATAAAATCATCCCTGAAGTAAGGCTGGAGAAAGAAGACATTTCTGTTTAAAATGAGAGTAAGCCCTTCATCACCTTATTGCTACTATTGCACATATTGTATTTTTAAAAACAGGTGTTAAGTATCGTCAATAATTACAATTTATCAAATGTATTGATATCATCAGCATGGCTGAGACCAGAGGGAAACACAGAGGGTATCATAGCTGAATAGCTTCTGTTTTACAGCATGGCCCCTTGAAAATCCATCTGGCATTGTTCATGGGGCTTCTTCTGCAATATGAGCCTTTCTAAGCCTTTTTGCTACATGCCTGTCTTTCCACTCACAAGGTGAAATTCATCCCAGTGCACCAGACGCTTACTAATGCTGTGGTATTAAAATGAATTCTCAATCTCCCCCCAGATACAAAGTCCCCAGAAGGCTGAAGGACAATAGCTACAGAAGACGAGCTGCTCCCCTTTTAAAAGCTATTCTCTATGCCCTTCAAGGCCAGAACATTCTCTTGCAATGGATTCTCCCTTCCAAAGACCCCACCTTATAAGTATATAGACATGCGGTCTAACACTGAGGCCTCAAATGGTGATTCTTAATAGTAGTTAATCCCCAAGCACAAAGTCCTATTTTCTAGAGCAAATGGGAATTTCTGTGGGCACTCTGCACAAGGGAAAAAATTACGTATCACAAATGAAGAGGCCAGGATATGCATACTCTGTGAAGGGTCAGCTCTTATATATAGCTAACCCATGGTCAAAAGCTGTAGACACTAACATTTTAAAAGTACCAATCCTCAGTTTCGTTCTCACCCTGTAATAATGATTTCGGGATATGTCTGAGCTCCAAGGTTCCATGCTCCACCACTGATAGGCCACTCCTAAACAAACAGCAAGAGTACAGAGATGACAACTAATTCTGATGAATCTTGCTTGGTTTATTTTTAAACTCAGCAGTAGAAAACATATTCCTCCAAAAAGCAATAAAAGTTATAAAAGGAATAAAAGTGTGTAACATTCAAGGCTTTTAAAGCTTATTAATATTTTTTTTTATTATCAGTTAAGGCTTTTGAAATTTAATAACATTTTAATGTAATCAATTAAAGTTCTATGTTTTTATAATATTTCTGCACAACTAACACTCAACAATCCAAAATAGGACCTAGATGAAGGAGTAACAAACAGTTCTGCTAATCTTTTCAGATTGCTTGACTCTTGGAGTTTCTATAGGACACTGGATAGACTAAGAATCTATTTTGAGGATGAAGACTAACGAAGAAGCTAGCCCAGAAACAAATATCTGAGCGTGATGCCACAAGATATGAGATAAAGGAATGCAACTTTTACAGAACATACAGAATCATCATCTTTTCTCTGCCTTTTGTTTACTAATGGAGACTACTTCTGTCAATATTAACAGAAAACTGATGATGTCTGATTTGTTTACCCAATACTTTTTCTAATTTATTTATTATGATGAATTAGTTCTAGTGAAAACATAAACCAGATTAATGCTTGGAATTTATAAAATAATTGCATTTTCTCTTTTTATTCCTGCAGCTTGTCCTATTTCTAAAAGCATTACGTTGTTTGGTAGCTCAGTAAAATAATTATTAATATCCCTATTTAATAAAAATCTCACAGACATGCTGACAACCCTCAACTTTCACTGGAGCTCTTCTGCTAACTTCTTTCAGTTATAACATTTACACTTTTTCCTTTGATAGAGATAATTTATCCATACAAATCTGAATTGTACACTGCTGGCTTTCCTTTAACTCAGTCTGATCTGGCAGAACTCCAGCAGCCTAATGATTAAGTCCTATATAGTGGTCATAGTGCTTAAGAGATGGTGTTTCTGAGGGACAAATACCAGGCTGTAAGTTTACTGCTAAGCTGCTGGTTGAACCAACTTGGAAGTGATTATTAAAGAAGTACAAGGAAAATAATTTGGTAAGGTGTTACAAAAACATAGGTTGTTCATCTGCTTTCTTTTTTAAAATAAATATTGGTTTTGTTTACCTTATTGCTGTATCCTTGCTTTTTATGTTTTGCTCCTACAGAATAGAGTACAGGAATCAAATCTGGCGGACAGTCCGCAAAATATTCTGTGCAGGTAACAGGTGACTCATGAATGTCAATAGGATATGGATTTTCAAAGATTGGAAAACTAGTCAAGGAAGAGAATTTATTAGAAGCACTGTGACACACCAAGCCATAGAAAACATATTCTTATATTAAAGTGTATAACAGAATCTAAGTAAATTCATTACTAATAAAGTACATTTTCCCATATTTATTCAAACATGTATTGTTTTGAACGTCAACACTAATGGGTAGTTACTCAAATAAAGATATAAACATTCCACTAGTGTGACAAGAATCCTCTTGTAACATAAACACCCATTCATGTGAATAGCTCCTAAGGCTAATAGGACTGCTTGTGTGAATGAGGATTAGGAACTAATTTTTCCCATCTCAAAATCTTATTTATACAGAAGCGAGACATTTTCCAGAATCTTCAGGTTCATGGATATGATATATACTATGACTTAGAGAACTACTTATACAACTGTGGATTTTATAGTGAGCAGCTTGGCTTATTGGGTTTGTAGACTGCTGATTCTACAATGAACAATTACAATAACAGATGAAGTAGATGTCAGTCTATTTCTCTTGCATCAGTTTGGACAGTCTGATAAGAAGGAAGGCCTCACTTCTGGCGTATTACACAATGTTATTCGCAGTTCAGAAATGTAGAAAATTTGGTTCCGATTTCAGTTACATCCATTTTATATTGCTGAGATGATTTGAACTATTCTTAAAAGTAGGTGATATCAGAGTATGATTCACTTAAAATACTTCAAGACATTAAGGGCAAAATCTGTTCCTAGTTATACCAGTGTGAATGTGCATGTACATTACTGGTAGTGTTGGAGGCAGAAAAAAATAAATAAGAATTGGATTCTGCATTACATGACGTACAGTTCCTCTTTGATACAAACATTGATACTGATGTGAAAGAACTATCTGTCATTTAAACCAGCAACTGGATCATGAAATAATCCTGTAGATTCACTATAAATCAATGCCATTATTTATTAAGGTACTTAAATATATACTTAAGCGGTAGTCCCTGTGGAGACTAGTGACGTTAGGTATGCATGTAAGTAGTAGTTGAATCTGGTTTACAAAACATACATTCATGTCATAATTCAGCACGTGGCCAAGTATTACTTAACTTCGCCGTTGAGTGAATGTTTGAGGGCTATGCTGAAGGGACCACAGATCTAGATTAATTCCCAAACTTAAGAACGAATATTATCATAAGTTCCTGTTGATTAGCTGATCTTAGCTCTTAAGGTTGAGGCAAACATAAAGAGTGAATTATTACCAAGAGTGAATGATTTTGCACAGTGAAATGACATTGCATGATAACATTTGGATTTTTTCATCATTTGCTGGACAGTTAAGATATACAACTAACTGCATATAAGACTTCATACTTACTTGCTTTGTGTCAGGTCAACAACAATGAGATCTTTTTCCAAAAGCACAACTACAGCATAGGGTTCTTGAAATTCTGTAAGTAATCAAGTATAATGGAGTTGTAATATGGAGTTCTCCTATTAGTCATTTTAAACAAGCAAGCCATATTTATGTTCTCTAAACATTCACTGTATATTAAACAGAAGTTTTGAGGTACAGATCCTAGACATATCCACAAACCAGACATATCTGCAAACCAGGGCCAGACAGGAACTGAGAAATTACTTTTGGGCACTACTGCTGATCAACATACATAGCAGAAGTAGAATTGGCGTATTATAGTATGCTGGCATGATGGTATATTGAAAGTAAAGAAACCAAATATTAATAAGTTGTGTGTATCACTGTATTGCCAAATCCAATTATTATACAGAAAATATATTTTTGCTGTCCAGTAGTAATACTTCTACTGTGTACAACTGTTCTTCAAAAATGGATTGTGAACAGCTGGTCCAGTCCACCTAATGGTACACAATGCCCTCATTACCAAAGCAATTCCAAATAAATATTCCAAAGGAATACTGTAAGTCTACGGTGTTCAACTCAGATACTGACATGCTCCTTCCTCCCGTACACTCTTTAGGAGATGATATAGTTTGGTTTTTTATTGAATGCTTTTTTATTTATGAAAAATAAACAATTAAAATGACAAATAAATGCTTCCCTTGATGCATAGGGTGCATTAGTTTACATAGGATAAAAGTTATTTTAAAAAATATAAAGGTGAAATAATGACTCTCTTTTAAACAACAAGAAACCATTGTAGCACGTGCAAGCTCAGAGTACACTCTTCAGATGGCTCATGCCAAAAGGCTGAGTAAATTGACAGCAACTGATTTACTTTCCTTTCAGGCCAGCTACGAATGCATGTTATTTGTGGCCTGTTTTTATACAAGGCTATAAATAACACAGGTTAAGCAGGGGAAGGGGCTACAAAATCTTAGTACTAGGAAGTGTCACTGCATTTGACACAGTAAGGTCCAAACTAACTTTGATTACTGAAAATTTAATTTTTGCATGACGCTGAAACAAATATATATTTTATCTTTACTAAGTGTTCTAATATGTATTTGATTTAGCTACATATATAAGATTTATTTTACTTTTCTGCTTGAGGGCTTGAAATGCTAAACTTTCTTTTTGACTTACAGCTTTTCTTAATTTACTTTCTGGAGTTTTCTGTGAATGTACTTCACAATATGGCAGCCCCACAATATACAGCAAAACACTTTTAACAGTTCAGTTCAGGCTGAAGTGTAAGAACTCTTTTGCAGATAAGTGATAGTTTAATCTTCAATAATTTAGCAACCTGTAGATTTTTGGCCTCGTGAAAAATGTCAGAAAATATAAGCACGTATGTTTAGTTAATAGCAATATTTCCTCCCACCAGCCCATGTGTTTCAAGCTTATATCTGGAGATTTATGCATGCTTTATTGTCCACTCATTACTTGCTTCCTATATTGAGAATGCAAACATGTTCCAGTTACTTTCAGTGATGCAGTTTTCTTGAGATGGAGACAACTGTGAGAATGGAAGTCCCTGGAATGGAATTAAGGTATGAGAGAAGATCACTTAATTTATATTTTTGATAACTATTTTGCTCAATAAACTCACCATTTGGATACGGGGTTTCACAAAGAGTTAAAAAATCAACTATAGGGTGATCCATTTCAAGAACTGTAATTGCTTTCCCATGCATAATTGTTAAACTTGGTCTTCGGCAAGCCTTATCATATGACAATCCACCAGAAAAGATCACAAATGGTTCACTGTATTAAAAAACCCAACATAGTAATTATAGGTTTACATAGTATATACAAGTTTACATTATAGGTTTAGTACCTTTAAATAATAATAAATAGCTTTGCAAAAAGAAAGAGGGAAAGATTCTAAAAGGACTTTAACTCAAGAATGTAATATTGAGTTAATTACAGATTAAAAACATACCTGTTTTTACAGGTCTTGTACTCTACTTTAAGAATTGGTTTACAAGACTCAGGTTTTTTTCCATCTCTCTGAATTTTTCCTAAGGAAAGAAAGAAGATGAAGACTCTATTAAAGCATCCTGTAAAACGTACACATTGATGCAACTGTATAAGCAGTAAGAGAATAGAACTTTAAAGCTACAGGAGATTATGAGTATTAGCACCTATTTCCGTAAAATTTGCAATTGTCTAATTTAATTGTATTTATTATGGCTTTATGTTTTTATTGCCACATACATCTAAAGAACCATAGACCACACTTCAAAGACATCTAAAAGGACATACTGAGAAGGATGACACTTAACTAATAATTAATGAATTTGACCAAACTTATATCTTTTTTCTGAACACATTATGACCATAAACAGCTTAATTTTTTCCAAAGTCATTCTTAGGTTGACTCAATTCCTTTTGTTGACAAAATGTTACATGGTCTGGAGGTAACTAGTTGACTGATAAAATTAAACGAAGCATACAATTGAAATTCATGGGTTCTTGGTTAATTATGCCTCAGTACTTTTTTCCAGTCAGAGAAAAGTCACTTGTAAACCAAAAAAATAACAAGTTTGGTTTTATTACTTTGGAAAGTCTATGCTTGCTTTTGACAACAGTCTGATCGGAGGATATAGTGTAGATGGAGCCAGACTGTTTTCAGAGGGGCACAGTGACATGATGGGAGTCAAAGGACTCAAGCTGTGACATCGGAAATTCTGCTTAGATAGTAGCAAAAAAAATTTTACCATGAGGGTCATTAAATACTGTAAGACATTGCTCAGAGAGGTTGTGCAATTTGTCATTGGAAGCGTTCAAGTGTCCAGTGTCAACTGATCTAACCAGGCGTGTTCTGAGCTGGGGGTTAGACTAAATGACCTCTGAGAGGTCCCTTCTGACATAAACTACAATTCTATGACTAAAAAAGATAAAATAAAAGGAATTAGGAAATTTAAGAAAATGCTAAAACTTTTCTGCACTACATAGATCTTGCCTTCCCCTTCCTGCTCCCTCTCCACCCAGTCAGGCTTCTTGGTAATGTATTGATTTGCAATAGATTTAATACCTTTTAACCTCATTTATAAGAAGCAATGCAATATAAGTCCCAGCCATAAAAGATACAGCCATTTCTTACTACGGCTCCCTTGAATTCTTCATTGCAGTGACTTGGGAAGCCTTGTACCATATCTATAACAAGGAATACAGTGCCTTGTACAAAATGTATTACTTCTTGTGAAAATTGCACATACAAGCACATAAGTACAAAATATAAAAGAAAGAAGTGTGAAAATCCCATAGCCTGAGGGTGTCAAAGACTAGCAGTAGACTACTAAGATGAATTGGATGAAAGATGTCATTAGAGCAACATTACCTACTAAGAGGTATTTATGACACCAATTGAAAAAAAGGTTTGATCGAAATTGCTCTCTAATTTTTATAATATTTTGCAGCTACTTTGCAGATTAAAATATTTATGCAAGAAGCAACTCTGGATCTGGGCTACAATAAAAAATGAAATAAACACAGATGTTAGCAAACAGCATGGCAAATATTGTAGTGCTTCTTAATCATACATTTTAACTATCAAAATTACCATGTGGAATTGTGGTCTGGAATGGTCTGTTAGGACTTTTCAGATTCCATAGGGTTAGGCTGCCATCAGAGTGACTGCACATGAACTGTTTCCCTTCATGATGCCAAGCAACAGAATGAATAGCCTACAGAAATGAAAGAAGAACTTGAGACTGAAATGGAATACAGCATTTACACTAATGATATTTTAATGTATGACTTTGGATAACATTAATCTAATGGTGTATCAACAGTTGGACTGTTCTTGTTTGTCTGAAGTCCATTACCA